>NC_067419.1:10352721-15235221 GCF_009764475.1 Pristis pectinata | reverse complement strand
TCCCTCCCTCCCCCCTCCCTCCCCTCCCCCCTCCCTCCCCTCCCCCCTCCCTCCCTCCCCCCCCCTCCCTCCCCCCCCCTCCCTCCCCCCCCCTCCCTCCCTCCCCCCCCCTCCCTCCCTCCCCCCCCTCCCTCCCTCCCCCCCTCCTCCCTCCCTCCCCCCTCCTCCCTCCCTCCCCCCCTCCCCCCCTCCTCCCTCCCTCCCCCCCTCCCTCCCCTCCCCCTCCTCCCTCCCTCCCCTCCCCCCTCCTCCCTCCCTCCCCTCCCCCCTCCTCCCTCCCTCCCCTCCCCCCTCCTCCCTCCCTCCCCTCCCCCCTCCTCCCTCCCTCCCCTCCCCCTCCTCCCTCCCTCCCCTCCCCCCTCCCCCCTCCCTCCCCTCCCCCCTCCCCCCTCCCTCCCCTCCCCCCTCCCCCCTCCCTCCCTCCCCCCTCCCCCTCCCCCCTCCCCCCTCCCCCCTCCCCCCTCCCCCCTCCCCCCTCCCTCCCCTCCCCCCTCCCCCCTCCCTCCCCTCCCCCCTCCCCCCTCCCCCCTCCCCCCTCCCCCCTCCCCCCTCCCCCCTCCCCCCTCCCTCCTCCCCCCTCCCTCCCCTCCCCTCCCTCCCCCCTCCCCCCCCCCCCCCTCCCCCCCTCCCCCCTCCCCCCTCCCCCCTCCCTCCCTCCCTCCCCCTCCCCCTCCCCCCTCCCTCCCTCCCCTCCCCCTCCCCTCCCCCTCCCCTCTCCCCTCCCCCTCCCCTCCCCCTCCCCTCCCCTCCCCTCCCCTCCCCTCCCCCTCCCCTCCCCTCCCCTCCCCTCCCCCTCCCCTCCCCCCTCCCCTCCCCTCCCCCCTCCCCTCCCCCTCCCCCCTCCCCTCCCCCCTCCCCTCCCCCCTCCCCTCCCCCCTCCCCCCTCCCCCCTCCCCCCTCCCCCCTCCCCGCTCCCCCCTCCCCTCCCCCCACCGCCCCCATCGCATCCCCCGTCCTCCATCCTTCCTTCCTCCTGTCCTCCTACCCTCCCTCCTCAGCTCCCACATCCCCTGCCCCCCGCCGCCCCATCCCATCCCCTCACCCGACTCCCGCCCCATCCCCCCCCTCCCCCCTCCCCTCCCCCCTCCCCTCCCCCCTCCCCTCCCCCCTCCCCTCCCCCCTCCCCTCCCCCCTCCCCTCCCCCCTCCCCTCCCCCCTCCCCTCCCCCCTCCCCTCCCCCTCCCTCCCCCTCCTCCCCCTCCCCTCCCCCCTCCCCTCCCCTCCCCCCTCCCCTCCCCCCTCCCCTCCCCCCACCGCCCCCATCGCATCCCCCGTCCTCCATCCTTCCTTCCTCCTGTCCTCCTACCCTCCCTCCTCAGCTCCCACATCCCCTGCCCCCCGCCGCCCCATCCCATCCCCTCACCCGACTCCCGCCCCATCCCCCCCCTCCCCCCTCCCCTCCCCCCTCCCCTCCCCCCTCCCCTCCCCCCTCCCCTCCCCCCTCCCCTCCCCCCTCCCCTCCCCTCCCCCCTCCCCTCCCCCCTCCCCTCCCCCCTCCCCTCCCCTCCCCCCTCCCCTCCCCCCTCCCCTCCCCCCTCCCCTCCCCCCTCCCCTCCCCCCTCCCCTCCCCCCTCCCCCCTCCCCCCTCCCCCCTCCCCCCTCCCCCCTCCCCCCTCCCCCCTCCCCCCTCCCCTCCCCCCATCGCATTCCCTCCCCCCGCCGCCCCCATCGCATCCCCCGTCCTCCATCCTTCCTTCCTCCTGTCCTCCTACCCTCCCTCCTCAGCTCCCACATCCCCTGCCCCCCGCCGCCCCATCCCATCCCCTCACCCGACTCCCCCCCCATCCCCCCACGCCTCCACCTGCCTTTTGTCTGGTGTGCTTTTTAACTGAAGAATGGTCTTGTTCAGCTGATGTTGAAGGCTACAAAATTACCACTGTTGACTTGTTCTGCTGAAAACCACAGGATGATTTGCCCACTGCCAATCCCAGGTTGTAATTTTGGAAATTCCTTTAGACTACTTCCACATGTGCGGAAAATGGTGTGTGATGGTGCAGGCACTGATTCATGAAGCTTGTTTACGTGGAATTTCTGTAGGTGTGCCATTGTAGGTGCGTGAGCAGAGGTCAATTAAATAAAAATGTGGAAAACATTTTAGTTCTCATTGGGTTGCATTTGTTATATTATTGGGAACTGCTCTGCAATGCAAAATTGTAGGCCCTGATATAGTGTTGCCCCCCCAAATGTGAGCAGACCAGAGTTATCGGGCAGCATACCTGGTGGCAGAATGATAGGTAGATCTTTGCTGTTGGGTCACACCCAGTTATTCTGCAGATCATATCGATGTAAATGTTGAATAGCATCTTTAGATACCTATTCCAGTTCAAGGCCACTTTTAGCAGGAAAAAGATGGAATTTATACCAGTATATCTATGAATTTAAAGTCGTCTCACCGAAGAACAATTTTATGGTGTATTTATATTTCCATCAATTAAGTTTAGAATAAGAGTTTCTGAGTTCCATCCTTGAGCCAGCATCACAAATTACCTGTCACATTGTTATACATTACAAGAACTAAGCTTTGCAGGTGCTTTATTGGTTGAAATCACTTGGAGATGTCTTGAAAGAGATGTGAAAAGTGCCAAATAATAGTCTACATGTCTTTATTAGTTTACCTTTGCAGTCACTAGCAAGAGAATTAATGGGGAACTATAACTTCTTCAGGTTAGGCAGAGTTCAGGATTCTGAGTTAGCAGACGTCTGTGCATCCGGGATGGAATAGTACCATTGGTTGTGTAAAGAAGCCGCATCATATCCTGTTACAGCTTGTCACTGTAAAGGATCTGCATGCCAGGCAGTAAGCTGGATTCAGCAGTAGCCTGTTTTTTTTTGTATTCTCCTTGCTTTTCACGATCCCCCCTCCTTTCCTAAAATTCATTTGTTTCTTTGCTGAATTCCTACCATTGTCAGGTTGTGATGTTTGATTATGCCTTGAGAGTTGACTGCGAAGGCCCTCAGTCCACACTGAAAGATGCAGTAGTGTAGTAAATCGCCATTCTGCTCATTGCTGTATATAAAACAAGTAACTTATTTTTCAAGAATTTCTTTGCAACCTAAATGTCTTGCCAGATGCAGCTAAACCTGAAGTTCAGTGAGGCCAAATTACTTGCTGCATAACTCACGGTTACTACTTTGACTTGCGTATTCAAATCACAAATAATTCAAAACTGCCTGCTCGCATCTGAGAGAAGCAGAGCTATGAGCAGGAAATAACTGTTAGCTGAAGGTGATCAGATTTTTTCCTTAGTAATTTTAGTGGCATAATTACCATGTTTATGTCCCTTGTTCCTGCAAACAATGATTTCATATTGGAAAATTAACTGGATTCAACAATTTAAAACATCTTGCTTATGGCACATTTTTCCGTTCCATTGTTTTGCCTCGTGCACTCAACTTTGCCAAAGTAAAAATCAATGATTGTTGAAATTAAAACGTAAGGATGAGTCGATGGTTCATTTGGTTAGCACAGTATTCTGTCACATCCAAAAACAATTTGGATCTAGCCTTGAGGTTCTGTAAGGATTCAATGAACCATAGAATAAGCTTGAGATATCTCAATCCTGCATTATAGTACAGCACAAAGTATCTTATATTGACAGTCACATTCACTGAGACCATAAGAGGTTTTGATGTGAAAAATGGAGGGAAAGATGTTTTCCATCATCGAGTGTAAAGTTAAGACAAGAATATTTACTGTGTAGATGCCAGTGTTGCTTAAAATGATCATCATGGGCAATGATACGAGAACTGAATTTTGCATTTCCACAGCTAATGTCCTTCACAATGAATACAAAATTCACTCAAAATATTATCATCACAATTTTTTAAACATAGAAATTGTGTAAATCTTGAATCATAGAGTGAAATTTATTTTAAAATAAAGCTTCAAGATAACAATTTTTACAATAATTTCTGTTTGAGAAAAGATTTCCACATTGATTTATTATTTGGTGCATTTTATCAGTTTGTTAAACATTTCAGCTGAGGAAGTGAGAAGAAGCATACCAACATCTTCATTTTTTTTGAGAAAGCAGAACCCAATGAAGCTTGTGATTTAGCACAGTGCCGAATATAAACCACCCAAGTACGCAAGCCCATAAGCCATTGTTCTTTAAATTAAGGTCGAAGTCTACCTAAGATTGCTCCTCTGGGAGGAGAAAGCCCAGGCACGAATTTCCCCTTGTATCCTGTTCCCTCTTTTCAAACCAATTTTAATCTGGCTTGCTACCTTTCCCTTAATTTTCTTCAGTTCATCTCCTTTGTGATACCTTGCCAATGGTTTGCTGAAAATTCATGTATGCAACGTCAGCTATGTTTTCCCCATCTGCCATAACTGTCATCTCCCTCAGGGAACTCGTCAAGCTTGTCCCCTAAAGTTTTCCTTCTGAAATCAGGATGCCTTGTTCTAATTCTTTCTTTCTTTCTTTTTCAATCTTTTTATTAATTTTCTAATTAATACAGAATAATGTAACATCGGTAATTATACGCGTAATACAAAGAGATCGGGAGGACAATCATGACGTATATAGTCATAAAGAATAAAAAAAATATATTCTAAGCCCCACGGTTTCTTAGTAAATGAATATATTACAAAAAAGTCAAAACGAGAAAGAAAAAGATTTATTATATGGAAAAAAAACCCAAATTGAAAAAGAATTATAAGTAATAAAATGAAACAAACTAGAAATAAATTTCAGAAGAAAAAAAAACTGGACTGACATTTCTCAATAAACAGACCATTATTATGTTGTCAACTCCACTCCTCTAAGTTCAAAGATTATTGAAAAGGGATCTATATCGTATGAAAATATTGAATGAATGGACTCCAAACTTCCTCAAATTTAAGCGAAGAATCAACAGTGCCACTCCTATTTTTTTTCTAAGTTTAAACATGATATAGCTTGAGAAAACCATTGAAAAGTAGTGGGAGGTATTGGATCCTTCCATTTAAACAAAATGGATCACTTGGCCATTAATGTAACAAAGGCAATCATACGGCAAGCAGCAGCAGATAAGTGGCCAGATTCCATCATTGGTAGCCCAAAAATTGCAGTGATTGGGTGAGGTTGTAAATCAGCATTCAATACAGTTGAAATAATATTAAAAAGTCTTTCCAATATTTTTCCAAAAGAGGACAGGACCAAAACATATGTGTCAGGGAAGCCACCTCCGAATTACATCTGTCACATATAGGATTTATATGGTGATAAAAACGGGCTAACTTGTCTTTCGACATATGGGTCCTGTGGACCACCTTAAGTTGTATCAAAGAGTGTCTGGCACACATTGAAGATGTATTAACAAACTGAAGAATTTTCTTCCGTGTCTCTGTGGGTCCAAGTATCTGGAGTTCTCTTTCCCATTCATTCTTAATTTTATCAAGTGTCTCTGGATGTATTTTCATAATTAGATCATAAATCATTGCTATCAAGCCCTTCTGATAGGGATTAAAACCTAAATTTTTTTCCGTAATTTCAATTTTATATGGAGTTGGAAAAGAAGACATAGTAACTTTTCAAAAAAAACCTCTAATCTGTAAGTATTGGGAAAAAAGTGTGATCTAGGCAAGTTGTATTTATTAGACAACTGTTCGAAAGATAAAAAACAGTTATCAATGAATAAATCACGGAAACATGTTATTCCCTTCATTTTCCATAAAGAAAAAGCTGAGTTGATTCTGGATGGTTGAAAGAAAAAATTAGATTGAATGGGGCTTGATAAGTTAAATTTATTCAATCCAAAGAATTTACGGAATTGAAACCATATTCGTATTGTATGTTTAACTATTGGGTTAGTCATACGTTTACTCAATTTAGTAAGTGCAAAAGGGAGTGGGGCTCCTAAAATAGAAACTAATGAAAATCCTTGCACTGATTCATACTCAAGGTATACCCATTTGGGACATTGAATTACATCTAAATCTTGTGCCCAAAAAATTAAATGTCTGATATTAATTGCCCAGTAATATAATCTAGAGTTAGGCAAAGCCATGTCCCCATCCTTTTTTAATTTTTGTAAATATTTCTTACTTAACCTTGGGTTTTTATTCTGCCATATATATGAAAGAATTTTTGAATCAATAGTGTCAAAAAAGGATTTCGGGATGAAAGTTGGAATCGCCTGAAATAGATATAAAAAAAATTTTTGTAAAATATTCATCTTAACCACATTAATTCGGCCTGTCAATGATAGAGATAATGGGGACCATTTTGTAAATAATTGTTTAATGTGATCAATTAAAGGTAGCAAGTTAACTTTAAACAAGTCCTTATGCTTCTTGGTAATTTTAACACCCAAATACATAAAATGGTCTGTTTAATTATTTTCTTTTAATATCGTCTAACATACTGGGGAAAATGTTCAATTAATCTGCTTTTATTATGAATGTGTGTAGACTATTTCATGTTTTAGTCTGCAAATGTCCTGACAGTTGAGAGTAAAAGGCTGAGAGTTAGGCCTGAAATAAATGCTTTGTGTTTTTGTGGAAGGATGTAATTGGCAAGATACTCACTGATCCTATAGAATTTGGAAAGTAATATCTGATTCATTTTCTACCCTGAGAACTACCTGCTTTACAGCAACCTGCGTTTCTCCTTAAGCAGGAATTATGTTGGAAAATAGTTTGGTGTGACTCAATTATACATAAGATTACACTGAATTCAGAAATTTTCATGATATTTTATTACATTATAGATTGCATTTCATGTTAAATGAAGAAATAAACAGTAATAATTGTAAAAACATTTTTTCAGCATATTGACCCAGTGTCTTCTGTTGCCTATATCCCCTTTTGTTTGAGCAACGTTTCTTTCCAAAAACAACAGCCCCTACCGCAAACTCTAATCTTGCCACCAGTTCCTTCAATCTTCATGACTTCTCCCTTGGGCTGGAGCAGACTTGACTGAAGGAGGGGGGGTGAGCCCCTTACTTCATTTACTCTTCATTAAAAAGCCTCTCTCTGCAACACTGCCCATCTCTGCCAGTCTGCCATTGCAATAGTTATCAATGCCTATATTACTTACACTTATGTTCCACTCCTCATCAAAAAGCCAAAAGCCTGCTGCTTGAATCCTGACACAAAACACATTCTTTTCACCATTAAATTTAATATTTTCAGCCTTGGGTTTAAATCCTTTTATTGCTCAATCTGTGTAACCTGCAGTCCTTCAACCTTTCTCCACTCCTCTTATTTTTTTCTCTCACTATCCTTGGTTCTGTGCTCTTTGCCCTTCCTGGAATTCACTCTCTTTTAAAAAAAATCCTCCACTGTTTCACCTTCTTTAAAATCCTCTGTTGACCCTTCTTCTTTGATTAAGCTTTGCATCTCATGTAAAATATTCCTGTTTGTTTTGGCATTTGGAGCTTTGATTATGTCTTTAACAAGCACTGTTTCTTTCCTATATTTGCTGTAATTTGTTGTTAAAACTACCTGCAATATGGTTCAAGTCCCTTCTCTCATTCCTTTTGCTGGAGGTATCAAGCTCCAAAATTAATTTTGTGAGTAGTTGACCATTGTTCAGTTTTGCCAAATGTAGAAGATTCAATTCTGAGTAAGAAGGTTACAGGCCCACATCTGTCTTGAGCACATAATGCAGGCTGGCACTTCAATACAGAGGGAGTGTGACACTGTTGGAGAAGTAGTCTTTGGAGGAGGCATTAAGCCAAAGTTCAGCATTCTTTTTGAGGTGTTTTCAAAAGGTCCTTTGAGCTTTTATCCTTTGACATTCAAAATATTCATCCCTTCACCAGCACCATCAAAGTCTCAAGTGCCTTGGAAAATGCTGTTGTTGTGAATATCTCTGTATAAATGCATGCATTGTCCTCCTCTCTTTTCTCTCCTTCACCCTCCTCCTAGTTAAAGATTTCTGCACCCTGAAATCAACCAGGTTTTGTTTTTGCATGAAGTTGCATTTATCCCATAATAAACATAGCAAGCAATTCTGGATCATGTTCTATGTGCTGAATGGAATGAAGTCAAGATAGTATTATTCACACTTTCAGGATAGAAAACGGCAGCAAATCTAACGTAGCATTTTCTCATGTTCTGAAGCATTTATTTTGGTGAAACATAGCGGCTAGCTGGACATTAGCAAGGAAGGCCAAAGGAGTGATGTAACATAAAGCACAGAGCCACAAACTGACAGTGCTGGTCAGAGATTTACTGAGCTTGTGTACAAGCTGTTAGGTCTTTCTGTGCTTGCAGCTCAGACTGTAATCACTGAGTACTGAGCTGATCTGGAGGCCTTGTGTCTCCTTTCCCATCATGCTTGCGTTATGACTTTCTCTGGATTGTTTATATTGGCCTAATTACATATAGTTTTTGTTATAAGCTAGGGGAGAGATTTTAATGTGCAACAGAGGAATATTTCTTAAGTTTTGGCACTCACTATAACCATCAAGTACTCTTGGGCCCTGGTATAATGTGGGTCAGGTGCAGAGGAAATTGGCTTCTACTTCTGGTTTGTTTTCCAACAGTCCTACAGGGAAAATTGGCTGACTCGCGCCAGATCTGGATCAGGACAACCAGTCGAAGTCGGGGCCAGAAAAGATGCCGTGGCCAGGATTCTGAGATTGGCGATGAGAATTGTCACCTCATCTCTGACCTCCGAAATCCATCGAAACTTAAATGGCAGTGATCTTTTCGTGAACTGCTGGAACCTTTCCCTTTGAGACAAGATGAACTTAGCCACAGTCTGTCCCTTCATTTTGAAATGCAACTCTTCACTGTAAATGCCATCTGCTTGATATTTTCTAGCAAGTCTGACCAATAGAGCTGCCTTATGGGGTTTTGATCCTGTGGACCTTTTTCCACACTAAGATTGCTTAAACTTAATTAATTTTGTTCTTCTCTCCGGTATGAAGACCAGACCATCCTATGTCACGTAATGTCCCATTATCAGCAAAAGTTCTGTGGCAAGAAGTCATCTAACAAGAAACAGGAAATTGTAGGACTTTATCAATTCTTATCTTGACTTGTGTAATATCCTTCTTTAGATCTGTCACAAATCCATCAGGTCTTTTTGTTGAAATGATTGTAACTTAAAAGTCAGAATGATATTAACATAGTTGACCATATGATAATAGTTTGATCTTTGATCAATTCATCATAATGACTGATTAATTGGGATAGCCGTAACATGTAGGTATGTTGTATTTGTTAGGTTATTTGGAATGTTTAAAAACTCTTTGGGGGTTGTACATTCCAAGTTTTAGAGTAGCATCCATGATCAACATTTGATTCTTATAACACAGTTGTCTCCTGCGTGTTAAGGGATTTTTTTCCACAGAGAGAAGACAATGGGGTTGTGATTGTTAATTAAAGGCAGATGTGGTCAGAAGGGATGCTTATCTGTAGGAAACATGACAGTTAGGATTTAATAATAGAGCTTCTGTTGGCGAATCAATAATCCCTGATATATACTTTCAGGAGTGAGAGAATAGTTGAGAAGACTCCTGAAGGAAATTAGATGAGTAAGATGTAGGAGGAATGGATTTGAATGTCTCGTGTTAGTGTTTCTATGTGGAGTTTAGTTCATCTTAGTTTAATTCAGGATGACAGAATTACAAACCAGCGTTAACAATAGTGCTTTTTAGATTTGTTTTACTTCAAAGGATTGAAATTCCTTTGTACTATTTTCATTAATTCTTTTATAAATTGATCTATCAAGTAAATGGCTTAATGAACCTTTGAAAATAGTGCATGTGAATGGAATATGAATGCATTGATGAGTATGCTCAAAATAGCACACAAGAATTTCCATCTGCAAATCCCCTATTCTCTGCATTTGAACTTAAAATGATTGGAACATTTTTAATAAATAGTGATGCAGATAGATTGTTTATGGACCAAACTATTGCACATATGAAAAAATAAAATTGAATTACACTTTCCTTCAGACACCCCAATTCCTATATAAACAAAAATATTTGATAATTAAGTATACCCTGGTCAGAAAAAGTCCATCTGTGCGAGATTATAATCCTCAAAATATGTTGGTCATAGATGATTGAGGTGCATAGTTGGAGAGAGAGGCAATTTCAAATAGAAAGATCCTGGAATAAAGTATGGTAGCCATCACAGATATTAAATGTTTATCATTTAGTTTCTGAAAATTCTTTTTCTTTATATATCCTTTGCATAAATATATAGATTTTTGCATGTATTTTTTCTGTTGGATGTGACTTTTTTTAATGGTTAAAAATAAGCAAATAAAAATTGATTTGGAATTCTCACATCACTGGGAGAGAAGTGGGAGAGTAGTTAAAATGGAGCAGCTTAATTACCACAATAGATGAGTATGCATCATAAGTCAAACTCCATGTGTCCAAGCTCTTATCCTTGGTGTTCTCTGCTGTATATGGTCTGAAGGATGTAGTAAATGATAGATCTATCTGGAGTATAGAAGTGAACTTGTATGTCCCATGTTAATGTTTTGATGTAATTGGTTTATTATTGTCACATGTATGAGATGCAGTGAAAAACTTTGTTTTGCGTACCATCCATACAGATCGTTCCAAAACATAAGTAAATCGAGGTAGTACAAAGGGAAACGCAATAACAGAATGCAGAATATGGTGTTACTGTTACAGAAAAAGTGCAGTGCAGCTAGACAAATAAGGTGCAAGGGACTATGACAAGGTAAATTGAGAGATCAAGAGTTCATCTTCATCGTGTAAGAGGTCCATTCCATTTTATCTCACTTATAGCAGTGGGATAAAAGCTGCCCTTGAGCCTGTTGGTGTACGTTTTCTAGCTCTTATATCTTCTGTCCAATGGAAGGGGGGGAAAAGAGTATGACCAGGGTGGGAGAGGTATTTGATTATGTTAGCTGCTTTCTTGAGGCAGCGGGAAGTATAGACAGAGTCAATGGAGGGAAGGCTGGTTTGCGCGATGGACTGGGATGTGTCCACAACTCTGTGTAATTTCTTGCCATCTTGGGCAGAGCAGTTGCCATACCAAGCTGTGAAGTATCCGGATAGGATGCTTTCTATGGTGCATCCATGAAAAATGGTGAGGTTCAGTAAGGATGTGCCAAATTTCCTTCTCTTTCTGAAGAGGTAGAGGTGCTGGTGTGCTTTCTTGGCCATGGTGTCTCTGTGGTTGGACCAGGACAAGCTATTGGTGATATTTACACCTAGGAATTTGAAGCTCTCAACAATCTCCATCTCAGCACCACTGATATTGATGGGCATGTACTCCACTCTGCTTTCTGAAGTCAATGGCCAGTTTTTTTGTTTTGCTGAAATGAAGGATAGGTTGTTTTCTTGACACAGTGGCACTCGGCTGTTGACCTCCTTCCTGTACTTTGTCTTGTTGTTGTTTGAAATCCAGCCTACTAAGATGGTGTCATCTGCAAACTTATAGATGGAGCTGGAGCTGGAGCTAGAGCAGAATCTGGCCACGCCATTTTGAGTGTATAGGGAGTAAAGTAAGGGGCTGAGGACACAACCTTGCGGGGCACCAGTTTTGAGGGTATTCATGGCCGAGGTGTTGCTCCCTATCCTTACTGATTGTGGTGTGTTGGTCAGGAAGTCAAGGATCCAGTTGCAAAGGAGTTTAATTCGTATTTAAAAATGGTGAACCTAGTTTTCATTCAGGATGGAATATACAAGCAATGTAAACAAGAACATTGAGCTTTCTTGTTTATATTGCTTTCATTGGGGTCCAAATAAAATGCCTTGAAGCTTTAAAAGCTCGGGTCTGAGTGAGGGCTCCAGCAGTAAACTGGAAGAACAAATCAAAGTGCAAAAGTGCTTGGGACATTTCGTTCACTGTCCTGGATAACTCGTTTGTGTTTTTGTCCCAGATTCCAAAAATGTCTACTGCAATGTTATCTACTTTTTGGCTTTGTACTAGATAGTGTGGTGGTGGACATCTCTGGAATGTGGGACAGAAAGCTAGATGAGGTATCCAGGGCAGAGAACTAAATGTCCCAAGCATTTTTGCATTCTCTGCTACACTTTCAGTGTACTGCCAGACCCTTCAGTCAGACTGGAGGGTTAGTGGCTTCCGTGCACTTTATTAGGAAATGCAAAACAGCTGATCCAAGAAATGCAAGCAGGCGCAGACCAAATTTGCCTCTGCTTGCCTTGTGTAACTTAAAGTTTGCACATCTAAAGCACAACTTTTTTTCTGCTATTGACTACTCACCCTGGCAATGCAGATTTACCCAAAATAATATTTTGGCTGAAATAAGATCCAAATAGAATCTGTTTCTTTGTGACAACTGAATATGTATGACAATTCAATCTCCAAGAGTCCAAGCTCTTAGTCTAGGCCGTCTTGGGGTTGGTTGGCTGGCCAGCAGACTAATCCAAGTGGGGTAAGTGGAAGAGATGAGGTGATTTGAGGTGTGGAGCAGGGGGATGATTGTTGATCTTCAATCCTTGGTGATGCAGAAATGAAAGCCTTGGTTTTCACCAGCGATGTTTTGGTGAGCTCTGCACTTTTCCTTGCTGGTCAGTGAGATTATTGTTTTACTTTCATAGTTTTTTCATAACATCTCTGAATTGTAGTTAACTTAAAAGATATAAATCAAATAGTCTGAGTTTTTTTGACCACAATCTACTTTTGAATTTTGTTGATATAAATTATTTTGGTGATGAAAAATTTTTTTTTGGTGTTACTTAATTGGAATTACTGCATGATTTGTATGTTTAGCATGTGAAACGTGCATGCCTCCACTTTTTTTTTAAATTTGTTTCATTGGGCAAATGTGAACCGTATGGCACATTCAGTGGGTTAGAGTATGGTGGCTGCACTGTGCTTCAAACTCAAACTCTGAAAACTCGATGCTGTTTGCTGGCTAAATTACTGAAAATAAAATTTGGCTCATCCTCATTATCTGAGGTATAGCCATTAGTAAAAACAACTAGTAGTCACTCATAAATAGGAAAAGGAGACACGAGAGACTGCAGACGCTGGAAATCTGTAACAACACACACCCACACACACACACACACACACACCCACACACACACACACACACACACACTCACAAAATGCTGGAGGAACACAGCAGCTCAGGCAGCATCCATGGAGGGAAATGAACAGTCGGTGTTTCAGGCTGAGACCCTTCATTAGGTCCTGATGAAGGGTCACAGCCCGAAACGTTGACTGTTCATTTCCCTCTATAGATGCTGCCTGACCTGCTGTGTTCCTCTAGCATTTTGTGTGTGTTGCTGCAAATAGAAAAAGGATATCAGTGTAATCTATGACAATGTTTCATTCTTTTATGCAGCAATTTCTAATGCATCTCATCTTTGCATTTATATGTAATTTTCATACAGGGCACAGATATCAATGGTCCTTTCACTGTCACGTAGATATTTATAGGGGTAATATATCAAGGAAAAGGGTTAATTCTTTGTTACAATGAGCTCTGCTTCAGGAATAAACTGGATTCTTTCAAAAACAAGGCTGACGGTCAGAATCCATCTTCCACTGGTGCACCAGTGCAAAAATGCTGCTGGATGAATTGCATCTCGCGTCCAATTTGCTGGACCACGAGAAGGGTACTTTTCACATTATACTACATATTTATTCCATTCCAAATTAATTTTTAAAAAATTGAATTATGTTCTACTTCTTGCTTATGAATGAAGTTATTTTCTGGTGAATCCCTTCTCTCCACCCCCTTAAATAACCAGTATTGGTTGGTTCTAAGAGGTGATGTAATACTATAGGCTAATTGACCTACTGCAGTAAAGCAATCTTCCTGATCTTATACATGTTATTTATAGCCTTGATTTAATAGACCTGTTCAAAATTCCATTTTCTGCTGAAAGCGCTGTTTGGGAAAATGTCTTAAGCTCACAATATCTCTTCAGTTCAAGGGCACATTTACAAAATGCATCGACACAGGGGTAATAGAATATGCCAATTAATTATCTGTGTAGATGGGGGTGTAGTATATTGGTCCTAGGTCTAGCACAAGGGATGATAATTAGGACCAGGCACATGAGGATTTTCTAGATCAGTTGTAACAAGATTTCACTGGATAATTCTTACCACCCCTAACCTCTTCCACCTCCCCCATCCCCACCTAATTTTATTCTTTCCTTAGTGCAAAGACTTCAGCTGATGCAGTGTCCTGAAGGCACTTTCTACAGTGTGTACCTAGATAGCTAATTTTGGCAGGAAATTTGACTGACTGCACTGTCAGCTGTGGCAAGAAGTGATGTTAGAGCTGAATAGGATTTGTCCTTGCTTCAGTACTCTACGGCAGAACACTTTGCAGCAGAGGTCACTAGGGAAAGATTGCGAGTATGGTTCATTTTCAATCCCCGAGCTCAAATTTACTGAGGTGATGGAAAATCTGTCCACCTTCACTGTTTCCGTTGAATGTAGATAGCTTGGTAGATATTAATTTTCAATCCAGGCATTTCTATACTTTGTGTTATGTGTTTGTGCATATCACGGTAATAGTGCTTAAAATACCATGTTGATATTTCAATAAAACAGTGGGTTTGGCTGCTTACGTTTTGAATATTTCTGGTGGCCACTCAGTTTGGGTATAATCTGGGAAAAACAGATCCAAAGAGATGAAAAGAATTATCATCATAATTCTGTGGTTTCTGTTCTGCAGAGTAGTGACCTTTTGGTTCATTGGCATTCCAGTTATGTGCCAAATGGTAGCAGTCCATAGAAGCCCATATCCAATGCAGTATTTCAGATGCAGGGGCTCCCTGGGATACAAATGACCTGACTTATGGAAATTCAACTTTGCGCAAATTCTTCTGTACATTTTTAAGCATTTTTCAAGCTTGTAATAATAATAAAATGTTTCATGGTATTCATTAATGATTGGATACAGTGTATTCCATTAGTTTAATTAGGTTAGCATTAGGGTGATTATTCAATGAATGAAAGAATTATAGCAAATGTATGTAGAGCAATATGATGTGGACATTTCTAACTTACGGAGAAATTGGCTTACGGACAGTTCTCAGGAATGGAACAGGGATGCCTGTATTTAAAATATAATCCTCTTTAGAGAAATGGTAATGAGATGAATGCACATTGATTAACAGCAAGTTATTGGACATTCAAAAGCATATAATCAGGAATTCAATTTTGTGGTTTTAAAATCAATTATGTCTCACCTGAAATGATAACATTATACATAATACATACAATACATTAAATCTGTTTTCTTCATATAGTATTAGTAAGTTAAATCTGGAGTGACAATGTTTGGATTTATAATGTGTTGGAGATGATAGGGTTCAGTTTCTTTCATCATTAGCTCAGTTGAAAGAGTAAATATCTGTTTTGCTAAATATGGACATACTAAGATTCATAGAGCTTTATTATCTTTTGCAAAATGGCATCATGCAAGAGATTTCCAAAATAAATACATGATTCATTGATATTAGAGGGGCAACAAAAAAAATTAATGTGATCTGAGGTTTAATGTCTTGTGCACTTTGTAGCCAGGAAGCTGGCACGAGGCAATCTGTTTTTTATTTGGATAGGATGAGAAAAGCTGAAACATTAAGCAGATTAATGAGCTAGAGTATGACAAAAATTGAAATTGGTAGATCCATTTTACAATTTGTTAAAAAGTATAAGTTATGTATTTGTTGGATGTTATTGAATGGAGCTATGAACAAGGTTGAATGTTTAATAAGTGTTTAATTTGGAAACCAGTCTTTATGCTTCTTACAGTATGAGGAGGAAGAAGGAGGAAGGATTGGTGGAAATAATTGGTAGTTGAGCCAAAAAGATTGGATTGGAAGAAATTAGACGAGTTGTAGCAACGGAGAAGTAGTGCCTGAGTGGATGGCCAGCAGTGAGGAATATCTGTATCAGAGGAGTGAAGAGTGCAACATAAGATTGCATTGAATGGGGTAGAGTAGGACAAGGCCAAGGATACAACCGTGGGAAGGGCAGGAATTTTATCATTGGTACAGGAAGTCAGTGCTTCTGTATGTAAGATTTTTTTCTCTTTAATCCAAATGTATTCATGATAATATATTACAGAATACAGGTGTCAGTATGCACGATTGCTTGAAGATTTGATGGCATAATGCCTGATGATTTACTTGGGCAAGAGAATGTTAGTAATTTGGTTTCTATTGGCATTCCCAATTTCAAACTTGGAGGCACTTTCCTGGCATCAGGCATTATCATTTGCAATTTAATTTTTTTAATATATCATGAGAGTAGGAAGGGGTTAATCTTTAGCACTATGATCAGGGTACTATTGAACATGTATGATAGAAGTGAGGATTTACTAGGAAAAAACATGTTTTCCATTTTGGTTTTTCCGTGAGACATTAAGAGATATGGCAAAAAGGATGGGCAAAGATCCACTTTCTTCGCTAGTGAATCTTTGCCCTGGATCAGCTTTTGGGCTGTCCTTTCACTGATCACAGTTGTACTTGGCCTCTGCCTTTCAAATCTCATTATTCTTGGGGAAAGGATTGTGTGCGTTCATGCAATTTGGGCAATGCAATACTGTACCAATCTTCTTTACAAGAAAAATAGTGTATAGGATTACTGTTGTCCTCAAGGTCAATGCACCATTGATCAGAATTTCATATGAACCAGCCACACACTTTGGCTACAAAGCAGGTCAAAGGTGGGGCATTGAGGAGCGAGTGTCTCACCACCTGACACCCCAAGGCCCTTCCATTAGCTACAATGTGCACATTAGAAGTGTGAAGGAGTACAATATTCAGCAACATTGAAGTTCAACATCATCCAGGGCAATGCCGACTGTTTGATTGGCATCCATCCACCAGCCTAAATATTCACCCTCCACTATAGGCATAACATGGTTGCAACATAAACCATTTACAAAATGCACTGCGGTTACTTAACTAGACTATGCCTCTCAAACCTGTGTCCTCTAGCACCAAGGATGGCAAGGGAACTGGGTGCATGGGGACACCAACACACTATCCTAACTTAGAAATATATCTCTGTTCTTACATTGTCACTGTTTAACTCCTGAATTTCCCCAACTAGTAACACTGAAGTTCTGTAGCAGTACAAGAAGGTGGAACAGTGCTGCCTCCTGAGGGGCAATTAGAGGTGGGGAAACAAATACCGTATCTTTTAAATGAATTGTTAGTTTTACATCCAATTTTTGCTGTTGGACTCAATTTGCCAAAATTCTCTCCAAACCACTTTGGATGATTCTGCCCACTGATTACATAACATCTGTGCCTAATCTGCTTGGAGGCATCTCCCTGGTGTTCTATGAAATCTGCCAGAGTGCAAGAAAATTGAATGAGAATGAATGTTCTCGTCCTCTCAATGGTATGTTCCTGACTTCAGTTCCGATGAAGGGTCTTTGACCTGAAATATGAACTCCGTTTGTCTTTCCACAGATACTGCCTGACCAGCATTTTCTGTTTGTATCTCAGATTTCTAGCATCCGCATTTTTAAAAATTCTCAATCTTGTGTCCTCTCCTACAGTTCAAGTTGAGTTTGCACGTTGAGTATGTAGGGTCTTACCAGCATGAATTCATGTCTGGGGCTACATACCCAGAAGTCATGGCAACTATTTGCTTTGATATAATTATCTAGTTATTTTTGTCACAAGCTTGTCTCTCATAATAATGACATAGGCAGAGAAATGATTCACAAAGCAAATACCAGCAGGAACTAAACAGTTGGTGTCTGTGTCAAACATCAGCAGAGCCCAGGTGGCCCTCTTTGCAATGTTTCCTTAATGTGTTTTTTCTTTCTGTGGTGGCTTGCAAGGGCTAATATTCCCAAATGAATTCCTTGAAAATCCTAATGTGGTGCTTCAAGTCAAGCTATGTAAATTTCACAGTACAGAATGTTCCCCGAGTGTCATGAGAAAAAAAACACATTTTAATATCTATATAACATTCAACTCTTTTATTGTGAGGCCCATCACTGAACTAACGCTGGTGTTATGGTGTACCCTTCCACCACCAATTTTCATAATTCATTTCCACGGCTTACTTTCTGTTGGTGGGTTGGATAACCATTGAATCGCAATCTTTCCATTCAGGAAGTTGGCCAATTTATCACTTGGCAATTAAAATTAGATAGGTCACAATGGTGGATGGGAAATTGAGATATCTGTGCAGTTTCCGAATGGTATTAAAAGCCAAGCCTCTAACTTTTTAGGAGAATCGTGGGTGGTGGGGGAACTGAATTAGTTAATTCTATTAATGCAGTTCCCTTTTTATTTCTCAAGATTTCAATTGACTTTAAAGCTTTCAAAGATAACCACTTATTCCAAGATAGCTGGAGTCCTTCAGTTGTACTGAACTCGCATCCATTTGAAGTTTCATTCACTTGTAATTACAAATGGGATCTGTATTACTCACAATCCTGGTTGATAACCTGGTGCTGCTGTACATTGCCTAGGCATTTTTCATTTTTAATTATCTGTGCAATATTTTGACAACCTATTCTATACCCTCTTTTCACAATCAGGACAACATGGATCTACTCCCATTTCTCTGTCAATATGGCCTCATCGTAGAATCCATGTGAAAGGCTTTGAGAGAACCTCCTGATATTTTCCATTTTTCCTTTAGTGTTTGTTTGGAGCTTTGTTGTTGTTTTTCTTGTCCAAATAGTATAATTAAGTTAAAACAGAAAATGGTGGATACAATAAGCAGGTTAGCCATACAGCAGTATTAGTGAAGACCTTGGAATGGAACACTCAAACTACCATTTGATGAAAGTTCTAGAGGGACATAATTAGTATGTATGAAGAAGGCAGATATCAGAATAACTAGAAACAAAATCTTCTCAGAAGTTTGATGCTAATTCGGTATGTTTTGCTGACAGGGACCAGCCTCCTCCAGGAACTGGTGTATTTGGTGAACCAGGATGCAGATCCAGATGAGATTGGAATAATGAATATTGATGAGCAGTTACCAGTCCTAGAATATCCTCAGCCTGGCCTTGATATCATTAAGGTAAGGGTAATTCATTTGAACTTCTCATTGTTCTTAATATCTAGCTAAATAACAGTTTGAAACACATGAACAGCAAAGTCAGTTCACTTCATTCTTTAGCTCCCATCATCTTGGAAGATTTCTTTCCCACTAAGTATACACCTTTCTGTTTTTATTTACTGCTGGAATCTTGCAAGGCCAACATTTAATACCTTTTTGCCTTTGAAGGTAGTTGGTAGTGAACTACCTCATTAAAGCGCTGAAATCGGTGTGGTGAAGGTACTGCCACAGTGCTGCTAGCCAAGCAGTTCCAGGACTTCGACCCAGCAATGGAGGAATGGCAATATAGTTCCAAGTCAGGACTTGGAGGAGACTTGCAGGATGATGGGACACCTACTGCACCAGTGCTTCCAAGTTACAGCCACAGCAAGTGGTGTTCACAAGCTTTGTTGAATTGTTGCAGTGCTTGGTGCAATCCTATCAGGACAATGGATAGGATCCCAAACAAATGGGATGCTTTGTCTTGAATGATGTTGAGCGGCTTAAGTATTGTTTGGGGGTGCATCTGCTCAGACAAGTGACGAATATTCTAAACACTGACTTGAAGATGGTGGAAAGAATTTAGAAAGTGAGGTAAGTCATTCATCATAGAATACTCAGCCTCTGACATGCTGTTTTTTTTTGTTATGAACTGTGAAATTTAAGCATAAGCGTAATCACTATCCATCCCCAGGAGGTTGATAAGGGATCTGGTAAATGTATTTTGTTAAATGTCAAGAAGAGGTCATTAGATTCAGTTATTGGAGTCTGTACCAAGCACTTGTCTGGTACATGTGTCACTTGTCTGAATGTTGTCCAGGTCCTGCTCATGCAGGGATGGGCTGCATCGGTGTCTAGGAGTTGTAATTGGAGCTGAATGTTTTGCAACTGTCAGCAAATATCCCCACATCTGATCTGATGATGGAAGGAAAGTCATTGATGAAGGCATTGAAAGTGGTTAGGCTGAGAACACTGCCCTGAGGATTTCCTGCAATGAAATTCTGGGGCTGAGATTGACCTCCAATCACAGACATCTTCTGATGTATTAGGTGTGATTTCAGCCAGTGGAGACTTTTCCCATTGATTTTAATATCATTGAGATCTCTACTGCCAAATTTTGTCAAATGATGCGCCTCTTCTTCCTGTTTGGACCAATGGTATAATGAAATCCAAGCCATGTAGTCCTGGTGGAACTCAAACTGAGGATCAATGAGCTGGTTATTGATAAATATCACTTGATGAGACTTTTCTTGACATCGCTATCACTTTGCTTGTGTCTGAACAATAATTGCCAGAATTGGATTTCTTCATATTTTTATTTTGTGGACATGGCATATCTGGGTAGTTTTCTGTGTTGTTTGCTCTGTTGGAATAGTGGTGAATTGCTAGTCTGGAGCACATCTTTTGCATTATAATTGGGATGATTTCAGGGCCTTTAGCCTTGCTGCAGCTATTGCAGTGTGCCATTTCTTAATGTCACCAAAGTGAATTACATTGGTTGAATACAGGTTTCTTGGCAGGTAAACGCAATGTCAGTAGTAAGAATTCACCTTTGGTTCATATTGATGAAGTAACTCGGGTGTTAGATTTGAGGGTTTTGAAATGGATCCTCCAGATGGTACTTCAAGCTGAAGATGTCTTTGGTATTCACATATGGTGTTACACTGTTATCAGGGACAAGTATATTCTTGGAGCTTTCTTCTTCTATTAGCTGTTAAATCCATCAATGTATGTGCACGGAAGTGGTGGTGTTCCAGAGCTTTGCTCTGATCTGTTGGTTGTGGGATTAGTTAGTTCTCTGTCTATAACATAGTCCTTCAGTTGTTTAGCACTTATGTAGTCTTTTGTGGCAGCTTCACCGGGTTAGCACTTATTTCTTAGCTATAAAGGGACTGATTCTGGCATGCTCTTCTAAAATTCTCTCCAAACCCCTGACTAGATATTAGCCATTGAAATGGGGAAATGCTGGGCCATGAGGTTACAGATTGTGGTGAAATACACTTCCATGGTTCATAGATGACAGATCTAGCTGCTCAAAAATCAGCCTAAATATCCTCCACTGAACAATGGTGCATGATACAACCACCGTGTGTTTTGTGTGAAGATGTGACTTTATTTACATGAGGGCTTTGCAACATTGTCTCCTACCTGTACTTTCATGGACAAATGCACCTTGTACTGATTGGCGAGAAAGAAGTTCAAGCAGTTCATTTCTTCCACTTGTGTTGGCATTGCTACAGCATCAGTCAGTACTTTGCCAGCTTGGTCAGTGGGGATGCTGCTTAATCACTTTTGGTGACGTATGTTGAAGACCCTTGCCTCATCTCTTTGCTATTGTCGGTGCTTCTTCCAAGTGGAATTTTAACATGGAAGATTGCTGATCCATCAGCTGAGTTTGGCAAAATTAAGTGGTAACTTGGGCCATTTTATAGGGCCTATTCTCTCCTTTCATCTGCCTTTGTTTTTCCACTGTGCATCATTCTTTCACTTTTCATTGATATCTTTCTTGCATAAATTTCTCTTATTAACGATTTTCTACAAGCAGGGTTAGCAAGGCTAACCATGTGAAGTAGGTTGTTTGTGGACAGTTTCCTTGTTTGTATTCTGTCAGATGTACTTTGGATGAAGAAGCAGAACCCTGAGAAAAATTCTTTAAGAAGTAAGATTTCTGCAGGCTAATTGTCTTTATCTTTAGGAACTGACGTCCCCTCGCCTTATTAAGAGTCACCTGCCGTATCGTTTCCTACCTACAGATTTGCACAATGGACAGTCAAAGGTAAAATATTATCTGAGTCATGTACTTTTTAGTGACTATGTTCTCAGGAATTAATTAACATTGATGGTTTTCTTAAAAGTTATCTTAATACGTAGATCAAATTCTTCAAAATCAGCTTTTCAGGCAGGAGTTTTTAGTTAGAAATTATTTTTGAATTTCTCTTACAATTTTTTTTGGCTCTTCAGACCACATAGGTCCTCCTATTAAGATAAGGGGGCCTTTATCGACCTCTTCCCTTCACCTGCAGCTGAGTGACATTATCCATTAGTGTCTGCTTTCATCCATTGCCTGCAAGCCATGCTTTTTTTGTTTACTGAGATGTAGTCAGCATTTCTCACTCCTCATGCTTTCAAAAAGAATGGATTAAATGGATATTTTGCATTAATCTTAACTATAGTGGATACAAGTAACATCCCACAAATAGCTGTAATTCAGGAAGGGAGCAAGGCACTAGTTGTGATTGGTTTATTATTGTCACATGTACCAAGATACAGTGAAAAGCTTTTGTTTGCATGCCATCCAGGCAGATCATTCCATACACAAGTACATCAAGGTGGTACAAAAAGGGAAAACAGTATACAGAATATAATGTTACAGAAAAAGTGCAGTGCAGTAAACAAATTGAGTGTAAGGGCCTTGACAGGATCGATTGTGAGATTAAGGGTCCATCTTTTAGTGTCTGAGAGGTCTGTTCAAGAATCAGGCTGGGCTTACATCCATTGGAATTTAGAGTGAGGGGGGAATTGATTGAATTGTAAATTCCTTGAGGTTCTTAATGGGGTGGATGTGGAGAGGATGTTTCCACTTGGGACAGAATCTTAAACTAGGGATCACAGGTTTAAAAGTGAGAAGTGGCATATTCAAAAAAGATGAGGCAGTGTTTTGACTGAGAGTTGTGAATGTTTGGAACTCTCTTCCTCAGAGTGGTGACGGGCAACTCTGAATATTTTTGGGGTGGAGTTAGTTACATAGTTGATCTGCAAGAGGCTAAGTTACTGGAGGTAGCTGGGAATGTGGAGTTGAGGTTGCAGTCAGACCAGCCTTGTTCTTATGAAGTGCTTCAGCAGGCCTGGAGGGTGTCGAGTGGACCTCCTGTTGCTAATTAGTATAAGGGACTGAGAGGGTAGATTCGGGGATGATGTTTCCTATAGCCAAGGATTTCTAGACCCAGGAGTTATGGTCTTGTTTGAAGGGGTCTGCTATTCAGGATTGAGATGAGAAGAAATTTCTTCAGCCACGGGATAGTGAATCTTTGGAATCTTCTATCCAAGAGATCTGGAGGTGCAGTTCCTGAGTATATTCAAGACGGAGATTGATAGATTTTTCTTTAATATTAAGTGAATTGAGGGATAAGGGGATAGTGCAGGAAAGTGGTGTAGAATTAATGGATCAGTCATGATCCATTTTAATGGTACAGCAGGCAAAAAGTTTGTGAAGTCAACTGCTTTCATTTTTTATTTACAGTATACTATTTGAAATGGCTGCTAATGCTTGCCTAACCATTGTATGTACAAAAATAAAATACTGCAGATGCTGGAAATTTGAAATAAAAACAAAAGAGCTGGAAACAATCGGCAAATTGGGCAACATCTGTGGAGCAAGAAATAGGGTTTGTGATTCAGATCAACAACACTTGCAGAACACTTGACAAATGGTTATTGACCCAAAATATTAACAGTTTCTCTCTCCACAGACACTACATGACCAAATTTTATTTTTTTCTTCTTAGAGATTAGTCTGAGCAGCTGGAGCTCCCCAGGTTTTAGTGCCATAGATAATACTTCCAACTCTATATGCAGCGGCATTGACACACTCCCTCTTGCTGTAAGATGGCTTGAGGAATCCCCTCATGTCTCCCACCTGCTTGCCCTCCTTCATATGTCAAAAACTTTGTATTTGAGTTTCATTTTCAAAGTAGATGCACCTTTTTTTTAGTAAAAATCCTTATGTCTATCATTTTGAAAATGGGAAAATATGAGTATAGTGGCAAGTTACAAATTATTTTAAGTTTCCATTCCCATTTCCAAAACTTTCTTTCTACAGGTTATATGCATGGCCAGAAATCCCAAAGACTTGGTGGTGTCATACTATCAGTTTCATCGTTCTTTACGAACTATGAGCTACAGAGGGACTTTTCAGGAATTCTGTCGTCGGTTTATGAACGATAAGTGTAAGTGTCAGAACTACTTTGATAAGTCATTGTTTTCCTTTATCCTGTACAAGAAATGGAAGATATTTAAAATAATTTTGAATTGGCCAGCTGCATAATGAAAGGAGTCTTTGTAATCCATAGATACAATAGCCTGGACTTTCTGATCAGTTAAACTTGATTTTTGGGAGGAAAGAAGTTGAGCCAGTTGTAATTAGGACATCAGTGGAGATTCAGTATCTGGGATGGACTTATTTCTGACTTTTGATCTTGAAAAACATAATATGTCAATAAAGATTTGATCATTAGACTTTGACCTAATTTAACAAGGTCCCCTTCCAAATCATCCTGTTAATTATTTAACAGAAAGTGGGCATTCAAGACTACAAGTTTATTTATAGTAGTGGTATTTAAGAATCCTGTATGATTGTGTACTGTCAAACTATCTCTATAATTTTTCTTGTATTTTTGTTTCTACTAACTTCAGAAAAAAATTATACCATTTGTTGTGAACCATCCATATTTTACCAGTGAGGCAAATAGCAGCACTGGGAGTTTTTTCAATAATATCATTGTACATCAACTTTTTCAAGTGTGGCGATGAAGTCGAGCTTTGGTACAGAATTTCCTCAGAAGTTCTAAAGTACTTAAATCTGGTAATACAATAGTTTAAGCTCTTAATGTATCTTTTGTTTTTCCAGTGGGTTATGGTTCATGGTTTGAACATGTTCAAGAATTCTGGGAACATCGCATGGACTCCAATGTCCTCTTTCTGCTTTATGAAGATTTGCATAAGGTGAGTCTTGTGTCGCTGGGATGAAAATTAACTGAAGCATATAAAATCGTAGAGTTGCTCCAGTGAAGGAGTCTAATTTGTCCAGCAATGCTGGTATTTATCAGTTCTCTTCCTGGCTCTGTCTCCAGAGTGCTGCAAATAATCAGAATCAGGTTTATTATCACAGATTTACGTCATGAAATTTGTTCTTTTACAGCAGCAGTACATTGCAAAGACATAAAATTACTATAAATTACAAAATAAATAGTGCAAAAAAAAAAGGAACAACAAAGTAGTGTTCATGGGTTCATGGACCGTTCAGAAATCTGATGGCGGAGGGGAAGAAGCTGTTGCTAAAAGTTCCTTAAAGCACTTCAGCACTCTCATGTAATTCTTTTCCAAAATCCACAATAAAATCAGCTTGTAGTCAATTTATCTGAGATTCCAGCTACCTGTGTGGAAAGATTTATCATCATGTCTCTTAATTCTTTAGGCAATGTTGTTACATTTGTTTCCTTGTATTCCTGAATCTGAAACAAATAGGTAGATTTCTTCTTTTAATTCTTTAGGCAATGTTGTTACATTTGTTTCCTTGTATTCCTGAATCTGAAACAAATAGGTAGATTTCTTCACTTTATCTTCATGATCTTGAACACTTCTATGAAATCACCTCTCTCATTCCATGGTCTGTGTAGCGATTCTAGTCGATCATTAATACATCTCAGGGGCCCATACCTATCCTAAAGAGTTGTGCTCAGAATGGAGCATAACCTTCTAGTTGTGATTGAACCAGTGTTTTATAAAGGTTTGACATCACCACAAACTTTTGACAATGTGCTGATCAACATACTATGGCTCAGGCCCCGATCTCTCACTTCTATACCACCACTTTCAAGGTCCTGACCTTGGGACATTTACACCAACTTAACAGCAACCCTAGATTCTGTCCCAGACTTGCTGTTCGTTGCATGCTTCATGGTTCACAAAATATGCAACAGACAAAGGTATTGCCTGATATTTTGGGTTTTTCTGTGCTACTATATTTTGTAGTGGCACACTTGCGTTCAAAATGGTGTACCTCGCAATGACCCTTTTGTGTATTAATGAGGGTCAAGTTGAATTTCTCGGTATGCATATCCACAGATGTTTGGTGGGATTGTATCTTTACCTGAATCATCTGCAGTTGCTTTATCATAAAGTCAGAAGTGATTTTGTTGCTTGACAGTACAAAGTTCAATTCCTTTTGCAATTCGTCTGACAGTGAAGTAGACCTTGGTTACATAAAGCAAAAGCAAAACAACACTCAGGCATGGACTGATAAAGTGGCAATTATAATTCGTGCCACAGAAGTTTGAGTCAGTGACCACGTCCAACAAGATCTTGACATTCACTGGCTTTACTGTCACCCAGTCCTTATCATCAACTTCCTGGGGTGGGTGGGGAGGTTCACCGTTGATCCAAAACCCAACTGGACCAGCCAGTTAAATACATGGCCACGAACAGAAATTGGGGTATTCCATCGTGTGACTTGTCTGACACCACAAGTCCTTACAAGGCACAATTCAGGATTGGGATGAAATATACTCTCCACTTGAATGATGAGTGCAGCTGTAACTGCTCTCATGTGAAGCTCAACACAATCCAAAGAAGCATGCTTGATTGATACTCTATTCGCCACTCTAAACATCACTCCCTCTGCTACCAGTGCAGTGACGGTAGTGTGTACCGCCTACAAAATGTACTGCAGTTACTTGCCGAAGCTACCGTGATAACACCTCCCAAACTGGCAATCGCTACCATCAAGAGCAAGAGCAAGAGCAGCAAGCACGAGGACACTCACCTGCTGGTTCCCTTCCTAGTTGCACATCATTTTCACTTGGAAATATTTATCATGGTTCCTTTTGTTGTTGTTGCTGGGTGAGAGCCTGAAACTCCTTAGCCAACAGCATTGTGGGAGCACATTTACTCAGAAGGTTCAAGAAGATTCAAGGGCATTTAGAGATGGGGAGTGAATGTTGGCCTTGGGAAAAAATAGCCCTCAAGATAGCATACCAGATAGATAATGGAATTAATTAGCTGAGGACTGGAACACAAAAGCATGGCATGGCAAGCGGAAGTGGTAGATGTGGGTTCAATTGTAACATTTAAGAGAAGTTTGGATAGGTACATGGATGGAAGGGGTTTGGAGGGATATAGTGCGGGTAGATGGGATTAGGCAGAAGATCAGGTCAGCATGGACTAGATGGACCAAAGGGCCTGTTTCTGTGCTGTAGTACTCTGACTTCTGATTGTTAGGCCACAGTTGAAATATAGTTCTAATTATAACACCTGTAATATGATGTGATGTTACTGGAGTGAATGCACAGGAGTTTCATTTGGATGCTCTGAGGAGAGAGGCCAGGCTGGGGGTTGTTTTCTTTAGAACAATGAAGATGTAATTACGATGCGTAAAACTGAGAGCCTGAGACACGATGAATGGGGCCCGTTTCCCTTTCCAGACAAGTCAGTAATCAGGAGAACAGGAACTACTGAGGTAATTGATAGAGTATCAGAAAAGTGTTGAAGGGAAAATATCTTTCATCCAAATAGTGACGATGGTCTAGAAAACATGGTCTGAAAGGGAGCTGGAGGGTGGTCCATTAATGTATTTAAGGTAACTGGATCAACACTTCCAGTTTATAGTCTGAGAGTTGGGACGTGGCTCTTCTTAAACTGATGTGGACATGAGGGGCTATTTGTTACTATGATTCATTGGGGAGGATGTGGATGCACGATGGGAGAAAATCAGAGCTTAAAATTCATTGGTTCTTAAAAGAAAGATGACAAATCAGACAATATTACCTGCGTTCCAATACGTCATGCAGTTTCCATCAATTGGATCATATGCATCATTGCTCAGTTCAGCACTGGAAAAATATCTTTAACTATAACTTGTCATTCCTTTTGGCAAGGAGCAGTTAAGACACTTAAATGATTGAGGAGGACGTAATCAATGGTTTACACACATCAAGCAAAAATGAATCTGAGTATTCATTTTCCATGAAGATGTAATTAGGATGCATAACTACCTTTTGCCAGCTGACATATTGATCTGGTATTAGTAAGGTTGTCATGAACTGTATAATAATTTAGTAGCAGTTTTCCTGACATCCAAAGATATTCCAGTTAAGTCTGTCTTTTGCTCCTGGCGGAAGAATCTTGCAGGTACCGTGGAACTCTTGGTCCGGTTCCTTGGAGTATCATATGATAAAACTCAAATGGAGGCTATAATTGAACATTGCCACCAGCTTGTGGACCAATGCTGTAATGCAGAAGCCCTTCCCATTGGGAGAGGTAAGTGCTGAGAAAAGCAAAAGAAAAAATTGAGAAACCTTGCTATACAACTTGATCTTTTTGTTTAATGTTCTGGTATGTTTTGTGGATTTATAAAAAGCACTGTACAAGTTCAGTTTGGCTTCTGTGTCTATGATGGGTGATGATGTCACATGGTATGCAGTGATTATTTCTACATCATGCCTCAAGTTCTGCTGTGCATATGAGACCCATGAGTGGGGAGTGCCTCCTACAATGAAGCAGGACCTAACCAGGGGGCTGAGGCCTGCTTTGGTGTTGGTTGTAGGGCTTGACCCTACCTTGGCTATGGTCAGGGTGTCAATGAAACTAAACCAAATCAAATGATACCTTGAAACCAAATAAAATCTTCCTCCATGGTTAATTACTCCCCATTTACCCTGTCTTCTTCCTGAATCCCCTTCATCCTCGTCAGTGATCCTCTACCCACCCACACAGTCCTAATCTGCCAAAATCCTCATCCCCTGCTCCCCCCCCCCCCCCCCCCCCGAGCCAAATAGATTCCCAGTTCATTTTGCTACATCCATCTCTTTTTTCCTTCACTGTAAGCAATGTATGAGTACGAAAGGCCTTTTTGGTTACTTGTTCAAGTGAGGCCTTTTATAGCATGCACAATGCCTGCATGAAATGCCACTATACACATTTTTAAGTACATAACAGTTTTTAGACCAATATGCAGTGTGGCAATGGATGCTGCTGTGAAGTAAATATATCATTTCTGTTTGACACGGGAGGCCATTCAGCCCATCGAGACCATGCTGGCTCTCAGCACACCATGAGTTCCATTCCCCGACTGGCCTCCCTTCAACCTCTTCTCTCGCACAGACCCATCAGTACCCCCTGATTTTCCTGCCACCCAACTATACGAGGGGAAATTTCCAATAGCCGGTTATCCTGTCAGTATGTTTTTGGGTTCTGGAGGAAACTAGAACAATTAAGGGAAACCCACGTAGTCTCAGGGAGAATATGCAAACTTCATACAGCACACTATCAGGGTTGTATCTGAGTTGCTGGATCTGTGAAGGGGCAGTACTACCTGCTGCACCTCTGTGCCACCTCAAATATAAACTTAAGGAATTAGATTGAACATAGGTGCATAATTGTACAAGTTTATTTTGAAATTTAGTTAATTGAATTCATCATAGTCTTGATAAATATAGGTAATCTTAAAGACTGTGTAAAAATATCTGTAGATCTTTCAAACTTGTGAAGGTGGAAGGTAAATGTATATCTTCAGATGTCCTCCATACATGCAACGGATAATTGAGATTGCGTTTCCAGATATGCCTCTTTCCATTAGAAACACACAATTTATAATATTTTGTATGCTTCTGATATAGATTATTTGGATTTCACTGTTTCCAATGGATGCAAGTAGCATTCCACTAATGTTCCTGTAGCTGTTCTCCTACTGTGAACATGGACCTATTTGTCTCATTATTTAGAACTACATTCATAACTGGATTACTATCATATTCAGATGGATAATTCCAGGCATCACTCATCTTGCACATATAAAAGGAAAAAATGGCAGCGAGAAAATAGTACAAGCAAATTAACTGATATGATGAAAGGTAATGCATAGCATTAAAATTCAATTCTGATCTGGAACTGAAAGGAATGACATTGGGAGTGAGAGACTGGTGGGACAGAAAGTAATGATGTCGAAGAGTGATTGTGATCTAGAACTGAAGAGAATGATGTTGGATGGTGAATGTGATTTAGAACTTAAGAGAATGATGTTCGGGAGTGGGTGTGATCTAGAACAGATGGAGTAATGTGGAGGAGTCAGTGTGATCTGAAACTGAAAGGAACTATAAACTATACCTGCAAAGGATCAAATAATAAAAATTCAGTTTGTTCGGTTGTCTGCATTTTCATATTTTTAGTTTTATTCATTGTTTTCATTATATCAGTTTTGCATAGATGTGAGCTATAGAAATTACCCAGAAAAAATTATTAGATGAAAAATATTTAAGTTGATTACTGCACATTCATTTGCTTATTTTTTTGTTTTCTAAGTTTTGTTTATTTGAAGCATTTTGGTTTCTTCCTTTTTGTTTTTAGTGTTTCGACTCATTGAACTGAAGACCTAGTATAGTTGGTGAGAAGGTAGACTAGACCATATCCCATTGTCCTTCTCTTTTGTGGCTTTTCATCTAAACCCGCAGGCAGGTATATTACAGCAAGGTGGGTATCACAGTTCTTAATTAATCAAGTATTTCTTAAATTTTTATTTTATGCATTTGGTTAAAGGAAAACTAAATTCCAGTGGGTAACTAATTCCTTGTGTCACTTCAGCCACATGCTTTTTACTTTGTTTAATAGAGGTACTATTTTCATTTTGTTATTCGAGCATTCCGTGTTCACTTTGAGGGTCACCCCATAGAGAATTAAGCGTAAGTAAGGAAATTACCATTTAAGATTTGAAACTGAATTAATGATAAGAGTGTGTTAATTAGACAAATCAAAACTCTTCACAATTTATTTTCCACAAACCCCAATCTTAATGATCTTGGCAAAGGAATGTCATTGCTTTCTGTTCTAATACAATTATTGTTTTATCCCTTTTATACTTGTTAATCTTCTTGTCTCTGTATTACATTGAGACCTGAGTACTTATTATCCATTGATGTCTGCCGCTAAAGTAAGAAAAAGCTGCCATTAATTTAGATTGCTCATTATCCATTAAGATCCATTATCTTCAACATGGTTTTGACATTTTTAAATCATCAGTTATTTTCTGTTATGCACAAATGGGATTCTGCTCTTGAATGTTTTGCCGATTTATTTTTATTTTCCATTGATTTGGATATAGCTGTACTGTTCTTGAAGTCTTGACACCTTGGAATTCTAAAGAGGCACCTGTCAGAATCCTGTGGCTTTTTTTTCATCATCCAAAAAAGCTGCAGTCCTGACATTCTTCAGATCCCTTATGCTGCATGTGTTACATTTCTTGGCACCTCTCGATTATCTGATTTCTTTCACTTTACATTTGATCTATACCCATCATCAAATATTTTGCTATTAACACCTGCAGTCATAAATCTAGCACATTAGGAGCATGTAATCTGAAGCAGAATTTTCATTCCTCATTGAATTTATTGAATTGCTGGGCTGTGGTGTTTTTCTGTTCCTCAAATATGCAAACAAAAAATTTCTGTCATATAGCACTCTCATACTATAATGATTTTCTAACTGGCAGAAGACATTGGTATTTATCAGCTGAACTGCCTTAAGAAATTACTGATTTAGTATGTGATTGTTTGAAATAGAAGCTAACTGCCGCCTTCTGCTCCTGGTCTTTTGCATCTGCTCTTATTGCCATTGTAAATTTCACCCTTTCCTTTGATACCAACCTCTTAATTGGTCTCCATTGTGACAGTGGGCTTTGAAAGAATTAGATATTTACATTTCAGTACCTCTGAAGTGTATTATGAAGTCCTATTATTTGCAAGATCTGTGGAAGTGTTAACTTTTTTTCATTCGTTAGACATGATATAGGAAAAAATTCTTCTATCAGATAGTCTAATACTTTACTAGAGAAAGAGGAAAACTGAGTTTTTCTGATCTCATTGATTTTATTTACCATGCTGTTACTTCTCAAAGATTTTCTGTCATTCTTGCTAAATTCTAACTGCGGAGGCATACTGTATGCTCCTCTTTTCCCTTATCAATGTGTGGTTGTTGAATTGCAATCCACCAGCTCCTATTCCAATTCATTCTTTACAGGCCCTCAAATCTCCTTAGTTTACTCAGCTTTCTCGCTCTTCTACAAGTTTTGAAGATTTTAAAACCCAATTTTGCCACCACTTAATCACAATTTCCTTATTTAATTTTATCTTCTCTCCAACTGTTGATGGCATCCTGGATTATGAGCTAGGTCCCTTGCTTAAATTCTACAAATGTAAGAGAAAATGAATAGAAGTATGTGACAATGGGATCAATTGAGGAATGGAGTCAGGGCTGCCAGTGGAGGTGGTAGATGCAGATACGATAGCAATGTTTAAGAGGCAGACACATGGATAGACAGAGAATAGGGGGATATGGACCACGTGTCGGCTGATGGGATTAGTTAGTTTGGCATCATTGTCGGCACAGACATGATGGACCGAAGGGTCTGTTCCTGTGGTGTACTGTTCTGTGTTAACATTTCTTTTGGAAATGCATGAAAATAAGCAGTAGCTTAATAGTTTGGAATAACCAGCAAACAATATAGAGGATTCATATTGGTCAATATTTCTTCAGAAATGATGGTTTTATATTCCAGTACCTTCTGGATGATCTAATCTGACAATTTCAAGTGAGCGGGTAACGTGGGTTAAATGTAATTATTGGAACAAATCTGGCAAAAATTACTACTAAGCATGTGAAAATATTCTTGACATATGGTCCACAATACCATTCTTGTGTTCAAAGTAATAAACAGTTCAAATTTTCCCCATCTGTCTCCCCGCATACTCATTTTGTCCATGGGAAGTGCCTCCAGTTTTTAAATCACAAAACTCCAATAAATTTCACACTGTAAAAGTTCTGTTTTTGTGCCCATCATTATTTACCATTACAAATGGTTCTCTTGCCTCAGGTATACCACTAATTCCTTTGTTGCAAACTATTGACCCAACTTCTAACTTTCTTTCTCCCTGCTAAAGAATGTAGTTTTTTACTCTGTGAGACATCACTCCACATTCTCTTGAACTTATATTCAAAAGTGCCAAAGGCAGCAGACAAGATTCTGCCATGTTCCTCATTTCTGTACCATTACTGATCAATCTTGGCATCTTGTTTGACTGCAGATTACACTTCCAACTTCAAGTACTTGGATATGACTGCTTGCTTCCTTCTCTGTAACAATAGACTCCCACATCAGCCCATCTTTTGAAAACCTCTGTCAGTGGCTTTCCCAACTGTAAACCTGACTGTTCCAGTGTTCAGCTAGCTGACTTTGCCCCCTTCCCCTAGATAAATTTTGATAGTATCCAAACCTTGGCCCATGTTTTATCCCTCACCCATGTGCTCAATAATCTGCATTGACTTCTGGTCCTTCTTCACCTCCATTTAAAAGTCTACCCCCCACCCCTTTAATAGTGTACTAATTCGTAAATAAGTAGTAATCCTACAGCATAACTGAATAGCAAGGTTTTTACTGATTAACTTGTCTGTGCAACTTAAGTTACAAATATTCATATGTATTATACTTACAAAGTGGATCTATCACTATATCTCGTGATGCAATGGGTCTTTTAAGCTATATCAAATTGTTAAATTCCCTATTAAACAGAACATTAAAGCATGGAATAATCAAGGTGTCATTCTTTGATATTCCTGAACTTGATTGACTACAATTTGAAATGATATCCTTGAAACTTACCTTGCAGATTTAGTTGGTCCTGATCATAGAATCAGCATGTTGCCTTCAGCACATCGATTCAAATGTATTCCTAACTTCAGGAATTACATTTTCATCAAGCTGAAGATAATAAATTGAACTTTTTTAAAATTTCAGGTCGAGTTGGCCTATGGAAGGATATCTTCACTGTATCAATGAATGAGAAATTTGATGCCGTTTACAAACAGAAGATGGGAAAATCTGATCTTAACTTCGACTTCAGCCTTTAAGGAAGCAACATGCATGCGCTTCAGTATTCTCAACATTAGAAATGCATCTCTGCATTTGTTTATCATTCACTGGCTAATCTTCGCTGTTATGTGTATTATGACAGCTTTTAGTGAAAGATATTGGGTATTCTATATCTATAGTAACAGTTTCCTCACTTGTTGCAGCCTTGACTTGTATACTACCTATTGGCAGAATTGGAAGATACATAGTCTAAGAAAGCAACTTAATTATAAAATGTAGTGATTTTGATGGTAAGGACAATTACTCTGTACTTCAAAATAACTATTTAAAATATGCAAACAGATACTTGCACTCCCACAGATTCAATTGTACACTTATGCACACACAAACAAAACCAAAATTATAAGGAAAATTACTGCTGCGAAATAGATTTTATTTATTTTCTGTAATCCTTACATGACATATTCCAGGTTAATTGCATATTATGGTTAGCATCAATGTAGTGTCCATGTCTGAATTAAACTAATTAAAATTATTTAGTTAGTGTTGATTCCAATTTATTTAGATTTACAAAGATGAAGGGTGAAATGAGACGAATGTTCCATTAATTTCAATATTTTCAAGAAGGCTAAAATATTGGTCCCAAGTAATTAATTTAAGCAACATTGCAAAACAGTGGTTAATGAATTACCCAATCCACCAGCACCAAGTTGGGGCAACATATCCTCAGGATTAATAAATTTGACGTTCTGGTAGTTTGTTAATTGGATTCGATGCTGTATACAGACAAGCTGTGGCATGTTGATGTGACAGTTTGATGTAACTAGGGATATATGGTTGAAATAAGCTGCAGGCAATGCAGGTACAGCTCCATTCCACAAGTCTGCAGCAACAGCATGAGGAGACAAATGGGAGAGAAATCTGTTACCCAATCACCCTCTCCTTGTAACCCTGGATGTTGTCATTTAGTCTTTAATCCTGTTAAAGTTTGCAATAAAATCTCCATTCCAGAATAAACTCCTTAAATTTTTGAGAACATTCATAGAAAATATTTTGTGGTTGACAACTTGTTCTTTTCAAAATGAACAACTTGCAGTGTTAGCAAATCCTTTACTTAATGTTACTCAAAGCTGAAATTTAAAAAGAAATTCTATTCAGTCTTTTTTATACCAAATGAGACTTTTTTTGATTTTACCAATTTTGAACAAAGTATTAATTTTCATGTAACCCTTTAACCTTGAGAGTGACGGCATTCCCAGTGTCTGTGATGGTGCCTGGGCTGACCATTTTCCAGAATTCACAAATAATTAGTGTGTCAAGCCATAGTTTTACATTCTTAATGTTAGAATTGCTGCTATTAATGTAATATGTTACTTATCCTAGTCTCAGAGGCAAAACCAGAGCAGTTCCTTAAAAGTATTTTCCATCTTCTCTCCTGACATTTAGTAAAGCCACCTGTCTGTCTTCTACTTAACCCAGTGCTAATTCTCAACCTCTAAAAGTACAACGAATGAGTTACTTCCATTTCCAGGACCAAGGGCATGAAAATATTCTTTGTCTGAAATATTAACTTCATTATTCTTTAAAAGAAAACTGGTGAACTGTGATCTTGCTATTTTTATCGTGATAGTGAATAGAACAGTCTGATTTCCTGCACATTAGTAATGCAGTTGAAAAGCCTGCATGAAATATGACATTGGTGGCCAAATAGACAATTTCAAGGAAATGAGAGATTTTGCTCCTGCTGTTCTGAGAGTCAGTGTTAATTTCAACGATTGTGTAATCACTTTGCAAAATGCTGTAAAAACCTTCTCACTGGTGTCTGAAATGACTCTGCTTGAAATCTTGCTGAGTTTTTTTGCACATCTTTGCAGAGTGTTGAAATCAGTGAGAAAGCCCTTTCCAAACCTGCCATGGCTTGGGGTCCAGTAGCAGTCAAAAGTTGTTGCATGTTTCCCACATGGTTGTCTGTTTTAACTCGCACATCCACTGCCTGACATGTCGCCCCTTGTTCACTTGAGGGGCAGCATGCCCACTGCTATTCCCTCGCTAGTCTACCTGCTGGCATCCATTGCCCACTTAACTTCCAACTACTCTTTGTGTGAAAAATACACTCCTCTCACCTTAAACCTATACCCTCTAGTTTTAGACACCCCTACTATGGGAAATGGCTATCTACCCTATCTATGTCTCTCACGATTTTATATATCTCTATCACGTCACGTCTCAGCTTCTTTCGCTCCAGGGAAAACAGATTCAGCCTATCCAATCTCTCCTAATTCAAGCCCTCCAATCTAGGCAACATCCTTGTGAACCTTCTCTGCACCCTCTCTAGCTTAATCATCACATCCTTCCTGTAGTGTGGTGAGCAGAACAGCACATGATCCCCCAGGTGTGACCTAACCAACATTTTGTACAACCGTAAAAAAGATGTCCTAACTTTTATGCTCACTGCCTCGGCTGATGAAGCCAAGTATGCCATATGCCTTCTCCACCACCCTATCTACCTGTGTCGCCACTTTCAGGGAACTATGTACTTGTACCCCTAGATCTCACTGTTCTACAACGCTCCCCAGAGCCCTGGTTTAACTTCCCAAAATGCACCATCCTTTCTTCCCCTTCATTCAGCTAGATAGCTGAATAAAAGGGAAGGAAGGTATTTATCTTCTCTAGATATTTTTGTGTGTACATGAGCTGCCGATGGTGGGGGCAGCAGCTTGCGATCCGGATAGAGATACTGGATGGAACCATGCTTTTTGCTCTGTACTTGTGGAATTCTATGAGAAGGGCTGCTAGGTTAAAAGCAGCCACCACAAAACCAGAAATCAGAGGCAAGTTAGGAAGAGTAAAATAGAAAGAAGTGTGTAGGTTTAGCTATGAGGGAGAAATGGAAGTTTATAAGTAAGGAAATTGGGGAGAATGAGTTAGTATTGACTTCCTGACATCCCTTCTGTTTTTTATACCACTTGTTTATTGGGGAAAAAAAAGTGGTGGCAAGAAAATTAAACTTATTGCACATGAACAATTGCCCATTACATTGTTTATGTACTGATTTGGTTTGGTATATCTAATCTAGTTTTCTTCACCTTGGAGATTAGGAAAAGGGTTAGGAAATAGAGGATAAATAACTACATGAAATCGTAAGGCCAAATAATTTGTTTGTGTATTGCAGCCTCTGTGCAGTGCTCTGTGAAGATGAAGCCATGAGAAACAGCAACATTCTCTGGTCAAGTGATACAGCAACAGATTTCATGTTATTATATGAGCTCAAACTGCTGTAGCCAACTAACCATCACATATTAAGCGTGTGTGTGCGCTCATATTCTCGAGTCTATATGTGTCATATCCTCCAACTCTTTTGACACCTTCACTAAAAAGTTAATGGGAAATACTACATTCATGAGTATATTTTTAACATTTACAAAAACAGGAATTTCAGCACTCATTCACCAATCGCAGTCCACCTGGTTCATAGGGTATTTAAAATTATCACTTGGAGTACCTGCACTTTACTAGATTACAAATAAATAAGTACACTGTACAACAATTTAATTAAGAAATGTGCTTTTTGGGAGATATTAAAATGATTAAGTTTCTGGGATAGGTTATTCTGAAAATTTACGCAACTGAAGGAAATTTGCCCTGGTCAAGATGCAAAGTGTATCTTTTCACTAACATAAGCCATTTAAGTGTGTTTTTAAAAATAGGATACATTGGGTTATTGTCTGTGCAAAATCAAGTAACTTTTTTTTACGCAGGTTCTAAAATTTCACAGCATCCAGTCACGCATACACCAAGCGTAATTAGCACCCACCGCCCAGTAACGCGTGCACCCGGGGGAATCAGCACCCACCGCCCGGTCACGCATGCACCCGGGGGTATCAGCACCCACCGCCCGGTGTCGCATGTACCCGGGGGTGTCAGCACCCACCGCCCGGTGTCGCATGCACCCGGGGGTGTCAGCACCCACAGCCCGGTCAGGCATGCACCCGGGGGTGTCAGCACCCACCGCCCGGTGTCACACGCACCCGGGGGAGTCAGCACCCACCGCCCGGTGTCACACGCACCCGGGGGTGTCAGCACCCACCGCCCGGTCACGCGGGCACCCGGGGGAGTCAGCACCCACCGCCCGGTCACGCGGGCACCCGGGGGGATCAGCACCCACCGCCCGGTCACGCGGGCACCCGGGGGAGTCAGCACCCACCGCCCGGTCACGCGGGCACCCGGGGGGATCAGCACCCACCGCCCGGTCACGCGGGCACCCGGGGGGATCAGCACCCACCGCCCGGTCACGCGGGCACCCGGGGGGATCAGCACCCACCGCCCTCTCTCGGCCGGTGAATCCCTCCCCAGCTCCCCGCCGCCCACTTCCTGCTCCACGTTCGAAAGCGCAGACCAATCGGCGAGCTCCTTGCTTCAGGATCCTATGCGGGTTCATCCAATGAGGAATGTGTTCACGGTTGCGACTAGCAACGGTGTTGCTCGGCGACTGGACCGCGTCCGTGCAACCGGAGCGGCGGCGAGCGGGAGGACGGCAGGTAACCGGGGGGTGGGGGCGGCTTCCCGATGGGGCTGGAGGGGGCACACGGGAAGGGTGGGGAGGGAAAGGGCAATGGGAGGGGGGAGGAGGAGATGGAAGAGACAGCGAGGAGTCATGGGGGAGGGGGTCGTGGAGGGTGGGGGGTCATAGGGGGAAGGGGGTGGAGGGAAGGGGAGGGGGAAGGGTTCATGAAGGAGGAGGAGAGGGAAGTGGTCACGGAGGGAGGGAGGGAGGAGGAGGAGGAGGAGGAGGAAGGGGTCTCGGAGGGAGGTGGAGGAGGGAAGGGGTCACGGAGGGAGGAGGAGGAGGAGGAAGGGGTCACGGAGGGAGGAGGGGGAAGGGGTCACGGAGGGAGGAGGGGGAAGGGGTCACGGAGGGAGGAGGAGGAGGGGGAAGGGGTCACGGAGGGAGGAGGAGGAGGGGGAAGGGGTCACGGAGGGAGGAGGGGGAAGGGGTCACGGAGGGAGGAGGAGGAGGGGGAAGGGGTCACGGAGGGAGGTGGAGGGGGAAGGGGTCACGGAGGGAGGGAGGAGGAGGGGGAAGGGGTCACGGAGGGAGGGAGGAGGAGGAGGAGGAAGGGGTCACGGAGGGTGGAGGAGGGGTCATGGAGGGAGGAGGAAGGGTAGGAGGGAAGGGGTCATGGAGGGAGAAAGGGGAGACAGGGAACGGATCATGGAGGGAGGAGAAGTAGGAGAATTGGTGAAATGGTTGGGGAGGGGTCATGGAGGAGACAATTCCTGGGGAGAGGACTGACCTTGGGGCCGGAGGGAGTGCGGGAATGGGACCTCACACTTGCAGATGAACGTTTACTGAAATGTTAGCGCACAAACTATTAGTTCGTTAAAACTTGCTGCAAACCAAACGTCCCTTAAACTGGAACCGAGTTGAGAAGTGGATACCTTTCTGCTCTGCCGTCCAATAGGATCACAATGCAAGCACGTGTATTGAGAGAGGGAACAACGTGTTCCATGCTCAATGTGAGGCATTGAACGTTGATGAATGGGTCCGGCAGGTTTTAAATACTATAGGTTACTATTTTGCTTTCCAGCTCAATAAAATGGCTGATTTATAGCTAGGTTACCATTCTACCAAGTTGAGTTCTAAATATTGATTTCTTTTGATTCCTGGAAGAATTCTTTAAGAAGATGGTCGGCTCTTCCCCAGACCTGGGGGCTCTGTGTTTGGAGTCCCGAGGAATACCATTGACCCCAAGGCCTCAATCAACACCCTTTTGGCGTAATTGCAAAAGTCGAGCATCACTGCAATCAGCATCAGGTAAAATCAGGCACCAAAAATGCTCAACACAGTCAGAATTACAGTAATATCTTTATTGGTAAAAATATGAACAAGGAATAAACTTTTCAGTGATGAGTATCATTGCCATATTTTGCAAAAGTGAATCTTTTTCTCCCATTTGCTGTAGCAAACGTCGTGCGACTTTGTGAACGAATGCGGTTTTTAATTAGCAAGTTTAAGTTTATTGTCACAGGCATATATACCCTATGTATAAATTCCATGAAAGTTAGTTCCTTGTAGCAGCGCAGTACGTTACAAACATAAATTAACATAAATTATGTATGCATGGTAAAATAAACACAACATTAGTGCAAATTGAAAGGAAATAGTAAACCAAATTCTTGTTCTGGGCACGCGTCTTTTAGGAATGGGACTGAAATTTACTTCACCAGGATCTTTAAAGCCTGCAACACATGAGTCTGATTTCTTTAAGTCAGGCTGGATCTTGGATGGGAGGCTCCAGCTCCTTTGATTATGCTTCCTATTGTTGGATCTTCCCACTTCATTTCCCTTTTCCTGTGATGAGATCAAGAAACAAAAGAGCAAGATATAATTTGTGTCAGCGATATGTGCACACAAGGCCGTCATACTTGTTTTATGTAGCTAGGCAGGGTTTGAGAGCCAAAAAATTAGTTTTGCAGATATACTGTCCCTTAGTGGATATTTTTATAACACTTTATAAAGTACACATTTCTTCATATTGTTGTGTGCATATGTTTTGTATGTTGATTTTCACAATATAGATTATTACTAAGCTGTAATTGAAAAGCAAAACACTGCAGATGCCCTTGGAATCTGAAATAAAAAGAGAAAATACCAGAAGTACTCAATGGGTCGGGCAACATCTCTGGAGTGCGAGCTTCCTGTCCATGGCCTTTTAATCAGAACTGAGAGAACTTGGAAATTAAGCATGTTTAAATAACAAAGAAGGTGGTGTTGGGATGAGAATGAGTGACATTGAGAAAGTGATGTGTGTTATAGGCTGGAGATTTGGAGAATAAATGACACAAATGGTGGTGATGTTACCTGAGAGAGGGTGGTGAAGGCTTATCAATCACTGATAACTTGCATGAAGGTGAGATGTAAATTGAGCGATGACTGAAAATAAGAGAGGGGAGGAAAATTTAAAAAAATACAGTGAAATACAGACCAGAGAAGCAAAACACTGGACATGCCAGAAATGTTCAGCATATGTGGAGTGGGAGATAATGTTTCAGATTGATTGGCCTTCCATCAGAACTGGCTGGTCCAGATACAAACTGGAAAGGCTGGTTGTCTGAATTGTTGAATTCAATGTTAAGACCATCATCCTTTGCTGCATCTAATACTTCAACAAGAGTTTTTATTTCCTTTTCAGCAGTCAAGGATTGCAAACTTCAACAATTCTTGAATTCTAACAGTCATATAAATCTTTCTTCCCCTTCACTTCTCCCTGAACCCTATCTGACAGCTGTCTTATTCCTTGCTGCATTTTCATTATCCCTTTTGATCTTCCCCTCTCTGTTTCTGAATGGCCAATCCTCAGCAGAGGCCTCACCTTCCTCCCCATCGTTCCTATATCAATAATTTCAGCCCATTTCTTTGACTGTGTGCCTTTTCCCAGATTCTGGACCATTTGCTGCCATCAGAATTCCCAATGCACCTGGACCCCTCCTCCTTGCTCTCTATTCATTACAAACTATTGGCCTAACACTGACCACCTTAATTTTTGCACCCCACTACTCACTCTGATTCTGATGACATGGGTTGTGCTGTTATTGTTTGGAGAACTGAGAGACTGATTGCCGGCTCTCTGACACCTCATCCATCTTGGGCCATAACCCCACCACTGACGTCATGCTGTTTCCTCTAGAGATCTTTCCACCAGAGCATTCAGCTTCACAGTTCCCCACGCAAAGCCCACTTCTACTTCCCTCCCTAAGATCTGTAAGAAAGGCTGTCCTGGTAGACTCATTGTTTCAGTCTGTTCCTCTACCATGGAACTTGCTTCTTCCTACCTTGACTCTTTCTTCCAGCATCTTCCCACTTGTGTTCATGACCCACCTCTGCTGCTTTGACATTTTCCAATTTTCAAGTCACAGCATGAACATTCAATCCCTCTGCATTACCATCCCACAGCAGGCTCAACTAGTGCTCCTCCATCAGAACCATGCTTTGTGAAGGGTATTCACTTTCCAAGGCTTATTGCTAACCTCAGCTTTTTAGCACAGCATCACAACCTGTCCAAAGGTCAAGCAGTGGTTGCTCATTAAGCTAAAATCCCTTTTGCAAAAATAGCAGAAATTGTCCAAGGCTCAAGATGTTTGTTGTTTGCTAAATTAAACTTCTAACCAATATTCCCTACTCAGTCTCTTAACATAAACGAGAACAATGGGATCTTTGTTTACTTTATTAAACATTCCAGTTACCTGGCCTGAAAATGTGGTTGAAAAACCATCACATGCCAATGATGTCAACTCTGTGAAAAAACAATATAAATATTAAAAAGCAGTCAGGGTAGGGGGGAATGACAGAGAAGGGGTTACAGAAAGAAGACCTAGAATTCATTCCTCAGCCTTTGGTTTTTGCGACGGACGACTTGTTCATCTGCAACTTGTTGGTATGACCTTCCAGCTTGTAAGAATTGTACTTGTGTTTGGAAATCCTTTGTAAGTTACAAGTTGTTGTTAAGAATTACTTATTAGGATTAAACGTGTCTCAGGGTAGACGTGTCAAGGGCAGGCATGGTAGTGTAGCGGTTAGCATAACACTATTACAGTGCCTGCGACCCAGGTTCAATTCCGGCCACTGTCTGTAAGGAGTTTGTACATTTTCACTGTGTCCGTGTGGGTTTCCTCTGGGTGCTCTGATTTCCTCCCACATTCCAAAGACGTACGGGTTAGGAAGTTGTGGGCATGCTATGTTAGCGCCAGAAGCGTGGCGATACTTGCGGGCTGTCCCCAGAACAGTATGCAAAAGATGTATTTCACTGTGTGTTTCGATTGTACATGTGACTAATAATATCACTTAAAACAAAACAAACTGTTTCGTTAGCTGGAAGTATCTTCTTGGTTGGGAGGAGGGACCTACTACTCGAAATAGTGATTATTGACACCTAGACCTTTCCGTAGAGACTAAAGAAGTGAAGTAAACTAGTCCTTGAAGTGTAGGTTGATACACTATAATCTCCCTATAGTGAGGGTACTCATAGATACTTATTGTCAGAAATAACTTAGTCTTGACTTAAGTTTAGGGCTCTCGGACGGTACACTCAATATCATCACAGCTTCACCTAGCTGAACTTGTTCTCACATTAAACTCCACTCAGTTAACTGACTTTCTCTAGCATTTGTCTTTTTAATTTTTTTTCCTTTCTCCTCTGGTTTTAATTTGTCTCTTTCTATTTCACCTCTTCCAGATAGATCATCACTGCAGAGGGTGGAAGGTTGTCTGGATCACTCTGCCTAAAAGGATGATGGAGGCAGAAGCCACAAATACACTTTAGTATTTGGATGTGCGCTCAGAGCTGTGATCTGTAGGGCTATGGACCGATTGGTAGAAGAGGGGATTAGGATAGAGCGTTTTTTGACTGGCACAAACAAAATGGGTTGAATGGCCTCCTTTTGTGTCATTGGAGTTTTATGATTCTAATCTACAAAGAATAAACTTTGACCATCCTCTCTCACCTAGCACCAACACTTCTGATCTCCATCCTTTTGCAGATAATCCCATTATTTTATCTCATCTTAAAAAAAACTTAAAACTTGTAAAAAATTTTATTTGTAAGTTTCTCATTTGTGATGAAAGGACATTGACCTATCACTGTTGAGTGTATGCTCTTTCTACAAGTGTTGCCTAACAGCACTGTATTTCCAGCATTTTCTGTTTTTTTTAAATTTATTATTAACAATTATTAAGTTCCTGCGCTTTTCTGTTTAAATCTGATTGAAAATTTATTTCTTAGGTTCGTTGAACTCTGACCATGATGTAAGCTGCTCTATTACAAAAATTGCTCATATTCTTGCTCAGAGAGCCAAGGAAAAGCAAAGTGACTTGAGAAGAGCTTTTGAAGCTTATGATGTAGATCGGAATCTGACGGTCACCAAAGGCGAATTCCGCAAAGTGATTGGAAGGTTTTTGCTGCCTCTTAACCCGAAACAATTTCAAGATCTACTTGCAAGGGTAATTGAATTAAATGCCCAAAGTCTCATTATAAAGCAGCTGTTGAATTGTAGTACTGTTATTATCACTATTCTTTGTCATTCCTGGGCAACAGGAAGTGGGTGACAATGAAATTGAAGAGAGGTTGAGTTATCAAAAAATTACATATTTAAAATGTATCCTGTTTCCAAGGAAATTATTGTATTTGAAAATTTGATATTCCCAATAATTTTGAAAAACCTTATGGGTGCTTTTATCCATCCAATGCAAGAATTATCAGCTTTTAATATTTCATAATTTCTAGATTTCTGTTTAACAAAGTGAAGTTTATTGGGGACCTTCTTGGGGAAACTTTTTCAATGTTTAGTGATTGTGTGCAACTGTATTGTGATGAAGATGCTCTGAACCTAGATAGTAACTTTGAAGTGCAATTAATCTCTCTTTTTGAAAATGGTTTTAACATGTATACACTTTTCAGCACCTGCAAGCACCTTGTAAAATTACACCAGAAAGCTTGGTTTCATCTGTCATTCCTAACTCTTAATTTCCCTGAAAAGCTTCAGTCTAGCCAGGAGTTAAAGACTCTTCCTGTAGTTTGAGTTGTAGTATCTATCCTGTTCATTTGGGCAGGATACCAGAAAATTATAGTGGATTGACTGGCAGTCCTTCATGTATCTTAATTTTTCCGTCTCATTCTTTTTGGACTTCCTTATTTTAGTTAGAGATGCTGCTGCACATTTATCTTCCCCTTATCACCCGTGACAGGATTTTCAAAATAATTTAAACCTCCCCACTTCTCCCCACTTCTCCACTTCTCCAATTTGCCTTTTTCCACGTCACCTCATCTTGTCCATTTCCCACGTGCTATTGATATGAATAATTGCTTTCAAAAGAAAAAAAGACTGCAGCGAATTGTAAAGGCTAATTTAATAAGACCTCCAAAATCCATCACCTCCACTGCATAGGTTGGCAAGTACCAACCAGACTGAATTTACTTCCAAATTGCTTGATCAAGATCCTGGAACATCCAATCCAAGAACATTGTGAGAATACCTTCATTAGTTGGACTGTTGAGGTTAGTTACTATACCTTCTCAAAGCAATTAGGAATAAGCAATAAATGTTGTCCTTGCCACCAACACACACATCACAGAACAAATAAAATGCATGCATGTTTATTTGTCCAATCACATAGTGCTTTGAAATATGAAGAGTGGGGATTGTATGTTTTGGGGGAGCGGATGTACCCGTAGTCCAGAATGCATTGTGTTGTTTCTGGAAGGGAAATGGTTGCAACCCAGTTTGGACAGAATGTGTATGCTTGTTTCTGTGGATGTTTTTATTTTAAATATTTTTTACAGTGTATAGTAGTGTGGGTTAAAATGTTGTCATGGATTGCTCTCTGGAGAATGTATTAATTGGATTGGTGAATTGCAAAATTAGACAGCAACCAATTAGAAGAAAACAGACACTTAACCAGTGATTAGGAAGAAAATGGGTGGTCACAACTGTCACATTGGTAATCACCATCTGTGTAATACTGTTGATAATAGTTGCAATTATCTGCTGATCTGAAGGAATATATCAGCATGGAAACTTACCTGCAACAATGATAAAGATCAAGAAGTACCTAAATTGTTTTGCAGAGAAGGATGCACGTTATGAAAGATTGTAGAAGTCGCGATATTCTGAAATAATAATTGGATAGCATAAAATGTAGAATAAGGAACTTCTGGAGTGATTACAGCATCAGGCAATTTATAATACTTGATCAAGTCCGTGAAGGTGAATCATTCATTTTCCATTTACAATATCAGTAAATGTTGTGTTTGTTATGATAAAGTATATTCCTTGCTTTTTATTTTAAAGATTCCAATCAACAGTGATGAAATGGTACCATATATGGTATTCTTGGAGAAATTTTGTTCATCTGATGAATCCCGTGTAAGAAGAGCAAAGAGCAGGTTTGTACTGAGACTTTAAAATTAAGATAAACTGGAAATTTGAAATAAAAGTAGACAAATATTGTGAAGAAATGGCAAGTTAGCAAACCTCTAAGATGGAGAAGTTTTGAACTTATACCTTTTCATCAATTTGATGAAAGATACATAGCCAAAACTTTTCTGTATGAAGATGTTGATTTGTATGGTAAATGGATTTTACCAGTATTTTCTGATTAGTTTGGTATCTGGTTATACAATGGGCAAGGAAATAATAGTGCATATTTTTTTCCAGTCAAGTTCTGAAAATCATGGAAGTTTTATTGGCTTTGTGCTTTGTGCAGTTGATGAAAGATCTGAGGAGAAAAGAAGTTCATACTGCAGGGTTTAAGGAAGAGATTAATGCCTTCTTTAAGTTTAGAGCTTATAACTTGATGGTACCTTAGGTTGGGTGCATTAGCCTTTAAATCATCTGCAATAAGGATGTCTAGGAAATTCCAAGTGTTGGACATGTGATGATGCATCAGATTTTTTGCAAAAGCCATCCAGTAAACTTCCTCCTTGCTACCCTGAACACAATAGGCATGTTAAGGATGATGTTCTAAGTCATAGGCAGCATCTGAAAATTCACCCAGGTGTCGACTACATTGACAGTCTTGATGGTGATTCTAGTTGTTTAATCACATCTTTCACAGTTGAAAGAAGAACCTATGATATTTACAGTGTTTTCTAGCCTTTGAGAATGAGAGCTCTAATATTTCCTAGCCAGGAAATTTGAAATCAATTGTAGTGCCTTGTTTGCACCCTAAGTGAGATCAACTGTTGTAGCATAATTGAGATATAACACTCGATATTCCTGTATGAATCTGTTCTATAATCAGTCAGTTTATTAATTGAACCTTCAAAGATGGTGTTTTGTTATCCACAATACTCGTATAGCTGGGCTTAAGGCAAAGGGAACAAAGAATTAACACTAACTTGTCACTACTTGGATTTTTGATATCTTGGTAAGAATGTTCGATAACCTTTTTAAAACAAAAAGGCCAAAGGGATTTTGGTAAATTTTTAAGTAAAAATTTAACACTCTCTTGATTGATAGGATACTGGTTATTCTAAGTGAGAAATGTAGTGGTTGAATTACTGATTAAGTATTGCTTTTGTGAGTAGTACAAAAGTGAGTTTCTTTCAGAAATTCTGATGCATTCTATTTATAACTTTTTTCCCCAGGGATATTCTTGCTTGTCGCATAAGTTTTGCAAAAAGCTCCAGGCTAGGCCTTTTCCCTATCTCATCTGTTATACCAATGTACCTGCATTTTTCTTCCTTTTGACATCTGTGATTTACTGGTTTTGTGTAGATGAAGGCAGAAGCCCTTTTTTTGTCTGGTTAGCTTTGGATGTGCGTAGTGATCACATCAACCATTTTACCCATGTAAAGGAGAGATCTCTTTCTTTTCTCCGATTATCTCTTCTTCATCTAATATTACCCAAATTAGTTACCCTTGCCAGATTTGTGTTCATTACAAAAGAACTATGAAGATACAATGTAGGCAGTAGATGACTGGAACTGGCTTAAAAGTGTATTAACAATGTTACAACTTTTTGAAGTTGAGTTTCAGTATTCAAGATGTTTTCTTTTTGTCTTTTACTTCCTATTGCACTTGATTTGTAATTTTTATTTTGGAATCTTTTACAAGAAATATGTACAACCAAACACATTTTTGTCAAAATACTGCTCACCTTCTACCATGTCCAATAGTCAGAATCAGATTTATTATCACTGAGTTAAATGACATGAAATTTGTTGATTTGCAGCAGTACAGTGCAAAATATGGGTTGAAACTGTTACTTACTGCAGTCTCTGTGCCTGTCAATTTCAGCTGTAATAGTTCCAAACAAGATTATTTGATTCCCTTGGGAGCTGCACGCAAAAGGATGCCCCTCTCTGGCACCATTTTGAGGAAAAAATAGCATAAGCATTGCTCATAGTAATGTAGTGTACATGTAACTGCCTTGGTGAAGCAGCCAGCATAATCAAAGACCCCACCCACCCAGGTCATTCTCTCTTCTGCCCTCTCCCATCAGGCAGAAGATACAGGGGCCTGAGGGCACGTACCACCAGGCTCAAGGACAGCTTCTATCCCACTTTGAGACTATTGAACGATGAGATGGACTCTTGGCCTCACAATCTACCTTGTTATGACATTGCACCTTTTTGTCTACCTTCAATGCACTTCCCTGTAACTGTGACACTTTACTCTGTATTCTCTTATTGTTTTTACCCTGTACTACCTCAATGCCCTGTTTAATGAATTGATCTGTACGAACGGTATGCGAGACAAGTTTTTCCACTGCACCTCGGTACAAGTGACAATAATAAACCAATACCAAGTATGCATTTTAATATGGTATCTGTATTAATTTCACAATAACTATTCATCCATTTTCTTTCTCTAGGAGCAGTTCCATTACCTCCAATTGCAATTTGACATTAAGGCAAATTGAGAATCACCTCAGAGAAAAGGTGAGAACTACATAAAATTTTGCAAAAAACAAAAATTGATCCACATTTATCAGTGTGATGTGGAAAAACGCTACTTCATTACGAAAACAAGTCTTGTATTTGCATAGCACCTTTAACAGCAGTGTGCCCCAAGTCATGTCATGAGTTTATCACCATGTCACAAGGAGATATTAGAAAAGATAAAACAAAATCTTGCTTGAAGAGGTAGATTTTGAAATGTGTTATAAGGAAAGAGATGTGAAGAGATTTAGAGAAGGAATTCCAGAGCTTAATGCATTGACAGCTGAAGTCTAGCCCCATCTAGTGGAGTAATTCAAGTGACGATGACCTTGAGTTAAAGGAATCCAGATATCTTGCAGAACTCTAAACTGGAGAAGTTTAGAGATGGGGAGGAATTTGGAACCAAGGATGAGAATCTTAACTAAGTCAGTAAGCACAGGGGTGATAGACTTGGAATGTTAGGAAATAGGGTCAGAATTTTGGATGAACTTGCATCTGCGCGGGGTAGAAGGAGATTACATGGGTTGGGGGGGGGGGGCGCGTAACACATCAATGTAGACTTCAGCAGCCAATGACTTGAGAGGGAGAAGAGGACTGTTAACAACCTTGGTGATGGTGTGGCTATATGGTCTGGTACCTTGCGTTGGGATCGGATATGACACCAAGGTTGTGAACAATCTGGTTCAGTTTCAAACCAATGCCAGGAAGATGGGCAGAGTTGGTGACTAGGGAAGGTAGTTTATGATGTGGACCAGAGGCAGTGATCAAGTCTTTACAAATTTAGTTTGAGGAGATTTCTGCCCATCCAGAAACTTTTTAGATGATATTGCCAAAGGACAACACAGATGTACAGGAGGTCCTGAGGGTAAATCATTACAGGACATGAGAGAGGAAATTCACTGCAGATGGTTCTGTGACCACAACTGGATGGATGACAATGAAACAACTAGGCAAGTGTTGTACTGTCCAGCTGGCCGAGGGAATGGAGAGGACAGTGTGGTCAACCATGTCAAAAGAGTTAAGAAGGGGTTGATAACCTTTATACTAACTATGTAGGATGTCTTTGATATGAGCAATTTGATAATGTGGCAAGGCTAACAACATGATTTTTTTAAAAAAAGAAATGCTTGTTTTTCAGGGTTTGGGGTTTGGTCTTTGGGCTTTGGGGGCAAAACCAGCATTTACTGCCTATACCTTTTTTTGTCCTTTCAACGGTTGTGGGTGAAGCAGCTGCCCCAATTGTCCTTAAATTGATGGGCTTGCTTAGTCATTTCAGAGTCTATCACAGATGGAGAAAATCTGATTTTATCCCCTGACGCACATTAGAGAATCAAATGTTTAGTTCTGTTATGATCCAGTAAGTATTGTCACTTTTATCAAAGATCAGTTGACTGCACACACATAATTGATTGTGAAATACAGAAAGAGGTACTGAATTAAGCAATGGAATAAGTGATTCGATTGTGAACGGGTAATATTTAAAGATGGTATCAGATGTACAGTAAAATTCCGATAATCTGGCACCCAGTTGTTCAGAAATGGTGGTTTGGTATCTGGCTCGCTCATTAGTCTGGAGTGTAAGCTGCGGCTCTGGACTGAGGGCCAGGTGTGCAGCCGAGGTCATGGTTGGAACACTTGAACTGTTTTGACAAGCTGAGACTTGCTGGGTTGTTGATCCCATTCTCTGAAGTCCAGGACTCAATTTCCCTTCTAACTTGCATGTATAAAAGAAAGTAAAATAAAATTGTGTTGGGATATTAATAAGAGTAACATCCAATAGTCCAGCACCATCAAAGTACGAGTGTGCATGGATTATTGAAGTTTTGCCCTATATGTACATCTCAAAGTGAGACAGCTGAGAATGTTTGGTATATTCTGTTCCATGAAACATGGGAAAGCCGAGAACATGTGGGATGGCAGATACATCTGCATTGCCCATAGCTTTGGAACTAAAGAGAGGTGCTCTGAAATGAGATGACTCAATCCCTGATTTGGAGTAGAGTTCTTCTCTTTGATTTCGAAGCAAAAGTAATATTTGCTTTTTTTAAACTATTGTCCATTAGGGGCAGGGGAATATGCAACAGGAATCTGGAAGGACCAAAATGTAAGGGAGGGAACCTGGTCAATTTTCTAGGGTAAGTTGAAGGCTGAAAAACAAAGCCAGGGTGATCTGATAACAGCAACCCAAACTAAAGATCCCAAATGAGGAAGGAAGTGGTTAACCACTGCAGTAGTGGTTTGGACCCATTGGAAGAACTTAATGACAAATGTTCTCCCAAGGGTAGATGTTCTAAGAATTCCACTCTGCTAATGGAATTGCAGTTGGAATGGACAGGCTGTGTCAGATAAGCAACTGCCAAAGGAGAACTTTTAAAATGAGATAAAAGTATGAAAATGCTTTCACTGAAGTTTGAAGAAAACATTTGGGGGCTTCTGTAAGTCATTCTTGAAGCATTTCAACATTGATCTAGAGTGTTGGGAAGAAGTGCTCATGACTATTCAATCCAGCGAGCCTCAGTCATACTGGAGCTACTGTCTGCAACAAACTATTTTAATCGTTTGTCAAGAGAATCAAGTTTGCTATTTAAATGTGGAAGCCCGGTGTGGTATCACTTGTTCATTCTGGCACAGTTCAAATTATAAAATTAGTCATATCAGTCAACACGTGGGTTACAGAAACCGAACCAACTATAGATGTAATTTTTTTTAAAAAAAGGCCTCTGGAGGAACTGAGGGTCAGATGGCATCTGTGAAGGGGAATGTTTCATTCAGTTGGCATTTTGAGTCGAGGCCCTTCATCTGGATTGACAAAGAAGACCTGATGTTTACCTCACAACAAAGAAGATGTAATAGTTGCCTTTGAGCTGGAAGGACAAGAAGGCTAAAAACCTTCTGAATGCTGCAAATCCAAAGTAAAAACTGAAATAGAGTAAATGGTGTGGATACTTGTTGGGGTCAGGCAACATTTGTGGAGAGAGTAGAACAGCAACTTTCCATATCCTGTCAGGCCTGAGTTTTTCAAGCAGAGATTTTTATTAAGCCATTCTGTTCATCCTTTGAGTTCAAAGTTTCTTCATTAAAGATACAATTTGTAAGTAGTTGTTATAGTAGCTATGCAGGTTAAACTACTTTTGTAGAAGAATAGTAACAGCAGTACTTTAAATTTGTTGTAAATCTAGTAGTTCAATAGCACAACTCAGTTGAATTTTGGGTGTCAAAGACTTTGTTCCCATACTGCATGGGACACCCAGTCGTCTGCCTGAACTGTAAGCTTCAGCGTAGCAAGTGGCATATTAGTGCCGTATATGCCGAAAACCAGGTACTTGAGCATTGCAAGTTTTCTGCCTTAGTTGTGTGAGATGACATTTAAGAGACAGTTCTTTTAAATGTAAATTACTGTTACTCATTTTAGGGCTTCAGTTTCACTGATATTAGAGACATAGAATAGACCCACCACTTCCATGCTGATTATCAAGGATAAATTTGGACTAATCTCACTTACCATCACTTTGTCTGTAATGTTGTGAAAGTACCTAGACAGTGTTCCAGATTGCAAACCTCCTCTGGGTGAAAAGATTCTTCAGAGCACCCCTAAACCTCCAACTCCTCACCTTAAACCTACTCCCTCTGGTCTTGGACACTTCTGCCATGGAGAAACGTTCCCTACCATGTACCCTATTTGTGTCTCATAACTTTGTATACCTTCATCAGGTTCTCCTTTGCTCCAAGAAGAACAAGCCTAGCCCATCTAGTCTGTCCTCATAACTGAAACATTCCATTTCAGAATGACAGGATGGGGTTATCTTGAGTGGTAAGGAAAATAAGTGAAAGTCCCTTCTACTTAAAGACATTTGGAAAATATATTAAAATATATTATTTGCAATTGTTGTTTACAGGCGTCAATTCTTACTACTAGTTGAGCAGGGAGAAGATAATTCATTGAGAGTTTTGCCAAGCTTCAACCAGAACAACAAAATCAAAAAATGAAAGTTAAAATGTGCGCATTTAAAATTCAATGTCAAAATTGTAAAACTGATCAAAACATTTAAAAACATTGCCTTTCACATTCTTTTTCAGTACTAATCTTAGACCCATTAAGTGTTTTCATTAGTCCACTTTAATCACGAATGAGGTAGACACTTGACCTTAAGTCGCATTGTCTTCAGTGCAGCGAAAGTCTTGTGTAATGTAGCCTCTGTAGACATGGCTGTGTGTAAGAAACTTGGGCAGTTTGTACATCAAGTTCTCACAAATGATAATGTAATGACCAGGTAATCTGTTAGTGATGTTGATTAAAGAATAAATGCTGGCCAGGCCCTAAACTACTGCATCTGTTATTGTTCTCCTTTGCAGATTTCCTTAAAGGTTTTAACTTTTCCTACTCTCGCTTGGAATTTCTTTTGGCTTAAAACCAGAAATTGTGAGAACCAAAGTCTAATGAAGAACTTAATTTCTCTCTTTTTTTTACTAATTATTTTAATGGGATTGGCATGCAGTGTGGAAACAATAGCTTTGCCAATCAAGGATTCCCTAGATTCTGGAATGTTTCATATGGGCTGGAAAGTAGCAAGTAAAACCTTGCTATTCAAGAAGAGTGGGATGAAGATAAAATAGATCAGGTAGCCTGTCATCAAAAGCAGGGAATGTGCAAGAATATATTATAAAGACTTATTAATTGAGCATTTGGATAAAATTCTATGATGAGGCAGAATACTGTTTTATGGAAGGGAAATAGTGTTGAACAAATTTATTAGTATACTTTTGAGGATGCAGCTAGAAGTGGGTAATAAGGATAGTGAAAATAGCAAGTTAAGGTTTTCGGGAAGGATCCAACAAGACGTTAATAGATTTTTACACAAGCTATTGGTTTATAAGATTGTGGTGTTAATAACAGTAATTGAGGGTTAGTTCTTGGACATAAATAGGGATTAAGAATAAATAGATTTTTTGGGGGTGGGGGTGTGGTAGTGTATAATTTGTGGACTGTCACAAGCTATCTACAATTTGTATCTAAGTTTGCAGAGGATACAGAGCTTGATAGAAAATACATTGAAAGGAGGAAGCAAGCTGGCTGAAAAAGAATGTAGGCCTGTTAAATGATTAGCTGGAAGGTGGTGGGCAATTATCCACTTTGGTAGGAAGGTTGGAATTTTATTCTCGAAAAAAAATAAGATATAGATAATGGATATTTTTTTGAAAGTTGGGAGAAATCTAAATATGGATATGCAACAGAATTTAAGCGTAGATGTACCGCAAATCAAAAAAATTAACATACATGTTTAGCAAGCAATTAGGAACAAAAATTGCTTTGGCTGGTAGTGGATTGGAGTATAAGCAAAATGTAATCTTTTTACAATTATGAAGGCCTTTATTGAGACTATACCTGAGATATTATGCACAGTTTTAATTCTCTTACCTCATCCTTCCAAAGTTTTTTTTTGTGAGCTAGACAAGTATTTTTTAAAAAAAAGCTTAACCCTCAACAGGTCAGACAGCATCTGTGGAAAGAGGGAATCTTTCAGGTGGAAGACCCATCCTCAGGACTGGGAAAGAGGGGAGGGAAATGGTTTTCAGTTACAGAGAAGATGGGGCAGGCATAGATAGGACAAAGGAACTATCTCTGATGGATTGAGGCCAAAGTTGCTGTTGGATGCTTGTTCATAAGGGTAGTTAGAGGTGATAAAGAAGTGTGATGTTTCACAAATAGCAGGTTGATATGTGCTAATGGAAAGGGGATAAAATAGGCTAATATCATTGACAACTTAAATGCTGAGCGACTCTCCTAACCTGGCACTTGAACTATGAGTTATGAATTCATGATAGTTGGTCAACTGTTTAGAAAGGAAATCAACTTAGATGATGAAATGAATCATGAAAACTGTCAACAATAAGGTTGAGAAGATGGATGGAGTAAAAAAGACAAAGTTATCTCACGAATTTGCTTCAAGTGGGACTAGTGAGAAATTGTCGATAGAGAATGATCACTCTATATTGAAAGCCAGTATTGATGGACAAAGTTTGGTTTACTAATCCATAATTGAAATCAGTAGTCTAAAAATTCAATTGGACATTAATCGACTGGATTATAGCATAAGATGAGCAAATATTATTTTGGCTACTCATGGTCTCATTCTAATTTAATACTAACTGATCCTGGGCATTAACTACAGTAATTACCAAATTATAACAACAGACTTTGGTTATATTACTTTGAAAGTCTTTTTATGGATAGTTGATAAATTAACAGCTTGATAAGCAAAGTATCATTGCGGTTTTGTTACCGGACTGGTAATCTAGCCTGGACTAATGATCCAGAAGCACATGAGATTTTTAACACAGTTAGTAAATACATTTGGATATCACTTAATGTCAGTAGTGGTGAGCATAAAATTACGAGAGGGTTATAAAAACTCTTGTCCTCTAATGCCTTCTAGTGAAGGGCATCCCTAACTTGTTCTGGTTTGTACATGAGCTTGGACCCATCATAGTGTGTTTGACTCTAAACTGTCCTCTGAAGTACCCTTGCATGCTCCTCAATTAAATCCAACTAGTATTCCAAAACATGAGAGCAATAAACTTGGAGGAATCACCTGGATTTGGACATCACCATGGTACACCAAACCCACTCACATCTACAAAGCATGCTCATGAGAATTGGAGAGATACTTAACCTTGGAGGGATGCCTGCAAACTGGTTAATCAACAGCCTGAAATGGCTATACACAAGAAATTGTTCTGAGTTAATGTCTCAGACTCTTTCAGCATGATCCTTTAGTCTGTCCAGTGATGCTAACACAACAAAGGTGATAGAACTGTGGGATATATTTGAGATGGAGTGGCCCTGAGAGCCCTCACTATTTACTCAGAATCCCTTGAAGTCTTAAGCAGGGGCAAGGAACTTGTTGATTGCTACATTCAGTTAATGTAAAAAGGTATTCCTAATGGGGATTTAAATTTTCGTCACCAAGAGTAGCTTGGTAGCACCAACTGCTAGCTGAAAAATGAAGGATATAGCCACTGGACTGGTCTTTTGAAAGTAGAATGAGAACCAATGCAAGGGATAAACCAACTTCAACTCATCTACAGAAGTTGCAACTGCATCTTAGCACATCAGTGCTCATATGAGTGACCATTGTTTTACCATTGGGGATATCCTTCATGTTTTGTGTGCACAAATATTGCTAACTGGAATAGATTCGGCACAAATCTAGAGCTTCAGAAGGCTCCGAGAGTAAAACTAAACAAATACCCTGACTATCTCTGACCTCGTGTCCTGGCATGTCCCTCATTCCACCATAATTGTTAAGCCAGTGAACCAATTGTGGTTTGAAGAAGAGTGCAGAAGAACATAACATAGTGCATCTAAAAGATAAGTGCCAACCCAGTAGTGGTATATCACAAGATCTAAGTGTAGCTGTGGATCAAATCTAAGATGTCCAGTCTTACCAGATCCAGGCACAAATGATGGGCAATTAAAAAGAGGAAGGGAATTCAAGAACAATATCAACCTCAATAATGATGAAACCCAACAAGCTTGTGGGGAAAAAGATGACTGAAGCATTTACTTCTATCACCTCTTGACTTTCTGATGTCTTTCTTCTGTATTTAAGTCAGTAGTGTGATGACATACCCTCTAATACCTGGATGAATGCAACTCCAACAACATGATCCACGGCAATGCAGCCTGCTTGACTGGCACTTTATCACTCTTCCATCATCGATATGCTGTGTAGGCAGTATGTACCGATAATACAGTGTACTGAACGGACTCAGCAAGTTTTTCTTGACTGTACCTTCCAAATCTGCATCTCTGCTACCAAGAAGAACAGAGGCACCTAGTGCATGGGAATAACACCACTTGAAGGTTTCCCTCTTAGTTGCATACCATCTTCACTTGGAAATATATTGCCATTTTTTCTTTGCCATTAGATCAAAATTCTGGAATGCATTACATTGCAGCACCAAAGGGATACCTTCACCACTTGGTCTCTAGTGCTTCATGAAGGTGCCTCACTACTGCCTTTTCAATGGCAGTTAGGAACCGGCAATAATTCATTTATTCATTTATGCTCAAGTCCTGCAGAAGATTGGAGAAAATAAAGTGTTGTTATTAATTGAAGTTCCTGAACATCTCAGATCTACAAAAGGGTTTACTGAGGGATTATAACTCAGAGCAGTGTGCTAGAGTCCATGATCGTTCTTCCCTGAGCTGCAGACGTTACCTTTGTTGAGTGTAAGTAGATTAACCCATTTGCTGCTTAGGCTTCATGCAATTGAGTTTTAGTTATAACGGAACTTGCATACTGCATTGAGCTTTCCTGAACGGATAATTCACAATTAAGTAATTTTAACATTGGTGCTTCTGCCAATAAAAAGCTAGCACAGTTCCATTTTCGCTTCTAATTTCTAGCACTATGATCTTAAAGTAATTGTTAACGTTTTGGTACCTTTTGTACCAATTGGACAAAAGATGTTTTGGTAGTTAAGGACATTAAGGCCATCTTATGATTAACACAGAACCTAGAATATCTGCTATATTAACCAAAGTTCCATCTGAATGACTCCTGTGTGAAAAGACCTTGTCACACTTTACGTCAATTTTCCCTGATAAGTTAGTAGTGAAGCATGGAAATGCAGGCAAGTCCTGCTTCTTACAGTTTCCTTTACTTTCAGCAAATGAGATTTCACAAAAATAAGGAGTTGCAAACAAGAGTGTTGTGATCTGTTCGTGCTTTAGCATGTTTATGTAACAATTTTGTAAAGATATATAATGAGTATTATTTTTTCTTAGATCTTAAATAATGTAAAAAACATCATAAGAGCCTTTAAGTTGTTTGATTATAACAAGGATGAGCACATTCAGTGCTATGAACTTCGAAGAGTTCTTGAGAGTTATTGTCTTCGAATGACGGATTCTCAGTTTGAAAGGTCAGTGTACGTGGATGCCCATCTTTGGTGTTTCTGAATGATTTTTAACTATTCTTTGATATAAAATGTTTCAATAGCCAATCCTGTGGATAACAGTGAAAATATGCTACATTACCTGTAAAAGTATTGTGCTATTATTGACAGCAATCAAATAAGTCTTTTAAAATTGGTTATACAATGTAATATATTTTGAATGGAAGAACATTAAGCCAGAGGGAATACAAAACAGTGATTTCAACTCTATCCATTACATTAGAAGACAAATGAATATTTATAAATAATGTTAAGATTGAAACACTAAATTGAACAGTTCCAGTATAACATTACAGACTATTTTATGTAGTTTAACAAGTCATATTGCTCAGCGGTTGAAAGGTGAGGACAAAGTTAAGTAGCCTATCCCTTGTGTTTTTCCTCTTTCCACCCCATTCATTTAGCTATCATTGTACTCTGAAGTCCTTATTCAGACTAAATTCTGTGCACTTGCTATTCTCAGTGCTCTCTTAAGTACCTCTTTGCAACCACCTGTGGTGGGGTAGTTTTGCTGGTGGGTAGGATCTAGACAGGTGAGCCAGGGATGTTAATGGAAAGGCATCACAGTCCATGCCAGGGATTTGTTATATAGTCTATGGACAGATTTCCCAATTTGGGCACATCCCTAAGTGTAAGGAAGATATTACAATCATCTGGTTTTTTGTAGGTGCCATTACAGTCATGGTATTTAAACTTGTGTCTCTGAATTGTAGCTCAGCTCGTTGGATTACTCATACAGAAGTATAACCACTGCTATATTTCCTTAATCAAACAAAGTATCCTAAAAATCTCTTTAAAAATATCCATCCTTCCATGTTGGATATGCTCAATCCCGTTTCCTCTACACAGTAGTATAGGATCATCTGTTGTGATTCCCTTGCCTAATTTCCCTCATATTACCCTCCACTTCTTCAAGTTTATTTCCATTTGCCATTTTTGTGCCTACCCATTCAGCCCACTGAGATCCTTCTCCAGTCTATAGCTTTTCCCTTTCATTTGTTTGCATTTCCTTTAAGTGTGTAACGGGAGGGCTTCCTGTATTCCTGCAAATATAGGAGATTTCTCCTGCTTTCCACTACCTCCAGCAAGACTTCCAGTGTGGCATGTGCAAGCCTTTGATCCTTCTTTCTTCACGTTGTCTGCCCGCCCTTATTTCCTGGGTCAATGCACAGGTTGAACAACTGCCAGTATCTGTTGTGGTCATGATGGACGTTAGATTTAAGCAAGGCAGTTAAATTATGACTGGCTCTAGTCATTGGCAACATTGGCTTTCTGCTAATGCATCTACTGAGTCAACACTGGTAATTTCTGACAAAGGTGTCTGCCAGACTTCTTTTTCTAGCAGTCTTGTGGGCAGAGCTTGTCCCAGCCTCTCAGATTATGGCATTTGTGCTTGCAAGGTCCTGCCGCCATTTGGAACTTGCCATGGAAAATTGGGCCAATGTTTTGCAGGAGGTTAGCACCAGGGTGTCTATCAAAAGCAGGTGCAGACTTAACTTTGTAGGTCAGGAGTGAGTGCAGGCAGTTTGCCAATGGTAGGAAATTCTGGGTCATTATGATAAGCTAAAAATGGTGTTGGTGTGTCGGTTGCTTTGTCATCTATGGGCATGGGTTAATTGCAGATTGTGATCCCTTTCTCTCTTTCAAATATAGTCTCTCCAACTCGAGAAGCAGGAGCTGTACTGTTGAGCCAACCTGAATGCAGTTATTTTCACTGACATAGCTGTATATTTCCATTAGGCTTTGTTCTCGATACCACCTTTCTAGGACTGGAACAGTGAATTACCTGCAGTTTCTAGAAAAGCTGGGCATCCATGCTGAACCCTCAAACAAATGCAGTAAAGAATGTGTGGCACAAGGTTGGTCTTAAGTTATTGATTCTTTCACTTCTGCTGGTATCCATCTACGTTTTAATGGACCTAAAATTTCTATTTTTAATGAATAACTTGGAAATCATGATGGTTGTAGATCATTAGAAAGGTAGAATATATTTGACTGAAAGCTAAATGTAATATATTTCCAAAGTTGCCTTCTAACTCTGTATTTCAGTGTAAATAGGGAGTAATTTTGCATCCACAATTGCTCTGTAAGTTAGATTTCAGGATCTTTTCCACACGATCAGTTCACTCAATAGTGGCTAAGTAATTCATTTCCAGGAGAACCTGTCCAGTGACTTGGCTCATTTTTGTGCTCCAGCCTCCTGCTGAAGAGAACCATTGGCAGAGGATCAGAATTAGAATCCCAGCCAGCAGGTACCTGTTTGTACTGATTCCATTTTTCAGCCCTCACCCTGTAGCCTTCTATGCCATGACAATTTGGGCACTCATTTAAATACTTAAATATTGTGAAGAGTACCTGCCTCTGCCGCCACCTCAGACAGTGTGTTCTAGTGGTTTCAAGCACCCCACTGGGCAAAAACATTCTGCAAAAATGCTTGCTCCACTATATTTATTTTTGAAGCAAGTGCCCACAGTTTTTCTACAGTTGCAGTAAATTTGACCTCAAGTGATTGCCAGTATGTCTGGGGACAGATATGTTTGGTGGTCATTATTGCTGGATGCCCATTGTTTCATTAAATTCTAAGAGATTTATGGTGAGTCAAGATATAAATACTTTGCTGTTGACTCTTCAGTCACATTTGTGGCAGATAAATGCCAAAAGTCTCCATTTGTTTCAGCTAAAAATCACCATTCTATTCATGATCACTCCAAAGGAGTGCAGTAAGAAAGTATTGCTTTAACACAGAATGAGTGTGGTGTTATGTCACTTGTACTCAAATGTGCCATGCGTTCTGGAAATTACATTTTGATCATTGGTATCAAAAAAGCATTGGACTGCATCATGTACTCCCTCCATTGCCCTTGCACTATTCCCACAGACACACTTCTGGCAACCCTGTGGGTTCAATTGTCCTGGAGGCCTTACTGCTGTGGTCATCCTGCAAGTAGGTTGATCCTGAGGCTCCATCCTTGGACTTCCCTAAACACATTTTGACAGGTCACTGATCAGCGACATTTAAAAGAAGTAAAATTTAAGATTAAAATGATCAACATTAATATATTTACGTAAAACTCATTTAAATGATCCAAAATAGTTACAGATTTTGAGTAAAGGAAAAGAAACAAATCAGTTATCTTTTCAGTCAAGGTGAGTAATCCCATTTAAATGAATGAAGCCACGCACACGTGCCAACCATGGATGGCGTAAAGTTGAGAGTTTGGATGTGAAGTGCATCTGACCTTTCAGCTGGTTATGTTTGTGCTCCAGTCTTGGACTCAGTGCTGGGTCTGGAGGTGAAGCAGGAAGTTAGTTGAATAGCAGCAAACAATCTGGTGGAACTCAGTGGGTCCAGCAGCATCTGTTGGGATAAAGGGATTGTTGATGTTTTGGTTCAAAACCCTGCATCAGACTGACCCAAAACATTGACAATTCCTTTGTTTCCTGTCCCCCCATCCCCCACCTCACCCTGTCCCCCGCCTCACCAAAACTGCTGGACCCACAGATTTCCTTGAGCAAATTGTTTGTTGCAGTCTCTTGTACCTCCAGTGAGTTGAAGAGCATCAGATCTCTCTGAAGTTGAAGATATGCTGACTGGAAATATAAGTACATTCAGGGCCAAATTATCTTTATCAATTCAATAAAACTTTAAAATATATTTATATTACATTTCATTTCCAGTTGTTTAGATTGCAGCTTCTAAGTGATGGGTAACTGGGAATTGGTGCAGGATTAAATACGGGCGATAGAATTTTGAATGAGAAGGAATTAAGGAAAGGTGAAAGATAGGAGCCACCATGAAAAAGGAAACATCCGATCTATTGATCTGATCGTATGAGAATTGGAAATGGTGGAGATTTAATGTTGATACAGGATGAAAAAAATTGCACAGGAATTTGCTTTTTGGGATAAGGGATAACACAAGGGATGTACGAATAGTGCTTATGAAATCAGATTGTAATCATCATTGAATGAGGAAACAGACTGGATGATGAGTGGAGAATAAAAACGTACTGAGTGAAAGGGTACGAGGTTCTGGAGAACTTGAATCAAAAAATCCTCTTAAAGCAGAGAAAGGGTTCTTTGTTTCAGCAATTAAGTGTTTTTTAAAAATCATATTGTTTAATTTTGGTTTCACCAAGCAATGAACTGGGAAGATGGTGTTCAAGAACAAGAAAAACAGCCAACATTGCAACAAGTAATGACTGAGGAGCCCCCTGTAAATCCAAAAAATGTATTCATGGATGAAATGGATTTTGCTTTTCGAAAAAAGGTACATTTGTTCATTTATTCTCATAGATCTTAATGTACTGAATTTATGTGTTTCAATCAAATGTGTAAGTAAAGACATTTTATAGTTTAAATTTGAGAAAGCAATCAATTGTAATTGAACGTTGGGTTTTTCACCCAAAAACAATGGTGATAGTGTGCCACTGAAATGGGTACAGTTTTTGTTAATATTAGTAAGTGCTCAACTATAATCACCTTTTAAGAGATAAAACACTAAACAATTCAGCATACAATACTGGTGGAAAAATGCTTGACTTTCTGATTTTAACTATGATGGTTTTGATTTGGATTACTTTCAATTATCTTAACACTCTTAATTACTTTTTAAGGAGTTAGTTGGCAGACACTTGAACTTGGTCACTGTTAGTGTTATGTTTAGTATACATTCTCCTCAATTTTCAATGTATGTTATTCTTCTGGACCCAGAAGAGTATGAGTCATAAGATTGAATGCAAGCTAAAGATAATTATAATTAAAATGAATGTAATTTCATAATATATTAATAAATAGAAGCAAGCCCTAGCTTAAACAAGATGAATTTAATTCTTGTTTTTCCATTTCTGTGTTTGCAAATGTCAGAATGTATGTTTAATTATGCATAATCATGAAATATTCATAATAAATACTTGATAACTTTCTAATAATTTCCAAATGAACTCGTGCATGGAAAGCACAGGAGAACAAAAGCTTGAATGATGAGACAATTGGAAGAAAGGGATGGAGGGAAAAAAAAATCAGATATCTGTTTGATTCACTAGTAATGTTTTAATATTCTCTTGTAAGGGAATTTAGTGTTGTATTTAAAAAAAAATGAAGACTAGAATCATATGTATTGATGTTTAAGTGTCATTACTGTGCCCAGGTTATTTTCTAAACAACCCCAAATGGTAGGATATGCTGCTTCTAATCTAAAATTCTTGAGTTTTTGTATTTAATCTATTATTATCAACCACAGAATATCAAATTACCACTCAGATTTTTGTTATTATATACAAAATATTATTATCAGTCACTATTACATGCTCACTATTTGCATAATCAATTATGGCCTCACATATTCTTCAAAGCCACCCAAGTCCAGCGTAAACATCTCCCAGTCCAATTGTATTTGTAATTTTTCACGACACAGATTGAAAAAAGAATCAAATGGAGTTAGTAGCATGTTCCTCTTTTATTCCCAGTTGCAAGCCAATTATCATAATTTGTTGCAAGCATTTTCAACTTCTGATGTGACCAAAAGTGGCTTAATCTCAATGGAAGAGCTCCAGTCAGTTTTCAACAATGTTTTATTTTCAATGAGCAAAGAAATCTTTGATCACATAATGGGCAGGTAAGAAATCAGAAATTCACTGTGAATGCTATTTCATTTAATTTAAATTATTTTGTCTGAACATTTTAAACTGTTTATTGATTAATATTACAAAAACACAAAATAGCTATTAGTACTAATCATTGAGGGAGAAAGCGATCATTAAGAAATCTAAATTGGACTTTGCACCAGCTCTGGGGAGAATATTCCATAAGGAAAAAAAAGGCAGAATCAGTACAGATGCGGTATTTTTCACGGCTGTGTTAAGTATGGAAAGTTAAACTTTACACCAGCCAATTTAAGTATTAGTTTTAATAACACTTGATAAACTACTGGCACCCTTGCAATTCATATGCCATTATCACTGTTTAAAAAGGAAACGATAAAATCCATTGTGGCTTGTAAATAACTTGAACAAAAGAGTTGTCAGTATAAAGGGTTAACATTTCTGCAGGTTTATTCATTCCAGCAGTGTTTCTCCCTCCCTCTCTACCCCTCGCATTACTCAAACATTGCTAAGTTCCATGCAACATTTTAGAACTGAAAGCATCCACACCCTTTAAACCATTTCTCTCTCAAGGCTTAAATGGACAAGACAGCTTAACACAATTCTACAGACTTCAAGGAGACTTCAGAGGGAGGGGTAGAAAGGTTCAGGGACAGGGATGAACAAGGAGGTTACTTCTAAGATGGGATTCACTTGTCCAGGTGTCCGGTGTCCCAGCCTCCTTTTTAGCTGACTTTTATTTTGATCTCTTTCTCCTCCTGCACCTTCCTTTCCTATGTTTAGAAGCGAAGTTAAAAGCCTTTAACCTTCACCCCCTCTGTTCTACTTCAAACTCTCTCATTCTGTCCAAATTTGTTCTTATGTCCACTCTTCTATTCTGATGTGAACCATTTACTGGGGAGTATTTTCAAACAAATAACACCAGAACATTGTTCTGCCCTCCGAGTGAGTCTAGCATATCCTGCCCTCATGCCAATTGTCATTGGAGTTCTATCACCTCCGTACTCACAGTAATCAGTTGAAACTCAAGCTTTATTGTTCACTGATTAACTTGAGCATATGCAAGGAAGTCACTCGGATATAAAGTTCTGGGATGACTTAAAAATAATAACTCATAGTGCTTATTATATCTTAAGCATAGTTGCATATGACTTGTATCATTAATTCAAAGATTACACATCATAGATGAACATTTTCTTGAACATTGTACAAACATTTAGCTATTACTTCTTGACCAGCCCAAGTTGAGACTCCTGTCCGATCAAAACAAAACATCTCTTTGATTCAATTGATCAGCCAATCAATGCCACATCCCTCCAAAGGTCATTTGTAATTAACAGACCTAGTATTTTCAGCCACAGTCATCCTGCTGAACACTTTGATTCGCAAAACTATCACCTCTCCCTGCATTCTTGCAGAGTTTAATTGTGTTCAGAATAACCTCATAGCTTTTATCTCTTTTCCATCCTGTAGCTTTCCATAGCCTGCTTATCCGAAACCAATGGGTGAATTAAGTTTTTCTTGTATATCTCCGTCTAGTGTTGTCCTTCATGATAGTGAAGGGGTGTTAATTCAAGAGAACATTCCAGGGGGCTGTTTGTTTGTTATTATCTGTATTGCTGATCCTGTTAGCTCAATTAGAGAAACAAAGTCTGACTTGTTTAATAGGACCGTGATGTTGGTTCTGCTACAATATGCTTTATGCCAGTTGCATCAACTGGTGTAGAATGTGGAGACAGTAGATGTGGGCGAGGTCTTAAATGAATACTTCTCATCTATGTTCGCCAAGGAGAAGGAGGTGGAAGATGGTGAGTTCAGGGAGGGGTACATTGATAGTCTGGAGCTTGTCAGTGTTAAGAAGGGAGAGGCGTTAGATATCATGAAACGCATAAGAGTTGATGAATCCCGGCAGGATGAAAGCTGTCCTAGAATGCTATGGGAAGCATGGGAGGAGATGGTTGGGCCCATGATGGAGACTTTTTTGCATCTTTCTTAGCCACAGGTGAGGTCCCAGAAGACTGGAAGACGTCCGCTGTTGTTGGTTTGTTTAAGAGGGGCAGCATGGATAAGGCAAGTAGCTACAGGCAGTTGAGCCTTACAACTGTGGTAGGGAAACTATTGGAAAAAGTATTTTATATAGATAGGATTTATGTACATTTGGAAAGGCAGGGGCTAATCAGGGATAACCAGCATAGCTTTGTGCAGGGGAAATCCTGTCTCATTAATTTGATTGAGTATTTTGAACAGGTAACTAAGAAGATTGATAAAGGCAGGGTCGTAGACTACATGGACTTCAGTAAGTTATTTGACAAGGTCGCACATTGTAGGCTGGTCCAGAAGGTAGAACCATGTGAGATCCAAGGCGAGATGGCTAATTGGATCCAAAATTGATTTGGTGATGGAAGGCAGAGGGTAGTAAGAGTTCGGAATTGGAAGTTTGTGAACAATGGTGTACTGCAGGGATAAGTGCTGAGACCCTTGTTTGTCATATAAGTTATTTGAATGTGAACATAGAAGGAATAATTAGTAAATTTGTGGATGACATGAAAATAGATGGTCATATGGAAAGCAAGAAAGGTTGTCCAAGGCTTCAGCAGGATATGGATTGGATAGAAAGTTGGGCAAAGGGTTGGCAGATGGAGTTTAATCCTGACAAGTGCAAGGTAATGCTAGGACATGTGTAGTAAATGGCAGAGCACAAAGGAATGTTGATAAATAGACCTTGACGTTCAAGCCCACAGTTCCCTGAAAGTGATAACACAGGTAGATAAGGTGGTGTAGAAGTCATATGGCATGCTTGCCATCATAGGTTGGGCATAGGGTATAAAGGTTGGGATATTATGTTGCAACTGTACATAACACTGCACTGGGAGTATTGTATGCAATTCTGGTCACCACAGTAATGAAAGGATGTGGTTGGTTGGAGAGAGTGCAGAGGGATTCACCAGAATCTTGCCTGGATTGGAGGCCTTTGGTTATGGGGAGAGTTTGAATAGGCTGGATTTTTCTGCCCTGGAGCAAAGGAGACCGGAGGGTTGGGGGGGGGGTTGGTGACCTGATACAGGTATGTAAAATTTTAAGAGGCATAGATAGGATTGGCAGTCAAATTCTTTTTCCCATGGCAGGGGTAAGATGGCACAGGTTTAAGGTGAGAAGGAGTGTTAAGGGGTTTTGAGGGGAAAGTTTATTTGCGCAGAGTGATTGCTATCTGGAGCTTGGTGCCAGAGATGGTGGTGAAATCAGATACAGTCGCTATGCTTAAGAGACATTTAGGCAGGCGCTTGAATGTGTAGGTGGGCAAAAAGGTCAGCATGGATGTGGTGGGCCGAAAGGCCCCTTTGCTGTACAACTCTGACTCTGTGATCCTAAAAGTATTTTGTAAACCAAGCTTATTGTTTTCTTGGTAACGGTCCACTGATCAACCAGGCTTCAGAATGTAGATAATACATTGGTGTTAAAATGATCTTTCCTTGCACTTATGCAACCTTTTATTTGCTTTGCTTATTAAACAATATAGACTTACTGCTTGTGCATCTTTGAAAGGATAACTCTTTTCCCAATCCCTTCATGCCACACTAGTGGCCTGTTAAACCCAGGCCTTTTATATTTCTAGTAAACATATGCAAAAAGAGAAGCTAGACTGAGACTAGTTTTGCAGTGCTCTTTCAGACAGCAAAGTCATTTCTCATTCATCAGTCAGAATTGGTTTCAAACTAAATTTACTTGCACCTTTTGATATTGTCATTTGACAATATCATTGGAAGGATGGGTGTGGCGGATTACAGGGTGAGGTGGGTATGGATGGATGGGTGTGCAGGAGTGCAGGGTGACGTTGGGGCTGGAAGGATGGTGGTGTGAGAGTGCAGGGTGACTCAGTTTACCAATTTTTTTCCCTTCAAAGCTCCTTTCTAAGTTGTATGTGCAACTAAATCAACACTTCATTTTGAGCATTCATAATGCACTTTAGTTTTTTAGATGCCCATTGATCACAGAACGCCTATGGCAATCTCTCTCTCTCCAGGGTCATCTGGATCCAGCCAGCTGTAGGAGCCCTATGGAGCGTACCCTTAAATGCTGGTTCCTTAATAAAACATACATAGAACACTACAGCACAATACAGGCCCTTCGGGCCACAATGTTGTGCTGACATTTTATCCTGCTCTAAGATCTATCTAACCCTTCCCTCCCACATAGCCCCCTATTTTTCTATTATTCATGTAATGAATGGAACGTGATTGCCATTTGACATTTGTGGCTGTGGGCTATCAGCCATGCAAAGTGAATTGCCCTTGTTTGAAATATGGATTATATGACTAGATTAATGTCCCAAATACTTATTCTTGATTAGTTATAGAGGGAGATTCTTTGAACAGCTTTAATACCTTAAAGGTTTTACTTAATGTTTGTTACTTCTTTCAGGGAATTATGCAGGTGAGATAAAATCCTCGAGGCTGGATTTACTTGCTTTGCACAAGCAACAGGTTTAATAAGCTTCTATTCCACATATCCTTGCATTTTGTCGTCTTAGGTATAAAATTGAAACTAATGGCAAAGTAGCATGGAAGCAATTTCTACTGAACTGTCCAGAGTCATTGCCAATGGAGGATAAATGGGCCTTATCAAAGCAGCAGCCAAACCATAAGTATGTTTAACTTTCTGGATAATAAGTTTATTAGCTATTTCTATTATGTGCTGTTTTTTCTGTTAATGGTTACTTCTGTTTCAAACAATTTCTTTGCTTAGCGAGATGATAGGAAATGAAACAACAAAATTGCAGATCTGTCTTGAACCATTTCACTTTTAAAACCATATCTGATTGCACTTAATTTCCTTTAAATGGGAATAATGTTGTTGGACAAATTTATATTCTAGTTCTTGTGGAACAAGATTTCAATTTTCAGTTAAAGCAGCATTTGATGGTGACTTGAGAGGAGGGATTGGAATAAGTCAGAACTTAGCAATGATATCTCATATCTTGCAATCCAGCAGCCAGTACTTCTGTCTTTCTGGTTGGATTTGATATCACGTGAAGAAATTGACCATTTTTTCCGTTGAACTAAAGTCTATCTTATGTAGGTTTTTTGTAATTTGTTATTTTCTACATTGTCACACCTCCTGGAGAACCTTTTTTTTTGAGAATGCACAATGAACATATGCTGTTACCCTTTTTATCTTGGGTCATAGAACTTCCAAAATAAATGACGTTAGTTGGTCATGAGAAACAGATGCTGCACATGTGCCCAATGCAAATTCTTCTTTCTGCACCTTTGTTTTGATTTTCTTTTTTCTGTATCTTTAAATAACTTTTTCCAATTTGTTTCTGTATCAGTTTCCCCATAATTTCCTGTGGCATTCATCAGTATGGAGGAGAATGTGTGAGGGGAAGCATGCCTCAAATGTTCCCCCTCACTCATTTTTATCCATTATAACTTTTTTTGAGGGATTTTCAAAGTTACTTAGGTGCTAGGATTTGGAAGAGGACAAAAATTCCAGCAGGCAAACTCTAGTGCACGCTGTGGGGAGGGTTAGCAAGCTCAGCTAAATTGTGGGAATTATAATTCCAGGATACTGGAGAAATATAATACACATATTGTGTAGTTCTTTGCAGGATGAGAGTATGGTTGTTAACCGGGAAACTCCAAGGTCTCCTGCATGTGGTTCACAGAAATCTGGAGCAAAGTTTGAGTAAGTTTGTGATTCATTTTGTTTTTGTTTATTTGTTTGAGGAATTTTAATTTTGGAGATCAGCTAAACCAAGGCAGCAGAAAATATGCTTTTGGTTTGCCAGAATGTGTTTATTGTAAGATATTTTCATGAGTAAGTTTGAAATGCTGTTGGAGAGAGGGTTTTGGTAAATAATGGTTCAGTGAATCATTTTAGTTTTTCCGAATCTTTGCAAAAGTTTGAGTGAGTACTGAAACCATCCACAATGTCAGAAGAGGGCTTGGATCATGACTGTGCCCAGAAAATACATGCTAGCAAGTAGGGAAATTAGAGAGATCACTCTGCTGCAGTTTTGTACAGTACGCTTTCAGTTTAGTCCAAAAAGACTGGTGTTTAAGTTCACCAGGAAAAACATTTGAACTTGCTTCTGGATGGATAATTCAAATCAAAACTCTTTTTCACCCAGCCGATTAACAATATATGGATGGGCGCTGGAGCAACTGAGGTGGGCAGTACCTTATGCCTATCTGGCATGTGGGGGATGTGTAATAAATGCTAGCTTTGCCAGAGAACTGCACCTTCTATAAATTTAAAAGAAAATGTTCATATCCTTAGCACTTGGTTTATTTTGATGTTTTAAGGAAAATATTGACTAGGTTACCACAGGAGCATCTTTCTTTCAAACTGTCATTGCATTTTGATATTCACCTAAACCACTAGAATGCTGGGTTAGATTAAAATTTACCATGTGCATATCTCATATATTGATTTAATGTCATACCAGCATGATCTCTGAAATTTTAACTTTGATCATCAAGGATTTGGTGCCATAATAGTACTATTTAAGTCTTTCAAATGAAGTCTAAACTCTTACTCGTACTCGAGCCTTCATCATTTTATATATTTTCAAACACAGTCTTTCATCTTGTCACAGCTTGACTCTTATTGGAGGATTGTTTGGGAACAAAAAGGATATGGACCTTCTCCTGAAGCTCCATAAATATTTCCAGGAGAGATACCCTGCGCTGGAGGAGGTATTCTTCATATCTGATGATTTAAAATTTTGGTTGCTTGCACCTAATAACTATTGCTTTCTGGTACTAAAATAGATTTAAACTTTTCAGAATTATAAACATACTCTAAAACAGCTCAGCTGAACATTTTCAGAGATGTATTTATGTATAAATGCAAGTAATTTGGATTTTAGATAGTGGCAATGTTTTTTTTATTTCAAATAATTGATGCATAATGCTTTTGTAGTTAAAACAATTTGTTTTCCTCAGAAACACAATGGCATAATAGCTAGACAAGAACTGCGTCAAATTCTACAGTGCTTCCCTTTCCGACTAACCGATGAAGAGATTAAACCGTTTATGTTATTACTGGATCCAGAGCACAGTGGTTATTTTCACCGTAACCAGATCATGGAATTGATTGAAGGAAAAGTATGTTAAACATCACATTTTTTTCTTCTGAAACCAAATAGATGATGATACATAATTCTTTGGAGATAGGAGATGGTGGTTGCTGATAAATAAATTTAGATAGCTTTGTATCTTGTGAAATATGCTTGTAGCATTGCATAAAATTTAGTGATACACCAATGTTCTGGGAAGATTACAATAGACAGTAGTTATAATGTCTCAAAGATTTGTCTACATTTATTTGCAGAAATATTTTTCACTCCACTCCAATTACGATTGCTAGCAGGCACACAATATCACACCATACCATGCCACATCACACCATACCACAGCACAGAGAATTAGCAAAGCTTTTACTGTATTTGAATGTTTTGGAGTAATGCTCAAAAAAAAAGCAAAGTTTGAGTAATTCAGACTATAGTCCACAGCTTCAGAGGCAACTTTTAATTGTTAAAGCTGACAGTTCTAATAGTGTGTGTGTGTGTGTGTCGGCACACTCCCCTCTTAGACAGAAAATTTAAATCTCCTTCCAGTAAATCTGGAACATAATTATGCATTTCTGAGGGAATTCTGTAATGTAATTCTGATAGTAAGATGCCCCTCCTGTGAAAAAGTAAAATATCCCATCACACTATTGAAAGAGAACAGAGATGTTTGTTTGAAAGAACGTGGACAAATACAGCACAGGATCAGGACCAACACTCACAAAATGCTGGAGGAACTCAGCAGGTCAGGCAGCGTCTATGGAGGGAAATAAACAGTCGACGTTTGGGGCCGAGACCCTTCATCAGGATGGGAAAGGAAGAGGGCAGAAGCCAGAATAAAAAGGGAGGGGGAGGAGCACAAGATGGCAGGTGATGGGTGATCCAGGTGACGGGGGAAGGTAGATGGGTGGGGAAGAGGGGATGAAAGGGAATGATGCAAGAAGCTGAGAGGTGATAGGTGGAAAAGGCAAAGGGCTGAAGGAGGAGGAATCTGGTAGGAGTGGACAGTAGACCATGGAATAAAGGGAAGGAGGTGGGGAATAGAAGGGAGATAGTGGGCAGGTCATGAGGGCGGGGGAGAGGAACAGCAGGAAGGGGGTTACTGGAAGTCAGAGAAATCGATGTTGATGCCGGCAGGTTGGAGACTGCCAAAGCAGAACATGAGGTGTTTCTCCTCCAACCTGCGTCTGGCCTCAACGTGGCAGTAGAGGAGGCCGTGGATGGACGTGTCAGTATGGGAATGGGAAGTGGAATTAAAGTGGCTGGGAGATCCTGCCTGACCTGCTGAGTTGCTCCAGCATTTTGTGTGTGTTGCTCATGTCTCTGTAGCACAGGAACAGGCTCTGTGGCCCACCATGTCTCCACCGACCATGATGCCAAATTAAACTAATCTTATCTGCCTTCACGTGGTCCACATCCCTCTACTCCCTACCTGATCATGTGTCTGTCTAAATGCCTCCATCTCATCTTCTACCACCTTCCCTGGCAGTGCATTCCAGGTGCCTACCACTCTCTCTGTGTTTTTAAAAAAAAAGTTGCCTTGCAAATCTCCTTTAAATTTTCACCCTCTCACCTTGAACTTATGCTCTGTAGTACTCGACATTTCCACCCTGGGAAAAACAGTCTATCTTCTATATCTATGCTTCTTAAAATTTTATATATTTCTATCAGTGACTCCACAGACTCTGATGCTCCAGAGAAAACAATCTAAGTTTATCCAACCTTTCTTCATAGCTAATACACTCCATTCCAAGCAACATCCTGGTGAACCTCTTCTGCACCTTCGCCAAAGCCTTCACATCCTTCCTATACTGTTGTGACCATACCTGCACACAATACTCCAAATATGATCTAATCAAAGTTTTATCAGCTGCGACATGACTTCCCAACTTTTATACTCAATTCCTTGACCAATGAACGCAAAAATGTTGTATGCCTTCTTTACCACCCTAGCCACTTGTATTGCCACTTTCAGGAATTTGTGGACTTAGACAGCAATATCCCTCAGTATATCAGTGCTCCTATTGGTTTACTCATTTACTGTATACTTTCCTCTTGCAGTTGACCTCCTAAAATGCAGTATCTCACACTTGTCTGAATTACAGTCCATCTGCCATTTCTCTGCCCAAATTTCCAACTGACCTATATCCTGCTGTATCCTTTGACAATCTTCTTTGCGATCCACAACTCCATCAAACTTGCTAATAAGACCATCTTTATTTTCGTCCAAATCTTTAATATATATTACAAGCAACTGAAGTCCCAGCACTGATCCTTGGGAAACATCACTGATCATAGACCTCCAGTCAGAAAAACACTTTTCTACCACTAACCTCTGTCTTATATGACCAAGCCAATTTTGTAACCAATTTACCAACTCTCCATTGATCCCATGTGCCTTAATCTTCTGGGCCAGTCTACCATGAGGGACCTTGTCAAATGCTTTACTAATATCCATGTAGATAACGTCTACTGTCCTACCCTCATCAATTATCTCCGTTGCTTCCTCAAAAAGCTCAAATCAAATTTGTGAGACAGGACAAATTTGATGGAGTCTTTTGAGGATGTTATGAAGATAATGTTGTAGATACCAATTGTTCTTCAGTCAACGCAATAGATTGTTTGTGGTTATTTAACTCATTGGATTTGTAGGATCTGGCTAGAACAAGTAACCTCCAAAAGTGATTCATTGGTAAAATGCTTTGCACAACCTGAGGTTATCAAAGATGCTACATAAGTGCAGCATCTTTAGTAAATAACCATGCAGTAACTCAAAAGGTTCTCTGACCTGGTGGTCACAATTGTCTATCTTTTTAGCCTTCTCTTGTCGAATTTTAGCATAACATGAAGTAATAGTTGGTATTTTATTTCTATTTATTCAGTTTTAAGGATGTAGACATCACTATCAAGGTCACAGTTTATTGCCCATCCCTGATTACCCTTGCGTAAGTTTCCATAATGTTGTTTAGTCAAGAGTTCCAGGAGTTAGACACAATGATGATTAAAGAATGTGATATATTTCCAAGTCAGGATGGTGCACAACTTGGAGGTGAACCTGCAGGTAGTGGTATTCCCACGTGCCTCCTGTCTTGCTCTTCATGGTAACAGATATCACTGTGTCTGGGAGGTACTATTGAAGTAACCTGGTTGAGCAACTGAATTGTTTGTACCACTTGGTGCACATGACAGCCCTGGTGAACTGATGGTGACAGGGATAAATCCTTAGGCTGGAGGCTTGGGTGCCAGTCAAGTGGGCTGTTTTGTGGTGGATGGTGTTGAGCTTTTTGAATGTTGTTGGAGCTGCATTCATACATGCAATTGGAGAGCTTCTGACTTGTGCTTTGCCGATGGTGGCCGTTACTTGTGGAGCTAGGAACTAAGTGATTTGCTCTAGAATATCCAGCCCATAACCTGTTCCTGTAGGAGACTGATTCAGTTCTGGTGCTTGGTGAACTCCATGAATATTGATGATGGTGGATTTGCCTATAGGTATTGAAATTGATTATCAAGGAGGGGAGGTTAACTTCTCACGTTGCAGGTTGTCATTGTCAGGTACCCTTGTGCCATCAACTTTACTTGGCACTTATCAACCCATGCCTGAATGTTGTTTAGGTCTTGTTGCATGCGGACATTGCTTCATTTACTGGGGAGTTTAAAATATCAATGTACAAGTCGAGTTTATTGTCACGTACGCAAGTACATGTATGCACAGGTGCAGTGGAAAAACTTACTTGCAGCAGCATCACAGGCACATAATGGAACTGAACATCGTGCAGTCATCAGTGGACATCCCCACTTCTGACTGTATGACAGAAGGAAGGTATTTGAAACAATAGCTGAAGCTGGTTGGGCCTAATACACCGCTCTGAAGAACTCCTGCAGTGATATGCAGGGTCTAGATGATTGGAATCGAACAACCACTACCATCTTCCAACCTGTTGAAGTGTTTTCCAAAGCTCCTGAAGCCACACTCAGTCAAGGGCAGTCATCGATCTTGAGGAAGCATATTTACCACCACCTCACATCCTTGACAGGAACCAGGAAAACCTTCTTTACTTGATGAATGATCCTTCCCATCCCATCTGTTTATCCTCTGTCCCTTTGCTCTGATCTTTCTAGGTATTTTTCATGTGCAGGATGTGGGAATTGGTAGCAAGGCCAACTTTTCATGTCCATCACTAATTGTTATTGAGAAGGTGGGAAAAATTGTTATCTTGAACTACGACTACTCTCTGGTGAAGTTGATCCTACAGTCTTGTTAAACAGGGAATTTCAGGAGTTTGCCACTGTGGTAATGAAGTATATTTCCAAGTTTGGATGACTTGGAGAGGTATAGTGGTGGTATTCCCATATAATTGCTATATTTGTCTTTGGTGGTAGTGGTAAAAACAGAAAATGCTGGAAATGCTCAGCAGGTCAGACAGCATCTTTGGAGAGAGAGAAACAGACATTTGCTAAGGGAAGGGATGTGGCCGAAAAAGTGAATTTTGATCAACACCTTTTCGGAAATGAGAAGGAAAATGGAAGCCATTGAGGATGAAAAAGGTAAAGGAGACATTGAAATTCTTGAATATACTGAGTGATTAAACTTCCAAAGCCCTCCAGGGTAGAGCATTCCAAAGGTTCACTACTCTGGATGAAACATTTCCTTTTCATTTGTCCTGAATAGTCAATCTGCTATGTTGTGGAGAACTTGTTTTCTTTTCTGATCTCATATTTTAAACCACTTAGGAGTCAAATCTAACATTTATGAATGACTAAAAAAAATTCATTAATTCATAAATATATAATATTTGCAAAGGTAGAAGTGGTATGGAACATTGGTGGATGTATAGTCACTTTGTATGATTTAATCACACAATACTTAAAGGTAACACTTTTCTTTCGCAGTAAGTGTAAACATAAGTAAGAAACAGTCTTTTGTTTAAATTCAGCAAATTCTACAACAGTTTCTCATGAACATAGTAGGTATAGATCTTGGGAATTAATTTGCAAAATCTTGTTAGCAATATAACAAACAGCCTGCAATAAAAGCGGAAAATGCTGGGAACACAAGGTAGATCAGCAAAATATGTGGAAAGGGAAACAGAGTTAATATTTCAAATAAAAATTTCTTTATTAGAAAATGCCTGGATATTCGGAGGTTATCCTCCCGTTCAGCTTGTTTCACGCCTACTTCATCAACAGTTATCAGCTTCTTTGAAGTAAATGTATGCCTGGTAAAGATGTTTATAAAAATATCTGAAGGAAAGGTAGATTCTACCCTCCAAAAGCTTGCTCCTGTTCAATTGTAAAGTGTTGTTTGCTAGCTTTGTCTTTTTAAAAAAATTCTTTAGAACCTATCTATTATATTATCTCGTTAAGCATGGTAGAGAGAAAAATACTGGTGCTATCATAAATATTGCAGATGACACTCACCCTTCTCCATCCAGTTCTTTTATACACAAGGGAATGTAAACTGAGTTCTGGAACCTTACAATTTGGTGAATTTCTGCTGTACTCTTTCCAAAACCAATATACTTGTTCAAAGATCACACACCCAGAAATGACACAGTACTTCAGATGGTCCCACCAAGATTTGATGCAGTTAAAGCATAACATCCTTGTCTTTATAATCAATACACAAGAAAAAGGAAAACATTTCATTTTTTTAATCCTTTCTGCTAAAGTGCTTAATAGGCTTATGGTTTGGTAGAAAAAGCATACACTGTCATGGAACCCATTAGAGTTAAATTGCAAACTTGCGCCAAGTAATTTTAGAATTTAAGTGTTTGTGTGCTTGGGCTCCCAGATCTCTTTGCTCCTTTGGACTTCTAGTTCTTTACTATATTGAAAATATTCTGCTGGTGGGAGCTTCTGCTTGGTCCCACCAGCACTAGTTCCTGCTATTTGGAGCCTGAAATCTTGGATCCCTGTCTCATCATCCACATATTTAAAAAAAAGGAAAACTAAGATCCCTGAACATCACTGCTTATCAATCTGAGTACATATCCTTTATCACCATCTTCCATTTTTCCTCTTTCTTAACATGCCTCAAAATGTTGATACTTTAATAATTATTACTTTAAAATCTACAAGTTTTTTTCCCCCCTATTTTCCTGACTAGAAGAACCAAAGTTATTTGAATGGAACTAAAATTGTAAAGAAGCATACTCCTGTGGCAGCAGTATGGAAAACTGTAAGTGTGCCTGTTTACTTCTGTAAAATATTTTACACAACTTTGCTTTCACAAGTTGCACTTGTGAGCCTTATTGAACCAGATGTGTTTTGGCAATTCTGAAAGTAGAAATGTCTGTTCTAACTATTTGTATTAATCCTGATAGGAGAAGAATATTCCTTTTCTATTAATATTTAAAAAGAACATCCCAGTGCAAATAGACTCTGTGAGACTTCAGATTTGTTCATTTAGAATCTGTACACTGGAAATGTTGATTTTTTTCCTGTTATATCAAAAAATGCTTGATTGGAGAAGGGAAGAAATGTGCTGCAAGGCAGTTGCAAACATTGATCGTCTTGAAAGGGAAGCAACAGAAAACTCCGTGAAAGTGCTTGGTAGACTTGTGCTTTGGTAGAAAAACGCACGCTGTCAGTAAACCTGTTAGGGTGAAATTGCAAACTTGTGCCAAGTAACTTTGCTGTGAGCGGAGGTCTGTTATTTTCACAGAAGTATAGTATGAGTCGGAAGTACAGGATGAAGCAGAACATTAGCTTGAACCCTCCCGGCCAGCTTCCACAACAGAGCATGTAATGATGTGGACAATGTGCCAGAGAGTCATTGCTTTCAGTGAGAAGTAGGGAAATGTTGGGATGTTGTGTTATTAATGGTTGTGCCATAATCATTGTTTAGTTCTCGTTCAGAAAATAGAATTTGGTATGAATCTCCTCAGTAGACTCTTGTACATTGAGAGATGTCCACTGTGTGAATGTGAATGTTGAACAACACTATGTTTGAATCATATCACATGGCTCATAACAAAATTTAAGCCTCTTGTATTGTGTACAGTGGCAGAGAAATTGGTTCATGTTGTAAGGGTTATTAGTTGATAGCCTATGGTCCCAATTTTTAAAGGTGGTAGGTATTGGTGGGGCTGGAGCAGAAGGTTCACACACACTGTACCTACAAAATAGTTGGGATGAGGGAAGATCTTCCTGATCTTAATAGACAGGCCTCAATTGCACAAACTTTTTCCTGAGTCTCTCTTGAATTTGGACAGATCCAATAATTGGTGAATGACTGGGAAATGATGCCCATCAATCACTTAGGTGTTGCAGTCTTGACTCCTGGAGGGCCTACTAGTTTTGAACACAAGAAAACTGAATCTTTAATATTTGATGCTGACCAACTGGCCTCTTCTAGCTTATTGCTGACCTCATTGCAGGTCTGGCTAATGTGAAAGTTCTCACATCTTAGACAGCTAAGGCCTCCAAAGAAAATTGCATATCATGTTATGATTGCCTTATTGGAACAATGTACATATTTAAGGGACACAATTACTCTCGTTTGGTATCCAAATCACTTCAAAAGAGCAGATTAAAATTGAATCATTAGGAAGGCATAGAGCGCGGATGGGGTTATAAGTAAACGGGCACATTTAAAATGCTTGCGAACATTTTTGTGAAACAGAAACAGTTAAAGCCAGGTTGTTTGTGTTATTAAACAATTTAGACAAGAAAGCTCTCACATATGATGTCCCAGAGATGTGCACAAAATCTGATTTGAGAATAGTAGATTCATGGAAATGTTATTCAGGATCCTTAAATCTGACTGATATACTATTAAGATTCCTGTTGGGAGATGTATGGAAACTATGAGGAAACAATCAGGATCAAACATCCCTTTTCTCTGCAGCAGACTTTGTTAAAACATTAATAAAGACCTTGCCTTTGTGAATTTAGTCTTGAAGAGCTCCAGGTTTGCTCTTTCCTGTCTATGACATCTGGGTGTTCAACTGGAAAAGGAGGCTGTTGGGACAAAATTTAAAGGGTCCAATTAAACTAAATCTTTGGTTAGGCTCTGTAGGCTGCTGGGGTGCTTCAGGGCCAGTTTATTTGGATACCTTGATGGTCTGTAATTTTGCAGGGTGATTGTGAAGTGCTTCAGTATTTTATACCAGAATAATTAAAATGCCAAAAGCCAGCATTTGCAAAGTATGAGACTCCCACAGTGAGCTTTAAAACTCAAAGTTACCAAGTGATTTAATTTTGAAAGCACAGAAGAAGGATATATGTTGCATGTACCAATGCATGGAAGACCTAAATGAAAGAATCTGCAGGTAAATGGAGTTTGGGCATTTTTGCTGCTGCCTTATTTCTTGCTTTTCCATTAACTCTTGCTTGGCATTCCAACTAGGTGGAAGATATTCTGCGTGACAAAATTAGACACAATTGGGATGAAATACAAAAGTCATTTATGAAGAATGATCCTGAAAGAACTGGCACAATTAGCCTTGCTAAATTGCGAAAAATCCTAGAAACCTACTGTCTTACTATTTCTGATCAGCACTTTGAGAAGTAAGTAATTTTTAATAATTAATATTATCCTTTTTGGTAAGCTGTATCAAACTGCACATTGTTGGTTTTAAGTAATAATTGTTAAGGTTTAGATTTTGAGACATTTTATGCAAAAGGAAAAATGGAAGATGGTGATAAAGGACATGTACTTGATAAATGATGTTCCTCAGTGATGTTCTGAAGACTCTGTGTATTGCCACCATTTTTAATAACATGGATGTTGGACAGAGAATTTTATATCCAATATTGGAGATTCCTAAATAGCTTTCTGACTTCTGAGATTTGTTCTCAACAGTTCTCCAGTGGTTTATAAGTGAACTCTATACTGAGGGTTACATTGGCCTGTGCAGACCAAAAACACAAAGGATTAATATATTGTATGCTGCAAAAATCTATATCACAGGGAAGGAAGTGGAGGGAAAGAGATCAGTATTGTCAATGTACAATTGAAGCTCGTTCTGTGTCTTTGGAAAATGTTGTAAATGTGTAGGGTGTAGATGTGGTAGAGAAGAGGATTAAAGATTGTTCCTCAGAAAATTCTACAGGCTCAAGAAGAAAGTCTGTTACTGGAGATGCACCATCTATGAGTAGATTGGTAAAAGTGGAACCAAGCAGGTTGCAATGAACTAGAGAACAAAAAGTAAGTATTAGTGGAGATTTTTGCTGTCAACCAAGTCTAAGGCTGCAGGGAGGTTGAGAAGGGAGAGTTTAGGATTTGGTGGGAGTTCAAGTGGGGGAGATGGAGTAAGGGTTAGGGTACTATGATGATGGTTGCCTTTCATTCAAACCATTTCGGTGCTCATTAGGTTTTCCTGGTAACAAATAAATGCTAGCTCAAATTAACTAAGTCAGTAAGGGTCCTTCACTTGAATCATGAACCCTGGTAAAATTGGTGTCTGGGAGTACCAGGTTTGTCGGTTCCAGTTAAACAGATGCTTAGAATGAGGAAAGACATCAAAATAAATATTAAGAAAAATCGGTGGTTTGGTTTTATATGCTGCCTTGGTACTTACTGGTCATTTTGTATGAGATTCTTGCCTACTTTTGTAGGTATGATTGTTTTGGGGGCATATTTCTGTTAGTTGGGATCTATTGGTGCATTTTTGTACCATTGGCTCCAGCACCATTTTCTATCATGGGTAGGAAGCTTGTTTAAGTTTGATGCTGCCACTTGAATAGATAAAACAGCAACTATAGGAAAAGAAGCATCAAGATGGAGATGCAGTTGAGAGAGGACAAAAGAACTCTCAAGATATGCAAGTATATGCATATGCAAGTTTCTCATATCCTCAGAAAGTTGATGTATGTTAGGTGGTTTTGCTTTGGGCGAGAGACCATTGCTGAACTCCATCATGCTGCAGTAGGATCTAGCCATCACAGCGAATACTGTGATGATGAAGGTAACAGTCAGTGATGATAACCGTTGTAGGGTATATGGCTGTGGGCTCTGTGCTTTTATCATTCAACATGCCATTCATGAGATATCAGCAACTCTTTTCAGTTCTTCATTACCTTGAATTGTGAAAGAAATCGAGCAACAATGGGTGCATAGAGTAAAAGATTGCACTCACAGAGTTCTTCTATTCTGTGCCTTGAGCAAGGAATTTTCTACAATGGGAAGATTTTTTGTTACTGAATATTAAACTCATCTGGCATTGAATAAGTTTGTCTGTGTCCAGTTAACTGTAACATTTATGATTTCATACCATATCAACCTTCAATTTTTGTTTCTTTTGCCAAAATTATTTGATTTTCATCAGGAATCCAGGCACAGATACCAAGTTTTGTAGCAACAGCTACTCCAAAATAAGGATCATGTAAAGCAACCAGTAGAGCTCTTAAAACTAAGGTTTCACTGCTTTGACTTCTTTTGGGCTATTCTATTCTATTTTGCTGATTATGTCGCAATTCATGGTTAATAGAAGAAAGCTTAGTTGGAAGATCTAGAGCTACCTCAAGAAGATGAGATATTTATTAGTCACATGTACATCGAAACACACAGTGAAATGCAGCTTTTTGCGTTACTGAGAATGTGCTGGGGGTAGCCCACGAGTGTTGCCACTCTTCCGATGCCAACACAGCATGCCCACAGCTCCTAACCTGTACATCTTTGGAATGTGGGAGGAAACCGGAGCACTCGGAGGAAACCCACACAGACACGGGGAGAATGTACAAACTCCTTACAGGCAGCGGCTGTTGCCGACTTCAAAAAACTGTCCTGTATGGAGATCAAACCCGCGACCTTAGCATTATTACTGTCACGCTCTAACCAACTGAGCTAACCGGCCAACAAGAAAGGCCTAACAGGGTTGCTCCTGTCAGTTCTTGGCCATCACGCATACAGAAGATATTCTTCTGTAAAACCACTTACCCCTCTGCAGTCTATAAATATTACAATGCTACAGTCAATCATCACATGTTTCTGACAACCCTTTCCAACTATTTAAATATTATTTTTGATACAATTTTGTGGGTACGGCTCTTAAATCAACTACTGCACCAGTTTTCAACACACTTCACTTAACAAATGATTTTATTGACTTAAAACTGTATGGCGCTTCCACAATGGATTTAGTTACAGTTGCAAAACTACTAAACCCCTATCGATCAAGGGCACTTGAAATCCCCATGGCGGATAAGCTCAAGGAACTATGACAGTGCCTCTCAATCTTATAAACCTCCAGCAGCTGCTGAGTTTTGCCACCTGGTTTCAGTTTGGCTGAAATAAGTACAGACAACCTTTCCCTTTTGAAAGACCAATAGACTGCATGCTGTATATTTTCATTTCTGATATATGGATCATTGAGTAAATTGACATATTGTGCACTGAGAGCTTTCCTGGAATTGGAAAGGATGTGAAAACTTTGGAAAAGACATAGAAGAGATTTTCCTAAGGATGCTGTCTGGATTAGAGAGTAAGGAGAGGTTGGACAAACTTGGATTGCTTTCTCTGGAGCATCAGAGGCTGAAGGGAGACCTGCTGGAGGTTTATAAGATTGAGAGGCACAGCTCGGGTAAACAATCTTTTTCCCAGGGTGGACATACAGTAGCTTTAAGGTGAGGGGGGAATGTTTAAAGGAGGTGTACGGGGTAAGTATTTTTACACAGAGTGGTAGGTACATTGGAGGTGCTGCCAGGGGTGGTGGTGCAAGCAGACACGATGGCGGCATCCAGGAGGCATTTAGACGGGCACAAGAACGTGGGGAATGGAGAGATATGGATCATGTGCAGGCAGATAGGTTTAGTTTAATTTGACATCATGTCGGCACAGACATCGTGGGCAGAAGGGCCTGTTCCTGCGCTGTACTGTTCAATGGTCGACGTACTAGAATGATTTCAAAGATCAGAATTTGCAGTTACTTGAAAGATAGGAGAAACTTGAGTTCTTTTAGAGCAAAGAGATTTGAAAGAGATTTTTAACATCATGAAGGATTCAGATAGAGGAACTGCATACATAAACAAAAGTGAATAACCAGAGGGCACAGAATTAAGCTATTGGTTAAAGAACCAAACATGACAAAGGAGAAAACAATTTAAAGTGATCAGGATTTGAGGTTGGGTCCTCAGATAGGTTAGTGGAAGCAATTCAATAGCAGTTTTCAAAAGGGAATTGGGTAAATCCTTGAAGAAAAAAACAAATGTAGAAGAGGATGATCAGCTGAATCCACTATTAGATGAATGAAAATCTGCAGAAAATGTGAACAAATCCAGTTCTGTAGAGAAAACTACCCTCGCAGAAAAAAAACCGCCACAGTGGTTATCCTTCCAAAGATTAGCACAGACTTGATGGGGCAAATGGCCTCTTTCTGTACTGTACCATCTAAGATTCAATTCTTAGGTAGGAGATCACTGATACCACAATATCCTTTTTAATTACGTGTAGGGCCATCATGTAGCTTTAGGTCTATTTGTGTGATATTGTTAGGGTATTGTGACCATGTATTTTATAAAATTGAATCAATGTCATTATTAATATCAAAATAAAACATCTCAATCTTTCAGATTATGCAAGCAGCAACAGAACAGCACCGTACAAGTTTCATATCAGCAGTTTCTGGAAAATCTTGGGGTGACTGATATGCCTAAGATCATCACCACTGAGGTATCTGCGCTCAATCAACAGCAAGAGAAAAAGAGGCAAGGCCATTTCATCACCAGTGCTCAATGCATCTTTGAATAATTCTTTATTATTTAAAATATGTCAAAATTTTAAATGGTTCAAAATGAATATTGGGATGTGAAACATCTGGGGGGAGAAAACAATTCTGTTGTTATAACTAGAACTTTATTTCTAGGGAAAAAAAAATAAATATTGGTTTTATTGTTAAATTCCAGAAATTATAATCCTAGTTGATTATCTGGTTAAAGTGATCTTGAGTAGAAAATTATACACAACATTTATAGTATGCTGAAAGTTTGCTGAGATCTCTGTTGTTGCTATCTGAGAGTTAAAATTGAAATCCACTACACACAATAAAATTAAAGTTGTCTAAATTGAGTGGAAAGCAGTGAATCATTTTCAGTGAAACTTTCATGGACAATTCAGGGAGTTGTGTGGAACCCATAGCAGATCAACTTCTGTGAATGTTCAGAGCCTGGTTATGAGTGATTTGATATTTAGATCTAAAGTTTTACTGAAAATTAGCAGGTGAAGTTTCAAAGCGATATTTTTAAAAAATACTCAAGGATTTGGGAAAAGATAGCTGATGACACTGATTCACCTGGCCAACCTTGGTCTCCACTCAAGCTATCACAGTTATTCCCTTTCTTCTCTCTAACTCTCCCACTATCAAGTAGTTGTGCAGCACAATATGATTAAGGATATCTGAATTATTTTTCTTTATTATATGAGAAATCATTGGGTCTTATGAATTTTATTTTTCCTTTAATAAACAGCTGTGATTTTCTTCTTAAGTTGTGATCTAAATAAAATAAGACAAAACCTTCTATGAAGGAAGGCCAATAATACGAAATCAAATGTGTTACGGACTCAGTGAAAGTCCCTTTAAGATAGTGTGTATGTGTGTGTGGGACGTGCTTACGTCAATAGAAGATAAAGGACGTAATGACGTTGTTGAAGAAGTCAGAAGGAGAAGAAGGAGAGAGAGAGAGAAGGGAGAGAGACACCAGCCTGCTTGTTTTCTCTATCGATGGATGAGAAACAATAACTGTGTTTGCCATAGAAATCCATGTATGGAAGTTGGAAGTAATCCGGTGGAGTTCACTTTGTTGCTGACCTGTAGAAGGAAACAGGTATTTATGTGTGGACGACCACGGTTCGGATGCTTTTCGGGGTGAGGAAGTCACTACCGAGTAAACACTGAAGTGTCGTTTGGGTTCCATCGTGGAACATTTGGATTTCGTATTTACTCTCTCTATGTTTCTCTACGTCTACGTCTTATCTTCAGACAACGGTGGTTGTTGAAGAAGCCCTTGCTCATGTTTCACCTTATGGCTTGCGGAACTGAACTTTAAGAACCATTCCGGAACTGGGAGTTTTGGATTTTGTCACACACACACACGACGAGTTTAGTTTTGGGGTTAACGTTCGAGGTTTAACATTTTTGAATTCTAACATACTAACATTTTTACTTTTATTTTACGTATTATCATAAGTAGTGATTAATAAAATAGTTTTTAACACTGAATTATGCTCAGTGTGTTTCTTTTGTTGCTGTTTCGTGACAAATGCCCAATGGAAATGAGTTTCCTTGGTAATTAATCACAGACTATTGCTTTAAAATCTAATGTATTGATATTTAGGCACAAGAGACAAAGCTCTAAATTAACATTTCCACAGGTGAATCATAATGGCATGCATATCAGCCTCCCCCACTCCCTTAAAAAAAATTATCAGAGTTGACTTCCTGGATAAAACTAAATGCATTCATTTTTAATCAGCACATTTTCCAAGGAATGATTTCAGAACTGTGAACAAACTGTGGGATCTGTCATTTGGGAAACAGCAACATCCTTCATTTCCTCACTCAGAGAAGCACCAATGGTCTGCTGTGCCATATGCTCTTTAAAAACACTCTAATATTTTAATGTTGTTCTGTTACTAAGCTACTTCAATGAATAACTATAGCAATTAATGTTTACGTTTCAGGCTCGTAAAGAAAGAAAATGAGGATTCCGTGTTGTGCAAGATGATGACTTTGAATGAAGTGAAATCAGAGCTTTGGGAACGTATTATTTATTGTGACAGTAACATTAGAAAAAGTTTCCTTACCCACAAAAACCAGTGCAGTGGCAAAGTCAACAAGGAAGGATTCAAAAAGGTGAGAGTTTTTGAGTAAGAAAAACCTTAGTTGATTTAGACTTGGGCACAATTGAATGAGGCAAAATGATGAAGTTAAATGGAGTGGAATCAGTTAAAGCTGCGTGTCAGTGATAATTGTGAACAGAAGTTACGAATGGTTGTTGTTTCTCTGTCAGCCTTTTCATTTGTTCTGCTTTTCCATTTCTCTTGTTAAAACATAACAGAAGGAAATGTACTGAGACGCATGAATAATCTTTGTCAAAGCGTATTACTTTATTCTCTCCCTTCTCTGAGGCAATGCGTACTGGCTTTCATCCATCATCTCCTGCCAGTAATTCCATGAAGAAGAATGTTGGCTGATAGGTGAAAGTGAATGTTGGTGGAGAAATAAATCCCAGAGCATTAGCAGCTAAGTCAGATCTGCTCTTCATTCCTTATGCAGACATGCACTTTCAAACAGGGTCCCTAACATTAAAAAGCAGTTGGTACCCTGTTTGTTTTATCAGATTACTGGGGCAAATGGCCTTGTAAAAGAATAAACTAACTGAGCACAACCAAGAGATTAAATGTGAATGAAGTTACTTCAGTTATGGTTGCTAAATTTGGTGAAGACATAAAAATTTATATGAAAGTAAATTGTAAAGAGGGCATGAGGTGGCAACAAATAGGCTACGTGAGTGGGTGAGTAGAATATAATGTGGGAAGATGTGAAATTGTCCATTTTGGCAGGAAAATTAAAACAAATCTAAATGCTTAGAGATTGCAGAGCTCCAGGATGCTGAGGGATATGGATGCCTTAGTGCAAGATTCGCAGAAACATAGGAAGTAATTAGGAAAGATAAAAGAACATTTTCATTTTTTGCTAAGGGAATTGAATGCAAGGTAAGGAGATTGTGCTTCAGTTATATAGTCCATTAATGACACCACATCATGAGTGCATTATAGGTCTCCTTATTTAAAGAAGGATGTTAATATTTTAGAAGCAACTCAGAGTGTTTAACAGACCAATACTTAGGGAAAATTGGGTTGTCTTAGGGAAAATTGGACAAAGTAGACTTGCTGTACTGGGGTTTGGTAGATTGAGAGTGGACTTGATTGAAGATGGACGGGATGTTTCCTGTCATGGGAGAATCCAGAACTAGAGATTGTCTTTTGAAAATAAGGAGCCATCCATTCAAGATGGTGATGAGAAAAACAAATTGCCTCAGGAGGCTGTGAATCTTTGGAACACCCTTTCAAAGAAAGATGGAATCAGGATATTTTTAAGGCAGAGGAAGATAGATTCTTGATAAGTAAGCAAGTGGTGGGTGGGGGTGCAGTGTTACCATTGGTAAACTGGAATGCAGAAGTTACCATCAATCAGCAATGATTTTATTAAATGACAGAGCAGGTGTGAGCTGAGTGACCTATTCCTGTTCCCATTTTGTATCTTGTACCTGAAATTCTCATTAGCTTAATCTAGTATTATTTTTAAAGATAAATCATCATTAGTAATCATGCTTTGCTACACTCTTCCTAGCTTCTGTTTGCACAGTAATTGAAAGTAATGATAGTTATTAAATGAGCTTTTTAATGATTGTATCAGTGGGATATATGTCACCAAACTTCTTTTACTTTGATTAAAATATTTATACCTATCATGTTGCTCTTTCGGTACAGGGGAATAAATTTCCAAGATTTTTAAATTCTGCTTTTATCTCCAAATTAACTATGCATTTATCTATGTTCTGCCTGCAGTATAAATGGAATATTTTCCAATCAACTATGAACTAACACAAAGATGACTGTCAAGTCCACAACAATCTCCTTTGCCTCCTACATTATTCTGGGGTGGGTCCGCCTTAATGTTTTTCTAGACCCCCAAAGTGCCTTAGAATATCAACATACCCCTCCCTGATCTTGCCATCATCCATGTCCTTCTCCTTGGTGAACACCAATGTGAAGTACTCATTTAGGACCTTGACCACTTCCTCCAGCTTCATGCATAAATTCCCTCCTTTGACCTTGAATGGCCCTACCTTTTCTCCAGCTTCCCTCTTGCTCCTAATATATGTATGAAATGCCTTGCGATTCTCTTTAATCCTACTTGCCAAGGACGTTACTTGGACCCTTTTAGCCCTCCTAATTCTTTGTTTAAATTCTTTCCAGATTTCTTTCTATTCCTCGAGGGCCTTGCCTGATTCCAGCTTCCTAAACCTTACACAGATTTCCTTTTTCGCTTTGGCTAAACTAACAACCAAACATCTTGTCGTCCAAGCTTCCCAAATCTTGTCGTCCTTTTTCTTCATCCTCAGAGGAACTTGCTGGTCCAAACTCTAACCAGCTGGCCTGTAGCACTTCATGTGCAGATATGCATACATTGATGGTTTAAATTTATCCAGGTAATGCCAGCAGAATGCCGCACCTCTGCTGGCCATTACCAGCATATTGCACGCCACCGGGTGTCTTTGATGTTTCGACTGATACTTCTGTTTTCCTTATGGTGTGGCCCTCTAAATGATTCTCGTGGATGTTCACTTACTGACATCAGGATTACTGATCACTGGTGAAGCAGCTTTCCTGTTCCTGTACCCGTCCCAACAAGTCCACCAAACGGCAATCTGATTTAGGACCACTAGGGACCGCTACTACCCTAGGAGAGCTGCTGCTGTCATGGTGGGTAAACAGGCAACTTCTGAAAATATTTGTTATTATCATACAGAACCAAGGGTGAGAACCAGGATTCGTGCTGCATATCCACATGACAAATTGCTCATTGTGCACATAAAGTTTATCTCCTGCAGCCATATAAAAAAACTGCCTTGGATCAAATGTGCAGCACCATGTTAACTTGTGTTTCTATCTGCATTAGAATTCCCAGGCCAATATCTTGCTGAAATCTAATTTGGAACAAAATGTTGATTCGCTTGTTTTTTAGGTGCTGCAAGATTGTGGCATAATCATGGATGAACAGCAGTTTAACATTCTGGCTAATGTACTGGGATTCAAGAATCAAGACCTGAATTTCCATGACTTCGCTGAAAATTTCAAAGGTAGCCAAAATATTGCAAACTCATTAGGAGATCATTGCAGTAAAAGTATCAGTTGAAATGAAAACTTGGATTATATGAACACAAAAGGATCTACACAATCAGATGTTGGAAATTTTTAAATCAATTCTCTCTGTTATTGTTATAAACATGATCTTTTCCTGTTTTTCTATTAATATGCAAACTGTACTTCTCTTTCCATTCTTTCTTTATTGAAGTCAGTAATGCCTCTTTGTGAGTTATTTCCCTTCAGTACATTAAAACATTAAAACAGTGAAATTGGTTCCACAACCAATCTTTGCTTCCTATTACTAAGACTTTTCAGTCCATTTGACTAACTTTTATGTTTATATTTGCCCCTTATCTCTTGCCAGCCTTGGTGTTCTGTAGTGCTTGGTCTATTAGTTAGCAAATTAAATTAGTATAGCAAATTAAGTACTATTGTAGTAGATAGGTCAAGAAATTCATTGGCACGAGGGAGGTACCCTGCTTGTTGTTGTGTGGTTTGCTAGTGACCGTTATTTCATGGACTTGACCAACCTCCCTTCCATTGATTCCGTCTACACTTCCTGCTGCCATGGGAAAGCAGCCAATGTACTTAAGGACCCCTCCCCCCCCCCAGTCATTCTCTCCTCTGTCGGGCAGAATATACAAAAGCTCGAAAGCACGAACCACTAGACTCAAGGACAGCTTCTATCCCATTGTTATCAGACTCTTGAATGGACCTCTCATATGCTAAAAGGTGAACTCTTGACCTCTCAAGCTACTTCGTCGTGACCCTCTTGCACTTTATTTATATACCTGCACTGCACTTTGTCTGCAACTGCAACACTATATTCTGCATTCTGCTTTCTTTTTACTACCTCGATGCAATAACATATGGCATTATCTGTCTGGATGGTACACAAAACAAAAGCTTTTAACTTTATCTCAGTGCATGTGACAACAATATTCCAATACCATTGCAGCAAATTTCAGCAGTGACCAAAGTATTCTGTGCTGCTGAATGGATCTTATATAGTTGCATACTGCCACTATTCGGAATTGCGTGAAAGAAAACTATAAAGTCTGAGACTGGGGCTGAGTCTTGGGAGGTTGTGAGCTCCAGGACATAATCAATTGTCAGTGGGGGTATCAGGAGGTGGTGGAGGGAAGGATGGTTTGGGGCGGTTAGGCATTGGATCAGGTGTGGGGGATAAAATTGAGGAGGGCAATTGGGATGGTGAGATTGGGCTGTGTGGATAAGATATGGACCGTGGTGGAGAGTAGTTAGGTAAATGAGGTTCCGAGGTACGTTAGGATCTCAGCGGGTCTCTGGGGGGTGGGGGTTGGGTGGGCAGGTGGGAGTGGGTGAGCGCAGGTAGGAGGTATTCCTCCCCCAAACAGATGCTGCTTGACACGCTGAGTTCCTCCAGCAGATTGATTTTTGCTCTGGATTGTAGCATCTCCAGTCTCTTCTGTCTGCAAGCTAGGATCTGCTCAGGAAGCAACACTATTAAAGGCTGATTATTCTGAGAGTACCCAATGATAGATGCAGCTCAGGCATAGCTATGACAGAAAATGCATCATCTATGATTTGCAAATGGTTGGGTTTCTGGCAAGAGTGGCATGATTTGATCCAGAAATCCTTGCAATCACATTTAACACTAGAAATAACCAGGTTACATGGATGTAACACAGAAAGAACTGAGGAGGTGAGACATCATGCTTATCCTTGACCTTGGACAATCAACCTTGAACCCTGTGGGCCAAATAACAAGGGCTTCACATAAACTGGCAAAACCTTGACCTTCACCAGGCCAAAGAGTGGAAATAGTGAAGATTGCAGACCACTGGATACCTGGCATCTTTGGAATATACTTTTCCAAATGCAGAGAAGTCTGTTTTACTTGCTTCTGTGTGCATCTGTAATGCTGTAGGTTTAAAGTTGGAATTAATGGATTGGATACTGTGATTACATCTACATGACTGAAATGAATAGTGGATCTTTAATTTAGAGTGAGTGGATAAACTGCACCACCCATCCAATTGCTTTGACTATGTGCTCAAATACCTAGCCATTAGATTGTCTTCATTTCTAGAACTCAATTCCATTAATGTCCACATCTGACTTCCAAGAAACATTTACTGATGGTTTATGTCTATGCCCAAGGGAAAGTTCTGCAGCATGTGCTTCCTCTGGGATAATTGGTTTATTATTGTCACATGTACCAAGATACAGTGAAAAACTTTGCCACTCATACAGATCATTTCAAAACATGAAAGTACAACGTACGAGGTAGTACAATGGAAAAGCAATAACAGTTACAGAGAAAATGCAGTGCACGTGGACAATAAGGTGCATGGGCCATAATGAGGTAGATTGTGAGGTCAAGAGCTCATCTTTATCATACAAGAGGTCCATTCAATAGTCTTACAACAGTGTGGTAGAAGCTGTCCTTGAGCCTGAAAACATGCACTACCAGGCTACCCCAGAGGAAGCACGTGCTGCAGAACTTTCCCTTGGGCCTAGACCTGAACCATCAGTAAATGTTCCTTGGAAGTCATTTGTGGATATTAATGGAATTGAGTTCTAGAAATGAAGGCAATCTAATGGCTAAGCATTCGAGCACATAGTCATAGTGATTGGATGGGTGGCGCAGTTTATCCACTCACTCTAAATTAAGGATCCACTATTCATTTCAGTAATCACAGTATCCAATCTGTTAATTCCAACTTTAAACCTACAGCATTAAGGTTTCTGACTTTGGATTAATAAAGTGCAGGAAGAAAATCCATTTACTCCTTTAATGAGATGAGATAAATAACTGGCAGTGTTGAACTTCACAGAGCTTGATTTACTTTCTATACATTTGCCAGAAAACTTACTTAATTTCTGCACAATTGTATTTCATTTGTGATGGGGAATGCTGAAGTCCTTCTGGGGTTTCCCATATTGAACCATGACCTTCATGATGCACCCACTACTAGAGAGTAAATGAAAAATAAAGTTTGCACAATTATTACTGTACCGTGCATTGCTCCATCTTTCCAAAGTCATTCTCATTACTCTATAAACTCCAGCAAAATTGTGTGGATGGAATTAATTGGTTTAATTAACATAAATCTCAGATGATTAAAATTCAAGGAAACTTACAAATATTAGATCATTAATTAATCACTCTTGATTACTCGGTGATAGTCCTGGTTCATTGGCACTACTATGCAATGCCCCCTTTTTGCTGCAGCAGGATTGATGAAAGGCCACTCTCTTTTAATGGTAGCAAATGCATTTGGCTGTGGTGGACAACTAAAAGCAAGTCTGCACTTGGTGGGCTCAGCAGGTAACTGCAGAGTCTCACATTAAGGGAAAGAGTTTAAGGAAGCTGGAGGCACTGCCAGTGATCCAGTGGTAGAAAGAGAAATCCTGACTCCCTAAAAGAGTCAACACTTTCCAGCTGTACAATGCCACTGGCAATCTTCAGGGAATCCAATGTGTTATGCATCTGTTGTGAGCCAGATTACACAGTTGCTCCCACTGGCTCCAGATCCTGATCAAGCCAGGTGATTTGTGCCTGAGTGGCAGTAGTCTCCTACCTGGTGGCAACAATGTGCTCCTGGATGTAATTTCCATGCTCTTGTAGAGCAGCAGTGTGATCTTGGGTTACAACAACTAAAACGCTGATTGGAGTGGCTGAGAGCCCATTACAACACTGAAGACTGCTATTGGCCTGTGCTTGTGCCTCAATGGAAGTTGAAACTTGCATCATCAGCAGCTACCTATACTCATTTCAACACTGTCCACTTCCAGACTGGCAGTTGTCCTTGGAGAATCTCTACATCGAGTTCAATCACGGGAAGAGATTAACAGGCAAACAGAGGAAAAGATTCAAGGATGTGCTTGAGAAAATGTATGTACCCACTGTCTCCTGAGAATGCCTGTCTCAAGATGCTCAAAGTGGAGAAGGAGCATTTGAAAAGTTCAAATCTGTGCATCAGGAGGACACAGGCCCAATGTAAATGGCAGAAGGAGTGCATCACTCACAAACTATCCACCTGCCTATCCCTCAGGCACCTCCTGCCTTAACTGTGGTTATTTTTGAATCCGCAGGTTCTTTCAGGAGTCCAAGAATCAGTTGAAAGCAACTAGGTGCTTCACAAGGTTTTAATGGAAAAGTTTAAAACAAAGAAACAGTCACAGAGCACATGGCACAGCTTTACTACTAGGAGATGAGCTGATTCAAAAGGAACTAAAAATGAGCGGGGGGGGGGGTGAAGAGAGCAAGAGAGTGATTAACAAAAAAGACACCTTTTATACCTGCGATAAGAGGTACTCCTTTGCTAACAATAGTCCAATCAGGAAACCTATTAGATACCTGTGGCCAAACCAACCAATGAAAAAACATATTAACTTGATGGACGAACCAATAAGCTAGGAAGCAACCATTCCTTGTGCAGCCACTTGATGTGTATTAAACACTATACATGTGGGGGAAAAAAACTACTTAAAACAGTCGAATCCAACATTAAATTAATTTAACATTTAATTTAATGATTTCTTTATCTGAATTACAGATTACAGAACTGCAAGTCCAGTTATTGCAATAAAACAATGTTCGAGTGAAGGAGCTGACTGGAAGATGAGACGCATGATTGCTGATGATTGTTTTGATTACATCTTTGAAAAAGTGAAACATTCATCTTTGGTAAGGCAATTTAGCTAATCCTGAGGAAATGTTGCAATTTTTTTTACTTATATGAATAGGTACTTTCTGTGAACAGTTAAGTTTGTGTTTTTTTAATAAGTGAAGAATATTTTATAATCATGCTCCTGATGCTGGGTGATATTATTAATTATGTATTGAAATTTCTTTGCAAGGATTTGCATTCATTGTTTAACCAATTAGATCGTAACCATGATGGATTAATTACGATGTACGACTTTCGTGCTCTGCTCGACAACTTCCCGCTTACAGTCACGACAACGGAGTATCATCGATTTTTAGAGATGTTGGGACTTCTACCCGAGTCAAAACTAACCTATTTGGAATTCCTTAAGATAATTAGGATAATAGAGTCCAAGCAAGGCCAGCGCTGGAATAAATCGGCCCATAAGTCAGTGCATAGCTTTGCTTTTTAAAATTTATTTTTCTATTTGCATCCATTATAGTTGTATGAAAGTGAAAATGTCTTCTTTGAATACAAATAGAAAGCAAAAAGACTTTAAAATATGCAAATCTGAGACAAAACCAGAAAATGGTGGTAATATGCCATTGTCATCTAGCAAACACCAGTAGGGAGCAGGGCAAGATCTTTCTTCAGGTGAAGACAGTTATTGAAGAATATGATGTTAGTGGAGGTGGTGTTCATGGGGCTTGATATAATAAATTGAAAGACTTGAAAGAAAAGCCAGAGACTGAAAATATAAAACATTATCTCAGTCAGACAGTGGGAAAAAGTATGTAGAGTTTAAAGATTAGACCAATACAAAGACAGTGAATGGCTCATAGAGAAGTGGGAAGAGTGGGAGAATGTGCAATATATGTTTCTTTGTCTTTTTTCCAATTCTTCCATATTCTCTTTGCCTCAGATACTTCTTCATTTCTTTATCCCTATTAAAGTGATTATCGGCAAAATGATCTGATCATTTGAGGGGCTTTGCAGCTTGCTCCTTCATTCTTCTACAGTACAACTCTGTGTTTTCTTTGAAGCATTATGACATTTTATATATGGTATGTAAGACGAAGGTAATTATTACAGTAGAGGAATTTTGGTCTGGAAGTTTGTTGCTGATCTCCATGGGTGAGCTTAAGTGTTTTGTCTTCCTTCCTCATCCTCATAAATCATGATGAAGTAGTTCTGCCTCCCTTGTCTTGCTCTCCCTTCTTTCCTTGTCCTGCCATGTGAAATCTGCAGAACTGGAAGGAATGTGCAAAAGATAGTTGAGAATTAATGCTTTTAGGATTAAAGATTCAGAAGGGGGCAGAACATTTGGATGTGTGAAATGTGAGAGCTATGGTCTCTGTCAGAACCTTTTTTTTAGGAATGTAACACTAAGCCAATGACAGCACTACACCTCAACTTGGTCATCTCATACATTCAGATCCTGGATAACTCACTGCAATACTTCTCACGGGGATGAAGTCCTTCTGGATTGTTTCTTCTGCTGATTGTTTCTTCAGCCTCTTGTGAATGCAGTCCATCGGTTCTGAATCAAGGGTGATTAGAAAACCACAGTGCAAGTTAGCTGTCTGATTCACAATACAACGTAGAAAGATCAGAGAAGTGCAACTAAGAGGGGCAAAGAATAATTTGGCTGCCAACATAAAAGGGAATCCAATGGTCTTCTAAAGTTAAATAAATGGTACAGAGATATAGGTGGAAGGGAGAGGTGAACTGTGAAGGATCATAAAGGATATCTACGTATGGAAGGGGAGAGCATGAGCATTTTGCATACATCTTTACCAAATTTTGTAATGTCCTAAACGGGATGGTGATTGTAGCAGCCCCCTCCAACCGTTCAGGTCCTACAAACTTCAGCTGCGGCCAAAGCCCAAAGTGCAACAACACTGTATATATGTATGCCTGAACTTGTGATCTGTTTGTTTTCTTGTACGCTTATCTAAAATTCCAGCTGTTCTATTCCTCTTCCTATAGTAAAAAATATATCTAATTTTTAATGTTCAGTTTCGCAGTGAACTAGGAGTGATCAGAACCAGGACTCCAAGGCTCTCTCATATTAAATTAGGATTTGACCAAAATGCAACAGTTGTAATCAGGACTACAGTTTGAGTTTTCCTGTAATAACACTGAATAATAAATTAGTTAAGTAAAAAGAATGTGGGTTCAAACTTTGTTGGGGGGAGGGGGGAAGAAAATATTCTTCCTATGTGATTGACAGAAAAAACAGTATGTTTTTAGTAGAATCACTTTCATTTATTTGCAGATCAAGAGATGACACAGATGACACTTACCTGATCTGCGAGCAGGCCCATGACTACTTATCTAATAAAGCCAAAACAAGATGGCATGAGATGATCAAGGTGAGAAGAAAGTGTAATGTGCTGCTCCAGTATTTTCCTTTGGCTCATTGTGTTTTTCTGTAATTGTTTAAGAAATTGTACTGCCTAATCTCACATTGTTTTTTTTTAAATCTTCACTCTTATCTTTGTTTCCAGTTGGAAAATTTGTTAATGATGATTTGTATTGAGTTTAATAATGTGTCCAAAAGCCTCTGTTTCAGCATATTCTATTAGTTTTAAGTAAAATTTTTGATTATTCTGTCTCCTGTTTTTAAAACAAGTTTTTAATATTGTTGTCATTGTATTCAAAATTAACTTTGGAACAAATTACAGTAGTTAGTAAAATTTACAATAATTAAATAATTCAGTGAGGAGATGGGGTCAGCTTTGTCACTTGGGTCAGCTGCCACTGGATGCTTCTTAAACTAATGCAAAAGTAACAATTTGTGCTGGACATACGTTGAATATTAACTTCCCTGATTTATGGATAAGTTTGATTGATTTTGGGTAAATTGAGCAAAACCAGGTTACTCCCTCAACCTTTCTAGCAAATATACAAAGATTGATATCAGATATAAACTGATGAATAATTATATTTATTTTTTCCAGGCCTTTAATCAGATTGATTCTGAAGGTAACCTTATAGTGCAACAGAAGGATGTAAAGGAGCTTTTATGCCGGCCCTGTTTGCCAATTTCACCCAAACAATTTGAAACATTTTGGTCCTGGTAATGAAATTTTATTCTTCTTTGTCACCCCTCGTCTTCTGAAGTTGATTCTTGTGGTAACTGGGGTTGTGCTAGAGTTGTATCTTGATGAAATGGTATTTCATTGTGTCTAGGCTTAGAGGATGTATGTTTAAAAGTTAATCAACTGTGGGAGAACTAAACCTAACCCAATTTTTCCCTCACTTGACATCCATGTGCATTTACTTTATGTTATAAGGAGAAGGAACTTTGATAATTATCTTTTCCCACTTCCAATTGTCCTCATCCCCTCTTCATTAAGCTATGATATCAATTCAAGCAAATCAATTGCTGGACAAAGATTAGCATAGACCACAGATTGTGTTTCAGACTCTCTTTGGCTTGATAATTCATCAGAGTAATGTTTTACATATCTTAAATTATTATTTGAATCATGGACTTCTGATTTTCTTTCCCATGAACGTTTACACCTGCAACTGTCTTGTTCTCATGCACTGGAATTCCCTTCTTATAACGATTTTTCTCATCATCTCCCCATTTCACACTCCATAAAACCCATCTTCTAATCAGGAGGTATGAGAAGAAAATTCCCCTTGCATAGCTCCTGATTTTTGTCCCTGTAAATTATCTTGGAATGTTTTGTTTATATTGTTTATAAAGGTGGAACGCAATTGGTTAATTCTTGTTAAAACTTAATGTAGATGGAAATTTTCTGTTGTATTATTAACCAATAACATTTAAAAGTGCGTAGCAAATTAATTAAAAAGCATAATTACTTTATAAATTAACAAAATATTCTTGGTTGTAAAACATTATCATTTCAGATATGCAGTGTCACTATTAAGTATCTCAAGATGAAGTGTAGCATGATTAGCTACAGAACCAGAGAGTAAAGGTCTCTCCAGCTTCGATATATTTTAGTTCCAATTTCAAGGCAGCAGCTTTGCCTCAAAAATTCTTACACAAAGATTGTGTACGAATCAATATGTAATCAGAGTCAGTTCTGCACTTGGATTAGAAAATAGTGCCTAATTTTCGACATTACTCAGATACTCTTAAAAGCTAGGTTATGTGTGAGCATGCATCAAAATTACATGCAACTATCTACCAAAACACAAAATTACTGAAGACTACTTTTGCACCAAAATTCATTTTTAAAGCAGTTTAATGTTTGATTATCTTAAAATGGTGTTTATCACTTCTTCAAACTGCTCCTTAAGTTGTAAACAGAAATTTAATATGGTAAAATTGAAATATGAATCTAAAATCTGTGCTTGTGTGAGTTCAGAAAGCATCCTAAATAAGAATGTTTCATTTTTTTTTTAACAGCTCACAGTTATTTATATTTCCCTACCCTGAAGTTGCATTGCATTGAGGCTGAAATTTTGTCACATTAATGGGTTCATTAAGTGACTTTGATTCACAATGTATCCATTCCTCAAACAGCCTTAAAGGCACATATGGGCCAACACACTTTAAAAGCATTGCCAAAACATTCCTATGTTCATTTGCCATGTTGATTGTTACTGTACGACAATATAAATCAAGTGACAAAAATGCAAACACAAAACTGATCTACGTGACATAATAAGTCCTGATAAAGGGTCTCGACCTGAAACATTTATTTCCCTCCATAGATGCTACGTGACCTGCTGAGTTCCTCCAGCATATTGTGTGTGTTACACGACATAATATTGAGTAAAAGGAAATGTTAACTTGCTGCTGAAAAATTGAATTTTTAGGGAGCACTGGTGTTCTCTTGCCTCTGCAGTGTATCTTCAGCAGAAAATGCAAAAGAAGTGGCAAAACAACATGAGGCATTCATTTTGCCACCAATGTTATGGGAACCAAAAGAGAGAATTTCTGCAGATATTCATCCTCAAAGTTTCATTCTTCAGATAAAGTAGGCAATGCCAATTTTCTGTTCCACAGAACCTTTTAGGTGCCTATCTTTTGCTTGTGAATCCCAGAGCACAGCAGACTAGAGCTGTGACTCATTTGGTAGAATTCAGGTCCTATTGCAGACCCTTGATACTAAAATCTGATGCAGTTTGCTATAACATTAGACGTGCTACCTTTCAGGTAATAAACAGGCTCTTTCTGCTCTCAGGTGTATGTAACAGTGCCACTAGCCTATTTTGAGGAAGGGATTTATCCACAATGTGCTTACTGATAATTATCCCTTAATCAACATCACTAAATCAGATAATCTGATCTTTATTGCTGCTGGGGAAGCTTAGTGTGTGTAACTATGTGTCATGTATTGCAGTAGTGACTAAACGTCAAATACTACATCACCTAGTAAGCATTTAGGATTCACTGGGGGAATGAAAAACAACCTTTCTACCTTTTTCCTTTACTCCTATTGGCATTAATTTCCTTTTGCATGTATTTTGTTGTCCTGCAGGTATGATCCAGATAATAAAGGTTTTGTGACTTACTTTGAGTTCCTGCAGAAGCTTAGGAGTAGGTTTGGATCACAAGTCCAATCAGACAGAAAACAAATTTTTCCAGAGACCAAAAGCAACTTAATGGATGGGTCCGAGCACCGCCAGGTCTACGCAGATAGTACCCAAAAACAGAAATTTCAGTCAGGCAAATTTGATATTAATGAGTTAAAGAAACAGCTCAAGTAAGTAGAATAGTGCACATTTTCAACTGTTCTTACTAAAGCAGTCAACGAGTTGCAAAGGAAATTTAACACTCTAAGTAATGGAATAAGGTGTGTTAGTCCAATTTGGTTGTATGATGCCTGTAATTGTCACTGTGGAAACAACAAACTTCAAGAGAAGGGATTATCTGGTAATGCCACGCTGCCAATGAAAAGTTGCATATAGCAAGGGAGCACAGATAAGGAAGTGGAGCTATGTGTTGTAACCTATCTCTATTTTATGTCCTCTTTGGATATGGCTGCCCGATGGTATTACATGATTATTCTGGGTGATTAGATGTACAGAATGGCTTGTAGGGTTTCCATTTGCTGTTTTTTCAGAGAAAATGAAATGTTAGTGCAGGAAGTAGCAAAGGGACAAGGGTGTAAATGTTAGGGTCCACCTGGGGCTTACTCATGAAACTTCAGTTGAGGAGAATGTTCAACGCCTTGCCACAAAGAAGGGTAGTGGTATCTGACAGAGTAGGAAGGAGACGTGGGAAAAAATTAATTCGTAAAAAGCAAAGGGAGAAAATTGTATTCTGCCAGTATTTCCAAGCATCAGAATTATGGTGAAGATTGCTTAAGTGCCAGTAATCCACATTTTGTACATAAATCAACAGGTTCTAAAACAAAAAAGAACAAGATGTGGCCGGGGTTGGAAATCTGAAATAAAAACCAGGAAATGCTGAAACAGCAGGTTAGACAGTGTCTGTGGATGGAAGGAGATAATGTTTCAGGTTGACTCTCAACAGCATTTTTCCATTCCTCTTCATAGCTTGAGGGCACTGGCGAATTAAATCAATATAGGTCTGATTCCCTCCCTGTCTTGACCTGCCAGCAGTGCTGCTCTTCCTACATCCTGTCACTGCTAAGTGATTTCTTATGTTGCAATGTTATGGAAGAGATTTCATGTTATGGCATGTTATGGAAGTCAAAAATACCTCTCGAAAATGTGCAGTGGACCATCAGATGTGGGAGCACTGCTATAGAAAGCTAGAGGAGAACTAGAAAACAGAAAAAGAGAGGACTTTGGGGAGAGCAGAGTTTTAGTTGGCAGTAAGAGACAAGGAAGGGGTTGCCCAGCATAAATAAAAGTGGGTGAGGAGGTGTTACTTGCGGGGAGTGAGGTTGCAGGGTAATTGGGAAGTCTGGTAGTTAAAGAGAGACAGACAGCAATATATGAGGGGTAAGGAAAGCATCAGAATGAACTGAAAGGGATGGTAGAGTGAAAGTTTGAGTGAAGGCAGATGGAGAAAGAGAAATGAACCATAGATTAGAATATGTAGTTTGTTATTGTAAATTTGATAATGTAGGCAGTAATTTAGGATCAGGAAGGTTTTTATGAAATAAACGTGTATTTCCTTAATAATCGCTCTTCTGTTTTCTGTTTAATCAGTTGAAAACAAATTTCAGTGCACCTTTTTTCAAAGATCAAATGCAAATGAATGGTATTTAAAATGGGGTATTTTTAATGAAAATTCAGAATCTTCTCAATGTGTCCAAGATATCTCTCGAAATACTGTGGGGTTATGTTTCAAATGTTCATGTCCAATTCTAGGTGTGTGGCCTATACATTCACTGGAATTATCTGTGACTCAAGAGTTCAAGTCATCAATTTTCTATTTGTATCTAAATGGTGGTTTGAGAAGATCAATTTTTTTTCATTCATTCACAGGATGAATGTATTTACTGGTCTCCCCACATTGTCTTCAAAAACTCTTAGAAGCTTATGCCACAGAAGGAAGCCATTCACCCTTTTAAAAAAGAGCTTTTCAGTTTACTATGCTTTTCAATTCTAAGTCTGGAGCTTTGTTGATTACAGCATATTGTGCTTATTCAGATACTTTGTAAATTTGTTATGGGTTACTGCCTGCACTACCCCACCCCAATCCATTCAATCATGTATTCTTTGTGCGCTGTCACCTTCAGGTATTTGTGAACAGGTACTCTGCCCTCTCTAAATGGATAACCTCACACTTCTGCGGAATTGAATTTCATTTGACACTTTTGCCTTCACCCGATCTGACAAATGTACAGGGCATTGGTGAGAGCACATCTGGAGTTCTCATCTCTATTTCTAACAAAATTTTATACTCCCCTAGGAGGTGCTGAAGGATAATCATGTCTGATTGAATCCTTGGATGAAGGGCTTGTGGAATGAGGAGAAATTGAACAAATTTGACTGAGGCTCACAGGAATTTAGGATAAACACAGTGAAGCTTTTTCCTTTTGGTAGAGAGTTAACTGAGGCTGGTGTGGTCTCCAGATAAGGAGACTGGTTATTTAGGTTGGAGATGGGAAGAACTTCCTTTACTCGAAGAATTGAAAGTTTCTGGAATTCTCCACTCTAGATGGCTGTGGATATTCAATTGTTGAGGCGATTATTAGATTTTAGACCCCTAAAGGAATAAAATGATATATAGTTCAAACAGAAAATTGGACAAGAAGCAAGTGGACTTGGCTGTGATCTTAGCTCTGAGGCGTAGGAGTCTAGGTGGCCAACTCCTGTTTCTGTTTCACATATTCTTAAGCTCATAAATACATTGAGCTGGTTCTAGGGTTACAAATAATTACGGTACATTTCCTTCTCAAAGGATATTTATAATTTAGTGGATTAATGATGATCATATTCGTATTTTTATTTCAATGTTATTAATTTAACAATTTAAAATCCCCATCTGTCATGTTGAGATTTCTTTACGTTTCTTTGAACATGTGTTATTAGACCAGCAGTTCAAACCTCTGGACTGCTGGTCTACCACCAAAACCACAATGCTACCAAACTCTTAAAATATCTTGTGACACAAAATATGAATGAAAGCATTTGCTGCTATCCAGTAAGAGAAGGCTTTCTGAATTATTACTGATTGAGGTAATGTGTATTACTACTGACAAAAATAATAATATGGAACTTGATTGTAATATTGTAACCAACTGATTTTTTTTCTTGTCTTGTTTGACCTCCAAGAGCTAAGTTCAGGAATCACCACAAAGGTTTTAATGAGACCTTTTCTAAACTAGACAAATGTAATGATGGCTGCATAACGATAAGTGATTTCCAGGGTGTACTGAAGGACCATAACTATCAACTGGGACAAGAACAGATCAAACAGCTCTTGGTCAGGTATGAGCATAAGGATCCTACTATGAATGTCACACAACTTTTGTACAAGGCAGATCTTTAACAAGTTGCTGTTTGTGAATTTTGTGAAATTATTTGGAATGCCAGTCTTCACAAATATTTCATTATTGGAAAGATTAATTTGAAGTTGAAACCAGTTTCCTGAAGGTGACCTTATTACTAACAAATGGAATTGTACTAAAATGTGATAACCTTGACCAATTTGTGCATCAGCTCCCCACATTATTTGGTATTGACTGAATGTTTGTTTCAGTGTATGCAGCAGCAAATGTGTTTTCTTCTGTTCTGTCTTGCCTATCTGGCACTTTTCACCTGTTACTCAGTTCTTAGAGTTGTGGTTAGAAGTTGATGGTGCTTATTTTCAATTGGGTTTATAATTTGTGGATCATACTTCTAACCCAGAAAAATCATGATGATGCATCTTGACTTCATGAAGTGTTTGGAAATCAGATAAACAGGGAAGGGTTCCAGTCTGTCCATGCTTTATGCAACACAAGCAATCTGTAAAATATGCACAGTTTCATACTTAATTTTTGGCAGCCAGGTTTAAATTTCCCAAGCACGTATTTATCTAAATCAGTAGTGCATAACCTTTTTTTTTGCTGGTATGAGCCAGGCGGAAGCACATTTAAAATCCAAGCTACTCATAAGAGACATGTTTTATCTTAATTGTATGTAACCAGATACTGATATCTTGCGTCATATTTAATGACATGAATGCCATTGGCTTCTAACTGCTCCATTCAGTGTGTCTATGTTGCTCCATTTAATACTGCTCTGCCACCTCCTCATTGCCACTCTGTCTCCTCTTCACTGCTCCAGACAATGCCCCCTCACTTGCTGTACCCATGCTGGTCCATCTCCAGTCTTCGCTTTCACTCTCCAGACCTGTGCCCACTTGTATTAAGCCCAAATAGAAAACACATAGAACTACAGGTGCTGGAACATGAAACTAAAACAGAAATGCTGGAAGAACTCAGCCAATTGAGCAGCATTTGTGGAAAGAGAAACCGGTTAATGTTTCAGGTCCAAGACCCTCCACCATTCTGATGAAGGGACTTCAACCTGAAACATTAACTTGTTACTCTTTCCACAGATGCTGCTTAACTGACTGAGCTCTCCCAGCATTTTCTTTTTTAGAAGATTAGGACACATGGGATCCATGGAGACTTCATGGATTGGATTCAGAATTGGCCTGGCCGTAGAAGACGAGGGTAGTGTTGGAGGGGTGTTTTTCTGGCTGTAGGTCTGTGACCAATGGTGTTCTGCAAGGATCAGTGCTGGGACCTCTGTTTATGATATATAATCAGAATCAGATTTATTATCACTGACTTCTATGACGTGAAATTTGTTGTTTTGTGGCAGCAGGTTATGCAAAGATATAAAATTACTATAAATTGCAAAACTAAATAGTGCAAAAAAGATAAGTATAATATAAATGATTTAGATGAAAATGTAGCTTGGCTGATTAATAACTTTGTAGATGATACAAAAATTAGCATAGTTGTGGATAGTAAGGAATATCGTCAATGGATTCAGCAGGATATAGACCAGTTGGAAATGTGGCAGATGGAGTTTAATCCAGACAACTGAGAGGTGTTGCACTTTAGAAGGTAAAGTTTAAGAGGCAAGTATGCTGTTAGCAGCAGGACCCTGAGAAGCATTGATGTACAGAAGAATCTTGGGGTGCAAGTCCAAAGCTCCCTGAATGTGGCAAAGCTCCCTCCCAGCACAGGTAGATAGGATGGTAAAGAATACGTATGGCATACTTGGCTTCATCAGTCAAGGTGTTGAGTATAAAAGTTGGGAAGTCATGTTGAAGCTATATAAAACTTTGGTCAGGCCACTTTGGAGAATTGTGAGAGGAGCTTAAAGGAGGTTTACTTGGTAAGTTTTTTACACAGAATTGGTGCTTGGAACATGCTGTCAGGGGAGGTGGTAGAAACAGATATGACAGCAACATTTGAGAGGCATTTAGACAGGCATGTGAACAGGCAGGGAATATAGGGATATAGACTACATGCAGGCAGATGTGCAGTTTAAATTGACATCATGGTCAGCCCAGACGTCGTGAGATGAATGATCTGTTCCTGTGCTGTGCTGTGCTGTCCTATTCTATGTTCTAGTTTTATTCAGTGACTAGTATGTGCCCTGAGTATAGTGTGCCACTGTCATACACTGAAAAGTCTGTACCTAACAGTACAGTGTCCATTTTAGAGTGACAGATTTGTCCCCACCAGTACAGGACACATTGGTTTAGAACTGAGTCTGTTCTTGGACCTTAAGATTGATTCTGACATGGCCTTCTTATGAATTCTTATCGCAAAGCTCCTGTCCCGTCAGCAAAAGGTAGACCCTGATACCTGCTTTCAAATGGGCCTCAAGGCCTTGTTTTGGGAGAGCCTCAAAGACTGGGCCTTGCATCGGATGGGCCTGAGAATCCAAGTCTGACATTAGGCGGGGCAGCAGGGACAGAGAATGCGGGCAGGAAACGGCCCAAAGGATCAAGATTGTTGTATTTGGTTGGCACTTTTTTTTTCAATTTGATCTTGTACTTTACAAGGATTTTTTTTTCCTGCCTTTGTCTATATTCTATACTACAAAGGAATTACATTTTCACTTGGGATAGGCATTCTTCCTGATCTCAGAGATCTGGAGGAATTCTACAGCAGTATGTAGAAGCAAATACACCTCTTTGTTCTTGCAGTGTCTGATCCAGTTTTATCCAAGGAACAGGTTCACTGGTGCAGAGGATTTGTCAAAATTATTTTAATGAAGCTTACTCTTTTTAAAAAAAATTATAGTGAAGCCACCAGCATAAAATAGCTGATCTAGACTCGAAGTCATCATTTTGCATGAAGTTGGAACCAAACAAGTATTAGTTAGCACACACCATAAAGTTGTGTTGGAAAATAGACTGGTTCAAGGAGAATGATGGTATTTAAAGATATGAGGTGAAAGTGTATTTAATGTATTTAAAGCTCCCTGTATATGGTTTTAAAAAACCTATTAATTTCAGGGAAATTGAAATGTGTATTGAATGTCTTTCAGTTTGTGCCATTAATCATTCATTAAAGAACTGAATGTAAAGTCACTGTTGATATCAAAAGTGTGGCAAAATAATGGCTGGGTGACAGGATCATGTGGCCATTAATCATAAATTGAATTTAATATTGGGAACCGTAGTTTGGGACAGTAATGTAAACGTAACGAGTATGATCAACAAATTAAGTAATGTGTATCAGAATTAAAGATTGTCACTAGCTAAACATTCAGAGATTTGTCATGTTGTCTGGGAGCTGATGCTCAGTAAATGGTCTGACATGATCAAGTCTTAAATTTTTGGAAATTTACTTATCAAATGATGGAAATATTTTTTGAAATCTATTTATTAACCCTAGTTGTGCTGCAATGGCAGTGAACTCTTTTTAAAATTGCTCTATTTCTCTTTCCCACTGTTCCATCCTCCATAATCCCATCACCCCACCTCAGGTTGGAAATCCCACTGTATAACAACAAATTTTCATATTCTCATTTCTTACGGGCTACTGAGGGTATTGAAAACGAGACTTTAAAGTGTGGGTCGAAACTTACATTTATTCCATGTGAAAACTTTGAAACCTCATCTCCAGAGAAAGTGATCACTAGACTAAAGGGAGTTGTCCTCAAATCCTATGGGGCATTGTTCAAGGTGAGTGTTTTTTTAAAATTTTGACATCAATGATTGGCATTCAGGATAGGTGTAATGTAAATAAGATACAGTATTGTTCAGATGGCTCCAACCTTGCAAACATCATAGGCACAGAGACATTGGGAAGGAGAAAAAATTAGGATTTTATTTGGAAAAATTGAAGAGCAAAGAAGCAGAGATTTGAGATAATGAGAGAGAGGAATGAGATTAAGAGAAGAAAGTATGTTTGAACTTGAGTAAAGTAGATAGTTCAAGGGGTAAACACCAAATCCAGTAACACAAATCAAAAAATTGGGTTTCACAAATGCTGAACTATGCCCAAATGCACATTTGTAATGTTCTAATAAAAATCACGATAGATCACAAGCAGAAATATAAATATTAGACAAGAACAGAGGAAAAACCCTCAGTGATTAATTTTCTACAAAGTGTAAAATTAACGTTTTCAAAAATCTCACGTTAATTTCTGTTGTTTCTGTCATCAAATTATTTTAGCATCTGATCAGCTGCACAGCAAAGCTATATAGCCACGGTTCATTTCAAAGGCCAAATTTGAGATTGCGATAAAGGAATGTGGGAAATGTACTCAAAACATAGAAATCACTATTTTTACAACTTTCAAAAACGTTCATTGGCCGGCCAGCTACCCTTAGAATGCTGTTGAAGATTTAGTGAATCATTGAAACTGTGCAGATTCTTCAACAGCTCTTGGTTAAAATCTCTAGGATATTGCAGCAGTGCAACTTCCTGTTCCTATATGAACTTCCACTGCCCTACCTCTTTCCAGCATTGTTCTGTAATTTCTTCCCTAGTTCGCCATCTTCCAACCTCTCTCTATGCTCCTTAAAACCTTTGCTATGATCAAGCTGTTTGTCACTTGTCCTGATGTCTTTTCCTGTGGCACCATGTTTATAATGCTCCTGATAAATGCCTTAAGATGCTTCATTAAATTAGAGGTACGATATAAATGCAAATTGTTGTTGTTGTTCTGTAACAAACAACTCTTTGCATGACTTAAGCCATCAGATGTGTGCACTCTTGGGCTGGATTCTGCTTGACCCAGATCATGTCCCACTTAACTTTTTGTGGCTCTGTTGCTCAAATTGCACTGCAGACATTGCTGATGTGGTTGCCCTGTGAAATAGAAAGGTCCACAAGCAGTGCCTGGATGGTTCATAGCAGAAGCTAAGGTTTCTGACACCTGGTATTGAAAGGCTTGTTTATGGTTTCCAAATGTCTCTGATAATCAGAGAAATTTAGAACCATTTGATGTAAGTAATCAAAACAATTATAAATGATTAATAAAATCATTACAAAACGTAAATATTACCCAAGAACACATTTAACTGATCTAATTTAATTAAAACATTACTATTAATTAAAATACCCCAAAAAATTTCTTACCATCACTTTTCAGTGAAGGCTGATGTCTCTATTCAAATAAACTTTATGCACTATCCCAGCTGATGAAAAACTGAAGGGCTTTTCTGCATCCAATTCCTTGGCTCAGTGAGTTATGGAATGCCCCCAGAACTCTGTGGTTTGCCCTGATGCATCTGATCTCCAGTGTGTACTCTACTTCCATGCAGATGCAGGTCCAGAAGGCACTGGCATACACAATAATTAGCTGATGGTTCTCTACAGAACTGCCACCTAACCATCAGTGTGATCTGGCCCATTGTTTCTTGATCATTTCCTTTTTCTTTTTCCTCTGCAGAGAAATGGCAAACTCCACACCTATCACCTTCCTCGTTACCTAGATGGTTAGAAACTTGAAAAGTGGGAGGTGAGAGGCAGGCGCTCATACTTGATTCTTCCAGTCTCTATAAAATTTCATACACACAGTAATGTACATCGTTGTTATTGTAGGAACCCACTATTTTCGATAACTTAATCAACAGAACTATGAAAGTATACAATGCTGAAACAGGTCATTCTATCAAATGTCTGCTTGTTCCTTGCTGAAGAAGCTTTTTTAAACAAAAAACTAAATTTTCTGCCCCAAATCCTCCCCTCTACCTGTATTTCAATCTGCTTCAAAATGGAACTACAAAAACTCAGACATTTTTGTTGTTCATTAATATTTGGTATGAAGCATTAATCTTTGATATTTTGTTATTTTGTTTCCTCAGGCTTTTAAATCATTTGATAAATATGGAAATGGAAAGATCAACTCTTTGGCATTCCGCCAGGTGCTCAGTAATGTATGTTTCAGGATGACGGACAGGGAGTTCAATTACCTCCTCAGCAAATTGAAATTAGACTCTGACTACATGGTGGACTGGCTTGACTTCCTGCAAACCTCCACCATCTACAATTATAAGGTCAGCATAGTTAGTCTAATGTTTTCTCTGCAACTATTCAGTCCTTTACTTCTCTGAACGTTTTTTTTTCAATCAGCACATATAATGTCCCTCCTGCTGCACATCATATGGGAACTACTTAATAGAAGCATAAATAGAAAGGTATGGAAAACATTTAGTAATTAGAAGGGTGTAATTTATACACTAGTATTGAAACATTAACTTACTCATACAAGATCTGAAGAAACAAATTTCCAATGTAAATTGAATCTTAAAAAGTTCTATTCTGCATTACAATTTGGACATATGGCCCTGTAACAAAGACATGTTTCTTAAGCCATGAACTTTGGTTTTCAAGAACATTGGGATGTGAACCCCAGCAGGGCCAGGTTGTAGTCATGGCTCAATTACACTGACTTAGCAAGTGAATATGATGCTTAGTTCACTGTATTACATTGTGACTACTTAGCTGAGCACGGGAGTTTTGTTTTGTATTGATAACTACTAGTTGCGGTAAAGTTCCATAGTGCTGATGAGGTTGGAATTTGGTCCCATATCTCAGGTCTCCGACCTCTCTACTCATCGGTATCATTTTCACATTGCTAGGATATATGAGAAACAACTAGACATGATGTCCAAATTGCAGATTTGAAAGGGAGTGATGTAAGTAGCTGAGAGGTGAGAGGTAGAAGAATCAAAGGGCTCAAGAAGAAGGAATCTGGTAGGAGAAGACAGTAGATACATGGAATAAAGGGAAGGAGGTGGGGAATAGATGGGCAGGTCACGTGGGCAGGAGGGGGGAAAGAGAAGGGGTGAGGGGGCCACAGGAATGAAGGAAAAGAAAGGGGGGAAGAAAAAAAGGGGGAAGATAAGAGGGGTTACCAGAAGTCAGAGAAATCGACGTTGAGGTCATCAGGTTGGAGACTACCAAGACACAATATGTGTTGCCCCTCCAACCTGCATCTGGCCTCAATGTGGCAGTAGAGGAGGCCGTGGATAGACATGTCGTTATGGGAATGGGAAGTGGAATTGAAGTGGCTGGCCACTGGGAGATCCTGGCTTTTGCGGCGGATGGAGCGAAGGTGCTCGACGAAGCAGTCACCCAATCTGTTGGACAAATACAAATGTTTGGCATTGGCATCAGCACAGATTCCCCAAGGGGGATGCTGGTTAACTGTGATGCTGGTTAACGTTGAGTGCATTTTGGTAAAGGATGGTGGACATGTGTGGCACGCAGGATATAATTGCAGGTGGAAGACCTATTTAAAGTGACAGAATTGTTCAGTGGAGTTCCTTATGTGGCTTTTAATATCAGCCATGATCTGACAATGATCTTCATCGAAATGAGAGCAGACTAAAATACTGTTTGCATGGAAGCGCACTAATTCCCTCTTATTTTATTAATTCTTTATTTTTGTCCATCACCTAGAATGTCACATCCTTCACGAAGAATTTCCGACTATAAATGCATGTGTTCATTTTTCAAAAGGTGAAAGCTCAGCTGTCCATTAATGTGAATTTATTTTCTTTCAATTTATGGTCATAGTAATTTTTCCTGTTGACCTGGTTAGACTCTTGCCCTCTTACCTCCAGAAAAAGTTTTCCACTTTGTCATTGCTCATTTGATGGAGATGATTTGATTCATTTGCTTTTGTCTTTATGGTTTGGGATGTGGACATTGCTAACCCATGAGCATCTATTACCCATTCCTAACTGCCCTTGAGAAGGTGATTATGAGCTGTCTTTTTGAATTGTTGCAGTCCTTGTAGTAAAGGTGTTCCTACGTTGTTATTGGGAGGGAGTTCCAGGATTTTGATTCAGCAACAAAGAAAGACCAGTGATATATTTCCAAGTCAGTTTGGTGTACTTGGAGGAGAATTTCCAGGTAGTAATGTTCCCATAGGGCTGCTTCTCTTGTTCCAAGTGGTAAAAGTCACGGGTTTTGGAGATAGAACAATACAAGCCCTTCGGCCCACCATGTTGTGCCGCCCTTCAAACCACACCTAAGACTATCTAACCCCATCCTCCCACAGACCGTCTATCTTAAATTCCTCCATATGCTTATCTAACAATCTCCTGAACTTGACCAACGTATCAGCCTCCACCACCACCCCAGGCAGCACATTCCATGCACCAATCACTCTCTGGGTGAAAAACCTCCCTCTGACATCTCCCTTGAACTTCCCACCCATTACTTTAAAGCCATGTCCTCTTGTATTGAACATTGGTGCCCTGGGAAAGAGGCGCTGGCTGTCCACTCTATCTATTCCTCTTAATATTTTGTATACCTCTATCATGTCTCCCCTCATCCTCCTTCACTCCAATGAGTAAAGCCCTAGCTCCCTTAGTCTCTCATCATAATCCATACTCTCTAATCCAGGCAGCATCCTGGTAAATCTCCTCTGCACCCTTTCCAACGCCTCCACATCCTTCCTACAGTGAGGCGACCAGAACTGGACACAGTACTCTAAGTGTGGTCTAACCAGAGTTTTGTAAAGCTGCATCATTACTTTGCGGCTCTTAAACTCGATCCCACGACTTATGAAAGCTAACATCCCATAAGCTTTCTTAACTACCCTATCCACCTGTGAGGCAACTTTCAGTGACCTGTGGATATGAACCCCCAGATCCCTCTGCTCCTCTACACTGCCCAGAATCCTGCCAGTTACCTTGTACTCCGCCTTGGAGTTTGTCCTTTCAAAGTGTACCACCTCACACTTCTCTGGATTGAACTCCATCTGCCACTTGTCAGCCCAGCTCTGCATCCTATCAATATCCCTCTGTAAGCTTCGACAGCCCTCCACACTATCCACAACACCACCGATCTTTGTGTCATCTGCAAACTTGCCAACCCACCCTTCCACTCCCTCATCTAAGTCATTAATAAATATCACAAAAAGTAGAGGTCCCATGTGGGACATCGCTAGTCACAGCCCTCCAATCTGAATGCACTCTCTCCACCACAACCCTCTGCTTTCTACAGGCAAGCCAATTCTGAATCCACACTGCCAAGCCTCCCTGGATCCCTTGGCCTCTGACCTTCTGAAGAAGCCTACCATGCGGAACCTTGTCAAACGCCTTACTAAAATCCATGTAGACCATATCTACTGCACTACCCTCATCAATCTTCCTGGTCACCTCCTCAAAGAACCCTATCAGGCTTGTGAGGCAAGATCTTCCCTTCACAAATCAGTCCATGATTCTCTAAATGCTCATAGATCCTATCTCTCAGAATCCTTTCTAACAGCTTGCCCACCACAGACGTAAGGCTCACTGGTCTGTAATTCCCTGGACTATCCCTGCTACCTTTTTTGAATAAGGGGACAACATTCGCCACCCTCCAATCCTTTGGTACCATCCCCGTGGCCAACGAAGACTCAGAGATCCTAACGAACGGTTCAGCAATCTCCTCCCTTGCCTCACGAAGCAGCCTGGGGAATATTCCGTCAGGCCCCGGGGACTTGTCTGTCCTAATATTTTCTAACAACTGCAACACATCCTCTCTCTTGATACCTACGTACCCTAGAACATTACCCTTACCAACACTGCCCTCAGCATCATCAAGACCCCTCTCCATGGTGAATACTGAAGACAAGTATTCATTGAGAACCTCACCTACTTACATAGCTTCCAGGCATGTCCTCCCACCTTTGCCTTTAATCGGACCTACCTTTACTCTAGCCATCCTTTTGTTCTTCACGTACGTGAAAAAAGCCTTGGGATTCTCCTTAACCCTACTCACCAAAGCCTTTTCATGTCCCCTTCTTGCTCTCCTCAGCCCTTTCTTAAGTTCCTTCCTTGTTGCTCTATATTCCTCACAAGCCCTGTCTGATCCTTGCTGCTTACACCTTATGTATGCTACCTTCTTCTTCCTAACTAGTTGTTCCACCTTTCTCGTCACCCATGGTTCCTTCACCCTGCCATTCCTTCTCTGCCTCACTGGGACAAATTTATCCCTAACATCCTGCAAAAGATCCCTGAACATTGACCACATCTCCATAGTACATTTCCCTTCAAAAATGTCATCCCAATTTACACTCCCAAGTTCTCACCTTATAGCCTCATAATTCGCCTTTCCCCAATTAAATATCTTCCCGTCCTCTTTGCTCCTATCCCTGTCCATGACAATTCTAAAGGTTATGGAGTAATGGTCACTGTCCCCCAAATGTTCGCCCACTGATAGATCTGTCACCTGTCCCGGTTCATTATCTAAAACTAGATCTAATGTGGCATTCCCTCTAGTTGGCCTGTCAACATACTGTGTCAGGAATCCATCCTGGACACAATTAACAAATTCCGCCCCGTCTAAATCTTTGGCACTAAGTAGGTGCCAATCAATATTTGGAAAGTTGAAGTCTCCCATTATAATAACCCTGTTATTTTCGCATCTTTCCAAAAACTGCCTCCCAATCTGCTCCTCAGTATCCCTACTGCTACCGGGGGGGGCCTATAGAATACTCCCAGGAGGGTAACTGCTCCATTCTTGTTCCTAACTTCCACCCATATTGACTCTAGAGAGGATCCTTCTACATTATCCACCGTTCCTGCAGCTGTAATAGTGTCCCTGACCAGTATCGCCACCCCTCCTCCTCTTTCCCCCCCCTCCCTATTCCTTTTAAAACACTGAAAACCAGGAATATTCAATATCCATTCCTGCCCTGATGTTAGCCATGTCTCTGTAATAGCCACAATATCGTAGTCCCATGTACTTATCCAAGCTCTCAGTTCATCTCCCTTATTTCTGATGCTTCTTGCATTTAAGTAAATGTACTTTAGCCCATCCACCTTACTACTTTTGTAGCCCGTACTCTGCTTCTCCTTCCTCAAAGCCTCTCTACCTGACTTTTCCCCATCCCCTTCTTCCTCTGATCTACTCCTCCGGTTCCCTTCCCCTTCGCAATCTAGTTTAAACCCACCCGAACCACTCTAGCAAACCTGCCTGCAGAGATATTGGCCCCCCTCTGGTTCGGGTGTAACCCGTCCTCACTGTACAGGTCCCACCTTCCCCAGAAGAGATCCCAATGATCCAAAAATCTAAAACCCTCCCTCCTGCACCAACTTCTCAGCCACGCATTTATTTGCCATCGCCTCTTATTCTACTTCACTATCGCGTGGCACTGGCAGCAATCCTGAGATTGCTACCCTCGAGGTCCTGTTCTTCAGCCTTCTACCTAGCTCACTAAACTCACTTTTCAGGACCTCATCCTTCTTCCTACCTATGTTGTTGGTACCAACATGAACCACGACTTCTGGCTGTTTTTCCTCCCGCTCTAGAATCCTGTGGACCCGATCAGTGACATCCCGGACCCTGGCACCTGGGAAGTAACATACCATCGGGGATTCATGCTCACTGCCACAGAACCTCCTATCTGTTTCCCTGACTATCGAGTCCCCTATCACTACTGCCTTCCTCTCCTCTTCCCTTCCCTTCTGAGCAGCAGGACTGGTCCCAGTGCCATAGACCTGGCTACTGCTGCTAGGCCCCGGCAGGTCATCTCCCTCAACAGCTTCCAAAGCGGAAAACCTGTTATTAAGGGGAACAGCCTCCGGGGTCCTCTGCTCTATCTGCCTGTTTGTTTTCTTTTTCCTTTTCCCTGACAGTCACTCCTCTATCTACTTCCCGGACTCCAAAAGTACCTGGTCTAAGGGGGGTGACCGTCTCCTGATGTACAGTATCTACATAACTCTCCCCCTCCCTGATGCTGCGCAGGTGTTTGAAGCTGCAACTCCAGCTCATCAAGTTTGAGCCGAAGTTCCTCCAACCTCAAGCACTTACTGCAGATGTGGCCATTGTGGACCACAGCAAGGTCCACAGGCTCCCACATCAAGCAGCTGCAGCACACCACCATGTCCTCCATCTGAACTATTTCGTTTTTTCTCTCCCCTAGTTTCTCCTACTTAAAAATTTATCACAGATAACAGGTAAAACCTTACCTTTACCTATTTACCAGCGACTCGCCCGCCTTGTCCCTTTACGCCTAAGCCCCTTAAGCCAAAGCCCAACCACTCTGCTCCCTCTCACTCAGCTGCCCGTTCCAACGCTGCCCGCTGGATATGGTGGTTTGCTTTTTAAACTGCCTGCGCAGTCCAGCCCCCACTATTCCTGATTAAAACTTATATAACAACTTATAAAAAAGAACCTTTTTGGAGTAACCTAGTCACTCCAAAAAGATGTGGAGTGACCTAGGCAAGTAGGTTTTTACTGGGTGCAGGCACAGATATCTTTATCTGAAGAGTTCCAAATGGAATTAAACATTGTACAATTATTAATGGACACCTCTTTTCTGATCTTATGCAAGAAAGCCCATTTGTGAAAAAGCTGTAGGTGGCTTGGTCTAGGTCAGTGCAACTGAGGATCTCCACAATGATGTCCAGGGGATGGAATGGTTGACTCCCAACAACCACAATTATTTTCCTTTGAGCAAGTATGACTCCAACTATTGGAGTGCTTCTTCCCTTGACCATGGATATCAGTTTTGAGGGCTGATAGATACCACACTCATTCAAGTTCTCCCTTGATGTCAAGGGCAGTCATTTCAACTCTTTCTCCCATGTGTGGACGAAGCAAATGATTCCAGCAAAACTCAGGCTGAACATCATGAACAAGCCATTGTTGAGTAAGTGCTGCATAGTAACACTGTTGATGCCACATTCTATTACTGATGGTTGAAAGTAGACTGATTGAGCAGTTATTGGATTTGTCCTACTTTTTGTGAACAGGACAAAGCTGGACAGTTCTCTGCATTGTCGAATTGATGCATTCCACTATAGTTAGAATGCTGACAACTCTTCAGCAATATGGCTTGGGCATTTTCTCATCCCACAACCTTTGATCTATCCAGTGTTGTCAGATGTTTTTTGATTTTGCATACTATGGGATCCAAGAGGAACCTAAAATGATTCTGGCATTTCTGACTGAACATGATTGCAAATATTTCAACATTATCTTTCCCCCTAATGTGCTGGTCTTGCTGTAGCTGAGGATGGGGGATGTATTTGGAGTCCTCTCCCATTAGCTGTTTGGTTATCCACCACCATTCATTAATAGATGTGGCTGCACTGCAGAGTTTTCATCTGATCCATTCATCATGGCATTCCTTGCGTCACTTTACTGCATTTTTTTTTGCAGTTTAGCATGCATGTTTTGCAACTTTGTCAGGTTGGCATCTCTTGTTTTAAGCTATGCCTGGTGCTGCTCCCTGCATGCGTGTCCAAAGAGCCTACTGTTGATCCCCTGGTTTGATTGTAACAGAGGAGTGACAGATATATTAGACCATTGGACCACTGTGATCTTTGGTGGTGATTTCTATTTTGCTGCTGCTTATGCTCCACAGCACCTTGAGTATGCCCAGTTTTCAGCTGCCAGGATCACAGAGAGTCCATTTGGCACAATGGTAGTGGTACGCATCATGATGGAGGATGTCCTCGGTATGAAGACAAGACTTGTTTGCAAAAGGATTGTTTGATGGTCACTCCTACCTATTCTGTCATGGGCAGATCATCTGCAGTGGGTGATGAAAACAAGGTCAAATAGGTTTGCGCACTACTTGCCACAGACCCAGTCTACCAGCTTCAGGACTTGGTCAGTTTGTGAAAGTTATTGAAGTCTCGTTCCAGAGTACATGTTGTGCCCTTGCTTCTTTGAGTGCTTCCAAGTGTTGTTCAACATGGAGAAGCATCGGCTGTGGAAAATGGTAGGTGGTAATCAGGAGGAAGTATCCTTGCCCCTGTTTGACCTGATGTTATGATTCGTTATGTGCTCTGGAGTCAAGGTTGAGGACTCCCTGGGTCACTCATTATCGCTGTATGACTACCTCTGCTGAGTCTGACCTGCTTGGTGGGGCAAAACATGTGTAGGGATCCTGATGGAGGAGTCTGGCATGTTTTCTGTAAGAAGTGACAATGTCTCACAACAGTCCAACTAATCTGTTGGACAACTCTGCCAGTTTAGACACCTGAGGTGTCCAATTTTGGTATCCAGGTCATGCTGTGTTATGGTTAACTGATTTTAGTATAACGTATATTTCAGATAAACAACCTTAGAATGGTTTAAATCCTGACCAGGTTCCGGTACATCACATTCCAAAATGCATGTTCTAACTGATTTCTTTATTCGCCCAATTTGATTGTCATCAAGCTGTTCTTATGAAATATGTGAGGAAAAATAACAGCTTTACTTGTTGTGTATTTATGTGGTTCAGTGGTGAATAAATTTGTCAGAGTTTCAATGCTTTTTAAAAATTAAACTAAAGAAAAATAAGAAAGATATTCTCTTCTTCTATTAGAAATAACAATGGTGAGTACATGTTTTATACTAGAGTGATTATTTGCACCATAACATACACATGCAATTATATCACAAACATAATTGGCAAGGAGGTCTTCTACGTCGTGCACTGGGCTCTAGTTGCAGTCTTAGTTTTGAGGATTTTACACACTAGGAGTTGTGCTGTTACCTTGACATTGCCTATAGAATACTAATAATTCTATTGAGGAACACTATTGCTACGAATAGCACCTACTTTTACATTGAGAGAGAATGTATCCTTTACGATTTAATATCGGAGAAACATAAGCGACTGAACAGGAATATTTAGTCGTGAATTGAATAGGCGGACCAGATACCGCCAGATTTTATACACATTTAGAAATTGCTGCAGTTATGAGGGTTAATTGAAGGTTTGGAAGAATTTATTTTTCCTGGTTTACACACAACTTTTGCAGTTTTCATTCTGTAGATCTTATAAGCTGAACATCCTGTGAATTGCAGTAATTTAAATAATATAGCAGGCATTCCACACAACATAGTCCTTAAACTTCTGGTAGCTCTTTACCAGCATTTTCCCCAACTGTGCTCCCCTTTTGGATGCACATAGAATCCACTGGCAGAGTTGAACCTCACTGTAATTTCCCCAACAGTCACACTGGAAAATCTATCCATTGAACCTGAGGAATAGCATGTACACTTATTCTTTTGATACAGTGGTGCAGCCAGGGCCTTGCAGCTCTAGTGACCTTGGTTCAATCCGATCTCCAGTGCTCTCTGTGTGGAGTTTGCACGTTCTTCCTGTGATTGTGTGGGCTTCGTCTATCTGTTCTGATTTCCTCCCACCTCCCAAAAATATGTGAGTTGGAAGGTTCATTGCCCACTGTGAACCCCCAGTGTGTAAGTGAGCGGTAGAATCTGGTGCGAGTCTGAACTTAACTAATAAGTCAGTTACTGAGTGTGAGCATCTTTCCATTGCTGCAGGTCTGGCCTTGTGTCCCATTTTGTGTCAGCCAGTGAAAAAAGAGCAGCATCAATCTCTAAATCAGCTGTAAAATTGCCACTGGGTTGAACCAAGCTAACATGCATGCAGAGTATAATTCTGATTAACTATTTCTTTTAAATTTTTTTCAGTTGTCGCTGGGAACACCAGCGTTTGTCATCCATCCCTGATTACCATTGAGGTGGTGATAAACCACCTACTTGCACTGCTGTTGTCCATTTGTGTTTTCTGTGGTATAGTTATTAACAATATGTAATTTTGCATATCAGGCTGCAGAGGTATCAGATGGAGAAACTGCCAGACCTAAATCATCGCAGCAGTTAACAATGAATGATATTATGTCCCACATTCGGGAGGTTGTCAATAAATGTCTCTATACCATTACTCAAGAGTTTGAAGACATTGATTATGCAAATATAAAAGTTATTTCCAAGAAAAACTTTAAAGAAATATTTTTCAAGCACTTCATGAGTCTCACAGATGAACAGGTAAGTTCTGTAGAAACTGGAATTATTATAATCATTTTGCTCTATAACCATTGTTTGTTTGAATTGAACAATTTAAATAAAATATCAATAATTATTTGTGCATTATTTGAATTCAAATCAATATGATTTGCATTATGCAACTTAAAATGCAGAGGATTAACTTGTTTTTTCTGCATCTTTTGATTTCTGTATGTTAATTTAATTAGCGAAATATGAGATAGCTTTTTAACTCCAGCAGCAGATCGTTTTTTCCTTGGCAAAGAGTAATCCAAATCTTGCATTCTACTGCACTTTAAGAAACCTGCTTTGAATAGGTGAGCACTTAGATGACAATGAGAAGGACCCAGAAAGAGTAGAAAACAAATCCTATTCCAAGGAAATGATCATACAGGACTTACTTGAGACCTTAGTGCAATGTTTTAACTCCAAGACTGAAGTAGCTGAGCTTTGCTATGGCAGTGGTGAAGTCGCATGAGTTAATACGAAACTATCAACTATACAGTGATCTCTTGGGGAAAATACACATGTACACACCTTGGGTCTGGTCAGTACCTGATGTCTTCCTTTGATTAAAGGCTGACCAATATTTATTATACTGAGTGAAAAATATCAACCTGGACCTGTCTCCTCAAAATGTCTATTCAAGTATAAATCTTTATTTACCAAAATGAGAAAATCTGTAATATTCGTAGTTTGAGGAAAATTTTATTTTTCAGAATTATGAATGTTTGTACTGTTAATGTAAACTGAAATCTGAGTGTTTATTCAGCTATTAATAATAAAATAGATAAGATACAGCATTTTCATAACAATTCAGTTATTTGCATTTTTAACCAAGTAAACTTTTGAATCGAGTATAATTTTGTATGATTTCAGACTTCCAGATCTCCAGATATATTGTGTTTAATTAAAACAAAAGTAATATAATTTGAGTGTCTTGTCTACAATTGACACTTTTTTTCCAGTTTGAAAACCTGTGGAATCATTTACCAGTCAATGATTATGGGAATATGGAATATCAAAAATTTTTGAAGCAATTCACTGGACTGGAGTCACTTGAGATGAAGAGTAGTCGAGCAGCATCACCAACAAAACCGTCAACAGCTAGAAGTGCGAGCAGATCTTCAAGTACTCAGAGTCGTAAAACAGCTTCTTCCATCCAGGGCAATGAAAAGGTATTGACTATTTATAATTTTTCCGAAAGCTCTAGATTAGAAATGCTGCAATAATGTAACACATGATAGAATAATGTTATTGTACTTGTCAGGCACATGGCATTAATTTGTCTGGACAAATTGCTGGTTTATTCACGACTTATTATATTTTTGCTACTTGAGGGCTTGAGTTATAAGGAGAGGCGCTGTAGGCTGGGATGTTTTTTCCTGGAGCATAGAAGGTAGATGGGTGAGCTTATAGAGGTATATAAAATTATGAGGGGAGTAGATAAGGAGATGGTGACAGTCTTTTTTCCAGGGTAGGAAAGTCTAAAGCTGGAGGGCATAGGTTTAAGGTGAGAAGTGGAAAATTTAAAAGGGACCTGAGGAGCAAGTTTTTCACACGGAGGGTACTGGCTATGTGGAACGAGCTGCCGGAGGAAGCTGTAGAGATGGGTACAATTACAATGTTTAGAAGTCACTTGGACAAGTATGTGTATGCCAAACACAGGCAAATTGGACTAGCTCAGATAGACCTCCTGGTCAGCATGGAGAAATTGGGCCGAAGGGCCTGTTTCTCTGCTGCCTTAACTCTACGACTCTGCACTGTTACTTTGGCAGCAACTTGTGGGCCATTGTTTTTGTTTGAATAATGCCTAATTTGTTCATTATAGGGTGATTGTGATTTTTCAATGTTTTTCTGCATTTGATATAAACTGGAAAACAAATATTTGTAGTTCAACCATCAGACTAAAAATGATTGATAACAATTTGGCAAATGATTATGATGGGAATCATGCACAAGTGATAAACTTTGTTAATCTTCTACCAGATCTACTGCAACACCTCTGGAAACTGAGCTGAGTCTCATCCAGTCTTCTGGATTTTTAGCTTTTTTTGGTAATTTGTTTTGCTTAGAGGTTTATGATATGCTGTTGCAGAACCAAAGAGCTAGTTCTTCATTATCTGAACCTGATGATTGATACTGTCACTAGATGATGATTCCCTACTCCAATCACTGAACAAAGAACTTCTCAAAAATTATGGAGAAACTAATTATTTTTTGATCATTAACTGAAAAACACAGACACTATAAACTAATTTTTAATATCTGGGACTGATTTTTAAGTTGTCTGATATGTGAATTGTTTATCAGCAACTCTTGCTACAATAAGTTGAACAAGCTTCAGAAGCATTTTTCATGTATGATGATGTGGCTTTTGATATTTACTGGCATATCGTGCCCTAAATGTTTTGGCATCACTTTTATTTGCCAAGTGACTGATTTGTTTTTAAAAAGATTTCATAAGACAATAATATCCTCACCATTAACTCATTGTTATTTTTTTCTTTGTGATTTGCAGCCAGTGGAGTTTTCACAACGATCAGCCTCTGTAGCATCATCAATAAACTGTGAGGCAATTGAACAGAAGCTGAAGAAAGATATTAAAAATTTCTGGAAGGAGATACAAAAGGAATGCATAGAAAAGGACACTGAGAAACAGGGTGAAATTGATGCTGCTGATTTTCAGGGTATGTCAATCATTTACATATAAAAAATATTCCTTCAATATTCAGTATATTAAAACTTCACTTGGACTATCCACTCTCCAATGTGGGCATTAGTTCAGGCTTTATACAATTATTGAAATGCATGCCACAGTATGCAGCTTTAGCAGGTGAGATCAGTCTAGATTGATCAGGTGCTCACTAAATTAGGCATAAACGTAGTGTGTGAAAAGACAATCTTCCTATTTTGGATGAAGAAGGCCATTTGGATGAAGAAGTTTTGCAGTTTGAAAACTGATGAACAATGAACATTTTATAAATGTTTTTACTAGATTTAACCTAAAATTCCCAATAATTAAAGTTTAAGGTATTGGGAAAAGCTCATTGTTGGAACAAGCTGAGGTGACACAATTTTAATCTTTGGGTCACTGTCTGTAAATGTTCCAGTGTGTTTTCCATCAAGAACAGGGAAAGAGATTTTCATGTATTTTCTGTTCTCTGGAAAGCAAAAGCTTTGTAGAAATTCACTCCCATAAATACCAGCTCCAGGCCTTATCATCTTCTGAATGAACTATGTAGTGCTGGTATAAGAGTGGTCATGACAATAGATTCCCATAAATGCTTGTGCTTATCAGAAAGATGGCCAATGGCATTAGGTGCCCATTTGCCTATCTTCCAGTTGACCTGTTGATCCAGCAAGACCAAGAGTCCTCCATAGGACAGTGTCTCTGTGGAATCTTCTGGCCCTTGAATTGATGAAATGCTTCCACTACATGAGACCGAGGCAGAGCAGATGAGATCCAATGTACAGTATCTCAGTTAGAGGAAAGGAGAGTGGCAAATCCATACTTTGCATAAGCAAATGAGGGTGCTGAGAATGATTGATTGTAAATTACAGAGCTTGTAAGGCAGGGGAGTGGGGCTAAATGGGAGAATGGATCAGCTCATGATAGAATGATGGACCAGACTTGATGGGCCAACTGGCCGACTTCTGGCTCCTTTGTTGTTGTCTTATGGTAAATTGCATTATGTGGACCAGCTTGTAGTTTGGGCTGTACACATCAGTACAAGCAACTGTATGTTATTTTCAGTCTTTTATTCTTGTGCTCAAATATACCAAACTATTCATCACATCAATGTAGATTTTAGTCTTGGTCAAAGATATGCATGCAGGGCTTTCCAGGGTTTGTGTGGCTGATTGGAAGTATACTGGGAGAACAATATATTTATATTCCCATTTAATTGCTCTCCAAATTACCTACAAATATTTCCATTAATGTGCAAGGTCCATGGGGCAGTGAAGGATGGAGAATAAATATTAGCTTTTCCAGTAATGTTTTAGTCAGTGTGGAAAAATACCCGATGAGATAGAGAAAAGAAAATCATAGCTCGGTTCTCCACAAGCTCGACATATTGTATTATTTATCGAGTAATGTTTTTCTGCACAGATGAAGATATGTTGCTTTGTTTAAAAATTATTAGTGAAGAAGAAACATACTCAAGTATAATTTGTTTGTAATAAAGCTAGGAGGCCATTATTTTAGGCCTGATTATTCTATACATTTTTCATTGCCCAAGAATAGGAAAAATACTGCTATTATCTTTACACATGTCACACAGAAAGTAAGCATTATCAGAGCAGAAAAACAGGCAAGAGCTCCTCATGTCACCATTAAAATCTGATGTAGTAAAAGAATATATGAATAACAACAATTTTATGATGAAGCTCTTTTTTGATTGCTTTTAGGAGCAGTTTATTGTTGTCAGGTTAAAAATTTACTTCAAAGAAATACTTCGTAATCTTTATGAGAGCAAGTAAAGCATTCGCCTAACGTTTATTTTAATTATGGGAAGCAATAATGTAGTGGTTGAGTTATATGACTAATGATCAGAGCCCTGGCCCATTGATCCAGACACAGGAAGTTGAATCCCAGAATGGCAACTAGGAAATTTAAATTCAAGTTTTTAAATGAAAATAGTTTGTCTCAGTCATAGGAACCAGAAAACTGCTCAAAATCCATTGAGTTCACCAATGTTCTTGAGGGGGAAAAATATCTGTGGTCATTTCCCAGTCCAGCCTATGTCAGCCTCCAGCCACACCAACCATAGAGTTTACTCTTAACTGAAATATATTAAAAAAGCAGAATATGCTGGAATTGTTTTTTTTTTATTTTATTTTATTTTTATTTATTTTTTTTTTTACTTTTTTTTTAGATTTCCAGCACCTGCAATTTTTTATTTATTTTCATTACCCCTTGCCTGCTTCCTCAGTTCAGGAACAACTTGGGATAGACAGTGCCAGCTCAGTTCACAGCCCATGAGCAGATCAATAAGAAAACAAATATTCAAGTTGTATTGTTGGGCACTTATCCTGACCAAACGTGTTTGTATAAACTGTGAATGTTTGTGAGAAGCAAACAAAATTAGCGAGACCTCTTCGATCTTCCAGCTATAATGAAAAAGTTCTGCATGCCAATTAAACCAGGAGAGTTCCAACAGCTGGCCAAGAAGTATGAAACTAAGAACATGGGTCACTTTGCATACAATGAATTTCTTCAGCGGCTTGTCTTATCACTGGGGAAATTGGACATGAACCCACTGCAGAGAATGAGGATCCCACATCCAAAGATCCCGGTATGTACAATGAGGGTGCAGTGCAGTTTAATGGTTACAGAAGCGGACTGATGATCCAGAACCATGAGTTTGAATTCCACCAGCATAACCAGGGAATTTAAATTCAAGAACTTTGGAATGAAATGCTTGTATCAGTAATGCAGACCAACCAATGTGGCTGATATTGAAATCACTCACAAGCCACTCAAGTTCAGAGTGCAGTTCATGATGGACTGCAAAATGCCCACAATCTGTGCAGGGGAGAAACTCGAACAGAGAAGAATAGCACAGTCTGTGCTACTGTGGAGGAAATTTCATTCATTTTGCTACCTTTTTTGACTTCTGCAATTCCATAGGACAAAAATATTTGTGATTGACAAAATTTTGGTGCACAAGTTGCTTTCTGCCATCTTGAAATGCAAAAGTTATTTTTTCCCCCTCAAGGCTCTTATTCTTTGGTGGGTGTTGAGAGGAAGAGAATATGTCAGGTGCTTCTGACTAGCTCTTCAGGTTTCCCAGTTGGAGAAAACGTTGAGAACAGATGGCAGTGTGAATTTTTTTTACATATAATTGTAAGATGCAGATGCTAGCTGCAGATCATACCTAAAGTGAGGAACATAATTGCTTATTAGAAACCCATTTTAAGGTAATAAGTAGAAATTTGTATTTTTAGCAGAGAACCCATTTGAAATTTTGAGCAAATGGTGCTTTTCATCAATGTGCAAGCCATTTATAAATTAGTCCTTCCCTTGGTGCTGGTTATAACCATGACTATAATTTAATACCAGACCTGCACTTTGTGAGGGCAAAGAATGATGGAAACAAAACAAAGCTATAACAATTACTTTTTATGCAATGTGTAAAGTCTCTTGCTATGATGGAACAATGACAGTATAATTTTTCTTTTTATTTATTCTGATTATTGGCAAGCAGAATCTTTTTGCACCACAAAAACCACATTCCTCAAGTTGCAACCATACAGTGAACAAGACTTGTTCTTTTATATATTTTATTTACAGTGTGGTAACAGGCCATTCTGGCCCAATGAGTCCGCGCCGCCCATTTTAAACCCCCATGTTAATCTACCCGTACGTCTTTGGAATGTGGGAGGAAACCGGAGCACCTGGAGGAAACCCACACAGACACGGGAGAACGTACAAACTCCTTACAGACAGCGACAGGAATCGAACCCTGATCGCTGGCGCTGTAATAGCATCGCGCTAACCACTACGCTACTGTGTCTGTTCTAATTCTAACCCTTTGATTTGTTTGTTTCCTCCACCACTTGCATGTCCAAAGCAGAAAATAGAGAAGGAAATGGAATGTAAGAATGACCAGCCATCTGCCCCCTGTCCTTTCAGTTTTGTAGAAAACCATTTAGCCAATAGAGTTAATAAAATTGTTAACTTCCAAGGTGAGCAGAGACTTGCCACAGCAATGGAACGCTATTTCTCCTCAGATGTCCTCGAGCATTTCATTATTCTACATCCTCATGCCAGCTTTCATACAGTTTTTCTTTCAATCTCAAACTCTTGTTGAATTTTATCACAGTACATTTCTTTTTTACAGATGAGCCCCGGGACAGAACATGAGACATTTACTCAATTAATGATGCGGATTCAGCCATGTATCACAAAATGTTGGAAGCTTATGCGTCGTACTTTTAAAACCTATGATGAGACAGGGAATGGCTACCTCTCACTTTTTCTGTTTAGACAGGTTAGTCCTCTGGTTTTTGCTGACCCAAAATTTTTACATGGAGATTGAGCATTCTCTTTGGTGTTTACGTTTTTGATGAAGTTGGTTGCTGTCAGATATCAATTTTACATAGAACAGTACAAGAACAGGCCCTTCGGCCCACAATGTTGTCCCAAACTAATTACATTAATAATAAAATGCCCAACTAAACTAATCCCTTCTGCCTACACAACGTCCACATTCTACCATTTTCCTCACATTCAAGAGCTTCTTGAATGCCCCTTTCGTATTTACCTCCACCACCCCAGGCAGCGCATTCCAGGCACCCACCACTCTCTGTGTTTAAAAAAAACAAACTTGCCCCCATCACCTTAAATGCATGCCCTCTGCTATTAGACATTTCAACCCTGGGGAAAATATGCTGGCTGCCTGCTCTATCTATGCCTCTCATAATCTGATAAACTTCTATCAGATCTCCCCTCAGCCTCCGCCGCTCCAGAGAAAACAACCCAAGTTTGTCCAACCTATCCTCATAGCACATGCCCTCTAATCTAGGCAGCATCTTGATATAAACCTCTTCTGCACCCTCTCCAAAGTCTCGACATCTTTCCTATAATGGGATGACCAGAACTGAATGAATTACTCCAGATGCGGCTTAACTAAAGTTTTATAAAGCTGCAGCATAACTTCCTGACTTTTCCTTAGGGGAGTTCTTGTGTATAGTGCTGGTGAGACAGACAGTCACACTAAAAATTTCATGCACTCTTCAAAGCAGGAAGTATCTTAAACTCTAATTTTTGAGAGAACAGAAGAACTGAAATGTGCACATGAGATTAAGGAAGCAACTGTATGAAGCTTCAAGAGCTGGAGAGGTTGTTAAGAAGTAATTATAGCTCAGTACACAATTGAAAATTCAGATAGAGCTTACATAGTGAAAAAAAAGCCTGACATTTCTGCAAGAAAGCAGCAGTTCCACCACCATGAAGAAGTTCAGAAATGTGGCAGTCCCAAACTTGAGTGCAGTTGATTGTTGTTGCTAATTCCATTGTAGTCAGATACCAGACTCATCAATTTTCCTGCAATTCTTCCAACAATTATGCTGGGAAATCTGCCTAATGAATTTGTGCAGATAGACCTGGCATCTGATCAGTGACTCCACTCATTTTAATGGAGCAGAATAACTGAGGAAGATTTTCAGAGTTTTTAATTTGCAAAAAAAATTATGAAATTGGGTTTTTGTTTCTTATTGGTTCAAATAGAAGAAACGAAACATGCCGTGTAAGAGAGACACTACACATTCACCAAGGCTTCTTCGGCACCTGCCAAGCCCACAACATCGAAGGATGAGGGCTGCAAGTGCAAGAGACCACCACCACCTAGCTTCCCTTCAAGTTAAACACAATCCCGACTTGATCACTGTTTCTTCAAATGTCACCAAATCAAATTCCCAGAACTACCTAAATACAAGTCCTGTAAGAATATCTTCACTGTATGGACTGCAGTGGTTCAAGGCAGCAACTGCCTTCTCTAGGGTAGTTAAGGACAAGGAGTAAATGCTGGCCTGGCCATTTGGGAACTAAACTCAGAGGATGAAAGAAAAAAGGTTATTTTTCAATGCAGCGAATGATCCTTTGCTGGTTGTCCTAGAGCAACGCAGTAAGACTTGATGACCTAATGGTACCCAGGAAGAAATAGAACAAAAAAAAAGAGCTGCTTTGAAATAAACAAAATAATCTCACATACATTAAGGTAGTTGTAACTTATTTTGTATTATGTAATTTTCACAGATGTCAATTTGGAGCTCTTAATTGTATTTTGTGTGTTGTATAGGTCCTGCAGCAGTATGGTATTAACCTATCTGAGGAGGAATTTTACTACCTGTCTTCCTATTATGACAAGCATCTACAAGGAACAATCTCATATAATGAATTCCTGCGTGTATTCCTTTGATTACTCTGTTTCTAGGTTCCTCTTGTATTTTAAAAAGTAATATGACAACTGTTTTCTAATCATAAAGCTATTTACTAGACTCTCAACTGTACAGTTAAATCATATTTTGAACTTTTCAAAGTTTAGGCACTATATTTTAGAAGCATCCTTTTTTTCTTTGATTGCTGCCTGTGCTTTTGACAGAAAATGAATAAAAGACAAAGTAATATCACATAAAAATTCACTGATTTAACCAGTCACATAAATCTGTATTTAATAATAATATATCACTATGTATTACAAAGGTAAATTTTTGAGGAACTTACCGATTACAAAGTGTCACTGGCAGGAATAGTGAAGTTCATTTCCAAGGTAGGTAACCAGAAAAATAAACCATCTTGAGAATAACAAAATTACATGTGATGATGGAGTCGTCCTTCTATGGTTGGGAGTTTCAACAGTGCAGTCCCAGCTCTCAATGTTGTCACCATTTCTAAGTACTTGTGAAGGCACCTGTGATATTTTGTTTTTTGGCCTCTCCCCAGTGATGCTACCTCGCCTGTTGACTATTTTCAGCATTTTATGTTTTCAGATTTACAGCCTCTGCAGCATTTTGCTTTTCTGCTTTCTCTGATCAGCCACTCATTTTAATGGAATTGCCAGGTTAAAACCAATGCATCCTCAGTGGGCACATTTCTTGGACTGAAAGCTGGGATATCTGTACAGGTTCATAGTGCCCCATTAGATTCCACAGCAGCAGCACAGGCAAGAGTCTGCTTCGGCCTTCAGGAATTCTGCTGAGGAGGGAGGGCAGGTCCCACCATCAGGACCAAAAATTTACTACTTTATAGTTTATAAGCACTAACCAAATTATCAATGTATTCCATTATAAATGCATTGTTCTGGTTCTTTCAATGGAAAATACAGTGGCATGCAAAAGTTTGGGCACCCCTGGTCAAAATTTCTGTTATTATGAATAGCTAAGCGGGTAAAAGATGACCTGATTTCCAAAAGGCATAAAGTTAAAGATGACACATTTCTTTAATATTTTAAGCAAGATTACTTTTTCATTTCCATCTTTTACAGTTTCAAAATAACAAAAAAAGGAAAAGGGCCTGAAGCAAAAGTTTGGGCACTCTGCATGGTCAGTACTTAGTAATACCTCCTTTGGCAAGTATCACAGCTTGTAAATGCTTTCTGTAGCCAGCTAAGAGTCTTTCAATTCTTGTTTGGGGGATTTTTGCCCATTCTTCCTTGCAAAAGGCTTCTAGTTCTGTGAGATTCTTGGGCCGTCTTGCATGCACTGCTCCTCTGAGGTCTATCTACAGATTTTCGATGATGATTAGGTCAGGGGACTGTGAGGGCCATGGCAAAACCTTCAGCTTGTGCCTCTTGAGGTAGTCCATTGTGGATTCTGAGGTGTGTTTAGGATTGTTATCCTGTTGTAGAAGCCATCCTCTTATCATCTTCAGCTTTTTTACAGACGGTGTGATGTTTCCTTCCAGAATTTGCTGGTATTTAATTGAATTCATTCTTCCCTCTACTAGTGAAATGTTCCCCGTGCCACTGGCTGCAACACAAGCCCAAAGCATGATTGATCCGCCCCCGTGCTTAACAGTTGGAGGGGTGTTCTTTTCATGAAATTCTGCAACCTTTTTTCTCCAAACTTTCCTGCGTCCTCACCACGAAATTCAGTGTCGTAAGTTTGCAAAGGAACATCTAAACAAGCCTGATGCATTTTGGAAACAAGTCCTGTGGACTGATGAAGTTAAAATAGAACTTTTTGGCCGCAATGAGCAAAGGTATGTTTGGAGAAAAAAGGGTGCAGAATTTCATGAAAAGAACAAATGTTTATTCACCTGTACAGGCTGTAGGTAAGCTGGAGAGGACTTGTAAAGGAAAGCAAAACAAAATAATGTGATAATTTTAAGATAATGATTGGGTACCACGCTCCCTTGGTGGAAATCAGCTATTCTATGATCACCCATTATCCTGAAAAAAAAATTTTGTGGCTCATATGAGCAATGTTGGAAGTAAACCTGAAGTCAGCAGAGATCAGGCAGAAAGTTTACCCACTGAATCTGTACCAGCTTTAACCTGGTGCAAGTGCAGGTTAAATCCCAATAAAAAGTTTTCAGCACCATTCAAAATTCCTCATGTAATCAAGCAGTTGACACTTGAACGACCATCAGGCTTGAGGTGATAAGTGGTAAATAATTTTCCTGCCACACGTGCCAGTAGTGATCACCTTTACCTAGTGAAGGTATTAACATTTCCTTTACATTTAATGGTATTGCAAACAAGCAGTGGCACTGTAGGGCCATCACTGACTGGAAACTGAACTTCAGTGCCCAGTGTTTGACTCACTCTAAAATCCAAGACGTTTAAATGGCTACTCAACAGTCAGTGGATCATGTCTGGAATTTCTCCACCTGCAAAGAGAACTCTAACAGTATACATGGAATTACAAACAAGTAGAAACATTTTTTAAAAATTAAAAAGGAAATAAAACAGGAATATAACAGAATGGATTGGGCTTTCAAGATGGCCAGCTCATTCTCAATTTGCTTAATGCTCTACATTTTTTCTCACCTTTGTTATTCCTCCTGTCTGCTCTCGACTGCTCTTTAGTCCATTTACAGGCTTGTCACTTGGAAGTGCATCATGAAGTGCAAGTCAGGACCACAGTGCAGTTGCCTGATTGGGTACAGCTGCAATGACACTCGATACTCAAAAGCCTGAACATCTGCCATCAGCAAATTAAGCTTTCACTGTGTACCTTAGTACAATATTCACTGCAACAAGCAAACAAAACATCTCCAAAACCTTTTTTCCATCATCTGGAAGGATAAGGACTGCAGATGGATGCAAACGTTGTCACCTTTCTCGTAATTTTGACTCGGACATAAATAGATGCCCCTTTATTGGCACTGGGTCAACTCTTGGGATTCTCTACCTTGACAATACCTACATCACATGAACTGCAATGGTACAAGGAAGAGGACCACCAGCATATTCTGAAGTACAAGGAATGGACAACAATTGCCAGCCTTACCAATGACACCCACCTTTCTCAAAAGAGCAAAAACACAAACAGTAAGTATTAGAAATATGTATCTGGTATGTACGTATTTGTGGAGAGAACTAGCATTTGGAAGACTGGCAATTCCTTTTCCAGCAATAATTAATAATTTGGGTTAAAGGAGTCTGGTTAGCTTTCACTTTACTGTGAAAAGGGAGTTGCTATATGAAATGTAATGCAACAAGGCCTTGTATTTTTGAACACAATGCTTACCTCAATTATTCTTCAAGTAAAAGTCACCATCTCATTCCTTTTGTAGGTAAAGTATGCCTCTTGAGAAACTTCATATTCTCAAATAGGGAATATTCTGTTCTATATAACCATCATATTCACAAAGTGAAACATACAAGAGATTGTTGAGAACCTTAACAGTATACATAGCATCACAAACAAGTAGAAAAATAAAAAAAAAATTAAAAAGGAAATAAAACAGGAATGTAACAGAATGGATTAGGTTTTCAATTTAGCCAGCTCTTTCTCAATTCTCCTAATGCTCTACATTTTCGTTTCTCACCTTTGTTATTTATCCTGTCTGCTCTCGACTCACTTTATTTACAGACTTGTCACTTGGAAATGTATCATAAACTTGGTCTCTCTAAATCAGTGTCATGTATTCTGCATTAAATAATAGAAATCACTAACTTCCAACTGAGCAAAACTGAAAGTAGGATACTGACTTATGTCTAGCTTAACACATGGTAAGCTCATAAGAACCAACCCTTGTTCTTCCAATGTGAACAGTGAGGCTGCTGGAAGGAAATGGTGCGAAAATTGCTATAATTTCTATAGGCTTCTGTGATGCAATAGGATAAGTGGAGGAAAAGTTGGATCTTATAAACTGGAAAAACTGAGTTATGGGTACTGACATGTTCTTTGGGTTTCGAATATGTGAATATCTGGATAACAGTAGCTGATCAATAAGCAATATGAACAAATGTTTCCTGCTATGTGCTGAGAGAGCAAGTTATATGATAAATCCATGTACTTTCTTGACATGAGCAGCTTTCAAACTAAATCATGTAATTCATATCACTGCCCGCATGAGACTTTTATGAGTGTGCTCATTTTATCTCAAAAATATAATTATAAAGGTTTACAATGAATTACAGTAAAATTAGGCACTTCTATATATTCCAATGCTGCTTTTAAGTTAAGGATATAGTTCTGCTTAACTAAAAGCTATATTACAAATTGGATATGTATACTGTCCACCAGTATTCCAACCAATTCTCACTCACTTTAGGTTTTAAGTAATCTTTGAAGTTTATTATGAAAATGATTAAACAGACAAAATCCTTTATGTGCCTGCTTTAGATAGAGGTCTAACATGGAAAATAAAACTAAATACAGAGAGAAAACAAGGTAATCAATGAAAAATGTGTAGGGTTATAGGTTACATTTACAACGCTTTACAGTGATAAAACTGGCAGTATTAACAAAACTGCGTGGATCCCTTGCTGTAAGTCTATGACCATTGCCATTTATATAAAGTAACAAAATCTTATTGCAGTTTATACAGTTTGTATTTTAACTTTTTTTCTATCTACCATGGTAAATATTAACTTAATTTCATATGGAAAAAAATGCCAACATTTGTACATAATTTACACATTGGTAATAAAGCTTATAAAGCAGCATCTACAGGGTTTTTTTAAGCTTAGGTAAAGTATCGATCAGACCAGTAACCTAAGAATAGGAGAAATAACACGAGAATCTGTAAAACACTTCCAGTTCTGTACAGATAATGAAACTTCAGACCAACAGGAAGACCTGCCTATTCCAGTTAGTAAATCAGCCAGTAGCTTTGCTACCATTAAATCAACTAAATCAGTAGCATAAATACAAAGACAATGCATCGGTTTCAAAAGACAAAAACAGGATGTTCCCAATTAACATCACCCTATGCAGATAAAAACAACCAATATGGCTGGACCATGAAGAGCTGAGACTGCCTATGCTGATTTTCTTTGTAAAGGAAAGGGTTACCAATCATTAAAACACGACATTCTGCATTGAGCAATTTATCTTATTGGAAAATACTGGGAATCATTTTCTTCCTCCATTCCCTCCCTCCCCCCAAGAAATGTTAAAATTCTGTGTTAAGTTTGCAAAATGTCCTTTATGTGGCAAAGAATAAAGTTTGTGCATCTCCACCAGAGGTAAACAAAATTAAATTCTGTTTGATCATTCAGAATGAGAGACTAGAATGACTGTCCAATTCTGTTTCGTCTCTGAAGTAAAGTTAAGAGTTTATATAATTCAAATAGTACTTTTAGACCTAAGGAGAATGCAATTTAGATTTTTTTTCTAAATTGATTCAAATACAACATTCAAGTGCAATTAAAATTCCAAATATTAGTTACATCTTTTTCTTTATTTCTATTGCATCATTTTGATTCTTTTGCAGGTAGTTGCCAATTTTTGCTACTTTCCAGCATGCTGGAAGATTTTTTGTTCTACTGGATCTATTTTTTTCCCTGTAGAGGAGACTTAAAATGAAATTATGTCAATAGTCATTGTCTACTAAAATCAAATGTTCTTTGAACATATAACAAAGGCGGCCACCTGTAGTGCACACGTTTACAGCCAAAGTCAAATGCACATAAGGCTTCCCAAGTTCTTTCTGCTTTCAAAAGAATATCAACCCAAAGCAGGATGATTGCTTGTATATTTCAGCACATTTTAGAATATGTTCTTCAATAGGAAGAATAGAAAAGATGTTTAAAAGCAAAACAGAGGACAAATAAACAGAAGCTTGAATTGTAAGGAGAAAGTAGGACACCGGTGTTGAAGGAAGGGATGTCTCTTTTTTTCCAGATTGCAATATAACAGCATGTTAAAGATCTTTAGCAGCAAACCTACTTGTAAGGCCTCAAAAACCTGGAAACTTTGGACCGCAGCAACTTTATAAATGATCTGGGGAACATTTCTTTTGATTCTTGTGCTGTATACTTGAAGTAATTTTGAGGATGTGCCAATACATCAAAGAGTGCTTTGATCAACTTCTTGTCCTATATTTTAAAAAAAAGATAAAGTTCAGAATTGAAAACTTTCTTCAGCACAACACAAGTACATATGTCAAGCTTTCTTCTTAATAAACTTACTTTAAGAATTTCTTGGTGATTCTCAGAAGCATACAAACGACCATCTCGGACAATATCTTCTATTAGCTGTTGGTAGTCCTCTAGCCAAGAAAAAAGAATTAAGTAGCAACTTACTACTTCAATTTGGATAAATGCTCTTTAGTAGTTATCTTTTGCAAGCAAGGTTATGAAATCAATCGTTCTAATTGTTTTAGTAAATCACCATGCTGTATTAAAAGCACCATTTTGGGTAGGCTTTTTGTGAAATATAACATTGTAATGCGCTGATACCAGTTAACTCATTGTAGATAGCACATGAATGAAGGATCTCCTAGGACTAATTAGCTCAGTGTAACATGGGTAAAATCCAATGGTACCAACCTCTGGTTCTCTGTCCACTATGTTATATAATAACTCGTACACAATGGAATATAAAACTACTTATACAGTGAGGATAAAAGTAATCACTGTGTGGATGCTTACCACATGATCAGATTTAGTGTCAATTTTTCTGATATATTTCACTGCTGCTAAACTGGGCAATTTATTACATTTTACTTTAAACATTAAGTTTATGGAAATTATTTAAAATTTGACTTTAGGGCAGTACAAATGATGTTTCTGAGAGTTTTCCAACACTGTGGTGCTGTGGTGAAAGCAGTTCCAAACCTCATCTGAAGGACAGGTTATCTTGGGGGATCAAAAGCTCTACCTTCTCTTTACCCTTTATTAGTCTTGAATGCATTCTAACATCAGCTCCCATAGCTTTATCAACATTGATGTTAGAGCAGCAGACAAGGGAATCTCTAATTTCTTCAAGAGGATATTTGATTTGTCTGTTCGAGGTATCAGAAACAGACAATTAACTCAATTGCACCTTTTAAACGTGTATTGTTATCAAATTCACTGCAACCTCAGACTTGCTGCTCTCAGGATCAACTCAGAATCTCCCGTCTTTACTCTTCTGCTCAAATGCTCTTGCAATAAAGGTAAATATACCATTTGTTTTCCCAACTGCTTGAAGTTCCTGCATGTTAATTTTCAGTGAGTTGATACAAAGACACTCAGGTCCCTCTGATCACCAATAACAATCCACCTCTCACAATTTAAAAAAGATTACCCCTTTATATTTTTTCTACCAATGTGAATTACCTCATTTTTTTTCACATTATAATCCATTTGCCATGTCCTTACCCATTCACTTAATCTGACTATATCCATTTGAAGCCACACTGCCACCCAGCTTTGTATCACCTTCCTTTCTTAAATAGAGCGGTTGCATTTACTACCTTCCAGTCTGTGGACATCAATAGAATTTTGGAAGATAATGGCCTGTGCATCCAACATTGCCACAGCCACCTCCCTCAATAAACAACATGTCATCAGGATCTGTTGCCTTTCTGTCCCAATAATTTCTCCAATAATAATTTTTAACTAATTCTTGAGAGAGGATGGTATAAATCACCATCCTGGTTGCAATCATTTTAATTAATGAAATGCTTCTCTCAAAAAGCAATATTTAGAATAATCGGCATAATTGTAATGTGATGCAGAAATGTCCTCCATTTGATCTTAGTTGATAATATCAGGAATCTTTTTTTGCTATTTTTCAAAGACAGATATTCACTTACTGGAAGTCACTCTGCTGCAACCATACCAGTTACTTAGAAGCCTTGTATCAGATTCATTGCATTGTCTCACAGTTTGAAGAATGGTTTAAAAAGAGAATATGGTTAAAGCAGGAAATAGACTTATTCAAACCACCAATGTGGAAAGGAAGAGCATCTTTGAATATTTGGACCATGTTGGCTTACCATCATATGTAACGTATGGAACTTGAAATCCTTTGGCACTGTTCCCTTCATTAGCTTTGAATTGAATCCATAGTTTCCGAGACCTTGAGGTAAATGCGATTGGCCGTTCATAGGTCTGGCATGTTTCATAGGTTGTGACAGATGTTGGTGAAGCTGCAAATGAAGTGGTAAAATACAGAATTTGAACCACAATTAAAATGCATGTAAATTATTTGAAACTTACTTCTCCCTTTCAGCTCTTTAACTCCATTTGGAATAAATGGAGTTAAAGAGCTGAACACAGGGTGGTGGTAGATGGAGTATATTCTGCCTGGAGGTTGGTCACCAGTGGTGTTCTGCAGGGAGCTGTTCTGGGCCCCCTGCTCTTTGTGATTTTTATAAATGACTTGGATGAGGACGTGGAAGGGTGGGTTAGTAAGTTTGCTGATGACACGAAGGTTGGTGGTGTTGTGGATAGTGTAGAAGGTTGCTGTAGATTACAACAGGACATTGATAGGATACAGACCTGGGCTGAGAAGTGGTAGATGGAGTTCAACCTGGAGAAGTGTGAGGTGATACATTTTGGGAGATTGCATTTGAAGACAGAATACAAGGTTAATGGCAGAAACAGGGGGATCTTGGGGTCCACGTCCATAGATCCCTCAAGGTTGCCGCACAGGTCGATAGGGTTGTTAAGAAGGCGTATGGTGTGTTGGCATTCATTAGTCAGAGATTGAGTTCAAGAGCCACAAAGTAATGTTACAGCTCGAGAGAACTCTGGTTAGACCACACTTGGAGTATTGTGTTCAGTTCTGGTCGCCTCATTAAAGGAAGGATGTGGAAGCTTTAGAGACGGTGCAGAGACTTACCAGGATGCTGCCTGGATTGGAGAGCATGTCTTATGAGGATAGGTTGAGTGAGCTTGGGCTTTTCTCTTTGGAGAGAAGGCAGATGAAAGGTGACTTGATAGAGGTGTACAAGATGATAGGAGGCATAGATCGAGTGGACAGTCAGAGACTTTTTCCCAGGGCGAAAATGACTAACAAGAGGGGGCATAAATTTTAAGGTGATTGGAGGAAGGTATAAAGGGGATGTCAGAGGTAAGTTTTTTTTTTACACAGAAAGTGGTGGGTGTGTGGAACACACTGCCGGCAGAGGTTGTGGGGGCAGATACATTAGGGGCATTTAAGAGACTCGTGAATGATAGACAAATGGAGGGCTATGTGGGAGGGAAGGTTTTGATAGATAATGGAGCAGGATAAAATGTCAGCACCACAACGTGGGTTGAAGGGCCTGTACTGTGCTGTAACATTCTATGTTCTAAATGGGATTCACTGAACCTGAGCCTGGTGCTGGTTCAGCGTAACAGTGAAGAAGTTGCAGTAAGTTGGTGCCTTACTGCCAACATTGAATGTTATTGTGCAGTCAGCAAACCACCAGTGAGCACCTCTCAGAAAGCCAAGACTCCTGCATTTGTATTGGAATTCCAAGTTCCCTGATAATGGAGGGAAATGCCGACAATTCCACATGGAACTCATGGCATTTCAAAGGGAAATGCCGACAATTCCACATGGAACTCATGGCATTTCTCAGGAAAATTTGGGCCAATCTTTGCTGCAGATCAGAGTGTGACAATAAGATAATGTTATTTTCCTTTCTGGATGCTCACTGACAAGTCAGTGGCAGATTTCAGTTAATGTTTCTAAAGGTGGGTGCACACCCTGTAAATGTTGAAGGAAGGGTAACCAATTCTCCACCATTAGCTCTTCCCCATCTAGTACAATAATGGACATGAAAGGTTTGCAAAGAGAGTCTGAACTGAAGTCAACTCTTTACAGTTACTTTCCTTTTTCAAAATATACCTTTCATTTATCATTGGGAAGAGGCTGGAATCCATTATTAAGGAGATAATAAGTGGACATTTAGAAAATCACAAGCCAAGCCAAGCCAATATGCTTTAATTAAAGGGAAATTGTGTTTGACGAATTTGAGAATATAACAAACAGGATGGAGAAGGAACCAGCAGATGAAGTTTATTTGGATCTCCAGCAGCACGTGATTAGATGTCACACAAAAGATTACTGCAGAAGTTATGGGAGGAACAAGGTATAGGAATAAGTAGACCATTGCATTGTCAGTCAGTAACTAGTGGAGTGCCACAGGGATTAGTACTAGGTTCTCAACTATTTGTAATCCATGTTGATGACTTGGAATGAAGGGACTGACTGCTGTGGACATATTTGCTGATGACACGAAAGTAGGAGGGTTAGTAAACTGTGAGGAAGTTACCAAGACCCTGAGAGTCTAAGGGATATAAATCGATTAATTGAGTGGGCAAGAAGTTGGACTATGGAGTATAATGTGGGAAGATGCAAGGTTGTCCACTTTGGAAGGAAGAATGAAAAAGCAAAACTACAAAATATTGCAATAGGAACAGACATAAGGGTCCTAGTACATGAAACAAAAAGTTAGCATTCAGGTACAATAAGGAATTAGAAAGGCTAATACAATATTGAAAGAAAAAAGGAGTATAAAATGGAGAACATTTTTGATGCAACTTTACTGGGTAATGGTGGACTGCACCTGGAATACTATGTACAGATTTGGTCTCCATATTGAAGGATGTGCTGCATTGGAGGCGGTGCAAAGAAGGTCCACTGGGTTGATTACTGGAATGAGGGCAATGGTACATGAAGAAAGGTTGAACAGTGTGGCCTTGTTTTCATTGGAGTATAGTAGAATGAGAGGAGATCTCATTGAAACATACACTTCTGAGGGGGGATATCTAAGAAAGATGACAAGATATTTCTCCCAGTGGAGCTATCTATAACTAGGGAGCGTTGTTTCAGAATAAGTGAGCGCCCATTTAAGGTGGAGGTGAGAATTGTGCATGTTTGGAATTCTCTACCCCAGCGAACTATGGAGGCGAAGCCATTGACTACATCTGAAGCAGAGATTGATGGATATATACACTAATAGGGAGTCCAGGGGTATGGGGAGAGAGTAGGAATGTGGTGTTACAGCCAAATTGGATTTGTCATGAACTTATTAACTAGCAGAGCAGGCACGATAGGCTGACCAGCCCACTCTTGCTTCCGTTTCTTGTGTTCTTGTACATTGAGTGACGAGTGACATTTTAACAAAAGGAAGGAAATGGGACATTTAAGAAAGAGAATACAAAAGTACAAAATGATATTGAAACTAAAACAAGGCAACGTAAACAAAAAAAAGGGCAAGATGTGCAGGATGAGAAGCAACAAAATGAAATATATTGGCTTAAAGTATGGATTAAAATCTTTGTAAATAATATAACAAAAAAAGGAGTCAATTTCAACTTGGTACCAAATGTTAAAAAGAATAAATATTGAATGTGATTACTTACAACTCTTTCTCATCACTAAAACATCTCCACACTCATCTTCCATTGGTAAGAAAATCTCTGGCACGACAATGAGGATTCTTCTCTTTGGTGGTGGATTTATATTCCAAACACACTCCACATTGGAAGGATAATCTCCAGGATAGTTTGGTGACTCAATAAAGCCTGTGTAGTCTCCAAGATCTCCTCCACACTGTTGGTCTTTTTATAAAGGATACACAATATTAAAATGGAAGGTATGCAGGTAATCAGGAAAGCTAACAGAATGTTCTCATTTGTGGCTAGGGGAATTGAATGCCAAAGTAGGGATGATATGCTTCAGTTATATCGGGCATTGGTAAGACTTCATCTAGACTATTGTGTGCAGAATTGGTTTTAATTTCTAAGTATGTAAACATATTAGCAATTCAGAGAAAGTTTATTTGACTAACATTAAAAATAGATGTCATCTTTTGAGAAAAGGTCAGACAGTCTAGGCTTGAGCCTGCTGGTATTTAGAAGAGTGGGAGGGAAATTGAAATGCAAGGTGCAGGGACCATGGTGTTGACAGGGTGGATGTGGCGAGGTTGTTTACTCTTGTGGGGAGAATCTAGAATGAGTGTTCACTGTTTAAAAATGAGGGGACTCCCAATTACAATTGAGATGAGGTGAATTCTTTTTCCCTGTTAGTCTTTGAAACTTTCTTCCTCAAGGAGCAGTTGGAAGCAGAGTCTTTGAATATTTTTAAGGAAGAGATGGATAGATTCTTGATAGGTGGATAGGAGAGGGGGCGATTACTGGGTGTAGGTGGGAATGGGGAGTTGAGGTTACAATCTGATGAACCTTAAATTTAATGAATGGTCAAACAGGCTCAAGGGGCAAGTAACCTACTCCAGCTTCCAATTCATATACATATTAGTGCGGACTATTTAGGTTTTTTTTAATCCCATTATTATTCCTGTTTTACACTACTGTGCCGATTGTCATTTAATCTCTCCTGCCTTTCACCATCAGAGATGTCCCTTGGTCATAAATCTGAAACATTCAACTTGCTTTGCTACCTCATCCCCTGAGCATTTCAGTTTTTATGTTAGGACAATCAGCATCAGTGTTATTTCAGTTTTATCACCATTCTGATATTAGCTTTCACGTAATCGTGGTGCAGGTGATCATGCACTGAAAGACTGTTATTTTGGCTGAATTACTAGCAGTGTCTCTTCCTGAGTGCCCTAAATCCATGTTAGTTTGCCCAGCTTCTAATCCCTCCAGTTAAAACTGAAAAACCCTCATCCTTGTACCATTCTGTTCAATGGAGGATACTGTGTTCTTTATCGAAGAGCAGGAAATTTCTCCTTCAATCATCGTCACAACCAGACTAATGTTACACTGATATCTCCGGAGCCCTGAGGGATGCATACTTGCCAATAAAGCAAATGATTATACTGTGACTGGTAAAGACTTTGAGACTTTTCTGAGGTAAGGAAATATGTCTTTCTTGTAACAGCAGGTGTCAGGAGCTACAAAACATTCCAGATGCTTCTAAGCCAGAGCAAACTAACATTCATATGTGTACATGCTGGCAAAGATTGGTTAGTTTATGTTCAGGAGGAGGCAATATTCTTTTTTAAAACTAACCTCGTCTCTTCAGTGCATGTGCAAAAACACCTATTTTAGCAGCCTGTCTGCTAATTAGCTATGATCAGCTTATTCAAAGCCAAATGGGGACTGAAATTCTGAGGTTTCTTACCATAATGGGTTAGTAAAACACTGGACCAACAGCTCACAAAGCCATCTGGGAGCTGTGTGAGTGAGTTTTACAGGATGTTTCTGTCCTGTTTAAAAAGGCAATGATCTGGAAACGCAGCAGTAATGGTGGTGAAACTACTGGCATTTACATCACTGCTCCACAAGACTGACAGCAACTTAAGGGTTTCTCTGCATGTGTAGTCTAACACAGAAGTCACAGAGTTGCAGTTAGTAATCCAACATGGCTATCTACAGCTTTCTTCACTGTAATTCAGTTGCAGACAGTGATCTGATGTGAATTCAAGCTTTGATAACCCAGTCCCTGTAAAAACACACTTGGCCTGAGAGCATTTAATGTCGTACTCAACCATAATTAATTCTTTGCAAACTATCTGGCCCTAAAAAAGTAATTTTATGAATTGCAATTTCCTTACAAGAACATAGTATAATACGAAGCAACAAACCATCTGCTGGAGGAACTCAGTGGGGCAAGCAGCACAGTTCGTCCTGCTGATTTCCTCCGGCAGATTGTTTGATGCTCCAGATTCCAGCATCTGTGGTCTCTTATGTCTATATTATTATATGGGTTTGTAAAATGACTTTTTAAAATGTTTGATATTTCAGCTTTTACTTTGATCATACATATATGCTCTGATCTTTATTTAGCACTTTATACAATGATTAAAAAGTTGACTGAAAAATTGTTTCCTGATTTTTAGCCTGTGGTAATTATTTCATGTGTTTGGCCATGACGTTGATGACATCGCTGCTGCTGGGTGATAACAGCAGGAGGTAGAAAGGAGAATGTTTTGGACACAGATCACCAGGCTAGTGAGGGGTATCACCACTAGGCTGTTAACCATAAACTCTAAGCCTCCGTGTTTCAGTAATTACAATGGCAAGGCTATGGAATGCATGTTTGCATGGCAGAGAAACCCGGAGTGAAACTGCTGTTCCACTGCAGTGCAAAACATGTGGCAAAGGTTGTTTTGCATCACATCTGAATTCCCTTCTCATTGAACACAATGAGCTACAATGCTGACATTCTATAAGCTGTACACAAGACCTACTGTAAGCTTAAATAAACACAATATTTTATATCCTAAATATATTAAGACATCCCAAGAACTTTCAGAATCTGTGCATTATGTTTTGGATTACTGCAAAACACTTTAGTATTAATGCAGTGAACAGATGCTCTAAATCAAATCCTGTGATTACTAATTCTGAATATATTAACAATTACTTACTTTTACATTGAGTGACATTGGTAGAACCATCAAAATCTGTAGTTGTGTTTCCAGGACAGGTGATGCAGTAATTCTGACCAAACTCTGGCTGATAAGTTGCAACAGGACATCTTATGCATCTGTGTGTGGTGGAGTTGTAATAGTGACCAGGGGAACAATGAACTGTGGAAAGGTTTATGAACGGTAAAAATATTTCACTGAGCGATTAATTATGCTTATAGAAGTCATAGAACTGTTATACAAAATACGATATCTTAAAATTTCACAGTAAATGAAATGGGAAATACTGAGTTTAGCATTAAATGACCACTTATTATGACGTATGTAATTCAAGTGAACAAGACTAAGACTTGTCCAATTAAAACTGAACGTAGGGTAAACAATGCTGTTGCAAATACCATTTAGTTTCCTTGACTGAGGGGTACAAGCAATTGTATACAACAAGCAATTTTATAAATTGCATTTACACATCATATTTCATTAATGAGAAACTTCTTTCCTCAAATGAGAAAACCGAATGCACAACTGAATAAATAAATATTAAGGGGGGAGACCAGAAACTTGGTCAAAGAGTTGAAGTTTTAAGCAGGGTCTTAAAGGCAAGGGAGCAGAGGAGCTGAGGGCAGAAGATGCTTGGGTGCCAGCAGCTGACGGCATGGCTGAAAATGATAGATAAAGGAACGGTCAAGAGATCAGGATGAGAGGAACAAGTATCGAGTGGGGCTGCAGAGGTGGCAAAAGACTCAATAGCTAACAGGGGTTAAGAGATGGGGACATGTGAACTAATGAATGCATTAATCCACCGAGAAATTGGGGTGAGCTGGGTGGGCACCATGGTTGGCATGGACTCGTTGGGCTGAAGGGCCTGTATCCATGTGAATATTGCTCTATGACTCTATACAAATTTTATTTAAAATCTTACTCCCTACAAACGTTTCAGGCGTGCATGTTCTTATTTTGAAACTGATGCCAGAATAACTGTAAATATCAGCAAACACTAACAGGGATTTCTAACATTTTGCAAGACTTACTCCACAGTGCCGCCCTACAGCAGACAGTTCTACATGGTGAGCCCCATCCTAAGTGTGTGGAATTGCTGAAAACACCACCGCCTGAGTTAAGAGGACCACAGGCAGTGAGCCAGGCAGGAACAACGAGTTCTAAGGCGGCAAGTATTGGGAGCAGATATAAAGGAAATTTGAAACCTTGTGGGCACATTAAGTTTGAGACTGGGTATATAAATCCAGCCCAGAGAGCTGGTGTACGGAGGGTAGCAGGAGGAGAGTATGCAGGGATATTTTTGGGATGGAGATGGTTGTGAATGGAGAAAGGAATTTTGTCAGTGATAAGTGGCAGCAGAAACTGAGAATGAGTTCTAGCCGTGAAATGGGTAACAGCACGAGAGGAGGGAAGTCTCAGTGTTGGGGGTGGGCGGGGGGAGAGGTGGCTGCATGGAACAGCAAGGCAGTAAAAATAATGGCATGAGGGCAGGGAAAGGAAAGGTGCTCAGGGCAGTCCTGGTGAGTAGAAGGAACCAGGCTCCATGCGCTGAGTGCAGAAAGTTCAATGAAGGATAACAGAAAGTAGCAAAAATGTCTTGTGAGGGTGTGAGGTGGTGGTGGTTGGGAGAAGACATGACTGCTCAATGTGGTGGGGCCGAGGTGAGAATTACAGGCAAATATTCAGTGGGACAGAGGGAATCTTTCTACTTACTCCCTCAGAAGAGGTAGGGGTTTATTGCTGTTTCAACAGTACAAATATACCCAGTATAGAATCATCTATCCACTTTACAGTTTCAAAAGCTGGTTGCTGAAAGGTCAGTCAAGAGGTGTGCACTTCTGGTAACAGTGGGCTTTTTAAATGGTGGAAACACTGATGTGGATTTCAACCCCACATACAAAAACCTGAGTCGTTCTTCCATCTGGAAACTGGCTCCAATTTACTTGGTGCTTTTAAAGAAACAAACTTTAATTTAAAAAAAATTGCTCAAGAAACAGAGACAAAATCCATGCACCTTTTGTGGTATTGCTCATTGTGAGCAAGTTAATATGTTGTTTAGATTCCAGTTTGTAAGGATGTAGGTGGTATAGGAGACCAATTACAGGGCTACAGAAGATGATAGGTGTAGAGGGATTATAGAGACAAAGTGGACAAATGTGTGAATGCAAACCAGAGTGGGAGTGGAACCAAGAAGGGTTTTTGGTGATTTAATTAGATTATGGTTGTTTTGGTTAAAGTGGGGGATACTCGGGATTCATTTGTAAATTCTTCTAACATTTAAAATTTGTTGTTTACCCATCTGTATTAGCTCTTCATTAGTAATTTCCAAGTTGTTTTTACTTCAATTTTCCATTCACCTAATCAACAAAGTGAAATACCTGAAGTATACGGAGGGATCCTGGGGTCCAAGTCCATAGATCGCTCAAAGTTGCCACACAGGTTGATAGGGTGGTTAAGAAAGCGTTTGGTTTGCTGGCCTTCATTAGTCGGGGGATTGAGTTCAAGAGCCGTGAGGTAATGTTGCAGCTCTATAAAACTCTGGTTAGACCACACTTGGAGTATTGTGTTCAGTTCTGGTCGCTATATTATAGGAAGGATGTGGAAGCTTTAGAGAGGGTGTAGAGGAGATTTACCAGGATACTGCCTGGATTAGAGAACATGTCTTGTGAGGAAAGGTTGAGCAAATCAGGGCTTTTCTCTTTGGAGTGACGCAGGATGAGAGGTGACTTGATAGAGGTGTATAAGATTATGAGGGGCATAGATAGAGTGGACAGCCGGCACCTTTTCCCCATGGTGGCAATAGCCAATACCAGAGGACATCGGTTTAAGGTCAGAGGAAGAAAGTTTAGGGGAGATGTCAGAGGTAGGTTTTTTTTTAAACACAGAAGGTGGTGGGTAGAGGCCGATACAATAGCGATATTTAAAAGACTCTTAGATGTAATGCAGCACTTCGATCCAGCACGTGGATGTAAGAAAACTGTAAGGCTATGAGCTGTGTAGGAGGGAAGGGTTAGATTGATCACAGAGTAAGTTTATATAGGTCAGCACAACATCGTAGGCCGAAGGGCCCGTTCTGTGCTGTACTGTTCCATGCTGCTCACATAACTGGAATGCCATCAGTGGAACTGCTTGTACTGCAGATAACAATGTCAAGACTGACCTCTTGTTTCACAATCTTGGAACGAGACTGCAGCTTCATATTTGGTCAGTAATCCACCCCCACAGTAAAAGCACTGTGTGCGGCCTGGCTCAGGTTGGAAGGTGCCAATTGGGCATGATCGACAGGGCCTAAACCCATCGGAGGAGAAATGTCCTGGAGAGCACTGGCCTGAAAAAAAGGTGACAGTGACTTACAACCCATTTGCACATTAGCAAATTAAAAATAAAACATCCACACACAACATAAATGGGCAATGTTGTTCTGTGGCTATACTACATTTTGTGATGGCATAATATATTAGATATTAGATATATATTCAATATATTAGAAACTATCCTTCTGCCAGCTATTCCTTGTCCATCGTTGCTAGGACATGGCTCATAGGACAGCTGCCCTTTTGTATCTTGGTAAGTGCCCGGGGGGGACACAGGAGACATTGGTTGAGCTCTCCACTGTATTAGTGTCCTGGTTCACAGCTGCCTGGCATGTAGGTTCAAATCCAATCCAAAAAGGGCTGTGCAAGTCTTTTGAATATTAATTAGAAATCACCGTCAGAAGGTGTTTGAATGAAATAACTAAGTTCTGAAGAGTCCACCATAAAATATTGTCTTTAGAGATGTTTATTTCCTACCATGGATTTGCAGCTACACCACCCAATGATGCAAACTGCATAATCTAATTTTGATGGGAAATTTCCAAATCCATCTTGGAGTAACAAATTCTTGTGAAAGGCCACCAACCTCAAGTGGTCACTGTCTTTCTCTCTTCACAGATGATGCCTAATCTGCTAACTATTTCCAGAATGATTTCTCTAAATGGCAGCACGGGCTCAAGGGTCCAAAGGGGCAACTCTTGCTTGTGTCTTCATTTACTCCTTATATTTCAGACTTCCAAAATTCCCCATATTTCGCTTTTGTAAACAAAAGAGAGATCTGATATTGTTCAACAGCGGTACTACTGATGTGAAGCAATGTTAAGAGCCAATTGTACTGAATTATCCAAGAGCATGGTATATTACTTTAAACTTCATTTTCAATGCTTTTAGGACATTAATGAGCTGTCATCAAGATTAAACCTCAACCAAGACTAACCTCTTCATGTTATCCAGCACAACGTCATAGAATTCTGTTTATTTTTAGAGAGAGAATGGTCCAAACAATAATGAAAGCCTTGTGTTTATATAACCCTCATTAGCTACACACTTCAAAAATGCAATCTGTGGGACTATGCTCTTAAAAACATCAGGCAGATATTTGGCATTTTATGTAATTTGAATTCTGGCTGTTGCTCAAAATTTGTTTAGAAATTAATGCATTCAGTGCAAGCACTGCTCTGGCATTGTATGTGTCAACATCAATATATTCAACTGTTGAGTAAAACCATCATTCATAATTCAGCAGTTAAAGCATGTGAGTAAAAGGCCACAGTTACTTGTTCATCTCATCCACAAGCTTGCTTGGCTACCATCTCCATTGCCTAGGCAATATCAAATGCCTGCTTGAGGTTCAGTTTCCTCTCACTCACAGCTTCCTTTGAGTATGCATCACAAATTCCACCAACCAAGTAATCCCTCAATACATCGTCCAAGCTTGTATCATACTCATTGTGTTCACTAATCTATCTCAAATCTGATATAAGCATGAACAACTAAATCTATGAGATTTAACTCTATCTCAGTAGATCATGCTGGTACACAGTTCTAAATAAAGAACCCTAATATCTCATGAAAGGCAAGCAACACAAATTCCTGAAACCATTCTGGTTGGATTCCATTTATCCTCGGCACCAGTAATTACAATGGCATTGTTTAATGTATTCCAACACTGAATGCATCAAACATTGAGTAAAAACAACACCCCTGATTCTGCAGTGAAAACACATTCTGCTCTGTGTAAGGAGCCATTTTTATTTATGCCCCTTATCCAGTAGAAGGCATTAATAACAGTAGAGTTGCAACACAATGTTGCCAGATTTTTAAAATACCATCACAACACAGGTTATCACACTATATAATTCAATAGTTGCAGCCAGTGTCAAGTCAATGAAATATTTTGTTTGAGAGTTGCACTTTTTAATTAAAATAACAACGGGGATAGACGTCTTTTCTGGTTAAAAATAAGTGGTTTAGGATTTTATTTTGCATAAATTCTAGTAGATGAACCATTGTCTCCTCTTGGATATGCTTAGCAATCTGTGTTTCACTTTTTTTTAGTTTAAGTGAGGAGAATGCTTGAAATTCAATGTTTACACCCCTTTGTCCCAGATCTGGATATGCCATGTACATATACCATGCACATGTTGCTCCCAATCTGTTTTGACTTTTCTATTCATTATAACATATTAGGTGCACAGTGGCTAGCTACCCTACAAGTTTTGGAGCCCCTTTATATATAAAAATAATTAAAATTATCTGTACTAAATGTAGAATTAATGTTTGCATTACTAAGGATTTCACTAAAAGATTGACTTTTATATTTTCTTGCAATGTTTCTCCCCTTATATCTTTTTTCTGAGTAAGGTGGCCAAGGACTATTAGGACTTAATGTCATCTTTATAGCTTGAAGGGAATGCGGAATATTTGGAGGGAGGAAGGTTGGGAGTAGTTCTCTTGTTCAGAAGTAGAATTGCAATCAAATGAAAAACATCAAGAAAGTGAAGTGACAAATCTATCAAAAATTGTGCCAAGTTTCTTATCATCCACCAATTGATTAACAAACACAATTATAAATAGAAGGCAAGAACACACCTCCACACTCAGACACATTCCGAGCCCCAGCTATTCCTTGTCCATCGTTGCTAGGACATGGCTCACAGGACAGCTGCCCTTTTGTATCTTGGTAAGTGCCCGGGGGACACAGGAGACATTGGTTGAGCTCTCCACTGTAGTAGTGTCCTGGTTCACAGCTGACTGGAAGAACAAGACAGACTTGTGAGAGAACCAAAAGATTCTGCATTCCACTTTCTGCCGTTTCATTATTCGTCATCCTGTAATGTACTTATGCTGTCTTTATACTGAGAGACAAAGTAAATTATGTCTTTTATAATAAAGAAAAGCTGTTGCCTGACTGCATTATGCATGAGACCTTGGAGCTGGTATTCATTCAAAAAAAATCCCATCTATGGATTAAAATTGGCCCCAAGGTTCTGCGACAGGTTGATCTTTGGGACTGCACAGTGGTGGAGCTGCTGCCTCATGGATCCAGCGACCTGGATTCAATCCCGATTTCTGGTGCAGTCTCTGTGGAGTTTGCACATTCTCCTTGTGTCTGTGTGGTTTCCTCCCACACAAAGAATCGCAGATTTGTAGATTAAATGGACCCTGTAAATTGCCCACAGTCTTGAGGTGAGTGGTGGAATCTGGGGGAGCGGGGAATGTGGGTAGAATAAAATGGGTTTAGTATAGGATTAGTATAAAAGGGTGCTTGATAGCTGGCATGGACTTGATGGGCTGAAGGGCCTACTTCCGTTTGACTCTAGTAGTTATTAGTTTATTATGCATTTAGAGTTCCAACTCTGCATTTGACATCACCTTGGTTCCCCAATGGGTCGCACCTCAGAAGAAGGATATCTGATACCTTGATTTCATTTATCCTTGTTTAAGGAGGGCAATAGCACAAAATTTGTATCTCACACCTTGCATGAAAATATTTAGTACTGTCTTTCAAAAACAAAATGCCCTGTTTTAGCCTCTATTTCAGAAGATGGGCAGCACTTTAAATTGTGTTTTAGTCTTCAAAATAACACCCAGGATGACTTCAGCCACCACCTTATATCAATCTCTTCTGTTAGAGACCATTTTGGCAATGGGTGACTGTAAAATATCAAGTACGAAGAGAAGTTTTTGACAATGATTAGCATTAATAATCACTTTAACTAATTGCGGTCATTATGTTGAAATTCTCAAAGGATTTGCAAGGTGTACTGAAGTGACCGAGTGTCAGAAAACACCAGAAACACTCAGTAGGTCAGGCAGCACCTATGGACAGAGAAAAATAGTTAACTTTTCAGGCCAATGACTCTTTACCAGAACTGGAAAAGTGAAAGAACCTGTGTGTTTTATTTTGCAGGGAGGACATAAGGAGTGGACAGAACAGAACAGAGGGAATGTCTGTGATAGAGTGCAGACCAAATCTGAAATTAAAATAAAAAATGTGGGAAACACTCTGCAGGTCCACTAGAGTCTGCAGACAGAGAAACGGAGTCCACATTTCAGGTCCAAGACAGAGGGCGTGAGGAAGGATCCTCGACCTGAAATGTTAAGTCTACTTCTATGTCCATAGATCTTGCCTGACCTACGGAGCATTTCCAGCATTTTTATTATAATGTGGTCAAGAAGGTTATTCCTTATATCTCAGTTGTGAATCATTTCAGTTCATAATGGTCCATACCAACTTGGAATAATACTTACTGCACTTCCCATCCTGGAGCACCTGACCCGTGCTGCACATCTCCTGGTTATCATGCATTTTTGCTGGTTTCTGAGCGACTTCATATTCTGTCCCAGAGAACTGAATATAAAATTGTTGTTTATTAATTGACTTCCTTAACGTTTTAATTGCGGTCTGCAGTTTTTGTTCCATCCTCTTGCGCACACATTCCATGTTACAGGAGTCTGAGGAGGAAAGCATTGCAGATTGCTTTATTAATGGTTGGATTATATTGAGCATATATTTACTTACAACGTTTGTATTTTTCTATTTAAGAGAACAGAAGTTCTAAAAGCAGGACCTGAGTACACTTTATTGAAGAAATCTGCAGGCAATCAAGAGGACTAAGGGTGACAGAAATGAGTCCAGGCAATCGCTAAACCTTGTTGAAGTGAAATTGAAAACATTTTCACTTCTTATCCGCAACACCCCGCATTAGACAACACATTGACATTGAAATGGATAAGGTGGTGCGGCTTGGTAGTGTCAGAAGACCTGTTGCTTTTCAAAGCTGTTCTTCCACTCTGCAGGAAACACCTTAGCATTAGCTGGACAGAGATGAGAAAATCAGTACATGTATATAGATGGATGTTTATGGGAACAACCTTTCCCTCTGCATTGGTGCAGTACCAAAAGAATAATGGGAGAGATTGTGCATATATATTTAAAATAATTCTCAAAGTTGTGATGCCAAGGAATTACTCATTGGAAAAAATGTAGCTTGGTTAGATAATGAGGATGGAAGGAAGCTCATGTGAAGCATTAACACAGGATGGACCAATTGTGCCAAATGGCCCGTTTCTGTTCTGTAAATATCCGTGCACGTCATAAATGGCTCTGAAAAGAAAAGCCAACAAACATTAGAAATGGAAACATTTAAGTCGGCGTGGGAAAAGATGGGAGAAACTAAGTGAGGCTGAGTGAGTTGTCTTTTTCAGAGGTGCTTGAGCACTTTGCTAACTTTTTCATAAAAACTTGATTCGGATACATTGATTTATCACATTCCTCTTCAAGCAAGTTTCTATTTCCGATAATGCAGTCTCTAGACTCATTGACAGGGGGAGCTGGAGACCTGTTTGGTGAACATTTGTGAGATCATCCAATCATGTAGCCGAAACACACACATGATATTTGTCGGTTTGAGCTCTTTCGGACATTAAGACTCTAGTTGCCACATGCCAAACCATTACCCTGACAAACAAAAATGCAGAGTCCACACAATTGAATGTCATTTCTCAATCACTTGGGTGTCTCAATGGGCAGATACTTCTCAGGCTAATTCATTTTTCTTAAAACGTATGCCTTTTTAATACTTGCTTTTGTTCCCACCATTTTTTGAAAACCAAAAATTTAACTGAATCTAGTTGAATTTTCTTGCACAAAATTGTTCACCTCTTGCCCTTTAACATTATTCAACATTTTAGAACTGCACAGAACTGCAGTAAAGTTCATACTGAGAATAAGCATGGAGCAGCCGACCAGTCATGTTCCTCAGTAAGAGGTTTCTGTTATAATCTATGATTTAAATGTTTTTGATGATGGTAGATACTGACAAAACAACAGAAAATATATCTGTTACAGATACATGTTGCAACCAGCTTGGATCAAGTTTACAGTTCACACCTGTTAAGTATAAACTGAGTTCTGCAAAAGAAGCAAATCAACTTTGCTTGTGACAAGAGCTCACTTCCATACTTACGTTGGTTGAAATAACTGCAAACCAAACTATCGCCAAAACAAAGAAAAAATCTGGGTCCCAGGGGGAAGGGCAGTGAATGAGCTCGAGATGCTCAGTTTTCACAAATCGAAGGGAATCTTGATACCTTAACACAATGAATCCAGTTATCAGTTGGTAGGTGATTGATAAGTAATATAAAGGACCATAAGACATAGGAGCAGAATTAGGCCATTTGGCCCATTAAGTCTGCTCCACCATTCGATCATGGCTGATTTATTTTTCCCTGTCAAATCCATTCTCCTGCCTTCCCCCTGTAACCTTTGATGCCCTTACTCATCAAGAACCTAAACCTCCACTTTACATATACCCAATGACGTGGCCTCCACAGCCATCTGTGGCAATGAATTCCAAAGATTCACCACCCTCTGGCTAAAGAAATTCCTCCTCTTCTCTGTTTTAAAGGAACGTCCTTCTATTCTGAGGCTGTGCCCTCTGGTCCTAGACTCTCCCACTACTGGAAACATCCTCTCCACATCCACTCTCTCCAGGCCTTTCAATATTTGGTAGGTTTCAATAAGATCCCCTCCCCCCCCCCCCCCCCACCCCATCCTTCTAAACTCCAGTGAGTACAGGCCCAGAGCCATCAAACACTCCTCATGTGTTAACCCTTTCATTCCCGGGATCATTCTTGTAAACCTCCTCTGGACCCTCTCCAACACCAGCACATCCTTCCTTAGATACGGGGCCCAAAACTGCTCACAATACTCCAAATGTGGTCTGACCAACGCCTTATAAAGCCTCGGTATTACATCCTCGCTTTTATATTCTAGTCCTCTTGAAATTAATGCTAACGTTGCATTTGCCTTCCTTACTACTGACTCAACTGCAAGTTAACTTTTAGGGAATCCTGCACTAGGACTCCCAAGTCCCTTTGCACCTCTGATTCCTGAATTCACTCCCCATTTAGAAAATACTCTACGCCTTTATTCCTTCTACCAAAGTGCATGACCATACACTTCCCTACGCTGTATTGCATCTGCCACGTCTTTGCTCATTCTCCCAACCTGTCCAAGTCCTTCTGCAGACTTCCTGCTTCCTCAACACTACCTGCCCCTCCACCTATCTTGGTATCATCCACAAACTTGGCCACAAAACAATTAATTCCGTCATCCAGATCATTAACATATAATGTGAAAAGTAGCAGACCCAACATCGACCCCAGCAGAACACTACTAGTCACTGGCAGCCAACCAGAAAAGGCCCCCTTTATTCCCACTCTTTACCTTCTGCCAGTCAGCCAATCTTCTACCTATGCTAGTACCTTTCCTGTAATACCATGGGCTCCTAACTTGTTTAGCAGCCTCATGTGTGGCACCTTGTCAAAGGCCTTCTGAAAATCCAAGTGAACAATGTCCACTAACTCTCCTTTGTCTATCCTGCCTGTTACTTCCTCAAAGAATTCCAACAGATTTGTCAGGCAAGATCTCCCCTTAAGGAAACCAATGCTGACTTCGGCCTATTTTATCATGTGCTTCCAAATATCCCGAAACCTCATCCTTAATAATGGACTCTAACATCTTACCAACCACTGAAGTCAGGCTAACCAGCCTATAATTTCCTATCTTTTGTCTCCCTCCCTTCTTAAAGAATGGAGTGACATTTGCGATTTTCCAGTTCTCCAGAACCATTCCTGAATCTAGGGATTCTTGAAAGATCACTACTAATGCCTCCACAATCTCTTCAGCTACCTCTTTCAGAACTCTGGGGTGTAGTCCATCCGGTCCAGGTGACTTATCTACCTTCAGACCTTTCAGCTTCCCAAGGACCTTCTCCTTAGTAATAGCAACTGCACTCACTTCTGCCCCCTGACTGATATGTATGACACCTGTCCATTGTGTGCTGTTTTCATATTGCCTGTGCACATAAAAGGTGCAAATAATAATGCTGAGAAGAGGGGAGGGGCAGATCAATAAGCATTAGAGTGGGATGGGCTGAAAGTCACTGCTTACAACACAAAGTTCAAAAATGGCAAACTCATATGGTCTTCCTTTTCTTTTAGAAACTTTGTTATGATTGGGATATATTGAAGTGTCGTAGCCCATAGTGGATTTCCCCTCACCCCATCCCTCAAAGATTACCAGTTACTTAACAATGAAATTATGGTGACCTTTTTCTTCCTATCCGCTTAAAACATTCTTCTTGCTCTTTCAGCCTTCTGAATCCCTTAATTGCATTTATCCCAAATGCATGTGTATGTGTTAAAACATTAATAGTGCACAAAAGGAGAAAACTTCAATGGGTAGCTTATTGCACAACAATACTAAATTCATTTGTCATATCCATGTACATATTGGTAATCAAAATAAAAGATAAATCACTTTTTCTGCCATGAAGACATTCTGAGAAGATTCTGTGGCTCCAATGTAGCACCTATTTAGCATTTGCAATTTTTGATTTTTCTTTAACCCCAGTAAATATCACACAAAAAAAAACAGACCTTCGCTTTGAAAATCTTTTGGGAAAAGGGGCAAATTACTCCCAGCAGGGCTCTGCAGGCTTCCTTTTTAACAACAGAAGCAAATAGATCAGTATCTGTAGTAGATTCAACTTCATGCAATCATTTCTTGGAACAGATCCAAGTAAAATGCCAGAAAGGGTGAAAAGTAGAAAATGACAACGTTGGTACAGGCCTTTCGGCCCATCATGTCAGTGCTGACCATGATCCCAAATGCCATCTTCCTGCACACAGTCTGCATCTCTCAATTCCCTCCCTGCTTGTTCACATGTTTGTCTAAATGTCTCTTAAATGTTGCTTAAATATCTGCTTCTACCACCTCCCCTGGCAATGCATTCCAGGCACTTCTCATTCTCTTTGTGTAAAAATCCTGCCTTGCAAATATCCTTTAAACTTCTCCCCTCTCCCCTTAAACCTATGCCCTCTAGTATTTGACATTTCCATGTTGGGAGAAAGACTCTGACCATTCACCGTACCTGTCCCTCTCATAACTTTCTACACTTCTCTCAGGCTGCCCCTCAGCCAAGCTTGTCCAACCTCTCCTGAGTGCCCTCCAATCCAGGCAACATCCTGGTAAACCTCCTCTGCACCCCCTCCAAAGCCTCCACATCCTTCCTATAGTATGGCAGCCAGAACGGCACACAATACTCCAAATGTGGCCTAACTAAAGTTTTAAACAGCTGCAACATAACTTCCCAACTTTTGTACTCAATGCCTTGACCGATGAAGGCAAGCATGTCATAAACCATCTTTACTATCCTATCTACTTATGCAGCCACTTTCAGGGAGCTATGGACTTGCACCCCAAGATCCCTCTGTAGATCAATGTTCCCAAGGGTTCTGCCATTTACTGTATACTTTCTCCTTGCATATGTTCTCCCAAAATGCAACACTTCACACTTGTACGGATTAAACTCAATCTGCCATTTCTCCTCCCAAACTTCCAACTGATCTACATCCTGCTGTATCCTTCGCTAATCTTCCTCGCTATCCACAACACCAATCTTTGTAAATTTACTAATCGGACCATATCGGACTAATTTTCATCCAAATCATTTATAATAGATCACAAACAACAGAGGTCCCAGCACTGATCCTCGTGGAGCACCACCGGTCACAGACCTCCAGTCAGAAAAGCACCTCTCTACCACAACCCCCTGTCTCCAATAACCAAGCTCATTTTGGTTCCAATTTACCAACTCATGGTGGATTCCATGTGACTTAATCTTCTGCAGCAGCCTACCATGAAGGATCTTGTCAAATGTTTTACTAAAGTTCATGTAGGCATCATCCATCGCCTTACTCTCATCAGCCATCTTCATCACTTTCTCAAATTTGTGAGACAGCACCTCCCATGCACAAAGCCACAGCAACTATTCCTGATAATCCATGTTTTCTGAAATGAGAGTAAATCCTGTCCCCAAGAATCTTCTCCAATAATTTCCCTACGACTGATGAAGCTCTCACTGGCCTTTAATTTCTTAGCTTGTCCCTGTTGTCTTTCTTAAATAAAGGGGCAACATTGGTATTCTTCAGTCTTCTGGCACCTCACCTATTGATTCTTTATAATTTTTTACCTTTATGTTTAATTTTACTGTGGAAAACAAATTTATTTGTGTTAAATGGAAAGAAAGAAGAAAGGAACCATGAATATTCTTCTCTCCCTGCTCTCCATTCTGCAAGTCTCTGCAACAAGAAGAAATGTAAGTTTGCAAGCTCTGGGTAGGACCTTGAGGACAGGAGCACAAGGTCAACTCAGCAGCTGGGGAGAAAAACATCCCCATAAACAGAAAAGAGTTTGATCGATGATTTAGTCTGACAGAAATGAATGAGGAGAAAAGGCCACACAATGAGCAAAAATTACTCTTGAGTGGAACTTGCTCTTCAAGACTTGTCCTTTCAGCGGAGAAAGCTATCATTATGGTGCCCGCTCCAGGGTGAAATCTTGGAGCTCTCTCAACATCTCAGGGTTTTGACATTTGACAAGAGTGTTCTGGGAAAAAAACCCTGCAAAGTGCTTTTAAGTAGCTTATCAAAAAGTTTTGAGAATTGTTATTTTCTGGTTACACTCAACCATCTGGTGATTGCACTGGTGAATTCTCTTGAGACGGATTTTCAAGTTACAGAAAATTCAGTTAAAACCCAAGAATTATGTTTACACAGTGTTCACAAATCCATCTTTAAACTCTTGGTTTTCTCCTTCCTTCCAAAATTAACTATTCACCATCAATTGCATCCACCAGACATTTTCATGCCCCATCCCAGGATCAGTGCTGGGATCACACTTTTCTTAACATTAATGACAAACGTGGGTGAACAGGGCACAGTTTCTAAATCTGCAGATAGCACAAAACTTGGAGGTGAAGTGAACAGTGAGCAAAATAGTAGTAAACTTATTTGACCAAGGTAAGGCTAGCAGTGTGGGTGGTTCAGTGGCAGGTGAAGTTTAATGCTGAGAATGATGAAGAGTTATATTTTGGTAGGAGGACTGAGAGTAGGCAATGTAAACCAGAGAGCACAATTCCGAAAGGTGTCAAGAATGGAGAAATCTCTAGGTATTTCTGCACAATCCATGGCAGGGCAGCTTGAGAATGCAATTGATGGGATCCTGGGCTTTACGTCAAGAGAGACAGAGTACAAGAGGAAGAAAAATCCCACTGGGCATTTATAAAACACTAGTTCGGTCATAACTGAGTTTTAGGTTTAGGTTTGGGTGTCACTGTGTAACATGCAAAGTCATAGAGTCATAGAGCAATACAGCAAGGATACAGGCCTTTGGTCCCAACCAGTCGATGCTAACCACACTGCCCACACAGCTAGTCCCAATTTCCTGGGGAAAAGGCTGTTACCATCCACATTATCTATGCCCCTCATGATTTTAAAGTCTTTAGAGAGGGTGAAGGATAGGGTGGGAAAACTGAAAACATTGGAATCAGCAGGGAAGCAGGCCCTTTGGCCACTGGGTCAGGACCAACCATCAAGAACTTCTTTCCACTAATCCTACATCAATCCCACTTTATTGTCCTGGCATTTGCATCAGCTTCCCCCCAGATTCTACCTGATGTGCTAGGGGCAATTAACAGCTAACTCACCTGCCAACCAGCATGTCTTTGGGATGTGGGTGGAAACCAGAGCACCAGGAGGAAACCCACGTGGTTTCGGGAGGATGAGCAAGCTCCACGTAGAGAGCACTGGAGATTAAGATTGAACCTGGGTTGTGTAAGGCTGCTGTGGTACTGTGGTGGTGACAGGATCTGTGAAGGTATTCAAAATCATGAAGGGTCTGCACAGGAAGGAGAGAGAGAGAAACCGTGCCCATTGGTGGAATAGTCAAAAACGAGAGGACATAGAATGAAGATGATTTTCAAAATAGCCAAACCTATAAGGGGAAACTCTTCTTCACACAGTGAATAGTTAGGGCTTGAGGCACTGTCTTTGAGAGTAGTGGAGACACTACAATTGTATCATTCAAAAGGGAGCTGAATAAGACTTCAAAGGGAAAGGAGTTGTAGGACTATGGAGGTGGGGGAGAGCTGGACCGCTCTTATAGTGAGCCAACATGGGCAGAATGGTCGCCTTCCATGCCTTGACCATTCTGTGATTCCGTGTTACTCCAAGGGGCCAACTCCTACCCGAGACAATGCCTCCAAATTCTGGAATAGTCTGGCATGACAAGATTAGAACCTTTCAGAATCTCAGGCTATTTAAAATGATCTTACGGTGAGTGAAGTAGTTGTTATGTGCCCCTGTTGTTGTAGAAAATGCAGCCAGCAATTTGTGTACAACAAAACCTCACAAACAGCAACGTGGGTATGAATAGAATATCTATTTCAGTGATATTGATGATAAAATGCTGTTGGTAAAGTGCGCTGTCGCCTGTGGACGAACTTTATTGCCTTCCTGGAACATTTTCTATTTTCCAGATATTTAACTAATTGCCTTTGAGCAAGCAGTGCTGCCATGTGATCTTGTCTCCATTTGCATCTGGACTGAGAATGAATTGTATGGACATAGGCTCTGAATAGAAATATCAGGCTGATCAGTTTGGAAATATTGCTATTAGATGTTCCTACCACATCAATGTCAAATTTAATCTTGAATTGATCTTTAAAAAAATCTTTCAAAAAAGCATCTTAAATGATCTTTAAAAAATAGCATTCTTCTGACGTATTTGCAATAACAAATTTTACCAATTGACAACTTTTGGAATGGCCCCTGTTTTATGGTGTTTAGTTTTCTGGTCAATGATGTATGCAAAATGCTGATAAACTGCATTTTTTTTTACAGCTATATATAGATATATACACACACACACACACACACACACACACACACACATTGATTGAAGTCTGGGCATAGCTCAAGTCTATTGGCTTAATACATTTCACATTACTTTTGGGTGTCTTTTTGAATGGATCTGACTGCACAGTCACTCCAAAGATGTCTCTCATGGAAGTCCCCAGGGAGTACCCCACCTTTGTCACAGCTAACAAGATTGTGAATCTTCAAACAGTCTAGAGACATCTGACCCTGTAATTGGCACTTTTGGCTGGAAGTGCAAAAGCAGTTCTCTCCTCCCCATTCCAGAACACAGAAGGGGTACGCTAACTGACGGGGTGGTTCTTTGGAAGGGTTGGGGGAAAGAAACTTTATTTATGTGCTAACAACAGTAACTTGGAAGGTGTATTACTCTATCCAGCCTGTCCTACAGACATTTAGCCACTCCTACCCCACCTCAATTCATACCATCTCCTAGGCAAGTTTAAATAAAAAAATCACACACCGATTAGAAAATTCTGAGGGAAGAAAATCCTATAACACCCCTCAGCAGAAAATTAAACTTTACAACAAAAAAAAGGTTCCTTTTATCATTTCCATGTATAAAAAGGGGGAATACTTGAAATGAAGACACAAGAGACTGCAGATGCTGGGAATCTGGAGCAACACACCAAGATGCGGGAGGAACTCAGCAGGTCAGGCAGCATCTATGGAGGGAAATGGACTACACCCCTTCCTTCTACCTTTTTATATTAGCCATCTCCCCTCTTTCCATCCAGTCCAGATGAAGGTTCTTGACCTGAAACCTCGAGTATTCATTTCCCTCCGTAGATGCCACCTGATCTGCTGAGTTGCTCCAGTGCCTTTGTGTGCTGCTCAATACTTTGAATGAAATTGATTTCCCTGAAATTGCCTTCTCCGTTAAATCTAATCAACTCCTCACTGAGCCACAATGGTCTAGGCAGTGTAATCCACTACTCTTGAGACCAACTGATCTTCAGTTTAAATAGCCACTAACCTGTCACCTGTTCGGACTTCATTTCTACTTCGAATTCTGCTGTGATATGCGACACCTCCTTAGATGGTGACTTGCGTCCACGCCTCCGCTTTTTGGAAGAATCACACTTCAGGTTTACAAAGGTCACATGGCAGTTGTCTGTGCATGGGAATTGTCCTCCTTTGTGCAAAGGAAATTGAAGTTGATAAGTGAAGAGGCAGCATATAAAAGAACAGCAGCACGTATGTGACAAAATGTAATAGCGAGGTACTTGGTAATAGATTATGTTGTGATGTACTTTGAATCTCATATAATGTTTTCATTGGATATCTTCAAGATTAGAATTTCCCCGTTGATGAAGTCTAAAAGTTGACCAGATAAACCAATACAATTCATTATCTATAGCCAGATTCTGCCATGTTAGCATTATCTATGTAGGCGACAATTAAAGGTTGCTCTGAATGGCTACGAGAAAATAATAAATAAAATCTGCAAAGAGCAAATGGAGAGTTTTCATGTTTCCATAGGAGTTATATATTATAGTAAATGATAGAAACGGGAAAGCAATTTCATTGGACTCAGGCTAAATTTTGGATATCCACAATGACAATTTCAGGCACCTAAAATTAACTTTAGGCTTGGAATAGCTGGTAAAGAGTAAGCCTTCTGCCACACACTCTCTGAAAAGGGGGTGACGTCATTCATTCTCCATAGGAGTCTTTTTGTGGACTTTCTAAGCAATGTAATAACTGTTAAGGGACCTTTTTTTAGGTTAAAGACACCAGAAATTAACCTGAGAACACCTAAAACATATTTCACACGGGCTGTTTATGCCAGGAGGCACACTGGATTCTAATCCTATCAGTCATGTTGGACCGGATCCAAGTCACAAGACCCATAACGTTCTCTCTCAAAAAAGTTCTACAAATTTGTTTGCTGGTCAACTGCATGAATATCTTTGTAACTTATTGACTATCTTAGTAGCTTCATTGACTTTGACATTCAAAATGTACATGACGTTGTCTTGCAGCTTGCTGTGAAATACAAAGCATATTAGTAATAAACTGCAATATATAATCATGGGAACCTGCTGGGCGATTGAAGTGGAACTGCCATCACTGCTCTCATTGATGAACGACACCATCTGAACCATGCGTTAAAACTGCAAAATCCCTCTGTTCAGATGACTCCTAAGAACTGCTCAGGCTTGCTCTGCACATGTTAAAATTTCCGAAGACGTTGCTACAACTTGTAAGTTACTCACTTCTGCCATCCTTTCAATGTGTTACTGACACAGTGTGAACATCTGACTATATGGAATTTGATATGTCATTTGACAACTTTGGGCAGCAAATTTAACAATGGAGATAATGAAGAAATTGAATGCTTCTCAATAAGTAAATAAACAGTGACACCCATTTATATAAATAGGAATATGCTGCTAAAATAAGACCATTAGTACTGCAATACCAGTCAGCGATGCTCTACAATTTGTATTCACGTATCATTACTACCCTTAGCAATCCTGTACTGCCTGCTGTGCACTGCAAAACAAGGAATACTTATTAAATTTTGATGTCATTGGAGAATCACAATGAAAACAACATACTTGGCATAAGTTTATTGGATAACAGCTGCCACTGATCAAGTTCCATGCTTGTGATGACATTGTGTTCTTCTATGGTACAGTTGTGCATACTATTTACAGATGAAGGTAATTTTACTGTTGTATTTTTGCTGAAGAACCTGTATGGTTCCTGGTCTGATCACCTGGACCAGAGGTTTTCAACCTGTGGTCCGCGGACCCTCTGGGGGTCCACGGCGGGTTGCGGGGGTCCGCCAGCAAGCCAAGAAAAAAATGGAAAAGCGACCTGTTACAAAGACGTAGCTTACTTGCTTGCTCCAGTTTCCTACTATTCAGGAAATCAGCCATATCTATTCTATCTGTTATAGGCGACAGTCTTAGAGACTTAGACGGTGTTTCCCTTCTGGTAAGCTGCCGCTTAATATTCGATTTGTTGTAGTCAGAGTAGTCAGTAGTGTTCACTACTCACGGACTATTCTGTTGTGCACTGTAGCGTTAGCGGAGACTGAGTGACGTTGTTGGTGTGCCTTAATAATATTGCTTACTTACCGTGCATTTACGCCACAGTGATGTCACTGTTAAACGAAAAGTGCGCAAGCGTGTAAGTTTTAGATTAGTTTTGATAATTTTGTTCATCAGTAAACAGTAATTAAACTGTCCAGCATGTATTGCTGAGTATGGAGAAATTTCTGAAGAGTAAAGCTGACCAGAAACCGGAAGATTCTGATGACGAAGGGGATAAGGGTGACCCGAAAGAGAAAACAACGCAAGTATGATCCAGAATACATTTCATATGGCTTCATCGCAGTGGGGACAAATGCGGACCAACCTCTCTGTGTCCGTGTGTTGCAAACACTGTCCAACGATGCAATGAAACCAGCAAAATTGAAGCGCCATTTAACAACAGTGCATCCAGATATTGCCAGTAAGCCGAAGGAATATTTTTGAGCGGCAAAAGGAGCTTTACCTCAAGCAGAAAGGCAAAATAATAGCCTGTGCCACTGTAAATGAGAAGGCTCTTCACGCATCATATTTGGTAGCATTACAAATAGCATGTTCCAGAAAGCCCTCACACAATTGGAGAAGAGCTTACACTGCCTGCAGCAGTAGATATGTGCGAAGTTGTACTGGGAAAAGAATCCAGTCAAAACTGAAAGCCATTCCACTGTCTCATAACACAGTAAGCAGAAGAATTGGTGATATGGCAGAAGATATACAGAGCCAGTTGATAGCACGTCTTCAGCACGTTTGATTTGCAATTCAGTTTGATGTAAGTACTGATATTGCCAGTGTTGGGCAGTTGTTGGTTTATGTTCGATATTGCTGGGAAGAAGAGGCTTTGGAAGACTTTTTGTTTTGCAAGGCGCTCCCAGGGCGTACAACCAGTGAAGAACTTTTCCGTGTGCTTGACACTTTTTTTGTACAATCGGCATTGGCGTGGACACAGTGTATTGGAGTATGCACAGATGGTGCTGCCGCAATAACGGGATGGAAGTCGTGTCTAGTCGCATGAGTGAAAGAAGTAGTAGCTCCACATGTAGCAGCAACCCACTGCATGATTCACCGTGAGGCTTTGGCTGCAAAGGATATGGATGAAAATCTTGCGGAGGTCCTTTTCCACGTGCATTAAAATCTTAACTCTTATCAAAGCCAGGCCGCTCAATCATCGTTTGTTTGAAAACATATGCCGTGAAATGGAAGCCGAAGCATAAGGCATTCGTGCTACATACAGAAGTCAGATGGCTGTCACGAGGCGCATTGTGCAGTGTGTATATGAATTGCGAGATAACTGCTAATTTTTCTAAATGAGCATAAAGGATCATTGGCAGAGTTCTTGACAGATGAGATGTGGGTTGCCAGATTAGCTATCTTGCAGATATTTTCAACATTTTGAACAGCTTAAACTCTATCATTGCAAGGACGCTGGCTCAAATGTTCTGAAAACGCATGACAAAATCAATGCCTTCCAGAAAAAACTCCATATCTGGAAGGGAAGATGCGAGCAAGGCGTCTATGATATGTTTCTGTTGCCGGCTGACTTTATGACAGTGAACGAGGACTAAGACAGAGGCCATTGCTAGCACCGTTTTGAACCATATCAACAGCTGTCACATTATTTCCATGAGTATTTTGGCAACAATGACACGAGCAATGTTTGATTAGATTTTGAAATCTGTTTGAACGCATGCTCACTGATTTAACTGGACGTGAACAAGAAGAATTGGCTGAACTTTCATCTGATAAGACTTTGCGCCTGTAGTTCAACCGAATGTCACTGTTGTCGTTCCGGATAGCATGTTCCCAGGAGTATCCACTGCTGTCCAGAAAAGCCGTCAATGTTCTGTTACCATTTGCAACCACTTCCGTGTGCGAAATAGCATTTTCTGCGGTCACTGCCATGAAAACCAAATACAGATAAAGACTGAATATTGAGGATGACATACACGAATGTTTGTCGCACATACCCCCACGTTTGGACAAACTCTGTAGTGCAAAAACAGGCACAATCTTCACATTGAACTGAACACTGAGAAGACACCGCTGGTCATTATCGGTGATTGAAATAGTCACTATTTCAATAGGGCCTATGTGCAGTAATTTAAGTGTTTGTATGCATGAATTATTGTTGGTTTGATTTTTGTGGGCTTTGGGGGTCCACCATCTAACAAGGACTTGCTCTGGGGGCTGCAGCATGAAAAAGGATGAAAACCCACTGATCTAGACAGGTAATCCCTTGGGATCAAGGACATGTTTTCATCCCAATTCTGTGGCTGAAAAGAGTGGGATGGGGTTGGATTGGTATCAGAGAAATGGGGATTGAGGAAGGGCAAGTGGGGGGGGGGGGAAGGATCGAGATAGTGCAGGGAAGGAGAAAATGGTAAAAGGGGACAAGAGGATTGAGAGGATATAGGAAAGAGTGAAGAGCGTGCAAATGTGTGCACAGATGTGAGTGTGTACGCTGTCTGTGTGCACACCTGTGTAAACGTGCATGTGTATGTGCACACGTCAGCAGAGTTTGCCTGGATGTAGCTTCAGTGTGAGAAGCTGTCTGTGCATATGTGTAGGCCTTAAGACCTTGTATCAGAGCCTAGTCTCCTCTTAGAAACACAATTGCCTGATTGAATTACTTACCTTACCACCAGACAGCATTACTGCCAAGTAGCAAAGTAGTTCATAAAGCAACAGTTTAATAACTAAATTGCACAGAAAACAGATCTAAAAAGAACAGAAGACCAATGAACAAAATCTTTGAAATTTACAATTTAAATCCAACTTTTGAACAGCCTTGGCTGTCAGAAGTACTATATTAGCCATATAAGTTATAGGGCTGTATGGCACAGAAATTGGCATTTTGGGTCACAATGTCCAAGCCAAACTTTTTGCCCATCTATACTAACCCCACTTGCTTAAATTAGGTCTGTATCCTTCTCTCTTTATTTAAGCACCTGTCCTTTAAACAAAGTGACTATATCTGACTCCACCACCTCCTCTGGCAGCAGGTTCCAGATATCAACCACTCTCTGTGGAAAAATATTTCCCCTCAAATCTCCTTTAAAATTTCTTCCTCTCACTTAAACCTGTGCTCTCTTGTTTTTAATACCTCCAGCATGGGAAATTGTCACATGGTATAACCTACACAACAGCATTAGATCAAATCATTGTGGCTGATATATTTAGCCCCTTGAATAACATTAGTACAAAAAAATGGAATTATATATACTTAGCAATTAAAACAAAAGAACATATCACCATATAATAGTTGGTTTATTGGGAAGCTTTCATTGAAAGTGAGAGAGTTATCATATTTTCAGATCTGTTTTCCAATATAAGTCCTTCAAGATGACACATGTTTGAAAATAAAAGCATCTGAATGACACATGTCATTATTGTGTAATTAACCAATGTCTTGTGGTGAGGAAGTCATAAACTGTGAATTGCATTCAAAGTTGTTGGATGATTGGTGCCACTGAACCATTAGCTTAACAAAATATCCTCTTCTCTTTCATCTCCTTGAGAGTGTCATGAATTGGTGTGTTTGTACATGAATTATTCAGTAAACTCACCACAGAGATTCAAGGATAATAATTAATGAGCAGGATGGTGTTCCTCTTTGGCCAAAGAATCCACACACTGGTTTGCTCCAGCACACTGAACACTGGGGCATACACACTGCAGCACACAAGTAACAGAAGGTGTTGGAGGTCAGGTACAGATGTTCCCTGCACTCATGGCTCCATTCATTTGAAAGGAGCTATTGAAGGTGAGTGAAGTTAAGTGTTTTATTTTGAAGCTTTGTGTTAACTAACATTATTGTTTTTAGTTATTTCACATCAAATCTGGTGATAAATAATTTTTTTTAAATTTAATTCTATAGATGCTCTCTATTGTCTTTAACCATCTCTGGCTATCTGAGACATTTACAAACAGCAGAAAGACCAGAGTTTCAGAAGACCATCATTGGGCAGAACCTAGCCTGGATTATGGTGTGTTCCATCCACTGAACAGCTGCAGTACCAAGGTCAACAGGACCTCTGCAGACTTGCACTTACGGAAGTTAAGTGTGACTGTGGGCGCCCTACGAGAGGCACACAAGGCACAGGTCGCGTCAGCCATAGGCCAGGTCAGGCACAATCTGACCCATTAACCCTTCAAATACTGTTAATAGTCAGTAATCAACAACCCTCACCTGAAAATTGAAAAAAAATTGGAAGTGTGGATATGCATTTTTTTTACACAGGGAATTTTTGTTAGGCATTTGAAAAATGTCACATTTTTTTCTTATTTTTCCTTTCTCTACCTCTTAATCTCATTATTCATTCCTTATTTATTTTCTTGTGCCTGATTGGATGAAATGCAACGTCAATCTAATTCACCAGTCTTCTCAATCTGATTTTAGATTTCTCAGTCCTATTTCTCATTTTAGATGAGATCAACAAGATTTATCACATTTTCTTTACAATTAGCCTGAATTAAAGGTACCAAGACCTAGAATAATATGCTGGCTTTCAGATTTCCTATTGCATCAGCTTTCAGTTCAAAAACACCTTTGTCACTATGATGATATTGGAACAAACTCCGAGACCTAGGACTCAACACCTCCCTCTGTAACTGGATCCTTGACTTTCTAACCAACAGACTGCAATCAGTGAGGATAGGCAGCAATACCTCCAGCATGATTATTTTCAACACTGGTGCCCCACAAGGCTGCGTCCTCAGCCCTCTACTCTACTCCCTATACACTCATGACTGTGTGGCCAGATTCTGCTCTAACTCCATCTACAAGTTTGCCAGATGATACCACCATTGTAAGCCATATCTCAAACAGCGATGAGTCAGAGTACAGGAAGGAGATAGAGAGCTTAGTGGAATGGTGTCATGGACAACAACCTTTCCTCAATGTCAACAAAACAAAAGAGCTGGTCATTGACTTCAGGAAAGGGGGTGGTGTACATACACCTGTCTACATCAATGGTGTTGAGGTCAAGAGGGTTGAGAGCTTCAAGTTTCTGGGAGTGAACATCACCAACAGCCTGTCCTGGTCAAATCACGTAGAAGTCATGGCCAAGAAAGCTCACCAGCACCTCTACTTCCTCAGAAGGCTAAAGAAATTTGGTTTGTCCCCTTTGACTCTCACCAACTTTTACAGATGCACCATAGAAAGCATCCTATCTGGATGTATCACGTCTTGGTATGGCAACTGCTCTGCCCAGGACTCTAAGAAACCTGCAGAGAGTTGTGGACACAGCCCAGTGCATTACGGACACCAGCCTCCCCTCCTTGGACTCTGTCTTTACCTCTCACTGTCTTGGTGTAGCAGCCAGCATAATCAAAGACCCCACCCACCCGGGACATTCTCTCTTCTCCCCTCTTCCATCGGGTAGAAGATACAGGAGCCTGAGGGCACGTACCACCAGACTTAAGGACAGCTTCTACCCCACAGTGACAAGACTATTGAACAGTTCCCTTATATAATGAATGGACTATGACCTCACAATCTACCTTGTTGTGACCTTGGCACCTTATTGCACTGCACTTTCTCTGTAGCTGTGACAGTTTTACTCTGTACTGTTATTGTTTTTACCTGTACTACATCAATGCACTCTGTACTAACTCAATGTAACTGCACTGTGTAATGAATTGACCTGTACCATCAGTTTGTAAGACAAGCTTTTCACTGTACCTCAGTACAAGTGACAATAATAAACTAATACCAAATAGCTATTGTGTGGAGTTAATTCATCCAGCTCTTTCATGAAGTTGGTGCCTTTTGGAATTCTGATTTTACTGAGGAAAGCCAAAAGATTTAAACAACTGCTGATCTTTGTAAAAGCATGATTTTACTAACATGTTTCATTTAGCCAAGAGGCTTCTAGCTGGAGAAAGAAAGATAATATTTGTTTGAAATATTGCAACTCGGTAGTAATGGATTATTCTGCTGTAACGGGTAAATTTGCAATTGAAGTAGAGTTGACAGATGCTCAAGGGCAATCCATTACTTTTATATATTCACTATTTTTACTGATGTTTAACCTGTTCCTTCGCTTTATTGACACTTTTGATTTTAGATATCACTTCTCAGCCTTGATCAATAGATTAACTCCGTTGCTGGCAGGCAACAAGAAATTCACCCTTAGCATTAAACTGTTGTGTTCCCACTGACAAAAACATCAATTCCTCATGAATCTGGTTTATGCCAATATACATGTTACACTTAATGTTGGAAGTATGACCCAATTACCACTCCTATCAAAATCAAACTATAACATACCTGACATGCTTTGTTTCAGACTATCCTTAATCCTTTCCTTAATTCGTGGTCGAAGATGGCATTTGGCATCCTTTATCTTGAATCTAGCTTTTTGCTTTATTGGAGGTGCCAAAGGATCTGAAATAAAAACAATGTATGCCTTCAGTATCAGAGGATTTAGGTTTAATTTTTTTTTCCAACTCATTAACAACATGTGGCCTGCACTGAGAAAGCCATCCCAATTGCCCGTGAAAAAGTGGTGGTGAACTTGTATAATCTTTCGAGTTAAGGTATTCCCACAAGTTGGTTCAGTAGAGGCTTCTTGGATTTAAAAATAGAAACAGTGAAGGAGCAACAATTTTTCAGGGTGGATTGTGACTTTGAAGAGAACTTGGATATGACAGTCATTCCATATGCCTGTAGCACTCATGGTAGTGGTTTTGGGTTTGGGAGGTAATGTAAGTCAGGTGAATAACTGCAGTGCATTTTGCAGATGGTGGAGACTGCAGCCATTTTGTACCAGAGGCAGAGGGAATGAATATTTAGGACGGTGGGTAGAGTGCTGGTCATGTAGTCTGCTGTGTCCTGGATAAAGTGCAGCTTCTTGTGTGTTACCAAAATTGCACTCATCCAGGCAAGTGGAGATTATTCCATCACAGTCTCTCTTTGTAGAGATGGTCACTGACTGGAACTTGTGTGGTATGTATATTGCTGGCCAAGTAAATTACTAATTAATACAAAGATATAAAAATTCAAGCAGAGAATCAGATTATTTTTATAATACGTGGTACCTGTGCTCTAATGAGCTCCACACTTGGAACCTAAAGTTACTCCATTTTCCTGTTCTTTCCTCGTTACCTTCAATAGTTTTGCTTCAAGTATTTACTTAATACCCTGCTAAGTGTTCCTCGACCATCGCTGGGATTGGACAACATGCACACCTCGGGCCTGGATTCCCTGGAGTTCCACTCTGTCCTGCCAGCATTTGGCCATGCCTCGGGAATGTTGCAGCTCCTGGGCAAGATGTGTTAGAACCATAGAACCATACAGCACAATACAGGCCCTTCGGCCCACCATGTTGTGCCGACCTTCAAACCACACCTAAGCCTATCTAACCCCTTCCTCCCACATATCCCTCTATTTTAAATTCCTCCATATGCTTACCTAACAATCTCCTGAACTTGACCAACGTATCAGCCTCCACCACCACCCCAGGCAGCGCATTCCATGCACCAACCACTCTCTGGGTGAAAAACTTCCCTCTGACATCTCCCTTGAACTTCCCACCAATTACCTTAAGCCATGCCCTCTTGTACTGAACATTGGTGGCCTGGGAAAGAGGCGCTGGCTGTCCACTCTATCTATTCCATAGAACCATAGAACCATACAGCACAAAATAGGCCCTTCAGCCCACCATGTTGTGCCGTCCATCAAACCACCCTCACACTACCTAACCCCTTCCTCCCGCATATCCCCCCGAGTAATATTCCTCTTAATATTTTGTATACCTCTATCACATCTCACCTAATCCTCCTTCTCTCCAATGTGTAAAGCCCTAGCTCCCTTAGTCTCTCATCATAATCCATACTCTCTAATCCAGGCAGCATCCTGGTAAATCTCCTCTGCACCCTTTCCAACGCCTCCACATCCTTCCTACAGTGAGGCGACCAGAACTGGACACAGTACTCTAAGTGTGGTCTAACCAGAGTTTTGTAAAGCTGCATCATTACTTTGCGGCTCTTAAACTCGATCCCACGACTTATGAAAGCTAACATCCCATAAGCTTTCTTAACTACCCTATCCACCTGTGAGGCAACTTTCAGTGACCTGTGGATATGAACCCCCAGATCCCTCTGCTCCTCTACACTGCCTAGAATCCTGCCATTAACTTTGTACTCCACCTTGGAGTTTGTCCTTCCAAAGTGTACCACCTCACACTTCTCCGGATTGAACTCCATCTGCCACCTCTCAGCCCAGCTCTGCATCCTACCAATATCCCTCTGTAAGCTTCGACAGCCCTCCACACTGTCCACAACACCACCAATCTTTGTGTCATCTGCAAACTTGCTAACCCACCCTTCCACCCCCTCATCTAAGTCACAAAAAGTAGAGGTCCCAGAACCGATCCCTCTGGGACACCACTAATCACAGCCCTCCAATCCGAATGCACTCCCTCCACCATAACCCTGTACTTTCTACAGGCAAGCCAATTCTGAATCCACACAGCCAAGCCTCCCTGGATCCCTTGGCCTCTGACCTTCTGAAGAAGCCTACCATGCAGAACCTTGTCAAACGCCTTACCAAAATCCACGTAGACTGCATCTACTGCACTACCCTCATCAATCTTCCTGGTCACCTCCTCAAAGAACCCTAACAGGCTTGTGAGGCAAGATCTTCCCTTCACAAAGCCATGCTGGCTGTCCTTAATCAGTCCATAATTCTCTAAATGCTCATAGATCCTATCTCTTAGAATCCTTTCTAACAGCTTACCCACCACAGACGTAAGGCTCACTGGTCTGTAATTCCCTGGAATATCCCTACTACCTTTTTTGAATAAGGGGACAACATTCGCCACCCTCCAATCCTCCGGTACCATCCCCGTGGACAACGAGGACTCAAAGATCCTAGCCAATGATTCAGCAATCTCCTCCTTCACCTCATGAAGCAGCCTGGGGAATATTCCGTCAGGCCCCGGGGACTTATCTGTCCTAATATTTTCTAACAGCTCCAACACATCCTCTCTCTTGATATCAACATGCTCTAGAACATTAACCACACCAACACTGTCCTCAGCGTCATCAAAGCCCCTCTCCTTGGTGAATACTGAAGAGAAGTATTCATTGAGAACCTCACCCACTTCCACAGCTTCCAGGCACATCTTCCCACCTTTGTCTTTAATTGGACCTTCATTTACTCTAGCCATCCTTCTGCTCTTCACGTACAAGAATAAAGCCTTGGGATTCTCCTTAACCCTACTCACCAAAGCCTTTTCATGTCCCCTTCTCACTTTCCTCAGCCCCTTCTTAAGTTCTTTCCTTGCTAATCTATATTCCTCACGAGCCCTATCCAATCCTTGCTGCTTACACCTTATGTATGCTGCCTTCTTCTTCCTAACTAGTTGTTCCACCTTTCTCGTCACCCATGGTTCATTCACCCTGCCATTCCTTCTCTGCCTCACTGGGACAAATTTATCCCTAACATCCTGCAAGAGATCCCTGAACATTGACCACATCTCCATAGTACATTTTCCCTTCAAAAATGTCATCCCAATTTACTCTCTCAAGTTCTCGCCTTATAGCCTCATAATTCGCCTTTCCCCAATTAAATATCTTCCCGTCCTCTTTGCTCCTATCCCTGTCCATGACAATTCTAAAGGTTATGGAGCAATGGTCACTGTCCCCTAAATGTTCGCCCACTGATAGATCTGTCACCTATGCCGGTTCATTACCTAAAACTAGATCTAATATGGCATTCCCTCTAGTCGGCCTGTCAACATACTGTGTCAGGAATCCGTCCTGGACACACTTAATAAACTCCGCCCTGTCTAAACCTTTGGCGCTAAGCAGGTGCCAATCAATATTTGGGAAGTTGAAGTCTCCCACGATAATAACCCTGTTATTTTTACACCTTTCCAAAATCTGCCTCCCAATCTGCTCCTCAGTATCCCTGCTGTTACCGGGGGGCCTATAGAATACTCCCAGTAGAGTAACTGCTCCTTTCTTGTTCCTAACTTCCACCCATAATGACTCTAGAGAGGATCCTTCTACATTATCCACCCTTTCTGCAGCTGTAATAGTGTCCCTGACCAGTATCGTCACCCCTTCTCCTCTTCTCCCCCCCCCCCCAATCCCTTTTGAAACACTGAAAACCAGGAATATTCAATATCCATTCCTGCCCTGGTGTCAGCCATGTCTCTGTGATAGCCACAATATCGTAGTCCCATGTATTTATCCAAGCTTTCAGTTCATCTCCCTTATTCCGGATGCATCTTGCATTTAAGTCAGGATTTCATCATCCTTGCTGACTAAATACAAAATAAAAGTCTCCACTCGAGTGTCCTGAAACAAAATATTCCTTCATTGTCACTGGGTCTAGATTCTGGAACCCCTACCTAACACCAGAGGGACTTCAGCAGTTCAAAAGTGCAGCTCACCATCAACTAGGGATGGGCATCAAATGCTGTCCTTGCCAGTTATGTTCTGGGTTGCATTAACAAATAAATTAGTAGATATTCCTGATCCTAATTATTGAGAGACTTGAATGGGAAAACAAATGCCATTCCAAATCAGATTAGCAATCAGATTAATCAGCCCTGGGAAATAAAACATTACTATCACAGTAGTGCATGGCATATTTCGTTACACTCAGGTCCTGTGTGAGACGGTTACCTGCACAACTGGGCAGAGTTGCATTTCGTTTCTGTGAAGATTTGGTTGGCTGTATTGGAACACCACAACTGAATGTATAGCTGTTTTCAGAATCTAAAGAAAGATAGAGATTGTATATTAGAGCAAGATGGATAGACAGGTGAACCCCCTAAGTTCAACTATATCTGTGAACAGAACTTGATCTTCATGTACCCTTCCAGGTTATTAAATTTAATTGTCATTTGCCCACTCCTGCTGCCTCCACATCTGGACCCGTTCACTCACATATAAAATGCCCTCTATAATTCTCCAATTAAAATAGGGACCACAGATATTTTATCAGCCCCATATCTGATGTCTGTCAGGCAGTTCATTGCAAGAAGCCTGCAGCTTCGTACCCTGTGCTGCAAAAAACAAAATCTCACATTCATCTCCTTGTTATTCTGATGACTGCCGTGAAATCAGGAACTCATTGAATGGCTTTTCATCATTCCCATAAATGCTGATAATGACCTTCCCACCAGTATTTTCATCCCTGCAATCTTATAAACAAGATGCAACATACGGTAACTCCATCTACCACAGCATGAAAATACTTCTAACACCTTACAGCCAATTTCTATTTAGAGTGATATAACTCAGCATAATCCTATCCTTATAATGATAGCTTTACATTTGAGGGAAGGTTTTCACAACTTAGTTGCATTGACCATGAGTTTGAGTTATTAAAGATTTAAGCTTTTATTTGTAAAATAATTTATGTTATTAAGAATAATTAGTATCGCTTTCAAAAACTGATAGAATTGCCTGGACTTTCCCAATGCAATTTCTATACAGCAATGCAATTGATGACATGGAAAATTCTATTGAGAAATCATACTTCCTTGTGAGTGAATGGGAATGAAAATGAGAGTAAATGTGAGTGCAGGTGGGAGAGCCACTGAGAGCATGGGATTGTGTGTAAGAATGAAAGGAAGTGGGTGAATACAAGACAGAAGTTGTGATCACTCTGTTTCTATTGAATAAGCACCATCTCTGTTTCAAGCTGTATTCTCTCACTGGACTATTAGACAACCACAAGCACATAAATGCTGCACAAATCAGTTCATCGAAATAAATGATGTTCCATTAAAATTGTTATGAATACAATGCTTGAAAAGGCAATAGAAGTAGACACAATGGAAACACTTGCAGAACTATGATGAAAAACCAGGGAAGTACGGTGAATGTCGACTCTTTCAAAGAACTGGAACAAGCACAATGAGGCAAATGGCCCTCCCCTGTGCTGTATGGCCTATATACCAGACTGAAGGAAACTATGTGATTACTTTTGTGTTACTAGTCTGGATTGTGGTTGATTCAGACCATTGTTTGCACTTGCTTCTGCATTACTCCCACAGCGGCTGCTCTTACTTTTTCAGTCTTCAGTGAAATTGATCTCCAGGCCTCACTGCTGCCATCGTTTGGTGAGTCGCAGTGATCTGTGAGTGACACCTTGGCCTCATACAGCAGATCCTGACGACTCACCCCAGACCAGTCTGATGGCCCTTGACAGCTCTCAAAGGCCTTTTTAACTGGATTTAAATACTTCTATTTATAAACAGCTGGAAATATTTAAATAATTCAAAATTGCTAAAATTTAAAAAAAATAATAAATGTACTTTAAAAGCTGTTTGTCTTAGAAATAAATTATAAACTTTAACATAGAACAGTACAGCGCAGGAACAGGCCCTTCAGCCCACGATGTTGTGCTAAACTAATTAAACTAGTAATTAAATGCCTGACTAAACTAATCTCTTCTGCCTACACAATGTCCATATCCCTCCATCCTCTGCACATTTATGTGCCTATCTAAGACCTCTTAAATGCCTGTATTATATTTGCCTCCACCACCACCCTGGCAGCGCATTCCAGGCACCCACCACTCTCTGTATAAAAAAACTTGCCCCACACATCTTTATTGAACTTACCCCCAAGATTGAATAAAATAAACAAACCTTTCATTTTCACATGCCTTTTCAATCCAGATCAATAAGTCCTATAAAATGAGTTCAGCTGCACTACACACTCCAATACACTGAGCATAAAGCAATGGCTTGATGCCAAAAGTACAGCCCCTTGGCTTTGCATGGCTGAATTCTGCCCTTGAACTTAGCACCCGATATCAGCTTCTGTCTTGCAATATGAGGGTGTAGAAGTCAGGAGTGTGCTAACCTGCAACTAGCCGACAGTGCCATGGGGATATCACTATGGTCTGGCCCATTGTTCATTAACTGCTGTTCAAACAGAGGATTGCAACCTATTTGGAAGGCACCTAAATGCATCACAAACCTTGTTGTTAAAAATCTCCCCATGTTTTGCCGTGATCTTTACTGTAACCAGCAGAGATCTTGAGTCTAATTAATGACTTTACTAATCTCAAAAAGCCTACAATAACTAAATCTGGCAGCACTTGGCAACCTATTTCTAGCTCTTCTCAAATGCATTTTAGATTTTTATTGTATATTTATACAGTGTTAAGTATTGACATTCCATTACTCATGTATTGCTTCATCATATATATATATATATATAATATATACACACACACACACATACATGTGTGTGTATTATATGTCTTTATTGGAAGTGTAAGATACTATAGCAGAGAGCATGAAATCTTATTGTTATTCGAAAAAAAGAAATAAAAAATTCACTACCAGTGAGACCATTATTTAACATGTCATATATGGCTTGTTCGACTTCCTATTTACGTAGGGAACCACTGCACACTCGTGATGTGCCCTCTACTTGCTCCATAAGCAGATATCTTCCTCCACCTGCATGGATATTATTTCACATACGTACATTGTCACACAATCAACAGTAATACTTCTCTGCGCAAGACACTTTTGAAAAGTTTGTTAAATTCTGAAAAGTTGGGAGCTTTAAGGCTGTGGACAGCAACGGAAGTGCCAGCATTCTGACACTGAAAATGAAGTAAGTTTCAGACTTCCACATGTTATAGTGAAACACGGAGGTCCGGAACTTACTGACAGTTGGGGAGGGTTGACTCTCAGTTTATTCTGCTACTGGACTCAGTGCAGATGGCAGTGGTAGAGCACAGTCTCACTGATGAAATCACTAATTAGCTCAACCTTTCCTCATAAGACGTGCTCTCCAATCCAGGCAGCATCCTGGTAAATCTCCTTTGCACCCTCTCTAAAGCTTCCACGTCCTTCCTATAATGAGGTGACCAGAACTGAACACTCCAAGTGTGGTCTGACCAGAGTTCTGTAGAGCTGCAACATCATCTCAGGGCTCTCGAACTCAATACCCTGACTAATGAATGCTTTCTTAACAACCCTATCAGCCTGCACAGCAACCTTGAGGGATCTATGGAAGTGGATCCCAAGGTCCCTCTGTTCCTCCACACTGCTAAAGGTTGAGGCATGGAATTGCCAGCCTTTGCTGGAAAAGGTACACTGCCTGTTGAAATTGGAGGAAAAGGGGACTAACAGGTGATGGAGAGGTTGGGATGAGAACTGTAAATTGACAACGCCTGGTGAGAAAGAGGAAGGACCAATCTTTTGAATGAGTTTAGTTGTTTCTCCAACATTACTGAGCTAAGTTGGGAGATGGAATATTTTAGGGAGGATGTAATGAGAACAGAAGGCTAGTTCCCTGTGTGGGAGGCTGTTAGGATTGCAATTCAAATTGTTTCTGCATGAGGTGGTGGGGATTGACGGCTTGAGGCTCGTATAGTGAAGGCAGGCTTCACAGAAAGGTGAGCTAATAACCTTACTCGGTGAAGGCAGAATTCCTTGTTGCAATTCCAGATTACTTCTTTGGTTTTAGTGCTGCTTTGTCTCACTGTGGTCAGTTCACCATAAAGCGCGTTGCAATACTTTCGTAACCTAATACAACAGTTGGTACCACTTACCACTGTTAAAAGTTAATACATGATGACAGACATAAAGTCAATTATTGAATGCATTGCATTTATAGAACTGGTAGCACTGATATTCCAACACACATCAGTTTTTCCATTTGTATATTATTTGGTCAAATAAATTCTTATTATAAGTATTTAATCCTACAAAGCTCTCGTCGGCTATCATCCTCCATTCCCATTTAGATTTTATTCTGACATAGTAAATACATTTAAAAACCTGCCTTTTATATCAACAATTTAATGCATTTGTTCCAAACCCACATTCAAAATCATCTACTTTCCCCCACAATGGTATTTACATAATCTTTACAAATGGAATGCTGACCTGCCACAAAGAGTGCCTTTGATGGGCAAGACAGAGAGCAGCTTTCTACTCCTCCACTCTTACTGCAGATCAGCTGGACTTTACGTGCAACCTTTGCATTTCGGAGACATTTCACCGCCTCTGAGGGAGAAAGAATCATTAATTACAAACAAAGAATGAAATGGTCAACACATTAATAACCACAACAGATTGAGGCAACTGAAAAGACTCAAAAACAATGCAGATTATCACAGTTGATGGTAACGTGATGTCTCATTGGAGAGATGGAAGACAGTGAGTACAAGATATACAATTATCCACTCTGAATACTGAATCAAAATTTGCTACATCCCTGAGTCACACATGATAAAATAACTTGCATATATTAGCACCTTCAATGTCGTAAATATTCCCAATCTACCTCACAGGGGCATTTTGGGCAAAGTTTGAGAAACAGCAGGTAAAGCAGAACTGGGAAGGTGGCAAGGATAAATCCCTGAGTGATGGTTCAGGAGCAGGAAGAGATCTTGCAATGCAGACATTTCAGGCTAAAATGAGTAAATTCCCATAAAAGTGAAGGACCTCAGATTGATTACGGAAACATCTGACATCAACAAATCCCAGATCTGTTGGTTCCGAATGGGCAGAAAAATGATGGGTAATGTTTTATAATGCAGAAGAATGTGGTGCACTTATTGAAATGAAGGGACAGATTGGAAAAATGGCTTACAATAGATTTTGATTCAGTTCCACACCTCGTGGAGAAAATCCTTCAAAAGTAATTGCTTGTACCTCAGGCAATTGAATTTTGTTTCATAGTATTCTATAAAATGACTTTACAATGTGATGGTTAAGTGTTAATGCAGCTAGAAAACTGGTGATTAATGCATGTTCTTTATGTATTTCTCTTCCTGCATTTCATCTTAGTCCTTTGGTTTTTCTACATGTTTTAAAAGCCATGTATTGTAAATCATTTCAGAATGTTGCCAATTTACTGTGATGTCAATGACCTATGCATGCAGTTGCAAGGAAACAAGGGGCTTGACATTTGGCATGAAAGTCATCAAAAATGTCTGACAATTATTGAAAATATAACAAATTGAAATTAATTTAGCAACAGATTGCCCCCCAAAAACATGATGGTTTTGAAAGATGATCAATAAAATAGTGAAACCAAAAAATCAGAGGGAGAAGCAGGATCTTTTGCTTGTTGAACTAAAAGGAAAGTCACATAATTCAATCAATTTGTTGCTCCATTTCTCCCTCTAATCTATGTAGTGAGTTCTTGTACATAGAATAACTTGGAAGTCCCTGATACATCGGCGTTTTGTAGATGTAGTTCACTTCACCGCTTCTTATTAAAACATTATATTCATGCTGTTCAAGGTATAGGATGTCAGTACAAGGAAATGTAATACTTCTTCCTTAAAGCATTCATTATTAGCTTCAGGCATGCAGAATGTGCAAAGATAAGATAAAATTGATGGGCATTATCCAAGAGCAACCAACCAAAGTTGGATTCTTCCCCAGAATTTCTTAGACCTTGTATTGGCACGACACCAATGGGACATTCTCCATATCCCAACATGCCATCTACCAAGTAGTGCTAAATTAGAAACACAGTTGTGTCAATTTGCAATTGCTCTAACACACTTTGCAATATGACTATTGGAAAATAAAGACAGACCAATCATTCAGGCAGAGCCCATCCTCCCCAGATTTCAATGGCCCCCATTTTGAGACTGACGAGAACAGAGGAATGGAAAACTCATGAGTATATGTATGACAATTAATGCAGTTTTGAGGAAAGTAATGGATGCAAATGGAAAAGCTGGTGGAAAAGATAGGAGAGTGAGGAACAAAGATATGAAGTATTTTTCTAGGACACTGACACTTGTTTCAAGGTGAGGAGTGACAGCACTCAGATTGGATGACATCAATGTCCAAGCTTCTTATTTCTTTATATTTACTGTAACAGTGCATCATCTTCCAGCTCTACTGGTGAGAAAATGAAGGAGGTGCTTATTTTCCAATGGTTCTGATCTCAGCTTTGCAAGATGACCGAATTATCTGAACCCTGGTGCAGCCGAGGATGTAGAGATCATTGAACTTATGTTGTTGCTTCTGCTGCTGCTGTAACACTCTGTATAGAAATAATTAATATTTGAGACCAGAGTGCTGAAGAATGGCTGTGACAAGATAGCCAATATATTTATAATACTTTGGGCTTAATTTGAAAGGGATGGAATCTATGACATCATGTGGGATGTCATATATCAGTACAGTATGTGGACATTTACAACATGCTTTTTGTTTAAAAATTAAACTATCAATTGTGACACACATCTTCTTGTTCTTCTCTTGAGTAATTACAAGCGTTTTCTTTCAACAGAAACTGTCAAATAAACTTATTGGGGGAGAGGAACATTTCAGGACTCAGAGGAATCCAAATTTAGGTACTGCTTCCTCAGTGTGATCAGAGCCGAATTAGGCAAAACAGTGATAAGAACATTAAAATTAGTCCTTTTTTTCCAGGGGACTATCCAAAGCTATGAAAGTATAACCCCAAATATTGGGGAGGACTGGAGCTCATCAGTAATGCTTCTACAGGCGAACAGCCTGTCAGCTTCCACAGTTCAGATTTAGATAGTAAGAACACCTATGTAAGACTGAAGGATCAGCACCCTTGCCTACGGGAACAGAGGAGTAAGATGAGAAAATGTTAATCTGCTATGGATGGCAGGTTGGAATTTCACAGTCACCATTTCCTGTTCTCATTAGTGTCGACTCAGGGAGGTGCTGAGCACAGCTTAGGCATTCCCCAACAGGAAAATCACTTCAGCAGCTTTATAGCTCAAGACAGCTTGTATTCATCTCACATAAGTCTGGGGGCACTGCTATTAACATTTCATTCCTCAACAAATTTCTAAACTAAGTAAGTTTGACAGCTGAAACATCCTTTTAAAATGAAGAGGAAAAGTATGAAGCAGTGTTAAAGTGTGAATTTAAACATATGCATTTCCAAAATGGTTCCATAAATGAACATTTATTCTACTCCACTTTTCTAGTGCTCCTACCTTAACCACACAGATAAATTAAAAATCTGTTGAACAATTACTGAGTAAAATAAGAGTTAAGACCATTATTATGCAGCTGTTAGGACAAAGAATGGAACTGTCCCAACGTTCATTTGGTATACTGCTCATGGCAATTTTAAGCTAGACTATTGCATTTATGAAATGTATCCTGCTGGTGCTACAAACTTCAGTGCACAAATATTCCTGTGTTAAATTAAAACTTAAAGGTTTAGATACTTAAGGTATATTTCTCTTTTTTCACGTGGATTCTGATCAAATTACCTTTGAGAGGCTCCCGCTTTACCTTGATTATTTCTAAAATCTTACTCACCAGCACAATCTTTTCTGTTCCAATGCAATTTCTTCCCAGGAGGGCATACACACTCATAACTTCCCATTGTATTGATACAACCATAATCGCAGCTCCCATTATTTATACTGCATTCGTCGATATCTGAGAAGGCAAGAAAATACATTATGGTGACTGGAATTATTGTTTGTGGTGTGAGAGTAGAAGTGCTCCGTTATTACTTATAAATTCTATACTGATGATTAAGTTTGCAAAAAGGAAACAAGTTATCTTTTTTTTAAACACAGCTAACATTTGTATTATTCTAGGCCTAAGAATTAAGTAATTACCCTGTTGATGTTACAGTGAAACTAACTAGCTATACCATTTAGGGGCAGATAAATATAGTGCATGAAAGTAAGATGATAAAACATCCTTTAATATGGCCTCTTTAATTTCCAGCTTGTCCAAAGTATAGCCTCCTGTATTCTACGTTATGCTTGAACCCTCTTCTCCTTTCTTCTCCATTTCCTTTGATCTAACAGTGTCTCACTCATCTACCTCCCATTGCAGCCAGAGGTGTCACAAGTCCTATCTTAGGTCTCACTTGTCATCAGGCCAGACTTAAATCTGCTTTATGCCTTTCTGCGTGCTCTTGTTAGTCCATCATAGCACATTTCCCTACCTTTTTAAAAGCACTAACCCAAACTTCTCAATCATTCCCCCTGACACGTTGACTACAGACAGGTCCCTCTCGGAACTATTTTCTTGTATCAATCTCCACTCCATCTCCCAACCCACGTACACCTTACCTCCGTCTTCCGTTACATGGGGAAAAGTTCATTTGTAGGTTGCTAATAACTACAATCTCACACTGTGCTGACTAGCCTTAGGTCCACAGTTTGGTACCACATTTCATCCTTACTTCAATATTAATATATAGCATGATATTTTCTACTACTACAGTTTATTATTATCAGAACATGTGAATTATACTGTCACCCATCATACTGAACAAACCTCCACAATGAGTCAGTCCATATAAAGTATAGCCTTTATGACACAAGCATTCGAAGCTTCCTGGATAGTTGATGCATATATGGTCACAAGTCCTTTCAAAGGAACACTCATCGATATCTAAAATTGCAGAAAAGAAATGTCACCATCCAGAGATTAAAAGCAGGGTCACATACCTTCATGCAACTAATAGAGGCTCCAGACCCTTAAGGCCCTTCTTCCAGATTTATTTGAAGCATACAGTAGTTATGGGAACCTGGTTAGCATTTTACTTGAGCTAGTTTTCCAAGGAGAATATTTTTTGGGGAATTCTCCCATCATTCATCAGGTGAGTAAACTCAATCCATTAATGTATCATTGCCTGAACAGTGTACATGCTAGAAATCTGCACTTGATCCAGCAGATCAGAATTTGTGAGTCTATCCTTTCTGTCAGTATTTAGAATGCATCGTAGGCAGCACACGTGAAAGCAGTTGAGTCTCTTTGCTTGACTGGTGTACAGAGTCCAGATCTCACCATTGTACACAGGAGTGTCAACATTACAGACCTTGCACGTAAATTTTTGTTTGCTCAGGAGACCACCAGATTTATAGCTGCTCAGTTTCCAAGTAGGGCGTGATGAACAGAAGGAATTCATTGACATTTGGAAATAGCAGCACTTTCAGTTTTTAGCCACAGTTTAAGTAGAACTTCAGTGGGCACAAAAAGGATGCAATTCGTTAAATAATAGAACAAAAGAGTTAATGTAGATAGGGACCTGACCATCAGCATGGTTATGATGGGCTGAAAGGCCTGTTTCTGTGCTGTATGACTCCGGTACCCTGGACATCCACCAAGAGGTGTAATTAACCTTGTTTCACCCTCCTCTGCCCCATTCCCAAATTTTGTACATACAAAATGTCAAGGCTCAAAAAGGAAAGTCCCACAGACTGTCACTAGGCTTGTATTTAAAGGTATAAACCTACTTAATGCAGAAATTAACAAGCAAATTAATACATCAAATAGAAAAGAAATCCCAAATTGGAGATGATTGAAAGTCCAATGCAACATATTGTTACTAGCTATAAAATGTTATTCCAACAGGCACAGTTCCCAGTGTTTTCCATGGATGGAACTCCTGGTTAGAGAACACCTTAAAATTGCCAAATCACAATCCTATGTCTAAAAATAGAAAATTTTGTAAATCCAAAGCAGATCAAGTAGCAGATCAAAGGAGATCATCTTTTTAGGTGCAAATCTACAATCTCTTCAAAACCCACAGGAAGTGTCACCATTCTCCTGATTTACCCATTTTCAAGACTTTTCTCCATTTCTGATCAGTAATGTTAGGGGTGTTTCGTTTTTAATTGCAGATCGTTTCCTCCCAGCTAAAACAAGGAAGATGTGACAATTTCTGTCTCATCCAGTGTGTATGTATTACTGAATACAAGCAACATCAACAAATCGGTACAGAATTCCTTTGTAACATAAAAACTGTGCCAAAGAAAAGCACTGAGAATATGACTGGGTTAACAAGTTCATCGTTCTCAGTTTTCCAGTACCTATGTTCTCTTAAAATTTTGTTGCATAAGTTTCTCATCATCTTATGACTGATTCAATGAGAGTATAGATGTTTTTAAAATGTTCATTTATGCTGCTTACAGATCAGTGACATTCCCCTAAAATAACACAGTCCTTCCCCATCCATTGTTAACCCAAGAGCTATATAACTATCAAACCAAACCAACCAAGAAGGTTTGGGGTTACAGTTCTATTTTGCAATTCCGGCAAAGGAATTGGGTTGGAGCAGAATCAGCTCCAGCTCCAGCTCTAATAAAATCCCCATTCAACATTTTGTTTAAAACAACTGGTCAACTTTTTGACTCAAATTCAAGCTTTCAGTAATGAGTTGGCAGACTGGGACATGTACTGTGTTAGCGTGCTGTCCTTTTGCACCTTGTTTATTGGTTTGAATCTCATTCAGAATGATGGATTAGTGTGTCCTAGGGGAAGCTTCAACTCATTCTGGCTGACAGAAAGAGGGTAGATGCGTAGATAAACTAACTGTGTAAAGACTTAGTGCCCGATTCTCTTTTAATTCCCACTGTCACTACCTGAAGTAGTGAAGGGATGTCGGGAGAACACACACCTGTCCCCATCGAGGGGTCAGCAGTGCAAAGGGTGAGCAGCTTCAAGTTCCTGGGCGTCAACATCTCAGAGGATCTATCCTGGGCCCAACACATTGATGCAATCAAAAAAGAAGGCATGCCAATGGCTCTACTTCGTTAGGAGTTTGAGGAGATTTGGTATATCACCAAAGACTCTTACAGATTTCTATAGATGTATGGTGGACAGCACTCCGACTGGTTGCATCACAGCCTGGTATGGAGGCGCCAATGCACAGGATCGGAAGAGGCTGCAGAGGATTGTAGACTCAGCCAGCTTCATCACGGGCACAACCCTCTCCGCCATCGAGGACATCTTCAGGAGGCGGCGCCTCAAGAAGGCGGCATCCATCATTTAGAACCCTCACCATCCGGGACTTGCCTTCTTTTCATTACTACCATCAAGGTGGTGGCATGGGAGCCCGAAGATCCAAACTCAACAATTCAGGAACAGCTTCTTCCCCTCTGCCATTAGATTTCTGAATGATCCATGAACACTACCTTATTATTCCTTTTTTTTGCACTATTTACTTATTTTTGTAATTTATAGATTTTTTATGTCTTGCACTGTACTGTTTCACATCATATGTCAGTGATAATAAATCTGATTCTGATCCTAAATGGAGCCTTTATATTTTTTAGCTGGCTAAGCTTGCTGCTTAACTCAAGTAGTACCTTAATAAGACAGATTCATTAGCATCTTATGCCATCCGTGGGTCACACTGACATCATAACATCCTGGAGTAAGGTGCACTATTTTTCCTTACTTCTCTCCCAAGTTGCTCAGGGGCATATTTCCTGGAACTCTTTGTTTGAATCACTCCGATCAGGGTTCAGTCACTGCCACAGAACCAAGAAAGATCCAGCAAACATCCGATGTTATGTTGTTAAAGGTACTACATGCTTCTTGCCCTTCTAGTTTAACTTGCCTGGACTTGGGGGCCTGAGTTACAAGGAGAGGTTGCGTAGACTAGGATTTTATTCCCTGGAAAGATTGAGGGGTGACTTGATATATAAGATCATGAGGGGCGTAGACAGGGTTAAAGCACGTAGTCTTTTCCCCAGGGAGGGGATGCTAGAAACAAGAATGCATAGGTTTAAGTTAAGAGACGAGAAATTTAAAAGGGACGTCAGGGACAGCTTCTTCATGCAAAGGGTGGAGCATATTTGGAATGAGCTGCCAGAAATAGTGGTTGAGGCAGGCACATTAGCAACATTTAAAAGCCATCTCAATAGGTAAATGGATAGGAGGGGTTTAGAGGGCTCTGGGTCAAAAGCAGGCAGATGGGACTAGCCCACTGGGCAACACAGTCGGCACAGACGAGTAAGGCCATAGGGCCTGTTTCCATGCTGTATGACTCCAGATAAATCTGCATCATTTGACATATTTAATTGCACCATTCTCTCTGGTATTATCCAGCTGTGTGGCACTGTACTTCCTTGGTTTAATTATTTATCAAATCCATCACAGCCAGAGGATAACCTACATTTCACACTCTTGTACTAACACCTCTGTTGCTCCAATCTTATTTCACTTCTCCAGGCTGTCTTTTGGCAACATTATCCAAAGGACCAATCTTCTCCAGCTTCACCTCAGACTCCTTCCTTGTCTCTATTTTGTTGAAAGGCTTGTCCTAAAATCCAGTACTGAATGAGCAGGAGATTTCTCCAGCTATTTGCAGAAAAGACCAAAGCCTGCCACGAATTCAATTCTGCAAACACCCACTTCACCCACCCCTTTTCTGGTAAGTGTACAGAAGTTGTATGCAAGCTTGGTTATACTTGATCTAGAGATTGCCTGGATAGTGCAAAAGATAAACTGACCAGCTTAGCTTTTGCACTGTCCAGGCAATCACTGTGACAGTGAAGGAAGCAGAGAATCACTCAGCTGCTGCTAAAACTCCTATTCATGGCTTTGTGACCTCTAAACTTGATGTTCCAATGTTCTCCTAGCCAGCCTCCCACGTCCAACCTCGAGTCCATCCAGATTTCTGCTGCCATCCGTCACCCAAATCAATCCCCATTTACCCATCACTGCTCCTGTGCTCTACAATCTACATCATCTCACAAGTTAAGTGAACCTTGGTCTCAAAATTTTCATTCCTTGTTTTTAAATCCCTCTACGGCCTCAATATTTTGAAATATCTTGTTATCTCCTTCAGCCATACAACCACATATCAGTGCTCTTCAAATTCTAGCTCAGAGTCTAATTGTTCAACCACTGGAGGCTTTGCATTTACCCATCCTTGGAATTCCCTTGATGCTCTTTAAAATCTGTATCTGCCCCATCATGGGTGGATGATTTCACATTAGTGTGAAAGGGTGGCAAGGGTCTAATGGTCAGAGCTGCTGCCTCTCAGTTCCAGGGAGCTGGGTTTGATCCTGAGCTTGGGTGCTGTCCAAGTGGAGTTTGCATGTTCACCCTGTGACCATGTGTATTTCTGACAGGTGCCCCAATTTCCTCCCACATCCCAAAGAAGACCTTGCAGGTTAATTGGCTGCTTTAAATTGCCTTTAGTAAGGATAGGTGGCAAAAGATTCAAAGAGGAGTTGATGGGCATTTGCAAGAGATTAAGTTGTAAACAAATGGGAAGAGGAGGTATGGGACGGAAAGGATGGTCCTGCTGGGAGCTGGCATTGATCCGAGGGCTGAATGGCCTTCTTCTGTATCATTATAAGTAAACCATCTTTGATAACGTTCTTGCGAAACACCCAGGGGGGGTTTACTTTGTGAGTGCACCAGATAAACACTGTGATGTTGTGGCTGTGGTTGTGAAGTTCTGTTCAACCCCGTAAAATTTGGCAGAAGTTGTTCCCAATAAAAACCTCCTTTAGTGGGGTCAGAAATGCGCATCCCAGAGTTTCTGCTATCTGATGGATCCCACATTCCCACTCATGACCACTCTTCCACACGTGGTGCCAGCAGTTTCTCTCTGAATCCCAAATGGTGGCCTGCCCAAAACAAGCTAGGTGGCTCTTCCACTCACTCGAGGTGGATGACTGGCTATGGTATCTACGTTAGGTGTTTTACCGCAGTCTCCCATGGTTAGAAAGGAAATTGGCTTTAACCTGATTTTCTGTTGGAAAGTTTAAAGTCACCTTTCTCTTTGCACAGGCTGGGCCTCTTTGTACTCGGTGTTTGTTAACTTTAAAGTGTCCAGATTTTGCCACAATTTGGCACTGAACAGTCAACCTCATTAGCGTATTGTACATAAATTGAAACAAAAATCAGTGGTACATTTTAATCTAGTTGAATCCAATTGTTTGAGATAGAGTTTTATTTTGCGTCTGGTTGTGTAATGGATGATGTGGGAGTACTTTGTTCACACTGAGTGCCCAGTCTCAGAAGGCTTTCCATTTACAGCATTGCTCTCCCTCATCTTAACTAACACAAAATAAATACTGTATACAAGCAAAGGAAATACGTGATGTTACTACAAATGACATTCCGGAAAAATTACAGCATTTTTCATGTAATCCAAAGCAATATAGGGAGAATTTTTTTTAATGATTCAAAATCTCCAAGACCAGTAACTTACTCCTTGAGGCTCTTCAGTCAATAAAACAAACTACTTAGCACTTTCTGGTTAATTCCCCCTGCAGCAACCAATAAATCACCTTCATGCTGGTTTGCTCAAAATATCCATCAATTTACAAAGCTAGCAGAACAGAATAAAATATTATCACTGACAAACCGTGCCTGGAGTTAATTACAGAGCAAACTCCCTCAGTGAGTGGTGTGGGTGTTAATGCCCATGAGAAACAGACTGCTGATACTGCACTGCTTTGTCTGGTAGCAGCTGGTCCCAGTAAAGTTGCCCAAGGGGGAAGAAGCTAATCTTAAATCCAAAACCCTGATCCTAGTTTCTGTGGATTTTCTCTGCCCTATCTAAACCAATTATATTAATTATAGAAACACGCATTATGGGTGCATTTTGGAAAAAAAAACTGATCCAGTGATCGACATTAGGAGTTTAAAGTTAGCTACTGAATTTTTGAATTAGTTAAATAGCAATTTAATGGAAAAGTATATAAAAATAACAGAAAAGCAAGGCTCTTGATTAATGGACAGTATTAACAAAGGTATCCAAAAGATTTTAATTGTTTGTCAGTGTTGATGTTCTGTGTAGGTTCTGGCAAGTGATGGCAGGCAAAACAAAGTTTTTCACTGTACCTTGGTACATGTGACAATAATAAACCAATTTAAATTTACCAAGTGCATAACTACTAACACTAGGAAATGCAGAAATTTTGTAGTGTAATGTGATATTGTGGAAAATGCAGTGCCCAAATGCAAAGAGCAAGCTCTCACAGCCAACAGCATGATAATGACCAGATAATCTGTATCTGGAGTTTTGGTTGAGGGTAAATGCTGGCCAAGATATTAAGGATAACGCTCCTTTCTTTCTTTGAAATAATGCCATAGGGATCTTTTACATACACCTGAGAGGGAAGACAGGGCCAGGGATTAACATCTCCTCTGCAAGGCTGCACACCCTAACACCACACAGGAGTGGGAGCCTGGAATGTTGTGCTCCAGTTTCAGAAGTGGGAGTTGAACACAGAACCCCTTGACTCTGAGGTGAATGATACCAGCTGAGCCACAGCTGATACCAGGTTAAAAACCTGCTCTAATCTCCACTCAACTGAGAAACCATGGCTCCAAGTCACTTCACTGAAGTTAAGTAGAAACCAATTCTTCATTTCCCTGATAGGTTACACCTACTTGCTTCACTCTCAACCCTGGCAAAAAGATATCCTCATGACCAGGCGTTATGACTCGTATCTCTTTATCTACTTGCTCACTCACCAATTCCTGCTCTAATACCAGCTCAAAATGCTCCTCAACATTCTCTGTGCTATTGCCACAATCTCATTCCCAATCTGCTGAGTGCAGCTCTCCACCTGGGCCAGCTCACCATTTGTTATCCAAACTGTGATTTCTCGCCTGGACCCTCTTTTGGCACCCCTCGATCTGCTGTCAATAGGGGTGTCATCTTAATTAATATCTGATGTCCTCTTGGTTTTATTGCCCTCTAACAGTGGAGTACATCTCAGAATCCTGTGTGCACTTTCCCAAATATTAGTCAATATTCTTGCAAGTTCCTCATCACCTCCACAATCAGTACTTCACTTCCTCATCCATTTTGCCAAAAACTCTTGCATTACTTTAAAACAATTGTATAAAGATTTCCTGGGAATTGGAAAAGTAAAATGCCACACCATAATGTGGCACCAATATTCAATAGTTAAAAGATAAATCAGGAAATGTAACTATCATTTCATACTACGAAATGCTGCTTCAATAGAAATTCTAATTTACATAAAAAGGCTGACTGTTCTCTGTAATTTTATTACATATCTCTTTATAACTTTGTTTCTCAATGTATTAAAAGTTCTGCAATATCAGTTTAATAAAAATTAATTTTAACTTTTCACGTTCCTAAAGTCAGTCCACCATTAGGTATAAAGAATTCCCTGGTGTAGGAACTGCAACTCACTGCGAAAAATATAATTTTGCTTTTGTAATCTGATCTCTGGACTCCTTTAGCAGAGGGAAATTATTGATACTGGTTGAACTTAAATCCAGAGTGCATTTGAACACCAAAGACTTGATAAGCTGAAAGAAGAGTTGTTCTGCTCATACTTGGAAATGGAAACAAAAAGAAACTCATAGTGGATGAGAAATTGTATCACATGTAGAAATGCAGGCAGTAATGGAGATGTGAAGCAGATCTGCACCAGTTTCACCCGGGGCTTCAGAGGATTGACACCATGTATAAGGAGTCATGAATCTTGGCGGCTTACCCATGCAATAGCACCCCATATCTCTGACATTCAATTGGAAGTTGTTTTTGGACATTGGACTGGAGCATCTTAGGCCCCTCAAAATGAAATAGAAGGTTTCATCTGTAGACTCTTGAGAGATATGGTCTATTGGTGTACTGGTGAAGAAACTTTGTTGGAAAGTATGAGGGATATATCAAGGGTATGGAACATTCCTGCTGGGATGCTGTACACAAGGCAAAATTGGATAATAGGGAGGTGGAAATGGGAATTATGAATCATGTTAAATGCACACCTGAGTAGGATGATAGGACAGTATTAAGGTGACTTCATTAAGGAAGCAAGTGCAGGTGGATGCATTGATTCACAGCAAGTTGATCTGTCATAGGCCAGCAAACAAATCTGAAATACCTCAACCGTTTTCCATTGAGGTTGTGAAAAATAGTGTTGTGCACGTGTATAACAGACACTCCAAGTTATGAGAAGTGAACTGTTGCTAGTAGAGACAAATTTAACTTGTAATGACTTGTCTACTATAATTACAGGACAGGGTTATGCATTAGCAATCGTGGGCATTGACAGTAAAACCATTTGGATTGAGGGGCCATGTTTTTGAAAGAATCATTGGATGGTGAGGAGATCCAGGAGCCACTCGCACTTTAGGGTACATTGACTCTGCCCAAGCAGACTACTGCTCAAATAGTCTTGGGAGGCTCTAGGTGGTGTCCAGCTAGGAGACACTAGCAAATCAGGGCTAAAGGCTGAATTTCCAGTGATATAATCATGGGAAATGGTGGGTGTGATCACTACTAACAACCATCCTGAATAGTGAAAGAAGGTACAATCAGGATGAGAGTGTAGTGAAGGCAGGTGTAGGGATCAAAGTACAGGTAGTGATGCACCAGCTGCATTCGGAAGGACTTTACTGACAGTCTGTCTGGCAAGGAGCATGAAGCTTCGGCTGAAAGTTAACATTAACGGTTAGATGTGAGAACTTTCTGGGACAAAGCAAGATAATAGTTTGGCTGAAGTATGCAGATGTTGGATACTAAGGAATTTGAGAGGAAGTTGGACGGTATAGCACCAAGAGCTGTGGTGAAGTCACACGCCATGGATGGGAAGGTGAAATCTCCAGAGTGGATTTGCACTGAGAGTGGGTAACTGTAACAAAGAATAGATCTTCAGAGATGTACAGAGAATACTGAGACATTCTTCAGGAGTAATGGATTCACAGTGCTGACTGTTTGGGTGCTTGCCAGCAAGGGCCGGACATATGTCCAGCTCACCGTGGGCCAACAAGTGAAGCAGGTATTTCATCGTTATGGCAGTGAAGTCCCAGGGTAGATGGTGTTAACTGCAGAAGTCCCTGTGAAGGCCACCATGAGGTAAAGAAGCAGATCAACAAGCTGCTAAGAGAAACAGATCAGGGCGAGTGGTCGCAGAGGAAAGATGTTCAGAGACAGGGACTAGTAGAAGACAGCCCATCATGATTAGCCCTAGACAAATGGACAATGACTTGGTAACCTCAGAACAATGGAACTTTTTGCAAACCTTCATGGCAAGTCGGTGCCGTGTCTGAACAGATTGAGAGAGTCAGTTCTCAGGACAACTCTCGGGCCATTACGAGAGGCCACAAACAAGGTGCTGTAGTGAGGTCGTTCAGTGGAGGAAGAGACCAGGTGGTTGAATAAATTTATAAGCTGGTTGAATTTACAACTGTAGATTGATGTAACCAGTTAAGTGTATAACTTAATGTATGTAAATAGTCAATGCTTTGCATGAGTTTATTTCTATATTTTAAAGAGGAAACAACAAAGTTTAAGTGCACCTTTTTGGAATGAGGGTGCCACATGGGTTTGACTTTTGATTGTGGTACAGGACACTGCCTTTAGTTCAGAGTTACTGCCTTCAATGTTGTGTCATTTCCCTTTGCAAGCAACAACATAAAAGAGCCTACAAGAATGCTGGTCTGCTGGTGTGCTGAAATGTAGGATGGGGACAAGTTCACTACATGCTTCGCACTGAAATTTTTCCCAATCATGTAGCTATCTTATCTTATCTTATCTTATGAATGAATGATGAAAGAATACCGAAAGAAACGGAAAGTCACTTTGAGGCAATCATACACAGTTCTCATTACAAAGGCCAGAGGCGGACCCGTAGAGTTGGTCATTTCTGCACATCTTGTCACGAGACCACTCCCAGTGCCCACACAGCAAAAGGTAGAGTTCTCACATGGAAGTGATTCCAAGAATGGAGGTGGCAGGGGCAATAACATGCATTCAAGTGTCTTGTATTTATATACAGTCTTTCACATCTGGGCTGTACTACAGCATTTCACAACCAGTATGTTAATTCTGAATTCCAATTTTATACTGCAGAAGCAAAAGCACCAGTCAATCTGCACACAGGCAAGCTGGGTGAATAGCAGTGAGCTAAGGAAGAGGCGGACTTGGTTCAGGGACAGATTTAGGTTAGGACAGTGGATGATCTTCCAAGTTTTTTTTTATTAAAGCCATTCCCTTACACCTGAACAGGTAGGAACACAGTTTAAGATCTCATCCAGAAAATAAAATGGAATCTAATACAAATCCCTAACTTTAGGGTAACTTTGTAAGGTTATGGCTAAAAGGAGAAACTGGGGAATGATTAAAAAGTAATAGCCACTTTAGAAATATTCACAGCAAAAAGAGCTTGTAATTTTGCTTGTATTGTGGTGGGGTTGCCATTGGTCCACAGAAGTATCCATATGCTTTTTACAAAACAGGGCCTGCAGCCTCTTAATTCCAACAAACAACTGCAGGATTAAAAACCACATTTAAAGGGCTCCACATTGAGAATGCACATTCACAATACACAAAAATTGAGTGTTGGTTAGATTGTCCTCCAGAGGCCAATATGACCTTTAATTATATTCAAATTGAAACCAGATTTCCTTTCAATACACTGCAAAGAAAGTTGAAAGTGTTTCTGGGTCTTTTAGTTACTGCTCTGCAAATTCATATCAGTCAACAGTTAATGCAGTGCAAACTGAAGAATTTCACTTAGATAAAAGCTCTGCTTTGTGTCAAGGTTTTTGTTAAAGTGTATTTTTTCCCTGTCAAGATCAAGGATCTCACTGCTTGGAGATGGAGCTACTTTCTCGCTTTCTGACAGATGATCAATTAATTCCACAAGGTAAAGTCATACCCCTGTGTTCTGTGTAGTCAGATGCTATAAACCAGTGGTATAAGGAAAGACTTCATCATATGTACAAACCTACTATGCAGGAGAGGAGACAGATCCCTCTTTGCAATTTGTTGGAGACGGTGCATGGTTCTGCTGTTGTGTTTTATGCCCATCTATATACAAGGTCATGGTCACTTAAGAAATTGGAATTTTACACATTTGTTTGAAGAGATCTCTCTTTTTTTTCCTATTAGTATTGTTTTCTATAGGCTCAAAGCCAGAGGTTCCCAATCAAATTTTTGCTGCACCCCACTTCAGAGGGAGATTTGTTTATTCTCAACCCCATGTTCCATCTCCCTCCCACCATTCTCCACTCCAATAATAAATACTGAATGGCAAATATTTGTTTTTAGAATTGTTTCCATTCTAACCTTACCACAACCTTGAGAGAGGCCTGCCTCCATCCGCCATTTAGAAACCCAAGACTCTAAACAAAATAGCCGAACTTCAATTTAACAAACAATGTATTGTTAGTTTTGAGCATTCCCTTCTATACTTTGTATGTTTTAACATAAAATATTGATAAAATAAACATTGAGATTTATGCATATTCAATCTTACAAAATCATTAATTTCCCAGAATTTATGAACAACCAATCAGTTTCTTCTCCGAAACATTTGGGAAACATTACAAGATCTCACTGCGTGAAGTTATCATGTTAAGAGGTCTACAAATGTTTGTAGACCTCCTGTATCCAGTGGTGGACAATTTAGCAGCCAGTGAGAGGAGGAGAACAACCCTGTCATAAATGGTGACGGAGCTCAGCCTGTCTGCCAAAGACGAGGCTGAAGCTTTTGGAACCACTTTCAGTACTAAAGTTGTAAGTGGATGACCAATTTCTGCTTCCTCCCAAGATTCTTGCCATCACAGATGCTCGTCTTCAGCCAAGCTTCCTCAGTCCAGATAGTTGCAGGAAAAGAGACCAGATAACATCCCAGCTCAGTCATGAGTTTGACTGCTCCAGAACCCGCTACACTTCCAGCGAAGTAGTTCAAATGCAGTTAAAGTACTTGTATCGACAGACAATGTGGAAAACTACCCAAGAATGTCCTGTTCACAAAAAGCATGACAAGTCCAATTCAACTGACTATTGCCTCCTCATTCAACCGTCAATCATTTAAAAAGTGATAGAACGTGTCGGTGACAGTGCTATCAACTCGCACTAACTCACTGACATTCAGCTCACCAAAAACTATTAAGTCACGCACCAAAGGATATCCCAGCCTATTTCTGAGTCAGGAGGGTGAGTGACTTGGAGGGGAATGTGCAGGCAAGGGTGTTCCTATTTTCCTTGGTGCCCTTGGTGGTATAGGTTGTGGATCTGGGGGGTGCTGTTGAAGTAACCTAAGTGACTGACAGGAGTGCCTTTTTCAAGAGGGTGCACACTACAGACACGGTGTGCTGGTGGTGGAGCGAATGAATGCTTAGCAGTAGATGGGTTGCCAATCAAGTAGGCTGTTTTGTGCTGGATGGTATCAAGCTTTAAGTATTGTTGTAACTGCACTCATCCAGGCATATGATAAATGTTCCATCTTAATCCTGATGTGCCCTGCTTTGCTATCAGAAGATGCCCAGACTCTGATCTGATTTTGAAGCCAATTATTACACAAATGGTCCCACTGAGTTTCTGGAGTGGTTAGACTCTCTTCTTGAAGGTGGAATTATCTGTGGTGTGAAAATGACATGAGATACAAAAATGACACATGGTATAATTGTTACTTGCAACATATCAGCCTGTTCGGAATGCTGGTTTGGTTTTGCTGCATGAAGACTCAGTCTGCTTTATTATCTGAGGAGCTGCAAATGGAATTGAACTTTGCTCCACCAATTCACTTGCTGATGGAAGGAAAGTCAGCGATGAAGCAGCTGAAACTGGTTGGGTGGACAGTGATGTACTGGGGCTAGATCGATTGATCTTCAACAAAGACAAAGAAACTACAACAGGTTTAACTTCATCACTGGATTGTCTTTACTTTGATGCCCGTTACCTTCAGTTTTACCAGAGCTGGTTGATGTCAACTTTGATCAAATGCCCTTCTGGAAGTTAGCTCTTTGCTCCAATTTAGACTTCTTTATGTCAGTTTTAAAATCTCCATTTCAAGGAACTATTCTTCCCCTCCCTTTTCTGTATACTAATTGACTGCTGTATTTTCTACATTAAAACCATGACAATATTTCATTGGATACAAATTGCTACATAAATCCTCTCCTCTTTTCTAACTTTTAAGAACTTCTAAGTCCTTCGAACTTTATTCACAGCATTACAAAATTTTAATGTCATTTAAAGAGGTTGCTCTTTTACTGGTTAGCATAATGATCACTAGAAAATTCCAAATGCACTGTATGAATGCATTTCCTATTAAAATGAATAGATTAGCACACTGTATTGGAGAACCAAATGGCAGCCTATACTGACCAAACATGTTACATGAAGAATGTGAAAAATTTCAGTTTCGTTAATCTAACACCCTTACTCTTGAAATGCAAGTTTGTTTGGTTTTGGCTGGCAGTGAGAGGAATGGTTATTGTTAAACCACCACAAGAACCAGAGCACACAAAATTAATTTTTCCCTCTTGCACTCAAGATACAATGGAACCAAAATGGATCTTAAATCTTCCAATTCAGAAGGAGATTATTCAGTCCATTATGTCCATGCCAATTTCTTGAAGGGGTTATCTGATTAGTTCCACTCCCCTGCTCTTTTCCCACTGCTTTAAAATCCTCTGCCTTCAATTCTTTATCCAAAACCATTTTTAAAGATACCATTGAATCTTCTTCCACCACCCTTCCAATTTAAGTATTTTAGATTGGTACAACTTTTCATGAAAAGAAAACAAAATCTCCTCACCTTGCCTCAAGCTTTTCTGCTCTACAAATAGCTTTCCAGTCAAAATTTTAAGCTTTGTGTGCTGTGGCAACTGATCAGATCAGTTTCAAAAATCAGTGCTTCTGTTTAAGTGAAATGGCTGCCAGAACAGAGAGTTCCAAGTTGGCGCCAGTGTAAACCAGACCAGTCTCGGGCTGGTGCCCTTTTGATGAATGCCAGCATAAACAAGCACCAAACCTGAGTTCCTGCATCCTTCCCAGGTCCTGACATTTCTCCCACTTTTTCCATCTCACTATCACCAACCTCTGTCCCCACCTCTCCAGTTTGCATTGGCAGTGGGATTTCAGGAAAGGGTGTTGGTGTTTGCACAAATTAAATTTAGAAGGAATAAGGCAAACACATAGATGGCACTACTGCACTAACCCTCCCCTGTTTATTGATTACTGAACTAATATTATGGCATGCTTGTTCGCACAAACAAACTGTTGATTCAATATTTTATTCAGTCTGAACTTGGTGAGCACAATTCCAGTTTGACCAAACCTGTTAACCTCGTAACAGAAGATTCCAAATAGTTGAAACTTAATATTTTAAAACCTGGATTGATTGCTGCCAAATGTCAGTTCTGGTACCATTTTTTTAAGTTAAAATCAAAGACTATTAACTATGCATATGGCAAGATTTTAACTGCAAGTACGAGGCAGAAATAACTGATTACACAGTCAGACATGCTAACGTGAGATTTTCACTTTCCCTTCATACAGAATTATCTACAACTTTCTGAAAATCGTTCACTTTATGTTTTAAAAAGCCAAAATTTCAAATCTGAGTTGTGTGCTAAATTGCAATGTATCTTCTGCCATTAATTAAAGTCTTTTTCCACTTTAAAGGACTCTGGTTCAAAGGACATCCTGACAACAGTGAAATTGTATTCCTTCTCAGCATCCTCCAATCAATCATTGACACAGTAAGGTTATTACATGTCAATGTTATAAGAGCACATTTCTTGATAAATGTGGAAGTTCTTAAAACCATTGAAATGACTTGGCATTGTTTCAAAAGAAAGAAGTCTTTAATTAACAATGTTTGAATTTTAATCTTGGAGGTTGTGCTTATGCTGTACAGTGCTCCAGTCAGGCCACTGTGACAAAACACATCCTAAGTCCCAGAGAAGACAAAGGTAACTTCCATGGCCAATCTCCAACGTTAGAAAAATGGTCAAATAAACTTGGGCATTTTAACAACTTGGATTAATATAGTGCATCTTCTATGCAAGTAACATTTCAGGGTATTACAGGTAAAACATTATTGAAAGACTGTTCTCTCAGGTTAGATACAAAAGATCCCATAGCACTATTTTAAAGGTGACCAAAGGTAATTTTTTCCAGTTTCCTGGGAAATATTTATTCTTTAGTCAACATCACCAAAATAGACCATTTGGTTATTATCATACTGTGACTCATGAGATCTTGGTTCCTACATCTCTTAAAATAGTGTAGACTTCCAGACATCCATTTTGGGACATATAAAGTGTGCTATTAAAATGCAAATCTCTCTTTATTCAGAGTACCTTATATTATAGAAATGGATATGGTGGATACTTGGCACAAGGTAAAGGGATGCAGCTGGGTAGTAGGGATATGGCAATAAAAGCACTATTAATGGAGCAGTCACTGAAAGCAGAGTGGAGCTTTGCCAGTGAAATCTGCTGAGGTAAGGTAGCTAAGTAACTAGGAGGTGAAAATTCCACCCACCTCACCATGCAGCAACTCTCAGAAGACTGAGGATATCAGAGTATGTGAAAATTGCAGCTGGCGATCAAAAGTCTGGACCAGAGTGTATAGGAATCATTAAGCTAATAAATGGTCTCAAATTTTGTGCTTCATGTTCAGCAATAAAGATTACTCATTACTATAAGGTGTTGGTCCAGAGTTGATTCATTAACCTATTGTAAATCCATCCATTGGTTTGGGGCCTACTTCTCAATTTAGTGAAATTGTTTATGCTTCACTTCCATTCACACAGTTGTTACGGATTAGATTACTATTTGGTGAATGCCCCTTTAAGACATAGCACAGTAGTGTGTGTGTGTGTGTGTGTGTGTGTGTGTGTGTGTGTGTGTGTGTGTGTGTGTGTGTGTGTGTGTGTGTATCTGGCGTGATTACGACAACAACAGGAGATAAGGACATGTTGACGTTTTGGAGCAGACAGTCAAAGAAGAGAGAGAGGGAGAGAGACACCCTGCCTGCTGGTCTCTGTATCGATGGATGAAAAACAATAACTGTGTCTGTCACTACAATCCATGTATGGATTTTTGGAGTAATCCAGTGGAGTCCACTTTGTCGTTAACCTGTAGAAGGAAACAGGTATTTCTGTGGATGGCCATGTCTCGTATGCTTTTCGGGGTGGCAGATGCTTCGGAACAAAGGAATGGAGATCATCAGTGATTGAAGTGTCTTATGGGTTCCATCATAGAACATTTGGATTTCGTAATTTCTCTCTATTTTCTCTCTACATTTCCTCTTCAGTCAACGGTGGTTTTGCAGAAACCTTTGCTCACGTTTCACCTTATGGCTTGCTGAACTGAACTTTGAGAACTATTCCTGGACTTGGAGTTTGGGAGTTAGCCACACACACACTTCAAGTTTAGTTTTGAGGTTAATGTTTAAGATCTAACATTTTTACTTCTATCATTCTAACATTTTTACTCTTATTTTTCTTATTATCATGAGTAGTTATTAATAAAATAGTTTCTAACACCTATACATGACTTGGTGTGTTTCTTTTGTTGCTGGTACGTGACACAGTAAAGGAATTCACATTGACTGGAGGCAATATATAGTTCAAAGTACAAAACCAAGCTTCAGCTTTGCTACCTTAGGATTGAAATGATCAGGAGCATATACAGATCAGTTAACATTCAAGTTCTTTTCATGTTATGATTGGCCTTCGAGATTATTTGAGAAAAACTTTAAAGCATAACTATTATCACACTGCAACAAATGAACTCAAATCCAAATTCATTTCAAAGCACTAAGTGACTCATTGTATTCTACTCCAAATTATTATAGATCCTTTTGATCCCTGAATTGGATAGACCAGAATGAGTATAGAGATTGTGAAGCATTAGGACCTTAATGTGTAATTAAGCCTCAACATTTTAATATGTTGCAGGCTATACAACAAATCTCACACAGTCTGTTCATTATAATGACTGCAACTTCCAGTCAGACAGGGAATCTATTTAAAACTAGCCTTCATCTCTTGAAGGGAATTTGAGTTGTGATTGTTGGAGATATTAAAGTCATTCAGTATACAGTTATGCAAAAATCAATAATGCTTGACCATGGGAGAGAGAAGGCACCAAGGTATTTTGACTCTGTACTGGAGGTCTGAGTGGAGATGGTGGAAAAATGCATTGTATCTGTAGTTTGGCAGGAAGCCTTCCAGCCACACACTGAGAAGGCAGCAGCACTAGATAGCCAGAGAGAGACATGCCAGAAACTTGGTCCCAGGAATCCCAGGGCACTGCCATTAGTAATGCAATTATTTTAAATGTGGCCAAAGTTAGTGATTACATCTTGAAATGCCATGTCCTAGCAACAGCAACAATAGCATCTCTGCTGCGCAGTTCACCACATTCCCATTACTCGCCTACTGGCGTTCTCCATCAGTATTCATGCACAAAGATTAAACATCACGCCATGATCTTCACAGCATGTACACCCTGGCAGCTAGTCAACCATGATAGTCACATTACCCAAACCTATTAAATGATGGTTCACTGATGCACTTTGTCCTCTGTATACAGGAAGGTTATGCACAATTGGTGCCAACCAGCCAGAGAGTTGGGGGTGATATTAGTGGGGAAGGTGTTCCCTCGTGTTCCAACAACTTGTAAGAGATGGAGCTGACCAGTAGGGGAAGGGTCATTGCCAAGTCCACAATTTATGGCAAAGGCTAAAACAATTTCCTCACATAGCCCCTTTGTCCTCCTCGCTACTGACTTCTGGATAAAATTGGTAATGACATGTAGTTCTCAATAATGTGCTCTCCTCTAACCACTATCTTCCCCTTGTCACATATTCCTGTCAGATACCCAAGAAATGAACCTCCTCAGGCAGCAGAAAACAACAGGAGAACTTTGACAGCAGAGATAAACCATCACTTGACCAGCTGAGATTCAGACACAAAGTTTGTCTTTGACTATAGTTGAGGCCTGGGACCTATGAGATAACATTGGGCTGCATTTCACTGCAATGACTAGAAGTCTTAGGATTGAATGGGTTCCAATCACGATGAAAAAAATTACTTGGGGTCTTTATTTTCTTTTACAAAGTAGATGACAATTTTCCACATCATATTTCAGTTCCCATGTACTCTGCTATTCACTTAGCCTTGAAGTATTTGCATTCTCTTCACAAGTTACAATGCTACCCGGCTTTGTATTATTGGCAAACTTGGATATATTACACTTTGTCCCCTCATCAAAATCATTGATTAGATCATGAACTACTGGTGTCTCAGTACTGATCCCTACAATACACCATTGGTCACAGTCTCTCTGTATGAAAATGATCTCTGATTTCCTACTCTGCTTTATCTGTGAATCAATCCTTAATCTCCGTTGGTATGTTCTCCCCCCCAAATCATGTCTCCTATTTTATTTATTAACTTGTTGTGTGGCACTTTATCAAAGTCCTTCTGAATGTTTAAATACATCACATTGACCATTTCCCCTTATCTGTTATACTAGTTACAGCCCCAAAGAGCTCTTAACAGACTTTTCAAACAGTATTTCACTGTCATAAATTCATGTTGGGCTAATATTATAAGTTCTAATATTACTTCCTATGTGCCCAGTTCCAATTCCTTAATAATAGATGTTGACATTTTCCTTACTACTTATGTTAGGCTAATGGACTCCCTCCTTTCCTAATTAGTAGGGTTATTTTTGCTACCTTCCAGTCTATGGGAACCATTTGATAATCAATGGAATTTTGGACACTGGTCTTGGACCTGATGTTTTCTCCCTTAGACTGTATCTGAAACTCTAACATATTGTAGTCACTACTTTGGAGGAGATCCTTAAAATAAATCCTTCCTCATTACACATGATCAGATCTGAAATTGCCTGTCCCTGAGTAGATTCAGTAACATTCTGCTCTAAGTAATCCCTAACTCACTCCACAAGTTCTTCTTCTACAATACCCTTGCCAGTTTACTTTGTCCAATCATCATACAGATTAAAATCTCCCATTCCCTTCAAATATGCCTTTGATATTTCCTCATGCTTTGATTTATCAAGAGGCCACACTTTGGAGGTCTATAGACTACTCTCACTTGTGTATTGCTTCCCCTGCTTTCCATATCACTATCCCTTGCATCTATATCACGACTCAACACCACTTTGATACCTTCCTTGATTAACAATGCTAACCCACCTCCTTTCCCTTTTGGTCGATTCTTCTAGAACATCACACAACCTGGAATACTAAGCACCCAGTCCTGTTCACTTTGCAACCATGTGTCCATAATAACTGTGAGATCATCTGCCTATATTGCTCTCCATGCTGTCAGCTTATCCATTTTGTTGCAAATGCCATGTGTATTCAAATAAAGAATGTTAAGCTTTTTTTTACACTGGATTTACTTCGTGCTGCATACTTTGGCTTACACTTTCTACCCCTTCCTGTTACACTTTGATTGTTATTTTAACCGTCACTCTCCTCTGCTGTCTCATATTTCCTCCTGATTTATTAAGCATCCTGTCCATGGAGACCTTCCCCCTTCTATTTAGTTTAAAGCCTTATCTAACAGCCCTACTTATGCAATTCACCAGGACACTGGTCCCCGCATGGTTCTGGGGAAGCCCATTCCAATGGAACAGCTCTCTCCTTCCCCAGTACTAGTTCTCATGCCTCACGAAACAGAACCTATTTCTTCTAATACCAGCCTAGAGCCATGTGTCTACTCCTTTAATCTTATTTACCCTATTTCTTTCTCCCTCTATTTCTCTCTCTCCACAAATGCTACTTGATCCTCTGAGAACTCTGAATACTCATTTTCAACATCTTTTGACTCAGATTTCCAGCAATGACTTGTTCTCACAGTTCCAGCATTGCTCTCTCTCCCTCTCTACCCTTCCATTTATACTTCCCTGCCAGATTAGCTCTGATTAACGAGCCTTCATCACCCTCTCATCGATGGTACTAACAGCGTGGACAATCTCGTTCATTACCCTATCACAGATATTCCCTCTGTTCCCTCCACCAGCTCTGTGCAATTTAAAGCACCCTTGCTTTTCTTATTTTCCAGTTCTAATGAAAGGTAATTGACCTGAAATGTTGAGTGTTTCTCACTCCACAAATGCTGCCTGATTCGTTGATTATCTCCAGTATATTCTGTTTTTTTTAAACCTAACTTGTTAAATAAGTGAACCTACTTTAACCAATGCCAGGAATGGGGAAGGTGGAACGCAGGACAGGGGGGCTTGAATGCTGTGAAATTGGTGCTCAGTAATGTGATGTCATCAGTGAGAGAGTAGAGCTCCAGAATGACAGCATACAGCACACTGATCGACGCCATCATCTGCCTGCTCTGTTACTTCCAGTGGATGTTAAGTGCACAACATATTAATGCCTTTACCAAGAAGGTTTTCAGTGTGCTTCATGCTAACAGACACATCTTGAAATCTACAGGACAATCAGGGCATAAAATGCATGCTCCCAAAGCCAAATTTTTTTTTACAAAAGTTAAAGTGGTAAAAGTTTTTAAGCGCTACATTTGAAAGCAAGCTTGAAGAACAAAATCTTTCATTTAATCTTATTGAGAATTATATATTTAGATTTCAGTCACTGATTTTGTTTTCTCTCCCAAGGATGTTATGAGAAAAATCAGTGCACTGAAAGGAGAAGCTTTACAATCAGGCCCAAAATTTCTGACTTTAATATTAACTTTGGCTGTTGTGAATGAAAACTTGTTTGTGAGGCTGCACCAACACGTCCTGTAGTAAGATGGACTCAATCCACAAAATAGGAAAAAAATGAATAAATAAATGTACACCAGCATTTGTGCAGTCACCAAACTTTTCATTGACAACACGTACATGATTTTTTAAATACAGAAAGATTTAGCAAAAAATTATCTGAGATTTTGGCTTGAAGAAACACTGCATGAACTTCTATCAATAAATTTCAAAAGTCAACAATGTCAGCAGATTGATTACTTATGGGCTAAGTGGAAATTGGCTTATAAATTGATTAAAAAATATCTTCACAATTGCTTTTCATGTTGCCTGACAGGATCAAATTTAGATGAGACCAACTGAAGGACAGGCCAATGACTGCAAGTTGAATAGTACACTGTTTAGAAGTTTCAAGTCAATTGTCCACCTATTTTGCAGGATGCATTTGGGAAAGTGAAATTCCATAGCACATAGATTTACTTTCCGGACTCCTGGAAATGTGAACTTTTAAAAAAAAAATCTTTGCTTGAGTGCCAGGAAATGTGACGACATTTGGCATAGGCAATACTGTTTCTTCATCATTGCCTGCCAGACCCCATTCACATCTGTTTAACATAAACTACTTTGGACATTTCCTTGTGCTACTTTAATCCTGTAAAGTTCAGTTTTGTGATGCCTGCTTTTACTGACACAGAAACTGATGAATCTTAAAAGAAATATCCATGTGCTTGGCTCTGAAATGTATATATTAAAAGTTAAATAGCTTACAAATTTATTGATAGCAGTTTTATTAACAAAGATCTCACCATTGTTATAACTTCTCAAACATTTCATAAGTAGTTGGACACCTTATAAGTTCAATTGACTAAATACAATTATCAAGTTCAGAGAAGTATTAGTTTCAAGGTGTATTTGTGCTAAACTAGCCAATTCTAATCATTATAACTGGCCCCAAGGAATTGGCCTGGATTCTCATTGTTAATGTGCTAGACACTGGGTCCAATAGCAGGATGAGCAGTTCCTATAGTACCTCGATGCTATGGGATTTCACTTATAGAATGTCAGCCTTGGCCAACTTATGAGGAAGAGAAACACAGGGAAAAGCATTTCCTTCACTTCCTCTTCACAACATTCCAAAGCCCATATAGGCAATTAAGCACCTTTGAGGTGTGCTCGCTGCTATAGTTTGGAAATGTTGAGTGCGAATTGGCTGTTGAATATGATAACAAGCAGATGATCAGTTTTCGTAATGTTGATTTAGGGATAAAAATTGGTTGGGACAGAGGGGACAATTCATCTTCAAAACAGTGCTATTGGATTGTTTTATGACTACTTCTGGAGGCAGGTGGGGTGTTAATTTAGTGTTTTACTTCTAACTGCTGTCCCTCAGTACTGGAATAGAGAGTCACCTTAACCTTCTGTACTCTGTTTCTGGAGTGAAACTTGAACCCACAGTCTTCCAATTCAGACATAGGAGTGCTATCAACCAAGCCACAGCTGGCATTTTAAAAAAGTGTGAGGAAGTCCTGCATTCAAGCCACATTCGAGAGAATTGCATGCATGATCTCACTTGTTGGGTGGAACTTTAAATCTAACTCTTACCTTCCTTTTGAAAGGACATTAAAAATTCCATGGCAGTACCGAAGGAAACACGGGAAAGTCCCAATGCTCAAGGCAATATTATTCCTTCCACCAACATCACGACGACTGATTATCTAATAATTTATGCCACTGCTGCTATGAGGCAGCACTGTATAAAATATGACCTTCACATTTTCTTACCTTAGAAGAGTGCCTGTTTCAAGTATTCAATTGACTGTGAAGAACTGAAGTCAAGAATGATGCTATAGAAATGGATTTTTTTCTTGCAATGATGAAATATGGCCAACGTACATTAAAGTCTTTTGGTGTCACAAGATTACTTCTGAAAGTAAAAGCATGTTCTGAAAATTTCTTTGTAGTTCTGAATGCTCAGGTTAAGAAAAAAATGTTTTGGGTGCTTGAATATTTACTGTTTTAAGGAGCAGGCTTTAAAAGAAATCAGCCTGCAAACAGCAGAAAGAGACTCGAATGTACATTTTATATTGGAGACACGGGAGATTGCGGATACTGGAATATGGAGCAACAAACAATCTGCTGGAGGAACTCAGTGGGTTGAGCAGCATCTGTGGGAGGAAAGGAGTTGTGGTTCCTGATACAGGGTTTCAACTCAAAACGTCGACAATTCCATTGCTCCCATAAATGCTGCTCGAGCCATTGTGTTCTTCTAGCAGACTGTTTATTGTTGTGCATTTTATATCATTTAGCCAATGATCAAACACCACTCATAAGACAAATTTCATGCCATACTTTCAATGCTGTCTGTTTTAGGTTGTCTTAATATGTGCTCTGCAGGACCTCATTGTAACAACAACCTTCATATCTTCTGTACCAGCCTGCTCTAAACACTTGTTTAATTCCAAAGGTGATGAATGCTATATTCCAAAGCGCTGGAACTGGGCCATTTCTGGGGCTGTGAGCCAAAAGCATTTATAACATTATTGCACTTGAGGGAGCAATATATAGTTTACTTTCCTTCCAGGGAGTTTTTTCTCTACCGATAGCCTTTAATGTTACTGGGACAATAATAAATAGAAACTGAAGTTTGTTAGTGAAGATGATGGGAGTGATTCATTTGCCTGCAGTGTTAATTACAAGTATTAGAATATTCACTTAGGTGTGATTGGTATATTTCCTGATCTGTCAGAATATCCCCAGGCCAGCTTATTTTGAATGGGAGTCTTTAGTATTTCTAGAGGTTAAATGAAGCTTGTGGCTGAGCACAGTGTCCTTATTGTTGCGATTTTCCAGATCACTGACCAACAAACAGGATTTGAATAAGCGGTTAATTTAGCTTGTACCAGAACAGCTAAAAAGTTAACACTTTCCTTCCTTCTTTTTCATCCACATCATTCTCTATTATGAGAGGTGGTTATTTTTATTCTTCCATGGATGATAGAATTTGATTGAATTTATTTTAGATAATTCAGAAATTTGACTTTCATACTCTGCAGAAAGTTAGGAAAATTTCAGCAGCAACTTCTATTGTTAATCATCATCTTTAAAAGCCTTATTCCAAGGTACCCAAATGTATCCTCTCTTCATTAAAGTATCAATGCCATGGACGGTAGGCCACTGAAATGTAAATTAGCTCCAAAAATACAAAGGAACATACCGATTCTTAGTTACCCCAAAAAACCGGAATTTATTTGTTAGCTCAGGTGCTATGTGTCCGATTGTCACCTTTAGTGGTTACAGGAACTGTTGTCTCACAGCTCCAGCAACCTGGTTCAATGCTGATCTTTGATACTGTTTGGAGTTTACGTGTTCTCTCTGTGTGTTGCTCCAGATTCCAGCATCTGCAGGATCTCTTGCATCCCCCTGTGTCTGTGTGGGTTTTCACTGGGTTCTCTGATTTCCTCCCACTTTCCAAAGGTGAGTGGGTTGATAGGTTAATTGGCCATCCTGAATTGCCCCTAGTGTGCAGATGAGTGGTAGAACCTGGGGTGAATAGGTTATAGGGAAAATCAATGGGGGAAATGCGATTGCTCTACATAGACTCAATAGGCCAAAATGGCATCTTTCTATGTTATAAGGAAATATTGTAATATGTTTTGGGCATGAATTGGTTATTGTTATGGCAGGGAGGAGAAAATGAGATTAATCTTGTCATGGCTACTTGGGTGGATTTCTTTCCTTGAGAGGTAGCATTAAGCAACAGCCTAATAGAAGAATAATTCACATTTTAAGGCAGAAGTGTTATTGTTGATTTTACAACACAATTGAGGTTTATTCTGCCTTTAAAGGATTACTTAAAATGAAACAATTAAAATGGAAGAGTTGTGGGGCAAAGCTTTTCTCTGTACACCAAGTCCAATGAAACTTTACTAAAGAGGTTTATACAGAAAGCAAACTTTATGCAGCAACATTCATGAGCACAAGTCATTTCAAAGCAATTTACAACCCATGGAGGACCTTTGAAATATAGTCACTTTGGATTGTAGGAAATGTGGCAATTAATTTAAGTACCTGAACCAGCAATGAGGTAAAGACAGATTTTTTTTAAGATGTTGTTTGAAGGATAGCAGGAAGAATTCCCCTGCTCCTCTTCAAATCTTTTGTCTACCTGAAAGGAAAGATAGGGCCACAACATAATGTCTCAACTGAAAGATGACACTATGCACTATTCATTAAGTCAACTCATTCATGTACAATGTCAACTAGATTTTATGCTCAAGTCTTTGGAGTGTGAACTTTAACCCATGACCTACTGACTCGAAGGCAGTATATAATTTAACCATGGCCAACGCAGCAAGTCTACATCAAAGAAACAAGGAAAGAAAATTAGAGATTAAAAAATAAACAATAAAGGCATTAAGGAGAAAAGCAAATAGAAGAGATAATTCTGGAAGTACTTAGCAGGTCAGGTAGCACCTCTAGAGGGAGGTACGGAGATATCATTTTAGGTTGGTGACCTTTCATCAGAACAAGGAAGTTAGAGACAAAGCAAGATCTAATATTCAGAGAAAGGGGGTGAGGTAGGAGAAACAGAAAACAGAGAAGGCAACGTAAGGTCTGGGATAGATGAAATGACAGAAGGGGTGCTGGATTGAGTGAAAGAGAATGGGAAAGGTACTGATAACAAAAGGTAGCTCTGGAAGAGGTGAGAAACGGAGACGAGTAATCATCCAAAATTACCGGCAGCATGAGGAAAAAAAGCTGAATGCTGGAAGTGTGAGATGCAAAAGCTGTAATTGCTGATAATACTCAGTTTGGGGAAACCAAACACAAATAAGGTAACCCCTTTGCATTACACCACCATTCAGTCCACCAGGATGACCCTAGGCTTTCAGTTGCCAGCCACTTTAATTCTCTAACCCACTCCGACCTCTTCGGAGCTGCCGCTTCCATCTCTTACACTGTTCGAACAAAGCCCAATGTAAACTCAAGGAACAGCAACCCACTGTCCCATTCTGCACACTGCAGCCAAAGGATTCAATAATAAGTCTAGCAGTTTTTCATTTCCAGCATTTGTAATTATTTTCTCTCTCTGCTGGTAATTTTAGATTAATATTCTTCTCCTATATGCACCTCCTCCAAGACCCTCCTTTTGTTGTTTGCTAATGCCCTTACGCCCTAATTTATCACACCTTTCATCATTTAATCTCTTCTATCCTCCACACTCTCAGAGACCTTTCTTTGTAATCCTCTTGCCCCTTCCTATATCTGTATTTTCCCACTTCTGATGACCGATCATGGACTTAAAATTAAAATCTTCCTTCTCGTGGATTCTGCCTGACCTGTTGAGTATTTCTAGTATTTTTTTGTTTTAGTCAGATTTCCAGCATTTGCAGTATTGTATGGGGGAGGAAACAAGGCAGATAGACAAAGGCAGGTACAAAAATTAGCACTTATAATGTTAAAGAAAGGAAAAATTATAAGGGCTAACATTCTTACTATACAGTAATAGAATACCATGACAACCAAGTATCCTTTTAGACTGGAGTAATCTGTCCAGACTGGAGTCTAAAAAGTAAATCAGGAAATATTGTGAAAAATTGCATAGATAACTCACCACTTAAAGGCAATCCCATTTTTTCTTTTAAAAAAGTGCAGGTTCTTGTAATTAATAAGGCAAAAAAGTAATGAAAAACATGTGCATAGCATAATGCTGCAGTTCATGGGTGGCAAACACTCAAATTACTAACAATCATATGGTGCAATATATCAGAATTTGTATCTGAAGATCATCTTTATTACCCTATCACTTGACTGATACAATCTCCTTAGAGTTACCAGCAGAGCAGTCAATTCTCAAATAATTGGAACAAGACAATGTGTTGTAATCTATGAAACCTTAAGGAGGAGATTCAGATGTTGTAATGGTTTTGAGTTTTATTTTCTTAGTTTATGAAACAACTATGAAGGACAGAATTACGACCTTACAACACAGCCTGAACCATTTACTACCCTGCGATACGTAAAGGGGAGGGCAACATACAAAGTTAATTTATTTCAGCAATGCACTTTATCCATAGTTCAAACCAAAATCTGCCAACCTCAATAAACGTAATAAAACATTGAACAGGAAATGGTTGAGAGATTTATATCTCACAGTAACCCTCAACTTTGCGAAATCATGTTCATACATTTAAAAATTACTGATTGCTTGAAACTTGGTTAAACTTCTATGTTCCAAAAATGCAGGATCAGAATTAGCAAGCAATACTTTTAACTATTCAGTTCAGTCAGATAAAAGAACAAATCTATAGTCATTTGAAAGTTTCCATTTCTTCAGTATTTTTCAAAATGGGTTACTGTCAATGAAATACTTTTTGAAAAGTACATTTACAAGGAAAAATGTGAATGTACTCAACATAGTCTCATAAACAACAAGTAATAAATAGCAATTTAATCTTTTGTGTTTGTTTTCTGGGTGGTGTGTAAATATTTGCTAAGACACATTTTCTTCAGATTTTCCTTTGGGTTATTTATCTGCACCTGGGAGAAAGACTGGCCATCCATTAGAGTTCCTCTCCAATAATTCAGGCTCTTAGTCCTGCACTGACATATTATCCTAGATTACATGTTTATGATGTAAACTAGGGCTTGAACCTTAACCTTCTGACCTAAAGCTCGACTCTGGTCAAGAGTTCTATCACTGAGTCAAAACAAAAACTGAATTGTTTCAAGAAGTGAATTTACATTTGACGTGCTTAGAACTTGTAACATTAATACTTAATCTTTGAAATGCAAAACTGGCTAACAACTGTAAACAATAACTAGAACTGAAAATGCAGCCAAGCTAATATCAAGTCATTAGTTAGAATCAATTGTCTGATACTTGGCTCCAAACAACGCCAAAACTGTTACTTCATCAAAAAATCTGAAGCCTAGAACCTAACATAAGAATTCTGTCAATTTGTTTGTCTCAGAGGAAAGAAACAGAGCAAAGATCAGCATAAACTCACTAAGTAGCTTTGACCTTGAACATGGACTGCATTTTATTGATGTGGTCAGTTCTGCAATCTTTGGTTTGGCTTCTGGAGCCAATAAAAGATACAGTACAATCCAACATTGGCCACATGATCAAGTCCCTTGGTCAACAAAATGAATTCTGAAGATAGTTTTCTTTCTCCAAAATGTCTCAGTGAAAGAAAATCAATTGTATGGTTTCCAAACATGTATCCAATGAGAAAAAAAGTATAGGCATTCACATGAGAAATCCTTCACATACTCACCTTCAAAGACATTTTCTTGTTTAATGGCACTATTGTTTACATGGTTCATTACCTTGCACAATAGTTTTGAAGAAACAATTTTCTCTCACTGGATTAACTCATTCTTTTTAAAAAGTTGCTATCGAGTCTGGTGTCAATTTGGTCCTGGAGTGGGTACCAAGGATAGATTTTGTCATTGCTGGATAAAATGAGAATAAAAATTTCATCCTGTGCCCACATCCAAACATTTTGAAGTAATCCTGAAAGAGCCGTACCATATTGTTTTCAGATGGTGGAGCTTTTAATACAGAAATTAGGGTCTGTCAATGAAAATCTGATGGGATGCACAATGGACACCTGAACTCTTATTGCCACATTTCTGCCCTGTCATGAAAGTTGAAAACAAATTCTTTGAAGCCTTCTTGTTATAATGTTAATATAAAAGTCTTCTTTCAATTCCAAACTAAAATAAACCATCAGCATACATTCTCAGATCAGAATCAATTGTATTGTGCACCTTGATGTAACTTGTTCAGAAACACCAAAATTCTGTCATGTTCTCTACAAGGCTTTAGTTTAAGCAACATTGGTATCCAAACGTGGAATCACCAACTTATTTTTTGACTGCAAACAGACAAAGAAATGATGTGGACGGATACTTACCTTGGCAAGATCGCTCATCTGTCAGAAGCTTGTAGCCTTTTCGACAGCTACACTCAAAGCTGCCAACTGTATTCCTGCAGAAATGGTCACATCCTCCATTATTTATTAAACACTCATCAATATCTGTGAGGAAAGAAAAAATAAAAACTCATGATAGAAATTAATATAATTTAATGTAGGTGTATCGATGAAGTTTCAACTGATGGAGATACTCTGATTAAACCTCTCTCTAGTTCATATTATATTGAACAAATACACCTTTTTTAAAAAGCAAAGTTCCTTCCCCATCCATTGTTTACAATTGCACCAGTTGTATTGCGAGAGCCACAATATGCGAGGTTGCTAATTTTCACTGCTCTCCAGATTTGAGCACCAAACCACCAAATTCAGAAGTCATAATTGTGATAAAGTTTTCAGATGTAGATATTTCCCATGCACAATTCAGACTCCTGAATGTGAAAACTGATTGGTACAGTACATCTTTGGACGAATCAAAATCCTGTCAAAATGGCAGATCAGGGAGAAACCATGACACTAAATACAGCCACATTATCATCATCTGGGGGCCAGGGTTATAGCTCTTTCTGCTGTCTAGGGTTTAAAATACACCTTCCAATTGTGTAGTGTATGGTAATGGGGTGTTATTACAATGTGACTCAAGATCTGAAAAAAGTCTTGCCAAAAATAAAGTAAACAAAATAAAAACAATATGAAGTGTATTGTTAATGCTACGAAAATATTGGCAGGTCATTTTCTGATTATCTCTCTGTGGGCAACAGTTGACTGATATTCAGATGTTAGGACTACTGAGCTGAGATGGCACAAGTTTCTTCCTGCACCCAATTCATAAAGTGAGGAGATAGAAGGGGCAACCCACGTCAATGAAACAGAAAACCACCCATGGCCTAGAAATTCAATATCACTTGAATAAGTGCACTTAACTCATACCCGCTTATGCTACTGCAGCTAGGATATGGTATTCCACTACAATCCTTTTGGAACTCTCTCAACATTTTTTGAGCAAACAATACAGAAAGAAAACAGGAGACATGTAGTGGTAACGGAAATTACTTCAAGGAATAAGTCAGGCCACTCCGGGGAGCAGAATGAAGAGGAATTCCATGATGTCACTCAACAAAGAAACTGTAGAGGGCTGCTTCCAATGACAATGTCCATCTCCAGGATGCCTGGGTGGAGGAGATAGTTCATCATGTAGTGTAATCTGGGTCACAGATGCCTGGTATTTGGAAGAGTATCGGTGATACTGGGTAGCTAAAAAGTGTTGTTCTTTCTCTAGGTATCAATGTCTGCGATTACCAGAAGGTCATTGAAAATTTCCTTCAACATCAAGATAACTGACAGAAGGATTAGGCTAGATGCCTGGATTTTTGGTGGTTTCTATTGAATTTGATAATCTCCATTCAGAGTTCTGAAGGGTTTTCAGCCAATAAAACAAGACTGCTTTTGATAGTAGAAGGGATGGTAACCAGAGGACCGAGATTTAAGGTGTTCAACAGAATAACCAGACCTGGCATATGGAAAGTTTTTTTTAAACAAACTTAATGAGTTGCCACAATCTGGAAGTTACCGCCTGAAGGAATGTTGAGTGCCGATTTAGCAGTTACTTTCAAAAGAACGTTGTTTAAATATTTGAAGGGAACAAATGTTCAAACCCAGGGGGATAAAGCAGGGATAGAACAAGTTAATAGCCTGACTGAAGGGTTGACACAGACACAATTATATAGAATGCTGTTTGCTTCTATATAAAAGGGGATGGGTTGTAAGACTGCTTTATTGCAAAGTTGTTATTGAAAATGTTCTATCTGAAACAATCTTTAAAATACAAATGAATAATAGCTTTTTAAAATGAAGTGGATACATGAAAAAGACATAAGGTATAGGGGAAGGGCAGAGGAGCAGGACTGAGTGGAGAGATGTTCAGAGGTCAGTGCGGTGGGTTAAACGATCTCCTTCTGGGATGTAGAATTTTATAGGAGGAATTCCTGTGATCCCCTGATCTCTCACTGCAACATCAGCAAAATATCAACAGAAATCCGAACAAAACTATGGAGATGGCCATTTTTAACAAGAACAATTCAGTGGGCTGGAAATTCTCTTGTTGAGTGCAATACTTGGTGTGCTATGTGAATGTCAACTTCTGCAAATTAGATCCGGGTCCTTTATGTGTGGGATGTGCATACACACAGCGGGCCCCTATAGAGACTTCAAATGTCTTTCAATGTGTGTTTTGATGTCACATGTAAAATTATTGTGTGCACGGGGGCAACTTGCACCAAAGCAGATCTTAACTGGAGGCAAAGAGGACTTCACCTTGGATCAATGCTGTGAAGTCTGGGATACCTTTTGTATTATTGCAGGTTATTCCTCTATGTAGACTTCTTGGTGTTCACTCCTTCCACCATAGCTGCTGATGTCTTAAGAGCCTTGTCATGCATCTGCCTCTGAACCTCAATGCTCAAGTTATCAACTCCTCCTTGTCATCCAATAATAGACCTTGACCAACCCTGATTCTCCCTTCCCCTTCCTCCCATCCCTCAATGTGATCTGCAGCCTGCCTGTCTTCCACTGCCAGCTCTGTAATGGTGGAATTGTGATTGAACCTCATTTGTTGCACAAGGTAGCCTTCACCATAGTGCATAATGTCTTGGGCCTCACTCAGAATTTTAATGTTGATTGGCTTTGTGTGAAACCTCCCACACAGCACTCCATTTGGAGAATTACCAGTCCTTTGTAGAGAGCACAGTGTAGAGAGCAGTAGAATGGAGACCCAGGTTCAATCCTCTCCACGTTCAAATATCCTCTGCATGTATTTCCTGTGACTGCGTGAGATTCCTCCAGGTGCTCTGATTTTCTCCCGCATCCCAAAGATCTGCATATTGGTAAGTAAATTGGCCACTGTCAATTGCCCCTAATATGGAAATGAGTGGTAGAATCTGAGAGATGTTGGTAGGATTGTGGGGAGATTAAAAAGTGGGATTGATGCAGAATTAGCGTAGATGGTCAGTGCAGAGGAGGTGGGCTGAAGGCCCTGTTTCCATGCTGTATCACTCCATAACCCTTTTGTGCATCTTCATGAAGTGCATTGGTGTCACTATGGATAGACTGATGAGTCCAAGGAGATGACCTGGTGAAAGATGGATTTGATGCCAATGCCACTGAAAGGCACCTACAAAACCCTTTACAGGGAGTATTTGATGGTGCTGATAGTTATGGTATAAAGTTATTTGTATTGTTCAGTGTAGCATAGATCCTAAATGTAGTACCACAAAGGGATTTGAAAAAAATACATCTCAGATTCTAAGGAACTGACATTTGACCCCATCAGACCAAGAGACAATCCCATTTTCCAGCTGTAACCTTTAGGCATACCAGAAGAATATCAGAGTCTCTGTTTTCCCAGCTCAGGGCATAAATGCTACACAATTATCAGAAATACTTATTAACTGATTAGCCAGGCATGGATGGAAACACAATGTGTTCCTACGTTTAATTTAGAAGTCACTGGGGTGAAAGACTTGCATCAGAGGTTCTGGTGGTAATCCTTATTTGATTGGCATCCCTTGTCCTGAATGGTGAAGGGATTCCACTTTAGATCCATATCAACACCTTTCAGGCACAAAACCAGTCAAGGGCAAAATTGTTAAAGTAATGGGTCAGAAGAGCTGCCCTGATGATTTACAGTCAGCAGTGTATTTAACAGTGAACTCATCAATCATAAGCTTTAAGCAGAAATTGCTTAATCCTGTAGTAACAGGCAGATAAAATTTGTAAGATATTTTCTGAAACCAGCTGCTTTTACGAATGGCGAACAAGGGTTACAGCAGAACTGCATCTGAAAATAATCATGTCAATTCGGTTGTTTGCCATATGGAGAGTAATTTAGAATATTAAGATGTAAGTTTGCTTGACATATACCATATGTCAAAGCTACCATATTAAAGTCTTAAAATAACATCTCCCCCCAAAGTTCATTGGTACACAGAAGAAAGGGGAGGTTAGCACAACATTAAGTGTTGGCAGCAGTATAAATCGAGAAAGAATGAGCCAGAGATCATGGTTCACATCAGTATGAACAACACAAGGGGTGGGGCACGCTTTGAGATCTGAAGTCAGACTTTCAGAAACTAGGGAAGGAGTTAAAAAGTAAAAAAGTAGGACCTTGAAGGTTGTAATCTCAGGATTACTCCTGGTGTCACATGCATGTGAAAGGAGAAAGTAGGTTGATTACAGCGTGTGGGAGAGAGGAGTTCAGATTCTAGGGGTTCATTGAGACCAGCTCAGAGGCAAATTGAACTTGCTTGAGATGGATGGATTGCACCTCAACATACATGGCATCAATACCCTTATGAGAATGTTCACAAATGTAGTTGGAGAACACTTAAAATGACCCAGTAGGGGGCAGGCATCAGCCTTTGGCTTTACCAAGAAAGAAGGTACGTAAATGAGTGTGAATGTCAGATAGCACGAGAGTAGGAATTAGTGGAGTAGTTAGGCAGGAATAGGTGAAGACTTTTTAAGGATGTATTTGTTCACGTGATGTGGACATAGCTGGTAATGTTGTGTTTTATTGTCCACCCCTATTTGCCCTTGAACTGAGAAGAAAAGCCAAACATCAACCTCTTTGGTGCTTAAGCACACAAAATTCTGGGGATACTCAACAAGTCAGGCAGCATCTATGGAGAGAAAAACAGTCATATTGCAGCATATTAAGGCCCTTCGTCGGAACTGGGAAAGTGAGAAGTGTACAAGTTTCAGAGGGGGAGGGGTGCAGGGAACAAAGGGAATGACTGTGATTGGGTGGAGACTGAAATTGTCCAGGTGACAAAATTGGATTTAGTACCATCTAATAAAAGGGAATGAATGCTAATTAATCACAATCAGTAATCTCTAACCGGCATTCATTTGCCTCTCATAGATGGCACCAAAAGTTGTTGATTTCCACTCCATCCCAAACATTCCCTTTGTTCTGGCCACCCTGCTCCTCTCTGCAGTTTAAAACTCTCTTGTTTTTCTCCCCCACTTTCTCAGTTCCAATGAACAGTCATTGACCCGAAATGTTTACTCTACCTTTTTCTCTACAGATGCTGCTTAACCTGTTGAGTATTCCCAGCATTTTCTATTTTTTTTCAGATTTCCAGCTTCTGCAGTCTTCCGCGGTTCAAGCACATCGGTGAATTTAGAGTCACATTTAGGTCACACAATCATGGTAAGGGGATTAGTTTGGGTTTTTACAACAGTCTAACTACAATCATACTTTTCATAGAATCATATAACAGTACAGCACAATACAGGCCCTTCGGCCCACAATGCTGTGCCGACCTCTAAACCTTGCCTAAGACTATCTAACCCCTTCCTCCCACATATCCCTCTATTTTAAATTCCTCCATATGCTTATCTAGTAATCTCTTGAATTTGACCAATGTACCTGCCTCCACCACCGCCCCAGGCAGCGCATTCCATGCACCAACCACCCTCTGCGTAAAAAACCTTCCTCTGATATCTCCCTTGAACTTCCCACCCATTACTTTAAAGCCATGCCCTCTTGTATTGAGCATTGGTGCCTTGGGAAAGAGGCGCTGGCTGTCCACTCTGTCTATTCCTCTTAATATTTTGTACACCTCTATCATGTCTCCCCTCATCCTCCTTCTCTCCAAAAAGCCCTAGCTCCCTTAATCTCTCCTCATAATGCATACTCTCTAAACCAGGCAGCACCCTTTCCAATGCTTCCACATCCTTCCTATAATGAGGCAACCAGAACTGGACACAGTATTCCAAGTGTGGTCTAACCAGAGCTTTGTACAGCTGCAATCATTACCTCGTGGCTCTTAAACTCGATCCCACGACTTATGAATGCTAACATCCCATAAGCTTTCTTAACTACCCTATCCACCTGTGAGGCAACTTTCAGTGATCTGTGGATATGAACCCCCAGATCCCTCTGCTCTTCCACACTACCCTGAATCCTGCCATTAACTTTATACTCTGCCTTGGAGTTTGTCCTTCCAAAGTGTACCACCTCACACTTCTCTGGATTGAACTCCATCTGCCACCTCTCAGCCCAGCTCTGCATCCTATCAATGTCCCTCTGCAATCTTCGACAATCCTCCACACTATCCACAACACCACCAACCTTTGCGTAGTCTGCAAACTTGCCAACCCACCCTTCTACCCCCCATCCAAGTCATTAATAAAAATCACAAAAAGTAGAGGTCCCAGAACCGATCCCTCTGGGACACCACTAGTCACAGCCCTCCAATCTGAATGCACTCCCTCCACCACAACCCTCTGCTTTCTACAGGCAAACCAACTCTGAATCCACACTGCCAAGCTTCCCTGGATCCCATGCCCTCTGACCTTCTGAAGAAGCCTACAGTGTGGAACCTTGTCAAATGCCTTACTAAAATCCATGTAGACCACATCTACTGCACTACCCTCATCAATCTGCCTGGTCACCTCCTCAAAGAACCGTATCAGGCTTGCGAGACATGATCTGCCCTTCACAAAGCCATGCTGGCTGTCCCTGATCAGACCATGATTCTCTAAATGCTCATAGATCTTATCTCTTAGAATCCTTTCCAACAGCTTGCCCACCACAGACGTAAGGCTCACTGGTCTGTAATTCACTGGACTATCCCTACTACCTGTTTTGAATAAGGGGACAACATTTGCCACCCTCCAATCCTCCGGTACCATTCCTGTGGACAACGAGGACTCAAAGATCCTAGCCAAAGGCTCAGCAATCTCCTCTCTCACCTCACGTAGCAGCCTGGGGAATATTCCGTCAGGCCCCGGGGACTTATCTGTCCTAATATTTTTTAACAGCTCCAACACATGCTCTCTCTTGATATCAACATGCTCTGGAACATTAACCTTACCAACACTGTCCTCAGCGTCATCAAAGCTCCTCTCCTTGGTGAATACTGAAGAGAAGTATTCATTGAGGACCTCACCCACTTCCACGGCTTCCAGGCACATCTTCCCACCTTTGTCTCTAATCGGTTGTACCTTTACTCTCGTCATCCTTCTGCTCTTCACATAAGTGAAAAATGCCTTGGGGTTTTCCTTAACCCTACTCACCAAGGCCTTTTCATGTCCCCTTCTTGCTCTCCTCAGCTCGTTCTTAAGTTCCCTGTTACTGTTGCTAGAACAAACTTTTTCAAATTAAATCCAAATTTATTTAACTACTTTAAGTTCTTTAGCTGTCATTGTGGGATTTGCATTCGCAGCTCCTGGTCAATGGTCTACAATTCTGGTTGCTAAACTAGTAATTTAACCAGTACACTACCACATCCCATATAATCACACCAGGAAAATTGGATGGATTCTGCAGTTGATATAGTGCAGCAGGTTGCTTCCAGGCTGCTAACTTGCAAATTATTTCAATATCTTAATAATTTAATTTTTAAGAAGTAAATTTTTCAAAACGGTTGTAATGTTCAAATGGAAAGGATAAACTGCCCTTCATTTTCAATTGGTAGAAATAGCTGCTTGTTTTTTGTTTGAGCACTTGATAATAATCTTGTCCTTGAACTAAGCCTCAACTAAATCTCCTTGAATAGACCTTCGTAGACACAAAGCTAACTTGAATAAATTATGTTCCACTTGCCTTTCCTGAAGTGATTATCTAAAGAATGGCCTAGGAAGATTTATTTTATATATCTGCAGAGTGTTAGCTGATCTAATTTGTCAGCAGCTTTGGGTTTCAGGTGCAGTGCTGGGACATTCAGCCATGCAATTTCTGCTCTTTAAGCTATGAAAAGGGAAGAGAACCCAGAGACACACTGATTGAACACAATATGGTGTAATCTTTGTCAGAAAGAGATGCTTATAAAATGTCTGTTCCATGAAAATTGGTACATGACCATTGTTGTATGGGGCAGCATACAATAACAGAAGTTCCACTGTATAACGTTCAAGTTTTCTTTCATACGTCTTCAAATTTTTGAAACAACACTGACAGAATATGTTACATATGCATTTAAATGTAAACAGGTTCCTTCTGGGCAAATCTATTCAGAAACTTATTCTTAAACTGGTCAATAGAAGTATGCTAAGCATGGATAGTAGGCAAAAATCCAAACTGACCAAACAAGGTCTGATTAAATAACTGGGTTGGGATTGAATTGGGAAAAGCTTCAGTGTAAGCAAAATTCTTATTTCCAAATGTTGTCGTTTATACACTTAATGATGATACCAGATTGGAATTCAACTTTCTCACTACAGTTCCATGAAAATCACAGAAAGAAACAACTAAGACAAGATGATAAGATTTGAGTTAAATAGAAGAAAAGTTCCATGAAAATCACAGAAAGAAACAATTAAGACAAGATGATAAGATTTGAGTTAAATAGAAGAATAGGATAGAGTCAGAGCATGAATTTTTTGGGTGGGCCAGGTGGATTACATAAATCAATAACTCATGCTTAATTATAGAGGAGAATCAAGGGCCAGAACAGGTGAAAAGGGGTTTATAAAGGGTGAAAAAATAACGTAGTATGGGCAGGATTTTCCTCCATGATTGTACCAAACAAGCAAGAATATGCTGTGTGAAAATATGCACAGTTAGGCCTCCTGTCATGGTGCCACCACACTGTCCTGATCAAGGACTTCTATGTTGTTGGCCATTGCTGACCAATCCAATGCATTCAAATAGCAGCAAGGATTAAGGTTCATAAATTTACAAGTTTTCCCTCTAATACAAAAGTCTGCATTAGGTCTTGAGTTCCTATTGGAGGGATAAGTTCTTTGAGGTGACATCCTTACTTCCTAATTTGATCTCCAATAATCTAATTGTGTAGGTAAGCCCTGGTCTCTATTTACGCTGTGAAATGGGCAGGCACGGTAGTGTAGCGGTTAGAGTAACGCTTTACAGCGCCAGTGACCCGGGTTCAATTGCGGCCACTGTCTGTAAGGAGTTTGTACGTTCTCCCCTTGTCTGTGTGGGTTTCTTCCATCATTCCAAAGACGTACGGGTTAGGAAGTTGTGGGCATGCTATGTTGGTGCCGGAAGCGTGGCGACACTTGCGGGCTGCCCCCAGAACACCCTGCACAAAAGATGCATTTCGCTGTGTGTTTCGATGTACATGTGACGAATAAAGATATCTTATAAATGACAGTTTTTGTCATTTTTGGGAGTATTTTCATCCCTTAACCTTATTCCAGTGTGCTTGGGAACAGCAACAGAAGTGTCACAATGTAGTGCATAGAGGTGAGAAAAGAGCATCATAAGTACCACTTCAGCACCAATGGTATTTCCCATTGGACGGATGACAGGCTCCCCCCTTCAGTGTCTTTCAAGCTTCAGCTCTTGAAGACAAAATCAAGAAGCTTAATGTTTCCATCTGCCACAACCTTTTCACTTATGTTTTCAAATGGCTCAAGAATTCCTATGTGACAGTTTGCAGACTAAAGTGGTCCTTAATACATTCCATGCAATGAGTGTGTGGAGAAGATGTGTGTGAATGAGACTGGGGAGTAAAAGGGACAAAGGCATAGATGTTGTTTGCAGTGGTGACCTTTAATATTGCTGAAAATGTTGCTCTATTTCTAACCCACAAGGTCTCTAACCCACAAGGAACTCGGACTGTCCCTTTTCAAAGACAATTCCCCTCTGCTACTGGCTCTGTCAGTATTGGAAAATATTGGAACTTAAATAATGAAGGATAATGTGCTTCAGGCGCAATATTCTCTCCACAGAAACCCTTCTTTGGCCTTCACTTGTTTATAAAATCATTTTTAGTCGGAGTACAGACATCATTCTCCAGGACTGCAAAATGAATTGCACTTCTGAAGTTTGGAACAGTCCAGCTTTAAGAAAACAAAGTATCCAGATTAGAATTTAACTAGCTTTTAATGTCTAAAGTCAGAGGGAAAGCTGAATGCAGACTTGAAATTTGGCACACAGACCAATTTGGCCTTCATATGAACGGTTTTGAAAGATGTACAAAAATGAAGTTAATCCTTTTTGTCAGAGCAAGGAAGATTGGTGGACAACTCAGTTAACAGTTTCTGGCAGAATGCTGTTTGGGAAATAATTTGGCAATTTTATCACAGGCCTTATTTCCTGGCCCTATTGCTTATTTCACAATAGTGGATCTGTTTACACAGGTCTTAACTTGCATCTTGGTTGTTTATTTAATGATCCATACAGGAAAGGGCTCATGTATGGATATTTATTCGAGAAAAACTTGGGAGCTTTGGGTTGTTTAGTTGGGAAATCCGTCAAGGTCCATCTAATTCGCATTGTACATCCTCTATATTTTATGACGCATTGCTAATGGAGTTGTTGACTTATTATGGGAATCAGTCAAAATTGGCACTAACCTGGCACTTGAAACCACCACCTTCTAACCTGGTTGGGTTAATAACATTGTAACCCATCCAGAGAAATGAGAAGCCAAATTATATTTCTGATATTTTACTTCTTTGACTGGCATTAGCAGCTCACTTATTTAGCAAAGAGATTGTGGTTTTGTTCTTAATGAGACCCTTTGAATTAGGCAGAGTAAGTTTAACCACTTGTCCACTTTCCCTTTGCCCTGAGTGAGAAGGACATGAATGTCGTTAACATTTCCCTGCAGGTTGAAAAATCAAAACTAGTGGTCTTTTCAAGCGTCCTTTTGCTGGCTAAAGAAATTAATAGTGCAAACCTGGGAATAAATCAGTCAGTGAAGATGTCTGCCTTTCTACACCACAGCTCTCCCTGGATATACTGAAAAATTAGGATAAACTGGCAAAATTAAGTGTTTTATTAAAAGGAAAATACATGCCCAGAGATCCACCTCCAGTTGATGGTGCTAAATGTGCACCCATGGATTTTGGAGGCAGAGGGCAATGCACTGATGTGTCTATTTAGGCCATTTATTACCACTGACCAGGGATGGATCTCAAGGCAAGTTTTTTTTTAAAAAAGCTGTGTTTACATGCTTCAAAGATTCTCTGGGTGCAATACAATGAGGTGAGTGATATTTTCAACTTCATACAATAAAAAAAATAACCTATTGTTAAAATTGTTGTGTAAGAGTAATAATGTTTACAAGTACGGTTCATTGAGTCTGAATAACTACTGACTCAGAAACCCCTAACCATAGCCTTGTTATGAAAAAGTTACTGCTGTTTTGTTGGTTCTCAGTGTCAACCAATGCCAACCTTCTCAGTGAGCAAGTCCCACTCCAGAATTGCAAGTAAAAAACTTTCCAATGAGGTAATGAAGTGTCAGAGAAGCAACCTTTCAGATAACATGTTAAACTTAAGCCATCCTGCTTTTTTGGGTGGACACAATAGATCTCTGCAAATCTTTTCCAAAGTTTCAATAGGGTTAGCCTCACTAGACTAGCTAATATTTATCTCCTGTGGGCTGGCTAATATTTGTCCATCAAATAAATTTGCTGCCCTGATTCCCAAACTGCAACAAGTGACTGTTTCAAATGTATTGTAATGCCCCTGAAGTGTTTTAGAAGTTCTGATATGGATGTGAAGTGTACTATGTTAGTGCAAGTTGTCTGTTTCTCTAGTTACTTCTACTATTGGTTGCATACTGCAATCTTAGATTTCTGTATCTTCAGAGTAAATTCAAACTCAATTGTGCGACTGGACAAAGTGAATGAATTTGCAAAATTGACTGGATCAAATGCAAATGAGAAACATATCTCACAGAAACAAATACTTTGAGATGCAGTCAGTCAAATTTCAAATGCCACCGTTGACTCCTGGTAACCCAATGGACTTCTCTCTAAGACCGTCCACTGCTGGTGATCACCCAAAGCTACTATTCTTCTGGCTTCTTGATCTTCTTTGAAATCTTCACAATCCTCTTCTTCCACTTCCTTCACTTCTACAGTTATAATCATCTTTCCCATTTGCTCAAATCACGCATCAAAATATATCACTCTCTGCTTGACTACCATGGTCTCAAAAAAAACCTATTTTTTTCCCTGGCCTGAATGGTTGGTTGTCATTACTGTCCATGGGATTTTAAGCAAACTTCTTCAGCATCACATTTCAGATGAGTTGATAGGACATAATGTATGAGTAATCCGAGATCAGATTGAGCAGATCTGATTAGATTGTGACTTTAGAGCAATGGCTCCTTCACAGAGGACTTTCTCATTTCATATCAGTTGTAAACTAACCGCCTCAATTGTTTTGCATTGCTCATCTTTGAGTTTGTTGGATTCTAGCCCTTTTAAATCTGATAATTTAATTTGAATAGACTCTCAGTTTCGAAGTCTGACATGCAATAAGCCCATACTTAGGACATGCTTTGAAGTAATTATTTTTTCCCTGCACTTTGATTAGCTGGTTATACATGTTAAAATTACAAACAATACTTAGTTCTCATAAAAGCCAAAGTACAGAGATGTGTTTGTGGGACCAATGAAAAAAAATCAAAATTTCCCTTCCCCTCTAGGCACACTAGTTTAAAGTGGGAGAAATCCAATGATGCATGCTAATTCTCGTACTACACATCCATTCTTATTCAGCCATCTATTTATGCCATGAAATGTTGATAAATAACATCTGCAGTTAGCAATCAAAGCAAATATAATTCATGGCGTCATTACTGATTTTACCATGTGCATTGCAATTTCATCTATAATGTAAACATTTCTGAATAGGGAGGTCTGATCAACAGGTCATTTTGGGGCCACTTTAGCACACCTATCAGGAAATGTTCATGGAAGCTACCTCCTTGGGATTCAGGCCTGCAGAGAGTTAAATCATGCATTGCAACATCTCCAGGATGAATATCATCTGTTTTGCAGTCCACATTCACACATATAATTCTATGCAGACACTGTTTGCATCAGGCAAATTGCTGTCACCTACTTTTGCTGTATGCTTCCTCCACTTATGGTCCCATGCCACACCTCTGATTATCCTTACTTTTATTCTTGCACTGCTCTTATGATCTTAGTCTCCTGCCTGTTTAGCCAAGGGGAAAGCATCTAGTGATATTCTTAAGTTCTCCAAAAACTTTGATTTTTTTTGTCATTTCATTACTGATTTAAGTTTCACGAATACACCTGAATCTGCACATGAAATTCTGCCTTGGAAAACTGAATGCAAGGATATATTTCGATTTCAGCCTGTCTGAAGCCAACCAATTCCCATTCTTGCATAAATTGCACCAAATATCAAAAAACAGATTCCTTTATCCTGAAAATAGTAGATCATAAAATTTATTTGAATCACCAAAATCAAGAGAAAGAATAATTGTGTAAACTTACTAAAAACCAGGAGCAATTGTAGGTTAAGTAGCATGAATGGCCTTTTATAATGAATGGGTGGCATGGTAGCGTAGCGGTTAGCACGACGCTATTACAGCGCCAGCGATCGGGGTTCGATTCCCATCGCTGTCTGTAAGGAGTTTGTACATTCTCCCGTGTCTGCGTGGGTTTCATCCGGGTGCTCCGGACTCCCCCCACATTCCAAGGATTTACGGGTAGGTTAATTTGGGTTTAAAATGGGCGGCGTGGACTCATTGGGCTGGAAGGGCCTGTTATCACGCTGTAAATAAAATTTAATATTTAAATTTACAATAATTTTGTGTGAACTTTTTCAGAGAATGAACATATCTTCATTGTTCTGACGGAACAATAAACTACTATTTCCACATCAACCAGAGCTGTACTGCCTGTAGTTTATTTATCTAGAGGTTTACAATTTTTAGCACTACAAAAATCATTGAAGGCTAATGATGCATTTAAGAAAAAAACAGGAACTAACCTTTGCATGTTTTCCCATCAGGTTGCAGTGTGAATCCAACCGGACAGCTACACCGAACCCCTGTAGCAGTATCTTTGCACGTACGATCGCAGCCTCCATTATTCACAGCACACGTTTCTGTCAATAATAAATTCAATATGGAAAACATCATTAAGCTTCAGAAATATCAGATTGGCATCTAATTAAGAAGGCAAAAAATAATGAAAATTCCATTATCACCTAACCAGCAGAAGTCTCATATCAAGATGATTTATATTTAATAAATGAATAAGCAGCAACACATTCTGTGCAATGTGCATTTAATTTTCTTTATAATTTATCTTTATTCTTTATTGTGAAAATGCTGACTTATACTGGAGTGTAGTTACACAGGAGCAGTCAGGTACCTGACTCACTCAGATGCAGTTCACCTAGAACCCTTGATTATGGGCCAACTGATCCCAAGACCACTGTGGGGGTCCATCCTATAGAAGATTTGAGCAGGATAGTGACTAACCTTCCTCCTCAAAGCCCAGGGGCCCTGAAGGTAGGTGTAGTTCTCCATTACCTTCCAGCTGAACGCATCATATACTGGAATCAAACCAAGGACCTTCCTCACGTTGCTTCTTTTTCTGTACTAAGGTAATGAGCCACCAATGAAGGTTCTGTTTTCTAAATTTGGGACGGCTTTGGGATTGTCACTGATTTCTCACCAAGTGAAGTCATTGTGAGCGAATATCAGAACTTGGTTAATCACTTGATGAGGAGTAAACCAAGTGTACAATTCAACATCTGAAAACCTGGAACATCAAGGTAGCTGACATAATGCAAACTAGCCTGTGAAGAATCTTCCAGAAGTTAAACGTCCATGGATAAGGAAATGTGGACACATAAGTGTGGACACTACCAGAAGGCTCGGAAATGCAGTTGGACTTTTTTGGACATGCCTAATTTGCTAGATTTAGTATAAATGCCTTTGTTACGGACTCAGTGAAAGTCCCTTTAAGATAGAGAGTGTGTGTGTATGTGTGTGTGGGGCGTGCTTACGTCAATAGAAGATAAAGGACGTAATGACGTTGTTGAAGAAGTCAGAAGAAGAAGGAGAGAGAGAGAGAAGGGAGAGAGACACCAGCCTGCTTGTTTTCTCTATCGATGGATGAGAAACAATAACTGTGTTTGCCACTGAAATCCATGTATGGAAGTTGGAAGTAATCCGGTGGAGTTCACTTTGTTGCTGACCTGTAGAAGGAAACAGGTATTTGTGTGTGGACGACCACGGTTCGGATGCTTTTCGGGGTGAGGAAGTCACTACCGAGTAAACACTGAAGTGTCGTTTGGGTTCCATCGTGGAACATTTGGATTTCGTATGTACTCTCTCTATGTTTTTCTACATCTACATCTTATCTTCAGACAACGGTGGTTGTTGAAGAAGCCCTTGCTCATGTTTCACCTTATGGCTTGCGGAACTGAACTTTAAGAACCATTCCGGAACTGGGAGTTTTGGACTTTGTCACACACACACACGAAGAGTTTAGTTTTGGGGTTAACGTTCGAGGTTTAACATTTTTGAATTCTAACATACTAACATTTTTACTTTTATTTTACGTATTATCATAAGTAGTGATTAATAAAATAGTTTTTAACACTGAATCATGCTCAGTGTGTTTCTTTTGTTGCTGGTTTGTGACACCTTTTAAAGAGATGACCAGCTGCCCTAAGGAATTACATTTCCATCAGATGGAAGCACCAGTCTGTAGAGAATCTTCCATACCCTCATCATGGCCAAAAGGCTGGTGTCATGCATTTTATGGTGAGTTCCAACATTTGGTGGCAGGGACTCCTCTAGGTTCTGTTATTCCTACTCAGTCATTAATAGTGCCCTCGAGTACCCACAGGCATGCCTGGTTCAGCTTACTGATTCTGCCTCAGTAAGCCAATTTGACTGCAAGTGTCTACCGCCAATCTCTCTGAATCCAACTTGACCATAAAAACAGCCCGCCCACCTTTTCCACTATCCAGAGGGTATGGTTATCGTTTGGTTCTTGGAATAGTTAGGCTTAGTAACAAAGACATGAATGAGGACTTTCTCAGATGAGCCAAGGCAGGAGAAGACTTGAATGGAAGTAGTCTAAATATTGGTCTGGGTGAGACCTGAAACTCAATGCAGGGTTAAATATAACATCAAGACTGAGGAGAGTCTGATTCCGTTTCAGCCAATGGCCAGAAAGGAGGATGGAACTGGTGGCAAGAAGATAAAGCTTGCGATGGGGACTGATGGCGATAGCATTGGCCTCATTGATATTTAGTTGAAGGGAGTTTCTGCTCGTGCAGAAACGCATGCCTTGTTTTCTAATGGTGTTGCCAAGGAGCACCATGTAGATGAGCAACAGAAGGGGCCAAGGTTAGATCCATGAGGAGCACGTGATAACAGAATGTGTGTGGGAAAAGAAGCCATTAATGTCAATTCTCTGGCTACATCTGGAGAGATAAGGAGGGATCTGGACTTGTGTCATCTCATCCAGTTGGACAACACTGGTGAGCTCTTGCTGGAGGATGCTGCTGTCAACCATGTTAAAATTTACAGATAGGCTGGGAAACAAAAGGAGGAAAAGTAGCATAATGTGGGGATGGATCAAAGTAGCATGGTGAGGGTTTTCTGGACAAGATGAATTGCATGAGTGGGAAACAAGAGAGAACCTGGAGAAAGCTACAAGTTTAGGATTGGAGCTCTGAGGATGGGGGTGTAGGGGAGGAGATGGGAATGGAAATCATCAGAGGTTTGTCCTGTTGACAAGGGGAAGAGGGAAAAGCAGCAGAGCTTTGGTGGTCTCAATTGTGATGACAAGAGCCAAAGCTATTCATGAGCTGGTATTTATTATTTGGAGGTGTGGAGGAGAAGAGATGGCAAGAGGGGGGCAGTCAGTGGGGTGGGGGATGTGGTTAAGTAAATGGCTGACAGAATGATCTAATATTAAAAAGCAGTCTGACAGATAAGTGCAGGATCCAGAAGTGATTGTTTCAGATATGACAGCAAATGTTGAAAGCCATTTTCTACCATATCTTTTCCAATCTGGTGTGGGCGTTGAGGGTTGCACTGGGGAAACAGACAGGATGACAAGACAGTAATGGTTTTATTGGGGACATGGGTGTCAATGACGGAAGCAAGAGCCTGGTTGAGAGATTTCCGAGCTGCAGGGATCTGGGGGCAAATTGAGTGGCATAGGTCAGACAACTGAAAGGTCAATAACCTGAAACACTAAGCCAGAGTTTGGCAGGGAAAAGCCAACACTTCCACACACAACGAGCAGCATTCTTCTGTTGAACTGCCAGGAAGTTCAGAAGTTCCATGCATGTGTGCACAAAAGCTGAAGACTCAGCCATGTGGAATTATTTGCAGTATTTCTCACATCAGTGTTCTGTTGCTGGATCCTTCCTGGAATTCTCCTTCATTGACCTGAACAATTGGGAGCAAGTGGGTTGAAGGCTGATGTTTTCTGATTCAGATTTTACTGAACTGATTTTTGTGTTTCAGAGTTTTAACTGTTTTAATTTATGTTTGCTTAATTTTTAGTAGTTTTAGAATGCTTTTGGAAGTTTCTGAACATCAGACGATTGTAGTAGTGGCTAAACCTGGGGCCACAGCTTAGCTGGTAGTCGGTTTCCCGAGCAGGGCTTGCTCTGACTCTCCCAGGTGATGGGATTTACACCTGCCAGGTCCTGCTGTGCTGCAAAGCCTCATTACTCAGCCTGGAGCCAACTCCAATGTACAAACTGTTCACTGGGGCAGGGCAGGTGTGATCTTTTTTTTGACATTGGTCAGCAGTGAGTGTAGACGGATTGTTGCTGACTGCAAGTCCTGGGGCACTAACTTGTTTCTCTTCACAAGATGTTGTCTAAACCGCTGAGCATTTCCAACAATTTTTGCTTTTGGGAGAACATTATTTTGGGGGGCAAACACGGAGGAAGTAGTGTTGGCGAGAGGAAAGAAGATGTGTGTGGAGTGGAATCAGGGATGTCCCCATCTGTGATTGGGAATGGTAAGATCACATGAGATGGCAATGGCAGCAGGTGCCTGAAAATGTGGGTTGGTGGGTTTCCATGGAAAGAGGGGGAGGGGGAGGGGGAAGGGGAGAGATTAAAGAAGATGGGGGCAGTGAATTGAGAACAAAGAATTGACAGAGGACAACAATTTGCTAGATTCAGAGGCTGTGGGAGGAATAAAAAGGCACTAAAGTTGCACGAGAACATTTTTGTTGTACTTGGAAAGGTGTTATAGAATGAATTCAAACCAAATAACAGAATGCAAAAGATATTAAATAATTAAGGCAGCCATGACAACATGTTCTGCAATATCCAACATTATCCAAGATTGTACCTTCAGAAAGTTCAACCTTCAGTTCAAAGGACCACAGTCAGCTACAACAACTTTGCTTAACGGGCAAATGATGTACCAAATGAAACAAAAAGGTACTTTTAACAAATTAAGTAATTAAGCAGCCAGAAGAAATTAAAGGGGCATGATTGTTATCCATGGTGAAGAATGCAAACAGCCAACTAGAAAATTAAAACCCTGCCAACAACAGCAGAGAATCAAGGTAAGAGTCCTCCAAAAAAGGAAAAAATAAATGTGGCAAGCTGTAAACATCAAACAGGACAAAACTTCTGGCTGTTCTCAACAGGACGATCGTCTGCAGCAGCTAACAATGAACGCAAGAGCAAGATGAACCTCACATCAATGAAAGATGAAAAAAACACCTAAGACCCCAATTCTGGGAGCTCATGAAAGCTTCTTGCTGAGGGTGCTGAGGGCAGGTTATGGAAATTAAGTAACACACACAAAATACTGAAGGAACTCTGCAGGTCAGGCAGCATCTATGGAAGGAAACAGCATTTTGTGTGTGTTACTCCAGATTCCAGCATCTGCAGAATCTCTTGTGCCTCCACATGGAAATTAAGTATTGGATTAAAGCTCTGAATTTATAAAATTTCAAAGCTGGTTCTGACACCTCATTAACAGAGTACAGTGTTTTTGTGAGAACAATGAAAGCCAAAGCCTACTTTATGAAGCGTAATGCTGGATTTCCTAGCCTTATATCAGGCAGAGGAATTTCAGTTGCTAAGCATATGATGGATCCCTGAAGGTTATTGGTAAGTGAAATCAAGGGAAAACTAAGAGAAGTAACATAAAATAATAGAAATTAAAATGGTGCATGTTGCAATTGGACGGGCATTGCCCGTCCTAAAACCTACAAATGTAGATTGCGTCGGTGTGTGGACACATGATATACAGCAAAGACTGAAGTGATGTAGCACTATTTCAAATTGCACATATATTGCAAACCATCAACATCTACTCACCAATAAACTACTTATTCATGCTCATTTTAAGCTTTGCCTGGACTACATGGTTCATGTCTGAAACCTTGATTCAGACATGCACCCAAGAGCTCAGTGCTGGAGCAGAAACAAGAGTAACTGTTGCGATTTCAAGGCAACATTTGACCAAAGACCCAATGCATTAGTGGCCAAAGCAATATAAAAAGTGTAGCTAGAGTGAAAGGATGCTGGGTACAGTTCATAGAAACCAGTTGTCACGGGCTTTAGATGAAAGTGTCCTTAGACCAATTCATCATAATGAGTGGAATAATTTGCTGATAATTCCATAGTGATCAGCTATTGCTTAATAATGCAGTAACATAGGAAAATAGAGACTGGATAATAGACAGACTTAAATGACAAGTGACAGAAAACTCTGTACTTGACCTTTACTGTTATCAGCATTGCCAAATCCACCAACGTCTTGACAAGTTATCATTGATCATACACTGAACTGAACCAGCTATGTCAACGCATCAACAAAAGCGGAGAAGAGGCTGGGTGATTGCACATCACATGACCCTTCAAAGGCTCTCCAGAGCTATAAAACCAGAAATTTGATGGGATACTGATCAGTTGCTCATATGATCACAGCTGCAACAATGATCAAGAAGCTTTTCGTTGAGGACAGATGTTAATTTTGCCAGGCTCCACCAACTGAGCACAATACTGACCACCTTCACCAAAGACACAGTGTTACAACACATAAAAGCAAACAGGATGATAAGCTTTGATAGTTACAGTTCACATGCTAGAGTCAATAATCAAAGAGGAAATAACTAGTCATTTAGGAAAGTTGAATATAATCAAACCTAGTCAACATGGTTTTATATAAGGTAAATCACGCTTGACAAATTTGCTCAAGTTTCTTTGAGACCGTGACAGGGAGAGATGGTAGAGGGGAAGTTGTAGATGTAGTGTATTTAATTTCCAAAAGGCATTGGACAAAGTGCCACATAAGAGACTGGTGCATTAATTAATGAGTCCAAGGTATTGGAGGAAGTGTCTTAGATAGGAAATTGGCTGTCATATTGATATCAAAGAGTTGGAATAAATGGGTCCTTTTCAAGCTGGAAGGATGCAACTAGTTGAGTACCCCAGGGATTGGTTTTTGGCCCTCAATTGTTTACTATTTACATTAATGACCTGGAGGAAACAAAATACAAGGTTTCCAAGTTTGCCAACAATATGAAAATAGGTGGATGGGCATGTTGGGCTGAGGACATTGTGATTCTGCAATGGGATACAGATAGTGTGTGTGATTGGGCAAAAACAGACACTGAAAACGTGAGAAGTTTAGAGGGATCCAGGTGCTCTGGTGCATGAATCACAAAAAGTTAGCAGGTAGGTCTGACAAATAGTTAAGAAGGCACATGGCATTTTGGCCTTCATTGCAAAGGGGTTAGAGTTTAAAAATAGGAAGGGTGCAGGGTGTTGGCAAGGCCACACCTGGAATACTGTGCACAGTTTTGGTCCCCTTACTTAAAAATATATATAGTAGCATTGGAGGCAGTCCAAAGGCTAATTCATGGGGAAAAAAGGAATGGTGCTTGGAGTGTATTACATGAAATGGCATGGTGTGGGTAGGGATGAGGGGTTTATGTGGACAGGATATTAAGGGAGAAAAGGAGGCAGTGAAGTTTAAGTGAATGTGATAAACTGAACTGGTGGTTGAAATCACAGAATATGAAAAGTCTTTCAGTGCCGTGGTGACTGTTAAGTTCTAGTTAAGATGGTGGAACAAGGTGAGATGCTCAAAGAGTATTAAAGTCTCAGGGAAGGGGACATTTCAGCTGAAGGACTGTGTTTGACAGCACTGCCTCCATTGGGAGCTTAAGACTTTCAAGGAATATTTGGTGACATGACCTTCTGATTCAGAGATTGGAGTGCTACCATCAAGACAAGGTTGACACCAGTCCTCCCCTTAATACAATGAAATCAGGCCACAGACCTTCTTAACTTCTGAAATGTGAGGTTTCGCATGCAGTCAAAAGTCATCAAACATGTAACAGAATACACATCAGGAGCCTGGTGCACCAGATCTTGTTGAGGAGAACACTACGCAATTAAAGATAATGATGAAAATACTGCAAACATAAGATCTGAAGGCTTCTCATCTTAAAAAAAAATCAACCAAGCCAAAAGGACTTTCCATTATATGGATTGTTGTTTGGAGAAGATGGTACATCAAAACTTGTTAACAATCATCCCTCCCTATCGTATGACAAACTAGTGCAAAATCTCTAACAGCAGCTTACCAGTGAGGGACATATCTTTACCCCTCTGGACGAGACAGGGCGCAAGATCATTGGAAGAGCAAGAGGTGGTGGTGTTAAAACGAGAGTTTACTGTAGCCTGGTACTCAATCCGCCTTCAGGCTTCATCCTAAATCCACAAGTTCTGCTGATTTACAAGGAGGAGGCATTCATATATTCATTTTATTTTCCTTCCCCATCATAACCCCAGCATTAATTCCTTCTCCTTTCAGTGTCTCAGAATGAATCAGGCAGTGGTATTAGAATGAGAGAGCGAGGCTGAAGACATCACGACTTGATTTGAAACTCACAGATACCAATTCAAATATTGACCGCATGCATTATTATAGATTAGCTTTGAGGCACGATCTGGTCATGGTCAACTATCAGATTGAGTTGAGGAGAAGACTGGTACAGGTGCCAACTCCTCAGAAGGCAAGGTCACCAAAGATTTGTTTGTAGAGGACTCAGATGAGGATTTGAATGGAGCCATTTATAGAAGGTGGATGATCACTACGTACAATGAAGTGCTTGGTATATTAGCAAACAGACAGAAAGTTGACGAACATCATGGAGGTGAGAACCAGTCTTGGCTTGAACTTTGTACAGTGCTTGGGAATTGTGCTTCCTCACATGGAAGTGGTGGGTTCTCCACAAGATCCTTGTGGAGGTAACCTTAATGAAGTGACCGACATCCCACGTCTTAGCCTCCATTCAAGCAAAAACAACTCAACCCAAATGCGGAAGTGGAAGTCGCCATTTCCGCTACTGGTTGCCAAGCTCACTCGGACTGCTGTGTCGTCATGGTGCTGGATACCAGCATTCAAAGGGGATTCGAGGGTGCCACTGCAGTTCAGCAATCTGTCTTCCAGTTTATTACCACAGCCACTGAGGCATCAACTCCAGGCAAGTGGCACCACCTCCATGGAGTCTGCAGTCCTCTCTCTGGATGATGGTATTTGTGACCACATCACTGTCTTTCCTGTGGGCCAATCATGCTGGGTGGTTCAATCCTAAGCTAGCCATTATAGGCCCAGGTGTTGTTCTCCATGGATGGCTCTAATCTCCTCCACTGAAAGTCATCGGCCTTCTCCCAGGTACGTCGCTGCCAATGGCGTAACAATTTGTATAAACACTAGGCAGGCAGAGGTATGAGGAAAGCAGGCACAAGGGTAATTATTTGCCGCTTCTACACAGAAAGGCAGGATTTCATCTGTAAAGTTGTTTTTCCAATGTTTATTTTCTGAAGATTTTAACTGTGCAATGTGGCAAAGTGGATATGACATTTGGCAAACTTGGGACAGTTGGCAAAGGGGAACTGGGTTGTATTTACTGGAGTAAGTGGGGTGTGTTGTTCTTGGATAATCCAGAAAGGAAAATATCCAGGTTGTCTCCTTCTTTCCTCTTCCTCATTCTTCCTGGCCTCTCTTCCTCCTGCTATGCAGCTGATTGCTGCATACCTGGTGTCAAGGTTGTGCCTTAATGAAGTCAGTGTTGTGTTGCACATTGCACCGTGAGGACTGACACCCACTCTGCTTGGTGCTGCAGAGGTCAGTCAGAGTAATCCAGACAATGGACTGGTTGTTTCAGCACATCAGCTGTCCGCTCCTTCACTGTGTGTGGGGCAGCATGACTTTTGTTGTATCCATTCTGCCCACGCCTACACGGCCTGTGAACCAACTTTCTGAGAAGTGGCATCAGTGGATAACCTACACCACTCAGTCTTTCCTTTACTGTGATGGAGGCTAAATCAGATGACATGGCAGACCGGCACAGAATGAAGAGGCACCATGATATGCCTGATGCATTGAGAATGACCACATGGCAATGAGCAGTGAAGGCACGGAATATCTTTCTTTTGCATTACATGTCAGTGTTGATGTTCAGGACCTGATTGTGCAATAGAGAAGGATGCAGTAGTGGAGCTGTGTGCTCACTCCACCTAATGCTCTCTGGTAAGTCTGAATAAAATGAGGTTACGCCTCTTGCACACATGCTGAAGCCCTCAACCATGGCATTTGATACGACTCACAGCACCAATGCCTACATGTATATCACATGATACTGGAACCACTTTGTCACAAATAAGGGCCAAAAATCTGTGGCAGTGATCCACATTTTGAGACCATAGTTTCCGGTGAATACCTTTGTGTCATGCTTTGATGATGAGAAAATCATAGCACTGCAAATGAATGTAAATCCTGTTGGCTTTGTGGCGTGGCTATCTTTTTCATCACAACATAACAGGAGGTCATTTGGTTCATCGATGAAATCCACATCTTGGAACATTCCCATCAATCCCTTTCCCCATTTATTCACTATAAACTTACTTGCCAATTCACCTACCTACCAGCATATGGGAAGAAACCCGAGCACCCAAGGGAAACCCATATGGTCACAGGATGAACATGCAAGCTGCACAGCGATAGCACCAGAGATCAGGATCGAACCTGGGTTGCTTGAACTGGGAGACAGTTGCAGTGTCACTGCGTAGCCCATCTTATTTTGATAAGACTGGGAACTCCAATGGAACAGACAAGGATAAGATTGTGATGATGGGGGGGGCGGGGAAGGTAGGTGGGGGGAGGGGGAAGGTGACAGGGACAAGATATATGGAGGTGAAATATATAATTGAAAGATTTAGAAGTGCTGTGGTGTAAAGCAGTTTTATGCTGTGCCAACAATAAAGGATGATGGCTCATGGTGACCACCAGAACAAGGAAGGTACAGTCCTTCGCCACAATGAGTTGAATGCCCTTCGACATCTAGGGAGATGAGATCCTGATCAGGTGATTCCACTGTGGCTGAGCAGCTAAACGTCCACTGTCACGTGGGGCATCTGACATAACATCATTGTTGCTGAATGTCAAGCTGGCTGAGCAACCAGAATGAACCATCCTGTGAGAGAGCACAACAAACCAGGAAATAAACAGCTCAAATGTATAACTCTTGAAACATCACCAGAATAAGGATTGGAACATGTGTGTCAGGGAAAAAGGTGACATATCATTAACTTGAAAGCAAAACATTGAACCAATGAAGAAAATTGACTGCAGTTTACTGGAGCAGAGAGCAGTAAGAATATTTCACCTGTGTTTCAATTGTCCTCCCATCAACTAATATTTTCACTTCTTTCAAACAATGTCCCACGCTCAAAGGCAGACAGACACATGCCTCCCCTCATAATTAGCTTCCTTTCTGCACTTCAAAGCTTACACAACACACATACACACACAGTCTCCCCACCACAAACCTGCACTTCCTGTGGTGTCAGAAACAAAGAGGTGATGGCAGCAGCACAATGCAATGCCCATGAAGAGATAGTGGGGGAGAAAGGACACCCTGTATCATAGCAGCCAAGCCAACCAAACTCCACCTCATTTATTTGCACCACATGGGCGTGAACAACAAGTTAGAGGGCGTATTTCACCAGGATATGTACTAACATTAGCGGACTGCAGTAAGGCAAGAAGCAACTGGAATCTCATATGCTAGCTCAAGAGAGGGAGAATTCGTCCTGCTCCAGAGGACTCAGATGAGGATAACTATGGCAAGCATTCAGGAAAATTTGTGGATGCATCGTGGACTGCTTTGTGCACTGTCTGCCCTGTCCGACTAAATGCACGAGATGATAAGTCTATGGTGGTGTCTGCTCCAACCTGGCACATGAGGTCAGGCAGAGCCGGGAAAGCATCATTTCCACTCTGGGGATGATAAGCACTCGTGCCATCCACTGTTGACAGCTCTCTACTATAATGCCCAATGATTTCAGCTTCAACAGAGACAGATGGAGGAGATCATTCCGAGTCATTGAGGAGAATTGGGCCGATACAATCAGCTCTGCTAACTATTTTCTGGGAGAAGACTGTTGTCAGAGGAGAACAGAAAAATCCTATGAGGAACAGTCGTTGCCTGACTGCAGCAAGATTTAGACAACATTCATGCATGGGTTTATAAGCAGCAAATGACATGTGCACCATGCAAGTGCAATGAACTTCTTCAATGAGAGGGAGTCTAACTACCTCCTGTTGATATTTCAATACATTATGATCACTGAGTCCACCACCATCAATGCCCTTAAGACTAGAAAATCAACAGGACCAACAGCATAAAACACAGCTCTAGGAGCAGATCAGAGGCTGGGGATCCTGTGGTGAAATGCCTGCCTTCTGACACCCCAAAGCCTCTCCACTATCTGAAAGGCAGGAGTTTGGAATGTCTTCTCCATTTGCAATGGTGAGTGGAGTTCAACAGCATTCAAGAAGTTGTGATTCATCTGGGACAAAGCATCCCATCTGACAAGCACCTGTCACCCTAAACATTCACTACCTCCACCACTGGCACACCGTAGCTGGCATCTACAAAATGCATAACAGTTACTTGACAGACGAATCAGACAGCATCCTACCTCTGAAAAGGAGAAGGACAGTAAGCACATTGGAAGGCAAACATCTGCATGTTCCTTTTCAAGTCTCACTCTGTCTTAATTTGGGAATATAGCTGCTGTTCTTTCATCATCACTGGATCTAAGTCCTAGAACTCCCTACCCATCAACACTGGGGCAGTACCTTCACCAAAATACCTCTACCTCCTTGATGGCAATTATCAGGGGCAATAAATACTGGCCTTACTGACGGCACATTCTGTAAATGATAAAAGATGATTAACTCTCCACTGACAGAAAATTGCTGCAGCTTTCAGAAAGCAGCCCCTGTCGGGGTAGGTAGGTGGTTGGAAGGTTTAAAGGTAGTTGTACACCTGGCTCACAGCAGACCTGCACCCATTGTCTGCAGCTGCTCTGTCATGCATTTCACAGTTCCAGCATGTTCAATTTCTTTCTACTTTTCTCTCTCCAACAGCCACCATTCATCCGGTGACGAGCTGGCTCCAAAGTCATCATGTCACCTGAACTACTTGGGTCTAGACCCTATCACTTAACATGCCCTTGGTTCTCTCCATCCCTCACCTCTCTGAAAATTCAAACAAACTTATTCTCACTTTTCAAGTTATGATAAAGGGGCAGTGATTTGAAACATTAACTTGTTTGATCCTCCACAGATTCTGACTGACCTGCTGAATATCTCCTGCATTTTCTGCTTTTTACACCACACTCATCTACTGCCCACACCAGTGAACAGGAGCAGGTTGTCAGTAGTGGGAAGCACAGAAACCTAGTGGTAGAATAGCAGAGCCAATGTGGACAGTAAGCACAATGGATAAGCACTGTAGTAGATATACAAGCTAACATTGCTGTTAATAATTTTGATTTCATAATTTACATTTACAGGTGCACTGATATTGTTTTGTTTAATATTTCAAGTGTCAAGAAACCAATAGTCAGTTATTCCAAATGTAATTACTGCATTGGCTCATAAGAAATGGACTATTGCATTGCACACTGCTGCCCTGCATTTAAACTTGAACACTTTATCAGCCTGGATAACATCAAGGAAGGAACTAAACCATCAACAAACTGGTAACAAGGTCTTCTGTTCACTTGAATCAAAGTAAAAGATTACCCCCATCTTTGATGCTGCCCTCTCCCACATGGGCAATATATATTGTGTGCAGTATATATATTATTAGGAAAGTACACCATAATGTTTGGAAACTCTTCCATCCTTTGATCTTGTGACCCTCTAATTAAATACAATCCTCCATTCTCATTCGGAAGTCAGGATAAAAAGTGTTAATGAAGAGTTGGCCAATGATTGCATGGGCTAGGTAGATGAAGGGTCTAAATTTAAAACCATCTTTGCCTTCATAGCCACAGAAACCACACCATCCTGGAGGAATCCTTAAAAGGAATGGAGTGTAGGGCTGGGATAGATTTAGAAGCCCATCCACACAGGCTGTTTCACAAGAACATAAGAAATAGGAGCAGGAGTAGGTTAACTGACCTGTCGAGCCTGCTCTGCCATTTGTTAAGATCATGGCTGATTTGGCCGTGGACTCAGCTCCACCTGCCTGCCTTTTCCCCACAACCCTTGATTCACCTGTTAGGCAAAAATCTAACTGTGTCTTAAATATATTTAATGAGGTAGCCTCTACTGCTTCCCTGGGCAGAGAATTCCACAGATTCACTACTCTCTGGGAAAAGCAGTTCCTCTCATTTCCTTCCTAAATCTACTCCCCCGAATCTTGAGGCTGTGTCCCCTAGTTCTAGTCTCACCTACCAGTGGAAACAACTTCCCTGCCTCTAGCTTATCTACCCCTTTCATAATTTTATATGTTTCTATAAGATCCCCTCTCATTCTTCTGAATTCCAGGGAGTATAAATCCCAGGTGACTCAATCTCTCCTCATAGGCTAACCCACTCATCTCCGGGATCAACCTGGTGAACCTCCTCTGCACTGCCTCCAAAGCCAGTATATCATTCCTCAAGTAAGGAGACCAGAACTGGATGCAGTACTCTGGGTGCGGCCTCACCAGTACCCTGTGCAGTTGCCGCATAACCTCCCTGCTCTTAAATTCAATCCCTCTAGCAATGAGGGCCAACATTCCATCTGCCTTCTTGATAACCTGTTGCACCTGCAAACCAACCTTTTGCGATTCATGCACAAGCACTCCCAAGTCCCTCTGTACAGCAGCATGCTGCAATCTTTCACTATTTAAATAATAACATCTTCTATTTTTCGTTTCAAAGTGGATTACCTCGCATTTACCAACATTGTACTCCATCTGCCAGACCCTTGCCCACTCACTTAACCTACCTATATCCCTCTGCAGACTCTCCGCATCCTCTGCACAATTTGCTTTTCCACTCAATTTAATGTCATCAGCAAACTTAGGTATGTACACTTGGTCCCCTCTTCCAAATTGTTAATGTATTATCATGAATAGTTGCGGGCCCAGCACCGACCCCTGCAGCACTCCCCCCTCACTACTGATCACCAACCAGAGAGACTCCCATTTATCCCACCCTCTGCCTTCTATTGGCTAACCAATCCTCCATCCATGCCAATACATTACCCCCAACTCCATGCATCCTTATCTTATGAGTAAGTCTTTTATGCAGCACCTTATCGAACACCTTCTGGAAATCTAAGTATACAACATCCACCTGTTCCCCTCTATCCACTGTGCTCGTTATATCCTCAAAGAACTCCATTAAATTTGTCAAACAGGACCTGCCGTTCCTGAATCCATGCTATGTCTGCCTAATGGAACCATTTCTATCCACTTGTCTCGCTATTTCTTCCTTAATGATAGCTTCAAGCATTTTCCCGACCACAGACGTTAAGCTAACCGGCCTACAGTTGCCTGCCTTCTGCCTACATCCTTTTTTAAACAGTGCCATGACATTCACTGTCTTCCAATCTGCCAGGACCTGCCCAGAGTCCAGAGAATTATGATAAATTATCACAAACGCCTCTAGTATAACTTCCACCATTTCTTTCAGTACCCTGCAATGCATTCTATCAGGACCAGGGGACTTATCTACCCTATAAATGTAAAAACGTTTACTATCTGTTTTTATATTTTGTGCTAGTTTACTTTCATAATCTATCTTCCCTTTCTTTATTGCTTGTTCAGTGGTTCTTTGTTGCTTTTTTAAAGTTGTCCCAGTCTTCAGGTTTTTCACTGCTCTTGGCGACTTTGTATGCATGAGCTTTTAGTTTGATGCCTTTCTTTATTTCCTTAGTTTTCCAAGGCTGGCTCTCCCCACCTTTACTATCCTTGCTTTTAACTTGAATATACTTTTGTTAAGCACTGTGAAAAATCTCTTTGACAGTCTTCCACTGTTCCTCAGCTGTCCCACCATATAGCCTGTATTCCCAGTCTACATTAGCCAAGTCCTCCCTCATCTCTTTGTAGTCTCCCTTGTTTAGGCAGAATACACTGGTTTTAGATTGGTTCCAGCACCCTCCATTTGTATGAGAAATTCAATCATACTGTGATCACTCTTTCCAAGAGGATCCCTAACTTCAAGATTGTTAATTTTACCTGTTTCATTACACAGGACCAGATCTAAGATAGCATGTTCCCTTGTAGGTTCAATAACATGCTGTTCAAGAAAGCTATCACGGATGCATTCCATGAAGTCCTCCGCAAGATTTCCTCGACAAACTTGATTTGCCCAATCTATGTGCAAGTGAAAGACCCCATGACAACTGCCATTCCATTCTCACATGCGTCAGATATTTCTTGGTTTATTGCCTGTGCTATTATAATGTTATTATTTGGTGGCCTATAGACAACTCCCATCAGTGATTTCTTTCCCTTTACTATTCCTAATCTCTACCCAGATGGACTCAACATTCTGCTCCTTAGATCTTATATCATCTCTCACTATCACCCTGATTTCATCCTTAATTAAGAGCGCTATCCCACTCCCTTCCCTTCCTGCCTGCCCTTCCATAGTACCTGACACCCCTGGATACTTAATTCCAAATCATCTCCACCCTGCAACCACGTTTCTGTAATGGCCACTAAATCATACCCCTTTGTACTGATTTGTGCCACAAGTTCACTGACCTTGTTTTGAATTCTACGGGCATTCAGATAAAGTGCCCTTACACTGATTGCCCTTTTAGAATCTAGTAATCTTTGTGCCTTTTGCATTTGACTTTTCTGTACTCCACTCTTACTTTTCTCTTTTCTAACTTTTGTTTTGGTCTCTGCATTGTTCCTTCTGTCTTTCTGCATCGATTCCCATCCCCCTGCTATATGAGCTTAAACCCTCCCCAACAGCACTAGCAAACAACCTCCCGAGGACATTGATCCCGGTTCAGTTTGTATTGGTCTCATCTCCCCCAGAACTGGTTCTAATGCCCCAGGAATCTGAAACCCTCCCTCCTGCACCACTGCTCAAGCCGCATATTCATCCTAACTATGCTGCTATTCTTACTCTGAATAGCACGTGGCACAGGTAGAAATCCTGAGGTTACTACCTTTGAAGTCCTACTTTTTAATACATCTCCTAGTCCCTAAATTTGGCTTGTAGGACCTCATCCTGCTTTTTTTCCTGTATCATTGGTACCTACGTGCACCATGACAACTGGCTGTTCACCCTCCCTTTTTAGAATGCCCTGCAGCTGCTCCGAGACAACCCAGACCCTTGCACCTGGGAGGCAACACACCAACCGGGAGTCCTGTTTGTGGCCACAGAAGCTCCTGTCTATTCCCCTTACCATGGAATCCCCGACCACTCTAGCTCTGCCACTCTGTACAGCAGAGCCACTCACGGTTCCATGATCTTGGGTACTGCTGCCTTCCCCTGATGAGCCATCTCCCCCAACAGTATCCAAAGCGGTATATCCGTTTTGGAGAGAGATGTCCACAGGGGACTCTTGCACTACCTTCCTGCTACTGCTCTGCCTATTGGTCACCCATTCCCTACCTTTCCTTAGACCCTTAAAATGCAGTGTGACCGACTCACTAACTAATTTATCCACAATATTCTCAGCATCACGGATGCTCCAAAGTGAATCCATGCACAGCTCCAGTGCCACCATGCAGTCTGTCAGGAGCTGCAGCTGGACACTCTTCCTGTACAATGTAGTCATCAGGGACTCCGGCAGCCTCCCCGAGTTCCCACATTGCGCAGGAGGAGCATGACACGGGTCTGAGCTCACTTGCCACGTCTATAAGCTTTAATGAAAAAGTTTGACTACCTTAGGAAGTGGTAGAAAACATTACCCTAGTGTTGCTTGCCCTCCTCACTGAAGTATTCACCAAAGCCCACACTTAGACAACCAGCAGCACTTTGACTAGATAGCAGCTCTCTCAAAATGGCCACTCTGCTAGACCCTGCCTTCCTTTTATTGGGTGAATTACCACACCCTTAGCCAATCAGAAACAACAAAAAAACAAAAAAAAAGCTGCTGGCTCTTCCACTCTGTTGCTCTGGCTGCTAGAACTACAAAAACCTAGTCAACCAGCAGCACTTTGATTCAACAGCAGCCCCTCTCAAAATGGCCACTCCAAAATGCTCATTGACAGAGTTACTTGTTGGGGTCCACGTTAATTCACAAGCACAATGTTGCAGATGCTGGAGATCTGAAACAAAAACAGAAATTGCTGGAAATGTTCAGCAGGTCAGGCAGCATCTGTGGAGAGACAAAAAAGAGTTAATATTTCAGGTTGTTGACTTGTCCTTGACAAAACTATAGTGGCTTTTTTTCCTACACTGCATTTTATTCCAACCTCTTACCCTTGAAATATATATTCTGAGACTCTGCATCCTGAGTAATGCTTTTACTCCACATTGTTCAGTGGTCACAGCAACTTACTAGTACTTGAGGATACAGTGATACCTTTCTTTCCCTTGGAATTCCCATGGAATTCAGCAGCCTTAGATGCATCCAACCCAAAAGCAACTTTCGAATGAAAGAAAGATTTGCACTTACCTGTGATTACACTACTTTCAAATGAGATTGTTCAATTATATGGATGACTATATGCGTGTAATTATAAGAGCTGGCATTGATTTAGAGTTCACAATGAACCTATGATACCCAAAACACGGTTGCAGACATTAACTGAACCATCGGTTCAAGTCTGCTCCCTCCAAAGCCTGGTAACTTGCACATTTTATACCATTCTAAAAGGAAATCATTTGAAGACCCTGGTCATTGAGAACAATTGCTGAGGCACTTTGGGGAGATGGTCATAAGCACAGGTACAATGAGTTAAGGCTGATGTGTTCTATGGGACATTTATTTATAATATTGTAACATGTGCCTTAAACAATTGTTGAATTGTGACATAGAGAAAGGTCATTGTGCAGTGAAGTGGGTGCAGGTGGAACAACATTTGAGAGGCTATGAGGTGAAGCTGATTGCTGGTTGTTTCCTCTTGCATGTAGCTCTGTGAAGCCATGTAGGAAATGCAGTACCTTCTGCCTGTGTGGTTTCTTGTCATGGAGCTTTGGCAATGGAAATATCTGGGGGTGGCTGTCAGTGCTGCCCTTTGGTCCCATTGATAGATGGAGTGTTGTATTCACAAATATCAGTGGGTAATCAGATGTGGCAGAGAGCGTAGGCTTCCCTTCTATACCATGAAGCTTTGCGCTCTTCAAAGGACACCAACTGTGCCTGATGTTGAGGCCTCATGCCTCCTTCCTCACCTCATTCTCTGGTTTCTCCTGCACTTGCTCAAGTACCTATAGTAAAGGATCTGCTCTCTTGATGGCCAAGGTGCCTGGAATGCAGCAGATATTGCATTATGAGCCCCATTTGGTCAGTACCAGAGGGCAGATCCTGATTGGTGCAGACAGTGAAATCTCAACCTGAGGAAGCCAATGCCATTCACATCTAAGCCTGTGGTGCTGATCTTCGAGAGGGTGAGTGTGACAATGGCCTCGATCTCATCTGGCAAAGCAGTCCTGCCATTGATGGAAGTGTGTGGAGACCACACATTTGCTTCTCAGACAGGAGCTCAAATCCCATAGACTCTTTGGGGCGAGATCCACTAATGTGATCACTTTTATGTTTCCCCCTCAGCGTCCCAAATTTTGCTTGTGGAGCCTACGATGCCTGGCCTATAGCCAAGAATTATCCAGCTGATCCACAGGAGCACCAAGGTAGCACCCATAGTTAAGACGGTTGAAGTGTTCAAATGGCAGTATAGTTCAGTCTCTGTGGACAACAGGAGCACATTTCAAATCAAGTAGTCACTTTGCAGTGCTGCGCAACAGACTGCAGACACACTGGCCCTTTCAATATCAATACCCAAGAAAGCATGGTTGCGATGCCAGGGGCCAATAACTGGTGCTGCTCAGGACAACACAGCCCAGTCTCACCCAGAATGGTGTTGTGTGAGAAATGGCATCATTTGAGGCATGTCTGATACTAAAACATGTCATCAATGCAGCTGCTGTCCTGATGGGAAGTGGTCTGTTGAATTCCAAGACTGGCATGAAATGATCCAGAAAATATTACTACTGTGTTTTTCTCTAGAAATCATCTGGAAGCTTATGAAAGCGGTCATTACTGAAATATGTATCTTTCATGGAAGGAAACAGCTCCAATGGATTGAATTTCTAGGCCCAAATATTGCTTTTCTAGTCGATGAAGGCTGAATTCACGGGGAAGTTCGAGATGCAAGTGGTCAAGCACACTCTTCTACTCAATTTCTTTTCAAAATATATGTTAAACATAAATTTCAATTTCAAGATTTAAGAACATAGATTTTTTTTTTGCAATTATACATTAGATACTTAATAAAAGGGAACAGTGTTTGTCATGACCATAAAATAGAAGTCATTCCTCCTGTCAGCATTCTGTAAGCAAATTATATTTCTTGTGAGGGTTACGTGACTTAAAAGATGAATTTTACTTGTTTCTTACTATTCTCAACTATTGACCATGAAAACATCAAGTTAACCATAACTAACTACTAGTGACATCTTTGGCAAAAGACTGCTTTAATGTCATAGAAAGATGAAAAACAGAAAGCTGTGAATGACAAAATTTACCCTTCAGAATTAGTTAATACTATTGAACTAATATGTTCAATGGAGTCTAGAGTACATATATCACTTTGACAAGACTGTACAGACTGCCCTTGCTGAATTACAAACAAGCGGCATCTGGGTTTTCTCCACTTTAAATGTTCCTTCATGTAAAGAGGCTTTAGAATGAGTGGGAGGGTACAATTAAGGTCACTGAACTCACTACAAGCTGTGTCATTGAAATTTCCCAGTACTAACAAGACATTCCACTTTTTAAAAAAAATGTGATTCACCATACAGTGACAGAGTAAGCGAGCCTGCCCTATTTTTGGGCTTGCAATACAAATACAATTCGGTCAATGATTTTGCACTTTAAACTTTAAAAGAACACTATAAATATTTTATATTGTACTCTACATTAGAAAACACAGGATATGTGCGCAAACAGTCTTCCTGGTTTCTGCTGTTTGCAGGGGCATTTTTTGACAATATTTTAAGTGTCTGATGGAACTTAAATGTCCATAGCAGCAGATACAAATCACTTACCCTCAATCTTTTTACGTGAAATTATATAATGAATTTCCGAAAGCTAAATAAATAATTCACTTTGGGGGGAATTCCATTAACCCCCTTTGAGGACAGACAATAGAGGATTTAAGATTTAGTGCTTTTTGGGGGAAAAGAAAGCTTAAAATAAAAGCCTACAAAACACTTGTTTTCTTTGTGCATCTAGAAATTCTCAGTTTCAGCAGCATGAGCTAACTGAAAGCAAGGGGTACTCTCAAAGGAGGCAAAATCAAATGGTTTGAGAAAGAATATCTGCTGTCATTTGGAATTCCTCCACACTTTGTTTCCGCCACATTCTGGATAAAAAAATACTTTTATTCCACAGGGAACAATAAAGGGCACAGGCAAGACTTGACACTGCTGCTCTCTGGTATAGATCTGCTGCAGTTGGGCACAATCTTCTGTTGAAGTGCAGGAATAGATACAGAAAATTTACAAGACAGGAGAGTGCATTTGGCCAATTGTGTCTGCGTCAATCAAAAAAGGACCGCCCAGCTTTCCAGCAGCAGACACACAGCCCTGCAGTTCTTGGCTCTTCGAGTACACATCCAAGGACTTTTTAATAGTGATGGGGATTACAGCCTTCACTCTTCTTCCAGGCTGCCAGTTCCACAGCCATATCTCTGACTAGATGAAAATGGCTTTCCTTGCCTCCCCTTGAACCCCTCTACCAGTTACTTCATTCTATCCTCTACTGGTTGTTCACTTCTTTGTTAAGGGTAGCAGGTTCCTCCAGTTTGTTCTATCAAGGTCACTCATGATTTTATACATTTAAATTGTCTCTTTTCAGCCCCCTCTGTTCCAAAGAAAACAACATGAAGCTTATCCAATCTTTGCTCATAATTAAAATATTCCAGTACTGGCAACATCCACTAAGTCTCCTCTGCACCCTCTAAAGTGCAGTTAAATCTTTCCTGTAATATGGTAACCAGAAATGTGTGCAGTAGTCAAGCTGTGGTCTACATAGCATGATATGCAGTTATAGCATAACCCTGTGTTCAATGCCTCAGCTAATAAAGGAAAGTATCCTGCATATGTTTACAACCATCTTATTGAACTGCCTTTTTTACCTTCAAATATCTATGGACTTGCACATGAAGAGCCTCTTGTTCCTCGAAACAATTCAGTATCCTCTCATTTCACTTCACAATTCTCTGCATTAAATTGCATTTGCCAACTAATCAGACCACCTATATCTTCCTTCAGTCTAAGGCTTTCCTCCACACTGAAAACCACAGGGTCAACCTTTGTATCATACAAATAGACAAATGAATATTCCAAGTGATTAACAGGGAAAAATTAGAGTTGGACAACTACAAGAGACAGGTGTATCTGTTTCAATCGTCTTATTTATGCCTACCCCAATGTTCATAAATGTAATTACACATGCTTTACACCGCTGCCCAGCACTCATTTCTACATCAATTAATGAAATCTGGAAACTGCCTAGATGAATAAATGTTCAAGTTGTTTACTGCTTCAGTTTTGTTTACAAAAAATCTTGATCACAATTAACAATTGAGGTTCAATCTTCACTTTTGACATTTTTTTTAAAATCGAATAAGTCCTGCAGAGCAGAGTGATTTTTGTCATTACCAGGATGGTGACAGTTTAATTAATTCTGTTGTCTGGATCTGGGGCAAGAAAAAGATTTAAAATAGTCTATAATTGTAAATATTTAAAATGCATTTTGTTCAAATTACCCAATTTGAAGATCAAGGTCATTACCTTTTGTACTAGTCACAGAAGTTTCAAGTCCCAGCAACACTTTGGGTCTAAATTGGCCACCAGTTACTGAAGCTAGTATGTTGGTGGAACAAATGCAGCCAACAAATATTCAATCTAGTGTTTCACTTAAATGCACGAACTAAAGCATAAAACCAATGCTTGGGAGAGATATCACAATTGCTTTTAATTTGTAGAAAAGTGTAAAATACTGTGTCAAATCATTGAATTTCAGACTGTGACCATTACAATGCATCCATGCTAGCATAAGAGCCTAGGAAGAACAAAGCTTCATGCAAAGACTTTATTTGTTGTGGCTTGTGAATATTTGATCACAAAAAGAAAATAAAAGTATTCGGTTATGGTTACTGGCAGTTCTGGAAAGCATATATTTAAAATACAAAAATTAAAAATAACTGCTGGACTGACAGGTCAAGGACATAATAAAATTTGCAATGAGAAAGTGTCAGACCTTTTTGGCATTATAATATGGTGCTGCATATAAAATTTATTGGTTTATTTTCTGAATTTTGGGTAATGAAGTTCATTATCGCAAGTCACTGCAATGACCATATTACATTCACATCTCCTTGGATTCCTACCAGCTTTGTCCTTTTCCTCGTCAGTCAAGCACAAGCTTCCATGAGCCTTGAGGTTCAATTCAATACAACTGAGTTTCAATTATAACAGATATGTGAACTTGTGATTTTAGGAAAGGAGGCCACAAATTATACCAATTTTTCATCCCATTGAAGAAATACTGGAAATAAAGTTTAATGACATACAAGGTACAGATTATACGTTTTCAAAAGTCTCCAACTAGCTACTGCCCTTTGATGCAACTTTCTGGTTTGTATTTGGGAGGAGAAATAACAATTATAGGTGGAATTGCTTTGAAGCCCAATGATTAGCATCTTTTTAATCGAGGGAGGAGACATAACAGGAAATAGGAAAATATAAAAGCAAGTCACGTTGGTTAAGTTGGGTGGAGATGAGAAACCTTTTAATTTGTGACCTTACCACAAAGATAATATATATATATATATATGTATAAACAGACACAAGCGTTAGCACAACAAAGGAAGTGGAAGTAAAGGTTTACCCATGTGTAGCCGCCGTTTCACCCGCTTGTCCACATCAGCTACTGACGTGGCATTGTACTCAGAGCTCTCAATTGCAGCCTCATCCTTCTCTAAAACACAAGTAAGGGGACAAACATGGAGCAGTCGATTAACCAGGAGCCAAATCTTTCTGCCGCCTACGACAGCTGCTTGGCATTGACTAACCAAACAAAAGAAAAAAAAAATCAAGAAGTAAGCCATGAAGCACTAAATCCTTGTTAGAGTGTTAATCCTGTTGGGAATCTGAAGAAAATCTAAAAAATAAGATGGAAAAGATAGATTCTAGAAACAACTGCAAAAGGAATCTAAAATGATGCCCTATCAGAAAGTTGTATAGAAGGTAAGAATTTTAACAGGACATGAAATGGTGACAAAGTAGGAAATGAAAGATAAAATGAGCGATTCCAACAAACAAAACTATCATGAGCAAATGGAGACAAAAAAAGAGTTCATGATTTTTGAAAACTAATTTTGGAAATCAAGAGCAACTGGAAAGGACAGACTTAAGAAGGCGGTGATGGATGGATATGGGAAGACAATAATCTTCCACAGTAACACAAAATGAAAAAAAGGTAGTGGTGGTGGTGGTGGGGAGGGGGAAACCAGTCTGCATGCAAACAGGAAACATCAATCAGGGGCAGCGCTGGTTGCCTGCTTGTCTATGGAACACATCACAACTGGCTAAACAGTCAGGACGAGAAACAACGTTCCAAGGATCGGCGTGCACAGTCAGTAGGAGTCAGTACATGAAAATGTTAGCAACACAGCCATTAAAGTTAGTCTCTTGTTCAGGTGCAAGGGACAGAGAGAGACAGAGAGAGAGAGAGAGACAGACAGAGAGACAGACAGAGAGACAGACAGACAGACAGAGACACTGCCACACAACATTAGAATTGGATTAGATTTATTAATTACATTAAGAATAATGAAATAGAATAATTCAAAGTCAGACAAGGAAGAGATGAAGTAGTTAAACATATTCCCTCCCACTCATTTGGTGGAGGAGCAGGCAGCTTCAGTAGGGTTGTAAGAACAATGGTTCAATAATTAGGAAAAGAATTATAAGAAATTGTAACAATGAAGTTGTTCTAGTACTTTTACATGCAGCAAATGCAATAAGAACAGGAGAAAGGCAAATAATAAATAGGCTAGGTTTCATTTCAAAAATCAGACAGCTGAAGTTAAGGGTGACGTTGCAGGGCATTTGCAATCTTTCATTGATGCCACAATACCACATCACTTCAGATGGCAAATAATAATGAGTTGGATGAGTCAGGAAATGTGTTTCAGTGGCACCACTGTATGGTTTAACAAGATTAAGTTTTTTGTTTAACATATATATATATATATATATATATATATATATATATATATAAAAACATGTATATATATATATATGGAAACCAGTTTCTCTGTGGGATCAGGCTGCAATAGAGGCTTTCTATTGTGTTTTTTTTAATGTAGAAGTCTTTTGTTTAAAAACTTCACTTATATCAAAATCAACAATGCTCAGACAAGACAGGCAATCAGGAACCATCACCAGAAAGCAGAGGAAATAAAGGTTTTCCTAAAGGAGGACTAAATACAGAGAAGTTGGCACAGGCAGTTAAAGTAACATGGATCATATGACTAAGAAACAGTAACCTCCAAGTCTGTCAACATTTGCTGACTTGTGTTATCTCAGAACAAGTACAGAAAGTTTCAAGCTTTTGTGAAGACCAAAAAGGACCGGAAAAGATAAACACATGGAATGTGTATTTTACCAATATCTGGTTAAAATATCGCATTCCATTTTTCTCCGTGAAACAACATAAATTTTGTTCAAAAAAAGTTGCATCTTGAACATTAATATATTGCAAGCAGACACAACAATATCAGACAAGGTTAAAGCAGCACCTAAATAACATGCCAAATATTCTTCTGTTAGTGATGGACAGTAAAGCACCCCCATGATAGCTTTCTTTAAGTTTTTTAGATACAGCCAGCTAAGACGGACAAATGACATATATCCTCTATAACAAATATACAATCAAACAAAACTTACCTTTGCCAAATTTCACACTGTATTTAGATTGATGCCAATAAGATTTCTCTTAAAAGTATGCAATTAAAGCATGATCAAAACATATGTAAGGCAAAATGACTGAGAAATAACAATGGATCTGATGTGCTTCACTGTCTCTGATACATTATTCTTAGAATTTGAGTTTGTTGCCTGTTATGCTGTGCATGCAACGGTTAATGTTCCAAAAAGCACATGAGAAAATGTAATATTAATTTCAAGATCCAGAAGAGCAGTACACGAAAGAGTTTTGCAATGAGCATAGAGTTTAATAGCAAAATCTAGTTAAATCTGAGTATACCTTTACATCAGAGCTTTAATATTATTAAAGCACACATTAAAATCTTTGCATTGGTAATAAGTTTTCTACTGTTAATATGTTAAACATAATATGGCACAATATATGATTTCTAGATGTCAAAAAAAATCATGAAAGGATCTTACCTTCCAAAAATTTTAAATTTAAGCTGCAATCCATTCCCATTAACATTTCCCTTATCCCATATAACATTGGATCTCCTCTCCCCAGCAAACCCCACCCCCCCCTAACCTCCTGCCCTGTAGCCATACTTAGTCCTGTAATTAAGAAAAGTCAGTTCACCTCTAAACCTTATGGGAGGGAAAGCTTTTGGGACCAAGTAGCATTTTTGATTCTATTTTGGCATCCAAAGAACTATGCATAACAGAAAATATTACAAAACACATACTACTGGAAGGAATTAGAAGGATGAAGCATTGTGGTGCCTGAACTTAACTTAGAAAAGAGTAACTTCAATGTATAATCCTCATACTGCCTGACTGGTATCTGGAATGATTTTTCAGCTAAGGTAGAAAGATAGGAACTTTGGAATCTTTAAAGAGATTATTAAATGCTGTGATGGTGGATATTAGATTTCTATGTTTAAAACTAGATAGACTGATTGGTGTTATATCTAACATTAGATATGTTCAGCATAGAATGTCTTCTATTTTTGGTAACAATAATAGGCAGATAAAATGCTGGGATGTGAAGACAATCAAGCATTGTCATTTCTGTGTCAGTAATTTACCAAGACTATTTGATAGGTATATAAATGTAACAGTGATTGGACTTTTCAGACAACAAAGAATTAAAAATTACTGTTGGTGATAAATGTTCCAGATTTTGCTCTAACAGTAATGCTGAGGCTGACAGCACTTGTTGTTACAGGGTAAATTTGGCAGTAACTTCTGGCATCTGTGTATGCACAGTGAATCTGGAATTCGCTCTTACTCTGTCACAGGGTGCACTGCTGTAGTCCTTGCCAAAAATCAAAGCCAAATGTTCCCATTATTTGTTGCTGTACCCACTTCACTGAGATAAGTGTCTTCTCAACTCGTACCCTAGTTTTCTACACTAATGTCTCCCCCAATCCTAAACCTGCCATACCCAAGAGAATGCCAAATCTTATGAAGGGGGATTGTTGATTAGTAATGGCGAATTACAATTTCCCTTTTCACTGCATTTCATAAATTACACTTTACAAATATGATGCAAGGAAGGATTTTGTAGAGCTTTCCTGTGACACCACAAATTTCCATTCCACCATGATTGCGGCCTCTATTCATCATTATAAAATTAACACCTAGCATATGCAAATTGGAAGCCTTAACTATCAGAAAATGGCAATGTTGGGGCAGGGCATACTCATCTGAAGTGCCGAAGTTGCTGGCCCCATTAAAAATATTTCATGGTTTTAATTCAGGAAGATACCATGATCAAATAAGTCTCTGAAATGAAATGTCCTTTTGATCAATTACTCTCTATTCAGTTATGAAGTTGCTTTTCCTTAGCGTTTTATATCCTCTGACCAAAAGTGCAAAAAGGCAATCATTGACATTCTCATTCATAAAGCAAAATCCAATTGGCCTAATTCTAACGAATGTGATCACATGACTTCCCAACTCACTATTATTTGAAATGGGAACTTAGTAGGACAAAATGGTGATCCTTTCATCTGCAGGAAATGATAGTATTACTGCATCATTCCATGATTCGTGCCTTCACAGTTAGATACTAAACATTTCCGGGCTGCAACTGCACTCAGACTTTATAGAATTTAGGGTTGGAGCCATTGATTCAAGTCACAACCGACTCTATTGCTTTTGTTGAAATAGTGCTGTGGGATCTTTAACCGCTGCCTGAGGAGCCGTGTGGGGCCTTGCTAAGTGTCTCAACCAAAAGCAATGCAACTCCAGTAGTGGCATATTCTCAATCCTGGATTTAAGTGCCAGTGTAAAGTATGGATCAAATTCTGATGTGGGAGTTGAACTCATGACATTCTGACTTAGAGGCGAGCATGCAAAAATTTTAGACAAGGCCCCATATTTTTTTCAGATATTTTGGTAATGTACTAATATATTGGCCTCTCCACTCTCCCAAAGGCCAAACCTCCAGCCCCATCATCTCCATAGTACAACTTCAAAAACCACCCCTCACCCTCAACCATGTGCCTTTTTTACGTAGGTTGTAATATTCGAAAAGTAGCACTGTAAATGAACTTAAAGCACAGAGTTGTAAACCAAAATGTTCACTTATATTTCAAGTGAAACTCTTGAACAAGTTAGATTTTACTCCAGAAAGCAAACATATACTGGTCAGCTTGTGAGGAATTCATGTTACAGGATTACCATAAGACTTGTTTTATATAAACTCCAGTGTGTCTTGAGTTTAGTTGTGTTAAATTCAGAGCTCACACATTTACATTGCATGACTGAGACTTCTTCAAAAAAAGATGTGATGTAACATGGAATAATCATAGAAGATTTCTACTTGCTTTAATTGCACAAGACGAAGCAGTTCCAACATTAGAGCTAGCTTTCTGTTGGTGAGTAGGAGGACTAATGGGCATCCATTTGCGACATTAGTGAAAAGGGATTGATAGATTCCCATGGAACAGGAGCAGAATGAGAATACTCTTTACAACTGCTCATGCAATAGATGACACAAACTATACAGCATTTGATCTGAAAGGCAGGCCTTTGCTCAGTTCACATATAGCAGCAAGCTGTCTAGCAACGGTATCTTTAACACATGCAATAGGTCTTTACTTACCAATGCATGTTTTCCCATCAGAGTGCAGAGCATATTTCTGGTGACAGCCACACACAGGTCCGTTGTCTGTATCATCACAGGTATGCTGACAGCCCCCATTTCCATAGTTACAGGTTACTGTTTTGCAGAAAGTATAAGCCAAAATGTAAACATGGAACTCCATATTCTAAACTTCATTTTACAGCTTCATTTCTTTATAATGTCTTGAAACCATTGAAAGAGATGATGTGGAAAAAGCAATTCATCCTTTGAGTGATATTAATGTGACCTCAAGAATGAATAAATACCGCAATGGGAGTGGAAAAGCTAGGTGCTTTTGGCCATTCTTGGGAAGTGCCCGGTTTATTGATACCATGGACCATTCATTACTTTGGATCCCTTTCCCAACTTGAAGAGAGGAGGAAACTGGGTCGCCATGTGTGGGTAAAGAGTGCTCAATACTTCTGAGCAATTAAAGCTCCCATCTGTAATCAGGTCACAAACCGGATCAGAATATCAACAGAGCAAGTATGGGACTGTGGCTCTCGTTCCAATTACTGCTTTGCTGATAATGCAGATTCACTGCAGACCCTGATGATTGCTTTTCCCAGAAAACCAGGCATGTTGGGAAAAGGAGAAAGCCAATTAAAAAATGCTTTGTCATATGCTCCCTGCACTTTATGGATCCGCAGGCTGCCAGGGCAAACATAGGATGGTAATCCTTCTCCTCGTTTTGAGATTTGAACTTTTGATGTTAAACTGGCAAGGGAAACTGGTAGTGGCAACAACATTCCTGGAGAAGTGGAGCTTGTACTGCAGATACTGCTCTATCTTAAGTAACATGACCATGTAATGAAATCATGCAACAAAGCCATTATATTTTGACTGGGGAATGCTATGCTCTAGGGGTAAATGTTGCCGATATTTCTTAGTAACTTTATATTTCTTTTCTACAGTTGTCCTTGCATTATCCATGCTGTGTAAATGCCCAATAACCTAATCCCTAGCTTCTGACTAAGCTAGTCTATATTTCACCAATAAAAGTTGGACAAAATAGATATCTGCCATCATTTTGGATCAATTAATTATAGTGAAATTAAATGGAAGGAAGTCAATGAGTCACATACTCCACAGAGCTGTGTTCCTTTGAGAGTGATACGCTGCTCTAGGAACATGCATACAAAACCTTCTACTTCTCATTACTACTCACTGGCAGCTCTGAAGCTGGGTCAGGGCAAGAATTCATCATGTGGAGAACAGTACCCTATTGATCCAGACTGTATTATCTAAATCACTAGCATTTAGTAAATGTCTAGAAAACTATGATTAAGCAAGTGTTAACATGTTAAATTTTGCTCAGAAATAGTGTAAATCAACCCTCAAAATAACTGAATAATTACTCATTCAGAGAAATATGAATAGTGTTTCATCATACCAATAACATGCACATACACATCATCACATGCCCATGGATGCACAGAAACATTACTCAAGACATTGTACACATGAAATTATTCTATAATGATTAGACCAAGTGTGGTCACTGGAGGATGAATAGGTACGAGGGAATACCAGAGCGTATAGACATAACACAGTTCAAACTTTAATCATACATTCTTAAGTCCACAGTAATAATGAAAGTGTTGTACATACACATGCAATTTACACCTTTCCACCAGCAATGGTGCTAAAACCTGGGATTATGCACTCAAAAATTCGAATGAGGCTTGAATACACAATCTTCTGGCTTTTAATTCTTATATACTGCTCTGAAATTCTGTTGGAGCCGTTAAAGGATTCAATAAGAAAAAACAATTAGATTTCACAAAATGTTTTTGTTTGGAATCCAGCAGCATTGTACAATGTGTTACAAGACCAAAGTGGCAAAAATTTGGATGACGTCGGACCCACAAGCGGGAATGATTTAAGACATCCCACTTGCAATCTTGGCACGGCTAACATTCTGTGGTCAGGATAATTGATATATTCTTGAAGTACTCCTCCTGGGATTTCCAACTCAAGGGGAAAGTTGACAGAGTGTGAAATAGGTAAAGTGCAAGTGGGTACAGTAGGTAACATATTTTACCATGAAGTATTGTACAGCTATGCGCCACAATTTATTACATAGAGTAAGGCAACCGTTTAATTTTCATTAGTCCATCTACTTACTGGGCACTATATAGCCTCAGAAGGATATTTTGTGTTCCAAATGCTCAGCATTGCTATGGAGAAGCTAATGAAAATATTGCATGATCCATTCCCATTATTTTCATGTCATTAGAGCAGGCCAATCCATCTTATGCCAGGTGCAGCCCACATCTCCATTAATTCCACTGAAAAATCCTAGAAGTGACAGAAGGGAGTAGGGACCCTGCAGAGTAGCTCTGAAGAATTTGCCGCCTTTATTAACTGGAATTATGTCAGTGAGCTGATATAATCCAATGGAAAATCCTAGCTATTATTTCTATTAAGATGCGTGCCATTTGTTGAAAAGCCTGTTTTTCTTCAAAATGTGGAGATTTTAACAAAAAATCATTCCTATTGTACTTTTTATTATTTGGCTTGTTGTAGCTGAGAGGACATTTAATTTACTTGATAATACAGAGGAGTATTAAATGTTCTGTACATTATAGCAATTCATTTCATTCCATTAATCACAGGTCCATTTTTCAAACTGAAAATGGCTTAATTAATAATAGCAACATATTGGGAGTAAATGAACTCAAGGTCTCAATTGGTAAAGGACTCTGGTTAGGCCACACTTAAGAGTACTGTGTCCAATTCTGGTAGCCTCATTATAGGAAGGATGTGGAGGCGTTGTAAAGGGTGCAGAGGAGATTTACCAGGATGCTGCCTGGATTAGAGATTATGAGGAGAGACTAAAGGAGCTAGGGCTGTTCTCACTGGGGAGAAGGAGGATGAGGGGAGACATGATAGAGGTATACAAGATATTGAGAGGAATAGATAGAGTGGACAGCCAGCGCCTCTTTCCCAGGGCGCCAATGCTCAAAACAAGAGGTCATGGCTTTAAGGTATTGGGTGGGAAGTTCAAGGATGATATCAGAGGGAGGTTTTTCACCCAGAGAGTGGTTGGTGCATGGAGTGTGTTGCCTGGGGTGGTGGTGGAGGATGATACATTGGACAAGTTCAAGAGATTGTTAGATAAGCATATGGAGGAATTTAAGTTAGAGGGATATATGGGAGGAAGGGGTTAGATAGTCTTAGGTGTGGTTTGAAGGGCGGCACAACATGGTGGGCCGAATGGCCTGTATTGTTCTATGGAAACATTTAATTGAGCCACACTGGGCCAGAAACCTTCAGTTTCAATCTTTTAATTGCGGAGCTCAATGAGTTTGGTCAGAATAACAGAAGGAATATAACAGCCTTAGGTTAGAAAGGGCAAAAATCACTTGTTGTTTTGGTTCTTAATTGTTATTAGGTAGCATTTACTGATTCATCAAGATTAGATGAAGACTGGATTGGTCTGAATTCCATGACTGAATAAAGTGTCAGCAATCACTTCTTCAGAAATAGAGCTAATAGATTAACAATATAGGCCTTGAAAATTTGGCAGACTGTATATTCTGAATACAATGCCATCAATGCATTTGGCAGCATTGTTACAATTGAATTTGCTCCTTATTTTCTACCATTATTTCTCTGAACCTTCTCCACATTGAAATAAGGTTGGCCCAAGGACCTCCTGATATTTAGGTGTGAACCCTTGAGGGATCTCACCATGGTTTCGCTGACGTCTAACTTTATAAAGAGCACCTGAAACGCATGTCAGACTCTCTCTCTGTTTGCACGTGTAAGAGAGCGGTTGTGCAGGGTGTAGACTCCACCTTTACTGATTTTAGTCAGAAGCTCCTGACATTCCTAATGAAGCAGGTGTTCGTACTCTCATCAGACATGAACGTCTGATTGTGGCAGAAATTAAGGCAGTCTTAAGTCCTGGATCCCTCACAGTCAGAGAGGAACTACTTCAAGCTATCTTAAATTAGGAAACAGAAAGATTAATGAATTCCTCTTCAAGAGGGAGAGCAATCAGTAGAGTCTAGCTTATGGTGGTGTCTGAGAGGTCTAAGGAAGGTGGTTTGCGAAGCATGTTTCCAGAGTACCCAATGTCCTGCTTGGAAAACTCCCTGACCATGACCCCATGAAATGCCGGACCGTCAGGTGCAGAGATGAGCAGCAATACCAGCCCAACTATTCAGTTGTTGTCCCTGTGAATTTTCTAACCATTCCTTCTTAAAAGTTAAGTTGTAAAATTGATGGGACTTTTGCAATTATGTTTTGTACAAAATCAAACTAACTTATAGCTGGAAATGTAATATTTGACAGTTGAGGTTTTGAAAATTTTCACCCATTAGTTTATGCTACAAGCTTATGCATAGATGATATAGATTCAAAGAAACGTATTCTGCTCATCGTGCTGTGCTGATTTTAGAACACAGAAGAGTACAGCACAGGATCAAGCCCTTCAGCCCACAACATTTGTGCCAACCATGCCAATTTTAACTAATCCCATCAGCCTGAACATGGTCTATGTCCCTCCATTTTCTGTCTGTTCAAGTGCCTGGCTAAATATCTCTTAAATGTTACTGTCATATCTGCGTCCACCACTCTTCCCCAGCAGCCTGTTCCATGTACGTGCCACTCTATGTGTAAAAAAAATTGCTTCATAAATCTCCTTTAAACGTTTCCCCCTCACCTTAAACCTATACCCTCTACTTTTTGACATTTTCACCCGGGGGGAAACTTTGATTATCTACCCTTTTTATTCCTGTCATAATTTTATATACTTCTATCAGGATTTTCCAAAGAATGGTCTTACTTCATTGTGCACATGCACTATAAGGTTTTAATCCTAAAGTGTCTTACAGTTTTAAAAATTATTTATGAATTAGCTTCCATCATCTTTTCAGATGGAGCATTTCAGATCTTGACAAATCTCTATTAGAGAAATGAAAAGAAAATCTCATTGCCCACCTAAACCTTTGGCCAGTGATTTTAAGTCTGCAGTCATTAAATATTAATACACTTGTCACAGGGAATTAGTTCTTCTCTTCCCATCCCATTAAGATGCATCTTGAAATATGTACAGTGACTGTTATTTACCAAGGTGATGTTTATAAACCAGCAAATACCTGCAAATTAATTGAGAGAGAAGATAGGCTGCAAGATAAGTTAGCAAGAAAAATAAAAGAAGATAGAATGATTTTTGTTAGTATGTAAGAAAGAGTAGAATAAAAATGGTTAGAGACAAACTGCAAAATGTTGGTGTGCTGAGGAATTTGGGAGTACTGGCTCACAAAATGCAGAAAGGTAACATGCAGCCATAGAATGCAATTAAGGAGGAAAATTGTATATTGGCCCTCATTGCAGCAGGGGTTGAAGTAAAAGTCTGATTGATACTGTACAGAGCTTTTGTAATTAGTGTTTGCAGTTTTGGTCTCTATATCCTAGGAAAGTTATATTTCCCTTGGAGAGGAACCCAATTTCCAGTGTGGATTTATTGGACTGGTTGTTGGCATGAGGGAGTTGTCCCAGAATGACAGATCGAAGAAGGTGGGCCTGTACTCATTGCAGTTCTGCGGAGTGAAAGATGATCACATTGAAACAACTGAAAGGCTGTATCCTCAGCAGACAATTTCACAATAAGTGATCACCCATTTGAGACTGAAACAGAGGCAAATTTCTTCATTTGGAAGATTGTGAATATTTTTTCTATTCTCCCTACCCAAATGAATAACCTTATATCTTTCCACTTTCTTCTCCATCTGCCACCTTCTTTGGCGACTACATCCCTTTGCAGAGAGCTGGGGATGGCTCAGTAATCTGAGTGTATTCAAGGTAGGATCAATAGATTTTTGGACTAATGAAACCAGAAACATGTATCTGAAGTAGAGGATCAGCTGTGATCATATGGATTGGTAAAGCTGGCTTGGGAGCATTTGGGTTGACCTGACATTTATTTTGAAATGCTCCCCTCTGTTCTACGGAAAATTGTCCCATCTGTTCCAGTCCTGTCTGGTTACTCCCTCATCCCTGTAAAATCCTGAAAAACCTCCCCAGGAAGCCAAGACATTTATATCTTTCTTGATGAACGGTATCCAGAATCATCCAAATTACCCAGTATGGGCTGGCTAAGAATAAATTTCCAATTTTACTGCATTCAAATGCTATCTTGAAAGCTTTTGTTTTGAGGAGAGGAACCCAATAACTAATACAATTTATCTTATACAATACTCATTCATTGTCTCGGCTTTTGTGGGAAGGACAGGCATTGAGGTGAACTTCTGGGATATAGTTAGCCGGAAGGACTGGAATACAAAATAAGATTTAGTGCATTGAGGAGAAAAGCAGTGAAAATCCAGAAACTGATGCACATCTTCAGAGAAACGGCAAAGTTTCAGCCTCAACAGCTACCTACATGTGCAGTCCCTCTGGTTTTTGGCGAGCTCAAAACCAGGCCTGCATTCACAAGCCACCCCACCCTTCGGTGTCTCTCGACAGATATGCGCACATCCGTGATCTTTGTTCATGCAGTTCATCCCCTCTGTAAACAAAGCACAACACAGAAATGGAAAAAGAAAGTATTAGATTACAGCTTCCAACATCTGCAAAGACTACACCATCCTGCAATGTATGGCTATTTCATGGCCAAGTCTAGTTATCTGTTTCCAAATATGTAACCTGAATTCCAGTCACACTCTTCCAACCTTATATTTCAGTAAAGGTGAAACGCCTGCCTCCCTCCACGGTCAAATGAAGGAGACCTGTCAAGTTAATGACATTGGAATCACCCAGACTCTCTGGCATTGGGTCAGGTGGGATTAGGCCATTTAATCTTTAACCTCCAGAGAACAGCAGTTCTTGCTTTGATGCTTGCAAGGTTTCCTGTGCAGTGTGGTATTGCAATATTGTAGCATCAAGTGGTACTACTATTGTGCACCCTACAGCCTCTGTGTGAGAATGTCACGTGCATGGAAGGTGTTTCCACAATTGATATTCAGATAGAAATTTAAACTTTGAACTTTATTTATACAACATGGTAACAGGCCCTTCCGGCCCAATGAGCTCGCGCCACCCAATTACACACGTTAACCTACTAACCCGTGTATCTTTAGAACATGGGAGGAAACTGGAGCACCCGGAGGAAACCCACGCAGTCACGAGGAGAACATATGAACTCTTTACAGACAGCGGCAGGCATTAAACCCTGATCGCTGGCACTGTAATAGCATTACGCTAACTGCTAATGCTACCATGCCACCCATAAATTTATTATAGAACACAATTGGTTCACCAATCTGAGCTGTGCAACACTCTTGGTGGGAGATGGTCTCTGAGGCTGAAAAAACGTAAAGACAAGCTAGTTCCAAAGTTCACAAAAAATAGATAAAAATGAATAAAAATATATTCAGCACACTGTACCCTGCACTGGCCCCAGCTCCTTAAAAGGAGTTGTCCATGACATGATCAGGCATTTATGGGAGGGGCTGAGTGAGTATTTAACCCAATGTGAATGTGGGGCTTTCATTCAAAAGCATTTTGAACCACTAACATTGTGCGTAAAAATGTTGTGCCCCAAGAAATAGAATTTTGACACATTGGGATACCGTGTAGTATACCCAAGAGCTCTGTACTTGAGAAAAAATGGACTTGCTTTGGAAGCAGAACAACTAAAGATTCAGACATCCAGTCCAAGGATAAGAGGATTGTCCTTCCAGCTGAGATCAAGTAGACTCGGCCAATAGCTTCTGGAGTTTTGAAGAATGAAGGATCATCATATTGAAATAATTAAGATTCTGAGAGGAGTTGACAGAATAGATGCTGAAATTACAGAAAATTTTCCTTAACCTTACAGGGTGGCGAGTATTTGAAATTCCTTACAGGGCTTTGGCTCCTTAGTATGTTCATAGTTTTTGAACTCTAAGAAAATTGAAAGATCTGGAGATCAGGCAACAAAATGACTCTATGATTCTAGTATAGATGTATGATCTCATTCAAAGGCAATCTGTGGGACCATTTGGGCTTTATGTTTTTATTCCACAAGATCAGCAATAGCCTGAGTCCATACACCGAAACAGACCAAGGTCCGTCTCATTCATCTTCTATTTGCATTACAATCATGAAATTGACCAATCATGTCAATTAGTTTTTATCAACTCAGACCCAAAAATGACACACAAAAAAAAAATTTGCTATAGACAATGGTTCATAGAGATCATATTGCTTGACTGGGCAGTTTCAATGTTAAGTCTTGATATGAAAGCATAACTAAAACTCATAACAGAAAATACATCCATGATTTTTATTAATACATCTATGTAACAAATGATTCCAGTGCCGCAACCTGTGATTTTTTTTTAAATAATGAGCATTAATATGCAAAATTTAAAACAATATACTTTTATGTTAAAAATTTCCATGCAAGCCAAACACAAAATCTGTAAATGTGGTTGAACAAAATGTGATTTGGAAAATTACTGCACAAATATTTATCCAAAATCTTCTCATGGCTTTGGTTTAAAACCTAAATTATGACAACAGAGAGATTTCTTACAGACCTTCACCCGCAAGTATTTACAGAATGTGTTAGCTCAAGTTGTTTTGTAGCCAGCATCATTGAATTATTATTTATCATAGTATCAGTGTCAGGTGACATATTCACATCATACTAAGTGATATTCCTGTATTGACCTTTCATTTTTCTCCTTTTCAGTAATGAAGAAGAGAATTCATTTCATGGCCTTTGCAAACAGCAGCAGTTTTCCAATGAATCAACAGATTACTCTTTAAAAGTCAATAAATTCAGACTTTGATGCATGAGGTGTGGTGCCTCAGCATAGACCATCTGGACACATTTGTATACTTGAATAACTGGTGGCAGTTCGGGTACAAAGGACAAAATAAGGAGATGGTGTTGATATATCATAAAGAATTTGAAAAATTTTATGGGCAAAAGAATTAAATTGTCTCTGCCAAAAGCCAAGTGCTCTACAGCTTTTCATAAAAGATCCTCATAAGAAGAAGGGAGGACCAATGACCAGCTCGCAAGCCCAGAAAATGTACATGCTCCATCAACCTCAAATTAATAAAATAAATTCTCTTCTGCAACATATCAGATTTTCCCTGGAGTAATGACTCCACACAGGCACACTGCACAATATTACCAGGCTCTGAAAAATACAGTGCAAAATCTGTCAGCAGCTGGAAAGACTTGGCAGAATTTGTGCTTAAAAGGAACAAGAAACTCAAGTGCATGAATTCTGAATAACTTACAACAATGTGTAAAATGTACTTCCTGAGCCAATGAAATGGATTTGTTTGACACCAAGTAAACCATAACAACCTGAACAGTTGAAACATCATTTTCTGAATTCTAAAGGCTGAAAAACTTTGAGCAAGATGATGGCTCAAACCATTCCAGTCTAAGTAGCTCTTTAAGAGCATAGTAAATCCTATTTACTGCTAAACAGTCTCTCTGACACAAAAAATAAACTTTGGCAAATGTAGACTCTCATTTCTTCAGGTTTTAATTACATGTAAATTTTTTTTAAGTGCTAAAATGCGATTAAATGTGATTTTTTTTAATGTGCCTTTCATCTCTCTTGTTAAATCTGACCTTTCTTTTCCACTCTACTCTCTGTACCTGTGTTGACTTTGAATTCATTATTCTAACTTCCTTTCTTATTTTAGCTCATTACTAATTCTAACTATCATAGAACCATTGAGTGGTACAGCATAGGAACTGGCCCTTTGGCCCACCACATTCATGTTGACCTTTTTGCTCATCAACACTAATCTTGTTTGCCTGCATTAGGATCATATGCTTCTATGCCTTGCCTATTGAAGTGTCTGCCTAAATGACTCTTAAACATTGTAGTTATATCTGATTCTATGCCCCCTCTGGCAACACATTCCAAACCAACCTCTCTGTTGACTGGTTAAGGACAGACAAAATTGCTTAGCTTGTTCACACAAATCCTAGATGCCCTGTGGAGGTTCTCAACCTTTTGGATGTTTGTTTGACAGTAACTTGCCCCTTCCAAAATTTATAGGAAGGTCCAATGAATTGGAAGCAAAATTTGGCTCAATGGACATCAATAAACTCAGTCTAAACAAACATGATGCATAGTGGATCAGAAAAAATTCTGTTATGATTTTTTTTTACATAAATCCCCTGAGGAGAGAGGAGACACGGCTCATGATGAGCACAGGAAAATGTAGATATAATCTGGCTCCAAGTATTTAGGGGGATTCTGCTGAAATACTCATAAAGAATTGATGGAAACCCCTGATCAAGCAGCAAATAGCCAATTTATTGCATTTTTTCAGGGATTTTGCCAATCTCTGATCAAAGTACATTGCCTTTGGATCAATGAAATTCAGGGGCATTAAATAAACAACTGATAGTCAATGAGAGACTCAACCAAAACAGTGGAAAAATCTCCCAGTATCCCAAAAGTCAGAAAGCACTTACAGAAAAGATGAAGACCATAAAAATATTGGATGAGCACAAAACAGTAAATATTCAGAATGATTTTTTTTTTACAAGTATTTGCCAAGGATGACGTAAGCAACATTTTCTTTCTTAACCTATCTAACCTGGGTCAATGGGCAATAAATGAGGTGGAAATCCTAGACAGGCTGGCAATTGTTCAATATAACTACTAGAGGAAGGTAACTATTCCAGCATGTTGAAGGATATTGGGAAAGGGGTGATGCAATGAAGACCACTGTGATACTGGACAGAAACATGGTAACAATGCAATTGTACCTAACTATTTCTATTCCCACAGACAAAAAAGAAAATCACAAAAATTGATCTACACTCCCTTTAATTTAATGTCCATTCCATGTAAAACAATAGATTCAATTTTCAGGAATAACTTTAAGGAGATCTCTACCATAATTACTCAATTTGCAACATGGGTTTAGAAAAGAAAGATCTTGGATCATCAATTTCTTTAAATACCCGGAAGAAATGACACACCAAGTGAACGGCATGAAGTTTTATTATGTGGTATACCTTGATTTCCACAATTTTTTGCATGTGTTCAAATGAGCATCCCTTGGTTAAAGTATATTATAATCAACTAATGCAGGACATTAACAATCCTCTGCCATTAGACATAGTGATTTTTTTTTTACTCTGAGACTTTATTCTGATTCTTGATTAACAATTCTGTGCTGAGAAACTGCCCTATCTGGGGATTCAAGATGTCTGAATATATTCATGCAGTATGGTGATGGTACTGAAATAATTATCCAGAACTACCAAGATTATAATCCAACAAGGGCAAACTGTATTTCCATAAATTTGATAACATGTGGATAGAAATTTTCTAACTGGAGTCTCAAATCCTTCAAGAAAGGGAATCCAAGTATTATCCTTATGAAGCTCCAGTCTCATACTTAAATGACTAGCTCCAAAACTTATTTAATACACATTAGCTTCGGAAGAAGCCAGATGATTACCTTCTCAGGAAGTTAGTGATGAGCAGAAAATGCAGTCTTACCCACTCCCTTAAAACCAAAATAAAGTTTAATCACAAGTTGTTGCACGAGTTTGTCCAGACAAAGAAAGAATTTCAATATTTTGCTAGGTGCAGGAAAAATTCTTAAAATGAAATTGAGAATTAAGCAAACTATTGCTAATTCTAAACATCTGCTGGTTCCTTTATATTTCTCCATAACCACTTAATAAATCTGTTTCATAATTTTTAGCTGAGCAATCTATTACAATGCTGTTTTACATTGCTATCTTGGAATCTGGAGAACACAGTGGTCCAGTGACTTTGCATCTGTCATCTAACCTTGAAGAGCAGTTTTGTCTGTAGGATGTAAAACTTACATTCTGCTCTTATGTCTTATGGTCTTACATTATTCACTAAATTATTTGTGATACATACTTCAATGGTAGATGGGTCACTGGAGGTCCAGATATTTTACACAAAGGCTGAGCTTTGATTCATATGAAGCATAAGGTGGTCATGACACCGAGCATTGTGCTGTGATTCAGTAAAAACTGATTTATAACAATTCCATCATTGTGCTGCTAAAAGCTTGAACATCCTGGAAGTGACAATGAAGGTTAGATATTTTTAGAATTTCCATTCCACCATCAATTGTCCAGCCATTGCCATTATTATTTTGCTGTGTCACACTGTAATTATTATGGATCAGTGTCAATTTACAATGTGCTTCATATCAAAAAAGCTAACAACGCGAGATGTTAGCGCCAATCTTAATATACCTCTTGCCTTTATCCCTATAATTGTGTTTTGTTTGTTTAAACACTGAACTCGTTCTTTGGTGTGCTTTCCCTCTGGTTTTTCTTTCTTACATTCACAAAAATTGCATCCCTTTCATTTCTTCGCCACCCATCAATTTTTGTGTTTACTTTCTCACAGTCTAACCCTTCTTGGTATCTTAGTCACCCATCACTCCTTCACTCATCCTCTCACACCCACCTGCATTTGTACACTTATTATCTCCATTCTCACTTTCTCTTCCCCTTACCTCCCCCGCCCCATCTCCAAATACAACTTAACTTTCATTTGATTCAATTTAACTGGGCAAGTAGTCCAAAATGAAAAGCTAAGAGTCCGTTATCCGTTCATCAATTATTGAAGACAGATAGTTCCCCATCAAAGCAATTTAAAATTACGAGCAAATAGTGTCTAACAGAGCAGAACCGACTGCATTATGTGTGACAGGCAGAAAGCAAATCTGCCAAATCAGCTTAAGGTGTGATTGACCCCCGAATTCACCTCACATTTCATGCTCACAAGTACTCATGGACATAAAAGGATGGACTAAAATTCAAATGAAAGGAGGAGAAATGACTATAAAAATACTCTATTCTTTGATGGTACTTTGTAACCATATCAACAATTCTTGCAGCCTCCTCCCTTCTTTGAGAGCTGGCTCTTTCGGTGTTAAAAATAAAGATTGCAGGAGTACCTCTTTCTTTCAAACAGTGCACGGCATGTCTCCTGTACAGTTTTGCATGATTTCTAATCTTTGCCTCCTATGCTGACAGAATACTTGTCAATTTTGACACTTGCCAATTTTACATCCTTCACACAAATCTGCTCTTCAGGGTTAGATGACAGATGCAGTGTCACTGGATACCATTCAGACCATAAGTATTCTTTCAAATACCATAGCAAGATCCCGTGTGTTAGCTAAACACAATCACATTAAGAATTTGGCCGTGTCAGTATTTTGTCTAATTCTAAGCCCAAGTTTGCCTTGTCCATATGTGCACCGATTAAAGACAAACTAGCATATCTTGGACTTGCACTAAAACCATTTTATTACCAAAGGGATATATATTTCCACATCAAAAACTGAGCCTTTCACAACATCAAAGTATACTTGTTCCAAGAGTAGAATTCAAAATATTCAGCAAGTGAAAAAATTATTTTAACAGAATTTGAAGGTAGAATGCATTCATAACTTAATCTGTTCAGTCAACACATTTCTATTACACACTTGGGTCTTTGGTAGAACACAACTGGTCTGAATTGAAGTCTGCAAAAATGCATTTGTCATTCAGCATAAAGAGCAGATTTGTCAGTAGGGTGCAAAATTGATGAGTGTCGAGAAGTACAACTTCATTCTGTCAGTGTAGGAGCATAAATTAGAAATCATGCAAAACTGTGCAGGAGAGACACCTTGCACTGTTGAAGAAAGAACTGCACTTCCCCTCCCCCAGTCGGCATACAGAAGCTATAGTTAACAGATTAACAGGGTTCAAATCTTTTCAACAAATCTCACACTGCTTGAGCCTTAAAAAGGAGAGCTTCTTTAAAAGCAGTTCTGAAAGTATTTTGTTCTACATTTTTGTTAAAGCTGCATCAAAGTCTGCTCAGAACGTGTGTGTATGGTGACAGGTATCTTCCAGCTCCAGCTCGTCCTGCCTTTCCGAGCAGGTCAGCTACTTAACCAGGCAGCTCCTGAATACATCTTCTGAGATAGATATACCTCTAAAAGTTCAATTCAGGAGAATAAAAATGTTGATATTAAACTTGACGCTGGTAGTTTATTTAATCACTTAACACCACAAATTTAAAGGAGTGCCATCTTCATCTCAAAATACGATCTGTTTTTTTGTTTTGCTGTTTAAAGAAAATGTTACAGAAATTTATTTCTGCCAGATGGCTTGAGTACATTGACTTAAATGGAACTGAATTTCAGAGACAGAGTAGACTCTGCTGCCACTGGTACGTGGCCTTCTTAGCACCGCTCAGCAGGGATGAAATTCCAGTCAGCCTTTTCCTCCAACCAGATAATCACATGCAAGCACAGAAACATAGCTTATTACGAAGCAAGAGGCCACCATTTGGCACATCATACCTTTGTCTCCATACTAAAGTTAAACAAAACTCACTATATTGTTCCCTCCCCATTGTCCTATGCATTTTACCACTTACAATATTTTTCAAGGTTTCCTTAAAAAAATGCTTGATACATAGAAAACATCTCCTAACCACTTTCTTATCTTTTGACAATTTTAAATTGATAGCCCCCTTAGTTATAAACTGCACAATTAAGAAAATTAGGTTCCATTTTTTTTAATCAAATGACATTATGGGGTCTGTGGGGTCACTATTGATCAAAAATTCAACTGGACAAGCCATATACATACACTGGCTACAAAAGTTGTTTGGAGGCTGGGTAACTTGCAGCAAATGCCTCACTTTAGGTAAGCCCAAAGCCTTTCCAGCATCTACAAGGCCCAAATTGGGACTGACTTGCTTGCATGCATGCAGCTCCAATGACACTCAAGAAGCTTGACACCACCCAGGACAAAGCAGCTCACTTGATTGGTACCACATCCATCACATTAAACATTCATTACCTCCTGCACTGGTACAGTGGATGCAGTGAGTATCATCCACAAAATGCACTGCTGTTAATCACAGACTACTCCAACAGCATCTCCTAAACCCATGACCTCTTCTACCAAGGAGGACAAGGTCTTCAGGCTCATGAAAACATCACCACCTGCAGGTTCCCTCCAGCTTTGCTCAGATCCCAAGTGAAAACATTTGCTTATTGATATAAACCTGTGAAATCTCCCATAAACATATGAAAATGACAAAGACCAATTGGCTCATCTGGTCTGTCTTATGGATTGCAAATCAGAGGACTCAAAGCCAATATTAAAATGGTGCTGTATGGGAGGACCCTCACCTATTTACCTCAGAGCTGTTAGTGTGTGATTTTCCACTGAAATTATGCAAGAACATGTGTGCATTTTCAATATGTAGTAGCTACCTTGATTTTCCCGTTAAGATCCATTAAGCACGAGTCATTTTATTTCATTTGTTCACAAGATATGGACATCACCAGCAATATCAGGATTTCTCATTCATCTCCGATTGCTCCTGAACTGAGGAGCCAGGTAAGAGTCATTGGTGGCCCTAAAGCTCCTTCACTGAATCAGCTGTGTTTTTGCAATAGTCTGGTTGTTCCATAGATCCTGGTACAAGGATTCCACATTTTCTTACCTGAATTTAAATACCACAGCTGTAGTGGGATTTGAACTCTTGTACCTGATCAATGGTCCAGACCTCTGGATGTTTGTCTGATATCTCAACCATTATGCCACCATACCCTTAATTAATTTTACCATGCACTTGGTAAACTGAACAATCATTCATGTCAAGGTTCCAGCTTTTTAAAAAAAAAGAGCTAAATCCTAATGGACAACATGCTGGAGGTCATTGAGGACTGCTGTTAAGTTTTTCCTTAATAATGCCTACAAGAAATCAACTACCATCTCAGTGCTATAATGGAACCTCAGACCGCTGCCAAAGCTCAACTTGCTAGCATCATATTGCTGGATATACTTGTTGGCACAGGCTTTATGGCTGTGATGGCAGTGATACATTCTACCCCTGGAAGAATGCAACTAAATTCCACCATCTTCTCCAAGAAAGACAGCACTTGCACTCTTACCACAGGCACTCAGTGTTCTTGCAGTTGCTCCTTCTCAGCCAACTAGCTCAGATCGCAAACCATAAATACAACTGCTTGATAAATTCATGCAGAGGATACTGTAAATACTCAGGTTGAGACAGAAATAATTACACCTTCAGGCCATTCTGAATTGGAAGCAAAATATTGATCCAGCAGTTAAATGAAATGAGAAACCAAGATATTTCGTGAGGCATTCAAAATGCAAATACATTGTAAATATATAATGGGGATAAATAAAGGGACACAGTGTTGGAGGAAGGGGAAAAGCAGCGAGGTAAACATCCATTATTTTGTCTCTGGCACTAATGGGCAAGTCTAGCATTCTTATATTTGTTGTCAGGACAACCACGTCACTGCCATCATTTCTGTCTCACTATTCTTGAATCAAATGAACAGTGTTAGTGCAAAAGGAAAGACAACTGTGGACAAACTTTGCATCAGTTGCTATAGTAGATGGCTTTTGTGACACTCAGGTAGAAAATCATCATATACTAAACATTAACAGCAGAAAGTAGAAATAGTAATATTTCTGCAATAGGCCGCGGTGGGGGATCCATTCACCAAAGAGCCTTTCTCTTGCCATGGATCATTACAACTACTAAAGAGCAAACTAAACAAAAATTAAGAATTCAGTTCTTAAATAGTTAAAGAGACATTTTGCTCTTCAGGTGTACAGAACAAATGGGAAAAACATCCAGGACCCAACTGCGACAGTTTGTACATAAAGTAGCATACGTTGCATTGATTTACATTCTGTTTGAAAGGATTTGTATTGAAGTCAGAAAGTAAATCTATCACATATATGAGCTGCTCTTTTTGTTAGCATACATAAAATTTACAATTAACTCTTTCTCTCTCTCTTTCTCTGTGTAATGGGATTGAACATAGTTGATATCTCTCCATAAATCTAACTTCATTTATAACTCAATTGAAAGTATATGGGATTGGTTTCTGAAGGAGTAATTTAACACTTTAAAGAGAGATCAATTTGCCCACACCATGTCATATAGGACAAGGATTTTATGAGGTTTCATTAAGTTTTCTTCTTCCTTTGAAAAAGTGTGAACATGAAAAGTCAAAGAAAAAGATGAACAGCCTTTTTCACCTCTATTACTGACATTAAGGTTCTCACTGACCAGCAACATTCTTGTTTAATTCAATGGCATTTTTACCCTTGGGGTGAACAGAGGTATAAATATCATTGGAAAATACTTCAGCCCTGCTGCAGGTACAGAACATCCAAATTTCTGACAAACATGGCTGAGGAAAGAGCTCCTGTTTGCATGAGAGAAGACACCATCCAAAGGCAATGTCACCAAACAGTGAAAGGCAAAGCACTGAACAGACAAGGGGAGGAGTCAAGCATAGCAACCCAGTCGTCACACATCTCCTCACCAAGTTGGTTTAATAATTTATTAGTAAAAGCTCCTTTTATCCCCCAATATTAGAAGTGAATAAGACTCATCGTTTGCAACTATCCCCTTGCTCCCATCCCTGAATGCATCATCCCGATTAAGCATTTTGGATAGTATATAATGTCTTGTTTCCTAACCTCTGCCCATTTTGTGCTACTGGAATGTGGCTTCGGAGGTGCAGCAGAAGAGGAAATCAAAGAAAAATAGACTTGGATAACAGGTGCAAAAACCAACTATGTCACAGCATTTTGCTTCTCTTCCTTTTTATCCAATTGGACTATAAATAATCATTCTGCCAACTAGATCTTAATCTCTCAATTCACTCCTTTAAAAGGACATAAACTCTGCTCCTCAATAACACATACTGCCCTTTAACATCTTCTCCTTCATACCTTACATGAAGCAAAGGGAAGTGTGAACCAGGCCACTTTTGCTTCAAACAGTGCCAGTAATCCACTCAGTAGACCAAGAGGCAGACATGGCTCACCAGAATATCAGGACACACATTACTCTTGGCTAAAAGGCCACAGAATGTGAACCTGATGGACTCTGGTTTTGTGAAGGAAGATTTTAGCAGCATTTCAAATCCTACTGAGCAGTCTGTTCCATTATCTGTTGTACCATAAGGGACTACACACAGCCTATTTTGACAGTCTGGAGGCTCCATCCATCTGCAGGGGTGCAGATAATATAGGTGGCTTCTGCCAGGGATGCACTGGTTGCTACTATGGAGGCTTTTAGCACCAGAATGCAGACAGCTGTCCCCTTTGGCTTTAGCTGAAAGGTTTGACAGGCTACAGACTACTTCTGTCAGTGATTTGCTGTTCTAATTACTACTATTAGATCTGCTTTCCTGCTGATTATTAGATGGTGCAGAGTTAATGCCCAGTTTTCCTGGTATGGCAGGAATTTGTTCACGTGATGCTACTGTCTGAGGATATTAATGGGCTGTTTTCTTTCTGTCATTACCTCAAATGCCTGCAGATGCAGCAGAAAAAAAGACAGTCAGGCCATTGCTGCTGCCAGTCAATTCCAGGACTAGGCTGTCATGAAATGGGAATTTCAGCTCTAAGAGATGGTTGTGGAAATGAGAAGCCTTTCTATATCTTCCCACTTAAGTGCTATCTCAAGAAAGTCTGAGGCAACTTTCAACCCATCACATTTCTACAGAAAAGAACCAGAGATGGAGAAATCTATACATCAAAGTTTCTTCAGAAGCACCTCCCAAATTGCTAATCTTTACCTATGGAAGGACAAGAGCAACAGGCAGCACGGAAAGCCAGATGGTGCTAGCTTCCCCCAGGTGACACACCTTTGTGACTTGGAAGTATGTTCCCATTCCTTCATCTCTGTCGGGTCAAAACCTGGAACTCCCTTACCCTAAGAGCACTTTGGAAGACAGCAGTGACTCATATATGTGGGCCATTACCACCTACTTGAGGACCATTGGAAATGGGCAATAAACACTGGGTTTTCATCCCCTGAATGAAAGAGGAGAATGCACAGCATAGTTTTAAAATAAAAGTGTTGGCCTTTCATGTTGCTGAGGAATGCAGAAGTTCCCAGCTGTGATCAAAGTAGAAAAGAAAAGCCCACAATATGGCTGAGCCTCTTGCAAAAAGGTAGAGATTTCTTGGAAACACTGAGAATGAAGGAGCAAAATGATTACATTCACAACAGCTATAAAAAGTGTTTTTACAATCCAAGCAACTTTCAATATAACAGGCAGGTTGCGTATCACAATGATCCAATGAGAAATTCTAGCCTATCCATCTTAACTTCTATATGTCAAAGTTTTAATTGGCAAGTGAAGAGAGCAGGAGAACTGAGGAGGCATGCTGTATTCACTAGCACTAGCTGCTACACTAACTCACTACACCACTGCACACTTTTCAAAGAAATGCGTTGCATTAGATCCCACGATTGCAAACAAAAGCTTCACGTAGAAGATCTGCACTTAAGATTAAAAATACATTTTTAAACCTCTAAACTAATAATTCCAGAGTAAAGAACAGATTTTTGGCCTGTCTGATTTGCTGAAGGTTGCTACATGTGGCAGAATGTCAATCTTGAAATAGTAAAGCAAAAGTTCAAGCCTACATTATTCACTTGCATTAACGTTTGAGCCAGAGAGCTGGAGAAATTGATTTCATATGTGGTGCATAGTTGGAACTTGTAATATCTGAGCTTGTAATGTATCAGACTGAAAAATATCCCTTTCCAAGACCCTTTCCATTACTTCTAGAACTTAGAATAAACATTAAGCTTTACAATAAAAGCAAACAATTGTTCAAATTGTTGGGCTACATTTTAAAGTCTGATATGATTGAACTATTGAATACTTATTTTTCTTTTTACTGGTGCAATGAAAGTAATGCCTACAATACAACAAGCTTAATTTCTCATAAAAGCACCTGATAAAATCTGAATTGGGTCACAATTATAACTGAGAATAGTTTCCACAATTCTGCCAGCAACAAATTATTATTGACGGATAAATGGCAACAAGGCAGTCCAACAAAGGAAACAAAAGTAGTTTGCCAAAACCCCTTGGCAAAGGTTGGTTAACAGTAGATGGCAGTATCACAGCACAGGATCCGAGGCAACTGAGGAGGACTGAGCGTCTCTGTGTTATTTGCCTGTGACCAAAGATAGTGAGGAAGTGTATATTATCTATTTTCTTCAAAATGCAGAGCTCTTATTAACACTTGCACTGGACTAATCCAGGGCTGAGTCCCCTGTATGTGCCTCCTTTCTTGAATCACAGAAAGGCACCAGTATAAGCTTGGACTTGCTTAATTCACCAAGCAAATGGCCAGAGAAATAAGGTTTCAGGCAATGAGCTGTTTTTTTTTCTACTTCTGGTTTATCAACAAAATGGGTTAGTTTAAGTAATAGAAGACAATTGCCTTTAATGTCCAGATGTGAATACCAACTGATGTTAACTCACTTCATACAAAGGAGAGGAAAGAATTAGCACTGATAGACTCTGCACTAAAGAACTGAACTTCCAGCTGAGCTATCACAGCAGAACTGACAAGAATAAAAAAAAGTCCTGTATATAATCAAATAAAAAGCTAGATTTTGTGGCAATGCTCATTGTAAGCAAAAACTGTTTTACAATGACAGAAGACTTGTACTGCAAAGGTTTTTTTTAATCAGTGGTATATTTTGGGGTGTTGGTGATTGTGTAGATCTCTACCAGAACTGAAGGAACTTTCTGTCTGATTGCACCAAGGGCAATTGATGCGAGGTTATATGTTCATTTTAGATTTGAGAATGATAGATTTTGTCAACTAAGGAAATTAAGAGAAGTGGGGCAAAGGCTAGTGATTTGTTTTTATTCATTTTTTTAAGCTGGTATGGACATGTACCAAATGTTTTCTTTTATAGTCCCATGAATTCCTGTGATTTTAAGCTGTATGTGGAATAACAGTGCCAAAATCAAGACTAGTATTTATTGCCCTTCACTTATCGCTCTCAAGGTGGTGATAAGCTCTCTTCTTGAACCACTGCCATCTTAGTGGTGGGTAAGGAGTGTTGCTACGGGGAACAGATTTCAATGAAGAAATAGCTATATACGTCCAAGTCAAGGTGGTGCATGACTTTATGAGAGAAGGTCACAGATGAAGCAGCTAAAGGTGGTCAGGCCTGGAATAATGCCCAAAGGAATTCTTCCAGCAAATACTTTGGGGATAAAAGCATTAGCCTTCATCAATCACTACTATTTCCCTTTATATTAAGGTATGACTCCAGCCAGTGGAGAGTTATTCCCAATTCCCATCGACTTTAATTTTACTTGATGCCATATTCAATCAAATGCTGCCCTGGGGTCAAGGCCAGTCATTCTGACCTCACCTCTGGAATTCAGCTTTGGACCAAGGCTGTGATGAGGTTTGGAGCCAAGTAGCAGCAGAACTCGCACTGCATAAAGGAAGCAGGCTATTGGTGAATGAGTCACAATTGAAAGCACTATTGGTATTCTCTTCTTCTGTCACTTGGCTAATAATTCTGAGTGGTCTGATCTAACTGTAATTGGATTTGACTCTTCCAGTCAAGGCACACTTTGGCAAATTTTCCCTTGTGAAGTAGGTGGTGATGATGATGTAGCAGGATCGATCATTGACTTGATCCTCATCTTCTTATTATATATAGATGGTTGCAAACGCTTCAGCCTGGGCCTGACTCTTGCTGACTGGATGGTCAGTTATTATAGAAACTTTCTGGGAAACTACTTCAATATTAAATGGTGAAAAGGTAATAGTAGCATTTGTGAACATTAAAGTGGTATTTGTTTCTGACTATTCCATCCTATTTCAGCGGGTGTGCACATTACTCCACTATTGTCACCTCGGTTGCTACATATGCTTTTCACTCTCAATATGACTATGTCATGCATGCATCTTACACACTTTCTCTTCTCAAACAGCGTTTACGATCTCAGGCACAAACTTGGAGTTTTGAACATGGTGCAGTTTTTGCTCAAATGGATAGCAGTAGTCTTAAATTGAAAGCACGCTGGCTTCACTCCAAATTTTCTAAGTCAGGTGATTATAATAATTATACACAGCTCCAGATTCAGACATGGATGTAAATAATGACTGGTGCAAAAAGCATGTGCTTGTGAAATTTAAAAGGGACAAGGACAAAAAAAGGAATTTCATCATGGGGTTACAGAACTTGCAAAAGCTTTTAGCAAACTTCAAGAAGGTGCCTTAACCCATTGTCAACCTTTACCAGTGACAGATTATAAAGGAAGGAAAATGAAATCCAAAGTTCAGGTACAAGTCTGCAGACATGCCAGTATGGATTAACATTGATTGTCCAGTTTGGTTCACAAGACAAGACAAGGTTTTGCTGAAGTTGGTGTGGCATGGGTTTTAGGCTGTAATTACCATTGTGCCATAAAAGGTAGCCATGGGTATCCTTGCAGCAGACGGTGCTGCCCTGTATCCACCGCAATTGTTGACAAATGTGCAACATGCCCTCTGCAAAAGATTATGATGCATTCCTGAGTGCAGTACAAATAGATAAGCCAGCTCTAATCAGATTTAAATTAATTTTTTGGAGGCAGACATCTTTGGCATGGCCATCCTAACTTCCCATGAAATGGTGGTGGTGGTGGTGAGCAGCTTTGTCCAAGTACTACAGTCCTTGTGATGAAGGCATTCCCACAGTGCCATGGAGTAAGGAGTTCCAGGTGATGGAGGAATAGCAACATTTTGCCAAGACGTGATAATGTAAGATGCATGCATGATGTAGTCATATTGGGAGTGAAAGGTATTTATAGAAAGAGAGTAATATCAAACATCTGCAATATTGCAAGTATCAAACCCACATCCACATTGCCCCTGTCCTTTTCTGTACACGAGGCCACAGGTTTGGGAGGTGCTTTCAACGATGCAAAGGCAAATTGCTGCAGCTCATTTTGTAAGTGGTACACACCACAGCCATGGTGCGCCGGTGGTGGAGGATGAGCTGCAAGTAGAAGTGGTATCATTCAAGAGGGCTGCTTTTTTTCTGGGTAATGGTATGATGCTTATGCAACATTGGGGCTGCGCTCATCCAGGCAAGCATTGCATTGCAGTTCTATTTCTGCTTTGCAGATGGTGGAAAGTCTTGGAGAGTTAGGAAATGACTGACTAACTGTTGGATACCCAATCTTAAACAGTCACTGCTGCCACCTATTCAAAACCCCAATGAATTATTGATTTTGAAACTTACATTGGCCACCACGATGTCAATCCTCACAGACAGTGTAGAGTCTCCCAGAAACAAATGTCCTCTCAGATGATCACATGACAACCCAGAGGAAGGTATTTTTGTTATATTGTGGTGTTGTGCCCTCCAAAGCTCTGAGGAGAGTCTGCATGTTTGCGATGCATCATGGAAACTCAATATGTTGTAGATAAGATAGGGAATTGTATTTTAACAGTGTGAAGAAAACTAATAGCATCCAAGGCATTAGGAAAGCAAATTACCTCAGGAGGAGATGCAAGTGTACAAAAACTATTCATTAATAAAGACAATCCTAAAGGCATCTTATCTGGATGCATCACGGCTTGGCATGGCAACTGCTCTGCCCATGACCACAAGAAACTGCAGAAAGCTGTGGGACACAGCCCCCAACACATCACAGAACCAGCCTCCCCTCCATGGACTCTGTCTACACTTCTCGCTGCTTTAGTAAGGCAGCCAACATAATCAAAGACCCCACCCACCCTGGACATTCTCTCTTCCCCTCTCCCATCGGGCAGAAGATACAACAGCCTGAAAGCACATACCACCAGGGTCAAGGACTGCTTCTATCCCGCTGTTTTAAGACTATTGAACTGTCCCCTAGTACGATAAGATGGACTCTTGACTTCACAATTTACCTCGTTATGACCTTGCACCTTATTGACTGCCTGCACTGCACTCAGTAACTGTAAAACTTTACTCTGCATTCTGTTATTGTTTTCCCATGTACTAGCTCAATGCACTATTGTAATGAAATGATCTGCATGGATGGCATGCAAAACAAAATTTTTCACTGTACCTCAGTACATGTGACGATAATAAACCAATTTACTAATTTACAATAGTTACACTTTTAATATTATAGTTGTTGCTTGATTTGTTGAGTATTTCTAGCATTTTCTTTTTTTTGTTTTTAATAGTTCAGAGGTGTGGTATGTACCCTGTGCCATTTTATTGCAGTTTCTGGGAGTCCTTTTCCATTTGTACTGCCATTAACCAATTGCTCCTTTATACAGATGAAATGCTAATGGCCACCAGTGCTAAATTAAGTGTCAGTTTTGTGCAATGTTCCAATCTTAGTCACTGATGAACAACGATAAAGATGGTAACTAATTAGCAGTCATTTCTGATCCAGCTGTTCTAAAGTGATTCAAATTAAATCATACTATTTTCAGGTGACAGATGTGTTTTTCATGGAACACTTTCTGGTAAATTGAATTGACACCCTGCCTTTAGTCCATTCACATGAAATTGCTGTCAGCTGTGGCACTTCTGCAATCAAAGTGGTTGGAAGGCTTTATTTTGAGTTTTAAAATTGGATAGAAATTCCACGTTTATTGCTTTGCCTCTAGTGCTTGCATTCATTTTCTGCCTGCCTTCCTCTCTTTGTTTAAAACCTGCCTTTAAGTCAGGTCCAATATGCTAAATTGACTATTTTTTTGTTCCATGACCCAAGTGCCTCTGATGAAAGGTGGATGATTACATCCTGACACCAAGATAAATGAGTGAGATTTAAGATATCCATGTGGAAAATGGCACCAGTTTAGGCATGATAAACTGTCAGCGTATTGGCAGGTTTCAATGAATGATGATTTCCATGAACTACTGCTGCAAAATTCAGTAGTGCATAGGGCTCAGAGTATGTGTCTACTGAATAGGTATTATGCATTGCAGAACATAGCAAGAAAAATTCAAGCAAGTTCACTGCTGGAATAGGGACTTGGGAACTATGGGTTGGCTTGCAGAAAAGAGGCCCACAGAAAAGTAGGAGGGTAGGGGTCAGGAAGGGGCTGGGGATGTCAGCTGCCGGAGATCCGGAAGCTTTTGGGGAGTTCTGGTCAGTGGTTCACAAGAGGAGTCAGGTTAACAGGTTGTAAAAATGTTCAGGATGTTTGGCTGGAATGAAGATTGGGTGAGGGTCACTTGCTGCGTATAGTGGGGGAGACAGTGCCTTGATGGTCTGAGAAGGGGGTCACTTTCTGCTTCTCCCAATACTGGGCATCTTATTTCTTTTTTCTTATATTAAAACCTGGAGCCTAACCCACTGGGAAATTAGTTTAAAATCTCCCCCTTTCTCAGTTACACTTCTCCCCAATCCCCAGGGCATCAGCACCAGCTTTCTTAAGGTGCAACCATCCTGGCTTGTACAGGCCTCCCAGAACTGGTATCATTGTCCCAGGAATCTTAACCCTGCTTCACAAATTGTAAATTCAAACCTATCCTCCTGGTTCAGTACTCACTAACACATGCCACTGGAGATTCAGACTCTAAAGGACTTGTTTGTTAACTCCCTAAAACCTGCTTGCAGGACCTCATCACTTTTCCATTGATACTGATGTGGACCACATCATTCATGTGTTAACCCCCACCGCCCCCCCCCCCCCCGCCTCAGAATATACAACAGCCATTTGGTGAAATGTTTGACTGTCACCTCAGGCTGTGCAGCAATCTCTTAGTACCACATCGTGGCAGGCTAAATTATGTGCTTGAACCCAAGATCTTTTGGTTCAGAGGTGTATGTGCTACCACTGAATCAAGGCTGACAACTGAAAATCAGTTGCTTTTATTCTGGGTATACATTGATGATTTTCACTTGGGTATTGGAACGAAATGTTAATCTTGTGCTGCTGACTCTGGGTTTAGCGAGCAATGAATAAGGTGGAAGGCTTCAAGAAAATATTGGTGGATTATCAGAACAGAGCAACGCAGTAGCACAGCAGGTAGTTCTGCTGTCTCAGAGCTCCAGTGACCCAGGTTTGATCATGACCTTGGGTACTGTTTGTGTAGAGTTTGCATGTTTTCCCTGTGATTACAAATGTTCTCCCATATCCCAAAGACAGTCCAGCTGGTAGGTTAACTGACAACTGTAAATTATCTCTAGTGTAGGTAGGTGGTAGGAGAATCAGGGTGGAATTTATGGACATCAGAGGGAGAATAGGTTACAGGGGAATAGGTGGGGAAGTGAGCTGATGGGAGTGGTTGGAGAACCAGCATCAACTCAAAGGGCTGAATGGCCTCCTTCTGTGTCATGAGAAGTATGAGATAAGACAATCAGGCAGTAAATATTAGTGAATGTGGATAAGGTTGATAACTTTAAAGAGGTAAATGGGAGTACATACTGAATGTAGAGATGGGGAAGAGTATGGATAACAGAAATGTCTAGGGGTTCAAATACATAATTCTCAAAGTACAAAAGTAGCAGATGAAGCACTAAAGACCAGGGGAAACTAGCAGAGATCCACTGGCTAAACAGCCTCCTCCTGAGCTCTATTGTTCGAAGGTTCTGCAGTTATCAAAAAAATATATTTTGACGTAGTGTGTTTGTGCTTGCTTCGAATTAGCCAATTGCTGGTTGTACGTTACATAGAATTGTAAGCTTAGTCTTACGTTCAGCAAAAACATTGCATAAATTTACTTGTTAATTCCTTTGTCAAATCGTTAGCATAGCAAGTCAGGAAATCATTATGAAACGTTCATAATTATGATATTGAGTTTTGTAGTGACTTGAATCATAGAAAGAGAATCAAAACTGTCCTTGCTTCTAGTCTGAGCTGAAAACAAAAGCCTGATCTTTCTCACACAGGTAAGTGAAAAGGATCAGGAGTGGAAATGCTGACTGATTTTACTTATTGCAGTCATCACTTTATAGTTTGGGACTGAAATATGGGACCCCTTAATCTGAGAGATTGTGGCATCCAGTCATGAGTGAGCACAACCCCAATACAAAATAATTACCTTTTAACTGGTATTATTAATAAAATTGTCTTGGCCCTTACACAATACTCCTTGGTTACCTGTGGCAGTTTTTAAAAATTAACAGAATTACTTACTTTTGCATCCTCTAGAAAGCCAAAGCATCTACAGAAAAAGAATCCTGCTTGTGTTTATTTGTTCATAGTAGAGAAGGGGTCATGTTATTTAAATCCAATATCTGCATTTTTTGGTGTTTGAGCTTTAATGTATTTTGATTCCCTGTCACATCTTTTTAAAGTGAAACCTTTCAAGCTTTTAGTTCCTTGAGGGCTTTTTCCAGATGGAGGAAGAGATGAGTCGTAATGAGTCTTGTAAAGATAACAAGACCAAACAAGCTGAATGCCAAGCGTCCCTAATCTCGTCCTCAGCACATGACCTTTGTAAAGAATTTATTTAGGTTTAAATCAACTTGGCAAAACACCTGGGAAACACTTCCAACATGACAGCATTAAGAGGAAAAGGCTAGTTCCTACGCCATGCTAATAAAGCATCCTAACATTAGTTTTCTATCAAAATTTTCCAGTAGGGCAAATTCTAATTAGTTTTACTTAAATTGCTCATCAAATAATTTTGCCTGGATTAATATCAGAGGAACTTTGAATATGAAAATCTGCCTGCAATTTTCACAACTCTGGTTACAATAGAGGACAAATATGACTCATGGTATTTTTACTATGCATTTTCAATTGGACCACATGTGACTGAAAAGAAAAACATTTGTAGGAAGAAAAAAGATTTGTTGCCGTCTGTTAACTTAATTGAGCCAAGAATTTGTTCTGAAACATAGTCTAAGGACAGACTCAGAATACTGATATTTGATACATTTCCCAACATTTTAGAAGGCACGCCATACAGCACTGATATAAGTATTTTCTGCCGTATTTTACTCATTATGTATAATATATTAATGCCATAAAAGACGCTGCTAATGACAGTAACTTTATCTCATGACCAGCTGAGACATGTAGTTTAGGAAGTCTTGCTGACAAGCAACGTCAACCAGCCACCTGAAGCCAACAAGTCATCACCAGAGGCCCACAGCAACCCATCCAGCATCAGTAGCAGAGGTTACATTTTCTTTTCGAATTTCATGCTAATTGCAAGCTCTCACGAGCCTTTATCTGACGTGCAATCCAATCAATGTACGGACAAAGGTAGTCATTATACTTTTTCTGAGCAGAGGAGAATAAATGGCAGCCTTCAATAGCTATCAGCTGCTAAGCTGGCACAAAGTGTTTGCAATTCATACTGTTTGAACAGAACACACAACTTGACCAAAGGTTAAAATATTAAAGTGCCATAATTCTTCAGAACAAAAAAAAACTACCTCGATTACCATGAGTTTTTAGTGCATTTGATCCTTCAGTTTTTTGCATCATTCTATGTCTTTTTCACCTATGTGTACATTCCCTGATTTTTGACTTCCTTCAGTTTCTTTTATCTGCTTTATAAGATGTTTTGAAGTTCTGAGTTAAACTGTCCATATAATTAACAAGGCTGCCTGTAATCATTGCCTGCATAGGTACTTCCACAATCTAGGGCACCCACAGATACTATCCGCACAAATGTGTACAGTATTCTGACAATTGTACCAATGGATCAAAACGTTAGGTAAAACACAAGTAATTGCAGAGTAAAACAAAGCTCTGTTCAAAAACATGTCTCAGCCACAATCTCAGACAGGTACCTCTATCTCTGCTGCTGAAGTGGCCATTCCATACTGCAAGTTCACTTTTAATATGGATATAGAGGATGTGAGTGTCACTGGAGAAGCAAACAATAATTCTTCCTGACCTAATGGCCCTTGAGGTGGCAGTGATGATCCACCTTCATGAGCCACTGTAACCCCAATAAAAAAGGCATTCCCAACTGTTGAGTAGGGAGATCTAGAACTTAGACATAGGTCAGGATGGCATGCAACTTGCAGACATAGCTATGTACTAGGGAGAGGTAATGCAACCACAAGAGATTAAAGTATTTAAGGTTATACTGTTAAGGTCAAATGAAGAAGATGGGAGGAATCTCGTTTGGAGCATAAATCATTTTCCCCAAAGGTCTGTTGTACAATGCAACATGAGCCAACAGAACACCTCAATTGTGAAGATCCTCAGCCACCTATTTTAATACAGATTAACTCCAAAACAGTGTTGCACACAGCCCCTGTTGTTTGGGTATTGAAGTGAATTGCTCACTAGATGGAAACTGAAACACGTGCAAACATTTAAGTCATATTGGGAAGAGAACTAGTCATTACGACATTAACACCAGCCCGAAGTATGTGGAATAGGCAGATCACTACTGCAATCAGCACGCACCACTGATTTCATGCCTACAGAGCCACTTTGGATCTCAGTGTTCTAGATTACACATGTCAACCTCCAGCAGCTGAACACATGCTCAGCAGCAGAATGTGCCACCCTCCACCAGCACTGAAAAAGGATCATGAAATACCTGCAGGTTAAGAACATTAGAGAGAGAGCAGGGGCTGGACCTGCTCCACCATTCAGTAAAATCAAGACTGACCGTCCAGCTCTAACCTAGTTTTCCACATGATCCCCATATCCACCGATACCCTTGGCACCTACAGATCCATCAATAGCCAACAACTGAGCAAATGCCGACTTCTCAGGCATAGAATAACAAAGACTTACAACTGTCTGCACAAAATGAATCTTCATGTCAGGGCTGTGGCCAACCCCTTATCCTCAGGCTATTCTCTCCAGTTCTAAGCTCTCCACCCAATGGAAACAGCCTTTATTATCTACTCTGTATATTCCTTTCAGAATCTTACGTGTTTTAATGAGATCACCATATTCTTCTAAAACTACAGTTATGCAAGTGGCGGTGGTGCAATGATTAACTCATCGGAGTAACAATCCAGGGAATCAAACTCAAATTCCAGCATGGCAATTGCAGAACCTAAATTCAGTTTATAATCTAGAATTTATAGAGTCAAGAGTTGTACTGCTCAGAAACAAGCCTTTGGGCTCACCACGTCCATATCAACCTTTTTACCCATCAATATCATTGCCATTTGCCTGCACTAGGTCCGTATCCTTCTATGCCTTGCCTACTTAAGTAAGTGCCTGTCTAAATGTCTGTAAAAAATAGAAACTGTATTTGATTCCATCACCCCCTCTGCAGTGAGTTCCAGATAACAACTACTATGTGTAAATAAAAACATTCCCTCAAATCTCCTTTAAACCTCCTTCCTCTCATCTTAAATCTATACATTCTTGGTTTTGGTACACCTACCATGGGGAAAGAAGATTCTGAATATCCACCTTATCAATGCCTCTATCAGGTCACCCTTCAGCCTCTTTCATTCCAGGGAAACAAGCCCAGCCGATCCAATCTCTCCCCATAATGAAGTTCTCCAATCCAGGCAACATCCTGGTGAACGTCCTCATCTCCTCTGCACTGTCTCCAATGCAGTTCCATCCTTCCTGTCACATGGTGACCAGAACTGCACACAATAGTCATAGGGCAGACTAACCAGTGTTTTGTAAATTTGCAATATAACCTCCCAGCCTCTTCCTATGAAGATACACCTACCATATGCCTTCTTCACCATCCTAACTATCTGTGTTACCACTTTCAGGGAACTATGGACTTAACCCCAATATTCCTCTGTTAATCAACATTCTTTGGCACCCCGTATACGTCCGACCTCAATGTGACATCCCAAAATGCATCACCTTGCACTTGTCAGGATTAAATTTCATCTGTCAATGCTCCCCCCAACTTTCTATCTGGTTGATATCCTGCTGCAGCCTGAGACAACCTTCCTCACTTCCTGCAACACCATCAACTTTCATGTTAGCTGCAAACTTACTAAATCATATCTCCTACATTCACATCCAAGTCATTGATATACATCATAAACTACAAAGATCCCAGCACCAATCCTTGTGGTATACCACAGGTCACAGACTTCCAATGAAAAAAGCATCCTACCACCACTACCCTTTGTCTCCTATCACCAAACCAAACTTGGGTCCAATTTGCCAGTTCACTTTCAATCCCACGTGTCTTAACCTTCTGAATCAGCCTACCATGCCGGACCATAACAAAAGCCTTACTAAAGTCCATACAGACAGTAATTTTAGTTACATAAAACATCAAACAGTATAGCACAGTATGGGCCCTTCAGCCCACAAAGTTGTGCCGACCAATGTTAACCTTATCCCCATACTATCTATCCCCCTCTCTACTTCACCTCCCATAAAACTCTAATTTTCTTTCGTCTATGTGCCTATCTAATAGTCTATTAAATGACCCTATCATATTCACTCCTACCACCACCCCCAGCAGTGCATTCCAGGCACCCACCACTCTCTGTGTAAAAAACCTATCTCTGACATCTCCCCTGAACTTTCCTCCACACACCTTGAACAGGTGACCTCTAGTATTGGCCATGACCACCCTGGGGAAAAGATGTTGGTTGTCCATGCCTCTCATAATCTTCTACACCTCTAGCAAGACGCCTCTCATCCTCCATCGCTCCAAAGAGAAAAACCCTAACTCGCTCAATCTCTCCTCATAAGTCAGGCTCTCCAATCCAGGCAGCATCCTTGTAAATCTCCTCTGCACCCTCTCCAAAGCTTCCACATCCTTCCTATAATGTGATGACCAGAACTGAACACAATATTCCAAATGTTGTCTAACAAGAGTCTTACAGAGCTACAACGTTACCTCACGGCTCTTGAACTCAATCCTCTGGCTAATGAAGGCCAGCACACCATATGCATTCTTAACCACCCTATCAACTTCTGTGGCAACTTTGAAGGATCTATGGACTTGGACCCCAAGATCTCTCTGTTCCTCCACACTGCTAAGAATCCTGCCATTAACCATGTACTCTGCCTTCAAGTTTGATCTTCCAAAGTGTATCACTTCATACTTCTCTGGATTGAACTCCATCTGCCACTTCTCCACCCAGCTCTGCATCCTGTTTAAATTCTGTTGCAACCTACTATAATCTTCTGCACTATCTACTACACCACCAACCCTCATGTGATCTGCAAACTTACCAACTCATCCTTCCACTTCTTCATCCAAGTCATTTGTAAAAATCACAAAGAGCAGGGGTCCCAGAACAGATCCCTGCGGAACACCACTAAACACCAATACTCCCCTTCTACAACCACCCTCTGCCTTCTGTGGGCAAGCCAATTTCGATCCACACAGCCAATTTTCCATGGATCCCATACATGACTTTCTGAATGAGCCTACCATGGGGAACCTTGTCAAATGTCTTGCTAAAATCCATATACACCACATCCACTGCACTACTTTCTCAATTTGTCTTGTCACTTACTCAAAAAAAAGCGCTATTAGGCTCGTGAGGCACAACCTGCCCTTCACAAAGCCACGTTGACTATCTATAAGACTATGCTTCTCCAAATGCTCATAAACCCTGTCCCTAAGAATCCTCTCCAATAGTTTTCCCACCACTGATGTAAGACTCACTGGGCTATAATTCCCAGGATTACCCCGTCTACCTTTCTTGAACAATGGAACAACGTTTGCCATCCTCCAATCCTCCGATATAACTCCTGTGGCGAGGGAGGACTCAAAGATCATTGTTAGCTCTACAGCAATCTCTTCCCACACTTCCCATATTAACCTGGGTTATATCCTATTCGACCCCGGGACTTATCTATCCTAATGCTTTTTAGTAGCTCCAACACTTTCTTTCTTAACCTCAAAATGCTCCAACACATTTGCCTGTTCTACGCTTACCTCCCCTTCATCTAAGTCCCTCTCCCTGGTGAACACTGAAGCAAAATATTCATTCAGGACCTCCCCTACCTCTTTCGCCTCCAGACACATTTTTCCCCCCTCATCCCTGGGCGGTCCTACCCTCACCCTAGTCATCTTTTGTGTATGTGTAGAATGCTGTAGGGTTTTCCTTAACCCTACTTGCCAAGGCCTTCTCATGTCCCCTTCTAGCTCTCTGAAGTCCCTTCTTAAGCTCCTTCCTGGCTACCTTATAACTCTAAGAGCCCTGACTGATTTTTGCTTCCTAAACCTTAAATATGCTTCCTTTTTCCTCTTGACTAAACCTTCCACCTCTCTTGTTAACCATGGTTCCTTCACCCTACCATCCTTTCCTTGTATCAGTGGGACAAACCTATCTAGAACCCCATGCAAGTGGTCCCTAAACAATCTCCACATTTCTGCTGTGCATTTACCAGAGAACATATGTTCGCAGTTTACGCTCCCAAGTTATTGCCTAATACCATCGTAATTTGCCCTCCCCTAATTAAAAAATTTCCCATAATGTCTGCTCCTATCCTTGTCCATGGATATGCTAAAGGTCAGGGAACTATCCTGGAAATGCTCGCGCACCAAGAATTCAGTCACTTGACCAGGTTCATTGCCTGATACCAGATCCAGCATGGCCTCTCCTCTAGTCAGCCAGTCGACATACTGTGTCAGGAATCCCTCCTGTACACACCTAACAAATTCTGCCCCATCTAAACCTTTTGCACTAATGCGGTGCCAATCAATATTAGGGAAGTTGAAGTCACCCATGACAACAACCCTGTTATTTTTGCACCTTTCCAAAATCTGCCTTCTTTTCTGCTCCTCAGTGTCCCAGTGGTGGTTTGGGGGCCTATAGAATACTCCCAATAGAGTGATTGATCCCTTCCTCTTCCTAACTTCCACCGACACTGACTCAACGGATGATCCCTCTAGGATGTCCTCCCTTCCTATAGCTGTGATAAGATCCCTGATTAGCAATGCCACCCCCCCCATCCCCCTCCCTATTCCTTCCGAAACACCTAAACCCCGGAACCTCAAGCAGCCACTCCTGCCCTTGTGACAGCCAAGTCTCTGTAATGGCCACGACATCCTAATTCCATGCACTGATCCATGCTCTAAGTTCATCAGCCTCATTCTTAACACTTTTCGCATTAAACACATTTCAACCCATCTAACTGACTGCATTTACACCCCGTCCCCTGCCTATCCTTCCTCACATTCTCTGCACACATCGCATCTACTTCTACACCAACTGATCCATCTTCTAATCTAACACTCCGGTTGCCATCCCCCTGCCAACCTAGTTCAGACCCTCCCCAACAGCTCCAGCAAACCTGCCTGCAAGGACATTGGTCCCTCTTGAGTTCAGGTGTAACCTGTCCCTTTTGTACAGGTCATACCTACCCCAGAAAAGACACCAATGAGCCACAAATCTGAACCCCTGCCCCCTGCACCAACTATTCAGCCACTCATTAGTCTGCCATATCTTCCATTCTATCCCTCTCTGGCGCGTGGTACAGGCAGCAATCCAGAGATTACTACCCTTGAGGTCCTGCTTTTTAGCTTCCTTCCTAGCTCCCAATGCTCACTCTTCACGACCTCATCCCTTATCTTACCCATGTCATCGGTGCTGATGTGCACCACGACTTCTGGCTCCTCCCCCTCAAGAATGCTATGCACTTGACCTGAGACATCCCTGACCCTGGCACCTGGGAGGCAACATACCATCCAGGAGTCTCGTTTTTGTCCACAGAATCTCCTGTCTGTTCTCCTAACCAACGACTCCCCTGTCGCTATCGCACCCCCCCCCCCCGCCCCCCCCCCCCCCGCCGTTCTGAGCCACAGAGCCAAACTCCGAGCCAGAGACCCAGCTGCTGTAGCTCTCCACCAGTGATTCATTCCCCCCAATAGCATCCAAAACGATATACTTGTTAACGAGGGAAACGGTCACCAGGGTATCCTGTACTGACTACCTATTCTTTTTCCCTCCCCTAACGGTCACCCAACTACCTACATCCCGCTCCCGAGATGTAACTGCCTCCTGGTAACTCCTACCTATCAACTCTTCAGCTTCCCAAATGACCTGGAGTTCATCCAGCTCCAGCTCCAGCTCCAGCTCCAGCTCCAGCTCCCTAACGCGGTCTGCAAGGAGCTGCAGCTGGACACAGCTGCAGACTGGAGACCTCCCTGATTTCCCACATCCTACAGGAGGAGCATACCTTCTGCCCTGACTGCCATTCCCACTGTTCCACTGATCTATGCAAAGAAAATAACAAATAACGAAGAAAGAAAGAAAGAAAGAAAGAGAACCTAGCAGAAGCCTCTGCTCACCTACTCCGCCTCTTTACGCCGAAGCCTCAAGCGAAAGCCTCAGCTCCCCACTCTAACACTGTCCACTCCAACAATGGCTGCTCCACTTGACCTTAATTTCTTTTTATAGGCAGCTGCTGGCTAATTATCCAATTAGCTAATCAACAGGCCTATCACCTCACCACAGCAACAAGAACAACAACATCAGGCCCACCTTTTTAAACTGCTTCCCGCTCTCGTTCTCGCTCCAGCTCTCGTGATACTAGCACAGCAATGAGACTTCCCACTCCTGTACTCGTACTACTCACCACAGCGACCTAGTTACCTGCTCAAAACACTTAAGCAAATCAAGGAGGCAAGATATCCTCCCTGCACAAAGCCAGGCTGAATATTGCTGATCAGCCCCAGCCTTTCCTTAGGATTTTCTCCAATAATTTCCCTACCACTGATGTGAGACTCACCAGCCCATGGATACCTTGCTTATCTCTGCTGCCCTTCTTAAATAGAGGAACAACATTAGCTATCCTCCAGTCCCCTGGGCACCTCCCCTGTAGCTAATGAAGAAAAATCTCTGTAAGGTCCCTTGCTTTCTCTCTCCTTCCTATCCATAGCAACCTGGGATAGATCTCATCCAGCCCTATATGAACCCTTATGCATCCCATAACATTTAAACACCTCCTCTGTTTTAAAACTGACCTGCTCCAGATTGTCCACATACCTCTCCCTGAATCCATCATCTTCCTTGTCCTCCTCCTTGGTGAATATTCATTTAGTAATTATATTGGAAAGAAATGAGTCACGATGACCACTAAGCAACAAGATTGTTGTAAAATCAGTAATGTCACTCAGGGAAGGAAATCTGCCATTCCTACACAGAATGTAGACCCACCAATATGTTTCATTCTTTAATGGTCTGTCAAGCCACTCAGTTCATAGACAATTAAGGATGGGTTCTAAATGATTTTTTAAAAAATGCACAAGTTTAATCATTCTTTCTATATCAAAAACCAGGAATCAATCTGGTGAATCTGCAGATCATAATTTCCAAGACAGCTATTCTTTGACCAAAATTGCACATAGTACTTCCAGTTGTGACCTCATTAAAGCCCAATACCTTGCACCAAGACTTCCTTCTTTTTATTCTCCAATTCTCTTGTAAAATGATCAGCTGCTGAGTGACTTCTTCTGCTTGTTACTCAGATTCAGTTAGTGTTCAGTGCTTCAAGACAGTTTTAAAGTTGGCATAGTGGAAAGGAACTGGTTAAACAGGCATCAAAGGAATTTTTGTCTCAGTTCAAGGCTCCTGCAATGCCCATGGATGCATTAGCAGGCACTCCACTTGAAGCACAGCACAAGCAGAATGAGCAGAGTAGGTGTAGAGGGAAAACTGCCCAAAGAGGAAGGTAGAGAGAGGGATAAGGACTCTGAGCAGGAGGTCATGCATGTTCCGAGAGCAATTGTTCCATTTGAACCTCTCAAAGAAATTGTGCAAGGTGCATGTGCCTCAATACAGACATCCCATTGTTGAAATCCGACAGCTGGAAGCAGATTGGGAGGGCTGAATTCATGAGGTAAGTGTCTTTGCGGCACAGCTTGTGGATAATAAAAACACAGCATCTCGACCACAATTCCCTGCATCTCCTCCTCCCAGATTACTGTGCCTCACCCCAAACCACCACCTGCTCACCCTCTGCCCAACTACTATCTTCTCACCCACTCTCACCATTATAAATTCCCACCACCGACATCAGCAGCCCCTCCCACCCACCACCGAATCAGGACTTTCCACCCTGCTCAATCAACCACCATCAGCACACTTGTACCTTCTTGCATCCTACTTCTAGTCCAAATTAGCCATTTATTTTTCTCTAATGAGGCCAGGTAATGAGGGAAAAAATAAAGAGAACTGTATTTTTTTTTGAGGAAGAAAGCTTCAGCATTTAGGATCCTTTGGATAAAAACTTGGGTCTTTTCCAGCCCTGCATTTGCTAAACTGCAGAGTTTTAATCTAGAATGTAGGAGTTTATTACATAAAATTAAATTTACTTTAGATTAATATTGTTATAGTAACCTATTTCCTGATCTTCATAACCAGTTCACAACAATTAACAAATAAGCAATAAACAATGTGCTGGAGGCACTCAGCGGGTCAGGCAGCATCTGTGGAAGGAAAGAAATTGTCAACGTTTCAGGTCAAAACCCTGCATCAGGACTATTTTCCCCCCACAGATGCTGCATGACCCGCTGAATTCCTCCAGCACATTGTTCATTGCTCCAGATTCCAGCATCTGCAATCTCTTGTGTCTCTATTAAAAAATAAATCTCCCACCTCTCAACCTACATTCTTCCTCTCCTCAGAAACACTGACACCCAAGATTCCATGGGTGGTAGTTACTCTCAAGGACTTTACCCAAGCAGCCATTCTTCAGATCAGAGTTTAGTCAGTGACGTCAGTGAGCAACCTGACAATGAACAATTAAAACACACACTCATTCCTCCCTACAAAATATTCACATCATTTTCCAACAGATGAAAATGACTAGATATCACTCATGGTGTTTCTGATCAATTTCCTCCTTTTTTTTCTATCCCTCCTCCCCCAAGCATGCCTCCCCATATCCAAGAGAAGGAACAGGAGATACCCATATGGTCTGAGGAAGAATATTGGTGGGCAAGTGGCTGAGTAGAACCAGCACCCCTGACTGGTCTTTTCCACCTGGGATCCTGATATTCTATTGAGGGTAGCTGGAAGTGGTGATGTATCTTTGAACAGGATTGGCACTGCTGGAAATGTAATGCTCTTTTCAATCTCTTAGATGCTTTGAACAATTAAGAGGGTATCACTTTTTGAGCAGCAGAGATTGCAAGATGCCTGCAGGAGAATAAGCTTTTGAAATGTGAGAATGGGTCATTGTCAAAGCTCTGAAGAACTGAGATAATTAAAGTCTTGGGACTGACAGAAAGAAGGTTGCCACATACCCATTAAGGGTGGAGAAACAACCACTGTGTAACCAAGGGTATCAAGTCCCAGAGGTCTTTGAATTAGAGGCGAAAATCTGATATGGTGGCAGTTGCGATAGTTTCAATGCACATACCTGAAATGATAGAGAATAGGTGTCAGACTGCAACATGCATTACTGAAGTTTTCCATAACATGCAGTTCTGGTCCTGCAATGAAAAACTCACATCTTGACTCCCCAAAGCCTTTCCACTATCTGCAAGGCTCCATTAGGACTGTAATGGAGTACTCTCTAATGGTCTAAATGAATGCAGCTCCAACAAAACACAGAAAGCCCAACATTTTTAAGGAAAAAGTCATTTACTTGACAGGCACCCATTTACCACCCTAAATATACATTGCCTCCAAAACTGGTGCACTGTGACTGTGGTGTGTACCATCCTCAACATGTAGTGCAAATACTCACCAATACTATTTCAACTGTCCCTCCCAAATGGTTGGCATGACAATGCAATCATGTGCAGGTTCCCCTGTAATTCACATACTGTCTTACCAATGTTCCTTCGTCGCTGGTGGATCTGAATCCTGGACCTTTCTACTCAGTAACACTGGGTGAGGACCTTCTCAAGGGCATAGTCACTTCTGCTGTGACAGGTTGGCCTCAACTTTTCTTGTATCATTTTTATAAGTTTTTAAAACTTAGTTGCTACCAAAAGAAAGGGTTTGTGGTGGAATCTGGGGGGATTTGATGGTAATGTGGGGACAATAAAAGTGGGATTAATGTAGGATTGGTGTAAATGGGTGCCTGATGGTTGGCATGGACTTGTTAGGCCAAAGGGCCTGTTTCTGTAGTGTATGGCTCTATGACATCCTCGAGTTCTGACTTTCTAACATATTTTTGTGCACTCACACAACCATAAAGATGCCTCTTCTATGCAATTATTGTGCTGTAATGCAATAGAATGTTACTTGTCACATTGATATGTGGTGTAAATCTCATTAATAATAAAATGAGTGCATTTGGTCCAACAGAATCCACAATCCAGCAGCCCTGAATTAGAGGAGGAATATGGGAATAATCTAAGTACCCATGTGGCAAAATCATTTTTCCCCAAAAATTCCGATAGTGTGCACTCAAGAGTCAGCAGAATGTCATGAGTTAACACTTTTTCTGCTGTGTATTAGATACAAATGTTATGCACTTACTTGCACTTCATTTCATTTCTCAGAGGAAAATAAAATTGCCCCTAGTTCTGCTGCCAAGAGGCAGAACTGTAGCAACACTTTACTCCAGATCCCATGGGCGCCTTATTTGTTTAATGACATAGTCACTCTCTGACACGTATTTTTAGATTTCCATTCTGGCAGTCAGCAAAACATAAAATATAATAGGATATCTGTAAACTTTGGCTCAGGTTTCATCTAAGTGCTACAACTTGAGACAAGAAATTTGTCTGCTTAAAATATTTCTCACAAAGTTCCAATAGGGTTGCCAACCAGAAACTTGAAAGTGAAAAATAGTTGGCGAGACAGTAAACTGCTTCAGATGTGGAAATTCTAGACAGAAATTCCTGTTTTATTTTCAAAGCATTCTGTTGGGCAATTTTGTGTCTCTTGCTTGTTAGACAATATTTTTCACTGTGTAGAAATGTCTCCTTGTTCACACAGATCTATAATCTTAAACTGTGAAACTTTGCAGCCAAAAATCTCAAGGTTGCAGGCTGGAATGAGCTTTCAATATTTACTTTTCATTCCATAGATTCTATTCCAGAAACGTTGATCTCTTTCTCCTTGCACAAGATACAGTGTTCTATATCAAGAAAAGTTGGTCAGAAATAATCTTCGATAACCTACAAGGGACAAAGGACAGGGAAGTCATTTGCTCTTCACATGGACATGCACTTGAGTGATTTCCATCAGTGATTCGACTGTTTCCTTGGCAGAAGGCCCTGACTTTACTGAAATTAATGTTGTTTACAACCACATTAAATATTTGGCATTCAAAGTATTGAGACAGCTGAATTATAGCATATCCATTTGTTTTGTACAAGAATTGCAATCAAGTTGTTTAAAGTTGTGAAATAAATGTTATAAAAGGGGGAAAAATAGACTTTTTTTTAAATCCAAAATTGGTATGCAAGCCTCAGCTAATGGTATTCCAGCAAATTTAAATTTATCCTCGCATGTACTTTGGATAACTACATAGATAGAAGGGGTGTAGAGGGGTATGAGTCAAATGCGGGCAAACGGGAGTAGCTTGGTGGGTAGCAAGGTCGGCATGGATGAGTTGGGCTGTATTACTCTATGATTCTATGCACCCAAATAGTGTCACTGATTTCTATATCTTTTAAGGTGGTCCTTATGAGTTTTGACTAAGTTTTTGGTATATTGCCCCTATTTCTCTTTTACCTTAGTGTTGATTTTTTTAAATCTAATCGCACTCCTGTAAAGCACCAAGTACACATTAAAAGACAGAACATACAGATGCAAATTTTGGCAGGTACTGGATTAAGCACTTAAGGTCATCAATTTCAAGGGGAAATCTAGTTTATCAGTTAATGATTTAGGTTTGATCAGTGGGCTTCTCTGGTTGCTGCATATTATAATGTATATTATTTCTTTATGCAACTAAACTAAATTGATCAAAAATAAACTCCATATGAATTGCACTTTGAAGAGTAGATTTCTAACCAGCATACAGAGTTCTGGGTACAGTACTGATTTTGAAACATGAGTGCTCTCAGTAGTCACAGTATTGCTTCGGGTAAAATTTCGTTGGATTTGTCTGTCTTCAATTTTGGCAATATTGCTTAATAGGGTAAAAGGAGCTAAAAAACCAAATGTTCCTGGAATTGGTCTTTGTAAACATATTTCTCACAAGCCAGAATTATTTACAATATTAAGTTATAAATCTTGAAATCTTGCATTGGTTTGGTAAGAGATGGCAGAGAGTAATGGTGGAGGATTGTTTTTGTGATTAGAGGCCAGTGACCTGTGGTATACCACAGGCAACAGTGCTGGCACTCTTACTGTTATGTACATTAATGATTTGGTATGAATGCAGGAGGTATGATTAGTAAATTTGCAGATGAGATGCAAATCAATAGTGTTGTGATAGTGAGAAGGATAGTTGTAGGTTGCAGGATGATGTTGATCAGTTGGTAAGATGGGCAGAGCAACGGCAGATGAAGTTTAATCCTGACAAGTGTGAGGTGATGCACTGGAAGGACTAACATGGGTAGGACATACACAATGGGACCCCAAAGAGTACTGAGGAACAGAGAGACCACAGTGTACAAGTCCAAGGTTCTCTGAAGGTGACAACACATGTATATAAGGTGGTTAACAAGGCATATGGGATACTTCCCATCATTAACCAGGACATAGAATATAAGAGCAGGGGCATTATGACACAGCTTTATGAAACATTAGTTAGGCCACAGCTAGTCTACTGTGTACTGTATAGTTGCTACACTAACAGAAGTACGTGATAGCACTGGAAACTTTCTCCTCAAATCACCTTTAAGATTCCTCCTCTCACCCTAAATCTATGCCCTTTTGTTTTTGATAGCCTTACTATGGGAAAATGATTTTGACTGTCTACCCTTTCTGTGCCTCTATCGTCGTTGTGGCTATCCCTCAAGGTCGAGGATGATGGTCTTCATTCTGTTGATCAGAAGTAGCCCACAGAGCGAAGACGCCTGTGCGTGTATTTGTTTAACGTGTACTTGATGTTGCACTGCAAAAAGCACACGATACTTCACAAATCAACCAACTGATTCCAATGGCATGGAAACCACGACGATTGGAGCTGACGGATTTGTTGCAGCCTTCATTCGCCTTCACAGCCGTTGAGTTTGAAATAACTTCGTCCGCCTGTTCCACCATTGAGGTCTTGGTTGGATTGTTCTTTGTCAGGGACCTCACCATCGACCTTACCGCCATGGGAGACCCTACCGGGAGCACAGCTCCAGACGGCATTGCTCTCGGGATCTCAGGACCACACAAGCTTCCCCACCACGATAAGGTGACAATCCACGGAGAAGATGCCTCTATATACCTCGATCACTTCACCCCTCTGTGCTCCATGAAAAACAAGCCAGCCTCTCTCTCTATACCAAAGTTCTTCATTTGAGGCAACAACCTGGTCATAGAGTCATGCAGCATGGAAATAGGACCTTCAGCCCAACTGGTCCATGCCGACAAAGATGCCCCATCCAAGCTAGTCCGATTGTCAGCGTTTGGCCCATAACCTTCTAAAGCTTTCTGATCAATGTACCTGTCCAACAGTCTTTTAAAAGTTGTTATTGTACCAGCCTCAACCACTTCCTCTAGCAGCTGATTCCACATAGATACCACCCTTTGTGAAAAGTTGCCCCTCATTCCTCTTAAATCTTTCCCCTCTCATCTTAAACCTATGCCCTCTAGTTCTTGACACCCAAATCCTAACTATGCTCATGATTTTATACACCTCTAAAAGATCACCTCTCAGTCTCATATGCTCTAAGGAATAAAGTCCTAGCCTGTCCAACCTCTCCCTATAACTCAGTCCCTCAAGTCCTGCAGCATCCTTGTAAATCTTTTCTGCACTCTCTCCAGTTTAATAACGTCTTTCCTATAGCAGGGTGACCAAAACTGAACACAATACTCTAAGTGAGGTCTCACAAACATCCTGTACAACAGCACCATGACCTCCCAACTTTTATACTCAGTGCCCTGACTTATGAAGGCCAGCATACCAAAAGCCTTTTTCTCCACCCTGTCTACCTCTGATTCCATTTTCAGGGAACCATGTATTTGTACTCCAAGGTCCCTCTGTTCTACAACACTCCCCAGAGCCCTGCTGTTCACTATGAAAATCCTACCTGGATTTGACTTTCCAAAATGTAACACCTCACACATCCAAATAAAACCCCATTTGCCATTCCTCAGCCCACTTACTCAGGTGATCAAGATCCCTCTGTAATTTTTGATAACCTTCTTCATTATCCACTGTCCCACCTACCTTTGTGTCTTCTGCTGAATCTCCTCTGCATTTTGTCCAGCACAAACTCTTCCTTCCTATAGAGTGGTAAACAGAACTGTACACAATACTGCATGCAGTCTAACCAGTGTTTGGTAAAGTTGCAACACAACATCCTAACTTTTATATTCTATGCCCTGACCCATAATGGTAAGCATTCTATATGCCCTCTTCACCACCCTATTTACTTGCCTATTTACTGGTTTAGGCATGAATACAAATATATTACAGGTATGTAATTTTTGAGCTGCTTGTAAATAGGAAACTGTGGACCCAAGTCTCTCTGTTCATCAATATTCGTTAGGACCCTACCATTTATTGTCTACGTCATACTCCTATTTCACTTCCCAAAATGCATCAGCTCGCACTTGGCAGGATTAAATTCCACCTGCCAATGCTCTGCCCAACTTTCCATCTCACTTATTTAATAAATTTATATGGATTATCCATGCAACACTTTGGGAGACTTTAAAACCCCAGGAGCTTTTTCAAAGGAATATTAGGATAGGATAGGATATCTTTATTAGTCACATGTACATCGAAACACACAGTGAAATGCACCTTTTGCATAGTGTGTTCTGGAAGTGTCACCACGAGTGTTCTGGAAGTGTTTTACAAGCGTCACTATGCTTCTGGCGCCAACATAGCATGCCCACGACTTCCTAACCCATACGTCTTTTGGAATGTGGGAGGAAACCGGAGCACCCAGAGGAAACCCATGCAGACACGGGGAAAATGTATAAACTCCTTAAGGCAGTGGCTGGAATTGAACCCGGGTCGCTGGTGCTGTAATAGCATTACACCAGTACACCTCAGCTGTTAGTCCACAATATAATAATGCATCAAGGCAAAGTGGATTTGAGAGGAACATTGTGACTTTTATGGAACCTTTGAGCTGTAGATGTTTGTGCCATTAGAAGAGGCCACTTGACAACGCTTCTATGCAGTCTCTTTGCTACAGCAATTATACAACTCATTCAGTGCTCTCTCCCCTAAATAAAGACACCATGACCTCTGCTGCAGCCATTTCCTAAGTTAAGCATTCCTTCCACCATTTTCTCCTATTCTCAGTCACAATTTTAAACTGATAGTCTGATATAACTGACTCGTGATCTGGAAAAAATTGTCTATATATTCTGAAAATACTACATAATTTAAAAACCTCTTTCAGAAGTTCTTGCCATTTTTTCACGCTTGCATATCCATAACATCCTTAAAACTACTGGCCCTTTATTGCTTTATATACTCCTGCTCTTGATGATGAATAATTGAAAGAAGCCAGTACTATTTTTTTATTTGTTCGTTTATGGGATGCGAACATTGCTGTCAACACTGGCATTTATTGTCCATCATTAAATGAGTACGCTGTTAAGAGTCAACTATATTGGTGCGCCAGGAGATACACCTAGTCCAAAGTGGATAAGGAGGGTAGATTTCCTTCCTTAAAGCAGGCAAGATTTTAACGACTCTAGTAATTTCATGGTTGCTATTACTGCAAATAGCATTTTATGGTCATTTCAGATTTAATTACCCGAATTTGAATTTTCCAGCTGCCATGATGGGATTTGCAACTATCGAAACTCATGGCTCAGAATCTTTTGCTGCTAGTCCACTATGTTCATGTATAGGTGACCCCCCCTCATTACGGGGAGTTACATTCCTAGAAAATGGCCTGTAAGAAGATTTTCCATAAGGCAAAGCTGCATTGTCTGTGCATATATCAAGAAATACAAGTTGAAGACAAATAAATTTTGTGCTCATTTTAAACTTTTTTCATCACATAAATTCTGTGAGAGTGAATTTTATTCCGTAACTCATATTTTTGGGTAGTGATGTACGAATTCTGTTAGGGTGAATTTACATAAACTGAATGGCTGTGATGTGGGGGTCACCGATATCCCATATAAATTTACTGTAAAAATGCTGTACCCTCTCCTGCACTGCATATTGCAATCTTATTGGGTTGGCAGATGCTGAATGCAAAAACCACAGGGTGAAGAAACCCTCATCTTCAATGTTCTTTTGCCTCATTGCAATTTCTGACATAGCTTATCTCAAATATTTGAATTGATTCAGAATGATCTGACAAACCAGTCTAAAATAAAGTTTTACCATTCCAAACGAAGACTAGCACAAATACAATAAGGTACAAAATGCTGGCCAGTGAACTTAATCCTCAAATTTGTTCAACATGCTGTGACAGGCTTTGCACACAGACATCCAAATACCATTTTAATTGGAATCTTAACTGTTCTCTCTTCCTTTCGTTTCCTTCCTCTTACTTTCTACTGCTTCTCCCTCAACCCTCTCAACTAAAACCACTTACATTGCACTGGGACTAAGCCATGTATTTCATGACAATCTGTGAAATTCAATTCATTTGTTCAACTACGTTCCCTTTCACATTATACTGCAGAGTGCAATATTTGTTGCCTGCTAAACTGGGTTGATGGGAGGAGCTGGAGAGGATGAAGGAAGAGCCCGAGGCTTTGAATCTTCTTCACAAGGTCAACAGTCTACATCTATTCACAAGTTACTTGAAAGTAATTATTAGGTCCTTGCCCCTGAATACCCATGGTGGGATTGATATATTTGCTTGCGTTTTTTCCCCATGAAACCATATCTGAACAGAGACTTGCTGAAGAAAAATTAATTCTCTAAATTGAAAAGATATTTTAGCTGGCATTTAGCAATGTTAACGATTTTTAAGTGTTTTCAGTTCATAGTGCTTTCTCTTAATGCTTTTTGCAGTGCTAAAATTATTTGAAAGACACTGAAACCATTTTCTTCACAGACTTTTCATGAAAGGAACAGCAGGGTGTCACTTTTAATGAATATAGATTTATCATTCACTTTTTTAAAAAAACTGGTAATGGACTTCCAAACTCAGAAGCTGAGAAAGTTCAATTTTTTCGTTATAATTCAAAAAATCATGCTTAAAAGGTCAACTTCCATTCTCCAAGCAGCTCAAACATTACATACCTGTAATATATTTGTATTCATGCCTAAACCAGTTTCTAAACTATTGGTTTCTATCAGGACAATCGGGAAAATACAATATAGCCAAGATCGCCCAACAGTTATTTTTCCAAGTGGGTTGTGGAAATGTCAAATATCAAAGGAAATTAGAGAGAGGTCACCTTTTCCCATTATTAATCATACATAATCTTGCAGGGATCATGCTCTACAGTCTTTTAACCAAAGTAGATAAAGTTGTTATTTCATTATTGAAATCATGTTGAAATTATCTTGGGCCATTTGTACTGTATTAAGTGCTCAGATTATGTAAAGAAAATTATTCTGGATTGGTAAAGCCTCTCCTTAAAATGGCACATATTTGGATCACATTTGACATCACGACAGTGTATTATTTAATGCCTTTATTAGTTTATTTTATGTCATACCCTCCTCCATCCCTGCCACCCCTCACCAGAAAATGAGTATTTGCCTCCAGATTTTCGCCAACAATATTAACTGTTCCAACAACCCGTTCTAATAATGAGGATCCCAATCATAGCTCCTTGCTTTTTTAAGTACTTTCTGAAGCAGGATTGTCATCAGTTACGCTTCCTTACACCTTGGTTCATCTACCTGAGCATATGCACAGAAGTCCGTATTTTTAGGCTGCACCTCACCAAAGAACTAAGACAGATGTTTAATCTGCAGAAACCTGATGGACACAAAAACCTTCACCTTATGAATATCATTACCAGTGGCAGTCAAGGTCATCACTACCTGAACTGTTGTCAACTCATTCCAAACTACCACAGAAGACAACAATAACATGTAAGCCGTTTGACTGAAATCAGTCGAGAAATGGGGAATTAATTAATTTGATTAAAAACAGTTCCAGTCCTGCATTTCTACTAAATAGCCCATCTTCTGATACAATTACAGAGAGAAATGTTTCTTTGTTCCCTGTTTAATGGTCCTGAAGAAGTGTTCTTTCATCCAGATGATGGTGATGTGCACACATTTGCTTGTCTGTTTTTACCAGAAATTCCCTGCTAGACCAGGATGGTCATAAATCTGCCAATGCTGATCAGAATGCATTTTCATGAATACCTAAATTTTAGGCGATTCAGCCAAAGAAACCCTAGCTCCACATCATGCTACCATCCTACCTGCGAGATGACCATGAAAGAAAATGGTCCCATACTCCTGATCACCAGATCCTTGCACCAGTTCACCTCCCAAATGGGAAAGCCGAAAGGAGATAGAAGGGGGTTGGAAATCACCAGTGTCCTCATTCTGGGTTGTCAATTTAGACGCCATTCTTTGTTGATTGAAACTAGTCCAGAGGATTACAAATACCAAGCACATGTTGACTATACCTTTCTTGCTATCCTGTCCATAAACATAACTTTCCTGCTTATTAAGGTGGTATATTTTGTCGGGCATGAAGGGGCAGCGGGATTTTAAAATGTTATCACTCTATTATCCATCGAGATATCTCACTAACATAAAACCTGAATCATCAGGAAGGCTGCCTTTTGCCTGAAAAAAAACCAGTCTTAGGTTAGTGCACAATGTTTCACTGGCTTAAGAATGCAAAGACCTTGAATCCTTGTGCTCACCCATTGAGAAAGACACCAAGCAAGCCGCTGATTGGTCAGGTACACAAAGATGCAATTTTTTCTTTCACTAATGATTCTCCACTGTCACCACAATAATTCATGCAGTTTCAGTGGAACTGTTTTCAAAAATCAATTATTTAAATCCCTTCAATATTATTAAATTTGGTTTTATTTCTGGAATAGGCTTATAGCATTTCTGCTATATCTTTCTTCTGAAAGAGCAAAGGTACGCAACTGATTGGCAGATGACTGCATTGTCTGCAGGGGGAAGATCCAAGGCTAATTCTCTCATACCAGTACTGCAATTTGTCGGGAGGCTACCAATAACTGTGACATCTCTGAACTCGGAAGAGAGGAAAGAAAACAGTCAGGCTTCCTGTTCCTGATAACTATCCATATGACCTGTGCTAGTAAACTAGAGATATGATAGCAAAATCAAAGCATGTTTATCTGTGCTAGTCCCCACTGAGTAATCACGTCAGTGTTAACTGTTTCATCTCTCACAAAGAACACACAATTGGACATAGTACTGGAGAACAGATTATGCCCTTTGAGGAATATCGCAAAATAAATTAGTGCAAGAAAAAGTGTGGCTGTGTGGAATGTAGTAAACAGAAAATGATAACATATGGTGAGAGACAAGCTAGTGTTTTTACCACCAAATAAAACTCACAACAAGAATTCCAAGAGGAAGCAGAATTGTTTCAAATGAAAGAAATGGTTGTCAAAAAGGAAAGCATGTGCATAAAGAGAAACAAACTTGCCCTTCCCCCCAGTCAGAGCAAAGGTCACAAATTAGACTCAGTGGAATGCTTTGCCTAGGCCAGAAATTTCAGTGAAAGAAAACAAGGCTACGATAAAAATAATGAGAAAATGTCAGCGTTTAAAGGATAATGACGGGAAAGGGACTGAGGGAATGGTCTCAAAAATGAGGAATGAGGGGTAACCTGTTTTCACAGCAGCAAGCAGTAATAAAGTAACCAGGAGGGAACTAAAGATAATATCTTCCCATGTCGCTTTTAATAGAGAATCATCTACCTTGATCTTAAATTTTAAATGAAATGCTGGTATTTAAGAAAGAATTTTTTAAAAAAAGATTTCTGGAACAGTAATAGTCACAAGTTAAGGACCCTACATAATCAGTTGAACATCTCACCAGCACCTATATACTGCTAACAAGATTTCTAACATGTGAAAAACCACATCATTGCTATTTAATATATCTGTGCCAATATCTGGAATGTTTCTAACCTTAGATACCAGCTTGAGTTTCTTATGATTATTTTACTGGAGACTTCAGTGTTTTTACGTTTGGCAAAATTATGGAAGCAAGGATAGCAACAGGGAATTGTTATCAAATTGGTGTCCTCTGTTGCCTGGAGACAAGGAGACAGAAAGGAATCATTCTGGTGCCAGACCACTTTGAAACCTGCAGATGGAATGCTTAAAGCTGCCAACTAAACCCCAGAGTTTAGTCCCTTCTGAAATTCACTGCACTGAAATCATATAAGGTTGGATGTACCTACATAATCTGAATTCATAGATATAGTGACTCATGCTTTCTATCCAACCCCTCCTGCTAATGTTTCATATCAGTGGAAATGCTGTCCAACACACTCCTACTAGTTGTGATTGCACTCCCTACCTGATTGATCCACCACTTGAAACATTCACCTCTTCCACTACCAGCATGTCTGTGGCTAACATCCACAAAATGCACTGCAGCAACTTGTCAGGGTTTTGTTTTGCTATCACCTCCCCAACCATCTAACTCAAGGGCAGCAAGGACAAGGAAATGCTACCATCTGTAAGTTCCCTTCAATTCGCACATCAACATTTGAAAATATATCACCTTTTCTTCATTGCCAATAGGTCCAGTCCTGGAATCCTACTCTCACCATGAAGACAACAGAGCTTGAAGCAAGTGGCTCATTGAGGGCAGTTGATGCTGGCCTCACCTGTGTTGCCCGTGCCATGCAAAATGAAAAAGAAACGTCTTCAACTTCTGTGCCTCAATCCACATACAGAAGTTGAAAACACATTGAACAACGGAGAGTTTAGTATAAAACTGCACAATCTGGTCCATAAACAAAGCCGCCCCCCCACCCCTCAGGTCAATGCAAAAAAAAATCTCAGGGCACTACTTTGAGAGATCAGAATGTTATTCCTAAAGTCTTGAACAACATTTATCCCTCAATCAACTTTACTGAAAAATACATTTGACTAAAATGCGCTTAGCTTTTACTTCTATACAGAACAAAACAGCCAGCGAGGACCCCATTGTGGGACAACTGTTCCTGATGTCTGAGCCTGTGCGGGAATGAACTGGAGCTCAGGTGCGAGTCCATCCAATCGATGTCCCTCTCCACTGCTCAGCTCAGTCCAGGGCAGAGCTTGAGCAGATGGACATCCCACAGGGATATGCCCAACTTTGGCTTCATTCATCTCTCTCCTGTGCTACCTTTAAATCCATGTGACTTCTGAATAACAATCACTGGAAGAGGAATGGCATTCTCAATGGGTGACTTGCAATCACAAATGAGCTGGTCTGGCATCTCAGCTACTTCTAGAGATACTCATATCCCTGGACATCTGCAACTTTTCAGATTTCCATCATCCACTGCCATTTGATTTCAACCAATATGTCTAGCATGACTTGTGATGAAATCCAGCATATTGCCCTTCTTGAGAAGTGGAGTGCTCTAGTTGCATTTCATCTGATCAGGTAAACTGATATTAAGAAACAGCTGAAAGTAGCTCAGAAACTGGCTGTGCTATAATCATGATATACATGCCAACCTATGGTGCCTAATGCTAACTGGGCAATAACATTGGCACAATCATGAAGTCCCAATCAGTGCGTCAATAGTCTGAACACCAAGAGATCATGATATGTTGACAGCAGCCAGGACAAGACTGCAGAAGGTTTCTCTGCAGAAAGTTCTGGGGGTCTAGGCTAGGCTGCAGGCTGAATGACTCGCAGCTGGGTTATCACCATAGCTCTCTTTAAGCCCCAGAACCTCCGAGTCCCATGCTGTCCTTAAATCCATGTGGCCTGTCTTCCATGTTGCCTTCTAACGCTTGAAATCTCTGTCCCTTGTGCTGCCTTTTAACCCATGGAGCCTGCCTCCCATGCAACCTTTAAACACTCAGGGCCTCTCCTGCCATTACTTTATCAGCAGGCAGTCATGATGCAATATGCAATTGAAAGCTTTGGTGAACTTGCATCTTTCATTAGACTGACAGATCAAAGCCAACCATGCTAAGTCATAGAGTCGGGTAGTAATACAGCACGGAAACAGGTCCTTTGGCCCAACTCATCCATGCCAACCAAGTTGCCGACCTGAGCTAGTCCCATTTGCCTGCATTTGGCCCATATCCCTCTAAACCTTTTCTACCTACGTACCTGCCTTTAAAAATGCCCTTTAAACATTGTAATTGTACCCACTTCTGGCACCTCCTCCTTCCACATACCCACCACCCTCTGTGTGAAAAAAGTTGCCCCTCAGGTCCCTTTTAAATCTTTCCCCTCTCACTTTAAAACTATGCCTTCTACTTTTAGACTCTCCTACCATGGGTAAAAGATTGTGACCATTCACCCTCATGATTTTTTTTTTACCTCTATAAGGTCACCCCTCAGCTTCCTATGCTCCAAGGAAAAAAGTGTTGCATCTGTGTGCATAAGTAAATTTATATTTGAGCAGTAGTTAAGAATGAGTTGTTGGCAATCTATTGCACGTCTTGTACTAGATCACATCTCGGTGTGAGGGCGAGTGCATTGGGAGAAGTAGTATGCTTTCAGACCACAGATAAGAGGAACTTTCTGCCATCATTTTGCGCAATGACTCTATAATTCTCAGTCCCAAGGATACCCAATATGATCAAATGAAATGCATTCAAATTTATGGAGCATCAGAGCCTTCTTCCAATTCTGCTCACTGCTTTCTGTTTGAGTGGTATCATCCTCCAGGAATGAGGTAGCTACCATTGCTTATGACAGGTGTGTGCAAGCAATCTCATGGCTATTCTCACATATGTGTGCTAAACGTTCCTGTCAGAGTCCTTCACCAAAATTTAAGGTTTGGTACAATGTTCTGATTGTTCTCGAGATATCATTTTCTCAATCAAGGTAATCAGACAAAACATATTGTCAGGGGCACACATTCAGACATATTTTCATCTTAAATCAGTGTGAACCAGTTTAAGTTTAATGGGAACCAAGTGATCCCTCACAGAGAGCAAGCTGAAGATGGCCCAGCTGTAAGACCAACCTGTTTGTTGACAATGAGCCAATCCAGCTTCATCATTGTAACCACTAATGCAGTTTGCCACGAGGTTTGGCCATAATCTGCAGGCTGATATCAATTAGTGCATATTTTCTAATAAAACACCAGCTGTTTCAGATCAAAATAAACAGAGCAATAAAAAAAATGCCGGAACATACAACATAGATGATGCCAGTAATGCTAACATTAATGGCTTTCAGCTGACATAAGAACAGCCCATTTTAAACAGGAATTTTCGGTAGCAGGAACTCCATCCAGAGCATGGATAACGATGCTAAATGGTTAGATTAGAGGATGTTTTGGGTCTCAGCTTATTTATGCTATCATCAGCTAAATTTAGTCAAAGTTTTCTGAATGATTTGCATGGAAACATTTTGGTAACGTTCAGATATTAATCACCTATCTCTACCAGAGTTGCTTCGAAAGGGAAGGATGACAGCTGTAATGTTTTGGGAACAGTACCATTTCTAAATTTCCTTCCAAGTTGCATATCATTTGAGTTGAAATGCACATTTGTAGTCAATATTCCTATATTCTCTATCTAAATAGTGGGGACCATCACCACAAAGATTGCAGTGGAAAAGTCCCATTAACAACTTATCATGGCAATTAAGAATGGACAGCTTCCATCCAGCATCACCAAGATCGAGACCAAACTGAAAAACAACCTGAAAACTGCTTTGTGGATTCTGTCCGTGTCCACATGTTGCAGGCTTAAATGATGGTTTGTGACAGGACTCTTGTTGGGGCTACATGATGGAGTTCCAAATAAAGCAAACTTTATTATGCTATTCATAGGAGGCACTGTCCACTGCAACCAACAATTTAAGTACTTGACAACATTCAATTGAACTAATAGATTTCTCAACGACATGCGTTTGCAAGCAAGGATTTCACGTTAATTATCAGATCACGAAATGCTACTCCCAGCTCTGATCAATTAACTCCTCAGTGTTGGGTGCATTTCCTTCTTCTGGACTAACTTTGAATTGTAGCGACTCGCCGTCCGAGCAAGCGAACCGGCTCGGTGGTCGGGTTGCGTGTCGTCGGAGCGGCGAGGCCCAAGATGGCGGTGGGCCTTTGTCTTCACCGAGCGACAGGGAGAACCTGCGCGCGGGAAAGGTTTGATGACGCAGCGTATACGTCATTGCTGTTCTGAGTGGGCGGGAACAGGCTCTCTTAAAAGGCCCGCGCAAGGCGGGAAAATAAACCAGTTCTTGTTCTGAAACCCTTCGACTAGTGTCGTTTTCACATCGCGGTAGCAGCCGCTACATTGGTAACCCCAATGGTCCAAACAGATCTTGGACCCACACAATGGACGACAACGCAGCAGCCAACGCAGTGGCACTCAAGCTGCCCACCTTTTGGACGCTTCGTCCCAGCGTCTGGTTCGACCAGGTCGAAGCACAATTTCACCTTCGGCAGATCACCTCCGACTCCACAAAGTACTACCATGTGGTCAGCTCTCTGGACCAGGAGACAGCCGCCCAGGTCGGAGACTTCATCCAGTCTCCTCCGGAGGAGGATAAATACCCAGCTTTCAAAGACCTTCTGATTCGGACCTTCGGCCTCTCCCGTCGTGAGCGCGCCGCCCGCCTGCTTCATCTCAACGGCCTAGGGGACAGATTCCCATCCGCCCTAATGAATGAGATGCTGGCATTGGCTGAGGGACACAAGCCCTGCCTAATGTTCGAACAGGCCTTTCTCAAACAACTACCAGATGACATTCACCTGCTGTTGGCCGACGCCGACTTCAGCAACTCACGTGAGGTAGCTGCCCGGGCAGATGTCCTGTGGAAGGCCAAACGTGAGAGCGGTTCATCCGTCGGCCAAATCGCCAGGCCGCGAGCCCAACGCCTGCCTAAACCAGTCCCAGCAACTGAGCGACCACACCCCAGAAACACAGACGATGACACTGGCGACCAGCTGTGTTTCTACCATCAGAGGTGGGGCATGGAGGCCCGTTGATGCCGCCCACCCTGCAAGTTTCAGGGAAACGCCAAGGCCAGCCGCCGCTGATGGCTACAGCGGCTGGCTGCCGACAAAGCCTCCTATTCGTTCAGGACAAGCAGTCTGGGTGGCATTTCCTCGTCGATACTGGAGCAGAGGTCAGTATTTTGCCCCCGACCGGCTGCGACACTCATAACAGGCAACAAGGTCCTGTACGCAATGCCGCAAACGGCACAACGATACGGTCTTTCAAGTACCCGTACACTTCAATTACAATTCGGCAGCAGCCGTTTTACCTGTACCTTTACCCTTGCCACCGTCGCCCGACCACTCCTAGGAGCCGATTTCTTTTGGGCCCACAACCTGTTAGTCGACCTGCGAGGGAAGCGGCGAGTCCACTCCAGAACTTTCCAGACCTACCCCCGGGAGAAACCAGCCTACCAGCCCCGCACCTGGACTCCATTTCCCTGTCTGACAACGAGTTCACCAAGCTCCTAGCCAAATTCCCATAAGTTTTAGCACCTCAGTTTACAAATTCTAGGCCCAGACACGGGGTGCAACACCACATCATTACCACAGGGCCACCCCTTCATGCCCGAGCACTACGACTACCTCCAGACAAGCTCCACCTGGCAAAGGAAGAGTTCCGTCGCATGGAGGAGCTGGGGATCGTTCGCAGGTCAGACAGCCCCTGGGCCTCCCCACTGCACATGGTCCCCAAAGCCACTGGCGGGTGGAGGCCCTGCGGCGACTACTGCAGGCTGAATGACGCCACCACCCCGGACCGCTACCCCGTCCCTCACATCCAGGCCTTCACAGCGAACCTACATGGGGCCCGCATCTTCTCCAAAGTGGACCTCGTTCGGGGATACCACCAAATCCCGGTCCATCTGGATGACGTCCCCAAAACAGCAATGATCACCCCATTTGGCCTCTTCGAATTCCTTCGAATGCCGTTCGGCCTTAAGAACGCCGCACAGACTTTCCAGCGGCTGATGGACGCGATGGGCCGAGACCTGGACTTCGTGTTCATTTACTTAGATGACATACTAATCGCCAGCCGTGACCGCCAAGAACACCTTTCCCACCTCCGCCAACTGTATTCCCGTCTCTGTGATTTCGGCCTCACGATCAACCCGGCCAAGTGCAAATTCGGACTTGACTCTATCGATTTCCTCGGCCACAAAATCACCAGCGACGGGGCAACATCCCTACCTGCCAAGGTAGACGCTATCCGCCACTCGCCATTCTGCCCACCCCAACACGGTCAAAGGCCTACAGGAATTCCTGGGGATGGTCAACTTTTACCATCGGTTCATCCCTGCAGCAGCCTGAATCATGCGCCCTTTGTTCTCGCTGATGGCTGGTAAGGGCAAGGACATTGCCTGGAATGATGAGGCTGCAGCTGCCTTCCTTAAGGCCAAGGACGCCCTGGCAGATGCCACGATATTTGTACACCCTAGGACAGACGTCTCAACCGCCCTCACGGTGGACGCATCCAACAACATGATTGGTGGGGTACTGGAACAACTAATCAAAGGCTGCTGGCAACCCTTGGCATTCTTCAGCAGGCACCTTAGACCACCCGAACTGAAATACAGCGCTTTTGATCTGGAACTTCTAGCGCTGTACCTAGCGGTCCGGCACTTCCGGTACTTTCTAGAAGGTAGGCCTGTCACCGCTTTTACTGACCATAAGCCTTTGTCCTTCGCCTTCTCCAAAGTCTCCGATCCCTGGTCAGCTCGTCAACAGAGACATTTGTCCTACATTTCTGAATTCACAACGGATATCCAACATGTCTCCGGAAAGGACAATGTCGTCGCTGACGCACTTTCCAGACCGACCATCCACAGCCTGTCCCTGGGTGTCGACTACACGGCGCTGGATGACGCACAGCAAGCCGACGACGAGCTGCCCAGCTACAGAACCGCAGTCTCGGGCCTGCAGCTCCAAGATTTCTTGGTCAGTCCAGGTCAGCAGACCCTCCTTTGCGACACCGCGACAGGTCAACCACACCCTATAGTTCCTGCAGCCTGGCGGAAACGCGTTTTCGACTCGATACATCGGTTGGCACACCCGTCCATCAGATCAACTGTCCGACTGGTCGCCAGCAAGTTTGTCTGGCATGGCCTACGCAGACAGGTCGGTGAGTGGGCCAGGACTTGTCCGCACTGCCAGACATCGAAAATCCAACGACACACCAAGGTCCCGCCACAGCAGTTTGAGCCTACCCATAGAAGGTTCGACCACATCCACGTCGACCTTGTTGGTCCTCTGCCAGTTTCAAGAGGAGCCCGGTACCTCCTTACCATCGTGGACCGGTTCACGAGGTGGCCAGAGGCAACCCCTCTATCTGACATCACGACTGATTCCTGCACCTGGGCGCTGCTCACAACTTGGATCTCACATTTTGGTGTTGCAGCCCACATCACTTCAGACAAGGGCACCCAAATTACCTCCAGCCTCTGGTCTGCATTGGCGAACATGCTGGGGACACAGCTGCACACCACCACAGCCTACCACCCTCAATCAAACGGGTTAGTGGAACGTTTCCACTGCCATCTAAAATCAGCCTTGATGGCCCGCCTGAAGGGTCCTAACTGGGTCGACGAACTGCCTTGGGTCCTGCTTAGCATACGCACTGCCCCCAAGGAAGACCTCCATGCTTCGTCAGCTGAACTTGTGTACGGGGCGCCCCTGGTCGTCCCAGAGGATTTCATACCCGCCCTTCGGGACCAAGGGGAACAACCCACGGCAGTCCTGCGAAGACTGCGCGAGAGGCTCGGCAACTTGGCCCCGATTCCCACTTTGTGGCACGGTCAAGCCCCATCCTGTAAGCCCAAAGAACTACGAGACTGTAAGTTTGTTTTCATTTGCAGGGGCACACCTTGGGCACCGTTGCAACAACCATATGAGTGGCCGTTCCGAGTCATCAGGAATAATGGGTCCACCTTTATTTTGGACATTGGGGGCAAGGAACAGGTCTTCACGATGGACCGCCTCAAACCGGCCCATTTAGATCTACAACAACCGGTCGAGTTTCCAGCACCGCTACGCAGAGGCCGACCTCCTAAGCAATGGCTAACACAGCCCACGGACCTAGGGGACTGTATCGCCGGTTCTGAGGGGGGGTTGTGTAGCGACTCACCGTCCAAGCAAGCGAATCGGCTCGGCGGTCGGGCCACATGTCGTCGGAGCGGCGAGGCCCAAGATGGCGGTGGGCCTTCGTCTTCCCCGAGCGACAGGGAGAACCTGCGCGCGGGATAGGTTTGATGACGCAGCGTATACGTCATTGCTGTTTTGAGTGGGCGGGAACAGGCTCTCTTAAAAGGCCCGCGCAAGGTGGGAAAATAAACCAGTTCTTGTTCTGAAACCCTTCGACTAGTGTCTTGTTTTCACATCGCGGTAGCAGCTGCTACAGAATGAACAAATGACCTTGGAAACCGAACATTAGTGAGCAGATGCAAAGGCCACCCAATAATGTTCTAGCCACTGGAATCCCAATTGCTGAAAAGATCAATGCCATTAATATAATGAAGATAAGCATAAATTTGGGGCAAAAGAAATTAGCTAAATTAGGAAAAAATAAAACTACTTTCTGCCAAACAGTTAATAGTTTGCTAACATGACCCTATGAGCTATTTTATGAAAGAAGTCTTCATGAAAAAACAATAAATTATTAAAATCCATCTTACGACATTTAGCAGTTACTTTAGGAAAAAGGAGAGCGAATGCTGAAAAGAAGGGGAATATTGCGAGTTTGTTACACTTCTGAAAATTATCAAAGGATTTGGTTTCATAACAGTCTACCCACTGCAGTGTTAGCTGATTGGCAATTTTAAAACGTTTCAAAATGTTGCTCATGCTAGTTACATCCTTTGTGTTAAAAAGGTCATAAGAGCTATTTGCACCCCCACAACTTTTTTGTTGTTAAATGTACTCAGTGTTCTGAAGAATAGCATTACTGAATTAACAGTTAGGTGGTGCTGAGCCAGAAAAATCCTTCTTTTTCAGTCTAAATCGTAAATATTCTGTTCATTAAATGGAATGCAATTTGGCAGTGAAAGCAAAATAAAATTGAACTTCATGAAATAAATGGTTTCTTTGACAGTCTGCAGTTTTAAATGTTAGCATGTGAAGTAATTACTTATTGAAATACTAGAAATTTCATACCAAACTCATCTAACAAGCAATTCAAATCATATCAAGCCCCTGCATTATACCAACTGAATTGGATGAATGCATGCAGTCAAGAGTTGGAACCATCTGACAAAATCCATTTGTAAAATCATTGCTTTACACACTTACTCCAAATTAGATGAACTACTAGAAAAGTGCTTCTGTACACTAAAGCGGGATTCTCTCTTTTAAGCATTTTTCTTCCCCCAGATCAAATTTACTTCAAACCTGTTTACTTGTGGACATGCACTGTAAATTCGCATGGAGAAGTAACCATTTTGCTTTGCTTTCTAAAGGTGCAATCCTGCTGCAGAGGAACCCAGGTTTCTCTGAATGTACAAAAGGTGGGTTTCCCAACTCTTTTGCCCTGCATGTGTCATTAGCTAAAGTCTCGGGGTAAATTTTCCAATGTCATTCAGCAAGAGCACCAAATTACCAGCGACCTGATGACAATTCAGACTTGAAAAAGATCATTCTCAGGCTTAGTACCCACAGAGGAAATTGTTGGAGGCTCTTCTGTTTGGATGTAGCCTTACTGGACATGAAGGATTAGAGACACTGCTGGAAAATTAGAAACTTTAAACCTTCACCCTAATTCACCAGGAGAGAGCTTCTGTCTGGGTATTGGAGTCTCATGATATTAGCTCTGAATATTGCTGAACCCAACTGTTCATGAATTATGGTTATTCCACAATCCACACTGCTAGCAAGACTTGGCAGTCCATGGATTGAACATTCAGGGTTGCAGTGGTGTCAATCTTTCTCAAGCCAGTGTTTCCTGTGTGTGTAGTTCTCTGTTTGGGAATGTACTAATATGGAGATACCGCAAATGTTAAAGGACAACATTTTTTCAATGGTTCTCCAATAAATGAACTAGTCTTACAAATATGGGAAAAGACAAGTATAAAGTTAAATGCATCAAACGAATCATTTTTTAATTGGTGTGATCAAGCTTCAGCTGGACAAGTCCTAACTTGAAACACCTCAAATTGGACAAGAACTCCAAAGATAAAGCCAGCAATTTTTTGGCTGGGGTGCTGACGAGACTTCAGATTGTCAGACAGTTGGAGTTGTGAATCATTAAGCTAAATATAGCTGGTTTGTTTATATGGAATGAAGGGTAACTGAAGTAATGGTCACTATCCTTTGAAACAGGCATCAGAAAGAGCTATTGTACCCAATCTCCAATATACATTTTCTTTCTATTTTGCAAAAGCAAACAAATTTGCCTGTTCCAGCATCTGTAAACATGGCATGATTTGCATTCTATCACTCTAAGGCATAATGCCTTAAGATCAAAATAATATTCCACTCCACTGCTCAACAGAACCTATATAATCCAGCATCTTGTGTTTGGCATGTGACAATGACACTCAACACCATATTTGTAAAATGGCCATTTTGTAAAATGACCAATACTGTGGCAACACCTGAGATGTATTCATCACACTTAGTGTCACATTGCAATACACTTGAAGAGTGTTCACACGTCAAAGTGTCATGTGCTCCAAAAATCCTGATTGGTTAAAATAAGTCATTGTTACAGTCTCCAGCACTTATGTTATCCATGCCTAAAATGTTCAAATAGGACTAACGGTTTGTCTTCAGAATCTGAATCAACCAGAAGAGATGCTACTTGTAACATATTAAGTGCACCCACTATTTCAGGCACACTTTCATGAAATCTTTTAACATGCTATCTTGCTTGAAAAATTGTAGTCTTGTTGTCCTTCAACCATTCTTATCCTTCAGCAGTTGTTCCAGAATTTATTTCACTTTTTCCCCTCACTTCCCACTCCTGCTGCATGATTTTTACTAATCAGTGGAATGAAAGGCTGTTTCTATACTTCCACAATGCTGTAGAGGATCAGCCTACCTTCCTGCTATTTGCTTTATCTTCCATTATCAAGAACGGGTAAATCAGGTTGATGGTTATGTCTCGAGAATAAGTGGTGAGAGATGGGATTCCATTACCTGCCAGATGACTATACAAACAGCAAAACAGCTGACAGATGTCCTTTATTTGGCAAGGGCATCAGTAACGAGGCAATTCAGAGGAACGTTAAGAAATGATGATCTAACACATTCACATAAACAGATACAATCAAACTCCAATAATCCAGCACCCTTGGGACTTTGGTAGTGTCAGACAAGCAGACTGGATACTATTACTATTAATGCCCAAACAAACTTTTATTTCAGTTTTTTTATATATGTTACATAGTATTATAATAGATTTCCCAATGGATCTGGTGAGTTTAAGGAACTGGAAAATGTAGAAGCACTCTGGACCCCTCTTCCAGTCACATCTATCCATGTTTCTGGCCCTTGATGTTTCTCACACCCCAGTCCTGGCTCTGGCTGCACAGCTGGCCCATAGTCCAGACTCTGGCACTGGGCACACACACCAGTTGCAGACCAAATCCCCAGTTTATATTCCAGAATAACGAGCAAACCAGATAGAACATTACAGCACAGTACAGGCCCTTTGGCCCACAATGTTGTGCTGACATTTTATCCTGCTCTAATATCTAACCCTTTCCTCCCACATAACCCCCCTATTTCTCTATCATTCATGTGTCTAAAAGTCTCTTAAATGTCCCTAATGTTGAACCATCAGGATTTCTGAACATTATGTTGCCAGATTATAGGAGTTTTACTCCTAATAAAATGGATGACCAAAAGTTTGGCCAATAATCTCCAAAGAGGAGAGGCAGGCAAACAAGGACAACTGGGAAGGAAGATGAGAGCTGAGGGGTGCCTGGACGGGGGAGTAAAATCAATGATGCACAAGAGACAACAGTTAAATATGCACAGAGATCTTGAAGGGATGGAAGGCTACAGGCTGGTAATAGGAAAGGGTAATGCAATGGCTGGATTAGGAAACAAAGTTATGATCTTTTTTCACAAAAATTGAGGAGTTGCCAGACAAGGAGCAATGAGCAATCTCAGGAACAATGAGCAAATGAGAGTTGGGTGTGAATAAAGACAAGGACAGCATTGTTTTTGGAATGAATGCAAGTAAATCTAAGTAAGGCACACAACAGTCTTGATCTAAATGTACAATGGAACAGGCTCCATGTTTCTAAACTAGAAAAAGAACTAAACTCAGGATCAATTCATAAAGCACTGCATTAATGCGATAACTGAAGTCATTCAAGCACAGTTTTATAATTAAGAGCTGTTGTTTTCTGACTAATCTTCTGTCCTATGCTCAAAACAATAAAAGAAATAATCGATGTAAATGATAGATCTTGTTGCAACAATGTTCACCCACGAACCCAATATAGTCCTTCAGATTTTTTAATGTTCCAGACTGCTGGTATAGGCTCCAACCCCCTCCACACCCATCTCAGCCCAACCAGTGTATTTCTCAAGGCTGTAGGCTTCATGGACTAGATATAAAGCTATTACCTATATAGTCACAAGAAACAAATTAAATATACTGAAACAACAGATGAAGTTTCAAAACACAAGCAACAAAATGTGCTTCTATCCTGTTATCTGGAAAATTAAGTCCTTTTTGGAAGAGTTGACATCCCGTCAAAGGAGAGTAAAATAGACATGACACATTTAGCCCTCCACTAACTGACACTGGAAACTTCCTGGAGCTCTCGGGGGAAATGTCAGTTTAGGACTGGCAGACAATTCTCATGGCCCTTTCATACTACTTTTGTCTACATTGCTGAAATTTGGGTAGAATGCAAGCTCAGTCTCCTCAGGGAACGTAAAGTGCCAGTGCAAACCAATGCAAACATAGGGTGCCAATGCAAACCAATGCAAACATAGGGTGCCAATGCAAACCAATGCAAACATAGGGTGCCAGTGCAAACCAATGCAAACATAGGGTGCCAATGCAAACCAGCAAAGCTGTTTATAGTTTATGGTTCAGCAGGACATTCTTGACCTGTTCCTCTCCTGTGACTCCCACCTGTCACTGGTCCACAGTCCCACCCTGTGCTTTGTTCCGCACTTTCTGCCCTGCTTGTTCTGACACCAATTCCAACCTGTGCCCAGAGAGAACCTACATTCTGCTGATTGTTCGTCTATCTTTAGGGGTTGGGACTGAACTCAGAAACCTCCTCTTCTTCATTTTTGACAGCATTTGCACTACATTTCAAAAACTTCCAAAGTGGTTCACAGAGGTACAAGGGAAAGAATACCGAACTCTCAGGAAAAATGTCAAAAACTTTTGGTCTAAAACTTAGATTTTACGATCATTTTTTTTAAAGAGGTTGAGATAGGGAGGTCCCAAGCATTGCTTAGGCCATAGTGCACAATGCATAATTTTAACACCCTATGATAGAAATGACATTGAAGGCTTAGAGCATAGTGAGTTGGCTCATTTCTGGGATGGAACATTCATATGCTGATGAGAAATTAGGCTTACTTCCACTGGAGCAGAGAAGACTAAAAGAAGACAACAGAGGTTCTTAATATCACAGAGTATTTTCATAGAGTGAATAAGTGGTGGCTGTCAGGAAGCGAGACATCCCACTTGAATTGTTCTGTTGAAATTTTACCCTTCAGCAACTCAATGCAGCATGAAATTAGGGAACACACAAGAGAATCATAACTTGATTGAGAACAATTAACCTGATCTATGAACAATGGCTCCCGTTTCAGTCATTTAATTGATTTTTTTTTAATAAATGGTGACTGTAAAGGAAATAGAGTTGATGTAAATCTAGATTTTGCAGAGGACTCTGTTAAGATGTGTCAGTTTTCAGGAGTTTGATTTCACCACAGGAGGCTCTTTGTTGGATTTACATTGTTAAATCTGTCACACCATTCATATCCCTCGAGACTTTAACTTGTGAAATGGTAACTCTGCTGCGCTTCAACTTTAAACAGTGAACGTGGTGCCCATCTTTCTACATTGCAGAAACAAGATGTGACCTAGACAGGGATCTCAGAGAGGTTTCCAAAAGATGAAATTCACACGATAATTGTAAAAGATTGCTTTCAACAGTCGTAAACTTGCTAACAACAGGATAATATTAATCTTTAGTCTTTGTCCTATTATTACCAAGAAAGTTGGAGCCAAAATCATATTATTGGTGGGAGTCATGCATGTTCTTAGATTTAGAGTCATGGAGAGGTACAACGTGGAAACAGGCCCTTTGGCCCACTGAATCCCTATCAACAATCAGCCACCCATTTACTCTAATCCTACATTAATCCCATATTTATTCTCCCATGTTCCCCTCAGATTCTACTGCTCACCTAAATTTACAGTGGCCAATTAACCTACTAGCCCACAAGTTCCTGTACTACTCTTTAAAAAGAATCAGACTAAGCTTTATTTCAAAAGAAGAAACCGGAGATCACATGATAAATGTAAACAGGTATTATTCTATAGCTTCTTCTGCCATATGCTAATAAGAAGAAGTTGGTGGGGTTTTCTACAGACACTCTCTACTCCTGCCAACTGTGTACACCTCTAAAAACAAAGGCCTGGGGCTGCCTTCTTAGTGACAGTACATTATCTGAAATAAAAGAGAAACAAAAAAACAAAAGGCTATCGTTGGGGGCTCAATAATTGTAATGTGCAAATTTTTATTTTAACAAGCTTTGAATAATTATTAACCGCAGTTTTCACTGTTGAAGTCATATTTAAGTACCTTTATTCTGAAAAATAGTAGACAAATATTTCAGGTTAATTTTGGGAAGTGGCAATCAAGATTCCCTTGGGGCTCTCCCCATTCCTTTGCCAGCAGGAGGATCTGGATAATTTCTGCAAGGATGGCAGACTCAACAGGCAGTGTAAACAGACTCAGATCTCAGTATACTAACAGCGCCCCCCCCCCCCCCCCCTTTCACCTAGTCTGTGGGTCTAATGTATTATGCCATCAGGGTAACTTCTGAAAGCTACTCCGCCTTCACAAGGCAGCAACTGGAATTGTTCCAGCTGCAGGCTGTCTGGAAGATCAGAACCCATTTCCGAATAAGCCGTGCTTTGGCCACAAGTTCGGTTCATTTGCACGTGGGCATTCAGCTGTCCTCCACAGGTACCAAAGCACCAAGTTGTAGTGTGAATTCTTGATCCAGGCATTTCCCCATCTCATCCCAAATCAAGTTATGCATCTCAAAAATATCTCACAGATCTGACAAACTTTCACCACGGTGCTTATCACTGTGGCTTCTCCATCCTCATCTTTTACCTCCACTGATGGCTGGGGTGTTTGAATGGCTGACAGGTGATTTGCCAGAGTTTTAAAATTAATATCATTTTTAATAGAATACTGTAAATAATTTCATTGTAATAATTTTGGAATGCTTCTGAACATCGGGGCACCACAGCACAGGAGTAGGCAATTCATTGGATGTGTCTTTGGTAGATCAGTTGTGTCAAATCCCTTCCTAATCCTTTATGTTCCATGGAGAAATCTCCGATCCAATTGGCTTCAGTTTCTCTTAATTGAAGTCACTCTTCTATATTTTCTCCAAAGCAATGATGTCTTTCCTTAAGAATGATGCCCAGGATTGAACACAACAACCAGATAAGACCTAACCAATGGTTTGCAAATGTTTACCATACCCTTCTTGTTTTTTTTCTATTATTATCTATTTTAAAACCAAGAATCCCACGTGCTTCATAAGAGACTACATCTTCAAAAAATCCAGCACTCCCTCTGTTCCTGGACCCCTCCAGAGGTATACTATTTAACCTCTCCTGATTCTTTTGACCAAAATGCATCATTTCAGTTTTATCTGCACAAAATGTTATGCACTGCTCACCTATGCACCTTAACTATCTCTCTATGCTTTCCTGAAATTTGTTAACATCCACCTCACTGTCTGCCACATTTCTAAGTTTAATGTCATCTTAAAACTTTGAAATTATGTCATGTATGCCCAAGTCTTGATCTTTAACATGTATTAAAAAGAACAGTGTTCTTAATACTGAGCATTGAAAAACAACATATTCCCCTGCACCATTCACTGATGTTCTCTGGTTTCTATTCTTCAGCCAATTTTATACCCATTCTGCCAAATATTTTTTGCAATTTATAAAAATTCATGTACACAGCATTGCCCACACTGTTCATCTGTGTTACTTCATCTGTGGAGAGTCAAATTAATTAAATACAAGCTTCATTAACAAATTCAAGATGGCTTTCATAAATTAACTGTGACACTTTCCAATAAAATGCCACCTAGATTATTGTCTCCCCTAGCAATCAGCCTTAGTAGTGCTGAATATATGAACAAGTAGAATAGGTTTAGCCAGATGATAATTTCTTTTACATGCCAAAACAATCTGGCTGACAGTCTCAGATAGTGAGGCCTGTATGTTTATGACTGAAGTTGGTGACTACGCCTGGGAACGCATCCCAAAAATAAACATGGATTAAAATAACATCCCACATTGCTTTCTTTTTCCCCATATTACTAGAGGTCTTTTCCAACTAGAAAAAGCACAGAATAAACAAACGCAATTTGGCAAAACAGAAATGTTCTGTGTTACACTGTTGATAACCACTTAACATCGGCTTACACACTTGTATAATGTATGCAAAATGATTTTAATCTTATGGACATTTTCTAGATCTTTAATTTTATTTCAAGTTATGTCAATCTACATTAACAGTGGACATTTTGCTTGCATAACCTGGAAACTGTATTGTGCTGTATTATCTTGATATAATTTTCATCCATACTTATCTGTCCATTTCCCAATTTGTTTGTCTTTCTGAAGTGTGAGGTTAGCCTCTTCATTACTTACTAAAATTATTCACTATAAATTTTTCTCTATCTGGGAGATGTTAGTCAGTTAACAATATGGATTTTGGACTAAATTTCTCAATACTGCATCTGCTCTCTCGTACATTAATTCTGCAATACTTATTTATTGCAGTTAATTTATTTAGAGTTCGAAGGAACAGATTTGTCAGTTTGTAACTCATCTGTCAGTAAAGCAGTCTACAAAGTTGACAAACATTGAGGCAAAGAGATGATGCAATCAAAACTAGAACCATAGCCATACGAGATTTACAAACAAGAGATCTAATAAAGCACTTGGCATATTATGGGTGAAAAGCATTTACTTTTCTTAATGGAAGTTTTCCTTCTACTAGCAGATGTAGAAAATCCAGTAACACTCTGTATGGCAGCAACTGAAAATGAAGAAACATTTTAATCCAGGTCCTCCATGTAAAAAGGAGCATTATTCAAATCCCTTATAAACACACTACTTTGAAGGGTAGCCTGCTGCCTACTCGATCTTTCCCCTCAAGTTCTCAGAAATCAATAATGAAAATGATTATTGATAATCATATTATGATATTATCATATTGATAATCATAATGATTATTGATAAACATATACTTGAAGGTGGTCCAGTGAAATGGTCATATTTAGGATATAGGCTTGTACTCTTGATTCCCTTCACAATGAGATTAGTCTTAGCTGACCCATTAGGCTGGATTATTGAAACATTGTGCTCGTAGAACAGAGAGGAGTGAAAGAATGTAAAACTAATATCAAGAGATCAAAGAGAACGTCATGAAAGGGAAGGCAAGCAAGGGAAATGGTTTTTCAACATGAGGAGAGATTACATTTGCACGTGTCTTAACAATTATTCCAGTGGCAAATGCAACCACAGGTTTTGGTGACAGCTATCTGTTATACATGCGAAACAAACAACAGCATAATGTGCAAATTAATAAGTTCTCATCCAAACAATACACTCAAATTCATTATCAGCAGCACTTTTCCTCAACAATTTAATCAAACCTTCCTTTATACTTAGACAAGGTAGAATTTTATTCTAAAACATTCCTAGTACTGTGGCTTTTTCAAAAAGCAGAAGCAGAAATGTCAAGTAAATAACAGTGTTTAAACTTCAAATAACATATATTCAGTTAAAACAAATCATACTTTATTGGCCAATTTGTAAACTGGGTTAGATGGGCAAAATTAGATCCAGAGTCATACAGGGTTTTCAAACGTTACAGCTTTCTCAAGTTCCCCTACTTGGCAAACTACAGTCCTCATTTGTGGGTAATTTGTAACCTTTTGCATTTCTGTCAAGTTTGTCAAAGTACCTTGGAAAAGAACAAGGCTTCCAAGAGCTTTCCAATCAAACACGTCAAGTAATACTGCTGGGAACAAAGTTTTATTTGTGCCCAATGCAAGCTGCAACATCACATGTCTGCACTGTCTAACCTGACACTGGCATAGGGAAGAGATGGAAATATAGAATCTTCCACAAAGTATAGATTATGGCCCAGATTGAAGACCATTTTGCTCCTCATTGCCCCCAACTTATGGTCAGACCTACGAAGTTGATCTTGCTGGCCTGGACTATCCCAGAGCTGTGTGGTGTGAGAGCCTGAAATGACCTAGTCAGGTGATGTGGGCTGGACAAAGCAAGCCCTGCCCACAAACCTCCTCCTGAAACCATTGACCAATGGCAAACCCTCAGCCTCAGATTTGTATCTGTCGTAGCTGTCATTTTTTTCAATCCTTCTCAACATCCCTGACATGGAAAATATTTAAAAATTATGTTAAACAAATAATTTTAAAATTCATACTCATAGAAAGCTTTAAATAAAAAACATGAAAGCAAACCCAAATAATATAAAAACATGAAAAGCAAAAAAACTGAAGATGGTGGAAATCTGAAATGAAAACTGAAAATGCTGGAAATTCAGCAAGTCAGGAAGCATCTTTGGGGAGAGAATGAGAGTCAAAATTGCAGGTCAAATACCTTTCTCCAGAACTAGGAGAAGTTGGAAATCAAACGTGTTTTGTTGTAGAGAAGGGAATAGGAATATGTGCGATAGTGCAGTGACTAAGTGACACAAGAGCTGTTGGCGGCAGCATCGTTACTGCAGCTGATCTGTCTGGAGGGTAAGGACAGAGAGAGTGAGAAAAATTAATGCTGAAATGGTGGGATACTAAACACTGTAGTTCGTGGAAATATCCAGCAGTTCAGGTATCGTGTGTGGAGAGAGCAAATGGAGTTAATGTTACAGATTGATCATCCTTGATAAGAACTAGCCAATCTTGATACAAACTGGAATGGCTGATTGAATAAAACAGTTTTATACAATGTTGAATCCTGAGGGTTGCAACGTGGCTCGTCAAAAGATGAGGTGCTGGTCCTTGAGTCTCAAATTGGGCTTTATTAAGCACTAAAGCCACAAAACTCAGAGTAAGAGTGCATGCAGAATTAAGTGACCAGCAAAATGAATGGATATGTCAGACACTAGATCATTGTTTGGTTTCTCCAATATAGAAGAGACCAAACCATGAGCACTGAATGATAGACACTAAAGTTCAACTTGAGTTGCTGGTTCATCTGGAAGGAGTACTTGGGATCTGAGTAGGTAGAAGTGTAGGCATTACATCTCTTGCAGTTGCATTGGAAAGTGCTGAGCAGGGACGAAAGGTCAGTGGAGATTGAAGAGTGAAACAGGGAGTTACAGAGAGAATGGTCCCTTCAGAAAGCTGTAAGGGGAGGTGGTGGTGGTGGCTTCACACTGATTACAGAGAATGATCTATTCAAAGTGAATGCAGTTGGAATGGAAGCTGAGGACAAGAGCAACCTTATCCTTGCTCTGAGTGGGAGGTGAATGGGTGGGAACGGAAGTGTTTGAAATGAAACAGAGACTGTTGTTAACTCCAGTGGAGGGGAAGTCTCCATAAAGGAAGAAGAAAGATGTCTCAGAAGCACTGGTTTGGAAAGTGTTATCATCAGAATAGATGCAACAGAGCCAGAGAGAGTGGGAGAATGGAATGACTACCTCGCAGGAGCCGGGGAGGAGTAGGTAAGGTCAAGATAGCTGTGGGTGTCTGTGAGCTTGTAATGGATATTAGTTATTAATCTATCCCCTGAAGCAAAAGGACAAAGATTGCGAAAGAGGAAGAGTCGGTATTGAACCAGGTGAAAGTAAAAGCAGGGTTAAAAATTGGGAGCAAGGGTAATGAAATGTTTGTCTTTATGAAAGCGAGAACATCAATACAGTCATCAATGTAGCAGGAGAGGTGAGGGAAGAGACCCGAGTATGACTGAAGTAAGAAATGATCTATGTGCACCACAAAGAGCCAAGCATGGTTTGGATTCATGTAGGTCCCCGTAGCTACACCTTTGATTTGGAGGAAAGGTGTGGAGTTAAAGAAAACATCGATGAATGTGACAACAAGTTCAGCCAGGCTAGGGGTGGAGGGGAACTCGTTAGGCCTCTGTTCAAGGGAGAAGCAAAGATCCCTCAAGGCCATCCTGGTGTGGGATGGAGATGTTGAGGAATTATACATCTATGGTGAAATTGGACCAGTTGGAAAAGTGGCAGAGAGTATCAGAGGTGTCGTGGATGTAAATGAGAAAAGACTTGACAATGGGTGAAAGAATCAAAGAAGAAATAAATATTTGTTTTGTATCTCACTATGCCAGCATTTTTTGACTGTCTTCTTATCATATTTAATCTTCTCCAGACAGATCAGCCATAATTAATATGTCTTCAACACCCTCTCTCAGCCAGCACCACCAGCTTTGTGTTGTTCAGTTTCTCTTGACCTCCACCATGTCACAGGTATCCCCATTGTTATCTCCACTCCTCCCTTTCTCTGCAATCTAAACATGTGCCATTTCTATTTTATCCCAGTTCTGATGAATGGTCGTTAACCTGAAACAAGAAAACAGTTTCTCTCTCCATAGACGTTGCCTGACCTGCAGAGTATTTACAGCATCTTCTGTTTTTATTAAAAATACATAGTGTCTTGCTCTTACCTTTCTCCATCACAACTGTTTAAATCAAGTGAACTGTGCCATTCCCAACCTGGCACAGGATCCAGGAACAGCTTCTCCAAGTATTCAGGAATCCCAGAAAGCTCCACCATAAAGAAGCTAATTGTAGAGCACATCTGGGAGATCACCAACTGGGCTTGGTCAACAATATAAACAATTTGGATTTTTACTTTCACGCAGTAGTCTTGAAACTTGCAGGAGTTACCAGGGAAATTGCCAACAGTTCCAAGTTAGAAATGCTTTTAAAGTCTTGGTTTGTACACAGAATTTTTTAAAATTACATATATGCTTTTGTATTATTTTATGCAGTCTTAACCAACCTCTCACACACCCTGTGAATTGACCTTATATTTTCTTTGGCACAGGAGTACAATCTTCACCCCATCTAAATGTTTGTCAGAAGTAATTGTACCTCAAAGCAAAAAAAAATGTGTTGCTGGAAGGGACACAGCAAACCAGTTGCAGCAATCTCTCCTGTCCACATTGATCAGTTCAAAGAACAAATCAAAACATAGATATGGGATGACAAAGGAGATGACAAATTTAAGCCTGCAGGACCATTAGACTGCAATACTACTATTCAATTAAAAGAAAACTATTATGCACTTTAAAAAATCTTACATACCTGTGAACTAAATTAGAAAGTGCTCCTATCTTTCACATTAACACACTTTTGGAGGCAAGTGTTTTAAAGAAAAGCCTGAACAACTTTCTGTATAAATGTGCACAATGGAAGGAAAGCTCACCTCTTCAGAAGAAATCAATCAGTGCAGAATAACACATAAATCACAGTTTGACAGACATGTAAGAAAATATTCTCCATTTTACCAACATATTAAGCCATAAGATTCCCCAGAGTGTCATCTTTTATATTTTTAAAAAGAAAACCAACAGTGCTAAAATATCAGGAAACTATTTCTCTCCAACTTTGATTATTCTGAACCTCTCAGTTTTGAAATTAAACTGTACAAGTAAACAACTGATATCAACTGATAATAAAATAATTACTGCATTATGTTCATACCACAGCTTCTACAGATGATTTTTACCATTCTTGGAGTTGTATTTCATATTTGAATTCAGTAATATAAACATTGTAAATTGTGTTAGCCACATTTATTACATCAAGAAGCAAAATACAAATCCTAAGTAGCATCTATAATCAGTATTTTCAGTGAACAAAATAACATGAACATTTTATTCAGCAAAACAATATAATGTTCTTTGGTAAATTCAGATTCTATTCAGCCCTCATTAGCATGGTTTTTCCACACAACTTAAGTCATCGATCCCAAGTGTACCTTTGATTCACATTCCTCCTCCCACCCTAAGACGTAGTAAACCCCTCCTGTGGCAGATTTATACTCACCATTAGAACGGTGGATGCAGGTATGTTGGTTATCACTCAGAAAGAATCCTTCTTTACACTGACATTCATAGCTGCCCATGGTATTAACGCAGACTTGCTGACAGCCACCATTATTGTCATCACATTCATTCACATCTGGAAATTTGAAAAAAAAATATGCATATTTAAGAAACAAAATATCAACACTTACTCTTAAGTTATGGTGGTATTTGATATTAACAATAGCATGAAATGGAGAATTTATAGCAGTCCGTAGAGAGTCCCTCTACAATCTTTAATTTTACCATCGTGTTATACCCACAGTTGGAAGACGGACAATGCTGTTTTTAAGTTGAGTCTTTTGTGGAATGACAACTCATTTTTCTTTTATGGAAGTTATATAAATGCAAGTTAAAGCCACAGCTGATTTTGTTCTTGCATCTCCTTTTCACTTCTTCATAAGGAGGGTCCACCTTACATAAACTCTGCAGGGGCATCCTTTACATCCCAAGTTATGCTTAAGCTCAGTGATCTTATACTTTCCTTGGTCACCTCAACCCTAAGCTAAACTAATTGGCTGCATCTACATTGGCCATTCCTCCCAGGAACAAGGACCTTGAATCAAACAATGTTCTTAATGAGTGATATTATTTCCCATAGTACTTTGGAATTCACAAAATAGATAACAAGATTGCTGTTCCTGAACGTAAATATTCAAACCATTCATCCAGCCTTCCATATCTCTGAAGTGGACAAAATAAGCATAACATACCAGTATGTAGAAAAGAAGCCAAGTGCTGAACATTATGCCAGCTCCAAGGTCACAATAGCTATCCTTGGACACTGGCAATGGAAGCAGTTCTCCTCTGTATTTATTAATCTTTTGAGTAATGTGTATTTTATACTTCTGCATTTAAAACATGATCAACTCGCTAAATATTTATTTATCCCACAGACCAGGTGTGACCCACTTCATAAAGTACTCCACCAAAGTTACTCCACACCCTTGTGAAAACCTCTTCATAAATCTTCCCTTTTTATGGAATGAAACTTGACTCCAAAATACATATTCAGCTTCTAATCTTCATTATTCAGCTCTTACTAGCTGCTTTCCACAGACATTGTTTCCTGTTGCCAGAGCTCTTGGAATGTTGTGCCCCATTAAGTGTTTCAGCATCTTTGTGTGTATTTATCATTATAACCTTCAATCCCACTCTTAACCAGATAATTATATTGCTCTTCTGAATTCGCACTGCAACAGCTGCTTTTCACATGTACGCTTTCATATATATAACTTTTCTTTTGCTCCCATAACAATAACTGGTTCTGGGCTGCTTTTAGTAATGAGAGAAAGTTCAATCCACATGCTGCATTTGCTTTTACACAAAGTTGACATTTTCAATGAATGCTAAATAAATGTTTTAAAACCCATTTCTTTATTTGTTAATTTGAAGTAATATGCTGAAATTTGGAGAAGCAGAAAACAGTTAAAATATTTGTGCTAGTTTCCATGTAATTAATTCATCTTCTCCACCATATAATCTAAAAATAGTTTCAGTCAAGAAACAAATGACTTATCTTTGCACTCATGAAATAAACATCGTAGCAGACTGTTATGGAAACTTTACACATTTCAGTTGATACTATTTGTTAGCCTTGATCATTACGTTACAAGCTACATATTCAATGAATAATTACAATGACAAAATACAATTACAGGTAATATCTCTGAAACAGGAGACAATGGTTTCAAATGAAATTATACGTACATCTTAATATGAAGAAATGTGAGAAATACTGAAATAATAATTTTAAGTGGTAACTTTTTGCTCAAATGTAAATTAGATAGGAATTTCTATTACGAGCAATTGAATATTTAAAGGGATCTTTATATTTTTAATTTTAATTTTGTATTTGAAATACATATTCTGTTATTGTGCTGTACACTTTGTTCACAATTCTTATAGATTGTGTACTTTTCTTTACTAAGGCTTCTTGACACTATTCTACCTATGGGGAGAACCCAGATGAGAAGCTGAAACTATTTATTCTTGGTTCATGGGTGACTGGCTGTACGAGTCAAGGAATGGTTCCTGTTACTTGACGCATGGACTATCTTTGCAGGACAGAAAATTTCATCCAGGCGCCCTGACCAATATTTTTCACTTCATTCAACACTACAGAAACAGGTTACCTGTTGTTGCTACATGTCTGGTTGAGGGAGTTTGATGGGTACAAATAGATGGCCTTCTTCCAAACAGTACCGTTGTGACAGTATTTCAAAATACACTACTGGCTAGAAAAAATCTGTTGGATGTCCCAAAAGAGAAGACACTATTTAAGTGGAAGGCTTTCTTTCTTCAGTGGTTGAGATGGTTGTCCTCATCAATCTCCATGTGAATTACAAGTGCTGATGTGTAATTTGATATGAGGGAGTTAGAGAAGGAGACGCAGGGAATAAGACCCAGGGAGGAGAAGAGAATTCACAAATGCACAAGTGCCAGGCAAATCTGGGAGAAATGTAGACATGTTTAAACTCTAGATAAAAGGTAAAGAGAGATTCTGTTCTCTGCAGCCACGAGCCTGAGTCCCAAAGGTTGTGGTGCTTGCCAAGTACAACTCCTCATAGCTGGTGAGGAATTTGGAGCATGAGGGGGAAGACCCAGTTGTTGTGGCCTATGTGGGAACCAACAACATAGACAGAGCTAAGGAGGTTCTGCAAATGGGTGTGAGCATCCTGAGGCCAAATTAAAAGCAGAACCACCATTTAACTATCAGGAACACCTGCAAACTAGCGTAGGGGAAACAAGATCAGAGAACAGAGTGCATGGCTTAAAGACATGGTGCGAGAAATGAGTTTCAATTTATGGGCACTGGTACCAGTACTGGGAAAAGAGGGAATTGTTTTGTTGGGATGGGCTTCACTTGAATCAAGCTGGGACCAGCGTCCCAGTGAATTAAATAACTAGAGCTGTTGATAAGATTTTAAACTAAATATTGGTAGGGAGCTGTGGGAGAGTTATAGAAATGATTCTGGTGAAGGAAATTGAAAAAAGTTAGAGAAAGGACAAGGAGGTAGCAAAATGGGAAATGATAAGCAGAGTCTGTCAGGCAAACAGACATACGAGTATACCTCCAATTAGTGTGAGAGCAAGGAAAATAGTAAAAGGAAAAAATGATAAAACAATAAGAACAAAGCCAAATTAATGCACAAATAGAAATAAATGGGTGCGATGCAATAGTCATTACAAAGATGTGATTGCAAGGTAATCAAGGTTGAGAATTAAATATTCCAGGTTACTTACCTTAAAGAAATCCTCAAAATAGGAAAGGAAAAGTAGCTGAGATAAGAAAAAAATGGATAAAGTCAATAGAAAATGTCATAGCTCAGGAAATCAAGAAGTAGGATTAGTTTGAACGGGAGCTAAAAAACAGCAAAAAAAAGGAGGAAAATATCGGTGGTAGTTGTCTATTGGTCCCCAAGTAGTATAAAGCAGGAAAGCAGAGGTGCACTAGAGATTTAATCATCATAGGGGATTTTAATCTACAAATAGATGAGGCAAGTTAAATTATCAATAATGGCCCAGAGAAAAAAATCATGAAGTAAATAAGATTTGGATTTATAGATCAGTACATTGAAGAACCAATGACTGAACAGGGGAAAATTATCATGATTGGATATAACTTTATTCGAAGTTTCAAAGTGATTGAGTTCTATCTGAAAGCAAGTTCTTAAATCTGAGTAAAGCAAACCACCAAGGTACAAGGTATAAATTGGATGTGGTAAATTAAAATGTATGACAGTAAATGAACAATGGCAAACATTTAGTTAATTAATAAATAGTTAATAACAAATATAAATTAATTTAAGAAACAAAAATCCAACAGGGAAAGAGGTCCAACCATGGATAACAAAAGGAGTTAAAGATGACTTTAAAAGACAGAATGTAACAAGAAAAGTAAACCTGAAGACTGGGAAAAATTCAGAATTCAGCGGAGGACAAGACATTGATAATGAAAAGCAAAATAATAATACACGTGAAACAAAAAGACTGTAAGTGCTTCCATAGATATATAAAAAGAAAACGATTATTAAAAGGTGACATGGGTCTTCAACAGACTGAGACAGAAGAAATTATATTGGAAAATAAAAAAAAATGACCAAGAAATTTAACAAATATTTTCTGTCCGTCTTCACAGAAGGTGACATAGGAAAGCTTTGAGAAGTAGAGGAGAACAAGTCTGAGTAAATAATGAGTTGAAGCAAATCAGCATTTATAAATAAAAGTTGAAGAAATTAATGGGATTGAAATGCAATAAATCCCCAGGACATCCTCAGGTTTTCAAGGTAGCAGTAAGTTCATTATTTTAGAGTGCTTCCCACAGATTGGAATGTAGCAAATATAACCCCATGATTTAAAGAGAAATAGCAAAAACAGGGAGCAGTGCATCTGACATCAGGAGGAGGAAAAATGTTAGAATCTTTTATTAGGTAGTTATTACAACAAGGCACTTAGGCAAGATAATAGGATTGATCATGGTCACATTTGACTGATCTGTTTTTTGATGTTGTAACTAGCGGGATACATTAAGGCAACCAGTGGATATGGTGAATCTGGACAAAGGTGAAGTGCCACACAAGAGGTTATTAAAATTAGACCACAGGGATTGGGGGTAAAATACCTGCATGGATTGAGAATTGGTCTGTGGACAGCAAGCAGAACATAAGAATAAACAGGAGTTTTCATGTTAAGAGGCTGTGACTTATGGGTTGCCAGAGGATCCATGCTGAGGTCCTGTTCATGATCTATTTCAATGATTTGGATGAAAGGGTAAATGTAATATATCCACATTTTTTGATCATACAAAGCTGGGTGGAACTGTGGACTTTGAGGATGCAGAGAAGCTTCAGGGAGACAGAGACAAGTTAATTGACTGGGTGATAATGTGGCAGATGGAATATAATGTGAAAAAAAAATAAGGTCAGCCACTTCAGTGAAAAAACAATATTTTTAAATGGTGCAAGATTGAAAGATGTTGGTGTTCAGGGGGACCTGGGTATCCTTGTTTATGAATCTCTGGATATTAAATTGCAGGTGCAGCAAGCTATTAAGACACTCTGCATGCTGGCTTTTATTGCAAGAGGATTTATGTATATTTATAGAGATATCTTACTGCAATTATTAGGGCACAGGTGAGATGACATCTGAATAGTATGTCCAGGTCTGATCTTCCTATCAAAGGAAGTATACACTTGCAATAAAGGGAGTGCAATGGAGAGTGTCAAAGTTGTGTTTATTGTCAAATGCACAAGTACATGTATGCACAGGTGCAATGAAAATCTTACTAGCAGCAGCACACAGGGACTTGGCAACAGATACTCAACATTCACAAGAAAAATATAAATTAAACATAAATTATACACAATTTTTTTTACAAGAAAGAATACAATTAGAACAAAAATAAACAAAGTCCACCCACATTGATTCTTGGAATGGGAGGACTGCCTTCAGAGAAGAGATCAAATAAACTGGGAATATACTCTTCAGTTCAAAAGAATGAGATCTCTTTGAAACATTCAAAATTTATAATGCAGCTTAACAAGTAAATGCAGTTTGATGTTTCCCTGGGGTATTTAGAGCTAAGGGGTCCACTGTCTCAAAATAAGGGGTTAGCCATTTGGAACTGAGGCGAGTAAAAATTTCTCCACCCAGTAGGCAGTGAGCTTTTTGGAGTTCTCTACTCAAATGGATTGTGGAGGTTCAGTTGCCTCATATTCAAGGCAGGGAATGATAGATTTTTTGGATATTATAGGAAAGAGGAGATATGAACAATGCAGGAAAATGGTGCCAAATTAAAGGATGAACATTAACTTGTTAAATGGCAGAACAGGCACGAGGGGCTGAATGGTCTAATCCTGCTTCTCACATTATTGTGCTTTGGCAGCTTGCTATTTATATGGCAGCATGTTCAGTAAGTAACAGATGTTGACAGATGTACAGTGTCAACACCACCATTGACATTACATCATTTGGAACAGTGGTTTCTCATCAATAAACATTTTGTAACGTGAAGTCTGCTGTTGAGAGGATTCAAAACAATGTTTATTTTAAAACTAGTGTGGAATTAATAACGAGCATCTGTCAGCTTTGTCGACGTTACAAAATTTTCTCCTACTTCAACAAGAAAGGATCATATATTATATACCTGATTCTGATATATTAGTCTAATCATCAAAAATATTCTCAGTTCTGAACACTCCTAAAGATCTTGAGCATAATCAGTAGTTCCCTGGTGTATGTTAATCAGATTAATAAATATACAAGTAAACCACATTTACAAACAAGATACATCCCCGAGCTGCATGATCAAACTGATGATGTGGAGTTTCAATGGAAGCCAGCAACCGCCTCAGCAGAATAACCACGTTTCATATCATTCTGTTGAAGCCTATCCTGGGCACTCACTCATAACAAAGGGCAAACTATTAACTACTGGCCTAGTCCAGTTGGATCCCTAAAGCAAGCATTCAAAGTTGATTGCAAAACTCTGCAATAGATGCTCTCATATTTTGCTACATGTTTTCACAGCTTCTTTGTCAAATGTCTCCGTGGTGCTATTGTGTGCTGTGGCAAAGCAGCTTGCAGAATGTTCCAAGCTGGGGGCTTGCTTGAGATTTCCAAATGGTTTACAGCAGGAAAACAAGCTTACGAAAGGACATTACATGTTGTTGCACTGACTCCCCAGTCATTGGCTCCAATATCAACTGGCTCCAAGACACTGAAGAAACAGTGGGGAGGTACAATATCATGTGACAAACTGAAAGGAATTTCAGATCATCTGTCCCTGGCATTTAAATACAGCCGACTTTTTCATCATTTTACTTCCTGGTTTGGTACCAACTGCATGGCAGCAGACACATTGAGGATTGATACATCACTATCTCAACTCCATTTTAAAAGGACCAATACAAAGATTAAATTTTGTCAACCTAAAGATAGGAATTTCAACAAGTCTAATAAATTCAGATATTCCTGCAAAGTTGCCATCCACACAATATCTTAACCGCAACATCATATTGTTGTACCAGGTGACCAACTCCAGCTAATTTTGTTAGTTTTTTTTTCTGGAATAAGTGACATTAGTGCTGATAAATAGAAGTCTCTTGATCTCAGTTATCCAATATCAACATTAAGGTCTCTCAGGTAGGGACAGCGTAGTCAATCCTTCTCCACTGTTCAGCAATGACCCTCACCCAAATCCTCAGAGTAACTCCTACTCCCAATCTATTTTAACTTTGCATGCCAGTAAATTTGTGATCTTTCTAACTTGATTTTCAATTAGTATCAAAATGGCAATGCTAGCGGGTGAATAAAAATCTGGATTAAAAACTTCCCAGGTTCATTTTGTATAAAACCATTGGGTAAAACTCTGTTAAATGCAGTAAACATGCAAACTTATAATATTGTGCATACTGTGTATGTTGGACTCTACTTCTGAAATCTGGTTCCACTAACTGCAATAAAATTGAATTTCTAAGGATGAATCTGACAGCTATTCCACACATTACCTCAAATATTAAATCCATTGTATTAAATAGTTTTTCCTGACTTCTTTCATTTGTCAGTCCTCACTCAATGGCCAGTCTAAAAAGCTCTGAAAATTAAACCTTTTAACCTCAGTGTGACTACATATGTATCAATCATTTCCTATGGTCCCTGCTTATAGTTCTTTAAAATCTTTGAAGGTGTTGAACTAAGATATCCCCTCAAGGTTTTAACTATGTCCATGTGGGAAACCACATGTGTACTTTATGGCTTTAGTAGATAATTTTGACCCTCTCACCTCCTTCTTCTCCCATATGACCATGTTCCTCTGTCCTGTATCCTGCCGCAGGAGCTCAACAGTATTATTTGCCTTCAGGAAGATTTCCACTCATACAAGATAACTGGCTGAGCTCACTGATCTCTCTCAAGCTCTCCAGTATATCCACCACATCTATTTCCTGCTTTCATCATTCATCTTCTTAGAGAACCCCGTTTGCTAGTTTCTTCAAACTTAATCTCTACCCTGCTGCCCCCTCAAGCACCAATATTCCAAACTCACCGCTAGAGTAGCATCTGTAGGATCTTTTGTGTTGCTGCTTGCGTAAGCAAATCATAGAGTTCGAACTATCAACAGAATTTCCGTTATTGGAGGCAGTATTTCTCAACACACAGTAGTGCACGTGACAACAATGTGTCAAAAGTTATACCACATGATACCAGTTCTGAAAGCCACACTTGCATTTTTATACACTTCTGTGAATAAATAACGAAGAACAAGATCTTTTGGGTACAACAGAGGTGATTCTGCAGGAAGAAGAGGAAGTTTCAGAGATGAGAAGTTAGTCCTGTGTTGCAAGTCAGATTCAGTGAACTGCAATGTGATGCAAATAGACTGCAGTCTAGAGATACCAGAGGAAGGTGGAGAGGTCATCAATGAAGGTGGTTGAAAAGTTGAGAAGGATGAGATGGGCACTATTATTAGAGTCACTAAAGGGTGGACAATTGTGATTTTGTTTACCAGTATTATGGGCAGACCAGGGAAGAAGTGGAGTTTAAGTTTCAGGTAACAGGACATTCTTCGGAACACTTGAAGTACAGTGGCAATTAGACCGCTTAGCAAAATGCGTTTCAGAAGCAAATGATGGCAGCAGTTTTGAAAGCGGCATGGGCAAGTGAAATACAAGAGGCAGACTATTAACATGGGTGATATTAGGACTCTGAACAGAGTAATTAGGAGTTGTAACAGGAATGTATCAGGAAAGAAATTGGCATGATGACTCCAGAACAGGATGAGGAAGTAAGAGTCCAATAGCGAGTTCAGAATTGTGAAATCTAACTCTGATCACAAACCATGTGATGGCAAATGGTGTCAGGAAGTTTGCTTGAGGGAGGCAAACAAGGCAAGGCCATTGGTAGAGTTGGGCAAGGATGTATCCTAAAAATCACTGAAAGTAAGGAGCTTGTCAGTTTGGAATTCTATATTGGGGAAGAAGATTTCAATGAGAAAGGCATCCTCTGACCCGGGTCCGTGGTGAAGGAAGAGCGGTGGCGGAAAGGTGAAGTTGGGGGATAACCACATTTTAGTTGAGTAATAGGGATTGAGATGTCAAAAAAGGAACATGATCTGAAGGAATAGGTCAATGTGGGATCTCGAGTGCCATGCAACCACTGCAAATAGCAGTGGAGGTTATAGGTGTGAGCACCCGTTCATGGAATAGGTTGTGTGGGATAACAGGGAACTCATTGGATAGGCTAATAAGGCTGTGCTCTGAAGGAGTGGGATGGAGGAGAGGTGCATATGATTTCATCCAGAAGAGGGAGGAGTGTAGGGAAAATATCCTTGGGAAGAGTAAAAGGTTGCTTAGGGTCACTTCTGGGAGTACAACCGATGACCATCTACAGCTGGGCAAGATGAGGAGCCCAAAGAGAACCATTTCAATAAGGAAAATTCAAGGTAGGCAGGAGGGGGGGAGACCCTGGAGGAGCAATAGGAGGTGGAACTGTGGACTAGGTGGTCATCGGATCATTAACTAGGGAAGGCTGAGAGGTAAGGGAGATCCTCACCTTATTATACACAAAACATATCACTTTGGTCTAAAAATGAAAACATGACAAAAAATGAGCATGAATTTCAATGTAATCATTCTGAAATATGCAATTTGATTTTAATGGTCAATTCAGATTCGATTAAGTCAACTATCTGTCGCAGCAACTAGACAAGATGCACATAATTTCCAGGCCTCCCAGTTCAGCTCTAGCCTGGATCTCCAGTATGTTCACTCTGTCCATTGTTGCTTCTTCAAAGATGTACATAATAACAGCTTAGTGTTTATATTTTCATGAATAAAGCTGAATAATTTATTAAAATGTCCATGCATTTGCAATTTTTCACCATACCTGCCATCATTTTAATGTTGCTCATGAAGCATCATGATAAAATACAAAAAAACCTGCACATTATTGGTCCATATTTTATTGCTGTAACTTAACTGAAATATATAAAATGTGTGGCAAAGCTTTAAATAGGTATGTATGATACTTGGTTTAAAGGGAATCCATTTGTGAAGGTAGCAAACCAAAACTTTCTTCATGGCTTTCATTCTTTCTTTCATCAGATAATGCTTTTAATGATCACACACTGACCTCCTGAAATCTTTTGTTTGTACAAAGGATTAACTTTGTAAACTGCTAATTGATGCTGTGTAACGTCTACACCCTTTTCAGAGTCAATGGAGAGTCTAGACTGCTTATAACCTCTCCTATCATTCCCAGCCCACTCAAAATACATAGCTGAGGCCAAAAAAATTCCAATTAAAACAGAGCATTAATAAAGGGAATTAAAAATGACAAAATTAAATCATTGTCACTTAATCCTAAACATGTTGCAACTGAGAAATGAATGGAAATGGTTTGACATGCCTGCATAAGGGAAATCTGTTAAAAGGCTCAGTATCATCAGGAATTCCTCACTTGTAAATGAGAAATTCCTGTTGACAAACACTGGAGATCAAAGATCCTGCTGGCTCACAAAGCAGAGTCTCAGGAACAGTGAAATTCTTTCAGTCAATGATTTGAAAGAAATACAGAACAGGATAATCATTTTGTCTGTACACATTCATTTTTTTTTGGTCAAATTAGTGATTGAAGGGATTTCATCTCTAGGATGATGGCAAACAAAACTCATGCCCTGTGTGCTTTGTCAACTCTGATGACAGCAGCTTCAGTCCAGGGAACTATGCATTTTAAATGCAGGAAAAAGCTTTTAAGTAGTCAGTATATTACATGCCTGATGTTGGCCATCAGGAATTTCTTACTTGCAAGTAAGAAATTCCTGACAAGACTGGTGTTTTAACCCCTTTGCCTCGGGTGATTACTTCACAGCTTAATGTACATAACCAAGACTGAATTCTGATCAAGGTGCCCAGAACAAAAGGTGTTAAACTGCACCAGCAGAAAAGCAAAGATGTGAACCAATTTAGTTTTTATTTTCCTTTGGTGTTAGAGTTTGTAACCAAATGAATTCATTCACCAGACGGGTTCCCTTTTACAGGCAAGAAAACGTTTGAATTAAAAGGAGATTATTGGGCACATCTGACCTGCACTCAACCTTGCAAGCCATCCTTTCGTCTGGCTTTCAAAGTTCAGCAGAGCTTGAATCCAGTCAAATGTACTGACCTGTCTTTTTTTGCAAATACAAATTTTATCCTGTACAATTCAGCAATTACACAGATCTTCACTTCTCAATCCTTTGTCCATTATTTTTCCCAATATTCTCATGACTGAATCACATACTTTTAGAAGCAATGTGTCTTAGTAGGAAGGGGCTCTCCCTCCAACTACCCATCAACTGTTAACTGAGATATATAGTTCTAATCATACACAGTATATCTTAAAAAATCAATACATGTCCTGATGAATATCAACATGAAAACTGAGACAAACTTGGTACCAAAATATTGGCGTTCAGCTCAATCAAAAAAAAGTTTTGGAATTTATGACATCATTGCAACCAGATTGGTCAAGCTCATAATTCTGTTTCAGCATCTATTAATTGTATTGAACAGATTTGTAGCTAACTAAGAAATGATATCCTGTGTAATTGAAAAGCAAACTATAACCAGCTGAGTAGAATTGGTGATAACTATACCAGCCCTGGAAATAATTTCTTTACAGTGTAATAACCCAGACCAAAGTGTATTATAAAATCTGGCTTTCACAGATGTGAAATGGTAAAAAAAAAGGATTCCTCATGCGTTGGGGTTTAGATGGCTATTATTAAACTTGCAAACTTTTTAATGACTACTATGATGTAATTGAATCCCTTCAATTAGATTAAAGTCCTGAATTTATGACTTCCTGTTTCATTCTCTTTTAATTTATATGTAATTTTGTTAAAATATTCCTTCAAATTGATTTTAAGGCAACTGTGTAAGAATATTGTTCCTGTGGTTTCGCATGCAATCTGAGCCTCTTCTTTGAAAGTAGCTTGTGCATTACAAATTTTCTTCCCCTTATACAGACTCTGTAATGGCAGATGATTAGTTTATGCATTCCCCACATGCTTTTCATCTCCTAAATGATTTTTAAAAAGAGCTAACAATGTTATATACATCAATCTGCTCTGAAATCTTGGGTTGCACAAACCTTTGTTTTACATCATTAGCTACATAAAAAATACACTGGTCATAACAGTGTGGCTTTCATATTGTTCAAACCACATTTCATTTCCATTAAATTGAAGATTAGAGTAGTGTTTGACTAAATTAGACTGGCGATTCTATTAAATCAGGATTAAATATCTCATCTGACTGGGACTCATGCAGATGAGCAAGATTGCAGATCAATGTTGGATTTGCTGATCTAAACTGGAAATTGGAGGAGGTCTCAGAATCACCAGCTTAAGGAGGGAATAATAAATCAGCTATTGTTCACTGGTTCTGATCACTAACCAGTAGCCCTCAGCTGGATGTCTGTTTGACAGGGGCAGGATTAGGCTTGATAATGATGGTCCCTACAGCTGAATAGCTGATTGACACACTCTGTCCAGATTAATATTTGAAGAATTAGCCCTGTGGCAGGGTATCTGAGAGTGCCTAGCACTTGTATCGGGATGTCCCAACACGTGCAGAATTTCTTAAAAGCAGTCATTACGAGATTGATTATCAAGTCTAATGCACTGGCCGCTCCCACCGACAAGTTTTACTTTCATCCTGGTGCTTAAAAACTTATCTTTCAGAGAGCAAATTTTCCATTTATTCCCATACTTTAAGAATGAAATATCATAGACATCAATCAATTGATAACTGGGAAGTAAATCCAAAGGCACTGGATATATCCACCACCCCAAACTGAACTACCGGGTTTTCAACAGCAGCACCTCCACCCAACCCCAATAAAGTCTGAAAACATTTTTGTATGTTATTGTCTCAGGACAATGCGTTACCTTTTGGAAACAGATTATACATTGCTTGTGATCTCTCTATAAATTATAAATAATGTACTTGAACTAACAATACCACTTCTTTGGTGCAGTTTTCATTTAATTATATTAATTCATAACAATAAAAAATAAATATCTAGGAATGACAATGTAATTTAGCTGATGAAGCACACAAAAGATTTGGATTAATTATTAATTCAACAAGTAGTAGTTTGAGTTTTGGAAATGAAAACGACCAGATGATGAATTGAAATCAAAGCAATTACATGGACTGTGCTGAGTGAACTCAATGCTCTGTAAGATTATGATTTTATGTGGATAATGCACAATTGTTACAACCTGATTTGAACACTATACCCATCTGGAGATCATTAAATCCTTCAGCTAGGAACAGAATTATGCCAATGCTGCTGACAGCTCCCAAAATGAATTGAGGGAGTAGATTATTCCAGTATCTACTAAAGGACTGAATTTTCCATTCACCAAATGAGTTCTGCTGTTTATGCATGGCTTCTAATGCACTGCTAATTTTAGTGGGCTTCTAGTCACCATTATACAACATGGGATCACAGTTTTGTATGCTTTACTTTTGTTGAAACAAAAGGTCAATGTCTCTCTCAATGAGCTAAACTAAAAACAGAAAATATTGGAAACACTCAACAAGTCAGGCCGCATCCATGCGATGAGAAGCAGAGTTGACATCTCGGGTTGAAGACCCTTTGTCCGGAGCGGGAAGGAGAGAAAAGAAGCTTGTAAAGCTGCAGGGAGGGTGGGGTGGGGGGAAATGTATCTGACTGGGTAACCATGGGAATAAACTGTAAAACAAGGTTATCTGGTCAATGGATGAATGGGAGCAGTTAGAGAGTGAGAGTAGAGACGAATGTAGGAGTTGTGAAATGCAGACCCAGCAGGTCAAGCTGGGCATATCCTCCACTTCCAGAGCAAACAAAAAAGGCAACTTAATTTCTCTGTCTGCATTAATCATCCATAAGTGATATTGGTTCAGCTTGATTGTTTCCTACCCCCCTTTTTTTCTTTTCTTCCCCCCACTGGGAGTACTATTTGCCTTTCAAGCCCATGCTTAAATATTTTCCCGTTCTTGCTGCATGTGCCTCATTTCCTGAGGAGTTGCAAATGGAACCGAACATTGCGTAATTAATAGTGAATGCCCCCACTTATGATGGAGGAGAGGTCAGTGATGAAGCAGCTGAAGATAGTGGGAGCCAGGACCCCACATAAAGAGCTCCTGCAGTGATTTTCTTGGGCTGAGATGACTGGCCTCAAAAAGCCACAAACCAATTGCCTTTGTTTCTAGTTGGCATGAGTTATGACTCTAGTTGGTAGAGTTTTTCCAACTGATTTTCTGGTTCCTTGACATCACACTCAACATCAAATGGCGCTTTGATGCTAAGGACAATCACTTTCACCTCACCTCTAAAATTCAACACTTTTACTTACACTTGAACCAAGCTGCAATAAGATCTGGAGTTGAACGCCCTTGAAGGATACAAATTGAACATCAACAAGCAAGTTAGTGGTAAGTGCTACTTGGTAGCACTGTTGACAACACCTTCCGTTATTTTAATGAAAACAGACTGATGGGTGACAATAGGTTGCATTATATTTGTTCTACTTTTTGTGGACAGGACATATCAGAGCAATTTTTCATTTTGTCAGCAGAATGCCAATGTTAGAGCTCTACTCAAACAGTTCAGCCAGGAGGTGCAGCTGGATCTTGAACACAAGATTACAGCCAAATTGTTGCAGGCCTCATTAGCCTTTAATATATGCATATGGATTAAATTAAACTGACTGAAGACTAGCTTCTGGGATGGTGGGGACCACAGGAGGAGGCTGGGATAGATCACCTTTCAGCACTTCTGGCTGAAGCTGGTTGCATATAGCTCAGGCTTGATTTCAGCACTTTCAAGCCAGGATTGTTCAAGCAGCCTCCTCTCCTCCTCCACTAGCAATTTAATTGTTCACAACCGAATGTGGCAAGACTGCAGTATCATAATCATTCTTTGCTTTAGCTTTACCAGAATAGCACCTCACTTTTGTTCATGCCTCATGCTGCTGCCAACCTGCACTTTCACATTCCTCTTTGAGCCAGGGCTAGTCCTCTGGCTTGATGGAAATCGTAAAAAGAGGGATATACTGGGCCACGAGATAACAGATTGTTGTGGAATATAATTCTACTGCAGATGGCCCACGACTTCCTATGGATGTCTAATTTTCAGCTGTTGGATCAGTTCTGAATCCATCTGATTTAGCACAACAGTAATGCCTTGGCTGAGTAGTAGCACCTTCATCTCTGAGACACACTCTTTGGGTTTAAGTCTCCTTTCAGGGACTTGAGTGCAGAGTCCAGGTTTATACTTGGTGCAATGCTAAGCAAGCACTGCAGAATCAGAGATGCCATTTTCCAGATGAAACATTAATTCAAAACCTGTCTACTTTTTCTAAATGGACAACAGATGTCACAGTACTATTTCAAAGAAGAGCAGTGGAGTTTCTTCCACGTTCAGGCCAATATTTATCCTTCCAGCAACATAAATAAAAATGGATCATCAGATTGCTGGTTATGAGTGCTTAGCTCTGCCTAAAGTGTCATTTCCATTTCCTACACTATGAAAAAAATCTATGGTTAATAAATTCTTTGGAATGTTGTGAGATTCTAATAGACTTTTCTTTGAAATGGTTAACTTTCTGCAAGTTGCTTTCACTTACTGAAAACATATTTTGAGAGTTTTTTTTGACCAAACCAATGAAGAATCTGGCTTTTGGAAATTCCAGTAATGTGTAGATTTTCTTCATCCTGAGAGTGTGGGTATCGCTGGCAATTGCAGCATGCACTGCTCACATCCAACTTCCCTAATGCACCTTAGTTGCTTGCTCGAGGACGTCAGAGAGCACTTCAGATTCAACCAAATTGGTGTGATTGGAGTCACACTGAATAGATTAAGGACTTCGGATTATTTTCATTGAAGAACAATCGTTAACCTGTTACATGTGTACAACAATCTAACAATTTATGGTTAATTTAATGGATCGGGCCTTAGTTCCAGTTTATTGTCACATTAAATGAACTGAAATTCTCTGAACAGCTCAACGTGTTCCAAATTTGGATTCTCTTGATTATTCATCCACTCATCCAGAGTCCATTTCCAGTAGGAATGTCTTATAATCACTGGATTTTTTTATTTTGCACCCTCTTATGCCCCATAATCCCCTTCTACTGAGAAACTTGTCTAAGTTTCTTGGAGATTGTGTGATCTTCCCAATGCAATTTTCATCTAGCAGTAATTTACACTTGGTTTTTCTTTGCTGCAGCATGGTTTCATTTGTGCTGATTGTCCTCCAGTGCCATACCCAAAAAGGTGGCAGTTTACATCTGAGCCTTGACAGTGAGTGTGGACAACCCTCCCTACCCATCATTCCTTCCTTCGAGAGTGGTCATTCGGATAGTAATTGGAAACAGGAACCACAAGTGATTTTCCTCTGTCTCCAGCCATCCTAAGGTTACATAGCCACCAATCCTACCGTCACAGTGATGAGATTGGCTAATTCAGCAAATTCCAAAAGTGGAATTCTTCCCAGCCTTATGCCTCAACTAAACAGATTGAAAATCTGAGCCATAAAAACAATGTTATTTCAGTTTATGTACAAAAACTGTTTTTCTAAACTAAAATAGCCACTGAAATTCAAATCTAATGGGTACAACAAAACCAAGTAAGAGATCCTGCAGCATATAATATTGTACTTCTGTGCAATGTCCCAGTTCCAAGATTCACAAAATCCTAAATTCATATTCTCAAGTCTCTGTGATGAAGCAGTCTTCCAAATGAAAAAACATAAGCAAAAGAAAATGAAAGTAAAATCAGAGGTCATCACTGAATACTTTCTATTTGGAAAGCTAAATAGCCCTGTGATATGCATTCACACCACAGCATAAGCTCTGCTGTCCTGGTGTTGTGACATTCAGTTTTTATGCTGTTCTCTTTCAACCCCCTACCAATCCATCCGTATGCTGAAGTCAAAGGCCCTGGGAAACTTGGCTCAGATTAACCCATACTAAAAAACAAAGATCACTTGATTCAAAGGAAACATTTTCTCTCCTGTCTCTGTTCTTTGGACATTATGCATAGCAATTGACCAGAACAACCTCCAGAAAAAAAATAAATAAATCCATATCCTCTGCCTGGTATAGGAAACAAAGACAGTAGCAAGTAGCATGAGGGGGACTCTATCAATAATACTTGAAAAGGGAACAATGTTTTTTTTCTGAGCCATTGCTGCAGCTCAAGTCTTTCAATGACAACATATTTGAAACCCCCAAAAGGTAAAGAATTCAAAAAGAATCAGTTACAAGTTCCAAAATGCAATGTTACAAATTTGATTTAGGAGCTCCCACTGTGCAGAGGAATCTCTGCTACTCAATCAGGCAACAATTCAAACAATACAAAAAGAAAATAGTCTGTGTGAATTTGAGAAACCTTCATCAAAGCCCTCTAAAATTATCAACATACTGTATGCAGCTGTCCCCAGCAAAAGGAAAATAAATGTTAAAATCAAAAGAAACAGGAGTGTACAATAGGCTTCTTTAATCAAGCCATTGACAATGCAATCTTAAACCAATTAGTGTTGCAATTTGTTGACATTAAGCATCTGGAAGTTGATGCAATGACTTCCTACACCCTTGTAACAAGACAGGAAAATCACTTGCTCTTCTGTGCCCTTGAATTTTGACTGCAGAACTTGCAGTTGGCTTCCTGAGGCACAGTCACAAGCCACCTACGTATTTGCTTTTAAATTTATAAACTTCCCATACAAACCTAAAGCTGTTGATTTTGTTTTCATTTCTTGTTAATAAAATGAGCTTATCCATCTTCAAAATCTGTAAGCAATTATTCTGAAGTTCCTTGTATGAAGAGTTAAACTGGCCTTTTGTAGCTGATTTCATGCTCTAGTGGAACCATCTTTCCATTGGACGGCTGAATTAATGACACTACATAGTGAATTCATCCATCACACACACCCAAAGTAGTAAATGAAAAATATAGGCCTATAACACAATTGCACCATTTACTGATCCAAACTTCCTTCAAGTCCTGATAAATTTACGAATATACTTGTGACATTCAGTCAAATGGATGAAAAATCTGCTTCCAAGATAACAGGCCATTTTCTTTTTATCTGATATTCAGTGTTACAAAAAGGCTGAGAATGTAGCTGTAAAGTAATTGATATCTGCATGCAACTTTACGTACATTAATCGACAAATCTAGATTTATCCAAATTTCAAGTACAGTGGTCAGTGTGGGATGCACGAATACTTTACAACAGTGATGTATTGTTGTTGGACATGCCGGCTAAATAGAAACCTAGCCTTTTCTAATGATACTAACAATATCTTTTAGGAGTCACCAACTTGCTTTAATTGTGCATATGGCTTCACTAAGTTGGCACTTACACCTAGCAAGGCAGCAAACTTGACTGTCACAAGGACGGAGCATATTTGAATGGCAGGCAGAGCAGGTAAATGTTTTTTTCTATCTAACTTAACTAGGTAACTTTGGTTGACCAATTTGGAATGTGCTCTGCATCTCACATTAATTATCTCCTTTCCCCCTCCCCACCATTTAATCAACTAAAATATTCACCAAGGGCAATAAAACCATAATGCAATAAAACCAAGACACATACAGAGAAATTAGACAATCTGAAAGCCTTGGTGTTGAGAGCAAAAGCAGAGTACTGCTCCCATTACTCATTTGTATCATTGCAACCTGTTATTATTAATACAGTCAGTCCTCTGTTCTATTTCAGAGCAGAGTTTGGAGCTTCATCCAGATGTTGTTTTCCCAAAGCTTTGACAGGCCTTCATAACTGGCACACAAACAAAAGTTCCTTCAGTTGGTGGACAGAGATAAAGAGACCAGCAAATTTGTACTGGAAATTTAGATTTGGCTGATGTCCTCTTCACTCATAAGTGGGAAAAATCTAAGTGTACAAATTAAATCCATTAGCACAGTTTTTTGGACTGTTGTACAATTAGATCCTATGTTGCCCAGAGTAGCACATGCTGGCAATCATCACATTCACAATTCCACTGAGTACATCCTTGGTCTACGTTATAGCTTTTATTTATACTTTAACCCTTGAAGACCATATGGTAAGGCTACACTGCTCTTCCTTCCCTGCTGTATTCTTCACAAGGGGTGGTGCCTAGAACAGCCAACTGTACTGTAGTTGCAGTCTAACCAGTGTGGTCAAGTTTTTAAATTGTTACTCTGCAAAGTACTGACTGAATTTTGCACCTGAATCAGGTAGGAAGCAAGCTTATGATGGCCTTAGGGACACAAATTGGGGTCAAACCACCCAAGATGAACATTGTTGAAATTGAAGAGGAATTATTGCAAAGGTGAGCTATGATAAAGGAAGCAGGAGCCGGTAATGATCTTTGTTAGCACACATGACACACTCAGTTATAATGCACAACTCTGAGATATTCCGAGGGTCATCATCTAACTGTCATGGCAAACTTCACGAATGTCCCAGTCCAGTGATTAACAATGTTAGAATTCTGATGGGAAATGTTCAGTTGTGAATTTCTGCTAGGTTATAATTCCATCATCACAGTCAATAGGTATCAACTTGATGCCAAGAATAAAGATGACTCCTGAGAAACCAAGTTTTAGAGAGGTAGGAACTTAAAGAATCCATCAAAGCAACCACGGAATTTCATGGAAGCTTAAAGGTAAAGTAAATTGGCAATCAATTTGGAACATGTCAACGTTAAAGAATGCTTTGATTTAATGAGCGATCTGACCTTTAGCAATATGGTTGAAAAGTATGTTGAAGTTCATGTTTGAATCCTTCACTCAAGTCTTTGACAAAGCAGAACATTCTGAAAGACTGAATCTAATCCTGACACAAAAGGAAATTTCTCTCATTGCTTGAACTCCTGATTTCACTGCACGAGTCAAGGGTGTTCATAAGCAACTTGCAAAGAAATTGTTACAAGGAAATTTTCAGGTTTGCATTAATGAGCATGTCCCATAGTCACAATACCAAAGCCATTTGTGACCCTAGATAGATTCTGCAACAACAACAACAGAGGGAATGATTGTCTGTTGAAGGCAATTGTTGAACAAAAACTACCAAATATTTTGAATGAAGTACCTTACAGATTTTCTGTATGAAGGGAGACAGGTTAGTTATCTTACCCAGCTCTCTAATATTAACAAGTAGCTCGATGTTATGACAGCAATTCAAGGTAACCTCTGACTCCATTAAAGGATGTTCCTTTTTGGGTGCACTACATTTTAGGATATCAATTCTCCTCCTACATTGTAGCATCTCTTGAGTGCTATCTGGTCTGATTGAATTTTTGTGTAATGTACTTGATGACTTTGTTGAAACGTCCTCCTTAATATTGGGATCACATCAGGGATTTACAGATATTGTTCCCTGGATACAGGAAACAGTTTGTGGTCGAAATGGCCTGGGTTTTGAAGTCCATCCTACTTGGAAATTGAGTACAGCATGATTTGTGCCTAAGTAATATAATAGCCAATGACTGATTATAATTGTCAGGGCCAGCATCATTAGGTAAGGTCTCTGAGAAACAGGCCTTTGAGTGAGCAGAGTAGCACAGTGCCGCAATATTTAAAGAGCTGTTGTAATTAACATGACTGGATCTTATTCCTCAGAACAAACAAAAATTCAGAAAAGATACAAATTCCAGTAGAACCAAAGATGTGGTGGCTGAAAAATCACAACCCACTTTCATCCTGTCTCAATCCCAGAGATAAAATGTTTCCATTTTGAAGATAGGAGCTTTCACCTTCCGTAATGCAATGGAGGTTCACATTGGGTAAAAGGAGTGAGAATCATGCAATGGTAACCTATTACTTTCAGTGGGAGTAACAGTCCAAGGTGAGAAAAAAAAAGAGGCTCCTGATTCATATATCCAATGTGATTTCCAAAATCAGAGGAGTATCAATCCACTCGGATCAACAGGTTTCAATTTGTTCCATTCTGCTTATTTTCACCCCAAAAACACATCCATGCCTTAGCAATGAGCATTGGTGCCTTATCAGAGGTGTATTCAGTTGATTTCCAGAGAATTCCCATCCAGATCCACAAACCGTTGCAGGGATGATACAAGTATTCCACTGCATCACCACCAGTCTCCAACCCACAAACTGCTCTGGAGAGTTACCTCAGATGGTGATGCTGCAAATTGGTGATGCTTGCACTCCAAGGAGTTTTCCCAGACCAGAGGCCCTAGATGATCCAAGAGATGAAGTGCTACTGCGATGAAGTGCTTGGAGAGATTGGTCATGGCTAGAATTAACTCCTGCCTGAGCAAGGACCTGGACCCGCTGCAATTTGCCTACTACCACAACAGGTCCATAGTGGATGAAATCTCACTGGCTCTCTACTCTGCTTTGGAGCACCTACATGACAGCAAAACATACATCAGGCTTCTGTTTATCGATAGCTCGATACATACAACACCATCATCCCATCAGTACTAATCAACAGGCTTCAAAACCTGGGCCTCTGAACCTCCCCGTGACTGGATCCTCAACTTTTTCATCGGTAACAACATCTTCTCCTCGCTAACAATCAACACAGGCGCACCTCAAGGATGTGTGCTTAGCCCACTGCTCTACTCTCTCTACACTCATGACTGCGTGGCAAACACAGCTCAAATGCCATCTATAAATTTGCAGATGACGCTACTGTTGTTGCTAGAATCTCAGATGATGATGAGGCACACAGGAGTGAGATAGATCAGATGGTTGAGTGGTGTCGCAAAAACAACCTCACACACAACATCAGCAAGACCAAGGAATCGATTGTGGGCTTCAGGAAGGGGAAGTTGGGAGAACACACACCAGTCTTCATTGAGGGGTCAGTGGTGGAAAGGGTGAGCAGCTTCGAGTTCCTGAGCGTCAACATCTTGAATGATCTATCCTGGGCCCAACACATTGATGCAATCACAAAGAAGATATGCCAGCAGATCTGCTTTGTTAGGAGTTTGAGGAGATTTGGTATGTCACCAAAGAGTCTTGCAAATTTCCATAGATGTACAGTGGACAGCATTCTGACTGGTTGCATCATCGCCTGGTATGGAAGCTCCAATGCACAGGGTTGCAAGAGGCTGCAGAGGGTTGTACACTCAGCTGTCTCCATCACAGGCACAACTCTCCCTGCCATCAATAACATCTTCAAGAGATGGTGACTCAAGAAAGTGGCATCCATCACTAAGGACCTTCACCATCCAGGACATGTCCTCTTCCCATTACTACCATCGAGGTGGTGGTACAGGAGCCTGAAGATCCACACTCAGCAATTTAGGAACAGCTTCTTCCCCTCCGCCATCAGATTTCTGAACGATCCATGAACACCACCTCATTATTGCTTTTTTTTGCACTATTTTGTAATTTATAGTAACTTTATGCCTTTGCACTGTACTGCTGCTGCAAAACAAGTTTCAAGACATACAAGTCAGTGATAATAAACCTGATCCTGATTCTGCAAATCCTATGGATAAAAGCACATAGAGGATTCTAAAGTAAGTAGTCAGCAAAGTGACAGTTTACAGGTTTATAATGAAATTATGTTTCACTTGCCAATCATTTCATTGTACTCCATATTGGTATTGGTTTATTATTGTCACTTGTACTGAGGTACAGTGAAAAACTTGCCTTGCATATCCATAGTACAGGTCAATTCATTACACAGTGCAGTTACATTGGGTTAGTACAGAGTGCATTGATGTAATACAGGTAAAAACAATAACATTACAGAGTAAAGTGTCACAGCTACAGAGAAAGTGCAGTTCAATAAGGTGCAGGTCACAATAAGGTAGATCGTGAGGTCAGAGTCCATCTCATCATATAAGGGAACCGTTCAATAGTCTTATCACAATGGGGTAGAAGCTGTCCTTAAATCTGGTGGTACGTGCCCTCAGGCTCCTGTATCTTCTACCCGATGGAAGAGGAGAGAAGAGAGAATGACCCGGGTGGGTGGGGTCTTTGATTATGATACACAAGACCAGCATTGAGTCTCCATCCTCAACAGCTTTCTCCCTCATTTGTTCCTTTCAACATGCTGAAGAGAGAAAACAAATATCGACACTCCACAGCATTCACCTCACACTCCATCCCTTCCAAGATGCAGCTCAGAAACACTTACTGTGGAATGACCCACTGCCATTTACAGCAATGCAATGACCAGGACTCCTACTGATTTTGGGGAGGATAAATCCGCTGATATTTAGACAGATAAAGCTGTAGTGCCACATGTAAGTGGATAAAGAACATGAACCATTAAACAAACATCATCAGGTAATCACAACACAAAATCTTTATTGCACAATATGCTCACAAGTGCCAGTGACATCATCTTTTAAAAAGATCTACTGCCATAAAGCAGTCTAAACTAATTAGATTATTTATTTTGTAAAGAGAAGAATAATGATTTCATGGCAGTTTCAATCAATTCCCCAACTTTCTTCATCCAATAAAATAACAAATTAGGCATTGCCACTGCTGCTATAGACGGAAACTTACAAATTAAATACTTCATAGTAATTAGGGGATAAGGACTGGGTTCATTCCTCAAGTTGATAACATTAAGTATCAACAAATTATTAACTTAACTTATTAAATTGATATTTAATCCAGCTTGGCTTCAAGCTGGCACAGAGCCCACTTCCCCAATGCAGGGCTGTACAGACACAGCAACCCTCTTGGCACGCAAGATGGTTCAATCTGTCTTCACAAACACAATTCAGGAAACTTTAAATTTGAGAAGCAAATGCAACAATTAGAATTTAGAATGGGTAGTAGTACATTGTAACATAGAGATGAACACAGAAATAAGAAGGTTTTCGCAGATAACAACTGCAAATATTTGTAGCAGTAATATGAAGTTGACTGTTGAGACTTTTTCTATACCTTCAGCTCATTTCTGGAGATTCAAGCTGCAAGTATATGCTAAACCTGTAAGAGGGCGAAATTCAGTCCTTTTTGAAGAGTAAATAACTAACTAGTGAGGTAACTTCCTCACCAGACAGTTCTTTTCAAACCAGCAGCCATCACTGTAGTAGATTAAATTATTCTTAATCAATATCTATTGTTGCTGAAAATTAGTCAAGGAAAATCTTCAGTCCAGTGTATACAGAGTGTAGAAATTTTGGAAACAAAGGGATAGTTTTGGAATATGAAAATATGATTTTTAAATGTTTGAGAGTTTAATAGCATTTTTTGTAAAATATTGTTGTAACCACCGACACATCGATAATTAGTAATTTGATGCTATTTTTGCAAGGAATGGTCTTTTGGATAAATAAGCATTGGAATTACTTTTGTGGTGTTTGTAACAAGTACTGATTACAATCATTATCTACACAGTGCAAGCATTGATTAAAGCCTGTCTAAATCAATGGGAAGACTGGCAGGAATTCTGGGTTCTTCTGATAAACCACAAAGATAGATAAAGTAAATGAGACACCAGTTAGATATATACCAGTAAATTAAATGGTACCAGTGCTTCTCATGTGAGAACTTAACATCACATGTTAAAGATCTCATCATGGGAAAAGACAAAGATCCCTCCTGCCCACATATTGTCTGACTATCTCATAGCAATGGGATAGGTGCTATCAGCAAATAAGCTGTAGAGTTTCCCTGTACTGAACTTCTAACTTGACTTCAAAAATACTTCTTTCTCTGCGAAGCGTTTTGCGAAGTCCTCAGATGATGAAAAGCACTGTAGAAACGCAGGTTAAGTATTTATTATAGCCCTGCTATCTTAATCTTTTCGGCTATCTAAAGAATAAAGCCTAAATCTTGCACACTGGTCTCAAATATAAATTGATAATTATCAAACTAGTTAATGTTAAAGTACTGTGAAACAACTCAGTATTTTGTAACCTTTGATTCATTTTGTTAATTAATTCTACTGACTAGCTGTAACCTATTTAAACTCTCTTATCTTTGATTTGTCCAAATTCACATCGATTGGACAAATCAAAAGATAAGAGGATTTAAACAGATTGCACCTAAAACCCTTATTTGCTTGTTTCCCTGGTTCAGGAAAGTTCTTTAAATTGTGTTAATTTCAGTAGGCACACATGGAAGAGAAGTTGATTATTTTGCTTAAAATGACACAGAGGGCCATTTGGCCCATTGGGAAGATGCAGGCTCCTAGTAGAGCAATCATATTGCCCCATCCTTCCTTTTATTAATTCCATCCAAAGCCAAAAAAATCTACCCTTAGTATTTAAATTGAAGTTTTCTGGTGACTAACTTGTGGTCTATCTTCTTTGATGATTGGATAAGATTAATTCTCTGTCTTTTTACAATTGGAGATTGGTAATGTGAATAGAACCATAGAACAATACAGCATAATACAGGCCCTTCGGCCCACCATGTTGTGCCGCCCTTCAAACCACACCTAAGACTACCTAACCCCTTCCTCCCACATGTCCCTCTATCTTAAATTCCTCCATATGCTTATCTAACAATCTCTTGAACTTGACCAATGTATCAGCCTCCACCACCACCCCAGGCAGTGCATTCCATGCACCAACCACTCTCTGGGTGAAAAACCTCCCTCTGACATCTCCCTTGATAAAAAAAAACCTCCCTCTGACATCCCCCTTGAAAAAAAACCTCCCTCTGACATCTCCCTTGAAAAATGCGGTGATAACTGGCAGATAATGAGGCAGATTCAGGCAATAAACTGCATACATCAACAAGACAGTTACAGATCTGTATTGGTTTATTATTGTCACTTATACCAAGGTACAGTGAAAAACCCTGTCTTGCATACCATTTGTACAGATCAATTCATTACACAATGCATTGAGGTAGTACAGGGTAAAAACAATGACATAAAGTCACAAAACTGTGACATAAAGTGTCACAGCTACAGGGAAGTGCATTGCAGGTAGACAATAAGGTGCAAGGTCATAACAAGATAGATTGTGAGGTCAAGAGTCCATCTTATCGTATAAGGGAACCATTCAATAGTATTATCACAGTGGGATAGAAGCTGTCCTTAAGCCTGGTGGTATGTGCCCTCAGGCTCCTGTATCTTCTGCTTGATGGGAGAGGGCAGAAGAGAGAATGACCTGGGTGAGTGGTGTCTTTGATTATGCTGGCTGCTTCACCAAGGCAGTGAGAGGTATAGACAAGAGTCCATGGAGGGGAGGCTGGTTTCCATGATGTGCTGGGCTGTGTCCACAACTCTCTGCAGTTTCTTGCAGTCTCAGGCAGAGCAGTTGCCATACCAAGCCGTAATGCATTCAGATAGGATGCTTTCTATGGTGCATCAATAAAAGTTGGTGAGTGTCAAAGGGGACATGCCAAATTTCTTTCACCTCCTGAGGAAGTAGAGGCACTGGTGAGCTTTCTTGGATTGATCTGGTGCCTTGTGATATCAGTTCTACCCCAGTGAGGAGTACTCTCACCTCTGGGTCAGAACGATTTGGAGTTGTCCCAATTTAGAAGATGGATCGCAAAAATTCAACTTACATTTTGGTGCAATACTGAGGAAGTGTTGCATTGTCAGAGGTGCTACATTTCAAGTGCCACAAATTGATAATTTTCTTACACTTCTGGCTGAAGCTGGTTGCAGAGACATCAACCTTCTCTCTGGCATTCAGTTGCTGGTTCCACTGTTAAGGATGTGGTTGTTCTTGGAGACACAAGATATTCTGCAGATGCTGGAATCTGCACCAACACACACAAAATGCTGGAGGAACTCAGCAGGGCAGGCAGCATCCATGGAGGGAAATGATCAGTCAACATTTTGGGTCAAGACCCTTCTTTAGGGCTGGAAAGGAAGAGGGGAGAAGCCAGAATAAAAAGGTGGGGGGAGGGGGAGGAGCACAGGCTGGCAGGTGATGGGCGAGTCCAGGTGAGGGGGGAAGGTAGGTTGGGGGGGGGGGGGGGGTGGGGGAGGAGACGAAAGGGAGTGATGTGAGAAACTAAGAGGTGATAGGTGGAAGAGGCAAAGGGCTGGAGAAAAAGGAATCCTAAAGGAGAGGACAGTAGACCATGGAATAAAGGGAAGATGGTGGGGAACCAGAGGGAGGTGATGGGCAGGTCGTGAGGGCAGGGGAAGGGAAAGAGAAGGGATGACAGGGCCATGGGGATGAGGGAAAACAAAGGGGTGGGGAGGGGAAAAAAGGGGTGGGGGAAACAGAGGGGAGGGGTTACCGGAAGTTAGAGAAATCGATTTTGATACCGTCAGGTTGGAGACTACCAATACGGAATATGAGGTGTTGCTCTCATTCCCCCCCATTTTTGCTCATTCCCATGGGCACTTCACCCCCTCTTTTTTCCCTTCCCCACCCTCATGCCCTGCCCATCACATCCCTCTGGTTCCTCACCTCCTTCCCTTTACTCCATGGTCTACTGTCCTCTCCTACTGGATTCCTTCTTCTGCCCTTTGCCTCTTCTACCTGTCACCTCTCAGCTTCTTACATCACTCCCTTTCATCCCCCCTCTCACCTGGATAGGCAGGACTCACCCATCACCTGCAGCATGTGCTCCTCCCCCTACCTTCTTATTCTGGTTTCTGCCCTCTCCCTTTCCAGTCTCGATGAAGGGTCTCGGCCCGAGACTGCGACTGTTTATTTCCCTCCATAGATGCTGCCTGACCTGCTGAGTTCCTCCAGGATTTTGTGTGTATGGTTGTTCTTGGAGTTGCCCATTCCAGTTAGTCTTTCAATCACCCACCACCATTCATAACTGGATATGGTTTGGCTGCAGGGCTTTGATCCATCCAATTCGTTAACCATGGGATCACTTTGCACTGTCTAATGTATGCGGCTTAGCACACATATGTTGTTCCCTTGCCAGCTTTGCACTGTATTTTGAGATACTCTTTGTGCTGTTCTGACATACCCATCCAGACTTCTTATTGAATCAGTGTTGGTCCCTGACTTGATAGTGATAAAGAGGTTTAAGATACCTTGAGGTTACAAATTATGGTGGAATATAACCATGCTGGCCCGCTGCATCATAGGGGTGCTCCATTCTGAGTTACAGTTCTAAATCTTTCCCATTTAGCATGATATAATGCCTCACAACACAAAGGAGGGCGTCTGCAGTGTGAAGATGCAAATTTGTCTCCATAACGACAAAATGCATTGGCCACCCCCATCAAGACTGATAGTCAAATGTATTTGTGGTATGTCCACTGGTAAGCAGGAGGCCAGACAAGCTTGGCAGAACTTTCACCAGATGGCACAAATGCTGATTGGCAGCTGCATCCATCCAAACTCAGTGATGCTGCTACCAAGCCACTCTGTGACTGACACGGAAGTCCTCTAACCACAGATCACCATGTGTCCTCAAAACTTCAAGTGCTGATTCCGAGTATTGTCCAACATGGAGAACATATACACACATCTCTATACAAATGAGATACTGAGGTGACCACATGGCACAGGGATGAGTACTGCACAGTTTAAACCCTCTACAGATTCTGACTAGGAAATGGGGGCAACCCAGGACACTCTGATAGTTGATGAAAATAAAAATAAAAATGCAATTGTTGGAAATCTTAAACGATAATAGCTGATAATATTTAGAAGGTCAAGCAGCATCTGTGGAAAGTGAAACAGAGTTAACGTTTCAGATCCGAGACCCCTCGTCAGAATTGGAAAGATGAGTGTTTCCAGCATTTCTGTTTTTATTTCAAACTCTGAGAGTTGGCATGTACATCGATTGTTCAGAAGCTATGAGCATATCCTATCCTTTTGGTTCATAAACAGATGCATATCATGGCAATCCAAGTTGTGGCAAATGTTTTGAAATCTCTGGTCAGGCTTTAACTTGACTGCTGTGTACATTTTGGGATGGGAAGGATGTGTGCTGGGACCAGGCAGATGGTTGGAGGAAAAGCCCAAGGTCAGGCAGAGTGGGGATGATTAGTAATGGTGGAATACCAAAGGCAGCACCTACCTAAGGAAGATGTTTACCTCATAATTTGTCACAACAGTCCAGGTAGCATGAATGCTTTTAACTAATGTCAACCAGGTCTCAACCCCAAGGATAAGACCTGCTTCAACATTCTCACAGGCCTTGAATTGTTGAACTTTGTGCAAGAGATTGCAACTGGGCATTGTGCACTATTTGACATCACAGCACAATGGCCTCCATGTGCCAGATGCCCAGATGAGCTACCAACAGTTCTGATCTGCTGTCTTTCACTCCAACATGTAAAAAGACAAACAAACCCAAATGCTTGAAAACCGTGATGCCACCAAAAGATGGAAGCAGGTTTTAAATGGAAAAGAAATACTTTAAGAGCAGAAGAGAGGGACCAATTGGGTAACTCTTTGAAAAGGGCTGGCATCGGCATGATGGCTAAAATGGCCTCCTCCTTCAGGGGCCCTGGACTCTGGTGAGACTCTAAACAAAGAACCAACAAACATTAACCAGCTGAACCCTAGATCAAAGCCACACAGAATTACACTTCAAATGGGAAGGACAGTGCTTAAAAATATGGGGGGGGGGGGGGCTTGGGAATATGTTGCATATTTAACAATGAAACTTGTTGTTTCTCTTTATTGTCTTCTTTCCTTCCTTTCCAACAAACAGCAGAAAAGTTAATCTTATATTTGTCTTTTTAAAAGCTTTTTGAGAATTGCAAGCATTGGCTTTGATTAACTGCTAGAGGTAGAATCAACTGGAATAACTTCAAGTCAAAAGAAACAGACAAATGTGTTTACATCCACCTCCTTTGCTTCCATGGGAGATCTTCCTGTAAGCATTCAAGTTGCTTTCATCTATAAACCTAGTACGAATGGGATGAGGTAGTTTGCTATTAATGTTTTGCTTTGAGATAGTTAATATCATGATCTTGATCAAAAATATTACTTCAAGCTGCCTTCACATTAATTTCTTTGGACCACCACTTCTGGATATGCAAGTTATGTGCACACTGCAAGAACTCAAAATAAACTTCCCAAATCCACAAGTGTTAACTTGTCAAGTACACCTTGAAATTAATACTTTATGCACATTCAGAAAGTTTACTTATTTATTAAAACAAAAGCTGAAATGATCCTTGAATTTCTACTCTAATCATAAAATGTGATTTCTTTTGTATAACTGCACGTTAACAGTTCAACTTCCAATAACTCACAAGATCACAAGACAAAGGAGCAGAAGTAGGCCATTTGGCCTATCAAGTCTGCTCCATGAGCTAAACTAAAAACTATTCCTATCTAACCCCAAATTCTGGCCTTATCCCCATATCCCTTGATACCATGACTATTTAGATACCTATCTCCTCCTTAAATGCCCCCAGTGATTGGGCCTCCACAGCTGTACATGGCAAAACTCCATAATTTCACTACACTCTGGCTAAGGAAATTTCTCCTCATTTCTGTTTTAAACCAGTACCCTCTAGTTCTAAGATTGTTCCCTCTAGTCCTGGACTCACCCACCAAGGGAAACAGCTTAACCACATTTACTCTGTCCAGTCCTTTCAACATTCTAAATGTTTCTATGAGGTCCCCTCTCATTCTTCTGTACTCCAGTGAGTACAGTCCAAGAGCCGACAAACGCTCGTCATAAGTAAGCCCTTTCATTCCGGGAATCATCCTCATAAATCTCCTCTGAACCCTCTCCAACATCAGCACATCCTTCCTAAGATATGGGGCCCAAAACTGTACACAGTATTCCAAATGAGGCCTCACTAGTGCCCCATAGAGCCTCATCAACACTTCCCTACTTTTATACACTATATCTCTCGAAATGAATGCCAACAGACCATTCACTTTCTTTACCACCGATCCGACCTGGTGGTTAACCTTTAGGGTATCCTGCACGAGTACCCCCAAGTCCCTTTGTACTTCTGTACTTGGAATTTTTTCCCCTTCTAGAAAATAATCTGCCTGTTTATTTCTGTTTCCAAAGTGTACAACCACACATTTCTCAACATTGAATCTCACCTGCCATTCCTAAACTATTCTCCTAAACTATCTAGGTCTCTCTGCAACCTACCTGTCTCCTCAATACTCTCTACTCCTCCACCTATCTTGGTGTCATCTGCAAACTTAGCCACAAAACCATTTACTCCATCATCCAAATCGTTAATGTACAAAGTAAAAAGAACCGACCCCTGCGGAACACCACTAGTAACTGGCAGCCAACCAGAACGGGATCCCTTTATTCCCATCCTTTGCTTTCTGCCTACCAGCCAATGCTCCACCCATTCCAATATCCTACCTGTAATTCCATGACCTCTCATCTTATTAATCAGCCTCTTGTGCGGCACCTTGTCGAAGGCCTTTTGAAAGTCTAAATACACAACATCCACAGCCTGTCCCTTATCCACCCTACCTGAGATTTCCTCACAACACTCCAATAGGTTGGTCAAGCAGGATCTTCCCTTCACAAAACCATGCTGGCTTGGACCTATCTTGCCCTGCACCTCTAGGTATTCCATAACCTCATCCTTGAGGATCGATTCCAATAACTTTCCCACCACTGATGTCAGACTAATAGGTCTGTAATTTCCTTTATGCTGCCTCCTACCTTTCTTATACAGTGGAACTACATTTGTGACCCTCCAGTTCTCCGGAACCATGCCGGAGTCTATTGATTCCTGGAAAATTATCACCAATGCCTCCGCAATCTCTAAAGCCACCTCCTTCAGAACCCGGGGATGCACCTCATCTGGTCCGGGAAACTTATCTGCTTTTAGTCCATTTAGCTTCCCTAGCACCTTCTCTCTAGTGATCTTGACTGAACTCAGTTCTATCCCCTGAGACCTCTGACTATCAGGTAGATTGCTGATGTCCTCCACAGTGAAGACCGATGCAAAATACTCATTTAGTTCCTCTGCCATCTCTCTGTTATCCATTATAATCTCTCCTGCACCATTTTCAATTGGTCCTATATCAACCCGTGTCTCTCTTTTACTCTTCATATATTTAAAAAAATCTCCTAGCATCCTTTTGAATGTTATCTGCCAACTTCCTTCCATAATTCATCTTTTCTTTCCTAATGACCTTCTCAGTTTCTTTCTGTAAGTTTTTAAAAGTTTCCCAGTCTCCTGTTTTCCCACTAATTTTTGCTTCCTTGTATGCCCTACCTTTTGCTTTTATTTTAGCCTTAACCTCTCATTATCCACAATTGTGTCATTTTTCCATTCATAATCTTTTTTCTTGGAATATATCTATCCTGCATTTTCCTTATTTCTTGTAGAAATTCCATCCATTTCTGCTCTGCCGTCACTTCAACTAGCTTACTTTTCCAATCAATTTGGGCCAGTTCCTCTCTCATGCCACTGTAATTTCCTTTGTTCCACTGAAATATTGACACATCTAATATCAGCTTCTCCTTGTCAAATTTGAAACTGAACTCAACCATATTGTGATCACTGGTTCCTAATGGTTCCTTTACCTTTAGTTCCCTAATCACCTCAGGTTCATTACACAGCACCCAATCCAAAACAGCCGATCCCCTGGTGGGCTCATCAACAAGTTGCTCCAAAAAGCCATCCCGTAGATACTCCACAAACTCGCTCTCCTGAGATCCACTGCCTTCCTGGCTTTCCCAATCCATCTTCATGTTAAAATCCCCCATAATTATCTTGACATTGTCTCTCTGACACGCTTTTTCTATTTCTAGCTGTAACATATAGTCCACATCCCAGGTGCTGTTAGGGGGGCCTATATATAACTGCTATTATTGTCCTTTTACCCTTGCCATTTCTTAGCTCCACCCATAAGGATTCCACTCCTTCTGACCCTATGTCCCATCTCTCTATTGATTTTATATCATTACTAACCATCAGGGCCACACCACCCCCTCTGCCTACCCGCCTATCTTTCCTATACACTGTGTACCCCTGGACATCCAGTTCCCAATCACATCCGTCATTAAGGCATGACTCGGTGATTGCCACAATGTCATATTTTTTTAATCTGTAGCTGTGCCACTAGGTCATCCACTTTATTCCTAATGCTACATGCATTTAAATATGGTACACTTAGACTAGTATCTGCTACCGATTTCACTGTATCTCTATTGTTCAGCAAATTATCCTGTCTTTTCACCTGCCTGTCCTTCTTACCATCTTCACTGCACACTGTCTTGGACTTGTTCCTATATAACTATTAAAGGAAATTGTTCATATACATGAAATAGAGACATTTCCAGGCATCTATTGAAAGATCAGGAGAGTAGAGCTAATTAGATAGCTCTTAAATCATCACTGACGTGTTGGACCAGGTGTCCTTCAGTTTGGCAAATATTAGCCCTCTCACTTAGAGGCCACAAATGTGGGTACATTTTCCTAAAGTTGGGGATGGGACATTGTTTTGATAGATTCAGTTGGTGGATTATACAATAGTTACACTGGAATCTTGCTCTCTTACTTGACAATGGCCACACAAATTCTAGGGTCTATGGACTTTGTTCCATTTCCCAAAGATAACAGACTTGATATAAATTATCGCAAACTACCATCAAGTGTACAATAATTCTGGATCCAATCTCCTTTCCCCTCAAAGTGTGGATTTGAAAACTGTTACCACTGTGCTTTAGTCATAAACCCATCCAGTACACCAGCTGAATTGGGTGTATTGGGATGCAGTGTTCTACAAGGTCAAAAACCCCTAGAAGTGGGGGGAAAATAATAGGGTGGTGTGACAGATAGTTTGGGCCTGAATAGGAGCCAACATATTCATCCGCTGAAAACTGAGTATTATTTTCTTATGATTTATTTAAAAGCATTTCACTAACTGACAAAACATTAGCCCTCACCAAAAATCCATTTCCTTTTGCAGCCTGGATTATGGAAAAAGGAAATTTTCCCAAGATTACTTATCACATTTGTAAACAGAGAAACACCATGATGTAACAATGCCAATGTGAATTAATTACCCTTATATTGTTACAGGCACTAGCCTGAATACTGGAGATAGCAAGAAGCTGAACCATGGGACCAGAAAGGCCCCAGGCTTCACTATCTGTTTGGAATCAGCCTGCCTCAGACACAATAACAGCTCAGAGGGGATAATTACTTCTTTGAGTTGGGAAGTGACAAATCAACTGCAGTTCCTGATTCAATCCAGCACTCTATTTGAAAGTCTGGCTGTTGTCAAGATCAGACTGATCATCAAAGTCTTCATGTTAGAAATGGGAGCTAAAACCCTGATATACCCAGAACCCACATTTCACCATCCCCCTCCAGTGTTTAGCAGTAGCTGATGAGCCTTGTGAAACTGAGGAAAAAGGCCAGGGTGCCAAAATATCATGAGAAGCCTAGAGGAAGGTAGGAAGAGTGGTAAGTGCCAGCACAGGACAGTGCATTCCAGTTCCATGATGCAACACTTGAAAAATGCCTACAGCTTCACTGAGGTTGCCATGCCTTTGGAAAATATTGTGTATAAAGCACATCTATTATTTTCAACTTTCTTTTTCTAACTTTTAAATACTTTAAAAGTTCATTATTAGAAAACAGAACAAGAATCCTTCCTGTATCTGGGAAGTATTTCTTCAGCTTTGCGTACATTTTCTTTACTAAAACCCTTCGATGATACGCAACTGCTTTTGCCACTCTCAGATTTGAGTTGGCATCCTGACACTTAAGTTTGACTGAATCTCATCACAACTAGCGATCATTCTTGACCTTGAATTCCTTTCAACAACCAACCGCTGTGAGAACAAAGCAGGACTGGTAATGTGTGAATCCCAAATCTCCAAACAAGGAGTGTTTTGGAGGTTGAGGAAGGAAGCCGACCGAAGGATATGGAGATATAGAAGTCATCAACAGCAAGAGCATTAGAAACCCTGCTAATTTTAGAGTCATGTAGTTATACAGCATGGAAACAGGTCCTTCAGCCCAACTCTTCCACGTCGACCAAGTTGCCTACCTGAACTACTTCCATTTTCCTGAATTTAGCCCCTATCTCCCCACCCAGAAGGAGTGTGTGATAACGGTGCACATGTTTAACCCACATGTACCTGTTGTGGATGCCCTCACCTTCCTGGCTCGTTATGTTGAGAGAGCAGGAAACTGTGTGGACATCAGGGACCTGTTTGGGATCTGGACCAGCAAGTGCCAGGTGAAGGTCAAGCTAAGGGTGGACGCTAATGGTACCATCATCCACCCTCTCTCAGTGTTTGCCATGGGAGGGAACCGTGGGTATGTGGTATATGCAGGACAACCCAGGGTGTGTCATAACTGCAACAAATCTGGGTATGTGGAGGCCAAATGCAGTGCAGTCATCTGCAAGAACTGCAAGCAGGAAGACCACCAGACCAAGGACTGCAGGGAAAGTAAAAGCTGCAACCTGTGTGAAGAGCAGGCCATCTCTACAAGGCCTGCTCAAAATGTGCCTGCACTCATGCACAGGCAATAAGAGGGGGAGCTGGCACCGACAACCCGCGAAGGAATGCTGGCACTCCCCCTACCAGTGCAGAGGCCCCTGCACAGACTGATACGGCGACCAGGACTGAGAAATGATCAACCGCCTCGAGCTCCCAAACCCCAGCCACAAACCACCAGGCCCCTCCCCAAGAGGAGGAGTCAATGGAAGAGGGAACGGCAGAGGGAAAAGAAGGGGAACGGCAGATGCCGAAAAGGAAGTAATCTCGGAAGACACCACCCGAGAGACAACGGGCTTCTGAGAGTAAAAGTAATTGGAAGAAAAGGGCAATGCAATAGACAGATGCCGGCAGCCTTTCCTCGTTGAAGGATGAAGCAGGTATGGAAAACTGACAATGCAGGCAGATGAAATGTCAAAATGGAGGGGACAAGAGGAGAGGAGCCTGCTCTTACCTACAGAAGGACGAAAAGGCAGGCGGGGGATGTGGAAGTTGAACTTCAAGCTGCTGACCCCAGAGAACAGAGGAACTAAAAGGGGATTTATACAGGTTGGAGAACCGTGAAGCCCCACTTTGACTCCCTGATTCACTGGTGGGAAGCAGCCAAGGAGAACATCAAGAGGTCCTTCATCCTCAAAGGTGTTCAGAAAGCTAGACAGAGTCAGAGGGAACTGCGCCAACTCCAGGTAGACTTGCAGCAACTTCTCCTTCTGCATTCAGGAGGGGTGGATGTGAGAGAGGAACTCAGAGAGGTGAAGAGATGGCAAGCTGTGCTTTTTGCCTCTGAGTCCTGAAAGATCTTCAGATCCAGAGTTTGATTTGTGGAGCAGGATGAGACATGCTCACGCTTCTTCCAAAAGGTTCACAGGGGAGCTCCGTGATCCACAGCCTGAAGATGATGGCTCAGTAACATCCTCACAGAGAGATATACTGAGGATCTGCAGATCTTTTTGTGCTGGTCTGTATGACAGAAAGACCACAGATAGCACAGCCTCCCTGAACTTCCTGTCCTCTGTCACGGAGGTGTTAGATGATAGCAAGTGGGAGAGCCTGGATTAGCCACTGACCCTGGAGGAGTTGACCAGCTCCATCCATTCCCTTGGCATGAATGAAACTCCCGGAAGTGCCAGCTTACCAGCAGAGTTGTACTCAGCTCTGTGGGACTGGATGGGCCTGGACCTGCTGGAAGTGTACGACGCTATGCTTCTGGCTGGCAGCATCTCAGACTCCATGAAGAAGGGCATTACTGCCCTCATAAACAAGAAGGGGGAGAGGGAGGATATCAGGAATTGGAGACCCATTTCACTGTTGAATGTGGATTATAAGATTCTGTCCAAGGCCATTGCCAACCGGGTCAAGTCTGCTCTGTGACAGGTTGCAGAGCATCCTTTGCTGGATCCATTAAGAAGGACGAGAGCATAAGAGGGGTGGCATTGCCAAGCAGTGGAGGAACACAAGTCAAAACCTCCCTGTACATGGACGATGTTGCCGTCTTCTGCTCGGATTCACGGTCAGTTCGCAGGCTGATTAACATCTGTGACCAGCCTGAGTTGACTTCAGGGGCCAGAGTCAACCGCAGGAAGAGTGAGGCCATGCTCTTTGGCAACGGGCCTGACCGATCCAATGTCCCCTTCACCGTCAGGTCTGACTACCTGAAGGTGCTGGGGCTCTGGTTCGGAGGGGGTGAGGTGTGTAACAAGAATTGGCTGGAGTGGATTGGGAAGGCCAAACAAAAATTGGGTTTGTGGAAAAGGCGTTCTGTCAATAACTGGGAAGAACTTGGTCATCAGGTGCGATGTGCTCTCAGGGCTGCTGTACTTGGCGCAGGTGTGGCCTGTTCCTCGCTCCTCTGCCTCAGCATTCACCTGGGACAGCTTCCAGTTTATCTGAGGGTCCACGATGGAGCGAGAGCAACGGGTCAAGATGCACGTCCCCTGAGAATGGGGGCAAAAATGTACCCAACGTGGCCCTCATCCTGATGACCATCTTCGTGTGTGGCTGTATCAGCAAAGTACATGGGCACCAAGTATCACTACATGATGAGGCTCTACCTGTCCCTGGTGTTGCACAAGAGAGGCCTGGCCCCTTTACTGCGCAATGCCCCAATCAGCTGGATGTTGCCGCACTACCTGCCCTTTGTGGAAGGTTCTTCCAAGTAAACACCTTTGACCACAAGTCCATCAGACAGGTCAGTGCAGAATGTACTGCAGACACTGCGGGACTGGGACACTATGGATTCTGTGGGTTTGTTCCCTGAGTAAATTGCCCAAGCCATCTAGCAGAATGCCTCAGCACCAGATCTGACCAACAAGCACCAAGACCTCGCTTGGCTGGTGGTGAGAGGGCCCCCACAGTCAGATTGTTGCATACAGAACGATATATCATCCCCAATGCACACTGCCCTCGGGACGGCTGCGGTGGGGAGGAGACGGTCACCCACCTCTTTGCCGACTGTGGATTTGCTCAGAGGGTGTGGAGACGGATACAAGGGTCCGTGTCCCGGTTCGTCCCCAGCAGCTGCATGACAGAGGATTCTCTGATCTACGGGCTGTTCCCAGAGTCACACACTAAGACAGACATCAAGTGCTGCTGGAAGGTCATCAACTTGGTGAAAGACGCCCTTTGGTCAGCCCAAAACTTGTTGGTCTTCCAGCACAGTGAGATGTCCGTAAGGGAATGCTGCCGACTGGCACATTCCAGGCTGCGGGAGTATATACTGAGTGATGCACTGAAGCTCGGTGCAGCCAATGCTAAGGCTCTATGGGGAAGGACTGCAGTCTTGGGTCCTACCGCCACCACACAGAGGGGCGGAGTCAGGTGGGGAAGCCACTTGAACAATAAAAGGGTGCATCGCCCCCAAGGTATCACAGAAGTGGCAATGGCGCTACGGTTTCTTTCCTTTAAAAAGTTACACTACTGAACGTAATGACTATGAATGTAAAAGTTTTCATGGTTTCTTCTTTTGTATATATCCTTTATTACAAATCGAGTTCATTTTTGAAATTAAAAAGTCAGTGGGTCAAAGAGTCAGTTTCATGCTGTGTGACTTAGTGATGCTAATACCCTTATAAGTGTGCATAAAGGAAAAAAATCACAGATGTCCAAACTCCAATTATGTTTTCATGGTGAGCAAAAACTTGTCATTCAGATGGTTATAGCTGCATTTTTAAAACTTCCAGTGCAATATTTTGGGACCCTTTGAAGTTGGTGTTCCAACTGGTGAAAAGCCAAAGCCTTGCAACTATGCCATGTGTTTTGATGATCATAAGTGGAAACTGCTTTAGTTGTGTGGAAAAAATGTGGTTCGATTTAAGTTAAATTTGTGAACCGTTCTCAGGTTATAATGAAATGTTTCAATTGCCTCAGTACAACAAGGTTACCAGCTTGAGTGAGGTGCATGTAAAAAAAAGACAACCCTGCCTCACTCATGCAGGGAGAATTCTTCATAAAAATCAATGGTATCCTTAATTTCTAAGTGGTGAATCACCTCTGGTGATATGTGACCTATTTCAACTGTTGTCACATGCACATGTAGTGATAGATTTTCAGCTATATTTAATTTTCCAACATCACCTGATGGTCATAATTACACTTGGCTCCAGCTATCAACTTTGTAAACTCATTTTAGTGGTAGAGTGGAAAATTGCAAAGGAGGTATGCAATTGGAAGTAAGGGTCAAAATTACTAAACGAAGCAGAGTTAAATGCTTGCAAGTTGAAGTAACATCACGGCACCTGAGAGCAACAAATTACATTTTGGAAAACAGAAAATTAATAGTCCCGACAAGCAAGTTTTTTGCTCTATGGTTCTGAAAGTTCTCCAACTATAGTCTGCCAATCTCCGGACTGTCACAGATTACTCGAGAATGTAACAGACACAGGAATGACATGAAAAATTAAGATGAACTTTGATGGGTTAGGGTTAGGGTTCATTTGCAGTACATGATTTAGCCAAAATCACACAGAAAAAACAAACAACAGACTTCTCACCTTAACAAACCTGCATTGATATTAATCCACCTTATTAGTAAGAGTCCATGTACCACCTTGAACTATATATATTGTTGTTTGTTTCAGTAACTTCAATAACTCATTCTTAAATGATGACAATCACTGTTCATTCACTAATTCTAATAACATTTTCCACTCTCTCCCTAAAACAGATGTGTCCTAAATCTCTTGAATTTAATTTCTTTACCTACATGTTCTTGACCACTTGCTATGGAAAGGGGCTTGCCAGTAACTAGTGCAGTATTTCTTCTAATTAACACTAATTTCAACAAAAGATCATTAGAAACCACAAAGAAACTGGGTTACTGGCTGTTGCTGTCATCTCTCCAATTTCTGCTAAAGCTTTGCCAAAGTTACACCTAGAGATCTGATAACATATCAAAGAATGGAATCTGCTTCTCTATACTCATCTCACCCCTTTAACTGTTTGACCTCTTCTGTGAGATCATTCCCTTTATTTCCTGGAATCCACACACTTCAAGTATGATATTCATTAAACCACAATCCAGCAATGGGCACTATACGAACAGACTATCACACCGGAATGAGAAGTATAAATATTCCATCTATGTTTATTTAGAATAACAACCCACATCAAATCAAAGGCCTTCACATTGATGAATGTAAAATGGAAAGCTGCTGTTACTAGTGCAAGATCACATTTATTACAAGTCTTCAGCTTGCAAGCACATGATGATTGCAGGATATTTCTTTAACAAAATTAAAATTGCATTTCTTTTTTTTAACCTAACAAACTGAACATAAATCACAGAAAAGATATTAATTCTAACCATAAATTTTTTTAAGTGATACAACTTACCCAGGCAATTATGGCCATCATGCGCCAACATAAAGCCATCGTAACACATGCACCTGTAGTTGCCGGGAATGTTGATGCACTCATGAACGCAACCACCATTGTAGTCATTGTCACATTCATCAACATCTGGAAGACAGTTAGCAAGACTCAGTAAAGCACAGGGCATTTTGGAAGACATTACAGATGAGCAGAAGGTAATCAATGGCAATGGAGACAAGCACCATAGTGAAAGTATTTGATTGTCCCTGTAAAGCTGGGCTTCCAGTTCAAGAGTACAAACAACTCACTGCAAACATCTCATGCTGTGGTAAATAATAATGGAAAAGAGGTGAAAGTTCAGGAAGTGGTCACAAAAATGTTGTTACCACAACTTCTGGAAAAATGCTGCAGTGCTAAACATTATTAAAGAATGCAGATAAAGTTCCCGAATATCTATTTTTGGAAAAAGAATTTACAATTTGGTTAAGCTCATCCAATGTAATCTAAAACATTGAAAACACTGTTGTCGTTACCAGCAGATAAAGAGTTAAAAGATTTGCATAACATTCCACAACTCAATATTTTTAATGGCAGGGTTAACCCAATTATTTCAAACATTTTGTGGTCTTCATTAAAGAAACATAATATCATATAAACATTAAGTTTGCCTGCCAAATGTCACTTCCAGGCCAACTTTTCAGAATTATTAAGTGTTCTTTTGCAGGTCATAACTCATCTAAACTTTCACTGCCTTCATTAACCTCTAAGTAGTTCACATAAAACGGAAAGTATATACACGAATGCTCCATTAGATGTACACTTATGCAGGACTTACATTTCCCAGAGATCTGTAAGTTGTTGCGCATAGAGATGGGATTTTTCCAAATGATTCACTCCCTCAAAATTCCTGTAATCACTTACATTACATACAGTGGGCAGGCATGGCAATGAGAATTGACAGTTTGGGTAATCAGCCTTAGGAAAGCAGGCATGGGGCTGGGCCTAATATTATTGTACTGGTGTAAAGATCTGGCACCAGACTTCAATGCTACTTAGTTGGCACAAAGACACATGCAAGGGCCTGATGCAAGGAGGTGGTAGCAAGATATGGGCCGGGATGATAAAATTAAAAATGAAAATGTTGTAAACACTCAACAGGTCAGGCAGCAGTTGTGGCAAGAGAAATAGAGTTAACCTTTCAGCTCTGGGACCCTTTGTTCTGATGCGATTATGTTGAACCAAAGATTGCCTTAAAATTATACCAGCTTTCCTTCCCCTCCAATTACAATGGGAAATCTTGACTTGCAATTATTTAGTGGCCTTTCGCATTGTTGGCAATGTTTGACAAGTAGATCAAAAATGTAAAGAACAAGGAAAGGTGGCAATTGCCTAGTATGAAAAACTTTCCACCACAATTTCCACCCCCTTCCTCCTCAAATATGACCACCTACTCAAATGTTAAGGATATGTGGAAATGCACTGGCATAAAAGCTCATTGCATTTTGATTTATTTTTGCATTACAAATATATCACCATTCTAAAAATCTGTGGAGCAGACATACAAGTCACAGGATGCATCTATCAGTACCCTTTGGTGCTGCATAGGCTAGAGTGTGCAAGGGGGCATTAAAAATGTTCACACACTATCACTACCATGTAAAAAGCAAGAAAATCTACAGATGTTGGAAATCAGAAATAAAAACAGAATTTGTTGAAAGTGCTCAAGTTTGGGTAGCATCTATGGACAGAAAAATAGTCAGTATTTCAGGTTAAAGAGGCTGCAGAGGGCTGTAGACTCAGCCAGCTCCATCTCGGGTACAACAATTCCCACCATCAAGAACACCTTCAAGAGGCAGTGCCGCAAGGAGGCAGCATCCATCATTAAGGACCCTCACCACCTGGGACATGCTCTCTTCACGTTACTACCATTGGGGAGGAGGTACAGGAGCCTGAAGACCCACACTCAGCATTTCAGGAACAGCTTCTTCCCCTCCGCCATCAAATTTCTGAACAGTCCATGAATACTGCCTCGTTATTCCTCTTTTGCACTATTTATTTTTTTTAAACTTGTAGTAATTTTTACATCTTTATGTCTTGCACTGTACTGCTGCCACAAAAGATCATATTTCATGACATATGTCAGTGATAATAAACCCGATTCTGATTCGTAACCGGGAGTAGTTACAAAGCACGTCACAGAGGAGGAGGAAGGGGGAGGGAGAACAAAGGTAATGTCTGTGATAGACTGGGGACCAGGAGAGACGATGATACAAATACCGATGCTGTCAACTGAGAGAGTTCATCCATCTGGAGGAGAGGTAAATTGAAGAGAGAGTCATACAGTAATACAGCATGGAAACAGGCCCTTTGGCCCAACTCATCCATGCCAACCGTGGTGCCCACCAATCTAATGACATTTGTCTGTATTTGACCCATATCCCTCTGAACCTTTCCTATCTGTGTGCTTATTCAAATGTCTTTTAAGTTTTGTTGTGAGCACATAAATGATGAATGAGCACGGAGAGAGGAAATGAACACAATGCTGGATACAGAACACAGCAGTTACTGGAAATCTGAAATAAAAGTGAAAGCTGGAAATACCAAGCATTCTATGGAGAGAGAAAAGCTGAGTCTCTCTTCACCCCTCCCCCTTTCTGTTGCTAAAATATGCTTTACCAGATTTCCTTGTGACAAAGGATGCCATTTCATCCCATTGATTCTATGCTGGCTCACAGAGCAACCTCATTCCTCCATTCATTTTGCCTGTAACCTATTCTCTTCACATTTCCATCAGCTCCCTCAGACTCACCTACAATTTACAGTGACCAACTAATCTACCTTTGACATGTGGGAGAAGACTGGAGCACCCAGAAGAAACTCATATAGTCACAAGGAGAACATGCAAACTCCACACAGACAGCACCCAACGCCAGGACTTAACCCAGGTTATCGGAGCCGTGAGGCAGCAGCTCGACCGGCTGCACCACTGTGCCTCCCCAGACTTGGCCAAGTTCTGACAACAGGTCATCCACCTGAAATATTAATTCTGTTCCCCTCTCCACTGAAACTGCCTGACCCTGCTGAGTATTTCCCATATGCCCTGTTTTTATATCACTCGTAGCTGCCAATAAATAAGTTATGTTGGTAGCAGTCAATCAAAAAAAGTTTCCCCATTTCTGGGAAGAAAACCTGAAGATGTTGTTTCAAATTCTTTCTGTGGAGTAATACAGCCTTCCCAAATTTCGTGCCCTGGCAAATCTTATAAGCAAGTGAAAACTGACTGAAAAACCTCATGAGACGTGCTCATGGAAAACAGCACATATATAGTTTTCCTTTTTCTGTATGTCACTTGAAATGGCAGGAACATCTGTTTCAAACTTGTTTATCACACCTCACGTTCACACTTTTGTACTTGCACTGTGGAAATGCAAATTTCAATGTCACACTTTGACCTGATTAGCTCAAATTTTGCGCTTGTAAAAGTGTGAAAATTCATAACTCTAAATATGAACAGTGAGGAAAATCTGCTAAAGAGAAACAAAACCAAATTATTCTATACGTATCTGCTTGAAGAAACATCTCAGTTTCTTCAGCCAATCCCGTACAAGCAAAGATTAAAAATAGTTCACCTTGAATTTTCCAATGCTTCACAAAAATATGATTGTGTGAAAATGAGATGTACTCATCTTTTAAATTTTGAAACCCAAGCTGTTATTTCTCCAGAAATATTAATCTGTCAGAGTTAACAACAACAAATCTTTTTATGCAATAATGCAACAGATCAAAGGCCTTATTCTTTAGAAGGCAGGAGCTTTTTAAATGGATTACATCAAAATAAAGGTACAACATGAACTTTGCAAATGTTTCCATCTCCCTTAGCAGACAGAAACCTCAAAGCCCCTTCTTTTAATTGGCTGAAAAATTGTTCCATTAAACAAGTAGTGTGATGGACCAATGCACATTTGTACTTAAACACCCTGCTGCAATATTCTGTTGTGTATGAGGACTCAGACATTGTGTGCAGTGCAATCAGCCTTACATTCATTCTGTGCACAAAGACTTTTAACTCCATTAACTCTGGCTTTCAGGAATAAGCAGAAGAATGCAGGCAAGTGTCAGGTTCTAGAATGAAGGAATTAGGGGGTGGCCACAGTGGTGGGGCCTGGAGCAAGTGAGGGGGAGGGTTGCAGTAGGCAGGGCCACATTCCCTTTAATTGTTGCTTTAGCAAGGTTCTTCATGAAGGTCTTCCTCTGCATGCCTTTTGTGTGCCACATGCACAAAAAGAACCTGAAGCAGGTGGTGTCCAAGTGCTTGTCAGATGCTGTTGGCCTCCATTGTGCACACCTGAATGTTAATATGCTTGCACATGGAGAGCTTGGAAGCAATCTGCCAACTCTGACTTTTGCAATGAGTACTCAACCATATTTGGTGATAGGGTTTTTTTTAAAACAAATACCCCATCTTATAGCTATTGATAGGATTCATATACCTCATGCAGCTTGGCACACACTTGTGTGTTAACCTCCCTCTCATCTCCCTGGGGAAGGGTTGTTACTCAACATCCAGAAGGAGTGGCATCACCGCCTTTGGAGAGCTCATGCCCGCCAAGACTAGTTAGGGAGTTGATGGTGAGGTACCCAGCTCTAGTCACACAGGACAGCAAAGTTGGAGACATGTTTCTGCAGTTGATAAACACCTACATTGTTATCATGGCAACTCACTGAAGTGCCACACTCACAAACTTCCACTCCATAATCCCTGAGGTTGGTGTTCACCTATTTTTAATTAATTTTACCTTACTGCAGGCCCTCCACAGAGGAGAAAGAAAGAGGAGCGCAATGATAATGATGAAGAAGAGCAACAGAGATGGACCTACCTTCTTCCGTGTTTTGGTAAAGATGATGCTGTGAAAGAAGGCCCCATTACTATTTTACCAAACTCACTCCCAGTACCTTAAGCCTTATTTGTTGCATTGCCCCATGCAACAGTTCTGATAATATCATGTCACAGGGATTCCCATTGCAGCTATCAACAGCTGTCCCGAGAAGGGGTAATGCAACTCTTTAGCTTAGGGCTGCTGTTCCTCAATACCTACAGTGAGCTTAGTTAAAATATTGAACCCAACATCTGCCAAATAAGATCATAACAGTCATAAAACCAACTGTTTGGTCATCCTGGATCTTAGCCACCAGATGCCTGTGTAGAACAATCCTTGGTTTTTTAAATTATTCTAGAAAACCTGGCAAACATACTGATGAGAATATGCAAAATGCATATATTTTAATTATGGCCCATTTACCAATTTGCCAGGCATTTTGCTAACTTTCCCCATTGACTGATTGCCCATTCTCAGCCTTGAAGTAACTGCTAATAAATCACCTTCCCTCACTCATTTATCTGCTGTCAAGCATCCATCCTGCTAGTCAAGCAAACTTCATGTACCCTCAGTGATCAACCAATCTATCTTATTGTTTGGCACTCACTTTTCTATGTGCTATAAGACTGCTTATTCTCTATCCACTCAGGCACCCGTGAGGTACTTTTTCATCATACAAGATATCTTTATTAATCACATGTACATCGAAACACACAGTGAAATGCATCTTTAGTGTAGAGTGTTCTGGGGGCAGCCCACAAGTGTCGCCATGCTTCTGGCGCCAACATAGCATGCCCACAACTTCCTAACCCGTACGTCTTTGGAATGTGGGAGGAAACCGGAGCACCCAGAGGAAACCCACGTAGTCACAGAGAGAACGTACGAACTCCTTACAGATAGACCCTTGCATTGCAATATACACTAAGATCACCAACCAACACTTACCCCACCCCTTTATACAGGCCTTAGCTTCACCCCTTCCCTCCTGTACCTATTAAACAGCATTTCAGACCTCATTAAAGAGTAGCACTTCAGTCCCCTGTCCAGCAACCCTCCATTAAACAACAGCTCTTTGCTCTCGATTCGTGTTCGACCTAGGTGTGGCATTTTGCCCAACTCCCTCCATGCAATGCCATTGAAAATCAACCAACATTGTAAAAATAAAGAGATGTTTGGATGGCCAAGAGAGGAAGTACACATAATGAAGCACAAAATGAAAGGTAAGAAAGCAGCCAAAATTGCTTAGATGCTGCAAATATTGTGGATGGCAATATTATGGTTGAGAAAGAAATACCCTGCCTATGGAGAAAAGTGCATGTGATGTGGATTCAAAAATCATTTCCACAAACAATGCACAATGATAGATATATTTAAAGTCCCTGGAGTGGACAGGATAAACCATGCAGGGACAGACAGGGTCAGATTTGAAGTAACATGGAACATACTACTCCTTGGACTGATGGACATCAGTTCTATGTAAGGAACCCCCACTAGAAATACTTAGGTGTTAGTGCAAGGAAAATAAGAGACAATTCAACTTAACTCGGGAACCACTAATAACTTCCTCCTGACGAAAGGCTTCAAATTTGTGGCAGTGCAGATAAAATCAGCAAGTACTGCCAATTACAACATGACTAGACTCAAGCCAGTTGAAGATGATCTTTGAAGGTGCTGATCCCAAAGAATCAAGACAGCAATGATGAAGATTTTATGGTAGTTAGGCTAGAAAGATTTCACAACCTTTTCTTTGAAGTGCTACAACTATAGAAAGCACCGACTACAGGTTCATGAAGATCGCTTCAACACAAGCAATCACTTCAACCGTGCAACTCACAGATGAATACACAGATATCCTTCAAAAAACATGGGAAAGAGTGCAGAAAGTGCAGGAAGACAACTGGAGGGAGCCAAAAGAAGACAGGCACTCTATTATAAAAGGTGCCAAAACATACCTCCTCTGGAAATGGAAATGAAGCCCACATCTCGACACACAGAGACCGTGCAGTTATTTTGGATGTTTATTTTTATCCTTTAGTTATTGATGATTAAAAGGTGTAATATGTATCATACGTAACATTGCTTGCTAATGATCACTGCTGTGACGAGGTTGTACTAAAAAAATTGTGTCATGTGATTAACTGGTCTCTGGGTAGCAATACTGTTTAGTATGGGATTATCAGTCTCTTTAGTGGAAGAAAGCCACAATAAGAGGTGCTGCCTAATGTTAAGCTTTACTTAATAAATAAATTGTTGTTCAGTTGAATAGCCCCATCTCGAGGCTTTACCATAAAAGAAGATGGATGAGCTTTGTTTCCCCAGCAGACCTAAATACAAAGGATTACTCTTCCTGCTTCCATCTTCTCCATCACTGTGACCTTTGCTTTTCCCTTGCAAATCCCAAATCTTTTCCAGCATGCCCTAAGCCCATCCCTACTTCCCCCCCCCCGACCCCAAAGGTTCTCCATGACACTCAACTATCACCTCCATTCATTCTCCAGTGCATGACCTGCAAGTCATCTGATCGAGCACCCAGCTGCACCTACTCTGACTTCATTATTCTTCAGCCTCAGGACTTTTTTTTATTACTCTTTTATTCTGAACATCTTGCCTCAAAACCCTTTCCCCAGTTCAGTTCCGTTCCTCTAGTCCTATTTAATAATCTCCAGCTTTGATCTAAATTCTTAGACCCCTTTTTGCAGACAACCCATTTCAAATTTGGTTAGGGTCATCGGGATAGGTGCTGCTGGGTGCAGAAACAATGATTTACAGATAGTGCCAGTCAATCGTATCATGTTGGGAGTTCAAACTGGAAGGCAGTTTGGTGCGTCCGGCCGGAGCTTGAGTTATTGATTGGAGTTTTGCTTCCTGCTTTTGTTTTGAAAATGTTCATTTCCCTTGATTGGTTGTGTCCCAAGGCAATCATGGCTACTCTGATCCCTCCTCCACCTTGGCTCCACTGACAATTAGAATTTGTTTTGAAAGGCAGAATATAGCCACAGTTGAGACTGATCAAACTTGCCATTTGAAAATCCGCTGCTCAATACTTCTACTAAAAATGTACAAGATAAAGTTTTACATAAAAAGGGTAAATGTTGCTGGAGACCACTTTAAGCAAAATAGGCTGTCGAGTTAGATTTTGTGGTAAGATGGAGGTACAAATCCCACAGGAATTAGCATGAAGTGGCTCTATGCTGACTGTAAGAGCTACCTAAACTAGCCTCAGTAAAAACAACAGGAAAAATCAGAATCAGAATCAAGTTTTATGTCATGAAATTTGTTGTTTTGTCAATCAATTCTGAAGCTGTATCTGAGGAAAGCTATTGCTGCCAATGAAAGATTTCAGTTTAAAAAATTTTAGAACGTTGAAAAGACTGGACAGAGTAGATGCGGTTAAGCTGTTTCCCCTGGTGGGTGAGTCCAGGACTAGAGGGTACCGGTTTAACACAGAGATGAGGAGAAATTTCTTTAGCCAGAGGGTAGTGAAATTATGGAATTCTTTGCCACGTACAGCTGTGGAGGCCCAATCATTGGGGGTGTTTAAGGAGGAGATTGATAAGTATCTAATTAGTCAAGGTATCAAGGGATATGGGGATAAGGCCAGAAATTGGGGCTAGATAGGAATAGTATTAGTTTAGCTCATGGAGCAGACTCGATGGGCCGAATGGCCTACTTCTGCTCCTTTGTCTTGTGATCTTGTGAAAGAGTGGGTCCAAAAATGGAGACTGTAAAACCAATCAGGCATGGAAAGCTCTCTGCGTCGCTAATTCTCCCAACACAGCTGTCCCAATGACACGAGGAAATCATGTATGACACCATTGTCACATGCAGAGACACCCAGTTTATAGATGGTTTATAGATGCACCTTTTCTTTCTACTACAGGTAGACTTGAAGGTTTTCTCATTTTTAAATGGTGATGAAAACAATTCTACATGTAGAAGCTGAGATTTTGTTCAAACACAGTAAATCTCATATTTATAATTACTACTCGCAAAGCGATGGTTTATGCCTAGTTTCTTATTTAGGAAAAGAGTCTTTCATGCAATATAAATGTTACACTTAATCCGAGGATGATAAGGTGCTACCCCAAATTAAAAAATAAAATCCCACTGTCAATCGAGATTTCTTCTGCTTCCAAAAGGGTGCATGCAAGGTTTCTGTCATTTTCCCCACTCTCTGCTACAAACTTTGTCTGTCTGGTTCAGGGGAAGGGCAAGGGGAGAAGGTTGGCCAGCAGCCACAACACAAATCAGGACTCTGTTGCAGATGGGGGTTGGGGGGGGGGGGGGGGAGAAACAAAGCAGATAATGGTAATAATGGAAGGTCTGAGGGTTCAAGGCAGGTAGAAGGGTGAAGCAATCAGATACTGAGATACCAGCAGTGATGATGTCGGTGGTGGGGTGTGGGGGTACTGTGGACGTAGGCAGGTGGGGTGGGGAGAAGGTTGGGACCAAGACCTAGATGGTTAGAGGTTTGGGGAGGAGGGGTTGGGAAAGACCTTACAGTTGAAAAGTAACTGATTTACCTGTCAGACATCTCAATCCAGCAGTATAATTCGAAAGCCAAATTGTGATACAAGTCTCCAAGCATTCACATTCCTAGGCCAAAGTGATCCATGTTCCATGCAATGGGAGCATTGCAAGGGAAATGGTGTCAACCCATGGACATCTGTTGTGGAACTTGCACTGGGGGTTCATGGGTGACTCACGACTAGAAGTCCTTGGATGAATTTTAGAGTGACACAAGGCAACCTGGGATTGCTCATTATCACACTTCGTGCTGGAAAAAGGTAAGATTTTCAATCACAGAATATTGAAAAACACTGCAATTGAGTATTTAGTTAAACATCTTAATGCAACGCTGAAACACCTTGAAGATCATGTTACTTTTTTTTTAGATCAGTTTTCCAAGGCAATTTATGCTTAGTTTTGGATTCATTATATATTCCAGCGAGAGATTCCTCCTATTACCCTGTTACTCTCATCATTTCTGCTCTTAACCAAAATAAGCCAGCATGTTTTCAGTATTCAGAATCTCTGGGCCCTCCTACTTTATTATTAAGTTTGATCTGCTGCTGAAAATATTGCTCTGCAACAAAACCACATTTACTCTGCAGACGAATTAGTCACAGGACAGGGAATATAGAAGAGAACATGGCAAAGAGTAAACATCAAAGCAGAAGGCAAGTTAAGAGAGCGGAACATCTGTTCAGAGATTGTAAACGTATTTTAACAAGGTTAGATAGGAGATGGAATTTGAATTTGTATAGAGGTTTTTACATCTTGAGGTGTTCCAAATCACTTGTGCCAATGTATTACTTTCATGACATGATCAAACAATGTTAGATCACAAACTAAAGCAAATGAGATAAATAACCAGTGAATCTGCTTCGATGGTGTTGATCAAAGGAAAGTTTTGCCCAAGAGAGCAGGAAGCCTTTCCCTCTTGACCTACCAAGAGATTATTTATTTATTTTACATATCCACCTGATAAAATAAACAGTTCCAACAGAACAGAACATAGTGTTGAATGAGATAAACTTGTGGCATTTCAAATCTGGGCACCCATGAATTGCTGTGGACCATCAGCAGCAGAAGTGCACACCGCCACAGTGTGAAACCTCATGGCCCAGTATATCCTCCACTCTACGATTACTGTCAAACCAGGGGATCAACCCTCAATCAATGATGAGTGCAGAAGGGCATGCAGAAGCAGTGCCAGACAGATCTTAAAGTAAGTTGCCCACCTGGGTTAAGCAGTAATACAGGACTCTGTACAGACTAAACAGCGAGAAAGCACCAATAGCAACAACCAACAATTGCTCTTAGTTTCTTCATATCTAGTCATGAATAGTGGTGGACAATTAAACAACAAACTGGAGGACAGGGCTTAAAGAGCATCTCCAGCCTCAGTGATGGCAGAGCCCAGCACATGAAAGCTAATGACCAGACTGAAGCATTTGCACACAAGTTCAGCGAAAATTGATCAATTTTGGTATGCCCACCATCACAGGAGCCAGTCTTTGGCAAATCTGATACACTCCACAGTATCACTGGATACAACAAAGGATACAGAACCTGGCAATATCTTGGCTGTAGTACTGGAAGCTTACACTGCAAAACTCACTGTTCCCCAACCAAGCTGTTCTAGTACATTTATACACTGGCATCTACCAAGAAATGTGTAAAACTGCTCACGTATGTCTCATTCACAAAAGGCAGGTCAAATCCAGTGTGGCTAATTACTACCCAAACAGTCTACTCGTCATCATCCCCAAAGCAAGAGAAATCATTAAAAGTGCCATCGAGTAGCACTTACTCATCAATAACCTGCTCACTGATGCCCAGTTGGAGTTTAGCAGGACCACTCACTCTAAACATTATCCCAGCCTTGTTCCAAAGAGCTGACTTCCACAAATGAGATGAGGTGATTTCCCTTGATACCAAAGCGGCACTTGACTGAATGTGGTATTAAGGGGCCCTGGTAAAACTGAAGCAACCATCAAGCCAAAAGCACTCTCATGGTTCATTTAAAGAACATGATTGTTGGAGGTCTATCATCCCACCCGCAGGACATCACTGTACGAGTGCCTCAGGACATTGTCCTCGGGTCAACCACTTTCAGCTGCTCCATCACAACGTCAGGGATGATTGATGGTTGCACGATGTTCAATTAAGTTTGCAATTTTTCAGCAAATGAGGTAGTCCTTTCCACCACACAGCAAGTCCTGGATGATATTCAGACATGGACTGGTAAGTGGTAAGTGACATTCACACTACAAATGTGTTGGGAAATGACCATCTCCCGCAATAGAGACAATAACCATCCATCCTTGATATCCAATGGCATTGCCATCGCAGTTTCCTCATCAACATCCAAGGGGTGACCGTTGACCAAAGACTAAACTGGATCAGTCATATAAACACTGTGGCTACAAGATCAGGTCAGGTACAGGGTACCCTTTGGTTGTTGTCTCAACTCCCAACACCCCAAAGACCGCACCACCACAAGGCACAAGTCAGGGGTGTGATGGAATACTTGCCACCTGCACGGATGAGAATCGCTGCAGTGACATTCAAGAAGTTCCACACAATCTAGGACAAAGCATCCTGATCGATAGGCACCGCATCCACTACCCGAAACATTCATTCCCTCCACTGCCAGTGCATAATGGCTGCAAAATGTACCATCCACAAAATGCTCAGAGAGACCCCTCCTCCAGCATGTCCCAAATCCCTGACCTCTATCACCAAGGAAGAGGAGGACAGCAGGTGTATGAAAACACTACTACCTACAGATTTCCCTCCAAGTTAAACATTATCCTGATTTGGAATTTAATACGACCCCTTAGAACATAGAACATTACAGGCCTGTTGGCCCACCATGTCTGCACCGACTATGATGCCAATCCAAATAATCCCATCTGCCTGCACATGGTCCATATCACTCTATTCCCAGTGTGTTCACAAGTCTGCCTAAATGCCTCTTAAATGTTGTTATTGTATCTGCTTCCACCACCCACCACTCTGTTTTAAAAAAGAACTTGCCTTGCACATCTCCTTTAAGCTTTCCCCCTCTCACCTTAAACCTAGTATTTGATATTTCCATCCTGGGAAAAAGACTGATTATCTATCCTATCTCCATCTTTCATAAATTTTATATACTTTATCAGGAAGCCCCTTAGCCTCTGACTTTCATCATTTAACCCTGGAATTGTCCATTCAATGGCATTGTGAGAGTATCTGCACTGGAAGAACTGCAGTAGTTCCAGGTGGTATTTCACCACCTTTTCAAGGGCAACTAGAAACTTGCAGAAAATGCTGATCTTGCCAGCGATGCCCATGAATATGAGTAAACTTTCATAAGGAGGCAAAATACATTAGAGAACAGATCAGAAGGTACAGGTACACAGAACTGCATCTGTTTAAAAGCCTCAGTTTACATTCCCATCATCATAGAGTGTGAGACCAATTGGTGATACATAACATGTGCAGGACATTAGTTAAGGCACCGATAGAGTCACGCAAGCAGCTTTTAAAACCTCATTGTGGAAAGGCTATTGGTAGCCGAAGCAAAAGTGCAACATAAATCTATAGAGAATACCAAGATGAGAGGATATACCATGGGGTACTTGAAAAACTAGAATATCATTCACCACAGCAGAGAAGCTTAATGACAGATTTAGGAAAAGAATTCAATGTTTTAAAAGGGATTAAGAGAATAAATAGTGAAAGACTCTTTCTAGCAGTTGCTGCATATGTATGAAGGAAGACTAAGTTTAGGATTAATGCTAAAAGTACAAGAGGGATGACTTCATATAGAGTTAGTAGAAAATGGAATGCATAAAGCTGTTGAACAACAGCCATTCCCAGTATTTGAGAGGCCATCCTGAGAGATCCAAAACAACGTGGATTATATGGCATTACTTGTAGAGAAGCTCTCAACTACACCCACTGTCATGGAGGAGAAATCAGCCTCACAAAGGCCTGTTTCACTGTCACACTCCGTTATTGTGAGCCTGGATTAAGCATTTGATATTGAATAGGGTGTGCATGTGGCATTGTACTTGTCCAGGACATTATCAGAGGCTGACTCATCCTTAACCCACTCTAATGTGAGGTATCTCACATTGGCCTTGTACAATGACTAATTAATTACTTCTGTTCTGCTCAAAACCAAGAATTACTGCCAATATAAAATGATTACCAATCCAAGGAGGTTGTATTACTTTGCTATGTTAATAGATGTTAACCCATTTTTCCCCCCATGATTAGTTAACCTCATCTGATCACACATTTTCTTACAACATAGAAGGAAGCAATTCAGCCCAAAGTCTCTACCAGCTCTCAGAACAATTCCAATCTCATCCCCCCACTATTTCCACACATGCCCATTAATTCCCCCTCATTCTCCAACCTCCCACCTATATTAAGAGTAATTTACAGTAGTCAATTAACCTAACAACCAGCCTATCTTTGCAAAGTAGGGGGAGACCCATGTAATTACAGAGAGAATGTGCAAACTGCGCACAGATAGCACCATAGATTAGGATGGAACCCTAGCTGCTGGAGTTGTGAAGCAACTACATTACCTGTGGGTCTATTAATGACCTAGATTTGGGACTGTTAGCCACAATTTCTAAGTATGGAGATGGTGATAAATTGCAGCAGGATAATAAATGGGCTGGTAGAGTGGGCAGATGTGCGGCAGATTAAGTTTAATGCAGAGAAATGTGAGGGAAGATGAAGAGAGGCAATATGGAATAAAAAAACTGCTGTTCTAAAAATGGTGCAGTAGAAGAGGGACCTGGGGGGAACTATATTTATTGAAAGTAGTATGGCAGGTTGAGAAAATAGTTAGCATTGGGCTTCATCAGTGAAGGCAGAGAGTATAAAAGCAGTTATAAAACTCTGGTCCAGCCTCAGCTACAGTACTGTGTTCAATTCTCAACACCTCCTAAGAGGAAGGATATGGAGGCACTGAAGACGATCCAGAGGAGATTTATGAGAATGGTTCCAAGGACAAGGGACTACAGTAATAATGAGATAAGAGACTGTAGATGCTGGCTGCAACAAATGAAAAAAAACTGATGGAGGAACTCAGCAGGTCGAGCAGCATCTGTAGGGGTGGTGGAAGGAATTGTTGATATTTCAGGTCGAGACCTTGCATCTGGTCTTGACCTGAAATATCGACAATTTTTCTCCCCCCACCCCCACGGATGCTGCTCGACCCACCGAATTCCTCCAGCAGATTGTTTGTTGCTGCGGTTGCAAATACAGATTAGAGACACTGGGATTGTTTTCTCTGGAGAAGGCTGAGGGGAGATCTGACAGAAGGATACAAAATGATGAGGGGTTTGAAGGATAGTGGGAGGCTGTTCCCAGATCATAGGTGCAAATAAAAGGGAAGAGAATTAGCAGTAACATGAGGGAAACAAGATTCATACAGCTTGTGATTGGAATCAGGAATGCATTGCCTGCATATATGATGGAGACAGGTTTCATTGTGGCCTTCAAGAGGAAAAATAGATAAATATATGAAGAGGAAAAATTATATAACAGCAAGTTGCTCTGGTAGAGCACTGGCATGGGTATGATGGGCCAAATGGCCTCCTTCTGTTTTGCCTGTCCTACGATATTGTGGAAAAGTAAGTAAAATGTTACAAAATATTCACTTGAAAAAGCAAAAGAAGTCAAACTTCTATATAAAAAAAAAGTGCAAGAAAGAATTAAATGAATACCAGATCACAATATAATCTTTGTGGCTAGATGGCAACAATAAATTCTTTTCAGTTTATGACATGAACTAACCTCTCAATTAAATACAATTCCCAGCCATCCTTTATTCTCCAAGTACACTCCCAGAGAAACATTTCTCTATTTAATGGCCTATTTTAACAGCTTTGGGAGTAGTTTTGCAATGCAATCAGGTTCCAAGTGTTCTGGATTCCCTTAAAAGAAATTTGTTCTTGGAACATCAGCTAAGCACCCTTCATTTCCCATCAGTCAACATATTAAGAACCAACTTAACAGCATGGCCTGCAATTGCACACAAGCTGGACCAAACAGGAGAGGTAGATTACATTCCCTGTGGAAGATCTGCAAGCCAGTTGGATTTTCCAATGGTATCACAACTGCTATGAAATTCAACCGTTAGTGCCAGGTTTATTGAACTGTTAGCTGGGGTTTAACTCACACCCCCTGGGCTTCTCATCCAGACCCAAATGTGAGCTGGAATAGAACAAAGCATTTACAGTACCAAAAGCAGCATAGGTATAGTTGCTAAAAGGTACCACTAGTGTCAAAAAGAATGATTAACTCAGCAGCAAAAATTACATTTCATTTACTGTCTGCATGTTGTTCATTTCTTCAAGAAGTGAACTCAGTTAGCAAAGCAGCACTCCAATGTTATCAGATTATAACTACCGATATCCTGTGCTGAAATATGTCTTAGAAGCACAGTATATTATGCTCAAGTTTCTTTACACATTATAGCAACTTCTTGCAATACTTACAGCTTTCAAAGTCACTTGGGGTGGGAACAATGTTGACAAACAAACAGGGTAACCAGCTCTTATTCTTATGAAAGATATTATGGATGTAGATGCATGCACTTTGTGCAACTAAATTTTCAGACCATACATGAAGCATCTGAGAATTGCTCAGTTATGGAGAGGAACCATAATCGGTTCCTGTCACAACCATTTCCAGGTTGAATTGTGGCATTCCAGATATTCAACTGGGCACTTACCATGGTGATTCTTCCTCATGCATTTAATACGTTTTTCACTCCTCTGGAGCATTGCCTGGGAAATTAGGTCACATTGTTCCAGAGAACACCTGTCATTGGACACTCCCAGAACAAATGTGTTTTCACTGTGGCACTGATATTTAAAGGGGACATCCTTCAAGTCCCAGGCCAACAATGGGAACCAGATCCAGGCAGATCCCCTTTAATTTTTTAAAACTTACCTGCACTATTTCAGTGTCCCACCCACTGTGCCAGTCCCCACATCTCATATTTTGACACCCTCTTCACATGTCATCACCTCTCGAATCCTCTCACCACCACTCCTGCCTCCACTCTCCAGGTGCGTCACTCTACCTCAGGACCCAAGCAGGCCCCCAATCACTGGAAATCTTCCCCCTGCATTCCCTCCCCACAACCCTGCACTCATCCCTGATCCTAGATTCATTTTATTTTATGTGGCCTGCCAGCACCCAGAGGAAGCTGAGCAAGAAGCCACCAGTAATGTTTGGGATCTTTGATCTCAGGAGCCACTCAAACCTGCTGCAACCCCAGGACTGAAGTGGTCACCCAAAGATGCTTTCACTTGATAATGAATAGAATATATATTCTTCCCATGGTACAAACTGAACCAAATCCCCTGATGATTAGGTTGGTAAAATAGTGTAAGCTAAACAAACTTTTTGAAACAAAAGAAGTGAGGCAGCCTGCATTTAATAAAACTCAGCAATGCCACTGACACCCAAATCAGTCTGAAACAACCTGCTGGCAGGACATGAATGAACAAGCATCAGATCAACATGAAGCAGTACTGCCTGAGTGTGCAAATTATGATCATTGTGGAGGACCAAGCACAGATTTGAGGGGGCAAACCTAATGGAATATGAGCTGTGTGTGCTCTACACATCTGTAGCAGGCATCAATTGTACAGGTCAACCTGCAGAAACAGCCAGTGAGGGAGCTGAGAAGGGTGAATATCAATCCAGCAAAATATTTTCCAAGCAGTGTGTTTTCAAGTCAGAGAGTAGTGCTCCTCGAGTCAACCAGAAATGGTGAGATGGGACGTTACATTCTGCACGTCTGTTTTTCAGAAGCTTCTAGAATCAGTGCTGCTCTGAAGATTTTCCTCCTTGGGACTGTTATGAGCAGAATTTTTAATGTTAGGTTATAATGGGCAAGAATAAACGAAATCAGGGATTCCTAACAGCAACGTGCCACAGTATTCAGGTCTTTCAAATAAGGAGACAGAAAGCTACAAAACAAGAATAGGAAACTGTATTAAGACAGCCCTGCATTAAGATCAGAGCAGCACATTTGATTTGCAGACAATTTTAAGTGAGGAGAGGGACTGTGCTGTGATGTAGAGCAGAATATGGCAAGGACCAAGAATGAAGTTTGTGCAAATCATCAAGAGAGCACACAATGGATATCAGAAAATGACATATGGGAATAGCATCTAAATACAGAACAATGGCTGATGCAGATGAGCCACAGGACTTAGGAATCGGAAGATATTACTAATCTTTAAAATTTCCCTCACAGATGAGAAGCCAACCAAAACAGTAATCAATCACAAGTAACATGGGTGATTGGAAGTACCTGTGTGTAGCACTTCATTAGGATATTACAGAAAAATGAAAATACTACAGCCAGCTAGAGTGCAGTTGATTGGGTAATTCTCTAAATTGAGCTTCGTGACCTCACTGCTGTAAGTGACTGGATTAATTTTTTTTGCACACAGTGTAACAACCCTCCACTTGCTACATATTTCTGGGGAAATTACCCTGACTTTATTGCAAGAAATTGCTGTGGTTTCTCTTTCCTTTAAATAGACCTTGTTTTGGAGTAAGTTGGCTTTGACTGCAGTTTGCTTTGAGTCATACAACTCATCCCACCTCTAATTTATTGGCTAACACCAGTGTTCCCAATAAATGTACTGAAAATAGAAAAAGGTGTGCTGTGGCTTTGGAAAAACCCTATTGACAATTTAGATGGAAGGAAGAGACCTGTTACAATGATAAATGGTGTTACATTCATTAAAGATAAAGGATTAAGGGATTACAATGAACTGTATGAAAATAAACATATTTACAACATTAACATATTTAACCAAAAACTGAAAACTAAACCATTTAAGAATTTGCTTCTTTCTAAAATAAAAAGCTCTTTAAAAGTATTGCAGAAGGGTATAATCTAGTCTATTTAGCACATATTGATACTTAATGAACTGAAGCTTTTAAAAGGGATAAAGTACTTCCTTCAGCGACAGGACTGTTAGAGGGTTGCAGAAAATGTGTCAGGGGTGCAGTAGATGGGTTGGGTTGGGGAAACAACCGAGCCCCACTGCCAATATGCAGTGAAAAAAGCACCAAGTTCTATGTTCCCCTACGGGGTGGACTTTAAAACTCGGCAGCTGGCACAAGGTGGTAAAAGTGAAGACTGCACCACAATTCCCAGCAAAGTGGGTCTCTGGCTTTGGTTTTGCTTTCTGGCAAAGAAGGTCTTCAATGATTTTCCTGTGGGAGTGGTGGAAAATAAACTGAGGAACAAGTCATTCTGAGTACATTCACAAGCCTCAATCTAAAACAGAAAAATCCTCTATTTCGTCAAATGCTAAACATGGCCAAAGAAAGCAAGGAAATATTTTAGCTTTGGCACAATTTTACAAAATAAATAAACAAATAAATCAGTCTAGTAAGTGTTCTGCAAGTATTTATACAGCTAAATTTACATTAAAACCTACATTTGACTCATAGCAACATAAAGCTCATTGGTTCCCAAACTGACCTGTTCATCTCTGTAATTTTCTAAAGAAACCAAATATTTTGTTCTAAGTTTTTAAGCATTTGTTAAGCATAACTACTTCTCACAGAATTGGTATTATTACTACAGTACTAGTGTTTTTACTGCATTTCTAGTTTTTCTTGATATACATTTGAACTACAAGGGAGTCAAGTGATACTGGGAGAGAAAGAAAGAGTGACGTTGAGGCCAAGAATGGATTGGTCATTATGTTATTGAATGGTGAAGCAGGCTCAAGGGGCTGACAGAGCTAGTCCTGCTTCCTTATGTTCTTACTATGACTATTATGTCAATTTGCTGACATTATGAATCATTGATCCGTTTAGCTCTGCCCTGGTAAGGCAAGAAACCGAGCTTGAAGCCAGTAACAGCAACTCTAGTGAGAGTTCTCTTTTAGCCTGATGAAATGAAATATACTTTGATTTAGAAAATCTAAACATTGCTCCATCTATAGTTATTTCAATATATTTCATATTTTACAATCCTTTTTACTCAGCTATAAATAGCTTTCCTAATTTCCAGCCTTTGTGTCCCATGAAGATGCTATTATATTTAGTTGTTTTGCATGTTAAGTTTGAACCCCAGATACAGAACTGCTGATCCGTGGCATCACAGAAATGTGTTTTTTGTTAATTTTCAAGACCTCTCCTCAACATACTTCTCTTTAGCAGATAACATGGCATCATGCAAATCAGTTACACCTGGTCATTATCCATTTAAACTACACCCAAGTTTAGAGCATGATAGGAAATGCAGCTCAGGACTGATCAATTCCTCAGCATCTCAGGTTTCCAACTTGCTGTCAATGAGCCTTAATACTTAAAGAATTCATAAAGGTGTGCACTGATGACCTAAACTTCACATGCATTCATTGGAGAGAATACTTAATTTTAACAAAAGTAATGTCAAGTTTTATTTCTCTCTATAATACAGGTACTTTATTAAAAAAAAGGACTTCTTTTTTAAATGGTCTGACCTTAAGTCGTGTGGGTAGGTTCAAATAAAACATGTATTTTAAATATTGTACCTAATGTTTACACAAAACAATTGAGGATTCAGACTATGATTTTCCTCTGTATTCCTGAAATATCCTGGAGAAAGTACCCCCAATCACAAAATGCTCTCAAAATGATTTGATCTTACAGGGTTGAGAATATTCAGATAAATTGTTAAATGTTTAACCTCAATCTGGCAAAATTCTGTTCTTCAGCAAAATACAGGAAATGTTCAAGAATGAAACATACATCCAATAACATATGCCAAATACATGCTAATAAGGGTGGCACAATGGCTCAGCAAGTTGAGCCACTCCTTCACAGTGCCGGAGAGTTGGATTCAATCCTGACCTCCAGTGCTGTCTGTGTAGAGTTTCCATGTTCTCCACGTGATCATATGGGTTTCCACCAGGTACTCCAGTTTCCTCACATATTGCAAAGACATGCAGGTCAGTAGGTTAATTGGTCATTGTAAATTGCCCTTAGTATGTAGGTAAATGGGAGGTGTTGAGTGAACATAGGGAGAATGGGATTAACCTAGGATTAGTATAAATGGGTGGTTCATCATCAACGAGGACTCAGTGGGTCGGAGGGCCTTTCTGCGTGCTGGATCTCTCTCTGGCTACACAAAGAGGCAAGTGAGGTATATTCTTTTGAGGAATGGGTTGCCAAGAAGGAACTGGCAACTATTTTTTAAAACTCTATTCTCGTAAGTTCTTTGGAGTCTATCGGAGGGTTATTGTAAATGAAATGAAGAACTCCATGGCAGTGGAATTCCACCTACATAAGAGGGCTAAAGAACTGTGGTAATGAAGAACAGCAATGGCAGAAACCTCTTCACCCATGGAACTGCAGTCAGTACAAGAGCAGATGAGAAGTGGGGGGAGAAATAAATTGGTTGTGAAATACACGTTTTAGTAACGTCAATGCGAAAGATAATAAGTTATCCTTAAAATGCATTTTCATTCTTACACTTACTCTAGATCATAGAAATCACTAGTATATGTTATTGTAATCTAGGTGGTTCAGAAGAATGGATTCATATGCTAACTCTTTGCCCTTCTAGTGACCACAGAAATACAATTATGAAGCCCTTGTATAACTCATTTTGATTTGCCAGTTTTTGTAAAACTTCTTTCAGATGTCACTTTGAATTTCAAGAAAAATAGATGTTATTGTGTATCTACAATAAACAGAAATATAGCAAAATCCAGCAAGAAAAAAGGGGTGTGGTTAAGAACTTGTAGTGACTCCTGCAATAAATAAACACCAATATTCAGCAAGTGATTCACTAAAGATAGAAAAATTAAAACTTGCAGCAAGTTCCCATAAAATGTTCATTCTATTTAACTCACATTCATTTGAAAAAAAGCTTTCATCCTTCTTTCCCTAATCAACAAAAAGAATACAAACAACGTTCTTTGGTTGGGAAGGATGGAAGCGCATCCAATATTTATTGCCACTCCCTGACTGAAGGTGGAGTGGGACATCTTCTGGAGCTACTGCAGAGCTTCTGGTGAAGGTATTCCCGCAATACTCTCTGACAGGGAATTCTAGGATTTAGACACAGTAACAATGAAGAAACAGTGATAAATTTCCAAGTGATGATGTGCATGACTCGGAAAGGAACCTGCAGATGATGGTGTTCCATATGTTCATTGCCCCTGGCTCTTTTTGGTGGTAGAGATCAGAGACTTGAGAGGAACTGCTGGAATAGCCTAAACAAGCAATTACATTTGGTAGATGATATATACTGCACTATGGAGTGCTGTGGTGTAATCCTCTGCAATTTACTTAGATAGCTTGAGCGAGTTTCCAATACTTCTCATATGTACCAGTGTAGATGTAAACCCCAGAATTTAGGAACGACCAAGCTCAATGTCATCTGATGTCAGCAAACTTAAGATCTGCAATTTTTTTCCAACAATTTTAGCATTTTATTTTTGCCACTTTCCTCATGCCCAGCAAAAGATTTAATCAAGAGGCTGTCATTATTTACAAAGATCTTCCAGTTGGCTAATCCTGTTCTGGACAGGATGTTTAAAGAGTGAGGCACTGCGGGCAAAGACTCAAAAGGTCCTGTTACTCACTAATACATCTAACAGGGGAAAATCACACGTCTTGTTTGTTTTTTGCCAGTTTCTGAATTCATATGTGGAGAAATGAACTCCACGGGAAATTTTGAAACGTTTCTGTAAACAAAATCATTCCAGGCATAAACTTCAGTAAAGTTTGCAGAGAAATGTGATGTAGGAAATCCAGAGGTGACCAATCTAAGCAGCAAGGAGATCTGGTTGCTGCAATTGGCATCTTTTGAGCAACTGTACAGCACGAATGCAAAATCAACAGTGCAATTTTGTACTAATGCTTGCTGTTCCACTGAAACATTAAGAGAAGTAAGGATCTCATCTCCCAGGTACTTTAATTGTGAAAATGATAAGTGCCAAAGCTAAGAGCTACTTAACTGCATTGACAGCGTTTTTTGTTCTGTAAAAGTACACTTCCATAGATTTTGCTTTATCACATGATAACTGATAAACAAAATGTTTTTCAGTATATATTCCTACATATTCAAAACCAGTGGTCTGGAAATTGTGTGCATTGTCATTATATGAATTTTTAATTGTTTTAAGTAGGCTTGTGTTCAATTTATCCTCCTATGAAGGATGCTTTCACCCAATTAAAATAAACAAGGTACGTTCCACAGATCTTGTGGAGAAAGGAATTTGACACAGACATATTTATACAATAGCCTTACTAGCTTACTATTATACAGCCTTGCACATATGAAATAAGAAGAGATTCTCACTTCCTCAGGACAGATCAGACATATACATTGGTGTCTATGATTATTTTAGAAACTAGTTTAAAACCGGTACCTGCTATTTCATTTCTACCTGTAAAATTAAGTGGTTTATACTCCACCCTCTACTCAAACCAAGTCTTCGGTGCTTCTCCCAGATTGTCGGGTTTTACACTCCAGCATTAATTTTAGTTAGTATTGCCAACATTTTTATAATGCACATTTGAGTTCCATCACAGTCCCAACTCATAGTACAATGCAGCTAAGATAAATGCTTCAATACATACTTTGAACTCTGCTTCTGGGTGGCTGATTTAAGGTTACCTATTGGATTAACCAGAAACCTGTAAAATGTACTTAACGTTCTTCAATTTATAAGTTCATTGCTACCAAGTACATGTGCCAGACTGTGGCAGGAAATGAAAAATAATTCATGAGGACAATTCTTAATTCTTGTTGCATAGCAAGGTTGAAAGTGTACGACCATTTTTGTGCAGCCTCATTCTACATCTTACTGGGAATCATGCCCTGCTCCTGCCAGGGGCACCCATTCTAATTTCGTCACACCTACCATTGAGAGTGGAATGTCCATTGAAAGCTCCGCAAGTATAGAAGCTCCAGGTCAGAAAAAAATGCTTGGACCACTGAAGATGCATGGGCGTTTTTCTATTAGCCTCTTTATACAGAGATGAAGGAAGGACTATATGGAGTTAGGATGGTGGCGGGGGAAGAGAGGGGTGGATCTTGGTACAGGAGGTCCTCTAATTGTGACATGGCAAGCTTTGACTAAGTACTACAGTGTTTGAAATGATAATGGCATAAGCCCCCGTGGGCCCTGGTACTTAGATATCGCATTGCTACTCCAAAATCTCCACTGTGATATTCCAGTGCTGAAGTAAATGGACAGGTTTATTCTTAGTGTAACTGCCAGCAACACGGTTCCCTAGTACAATAAAATGGACTCTTGACCTTAAAATCTACCTCGTTATGACTTTACCCATTATTGTCTACCTGCACTGTGCTTCCTCTGTAGCTGTGACACTTTACTCTCTACTGTTATTGTTTTTACCCTGTACTACTTCATTACACTGTGTAACGAATTGATCTGTACGAATGGTATGCAAGACAAGTTTTTCCACTGTACCTCGGTACAAGTGACAACAATAAACCAATTCCAATACTGCTAACAGCGCTCTCAGCCAAGGCATCACATCATGGAGGAGTAACAATAAATAAAGCATGTTAGATTCTGAACACAGTCACCATTATTAATGTAAAGAGATTTAAATTATACAGTGCTCTTTTCAGATTAAACCCTGAATCATGTGTTCAGTTGAGGAAATCAAAACAGAAAATGCTGGAAACACTTAGCAGGTCAAAGCTGCCGTGGAAAGAGAAACAGAGTTATTGCTTCTTCAGAGAATCTTCAACTTCTTTGTCAGAAGTGGGAAAGTGAGAAAACAAGTTAGACAAGTTGTAAACGAAGTGTGGAATTGAGGGATAGGATAAGGGGAATCTCTCAGATAGGGGGAGGCCAGAGTTGCCAAGGTGATCCCAGTTTTTACAGAACCATCCAGTTAATAGAATAATGAGAGTAGTTAGAGAGGGAGAAAATAATGGGGCATGTTGATGGTGTTGCTAAAATCCAAAATCAAGAGTAATGTGGAGAAAGAAAACAGGAGTTAATATCACAGGTAGAACACTGGCCAATTCTGATACAAAGAGAAAATGAAAGTTACCCAAAGTGGTTGAATTCAATATTAAGACCTGAAAGCTGCAACAGGCCCAAACGGAAGATGTGGTGTTGTTCCCCAAGCTTGCACTAGGCCTCATTGGAACAGTGCAGGAGCCTACAGATCGATCAGAGCGAGAGAGGGAGGAGAATTAAAGTGACAAATAACTGGGATCTATCTCAACTACTGGAGAAGCAATACCTGCTTCTTTACCTCGTCCCTATCCGCCATCCTGGGAGCCATGCAATTCGCTCACTTCTCTTTCAATCTAGTGTAGTACGTTTGGAGCTTACAAAATGGTCTTCTCTGCGCTGGATAAATCAGGTACAAGTTAGGTCACCACACTGCGGACCACCTTTGTTCAGTCCGCATTGGTGCCACCGAGCTTCCACTTGCCTTTCGCTTTAATTCTCCATCCCACTCTGATCTCCTGCATTGTTCCAACGAAGTCCAAAGCAAGCTTGAGGAACAGCACCTCATCTTCAGAGTGGGCACGCCACAGCCTTTGGAAATCAACAGAGTCAATTTCAGGTAACTGGCTAATTCTGCTGCAAGGTTATCTGTCCATAATGTTTCCATCTCCATAGACCCTGCCTCATCTGCTGGTCACTTCAGCATTCTCCATTTGTCTGCAGATTTTAGCAACAGGTTCAGTCTGCATTTCACAGCTTTAACTCGTCCCTTCATTTGTTTTCTTTCTCTCTCATTGCTTTCATTGACCTCTTAACCAGTTGGTTCTGTAAACAGTAGGATCACCTCCAAAACCCTGGCCTCACCCTGTCAGAGATGTTCCACTTGTCCCCCCCCCCCCCCCCCCCCCCCCACACACCACCTTCTCCTCAACTGATGGAGGGACTTTGGCATGAAAAGTTAACTGTTTCTCTCTCACAAGCTGCCTGACTGCAGAGTATTTCTAGCATTCTATGTTTTTATTTCAGATTTACAGCACCTGTAGTTCTTTTTTATTTTCAAGTAATGAAGGAAACACACATCTTGGAGATGAGGCCTGTCAAAATACTACCCTATTGGAAAAAGACTGCAGAGAAAACAAAGTCAACTGTTTGCATGGTAACCTCATGTTAGTCCACGGGAAAGATGTAACCACCTGCCCATATGTCAAGGTCAGATTTGCAGATTTTGGCACTGGTATATATTATAAAATCTGATGCCAACATGAGTCAAAGAGAAAGCCTTCCAATGACTAGAGGTATAGCAGATGCAAAGGAGCATGGTTGTGATGATTGGAGTTCAGTCCACAGACTTTGATGTTGTTACTGGATCACTGCAAGTGTTCCTCAGGGAAACATCCTGGCCTTCCACTGTCAACCATGCGTTTCCTTTTATTTCCAAATCAAGAATAAGGATTCCACTCTTCAAATCCATTCAGAAAACCCCTTCAATAGTGAAGTGGTTCACTTCAGCACGGAGAAGGACTGGCTAACTTCTTGGCTTACATGTGATAGTAAACATCACATTACCCAAGTGCTGGATTAAAAGCATGTAAAACAAGAGAAAACCCCAACCATCTCCTGTTAACCTTCAGTGATACCACTGAGGCAGAATCCTCCACCGTCAACAAACTAGTTGCCAACTTAACCAGAAACTAAACTGAGATCAAAAAGCTCTTTATCTTTTACACCAGGACTTATGGTCACAGAAGGATGCAAAAACTTTAACTTCAATGATTTCTTGCAAGAATTTAAGTCATAGCCAATTGTACATATTGAGATTCAGCATTCCCGATTTCTAAGAACCTGGGTGGTTACACTTATCTCTGAATTCCAGGAAGGCTTTCAACATCACTGCTTGATTCTATACTTTTATTGTACTTGCACCATGTCAGGTAGTTAAATTGCCAAATTGGAAGCCAGTTACTCAGAGGTATGCAAGTTGCTTGGGTGAAAAGGGGAATAGGCTCCTGCCAGTTTCAAATTATATGACACAGATTGAAACTGTTCTTCACAGAAGCAAGTTGGGAACATACAGTTTCCATTCAGTTGTTCTGTCTCTTTCTGTCCAAAAGATGGCAACAAAATGTTTTATTGGATTTATTCCTAGGACCAGAAGGGCAATGGACACTCTGCATTGTTCTACAAAAATACCATCAATCAACCACTAACCCAAAGTCCCTGTAGTGTTTGCTCTTCACCCATCCTCCTGAAAATGCTTCCTTGTATTGGTGTTGGTTTATTATTGTCACTTGTACCAAGGTACAGTGAAAAACTTGTCTTACAAACCGATCATACAGGTCAATTCATTACACAGTGCAGTTACATCGAGTTAGTACAGAGTGCATTGAGGTAGTACAGGTAAAATCAATAACAGTACAGAGTAAAGTGTCACAGCTACACAGAAAGTGCAGTGCAATAAGGTGCAAGGTCACAACAAGGTAGATCGTGAGGTCATCGTCCATCTCATTGTATAAGGGAACTGTTCAATAGTCGTATCACTGTGGGGTAGAAGCTGTCCTTAAGTCTGGTGGTACGTGCCCTCAGACTCCTGTATCTTCTACCCAATGGAGGAGGAGAGAAGACAGAATGTCCCAGGTGGGTGGGGTCTTTTATTATGCTGGCTGTTTCACCAAGACAACAAGAGGTAAAGACAGAGTCCAAGGAGGGGACGCTGGTGTCCTTAATGTGCTGGGCTGTGCCCACAACTGTCTGCAGCTTCTTGCGGTCCTGGGCAGAGCAGTTGCTGTACCAAGCCGTGATACATCCAGATAGGATGCTTTCTACAGTGCATCGGTAAAAGTTGGTGAGAGTCAAAGTAGGCTGACCAGAATTGTTGTAGATCCATGGAGAAAATTGAAATAGTAATGTACCATTGTGTGTCTAGTTCCTTGCTTAGTGAAGAATTAAGTTCAAGACCCAACTTCAAATCAGGCCTCAAGTCTACGTTTTGAATGATTTATTAATTTTTCATTTTCAAATGGAGCATTCTCTTCTCGGTCAGAAGTCATGGGTTCAAACCCTACTCCAGAGACTTTCACGCATAATTCAGGCTGGCACCAGAGTGCTGTACTATAGTTACTGCCACACTATTGGAAGGCTTTAAACCAAAGTTCTACTTGTGCTCATAGATTGTCCTGAACAGCATTTATCCCTCAAGCAATACCACCCAACAATTTATTTAAGACTAATCTCCTTCTTCTCACAGCTAGCATCGGGCAGAAGGTACAGAAACCTGAAGTCCCACTCCACCAGGTTCAAGAACAGCGACTTCCCTTCAATCATTCAGCTCTTGAACAAACCTGCACAACCCTAATCGCTACCTTGGTATAGCAACACTGTAACACTTTGCATTACAATGGACTTTGTTTATGTTTGTTCTAATTGTGTTCCTTCTTGTAAAAATTGTGTGCAATTTATGCTCAATTTAGGTTTTTCTTGTGAATGCTGCTTATATTATGCTATGTGCCAGTGATGCCGCTGCAAGTAAGTTTTTCATTGCACCTGTCATGCATATGGCAAAGGTGGCAGGCAAACCCAGAGCGGGCAGGAAAAGTTGGGAATGAAAGGTGAAGAAAGCATTGCTGACAGAAATGTAGAATTGGCCTTGACTGAAGAACCAGGGGAATTAGATCCTAGAGAATCTGCTTTTGAGAGCAAGGTGTTTAAGACAGTCTCCTGCAGCATGTGAGCCACAACCTGCAGCACCTTATTAGTGGAACATGCAGTAACCCCACAATGATTGAAGGGTGCACAAAAACCTCTATAAGTGCATGTTCAGGCTGCTGCCATAAATGCCTTGGCACCAGAAGTGAAAGAGTTGCATGATCTTCCTGCAACAGCTTTTGTGACAATTTACAGACAACTGTCTCTCAGGTCTGATGGTTAACTCTTAGTCTGCTTTCCTATCAATTTCATGCAGAGCTGATGCCTACCCAGAACTAGGAGCCATGGAAGAATTTGTTCCATAACTCTGCAGCTGAAGGACAGTAGCAGTTATGTGCATTCCACCCTCTTCGTCACATGAAATGGTTCCACTAAATGATAAACAAGCAGATGACGTTACCGACAAGGTTCAGATTTAGTTTTGATGAGCTTCAGAGACGGGAACCATGAAGAACACACACAGAGTGTAGACAGATGAGGCAAATTGTGCAAAAGGCTGAAAACAGATTTGTTAGTAATAACAACAACTTCCACAGTTCCTTTATGTCTCCTTTCATTAAAATATGTATTCTTAAAATCTAGTGCCTTTTTGCCAGCCGTCAGCAATGCTAGGCAACTATTTTATATACTGGGATGTCTTATATCTAGTAATAATGAGACAGTAATGACAGGAAAATATACCGTATAACACAAGCACATCACTCAAATATGCATGAAAAAATTTTGTTTAAGATTTAGTACAATGCATTGAAATAATATCCATAAATTTACTACCATGAAGAGGAAATGCTGGTTCATCTACGAACACCTCAATCAATTCAATCAGTATTTTCTGATGACGTACAGAGTCAGTGGCTCACAAAGCTGAGATGTTACAACCAATGAAGTATTTCAACCTGTTTAATTCAAGTAACTCTTTGTGCGAGTAGAATCACTTCTGAAGAGCTACCAGAAGCCTGGAGGAGAGACAACTACTTACATTTCAAGATTTTTGTTTAAACATACGACTAAGGACCCAACACCCCCTTGTGTGCTTGCTACCTTCAACAGATAAACATACTAAAATAACAAATGATGAAAAATTATGGCTTCCAGTTGTTGCAAGTCAAATCAGCAATCTGTCCATAATGCCATATTTCTTCTGTAATGGTAAGACACGCCTCTGTGATCTGATTTAGCACAGGCTACAGAGCTTGCTCCGTGCCTTACGTGACATTGAGAGGAGAGCAGACTCGTATCCACAGGGTTTCAGAGGTGCAATTGCTTCTGCGTCTTCCTTTGTTCTTTTCACCTTGCATCACATCTGGAGGAGGAGGAGGAGATCGAAAGCTTTACTTACCCAGAGCCTAAACTGCAGGACAAGCTGGCGGTGGCAATGATTGTGCTCTTCTTCCTTTTGGATTAATTTTACATGAAGAATTAAAAAGACAGGGACTGTGACTGTTATTTCACACCAGGTAAATATGGTGCAAGGTTTCAACTCTACCAAACCCTAGGATGCTCCACACAGACAGCACAAGAGTCACTTTTTTAAAAAAATAGAATTTAATGGTACAGAGATTGATAATGATATTTATGCCCTGTCTGAGCCTCTTCCATGTTCATTTCACTCTTATTATTCTTTAATTATTTTCTCCCTCTCGTGCATGGATAACCTTCTCTTAAATAAGCTTTTTGCTTGTTTGTACCTTGTGGTTTTGAGTTCTAAATTCTTATCCCTGTGTGAAGTTTCTCCAGAATTCTTTATTGGTTAATGAGTGGCAATCTTATAAAAATTTCCCCCTACCTTTGGACTCCACACACTTGGAAATATCTCTATACTTACCTTATTAACCCTTCATTTTATTAAAGGCTTTTATCAGGTCTGTTAGGCAATTAGCCAAACCATAACCAATGGAGAAAATTATGCTGCCAACTTCTAGATTTCACAGTAGGGCATAGACAGATGTCATTTTACAGTTATTTTCCATATTAAAATTGATCTGTAGAAAGAGCCTTTGTTAGGAAGGATGAAAACCTGACAAAATGTTTTGGATTCATTCAATACTTAATAAGTTATTATTACATAATGAGACGGGTGTTTACAACTCAATTTTCCTTACTTAACAGGCACAAGTGGCAAGCTACATTTAATCAAGTAAGAACTGAAATAGTTGGATACAAGTCATCCCCATATAAAATGGGTTTCCAACTTTGCTGATGGCTCGCAAAATGTAACTAGAGCAGAACAGAAGCACGTGGCTAAGTCCACAGGCTATAATTTCCAGACCAAAGGCAAACATTTTCCCACCATTTCCCAGGCCACAATCCAGCCAAGAACATCCACAATCCAGCAAGCTGGTATATCTGGCCTCCTGTGATGTACCAGTCACCAATATTCAGATGACCGGGACGAAGAAAACTCCCAGCCAAAGGCTCAGCCATACGCCGTTGGCCGCCTTTCAGATGGGTGAGGCACTTCGCCAATCAACATTCCCATCCACAGAAACTACTGGGATCCTGTACATCCAGATCTCAATTAATATACTTTCCTTCTACCAGACTAATGATAGGAGAAAAGATAGTCAACTTCTGTCATTTAAACTTACTTGCTGCTATTAGTATATGGTCCAAATAGGTACTATCCTGGTCAGACAGAAGCAAGTTGGGCTACTAGAAGAAATCAGTACAGGCAAAAATAAGTCCTTGAAGAATAATGAGTATTTGAGTATTCTCTCAAAGCAGGAGGCATCATTGATTGATTCACCTCTGGTTGCTAAAGTTTTGCTAGCTGCTCGCAGTGCCTCTGCATTTTGCTCATTAAGAAGCCAGCTGGCACTGGTATTTTTTCATTCTCAAATACAAAGTCTTTCAAAAATGTAAGTTACCCAGAGTCCCTCCATCAATGCAAACTATCATTCCATCTACATCTTTTCTTCCGTCTCCAGTTGGTGGACATATTGTTACCCAACAGATTCCTTATCACACTTCTTATAAACTCCAATTAATTTTCCACCTCTCCCACGATCCTAAAATACCCCGAGTGACAAATTATATCATCTGTTACAATTGTGCTTTATGCCACTTTCACCTTTTCTCTGCAGCCGTCCCCAAGAACCATTATCCCCAAACACCTCTCCTTTGATATCCAATAGGACAGAATTGTTTAGCTGGTCTACTTCTATTATCCAATCAACCACATCTAAAGGGTTTAGAAATGTTATAAATATTTGCCTTCTACAGACTTGATTCAATGCGACCAGAAACAGGTAAAGGAACACCACATACAGTATACCCCTCACCACCTTTTCGCCACAACTTTGTGGGCCAAAGGGCCTGAATTGTGCTGTAGTTTTTCTATGTTCCATGTTCTAACATAAAATGCTGGAGGAACTCAGTGGGTCGGGCGGCATCTACGAAGGGAAGTGGACAGTCGATACTTCGGGTCGAGACCCTTCATCTGGACTGCGTCTCACTCTCTTTCCGCCTCTATTTTCCCCCACTCATCAAAACTTTAAAAATTATTTGGCCTTATTCCTGACTGTCTGGTTCTTCCTTCAAGAAGTCTCTGGAAATATATCTGGCATTTATTTCAGTTTCCTGTCCTCCTGCAATTAAGTACCTCCAGGAAAACACCCTGACATGCCCTGGTACATGCACAGTCTGCCCCAGATGAAGAATCAGCTGGGGTGGGGGAAAGAGGGTGCTTTTTCTACGGAGGCGGGGAAGAGGGTTTTTGAGACGGTGGTGGTGGTGGGGAGAGAAGAGGTTGCTTTTGACACCCAACATGCTTTAAAGAGAAAGCGACTTTAAAAATTAAATAGTTAAAAAATTAAATTGTCAACATTCGAGTTAAGGTTTCAAAGTCATTCCACAATGCTTGTATTTGCGCGCATGGGAGGAAAAGCGAGATTCTTACCATGTCCTTGCAGGTAAGGATAACTTGTTTATATAATCACAATTTTAAAATATGTTATTTTGCAATTAAGTACATCAGCAGATATCAGCGTTCAATTTACCTTCACATTGTTTCCCGTCTCCTTTATAACCAGGTTTGCAGATACATTTGTAGGATTTGGGCGTATTTTGGCAGATTGCGTCGATGTGACAGTCGTCCGTCCCGACAGCACACTCATCTAGATCTGGAAACAGATTAGAAACATTTAAGCATCAAAACTCAAATAATCCACCACTGAAGCGTGACACGGACGTAATTCATCAATAGGCACAATTTTCAAGAACAAGATAAAATGATGGCACAAAAGGGAACTTGTCCATCTTGGTATCTGACTGCTGGGCACGCCCACTGCGAACCCTTGCCCTAGTGGACATGTCTCATCCATCTTTCTGCAGAACTCCACTGAATTCTGAATGTTGGAAGGAAGTTGCAGATGTCTGCACGGTTTGCAAACTGACTTTGGACTCTTGCTTTGTCATAACTAAACCGATTTCAATATAACGCAGGAAATGACTAAAGCTGAGAGACAAATTAAATATTCACACCGAGACTGGTCTGCGGCGGCACTTCTGCCCCACGAACCCCCTCTCACAACTACTTTACCTGCATACTTCTCTCTATTTACCTGAAAAAAATATCCGTTTAACACAGAATTTTCCAGCACAGCTTCAGTAAATATGCAAAAATTCCCACCCTGAGTTTACATGTTTATTTCTATTACATAAATCAGATCCTCAGCCAAAGGCATTTAAACTATAATCGCGTCCCTGATCACGTTCACTTTGTACAGTGGAGCGAATCTTATCACTTTGTGAATTAGTGCTCAGATAAACCATATGGGAAAAGATTAACAATTCACACAGAACTAAACTTGCATTCTGTAATGCTTGGTACGAAACTACCCAAAATTCATGCATTTTATATATAAAACGGAGCCATACAGATCCGAGACACGAGTGCCCCTGTAGATCAAGACTGGAACTAGAACCTAAACTTCAGTAAAAGCGTCCGTGACATCTAACAAAAACTATAATTAATGCAACTAAGATAACTATTATCTAGGAAGCTCGTCCATTCGGCAAGGATCTGATTTAGGTCTTTGGACTGCCGAATCCTGCTGCTCTTTTTGAATTATTTCTAACAAAGTGTGATATGCTCCGATTTGCACAAGTTCAATTAATGATGTGAAGCTATTGGTTAAAAGTAGTTTATATCCGCCAGTGCGTCGAAGATCAGCTTCACCGTCTCCAGTCGAGTGGTATTCCCATGGGGCCAATATTACAAACGAATGGGCGGAACAAATGTGCAGCTTGCGAGTAATCAGTGTGACAGTGCAATGTTATTTTACGGTTGCTGAAGGCCAAACACTGACGGGGCAAGAACAACAAACGTGCCGAACTACAGAGCAATGTCTTATAAATACAAACCTCCCCGTCTCATAAAAAGAACGCCGGGAGGGCTGTATAAAAGTTAAAAAAAAAGGACTAGTCTTTCTGCAAAACTGCCCTCTTCCGTGGTCTTAGCATACTGGATGTTGAACTTCATAAGTAAATTGGGGTAATTAAGAGGCAATGTTGCGTTAAATTATGATTATTGTTTAAATCTGCCTTATAGTTGGCAGGCACAGCTTTTCTTTCATCTCTCGTTAATAAATGAAGCCAAACCTCCATAGCCTGCATAACATATAACGTCCATCACGGATATATAGTCTTTATCCGAACGGATATATTGGCTCAAAACGTTGCGACCCCTAGGGCAATGATATTAGCAAAGGAGCATTTTTTAATTCATCTGTTTATATGCATACTCCAGCAGTGCTGTCAAAAAAAATAGAATTTGCTGACTGTTATTAACATAGGTCTATTCAGTTAAAATATTTTAACTTCTTCAAATTTGCTTCAATAATAATGATTATGGCTCATTTTGCGTTAAATACAAAATACTACCTTCAAGGCAATTCTGTTATTTACGGCTGAATCCAATATGCCATTCAACTTTGCAAGCATTTTCTTTGGAAACTGGCGATTTGCGTTTTGCAAGTTAATTAAAAATAATAAATAATTTAAAGTGCAGCGATTTTGCAGTCCGATTTGAATTGCCAATCTGCTGAGAAGTGTCGCATCATTATAGCGCCCGCCTTCAGGTACCCAGCGCTATTGATTGATGGATTACTGTCAATAAAGCGGCTGCAGTTCCTAGATTTTGACTGGTAATCGATTTATTCGCAGATTCATTATCCATCTGCGCCGGGGACGACTATTGTCTTTAGCTCTTCAGTCAGTATAGCCTTCGAGGGCAAATACGAAAATTGGGCAGGCATTACAAACGTAGCCATAAACTACCGGGCGAATTATTACTGCATCTGTAGTAATGTAATAAGATAGTCTGTGTGAAGGGTTCATTGATGCCGGATTTAATAGATTGCAATTGCCATGACAATAATGACAATTTAATGAGCGTTTAAACGTTACGGGAGTCTTTAATGAGTACGACCTCCTTTATTCATAGACTGTTAGTCGCCCCCTCCCCCTTTACGGAAACCACCGATTTTTTTTAAAAAAGGAATCAATTGAATCAGCCGGCTCAGTCAAGTCTAAACTGAGTTTCAGCTAAATGAACTCGGCAATCCGAAACTGCACTCCAACAGCAGACGTTTGCAGTGAAGCGGAAAAGAAAAAGTGCCTTGTCATATTTTGACTCATTATCAAGTACTCCTCTCATATGGTTTCCCCGAACTTGACAGCTGGGTTCCTTGGCACCGCCGACGCCCTCGGAATTAAACTGCAAATGAGTCCAAAGGGGGCTTTTCATTAGGACTGGAGGGGGTCACTCCTGTGTGTTAACCAATAAGTAAAATATCCCTTTCTCTTCAGGGGATATTTGCCGGGATACAAACATGCAGAATACTCTAGAATTTCGTGCCATTTTAACTCTTTAACTACTGCAACCTTGAAAGTATATATAGTGTACAAACACAAAGACCAAACAACTTATTTATAATTAATAACATCTCCGAATACACGTATCTGTCATGGTCTATCAAAAGCAGCAAGAATATTAGGATAGCCATTCCATCCGGACTTTCAGAATAATTTCACTATGCAAAAGTTAAACAATGATCAAACATCACAAACTTTATTAAAGCCCTGAATCCTTGGTATCCAAAAAACTCGGAATTCGAATTAGGAGGGGAAGAGCCATTATATTAAATAAGCATTAAATGACATTGGAGCTGTTAAAACTTGAAAGCAGACCCACATTAGCATTAAAATACAAAACGGCCACAATTAAAAGAACCGAAAGAAAATGCTTACTCCTTTGTTCCTTTTCCCCCCAGGTACTGTATTCTGTTCCTTGACTAGCAATAAAGTATCGCGCTGATGGAGTGTTAATGACTTCAGAAAGTTGCAAATATTTTCTTGCACATAAGGATTAGCTGCAGATTTGAACATTATGGAAAGACGCAACTGAAATCTGTTGAAGTGCTTCAAAACCCATCGATGTAAAAGAAGATTCCTACCATTGGTTGGTTGGCAACATAATATTTTTCACATTACTACAACTGACAAACACTCACTCACCCTCAGTAAAAATAAACAGAATGAAATTCCCCCTTTAACAATTTGCATTAAATGGTAACAGAATGTTCAAATTTCGGAACTCTTACCTACAAGCCCACTAGTTCCCAAGGACCGACAAGTATTTAACAGGACGAAAAACAAACAAAAGTGCCATGAAAAACAAACAGTCCCCATAATGATATGATTCGATCCTCGGTGTTTCTTTGATAAGACGCGTTTGGACTGAGAAATTGACGAGCTGACAGCCTCATTTTCATGCGAGAACGTCAGGGCACCGGCGCGGGCGCGAGCCGGACATTCCCGCCGCGCTCCAGCGCGGGTGCACGCCTGACCAATGGTGTGGCGCGGGGGGGGGGGGGGGGGGGAATCCGACGCGGGCGCGCCGGGCGTCCGGGCGCGCGCGCGGCGGGACTGGCTGCGGGGAGCCCGGCGCGCGGGCGGCCGGGCCAGGATTCGATAATGGAACGTGGTCTCCCCGGCACGCGCAGGGTCCAGCCTCCCCCCCCAATTGATGACAGCGGCTCCACCCCTCCCTTCACCACCCCCCCCCCCCATCCCATCTGCGTGTGCCCGGAGCTAAAGGTTGCGATGCGCGTCTGCAAAAAAAAAAGTGCGAGCTTTGTTTCTGCATGACCGGCCGAGATCGGTGGGGTGAGGCTTTCCTCGCAGCAGGAGCGCACTTGCAAAGGCGCGAGTTCGGTTCTGAATGGTGAGCTTTGCACCGTTCTCATCCCTCCAGAGCAAAACTACAGGGAGCTTGCCTGTTTGTCCTGCGGAGTGGTGGGTCATTGCAACGGTCTCTTTGTACTGCTGCAATGTCTTAGTGCTCCCGAAACTGGACTACTGAGATGACACTTGTCCCTATTCTACCGGCTGGCAGCGGATTTGCGTAAAATCTCCCCTTTGCCTCATCTCCCCCATTATCTTGGCGACTGCCGGGATTACAATCCGTTGGCGAGGAATTTCTAGAACTCTGCCAATTGGAGTCGACAAGCGTCAGTGTCCATCTCCTTGACAACTAAAGGGGAAGTCGTGTGATTTTGTCCCGGAGGTCAGAACAAAGGAGTATGGTTTAACTTGAAACAAATAGATTACAGATAGTTACCTTGACATAGGTTTCACGGGCATGTTGAGTGGTCTATTTAAACGGACGGTGGTAAACCAATCGCCAGTCATTTCCAATGCCACATTCATCACTAATCCAGTGATGGTTTCAGAGTTAAGTATCCAATAACTTGAGTCAATTAAAGCTTCTGAAAGCAGATCAATAAGAAGAGATGGAAGGGTATCATCAAAGTTACTGACTTATTTGCAGCATTGAATTCCCTGAGCTGCGAGGGAGGGGGAATCGCACAAAACACACAGGAGAGATGAAAGCTACTAATTTCCCCCGAGGTAACAATTAGATCAATGTGCTTGGTCCCGAGTTAAAGACATTAATTTTGCGTGCACTGCGTGGACATATTTAACTATTTGTTGTAGGTTCACGTCCTACAACTTTTGGATATTCTGATAAATACGTTGAAAAAACTGTGTTTTGAACGAACAACTCTGAACATCAAATTCCCAAAATATAGAAGTATCATTAAATCAGCATGCTATTAGGCAACGTTTATAATTCCACCGGAAACACACTTATCATTGTGACTACTTTATGTTCCAAAAATTACTTTTATATTTCTTTAGGTCCCAGGTCGTCAACGTTTTCTCGAGTAGTGAAGGTTACTAACTTCGATCCCAGTTCACGTTACAGGCATCTGTCACAAATTCCTCTGGAATAAGGTTTGGATTGAGACTTATCAAAGGTACTTATCAAAGGTATTTACCTGAAAAAGAAAGTTTATTTTATATTTTGCAGAGATAAATCCAACAAAAGTATACGGCAAGACAAAGAAACACATATTAGAGAGCGACCAAAAGTTGGCCAAACAGTTGGAGAACGATAGCGTGCTGCTAGTTTGGAAGGATTTTAGAGGCTAGTTGGTTACAGGCGGAATGGCCGGTTCTGGGGTGAAGAGATGCACAAGGCAGAGACAGGACGAAAAAGGTGGGAAGGCTGGGTACAAGTCACTTCAGCAAACATGGGAATTTTAACTCAGATGCATTGGAGGACCAAGAACCAGGAGGAACTCAGCAGTGTTTTTCATCTAGATTCCAGCATCTCTAGGACCAAGAACCTAACGCGGGACACAAGGACAGAAGTGATGGAAGACCAGGAATAGAAAAAAAAGAATCTGGGGGAAGATTAAGGTTACAGAGTAATGAATGGAAGCTGGGAGTTGTCCAGTCTGGGGTATTTAGATGGACGGTGTCAACAGAGGTGAAGTCAACTGGCCTTCTATGCTGGCAAGTTTTGTAGGAGCCAGTAATATGCAGAGGTTGCAAGTAATCAAATTCCCCGTGAGACAGTGGCCAGGGCGGATTGCAATTGGCAGTGAGGATATCGAATTTGTGACGGGAGCCACATATGGTTCGGTTAAACCGTGGCTAACTGGTGGAAAGCTCTCATTATCTAAACCTAGCCGAAAATCAGACTGAGCAAGTAATCTGCTGACAGGTTTGATAGGGATCAAGTCAGATAATTTTCAGTGGAGCTGGGTGTGTACCTTCATGTACAACCAATTTCTGGATGTTGGGGGCAGTTTACAGATGAGGAAAGTAGCAAGAGAAATTCTTTAGCTGATCCGATTAGTGGTGGGAGGAAGCAAGACTTGAGGTGCGGAAATGAGGATACACCAGTTCTCCAGATTTTCTGGATTATATTGGATTGGGTTACCACTGTAAACCAATCTTGAACAGCTCCATTGAACAGAGGGTGTTGGGGGGGGGGGGGGGGGGGGGGGGAGCTGCTGATGAAGTCAAAGGTAAACGGTGCAACTATTGAAAAAAATGCAAGCACTTAATTACTAATAAGTCTACTTGCAGCCGTGTGCTTTTTAACTATTCAAGGCAATACTAATTGAGGGTATGAAAGGGAGCTCTGTGTCTACACTTTTTAAAAAAAAGTTGAAAGTGTTCTTGTTATCTCGTGTTGAATGCAATTGTTCTCCTGGCCAATTAACGAGTTCATTAGAAAGTGAAATCGCAAATGTAAATATTGTCCTATTCTTTGTAATTAAAGAGCCATTATCCATTTAACCGAGGCGGTTTCCACATGCAGGTGGAACTCCAGTTTGTTTATTCTCCTGAAATGGAAAATTGCATCAGGACATTTGTTTCAGTTCAAGCCCTTGCAGAGATCAGAAGGAGCCGCCAGCTCAGTTTATTTTAACAAGTCTTGCAGGTTTCCCTTGGAGCGTGTCGTACACAAGAGACAAAACTTCTGCTGCTATAATTGCATCCATATACACAAAACATCTTTTGCTTCCGCTATACCTTTCACCATCCAACCTGATTGATTTTGGTCTCCGTTTGTACACATCTTAATGCTTTCATTAGTGTTGTAAATGACTACAGCTCTAAAGCCTTAAAGCGAGACAGTTCAAAAATCAGCAGTGAAGATAAATACAGGTGTGAATTTTTAAAAATCGCTTTAATGTGTAAACCGTCGTGCTTTCCTAACAAACGTAGTCACTTTTAGTACAGCATTTTATTCGACCCTAATCATGTGCAATAAAGATATTAAAAAATAGTATTCCGGTATGCAGAACGCATCAATATACCGCTACTTATTAAACGTCAATTGAAACATACATAGCAACGGGCGTAAAAGTAATAACGTACTAATTTTAATTGCACGACGTGTACACAATACAACGAGAATGTGTGTAAACCGAGTGAATAATGCGCGCTGAATGAATGAACCATTACTAACATTGCTTTTCCCACGCTGCGACCAGGCAGTGTCCCTTGGAACTGTTGAAGCCGGGCGCCACCTGCCGATGACCAAAGCGGGGTTCAATTGAGTTACAGGTGGGAGCAGCACAAAAACATTACATGCGCGATCGATCAAAGCTTGCAGAAATACAGAGACGTTTAGAAAAAACATTCAGCGGAGGAAAGAAAGATGTTTTAATCTGCTGGTGGAATTCTACCAGTCATATTGTTAGAACCTTATCACAATGAAACCATCATAATTTTATAAGCCGAACAGATGTTGCCGTGGGCACATTGTCGTATTAAAATGTAATTTTATGATTGTTAATTCTTCGATCCAGCAGCGGGCTTCTGGAATCGGGAAGTTACAAAGGTATCTTGTACAAAAATCTACTAAATAGTGTTTTATTTTTAATTCTCCGTGAGTGGGAGTGGCAATGGACGTTTAGCTGCTGTTCTGCTAAAATAACAAAAAAAAATAAAAGGATGTGTGTCAAATTAAAAGGTGGCTGGAGATGCATTCGTCTGACTGGTATCACTTCGCAGAAAACGGATCTTGTCGGATTGTTTGAAAGAATCATTCAACCCCTGGTTGACATTTCGTTTCAGTGACGACTTATGTTTTGTGAATATAGAATGCCGTTCATGTTTCCTTTAACCGTGACAACTATTCCACAATATCAATAATAAAAACTTTTAATAACTTAATGTTATAATCCTTCCGCCTACACACACATTATATAAATACATCTGTATTGAACTAAAGCTTTGTGTCAGGGCTGGGTATCGCGACGCTAATGGGTTCCATCGTGATCGGCGCATTCAGAGCACTTCATTACTTCAATACAAAGGAAGAATGGCGCGATTGAAGAGTTCTCCAGGGGAGAAAGGCGTGAAAATCACAGAAACGTCTGCTCACTTTAAAAAAAAGTGTGGATTTACTAAATGGAAGGCGGCGGGAGGCCTCAGACGCACCAAGCTCCATTCATCAAGCCCATGGTGTTGAGAAAGGCCCCATACAATCCCCTTACCAATGACGGTATAATAAAACAAGGCAGAGGGGGTTTTATTCCCCTCTCCCGAGAAGATCAGTGCAATCCGCGTTTTGAATGAAGGGTAGCGAACTGTTTAAATTGTTATTTACATTTCCAGCTGTTTAACTAGCGATTTGTCCATCTTAATGGCTCTTTAAGCTTTTAAACAGGAAAATAGCCATTCTCATGATTCAGAAATGAAACCAGGGTTACTTCAGTCTCCGTCCAATCGTAAAAAAATAAAGGTCAGATCTATCTTCCAAGCATCCCAACACCACACAACCATCCTCCGTTGCATCTTTTTGTCATCGAGAAAAGGTAATTTCATTTCCAGGAAACAATTTTCAAGTCTGGTGTTTCCTGAATGTGTTTCACCTTGGGTTGTCAAAAGCGTTTAAGTTTCTTCGCAAAATCGGAAATCAAGTCATCTGAAGGCTAAATTCCTCTAAATGCAGAATATTGGCGGAGATACAGTTTTGTCTTTTTTTCTGGAAATCGTGAACTATATAAGATTTATGCAAGTGACCTCTGGGATTTTGTCAGCCGCAGGATCAATAAATCAGAATCATGTGCTGTAAAATACCATCTTTAACGCTTCTGATACAACTAATGTACTACGTATATATTTTTAAAAAGTAGAAAAATCAAACTGTATAGCCCAGTGTTGGCAAAAACGCCACAAGGACAGCTGCAAATAAAAGAAAAGCCTCTCTCACTTGGCTTAACGTTCTGGGAATGTTGAACGGCACAGAGACAGATAAATACAGGGTCAGCCCTAAGTAGATAGCACTCGTCACGTGAAAAAGGGGACTGGTATGTCTTACGTTAAAGGACAAAGAGTTGCAGCGCACACTGAACACGAAGAGTAGAGATGTTCAGAAAGTAAACTAAAAGTATGATCAAAGATAAGAATCATGAAAGGAGGTGGGGTTGGTGGCAGATGTGAGGAAATGGAGGACGAATTTTGGAGGGTGGGTTAGTGAACGTGTAGCCACCAACAGGGCCAGGAGACGTGGAGTGCAAGAAGAGGAGATAATCCATGCAGGGATATTAAAGCAAGAGATCATCCGGTAATTCCGGTGAGATCTGCAGTGGTGTGCTCGCCAATTCAAACCATTATCCGTGGCGTTCCTTTAGGTTTATGCCCCTGGGTTGAAAGCTTTAAGGTCAAAATGCCAAGATGCACTCCTGGGCGATGGAGATGTTACTTATGAGGAAAATAATTATAGGCAATGATTGTGGGGAGATTTTATGCTCTGATGCTCGTGTGCATTGGGACAAAGTACTCATTTTTAGTGGCATGCATCAAGGAGTAAAGGTTTGACCGTTTGGTATTCTGACTTGGAAGACTATGGGTTCAAGACCCTTTCCAGAAATGAGCATGAAGCCTGCATTGGCACTCCAATTAAGTACTTGTTAATTTAGAACAACGTGCATTTGATCATTGGGAGCCTCAGTTTGCCCAATGTGGTTTCAGTGTTTTCTGCAAAGGGGTGGGACAATGAATTGAGCTGCTGCCTCATAGTGCCAGAGACCCAGGTTCATTCCTGACTGCAGGAGCTGTCTGCATGGAGTTTGCACATTTTCTCTGTAATTGCATGGATTTCCTCTGAAGACATGTGATTTGGGAGTTAATTGGCCACTGTAAATTATCCTGAGTGCACAGGTGGAAACAATGGGTGGAGTTGATAATGTGGAGCAAAAAAAGATTAGTGTAAGTGTGTGACTGATGATCAGTGTGGATTCAGTGGGCTGGAGGGACTGTTTCCATGACGTATCTCTCTATGAGTCCATGTAAAATAATTTGAGCAGCAGAGCCATCAAAGAGCATCGTGCTTCCATAATGACCTCCTGTATCCTCAAAAATATGATGATCAAACGTAGAAGTTGGATCAGAGGAAGATACGGCACAGAAGCAGGCCATTCAGTCACTTGTAAATCTACCAGTTCTTTGATAGAACTACTTAAGTAATGCAATCGAGTAATTAAGTATTTATGGGATTTATAACTCTGCAGTGCTTTTCTCTGAGTTTCTGTCATTTCCTTTACAGGCAGTGTATTTCAAATCTCAACCACTTGCTGCTATTAAAACAAAAACATGTTTCTTCATGTTACTTTTGACTCCATCACCAGTCTCCTTAAATCCAGGATGCTAAACATCCTGCCACTGAAAACAATTTCACTTTATCTGGACATATTATTATTAGTTTGAATACTTCCTTCAAATTCCTTTGTAATCTTTTCTGCTTGAAGGAGAGTAACGCCAGCTTCTCCAGACATTCCACATAACCATGGGATGATTCAAGTAAGTCTTCTGCCCTCTGTCCAAAACTGTGACATCCTTTTGATGCACAGTGTCCAGAGGTGAACAAAGTATTCCTTCCTCGGCATAATATAGTTCTAGTGTAACTTCCTTATTTTGTACTCTGTTGCTCTAATAGAATCACGTGGTAACAAACAAAAAAATAAATTATTTCCCCTCTCCACTCTCAGTCCTAATGCAACTGAAACATCAGCAATTCCTTTACCTTAACCTGCTGAGTTCCTCCAGCAGATTGTTTGCTGCTCCAGATTCCAACACCTGCAGTCTCTTGTGTCTCTATATCATGTGGTACTTCTGAAAGATCATATAAGCATCATGCACACTACCCTTATCAATCTTCTCTGTTACTTCTTCAAACTACTAAAAACTCACTCAACAACTAATCATAAACCTTTGCATTTTTCTTCCAATGATGGTTATATAGTTGGATGAAATGGTAGCTTTCCTATGTAGGTATGCCGTAGGTTCAATGGTAAATCTAACCTAGGGCATAGCTATAGGAAGGTATAGGTATATGACTGCCTTTATATGTGTTGATGAATGCCCCTTCCTCTGGAAGACGTGAATTTGGAAATATTGTCGCTGGCATCCACAACTGCCCGCTCCTTTACTACAGCATTACAGAACAAATGATTCTTCCTGTGGCCTTAAAGTTGAAGAGTCTGTGACATTTTGTTATTGGTATTGTTGCATTGACAGTCAATCCATGTTACCTGAGCAGGACACCTGAGATACTGAAATATTTCAGGTATTGAAAGGAATTTAATCTCAGCTGGATGCTGAAATAGTGCCCAGTATACCTAAATCTTTGTCATTAATACATATCAAAAAGAGCTACTAACAACCCCGGTGAACAGAGCTGTATAATTCCCTCCAGTCTGAAAAGCAACTATTGGAAACAACTACTCATTCATCACGCATTTATATGTGCGTGTTTATATATTACAGTCATTCATCATGCTGCAATATAATTGCTGGATAGGGTTCCACCACAGCAGTATGTGGTACACTGAAGTGCTGATGCTTTGTGTTTTTGGCTGTCACCATCCACGTCCACTGTTGGTAAAACTTACAAAACCCAAGCCTTTAGTAAGTGGTTCCCTTCTGCTGATCTGTGTTTCTACTACTCATAATTCATTATTTGATCTCTTTAAAATTTCAGGTTCAGCTTGGTTAAATATACATCATCATTTTATATGTTTCTTCAACTGCAGAATGCCCCAGTCACTCGACTAAATTAATCTTTTAAAAAATTTTGCACTGAAGATTTTTTTCCCTGCTTTTGAGTGGTGTGACATGATCCATCCACTGGTATAATATATTTAGATTGGTTCCACATCAAGATTCATGAACAGAGATGTGCTCCCTGATGTTAGAATAATAGAATTTCTGATATCAGCATAAGGTTATTAGACCAACGAGGCCTCTTTTGCAGTGATCAGCTTCATTTACACGCATTCTCTCCAATTCCCCAGTTCATTTGGGATTCAGAAGTGCACTTATTCAGCTCTTTAGTTATATGATCCTTTTAAATGGCCTCCTCATTAATTTATTCCACAACACTCTTCCCACTTCCCTGAAATAGTTCGTGCACACCTTCATTCCCACTTGTAGTTTTGTAATTATTAAACTGTCCCGCTTTACATGATGAACCATTTGCCTGCACTGAACTCTTTTTCTTAAGAAAATCAAACTCTATTAACCTTCTTCACAATTTAAAATTCAGAACTTTCATCGTGCCTACTCTGTCCTTTTCCGTCCTTATAAACATAATGACTTGCTTCCCTCATAATGGCTAAAGAAATTTGGCATGTCCCCTTTGACCCTCACCAATTTTTATCAATGCACCATAGGAAGCATCCTATTCGGATGCACCGTGGTTTGGTCTGGCAACTGCTCTGCCCATGACCACAAGAAACTGCAGAGAGTTGTGGACACAGCCCAGTACCTCATGGAAACCAGCCTCCCCTCCATGGACTCTTGTCTATACCTCTCGCTGCCTTGATGTAGCAGCCAGCATAATCAAAAACCCCACCCACCCTGGACATTCTCTCTTCTCTCCTCTCCCATCGGGCAGAAGATACAAAAGCCTGAAAGCACGTACTATCCCGCTGAAGGACAGCTCCTATCCCGCTGTTATAAGACTATTGAATCGTTCCCTAGTACGATAAAATGGACTCTTGACCTCACAATCTACCTTGTTATGTCCTTGCACCTTATTGTCTACCTGCACTGCACTTTCTCTGTAATTGTAACACTTTATTCCGCATTCTGTCATCGCTTAGCCTTGTACTACCTCAACGAACTGAGTAATGAATTGACCTGTATGAACGGTATGCAAAACAGGTTTTTACCTCGGTGAAATAATAAACCAATTTCCATTTGAGTCCTGAGATGGCTGATGAGGTTAATGTGTGACCCATGGACTCCACCTCAGTTGGAGCAGGAGGTGCTGGACAGGACAGGTGGGTGGAAAGCTTCTGGAGGTGGTGCACACCTTTCTCCCTTTATGCAGGGTTCTGCATGCTCCCAGTGGATAGACTTGAGGTATTCAATGCCACCTTGAATGCTCCTTCTCCATCTTGAGCAGTCATGGGCCAGGATTTTCCAGGAATCAGTGGGGATGTTATAATTTCTCATGGAGGCTTTGAGAACATCCTTGAATCTTTTCCTCTGCCATCTGATTAACTTTTGCCATAATGGAATGGAGTGCCTGCTTTGGGATCTGGTGTCAGGCACCTGAACAAAGTGGCTTTCTTGATGGAGCTGGCAGATTGTAAGTAACGTTTCAGTGCTGGGAACGTTGGCTTGGCACAGGATGCTGACATTACCTGAAGAACAAATGGTTTGTGGAAAGAGTGCAGGAGGTTCAGCATCTCATTGATAACCATGACAGGCGCAGATTCTTCCGCACTGTCAACACCATGTATGGCCCAAGCACCAAGGGCCTAACCTGCTGGGAATCTACCCCTGTACCAGTTTAAAGGCAACAATAAAAACTTTCCTACCATTTTTTCCATAAATATATTTGGTAGATAATTGAGCCTAAGGAACAAGGAGTATACCAGATTCTGTCTCTAGTGAGTCTGACTTACATGATTTTGACTGAGGTGGGAGAAAACGAGTAACTTTTGAATAGGGGAGAGCAGTCACTTCTGATCTCAATTTATCAACCTCAGTACAATTGGTGGTGTATGGGATTTGATGGAATGAAAAGAAAACAACCTATATTTATGTAGGATATTTCATATACTGGTATGTCCTGTCTCATTTCAAAGCCAATGAGGTAATTCTGAAGGTAGTCCATGTCATAATGTAGACAAACACAGCGGTCGATTAGCACACAGGAAGATCTCACAAGGAGCATTGTGATAATCGACCTAATTATTCCTAAAAGTAGTGTTGGTTAACAGATAAAACACAAAGCAAATTGTCAAGCACTTTTTCAAATACTGTCATGACAACCACCTGAGTAGGTAAACAAAACAATAATGTAATCCAAAAGATGGAAGTATTTTTGGTGTTGGATGAGGACAGGTAGGCTTGACTGTAATGGTTGAACAGTCTACTGATCTGCCAGGAGCTTATTGTATGGTTGAAGAGACTGAAATTGCTGCTCCAGTTCCTACAGATGGATTCATAAATTTATCCATTATATTTCCTAAATCTCTCCATATACTGCACCATATATCACGTTGACTCATGTTCCTTTTAACCCAGATTAAGTTATACTTGTGATATTGACCCACAACATTTAGCCATTTGAAAAGTTTCCTGAACTATCTTTCTGAGTCTGGCTGCAATGTTTCCGTTAGCTATTTCTGTACTTATTTTGGTATCATCTGCATATTCAGAACTTTTTTTCTAATAATGGCCACGCCCAAACTGTGTATTAATTATTTTTTTAAGTGTTTGAAGTGGTAAGGGATATAAATCATTCTCGATCCAGTCAACAACCTGAAGAGTCTCCATCTATCATTAATCTGGTTTTTCAGTTTTTAATTTAGATTTAGATCTCTTTATTAGTCACATGTAGATCGAAACACACAGTGAAATACATCTTTTGCGTAGTGATTTTGGGGGGCAGCCCGCAAGTGTCGCCACGCTTCCAGCACCAACATAGCATGCCCACAACTTCCTAACCTGTACGTCTTTGGAATGTGGGAGGAAACCGGAGCACCCAGAGGAAACCCACGCAGACACGGGGAGAACGTACAAACTCCTTACAGACAGTGGCCGGATTTGGACCTGGGTCTCTGGTGCCGTAAAGCGTTACGCCAACCGCTACACTACCATGCCTACCCTACACTACTGCACTACCGTGCCTGCTTTCCATCCAAAACCATGCATTAGCATCTTTTTAAGATTCCTTACCTTAACCATAAACTGTAGATAACAATAGATTCTGATAATCCCTTGCCGAATACATAAGTAACGTGCAGCATCCATTGAGATTGAGCTATTATGATTTTTGAGTAAAATTACCATTTCAAAGCAGTGTTTTAAATACGCGCACTGAGGGTCTGGTCCATTGCACCATGTCTAAGATGTAACTGAAGTTCGTATCTTGGACATTTTGCAGTTGCATGCACTGTCATGTGTGGCTGAGGCCACATGGCAAAACGTTCCGGTGATTCCTCAAGGGAAACTTAACAAAATGTCAATGCACAAAAATGGGCTGGAAACTATTTTATAAAGCAATCTTTGATAGCACGATAATGTTCTCTTTTTTTTGAGCAAGTATGTGCCTAACCTGTCACTTGACAACTATTTCACCTTATTTGCACATCTGTTGCATAAGCTGTAGTCAAGGTGACCAGACATATGTCTGGCGTTTCAGCTGAAGCCGAGTAATGACTAGTGCACATTCTATCCTTAAGAAAATGCTGCGCACCTTCAAAGGAATTTCGGATAATGGAAGCTCTTTTGTTCAGGATTCTGGCATCTATTGTGGCTCAATCAATTTGGGTGATGTGTGCATCGAATGGTTCATATGTAAATGTCTTTTTAAGGATTTAAGCTTCATTATAATTGAATAAGAACTTTGGTTAATTCTGTAGCTTCTATGTATAAGTATATATTTTTTAATTTGTTTAAAGAATCATGGATTTGATACTCCAGATAATTAACAAATTTTCATAATGACAAAAAACAAAATAAACAAACAGTACAACTATAGATCTGAGCGAACCTTTAGAACTTAAAGAAACTGGGTGTCGGGAACCAAAAGAGATTTATGACAAATTGAACTCAGCTGAATGAGAACAGCAAACTTTCAAATTCATACAACATCGCCCACTTTGAAGGCATCCTCCAGAGGAAAATACAGGTGTCTCTTCTTATTGAAATTAACCGTCACTTTGCAGAATTACAAGACAACTCTGCTGCAGTGAACTGACAATTTTTGCATCACATCAGCATTAAAAACTGCAGAATCACTGAGGAGAAAAATCAGCTTGAGAACTTAGTCTAATGCCTTGGTTTTCACAATTTGTAACTGCAAGCGCTGGTAGTCTTGGCAGGTAAAGCATCCATTGAGTTAGCCTATTTGTATAGACTGCTACTTTTCATAGTTAATAGAAATCAATTAACTTTAAATTTTAGAAAGTAAGTAGCACCTTCGAAACATTCATCATTCTTCCCTAGTTGCGGAATGATAATATTGAGGGAGCAAATCAAAAATGTTTATAAAAGCAGTGTAAAAGTTGCACTTCTCCATATTCCAAGCCACCAATTGTGTCCCAGTACAGGGGACATAAGTACAACAAGGTTGGCTTTGGTTTCTTATGCTGCAGTGAATGGAGTATAACCACAGTCTTCTCCTATCAGGTTAGGTCACGAATGAAGGTTGACAAACTCCCAATACCTAGAACATCAGTAAATATCTGACTCTGTCTCTGTATTACAGTTCAACCCACCTCCCCACCCCTCCCCCCACCACCACCACCACCATCACTGCCTCCCCAACTTTCTCAAATGAAAAGAATTAGATGTGAAACAGAAAGCTATAAGACTTTGTCCTTCTCCCAATATGGTTCAAGGGAAGATGTATGCCTAGGAATACGATTGCTAGAAAGTGAACCTGGGACATTTCACTTTGTATTCTAGGGAGTGTGGACTTGTATTTGCCAATGTAACAGCCAAAATATTTTTTATAAAACTGATTTGTCAAATCTGGAATGTTAAAGAGGTGGTTGCTTTCGGTAAGAGTGTATACACCTTTAAGTGCAAGGTTTAAATTACCTAAAGATGTTAGAAAAGGGAAAAGTTATGAGTTCTTAAAAAAATTTTTTAGAATTTTATTTACAGCGTGGTAACAGGCCCTTCCGGCCCAACGAGTCCGCGCCGCCCATTTTAAACCCAAATTAACCTACCCCTACGTCTTTGGAATGTGGGAGGAAACCGGAGCACCCAGAGGAAACCCACGCAGACACAGGGAGAACGTACAAATTCCTTACAGTCAGTGACGGGAATCGAACCCCGATCGCTGGCGCTGTAATAGCATCGCGCTAACCGCTACGCTACCGTGCCGCCCATGTTGCAATCCATGTTACTCCAGACAGCATAACTATACTAGTTTGTTTATTTTTCAAGTAGCTGGAATCCAAGCCCAGTTTCCTCAATGCAGTCCTTTTCAGAGTTTGCAGAACAATTCTTAACAATTTCTATCTGACTATTTGTTAAAGTGTAAATAATCATATCGCATGGGTTTTGTGAACTGAACTGGGCAAGTGATTCTGCTGCCATTGTTTAGGATCTTATGCTCTTATGGAAATGTAAGTATATAGCATTGTACTATGACATAATTACTGCTGCACAACTGCTTGATAAATGAATTCTATATGGCTATAATCCCCTTATATGACTACTTAACCACAGATTTTAAAACAAAAAAATTACACATTTTATTTTTTGAGAACTTTGTTTGTATTTCAGACCACAACATCCAGGCAAAAACATCTGACAGTACAAACGGAGAACATCCATGGCAAATAGTTCTCCAATTAGTCTACATTTCCCACTCTATCCCAATGCCCTTGCAAACGTTAATGTTTTCATTGCACTATTTTGAAAGTTACTGCTGAAAATAAATCTCCTCTGTTTCTTTTGCTAATTCCCTTAAATCTTGAAACATATTCACCTTTTACCAACCCTCCCTCACTCACACAAACTCCAACCATGTCACTCTACCCACGATCCAACCAGTGACAACGTTTTAGAGACAGGCAGAAACTTGGTAGTATACTGACTGAGAACATGTTTTAATCTGGTCCAGTATAACAGAAACAATGATTTGTAGTAATGTAGTACATTTATTGAAACAAAGCATCCTGGAGTTCCTAAACAAAAAGCAGAAATGCTGGAAATTCTCACCAAATCAGGCAATATAGCGTAGCGGTTAGCGTAATGCTATTACAGCACCGGTGACCTGGGTTCAATTCCGGCCCCGTGTCTGCATGGGTTTCCTCCGGGTGCTCCGGTTTCCTCCCACATTCCAAAGACGTACAGGGTAGGAATTGTGGGCACGCTGTGTTGGTGCCAGAAGAGTGGTGACATTTGCGGGCTGCCCCCAGAACATTCTCAGTAATGCAAAAAGACACATTTCACTGTGTGTTTCGATGTACATGTGACTAATAAATAAATATCTGAAATAAATACCTAATATCTAAAATATAGGTGGAGAGAAAAATAGGGTTAACATTTCAGATCAATGATCTTCCATCAGGTGAATCGTCATCAATATCACCTCTGTTTCTGTCTCCACACTGCTGCCTGACCAGCTGAGTATTTCCAACATATTTTGATTTTATTTCAGATTTCCAGCATCTGCTATTTCTTGCTTTCAGAATGCGGAGTTCTTTTGACTTCGATCCACAGAAGAAGATAGCAGGCAAGGTGACCAAGCTTCAGGTGGGCATCAGGGAGCATTTTAATGGAAGAAAGAGATGTCATGAGAAGGAGAGAATTCAGGAGGGAATTCAGTTGAAAGCTTCAATGCCAATGTTGGTGGAATAATTACATTCAGTCATGAACCAGAGGCCAGAATTGGAGAAGTAGTGAGGCCATGGATGGATCTGTAAAATTAGGATAGCAATTTTATTATTGAGATTTGACTTAACTGTAAACTAATGAAGGTCAGAAAGCACAGGGTGTGAGTGAGGGGAATCTGGTGCATTTTATGACATGGGGTTAGCCAGGAGGTGGGGTGGGGGGAGACGGGGGCTGGGGGGTGAAAATTGTCCAGGAATGTAATGGAAAAGTCAGCACCATTGTTAATGAAAGTAAGGATGAAGGTTTCAGCAGCAAATGAGCTGAGTCAGAATGGAAATTGGTGAGGTAATGGGAGCAGAGATAGAGGTATTGGTGACGGTGTGGATACTTAGCCCAAAACTCAAATTACACGATGGTAACAAGCAGTCAGGTTCCATTTCAGAAAGCTACAAGGAGAGGGACAGAATCGGTAGCAGGGGCACAGGTTTTATGATTAGCATTGAACACAACGGCTTTGGTCTGGCCAACATTCATCTGGGAGAAACTTTTGCTCATTTACTGTGTGACTAACTGTCTCTCAGGCTACAGACAGGTTAGGAGAAGAACTTGTTCAATTACAATTGTGTTTGGATGTCATTAACAACTTTGACAAAAAGCTGTTTTGGTTCTGTGGCAGAAAGAACACCTGAATCCAAGGATTCCAAGAAAGATTTCTATTGGGGAAGCAGAAATAGTATTTTTCTATTTTAGAAAAGTTCTTGAGGTGCTTTTTCAACAGAGGTTTGTGCCTGTTGAGATATATGAACCTCAAATCAATTTGGATTCCTAATTCAGTTGCTGGACAGATTGTGAAGGGTAGCAGCTTATCACAACAATCATGCACTTGTGCTCTACAAGATTTGAAAACTTATCTCATTTCACAGTTTTTAGTGCTCGGTGTACGTCAGGACTGGATGCTCTAAACCCCAGCCTTTAAACTGAAAATTTCCACAAATGGAAAAGTTTCAGGAAAATTATTTTGAAGCACATCCAGTGTTTTGTTTTAACAAAAACAATGTAATTTAAAATAAAAGTGGTTCATATTCTTCATAAATTGACATTCCACAAACCAGTCAAAGGCTTGGCTGAGAAGAATCCCGGAGAATGATTCAGAGCAGATCTTTATGTTCAGCAGTATATTACCAAATAGTTGTTGTGTGTTTTTAATTTACAATCAGAGTTCTGGAGAGGTAGGCAGGCATTCTGAGTGCACAGCTACAGGATGTAAAGCTTCACTTCACATGGAAAACTGAAGGCATGGAACAAGCAGAAGAATGAATGGCTGGACAGGGCACTGGATTTGGGTCTTTTCGGTTATGAATAATTTCTGTTGCTTTAAAATATTTATGATATTCATAAGTAAAACAAATACTGAACAGAAAAAAAGAAAATGTTGGAGATATTTAATAGGTTAGTTAGCATTTGTAGAAAGAGATGTACTACCATTATTTATGATGCCTTTTGTTTGCATTGCAACTTACAGTGGAAGTATAAAAGAACATTTTTGAGCTTTCAACCCCATAATTTCTGGCATTAATATTGAATGGCGTATTCTGGAGTGTTTTATGTGTGAATTATGAGGAGCATATTGGTTCTTCCAGATGTAGCAAAGCGGTAACATGATCAGATGTTAATGAAAGGTTCTCCGATTATTCTGTTCTCCTAGTTACTGTCTGCCACTACAGATGCTCCATTGCTGGGAACTTGCAGCTCAGTCTTAGAACTTGAGCTTCTGAGTTAATCTGTTCTCAGGAATCACTGTCTCCAGGTCTTTCGTTGTAGTTCTTCTCAATGCAATTAGCAGCCATGGCAGCAGTGAATACTTGTTGTATCCAAGAATTTCCCTTCACCCTAGAAGAACACAGGGAGACAGGATGGACACAGGATGAAAGAATAACAACAGTTTCCTACACACTTGCCACTAACAAACGGAAGCCTGTGCTTATTACCACTGGACATGATGGGTGTGGTATCCATTTGTTTCACACAATGGCTTGGACTGACGCTAGGGGTTTGTAGGTCACCTGGTATAATCTGTCATTCTGAGTATTTGAGGGTACCGCATAACCGAGAAAAATTAATGCTCACTCGCTTTCTCTTGCTTTTCAGTCAATTATAATAAGCAGAAAATAGTTTGATCTTGCAGTTCATCTGTTGTTCCTTGAAATGATCCATTGACAGGATAAACTTGCAGAATGTATGTCATGAGGATGCAAAGTACAGAATGAAACAGCACAAAACAAAAAGCTGGACACGATAGAGACTGCAGATGCTGGAAATCTGGAGCAACGAACATAAGATGCGGGAGGAACTCAGCAGGTCAGGCAGCATCTATGGAGGGAAATGGACAGTCGACGTTTCGGGCCAAGAATGGAAAGGAAGAGGGCAGAAGCCAGATTAAGAGGGGAGGGGAAGGAGCACAGGGTGGCAGGTGATAGGTGAGTCCAGGTGAGGGGGGAAGGTAGGTGGGTGGGGGAGAGGAATGAAAGGGAGTGATGTGAGAAGCTGGGAGGTGACAGGTAGAAGAGGCAAAGGGATGAAGAAGAAGGAATCTGTTAGGAGAGGACAGAAGACCATGGAATAAAGAGATGGCGGTGGGCAAGTTGTGAGGGCAGGGGAGGGGAAAGAGAAAGAGGGAATGAGGGAAAACAAAGGGGAGGAAAGAAAACAGAGAGGAGAGGTTACTGGAAGTTAGAGAAATCAATTTTGATACCGTCAGGTTGGAGACTACCAAGACGGAATATGAGGTGTTGCTCCTCCAACCTGCTTCTGGCCATGGACAGACAGGTCACTGTGGGAATGGGAAGTGGAATTAAAGTGGCTGGCTACCAGGAGGACCTCTCTGTTGCGGTGGATGAAGCGAAGGTGCTCGATGAAGCGATGTCCCCCAGTCTGCGTCGGGTCTCACCAATGCAGAGGAGACCGCACCGGGAGCAGCAGATGCAATAAATGACTCCGATGAATTCACGCGTGAATCCAAAAAAAAAGCGCTACTCATTCTCCACACTCTTCTTGGCATCCCTGTTGGCCAACAGCTTAACAGTTTTGTGGAGGGTTTACATTTTTTTGCTCTTTAGTTAGTGTGAGACCCCAGGAGAAATCATCCTACACCATGTTAGTCTTTTCTAAAGTAACTAATATGTAAACTAAACAGAAGTACTCAAAAAGCAAACAAAAAATGCTGAAAATCTGAAATAAATGCAGAAATCCTCAGCAGGTTAGGTACCATATGTGCAGAGAGAAATAATGTATCAGGTTGATGAACAGTCCTGATGAAAAAACATTGACTTTGGATGCCAATACCACTTCTCTCCCCACAGATCAGCCTGGCTTTCAGCATATTTCCGGTATTTTCAATCTTTATTTCAAACATGTGCTCTCCCTTTAAAGCATCAAAACAAATAAATAAGTTAACCAAATGTTAATGGGACTCAATAAAGTGCAGGTAACTTTGTAATTACTCATATTGATAATGCATCCCAAATGTTTGCAACACCCACCAGTTACGGAAAGTCATGCTTGAGGACAATGCGCTCCTTCTCCAGTAACACCCAGGTGTGGGGGAGACTGTGGAAGAAAGCTCGACAACCTAAGGAGCACATCAGTCTGTGTTAGAATCTGCTGATTCAGTATGACCAATGCCGGGGAGATGTACTCAAACTTGCCTTCAATGGAAAGTGAAGCAGAATGCAGAGAGACATAAGTGTGGTCCATACATCCTTTAGTTGGAAACAGCTCGTAAGAATAAAGCAAATATCAAGAGTAAAATCAGGCAAACTGCGGTGGGAGTTGTGATCCAAAAGACTGCCTGCAGCGCCCTCCGGTGACAGACAGTGGGTAGTGCAGCACTTATCTTCCTTTAATCCTGCAGTGTGAAGTTGAAGGCCACAACTCTGGGTGCATGTGGTCCTGAAGGCTTCATCCATGAGTTCCTACCTCCGTCAAATCGTCTTTCTTTATCAAACTCCACAGTGTTTTTGTAACCAATAAAAACGTTAGAAAATCTGAACAAAATTCTGATGAAAGATCATTGACTTGAAATGTTAACTCTGTTCTCCTCAAGTGCTCCTGCCTGCTGAGTGGCTCCAGCACTTCTTGTTTTTGTTTCATATTTCCAGTAGCTACATTATTTTGTTTCTTATTTGGCTGATTTGGACCGGGGGGGGGGGGGGGGGGGCGCGAGATGTAACATTTCCAAGCTTGCGGATGTGGGAATGTGAATAGTGATGAGAATGTGACATATGATTTACAATCCTAAATGTGGAGCAAAAATTGACCATAAGCAGGAAAACAAGAACTAAAGTTCATGGACAGGATGTGTGTGCTGTTTACAAGCGCTTTACTAGCATGTGCATAATTTTTTTGAATGAATTAAGGATTCATGACAGACCCAGTTTTTCTAAATCTCAATTTAACTGGATTGCTCTTTGAAAGAACTGGAACCTATTCAATGGGCTTAATGGCCTCACTTTATGCCAGGCATTCTCTGTATCTATAGGGTTCATCAAATTTTATATTAATGAAGAAGGCCATTCAGCAGACACCTTGAAAGAACTATCTATTCTTGCTTGTTCTTTTTAAAGATCTATTGAGTTTTTGTTTTGAATATTGCCATGGAATGTGCTTTCATGGTCCTTTTGTTAATGGTGTATTCAAATTAAAATAACTTGCTGTGTAAACATGTTTTTCCTCATCTACTCCTCTAATATATCTACATCTACTCATCTCGTATAATATTAGATTTATGTTGTCTTTTCTGACCCACCAAATTCCTCACTATCAATAAGGATCAACAAATACGGCAGCTGTCTTTTTGTTTCTTCTTGTCAAGATTCCTCTTCAGAGCAACATAAAGTCAGAATGCAATAGATGGACTTATTCATCACAGTGTCCTGCTGGTTAGTTCATTGATAAGGATGGTGAGCAGAATATACTGGAAATGCAGCTAGTCATAACACCCTCTGCAATCAGCAATCATCTGGAAAAAAGCTGCAAAAAAGCAATCATCGTTTTATCTGAGATGTTCAGAACTTTATGATTGAAGAGCAAAAAGCTGGAGGTGCTGGAAATCTGAAATAAAAACAAAAAAATTGCTGGGGACACTCAGCAGGATGGACACTATCTGCAGAGTGGGAAATACTTCATGTTTCAGTCAACGGCCTTTCATTGGAACTGACTATGTTTGAAATCAACTTTCAGAGATGGAGAAAACAAAGGAAATGTCTGTGTTAGGACGGAGATGAAGAGTGTCCAGATGAAACAATTGCTTTGAGGCTATCTAAGAAAAGGAGCTAATCTGTTTGAGGATTGTAAATAAATGCAGATGAATGAGGATAATACAGAGAGAAAATAAAAGATGGCTGGATGATGAATGGTGTTCCCGGAAATTTGAAATAAAATGGAATGTTGGACACACTCTGTTGACCAGGTTGTATGTGTGAAGTGAGTCAGAGTAACATGTGAATGACCTTCCATTGGAACTGTTGAGTTTCTACACAAACAGCAAAGACTGGTTGTCTGAAAATGTTGAAGTAAATTCAGAGTCTGGTGACTGCAAAGTGCCCAGATCCAAGATAATTGCTCTTCCTCCAGCTTTGCTTCTTTCATTTAGTATTCAAGTTCATTAATTACATTTTAAATCCCCTTTTCTTTTAAACTAACACTGTGAAGCAATTTTTTTTATTGCCGTTTTGGAACGATGACGACTTTGCCTCAGATGATGAGGAAACTATTTTTGTCGGGTGATATATATTAGAGTCCTGCTGGCGGCGCCTCGACATCGCCTTTAAGCGGCGGCGCGCATCGACGCCTAAACGTTACCTTTAAGCGGCGGCGCGCACGGGGGGCGTGGCCTCGGCGCTCTCCCTGTTCACGTGTGGCAAAGATGGAGTCGGCTGTGGGCCTGGAGGAGGATTTCCAGCTCTTCATAGACTTTCACGGCGGCGCGTTGCGAGCCTCGGGAGTGCCTCCGCTTTACTGGAAGAGCTTGCACCTTAAACTGGCGCAGGAGGTTGTGGCCGCTGGGGCAGGGTCGGGGCAGGGACTGGGTCTGGAGCAGGGGCAGGGACTGGGACTGGGACTGGGTCTGGAGCAGGGTCTGGGTCAGGGGCAGGGACTGGGTCTGGAGCAGGGGCAGGGACTGGGTCTGGGTCTGGGTCAGGGGCAGGGACTGGGTCTGGAGCAGGGGCAGGGACTGGGTCTGGAGCAGGGGCAGGGACTGGGTCTGGGGCAGGGGCAGGGACTGGGTCTGGGGCAGGGGCAGGGACTGGGTCGGGCAGGGACTGGGTCTGGAGCAGGAGCAGGGGCAGGGACTGGGTCAGGGGCAGGGACTGGGTCTGGAGCAGGGGCAGGGACTGGGTCTGGAGCAGGGGCAGGGACTGGGTCTGGGGCAGGGGCAGGGACTGGGTCTGGGGCAGGGGCAGGGACTGGGTCTGGGGCAGGGGCAGGGACTGGGTCGGGCAGGGACTGGGTCTGGAGCAGGAGCAGGGGCAGGGACTGGGACTGGGTCAGGGGCAGGGACTGGGTCTGGAGCAGGGGCAGGGACTGGGTCTGGAGCAGGGGCAGGGACTGGGTCTGGAGCAGGGGCAGGGACTGGGTCTGGAGCAGGGGCAGGGACTGGGTCTGGAGCAGGGGCAGGGACTGGGTCTGGAGCAGGGGCAGGGACTGGGTCTGGAGCAGGGGCAGGGACTGGGTCTGGAGCAGGGGCAGGGACTGGGTCTGGAGCAGGGGCAGGGACTGGGTCTGGAGCAGGGGCAGGGACTGGGTCTGGAGCAGGGGCAGGGACTGGGTCTGGGGCAGGGGCAGGGACTGGGTCTGGGGCAGGGGCAGGGTCTGGGGCAGGGGCAGGGACTGGGTCTGGAGCAGGGGCAGGGACTGGGTCTGGAGCAGGGGCAGGGACTGGGTCTGGAGCAGGGGCAGGGACGGGGTCTGGAGCAGGGGCAGGGACGGGGTCTGGAGCAGGGGCAGGGACGGGGTCTGGAGCAGGGGCAGGGACTGGGTCTGGGGCAGGGGCAGGGACTGGGTCTGGGGCAGGGGCAGGGGCTGGGACTGGGTCTGGAGCAGGGGCAGGGACTGGGTCTGGAGCAGGGGCAGGGACTGGGTCTGGAGCAGGGACTGGGTCTGGAGCAGGGGCAGGGACTGGGTCTGGAGCAGGGGCAGGGACTGGGTCTGGAGCAGGGGCAGGGACTGGGTCTGGAGCAGGGGCAGGGACTGGGTCTGGAGCAGGGGCAGGGACTGGGTCTGGAGCAGGGGCAGGGACTGGGTCTGGAGCAGGGGCAGGGACTGGGTCTGGAGCAGGGACTGGGTCTGGAGCAGGGGCAGGGACTGGGTCTGGGGCAGGGACTGGGTCGGGCAGGGACTGGGACTGGGTCTGGAGCAGGAGCAGGGGCAGGGACTGGGACTGGGTCAGGGGCAGGGACTGGGTCTGGAGCAGGGGCAGGGACTGGGTCTGGAGCAGGGGCAGGGACTGGGTCTGGAGCAGGGGCAGGGACTGGGTCTGGAGCAGGGGCAGGGACTGGGTCTGGAGCAGGGGCAGGGACTGGGTCTGGAGCAGGGGCAGGGACTGGGTCTGGGGCAGGGGCAGGGACTGGGTCTGGGGCAGGGGCAGGGACTGGGTCTGGGGCAGGGGCAGGGGCAGGGACTGGGTCTGGGGCAGGGACTGGGTCTGGGGCAGGGACTGGGTCTGGAGCAGGGGCAGGGACTGGGTCTGGAGCAGGGGCAGGGACTGGGTCTGGGTCTGGAGCAGGGGCAGGGACTGGGTCTGGAGCAGGGGCAGGGACTGGGTCTGGAGCAGGGGCAGGGACTGGGTCTGGAGCAGGGGCAGGGACGGGGTCTGGGGCAGGGGCAGGGACGGGGTCTGGGGCAGGGGCAGGGACTGGGTCTGGGGCAGGGGCTGGGTCTGGAGCTGGGGCAGGGACTGGGTCTGGAGCTGGGGCAGGGACTGGGTCTGGAGCTGGGGCAGGGACTGGGTCTGGAGCTGGGGCAGGGACTGGGTCTGGAGCTGGGGCAGGGACTGGGTCTGGAGCTGGGGCAGGGACTGGGTCTGGAGCTGGGGCAGGGACTGGGTCTGGAGCTGGGGCAGGGACTGGGTCTGGAGCTGGGGCAGGGACTGGGTCTGGAGCTGGGGCAGGGACTGGGTCTGGAGCTGGAGCTGGGGCAGGGGCAGGGACTGGGTTGTAGGTGGGGATCTGGGCATGTGTTGCAAACTCTTCCGGGGCGTGCAAGGGAATGCTGCTGCCAACTGCCCGGCTGGAATTTTATTTTTCTTTCAATTCTATCAAATTGTTAAAATGTTTCCTCAGGCAAGCAAGGCGTGGGCCAGGAGAGTGCATTTTTACTTTGATATTGCAGCCTCTACAAACAGGTCAGGAATGTCTAGTCTCTTGCTAAAGGGAATCGGAGGTGAGAATTAGCCCGGGTTTTCACAGATTAGGTTTTCTTTCAGAATGCCACCCTTGAAGATAACTGGTGTTCATGCCACACATCTAACGTGCAGCTTGTTCCAATGTGGGGAATAGAAAGTAGGCACTTATTTTTGTAGTGTGTTGTTTGGTAGGTAATTAATGTCATTAAATAAATGACAGTTTAATCTATTTTTGTTGTATCTGGGGGATAAATGAAGGCTGGAAGCTAGCTCCTGTGCCTACCCGAATAGAATGAAAACAAACATTATTTCATTGCCCCTCGAGAAACATCTCCAGACATACTACTGGTTAATAAAATGATTTGATCTAGAGGGATCGAATTAGAAAGCAGAGAAACAGGCAATGCCGGATATATTTAGCAGGTCTGGTAGCATCTATAGCAAGAGAAACTGAGTTACTGTTTCAGGCTGATTCCGTCAGAAGGCTCATTAACCTGAAATATTGACTGTTTCTCTCTCTACAAATACTGCCTGAACTGCTGAGTATTTCCAGCATTCAGTGTTTTCAGATTTCCGTCACCGGTCATTTTTTTTTGCACCAAACACACATACGCCCCACACTTGGAGAATATGAACCATTCTGATCTATTTAAAAGAATATACTGACACCACAGAAGGTACAAAATGTGTTTACGAGAATGAACCCAGAATTAAGTTTGTATCCAAGAAAGGATTGAGACAGCATCTCATGGAAGCCTATGGGATTACTAAAGTTTAGTCCTCAGGCATGGTCTTGACCTGAAATGTCGACCATCCCTTTGCCTCCACGGATGCTGCTTGGCCTGCTGAGTTCCTCCAGCAGTTTGTTTTTGGTTAATATTATAAAAGGCTTTGTTAGGGAGATTTGGAAAAGATGCTTCCACTGTTGGATAAGAGCAGAATCGGAGGTAATAAATATCAGATCATCACTAATTGAAAAGGAAATTTCTTTACTTAGAGAGTGGGTGGAATGTAGACCTTGCTACCATAGAAAGTAATTGAAGAGAATGGGTCACCTTCAGAAGGAAACTGGATAAGCAATGAGGGGAAAAAGGGAAAGTGAGGATATTGCATATGGAGTAGGATGATGTTGGGCTGAATAACCTGTTCCAGTACATTAAATTATCTGAAAATAATAAAGTATCTCTCTGGATTCTTCTAGTTCTGATGATGGTTGATCAAACAAGCAGGTTCTGAGGAGGGGAGAGAGGTTTTGGAATAGGTGGGAAGGAAGAGGGCATTATTTGAGAACTTAGGGAACACAAACGTGAAGGTACAACTTCCAGGGATGGAGCAATTTAAAATTAGGATATGTAAAATGGTAGAATTGGAGTAGTGCAGAAATTGTCCATGGAGGGATTTGAAAACAATGATGACAATTTATTTGTATTTCTGAGCAGGAGCCAGTGGGGTCATACACGCAAGGTAATGATTGAATGGTGTAAGTTAAGATATGGACAGCAGAATTTTGGATCAGTTCAACTTGAATTTACCAAGTGCCAACAATTGTTGTTTAACATCTCGTCAGAAGAATGGAACTTTCACGATTGTGGCACGTCCCCAGTATTGTAATAACTTGTCAATGTAGAATCCTTGTCTGAGGCTTCAACCCCAAAGCTTCTGAATGAAGTGAGAGCTGACACTTGAGCCTTGCTTGCATCTGACCATAGTGATCATGGAGCAATTCCAACTGTTGGAAGGCACACTTTGCCTTTGCATCTTCATCTTCCAATTGTGTTTTTACTCACGATTTTGTTACTTCCAGACTTGGTTCCTTGAGAATCACCACACCCAAACTTTTAATTCACTGTGCTGACCTCTAATCCTTAACTGGCCTTCCTACTGATTCTTGCTGACTCCACTGACTGCCTCGCTGACTTGTCTGTAGCTGGAAGTCCCAGTTCTCATTTATAAATCCTCCATGACTATATTGGTGGGAATGATAAAACTAGTAAACATTGACTTTTAAAATCTATTCACAAAATTCTGCTGCTGCAGGTGAAGGGTCTCAGCCTGAAACATGGACTGTCCATTTCCCTCCATGGATGCTGCCTGACCCGCAGAGTTCCTCCAGCAGCTCCTTATTTGCTCCAGATTCCAGCATCTCAGTCTCTATTGTGTCTCTTCCGTTGTTCTATATATCTAATGGAAATATCTCATACAATTTATTTACTGTATGAATGAAAATAATTGCCCAGATTGATCGGTGCATGAATTTGTTTCCAGGTAGCCATGAGACGGATAAGAATTGATGGGATAACTGGACACTGTGGTAGAAGGCTGGGATTAGACGTTGGGTAGTTGAGGGTCAAAGGGGTAGGGCCAAATAGACTAAGGGGTTTTGGAACAGGAGCAACTTTTTTAGACAGACCTTTGAGGATCTGAGGTTACTTCTAGGGTTCACGTTTAAGGGAGAAATTTCCAGAGTTCAAGATGAGATTGAATGGGTGTAAAAAAAAAAGCCCAAGGGGTATGGGAATGGCTCAACAAATGTGATCAACTACATATCCACTGGGTAAACATTGGCATGTTAGAATAATGACCTGTTTTTCTAATGGGGTTTCACTCTGGGACAAAAATGCAGTATTATTGTTTGGCATGTGGGTATTACTTTACATTTGATTGGAAGGAATTTTAAACTACTTTGATACTGCTGGAAAGATATCGTCTTGAGCAGTGAAAATGAGAAAACTTTGAAGCATGCTCTCTTCGCTTAAATGTAGAGCCGCTAATTAACTTTGAATTTGTTGTGGACAAACAAAACAGTGGCTGCATCAGTTCATTAAGCTTAGTAAAGATGGAAAGGACTTGCATTTATATCGTGGCTTTCACAATTTAAACATCGCAAAGCATTTTACAGTTAATTAAATAGTTTTAAAACATCACTATTGAAATGTGACGGCTGATTTGTGCGAGGTCCCACAGACGCCATGTGATATGTGTTAGTGATGCTGAGTCGCAACAAAAGTGGAAACTGAGAATCAATCTCCTCTACTTTTCTGTAAAGTTTAGCAATATTGCCCTTTTCCCTTGAAATCATACACTCCTTCCACCCTTTGGCCAGTCTTGCTGTAATACAAGTTGATGTGCTATGCATTGCTTTCAGGTATTTGATGCTGGTGAAGTATTTGGGATCATGCAAGTAGAAGATGATGAGGTTGATGAAGATGATCCAGAGGAAAAGATGTCACTTAACCCAGGGACACCCCCTGTTTACAAAGTCATCATCACCAAAGAAGAGGGGCTTCAGGCAGCAAACCCAGATAGGTAAGAAACGTTTAGTTTTTTTGCCCTCTTGGGCTGTAATGTGAATCAGGCCTTCTGAGTGCACTCAGTGTTTTACTATGGGAAGTTTGCTGTGTTTTTATTTAGGTTTTAGTCCAATCTAACTCTGTCCATTTATTAAATTGGGTTGAATCATTTCTTCAACTGTCTGATTTTATTAGCTTCCCATTGTCTTTTAGTTGTGCTTTGTCCACACTGATCCCTTTGATTCATCCATCCATCCTTTCTAACTTCAACATCGGTTAATGGCGACTGCAAGCTATCTTTATGCTGTCAGTAAGTCAACTTTATCCCAGCGCAAAGCCTTTTGAACATCAGCCTTTTAGTTGGGTCTGTTCTGCATTTCTCTTTCCTGCCCTCGGAGCATTACTTTGTTGCCTCTCATCTGCTATTGGTGTACAAGCCAAAATTCCCTTCATCCAGTAACATGTGTTTTGGCAGCTTCTGTGAACCTGGGCTTATTTTTGTTCTGATTTAAGGCTTCACTTGAGCTTTCCTGTTTTCTATCCTCTCTTCCCATTAACCAGCCATGCCCTTTCAGGTACCTTCTCTCTGTTAACCCATGTACCACTCTGTAATACATTCATGTTGTCTTGCCGCTGTCCCAGATTTCAGTCCCCCTTTAAGCAAAAGCTTTCATCTTTCCTTTTGGCTAACCTTTGATTAACAATCTTAAATTTTGCTTCTTTGTCCTAAACAGTGGTCAACTTGTGAAGATGACAAATTGACATGCTCTGTGACCTACATTTTAGACGACTGTAGTTTTTCTTTACATGGTGATAATGTATTTTACTGCCATGTAACTGTGCTTGATGGTTTACAGTAAAACTTTTTGATGGGTGGTATTTCGAATAATTATTTCCTGCACTACAGTATTTTCTTAATTGATCATGCCTGGACCTACCGAGTGGATCAAGCTCGTCAGCAGCTTTGGGAAATCCCTGGCTTGCTGCACCGGATGGCCAATCTTGCTGGGGTGGAATTCCACGGAGAAGTCCCAGATGATGATATCATTGACAATGTGTTGGCTGAGTTGTGGGCTTTCAGCCACACATATAAGCTATCCCAGGGGGTAAGAAAGATGTCATTTTAAAATGTAAATTGATACCAATATTATTTTTTAAAATAAATTGTACAATGCTGTGATTGAAGCTGCATTATTGACTTTCCATAGAATGAGATCTTTAACAATAGTAGATTTAATTTTACCTTGACTTTGTGAGGGATTTGAATGTTAAATGGCAGTGCAACACCTTTGTTGCATTATCTTCTCTGTTACTGATGTCATTTGCAATCCACTTTGGCACAAAGGTCAAATATTATTTTTCCACTCTGCAACTTTTAATTCTAACAGGAATAATCTTTTAGGTCAGTGAGGCAATTTCTTTGCTAAAGGGTGACTTCTCACACTGGTAATGCAGTTATGAGATGTTATAAGTTTCCTTCAGTGGTGAGGGGATTGTCGTCATTCTGGCTTGTGTAGTAATTGGAGAACTTGCATGCAAACTCATTTTATTTCTTCTGTACATCCACAGTCAGCGGAAGAACAAGTACCAATGTGGTATGTCATGGATGAGCTTGGGTCTCAGATCCAGCACTCTGACGAACCAACGTTTCAAATCGTTCCATTCTTTTATGGACTGGGACAGATGGCCTTCTCCTTGTTGTGGCCACTGCGGAATCTCGATCATGGTGGTAAATAGAAATCTTGATGGTTATTTCTTAAAATTATTTAAATGTATTTTGCTGCTAATAGTGGTGGATTTAGGCACCTGGTTGCAGATTATATTAATTTAACAGACCCTGCATCATCTGCTGTTATAGTCACGAACAGAAAACAAAGAAGCAGAAGTAGACCATATAGCCCTTCAAACCAGCTCTGCACTGAGGAAGAATATTGGTTGTATTTCTTTATGTATTGAATTCAAAATGGTGCTTTTTAATTTGCGCAGGTACTGGGTTTGAACTTGTGTCTACAGATCAAGGCTTCACGTCTCTTTAGTGAATTACCACTAAGCTACTGAGCTATATAACCATATTTCTAAGTTTAAGATTTTTTTCTCTATTACCCACCAGGTTTGCAGTATGTTGCTAATTACTTTAAAACCTTTGGCAAATATTTGCTGTAAAGCTGGTGTACTGGATTTTGATGCAGGAGCTCTTTAACAAAACAGTTCACTGAAGGGCTCACCTGCCCTGGTTGGACATGGTTCCCGATTGATTCATTGCCTGAATAAATTCATGAATAATGTTTTCCTCTTCCTGCTTTCATTTTATTTTGTATTTTCTGGTTGTGGCGTCTGTAATGCCCCAGAAATTGAGCGACAGGACTTTTTAAAAATGTGTGTGTGATGTACGTAGTGTTGTGAAATAGGGTTTTGCCAGAAACTACAAAACTACCAGGTCTGGGGTAGCTCTGAGATGCCATCTGCTTTGGTGATGGGACTTTCCATTGAGGTGTTTTTGAGATGTCTTCCTCTTTCTTGCAGCATAGCTTCCCATCTACTGTAGGTGACAGAACTCTTGACCACATCTCATCCATTTCCTGTACCTCTGCTCCCACACCCTCTCCTGGACAGAGCAAGTATAGAGTTCCTTTTGTCCTCATTTTCCAACTCGCCTGCCTTTGCATTCAGCAGATCATCCTTTGCGATTTCCACCACCTACAACGAAATTGCACCATCAGACACATCTTGTCTTCCACTTTCAGCATTCCAAAGGGTCCATTCTTCAGTCTTCAACAATCATTCTCCTGTTCATGGCATTTTCTCACACAACCAAGGAAGATGTAATATCTGTTCTTTTTCCTCTTTTTCCAACCATCCAGGGATCAAAGCACTATCATAGATGTTGTTTTGTTTATTATTATTGGATTGATGTGCAGGATGTTGGCTGTATACCACCTTCTGTCCAGCATTCAGATACGAAAAGGCTATTTTAAAATATAAATGGTATGAAGAACCAATTTGAAATAAATTGTGATGTGTAACGTGCGGCATGTGCTACAGGTGGGTACCACTTTTGAGACTTTGAATGTTTTGTGCAGAAGAGGTCACGTGGGATCATGCACATGGTGAGCGAAACCCTCTGATCCGGAAATGCAGGCTGTTGCCTTGGCAACCAGCTGACTTGAGGGAGGTTGATGCAAGCATCAGCGAACCGCCAGAAGACTACTTTAAAGTAAGGACTTGAACTGGTAGAGTTGGATACTGTGAAATAGAGAGAGAATTCAAATTAGTGTTTTGTATTTTGCCATACTGAGTAAAATGGCTGTTAATTTAATGTTTTACGTATTGATTTTTAGCTATTAGTAATCCTCAGTATTTCTTATGTCATGGGGTTTTACCTTCTCTCTCAGCCACATTGCTGCTCCTTTATCTGAAGCTGTTGACTCTTTGCTGGAATAGGTTTGATGGATGTTGGTTTCAGTCTGGTGGCTTGTCCAGTTGACCAGTCTTGGCTCTGCTCTTTTGAAAGCTATTTAATCACAGTAAAACCCTGTTCCCTGCATTTACTCCCATTTCTAAGTGACTTTAAGTTGTACTAGTGAGCCAACATTTCAAACTACTGCAGTCCTTCTGGTGAAGGGATTCTCAGAAAGGTTTTTGGTCAGGAGGTCCAGGGTTGACACCCAGAGACGGTATTTCCAAATTGGCATGGTAAATGTCTTCAAGGTGCTGGTGTTGCCATTCCCTGAAACCCTTCTCCTTGGTGGTAGAGGTTACAGATTTGGGCACTTTCTCTGTAGCTGTGACACTTTACTCTGTACTGTTACTATTTTTAGCTGTACTACCTCAATGTAACTGCACTGTAATGAATTGACCTGTACGATCGGTATGCAAGACAAGTTTTTCACTGTACCTCGGTACAAGTGACAACAATAAACCAATACCAATACGAAGGTGTTGTTGAAGTACTGTCCTGCATTTTGATGATGGTACACACTGCAGTCACTGTGTGCCAGAGATGGAGGAATGAAAGTTTAGGTGGGTGGGCTGCTTTGTCCTGGGCGGTGTCGAGCTTGAGCATGGTTGGAGCTGCAATTATCTAGGCAAAGAGTATTTCATCGCATTCTGGACATGCTTCGCAGATTGTGGAAAGGCTTTGGGGTGTCAGAAGTGAGTCACACGCCTCGGGATACCCGATGTTTAATCTGCTCTAGTAGCCACAGTATTTATATGCTGGTTCACTTGCTTTTCTGGGTTGGTGGTGATCCCAGAATATTGATGGTAAAGCCTGTGCTTGTCAAAGACAGGTGATGAGACCCTGTCTTGCTGGGATCCAGTTATTGTCTGGCACTTTTCGGGCATAAATATTCCCTACCACTTATCAGCCTGTGCCTAAGTGTTGTCCAGCTTGTGTAACATGCAGGCATGGACTTCTTCATTTGTTGAGGAGAATGGAATTAAACATTTGTCCAATCATCAGCCAACTTCCCCACTTCTGACCTCCTATGATTGAAGGAAAGTTATTGATGAAGCGGTTATAAGAATACACTTTATTTATTGTTTCAAAATATTAATAAGATTCAATTTCTGAATTTCAGGCTGTTTTAGCTGACAATAAAGAAATTCTTCCTCTTCCGATAGAACCACCAGTTTATCAGAAGGATAAAATTTTTAAGTACGTTTAAATCTTCTTGTGCCTTTCAATTTTCTCCTATCTCTGTAGGTAATGATAGCCCTGCAGTTCAATGTGTACGGTTTGATCTAATTGCTGAGTTAGACATCTATCAGTATAATAGAGGTACTTGATAAAAAGGACTTGTCTTTCTTCCCTTGGACAGCTCCCTTTTATTTATCTCTTCAGCTTACACTCTGCCCATTTATTCAGTGTCCTTGACAGATGTGTTCACTTAGCTCCAGTCATCAATTGGAAACAGCAGTTAGTTCCAAGAGCCTTTTGCTTCTCTGAATTTTCTCATAAATGCAGCATTTTGAAACACTCTAGTCTGGCATTCTGTGATCTGGCAACTCCCTGGCATGACTCCCTCTTTGGCATGTTTTGAATCTGTATTACATATCTAATTAACTAAGATCTGTATTAATTTGTAGCTAATTAACCTATCAGTGCAATTTTTGTGATCTCAGCTGACAGCTATTCCAACAGTTCTTGGAATCCTTGCATGACCCGGAAAGTGTCTATACTTAAAAAAAACAGTTCTTCTCTTCAGAGGAAGATGATCGGGGGTAATTTCTGGTTTGAATTTTCTGAGGTCCGGTCTCCATCAGGTCCAAGTGTGCCGGACTAGAGAGTTTCAACCTGTATTATTTGGTTTTCTCAGAGTTCAGTTTTAAAGTTCTTTTTAAGCCACAAACTACTTCATAGAGCAATACGCAAAAAATGTTGGAGGAACTCAGCAGGTCAGGCAGCATCCATGGAGGGAAATAAACAGTCGACGTTTTGGGCCGAGACCCTTCATCAGGACTGGAAAGGACAAGGGCAGAAGCCAGAATAAGAAGGTGGGAGGAGGGGAAGGAGCACACGCAGGCAGGGGATAGGTGAGTTCAGGTGAGAGGGGGAAGGTAGTGGGAGAAGATGTAATAAGCTGAGAGGTGATGGGTAGAAGAGGCCAAGGGCTGAAAAAGGAGGAATCTGGTAGTAGAGGGCAGTGGACCATGGAATAAGGGATGGGGGAGGGGAGGAGAGGAGATGGGCAGGTCATCAAGGTGGGGGAAGGGAGCCATGGGAATAAGGAAAGACAGGAGTGTGGTGGGGGAGGGGGTTACCGGAAGTTAGAGAAATTGATGTTAAGGCCATCAGGTTAGAGACTCCCACTCCCATACTGACATGTCTATCCACGGCCTCTTCTACTGCCACGTTGAGGCCAGATGCAGGTTGGAGGAACAACACCTCATATTCCATCTTGGGAGTCTGTTGTAGGCAAAGAGTATTTCATTGTGTAGAATATTGTAACAGGTTTGAGGGACTAAATGGCTTATTCCTGTTTTTGTGTTCACTAAGAATGTGGTTGTAGGAGTAAAAGACTGTAGTCCAGGTGTGTTCGGCTCTCTTGAAGCTGCATTGCCTCATGTATGTTTCTTTTATTTTAATTTGGCATTCTTTTTGTGGAAGCTCAAAAATTACGCTTTGTGTTTTAACATCAATATTTTTCATCTAGGATTTATACAGATATTAAACAAGTGTTGGAAAATCTGAATGCCCCACGCTTTGTTTTTACAGAAGATGAAAAGGAGGCCGATATTCTATACTTGTACCATCATATCAAAGACTACAGGTCAGTGACACATTCACAGCAAAGAGAATTTCCAGGGTAAATTAATGACATCAAAATTCAGCTTTAATTGCATAAAAATGCATACTGTGAAAGTTGAACAAGTTATTAAAGAACAGATTGGTAAAAGCAGCTATGTTGGGCAGTGAATAGATGTGTCTTTGTCATGGCAACCCTTGATTCTAGGTTGAATCCAACCTGGGCTGATGAGATGAGTCTCCACACATTTTGTTCTTTCTTGACCTGTCTGAGAGTACCAGAAAAATGTATTGGAATTGGGGAAGGGGTCATCTGATGGGTGATTGAGTAGATGAGGGGAGTTGTCTAGCAAGTGATGGCAACTGGAGTAGCCCTGGGAGTGCTCAGCATTGCCTCGGGATCTCATACAGTTTCATGGCATCAGGTTAAATATGGGCAAGGAAATATTATTATCTCCTGCCTGTCTCAAAAATGGCTTAATTATGGTTAGGGCTCCTTGTGAATTTAATGAAGGGTGAGCTGATGGCATTGGCACTAGTTCAGTTTATGATGTTTTGGCATCAGAAAGGTGAATGAGTGCATTTTGCTCCAATGGGGGGTCTTTGCATTAACAGGGCTGTTCCTTGCCTTGTCTGGTAGAAATCCCATTAATAACCTGGCCTTTGGGTTCAACAAACAGATGGAGCACAGAAAATGTGACTGCAAGCTCTCATTTTATCCAGCTGAGATGAGATTTGATGTTAAAGTTTTGCCTCACAAGGTGGACTGGAGACTACCCTGTGCGGGCGTTGCCAAAGTTACTCGTGACAAAAGTGAGTACAGCTTCAAATCTTACAGGGAAAGGAAGATTACAATACCGGTATGGTTTAAATTATTACAAGATTTTGATGGTGTAAGAGTGGGATTCTTACATGGAGAAGCAACCTTGACTGAATGAGGTACGTGGAAGAGCACCACAGTATTAACATGATAAGAGCATAGCAAGTAGGAGTATACCATTTGGCCCCTCATTTTACAAGAACAAGGTTGATCTCTCTCAATCCATTTTTCTGCACCTTCCTTGACTCTCCTGACTAAAGGAGAGAAGTTGGCAGAAAATTGTGGATCAGGGTTTGCACAGTACTTAAAAAGTGCAGAGTACTTAAAAGGTGCAGAGTATATAAGAAGATGACTATTACGCATGCCTCATTGAATCAATTTATCATGGGTGGAAAATCATTGTGAATTCCACCTAGAACCGAATTGCGAAACTTTTGTGGGTGTAAAATCTTTGGAGTTCTCTATCCGGGAGAGTAGTGGAGGCTGAGTGCATTCAAACCTGAGATCTGGATACTAGAGCAATCGAGGAAAATAGGGATAGCACATTGTGGTAGAAGATCAGGTTGGAAATGTTGGATGGCCTCCTCTTATTTCTTGTGTAATTACTTAGCACCTAAAGATTTTGAAACATTGAGAGTTATGGAGAACCGGTACAGTAAAGGAGTCGAGACCAGCACAGATTAGTCGTCATCATATTGACTGGCAGGGGAAAGCTTAAGAGGCCTGGTGGGGTACTCTTACTCCTATTTTGTTATGTTCTTGTGCTTTTTATTTCCCAGTGATCTTGTAACTTCTACTGTGAGGAAATGGTCCATATTCTGACAGCAACATTAGAACTTATTTATAATGTAAACTGTGTGGTTCAATTGACAACTTTCACATGCTCTGTACATTTTGCTTGAAACATTTGCAGGGCTCTGAGTGAGAAGAGGCCCCACGTTATGGTCAATCAGTTTCCATGTGAAAACCTACTGACAATGAAGGATTGCTTGGCTGCCTTGGCTAGGCGAGCTGGAAGTGTGGATGGTCCAAAGTGGTTGCCACTTACCTATAACCTTAGCACTGAGCTACCTCAGTTTGTGAGCTGTTACCAACAGCGTCAAGACAGGTAGGCAATGCCCAAGATTATGTTTTATTGAACTTTCAACAACCATGTGTGACTGAGAATTTATAGCTGTTGCTTGAAGCTTCAATTTATTTACTGCCTGAATGTAGGCAATGTTGCACTTAAAAGAAAAATAATTTTGCTCTCAGTTTTATAGCGTGGTTCCATTTCGGAGAGCTTTTAATTCTAGTTGGTCATGGTTACCTGCATAGCCTCTATATTCACCTCTGACCCTGCTGCTATTTTGTTATTTGTATTCTTGAAGGGACTGTAGGGATTTCTCTTTCACCTGTTACCTTAAATTCATGATCCCAGAATTATGAGTGATACTCGGGCAATGTGGAAAGAACAAATTGCGTTTTAACCTTTTTTACTAAATACTGATATCCATACTACAATACCACACTGGCTGCCTTTGATATCTGTGTAACTTACTAATCAGTTGGTCTTCCCTTCAGACTGGCAGGCCTGGAGATAACCAGCCAGCCTCCTCTTCCTGGCTCCAGACTAAGTGGTGGTCTCTGCAGTCATGGTCTTTATCTTTTTTTTCCAAGCACTGATTGAAACTGTGCCAAAAACTCCCTTATTCCAGGGGTTCTGCAACATCTATTTTATTGTGTGCAGCCCACGGCCATACTTTGTTTGTCTATCCTATTTGTTTCTGCATGCAATGACCATGGATAGTCTAACATAATTCAGAAACGTTGCTCTGAGGAGCAAGAGCTCTGCTTATTGTTGCTTTAAGACGCAGCCTTTCACCTTATTTGGTAGGGCTACCTCGCGTTCATCTCTGTATGCTGTGCTTTTATCAGGCGTTCTGTCCTAGTCTTCCCTGGTTATCGTCACCAGATAGTTGGGCATTGCTGTATTGTACTGCAGTATCAGTGCGACTCTCAATCCTGATGAGTTGCTCATTCTGGTGGGTTTCATTAACTTTTTATTCTAAGTCCTAGAAGACAATTTATTTCATAACTTGACAAAAATAGACATCTTCCATTTTGATCGTAGTTGTGTATTTTTAAAGCAGGGTAAATATGCTCTTCTTTATATTTATCAAATGGTCAGTTGCCGAAGGGAATTACCTTTGTCCCCAACCCAGGAGCATGTCAGCAATTATTGTAAGCCCTGCTGCTGACTAAATTGAGATTAAATAACTCCGTGCACAAAATGTGCATCAAATCTGCCAGAAACTTCTGTGCGTGATAGAATGATTCACTGCATGTTGGCCCATGGCAGTGCAGATCTTTTTAGGTCCTCTCAACTGCTGGGGATTGCAATATGCATTTGGAGTCTGCAGTTTGGACTCGTTCATCCTTGGTTTACACTGAAATAATTGACATTGGTATCTGACTGACAATTGGCCTCAATGCCGAGGAGCAGAAAATGGTAAGAAGGGCATCCAATCTATCCTCAGTATTGTGATTCATGTTGTTGGCACACACAACTAAAAGGATAAGGTCAAGCCTTATTCTAATTACCATGCTGCACTGACCTGATAACTGATAATGTTTACTGTTCTTAGTTGAAAAAAATAACTTTGAACAGGGTATCACAAGGGATGTCAACTTTTCCAAAAGTAAATGAAAAGTAAAAGACGGGAGAAATTGTGGAAATAATTGTTGAAAGGTCTTGTTGTTGGCTGAATCTCAGTCTTAGTCCTATTGCATTCTTAGAGAAAATCTTTAGAAATAGAATATGGAACTAATTTATATTGCACTTCAAATCTGAAACTGAATCATTGGCCAGAACAAAGAGGAGCTAAAATTGTACAGGTGTTGAAGTGTGCAGCAGGCAAAAGTACTTCTCCTTGTGCTTTACTTTCAAGAAAATTTATGTTGTATCAAAATGGATAGTTCCCCCACCACCCCCAGTCAAGGCACTCTGTGAAAGGCAAACCATCTCTTAATTGTTCAGATCAGATTATGTTAACCTGTTCATATACACACACACAAAAAATGCACAGCTTTCAGTTCATCAGGGGTTTGGGTTGTTTCGTTTTAGCTGCGAGCATGCTGAAGATTTCAGAGTAAGAGTAGGTTCGTGCACTATCAAGAAGGATATTGTTTCCCCCTCAACAAGCACAACTGATATCAGTCACTTTATTGTAGGTTGCATGTGAAATTGTTGAAGTATTTGTAATAAAACTAGGCATCATACATTGTAAGTGATAATCTTTATCTATTCCATCTACTTTATTTTGCTTCTCAGAGGCGAGGACAATCACTGGATCTGCAAACCCTGGAACCTTGCTCGAGGTCTAGACACACACATAACGAACAACCTCAACTACATCATTCGCCAAAGGGAAAGTACGCCCAAGGTGGGTTAGACTTGACCTGATGAAATATGGAACTATGAGGTTATTTGCAGGACACCCTGGGATGAGTTGCTGGGCAGGGGGTGATGCAGTGCCTTAGGCACTGTATTGGATCGTAATTTTTTGTCCCCTGGTATGTGCTTATTTCAAGCGGAACAGTACCAGCGCAGTCAGGCTGTTTTTAAGATAAGCTATCGTTATTAGTCACATGTACATCGAAACACACAGTGAAATGCATCTTTTGCGTAGAGTGTTCTGGGGGCAGCCCGCAAGTGTCGCCATGCTTCCGGCGCCAACATAGCATGCCCACAACTTCCTAACCTGTACGTCTTTGGAATGTGGGAGGAAACTGGAGCACCCGGAGGAAACCCACACAGACACGGGGAGAACGTACAAACTGGGAATTGAATCGGGGTCGCTGGTGCTGTAATAGCGTCCCGCTAACTGCTAAACTACTGTGCCTGCGTATCCTTACTGCTGCTTGTTTGACATTTAATCCTGGATCACGAGAACAGCATGAAAAAAAATGACCTAGCTGGTCATAGTTAAGGAAGTTAAAGATTGTACAAGAGGAGCAATAAGGAGACAGAAGAAAGACTGCAGATGCTAGAAATCTGGAGCAATGCACGATGCTGGAGGAACTCAGCAGGTCAGGCAGCATCGATGGAGGGAAATGGACAGTTGACATTTCGGGCTGAGACCCTTCATCAGGACTGGAAAGAAGGTGGGGAGAAGTCAAGATAAGAGGGTGGTGGGAGGGCTTGGAGCAAGAGCTGGCGGGTGATAGGTGGATCCAGGTGAGGGGGGGGAAGATAGGTAACCAGGGGGAGTGGGAATGATGCAAGAAACTGGGAGGTGACAGGTGGAAGTGACAAAGGGCTGAAGAAGATGGAACCTGATAGGAGAGGACAGTGGACCATGGAATAAAGGGAAGGAGGTGAGGAGGGGAACCGGAGGGAGGAGTGTGTGGGTGATGGGCAGATCGAGAGGGCAGAGGAGGGAAAAGGGAAGGGGCCAGTGGGAAAGAGAAAACAAAAAGGGGGACTAAGGGGAGTGATTATCGGAAGTTGGAGAAATCTATGTTCGTGCTGTCAGGTGGAATATGAGGTGCTGTTCCTCCTCGAGTGGGCGGTAGAGGAGGCTGTGGACAGACATGTCGGTGTGGGACTGGGAAGTGACCACCAGGAGATCCTGGCTGTTATGGCAGACGGAGTGAAGGTGCTTGATGAAGCAACTTTTTTTCTTCTTCCCCCCCCCCACCAATCTGCATGGGGTCTCATTAACGTAGAGGTGGCTGCACTGGGAGCAACGGATGAAATGAATAACACCAGTGGATTCACAAGTGATGCCTCACCTGGAAGGACTGTTTAGGGCCCTGAATGGTGGTGAGGGAGGAGGTATAGGGGCAAGTGTAACACCTAGCGCGGTTGCAGGGATAATTGCCTGGAGAGGGAATCGTTGGGGAGATGATGAGTGGACGAGGGAGTGATGAAGAGAGTGATCTGGGAGGAGAGGGGAAGATGTGCCTTGTGGTGAGATCGCTTTGGAGATGGTGGAAGTTGCAGAAAATGCTATGTTGGATGCAGAGGCTCGTGGGGTGGTAGGTGAGGACAAGGGGAACCCTGTCCCTGTTATGTCGGGGAGTGGGGGGGGGGGGGCGGAATGGAGTGAGGGCTGCATTGATGGCAGTGGGGAGGGATCTTTGTTTTCTGAACAAAGAGGACGTCTCTGATGTCCTCGGATGGAAAGCCTCACCACGAGAACAGATCAGGCGGAGGAACTGAGAGAAGGGAATAGCATCCTTGCAAATGACAGGCTGGGAAGAGATGTATTCAAGGAAACTGTGGGAGTCAGTGGGTTTGTAAAAGATGTCAGTGGGTAATCTATCTCCCAAGACGGAGACAGATCAAGAAAGGGGAGAGAGGTGTTGGCGAGGGACCAAGTGAATTTGAGGGTAGGGTGGAAATTGGTAGAGAAGTTGATGAATTGATGAGCTCTGCATGGGTTCAGGAAGCAGCACCAGTGCAGTTGTCAATGTAGCGGAGAAACAGTTGGGCAGCATTACCGGTGTAGGTTAGGAACAAGAGGAGCAATAAACCTGAGGATGGAGTGAATTTTAGAAGGCAACAATAAATTCCTAGAAAATTAATAGTTTATACTTGTCTTTAATGCAGAAGTTGTAATAAATGTAGCAGAAATGGCTGGAAAACAATCATATTAAAGGGAGAGTGCTGAGATTACAGTAACTGAAACGTCAAGAAAATTTCCCTGGACCTACATCCCAGGTTCCAGCAGAGGTGACTGCAGACTTGGAGGAAACATTCCCAAGATTCTGCAACAGATTGGAAGGCAGAAAATGTAACATTGCTATTCACCAAAGGAGGGAAGGGAAAACAATTAGGGAACTGTATGCCAATCGGTGTGACATTAGCTGGCAAAGTGCTGGAGTTCATCATTAATGACTTTGTAACAAGGCAGAAAGTCGCTGCATGATTAGGCAGAATCAATCTGGTTTTATGAAGGAAAATTTGTGTTTAACAAATCTAATGGTTTTTCTGAGGATATAACCAGAAGGGTAGATGAGGGCGAACCACTGGATGTAGTATATCTGGATTTTCAAAAGGCACGATAAGGTGCCATACGAGGCAGTCATATAGAGCTCATGGGGTTGGGGTAACATTAGTAAGTATAGAGGACAGATTAAAGGACAACAAATAATGGGAATAAATGGATTGCATTCAGATTAGCAGACTGTTATTCCTGGCGTATTACAGGATCAGTCTTGGACCCAAAGCTGTATTAATAATATAACAAATTCCGTTAATATCTTGGGTGTTGTCTTTTTTTTTCTAAGTTTAGTAGTGATATAAAGCTAGGTTAGAAAGTGAGCTGTGAGGATGGTGTGAAGAAATGTCAACAGGTTAAGTGTGTGCAAGAAGATGGTAGGTGAAGCATGCAAGAACATAGGATTTAGCATTGTATTAGGAAGAATAACAAAAAATATTTAAATGATGGAAAGCTGGCAAAATGTTGTGCTTGTTCAAGAGACAAAAATATGTTGATTCATCAAGTAATTAGGAAGGCAAATGGCTTATTGCAACTGTTTGGTGGACCAAAGTAGAAAAGTCTTGTGATTAGAGCTTTTGCAAGGCTTTATGTGGAAAACTGCATAGTATTGGTCATCAAAAGGTGGTTAGACTTGGAGATAGTGCAGGGTACTGATTTCTTAGATGAGAGGATTGTCCTGTAAAGAAATATTGATTAGTATTGGGATTAATACCAATAGAGTTTCGAAAAATGAGAGTTGATCTCATGGAGATGTACACAATTCTGAGGAAGTTTAACAAGCTAGATGCTGAGAGGCTGTACCTACTAGGTAGAGTGTCAGTCTCAGGGTAAAGAATCAGTTATGTAGGACTGAGGGGAGGAGAAGTATTTTCACTCTGGGGTTGTAAAGCTTTAGAATTCTCTGCCTCAGAGCTGTGGATGCAGTCGTTGCACACATTTAAGGCTGAGGTCGATTTTATTTTTAGACTTTGAGAATATGGGAATTGGGCAGAAATGTGTACTTAGTGAAGGATTGGCCATGACATTACTGAATGGCTGAAGGGACAATGTGGCAGACTTGCGCATTTTCTTGTATCCTTCTAACTTTTAATATTGGAAAGGCTGAACTGTTGTCATTCACCACATTCCCAGTTTCCTCCTTCCCCTCCCCCCTCCTCTTTTTTTTGACTCTTGCACCACTATTCCAGTATGCTGCTGTGCACCCTGCGACCCTGTATAAACTTGAGCATCTAGAATGCTGCTAATGGTATAAGTGCAGAAATGAAAGTTGTTGGATAGTAAACAGCGATTAAGCCTGGCTGATGCATTTGTAAAAGCACCCAATGACGTGCTTCCTGGTTATCAGTTGAGTCGCTAATGACTAGTTGCCAAAATCCTAGGGGCTCATTGATCCAGGAGCAAAACAGTGAGGAGTCCAACTGTGCCCCAGCATAAAGCAGCCACTTCAGAAGGTGAGAGGAGATGCAATTGAATGCTGTGATATTGAATGAGCTATGTGGAGGCCAGAGCTGTTGATGCAAAAGATCTTTATTCATTCTCTCTTCTTCCCCCCCCTCCCATCGGCTGAAGATACATGTTCTCAAGTTTTTGTACCATGAGGACAACTTTTATCCCAGTTTTATCACACTCTTGAAGGGATCTCTTGTATGCTAACTCTTGATCTCTTAATCTAATAGTCATGGACCTTGCACTTTATTTGTCTACTTGCACCGCACTTTTTCTAACTGTAACACCATATTCTTAATTCTGTTTTGTATTTGTGTACTTCTCGATGTACCTGTGTATGGAATGATCTGTCTGGATGGCATGCAAACAAAATCTTTTCACTGTATCTCAGCACGTGACAATAATAAACCATTTACCAATCACAACGAGCAGATGCGCAGAGGAGACTTGGTGGAAGAATCTGTTGGTAGAATCTCACTGAACTCAAAGTACATCGAGGTTTTATACTCTTTCAGCACAAAGATAACAGCAGATGATTAAATGTAGTTTCAATAGTTATTATTACATAGTTAACTTCAATATTTTTGGGTGTAGGCAAGTGGTTCTGTAGAATTGCATATTTACAATGGGAGCAACCTCAACGGAAGAGATGCTTCTTAATCTTTGGGGATCCAGACATCCAAAATGTCCATCCCTCAATGCAGTGGTAAAAGAAGTCTCTGTGAAGGCAATGGTGTTTATCCTTGTTCTGGAATGAAGATCTGCTTCTTGTTTCTATTAACTGAGTGCTACTCCCTTTACTCCTGAAGGATATCCCATGCTTAATAATCTCTAATAGGTAGTTTTGTATTAATTCTGCATTCTTCATTATCTGTCTGCAGGTGGTGTGCAAGTACATTGAGAATCCAGTGCTGTTTGATAGAGAAGACGTAGAAGGATTGGTTAAGTGTGACATTCGGTACATTGTTCTTCTCCGTTCAGTCCAACCATTGCAGCTGTATGCATACAATGTATTCTGGCTCCGCTTTTCCAAGAGGTATAAGGAGATGTAATTACTTTTTGGATGCTTACTGTAACTGGTTTAAGTTGGTGAAGCCAACAAAAACTAATTTCACTGCTTTTTAATCAACAAAATTCAATGATAGGTTTCTAAATTGATTTACTTTCTGTATAACCAATGATGTTATTAAGGACCAGGTTATTTTCTTTCAAAATTGAGGAAGAGCTAATGGGGAAAAGATACCTTCAATTAAAGTGCATGCTCTTAAGATTTATTTATTTGGATGTTTTAATGACGTACGATGTGCATAAGATATTTTAGTAAAGTATGTCTTTCTTAATTTAATTAATATTCCAGTTATCATCATATGGCAAAATAATGGGAAGTCACCTTTCCTTCAACTTGCAGCTGTTTGATAGCTAGCAGTTCGAATGGTAGCCAGCTCAGCAGGCTAATGGTTTCCTGCCAAAAGGTCTGGGACTGTCTCTGTCCCAGTAATGGTGGTCAAAATACAGTTAGTCATGGCATTTAGAAGGGAATTGGATGGGTAATTAAGGGAAAATTATTTTCAGGGCTCCAGGGAAAGAACAAGGGAGTGGGACTGACTGGATTATTCTGTACAGATCTGGCAAGAGCTTGAATCGCTGAATGTCTGCCTCTGCTGTAACAGTTCTTTAATTATGAGTTGCTGAACAATAATTGGCTTTGGAAATCCTGAATTAAGGAAGCAATCAAGGTAGGAGAGTAAAGTGGCAGAAAATGAGTAAAAGAAGAATATCCAGGTGTCCAAGAGGTACAGACATTCACTCTCTCCAGAGAGTTCTTGTAATCTGTACAAATACTTCTGCTCAGAAACATTTAACCTTCCACATGGCCCCTTGGTTCTATTCCCCTCATGGTCCTTTTGTGACTTCTGTGTGTGGAGGTTATACTTGGTTAAGTCTAGGCTGTGTGGCTTAGCTGACTGTCAGTTTTCTCAGTGTTTGAAGGTGGAGCTTATTCATGTCCCAGCCCGATAAACATTTTAAAGTGCGTCAGTCAATGCATAGGACCTTGCCGTGAATGATGCAGTTAGTTTCTCTGATGGGGGTATCAGCCTGGAGTATGTATGCATAATTTATTAAGGCTCACTGCCAACTCTGGGAGAAATGCTGTCCCAGATTAATCATGGGGCCTGGACTAATTTCCCTTGGCTTGGACTGTAACCAGTGAGAACCAGGTGACCACCCTGTCCCCAAGTTGTCACTTTGTATTTTTTCTCTTAAATTTCACCTTTTCTTCTATGACTGGAACTTGTTAACTCTGATAGGTGTTACCAGCACAACATCACTCTATGAAATTCTGCTTGGAGTGAATTAAAAGTGCATCTAAATGGAACACTACCAAATCCTCTCCGTAATGGAAGGAAAGTGGTTTAAAATTCTCAAATTTGAGGCCAATAAAGAAATTACAATAATAAAATCACAAAGTAAAATCCATAGAGCTTCAGATATGACTAGGAACAGCAGTCCTGTGATATCGGCTAGGAAGAGTGGCTCAGACAATTGAGCCAAATTCTGGTGGTGACCAGGGATGGTGAAAACTTGCATTTATGTAGTGCCTTGGGATCTCCCAGAGCACTTAACAACAAATGGACTAAAGTGACAGGAAACAAAGTTCAGGATCGCCACTGTAGATTGAATGCAGGTGCTTCGCAAAGCAGTTGCCCTTTCTGCGTTCTTGTGTACTGTCTTTGCTTGAAGGCACGAATCCTGTGGTACCCTTTTAGTATAGAGCTAAAGTGGAAGCTGGGATCACATGATCCACCAATGGCACCGAAGCTGTGACCTTTCTCATAAAAAGCAATCAACCCTGTCAAACTGATAGCTGGAAAAGGGAATGTTGGTTGGCAGGAGTGAACATTTGGTGATGGAGCTTATAATGGAAAAATTGCTAAATGCCTTTGAGACAGCTCTGAGACTCATTGGAAAGTGAGAATTGAAAGTTAAGTTTATTATCTGCACAAGCACATGTTTGCACAGGTGCAAGGAAAACCTTACTTCCGGCAGCATCACAGGCATGTAGCATCATGTGAGCAGTCTTCACAAGAAAAACATTAACTTAACATGAACACAATTTTTACTAGAAAGAACACAATTAGGACAAAACAAAATCACACATTGATTGGCCTGAGAATGTGTGTATATGGGGAGGGGAGTGGAAATTACGGGATTTAAATGTACATATGCAAAAGGTGTTTCAATGTTTAATGTGAACAAACTGAGAAAGTTCATTTTGTGGAGGTCATCGATAGGTATTGCAGTATCATGATCCAAAACAGTTTACAATTCCTTCACTGAGAAATTCATTTTGAGATATCAAAATGTTTTATTAATTTTCCAGGCCTTTCCCCGTGGATCATCTTGATGATTACCAGAAACATTTTACAGTTATGAACTATGTTGATGAAACTCAACTTAAACAGGTAAGAAAAGTTATTTTTGATTTTTAGTGTTGTTAATTGTGTGGTTTTCTGTTTTTTGCAATCTTTCTCCCCTTTTGATGTCTGCTCATTAAGGTACAGCCCCACAGACACAGGATGCAGTATTCACCTTGGTCAAAGCAGCCATACATTTGCCTCTTAGCCTTCAGCATGTGCAGACTCTTGATGAATCACAGCTGTATCCATGTCCTAACTTACATCTTCCCCAGGCCTTCTGCAGTGTTTGCTGGGTTGCTAAGTAATAATTGCAAGCAGAAACCATGACCAATGGGTCTCTTGTACAGGGGCTCCTCTGGTTCCGGAAGACCTGACTTACGGAAATCCAACAAGCCAAAGTAAAATTAAATCTGCTATTGTTAAAGAACTCATTCTACGGAAATGCAGTAATCCAGCTTCAATTGCATCCTTGTATTATTTACTTTATATATATATATATATATATATATATATATATATATATATATATATATATACACAAAAAAAAGTATATATATTTAAAAAAAGATTTTTGGTCTGAATTGGTACAGTGGCTCCCAAGAAGACCTGACTTAAGGAAATCCATCCTTATGCTAACTCTAAGTACGTGCAATGTCTCCATGAAAACCTGTCAGTTGTACTTGATCATGGATGTTTGTAATAATCTTCAAAGTTTTTAATAACATTGAATAATTTGTGTCAAAATTTTCTGTGTTAGGCAAACATCCACGTTTAACCTGTGGCTTGATTAAAAAGAAATGTCTTGTTGGAATTTCGTTACCACTGCTAGCATTGTGGCTCTTTAGTGATAGCATCTGTGGTGACTGGCTGCAAATGAGTGAACTTCTTTTGTTATTTCTGTCACCCACTTTTTTCCCTTGCAGAGAAATTGTTCGTTTCTGACTTGGGGGTGGGGTGATGGTGGAGGGAGTTGGCAGCAGAAGCAAACCTTCTCCCTCTCCGTCTCCCTTCTTCACAAACCTGTTTTCTTACACTGACCCACAAGTTATACATAAACTTGTCCATCTTTTCAACTTCATTCTCTCCAAGTGAGGAGCTTCATGATGCTCCTAAGATGCTGGGGCTGTGTCCGTTAACCCTATCACCCCCAAATCCAAAACTATTCCATGTTGATTTGTATTGATGACGGTATGAATACTGTTGACACATTTCAGTGTGTTAGCTAGAGTTAATAGAGTGAACGTAGAACAGTACAACACAGGGACAGGCCTTTCGGCCCATCATGTCTATGCTGACCACAATGCCGATTTAAACTAATCCCATCTGCTTGCGTGTGGTCTGTATCCTTCCATTCCTGGCCTGTTCATGTTCCTGTCGAAATGCCTCTTACACATCATGCTTGTCCACCTCCCCGGCAGTGCATTGCAGGCACCTACCACTTTGTGTGTAATAAGAAAAAGTTGCCTTGCGCATCTCCTTTAAACTTTCCCCTTCTCACCTTCAATCTATGCCCTCCAGTGTTTGACATTTCCACCCTGGGGAAAAAGACTATCAATCCATCTTTGCCTCTCATAATTTTATATACTTCTCTCAGGTCACCTCTCAGCCTTCAACGCTTCAGAAAAAAACAATTCCAAGTTTATCCACCCTCTCCTTTGTAGCTACTACTTTTTAATCCAGGCAACATCCCAGTGAACCTCTTCGGTACCCTTTCCAAAGCCTCCGCATCCTTCCTGTAATGTGACCAGAACTGCAGACAGTACTCTAAATGTGGCCTGACCAAAGTTTTGTACAGCTGCAACTTGACTTGCCAACATTATACCCTGGACGCCCTGACCGATAAAGGCAAACATGCCATATGCCTTCTTTACCACCCTGTCTATTTGTGTTGCCACTTTCAGAGAGCTGTGGACTGAGTCCTTGTTAAGTTCTCCACCTCATTCAGTCAGTGGTTGCATGTGGTCTTTTTTTAATCCTAAAATAAACTTTATTCATAATAAAAGACAAACTATATACAATTATATATGTACATTCTTGTACAGATCATTCATTAGTGTTACCTTATATGAAAAAAACAGCACAGATGCCACGTGTGGCTCCCTGGGGGCTACCCAGTCCCGTATTTACAATATTTAGGGACTTCCTCGCCTGACCCTGCCCCTCCCTCTCCAGTGGCAGAAGAACCCTAAACTTCCCCACCAAGCCTTTGCGTTGGCTGTACCCAGCTTCAGTGTGTCCCTCAGCACGTACTCCTACAACCTGGAATGTGCCAGTCGGCAGCATTCCCGTACGGACATCTCGCAGTGCTGGAAGACCAACAAGTTTCGGGCCAACCAAAGGGCATCTTTCACCGAGTTGATGACCTTCCAGCAGCAGATGATGTCCGTCTCTGTGTGTGTCCCCGGGAACAGCCCCGTAGATCAGAGAATCCTCTGTTACACAGCTGCTGGGGATGAACCGTGATAAGGACCCTTGCATCTTTTGCCACACCCTCCTCGCAAACCTACAGCCCGCAAAGAGGTGGGCGACCGTCTCGTCCCCAGCGCAGTCCTCCCTGGGGCAGCGCATGCTGGGAGTGAGGTTCTGACCATACAGGAAGGATCTGACTGGGAGGGCCCCTCTCACTGCCAGCCAAGAGAGGTCTTGGTGCTTGTTGGTGAGTTCTGGCGATGAGGCATTCTGCCAGATGGTCTGGACAGTCTGCTCAGGGAACCACCCCACAGTATCCATTGAGTCTTTCTCCTGCAGTGCCTGCAGGATGTTCCGTGCTGACCACTGTCTGATGGACTTGTGGTCAAAGGTGTTGGTCTGGAAGAACTCTTCCACGAAGTACAGGTAGCACGGCAGCGTCCAGCTGACTGACTATCCTTCGCAACGGCAGGGACAGGTAGAACCTCGGTACGTAGTGACACTTGGTGCCCACGTACTTGGGTTCCACACACAGCCTGATGCAGCCACAGATGAAGGTGGTCATTAGGATGAGGGCAACACTGGGGAGACCTTTACCCCCATCGTCCAGGCACTTGTGCATGGTGACCCGTCGGACCCGCTCAATCTTGGATCCCCAGATGAACCGGAAGACGGCACGGGTGATTTTCGAGCCAGAGGAGCGAAGAACAGGCCACACCTGCGCCACGTACAGCAGCCCTGAGAGCACCTCACACCGCATGTGGTCTTCTGACAGCTCAGTGAGTCTCCCTTATTATTCTACAGGCTTTGCAGTAGAGGACTCCCTTTTTATACATTCATTATACTGCAAAGTCTATGGAGTAATGTTTAATCCAATCACAAACATGCACTCGATTTGCATTGCCCAATCAGCCTGCCTTGCCAGCCGGGTCAAACTTGTGACCCTTGCACCATCTGTTTTTCATGGCTGGGCCATTATCTGTTTATTAGCATTCCAAAGATAGATCTTGAGACTTAGTGGAGACACATTGTCCTCGGTCGTTAGCTATCCTGACTGAGACTAGAACCGTCAATCCCCCTTTGTTTATTATCTTATCAAGGAATTCTACTAATGTGCTTAGCCTTGGGTCTCACGGGAGCAGATGGCAGGATTGCCCTGTTGAAAGTCTGCAGATAGTGTTAGTTTAATTTGGTTCAGGAAGACTAAACATCTCTGCCTTACTCTCTCCTGTTCATTTTACAATGGGATTAGAACTAACATTATTGTTTGAATGTTACTGTATGGGTTCTTCAACAAAATACAACTACTGGTTAAAGGGTAAAAATCCAAGGGAAACTTCTCAAATCTTCAGCTGAACAGTGTGATCTTTGTCATCTTTTCAGTTAAAATGTGATCCTATCTGCTTTCCATAAACATTCCGTGATTTTTAATTTTCTTCAAATGTTGCTACAAGATCAATGTCGAAAGAAAATCTGGGTTTGTTTGTAACACTTTATTCTGCATTCTGTTATTGCTTTTCCCTTGTACTACCTCAACGTACTAATGGGATGAAATGATCTGTATGGACAGCAAGCAAAACAAAGTTTTTGACTGTACCACAGTACTTGTGACAATAATAAACCAATTTACCAATTTATTTTAATTTGAAATTCATTACTGTTTCCAGTGGAAGATTATTGAATAAATCAGCTGGGAGTGTGCAATCTTGACTCGCCCCACTGCCACTGACTACTCCTGCTTAAACCACCATGAGAGACTGCTACTTCTAACAGCTACCAAAGGAGGTAAAGGAAAAGCAGTCTAATTTGAGCAGAGTATGTCACAGAAGAATAGCACTCCTCCTTTCTAAATCACATCTAATAAGCATGCAGGTTCCCAGCGAATGACTTAGTAGCCTATTTCAAGCACACCAGACTGGGGGTCTCCATTTTATGGCCCAACCTGCCTTTCCATCAAGGTACCTCACAGAATTATAAAGGGATATGACATGTTTGTAATTCCCCATTGGTTTTTTTGTCTGGGCCTCGGTCTTTTAAAAACTTTATTTCAAATTTTATTTATAACAGGCCCTTCCGACCCAATGAGCCCGCACCACCCAATTACACCCATTTTAACTTAATAACCCCTATGTCTTTGGAATGTGGGAGGAAACCAGGGCACCCGGAGGAAACCCACGCAGTCATGGGGAGAACGTACAAACTCCTTATAGACAGTGGCGGGAATTGAACCCCGATCACTTGCGCTGTAATAGCGTCGCACTAACCACTACGCTACTGTGTTTTATAACCACCAAGGAATGCCATGTTTAAACATACAGCTTATTGTTGGAATTAGAAGCCTAATGCCTGATGAGTTAACAGCCTGTGGTTCAAACTTACTTTCTGACTGGTTCCCATTTATCCAATTCAACAGCTGAGCTCCATATTAAGTTGGAGGTTTTCAAGCGAAAGCTCCATTTTTGAGTTTCGGAGATTTGCTGGAATCATGAGGGCAGCTTTGGGTGTTTACGGGGCTTTTTCCTTCTGCCTCTTCCCTGAACAGCACTTCAATTGTCAATATTCTTCCTTGCCAACTCCACGTTCCTCCTCTGCCCGAACTTTCCTTGAATTCTATTCACCATTCAGATTAAAAGGTCCCCAGATATACCTGTGTTTTCTGTTGTTGAGCGCTCTTGTTCTCTTCCCAGTTTAGCCCTTTCAATATCTCCATTTTTTTTGTTACACTGGTAATTTGTGGTACTGGGTGCTCTCTCTCGCGAGAGTTTCATTAACTATGCTTCCAATTTCTGTTCAGTCTTGATCATAATAAATCTTGGAGTCTTCTCTTTGTGGATGACTTTTTCTGTTGAAGCAATGGGCTTTCCATTGCTAACAGCTGCCAGCTCACAGAACCCCTCCCACCCATAGCTCCCTGAAGTGTTTCCCATGGTTGCATTCATTGGTGGTATGTGGATATCACTGGCAAGGCTAGCATTTATTGCCCGAAGTTAAATCACCCTTGAAAATCAGGTGTCTTAACTGCTGCTGTCCTTGTGGTGAATGTAGCCCCACAGTGCTGATATGGAGAGATTTTGAACTGCCAGCAGTGATGGAACAGCAATATATACCCTGACATCTCTATAAATCCATCAACTCCCACAGCTACCTGGACTATACTTCCACCTACCCTGCCTCCTCCAAGGATGCCATCCCTTTTTCTCAATTTCTCTGTCTCCACTGCATCTGTTCTCAAGATGAGACCTTCTGCTCTAGAGCTTCTGAAATGTCCTCTTCCTTCTAGAGATGTGGCTTCCCCACTTCCATAGTTGCTGGAGCCCTCGCTGATATTTTCTTCATTTGTCTGCTCTGACCCCACCCACTTTCCTCGGGCAGAACAGTAATAGGGTTCTCTTGGTCCTTGCCTTTCAGCCAATCATTCCCCCCCCCCCCCCCCCCCCCGTCACTGCTTTCTGCAGGGACTGCGCTCTTCAGGACTCTCTGGTCTGCTCATCTCTCTCCACCTGTCCCCTGCAGCTGTGGCAGGTGTCACTCCTGTCCCTTCTCTTTGCACCTCACTACCATCCAGGGACCTAGACAGCCCTTACAGGTGAGGCAAAGGTTCACTCGCATCTCTTTCAACCTAGTCTACTGCATTTGATGCTCATGATGTGGCCTCCTCTGCATTGGTGAAGCCAAGTGTAGAATAGGTGATCATTTTGCGGAACACCTGCGCTCTGTCCTGCTTTCCTGCTCCCTGTTGGTCCTGATGCAGAATCTCAACCCGAAATGTCAGCTTACTCCTTTTGCCTCCACAGATGCTGTTTGACCTGCTGAGTTCCCATCATTAAGGACTTTCATCACCCTTCTCACGACCTGTTTTCCCTCCTGCTGTTGGGGAAGAGGTATAGGAGCATCTGCTCTAGATCTAGTAGGATGCTGAACAGTTTTTTCCACAAGCAGTCAGGATCATAAATGGACTGTGTCCCCTTCCACCTCCACCGACAAGCTCTCCCTCCACACACGTACCCACATCAATACAGAAACAGTTTGATAGTTACCTGATACGTTGAACTTCATCTCGAACTGAATAAGCACTTATTAATACATAAACGCACTTTAACAGATATGAATATGTGGTGTTGATAGGTTTTTAATTTTGTTTTAGAGATGTTTTTATAGACTATTTTAGATAATTATCACTTCTTTTTGTTGCACTGATACGAGCTGGTGAGAAACAGTATTTTGTTTTTTTTTGTGTATGTAAGTACTCAGAGAAATGACAATAAAGTAAATCTTGAATATTCTCCCAGCATTCTGTTTGTTGTTCTAGATTGCAGCATCTGCACTCTCTTGTCAATATATACCCACACCATTTGGCTTGGGATTGGGCTTTATACTGAGCTTGTTAAATTCTTTGTTAGTGATGTGTGGTACTTCTGTTATTTTCGGGGTTTATATCAGATAATGACTCTGTCAACACTGGAATTGTAAAGCTTTGTAAAGGACAAGCAAGTTATCACCTGTTGGTTAAAATTTCCTGTGCTTGCGACACACTGCATCCAAAAATGACATGTTAGACAGTGAAAATACATGAAATCAATCAAAGATTACCATCATGCCAAAGAATTTGAGCTGTTTTAAATTAGTGGGATTGCCCTCATTCGGTGAAAGTGAATATATAAATGCGGGATTTTCTTAATGGTATCTATGTGTTTCTCTTCGTTGTATCTATGTGCTGGTTAATTATTCACAGGTTCACTACAATGAGTTCATTCCAATGTTTGAGAAGCAATACCCCAAGTATACATGGACAAGTATTGAAGTAAGTTTCAGCAATTAGGCTTTTCATGAGTCTTTTCACAGTGCCCAGTTTCTGAAATGAATTCATTGTGTTTTGGTTGTAGTAGAAGCCATTTAAACTGCTGATTACCAACAGAAGGAATGTTACATCTGGATAGGATAAGAAACAATTTGTATCTGGATGGAGAGCTTGGATTCTGAGACCAAAAGGATGTTTGAGCCAAGAGAGATCTATAGAAGCTGGATGGGTTGCAGCTGAGGCTTCAGAGCAGTTTGCCAGAAAATTGGGCATCTGGATGCAGCAGCAGAGGGGAAGGATGAGTTGAGTTGGAAAACTGGGAGTGACAAACAGCAAAGGCACAAAGAAAAGTGCAGGAGGAGGAATTTAATGTTGCAAAGCAGCAAAGTCAGCGTGCAAGATGTTAATGTAAGATGTTGCAAGTAAAGCTGACAAGTTAGAGGAGCATTTTGCCATGGGGTTACGGGGCTATAACAGGGGATGCAATGCAGTAGGGATGATTAAAGGAAAAAAAAGACAAGGTGCTGGCAGTATTGGTTAAGGACAAAGTTCTCCGGAGGTATGACACACCAGATCAATGCTCTCTGCCTTTTTCAAGTTGAGGCCACATTGGCAAAAATACAATTAATGTGAGATCACTAAATTGACATTTTGCTTTCTATTCCTTTTAATAGCTTGTGCTTGCCCTCTCTCTCCCCCCCTCCCCGGCTTACCCCCCTCCCTTTACCTCTTTCTACTCTTGCCCCATAGTATCTCTCTCTCTCCCTCTCTCTCTCTCTCTCTAATTTCCTTTTCTTCCTTGTTCCTTGTCCTCTTTCTCAGCTTTTTGTTTTCCCTCTCACGCACTCCTCTTCCTCTGTTTCTTACCCAGTCACACTGTTCCTAATTCCCAAACCTTCTCTCGCTCCCTTCTCTAACACCATTCTTGAATTTTCCAGTCCCCCTTCAATTTGTCTCTCTTTTACTCTCCCTGATGTCTTTCACCCTAAATCTCTTTTTCAGAGTCCTTCTCCCTCTTTTTTTTCCTCATTTTCCCCCACCACTCTTTGCTGTTCAGCTCCATAGAACTTCCAAAAGTTAGTTGATTGGACACATTGGAAGATAGCAAATTTTGTTTAGGATAATGGGGAGAAAGGTGAGCAAAGGCACTAAATTGTTCAGCTCCTTCAAAGAGCCAATTGAAATGCGAAGGACCAAATGGCTTCCTCTTTATTCTTTTTCTACCTTTCTGTTTGTTCTCCCCAGCAGTTTTCTTCGGTGTTTCTGGCTTGTGATTTTCTTCATGTTTAAAGCAGATTTGACGATAGCAGTTTTCTTCTGATTGACTGTTTATCTTCCAAGAAATTCAACTTAACCAAAACTTGCATTCTACTCTACACCAGGAGACACTTGCCATCATCTTCCTTCCCATAGTTTGCAATACCTCTTTCCTCATTTCTTTTAAGTTGCTTCATGATAACTTTCTGTTCTCGAGTTTACAAACCTCTGAGAACTCCGTTTCTCCATCTCTGATCTTTTGTGCATTCTGAGGTCTCTCCCATCATTGCCATCTGTGAAGATGGAATTCCTTCCCCTCCCCCCCTCCTCCCCTCCTCCCCCCTCCCCCCCTCCTCCCCTCCCCCCCTCCTCCCCTCCCCCCCTCCTCCCACCCTCCCCTCCTCCCACCCTCCCCCCCTCCTCCTCCTCCCACCCTCCCCCCCTCCTCCTCCCACCCTCCCCCCCTCCTCCTCCCACCCTCCCCCCCTCCTCCTCCCACCCTCCCCCCTCCTCCTCCCCCCCTCCCCCCCTCCTCCCCCCACCCTCCCCCCTCCTCCCCTCCTCCCCCCTCCCCCCTCCTCCCCCCCTCCCCCCCTCCTCCCCTCCTCCCCCCCCTCCCCCCCTCCCCCCCTCCCCCCCTCCTCCCCCCCTCCCCCCCCCTCCCCCCCACCTCCCCTCCACCCCTCCTCCCCCCCTCCCCCCCTCCCCTCCTCCCCCTCCCCTCCTCCCCCTCCCCTCCTCCCCCTCCCCTCCTCCCCCCTCCCCCACTCCCCCCTCCCCCACTCCCCCCTCCCCCCCTCCCACCCTCCCCCCCTCCCCCTCCCCTCTTAACCTCCAGAAACTTAGTTCAAATATTAGTCATTCCTACTGAAACATCAGCTTTGATTTCTCATTTATTTTTAATCATACTTCTGTAGCTTACTTTCATGTTTTCTTGTATGACTACCAGTTGCTTCTTTTTTGTTTAATCTTGATTTTGTCCCCCCCCCCCTCCCAATCTGCTCTACATTTATTTCAATCCATGATTGTAGGCAGCATTCCACAAACTTAAGGAATAGAGAGCAGGGTAGGAGTTCACATTGGCCTTTTGGGCTTTGATGCCACCTCAGGTCTATACCTGGACTCCATTTCTGTGCTTCTGGTCCATATTTCTTGATACTTTTACCTATCAAACATCTGCCACACACTGTATTGAAAAAGGTAGATATTTCATTGAAAGTTAGCACTAATTTCATCTAGATGGCACAATTAGTTTGAGAAGCAAACGCTCCTCATTAAATTGGTGGTTAATTAAAATTGATTGCAATTTATTTGCTTAATTACAGTTGCTTAATGTGGCCTTGAAGGGACATAGCCTCACTTTGGCTGATTAATTTGTAGTTTGGCAGGGTAACATCCAGCTCCCTGTGATCACTGCTGCCGGAGGTATCTAACTGAGTGCACAAATCTGTGTTATTCTTGCTTCTGATTAACTCTGTCGTATTCAGTTAACAAGTCATGGATGGGGAAACCTTCAGAGAGCAATTTAATAACAGGAAGCTGCTATTCACCTTGATTGTTGGCCTCCTTCCCAAGGAGGAAAAAGGGCTGTAAGTCTGAGGACAAGCCATAAAAGCATTTTAATCAAACTCTGAATCAAGCACTTTGTTACAAGGCAGACTGAAGTAAATAACTCACTTTAGTGTCATATCACCTTTGCTGTAGACTTCAGTTTTTGATGAATATATAATGCATTTGATTGGAATTTGCTTAAAAAAATACATGTTAATGACATGTCACATTATTCATGAGCAAAATGGGCTGCAACTTGCAGTGAGGAAGGGAGACACATTGACTTGCAAATTACCATGGGATGTTAAATGCAAAGATAATCCCCAATTTTCTCTTGGGTCTTTTAAAACCCACCTCTGTCCCATCTAGCCTGAGCATTTCATGAAATGGCTGCATCTGCATGTTAATTGGCCACAAAGGTAAATGACAGGGACCTTGGGGGCATTGATACACAAAGAGGCCTTGAGGTGCAAATTGACATCTCCCTGAAAGTGGTGATACAGGTAGATAGGGTAGTGGATAAAGGCATTTGCTATGCTTGCCTTCTTAGGCCAAGGCATCGAGTATGAGAGCTGGGATGTCATATTGCAGTTGTACAAAACACTGGTTCAACCGCATTTGGAGTATTGTGTAGAGTTCTGGTTGTCACACTACGGGAAGAATGTGGTAGCAATCAATAGAGAGTGCAGAGGAGATGCACCAGAATAATGCCTGGAATGGAGGGATTCCAGGCATTATGTAATTATAAGGAGAGATTGGATAGGCTGGGTTTATTCTTGCTGGAACATAGGAAGCTGAGGGGTGACCTTGTAGAAGTTTATAAGATCATGAGGGGCATAAATAGGATAGATTGTCAGAATCATTTTCCTGGCACGGAGGAGTCTAGAACTAGATAGAGGGCACAGGGTTAAGATGAGAGGGGAAAATTTAAAGGAGATTTGAGGAGTACGTTTTTCCATGCAGAGAGTAGAGCGTTCCTGGAACCAGCTGCCAGATGAAGTACTGGGGACAGATACAATTACAGAGTCACATTTGGACAGACACTTGGATAGGAAGGGTGTAGAGGGATGCAGGCCTAATATGGCAAATGGGATGTATGTAGATAGGCATAATGGTCTGTATGGACAAGGTGGGTTGAAAGGGCCTTTCTCTGTGCTGTATGCTTCAATGACTCTAAAGTGAAATAATAAAGGATATAACATTTTAACAATTGGACCATTAATAATATGGTCACTGAGAGTGAACAATTATGAGGTCTCCCATTCCTCAATGAACTGATGAATGGAGATTTTAAATTTGCCAAGTTATAAAATTGTACTCCCTTCCCAACCACAAACCCCCCCTCCCCCAAAAACAAATCTTTATTTTTAATTCTCGATCTGATTGCGGATTGCTTTTCAATTTGCCCCCTCCCCCCCAATTCCCACCTCAGTCTTTCCTCTGTTGATTTTCCAGTCCTTTAATTGCAGATACAATGCTCCCCTTCCCAGTTCACTGAGCTCAAAATCTTTGCCACACATCAGCTTGCACTTGAGTGCAGTTACAGGTCATCTTCAAAGCAGGCACGTGATATCAGACCATCTCAGTAAATTTCCACTCATTGTGTTGCATGTTGCAGAGCTGTACAGTGAAAGGGTTTCTGATTATCTGAGCAAAGTCATAGAAGATCCACTAGATTTGATAAGATTTCATTGCTATAGTAACTAAAGATGAGTTATTTCATTTTTCCTCTTAGTGTAGTGTTTGTTTCATTTATCACTTTTTGGTTGCAGGAGGAAATATATAAATCATTTGTTGAACTATTTCAAGTCGCTACTGCTAAACCTGCCCCCTTTGGTATCTGCAATTATCCATCCTCCCGAGCGATATATGCTATTGACCTCATGCTGAAGTGGGATACTGATGGTGACGGTAAGTGTTCTTTTTCGAGGATTTCATTGTTACAGCCAAAAACAGGATGTGGACAGGCATCCTTTGGTCCTTCAGGTAGAGAAACCTCTGAACCATACAGCATGGAAACAGGCCTTTCACCCCACAACCATCTAGCACCCACACACTAATCCTACTTTTATTCTTCCCACATTTCCCATCAACTCCCCCTGGATTCTACCATCCCCTGCACCTTGGGGATAATTCAGTGTTCAATCAACCTAGCAACCCACACACCTTTGGGTTGTGGGAGGAAACCAGAGCACATGCAAGCTCCACACAGAGCCCTCAATTTCATGATTGAAGCCAGATTATTGGAGCTCTGAGGCAGCACAGTCCCACAGTCCCAAGCTATCTTGATATGAGCAGTAATACAAAACACACACAATTTTTCCCTCTTGGAATATGGTTTACTTAACCAAAATAGAGAGACTTCTGTTGTTTGTCAAGAAGCTGTACTTAGGAACCCCTTGATGTGACTGCCTGTACTTCTGCGATGCAGTCCACCTGAACAGAATGCTGGTTTGCTTCCCACAGGTTGTTTAGCTAGACCTACTCCATCAGTTACAACACCAACTTGTTGTGTTGCCTGGGCTGATTGAAAAGGACTTGTGCTTCCTTCAGCTTAATAGGCAGGCACAGCAGTGTAGCAGTTAGCATAACACTTTACGGTGCCAGCGACCCGGGTTCAATTCCGGTCACTGTCTGTAAAGAGTTTGTACGTTCTCCCTATGTCTGCATGGGTTTCCTCCGGGTGCTCTGGTTTCCTCCCACATTCCAAAGACATACGGGTTAGGAAGTTGTGGGCATGCTATGTTGACGCCACTTGCGGGCTGTCCCCAGAACACTATTGCAAAAGATGTATTTCACTGTGTGTTTCAATATACATGTGACTAATAAAGATATCTTATTTATTGTCATCAGTCTTGAATACCAGTATGGACTGCTGGATGATCAATACCTGCAGTTAATAAATAAGGTCTTGCATTTGTTTAGCAGCTCTCGCAATTTAAGGACATCCCACAATACTTTAGAAAATCTTATCACAGTTAATGTGCTTTGATGAATAAAAGCCAATACATTGCAGAAGAATTCCCCTGTAGTTGTAAGCACTTCTGTTTTACTTCCATCATGGGAGCCTCTGTCACTGTATATGCGGTAGGTAACAGTTCCCACAGTACTGCAATGGAGTGTTAACATTAGTGCTCAAGTATTTGGATTGAGGTTTGCATTTCCACAGTTTTCATCAGAGGCATTTGTTCTCAGTCGCACCTCCACCACTTGCCTGAATTTAAGACCCCACTCAACTGCTTGACACCACCCTACTTCCTATCTCCCATCTGACCAACCCCAGCCAACCCGTGCCTGACTATGGTAGAGAGCTGGTGTGACCTTTGTGTTCGTGTCAGGCACTGTCCACACATCCTGATATTAAAAGTAGAACAAAGTAGGGTCGTGTCTGCCACTTAGGTAAGGTATCTAAGACTGTGCTGGCTTTGTCTTTGGGAGGAACAGGGCAAAGGGGTAGAGAGTAAATTGGGAGAAATTAGCACGTTTCATAGATTCTGCCAGAACTTGAAAATTCTTGTGACATCTCTTAAAATGTAACTGGAAAGTTGATTCTTTAAACCTGCATGACAAATGTTTGTATCTGTTCTCCAGGGAAACCAATCATGCAACCTCAGATCCTCAAGGTGAATTATAGCCCTGATTGTGCCAGAGCCTGCAAGTATCATCCCAGCTTTTTCAATGACATTTTCAGTGTACTCGCCTTGGATGAGGTGGCTGGTCACAATGTCACTCGCTTGAGCTAATCCTATCTGGATTCATGACACGGATTGTTGCAGATCTTCCAGGTTTGAGGAAAACCACTCAGCAAGTGGTGGATGACACCAGACATCAAGAAGATACAGACATGAGAAAGTTAAATTGCAGATTGGGCCCTTCTATGCCTTTCACATCATTGGAAGTAGAGTTTTCAAGCCTATTTTTAAGTTTCCTTCCAGTAACTTTTGAGAAAAAAGCCCTGGAACAGCCTTAATTTGCAGCTGGTTTAACATTCTGACATTAAATAAGTAATCTTGCTTTGAGTTGTATGGTTTCTTTGTAGGAATAGTGTTGAAGATGGGAAATTTTACATGGTCAGGTATACTTGCAAATTTTTCTTCAAAGGTTTGTGTTCCTGAGTGGTGACTAAGGGCCAGCTACCATATCAGAAATCCATATTGTTAGTGTCATAGAGAATCACATTGTCTCAGAGTTTTACAGCCCAGAAATGGGTCCTTCAGCCCACCACATCCATACCAACCTTATTGCCCACCTACCCTCATCCCAGTTGCCTGCATTAGGACTGTATCCTTCTAGGCCTTGCTATTTAAGTATCTGTCTAAATATCTCTTAAGTGTAATAATTGTATCCGACTCCACCACCTCCACTGGCAGTGAGTTCCAGATATCAACCACCCTGTGTGTAGGGGAAAAAAAATCAACTTGCCCGTCAAGTACCCTTTAAACCTCCAACCTCTCACCTTAAACCTGCGTTGCTTTGTTTTTGATAAGCCTACCATGGGAAAGAGATTGACTATACCCTATCTGTGCTTCTCAATCTTATATACATAATTGAAATGTTTTGTTTTGCTTCTTTTGTTTTAAAGTTTATGTAAAAAGTTGAAAAATTGAAAAGGAGCTTAATGGCTAAAGTAACTGGGGTTTATTCACCTAGGTCTTAAAGTGAATCAAATGAGAGATTACTTTTCATCTTGGTTCTTCTCATTTTTGGTTGCCTCTTCCAACCACCTCAACTGAATTATTTTGCAGTCTTTAAAACAGACTAATTATAAGTAAGTGAAGGCACTGTTCTCTTAAGGCTGTACTGCCTTGCTTTTCTCTGTTAGACTTTTTATGTAACAGTCAGCCATCATAATACAGTATGCTCAAAAAACAGAGGTCCACACTGGTCACTTTTACAAGTTCCCTGGAATTCTGGTTCCTCCAACTTCCTGCGGTTGTTTGTTCAGGCCCAGAGATGAAGGAAGTCTGCCAAGAGATCCAGATGAAGAGGACGTGAGCTGGAAACACCACCTGAGTAATGTCATGTCCAGCACAGCTCTTCTGAAGGTACAGCTGACGCAAAGTGACTGGAACTTCAGGTAGCACCTGCTGGCTCTGCCTGAGGATTACTTGAAGCTGCCTTTGCTTGCCTGAAGTGTTCCACTTCATTGGCACACCAGTTCTTGCCTTGAAAACATAGAACATTACAGCACAGTACAGGCCCTTGGGCTCATGATGTTTTGCTGATATTTTATCCTGCTCTAATATCTATCTAACTCTTCCCTCCACATAGCCCTCCATATCACTATCAACATAAAAGCGCCTGGAATAGTCGTACCTTCCTGAAAATGGTGCAGATGTCTCCAAAATTTTGTGCAGATATCATCCATAAAACTGTAAAAGTGCACAGCATCTCATTCTGTATTGTGTATCTGTATCTTTAATCTGCATTGAGTTTACAAATATATTCTCTACAAAAATTTTTTTTTAAATGGAATGATTAAATAGGAATATGTAAAAACTTTATTTTATTTACAGCACGGTAACAGGCCCTTCTGGCCCAATGAGTCCGCACCGCCCAATTACACCCGTGTTAACCTACCCGTACGTCTTTGGAATGTGGGAGGAAACCAGAGCACCCGGAGGAAACCCACACATACACGGGGAGAATGTACAAACTCCTTACGGACAGCGACGGGAATTCAACCCCATCGCTGGTGCTGTAATAGTGTCACGCTAACCGCTACGCTACCATCCCGCTGTTTGTGTTAAATAGTGAATACTTTACCTTGGATTCTCAACCACAGTAAATTGAATTTAGTGGTGAACAGATTATTGAAAGAACGGTGTGAAAATCCACGTATTATGGAAATTGCAAATGACATATAGATTTATAATCATAGAGAGTTTTACAGCAAGGAACCGAGCCCTTCAGTTCAACTTCTCCATACCAACCAGGGTGTCCTCCTGAGTTAGTCCCATCTGCCTGCATTTTGCCCCATATCCCTCTGAACCTCTCCCACCTATGTACAGTACCTGCCCAAATGTTTTTTTAAATGTTGTAAATGTACCTGGCTCTTCCACTACCTCTGGCAGTTCGTTCCATAGACCCACTACCCTCTGTGTGTGTTGGGGGGGGGGGAAAGAAATTGGCTCTCAGGTCCCCTTTAAATCTTTCCCCTCTCACTTTAAACCTATGCCCTCTTTACTTAGACTTTAGACTCTCCTACTTTTCTCCTACTTTTGGGGGAGGTGTGGGGGGAGGGGTAAGACTGTGATGATCCCTCTTAGCTATTCCCCTCATGATTTTATAAACCTCTCTAAGGTCACCCCTCAGCCTCTTTCGCTCCAGGGAAAAACAGTCCCAGCCGACCACTCAAGTCCTGGCAATGTCCTTGTGAATCTTTCTGCACTCTCTCCTGCTTAAGCACATTCTTCCTATAGTATGATGAGCAGAACTGTGCACACTATTCCAAGTGCAGTCTCAGGGACATCTATAATGGAACAGGACCTGTCTGTGTCAAACGTGGGTTGGTTGTCAAATCAAATTACAAGTCCTGAGGCTGGGTTTGGATTCTCTTGTAGTCAGGGTTTAATTTTATCCCTGAGAAAACCTTTGTGATAGAGGATGAAATAAAATGCCAGATTTGTTCATGTTTTATAAGAATTAAGAGGGCTTTTGCAAAGTTGTCCTTTTTGTTGGGTCAGGAAGGAGTCCAGCCCGGAATATTATTCTCAACGCTATAACGCATCAGTAAGCTTAAGACATTTGCAGTATATTGCAGAAGTAATCAGATGAGTTGTTCAATAGCCTAAGCATTATATAGTGGAATTGTGCTGGGGATCAGCTAAGTGCGATATTTAATTAATGAGAAAGATTTAAAAATATAAGTGAATAAAACAGCACATCATAAAGCAATTTTTTTAACCGTTATTTACAATTTTACCTGTCAGTTCAGTTTTTTCCTTCTGAAACCCGGTGACTGCATGATACCCTACTCTAGTGTGGAACTAAATCCTCCAATTGTGCATGAACTTGCAAAAAAAAATCAGGTTGCACATTATGGGTCACTGCACAATTCACCACACTGACTGTTTTTGGACGGAGTCCACAAATAGTTCTTGTTGCCATGGTGATGTTCTTGATTTAAACACAAAGTGCAGATATATTGCCATAATTGTCAAAGCAGGTATGCAGCTGACTTCAGTTATCGCATTAGAAAAAAAGTTGAAATGAAACAGTTCTGTCAATGCAATAAAAACTGTTCAGGACAAAGCAAGGAAATATGTTGGCAAACAATGCTAAGTGAACAACAGGTTTGTGCAGAGCTGTGAGAGCTGAAGTATTGCTGGGAGGTAAAAATAAGTCCCTAAACTAAATAGAATGAATAGTCATGGTGTCCATCTTCAAAGTATTACGCAGGCCTCTGGTGGTGAATGAAACTGCTCTGATTGAGGCTAATTGACTGTGGTAAGGGAATGTGAACTTCCTGTGGCCTCCAGCTGTGTCAACAGACTTGACTAATACCTGGCGGATGTGGAGACAAAAGATTTGACAGTAAATCTGAATTTATAACCAAAGGGCCAAATCAAGATCTATGCTATGCATCCTTAATAAGATTAATGACTGGAGTTCAAGGTATAAAAGAACCACAGTTGCAATATAATGGTCTCAAAGACATTGCAAAATATCTGAATTTTCTTTCTGAAAGTTTTCAAAGCAAAATATTTTCTCAATGTGTATTACTTTTGACCCTTACAATATTTCCACTCAAATCCTTGCATCTGTAGATTCACTGTTGTGTGAGTTGTGTCCCAGCTGTGAAAATTGTTCAAACATTTTAATCAATTAGCAAGTACTGGAACAGCTGAAGTTCACTACTCAAAATACCCCCTCTCCATTTAGTGGCTCTGAACCTTCATTTAACCACCCCCCAGGTCATGAGTTGAATTCCAAAGTAAGTTTGTTTTGCTTTTTGCCAAGTTGCTAAACCAGAGTTCACTTTTATCTATATTATTTCCATCTCACATCAAAATTATTAGGTCTATGTGCCCTGACCTAATTATTCTTACTTGAAATAAGTAATTGGATTAATGTGCATCATTTCAGCTCTATCAAAAGCTATCAAACTTTTTTTTAAGAGTTGGGAATATGCCACTCCTCTCAAATTTGAACAAGCAAATATATTTCAATGATGGTATTTGTATAGTGTTTTTGTTTCTAGCCAAATAGGTTTTTGGGTTAATATCTAACCTAAAAGACATTTCTGACAAAGCATATACAGGCTGCAAAATGCCTGACTTGTGGACATCTGTAAAAATAGAACCTGTTTGTTACCTGGAGCTGGCCTGTAATAGATTGTACCTGGAGTGAGACTTGAACTGCACTTTTTAAAATTTATTTTTGTTTATCTGTATTCAAATTGAGATGAACTAGTGTCCTATGAATTGTGTGCCTAAGCGTAAGTCCTGTCTCCAGCAATATGCTTTCTGCTATTGAATAATTTGTAAATTTTCAAATATAATTTCCCATATTTGCATCTATCATATTAAAGTCTCTGCTAACAGGTTTCTGCCATTCTATAATTATAGGCTCTGGCCACCAGGTGGTACCATATCTGCTGCTGCCCCCCCCTCCCCCCCCCCATTAAATCCTATAAATGAATGTTAAACATTTTACCTTCAGTGTGTTTTCTCTGTAACTGATATTTTTAATGTTCAATATAAGTGCCAAAACAAGATAAATACAAAGACATTTCAAAATATCAAGATCAATGATGTCATTGCCTGCATTCAAGCTTTTAATTGAATCTTCAATTTGACTGTGATATGATTATTTTTCTGTTGGCTGAAATAGACTTGACAAGGCACCTGGTTTTCTGGAATGCTAAATCATTTTTCAAAATTATTTAATTGAAAGCCAGAAGAAAAAAAAATCGAAAGCTGTGTTCAGATAAGCATGGAACCATGGATAGAATCATGGAATTGTTATAGTGAGGGAGGCTGTTTGGCCCATCAAATCGTGCAATCCCATCAGTTCCATTCCTGGTTTCACTTTAGTTCTACAAATTAATAAAAGCACCAGCCTTGTGTGCAATAAGTTCCAAATTATAACCACTCGGCACAAAAGAAGTTTTTCCTTACACACTGCTTTTGGCCATCTCTTTAAATCCACGACTCTGGCTCCACTTATGCGTACACCTTTTCTCTACCCTATCTAAACCAGTTATGATTTGATTTAATACCACCAATTATCCTTTCTATCTCTGATCCAGAGTGAACAACTTCAGCTTCTCCTGTCTAAATTTTACAGCTGAAAGCCCACATCTCTGGAAGCATGCTGGTAAATGCTGTAAATGTGGTGACTTGACCTGGCCACAATGCTTTAGTGCTGTCACCTTGGAAGAATTATGTATATGTAAACCCTTTAAAAATTGCCTTTTTCATCTGTCTAACTTTTTTCTGCCAAAATGAATCACTTTTCAATTTTCTCTGCCATTTATTTGCCTGTTCTGCTAATGTCTCTGTGCCCCTGTGCAGTTAAGTATCAAGCTTCACTGTTTACCCCACCTCCCTGATTTTGTGTTATCTGCAAATTGTAAATTTTACCCTTTCCACCCATGTCCAAGTTATTAATATACATGTAAGAAGAGTGTTCAATCACTTACTCCTGGGGATCACCATGGTCTACCATTTAAATGGTAATTTCAATTACTTTAATGGTAACAAACCATTCAAATTAAACCTTTACCACTATGGCAGGACACATGATATTGTTTCCTGTAAATACACACACTATCACACTATCCACAAAAGACGTGGGGGGGGGGGGGTGATGAAGAGTCAACATTTATAGCTTGGATATATTACAAGTTAGGAACTATATAAACATTGAGAAGATTCTGAAGCTGTGAGAACCATTTGGTACATCAGTTTTTCACTTAAAAGTCAGGGAGCCCTCTACACATCTACAAGTTGCTCCTTCGTTCCAGACATTACCTCACAGGGGCTGTTTCTCCTTTATATTCCAAATATTAATTGACAAACGGCATTGTTTCACGCTTCAGTTGCAGCAACGTTAGATAAAATAAGCATCCACTTTCACCAATTGTTCATAAAGGTAAGGTAGAACTAACATCAAGCCCTGTTACATCCATGTTGCCAACCAGGCTGCGCTGATGTTCCTCTGGGCTCTACAAATAGAAACTGGACCCCTGCTGTGCCTTATAAGATCCTGTAACCCAGCAACTCAAATGGGAAGGGCCAATCCATTAACTTTATAAATCTGATTGTCAACTCAGTTGAATTGAGAACAGAGGGACTCAGTAGTTTGATTACACCTCAATATTTATTCACATTAATTACAGGTTAACTTTGGTTGCTTTTGCTTACATTGTAATATGTGGATTTATTTATTGTTCTGCTGGAGATGGCTGTCTCCAGGTTTGCACAGTCATTCATCTGATAAACAGCACTTACTTTAATTTTCCATTTGGATTGTTAATCCTTTTGCTTAAGACAAGTTCTGCTGATCTGCTCATCATAGCTGGAATATAAAGTCAGATATGACGTTATAAGTAGGTGAGAGGAACTTGTCAGATGCTGATACTGGACTTCCTTGTTATCCTTGTTAGCAGTCTGTGCTTTGAGAGTTGATTGCATATTTGACAGATGACTGTTAAATCTTGTCATAATCTTAACCCAGAGCTGCCTCTTGCAGATTGCTTCCATTTAAGTTGACATGAGAATCTGGCTGTTTTCCATATAAATCTCATTTTAGTTAGTGTAAAGGTGTAGAATCCCCAGACCCTGGGAGAGCTGCTGCCTCACAACCTGGGTTCAATCCTGATCTCCAGCGCTATCTGTGTGGAGTTTGCATGTTCTCCCTGTGACCTCATGGGTTTCCTCTGGGTGCTCTGGTTTCCTCCCATATCCCAAAGGCGTGCAGGTCAGTAGGTTATTTGACCATTGTAAGTTGCCCCTGGTGCATAGGTGAGTGGTGGCATGTGGGTGAAGTTGATAGGAATGTGGGGAGAATAGAATGGGATTAGTGTAACTGGGTGCTTGATGGTCAGCAGGGATTTGGTGGGCTGAAGAGCCTGTTTCTGTGCTGTGTGAGTTTACAGGAAGAAATCTGGATCTATTATAAACTTGAAACAAGAAAAATATTTTTAAATAAATGGCTCTGCAGTGTAGAGAACAAATTCCTCTCTGAATCTGAATTACCCTATCTCAGTTTGGCACTTGTTCAAAGCATCCTTGCATTAAAGAAGGGAAATTCATCTCAGTTTCTACTGCTGATCTATCTACAACAGTGCCTGCCAGAAATGTACAAGGACACCAGATACGGAAGGGGTCAACACTCAGTTTGCTGTAACTTACTGTCAAGTTCCCTGCCCCAGAAGCCCCACATAAATAATGACCAATCTAAAGCAAGTCTCTGGAATCAACTGTGATTAAAAGGCTGCAAAGTCCATTATCAACCTTCAATTCTACAAAATTAAAACTGAAATTCCACAATTTCTGAAAAGCCCAAACGTTTGATTAATGCTCTTAACAGTAACATTGCAAGGTTTGGTAATTGCTTGAGAGGCAGCATAATTGATTAAACTCTCTACCTCATTTAAGCATTTGCAGTCTGTTCAGGAGCTGAGGATATGTTAAAGAAGAATTAACACAATAGTGTAACAAAAGAGATTTATGTAGCACCATATCAAAAAGTTCCCAAGTTTGGTAGGTTAATTGGCTGCTGTAAATTGCTCCTAATGGAGATGAGTGGCAGGAAAATTGGGGGAGTGCGGAGAGGTTAAAGGGGATGTGTGAGGAGAAATGGAATTGGTGTATTGATGGTCAGCACAGGGCTGGAAGTCCTGTTTCCCTGCTGTATGTTTCTATGACCCTATAACGTCAAATGAATAATATACAACATTGAATGAAGACTCTTCTTGCACACGGTGTGATCCCTTTAAGGGAAATTAATAATTTGTTAGTCTGTTTTTAGTTGGCAAGCATCTTGGCCAGGGTGTTGGGAAAACTTCCAGCTCTTTGAAGAACCTACTGCCAATTTAACATTTCATCCCAATCAGTTTCATAATGCTGTATGTGAGCACAACTACATTGTGTGCTGAAATCCTTGAGTGGAATTTGAACCCACAACTATCTAACCAAGACACAAGCGCCACTAGCTAAACTCGGCTGGCATATGATGTAGGTTCAACTTTTTGCCATGATTCTATCATGATGTATAGTGTTAACAGGTTAATACAGTGTGCAAAGGCTGAACATTTGTTGAGAAAGTGCAGAGTTGTACCCACCTGTGCGATGGTTCATAATGATTGTGTTAAGTTGAACTCATTTTTAACTGACTTTCTAGATAGTGGTTTCCTATGCAATGCAATCATGTACATTTGACAGTATAAAGGACAGGATAATCTATCTTATTGTTGGACTGGGGTCACAACCAATGCTAAGGAACTTGGCAAATTGAAACTTGACACTAGCCATTGTGTTTGGAGTTACAGGACATAAAGAAGGAAATGAGATATCTTTGCTATTGACTGTAGGCAATTGTCGCTTGCTTTTATAATAGACTGAAGATAGGTGTAAATCTCTAGTATCCTAATTTCTTCTTTCAGCAATAGAGATCAGGTCTAAACTGTAACTAGAAACATCTGGACTGATGCAACATATGAACAAAGAATACTTTAAAGAAACCCCATTAAAATCAGAAGAGAGCATCTGTCAACAAGTAGGTGAATGATAACTGAATGTGGTCAGAGCTTGAGAAGTAGAATTGGAAGTCAGCCTATTCCTGATTTAAAATTGATTGCACTGGAACTGATGAAGATTAAATTATGAGATTTAATATCTGAAAGAGAATGCATAAGGTGTTAGTATCTGAAAGAGAATGCAGAAGGTTTCAGCTTTAACTCAAAAGATGTGGCAGGTTCCATTGTGGCTGAGGTAAGGCTGTGGAGAGAGTATCTCCCATCTTCCATTGGACATGCTCACATGCAGCTGTCAAGGGAAGATAACAAGACACAATTTTGAAAGTCCTTGCAGTAAATTATAACACAGTTTGCATTTGTACGTACTCTTAAGTTCACATGTGAGGAGTCATGGGTCAATTTGGAGCATTCATCATTGCAAAAGCAAGCTCCCCTGAATACACACATAACATGAAATGTTTGCTTTCACTGTGCCATTGAAGAGGAAATATTTTCAGATTCTGTCAATTGATTGTCATTATCAGTAGCAAATTGGGCTGTGAGTTGGTCAGGACACCTGTTTATTTCTTACTTCTTTACAGTTTTAAATTTCAGCACATTTCGATCACTTTGTCAAGTATTTGGCTGAAGTGTTTTGTTAATAGACTTTGTTGTTTTACTGGTTTCAATTGTGAAGATAGCGAACATGTAGCTGGACCGGAGTGTGAGAGGGGGGCAGTGAGGGGGTGAAAAGTGAGGAGGGCAGCAGGGGGCAAGGACTTTGTGTGTGTGTGTGTGTGTGTGTGTGTGTGTGTGTGTGTGTGTGTGTGTGTGTGTGTGTGTGTGTATATGTGTCAGGTACCACCTACATAGGTGCCCACCTATGTGTGAATATTAATACCCATGCAGCAGGGCCTGGGCTCCAGTGTTTCCCTCTGTCACTGGATCAAGACCATATGATAGCTGGTATATCACCTCACAAGGACACCTGTTGGCAATCCCAACAGCGACAGACCTGAATGCCACACTGCTGTCACTGCCCAGGAACCCAGAAGCTTTGACGTTGATATTGCCACACTGAGTGGGACATGACGAGCAGGAAGTTCCAGGTTAAGAACAATGTCGGATGGAGAGAGTGCAGGAGCCTTAGCATCTTGTTGGCAGTCATGACATGTGCAGGTTCTTCACCACTATGCAATCCATCTTCAACCCAAACACCCAAGACCCTATCCCACTGAGATTCGAGAGCAGGGGTGAACTCATCAGGGAACAGAGAGCAGTTAACACCCACTGGAAAGGACGCTTTGAAGATCTCCACATCCGCAACCTTGTTCTTGATGTGAACACCCTCGATTCCATCCCAGGCCAGCCATGCCGCCATTCCTGACCGACAAAAAGTAGAAAGGCCATTTCCCAAATAAAAAAACAACAAGGCCTCAGGAGCAGACAACATCCCTGCTAAAATCTTAAAATTAAACAGGGAAGAATTTTCAGTCACGAATCCACAATCTCATCTTCCACATCTGGGAGGAGGATGAAATACTAGGGGATATCAGACATGCCGTAATCATGACCATCTTCTAGGAAGTCTGACTGTGGTAACTCTAGAGGGCTCTCCCTGCTGTTTGCCACAGGGGGAAGTCATCGCTGGGGTCCTTCTGAATTGCGTCTTCCCAGTGACTGCAGAGCTGCTCCATGAATTGCCTTGTGGATTCTGTCCATCTAGAGGTACAGTGGACATGATCTTCATCACACATCAACATCAAGAAAAATGCAGCACCAGGCACTATATGTGGCTCTTTTCAACCTCACTAAAGCCTTTGGTTCCATTGGTCTGGGGGGACTGTGGAACACCCTGTTCAAATCTGGCTGCCCATGGAAATCTGCTTCCATCTCACAGTGGCTCCATGATGCATTGCAATTTCCATGAAGACCAGTGTCATTTAAGACTGCATAATTGCCCCAGCAATTTTCTTAATCTTTCTCACCACCAATGTTGCATCTCACCTCCAATAAACCTCCTCCAGGAGTGGAGCTAATCTCCAGAACAAAGGGGGATCTGGTCAACCCATGGCAATTACATTCCAGAACCAAGCTCAGCCAGACCCCAGTAGTTGAACTGGAGTATGTAGATGATACTTGTGTTTGTGTGCACTCAGAGGCTGAGCTCCAAGACAGCGCCGACCCATTCACTGAAGTGTACTGGAGGATGGGCTTTACATTCAACATCAGCCAGACAAAGATCAAGTGGTAGTGCTCATTGGACACCATTGTTTCTTGAGATACTGGACTAAAGTCTACTGTTCTGCGTGTCTCTTGACCTGCACTTCAATCTTCCACGGTTGTTGGGCTTGCCTTCCTCCTTAGTTCCTGACCTTCACTCTGCTCCTTGGCTGGTTTATGGGATTCACTTTGCTTTTTGGGAAAGCCCACTATACAATCTGACTTCTGCAGGAGCCTTTTCTATGCTTTTTGGATTCTGGCAACAATTCTTCCATTCTTCCCCATTGACCAAATGTTTCCTGGACCTTCTCCATGCTTCTGATAGCACTGCGGTCCTTCCCCTCTCTGCCAAGGGCTCCTGGGTCATTCCCCACTTTTCTGATGCTTCTTGGATCAAAGACGTAGGCCTCTGTAGACTCTGGAAATGGTCCTCCACTGGCTTCTGTCTTTGTTTCTGTTGTTCAAGAGAGGATAGACAGTTTGACCGTGAGATGTTGAGATGTTGAGATGTTTTTGCTCTAATGCAAAGAGGACATAGTTACAAGATGAGGGGCCAGTCATTTTAAACTGAGGTGCATGGAAATTTCTTCTCTCAGAGGGTAGTGAATCTCTGAAATTCTCTGCCCGAGAGGTTGGTGGAGACCACGTCATTAGCTGTGCTGAAGATGGAGATAGATAAATATTTGGAAGATTTGAGGAATTGAGGGCTATGATAAACTGGCACAGAAGAGGAGTTGATCAGCCATGATCATATTGAATAGTGGGGCAGACATGAGGGGCCTGGTGGCCTACTCCTGCTCCTATTGTCTCGTGTTCTTGTTGTCTCCAGGCCTCACCTTTTGTTTTCTGTTTGCTCCAAGACCATTCTTCCCTCTCGTGCTTTCTCCTGCTCAGGGGCTTCCCCCAAGCCCAGAAAAATTACTCCCATTTTGTACTGGCTGCCTTCTTGTATTAGCCCCACCTTTAAAATTCTTTCTTTTCATGATGTTTGTCTTTTGACATACTATTCTTTAAGTTGGATCCACCTAATTCAGTTTGGAGCTTTCATTAAAGCAGCAATACAGCCTAATCTTCTTTAAGAGGTTTTATTGTAAATCACAGATTGAATGAAACAACGAAGTCCTGAAAACAAATGATCAAAAGAGCTAATGGGACATCACCAATTAGGAGGGACAAATGTCACGGACACTGTGGGATTCCAGATATATACTTATGGAATTGTTCAAAATCCATCCTTTTAACCTGTCAGGTCCTGCCTGGACATGGTAAAAAAGAATTACACACGCCTCGATCTGGTGCAGATGATGAGGCTTAGTTACTGAGGAGGATAATTGTTTTTGAACCAGTGAGGACCAGAAGCCTTATCACATAGTGCATTCCTTCATTGGAATCCTGAATGCTTTTAATCTCGTGTCTCTCCAGGACTTCATCTCACATTCCAGCATAAACCTTCTATCTTGCTTGTTCATCACTTCTGTGTTCCAGTGTTGTTCTACATTCTGAGATATTGATTTCATATTACAACAATACATGGACTCTTATAGCAGTATACTGGTATGAGGAATATTTAAGTCTCTGTCTGTGTCTGTTTATATTCCATTATTCTTTACTTCTCCAAGTTAGAGTTACCTAAACTCACATTTCATTTCTGGACTCTGCCCTTCTTCCATTTTAGTCAGCCATCCACTTTTGACCCATCACTTCTCCAACACTATTTCTCCCGAGACCTCTCCCTAATAAGCCAGATATCCGAACTCACCTCAGTCCATTCTCTTGTTTCCGACTCAAGTACAAGTCTTTCTCGTGTGGTTTCCTGCATTTCCCTTAATGTTGCCTGCCATGTCTTTTGTAAAATCTATCATTGTATGTCAAAGAAACAACACCATCTATCTCATCTTTTGTTGCTGGTCACCAGTCCACCCAGCCTGCTCCTGAGGCATTAACCTCTCTAGCATCCTCTGTGTTCCTTTAAGGTTATCTACCACAACTTCACAACCATGAAAGCAGCTCATCAATCATTTCCCTACCCCACAGAACTCTTTTGCATTGATAAGATCCTTGCCATCCATGATCTCAATGTGAAATCCTGCTTTCTGAATGATGAATTCTACCTGTTAACTTTTCATCAATTAGCCTCACTGCTGGTGTGGCTGCTAAAGGCAAGTACCATTTACATTTTCTTCTTACTCTTTGACACTTCATCCTTTTGATCATCTTTTATTCTTTCCTTCTGTTACCTAATGGAGCACTGACTTTCTGACCAATTAGTTCTCATTCTCCCTTTCTTATTTTGAGTACCAAGTGATTCCTCAGCTTTGGTAGTTTCATTCTATATACAACCTGTGCTGGTCCCCTCTTCTCCAAATTCTTACCTCTTTTAACCTCACTGTGCAATAAACTCCATCTCTCTCATCCAAACAAGACTGTTAACCTTATAATCCGCTGTTACCTCTGGTTCTGTGGACTTGATCGCATATAAGGTTATTATTGGCCATGTCCTTTCCTCCCTTGATCTTCCTAAACCGATCATCTATTCTGGAAAAAGAATTGTTCTGTAAGTCATTCATAAATTCCCTCTTCACTGATACTTTATTTGCCAGGGCATATCTGTGGCTGCTCAATTGACCCCTTTTTTTCTGTCTTTAGCACTATTGTACCCATTAATTCACTCACTGTCACCTACTTCTGCATTTCTCCTGGTACAGTAGCAAAGTCAGACACATCTACAGTATATACCAGTCCTTTAGTCACTCACTGTTCTTCTTTCCCTCACTCTCCTCACTCAAGCCTTCTGATTATTCCACAGGTCCTTTTCTCCTTATTTAATCACCTTCTGAAACTGCCCTTCCCTATTCCATACATCCTCAAGTCTAACTGTGCGTTCATAGATTTTTTTGTTTTGTTACCAACTCTTTAGATCCAATCAGACTCAAAGACCCAGAGGCACTTCAGTTTTTCCCCCCATGGGACGCTAAACAAGCATATTATACAAAAAGATAAATTTATTTTAAATTGCTAAAATAGATTGACTAAAATAGTTTAACTAGGTAAATGGATTATTGCACCAGTGAAATGTTGCCTGGGAATCAAGCTTCTTTTTTTTAAGAAAAACCTTCTTCTAACTTTATATGACTCGATAGATCTGATTTATTGTTTACTTTCAACTTCTTACACAGTCAACCCATGTTCTGTCTTCATCTGAAGATCGCACCTCCATTGGACACAGAGTGTCTGTCCTATTCACTTCAATCTTTGCAACTGTTGTACTTTACCATAATATCAAATCCAAAAAGATTTTTAAGAGTCATGCTTTTAAGAACCTTGCATTTATATTACAATTCTTAACTTCTGTCAATAATAAATTCTTTTTCTGTACGAGTGTAACGGATAAGCATTGACAATCAGTGAATATTATACATACATCAAACACTTGGGTCAGATCATCTCTAAATTCTGAAAGAGTTTATATGAAGGTAATCATTAAATCCATTGCTTTAAAAGAAGTCACAGTGGTTTAAGGTTAATGATCCATGGTTCCATTATATGTCTGTGTAATTCTAGCTGGCAACAGGATCTATGCTACCGCATGTAAATTTGAAACCACCCTTAGGGCTATTTTGCTGCTAACCCTTTCCCTTTGCTAGCAGCCAATCTCCAGCTTCCTCCACACACATGTCATTTTTGAAGAAAGAGCAGTCTTTGTCCTGGTCCACTCTTAAGGGTTGTCTAGGTTATGTTTATGCAGGCATTAGAGTGTTGCTGGCGCTACCAACTCCTGGTGAACAGGTTTCTTCCTGCTGGCTACAACCTTAATGTAGGGGCAGCCCGCAAGTGTTGCCACACTTCCGGCGCCAACATAGCATGCCCACAACTTCCTAACCTGTATGTCTTCGGAATGTGGAAGGAAACCGGAGCACCCGGAGGAACCCCATGCAGACACGGAAAACGTACAAACTCCTTACAGAGAGTGGCGGGAATTGAACCCAAGTCACTGGCGCTGTAAAGCATTACGCTAACCGCTACATGACCGTGCCTGCCCATTTCACTGTGTATTTCAATGTACGTGTGACTAATAAACATCTTATCTAAGTGTACTAATTTTGCTAAATTTGTCAGTGGGAACTGGCAGTACTAATACTGTCCCAGAACTGCTACCTAACTAGGTTACTGGGCACCATCTGCAAATGTCTAGACTTGCACAAAAAAAATATTTGCATGGAGAAATGGAGACACCAATGAAACCAAAAACAATCAGCATTTATTGCTTCAGCAGAGTGTTGTGTAATGGAGCCTGGCATTTTCCCACACTGATGAGTTAATTACTGTTTACCAAATGGGCACTTAAGAATCTTCCTTTGTTATAACCCCCTAGAAATTTTGAGGAGATAAATAGTTTTAAGAGTGTGATGAATGCGCTGCTTAAACTATTAATGATCTAGCTAAAGAGTTGCCTCTGCTCATTCCATTTTAGAGTTTACCAAAGCCACAGTAACAGATTTAGAAATGTCTCCTTCCTGTCAAGGCAAGCAGAATTATTTTGACCAAATTACCCATAGAACTTGACAGAAACAGACAAATATTGAACGAATCTATTCTCTAAATGGGCCCTGGAAATAAACAGGTAAGTGGTTAACTGTGACAACATGAAATTTCTGATAGTGGTGAAATGAAAATAAGATGTTAAAGTCTGTCGATTGTTTGAAAACTATTAAAGTTGATTCATGATGGAAAACACTGAAAGCTAAGATATAAGATAGGTGAAAACGAGGAAGTGGCCTCAGGTTGCTATGAAGATTGATGGGATATAAACCAGACACTTGTTGCAGACAAAGCAAATCAAGCCTCTTGCCTGAATCAATGACCTCAGTTCATTTGAATTGGACGGGGTTGGGTGAAGTAAACTGGAATGCATATGGCCATTGGTATGGTATATTCTTTCGATACAAAGTGTGCTAAACTAAAGCAGCTTCAGCATGTACATGAAGAAACTTCATGCTAAATAAATAATCAATTTATGTAACAAATTAGTTTGTTCGAACTTGAGGCACAGGTGCAACTTTTCTCTCCCTGGCTAATGAACCCCAGTCTGGTTCACCAGCCCTGGACTTCATCTTGTGGCAAAACAAATTTGAAAGTAAAAACAAATGGGTTTTAGTCAGCCTATTGTCTAACATACAGCACAGAGATCTGGCAAGAATGTGAGTCTTCACATTATTCAGTATCCCAAATGTACCTTGAGTTTAAGTAAACATTGACGATGCAAACGCAATTGAAACACAGACACTTAAAAGGAGCTGGGGGTGAAATAAGAGATTCTGGAGTTAGAGGGAATCTAATTCAGGATTAGGACTCAGCCCTTCAGGATTAAGGTGGGGGCAAGTTTCAGAGGGTTGTAAATCTTTAGAATTCTCTACCTCAGGAGGGATGTGTATGCATAGTCTTTCAGTATGTTCATGGCTAAGACTGATATATTTTTGGACATTGTGGAAGCCAGAAGGTATGGAGATCAGGCAGCAAACTGGACAAGGCAGAAGATCAGCCAAGACCATATTAAAAGGTAAAGCAGACTCAAGGGGCCATGTAGTATATTCCTGCTTCGATCTCTTAGGTTCTTTGTGGTCTTACATTAGGACAACTGGCCACAACTTGACTCAGATAGCTGTAAGAAGCATAGAGAGAGTTAGAGAGGAATTCCAAAGCTCAAGGTCTCAGTAATTACAGACACACCTGCCAACATTTGGCAAAGTACATTGGGGGATGAACAACAGGCCAGGAATGCGGCAGGGCTCAAGAAGGTTACAGAGACAGAGCAGTGGGGCTACATAGGGATTTGAAGACAAAGGTGAGAATTTCAAATCAGAAGCTTTGCCAGATTGGAAGCCAGATGGGTTAGTGCATACAGGGCTCATTGGAGAACAATTCTTGGTACATGATGATCAATGGGCAGCAGCTTGCAAGTGCTGAAACTTAACACAATTAGCAAAGGGATGTGTCAGTCTTTTCAGAATATTAATTAGAGAGTTAAATTGCAAACTGTGCATGATTGTTCTACATTCTCAAACAAGGATAATGCAGCTTTCTGACTGTACACCTGGATTGTTCTGTGGATTTTGGGATCAATTGGGCAATGGTTGAAATAAGGAATTTGGATGTCTTTTGGAGTTCAGAATATATAAGTGCCAGTTTGAGATATTCCTGGACTTTTTAAGGGTTTTACATTAGCAGAAAGGAAACATAATTTCCACTAAAGATTAATACTGGAACTTTATTTAATTTTTAAATCACACTCTAAAAGGATTGCAAAGAACTATGAGTTGAACTTGTTTTTGCAATTTCTGGTACAATTGTCATCACTTTGTGCCAATTAGGTGATTATGTACAGAGGAAATAAGAAAACAAGATTTAACGCATGTCAGGCATTGGACAGTGTCTCAAACTCTACAAAGTAATACATCTACATTTAAAAAGTATTTTTATTTTCCTTAAATTCTGTAGGTAAAAGTATGATCCAAGGTCAACCTGCTGACACTGTGACTAGTGTGAGAGTTTGACAAATGAGTGACACCAGTCTTTAAACGACTTCCAAGACGAATCTCTCTTTATTTCGACAAGTAAACATGAAACAACATGCTTAAAATCAACAACTTGCAGATGAGAAATCAAATAGGCTATGAGTAATGGACTTTCCTGCTATATGTGATAGGTCAAAACCAGCTGGCATTTCTTGCAGCAAGCACAAGCACAATGCCACTGAACTCCTGTGTTGCCTTGGTTTGTAAGGTTTCACATTCTGAAGAATCATTGTCCTTAATACTTTGCCCATAACCTATGTGACTCTGTCGGAAGTTTGTTAGCAGCCAGTTCTTGTTCAGACTGCAACTTTTCGAAGCACGGTTCTGTTTTGTGGTGAGTTGCAGCTGTCTGGTTCAAGGAGATGGGAGAGTGGGTGACCCACTCCAGTCGTTTTCCAGAACTGCCTCAGCTGGATGAACACGTCAGTTGAAAAGAGCACAGCGTCCTTCACTGAAGTTAGCTTAACTTCCCATCGTGTTCTGCCAATTAGGGCAGCTTCTGCAATCCTTTAGCACTCCAGAGTAAAAATGGATGTTGATTATTCATTAATTCCACAGCAAACAACTGACTCTTAAAGTGCAAGAATAACATATTCCACTTTGGCAGCTTACAACCCAATGGTATGAACACTGAATTTTCCAATTCAGGTAACCCGCACCCCTAGTGTTCTCCTGCAATACCCACTCACCTGTCCACCTGGTTCTGTCTGCCCAGTATCCCCTCCCTACCTGTCAGCTACCACTCTCTATCCTACCACCTTCCCCCCCCCACCCCCCAACCCCCCCCCCCCCCCCAGTTGTACTGGCAATCATTTCTCTTCCCTCTCAGTCCTAATTCAGGAGCTCTACTCGAAACGTGGACTTGCAACTTCTGTCTCCATGGATGCTGCTTGGCTCACCGAGTCCTTCCAGTGTTCTGGTTTTTGGTTCCAGCTTCCAGCATCTGCCATCCCTTTTGTCTTCAGACTCTTGTCTTTTTCAGTCAAACAACAACAACTATGATGAGCTAACTGCTCAGTTAAATCTGTCGTTGACGTTGCAAACATCAGAAGGAGGCCGACTCCAGCGCTGGCAGAAAGGGAACCGTTCCCAGGTCTGACTTGGACAGGCACATGGAAAGGAAAGGTTTAGAGGGGGATAAGGCAAGCCTAGGATTAGCATAGATAGGCATCTTGGTTGGCATGGATGAATTGGGCTGAAGGGCCTGTTTCTGTGCTGTATAACTCTGTGAATCTATGAATCTGATTTCCACTGATCCTAACTTGGTGATTGTGTCTGCCCAGAAGGTCTAAGTGCACTTGGAACTGTCTTCCTTCCTGTCCTGTCTGGCTCCATTTCCTCTCCCAAGTTTAGCTTTGTCCTGAGTTGGCAGTTCATTAGCATTTCAACTGGGAAATAACTGGCGGTGGGGCAGGTCAAGACGAAGATTACAACACAATGCTTCAGGGACCTGTCCTGTTGACCAGAACCAAAGAACATAAAAGTGACACAACAAAGTTCTATGTATCATTCCTGAATAACAAAGTAACTATTTACCTCACAACAACATTCACTTCCATCTGAACTTTTCTCTACGTTTGTTTCGACCCCATTCACTCTTGATTATAAACTGTTGCTATTGATCCCACAAGGTTTCTAACTATATCTGTCCTTTTATGAGAAATGTTTAATATCCTTTGTTTCAGACCTACTTGGGTTCCTTCCTCGAGCTTATTTTTCATTTTTATCGAAGATGGTGTCAATGCGGCTTGGTGTATTTGTCCAGTCTAAAGGATTTCATTGTTTGTGCTTTGAATTATAAACATAAAATAGTCATTAATATGTGTAAGTAGGATGATGTGCTGGGGGGGGGTGGGGGGGTGGGTTGGGGATTTATATGGAGCGCAAATATGGTCATTAACCTTTAGTCTGAAAGGCCTGTTTTGTGCTGCAAATTCTGGCTTCATGTGGCCATTGATTCTATTCATTCAGTCAGAACATATCTGTTTCTCTACTGTCTGATATTCTAACAATCTGATTAACACCCTGTAAATCTCTTTACTGCACCTTTATTCTGATGGGTTGTTTTCCACATTCTTCTCTTCCTTCTCCCATGGTCCCATCAGGGATGGGCTGACCTCCTGGGAAATCAGGAGTGAATTGTTCCATTATTCATGGTTCTTCTTCTGCACCAATCTGTAGAATTGTACACCCCACTCACAATCCAGACCAGCTCTATTTGGAGATGGGATCCTCTCCCACACAATGTTGTTATAGTGTTTTTTTTCCCTTTATCGGTACCATCAGCACTTGCTCACCACCACCAGACTCTCCCTACCCGGTACAGGAACACAGTCCACAGGGGAGGCAGTGGCGCAGTTAGTAGAGCTGCCTGCCTCACGGCGCCAGGGATCCGGGTTCCATCCTGAACTTGGGTTCTGTCTGCATGGAGTTTGCATGTCCTGCCTGTGACCACATGGGTTCCTCCTGGTGCTCCCTGGTTTCCCCCTGCACCCCAAAGACGTGGGTTGGTAGATTAATTGGTAGCTATGAATTGCCCTGGTGTGTCAGGGAATGGATTAGTGTAAATGGGTGGTTGATGATTAGTACTGACCTGGTGAGCCAAAGGGCCCTGTTCCTGAGCTCTGTGACTCTTGACTCTCTCTCTGATACCATTTAAATAATATGCTTCTATTTTTGGTGTGATAATTTCACATATAACAGGCAGTGCTATGGAGGAGAATCCAGCATTTGGGACAGCTGATCCCATTGAATCCCAATCAGTTTAGTTACGTCCCATAGTCCGGAAAATCTGCCAGCCTGGCACTATTAAGGGTGCCGGATTATTGGAGTTTTACTCAGGCAGGTGTTCTCCAGAACTAAAGGCTGGGTTGTCAGCAGGTAACCACAAGCACCTGGATAGGAGGGGTTAAAACCAATTCTGTAATGTGGAGTGCTTTAGGATGAGAAGTGAAATTATCTTGAAAAGTCTGCATCTTCCAGGTTCCCCGCCTCCAGATGCTTCAGTCGAACACCTCCTGAGGTCCTCCATCATTCCTTTCTCCATTGGGGTGGAGAGGTTGTGAGAGCATGGCCAACTTGTGACGAGGATCGGTTCAATTTATAGCTTGGACCTCAAATCAGGCCTCCTTGAGGCTAAGAGATTTGGTTTGTTATCGCATGGTACAGCGTGCAAGGAATTTACTAATGATGCTTATTGTCCATCTTACCCATAATAATGAAATGTTTAATAAATAATTCAGGGAGGCAAAGGATTCCAGCTGTTATAATTTCTGCAGCAGCTCCCTAATGGTCTTATCCAGTCACGTAGATTAGAATTAGTTAAAAATAGAATGTGTTTGTTCTTTGGAGATGGAGAGTCTAACAGGATAGGGAGTTTTGCTCTTCATTTGAAGAGTAATACCAGCACACGTGTGGTGAGGTAAACAGTCTCTTTCAATGCTGTTATTTCTATAGTCCTCTGACTTTGCCAATTGTAGTCTACCCCTCCCCCTTTCCTATCACATTTAGTAGCAAATGATCCTTGCTGTAGAATTTCCTTCAGGAAAATCTGTCCATATTGCAAATGGCTCATTAGGAAATTCAGTGATAAGCTAATTTTCTGCTGTTGTAAACAGACCAGAAGGAAGGCTATCGGTACAACTGGAAACCTAAACCTGCCTCTTCCTGGTGGTAAAACTGCCAATTGAATGGGGAATTTCAAAGTAGTCTCAAACAGATAAGGTGCAAAACTAGATTACCAAGCAACTTTCTATTCTTCAGCCTTTTAATGACTCTGGAGTTCTTTTATGGCTTTAAACAAAAGACCCAAGCAGATATTTATGGTCTGACCAAGTGAAGCCATGCATTTTGTAAAAGCATCCTTTTGAATGGAGAGTGGGGACCCTCATGCATGATGCTTCAGGTACATACCAGCTGCATCGATACAGTGAACACCAATAACCCAACCTCCTCAGGACTTTGGTTGTGGCGGACTAGCAGATTGTCCAAGCTCTTGGGCATTATACTGATTAATACCATAAGACAATTTCAATTCACATCTTTAAAGATGTTACACAGTAGTATAATAAATTTTCTAGTGAACCCAGTTAGTTTAAAGAGAGTGTGGGGAAACAAGGGCCTGATGAATCTAAAGGGAGCGTGGGATAGGGGGGCCCGATGAATTTAAGGGGCGTGTGGGAAACGGGGCCCCAGTGAGGTTAAAGGGAGTGTGGGAAATGGGCCCTGGTGAGCCGTCAGGATTCCCAAACAATGGGACAGTGGATTATCGGAGCTTTACTGTACTTAGATTTGTTGAAGTTTTGAAACCTTGCACGTGTAAGAGCCTCATTGGAGCATTCAAATTAATGTTAATTAATGGTTAAGTCCCCCTCTGGAATCCACAATAAATCTCACCTCTTCAATTTATCATTTTGCCTTTTGAAAGAAAGGCAGAGCGGGAGAATGCTGTTTGAGCCAGAGAAATTTAAGTCTAAAGTTGATGATAATTTTGGACAAAATTTCAATTCTGCCTTATTTAGGAAGGAGAATGCTGTAGACACAAGCATTATATTTGCTAATATATAGAGGTGTACAAATCTACTCCCATTGGAGCTTTATGTACAGCAGCCTCATTAGCAGCAACCAGAGGGGTCGGCAGGGGAATTCTTCTGGGCACACCATAGCCTCTCCTGGATTGAAGGAAGGAAGAGGAGATGGTGCAGAAGATATAATACAAAGTCTGATTGTATCTCAGGTGTATTACACAATATTGCCATCTAGTATACTGAGTATGCTGTGCAGAATGAAGATCAGCAACGATATGTGAAACCTTGGCAATTGCAGAAGGTAATAATTTGGCAAAAATGATTGCAGTGTCATTGGTTTTTACTTAGTTGCTTAGATGCTGGAATCTGGAGCAACAAATGATCTGCTGGAAGAGCTCAGTGGGTTGAGCAGCATCTGTGGGAAGAAAGGAACTGTTGACATTTTGTGTCGAAACCCTGCATCAGGACTGAGAGTGGAGAGGAGAGGTGGCCAGTAAAAAGAGGAGAGGGGGAGCGGTGAGACAGGAGTCCAAGGTGATTGGACTGAGGAGGCGTGTAAGATGGCAGGCAGGTTGCGCCAGGTAGGGGAGGGGAGCAGGGGTGGAGTTGAGAGGCAGTGGCAGGTGAACGATAGATGGAGGCGGACAGGGAGAAAAAATTAGGAGGCAGATGGAGTGAGGTGGGGGGGGGGGGCGGTGGAGGGTGAATGTTGGAGACGGCTGCTGGAGAGAGATCAGCAGGAACACAAAAGGCTACCGGTGCTGGAATCTGATAAAGGAATCGATAATTGGGGCCATTAGGGGAAAGGAACGAGGGGAATTAAGTATTGTGAAGCCTTTGGTTATCATCACAACTCTTTTCCTTGGCCTTCAACTCCAGTCCCTTCCCTGGAAGTTCAACCTCAGTGAGCTATCAGATCTTAAAATGACCTCTCTCTCACTTCTGTGCCAGCTCGACCAAATGCCTTCATCGCTGTGACTTTGCCTGGTTCCACTCCTGCGTCAGTTCACCTGCTGCTGGTACCCTCATCCTTGCCTTTATTACCGCCAGCCTCAGCTATTCCAGGATTCCTTGGGGCAAACCTTCTTCCTGTCACCGACCGGGCAGCACGGTGGCGCAGTTGGCAGAGCCGCTGCCCCACGGCTCTGGCAACCCTGGTCTGGTCCGACCTCGGGTGCTGTCTGTGTAGAGTTTGCATGTGCTTCCCGTGACCACATTGGTTGCCTCCCACATCCGAAACACGGGATTAGTTGGCCGCTATGAATTGTGTAGGTGAGTTGTAGAATCTGAGGGAGTTGATGGAAATGTGGGAAGAAGAAAACGGGACTAGTGCAGAATTAGTGTAAATGGTGCTTGATGGTCAGCACAGACTTGGTGGGCCGAAGGACCTGCTTCCATGCTGTATCTCTATGACTCTGGAAACTGGAGTTCATCTAAAACCTCTGCTGTCCATATCCTAACTCCAGCATGGTCCACTCAGTCATCACACATGTATTTGCTGTGTTGGTTCATAATCTCACAGTGCCTCGATTGTGTTCGTCATCACCTTCCCAAGGTCAGTTAAATGCTGGCTTCGCCAGCGATGCCCTCACATACCGAGAACCGAATAAAAATAAATAAAATTTCATCCTCATATTTAAATCGTTCTACAACTTTGTAATCTCCTCCAAAGGAGCAGCCATCCAAGATCTCTGCATGCTTACAATTCAGGCCGTTGTTCATCCCAACTTCCTCTCCCTCCATAACTGAAGGACGTGCCTTCAACAGGCCAAAATCCTAAGCTGACAATCCCTCCCTGAACATCTGCACCTCTCCATTAAATTGTTTGTTAAAGGCAAGCTGCAACTCAGCGTTTGGTCACGTGTCCTTCCATCCCATTGGACCCCATATCCAATGGATCATTCTCCACCATTTCTGCAACCTTCAATGGGAATTCACCACCAGACACATCTTCCCCTCGCCTCCACTTCCAACATTCCCAAGGGACCATTCCCTCAGTGACTTTATGGTTTAGTCTTTCATTGCCACCAACCACTCCACTTCTCCAATGCAATCCTTGGGAGGTGCAATACCTGCCCTCTTATCTCTTCCCTTCCCAAGCAGGTTCTTCCAGGTGAAGTTGCAATTCGGTTGCATTTCTTACAGTCCAGTGTATTTCAATCAGTTCTGACAGTTGAGAACCAAAGGTAATTGGGTGACATCCATTCAGTCCATAAGGGTGAGGTGAACTTTGTTGCCTGGCACTTCAATTCTCCATTCCATTCCCACACAGACCTCCTTGTCTCTGACTTCCTACACTGTTCCAAGGATGCCTAATGTAAGGTCTAGGAGCAGCATTTAATTTTGCTGAATTCAGCACTGAGTTTTCTTCAGGAGTCAATGCTGAATTCAGCAATTTCAGGCAGCCAACCTTTCCTGTTTTATAAGAGGTTGCCGGCTCTGATGTAAAGTCATCCACCTGTAGCATTAGCTGGGTTTTCTTTCTCTGCTGTCACTGCCTGATCTGCAGGACATTCCAGCAAGCTCTTTTGTTTCAGATTTCCAGCACCTGCCGTGTTCTGCATCTAACAGTTCCAACATGCTCTTTTGTTTGATTTCTCTCTCTAACCTCTGATGCCAAAAGTAATAGTCACTTGGACAACCTTGGTGTCCACCCTATCACAGACAGTGTTCACCTCACCCTCCCCCTCCCCCTCTCTAGAACTTAAAACACTCTCTTTGTCTCTCTGCAGATGCTGCCTGACCTGTTGAGTACTTCTGGTGTTTTCTGGTTTCAGATTTTCTGCATCTGTTTTTTGCTTCAATTAATGTTTCTTTACATGGATTATGTCAAGTTTTGTTTTAGAACACTCACTGAAATTTTTATTATTGTTCTTGTTATTGTCTTCATGAACGACACATCCCGTCCTCTCCTGCCATTGTAGCCAACAGATTTCCACTACATATTGGCCAATGAGCTGCCTCTCGAATCACAGTATGGATCCCCCCTATCCAAAGGCACAGTGAACAGGATCTACACCATTCAACAGCCCCAAGAAAATGAGGGAGCAGCACCAGACACTACATATGGCCCTTCTCCACCTCACTAAAGCTTTGACTCCATCCATGGGGAGGGACAGTAAGATTGCTGCCCACTGAAATTTGTCCCTATCTTATGCTTGATCCATGATGGCATGCAGGCCAGAAATATTAAGCTCCAGACCATTCTCAGTGAAGACTCTGACAACCAAAGCTACATCACTACCTCAATACTTTCCTCAATCTTTCTTATTGTATTGTTGTACAAAAACTTGTCATGGAAGAGGGGCTAATTTTCAAAACTAATGGGAAGCTACCTAAATTAAATTTTAATGCCCCATTGCATGTAAGGTGCTTTCTGTTTACTTGTGCTATCTTCATAGTCATACCATCACCGAGACTACTTATTTCTTCCTTCACCACCTTCCCTGACTCTGCCCCATATCAGCACATCTTCTGCTCAAACACTCATCCATGTCTTTATACCTTTACAACTGCCCGTCCCTGCACTCCTGCCCAGCACAACGGAAATCATTCCCACATCCTGACTTGTGCACTCCCATTCCTTTAACGTACTTTTATTTGATGACTCTCTCTGGCTCTTCATTAAGCATCTTGTTCTTGGTTTTAAATCCAACTATAGTCTTGCCCCTTGCTGCCTCTGTTACCTCTCCATCCCTGCAACTCACAGAGAAATCTGCTCTCCTACAATTCTGCTCATCTCCAAAATATAATCACACCACCAGTGGTATCCTGCCTTCAGCTGCCAAGGGCCTAAACTCCCGAATTTCAGAAGCTTCTCTGTCTTTCTTTCGTCCTTCAAAATGTTCCTTAAGATCAAGCTCATTTTCTGAGCATTTTGTGATCTGCCCAAAAACCTCCTTTGGTGGATCAGTGTCAGATTTTGTTTGATGATGGTCCTTTATAGCATCTTGTGAAGTTCTGCTGTGCTGCTTATAAATAAATTGTAGCTATGATGTTGCTGACCAGCCATTACTGCAATTAGCATTTGCTTTGCTATAGCTTGCCCTTTGGTGATAGTGTGCAGTGGGTGGTATTTCCCACCTATGATGCAGCCCCAGTGGGAGAAGCAGGTGTAGGAGCAGCCAACTGTTATACATCAGAGACCAGGGTCTCCTCAGACGCCACTTGAGATGTCTGTGATTGTTCACCTCTTTCTCTGGGACATGAATGCTTCTAAGTTTTGTAACATCTGGTACGGCAATTCAAATGCACAGGAATATAAGAAGCTGCAGAGATTAGTGGATTCTGCCAGTACATCATGGCACATTCCTTCCCCACCATCAATAATGTCTACAGGAGGCGCTGCCTCAAGAAGAGAAGGTCTATCAGCAAGTATTCCCACCATCCAGGCCATGCAATCTGCTCGCAGCTGCCATCAGGCAGGAGGTACAGAAGTCTGAAGTCCCACACCACCAGTTTCAAGAACAACTACTTTCCTTCAGCCATTTGGTTCTTGAACCAACCTGCACAACCCTAATTACTACAGTTCAGCAACACTATGACTACTTTGATCACTTTGCACTAAAATGGACATTTTTTTGTTCTAATAGTGTTCTTTCTTGTAAAAATTGTGTATAATATATTTAATTTGTTTTTCTTGTGAATGCTGCTTATGTGATGCTATGTGCCTGTGGTGCTGCTGCAAGTAAGATTTTCATTGCACCTGTGCATATGTACTTGTGCATATGACAATAAACTTGACTTTGACTTTTGACTTTGACATCTCCCTGTAACTCAGCTCCAAATTTGGCTAACTGCTTCTGTTCCAGTACAATTGCATTTGAGTGTATTGGGCAGATATGTCATTAGAGGCCTCCTCTGGCTGCTCAGCACAGATGACCAAGGAATTCATGTTTAAAGCACCACATACGAGTGGCAAAGAGGCGTAGTCAGTCAAGCTGCTGCCTGCCAGCTCCAGTGACCTGGGTTCAATCCTGACCTCGGATGCTGTCTGTGTGGAATTTGCACATTCTCCCTGTGACCATACGGTTTCCTCTGGATGCTCCAGTTTCTACCCACATTCCATAGATGTGCAGGTTGGTAGGTTAATTGGCCACTGTAAATTTCCCCTAGTGTGTGGATGAATGGTAGAATCTGGGCAGAGGTGATGGGAGTGTAGGGAGAATAAAGCTGAGTTAGTATTGATAGTCAGCACGGACTTGGTTGGCCAAAGTGTTTCTGTGTTGTATGACTCTATGAGTGGCTCTCAATTTCACTCCAGTTATGGAACATGAGGATTCTCAAACATTTTGATGAGCTCTCTATTCCTTTTATGGAAATTCATGTTCCATCCGCACCCAGACCTGTTCCCTTTCTAGACCACAGCCTTCCTGAGAAAAATGGGAGATGCCAGCTCTCCTTGTGCTGAACAGCAGCATTCAACACTGGTAAGTGTTGGGTAATTTGGGACTCCCATTGAACATGAAGGTCCCAAACCTCCTGGCCGAGCTGCACAGGTGATTTTGTGGCTGTGGTCAGAACGGAAGTTGCATTTTAGGTTGCACGGCAGGGTTTGAATATAGCAGCGATTTCCCAGCAGCTAAACTGGGAACTTGCCTGATGCGGGAACAAGGAGCTCTTCATCTCCATGAAGAGGAGCACTAGCAAGAGATAAGGGGTAACAATCATTTTTTTTTAATTATTTGAGTTTGCTTAAATGTTCTTAATTATTTCAGAGTATTTTCAAATGTTTTAAGAGTTAATTTGGGATTGTGAATATGGCAGAGGATGTAAAGGGGTTTCAGGAGAATATGAACAACTGAGTAAGTGGGCGAGAATATTGCATTACATATGCTTCCCTATTTTAGATGGGGGCAGGTTTGTAACCAATTTGAATGCACAATAGGTATGGATATCATTGCTTTATGTCATCATGTGGCTCACTGCTGGCAGCAGTTTCTGGCTCACGACAATTAATAAGATTGAAAGCAATACAACGCCACAGATACCATCCAAAGGTGCTCACTTGTGAGTTATGAAATCAGCCCCTTCAGTTGCGCAATTGCTGATCTATATCCTGTTGGAATTTAAAATAGGGCATTGCCAAATAATAGACATGTGTAAGAAGATTCAAAGCCTGGATTCAACCTCACACAAAAACAACATTGCAAAGCATTGCAAATTGTGTTTACTCTTTACAACGGGTCTATTCTGACAGTTTAGAGAAATAAAAGACTGCAGATGCTGGAATCTAGATGAAAAACATGATGATGCTGGAGGAACTCAGCAGGCCAGACAGCATCTGTGGAGAAAAGCAGGCGGTCAATGTTGACTACCAGCTTTTCTCCACGGATGCTGCCTGGCCTGCTGAGTTCCTTCAGCATCATTGTGATTTTCATTTGTTCTGACTATTTGTTAGCACCCAAGTAAGAGTTAGTTTAAATAATGCAACAAATGAATGAAGATTACTATTGCTTTTCTCATGAATAATTATAAAATAGGTAGAGCCAGAAATTGGATATTGTAGCACAATGTTTCTCAGGGCTATGTGATTGAATTTCAGTGGTTTTTATGAATAAATTGTGAAACAATGGCATTTTGCATGAACTGAATAGGTGACAAATTCATCCTAGTGCTGCAGGTCACACATTTAGTGTCCTTTAACTTTATTTATACAGCACGGTAACAGGTTATTCTGGCCCAACGAGCCTGCGCTGCCTATGTTTTAAACCCATGTTTACCTACCTGTAGGTCTTTGGAATGTGGGAGGAAACCAGAGCACCTAGAGGGAACCCACGCAGACACACGGGGAGAATGTACAAACTCCTTACAGACAGCGGCAGGAATTGAACCCAGATCGCTGGAGCTGGAATAGCGTCGCACTAACAGCTACGCTGTCTGAAGTCTAAGATTCACAGGGAGTGATTTTATCCATCGGTCATGTTCATTTGGAGAATTGGTAGCTGAATAGGATTAAGTTTTTCGATTTAGAGAAACCACTGGCCATTCACTGCAGCTGTGCTATTTAAAGAGCTATCCAGCAGCATTAGACTCACTTCTACAGCTTGCTGCAGTGACCTTTGGAGGCAGGCTATACACTCAGGCTACAGAAAGCTGGCAATGTGACTTTAGGTCAGTCAACTTACAATCTTTTTGCTGTGGGTGCTTCTGTGGTGTTCTTGCAAGGTGTGCTAGAGGGACTGGAACTTTCGAGGCAGGTATTGGAGGCAGTGCAGATGTCCCCAGAGACCCTGAGGGAGGAGAGGTGAATGATGCATTTCTACAGACCCTATTCCCCAAATGCGTTCAGGCAGTCAAAATGCAGCTCCCAGCTCTCTGAAGAACAAGGTATCTGGAAGCTGCAGTTTTCTATGTTATTGGTGACAGATAGCTGTGATCTTTTCCGAATGGAGGCTCACTTCTGCCGTGGATGTGTCAAGACTTTTGGGCCTCCACGGATCCTTGTGGAGCTTTGGGCTTGCTTTCAGAACCCAGAGCTCCACATGAAAGACTACCACACCATGAAATTACAGCTCATGGTCACTCTTCATTAAAGTTTCTTCCTGCTAATATACATCTGGAGAGTTTGTAGGGCTCTTTTTTTCTTGGGCAGTCCATGTTGCTAACTGCATTTCAATTCCTATGATGCATAAGGCTTCTTCCTTTGTTTCTAACCATAGTCCAGCTAGTGCAGCAATTCACCTTTAGAATCATTGCCATGGACCCTTGTAGAGCTTGCTGTAACTGTCCTTCAAATAAGATTGCAGTGTCTACATCACTCTAGGGCACCCATCAGTGGTCTCCAGACTGGGTTGGATTCTCTGCTGTATCACCATTAGGAGGTGAGTCTATACTAGGCTCACAAGCAAGAAGAGGAGTAGAAGACTGGGCAGGGGGAAGTTGAGAAGGAGGTTGGGGTGGAGAAGGAGTGAAGGCCTTCTCTGGATATACTGTCAGTGCCAATCTTATCACCCACAGATTCTTGAAAATAATCCTGAACTCCACTCCATGGGTTCTGTCCCATGAAATAAATGGGAAAATGACACATCAGTTTTACAACACATGCATTTGCTATTCAATCAAAAAGGTCCAAATGTGGAACTCACCATTATTTCAACTGCATTGACAATAACTTTCAAAAACCATATACATTGCTTACAGTCAAAGCTGCAATGAGCTTGCACAAAGTTGACCCGTTTCCACTAAAGCAGAGTATTCCTCTTCAATAGTGATCAAAAGGACATTAGGAATATTTGGCCATTCAGCCCCATGCTGCTCTGCCGTTCAATAAGCTCATGGCCATGGCATTTTTTTGCTTTAACCTCGTAATCCTGTGATTCCTTTAATACCTGAAAATCTATTGATCTCTGTCTTGACTATTCCATGACTGCATCTTCCCATGAGAATTGTTATTTCAATGAGATCACTTCTCTTTCTTATGAATTCAAGAGGCTACAAGTCAAGTCTGCTTAATCTCTCCTCATGGGACAAACATTAGTTGGTGAATATTTGATGCACTCACTCTGCCGTAAGTATATCCTTCTTTAGGTAGGCAGACCAGAACTGTAAACAGCCTTCTTAGGTGCAGTCTCACGGTGGCCTTGCATAATTGGAGCACAACATCTCTACCCTTCCACTCAAGTCCACTTGCATTAAGGACCAACATAATATATTCCTTCCTAATTGCTTGCTGTACCTGCATGTTAACTGTCAGTGATTTATGTACAAGGACTCACTGATCCTTCTGAGCACAAATGCTTTTCAGTCTCTCACCATTTAAAAAACACTTTGTCTCTACTTCTTTTAAAACGTGGACGACCTCATATTTTTTCATATTGTATTCCATTTACCAACTCTTTGCCCATTCACTTAGCCACTTAGTCTGTGTCCTGTGAAGCTTTTCTACATCTTCCTCATGGCACACACTGCGATCTAACTTTGTATCATCAGCAAACTTGGATACATTACACTTTATCTCATCATCCAATTTATTGACATAGTGAATAGATGGGGCCTAGCATTGATCCTTGTGGCACCCCACTAGTCCAAGCCTCCCAACCCAAAAATCACTTGTTTATTCCTACTCTCTATTTCTGTCCATTAACCAATTCTCTTTCTACACCAGTATATTACCCCAATTCTGTGTGTCTTAATTCTGGTGTGGAAACATATCAAAGGCCTTCTGACAGTGCAGATGCACCACATCAGCTGGTTTGTCCTTAACTATCTTGCTTAGAATTTCAAAAATCCACATTGTGAAATCCTATTGTTATTTTCTAAGTGCCCTATTACCACCTCTTTAGTATTTTCCCGACTGCTGATATCAAAATAACTATGCTAATAGTTCCCCATTTTCTGTCTCCAACCTTTCTTAAATAGTGGTAATATTTGCAAATTTCTAATCTATGGGAAGTGTTCTAGAATCTATGGAATTTTTTCAGATGACAACTATTCATTCATTAGCTCCATAGCCACTCCTTCCAAACCCTCCTCAGATCCTGTGTTTAACCTCTTGATAATACTGGCTAGACCATATTACCTGCTTTTTTTTACCTTAAAAGGGATGCATTACACATTTCAATGTTTACCATTGCTGGTTTACTACCATACTTCTTAATGTAGGTTATTAATCTACCCTGGCCAGCTCATACTTCATGCCTTTGTAGTTTGCTTTCTTCAAAATTTAATACCAATGTTTCTGATTGAACTAAATAACTTACACAGTGCCAGATCTAAAGTCACCTACCCTTAAGGGTTCTTCAGCAAGCTGATATAGAAAACCACCTCTTTCATACTCCATTAATTCAATCTCCACACAATTACTGGTAATTTGGTTTGCCCAGTCTGTTTGTAGATTAATGTCCACCGATGATAAATGCATCCATAATTTCCTGATTTATGCAGTTCCCTGCATTTACCACTAGTGCTTGGGAATTTCTGCCTCCTACTGTTCCTGATGCCCAACCAAACTGATTTTACTTCTTAATCTTCTGAGCTAAGATCTTTCCTCTCTACTGCCTCCACCCAATTCTTTAATATCAGTGTTATGCCTCATCCTTTCCCATTTTGCCTATCACTGTTAAAAGATAAGTATTTTGGAATATTTAATTCACAACCTTGGTCACTTTGTAACCACATGTAATGGCTATTGAATTATATTTCTCTTTGTGCCACAGGATCCCCTACCTTGTGAAAAATGCCATTTACAATTATTCAATTCATTAGGACACTGGTTCCAGCCCACTTCAGGTAAATCCTATCCCAACAGAACAGCCTCCTTTATCCCCAGCAGTGGTGCCAGTGTCCATGAAATGGAACTCCTTTCTCCCACACCAGACTTTAAGCCATATTCAGTTCTCATTCTTATTTACCTTGTGCTAATCCGCAAGTGGCTCAGGTAAAAATCCAGAGATTAACGTCCTACTAGTTCTGTTTCTCAGTTTGGGCCTTAGCTGCTCATACTCTTTCAGCAGAAACTCTCCGTCCCAGCTACGTCATTGGTTCCCACGTGGACTATGGCAACTGAATCTTTCTCCTCCTACTCAAAGATCCTCTCGAGCCCAGGGAACAATATTTACCTCACTGACTTTACTGTTTTCACTCCCCCAGCCTCAAATGTCCCTGCACCATGGTGCTGTGGTCAGTTTTCTCATCTTCCCTGAAGTTTTTGCTCTTGCCCACACTGCCTGCAACAACTTTGTACATGTCGTGCAAATGCAACAGGTACAAGTGCCGAGGTTCCTGCAACTCTACTTTCTGGATCCTCACAATTTGCCTCACTTATAGGCATACCCTCCTTTCCCACTTGACCAACCATTTCTACAGTATGTAATCTAAAGCTGAGACAGTTTCCTGGAATAAAGCGTCCAGGTAACTTTCTCCCTTCCCGATGCATTACAGTTTCCAAATCTTGGACTCCAGCTCATCAACTCTCAGCTGAATTCCTTAAGCTGCAGGCAGTTACTGAGGATAAGGTCACCATGGATTCTAGTCGTTTCCATCAACTCCAGATAACATATGTTCATCTTATCCGACCAGAAGAATGTGGCCTGGCCTCTCCTTGGTTCCACCAGGCACAAGTTATCTTTGGAGTTTCGATCCAAAGGCACGGTAGTGTAGCAATTAGCGTAACGCTGTTACAGCGCCAATGACCTGGGTTCAATTCCGGCCGCTGTCTGTAAGGAGTTTGTACATTCTCCCCGTGTCTGCATAGGTTTCCTCCGGGTGCTCCAGTTTCCTCCCACATTCCAAAGACGTAGGCGTTAGGAAGTTGTGGGCATGCTATGTTGGCAACGGAAGCGTGGTGACACTTGCGGGCTGCCCACAGAACACTATGCAAAGATGCATTTCACTGTGTGTTTCAATGTACATGTGACTAATAAAGATCTTAATCTTAATCTAAAAGCAGTCTATTAAGTAGTTTAAATTGGAAAACATTATCTCAACATTCTTCTGTTCTTTCTTTCCTTATCCTTGTATAGTTCAGGTTCAGAATCAGATTTATTATCACTGACATATGATGTGAAATTTGTTGTTTTGTGGCAGCAGTACAGTGCAAAGATATAAAAATCTATAAATTACGAAAATAAATAGTGCAAAAAAAGGAATAATGAAGTAGTGTTCATGGGTTCATGGATTGTTCAGAAATCTGATGGCAGAAGGGAAGAAGCTGTTCCTGAAACGTTGAGTGTGGGTCTTCAGGCTCCTGTACCTCCTCCCTGATGGTAGTAATGAGAAGAGGGCATGTCCTTAATGATGGATGCTGCCTTCTTGAGGCATCGCCTCTTGAAGATGTCCTCGTAGGTGGGGAGGGCTGTGTCCAAGATGGAGCTGGCTGAGTCTATAACCCTCTGCAGCTTCTTCCAATCCTGTGCATTGGAGCCTCCATTACCAGGCTGTGATGCAACCAGTCAGGATGCTCTCCACTGTACATTCGTAGAAATTTGTAAGAATCTTTGGTGACATACCAAATCTCCTCAAATTCCTAATAATGTAGAGCCACTGGCGTGCTTCTTCGTCTATGGTGTCCTGGCTACTAAAATTAAGTTGTATACATCAATATATCTGTTCAGGGAGTATATTAACCTTTCTGATTATATTCCTGTTGGTTAGCTTCTAACCTAATTTGCACCACTTTTGTGACATTGCACCTAAAATCCCACATAGTTCCCCACCTTGATAGTGAGATATCCTTAGCAAGTTCTCACAATAATCTCCTGATCAGTTTAACTACTTCCACATTTTTTGATTGTGTTTCTAGCTTCCTAACCAGAAACCACAAATAGCAAGTTAGAATGATGATTATAAGGATGTGGCATTGGGTTGTCACACTGAGTGGAACAATGAGTCGAATAATCATTTGTAACATGGGACGAAAACAGAAAATTCTGGAAATATTTAGCAACACTTGTAGAGATAGAAAAACTCAGTTCACATTACAAGCTGATGACCTGTTGGTATCAAAATTAGTGGGATCTGATGAAGTGTACATCATGGTGGAAACAATTGTTAAGGTCTGAAATGGTCCCGATCTCTCTTTATTGATGATTTTGGACTTGTTTTGGTATCTTTAAATACCGCAGGTCCTCTGTCTTTTCTTAAGAAACCTAATGTTGTTAAAAACTCTAATTTAATCTACAATAAGAGAGGATAACTCCAAGTTTCGTTCCAAGGCTTTATTTAACATGGTACCATGGAGAGTGGGCGGCAATCTCCACTGTCACCCAGACTAACATACAGAAGGTTACAAGCTTATTTTATATGTTAAAACAACAGCTATATCACGTGACTATTCCAGTTACAGTTGTTACACACTTAGGAACTTAATCAATGTATCACATAGATCAAGATAAGACAAAGAACAACACCAATCAGTTCCCCTTATCAGTGCACTCAAGGCTGACCTCGCACCCTGTTTTATTTCAAAGTCTGGTTTCAGCAGTCTTCTGCAGACCTTCTGGCTCCAAGCCAAGATTTACCATTGACTGCAAACATAGTTCTCTTATACAAAGTCAAATATCGCATCAGCCTCAGTATAGTCAAAAGACACCATTTATTCTTCTACAATCCCTCCTTGTTGATCCTCTGGATCAACACTCTTCCTCCTCTTGCTGAAAAGGAGGTTCATACCCTACGGGGTACGGTCACATCTTCAAACATTCCTCCTCATCGTAACTATCATCATCTCTCTCACGAGCTTCTAACCGTGGGTACATGTACACAGGCCTATCCCTTCCTGCCGAAGGCAACAGAACACATAGAAATCGCACAGCCACTACGCAGATAACTACAATAATCAGGATTATTCCATAATGCGTCAGGGTCTGCCACCAACTTCCAAAGGGCCACCAGCTACTACCAGGGGGATTACAGTTGTGAAACTGCTTTCCAATTTTCTTAATTTTCTCTGCTGAATCCTTGATATAATCTGTCAGGTGCGTAATGTTTTCTGACTCATCAGGCACATAGGTGCAGCATTCCTGGCCCACAATGGCACAAGTGCCTCCTCTCTCAGCCAAGATAAAATCTAAGGCCATCCTGTTCTGCAGGGCCACAGTCCTAGTAGCAACCAATTCAGCTGTTACGGCAGATAAGGCCTGCTGTGTTTCTTCAAACCCCTCAGCAGTATTGTTAGCTAGTTTTTCTAGTGCAGATACCATATTGATCAATTCCCTGGCCGCTTTTCCAGTTCCATACCAAGGAAAAGCTATCATCCCAAATCGGTTTATTTCCATAATTGCTCTCCTATCTCTTGGGCGTTTTGGTTTTTCACCCAACTGAATCACATGATACATGAGAGGCGCTACGTCCCCCAAGTAGCAGCAACCTTTCCAATTCCATGGCAACCAGGGATATGCCCTATTACCACATATTCAATAAGTCCCATTTAAAGTCCAGGGGACTCCCTTCATTGTACTTTCTCCATATACCCATTCTGTACTCTGATTCCTGCACTTTGCTCTCCCTACTGCTTTTCCTTCCCTCTGCTCCTTACACCAGCACGTGTTCACTGATCGTGGGATCACATGCAGTACAGGAGGATTACTCTTACTTAAATTATACTCCGGAGACCACCATCCCTTGAAACACCCTTTCATGGAGAGTCCTCCGTCTACAGAGGAACGGTGATAGGTCGTGCCGTTATCTGGCCCCAAGCTGCTCGGACTGTATGGTCCCATTTTAACTATACCACTTGTCAAATTCAAGGTTTGGCCAAAGAACCAGCTGGGGAAGCGGGTCATTATTGAACTGAATGCCTCCATCTCTGTCTCATTCAGAGGTATAGAGATTAGCGGGATACCCCCTTCTCCCCCTCCATGCATTGGTATAGCCATACATACCCAACAGCTAGACACACTACTTCTGTTAGCGTATTTATAAACCATTCGCAAAACCGTATTCATAGCCAAGCACCGTGGAGCAAGTGTAGCTGGCGAAAGGACCAATATGGTAATAACTTTCTGGGTTGATCCCATTTCAGTCACTCATCTGACTCGTAGTGTGGTTTGCACCGCGTAGCCCGTATCCAGTCAGGCTTCTCTTTCACTTTGACAGCTGTTCGAGTCGTTAGCAGCACTAGGTAGGGGCCTTTCCACCTGGGAGAAAAAGAATCTTTGTTCATATTTTTTACATATATTTTGTCTCCCATCTTAAACGGATGCATATTACCTTCCGTCAGCGGGGCTTGGGTCTGTCATACTCCCTTGTGTAGCTTACCTACTTCCCTGCACAGGGCTTGAGCATATCTCAACATTTTTTCATCGTTCCAGATTAAGGCTACTTTTTCTGGGGTTATAGGGGGTTTTGTACCTGTTGTCGTGGGCCTTCCCATTAAAACCTCATGAGGGGTCAACCCAGTATTTCTATTCTTTCGGTTGAGCAAGGTATACATTACAAGAGGTAGCGCCTCAGGCCACTCCCCCATTTTGTTGGCAAACCTTTTCCAAGGCTGCTTTTACCTCGCCATTTCCTCGCACTATCATTCTTGACGATTGGGGTTGGTAGGGGATGTGTAATTTCCACTGGAACCCTAAGACCTCTGTTAGTCCTGTTACCAATTTATTTACAAAATGTGTTCCCTTATCACTATTCATTCCCAAGGGAATTCCAAATCTAGGGATAATTTCCTTCATTAATGCATTTACCACAGTTCTAGTGTTGTCCCTCCTTGTGGGGTATGCTTCTACCCATCTGGAGAACATATCTACTATGACAAGTATATACTTAAATCCTTTCTCTGGTGGCATATGCATAAAGTCTATTTGCAGATTTTTGAATAGCATCTCAGGTTGGGGCAAGTGGTCAAATTTAGCGGGTGTTTTTCCTTTATTGTTTTGTTGACAGACAAGTTCTAGCAACTTTTTCTATCGTTACCGTTATCCCCGGAGCATCCCACTGTTGTGTAATGGCATGTTGCATCCCTCCTTTGCCCGTGTGAGCCTGACCATGGGCTAGGCGAGCCAGGCGCAAAAACAAGCTGAGGGGGCAGACTATCAGGGTGTCGCCAAACAGTTGGGTCAGGGTGGCAACCATTTTTCTGCCAGTAGCGTTTTTCCTGCCAGGTAGGCTGATTTTGGGCTGTTTGCAACTGCTCGTTACTGATACATTCAGGGAAAACCTGCCCCCCTGATTCGGTGCGAGCTGCCTGCAACATGAGATATTGTTTGGCAGCAACGCTCCTAGCAACTATGTCGGCAAAGCTGTTGCCTTTTGATACTTCATCATCAGCTGAGGTATGAGCCTCACATTTGATGATAGCCAAAGCCTGTGGCAGTTGAATGGCATCTAAGAAATTAAGAATCAGAGAGGTATGCTTAATGGTTTTCCCAGAGGAGGTAATAAAACCTCTATTTTTCCCTAACTGACCAAAGTCATGGACCACCCCAAAGGCATAGCGAGAGTCAGTATAGATGTCGGCGGTCTTGCCTGCTGCCAAAATGCAGGCACGGGTAACCACATAGAGTTCTGCCACCTGAGCGGAAGTCCCAATCGGCAGTGCATAGGCTTCCATTATTTTATAGGGTGTAACTACGGCATATCCAGCTAACAGTAAATTGTCGCGTGGTTGATGCGAGGAACCATCAGTGAAAAGGATTAGATTGGGGTGGTCAATGGGAGCACTCCTCAGATCGGGCCAGGGGGTGGTAGTGGCCTCCACTGCCAGCAGGCAGTCGTGATTGTCCATATTGTGCTGTGAGGAGGGTAGCGGGACGAACGTAGCTGGGTTAATGGCTGGCGAACGCTTGTAGGTATAATTAGATCGGGAGAGAAGTATCACTTCACATCTCGTTCGTCAAGCTGTGGTAAAGTTCTGAGTTGCAGCTGAGTTCAGCAATAATATTACGGCATGTGGCACACATACTGTACATGGGTGATCCAGCACAATAGGGATAGATTTTCCCACAATTACAGTGGTGGCAGCTACCACACGCAGACAAGCTGGCATTCCTTTTATGATGGCTGGCAACGCTGCTGAATAATAGGCTACAGGTCTCTTACCCCCTCCAAGCTCCTGGCACAAGATGCCTGTTGCGAAACCACACGACTCATTTACGTATAATTGAAAAGGCTTGTTATAGTTAGGCAACCCCAATGCGGGTGCTGTGATCAGAGCCTGTTTTAAATCATGAAAGGCCATCTCCCTTTTGGGTGTCCTCCATTCAACGATAGGCGGTTCAGTCTGCAATGTTGCCGACCGCAGCACTGCATCTTTTTCCCGGTACGCAGGGATCCACTACCCGCAATATCCTATCATTCCCAGAAAGGAGAGAATGTCCTTTTTCGTCCTGGGGATTGGGACCTGGTTGACTGCTTGTATTCGGTCTTCCCCCAGTTTTAGACTGCCTTTACTGAGCTGGAATCCCAGATATTGGACTGTTTCCTGACAAAACTGTATCTTTTCCAATGACACATGATGACCTCGCTTCGCCAGATGTTCAAACAGTGTTAAAGAGTCTGTCAAACACTGGGGCCCAGTTGTTGAAGCTATTAGAATATCATCGGCATATTGTATCAGAGTGGATCCTTCAGGGAGCTGGCATTCGTCTAGGTCATTTTTTACAGCAGCTGCATAAACTGCAGGGCTTTCCGTATAACATTGAAGCAGGCGAGTCCAGGTGTATTGCTGGTCTTTGTGTGTAAAAGCAAAGAGGTACTGACTATCTTTATGCAAAGGTATGGAAAGGAAAGCCAAACATAGATCCACTACTGTAAACGTGCTCGCCTCTGCCGGGATGGAAGTATTACATTGGTATAAGGGACCAATAGAGCTATTGGAACGACGATTTTATTGATAGCTCGCAGATCTTGCACAAACTGCCATTCATATTTTTGGCCCATCTTGGGAATAGGTAGAATGGGAGTATTGCACGGACTCTGTGTCAGAATAAGCACACCCTGTCGCAATAGGGAGTCGATCACAGGAGCGATACCTTTTTCCGCCTCTGGCGTCGTGCGGTATTGTCTAATGCACGGGAGTTGGACACCTTTCTTAAGGGTCATTTTGTGTTCAGGGGCAGTGCAGACTTTTCTGACGTGATTCTTATGTTGTGCCCATAAGTTCTCGGGTATCCTTGCTAATACCCCGTAGGACAAAAGAATCTTCTCTGGGCGAGTGTTGTCTTTCAAACTTTGTAGGCCAGAGTTGAGGCTCGAGTATCACTCTCCCCTCTTTTTGGTTAAAGAACTCAACCCTCACCTTTTGTCCCAATAGATGTGCTGTAAAACTATACACAGGGAGGGTCTCAGACAACAGTCTGGCTATCATGGTTCCAACTTCCTTGGGCTTCGCTGGGGGTTTAACTGCCACTGTTAAGTGAGGCACTGAATCCTGCACCTGGAACTGCTTCTCCTGCCGTGATGTTAGCTGGACTTTAATTCCCAGTCCCTGGGGTCCAAAATACAGACACCTTCCTTCAATCTCTTCTTGTTTTTCTAAGTATGGGCACACCCTCTTTTCATACTCTTGGTCTGAAAGTCTTGCATAATATGCTGTACAATGGAGGATCTTCTTTTCTTTGCTGGTATCAATAAGATACTGGAGATTATTTAATAAGGGGTATCTGTCCTTTTTCAAATTTTCATGCAACTGTTGCACTATCCATGCACAGGGATTGCATTCAACTGCCAACAGTATAAAGTGGGTGTCAATGTTTCTTCTCAATTCCGCATTTGCTTCAACATTTGTGGCACTCTAATTTGAGGGAGCTCCATGTATATGCCTCCAGCCGTGCGGTGCAAAATAGCACCCAATTTACATAGTGTTTGTCTACCCAAAAGAGGTAGGGGAGCCGTTTTGGATATGATAAACGTATCAGTTAGTTTCTGATTTTCCATTTGTACGGAGGAGGGAACAGAAACGGGCTCGGTCATGGAAATACCGGCTATTCCAATGGTCTCAACCGTTAGATTGCTGGCGGGGATATCCGCGGAAGGGGGTACAGAGGACATAGTGGCACCGGTATCGATCAGGCAATCCAGGTAACTGTTACCTATCCTCACTGTAGTCATGGGCTCCTCCCTCATATCACTGGACAGCCTGATCAGTGCCGCCTGCACCACCTTTTCTCCGCGGCACCCCTAATCAGATGGATTAGGGTGACTGAACGAGAAGGTCGGGCCATGTTGGTGACCCCCTCTTACACTGGGGTACCCTCTTCCTCTACATGGTCACTGCCAATCCCAGCTTCGCTTGGGAGAACATACAAATTGGCAGCCTCTGGCCCAATGCCCTCTCTCCCCACAATTCCTGCACTGATCCTGTGAATGGTTCCTATACGGGTACTGGTCCCGTTCTCGGCCTCTACCTCCCCTTTTGGAGAGTCCCCCTCTCTTTTTGTAGAACTGTTCTGCCTCTTTTGGCCTACTATCAACCCGAGAGGCAAACAAACCCTCCCTATCCATATTCATCAGAGTGGTGACAACATCCGCCCAGCCTTGCTGCTGCCAGGTTAAATTTGCCAATTTAAATGCCTGTGCCTGTTGAGGCAACATACAATTAAGCAATGTCGGTTATTGCTAATGGTTCGTTCTCCTCTAGAGGTATTCCTGCATGTTCTTCCCATTTACTTTTATAACGTGCAATATAATCTGGTATGGACTCCCCCTTCTTTTGCAGGCATTGTGTAACCTCCCCTATATCACTATGTTTTCGAGCTCCCTTTAGGATAGCCTCTTTTCCTCTATTTCCCAACCAATGAGCTAAGGATTCGTTTCCTTGGAGCTGTTATGCATCATCTTGCCTCCAATCCCCATTTTCCCGGGGGAGGACTGCAAACCCATCTTTTAAAGAGGGCCAGGAGGACCCATATACACATTTTAATAACATCTGCACATCCCCGGGAAGAGGCGAGTAAATGGCGCATATTTGTACCAGCCAATTGTGGAAGGCCATCGGCTTCTTTAGAGGATCGGGTGCCTCGGCAACCATAGCTGGAGCTTCAGTGGGCGTCCAGGGTTTTAGCACTGGGATTTCTCCAATCATTATATGGTGCAGTTGTTTTTTAGGTCCTTCAAGATTTTCAGGATGCATGGTGCTATCAGGATCTTCCCCTCTTTTTGCTCTTTCTCTTAGACTATACCAGTCTCCTCCTCTTCCTACTGCTCCCTGCTGGCCTCCAGCTTCTTCTGCTTCCCCCCAAGGTCCTAGTGGACCGGGTTGTTGCTGATACGGAGGGGGCTGCCTGTTTGGATCCGGGTGTGGTGGGTTAATCCCTGGTGTGGGGCATGGCAGAGCAGCAGTCATTAATATCAAATCATCTATCTCACTATCAGGGCCCGAAGGGGCGCTCGCCGGGGTAGGGAGTCTAGGATAAGAGCCCATTTTTGGTCGCTCCTTTTCAGGTTTTTTCTTGGGAGGTTGGTGGCGCTCGCCTACTTCAGTCCACTTTTGGAAACATCTCAACATGTAGCCCTTAGCCCAGGTGGGGTCCCCAGCCCTGCCTCTTACACTGTCCTCCCAATCGGCAATTAACTTTAAATTAAAGCTCCCCCCATATGGCCATTTACCATGGGACCATCCGTACAAGTCACTACTAAGTGTTACCGCATACTGATCATCTCCAGTTTCCCTGACAACAGTGTCCGCTGGGGATCCGGGTGGAACAAGCGGATCTCCCACTTTTTGTCTTATAATTCTTTTTATTCGCTTATCTACTTTTTTACTCACGTGAAGCTGGCCATCCTCTCCCAGTCTACTTTTTACCTTGGAACAAGTTTTTCGCCAAGCAGGACCAGGGCATGCAACGCCCAGTCAACTGCTTCGGGTTCCCATCTTGGTTTCTGTAATCGTAAGTTATTATACAACAGGAATATCGTCCACAGCTTAACTCTACCTTACATACAATGAGCGCTCACCGGTGTTGCCTCTTCGCGACTCTTGGAGTTAGGTCTCATTTCTCTTACTTATCTCTATTCTATTCTATTTTCGGCACCCTTTTTTACTCTTCCCAGTCCTCACTATTCGGCCTCAGCTTTTCCAATACTGGCGACTTGGCCTGGCCTTTTGCCTTCCCTTTCTCTGAGGGAAGGAAGCGTCTTGCTTTCTTGGACTGAGTCACCGGCCGGGTTACTCAGGTTGCCGTATTTGCCTCAGCCTTCCTGGCATCTTGGCTTTGGGATTGTCCCCATTTCAGCTGGAACAATCTCTGTTTTCACTCTTTCTTACTTCTAATAATTGTTCGGATCCCGTTTTTAAACTAGGGATGCTGCCAAATACGCCAATCGGTTGTAAAAACTCTAATTTAATCTACAATAAGAGACGATAACTCCGAGTTTCGTTCCAAGGCTTTATTTTACATGGTACCATGGAGAGTGGGCAGCAATCTCCACTGTCACCCAGACTAACATACAGAAGGTTACAAGCTTATTTTATATGTTAAAACAACAGCTATATCACGCCATTTAGAAAATTGTTCGTTTTTCTTTTTATTCTACCTTAGTGGATTGCCTTACATTATTCCATATAATGTTCCATTTGGCATGTCTGTGCCTGTTCATTGAGCCCCTCTATATCTCCCTGAAGCCTCCTCACAATCCACAGCAGCAACCAGCCTTGTATCATCAGCAAATTAGAATATATTAAACTTGGTGCCTTCATCCATATTATTGAAATAGAATGTCAACAGCTGAATCTCCAACACCAATCCCTCAGTTCCCTTAATCACAGCCTCCGAACCTGATAATGGCCCATTTATTCTGATTTCTCTTGATTTAACCAATCCTCAGTCTACATCAGTGTATCACCTTGATCTCATCAGCTCTAATTTTGCCCAATAAACTGTTATATGGCATCTTATTAAAGTCCATCTGTGTCCAAATGTACTATATCTATTGATTCTCTCTTATCTACTCTGCTTGTTGTAACTATAAAAGGCTGATTTGTCAATGATAATTTCCCTTCCATAGATCCATGTTGATTCTGTCCAATCCTATTACTGTTGTTAATGTGCACTGTTACCACGTCCTTAATAATAGATTCTTGTGTTTCCCTATTACTAATGTCAAGCTAACTGGTCTGTTGTTCCCTGTTTGCTCTCTCCCACCTTCCTTAAGGAGTGGAGTTGCATTCTGTAGGAGCCATTGAAGAACGTATGAAATTTTGGAAGGTAACAACCAGTGCTTCTATTATTCCCAACACCACCTCTTTCGAAACCTTGGAATGCAGGTCACATTTGTGGATCATAAGTATAAAAGATAAACATCATGTGTGATTTCAATATATAAACAATACATCCTATAAACTCTAGTGCATCCACATGAGGGCATTAGATAATTGGGTGCTAATAAAAATTCTGGTGTGCCCCACTTTTCCCCCGTCCCACTGCAAATTTCAGTTGTTCCGGAAGTCTGGGGCTGAGACTGGATTCAGGCGGGAGGACCTCAGAGGATTGGAAGTGTTGGGCATCAGTGGGATCTCAGAGGGCTTTGGGTAGGATTGGCTGATTGGAGGGTTGGGGTGTTGGTGTCACTGGGAACAGGCAGTGAGATTAGTGGACTTTATTGATACTGGTGGGAGGATAGAAGGACCAAAAGGTAAGTAAGCTGTTTATTTTACAGGGGACTAATCTAGCTTTGCATTGGCAAAATATGTTGACCCAATGGTGACCAAAACTACCAGGACAACTTAATCTAATTTCCCCTGCAATGCTCCAAAGGAGTGATTCACAAGGAGTGATATTATTTCACGAGTGACTAATGTGGAAATTACTCTGAATGTGCAAGGGTTTCACTCACAGGGAATATCCAGTAGAATTTTCAGAGTGACATGAAATGAGCAGAAAATGGTCACTATCCCATTTCACTTCAAGTAAAGTCAAATTTCAGTTAGATACAGCAGTAAAAACTGTTATTTAATTGAATTTACAGTATAATATACATGAAGTTGTTAATTATTTTCAAAGCAGATCAATAAAAGTGCAAGTTTAATGTCACTTTCAAAGGGATTAAAATCTTTCCATAATTTTAGATTTCTTTTAGCCTGTTGCACCCTTCTTTAAGTATGTTAATCATTTTATGACAACCAAGTGTCCTTGAACTTTACTGTACATTTTCTTTTACTTTCTTTAGATAAACATATCTAATAATCTCAGATAAAAATTGCAAACTTCTGCACAATTTAAAGCTCATGTTAAAGCACTTTGTAGCTTGCAGTGTAATTTGATCTCAGTTCCTTCTGAATAAAAACCCAGAAAATGCTGGGGATATTCAAGCAAGTCAGGCAATTTCTGCAGAGAGAGAGAGTTAATGTTTCAGGTCAATAACCCTTCATTGCGATGAAGAGCTAAGACTTTTTCTCTTTGCATGGATGGAGCCTGACTTGCTGAATCTCCCCTGCATTTTCTGGTTTTATTTTTTAAATTTTAAACTTAAAGTTTTAAAAAAATTTTTATTTACAGCGTAGTAGCAGGCCCTTCCGGCCCAATGAGTCCGCGCCGCCCATTTTAAACCCAATTAACCTACCCGTACATCTTTGCAATGTGGGGGGAAACCGGAGCATCCGGAGGAAACCCACGCAGACATAGGTGAACATAAAAACTCCTTACTGACAGCGACGGGAATCGAACCCCGATCGCTGGTATTTTGCTCTTCTGAAAATGTGTGAGCTGTCTACAGCATAAGTTCAAACAGAATCATATGCCAGTTCTTTCTTGATGCAAATATAGTACATACAATTTATTCATTTCCCTATTCCCAACTTCATAATTGAACTGCTGCTGGGGCTATGATCAAGCATTAAGTACTATCTATCCAATAGTTTGTAATGTTAACATAAAAATGTTGGGTAACAGTTTTAGACTACAGATAATGAAGCAAACAATATGAAATATAAAAATTATGCTACAAATGTATAAACTTCCAGAAAACTTTTCACAAAAGATCTCTGAATATCTTACAACTGATCAGTCACTGCTACACCAGACTGTGATTCACCAGTTAGGGAGAGGATAATCCAGGCATAACCCTGAGCGGTGTAAATCATGATAAAGAGAGCTTTAGTTTAAATAAATAATTGTTCATTTACCATCAAATTTCACTTCAGATTGATTTGATTCGGTAGGGAAATGTGTGTTACAGAACATTTTACTTACAACAAAGATATTTTTTTAAATGTTTAAATAATTTGCTGAGCTATGAGCAAAGAATGAAGGATTCTGTTGCTCTACAGAGAGCTGGCATGGACTCAGTGCTCGTGGTCTCCTATTTGACTGTTATGGTTCTCTGATTCCATAACAGTAGCACAGTCAAAATATGTCTGTTCACCAGCAATCTGCCAAGCAGTTAATGGCCTTTTAACCCAGAATCATCAGCCTTGGCAATTTAGACATTTGGTTTATTTTTGATTAAAGCTGCTATATCCCACAATATTCTATAACATCACCCTAATATATAAAATTGCTCAATCTTCCCTATTGTTTGCTCACTTTGTGGATTAGTCTTGCCTATTACAGCTTTGATTTCTCTATTGTTTTCAACATTGATCAACTATTTATTCTATAATCAAACCAGACTAGAATTAGAAGGTCCCTGTCTTTTCATTGATTTTACTTTCCTCCTGCCAATGTGGTTTTATTAATTTCAATTTTCAAATAAAAACCCACCATTATGGGCAAATGGTTTGTCAACCCCAAGAGTAAATGGACAGTTCTGAGGAATAGACTGTCCTTACAGAGAAGCAGTTCATTTATCCACAACGTTACCAGATACTTGAACTACTGCATTCAGTTCATGTCTCAAGAACAAGTGCAGATCATGAAGAAGGCATGCCAAAGGCTCTACTTCATTAGGGGTTTGAGGGGATTTGTAATGTCACCAAAGACTCTTTCAAATTTCTACAGATGTGCGGTGGAGAGCATTCTGACTGGTTGCATCACCACCTGTTATGGAGGCTCCAATGCGCAGGATTGAAAGGGGCTGAAGAAGGTTGTGGACTCAGCCAGCTCCATCATGGGCACAACCCTCCCCACCATCGAGGTCATCATCAAGAGGCAGTGCCTCAAGAAGACGGCATCCATCATTAAGGACCCTCACCAGCTGGGACGTGTCCTCTTCATGTTACTACCATTGGGGAGGAGGTACAGGAGCCTGAAGACCCACACTCAACAGCTTCTTCCCCTCCGCCATCAGATTTCTGAACGGTTCATGAACCCATGAACACCACCTCCTTATTCCTCTTCTGCACTATTTATTTTTGTAACTTATAGTAATTTTTATGCCTTGCACTCTACTGCTGCCACAAAACAACAAATTTCATGACATGTGTTAGTGATAATAAACCTGATTCTGAGATTGACCAGAATATACTGGAGCTAAAAGGGTTAATGAGGATGATAGCATTGTCTGAATAATTTACAGTGTGATACTGAGACCTTGAAGATGTTTAAACAATTAGATAAGTTTCACCAGAGGAGGAGTCCTGGGTAAAGGGACACAGCCTTAAAATCAAATTTATCAGGTATGTTCTTTCATGTTGCAAGTATAGTATATTTACAAATCCATGCTGGCTTCCTCTGATCAATTGAACTTTTGCGAAATGTTCAATTACTGTATCCTTAAGTATAAATTATAATTTCTTGATGGCAGACATGCTAACAGACTTAATATTCTCTAGTTTCATTCCCTAACATTCCTAAAAAGTGGTGTGACGTGCATCATTTTCTAATCTTAACAGACTTTGCAAGTTTATGAAGCAGATGCTGGAAATTTGAAAAAAATATTGGAACAGGCAGGTCAGAAGCATCTATGGAGAGAAAAATAGGGTTAATGTTTTAGACCGATGACGCTTCAACATAACTGGGAAAAATTAGAGATAAGTTTGACAGTGCAAGAAAAGCAAGGTGGGGGATGTGTGTGACAGAGAGGACAAAAGGGAACTTCTATATAACTGAGGGAGGGCTGGAAGATTGAATGACAAGATATACAGTATTGCAGCCAGTTAAAAAAGTGTGGTAAGGATATGTCTGAACAACGCTCAAGACCAACATGAAATCTGAAACTAGCAGAAGAGAGCAACAAACAGTGAACGCTGGAATGGTGTAAGATGAGGCTGAAATAGAATGATTATCTGCAGTTGTTGAATTCATTGTTAAGCTCGGATGGCTGCAATGTATCTGGTGAGAAGGTGCGGTGTTGCTCCTGTAACTTATGTTGAACTTTGATGGAACACTATAAGAAGCCAAAGACAGAGAAGTCAGTGGGGGAGTGGGGTGAAGTGCCTAATTGCCAGACAGCTGCAAGTGAGAAGTCAGGCTTGTAGATTTAACAGAGGCGTTTCTGCAAAGCAGTCCCCAATCTGCATTTGTTTTCCCCGTGTGGTGGGGGACCACATCCTGAGCACTAAAAGTACCAGCAATCACTGGTGTAAATCATACCACTGGAAATACCAATTAGGAGCTGTGGGCATGCTATGTTGGCGCTGGAAGAGTGGCGACACTTGCGGGCTGCCCCCAGAACATTCTCTGTAATGCAAAAAGATGCATTTCACTGTGTGTTTCGATGTACATGTGACTAATAAATAAATATCTAAATCTAAATCATTGCTTCATCCGGAAAGAGCATTTGGGACTCTAGATGGCAGCAATGGAGGAGGTAAAAGGGCAGGTTTTGCATCTCCTGCAGTTGCCTGGGAAAGTGCTGTTATGGACTAAATAGCACTCAGGGCCTGGAGGTCTAGATGCAACAATTTTTTATTTAGTTGTTACAAACATCCGGGGGAGAGTGGTGATAAGAATCTCTCCAAGTGTTAGAATACACTGAGATTAAGGGCAATTGTTGACGATTGATGAAATACTATTGTGACCATTTATGGTTGTTGCAATGGCAGGTGAATCTGCAATGTAGGCCTGAGACAGAATGTCCTTTTCCCCGCTCTATTATATTAATTTCCTAAGGTACCAGTTATGAGGAGAGACTGGATAGGCTGTGTTTGTTTTCCTCAGAGCGGAGGAAATTGAGGGGACCAGATAGAGGTATATAAGATTACAAGGAGCACAGATGGGTACATAGTAGGGAATTTTTACCCATAGCAGAAGTGTCTAAAACTAGAAGGCATAGGTCTAGGGTAAGGAGTAACAGGTTATAGGAGAGGAATACTTTCACCCAGAGGGTGCACAGAATTTGGAACGCAGTGTCTGCGTGGGTGATGGAGGGAGGTACTTGGACAATCACTTGAAACATAAAGGCATAAAAGATTATGGGGCAGGTGCTGGTAAATGAGATGAGTATATGTGGTTGGCAGGAACATGGTAGGACAAAGGGCCTGTTTCATGCAGAACCCACTTCTATTCTTTCTCAAGATCCATAAGGAGAACTCTCATGGTAGACCCAAGACATTTTAGCCTGTTCTTGCCCCATAGAGCATATTTCTTCCCACCTCGACTCAATTTTTACTCTTCTCATAAAGTTGTTTTCCACCTCCATGAACAACATTCCTGATGTTGTCTGTCACCTTAACAGTCTTCAGTTCGCTGGCCCCAACCAGTTCATTTTCATCTTTCGATCCCTCTGTACTTCCAGCCCACATCAGAATGACTTGAGGGTCCTTCATTTCTTCCTCAAACAGAGACCCAACCAGTCTCCTTCACCACCACCCTGCTTCAACTGGCTGAACTAGTTCTTCTTTAGCTCAGCAGGTCAGGCAATGTCCATGGGGAGAGAGAATCAGCATTTTAGATCAATGACCTAACACCAGAGGTGTGGAAAGTTATAAAATAGGCATATTTTAAGTTGCAGAAAAGGGGAAGGGGAGGGAGAGAAAAAGGAATGTCAGCGATAAGATGGGGACCAAGAGGAACATCCACTTAACAATCTTCAGTTTCAGAACTATGACTCTAAAAACGATTGCGCACATTGGTGTTAACTGAGACAGTGTAGTGAAAACTGATTAATGGCAGCTAATCTCTCAGGAGAAGCTGTTAATAGATGGAGAATTAAGAAACAAAAATAAACAGAAAGGTACATGTTGGAACTGAGGGGCACAGAACACGGCAGTTGCTAGGAATCTGAAACAAAGGAGAACGTTGGTAAATCCCAAAGGGCAGGCAGTACCTGTGGAGAGAATAAAAATGACATACATCTGAACTCAGTGGGGAATGAAAAGCAAAATAACTGCAAGTGCTGGAAATCTGAAACATAAGAAGAAACTGCTGGAAACACCCAATAGGTAGCATCCACAAAGAAAGAAGTAAAGCCCCAGATCATAAAATGACATTGATCTGAAACACTAACCCTAACTCCTCCCCACAGATGCTGCCCTGCTTAATTCCTTGGGTTTACATCAGAACTAGCCAGTTCTGACACAGACTAGAAAGGATGATTATCTGAAATTGTTACATTCAATGTTGAGCCCTGAGGGTTGTACTGTACTTAGATGGAATGTCAAATGTAGCTCCTTGGACTTATGTGTATGAGGTCAAAGACAAAGAGATCAGAATGGAAATGGATATGGGTGGAGGTGGAAGAACATCTCCAGAAGTGAACGATCTCTCTAGAATGCTGAACAGGAAGGGGAAGGCAAAGTGAGTCATCATTATTGGATGTGTCTGAAAGTGCTGAGGATGAACCATTCAATGTGTAGGTTGGTGGCCTTGAAGTTGAGGAGAAAGGGAACACAATCCTTGTTCTGGGTGCAGGGAGAAGGGATGAGAGCGGAAGTGGAGGAAATGAAACCAAACTGTGAGCTCTGTGAAACTGTGTTGGTGGTAGATCCATGGTTGAGAAAAAAAGGGAAGCATATATCAGAATCACATACAGTATAGAGTTTACTTTCTCCCACACTGACCCCTCACTCTTTGGCCTCTTGTACTGTTCCAAAGAAGCCCAATGTTGCAACACGGAGACCAGAATTATAGATTGTAAGGAGCCTTTATTCAGTACCGATATGAGCATGCAAGGGAGTCTGAGTGAAAATCGCCCCAGTCATCAAAATACAGGTTATTTTATACTGTTTTCACACAATACAAATCAATAATAGCTGATTGACAGCAGATGTGACCATGACCATGTTTGGTGTGGCTAGGATACGGTTAGCTACCTGGGAGACCTCATTGTCCAATCACACTTTTTGGATAATGAATCTCTAGTACTATCTTTCGGAGACCATCATTTCAAATGCCTCCATTCTCACATGCATTGTCTCCTAGTCACTGGGCCCATTCACACCTGTTTGCTTCTTCCTTTTGGCTATTCTCAGCCATCTGGGAAATTCCACAGATATTGTTCCCTTATCAGTATTCTTGGCTCTGGGTTTCGATGGGTCTTACTGTTTAGGTGCATTCATGTTCTGCATACTCCTTATGTTATCTGTTCCATCTTGGTTTGCTGCGTACATTTGGCCAAACATCCCATGATGTCTCATGGCCACATCAGACTTTCTGTCTGTAATAATCCTGAACGGATATATATTCAAATGAAGATTCTGCTACAACCAATAGTAGTCTATTTCCCACTAAGAGGTTTATTTCAATAGCCAATTACATTAGTCATCAACATTTATTTCAGCACAGTTGTCAACCTAGTAAATAGAGATCTTGGAGACACAGGATCTGCAGGGCAGGCACAGTAGTGTAGCTCAGTGGGGAAGGACTACAGTTTAGGGTTCTTCTGCCACTGGAGAGGGAGGGGCGGGGACAGGTGAGAAAGCCCCTAAATATTGTAAATACGGGACCGGGTAGCTGCTGTTTTTTTTATATATATAAAAAGGGAACACTAATGAATGATCTGTACAATAATGTAAAGGCTTGCACTGTTTTGTAATTGTATATAGTTTGTCTTTTATTATGAATAAAGTTTATTTTGAATAAAAAAAAGGTAGTGTAGTGGTTAGCATAACGCTATTACAGTGCCTGCGACCCGGGTTCAATTCTGGCCGCTGTCTGTAAGGAGTTCGTACATTCTCCCCGCGTGTCTGCGTGGGTTTCCTCTGGTTGCTCTGGTTTCTTCCCACATTCCAAAGGCGTATGGGTTAGGAAGTTGTGAGCATGCTATGTTGGCGCCGGAAGCGTGGTGACAGAACACTCTATGCAAAAGATGCATTTCACTGTGTGCTTCGATGTGCCTGTGACTAATATAGATAGCTTATCTATTTTACATGCTGGAATCTGGAGCAAAAAAAATCAAACTACTGGAGGGTCAGGTAGTATCTGTAGAGGGAAATGGACAGTCAACATTTCAGGTCAAGACCCTTTATCTGGACTGGAAGAAATCTTCGTTGAGCCACCTTCACCTATGACCTTAATTAACATTTACTGCCAATGCCCATATTGCTTTTCTATGGCTGGTCTGCAATAGAGATTGTAGGTAGGTCCGTACCCCTCCAGTCCTTTCCTATCCCAATACCTGTCCAAATACCCTTTAAAGTTTGTAATTGCATCTGCCTCTACCACTTCCTCTGGCAACTTAAAACATGTTTGTTCACTGAATTTTCCCAGTTCTGACCTGAAACGTTAGCTCTGCTGTTTTCACTTCAGATTTGCAGCATCTACATTCTTTAAATTTTCTCCTTTAGCCCGTAATTTCCTGCATTTCAAAGGTTAACTTTGGGAACCTATAAGGGTTCAAGCTGTGCCTGTCTCTTTGTGGAAACATGGAACATTATTTGCTTCAATCTTCTGCATGTCCTCTCTGTCAGCTGGTGACCATATGGGCACTGCTTCTTGCTCTTGCAAAAAGCTAGAAGGTTTCATCACCTTTGATGCCAGTTTCCCTCGTGACCTCAGCTCATGTGCTCCATCTCTGGCTCTTCCCTTCCCTCTCTTGACCATTTCGGATGTATTGGTGACAAGTATCCATTGTAAGCCCACAGATTTCCACAGGTAACATGACTACACCTCCCACCCCATACATATTCCATTCCATTCTCCCAGTTTTTCCAATCTCTATCACATCTGTTCTATTGACATCACCTTGCAACCAGTGCTTCCTACACATGGAACAGTACAGCACAGTACAGGGCCTTTGGCCCACGATGTTGTGCCGACCTATATAAATCTACTCTATGATCAATCTAACCCTTCCCTCCTACCAGCCCATAACCCTCCATTTTTCTTGTATCCATGTGCCTACTAAGAGTCTTTTAAATTTGCCTGTTGCATCAGACTCTACCATCATCCCTGGCAGTGCATTCCAGGCACCCACCACTCTCTGTGAAAAAAAACCCTACTTTTGACATCTCCTCTAAACTTGCCTCCTCTGACCTTAAACTACTGTCCTCTAGTGTTGGCCATTGCCACTCTGGGGAAAAGGTGCTGGCTGTCCACTCTGACTATGCCCCTCGTAATCTTATACACTTCTATTAAGTCGCTTTCCCTTTTCCAAAGGGAAAAGCTCTAGCTCGCTCAACCTTTCCTCATAAGACGTGTTCTCTAATCTAGGCAGCATCCTGGTAAATCTCCTCTGTGCCCTCTCTAAAGCTTCCACATCCTCCCTATAATGAGGCAACCAGGACTGAATACAATACTCCAAGTGGTCTAACCGGAGTTTTATAGAGCTGCAACATTACCTAGTGGCTCTTGAACTCAATCCCCTGATTTATGAAGGCCAGCACACCATATGCCTTCTTAATCACCCTATCAACTTGCACGGCAACTTTGAGGGAGCTATGGACTTGGACCCCAAGATCCCTCTGTTCCTCCACGCTGCTAAGAATCCTGCCATTAACCTTGTACTCTGCCTTCGTTCTTCCAAAGTGTATCATTTCACACATTTCCAGGTTGAATGCCATCTGCCACTTCTCTGCCCAATTCTGCATTCTGTCTATATCCCATTGTAACCTATGACAACCTTCTACACTATCCACAACACCTCCATCCTTCATGTCACCTGCAAACTTACTAACCCATCCCTCCACTTCCTCATCCAAGTCATTTATAAAAATCTCAGAGAGCAGGGGTCCCAGAACAGTTCCCTGTGGAACACCACTAGTCACCGAGCACTAGGCAGAATACTCTCCATTTACAACCACCCTCTTCCTTCTGTGGGCAAGCCAATTCTGAATCCACGCAACCAAGTCCCCATGCCTCATGACTTTCTGGATGAGTCTAACATGGGGAACCACGTCAAATGCCTTACTGAAGTCCATACACAACATCCACTGCTCTACCTTCGTCAATTTGTTTTATCACTTCCTCAAAAAACTCAATTAGGCTCGTGAGGCATGACCTGCCCCTCACAAAGCTATGCTATCCCTAATAAGGGTATGCTTCTCCAAATGCTCGTAAATCCTGTCCCCAAGAATCCCCTCCAATAGCTTGCCCACCACTGACGTAAGACTCACTGGTCTATAATTGCCAGGATTATCCCTATTACCTTTCTTGAACAAGGGAACAACATTTGCCATCCTCCAATCCTCTGGTACCATTCCTGTGGCCAGGGAGGACGCAAAGATCATTGTCAACATCCCAGCAATCTCTTCCCTCGCTTCCCATAGTAACCTGGGGTATATCATGTCTGGCCCTGGGGACCTATCTATTCTAATGTTTTTCAGAAGCTCCAACACTATCTCCTTCATAATCTTAATATGCTCCAGCACATTAGCCTGTTCTATGCTGACCTCACATTCGTAATAGTCCTTCTCCTTAGTGAACACTGAAGCAAAGTATTCATTAAGGACCTCCCCTACCTTCTCCACCTTCAGGCACGTTTCCCCCTTTATCCCTGACTCTAGTCATCCTCCTGTTCTTCACGTATGTATAGAACGCCTTGGGGTTTTCCTTAATTCTACTCGCCAAGGCCTTCTCATACTCCCTTCTCACTCTCCTAAGTCCCTTCTTAAGCTCCTTCCTGGCTACCTTATAATTCTCATGAGGACTGCCTGATTTTTGCTTCCTAAACTTCAAGTATGCTTCCTTCTTCCTCTTGCCCAAATGTTTCACCTCCATGGCTCCATTATCCTACCATCCTTTCCCTGTCTCAGTGGAAGAAACCTATCCATGCAAGTGTTCCCTAAACATGTCCGTCTTCCTCAGCCATGGATTCCACCACAGGTGATGGGGCTGCCAACCATGATTGTTTCATTTTCTCCACTGCTGTTCTTTTCTTTTCCTTCACACTGCTGACCCTATTACCTCTGGACGGTATCGACTGGCGTATCAAACAAAGAGACCCTCGAACTTAGGTTTAATACAACTTTGTCTTTATTAGTACTCAAGTTACATAGACATGCCAGCTTACAATTAATTTCCAATAAGTCCACATTTCTTTCACCGTTCTAACTTATCACTCAATATACTGAGTCACAAGACTCAGAGCTTGGATTTAAGTACTACCTACCCATGCGAAGTGAACTGGCCAGGATCACTCCGATGGGGGTTGTAATCTCTTCTGAGTACCAAACTCAGGGTTTTCCTTCTGCCATGATTGTTCCTTGATTATTGCCATCGATTTCTTTGGTGGCCCCTCTTTTATATAGTTTCTTCTGATCTTCTAGAAGGTTCGTTGACACACCTGTGCCCAGAATCCTCATGACCATGAGATCATTCATCCATGGGTCAGGTAAACAGGACACATCTTTTCCATCGTTCCCTTTTCCTTCCCTAGTTTAGCAACCTTTGTGTCCATTGATACTGAGCAATCCTTTACAATCGGCTAAACTGGCTAAGGTGACTGTCTATTTCCACTTCCTCTTTATACCAGGCTAGAGAGTTCATGTAAAGGGGAATCCTTTTCCAGTATTCACATAAAGTTTATTACTTTTCCCATCATACTTGAAAAGGTTTAGCTGTTGTCCATATGTTGTTCCTCCAACCTCGTATTCCGCTTTGGGAGTCTCCAACCTGATGGCTTCAACACTGATTTCTCTAACTTCCGGTAACCCCACCCCTTCTTCCCCCACCCCCACCCCCAACTCCTTTGTCTTCCCTTATTCCTGTGGCTCCCTTCCCCCGCCTTGATGACCTGCCCATCTCCTCTCCTTCCCCCCTCCATGGTCCACTGCCCTCCCCAACTGGATTCCTTCTTCTTCAGCCCTTTGCCTCTTCTACCGATCACCTCTCAGCTTATTACATCTTCTCCCCCTCCCCCACCCACCCACCTACCTTCCTCCTCTCACCAGGACTCACCCATCACCTGCCTGTGTGTGCTCCTCTCTCTCCCCCAACCTTCTTATTCTGGCTTCTGCCCTCTTCCTTTCCAGTCCTGATGAAGGGTCTTGGCCCGAAACGTCACCTGTTTATTTCCCTCCATAGATGCTGTCTGACCTGCTGACTTCCTCCAGCACTTTTTGTGTATTGCTCCAGATTCCAGCATCTCCAGAATTTCTTATGTCTCTGGGAGGTGATCACTTTGTGCAGCACCTCCATTCAGTCTGCTAAGGTGACCCTGAGCTTCCTGGTACCTGTCATTTCAATTCTTCATCCCACTCCCGCTCTGACCTCTGTCTTCAGTCTCTTGAACCATTTCAGCTGAGCCCAACATAAGTTCAAGAATCAGGAAGTGTTGTTCCTACTAGATACATTACAGACTTCCAGGGTCAACAGTGAATTCAACAGCTCCTTGTTCCAGTCCTGTAGCACATATTTCCGGCATTCACAGTTTGTTTCTCTTCTGGCATTTTCAGATTTAATTCATCTTTTCCTATGTTCACTTCCCCTAGGCAGACCTTTCTTATTCACTGACCTTTACTTCCCTCCTTCACCTTGCCCCACCACCACTTCTATCAATCAGTCACCCCGTCACATACCTGTTCTCTCTGATCCCCGCGCCCCCCCCCCCCCGAAAAATGTAACTTTTTAAAATTTCTAACTTTCCAAATTCTGATGAAAGGCCACTGAGCTGAATATTAAATATTGTCTCCACAGCAGCTGAATGACCCACCAAATAGTTATAACTGTTATATTTTGGAAGATTACAAGAACCTGCATGGTTCTCAGTTACCTCCTTTAAATCCTGAGGTAGCAACATCTGATTTGGGTATTTTGCAGTCTTGAGTGCCACAGGGTCTCAACCCGAAACGTCGACTGCCCATTTTCCTACCGAGATGCCGCCTGACCCTCCGGCACATCGTGTGTTGCTCCAGATTCTTGCATCTGCAGTCTCTTCTGTCTGCATCTTCAATGCCATAATATTTGTTGCATGCTTTTATTAATTCCGGAGCTAATGTGAAAGCGATCTACGTTGCATAATTGGGTGACGCTTCGCTCGCATGCAAACAGCCCCTTTTGTTTCCAGCTTTAATAAGCAAAAGTGTCCCGAATGGAAATAAAAGCGATTTTTTTTTAACCCCTTCTGCCATTTTTGTTTCTCTGGGAGTGCGCTTATACTAGCGCTCGGGAGGATTTAACCGGGATTGCTTGAGGTTTGCGACCCGGGCGCCGGGCGGGCGGACCTCCGTCGCACGTGCCGGCTCCTTCGAATTTTGGCGGCCCGGCTGCCCCAGCCGCGGGCCGGGCTGGATTGTTACGTCACAATGGCTGGGCGTCGCTGAGGCGGGCCGGGCGGGCGGCTGGGCGGCTGCAGCGTTACTTTTGGCCGAGGAGTCGCCGGGTTGCGGTCAGGACACTTGCAGCGTGGTAATGGGTTTCGTTTTGTTTCCGCTCGTTTGAGCGTGTGGCTTTTGCAAGTTTTATGGCGGCAACGATAACTGAGGTAAAGTTCCGAGCTCTGTTGCACCCCCCTCCCCTCCTTCTCCTGGTCCTGTTGAATTCTAAACCTTTTTTTCGGTGAGATTTTTCAACAATTGGTCTGTGCGTTGTTGGGGGATGGGGTATGTCCCATTTCCGTCCCCAGTCGGCGGCATCAGCGTTTGTTTAAACTTCTGTACTTCTGGTCTTACTGCTTTAGTCCACGGAACGGTTGCTGCCTTCCTACATTGTGAAGTTTGGGTTGCAGGAACCTCTGCATTTTTTTTTGTGTTTTGAAACAATGCATAGTTTAATTGAGTCAGCAAAAAAACAAGTGATTGTTTTATGTAGACTTGGATTATTTGAAGTGACCGGTGGGGTTTGAATGCGTGCAATTTTTTTTAAAATTTGGAGGCTGTGAAGGGGTTGCAGGATCGCACATGATAAATGTAAATAAAAACAAACCACGTTGGATTACGGAGATCATGGGTTTGATTTCAAAAATGAAGATGGAATCACATGGGTTTAAGTGTTGTTATTTTACGGCTTAATTATTTGTTTACATTCTTCTCGAAGAATGCTGGCTGTTAAGGGTTTTATAACAGGGACAGCACCACACTAAGTTGTGATACAATGGGTGGATTCGATAAAAGACAAAGTGTCATTGTGTAAAACAGCACAAAGTGAAATCAGTGTGAAGGCTTGTGCTGCAGGAAGGGATCAGTTTTTGTGGCTATTAGTATATCAAATAAAGCGTCTGCCAATGTTTTTTTACACTGATACCAAGCCTGAGAATGTGGTTCAGCTTGTTTGGTACACAGCTCATCCAAAGCAAACTCCTCTGCATCTCTCAGTCTACGTTGATGCCTTTACTGAACTGCACAAAAGTATGGGGCTCACACTCAGTATCTGCAGCTGAAAGTCCTGTACAGACCTGCCGCACTGCCCACCACATCCCATCCTCGACAATGAAGTTCCACAAGGAGACATTGGAAAATGGATCCCTTTCTATCTCTCCAGAGCCATCTCTCAGTGGATGCCGAACATCAGTGAAGAAGTTTGCCCCTGCCTTTGGTGCACCACTAAAGCCTTCAGCTGACTAAAGAAAAGCGTGTTTGAGGTCCAAGATCTTAAACCTGGCACCAAGCGCGTGGTCTGCTGAGCTGTCCTGTATTCTTGTGGAGAAATGCCACAAATTTATTTGTGCAAAATCCTTCAGGTCAATTGGCTGGGTAGGTGAGCCAACATCAACATTCTCCCCCCAGGCCAATGTCAACACTCTGGGCCAGTTCAGCCAGCCCCATCCAAGTAGGCAGGTCACTTTGTCCACGTGCTCAGCACTGGTGTGTCAAAGCAAACACTCCAGACAGAGCTCTGCTGCTGGAAGAGATTTTGAAGCATTTTAAAGACTTTCCCAAAACCTCCTGAAAAATGTAACGTTCTGACTGATTTGTGTGGGAATACCTGTACTGTGATTGCTCAAAATGGAGAAGGCATGGAGCTTCTCTGGTCTGTATGATGGCAGCATGTGGAGGTGGAAGGAGTGTTCTGAATCCCAAACTACCCATCTAGTCCCGTCCAGTGCCCCTTCTTCACTTTTCAACAAGTCTATGGATCATGCGTGGGAACCCTCGGAACTGGAGTGGAAACACATCATCCTCAAACCCCCAGAAGGAAGAAGATTTGGTCAGTAATTCCATTAAAGTTTGAAATTCACGCTTAACTTTCAATTGGTATGGTTACATTGTCTGGTACTGGCTTCACAAAAGCATTGAGGGACGGCATGTATAGAACAAAAATTGTGGTTTATTTGTATAGTAATCTTTTATGCATAGTCTCAATCCAAATGTCTACAATTTCTTCTCCCTCCCCCCCGCCCCACAGATACTCCTCAACCCATTGAATTCCTCCAGCAGTTTGTTTTTGCTTCATATTCCAACGTCTACAGTCTCTTGTCTCTCCAACCTTTTATGCTTGTTGAGTCTTTAAACTTCTACAGATTGTGCTCCAGTCAGTGTTGTTGTTACAAAGCAGACATGCCACGTGATTGACTGAGAGGATTCGATTATGTTCCACACAAACTCCCACACTATTTACCCCTGCATTTTTTTTTATATACTACACTGCTATCCTTGGGAGGTTCAGATTGTCACCAAACACTCTAACAAACTTCTATAGATGTACTGTTGAAAGTTCCCTGACTGGTTGCATCATGGTCTGGTACGGTAATTCAAATGCGCAGGAACGTAAGAAACTGCAGAGAGTAGTGGACTCTGCCCAATAAATCACGGGTACATCCCTCCCCATCATATGTAGTATCTACAGGAGGCGCTGCTTCAAGAAGGCAACATCCATCATCAAAGATCCTCATCATCCAGGCAGTACCATCTTTTTGCAGTCTCCATTGGGCAGGAGGTACAGAACCCTGAAGTCCTACACCACCAGGTCCAAGAACAGTTATTTCCCTTCAACCATCCAGTTCTTGAACCAACTGGCAAAACGCTAATTACTACAGTTTAGCAACGCTATGACCACTTTGCACTAAAATTGACTTTTTTTTGTTCTAATTGTGTTCTTTCTTGTAGAAAAAAATGTGTATAATGTATGTTTTGTTTTTTTTATGAATTAAGCTTGTATGATGCTGTGTGCCTGTGGTGTTGCTGCAAGTAAGTTTTTCATTGCACCTGTGCATACATGTACTTCTGCACATGACAATAAACCCAACTTAGACTTTTTAAAGGTATTGTTGTCTGTCTCTCTTGTACACTTTTAACTGTAATATATTTTATCAGTATACACACTGCATTGTGTTACTGGCTTTCTTTATTTAAATTAACAACTGCACATGTAATCTAGCAACAAGTTTTTGGAGTCTTCCTTATATTTTTAAGGTATTGGTGTTGAATCCACCTGAACTGTTTGGTTCTGGATTTGAATTCAAAGAAGGTTCTGCTTTTGTCAGAGTTGCTTGAATTTAGTACTGCTTGAAGTCTCCACTGCTTCCAACTTAGATACCATTTCATGGCCAATTCTGCTGTAGGTTGTCCATCTGTAACATCAGTTCAATTTTACTCTCTCTGTTTGCGTGTGTTGATCTGATTAGCACTCCCTTTTAGCTCTGCATTTGTCAGCTTTTCACATTCCTTTGTTTGTATTTTCTCTCTAACTGCCCTCATCACACAGATTTTAAGTTCAGCTCACTTCAGCAAGAAAACGACCAAGTGATGTTTCATGTTGGGTTTTGAATATATCATATTCAATATATCATATATTTGAAGCAGGTGTGGAGGAACATGAATGTACTTAACTCTGTTCTGTTTTCATTGTTTGTAAATGGAACAGGTCGAGGGTGAGTACCATTGTCAGAAATGGTAAGCCATGACATGCACACACATACCTCAACATGTCTGAACCAAACTGTTTCACTTCAATCCACTTTGAGTGAATCCCAGGGGATTGTCACTTTTTTTCCACATACATGTACCGGCACGCCCCGTAAAGTTCCATGGCCATGACTGCAAAATGGTTTTTGGCTTGCTTCTGTGGATTTGGCAAACGTTACATCTGCTTAACTACAGGACCAGTAAGTGCTGCCTCCTAAACTGGCTTTCCATTTTCAGTATTAGTTCAGCCAGCATGTTCTCTTGCTAAGAAATTGAAGTTGTTGTCTGCCACTTGTTCTCGAGTAAGACCATGACACCTAGTCCATAGTATTGTGATGTGTACAGAGATGACTGATTAGACCAATCTGGGCTTAAAAGTTGTATTCACACATGTGACAGGTATAGGGATGCTGTAGCATCCATGGTTCTTGAGTTCCAAGATTCTCATTTCCTCTTTGCTTCCTCCATTCTAACTTCCTCACACGAGCAAGCACCACTTTTTAAGGGGATACGCTAAGCAGGGCTATCCAATGCTGCTTGTTCCCACAGGTGTGTGATGTTGTTGAAACCCAGGGATGTTGAACTTCCTTTTTCTGCCCACCATGTGATCAGTTGCCTTCAGTCTGTTGTCCATGAAGTAGCTGCTTTGGTTTTTTTGTCCTCAGACATTCTTCTGACACATCCTGCCCACCTGATCTATGATTTCAGCAATGTATAAATGCTGGGGAGGCTTGTTTGGGACAGAATCTGTGTGACTGGAATCTTGTCTTCCCACTTGATATGAAGCATTCTGGCAGACAGGTCATGTGGAAGTGGTTAAGCGATCTGCCATGTCTGTTGTACACTGCCATGTCTCAAGCATAAAATGGGTATGACAATAGCCCAATACATCTTCAGCTTGGTCTTTAGGCTGATTTCCCCATTGATCCCACACTTCTGCCTTCCAAAAGCAGATGACGTTTGCAATCCTCTTGTTGAATTCATCAATGATGACTGATCTTGAGACTTCAGCTGAGGTATGTGAACTTGTCTGCTATTGAAAGCCTCTGAACATATCACAATGTTTGGTTCTGTTTATGGGGTGTTTGGTGCAGGTTGGTGCATAATTTCTGTGTTTTGTTTTGTGCTAGTTATGAAGCCAATGTTGCCACAGGCACTGGCAAATTTGTTCAAGCTTTCCTGCATACCAGCTTCTGAGCTTGCATTGAGTGCACTATCATCAGCAAAGCGGAAGAACCTCAAGGTAGTTTCTTGTACTTTGGTTTTGGCTGAGAGTTTCCTTGGGTTAAGAAGAGCACCACCAATCTTGTATCTAATGTTGATTCAATCTTCTTTATCAGGGTAGGCATCAGACAGCATCGTAGAGAACATACTCAACAGTGTGGGGACAAGCACACAGCCTTGTTTCACACCACTGGTGACCAGGAGTGGGCTTGAAGACTGTGTCATCCATCATATCATCATGGAGTTGTTGGTCAATTGTGGACTTCTGGGGGCAACCATACTTTGCCATGATATTCCATAGGCCCTCACGCAAACTGTGTCAAAAGCTATAGTGAGATCGACAAAGATGGTGAACAAGCTGCACTTTTTCTTTTGGTTCTTCTCTTGAAGTTGTCTTGTGAAGATCATATCTACTGTTCCACGCCTTTCACAGAAACCACATTGGCTTTCTGGAAGTAGGCCTCCCTCGGTGGGTGGTCGGTCTGTTGTGCATAAGTGTGTAATTGAGGTAGGTTCCCACTCTGACTCACTTGAGACACTCAAGACTGGAAAAAGAAGAACTACGGGTAGGTCAATTTGGGTTTAGAATGGGTGGCGCGGACTCGTTGGGCCCGAAGGGCCTGTTACCATGCTGTAAATAAATAAAATTTAATTTAAATTCTAAATATATGGCTTCTGCTTTTACCTTCAAAGGGTGTAGGCTTTTGGCATCCCAGATACAGGAGCTCCCAGGTTACAGAAAATCTGATTTACAGAAATCTGACTTTATGCAAATTCTCCATAAATTTTTAAAGATTTTTTTCAATATGGGAAAGTTTAGTTACAGAAATGCAAGCATCTTCAAGAGTTATGGAATGGGGAGAGCAGCTAGTTAATTCAAAAGACAGTGAGTCTTCAAACAAAAACTTCTTGTGTGAAACTTCCTTGCAGTAACCAAAGAGAAACCATAATTTGTTTAAAAATGCAGCGTAGACTGCCGGATCACAGCGGGAGACCACTTAAAAGATCTTTGGAAGCTGACAAGGCAGTGTCTTCTATTTACAGCTGTAAAATACTCTATCAAACAATGTAACATACATTGATACTCCAGGGCCACTGAAACTAGCCACTGGGTGAGGGACATTCTGATTCTGTACCATTGTAACCATTACAGGGGAAGACCAAAAATAAATGTTCATGTTAATTAACCCTCATTGAAATCGTTCATTTCTGACTTATGGAAGAATCGGTTTACTGACTGTTCTCAGGAATGGAATCCCTAGGTAACCCGGGTACTGCCCGTACATTACAAAATTCATATTTGATTTACTTCAACATCACATTGTTCCCATATGATCTCTTGAACATTTCCTCCAATATTGGTTGACCAAAAAGTGAGGAAGACTAAAGGCAAGGCACGGCACTATAGGTCAGTTAGTTTACCATCTGTTGTAGGCAAGATGCTAGAGTCAATAATCAAAAGGAAATAACTAATCATTTAGGAAATTTAAATAAAATCAAACTTGGTCAACTTGGTTTTATGGAAGATGAATCACGTTTGACAAATTTGCAGAAATTCCTTTGAAGATCTGACAGGGAGACTCGATAGAGGGGAACCTGTAGATGAAGTGCATTTCGGTTTCCAAACAGCATTTGACAAGGTGCCATGTAAGAGACTGGTGCATAAGTTAAGGGCCCAAGGTATTAGAGGAAATGTGTTAGCATGGATTGAAAATTGGCTTTCAAATAGAAAACGGGAAGTTGGAGTAAATAGGTCCTTCCTTGGCTGAAGGGATGTAACTAGTAGAGTACCTCGGGAGATCGGTTCTTGGCACTCAGTTGTTTACTATTTACAATAATTACCTGGAGGAGGGAACGGAATGTAAGGTTTCCCAATTTGCAGATGATACAAAAATAGATGGAATGTTGCAATGAGGACATTGTAATTCTGCAACGAGATATAGATTGAGTGATCAGGCAGAAGCCTGGAAAATGGAGTTTAATGTGATGTAGTGTGAGGTCATGCACTTCAGTAAGAGGAATCAAAAGGTCAGTAAGAGGAATCAAAAGGTGAACTATTATCTAAAGTGGAGAGAGACTGAAACTGGCTGAAGTTTTGAGGAATGTAGGTGTTCCAGTATATGAATCACAAATTTGGCAGGTCCAACAATTAGTTAAGGCAAATGGCATTTTGGACTTTATTGCAAAAGGGTTGGAGTTGTACAGTCTATTAGTGAGGCCACACCTGGAATATTTTGCACAGATTTGGCCCCCTCACCTTAAAAAATATATATAATAGCATTGGAGACAGTCCAAAGGGGATTCATCAGGCTAATTGTTGGATGAGTGGATTGTCCTTTCAAAAGAGGCTGGCTTTTGAAATGTGACCTTTTGGCAACTGAATCAAAGGAATTTTCCAAACTGACAAGTTTGTTTTGTGGTAATTGGTGGCTTTTGCAATGGTAACAACTGATAGGAGTTGAATTTTTCTAGAGTTTCTGATTGTGGACTATATGTGTATCAGTCACCAGTGGTGGACAAAATACTCAAGTGGCATTTCCATGTGTTGACACAGTTACCTTCTATAGGTTATCAACTTGAACATTGAACAAAAAGCAAGACTAAAGCAAGGTTTTGTACAATTTAATCCTTATTAGCACTCGAATTACTTAAATGTGTACGTGTATCACTGATGTCTAAACAACTTCAGATTTGATTCACTGTTCCAACTTGTCACTAACATGAAATCACAAGACTCAGGTTGGACTCAAGTATTACCTGAGATAAACTGTCCAGGTTCACTGTGCTGGGATGATAGTCTTCTCTGAGTTCTGAACTCGGGGGCCCTCCTCTTGAGATGGTTTTTCCTGGGTTGTCATTACGATGTTTCAGACAGCCCTTTGATATGATATTTCTTCTAATCTTCTTGAGGCTTTCTTTGTTCTTATCCCAGCCCAGGACTCTGAATCTAAAATCTCATTCAAGTTGTCATCTGTTCAAGCACTGGACAACATAACACATCTGCTTCCTTTCTGATAGCATCTAATTGCTCATTCTCCCACATGATCCTGAAGGTTTATTAGTCATGTGTTATCCAAAGGAGTATGTGTTTATTTTAACCCCTTCAAATTCCTGCTAGTGTTATTCTGCAATTACTGCAATCATTTGTTCCTTATAAAGGAGCCTGTTTGTGCTTTTGTAATTCATCAAATTGGGCCAGATAGGCCAGAAGTCTGTTTTTTAGGAAGCACATGACTGGAGGAACAAGAACACAATAACATCAGCAGTGTGTACTAAGTGGGGTACCAGAGTGTTCAAGGTGAATGGTTCCTGAGTTTGGTTCTACATTTTGAGGTTCCTGAGGGCCATCTATATCCTTCAGCGATCCTAAAGAAAAACTACTGCTGATCCCATCCTCGTTGGCAATTGTCTTCAAAAATGCATCAAAGTACTTGCATTAAAAGAGGTAGTGATTTTATTTTCAAATGAGAACATTGCCCCATATAGATGTCGAGCTCCTGCTCTGATCAGTAATGTTACAGATACACCTTTTCTCCCTCAGTCCTTTTGTTTTGGATTGATGTTTAACATTGTGGTGCCACTGTTACTTTCTTTCGATGATTGATTGAATAAATCGGTAACCACTCTTTACAGTTTTCCTGCTACCTTTTCGTTGAATGACTCTTCAGAATCCACAGCAAGCCAAGGTCCAGTGAAGTATTATTCTACCTTTTTCCAAAGTCTAAGATCACGTTGTATATTTAACCAGCAATTTGAAACACAGTAATAGCTATTAAACCTGATGATAAGGTGGGACTGTAGTATTGGGTGTTTGCCATTTTAATTGTCTCTATCTTGGAGAAGTTGAACACTAGCTTTGAAACCTCCTTGGCCCCTCTGAGCTGACACCCAGTACTGCACTGAGAATTAGTCCATTATTTTCCTGATTTCCATTGACTATACCTTCCCTTCCTGCATTTCTCCCCCTGCCCCCCCCCCCCCCAATGACCCAAACTTTAGCGGACTATCCTTGGATTCTTTCAGGAGTGTACTGTGAAAGCACGTGGCTGTCATGTGACAGTGACAACACTGACCCCTCTGGCCGGAGGATAGCGTTGCTCATTGGGTCAAAAGTGACGCCACTGTCAATCAAGGTTTGGCTCCACCCCAACCATTAGGTATACACCTAGGGATTGGTCTTTGCAAGCACCTTTGTTCCTGGGCACACCTAACCATTGGCCCGTTTAAACACCTTCGTCCTTGCTGGACACCCAGCCCCCCAGCAGTATAAAAAGTGCCGCATGTTTGGTTCTTGCTCTCTCTGAGGATGTTGAGGTAAGCTGTGCACTACTTCAGGTTAGTTAGTTAAAGATTCCAGGGAGCGTTAGAGCTACTGCTTGTCCAGAGTCAAGGTGTTCAGGCATTGTATTGTTTATTCCTTGATCATTTGTAACCAATTTATTTTGTGTGTGTGTGTGTGTATCTTACCCTGTGGTGATTTCCTTCACGTTCGCGATGATCTGTGTGTGTGAGTGTGCATCCGTTCCCATTCATTCTGTCCCTGCATTTGCCTTTATGATTAAACTATTTCTTAAAATCCAAAGACTGTGTCCAGAGTCCTCCATCTTTAAGACCCAAAATAACCTTTTCACACAACATTTGATGCTGTGAGCAGGGTCTTAAAGGTCTTGGCTGAACACAGACGTGGGGAGGATGTTTTGGAACTGGGGGAAAGAGGCTAGTGCAGACACAGGAGAGAATCCTTGGGTGGACAGATGAGAGTGAGGGATTTGGGAGCTTGGCCAGCATGCTGGCAGACCACGGTAAGCCAGTGGACTGGGCTGAGCAGTTAGATCCATGTGGTGAGAAACTGAGACACCACGTGGTGGCCCTCCTCCAGCAGTCAGCGTTCCCCAGTGCCAAAGGGGTGCGTTCTGGCTTCTGACGTCCCTCCTGAGGTGCCAGGTCGAGATTACTGGTCAGTTGGAGGATACCTGCCTGCAGAAGGAAAAAGAGATAGAGACATTCTGGCAGAGATGCTGCACACTGCAGGAGGCAGTTCAGACTACCCAGACCTGGGCCAATGACCTCAAGGCCAGATGTACGGAGGTCGCCTGTCGGCTGATTCAAGTACAGCAGGCACTAGCCACCCGCAGGTCTGGCTGGCAGCCAGACCCATTTAAAATTTGAACCCTGTTCCGGCGCGGTGACATACTGGACGCATGGTTGGGGGATGGGGATATATGGATGGATACGGACAAGAAGGGGGTGCCTGAAGAGCCAGGGCCTCATCACACCCGCCCTCCCACCCACCCGAACCCCTGCATGCTCGACCCGTGACCATGCTTTCCCAGGTCCGCCACAGAGGGGAGGGGAGTCAGGATGAGGCTCCTGCAGGGGAAAGTGCCCGTGGTCCCTCAGAGACTACAGAGACCCAGGATTTCTCCGTCAAGGAACTCACCCAGCTGGCGGATTGGTACCGCCAGCGGTCAGGCGAACAGCTGGCCACATGGCTGCTCTGACTGTGGGATGAGGGAGCCCCCAATGTGAGTCTCTCTCACCAGGAAGCGAGCGCCCTAGGGAGCTTGTCTGTCCAACAGAGCATTAACAATGCCCTGCGGGTGCCACATGGAGGGACTGGGAACAACGCTACCCTGAGGGATCGGGTAATGATTGCAGTGAGGGTCTGGTATCCTACCCTCCTTGAATGGGACTTATACAGGTGACCGCAGTGGAGCACTGTCAATGAGGGCACCAGGGTCGTCAGGGAATGGACGCTGGTGACCAGCATCTATGAGAGGCCCGGTGATTGTGGGTTGTTAGAAAACACCAGGGTGACCAGCGCACTAATGGGATACCTGGTCACTACTGCCCGCCCCGATTTGAGGCCAGTGGTCCTGCCCCTCATGGGACCGGCTAATGGGAAGACCGTGCGGGATGCCATCACCCTCCTGGAAGGGCTAGAGTTCTTGCAGTGGGGGAAGCCCACCCAGGTCCATAGGGCAAAGACGAGGGCTAGAGATACAATCCCCTGTTTTACATGCAAAAGGCTATTCTGGGACCTGCTGTGCGCAGGGGTGGACCTTGACAGCATAGATGGGATCCTGACTGCCACCATGTACACGCTCTGGAAAGAGCGTTGTGAGGGGACATCTGGCCGGGGGAAAACCCACAACCACCCTGGGATCAAGCTCGACATGGGGGCTGCCCCCAACCTCTAAGCCACGCGGGCTGCCCCTGATGACACTGCCCCTGTCCCTCCCCCACTTGAAACTCTCTCCTGCCCTCATGGCTGAGCTCCGGGACCTGCTGAGACAGGAAATAGCCCATCTCTGCTAGCAGGAATCTTCACCCACAGGGTGGCAGACCCCCAACCCCCTCCCACAGGATGAAGGCCAGGGGTCCCGGCACATCTGTTCCACCACCCTCTCCTGCCTGGGAGACCTGAGGCCACATGCCCGTCACCATACATTGGGGAAAGGGAAACATACAGAGGCAGATGGCGCTCATCGACACGGGTGCCCAACACACTGTCATCCTGGGTAACCCTGCTGCGTGGAAGGGGGCACAGATGCAGATAGAGGGGTTGGGATGTTCCCGTTTGCCCGCGAGGGAAGTGAAGGTCCGCATGGCCATTGGGAACCAACCTCCTCGAACTGTAGCTCTTTTAATTGCAGACTTGCCTGAATGCATACTGGGGATAAATGTCTTAAAGGGACAGTCCCTACACACCAACTGAGGCATGTTCACTTTCGGAGTCGCCCAGGCTACGGTGGTGGTTGGAGTGGCCACGTGGGAACCGGTTGTTGTTCCCCCTTCCTCCAAGGTTGTCCGCAATCGGCAGTATAGGGTCCCAGGGGGACGCCAAGACATCACAGAGCTGTCCAAGCCTTGCTGCGGAAGGGAGTCATTAGACCCGCAGCCTCCCCTTTTAATATCCCCGTCTGGCCCGTCCTCAAAAAGAATGGGACATGGCGCATGACAGTGGACTACCGGCACTTGAACAAGACTGCCCCCCCCCCCCCCCCTTCCGCAGTACCCGATATAGTCGCCTTGGTGGAGGATATTTCAATGTGCCCAGACAGACCATGGTATGCCGTTGTGGACTTGGCGAATGCATTCTTCTCCATCCCCCTTCACGACCTTCACGACACTTCCCAGGACCAATTTGCATTCACATGGGACGGGAGACAATATACATTTCAACATCTACCACAAGGGTATATCCGTAGTCCAACAGTATGTCATGGGTTAATCGCACGGGACTTGCAAGCCATTCAACTCCCCTAGGGGTGGCAGCCACCCATTACATTGATGATGTACTCCTACAAGGACATCCCGAGGCCATTGTCTTAGAGGCTCTTGATATGTTAATATCCTCCTTCAGAGAGCGGGGATGGGCCATTAATATGGAAAAAGTACAAGGCCCAGCCCAGAATGTATTGTTCCTAGGAATCCAGTGGCAAGCAGGCAGGAGAGACATTCCTGAAACTGCACGGAACAAGATTTCAAATTTTACCGTCCCCACTAACAAGACTGACACCCAGAGTTTTGTGGGCCTCCTTGGCTATTGGCGGCAGCACATTCCCCACCTCACTGTGCTCATGAGACCCCTCTTTCGGGTCTCTGGAAAGAAGGCCACCTTTTTCCTGGGGGCCTGAACAGCAGGCTGCTTTCGAGACAGTGAAGCAAGCTGTGGAGCGAGCCCTGCCACTTGCTCCCCGCCAGGCAGGTGTCCCTTTTATATTGAGGTCTCGGCCAATGAGACAGTCGCCGAATGGAGCCTCGGGCAGAAGATCCAAGGGCGCAGAGACGCTTATGATTTCACCAGTGCCTCCAATAAATCAGACTGTTGGACTTGTGTCTGAACCCCAGCACATGCCAGTGAAGCTCTGCCACTTACGATTCCCTTGGATGATCTTCGAATGAACTGTTTACATAAACTACTTGCGCCTGTCAGGTTCGGTATAATCGGTCTGGGGGGGGGGGTGCCGGATGGCAGTTCCCCACCACTCCCCTCCCCACTACAGCACGTTCCTTCCAGCGATTCCCAATGGGATGGGTGTTTCAGGAGCTGGTATTTCCCTTCCTACAATTTGACCTCCACCCGAGTCCCGACCCTGAGTAAGGGAATGCTGGTGCAGACTCCAGAATGAGCACACTTCCACCTTTTCAGTTGGCCATAGTCAGTGTGAGCGAAACGTATCCAGGTGCCTCAGTGACCACTGCCAATTGTGCCGCTAAGCTGTGGGCTCCCTGGACTTTGAACGGGACCCACTGGATTTGCGGCTACAGTGCCTACCCGTGGCTCCCCACGAGTTGGTACGGCTGCTGTTTTCCAGTGTTTGTGGTGTCCTGTATCCACGCTCTCAATGAACTTGGGGAACACCTGGCATACAGCGGCCACAGGGACAGGAGGGCCGTCACAGAGGCGGAGAGGTTCTAGATGATAGCCTTCCCCACATATGACGTGGCCCGACTGTCCTGTGAGGTCATACAAATGACCAGTGTGCTTCAGACGCTGGCTGACGAAACAAGGATGGTAGCGGAGTTGGCTGCCGTCAGGCTGGTAGCCCTACAGAATCGGATGGCCCTGGATAACATACTCGTGGTGGATGGTGGTACATGTGCAGTGATTAGTAAGGAGTACTGCACTTTTATCCCTGATGGATCCAGCAACACCACCAACCTGGCTGCTCCCATTAGGGACTCGGCGGCCAAAATTCAGAAAGCAAGGGACTGGCTCCTCCAGCACGACAGCTCATGGGGAAACTGGTGGCCGTTTGGGTCTCTGGGGATTATGGTGGGCAACTGTCATCCACTGGGCCACTACCCTTGTTTTAGTTGTTATAGTTTTTTGTATTTTGTTCTGTGCTTGTTGGATTATTAAGAGCACGTCTGCCCTGTATATACTGACACATAATTGTAGATTTAGAAATGGTTATCTCCATGTAACGATTGATAAGTGCTTTAATTTCGAAGGGTGGAATGTACTGTGAAAGCACGTTGCTGTCATGTGACAGTGACAACACTGACCCCTCTGGTCAGAGGATAGCATTGCTTATTGGGTAGGAAGCGACACCACTGTCAATCAAGATTTGGCTCCACCCCACCCAGTAGGTATACACCTAAGGATTGGTCTTTGTGAGCACCTTTATTCCTGGGCACACCTAACCATTGGCTCATTTAAACACCTTTTGTCCTTGCTGGACACCCAGCCCCCTTGCAATATAAAAAGTGCCGCATGTTTGGTTCTCGCTCTCTCTCCGAGGATGTTGAGGTAAGCTGTGCACTACTTCAGGGTAGTTAGTTAAAGATTCCAGGGAACGTTAGAGCCAATGCTTGTCCAGTAGTCAAGGTGTTCAGGCATTGTATTGTTTATTCCTTGATCATTTGTAACCAGTTTATTGTGTGTGTGTGTGTGTGCATCTCACCCCTCTGGTGATTTCCCTCACGTTTGCGATCTCCTGCGTGTGTGTGCGAGTGTGCATCCGTTCCCATTCATTCTGTCTCCATGTTTGCCTTTATGATTAAACTATTTTTAAAGTCCAAAGACTGTGTCCAGAGTCCTCCATCTTTAAGACCCAAAAGAACCTTTTCACACAACAAGGAGGGATTCCAAACAAAAGTTGTCAAGTTTTGGGGATTTCAGATGAGGTGACTGAAAAAAACTTGGGGGGAAAAGAGGGAGAGATGGGAGGGGGGATGACTACAATGTTACAGACATGCCTGCTAGTGTAGGGACAATTAAATTTTAAGTGACATATGGCAGCTGTGTTGCGAGGTTATAGGGAGGGAGCTGGTTAGAGGTGGAATGGGTGGGTGACAGGTGACTAAAAGCATGGAGGGGTAGGACAAAGTTAAAGGAGGGTTTTGAAAATTGGTGATTTTTTTTTACGGTTAGGATATTATTTCATCAGGATGTTCATTGCTGATGTACGAACAGGATTTGATGCTCTGGTTTGTTCACCTGTAGCGGTCTATCAGTTCTGATTACTTATTCTTCAGCTTCTGTCCCTTCACAGTTAATCATGAGTATGTATGTGTCATTTTGCCTGGCTAATTAGTGGGTCTAAATTCGTGGGGATAAACCATATCTATTTCCAGTGTGTGTTTTGTAGGAAGTTGTATCTATTCCTATTTTTGTTTGGCTTGGTGCTGTAATAGTATTTTTCCTTAATGGTTTTCCTATGGATACTGACTAGTTTTGGTTCTCCCACTTACACCTTTTACTTCCTTGGCTCTACGTATTAATGTCTCTTCTGTAAAATATATTACTCCCCCCCCCCCCCCCCCCCCCCCCCCCCCCCCCCCCCCCCCCCCCCCCCCCCCCCCCCCATGGTCACAATCTAATAGGGAATATGATTAGATCATGGTGCATTGTAAAACTCTTTATTAAAAGAATGTAAGAAAGAAAGTGGTTATGTTTTTGAAAAAATTTGCTTCCTGCACTCCCTTTGGTTTATTAATGTCACATATACCAAGGAAAAACTTTGTTTTGCATGCCATCCATGCGGATGATTTCATCACTTCAGTACATTGAGAAAAGTACAGAGAAAAGCAACAGCAGAATACAGAATAAGTGTCAGTTACAGAGAAAATGCAGTGCAGGGGACTGTTCACTAGTATTAGCGGCGGGATAGGGGATAGAAGCTGTCCTTGAGCCTGGTAGTACGAGCACTCAAGATTTTGTATCTTCTGCCCGGTTTGGGGATGGAGAGAGAATGTCCAGGTTGGGTGGGGTCTTTGATTGTGTTGTCTGCTTTACCGAGGCAGTGACAAATATAGACAGAGTCCATGGAGGGGAGGCTGGTTTGTGTTACATGCAGAGCTGTGTCCACAACTCCCTGCAGTTTCTTGCTGCCTTGGACAGAGCAGATGCCATACCAAGCCATGATGCATCCAGATGGAGTGATTTCTATGACATCTGTAAACAAACAAACAAATAAATAAATAAATTCACGTGGGTCAACAGAGATGTGCTGAATTTCTTTAGCCCCCTGAGGAAGTAGAGGTGCTGGTACACTTTCTTGGCCATGGCATCTACGTCATAAGCCGCTAAACCTTCTCGTACAAGAAAATCCTGCCCAAAGACTATACGAGAACCAACAATCAAAAACCAAAAGAACAATGGCATTAATCAAAGTTGAGTTCATCGTGCAACCTTGCAAGCAGTCAAAGTTTCCCACCATTTCCATTTCAAGTGAGAGTAGAGCAAAGAATGACAATGAAGTGGGATTTTGATTAACATGCTTAGAATGAGTTGCTCATCCACTGTATTTTTAGATTTAATGCCCATAGGGAAGCAATAATAGATATCATTCAAGGGCTTGAAGGATCCATTTCCTTACATTTTGCCATTGTGGTGGTTCAGTTCCTTTTGCTGGAGCTTGAAAGGCCTCTTTTATTAAAGAGGTGTCTGGAACCCGTGGTGTTTGGTCAAATGCATCACCTTCAGGATTACATGTTTAATTTTTTTGGACCTTTTGCTTCTTTGATCTCTTGTAGCTCCTCTGTCTCTGTCTCTCTTTCTGCTCTGAGAAAAGTTTCCCATATCCACTCTCATTGAATTGGTGTTTCTCTTAAGTCATTGGATTGCTTGTGCAAGGTATATCCACTGCCTTCCCAGTATTTGTTTGATTTCTCAATATATAATCAACAGGGCTCCAGCTTTGCTTGGAATGTATTTTAGTTTTTCATGGGTAGATTCAGCCTCATACATTGTCCTTGGGCCATTACTATCCGGGGGATCAGAGTAGAAAAATGCATTTGCATGAAAAGCTGTCGCCTTCGGACAGCAGCATTAGAACATTTCCTCCGAACAGGGCTTTCACCTTTTTTATTTCTATTTTTTGCTTTTATTGGGGTGAAAGGTTTGGCAAAGATAACTCGTGTTCATTCATCATCAATCTCACTCAGACCAGGTTCTGGTTTCTGTTCTGTTTCTCTTTTGAGCTCCAGTATTCTAGCATTTTTGAACCAGTCTGATCTTTGTGGTTACTTGCTGACTGGATACAGCAGATAATTTCATCATTTGTCCTAGTGGACAGTAGTAGAACAGTTGCTTTTCAGACAATGGGTGCAACACCCACAGATCTGACCCAACAGAGTCAAAGAAATCTCTTTGTGCACCAGTAGGCTTTCAGTTGCTGGTCCTGGAGTAGGCCTGGTCTAGGTTTTCTTCACCTTGTTTATATCTAGATATAAAATAAAGTAATATTACCGCTAATTTTGGCAATTCATCCTCCAATAAGGCCGAAGAGAATTTTCCTGACTTTTTTCCACTTTCAGACCTGGAAGCTCCCTAAACCCCCAAAGCATCTGAAATGATTCTGTTTTTTTTCAGCACAAAATATCCTTGATTAAAATGTTCACAAATGAGAGTGGGTGGAGAACTGCCTCTACAATTTAAACTTTTTTTGGGCAGGAATCTCAACATCCTCTCTGCCAATCAATCTACCAGTCAAACAATGAGCAAGTGCAGTGTCAATCAGAAGCTTATCTTGCCTGCAGAATGAACCTCCAACAGATTAGTTTGGGCACCGAGCTCGGATGTACCATCTGGTTCATCAGAAATGTAACACTCCTGGAAATGGAGGCTCATCTCATTATTGTTAAATTTATTGTTCACTAATTGGGCTCTTTTTAATACTGAGGCAATGATATTAATGCTCCCCTCAACACCTGACAAGGCGGTCTCCTGTTAACCTTGGGACGTTACATTGGGACATGTTGTAACCTACCAATCTTAAGGAAACAGTAGAAAAATTGAGTTACAGCGATTTCTAACCCTAGAAGCATCAACAGAGTTGCAGTGGTTATTCACCAATGTGCTGATAGGCAGAATTTACTTGTATAATGGAATTATCAACATAAAAATAATCTAACCCATGCACACTTGAGATTTTTTTAAAGATTTGAATCAAATCTCCTCAATATCTCACTCTATGTTAGCAGCTGCCTCTCAACTCCCATCAACCCTGCTTTGATCCTGTGGTTCTTCCTATGAATGCACGTGTTTTTCCCTCCCAGGTGCTTTGGTTTCCTTTCACATCCCAAATTGGTAGGTAAACTTCCCCAGCGTGTAGGTGAGTGATGAAATCTTGGGGTGTGGGGAAGAGTTGATGGGATTTTGCAGGGGAATAAAGTGGTTTGGTGTAAGACAAATATAAATGGGTGCTTGATTCAGCACTGGATTTGGTGGGCTGAAGGGCATGTTTCTGTTTTGTATGACTCTTAATATCTGTGGTTTTTGAGTAAAAGTATCAACTCTCGATGCCTTTTGTGGTAGCTGGGCCCATCAATAAAATAGCTCTCCTTTGAACGTTATTTCGCACCACATAGAAATTTTAGACATCAAAAGAATCAAGGCCTTTCAGGAAAAGACAGGAAAGTGGAGTTGAGGTGATCTTGGAGAATAACAGAGTAATCTCAAGGGAATAAGGCCAGTTCCATTTCTCTTTGTTCACCATTGGTTTGTTAAGAATACATTTTGGAGATGATCTAACTGAAGTCTGATCAAGGATTGCATTGTCTTTTTGTTTGCTGAACTGGTAGTATATTAAAGTACATTATTTTCTAATAGCTTTGCCATGTTGATCCTGAACCTTAAGAGATTCATTTACTATCTGTTGATTGTCAGCAACGTAAAGCTTGCATCCTGCATGGCTAGTGTAAGTTGAGGTGTGAGTGAGCAGTTTGGAATTTGTCTCTTGCCTCGGTGTCTGAGAGAAAAACGAACTATTCAATTGCTTCATTCACCCACGCCAATCCCACCAACTCCCTCACCAGATTCTACTACTTAGCTACATCCTAGAGTCGCCAATTAACGGACCAACCGTTACATCTTCGGGTTGTGCTTGGAAATTCTTGTGGTCACAGAGAAAACGTGCAGACTCCACACATACAGTAGCCAAGGCCAGGATTGAATCTGGGTCACTGGAGCTGTGATGCACCAGTTCTGTTAGCTGCACCACTGTGCACCATTGTTGCAGCCACAGGACTTTGAATGGACTTTGCTGGTACCAAAAAGTGCATTGCATGCTGTTGGGTTTTTGTGACCTTAGTGAACTCGAAAAGGAACACCTTTTTATATGGGCAGACAGAGGAATCATTGAGCTGTATGGAGTCTGAACTAGGCTGTGGTCCTGAGTTCTGCTTGCAGTGAAGGATGTCCTTGATACTGGTGAATGTAGGTTCTGGAGTTTGCTAAGATTCACCATTTTGTGCCACTTCTGAGGCACCTGGATTAATGAACTGTAGAAGTTGCTCATGGCCAATTACTAAATAGCTTAAGAGCAATGGCACCATAGATATCGTGAAGCTGTCGTCTTGGTCAGCCAAGAAGTTAAAGGATGGTCACTTTGCAAAATCTGTTAGGCATTTTTGGAGGTGGTTGATAAAGCTCCTTAATGATCAGGCTTGTAGCTTCAGTATTGCAATGTGTAAATGTAAACAGAGCAAGGAAATTCTTATCTAGTTGGAACATGTCTAAATCGACCATCCATAATATTCAACGTGTCTTTTTAACTTTGCACTACAAGGTCCTATGAATGATAGCCGTATGGCCTTGTAAATTAAATGAAACATTTGTTGCAGTGATTTAGTTATCTGGTGTTCAAACACATAAGAGATTATTCAAGTATTGACATGATTAAATTACATTTTTTCACACCACTGTTGCAGTGTACCAAATGCAAAGTTTTGGCAGTTACAGGGCAATCAATTCCTTTGTTCTGGATCATTGTAGAATGGACCTGGATTATTTAGTTCTTTTGGTTTATCATTCCTAACATACAAATTTCACTGCAGTTTCTTCCTAAGGGTTTGAAACCCGATAATTACACTCGCCACAACAAGTAGTATTCTCTGAATTACAAGGCCGAACAGACTACTTGTTTTCTGCCAATTAACCACAGACACAACCAAGGTTCCTTTGCTCTACTTTTGTAAATCTTATAAATCAAACAATATATCAGAAAAATAGAGTACTGTAACATACCGACCAATTTAAATAATCTCAGCAGCTGCAGGCAGTCCCCAGGTCACACAAGACCTGACTTGCAGAGAACAGCCTTGGCGTAAATTCTCCTCTGTCAAAAATAAGTTTGCTGTTCATTTCACAAAAAGGACATTGAACTTTTTGTTCCTCCCAAATCAGGAAAAGAGTGATTTCTTCCCTTATAACCCACTACAGTGAAAAGAACGCAGTAGTTGTGTGTATGGAAAATCTGAGGAAGCTGTTAGTCCTGTACCTTTGTTAGCCCACATAAACTAGAGAAATGGAAATATTATCATCCCACAAGAAAATAATTTAATATTTCTTTCTTGGGTCAAACAACAATTAAAAGCATCCTCATAGAAATTCTTAATTCAAACATCAGCAGTCCAATTACGGAGGACATTTTCCAAATGCAAATTCAACTAATCAATTAATAATAAACATTATACAGCAAACAAAATTTGCTGTCAAGGTAGCCTTTCTTAAGTCCATATACCAGATTGTAATATCTCCAGGTATCTTGGTTTTGGGGGAAATTATTTGTTTCAGACTTACAGAAAATTCAGTTTAGGGGCAGTTCTGAGGAACGGAACCCTTGCAGACTGTGAACCTGGCTTGCTTTTTTTAAAACAACTATTTTAATCAACATTATCAAATAATGTATATGTATGCATTGTATATTTGTGCAGCAGAGGCTGTAGGACTTGGACTCTGCAGGGGGTGGTGACATGTAGGCTCCTCATACCTGCTCCACCATCCAGTAAGGTTATGGCTTCTGTGTTGCTTCCTGCACTATTCCCATATCTCTTCCTTAAAATCTAAAATTCTCTCTGCCTCCGTCTTGAATGTACTCAGTGACTGAGTGTCACTCTGCCATTTTCAGTATTGAATTTCAGAAGTTCACCGCCCTCTGGATGAAGAAACTCCTTGTCTCCATTCTGAATTGCTGACCCCTTATAATAACTCCCAATTCCAGACACTAATGGAAATATCACCTACCTAGTTAAACTTGTCAGAATTTTGAACAGTTCATTGTGATTGCTCCTCATTCTAAACTTTATTAGTACATTCCTAGTCTGCTTTAATAATTCCTCGTAGGTCAATCTTCTCACCACAGCAATCAGTCTGGTGAATGATAGCTTCACTTCCTCTTGCTCAATTATGTACTTCCTTGGATTAGGATACCAGACACAATATTCCAGATGCAGTCACCAGAGCCAGATATAATTGGAGAAAGGGATTGTCACCTTTTCAATTGTGACTTTTTAAAACAAAAAACAAAATTCTGCTTTTGTATTTTTTCTACCAAAGTGAATGACCTCAATTTTTTTTCTACATTTATATTCCATCTGCCATGACCTTGCCCATTCTCATAGCTTGTCTTTATCTCTCTGAAGCTCCTCGTAGTCCATACTGCCACCCAGCATTCTATCATCAAGAAACTTGGATCACTACTACTAAATTCTCTCTTCCATATCATTGCTATAGATTGTGAAATGCAAAGGTCTCAGTTTGGATCCCTGTAGTACTCCACTAACAGCCATCCAATATAAACATTAACCATTTATTCTCTGCCTCTATCTGTTAATCTTCAATCTATGCAGTATATTACCTTGTTATCATGAACTCAAATTTTGTTTAAAAAATCTCTTGTGTGGCACCTTATCAGGGGCCTTCTAAAAGTCCAAATGCACCACATTAGCTGGTTTGCCCTTGCCTATTCTGCTAGTTACAACCTTAAAAAAAATTCAATTGATTTGGCAAGCGTGATCTCTTGTTGACTCGGCTCTGTACTTTTTTTAGTTTTCCTATTTCTATTTCCTGAATAATAAATCGCAGCCTTTTCCCTATCACTCTGGATCTGTTTATTTTTTGTATTACTCCTTAAATAAAAGAGTTACATTTCTTACCTGTTAAATCTGTGAGGACCATTGAAGAATCTGGAAGTTTGGAGGGTGGCAACTAGTGTATCCACTATCCCCATACCCACCTCCTTCAAAACCTTGGGATTCATCTCCCGGGGACTTTCTGGCTTTTGGCCCTATTTAATTGCTCTCTAACAATAAATTTATTTGAATGCCTAATTTACTCTAAACCTGTCTATTTCCAGGAGTTAATTTGTGTTTTCACAAAAAAAACAACAAAATGTTTGTTTAATTTTTCTTTATCCTCCAGTATAGTTTCTCCCAGGGTCTGTAAAGGATTCACATTAACTTTGGCTAATCTTTTCCCTTTTCACTTGCACTCTACTTTCTCTTTCCCTTTTATCAAGATCTTGGTCTTCCTTTGAATTCTGAAAATAACCTCTCCCCAGCCCCCCCTTGCGTTTGCCTTTTTAGCAAGATTATTAGCTTTTTCCTTTTGATCTAATACTGTCTCAAGCCCAAAAGAATAATAAGCATGTTTGTAAAATGCTGCATTGGTCTTACAGTCCCCTGAGCCCTGAGAGGCACTTCAGCAAATGGCTCCTCCCAAGTAGAGGCAGCAACACTGGGATGGGGTTTGGGGGAAGCAGGAGTAATGCCCTGGAGAACGCAGCCGCGGGGTGGAGACCTGGAGTTCTGGGAAATGTGCTTTTTTTTTCCATGTTAAATGCAGGCTATGAATGACTATCCAAATACTTGTCTGCAGTATAATGCCAACTTCCTGTAATAATGCCGGTTCTTAAGAATATGAAGCAATTTTGTCAGGGCGCCTCAATGCATTTCCAGTTCCAAACATTAATTGTAAGAAAATTCTATTTATACAGTGTACTGCTTTACTCCATTGCTGAGGAATCTCACCATCTGGGACATGCCCTCTTCTCATTACTACCATCAAGGGGGTGGTACAGGAGCCTGAAGAACCACACTCAATGATTCAGAAACAGTTTCTTCCCCTCTGCCATCACATTTCTGAACTGTCCATGACCCCATGAACACTACCTCATTATTCCTTTTTTTTGGTATGATTTGTTTTTGTAATTTATAGTAATTTTATGTCTTTGCACTGTAATGCTGCCACAAAACAACACATTTCATGTCGTATCAGCGATACTAAATCTGATTCTGCATGTTAACTTCACTTAATTTAAAATAATCAAATTACATCTGAAAAATAATTTTAAGAACGCATTGAAAACACAGATCTTATGATTTGTAAAAATGCACTCTTTTAAAGGTTAGATGACTTTTGATGGGGATCAAAGTGAAAAACTTTGACCGGGTAGGGTCTAGCACAAACAATGATAGTCTCAGGATGTTGCTGCAGGAATTCTTCAGGGCAGTGCTTTAGGCTCTGGCATCTTCTGCTGCTTTATCATTCACCTTCCCTGTGATCAAGTTGAAAAGTAGGATGTTGAATTATGGTTGCAGTGTTCAAATCCTTGTTATGAATCAGTCAGTGCTCACCTGCAACACAGCTTGTACAGTGTTCAAGCTAGGATTAGCAAGTGGCAAGTAACATCTGTGCCAGACAATGATCATCAAGTAGAAGCCCTAATGACTTCCCCTTGACAATGGTAACACTTTCAAAATGTCAGATCCACTAACACCAACATCTTGGTCATCACTGCTGACTAGAAACTTAACTGGGTCAGCGTGACTGTAAAAGCAAGGAATTGTGTTAGAGCGAGAGAATCACTTAGTCTATTTGCAGTTCAATCACTTTCATATTGAGGAGAGGGGGAGAGGCCTGTTCACCTTGCCAGTGCGATCCACTCACTCTCTGTCTGAATATACAAAGCCTGGCATTTTCGCGCATTTAAAGAGAAGGTAAAACGTTGCCATCATTACGAGAGTGGGAAGTTTGTGGTTCTTCAAGTGAATGGCTGAAGGTGCATGATGAATCACTTCCGAGGTTACATCCCTGCAAGATTATCTTGTGCTTGCAAATCCCTCGACAGGTAGTCTCATGCCAAAAGTATGTCTTTGGTCAATTAATAGTGCTAGCAGCAGGCACATGATCTCCAATTGCCACATTCCAGCATGGGGGGGGGGGGGGGGGGGGGGGGGGGAAAGAGGGTGCCTTCTGTTAACTCATATACTCTGTTGAACAGACCAGATTTGACTTCTTTGCTCGAGTACAGATACGTGCCTTTGCTCATTGCGGCCAAAAAGTTCTATTTTAACTTCATCGCTCCACAGGACTTGTTTCCAAAATGCATCAGGCTTGTTTAGATGTTCCTTTGCAGACTTCTGACGCTGAATTTTGTGGTGAGGACGCAGGAAAGTTTGGAGATAAAAGGGTGCAGAATTTCATGAAAAGAACACATCTCCAACTGTTAAACACGGGGGCGGATCGATCATGCTTTGGGCTTGTGTTGCAGCCAGTGGCATGGGGAACATTTCACTGGTAGAGGGAAGAATGAATTCAATTAAATACCAGCAAATTCTGGAAGCAAACATCACACTGTCTGTAAAAAAAAAAGCTGAAGGTGAAAAGAGGATGGCTTCTACAAAAGGATAATGATCCTAAACACACCTCAAACTCCACAATGGACTACCTGAAGAGGCACAAACTGAAGGTTTTGCCATGGCCTTCACAGTCTCCTGACCTAAACATAATCCAAAATCTGTGGATGGACCTCAAAAGAGCAATGCATGCAAGACAGCACAAGAATCTCACAAAACTAGAAGCCTTTTTGCAAGGAAGAATGGGTGAAAATCCCCCAAACAAGAATTGAAAGACTCTTAGCTGGCTACAGAAAGCGTTTACAAGCTGTGATACTTGCCAAAAGGGGTACTGACCATGCAGCGTGCCCAAACTTTTGCTTCGAGCCCTTTTCCCTTTTTGTTATTTTGAAACTGTAAAAGATGGAAATGAAAAAGTAATCTTGCTTAAAATATTAAAGAAATGTGTCATCTTTAACTTTATTCCCTTTGGAAATCAGGTCATCTTTTACTCGCTTAGCTATTCGCAGTAACAGGAATTTTGACCAGGGGTGCCCAAACTTTTGCATGCCACTGTATAAAGCAAACAAGGGAAGAGAGAATATTATTCAGAAATTGTGTTTTTTGATGTTCTGGGTGGAGAACAAGAAACATGAAGAAATTAAACCAGAAATAAGAAATATGCAATATTTTAAAGCAGAACAAAAAGTTAGGATGTTTGACCCAATGAGCTTTTTTTTAACTTAAATAATCGAAGGTGAAAATTGAATAGCACTCTCAGTGAAGAAATTTCTCCTCATTTCCTTCCTCTCCTGAGACTCTGATTCCGTAGCCTAGAACCTCCAACCAGGGGAACGTGCAGCCCTGTCGAACCCTGCTAGGATTTTGTACTCTTCATTCATCTAAACTCTGGTGAATACAGGCCTAATTGATTCAATATCTCCTCATACAATAATCCTGCTATACTAGCATTCAGTTTGGTGAACTTTTGATGCACTCTTTCCATGTCAAGTATATTGTTTCTTTAGTAAAGGGACCAAAACCATTAAGGCCCTGTATAATTGTAATAAGACATCCATGTTCCTATGTTCTTGCAACATACCATTTACTGTCTTAACTGCTTGTTTTGTCTGCTTGTTGGCTTTCGGTGACTGGTGTACAAGGATGCCCAGATCCCCTTTTGTTCAACATCTCTCAATGTATCGCTATTTTAAAAGAAATTCTTTTTTACCCACCAAAGTGGATAATTTCACATATACTCATATTTTATTTGCCATGTATTTGCCTCTTATATCCTCCTCGCAACTTTCAATTCTGCCCAGTTGAGTGTTATTGGCAAACTTAAAAATATTATATAAAATAAAAATAAAAAATACTAGAAATGCTCAGCAGGCTAGGCAGCATCTGTAGAAAGGTAAACAGAGTTAACTTTTCAGGTCTGAGACCCTTCATCAGAAATTCAGTTCTCAAATCCAAATCATTGATGTACATTATGAATAGTTGTGGACCAAGCAATGATTTCTTCTTGGGTTTTTAACATCTGTAGTATATCACTTTAACTGCAGTGAAGATGCTAAATAAAAGCAAGTTGTCATCCAGACCTAACCAGTGACTTAGAATGGTTTCTCTTTGTACTCTGTCCTTTTAAAAAAGCCCAGGTAGCTGTGTGCTTTTTACAATTTGTCTTGTCACTGTTAAAGACGTAGTCATGCTTCTTCCCGCATTCCTCTTAAAACTGTACACTTTAATATCACCTTTCACTATATCGTCAATGAAATGCATTACTTTACACTTGATATTTGTAATGGGGTGTGCTTTAAATTCTTGATGTTTTATCTTCCCTTTTTTAATTTTTTCAGAATTCCTACGTTCATGTGGTGTAGCAACTAGTCGAGTTTTGTGCTGAGGGCATTAACCAGCCAGTGGCCGATTATGATTTGACTGCAAGGAAACATGAAGCCTCTTGCTCGGAATCACAGTGAGAGAGGGATTTACGATTGCTCGAAGGGGCCACCACCGCCATATACGACATCGAAGTCAATTCCTGATGAATCCGCTGTTGCAAGTAGAGCACTTGTACATCCAACACCTCCACACACTCAGTATGCCACTGGTACTAAACCTGCCACGGTTGCCTTTCAAGCCTTCAACCAAATGATTGGGACAGTTCAGCCAACAGCACAGGCACAAGTGTACAAGGCACAAGTGTACAAGCCTCTGCAAGTTCATTCCAGTAATGAAGCCAGCTTACAAACACAAAACACTTTTGTGTATAAGACTATTTCACAGCCAATGTGTCAAACAATTCCAGCTCCAGGAAGAAAGCAGATTACATTACAACACAAAGGCAGTGCAGTGACCAATAAAGAAGTCCAACGGCTTGCTCTAAATGGAGTTGCGTGGATGACGACTGCTGGCCAAATGGCTCAAACTGTTAATAATGTCCATGGTGTTCATCCTGCTAGAATGATGCAATCTTATAATCCAGTGGTTCAGAATCATAATGTAGGACAGTCATCAAAAACACTAATATCAATTGCCCCTACAAGTGGAAGTGTTCCTCAAATTTCAGAGGGTCAAGGACAGTTAAATGTTTTGGATTCCCAAGGAAATCGTAACTCAGCGCTAAATCTGACAGCAAATGACTTTTTGAGATGTAATGACCAGATACAAATTCAAAGTGCCTTTAGAAAGGAGGATGCTTTTCAAGATCAGAGCAAAGTACCTTCAACTGTAGCTGGTGCCACACCTGCCCAAGTTTTCCATAGAATTTGGCCAGCCCCAACAAACTATGCATCTGTTCCTGCACATGTATATGGAGAACGAGCAAGAGGTGACTCTTCTGAATGGGCTGGATCATCGGTTAGCTTGAGTTCACAGCAAAATGGACAGCATAATATTACTAATTGTTTCTCGCTTCCAAATTCAAATGGGCAGAAGAGAATGGTGCTTGCACGTGTGACTCCAATGTCCCATGACTGGAGAAATTTGCAGCAAAACTCAAATACTTTTTCGACTATGGACGTAAATAAACTGAAGAACTCGCAGGTCGAAGATGCCCAGCTGCATCATAAATTAGGAAGTGGTCAACAGAGCAGTGCTGTTTCAACTTCTGAAAAATTGTTTGAAAAGAAAAACACTACAAGTTCTCAGCTATCTGCTCCAAGGATAAGTGTGCAGAGAAATATTCCCATTGCACCATTTGTGCATCCTCTTCCACATAAGCCAAGTTTACACAGACAACAAAGTGTTCAAAATATTCACTTCATTTATCCCCCTGCAACTGTGAATGAACAATGTACAGTAACTTCTCCAATGTCATCCTTGAGTTTGAAAGCTCAACACAATGTGACTGGCCCAGGAAGTGACTTTTCAATTTCTAACATAAGTTCAAAGGATCCTTTAGCCTCCCAGGTATCTCCTTTGTCAGCTGGACATGGCAACTTTGGTGTTTCATCAAATAGCTCAGATATGGTCACCCAACAGACCGTGACTGTATCTTCAGTTGGAGCTGAGAGTCTGCGTCCTAATGGTGATCAGAATGTCCTGCCACCTTCGGATGTTCCACATTCGACGAATATGTTGTGCTCTACATTCAGAGAAGAATCTAAAGATGAAGGGAAGCAATCAGTTGACATGGTTTTTTCAGGTTCCAATCCTCCCCCTCTTGGTTTCAACAATGAAAATTCTAAATCCTCATCTGTTCAGCTCTCATCCAGAGATGACTGTGGGAAGCAGAGCACAGCAGGTCTTCTACTTGTTGTTCCACCTTCGGTGGTTATGCATAATTGCCAAACTATGGAAAGTAGCACAGTTTACACCCCTCCTTCAACATTAACTTATGAAAAGGATATCCCAGTAAAGCTAATTGGAGGCCAAGTTGAAACCTCTAATACAGTTGTGGAAATGCCAACCTCGATGTTGGAGGTGTCTAAATATTTGGCATCATCAGATGCTAATCTGTCAGGCTCGGCTGGGCAGCACCGTGAAGACATGTTGGGTCATGGCTCATCAACTGTAGGTGAATGTAGTCAGCAGCAGAAAAATTGTGCCAATCATCACCAGTACTCATTGGGCAGTCTCCACCCAGAGTCTTGTCTTCATCTTTTGAATTAAATGGAAAAGGAGGAACCTAACTTCGGATACAGAATTTACATTTCCCACACTGATCCCACATTGTGTGAGGTTCAGGAAAATTGGCTGTGAATAATAGTCCCGCCTCCCAAAAGATTTCTGGCCTCTGCCCTGGAAGCTGCCTCACAAGACACACATGGTTGTAAAAATATAATTCTGTGTCCTGACAAGGAATCGATAAACTCTCTGGAGTTGCTACACAGTGAAAGGTCGGATAAAAGTGGGGCTATTAATGTGGCTCAAGCTGATGTGGGAGTTAAACCGGAGATCTGTATCACTGGAGTTTTTTCACTCGGAGATGATGCAGGACAGTGGGGATCTGTTCAGGCAAGTTCTCTTGTGGATCTCAATAACCCAACCACTGGTTCAACTATTCTCGCTAGTGATGAGGTGAACAATTCATCTGCACCTAAAGGATCAGTAACTGTAGAATCCCGTTTGAGTGACAAAATAAGTCCAGCTGAAGAATGTAACACTGCTGTCATGGATAAAAATGGACCAATGATGTGTGTACCTCCCTCTAACCTGGAAAGCAGTCAATGTCACTCTGTAACTGAATCTCGTAGAATGGTACATATGCAGCCAGCGTTGGAAAGTTCATTTGACAAAACCATTGGTCAATTGTCCAGTGATTCAAATGACCCAGCCAATTTTTCAATTGATCTAACTAAAGATGATGACTCTTCTACTGATTCTGCATTACCACCTGCCCTCGGAGAACATAAGACAAAGCTGGTTTTCTGACGAAGTTGCTTGCCTTTTGAGGTTGATGGTCAATATGCTTTATTGTCTTTTGACAAGGAAACTCAGGATCTTGATGGGCTATTGCATTCAGTTGAGATGGCAATTGAAACTTTGCTGAATTTCTGGAATCCTGCTCTTCCTCCATGTGCCTCTGGTAACACTGGAATGTTGGCTTGCAAGCATAATAATCTGCAACGAGGGACTTGTGAGAGTAAATTGCCAAACATTGAAGAAACTGCTTTGAATTTTTGTGGAGCTATACAAGTGCCAGAAAAGGTTAATGAAGTTGACCTGCCCGAGGACTGTGGTTGTGATGTATCTACTGATGTAAAGGTGCTTGGACATGTTGAAATTCTGAATCTACTTGCTGAGATATCAAAGTCAAATTCACATGAGAGGCTGCCCGTAGTAGGTGCAGAGTCTGAACGGTTCACTCATTCCATTGTGAGAGTGAATGAGGAAACGCAACAAAAAGCTTCACAGAATGCAAACAGTGATGAGTCTAATGAAAACAGTACCAAGGTGCTGGAGATAAAAGAAAGTAGGTACAGGGGAGAAGAGAATTGTGCTCCCTTGCAGGGACATAGCAATAAGAACAGCACTACTAAGAAGGGAAAACAACAAGAAAAGAAAGTATATTGCTGCATTAATGCTTGGCTGGTTGCATCTGGTGTGCTTGGCATTCATTGCAACTGTAAATTATCACAGGGAAATCAACCTGAAAGCCAGGCAGAATTGCCAACAGCCGTACACAAGATCCAAAGTAGCAGTGAGACAAGCATTCAAAATTGTATTGTAAATCAGATGGAGATGCAACCCACATTAAACAGTGAGCCACTTGTGACTCATCAGAATGTCATGGAAGTATCTGAAAAGAGGAATTCCACTCCCAGTCTTGTTCCTGGTTATAATCAGGAAAAAATTCTGGGAGAAATGCCACAAAAAGTGTGTGGTGTTGATGCAGTCCAACTGTCCAGTGAAGTCAGAGCAAGAGCAATAGAAGAAAATGAGATAGAAAACCTGTGCAAACCAGGAAATAGAAATTTACATGGCTTTAAATGCATCAGAAGGCTCTGATAGATTAACTGGCATAGTTACACTTGAGGGAGAACTTGATCAAAAGAAAATCGAGGAAAACAACATTTCTCTAGATGCTGCTGAAATTGGACCAAATAAGGAAGATGACACTGTTTTGGGGAAGGAACCCATTGAAGATAAAAGTAAGAATGTGAGAAGAGATCCTTCTCTGAATATATTAAGTGAGAAGGCCAGTGACCAAACTGATGCACTGCAGTTTAAGCAACACATTGTTAAACTGGGATTTAAGGGTATGAGAAACTGACTAATCACTTGGGTCTTTCTTATGATTAAGATGTAATGAATAAGTCACTGGTTATCTCCAGGATACTCCAGCATACTTATTAATTACACAGAATACTGACTTTTTGTTCTTCCCTCGCTCCAAGGAAAGAATCACAACTGAAACTGTACATTTTATTGAGACATATTGGATAAATTCAAGTCTGGCATTGTATAACATCTGCTCAACTCTTCCTCCATGCATTTTACAGCATCTGATCTCTTGATGAAAAAACCTTCTGTAATTTTCTAACTTTTCAATCATTTCATGTTTGAATTCCAATTTGGATTCTTCTTAGCTAAATTTCCAACAACAGCTATGTTGATAAGAAGTTAAGCATTTAGCTACTTGGGTGATGTGTTAAAACAAATGAGACAACTCCAAACAGTGTTTGGATAACCCTGACTGCTTGGCTGCACAAGGGGGAAGGGAGTGTATGACTCCTGAGTCATAGAGAGTACAGCATGGAAACAAGTCCTTCAAGCCCACCGAGTCCGCAGTGACCATCAATCACCTATTTACACTAACCCTACATTCATCCCACTTTCTTTTAAAATTTTCCCCACATTCTCATTGATTAACGACCCCCCCCACCCCACCCCCAGATCCCAGCACTCAGCTACACACTAGGGACAATTTACAGAGGTCATTTAACGTACCAGTCAGCATGTCTTTGGGATATGGGAGGGAACTGGAGCACTCGGAGGAAACCCATGCAGCCGCAGTGCAAACTGCACACAAACAGAACCCAAGGTCAGGATTGACCCAGGGTCTTTGGCACTGTGAGGCTGCGGCTCTACCCACCGTGCCACCCATGTGCTTGCGCTTTGTTTCTTTGTATATAACACATTCCCGGTATATAGCTATTAAAACAAAATGACTGTGGATTATTTAAAAGAGATGGAGGTGGCCACTTGAAAATGCTGAGAGGGAAATCTAATGCTTCTAGAGTAAGTGAATACTAATCTCCAGGTTATTGAAGAAACATTTCTGTATGAAGTATCAAACTTGAGCCATGTAAAGACCTGTTAATGTGCAAGTCCACTTCACGTGATATGGCAGAACAATCATGTTAAATGTTTTGCGTGGCTGCAAGACTGGGAAGGAACAATTTATGCTCGTTTAAGAAAACAAAAATACTGCTGGACTTGAAATCTGATTTTGATTCATTGGATTTTGTTTTTAGTAATGAAAAGGAAAACTGACAGTTCTAGTTGCCGGAGTCCACAGAAAAAAAGGAAGATTGGTGTTCAGGGTGAGGTTCTTTTTGTAGACTTTTTTTTTCTTATTTGTAAGTATTGAGAATGCAAAATTAAGTTTATCATATGAATTGAAAGAAAAGAAATTACAGTTATGATTAGATTTCATGAGGGACAATACAATGGTTCTTCCTTGGTGGTATTGGTTACCCTGACTTTGAAGTTTCATTTGTTTGATTTGTTTCTTATTCACTAACATTTATACAGTTCCTGTTAGAGAAATTCCACTTAAAGTAGATCTTTTGGGTTTGATTCCAAAAACTTCATGCTGGAGCTCTCTCATCTTGAGCACAAAATGATTTGACTTCTAAGGCTTTTTCTGCCATTTGTCCAGCATGAAAACGTGGATTAATTGAACTTCGAATAATAAAACAAATGCAATTCATGCTCTTGTTATGACCCATTTGTGAGATAACTTAATGAAGGTCCCAATGTGAATTTCCAGAGTTCAGCACCAGAGTTTTGATTTCACTTTGGTTTGCTCTTATGACTGACATCTCAGGAGATCCACTAGCATTTTTAATCCGACTTCTGCTGTGGTGATCATACAAACCATACCGGAGGTTGTGAGCTGCTCACCGAATGAGGCTCTGCTGTCTAGCTTTCTTGGGATGGCTTCTTGGGTCATTGCTGTGGTTACATTTCTCTACAGATTGGGGTACACACTGCTTGTGTAAATTACTCGGCAAGAGTTGCAGGAGAAAAAAAGAAGCATTTTTGTTTGATGGTCTTGCACTCTTGCAGCCTTCCAGCTGTTCACTGATTTCTGAATATGGACCTGGTTGTAAATAGAAGCCTGTTCTTCTTTCTTCCTCCCCACCCCCAATCTGTAGCTCACTGATAGATGAGTAATTCTATCAACACTCTTCAGCTCGGCCATCACTGACATCTGAGTGCTGCAATGTTTTGAAGATACCTGGCTTCCCATATGGTATGCCAATACACAGGCATTAACTAAGTTAATGAGATTTTGGCTTCCAGTTTGTTTCATTTTGCAAATTGAGGTCTATTACGGCTCTTATGATTTGCATTTTATCTCACAAGGGCATGGGTTTCAATGACTGCATTCTGGAAAAGTGTGGTGAAATTAAGTAAGTGACACCATTGTTTCTATATCATGGCCTCAATGGTTGGTAAGATTTTAGAGTCCATGTTAAAGGATGAAATTTCATAGTACTTGGAAGTACATGATAAAATAAGGCAAAATCAGTACTGTTCCATTAGGGGGAGATTATGCCTGACAAATCTGTTAGAATTCTTTGAGGAGGTAACAAGCAGGTTAGACAAAGGAGTCAGTGGATGTTATTTACTTGAATTTTCACAAGGCCACAGAGAAGGTGCCCCACATAAGGCTGCAAAACAAGATAAGAGCCCATGATGTTAGAAGCAAGGTGCTAGTGTGGATAGAAGATTTGGCTGACTGGCAGAAGGTAGAGAGTGAGATAAAGGGGTCCATTCAGGATGGCTGCTGTTGACAAGTGGAGTTCTGCAGAGGTCCGTGTTGGGACTGTAACTTTTCACTTCATATGTTAATTTTCTGGATGAAGGAACTGGTGACAATGTGGCCAAGTTTGCAGACGACACCAAGATAGATGGAGGGACAGGTAGTGTTGCGGAGGCAGGGTGTCTGCAGAAGGACTTGGAAAGGTTAGGAGATTGGACAAAGAAGTGGCAGATGGGATACAGCGTAAGGAAGTGTGGGGTTATGCGCTTTGGTAGGAAGAATAAAGGTGTAGACTATTTTCTAAGTGGGGAGAGAATTCAGAAATCGGAGGTGCACAGGACTTGAGAGTCCTACTTCAGGATTCCCTTGAGGTTAACTTGCAGGTTGAGTTGGTGGTAAGGAAGGCAAAATACAATGTTACATTCATTTTGAGAGGACTAGAATATTAATGCAAGGATGTACTCTGAGGAATTTAAGGCATTTGTCAGACCGTATTTGGAATAGTGAGAGCAATTCTGGGCCCAGTATCAAAGGAAAAATGTGCTGACCCTGGAGAGGGTCCAGTGGAAGTTCACAAGAATGATCCAGGGAATGAAAAGCTTAATGTATGAAGAGCGTTTGATAGCTCTGGGCCTGTACTCGGAGTTCAGAAGGATGAGGGGGGATCTCATTGAAACTTAACAAATTTTGAAAGGCCTGGATAGAGTGGACATGGAGAGGATGTTTCCATTAGTAGGAGAGTCTAGGATCCGAGGGCACAGCCTCAGAATAAAGAGATGTCCCTTTAGAACTGAGATGAGGAGGAACTTCTTCAGCCAGAGGGCGGTGAATCTGTGGGATTTGTTGCCACAGAGGGCTTTGGAGGTCAATTCATTGGGTGTTTTTTTAAGGCAGAGATTGATAGATTTTTAATTGGTGAAAAGATTACGGGGAGAAGGCAGAATGGAATCGGGGGGAAAAAATAGCAGCTGTGATTAAATGGTGGAGTGGACTCGATGGGCCAAACAGCCCAATTCTGCTCCTGTATCTTATGGCCTTATTGCAATACAGACTTCTTGGAATCTGGGAATTATATGTTGGAAAACTTTGTAAAAGTTTATTGTGAAATTAACTATATGGATATAGGAATTGACAAAAGCAGTTCAATTTATTATTTGGTTGCTTTTGAGAAGGTAGTGGTGAGCTGCCATCTTGAACCACTGCAGTCCTTCTGCTGAAGGTATTCCTACAATGCTGCTGGGTAGGGAGCTGCAGGATTTAAACCCAACAGTGATGAATGAACGGTGATATGTTTTGGGGTGGTCTGTAACCTGGATGCTAGCTTGCAGGTGGTGGTTTTTCCTTGCATGTTGCCCTTAGTGGTGGCGATTGTGGGTTTGGGAGAAGCTGTTGGAGCAGTTTATGCAAGTAATGGCATTTTGTAAACGGTACACACTCCAGCCTCCGAGTGCAGGTGGTAGAGGGAATGAATGCTGAGGGTGGTGAGAAGGGTGCCAGTCAAACAGGCTGCTTTGTCCCGGATGATGATGAGCTTTTAGAGTGATGATGAGTGCCGCACTCATTCAGACAAGTGAAGAATATTTTATTATATAAATTCCTCTATAGAGGGTTAAAAGTCCTTGGGGTGTCAGGAGGCAAGTCAGTCGCTGCAGGATGTCCACCTCTGCTCTCATAGCCACAGCATCTCCGCAGCTGGCTCAGATGTTTCTGGTCACTGCTACCTTGTTTTTCTCTCTTCCCTCCCGCCCTTGGGTTCCCGGGAGTCTTGATGATTATAATACAGTTGAATATCTAGGTGGTTAGACTCTCTCTGTCATTGGAGATGGTCATTATCTTGCAGTTTGGTGGTGTGACTGCTATTTGCTACTTGTATAACTCATGCCTGAATGTTGTTCAAGTTTTGCTGCATGAAGAATATCTACTGAAACTAGGAGTAAAAGCACAACCTGTGGAGAGATAATCAGCATTAATGTTTTGACTAGATAACCTTTCCCTGTTTCCCTTTTCACAGATGCTGCTTAACCTGATGAATAATTCTGGTATTTTCCCTCTTTCAGATTTCTATCCTCCTACAGTTTTTTGTTCTTGAATTGCTGAAGCTCCAGGTTCTATGTAGATGGATGAATTCATTTAGGGTGAATGACCTACCTCCCTGTAATGACCATCTGTCACTACTACTTGCTGATATTCTCTGGCAAAGTAATGGAATCAAACTGGTTCACTGCCTAATGATAGTCCTCCTTTATTTGTGGGTGTCCACATCCATATTCGGTGTTACAATAATGACTTTTCGGACAAAAGCTCTCTAAATGACTCTGGAGCTTAATGGTTTCAGTAAATTGCATTGGTAAAGGATAGTGACATGTGCTAAGAACTTTTTATTTATAAAACTTGCTGCTTGCAGGTAAGAAAATATCTGGGAGGAGTCACAGTCGACAGAAAAACAACGATAGTTCTCAGAGGAAAACACAGTGTGACTTTGAGGGTGAGGATTTATAGTTGTGTTTCTATTTTTGTATAAAACAATGAATTAGGAATAGACACCTCAATAAGATCACAGTTGATTGCAACCTCAGCTCTGTGGTTGCCTCCCTGTCTATCTGCAAGTCCACCCTCTTTCTATCAATCTATCTCAATCTATCCCTAAAAGTTGTTCAAAGACTGGAGCTCCAAAGACCTGTGACCCTCCTGAGGAAGAAAAAAGCACATTTTATTTCTGTTTTAAGTGGGCAACAGTGACCCCTAGTTTGGGATTCTCCTCCAAGACGAAACGCTCTGTCTGCCTTCAACATCTAGCTATATTTCACAAATTTAAAACAGGAAGCTCTGGAAATGGTCAGCAGGTCAGATAGCATCTGTGGAAAGAGAAACTCTGAGTTAGTGTTACAGGTACACGATCTTGCATCAGAACTGACCAGTGCTATGACAAACAGGAAAGGCTGGTTATCTGAAGTTGTTCAATTCACTATTGAGTTCCAAGGGCTGCAGTGTGCCAAGGTGGAAGGTGCAATGAGATCAATGGCCATTTTCATTTGATACATTTTAGCCAGGACGTACAGAGCCCTCCTGGTTTTCCTCAAAAATTCCATGTAGTCATTTTGTCTCCAATGGAACTTCAGTAATTAAAAGGATTTCTAAAAGTATTCCGGCTTGCAAATTCATTTCCAAAAAAATTCTCATGCCACAGGGTGAGGCCACGGGCAAAGGACATGGAGACCCCAAGGACTTTGCTGAAAGAACAAGTTTTATTACATGAGAGACTGGGCTGACATGATGAGATGGGTAGGATCTTGTTCTTTCCCCCACTCCCATCATTCTGTTACCTATGCAAACAGCCTGAGTCTAAACTCCGGGAAGTGAGGGATCTGTGAATCATGCCCAGAGGAAAGAAACATTCCAAATTGCCTTTTTTTTGCTGCCCACCCCCACCCCCAGGAGACAATGGAAAATTTCTGATTGAACCATTGTGCTGGGTGACAGTAGTTGGCTCTGATCATGAATTTTTGAGGAGATCACTTGGATAAGGTTTTCTTGAAGGTTCACTAGCCCAAATTTGATGGGGGTAGGAGTGATTCTGGAGATTAGCAGCGAGAGCAGATGCGTGCAGGAGCAGCAGATAAATAAGAGATTGCAGGAACAGTTACTTTGTATAAATAATGTGAAACATAATCTGCTTTCACATAATTATATTTCACTGGCAAAGCACACATGATCAGCTAGCAGGTTGGAGTGCTCTTGGTGTACGGGCAAAGCTACAACTTTAGGACAGTGATGAGATTATTCCTACTCGCATTAACAGTTTATGGCCCAGTTAGGAGCAAGTTTTTTTTCATATCTAGGATTTGATAAGAATTTTTTTTGGTTTAAGTTTATTTTTTGTCAGTGGAGTTTCTTTCCCCCATGCCTTACGACTGGGTAAGACTTCTGCTGAAAGGTCATTAAATTAAACTATTAAATCTGATTCTCTCTCCGTGGATGCTGCCTGAACTGCTGAGTGTTTACAGAAAATGTTTTTACAGTGGGGTTTTATCAATGTTGAGAGAACCTCCCCTAACTCCTTCACCTCCAGACACATTCCCCCTCCCCCCCTTTTATCCCTGAGTGGTCTTGCCCTCACCCTAGTCGTCATCTTGTTCCTCACCTCCCCTTCATCTAAGTCCCTCTCCTCGGTGAACACTGAAGCAAAATATTCATTCGGGACGTCCCCTACCTCCTTTGCCTCCAGACACATTTTTCCCCCCTTATCCCTGAGCGGTCTTACCCTCACCCTAGTCATCCCCTTGTTCCTCAAATGTGTAGAATGCCTTAGGGTTTTCCTTAACCCTACCTGCAAAGGCTTTCTCATGTCCCTTTCTAGTTCTCCTAAGTCCCTTCTTAAGCTCCTTCCTGGCTACCTTATAACTCTCAAGAGCCACATCTGATTTTTGCTTCCTAAACCTTAAATATGCTTCCTTCTTTTGACTAAACCTTGCACCTCTTTTGTTAACCATGGTTCCTTCACCCTACCGTCCTTTCCTTGTCTCATCGGGACAAACCTATCTAGGACCCCATGTACGTGGTCCCTAAACAACCTCCACATTTCTGCGGATCATTTATCAGAGAATATCTGTTCTCAGTTTATGCTCCCAAGTTCTTGCCCCAATACCATCGTAATTTGCCCTCCCCCAGTTAAATACTTTCCCAAACCTTGAGTGACTTTCTAGTTCTGTCAGTGATTGTGATTTTATTTTTTGTGTATCGATACTGTCACCTCTACATTACAGAAACAGTTGCACAATTGACTTTGTTTCTGTTTTTATCCTGTTTTGTAGAACATGATGTGTATTGATAAGGGAAAAGCTGTATGTGCACTCTGCACAATTTGACTTTGAAGGGCGATTGGTACAAATGATGGTAATACTGATGGCGGTATTGTGAAAACAAGTAATGAAAACCACCTGCATAGATCAAAAAGCTCAATCCCCTTCTTCCCAATGGTGGTAATAGAGGAACAGATATTTCTGGGGAAGAAACTATTGGATTCCAGTCTCCAGCAAGGAGACTGGAATCCACGAGCTGTTCAAGTTACTCTTCTAATTGCCCAAGTGATGTTCATATCTTAAAACCGAGCGACACTAAGACCTGGTAAGCAGGCAATCAAGCTTTTAGGTTCCTATTCCTGTTTGACATAGCTCAAATTCTTTTTTTCTCCACTGATGGCCAAGATCTCAAGCTTCAGGTTGTATGTCATTTTAACTCTCCTTCCCACTTCCACACCAACCTGTCTGCCCTCGGCCTTCTACAGAGAGGCCAAACGGAAATTGCAAGAATAACATGTATTCCACTTGGGTAGCTTACAACCCAATTTCAGGTAACCCACACCCCTGGTGATCTCCTCCCACACCCACTCACTTGTTCATCTAGGTTTTTTCTCCCTTCATTCATCTTTCCTAGTCCTTTCCATTCGCCCATCATCAGCAAACCTCCCCCACCCCTCATCTGGTTCCACCCATTGCCTACTAGCCTCTGTTCCACACCTCCTCCTTACTGTTATATACTGGCAATCTTTCCTCTTGGTCCCAATGCAGGGTCTTGACCCAAAATGTCAACTTACCCCTTTGCCTCCACAGATGCTGCTTGACCCGCGGAGTTCTTCTGGCATTCTGTTTCTTGTTCCAGATTCCAGCATCTGTAGTCTCTTGTCTTTCTAAACAAAATTGTTCAATAAGCCAATGGATCTTTTCACTGAGTGCTAATCAGTTTTTTAAATCTGTGACAGATGCCAAAATTCTACCTAATTATAACTGTCGTATTATGATCCGGGATAAAACCTATTCCTCATCAGGAGAGCATGCTGTTCTTGTTAGTCTTCTGCCAATTTCTGGAAAGCCCCACAAAGCAATGGAGAAAGTCCAAGTCAAAACCTAATACTTGTAACAATGAAGTTTTTTGTTCCTTTCTTGTTTGGCGAACTTGACTTCAGCTTTTTTAACAAAAGATTATTCAATTTATGAACGACTTGTGTCCTCTGTCACAGTGTTTAAACCTTTAGTTGTTTTCAATGGCATTATAACTGCTTTTATAATTATTCTCCACCAAGAATAGAATTGAGGAGGTTTATTGTCCATTTGTCTTATTAAATTCCTGATTATGGTCAGATGTTTTGAAGTTTATACAGGAAGTATATGTTATTGCAGAGCATATCTATTTGACGCTGTTACTCCTTTTTCAATGTTGTTGATAAGCTAAGAAAATTTACCTCATTTTGATTTAACTAGTACCTCAGTTAAATTGTCCAAGGTTATTTGGTTTCAGCAAAACAATTGAAACTTCTTTCTTGTGTTTAAGTATTAAACAATATCTTCTTTCTTATTACAAAAGAAGAAATGAGTAGCTAGATTATTTCTGGCTGTTCTAATGCCTGTTGTATTTTCAGAATGTATAATTATCTAAACTGATAAATTGACTTGCATCTGTAATTGTTTTATTGTACTGAGCTTAAGTTTTTAACATTGCAATAATTACAAAAGTATAAAAAAAATTTGCAGTGTGTTTACATGCAACAGTTTACTAATGCCTGATAGCTTGTGGTTATTTGCTTTGTTTTGGCTGTCAGACAGTTTATTAAAGACATATTGACTGCTATTTAAGCTTGTAAGTTACCACTGTAAAAACTAGTGGGGTCTTAGTTACATTTTCGTGGTTTGGATAAGTTCTACTCTGCGTTGTCTTCAGAATTGCTTTTTATAATTACTGTGTTATTCCTAAGCATTAAGCTTTCAATGCAGCTTAGCTGAATGTTGACGTGCTTTGAAATCATTTGGTGGATAGACACTTCCAGTGATAGCATCAGCCTAGAGAGCCTTGAAACTGTTTTCAAGGCCACTGGACACTTCATGAATAAGTTCCTTGACTTTCGCTTCATGGCATAAATCCAACCACCTTCAAGTCATACAGACTTCCTACTCACTGATAATTGAGCATTAGAGTTCTTTTAGAATGTGGTACAGTTTAATTCTTATACTTTAGGGCCAGGTAGGTATTTATGGTATGTCTCATTTTCCTTTCTCTTTTCTCTAACCCCTATTTTATATTTGTTGTGTTTTAATCTCTGGTGATAACTCTCATTTCTTGGATCTGCCAAAGTATTCGTCTTGGTGCAACTTTTTAAATTCTCTGATTAATGCTAACATGCAGTTTTAAAATTTGTTCATGCTGGTGTGTGGGCAATTCCTGGTACATGGGCTGTGAGGATAACAACAGTTCTGAATGAGAAAGCTGACAGATGAAAAGTGGTGCAGAATGACCATCTGAAGATGTGTCTGAAGAGACTGTCGACTGTGAGGTGTCATCAACCCCACTTCCAGCATCAGTCTTTGGGTTAGACATGATCTCTGAATTGGTCATTAGAATCTGAGCTGCAATCCAAATGAGTTAACTTCCTGTTTTTATTTTACGGACTCTTTCTATCATTGGGTATGGGTCAGACTTGAAGTGATTTATTTTCCTCTTAGAGATTCTTGCATATGTTATGGCAGGTGCCTTTACACAGCTTTGAGCCTCTGTCCACTGAATTGTTTGCAGCACCATGATCCAGGAATACTGAGAGTAAAGACTGAGTAACCAAATAGATTTTCTGACACTGTCATCTTCAAAACCTACTAGCAGCTGGCCAGATGTTCTTTCAATCTTGTGTATGAAATATTGTGAGTACTGAAAGGAAACTTGAGTACCATTTTGATTCTGAAGCCATTACTGGTCAAAAGCTATTCAAGGATTAAATTGAAACCGATTTGAAAACCACCAGATGAAGAAGTGCTGGGTAAGTATTTTCACTATAGGCACTTAATTCATGGAGTGGATGGGTCACAGAATGAAAGATTCCTGGTAAGAGAGCAGCAAGAACCCACAAAGGAAAATGCCTGCAATTGTTGGCACAGGTAGAAAAGATGCTTCTTTTACAAGATGGATGCTTACCAGCTCTTCAAATTTCAAAATCTTCACTTAAGAGATGGTTCGGGCTTGGCCATACTGCAAAATAATCAGTGTAGCAGGTAGGATCTTTTGGTTTAGCAGATGATAAGAACTACCACTGCTACAGATTTGAGCTTTTAGTAATCATTATCATGGTCTGCACTTCTTGAAGGCTGCTGTGCACATTTCACCAACTACAGCTGCTTGCTGGAGAGGCAGCCATTGTGGGTCACACCAGCTATGGAGAGTAGTGAGGGGGAAGTAAATGCGTAGTCTCCTGCTGACGTGCGCACACCCTCCACATTCTGACCAAAGAGCAAGTGGATGGTGCCCTATGATTGCAGGTGATGCAAAACATGAGCAGTGGTGAATGTGGGCCACAGACTGAGGGTTCTGTGAAACATTTACTTTTCCCCAGAAACTTTGGATTTTACAGAGATGGGTTGGCCCGTATTATAATAAATAAAATTTTCACTGGAGGGTCTTCTTGAAAATTAAGAAAATCCAGAGGAAGACATTTTAAAATCGCATTGTCTACCATGTGTCTTGTACTCAATTTATTGTGAATGTACAGATTGAGATTTTTTGATCAAATGTCCATCATTAAACTATTGAAAAGAGCCATACCCACTGACATCACCATATGTGGGAAATAAAATAGCAAATGAAACCTATGTAAGAGTGACAGCCTGAAGCGCCCAGTCCAATTTCCCTGTCGATGTGACATCTGCTAAAAGTGCATGCAATCACTTCAAAATGGGCACTTTAATGCATATTTTTAAAAATGCAAATATATGGAGTTTTGAGCCACATGTAAATTATTAGCTTATGTTGTATTTGTTGTTTAAATGTTGCAGCTTGCAGGACAGAAGACTAGTTGGTACATTTCTAAGTTTGAAAACCAGGTATATTTGTAGAAACATGTATACAACAGGAGACAGCTCAAGTCTCTATTTGAAGAATTAGATTGAGGTGTTCCAGCCAGCGTTGAGGATTTTTCAGCACGAACCGTGGATTGAACCTCCTCATCTCCCATTAGCAGCTTGACTGGTGGTATTGTACCTAACTGTCGCTGTGCCTTAATTTCATTTTTAACTCCAAGCTTTAAGAGGAGATGATGGTGCCCAGCATTAACTGTATCATGTAGTCTTTCAGACCTTCTGATTCTAAGTGTAGAAAGGTTTAAAGGAGGTACCACAGGAGAAGATCCTAACTCTGTTAAGTAGGCAGATCTGGTTTGGTCTCCATTGTAGTTTAGTGACATAGGTCTTCAGTGAACCACTCTTGGAACAGCTGTCGAATATAATTATTTTAATGGCCTCATGCTTGCTTCTGTTGCCCTGATATTAGAACAGGAACCAGTATTACACAATAAACTGAGTTGAAGATCCAGGTCCTGGGTAACCCAGCTTCTAATGTTTTGTATTGTTATTCTTGGATTTAAAGGAGGTCTTGGACTTATGGTGACTTTTCAGAACATTTTTAAAAGCTGTAGAGTTAATGTAGTATCTTTTAGCCTTTTCACTGTTGTAGAAAGGAGCAGCAGCAGTTTGAATACTGCGAATGAGACAATATGATCACAATAAGTTAATCTGTTGCAGTGATGTTGATGGAGGCATAAATATTGGCTAGAACACCAGGCACAATTTCTCTGCTCCATTTTTTTTGAAATTGTGCTGGAGGCACTTTTACCTGAGAAGGTCACTTCAGTATAATCATTTTCACATCTGTGAATACATATTTAATGTGAAGATGGTGTTCATCAATATGTAAATAGTTCACAAAAACCTAACAGAGAGGCTAATGGTTTATTAACTACTCCAGAAGTTAGTTATATACTACTTTGTCCATGTTGGCCAGGACTGTTTCCAGGCTATTCTGTTGCACTTTGACTTTGCTGCATTGGGTTGATGTTATGGGTTCATAAGCACTGTGACATCTTTCACAGGATTGTCAGATCTATTAATCTGTCTCCATATTGCAGTCCTGTCATCTCTTAAAGCATTCAACTCATTTGCACTTCCGTCCATTCAGTAATGATGTAAACTCAAGTTGTGTGGATGTTGAGTTTCTCCCAGAACTCATGCAGTCTCATCTCAGTAAAGTCTGCACCAGACTTGATCAATCTTAAGCAAGTTGTGTGAGCCTTTTGCTTCTCTTGTTTGTGGACTCTTCTAATGGCCCAGCTGATCCCCTGAAACTCCTGTGAACTGGATCTCATGGTTCAAACAGATTACAGACTCTTCCTCTGACTAGCTTAGTCAAGGTTTGTGAATAGCCCCATCGTTCTGAGATGGCCAAGAGATGATTTTGACTTGGGCTATTCATAATGGGCTTTCTTCTACTAACCCCAGCTCTGGAGCTTCTTTCCCCATGGGACACCGCGACCTAATATAGCTTAACATTCACTACTTCTCAACCTCTTGCTGGCCTCCAGATGCTCCTGTTGTTCACATCTTCCACTTTTGCCGTTCACAGCCATTACAATATCTACCTCGCACATTGACCCGTGGTGAAAGAGAATATGTTCAGGCTTTGCTGGCAGATATCTGAACAATCAGCAATGCAAAGTCATGACTCTTGAAGAATGCTGTTGCATTCTCTTTATGCCATCGCTAAATATAAATGTTGTGTTACCATTCATTACAATGTGGCTTCACCAGACCCCTTGGCTTTGTCACCCCATCACCTCTTGACTTCCTCAGTGTACAACATCTGCATCCTTTGGCCAAATTGCTGTCTTGTATCCTCCCAGAAGAGTCTCCCATTTAGCTGCTTGTTTCTCCTTTTAGGCCAAACTTTATGTTCCTTGCCACATAGGCTGTTGTCAAAATCCATCTGCTAGTTTTCAATAATGAAAAGGTGGTCAATTAACTATAAAAGTGCAAAGACTTGATGTAAAAAAGATTAAAATGTTCTGCTAGTTTATTGCCATTAATGATTGAATTTCCATTTCTGAACATTTTGCGACCTATCACAGCCTTTTCTGTTGTCATTTTTTTTATAGGCGGTGTTACTTTTAATCTGTATGGAACACGTAGCAAAGCTTCAGCTGTCTGAATAGAACAGAGGATGCCCTACAATACAGCTTGGTTGAAGTCTCTCATATCATGCCATTGGCTGCCTGCTTTTCAAAGCCACAGTGAAGACTTGTTACAGCCCACTTGTTATCGAACGGGATAAATCAGGAAGCTGAGAATGCGTTAAATGAAGCAGTTCTACAACATGATTCATTAGCTGAGTGCTTGTTGAAAGCACTTAGATAATTACCCCCATCTTTAGCAGGGTTTCCTGTTAGATTGAAGGAAACCATATAGTATGCCTAAGATTAAGAACAGTAGCAAAATAATTGAGTGAACAGGTAAACCAATCTGTTGCCTCGGAAACTGGTGAAAGGGGTATGCAGTAGTAATTGTAAGGATGTGAGCTTTGGCCACAAAGTAGTATAAAAATGAAAGGTCTGATGGGTGAAATAGACTGTTTACTTAGTTATATCCTCAGGCTGGTCATCCATTTACACAATATAAGAGACCATTTAAATCACAGTCCCGTTTAAAAACATACGGTAGTAAGGTCCATCGTATGCTCTGTGTATTGCTGTCCCAAGTTGCTGTTCTTCGTTGAAATAATTACTAATTGTCATATTCTGAGGATTCTCAGTGAGGTATTTTATCCAATTTTATCCAATTATTTCTGAGCTACTTACAAGCCAACAATATTGTTATCCTCCAACTTGGCAACATCCTCTGACCCAGAACTACTTGATGGTTATAAATATTGCATAACTGTTGTACAGTGCTGGATGGTTCTACATCCCTTACATTTTGTTTGTGTTTCGATGTCCACATACAATACAATTGAAGAGTCTATATTCCTCGTTTCCCAATAAACCAAGATAAATATATGTGCATTCGTGTCCATATAACTAGTTACTTCTTTATATAAACACTTTTGCCAGGAGCATAGAATTTTAAAAGCACATTTCCAGTCTAAGAACTTATATGTATACCTCCTTCAGTATGAAGTCCAGGAGATGTTTGGACTGTCACCAGGTAGTGTCTCAACTGTAAAGAGGTCTGCAGCAACCTTAGCTCAATACTTTTCTTCAGGAGTGGTGTTGATTTCAAGAAGCATCTTCAGCTGCTAATATCTCCAAAAAAGGCATGTTGAAGGTAGTTGGAAACAAATGCTCTTTTCTGCAATTTTGATTTTTCGTTTTCAGCTTGTCTTGCGTAGTGGCACCACAGTCATACAATTGTACTTTGTTAATACTTTTATCTATTAAAGCTTCCTTACAATTTTTTTTAGGAGTGATATTACTTGTAACACCATTGATTAACTATACTTGTAATTCTGTTTCTTCTGTTCTCTGCTGAATTGTTCCATTTCCTCATTTTCAGAGTTCATTGTCTTGAGTATGGCCTCATCATACTCTGACATTGTGAACTGGCCTTGCTGCTTTATACTGCCTTGCTTGGTGCTAGTCTTCCTGCTTCTGCACTAGGGTGAAAAGTGATTCACATTTTTAATGCTTGTGGCGTGTTTATCCATAAGCTGAGCATTTCTCCTTCAGGCTTTCATGCCATTTGCTGTAATATTTGCACACTTTACACTGTAGCCACTCATTTGCATTTCTGTTTGACTGCATGATCTGAATTGTGTTGTTGGTTATCCAAGAACTCTAGCCTTAGATAATTCCAAAACCCAACAGGATTCCAAACCCTACAGAATTATCTAAATTCTGAAGATCTCTGAACTCATAATTGGCAGCCTGAACTGAGTTCAGTCAAGTATGTAGCAATGCTTTCAATACTATAATCCCAAGCAAACTCGTCACCAGACTCCGAGACCTGGACTCAACACTTTCCTCTGTAACTGGATCCTTGACTTTCTGACCAACAGACCACAATCAGTGAGGATAGGCAGCAATATCTCCAGTACAATTATTCTCAACACTGGTGCCCCACAAGGCTGTGTCCTCAGCCCTCTACTCTCTTTATACTCATGACTGTGTGGCCAGATTCTGCTCCAACTCCATCTACAAGTTTGTAGATGATACCACCGTTGTAGGCCGTATCACAAACAACGATGAGTCGGGGTACAGGAAGGAGATAGAGAGCTTAGTAGAATGGTGTCATGACAACAACCTTTCCCTCAATGTCAACAAAACAAAAGAGCTGGTCGTTGACTTCAGGAAAGAGGGCAGTGTACATGCACCTCTCTACATCAATGGTGCTGAGGTCAAGAGGGTTGAGAGCTTCAAGTTCCTGGGAGTGAACATCACCAATAGCCTGTCCTGGTCAAATCACATAGATGCCACGGCCCAGAAAGTTCACCAGCGCCTCTACTTCCTCAGGAGGCTAAAGAAATTTGGTATGTCCCCTTTGACACTCACCAACTTTTATCGATGCACCATAGAAAGTATCCTATCTGGATGCATCACAGCTCGGTACGGCAACTGCTCTGCCCAGGACAGCAAGAAACTGCAGAGAGTTGTGGACACAGCCCAGCACGTCACAGAAACCAGCCTCCCATCCTTGGACTCTGTCTATACCTCTCACTGCCTTGGTGAAGCAGCCAGCATAATCAAAGACCCCACACACCCGGGTCATCTCTCCCATCAGGTAGATAATAAGGGAGCCTGAGGGCACATACCACCAGGCTTAAGGACAGTTTCCATCCCACTGTGCTAAGACGATTGAACAGTTCCCTTATACGATGAGATGGACTCTGACCTCACGATCTACCTTGTGACCTTGCACTGCACTTTCTCTGTAGCTGTGACACTACTCTGCACTGTTATTGTCCTTACCTGTACTACATCAATGCACTCTGTACTAACTCAATGTAATTGCACTGTAATGAATTGACCTGTACGATTGGTATGCAAGTCAAGTTTTTCACTGTACCTCAGTACAAGTGACACTAATAAACCAATACCAACACCAATGTCTCCCTATTTCCCTGATACCTTCTGAAGAGCCTCAATCTGTACATCATTGCAATGTGCAGAATACTGGATTGATTCTCAAAGGCTTTTTCAGTTTCACATTGATTAATTAAGTTCTCCACCTCAGTTACCAAACAGATATCATGGCATCTTCATTTTTTGTTTTTTTGCTGTTTATTAGCATTTGCGGACTCAATAGAGAGAATTTTTCCCACTGATAAACAAATAAAACTGCAGGTGCTGGAATGTGAAATGAAAACAGAAAATGCTGGAAGAACGCAGCCAATCAAGCCACATCTGGGGAGGAAGAAATCAGTGAATGTTTCAGGTCAGGGACCCTTTCTCAGAACTAGCTTTCTTAGAATTTCTCCATCTGGTGCTTCCACTCATTTGGTGAGGTACTTGCCTCAAATTCCAGCAGCTGAGGTGGTTTTATCTGCAAAGGATCACAAAGAGAATTCTAACAACCAAAAGAAATGAAAGGGAAAAAACTCATTTGAATATTTGAAGCAGGCATCATATATTAATACATCAATCTCCCTTAAACAAAGTTCATTGACTGTACCCACCTATTGATAGATAAAACCATCATGTGTTTAGACCAGATATCAGAGAGGGCTTACTTTTCACTGCAGAAAGCTTTGCAGGGCACATAGCAGTTTTGCAATCATAGTTAAAAGTGCAAGGTTAGTGACCATTTATGATGAAACAAGCAGACCTGTAAATAGAGCAAAGGAGACACCAATTTACCCAAGACACCCCAGTTTTTTGATACTCTATTAACTCAGATGAATTGCTGAACTCAGCAAGATTCCCTTGAGATTGTTAAAAGATAAACTAAATGCATGTATGCTGAAAAATATGTGAAGGTACAGAGAAAATGAATGTAATGTTAGACAAAAGATGTCAAAAGGGCACAGGTCACATGCAAGATACCACCAAATATGGATTTGTCCTAGCCTAGCCTAACACAGATTCAAAAGAGTTCGGAGATTTAGAAAGTCTAGCAAGAAGGTTCAGCTGTCTGATCTGGTGGAGCGTACATTTAGTAAACCTGGGTTATATTTTTGGCTAACAATTGTTAGATTATAACTTGATTGTTAAATAAAGATTCTTGGGGAGCTCTGTCACCATTAAGAATTGCTATCAAATCAAAGTCCAAACAAAAAAAGACCACTTACTTTACACCCCCAAAACAATATCTTTAACAAATGCAGCTTCCTACAAAGCTTTTGCTTGTTGAACTGCATATATAGCATTCCAAACACCCTATTGTTACAATATCCAAAGTCAATCTTTTAAAACAACTCAAGTACTGCCAAATTGTATTCCTTGAAAAAGGTTGCTGGTGAATAACAATACGTGACCCACATAGTCGATGACCTTGTCTGGGCCCTGTAATTCCTGAAGGTGAGTGCGTGTGTTAGATCTCATAAAGGCTCTTGAGATTCTTAGCCCTGCTCAGCACTACTTAGCCCTATCTGCTATCTCATTATGGCATCTGAGGGTAAAACAGCATAATGGATAAGCAATCCTAGACTGATGAACCAGCAACTCAAGAGATATAAATCATTAGTTAAAAAATAATTAAAAGCTTGTATGTAACAATTATTTAGATGGGGGGAAAATTCAAAGTACAGAAGTGCAAAGGGACTTGGGGGTCCTCGTACAGGATACCTTAAAGGTTAACCACCAGGTTGGATTGGCGGTAAGAAAAGCAAATGCTGTGTTGGCATTCGTTTCGAGAGGTATAATGTATAAAAGTAAGGAAGTGTTGATGAGGCTCTATGGGGCACTGGTGAGGCCTCATTTGGAATACTGTGTGCAGTTTTGGGCCCCTTAGGATGTACTGATGTTGGAGAGGGTTCAGAAAAGATTTACGAGGATGATTCCCGGAATGAAAGGGCTGGCTTATGATGAGCGTTTGTCGGCTCTTGGACTGTACTCACTGGAGTACAGAAGAATGAGAGGGGACCTCATAGAAACATTTCGAATGTTGAAAGGACTGGACAGAGCAGATGTGGCTAAGCTGTTTCCCTTGGTGGGTGAGTCCAGGACTAGAGGGCACAGTCTTAGAATTAGAGGGTACCCGTTTAGAACAGAAATGAGAAGAAATTTCTTTAGCCAGAGGGTTGTGGATTTGTGGAATTTGTTGCCACATACAACTGTGGAGGCCCAATCATTGGGGGTATTTAAGGAGATTGATAGGTATCTAATCGGTCAAGGTATCAAGGGATATGGGGAAAAGGCCGGGAATTCGGGCTAGATGGGAATAGTTTAGCTCATGGCGAGGTAGCAGAGCAGACTCGATGGGCTGAATGGCCTACTTCTCCTTTGTCTCATGTTCTTGTGATGGGAATTGTGATGGGATGGTGTGGGAATTACTTAAAGTGGGAGAATTTAATGTTCATGCCATAACCTGCATCTCCCCGTTGCCAGTCACTTCAACTCCCCCTCCCACACACTCACACATGTCAGTCCTCGGCCTGCTCCACTGCCAGGAGAATTCCAAGTGCAAACTGGAGGAACAGCACCTCATTTTCCGTCTTGGAACCTTGCAGCCTAATGGCATGAACATTGAATTCTCCCACTTTAAGTAATCCCCAACAACCCCCACCCCACAACCCCCCACCCCACAATGCTTTTTCTCTTCTTCCCTTTCTCTATTTTCTACCCTCCCATCTTTTTTTGCTCTCTCTCCTTACCTTTGACTCATCCCCTGGTGGATCTGCTCTCCCCTCCTCCCCCCCACCTGCCTATCACTATCTCTTACCTGCATCTACCTATCGCCACCCTGTGCCCACCCTGCTTCCCCTCTTTTGTCCACCTATCACTGCTCTGCTTTTCCCTCCTATATACTGGGCTTCCCCTTTTCCTATCTTCAGTCCTGAAGAAGGGTCCTGACCCGAAACGTTGATCGCCTGCTTCTCTCCACAGATGCTGCCTGGCCTGCTGAGTTCCTCCAGCATCACAGTGTTTTTAATCTAGATTCTAGCATCTGCAGTCCTTTGTTTCTTTCTTATCTTTCTCTGACCATGGTTTGGCATGACATAGCTGTTCTTTGACCTATTGTTCTGTCACAGTGAGCATCTATTTTACTATGAATTCAGAGCTTAAGCATTCACTGTGATTTGCAGAGTATCTGGAAAATGTGTATCTATGTGTCCTTGATTCGTTATGAAACCCTGTTTTTATGTGTTCTGCAAAACTTCTTTAAATAATAATTCTTATCACAGACATGTAATGTTCTTCAGCTGTCAATAATGTTATAATCTACAGCCTTCCTTTCTTTAGGGGAGGATTTACTTGTTAATTAGTTCAGCTGGAGTGAAGTTCCTTTTGATTCATTTTGGTACTTTATAGTTGGCATTGCTCGCTTTATGCATATCATGACTTATATATTGCATTTGTAAATTAGTTTATTTCCACAGTTAGATGGGCTAGAAGAAAGTGTTGGATAGTGCAGGCAGAATATCTTTGCTGGTTGCTCAAAAGTCAGAAGAGTGATGGGAGCAGACCACACTTTTATTCCCTCGAGTGTAGAACAATTAGGGACGATTTTATTGAAAGATAAAGTGAATGTTGTGGGTTTGCTTTCCTTGGCTGGAAAATTTGGAATCAAGGATCACAGTCTCTGAATGAAGGTTGATCATTTAGAACTACTTCACACAAAGGGTTGTGAATCTTTCAAATTCTCTATCCCTGTGGATTGTGGATTTAGAATTACAAATGTACAAATGCCAGAAATCTGAAATAAGTATAGAGGATGCTGGAAATTCTCAGCTGGTTAGGCAGCGTGTGTGCAGAGAGAAACAGAGTTAACATTAAGCAGCTGCTTTTTGTTGAGTTTTGCCATCACTTCAAGTGTTTGAAGTCTCCTCTGACTCATTTTCTTGCCTTATAGTTGGCATTTCATCAGAACAAGGAAAAGTTAGAAAACGAATGTGCTTTAAGTTGGAGAGAGGTGGAGGGGCAGAGGGAGCAAAGGAGATATATGATAGGTTGAAGACCAAGGTTGTCAAGGTAACACAATTGCTTTCGGTGCTGTCTAAGAAGGAAATGAATGATAGTTATTTGTAGCTGATTTTTCTGCAGAAGTGTGAATAGAGGAAGATGAATGTGGGCAGTTAGAAAGAAGAACATCGTGGAACTGTGAGGTGCAAGCACAACACTTGTTGGAAATTTGAAATAAAGGAAAATGCTAAAAATACTGGAGTATTTGGGCTACTAATTTCAAAAAAGCTACTAGAATACAGAAGGAAAAATGGAGTGGTGAACGTTCCCTTCAGATAGCTGTCTCTCATATGGAACGCAGTTCAATCTATGAAAAGCAAAACTCTTTTAGGATAACTGTTTCTTCAGTGTTGATGAGACTGGACAAACTCCTCAATTTCAAACTGATGTAGTGTGGGCAGCCAACACAAAGCTCAATTCCTGCTCTTTTCAACCATACACTTAGAACCGGGTATAACTAGTTTTATGTTATGTAATTATTTAGCTTCCAAAATTAATGCTATTATCACCCTTGCCAGCAGATCTTACATCATAATCTTGGACAGGATAGAGAATAAAGTCCATTAACCACCAAAGCTAGATCAATGGATCAAAAGTCCATTAATCTACCTTTCCAGCTTCTATTATTGAGCAAGCCTGGGTCAATAGTTCTTCCAATGATCACAAAATCTAAAATACTTCCAGACCAATGTATCGAGAAAACACGTCTGACGTTACAAAGCATGTGCCTGGGAAAACAATCAATGCCTGGAGTCTGATGCAATTTGCTGCAAGTATCTCATGATGTATTCATGTTCTAAGAGATTCCTTGAAACCGAAATACTTCTGCTCTACAACTGCATTTCCAAGTATAAAAAGGATGAGGAAAGGGTTAGGTTAACTTTTGGCTGGAGGTTGACAGAAGCAAGATACACATTATTTTGTGATTCATAATGTTTGTTAGAAATCATCCATAAAAGGACTGATCATGATTGCCTTCTCTGTTTGGTTGTGTAAATACCAATTACTCCAGAACAATATTGGATTTCCTTTGTCCTTTAACGGGAGCAAAATCTAGGTGTGCCAAACTAACTTCCATATTATAACTGTGATTATTGGATTTCCATTCAATTTATGCTGATTTGCATTAGAACTTCTGTTTGTATTAATAGTTTGCCTTGATCAAAGACTGCAAAGTTAATCTGTGCTCCAGCTGCCCTCTTGTGGAAGTTAGTGTATAACAGGTGATATGATACAGTAACTTTGTGCCAGTTCAAGGGATGGGGAAAATGAGAGGGGGGTGTGGACCTGAGAAAGAATGGGGGCAGGTGGTGGGTATTCTAGAACAGTGAGTTAGAGACAAGAGAATAGCATGCCTGAAAAGAAGGGGGGGGGGGGGGTGCTCAGATGGGATGGTGTGAGAGAGAGGACAAGGAAAGTAATGTGTGGAGCAGAGTTGTGGAGGGTTGGAAGAGGTCAGAGAGAGTGGAAGGGGAAGTAAAGGAGTGGAAGTTCAGAGAAGATGATGAAGGCTAAAGGGCTTCTGGAGAGTGTGGGTGGAAGGAGCTGCAGTCGGCAAGTATGTATATGTGTCCATACAGTAAAGCCTGGACCGAGATCTCAGTATGTCAAGACCATGCAATAGCCGGTGTACAATGGCTATCTCATTGTTAAACAAAATCATCCAAAGGCAACTTCCACACCTCAATATGAAGACCAGCACTGGGAATGTCAGGACTCTTGCTAACAGCCCTAGTGGTTACAGTGAACATCAAATGGCCCAATGCTTCCCAGTGTTGTTTGTTTTGATACTACTTGCCTGTTTAATTCTCATAATCAATGTTCTCCCTTCTTATTAGCTTTCTAGTCCTCTGCTTCTGGTTCCTGAAAAATTCCCGGTCCTCTGATATACCATTCCCCTTTGCCACTTTGTTTGGTCAAGTTTTTAATTCAATATTTTCCTTGGCCTCCTTTGTTCATCACAGATGCTTCATCCTTCTCATCAAGTCCCTCTTTCTAATTGGGATTTAGGGATAAATTTCAACTGAGGGTAATGAAATATCTGCTTAAATTTCTGCTGACCTTTCCTTCAGTCTATTTTCCCATTCTACTCTGGACAACTCTTCTTTCATCGTGATTGCCCTTATTTAAGTTGAGGACACTTGTTTTAGACCTGAGTGTTTAGCCTCAAGCACTATCTGGAACTCTACCATGAGGCAATCACTATGCCCTAGAAGATCCTTAAGATCTCTTATTGATCCTATCTCATTATACATGACCACATCTAAAATAGCTTGCTCCCAGTTAGCGTGCACAAGGAAACAATCTACGAAACAATCCCTGCTGCACTCCATAAATTCCTCTTCCACAGTACCCTTGCTAATTAGATTAGTCCAATCATCATTCAAATTAAAATCACTCATGATAATTGCAGTTCCCGTCTCACACATCTTCAATATTTCCCCGTTTATGCTCTGTCCTGCACTTTGGTGGCCTACGGATCATTTCCACCCAAAATGATTCCACTGCACCTATATCACTGCTCACCATTGCACTGATATTTTCCTTGATTAATAACACTACCCCAACTCTTGTCCCTTTTTTTACTATTCTTCTAGACCTACAAATAACTTGGAATTTTGAGTTTCTAGTCTTGCTCATTTCTGCAACCACGTCTCTGTAATAGCCATTAAATCGAACTAATTTATTTCTATTTATGTTGCCAATACATCCATCTTGTTACAAATTCTGTGTGCATTAAGTAAAGAGCCTTAGCCTTTGACTTTGTACAATGGGTACTTCAGTTCCAATTTCTGTTGCACACTTATAGAACAGTGAAAGGCTATTTGGCCCATCAAGTCCATACCAGCTTCTTGTAGAGTAATCCAGTAAATTCCATTGCCCTACTGTTTCCCAAAGCCTAGAAACTACTTAATCTCCAGTTACCCAACAAAAGCCAAAATGGACTCATCCTTACAGGCAGTAAGTTCCAGATCGTGATATACTTAGTGTAACGAAAGTCTTTCCTCACATCCCCTTGAATACCATGTGCCCCTCCCTTGAATCAACTGCTAATGATAACATTTTTCTTTATTTACCTTATCTAAATCCATCACAATCTTACACATTTTTTTTCAAATATTCTTTCAAGCTTTTTTGTCCAAAGAGGAAAACTTCTGCAGTCTAACCCTCATATCTGGAACCATTCAATTATTTTTTCCCTGCACCTTCTTAAGGGCTTCCTCATTATTCCTAAAGTTTGGTGACCAGACTTGGCTCTCGTTTTGGGTTAAATGGGGTTTTATGAAGATTTAACATTACCTCACTGCTTTTGCACTTTGTGCCTCTGTTTAAGAAGCCCTCAATCCTGTATGAACTGCTCTTTCAATGTACCCTGCCATTGTCAAAGATTTATGCACATTCTGTCCCTGCACAGGTCTTGCAGTCAAGTAAATTGACCGATAGTAAATCAGTAGTTTATTTTGCATGTCTCCCGATTATTATTTCATGAATCAAAGCTTATTGGAACAATCAGCCAGCCATACATTTCCCTTTGGGTCCAGCTGTGTACCAATGGAGGGTCAAAATATCTTCAGAAGTAGCCAGCTGGACTCTTTTTGTAGGTGTACTATAGTGTCTGACTGTGCTTCATAGAAGTATAGATTCATGGAGTTATACAGCACAAAAACAGACCGTGTGGCTCAGCTTGTCCAAGATGACCAAGGTGCCTACCTAAACTAATCCTAATCACCTGTGTTTGCTCCATATCCCTCTCAACCTTTTCTATCCAAATGTTCATTAAATGTTGTAATTGTACCTGCCTCTACCACCTCTGAAACTTCAAATTTTATTGTGAAGCATTCTTTTGTTACTATGCAGAGCAAGGAGGGATGAAATGTGAAAGTGACATTAAAAATTAATAGGAGTATCATTGATTGCTGACAGTCTGTGGTTCAGTTCCTCCAGCTTGCAAACAGTGGGACTGATTTTGCTCAATAATATTCAACACATCCTGCCTCCGCATCTATTCTCCCCTTCTAGGTTCTGGACAGTTGCAGAGTTAGAGAGATGCACTTCGTCTGCTGTTGAACTGGCCTGGCCCCCTTCCAGATTGGGCTATGTGACACTGGGAGTAGATTGTGGGAGGGAACAATTTGAGCTTAGGTTGGGTTGGAAAAGAAAGCAGTTGCAGATCTATGCTACCTGGGACTGTACCTTCTGACCAGGACGCATCAAAAGTGCTTGCAAAACTAAGGAGGGATGTCACCTTCAGAGAGATGACCTACCATTTCCCTGTGCAACACTTGAAAACTAAACAGACTGAATAAGGAGGAAAACCTTCTCATATTATTTGCATTTTATGTGTTTTAATGACTGCACACTGCAATGGGAATTATTTCCAGTAAAAGAGAAAGAATCTTGTCAAGAGAGCAATATACAAATGCTAAGTGCTGGATGGTAAAGATCTAAGGTAATTCTGGTTCACCTTCAACTGTCCCTGTATATGCGCATTAGCTAACTATGGCACAATCATAGGAGACAAGCTCTTATCAATGAATCTACAACAGATCAGACACTACACATCGAAAATCTTTGTGTCATGCCCCTTTGATTGCAGAACTTTGAAAACCATACCTTTAATATCACCTTATTCATTCTAGACAAACTATACTTACCAGGAAAAAGAACTGAAGTTACTTGTCACTTTGTAAAATACTACTTCTGTCTTTTCTTTCTAAAGAGCATATGAACTCATTTGCTTCAAAACTTCTAGACAAAGAGATGCAAGTAGGCTTCAAAATGTCAGAAATTCATTTGATGAAATCAAATTTTCCAGAAATGATATAGATAGAACCCCAAGGAAAGTAAGCAAGCATGTCTAGAAAGAATAAGGTGACATTAAAGCTATAGTTTTCAATGGTCTTGGATTTGGATCTCCCTTGAACAAATTCTAAGGCTGCCACCAATGCTTACTGCACTCCTTATGGATTTTCCCCCTCAAAGAAAGTGATGAAATTTATGCAGCCACAGCTCCTGAGCTTGAATACACAGGTCTTGAAAACACATGATTCTAATAAAATAGCCAAGGTGCAGTCATAGGTGAGCTTCTACAACTAGCCATCAAACATTGAAGCTGAAAGGAAAATTAGAATGGTATTTTAGCACAGTGGTAATTAAATGAACTTGGAATGGTATATTAGTATTTCCATTCCAATTGCTGGATTTTAAGAGATGATCGAGGATCAATGTTGTATTTGCAAAATAGGATGTGAACAACTTTGAGGGGAATCTGTAGATGGTGGTGTTCCCACATGCTTGCTGCCCTTATCCTTCTTAATGCCAGAGGAACTGAGATGCTGTTGGAGCAGCCCAGCCAAGAGTGAATTTTGAAGTTGCCGCACAGTGCAGCCATGGTTCCCTCTTGGGTGGCTGAGGTGCACATCAAACAGGCTGCTTTGTCCTGGATGGTGTTGAGTATTGTTGGATTGCATTCATCCAGGTAAGTGGGGAATATTCTATCACACTGCTGATGATTGAGAGTTAGACTGACGGGGCAGATTAGCTGGACTAGATTTCTTCTGATTTTTGAGAACAAGACATAACTGGGCAATTTCCCACATCGCCTTGTAGATCCCAGTTTTGTAATGGTCTGGAACGCCTGGCTAGAGGCAGGACTGGTTTTTGGGTGCAAGTCTTCAGTAGTCCAGCTTGGGTGGTTCCACAGCCTTTGCAGGATCTAATACTCAGCCAATTCTTAATACCATATGAATTTGAAGACTGGCTCCTGTGCTGGTGGGGGTCTCAAGAGGGAGCTGAGGTGGATCATCCACTCTGTATACAGGCTGAACATTGTTTTGAATGCTTCATCCTTGCCTTTAGCACATATTCTGGGCCCCACCATCATTGTGGATGAGAATGTTCTTGGAGCTTCCTCCTTTAGCTTTTTAATTGTCCACCACCATTCATAACCAAGTGTGACAGAACAACAGAGCTTAGATCTAATGCATCAGTTGTGAGGTTGCTTAGTTCTATCTAATGCATGCTGTTTTTGCTGCTCAACAGTCAATCTGTTGCAGCTTCACTAGGCTGGTGCCTCATTTTTACCTGTGCCTGATGCCAACCCTGGCTTGTTCTTTATACTCCTCACTGAACTGGAGATGGTTCCCTGGCTTGATATTAAAAATAGAATGAGGAATATTCTGGGCCTCGAGATAAGAGATTCTGGTGGTCCACGGTGTCTCAAGGATGTCTAGGTTTGAGTTACCAGGTTTATTCTGAATCAATCTGATTTTTTAATTGTCCACCACCATTCATAACCAAATGTGGCAGAATGACAGAACTTAGCTCTGATGCATCTTGTGCAGCCACACAAAATAATTATATTCTTGGTGTGAAGGTGAAGCTTTGTCTCTACAATAACTGCATAGTATCAACTTCTACCTAAACGGCTATGGCCAGATGCATCTGCAACAGGTAAATTGATAGCGGCAAAGTTTATCCCTTGTCTTGAGAATGTGTATAAGGTATAATGAAAGGTTAGGAGAGTAAAAGATTGTGAGCCCTGAAACATGAATTAAAGGGTACATCACTATGGCTGTAATAGACTGCTTGAAATAGCTGTGCTTTGCTTTGCAGTGCCTTGCTTCAGAGATTTTGCTTGCTTCAGCTAGTTTTCCTCAGCCTTGAGGTATGATTATACAGTACAATCAGTTCTTGTCTCAGCAAGTCTGCACAATTGACTCTTACTCCACTAAGCTGACCCTGAGCCCACCCTGGGAAACCTTATGTATACAAAGATAATTGGTGGAACAAGGTGGTCTGAAAAGATTAAGGAACTATAGCTTTAGTAGAAATAGTAACTTTTTAAAGTAAATTCCTTTGTAACCAATCACGATGTAGAAAGTAAGTGCCATGCTGCTTGACTAATGCATGATCATTCCTTGTATGGTAATGGTTTGCACCTCTGAAAATGTATAGGAATGTATGTAGATCAATGTATCTCAGAGACCACCCGGTCCGGGACGTAGGTGCCTGGCTTGGTGCTCTCTCCTCAGATCACATAAAGAGATTGAACGAGAACAGTGGTCTTTTGAGTCTTCTCTCCGACCGAATTTGACAATTTGGCGAGCCAGCCAGGAGTCCAAACGGCACCCAGCGGTGGATCAGTGTAAGTGGAAGAAGCAGAAGTTTGCGATTGGAGACGAGACGGGCCCACAGGGCGATTTGACCCTGGTCTCCTCTCAGCCGCAATTCTGTAGCTTTCCCCCTTTGATCCCCAACTGGAGTGACCTAAGGACTCCTCGAACTGGAGAAGGGGAAATCGGTCGGTAAGACCTATTTATTTAAGTATTATTAATCTGACTAGGCACAGAGCAGGGTAACCAGGCCCTGCCTGCTGACAAAGGTTTGAACAATTCAATCAGGCACAGAGTAGGGTAACCAGGCCCTGCCTGCTGACAAAGGTTTGAAAGATTCGATTAGGCGTCGAGTGAGGTAACCAGGCCTCACCGGCTGACGATTAGTGAGACAAGGAGAACGAATGGGGGAAATCGGGCCTCGATAAGACCCGGTAAAGAGTTGAAGGTAAGAGATTGTGAGCGCTCGGGGAAAGGAGAAGTGGGGGAGGAGATAAGAGTCACCGAAACAGCATCCTGCCTTAGACTGGTTAAGAGGGGAAATCCCCCACGCAAAGGTCAGGATCTGAAGTGGATGCCGGAGTAGAGTGACAAAATGGGTCAAACTTTAGACAAAGGGGATGTTAAAACACCTTGGGAAAATTGTGTAAAGAAAATCCAGATCTAGAAAAGAGTTTTTGTCAACTTAGTGCACAATTGAACAAGAAATTGGGGGACTACTATTGGCCATTGGGGGGGGGACTTGGGATTTAGAAAAATGTATGTGCACTGAAACAGAGGTTTGGAAAACAAATTGTTCGCAAAATTGGAAGGATCTCATTACTAAATGGAAAGGGGTGGCAGAGAAATTGAGTGAGAAATCTAAACAGACCTCTTGGGAAGTAAATGCCAAAAGGAGGGATATCCCTATTACAGATGACCAGGGTATACCCCATCCATATATAGTCCTTAAAGCCTTGTGTGAATTGTGTGATAAAAAAGGAATTAAAGCAAAGGGGGAAACTGGTAAGCGAATGGCACCTTTGGACATGTCCGGACTTCAACTACTTTTTGAGAGTGGGGAAGACACCGATATGGAAGAGGTAATTGCCTCCGCCCCTCCCTTACCCCAACGGGGCACGGCTGTTCCCCCATTGTATCCCCAATTTCCCTCCCAACTTTCCACCTACTCAGAATCAGAGGAACAGGGAGCTCAGGAAAACTGACCTAGCAGGGAGGTTTTTTCGGACCCCATCGCTTGTCGCACTAGGTCTAGTGGTGGTAAGGGAAACCTTCAAGCTCCCCTGGAAAGTAATCTAGGGGCTAGGAAAGTAACAACTCCCCAGGGTACGAAGCTCAAGACTATGGGAGCCCATCATCAGACCTTGGCACCCAAAATCAGGCAGGCCCATAGCAAACCCACAGGGCAGGGAATGCATTTAAATCGCCCAGGGAGCGGGTGAAATAGCAACCCCAAAGATACGAATTCAGATACAGATGAGGATCATTCTAGGAGGGATCGACCAGAACAATTTTATAATAGGTCCTACCCAAAAGATGACGGTTCCTCAAAGACCCCTGGTAGGGTACAACTTCCCATGCGTAGGGCATCGAATCCCAGGGCAGGACAAGAAGGACAGGGAGAGACTGTTGAAGTGTATTCTCTCTGGAAACCCCAGGAGATGTACATGATTATGAATGGAGCCCCAGACAAGAAAACAGCACCTGTAGAAATCCTTTTAAGACCCGATGTACAGCTTCCCCAAGTCAAACAATATCCTCTGAAGACCGAGGCAGTACAGGGGTTACGTCCCCTTATTGCATCGCTCCTCCAACAAGGCATTTTAGTCCCCTGTCGGTCTCCTTGCAATACTCCAATCTTAGCAGTCCCGAAGCCAGGACACCCTGAGTGGTGCCTTGTTCAGGATCTACGGGCTATTAATGCCATTGCGGCCCCACTTCATGCTGTGGTGCCTAACCCTGCAACGATTCTCAGTTTAATTCCAGCATCGGCCAAATGGTTCACTATTATTGATTTACAACATGCCTCCTTTTCAACTCCTTTGCATGAGAACTCGCAGTACCTTTTTGCCTTCACCTTTGAGGATAGACAGTATACCTGGACCTGCCTGCCGCAGGGATTCATCCACTCCCCTACTATATTTTCACAGACCCTCTGCGGCCAACTGCGCTATATTCATTTTCCAGGGCAGTCCGCTCTCATACAGTACATAGATGATCTGCTACTGGCCAGTGACACCCAGGACAGCAATTTTACCGATACTAATTATTTATTGAATGCTCTCCACTCACGTGGCTATGTTGTCCCACTAACCAAGGTCAAATGGGGCCAGACCCAGGTTAAGTTCCTTGGGGTCCTGATTAGTGCCGAGGGTAGGATGCTAACGCCTGATAGAATTACCTCTATAGTGCAAGCTCCCCCTCCCACTACTCCTAAGGGGATGCGCAAGTTCTTAGGCTTGGTTAATTTTTGTCATCAGTGGATCCCTAACGCAGCATGTTATACCCGTCTGCTAAGTCCCCTAGCTTCTCCAAAGGCTGCGGCCACATTTAGTTTAAGATCTGAACAGCTCCAAGCTTTTCAAGAACTGAAACAACAGCTCTCTTCTGCTCCCACTTTGGGGAGGCCCCTTTATGATCGCCCTTTCCAGCTGTACGTTGCCATTATAGAAGACTGTGCCACAGCTGTGTTTACGCAGTTGCACGGTGATAGACGCCATCCGGTTGCCTATTTTTCCACCCGCCTTGATCCGGTGGCGCAAGGTTACCCCCCTGTACGCAGGCCATCCCGGCGGTCTACACTATGGTCACAGCCGCTGCCAATATTACCCTACAACAGCCTGTTACTGTTTATACTTCCCATATGATTTCCTCCTTCTTGACTACTAACTGTACATAGCACCTCACACAGGCTAGACTTAGCCGCTACAAGATGGCTGTTCTTCAGAACCCCCTTTTGACTTTTGCTTTTTGCTCCACAGTTAACCCAGCAGTGTTTGTCACCAGCCCACCAGACGAGTTGCCCGAAGCCCCTCACTCCTGTCCCGAAGTGAATTATTTCTTAACTTCTCCCAGACAGGACCTGACTGATCAGGAGCTACCACCCCCCCCGACAAAGCCCTTTTTGTGGACAGCTCCTCATCCGTTTCGGATATAGGGGAAAAGCAGGCTGGTTATGTCATCACTACTACTTCGGAGGTCCAAGAAGCAGGGAAACTGATACCTGCTGTTTCCGCTCAGAAAGCTGATGCAGCGGCAAAGGCTGCAGCAGCAGGACATGGGTGAGAGGTTAGCACAGAAACACGCACCTTATTACTGCGTGATACCCCTCGAAGTCCAGACATCTCCAACATTTTGAAACTTCAGGGGGACGCCCCTGCTTCTAAAATCCAATTGTGGCGGCAGCACAATTGCTGCCCTCACCCTGTGACACATGTCTGGACAATGCCGGTGGGCCAGATACGTGCACCTGATGCTTTGTTACCCCTCCTTACTGACAAACTCCACACTGATACTCAACTCGGTAAGGAGGGAATGTGTATGGTTTTGCTTAAAACATGGTGGAATCCAAATATGGAAGAGGTAGCTAGAAACAAAGCTATGAGGTGTGTGACTTGCCAAAAAGTAAATCCAGGCAAGTCAATTAAGTGTGAAGGAGGAAGGAATCCCCTCCCTGGGGGACCATTTGAGACATTACAAATGGACTTTATTGAATTACCACGGGTACATTCTCAGTGTTAGTTCCCTCAACTTTTTGCTACAGACCCAGTCTGGCAATTACATCCAGAACTCAACCTGCTCAGTCAGTGGTGGTGCCACTGAGCCTCTCTTGGTGATGGGTATTGAAAACCCTCCCCAGAGTACATTCTGTGTCCTACCTACTCACAGTGCTCCAAGTGTTGTTCAACATAAGGAGGCTGATTCATCACCTGTGGGTCAGTGGGTGGTAATCAGGAAGATGTTTCTTTGCCACGTTTAACATGCCAGGGGTCTGGAGACAATACTGAGGTCTCTCGAGCTGCTCTTCCAAACCGTGTACCATTGTACTGCCACCCTCTGGAGGCCATGTCATTAAGCTGTTCAAAAATATTAATTAACAAAACCAATTAACCAACTCACTTTTTGAATAGAATTTGAAGAAGAAAGTGAGAAAGCTTGTTTCCCAGTATGTTTACAAAGTATGATCCAAACGGATATATCGATGTAGTAAATATACTATCTTTCACATTTTATCTCTATTAAAAAGGTTTACTCGATTTGAATGATAACACTATTTACAAGGTTTAAGTACAAAAGTATGATTGACTACCTGGATATTTGATGATGAAAATAAATATGTAAAGCTTAGATTTGGCAAGTCAACCCATTATCCAATGATAATGAAGGGTCTTGACCTGACTCATGGACTGTCCATTTCCCTCTGTAGATGCTGCCTGACCCACTGAGTTCCTCTTGCACTTTGTGTGTTGCTCCAGATTTCCAGCATCTGCAGTCTCTCTTGTGCCTGACTCAATTTTATCTGAATTTTAATTGATTTTTATCTGTATAAAGATAAACAACTATTTTATCCATAGCCTAACATTAATCAGTACCAGATCTTTTAGAGACGGGCCAAGTAGATGTGCTGGAAGGTCATTTTGAGTGTGGTGCAGTTGGACTAAGTGAAAATAACAGAAAATATGGATACCCAGATTGATTTTTTATGACAACTTCATTTCTCTGAAAAACTAAGTGCAGGGTTCAGAGATATAAGCTCACAAAATAGTAAATTGGGTTTTCATTGGATATTGGGCAACACAGTGGCACAGTTGGTAGAGCTACTGCCTTACAGCTCCGGTATCTGAGTTCCATCCTAACCTCCAGTGCTGGGTGCATGGAGTTTGCACGTTCATCCTGTGACCACATGCACTTCCTCCAGGTGCTCCGGTTTCCTCCCATATCCCAAAGATGTGCAAGGTTAATTGGGTGCTGTAAATTGCTCCAAGTGTGTAAGTGAGTGGCAGAATCTGGGGGGACATGATGGAAATGCAGGGAGAATATAATAGGATTAATATAAATAGGTGCTTTGCAGTCAGTGTGGATGTGGTGGGCTAAAGAACCTGTTTCTATATGGTAAGACTCTAATTATGGACATTGGTGAGAAATCATCCATGACTCACAGGCCAATCCAGTGACTATAAGCACGGTTCCTAAATCTGATGCCAATAGTAGATGAAAGATGAAAAATTTTCACAGCAAAATGGAGATTCTCTGAATTGGGTCGACAGAAGCAAAGCATAAATTATGACGTACAGAATTGTAACTTAATGAATTGAGCAGGGAGGATGCATAATACTATTGTGTCAGCCATAGCTAGATTGATAGTGTCCTGAGAAGGTTGTTGTAGGGTCAGATCCCACCATGGAGACTGGAGCACAAGATCTAAGCTGACACTTCCTCAATACTGAAGGAATGCTACATAATGGGGAGGTGCAGCATTTCATATAAAGCCCAGTGTGCTCCTTCATTTATTTTTGTAATTTATAGATTTTTATGTCTTTGTACTGTACTGGTGCCGCAAAACAACAAATTTCACGTCATCGGTCAGTGGTAGTAATTCGGATTCTGAATTTGACTGTGGGAACCAAATGTCGTACTTTCAAATTTGCTGACAATACAAAATGAGGTGGAACTGTGAGTAAAGAGGAAGATGTAAAGAGACTCTGAGAAGATATACATAAGCTGAGTGAGTGGGCATGAAGGTGGCAAATGCAATATAATGTTGAAGAATATCAAGTTATTCACTTTGGTGCACAAAACAGGAAAGTATGGTCGTTGTTCAGGAATCTCTTGCAGGAGGTTAGGGATAAATTTGTCCCAGTGAGGCCGGGAAGGAATGGCAGGGTGAAGGAACCATGGGTGACAAGAGAGGTGGAACAACTAGTTAGGAAGAAGAAGGCAGCATATATAAGGTTTAGGAAGCAAGGATCAGATACGTCTCTTGAGGAATATAGGGTAGCAAGGAAGGAACTTAAGAAGGGGCTGAGGAGAGCAAGAAGGGGACATGAAAAGACCCTGGCGAGTAGGGTTAAGGAAAATCCCAAGGCTTTTTTCACTTCTGTGAAGAGCAGAAGGATGACGAGAGTAAAGGTAGGACCGATTAGAGACAAAGGTGGAAAGATGTGCCTGGAAGCTGTGGAAGTGGGTGAGGTCCTCAATGAATTCTTCTCTTCAGTATTCACCAAGGAGAGGGGCCTTGAGGACACTGAGGACAGTGTTGCTAAGGTTAATGTTCTGGAGCATGTAGGTATCAAGAGGGAGGATGTGTTGGAGCTGTTAGAAAATATTAGGACAGATAAGTACCCGCGCCCTGACGGAATATTCCCCAGGCTGCTCTGCGAGGCGAGGGAGGAGATTGCTGAACTGTTGGCTAGGATCTTTGAGTCCTCATCGTCCACAGGAATGGTACCGGAGGACTGGAGGGTGGCAAATGTTGTCCCCTTATTCAAAAAAGGAAGTAGGGATGGTCCAGGGAATTATAGACCAGTGAGCCTTACGTTTGTGGTGGGCAAGCTGTTGGAAAAGATTCTTAGAGATAGGATCTATGGGCATTTAGAGAATCGTGATCTGATCAGGGACATCCAGCATGGCTTTATGAAGGGCAGATCATGTCTCACAAGCCTGATAGGGTTCTTTGAGGAGGTGACCAGGCAGATTGATGAGGGCAGTGTAGTAGATGTGGTCTACATGGATTTTAGTAAGACATTTGACAAAGTTCCACATGGTAGGCTTCTTCAGAAGGTCAGAGGACATAGGATCCAGGGAGGCTTGGCCGTGTGGATTCAGAATTGGCTTGCCTGTAGAAAGCAGAGGGTTGTGGTGGAGGGAGTGCACTCAGATTGGAGGGCTGTGACTAGCGGTGTCCCACAAGGTTCGGTTCTGGGACCTCTACTTTTCGCGATTTTTATTAATGACCTGGATGAGGAGGTAGAAGGGTGGGTTGGCAAGTTTGCAGACAACACAAAGGTTGGTGGTGTTGTGGATAGTGTGGAGGACTGTCGAAGATTGTAGAGGGACATTGATAGGATGCAGAGCTGGGCTGAGAAGTGGCAGATGGAGTTCAATCTGGAGAAGTCTGAGGTGGTACACTTTGGAAGAACAAACTCCAAGGCAGAGTACAAAGTTAATGGCAGGATTCTGGGTAGTGTGGAGGAGCAGAGGGATCTGGGGATTCATAACCACAGATCCCTGAAAGCTGCCTCACAGGTGGATAGGGTAGTTAAGAAAGCTTATGGGATGTTAGCTTTCATAAGTTGTGGGATCGAGTTAAAGAGCCGCGAGGTAATGATGCAGCTCTACAAAACTCTGGTTAGACCACACTTAGAATACTGTGTCCAGTTCTGGTCACCTCATTATGGGAAGGATGTGGAAGCGTTGGAAAGGGTGCAGAGGAGATTTACCAGGATGTTGCCTGGTTTAGAGAGTATGCATTATGAGGAGAGACTAAGGGAGCTAGGGCTTTACTCATTGGAGAGAAGGAAGATGAGAGGAGACATGATAGAGGTATACAAAATATTAAGAGGAATAGATAGACAGCCAGCACCTCCTCCCCAGGGCACCAATGCTCAATACAAGAGGGCATGGCTTTAAAGTAATGGGTGGGAAGTTCAAGGGAGAGATCAGAGGAAGGTTTTTTACCCAGAGTGTTGGGGTAAAGGAATATGCTGCCTGGGGCGGTGGTGGAGGCAGGTACATTGGCCAAATTCAAGAGATTGCTAGGTAAGCGTATGTAGGAAGTTAAAATGGAGGGATATATGGGGGCAAGGGTTTAGATAGTTTTTAGGCAAGGTTTAAAGGTCGGCATAACATTGTGGGCCGAAGGGCCTGTATTGTGCTGTACTTTCTATGATTCTATGATTTCCTAAATGGTGAGACGTTGGATCATGTTGATGTTCAAAGGAAAGTAGGCATACAAGTCACAGACAGTCAACATGCAGGTGAAGTGGCAATTAGGAAGGCAAATGGGATGCTGACCTTTATTACAAGAGGATTAGAGTAAAGGAGTAAATGTCTTACTGTTATTATACATAGCCTTGATGAATCCACACCTGTGCAATTTTGGTCTCCTTACCTAAGAAGGAATATACTTGCCATAGAGGGAGTACAGCGAAGATTCACTAGACTGGTTCCAGGGTCGGCGGTTTGATGTATGAAAAGAGAGTGAGTAGACTGGGCCTGTATTCTCTAGAGTTTAGAAGAGTGAGAGAAGACCGCATTGAACCTTACAAGGTTCTTCCAGGGCTGAGGTGTTTGATGCAGGAAGGATGTTCCCATGGCTGAGGAGTCAAGAACCAGGTGTCGCAGTCTCAAAACACGGGGTGGGTGATGTAGGACTGAGATGAGAAGAAATCACTTTATTTAGAGGGTGGTGAATCTATGGAATTCTCTACCCTGAGGTGCTGTGGAGGCTCAGTCAGAGAATACGTTCAAGGCAGAGATTTCTGGATATTAAAGCAATAAAGATACATGGCATTGAAGTAGATCAGCCACGTTCTTGACGAATTGTGCAGCAGGCTCGAAAGGCCAAATGGTCTATTCCTGCTCCAATTTTTATATTTTTTTATTCCTATGATGCTACCTTGAAGGATGGTGGGGTAATTATCCTGCTGACTAAAGCAAAATTTATCCCAATCAGCATTTCTAAATACAGCTGATTATTATCATAAACCTATTTGTGGGAGCCTGCTATTCCCATATTGACTGCCGTTCCCAAATCACAAAGGGGATTATGTTCAAAAATGCTTCTTGTTTTGAATGGGACCTGAAAGATGCCAAGTAAACATGGCTTTTTCACTGCATTTTTGTGTTGGATATAAGTAGTACTGTGTACATGAATTACAGGGTAACAAGTCACATAAAAACGACCAATAAATTATGCATTAATTAAATGTCAGATAGTAGTTTAATAGACGTCCTGAGGATTTAACAAACTGCGGAGGACTCTTATGCTACCATACCTAATGGTCCATTAAACAATACTGCCTTAATTACACTTGCAGGATCATACTTTGCCACAGAGTTGCCTCTGTCATCTCTTCATGTCTTCAGATGAACAGAGGAGCACCAGGCTTATGCAGTATTGTTTCAGAGATAATTAGAGCTGCACTGTGTGCAGTCTCGTTACCTCAGTCGTATTTACTGACTTCTTCCAATTGACAAGCTTGTGATTTTGAAACAAGAAGTGAATGGATAAGGATTGGAATTGCGCTGGTCAATAAATAGAACAGCTAAGAAAATGATGTTTTAATTTTGTGATGTATATTTGTTTTTATAAAGTTTCAGCTATTTGACTGGAACCCATGCTGATCAATGAGCTGGATAACTCATGGCCAGGAGTAGGTGTTGCTACACTCTGAGCAGAAACATTTCAGGAGAAACAGGCCCAACAGTCAACCATCTGCCACAGTAGCTTTCATGGTGGTAAGATTAGATAGAGGGGCAGCTCCCGTCTCCGTGCTAGGAATAAAACTTCTAGACATACTGGTCAAACACTGTAAGTTTATCCTGTAAACACAGTCCAAGACAACATCCTGGGAAAAACCACAATGCTTTGCAGAGCCAGTTTTTCCAGATTACATCTTTCTGTCTCTTCTTCTAATGTTGTTTTAAAATCTCCCCTTCTATCTACCTTTGTAACTACATTACATCCCAGAACACCATAAGCTTAGTTCACGAGCTCACTGGTATCAATCTTTTTCAAGAATCTCCGGGGCCTTGCACCAGATATTAATATTTAAATAAAGCATTAACACACTCTGGTGCAGTAGTCAATAGATAAGTCCATCTCTGTACAACCATGAATGTGAGTAATTTCAAAATTACAGACAGCCATTAATCTTGAGATAAGGTTCTTATAGACTTTGGAAGACTACCACAATCAAAGTTTTTTGAGCTTTTAACTGCAGGGCTTAAGGCAAAACGGATTCATCATTTTCTTAAGAGGGATTATAACCAAAGATAATATGAGGCATTCAATCATTAGTCATTGGCCGAAGGTCCTGAAGTCATGAGAGGTACCAGTCTCTCTTTGTTGGAAGGGGTGAATCAAAGAAAAACAATGAACATCAAGGGTTTCAAAACTAAGATCCATTTGTTATGAATCCTACTTGAGAGCATGTAATTATTACCTTTGATTGTAGAACGATGGATGAAAAGACAAGATTTAATATTTGAGATAAAGGAAATCAATAAAGATAAGATATTTATTTATTAGTCACATGTACATCAAACCACACAGTGAAATGCGTCTTTCTGTGTTACTGAGAATGTGCTGGGGGCAGCCCGCAAGTGTCAGCACTCTTCCAGCACCAACATAGCATGCCCACAGCTCCTAACCTGTACGTCTTTGGAATGTGGAAAGAAACTGGAGCACCCAGAAGAAGCCCATGCAGACACGGGGAAAACGTATAAACTGCTTATAGACAGCGGCAAAGTTGAACCTGGGTCACTGGGTCAAACAATCGAGGACCTAACTGACATTCAACATCATTGTTCACAATGCACAAGGAAGACCATCATGTAACATCACTTTTATTATTTTATATCCTAGGACACGTCAATGTGCATTAATTTCTTTCACTTTGCTCCTGTCCATTTTACAGTACAATTCTCACTCGATTTCTTAAACAAATTTATGCTTGATTTGGAAATATCTGGGACTTTGGAGAGTAAACTTCCTCCAGATAATAAATGCTGGATGCAAGTTATAATCATGTAATTGCATACATGTACACAAGAGGGAGCTGCTCAAGGATGCAACATTGCTGGATTGCAGCAATCTCCTTTGCATCCTCTCCAGTGTGATCACATCCTTCTTATAATGAGGAAACCAGAACTGCACACGATACTCACAGGTTGACAATGGCAACTTAGCTCTTACCTCACCATCCACACAATCTAGGGCTGTGGTGCTGGAGGTGCTGCCTTCCAGATAAAATGTTAAAATCCAGTCCATGTGCATGCTCAGTTGAATGCAAGGTAACCTGGGTCACTATTTAAAAGTGAAGCAAGAAATTCTGCCAGTACATTGGCCACTAATTCAGCCCTACCACCTTAAGAAGTGGCTTACCTGGTTGCTTCCTTCTCTTACAGTATATAGGATCTTGCCTTGTGCTAATGTGTGCCTCATTAGTTTTACGAAAGTTATATTCAGGATCACAAATTAGAAAGCATATCATGACTCCCCTTGTTTCAATCAATATTATTAAAAACATAATGTTATACCAATATATAATAATGGAGAAGACTTCTACAGCAGAGCTCAAGCTTATTGTCATTGTGCAATGAATTATAGAGTCATGGACTCATACAGCACAGAACAGGCCCTTCAGTTTTCACTAAAAACAAACCCAGTCTATCCAGTCCAAGACTCAGTACCACAGCCATGTGTTCTCCCTCAGCTAGCATCTGCCACCTCTTGTGTCTCTATCCAGTCTCTCCTCATAACTGGAATGTTCCATCCCAGGCAACATCCAGGTGAATCTCCTTTGCATCCTCTCCAGTGTGATCACATCCTTCTTATAATGAGGAAACCAGAACTGCACACGATACTCACAGGTTGACAATGGCAACTTAGCTCTTACCTCACCATCCACACAATCTAGGGCTGTGGTGCTGGAGGTGCTGCCTTCCAGATAAGATGTTAAAATCCAGTCCATGTGCATGCTCAGTTGAATGCAAGGTAACCTGGGTCACTATTTAAAAGTGAAGCAAGAAATTCTGCCAGTACATTGGCCACTAATTCAGCCCTACCACCTTAAGAAGTGGCTTACCTGGTTGCTTCCTTCTCTTACAGTATATAGGATCTTGCCTTGTGCTAATGTGTGCCTCATTAGTTTTACGAAAGTAATACTTTATTTGTGAAGTGATTTCAGATGCTGTGGGTCTGATGGCTTTGGTACTAGATTAGCAATACGCGAATAGTGAGATTACATTGCTCTGTGGTGAGCATGAAGATGAATTCAATAAATCTGGTATTTTGAAGGCTGGCACCAGTAAAATGATCATGAAAGCTGATGTTTACCATTAAAAGCCATTTGGTTCACTGATGTCCAGCAAAGGTGGAAGGCAGACAGTTCTACCTGATAAAATCCCAAATTATGTAGATCATCTTAACCTAAAAGCAACAAAGGATCCATCTCAATGTTCAAGCACTTTGATTTCTTTCTCCTCAAACTGCACTCCATGGATGACTTAAATTTACGAGCTGGAGTTTATTGTATTTGCTCCTTAACCAGTGTCACTTTGATCAAATCATACATTTTGAGTTGAAGAGCTAAAGTCCAGCCTGATGCCTGGCTGTATCTTGAGAGGATCACAACTAAATTATAGGATGGGAAATGATTAACTCTCGTGCTGATCCAGGGATCTGAGATATACAGAGAATGAGGTCCTGGGCCTGATATCTTTTCTTCCTGCAGTAAAAAAAATATAATGACCTTTCTGATAATTTTAACACAGCTCTTTTACCCAATTTGAAAGCCTTTCCTTGTTGATGTAATTTTTTTTGCTGACATCAGGTTATATTTGCAAATCAGTTATAATTAATAAAAATAGCTGGAAATGATGGTGAATTGCAAGTATAAGTTTCAGATCTCCAGGTCTGGTGTCAAAGGGAATGCATCAAAAATTGGTGTAAGTATTTTTTCCTTAAAGCTTTGGTACACTCAACACAAACTAGAGGAATTTGTAACTTTGAATCATTGCGTTGCTTTAGCAATAATGTACAGTATTGTACAGTTATCTCTCAGTCAATTCCTATTCTTGTTGCGAAGTGGTCACTGGATGGCACTGTACCAAACAGAAACTTGGCTGTGAAGGATTAAGGCTCCTGTTAATCACAGGATAAACTTGACCTTTCATCCATGAATTTTTTTCACTTTTTTCACTTTCCCATTTGCAGCATCAGTTCCTTACTCCACTGGTATCATCCTTCATGCACAGAACAGCTATTATGGATCTGGATGGTGCATTTGATCACAGGAACCAAGACATTCAATGCCAATCGCGCCCTCATCCAGTATCCACATGGGACATCTTGATGTTATGAAATTACCAGAGAACTTACGGAAGGTTAAGGATGAGAAAAATTCATTCGTCAACGAACAGCTTCGGCAATTTGATTCCTCATCACGTCCATTGATCCATTCCTCTCTGCAAACCAGACTGATTTTTGAAAACATTTTTACTGATGGTATACAAGTGATGTAAACAAAGATCTTTAACAGGCAATCAGCAGCAAAAAGCCTGGCTGCCTTTCTCCTTTCTAATGAGGGCATTTCAAAACCAGGATAATGCTTATTTCCTTAGTTCCATTCTTCTTCTTCTTAGGCAGTCCCTTGTGATTGAGGACGACTTGCTTTCACCCTAGTTCTGTGGGTTTTGAGGTGGTGACAGCGGACTCTTCCACTGATGCGCCAGGGAATGTCTAATGGGGTGGGCAGGTAGATTGTTTATGAGGTGGAGTTCCTGCTGCTAATGTATGAATTCTGTGTGCATGGTCTTGAGGGTCTTAATGTCATCTCGAATGCTCCCTCTCTACTTAGAGTAGTCATGAGCCAGAGATTCCCCAGAGGCAATAGGCAGGTTGCATTGTCTTTAAGGATCTTTGAGCACACCTTTGAATTTTTTCCTCTCTCTGTCTGGTAATGTGCCCCCATGACACAGCTTGGAATCATGTTTGTTTCTGGTGTCAGGCAAGTGAGCAACAGGGCCTGTACAAGGCAGCCAACCAGGAGTAACTTGGACATCTCACTTGCTGGTCAAACTCAGCACCCATGCCTGCTCATTGAGTGCTGGTCCAACTTTGCTTAGACCATGGATCAAACCTGGAATCCTCTTGCTCTAAGCAGTTTAACTACTCACTTTGTCATCTGGAATTAGTGTTGCATGGTGACATTTTGGGCTTTGGTCACCTTTGGATTTCCTGCCCCCTTATCTCACTCCTATCCCAGACCAGCAACAATTTCACCAGCTGAAACCAAATGCCCTCCTTTTCAGTAACTTCACTCTCACCACTTGTACTAACTACACACATACACTGCGAAGCCTTACCCATCTCTGCAGAGGTGACACGGATAGTATTTCATCCTTCCTTTCTCATCGCTAATTCTTCACAACTCACAAGTCTTTGGCTGGGAGTATCAGCAAGTAGATACCTGCAACTTCAGGCTATCATATTACAGCATCTCATCTTTCTGCCTGAGAATAGGTGCTGTTGAAGCTGTCAACAGTTTTTATATTTCCTGGGTCTTCCACAAGATAGATGTTGTGAGAATTTGTAGCATTAAGTCACTTATTTTGAAAACCAGGGTCGACTTTTGCTTTCACTGGCAGGAAGGGTTTCAGTGCAGCAGATTGATCATCCCATTGGAAAACTTGACTGAATTGGGGCGACCTTCCCAGGACCAGCAATTGATCTACTTTGTCCTAGGAGTTAAACATCAAGGTGATCGACCCATTGACAGGAGGACCTGGGCAACAGTGAAACTACAGTGGCTGGAATATTGCTGTCAACTCAGGCAGAAGCCGATAATGACAAATTGATCGTGGAAGCTAATGAGAATACGGCACGGGAACAGGATTACATGACTCCTTGGAGCATGAAGAACTCCATCACTTTTCTTAATGGTCATTAAATAGCACTGCCATATGTTCACTATTGAGTCACTCCTCGTAGTTATCAGTGTGCTCTGGATACTTTTATTTTCAGTGTGTGACCTATGCATTTGGGTTTTCACATTGACAATCTAATAATAATTAAAGAATATAAGTAGAATTTGAAACCAGTTCTGCAGCAGCACAGATCTCGGAACCAGTAAGCTAATGTGGTAACAGTGAGACAGATTAAGAGGAGATTAAATGCAATTTAAAACTGTCATATAATGTTAAAAATTAAATAATAAAATTCCAATGCTGAAAGAATAGGCAAGTGGCCCAGATTAGTAGACCTTCCTCAGAGCCCTTTCATAAGCATATTTGGCAAGTTGACCTCGTTCTGTCTAGTATGGTTTGATGACTAAAACATGGTGAAATTTCATTCAATGGAGATTATTTTTTCTTCTTTCAGTGATCTCCAGGTCTCACCAGTTAAGTGACTAGATATTTATACTGCACAATATTGGAACAAAATCAACCTCTGGAGAGATTGGAGGAGCTTTTATTTGAGAAAGATATAGCATCTTATGAAGTCACTCATATACTGTTCCACTGTAGTCAAATATAGCAATTATGTAAACACAAATAGCCATTTCTCAATAATGGCATGTTGGTCTAAGGTGGTACATTGACCAAAACTTCAGTAGAATTACCTGCCTCCTCTTTGATCAATACAATGGAATCTTCAATATTCACCTCAGCTAGCAGGTGGAGTTTTGGTAAATATATTGTCCAATGCCTGATGCTATCTGCTGTGCAACTGGATCATTATCATCCAACACAATCGCCGGCAGCCACATGCTTCATTTGCTGGAGAAATGTGAATTGGAATTAGAATTGGATTTAGTTGGAATTGGTTTATTAATGTCACATGCCGAGATACAGTGAAAAGCTTTGTTTGAATGCTATCCAAATAGATCATTCCATACATAAGTACATCGAGGTAGTAAAAAGGAAAACAGAATGCAGAAAATAGTGTTACAGTTACAGAGAAAGTGCAGTGCAAGTAGACAAGTAAAGTGCCAGGGCCACAATGAGGTAGATTGGGAAATTTTGTGAGAAGAGAGTTGCTGATTTTAGAACTTTCAGCCTGGACTACAGTCCATCTTACTTTGACATCAGAAAAACAAAAGACAACTCAGATCAGGCATCCAGTTTGAGAACTGCACTCCACCAAGCTGAGTTTCATATTCAGATCTATTTGAATCCCCATTCCATAGTAATCACTGAATCACTAATCAGAAGCTGTTTGTCAGACACTCAATAAATGATGAAAAGCTAGACTTCCTTATTCTGTGATAGGTACCTTAACTTGAGAGATTACAGTAATTTAACATGTTGGCTGATACTACAACCTCTCTCTATCTCTTTCTCTCTATCTCTAAGCCACAAACCTAACTCCATGTACTCACAGTCACCTCAGTGGTCAATGTTCCAGTGGTGCATGTCTTCTGATGACTGACCATATCACCCTTGCCTGACTACAGTGGCGTCGTAGCTGAGCAGTTATCTTTTTAAGGATAAACTCTGCTGACAGTTATCATTTTTCGCTTTGTTCTTCAGCTCAAGTTTGTCCTACACCCCCTTGTCTTTAGCTTTAAGCTGCAAATCCTGCACGGGTTGACCACCTAGCCTTGAGTACGCAATAATTTAGCTCGAACCAATTAAGTTACATTCACGGGGAAAATACTGCAGGTGACTCTGCATGTGTGTCTGCACACATCCAATTTCTCTGCCACTGCCCCTCCCAGTTCATTTGATTGTACTGTCTTCATTCTGTTTGTTTTAAATCCGTGCGTTAGCATTCCACTGTCATCAAGAGATGTCATGCTGTTTGATATGTGATCCTCATCCTGCAAAACTGCTTTGATGGGAAAGATTCTGGGGTAATCTGGAGCTGATAAGTGGGTTTCACTCCAGCAGTGCTTTAAGCATTGACATTTCCAAAGACTTTTGGGGATGCGTCCCAAATTGGTAGAATCACATTGGCACTTTTCTGTGAATTTGTAAGTCCTGTGACCAGCCAGACCACAGGGGCTCTGAGAAGGAAACAGTAAAACTTCAACAAATACATAAAATAAAAGAGAAAATCCCGTAAGTACTCAGCAGGTCAGGCCACATCTGTGGGAAGAGAAACAAGAGTTAATATTTCTGAGGAAGGGTCTTTGACCTGTTTCTCTTCCCACAGATGCAGTCTGACTTGCTGAGTATTTCCAGCATTTTCTGTTTTATTTTAGGTTTCCATCATCTGCAGCTTTTTCTTTTATTTTCAGCAAGTACACATCAGCTCTTCCAACATTTCCTTCAGTTTAGACCCTGTTTAGAAGTGTTCAGTGTAGAGCTTTTGATTCCTCTTGGCACACTGGGCTATTAAGCACGGACATTTTCTATGTGTGGAAACATGGATGAACCTGCACTGTGGACAGCACAGCAGGACAGCAGGTGGCGCTGATGCCCCACAGCTCCAGTGACCCAAGTTCATTCCTGACCCCTGTCCTGTCTGTGTGGAGTTTGCACGTTCTCCCTGTGGCTGCAGGGGCTTCCCCCAGGTTCCCTAGTTTCCTCCCAGATCCCAAAGAGATGCTGGTTGGTAGATTAATTGGTGCCTGTAAATTATCTCCAATGTAGGTGACTGGTGGGAGAATCAAGGGGAGAACCATAGAAACATAGAACACTGCAGCACAGAAAACAGGCCATTCAGCCCTTCTAGTCTGTGCCGAAACTTTTTCCCGCTAGTCCCATTGACCTGCACCCAGTCCATAACCAGACCTTTCCCATCCATGTATCTATCCAATTTATTCTTAAAACTTAAGGGTGACCCCGCATTTACCACGTCAGATGGCAGCTCGTTCCACACTCCCACCACTCTCTGAGTGAAGAAGATCACCCTAATGTTCCCCCAGACCTTTCCCCTTTCACCCTAAATCCATGTCCTCTCGTACTTATCTCTCCTAATCTAAGTGGAAAGAGCCTACTAGCATTTACTCTGTCTATACCCCTCACAATTTTGTAAGCCTCTATCAAATCTCCCCTCATTCTTCTACGCTCCAAGGAATAAAGTCCTAACCTGTTCAATCTTTCCCTGTAACTCAACTCCTGAAGACCCGGCAACATTCTAGTAAATCTTCTCTACACTCTTTCAATCTTACTGATATCCTTCCTATGCGAGCAAGAATAAGTTTCAGGGAAGTATGTGAAGGGATAGATTGATGGAATTATACTCAGAACCATCAAAGATTCAATGGGCTGAATGCACTCCTTTTTATATAAGAAAAAAATCATAAAATATGAGACAACTGCCTTTGCATTACAGAGCCTGACTCTTTGCTTTGGTTAAATGCATTCTTGCTGGAGATTTGGCTACACATGTATGTCTTAGAGTCATAGAGCACAGAAACTGGCCCTTCAGCCCATCATGTCCATGCCAACCATTACACTTTTCAATACCAGTGCATTTACCTGCACTTGCTCTGTAGCCTTCTATTGCTTGGTGATTCAAATGCTCATCTGGATTCTTCTCAAATATTACGAGAGTACCTGCCTCCACCACCTCCTCAGGCAGCTCGTTACAGATTCCACTGCTCTCTGTGTGAAAAAGGTGCTGCTCAGATCGCTGCTAAATCTCCCACCTCTCACCTTATACCTCTGCCCTCTTGTTTTACACACCCCCACTAAGGGAAAACAGCTTCTTACCATCTACCCTCTCTATTCCCCTTATAATTTTGCGTACCTCTATCAAGTCGCCCCTCAGCCTCCTCCTTTGGTGTATGATTTAGAATTGCTGGACAAAGAACAGGAAGATGGACTAAAGTGAGGTGTGGCTGATAAATCCATGCCAGAAATCCAAACTATGGAGGAAGATAAAAAATACAAAGCTCTGCACTGAATGGTGACATAAGATCATACCATTATTACACCATGGAAAGATCATAAAGATTATTGAGTCTGCACTAACTCTCCTCGACCAATCCAGTCAGTCCCATTCCCAGTTCTTTCATTGTATCTCTACAATTGTTTTCATACAAAGTGCATTAATCAATTTGGATATTCTATGAATATTAATTAGAAGTGGTGTATCATTTTATACATGTCTTTGACTAGTTAGTGATTCCTACTGGGCAATGTTGGTCTAGCTTCTGTACTCAAATGAAAGGTTTCAGTTATCACAGAGTTGGTTACCAAAGCATGTCTCCTGTCCCACCGAAACATCCTCGACCACTGCTATACAACCATCAAAGATGCCTTCCGAGCCACCCTCCGGCCTCACTTTGGTAAATCGGACCACCAGGCTGTGCTTCTTCTCCCTGCATACAAACAGAAACTGAAACAGGAGGATCCAGTACAGGGAGTGGTGCAGTGCTGGTCTGAGGAAATAGATGAGCTTCTATGCAACTGCTTTGAGTCAGCGGACTGGTCCATGTTCAAAGACTCAGCTGCCAGCCCAGATGAGTATGTCACCACCATCATGGACTTTATCAGCGAGTGTATTGAGGACTGTGTACCAAAGAGGACAATATGGGTGTTCCCAAACTGGAAACCATGGATGAACCAGGAGATCCACTCCCTACTGAAGTCGAGGTCTGCAGCAAACAAATCTGGTGATCCTGACCTGTCCAAGAAATCAAGATCTGACCTCCAGAAAGCTTTCAGGAATGCCGAGAGACAATACCGGTTCAAAATCGAGTCCCAGACCAGCTGTCAGTTATGGCAGGGCTTACATGCTATAACGGGCTACAAGACGAAGTCAGGCTGCATAGTTAACAAAAGTGCACCCCTTCCTGATGAGCTTAACGCATTCTATGCACATTTTGAACAGAAGGGAAGTGGATTGTCACCACCCATCCTGACAGCCTCCAATGCAACTGAACCCACGGACACCATCTAGGATGTAAGATCAGTCTTCCGGAGAGTGAACCCGGGGAAAGCATCTGGCCCAGGTGGTGTCCCTGGCTGAGTGCTCAGATCTTGTGCTGATCAGCTGGTGGGAATATTTGCAGACATATTTAACCTCTCCCTGCTTCAATATCAGGTTCCCACCTGTTTTAAGAAGACCACTAGCATCCTGGTACCGAAGAAAAACAACGTAACGTGCTTTAATGACCACCGCCCAGTGGCTCTGACATCTACCATCATGAAGTGCTTTGCGAGGCTGGCCATGGCACGCATCAACTCCAGCCTCCCAGACAACCTCAACCCACTGCAATTCGCCTACTGCCATAACAGGTCTACAGTGGACTCCATCTCCCTCCAACAGACCACAATCAGTGAGGATAGGCAGCAATACCTCCAGCACAATTATTCTCAACACTGGTGCCCCACAAGGCTGCGTCCTCAGCCTTCTACTCTCCTCCCTATATATTCAGGACTGCGTGGCCAGATTCTGCTCTAACTCCATCTACAAGTTTGCAGATGATACCACCGTAGTAGGCCGTATCTCAAATAACAGTGAGTCGGAATACAGGAAGGAGATAGAGAGCTTAGTGACATGGTGTCATGACAACAACCTTTCCCTCAATGTCAGCAAAACAAAAGAGCTGGTCATTGATTTCAGGAAAGGGGGCGGTGTACATGCACCTGTCTACATCAACGGTGCTGAGGTCGAGAGGATTGGGAGCTTCAAGTTCCTAGGAGTGAACATCACCAACAGCCTGTCCCGGTCCAACCACATGGACGCTGCGGCCAAGAAAGCTCACCAGTGCTTCCACTTCCTCAGGACGCTCAAGAAATTTGGCATGTCCCCTTTGACACTCACCAATTTTTATCAATGCATCATAGAAAGCATCCTACCTGGATGCATCACGGCTTGGTATGGCAACTGCTCTGCCCAGGACCGCAAGAAACTGCAGAGAGTTGTGGACACAGCCCAGTGCATCACAGAAACCAGCCTCCCCTCCATGGACTCGGTCTATACCTCTTGCTGCCTTGGTGAAGCAGCCAGCATAATCAAAGACCCCACCCACCCAGGTCATTCTCTCTTCTCTCCTCAGGCAGGGAATCAGTCAGGAGATACAGGAGCCTGAGGACGCATACAACCAGGCTCAAGGACAGCATCTATCCCACTGTGTTAAGACTATTGAATGGTTCCGTTATACGATGAGATGGACTCTTAACCTCACAATCTACCTTGTTATGACCTTGCACCTTAGTGTCTACCTGCAATGCAGTTCCCTGTAGCGGTGGCATTTTACCCTGTATTCTGTTACTGTTTTTACCCTGTACTACCTCAATGCACTCTGTGTATCTGCACTGTGTAATGAATTGATCTGTACGAACAGTATGCAAGACAAGTTTTTCACTGTACTTCGGTACAAGTAACAATAATAAACTAATACCAATACCAATTCCTCTCACTACTGAGTCAGAAGGTTGGTGGTTCATACCTTAAATACCCAGGCTGATATTCCACTGCAGTTCAGGGGAGTTTTGCATGGTTGGAGGTAGAGCAATTTGAAATGCTGTGAAAGCTGGCATAAGAATAGAAGGTTTACTTCCATTCTGCTCGACACACAGCTGTGTAACTTGAATATCAGAGTGCTATCTTCCAGAGGAGGCAGACAATCACAACTATAACCACTGCAACCAAAGGGCAAGGGAAGCCACATGTAAAACTGCCGATTTTGACAACACTAAATTTGTTGGGTGTTTGATAAGTTTGACCGCTTTGAGGCAATAATTCACTTTATTGTTTAACGCAGTTTATCTGTGTTAATCAGGAGGTAAAATGTAATGAAGAAACACAGATTAAGAATTCTACCTAGTTTCCACAAAAAGCGACAATATAGACCTTTGTGAATACTTTTCTTAGTTTGAACACTCTTCAAAACAATTTCTCATTTCAACTGCACACAATGGCCCAATTAATACTGCAAACAAATAGTGAAAGATTATGCTCTACCACTGATCCTGTTAAATCCTGTGTTAAGTTTATGTAGGTATAGAACAGAATTCACTATAACGAACCAACATGGTTGATTTATGGCCTTGATAATTAGTAGTATTGCTGTGTCTGTATTTGTGAACTCAGGTTGGCTCACTCCTGGGATTTATCATATCCCATTGGTTTTAATGAAACATCCATGCAGCAGAACATTTTACCCTTGGTTCAGGAACACATATTTGGACAAGCACACTGCTATGCTCTGCTTGGTTATGGTATATCTAGATCTGAAGATTCAGGTTCTTTTTTTCTGTTTGTGGAGATGACCCTATCTGAGAAGGAGCAGATATGGATGTACAATGGGAACTTCAAATGGTGTTCTCGATGAGGCCGTACACACCATTGTAATAACACAATTTTCAGAGACTGTTGAGGTGGCCGACATCAGCAAAAGGATGCTTCTTGGCTGCACTAAAAATCCACTTCCTTTGATGAAATTAAGAATCAGAGTTTGTGGCATTCAGTCACTGAGTGCCCAACTTTAGTAAGATCTGGTAAGATTCTGGCGCTGAATCTGTATTAAAGGAGCACTCACCTGTAGGCAACTTGACCACAGAATCCTTCTGCTGTTTGGACTTGGTGGCGAGTCTCTTTCAGATCTTGTACCTTGTTACTGTCAGTAAGCATCACTCACTATTACTGGGTGCTATTACTGCTGCTTTCATTAAGGAGGAGGAACCTCTGGAGGAAGATGAATCGCGGTAGCTTTAATAACATTGCACAGAGCAGCTATACTTACTGCAGGACTGCTGCCCAGCAGTCAGTGCATGGGAGGTCGTATCCAACAAAATAGTGTTGCTTTTCAAATGATGTCACCATCCAGCATTGGAATTTATTCCTCAGACACTCACCGTGCTTCAGAGGCTGTATTTGTAACCAAAGCCAGCCGTTGGTCCCCAGGAGTCCGGAACTTATTTGCATAGGAATGGCTGAACGCCACTGGTTCCTTTTGAAACTGATGGCCACAGTCAGCGTGATCTGGCCCAACAAGTGGCCATATACAGTTTAACACAAAATATTGTACCTCCTCACCACTGTTGCCACTCAAAAAAAGGAAAAATTATAATTTGGTCAGGCAGAGGAAACATGATTTTATGAAAACGAAATTGTGTTTGACAAATCTATTAGAGTTTATTGAAGGTGCAACCATCAGGATAATTCAAATGGAAGTAGTGGACTTAATAAATCTAAATTTTCAAAAGATACTTGATGAAGAGCCATATGAAAGTTTATTGCACAAATTAAGGGCTCATGGGACTGGAGGTAGTATATTATCGTAGTTAAAGGACTTATTATATAACAGAAAACAAGGGAAGGAATAAGCAAATCATTTTCAGTTGTTGGTGGTGTGTTGTTACATGAAGATTGTCACAAGGATCGGTGACAGTGACTTAACTATTTACAAACTATGTTAGTAGGTTACATGAATAGACCAAGTATGACCTATCCAAATTGGCAGACAGTGGCCAGTTTTGAATTTGCACCCCATGTTAAGTACCTCACTTCCCTGAATTCTCTTCACAACCAAACACAATTCAAGCTGGCAAAATATGAAATAACAATGCTCTTTCTTCTTGTTCAGTTCTAGCTGCCACTCCTAAGTTTTCAGGAGCTACCAGAGACATGGTTCACACATACGCACATACAGACACACACATAAACACACACAGATATACATATACTGAAACATACATATACACACAGATACACATACACCATACATACACACTCACAGACATACACACAAACACACACACACACACTCACAGACACACATACACATATTCTAAAGCATGTGCCAGTGTGCACAAGGAGTCTCAAACCAGATGGATTCTGTGAAAACTCTCTCTGTTGCGATTCAACCATAGAAGAAAGCAGGAGATGATTTTATATTTATTCACCTTTTGGGAGCCGGCATTGCTGGCAAGGCCAGCACTTATTGCCCATCCCTAATTGCCCTTGACAAGGTGAGCTGAGCTCTTGAACCACTGCACTCCTTCTGGAGAAGGTGCTTCCATAGAGCGTTTGGGAAGGGAGTTCCAGTGTTTGGATGGATGGGAGGTGAGGATACTGATCATACTCATTAAGCTGGAAAGAGTGCAACGAAGATTTACCAGAATGTTGCCGGGACTCGAGGGCCTGAGTTATAAGGAGAGGTTGGGCAGGCTGGGCCTTTATTCCTTGGAGCAGAGGAGAGAGAGGGGTGACCTTGTAGAGTGTATAAAATCATGAGGGGCATAGGTAGGGTGAATGCACACAGCCTTTTTCCCGGGGAAAGGGAATCAAAAACTAGAGGGCATAGGTTTAAGGTGAGAGGGGAAAGATTTAAAAGGGACCTGAGGGGCAACAATGCAGAGGGTAGCACATTTATGGAATTGGCTGCCAGAAGAAGTGGTTGAGTTGGGTAAAGTAACAACATTTAAAAGACATTTGGACAGGAACATGGATAGGAAAGGTTTCAAAGGATATGGGCCAAATGCAGGCAAATGGGACTAGCTTAGGTGGGTATCTTAGTCAGCATGGATGAGTTGGGCTGAAGGGCCTGTTCTGTGCTGTATTATTCTATGACTCTATGGAACTAATGTTCCCCACCCACCCATCCCTCTGCAGTATAAGCAGGAAGGGTGATTTTCACCAACTGGAATAATTACTTACGTATACATAATAGTCAATATGTCTCAAAGAGCAAGACAACACCAAAGAGGCGCTGTGGGTTAGTTAAAACTTCTCAGAATCCTGTTTTCATCTCATGCATAATTCTGTTTAGCAAATCCCACAAAACCACAAATTACTGTACAGCAGGACTGGTTCAAATTAGATTGTTGGTCTATCAAGTAGTTATTGTTAACAGGAGATATCCAGCACACCATCCCCTCAAGAACCACAGAGCCCCAGCAGATGTCATTAATTCTGTGCAGCAGCAAAAATTCACAGCCAACAATTTGCCCATATGCCTTGACAGCATCTCACTGACATGCTTAGTTCACAATAATTTCTGTACCCGTGCCAGCACAGTGAGTTATGACTTATACAAAAGGTAGTTGCACCAAAGGAGCCCAATTGATTTACTTTCAGTTTCCGCCACTGATTGGTTCTGGAGCAAAAGCTTGCTCAGCAGGTGAGAGAACCTCTGAAATAAAAGAGAATCCAAACCGAGTACCAGAGTACATTGAGGCAAATATAGAAGACAAGCCTTCACAATGTAAGAACTCTGGTGCTGCAACAGATGGCTTCTCAAATGGGCTTATTCAAATGAGGGAGTCCTGCTGTGGGAAAAGGGCATTTACATTTGTGTTGTAATGGCCACATACAAAATGGACCCTGGCTTCAGCTAACGGTCTACTCTATTTTCTACAAATGAATAAAATGTATTAGTTTTGCTTCTGGTTTGTGTGTATGTGTATGATCCGTGTGTACTTGACACATCGATAAAAGAAGGAATAATGCATGTGGATAACTGTGTTCTTTTCTTATATCACTGAAATGTCACTCAACCTGAGCAGAATACTGAATCTGTTAACTGTTTCAACCCCTGATGCTTGTGAAACACGTGCCTTGAAATCACTAGAAAAGGTTCTTCCCGGAGAAATTAGAGAAACATCGGCCCAGAGGTTGTCATGCATTAGATGGGTGCACTGGATGGTTGAAGCAACAGGGACCAATGGTTATTCCGGTCATTTGCCTCAAAGTCAAAAGCCTGTCCCTCAGTATTCCTATCCTGAAAATGGACTTGGAAGTGCAGCAGCAATGGGCCTGCTCGGGGCCCGGGCTGTGGCCAAGGGTGGGGTTGGGGGTCTAGCATCAGAGCCCAGGACTTAATGGTTGTGAGATGGAAGCTGCAGTGTTAGTGTTGGGGTGGGCAGAGGATTGAGAGAGAGGGACCAGCATTTGTTGGACTGATGGGGATGGGGAGGAGACCAGCACTGGGTATTGAGGCAGGGCTTTGAGACTGAGTCTGGGGGGGGGGGGGGGGCGGGGAGGCGGGGAGGCGGGGAGACTGTTGATTGGTGATGGTGATGGGGATATAGGGTTCAGGATTGGGACAGGCAGCACATCAGAAATGGGGGGGGGGGGGTGTGGTCGTTATCAGAACCAGCCTTGGAGGAGTGGGGATCGCAAGGTTGGAAGAAGCACAGAGTGGGGGTTGGGGAAGCAGGAGATGGGCGTATGTTTGGAGGGGGCAGACTAGAGATCACAAGGCAATGCGAGGAGGGTTCCTTCAGTGCCTGAGGCCACTTGGTTGAAGGTGCTTGATTTATTTAACTGTAGGTGGCCAAGTATGACCATATTATCTCTGAGTCCCTACCAACAAGTGCCCCAGAACAATTTATTGCAGTGCTCGGAAATTGAAAGGGTGGCTGAAACCTGAGAAAACCCAGTGAAGTTTTAGGAGGGACATGAAACCACCCAGAAACGGCAGCCACCATGTCTCACTCCAAGAAAAATAATCAAGTATCAATTGCATAACAATGAGTGAAAGGGCTTCATGTAATTGAATTTCCAGGCAGCCGTGCCTTGATGTGGGATCTTGCCATGCCTTTTATGAGGAATGATAGTTTCATATTCAGAAACCCAATCTCTGTAGGAACCCAGCTGAGGAGGTTGCCCACAGAGAGTGGAGAACGGGAAGAAATGGGCGGGCCATTCTCACACAAGTCAAGGCAGCCAGCGACACAGCAGAATTGGCAGAATTCTTGAAATCCAGGCGTTCCAACATTGTGTATTGTGGAAAGATGGGGAAGAGTGCACAGTTATAACCAAACCGTTAAATAAATTTAAACTCCCACTTATCTCCTGTGGCATTTGAAGATTACTCGCCAGAGGTTGACATGGATACTAGAGGCAGGCAGTGAGTGCCAACTTTGTCCATATTTCTGAATAACAAAACACAGGTAAAAGGATGGCCTTTCAGGCAAGGTATCAGGAGATGTCAAGGAGTCTGGAGCCCAGCCAGAAATCAATACCTTCAGAAGAGGAGCAGGGAATAGAGAACAATGACATAAAGAGAAGCAGGAAATGTACAAAAACAAGCCTCTCTGCAATTTATAGGATGAAAAATACATCAAAACCTTAGTCTGTGGGAAGCCAAGCTGTAAAAGAGTTGAGAGACAGTAAGACTATAGAGCTGAACTTTTCCACACTACTCCCAGTAACAGAACTGACTCTGATCTGATATGGATTGTATCCATTACAGCAGACGGGTTTCTGACGTTACTTGACAATTTGCCCTGTATGACACCAATATGTCATAAACCAGTCTGCAAATGTTCACCTCTTTGCTTGTCAGGGCAAACGTTATTGGATCAACAGCAATTGATCCCAAAGCAAACAGTTTTTTTTTTGCAAAGTGGTTAACTGAATTGTGATTGAATTTGAATTTGAATGAAGAATTTGCCAGGAAAGGGAACACTTTCAAAGGTCTAAAAATGAAACTTGAAGCTCTGTATGCTGTTACACCCAATCTTCAGTTGCATGAGAGAATAAAAGATGCTTCGAAATAACCTCGATAACTGCTGGTAATATTACCACAAATTCCCAATTTGATTTTGCTGTGGTAATAATGCAAGATTTTAAAGAAAGAAAATCCTTGATATGACCATGTTGATCTATAATTAAAAAGGCCCCATGGTTTTCAGTGTGGTATACATCAGTGGAAAAATATAGGCTGAACAACAGACAATTCAATTTACAAAGGGCGAGGGAAGACTTGCTGTCAAAATAATGAGCAGCGACGAGTAAGAAGAGGACCATTTTTCCACATTCAGATCCATCAATGAAAGACTTTGACCCCAGTCCCACTTTTTTAATCAGGCTGTCAGTGTTATTTAGGCCACGTTCGATTAATCAACGACCCAGTCACTGATGGGCACAATAAGTTGGAACCAGCATTATTCAGATGCTCTTGCCCTCTGCGCACTCTCTGTTCTAATTCATTCCACCATCACGTCTGAGGAGGAGGGTTCAAAGGTCTCACTTAAAGAAAAATCTGTGCTTATCTCAAGAAAATGAATTATAAACTTAAATCATGCGACCCAGTCAAAAGTCTGTTTTGCTTTCGGTAAGGTTGAGTAAAGCTCAGTACTGGTCTACTTTGTTTATCTCTCTGTGTGTGAACAACTGAGAGGAGCTGTAACCTGGTAAAATGAAATGAAACATATTAACTTATGAGGTGCATTACACGGGATTTTTGAATGTAGCCAGCGACAGGTTTTTCTCTTTAAGTTGATGGCACTGCAGCAGAGAGGTAGAAACTGCTGATAGAGGAGAATCAAAACAAAGAAGCCTGCAAGGCCCTCAGCAGCAAGACTTGCAGGAGGTGCAGGCTAATCCCCAGTGTGAGAGAAAACGAAGATGAAAGAGCCAGGAAGTGACACAGGTGGGAATGTGCAGGATGGGAAAGTGCCATCATTTCTATTGGGGTCCTCACACTCAGAACCATAAGGATGACAGAAGAGCAGCAGAAATAACTGGACAAAAATGGCATACACTTGTTCCTGCCTTGTTGCTGCCTTTTAGCCAATATTACAGTGAATAACTGAGTCAAAGAGCCATAGAGTTGTACAGCACAGAAACAGGCCCTTCAGTCCACCGTGTCCATGCTGACCTTTTTGTCTATCTACACTAATCCCATTTGCCATCGTTAGGTCTGTATCCTTCCTTGTCTTGCCTATTCAAGTGCCTGTCTAAATGTCTCTTAAGCATTGCGATTGTATCTGATTTCACCAGCTCCTCTGGCAGTGAGTTCCAGATATTAACCTTTCTCTGTGTAAAGAAATTTCCCTTGAATCCCCTTTAAAAGTCCTTCCTCTCACTTTCCTCTCCTATGCCCTCTTGTTTATGATACCCTTCCATGGGAAAAAGATTTTGACTATCTAAGTAAACATGGGTAGCCTTTTGTAATTTTATATATCTGTCCTATCGCCTGTCAGCTGCCTTCTTTCCAGGAAAAACAAGCCCAGCTTATCCAATTTCTCCCTATAGCTAAAGTCCTCCAATCCAGGCAATATCCTGGTGAATCTTCTCTACACCCTCTCCGGTACAATCACATCCTTCCTATAGTGTGGTGACCAGAACTGTGCACAATACTCTGTGTGGTCTAACCAGTGTTCTGTAAAGTTGCAACATAATGCCCTAACTTTCATATTCTATGCAGTGATCTATGAAGGCAAGCATGCCATATGTCTTCTTTGCCACCCTAGCTACGTGTGTTGCCACTTTCAGGGAACTTTGGACTTGAACCAAGGTCCCTCTGTTCATCAATGTTCCTTAACACCCTACCATTTTCTGTATATGTTACCTCCTATTTGATTTCCCGAAGTGCATCAGCTTACAGTTGTCCGGATTACATTCCAACGCTCTGCCAGACTTTCTCTCTGCCTTAGACAACCTACTTCGCTATCCATAACATCAATTTTCATGCCATCTGCAAACTTGCGAATCATTCGCCCTACATTCACATCCAAGTTGTTAGTATATATCACAAACAACAAGGGTCCCAGTACCGATCCCTGCGGTAAACCACTGATCACAGACGTCCAGTCAGAAAAGCATCCTTCCACCACCATCCTCTGCTTCCTATTACAAAGCCAGTCCTGGATCCAATTCACCAGCTCACCTTGGATCCCATATACCTTAACCTTTTGGACCAACCTACCACATGGGACCTTGTTAAGTACTTTACTGAAGTCCAAATAGATGATGTCTACCACCCTGAGGGGAAAGAGGCATAGACAGGGTAGATTGGGGGAATCCCTGTAGAAACTTAGCCCATCCCTTGATAATACTGATGCAATGCCACATCAGTAAACACTTCCCTTGCCTTTCTCCTCCAGTGTGAAGTCTGAGAGTTTGCTGAAATGTTTAATATTTGCATGGAGTGGAATCACATTATGGAGCATTTGAAATGGATGCATCAAAATATGGCCATTTATTTTATTTCGTTTAAAATAAACTGGCTTCAATAAAAAGCATGTAATGTCACTTTTAATGAGTTGATTCGCACTTTCATAGCTAGTGGAGCTAAGTACCCTCATTTTGGTATTTTTCCTCAGTTGACTTATTTTACATTTCAAAACTGAGCAAGATTCCACCAGGACAGAGGAGGTTCCATTGCCATCCTCTTTTGTGGAATCAGTGACATTTAGAATCAACAAGGAATCATGTGCATCACATTCCTATGAAGCATCTGAAATCAGTGAATCTGTCTGGGGAAAAGAATAACTCTGGCTCTTGCTGTCTTGATAAGGTAATGATAGATCCTGGGAACATAGATACCAGGATGTCACTGACAAGAGTGGATTCCTGATGTTATTTTTGGATGGGATAACTCTGCTGTGCTGGGGGATGCTACAGTTAGATTTGAAGTGACTGGGCAAAATGCATCTTAGGAAAAATCAGCAAAATATGGTAATTTCATGGAGGCCACTTTGGAGCTCTGCAGAGCTGAGTCGGTGAAATTTTGTTATTGGAGCTAGGCAAAATGGCTGCTTGTGTTTTCTGTGCTGCCCTCATCCTATTTTGAATGAAAATAACATTCGACACGCAGAACACTGAAAAGACTCAGTTCTCTCCATTCCTGTACTATTCTTGACCTCCATGGCTATACCTATGCTACACTTTGAATAGTGACAGGGATCTTTCATTCCCAGCACTGGTCAGACAAGGGCTAAATTTGCCAATTTCTGCCTTATTGTTACTAACAGTGATCCAAAACTTAATATACTCTTCTAAATATTAACTTTGATGGTCTGTCTTTGCCCCTCAATAATAAAACTCATTCTATTTAAACAGCAACCTTCTGCCCTGTGAGTTCACAACTTCCGCACCTTTTTTACATACACCTGGATGTGACATCCCTGTCTGGGCTGATCTCTGATCAGTGACTGGAAAATCAAGTTGAACCCAGTTGCTATCCTATTTTATGAACTCAGCCATTTTCTTTGGTATGGAAACAGTGGATAGGTCTTCTAACAACGCACACAAAATGCTGGAGGAACTCAGCAGGTCAGGCAGCATCTATGGAGGGAAATGAACAGTCGACGTTTCGGGCCGAGACCCTTCATCAGGACTGGGTAGGAAGAGGCCAGGAGTCAGAATAAAAGGGTAGGGGGAGGGGGAGGAGCACAGGCTGGCAGGTGATCGGTGAGTCCAGGTGAGAGGGGGAAGGTAGGTAGGTGGGGGAGGGAGGAGGAAAAGGAGTGATGTGAGAAGCTGGGCGGTGATAGGTGGAGAAGACAAAGGGCTGAAGAAAGAACCTGATAGGAGAGGACAGTAGACATGGATTAAAGAGAAGGAGGTGAGCAGGTCGTGAGGGAAGAGGAGGGGTGAAGGGGCCACCAGGAAAGGGAAAACAAAGTCGGGGGGTGGGTGGAAGGAAGAGCGGTTACCATAGGTTAGAGAAATCGATGTTGATGCCATCAGGTTGGAGACTACCAAGATGGAATATGAGGTGTTGCTCCTCCAACCTGTGTCTGGCCTCAGTGTGGCAGTAGGGGAAGGTGTAGACAGACATGTCAGTGTGACAGACAGATCTTCTACCTGTATTCATTGCTGTGCCCTCCAATACATTTCCCTCAAGTCAAGGGCAGTGTGTTGACGGTGGTACCAACCTGATTATGTAACTATAGCACCCACCTCCTACAAGCATTAGCCCCCTTATATACTCCGAAGAGGAGCCTGATACCTCTTTCATGATCTCATTGTGGAATTTGGCAATGAACATACAAATTAGGAGCAGGAGTAGGCCACGTTCCCTCAAGGCCACTCGTTCCCTCAAGGCCACTCAGCCATTTGATAGGACCATGGCTGGTCTGACTGTAACCTCAGCTCCTCATTTTCATCCACTTCCAGTGATCTTTCACCTCCGTGCTTATCAAGAATCCATCTACCCCTGCCTTAAAGTATTCAAAGTCTCTGTTTCCATCATCCTTTGAGGAAGACCGATCCAAAGGGAATGCTGAATGGAACATACGCAGGGCATAATTGCTTAACCTTTTTCAATGTTTCTGCCGCTAAATCTGTAGACTATAGAGGGACCACTGGAGCCATCAACAAATGGCAAGTTAACTTTGTGTTAATGTGGAGCTTGGAAGAGCTATCGTGCAAAGATTATAGTGCAAGTTCGCAAACTCCGTTCCCCTGGGCTCACATCTCTCCCATTCTCCATCTCAGCAACCCGCTTCCCCACTTCACTGACCCCCTTCTCCACCTCACTGACCCCCTTCCCCTCAACTCTTCCTGATCCTATTGGCTGTCATTATAACCGACATTTGTCCCAGATGGCTGATCGGCTCCAGTCGGAATTATGGTGATTGGAGGCGGAGGGGGCTGGATCAGATTTCTCCCGCACCTCCGCTTCAATGCTGAGACATCATGGATCAGTACATCCTCTCTGTTCCAATACAAACTGCCAATCATTGGCCTAAAAATACAACTATAGTAGGAGTGTGTTGCTTAGCCTGTAGTGTGTGCTTCATTTAATGCCAAAGCTTAAACCAAGGAATTAAAAATGGCATAGCTCTAATTTATCAGTGCATTTTAGTTAATTTACGGATAAATTTTGGTTAAAGAGATAAACTTATGTTGCACTTTCAGAATGTTCCAAATTGCTTTAGAGCCGGTGTCATTATTTATAATGCCAGAAACATGCCAGCCAATTTTCATCCAGCTTTATGATAATGAATGAATAATCTGTTGCACAGGTGCTGATTGAGAGATAATAAAGCAAAATCCTCTGCTCTTCTTTGAAATAGTGGGCTGGAGTGCACTGGATGCAGCTGACGTTCACACCTCCACCAAGTGACTGGGTGGGGGGGTCACAGTGAGCAGACAATAGACGATGGGAACAAAGATCCTGCCCTCAGGTCAGCCGGCTGACCTTACATCAGCTGTGAAACAGTCTATAAACATAAAATAGTTTAAATAATTAAACATGATTAATAATACATGAAAATGTGATAAATACGCTTTAAAATATTAGATAGGATAGATAGTAGGAAAGCAGAGATGACTAAAATCAGAGGGTAAAGGTTTAAGATGAACAGGAAGAGGTTCAGAGGGGATCTGAGGAGGAATTTTTTTTCATCCAGTGGGTGGTTGGAACCTGGAATACACTGCCTGAGGGACTGGCGGAGGCGGAGTTTCTCACAACAGTTACGAACATTCAAGGTGCGTGCTTGAACTGCCAAGGCATAGAAGGCTACAGACCAATTATTGGTAAATAGGATTGGTGGAGATGAGTACCCAGTGGTTGGCATGGAGATGGTGGGACAAAGGGCCTTTTCCTGTGCTGTATAACTCATTGACTCTGTGCATTAACCTTATGTAAATTAACTACAAACATTAAATTGAATTTAAGCAAAGTAAACAATCCAAACCACTTATTTTAGTAGTGGTCAGCAACCCCATTCAAGTGTCTCATTATATCCATCAGCTTTTGTTGATATAAAGATGAGAGGCCAAGTGTATCCAGCCCCCCAGCTCAGGACATTGAAGAACACCCCAGGATCAATCAGACCTCCAGCACGCTCCATCCTTCTGCACTGACCAAATCCAGGAAGCAGCTATGTAAACACTGATGTGAGATAATGGTATTGGTAATGGTATTGGTACTGGTTTATTATTGTCACTTTTGTACCGAGTGTATTGTGGAGGGCCGGGGCTGTCACGTGACAGCACTGCCCAGCACCTGGTCGAAAGACACACCACTGTCAATCAAGGCCTGGATCCACCCCGCCCATCAGTGCACACCTGATGATTGGCCCCTTTAAGCACCTTTGTACCTTTCTCCGGGCCATTGGCCCTTTCGAACTACCTGGGCTGGACCACCCCCAGCCCTCCAGCACTATAAAGAGTGCCCCATGTGCTGGGTCGGGTCTTGTTGCCCCGGAGGAATCGTGAAACGACGCTGGAGAGGCCACTGGTAAGCTGTGCACTTCGACAGGGTTAGAAGCATCTTAAGTTAGTATTCCCGGTAGCGTGGAGCTGTGTCTGCACCGAGTCAAGGGGTGGCGGGTAGCGTATTGCTTTTCCTTGATTGTTTGTAGCCAGTTCATTGTGTGTGTATGTATTCTACCCTTGTTGTGATTTTCCCATGCTTGCTATTACCAGTGTGTGTGTGTGCGTGTGTGTGTGTGTGTGTGTGTGTGTGCGTGTGTGTGTGTGTGTGCGTGCGTGTGTGTGTGTGTGTGCGTGTGTGTGTGTGTGTGCGTGTGTGTGTGCGTGTGGCCCCGTTACCTTTTCCCCGCGTTTACCTTTGTAAATAAATCATTTAACTCTAAGGCTGTGTTCAGAGTCCTTGTCCTTCGAGACCTCAAACTCGTCTCACAACACCGAGGTACAGTGAAAAATTTGTCTTGCATACCGTTCGTACAGATCAATTCATTACACAGTGCATTGAGGTAGTACAGGGTAAAAACAATAACAGAATACAGAGTAAAGTGTCACAGCTACAAAGGAAGTGCATTGCAGGTAGACAATAAGGTGCAATGTCCTAATCAGGTAGATTGTGAGGTCAAGAGTGCATCTTGTCGTATAAGGGGACCGTTCAATAGTCCTATCACTGTGGGACAGAAGCTGTCCTTGAGCCTGGTGGTATGTGCCCTCAGGCTCTTGTATCTTCTGCCTGATGGGAGAGGAGAGAAGAGAGAATGACCCGGGTGGGTGGTGTCTTTGATTATGCTGGCTGCTTCACCAAGGCAGTGAGAGGTAAAGACAGAGTCCATGGAGGGGAGGCTGTTTCCGTGATGTGCTGGGCTGTGTCCACAACTCTCTGCAGTTTCTTGCGGTCCTGGGCAGTGGTTCTCCACTGAGCTGCTTATTGTCAGTGTGATCCTGCCTATTGCCTGAAAATCCTTTACAACACTTGGAAGAGTAGGCAGGTTTTCATTTCAGCTTCTTATTAAACATCAGCATCTTTGACAATGCAGCAGTCCTCCAGTACTGCATTACAGCGTTAGCCACCAGAGCGAGACTCAAACCTAAAACCTTCAGACTTGGAGGCAAAAAAGCTACTAACGAAGATACCTTCTCTAAATTAAGTAATGGAAAGGGTTGATAAGGGTGGTGCAGGAAGTGATTGACAACGTATCACGTGATAAACCTGTTCACAAAATTGGATATTAGCAATAGTGGGGCTGTGTGAGTATAATATTGGCTATGGCACTGAAAGCAAAAATCAGTGGTGAATGCTTTTCAGAATGGAGGAGGATAAATGATATCCTCGCCAATGTTTAATGTCAGGGTCACTGTTCTTATTGATGTATATTACTGGTTTGGAATTACATTCATAACGCATAATTTTAAAGTTTGCAGATGGTATGAAACTCGGAAGTATAAGTAACAATTTGGAAGATAGAAGCAGACATGTAGAGGATTTAGACAGAAGTGAAATGGGAAGGCACAAGGCCAATGAAATTTAATGTAGAGAAGTGTCAAGTGATACAATTTAGTCAGAATGATAAATGAACTTAATGTCACAATTTCAAATGGGGTGCAGGAAACAAAGGCCTGGAAGCAGATGTACAGAAATCTCAAAAGATAACAAGACAAATTGGGAAGTTTGTGAAGGATATAGAATCCAGGGCTGCATTATTAAAGGAATCAAGCCCCAAAACAAGGAAACTTTATACCAAATTTTAGGCAGGTCTGCAAGATCTTGCAGATGGTTGGAAATTAATTGCTAGACTGGTATCAGGAATCTTAGTTATGAGCTGAGACTGAAGATGCTGAGATTGGAGGGGGTTAACAGGAGATGCATGGAGGCGGTTAACAGGAGATACAAAACAGGTGTTCAAAATCAGGTGTGATTTTGAGGGTGTGGAGGGAAGAGAAAGTTGCAGGTGACAGATGGTAGGTGTTGATTGGCTAATGAACAACAGGTGACCTGAGGAAAACATTTTCTTTTCACTGCACAGTATGAGCTGGAATGGATAGCCTGAAAGGTTGGTGAAGAAGATTTAACAGTAATAGTCAAAGGAGTTTTAGAGAAATACCTGAAGGAAAAATAACTGTGGGACTGAGGGGAGAGAGCAGGATAATGGAATTAGTGGGATGGGGGTGCCAAAAACCTTGCACAGAAATGATGCCCAAATAACCTCCTTCAGAGCTCTATGGTTCTTGGATAATGATACTTGACTGAGACTTCTGAAAAACACCATGAAACACATAGCCCTTCAAAGGATCAAAGGATCTTCTGAGACATTGATGATTTTATTTTTCTAGTGAACTGCTTACAGGTAAAGGTCAGACAGAATGTCAGAGTACTTTAGAATTTATAAATTAACATTATTTTATAGTGCACTATTTCAAAAAACAGATGCCAGTAACATTTGCAATGCAAATTGCTCAGTGGGGTCTCCTGAAAGCTCGGAAACTTCCTGGTGATACAGGAGCCTGATCAGAGCTCCATTTTAATCGCTTTGGCATTGATCCATATCATAGTTTATTTTTCACTAAACATACTAAGGTCTGAAAACTTGATCCTGGAGGGTTGTGGATTATAAGCTAAAAGCAAGCCCCCTGGAGTCTGCCTGTTCATGCAGTGGCAGGTTGGTCCATACAAGGAAGATGGTGGCAGCAAGGGACATCAGGGGTGGGAATGATGGCTGATATAAAGTGCTATTTTCCGTGTGTAACAGACAAACATTCTACAGCATTACTTCAATATATTAACAAGGCTTTGTAATGCTTCCAGCTAGCACTCTGGTCTCTATTAGCCTAGCCTGACGCAACAGGCAGTTCCTCCAACTTGATGCCAGTGCTTATGTTAGGACTTACTCAGTTAACCCCATGGAAGGCCCAGTACCCAATTTCCAGTACGGGCCTAAGCCAGTTGGGCCATCTGCTGCCCTGCTGCTGTGGTGGTGGGCAGTCCCTGTGGCACACTTCCAGCATGTAATGTTTGTAACATGTCCAATATTAGGTGGGTACCCCTTTAAGAACAGTGGCATGTGACTGATTGGTGTGTTGATGGTGCATCATTTTAGTGTGGATCTAGCAAGAGGCTTTTCAATTTGAATCTTAAGGTGGTGCAGGTGAAGCCATTGCATTCGAGTGCTGTTGATGGACAATAGGAACGCACTGAATACTGCTGGGAGATGCTGTCTCAAAGTGGGCGAACCAAAGAATCAAGAAAGCTATAATGTGGATTTTATCATGGTATCCCAGACCAATGTCACACCCATTCTTGAAATGAATCACACAGATGATTTGAAGCCAAATGTAGTAAAAGCCAAGGCAGTGAAGGAGATGGTGAGGACCACAGATGTTGTATGTGAACAATGATTCCGGGATCTTGCACGCGAGGTGACCAAGGAGGAACTGGTATGGTGTTGGCCACCCATGAACTAGTGGTCAAATGGATCAAGGAGGCAGGCATGGCAGGGTCTGATTTGCAATATTTTTGTGTTAGGAAGGAGCTAACACTACAGGAAGATGCCTCAGAAAAGGTTCTGGATGCAATAATCTTACAGGGGGGGGGTCAGTCAATGGCATTCCCAGACAGAGCTTGGAAAAACATGGAGACTGCTCTGCCCAAGACCGCAAGAAGCTGCAGAGAGTTGTGGACACAGCCCAGCGCATCGTGGACACCAGCCTCCCCTCCTTGGACTCTGTCTTTACCTCTCGTTGTCTTGGTGTAGCAGCCAGCATAATCAAAGACCCCACCCACCCGGGACATTCTCTCTTCTCTCCTCTTCAGTCGGGTAGAAGATACAGGAGCTTGAGGGCACGTACCACCAGACTTAAGGACAGCTTCTACCCCACTGTGATAAGACTATTGAACGGTTCCCTTATACAATGAGATGGAGTATGACCTCACGATCTACCTTGTGACCTTGCACCTTATTGCACTGCACTTTCTCTGTAGCTGTGACACTTTACTCTGTACTGTTATTGTTTTTACCTGTACTACATCAATGCACTCTGTACTAACTGAATGTAACTGCACTGTGTAATGAATTGACCTGTAAGATCGGTTTGTAAGACAAGTTTTTCACTGTACCTCGGTACAAGTGACAATAATAAACCAATACCAATACATATTAGGCTTAAATAGAGAAGGAGCTACTCACTATGAAGATGTTTCATCAGTACACATACTGAAGAACAGTATATGTGCAGAATAATCGCAAGTAACTTGAGATCATCGCTGTTAAGCCTCTTCATGAACCACCAAAGAGTTTTCATTGGATGCTTGTGAGGATGCAGTCATACAATGTTAAGGTTTGGTTCTGCCTGGACAAAAAAATAAGCCTAGCCAACACACTTGAGCCTATCTCAGCGACACAACAGATCCCAAAGAGACTGAGCTTGAGGCACTCTCAATGTGAGACACTTTCTAATCTCCTGGACAGTCATGCAGGAGACTGAAGAAGCTCCCAAGTGAGATGAGATACTGTTGTGCTTGAAGCGAGTGATTTAGACAGGATAGAAAGAGCAACAGTGTGAGATTGAACCCATTCTCAGTCTACACATCTATGTGACAGATGATCTGGGCCTTCAAGGCAACATGAGATTCAGGGGTGAAACAATTTTCCCCAAGCTACAGAGGTGCGACATGATGAAACACAATCATTCCTCATGTCGGATAGTGAATGGTACCCTCTTTAGAGCTAGAGAACCAACTAACCAGGGATGTGCAGAAATATGAGACCTGCATATCTCCAAAAGGGACCAAGCAAAGGAAATGCTTCACTCCCATCAAGTCCCAGTCAGACCTCGGACAAAAATTGAGTTGGATCTCCTTCATCTAGTTAGGTAAATTTATTTGGTAGGGAAGGAACATTTCTCAAATTTCTTGGATAAAAAATATGCCGTCTTCAGCAGTCATTTGTGAGTTCAAAGAAAGTTTGCTGGACATGGCACCCCTGATGTTGCTATTGGATAATGGGCCACAGTTCATAGCAGACAACTTTGTGAGGTCCTCAAAGGATTGACAAATTGGTCACCAGAAATCATCACATCACTTTCCACTGAATAATGGAAAGGCTGTGAGCACTGTGAAGATGGTCAATGAATTGCTGAGGAAGACTAAATGATCCCTCTCAGATGTCTATCTGAGCATCCTTGCCTTCCTCAGTACTCTAACCCAAGGGATAGTGAGCAGCCATTTGCAAAACCTAATGGACATATGAGCTAGGACTCTAAACAACAGAAAGGCTGCTAGAACTAGAAGTTTGAGTGAGCACAGGGGATGCAGAAAAGAAAGCTGGCCAGCTACTACACCAGGAATTGCAAAGACCTGCCGTCACTGAGAGCTGAAGGTGTAGAGGGGACAAAACCCACATCAGACCAATGCAAGATATGGCAGAAACCATTGGTGACTCAGCACACACCATATCCCAGATTATCAATGATTTTCTTTCCATTGTAAGATTAGAAATGGGAATGTTCACTGATGTTTGCACAATGTTCAATTCTATTTGCAAAAGAAGCAGTTCACTTCTGTACGAAGCAAGACATGGACAACATACAAACACGCACTGGTAAGTAATACTCATGCCGCAGAATTGCCAGGCAACGACCACTGCCCAAAAGAGAGAATCTAACAACCTATCCTTAACATTCCCTGGCATAACCATTATCTAACTTCCTCCAAAAACATCCTTGCGGAGGAGGGGGTCACCATTAATTGGAAACTCGACTGAATCAACCTCATAAGTACTTTGGCCTTAAGAACAGGTCAGAATATGACTGTCAGCATGAATTAGTGGGACCATGTAGCTTCGAATGTATTCACCAACACTTCCTTCTCCATTTGAATGTAATTTGTTTTGCTTTTGCTCTGCGTGGATGATCTGTAAGCAACAGGTTTCTGATGGTGACTGTTGATGGCAGGCTAATCTGTGTTCTAACTCCTTAGTGGAAACATCACAAGACTGCTTTAGTTTTGGTTGCTGTGGTAATGCAACAAAATCAACTCACTGCTGAGGCTTTTCTCGCATAAGTGCTGCCATTTCCTCCACCTTACAGCCTGCCCTTTTTTAATAGCAGGCAAAGTGGTGTCAATGGTGTGGCATGGTCTGATGGAATTCCAGTAGAATGTTAGATCGTACTTAAAAAAAATAGAGCTTAGTAACATTTTCATCTTGCATAGCTTTGATTTTTTTTTACTTTCAGAATCTGTGCACTGCTGGCAAGTTATCATATTAACTATTGTATTATCCATTCCTAACTGCCCTTAATAAAGTGTTGGTGAGCTGCTGCCTCAAACCACTGCAGTTCTTCTGGCGAAAGTACTCCCAGATGCTGCAGGTAGGGATTTCCAGGAGTGAGCCAAGGTGATGCTGAAGGGTTGGTGTTATATTTTCAAGTCAGGACGATGTGTAATTTGGAGCGGAATCTTCAGCTGGTTGTGTTTCCGTGCAGCTACTGACCTCCTCATCTTTGGTGGTAGAGGTCATGAGTTTAGAACATATCAGATCAGATCAGATAGCTTTATTAGTCACATGTACGTCGAAACACACAGTGAAATGTATCTTTTGCATGGGAGCATTTTGCAGATGGTACACACTGCGACCTGTCTGTGGGTGAGGAGGGAGTTAATGGGGTAAATGGGGTCCCAATCAAGCATACTGCTTGGTTCTGGATAATATTGAACTTCCTGAGTGCTGTTGAAGCTGCACTCATTCAGGCAAGTGCAGAGTATTCTGTCACACTCCTGACTTGTGCTTTGTAATTGGTCTAAAAGCCCTGGGCTTTTGCAAAGAGTTGAAAGTTTGACTTTATAACTTTGATAGAAATGTATATTTAAGAAATATCTTTTCAAAATTTTTCTAGCATCATTGATACGAAGAAAAATAGTCACACCTCTTTATCTGGACAGAAGTTTCATCAATACATCTTGTGATGTATTATATACTGGAAACACTCCTGCAATATAGCATCTGCTTCTCTAACATGCAGGAGAGGCCAGTGGAAGCTTTCTTTAGGCAGTGCTTCAGGATCAAGGATGACTTGCATCCACTCACGTTCTGTGGGTACTCGGGTGAGATGAGGCCAATGTGGGAACTGCAAATTGTTGCACAAATGGGGCAAGAGGTGTCTGATGGGACAAGTGGATGGGTAGTTTGAGAGGTAGTGCTCTCCTTCCACTGCTTACCCACATCATCTATCTGCTCCTGATGCATGATCTCAAGGCTCTCAATACCATTCCAAATGCACCTTCCCCATTTTGAGCTGACATGGGCCAGAGGTTTTCAAGAGACGATGGAGATGTCACATGTTTTTTCAAGGAAATTTTGAGTACATCCTTGAATCTTTTCCTCTGTTCACCTGATAATCTCCTTCCATGACAGAGCTTGGAACAGTGTGTTTATTCCTGGAGCCATGAAGGAAAGGTTCATCCTGAGCGGCAGTGAAAAACCTGTGGTGTAGGATGTGATCCACTTCACCCCACATTCAGGTCTGGTGTGTCTGTGGTACCAATATAATAGACAGCTATAGATATATATAGATTTGAACCCACCTTCTCTGTATTATTGTTCAAAGTGAACTTCTACCTCATTTTCTGACTCTCAGCAGTTGAAACTTTCAGGGCTGCTGTACTCTTTTAGTAACTTTGACCTCAAAAGAGTTTGATGTGAACAAGGAACCATATTCCCACTGTGACAGCCTTGCAGGGATTAAGTTGAATTTGGTTATATCTCTTGGTTTCACTGTCACTTCTGAGCACCAATCGTGTTGTATTGCAGTGGAAACTTTCTAGAGCCACGGAAAGACCCTGTGGCTAGTTTGCCTTATCTGGTTGTACTCATTCATTAGTCATTAGAATGCATGGGCTCTGAACTACTGTCGGAGTGAACTGTTTTGATAGGAAAGTTCCTGCTATACTCACCCACCATCTGCACATTTTGCATTTTAAACCTTTAAGCATAATATATCATACAACCGAATAGCACTTTCCCTTATCAGGTGAGGAAATTGTGGGTGAGCAGTGGTCGTGAGTGAGTGATAATAGTATTAGTATACAGTGCAGAACATTATCAGTCCAACTAGTTACTTACATTATGTCACAGATGGAGGTTATTTGGCCCATCAGGTCCATGCCAGCTCCCGTCAGTCCTATTCCCCCTCTCTTTACTTCCCTGTATCCCTGCAACTTACTCCTTCTTAAATGCCTATACAGTATATTCCCTTTTGATTCTTTTGTGATTTAACTACACAAAGGGATAACTTTACACAGACCAATTATCCCAACAGCACATCTCTGGGACGTGGGAGGAAACCCACATAGTCACAGTGAGAACGAGCAAACTCTACGCAGATGGCACTGGAGGTCAGGATTGAACCAGAATCCCTGGAGCTGTGAGGCAGCAGTTTTAACCGCCGTGACTTGGTGTTGCTACAAGTTTTAAGCACACACAAGCTGGCTACAGACAAACGTTTGAATTCTAGTGAAAACTATTTCAAATATTTAGACCAATGTTCTGGGGGGAATGTGTGAATAGATCAAATATCTTTCTTTGACTGAAGATATCTGATGTTCTTTTAAAATTTGCATCTATCTGTCATTTAAATAGGAGAAATCAACTGAGTCAAAATGACACCATGCTCTGACACTAGCCCTGCCCTATAGAATGCTGCTTATTAAATGATCCTAAGCTATATTTAATAACAACATTGCCAGTTCTTACACTCTGCACCACAGATATAACATACCACAACTGAACAAAAATTATATCCACTTTAATTCTGTCTATTTAATATTATACTATTTTGCCCACAAATTCGGCATTGGTTACAATGCTCAAAAATGGTTTTACCCAGGGTAGGTTGCACTAGCTGTTTCTTCAGGGAGAAATTTTCTCCATTGGAAAATTGTTCTGGGCATTTCCGCCTTAGCAGGGCTGATGTTAGCCCAGTCCCAGTCAGGCACCTATTGATGTCACGGGTCACAAGAGCATGTTTCCTCCACTGGCAATGTAACTTGGAGCTTTTGTGGGCAACCTATGACCCTCAATATTCTGACAGAGAAAAACTAAGAGCATATCCTCTCAGGGTCAGGAAGCAGATGACAGTTGAAGGGTCTACACCGTGACATCAACATCTTGTACACAGCATGTGTCTGCCTCAGTTTTCAATGGTCAGCGTTACGTAACATGAATTAGTGATGCTCCCTTCACTGATTGCAGCCTCCTTGTGCACATCAGTTTTGAACTGCATGCTGCAATCCCTGGTCCTTTTGATCAGCCAACATTTTGCAGTGGCTTGTGGCCATTTGTAACACGGGAGTCAATAGTACCAGGCAATTGGGTGGGGTGTAATGGGGAAACATGCCCCCTCTCCCCTGTAATTTCCCTCAGTTCAACGGCAATCCACCTTGCAGCTGTTCCATTGCTGGGAGAGTTCTGTAAACCCTGGTGTGTTTCCCAGTGTGGCAAGACAAGGCAGCAGCAAACTACCCATGCAGCTCCCAAGGGGAATTTCGTATGTCCTGCCTTTATGCAAGGTTCTCTGTGCAAAATGACATAATTATACATTTTAATGGATTTCTGCCAAATTTCAGAACTTTAGGGGGAAATTGAAAATGCAGCACAAAAAGTGGGTAATTTCCAATTTCTGGATGTTTTTCTTTCCACTTTGAATGCAGTGAATGATTTAATGCTTTAACACACCTCAAGTGTTCCTGGATGGAGATGCGGGTCTAACTTTCCATTTCTCTTTCAATCTCTCGTGGGAGATGTTATGGGACTGAGTTAGCACAATTTTCCCAGCAATGAAGAACATCTTGTATTAAAATTATTGTAAGGTAGCATTATTAGAAGGGTTTGCCTCAAAATTCCCAGATGGCTCCCTTATTGAGGAGGGCATTCTGTTGCAGTCTCAGTTAGTTAGACTTCATTATGCACACTTCATTTCCAAATATATTTGCCACCTAAATTGTTGGCTGAGGGGACAATGATGAAGAGAACAGAGATCGAAGCATTTGATAAACAATGGAACAGTGTTTCTCCTTAAACAAAAGAAAAACTGAGAAGAAAGGCAAATCCATTCTGAAATCAGGAACACGAAGGGAAATGAGGGACAGATTTGATTAATAAAGAGGGAGAGAGGGGAAATGTGAAAAAGGAAATCTAAAAATTTAAAATCTAACCTTTCATAACATTTCTCTGAAGCAATGGGACTCCATAGTTTTAATTGTTCACATTCTGTGGTAGAGTTTGCTTGGGCGTCATGAACAATAATCAGAAAGTGTCGGCAATGTCCAGTGGGTCAAGCAGCATCTGTCAGTGGGGACATGGCAATCAACCTGAAACGTTTTTTCTCTTGACAGATGCTGCCTGACCTGTTGAGTATTTCCTGCACTTATGATTTTTATTTCCAATATCTAGCAGGTGAATACAAGAAAATGAGGGCATGATTTAAGCCACCAGACCACACTTCATGACTGATTTACACTGGCCTCGGCTCCTCTTCTGTGCCAGTTCCCCATAGCCCTCAATTCCCCAATCTTTCAAATAGAATTCATGGGAGACACTGGGCTAGAATTTGATACTGACACCTGGAGATATTAATGTGAAAACTGGTGAGCACCCACAGGTGAGGAAGAATTCACATTATCTACCTCCACCTTAAATACTTACAGAGATCTAGCCTCCACAATCCTCTGGGACAGAATTCCAGAGACTATCTACTCTCTGCAAAAGTAAATTTCTGTGCACTTCAGTTTTAAACGATCAGCCCCTTGTTCAAGACTCTCCCACTAGTGAAAACATCTCAATGTCGACCTTGCCGGTCCCCCTCAGGATCCTGAGTGTCTCAATAATGTCACCCTTCATTCTTCTAAACTCCAAAGAACACGAACCTGAACCCAACCTGTCTAGACTCTCTTTATCGGACGATCCTCTCATCTCAGGAATTAGTCTGGGGAATCTCTTTTGGACTGCTTCCAATGCTATTATATCCTTCCTTAGGGGAACCAATATTGTGTGCAGCAGCTTTATAGAGTCGTACAGCGTGGAAACAGACCCTTTGGCCCAACTTGTCCATACCGACTGTGTTGCCCAGTGAGCTAGTCCCATCTCCCTGTGTTTGGTCCATAGCTCTCTAAACCCCTCCTATCCACATACTTACAGTATCTATTGGCTTTTAGATGTTGCTAATATGCCCACCTCAACCACTATTTCTGGCAGCTCATTTCAAATATGCACCACCCTCTGCATGAAGAAGCTGCCACTGATGTCCCTTTTAAATCTCTCGCTTCTGATCTTAAACCTATGCCCTCCTGTTTTTAGCACCCCCTCCCCGGGATAAAGGTGATGTGCTTTCACCCTGTCTATGCCCCTCATGGTCTTAAATATCTCTATAAGGTCACCCCTCAATCTCCTATGTTCCAGGGAATAAAGTCCTAGACTCCTTTTTTGTTATTTTTACCAGTGACACTATGGCAACAGTACAGCAATATTTTGCTTTTGTATTAACCCTGATCTTGTCATTTAATGGGCACAACCTATTATTTAAAGGCTTCCCTTTCAGTGATAAATAAGCAGATGTAATAACTCCACAAAACTCATGGTGAGGGTAATTGCGAGATGCCATTTCATTTTGCTGTCAGCACAGCAATGCAATACATTCAGCATCTTCTGACGATTCACCATTCAAAGTGTGTTCTCCCTCACCAGTGGCTGCTGGCCAGTTTTCACATTAATATCCCCAGGCATCAGTGACAGATTCTAGCCCAGCCTTACACAAGTTCCTAGTTCAACATTTTCATGAGGCAGAGATGCTTCCTGTGGAGGAAGCCTGCAGAAGGTGCGAGAGGTGGTATTAAAGGGGAACATAAGCGGCTATGAACCAGCCAAGCCACTTTTAAAATTTAAAATAATAATACTTCTGTTAACCAAAAGCCACTCCTTGTTCTGTAAATTACATGTTCTCTGTATGAGGGGTTATTGAGATCCCCCTAACCTCTCATCTTTGGCACACATTTAATAGATTATACAGATTTTTCAGCTCCAACCAATTGAACTACTACTCAGAAACTGTCACTTCAGTAACGTGATCATAACTTTTCAATTCATGCTGTGCACTTGACAGGATAGTGAGCGATGTGAGCTTATGAATTAACAACACCAAATAACCAAGCTGTTAGAGATAATTTACATAAACTACACTTAATCCTCACAAATTGACAAAGTTCATGGATATAAATGAATAAACCTTAGTGAAGCATGAGATTTACTGAACTGCTTATATGGCCATGTACTTCATTGCACACAACACCACATTGAGAAACTGTGTGCTTCCATTGCACCCTCTTGTGCAAGATATGTGGTTACATTATTTTTGCCATTAAAATATATACATAGCACTGGCAAATTTGAAATCATCCTTCACAAAGCAGGGCCCGGAGGATAAAATTAGATGAAAGAGGGAAGTCTGAAAAATGTGTCTGAAAAGAATTAGCAACAGTCTGCGCCCATCATAGCAATGATTCAATTGGCTGGCATGAAGAATAGATGGAAGGGTATTAATAACAAATTTGGTGAAGTATCTTTGCCAAAAATGAACTGTTGTTCTGATGTTGCAAACGATAGAAAAGGTGGATTTATTTTTTCACTTGCTCTCAGGATGTGGGCATCATTTGCATGGCCTACATTTATTGCTCATCCCTAAGACTTAATTACATCGCTTCTTAAATTAAAACAGTTTAAATCTAAGCAATTGAAAAAATCTCAGAGATGGAAACTGCGTAGATTTCTGTGTGTACAAAAGGGACCAAGCAAATATTGGGTAAAAACTAAAAGGCACTGATTTGGATGCCACTTTCATAACTACACAATGGATCATTCTTCAGAAGATTCATAAAATTGATTATTAACAAAAAAACAAATTTATGCAGAAAGAAATTCCTCATTCTAATTTGGTTTACCAAACTGCTAAATGAGTTTAGATAGGAAAATTTACAAAATAGCATCCACCACAATGGCTTAGCTTGGGTGAATTTAGCTACAACATTGACAGCTGATATACACTGCCAAAAGCAATGCACAATACAAATCTCTCACTCTCTCACTCGCAAAAAATACAGGTCAGTTGACATGGTGTATCTATTTTCAAAATGTTAGTAAATTAAGTAAAACACCAATTTGCATATTTAAATATGGATTTTACATATTTTATATACATCAACATAAACTATCACTTCCAGTTTTTGCACTACAAACGTTGACTGGAGTAATATTAAGGCTTTGCATAAGGTCAGGAGATATATTTATAATCTGTAGAAAGCATGTACTCCTTGAATTCCAAATATGGTTCTTTGGTGCCACGATTAACTGTGTCACAGCTTATCATAAATAAAACATGTTGGGAAAAGCATGACACTTGAACCATCAAAATTATTCAACAATGTGAAACCCAAACTTCGTAAGTATATCTTCAGTTCTCAGATCCCCCAGGACAGAAAGCTTATCATTGAGTCATGATGTGAAATGAAGGAATGAGATTCAAAAACGGTAAATATTTAGAGCCATTATCCTTGGTGGAAAAGTCCTATTAATGTTAATGTTATCTTTGAAGCCCAAGTTGTTATCCTGGTTTTTATTATAAGACTTAACACCTCTCATAAATTTTCTCAGGAACTGAGTTTACTGAATTAAGAGGGAAGTTTGCAAAGTGTTTATTGATTGGACATTTCAGGAAGGTTGATGGGACTTTTAGTTAGTGTTGTTGTCCTATACAGTAGTGTGTCTGTTATTGTAGATGTCCCTAGTACTATGGTCAATGCCATCACTTTCAAGTGGAGATATTTATTCCAGGAGTCTCTTCTGGACTAAGCATATTCAATCAATGTAACATTAAATGTAAACCAGAAACAAAACAAATGGACGTGACATGTTGCACATTAAAGTGGAGAGCCATACTATAATTATTATTGCTTTAGGACGGACTTTGCAAAGCTGTTAGATCTTGCATCAGTATCAAAGCACTCTACCTAATATGAGAGGCATATTGCAATGGCTATAATTAATGATACAGGTTGTTCAGCATAAAATAGAGTTCATTGAACTGTAAAGAAACTACCTCATTTTTTGCTTTAATATTATGAATTAGCAGAGTGTTCACTGTTCAATTTTAATCATCACTAATGTGAATAACTCAGCTCGCAACCTCCTCACCACCACCACTCCTCCCTACCCATGAAGTGAAATCCAAGGCATGCATAGTATAGGTGAGATTTCTTACCAGAAATGAGTGTGCAAGTTCTTCCAGTTATTTTTCCACCTGAAATGATTTCCTGTTAAATTAACTGGGAGACAAGAGTGCAGGAGATGAGCATGTTGGAAGCTGTGCATCCGCCACAAAGGCTGGAGAAAAGGAAAATGGACACACTTACATCAAACTCAAAAATTCTACTGACGTTTCTGATGAATTTCATTTTTAACTATCCAATGTGGCAAAATGAACAAAGGAAGATTCTGCAGATGCTGCAAGTTGTAAGTGAAAGCAGAAACAAAGTTCTAGGTGCATTAAAGCACATTGTTTCTCCACAGAAGGTGCCAGAGCTGTTGAGCATAATCAGAACTTACTGCTTCTATTTCATGTCCTCTGAAGGAGGCTAATCCAAGGAAGTGGCCACCTTCCTCTGATCTCAGATCAGTGGATTCTTGGCCCATTAGTGGAAATCCCCACAGGATCGCAAAGAATATTGTCTTCAGGAAAGACTGCTGTTTCTTACTGTAGGGTGAAAGTCAAAGGAACACGAAGATCATCAGTTCCAGTTACTTAGTGAACACCAAAATCCGACCTGTTTACTTAAACTGTGGTTCAAATTATTCTGTTATTTTAGAAATGAGTCCTGCATATGTCAATGTGACAATTACTTCTCCTTGTTTGTTACCAACTTCTCTATATTTTTGTTATTAATCATATTCATTTACTTAATTCACAAACTTGTGGCATTATAAGGAAGGGATCATTATATTCTGTCAAAACCTCCTTAGTTTAGATGGGTGCCTGGTTCTCTGCATAATCTTTCTCCAAGTAGGTCTCCTCCATTGCAGACAATGGTGGCCAGTTGACTTGTACCAAATGTGGGGCTGGGCTGCCTCAGGCAGCTCTTAATTGCCACATTAGGATCATAAGGTTGAAAGAAAGTGTTTGCCTATGAAGAGGAAATCACTATCATACAGAGAAGAGCACTGCAGATTGAAAGAGCAGATTGGGAGTTGTGGTACTGTAGTCTTCAAATTTTCACTCATAAGGTTAAGAGGGTAGTGAGAGGAAATGTCTTCATTTAGGAAATATCTAGCCAAGTGCATGAACTGCCAAGGCATAGAAGGCGACAGACCAAAAGCTGGTGATAGAATTAATGTTGTAATTGATGGTCAGCATGGACATGGTGGGCTAAAGGGCCTACTTCTGTGCTATATGATTCCGATATACTTTGATGATTTTGACATGTAACAAATAGACCTAAGTATTCAAAATATGGGAGAAAACAGGGGAATTGAATTAGTTCCTCCAAGAACAGTCCAGGATGGATATAATGTTCTAAAGAAGTTCTATTTTTTTCTGCAGAAGTCCATGGTTAAAAAATGTGGCTATCCATAACAATATATGAATATTAAAAGGAAAAATGCAGACCAATGGCCTAGTGACCTAAGGCATTGCATGCTCACACATAATGTTGGTAATGAGAAACATTCTGAAGTGCTGCAAAGAGAATAGCATAAGACAAGCCGGCAGCCACTCTGTGGATGAACTGATGAGACAATCAGAAATCTAACACCAAGGGAAATTGAAATACAAACAGAGAATACGCTACAGGTGAGGCAGCAACTGTGGAAAGAGTAAAAGAGAGGATAAACAAGTATAGAAACTTGACCACCTTAGGTCTGTAGGACAACAGGTGGTATAACCATAATAGTTAACATACCATGGATGTCTGAATAATAAAAACCATGGGTCAAGCTTCCAGCCATTCGGCTGTTAGGTGGACAAGTCCCAAGCATAGGCTGGAGTGGAGTCTTCAGCTCAGCAGAGTGCCAGCCCTAGGACTCTTGCTCTTCTCTGAACTCTTTTTGGAATCCAACAGGACAGTGCCAACTTCAGCACATTTACCAGTTCTCAGGCTGGGAAATCTGCCCGCTGAACCTGTGCCAAGTTAGATCTGGCACAAGTATAGCGAGTCCATTCAAATGACCAGGAGAGACTGATGGCTGAAAGAAAGGTAAATAAAGTCTTTCACTTGATTTAATTATGTTCCTTCAATTGTTTATAGTTATTTTACTTATATGCTGATTTTTGTCCTTCATAAAGAAAATATTATAACTTTGGTATTTTAACATTATGTTTATACCAAAGTTAAAGGTCGTGAGTGAATTTGAATATTTGTGAACCTCAGAGACATTCATAAACATTCAATGACTGACAGTTTTGACAGTCAGTGAGCCAGGGGTGGGGCCTCCTCAGTAATAAAAGCCCTTCTGTCAGTGAAGCCAGCTAGTTAAGATGGGAGGAGCCTTAGACTGCACTACATTGCACTGACCTTCAGTCCAGATGAAGGGTGTTGACCTGAAACGCCGACTGTCCATTTCCCTCCATCGATGCTGCCTGATCCACGGAGTTCCTCCAATGCTTTGTGCGTTGCTCCAAATTCCAACATCTGTAGTCTCTTGTGTCTCCGAATCTGAATATCGTTCAATTTGTTGCTTGCCTTTTCTCCATATGCTGCCAGAGCATTGTAAATTGGGACATTATCTGTTATATTCTAAACCAGCTGAAGAATGAGCTGACAGGTAAATGCCTTGCAGCCAAGTGGATTGTCCCATTTGTGACAGTTGATCTTTGATTCCACTCCAAAGAGCAATACCAGATAAAAATTAGATCAGTTTCTAAATCCAATGAACCAGAATTTCAAATATTAAACCTAAAGCCTCGAATATCCAAAGAAGCCACAGAGAAGAGCTGATTTCCTGTAAAAATATAAGTTTTGAACAATTTTGCAGCCAATTTCAGGGAAAATAAATTTTCACCCCTGAGCATAAAATAGGTATTCGAACTCTTCCTACTATTTGCTGAAACCCAACAGGACATATTTGGAATATAACTAAAAACTGGTCATGTTGAAAGTACCGTGCAGGGGTTTTACTCTGTGAGGTGATCACTTTGCACTAAAATGGACATATTTTTTGTTTTTTTTCGTTCTAATTGTGTTCTTTCATGTAAAAATTCTGTATAATTTATGTTTAATTTATGTTTTTCTTGTGAATGCTGCTTATATTGTGATGCTATGTGCCTGTGATGCTGCTGCAAGTAAGTTTTTGACTGCATCTGTGCATACGTGTACTTGTGCATATAACTAAACTTTTACTTTAAATTATACTAGTTTTAAGGTTGTAACCAATCCAGGATTGAATGACAAAGGTTAATGGGCATATTTATAATGGAAATATTGAAAGGTGGAAGTTAGCCAAATGAAGGCAGTAGCTCTAACAAATGGCAGTATCTGGTACTGTATGTCAGTGAATTCAAGGGCATACCACATGGCAATCTTAATTCTTTAAGATAGACTTATACTTACATACACCACACTGCTTCTCCTTAAAAAAACATAATAAAGCCACACAAACCATCAACTATTTACATACATTCAATTGCATAGTCAGTTAACTTTTCACAACCATCTTCAGTTGTAGTTTGAACTAAATACAAACTTGTTGATCACTTTGTCTCTTCATCCACTGAACTCTTCACTACAAACTAAACTGGACATCTCTGAAGTATCCATTCCACAAACTGATAGTAAGGGTCATGGTGAGCTATAGATCTCTCCTCCACATTGAGCTTATACACATCAGGTCTCACATCCTGTTCTGCAATTGTTGCTTCAACATACTGGATTTCATAACAGTGAATACATTGTAATATATGTTCTTGATCATCATCATCTCTGCATTACGTGTATGCACTAAACTGTTCACATAAATGTTGACAAAGGCAGAAATGACTTATCAACTACTCCAGTGCTTATAATTATACAAACCACTTGGTGCATTATGAGATGTCATGAACTCAGTCGCAACAATCTGGACTTTGGTTACTTTTTTAGGCTTTCTATTTTCATATCTCTGCTTTTCACTGTCTTGCATCCGAATTCTCACCCTGATTCCCTGGAGACATCTGGCCCTTCCTCTTTCCTGCTATCCCTATTGAAGTCACAAATTTATCTCCTTTGACTCTCCCTTTCCTGAACATCTCCAAGGCTTCTAGTACTGCTGTAACGGTTTAGAGCCTGTCTTACTGCACTCTGATGAAGTCTGATGTTAGTAATTCCACACCTGCTGTGACATCCCTGCTAGGATCTTCAGAAATTTTGAACTGCCTCTACATCGCAATGCAGTCCTCCCCTACAGCATCGAACTGAATCTGTATTTGATTCACTCTTGTTTTCTATTAATATCGAACAAACAATTTGCATGTTAATTGTTGTAAATCTATAATCATAAGGCAACAGAACTTTGCTAAGTAGGATAAGAGTTAAGAAATTGTGTAGCTAAAATGTAAACTATGAATGTGCTGTTGTTTCTGGGATAGGGTTCTTTGGTTTTGTAAGGAGATGCAGTAGAGCCTGTTTGTTATTTAGAAAGATTGTGAACAAAAACAAGCTGGCCTGAACTTGTTTGGTGATTAAGTTGGTGGGGACAAGCGCACATGAGGGATTGGAGGCCTTCAGGAAGAATGGGGTGTGGATGACCAGTGAGGGAGAGGTAATTGTAAACTATGGTCAAACCACCGTGTAGTGCACACCCGACTAGCACAAAAAAACATCAGGAGTCCTCAATGGCTACCGTATAAGCTGTTAAAGATCATATATGGATAGTGATTGAGGGATAAAGCCAATCATGTAGAAGAAAGATCTACACTAGTTTAAGGACAATATGGAAAGGCAAGAAGGACAACGGACTAAAGATAACGTTACCTGTGTCCGAGAGGCTCCAGCAATCAAGGACTGTAAGCTGCAACTATCAGCCACTGTTCAGTATAGAACGTACTAATTAATTAATCAATCTTGTACACACATACGACTGATTGCTGCTCATCCTGCTTGTCCAAGAACTATTCATATCTCGGACTTGGCACCCGGGACTGTGCTAAGTGACCATCATTGTGTAATAAAAGCAGACTTTGGGGGTGTTTGCTCAATCAACATCCACACTCAGAGACACACGAGAATGCAAGAAAATAGGAGCAGGAGTAGGCCACCAGGCCCCTCAAGCCTGCCCCACTATTCAATATGATAATAGCTGATCGATGCTGGACTCAACACCTCTTCTGTACCAGTTCCCCATAACCCTCAGTTCCCCGATCTTTCAAGTCGAGATAACTATTAGCCAGAGAGTGTGAATATGAGAGCTGCCATTTTATCTCTTTTCCTTAGTCGTTTGGCAGGAGTATTAAAATTATATTTCACTGTGAAAATTAACTTTTTTAACTTTTACATTTATTTACAAAAGTTGCAAAAGAAAGAATACAGTCTTGGAATGTTTTTTCTTTCTGTTTTTAAGAACCTAAGTATTTATCTACAGAAAACAAATGATACTGATAATTTAAATTTGATTCATAGTCCATAAAGAAACTGATTTTGAAGTAACCAAGACAGAAGTTAAAACACATTGGCAAAATCAAAAGTAAACTAGTACGTGGATCTTAAAGGGGGTAGTTAGAGGCTAAGGAGTAGTGAAGCTTTTCAATTATATGATACGTGCATTTAAAAAGGACCACTGAAAAATCTTTTAGGACCATTTTGGCAATGAGGCATAATAACTTCCTTTTGTATACACATGTTACATTAAGGAGATCTTGGTCTCAGGATGAAAATAAGTAAAGGTTTGGGAACAAAATAATTGTAACATTGTTGAAAGAATTCTGCAGACTGTGACATGGGAGTGGTGCAATTAATGTCTTGTGACTACAGGATTTGTCACTGAACAAGCCTTTGGCATGCTGAAGACACGCTTCAGGTGCCTAGGCAGATCTGGAGGTGACACAATCTCCAGAATGGTCTCGATGTGCCAAGCACTTCACAAGGGACTGCAAGATGAAAAAGGTCCAGAGCACAGAGTCTTTCATATTATACTGAGGAGGGGGGAGAAAGGACAGCGAGGAGGAGCAGGAGGCAGAAGGAGTGGTGGGAAATGCTTGTGTGAATGCCAGGGACATCCTCATTGTGAGACTCAGTTCGATTACAGTAGTGTAGACATCTAATAAATGCACGAAAAATCCACCTTCCCCCCCCCCCCCCCCCACCCAGCCTCTCTTGTATCCCCTCACCACTCCAACCATTGGCACCAACTTATTTTTAACAACCCAGCCTCCCATTCACAGTCCCCTGATGCTTGTGTCAGTCTGTGCCCATGCATGCATCATTCCACATCAGAAAAGGGCCAGCAGACTAGAAAAAAACTTGATATTGGTCCAAAAAAGCTGTACACAGCTCACATATAAAACAGGGCCTTTGCATTCTACCACACCCACATCTATGCAAGGTGCAACCACAGATCTTTTACTATTTTGTAATCTAACATTTCTATGAAGTGCAATTTTTGTTGCTTCCACAGAGTTAGAGGTAATTTGCTGAGATCCCTGCTTTGACTGGTGAGAAGTTGTAGGCCATTGCTTTAGCTATGGGAAGCAAGATCTGAAGACTATGAGGAAGATGAAGTTATAAGTATGCACAGAGTCATATCTCACATAAACCCAGCATGATTGAATGTTTATTCTGACTGTTGTTTAATTCTGTCACCAGATGCTGAGACTCAATCTATTCAAGCATCTGTTCCTCTACGTTGAATGAGGAGCACTCGCAACTCTGTTCTCCTATGACCAGTGCTGTATTGCAAGGGGAGGAGAAAGGTAGAGCATTGGACAAGCACATTGTGAGTGTTTGTGGAGGTGAATGTGAGGGCGAACCATGCATTGAAACTGGAAAGGCGTGTGTGTCAGAGAGGGGTGGGTATATGAAGAAAGAAAGTTGGTGTGGAGAGTGATGTCTTGAGAAGACAGAGTGAGAGCATTGGAGAGATGTTCCAATCATAATGTGGATAGATGTGTTGTTTTCACCTCTCCTGGCCTGCTTAGCCCATTGCATCATTTTGTGCACTGGATCCATGAATATGGCTACATCCTCCTGTTGCTGACATCGGGCTTACCAGCCATGCCATCTTGGAGACCGCAGGTGGTTAGTTTCCCTCATCGACTGGACCCTCCGTCTACCATGCAGTGCTTATTTCACTTTCCTTTCCAACCTCAACTGACTCATCTGGTAGGCTTGCAGAACTGAATCGGATTAAGTGGGTGATCGTTGCATTCACTAGTTGCTAATTGACTGGAAAATTCAGAGTTCACATGGTGAAGCAGTGGTTGGTTCCTCCTACTACGCTGTCACTCAGAATTGAGGACCTGGGTTCTGAACTGACTGATGAGGTCAACGTGGAACCCACAGACTCTACCACAGGTGAGGGAGCAGGAGGTGCCTGACAGGACGAGCAGGTGAGAAGTTTCTGAGGTGGTACGCCCTTTCTGCTGCTTACGTGGGATCTCTATGTGCTCCCGCTGCACAGACCTGAGGTTCACTACACCAGCCTAAATGTTCCTTCTCCACTTTGAACAGTCCTGGACCAGAGATTCCTATGTGCCAATGGGGATGTTGCATTTCTACAAGGAGGATTTGCGGACTTGAATCTTTTCTCCTGTCCACCTGGTTATATTTTCCCATGACAGAGCTTGGAGTGGAGTGTCTACATTTCAGAGTCTGGTGTTAGTCATGCAAAGGACAGGAGTTGTCCAAGAGCACCACCTGGTTGTGATTGGGATCTCACAGCAGGGGATGTTGGCCTTGGAGAGAGTACTGATATTGGTTAATTTATCCTCCCTGTGGATTCAGGGGTGGAATTTACAGAAATCCAGTGTTTTGAGGCACCTGCTGTGGTTATTCAAGTCCCAGAAGCTTTGGAGAAGGCAGGGATTACTGTTGCCCAGTAGACCATAAGTTTTGTATTGTGCTTGAGGTCTTGATCTTTTTTTTACAAAACGTTTATTCACTAAAAGCACTACAAAAAAAACACCCAACATCAAATACAGTACATCAAATACAGAAAGAAACTAGGCAAAACTAATACCTGCGCAACACTACGCCCGCCACCGCAACACTCAATACTTCATATCAAAATCGTATTGGTGTCGTCCACGACACACGCAATCCCCTGAGGGGCCCACCGAGCGCGGAACTCGGCCAGGGTGCCCGCGGAGACCGCGTGCTCCCATTCCAAAGACACCTGCGCGCGCACGTAAGCGCGGAAGACAGGCAGGCAGGCCGACCGGCCAGTACCCACGGCCGCCCGCGGCCACGTCCCGTGGATGGCCAGCTTGGCCAGGCCCGGCAGAAGACCCACCAGGAGATCCTCCGCGCGCCCCGCCCCGTGCCGCACCGGGTGCCTGTAAACCAACTGCGCCGGGCTGAAGTGCAGCCAGAACTTAAGCAGCAGCCCCCGCAGATGCTCGAAGAGGGGCTGCACCCTCTCGCACTCCGTGTACGTGAGGTCTTGATCTTCATACACCCTTTTCCTCCAATGGCCGAAGGCCACGCCGGTGCTTTAGAAGTGATGGTGAATTTCATATCAATATTTGCCTTGGCCGAGAGATGGCTCCTGTGATATGGGAAGTAATCTTTTTTTTACAGGATCTAGTCACAGACCTTTATTGTTGGAGGGTGGTGTTATTCAGTGGGAGCAAGTTGGTAGGTATCTTTGTGGATATTGATGTGAAGCCCATTATCTCATAAGATGACTTGGAGCTGAGCCTTCAAATGCATGTGCACAAGCATCATGTGTGTGCTGCAGCATGAGTACTAAGGCTGGTGGTGACCTTGATTCTGGAGGGCAGGCGACATAGGTTGAATAATTTCCCATTATTGCACTCCAGTGGGAAGCTTATTGGAGGCAAGGTGCAGCATTGCAACAAGAAATATTGAAAAGTGTGTCAAGTAGCTTTGCTTGAGAGCCGTCTGCCTTGAGATTGGCTCTGTTGGAGACCTATGGGTCAGATCATGACTTGCATGCTGTCATGTAGCAAACATAAGATGGAGACAAATTGACCGCTGGGTTTCCCACTTGCTATTGGACCATCATGCACATCTTCCTACCCACCATCCACCTCTTCCTCACTCCTCCTACTCCCAGCTCAGAGCATCATGAATGTAACGTCCAGCTCAATGACTCTCTGTTCAATCTTTCCTTCCCTGAACGCAATAATTCAATTTCAAGGTCTTTCTACATTTGTCCGTCATTGAGCTTCCCCACAATTTCTGATGCATCCACAGGAATAATCCAGGTGAAAGGTCTTGACCTGAAATGTTAACTTTCCACTTCCCTCCTAAGTGCTGCCTGACTCGCCGAGTTCCTCCAGAATTTTGTGTTATTCTTGTCACAATACTGCTTGAGCAAAAGCAGTAAGTTATGTAGCTTTAGTCCTTAAAAATGATAGATTTCTATCAAACTCACATGAAGTCATTTTCAGGATGAATCTGTTGACTTCCCTTCTATCAAAAAACCTTTTCCTTCCTTTCTCAACTGACAAGTTACTTCAGTCGGTCTGTCTCTGTTCTCGTTATCCTCCGCCACATCCTGCTTAATGCTCACCACAACCCACCCTCCACCCCCACTACTGCCATTCTCCTCCACCAACGCCTTGCATGCTACAGATTGAACATTTTGGATGATCTCATAGGCTATCCAAACTTCGCCCTTGTTTCACAGAACAGCTTCCAGAAAACACTGACGCATATTTAGCACCTGAGGAAAAGATACCACAGTTATCTTTCTGTATTTTGCTAACATGTTACAGTGATTGTTTATTGTGATATCTGAATTAGCGCAGCACTCAATGAACAGGGCTTGAAACAAACTCAAATTTTGTCATGAACCAATTCCCTTTTCATGATATACCTTACCCAATTGATATGCACAATGTGATAATGTACCTCCGCAGCCCAGAAACCGCCTGGAAAAAAAACCTGGCAGACTTGTGACCATGACAACCATTACACCATTGCTTATGAGATCGTCTGCCTGCGAGAAAAAGAAGGGGAGAGAAAGCTCCTTTGTTGCAAGTCCTCATTAGGCAAAGAAAGGATAGACACCTTGGTAGACAAGCACAGTTTGAACTTAGGCCATGTGCCATTTTCTTAACCCTTTTTGTATGTGACAAGTCGTAAGCTAGAAAAACAGTAAAGGATTTAAATAATTGTGAAGATTATGATCCAAAACAGTAACTCTGCCTTTATTTCACACTTTACAACATTAGTACCAGCTAAAAGTAATCCAAACAGCAACGTGCATGTGATAAATTTTTAATAGCTGATTGTTGATACTATTACCACATTCCCCTTAATTGTGCATTGCAGCCCATGCTGAGCAAACATTAGTGTTTTAAGTGCCCTCATTTTCCAATAATAGTCATTCAACTTGGTTTAAAACCAGGCTTGCAATTTAACTCCAAGCTTGACAAGACTTATTACTTCAGACTAATAACATCCCAGGGGACAGTTCCTGAGGTTTTTGAATGTATTATTTGTTACAATTTCTACAAGATTTTTTTCTTTGACATTTCTTTGACATTCTTTGACATAGGAATAAACTGTAATTTCTTTTAATTCATTGATTTGGTAAATTTGCAGCAATCATATAATGCTAAACAAATAGATTATGTGTCTAAAACAGGTCCACAGACTGTACAATGTAACCTACTCCTGGTAATTTAAAGTCACTTGATTTGAATTATTTAAATGTTATTGTGCATTAACAAATAAGTTCAGATTAAAAAGAATTTGTGCAGAATTTTCTGCAACCTGCAATTAAATATTTTTGATTCTGTCATTTTGCTCTGGTCCAGCCTGATATTCAGCTATATTCTTTGAATTGTACAAAGTATGCAAAGCAGATTGTATCACAGAAAAAAAGTGTTACATCTGTGAATACATATTATAGGCATAATCCAGTCTGTGGACCACCATTTTCTTAAAAGCCTAATAGGGATGGGCAATAAATATGCAAATTACCTTAGATGTCTATGTCCTGTGAATGAATGATAAATAATGGTTTATAAACTGCTAAGCTTCAGTGCCATGATTTCTTTGTTCTTTCAGGTCTGACTAATGGCACCATTTCTTTGAGGATATCATACCAAGAATTTTTATAGCAATTACCTTCTTTTGTGCCAAAAATCTGAACTGAAAACAGAACACTCTGAAAATATTCAATCTGTCAACACATGAAAGGTAAAATTTCAGGTAGACTTTCTTCATCGATTACTATCAATGTTACTAATACTAGCTGCCACCAATAAATCTGATGTTAGCCAAGGCTTAATGGCATTCTTGGCTTTGTGTTGGAAGGTTAAGGGAAATGCTCTCCTCTAGAGACAAACAGACAAGTCAAGGTGACACTCCAGTGTAGTACGTTGTATTATTGATAGTGTCATCGCCTGGATGATCCATTAACATGAAGTCCTGTCTGTTCCCTCAAGTGGATTAAAAATATCCCAAGGCACATAGGAAGGATTTTAATGCACTGTAAGCAGCTTAGGAAAGGGTTACTAGACTAATATTCAGAATGGGTGGTGGTCTTATGAGGATCCAGTGTATCCATTGGGTATAAGAGTGAGAAGTGACTTTATCAGATCCTGAGGGAACTTGACAGGATGGATGTGGAAAGGATGTTTCCCCTTGTGGGAGAGCCAGAAGTAGGGGTTGCTGTTTACAAGTAAGAGGTTCGCCATTTGAGAAATGAGGTGATATTTTTCTCTCATGGAGTCACGAGCCTTTGCAACTTTCTTCCTCAAAGGGGGAATATTTTTAATGCAGAATTTGATAGATTTTTGATAGGCAAAGGGATGAAAAGTTACCAGGGATCTGCAGGAGTGTAAAGTTGAGATTACAGTCAGATTAGCCCTAATTGGCCCCAGGTTTAAGGGCCAAGTGAATAATGCCTGCTTATAATTCATATGTGCTATTTAAAAAAAAGCATGAGAGTTATCCCTCAGCCAATCCTTAAAGTAAAATCAAATCAGTCAGGTCTTCTGAGCCGCAGACTGGCAGTCAATGGATGTACCTATGGGGACCTCCCTTCCTTCCCAGAGGGAGGTTAGCCAGGGTAACAAAATCCAGCAGAGACTGGTGAGCATTCCACATCTAAAAAAGGCGTTCACTGGCAAAGAAGGTCTCTCACTTTGCTGCTGGGAACCCAGTCTCCTGGTCAGTGCATCAGTGGATGGGTCTCCCCTTTCGGCAATTCAGGTTCTGCTGAGATTCTCAGTGTACCTGGAACCCTGAGTTGCCACAGTCCTCTGCCCCTGTGCAATCTTGGGAAGGAACAGGGTCCCTGGCTTAACCAGTTGTTAAATCAGTCTTGCTCCAGCAGAGCTGTTGTGAAAGCATTTCTTTTTTAAGGAATAATAACAAAAAAAAAAATTTGTTCTAAGACTGCAAACGTGTGCAATTCAGGTATGGCCTGGAGAGTTGTGCTGTGCCACAGCATGTGTTTACACATAGAAAACTTCTTTACCATGGGGGGTCCCACTTAAATCACTGTGGGTTATAAATAGTTTTTCGCAAAATCCCAGACCTTATTCATTTCTATCTGGCCTCTTATTTACAGCCACACTAAACTCATCCGATGTAAAACTGCTGGATTCCAGCATGACCTAAGCCTTCCATGCCTCATTAAATTGTGCAAAGGGGAACCTGATGAAATATGAGTGGTAGTGGGTTTGCAAGAGGGGAAGCCTTAGTAACAAACACATGAATCCTTCCTTATTGCCTCTAACTTTGTACAGCATGAATCCAAAGGCAGGCAATCTCAGTCAGCATTTTTTAGCAGAAACAAGTCCCACTGGGGTGTTCAGGAATTCTTCCAGTGATCTACTCCTGATTAGGTAGAAAAGCACCTGTACCACACTCACAATCTGGATTCCATTCTTGCATTAAAATATCATAATATTATCTCCAGAATTAGATATTTCAAATTAAGTATTAATACTCATATTTGTGTCAGGTGACATAGCCATCTGATGACCAGAGATAATCTATCATCTGATTCAGTTTTTGGTCTAGTTTATATAACCTCCATTGCCTGACAGTTGGAAGGGCTTCAACTGATCGCCAATGAAATTGCTTTAATGTGAAAGTAAAACTGAGTACATAAATATGCTAAAGCCCTGAGGATCACAAGTCTCTGCTTTGGACCATGGACACCACATCAAGGAGCCACCATGGAGCTTGAGATCTTCAGAAAAAGCTAAAGAATTCCCAGATCATTGGCTTTTTTCGTGTTATCTTGATACCTCCAAGTATGAGTAGACAGGGAATGTATGGTGACACCACCACCTGCAGTTTCCCCTTCAAAGCACACAACACCCAAGAAACATTAATTATGGAAATGTCGCACTGTCTCTTGTTCATCAATGGACCTCACTGCATCGTCACTGTGGAAGCACCTTCACTGGAAGGTCTGGCTTGCTGGTGAAGAACATGTCACATAGATAAATCAAGTAAATAAATACATAAACACACAAAAACTAGTCTATGTATGTTAAGAACATTCTCTGGGCTGATACCTGGGCTCTGGTGATTGGTCTGCAAGGAGAGATTTAGATTAATTGTCCACTGTAAGTTACCACTTGGTGTATGTTTATGGCAGAAGCTGTCAAAGGGGAGCGGATGGGCATGTGCAAGAGAGAATCAGTTGTAGATCAGTGGGAGATAAGAGAGGGGGAATGGGAGTAAAGGGATTTCACAAGATCACAAGACAAGGGAGCAGTAGTAGGCCATTTGGCCCATGGAGGCTGCTCCAAAGAAAAGGGAAAAAAAGAAAAAGAGAAATGGGGGGGGGGCAATGAAAAAAAAAACTATTCTAACCCCAGTTTCTGGCCTTATCCCCATATCCTTTGAGACCTTGACTAGTTAGATATACATCTATCTCCTCCTTAAACACCTCCAGTGATCTAGCTTCCACTGCTGTATGTGGCAAGGAATTCCATAAATTCACTACCCTCTGGCTAAAGAAATTTCTCCTCATCTCTGTTTTAAACCTGTACCCTCTAATTCTAAGATTGTGCCCTCTGGTCCTGGACTCACCCACCAAGGGAAACAGCCTAGCCACATCTACTCTGTCCTTTCCTATCAACATTTTAAATGTCGATATGAGGTCCCCTCTCATTCTTCTGTACTCCAGTGAGTACAGTCCAAGAGCCGACAAACGGTCATCATACGTAAGCCCTTTCATTCCTGGAATCATCCTCGTAAATCTCCTCTGAACCCTCTCCAACATCAGCACATCCTTCCTAAGATATGGGGCCCAAAACTGTACACAGTATTCCAAATGAGGCCTCACTAGTGCCCTGTAGAGCCTCATCAACACTTCCTTACTTTTATACGTTATACCTCTTGAAAGGAATGCCAACATAACATTCGCTTTCTTTATCACCGATCCGACCTGGTGGTTAACCTTTAGGGTATCTTGCACGAGTACCCCCAAGTCCCTTTGTACTTCTGTACTTTGAATTTTCTCCCCTTCTAGATAATAATCTGCCCATTTATTTCTGTTTCCAAAGTGTACAACTGCACATTTCTCAACATTAAATCTCACCTGCCATTTCTTTGCCCATTCTCCTAAACTATCTAGGTCTCTCTGCAACCTACCTGTCTCCTCAATACTCTCTACTCCTCCACCTGTCTTGGTGTCATCCGCAAACTTAGCCACAAAACCATTTACTCCATCATCCAAATTGTCAATGTACAAAGTAAAAGGAAGCGGCCCCAACACCGACCACTGAGGAACACCACTAGTAACCGGTAGCCAACTAGAACAGGATCCTTTTATTCCTACCCTTTGCTTTCTGCCAACCAGCCAATGCTCCACCCATTCTGTTATCCTACCTGTAATTCCATGACCTCTCATCTTATTAATCAGTCTCGTGTGCGGCACCTTGTCGAAGGCCTTTTGAAAGTCTAAATACACAACATCTACCGCCTCTCCCTTATCCACCCTACCTGAGATTTCTTCAAAAAACTCCAATAGGTTGGTCAGGCAGGATCTTCCCTTCACGAAACCATGCTGGCTTGGACCTATCTTGCCCTGCACCTCTAGGTATTCCATAACCTCATCCTTGAGGATCAATTCTAATAACTTTCCCACCACCGATGTCAGACTAATAGGTCTGTAATTTCCTTTATGCTGCCTCCCACCTTTCTTATACAGTGGAACTACATTTGCGACCCTCCAGTCCTCCGGAACCATGCCGGAGTCTATTGATTCCTGGAAAATTATCACCAATGCCTCCCCTATCTCTAAAGCCACCTCCTCCGTAACCCAGGGATGCACCTCATCTGGTCCGGGAGACTTATCAGTCTTTAGTCCATTTAGTTTTCCTAGCATCTTCTTTCTAGTAATCTTAACTGAACTCAGTTCCATCCCTTGAGACCCCTGACTAACCGGTATATTGCTGATGTTCTCCACAATGAAGACCAATGCAAAATACTCATTTAGTTCCCCTGCCATCTCTCTGTTATCCATTATAATCTCTCCCGCACCGTTATCGATTGGTCCTATATCAACCCGTGTCTCTCTTTTACTCCTTATGTATTTAAAAAAACTCTTAGTATCCTTTCCAATGTTACCTGCCAACTTCCTTTCATAATTCATCTTTTCTTTCCTAATGACGTTCTTAGTTTCTTTCTGCAGGTTTTTAGAAGTTTCCCAGTCTTCTGTTTTCCCACTAATTTTTGCTTCCTTGTATGCCCTCCATTTTGCTTTTATTTTGGCCTTCACCTCTCTCGTTATTCACATTTGTGCCTTTTTTCCATTGAAAACCTTTTTTCTTGGAATATATCTATCCTGCATTTTCCTTATTTCTTGTAGAAATTCAATCTATTTCTACTCCGCCGTCCCTCCAGCTAGCTTTCTCTTCCAATGCTCCCTGGAAGCCAGCATAGACTCGATGGGGAGAATAGCCTCCTTCTGTGGAACAATAAGTTTCAGTTAAGGTAACTAGTGTGCCACAGGAATTGTTAGTGGGACCCCAGCTGTTCACAATCTATATCAAGGATTTACATGATTGCATGAGGTGTAATATATCAAAGTTTGCTGATAGTGTAGGCTGTGAGAAGGATGCAGGGAGGCTTCAGGGGGCTGGAGCAAGGTGAGGTAAATGGGCAAAGACACAACAGATCGAATATAATTTGGAAAAAAAATAGGCTATCCATTTTGTTCAGAAAAGTATTGTTTACATAGTGATTGAAAAATGTAAGAGTTCAGAGAGAACTTAGAAACCTTGCACAAGAATACTGAAAGTTAATATGCAGGTAAAGCAAATAATTAGGGAGGCAGATGGTATTTTGCCCTTTATTACAAGAGGAATTGGGTACAAGAGTGACAATTTCTTGCTTTAATTATAGAGAACCTTGGTGAGACAGTTCCTTGAATATTGTGCGCAGGTCTGTTCTCTCTAGATAGGGAAGGATATGCTTGTCATAAGGGGGTGCAGCAAGGGTTCACCAGATTGATTCCTGGGATGGTGAGTTTGTAGTACGAGGAGAGATTAAGTAGACTGGGCCAGTACTCTCCAGAATTTAAAAGAACGAGAGGTGATCTCATTGAAGCATACAAAATTCTTAAGGGGCTTGACAGGGTAGATGTAGAGTTGATGTTTCCTTGAGCAGAGGTCTCTAGAACTGGAGGCACAAGAGACCGCAGATGCTGGAATTTGGAGCAATGCACAAAACACTGGAGAAACTCAGCAGGTCAGGCAGCATCTATGGAGAGAGATGGACAATCGATGTTTCGGGTTGAGACCCTTCATCTCTAGAACTGGGATGGCAATACCAAATTAAAGGGGTGACCATTCAGGACAGAGCTGAGAAGAAATTTCTTTGCCCAGTGGGTGTTGAATTTTTGGAATTCATTGCCCAAGAGAGCTGTGGTCAATGAGTATATTCAAGTTGGAGATCAGTAGATTTTAGCTGTTGGGGAATCAGGGGATATGGGGTTAGTACAAGAAAGTGGAACTAAATTAAAAGATCAGCCGTGATTCTATTAAATGGCTGAGAAGACATGAGGGTCTGAATGGTCTACTCCTACCTCTATTTCTTACGTTCTTATGGATGGCACACATTAGGTGCTGATTTACCTTGAAACACCCTTTGCTGTGAATTCAGGTTAAATGTATTTGCAGCAAAATCATGAACTATACCGCCTTGGACAGTTTAACTACTAATGTGTAGGTTAAAAGTGACATTCTGCTGACTGATTCATGCCTTTCACAAGCTTATTTTCCATTCTCATAAAATAAGATTTACCCGTTTAGTCACATATAGCCATTTTTATGAAGGATCTCACAGCTCTTTTGATGACTAATATATAAAAATGTATTTTTAGAAAGTTCTTCTGGGATGCTTAGTTATGAATGATACATATGCACTTGAACCTTTGAAGATAAGGCAGTATTCATCCAACATATTCACTGAAGGGATTAACTTGTGAGGTAGGGGGGAATGTAAACTGTCTGGCAAGGAGTAGGTTGATGGTTGGACATACTTTTCCTCTACTGAACTTTCTAAGCTTAGTTCAGTCATGAGCAGTCAGTATTCAGAGATAACTCTATCTACCTATTAATGAAAATCCTCCATACTGCACATATTTACTGCTGTTAAGCTTTTCTTCCAGTTGTCAGGATACATTTCGAACTTACTTAGTCTAACAGCCCCTTATGATTGCAAGCTCTGGTCACTGGTTAGCTCCGCACAGCCAACTTTGGAAGGCTCATTCTAATTTTAATTAACTGCCACACCCAAAGGCAATTTAGCATTACCACTTGCACTACTTCCAAATACCCTTGATTATTGTGCACAGTTGGTTATATCAGGGAAATAGCACTGGCCATTTGCTGTTGCCATTAAAAGAAGTGCCACTTGCAGCATTTAATAGGCTGACAGTGGATTTAATGGTGGATATCATAGTTTTGATATTAGAATTAATGGCCAAGATAGGAAGCAGTGCTTGGTCATGCTACACTCACTGGATGATGCTATTTGCTATTGCATTTCTCTCGCGTATCTGAATAAAATGCACATAAGTTTTCTCTGGAATAGCCACAGGTTCAGTTACAGAGACATACAGTATCAATAGTCTCTCACAATTTTCTATCCAATTTTTATATTTGACAAGCTTCATGAACATCAATTGCCCATGATAAACCATAGGGATTGTACATAACTAGAGACAAAATGGAAGGATTCCTGGGATAGTCTAGGAACTTACCCACCAAAACCTTATTTCCCACACCTGGAAGAATAATTTACAAGACATGGGTGGAATGACATTGAATTGGATTCTGCCTCAAATTCCAGCAGTTGGGAAATTCATCCATTCTCCACTCACTGGAATAACTCTTTCCTCAATGCTGGTAGATTTTGAACACAGTCCTGCCATCCATTGAAAATGGCAAGGAATAATACAATAAACAGTGAAGGAATTAATTAATTAAATGGCACTAATTTACATTTTTCACAGATTATGGAAAGAATAATCGGGAAAATCATAGAATTTGATCCCCAAAGCAATAGTAAAAATGGAATCTGATTTATTTAGTGTCCTTGGTGTTAGTGTTCACATTCGTATCCATTTTTCCTATTATAAATCCTCAAACTCAGCAGAAGTGATGCTTTGGGTGATCTGCTATAATGATGCATGGAATAGTTACTGCAGAATATTAGCAACCTACGTATTATATGTGTGGAGCTGAATATTGAGCAACACACTAATATTTCAATTTTGCTATTGAAGTTTTTATGATATTTATTTGAATGTCTGCATGCTATCCTGGTTATGATCAAAGACTAAAGTGATAAATGAATGTCTAATGTTGGGCTCTCCTGTAACCATGTTTGGTGAGTGCTTAGTCTGCAGCTGGTTTAATAAGTGGCAACAAGTCTGTTTGCAATAGACTACAATACAATATAATTCAACGTCAACTCCATTGTCCTCATTGTTTGATTTAGTTCTTTCGTGTCATGTTTGGTCTTATTCAGGTCTTTCAGATTAAATATTCCTTGTAACTATATCTTTTGAGTATCTATTGCCTTGTCACAAAATAATTTGTTTTCAGGCGAATGAAGCTTGAACAGTAGAAAGCAGTTTAATTACCAAGGAATCATTAGTTTGTAACATTATCATTTATAACCCAGTCTTCACTTCTGGTCTATCTACAAACATAACAGGCCTCAGGCTTGAAACGTAATGATCACTGTTGTATGCTAACATACTTTTCAAGACCTTGATACATTATGGTATTTATTATTAAAGTTTACTCACTTGTACCAGTTAATATTACAAAGGATTTACTCTTTTTATGGGGCACCAAAGGAAAATTATTTGAGACCCTTAAACTTTGTTCCTTCTACAAAGACCTTTTCCCCTGGAGACCACAACGGATAGTCAGACCAGCAGCTGCCAGGCCTCCAACATTGCTGCTTTGTTTCTCGTCATATGGTGATGCCCTGCTCTGGGCCAGGTGATTTGTCCTGTAATCTTTACCTTCCTCCCAGTGAGGAAGCACAATGGTGCATCTAGTGGAGCTGCTGCCTGACAGAGTTCTGGTGGATTTCTGGTGTTGTCTGTGTGGAGTCTGCGTATTTTTCCTGTGACTCTGTGGGTTTCCTCGGGTGCTCCAGTTCCCTCCCATGTCCCAAACATGCACAGGGTTGGTAGGTTATTTGGCCACCATAATTTGCCCCTAGTGGGTGGGTGGGTGAGTGGTAGAATCTGGAGGGAGTTGATGGGAATGAGGGAATAATAAAATGTGCTTGGGTAGGATTAGTGTGAAAATGATGCTTGATAGTCAGTGCGTACTCGATAGGCCGAAGGGCCTGTTTCAGAGCTGCATCCTTCTATGACTATGAACACAGTAGAACTAGATCATTTAGCCCACTGAGGTCATTCCACCATTTACTTCTGCAGATCCTCAACATAACTACTGTTTTTTATCTGCATAGTTGGACACAACTCCAGAGCAAAGTAGAAGTCCCGAACTTTTGCATGGCTTCCTGCTGCTCTTGGAACAACTGCAATCTACAGGGGAGCACAAGCTTCCATCGATTTCCCAGCACTTCTGCCGGGGATCCGTCCACTCAACTGCGCAAATCCAATTAGTGCATTTACTTTAACAGGAAGAAGTGGTTGCAGAAACAAGGTTGTATTTTTTTAAATTTAATTGAGTTGATATAAATGTATTCAATTATTTCAATTATTTTCTGTAATTTTAATTATCTTTTGACTACTGGAGGTGCAGAAATCATTACAGATTGTATGCTCAACAAATGGCAATGAATGACAATGGGAGAGAGTTGTCTCCAGAGCACTTAAAATATTTATTCGTACTAAGCAAACACCACAAATATAGTAAATATGAGTGCTAGTTATAAGATGACATAGAACGTTCTGTGAAATTACCAAAGATATGTAAAATAGTGCAAACTGATGTATATTGTTGTGATCTCTCTGTTGTGAACCTTACACAGCTTTAGACCTTAGCTGTACCAATGATATTCACACCTTCTATGATGCTCTACAAGCAACCGACCCTGGCTGCAGTTCCCTTTGCTGCTGGCTGCTATTCCTGAACTTTAAATGCTACTCAGTCTTTAACTTCAGATGGTTTGGGATATAACTCACTCTGGTGATCACTCAGAATGTAGGCAGTTCTGTCTACAACTTCCTGCAAGTTGCTTAAGGTTTTGCTGAACCCTCTTTACTTTATAATCCTTCCCTTTTGATTGTATCATCTTCATCCTGAATAGCACGAGCTTCCAATGTAGAATTGTTTCATATCCAACCTTTAACACAACAAAGTTGCTTTGATGGGAGAGAAAGCTTAATCTTACAATCCCTTTGAAAGGTTGTGAATTGAGTTTATTCTGATATTTACCACTTTCAAAAGCTTGTGGGGATCAGGGAGTGAGGTTCGAAGGGAGATCAAAGGAAGCTTCTAATGTAATGTTGCAAGAGAAAAAGCAATAAGCTTGGGATTTGGAAAATTCCAGAATTCACCAAATCGGATCAAGAAATTGATAAGAAAGGAGAAAGAGTAATATGGGAATAAACTAGTGAGAAACATAGACTGTAAAATCTTTAAGAGACGTGTAAAAACAAAAAGTCCAGCAATGGTAAAAAAAAATTCCCAACAGACTGAGAGAAGAGAGTTTATGTTGGGAAGTAAGAAAATGGTAGGGAAATTAAACAAAAATTTTGTGTTCACCTTATCAGAAATAGTGAAGGACAAATGGTCTGGAGTGAAGCTGAAAAGAATTAGCATTAGTTTTAAAAAAAAGTAATACTGGTGAAATAAAGGGATTGAAAAGAATTCATGAGCTGCATCTGAGGTTCTTAATGAGGTGATGATGAAGATAATGTATGCACTGGTTGCCATCTTCCAAAGTTCCATAGGTTCAGGAATGCTCCCCATAGTTTCCTCTATTTAAGAAAGAAGGAAAGACAGGAAACTATCGTCCAGTTAGCCTGATATCGGTGGGAGGAAGATGTTAGAATCTATTATTAAGGAAGTGGTAACATAGCACTCTGAAGAATGAAAGGCAAATCATGTTTGTCAAATCTGTTAGGGTTTTTGATGTTGTAATCAGCAGAATGGATAAAGAGAAAGTCAAAGTCAAGTTTATTGTCTTATGCACAAGTACATATATGCACAGGTGCAATGAAAACCTTACTTGCAGCAGCATCACAGGCACATAACATCATATAAGCAGCATTCACAAGAAAAAACATAAATTAAACACAAATTATACACATTTTTTACAAGAAAGAATACAATTAGAACAAAAATAAAGTCCATTTTTGTGCAAGTGGTCATAGTGTTGCTAAACTGTAGTGATTAGGGTTGTGCCGGTTTGTTCAAGAACTGAATGGTTGAAGGGACATACTGTAACTGTTCTTCAACCTGGTGGTGTGGGACTTCAGGCTTCTGTACCTTCTGCCCAATGGTAGCTGTAAAAAGATGGCATGGCCCTATGATGGGGGTCTTTGATGATGGATGCTGCCTTCTTGAGGCAGCATCTCCTGTAGATACTACCAATGGTGGAGAGGGAAGTACCCATGATGTATTGGGCAGAGTCCACTACTCTCTGCAGCTTCTTACATTCCTGTGCATTCGAATTGTTGTACCAGACCATGATGCAACCAGTCACGATACTTTCAGCAGTACATTTATAGAAGTTTGTTGGAGTGTTTGATGATAAGCTGAACTAGCTATAATGGATGTAGTATTTCACAAGGCCTTTGTTACGAAGTTATTGAACAAAAGTGGAATACATGGGATTGAGGATAATATACTAGCATGATTTGAGAGAGGATTAGTTCATGGACAGAAAACTGTTGAATCAACAGGTCATTCCCTGGTTGAGAAGTATAAGTAGTGGAGTGCCGCAGGGGTTGACGTTGAGGTCTATATCAATGATTTGTACAAGGGGACCATATGCCATATATCCAAGTTTGCTGATGATAAATAGCAACAACCTTGTCAAGAGGATGCAGAGAGTCTCCAGGAGAATATAGACAAGTTAATTGAATGGGCAAGGATATCACAGATGGAATATAATGCTGGAAAATGTGAGTTTATCATTGATAGAAAAAAATAGACAAGTAGAATTTTTTTTTAATGATGAGAGATTGAAGGGTTTTAGTGTTTGGAGGGACCTGGGAGTCCTTGTACACAAATTACCTAATGTCTGAGTGCAGGTACAGCAAGCAATTAGGAAGGTATACAGTATGTTGGCCTTTATTGCAAGAGGATCTGAATAGAAGATTAGAAGTATCTTACTGAAATTAGGTAGGGCATAGGTGAGACAGCACCTGTAATATTGTGCTGTGGTCTAGACACCTGCCTAAATAAGAATATACCTACAATAGAGGGAGTGCAACAAAGGATCACCAGATTGATTCCTGGGCTGGGGGGATTGTCCTCTGAGAAGAGATTAAATAGACTAGGCCTCTTCACTTTGGAGTTCAGGAAAACAAAAAGTGATCTCATTGAAACACACAATATTTTTACGGGACTTGACAAAGTGGTGAAGGGATGATGTTTACCCTGGCTGGGGTTTCTGGAACCATGGATAACAGTCCCAAAGTAAGAAGTCAGCAATTCAGGACTGAAATGAGAAGAAGCTTCTTCACTCAGAGGATACTGAGTCTTTGGATTTCTGTATCTAAGAATCCTATGGATGCTCGGTTTGAGTACATTCAAGTTGAAAATCAATAGTTTTTGGATATTAATTGAATCAAGAGAAATGGATTTACTGTGATAAAGTAGACTAAGGTAAAATCAATCAGCCATAATCTTATTGAATGGTGAGCAGGAACAAGAGGCTGAATGGCCCATTCCTGCTCCTATTTCTTATTTTCTTATATTCCTCATGGTACGTATGTTTTATCAATAAAGGATTAAGGATTAAGGCTCAAGGCTACTGAAGTGATCATAGCATTTGGAGGAGTGTTTGTCTTTGATTCTAGCTGCACCCTTCCTTAGAGGACCTTATGAAAAGGTAATGAAGAAATCCCAAGGTATGAAACAGAACTGGTGAGAACAATTGTTCTTCATTGATATGATGGTTGTAATAAACACAATGAGCCTTTATAAAAGTGAAATGACTGGAAATTTAGTTTCAATTTGTTTTAATGAACGTAACCAGAGCTAAGATATGAACACAATTTAAACAGTACATTTTTCAAGTTGGCTGCCTCTTAAGTAATTATTGCACAGTTTTTGGATTCTAATGTACTTTAGGGGCACAGTGATGTGGTGGTTAAATTACTGGATCAACATCACAGTCCCACACCATTGATCCAGAGGCATGACTTCAAAAAAATCCTGAATTTCAATTCAAGTAATTAAATAAATCTGAAGCTTGTAAAGCATGCTAGTGTAACCACGGTAACCATGAAGTTGCTGGGTTGTCATAACACTCAACAGTCACTGATGTCATTCATTGGAGGAGGTCTGCCTTCCTTATCCAGTCTGGCCTATGTGTGACTCCAGATCCATCAATGTGGTTGACTCTTAACTGCCTCCTCAGTTCTGGGGCAATTATGGATTCTCAATAAATACAAGCCATCCTGTGTTACATAAGTGTTCCGTTTCTGAGAACTGTCCAGAAGCTGATTTCTCTGTAAGCCAAAAACTTCCATTTTCTAAAGCTATCCACATTGTGTCCCTCTACATACACTTGCTGTAATTATTTCACTTCACTGAATAATCAACCTTGCACTAGCCATAAATAAACCAATGGATTATATAATGTATTGAGTCATTAATGAATAACATGAAACATTTCATTAATATTATTATTCTGATTATTAGCTTGAAAAAAGCTTTAAAATGTATGGAAGAATTTGTGTAAAGTCAGATTTCCGTAAATCAGGTCATCCATAACTCAGGGAGGCCCTGCACCACATTGTCAATGATATTTACACCCTGTGAGCAAATAAATGAAAGATACTTTTCCCTTGCTTTCTTGATTCGAAAGGGCGATTCCATCCACCTGTGAATTACTGACCAAATAGTCCTACGTACTTCTTGTTCTTCTCAGGCAGACCCTCAGGATTAAGGATGACTTACCTCTGCTCTGCATTGGTTGATGGAGTGTGTGGCTGTGTGGTTAGTGAGGTGGTCCATTCCCTCCTGCACTTACACTGGGTTTCTGTGTGCGTCTGATGCATGGCCTTGAGGTTCTCAACACCATCCAAATGCTGCTCCTCCACTTTTGAACAGCCAGGGCCAAAGATTCCTTGGAGTCAGTGAAGATGTTGTATTTCTTCAAATAATCTTTAAGCGTGTCCTTGAATGTTTTCCTCTATCCATCTAATAATCTTTTCCCATGACAGAACTTGGAACAGAGTGTCTGTTCTGGGGGTTTGGTGTCAGGCATGCGAATGGCCCGGCTTGCTCAACATAACCAACCAAATGTAACCAGGGCAGTGGAGATGTTTGCCTGGGAGGGCACTGACATTAGTTTGCTGATCCTTCCAATGCACCTGGAGAAATTTGTGGAGACAATGTTAGTGGCATCTATATTCTTACAATTTTGGCAAGTCTGTTCTTGTAGACTTGACAGAGGAGAGGTATTTACTGTTGTGTTTCATTCTTGCTATAGATCTGATGCCTGGATATTAGTATTTTACATTACAAAGTGAGTTCAGAGGTGCTGGTATGGAGTGGAGGATGGGAGCTGAAAGGGGGAATGAGGTTAATTTTCAACCTGTCCAACCATCAGGAGACTGAAGGAATGTTGCTTCAAGATCATTCCTGATAGTACTTCATTGAAAAATAAAATCAGGCAGCACATAAGACCAGTGTTGGAGCTGATCCTATGACTGTGGGGTTAATATTGTTCTCTGCACAGAATAGAGTTTGGTTAGTTATCAAGGTTTATGAATATTTTTAAAAGATGACTAAAGCAGATTTTCAGCATCTTCAAGCAAACAAAATTCTCCAATACTTAGCTCGGCAGATCAATATGATTCAAAGACTGTCATTGGGTAGCTGCAGTCTTATGCACATTTTTTTTATTTCTGAGGAGAAAAACATGCTGTAAAGATGTCACATTTTCCTGAGGCCCTCTGGCAAAGTTAATTGGCACAGTAAAATTATTTGTTGCATTCATAACTTAATTGCATTTGGAATTACTTCCTGTTGTTGAAGTATTAATGTTTGAGAGTTTGCACTGGAGAGTACTGTGAAGAAAGACTGTAATACCAGTAATAACTGGGTATTCACACAATCAGAAAATACTTGCAGATGAGGAAGGGTATTTAGTCCATTTTTATTGGCCAACTGGAAAATTCCAGAGATTTCTCAGTTCAGCAATTAATTTGTTCCTAAATGAATCCAAACATTTTACACCCATCACCATATTCATTCCACATCGTGCTCAATATTTCAAGTAGTCAAATTTCCTGAACTCTCTTGAATTTTCCTTTTCTCATTTTCAACATGTACTTTTGTATCCTACTCTCACAAATTTATTCAAAGCAACATTGCAGATTTACCTGTGAGGAGAGAAACAGAGTTCTCAGCTTAATATTCAACCCAACAAAAATCGCAATGACTGTTCCGAGGATAGATAACAGACTTGAAACCATAACCTTGTTTCTCTCTCCATAGATGCTGCCTGACTTGCTGATTTTTTGGCTTTGAGTATTTTGCTCAATATTCTGGGGAATCAGAACCTTGGAAACTAAGGGTGGGGAATATTCCTGATGCTTTTCTGAATTGACTGCTTCAAAATTTATGTGACAAAGGAGATTCTGTGATGTTCATATAACATTTCACAGAAGACTTGCTTCAGTGGTGATTGGAATGGACCTACAAAATTTGCATATGTCATTGTACATTGCAACCTAAGAAATATAATATAAAAAATCGTGCGCCTTTGACTTCTGCTGCATAATTCAACAAGATAATTCAACAACTGAGCATTTGTGTAAAGAAATTGCTACTTATTTCAGACCACCGTGGCCAACCTTTTACTCGCAACCATGTATCCTAGTTCTCAACTCACCACCTCGAGGGAACAGCCCATCAGCACCTGTCCTCAGTTCCCCTCAGAATCTTATATGTCTCAATGAGATCCTCTCTCATTCTTTGAAACTCAAGTGACTACAGGCCAATCTTATACAGTCTCCTTCATGGAATTTACCTACTGAGCTCCAACTGCCAATGGGCGATGAAAAGCACACAATATTATGGTTCTTCACTTCAACTAATGTGCCAGTAAGTGTGTCTAAATATGGCATAATTAGCAGAAATAAATGAAAAGCTTATCTTTTTATCTGTTTATTGATTATGTAATGTGCAGATAGATGGCATACAGAGGACCTGCTGAAATTGAACTATTCTTAGTGCTTTGACATGAAGCATTGAAGCCCTTGCACTAACAGTGGCTGTTGTTGGTGGTTTAATTTAAACCATTTTCCTCAACGTGCATCCACGTATCCATAGAAGTCATTCACTGTCACAGACGGATGCTGCGGCTGGCTAACAAATTAATCATTAGTTAACCATCTGCTGAGAAACTCCTTGTGCCTGAGTGATTCTGCCAAAGTCTATCATTTTACAAGCTTCAGGTTCATGAAGCCACCAGTTTTTATTGCTAAAACGTTTTCATCCAGAATTCGCATTGAAATAATCTCATTCCAATGGCGTGCCATTTATTTAGAAGACACAATAAGAACTTATCACACATTTTATCAGTAGTATCTTATTTCTTAGCTCTTATGATTTAAAATACTTATTAACAGTGGAATTGACAGTCAAACTCTCTCTCCTCCTCCCATGACCCAATGTATGCCATAAGATAACAAAATTGTTAAACGTTAACACAATGGATGGAATACTAACCAGCTATAGAATACAATTGCTTTTTTTCTGCCAGAATTTATTCTTAATTTATCTTTAGTTAGATATCTCTTTCTCTCTTCACTACAACTCTATTTCTTTTTCTCACACAATCACTCTCAAGTATCTACGTTATCTTTGACTCTGAGGTCCCCGGATTATGTGCATTTCCACTCTCTAGGATTGGAGTCTGCATTTATGTCACACCTTACCAAGTTCTCAGCTCTCCCCAAAACTCCTTCAAATGCAATAAATTCCTCTTAACTGTTGTTATTTGAAGAAATGTGCCAGTCAGTTGCTGTCCAGCAAGTCACCACAAACAGTAAAATGAATGTTGGCTTTATCTGATCTGACTTAATGATGTTGAATAAGAGAGAGAGGTGGTTGCCAAGTTACCAGCAGTCTGCAGGACTATGGAAGAACAGTAGTCTTAACATCCTCTAATCTGCCTGAATAAGTGCGTATTTCTGCCACCTTGACAATGGATGATTCCTGTTCCATTGCAAAAGAAGTTATTCAGTATGTGTTGAACTTGACAGATGTTATAGAGTCATACAGTGCAAAAACAGGCCCTTTGACCCACTATGTCCATGCTGATTGTTCTACCTATCAACACTAATCCAATTTGCCCACATTAGGTCCATAGCCTTCTATGCTTAGGCTTTCTAGAAACTTCTTAAATATTGTGAGAGTACCTGCCTCTGCCATCTATTCAGGCAGCATGTTCCAGATTCCATACACTCTCTGTATGAAACAATTCACCCTCAGATCCTCTCTATACTTCCTACCTCTCACCCTAAACCTATGCCCTCTCGTCTTAAACAACTCAACCATAGAGCAAGTGCCATTCTATCTACCCTATCTATCCCCCTCATAATTGAATGATCACGTATGGCACTTGCTCTGATGCGGCCTGGGCTCTCCCTCAGCACCGTCCTGATGTGTGTCTGGACACTTCCTCTGAAGTGCCCATCATTCGAGCATGCTTGAGATTTCACTGTAATTTCCAGGGCTGATACCTTCCAATAGCAATTTCATTCGAATCAGAATCAGGTTTATTAACACTGACATACGCCGTGAAATTTGTTGTTTTGCGGCAACAGTACAGTGCAAGACATAAAAATTACTGTAAGTTATAAAAATAAATAAATAGTGCAAAAGAGGAATAACGAGGTAGTGTTTATGTGTTAATGGACCGTTCAGAAACCTGTTGGTGGAGGGGAAGAAGCATTCAAACAGGTGTGCCCATCTTTGAATATTAGAAGTCCTTCACCTATCTTGCTATGCTTCAAACTATTATTCTATCAAGTTTTCTAATAGACAAAAAGAGTATTTTTGCCTTATCCGTATAAAAACATTGGCTCAGTTAATTATAAAATATTTCATCAGCATCAATTTAGGCTTATTGTTCTTGAACAAGCAAGTCAATCAAAGCCCATTTTATCGCATTCTGTTCACATAACCATGCCCCAGCTCATCTCACCAGCTTCTTTCGCGTTCTCCAACTGATTGGGAACAAACAGCCAAAGCTCCACTCTATGAATGAGTATATAATCTGTTTGTAATGATTGCAGATACAGTGGATTTGACAGCAGCAGCTTGGGAGCAAAGCCTACTCAGATGTCATTAAAAATGAATGAAGCACATCTGAGCTCCAGAGAAACTGGGTAGCGGATTACAGTGTGTGAATGGTGCAAACCTAACTGCATAAAGACAGCTTTTATGCCTGGATCAATGACTGCAAATCAAATGGGGAAGAAGTGTGAGAAAATGAAGGACTTGATCCTTACCTGGTAGTAGCAGAATGGCTTTGCCAAGAAGCAGATGTCATCTGATGAAGGAACATAATTTGTGAAAAAGAGGGGTATTAAAACCTGTATAAAAGGCACTTATGTCTATACTTTTTGCATGGAAGGAGTAGATTGGAATCAGTGATGATATCCTATGTCCGTTGATAGAATATTCTGCCAGTCCTCAGCTTCAAGGTTCAAACATGAATAAGCAATTGAGCAAAATGCCCTCTGCCCACTTCCATCACCTCTTATGAAGTGTTAATTCATTTAGGGGAGGAATGAGGACAAATTGGCAAAATAGAATAAAAAGAAAGAAAATCCTAGGTGGTAAATATTCACGTTTCAAGGTTTAATTTCCAGCAGAATAAAGCCAAACTTTTTTTTATCTTCTGTAAAGGAACTGGCTTCTTTATGGTAAAATGGCATCTTTGTGATCATTTTGCTGTTACCAGCTCTTCATTTCCTGATTTTAAAAAACTGAATTTAAGCAATCAACTGCTACAGTAGGATTTTAAATTAACAGATTATTGGACCAGGCCATAGGATTAACAGTAACACAGCCATATGCTACCATACCAGTTATAAAGGACCTGAATTGTTTATGAATCTCTGGAAATATCCGATTCACTCAGTTGTGACTGACAGATTTTGTTACCAATAATTCAGCATTGTGCAACACAACCCCATGAGGTAGCCAGGCCATGACCTTTGTTTGGCAGATTCAAGTGATGCATTAGACACAGTTGGATAAACACAAAAGAAATTTATTGAAATTCAAGAAAAGCAAGTGATCGTGTAGTACAGGTTGGAAGTGCCAGTGTGTGAATTACTCCAGTACACTGGCTCGCTACAATAGCTCTGGTACTTAGAGTTTGGGGCTTGGCTCATTTGGAGAGCTCTAATCTTTGTGTCAGATGTTTATGGGTTCAAGTTCCACTCCAGCAACTCAAGCATAGAGTCAAGGCTGATGTTCTGGTGTAGTGTTGAGAGAACGCAGCATTTTTGGATGTGCCACCTTTTAGATGCAACACTGAAACAAGATACACCCTGCCTGCTCACGGGGAGGTGAAGGTCCATCGGGGCTGTTACAATGAAGAACAAATATCTGAAATAGTATTTATATCTTAACCTGTATCACTACAACAGATCATTTCTTATTTTCACAATGCTGTTTACAATATTTTATTGTGCACAGATTGGCTGCTGCGATTTCTACATCACAGCAGTGACTGTACTTTATTTGCCATAAAATGCTTCAGTTAATCTTGAGATTGTAAAAAAACACTGTATAAATACATGCCAGTTTTTTTCTTTGTGTAGAGGTCTGTGTCTATTAGGTGAGGGAAAATTGAATGAAATAGATCTATTTCATACACACTATACGTCAAGATATTGACTTCATATTGTGTGAATACAAAAAACTCTGCTCCTTGTTGGTGAATCTAATAGCAATCCCACTAATAACAAAACTGAAGCCTGAAATATTGAATGTTGATCCTAGTCATGTAATGGTATTTATGGATTGCAGTTGCTCAGGCAACAACCCAGAATCATGCTGACAGCTGCATTTGACTGTGGACCTCACTAAGGCAGGCCACTGAGAAGAAGAGAAACAGATGCAGGAGCACTTTCTGTTGCTATCAGCACCGTTCCTCAGTACAAGGTAAAAGAAAAACCACAGTGCTGCTTCTGAGGAAGTGTGATAAGGGTGATAACCATCAGAAACAGGCAAAGAGAAGATCCAGTGTGAAGTACATTTGACGATCCATGGAACTGTACAATGAGTTTTAATTCAACAAAGAGTCCATTAATGAAGCACTCATCCTTTGACTGAATGTGTAATATAATGCTTGGAATTTCCTGGAAAGGCTGAGAGCAGCATTGAACTGATTGATGCTGGTTTCACATTGCATAAATAATGCCTGTTCTAAGATAGGTCACAGGAAATCCTCTGCAAGCTAATTTTTTAGTTCATTTATTCATTCTTATTTTGGGATTTAAGTATCTCCAACATTTCATATTTTCTTAAGACACAGGAGAAGGCTATTTGACCCATTGATTCTACGCTGCTTCTCAGAGCAATCCCATCAGTTCCATTGCCCTACTTATTTCCCTGCAACCCAATATACCATCAACTCACACCCTGAGTTGCCTACCACCCACCTTGCTCTTTCCTAAGTGTCCATAGAAGGTGCTGGTGAGCCATCTCCTTCAACTCCAGCAGTCTTTCTGGTGGAGGTACCCTTGCAGTGCTGTTGGGGAGGGAATTCCAGGATTTAGGTCTCATGATGCTGAAGGATCATTGACATATTTCCAAGTCAGGATAGTGTGGTGTTCCAATGTACCTGCTTCTTGGTAGTTGAGGTCATTAGCTTGGAAGTTGTGGGAAGAATAACTTGTGTGAGAAACAGCAGCTCATTTTGTAGGTGGTACACATGCAGCCATTGTACGACAGTGGTGAAGGCAATGAATGTTTAGGGTACCTTGTCCTGGATAGTGTCAAGATCTTCTGAGAATTGTTGGAATTGTACTCATCCAAGCAAGTGATGTGTCTTGTTGATGATGGAAAGGCTTCGGGGTATCAGGAGATGAACAAAGTAGCACAGGATACCCAGCCTCTGACCTGCTCTGATAACCAAAATATTAAGATGACAGTTCCAGTTGACTTTATGGTCTTAATGAAGGAGGGCTTGTTGATGGCAGTGCCATTAAGTGACAAGAAAACATAACTCTATCCCATTTCAAATTAATATTGCTCTGGTATAGACTTATGCCAAAAATCTTAATCACATACATATGTACATATAAATTAAAAGCACACAGCTCTTCAAGCTTGCTCCACTATTTGAGAAGATCAAGGTATACCTGAATATTACCTTAACTTCACATTCCAGCCAAATCCCAATAATCTTTCACCCCCTTGCTTATCAAGAATCTATCTACCTTTATCTTTAAAAATATTCAAAGATTCTGCCTTCAATGTCCTTTGAGAAAGAGTTCCAAGGATTCACGCACACTGAGAGAAAAAAAATTTCTCCATCTCTTTCTTCATTGCACAGCCCCTTATGTTTAAATAATCCCACATGATGAGACATCTTCTCCACATTCACCTTGCAAGTATCAAACAAGTTCCCTTTCACTCTTTTAACTCCAGCAGATTCAAGCCCAGTCTGTCCAACCTTCCCTGGTAAGACAACCCACCAATGGTGACCAAAGCCAGTTGCTATCTTCTAAATTGAAAATTTTGAATATTTATTCATGGTTCTTCTCTTGATGAAACCCACAAAACATTAACCAAAGCATTAATGTTGATGAACCTGAAATGTTTTTGTCCATCTTACATATTCAGAACAAAACAAGAACTGGAATGGGTTCTCCATAAAAACACAAGAACATAAGAAAATTGGAGCAGGAGTAGGCCACCTGGTCCCTCAAGCCCATCCCGCCATTTAATATGATGGTGGTTGATCTATCCCAGGCTTCAACTCCTTCTCTCTGCCAGATCCCCAGAGCCCTCAATCCCCTGATCTTTCTAAATTTATTGACCTCCACTTTAGATACGTCTAAGCATTGGGCAGGACTCTGCTTTAGATCGTGATAGAGGAGGAAGAAGAACAGCAGTGGTATGAGGCTTCGAGAGTGAAAATAGCAGCCTACATGTGATTAGCACTAATGGTGGCTCTCCATATGGAATATTACATAGACTTTCATGCATCATTGTGGGATAATGACCTCTGCTGGTAATTTTGGCATAAGTTATGGGCGATGAAACAATGTGGAAGCTAATGTAAATTCTCAGCTGTGATTCAGGGCAGGTATGGAAGAGCCTGCTCACATCACTGAACATCAAATCTAAACACATTTGCTAACTCTCAGGGAAATAGAGTCCAAAGGCAATATTTGCCCAAGGATGAAATGAACTTTGAGTCACATTATTCTGCAGCAAAATAAAAATTGCCAATTCCAAAATTCTGTGCTTAAGATATATTGAATCATTCTAGTAAATGGAATGAAAACACTGTAAACAGTAAATGAATAATTCATTTAAAATAAACATCTTGTCAAACTACTGTGCATTGTTTTATTTCCTCCTTTTTACCTTATTTTTCAAAATGAACACTTTTTGCCTTTTTAGTAATATAATTATACTGAGCATACTTTAGGGACTCAGATTTTTGCTATTTTTCCTAACAGGAGATTAAACCAGCAATAATTTATTTAATTGTTATCTACTCAATATTGTCATATACATGCTGATTGCAAGCACCAAGGAAAGGCCTGCATTAGTTCTGATGAAAAGTCACTGACCTCAAACATTAATCCTGTTTCTCTCTCCATGGATGCTGCCTGACCTGCTGAGTATTTCCAGCATTTTCTGCTTTTATTTAAGTAAGTGCCTTTACAGAGTGGCTCAGTAAAGACATTTTTATGCTGACCTTGTATGAGGGGCAGGCAAAATTCCCAATGTTCCAAAGTAAATGTGACCGGCCAAAGCTCTACAATCTGGTCTGCCATGCACACTGACAACATCCACAGGCTAACAACTACTCATAGAAGGCTGCACAATAAGGAGAGAATCAAAGGGTAAGTATCAACACCTAGTCTTTCCATATTGACCATCAAGTATATCATCTAGGTAATCACAAGGATGATCAGGATCTCTGGTGCTTTTTCTTTACTCCAATTCAGCTGGCTATTTGCGAGATAAAGAATATGTTTTCCCAACCATTTACTTGTCAGTTCCCACCTTCATGATTGACTCTTTCCATGCCCAGAACTTCTACCTTGCTCCATCTCTTGTGCATGCAACACATTCTTTATCCCATCATTGCTGATTGCACATTAGACCACATGCCTTGAAAATCCCCTTCCAAATATCTTAGCTCTCTCCTTTTTTTCCCTTCTTCTTCTTCCTAGACAGTCTCTTGGAATTGAGGATGATTTGCTTCCACTCTGGTTTTGTGATGAGGTCCATGTGGGAACTGCCAACTTTTCCACTGATGGGGCAGGCTGTGAATGACTGGGTGGACAGGTGGGCAGTTGGTAAGGTGGTCCTCTGCTTCTGCTGCCATTCACATTTACTGGTTCTCCATCCTATCCCAAATACTCTTTGTGTGGTCATGGATGGGAATTCCCAGGAGTCAGTGTGGACGTTGCATTTTTTAAGGAGAATTTGAGCACAAACTTGAATCCTTTCCTCTGTCAACCTGGTGCTTCCTTCTCATGACTAAGTGTCTGTTTTGGGAGTCTTATGCCAGGCATATGAACGACATGATCTGTCCGACAGAGCCAACAAGTCTAATCAAGCCATCAGTGCTGGCGATATAAGCATTGAAGAGGCAACATCCTTCCAGTGAATTTGGAGAGAGAGTGTTGTATGAATCTTTCAAATGCCTTGAGGTGCCTGTTGTAGATAGACCAAATCTCAGAAGCATATGGAAGGGTAGGTTGTCCTGGGCCCAGCAGATAGATGCAATCATAAGGAAGGCATGCCAGTGTCTTTACTTTCTTAGAAGGTTAAGGAGATCCGGCATGTCACTGAACACTCTAACAAACTTCTACAGATGGCACTGTTGAAAGTATCCTGACTGGTTGTATCATGGTCTGGTACGGCAATTTGAATGCGCAGGAACGTAAGAAGCTGCAGAGAGTAGTGGACTCAGCCCAATACATCACTGACACATCCCTCCCGACCATCGGTGCTACAAAGATCCCCACCATCTGGGCCATGCCATCTGCTCGCAGCTACCATCATGCAGGAGGTACAGAAGCCTGATATCCCACACTACCAGGTTCAAGAACAGCTACTTCCCTTCAACCGTTCACTTCTTGAACCAACCTGCGCAACCCTAATCACAACCTCAGTATAGCAACACTTATGACCACTTTGAACACCATGCACTACAATAGACTTTGTTTTTTGTTTCTGTTCTAATTGTGTTCTTTCTTGTAAAAGTTGCATATAATTTATGTTTAACTTATGTTTTTCTTCTTCTGAATGCTGCTTATCTGGTATTAGGTGCCTGTGATACTGTTGCTAGTAAGTTTTTCATTGCACCTGTGCATAAGTGTACTTGTGCATATGACATTAAACTCAACTTTGACTTTGCTTCACTGCTGCCAGGTCTGAGTTCTTGATCTTCAAACATTCTTTTCTTCAGATGACTAAAGTTTGTGCTGGCGCATTTCATCATTGATGTCTACTTTTGCTGAAAGGTAGCTTCCAAGATATGGGAAGTGGTTCATGATTTTCAGGGTCTTGCCTCAATCCTTTATTGTGGATGGAGGGTGCAGTATGGTGCAGAGGGGAGGTTGAGAGAGGACTTCTGTCTTACAGATGGTGAGCATTAGACCCATCCTCTTGAATGCTTCAGTGAACAATTCAATGGTGGGTTGGAATATGGCTCAAATGCAAGCATCATCTGCATGCTTTTTTAGGCTCTACTTGAAAACATATCTCTGTGCACCCTTGCTTCTTGTCTCAAGTTGTTGGCTCAGTGCAAATTTTCTGTTGATTGTGCTCCTGTGAAGCACTTGTTGGGACTAACTTGTTGTTGTTGATTTTCACCTATGGGGCAGCACAAAGTCTTCTACCTCACTGCTTCCACTTTCTTTCCTGATGGCCCATCCATGATCAGGATCTTGCTATGTGGAGAATTCTTCTGCAATCGTGTATGGGGCATAGGTGTTATTGATTGGCATTTGATGCTCATTTCTAATTGCTCTTGGAAAGATAAGCCAATTTCTTGTTGTTCGTCTGATGAATGAATTCCCCATTGTGCTGTTGTGTGTGGAATTCCAAGGTTTAAATCCAGAAATAACCAAGTCAATATAGTGTGTAATTTGGAGTGGAACCTGCAGTATGTGACATTCTATTGTACCTTCTGCCTTGTTTTCCAAGGTGATGGAAGTTATACGTTTGGGAGAATCTTGTTTCAAACCTTTGACACAGTGCATTGGAACACCAGGGCATAACACTAAAAATTACCCACATTAACGCAGGCGTGATTGCCAGAAAAAAACCTCTATATTTAAAGGTTCAATCATGTATGCTAAGTAGAAGCAGAATTTCAAATAAATTTCAGCAAAGCAGGATTTGGAACATAAAGGGATAAAAGATTACACTGCATCTCAGCGGGTGGCTGAATGAAAGAAACCAGTGCGCCTATTCAACGCAAATGGTGATTAACAAGTTGGCAACAAAGGATGAGGAAATGAATTCAAATCATAAAATAAAGTGCTGCACAGGAGTCAAGCTGGGTGCATATTATAGTCTAAGTTCTGTCATAAAAGCATTAAGTCTATCACATTTTAAGAGCAAGAATATGAGGTAGCCTTATTATCAAAATACAGCTATAATTGACAGATGCAATAAAAGGGAGACACATTCATTGGAGATAAATTATGAAATAGTATAACCTGGAGAATGGATTGCAGACTCAAGGCCTGTATTCCTTTGTATTTCTTGAGAAGCTTAAGTAGTGATTTGGTTGAGGTGCTGAAGATAATGAAAGGATTTGATGATATAGGGAAAAGCAGTCTCCCCTTGTGGGTTATCCAGAACAAGAGGGTGTAACATCAAAATTGAATATAGATTGTTCAGAGATGATGTCGCAATTGTTTTTCACAAAAAGCCTGGTGAAACTTATTCCCAAATGTACTCCTGAGGTTAGGTAAAGGGAGACTGAAAGATTATCGTTAGGTTAGGTAATTAAGGGTAATTATGTGATGCTGCTGCAAGCAAGCTTTTCATTGTACCTGTACCTCACCATACTTGTGCACATGAAAATTAACTCGACTTGATATGGAACTGGGAGGTTAATGAAATTAAGTGACAAATCAGCCATTATCAAACAGAACATAGGGGATAATTGAGGGGCTGAATGGCCCATGCCATTTGCCTCTGATGCACCTGAACTCACAGGTGTGGACATAAGGTCAGTCTTCCGGAGAGTGAACCTGCGTAAAGCATCTGGCCCAGATGGTGTCCCTGGCCGTGCCCTTAGATCCTGCACAGATCGACTGGTGGGGGTATTTGCAGATATTTTTAACCTCTCCCTGACTTCACTCTGAGGTTCCCACCTACTTTAAGAAGACCACTCTCATCCCGGTACCTAAGAAAAACAAGGTAACATGCATTAATGACTACTGCCCGGTGGCTCTGACATCCACCATCATGAAGTGCTTCGAGATGCTGGTCATGGCACACATCAACTCCAGCCTCCCAGACAACCTTGATCCATTGTAAGTCGTCTGCCGCTGAAACAGGTCTATGTCAGATGCCAGCTCCCTGGTCCTACGCTCATCCCTGGAGCATCTGGACAGTAAAGACACCTATGTTAGATTTTTGCTTATTGACCTCAACTCTGCCTTCAATACTATAATTCCAAGCAAACTCATCTCCAGACTCCAAGACCTGGGACTCAACACGTCCCTTTGCAGCTGGATCCTTGACTTCCTGACCAACGGACTGCAATCAGTGAGGATAGGCAGCAACACCTCCAGCACAATTATTCTCAACACTGGTGCACCACAAGGCTGCATCCTCAGTCCCCTACTCTATTCCCTATAGACCCATGACTGGGTGGCCAGATTCTGTTCTAACTCCATTTACAAGTATGCAGATGATACCACTGTAGTGGGCTGAATCTCAAATAACAATGAGTCAGAGTACAGGAAAGAGAGAGAGAGCTAAGTAACATACTGTTGTGACAGTAACCTTTCCCTTAATGTCAGCAAAACAAAAGAGCTGGTCATTGACTTCAAGAAGGGGGGCGATGCACATGCTCCTGTTTGCATCGAGAGGGTTGAGAGCTTCAAGTTCCAAATTCACCAGTACCTCTACTTCCTCAGGAGGCTAAAGAAACTTGGCATGTCCCCTTTGACCCTCACTAATTTTTATCGATGCACCATAGAAAGCATCCTATCTGGATGCATCACGGCTTGGTATGGCAACTGCTCTGCCTGTGACTGCAAGAAACTACAGAGTGTTGTGGACACAGGTCAACACATGTTGGAAACCAGCCTCCCCTCCATGGACTCTGTCTACACTTCTCGCTGCCTTGGTAAAGCAGCCAGCATAATCCAAGACCCCACGCACCCTGGACATTCTCTCTTCTCCCCTCTCCCATTGGGCGCAAGATACAAAAGCCTGAAAGCATGTACCACCAGGCTCAAGGACAGCTTTTATCCCGCTGTTATAAGACTATTGAATGGTTTCCTAATATGATAAAACGGACTCTTGACCTCACAATCTACCTCGTTATTGCCTTGCACATTATTGTCTACCTGCAATGCATTTCCTCTGTGACTGTAACACTTTATTCTGCACTCTGTTATTATTTTATCTTGTACTGCCTCAATGCACTGTTGTAATGAATTCATCTGTATGAACAGTACGCAAGACAGGTTTTTCACTGTACCTCAGTACATGTGACAATAATAAACCAGTTTGCCATGCCTGTACTTTTTGTGTACGATGGGGTAATTATCTCTGGGGTAAAAGTTGGATTGGGTGATATTAGTACATATACGATCTTGGATTTGTACAAATTCATTTGCGTGGCAGTTGAAGAAACTGGAACACAATGATGTCTTTATTGAAATGACAATGAGTTTATTCCAGATCATTTATTGCCGATGTCAAACATCCTCATTTCAAAACTCCTCTTTTTAAAAAAGGCATCTTTGAGTTTCAAACAAAATTGTTTCATGACTAACTGAAATTTTCTCATCCTGTGTGATTATTCACAAATAGTGTGATGATGGGAATAGTTGTAAAAAATGGCATGGATGGCAAACAGGCAATGAATTCAAGCTTAGAACTCAGCAGTCTGTTAAATGTGACCATGAACATTCTGTGAGTCTCTCTGTCTCTTCTTTACAAAAATCTAAATAAATCCTAGCTGCATGTGCTTCTGAAGGCAATAATAGCTAACTTGACATTTTACATCCTTTTCAAAGACATGACATTTTCGCCTTGTCTTCAATGAGCTGGGAACTCAATGGGATTTTGCTGTACATTCAAGATAAGGTCAAGGATCAAACAAGAGCTTATGACAGAAGACTGCATTTGTGAAGTCCATAATTGCAGGAAAGTACCAGGCACGCTTTACTTAATGTATATAGTTTACAACCTCACTGGCCTCTTCAATGTAGATCAGTAACCAGCAATTATTTGCAGAATTCTGATCCTGTTATCTGTTCTTTTGCTGACTCATGTAGGGTACTGTAATATGGTGGCTAATTTTTGTGGCCAATAAAACATAGGGCTGGACTAATGATTCAGGAATGGATTTTGAATCCCACACAGCAACTAAGAAATTTGAATACCTCTAGAAATTACATTACATTAGATTAGAGGTTAGCGGTTAGTTTAGTTTATTGTCATATACACCAGGGTGCAATAAAATTCCTTGTTCGCATGAAGCTCACAAAGTAAACAGTGTACATTGTTAACAATAAATATAACAATAAGAGCAAACCAGCAGAATGGTGCAAAGGTTGTAGTGCAATCTGAAGTAGTGCAAAAAAAACTAAAGTGACATTTAGAATCAGAATCAGATTTATTATCACTGACTTGGAAGACGTGAAATCTGTTGTTTTGCTGCAGCAGTACAGTGCAAAGACATAAATTTACTGTAAATTGAAAAAATAAATAAATAGTGCAAAACAAAAGGAATAACGAGGTCCCTCCAACATCAGACCATTCAGAAATCTGATGTTGGAGGGGAAGAAGCTGTTCCTGAATCATTGAGTATGGGTCTTCAGGCTCCTGTACCTCCTCCTGATGGTAGTAACAAAAAGGGGGCATGTCCTGGATGGTGAAGGCCCATAGTGATAGATGCTGCCTTCTCGAGGACCTTTTGGACATGTCCTCGATGGTGGGGAGGGTTGTGCCCGTGATGGAGCTGGCTGAGTCTACAACCCTCTGCAGCCTTTTGCGACCCTATGCATTGGAGCGTCCATACCAGGCTTGATGCAACCAGTCAGAATGTTCTCCACTGTACATCAGTGGAAATCTGTAAGGGTAAACACACCAAATCTCCTCAAACTCCTAACAAAGTAAAGCTGCCAGCATGCCTTCTTTGTGATTGCATCAATGTGTCAGGTCCAGGATAGATCCTTTGAGATGTTGAAGCCCAGGAACTTGAAGCTGCTCACTGTTTCCACCGCTGACCTCTAAATGAGGACTGGTGTGTGTTCTCCTGACTTCCCCTTCCTGAATTTCACAATGAATTCCTTGGTCTTGCTGATGTTGAGTGTGAGGTTGTTGTGGCAACACCACTCCAGCCAATCTATCTCACTTCGGTATGCCTCCTCTTTGCCACCTGAGATTCTGCCAACAACAGTGGTGTTATTGGTGAATTTAAAGATGGAATTTGAGCTGTGCTTAGCCACGCAATCATGAGTGTAGAGAGAGTAGAGCAGTGGGCTAAGCACGCATCCTTGAGGTATGCCTGTGTTGATTGTCAGCGAGGAGGAGATGTTAATACCGATCCGCACTGACTGTGGCCTCCTGATAAGGAAGTCGAGGATCCAATTGCAGAGGGAGGTACAGAGGCCCAGGTTTTGAAGCTTGGTGATTAGTACTGAGGGGATGATGGTGTTGAACGCCGAGCTGTAATCAATAAACAGCAGCCTGACGTATGTTTTGCAGTTGTCTAGGTGCTTCAAAGCAAAGTAGAGAACCAGTGAGATTGCAACTGCTGTAGACCTGTTGTGGCAGTAGGCAAATTGCAGCAGGTCCAGGTCCTTGCTCAGGCAGGAGTTAATTCTAGCCATGACCAACCTCTCGAAGCACTTTATTACAGTAGAGGTGAGCGCTACTGGGTGACAGTCATTGAGGCAGCTCACCCTGCTCTTCTTGGGCACTGGTGTGATTGCTGTCCTTTAGAAGCGGATGGGAACTTCTGACTGCAGCAGTGAGAGGTTGAAGATGTCCTTGAACACTCCAGCCAATTGGTCAGCACAGATTTTCAGTACCGAGCCAGGTACACCGTCTGGGTCTGATGCCTTGCAAGGGTTCACCCTCTTGAAGGATGTTCTGACATCTCAGAGACACAGGGTTGCTGAATGCTGTGGAGATTTACACAGGTGTAGTGTTATTATCCCTTTCAAAGCGTGCATAAAAGGCATTGAGCTCATTGGGGAGTGAAGTATCACTGCCATTTACGCTATTAGGTTTTGCCTTATTGGAAGGCAAATGAATAATATGATTAGGAATAGTCAGCACGGCTTTGTCAAGGGCAGGTCCTGCCTTACGAGCCTGATTGAATTTTTTGAGGATGTGACTAAACACATCGATGAAGGAAGAGCAGTAGATGTAGAGTATATGGATTTCAGCAAGGCATTTGATAAGGTACCCCATGCGAGGCTTATTGAGAAAGAAAGGAGGCATGGGATCCAAGGGGACATTGCATTGTGGATCCAGAACTGGCTGGCCCACAGGAGGCAAAGGGTGGTTGTTGAAGGGTCGTATTCTGCATGGAGGTCGGTGACCAGTGGTGTACCTCAGGGATCTGTTCCGGGACCCTTACTCTTTGTGATTTTTATAAACGACCTGCATGAGGAAGTGGAGGGGTGGGTTAGTAAGTTTGCGGATGAAACAAAGGTTGGAGGTGTTGTGGATAGTGTGGAGGGCTGTCAGAGGTTACAGAGGGACATAGATAGGATGTTAATCTGGGCTGAGAAGTGGTAGATGGAGTTCAACCCAGATAAGTGTGAAGTGGTTCATGTTGGTAGGTCAGATATGATGACAGAGTATAGTATTAATGGTAGGACTCCAGGTAATGTGAAGGATCAGAGGGATCTTGGGGTCTGAGTCCATAGGACGCTCGAAGCAGCTGCACAGGTTGGCTCTGTGGTTAAGAAGGCATATGGTGTATTGTCCTTCACCAACCGTGGAACTGAATTTAGGAGCCGAGAGGTAATGCTGCAGCTAAGTAGGACCCTGGTCAGACCCCACTTGGAGTACTGTGGTCAGTTCTGGTCACCTCACTACAGGAAGGATGTGGAAGCCATAGAAAGGGTGCAGAGGAGATTTACAAGGATGCTGCCTGGAATGCGGAGCATGCCTTATGAAAGCAGGTTGAGGGAACTTGGCTTTTTCTCCTTGGAGAGACGGAGAATGAGGGGGGACCTGATAGAGGTGTATAAGATGATGAGAGGCATTGATCGGGTAGATAGTCAGAGGCTTTTTCCTAGGGCTGAAATGGTTGCCACAAGAGGACATAGGTTTAAGGTGCTGGGGAGTAGGTATAGGGGAGATGTCAGGGGTAAGTTTTTTACTCAGAGAGTGGTGAGTGCATGGAATGGGCTACTGGCAATGGTGGTGGAGGCAGATACGATAGGGTCTTTTAAGAGACTTTTGGATAGGTACATGGAGCTGAGAAAAATAGAAGGCTATGGGTCTCTAGGTAGGGACATGTTTGGCACAGCTTTGTGGGCCGAAGGGCCTGAGTTGTGCTGTAGGTTTTCTATGTTTCTTTGTTTCTAAGTAATGGCATGCAAACCCTGCCACAGCTGTCATGCATCATTGTGTCTCTAGCTTCACTAGGAATTGTCTTTTCACTCTCACAATGGCCTTCCATAGGTTGTACCTGGACTTCTAGTAGGATTCTGGATTGCGGGTCTTGAGTGCCACAGATCTAGCCCTCAGCAGACAGCGAATCTGACAATAGAGGAATAACTGAGAGAAATAGAGTTAAGAGTCCGAGAATGTGGCTGCACTGCCAGGAAGGGGATGTGAAAGAGGTGATTGGTTCAGGATTCTGATAGCAGTGGGGAAGAAGCTGTTTTTAAGTCTGGATGTCTGAAATTTACAGGAAGTAGTTACCAAAACATCCCCATGTGATTAGTGCAAAAATACATTTGTTCATTAATATTGTTTAGTGTTGGAAATCTTCCATCCTAACTGCCTGGCTTAAATATACTGCCATATTCACAGAGTGACCTATAATTGTGCTCTGAAGTAACCACAGTGGTACGATACCACTCAGGTGGGCAATCTTAAAATAGGTTGGTACCCAGCATCAAGCTTGGGTCCAAATTCAGACTTGGCAAAGGCTCAGGAAATCCCAACCCAAAGGTATTGTGAGAATCTGTTCATCGGAGAGATTGCAGTTGTTCTAAAGAGCAGATCACTACCTTCTCATGGATAACAAAGGTTTGGATTTAAATGCTGATGCCAGTAACATTGCATCCCACTGATAAGTAGAAAAGCATTATTGATCTCAAGCACACATTTCTGGTTGCAGAGTACTTTGCAATATCATGGTATTATCATGGAAATCTGGAACACTTTGTCCAGGCAGAATAATTAATATAAATTTAACTAGATGCAGTGCAATCAGCTCATTGCATTCAGTGACCTACATTTAATCTTGCCCACCTCATCCTTGTGTTCAAATGCATCCAATCCTTCCCTGTTCCTCGAATCTCCTCCAACTCTCCAACCCTTTGATAACACTGTGTTGCTAAAAATCTAGTCTTTTTTAAATCCTCCACTTCCTTCTTTCCATTCTTGTGGACTTGTCTATGCCCTTTGCTCTGGAATTCCCACCCCATATTTCTCAGCCCCTCTACCTTTTTAAAGACTTTACTTCAACCTTACTTCTTTGACCAGATAAAAGCCACTTTCTTTAGTTCATGTGTAACCTTTTGACTGAATACCATAGAACCATAGAACCATACAGCACAAAACAGGCCCTTCGGCCCACCATGTTGTGCCGTCCATCAGACCACCCTCACACTACCTAACCCTTTCCTCCTGCATATCCCTCTATCTCACATTCCTCCATATGCCTATCCAACAAGCTCTTGAACCTGTTCAATGTATCTGCCTCCACCACCACCCCAGGCAGTGCATTCCATGCACCAACCACTCTTTGGGTGAAAAACGTTCCTCTGGCATCTCCCCTGAACCTCCCACCCATAACCTTAAAGCCATGACCTCTCATCTTGAGCATTGGTGCCCTGGGAAGGAGGCGCTGACTGTCTACTCTATCTATTCCTCTCAATATTTTATGTACCTCTATCATGTCTCCTCTCATCCTCCTCCTTTCCAGTGAATAAAGCCCTAGGACCTTAAGCCTCTCCTCATATTCAATACTCTTCAATCCAGGCAGCATCCTGGTAAATCTCCTCTGCACCCTCTCCAACGCCTCCACATCCTTCCTATAATGAGGCGACCAGAACTGAACACAGTACTCTAAGTGTGGCCTAACTAGAGTTTTGTAAAGCTGCATCATAACCTCGCGGCTCTTAAACTCAATCCCGCGACTTATGAAAGCTAACACCCCATTGGCCTTCTTAACTGCTCTTTCCACCTGTGAGGCAACTTTCAATGAACTGTGAATATGAACCCCCAGATCACTCTGCTCCTCCACACTGCCAAGTACCTTGCCATTTACCCTGTACTCTGCCCTGGAGTTTGTCCTTCCAAAGTGTACCACCTCACACTTCTCCGGATTGAACTCCATCTGCCACTTGTCAGCCCAGCTCTGCATCCTATCAATATCCCTCTGTAAGCTCTGACAGCCCTCCACACTATCCACAACACCGCCTATCTTAGTGTCTTCCGCAAACTTACTAACCCAGCCCTCCACCCCCTCATCTAAGTCATCTATAAATATCACAAAAAGCAGAGGTCCCAGAACCGATCCCTGCGGGACACCACTAGTCACTGCCTTCCAATCCGATGGCACTCCTTCCACCACAACCCTCTGCTTTCTACATGCAAGCCAATTCCTAATCCACACAGCCAAGCTTCCTTGGATGCCTTGGCCTCTGACCTTCTGAAGAAGCCTACCATGAGGAACCTTATCAAACGCCTTACTAAAATCCATGTAAACCACATCCACCTCACTGCTCTCATCAATCTTCCTGGTCACCTCCTCAAAGAACTCTATCAGGCTTGTGAGGCAAGATCTTCCCTTCACAAAGCCATGCTGGCTGTCCCTAATCAGTCCATGATTCTCAAGGTGTTCATAAATCCTATCCCTTAGAATCCTTTCTAACAGCTTACCCACCACAGACGTGAGACTCACCGGTCTATAATTCCCTGGCCTATCCCTATTACCTTTTTTGAACAAGGGGACCACATTCACAACCCTCCAATCCTCCGGCACCACCCCCGTAGACAACGAGGACTCAAAGATCCTTACCAGCAGTTCAGCAATCTCCTCCCTAGCCTCTCGAAGCAGCCTGGGGAAAATCCCGTCAGGCCCCGGAGATTTATCTGTCTTAATATTATTTAACAACTTCAACACATCCTCTCTCTTGATATCAACAACCTCGATAACATTACCCCTACCAGCACTCCCTTCCGCATCATCAAGACCCCTCTCCCTGGTGAATACCGAAGAGAAGTACTCATTGAGAACTTCTCCCACTTCTGCTGCCTCCAGGCAAATTCTCCCACCTTTGTCCTTAATCGGACCTACCTTCACCCTAGCCATCCTCCTACCCTTCACGTACTTGAAAAAGGCCTTGGGATTTTCCTTAACCCTACTAGCCAAAGCCTTTTCATGTCCCCTTCTAGCTCTCCTCAGCCCTTTCTTAAGTTCTTTCCTCGCTACCCTATATTCCTCATGGGCCCTGTCTGAACCTTGCTGCTTATACCTCACGTATGCTACCTTCTTCTCCCTAACAAGTCGTTCCACCTCTCTCGTCACCCACGGTTCCTTCACCCTGCCATTCCTTCTCTGCCTCACCGGGACATATTTATCCCTAACATCCTGCATAAGATCCCTGAATATCGACCACATCCCCATGGTACATTTTCCTTCAAAAAGGACATCCCAATTTACACTCCCAAGTTCTCTCCTTATAGCCTCGTAGTTAGCCCTTCCCCAATTAAAAAACCTCTTGTCCTCTCTGCACCTGTCCCTGTCCATGACAATTTTAAAGGTTATGGAGCAATGGTCACTGTCCCCCAAATGCTCACCCACCAATAGATCCTTCACCTGTCCCGGTTCATTTCCTAAAACTAGATCTAACATGGCATTCCCTCTAGTCGGCCTGTCAACATACTGCGTCAGGAATCCCTCCTGGACACACTTAACAAATTCTGTCCCATCTAAACCTTTGGCACTAAGCAGGTTCCAGTCTATATTTGGGAAGTTGAAGTCTCCCATTATAATAACCCTGTTATTTCTGCTTCTTGCCTAAGAAACACCTTAGAAAGTTTAACTGTGTTAATAGCACTTCACAAAGGCAAATTTATACTGCAATGTTCTTCATAGCTCACAGGATAGTACAGTGGGCAGAGATTTGCTAATATGGTTCCTGTCTTCCAATTTGCACCATGCCGTCTCCATCTCTACAATCTTGAGGAAAATTCTGCTTGATCTACTTGGGAGCATGGAATTAATAAGAAAGTTCCTATGAATATGTGGTCGATCTTTAATAACGAGGTCAAAATTAGATTGGTGTTGGGGTCTCAGTAGTTTACAATCAACATCAATTATTTGCTTAAGGAGACCAATTGTAATATTTCCAAGTTTGCTAAGGATACAAACCTGTGTGCCATTATGGGAAGATATGTTCAGAGGGCCCTGGATACAAGAATTACTGAAAATTAACATGCAGCTACAGCAAATAATTAAGAAGTCATTTGGTATGTTGGCTTGTTGCAAGAAGATTTGATTCAAGAGTCTTACTATTATATGGAGCAATGGTGAGATTGCACCTGGAATATTGTGTGTAGGTCTGATCTCCTTACCTTAGGAAGGATATACTTGCATTTGAGAGGCTGCAACACAGGTTCCCCAGATTGATTCTTAGTTGGGGCAGTTGTGGGGATGGTAGGGGTAGGAATACGGGGTGGGTCAATGGACCCAAGAGCGATTAAGTAGACTGGGGTCAAGCTCTCTTGAATTTAGAATAATGAGTGGTGACAGGATAGACACAGGGATGATGTTTCCCCTGGCTGGAAGGACTAGAATTAGGCATAACAATCCCAAATAAAGAGAGGACTGAGATAAGAGGAAATGTTATCATCAAGGGGATAATGAATCATTGGAATTCTCTATCTGAGAGGGCTGCAGATATTCAGTGCCTGAAAATATTCAAAATTGAAATCAATAGAGTTTTGTCTATTAAGGGAATCAATGAATATGGGGTTAGGGCAGAATATTATCAATTGGTTTCAATTGGTTTATTATTATTGTCACATGTACTGAGGTACAGTGAAAAACTTGTCTTGCATACCGTTCATACAGATCAATTCATTATGCAGTGTGTTGAGGTAGTACAAGGTAAAACAATAACAGAATGCAGAATAAAGTGTTACAGTTACAGAGAAAGTACAGTGCAGGTAGACAATAAGGTGCAAGGCCACAACAAGGTAAATTGTGAGGTCAAGGGTCCATCTTGTTGTATTAGGGAACTGTTTAATAGTCTTACAACAGCAGGATAGAAGCTGTCCTTGAGCCTGGTGGTACGTGCTTTCAGGCTTTTGTATCTTCTGCCCGATGGGAGAGGGGTGAAGAGAGAATGTCAGGGGTGAGTGGGGTCTTTGATTATCTTGGCTGCTTTACCAAGGCAGTGAGAAACATAGACAGAGTCCATGAAGGGGAGGCTGGTTTCCGTGATGTGCTGAGCTGTGTCCACAACTCTGTGCAGTTTCTTCCAGTCACGGGTAGAGCAGTTGCCATACCAAGCTGTGATGCATCCGGATAGGATACTTTCTGTGGTGCATCGATAAAAATTAGTGAGGGTCAAAGGGGACATGCCAAGTTTCTTTAGCCTCCTGAGGAAGCCTCGCTGGTGAGTTTTGTTGTCTGTAGTATCAACGTCGTTGGACCAGACAGGCCATTGGTGATGTTCACTCCTAGGAATTTGAAGGTCTCATTGAATGTTGGATCAGGACTGAGGGCTGAATGGCCTATTTCTACTTCTGTTTTTTATATTCTTATAAATGCATGACAGTCACAGCCTTGGAAGGGAATTACTGTTGGACTTGTGGAAAAATTAATATCCTGAGGGGTCCTGACAGAGTGGATGTGGAGAAAATGTTTCTCCTTGTGGGAGAACCTTGAACTAAGGGTCACTGTTTAAAAGTAAGGAGCCTCTCCGTTAACACAGATATGAGATGTTTTTCTCCTTTCTTAGTGTCCTGAGTCTTTGGAACTAAATTCCTCAAAGGCAGTGGAAGTGAGGTCTTTGAATATTTGTTAGGCAAAGGTCGATAGATTTTTGATATGTAAGGGGTGAAAGGTTGTCTCAGGTAGAAGGGAATGTAGAGTTGAGGTTACAATCAGTCCAGCTTGTTATCTTATTGAATGGTGGAGCAGATTTGAGGGGCTGTTGGGTCTCCTCTTCCTCTTAATTCATATGTTTGTATCCTTGTATGTAAGTTTCAGGCTCTTCTGAAAAAGATTCCGAGTGTGATTTTGGTGACATGGTGTAAAAGTAACATGCAAATGACAACACAACATCTATAATTGTAACTCTTTGTGTTTTCGGCAATATTGGGTTGCCACTACATTTTGTTACCCAGTCCTGAGAAGCAATGCATATCTATAATTTGCATCAGGATCTGCTTTAGTTATGAATAGTCAAAAAAAATTACCCAGCAGCCAATATGAACATGAGGTACTCCATATATATCCCTTCAACTTACTCTCTCATACATGCCGACGTATTCCCTTTTAATTCTTTTGCCGCATAACTACGCAAAGAGATAACTTTACACTAGTCAGTTATCCTGCTAGCATATCTTTGGGATGTGGGAAGAAACCAGAGCACCCGGAGGAAATGCATATTGTCACAGGGAGAACGAGCAAACATATATACACTGGCACGCTGGAAACTACTTCTAAACTTGAAAGTCTTCCTTTTGAAACACTGGTGGCACATAATCCTTGCGGAATCTACTGACTGAGAAGAGCTGATTGTGATGAGAGGTTACTGACAGTGCAAAGGGAGTTGAAATTTCTGATTTTAATCTAAAATTTGCATGCTGTCTTTTTTTTTTGCATAGCTAATGTAATTGCAGGTACCTGTGGTTTTAAATGTGATTTTGGAGAGTGCAGCAGTTAAGTGCAGAGAAAGGTAATGTGAATCTTGAAGAAAGAAAAATGTCACAATTCCTTCAACTTGAAAGCTGACTAGCAGCATTTTATACTCCACATGCCAGAAAGGGCTTTATTACCAATAATGTACCTCTGAAGAATAGTTACTATTGTCATGTAGGAAGACTTGCCTTCCAATTTGTACACAGCATGGTCTCACAATAGCAATATGATAATGACCGGATAATCTGTCTTTTTTGTGATATTGGTTCAGATAGAAGTATTAGCCAGGATTTAGCCATGCCCTTCCTCATTCAATGGCACAGGATCTGCTATTGTCCATTTTAGAATGGAAACAGGGCATCAGATTAATGACTACATTACTGAGTTCCTTTTACACCAACATAATAATGAAACTAAACTAAATATGTTAAACTTTGCTCAAATGCAGTATTGGAAGCTACATTCTGCATGGTTATACGAATATTTCAATGATTAATTATGTGCTCCACAATTTTTAAATCAGTTCTCGATCTTCAAGCTTGTGCAAAACTGTCCAGTTAAGAGTGTAGATAGAAAACAAGTTCACAGCTCTTACCCGATCCATTCTTTCATGGGGCACTAATATGTACCAAGAAGAAGCCTGCTTCTCAAAAGCATAGCATTTTTAAAAAATGTAGTTATTTTACCTCATTTCTTGGTCTCTCTGTCAATTCTACAGCCTGTGTGGGCAACTGCAATTGTAAATCTGAATTAACAGTGCAGGCGGACCCAATCTCACCCCTCTTTATTAGCATTATATGTTGGTCTCAAAATCGCATTGTTAAAACATGTTCAAAATTCTTTTATATTTATTTTCACTATTTGGGAATTGTGTCTTCAACAACTTAACCCAACGTGCTTTCATCATGCGGAGTGTTCCTAGCAGGTTACAGGAACATAGGAGTTTTTTTCTGTGTTGGATGCAAGACCTACCTACAAAGAAATTGGCCTACTTTTCTGAAAAGAAACAAATGAACAAAGATGAGTTTGTTATTTCTCTCCTGATCAAGCTTGGGGCACTTTGTTTCCTTAGACTTCACACATGTATTGTAGCTTTGCCAATGACGAAAGCTTCCCTAGGAGAAAAGAATAGTAAGCGGAAATCCAGCAACAAACGAAAGTACAGAGACAGCTGGCTAGTAGCTGTGTCTGGAGTTAGCTGAAACGCTTTTTTTTGTAAACTCTGGTCACATTTCACAGACTAAATCAAAATGGAAGAAAAGGGCTTTAATTAATGAGCTGCCTTCTGATTTGTAGAGCAAACCTGTCAAAGCAGATGCACCAGTAAAGAGGATTAGATTGTCCCTGCCATGATCCATCGAATATGTCCTTTACCCCCATCATCCACCCCACCCCCTCCCATCAGTAACCCCTATTGAAGCTAGGCTCCCTTTAGTGTTGAAATGTGTCATTGCCAAAGGAACTGTTGTGCAGGGGTACAATGGAGAGCTCTCAACCAGCCAGACAGAATATGTGAGAGGGAAGCTAATACTTCACAAAGGCTCCCATTGCCTGGGTTTTATTATTCAATGGCGGTCGTGCTTTCCATTCAGCTGAAACATTGTGAAAGTCAGCAGTTTCTGTACATTTAAATATAGTCATTTTTGGGAGATTAAATATGTGACGTGTTTGACAGCTGTTCACTTTATTCTTTTAATTCCTTGAAAGAGGTACTATTTCATAAAACTTGTTAGATAATACTATGTGTTGCTTAATAGGGTAAGGTACAGAGATAATTCTGAAATTGAACTGCTGTTAAAATCAGTAGAATTTAACACAATACAAATATAATACAAATACAGGTTAATGCAGCATTTATACAAGAGCTGCCCTTTGTTTCTTCTCTCTCCACAGAGTGGTGGACACATAAATTGCACCATCAAGGAGAGTGGTTAATTTTGTGCCAATTACCACACTTCATGAATCCTTTGAAAATTAGGTCAGAAGTGGTTTTATGTGGCTAAGCACAGACACTGGGTAATAGAATGTTTTGTGGAATGATCCTTGTGTTGTAAGGACATCGAAAATATAATGATATTTGAAGGGTTTGAGGACAACTGCCAAATACATAATGTGATTGGTATTTGATGGCTTAATATGATTTCCTGTTGCTGGGCAAAGAAGTTATTTGTGCAACATTTCACAAAGAGATTTAGGGGTAACTTGGCTTTTCACAAAGGTATAAAATGGGCAGAGAAACAAAGGACTGCAGATGCTGGAATCTAGATGAAAAACACTATGACGCTGGAGGAACTCAGAAAATGGGCAGTACTGGATTGGCTATCTGTTAGATATCTCTCCCAATATCCATTTGACTGAAGCCATTGGAAATACAAATCAAGATGGTGTATCATATGTGGCTGCTCTGATATCAACTATCAACTGCTCTGATATCAACTGTCAACAGTTTCACCCTCTCTCCCAAGGTTAATACTACCCTCTGCATTCCTGATAGAGTGGAAAATACATGGTCCTTGAAAGGAAGTGATTTAGTGGACCAAAGAGCCTTTGCTTCATTAAATGTTTTCATGTGTAAACACACTATTATCGGAAATCCAGGATAGCTTAGATCACTGAAAACTTCACTCACACTTTACCTGGTCAGGAACCCCCAATTAAACAAACCCAGGGTCAAGGGGGGGAACCACAGTATGGGCAGGCTCTGCTACTGGACTTCAGGGGAATTCAGTGACGGGACAGAATTACAGATACGGTGGCACTTGTCACTCAGCACATGCTGACTTCTTACAGTGGGTTCACAATAGGTCGGCTCTTACTGATCTGGCAATGAGTGAATGCTGGTAGTTCCTTTCCAATCCAACAGCCGAAGCTGGTGTGATTCAGCTTGACGTTTTGTAAGACCACAAGAAGTGGGAAAAGCAGTGGGCTATTTAGACCTTCAAGTCTGCTCAGCCATTCAATAGGATCATAGCAGAAAAATCACTGGCTCTGTTCTTTACCCAGCAGATCTGAAAATACATAAAAAAAACTAATAATCATGAGAAATATCTGTGCTTATAAGATATAAAAGTTCTAAATAAACATGTTGCATATGTACATGAGTGTTTTAGTTCAAAAATAGCCAGCCAATGACAACATTACTATTGTTTTTAATTAATGATCCAATATACTTCAAGTCAAGTCCCACCAAAGTGATTCTGATCACTTTAGATGCAGACACCACCCAAAGATGACCATCACAGTGGTTTGAAATTCGACTGTCAGAATCGTTGTTTGAACCTCTTCAGGAGTTGAGAATTCTGTCCAGTTCTGTCCTTGTCCCCAGGGAAATACTGTTATCCTGGCTTTAAGTTTGTTCATGCTCTTATTACAATCTAATGGTTTTCAACAAACAAGGACTTACTAAGAGAAACAAGCATTATGTTTCTTATTAGAAAAGATTTGTAAGACAGAGACAGCTTCTGGCCAATGCCATATAAATAAACCAATGATCTTTTTCTCAGTATAAAGGCTGTTAGCTGGAGTTTCCCCATAGGAATCACATTGAATGCCGAAAGTAAACTGAATCCTTCAGGATCCCAGCATGGAGAGTTGATCTGCTCTGAAGTCTATGCTAACTTGTAACCAGTGGATGAAACAGAACTAATATATGCCCAAATTCTGATGACCACAGGGAGCCACCTCCCTCTTACTATAATGTCTAGTTTAATGAATGAGATCAGCAAGATTACTTTAATCTCAAAATGCACAGATAATAATTCTGCTGCATTTATACCTTTAGCATGTTAAGACATCTGGCAGTTGCTAAGCAGCACGAACCACATTATTTTATGGTTGTGGCAATGCTCAGTTTTCACTGAAATCTTAGATGCGAAGGATCGCTAATAAATAATACAATGAAAGTGAATGAGTCAAAGGAAGAGTGAGCTCAAGCACAAATTAACAACATTCTCTGTGGTTATGAGCTGTGCTTCTTGTTTGCTGCAGGAAGTCTTGACAAATATGTAAGCATTTTACAAATGAATTGGAAATATCATCGGGATGCTGATTGTTATGTCAGTGACAAAATATAAGTAAAGAGTCAGAAGGAAATAATGGTGAAAAATATCCATTGGGATATTGATGGTTGATTAACATGTACAGTAAAATTATGACAATCTTGCATCTGGTTGTCCAGAAATCCTGGTAGTCTGGCATATGGCTCACTCATTAGTCTAGAATGTGAGTTGGGAGTCCAGAGTGCAAGCAGGATGTGCAGCCAGAACCTGGGGACCGGAGTGCAGTTGGAACTGGGGTCTGGACAGTGGGCCGAGAGTGTGTGACTGGAGACGGGGTTGAGGTCTGGACTACCAGGGGTCAGGAACTCTGATAAGTTTGTGGCCGGAGCCGGTGTCCAGGATGCTTGTATATTTCCAACTCCCTCTAAGCTCAATCGGTTCACTGAAATATTATCATACTATGATGTAACATGTTGAAAAAAAAAGTAAAATAAAAGAGTGTTGGTGTATTAATAGGAGTAACATCCAATAGTCTGAAAAATCTGGTAGGCTGGCACTGTCAAAACCCCAAGGGTGCCAGATTATCGGAGTTTTACTGTATTGTACTTGTTTGGCCTGGGCCTGAGTGCACACAGAGTTTGTGTTCCTGCCTTGGCATCATGACTTTGGCATCAAGCCCATGCTATCGGTGCTGCAGCTGACCTTAGCATATCCAGGGGCCACAAATTCACGAGCAGCCAGGACCAACTGAAGCTAACCTCACCAATCCATGGTGGGAGTCATATCAGAGGCTTCAGATACTTGTTGGAAAGTACAGCAGAAAATGGCTAGGAATGGGCATCCTAATTTTCAGATGAGAGAAGTCCTGTACTTATAAAGGTTAAGGGAGTTCTCCAGTCCTTAGTCAAGCACCAATGGGAAAAGTTTGAGAAAAGCAAGGGACTTAGCACTGAGTCCTGCAGAACTTCATTGCAAACAGTCTTCCAGGCACTAACACACATGTTGACCATTGTGCTCTGCTCCCTGCCATTTTCTGTCCAACTTCCCACTTTCCCTTAAATCCAGTGGATTTTATTTTACTAATCAGTGGCATTTAATCAAGTGCCATGCTAAAATCCACATAGTTTCAAATATCTACAAAAAACTCCATCCAGCTAGTCCGATCTGATCTTCCTTTAACAAATCAGTGCTGATTGTCCTTCATTAATCAGGGTCCTGTAAAATAATGATTTATGCTATTTCTCATATTTTTCCGATGATTGCCCACCTATTAATGTTTGCTTGACCAACCTATGGTTGCTCAATCCTCTCCTCTCCTTTTGAACAATAATATCACATTAACTGCCATCTCATCCTCCAGAATAATGACTGTGATTGGAAAATAATAGTCAGTGGTGATCAGAGGGAAATTTCGACGTGGTGCATGTGGTACCAATCAAGCAGGATGCTTTCTCCTGGAAAATGATAAGCTTCATGAGTACTGTTGGAGTTGCATTCATCCAGACAAGTGAGGAGTGGGATGGAACACTCCTGACTTGTGACTTGTAGGCAAAAAAACTTTGAGGAGTCAGGAGTTGAGTCACGAGCCACAGGATGCCAAGCCTCTGACCTGCTGTTGTAGCGCTATACTAATGTGGCAATTGCGGTTAAATTTCTGGTGAATAATCATCACCAGGGTGTTGATGGTGGGGGTAATTGGCATAGGATATGCTGCTGAGTGCACAAGTGGACATCTTGATGACAATTGTTCTGGATTTGTATAGGTGCATTTTTCTTGTCACTGATTAGCCTGAACCTGAAGTTTGTCTGGATATCGGTGCATGCAGGCATGGACTGCTTCTTTCATTGAGATAAAGCAATTCCATTCAGCATCTCCACTGAAAGCTTAATGCCATCAGCCTGTGATTGACTGCATAGCCAGAAAAAAAAAAGTCATCCAATTTCATCCTCCTCCTCCTCTTTATTAACTCCTCAGGGCTTGCCTCCAAGCTGCTTACGTGGTCAGACCCTGCATGATTACCAGTTTGTTGAAGGTGCAGCAGACAACTAAGGTGGACCTAGCTCTGGTGTGCTGTAGGAGAGGCATCCTGAGTGGCCCAAGCAGCAGAGGCATTTTTTTTCAAGCTGTGATTGTCCACTCAGTGATGTTGTTGCTGGTGGCTTTGGTCTTGTTCTATTCACATTCACTTTTGATTGATATGAGGAGCCAAGTGTTGATTGGGTATTGCTTATCTTCAAGTAGCCACCTTATATTCTGACAGTAAAGCTGGAAAGCAATAGACACAGAGGACAGTCACATTGTGAATGCGTTCTTGCTGCTTCTTGCACATTGGGTGTTGACCATCATTCTGGACATTTTTCTTCTGACTATTGCCACATAAAAACCGCTTAAAGAGATGATACCTTGAAGTGGTCAGACCTAGCCTGTCAGTTTAACCTTGCAGATTATATTATAGTGTAAGGCAACAGTACATTTCTACCCCTCTTTATAAGTCTGACCTGGTCTGTATAATGGAGTATAAGATATACCAGAAGGACATCCAGTTGGGGAAGGTGGTGTGTGGAAGTACCAGGCCTGCTGCTGGTACCAGCTCTATGGTACCAAGGCCTTAACTAAATAAAGAGATACCTTAGACATGAAACTAATAGACCCTGACCAGGGTCCATAAGCACAAGATCATGCAAGGAAGATGACTTCAGAAGCGAGTAATCACAAGCCTTCTTGTTTTGGGTTGGCTTAGTGGTGATGGCAAAACATTATGCATTGATAGACGTACTTTACCTTGAATCTAAATGTGTATAAAAAGGCTAAACTTTGTAGAATCAGAGAGGGAGTGCATGAACAGTAAGGTGAACAACGGGCCTCTCTCCCTCCTCGATGTGAAAGGTCAATGGAATAAATATGAGACTGTGTGTCTGGTTGTTCTTGGCAATCTTTCCAGTACATGGCAATCTCAGGGCTCTGTTGCAGAGTCTTCAACGTGATATGGGAGCAGTCAATGTCTCCTTGCACCATTGGGAATCCCATTAATCCAGAAAATGCCTGTGCTTTCCACCAAAAGAAAAAGGAGATGAACAGTTCTCCTTGAGCAGAGATGCCCCACAAATGATCTTGTGCAGCAAGATGCAGTAAGTTACAAGATATTCCTGGAAAATGTCAGGAACATAGAAATCTAATAGTTTGCCCTGGAGTATAATCAGATGTGGCTGCAGCATGTGGCAGATCTCTGTGTGCACCTGCTTGGACAAATAGCATCTCCTCAAGCTTTACTCCTCTACAGGGCAAAAGTACTGCGGATAGGGTCTCCAGGTCAGGAGCCTCCTCATCTTCCTGCTCTGTGGGTCCTCTCCTGCCCCATTATGGCAGAGATCTGGAAATATGGTCAACATAGACTCCTTGTTGAAAAGAAACTGGTGTGGGTTCAAACTAAATTTTACCTTAAGCAGCAGAACACTCTCACTGCATCGGAAACCACAATTTTGTGCAACAAAGAAACTTCACGACATGTGTGCAAACAATTCTCCTTGCATTCAATCACTAACTGACCTGCCTGTCACTGAGAACCCTTTTAGGCAGCACAAGTGGCAGTGCTATTTTCTGTTATTAAACTCTACATGTGACATTAGCTGGATTGTAGCAGTCAAATTAGTATTGCACAAGGATTGATGTCATGGTCTGCCTGCTCTAAATGCTTAGTGTGTGTGAATAGATCACATATTATAACACTGATCAATTAGCTGAAAGGCATAAATTAGAAGCAAATAAGCACCAAAAGTATCAGTGAAAAGGGTGCGACACAGCCTAATTCCATTGCTCAGATGCCTTATGAAGGCAACCACCACCAGCTTCTGAGAAAAATACCAATCCATGTGCAACTCAGAGCTAATTGTCAGAGCCTAGAGGATTTCTTTCCTGGAGCTTTAGTTATACTATAAGCTTCATTCAAGAATGAATATTTTGAACTCTCTCAATATTAAGGACTCATTTGCAGAATAAAGAATCCTCCCTAAGATTCCATTCACATTATTCTTTTGATGGCCAGGAGGAGTCCATCAGTACTTTAATAATGCAAATAAAAGCTCATGCTGCCAATTTTCTTGCATAATTCCAGATGAAAAGGAAGCAAATCTGAATGGAAATGATGGTAGTTGTCCAGTTGGATTCTGAGTTCCAGAATATTGTCGTGATAGCATTGAGGATCTCATAGAACCACATTATGCAGAAAATTATGCCAGGAAATAATTCACTTAGCCATATCAAAGCAGTCCATACCATCAAAATAATAGTCATTGTAAGACAGTTTGAATGTAAGATGCACTGTACTTTTGGGGAAAATCACTGCTCCTTTATAGGCATCAGACTGGACACCTAAAAACTATCTGTTTACGTCAACATTCAATAATGCTTTTGCAGAAACATAGGAAGTCATAATTTGAATGCTAACATTTTGTTTTTACTTTGCGCATGGAAGTATTCAAAGTGAAGATAGATAATTTTGTTATAGATTAGGAGATTGAGAGCTGGCAAAGAAGATAAGTTGAGGCCTTGGGTGATGATATTGAATGGTGGGGCAAGCTTGAGGGGCCTGATGGCCTACTCCTGCTCCCATTGTCTCGTGTTCTTGTGTTTGTTCCATCCGGGCTCTGGGAAGGAACTTCTATCTCTCTTTAGTTTTCCATAATGTCTAGAAGATAAAAATTCATCATTGTGAAGAAAGTATTTTCATAAATCACTGTCTTCATTTATATGGAGTAGAGAATCCACGTTTTGAGCCATGCATCTAAAAACATCACTTATATGAAATACGTTGTGTAAGAGATCACAAGGGATTAGCCTATTCATTATCTGTTCTTTATTCCTGCTCTAACAATAAAAAAATTTCTGGCAAAATAAATTCAGATGAAAAATTTTAAACATGCAGAGATACATCAAAAAATCAGAAATGCTATTTATACTTTGAAAAATGTTATTCTGTTAAGTATGAGAAATATATGAAATAATGAAAGATCTATGAGAAAATAAATTCTATTCCTTGGGAAATATAAGCCAAACATTAAATTGGATGTCAGCTTCATCAGATTGCATGCCTCTAGAATTCACCTAGCCATATCAAAATAGTCCATGCCATCAAAATAATAGTCATTGTAAGACAGTTTGAACGCGAGACTGTTGATAAAAGCTAATTTGTTCTTTAATTTATTAAAAAAACCATGATAATGTTTAGCTGTTGACTGAGTCTCAGGGTGTTTTTCTCACATACTCTTGTCTTTTTGATAGATGCCAAAATGCACTCAGCATCCTCCGTGGCACTCAACCCAATCCCTTCTCTCCCCCCACCACCCCCGCCCCTTCCAAATTCCCAGAACTATCAATTATTTTCATACACAAGAATTCCATTAAATATTTAATGCATCTAGAGTTTGTGATTTATGTCTGGGCACTAAGCAAAAAGCCTGGAAGAAATCTGTACCAGATATTGCTCAACTTCCTGATTGATGGCTAGGATTGAGAATGATTTGCTCCTGCGATTTGAGTATAAAAAGTCAGCGCTGCATGCAGGAAAGCCTTTGATAAGTTTCTTACTCAGAAAAAAAAAGCAGATTTTTTAGTCAGCTGATAAAGGGTCAGATTTTATTTAGTTCATATTGTCAGCTTTCAGTAATTAAGTGCATATAATATTTCTGGTTTCATCATGTCGGAGGTGGAGTAATAGTGATATACCTTAGTATCACTCTGACTGTGAGATTCAGCAGACCAAAGCTCAATCAGGTCTTGAACAGGACAGAATGAAGGATTACTGTTGAACCACTTTTCAGACAAGACATTCATAAGGTTGCGAAGTGTCCATGACACCACCTAAAGAAGAGGAGAGCTGTTTCCCTAGAGCCCTGGCCAACTTTGACCTTCAGTTGGCAATAAATCCCTATCTCTCAAGGTGTTACAATATTTCTAATGTTGCTAGTAGAGAGAGAAAGGCTAGCCAAAAGATTATTAGGTACATGATTAGGATTTGAAGACTTAGAGTAAACCTTAGGAATGTATCAGGAATAAGATGCAGAATGGAAAACAAATACTGTTTGGAGGGATTATGTTGGGAAGGGGAAGGACTTAATGTTGCAACAATATTTCTGATTTACATAAATGACTTGGATTCAGAAACATGATGTTCCAATCTTGTTCAAATTTGATGCTAAATCAAAAACATTGATGTGGAAGGGGCAGCTGACAGATGAAAATTAATGCAGAGCCTTGTGCATGAAGGAAAGAAAAATAAGTGCTCCCTGGGTGATAAAAAAGTCACAGATGAGTTTTAGACTCACTCAACTTGCACATACAGGGCAGCAAGTAGCAATGGCAATGAAATGTCAAACTACTTAATCAGAGAAGTAAAATAAAGAGTACACAAGTTGGAGGAAGGTGCAACCAAACTGCATAAGAATGTGATCAGACTTTATTTCAGGTTGTGCAGAGCAGAGCCACAAGAGTAATCCTTAATGCTAAAAGCCATTGTGAGTAAACCCAGTACATTTAGATTTTGCATTCAAGAAAGGAGGCACTTTTATAGTCAATTGATAAGAGTAGTTTAGGGAATGTTCGAAACACTCACCAGGTCAGGCAGCATCTGTGGAAAGACAAACAGAGTTAATGTCACAAGTCAGTGACTCTTTGTCAGAACTGCAAAAGAGAGAAAAATGTTAGTTTTAAGTTGGGTAGGTCAAGGGTTTAGACTGAAGCTACATTTGCTGCTGGGTGAGTTATTAATGGGATTTTCAGAAGATCAAAAAGAAGTGTGAAATAACAGGCCAGGCTGTGCTAATGAAGGGAGTGGTGGGGGAGGGGGGGTGAGGGAGCAACAAAACTAAGCCAATATAACGGACAGATGACTTCCAGCAAAAATGGGCAGTTCTGACACAGACAGAGAACACAAGTTATCAGAAGTTGGAGAATTCGGTGTTGAGTCTGGAAGGCTGAAACATGCCCAGATGGAAGAGGAGGTGGTGTTCCTCAAGCTTGCATTGTGCCTTATTATAACAGTGCAAACATACTTGCCTCTTGCACTTTTTATCACCAGCTGTGGCTCTGTTGGAAGCACTTTTGCTTCTAAGTCCCATCCAAAGGCTTGCAGTACTGAGGGAATGTTGTCCTGGTGGACGTGCTGCTTTAAGCTGATGGGCACAACAGAGCCCAATTACTAGTGCAGAGAAGTGCAAGTGGTGCCCTGGCTAATGTTAATTCTGCAGTCAAAAGCAGATTATCTACTCGTGGCTTTGGATAAGATTGCTGTGCGCAAGTTGGTCCCTGTGTTTCCTGCAGTACAATAACAATTATAACTTAGAGTACCTCCTTGACTGTAAAGCACTTCTGGGTTAAGAAAGATGCTTTATAAATGCAAGTTTTTCTTTCTTTCTATTAAAACATTAAACATTGGACATCAAAAACAGATCAACATTTTAAACAGCATTTTTCACACATTGTGAATGACCTTTAATATATTACAGAGCACAATGCACAATACATACCTAAAATGTGATTTGACTTTCTTGAGATTCCTCTGCGTTCTTCCGTGCACAGGAATCTGCCCAAATGGATTACCTGCTCATTGAAAGAGATGGAAATCTGACGGGTTAGAGAATGGAAGAGCAATCGGGTTAATTGGGTTATCAGAAAAAAAACAATTGAAGGCAAAAGTTCCACTCACTACCTTCTGCCCATCCACTCCCATCCAAACTCCAGTGCTCTTGATAGAAGATGCACCATCCTTTCTCCCAATTATTTAGATGAAATGATTTTTAGTTGCACTTTATGAGTGTGAAATGTGATTGATTTGTTGGACTACAGATGTTGCACTGATGGAAATTGGGTTGGCGTTGACGTCAACTCACTCTTATTTATATCAGGCACTAACAGACCTTACAAAGTCATAAATAAGGTACAGGAGCCTGAAGACTCACACTCACAGATTCAGGAACAGCTTCTTCCCCTCCGCCATCAGATTTCTTAATGATCCATGGACCCATGAAAATTACCTTGTTATTTTTTTGCATTATTTATTTATTCTTGTAATTTATAATAATTTTATGTCATTGCACTGTACTGCTGTCGCAAAACAACTAATTTCACATCATATATCTGTGACAATAAATCTGATTCTGATGCAGTTGAAGAAATGTTTTCCAATGCATTGCCCTTTTTATGATCTAGAATGCACCATCTGTCCCTTGAAGCAAATTCAAAAGTAAGGTCCAAAGGCAATTGGATGTTTGCTTGAAGCACTTTTCGGGGCTGTAGGAAAATTACAGGTTAAGTGGGATTATTTGGATAACTTTTTCAAAGAATTGACACAGATATGATGGGTTCAATAGGATGTATGGTAGAATTCTATAATTCCATGGCATGGAGTTATCACCTTATATAGGAAATCTTGGGTGTGCTCCCAAATGGTTAGAAGACACAGGGAGCATGCCTATGATGTACTGGTATGTACTCCCGCAGGGAAGTAACCAACTGGCAGAGGAACATTGTATAGTTGGCTCTCTCAGGTACACTTACGAAATTCCTGCAAGGTTCTCTGTGAAGTTTAATTTTCTTAATGATGACTGGAACCCAATTTCCTCACTTAGAATTAAAATGGATTCAACTTTCAAGCACAACTATCAGCTGAGAATGGTCTAATGAAGCAGCAGTTTGTCACAGAAATTAGTGTCGGTAATAGAGCTGTTGTAAACCCGTAGCAGAGCTGTCAGATAACAATTCAGAAGTTAATATTTGTGAGAGATGAAAACATGTATGGCTTAAGCAAGTATTTTCACTTTGATACAGAAAAGTGCACCGTCAAAATTTTAGATTAACCTGTCAAGTTTTTCAAGCTCCAACACAATAAATGCAAAAGTAATTCTGTCAGTGATGCAACAGTGACTCTAGTGCTTAGGAAGAAGTGAATGTGAATTTCATCATGTGTTACTGATATGTAAGGGTACATTTATACTGTAGAATTGGCACCAATGCAAAGTAATTTTGACCCTTTGATGATGCTAACTTTATATCACAAGGGTGACTGCACTTAAATAGTGCTTGATTGATCAAAAAGAAAAATCTCACTTGTATTGGTATGGTATGTTTCATGAATTCAGGATGACCCAACATGCTTCATAACCAACAAAGTGAAGTCAGTTTCAATATAGGAAACACGGCAGCTAATTTTTGCATAACAAGGTCCTGCCAGTCATAATGAGATAATGAACAGATAAAAGGGTGGAAATTCAGTTGCATGTGCCAAATGAACATATACAGTCACAGCTCTGTGCTGAACACTTCCAAAATTCAATCCCATTGACTTTAATGGAGCCAAATTTTGGAAGCAGAGTGCAACATTTTGGAACTATTATGGATCAGTTTTATTAATGGTGATCCAGGATAAATATGTATTCAATGTTGTTAGGTGAGAAATAAATATCTTTAATAAATTCTGTTTCCCTGAGGGCAGTGATTGTTTTGTAATTAGCAGCTTATCCTTAAGGTAGTATCTCTGACAGTGCAGTACTCTTTCAAGGTGTCAGTCTAGGGTTGTGCTCATGTTTTTACAGTGACTTCAAAGTAAGGGGTTTGTGATATCAAAAGGTTGTGATAGATACTATATAAATGCAAGTTCCTTTTTACATATTGCTATTTGGATGTCAAGACCCAAAGTGACCCTAATGCAAAGTTGAATGAGATACTTACTTTTTCTAGAGTTTAGTGTGGTGTCATGCCTTGACTCAATTCAAGTCACTTTCAAAGCAAAACTGGTTGGACATCATTTACAGTGCATTTTGATCACATGCTAAATATCTAACTCCAGAGTGAGACTTCCCAGATAATAATCTATCACATCACATTTGCTTGGCACTGCATTGAATATAAATCAAGTGCAGAGACAAACCAGATTCAAAAAAGTAAACAAGTTGTAATTCCTCTTATGACGTTAGCTGGATATTTAGGTTTAATTCATGCTGGGGAGGGGGGGAGGGGAATCCCTACTTAATTAATCCCTATTTAATTGGTCTTCTTAAACACACTTGGGTAGTAAGTGTGAATGTACTTGCAAGATTGTTTGCAAATGTTCAAGCTTTAATAATAATTCTTCCTGCAAACACTTCTGTTCCAAGAATCCTCAATTGAAATCATGTAGCATTTCTTGTAACACTTCATCTGATAGGAGTATCTTTGAATATAAAGACAACTAAAAATCCTCTGTGTTAGAGCACTGCACGAAGGACCACCAGGAAGAAAGAAAGTCACTTGAAATAATCCCGCATGAAATTTTCACACGATCCCTTAATCTGAATTCCAATTTGAACTTGGTTAAATCAATGGGGGTGAATACTTCTTTCAAACGTAAAGGAATTTCAGACAATTGAGTGAAAAGGAATATTATTTCAGAATGATGACCTATAAATTTAGCAATTAAAAGGTGTATTCCAAACATACCTTTAGATCAATGAATTTCAGTTAATTTGTTAACAGCATAAGTTGCACTTCAGCCTCAGTCTGGTCTGTTGTATTGTAAAGGCTTCGACTGAATGCAGTGTTCATTGGTAATAAATGACATTTCACTTCAAAAATAGACATGTTCCAGGGATTAATATTTTGATGAAATTACATTTCAGATTTCAATAAGGAAATCAAATGTAATGTGCACTGCAGTGGTGAAGAAAAGTGCTTTCTATTCTACAGGTGCAGCCTGCACCAGTGCTCCTTTTGGGTGGTGATATTCTGCCCCCTCTTGTGCTCCCATTAGTCTATTTCTACTGTGGAAATGATACAATAATGAGTCTAATTGTAGAATTAAGATCCATTCACTTGTAGAATTCCTTAGTGCACCAGAAAGAAAATACTTGCATTTCTATTGTGCCTTTCACATCCTCATGATGTTCCTGAATAATTTACAGGGATGAATTTTAAACTACAGCCATTATTACTCTGTAGGGATAAAATGGAACAGAAACCTTCTGTTCCAAACCAAATATAAAGTTTATTTTTAAAATTATGCCCCTTTTTTAAAAAAGTATAGATTCTCTACCACTTCCAGGTCAAAGTAGTACTTCCTGTTCAGTTTGCCTATGCTTTCTTTCCAGCCAGTAGATGGCAATAACCCATCCCAGTTCCATTGGCATTGGACTCATGCTCAGCAGACTCTGAACAATTTTGTTCATGCAGGTAAGTGGGTTCTGTTAGTTTTGATTGTGAGTATGAAGATCCAGCCAGAAGTGACGTTGCTGGCAGCAAAGTATAACTGCACAGTAAACTGTATCTAATGCTCTCAATGAGTAGTGAGTTTGTGAAATTAGTGATTGTGCTTGGAAGGGATCAGCAGAAATAAAATTGGGTGTAGATGTTCAAACTCTTTACCATTGTGTGCCTACCAAGTGGATACCATGCAGCCTGTGGGCCATAGACAAAATTTAACTCAAATGTTATCTCTGTACATAATCTTTCAAGCAATTGGCGCTCCACATTTTGGTGTTCCAGTCTAGGGTTTGTTAATGACAAAAGAGAATTAGGAACAACCCTTCCAAAACCTCTGGGCCCCTACGCTTCAGACAGTACAAACCAGCAAATAAAGGCAATGGAAGTAGATTAAAGTGCCTGAATTATCATTTTAGGAGTGTACAGGCTAGATGTCCTAACCCATGTCAGATCACTAAGTGGCAAAGGGAGATATAAAATAGGATCTATGGATTGCACAGTGGAAAATAGTCACAAGGTGAAAAATGTGTGTGGGGGAAACAGGGCGACTAAAGACTTTGTAAATAATTCTGAATTTATTTAAGAACACACTGGAGAATGTTCTTTATCTTTAAAATTATTTAATACTAAAAGGTTAACTTCACAGGAAAGAATTTATACACTTGCTTTAAAAACACTCCAATACTAACTAGCTACTAGACCCTTTATCTCAGCTGCTGACTCTGGCTGAGAATCGATATACAAATTGCAATGTAAATAATTAGATAAACTGGACCTTTATTTCCAGCCTCTGCACAAACTTACCAGCTGCAGGTCTGAAATGTTAATTAGAATTTCACAATCTGAGGCAAATGGTCTGATCTCATTTCTGTGAGGCTGTTCAGAGAGAGATGATATTTCTCAAGTAAATCTCAGGCAACAAACCAAGCAGTTTAGCGCATTGGCAGCAGATAATTGCATCTGCATATTATGCACAGATGCAGAATATCAGTGGGGAAAAAATCTGTTCTGTGACAGACACTTCCAGTGTTTCACACTGAGGGTAACTGCTGTGTGAAAGGTATTAGCATCATGCTGCTTGCATTTATATTGAGAACTGAGTAATTGCAGCCTTGGTTTTCCTCATTGCTGAGAAATGGGAGAGACACTTCATTCTGAATGCATTCAGCTATTTATTTCCTTGTCTTTCAGAGGCTGTTTTGCTTTAAATGGATGTGAACTGATGCAGTTTTGGGTTCACTGAAGATCTTTTAGATACTTTTGGCTGAGATTTGACTCTCAGTCCAAGTCTCAAACTCAGTTTTAAAGATCCAAAGTATAATGGGATGATAAACAGCTAACTTGTAGGTAGATAAAATTTGCAGTGTCCCCCTCCTGAAATTGTACTAGGTACTCCGGGACAGGTTAAATTGGCCTGTGGCCTAATTAGTGGGCTACGTCATGCTGGAAGTAGTTGGTGGTACTGAACACACAAGTAGCCCATTACAGGCACCAACATCACACAGGGCTGTCATCACTAGGGGCCTGTACTGGGTCAGATTGCTGCTGGATCTGAAACCCCAGTGAATTCAGTGAAGATTGTAGGTGTGTTGATTCAGGGCAAAGCTGTCTTTGAATTATTTTTGCTTTAGTTTAATGTTTTATTATTTCTAAGTTTTTTGTTTTAATTTGGTATGTTAAAAATGTATTTGATTCGTACTTAGTGAATTAAATGCATTTTAATGTCAGAGACATTAAAGAAAATCACTGGTAGCTTTGGCATAAGCCACAGCCCGTCCCAGCTTTCTCAGGGGCAATCTGGGCTTGGGGCCTCTATACCCTACTCTGGCCAACACCGTCTGGGCCTTGCAACCTGACTTCAGGATGGGGAGGATCAGTAAAGTCAGCCCTCTGTGTCTAGTCCACGTAAGTGTGGTAATTCTGGGATAATAGTCCAGCAAAATCTGGTTCAGTTTGCCTGGCCTTGGTCTCCTTCCATCCAGTGGAATGTAGAGGGATTGCAAACGACTGGGGTTGCAGCCCTTTGGGCAGGATATTGAAGGTAATTCAACTGAGATGCTTAAGATGTACAGTGGATTTGGTACTAAGAAGGTATTCATTTGGGTGGGTCCAACAAAGGGATTAAAATTAGAGGCAGAGTATTTTGGGGGTAGTTGTGAAAAATGCGTTTTCACACAAGCAGTAGTGGCAGTCTGGATCTTCCTTTCCCCAAAAACTCTTGTGCCTAGGTTAATTTGAAAACTTCAAAACCAAGATTAATAAGCTTCTGTTGGATGAGTGGAAGAAAAAATCTGAAGCCAATGTGGGTAACATCAGCCATAATCTGATGGAGAGGTAGAACAGGCTCAAAGAGCTGTAGAGACTATTCCATGATTGATGTTCCCAGAGGTCCCCAACGCACCACTTAAGTGACTATGAATGTGTACAGAGAAAGTTTTTAAAGCAAGCCATATTTCTGGAGCATTTAGCAAACTGAGCACTTAATCAGGTTTGTGTAACTTTGGTCACATCAGCCCCACAGAGATAGCTTTAAAAGAATGTGATCCTCTGTTTGGAGGCATTATTAGTAGCAGGAACCAATGTGTCTCCAGGAACTGCATTCTTCACTGTTGGAACTAATTAACTGTGCAGAATAAATGGCAAAAGGCATAATTAGTCTAGCACAGTCTTTACCACTTCTGGTAGTGTTGACTTATTTATCATTGGCTTCCATTCATTGAAGATACAGTATAACATAACAAGAACAGAAAGCTCTGGAAATACCCAGCAGGTCAAACCACATCTGTGGGAAGAGAAACAGAGTCAACTTTCAGGTCGGAAAGCCTTCGTTAGATTTTCATAACAAGCTTCTTATTGATGACAACTGGCCAATGTGTGCAATTTAAATGAATCCATTCAAATAAAAATAATATTAAGTTGCTTCAGCAGTAAATTCTTCTCATTTTGTGGATGGATATGGGAAGAATTGGTTCTTGCTGCACTTATTTTTTTTAGGCTTCCTGCATGAGGTGTTATAAATTGGGCCTGAATACTGGTCATAACCAATTCCTCCTTATGGTTTTCTTGCCTGAATACTTCTATTTTGTTAGGATTCTCCATGCAATGAGGTGGAAGTGACCATCCTAACATCAAGGCAACATCTGATCTGGTGTGGCATCAAGGAGCCCTGTCAAAATTGAACTCAATGGGCATCAAAGGGAAAACACTTCAAGGGGTTGGAGCCATACGTTGCAGAAAGGAAGATGGCTGTAGTTGTTGGAGGTCAATCATCCCAGCTCAGGACATACTGCAGGAGTTTATCAAGGCAGTGTCCAAGGCCGAACCATTTTCATCTGCGTCATCAAAGAACTTCTTTCCATCATAAGGTCAGAAGTGGGGATGATCGCTGAGGATTGCAAAATGTTCAGTTCCATTCACAACTCCTCAGCCGATGAAGCAACCCCTACTTGTGTACGCAAGACAGAGACAACATTTAGGCAGGGGCTGATAAGTGGCAAAGTAACATTCATTTATTGTCTGGTACTTCTATGGCACGTCTCCGACAAACAAGGTTCTAATCATCTGTCCTTGTTAATGGTCATGCCATTGAATGAAAAGTGCCCATCACTACCATTCTGGGTGTCATTATTGACCATTAACTCAAATAATGTGGCAACAAGAGCAGGTCAGAGCAGAGCTACTCTTCAGCGAGTGACTTGCCTCCTAACACCCTAAATCCTTTCCACCATCTACAAGGCCCAAGTGACGGAATATTCTGCACTTGCCTGAATGAGTGCAGTTCCAGAAGCATTCAGGAAGCTCAACAGCATCCAGGATAAAGCAGCCTGTTGATTGGCACTCCATCAATCACCCTAAACATTCATCCTCTCCACCGCTGGTCCACGGTGACTGCAGTGTGTACCATATTTAAGATGCACTGCAGTTACTCGCCAAGCTGCTCTGATAGCACCTCAAAACCACAACCTCTACCACCAAAAAGGATGGGACAGCAGGCACATGGGAGCACCTGGTTTCCCTCTGAGTCGTACACCATCCTGACTTGGAAATTCATTGCCAGGATGTAAATTCTGGAGCTCTCCCCCTCCAACAATGCTGTGAAAGTACCTTAACCAGAAGAACTGCAGTGATACAAGGCAGGAATTAGGGATGGGCGATAAATGCTGAGTTTGCCAGTGATATCCATGTCCTGAAAAGCAATTTTTAAATTGCTGTTTTTTTAAAAAAAAAATGTGCTGTATTGAGATGACAATATTTTAAACATTATTTACAGAGCATACCAACTACTGTTTCTCTGCAATGACCTTGCCTAACCTTCAAACAACACTCTGTTTCCCAGGGTATTAGCAATCTGTGCTTGGAGCAGATTTTTCTTCCTAGCATGACCTGCAATGTATTGCATGTCTAAGTACCGTGAATCCTGGGCCTTTTGATTGTGTACAGAAAGCAAGCTTTGTTTACACCATTGCGTGAGAAATGCACAATTTGAAGAATGACCTTTTGCCATAGGAAAAGCTATTAAAGCAGCAAATCCCAAAGGGCATTGCTCCTCCAACAGAAATGGCACCTCTACCTCTGCCTTCCGATGGTGGGTTAGTGATGCCAAAGGACACTGCACATATCAAAGTGAATGGAATATCATGCCTTTGGAAATAAGTACTTGGGATGATGGTTGGCGTGGCTAGCTCCCACGTGCACACACCACACACACCTCCCTCCACCCATTTTCATTAAGAAAGGAGATCCAAGGCATTGGCATAATCCATGAGGATTCCAGGATGCAGGGATACACCTCAACCATGGCTCAGGTAAGAACAGGTCCTTTAATGGGCCGGAGTTGGGTCTGATTGAGGCTTGGTCTTGCATTCAAGGGATGCACAGCGTGTCCCTTGTGTGTAGACTACATTATTGCAGCAACACATCTGTTAGGTATTGCAAAGTATGTTCCCAATTACCTTTGCATAATCGCATCATTCAAGGGACTCTGATAGAATTAGCTGTAGCGTACTGTGGACATAGAGATGCCAATCATTTTGTTTCCATAATTATTACGTTGAGCTTGAACTACTTGCACCGTGACATAGAATTTGTAGGCCCGTGGCTTCATTCCCCTGCTGCTTAATGTTTCAGAACTGTTGTCCAACAAAAAGAGACATGTGGGTGGCCCCATGAAGTTTTCACTTGTATGGAGAGGAAGAATTACTCTGTCTACGATGGTCAATTGGAGGCTAATGTCCACTTTTATACTGTGTGGATCAACTGATGTGGTTGAAGTGTAGAAAAGCACATCTAAATGGCAGGAACCCAAACCCCTGCCTGAACTTATAAGATTTTTCTTGTTATTTTTGATGGAAAGAATACTAGATTCTGTTATTGACATATCATCTGCTCTGCATCTTCTCTCTGCTCAGATGATACATAACACAAAGGTTGTGAAACTACCACGTGTTCCCTCTATGCCTCCCAACTAACTTTGAGTGTCCTTGCCTATCTGTATTGAGGAGCCTGGCATGTTGATTTACACAATTGGATCTCCATATTCTATTTATAATTACACAGCCTATGACCTTTTAGATAATCAGATTCAAGACAAAATTATAATCTGGTCTCTCATAATGGAATTTGGATGATTATGTTTTGAAGAGTTTGTGCATAGTAACAGTTCTATTCACTGATAGATTCATAGCATTCTGGTGCCAGTTTAAATCTTATTGTGGGTGTTCTCATTTTATCAGAAAGAAGTCTGGTATTAATCCTTTCATATTGCATGCCTCTCAAAATAATATGAGTACAATATAATTGTGGCAAGAAAATGTTGCATTTAACTTCGTTGAGAGAGCAACAGAGAACTGATTTTTCTTCTTCATTCCCTGTATCAGTTGCTATCGGTGCTGTGTACCAGGACCATCTGGCATTTTGGATCCATTAATTTTGTGGGTTATGGAATAACAATCATACAGGACAAGTCTGTGTCAGTTCATCTTGTATAATTGCAAAGAAAATCAGCAAGTAGCAGCTGAAATGAAATGGCACCATGAGCAGAGCTGTGAAACTGGGACTGTAAAATGGCATTGTGAGATTAGGCTTGTGTGAGGATGGAGGGTGTGGAGGCACAATCTAAGGGAAGCACTAGTCTACAAAAGTGCTGTTTCACACGTGAGAACACAATGGGAGAGAGTTCACCTCAGTTATGGGATGACTACTGCTGTGTTTCAGGCATATGTCTTCCATTGGTTCACTGCTGGTGTGCTGCCCACGAAACTGTTATGGGGCACAAGAGCTTCAAAGAAGAGTGTTCATTCTACTCTAACAGCAAGGAACTTCCTATACATGTTACATCATTGTGCCTTCTGACATAATGCCCCACACTGTTTTCCCTCTATGAAAAGAAATGTGTGTAAACACCAGTCATATATACAGTGCTTATTGACTTGGTCTTTGACTGGCTTCCTTGGTCAATTTGACTTCCTCGACTGGTTACTTGTCTCTAACACTACTTGCTCCTGGAACTGAGGACCTTGCAACCTCTGGTGTTACTCAGGACACTGGCATCATGGAGCAACATACATTCCATTTGTCCCAAGACTTTCAAAATTTGTCCTTGAATCTTCAGGCTGACCTTGTTTCTTACTTAAGGATAGACGACTAAACTGCTTGTCATAGCTGCCTTGCCCCATAATGGAGCAGTCTGCTGCTATATTGAGCTGCATTTCTAATGACTTCCCATCAATCAGGATTGTGATCTTAAAGTCCCATTGTCTCACACTGTGGATGCTTGTAGCAGGTGTTAAGCATGGTAAATGCTGTGTCATCTGTAGCAGTTGCAATATTGTATAGGTTTCATTTTTGTGATTTCTTATGGCTAACTCATTCACTCTGTTGAATTTGAGAGTGTATTCTTGTTGTCCTGCGTTTTCATGCCATTATCAAATGTAGTACCAGCTTTGATTGGCTCCTTCTCTCTCATTGACCCACTTGAACCTGTCTAATGGCACAAATTTAGAGCTTTCCACTATCTCGTACAGCTGTGGGTTAGAATCTGCTGCTGGACTACTTCTATAAATCACTTGGCTTTAATTTTCTTGAAAACAATAATAGTGTGCGATCCAAATTGAATCGGATTCATGCTATGTTGCTTTCTTCTGTTCCCTCATCGTAGCATTCAATGCTTGTGCACGTTCAGTACAGTCATCTTCATCCCCTCCACGGAAGGTGCGAGTGATCCACAAACCTTGTTATACGCCTCCCGGCTGCCTATAGAGCCTACTTGCCCTTGTGCTGCTATTTTTTCTTTCTTTCCTCATCAAAATATACACATCATTCTCAGCTTTTTCTACAATTCACAGATATACAATATCTTTTTTAAATTTTGCTTTAAAACTCATTTGATGCACCTTTTGAAGAATGTGTGCTGACTCTTCACAGCCAAAAGCAGCTGCCTAGAACTCTCCTTGTCTCTGACCTGAGGACCTGCATTAATCAACTAGTTGAATGTGTTGTCATTGAGGCCCATTTTCTGCTGCTACATACGGTTGTTTTTTTTTAGTAGCCACAGATTAAAAGAGGTAAGAGCATTTCTTTCGTAGCTGTCACACTGATTTTTCTCTTCCAAATTTTTTTTTCAGGCTTTTTAAAAAGTTTTTTTCCCTGTCGTTCCCATTCCTATTCTCATCGCCAATTGTATTACTGAAGTCCTGGCAAGTTCTACCTACGATAACTATTGGAGGTCGCAGGAGCTTCAAGTGAGGGTGTTTATTCTACATGGACAGTAATAAAACCTGCCACATGTTGTATATATGCATGAGAAGTGCACTACCTCCTTTCATCACATGATCTACTTACATGCACTGTTTGCTATCAATACAGTGCGACAGGCAAAACGAATGCCAGCTTGCCATGATGCTCGTAATGCTAACCACTCATAACCTGTAACTCTATTCCCTAAGGTTAGAGGTAACTTTGCTTTGGAGGCTGATTGAAAGTACCAGAACTGTTTCCCCAGCAGCTTGAGATGCAGCTGTCGCTGCCTTCTTGCACAGATGTTGACGGTAAGGATATCCATCCTTGCATTCTCTTTAGAAGTTTTGCAATAGGACTGAACACGAAAGCAACAAATAAGTAGTTACAGAGGAAGGATAAAATCTATGGATCACCAGTAGGACTTTTTTTTTCTAATCTTTTTATTAAATTTCAAATTAATACACATAAAAATAATTATACACATGGTGTGAAGAGATCGGGATTACAATAATGACAGCTGACATATACAAACATGGAGTAAAATATAATCTGAGCCTCCCAGTCTCTTACTGAATGAACCCAATACAAAGGTATTTGAAAAGAACTTCGACTATATGAAAAGAGAACCCCAAAATTAAAAAAACCCATAGTAAAGCAACAAAGAAAAAAGATAATAATAAACAAAAGCAAACCAAAAACTTCAAAAACAAAAGCTGGACTGTTATTTCTTCGGTTGAAAAACACTATTATGTCGTTAGCTCCGCTCCTCTATATTTCAAATAGAAGGTTATTGAAAGGGATTCGAGAGAGGTCTGCTTGCATCATATGGAAATACTGAATAAATGGGCTCCAAATTTCCTCAAATTTAAGCAAAGGATCAACAGTACCACTCCTAATTTTTTCTAAGTTTAGACATGTTATGGTTTGAGAAAACCATTGAAATGTGGTAGGAGGTATGGGATCCTTCCATTTAAATAGAATGGATCTCTTGGCCATTAATGTAACAAATGCAATCATACGACAAGCTGAAACGGGTAGATGGCCGGAATCCATCATTGGTAACCCAAAAATTGCAGTAACAGGAGGAGGTTGTAAATCAATATTCAATACAATTGAAATAATATTAAAAATGTCTTTCCAATATTTTTCCAAAAGAGGGCAGGAGCAAAACATGTCAGGGAAGCCACCTCCGAATTACATCTGTCACATATAGGATTTATATGGTGATAGAAACGGGCTAACTTATCCTTAGACATATTGGTCCTGTGGACCACCTTAAACTATATCAAAGAATGCCTAGAAGATGTATTAACTAATTGGAGAATTTTCTTCCATGTCTCTATAGGTAAAAGAATCTGAAGTTCTCTTTCCCATTCATTCTTAATTTTATCAAGTGTCTCTAGACGTATTTAGATCACAAATTATTGCTATCAAGCCCTTCTGATAATGATTAAAACCTAAAATTCTTTCTGTAATTTCAATTTTATGTGGTATTGGAAAAGTAGGTAAAATAACTTTTAAAAATTTCTAATCTGTAAATATTGGAAAAAAGAATGTGATCTAGGCAAATTGTATTTATTAGACAACTGTTCAAAAGACAAAAGGCAATTATCGATGAATAGATCACGAAAGCATGTAATTCCCTTCCTTTTCCATAAAGGTAAAGCTAAGTCAATTCTGGATGGTTGAAAGAAAAAATTGGACTGGATAGGACTTGATAAAATGAATTTATTCAATCCAAAAAATTTACGAAATTGAAACCATATTCGTATTGTATGTTTAGTTATTGGTTTAATCATTTGCTTACTCAATTTAGTAAGTGCAAAGGGGAGCGAGGCTCCTAAAATAGAAGCTAATGAAAACCCTTGCACTGACTCATGCTCAAGATAGACGCATCGGGGACATTGAATTACATCTAAATCTTGTGGCCAAAAACTTAAATATCTGATATTAATTGCCCAGTAGTAAAATCTAAAATTAGGCAAGGCCATACCGCTATCCTTCTTTAATTTCTGTAAATATTTTTTACTTAACCTTGGGTTTTTATTCTGCCATAGATATGAAAGAATTTTTGAATCAATAATATCAAAAAAGTATTTCAAGATGAAGGTTGGAACTACCTGAAATAAATACAAAAATTTAGATAAAATTATCATCTTAACCGCATTGATTCGACCAATCAATGATGGAGACAATGGGGACCATTTAGTAAGCAATTGTTTAATATGATCAATTAAGGGTAAAAAGTTAACTTTGAATAAGTCCTTATGCTTCTTGGTAATTTTAACACCCAAATAAGTAAAATAATCAGTCACTAATCTAAATGGTAATTGCCTATAGATCGGGACATGCACATTTAATGAGAAAAGCTCACTCTTATTAAGATTTAATCTATAGCCAGAAAAAACACTAAACTGAGCAAGCAGTGATAATGCTGCAGGAATGGATTTCTCAGGGTTAGAGATATAAAGTAACAGGTCATCTGCATATAATGATATCTTATGCGTCCCATTTCCATGAGTAATACCAAGTATGTTGGAAGAGTCCTGAAAGGCAATTGCCAAGGGTTCCAAGGCTATATCAAATAGTAAAGGACTTAAAGGGAGCCCTGTCTAGTGCCTCGAAAAAGCCTGAAGAAGGGGGATCTCTGATCATTAGTAAGTACTGAAACCAAAGGTGTATGATATATCAATTTAATCACGGATATAAAATTTGGGCTAAAATTAAATTTCCCAAGCGTGTTAAATAAATATTCCCATTCAACCCTATCAAATGCCTTCTCAGCATCAAGTGAGATAACACATTCTGGAATTGTAGATGAAGGGGTATATACAATATTCATTAACCTCCTAATATTAAAATGCAAATACATATTTTTAATAAATCCTGTCTGGTCGTCAGAAATAATTTGTGGAAGTACCTTTTCCAGTCTAGAAGCCAATATTTTGGAAAAAAAAATTTTGTAGTCCACATTCAATAAAGAGGTAGGTCTGTAGGATGCACATTTCAGTAAGATCTTTATCCTTTTTAAGAATTAAAGAGATAGATGCTTCATAAAAGGATTGTGGTAATTTACCTACTGATAGGGCCTCTTTAAAAATTTTACCTAACCAAGGAGAAAGACTATCAGAAAAAGATTTTAAAAATTCAACTGTATACCCATTGGGACCAGGTGTTTTACCTGAATTCATTGAATAAATTGGTTTCTTTATTTCTTCCTCTGAAATGGGTGCATCTAATATTAAACGTTCATTAAGTGATAATTTCAGAATCTTCAATTTCCTTAAAACTTCATGACCAGTAGGACATGTAAGGTCCCTTCAGCTCACGTCCCCAGCTGATCAACAAAGTGAAGAGGAGTGAGTGGCACGTGGTTCAATTGCCCAATAGAATCAACCATGCAAGAAAACACATTGTGATCAAGTGTGATCCACTCAGCTGTCATTCAGATATATTGGACTGCATTTTCATGAAGTCTCTAAGGTTACATCCTTGTAATTTAGGCTCGAGACCAAAAAAATACAAGATGAAGGGGCTGAGCTATTTGAGAAACAGATTTTAATTGAAATCTGTCTTTCAGGTCAGGACTAATAAGCAGAGTACCAGATTTTCAACCTCTCTTTCCCCACTACGTCCTCTGCTGAACTCATTCCACTACTGACACTTAATGAAACACTTCACTTTGGGTTTGTTCTAGAGCTCATGCACTAGGGCTACTCTGAATATTTCTTTTGTTTTTTTGTAGATCTGTTTTGTAAAATATTGTATATTATATAGAAGAAAAGCCACTGTGTGTCTGAAATCTATTGTCTAGGTGGTAAACAACATGTTTCTTTACTGATTAAATCTTTCATTATATTGGGCAGAGGTTTACTGCAAACGCCACCGACTTATTGAGTGGTGCATACAGCAAGTTTGAGTTCAGCCACGGTGCGTGTATTTATGTGACAATTGACCTGTGTAAGGAAGTATGAAAGCAATATCAGGCTTTAGTGGTGACACAGATCCCTGCATGTTTCATTAGAAGTTGATATCCTGAGAGCTTTTACTTTAAGCCAAAGTGGTCCGATTAATTTAAATAAATTATCTGCGATTCAGCCAGTGCCCCAGATTCCATTCAGATGTTTCAGGCATCCTGTGACCAGTTCCATTGATCCAAAACATGTAATTTGTATATCATTCACTATTAGTAGTTAATTCTTAACACTTTTCAATATAAAATTGAGGTATTTTAATTATAACTGAGTTGTGCCTTGGCCCCTGAGATGACTGCTGCTGTTGATCTGTGAACCTTGGTCCCAGCTTTCAACACTCTAGTTTCCAGATAATCGTTCACTTTCTCCTGATCCTATCACCCCATTGGAGCATCCCCTCATCTACCCTGTGAAATCGGGGAGATGTATATTTTGCGCAATGTGACAGGATCATGTAGACCTTGAGCTCCTCAGTAGAGAGGTCACCAAAGATGAAATCAAACCCTGTGCGATGTAACTAAGGCTCTGCATGTGGTTGTTGGTCTCATGCAGTACACAATGCAAAATGTCCCGTTCCTCCCCCCCCCCCCCCCCCCCCCCAATCTGTGTGCTGATGTGTTTTTCAGTTCCAGAACAGTGAACTATTCTTGGGCATGGCTACCTAAGCCAGCATGGGGAAGGTGTAGATGGAGGTAACTGATGTTTGAAACCAGGAATAGCACATTTGTACAGTTCCTGAGCCATTGGACAATTGAAGTAGGAGCAGGTCCCGATCACTCGGCCTCTCGAGCCTATTCCACCATTCGATAAAATCATGGATGATTGGATTGCAACCTCATCTCCAGATTCCTACAAAATTGAGCTATTTTTACTATCAAACTGAGGTAGTCCTACTTATCATCCTCTTATCAAGAATCTGTCTACCTCTACCTTAAGAATATTCAAAGACCCTGCTTCCACTGCCTTTAAGAAAGAGAGTTCCAAAGACACATCAGCTACTGAGAGGAAATATATTCTCCTCAATTGTCTTAGATGAGTGATCCCTTCTTTTAAACAGTGACTCCCAGTTTTAGGTTCTCCCAGAAAAGGAAACATGCCCTCCACCTCCATCTTGTTTAACCCCTTCAGGTCCTTCTGCAATCAAGTCTTCTCTCAGTCTTAAGCATCAGTGGATACAAGCTCAGTATGTCTGCCCCTTACCGCGTCTAAGTTAGGTAAATCTCCTCTGAAGTATTTCCAATACACTTCCATTTTTCCTTAAATAAGGAGACCAGTGTCTGTGCATGATGTCAGGAACAGGCCCTTTTGACCCATTCAGTCAATACCAACCACCCATTTGAGCAAATTCTACATCTCATCTTTTGTTCTCCCCACGTCCTCATGAAATACCCCCCACCCCCAGATTCCATCGCTTACCTACACGCTAGGGACAAATTACAGTAGCCAACAATCAACCTGCATGTCTTTGGGCTGTGGGAGGAAACTAAAGCAGCTTGAGGAAACCCATATGATCACAGGGAGAATATGCATATTCCACACAGCGACATCCAAAGTAAGGATTGAACCCAGGTCTCTGGCGCTGTGAGGCAGTGGCTCTACTAGCTCTGTACTGTGCCCCAAATAGTACTGCTGATATGGTCTCACCAGTGCTCCATAGATCTAAAGCATAACCTCTCAACTTTTGTATTCAACTGCCCTTGCAGTAAATAATGAAATTCTGCTACCTCTCCTAATTACTTGCTGCATCTGCATGCTGGCCTCTTACAAGTTGTATACATGCTTAATCAATTGTTCCTGTTTGTTACCCAGGTCCCCCTGAATGATGAAACCCCTTGGAATTATTTGGAGCACCAGTTGTTTCCACTTTTCCCATCTTGGGAGTGGAAGCTGACCTAGCAAACCTCCTACCTAAACTTGCCTGCCTTTAGCTATGTGGAAATGCACAATAACCCCTGCAGCTGCCTGGAATCCACCAAAAGAAACTGTTAGCCGTCAGCTGCTTTCTGTAGCCCAGTAGCAATGTCATTTCCTGTTTAAACCTTGTACCATGAATGAATAAACCCTCTTGCTGCAATTTTCCTTCCCTCCCTAAATGACAATATTTCCTGCTAAACTCTTAATAGCAGCTGCTCCCTTGTGTAGACAGCTTTGAATTTTAGGCAATCCTTCAGCAGCCTGCAGCATACTATCAAGAAATCTGATGAGTTGTACTAAATTGGAAATGTATGGGTATGCCTTTAAGCTTAATAATAAGCAAAATGATAAGTTTACAATAAAACTTGTTATTGATCTTTATCAAAGTCTATTAGGAAGGTGACAAGACTGTAAAAGATTCTAAAAGCTGCATGTTAGTTCTTTACATTCTTTTAAAGCTGACACTGAATGATGAAGCCCTATAATGGAGCAGAGATACATGGCACAGTCATACATCATGGCCAGGATGGATAGTGTAGACTTGGTAATGATTGCACCAGTGACTTGGAAACAAGGAAAAGTTTGGCTCAACTGCACACAGCAAACTTTGGCACCATGGTGAAGTGCAGAAAAGGAAAATGTTGCTTTGTAAAACGTTTGTGGGTGTGAAGAATAGATTTTGACAGAAATCTGGCATGGAAAGTCCTGAGAAACAATCCAGAATAAAAGTGAGTCAAGGGAACTACACCAGTAAATCTTTATCATGCCCTTCAAGTCTTATTTTCCCTCTTTCTCTCTCCTTTTTAGTTATGTTCCAACAATAAATCTCATTGTTTTAAAAAAATTATTGTAGGAATCAATATTTTAATAACTCTTTTGGTTTTATTCCTGCCCATTTCTTTGAATGCTTTTAACCAAGAAAAGGCTACTAATGACATCATTGTCAATGCCAATGGCATTTTAAGTACTGCCCTGGTGAACTTGTTTAACCTGACTATACAATTAAATTAACATTCCCACTTTTTACAGAATCACAGAATCTGGAACAGTTTTGCACTGTCAAATTCATCAAAGCCTTCAATAATTTTGAATACTTTTAAATCATCCCCTTAACTTTCTCTGTTTCAAGGACAGCAACACTAGCTTCTCGAACTCTCCAATTAACTGAAGTCTTCTGTACTTGCATCATACCTACAAATCTCCTTTTAGATATGCACCAAGGCCCAGATAGCTTTCCTAAAAAGTGGCGTGCAGAATTGGCTCTAATACTTGAGTTGGGCTACAGCCAGCAATTTATATTTTTTTTAAAAAAAAAGCACAACTTCCTTGCTTGTATTTTCTTTGCATTTATTGTATAATTACAGATGCTTTTTGAACAGTCTTTTTCAATGTCCCCTCATCTTTTGGATTGGAAGATAGTTGAAAAGGTCTCCCTTTGCCAATGTGCATCACCTCTTTTACATTGTCGGATACTCACTGTCATCTACAGGCATTTCAATTACATCATCGGGTCTCCCTGTTTAAACACAATTCTTTGAAAACAAACCAAGGAGATGTTTATGAAAATTAATCATATTTAATGTGTTTTTAAAAGTGACTTTCCTGGAATTGTTAACTATTTAATTAAAAACTTGGGGGTGGGAGGGAATACCAATCCTAGAATATAGATGGAAATTTGGGCAGAGCATTGGCAATGGAATTTAATCCCTAAAAATGCAAGGTGATGAATATTGGGAAGTCAAATAAGGGTGGGCCATATACAATACATGATAGGGCACCAAGGAATGTTGATTAACAGATTTGGGGAGGGTGGGGGTTCAAATTCACATTTCCTTGAAAATGGCAACACAGGTAGATAGGGTGGTGAAGAAGGCATATGGTATGCTTGCCTTCATAGATTAGACCATAGAATATAAGAGCTGGAATGTTATGCTGCAATTTCACAAAGCTGGTTAGGCCACAGTTGGAGTATTGTGTGCAGTTCTGGTTGCAACACTGTAGGAAGGATGTAATTGCATTGGAGAGAGTGCAGAGGAGATTCAAAGTGGAGTTTATTGTCATACCCACGAGTACATGTATGCTCAGGTGCAACGAAAAAGTTACTTACAGCAGCATCACAGGCACAGAGCATCATATAAGCAGCATTCACAAGAAAAGCAAATTAAACATAAATTATGCACAATTTTTACAAGAAAGAACACAATTAGAGCAAAAAAACCGCTGTCCATTTTAGTGCAAAGTGATCATAGTGTTGTAGTGATTAGGGTTTTGCCGGTTGATTCAAGAACTGAATGGTTAAAGGGAAGTAGCCATTCTTGAACCTGGTGGTGTGGGACTTCAGCCTTCTGTACCTCCTGCCCCATGACAGCTGAGAGAAGATGGCATAGCCTGGATTGAAGGAGTTTAGTTATGGGGAGAGATTGGATAGGTTGGGCTTCTTTCCCCTGGAGTGAAGGAGGCCAAGGGGTGACCTGCAAGAGAGAGAGAAAATTATAAGATTGTTATATAGGGTAGATGATCAAAAGCTTTTTCAGTGGTACAGGTTTAATGTGAGAGGATGGAGTTTTAAAGGGGATTTGAGGTGAAAGTGGTTGATACCTGGAACCACTGCCAGAGGAGGTGGTGGAATCAGATATGATCACTATGTTTAAGGGGTATCTGGGCAGACACTTTAATAGGCAAGGCATAGAAGGATGGTGTCCTCGTTCAGGCAATTGGGATTAGTGCAGATGGGCAAAAAGGTCGGCATGGGTGTGCTGGTCCAAAGGACTATTTCTGACCTGTACAAGTCTATAATGCAGAAGGAGTCCAATTAGCCTATTGAGCCTATGATGGCTAATTTATCCATTTTCTTGACTCTCCCTAATATCCCATGAACTTCTGCTTTCCAGTATTTATTCAATTCCTGCTTGGAAGTTACGATTGTATCTGTTGCAATCACCCTTTCAAGCAGTCCATTCTAGGTCACTATCTTGCTATGTAAATTTATTTTTTTTGCATTGCCCAGGTATATTTTTTTATCCATCACCTCTGTTAGTCCCTTCTGTTGGTAGAAATGATCTCTCCTTATTGATTCGAGTGAAATCCTTCATAATTTTGAACACCTCTATCAAAGCTCTTCTAGCTGTCACAGAGAATGAAGTGACTTCATAAGTATCACCCAGGTGAAAATGGACTGCAAGGAATTTTCTGCAAGCTGATATACACAGGCCTTTAATGATGAGGGATATATGTAAGATTTGTAAACATTCAAAGAGAGAGAGAGAAACATCTGGATTAAAGTAGGGTGAATCTTTGCTAATCCAGGTGGATTAATGTGGTCCATTGACCTGTAGATATCACAGACCAGGAATGCTGTCATAAATGTTCCTCTCTGGCTTTCAAGACATGAAGCAGTGACCAAAATGCACAGTAAATAATTTTGACAGCACAAGCCACTAAATTTTCTACTTTACAGACTAACCAAATCTTCGTAGATACCATTTTGTGTGTTGAAAGAAATGATTGGGTGTGAATAAAGGATGAGCAGTAGCAAAACTGGAAAAGAATCTTTTCCCAAAGACTTTCCTTAATGGTTCTAGGGAGTTCAATGAGTACAGAGCATTATGATCTATATTCAGTCTATGGTCTGTGTTAAGTCTGTTGTTGTCTTTTGGAGTATACTTGAGGGAGCTTTAATGGGCCCTGACTGTTTTCAGAAGAAAATCAACCGGTGTTTTCCACTTCCTATTGCTGAACAGAAATCTCCCCTTGAAGTCAAGTATGCCCCTCAGCCCAAAAACCCATCAGCATTCAGGGCTGGAGCTTGTGCATTTAGAGATCTATTGGTAACATACTTTATCCTTGGATCTGTGTCTCAGCAAAGTGTCAAGGGTGGAATTTCTGGCGGAGTTTTCTGCAAATGGCCTAGTTCCGGTGTAGCATGCCAAACTGCTCAAATTCTGGAGAACTGACTGCTGGCAGGATATACTCCTGTCTACAAAATGTGCCTTATATACAAACAATAAGATACCGAGGCTTACCCCTTGTTATGGATTAGGTTACTGTTTGGTGAATGCCCCTCTAGGACATAGCACAGTAGTGTGTGTGTGTGTGGCGTGATTACGACAGCAACAGGAGATAAGGAGATAAACCTGCTGACGTTTTGGAGCAGACAGTCAGAGAAGAGGGAGAGGGATACCCTGCCTGCTGGTCTCTGTATCGATGGATGAAAAACAATAACTGTGTGTGTCACTACAATCCATGTATGAATTTTTGGAGTAATCCAGTGGAGTCCACTTTGTCGTTAACCTGTAGAAGGAAACGGGTATTTCTGTGGACAGCCACGATCCGAATGCTTTTCGGGGTGGCAGATACTTTGGAACAAAGGAATGGAGATCATCAGTGATTGAGGTGTCGTATGGGTTCCATCGTAGAACATTTGGATTTCATGATTTCCCTCTATTTTCTCTCTACATTTCCTCTTCCGCCAACGGTGGTTTTGCAAAAGCCTTTGCTCATGTTTCAGCTTATGACTTGCTGAATTGAACTTTGAGAACTATTCCTGGACTTGGAGTTTGGGAATTTCCACACACACACTTCGGGTTTAGTTTTGGGGTTAATGTTTAAGATCTAACATTTTTACTTCTAACATTCTAACATTTTTATTTTTCTTATTATCATAAGTAGTTATTAATAAAATAGTTTCTAACACTTATACATGACTTGGTGTGTTTCTTTTGTTGCTGGTACGTAACACCCTGGAGTCGTAATAACATAAGACTTCCTCTGTTGACCCCAGAACTATACCAGCTGTAATTTCTACATTGCAATGGAATCCTACTTTCCTACACTTGTAAAAGTATGTCAGAGCTGTGAAGTCTTTTGTGTGGTCCCAAGTGATTGAAGGGCACTATTTCAGATCAAATTATTATTGCTTGCTGGTTACTCTGCATGTGTTTCTATGTCAACAGTTGAATCCTATCTGCAGTGAGGTAAGTGCCACACCCAAAAGTGGTTATAGTTCTTCTTCATGTTGATTGGTCTGCCAGTATGGAACCATTGAAATTTAAGCCGATGCATTTTAAGACGAGGAAATGGTAAAGAAGCATGCACAATGTGTGAAGGCAACAGTTTCGTGTGTATTTTCAGTAGGTTGGTCAAGTCTCACAGCCTTGGAGCAGTTTTGGCATTATCCTACTTTGTAAGTTAAAAGTCAAATTCATATTTTGATAGTAGGTTATTGGAACACTCATTGAAGCAGTCTGCTGGAGGTAAGGCCCACGTAGTGGATTCTGCAGCAACACACAAAGGAGATGGATGAACTCGGTGGGTCAGGCAACATCAATGGAGGGAAATAGACACCAAGTCTGAACGTCCAATGTTTGGTGTCTGGGGGAACTGGCTGCCAGGGTAGGCTAAGCATTGCTCCCTGTTAATGTAGATCTTATCATTGTGCAAGTCAGAGGGGATTGCTCCAGTGTGCAAGATTTTAAGGAGAATCAGATAGTATTTGTTTGGCAATGTCTCTCCCTGTGCTTTCACGAGATCAGTTGCTTTGCCATCAGAACCTGAAGCTTTAATGTTCTTTACTTGCTTAACTTTTTTTTGTACCTTTTTCTCCCTTTTGGTGGAGTGGTGAAGGTTTCCCAGACTGGGTGTTCTGGGATGGTGTCACTTTGTTTTATAATGACTCTTCTCGGGCAGTCCCTTGTGGTTGAGGATGACTTGCTTGCATTCCATTTCTGAGGAGCAGAAATTGCCTGTGTGTGAATTCTCTTAACCCAGTGTGGCCATTGTAAACCAGCCAGTGCTTGGCCTTGACAGAGTGAGGTCTGGATCCAGTGACAAGAAGGTGCAAGGTGAATGGAGACCAGGCTCTGCTGCACATACTTTAGAAGTGCATGTACATGGGAACACAGACACACCCCCACCACCGGATTCTCCTCCCTCATTCTATCCCTCTCCCTACCTTCCTCAGTATTCCCACTTCTGCTCCCATATCCTAACTGCCTCTAATGTCTCTCCTTCTTCCTTTCCTAATTCGCTTCCCTCTTTCTTTTAGTCTTGTTAACTCCTTGACTTCCCTACTCTGTCAACCTCCACTCCTCACCAACTTCCGGCTGCTTACTCTCTCCAAGAATGTGGCCAACTCATGACTTTTGCATCCTTCCCCCAACAACCCCCCCCCCCCGCCACTTTCCCTCCTGGGGGCCCCTTCCCAATTACCAATCACCCTCTTTCCTCCCCCCCCCTTTATTTTTCACCACCACCAGCACCCCCCCCCCATCTCAAAGCCACCCCGTGGCCTAGCCCAGAGCCCCCAGATCTCTCTGAGAAAACCCATTGATGCCTTTATTGAAAGATGACAGCACACACAAAGGCAGTTCTATTCCACAGTACAATCCTATACAAAAATAATCAAGCTACTGCACTGAGTGCACAGTATCTTTTTGAATGTGCTGAATTCATTCAGAAATAATCTGTGGTAGTTGTTAACATCTGTGCATTGGTGGAATTGAAGAGGTCTTACAGTACAGGAGGCAGACTTTTGGTTCATTGAGCTCCTGCCGGCTTTGTAAGAGCAATCTGGTTCCATTTACTCCTGCTCTCTCTTTAGATCTGCAATTGTATTTTCCTTCAAACGCTACTCTCGCTTCTTTTCAGAAGCTATGATTGAATCTGCTTCCACCAAGCCTTCAGACAGTGGGAGGAGGGGAAGGGGAAGGAGGGTGGTGATGGGGGCAATGCACTTCCACATAGTCACAGTGCTGGCCAGGATGCCAGGGATCTAGTCACTATTGCACAGATCAGCCTGATTACATCAATAAAATGGGTGACAGTGCATCAGCTGCCTACTTTGTTGCAACTTCTACAGAGACACAACGGGAAGATTTAGAAGGGACTGATGGACAGGTTAAAGTATCCTGCATTTTCCTGGTATGATCGTACATTTAAACGTAACCTATTTTACCCACTTTCACCGAATACATTGGCCACCAACTTACCAGTGCACTGAATACTGGATCCCTTTTGCCTCTGGATTGGGAACTCAATATTGCCAGCCTCTTGCCAGGGGACAAAGTCAACAATTGAACAGACTTTGCCAACTGTTTGCAATATGAGACAATAACTTTTATACATAATTTAGCATGGTTTCCTGATACCGTGTTGCAAACAATTTGCATTTGCTTTGTTATTTTAAGTTAAAAAACTAGCTCTGAACCTTCTGACAATGTGCTCCCCATCATGCTGCAATGTTATCCTTGTAAAATTTCCACCCTCATTTTTTTAAGCCAAGCACAACTATAATGAAGATGGATTAGGGTTAATCAAATTGCTTCATTGGTTACAAACCATAAATTTCTGTGGGGATTGCATTTTTCCTCATTTTAATATGACCTTAATTAACACTATTTCATGCTGTAAGTTCCAATAAGAGGAGAAATCATCTTGTGTTTTGGTTCTTATCCAAGTACTTGCAGAATTGATAACTGAGTGGGTAGATCCTTCTTGAATGGAATTGTTCAACTGGTGGAATTGATTCAGACCATCAGTAGGAAAACCAGGGCAGTGGAATGTTTTAGCAGAAAGTTTGAAGACTAAGATGTACATGAATAGGGGCTGACCACAGCAAAACCAAAAGTGTACTGAGAAGGGTTAGGATGTAGAATGGCCCAGCAAAAAAATGTGATGGAAGCTGAATCCTGAATTCATTGTCAAAGGCAATCTAGCTAAATATTTTGAAAATTTAATGGGCAAAGAAAAAAGGATTGAAATGACCAGTTGGCACAGGCAAAATTGGCTCTCAAATTTGAGTTCTGCTTGACAGACACTGCATCTGTTAGGATTTTGGGGCATACAGAGCAGAAGGAAGCCATTTTGACCATCACGCTGGTGCTTGCTTTTTGAAAAGGAAAATTGGTAAATTGGTTTATTATTGTTACATGTACCAAGCATAACGCTATTACAGCGCCAGCAACTCGGGTTCAATTCTGGCCACTGTCTGTAAGGAGTTTGTTTGTTCTCCCCATGTCTGCGTGGGTTTCCTCCGGGTGCTCTGGTTTCCTCCCACATTCCAAAGACGTATGGATTAGGAAGTTGTGAGTATGCTATATTGGCGCCGGAAGTGTGGTGATGCTTGCGGGCTGCCCCCCAGAACACTCTACGCAAAAGATGTATTTCACTGCGTGTTTTGATGTACATGTGACTAATAAAAAGACATCTTATCTTATTTTAGTCCGTACAGAGGGAATGTCCGGGAAAGGTGTGGTCTTTGATTATGCTGGCTGCTTTACCAAGGCAGAGAGAAGTATAGACAGGGTCCATGGAGGGGAGACTGGTTTCCATGATGTGCTGAGCTGTGTCCACAACTCTCTGCAGTTTCTTGTGGTCATGGGCAGAGCAGTTGGCATACCAAGCCATGATGCATCCAGATAGGATGCTTTCTATGGTGCATCAATTAAAAATTGGTGAGTGTTAAAGGGGATATGCCAAGTTTCATTAGCCTCCTGAGGAAGTAGAGGTGCTGGTGAGCTTTCTTGGCCGTGGCATCTATGTGATTGGACCAGGACAAGAGTGATGTTCACTTCTAAGAACTTGAACTGCTACATACTTTCCTGCCTTTTCCCTGAAGCCATGTAATTTTTCCCCTTTCAAGTACTTAACCATTTCCTTTTTTGGACATTGCGTGGATTCGTTTCCACTGCCCTTTTCTGTTGGAAGCGGAAGCAGTGTTTTAAAACGATGAATAAGGAAATGGCAGAAACATTAATAAAATTGAAGATGCGTAAAAAAAAAAGCATGACCGAAATGGTAGGAAATACATGGCAAAAGGGAGGGATGATCTTAAGATGATAATTGTTATTATGGGAAAAAGTACAAGACAAAAATTTGCTACATAAAAACAGAAAATGTTAATCTGTGCTCTAACGAAGGGTCTTTGACCCAAAATGTCAGCTCTACTCTATTTATGAAGCCCAAGATCCCACACGCAGCCTTCAAAGATGAATGCAAATCCTGCAGGTCCTTCTGTTCCTGCACTCTCTTTAGGACGGTGCTATGAAATCTACATTGCCTCTCACCATTCCTTCTGCCAAAATGCACCACATTGCAATTCTCTGCATTAAATTTTATCTGCATCCTACCTGCCCATTAGTTATGTCCTGTTGCTGGTGATTGCTCTTGTCCTCACCATTTGACATACCTTCAAGTTTGGTACCACTGTCGAGTTTTGAAATTTTAAGCTGCATTCCAATTTCCAGAACATGGTGATGGAACTAACCTCTGGGAAATATCACAGTCTACCATTTTCTAGTTTGAAAACAACAGTTTACCACAAATTTCTCTTTTCTGTCCTTAAGCCATTTTTTTTTATCCAAACTCATGCTGACTCCTTTTTCATGAGCCATATATTGAAGCATACAAGACCCTGTAGGGTTTTGCCAGGGTGGAGGCAGAGAGGATGTTTCCTTTTATGGGAGAATCTAAAACTAAGGGTCATTGTTTAAAAATGAGGGGTCACCCATTCAGAACAAAGGTGAGAGCAGAAAAAAGTAAATTGTTGTAGAAGCTCAGTGGGTTGAGCAGCATCTTTGAGGGGAAGAGGAATTGTTGACGTTTTGGGTTGAGAGCCTGTATAAAAGTTGAGATTTTAGTTTTTCTCTGTTTGAGAGTCTTTGGAACTCTCTTCTCCAAAGCAGAGCCTTTGAATATTTTTTTTTCAGCAGAGCAGAATATATTCTTGATAAGTAAGGGGTACATGGTTAGAGAGGAATGCAGAGTGGAAGTTACAATCAGATCAGCCACGAACCTATTAAATGGGGAGGAAGCTTGAAGGGCCCCAGTGGCCCAGTCCTGCTCCTAAATTATAGGTTCATGTGTACGTCTGTTCATCTGAACCTCAGTTTTATTAACCAGCCTTTTATGTGGTAACTTGTCAAATTCTTTCTTACAATTCGTATAGATAACCTCCATGACATATCCATCATCAACCAACTCTCTTACTTCATCAAAAACTGTAGTTAGGTTGGTTAAGCACAATCTACTTTTTAAAAACCCATATTGTTCCCTTTTAATTAATTAAAGCTTCTCCCAATGGCTGTTGACTTTCTTTCCCCTTGATTATTATTCCTAAAACCATGTTGAACCAACAACACAAACATGGGTGTAGTATTTGTCACCTTCCAATCCTTCTGCATCTTCCCCCACGTCTAGGCAAGGTGGAAAGATTATGCCAAGCACTTCCATACCTTCTATGCCCTTTTCCTTTGGCAACCTGAGATGTAAGCCATCTGGACCAGATGACTTATCCACTTGAAGCAAAGCAAGCCTTTTCAGCATGTCCTGCCTATCAATTTTCACTGACATCCTTTACTCCACTTTTATTGATGCTTTGAAATCTGCTTCCTCCTTTTGTACTAGCAATACAACATTCACATTTAAGCATGTATCACCACCTTTGTACCTCATAGGTCCCATTCTGGCACTTACTGCCAATACATTATTTGTCTGCACAAAAGATAGATTTGCTTTTTACTGTTAATTGTCATTCAATTTTAATCATTTCTCCTTATCAGCTTTTCCTTCCTCTTCACTTTCCCTCCAAGCATACTGCATGCAGCCTGTTAGTCCCTCAAAACTCGCGTGATGTGCATCATAAACACCCTATTTTTTTTTCCTTGTATTCTCTGCGGACCTTTTGTGTGGGAATGTACATAGCTTATTACTGGAAAGATCTCCCATTGTTCTGTTACAGTTTCTCCTGCCAACCTTTGGCTTCATTTTATCCTGGTGGAATTTGCTCTCATCCCTTGAAATTAGCTCTGTTCTAATTTAGAAATTACACTTTAGATTGTTGTTACAACTTCTCCATCACTGATTTAAATACTATATTATGATTACTCTTGGCTAAGTATCCTCCTATAGCCACTTGGTCCACTCATTCCCCAGAACGTATATTTTTCTATGTGTCTATTAATTTTATCCTTGATTACTATATCCTATCAGCTTCCCATTTGGATAACTGGCTAGCAGGTGCCAGGTCTATCTGCCCATTTTGAACAGTCAAAATGAAGATACTAATATTCTCCAAATGCAATAAGTTCTCTGCATCAGTCAGGAGACTTAGATCAACAGTGCAACATTTGGCTTTATTCACAACACCCTAAAGGTAGTACTGTTAATTAGAATCTGTAATCCACATTTCGCTGACAGAGGAAAATGTATTCATAGATTTGACATTCTTGTCAATTTTAAAATTGGTAAATTTCCTCTTCCTTCTACGCCTAATGAAAAATTCAGTAAGTTTCCTACTTGTCTGATCTCAATACCACAGTAGTGTAAATTCAATGAGAAAATGAGTTGAACTTATTTCATCCAAAGATGCCCTAGTTTTCAGAATAAGAGCAGCCATAAATCAAAATCCTATTTTCCTTTCACATGTTTTGTGAATGTTGAGAATTTTCTGAGGTTAAGCCACTAACATTTTTGGCTATTCTGCTGCTGAGTATAATTGAAGTAAATGTAATAAAGACTGAGACAACATTGAAATCTCTGAAGCTTGGGAAATTTCTTAAATGTGAGGGAATAAATTATATAAACCATTTTGCTGGGTTATCATGATTTGTTTTAACCCTGCCAGCACATTAATTGCCAAATGTCAAAACTGACGGAACTTATTTCTGGGACAAAGTATTGTTCTGCATTTGGCTGCTATGTAGTTCATGAATTATAAGCATATCAGACAAGCTGCCAAACATAAGACAATGAAAATCCTTTGACAACTTGAATGGATAAAATGCAGTGAAATTGAGAAGGGAAACCCTTCATCTTGCCTTTATTGACCCTAAGACCTATAATGAAGTCTTCACAGAAAGGCGCAAAAAGAAAAGCTTTAATGTAGCATTTGTGGCATCCATTTCAGAAAACCATAAGGGATTTAAAGTCAAATAGTCATATTATAAGGAAGGAAACATGGCAATCAACACGCAAACCAGACTCCTCCAAACAGAATTTGAATTGTTAGCCTCCTGTTTACTGTTAATTGTCATTCAATTTTAATCTTCTCTCCTAATCAGCTTTTTTTTTCCTCTTCACTTTCCCTCCAAACATACTGCATTACTGGATTACTTGTCCATGCTACCATGCAACCATGCTATTTGAACAGTACAATGAAGATCGTTATGCGAGGCAGCAAACAGAACATTAGAGACAATTAATTTTAAAATGATAAACATTTGTTGAGGAGCCTTGCATTGGCTGCAGCTTCCTCAAAATGACCAAAGGGAACTACTACATCTAGTTGGATAACTGTTTTAAAAATGTTATAGCCACAGTTGGAGGTTTGAAGCACTTGACCTCTCAGTCACCAATAATCATTGCGAAAGAGAATGTGGTTGAGGCAGGTACAATAACACTTAAAGGACATTTGCACAGGTACCTGGATAGGAAAGGTTCAGAGGGACTTGGGCAGGCAAGTGGGACCAGCTTAGATGGACATTTTGGTCAGTATCGATGAGATGGGCTGAAGGGCATGTTTCCATGCTGTATTACTCTATGGCTTTATGACTCTAAACGGTTGCAGGTTATGACCAAGTGATTTGTTTTTCTTAGAGATGCTGAATAAGAGAGAAATATTTGATGGACAGCAGAGCTAACTTCTCTGCTCATCTGAATAGCACTAGGGATCTCGAGCCCAGAACCACCTGGTCTGAATGTAGGAGGCGAAAGTGGGAGTGATTGAGCCATGACAGGCGTGGGACTGATTAACCCATGACAGACGTGGCCTGTACTGCTGCTGCAATGAGGTTTCCTGGAGCCTAAGTTGCTGACTGTGTTTTTGGAATGTTATGCCAGAACTTGCACCAGTTCAACTGTAAATGTAAATTAACCAGGAAACTTACCATCTCTCTATACTGCTCAGTGGCACTGCATTCAGAGAAAAACTTATCAAGGATATTAAGGGCCTTTGCGATTTGCTCAGAAGGTTCCATGATTCATAATTGTCAACTCAACCTTGTGAATTTGAAGAAGGCATTTGATAGATTATGGGTTTGTGCACATCCCAAGGGCAAGCTGGAGAAAAAGTTGTCAGACACATACATTCAAACCAATGTTTTAACCTAGGAAGAAACTTAGCTATCTTCTTGCCAATAATAGACTGTGAGTGCAGTTGTGTAGGGCACCTGCTCTTTATTAACTGTTGGTCATTTATATAATGAAGAAAAATAGGGGTATAACATGTAGTGCACCATATACATTTGACTGGAAACCACAATAATCTACTTAAGAGATGTGTGTGTATCTTGCTAATTACTACATGTATCCGCACGTGTACTTTTTATGTTTCATGTATGAGAACACTCAAATCCCTGTGCTGCAGAGCTTTCTCTATTTCAATGGTATTTTGCTCTTTCTAACCAAGTGAATAACCTTACATTATCCACAGTAGACTTCACCAAGTTGTCTAACCTATAAACATCCTTGTGCAGATTCTGTGTCCTCATAACTTGCTTTCCTGCCTATCTTAGTATCGTCAGCAGATTTGGCCATAATACATTCAGTGCCTTCATCCATGTCATAAATGTAGATGATAAGTAGTTGAGGCTTTCGCACTGATCCCTGTTCAACTTCACTCTCTGATCTGAAAGTGACACATTTATACCAACTCTATTTTCTGTTAATTACCCAATCCTCTTCCGATACTGATGTATTAACCCCAATGATATGAGCACTTACCTTGTGTGGTAAGACTTTTTTTGTTTCTTTTAGAGTATTAACTGTCTAATCCGAATCAAACTAAAATGCTGCTTAAGTTATCAAAAGATGTGGTGTGACTTTTCATATGAAGTAGGACTTGATATTCAGTTAATAAGTAAGACTTACAAAATTTACTTGCCTTTTTCTGAAAAGATTTTAATGGCAAACATTTCAAAATCTCCATACAGACAGGCTCTCATGGCTTAAGTAGAGGTATCAAACTCTGCATCCGTGGCATGGAAAATATTCTTTTCATTCAGGGGAGTTTAGAAACTGCATATTTTACAGTAGACAATATAAGAGAGCATTTTTTAAAAATAAATTATTGAGTGAGAAGTTTATAGCACCAGGAATATACTGGGACAAAGACCATTTGATTATCACTGCGGTCTCCCTGATTATCACTTTTGTATAACTACCTCAAAATTAAATTCATTCGGTTGAAAATAAAATGAAACCAAATGAATAAATCTGCTTGTAAGAATACTTTATAATTAAATCCTGCCCCATTGTCCTTTCAATTACTAATTATTGAAATAGAAATTTATTACAAATCACCGATTTAAATCTGTAGGATACAATAGACAAAATAGTTTGCACCAATAGCACTTTCATTGTTCTGTCAATCACATTACCATATTATGATCAGCCTTTTGAGAGATTATTTGGGAAATGTAAGTTTATTGAATCAATTGTTGATAAGAACTGAGTAGATAATCTAATCGATAATGAAGAACTCCTTCAGTACTCTTTCAGAGGAGCTGACCTTAAAACAAGACTACGAACGGAAGCAGCCTCTACATGTTCAGGGGGGACAAAAGAACCATTTGTGGGAAAAGCAGGGCATTCTGGTGTCGGCTAATGTTCTTCCCTCAGTTAACAAAGCAAATTAACTGGCCATTTCAAAAACTAATTTGTATGAAGGCTTGAAATGTTCTTGAGTGGGATAAGGTGCCACACAAATTCTAGATTTTGGGGTTGAAATTAACCTTCTACAAGAGAGTGGAATGTTGAAAGTGGAAGACGATGAATAGCATCTCCTATACCCTATCTTAGGTACTTGGGATTCTACTCCTCATGAGGAAGTGAGTTCAATCACATTATATAAGCATGTGTTTTGCAGGAGCTAGCAGGAAAATGATGAAGTGGGCATTCTCCAGCTCTGTTTTCTCCTTGAACCCCAAAAAGTTTTCTTAAACTAATTTTGGAGGCTTTTTAATAAAGGAAAAATAAATTGTAACAGTGGAGTATTAACACGTTGTTTAATGACTGTACAGTTGTTAAAGCGGAAGGGCTACAGCTGACCCTTGGAATCAGGATGAGAAAATGCAACCAACATTCCCTTGCAAGATTGTTACCCAATATCACTTTGGAAGCGTGGATATCAAAGGGAGGGGGAATCTGGTGCATCTAGCATATCAGCAAGATATTCAAGTAGGACATGTGGGTTGACTCTAACGTGGAGAATGTTTGAGGTGCTGGAGTAGTGATGTGAAATCGTAACTTACCATGAGACACACTATGAAGCAGCAATAACTTGCATTTACATAGTGCCATTACAAATTAAAACAACCACAGGAGGGTTATCAAATAAAATGTCACTCTGAGCCATGTAACCCTTGATATGTTTAAAGAATCATTCTAGGGGAGGAGAGAATGGTGACATATCCAGAGATAGGACAAGTAAAGTGCAGAATCATCCAAATGTGAGCCTGTGTGGATGTAGTCAGTTTCATGAGCAAAAGATACAAGGAAGTTCATCCACCAGCAGTGGTGATCAGGATAACCTTCAGAAACAACTACAGCAAACTGATATGCAGCAAGCTATGAAATGTACCACCCCCTCTTTCAAAGCTGAGCCCCTGGGGTGTTTTAAAAGGGATCTGATTTGAGACAGTGAGGACTTGAACAATTTATATAATATAGTATAAATAATTTACTGTGATGTTGAACTCTTGGGTCATTACCCTCTATCAGAGTTGGAGATTATCCACGTTTCTAATCCCATCTATACCACTGCTGGAGAGGAAGAGAAAAGAAGGATAAAAGAACCCTGGCAAGATGGAAAGTTTGACATGGGTAGAGAGTTCTTGATTACATAACATACCCATGATTCCTGCCAGAAAAAGGTTGTCATGACAACCTTATTGGCCAAAGTAAGAGGGACAAGAGATGGATGAGAAAGCTTCTGCAGAAATTTAAAAAGAAGAAAATGGAAAGAATCCCACAAGAAACTGAAATTTATGCAAAGATTGGAAGATAAAGGTACAACCCAACAGTTGTGCTGTCTGAGGGCTAGTTTGTTCAGTCCAATTACAAACTTTGCCAGTGAAGAGCATTAAAAGTTTCCTATTGTGTACTTCTGCCTTAACTTGGAAGTTATTCCACTGAATATATGCAGTAAAAAAAAGTGTTTCTGTTCTGCACCCAGCAGTGTTGCTTGTTTTCAACATAACCGTTAACTGGATCTTTAGAAATTCGGACAGAAGATTGAAAGGCTTTTTCATCAGTGGATTCCATCAGTTGTCATGGCATTGAAATCAATGTTGAAAAGTGCTATGTTCTCCTCTTTGAGCTCTTGATGTTGAGTAGGATCAGTGGTGTGCTGTCTGCTGGTATTATGCAGCCAGTCATTCACTCCCTAAATCTCCATCTGGGAGCCATATTCATGCAAGTCACTACGCATGTCCATTTCTGTAAATTAAGTTATTGCAAAAAAAAAATCCATCATAAAAATTGAGCACCTTTGCTGCTAGGTTAGCATTAAGAAGTATGAAGCTTTTGTATGCAACTGCCCAGCCTTAAGTCTGTGTTACAAATTTGTTTTTGCCATGGATGTATTCAGTAGTGTTAGGTGTCCCCTTAGATAATTTGAAGCTTTATCCTTATTGCCTGGTTTATATTGAACAGTAGCTTAATCCATAGGTGTACAATAATACCTGAGAGAAACATTTGTGTTTTACGCGTATGTCTTCAAGCACTCAGAAGGTGGGCCGAGCAAGCAATTGATCAATAGTATGTGGTATTAATTCCAAAGCTATTTATTTCATTGTAAGGAAAATGTTCAAAGCAGCAGTTGTAATTGGATCCAGCTCATTCAAAAATCACATCTTCTCGATAACAATATAGAATAAAGATTGCAAATTGAAACATTTAATAGTCACTAAAATTGTTCTCTAAAATGTTAAACCTCTTCATCTAAGTAAAACCCCTTGCAGGTTCCCCTGCAGATATTTATTGGCCTTTGCATCCCCTACCACTGTTTATTTTACCTTGCTCATAAACTGAAAAGGATGAATGGATTTACAGCATAATGAGTGTGAGGTGTTAAAATGCTGGGATAAGCTAACAATGTGCCTGCAGAACTCGTCACTGAGAAAATGCTACAATAAAGTCAATAGAATATTAACTAGAATGTTAACTCTCTACCTCTTCATAGCCCTTTTATTTTAACTTGGCTGATTACACTAATTGGGAAATTTCTTTGAGCTGTTTCTATTCCCAGGCACTCATTTCACAGGAGGTGTAACAGAAATCTTGTGTAATTGGGGTTTCCAACAAATTGCTGACAAAATTACAATAGTGGATGAGGAAAAATCTCAAAGAAATTCTAAGCGTATGCTTTAAAATAGCAGATGTACAGGTAACCTGCCCCCATTCCTAACATTCTTATGAGAAAAATGACCAAAAGAAAAGCTTCTCTCAAGACTTGTTAGATTTCAGTGGTGTGGAAGAAAAATAATTCTTTACTAAATAACCCAGTTGAATGAAAAATTACTTGTGCTTATTTGGCATCTTAACATCTTGTCAAAGCATCTTCATGTATCTTATACACTGAATTGCTTGTGTGGTCTAGTAACTTTGGATGTGGGCAAAGCCAACAGTAGCTCCTCACCAGAAAAATCCACTCAAAAGCAATGCCCAGGTGGAATGGTGAGGGTGTAAGAATGAATGTCATTCATTGCACTAATGGAGCTGTCATCTGGTTTATTCGATCTCAGTCAAATGCTTTTAACATCTACCTAAGAGAAGATATTAATTCCTCATCTATAGACCCCAATCTCCACCAATCCAGTCATCCCTGAAGGTAGAAACCGTTTGAATCCAGAATCAAAGATGTAAGTAAATAAAGTTGTGTACCTGTTATAGTATAATCAGAAATATTGAATATACTTGAAGTACCACCCAAGATCCAGTTTTTTTTAAATTCATAAATCTGAAGAGTCAAAAGAGCACAGCAAGGCCTCAAAAGAGCAACTTTATATCAACAATTTAACTTGCTTTGGTTCTGTTGATTGAAGAATAAATATTGACTAGAATTTCCCTACACTTTGGTGCCAAAGGATCTTTCTCAGCCACTTAAGATGGCAGATTATCAGCTCTATAATGGCCTGGAGCATGGTCACCTCTGACCGCTACTTCAGTAGAAAAGCACTGGTAACCACTTATTTGTGCCGTCTTTCATACCTGCACATTGTAATGTGGAAGTCGGAGATAAAATGGGGGACAGATGCAGACACATGATTGACTTCCTTCTCTGTCATTTGGCATTGAGTTCATCAGTAGAGCACAAATATACTGAGCCAAGGGGCTGGATGGTTGGCATGTGTAGCACAACCCCATTCATTTGAACTGGTGAAAGGCCATTAAGATGAGTCTTCAGGATTTACCACCCAAGGCTCAGTTGCTGTTCATAGTCTGCTTTGTGGACAGTCTTGGCAGCCAGACCTCAGTCGATTGTTCTTGAAAGTCTTTCTACTGGTCTGTCCAGCTGCCCTTCCATTTCCCTCCCTTCTAGCCTCATGAGGTTGCCCCTGGCTTACTGCTTTTCTGGTTGCTCTCCTGCCCCTGTGCCTTGTCAAGGAGACCGACCTCCTTTTCCCACAGAACTGCTGATCACATGAATGACTATTGATCTCCAAGTACTGCCCCCTCTCCTTCAAAACTGACATTGCACCTTAAAAACACATCATTTTTATCCTCAAACCTCCATTTCCTTGAGTTCTTGAACATGTTGGCTTCCAAATTGGTGCCCGTATTTCCTTCTGCTGCATGCCTGGACTCCTTTGATTAGACTTCCACCCCTGCCATGGTGAAACACCCTTTCCCCCTACAAAGGACATTTAATGTAGCTGTGACTATGGTGAAATATCCCTCCTGATCTGTGTGGTTGACCATGCCATCCTCCAGTACACCACCTAGTTCTAGTGCTGGTCCATCAGCTGCATCATCTAAATAAATAGGTTTCACATGAGGTGGCAGCACACTGTCCTGCCTCAGCACCATCTCTCTCAACTCTCATTTGTCACACTGCTTGTCTGATGTCCTGTGGTGGATGTGCAGAAGTTTCCTCCAACTAAGTACTGGAAAAATCAAAGTGGTTCTTTGGTCCCTAGCAAACTCTGACCCCTATTCATTGTCTCCATTTCTCTCCCTGACAACTACTGAAACTGAACCGAACTCTTTACGACTTTGGGTCATGTTTGATCCACACTTAAACTTTGGACCTTCCATCTGCATCCACCTTCAAGATGTCATCCAATTTCACCCCTGCCTCTGCTAATCTGCTGTAATTTATTATCACATGCAATGTTGGCACTCTGAATGAAAGCTTGAATTTATTCAATAGCCAGGCCAGTGTGTTTAACCTGGTGAGAGAGCCATTTGTTCCTTTGCAGCTGCAATTGCTTTGGTTCTGACAGAATGAATGTTTGATTTAGTAACTCTGAACTCAAAGACCTTTGATGCCAATCATTTCTTCCATGAGGAACTTGTATTAAGTTTGCTGTACTGAAAGATACTAGATTAATTGCTGGATCTTGATTTAGATATTACTCTTATTTACAATTTCAAAGTTTGTTGTTGTCATTAAATATGTCTTTGTCCCAGATTAAGTGTATATATGGCACTAACAGTCTTAATGTATCACAATAGTTTGATAAATACTTGTATGTATGTTAACTGAAAAGTTTCATTTGGTACACTATTTTAAACAGATTTTTAACTTTACTGTACATTTTTGAGAAGGTGGTACATTCAGGAAAACTACTTTTATTCTTTCTAGCTCTCTAATGAAACAGCAAATTATTGAAGGTGATGGAATATAAAACAATCGGACTTTTACCATTTTATAATGTTTCACTTGTAAAAGAAATTAGAACTATTTTCATACAAAATACCCATTGTTGTATTTAATGTTATTGTGACCCTTGGAAAGTAAAGAACTACTTAAGCATTTACTGTTAGTCAGGTTGCTCTGTAATCAAGGGCTAAATGCCATGTTGGTTTCCTTTCTCATGACTGACACTCATTAATCACAAACTATGCACAGTGCAGCTAGTGTACAATCTCTCGTTTTAATAACGTACAAGCCTTCGGTCTTTCAGGCTTATTGTTGCAAAAAGGACCAAAGGAAGAAAATCAGTGGCCTTTTTTTTATCAGACCAGTTAAACCAAATGTTTGTAGTTTGGGCTTTAATGGGATTAAATAAGCAAAATGGTTTCAGAAGGAACAGAGAAAGCCTTTTTGCAAATTCTTGCACAAAATGTTGCATTCCCAATATTTCCCTTTTCAAAGGTCAACCAGCCATCACTGGTGATGCAGGCAGCTGATGTAACCTGCTGATTAGCATGGTGGGAGGATTAAATGCTTCCCACTGTTGACGTTTTTGGTTTGGTGGTGATTTTGAATTTTTTGACAGTGGAGTATTGGGGTACACCTAAAATTTAAAAAAAAACAAGAGTAATATTGGCACCTCAATGAGACCACGGTAGGCCTAATGTTGATGAACCAATTAAGACCTCTGGGTAAAGGTTTTTAATCCAAACATCCATAAAAGGTGAGACTTCAGTTCTTGGTCTATGCATCGTTTGCTCATCCAGCAGGGCCACTACAATTCCCTCGAACAACCAGTTATTGGTTGGAAAAGAAATTGATTAGTGCTTTGGTTCTCATTTGCAATGCATTGGTGCTGACTTGGTGTTAAAATAAAAATGACGTTATTTACATTAAGTGGCCCATAAATGCTTACTGTCAGAGAAAATTGAATTCTAGAATGGTACACCACAGAAGGAGGTCATTCAGTCCATTTGGGAGTACACTAACCCTTTTGTAGGGCAATCCAATTAATCCCGCTTCCCCTTTCTTATCCTACACAACTGCCATATTTTCTCCAAGTAGCCATTTCCTTTTTAGAGCAATTAATGAATATATATTTGCCCCCCTTCTATCAGACAGTACATCTTAACAGTAATTATGTAAGCAACACACACAAAATGCTGGGGGAACTCAGCAGGTCAGGCAGCATCTATGGAGGGAAATAAACAGTCAACATTTCGGGTCGAGATTCTTCGTCAGGACTGAAAAGGAAGAGGGCAGAAGCCAGCGTAAGAGGGGAGGGGGTGGAGCACAGGCTGGCAGGTGATACGTGAGTGTAGGTGGGTGAGGAGGGGGAATGAAATTGTGTAAGATCGTTTTTCCTTGTACCACCTCTGGTTCTTCTGCCAATCACCTTAAAATTTTGCTCTGCAACTTAAAATGCTCTTGCTTTCTCACCTTTCCTGTTCTGATGGAGGGTCATTGACCTAAAATCTTGACTTTGTTTCCCTGTTCACTGATACTGCCCAACCTGTTGAGTATCTCCAGCACTTTCTGCTTTTATTTATTTTTTTGTATTCTGTTTATTCACCCTTTGATCAATGAAAATGGTTTCTCCAATGGTTATTCTATCTAAACCTTTCATGATTTTAGATGTCACTCTACATTCTTCATTTAGCCTCCCTGCTTTGAGGAGAGAAGTATGAAATGGGGGAAAGAAATTCAGGTGTGGTACCAAAGGCCAACAGTAATGACATGTTAATGATTTGAGAATGTAACATAAATGTCCTTTAATTGAAACACAATGGTTGCCTAATTTAGCCCTTTAATCTTGGTGTAAGGCTTCTGAGTCAGAGGCTGTCATGTTGTTGTTACACATTGAAGCTGTCGTCTTAAAACTAATGTGCAACATAAATCAATTATAAAACAGTATTTTTTCTGAATGGGGAAGAAAAGATAGATAGTGCTTGATGCCGGTGATCAAACTGTAATTCCCAGCATGCACAGCATACTTCATTTGAGCATAAGGAACATTCTGAGGTGTGTTAATTCAACATTAAAGCATTTTTTACTGTATCACTTTGGGCTTAAATCAATTTAATAAATCGAGAGGATTTATGATGAGTAAATGCAAGAAGGTGGCTTTTGTTGTTTGTATATACCTTTTGAAGAGTCAACACCCGAACATTTATTCCTGGCCCACCGTAAGCCTGTCTAATTATTCCTGGACTTTTAAAAGTAATAAGCCTTTACAGGAGAATGTTTCTTCTTCGTGGAAAGAATCCCTTGAAGATTTTGCTCTTTCAAGCTTTGATTTCTGTTATTGACCTTGCTCACACCATTCAACTCCCTCAACTCCATCGCTGATGTTCCCACACTGCTGAAATCGACTTGTCTCTCACTATAGTCTCGTAACCTGCTTGTGTAGCTTGGTTGAGTTACTACCTTAAAATTACTGGAATTTAAGAAATGGAAGTAGGAGTAAGCCATTCATCCCCTCATGCCTGCTCTGCCATTCTCTAAGGTCATGGCTGACCAATTTACTTTAGCATCCTTAACCTGTACTAACCTTGTATCTCCTGATATTCAAAGATCTATCTCTCCCTTGATGATCAGTGTCTGAGTCCCCACAACCCTCTCTGGTAAAGAATTCTAAAGATTTGCTGTCCTCAGGGTGAAGGGATTTCTTTGTATTCTCAGTGCCACTCCTTGCTTACAGATTGTGACCTGGCTCTGGATATCTCAGCCAATGAAACCATCATTCTTGCATCATCCTCAATGCAGTCTCTCAATCTCCATGAGGTTTTGGACTTTTTAATGAGATCATCTTTAAATTTTCTAAACTTCAGAGAATGTGAGGCCAGTCTGCTTAATCTCATCTCACGGGACATTTCCCACAACACTCCCCTCATTCCATGAAAATATCTAGTGACTCTTCATTGCACTATCACACGTGTGCCCTTCCTTAGTAGGGAGACCTGACCTGTGTGCAATATTCCAAGGATGGTGTCATTGGGACCCTATGTTACTGCGGCAAGTCTTTACTCTTATACCCAAATTCACTTGCAACAAAGATCAATGAACCGTTTGCTGTTTTTGCATGTTAACTTTCAGTTACAAGTCTGCAAGGACATTGGATCTCTTTGAATACCAAAACTTTTCACTTCGACCTTTTTTTTTCTACGTATGTGGAAAATTTCACAATTTTTTCCACACTACATTCCATCTGCCACAACCTTGTCCATTCACTTAGCCTGCCCATATCTTCCCACAGGCAGCCCTGCTGCATCCTCCTCAAAACTTGTATTACCATCCAGTTTTGTTTCATCAGCGAACCTGGATCGATAATGCTTGGTCCTGCCATTCAAATCATTAACATAGATTGTAACTAACTGGAACCCCAGCACCAATCCATGCAACACTCTGCTAGTAACAGTGCCCATCCCAAAACTGACCTGTTTATTCCTGCTCTCTGTTTATAGTTTGTTAACCAATGCTCAGTCTGTATGAGAATATTACCTGTAATGCCTTGTGCTCCAATTTGGTTTAATAACCTCCTGTGTGGTACCTTAATAAAACCCTTCTGAAAATTATTATATGCCACATTACCAGCTTCTCCTAATCTGTTGTGCTAGTCACAGTCTCAAAAAACTAATAGATTTGTCAAACATGGTTTCCCTTGCATGAATCCATGTTAACTCTGCCCTCTTTCCTATGGCTGGTTTCTAAATGGTTTGTTAATTCCTTCTCAATAATTGATGGCGGCATTTTCCCTACTAATGTCAGACTAACTAGTTTGTAATTCCCTGGTTCTCTCCTTCAAAGCCTTGGGATGCAAGTTATCAGATCCTGGGAATTTATTGGCTTCTGGTTTCACAAATTTCTCCAATACACCTTTCTTTAAACTGTTACCAATTTCTTTCAGATTCTCATTAAGTCTTGACCTGTAGTTTCTTACCATTTCCAGGAGGTTTGTGTCTCTTCCTTGAATACAGACATAAAATATTTATTTAATCTCTCTGCCATTTCCTTTTTTCCCCAGAATAATTTCTTCTTTCTCTGTAAGGAACCCACATTATTTTTCCTGATCTTTTCCTTTTGAGAATTTTTTTTTAAATAAGAGTCTGTTTCTTGCCATATTATTCACATGTTCTACTTTCCCCTTCCTTACAGATGTCTTGTTCCATGACCTGAATTCTGAAATTTTCCCAGTCCTTGGATTTACTACTGATTTTGGCAATATTATAAATGATTTCCTTTGATCTCTTGCCATCTTTTAACTTCTCTTGTTAGCCTCTGTTGGAACACTGTTCCTGCCGTGTTTTTATCATCTAAAGGGATCAATATTTTTGTAAACTGTGCAATCATTCTTTAAATGTTACCCTTTGCTTGTCTCCTTTCATATATTTAAAATATCTTCCCAAACTACCATAACCAACCTGTGTTGCATACTCCTGTGGTTTGCTTTGTTTAGATTTAAAGTCCTAATTTTAGATTGAATTAGAGTCATAGAGTCATACAGCATGGAAATGGGCCCTTTGGCCCAACTGGTTCAAGCCAGCCAAGATTCCCATCTAAGCTAGTCCCATTTGCCCCCATTTGGCCCATATCCATCTCACCCCCTTCCGTCCATGTACCTGTCCAAGTACCTTTTTAAATGTTGTTAATATTTACTTTAATTTCTTAAACATTTAAATTACTTTAATTTCAAGTTCTCTTCATGAAAGGCCCTTAACTGCAAGATTATTCATGCCTTTTTTTTTAAAGTCTCTTTTCTGACAATGATGAACATGTTTTACTTTGAACTCTTATTTTGTTTTTATCCCTCCTGATTCCTTTACTGTGGTCCATCCATATTGGTCCTTGGTCTATCATAACACCTGTTGACCTTGGATACAATCGCATCTTATCCATCATTAAAGAAGTAAACATCAGGTTTCTCGGTCTCAGTTGCATACTGAAGCTTATCAACAGTAAAGTAAAACCTATCCAAAACAATCTCTTATCAGTTGAGGCTTTTACAGGACCTCCCTGAAAACCTTGGACATAATTTGCCTTTCTACTTCTGGCCTCCAACACACCTTTTTTTTTATAATTACAACACTTCTCATCTTGCTCTAATATTAAAAATATTTGAGATAAGTATCTTTTTAACACTTCCTTTCTGGTTTTCTTTGATATTCTCGCAGCACAGTCTCTCGTTCTAATTTATTTCTTTACTTTGCCTAAATTTCATCTGTCATTTGAATGTGCTACAAGAAACTTTTTGCCATTCATGTACCCTAAAGGAATAATATTTTATATTTAAACTTATTGGAAATAACATTCTTACACTGAATATGAATTACCAAAGCATAAAATGTTCAATCTTATATGTAGAAATATGATGATATCTGAAATGTTATTCACAGTCCTGAGGTCCTGCAGTGGGTTGACAAGAAAATGAAAGGAAAAGCAAAGTAATTGGCTACAATGCATCATCAAAAGTGGTTTCAATATATGAACCATTTTACAGAACTGACCAAAACAAAGTATGGGTAACAGATCAGGTAGATTGGCATCCTCTTGTACGTTGGGCAGTCCCTTGGGATAGAGGATGACTTGCTTCCATTCTAGTTTTAACGTGGCTGATGAGGCCACGGGAACTGCAGACTCTTCCTTTTGAAAGGGCAGCAGGAGCCTGATGGGCAGAAGGGAGGGTAACTCGTGAAATGGTGGGCTCCTCTGCCACTTACACAAGGACTCTTTGTGCTCCTGATGTATTGGCTAGAGGTTCTCAATACCATTCCAAGTACTCCTCCTCCTCCTCCTCCACGTTGAACAGTTGTTGGCCAGGGATTCCCAAGAATCAATGGGATATTGCACTTTATTTTCACGGGGGGGGGGGGGGGGTGGAGTTGAGCATATCCTTATATCTCCTCATCTTCCTGGTAATCTTTTCCTGAGATGGAGCTTGGAACAAAGTCCCTGTTTTGGGAATTGTGTGTTGGGCATGTGAATGATCTTGTTCATGGAGCCAATAAGTGTAAACTGGGGCATCAGTGATGAGGATGTTGGCCCGGGAGAAGCCACTGATATTAGTTTTGTGTCCAGTGAACGTAGGAGAATTTTGCATATTGGTACAGTATTGGTGATATTTTTTCAAATGCCTTGAGGTGCCTGCTGTAGGTTATCCATCTCCAAAGCATATGCGAGGGCAGTGATCAGGGCTGCCTGATAGACCACGTGTTTTGTGCCAGATATGAGGTCATGATCCACAAGCACTCTTTTCCTCAATTGATCTAAGGCTGTGTTGGTGCATTGAAGGCAATGGTGAATTTCATCATTAATGTTTGCCGTCACTGAGCTGTGGGAAATGGTTCACATTTTCCAGAGTCACACCATGAACTTTTATTGTCAGTGGGTAGAGTTCTGCAGTGGAAGCAGATTGGTGGAGGATGCTTCTCTTGTAGATGCTGAGCGTAAGGCCCATCCTTTTTGTGTGCTTCATTGAGCAAGTCCACAGTAGTTTGGAGCTTGGCCTTGGAGTATACTCTGCATACTGCGGCTCTACTACTGAGACTGAGATCATCTTGGTTCTGAAGTGCAGTCACTGTAGGCTGAAAAATTTCCTATTGGTTCTTAAAAAAAAAATTATCTCTATTGCTGCAGGGAAGTTTAAGGGTGAAGTGCAGCACTGAGGTGAAAATTGCTAATGAGTTACTGACCTTTAACTGAGTCTTAAATCAGCAAGAGCCAAGAAATTTTTCTATTGCATTTTTCTTTTTTAAAAAAAACCAGCATGTTCAACTGATATTGTGCAAGGACCCATGCGATATTCGTAAGTGGGTTCTTGCAACAATATTCCTCAAGCATCTTGTCCAAAAGACAGGACTTGAACACTTTCATATAGGCCATTGTGGAGCTAGTGAAGGTAAACTGGTGGGTTTTGGCTGGAGGTGGGGGAAGATGGTGGGTGGGGCTGGGGAAGGTTGAGAAGTGCCTTTGGAAGAGAACAGAGTGGGTGAAGTTTGAGGCAAAATGTTGTTTCGGTTATTGGTGGTGGGGGGGGAATGATTCCATAGATTCAAGGGTCAGAAGGGGCATCAGTTGGTGTTGGGTGGGAGGAGTATCGGAAGGAGAAAGTGGATCAGGTTTGAGTGTATTACGGTGCTGGGGAGAGATCCCTGAGAAGCAATTATGGGCCTGAACAATGTTGATAGCCAGGGAATGGTGGTCAAGAGAAAATCAGAAGAGGGACCTACCTTGATGGCAACTTTTAATTAGTTTATTATTGTCACGTGTACAGAGGTACAGTGAAAAACTGTTTTGCATGCCATCCATACAGATCATTTCACCACATCAGTACATCAAGGTAATACAAGGGAAAAGCAATAACAGAATGCAGAGTATAGTGTTACAGAGAAAGTGCAGGCAAACAATGAGGTGCAAGGCCATGACTAGGTAGATTGTGAGGTCAAGAGTCCATCTTATCATACAAGAGGTCCATTCAGTAGTCCTTTAACAGCGGGATAGAAGCTGTCCTTGAGCCTGATGGTATGTGCTTTCAGGCTTTTGTGTCTTCTGCCCTATGGGAGGGGGGAGAAGAGAAAATGTCTGGGGTGGGTGGGGTCTTTGATTATGTTGGCTGCTTTTCCAAGGCAGCGAGAAGTGTAGACAGTCCCCATGAAGGGGAGGCTGGTTTTTGTGATGTGCTGAGCTGTGTCCACAACTCTTATCCCACACCCCACCTCATCATAACCTGATGTACAATAAGAGATTTAACTAGAAAATGGAAGTAGACCATTGGCTTGCTTAACTTGTTCAGTGTTCAAGGTTATGGGTGATTTTGTTTTTGTTGTTGTTGTTTCCCTCCATTAGTTAAAATAGTCTTTCACACTCTGTCTGTTTGAGGTTATAGAGCAAAAACTGTTTGTGTGAATCCATGATGACCAGTATTTAAAAGGCATTTCATTACAATATCAGAGACCATATTCATCTACAGAGATACTGTACAATAATGGAATTGACCTGTGATTTTCCAAAGGAGGGAATACATTCATGCACAGAGGGGTAGAATATACAGGGCTCTGAAGGAAAACGCTATCATGTGTGCTTGCAGTCATGGGCAAAGTGTGACTCCATCTGTTCTCGTGGATGGCAAACAAGGCGCATTTATGCACACCCTCCTTTCCCCATACTTACAGAAATAAGCAAGAGGGTCTAGAGAGTAGCAGCTTCCTATACAGTTGTTTACAGACCCATTAACAAATTACTGAAATGGAATGAACATCTTCACAGACATTATGCCTACAACTTTTCAAAAGTGGTTTAGTTTCAAACAATAGAAAAATACTTGGTATAAGTGCAGCTTTAGTTCAGCTTGCAGCTTTGGAGATGAAGCTACCTCAGCCAAGTCCTAAGCTAGTTTTACACTCCCACTGAAAATTTATTGCTGTTTAAATAAGGCATATGTCTTAAATTTTAAAAGAAAGAGTCGGCAAGCAGTCTGTTTGGCTTCTTCCTTGGGTCTTCGTTATGTTATTTAAAGACTCAGCAAGGCAGTTAATAAAACTTGTATTTACAGAGCATCCTTAACATGGCGATATCTCCAAAACTGCTTCATTAAACAGGTTCTGCTGAAGTAATTATAAGAAATAATAAGGTGAGTTTGGGAGATAAATGAAGGTGTGAATGAAGGAAGAAGTATTGACCGTGGTTTTGGAGGTGGAGATTGCAGGGAAGAGAATTAAAAGTGCTGGATGGCTCTGGTTGATGGCTTCTCCATCAATTATGGAGCTGACTGAGGTGAGGGAATCGCACTAAGGTAGGCCAGATTTAAATAAATAGGAAATGCTCAAAACGCTCAGCAGGTCAGGCAGCATCCATGGAAGGAGAAATGGAGTTAATGTTTCAGAACTGGTGAAGAGAGACAACACGTTAATTTTATGTTGCAGAGTGGATGGCGGGGGAGGCATGGATAGGACAAAGGGAACGTAGGGAACGAGGCATGGAGGGACAGAAGGTGAGGCCAGAGTTGCCATGGTGACGTTGAAGCGGTCATCCAGTTAATGGGGCATTCGGGAGAGAAGAAGGGAAAAGGAACAAAAGCTATGACATGAGAGGAGTTGGAGAATGGGAACACAAACATAGGAACATGTAGGCTGTGAAATGCAGGGCCCTGGGACACATCCAGCATCTCAGGCCGTGCTAATTCAGAGAGGAAACTGAGCCAATTTTGGAGATGGAATGGCCAGTTCTGATGAAGAGAGAGTGAATTGCCTGAAGTTGAAGAATTTGATATGGACTCCAGAAGGCTGCAATGCACCCAGAACAAAGATGAATGCTATCCCTCGGGTTTACATTAGGTCTTGCTGTAAGTGCAGGAGACCACAGGCAAATGGGTGGGAGTGGGATGGAGAATTAAAATGGTAGGAACAGAGCTGAAAATCACCCTGCAGAGCTGCTCTGTAAAGCAGCCACCCAACGTACGTTTGGTTTTTCCAGCGTAGAAGAGACAACCTTGTGAACACAGACTGCAGTACACTGGATTGGAAGACGTGGAATTGAATTACTGCTTCATCTGTTTGATTCCATGGAGGGCAGGGAGGGAGGAGGTGAAAGGACAGCTGTTGTATCTCTTGCAGTTGCATGGGAACATGCCTTAAGAAGAGGAGTGGTTGGAGGAGATGGAAGAGCAAACCAGACAGTCGCAAAGGGAACGGACCCTTCAGAATGCTGAAAGGGTGGGGAAGGGAATGATGCATGTCTGGGGGTGGAATCTTGTTGAAGTTGGTGGAAATTGTGAAAGATGATGCATTGAATGCAGAGAATGGTGGGGTGGAAGGTGAGGACTAGGGGCACTCTATCCTTGCTCTGTCCAGGTGGGGAGAGGTTGAAAGCAGAGGTGCAGGAAATAGATGTGTTGCAGTTAGGAGTTCTGTCAACTATGATGGAGGGGAAATCATGGTTCAGGAAGAAGGAAGACATTTCTGAGGCACTCATGTGGAAAGTCGCATCGTTGGAGCAAGTACAATGGAGATGGAGGAACTGAGAGAGTGGAATTGCTTTCTTACAGGAGGTAGGAACGGAGGATTTCTAGTCGAGATAAATGTGGGAGTCTGTAGGCTTGTAATGGGTGCTTGCTGCTGGTCTATTCCCTGGGATGGAGACTGAGAGATTCCAAAGGGGAAGGAAAGAAACAGATGACAATGTGAAGGTGACAACAAGATGGAAATTGGCAGCAAAAGTAATGATGTTTTCCAGTGTTGTATGAGTGCAGGAAGCAACCAAAAACAGTTGTCGATGTACAAGAAAAAAGTTGAAGGAGGAAGCCTGAGTAGGACTGAAACAAAGACTAGTGCAAGCATGATCTGTGCTCCGGCAAAAGGACATGAAAGATGTAGTGGAAATCGAGGCCATGGTAGTATTTGTCCAAAAAAACCTTCTGAGCTTGGTGGAAGGGGGAATCGATAGAAACCAGTGAATACTGGAGTGAAAGTGAGTGGGACTTGGTTTGGGCTTGGTGGCAGGCAGTGGGCTTCTGAAGTTGGTTAGGGTTTTGTAGGTTCAATCTTCTGCCTTTCCCTGATTTAGAAGTAGTAAGCATCAGGCACTATAACTCGCTGCTGTCAGCTTCTAGGGCTGTGAGAGAGAGTAGTTATGATTATAAACAGCATTTAAGCAGCATCATAGATCATGATCCAGTCAGTGTAGCTTGCACATCCACGGACATTCAATTCAAATGAACAACATTCTGAGAGCTGAGAGAGAGCGTGCTTCAGAGTGTTTGTGTAGTTAGTTGTTTTGGCAGCATGCACACTAAAACTGATATTATAGAGATTAGCAAGGATGACACACACAGTTGTGAATCTTTGCTTATTTTCCCCCATGGCAATTTTCATGCACAGCTATAGTCTCAATCCCACCACAAACTTCCCTCAAAGTGGCACGTCCTTGTGAACTGTGTGTTTGTGTCAAGCAGGTCTGGAAAGATACAGCGGTCTTTATCAAGATTCATCCCAAGCACTCGGAGGTTGTCAGATGATGCTGGGTATCACATTGAATAATCACATGGATACTTGCTCCTGCTGTTTTCCTCCTCCTATCCTCAGGGATTGAGGATGACTTACTTCCAGTCCTGCTCCTTGGGTTCTGGAGTGGTTTGGAATTTGGGAACTGCAAACTCTGCTGCAGGTTGGACAGGTGGTGTGGTAGGGAGCGGTGGTGGGTTGTTTGGGAGGTTGTGCACTCCTTCCGTTTCTAAAATCCTTGTGGTGTTCCCGTCATGAAGAATATCAGCACCTTCCCGGTTGTGAGCAGTTACAGGCTAGGGATTTCCATCAATTTGTGAGGATACCTTTATTCAAGCAATGATTCCCACTCTGCTCTCAAGATTGGAAGCTCACGTACCAAATCTCTGGAGGGTCATATTGGGTAATAACTGACCACTTGCAACATGTAGTCGGAGAACCTTTGTTACTACGGCCAATGTACACAATGGACAATTCAGCCCAACTAATCCATGCTGGCATTTATACTCCATTTGAGCCCCCTTGCGCCTTTGCTTTCATTAAATCTATCAGTGTACCCCTCTATTATCTTGTCTCTGAATTGCTTGTCCAGCCTTTCTTCCATTGAGTTCAGCCACGCCATGTACGGTGAGCTCCAAATTCACACCACTTCTTGTGTACACAAGTTTTTTTTTATAATCATGGCCTCCAATGATGATCTTCCCCACGTGGAAAGATTCCCTTTTCATTATTTTATCAAAGCCCTTCATAATTTCGCAGATGTCTAAAGTCACCCCTCGGCTTTCTTCCCTCAAGAGAGAAGCGATTCAATCTGTTCATCATTTCTTGATGTAAATAACCTCGCATTTCTGCATTGTCTCTGCAAATATTCTTTCCACTCTCGCTATATCTTATGTGTGTGTGTGTGTGTGTGTGTGTGTGTGTGTGTGTGTGTAATACCACAATCAGAACCAAAGACAGTACTCCAAGTATGGTCGAACAAAGATTCCATACAGGTTTAGCATACTTCCCAACTTAATTTTGTCCTTCCAGAAATGAACTCCGCTGCGTGGTCTGTCTTTCCTTAAAGTGACCTTTGCTAACCCCTGGCGCAACTTTTATGACAGTCGTGTTTGTACTCTGAGATCCCTTTGTTCCTCTACCCCACCTCTATTCTCACCTTCCGAGTAATAAGTAACGTCTCTATTCTTCCTACGAAAATGTACACCCTCGCATCTATGTGGTAAACTTCACTTGGTAATTATTTCCCACATTGCCCTCCAGTTGCCTGCTAGCACTGGAACTCCGTGTACACTTGCTCCCACACAGCCACAATTTGGACTCCCAGGTGCGCGATTTTTGTTTTGCCAGGAAGGAGCTGTGGACGAGAAGGAAGCTTCTCGCTCACTCCTTGATCAGTGCTGATGAAGTGCATTTAAGAAGTTAACCAAGGCGCCCATTCTTGGCCAGGAGCAGCTACCGAATGCCGCGGACACCGGCATTTCCACCTCTGCAGAACCCCTTAGCTTTCTCACTTGTCCCATTATATTTTCCCTTTTGCCTTGCCTCGTCTTTATTTCAATTATTTAACCTCCCCTTTTAGTTTCTTCCTCCCTCTCTATTTCTCCGCTTTAAAACGTGTTTATTTCATGATTTCCCCCCCCCAACGCTTTGATCCCCAGCCCAGTTCCCCTCTGCTAAGCATTTCCAATCTCCAAATGCATTCCAAAACGCATTTCCCCTCTGAGCATTTTTATTTCAGATTTCCAGCTTCGACAGTATTTTACTTGTTTCCTAGCAGTGGGGGAGAGATTCCTTCTCTCTGCTAAAGAAATGAAACCCTTTAAACTTAGGAAAGTGTTCAGGTGAAGTGCCCGAGTTTTCCTGAAACGAGACCTTCGGGCTGGGTAGGAGTTGCACCGCAGCTGATTGTGCCCTCGGGGTTCAGGGCGTTGGGGGACGAGGCTGTGGTTCATACCAGGGCACTATTGCCCTAAGAAGTCGTGGATCCGGAACCCCCAAAAAATCCACATGGGAGTCTGTTGGCTGCTTTCATAAAGCCGTTCGTTAAGACTGGATTATGAGAACGGCGAAACCTTCCTCTTCTCCCGCCTCACCCCCCACCTCCCATCCCTTATCCGGCACTCAGCCAGAGCTCAAGAGAAAAATGGGAGTCCAATGCTAGTGTGGCGCGGAGGGAGCCAGATTTATTATTGGGAAGGCGAGGAGCAGGCTGACAGGCTTTGGTCTCCCGGAATCCAGTACAAAGGCAGCTGAAATTCTCTCACACACAGTGAGGCAGATCACATTCACGCACAAGCTGACAGCTCAGGCTTTGCCCTGTTCACTCATTTGGTGGGGTGTTCTCATTCACTGGCTTCGAGTGCCTGTCACTGCAATAGGCAGGCGAGAGTTCACATTCATTGAGGTTCAGCCTCTCGCTCTCCCTCCCTCTCTCTCTCGCACACACACAGCCAGATCGAGGTGCTCTGCTCAGCCTCTCTCTCTCTCTCTCTCTCTCTCTCTCTCTCTCAGCAGTCACTCACGGAGAAGGCAGTTCTGCCTCACTCGGCTGCCTCGTCGCGGGCTCCATACACGGCTCCCCCCGCCTCACTCAAAGCAGCAATAGCGACGGAAACCAGGAGGAAGGTCTTCACGAGACGGGCTGTGTAGCCTGTCTTCACATCCAACAAGTTGTCGGCGGAGCAAGCCCGGTTGGCCATGCAGCCCGATTCTCGCTGGGTCCTTGCACTCCTGTGTATCTGTCAAGTGGGTGAGTGTAACGTTATACCGTCAGCCGACCACCTCTACCTGCCTAAAATCCATTGAAAGTCACATTTCCTGTGACAATCGCCACTCATTGGAAATATTTAATGAATCGTTTGTATCCAGGGGGTTCTGTATTAACAGTTGCCGAAGGCTTGTGTTAACAACGCAGAGGGAGAGAACTGGCTCCCGATTGAGTGCAGGTTGTTTATCCAAACCCAGAACCTTTATTTGGCCTTTTTCAGAGTTTTGATGCTGTTGGCCGGTGACAGAACCTTGGGGCTGTGGGGTGCTTGCAGATTTATGTGGATGAGGGAGCGCACCATCGTGCGGAGTCGCAGTGGTGGGTGTGGGGGGGGGGGGGGGGGAAGACCGCTGGATACGAGAGGACTTCCCGTTCTCCTAGCACTTGTTCACCTTCGCTAAAGCTTTAAGGATATTGAGAGTGGACCAGCTGCGAGAAGAGCTCAAGTGATTGGGGCTTCTAAAGAGTTCCGATTTGATTTGCCCCTGCACTTTGGGTAACGCACGCTCTTTACCGCCTCTGCCCCTGTGTCGGTGTAAACTTACCTTTCAGCATTTAATGTGCTGTGGCAAACCTTCAGTTTTACGGCACATGTAGGGCCACATTTAAATGTCATGAGAGGGACTTGCTGTCGTTTTGATCTTGCTGAAATATAAATTGAGAGCATGTGCATTTAACGGTGCGATATGCCGCACTTGCTCTCCTTGTAAACCCCACGGCCAAGAAGGTAATTTTTCGGTCTTATCCTGATACAATGCGTTTTGCAGCTCTTTTGTTCTTGACTGGTTCTGCTGTCAGCGTCTGTTGAGCACTGGTTGATTACTCTGGGGTTGTTTCTCATGCACGGAGGAGCGAGAGAGTGAGAGCATACAGATGGATAAAAAGAAATACAAAATTCCAATCGATAGGCCGGCTGCTCGGCATGTCCTACTCGCCACCGGTGCTAGTTATCTCACGGTGGATTGCACCCCATTGATTGAGACTAGTAAAACTCATTGAAAACAAGCTTCTTCTAAATGGTCAGCTATGCAATTACTAATCCCAGTGCTAAACCAAGTTTGGATGACAATGATTGGAGGAGGGGGCGATGGAGGAAGCAGAACTGACAGGTGGTGAATGAACTCTGCTGAACCATATTCTTTCACCTCTGCCGCTTGGGTTGAAATCCAGCCCAGACATTGATGAAACTGTCCTTTCTGATAAATGGTCCGATGTACGATTAGATTGGGCAGTTCCCTGTGGATTCGAGGCCAGAATGCCGATGACTCATAATCCAGCCTTGGTTATTGGATGTGCTTTTAATTGTAGGTCAGTCGGACCTACCATTCAATTTCTTGCAACCAAGTTAACCGAGCAAAATTTACTTAAGTGATAGTTGTTGATTTGCAGTTTTAAAAAGTCTCTTGAAACAATTAGATGCTGTTTAAACTCGTCCATGTCGAGAGGTGCACCGTTTGCATTTTATGAAAAATAATTGGATGCTTTCTGTGAAATTTTAAGTGTCTTTGGGCAAAATAAAATCCATACCCGTGCATCATGCACAACTTTAAATGTAATCACCGGCAATAATAGGTGTGTGAATTACCAGGGAATAGTAATCATCTCAATATATAATAGTAATGTGGTAAATTTACCTGAAATATCTGCATTTATACAGAATTACTGGTGGCTGATTCCTTAGGATTGATTTAGAAATGAAATTGAGAAAAAAGAAAGTCACATCTGACCTCTTGCCCACTAATTCACTGGTCTGTGTCCTTTCTATCCCATTACTAACTCTGTGCAATTTTATTCCTGCTCTGGTGATGAAGCTGTTATGAAACATTCTCTTAATTAAAAATAATCTTCAGTTGACACTTGTGCTAATAATTTTGAATGCTGCACTGACCTTTCTTGCCTTAGTGGTCCAGTTTTGTTTTCATAAAACCCATAGGAGTTTTAGATTTCTTGTACCACAGTTGAATCCAGGTGGATCAGAATATGTAGATGAAAATAAAGAATGTACCATGGAAAATAAACTTTTATCTAGTAATTGTTTATACATTACCATATGGATCGGAAAACAAGTTGTTTAAAGAAGATTAAACGATAATCCAAAAGCAAATCCTTGCAGGTGCTGAAAATCTGTATAATAATTGGATAGTATTATATTACACAAGACTATAAATTTTGTGATTGAATTTTTTCTCCCATATAAACTTGTGTATATTTTGCTTTCTCCAACTTTCATCAAAATCCACTACTAATTTCCATTAACAAAACCAGAAGAGTTGAGCTGATTCCAATCTGGTTAGATACTTCCAGATATCATTTCCCTCTTTGTAAAATTACATTCATTTTTTCTTTTTTTTCTCTACCTCTGTGCATTTTATGTAAATTGTAATTCTGTCTTAATGCTTTTGCTCATTAACTAACACTTATTATCCATTTGAGTGTATGGATATCATAGAAAAGTTCTAATTGGAATACTAAAGTCATTGGAAGACATCAGCAATAGACTTCAAATGTGTGTTGATGGATTTTGAGAACTGCAGTGAAATCCAGTCTGGAAACATGGCAGTGAAGATTCCCATGGTTGGGTGATTAGTTACCATGTAGTATCATAGAGACCAAAATTAAAGGAATGGATTAAACATTTCATGGAAATAAATTGAGTCCATGCACTTGGCACAGCAACATTTAGAACCAGCTCAATAAACCTATCCAGAATCCCCAGAAAGATTCATTTCAACAAGCTTATTGTTGCTAGAACAACTCCGCTGATGCCACCTTAACGAGAAAATAGGCTAAATATTTAAAGCAGAGCAATCCTTTCTTCCCTTCTCCTATGAATCTTGTGACTTATCTTTCTTTATTTGTCTTCTTTAAGCCTGACCCAGGACTTCAAATAGACAGTTGACCAGGAGAATCCATGGGATATACTCTGCAGGAGTCACTGGAGCATTTGAAATTTACATTGTGGTCCTTGCTAGAAAAAACTCCAAGCTGCAGATTTTCTGAAATCTTCTGATGACATCACTTATGTGTTGGTAGTTTGTGTCAAAAAGCCTCAGAAGATGTCAGTAATATTTGAGAGGGCGTTAATGATCTGGGTTCATTTGTTTTTAAGTTGCATTATATATCATTCTTCCATCCTCAAGATTGTGAGGGGGACTACTCAGAGTTGCAGCTGCCAGGAATGCCATGTGGGAACCGCATTTCCGTCATTGTTTTTTTTCCCCTTATCTCAGTGGCATCCCTCTGCCACCTCATGGTGTGCAATTAAGCATTTGATTTCATGGATGAAGGGGGCTTATCCAACGGTCTCTTTTTGCTTTGATGCTGAAGATGCTGGAAGTTGAGTACAAATCCAATATAACTCCTACTCCCAGGTCCAACTTCTTAGTCACAGGATAATTGTTGGCTGTATTTTAATTGAGTTCAGTGCCACAGAAGCATGTATCAGCCCTTTTTAAGTAAATTGATATTTCATAAATTACACACAGTAAAAGCTTCTTTTTAGAATGTGACTTTACACTGTCAGACATTGTAACTGTTACTTTGGCAAAGGTGGATGTCTCGCTGTGAGGGTCTTGCACTCCAGAAGAACTGCAAAGAATTAGCAGCTGGAGGAACACAAGGCAAATGGTATTTTAAAACCAGAATATCTTGAAATTTGTTTTTTTTTGGAAAACATGCATCATTGATATATAACCTATGGGCAATCACATCATGATTAAAATTATGTATCATCTCTTCTGTCAACCCTAAATACAGCTAATTTTATATTTGGGCATGACTTATGGAAAGCCAGATTGGAAGGAATTTTGAGAAATGTAAGGTAATCCATGTTGGTTCCAAAGAAGCTGTTATTTTTTTTAAAAGGGATTTAGTTGGCAAGTAATGTAGTTAAGAGATAAAATGAATATGATTAACTTGTGTTGAAACTGTAAATATGCTGCAGTAAAGTGATTGCAGAGATTAATATTATAAAGTGAAGAGTTGATGGAAATGAAAAGAGCCCCAGGACATGATACTGATACTGTATAAAACTTTAATGAGACCGGAAGTGGATTGTTGCTTCAGTTTCTGGTCATTCTAATATTGAACACATTGAAGCATAGAAAAGGTTTCAAGTAGAGTCATCGCACTGTTTTCGTGAGTTTCCTGTCTGTTTGGATAATGAGTATTATCTGTGTAGAATAACTAGGGAGGCTAAAACAGTTTTCATTAGAGGACATGATCTCAGGCTTTTTTAAATAAAGGGAATTGAAAGATGCAAGAGAGATCCTTATGGTCAGACTAGCAGAAGAGTACTAGCAACATGACTAAAAGCTGAGAATGCAAAGTTATGTTTATCTGAAGATTTGTAAATTTTATTAATGTAAATGGAATTTTTCAATGAAGAATGACTTTTTGAAGCATTGGAAAACGTGCTGGAAGAAGTTGTGTGACTGAACAGGAAAGAATTGCCCATGTAGGTCCAAAATGTGAACCCACGTGGGCTACCAATGTAGTTTTTTTTTCTCAATCCATCATTCATTTATCCTCACGTTAATGATACCAAGTGATGAAGACATTGATGTTTGTAAAGTTTCTTCACAGTCAATTAAATAAAGATTGAAGGAAATTGATTTAAGAACCGCAGCTGTCTGAATTTGCACAATAATAGCCATGGATTAGATATTTTGTTTAGGGCCAATAAACCTTAATTCACAATTGCCTTGTATGAAATTTCCAGGGGAATAATTAAAATACACCTCATCATCATCAAACCTTCTTTTGTGTGAAACAATGAAGGTGATTACCTCAAATTCTTTTAGACTTCCCCTCAACCAATACTTCCAACAATTTGTTCTTGTGTTTTATTTTCAATAATACTAAGACAAAAGAAATAGAAGCAGGGATAGTCCAACTGTAAAGCCCCTGAAGCCTGATCTACCATTCAGTAAACTTTTGGCTGATCATGTAACTTGTTCTCTTTCCTGCCGAACATGTTCACTGATCTCCTTTGTGTTCAAAATTATATTGATTTCAGCCTTGAATATACTCGCTGATTGAGCATCCATAATTCACTGAGGTAGAGAATTCCAAAGATTTGCAACCCTCCGCTTAAGGAAATTTTATTTCATCTGAGTCCCATATGGTTAACCTCATGAACCAAGACGGTGCCCATTAGTTCCGGACCCCCACCCAGAAGGAATATCTTCCCAGTATTTACCCTGTCAATCCCTTTCAGAGTCTTGTATGGCTCATTGTTCTTTTAAACTCCAATGAGTTCATGCCAGTCCTATTCAGTGTCCTCATAGGGCACCCCCTTTGCCAAATGAATCAATCTAGTGAATCTATACTACACTGGCAATTATGTCTTCCTTTAGGAAAACTCCCCGATGAGGTCTCAAGGTCCTGCATGGTAGACTGGTCTCGAAGATTAGATCACATGGGATCCATGGTGAGCTAGTCAATTGGATACAAAATTGGCTTGGTGGTAGGAGTCATGTTATAGGAAGGATGTAATTAAGCTGGAGAGGGTGCAGAAAAGATTCACAAGGATGTTCCTGAGACTAGTGGGTTTGGGTTATTAGGAGAGACTGGATAGTCTGCGACTGTTTTCCCTGGAGTGAAGGAAACTGAAGGGTGACCTTGTAGAAGTTTATAAAATCATAAGGAGCATAAATAACGTAGATGGTCACAGTCTCTTTCACGGGATATGGGAATCAAAAATTGGAGGGCATAGGTTTAAGTTGAGAGGAGGAAAGAGGGCTGTGTACATGCTCCTGTCGACATCAATGGTGCTGAGGTCAAGAGGGTTGAGAGCTTCAAGTTTTTGGAGTGAACATCACCAATCGCCTGTATTGTCCAACCACGTAGATGCCACGGCCAAGGAAGCTCACTAGCGCCTCTACTTCCCCAGGAGGCTAAAGAAATTTGGCATGTCCCCTTTGACACTCACCAGCTTTTATTGATACATCCTATCTGGATGCTTGGTATGGCAACTGCTCTGCCCGGGGCCACAAGAAACTGCAGAGGGTTGTGGATATAGACCAGCACATCATGGAAACCAACCTCCCCTCCATGGACTCTGTCTATACCTCTTGCTGCCTTGGTGAAGCAGCCAGCATAATCAAAGACACCACCCACCTGGGTCATTCTCTCTTCTCCCCTCTCCCATCAGGCAGAAGATACAGGACCTCAAGGGCATGTACCACTAGGCTCAAGGACAGCTATTCCACTGTGACAAGACTATTGAAAGGTTCCTTTATACAATGAGATGGACTCTTGACCTCACAGTCTACGTTGTTATGGTCTTCCTACCTACACTGCACTTCTTCTGTAGCTGTGACACTTTACTCTGTATTCTGTTATTGTTTTTACCCTGTACTACCTCAATGCCCTGTGTAATGAATTGACCTGTATGATTGGTATGCAAGACAGGTTTTTCACTGTACCTCGATGCTAACAACAATAATAAACCAGTACCAAGGGACCTGAGGGGCAGTGGTGGGTATATTGAACAAGCTGCCAGAGGAAGTGGTGGAGGCAGGTCCCATTACAACATTTAAAAGACATTTGGACAGGTTCACGGGTAAGGAAGGTTTAGCGATGCATTTGTGAGAATACTGGTAAAAGGGACTAGCTCAGGTAGGCACCTTGGTCAGCATGGACAAGTTGAGCTGAAGGGCCTGTCTGTGCTGTACAACTCGGATTCTAGGATTCAACAAAACCTATGTGAAGCTGTTGCATTATCTAGAAAGGCTGACTGCTCAGTTATGTAAATGGCAGCCATGTCTTCCTTTTTTTATGGCAAAGATACTTCCTTGGATTGTTCATGTGCTGACCAACATCAACCACCGCTCTTCTTCACATGATGCTGGATTAGTTGATCTCCTAGGGTTGTATACTTAAACTTGGAGTAGAGAGGATAAGACTTAGCAGCATTGCTACCAGGTCATAGTCCAAGTCCTTCGAAGGAAGTGTGCATATTTGAGCATGGGGTAAGTACAGGATTACGTTGCGCAGAAGAGGTTTACCAGGATGTTGCCTGGATTAGAGGATATGAGCTATAAGGAAAAGTTGGACAAACTTGGGTTGTTCTACCTAGAGCATCGGAGGCTGAGGGGAGACCTGATAGAGGTTTATAAAATTATGAGAGGCGTAGATAGGGTAGACAGTCAGAATCTTTTCTCCAGGGTAGAAATGTCAAACACAGAGGACATGCTTTTAAGGTTAGAGGGGGAAGTTTTTATGCAGTGTGTGGTAAGTGCCTAGAATGGGTTACCGGGGGTAGTAGTGGAAGCAGGCAGTTTGGTGGAGTTTAAGAGGTTTTTTGATAGACACATGACTATGAAGGGAACGGAGGGATATGGATGATACACAGGAATAGGACATTTAGTATAAATTGGCATCAAGATTGGCACAACATCATGGGCCGAATGGCCTGTCCCGTGCTATACTGTTATATGTTAAATTCTGCTGGAATATTCAATGTGGTTGAACAGTTTGCTGACTCTTTTTCCAAGGCTCACACATTAATAATGGCTTCTTTAGAAGGCAGTTGATGTTAGCCAATAAGTTAACACTTGTTGGAGATCCTGTTTTTCATGTGGGGAAGTTAAACGAGGGACCATCTGTCCTCTGGATTCCTTTGGGTTGTGCTGGTCAACAATGTCCCTCAACCAACAGCCCAAAATAAGTTTGGCCATTCACCTCCCTTTATAAGATCTGGTTGTTTGCAAATTTCCTGACCTGTTCCCAACATTGCATCTGTGCTTTGAAACATTCTCCTGTTGAGTTGGGTGCAATACAACTCTAAGCACGTTATCTTTTACTTCTGAGCTTTCTTATGCGATATAATCACAAAGGTTACGAGCAACAGCCATAAAGCCACACATTTTCAAGAGGGGGTTATTGGCTCTTTTTATCTTTCTCTTTACAGAAGTGAAGGAACAGAACTTCTACCAATGTAGTATTTAGTTAGTGAAACAAAAGCACTTAATGGATTAACAGTATTTCTAGTCACATACTGGGTAATTTACCCTCATGCAAGCATCTGCAGTAGGTTAGATCATTGGCCCAGGCAATGTAATGTTTGAGATTTTAAATCCGTCCATATATTGAATCTATTTATTAATTGTAAAGAAGGAGTCAATTATATGCCCAATGAACTGAACATGAAACTGGAAAAAAGACCTGTAATTTCATATAAATTGGATCAGGGTTATGAAGTAAACCAATTCAGTAGTTTTATAACAGAAATTGTGTTGGATGAGTTAAAAATGCAACCAACAGAAAGAAGTATTTTTTTGTTTGGTACATGCACAGGCCTGTCTCTTGTGTGCAAATGATAAAATGCAGTGTTAATCATCATTTTTTTGAAACATGCCTGCAGAAGTGCTCATCAGTAAAGAGACTTCAAGTTGTCCAAAAACACCATGGAACAAATTCTGCACATCTTTCTCTGCTCACAACCACCACCAAGATAATTTTCATGAGATATCATTGCTTATTGGTTTTCTCTTTTCACATCATACACTCCTTTCTTTTTAGAAGAAAGTTTATGTACTAATCACTGTCCACTGCACTGTGGGAGGGAACAGATTTAAATTTTCAAATGTTTTAATTTATGTCTATGGTTAATATAAAACATTTTACTTAATGAAATTGGTATAAATTTCTCTTAAAAATGGAGTAATTTGATATGAATGTTTACTAAACAAAGTATTAGTGGCACAAAGTACTTGTGTTTAAGTGCAGTGATCTGTAAATTAGAAAGGCTTTTAATATATCTGAAGTGATTAATAGTATTCTTTTAACCACACATTAAAACTATACCTTATGAGAAGATTTAAAGTTTAAGTGGCAGCAATACAACTGCTACATGTAGGTTGCCCATTGGTAAAGTCAGATCTGGTTGGCTGCTCTGATTACTTGGTCTTTTTGGTGGTGATAATGTGGTAGTGTGCTGAGCCAGTCTGGGAGACTTCTTTCCCCCTTTTTTCTGCATTGTTCTCTTTGTATTGATGGTCTTCTGACTTGTGAATTCTTGTTCATTGACCTGTTTGATATAGAAATAATGTCATTGTGAAAATTTAAGAGCTTTTTTTTGAGAAGAATAATGGTCTGTAAGGGACTTGCTTGTTTTCAGTGGGGGTTTGGTGCAAGATTGAAACACGGAAACAATTTATTTTCAACTTCTGGCAAACTTTTTCAACGTGCTGCATCTACAAAGTACCAACTGCAATTGTTGTCATATCAGCTGCATCAGATGGAGAGGCTGAGGCTTAGTATTTTTTTTCCTTAAAGGTTGAAGCAGGACACTTTCTTCAGCCACGAGATTCAGCTTTGTTATGGGACGCTAACAGACAAGATGATTCCCAGGAATCCTCACAGGGGCACCGGAATGCCGATGGGGCTTTTGTATGAGCTTATCTGACTGTGACAATGAATTTGCTGCTGTTTTGTCCAAGTACACCTTCCACTGAGTGAAAGAATGTCTCCACATAAAAACTCCAATTAGAAAGTGTAGTGACCTCCATGGCATGGGAGGGGTTTGTTTTTCAGTGCAGAGAACACATGGTGTTTCAACATGGTTAAGTACTGAAATAAAAACAGAAAATGCTGGAAAAGCTCAGTGGGACAGGCAGGAAATGGTCAACGTTTTAGGCCTGCCACCCTCATCAGAAGTGGGAAAGAGAGGGATTTTGCATCTCCACCTTTTCCAAGTTTTAACGAAGGGTTATGCCCCCAAAGCTTTGATCCTTTCAGCAGATGCCACCTATCCTGCCAAGTTTTTCTTGCTATTTTTGTTTTTTATTTCAGATTTCCAGCATCTGCACTCTTTGTCTTTTATTTACTGGTTCAATGTTGAGCCTGGTTAATGTTAAAAAATAAGGAATAAGAAATAAAAGCAGGAAATAGGCTATTTGGCTCCTCATGTCTGCTCTGCCATTCAGTAAGATCTGTGTTCTTGTGAATGGTCCACTCCAGCTAATATTCTATTGTTCGGTGAACCAGATTGTGAGTTTTGTCTGTGGCTCCTGCTACAGTAATATATTGTACTGCATGAGGTCCAAAATGTAATGCGCAATAGATTTGGCCCTACCCTTGTAAAGGAGTGCAAAATCTTTGCCACCATTAAGTCCACCCTGGTTGAGCTAGCAGAGGGGTTGGGTTAGTCAGGATGAAGCCTGGTTGAATGAGCTCAGGAGGGTAGTGGGAAAGGAAGGCCTGTGGGGTGGGAGTGGAGACTTCATGAGGGGGGTGAGTCATGGACTGGGAGAAGGGTGCCAGATCCAGTTATTTTCAAATCCACAGGTTCTTTCAGGAGTCCAGGAATGAGTTGAAAACAACTTGGTGCTTCACAAAGTTTTATTGGAAAGTTTAAAACAAAGAAACAGTCACAGAGCACATGGCACTAGCTTTGATGAGCCAAGACAAAGGGAACAAAAGAAAGCTCGGGCCGGGGGGAGGAAGAGCAAGAGAGTAATTAACAGAAAGTGACACTTTTTAATACACCTCAAGTGGCTGCACAAGGAATGGCCGCTTGCTAGCTTATTGGTTCGTCCGTTAGGTGAGTATGTGGTTTTTTCATTGGTCGGTTTGGCCCCAAGTATCGAATAGGTTTCCTGATTGGACTCTTGTTAGCCAAGGAGCATCTCTTATCTCAGGTATAAAAAGTGTTGCTTTTTGTTAATCACTCTCTTGCTCTTCCTCCCCCCGGCCCGAGCTTCCTTTTGTTCCCTTTGTCTTGGCTATACATGTTAAAAAGACTAATTAAAAGAGTCGAATCCAACAGGGGGTTGGAAGAAAGTTGTGTTCTGGTAACTGGTGAGCCGGGAGAGGTGTCGGCCAGTGAGTTGGGGCCTGAGATGGGTAGGTGGGCATTGTAGGCAGCTGTGTGTCTGGCCTGGGGACCAGTAGGTGGACGGGTGGGGGGTGGTGCAGGTCCTGAGGTGGGGATTGGTACTAAGGTAGGGAGGAGAGGGTTTGGGACCTGAAGGGGAGCAGTTAAATGGAAGTGGTCCTACCCATTAGGATCCCTGTGCTGGACTGAGACCTGATGTGGGAGACCCCTTCAAACTTAACTGCTGCACTACAAGGAGTTGGACTCGGGAGTTCCCTATGTTTGCAAGCACCTTAATTAGTTTTTTTCTGGCAACTCACTAAAATGGCATTGCATGAGGAGTCTCATAATTACGTGGGCATTTGATGTGCAAATCAGTACTGCACACTGACCTGGAAAGCATTCACAATACCCCTGCAGAAAACAATCAATTTTGATAAACTGAGGAAAAACAGACCCACGTGATCAGATTTCTAGGCCAGGTGTCAGTCTCAACTGCTACAGTACAAAAGCAGGTGTTGTGTGTCTGTGGAGGTTCTGTGTGAGTGGCAAGCATGATTGCAGGCCACAGAATGAATGAGTTTCGAATGAATGAGTTTCACCCAAATGAGGTTGAATTTTGATATCACTGCATTCAGAGGGTTGGAGTAACCTGGCAAACTGCTTGTTCCATGGGACAAGGTCCTGAATGTATTTAGTGATCAGGTTTTAGATTAAATTCCTTTGCGCAGCGCAACCATCATGTGAAAGTGTTCTCAGCAGTATATGTCAATTGCCTTTATACACTCTTTAATTATAGGATGTTGTTTGTCAGGTTTATTTGAAATTAATAAAATAGAGCCACAAACATAGGAAGTTAAACACTTAATTCATAGTTAGTGCACAATTGTATAAAGACCATTTCAAGGCATCTTTTTGCACGCTACAAAAACTGGGCAACAACTGAAATTGGTTGTGAGCTGGCACAATGATCCAAGCACTGATTTTTAAAAAAAATATTAGATGTATTAAATAATAAATATAATTCCTGTTTACTTTTGTACTATGAAAGATCTTCCCTGTAGCAGAATTGATTATGTATAATTTATGAATCAGTGAAAGCTTAAAGAAATTTTAAAAATGAATATTCATAACAGTACTCACACCTGTATCCATTTACCCTTAAACAGCATTGAATTCCCCAAAATTCAGTAGCAAAATAACTTGTTCCCTTTTGCTCAGAATGACCTTAGTTGTTCACTCTTGGGCCACTTCTCACAGAGCATGTATACGTCTTTGATTTGTGTCTATGACCAGAACATCCAGAAAAGTGTAAAGATTTTGATATGTGGTTGGGCAAATAACTTGAAATTGAACAAATTCACAAGATTTCAGTGCACAGTAAAAGCTTGGTTATCCGGCACTTCAATCCCCTGCTGGATCCGGTATTTAGCACTTCCTGGGGTGTGTCCGGGTTGGTTGAGGGTCAGCACCAAAGGAGCACCTGTACTGACAATGGGGCAGTGTTGAGCCAACATCAGGTAGCACTGAGGAAGCGCCTGGGTCAGCAATGGAATAGCACTAAGGGAGCACTTGGACTAACATTGGGTCAATGGTTATTCTTAGTTAACTGATATCTGTCGAGCGCACGGTGTGCTGGGTATTCTAGCTTTTACTATGCAAATATCGCAGCAGCACTAATACAAAATGATTGAATGTGATACAAGCATATGTCCCTGAAAAGCTCCCAACTGTAGGAGGACATGTAAAGGCTTACTTTACATTTATTCAAAATACCCCAAGTGTGCAAGACAATTTACTTATGACTCCACTGCTCTGCTACCTGACAGGAAAGAATGCTTTCTGGAAATAAAGTGTTGAGTGAATTGCAAATGCTTCAAGAAAAATCCCTGAAAGCCACTTTAGTGAAGGTAAAAACAATTTAAGTGTAATACTTCAGCTCCTTGCCTGGCACACAGTATATAACTCACTAAACTCACTCAGTGGGTAAGCTTCATTATGAAGAGAGAAAAGCCCAATGGATGGCAAGGATATGTCTGAGCCAAAAAGACATGAATCACATTATCAAAAAGAACCATTACCCAATTCCAACTCTGGAATAAGTGAATAACTCTGAAACAGTGTTTGCAGAGGCCAATGTTGTCAACAGATGATGCAGAAACAGGTCGTAGAATGTGAACCTTGATGTGGAATCTTCATTGTTGCCAACATTTAACATGCTGTTCGGAAGATGCATGTTCCAACATTACCTTTTGTCCTCTAGAGTAAGCCAGGATGTATTTAAGCAAAAGATTGATGAGATAATACCAGATATGAGGGAGCAATGGGCATAGCAGATGACATCCAGGTGTGTGGAGCAGATGACAAGCCTGTGACTGTCAACCCCATGAGGAAAAGAACCAGACAGGCTGGGCCCAAGCTAAGTGCTAACAAATAAAGAACAAAGACAACCTGTTCTTCAGAATGGTAAACACACCAGACAGTAAGACAAGGCCAGCAAATGTTACAGCTATCACTAAGATGGAAGCACCAAAAGATAAGGAAGAACTAAGAAGCTTTCTAAAGCTAATCCAATACATGAGTCCATCCATGTCAGAACTGTTACGAACCAGCAACAAAAGAAACACAGAGTCATAATTCAGTGTTAAAAACTATTTTATTAATCACTACTTATAATAATACGAAAAATAAAAGTAAAAATGTTAGTATGTTAGAAATTCAAAAATGTTAAACCTTGAACATTAACCCCAAAAACTAAACTCTTCGTGTGTGTGTGTGTGCGTGTGGCAAAGTCCCAAACTCCAAGTCCAGGAATGGTTCTTAAAGTTCAGTTCAGCCAGCCGTAAGGTGAAACATGAGCAAAGGCTTCTTCAACAACCACCGTTGACCGAAGATAAGACGTAGATGTTGAGAACGTAGATAGAGTAATTACGAAATCCAAATGTTCCACGATGGAACCCAAACGACACCTCAGTGTTTACTCGGTAGTGACTTCCTCACCCCGAAAAGCATCCGAATCGTGGTCGTCCACACAAATACCTGTTTCCTTCTACAGGTCAGCAACAAAGTGAACTCCACCGGATTACTTCCAATTTCCATATGTGGATTGCAGTAACAGACACAGTTATTGTTTCTCATCCATCGATAGAGAAACTAGCAGGCTGGTGTCTCTCTCCCTTCTCTCTCTCTCGACTTCTTCAACAACGTCATTACGTCCTTTGTCTTCTATTGACGTAAGCACACCACACGCGCTCGCTCGCTCTCTCTCTCTCGCTCGCTCGCGCGCGCTCTCTCTCTCTCTCTCTCTCTCTCTCTCTCTCTCTCTCTCTCTCTCTCTCTCTCTCTCTCTCTCTCTCTTTCTCTCTTTCTCTCTTTCTCTCTCTCTTTCTTTCTCTCTTTCTTTCTCTCTTTCTCTCTCTCTTTCTTTCTCTCTCTTTCTTTCTCTCTCTCTTTCTTTCTCTCTCTCTTTCTTTCTCTCTTTCTTTCTTTCTCTCTTTCTTTCTTTCTCTCTTTCTTTCTTTCTCTCTTTCTTTCTCTCTTTCTTTCAAAGGGATATTCACTGAGTCCGTAACAGAACATACAGAAAACCTAAGAGAACTAATGAAGTAAGGTGCCAAATACCAGTGACCACAATCCCATGAAATAAGTTTTAACAGACTTAAGGAGGTGGTGTGCACCAAGACAAACTTGTCACACCACAACAGAGAAAAAAGACCATCTTCACAAGTAGATGACAAAATGACAGCATTTGCGTCTAAAGCACTTACACTGGCAAACACAAGTGAGCTTGATATAGGAGAAATTTTAACAGTTGGATTTGCATGTGAAAAGTTCTACATCTAACTTTCCAGAAGGAAACTTGCAGTGGAAAACAATCATCGACCCTTGGAGCAAATCAACAACAAATGTCTAAATGGAGCGCTAGCAACACTGCAAAGGTTACTTTCAATGCTACAGATTTCACTCTGAAATACAAACCAGGAATAGAAATGCCAATCACCACAGGCAAAGCATGAGACAAGAGATCCAGCTGTGAAGATACACCAGCTAATAAAGGTGACGCTCACGAACATGAGTGAGGTCAGAGGACAGATGGGCAAAGATGCAGAGTTGTAGGTAATTTCTTCACAAGTGATTTGGGGTGGCTCAAAAAGATGAAGAAAATATAATCAGCACTAGGATGTTGGTAAATCAGAGATGATATTTTGCATATTATTATGTGGGGAATATACACATTGTATCTCCTGGAGCACATACCCTGTAGTCTGAAAATAAACTCAAGTTAAGACACAAATTTGAATCTTAAAGAGTAATTAAGAAACTGAGCTTTGGGAACGAGACATAACAATGTGTATGAACAACAAAGGTAATTTGGACCACAATGGTCTAATTTGCTTACATTTACAATAGCTTTAAATGAGTTCTTGCTTTGTGTATTTCGACAATCATTCTTGGTACATAATACATCATTAAAATTCATGAGTTTAATTTTTAATTTGGTCAGATTGATTTCAAGAGAGCAGCACCTATGTACCTCATCTTGCTCTCCTTGGAGCAGGGAAGGGGAAGAGGAGATTTGATAGGTGTGTTCAAATTCATGACTATTGTTCTCAGATAAGTAAATGAAAATTATTTCTATTAGCTAAAATGTTGGTCAGTAGGGAAAACAGAATTAAAGAAATTGACCAAAAAAGTGGAGGCAATATTCTAATGTTTAACACATGGGGAGCTGTGATTGGGATTGTACTGCCTGAAAGGGTGGTGGAAGCAGTTTCAATAAGAAGATTTGGATGAATATGTGAAGGACATGAAGTTACAGGGGTACAGAGAAAGGACAGGAGAGTGGTAGCCTTCCTAAAGAATGAGCCCCATCTGTGTGGTATCATATATCATGATTATTACGTTTACAGAAGTTCAATTTCTACAATACAACATTCTTTTAAAATATGAAATGCTTTTTAAAAAATGAATATACTTTTCATCAGAAACATGAGGAAACATGAGCATTTAATGTTTTTATAATACCATATGTGAAATGGATCATTGTAACTTGCAGAATTGAAACCTAGCATGTATAAATAATTGATACAGCAGATTTTTATCTTCAGCCTACAGAACCTACTTGTACCCACCTATTTGAAAAGCAATGTAAAGCATCCTCATTTAGTCAAGGTGCTGGTGCTCTGAGTCAATCATTTAGGTGTTTCTTGCACCCTATCAGGATTATGCACATAATCATGGCTGCCTCTCGGTTTAGTGTTTAACATTGCTCTGTTGTTGGAGATGCTTTCCTTTGAGTGAGAGGTTAAATACTGAGACCTTTTTTGTCTGCTTTAATAATTAAAATAAAAATTAATTATCCTGATTTTTTTTAAATCCTGAAATAGGGAGTCTCCAGTCCCTTGCCAGGATTTCTACCTTTACCAAAAAGCAGCTTTAAGCAATTTTCTGTAAGTGCTATTCTGTGATCTTGTTGTGTGTTCCTCCACTCCCACGCTCTCCTAAATACAGTTAACACACTTTAAACTGACTTGCTGTATTCAAAGCACTTTGAAATATTTCTGAAAACATAATCCAGAAATTCAATTGTGCTATTCTTTCAATGGATGCCAGTTGAAATTTGACTTTTGTGTTTTGTAATAAGATGTAACAACAAACATTTTTTGTGTGGTTGATGTCACGCTGGAAATATGACCAGGTACTTCTGGGCTGTTTTCAGTTTTGCACCCGAAGGCAATTTCCCCACACAACACTGCTTTTGGAGTATTATAGGCTAATTTGGACCATGTCGTCTAAATCATGGTCTTCTCCTGAGACAATCTGGACTTCCCAGCACAGAGTTGACCAATTAATAATTAGCTTTCATCCTGCACCCCCAACTTACCATGACACTGACACTTTCTTTCACCCAACTGACACTCTCTTTCACCCAACAAGTCCTGAATTTTCTTCTTTGGTCCATCCCGAACCCAGTGTCCAAGCACAGAGTGAAACGCTGGATATTTTCTATGTCAAAGAGATGCACATCCATGGGCAGAACTTGAAGTCTGCAGCTTGGGAGGACATTGGCCAAAATGGTCACTATTGCCACTTCTATCCCCATCAAGTACCACCATTAGTGTGCACTAAATTTTCAGGGCAGTGAGGTGTACTAAAAATTCGTGTTTCCTTCTTTAAGTTAGTTTCGCCATACTTGGAGTTTTTTTTTTATTCACACACCAATGTAACATGGAAGATGTCAGCAGATGTCTGGTATGATGACACATGAGTTTGTAATAGTGAAAACTATTTCCTGCCCTCGTTAACTAGTGGGAGAATGTAATGACAGAGCAACTCATTACTATGGCATGCCATCTACTATATTAATTAGTCTGGTTCATATTTTTGGTAGCTACGATCTTTATAATTAATCATAATGCTAAGATGAAAAATAATGAGACAAAGTTGTTCGCATTTACCCCTTTAGGAAGTAATTTTAAGGTTTAATTAACCATTGTCCTAAAAAATCATTTAATATTTAATTAGAAAGTTTCAATTGTTCATATGGTTGCTTCATAACCTTGGCACTGGGTCATGACATTTTTAAGTAACGAACTTTAACAGGATGGAGAGTATAATTTAAATGAAACTATTTTGAGGGTTTGGATAGTGATAAATCTTTAAAGGATCACTAGGCAAATCAGAGATAAGCAAAGGATACTTGCTTTTGGAAAAAGAGGATCTGAATACAAAAATAAGTTGAACTTTAAATCATTGAGTTGGACCTCAGCTGGAGGATTCTGGGTTCTGCACTAAGACAGGATTCAGAACATTTTTTTGTAACTAACAATAAGGTGGACCAACCCATAGATGCATATCCCACTCTCCTGAGCAAAGATTCTCTAACCCAACTACTGAGAAACGTGTTCATCCAGAACAGGTGGTCTGTTATCTGCAGATCCACCAAACTGACAGATGTCATCACTGATTATGAGGGATTACTGCTGACTATTAAGAACATTAAGATAAAGGAGAAGGAGTAGTCATCTGGTCCTTTGAGACTGTTCTGCCATTGCTGCAGATCATAGCTGATCTTCTACCCCGGTGTCACTTTCTATCACTATCACCCTATCCCTCAATTCCCTTAATATTCAAAAATATATCAATCTCTGTTTTGAATGAACTTGATGACCAAGTCTCCACAGCCTCCTGGGGTGGAGAATTCTGAAGATTCGCCACCTTCTGATTGGAAAAATTTCTCCTTGCCTCATTCCTAAATGGCCTACCCCTTCTTCATAAACTGTGCTACCCTAGATCTAACTCTTCACCCAGGGGAAACGTCTTCCCTGAATCTAGCCTGTTAGCCCTTCAAGTATTTTTTTTAAAAGTTTTGAAGAGATCTTTCCTTCTTCTAAACTTTGATGAATATAGTCTCAGTCTTTCCTTGTATGGCAAGCCCATCATCCCTGGAACCAACATTGCAAGTCTTTGCTGGACTTCCGATCTGGCAAATACATCCTTTTCCATTTAAGCACTCAAACTCTACACAATACTCAAGGTGCGGTCTCCCCAAGGCCCTATATAACTACATTTGGACTTCCTCATTCCTGAAATCATGCCCTCTTGTAATAAAGGGGAACTTAGCATTCACTGGCTTTATCTTGGCCTTCGATGTCTTGTGTACAAGCACTCCCAGCTCCATATGAATACCAGTCCCTCACCATTCAATAAATACATGGCTTTTCTGGGTCCTTGTCTTCTGTAGTTGAGGTTTACAAAATTTTACTCACTGAGATTGTCAAGTAAACACATCCTTGCCTTGTGGCAATCCGTCTTCTGCTGAATAGCAAGTAACAGTACAAACAATGCCACGAGATATTTCTGTGTGACTGTGACTCCTAACGTACTTAAGCCTCCCAATTTTAAGGTAGCACTTCCCAAAGCTGCCGACCACACTATTTCCACTTTAAAAGAAGAGAAGGGAACAAAGTTGTATTAACAGGTGAATATAGTCTCTGTCTAATCGGTCTCTCCTTGTGTGGAAGATTACAATGGAAGATTATCCACACTGATAAATCAACACAGATTTTAATTTGTATTATCAAATTGAGAATATGGTACATTGCAATTAGTTACATACATACTTTAACTACAATAACATTTGAACACTGTATGAGTTGGCATTTGCATTCTCCAACAGTGTGTGATAACAACACATTCACAACTGTACTTTAGATTTACAGCAAACACTATTCAATTTGTACGCATTTCTATTCAGCTTATTTGCAAACATGAACTTTTAAAGCGCTAACCTTCAAACTTGTGCATGTGACAGATGAACATGGCCACATGTCCTCATGAATATTTAGATCACCTTTGAAAAATCAAATACTTCCTCAGCCTGTGGGATCTTCCTCTACAGGCAAATCTTAACATTTTGCTCACTTAGTGCGGCAGAGACAAGCATAAGCCTATGTTCTGGCTCCCACCTGCCTCTGCAACTGCTGTACCTTGGACCTTTGCTGTGCACTTGTCTTCTTCCTCTCCCTGCTTTCTGCTCTATTGCTGCTTTGTCCTCACTTCAGCTGGGACATTCCTTGTCTTGTTTTACTCTGGCTACATTATGCTGAGCAGGGACCATTAATGTGAACCCTCAAAGGAATCCATCTCTGGCTGGGACTTCAGGGTTGTTTCCATGATACTGCACACTTTTCCCAGAATTCTCCCAGCTTTTACTTCATTCAGGACTTCCAGAAGCACCAGGAGCCTTGTGGATGAAAGGCACTTCAGGGTGCGTACCTGCTTTGAGTCAGCTGCCCTTTTTACCACATCATTGCCACTGGTCACCACTGGGTTGCCACCATACCTGAGAGAACTTCAGTGTTCTACAAGATTGATGAGTTTCTGTTCTCTCATTGTACTTCACAGGTATGCCATAGATTCCTCTGAGGAGCTAACTGCAGGAAGAGCGAGGCCATACTCTTCAGAAACTGTCCTGAGCGATCCAATATCCCCTTCACCGTCAGATCTGACTACCTGAAGGTGCTGGGGATCTGGTTTGGAGGAACTGAGATGTGTAACAAGAATTGGCTAGAGCAGATTGGGAAGGCCAAACAAAAATTGGGTTTGTGGAAAAGGCGTTCTCTGTCAATAACTGGGAAGAACTTGGTCATCAGGTATGATATGCTCTCAGGGCTGCTGTACTTGGCACAAGTGTGGCCTTGCTCCTCAGCCTCAGCAATCACCTGGGATGTGTTCCAGTTTTTCTGAGAGTCCGAGATGGAGTGAGAGCAATGGGTCAGGATGCACAAGTCCCCTGAGAATGGGGGCAAAAGTGTACCCAACGTTGCCCTCATCCTGATGACCATCTTTGTGTATGACAGTATCAGTCGTTGTGTGGACCCAAAGTACATGGGCACCAAGTGTCACTACGTGCTGAGGTTCTACCTGTCCCTGGTGCTGCGGAAGAGAGGCCTGGCCCCTTTACTGCGCAATGCCTGAATCAGCTGGATGTTGCCGCACTACCTGCCCTTTGTGGAAGAGTTCTTCCAAGTAAACACCTTTGACCACAAGTCCATCAGACAGTGGTCAGCACGGAATGTACTGCAGACGTGTGGGACAGGGATACTATGGATCCTGAGGATTTGTTCCCTGAGCAAAATGGTCCAAGCCATCTGGCAGAATGCCTCAGCGCCAGATCTGCCCAACAAGCAACCAAGACCTCGCTTGGCTGGTGGTGAGAGGAAATCTCACAGTCAGATTGTCCCATACAAGTGACATATCATCCCGAAAGCACACTGCCCTCGGGACGGCTGCGGTGGGGAGGAGACGGTCACCCACCTCTTTGCCGACTGTGGATTTGCTCAGAGGGTGTGGAGACGGATGCAAGGGTCCGTGTCCCGGTTCGTCCCCAGCAGCTGCATGACAGAGGACTCTCTGATCTATGGGCTATTTTCAGGGACACACGCTGAGACAGACATCAAGTGCTGCTGGAAGGTCGTCAACCTGGTGAAAAATGCCCTTTGGTCAGCCCAAAACAACATATTGTTCTTCCAGCACAGCGCGATGTCTGTAAGGGAATGCTGCTGACTGGCACAGTCCAGGCTGCAGGAGTACGTGCAGAGGGACGCACTGAAGCTCGGTGCAGCCAGAGCTAAGGCTCTGTGGGGAAGGACCACAGTCTGGGCTCCTTCTGCTACTGGACATGGAGGGGCAAATTTGGGTGGAACAATGAAAGGGGTATCACCTCAGGGTGCAAGTGGCAATGGTGCTCTGTTAGTGTTTTTTTTCTCTTTGAAGTTTACACGACTGAAGGTAACCACCATGAATGTTTAAGGTTTTGTTTTTGCACTGTTTCTCCCTTTGTATATTTTTTTTATTATGCATAAAGTTTATTTTTGAAATGTTAAAAAAAAGCTAACTTCAGAGTACTGGCAATAATTCCAGCTTTAGGCCATTGCCAGCTTGCTATCAAGCTTGTGCTTCTGTGATGTGTTTCTGATCATTATCTCTTTCTGCTCCTGTTTCCCTGCCCACTGTATCCTGCTCTGTGTTTCCAGCTTCCCTCTGTTGCATTAACTTTATTGAATCTCGGTCCGAGTCTTCAAGGTTACATTCTTTGTTCATTCTAACACTTTTGCCCGTCTGCCTGTCTTCTGGTTCTCCATAATCCCCTGTACAATGCACTTTAATTTTGCACACTAACTCTCTGTGTGGGACTTTATCAGAAGCTTTCTGAAAATCCAAGTACACCACATCCACTGGTTCTCCCTTATTCATTTTACAAATTACGTCTTTAAAAAAAACTCCAGTATGTTTGTCAAAAGTAATTTCGTTTTTGGAAATTCATGTCGACATTGTCTAATCTTGTTGCTATTTTCTAAGTGTCTTGTTATGCCTTTATAATGGTCTCTACCATTTCCCCATTACCAATATTACGTTAGTCGGTCTATAGTTCCATACGCAGGAATTACTTGGCATCTACAGAATTTTGGAAAATGATAATCAAACCACTCACTATTTCCATAGCCGCCTCCTTCAGTACTCTGGGATGCAAAGGATCAGGGTCTGGGTATTTATTGACTTTCAGAGAATGCGCACCCCCCCCCCCCCCAACCGGCCTTCCTCTTCTTCCCCTCCCCCCACTCCCTCCTCCCCCCACCCCCCAACCTCTCCCCTAGACAGCAGTTCTTGACTAATGAATTTGTAAAGAGCCCTGTTGAATCAGAATCAGAGTTCGTGTCCAGGGCAATCGAATAAATAAGTGAATGGAGGAAGTCATCCGGCTCTGGGTCTTGATAAAGTCCATTTTCCTGCGCAGGCACTCGAAACATGTTTTGCATGTCGATGAGCTGATGATGGCTAAACTCAATTTCAGCCTTGTGTGATTACAACTTGTTATTTTAAGCCTAATTGTGTCCTGAGCTCTTAGGATTGTTTAAACCTCATTAGTCTGGTAAAGGCCATACTGAAGCATCAAATAATATCTTCTTTAATTAGCTTTCCAATCACTTAATGACATCAGAGTGATATTCATCTTAATGCAATGATTTTAAGGCTATGTAGCTATAATGGAATCTATATTGATATTATAAAGCCAAGGGTACTTAAAGAACAAATCTAAGTGTAAAGCTACAAGCATTCAATAAAATAGGAAAAACCCCTCACCCAAATGAGTAGGGCTACAATACATGCGGCTGGTGCCAAAAGCTGAGGGGCCAGATCTGAATTACATCTTACCCCTCTCAGTGTGTTTGTCCTTCACACCTTCACTCAGTGGCGGAGTGAACATCTGACCCCAGCTTAATCCTGATTTCTGAATAATGGAAAAGCAGATTAATGGATGCATTGGCAGTGTTAAGAGTCAATTGAAACCAAAATTCCCTTGTATTTAGAGTGTTGCTCCTCTATTCCAGACATCAGGAGATCTTCAAAACTCTGGAAAGTGACGGACAGTCCAAAACTTTTCAAATCCACAGCAATGGGTCTGTGAGCCATGGGACAGATTAAGGAGAGAGCCAAAGAGCAGGCAGCTATTTGCTTACTGAACTACATGACTTGATTTTAAAGACTCAATAGCCAATCTTAAAGTAAAATTCAAACAAGGGAGGCACAGTTAAGATAAGATATCTTTATTAGTCATATGTACATCGAAACACACAGTGAAATGCATCTTTTGCATAGGGTGTTATCGGGGCAGCCTGTAAGTGTCGCCACACTTCCGATGCCAACATAGCATGCCCACAACTTCCTAATCCGTATGTCTTCGGAATGTGGGAGGAAACCGGAGCACCCAGAAGAAACCCACACAGGCACTGGGAGAACGTACAAACTCCTTACAGACAGTGGCCGGAATTGAACCCGGGTCCCTGGTGCTGTAATAGCATTACACTAACCACTACACTGCCGTGCCTGCCCCTACACTGCCATGCCTGAACAAGTTCAGAGTAGAAGTGCAAACGCAAGAGGTTTGAGTAATGCTGTTTTAGCACAAAAGTAAATAGTTGCAGGGGGCGCTGGGGTTATCTAAGAAGGCATTTGAATCATTCATATTCTACATGGAGAGGATGGAGATGCTTCTCATAGCCAATACTATTCTTGAGTTGGAAGACTAGTGAAAATGTGCAGGCATTGAATGTTGCAGTGAAGTAATGCAAGACAGCAACATTATTTCTGGAAATCTGCACTGGAATGTATCACACACACTCTAGTAACTTCACAGAAAGTAAAGATAACTGTTTGCAAAGGTAGTCCAGAGGTTATAAGAAATCCATCAGCCCACGGCTGAATGAAATAGCAGAGATCTCTAACACAGATTAAAAGCTAGAAGAAATTGTGTGCAACTATATCAACACATTCAAAATCTTGTCAAGGTATTGTACTTCTGGTGCACTTCTGGACCACGCATTCAGAGACACGTGTGTGTGTTCTAAGTGATTAATGGGTTGAAATCTTCAGTATATAAAGCATTATTGGATTTATTATGTTTGAATGTGATATCCATGGAGATAGCAGCCATGAATGCTAGGAAATCCTTTGAGCAACTATTGGAGTATTTGTGCTCCCTATCCATTCGAGTATTTTTCCCTTGATGCCCTTTGACCAGTCTTACCAGGATTTCAGGGGTTCCACTAGATCTTAATATGTGGTTAAAAATTTTGTAGGGGGATAAAAAGATGTCTGTTCATTTCATGTTTGAGACCACATCTCATGAGCCACATGGAACTTGAGTTATGAATATCCTTTCAAAGAGGCATGGTTATGTGTATGTTTGCAACAGTTTTGCAGTCAGATTTACTTTTGAAAATAATGTCAAAATGATGAAGCTCGTGCATTAGTTATCACAACCTTTTGAGTATCTCCCACTTTAGGATAATTTGTAGAAATAATTTACATTTACATCAATTTGCTGCTACATGCTAATACACCTTTATACAATTCTGACAACTGCAGTCTCCTATTAGCTAAAAGTTGACATTGCAGTGAGAAGTTATTTGTAATACTTGATGAACCAGAGCATGCTGGCGTGGCTTTAAGTTTTTATTGCCTGTGAAATATTTAAATTATAGTGTAAAAGTTGTGATATTAACAACTCCTGTACTGCTCTGATGGGCATTTTCAGTATCAAAGGTCTTAATTTTTTGTCACAGTGTGAATATTAGCTAGAATAATTATCCTTTCATAATGAATGTCATTTCATGAATAATATTACAAAAACTCCAATAATTTGGCACGGTTGGGACTTCAGTGCTGGACTGGTAGATTTTCCAGATTATTGGATATTATTCCTATTAATATATCAACATACATCATTTTTATTTTAGATGTTACATTGTATTATATTGAATTTTCCTGTGGACCAGTAAGTTGAAAGGGAGTGCATGAACCAGGGCCTGTCTGAGCTGAAGATGAGCGCAGGAAACCGGGGCCTATTTAGTTGAAAGCGGGCGTGGGAACCGGAGCCTGGATCAGCAGTAAGGGAGCATGGCAAGCATCACCTGTTGAGCCAGCTGCCAACCATTGGGATTTTCAAATACTCAGATAGCATAATATTGGAATTTTTCTGTACTTGAGTTTCCACAAATCACTCAAAATTCTTTCCATAAAAAGCTTATTTGCCTTTTTACCAGAATTGAAATTTTTAACATCAAGAATAAATATTTAAACACTAATTTCTGAATTTTACTCTGATTAAGTTGAATTTGGAATGTGTGATTTGTCCTTCTACCCAATGCTTAATTTTTCTGGATGTACTACTATCGTTCAGTGACTCTGGAATGTCTTTTCCTGGATTCCAGCAGTCATGTTTCAATAATTTATTATGGAAGGTGTGAATGCAATAGAAACTAATCTACGTGTGGGCTGCATTGCTGAGGAGCAGCATATGGACTAAGAAGAGGAGAGGTCACAGGAGACCGACTTCAGAGAATTGGAGGTGACTGTGCAAGAGACAGGAGTGCATTCCAGTAACTGAAAAGCAAAAATTGCAAACATCAGAAATCAGGATCTTACAGTGGTTGATTAGAACATAGAACAGTACAGCACAATACAGGCCCTTCGGCCCACCATGTTGTGCCGATCTTTAAACCGCGCCTAAGACTATCTAACCCCTTCCTCCCACATATCCCTCTATTTTAAATTCCTCCATATGCTTAACTAATAATCTCTTGAATTTGACCAATGTACCTGTCTCCACCACCGCCCCAGGCAGCACATTCCTTGCCCTAACCACTCTCTGATATCTCCCTTGAACTTCCCACCCATTACTTTGAAGCCATACGCTCTTGTATTGAGCATTGGTGCCCTGGGAAAGAGGTGCTGGCTGTCCACTCTGTCTATTCCTCTTAATATTTTGCACATCTCTATCATGTCTCCACTCATCCTCCTCTCCAAAGAGTAAAGCCCTAGCTCCTTTAGTCTCTCCTCATAATGCAGACTCTCTAAACCAGGCAGCATCCTGGTAAATCTCCTCTGCACCCTTTCCAACGCTTACACAACCTTCCTATAATGAGGCGACCAGAACTGGACACAGTACTCTAGGTCTGCTTTAACCAGAGTTTTATAGAGTTGCATCATTACCTTGCGGCTCTTAAACTCAATCCCTCGACTTTTGAAGTCTAACACCCCATAAGCTTTCTTAACTACCCTATCCACCTGTGAAGCAACTTTCAGTGATCTGTGGATATGGACTCCCAGATCCCTCTGCTCCTCCACTCTACCCAGAATCCTACCATTAACTTTGTACTCTGCCTTGGAGTTTGTCCTTCCAAAGTGTACCACCTCACACTTCTCTGGATTGAACTCCATCTACCACTTCTCAGCCCAGCTCTGCATCCTATCAATGTCTCTCTGCAACCTTCGACAGTCCTCCACACTATCCACAACACCACCAACCTTTGTGTCATCTGCAAACTTGCCAACCCACCCTTCTACCCCCTCATCCAAGTCATTAATAAAAATCACGAAATTAGGTGAGATTGTTTGCAGGGAAAGGAGTGTCTGCCAAGTGGGAGGCCTTTAAAAGTGTGATATCAAGAGTTCAGGACCTGCATGTTCCTGCAAGGCTGGCAGGTTTAGGGAACCCTGGTTGACAAAAGATTTTGAGGCTCTGGTTAAGAAAAAGAGGGAGGCATACACTGCACATAAGCAGTTGGGAATCGGTGAATCTCTTGACTACAAGGAGTGCAGTTAAGTTAGAAGGGCGAAAAGAGGATATGAGAAGGATCTGGCAGGCAAATTGAACCAAAATCCCAAGATATTCTATAGATTTAGAGTAAAAGAGTGGCTAGGGAGAGAATAGATCCCGTGCACGACTGTCTGTGTGTAGAACAAAAGGAAATGGATGAGATTTTTAATGAATACTTCCCTTCAGTTTTTACTGTTGATGGATGTTGAAGAAATAGGGGAAATGAATGGTGGTGTTTTGAATCACATACGAATTAGCAGGGAGGAGGTACAGGAGACCTTAAAGTGCATTAAGGTGGATAAATCCCCAGGACCTGACCTGATGCATTCTTGGACCTTGTGGGAAGCTAGAGAAGAAATTTTGAAGGCCCTTGCAGAGGTTTTTGCTTCATCTCTGGCCACAGGTGAGGTCCAGGAGGAGTGGTGAGTGGCCAACGTGGTACCATTGTTTAAAAGGGGTAGCAAAGACAATCCAGGAAACTACAGGCCAATGATTTTGATATCAGTGGTGGGTAAATTGCTGGAGGGGATTCTGAGGGACAGGATCTACCAACATTTGAAGAGACGGTCTGATTCGGGACAGTCAGCACGGCTTTGTACGTGGGAAGTTGTGTCTGACAAATCTCTTGGAGTTCTTCAAGAAGGTAACCAAGAGGATAGATGAGGGTAGGGCAGTGGATGTTACCTCTTTGGACTTTAGCAAGGCCTTTGACGAGGTCCTTCATGGCAGGCTAGTCGGAAGGTTGGGTTGCATGGGATCCAGGGGGAGATAGAGGATTGGAAGCAGAGGGTGATAGTTGAGGGTTATTTCTTAGACTGGAGGGCTGTGTCTAGTGGTGTGCCACAAGGGTCGGTGTTGGGACCTTTTTGTTTGTAATTTATACAAACGATTTGGCTGTGAATGTACAAGGCACGGTTAGTAAGTTTGCGGATGATACTAAAATAGGTGGTGTTGTAGGCTGAGGGTTGGCAAATGGCTTTCACTACAGATAAATATGAGGTATTGCATTTTGAGAGATCAAACCAGGGTAGGATTTGTACAGTGAATGGTAGGGCCCCGGGCAGTGTTATGGAACAGAGGGACCTAGGAGTGCAAGTGCATAGTTTGCTGAAAGCCACATCACAGGTAGATAGGGTGGTGAAAGAAGGCATTTGGCATGCAGGCCTTCATCAGTCAAGGCATTGAGTACAGGAGTTGGGAAGTTATGATGCAGTTATATAAAACACTGGTGAGGCCACACTTGGAGTGTTCTGTACAGTTTGGTCACCCTATCATAGGAAAGGTGTTATTAAACTAGAAAGAATGCAGAAAAGATTTACCAGGGTGTTGATTGGACTTGGGGGCCTGAGTTACAAGGAGAGGTTGTGTAGACTAGGACTTCATTCCCTGGAACGTAGGAATTTGAGGAGTGACCTGATAGAGGTATATAAGATCATGAAGGGAATAGACAGGGTGAAAGCACATTGTCTTTTTCCCAGGGAGGGTGTGCTAAAAACAAGAGGGCTGAGGTTTAAGATAAGAAGCAATAGATTTAAAAGGGTGGTGCGTATTTGGAATGAGCTGCCAGAAATAATGGCTGAGGCAGGCATATTAGCAACATTTAAAAGCCATCACGTAAGTACCTGGATAGAAGAGGTTTAGAGGGCTATGGGCCAAATACAGGCAGATGGGACTAGCTCACTGGGCAACACAGTCGACAAGTTGGACCGAAGGGCCTGTTCCCATGCTGTATGACTCCGTGATGCTAAATCTGAAATTAAAAATAAAGCCCAGAGATTGTTGGAAATAATCAGCAGATTAGGCAGCATCTATGGAGAGAGAATCACTGTAAATGTTTCAGGTTACTGACCTTTTATTGGAAAGATTACAAATCCAAAATGTTTTATGTTGCTGAGTAGGGGAAGTAATGGGGTGGACACCAAGAGAGAGTGAATGGTGTGGTGACGTTGAAGACTTATTAATCACAGATGGTCCACCTGGTAAATAGGGGATGAAGGGAAACAAAGGAGGCCAGAATATGAACAAAGCTGGATCAGAGATACAAACTGTAGAAGCAAAACACTGCAGTTGCTTGAAACCTGAAAGAAAAACAGAATGCTGGATATACTGAAGGGAGCTGGCATGTGTCCAGACTATGTCTGTCTCTTTCTTTCTCTTTTTCTCTCTCTCTCATTCCTTGTTCCACTCTTACTTAGGCCCACTGCCTCAGTTCTTTCTCTGGTACATTTATGACTGTATTGGTGCCGCTTCCTGCAGAGTTTCAAATTTTCATCACCTTGGCTGCCAGCTTCCATCCTGCTCTCACTTTTATGTGGTCCATCCCTGAATCTTCCCCTCCCCTTCTCAACTTGTCTATCTCCATCTCAGGGGATGTTAGTGAATGATATCCATGACAGGACAAAGACCACCCCCCCCCATCCTCCTCCCTCTGTCCCCCTGTTGTTCAATCATGTCCAATTTACATTGACACACCAGCTGCAGTTAACAAGTTGTCACTCCCCTCCCTGTTGATATCTTGGATTCCTATTCTGTCCACTAAACTCGCCTTTCCAAGAAGATTGGTGAGGTTGTTGATTCTCAGCAAACTAGAAGTAATTTGAATATTCCTTGGCTCCAGAATTCCTATTCCAGCTTGGTAGAAAGTCACTGGCCAAATGGTGTGGAATGCCATTTCAGTCGTTATTTACTGGGTTATTTATTTGGCTGTTTTAAATAGCAAAAGCAAAATTGTAGAGGATAGAAATGTGGGATTATAATTTGAAATGTGGGATAAAATGGGGTGCTTTTTCATAACTAACAGAAAACAAGTTATGAGAAAGCACGCCATTTTAATCACAATGAGTGAAATTGAAAATTGTACTGTTCGCGTAAAAAGGTGAACCCAGTGATATGCAATTTGTACACTTACACAAGAGTTTGATCTTCTCCACAATAATAATTGTCAGACTGATAAGTAGTGTTAGTGCGTTGTGTTCTGTGCGCCATGATAATTTTGTTGACATCAATGAATTTCTAGAACTACATTTTTAAAAAATTAAAAATTTGTACAAAATATTAAAGTGAAAGTCAAATTTATTTATAGCTTACTTATATTAGCAAAATTTTCTGTTTAATTGTTGCATTTAGATAGAAATCCAGAATGCATAAAAACATGCAGGAATAATTTTCTGTAAACTTGTTGCTCCCATTATATAAATTACCTCGTAAGTGACTGCAAAATAGTGTGAATTACAATGATAACAGAAATTTACCATGCCCCTCCTCCCTAAAGAGAGGGAGAGTGCAAATATATAGCAAAATCTAATTCACATTTTTAAATTACAAACATCATCTACATGACATTCGCGTAAGTGGCAATGTGAAACAATCTAATGTGGTATTAGGGCTTGACAGAAGCCTATATTTTAGTATTTGAATGACCATAGACCATTAATAAGCTTTGTGCCTGTATGCATTGTTATGAATCCTTATTAGCAATATTTCACACCAGATCATTCAGTGAAAATAGATTAAAATAACTAAGAATAAAAACAAAATATGTATAATAACTATCAAGCAAACCCACAATTTTAGAGCCAAAATCTAATTATCTTCATGATTACCCAGTGAAAATTATAAATCTTAAATGAAGAAAATATTTTAAATAATCTCTTTATGAAAAAATGCAATGGAAGCTGTTAGAGCCTCTTAAAATGGATTCAGTTTTTAAAATCTATTTATTTGGTTAAGACTGTTTGAGAGTTAGGGTTGTAAATACATATACTTACAGCAATATGAATATCATTGCATAACTCCAGGGTCTGATTTAGAAAACATTATGAATCACTTTTGGTGCTGTAGCATCCAGTATAAACAAGCTTGGATGTTTTCAATTTCAATCAGTTCTAGAACAACTGTTATATCAGAAATGAATGAAATAAACCAAACTTGAAATTTAAACTCTGCTGTAAGTTTTATATTACATTGACAGTTACCCTTAAAACCTAGAACATAATTATAATCAGTTAAACTGAGAAGACATAGAAATTGTGGGAATGGCAGTGTAATCTCTTGAGATGAAGTAGGAGCTCCATTTAATCACAGGAATATTGCCTCCTAATCACTGACTAACATATCACTTAAAGCCAGTTTGAATACAACTTTCTGTTCTGGTATGGTTCTGCTGTGCTAATACAACATGCATAAAATTAATTCCTCAAACAAATTTCCATGTCTGCAGTTTTACGATCTGAATCTTTCATGGTCCTATTTTACTCTGACGTATCTCTGTCATCTGAATATGTTCCATGAGCACATCTTTGAAATTACTCCCACTTGTTTAAGAGATTGTTCTGTATGGGCCACACATGGATTTTAAATTACTTTTGAGAATGACTGCATTGCAACATAGCTAAAGATGTATTTTAAAAGTAAAACAATCTGTCTTGATGGAACCCAAAAATTGTATCTAATAGTTTTATTCTGGACCAGCATCTGAATGAATAATTTAGCTGGTGAATGTCATTGATGTATGCTGGGTACATCTGTGAGCTTGGCTGGGTATTCTTATGATTCAGGTTGAGATGCCAGGTCATATTGTGTATTGAATATTTTAAGTCTCAGTAATAGAAGCATTGCTGAGAAAGTTATTTCATTGAGATTGACAAAGATTGATGGTAGGCAGGTGTTTTGTTGTCCATAATTTACCATTGTGTGGGTTGAATTTTCATCTCAAATTCAGATTTTCAGTGGGATTATTATGTTGGAAGTGCCTGTGGTGCAAGTGTATGGAAATGGCTGCATATGTTAAGTTAAAATGAAGTTGACCTTATTTACCCCATTCCTTGATCTCAATCAATTCATTTGTAAGTTTGGTACGATAGATAAAAATAACGGGGAATGACATATAGTATTATTGTAACTTGATTAAATGTATGCAGCATAGAGTCTTCATCCCAATGGGGAGGGTTGTTGTAAACTATTGGGTCATATTGTACTAAGGGCTTGTGGGGCCACCTGACCTCTTACTCTGCTGCTGGAGGACTTGTTAGAGAGTCTGGAGTCTGGGTGCTGCATTTCAAATCTTATTGAGTTTAAGGACCAGACACCCTTCATATCTGTGGGACCAGATGCCCCATTCATTTGAATTTAGTCACTTGTTTGAATTCACAAGCTAAGGTTAGTTAGATTTTTTGGTTCATTTTCTTTTATTTCTCTGCACATACATTTTTAATTAATTAACAGAATTTTCATGTGTTTTAAAATAAACTTTTTAGATATTTTAATAGTTTATCTTCAATGGCATTTAGATGTCTCTGATTATCAAAAACAAAAGTGAAACAGGCCTTTAACAGCACAAACTGGGGCTGTGGCCTCCAGACATGTCATCAAGAGGCCTGGTTGCCACTCCCAGCCTGTTCAGCTCATGGGATCGACGGAGAACTGAGCTTTAAATGTAGCTGGCAGTCACATGTCTCCTGGAGGTTAATGGGGCCACAGGTCAGGTACATGTGGCAGGTGTGATCAAGTATGAACTACACAGTGGCTTGGAATTGCAGGCAGCATCAAGCCACAGCTGCTTGCCACTCTCCCACCAACTAGATCAACATGTAGTTGGAGTGGATGTCCCAGCAGCAGCTTCCAACATGCTTGGCGTAGCCCTACACTGCCACAGGGTCTTTCAGTTGTAACTACATCACGTGGTGGGATCTGCTCTGCAGCTCACAGATGCTTTGACACTCCTTGTATGTCATGCATGCTGGCTTAACCTGCTATCAAAGCTTTCAGACAGATTGAATGCTTATGAAAGTCATTGGCATGCAGAGACTTTCAGGAGCTATTAATAATTAATTTTGCTATCAATTAAAAAAAATCATAAATTTTTCAAGTTTTTTTAAGAAGTGTTTTAATTAGTAAAATAATGAAGTACAATTGTTAATTTAGTTCAGCCAAAAAATATAAATTACGAGCAACTTGCCTCTCTCCTGTGCATTTGTTCCTCTTGTTGAACTGGTTGGATTTGCTGGACCAGTGCCTAGAACCTGGCACTGGTTCAACAAGCAGATTCCCCAGTGCAACTGCGGGTGAGCTCCTCCAGCAAGTCAGTGCTTCACCGCTGGACTCCTTGAGGAAGCCAGTCAGAAACACCACCTTCGGAAGTATGGGATTTCCAGTTCTGCACACACTTGAATGGTGGTTCTGATATTCCTGACTGTTGTGGGTGAAAATTCTGGGCCATTGTTGTAAGACTAATTCTGGCAAGTACTTTTGCAGATGGCAAAAGTATTTTTAATACCATATCTTTAAACTATTTCGCTTAATAGCTATTCTCAAATCAATGTGTTGTAGTTGATTTGTATTTTCTTTTGCTTCTGAGAAATTTATCCTAACATCTTGCCATACCATCCATACTTGGGTTGAAAGGCAAAACGATCATCTGTTGCTGGATCTCTACTAGTGCGCTTCCTGAGTTTTACCTGTTGGCTTGTGAATGTGGCCATTGATGATTTTCCCTCAGTTTATATTTCTGTGAAAGCACTCAGCTGTTACATTTCCTGTGAAATAATTTAACCAAGACGAGGGAGTTAGCAGGTTGGAATATCAAACCTGAATCATGCTTAATTTAACTTTTATTTGTGGAGATGTGGTATACTGTATAAACATAAATGCATGTTTCAACAAAGTGAAGATTTAAAGGCTACCTCTTCTTCATGCATCAATGAGTTTCCATTTAATATCACATAATGAGGTTGCCTTTCAAGCATTATTTGCCAGAATATATTATGATTTTTAAAATACAGTTGCCAAGAAATTGGATTGATTAGCACCTGTTCATTAGTTGCTAAGTGCCCAAAATTTGATTTTTATTTCCCTGAGGAGGTAGCATTCTTAATCATTTCCAGAATTGCAACCATAACAAAATTGGACTAGACATTTCTGGGGGAGGGGGCATTTGTGCTAGCACGGTGGATCTTTAGACCTTGTGACATCACAAGTTTGACACTGCACTGCAGATCCATTGTCTATTGAAATTGGACCTCCCACAATGGAGAAATGACTGGTCTATGATAGTCACAGGCCAACAAGAAGCAAAGCTTGCTGAAGATGACCAGTAAGATGTGAATTCCAGGGTCTCCACTCTGACATTGATGCATTGCAGACGTCGACTCGTCATGTATGCAATGCTCAAGATGTTTTCTCCATCAATGATTGCAGCATTTTTAGTTTATACATGTGCTGTAATCTCTGCTTTATTGACCATCCTGCATCTTGCAGTGGCAGGGTACCTTTCGCAGTATAGGACTGATCGGGCAGACGCTTACATGGAGATGTGACCAGATACATAGGAGGTTGCAATGTCCCCTCCATCCTATCTTTTCCCCCACCGTGGTAGTCTTTCATGCAGTGGTCTGTGGCTGCCATGGGAGAGTCCCTTAAGGTCTAATGACCTTCACTGTCATCAGCATCAACAATGTTGGAGCTCTAAGCATTTCAAGCGGCATCTGTGGAGAAGCACGCAACTTAAGCCACTTGACTTCTTTTGAGGAAAGAAGTAGAAACAAACAATTCAAAAACAAATGTTATACAATTTAGCTTTGTATGAAAGGTGCACACACCAGCGTTAGCATTGTATGCAATAACACTTTCGTGCAGCTAAATGGTCCAGTCTGATTTCTAAGTAAGTGCCTTAGGGAAAAAAAATATCTCTAACATTACAATTTTTTTTGGATCCAAAAATAGTTTGTAATTACAATATAACAACAGGTTGTTTGCAGAAATGTTCGATTAAAATAATAGGTTCTCTAAACACCCGAGTCAGAAAATACCGAAACCTCTCAACTAAATTGTTTGGTTTTCCTAAAGGGTGTGTCACATCCGTATTGAAGTATAACTAATTATGGCTTTCTCTTTCTGACCATTTTAGATAACATGTATGTTATAATTATAAGTGGCATATACTAATTAATGCATTCAGGAAATGCAATGTAAATCTAATTCACAGAACAGTATTGTACAGCAGAGACCATTTGGTCCATCAAATCTGCACTGGCTCTCTTGAAGAGATATCCAGTTAATCCCTACCTCTGCTCTTTCCCTATTTTTTGGATGTTTCTCCTCCTTTCCAATTCCCATTTTGAAGGTTATTTTGAATGTTTCTAAAGCTCAGCACATTCTGGATCTCAACCATTGGTTGCTTTAGAATTTTTCTTTGCATTGCCCTGATCTCCTGCTAATGACTTTAAATCTGTGTCCTTTGCAAATCAACATTTCAGCCTTTGAAGCAGTTTGCCTTCAGTTTATTATGATCTTATACACTTCTATCAAATCCCCCTTTGGCCTTGTCTACTTCATGGAGAACAAGCCCAGCTTCTGCAGCCTGTTGCAGAGCCAGAACTCATACTGGAGCCCCTCCAGTAAATTACATATGTACCCCCTTCATATTGTAAAATTGTTCATGCCTTTCTTAAAATGTAGTGCCCAGAACTCACCAGATTTCAAATAGGATCAAACTAATGCTTTTTAAAGATTAATTTACTTTGTTTTGTATTCTTATAAAGATCAGGATTTTTCATGTTTATTAATTACCTTCTAACCTATCCTGCCTCGTTTTAATGTTTGTCCAAACACATCCTAGATCATGTTGCCCTCCCCAGCTCCTAAACTTAATACTGTTTAGTATGCATGGACTTTTCACATTCTTCCTTACAAAATGTTTTTCTCCCTCCAAATTTTCATGCTGAATTTCTTTTGCCACATGTCTTCCCATTCCACTAGCTTGTCGGTGTCCTCTTGAAGTCTTTTTACTGTGCTCCTCACTTCGGTGACCTGTTGACCGTTACCCCAAAATTCATGTAGTTAATTCACTTAAAAAAAATAGCAGTGGTCCTAATGCTGAGTCCTTGTCTACCTTCCTTCACTTTGAACACAGCCATTTAGCACAAACTCTCCATTCCCTATCCCTTAGCTAAGTTTGTTTCCTTGCCTCTCTTATTGGTGCATTTCACTTATTTTGTTATCAATTCCATTATGTGGTACATTTTTTAAAAAAATGCCTTTTGAAAACCCATATACTCTGTACCTGCATGGTCCTCATCCATTCTCTCTGTTACTTCACCAACAAAAAATCTAATCATGTTGACTGGACACAATTAGCCCATAGTAACTGTTTTAGCTTCCCTTTGTTAGTCATACTTGCCCAAGTGTCTCTTAATTTTGGTTCTCAATGATTATTGGTAAAAAGCTTCTCATCTCTAATATTCAATTGGCAGGCTTGTATTTAGCAGGTTTATCCTTTTTTTGAACAAGGACACAACATTTGCAGTCTTCCAGTCTTCTGGAATCCCCTCAGTATCTAAGAACTGGAAGACTGTTCCATGTGCCTTGGGAATTTCCACCCTCGGTAACTTGAATGCATTCCATCTGGGCTAGTACTTTAGCAGTCTTAACTGTCTCCTTTGTCTCCAGATAGTTTCAGCTCATTCAGTTTACTCTCTGTTGCAGCTGTGGCAAAGTTCTCTTCCTTGGCAAACACCAAAGAATCTACTCAGAGTGTCTCAGACTAGTCTACTGCCTTCACCAAGAGATTTCGATTCTGATCTCTAAGTGGTCTTGCCACTCCTCTGGAAGTCATTTGATGTTTTAATGTTTGCTGCTAAATTGTTCTCATATTTCCTCTTTTCCCCCTCATTTCCTTCTCTTCCTTTTTGTATTCAGCCTCTGAATTATCAAAGTGATATGTACCCCATTTCCTGCCATCCTTCTGCTCATCTTTCATTGTCCGAGAGCTCTGCCTTTGCTTGTACTCCTCTTTTTCCCTATAGTAATCCACTTTGACTCATCCAAGACATTTAATTAAAAGCTGAAAATTGCTTCATTTCATTTTCTGCAGGCCACTCTTCGACTCCAATTTAACCTGGGTCAGATCTTGCACTGAAAATAGCCTTTACTAGTTAAATAGTTTTTCTTTTCTTATTTGCTCATCTCTGTAACTAATCTCCTGATGATACTGTTCATGAGGTGCTCTCTCAATCTCATGTTCTTCCTGATATATTTCATTCCCCTCAGCTCTCCAACTTGGCCCTTAACACAAACACTGCCCCCTTCAACATTCGGGTGGTTAAATTCTTCTCTTCTGATAGCATTTTGTACATCTACCTCTCAATATTTTTTTTTCACAGATCATCTCAAGCTCCTTCTTGTTATTAATGAACTAAACAAAATCATGCAGCACACAATTCTATGTGGAACAGTGGTGCAGCCAGTAGAGCTGCTGCCTTGCCGTTTCAGTGACCCAGGTTCAGTCCTGACCTCCAGCATTTTCTGTGTGGAGTTTGCATGTTCTCCCTGTGACCATGTGGGTTTCCTCTGGGTGCTCCAGTTTTTTCCCACATCCCAAAAATGTGAGAGTTGGTAAGTTAGATGACCACTGTAAATTGCCTCTAGTGTCTACCTGGGTGATAGAATTGGTGTGGGGAGGGGGGGTGGGGGGTGGTGGCGGTGGTAGTTGATGGGACTGTGGGGAGAATAGAAGGGGATTCATGTAAATGGGTGCTTGATGGTTGGCACAAACTAGGTGGGCTGAAGGGCCTATTTCCATGCTGCATGAGTCTATGACTCTAACTCTGCCCTTACTTGCCTCTCTGGTGGACTGAAGGCATTTTAACACTGATGCTGCACTGATGTGCATAGAATAGAAGTGAAAACTAAAATAGAAGGTAAACTTCTGAACAAAGCAAGAGTTTCATTGACATTTAAGCTAATTCACATATGTTGCACATTTTTGTGTAACAATTTTTTTTAAAAACACACACAGAGAAGACTAGGCAGAAGTAGTGGATTGGACTTCAAACCAATAAGAAGATGGTTTTCACATGTACGTAAAGTTAGAGTTTTAATGAGAAAATTCAAGGCTGCAAAGCAGAGAAGCAAATGGGTAAAGTCAAGTGACTTCAGTAAGGAAAGACCAGAGACCCTTAAAACAAGGACACAAAGCCCATGACTGAGGTCACATCAGGGAAAAACAGTTAAAAGTAAAAGGTGTTAATCTGAACGTAAAATACATTTCAAATAATGTCAATGATTTAATGCATATTGCAATAAATGTGTTTGATCCAATAGCTGTCACTGATATGTGACTGTGAGATCACCAAGTTTGGGATCTACATATTACAACTACTTGAATCATAGAAAAGGTAGACAAAATGGAGAAGGTATGTGGGGAAATAGCTCAGATAATGAAACACAGAATGAAAGCAGTAATGAGACCAGATTGAAACCTAGAAGATGGGCAGGAAATTAAGTTGTAAAGATGGCAAAGGGAGGCTACAAGAGGATGTAAATAAGGTAAATGAAAATGGGCAATTGGAGTATTAGGTGGGAAAACATGCGTTTTGGCAGGGAAATACATTATCCAAATGGTGAAATATTGCAGGGATCTGAAGTACAAGTAATCTGCGTGCCCCAATGTATGTTTTGCAGAAGGCTTTATATGCATGTCCAGCAAGTAATTAATATTGTTAAAATAAATATTATTGTTCATTCCTATGGCATTGGTGATTCTACATCCGGAGTACTGTGTACAATATTGGTCTCCTGACATAAGGATGTTAAGGCATTGGAAACAGTTCAGAGGAGGTTTACTAGACCAACACCTAGAATGGCAGGTTATCTTAGAACCAAAGGTTGAACTGGTTAGACTTGCATGTGCTGGAGTTTTTAGGAAGAATGAGAGTTAACTTGATTGAAACACACAAAATCCTGATGGGTCTTGACAATGTAAATGTGGAAAGGATGTTTTTGTTTGTGGGAGAATCCAGAACTGGGAGCTACCACTTAAGAACAGATGTGTGAGTGTTCAGAACTCAGCCAGATATATTCTTGATAAGTAAGGGGTGGAAGGTACTGGAGGTTGGCAGGAATGCAGAGTTGCGATTAAAATCGGATCATCCATGATCTTATTGAATAGCAGAGCAGTCTCAAGTGGCCTACTCCTCTTCCTAATTTATATGTTCATATGATGTGTAATCAATACTGGTGGAGCTAAGAGATAACAAAGGATAAAAAATTGGTGGTGGATGAAGCTTCTAGGGCCCCCCTAACATTTTTGCAGTGTCGGACAGATTACAAGTCAACAACGTAGAGAGGCCATTTAACAAAAGCTCTTAAATTTTTTTTATCAATTATGCATTTCAAATTGGAAAAGTTTGAAGAAGATTTTCTTAAAAAAATATCTTGAGGAGTCAATAAGTTATTTTAAATCCAAATCCAAAATTGTGAGACAGTAATAATCTTATGATAAAAGTTCATTCTAGGCAAGAATATGATAATATGACAAATATTGAATCTGAGAGTAATGTAGTTAAGTTTGAAGCTAGATTCTTAAATGTAATTAAAATTTGTATGAGGGACAAACTGGCTAAAGTAAATGAGGAAATTAGATAATTTATTGTAAATATGTAATCTATTTTTAAGGAAATAATTAATATTCCCCAATGATCAAATATTTCCTAGAGGAATAAAAGCATCACCAGAAAATGGTTCAGCCATAGCTAACAATGGAAGTTGGTGACAGTATTTGATTACAAAAAGTGTACAGTATATGACCCTTAATGATTGAGAAGGTTTTAGAAGTTAACAAAAGTTGTCCAAGAAATTGATAACAAAGGGGAAAATGATAAAATGTATAATTGGGTTTAAGAACTTTTGCATGTATGTCAAACTGAATGTAAATATGCATCACTTAGAGGCAGAAGGAACCATAGTAGGTAATATGGAAATTGCAATGAGGTTAAATAGTTAACATTCATCTTCAATATAAAGACTGGCAAACACTGCAAAAGCAGCTTTGAAGCAAACGTCTAATGAGAATGATGAACTTAGAATAAGTAAATTAGCAAAGAATGGATTAATGGAATTAAAAGAAAACAAATCCCCTGGACTTTATAGTTTATCTTCTATGATCTTAAAAAGAGCTGTAAAGATGGCTTTGATATTGCAGAATTCTCTTGATTCAAGAACATCTCTGGTATCAGTTTGTACTCCTATAGTTACAATAGATTACAAATTCCCTGGTTTACTGTAAAAGCCACAAAAGATTTCTTTGGCTTTGTAATTGACTGTTTCTGTGGAAAACAATAGTTTGGGTGACTCTGTAATTGGCAACAGATTTGTTTTGTAATTATAGAATGCAATATTCCAATTGTATTGCCTTTTATTCTACTATAACATTTTTCTCCTTTCTACAGGTATGATACATGGATTCTACAGACAACAAAATAATTTATTTGATGATGTGGATTGGTCGTACACTGGTAAGCACTTAATTTTACAAAATTTATTAACTCATGTCTAGTCTTGAAACACATGATCATGAGTTTTGAATTACAAAAGACTAATATGATTCAAGCAAAATATAATGCTGAAATCTGCCTTTGAATTAAAACTCCATTCTTATTCCACAACTGTGCATGATGAAAGCCTGTCTATGACTAAAATTATTTTCTTAAAATATATAAATTCCATTTTTTAAAGGAGTAATCTTCAAACATGCATCTTTTCCCATTGATTTGGTGATGAAGTTCTCAATTTTAGAGATACTTTCCTGTTACATGCCAGACCGATAAAATACATTATTCCTCGGGTATAGGCTGGATACACATATTCATCCTATTTAGGAAACTGTTGCTACAGAAATATATGGCTTTGAGTTTCCAAGCCCGTAAACTCTCCATCATGGCTTCTACCTCTAAACCATTGCTTATTACTGCCCCTGGTGCAGAAACCCTTAGCCACTCTGTGATAACAGTGGCAGACCTCCAGTGCTCACTTGGCCAACCTCCCAGCCCCAACCTTTCATGAGCTTGTGTCATTCCAAAGCTCTGCCGCTTGTAGCCTAATCTGCTCCATTTCACCCATTACCCTTGTACTCATCATGAGAATTTACAGAATTTATAAAATGGCTGATGTAAGAGCAGTGGGATGACCTAATTAATTTCCTGCATCACAAAATCGATATCCTTATGTTTTCTATAAAACCAACATGCAGTTATTTTACAAAACCTACACTGCTTGTGTGTAGTGGAAATATTTGTATATTTATATCTGAGGTCAACATTTGTTGCAGATTAACTCGCCCATTTGAAATGCATCTATAGTCTTTCGTAATGAGCAATCAGTACGTAATCTGAATGTCAATTCCATGCATGGATCACGCAATATGTGGCAAAACAGAATCCTGTGTATTCTGGTGGAATGCTGCATAAACTCAGAACTGTGAAATAATTGTGTTCACTCTTTCTGCTTTTATCCCTCTTAACTAAGAGTGTATAGCACTGGTAAGTATTCAACAGAATTACATGGTTAATGCTGAAAGAAATTACATTTGTGTACGTAGTGTCGAGCAATGTGCTCCTGGCAGATTTGCAAAGATCTGCTGTTGAATGATGCATCCAATCTTCGCATTATTTTTCTTCTCAAATTGGAAAGCTTAGGCCAGTATCAGAAATGCAGCATCACCTAAGGTCAGGAAAAGGGAAGCAAAAAACAAATTGCTGGAGGAACACGGCGGGTAAAACAGCATCTTTGAAGGTTGGTGGGGGGGGAAGATAGACTAAAGTTGTACAGCACGGGAATTGTGGATGTTTCAGATCGAGACGCTGCATCAGGACTGAGAGTGGAGAAGGAAGATAGGTATAAAGAGGAGAGGGGGAGGGGTGACTCACGGGCCAGTAAGTGATAGCTTGGACCAAGGAGCGGTGAAGGACGATGGGCAAGAGGAACCGGAATGGGAAGGGTGAAGCTGAAAAATAAAGAAGGCATCTGAGAATCTTTGGTCAAGAGATGCCATACTACAAGGGAGAAGAGAAACTGTTTTGAGGTGCTGGGAAAGAATGACCTAAAATAGGAGATGTTCGATACATCTTGCTTTCATTTCTGGATAACACACATTTAATAGGCCAGGGTAGGCAGAACAAGAAAAGGGAATTGACCACAAAAGTATCAATAAATAATGTAAGAAACAAAGGGATTAAATCTGCAGAATTAAAAGTGAGGCTATCAACACACACCATTATAGCAGAGAACACCTGTCAACAGGCTCTCGTAACTACATGGGCACTTGAATGGAGAAATCCTGAAGTTGTCATCAGTGAGTCTCTGCTCCTGCACACTGTATACTGCTTTTCAGCCTTCTCCATCAGAAATCATTGGTCTCAAAAGCACTTCAGGTTTTTAAGTCTTGTTCTGAAAATGGTTGCATGAAGTGTGAGTTTTTAATGGCATACAAATGCTGTGTATTGCCTTCTTTGGCCCTAATAAGCTGCTGAGCATAGTGTTAGTTCATCAGATAAATATTTTGGAATTCCACAGTTTATGATTTTTTTTTTTGGTTCATTAACTTTTCAGCTTCTACCTTAAATCTCAGTATACGTTAATGTTTATGCTCTTCTCTATGAAATATTTTGAAACCTGGTTAAATATTGTGCTGTCTTGAGAATGTGTAGTGCGCTTGATGATATTACTATTGTTGAACCCCAGAGATCCCTTAACTCTGTTGCCAGTGGGAACAGGAAAATCTAGGCCATAAAAGATACTTTGATCTCTGTGAGTGACTGTTTTGACGTGAGTTGCAACTGCGGAAGGATAGAGATGAAAAAGAGACCACTCACCAATCAGCAAGGTTCTCCTGAAAACTTTTTGAGTGCGATGGAGGTCTGGATTTCAAACCTTGGTTGCCAAAGCAGAACAATTTTCACTTGCATCAGTTCACAGTGATCAAAAATAGAAACGTTCTGAATTATAAGTAGGGAAGTTGAATTATTTAAATTGAGCTAAATACAGTTTTGGTATAAAGTAAGAAGTTGGACAACGGAATATTATAGCACCATAGCTGACCATAGTAGTTCAAATTCAGTAAGTAGACAGTGATCTGTTTAAAACGATCAGTTTATAATACTTCAACTCATTTCATATAGAAAGTGCTGGCAAAACAATGCAGCTCAATCAACCTTCATTGTAACATATAGAAAGGTTGCAATGGAGTTATCCAGTCCTAAACAGGCTTTATCTCACAGCTTGTTGCAATGTTCCCTGGTTCCTGACAGCATTCAGTTATACTTGCACTGGTGCTCAACAGCAGTTGTGGACAACTTGTTAATTTTCTTGTTTTAACTTTGTCCCCATCTGGGCACTTCTAACTTCTCAGAATCTTCACCTATTTTGGGTGTTGAGACATTCTTAAATGAAGATCAAAATTGACTGGTGTAAGTTCCACCCTTGCTGTTCTCCCAAGGAGGGAGTGGGAGAATATGGCAATTGTCCTTTACCTCTCTTATTTTCTAGCATTAAATCTTGTCTCTCAGTCCTGAGGCAGGGTTTCGACCCAAAACATGGACAGTTCCTTTCCTCCCATAGACGCTGCTTGACCCAGTGAGTTCCTCCAGCAGATTGTATTTTTGCTACAGATTCCAGCATCTGCAGTCCCTTGAGTCTCAAATATTGTCCTCCCCTTAGAATCTCGTACAACCAAAGGAGTTTCTGTATTATCTCCAGTTCAAGCTTAATGCGGGCCATAATAAGCAGTCCTACAATACTTGAAAACTAAACAACAAAGCATCATGCAGGAGGCAGAGCTAAGCTAATCTCACAACCGACAAATCGGATCAAAGCTTTGCAGTCCTACCACGTCTAGTTGTGATTTGCATAGGACAATTAAACAGCCAGTTGGAGGAGGATGCTTCAAGAGCATTGCCATTCTCAATGATGGCGGATTCTAGCATGTGAGTGCTAACGAAAAGGCTGAAGCATTGGCAACCACGTTCAGCCACAAGTGCCAAATAGATGATTACCTATCACCATTTTGATGTCCTCCTGAGATCCCCTATCATAGTAGCAAATCTCCAGCCAATTCAATTCACTCCACGTGATACCAAGAAATAGCACTGGCTACAGGACCAATCATCATCCCAGCTGTAGTACTGAAGACCTCCACTCCAGAACTAACTGTGGCTCCAGCTAAACTGTTTCAGGACAGTTGTTATCCCACTGTTATCAGATTCTTGAAAGGACCTCTTGTGTGCTGAAAGATGAACTCTTAATCTCCCAGTGTACCTCGTTATGTCCCTTGCATTTTATTTGTCTACCTGCACTGCACTCTCTGTAACTGTAACACCATATTCTGCATTTTATTTTTTCTTTTTTACTACCTCAATGTACTTGTGTATGGAATGATCTGTCTGGATGGCAAGCAAACAAAAGCTTTTCCCTGTATCTTGGTGCATGTGACAATAATAATAAACCACTTCCAATTCCAGTTACAACCTGGCAACTACCCAGCAGTGTGGAAAATTGCCCAGATATGTCTCATTCACAAAAAGTAGGACAAGTCCAACCTCTCTAATCTTGGTCAGCAAAGTGATGGGAACCATTGTAGATGGGGCTGTTAAATGGCACTTGCTCATGAATAACCGACACACTGCCCAGGTTTAGATTTTGCCAGGACTACTTGGCTCCAGACTTGGTCACAGTCTTGGTTTCAAACATTGACCAAAGAGCTGAGATGAGAATGACTGCACTTGTTGCCCTGATGCCGTTGGACAGAGTGTGGCCCTGGTAAAAATAAAGTTACTGGGTGTCAAAAGGAAATCACGGCAATGGTTAGAGTCCTGTCTTGGATAAAGGGACATGGTTGTGGTTGTTGGAAGTCAATCATCCCAGCCCCAGGACATCACTGCGGGAGTATCTCAGGGCAGTGTCCTAGGCCCAGCCATCTTCAGCTGCTGCTTTCTAATGACCTCCCTTCCAACGTAAGGTCAGAAGTGGCGATGTTTGCTGATGATTGCACAAAGTTCATTTCCATTTGCAACTCATCAAATGAAGCAGCAAGACCTAGATAATATTCAGGCAGGGGCTGATAAGTGCCAAGTAACTTTCGCACCACAGAAGTGCCAGCCAATGACCATCTCCAACAAGAGACAATATGACCACCTACTCTTTACATTCAGTGGTATTACCATCATTCAGTCTTCCACAATCAGTATCCTGGTGTCAGCTCTGTCCGGAATCTCAATTGGACCTGCCACATAAATAAGAGGAAGAATCTGTGGGTTGATGGGAAGTTGCAGCAAATAAAGAAAAAATGTGATTAGAGTAGGATTCGTGTAAAAATGGATGTTTGATGTTGTTTACGGATTTGCTGGGCCAAGGGACTTGTTTCCTTGCTATGTCGCTATGATTTTGTATCATCATTACCTGGATGTGACCCTTAGGGTGATTGGGAGGTTAGTAGTGGGTGGTGGTTCCAAGCATAATTCTGAAGATGAAAGTAAGGCCACTGATTCATAATGAGATCAGTTTAGTTTTTAGTCAGTGAGCAGGTGGCAACCTCGGAACTGTGCAAGCCCCATCATGAACAAAGCTTTTGTTGGGACTTTTACAGATCAATTCTGACAGTACTAAGATTCTGAGGCAGTTGTATTTCCAGGCTGGCAGGCTTTAAGGATCAACACACATAACACCTCCAAGATCAGCCCAGTTTGCTTCTGAGGAAGGAGTTTATGAGTCCTTGTTCCACCCAAGAAACCTCAGGGCAGAATTTTGGTTGTCAGCTGTTCAATGCTGCACAAGGGCCATCATTTCAATGTGATAAACTGAGCAGTTGATGAAATAAATGGACTGCAACACTTGTTTATGTTGAACTTTGAAAGTCGTTTAGCTCCTTGGGCTTCCTGGGGAAATTAGAGATCAGTAATAAATGGAAGTCCTTTTTGTTTATTTGGATTCACCCCAGCGAAGGCAAATATTTTTATCAAAGATCAATTATTTCAATCATTTTGAGAGGATAATTATTGACATTCAAGAAAACACCAACTATTTTCTTTCCTTTGTTAACTGAAGTCTGCTTGGTTTCAATGTCTCTCTAAGGACCCATTCTAATATTTCCCAGGTCCAGGCATCACACCTACTCAAAGTTTAGTACAATGTCAGGGCACTAAAATTAGATTTGTAATCCAGACGCACAACATCATACTTTAAAGTCCAAGAATTTGAATTCTGTCATGCCAGGATGAAAATTTGAATTTGGTTTGAAAAATTGATTATGAAGCCACTGTAAAGATATTCCGGTTCACTAAATGTCATTCAGGGGAGGAAGTCTGTCATCCTGGCTTGGTATGGCTGACATGTGACTTCACGCCCACAGTGGTGCTAGACTCTTAACTGTTCTCTGAAATTACCCAGCAATTAGGGATGCAGAGTTTGCCTTCATCCCAAATGATAAATTAAAAAAAAGGTCAACTGTACAGCTCAACTCTCCCTACCCACCAAGAATATTGATAATCACTTGAAGCTGCGTTTTAAAAAATCTGGGTCCATGTGTATAAAATAGTCACCAACGTGTTCAAGAGGGGATCTTGAATAATTTAGTTTATCACAGAGAATGATAAGACGGTGGTTCCCATTATTGCAAGGAATGTTTGAGTTCAGTAGCACAGATGTACTTAAGGGTGTGCCAGATACATACATGAGGGAGAAAGGAATAGGAAGCTGTGCTGATAGTTAAATGGTGAAAAATGTGATGATGTTCATTAATAGGGATATTGGTCAGTTTAGCCGAGTGGGCTGTTCCATTACATTATATTATGCAATGTATGCATTGGCTGGCTTGCTCCTTATATTGAATCTACAACACAGGCGATTTTTATAGTTTGGGAGATATTGTACAGCAAACCCAATGTTTTCCAGAATCCTAGAATGGCCAAATTTGAAATTGAGAAAATAAAACTCAATTATGTTTATTATTGAAATCTGAAATAGGCAAAAAGGCAGCAAGTTGTAATGTGGGTTAAGATTGACACTAAAACTAGCTTTATATTCTTCTCAGATTGTGAAGTAAACACATCGTTGGTTTTGGAAGTGTCCCTTGTGATTTGCAGAGTATGTTAAAATGAAAGTTGCTGCATATGTCAGCAGAGGTTTGAAAAGCAAATCACTGATGGCAGTAGAAGTCTTTGAGGAACTTCAGATATAGCTTTGTTCCTGTTTAACCATATGGAAATATTTCACAATGGAATTCATATTCCAGAAAGTAAATTACTGGAGCTCCTTGTACATCTAACAACTCTTGTTTATAGTGCAATATTAACATGTTCAAAAATAAATGTGACAATCTGTTCTAATATATAAAACCTTGTAAAATATGTCAGATTTCAATACTAAACTTGATCATATCCATTTTTATTGTTGAAGACTTTTTTTTACTGTTGAATATTCCAAATTTAGATACACAGGTGACCCTGTGTTACGGCCGTTCGGGTAACAGAAATTCACCCTTACAGAATTCACAGATCATTACCCAAAAATTTGAGATATGGAATAAAATTCGTTTTTACAGGATTTAAGTGTGAGGGGGGGGGGGAAGCAAATAAATAAATTTTTTTTAAAATTTCAACTCATTTCTTGACACATGCTCAGATGATGCTGCTTCATGTTATGGAAAATCACAAGACGGGCCATTTTCTAATATCATGACCCCCACCCCATTATGCAGGAATCACCTGTATACTTAAAAATTAAAGAAATACATAGCACTGCATATATTGCATGAAATCTCCTTTGTGTAATGTGTATATCAAATATTGGTTTCAATTTCACTGTGCCTGGTGCGTAGAGAAATACATTGTGCATTGTTACTTGATATCACTATCTGGCAAGTAAGTTGATAAGACATTGTGACACACGTTATCTTGTGTTCATATCTGATTGCAGGCTTGGTAATACTTCCAGGTCAAAATCAAAAACAAGAATATTTTCCATAATCTGGAATTTTCCCTCTAAATAACTTTTCACATATTTTAGCTGTTTGCAATATGCTTTCATATGTCAAATAAAAGTACAAAATAAACCATCAAGGAAAAGAATGGAAACTGTTTGCACTGGCTTTTTGGTGTGTCATTTGTTCAAAAAAAACTACAATATATTGTTTAGGAATAGAGGTAGACCAATGAAACTCTTAAACATGATGCCATTCAATGATATGACTGACCTCCATGTTGACTTCATTTATCCAACTTTGATACACAGCTCACAATCTCTTTGCTTCATAAAAATCTGTTGATCTTGGTTTAGATGCAAGACAACTGGAAGTTTTTGTCACCCTTTCTATTGGAAAACAAGATTCTTATTTTGTTCTTTAACTGCTTATTATTCTGGAAATCTTTCATTCCATACTCACTTCCTGCAAATCCAACAAATTGTTTCCAGAGTTTCTGGTGTCCATGCCCAGTATTCTCTGCATTATGTTCTGTTGCCCTCATTGCGGTTACATTTCTCACGTGGAGTCTCATTTGCTCTCATTTACCTCACTCCATCTTTTCACTTATTTCCATTCCCTGTGATCTTCTATTTTTTCCCCCCTCATTTTCTTTTTTGGCCTGTACTTCCTTCTCCCTCATTGCATCAACATCTTACAATTCCTTTCTTCCCTTTCTCCCTCTTCCACTCTCCATTATTTGCTTACCAGAAATGTCACTTGTCACTTAATGGTCTATAATGGTCCACTAAAGCTTCCATTCTGCTGCAGGGCACAGTGACTATTGGGTTTGTTTGTGGGTAGTCGCCCAGGCATTTTTCCTTTTGCTGTATGCGAGACATGAAATGGTTTCAATGTGTATGGCAAGTGCACTTACCACTCTGCCCATCTTTGGATGATGAGGCAAGTCAAATTGTTGCCACAAATATCTAAGTAAAGCCCCATAGATTATGCAGATCTTGCCAAGAATTCTCTGTGCGTGCTTTTTGCCACGTTTCTTTGTGGTAAACTATGGACTCAGTGGCTCATGGCATTCAGAAGTTCACTACCAAATGAGAGAGGTATAGAATTGTAAGACACAGAAGGAAGCCATTTGACCCATCTACCCTGGCAGGCAACAGAAGAGCAAATTAAACAAATCAGATTCCCTGCTCTTGATCTTTAGACCTGTAGGCTAAGGCACTTTAAGTGATGTTAGCTTAATTCTTTTTCTAATGTTACCCATCAAAACAAATTCCTAGTACCTAGTAGTCTATTGCCACACCTCTTTCTCATACAGTACTGATCCTATATGTTTCAATCATACCCACAAATCTTTCAACAACAAACCAGTGCAGCTCAGAATCTTCACCTTAATCTGATTTTTCACCTTCCCTCCCCTCTTTTCCACGAGCATTTTTAGACCTTGAAGAAACCAAGAGGTTTTTTAGCCTATTTCTATTTCTATTTCTTAGCCTTGGTGTTTTAGCAAAGGAGTTGAGTCATTTTCCATGTCATTTTATTGGCTGAAGTTTTATAGCAAATGCAAAATTTAGGTCTTAACCCCATCTATGAACATAAAAAAGTGAAAACTGTGTGTAAGTGGATCTGTGACATTGGGAGGCAAAACATTACTGATGCTGTGCAAGCAAAAAGAAGCAACTTCTCAAAGGAGAACTGATGACCTAATTCAATTACTGAACATTAAAATTCAATATTGTGCTTTTATCTTAAATGTCTCCTTGTCCCCCTCAGAGAATATTTTTACAAGGAACTTTCCCTTTACTTAATGATCCTACCTCATTGATCATTAACATTTAGGGAAAGGAGATTGCTTAAGAAGTGCAGCACATCTGTTTGCTTCAAAAAATCACTAAAATAAGAGCTTCATTTTGAGAAAGCTGAAGCTAAAGCATCCTTATCTTCATCTTGCTGCAAACCATAAATTTTACTGTGCACCCTGTTGGAAATAATTCAAAATAGATTAACCAGGTGGGAATAGAAGGGAGGCTTGATATTTGTCATGCTGGCTCTACTTTGCATCTTTCACCTAAATAAAACATTCAAGGAGCTGCATTCAGCCATTACATATGGGATGTCAGTTGGACTTCCATTACCTGAGTTAATGACTAAAATAATTTAGGTTGGTCTTTGGGTATCACAGCCCATTTTGTTTGCTGCAGGACAACTCCAACAGCTTCCAGAATGCTGTATGAAGTGGAGACTGGGATTAAATATCCACTTTACAGAGATTATATTTCTGTTTTTTTTCATCAAACATTTGTGTTGTGCGTTGGGTTTCATTTTCTACTGCCAATACCCATGTTTCCTGTTTAATGAAAACTGATAGTTTCTGAATGATGTCCTGACCTGGCTTGGATGGTAGGCATTAGTCTACTGTGATTTGGATAAGTATTGCTTTCTTTATCAATGTGAGCACTTGGGTCAGCTTGACTTTGGAATCCTCCACTTCCTGGTGTTGTAGTGTCAACACTGAGTGTTCTTGCTGCCACTGGAGAAGAAGCTGCTGTTCCAATACTGCGCTAATTTGGTCATCAAGGAATTTCCTCTTCTCTCTCAGCTTTTCTTGCTATTAGAGTAAGGCACATTAAACATGCAAGCTGCTTTTCAGCTCTCCCTCTTCTCAGTCACATTTATCACTATCACCTTAAAATCAGAGGAGAAACTGCATTTCCTCTAGGCCATTAGACCATTAAAAAACAGTAGGAGCAGAAGTAGGCCATTTGGCCCCTTGAGCTTGCATTATCATTCAATAAGATCATGGCTGATCCAACTTTCCCCTCCACTTTTCCACTCTATACCCATAAGGGTTGATTCCCTAACTGATTGAAAATCAATCTATCTATCTCTGCTTTGAATCTATTCAAGGATTCAGCCTCCACAGCTCCCTAGGGCAAGGAATTCCAACAACTCGCAACTCTTTGGAAGAAGTCATCCTTCCTCATCTCGGTCTTAAATGGACACTCCCTTATTCTCAGACTTTGCCCTCTTGTCCTAGGTTCCCCCAAGAGGGAAAATATCCTCTCAGCCTTCATCCTGTCAAGCCCCCTATGGTGATCAATAAGGTCCTTGCTCATTCTTCTGAACTCCAATGAGTACAGGCAAAAAACTCTATCACTTTTCTTCATAAGACAATCTCTCCATACCTGTGAATCTTCTTTGAAGTATCTCCAGGATAATATATCTTTCCTTTGCCAAGAGGACCAAAACAGTACGGAGTACTCCACATGGTTTCACCAGTGCCTTGTACAGTTATAATAGGTCTTCCCTACTTTTATATTCCAATCCCCTTGAAATAAAAGCCAATATTCCATTGGCCTTCCCAATTACCTGCTGCACCTAAATGCTGTTTTTCTGTGTTACATGTGAGGACCTCAAAATCCCTTTTGTTATTGAGCTTTCTGCAGTCTTTCTCTATTTAGCTTATAATCTGTTTTATCATTCCCTCTTCCAAAGCGGAAAATCTTCACATTTTTTCCCCACATTATTTTCCATGTTAAATGCACACAAAAAGGACAAATCAATCTGGACAAAATCACTTGCCCAAATGCCAGCCTTCCCTCAATCAGTAGTTCTGGGGAAGGGCTGCACTCACTAAAGCTCAGTGTGCATATTGTCAGGACTACCCTGCTCTCGGCATCATTGCAGCTTTGATCCAAATATGAACATAAGAAGTGGGTTGAGGGTGACTACCTTCAATTGAGAATGCCACCAAAGAGATTCAGTAAAACTCAAGTCAGTGGGGATTGCTGGAAACATTTCAGTGACTGGAATCATTCATCTTGCAAAACGTGTGCAATTATGGTTGCTGGAGATTAATCATGTCAAGCAGGATATCATTGCAGGAGGTTATCAGGGCAGTTTCCTTGGCCCTATTTTCTTTAGCTGTTTCCTCAATACTCTTCCCTTCTTCATTAGGTCAAACCTGGGCTATTTGCTGATTACTACATAATATTCTGTTTTGTTCACAACTGTTCAGAAAATGAGGTATTCTGCACACCCTGTGTGGCAAGATCCGGGCAGTGCTGAGGCTTGCACAGATGTAGGAGGTGACATTTATACCACCTACACAGTAGTCAATGACTGTTTCCATCAGGTGAGTGTTTACCCACCTCCTCTTGACATTCAGTGATATTACCATCACTGGGTCCTCCACCATCTGCTACCTGCAGGGTGGTTAGGTGAGGGGTGCATAGTGGAGGAAATGCTACCACTGACATTAAAATGAACTGAACCAGCCCTATAAATAGCTTGGTTTATATTGTATAAATAAATAAACAGAAGGGGTGTTCTGTCAAGTGGCTCATCTAACGCCTTGCACCTACAAGGCGCATCAGCTGTGATAACATTCGAGAAGCTCAACAGCACGCAGGGCAAAGCATTCCTCACTCTAGCACCTTAAGCATGCATTTCCTCTGCCACTGGTGCACTGTTGCTCAGTGTGCATTCTCTGCAGGAAGCCCTACAGCAATTCAATACAGTTTCTTTGGCAACACCTCTGAAACCCATGAGTCCCACTAGCAAGAAGGACAAAGGCAAGCTCACTTCTAAGGCATTGCATCCTGGCTTAGTGAAGGAATGATTGAACATAATTGGCATTGGTCCAGAATCTTGCATCAGCCTACCTAACAGTATTCTAGATGGTTCTTCACCACTGTGTCCTGCAGTTTGTAAAAGGCAGCCTTCCCAAGGGCAGCTAGAAGTGGGAAATAAATGGCAGCCTTTCTGGAATGTCCACACCCTGTAAATGAATTAGAAGGACTTATTTCTGAACTCTTGTGCTATGAAGTTTGTTCCTGAGTCTCCTCGTAGATTAGCAAGTCTTTGTAACCAGCTGTAAATTCAGACTTCAAAATGGGCTCCATTGCTGATATTGTAGGACTGGTTTCATACAATATGTGAGAATGCATTCAGGCAGAAATTCACCTTTGGTTGCTTGATCAATGTACTAACGTGCGCTCGTTGTGATCCACTTCTGGACTTTAACACTGCACATTTATCCCACATCAGTAAGGATAAATTATGTGTGAGTCAAGGTTTTGGAACACTTGTTTGATTAGAATATGCACACTCATTTACTGATCTTTCTATTTCAAGAAGATTGTATATTGAAAGTAAAAGATTTTATTCTTCGTAAGTTTCCACATTGTACTATTGAATCCAAAATTAGCCTACTTTCAACGGATAAAGATTGATCCTCAAGCCTTTTCTCTTGGTTATTGATTACAATATTCAATTCAGAAGTACGTTTCATAATTAACTAACCTCCTCATCCTCCATTTGTTCTCAAGTGACACTTTTGCAAGAAGTAGTATGATGAATCTGTGCTGAATTTTATCTGTTGTCATGGAGAAGTATCTGTTGCTGTGATATCATTTACAGTACTCTAAAAGGTAAACAGTGATTCATCAGATGTATAATTTGAATTTAAAATCGCAAGGAAAGGTTCAGCAATGTCAAATTGCTTTGGAGTTGATGCAACACACGCACAGACACACATTCGGTTGTGATTTGAAGAAACTGCTTCTGAAGTTAAAACCATTCAGTGTCTAATTAGAAGTCTCTTTCCTTACAGTAACCTAGAAATTGGCATTGTCGCTGTTGACGCTCTAATGCCTAATGAATTAGTACCACACTATGCTGTTTTAGTAGAGACAACACATGATTTAAATGATGTGAATTAGTGCCTCCGTTCAGGTAGGATTTAAGAGGAAGCATTTCTCCGAGCATTTCATTGACTGTGAGTTCCAACCCTTCACCGCACCGGCACTGCAATATTGTATACCAATTCCAGCCAGGTTATGGACAACGCTGTGCATTTCACAGATGAAGATTGTACTGTGAATTATAGAAACAGAAGAGGATGAAAAGCAAAAAAACCTGCAGATGTTGTAAATACGAAATGAAAACAGAAAATGGCAGAAATATTGTAAGTAGAAAGACGAATGAGGACAAAGGAGGAGGGGAACAGATCCAGTGCCAGAACTGCGAGGTACAAAGTACTGCAGCTGCTGGAAATCAACAGTAAAAACAAATGCTGGAAATACCCAGCAGATTGGGCAGCATGTGAAGAAAGAAAAGCTGAGGTAACGTTACAGGATGAAGACTTTTCATAAGATACAAACTGGAAAGACTGGTTAACTGGCATTGTTGAATTCACTACTGAGTCCCAAGAGCCACAATGTAGCCAGACTGAAAATGAAGTGCTGTTCCTTGAGCTTATGTTGATTTTCATTGGAACAGTTAAAAGGCAGAGAGAAAGTGTTAAAGTCAGATTCAGGTGGTGTTCTTCAAAATGATTACTAATCAGTATCTCCTGTCATACTTTCCCATGGAACCACAGAAGATATAACACTTGGCCTTTTACCTCATTCAACCATCCAGAGAAGTAGTTTCACTTATGCTTTTAATATAGTGCATTGTATTTGGTGCTCATGGTGTGGACGTCTCTGTATTGGAGAAACCAAGCATGGGTTGGCTGAACACTTTTGTTCAGTCCACATTGGTAACTCAGAGCTTCTTGTTGCCTGTCGCTTTAATTCTCCTTCCCATCCTTCCTCGAATCTTTCTGACTTTGATCTTTACACTTTTCCAGTGAACTCTAACATCAACCTGAGAACAGCACCTCATGTTTTGACTTTACAGCCCTCAGGCCTCAACACTGAATGCAACAATTTCAGATAACCAGTTTGTGTCGGAACTGGCCACTTCTGATGAAATATTATTGCTTCAGATCTATTTCTTATAAATGTTTAACAAAAAGGCATTAAAACCAAGAAAAAGTGTGAAGGACACCTTGCTTTGAATTTTTGTAGTGTAAATCTTTTGAGGTTTCTTAAAATGATGACCAATAATCAGTATGTTTGGGTTTCTAAAGTGTAGTCAAGTGGATTATCAGCTGCCAATGGAAAAGAGAAAATTAATGCTGATAGATGAAAGTGAACCAATCAGAGACCATTGACGTGATCGATTAGGCTAGGCTGTGAAAGTGGGCATCAGAATTCAGTTCATTGATCTGAAATGTAATTTAATGTGCACACATCTAGAAAAGTACCGTGACATTTATTAATTCCATACATTACAGTAATTGAGAAGGCTGCTGTTCAATTACTTGGATACAATGAAAAGTAACAACTCAATATCTTGCATGAATTTAGCACTAGGATTTTTGACCTTTTTTGCACAGTTCATGGCACCTACATTATTGCCCAACATGTTTTTAATGGAAAGCGTTGCCGTGAGAGGAATTGCTTGTTAAAGAATTTGATTTACCCTCATGATTAAATGTAAAGCAAAACAAACAGAAGAAGCATTAGAATTTAGTTTCCTTTCACTGTTGGGTATATCATTGGATAGAGGAGTTAATCTTAAGCCCTTGAATGAATTCTCATTTGGGGGCAACCAGACCCCTTTCTTGTTGCCACCAGGTGCACCCAATGTTAGCAGTGTGTTCCATCCTCTTGGTTTTGAGTCCTAATTTCCCTGACATGTCTGTGTGACCTATAATGCACTGTCTTTTCTACAAAAACATGTGCCTCGGTTCTCCAGAGCAGATGGAAGTGATACCATAAATGGGCATCAATATTTTTGCCCTGGTGAAAGTTTGATTGCATGCCCCTACCTTTGCGAGGAGGATTGGAATAACAATCTGAATCCCTTCAGAGGGCCACTCATGAAAGTGGATGCCACAAACTTTCTGAGAGGTCCTTCTGGCTTGTGTCCCACTGTGCTCTGACATCTGATTCTGCAGCTGGTCCAATGACAGAGCAGCAACTTCCAGTGGCTTCTCAGTGGATATGCTGGGAAATCTGCCCCTTGAACACTCTAGCTTGGGTTGGGATCTGAGGGATATGGGGAGGTTTAAGCTGAATGACATTTTTAAATTAGTTGCGTTAATTAGAGTCATAGAGTCAACAGCACGGAAAACAGACCCTTCAGCCCAACTGGTCCATGCCAACCAGGATGCCCCAACCAAGCTAGTCCCATTTGCCAGCATTTGGCCCATAACCTTCTGAACCTTTCCAATCCATGTACCTGTCCAACTGTCTTTTAAAAGTTGTTATTGTACCTACCTCAACCACTTCCTCTGGCAGCTCATTCTACATAAATTCCACCCTTTGTGTTTTAAAAAAAATGTTGCCCCTCAAGTTTCTATTAAATCTTTCCCCTCTCACCTTAAACCTATGCCCTCTAGTTCTCGATTCCCCAACTCTATTTCACCTTACCTATGTCCCTCATGATTTTATACACCTTTATAAGATCACCTCTCAGTCTCGTACACTCCAAGGAATAAAGTCCTAGCCTGTCCAACCTCACCCTTTAACTCAGTCCCTCAAGTCTTAGCAACATCATTGTAAATCTTTTCTACACTCTTTACAGTTTAATAACATCTTTCCTATAACAGGGCAACCAAAACTGAACACAATACTCCAAGTGCCGCCTCACCAGTGGCCTGTACGACCACACCATAACCTCCCAGCTTTTATACTGAATGCTCTGACTGATGAAGGCCAGATACCAAGCACCTTCTTCACCACCCTGTCTACCTGTGATTCCACTTTCAGGGAACCATGTATTTGTACTCCAAGGTCCCTCTGTTCTACAACACTCCCCAGGGCCCGACCATTCACTGTGAAAGTCCTACCTTGATTTGACTTTCCAAATGCTCACCTCTCATTTATCTGAATTAAACTGCATTTGCCATTCCTCGGCCCACTTAGCTGATCAAGATCCCCCTGTAATCAATTAATTAGTGTAATTAATTGTTTAAAATGAATTTAAAGGTATTTATATTTTTCAACATGCCTATTTATTATTTTTTGAAGCATTTTAGTAATTTTAATTTTTTTTTTTACAGTGTTGTTTAATTTTTGTTGAGTTCATTGCCTGTGAATATCAGTCTTCTGGCAGCCAGTGGGCCTGCGGTAAAAGTTTAACTGACTTCTGTCAAAGCATTTGCACAGTGGGGTGTGTTACCTTCAGCAGGAAGGCCCTGAGCCTAGAGGGTCTCACCTGTCAGCAGATCACCTGGGGGATCAGGTTGCTGCTGAAGGTGAGCCTTTAGAAGAGCTCCAATTGCAGGCGGTTTGCCACCAACTGAGACAGAATGCTGCTTGAAACGTCCTCCTGTTGTGCATCATGGACCAAGTCCAAGGGCAGCAGGTTATAGGAGCCATCAGCTGGTCTTCCTCCTCCTAATTACCCACAAACATAATCTAGAATTTTATAATCTTTCCTTCATGATCATTGGAGCAAAATGCTGGAATGATATACCCAATGGTGCAGTAGAAATGACCACCATCTGAGTGTGGAGTGCTGGAGTACAGTGCACAGTCTTGGTCCCCTTATTTGAAAAGGGATATCCTTGCATTGGAGGCAGTCCAAAAGAGACTCACTAGACTAATTCCTGGCATGAAAGGGTTGTCCTATCATGAGCAGATAAAGAAATTAGATCTATATGCTTTGGAGTTTAGAAGAAAGGAAGGTGACCTTACTGAAAACATAGAAGATCCTTGGTGGGTACGATAGGGTAGACGTCTAGAGGACCCACTAATGGGTAAATCTCAAATGAGGGAACAGGATTACAAGATAAGGGGGTGGTCATTTAAAACTAAGGTGTGTAGGAACTTCTCACAGACAGTGGTGGATCTCTGGAATTCTCTACCCTTGAGGGTTGGAGCTAGATGACTGGGGTATTTAAAGACGAAGTGGACAAATATTTGAAAGATCATGGAATCTAGTAACTGGCACAGAAGCAGATTTGAGGACAGGGGCAGGTCAGCCATGATTGATTTGAAAGACAGGTCAGGTTTGAGGGGCCGAGTGGCCTACTTCTGCTCCTATGTTCTTATATTCTGAGCTGCTGAAGTTCTTCACCAGCATATTCTCAGTTGGGAATGGACAATACATGATAGCCAGCAAGTTGGTGAGTAGGGTGTTCCAGGCTGGATGAGAACTGATTATTTTCCCAGTGTCACATAGACCACAAGGTTTGACTCTTATCAACACCATTACTAACAATTTATGCATGCAATGATCTCTAAGCTTCTGTTATGCTGACCTGTGCCTCGTCGAGTTGCATCTGACTGCAGGAGGAGAGAGTGCACACTTCAGAAGAAGCCATGGCTTAGTGACAGTGATGCGACCAATGAGTCTGAAGGATATGGTTTAATTTTCCTCTCCAGAGGTTTGAGCACAAACTCCAGGGTGGAGCTGAAATAGTTCCACACTGTCAAAGATGCAGCCTGCAGGATGAGCTGTTAAAACGGGGCCCTGCCTGCTCCCATGTGTATGTAAAATAACCTCCTGAACTATTTGGATGTATAGATGGTTTTTCTCTTGTGTCCTGGTCAATAGTTATGTCTCAACCAACATCTGGTTACCTGGTCATTATCTTAATGCTGTTCATGGAACTTTGATGTGCATGAACTGAATTTCACAGTACAATACAGATTTACAGAAACATATTTATTTATTAGTCAAATGTACATCGAAACACACAGTGAAATGTGTCTTTTTTTTTACTGAGAAAGTGTATCACCCTCTGTTTACCTATTTGGTGCTTTGACAACCACTATTCTCATTATTACGATGGACTTTTTTCCTCTGATGCACAAGAAAAGTATTTGTAAAAACATTGAGAAGGTCTGCAGGGCATATGGTGTGAATGGAGTGCTGGGTGTTTACTGCAGTCGGACTGGATTATGGCATCACAATCAGATGCTTGCAAAGCAACACTTCCCAGATGTAATCAGATACTTTGTGTCACAGCTTGTCTGAAGACTTGCAAGTTCAGGCAGCTACATTTCATTAAGGGTAATAACTAAAGAGAAAACATGGAATGAGTTGACTTTACATCTGTGGTTCCCAACCTTGTCCATCACTGGGGTTTCTTGCACATCATGTCTACAAGACAAAGATCCCCTACCAACTGTACAGCACCACACTCTGAATATAAAGGTTCACAGCAATACCCTGGAAAGGGTGGACCACTTGGAGCCACGTCTCAGTAAAGGCAGAAATTTGGAGTTTGAAGGTCAATACCCCAAATCTGGCACAAAAGTAATGGCCTGCGTGCAGCCTTAATCCCTGCCAATCTAAATGCTCCTGAGACTTAGACTACTGACTACAGTTACCTCAAGGGTGCTGGCACCCATGCTATTTCTGCAAAATCTCCATGACTGCCAGTAGAATAAGTGAACCAATGTCAGCACCCTCTGCCAGGCCAAGGTCTCCAGCAATTAGGCCCTAATTACACTCAGTTGGCTCTGTAGTTCACGTTGTCTGAGACTCCCAAAGCAGACACTCTAATTTGAGTGCTGTCATGATTACCGGAGTCAAGATTACCAGAGGGACAAATGAGATGGATCATTCTCAAAGCCGCCTTTTAAAAAAAAATTGCAATATTCCTTCTGACTCTTGGGAATCCCTGGCCCATGAGTAAACAAAGTGGAGGAGCATTCAAAATGGTGTTGAGAACCTTGCATTGAGAGCAGATGGGAACCCACAGTAACTGGTGGAAGGAGTCCCCCACCTCACAGGCTATCCACTCTCCTGCCCTATCAAACCCCTCCTGCCCCATCTGTAGAGGAGTCTGTGGATTCCACGTTTGCTTCAGAACCAAAGTGGAAATAAGTTGTTCTCAATTCCGTGGGACACTGTCTAAGAAAAAATGGATTAACGAGGTTCATCAACAACTTAAGGGTTTTGTTGTATTATTCAATTATGGGTTGGAGGATTATGAACAGTATGGACGTTGGTTGTCTTTCATCCAGTGGCTCCCAAGTTCCTATCATCCTAGTTTTACATTTTAGTCCCATACCATCTGCTTACTTCTGCCAAATATTCTATTCTGTTGCTCATGCCACATGTACACAAGAAGAGCTCTTCCAGTTAATGCAAGTGAGAATTAACATGGCTGCTTTAACATGACATAACTTTGCTTTTTAATTATGAATCTACAACCATGTTTATTTTTTTCTACCTGACTGCCTGCCAGTGTGCAATTTCTCTTCATTGCTGCCTGATCAAGACTGACCCAGCAGTGGATTGAGAATGTTGAGCGGGAAGAAAAAAAGTGTCTTGAATTATCTGAAAAAAGCGAAACCTTTCGAGAACAGAATGAAAGTCTTGATTTCCTGAAGCTCTTACATGCCCCATCAATTACAAATGTTTCGCAATGCACATCCTACATTGTTTCCATTGAAGTATTTTTCATACTTAATGGCAGTTGTATCTTGCTACCTTGTAATTACTAGATTGTTCTTGTTTTGATTTGAAATTCTCAATGACTCAACCAGTTTATCTAATGGGTGAGAAGCAAAAAAACTGCAGACACTGGATGTCTGAAATAAAAATAGGAAATGCTAGAAATACTCAGCGGGTCAAGCAGCATCTATGGAGAGAGAAAAAGAGTTAATGTTTCAGGTAAATGACCCTTCATTGGAACGATCTGAAACATTAACTCTGTTTCCTCTCCACAGATGGTGACTGACCTGCTGAATATTTCTCGCACTTTCTCTTTTATATCCAGTGATTGGTAAGTAGATTGCAGGTTTAAGCCGTCGTCCATTTCCAGTGAATTGAATGCAATATCTGGGTCGTTGTGTCGGTGCAGTCTTGACGGAAGGGCAGCACAGTCAAAGCTGACATCTTTCAGATGAGTCATTCAGTAGAGTTCCTATCTGATCTTTCTGTTGGATGTAAAAATCACATGAACTGTTTCAAAGAAGGGCAAGAATTTATTCCTGATGTCCTGGCCAACAATTATTACTCAACTAAAACCTCAAAGGAAATCTGGTTATTGCCACTTTATTGTTTAAGGGGGCTTGCTGTGCATAAATTGGACACCATATTTATAGTACACTAAATTACTGATAAAAGGTTGACTTAAAAGGTGCGAACATAAAAACAAGCTTGTCCTTTATTTGTCATAATAGAGTGAAGTAGTTAGTAATCATGGAGCTTTTTTGTGTCTTTTTGGAGCTGAGTTCATTTGTCTTGCCACTGGAGTTAAATGGATGCTCCTTTGTACTACAGTCCTGTGCTTGGTCAGTGTCTGGCCATCCTGCTGTAAGTGTCATTATGTGCGCTTAGGTTTAGTATAAGCCCACATTATGAATTTATTAACAGCCTGTCAATGTACTTGACAGAAAGCTCACACATAATAATAGCTTTTGGGGCAAGGAACTTGAAAGCAACATCATTGGGCCTGTAACCCAGCAAGGAATTACCTACGTTATGAAAGGAGGAAGGGAAGAAGACTGTGAGAAGACAAAAGGAAATTAATAAATGCACATGAAGAAACTGATTCAAACTGTGGAAATGTGTATCACACAACAATAAAGGTGTACTGCTTCCAGCTGCATATAAAACAATTTGTGCAAGAAATAGAGCTCTATTGGAATTATATTTATATCCCATTAGCAAATTAATATTAATTATACTTAATAGATGGTATAAACAGAACACATTTTGAAACTCATTTATCACTTGTGCCACCAACCATAATTAGCTGTAAAATTTTATTACACAAGAGTCCACTTATGAAGTATGATTCATTTCCCATAGATCTCTTGATTGCATTTTCTGTACTCACACTATTTCAAACTTCCCTGATGCATTTGTGTATGTCTGCCTCCAGTTAATTGACTGGTTGAAAATGCAAATACCTGTGGGTAGAGTCAGATTAATACCATTTGCAGTCATAACAGGTTCCTTTGCAATTTATAGTGACCTAGAAATTGGATCCCACCCAAAGCAGTGCAAGTGCCTAATAAGGTGGCAGTGGGAGATTGACAGCTTGGTCTAGAAGTCTTATTGGGGTTGAATTAATGGAAATCAACTAAGGCTCTTTGGAAAGTCTGAGGTGAGTAGCCAGACGCAACTATGAGATCCAGAGATGGCTGGCAGTGGCCAGCGATTTTTATTGAAGGCACTCCTCTTCCTCCTGGATCTATATTAAGGGGGAAAAAGTACTTCAAGCTGCTTTTTTGCAGCTTGCATGGTTAATTATAGTCTGGGTTTACATGAGGGCTAGAAATAGGCAATAGGCCCCAGACTTGTATTTGCAGTAGACCCTATGACATCTTTGGGCAAATACCTTGCATGTCTGGGGAAGAGCTCTAGGCCACATGTTTCATACCACTTTTCCAACGGGTCAAGCTTGCACTTGGTCCTTGGCTTATTGCACCCTTTCCAAAGGTGAAACTGGTGCAGTGCATTCCAACTTCTGAGGCTCAAATGAAATTCCCCAGCAATGCTTTACATTGCCATACTGATAGCTTAGACAATGAATGCTTCTCTATAAGTTTCCGTTGCCCGAGACCAACAGTGAGATAATCTCTGCAGTCATTTCACCTCATTAGCCATTAGTGATGTTAATTCATAAGGAAGTGTTATAAAATTAATCTCATTTAACAATGCAAAAGAGGCAATAATTTCTTCAATTTTGAGTGCATGCATGTATAGAACTTTAGCTTGATCACATTTGGAGTATTGTGTGTAGTTCTGGTCACCCCATTACGGGAAAGACGTGAAGATTTCGGAGAGGGTGCAGAAGAGGTTAACTAGGATGTTGCCTGGATTGGAGAGTGTTGGCTACAAAGAGAGGTTGGACAAACTTGGATTGTTCGCTGGAGCATCAGAGGCTGTGGGACGACCAGATAGAAATATATAAAATTATGAGAGACGTGGATAGAGTAGGTAATCAGAGTCTTTTTCCCAGGGTGGAATTGTCAAATACTAGAGGGCATAAGTTTAATTTAAGAGGGGGAAAGTTTAAGGGTGCGAGGCAAGTTTAAGGGAAAGTTTAAGGGTGCGAGGCAAGTTTGTTTTTACACAGAGTGGTAAGTGCCTGGAATGTGCTGCCAGGTGAGGTGATAGAAGGAGATATGAAAAACGACATTCAAGAGGCATTTAGACAGAGACACAAACAAGTGGAGAATAGACGGAAATAGACCACATACAGGCAGATGGGATTAGTTAGATTGGCATCATGGTTAGTGAGGACGTGGTGGGCCAAAGGGCCTGTTCCTGTGCTGTACTGCTCTATGTCCTATCTCAACTTTTAACATTAGTAAAGCAGTGTTTCTGCTTGTAAATTGTGGGAGTATCATTTGGTAAAAAGAGAGAATATTTTGCTGATGGGTAATTTTTTTAATGTTTATGCTGCTACTTTAGTAATACTGTGAGGAAGTTTCTGTCAGGCTTCACACTGTGGGGAATATCAAAATGATATCATGCTTCCAAGTTCTCTTAAGATTTTACAATACCATGCAGGTTTTAATATATTTTGTGAGTGTTAACAAACAGATGGGAGAGGAGCTGCAGGCGTGATATAATAAGCACACCAAACTAGTTCCTTTTCCCAAGAGTAAGTTTTGCAGCCAGCATTGTAAGTAAGGTGCTGCTGACAGTGAATTGATTATGAATACAGTTTTATACTGCATTAGGTAAATTTCAAGAACTATTTGGCATGGTCCACACACATCATTTTCCTCTTCTTGAATACAAAAACTCATTATTAAAGGCAAACCCTCCTTTCACTAGGAGCAGAACTGTGAAATTATGCAAAAAATATAATCTTGAATATAAAATGCTCTATCTACGACTGATAAATTTGTATAAGATATTCATAGAATATTTATAGAATATTTTATTTCACTAAGTATTCCTGTTTTCTCCAATCAACAGGCAAACAGTTCTCTTAACATTCAAATATTACTAGGCCATGCAACTTAATGGCAAATAAATCTGCTTGCTTTTGGATCTCAGCCTACTGAGTAACCAATACTGTAGACAGGAGGAATGCTGACATTTCTGGTCAGAGGAACACTTACCTTTCAGAGCAGGTTGTAGATGTTCAAACTCCCGCCACTCCATTTGCCTTGTGTTCAACCTAGCCAGGACTATGTGGTGCCAACCAGCAGGTAGCACTGCCATTGGAATGTTTAGGACAGTGGATGTGGTTCCAATCATGCAGCTGCTTTGTCTTGAATGTTATTGAAAATTTGGAGCATTTTTTGGGTCTGCACTCTTCCAAGCAGTAAGGTACATTGTATCACACTCTTAATGTGCATTGTAGATGGTGGAAGGCTGTGGAGCTGTCAGAAGGTGAGTTGCTTGCCAAATTAGCCAGCCTCTTGACCTGCTCTCATAATCACCGCATTTATGCAGCAGGTTCAGATATGTTTCTGAAAAATGATGACCCCCTCCCCCCAAGTAAGGTGTTGGTGGTGACCTTCCCGAAATTCCTGACAAGTGGAGAAATGCTGGAGCCCTCTTTGGAGCCACAGGCATTTTTCAGAAAAATCTAGGCCAATGGTTTCTGCAGGACAGAAGAATCCAAAATTGAGACCTAAATGTTGTGTCTCTTGAAGTCTGTACAACTGAATGCAGACGGGAGCTGCTACTGTGAATAGCTCACTATCCTTTTGCTTAATTGACGAGATGCTGTATAATTGCTGGAATGTTTCACAGCAGCAATGATGAATCTTGATGGTGTTGCCAGGAGTGTCCATTCAAACATGGTCACTGGAGAGGGAAAATGTTTTTGTTCATTGTCAGCTGTAAATGTACAAATGAAAATTATGTAACCAATTAAATTAAGTTTGTAAATTGGAACCAAGCAAAAGAAATTGCTCTGCACTAGTGTTTAACAACAGTTAAATATTTTCTCATTTGCTTAGTAAATAGGCACATTAAGCTGCAAGGCACACATATGGGGAATTACTGCCATAAGCTGGAGTTAAAAATCTTAAAAATGTTATCCAAAAAGCAGCAACATGCAAGATATTAATTAGTTATTAATTATTGAGCATGTTTATAATATCCAGAATTGTTGGTTCATAGAATTGTGTTTAAATGGAAATTAGTAGCTAGTCTCTGCAGTAGTTTTTCATCTGTGTTCGAGATGTGGCATCACTGCTAAGGACAGCATTCAGTACTCATTCCGAATTGGCCTTCAGATGGCATTGGCTTTGGAGAGAGTTCAGGGTGGTGGTTGTGGTACCAATCAAGTGAGCTGCTTTGCCCTGGATGACACTGAGCTTCCTGAGTGTCAGAGTCATAGAAAGATGCAGCACAGAAGCAGGACTTTCAGCTCACTGAGTCTGCACCAATCATCAAGCATCCATTTTAACATGGGTTCAATCCTAACCTCTGGTGCTGCAGTGTGGACAATGTTGCATGCTCTCCCTGTGACTGCATGGGTTTCCCCCAGGTGCTCTGGTTTTCTCCCACATCCCAGAGATAGGCAGGTTAGTAGGTGGTTTGGCTGCTGTAAATTGCCCGTAGTGTGTAGGTGAGGGGTAGAATCTGGGGGGACTTGATGGGAATGTGGGGAGAACAAAATGGTACTAGTGTAGACTGTAAAGTGGGATTAGTCTAAATGGGTGTTTAATGTTCACCGCGGACTCGGTTAGCTGAAGGGCTTCTTTCTGTTTGGTATGACTCCATGACTATCAGTTTGCGGAACACTAGCCTGGGCCCATTCACCAAACACTGAAAACTCCCAAGTCAACGCAAGTACTTATTTTGGTAAGTGCAATGTTTGGCAGCTTCTCTCATCCAGTGAACAACCATGCTGGAATGTGTGGTTGGGGGTGTGAGGGGGGAGAGCAAACTAGGAAAAGGAAGACCCTGGATTAGCTTAGTTCAGCCTGATCTTCCTTCCCCTTGTGTCCTCTATCCCTCTGCCTCTCTATTGGTAACTGCTTCTGGGCATGGCCACAACTGAGGGCTCAAAAACTTGCTGGAACTATTGGTGCCAGCAGATCTTTACAGTCTGTAGATGCAGGACATCTATCCCATGAGCACTCTGAATAACGTGCTGGGATCAGCCATTAAATATGTGAACAATCTGAACATCATCTTGCTCAGTTCGGTAATGAGAAGCAACCGAATGCAACTCTGAACACTGACCAGGCTCTGCATATATGGAGCTATGGGTAGGAAGGAGGAGTGTGTGATGTGGCAAGCTGGGTTCCAGCTCACTGACCACTGAATTTTGAATTTCAAGTGAGGTTCGTGAGGCCATACTATCAATGTGAACTGTTCATGTTTATTTAATTAAAATTGGTTCCACAATGAATTTTGCAGAACATTCTCTTGTTCGTCAAGCATTCATATTCATCAAACACTGAAAACTGCCAAGTCAATGCAAGTACTTACTTTGGTAAGTGTAAAACCACCCAGGATTCCTTCACCCACTTCTAGCCATATTCTGCCATTTTTAGTACTACTTACACAATTACCCCTCACGCAGCACCTTGACAATGCTGCCCCCTTGAAAAAAATTGCCCTGATATTTCACATTTGCTCTCTGGCTGCCCAATCAGGAGATCAGTGATTTGCTGCAAGGTACCCAGTTTCTGACTGAAGCTGAGTATCTTTGCCTTTGAGTGGCCATTGATGGGAGACACGGCAATGGTAGTACTGTTGAGTGGCAAGGAAGAGGTTAGACTCTAGTTGAAGATGGTTATGGTTTTGGTCTTTGTTTAACGTTCGTGTTACTTGTCAATCCATGCCTAACATCTTTTCTGAGCATGTTGTGAAATTGGTTTGTGCAACTTTCTGTTGTTCATTGAGTGAAACTATTTTCTAAAGGGTGATGAAATGTTGCACACTTTCACTTACAAGGTATGTGGACAAGTTTCTCAATGATAATATAACAAAAGCACTAAGAGTAGCTTAGGATGATCCCTTCAGAGATTTATTATATATCAGCTTTGTCAAAAACAAAAAGAATTACTAGAGCAAGCAATGCAGCATTGTCAGAGAAGCAAGATCACCCCTTACTTGACTCCTAAAGGTTTAAAGGTTGTATGTGTCTAATTGGCCTGGCTGTGGTTTTGTGAAACTGCAATAGTGCAGATCAATCACATTTTGCAGATGATAGTTGGTGTCTCAGACCGAGTGTTTGTTCATTCCCATTTAGGAACTGACATCTTCCACATTTATATTCTTGTCACTCCCTTGGGCATATGTGAATTATATTTGCTTTGCTGCAGAGGACATGCAGCTGTACTTGTTTATGAACATTATGGGATAGGCAATAGTTTAGGATGATTACTCAACCTACTCATTACTCTCATGTATCACTCCACTACACTGCAATGATTACCAAATTACATTTTCACACGTGTATTTACAACACTTCTGATATCCTCTTGGTAATGAGGTAATTCTTCTAATAACCTCCATCATTACTGCCTCAACACCGTTTGAACTTATAATGTCATAAATTGTCAGCTTTGTTTTAGTTAGCCATGTGATACAATAGATGTTTTCGCCAGAGAGGCTGATTGAGTCATTCATGAGTGATGCTTTGGCACGTTCATTAAGATTAGCTTATGAATGGAGGCAGGGTGTTTCAACAGGTCAACTAATGTTTATAGGCTATATAACTAAAGTGCAATTACTTTGCCGTGTGATTTTGGAGTATTTACCTTATAAATAGATTTGGTTTAATTTTATGGTTATTTCTCTACAAACTGTTTTGAAATTGGCACTACTTAACACATTAAACATATGGGAAAAGAATTAGCGATCCAGTTAAGTAAATATTCAAAAAGAATAACAATATGAAATATTAACCATAGAACAATACAGCACAATACAGGCCCTTCGGCCCACAATGTTGTGCCGACCTTTAAACCACGCCTAAGACTGTCTAACCCCTTCCACATATCCCCCTATTTTAAATTCCTCCATATGCTTATCTAACAATCTCTTGAACTCGACCAACGTATCAGCCTCCTCCACTCCCCAGGCAGCGCATTCCATGCACCAACCACTCTCTGGGTGAAAAACCTCCCTCTGATATCTCCCTTGAACTTCCCACCCATTACTTTAAAGCCATACCCTCTTGTATTGAGCACTGGTGCCCTGGGAAAGAGGCGCTGGCTGTCTACTCTATCTATTAATATTTTGTATACCTCTATCATGTCTCCCCTCATCCTCCTTCTCTCCAAAAAGTGAAGCCCAAGCTCCCTTAGTCTCTCCTCATAATCCATACTCTCCAAGCCAGGCAGCATCCTGGTAAATCTTCTCTGCACCTTTCTAATGCTTCCACATCCTTCCTATAATGAGGCGAACAGAACTGGACACAGTACTCCAAGTGTGGTCTAACCAGAGTTTTGTAGAGCTGCATCATTACCTCGCGGCTCTTAAACTTGATCCCACGACTTACGAGAGCTAACATCCTATAAGCTTTCTTAACTACCCTATCCACCTGTGAGGCAACTTTTGGTGATCTGTGGATATATGAATCCCCAGATCTCTCTGCTCCTCCACACTACCCAGAATCCTGCCATTAACCTTGTACTCCGCCTTGGAGTTTGTCCTTCCAAAGTGTATCACTTCACACTTCTCCAGATTGAACTCCATCTGCCACTTCTCAGCCCAGCTCTGCATCCTATCAATGTCCCTCTGCAACCTTCGACAGTCCTCCACACTATCCACAACACCACCGACCTTTGTGTCGTCTGCAAACTTGCCAACCCACCCTTCTATCCCCTCATCCAAGTCATTAGTAAATATCACGAAAAGTAGAGGTCCCAGAACCGATCCTTGTGGGTCACCACTAGTCACAGTCCTCCAATCTGAATGCACTCCCTCCACCACAACCCTCTGCTTTCTACAGGCAAGCCATTTCTGAATCCACACAGCCAAGCCTCCCTGGATCCCATGCCCTCTGACCTTCTGAAGAAGCCTACCATGTGGAACCTTGCCAAACGCCTTACTAAAATCCATGTAGACCACATGGTTTTGGAACTTGTATGCTTTAGTACCATTATAATAATCCTTAGCTGAAGTGGAAAGTTGTCTGTGAATTTTACAGTTGTAAGCAATAATTCTCAAATAGTGTGTGTTTACAGAATGGTGGTTTATGATCGATCTGTTATGAAGTCTCAGCCACCCATTGGGCTATATTAACTAATGTTGCTCCCTGTAAGAACTTCCTTGTTCCAAGTACTTCAAGATGACCTGCCAGGCCACCAGCTGGATGAAATGTAGGCTGCTGGATTCCATTAGTGACTTGTTCTGCAATGATCCAAAATAAGGTCACTGAACACAAAGGATGTCAGATATGCTGGAGGTACCAGGGCCATGGGTAGGAGACTGAATTTGACTGCATTTGGAAGGCCACATTAACTGCATTCTATCTACATAAGCATGCTTGTGTACTTTGTTAATGATTATTGGATAAAATCAGTGCCTGTATGCCCCCATTCTCTAGACATTCTTGGGAGATGCAGTGATGCAGCTAGTAGACCTGCTGCCTCACAGTGCCGGAGACCCAGGTTCAATCCTGACCTTAGGTGTTGTATGTGTGGAGTTTGCACATTCTCCCCGTGACTACATGGATTTCCTCCGAGTACTCGGTTCCTTCCACATCCCTAAGACATGTTGGTTGGTAGATTAATTAGCCACTGTAAATTGTCCTTAGTGTTTAAGTAAACTGTCCAATCTGGGGTGGGGGGGTGGGGTGGTTAATGAGAATGTGTGGAAGAAATGGGATTAGTGTGAAAGGGTGGTTGATGGTCAGCTCAGACTTAGTGGACTGAAGACCAATGTTTCCATGCTGTTTGTCTCTCTGATTTTATGAGGTACACTTCACAACTACAATGCTACATTGCTTGCTCTAGGATTATTGTTTTCATATCTTACGTACAAGTTAATAAAATAGTATAGCTTTGTTTTATTTCTGTGTTACTATTTAAATAAAATTGCAATTACCAAGTGAAAATATTAAAACTCATAAAACTGAGCTCAACACGTTGCAACTCCAAGGAGTTTAACCAAGAAAATAATATACCAATTATTGATGCCATTCTAATAATTTGATATTATTCCACCTTCAGAATACTCAGTACTAAATTCTTTTTCATTGTGATTTTATAAGATGGTCCACTTGTTTCTATAGTGAAATAATAATCTATTGCTGACACTTCTTGGACCAAGTTCAAATGGAACTTTTGAAGTTGAAAATTTATATTGGTTTCTTTCAATGTAAATGAAACATGAAATTCTCTTGAACACAATGCTGCTTTGGTTGTAATACAGTAATTTAAATCAAGATTTTTCCTTTGATCTTCCAATATTAGACATCTGGTATTAGAAGATCAAGGAACCAGTGGATATCCAACTCCCAGTAATGCACTGATCAAGATAATAGCCAATGTTATGCCCTCAGGCTTTTGGTCTACAAATGCAGATTTAGATTTGTAACTGCATCTTTTTTGATGTTCCAATATCAGTTGACCAGCTTTACTGCACCTGGACTGGAATCATATGGTTTTTGCTTGGTACCTGTAAAAAGAGAGGATTCACAATAAGCTCTATTTTGATATGACTTGGCTTTCATAGATTTGAGTATAAATCTTTTGTTAATATAGAACTCAGTGGTAATCTTAGTCTTCCTAAATTTTCCTTCATGGATTTCCAGTTTTATATTTTGTTAGAAACATTAGCATCTGAGAATGAACTTTTCATGTGTAACTTGTACACAGTGGGAGCCTATTGAACACTCTTTGATGTGCCATGTTACCTTTCATGAAATAAATGTTAGGAAAAATTGCAACCGTTAATTAGTTATAGAAAATATGTTAAATTATACATTTAGTTTTAAGATAGTATGAAATGTTGGTCATGGATGAACAGTTGCATTTCTAGCAAAGTATGGAATGGCTGATGAAATTTATTTGAGCTTTGCTTGTAGATAAAGTATATGAAAATATTGGTAGCTGTTATATTTTGTTATAGCCTTCCATGTATGTACTGTAACAAATTTACCCTCTGTTAAGGTTTATTCATGAACCTATATGTTGATAAATTAAGGTTTTGGGACACATGATAATAAATTTAAAAGTTTTATTGTCAGTTATTGGCTTGTATGTTTTGGAAATATCTTCATTAAAACTTAAAGTAACTTTAGCCATCTAATTTCTGAACTGCAATTATTTTTTTTACCTGTAGCTCTTAAAATTTAAATTAACCTTTTATTTGTAACTGCAATCTCTTCCCTTCTGATATAATTCAGCTATTGAAAACAATTGACCACCAGGATTGAGAATGTGGAACTCACAAATGGCTGCAGTCTGCAATTCAGATCAATCTATACCAGGGAACTAGCAGATTCAACATGAATGGGGTTGCCAGGTTAAGTGCCAAATCCAAAATCCAATAAGGGGCAAGATGGATTCACAAAATATGTTCAACATAAGTGAAGGACAATTTTAATCAAATCTTAAGGGTGGATTTAACCTCAAACTAATTTCTTATCATAAACTTGTTGGATAAGTATAGTCCAAAAGCCCACACATATGGAACCAGGAGTAGGCAAAATATTTTGTTTTCCTCTTGTATGAGGTCAGGAATCTTAAACACTGTTTAGTTTTGCTTGAATAAGTTTCAGTTGAAATATTATTCATCTGAGATGATCTTACAAATACCAGCACACGCAAAGAGATGTTTATGTACATAGGAGATAAATGGGACCAAAATGGAATTTGTTTTACTAAATTTGGTGCTTTGAAATCCACAGCATAATTAAAAGCTTCTATATTTAGAGAAAGTGTAAACATGTGGATATGCATTATAAATCTTGATTTTGCAATAGGGAAGGCTCTTGGGAAACAAAAGCAATGGATGACAGAATACATAACCACTTTTCCACAAAGATTATCCTTTAACCAGTCTTGTTAATTTTTTTCTAAAAATAATGGCCAAGAGTTTCTTGATGATAAAAACAGTGAGTGCTGGAAACACTCAGCAGGGCAGACAGCAACTGTGAAAAGAGAAACCATTAACCTTCATCCCAGAACTGAACTGGTAACTCTGTTTCTCTTTCCACAGATGCTGCCTGGCCTGCTGAGTGTTTCCAGTATTTTCTGTTTCTATTTCATATTTCAAGCATCTGCAGCTTTTTGATTTTCAGTTTTTTAATATTGTACTTTAGTATAATTTGCCCAAGGTCAGTACAAAGGACACAAAATGTTGAGTTTTCTTAAGTGGAAGATGCATTCAATACCTGCTCTGACTTTCCCTTGAGTTTCTCCTCTATCTTGCATTAGCTTTTAAAACATTGTACCAAGAGTGGGCCTTATCCATGAAAATTCAAAGTCGCTTAGGTGAAATATAATCACTCTTGTAGGTTTCTTTTAATTGTGCTTGTTATGCAGGCTTCCGACGTCTCTCTAAAAAGTAAACCAGTCCCTTTTGGGCACAAGGGCACCGAGAAGTGAATATTAAATAAATGAGTCTCATTTTTAAAGAAAATCAAAATTATTAGGTAACAGACTGCACCTATACAAGTTGGAAATAGTATATCCTCTAAAGGTCATTTTAATTGATATGGCTGCTGTACTGACTCTGATTAAAGCTATTTATTGCTGTTATACTGCCCAAATTTACTATCCTTAAATATATAAAAGATTTTAATTTTAAGTCTATTATTTAAAAATGTATTGTTTTCAGATTCTGCCTGATTATGTTGGCCCATGGCAGAAATTGTATTTGCCATTTACAAGTCAGCTTGAGTAGAAACTTCGGATAAGGTGATAGGGTTGTGGGGACAGTTTTCAAGCAGGCATGTTTTGAATACATTTTGTGTTGGAATTACCAATTACTTCCAGTGTGTAGATACTATCCAATACTGAAGCACAAGCAAATATACTTTAACTATAGGATTTCTCAACTGAATACAATTACATTTCAAAAACAGTTGGCAAACAAGTGCATGGAGCCCAGGAAAATCGCTCCCGTATAGTTAAAGCAAATGAGTATGTGCAGGTGTAATATGGAATATAAACTTGGGTTCTCTTTTTGTTATCACATTGCTTCTGTTTTGTGGTTTTATACTTAATTGCTATTTTCCATTATATGGATGATGGCCTCGAAGCTATTTTGGTGACAGAACTGAAAGCCCCGGTACAAAGAAGTTCAAAGTCTAAGTTGAATTACACTAGGACAATATGACAAAATGCTTGGAATGTTGGAATGGCAGAACAAATGGCTGCTGCATTTTGTTTTACAATTTTGAAGTTTACGTAGCACAGAAATTCACAACTGCTTCTTGCTGCTAAACATGCTATTCTGGAAAACCGATAGAGAATTTTGGAGGAAAAGTATAACACACTGATTACACTGTATAAGTGTTCAGCACTAATGACCAGGAAGAATATGAAGGCAAATGTTACTTAGTTAACATATTAGTAGCATAGAAAAATGTGAATAAATTAAATAAATAACCAGAAGAGTCAGGGGTGAAAGATGTGAAAATATGTTATAATCCAACAGGTACAAGTTAATGTGGCTTGGAATCAATTGTTTAACCACCTTTGATTTATTTGTTCTTCAATGATGTAGTATTCATTGTCAACCTGTCAGCATTCAGGTAGGTGTTTAATGAATGTTCAAAGTTGCAAACTTGTTGATTTGGTCACAAAGTTATCCTTGAATACAAATGCAAATCTGAATTTGATTACAACAGATTGTAAAATCTTTTATATTTGGCTTTAGAGCACTTGCTCAAAGCTGGACTATTTTTTAAGAGCCCTTTTAATTCCTCCACTCCCAGCATAATACCTTGTTTGGATAGGACAGGATGAAGGCTAAATAACCAGAGGCAGAAACACAGTGGTTATTATTTAATGCAACCAAAGTAGCTTCTAGGCTATCATCCATACAACGAAAATAGCAATTAAGTGTAAAATCACACAATAGAAGTGATGGGAAACAAAAAGAGAACCCAAGTTTATATTCCATGTTATACTCATGCATACTCATTTGCTTTAATTATATAAGGGAGATTTTCCTGAGCTCCGTACTTTTGGTTTGCATTGGTCTGGGGCCGGTTCTGCTGTTGCACAACTCCAGAGATTTGGGTTTGATCTCAACCTCAGAAGCTGTATGTGTGGAGTTTGCATGTTCTGCTTGTGACACGGGGGTTCCATTGGGTGTTTTGATTTCCTCCCATATCCCAAAATCATGCTGGTAGGTTAATTGGCCACTGTAAGAATTGTTTTTAGAGGAAATGGGTAGCAGGTGAATCAGAGAGGAGTGGTGGGCATTTGTGAGAGGGAATAGATCACAGGGAAACAAGTGCGGGATGTGACTGATGAGAGTGCTCTGAGACCCAGCATTGGTTTGATGGGCTGAATGGCTGCCTTCTATGTCATGATAAAATATGAAATGACAATGGAATTGGTAAACTTCAAGCAAAGAGTGTGGAAGGAGCTATTCACTAAACATAGCATGTCGGAACCTTTTGAAAGCTTAAAAAGGGAGATTTAAGATGTAACAGTGAATATCAGCTGGGAATTGGTGGTTTTAAAGATGCTCAAAACCCATTAAATACAACTTGTCTTGATGTGCACTGTTAACACAGGAAAGAATCCAATAGCCAATACAGAAAAAGATTCACCCACAACGTCAAGTGGGATTAGTCATTGGACAATGGGTGTAAGTGGTGAAGAGTTAGAACCAGGTGTCATCTGCGTCCTATCAATGTAATATATAGATAGAACACCATGTTGGGTGCATGGACACCAAGCCCAAATTCCACACACAGGTATTGAGGGCAAAGATCCACAGCAAGAGCAAGGATTTATAAAACTACCTCTTCAATATTTCATGTTTGTAAGGAGAGGGGAATTTTACAGCCATAACTTTATATTTATGCACCACTCATTTCCTCTTTGCTCTTTGTTTTCACTTGCACTTGCACTTGCACCTGCTCCCTTTGGGGGAGCATGAACCACAAACAGCTCCCAGGTCAGTATTGTTCAGCTCTTCAGTTATCAGAGCATATGTTGAGCAGTCAGTGGTCGCATACCCATCATGCTGCTTTCCTCCTTGCAGGCAGTACTCAACCTTTTCTTGGCATGAAAAAGATTTGGAACAGGACATGTGTAAAGCTATGGGAACTCATTCCTATTTTATCTGACTTTGGAGCAACAGTGGTAAAGAATGGTTATGGCTGTCATGTCCACTTAAGCTCTTCCTCTAGTAAATCACATTAAATTCTACATTGTCATAATCTCACCACAGATATGACCATTGTCATTTATAACAAGTTGACATGTTTATTGATACCAACGACTTCACTGCTTCAGATCTATCGAGACGTTGAATGGAATACAAGAAGTTCACCTCTACTTGCATCAGTTAACTTTAATATGTTGTTCCATTTCACCTGGCTCTTTTTTCTTGAGTTACTGTTCCCTTGATAAGTTTGGCTCCCTGGAGGTTTGGCTCATTTCCACCTGAAGTACTCCCTTTTCTGTGCCAGTCCAAGCAAAGCTTCAGACAGCTTTTATTTCATTAATGTTTTGCTTATCAAGGGGAAAAGGGCATTATGCAAAGCATCATGAGGTTTTTGTGGCATAGAAATGGGTCTTTGAGCCCAGCAGTTCCATGCTGCTGTTACACTTGTGGTTATTCCTACCCAACTCCTGACCATCTTCTCAACCCTGTATCCAGCCACGTACTTGGCCCCTCACTGGCCATTCTCCTGCCCTGTGGCTGCTGCCGGAGATGGGGGTTGTGTTCCCAGCCACATGGTGATGCTAGGTGGTTAAGGCTGAAGCAGATGAACCCGATTAATTATCGGCACCCACTTTATTGACAGCTTCAGTCTATCTTTACTGCTACTCCTGACCTACAAGAAGATAAAAAGGCCATATGCAGGCCAATAAACAGCAAGAGCTTAGGGAACAGAGAGGTCCATATTTACATGCACAAGGACTGATGTATCGAGGCATGGGCTGAAGCCAATGATTGTCTCAATAAGAGAGAATCTAAACACCTTTCCTGGACTCTCACCTGCATTACTATGGATTCTCCATCTAATTACAGATTACAGGCTCCATGAACAGTGCAACTCAGGAGCAGAGTGCAGAAGAACAGTGCAACTCAGGAGCAGAGTGCAGAGGACTCTCACCTGCATTACTATGGATTCTCCATCTAATTACAGATTACAGGCTCCATGAACAGTGCAACTCAGGAGCAGAGTGCAGAAGAGACTGTGGGAATGCAATATAATGGAACTTACGGTGCTCAAAATACTGATATTACCTTTGAATAGCATCATCTCATTTGCAATTAACACACCAACTTGGTTAACGAGATCACTATTAATCAGGTAATTTTCACTTCAGAACAAGTGTTAACACCGCAGTATTAATTATAACTTAATGGACAAGTCAGCCGTTTAGGAACTTAGTTCATCCTGTTTGTGCCTTATGAATGGGTTTTGATCTGTGAAAGTAAGAAGTGAGCATGTTGTAAAGCAGGCCTAATGTGCTTTCATCTTTTTACAACATCAAACTTCACCCCGCTATTATTGTTAAAAGTACTGAGAATATATCAAAACAGGAAACCTTAGAAGCCCTAAGCAGGTCAGGTGACATCTGTAGAAAGAGAAACGTAAGATTATCATCAGTTCTGATAAACAGTTGTCAGCCTGGAACATCGGACTGGACATTTATAGTGGTTTGATGGCCCAGCTAAGCCAGGGACTGTGGGCAAGTAGGCTGTCAAAGTTTCTTTAGCGTTTTTGTAGGCTGGGCTTGCACTGAAACACCATCTCCCATCAACCCCCATATAACGTAGTTCACAAATAGACGGTCTTGCTGTGTGGCAGGGCCTCAGTATTATGGTTGAAGTCAACACCCTAAACAAGGTAGTCAGGCATCAGTGCAAGGTTATGTGTGACCTTCTCTCCTGGGTCAGGGCTGGTGCGCATGGACTGGGGGGCGTAACTGTTTGCAAATTCTGGGACATTAACTCCGTTTCATTCTCTGTAGCTGTTACCTGATTCGCAGAGAGTTTCCAATATTTTTTGTTTTGATGTTGTTTTCCACAATCTACAGTATTTTGCTTCATTGAAAATGTTTTGTAGCATGCCTGGGTCATGAGTCAACCAGCAGTTGATCCTGCCTCAGGCTGTTCATGTTTATTGTAACTCTTAAATATCAACCTTATCATCCCTGGTATTGTTTAACTAAAAGCGTTCATTTATAACTTCTTTCTGGATATTAATCTAAGCAGGAGGCCACATAAATTTCACTTGTGAGTGTCTCTTTGAAAAAGCACCAAGTGCACTGCAGTTCTTTATTGAACTGATTACTACTTCATGAGTTAGCCTCTGAATTTGATTTGCTGGTCTAAACTTGTTTAGTTAACTATGTCCAACTTCATGTACTGTGTGCTGGAACAGGCTGGTAATAGCTAAGGTCTGTTCCAACACATAATACCAAAGTTGGACTTGGTTAACTACATGAGCTTAAACCAGAAAGTCATATCTGTGAGAACAAATCTAGTGATTTGAAAAATCTTTCTGTATATTTAATTTTATCATATACATCTCACTAAAGCCAGATTTTGATGGTGGAGAAAGTAGAGAGATGCTGGGGTGCTGGGAACTGAGTGGGATGGTGAAAGCCTGTGACGACAACATTTTAACTCTTGTTCCTGTGTCTCCCGCTGCCACATTTTGATGTGTTTGCAGTTACAGTCAGTACGATGAGATAAGGATTGCAAAAAGCCAAAAGAAGATATTTAAGAAGAAAAGGTTAAGGAAAGTAGGAAGTGTGAAAGGAAGAGGTAGAATCAGGTTTATTATCACTGACTTATATGATGTGAAATTTGTTGTTTTGCGGCAGCAGTGCAGTGCAAAGACGTAAAATTACTATAAAGGACAAAAATAAGTAAATAGTGCAAAAAAATGAATAACTAGGTAGTGTTCATGGGTTCACTTCTGTTCAGAAATCTGATGGTGGAGGGAAAGAGGCTGTTCCTGAATCATTGGATGTGGATCTTCAGACTCCTGTACCTCCTCCCAGATGGTAGTAACGAGAAGAGGGCATGTCCTGGATGGTGAGGGTCCTTAGTGATGGATGCCGCTTTCTCAAGGCACCATTTCTTGAAGATACCCTCGATGCTAGAAGTCTTCAAGCTGAGAGAAGGGAGGAAAAGGAAATGAGAATAAAGAAAAAAGTAAGACATCAAAGACAAAGTTGGAGGTATGCAAAGGTAAAATAATAAATTTCACTGTAGATGTGAAGTGGTGCATATTGTTAGGAGATACAAGGCCAAATTATCTGTGGGAAACTGGGTATAGGAGTAAAGAAGTCTGAGGATGTAGGTTCATAAATCATTATTAGTAGCAGTGCAGGTTTAACAAAACCATTGAGTCCAAATGAAGCAAGTGGTATACTTCTAAATGAAAAGTTCAAAAAATATTGTTAATTATGCAAAGCTAGAAATTGTTATACACAAGTGTGGGAAAATGTAAATATATAAGCCCATCTTATAGGCACCATATGCTTAAAAATTGATTCTTAAGAGCCATCAAGTCCAGATGAAATAACACCAATCGTGAAATTGGACCGGGCACTGAAATGTGTGATCTGCTTTTGGATGTGAAATCCTGTGCACACCTATTCAGGTAGTAAATGTTTCTGTCCACATCAACATGAATTGGAGCTCAGAACTTTACACATCAACTGCATTAGAATGGACTCTCCAAAACCTACTGTTGACACTGGGAGATCTGAGTGGGTAGCTTCAGAACAGACTGCAGTCTGCTCAAATACCTAACAAAGTCCACAGGGTGTACAACAACTAATGGTGAGGTTCCTCTCCAGCCTTTAACTGCTGAGGTACCCATGCCCTTGGTGCCTGAGAGATGACAGCACTGGCAGTACAAGGCTTTAGGACAGCCCAATTGGCCATTTGGGAAAAGTTGCTGATCTCAAGACATGACGTGCCCACCTGAGAAGAACCTATCTTCAAAGACTTCAGAGATGCTGCATCTTACCTGGACCTGTCTTATGAGTAATGCATTTGCACGTTCAGGTTTCCCAAGGGCCGTTGTATTAAAGATATATTGCATCCTATGGAATGACGTTCATCCATGCTCTCTCGCGTGAACTTCACGTTTGTGTTCACTGAAAGCAGCACCCTGTTTAGGTCATAGCTTTCTTACTTAATTCAACACAGAAAGACTCTATTCAGCCTACCACGTCCATGCTAGCTCCCAGCAGAACATTCCCATCAGTTCCATTCCCTCTCCTTAACTCCCTCCAACCCTGCAACTTGTCCTCTCTCACATGTCCATCAAGTCTTTGGTTCGTTTGTCACTTACTTGCACTCAGGAATAATTCACAAGAGCCAATTAACTCAATGGCACGTCTTTGGGATGTGGGAAGAAACCAAAACACCCTGGGAAACGCAAACAGTCACAGAGAAAATGTGCAGACTCCAAGCGGTGAGCACCTGATGTCAGGATCCTTGGGCTTTTGAGGCAGCAGCAACAACCGTTGCATCAGTGTGCTGCCCTTTCGTTCAATGCGGACAAGCTGGACCTTGGTGGCATGTCACTCTTCCTGAGGAGCTTCAAGCAGCTGCTGTAGCAGAGAAGAGGCTTCATGAAAGCAGAATAACATTGAGTGGCCTCCCTCTCTTCCTCCACAGCAGCCCTCACCTGAACCGGCAAGTGCTGATACACTTATGGTCCAGCCCTTGCAAAGAAGCACTGTGGACTCCAGAGCTGAGGTCATTGGTTTCTGCCTCCATGCAAAGCTGCTGCGAGAGTATTGAGATGGACTCCTCCATGTTCCTTGATGTGACCTGCAGGCAGTATTGTGCACCTGCATCAGCCTTAGCATGAAAGTATCCCAGTTGTGGTCTTCATCTGAGTGGTCTTGGCAGTACAGATATATGGACCCCACCCCCTGCTCCAGTGAACCCTGGACCAGATTCCCTGCACCTGATACCATTCTGCAGCCTGTGTTTCTCCTGGTGACATGCATCCCTCTAATCTAATTGTCTCATGCCCTATTGTTCCAGTCTCTGAAGTTCTGCAGTGGAGTGCAATGACACACCTGTGCTTAATTTCCTCACTTTTATCATTCACCTCCACCAGCACTTCCCTCTTGCTCAGTACTGTGGTGAGGGGTAAACAGGGAGCTTCTCCTCACACCTGGTAAAGACGAAATGAAAGAGAGTTGCATGAAACTGCAGTCAAAACACCTCCATGTTTCCTTCCATAGTTCAGTCACAGAAGATATAGTTTTCATAGGGTCTTTTTGGGTTGAGGTTCCTTTTGCACACTTTAGTGTGTGTGTGTGTGTGTGTGAGAGAGACACATGGCACACAGGCCCTCCCTCCTGGCATTTATCTCACTTCACAGGATTCCAATATACCTTTCTGAAAATGGTTGAGCCCTCTTCTGCTCTCCAGTGGTCTCTCTCCTTCACACTGGCCACGGTATGTGCTGCTGCAAACTGACTGACTGCCGTGGGGAGTATGGCTTTAAGGATTGACACTTGGTGGTTTTTCATCAGCCTGGACAAAGCAGGAAGCTTGTTGGGTGTCAAGTTTGGACAGAGCCGCTGGACAGGCTTGTGAGATGCTGGAGAAAGTTGCAACAGAGGTCCGGGATTGTGGGATAAACACCATGGCACCAGGGGACGGGATTAAATTTCTGCAAATCAGGGCTATCCTGACCAAGTGGTCACCCCCATATAATGTTTTCATATTTTCTTATGACATAGGAGGAGGTCATTTAACCATTGAGTCTATGCTGGCCCTCCGAGCAAACCCATCGGTCTCATTCTCCTGCAAAATATCCTCTCTCATGTACCCACCCGCTCCCCTCCCTCCTGAATCTCCGGCAACCCATGGACACTGAGGCAATTTACAGCAGCTAATTAACCTACCAGCACGTCTTTGGGATGTGAGAGCAAATTGAAGCGACCGGAGGAAACCCCAGCAGTCACAGAGAGAAGGTGCAAACTCTACACAGGCAGCACCTGAGGTTAGAATCAAACCTATGCTACAGGAGTTGTGCAGCAGGAACATTAACTGCTGCGCTACAGTGCTGCCTCCTCAGGATCTGCTCTTTCCTACATTGTAGAGGCAAAACGCAAAGTGTGTGTCTGTTCATTCTGCAAACTTAAGTCCAAGCTTCCAGCTGCCTATCACTTTACTTCTCCATCCCACTCTGCTCTCGTCTCTTTCTCAGTGACCTCCTGTGCCTTTGCAAACTCAAAATTACCACCCCAACTTTCAATGTGCTACTACACTGAGCTCAACACTGAGCTCAGCGATTTCAGTTGATGAGCATTTCCAGCACTTTTATTTCTGATTTCCAACATTCACTCCACAGTCCTTTAGTAATTTCAGCTAACTATTTTGTATTTACATCTCCTTTTCTTTCCTAATACCATCTTATTTCACCCTGCTCTGTCAACTTTTTGATCCATTGATCCCTCCTTCCTTCCACTGGAGGAGATCTTCCTTTGTGTTCCCTTCTCCCGTCCCACTTCTGCATCTTGAAATACTGTATAACTGATTCCGGCTTTAATGAAAGGTCTTCAGCTTGAAACGTTAACTCTATATCTCTGCTGCCTGACGTGCTATTGTCTGGTATTGTGGTATTGTCTGGTTCTGACTGAATATCAAACTGTCACTTTATGGATTTATTTTGTGGATGCAAAATTGTATTGTTAAACAGGATATGTGTATTCAGAAAGTGGCAGTATACGCACATACCAAGGCATACTCCTAAAAGCTTAGCACAAAGAAGAACAAATGCATTAAACCGAGGTGTGAGTTCCACACTTGGTTATGTGGCTCATTCAAGAGAGTCTGCAACAAAGTGATTTTCTCCCACACAGTCACAGTGAGAATCAAAGTAATTTGTGTTCATAGGGCACTGCCTGCTGGATTTCCCGTCTGTCATTTGTCACACTGAATTATCACCTCAATAAATCAAAGCCACTTAATTAAATTTTATAAATGACTTTCTCACATCAGACTCTAGAAAATGGTTCTGTCTCCTTTCCATTTTTTTTGTTTGTGTTTGCTGTGTGTCTAGTCACGTTGAAGAATGCAGTGCCTGCGCTGGAGAATGGAATGCTTTTATGTGAGCACCATTGTCGGCATCAATCTGGTTTAAAGCAGAAAACTTCTGAATGAGTATCATTCCATCTTCCCTGCACCAACAATGTACAGTGCCTGTAGACATTCCCTTTTTGCATTGTGCTGCACATCAACTATCATTTTTAGCTCTTTGCTGCCAGTTTGATATCAATGCATGCCAAAAGTTTACTAATTTCGTGCTGCAGAAGCACTGGCGAATGGATTAAACAGCAGCTGAATTGTTTTACAGTGGATTCCTTTTATGGAGAGAGAGTGAAGGCCTTCAAAGGTAAACTTTACAATGACTGGTCAGCTTGTGTGCAGGGTTTCACAAAACTAACTGTACGGTGTAAATGCCTGAACCAGGCCCAGAAATGGAAGGTGGTGTGTGACATGTAACAACTCCCTCACAGATCTTGTGATGTGCCAGTTGAGACGACTCATGTGAAGGAAAATCAAGGTTGTTTTCAACATACTCCAAAAAGTTTGCTTGAGAACTGTCATAAGACGGCAGCAAATAGGGTTAGATCACAATAGTTTTGCAAAGCTAATCAGCGCTGAGCAACATTATATATTCACTTTATCGGGTCTTTCTGTTGCCACCCTGCCCAGCATGTATTGCTTATCCATGATTGTCCTTAAGAAGATAGTTCCAAGCTCCTTGAAAAGGTAGTGGTGGGCTTCCTCCTCGAACTACAGTCCTACTGATGAAGATACTCATAGTGTTGGGTAGAATTCCAAGATTTAGACCCATTGACAATGAAGGACCAGCAATATATTTACAAGTCAGGATAGAGTGCTACTTGGACAGGAACCTGCAGATGGTTGCATTCCCATGTGCCTGTGGCTCTTGTCCTTCTTGGTGGTAGAGGTGGTGGGCTTGGATGGTTTCATCACAGCAGGCTGCCTGAGTAAATGCAGTGCATTTTGTGGATGGTATACACACTGTGCACCGGTGGTGGAGGGAGTGATTGTTCAGAGTGGTCCATGAGCTGCTTTGCCCCGGATGTTATTGAGAATCCTGAGAGTCATTGGTGTTGCATTCATCCAGTCATGTGAAAATGATTCCTTCAGATCCTGACTTGTGCTTTGTGGATGGTGGAATGGTGTTGGGTGTCACGAAGTGAGTCACGAGCAACGGGATACCCAGTCTCTGATTTGCTCTTCTAGCCATAATTATGTATGTGATTAATCCAGTTGATTTTCTGGTCTCTGGTGATCTGTAGGATGTTGACAGTAGAGATCTTGGCCATGTTGTGGAATGTGAAGGGTGGATGGTTGGGCTCTTTCTTATTGGAAATGGTCATCAGCTGGCATTTTTGTGGCACAAATGTTCCTTGCTATTTATCAGCCCATGCCTCTGAATGTTATCTAGTCTTGCTACATGTCAGCACAAAGTACATCATTTGCTGAGGAAATGGAAGTGGAATTGAACATTGTGAAAGTATCAGTGAACATCCCCACTTCTGTCCTTGTGATAGAAGGGAGGTGATTGATGAAGCAACTGAAGATGGTTGGGCTAGGACTGTGCCCAGAGAAATGCCCGCAGTCATGTCCTGGAGCTGGTTGATTGACCTTGAACAACCACAACCATTTTTCTTTATGCAGGGTATGACTCCAATCATTGGATTGTTTTCCCTTTGCCCATTGACTTCAGTTTTACTAGGTTCCTTGATGGCACATTAAGTCAAGTGCTGCCTTGATATCAATGACAGTCACATTCACCTCACCTCTGGAATTCAGCTCTTTGATTGAGGCTGTGATGAGGTCTGGAGTCAAGTGTTCCTGGCGAAATCCAAACTAGGCATTGGTGAGTACATACCCATTGATTGTCCTGTCATTGACACTTCTTGTCGCTTTACTGATGATTAAAAGTAGAATCATTAAGCTAGATTTGTTTTGTCCAACTTTTTGTGAATAGGACATAACTGGAAGCGTCCAACAATGACAATGCAGCCATTAAAGCAAGCCCAAAACGTTAAGGGAAAGTTCAGATCAGCACCCAGCAAAATACAATTTGAAGACATGAAGAGAGCTAGAAAATCATTAGTTTAAATGGGTCATTTTGTCTAGCATGGACACATGGGCCAAATGCCTTATTTGATGCCATTTTTTTTGTCTCTATCATTAATGTCAAATGAATCTCTTCAGTGCTTATGTTATATAAATCAGCACCATTTATGCAAAAAAGAATTGAAAACAGTTTGCTGAGTTTGGCATGTGGCCAATTCGTAAGACTGACTTAAGTTCGTAAGACTGACTTAAGTTCGTAAGACTGACTTAAGTTCGTAAGACTGACTTAAATTAAAGAAGGCAGAACTTTCAAGGGAGCAGCTTTTTCTGAAGGCAGTTAATGGCAATGCCAAGTACAGCGATGTATCAAGTCATACCATATGGTACAATCAGTTCTTAAAAGTACACTAACACTTATATACACTCTCCTCTAATGCTCCCAGCTCCCTGATCCTCCAATGCATCTGATTTCTTCTGTCTCCTCTGATTCTCTTCACCTCCTCCCACCCCTCCAAGGCTCCTCTGATCTTCCCAGCACCCCGCTCTAGGCCCCTCCCATTCTCCCTCTCTCTCTCCCCCAAGGCCCCATTTATCCTCCCGGGCCCCTGAGTCTCCTTCGATACTCCTGACCACTCGTTTCTTTTGCAAACTGTGGGAGTGTGATCTCAAGTGCATCACCTATAAAGGTGATGTAGCTGATACAGCAGAAACATTTCGAAGAGAATGGGATAAGCTGAAGGGGGGAAAACTGCGGGTCTATGGGGAACCAGCAGGGAAATGTGATTCATTGTAGGACACTATCAAAGACTCTGCACAGGCACCTTGGGATTATCCTAAGCTTCTTCAAGGAATCCTTCACCTCTGCTTCATACCTTCATGGACTTGAGAGCTAACTTCAATATTGAAATGCCAAGCAGGTTGAGTTGCAAACCAAAGCAATCTTGTTTGATCCATGAACTTTTATTGTGTTCTGGCAGAAAGTGGCCACAGTAGCACATTCATTTATAAGATTTGAAGCTTTCATTAAGGACTACCTGAAATATTATTGGCTTTATGGAGTATAGTACTGCAAGTTATTTAATTAAACTCGTATTTTATTGCTTGAAGCACAACAATGATAATTCATTCTGAACACTCATTGGTCTAATTTAAAACAATATTTCAAATGCTTTTCATTAGAAAATAAAATTGAGCATACAGTTAGGTTTCCAAGGCCAGAATGCTTTTTATTATGAAACAGATAATTTCTTCTTTCAAAAGAGAAACACACTCCCCATAATTCTCTTTGTAGTGTTTCCATGGTTTTCATCTTTTAATGACAAGTGCTGGTTTTAGAAACACCAGGGTTTTACTAAACTTCAGAACTGTAGGTGGAGGTGGCAGAGTGGGAGAGCAAACCAGAGGGAATGCTGAAAACATTCCTTTATATCTTGAACAGACAAAATATTGTGACTATTTTCACAGAAGCAGCCAAGGATCAAAGAAGATTTAGTGGAGATTTATGAAATTATCTGAGATATTGATGGAGAGAACAGGGGCAAACAATTTCCTCTAAGTCCAAAGCCTCATGAATTTAAAACCGTGAGAAAATATTGCTGCAGGAAGCGATTGAATTAGAAGCCGTTGCATCTTTAAAGGGAAAAGTGGGTAAACCTTAGAAATGAAAATCCCATAGAACTTGTTTTAGATTGCAGCAGCAAAGAGCCAGCAGAGAAACAATGGTCTGAATGGCCTCCTTATGTTAAATGCTGAAGGTAGCATAATTTTACTTTATATATTTCAGAGGGTTAGCAAAAGAGTGGCCTTGGTTGAAGTTTGTAAGAATGTGCTGTCTTCCATGATGGTTCAATGTATTCAACTTTCCCCTCAAATGTGTATATAAATATATAAAATGTGTCCTCTGGAATGCATTTATTTTTAAAAGAAAATAAAGTTTGCAATCAGATATTGGCTTCTCGTTTAGTAAGACTTATGTGAAGTGGAGTAATGAACTGTATGAACCTTTCTACTGCACAGAGTTCTTTTTTGCCATGAGAGTACATTAAGAACTTTTTATTTAATCCAGGTCCATTCACTTTGCTTATGAATGATTATTTTAATATTGCACAGCTAGTAGACACATGTTATGAAATCTTACTTTATGCAATGCTCTAGCTTGATGCAGTGTAACGATAGTACTATGTAACATGGTGTATCTCTCAGTTTGATTTCATCAGCAGTTGTGACTTTACCCTGGGTTTCTGAATCCGTCATTTTTTGCAAATTAAAAGTCAATGGTCCCCACTAGGAGAGCACCAATTCAGAATCACATTTTCCTTCCCCACTGCCCCATAACCCAACATCATTCCTCCATCGTCCAGGCCACTATCTTTTAAAATAATACCGGTCCTGTATCTAAACAAATCTGCATTGGAGAGTGGGTGATATTTTATATAAATTGTCACCCAATGCATTATGTTTTAAGTAAAATCATCAGTGACCTGTATGCAAAACAAAACTTTGCCAAGACTGACATCACAATGGTACAAGTTTGCTCAAACCAAATGGGTGGACATGAATTGGAAAACCATGTCTAAGCAGTGCAAATAGACTCAGCAAATGCCAAGTTACCAGGAGCTGTGGGTTAGCATTGAGCATTACCAGTTTAAGCATCTCCAGATTGGTTTGCAAGGTCCAAGGGAGCCACTTACTGTTGCCAGTCTGTGGTGTGGTTCTTAGCTGTGTATAGAAATTCAAAATGGAGTGTCTTCAGAGGGAAGGGCAATCAATGGGTAGTAGTGGTTTCTGTACCACTTTCAGCATACTAAGGATAGTTCAACAGAATATACTTGTCATATTTTAAGGTAACACACTATCTTATCATGGGCAACATTAATATTGCACATGTTGAAAATTGCACTAATAATTGTGAGATTATTGTAAAGTAGGTTAAATGGGCAAAGTGTTCCATCATGGTTCAGCAAGTCTGAAGGAAAGGGAAGTTTTTTTTTGTTTCTGTGTGAACAAAATGAGCCAAACCACGACATTCAGACATCAAGAAATTGGGGCTATTGCTAAAGCATAACATGCCACAGCAAAAGGTTGTTGCTGAGAAAGTTGGAACCACGAAGTTTACAAAGCCGCTGGAACTTTGCATTTCATGCAATAAACAAAGGAAGCAACATTAGAGGCTGAAAAGATTAGATTTGGGTTAAGCCCGCAAGCATTGCATCAGCTGGGTGTAATTATGTTGTGCATAGGTTCAGACTGAAGTACCAATTCCACAAGTATTGCAGCAGTTCAAGAAGCCAGCCCACCATCACCTCACTGAGATAACTTGCTGGGGTTGCCAACCTCTCATGAATGAATTGAAGAAAGGTATCTGAATAATGTCAGGGTGAGAACTGTTTCATCCAAAGGTTAGAGCAGCCTTGAGGCATGCCAAAGGTCCTTTGGCCATTACAGTGATCTACCATGGTTACAAGTGGAGGAAACAGGTTACTATAGTTGTTTGGTATTTTACAAAATACCGGAGAATATTTGGAAAAGGAAAGTACAGTTTTAAGTCCCCCTGTGTTAAAGCTCCCAGAAGAAAAATACTTTAAAATAAATGTATTAAAACTTGATGTTTTATATCATTCAGTCTTGAATCTCAGGACAATTATTCTGCAACTGTTGCCATGGGGAACGTGCTAAAATTGAACAGAGCTAGCACTCAAGTATACTCTGACAGAGGCATGTGGATCAAGTGCTTCTTAAGAAAGACTAGCATTTATATAGCACCTTTTACAACCTTAAGATATTCCAAAGCAATTTACTACCAAATTATTTGGTTTTAAGCATGGTCAAATGTTGTAAATTTGGTAGCCAATTTAATTACAAGAAGATCCCACGAGCATCAATGTGATGAAGACTTGATAACCTGTTCCTGTTCCATTAATATTCAAGACTGAGATAGATTATTAGATTAGAAGATCAAAGGTTATGGGGATCAGGCAGGGATTGAGACCTACAGTCACATCAGGTATGATTCTATTGCATGGGAGGACAAGGTAAAGGGGCTGGATATCTCACACTTACTCCTATTTCTTATGTTATAATAAACATTGTCCAGAATACCTGGCTAACATCGCTGCTCGGTGCCAAGGGATTTTTGACATCCATCTGAGAGAACAGGTGGGGCCTTTATTTAGCATCTCATCCTGGAGATGAGGCCTCTGACAGTGCAGCACTCCCTCAGTGCTGCACTGCTGTGTCAGCCTAGATTTTCTGAGCTCAAGCTTCTAGAGTGAGACTTGAACGCATGGACTTCTGGCTACCAACCAAGTCATGGCTGACACAGTCTTGCACAAAGATTACACGATGTTGTGGTCAGTGACAGTGCGCCAATCTTACTTACTTTGATGAACTCCAATTCGTCAATTTTGACCGGAAGCTGACACTGGTGTTGGGCATTTTTAAAACACATGCATTACTATATTACATTACAGTACAAAGCATTGCAAAATCACAAGCATTACTAAGGCCACAAACTACTGCAAGAACATTTTGAGGAGAGTGCATAGAGAGAGGGCCCTGCCCTGGGCAATAGGTGCAGGGGGTTTGTTTGTTGAGATGAGGTGACCAGATGGAGGGAAAACATGGTCAGCCCTTCCTGGTTTTAATTATTACATGAATGCAGTAACATGATTGCAGTGATCATTGTAACATAAAACATAAAAACATTCAAATGAAGCTCTTATTCAACTACTTTGGCAAGTACAGAAATATTACTTAAACTGTGTGAGATTATTAAACACAGACATTCAGATGGCTCTGGGTGGTGTTGTACAAAAAACTTAAAGTTTATAATCAAGTATTGCAAGTAATGAAGAAGGTAAATGGAATGTTGGCCTTTATTGCAAACTGGGTGGAGTACAACAGTAAGGGCGTCTTTCTCCAACTGTACAGGTTGTTGGCAAGCCCTCACCTGTTGTGCTGTATACAGTTTATAAACCTTATTTAGGAAAAGATATACTTATCTGGGGGCGATGTGGAGAAGCTTCACTGGATTGATTCCTGCAATTTCCAGCAAGGCCAGCCTTTATTGCCCATCCCTGATGGCTCTCTGAAATGGCCCAGCAAGCCATCCTATTGAATGATGCTCATTGATGTGTCTGGAGTCACATAACGGCCAGACATTTGTGAACCAGATGGGTTCTTGCAACAACTGTGGTCATCGTTTCTACTTTCTTTTTAAATTCTGGATTAGTAGCTGAATTTAAATTCTACTGTTGATATGGTGCAATTTGAACTTGGATCAATTATTCCAGGCCAGCTAAGACTGGTCTCTTAAGGCCCAGTCATTGGATGTATCTGTATGTTGCAAATGTTTGGTACTCTCTATCCCAGAGAGCTATGGAAGCAGCATCAATGGGAATATTTAAGGCTGAAGTTGATGGATTTTTGGATTATAAAGGAGTTGAGCTTTATGGCTTTGGCAGGAAAATGGAACTGAGGTCAAATAACAGGTCAGTCATGGTCTTAAAAAATGGCAGACTGAGCTTGAGGGGCTGAATTCCTTCCTTCTCCAATCTCTTATGTTCTGATGTTCATGTGGTTGTAGCTTATTGCACGTTGACATTGGCCTGGGTATTACTGACACTCTCCTGCTGCATTCGCTGCCTGTGCACTCCACTCCCACCAAGCTCACTGGCCCAAATCATGCTGACTGGTAGCCGGCAAATGTAGGGATCTGAGACCGGTCAAAAGTCAGATGCCACCTCAATTGGCTGCTCGTTCAGCCTTTGGACTCGACGCTGAACCCAGCAGCAGAGCAGAGCCGTGCTGTGCTGAGGGTGGGGTTCAGACACATTCCATACACGGCCTTCATCTTTACACCAAGGAGGGCCGCAGTATGAATGGTGACCCCATTCACTTGAAAGGGTCCACTGACCCAGTGGAAAAATGAAAGTGCTTTACTTATGTTGAATCCTTTGCAATGGAAGCAGGCTATTCTTGCCTTGAGAAAGACTGAACCCTTGAAAATACCACAGAAGATCCTAGTTTGTCTCTTATAGAATTATTACACTTTAATCCACCATTTCTAGGATTCAATTTCCACAAATCCTTTTGAAAATAATGGATGACTCACACACCATGTTTTACATTGATGAATAAATAGCTTTATTATGCATTTGGAGAGGAACAAAATGACAGGTCAATGAATGTAATTATCCCTAAGATGTGGGTGTAGATCTTTCTCATATGATTATTTGTAACTCTATCAGATGGGCATTTATATTGCAGTGTAGGAACACACCATTTAAAATTAAAATGTTAGAATGGAACTGTAACTGATTTAAGCTGTCTTGAAATTGCCAGGTGAAAAATCAATAGTGTTACGTTTGTTTCTTGTCCCTATCCTTATGCTGTCAACATCTATCTACAATACTGACAAATTTGCTTATTGCTTTGAATTTAGCTGTTTAACCCAATCTTCTGCAATAAAAGCAACCTTTTCCATATTTTTCTCAGGAATGCAGAAGACATTGATAACCACACAAACTTTAACGTTTATTAATAAATGTCTCCACCTTGGTTAAGAGTGTGGTGTTACTAAAAAGCTGTTCGGATTTCCATTCAAAATGTTGCAGTTGATGAAAAACTGAAATAAGAGAATGCTAGAAATATTCAGCAGGTCAGGCAGTACCCGAGGAGTGAAACAGAATAAATGTTTTGGGTGAATGACCTTTCAAATTATTTAAGATATTAATTTAATGAATTCTGAAATCATTTTTCCAGCTTGTTCGGGGTATAGCTCACAAAAGCTGTTGAAGATGTATGCCAAATTCAGCAAACTGCTATATCCACTCAAGTGGAGACAGACCTATATTTGGGTATCATGCAATTGTACGCTGCTGTCGTTTCCCAGTCCGCTAAGTGCTAGTGCTGTGGTTATGAGAAGGTGTATGAGTATTAGTGATCATGCTGCTCCATGAGTGTGTTAAAATGTATCTTGAGACTATATTGTAATTCATTCTGTGAAGTATCTAAATATGTGTTATTTGCTGAATGGACAGTGGTACATCTACAATGTTGACGATGCTGCTGATGATTCTGCCTTTTCTCACATGCTTAATTGTGCCTGTCACAGAAAACTCATCAATAGGCAGGTCCTCACAATATGTGAAGCCATACAAAATGTGATGCATTCAGTGAACGTGCTCCAGGATGCACCCAGGATGAGACAGCACCACCATGGCAAATCACATAATCAGGTTTAAAGATCTAAATTGGTTTTATTGTAAGAGGAAAACCCAGAAATTGGTTCTAAACCACTTCTGTTGCATTAAATGGATATTGTCTTACACAAACATCGAGTTGGAAATCAACAATAAAAATTTGTTAAATTGCCACTTCCTCACTTCGCTTCCCATTGAAAAACGTTGTTTGCGCTTTCTCAGATGGCAGCTGCTGGCTGAGTTCACTGTTGTCACCTCACTTGTATGTTGCCCACTGAGAAATAGGTCAACATTATTAAAGTACTTGCTCCATAACATGGAGATGTGGGACACAGAGATGCAGGACAAGTGAGGGGCTGTTGAATGGTGCAGTTTAATAGGGTTTCTGAAGATTTGGAGCAGCTATGATTAGTGTCTGTACAGTGATTGGGTGTGGGGTAGTATACAGGGCCTGGTGCTGACTGGGCAGTGATTGGCCCCAGTACAATAAAGGGGCCCTCTAAATTAATAGGGCCTGAGGCAATGATTGAGGCTGGTGCAGTGATCTGGTTCAGTACAGCCATTACTTTGTACTGAACCATATCACTGCACCAGCATTGATCAGGACAACAGCTCAAAGCACTTAAGTTCTCAGATAATTCTGAGCACTGCTTGTCTGTAATAGCATTAAACTCATTTTTGGTGAGTCAGAATAAAAATGATGTCCCTGTAAGGACCCTTTAATTGATGTATGGCTTCCAACTTTCAGTGTGCAGTACACCTTGTTTAGCTGTGGGCAAGCAACAAAGGTTGTAGATCATGATCTTTTGATCTACTTTCACTGCGTGTATTAGAAATGCACGCCATTCACATTGCTGATGTCATCAGGTGTGAAGTATGATGCAGAAATGACACCCAGCTAGGGTGAATCACAACAGGAAATGCCCGGTCTAATTTTTTGATGAGTGGGTCTTCAACATGACACACAAACGTTTCAAAATATGTACAAAGCATGTTTTGCCTGGTTTACACGTGAAGAAGCACATTTTTTTTTCTAATCTAATTTAGAAATTCAGAAAGAAAAGCCAAAATAAATCAGTTGGAACATTAGCAAAAGGTGCATGACTCTCATCAGTAGCTAAATGTATTTTGGGACAATTTCAGAATCCTTACTGAACCCTTTAACAAATCTATGTAACTGTCTTAGAAGGCTGTACCACTGTTATTACTACCTTGTCTGAATGATTTGATTCAAGAAATGAGGATTTGTTGCTCAGGTGTTTCCTTCAATCAGTTTTTCAAACGTGGATCCAAAGTACCTTCTGTGCTGAGCAAGTTTCATGAATAAACCCAGATTGTTGCAGGTAAACCTGCTTTCTTAATCAATCATTATTTTAAAGCCTTTAAGCACAACTTCTTCATTAGTTTGATGACCAGCTTAGTCGTTGTGGCTTGTTTTCTGCAGGCAGCCTGAGTGGTATTTCAGATAATTTTCAGTTTTCATATGGACCCATTACACATTTGAGATGGTGAACACATGCTTGTATTTATCATTTCGGCGGTCGGGGATAATTGCAGTTGCAATTGACTCTAAGTACAGGCACGGACTGCCTAGTGGGACACTGGCAGTCTGCCAGCTGCAATTCACCAGCTAACTCTGGGAAGAACAGTTAATGTACCTGCAGGCAAGCTTGCCAGAAGGACATGGGTAACCCTAAGCGACGGCTTCCATTTGTAACAGTTCAGTGCCTTGGCTGTGAAACAGTTGAAAGCAAAATCTGTAACTCCATTCTGTTCCAAATATGCTGTAATTTTATATTCAAGGCAAAGTAGCCAGGAACTTGTGAAACAATAACTGGAAACACTGGAACTTTGGTAAAAATTTATAATTAAAATATTAGCCCTTCCTTCCTATTCAATTACTGATCAATCTGTGCACTGCCAGAGCCTTCTTTTCTTTTTCAGGTTTGTAACATTTATAATTTTATTTTAACACATTCATCACCTTAAGCCTTTGCTCCCTTCCCAGGTTGAGAGAGACACATCAGAGACTTCACATCAGATACTTTACATCAGATACTTTAATGCTTTCAGTCCCACAAAAATCAACTGGGATTTTTGGTTGCTGATGACCATTGATGGTGTTTAATAAACAAAAATCCAGGGAATGTTTACTTAGGACACAGAAGAATGGTCATTGCATTTGATAAAAGTGAAGCTGCAGGGATGGGAAGTCCTCTCAAATAAATTGTGTCTAATGGATGTTATCAAAAGAGAAGTTTTAAAAATGTGACCCAGTCTTTTTATTCATTAATCTCTGATTCTAGAATTTATTTCATCAGATGAAATTCAAACATCAATGTTGCTGGAAAATGAACTTTTCTTTTTTGGTGACATTTTTGTGTTGATCAAGATTGATTAGAACTCCATTTAGAAGAGAGTTCCATTATTTGTCCCACTGATCTCACAAATTGATCCCCAACGTTAAAAATGTCTGATATTGTCCATGTTAGACAACCAGTGATTTCCTTTAGTAAAATTCCCAACCTAATACCAATTTTTGCACTATGAATCATACTGGGAGACTGCCAAATAGCAGATGTAGACAACATTCATCCCAGTTATGAGCTGGATTTGAAACCAAGGTCTAAATGATGAAAGTTATTTGCATTGTAACGATAACAATAATAGTCATGCACAGTTTAGTTTTCATAAATCAATCACGTGGAAGCCAACTTGACGTCCTACAATAGAAACTGAAAGGTAGCCTGAATAAATCCTGTAGCAATAATTATAACTACAGCAATACTAATTCATGGGATCCAGGTTTATAATGCAGCTGGCTGCCATGTCCAGCAAACTCATCTGTGCATATGAATTTAGATAAAGGGTTAAGGACAACCAACCAGAGCTTTTTGCCTGGAATTAATGTGCACCCAAGCCTCGGCTCTGTCTACCAGTGCAAATCGTTATGCTGACAAGTAAAGGTCAGAGCATATAAGAGTTTTCAAAGCAAAGGGAGATAGATAGTTGCACTAGAATCTATTTTGGAACATGAACAATAATCATAAATTAAGGGTAATTATTTGGGTAGAATTGCTTGGTTGTTCTGGGAGGATAAATGAGACACAAGAGTATGCCAGTTCACTGGGTTTGGCAGGAAGTGGGATAAGAAAAGACAAGAACACTTGGCAAAGCATGCTCGAGAGGGATTGCCACCATGCACTCAACCACAGATTATTTCAGTCTGGACACATGGCACCAATTTTTCAACCAATAAGTTTCATTCACTAAAAATGAAATGCAAAAATCCTTGGCCAAGGAAGGTGGAACAAGTTCTGGTTGTGTAAGACAGCATTTGGTTGAACGTATGGCAGCAATGACCCTTCAGCATGCTTTGCTAACTATTCCTGTCTTGAGTGCACATTAATTCCGGGCAAAACACTCTGGCTGGTTGTCCTTAACCCTTCATCTTCATTTATATGCACAGATGAGATTTCTTATCCCACTTCCTACCAAAACCAATGAACTGGCATAACCCTGTGTCTCCTTAATCTTTCCAGAGAAACAAAACAATTCTGGCACAGTTTGTGTCTCCTGCTCTGAAAGCTCTTACTTTTTCTAGTAATCATGATTGGTGGATGTATCCTGGGTGTACCATAATATTGAGCAAAACTGTAAGGGATATTTAAACCCTGCTTTAAATACCTTTTCTTTCATTGGCAATAGCCTTCACTCATGCTTAAATTTTCATTAAGTCATGGTGCAAAGTGTGTGGTGTTCTAATGCACCAAAGAGGTTATCATTCACAATCAGGGCTGATTTTAGTCTAATGCAGCTACTTATTAATAAAACCAATGGAAAGACTATCTGGTGGCTTGTAAACACACTGACAAGAATTGAAATTCTAACCACTTTCTGCTGGGCAGATCAGGTGACCTTAATTTCAATATCACACAAATGAAACAATGCCTAAGTGGGTGATTGGATTACAATGTTGTGATTCCAAGTAGTGGGTACATACAAACTCCAGTAATCCACTACCCTACTATTCGGAAATCCTGATGGTTTGGCATCTAGCTCACAGGTGATGTTTCCTGCACTCACCTGAAACCCACTAGGGCCCCAATTCCTGCACACCCTTTAAACTTACTGGGTTCACTGGAAAATTAATACCATGTAATATCTAAAACAAGTGAATTTAACATGTGTTGGAGTTTTAATAGGAATGATGTAAAAACAGTCTTAAAAATCTGCTAGTTTGGCAATACCAAAGTCCAAAGTGTGCCAGATTTTTGGAGATTTTCTGTATCTCTGTTCTGAACTGATTAGAATCCTTTAATTGCATTACATCCACATAACATTAGTTTCTGTCTGTGTTCTTTTCTGGATTACCTTTTGATGTGTAAGTGCTTTAGATCCTCATTACTTATGAGGGGAGGGGTCTGCACACATGCAATGAGCTCTGGATTGGTTGATGTTGTTAAGACTTCTTTCATCTGTCAAAATATTAGAGGGCTTTCTCCAGATAAAAAAGTGACTTCCCCCTTTCCACCTCCCATACAGAGATTTAATCCACCTTTGATACAGTCATTGACCAACATGCTAATATTTTTCTTGATGCTTTTCATCAGGTCACTTAAATCAAAAGAACTGGGCGAAGAAATATCCAAGTTGCAATGGGCCTAAGCAGTCTCCCATCAATATCGATGATGATTTCACACAAGTAAATGTGAATTTTCAGATGCTGTTTTTTGATGGCTGGGACCGTGAATCCAGTGAAAATATTGTCATTCACAATAATGGAAAAACAGGTGCAGTTTCATTTTCTATTTCAACAATTTCACATAACAGCTAAATTTTGAGGTATTTTCCCTGGACTTGGAGCTATCAATAAAATGTCAAAGTAGAATTAAGCTGCATATTACTTCTTAATATTTCCATTTCCTTAGAAACAAACCATTTGAGCATTTTCTCCTGATGTCTGTTCCCAGTGGAGCATCTGATATATTTACCATAGGATATGTAATGATATCTTTATTCTTGGCTTTCAGTGGAAATGAACCTGACAGATGAGTATTACATCAGTGGTGGTGGCATGGAATCCATATACAAAGCAGGCAAGATAATGTTCCACTGGGGAAGGTGCAATGTATCAGAGGGCTCAGAACATAGCATCGATGGTCAAAAATTTCCTTTGGAGGTAATAACAACTTGGTTTTGTACTTGGTTTAACTCTAACCCTTATCCATATTGATTTCACATGGAAAGCCATAACATACCTGAGACTAAATATTTCATGCATCTGTTGAAAGCAAGAACAGAGGTCAATTTGTGCAGCAACTTAGAGTCACCTCAGGAGATCCCAAACCACTTCACAACTAACAGATTATTTTTCAAGGGCAATGATTGTGACCACACTGGCAAACATGTTGAATGCTTCCTGTTGTGGTTCATGGATTTTTTTTCTGGTTTATTTGTGCTGCTTTATTTTCGTTGAAGTTGACTTTGTTTTCCAGTCAAGGATCCTTATGTTTGGCTGCTTCCCTCCTTTACAAGTTTTTTTAAAAATTCTAACTTGATTAGGCTCTGATTCTTGAGCAAAAAGAATTCATGCTGGTCAGCTTGACAGTAAACAGCAGGGCACTTAGAGAAGGACGGTGGTGAGAGGTTTTTCCTCGTTTACCATACCACTTGCCTCTTATTATTTGACATTGTCTCTGACAATTCGTGGAATGAAAGCTTGGTGATCTGGAAGGTAACCATGATAACTATAGAAATTCCTGACCTCTTTTGCCATGGTTATCTTCACATAATTAATATGCCAAAAATTATGACTCTGTTGCCTTGCTATATCACAAGATCACAAGACAAGGGAGCAGGAGTAGGCCATTCAGCCCATCGAGTCTGCTCCAAGGAAAAGGGAAAAAAGAAAAAGAAATGAGAATTTGTGGGGGGGTGGGGGGGGGGGGTTGGTGGAGGCAGGCGCAAAACAAAACTATTCTAACCCCAATTTCTGGCCTTATCCCCATATCCCTTGATACCCCAACTATTTAGATATCTATCTATCTCTTCCTTAAACGCCTCCAATGATCTGGCCTCCACTGCTGTACCTGGCAAGGAATTCCACAAATTCACCACCCTATGGCTAAGGAAATTTCTCCTCATCTCTGTTTTAAACCTGTACCCTCTAATTCTAAGATTGTGCCCTCTGGTCCTGGACTCACCCACCAAGGGAAACAGCCTAGCCACATCTACTCTGTCCAGTCCTTTCAACATTTTAAATGTCTCTATGAGGTCCCCTCTCATTCTTCTGTACTCCAGTGAGTACAGTCCAACAGCTGACAAACGCTCATCATACGTAAGCCCTTTCATTCCAGGAATCATTCTCGTAAATCTCCTCTGAACCCTCTCCAACATCAGTACATCCTTCCTAAGATATGGGGCCCTTCTTATTTGGCTACTTTTTCTCTTCTACTGTCTTCCATCTGCTATAGGCATGGAGAATATACTTAACACCAGTTTCCTTTTTATTCGTTGACACCAACTAAGTAGCTTTGCAACAATTAAGGAAATCAAAGGATATGAACTTACAGCAGTAAATTGGTACTCAATAAAACAAAGCTAACCCAGGCTTATTGAATGGTGAAGTCACAAAGGGCTGAAGGCCTGCTCCTGCTTTTATTTCTTATGCCCTTATGTTCACTTGAGAAGATTTCATAACACTAGTTTTAAAAATGAACAGCAGTATGATAAAAAATCTTTTTAATGTTGCCACCCTTTTCTATTCTGACAATCCTAAATATTTTGTATCCAGGAAGCTTCAGGTTCCAGTCCCTCCCTAGATTAAGCCATACCTGCCAGTGCAATTATATATTAGCCTCCCACTGAAGTTTGTGCCTATGGTTTACAAATTTTATTCACGCTACTGGGTACATTTACTTTCAGATCAAACCACTCTCTGGCTCTTTGCCATTCATACTCCTCTTAATCCCTCATCCTTCTGACCTGTTTTTCCTCTTTTCTCTTTCCGAACTCTCTGGGGAAAGAACTTCAAAACATTAGAAAGCCATTGCTAGAACTGTTTTGTACAATTAACCTGACACCACCTAACTCAGCGCAGAATGTGCACAGAGTTCAGAATCCCATGATTTCTGTGACAAGTCAGAACTAACTGCTGTTTATTGCCTCAGCTCACATCTATCAGGCCCAGACTTGAGTGGCTGGGACCAGAGGAAGCCATGCCTTGGCATCCATTGCCTGTGATCACCGATGGAAATCATTCCACAGGTCTTGGGTGTCTGAAGGAAGCCATGGCAGCATGGATGGGAGCAGGAGCCCTGATTTTCAGATGTGGCTCTGGGTCTTCAATTGATAGGGTGCAGAGGAGGAGAGAGATCCTCTGCCCACTGTGGTGGAAATGCCCTTCAGACAGATGGTAGAGCATCTATTGGACAAGGTTGCAGATGATCTCAGTACCAGCTGTGAAATCCCAAATCACCTCCCATGTCTCGCCAAGTTCAATGAAAACATGGTCAATTCCATCTCCCAGCAACCGCATCTCTAGCCTCAGTTCTTCATGCAAATTGCTCACTCGCCTAACAATAACCTTTATTGCTCAAGGCTCATTTTCATGCAGGACGTCCTTTCTAATACAGGATTGTTAACTAATCTAGTCCAGAGCCAGGTACATGGTCCCTATGCAGCCAGCTGTTGGCCTGGCTATAAAATAAAAAGTTTGGAGAAATTACATAAATTAAAGACAGCTTCCCAGCATTGATCTTTAGTATCTTCTGCAAGTGGTTACAGGTCAGCTGCCCACGGAGAGAATGAAACCCTTTGTTATTGCAGAATATTTCACCACTTTGAGGCTTAACTTCCAAGATGATGTGGAACGGTGCTATCAGGAAGCTTCCATCACTGTGGAACCTCCTGCTGCTCTGTACTAAGGTGAAGGAGAAGAATTTTCTGCTTCTCCACAGTGTGGTGATGTGCTGCAAATTGAAACAAGTTGTTAATGTACCCAGCACCAGCCTGGAAAGTGTGGCACACAGAAACTGAGGTCCACCGTCACTTTCGCAGCCCTGGCAGAGCCATCGTCTTATAACTCTGTGACTACGTTTGAGGCTGCAGCAAGTGGCTGATCTCAGGCAGCACCTCCTTGCTGAAGTAGAGTTTCCCCTGACATTAGTCCTCAAACAGGTGCACAATGGTGAACGGTCTGATTCAAGTCAAATTCTGGTAGGACATATAGAGTTGATGGCAGGGATCTCGGGAGCGTTGAGGTACAGAGGGACCTTGTGGTGCAAGTCTATAGCTCCCTGAAAGTGGTGACACAGATGGATACAGTTGTGAAGAAGGCATTTAGTATGCTTGCCTTCATAGGTCAAGGCACCTTCTTAGTTTCTTTCTGCAGGTTTTTTAAAGTTTTCCAGTCTTCTGTTTTCCCACTAATTCTTGCTTCCTTGTATGCCCTCCCTTTTGCTCTTATTTTAGCCAACCTCTCTCGTTCTCCACATTTGTGTCTTTTTTTCCATTCAAGACGTTTTTTTTCTTGGAATATATCTATCCTGCATTTTCCTTATTTCTTGTAGAAATTCTATCCATTTCTGTTCTGCCGTCCCTCCATCTAGCTTACTCTTCCAATCAATTTGGGCCAGTTCCTCTCTCATGCCACTGTAATTTCCTTTGTTCCACTGAAATATCGATACACCTGCTATCAGCTTCTCCTTCTCAAATTTGAAACTGAACTCAATCATATTGTGATCGCTAGTTCCTAATGGTTCCTTTACCTTTAGTTCCCTAGTCACCTCCGGTTCGTTACACAGCGCCCAATCCAAAACAGCCGATCCCCTGGTGGGCTTATCAACAAGTTGCTCTAAAAAACCATCCCGTAGACATTCCACAAACTCTCTCTCCTGTGATCCACTGCCTTGCTGGCTTTCCCAATCCACCTTCATGTTAAAATCCCCCATAATTATCTTAATGTTGTCCCTTTGACATGCTTTTTCTATTTCTAACTGTAACTTATAGTACACATCCCGGCTGCTGTTAGGGGGGCCTATATATAACTGCTATTATTGTCCTTTTACCCTTGCTATTTCTTAGCTCCACCCATAAGGATTCCACTTCTTCAGACCCAATGTCCTTCCTTTCTATTGATTTTATATCATTACCTACCATCAGGGCCACACCACCCCCTCTGCCTACCCGCCTATCCTTCCTATACACTGTGTACCCCTGGACATTCAGTTCCCAATCACATCCGTCATTAAGCCATGACTCGGTGATTGCCACAATGTCATATTTTTTAATCTGTAGCTGTGCCACTAGGTCATCCACTCTATTCCTAATGCTACGTGCATTTAAATATAGTAGGTTTAGGCCAGTATCTGCTACCAATTTCGTTGTACTTCTATTGTTCAGCAAATTATCCTGATTTTTCACCTGCCTTTCCTTCTTACCATCTTCACTGCACACTGTCTTAGACTTGTTCCTATATACATCTTCCTCTATTCTAACATCCTGGTTTCCATCCCCCTGGCAGATTAGTTTAAACCCTCCCCAACAGCTATATTAAATATTCCTGCCAGGATATTGAACCCCTTGGAATTCAGGTGTAACCCATCCTTTGTGAATAGGTCATGCCTGCCCCAAAAAAGGTCCCAATGATCCAGAAATTTGAAGCCCTGCCCCCTGCACCAGTCACTCAGCCACGCATTCATCTGCCAGATCTTTCTATTCTTACTGTCATTAGCACGTGGCACAGGTAGTAATCCTGAAATTACTGCCCTGGAGGTCCTGCTTCTCAACCTTCTTCCTAGCTCCTTGTAATCTTCCTTCAAGACCTCTTCTCTTTTTCTACCTATGTCATTGGTACCCACATGTACCAAGACTTCTGGCTGATCACCCTCTTCCCTCAGAATATTCTGGACCCGGTCTGTGACATCCCATACCCTGGCACCAGGGAGGTAACACACCATCTGGGTTTCATTGTCGGGTTCACAGAATCTCTTATCTGTTCCTCTCGCTGTAGAATCCCCAATAACCACTGCATTACTCCTACCCCGCTGGACCACAGCACCAGGCACGGTGCCAAAGTCCCAATTGCCATGGTCTTCCTCTGTCGGGACATCCTCTCCAACAGAATCTAAAATGAGATACTGATTTTTGAGGGGGACCGCCACAGAGGTACTCTCTACAAACTCTTCATAACTTCTGTCTATTTCCTGCTCACTCTCCCTAATCAGCCAAAGGTCATTGAGCTGCTGCTCCAGACTCTCAACACGTTCCTTGAGGAGTCGCATCTCAATGCACTTTGCGCAGATGTAGTCATCGGGGAGGCTGGTAGTCTCCCAGGGTCCCCACATCTGGCACTCCAAACATAAAACTAATCCCAGATGCAGACTGCTATGTCTAATGCTACTAAAATAAATAAACTAGTAACTTACCCCCTCTCTATAAATCTCGCCTCTTACCTGTTCTCGCCGAAGCCCATTGAGCCAAAGCCCAACCACTCTGCTCCCTCTCACTCCGCTGCCTGCTCCGACGCTGCCCACTGGATATGGCAGTCTTCCTTTTAAATCGCCCGCGCGCGCTACTGAGTGACGTCACGCGCCTGCGCAGTCACTCCCCGCTATCCCAAATGCTAAGGAAAAAAAAACACTCGCACTTCGTTAATTACCGGCTCTCTCCACTCTCTCGCTGCTGATCCACACTTTGGACTATTCAATCTGACAGTCAGCGTGATGTGTTTAAAAAAAAGAATGTGTGATTTGCACAGAGAATTGAAAGCAAATCTGCACCTGTAGCACAAAGTAAGTAGCATGCACCCTGTGGTATGTGACCTACGTGTCTTTTATTTTTATTCTCCTTGTCTCGTCTGTTCTTCCCTCCAATATTAATAACTCAGTAACCATACTGATTCCAGTTCTGCCTGGGCATCGTGTAGAGGCTACACCTGCTCAGGAACTGCTCCTAGAAGTCTTAAGGTTTCTTACACCAGGTCTCCAGCCAAACATATAATTCCCTTACTTTAATATTCTTGTATAGCCAACCAGTGACATCATGAGTAATCTTTCAATAAGCCTCAAGTCTTGAAGTAAAATCTGTCTCCTAGCTGTTGAAGTTCTTTTTGACAACTATGTCATTGGTCTGATGTGGACCTGTTTTTAGATATCTCCATTCACTCACATGCTCCGTAACCCCCTAAATCTGATAACAGTAGATAACGCATTATTTGAAATGCTTGATGGTCACAACGAGCACACTATTTGTTCTGCGGAATACTGTCTTTCTGTTCATCTCTTCTCCCTCTCAGTTAACCACTCATTCTAGGATGCTGTGGTTTGACATGTATTTGTCTTCTATGGAGCCCTATCACTTGTCACATGAAGAATTAGAAGGGACAACCAGTCACTTAAATCAATTGGAAAATTAAAACAAAACAGCCAAATGAAAGCAGCAGTAAACAACAACAAAGGTTCATTCAGTGCTAATCACAGAATGTTTGCAGCACAGAGGGAGGCCATTTGACCTGTTGAGTCCATACTATCTCTTTGCAAGAAGAATGCAGCTAAACCCACTCTCACATCCTCTCTCCTATAGTGTTCCAAATTCTTTCCTTTCTGTTACACATTCCAGGCTCTAACCATAAGCAGTGTTTTTTAAAAAAAATTTCCTCATGTTAGTTTTGTTTTTTTTATCACCTTCATTTTAAGTCTCCTGGTCCTTGACCCTTCCACCAAAGTGAAAAGTTTTGCTCCTTATAGTCCATCTATACACCTCATAATTTTAAATACCTCCATCAAATCCCTTTGCAACCTTCTCTGTTTCAAGAAGAACAACTGCATCTCTTCCATTCCATCCACAATTCTTAAGTCTTTCATCTCTGAAATTATTTCAGTAAATCTGCACTCACTCTAAAGCTTTGACATCTTTCATAAAGTGTGGTAATCAGAAATGGACAGAATACTCCAACAGGGACCAAAGCGAGGTTTGATAAAGACTCACATTGTCCTCATTGCCTCTATGAAGCCTAGGATCCTGTGTGCTTTCATAACTGTTATCAACCTCTCTGCTGCTTTCAATGAACTATCCACATATACCCCTCAATATCTCTGCTCTTACACCCCATTTACAGTTGTGACCTCTGGTTTATATTATCTTTTCTCTTCCCATCACATTTCTCAGCATTAAATTTCATCTGCCATCTATCCACCTATTCTACCGAATTATATCTCCTTGAAGTCTATTACCATCATAGAGACTTACAACATGGAAACATCCTCCTATGCTTCTTTACCATTTTCCTTAATACACTTCTCTTCATGTTCCTGTCCCAACAGAAGACACTCTTACCCATGTGTTTATTTTGAGGATTTTCTCTTTTCCTCGTGACGTCGTGATCTCGCCTTCCTATGCGTCATCAACCGTACCTTTTCTGAATTCCCTTCATAACCAATCCTTTACACAGTCTCAAAGGCCAAGTCCTCAGATAGACATTACAACCTGACTCTGATTACCAGCGGGCCCATTAATTCTCGGCACATTATATTTTCCATTGCAGAAGAAATTGCTTTCATTTACCTATGTGGGTAAGAGAGTCCTCATGAACCCATGCCTTAAACTGCTCTGAGCTAATGGGCAGCACAGCTAATAAAACTGTTGTCTCACTGCATCAGAGACCTAGATTTAATCCTGACCTCTGGTGGAGTTTTCTCCAAGTCCTCCAGTTTCCTCCCACATCCAAAGACATGCTGGTTGGGAGGCTAATTGGCTGCTGTAAATTTCCCCTGGAGTGTAGGTGAGCAGTACAATTTGGTGGGGAGGGAGGTAGTAAGAATGTGTGGAAAATAAGAAATGGGATTAATGTAGGATTAGTGTAAAGGGAATAGTTGAGGGTCAGTGCACCCAATGGGCCAAAGGGCCTATTTCCATGCTGTACCTATGATTCTAAAATGAAAATGTATGCATTTAAATTGAAAAATAGAATGAATGATCCCTGTAAACCAGAGTTAGTCAGAGCCCTGAAATCAAATGTATCTGTTGGTTGTATCAGACTCAAGTGCTGCCGGATGACTTCTCTCTTTCTGTGGAGTAAATGCAGCAAAGCAGACCAGCTTTGTTGAGCGAAAAGCAAAAAATCAACATATGCCAGTAACCTGAAACACAATACTGAAATTACTTAGCTGGTCAGGCAGCATCTGTGGATGACCTGTCAAGGTTATCAGCTTGAAACATTAAATTATTTTCTCCACTGACATTGTGTGACCTGCTAAGTACTTCCAGCATTTTCAGTTCTTCTTTCATTGGACTAAACACCTGCTAAACAGAAAACAATGAAGTGTGTGAAGGTGTTAAGTCATTCATGATCCCAAGAGCTTGGTTAGGGAAAAGAACAAGGTTGGTGCTATTTTCTTAAGCAAGTGCATATTGATGTGGTTTAGAGCATGGTTCATTTTTCCAAAATCAGTAATAAAAACTTTTAACTATTCAGATTCAGCCCAAACTTTATTTGCATACTTATTGAAAGTTAACTGTCAAAAAATAATGTTTTCTGTGATTTAGTTGTTTTTCTATCTTTAGGGAATATTTACTCACCTCCATTCTCCTAATGCATTATTCTGATATTCATTTACTAATCATTATCTATAATGTAGCCAGTTTGGTGCTGAAATGTAATTGTTTTTTTGCAGTAGAGTGGTGCTTCTTGGGAATTTGGTTCAAATTGCCCAAATTCATTTCACTGTAGCACTTTTATAGCAATCAGAAAAGGAAGCTTCCAATCCATGTTCTGACCTGCAATAAATTCATATTCAGAACTTTTAGCTAATTAACATAAATCCAATTCCATCCTTCTGTTTCCCGTGCATATGTGATAGACTTGTTTGTGAAGTTTACTTGAAGATACTGCAATAGTAAGGAATCATATTTATATTTAATGATATTTCATATTGCATAAAAGTGCACATAAATTGTGAAATAAAATGGATATTTTGATACATAATGGTTTTTCTTTGCATGAAAGATTAAAATAATGCTTTCTTATAAATGTGTTTCCAGATGCAAATCTTCTGCTTTGAATCAGATCTTTTTGAAAGTTTTGATGATGCAGTGCAAGGACAAGGCCGTCTGAAAGCTCTGTCTGTTTTATTTGAGGTAATTGTTCTAATGTAAGGACTATATAAGTAAAACCATTGATGCTTTCAGCAAAATGCTTTAAACCATGTCCTCTGTGCTGTAAGTTTAGAATTTATTTTCAGTTTTCTTCCTATCAGCCCCACATCTGTAAAAGTGGTTATCAATTTTTTAATTAGGAATAAGAATGCAAATTACCACAGGATGAACTTTATGAATGTGCAGACCCTTGAATATTGGGAATTAAAAGTGTGAGTGTAAATTATGTGCATGTGTCTACTGCAGTCAGCACTGCATACTCTCTGGAAATTCATAAAATATATCTTGACCAAAAGATGTTTTTTTCATAAGCATAGATTGTTTACATTTACACCAATGTCTTGCCCTGTTTTGGAGGTAAAAATGTTTACCATTGCACCTTGTGAAATTCCATATGTTGGGTAGTGCTGGACTCATTTAGCTGAAACAGGGTCTAACCCACTCAATTCCTGCTTCCCAGAGGTCTCTCCCTGTTTACAATGCACGAATTTCTAAAAGCCAAGCTTGGAATGGGCCAGCCATCATTTGTTTATTGTCATCCTCTTCTGTCCTGAACCTTGCGGATTGGACCTTAATTCTCAACTTAAAATTCCTGCGCCAGAATATGAAGTTATTTCATCCCCAGAGAAGTTGAAATGTGATTGCTGCTTTGAAGAACCAGAATGTAAAACCTGAATGCTATGGTTATCAATGGCTGTGTGCTCATTTATTTTGTCAAAGACAGAGCATATATTTTCATTTCTCAGTGTTGTTCCAAAGGAGGAGATTTTTACGACTGGACAAGCATTTTACAGTATAGAAGACTACATGCCATCTGCTCAAAAATGGAATTCATAAATAGATGCACTCAATGGGTAGCATGGGCATGTTAGTCCAATGAGCCTGGTTTTGTGCTGTTAGACTACATGCCTAACTGGTTGTGCATATTTGGACCTATTGATCAGATGCATTGCACTAGATTTAGACCATCTGGTCAAGGGGTGACACCAGCTTCAGAAAGACCCACCAATATGTAGTGCATTTAATTACAATTAGGCACCAACAATGTAAAAGTTGTTGTTCACAGAAGTGTATTTAAATATTGCATAAAGAGTAGGCTTATTAGTTGTGTTTTGAAGCTATTCCAAAGCTTTTGCTACTTGTTTCTTTTCTGATTTTACTTGCTTGGTTGGGAACTTTCTCACCAATTGTTCTGCCATTCTTATTTTGATATATGCATGAAATTGGGATAGGTTTTCCAAAGGGGCTTCCCATATTTTCATGGGAAAAGTGGGAAGAATCAGTGGGGAAATGCCAAGAGGCAGGGCTGTATCAGAGGCAGATTGGGCCAACTTACTGATAGGCTATCACTTGCACTTATAAACAGAGGGTTACCCATCTGTGAGTGAGATGATGGAGCTGGCTATACAGAATTTAGGTCAGCAGACAGCCACCTGTTGAGATATGCCGCCTGATGCCATCTGTTCTGAGGACAATTAACATAAATCATATCAATGCAGAGTAGTTGCCCTGTGCTACGTACGAGAAGGACACTGCTGTGCTAGAAGAAGGTGTACCGGGCAATAAATCAGGCTTCCCTCCTTAGTAAAAGCTCATGTCACCTCCATTGTTCCCAGCTTTAAAGGACATGCACACTGTTTTCCATGCACGGTCATAGAATTTTTCATAAGGTTACTATGGTGGTGTAACAGTGAAGTGACCAGATCGGTAATCCAGGGGTCTGAACTAACAATCCACAGATCTCAGTTCAAATCCACCGTGCAGCTGGAAAAGTTAAATTTGGTTGATAGTCAGGATTTTGGAAAAAAAAACAAATAGTTTTGGTAATGATGACCACAAAACGCATTGGATTGTTGTAAAAATGCATCTGGTTTACCAATGCCCCTCAGGAGAGGAAACCTGCCACTCTTACCATATGCCCCACATGCAACTCCAACCCAGCACATGGTTGTACTTAAATGCTGTCTGAAAAGACCTAGCAAGCCATTCAGTTCACTATCTTCTCAGATGAGCAGTCATTGTTGACCTTGCCAGTGATGCCCAGATCGTGAAAAAGGAATAAAAGAAAATAAATCAGACAGAATTGCATACTGGTGTTTGGGCAGATGCTAGTTCTGTAACAACCACTCAGAACTTATTGGGGGCCTGAGAACAAATTCCATCCAAGTGAATGCTGAGCTTCAGTATCTTTCTAGATCTAACTTGAAGGAAAATGTTTCCAGGAATATGGAATAAATGAATAAATATAAAACATTTGTGTATCACTGTACAAATTTATGCTCCCTGAGAGTCTTTGTGCAGTGGAAAAAGATTTGAGTGCTGAATTCATCCAACCTCGTGTGTTAAAATTATTTGGTAGAAAACTGTGCAAATGTTTTGAACTCCTGCTGTCTACCAATGCATAAAGGTCATACAAAGAATGTTACATTGTAAATTCTACCCAATTACTTAAATGATGCATCATTGTACACAAGAGCTTGGAGAGATTTGGATATGTACAGTGTTGAGTGAATTCTCACTAAATGTTGATTCCAACTTGGCGAAAATATTCATTACATTATAAATTAAAATGACTGGTTCGTCCTCAGGTATTGCAAACAACTTAGCAAGAAAACTATTGTGGGGAGCAGAACCAGTGCCCAGTGTTTTTACAGTTCACTAAAGTGAAATGATTTTTGAATGTGAGTTGTCACTATTACACATGCTTGTAAACACATAACATCAAAGTGACAAACAACATGCCAAAAAGATGGAGCCCCTTTAACATCCTCTATATCTATACTTCACCTGACTAACAAAATAGGATGCATAGAGCAGATGATTAAAACTTCCTCATATTTTACAGATTGGCCCAGAGGACAATATGGATTATGATAGTATTATACGTGGAGTGGATATGGTAAGCAGATACGGTAAGTTTTGGGAGTAAATGATCACAGAGTGAAATAGGTTAGTGTAACCTGGCTGTAAGAAGTAAATAAGGCTTATGAAAACCCCACTTATGCGAAGTAATGTTTATTTTATTGTTGGTGCAAGAAATAATTAAATAGTATTAAAATGTTTTTCTATGTGTGATGAAAAAATACTAAAAGTTGCTTAGAATAAAAACTTAACACTTGGATTAACATTAAAAACATCTTTTGGTCTGGAATCTAAAAATCATTAGGATGTATACCCCAGCAGGTAATCAATACGTGTGCCTGACAATGGCTCCCAGTCCCGACCCTCTCCAATTTGGTGGGGTAAATGGCAATTCTTTCCTACATAGTAGGTAGGCACAAATGCCATTACAGGTATGACTTGTTGCCTATCAGCACTTCACGTACCCAACCAGAGGCACTGGAAGGCAGATGCAGCCATAGTTTAGCCATCCCATGTCAAGGGGTTGACCAGTTAATGAAGATTTAAGAAGCAAATCTGTTTTTCTTCAGAGATCCAAAGTTTTTTTTTCTTTCTGTTTCTTGGACTCCACTGCACCCTGTGGCTCAATATTCTCACTTTTATGACCATCAGCAATACGAATTGTTTTGTCAGTCTGTATTTTGCTGCTGCAATGTGAGACAGACCCACCACCCATTGCAATGAGCCACCTCACAGGCATGAGTCTTACACAATTCAGAAAAAATGCAAACACTTCGGGATCTTTAATCTGTGTCAATTTCAAACTGTAAATTATATAAAGCAAATCATGTGCTCTTCAAAACTGTTTTCATCCTTTCAATTCCACCTTATTTGTCAAGCGTTTTCCCACAAGTTAAAGGACTACAGGCCAGAATTTATTTCACTCCAGGAAAGCACGTTGAATGGATGGTGTGCATTGGAGTCGATGATAGTTTATCTTGAGAGCTTGCCCCTACAAAATTCTAATGCAATTGAGGTCAACGCATGATGTGCGGTGGGCAAGGTCTCACACACTTGCATGCAAAGGACAAGGTCTCGAACACTTACTGTGCCCAACGTTCTTTCCTCTGACCGCTCCGCTCTGCCTTTGTGGTTCGGTGGTGATTTGGTTTACTGTGGCGGGGGCGAGTCTCACAGGGGGAGGGCTGGGTCAGGTAAGGAAGTGAGAGTTAGGACTGGCTGTTATTTGGTATTTAGCTGCTGGGAGTTGGTTAGGAAATGAAGTTTATTGCTGGGTGAGTCAGATTTGTAGTGTGACCTGATGCAATGGGAGGCAAGGTTGAGGTCAGGTTGCAAGTAAGGACCACAGGTGGGGTGCACTGATTGTGGTGCTGCTGTGATGGTTAGTGTTTTAATTTAAAGTGACCCTCCTTAAAGTCACGTCCTCATGCCAGACTCCAAAGGCTGAGCTCAGGCTGGATCCCTTTAACCTAGGCCAAAGCAGGCCTTACGTGTCTTGTGAAGGTCTTCTGCAACATGAGGGGCCTGCAGCATCGCAGGTCACACACACACCCTTGAAAAATCATGGAAGTGGCTCCTGGTTAGGCTTTGAACATTACACGCATACCCAGTCACTTCCATCTGTTAACGTGTTATGTGCATGGAAGATGAAGGAAAATCGAGAACATTATGACATTTGTAACTTCCTGATTTCATTGAATGTATCTTTTACATGGCGCACAAATTTTGCACTGCGTAGAATTTCTAAGCCTTTGTCCTTCAAGACATGACGTACAATGATAAATGTGATGAGGCTGAACTATTTCATTCTGTAATTAAAGGGACAGCCATTAATCCAGTCACTTAAATTCTTTCATTGCAACATGTTAGGAACTTGAGTGTTTGTCTTTGTTTCTGCATGATGTAACCTTAAATCCAGTGAGTGAGACTGTGGAAGAAACAAATGTGATTTCAGAAACTGAATTTACCTAGTGATAGAACTGTGGGCGTAATTTTAAATTTGTTTAATAGCAGATAATTGTTGTCAGAGAATTAACAGCACATTTCATACATCAGTGAATGTTTCGATTCCCATTGAGGTCAATTGAAATAAAAATAGGAAGAGGTTACCAGCTCCAAGTTTACTTTTATGTCCAAATTAACCCTTTTTGGCAAGTATGTTTCAGTGACTGAGAATCTTTTGCTTGTATATTGTGTTAGTGTTAATATTCATTCTTGACTATTTTCTTCTTCGTGGATTGTCATTCAAGGTTTTTCCTTGTTACAGGAAAACAGGCTACAGTGCAGCCATTCATCTTCTTGAATCTTCTTCCAAAGTCAACAGGCAAATATTATACTTACAATGGTTCCCTTACAATACCTCCCTGTTCAGAAACAGTGCAATGGATTGTGTTTAAAGAGACAGTGCCGATTTCAGAAAATCAGGTAAAATTCAATTGTCTTTCAAATTGTGTATTGTAAATATCATAGCAATGCATCCCATAGTAAATATGCAGTCAGTACAGGATCCCCCGGTGACCATTTCCCTTGATAACAGGTATATTCTTTTGGATATTGTTGGGGGGGATGAATCACTGGTGGAGACACAGAGTCTGGCGCTGTGGCTCAGAAAGGAAGGTGAGGGGAAGAGGAGTGCAGTAATGATAGGGGATTCGTTGGTTAGGGGAACAGACAGGAGATTCTGTGGACAAGAACGAGGCTCCCGGATGGTATGTTGCCTCACAGGTGCCAGGGTCAGGGACGTCTCGGATCGAGTGCGCACAGTATTCTTGAGGGGGAGGGGGAGCAGCCAGAAGTCATAGTGCACAGCTAGAGAAACAAAGGACTGCAGATGCTGGAATCTAGATGAATAGTATCACAGCTGTAGGAAGGAAGGACATCATAGAGGGATCGTCTATTGAGTCAGTATGAGTGGAAGTCAGGAACAGGAAGGGATCAATCACTCTATTGGGAGTATTCTATAGGCCCCCAAATAGCCACTGGGACACTGAGGAGCAGATAAGTAGGCAGATTTTGGAAAGGTGCAAATATAACAGGGTTGTTGTCATGGGTGACTTCAACTTTCCTAATATGGTTGGCACCTCCTTAGTGCAAAAGGTTTAGATGGGGCAGAATTTGTTTGGTGTGTACAGGAAGGATTCCTGACACAGTATGTAGACAGGCTGACTAGAGGAGAGGCCATGCTGGATCTGGTATTAGGCAATGAACCTGGTCAAGTGACAGACCTCAGTGGGCAAGCATTTCCAGGATAGTGACCACAACTCCCTGACCTTTAGCACAGCCATGGACAAAGATAGGAGCAGACATTATGGGAAAGTATTTAATTAGGAGAGGGCAAATTGCAATGGTATTAGGCAGGAACTTAGCATAAATTGGAAACAGGTGTTCTCCGGTAAATGCACTACAGAAATGTTTAGGGACCACTTGCATGGGGTTCTAGATAGGTTTGTCCCACTGAGACAAAGAAAGGTTGGTAGGGTGAAGGAACCATGGTCAACAAGAGAGGTGGAATGTTTACTCAAGAGAAAAAAGGAAGATTATTTAACGTTTGGGAAGCAAAAATCAGTCAGGGCTCTTGAGACTTATAAGGTAGCCAAGAAGGAGCTTAAGAAGGGACATAGGAGAGCTCGAAGGGGGCATGAGAAGGCCTTGGCAGGTAGGGTTAAGGAAAACCCTAAGGCTTTCTACACATGAGGAACAAGGGGATGACTAGGGTGAGGGTAGGACCGCTCAGGGATAAGGGATGGGGGGGGGGGGTAAAATGTGTCTGGAGGCAAAGGAGGTAGGGGAGATCCCGAATGAATATTTTGCTTCAGTGTTCACCAGGGAGAGGGACTTAGAGGAAGGGGAGGTTCGCGTAGAACAGGCAAATGTGTTGGAGCATGTTGAGGTTCAGAAAAAAGCAGTGTTGGAGCTACTAAAAAGCATTAGGGTCAGACAGGATATACCCCAGGGTACTATGGGAAGTGAGGGAGGAGATTGCTGGAACATTAACAATGATCTTTGAGTCCTCCCTGGCCACTGGATATTGGAGGATGGCAAATGTTGTTCCATTGTTCAAGAAAGGTAAAACGGATAATCCTGGGAATTATAGACCAGTTAGTGGTGGGCAAGCTATTGGAGAGAATTCTTAGGGACAACATTTATGAGCATTTGGAGCATTTGATGAAGGTAGAGCGGTGTATGTGGTATATATGGATTTTAGCAAGGCATTTGACAAGGTTCCCCATGGTAGGGTCATCCAGAAGGTCGTGAGGTATGGGATCCATGGAAAATTGGCTGTGTGGATTCGGAATTGGCTTGCCTACAGAAGGAAGAGGGTGGTTGTAGAAGGGGAGTATTTGACCTGGAGGTCGGTGACTAGTGGTGTTCTGGCATCCCTGCTCTTTGTGATTTTTATAAATGACTTGGATGAAGAGGTGGAAGGGTGGGTTGGTAAGTTTGCAGGTGACACAAAGGTTGATGGTGTAGTAGATAGCATAGAAGGTTGTCGTAGGTTGCAATGGGATATTGACAGGATGCAGAGCTGGGCAGAGAAGTGGCAAATGGAGTTCAATCCAGAGAAATGTGAAGTGATACACTGGAAGATCTAACTTGAAGGCAGTGTATATGGTTAATGACGGGATTCTTAGCAGTGTGGAGAAACAGAAAGATCTTGGGGTTCTAGTACCAAAGTTACCTCAAAGTTGCCATGCAAGTTGATAGGGTGGTTAAAAAGGCGTATGGTGTGCTGGCTTTCATTAGCCGGCAGATTGAGTTCAAGAGCAGAGAGGTAATGTTGCAGCTCTGTAAGACCATGGTTAGACCACATCTGGAATATTGTGTTCAGTTCTGGTCGCCACATTATAGGAAAGATGTGGGAGCTTTGGAGGGAGTGCAGAGGAGATTTACAAGAATGCTGCCTGGATTGGAGAATGTGTCTTAGAGGCTGAGCAAGTTCAGGCTTTTCTCCTTGGAGAGACAGAGGATGAGAGGAGACAATAGAGGTTACAGTATATAAGATTATGAGAGGCATAGACAGAGTGGACAGTCAGCATCTTTTCCCCAGGGCAGTAATGGCCAATACTAGAGGTCACCCATTTAAGATGAATGGAGGAAAGTTCAGGGGAGATTTCAGAGGTAAGTTTTCTTACACAGAGTGGTGGGTGCCTGGAATGCACTGGTTGGGGGGGGTAGGGTGGGAGGTGGGGAGGTGGTGGGGGCTGATATGTTAGGGTCATTTAAGAGACTCCTAGAATAGAGGGTTTTGGGAGATGAAGTAGAGAGGGGGATAGATAGAATGTGGATAGGGTTTATATAGATCGGCACAACATTGTGGGCCAAAGGGCCATACTGTGCTTTACTGATATATGTTCTATGTCAAGTCAGAGATTGCAAATAATCTATTGTACATTATGAAATCAAAAAAGAGAAAGCGAGCTTCTATATTCCTTATGTATTTGTCACCACACTTACCTGTTATAAAATTCTTCAGCTGGCAAATAGACGTCACCAACAGTAACTACATTCCCAACCTTCACAGTATCTCTTAAGCTAATTCCATGATCTTGTAAGGAATTTAAAATGGTTTTAATCATTCTTAAGGCTTTAATTATTGAAATAAGTTCACACTGGACCTCATTTGAATCTTCCCGTTAGATTTCTGCATTTATTCCTGCAGTGAACTTGAATAGAAATGGAAGTAGTTAGCAAGTTGGACAAATATTTCCTCTTCAGGAACCATTGTGGATGCTAGAAGCAAGTATCCGAAATTCTGATCTCGTCACAATTGACTTTGTTCCACCACAGTCATTTCATTAAGCAGGTCAGAGGTGTGGACTTGCATTTCCACTCTGCACAAAGTGAATGGTTCCAGAAATCGCAGATCTATTGCCAATATGGTTAAAAGGTATAAACACTGTATGTTCCAGTAGTCAGGAACAGATTACTTCTCAGTAAATTAACAATAAGACATTGAAGCAAAAAAAACTACAGATGCTGGAAGTCTGAAACAAGAACAGAAATTGCAGGAAACACTCAGCAGTTTGGGCAGTGTCTGTAGAGAGATAAATGGCATCAGTGTGTCAGGCCAATGAGCATGCATTAGAATTATACCACAGCCATTTATGGTTATTGTTGATGCTACATAACAAACATAACACAAATTCTGGCACACGTATGTGGATTCAAAGACCTTATCACTCTTCATCAGATGGTTACCTGCAAAAATCAAAGGCAATGAACTTGGGTCCCATGACCCCAGCTGCTTTGACATTGTGGTTGCTGACTTGCTTCCAGTTTGTTGTATGATTCACAGCTGCATATTTTGATGCAGCTTGCACAGTTCACCAATCTGGTACAATCCAGTGTCTGCATCACTTGTCCATGGCAAATTGTGATGTCGGTCTTTGTGCAACTATAACTTGATGCCAGTGTTCCCAAATTCACCCTCAATGAGTAGCAGGTTTGTTACCCATTGACTTGGCCGAGCTGGCTGTGCACATTCATTGTTGGATGCTGTTGGAGTTTCACATGAGAGCTTTGTGGCTTGTGGTTTCATTTGTAATTGAGCCTGAACTGCTTCCATCCAAAGTGGTGGTGTTGGTGGTATAAAAGGGAATACCACAAGAGAAGGCAGAGACTGGATATCCTGTGGTGAGTGACTCACTTCCTAGCACCCTAAGGCCTTCCCATCATCTACAAATCGCATCAAGAGCACATAATGGAAGTGTCTCCACTTGCTGGATGAGTGCAGCTCCTGCAGCACTGAACAAACTTGACTTCATTTCAGACAGGTATATCACTTGATTTGATTCCATCCTGGTCTTGGACATTCATTGCCAACTCTCCACTGCGGCATTGTGAGACACCACTGTGAGTTGAGCACTCCTACAACTTGTCAAGGCTTATTTGATATCCTCTAACAAATCTCCAGACTCTGCTCTTCTCAATGGCAGGAGCAAGAGATGCATGGAGACACCAAAACCTGCAAGTTTCACCTGTTCTATTAAATCACACACATCCTCATTTGGAAATACATCTCCATTCTGGTGTTGGCACTGGGTCATGGAGTTGTACAGTATGGGAACAGGCCCTCCAGCCCAATTCGTCCGTGCCTAATAAGGTGTCTTCCTGAGCTAGTCCCATTTGCCTGCATTTGGCCCATATTCCTCTAAACCTTTACTATGCATGTACCTGTTGAAATGTCTTGCAAACATTGTAATTGTATCTGCTTCTACCACTTCCTCTGGCAGCTCGTTCCATGTACTCACCGCCCTCTGTGTGGAAAAACTTGCCTCTCTGGACCCCCGTTAAATCATTCCCTTCTTACAAACCTACGCCCTCTAGTTTGAGATTCCCCTATTCTGGGAAAAGGACTCTTGACAATCCACCTTATCTATTCCCCTCGTGATTTTATAAACCACCATAAGGAAACCCCTCAGCTTCCTTTGCTCCAGGGCAAGCAGTCCCAGCCTATCCAGACACTCTGTATATCTCTAGCCCTCCAGTCACAGCAACATCCTTGTGAATATTTTCTGCACCCTCTCTAGCTTAATCACATCCTTCCTATAGTATCGTGACCAGAACTGGGCACAATAATGCAAGTGCCATCTCACCAATGTCTTGTGCAGCTGTAACTTGACATCGTGACTCCTGTACTCAGTGTCCCATCCAGTGAAGGCAAGCATGCCATACATTGTCTTCACCACGTCTACCTGTGTCACCACTTTCAAGGAACTATGTACTTGTAGCCCTTGGTATCTCTCTTCTACAACACTCCCTAGAGCCCTGTCATTTACTGTGTATGTCCTGCCCTCATTTTACTTCCAAAAATGCATCACTTTGCTCTTGTCCAAGTTAAATTCCTCGGTCCACTTTCCCAGTTGGTCTAGTTGAATCCTAGAAACGGCAACCTAATAGCACTGTGGGAGTAAATTGACCACATGGAACATGTCTCTAAGTGCAATTAAGAATGGTCAATAAGAGAAGCTGGCCTGCCAGTAACACCAATGACTGAATGAGAGAGTAAATTCTCATGCCACCACAGTCTCCAGATTACCTTATCTCTTTGCTGATCATCCCAGCATTCACTTAACCACAGTTGATGAATATAAGATCAAAACAAGTCGTCAGTTGAAACAATACCTATAACATCGAAAGCAAAGCATTCCAACGTCACTGGATCACCCTATTGCATTCCTTGGTTGCCTGTCACTCTGTCCCTATGACATGATTCTGCACTGTGGCTGATGGAAGGCTGCAAAGGTTGACCTTGAGCAGTACTGGGCCATGGACCCTCTGCTCTGCTGCGAGAGGAGCCTGCTTACAACACCCACCACCACGTGTAAGTCAGGAGTAAGGGACATGGGGTGGGGAATGATTCGTTCCATCGCCTTCAGCTGACCTTGCACCTCCGCTGCCCAGAGACTCTGGAGAGGCCACTGCCACAAGTGACTAGTGTCCTCTTCTTCCAGGCAGTGAACTGAGTGAGTTAGGATTGGCCCTGCCCATTCACTGCCACTGATTCTCCTGAAGGTGAGAGAGAGATGTGTTTGGGTGCTGTAGAGCCTGTGAGACATGCTTATGAGGTTTGGTGTAGTGATTGGTGTGAGAAGGTGCAGCGAGTCATCTGAATATAGTTATGATAATGCTCACTGTTAGTTGAACAGCAGTTTTGTATTTCGTGGAGCAGTGCCTGTGAAGTAAATGTTGGAGATTTTGAGGGATAGCATCTGTGAAGTATGAACTTGGAGTATTGCTTTCATGTCCTTGAGACTTCAGTTCTGGCTTTAACCTCATTTGTAACTACCTCACACTGTGACCTCTCTACCTGAAGAGCTCCCTGGCTCCTTGCAAGTAGAAGACTTCTCTCCAACTTGTCGACCGAGACACCTAGAACCACACTGGGAAATTCATTGTGCACACTCTTGCTCATAAACATCTGTGGTTTCCAGGGTGATCCCAAAGCTCGTGCGATCCCATCTACTATCAGTTTCTGCTTCAAAGCACTCCCCTTTAAGAAGTGCAGGCATGGCTTCAGCAGATATTGGCTGCACATAATGTTGGTCTTTAGCTAGTAGCAATGCGGTTACTGCTGACTTGACAGCCAAATCATGTTCATAAGGTTGCAGCCTGAATTTTCTGTGCAACCTGTGCCATGTTTTAGGCTAATTGGGCATTGCAGATGCCAACACATGCTTTCCAGTACTGCCTAATTCAGCTCTCAATGTAGTTCTGGGTCTCCAATAGGACTTTCGCCATATGCGTCTCTTCAGTGATGCCTGTGCATTTAAGGTCTAGGAGCTTTTCAGACATCTTCCTACCTTCACAGCTACAAACAATATTACATTCCTATGTATAACTGTCGGGACTTTCTTTATTTTAATTAGGCGTGAGAATAGATTTATATGCCAAGCTGTAGGCGTTGGCCGCAACTGTTGAGCACTGGGTTAATTGCTCCCAGATAGGAGCAGGAAACGAAAATCAGCACTTGGAGACCTGAACAAATGCAGTAAAAATCATTCATCAACCACAGTTAAAATTTGCCAGTGACAAACGTCCAATTATTTCTGAGAACCTGGAGTAATGGTTATACTGGTGTTCAGCCTTATCAGCACATGTTAATAATGTGGATTAAATTGGTCAACAAAGGCAAATTACATTTTTATCTCAAAGGGATTGCTGTTTAATCTTTGGGTTTGGCTTGTTTATATGACCCTCTAATTTAATCTTACAGTTTTATAGTAATATCTGAGCTCTGCAAATGAATTAAGCTCTCATCATATTCAGAGCTCAGCATGATTCTTTGTATTTCCAAATTACCAATAACATCTCATCCAGTAGTACAATGTAAAGAAGGAAATTTAATCACACAAATCCTTAATGATATTATTTCAAATTCCTCTTTTGGCACCTTAATAAAACATGAACATATTCATCCAAAATCAAACCACTAAAAGAAGTTGCACAATCCCATTAACAAAATACTTTAATTAACAAGTGCCCCCACACAAGAGAAGGGGAAATTGCCAATGTTCCTGAGTTGGTTCATGTCCAATTAACCTAGCTGTGAAATGCAAGTATGCAGATGTCAGGTGAGGATTGGTTGATGTTTAACAATTTTCAAGCAGTGAAAAATCTTTCATGTTAATAGCTCTGTCCGTCCATGCACTGAAGGAGATTTTTTTTCCCTTTGTTCAGCTGGAGGTGTTCTGTGAGGTGCTGACCATGCAACAGGCTGGTTACGTCATGTTGATAGATTACCTGCAGAACAACTACAGGGAGCAGCAGTATCAAGTTGTAGGGCAGGTCTTTTCCTCGTACACAGGGACAGAAGTAATTCCTGACCCAGGTAGGTTCAAACTGTTGCATTTTTGAAACAATTTAAAGGTAGAGTTTACTATTCCCATTTGAAATCTCTCAATGCTTCATTGAAGAGACTTTTGGTAGATCCTTTACATTGCATGGAGAAGGAACTTTTCTTGATATTGTGCCTTTCACAATCTTGATGTCCTTTTGGGTTTTACAGACAATTAAGTACTTATGAAGTGAAGCCATGGGCCCAGTATATGAATCAGTTACACAACTACAACTTGATTGAACCAAGCATGTTAGTCATTCGACATTAACTATGATCATGATTGCATTGTTGGCTGGGTAAAATAAAACTCTGAAGCAGCAGTTAAGTGTTGCTGCTTTTAATATACTGTATATTCCACATTTCCTTGTGATATAGAAGGAGGACATTCAGCCTATTGAGTCAAGCTCACAAAACAGTTCCACTTACCCAATGATTTACCCCAATGATCTATTCTCCCCACATGCCCATCGATTCCCTCCCCCCCCCCCCCCCCCAGACTCTAACCCTCATTTACAGTGGCCAATTTGCCCACCAACCTGCACACTTTTGGGATGTGAGAGGAAACCAGAGCACTTGGAGGAAATTCCATGTGGCCATAAGGAGAACATGCAAACTGTTCACAAACAGCACCAGAGGTTAGGATTGAACCTGGATCTCTGGAGCTGTGAGGCAGTGGCTTTACTTGCTGAACCATTGTGCTGTCCCGGTGCCACTGTATTGTATAGTATGTCATATTGTAAACACGTGTAAAACAAACACATTCGTGTAGCACCTTTCATGACCTCAAAGTGCCTGTGCTTTACAACTAATCATTTACTCTGCAATTTTCACACTGTAGCACCAGGAAATGCACAGGTACTTTTGAATGCAAGCAGCAAATATACCAAGATAACCTATTCTTGTAATGTTATTTCAGGCATAAAATTTTGGCTTCAGTGAAATAGAGAACTTGTCTGTTCTCCTTCATCTTGTTAGAACCCTGAAATCTTCCACATCCACTTGAGCAGACAGATAGAACTCCTGGTTTGTCATCTTACCTGAAAGATGGTACTTCACACAGAGTGATACACTCAGGCACCACACTGGATTGTCAACATAGATTTTTGTGTTCAACTACCCAGATTGGAGCTTGAGTCTTGAATCTTCTACTTAGAGTGCTACTATTGATTCACAGCTGATGACCAATTTGCTCAGTACATTGTGAGTTCTGTAAGGACAAGCATGCTGTGTGGCCAATTATAACGCCAACATATTAGGTCCAATGACACACTGCTCCTGTCTATTTCTGAGTGAACTGGCCTTTCCAGTTTTGTGAGCTCACATCTTTTCTATATTTTGATGGTATTCTCAGACTGGGGCATGTGTGGGAGTGTCAAATGGGTCAGGGGCTGGAATAGTCAGGGTTACAAAAGTCTTCCTCTCCCGTGTACATTAACTTGATGGAGTTCAAATGAGGTTCTCTTGCATCTTTCTGAAACCGAGGAAATTTTAATTGTAAATGTGGAATTATCAGAACAAGGATTTAAAATTTGTATTTTTAATGTCTGGAAGTTAGTATAAACATACATACAGCACAAAAAGAAGAAATTTCTGCTTGTCCATCACCTAAACATTTTCTGTTCTGCTGTTACTTGAACCCTTACTGAAAAATGAGGCAAAATGGTGCCTTTAGTCTGACTGAAACCAATACCAAGGGTAGATGAATGAGTCTTCAGCATCAGCTGATTTTGGATACAATTCTTTCAGAGATTCTGTGGATGAATTAGATTTGCCTTCTACTGTTCCTTTAAGTTTATTTAATTTTTTTATCCTGTTGGAATACAAGCTATTTAGAATCAATCTCAATCTGCTGCCCTTTCCCTCTGAATATCCATCATCTATTTTAGTTTTATTTCAGTCACAACCTGTCCAATCTTTAACCCAATGCTCTGCCCTTGTGCTCTTCCATTTTGTCTGAATTTTCCTGCCCCAGACACTCTATAGTTCACAGTGACTTGGAAATGGGCAGATTTTCTGAATATCCTTTTACTTTAAAATGTATTTAACATAATTTAAAAGCTCTTTAAAAGGTACGGAACACTATTTCTAGACTTGAAGCGCCATCTGGTGATAAAAAGATATATTTTTAAAGAAAAAATATACTTGAAGTGGTGCTCTAATGTATAAAATTGGTAAATTGGTTTATTATTGTCACGTGTACTGAGGTACCGTGAAAAGCTTTGTTTTGCATGCCATCCATAGCTTTTCACTGTACCTTGGTACATGTGACAATAATGAAAGGGTCAAATGTATCAAAGGATTGTTAGTGCATTTTTAATTGTAGTGACTCAAACATTGCTGAAGCACACTGGATCATAACAAATTTATTAAAAATGAACTTCAGAAGTATCCCAGACAGCATAATGGTAGCACTCCTTCCTTTCTCTGAGTTTGAAAGTCATAAGATCAAGTCCCATTCCAGAGATAATTCAGATTGATTCTTCTGTGCAATACTGATGGGGTACTGCACTGTTGGAGGTGCTGTCTTTCAATTAAAACATAAGGCTGGGATGTGCTGACTTATGTTGGCATTCTGATTGGGAATGTTGGTGTTCTGCCCTTGAAACTGAAGTCTCTGAGCTCCATGTAGAGGCAGTCAGCATGGCCCACTCTTGCTGGGTTCCCACTGGGAATTGCCACATGGATTCTGTGCCAGGTCTGACTCCTGCTATCAAAGGGGTTTGTAGGGCAAAGATTAAGGAGGCAATGTAGAACTGGTTTTCTTTTGTTTAAATATTTAATAATTTGTAAGTGTTTTCACAAGTTTTATTTCACTTTACCTTTTAATTATTTTTTATATTTAATTAATTTCTTCAATTTATTAATTTTTAAATATATCTGAATGTCAGTCATTAAAAAAAAATAAAACAATTGAAAGCTTTCCACTGATAATAAAGCTCTTCCCCATCCCTGCCCTGCTGTCATGAGGGTTTCAGGGACAGGGCCTTTATGCCCAAGGCCCAGTTCCTATCAGAACCATAAAGTTGTGTAGGCTTGTGTGACTATAGCCAGTGCCTTTATCTGGGCTCCTTCTGCTCTCTCAGATGAAAGTAAGATGTCCCAATCATTATGATGAGGAAGAATATGGAAGACTTCCACGGGTTCTGCCCACTATTTATTCCTCAGACAATTTGGCCATTTATCTCAATCGAACATGAAAACTTATAAATTAGCAGCCACGTTTACCACTTTACAGCAGTGACTAAACTTATTAAAGTAGTTCGTTGCCTGTAACTCATTGTGGAAAACCTGAGCTAGTGAAAGGGCTATGAAAATTGAAGATATGATTTTGCACCCAAAGCAATCAATAATTGCTGCACAACCACATTTTTCCCCAAGATACCTTTTCCACTCCCAATAGTGCTGATGTTTGCTGAGGATGGACTGATATACCAGAGGAACGACAGCGAACCGTGACAACCAATGTTGTTCAACCAGCAAAAACATCAAATCCAAGCTTTACCTTGGATCATCCAATATTCATGTTCATGCAATAGATAGAAATGCAAGAGGAAAAATATATTGGGATAGATTTTGACAATTACTACCACCACAAGAACACCCTGCATATATGTGCAGTGACCACGTCGGTGGGCTGTGACTAGTAAGGTATTGAAGGGATCACTGCTTAGGCCTCAACCATTCATGATCTAGATCGACAATTTGACTAAAGGGACCAAAGTCGTATTTCCAAGTTTGCTAATGATTCAAAACTAGATAGATTATGGGTACTGAGGAAAATGCAAAGAGGCTTCAAGGGGATATGGACAAGCTGAGTGACTAGGCAAGACATGGCAGTGGAATACGAGAATACAATGTTGAAAGATGTGAGGTCATTTGTTTAAATGGCTTTCTTAACATTTGCTTCCATCACTCACCCCTCAGTGCTGATCTCCTTCAGGCCTGACCTGCATCACCCCAGCTTCCCCTGCATCTCCTCCCCTCCCCCTCTGACCAGACACTATCCCAATTGTTTGTCCAACCAAACCTGCCCTAATCCCCCCTCCGAGTGCCCCCAACCTCTGACCTTTTCTCCAAGTGACCCCGCCGTTCAGTCTGCTGCTTCCAAATTCCTTTGATTCTCGAGGGATGCCCTGCACTTCCCTCACAGGCTGCTTTCTCAATTCCAAATCTCCCTGTGTATTCCCTTCCCTACCCTGTCTTCACTCACTCGGATTATTCATGTACCTACTCTGCCGTCACGCTTCCCATGCCAATCTCTCATTGCCACTGCAGAGCTGGACTGATCTCCACTTTCAGCCTTTGAGGGAAGTGCCAGTGTGTTCACAACATGCAGTGTCTTTTCTTTTGCACTAAGTACCTTGGGCCTCAGGCAGAATTAAACCTCATTGCTGGGGAACCCCACATAAGACCATATCTGGCCTAGTGGCTTTAACCTGGGAACATTATCAGACACATTTTGGCACAAAGCCATAAAAGAAACATTCAAACAGGTGAGAAAGGAAGAGCAGTGAGGCAGGAGGTAATTCCAGGGTTCTGGATCTGGGCACCAGAGGCACGGCCATCATTAATGAGGCAATGAAAGTTGAGCATGGACTTAAGGGTTTGCTTGGGAAAAACAAAGTGATAGGATCAGAGAAATTCAAATCATAGAAGAAAACCATTGCATCTTCATGGCCCAAAACTGGAGCCATTTAGGCTTCTCGCCCTTTCCAACACTGGGTCAACAGCCGTGGAAGTTATGGCTCTGAGTGCTCATTCACAGACTTCATGCACGTGATGAGAGACTTGGCTTCCACCACCTTTTCAGCCTGTTCATTCCAGGCTCCACGACTTTTATTTTTCTTCCGATTAGCTTGCACCGATGCTTCCTAGTAATTGGCCTCTCTTCCAGGCTTAATAATTGTTTCTCTTCTAAGCTTCTCATCCTTTTATTTTCCTCAGTTAAATCTCTTCATAGTCCATCTCTCCCACCCCTGCTTAGTCAGTGACTCCTAAATTTATTTCGCCAGCCCTGACAACATGCACATAAATCTCCCTCAGTTCTCAATGCCGGACACTTTGTTTCTTGGAGCGTGTACAATGGAGGGGCTATGGTAAAGAAGTTTTCTGATGCCCTAAGAGTGCAATTACATATTGTGGACATGCATTCCAAGATCCTTCTTGTATTTTACCATGTATTCTGAATTCCCTTGCCTTGTTTGCCCTCTCCACATCCATTACCTTGTACTTTTCTGGGCTGAATTCCATTTGTCATTTATTTGTCCACCTGACCAGTCTATTGATGCCTTCCTGCAGCCATGATCTTGCTTCCCGGCTGTTAGTAGCTCTGCCAGTTTTGATATCATTAGCCAGCTTATTCATCATGGCCTGTGCCCTTAACTCCATTCGTATATCCTCCAAAAAAAACCAAGGTGCCCTGAACAATCTCACTGCACACAGCCTCCAGTCACTGGAACTCTCTTTCACCATTGTCTTCCACTTTCTCCCAATGTCACTTTTTAAACCAGCTTGCCACTTTCATTAAGAACATAAGAAACAGAAGCAGGAGTGAGTGATTCGGTCCCTTTTGTGTCTCACTATTCAATGAGGTCATGCGTGATCTTGACACTCAACAACTGAGCCTTCTCAGTCCATTTGGGTATAGAATTTCAAAGATTCACATCGCACTTGAACAAAAAAAATCCATTTTAGTGCAAAGTGATCAAAGTGGCCATGGTGTCGCTAAACTTTAGTGATTAGGGTCATGCAAGTTGGTTCAAGAACTGAGCGGTTTGGGACTTCAGACAGCTGTACCTTCTGCCCGATGTTAGCTGCAAGAAGATGGCGTGGTCTGGATGGTGAGGATACTTGATGATGGATGTTGTCCCCTGTAGATATCATCAATGGTGGGGAGGGAAGTCACCTTTGGTTTTCACTTTCCTGATCAAGGTATTTTGCCTTATGGGATCTCGTCAAATGCCTTGCCAAAATCCAAGTATTCCATAGCATTGTGTCACCCTTATTGACCTTCCTTTTTCACCACTTGAAAAAAATTAGTCAGACTTGACCTTCCCTTACCAACTTCACCTTGATTGATATTAATTAATCTGGAGCTCTCTAAATGCTGTTTTATGCTGTCCCTCAGAGGTTTTTTCCAATAATTTTCCCATCACTAATATTAGGCTGACTGCCTGAAGTTACTTATTTTTTTCCTTTCTGCAAGAGTTGTAAAGCTGGATAGCCTGCCAGAGGTGGTATTGGTATTAGTATTGGTTTATTATTGTCACTTGTACCGAGGTACAGTGAAAAGCTTGTCTTACAAACCGATCATACAGGTCAATTCATTACGCAGTGCAGTTACATTGAGTTAGTACAGAGTGCATAGATGTAGTACAGGTAAAAACAATAACAGTACGAAGTATCACAGCTACAGCAAAAGTGCAGTGCAATAAGGTGCAAGGTCACAACAAGGTAGATCATGAGGTCACAGTCCATCTCATTGTATAAGGGAACCGTTCAATACTCTTATCACAGTGGGGTGGAAGCTGTCCTTAAGTCTGATAAACGTGCCCTCAGGCTCCTTTATCTTCTACCCGATGGAAGATGAGAGAAGGGAGAATGTCCCGGATGGGTGGGGCCAAGACAACGAGAGGTAAAGACAGAGTCCAAGGAGGGGAGGCTGGTGTCTGTGATGAGCTGGGCTGTGTCCACAACTCTCTGCAGCTTCTTGCGGTCCTGGGCAGAGCAGTTGCTGTACCAAGCCATGATACATCCAGATAGGATGCTTTCTATGGTGCATCGGTAAAAGTTGGTGAGAGTCAAAGAGGACAAACCAAATTTCTTTAGCCTCCTGAGGAAGTAGAGGCGCTGGTGAGCTTTCTTGGCCGTGGCATCTACGTGATTTGACCAGGACAGGTTGTTGGTGATGTTCACTCCCAGGAACTTGAAGCTCTCGACCCTCTCGACCTCAGCACCATTGATGTAGACAGGTGCATGTACACCGCCCCCTTTCCTGAAGTCAATGACCAGCTCTTCTGTTTTGTTGACATTGAGGGAAAGGTTGTTGTCGTGACACCATTCCACTAAGCTCTCTATCTCCTTCTGGGCAGGAGTGATTTGCATACAAAGATGAGAAATTCAAAATTGAGTGATCTCTGCATTGTGAGTCAGTGTGTATCAGCAAGCATAAGGGTGATGAGTGAATGGAACCTGCTACAAGTCAGGATAGCGACAGCATGCTCCCTGTGACCACGTGTCTTTTTCCACACTTGTTCCATTTTTCTCCGGCATCCCAAAGGTGAGCTCATGGTTAACTGGCTGCTATAAATTACCCCTTAGTGTAGATGGGTGGCAGGAGAAACTGGAGGGAGTTGATGGGCACGTGAGAAAGAACAGGCTACAGGGAAATAAGTGGTGGAAGATGGGAGAGATCAGAGATCCAGCATAGGCTTCGTGGGACCCAATATCCTCTTCCTATGTCATGAGAAAAAAAGGAAATATGAAATATACATCAGTGGCAGAGGATTCTTGCTTTTCTTTCTGTTTAAAGAACAATCTGTAAATGCAAATGGTTAATAAGTGATCTGACATTCTCTCTTTTCTCCACAAGCAAATCAATGGTAAGTACACAAGTGGTAATCAACCCCACAACGATTTAGAGTGAGCAGCTCTTCTGAGAAGAGGGAGGGGATTGAATTGAGGCATATGTCTAAACAGAACAAAATGAACGTTCCTCTGCTTTAGTTTATATTCTGGCTTGATACTGACATTGAATGGAGGTAGTGCACTAGTTCTTTGGTTGATCTGCGGTAAGTTCAATTAACCCCATGTAAGTCCGTGACTCTGTCTTCTAAGTTTGCAGTTCAGAACCCCAGAATCTCCAAGTCGATCTAAAGAATGACACCTCTTTGCTTGTTCTCTGGGAAAGACCAAGGGCAGTTTATGGTGATGTCCTGGAGAGATACGCCGTGTTCCATCAGCAGTTAGATGGAGAAGACCTGACCAGACACCAGTTCCTGACAGATGGGGATCAGGACACGGTAATATAATATATGACGTAACCATTGGTAATAAAAAAAATGTATGACAATGTGTAATTATACTACAGTATAATTGTCAAGCCCTCTAACTAACTAAGTATTTCATTTCTCAGGGAGCCATTCTCAGCAACTTATTACCAAATACCAGTTATGTTGTTCAAGTGGTTGCCGTATGTTCAGATGGTCTGTATGGGGTATACAGTGACGAATTTATTGTGGACATGCCCATGGAATTTGAAGACCCAGGTAAAGGTGAACCCTACTCTTCCTTGTCGTCCCTCACCCTTTTGCTCAGGTTTCCATTGCTCTGCTCTGTAGAAATGGTCTTTAGATTGAGACTCTGCAGGTCCGAAATCAGTGCAATCCTGGTTGAGGAGAATTGATCTTCAATTCTTATTTAAAATTTATTTCCGTAACTTAAAGAATTAGGTTGTTACTAATGCACAAGTGTGCCAGTCCTCTGGATTGTGCTGATGTTCACAAGGAAATTTAGCAGTGAAATGTCAAATGAATTTTGTGTGTTACTCATGGTGGTGGGATTCCCTTGCTCGCTGTAGCTGGTTTGACTATGCTGATGGCATTTCTCTTTTACAAGGTGTGAGCTAGGTGGTTGATGTCTGCTGACTGTGTGCTTGCTGCTTCATTCTGATATGGCAATGTGTGGGTTATCTTACAGAACTAAACTGCTCAAGCTCCCTTGCTTTTCTGTTGGCTGCTTGTTGAGATTTAAAGGCACAGTCAATGCATTTTCTGCTTCTTCCGGAAACTGAAATAGTTGCCACAAAATGCCTGGTGCAACTAAATGGTTAATTACTCAGCGTGAGGCGGTCTTCGTTGTCAAACGCATCTGAAGGAGGCATTTTTACAGCAAATTATTTTTGTGATGAATGCAACAGATACTTTAATTCAGGAATATTGAGGAGATATAAAGAGAATGAAGCCCATGTTGTAATTTCAGCAGCCAGAAGAAATCCTTTTGAAGAGCAAAATAACTGCAGAAGCTGCCATGAAATGAAAATAGAACATAGAACAATTACAGCACAATTCAGGCCTTTTGGCCCACAAAGCTGTGCCGAACATGTCCCTACCCTAGAAATTACTAGGCTTACCCATAGCCCTCTATTTCACTCAGCTCCATATACCGATCTAACAGTCTCTTGAAAGAAAAAATGCTGGAATGGTCATCAACCTGAGATGTTAACCCTGTTCCTCTCTTCACAAATGCTGTCTGGCCTGCTGAGTATTTCCAGCATTCTCTGTTTCAACACAAAAAAGTCCTGTTTCTGTTTTCCTTCCTATCAGTTTAAGTGTTTTGCCCTTGGTACATTTATTAGTAGGTGTGAGTGAAACTAATATCATTTCACTCTCACTGACCAGCTGGGATAAGCTGTCAATTGTCTACCTGTCATAATCAAAGCACCATTCAACATTCAGCTTCTGAAATTACTACATAGGCTGTAAATGGAGCAATCTTATTTGTATAATGTTGAGGCAAGTTTAACCTATTAACCAAGCATCCTTTGTACAGATAGAAATGATCAGTACTACTTTCTTCAGTCTTAATCTGAATCACAACAGTTGGTAGTTGTAGATCAGCTGGAGAATTATATTTTTCCTCTTTTGAAATGTAAATACCAGTTCAACTTCCTACACCTATTAAATTAATTATTCTTCACCTCCAGCTGAAGTTGGCATATAAAGTGGCTCCTAGTTCTACTGCAACACTCGTTGAGTTAGTTTGACTTTTTAGAAGCCTTATATGGAAGGGATTGAGAATTAGCCAATTCAATTGTGAAGAACACCCAAAAATAGGAGATTTGCAAGCTTGGAAACAATGAAAGGGCAGATGGAGGCTTTTTGTAACTAGGAAGCAAAATTCAATCAATTACTACTTTGAAATCTCCTTGCTTAATTCTGGACTGTAATTACAGTTTAAGTAATGAATTATGTACACATTCTGGAATCCAGTTATTTAATTTCTGGGCTCTCCTCCATTCCTAATCTGATAAAGCCCTGACAGATAACCCGACTAGAAAATGAAAATCAAAAATCTATCAAAAAAAAGTCTATCAGAAATTTGACTAGGGCAAACCATTAGAATGATGTTTTCATTTCTTGTAGTATTGATTGACATTATTTGACTCACATTACATGGTTAATGATGACAGCAATCAGTTAAAAAAAAGTAAAAATTTACAGGTCAATTATCTTTGTTATTGTTAAATAATCCTTTCAATTATTCATCCTTCTGATCAATAAGTAATAAGCCTGTAAGTGTACAACAGCGAATGCATCTCTAATGTACTGAATGCTATACTTCAAAATCTATGTAATAACTTTTATTCAGCCTTGGGGAATTTTCATTTCTAATCCATATATGGCACCCATTGATTCTCAAAGATTGGCAACAGATATGTAGTGCATTCATTTTGAATCACATTACATATACACATTTTATTTACTTATTCATGGGATGTGGATGTCACTGGCAATTTCAGCATTTATTGTTGCTCCTAATTTACAATGGCGACTCTAGAATCACACATAAGCCAGATCAGGGAAGAATATTAGACTTCCTTCCCTGAAGGATATTAGTGAACCAAATTTGCTTCAATATAACAATGCAGTTACCATTACTGAGACTAGCTTTTTTAAATATTCCAATTTTTTTAATGTAATCACTTGAATTTAAATTCCCCAACTGTGATGGTGCAATTTGAACTCGTATCTCTGGATCAATGGCCCAGGACTCTGACTGCCAGTCCAGTGACTGAACCACAAAATAAAAATTAACAAGCTTCACTGTTCTCAAAAACATTAAAGCAATTGTGATTATTTTGTTTTGTAGCCAAAAAATAACATCAATTTTGTATATCCTTAAAAGTAATTCATCATGTAGGTCACCAATTTGTGGGCGATTTAATAAGCTGCCAAATGAGAGAAGATAGATAGAATCGAGCTGGTCCAAAATTTGTAAAAGATGGTGGAACATAAAGAGCAGGATCTATTTTGAAGTGCGCATTGTGATGGCTGCTGATTGATTTTCACAGTCATTCTGTAGACATCAATAGATCACTAGCTATGCTCATAGATAATGGACAAGGGATCATGGAATGGAGCCAGCCTCTGAATGATTATTTCTTGTTCAAAAGATGCAATGAAAATTAATGAGAATTTCTACGTGTGATTTATTTTTGTGATTTTTCTAATTCTTGGTCTAAATTTCAGTACACACTGCTCTACTTGTATGTCACCGCCTCTGCCTTTCTGCTCTGTTGTTTAACACTGGACTGTCTACGTTTAACGTTAAGCATGTTTTCAGCTCTCATACTTGTTTATCTGAAAATATTAACAGTTTTATTTTGGCAAGATATTTGCAAGACATTTTTTAAATGTGAGCATTCCATTACTATGTGCTAAAATGTGCTAATATACTGTGATGAAAATCTTACATTTAGTTCTAAATGTTTATAGAAATTAGTCTTGTACCCTAATCTAGGAATTCAAACAAATCTCCATGTTTTAATAACACAATGGAATCAATCATTTAATGCCTTATTGCTTACATTTGTGGGCAAGGCAACTCTCTTGAAACAGGGGGACAATCCATTTATTTCATTCTAAGTGTATGCAATGTTTGTTACTGCCACCTGTACCACCAATTAGTTCTTTATTTCATAGGCTATCCTTCCATGTAAGTAGTTGTATGCTTAATTTTATGCATATTTTTCAAACTACAGCATCATCCCTTTGATTAAAACCAGGATGACAGCGATAATTACGATGGTGGAACATAGCCGTATTTATTTTGATCAGTGTGCCACTTTTTTTTAAAAAATGGAACTGCATTGTTGAAATTCTGGTCTTGAAGTTTTGGCCAAGTGCTTTCTTTTGTTTTCACTTGCCTTCAGGGCTTGCAGCTCTCAGTCTTACAATAGAAACGTTTTTCAGACCGTGTGCAAAATCAGAACCACACTGCAAGGCAGGCATGATCAGAATGGAGGAAGCTGAGTCAGAGAGAGTGTACTCAGGGTTACACTGAAAATCTACTCAGTACCTTGTAAATGGTGGCAGCCCCAAGAGAGATTTTTGTCTTTGTTAATCCCTTTGTGTGAGAAAGTAGTTCCAGCAGTTCATCATGCGTGTGTCTGATGGGTAGGAATGGAGATGGGAAGGAGTCATTGAGTTATACAGCAGGGAAATAGACCCCTTGGCACCAGGTCCATGCCAACCACCCATGTATACTTACTCTACATTAATCCCATTTTAATCCCCTCACATCCACCAAGATTCTAACATCAACACCCTAGGAACAAGTTACAGTGGCCAATTAAACTTCAAAACAGCACATATTTGGGAAGTAAGAGGAAACGGGAGTACCCAGAGGAAACCCTTGCAGTAACAGGAAGAACATGCAAACTCCACACAGGTCAGGGTTGAACCCAGGTCACTGGAGGTGTGATGCAGCAACCATACCTGCTGTACCACTGCGCCACCCCTAAAAATAAAACCTGGAAAATCAAGCTGGCTGGGCTTTTCCTGACCCATCCATTCATAACCTCCCAACATTGCTGAAAATAGAGGCTCATAAAACAAAATCATATCTGCAAACCCCTTTATTTGGAGTAATTGCTGTTGAAGGGCTTCTTTTAGAGGACCGGTGTTATTGTACAGCTGCTGTTTGGTTTCTATATTTATTGCACTGCATAGAGGGTAAGAGGTTGTTGAACTGGGACCTACTGTGTATCCATGAGGTTCAGAGGATGTTGCAGTGTCGTCATGTGTATTAATGAGTGGTGTGGCTCATATCCCACTCAGAAGAATGTCTTCTCATGAACCTGGAAAGGAGCTTTGATGAGTAGTGTTGGTCATCCTTGGGAGAATCCAAATAAAATTTGTTGGTTCCAAGATGATATGCTTGGCTTAGGGAATTTCACCTCTCTTCCCCGCAATACCTGAGGCTGCTGGATCTGTACTGACCCTGGGCACTGTCTACTGTCATAAAAACAGAAAATGCTGGGAATATGCAGTAGGTCAGGCAGCGTCGGAGGAAAAAAAACAGAGTTAACGTCAATGACCCGTCAGAACAGAAGTTAGAGATGAGCTGTGCTTTAAGTTGCAGGGAGGGTGATAGCCGGGAAAAACAAAGGGGGTGTTCTTCTATGGGGTGGAGACCAACTGTGCCCAGGTGCCACAATTGATTTTGGTGCCACCTAAAAGAGGAAGCTGGCCTATCCAGAGCAGTGTAAATGGAAGCAGATGAATAAGGACAAATAAAGAGAAAAAATAGACATGCATTTGCTGGAAAGCTGTTGACTAATTATGATAAATGTCAAATACTAAAGGCCATAGCTTTGAGGTGAGAGGGGGAAAGTTTAAAGGAGATTTAGTTACCAAGTTTTTTTTTTACACAGAGCATGGTAGGTACCCGGAACGCACTGCCAGGGAGGTGCTGGAAGCAGATACAATCGCAACATTTAAGATGCATTTAGACAGGTACACCAACAGGCAGGGAATGGATGGATATAGAACACGTGCAAGTTGATGTCCAATTTAAGTTGGTACCATGATCAGTACAGACATTGTGGGCTTGAAGGACCTGTTCCTGTGCCGTACTGTTCTATGTCTTACTGATGCAACCCCGGAAAGTAAATCTCTCCCCGGAGGCCAGTATTTTCTTTTTCAGCTGTAGTCAGATCCCCAAGGCCAAGAGTGTTTTAGCTGAACAAACATCTGGAAGCTTACCTGCATTATTTAAAGTGGAGATGAAATTCCATCAGCATCTCCTAATCCTGATGCAGGATCTTGACCCGAATCATCGACCGTCCGTCTGCCTTCACTGATGCTGCCTGACCCACTGAGTTTCTCCAGCAATTTGCTATTTTTCCATGTAGACTTGAATACTGGAGAAGCTTAGGTATGTTGGCTGTAGCACCACATGAGAGACATGTCAATCCCATGCACAGCAAAACTCCACTTGTGTAGGTTACTCTGAGGATTGTGGATTCTTAAGCCTAATAGGCTCTCTGAACCATAGAACAATACAGCACAATACAGGCCCTTTGGCCCACCATGTTGTGCCGACCTTCAAACCACTCCTAAGACTATCTAACCCCTTCCTCCCACATATCCCTCTATCTTAAATTCCTCCATATGCTTATCTAATAATCTCTTGAACTTGCCCAACGTATCTGCCTCCACCACCACCCCCGGCAGCGCATCCCATGCACCAACCACTCTCTGGGTGAAAAACCTCCCTCTGACATCTCCCCATCCATTACCTTAAAGCCATGCCCTCTTGTATTGAGCATTGGTGCCCTGGGAAAGAGGCGCTGGCTGTTCACTCTATCTATTCCTCTTAATAACTTGTATACCTCTATCATGTCTCCCCTCATCCTCCTCCTCTCCAATGAGTAAAGCCCTAGCTCCCTTAGTCTCTCCTCATAATCCATACTCTCCAAACCAGGCAGCATCCTGGTAAATCTCCTCTGCACCCTCTCCAATGCCTCCACATCCTTCCTATAATGAGGCGACCAGAACTGGACACAGTAGTCTAAATGCAGTCTAACCAGAGTTTTGTAGAGCTGCATCATTACTTCGCGGCTCTTAAACTCGATCCCACGACTTATGAGAGCTAACATCCCATAAGCTTTCTTAACTACCCTATCCACCTGTATGGCAACTTTCAGTGATCTGTGGATATGAACCCCCAGATCCCTCTGCTCCTCCACACTGCCCAGAAATCCTGCCATTAACCTTGTATTCCGCCTTGGAGTTTGTCCTTCCAAAGTGTACCACCTCACACTTCTCCAGATTGAACTCCATCTGCCACTTGTCAGCCCAGCTCTGTATCCTATCAATATCCCTCTGTAAGCTTCGACAGCCCTCCACACTATCCACACTGCCACCGATCTTTGTGTCATCTGCAAACTTGCTAACCCACCCTTCCACCCCCTCATCTAAGTCATTAATAAATATCACAAAAAGTAGAGGTCCCAGAACTGATCCCTGTGGGACACCACTAGTCACAGCCCTCCAATCTGAATGCACTCCCTCCACCAAACCCTCTGCTTTCTGCAGGCAAGCCAATTCTGAATCCACACAGCCAAGCCTCCCTGGATCCCTTGGGCTCTGACCTTCTGAAGAAGCCTACCATGCGGAACCTTGTCAAGCGCTTGACTAAAATCCATGTAGACCACATCTACTGCACTACCCTCATCAATTTTCCTGGTCACCTCCTCAAAAAACCCTATCAGGCTAGTGAGGAAAGATCTTCCTTTCACAAATCCATGCTGGCTGTCCCTAATCAGTTCATGATTCTCTAAATGCTCAGAGATCCTATGTCTAAGGATCCTTTCTAACAGCTTGCCCAACACAGATGTAAGGAAGGGAAACAATTACACCATTACACTTTACATTCAGTGCAGAAGAAATGGAGGAAGTTCGGTCTCCATAGTGAGGACATTTAATAAATAAGTTAAGCCTTGTAAAAGCTGTTCATTGTTTTCAGTATAATGGGAATTATTGTTAAAATCGCAAAAACCACTAAACCTATTCAGTGGCCTCTTGTGTGTTGGTGTGTGCGTAGTGTGGAAAATAAAGCTACATTTTAACTGGATTTGTTTACCATTGTGAAAAAATGCCTGATAATCTACTGAGAATGGTTTGAGATTGGATTATACTTTGCAACCACTGTTGTTTAGCTACAAGGAAATTGGGAATCTCATCACCATTTCTTTTCAGCATTGCACTGGACAAAGCCAAGGTAAGACATCCTGGTCATTGTATTGCAATTTTTCTTCTGTTTCCTTTAATTAGTTTTAAAGATTATTAACAAAAAAAATAAAATGAATTATGTTGGAAAGATTCCCAACAGGTCACTTCCTTCAAATTAATTAACTTATAACTTCAGAATCATAACATAATCAACAGAATTTGTTGATTCTATATGTATCTGTGAAATTATTATAAAGGCATATTTTAAATACAGAATTCATACCCAAGCTGCCTACATACAGAGAATGGCGAGTAAGAATGGCATGATTTGCAAAACACATAAACTACAAGCGGGAGTAGACCTTCGAGTCTGTTCTGCCATTTATTCAGACGATGGCAGATCTGTGCCCTGTCGACTTTTTCATTCATTCTCTTAGGCCTCTGATTCTCTTACAAGTTCTCTCAATCTCAGTCTTGATCCTACTCGATGAGTGGGCATCTACAGCCACCTGAGGTGGAGACTTCCCAAAGGTTACAATGGTCTGTGCAAAGAAATTTCTTCTCATCTCAATATTAAATGGCTGACCCCTTATCCTGAGACAACATCCCCTTGTTCTGCATCCCCTGGCCAGAGGGACCAGCTTCTGTCTCAGAATATCACATGAGATCATCACCTATTCTTCTAAACATCAGTGGCAGGAGGTAGAATCGACTCAATCTTTCCTCATCAGACAGTCCCCTTATTCCATTTGTTGTGTCCAATTGCTGTGGTTTTAAAATATGTAGTTTATCATAGAAAGAATTTTACTCAAAATCTTGGTAATGGTGCTGGTAAGTGAACCAGAAACCCTGAGCTCAGAAGACAGAGTGGTCTGTAGCAGAATACTAGGCTGATTTTTTTCCCCTCCATCCTTCAGCTGAGAGGATATTCCCTCCAGTAACACACTGGTTAGCATGGTTTGCTTTAAACTGGACCAGGGAGAGAAGCTGAGATGTATGGCTGACATCCAAACATCATCTGATTCATTGTAAAGTCTAAATGAACACATGTATCTAGCATATAATATGTAACGAGTGTATTTTGTTGGGCATCAGTCATCATGATGTCCCAGTATAAACAACTACAATTGTTTCTGTTTCTGTCAAACAACAATTATTTCTGTTGTATCTTGCAAACAATTATTTCTTTTAGTCTAATTTAGTCTGTTTTGTTTTGGTACATTGCAGATATTGGTGCGTTTTTAAATTTCAGTGGCACATTTGAAGATCTGGAGGTAAAGAAGACATTTAAATCATTCTTTGATTGTCTATTCCCAGTTTGAATGAGTCACTCTATGCATAGATTCAGATATGGTTATGAGGGCTTTTTTAATTCAATACTAAATTTAAACTTATCAAATGATGCCTTGAATCACAAGACCAAATTAAACCTTAATTAACTGTGTCGGAGGAGTTATTACAAATCTTGACTCTGTGCCCCTATTTGTGTTCTGTTCTTCAAATAGAACATAGAACATAGAAAAACTACAGCACAATTCAGGCCCTTCGACCCACAAAGCTGTGCCGAACATGTCCCTACCCTAGAAATTACTAGGCTTACCCATAGCCCATGAAACTCATAGATTTTGTTTCCCATTCAGAGCTTGCTGCTGATTTAATGCTGGACTCTGCCAGAGACAATTCCCTTTTGTAATGTTGTAAGGCCTGTCAAGGTGGCTTTAAAATTAAAAGTTCCATAATGTTTTGAGAGTTTCGAAATGTTTAATACATTATACTATAAATTAATGCATACTTAAATTAAGCTTGTATATTTTATTTTTGGATTAAAAGGCTGTGCAACAATGTAGTTTGAAAAGGGCAATCCTCAGCTTTGTTCATTCATGGGAACTGGACAGCCAGCATTTATTGCCTATCCCTAATTACCCTTGAGAAAGTGATGGTAGTCACCTTCTTGAACTATCTGAGTCCTTCTATTGAAGGTACTCCCACAGTTCTGTTGGGGAGTTCCAGCATGTAGATCCAGTAACAACAAAGGACCAGTGATATGTTTGCATGTTAGAATAGCATGAGACTTGGAGGGACCCTACAGGTGTTCCCATGCCCCTGAATCTCTTGTCCTTCCTGATGGTAGAGGTCACAGTTTTGGGAGGTGTTGTTGGAGTAGCCTGAGCAAGTAATGGCATGAATAGTTCTTTTCAAACAATGTTGCATGGTATTTGAAAAAAAGTATGTTTCCATTGTAACATTATTTTACTTCCTGTTGTAACCTTTTTTTAGTACAGACATGAACTTTTTGATTTTGTAGTGTTTTGTCACATACCATTTGGTATCAACTTTAGGATGGTGGAAATCTCAACTTGGGAGAAAATTGATTTTGTGGATCAAATAACTCCTTATTCCCTGCTCTGACCCATCCCTTCCATCCTCATTGTGGACTTACATCATGTAAATTATTATCATCCTGTCAAGAGTTGTGGCCAATGACACTAAACTACCCTTCTCCTATCACATAGTTCTGATACTCGAATGAAAACAGAATTGAATGTAGGATCCGTTTTGCTGGGGCTCAAAGCAAATGGAAAAGGGAGGCAGAATTTACATTGATGTAGGTTTGCTGGTAGAGTTATAGAGAGATACAGAACAAGAACAGGCCCTCCAGTTTACCAAGTCCATGTTGACTACCAGCCCATTTCCACTAATCCTACATTAATCCCATCTTTTATTCTCCTCACTTCCTCATTAACTCCCCCCAGATTCAAATACTCAACTACACACTAGGGGCAATTTACAGTGGACAATTCACCTACCAACCCACATGTCTGTGGAATGTGGGAGGAAACCAATGTACCCAGAAGAAACCCATGCAGTCACAGGGAGGATGTGCAAACAACACACACACAATACCCAAGGTCAGGATTGAACCTGGATCTCTAGTGCTGTGAGGCAGTGGCTGTACTAGCTACGCCATGCTTCTGCCCTTTTTTTAAAATCGCTTTCCTATTCAAAATCTTTCTTGGAAGGTCCAAGAGCAGTGTCTGATATGGTTGCAGATTCCCATAAATCATTCTCTTCCCCAAGTGCATTAGGATGGGCTCCCGGAAGTCCAAGCCGCTTTGCCACCACTACCACCACCTTTCTGATTGAGGAGCTGGGGGAGAAGGGAGGGCAGTGGGCAGCAAGACCGAGGAACGTGGAATGTGATCCTGATCAACCTTCAGCCCCTCAAGTTTTTGTGCTAGTCAATGAAATGATGGTGGGTTTGTGACTTACTTAGTATACCTGCCTGAAACACATCTCAGAATGTTGTTAGTTAACAGAAAGTTATTGTCAGCCTTGAAATTAGAAAATGACCAAGCATAATTGCCATTTGTGAAAGAGAGTTCCAGACTCTGCATTGTTGTATTGGCTTAGCTTCACTTCTGAAAGACCTGCCTCTAGTTCTCAGAATATGCCCCTTGCCTCAAGCTCCCCAACCAGCAGTTTCCCTCCATGCATCCAATCAGTTCCCCTTTAATATCCTGAAAACTGCTGAGATCATCCATAATTTTCTAAATTCCACAAAATACAACCCTGATTTCCCATACCTTCATTTTGCAATTCAATCTTCAGAATCTCGAAATCATTCTAGTGAAATCATTTCAATGTTTTGTTCTTCTCCCCAGATGTAGCTGGGGTAATGTCCAGGAAAAAGAGGACTGATGTATTTCACCACCCACCCTGATTGCAGGAATACTTGACCCTAACCCCATTAATCTCATGAAGGAATGGCCATCTGCCCATTGCAGTGAGAGGGCCATTGGATAATGGCTTGAATTGGAAAATAGGGCTACCTTTAGGTCTGCTTAGATGGAGTGTATTCCATTTGACATGTCCAGGCCTGGTAAGATGGGAGGTGGCTGGAGATCAAACCTCACTGTGTTTAGAATACATGTCACCTAGATACTTTAACAGAGAAAAGAAAATCACAAATGCTTGGACAAACAATATTGGTGTCACAGGCAGAAAGGTAATGGAGGAGTATTCAAACAGATTTCTCTCATTCTTCCCATGCAACTTCACGATATAGATCCTCTCCACATTACGAACACCTGTCCTATGGACAGCCCATACGTGCGAGTGTTTGGGAGACTGGTGGGATGAATTTACCGGCTGCTGCGGAGCTGCAGGCATCTTCTACTGGGTGGAAACAGGGCATTTCCCTGTGCCTTCTCTCCCCACAACCACCCCAACCCCCACTCCCACACCCCGAGCTGCAACAATTGGGGTCTAGGTCGAGCCGAGCAGAGCTGGGACCGCTGAGCAGACTCGCTCACTCACTGAGTCAGTGAGGCCGGCCAGTGGCTACTATACTACGCTGGCTCACGCTCCCGTCACAAATGTTTCTGTGATCCTCTCCCACAAACTTTTTTTCATTTTCGACTTGTGAACTGTTCGAGTTATGTACAGTTCTCAGAAGCAGAACCCTGTTGTAACCTGGGGAGGACCTGTATACTACAGGGAAATGGCAGTGTGCACGTTTAGCTGCTCAGATTGTTTCTCTCATCGGAGAAACCACTTCAGATGTTCCAGGGTGAATCTTTCTGACTTTTTGATATTACTAAACAGCAACATTTTCTCTTTCTCTTTTCTACTTCCAGCTGAAAGAAAATAATCCAGGAAAAGCAGAAGCAACTTTACCCGAGCTTTACACAGCTCCAGTTCTCATTCACAGATGGAATGAGGAGGATCTGGAAAGTGAAACTGTGAAGTCCATAACCATTAATGAAGAGGAGCAGAAAGCAAATGTTGTTCCGAATGAAAATTATTTTGTCAAGGGGATTGAGGAAATGTCCACCCAGGTTGCCAATCCAGATGTTATTATTTATCCATCATCCTCCACTGTCATTGAAACATCATCCAAGGACATTAGCACTGCCCTACACCCTGAAACCAAAACAACAGTTTCTTCGGTTGTAGAGGATTCGGACTATTCTTCAGCTATGGGATCGCTGGAGTTGAATAAAATATTCACTTATTCCCAGCAAACAGAAATTCCAGTTACATCCAAGGAAATTCCAGACTTCAGTACTCCCACACAATCTGACACCATGTTCCATGCATCCACCATTGACGCCAGAAATGTTCCTCAGCCTGTAACATCTCAAGAGGTTCTTACAAATAATTCAACCCTTAACTTGTGGTCTGAAACAACTGCAGTAGCACCACTGATGGATTCTGGCACAGAGCAAGTGGCATCAAGGAATGAAACTATTGTCTTACAGGAACCCACTGCAGTCTCTGGTTCGTTTGGTTCCATAGCCACTGTCCGTCCAGCTAAGATGACACCTTTCAATGATAATGTACTTCCATCCAGTGAGGAAATAATAGTTTCTGTAACTGTTCCTCCTCCTGACCAAGAGATGCATCTACACAGTACACCAGATTCCATTGGCGGGTTTAATACCTCGCCTAAAGAGATTGAAGGCCAAGCTACCTCTTCTTATTCTACTGGTGAGATGGTGTTCCAAACTACCACTGTGCCCTCAAACAGAGAAGTGTCCTTTCATGCTACCTCTGCTTATTCCCATGATGAAGTACTGCTGCAGCCTACTCCCTCCTTATCCAGTACACCTGTTTATCAATCCTCTGCTTCTGCTAATAGTGAAGTGTTTCTTCAAGTGACCCATGCTTTATCAAATGATCCCATGTCGCTGCATTTGACCTTTGATTCCCCTGCTAGTGAAATGTCTCGTAGCAGTCAAATGTTGCTTCAGACTACCTCTGTTGTTTCCTCTGATGAAGTGGGATTGCCTAGTTCACCACCAGCCACTATTGATGTGCTACGTCAAACTACCTTTCCTTTAGCTAGTAATGTGGTGTCTCTCCATGCTACTCCTACTTCCTCTTCTAGTGAGATTCTTCTTAATGACCTTCAAATCTCCTCTGAAGTTTCAGCATCACTGGATGTGACTTCTGCTGCCTCTAGCCATCAGTTAGTACAGCATACCACTGCTGCTACCTCTGTCGGTGACATGTCGTTTGCATCTGCTCTTCCCTTACCCAGTGGTGTGATGTCTCTTCAAACTCCTCCCAGTTCTAAAGAGGATGAGACACTTCTTCGTGTTACTCCTGCTCTTTCCAACACTTTGGTGTTGCCTCTGGTTCCATCTGCTGTTCCCAGTGACGAGATATTCCATGTTACTTCTGCACCCCCTGTTGCTGATGTGTTGCTTCAAGTGATTCCTACCTTCTCTGAAAGCCAATTATCTTCGTATGCTACTGTCTTTCCCCACAGTCAAATGTCAACTCCAGCTTCTCCTGCTTTATTCAGTAATGAACTGTCGCTGCAACCCACTGTTACTGTCTCTGGTAGTACAAGGTTATTGAATGACACTGAAGCTTTATTGAAAAATGAGACAATGGTTTATGTTTCCCTCATTCCTTCCAGTGATAATGCACTCCCCTACGTATCCAGTAACCAGTTTAATGTTCCCAGTAGCCTGCCCTTATCAAGTGATGATGGCGCATACATTTCTGTTCCGGCTACAACTCCCAGCAGTGAGATAACCATGGCGGTTTCCGCTGCTCCTTTACCAGCTCCTTCTGTGCCTTCCTCTGTCACGTTTCTGAGTCAAAAGCACGATGCCGAATTGTGGTCTTCTGGTTTTGAAGGTGATCTGTCTGAGACAGATGATAGTGTTCCAGCAACATTTGACCCCATATCTGAGGATAAGGCAATTACGCACATAAGCGGGCAGATATTCAACTCTGCAGAGGAACAGAATAGTCAGTATCCCCAGATCATAACAGGATCACCTGCATCTTCTGAAGAAAAGTCATTCATCACTACTCTTAACATCAATTTAACAAAATCTGAGGTGGACAAAAATCACAAGGCAACAACAGTGACTCAAAATGTATCCACTGGAAAGCACAAAAGACCAACAATAATAGCAAGACCTAACCGGATCACAACAGTAACTACAAAACTGTCCCTGTCACACTCTAGGACTAATTCTTTCATGACCACTGAAGAGGAGAGTGGTTCTGGCCAGAGTGCATCTGATAGTCTAATTGTTAATGAGACAACAGTGGTGTTAAGTTCCCTCGAGTATAATTATAGAGCACTAGACAGTACACCAGGCACAGGTAAAGCAGCAGATCCAAGGACTCCACAGTCTTCAGCTCCATCTCTAACTAGTGGCCTTGAAACAACTTTATTCGACGTATATGAGGCAGGTTAGTCATGTCTGAAAATAATTTGAAAAGCTGAAGGTGAAATTAATGCAATTCCAAAGGTACTAGACCAGACCCATTTGCAATGGAAGTTTTACCAAAGTCTGAAAGGATTCGAGACTGAGTTGTCTCATTCATTTCTGTGCCTTTGACTATAATAATGGTTGATAGCAACTTTAAAAGCTAGTCTGCATTATAAATTCAGTGAAACACTGGGCTAGTAATAAAAAGAAATGTTGAACTCCAAATTTTATACAAGTATAGTTCCAATTAGTCAAAACTGGTTTTCTTCTTGTTTATGCTTTACTTAACTACATTCTTATCAATTCATTCAAACTAAATTCAGAAATTATGCTATTAAGAGATTATGTCCTCAGCAGTATGGAATGAACTGCTGCAGGGTAATACTATTGGAAAAAATGAATAATTAATGTTGTAATATCAAGATTTGGCAAGTGGTTGAACTTCATTATTGCCCATCTGCTTTGTAATTTGATAGTGTGTAATACTACAGTTAAACATTACAGTAGACCTTGTAAAGTGAATGTAAATAACTTCATACTCTTCAAGCAAAGTAGAAACAAAGATGGAATGTACAGAAGATGATAACAGAATATATTCGAATTTAGGATGAATGGCAATGCCTGACCCACAGGTTTTCTCTTGTGTTCATTTCTAAGTTCTGAGAGTAACAAATATATTATACAGACGTTTGGGATATGCTATCTAACTTACTTCCTTCACTTTACAGCTCATAAATAAGCTAAAAATGTGTGCTCCCCGATCTAGAAGAAACTAATTCAGTTTAGAAAAAATAGTCTGTAATATATTAGACCTTGCAAAATACAGTGGAACAAAAAAGCAAATAACATTGCTACATAGTTCAATGGGTACAACAACTTTTGAGTTTAAATAATGTAGAAGTAATTGAATTTTATGATTCAAAGGTGTTTTAAGTGTTTGAGTTTAAACTGAATGGATACAACAGTGTTTACATTTATATCTAATTTTATTAATTTTGGAGAGTTAAATAACTCAATGATATAAGAAAAAATGAGTTTAATGTTACAATATTGTTTGAATTTACATGAAGATCACAACCCGCTGAGTTCATCCAGCATTTTGGTTTTTTTTGCTCTTTAACCCATATAGTGTTTGAGTTTAGTTCTATTGAAGGTAGAAGTGCTTGTCTTTAAATCTAATGAAAGTGAAAGTATTTTAACTGAGATCTTTTAATCTGCTACTTTTTGGTATCAAGCTTTGCATGGAGACAGTTTATTGAAAATGTAAATAGGGTCTCTCCAACAAATACATCTTCATGTCTGACTAGAGTATCAAGGCAAGTATGTTTCAGATGCATAATACTTCTTAGAATATAGATGAGGATCAAATATTTTTGGTAGCAATGCCATATTTTTTACTTTCAACTGAGCCCTCGTAGATTTTAGTTTCTTGCTCTACTACAACTTCCTTGCAGTTATAATGGTGGTGATCACATTGCCTTCTCTACTCCTTACTGAGATCAGTGCTCCATCTTGATTTCAGCAGCATAAACCTCGAACCAAAGTGACACTGAGTTTGGGGCAAAAATCTTACAACTAATGTGCTCAATATATTTTAGTTTCCCATTCAAATATAATACAGATTTCCTTTGCAGTTCGAAGGTGTTGAGTAATGCATCTTTGCATTCCAATGCAATCAAGAAGTACTGAGCAACAATAGGCCAAAACAAATCACCAGCCAGGTGACGTTAGAGCTTTATTTTAAGACTGTCGGGTAGAAAGGATTATAAGCAGATCTGTTTGCCAGCCATCTCTTTATGCTGTATGCGATCACAATTTACTCTGATGACATTTTAATCATATGTTTGATGAGTTGTCAAGTTTTACCACTGTAACATGTCAATCAAATGATTTACCTACGCCTAATGTTGTGTGATGCTGATAGTACTGCCCCAAGAAGATAACTTTGCTAATTTATGGGCTAAGGGGACATGAGTTTACAGGAACTATACTGCTCGTTAAAGAAAATAATGCCAAAATAGTCTAATTTTCTAGGCAAGTGTGACAGTGAAGTCAGTTCATTCTGGTAGGTGTCTGATCTGTGTTTATTTCAGATCTGAGAAATAAACATAAAATGTATATTAAATTTACTAAAAATATTCAGCAAGTTCATCAAAATCATTGCATCCTCTGTCTATATTTACAAACCATGCTTGAGGTAAATAACTTGATTGATTAAAACCCTTTGGAGCAATCCTAATGCAAAAATTTCTGCAATTAATGGAAGGGCCACACTTAATTAATGAAATATTTTTGAATTATTCTTACATTTATTCCACTTTTCACTTCTCAGATGTGCCCAGATTTCAAATTAGAGGAGCAAAGATAGTAAGCATATCAATGCTGAAGAAATGTACCTGAAGATCTCAGACACATAGGCTGCAAAATTGCATTCCATTGCTCCTTTATCAGGGTGCAGTAGGTGTCTAATTAGTTCTAATATGTTGATTGCACACACATACACGCACAGTGTGCACTGACAAAGGCTTTAGTGCACCCACTGCTGATGTATGCCAGAACTATGCAGAGTAGGCAGGTCATGATATGAATGAGCATGCAACACTGATTTGATGCTAGTGTTGTTCTGCCAGATTGTAACTACATTGTATATTCTAGTTAATACCCTCAGTAAGCTTACACTCAACTGCAAACCCCACCAGCACTATTTAAGGGGATCACCAATTACTTGCTGTAGGTTTCTACTAGTTGTTTCAATAATCCCACAGAGTTATAGTGCTTAGCTTCTGAAGTCTCCTGGAAGTGTTTGGCCGTGTTAGTCGATATTTCCCTTGGAAAGCAGCATGAGCAGAGCTGTGCAGAGAGGCTAGAAGAGAAAGGAGGAGGAAGATGAAACACCTTTAGCTGGAGACTCTACTCACCCAGGATCTTCAGGGAGTAATTCTCCCTACCCTGTGAGGATCATTTCAGTAAGAATATCCTCACTGATATAAGCCACCTACTTGGTGTTGAAAGGATAATTCACAGCCCCATTCACAGGATGCCGTTGCAGGAAGTTTGAGAAGATATTAAAATAACATCAAATTCCTTCAGAGACCAGTACCTTCTGAATGATGCATTGCAAGCAATTGGCTTTATTGGAGTAGATAATTGGGTGTGAATATTGCAAATTGACTTTAGTGTGCAAACTAGCAAGTGACTTATAGCATGGAAAGTATACCTTGTAAATTGAGAATCTTTGTTTTTTCATTCAACATTAGAGGTCCTTCAGCCCATCGGGTCCATTGCTAGCTCTCAGAGCATTCCCATCAGTCCTGTTACCCCACTTATTTCCCTGTAATCCATGTTCTTTCACAAACCCATCAACCGCACCCTTCTTCTCCTACCATCCACCTACCCACCTACATTATAGATAATTTACAGTACCCATCTAACCTACCAATGCACATGACATTAGGATGTGGGATTAAACTATGGAATCCAGATGAAACCAATATGATCACAAGGTGAAAGTGCAAACTCCACACAGACAGAACCTGGGTTGCTTAAACTGTGTGGCAGAAACACTAACAGCTATGCTGTTACCCACCACATTTGCCGCAAGTTCCTGGTGATTCTATCTCTGTCAAAGTAACTTTTTTTTATTATTTCTCTTTCTCTAACCTATCTGTCGCTGAATTCACCCATTTCATAATCAAAACAATTCTAGTTGTTTGGTTAAAGTGATAGCCCTGTTTGTTGCATTCTTTACCCAGATGCCTGACAATCCATGTTGTGTCACAGTTGGCTCCCACTTCCGCAAAGTTTTATCTTAAAAGGAATTAAGATTTGAAGATTAGAACTATGTCTAACTAGCCACACATGGCACTCCTGCAAAACTTGGCCCATTTCTACGTTGGCATTTTGGAAGAGAAAATTGATGAGTCATACAACTCTTGATGGCTTCTTTTTGGTATCAATGCCATATTAGAGATTAATTACAAGCCATGCGAATTCCAGGGGTTATGGGACTTGGTTATCTCTGTTTAATTTTGGGATGAAATCATCTGTTCCAACATCACAGCATGTCTGAATTTAACTAAATAGAACAGATATTTTGTGGTCCAGTGGGGTCATCACTGCAAATTACTTTTATGTCTTTGGCCATTTGTATGTGTGCAGGGAGCAATGATATTCATCGTTGTCAATGTTACTTTTCAGAAACATGCATGATTTTTGTTTCTTTAGCACATTAGAATCACAATTCCGATTTTCTTGTGATAAAGTGGATGGGAAGTTACCCTTTTAGAGGGAAAGTAAGAACAGCAAAGTTTGTAAGATGGAAATAACTCGATGTGAGTCCTACCAACATTTAAATTGCCCTTGCAGTTTTGAATAAGAAGTTATAAATGTTACCACCAATAATTTTCATTACATAAATGTTATTAGAGTGTCCACTATGGTAGCACAGTTTGGTACTTTGTTGTTGCTATAATGTAATAATATCAACCAAAGGCTCTCAAACTACTGCCCTGAGCAACTTTTGGCTTGGCCACCTTGATAAAGTACCATTGTGCAGAGAAGAGAAGTAGGGTGAGGATTGTAGTTGGAGACCCAAAATTGGTGTGGGAAAGGGCTGGAGAGAGGATGGAGATGGTGGGAGTGGGGTGTTGGGGAGTAGACTAAGACGGTGAGGATGGGTATGTCAAAGAGAGGAGTGGGCAGCAGGGTTGGAGGGGTCAGAGGGAGATTAGAAATGGGGGAGGGGGTAACCAGAAAAATAATTGAGAGAATGTTGTCAGTGGATTACTGTACCAGAAGTTATTACAGGTTTACCTGCATCAGAAACGTATTGGTAATTTTACTTGTAAAGTGGCCAATTCACTTAAACAAGAATTTTACTCTTCATGGTGCAGATTGCAAGTGTGAAACTACGGCATCTGCTGCCCTATGGGAGCATACACTGAATAATTACCTTATCGGTGTAAATCCTGCAGTTTCAGAGCAGTTGCCATAAACTGAGAGTAAGATTTGGTTTATAGCGGCTGTTCCTCATGGCCATTTTACATTTGTTTTAATATGTAATTTGCAACATCTGTCAGCAGATGGCATTGTTTACAGAAACTGGCACATTGGCTTTTTCACATCCTCCTGGTTCAGTTGCACATGTAACTTGTTAAGTTCACAGCTGCTGTAACTTTATAACACAAAATGTTATCTTCTCCCTCCCCATTCTTAGAATGTTGCCAGTCCCTTTCCCTATCTCAAGTTTTGGAATTGGTTTATTATTGTCAGATGTTTTGGGGTACACTGAAAAACTTGTGTTGCATACTGTTCATACAGATCAATTCATTACACAGTGCACTGAGGTAGTACAAGGTAAAACAATACAGAATACGGAATAAAGTGTAACACCTACAGAGAATGTGCCGTGCAGGTAGACAATAAGGTGCAAGGTCATAACGAGGTAGGTTGTGAGGTCAAGAGTCCATCTTATCGTATTCGGGATCCGTTCAATAGTCTTATAAAAATGGGATAGAAGCTGTCCTAGAGCCTGGTGGTACATGCTTTCAGGCTTTTGTATCTTCTGCCTGATGGGAGAGGGGAGAAGAGAGAATGTCCGGGGTGGATGGGGTCTTTGATTACCGAAGCAACGAGATGTGTAGAGTCCATGGAGGGGAAGCTGGTTTCCGTGATGTGCTGAGCTGTATCCACAACTCTCTGTGGTTTCTTGCGGTCACGGGCAGAGTAGTTGCCATACCAAGCCGTGATGCATCCAGATAGGATGCTTTGTATGTTGCGTCGATAAAATATTGGTGAATGTCAGCTCATGCTGAGGCTGTGATCGCCCATTCCAACATCAACACATGCTGTGCCCAGACCCTGACTCTTTGTTGGTATAGCCACCCTAACCAAGTTTCTTACCCCTAAGGCTTCCATCAGGCAGCCTGGATCAATGTTCTTTACAAAGACATTGAAATTGAGGTGATCTGCGCAGCCACATATTTGGGATAAGTCACGACACAGGTAACAGGAGAGATTTATGAAAAGTCAGAAATCAAATTTGACACTGAACAATAGACAGCACCTTGTTGTTGAGAGTTGCAGAGAACAAAAGGGTTCATATAAAGGTGGAGATACTTAAGGAGCACCAGAGTGGAAAGGAGGCAAAGTCATTATAACAGGAAACATGGGCATTTACTTGGTCCTTGAGCAAATCAAGGCAGATCAACTAATAAGAGGGTAGCAATTTTCAATTATTTTTGGTTGCTTCTAAGCAAGTAGCAAAGTCCATTAGAAACACCTCAAAATGTTCCATTATAATGTTTTGCACACGGCCAATTCCAGAGTTTCAATTCAATCTAATTTTCTATTGTCAGACTGAGATGCTGTTCAATTGTAATGCCAGGTCTGGATTAATATTAGAAGCATTTTTTCCAGAAATCTAACTGCTATTTAAAATGCTAACATTTTAAGTAAGGTGAAGCACTTCTTTGATTGACAGCCTTCAAGGTCCTTCTGCTTTGATATATGTGAGGTAAGTTGTTTGGCTTTGTGGGATTGGAACTATAGTGTTTCTGGCTGTTACTTCTGCATTTGCTGCTGTCCTTCACATTCGCCTGTCATGATTGACTTGAAACTAATTGCAGGCACTTTCTGTCAAATTAGTAAGTGGAGTCATGTAAGTAACATTTCACGACCATCATCGTGGCTTAGTTAAGTACAGTTAATTTGAAATTGTAACTTCATGAGTGTATTTTTGTTTTATTCTGGTTTTGCTCACAGTAAACTGTTTTTAATCCTTTTCCTTTTTTTTACAACTGCAGAAGCCAGTAACAGCAGCCATGAATCTCGTATAGGTTTGGCAGTTGGTTTAGAAACCGAGAAAAGGGCAATTATCCCTCTTGTGGTGGTGTCAGCTCTTACCTTCCTATGTTTGATGTTGCTGGTAGCTATCCTTGTTTACTGGAGGTGAGTGCTTGTTAAATCATGTTCATTCCACTAGCTGATAAATATCTGCTTGGAAACATGGCAAGGTGAAGATTAATAGTGAAGTATGAGCTTCAGAGCTCTGGAAAGGTGAAATAAATATCTTTGAAAATCGGAAAAAATGATTTGCAATTTCCTTAAATGTACATGGATACAACTCTTCATAAATCTTGTTTTAGCCTGGTCTGAATATCAAATACACTTTATGCTTTCCAGTGGGGATATGGTTACAAATTATTGTATAGCATGAAACTTCTGGCTCTTGTTTCTTTGTGTTTAAGCTGCTCGGAAGTAACTTCTGTTTAGCAACTTTGCTATTTGTATTGCAGCATTTCTCTTTGAATTCAAGCATTGATTAAACAAAAGATTTAGATCACATGATCAAGACAGTTCCAATGTTGAGGCCTGCTTGCTTATTAATTTTGTTAGTTTACCATAAATCTGTTCTTTTTGTGGATCAGGAAGTCAAACAATGTGAAGATCAAGAAATCTTCATTTGTTGACATCTAAAATAAAACAGAAAATGCTGGAAATGCTCAGCAGATCTATCGTTTCTCTTTTCACAGGCGCTGCCTGACCTGCTGAGCATTTTTGTTTTTATTAGTAAAATAGCACATTTGTACAGGATGAGTCAAGCCTATGAAGCCTTAGTTCTCTGTCAACACTATCCCAACTCCCTCAAAATCCTTCTGCTTATTTGGTTCTTTGGCCCACCTCCCTTTCCTATCAGATTCCATCATCCTCAGCCCTTTGTCGCCTCCACCTATCGCCTCCGGCTTCTGTCCCTTTTTCCACTCTTCCCTCCTCCATCTGCCCATCACCCCTCCTCAGCTGGACCCATCGGGCAGGCCTGGTAGTGTAGGGGCAGGCCTGGTAGTGTAGCGGTTAGCATAACACTATTACAGTGCCAGCGACCTGTGTTCAATTCTCACCGCTGTCTATAAGGAGTTTGTACGTTCTCCCTGAGACTGCATGGGTTTCCTCCCAGTGCTCGGGTTTCCTCCCACATTCCAAAGACGTACGGGTTAGGAAGCTGTGGGCGTGCTATGTTGGTGCCGGAAGCGTGGTGACACCTGCGGGCTGCCCCCAGAACACTCTATGCAAAGGATGCATTTCACTGTGTGTTTCGGTCTACATGTGACTAATGAAGACATCTTATCACCTGCCGGCTCTTGCTCCACCCCTGCCCTCCACCTTTTTTATATTGGCCATCTCCCCTCTTATCTTTCATTCCAGATGAAGGGTCTCGACCCCAAACGTCAACTGTCCATTTCCCTCCACAGATGCTGCCTGACCCACTAAGTTGCTCCAGTATCTTCTGTGTTGCTCCCAATTTAATAATATTACAGTTCAATTTGTTAGGGCCATTCAAACTATAAATGTCTTTATTCGTTAAAGTTTTGAGAGGTTTAGCAGCAAGTATAATGATGTCAAATGCTTCATTGCTGAAATTCCAGTTTGTACAGCTGCAACTGGCAGTTTTATTTATTAACCAATCTTCTTTTCCAGCTTTTACTTTCTCTTCCTCCCTGGAAGACTCCTAAGGGTAATTTTCCAGGACTGTTTGCTTTTGTCCTGAATTCAAGTGGGAATGATATATGCCTTGGCATTAAATGTTAGCAAGCAATTTTCATGCTGGGTCATCATAGTTTGTTCGTTCTATCCTCAGTCAATGCCAACTCATGTTTACATTTGGCAGTTTCAAAATAATAATCTAGATCAGTGTCCATTTCTCCTGCCTAACCTAGGGGCACCATTTCAAATGGTGTGTCCCAGCTGATGTTTGATGCCTCTGAGAAGACTTGGCATCAAATCTAGGACCTCTCTGGTCTTTATGGCTGAGCAACTATTTACTTGGTGACACATTGATTATCTGAAAAGCTATATCCAGAAGTTCAGTGAGATAATGATGTTCCTCTTTGATTGTAACAACAGCATTGAAGATACACAATTTGATTTAAGTATAATAGGTGTAGAAAGTCACTTTTGTAAGGATAACTAGATAATGTTCAGAACTTTGATTATTGATTCCCTTTATTAAAACGATTAGAATATTGATGAATCTTTTAAGCCTCTGACGACCCTGACGAGCTTTGTTGTGTCTTAATAATGAACCTAGAGGCCAGGTATAGGATGCACAGCATTACTTGTACAAAGTCCAAAGGAGCACTCTTTCGGTACTGTACAACTTCACTCAATGTCCCCCTGCTCGGCAATGATACCCAAAGTTCCAGTGTAAATAACAAATGGAAGTGTCATCTGAATATAGGTTGGTAAAGTTCATCAATATGTTCAAACTGGAAAAACAACTGCATAAAGTTGACAGTGATTGGTCACTGGTCTAATCGTTAAATAATCTGATCCAAGACAATTCAGAACTCAGACCAATTTAGTGCGCCAGATGCATGGAAGGCTCAGAAGGAAAATCACAGACTTTCTGCAATCTATGGCCAGCCTTTGCAAATGATTTTTTTAAAATTGAAATTTAACTGTGTAGCACACTAAAATGTTTCAAATTCTAGTTTTGTTTATTTTTTTGAAAAACGGTCTAATGTCCACCTTTGAAAGGAGGTTGAGTGTATGTATACATGTAGGAACATATATTTGGGTATATAAGTTTGCTATCTAGTGAGTGCAATACACATTTAATATCTGCTTAAATATAAACTGTTGTTGATCTCTTTAGAAAAAAATTACAAAAAAGACATAGAAGCTTTATTTTTTCCATACCAGTTTCCTTGCTTCATTAATAGTAATCTTTTCTTTTGTTAATCACTCCCTATAACTGACCTGAAAAGCATTTTAACTCATCCTCAATTAATTGCCAAGTCCTAGTGTACATGAGACTTACTGCACAAGATGATGCAAAGGATCTGCTTTGGCAGAATATTGCTGTGAATGCTGCTTTATATTCAATGTTACATGAACCCAAACTGGGGCAAAAAAACAATCACACTCTCTGTTTTGGAATTAAAACAAATCAAAATAATTTATCTGTCTAAAGGATATGCCTGAATTCTGGGGTTTCTTCTGATGTAAACTGTTGTCAACTATGCGGTCTGCAGGTAACTAACAAGGAGTTCACATCCCACTTCTCCTACACTTCTCATGGTTGTAAGGGTCATCTTTGTGATGACTTGAAGTCAGCACATTAATGCTGTCTTGCTACATCCAAACCAAGTTGATTGGGATGAGAAAGGTCACAGTCATCTGATCAAAAAATAACAAATTGCATTCTCAGCTTTACAATCTTTAGCAATTCTTTTGTCAGAAAGCCAATCAGCGCTTTCTTGAATCTTCCTACAGGACTCAGCAACATGGCTCCCTACATATGTTCTATACACATCTGCCACTTTCTCTGATAAGTGGTTAATTGTAAATTTTCTGTAGAAATTCTCTCTTTTGAGGTTGGGGCTCTATTCTCTAGTTACAGAGTTTGCTCTTATGTTGGGCAATTCATTTAGTTTCAGTTTATCTACAGTTCTCAGAACCTTGCAAACTTCAATCTGTTCTCCCTTGAGCCTTGTTAGCATAGCTAGATCACTTGGAAAAGATAAATCCCACAAGATACTTCAAATTAATCTGCGCCAGTAGGACAACAGAATGTAGAAAGCTGAATAAGGGACTGATGTTGGAAGCTATTCTTCACAGGATGGCAGCTAAGACTCAGTGCTATCACTACCTCAGAGTCAGAAGATGGGAGTTCAAGCCTCATTCCAGTGCATCTAATTATGGCTGACACACCAGTGTATACTGAGGGAGTTCCCAACTGCTGGAGTTGTCATCTTTAAAGGATTTATTGCATTTATTTCAGGAGGTTTGATCCACATTTAGTTAAATCTTATAGAGTCATACAGCACAGAAACAGACCTACTGCGTCCATGCTGCCCATCGATTACCCATCTGTACTAACCCATTTGGTCCCTGGCGTTCTATGCCTTGGCAGGAACATAAAGGAATTTATACAATTTCCTTTACCATCTGCACTCACCCTGTGATCTTTCAAACATTTTTAACTCTCTCCTTATAGCCCAGGAATTTCTAATCGCCATTATCAGTTTGATTCTTCATGTCAGAATCATCTCTGGACCTGCACCATAATCAAAGTCAAAGTTGAAGCAAAGATCTATTCAAACTCCATGTACGCTCTTGAGCCTTATGTTCCTTCCTGCTAGTTATTCACCCTGTTCTTGCCTTGCAAAGGCCAGAAGCCTTTAACAACATTTAAGGCCTGGTGGACGGGTGGGTGGAAGATGGGAAAGAATCAGGGTGATGGGGGTGCTGGGGTGGGTGAACAAAGAACTGGGTAGATCAGGAAGAGAGAGAAAAAGGACAGGGGGGAGCAGTTTACCGGAAGTTGGAGAATTCAGTGTTTATGTTTTGCTCCTGATTCCAGCATCTGCACTCTCTTGTGTCTCCATATTATTTAATTACTTCATGAGGGTTTTAAACAAAACTACTCATGGATTAGTTGGCATATGAAGAGTATATTTGAATGTACGATGTCCATCTCACAGGCTGAATAATTGAACATTGAATGTTGCTGATTTAAAATTTTGTTGAAATGATTGTAATGTGGATTTTTCTGTGTAGTTTTTATAATCCCATTTGTCCTTCATGCTGCTTCTCCTTGGTTTTGCTTTCATAATTTAATGTAGCAGAGCATTTGGCACTGTTAAGACTGTAAGTGATCTACAGATCCAGTACTGCAGCATCTCATTTATTTTACCTCCTTGTCATTGAGATTTAATTCTTCCTTGCCAGCCCTGTGCCAGTGAAGTGAAATTACACACATTAATTAATAACTAAATTGTCTGATCATACTTCAAATGACCCTATGCAGTTACAATTGAAGAATAACTGTGTTAGTTTGGCTCAATTGTTAGCACCTTTGCCTCTGGATTGGAAGGGAACAGTTCAAGCCCTCCTGCAAGATGTCAAGGTATAATTTAGGATGATGTTCCAATAAGCTACAGAGGCAGGTTATGCCTTTACAAAAATGACCTACACCAAGATCCAAATGGACTATCCTTGAAGAGGAAGAATTTCAGCTGTGATCTAGTTCCACCTTTCATGGCTCAACCAAAATAGATGATCTGATCCTTTTCCTGGGCTCTTGCTGTCCATCTGCCTTTATAACAGTCACAATGTTTTCAAACTAAATGAAAAGACATGTATAACACATGGGTTATAATGGGTTTAATAAAAATGCAAATATTTTAAGATTACCAACTCTATTTCATGTTCAGTTGCTGCAGTGCTACTGGAGTTATTTCTACTGGAGGTTTACCTGTATGTCACAAATTCAGGTCTATTGAGCTTCTTGAGTCATGGGATTGCTTGCAACTGCTAGTGGATTAACCAATCGTTTGTGAGACAAAGCTTGATGTTTTGTTCCACGGCAAATGAACATCAGTTATGATCAGATTTCCGTTAGTTCAGCTAGTTCAACCTGTCTTTGAGTGATATTTAAGAGCCTCCGGTCAATCCTCACTGACTTAAGCAAGATACTTTTGAGCTGTTTAGCAATATTTCTAACCTCTTAACCCTATTAATGGCCTTCATAGTTTTTCTACTAATAAAAGCTGACTCCATCCTCACCACTCTAAACTTCATAGCCTTGAGGCTTAATCCCAGTGCTCGATTTTAGTCACCATTCCCACTAAATGGAATTTGCCAGTGTAACTTGGCAATAAGACCCACTAAATTTGAATGTAAATTAAAATTTTTATCTCACTGACATATTACACCAATTCCTCCCCCCCCCCCCCCCCCCCCCCGGTAGCTTGTAGAAGATCTTTAAACAGGACAATGGGGAAGAATGGAACACACCCTAAGTGCAAATCAGTGCCCATCCATGCCAACAAGAGGCTCATGCCAAAATCAGCATTTAAATAATGGATTTCAGTTGAGCATCTGATACTTGCAGCAAAAATGTGAGTTGGTTGCATTGGCCAGAGGTTAATGTGAAGGAGGTGAGACAATGCTGCAGGGGCTGATCTCAGAGCTATGGCATCCTGCATTTCCCTTTCTCAACTCTGGTTCTTCTGTCCCCACAAAGCAAAAACCTACATGTACCTGTTTCAGCAGCCCAATAAACTTGTTTGTTAAGATTTCCTAGCCCTGGGAGAATTAGTTTCCAAGATATCAATTTTGCTAGTTGCTGACCTATTTAATACCTAGATCATATTATCAAAGTCGGATGCTAATTTAGATAAAGAAGTCATTCTGCAAACTGTTTAAGGTAGGTGTCTCCAATGCCAAAAATTTCCCTGACTAATTTCTCAGGGTTTATCCAGCACAGGAGGTTGCACCCCATTTCTGATTCTGAAACTTGGTATTGGTATTGGTGTATTATTGTCACTTGTACCAAGGTACAGTGAAAAACTTGTCTTGCGTACCGATCGTACAGGTCAATTCATTACTCTGCACCTGTTTTCCAGATGTGAACTAAGTTCCAATTTCTCCTCGCTGGTTGCTGTAAATCATGGTTAGCCCCAATGTGTTGTATGTTCCAGCAGTAGTTTGGCACTGTTCTGGCCAATAATTATGGTGAGGTGCGCGGTTTCATAAGATTTAGTTCTTGGAGGCAATACAGAAATGTTGTCTCATAGTTGTAATCAATTATTCAGTGACAGTAAATAATTACTCCTTTGATTCTGTTATTCGCAAAGATCTGTTTCATCAAATTATGAATGAAGCATGTGTCACACTGTAAAAGCTCTTTGCAGAATTATAGGAACTTATTCAAGTGTCTCGTCCACATCTCAACCATCTACTCATATCCTAGTTCTTAGCTCTTTCTTTATACTACTTAAGTATTCCTTCTTCAAGTGTTTATCTAATCCTCAGATTCAATGGTTGTATATTGCAATGCCTGGAAAATTATCCCATAGTCTTCTTTGTTCTTCCAGTCGCAATCGTCCTTAATCCACTCACCAGTGGAAGTAACTTTCCACTGCTGACATTATCATATTTCTGAGCACTTCATTAAGGCCACGTCCCCTTCTTGTTTTTGCTTGTGACACGGCCATAATTATTATTATTGCATCTTCTCTGTTGTAAGATCCTGTAGAATCATCATTGTACCTTTTCTGCAGTGCTGCTCTCCTTTTAATGTTGGGTTGATTGAAACTGCTTTAGAAGGTGAGATCACCTTACCTGATACACAATTGCATGGGGATTAAACTGTCCACAGTGAAATGCAGACACTTCAATCCCCATTTTATTCTATGTCTAGTATGGCCACCTCAATCAGAACCACAATGGGAATGCTTTAAGTGCTTCCAATGGTCTCTGCTTAGGGAATTAGGAAAAGTAACTAATTCTGTAACATTGTTGAATCACCCCTACTTGAGCTGTGCCTATCTGGAAGAGAATGATATGAGGTTTGGCTTGTGATTTGTCAATAGGCTCCTCATTAGCATTCACAAGCAAGGAATGACTTTTAACAATGGAAGATGGGTGACAGAAAACAAGGCAACACTGATTTGCAACCATAGAAGAATTTCCAAAAGTGTTGATTCACCAGAAGCACTCTGAGATGTCCAAAGGACATGTAAGATGTTGTATAAGGATGTTTTTAAGGATGGGAGAAAATTGTACGTAAAATTGATGAGCAAAGAATGATATGTAATTAGGCAACTGTAAAGGGTTAAAACACTTTTAATAATAAGATTAGAAAGTCATTAAATTATTTTGTAAACAAGGTCCTGAGGACAATCCATCAGATGTAGGAGTTCAGACACAAGACATAAAATGTGTACCAGGCTACAATGTAACACACTTATTGTACTCTACAGAAAGGTGCCTTTCCTTCCAACTTGTGAAGGTGAGCATAAATATTCCAAGACCAAGGACAACATTTCACTTGCAAACCTTGGAAGGTGACCTTGCAGAATAAGGGTGTATTTTATACTGTAAACAGATGGATCATTTTAAATAGCATAAAGGGACAATGACAAATAGCATTATCTGCTGGGATCTTTGCAATCTTAATAATATTGATAATTGTTTTTAAATGCAAACTGAGTAAAATGAATTTTTGCACAAATATTGCAAATGAATGTGACTGTGGGCCTGCACCTCCTTGACTTGTTTCAATCGTATGTCTGCCCTTGTAAGAGACAGGCTGTTTCAAAGTTTTGTAAGCACACAGTGCCTCACCTTAATACTGTCTGTTGAAACCCAAGCCCTGAGGAATTGAGAAAAAAACAAGATTCTATTCTTTTATTTATTACATTTCAATCATTTTCAGAGGATTGACACTATCCCCTGGTTTGCCTTTCCGCTTGTAAAAATGATTAAAGGCTTCATGATACAAAAATCTAGAGATCTGGCCATCGAGAATTCATTCCTTCAGCCACAGAGGAAAGGTGTCAATGAAATGATCTGGTAGTTTGATAAGTACCAAAGATACAACTGCTAGACCATACAGGAATGACTGTCAGTGCTTATTTCTTTTTAATAGGGTGATAATTAGCAGGAAGCTTACTTATCAACACTTAGCACATAGCCTTGCTGCGGATGGACAATTAAATAGAGCAGATGGATATTTTGCAAAGTATATTACAGTCAGTGTTCAGGAGAATATGTTTTGATGATTTTCCTCCAGCTGCTATTCATCAGGAAAACAGCGTTTGCATGTGTGTGCTTGTGTGCGTGTGCGAGCAGGACTGTGCACGTATTTGCTTCTCATGAAATTTGTTAAACCAAATTTCAGGAACAAGCATACTTAATTGAAATGATATTTAACAGCTCAGCAAAAAAATGGACAATTTTAAATATGATCTGTTCTGTCTAGGACCACGGTAACCAAGTCTGCTTGTCCCATTTTATTTATTGAAGTCGCATTTATGCCTCAGTGTGGGCTGGTGCCACAGCTGCTAGTTATCTGAGATAAGAGCCAGATATATTGGAAGCACTCAGTGCTCAGGCAGCATCTGCACTTGTCACCTCAGGGCCCTGTTGTTTCAGGAAAGATATTCCAAATGAACATAGAACACTACAGCCCAGTACAGGCCCTTCGGCCCACGATGTTGTGCCAACGTTTTATCCTGCTCTAAGTTCTGTATAACCCTTCCCTCCCACATACCCCTCCATTTTTTCTGTCATTTCTGTGGCTACCTAAGAAAATGTCCCTAATATAGCTGCCCCTACAACCTCTGCCAGCAGTGCGTTCCACGCACCCACCACTGTCTGTGTGAAAAAAAAACTTACCTCTGACATCCCCCTTATACCTTCCTCCAATCTCCTTAAAATTATGTCCTGTTCCCTCAGTTTCCCCAATATGTTCATTATGATGAACAGATTTGAAAAAGGAAGAGGGAATGAAGAAATAAAAATAATAAGGTGAGGAACAGGAGATGACAGAAGTGATCGTAGTGCAAGATGAAAGGGAATAGTAATGAGAATAATTGGTGAAATAATGACCAATTCGGGAGCTAGAGGAGATATAAATGATAATAGCGAACAGGGAGGGAAGCATTGGAGTATTCCAGAAGATCCAGTAATGAATATGATGGCTTGATCCATTGACTTTCGATCAGTACTTTAAGCTACTTGCTACCTTGAACAACTAGACCTTGCACATCAGAGACTTCCTGAAAACTGCAAACCATGAGTATTGATGATATGATAATGTAAATTCTATCCAGCTAGGGCTGAATGGCTTCCAATTAACTCTGGCATTAACTTTATTTTTGGCCAATGGTGAAGTAGTCAAATAGAAAATCAAGGACAGGTTTATTTTTGTAGGAAATACTTAGAATTTGAATTTTTCAGGTTTTACAAATAAACAGCAGAAAACAGTCCTGGAGGCCAAATGGTAAAAAGAGCTTTTCTTTTATTTCTTTAACCAATAAAATTCCATGCCAGCAATCATGCAGAGTTTACAGCTTCACTCATTTGGCCTTTTGATGCTACCTGAAACTGACTTAATGGATTTCCCCCACCCCCACCCTCCAAGTCCTGGTGGCCAAATTGTGCGAGCCGGAGGCCAGGTAGGAAGTACTGCCTCCACATAAAACTACGAGAGGAAGGCAGCCACCCACCTGATGTAGACGGTGTGCTGTCTCCTCCACCAACCTGACCTTGCTCCCCTGACAATAAAGCTCCATGATGAGCCCCTGCAAAATATATTCGCACGCGTTCTCATGAAGTAGAAAGAGGCCATTTGGCCCATCAAGTCTATGCTGGCTCTCAGAGCATTTTAATCAATCCCAATCCCCTACTTATTTCCCTTAACCTGTTCTCTCTCACCTGCCCGTCAGCTCCACCCCTCCTTCCTAGTCCTATTTCCCTACCTACCTACACTAGGGGCAACTTACTGCGACCAGTTAACCTACCAACACATCTTTGGGATGTGAGGCGAAACTGAGGACTCAGAGGAAACCCACGTGTTCACAGAGAACAGCATCCGAGGGCTCATCAAACCCAGATCACAGGAGGTGTGTGGCAGCAGCTCGATTGCTACCCCGGTGTACCATTCCCCTTGGACCACTTTCCACATCTCAGGAGCCAACTCTCATCGAAGGCAGACACGAGTGATGAAATTTACCACTGATTCCAGCGTGCCAGCAAAGCCTTTGCCTGTTTAGGGAAATCGGTGTTCAAACATTTTAAAACCAGCACTAATTTCCCAGTCTACTGGGCAGCCGTGATCCCCACCCTCCTGTGCAGAAACTTGGGCCACCTGTAGAAGGCACTTCAAAGCACTAGAGATGTATCATCATCACTATCATTTGCAAAATCCTCCAAAACCACTGGCAGGAAAAGCAAAACGATGGCAGCATCCTATCTTGAGTCAGTTTCCCCAGCACTGGGGCCGTAATTATACTTGGTCTTCTCCGATGGCAGGCCAATTTGTTTGTATGCCCCAAATCAGACTCCCAAACCAGGGACTCTACTCTGAGCCTCACTACAGAAAGTGCTTGCCACAAGGACAGAGAAAACACTTCAAGGATGTTTTCAAAGGTTCCTTGAAAAGGTACAATATTCCCATCGACTTGCGGGAATCCGTGGCTCACAACTGATCATACTGGAGAAGGAGCTTCGGGGAAGTTACTGAGAACCTTCAGTCTCTTCATCAGGAGCACATGGAAGAAAGGTGGATGGAGGAAGGAGTGCAGTACCTTCGAAACTACCCACCCACCTTCCCCATCACGCAGCCCCTGCCCCACCTGTGGCAGAGACATCGGGCCCCACGTGGGTCTCATCCGCCACCTCGGAACCCTGGGAATCTGAATGGAAGCAAATGAAAGTCAAAAAATTGTGGAAGCTGCAAATCTGAAATCGGATCAGAAGATGGCAGAAGCGTTCAGTAGGTCAGACGATATCTGTGGAAAGAGAAACAGCATTTTCTCTTTCCAAAGATGTTGTCTGACCTGCTGAATGGAAAGTTATCCTTGATCTGAGGAACTGCCAAGGAAGAAGAGAAGGCTTTCTCAGTTGGTTGTATGTTGCTTTCAAAATGCCTATTTACACTACGGATGAATCCCATTTACCTGTGGATATGCTTTACAGTGGCATGTTGGTGGTGACCTTGTAGACGGTGGTAAGTTTTAAGTTAATATGATTTTCAAAGTGCACCAGAGGATGGTGTCAATCCTCTGAAAATGATTGAAATGTAATAAATAAAAGCATAGAATCTTTCTTTCTCTCAGTTCCTCAGGGCTTGGGTTTCAACAGACAGTGCTGAGGTGAGGCACTCTGTGCTTACAACACCTTGAAACAGCCTGCCGTTTACAAGAGAGGGCATTTAATTGAAACAAGCCAAGGAGGTGCAGGCCCACAGTCATCTTTCCTTTGCAATATTTGTACAAAAATTCATTTTATTCAGCCTGCACTTTTAAAATAATTATTATGATTGCAAAGATCCCAACAGATAATGTAATTTGTTATTGTCCCTTATGCTATTTAAAATGATTCATCCGTTAACAGTTTAAAGTACACCCTGATAAATTGATAATGTTGATAGTGTTTCAATTCTGCAAGCTCAGCTTTCAAAGTTTGCAAGTGAAATGTTGCCCTTGGCCTTGGAATATTTATGCTCATCTCCACAAGATGGTTGAAAAGGCATCTTTCTGTAGGGTATGAGGAGTGTCTTACATTGTAGCCTGGTGCACGTTTAATATTGCCTATTTATGTCTTGTGTCTGAACTCCTACATGTGACTGATCGTTTGTCCTCAGGACCTTGTTTACAAAATTATTTAATGACTTTCTAATCTTGTTATTAGAAGTTCTATAACTCTTTATAGCTACCCAACTACGCATCATTCTTTGTTATTATTGCCAATTTCAATTTAGTTGTACTTGTGCAGACTGAAAGTAAATGTGTTTCTCAACTAAAAATTTTTAATTATCGGAGATACTTGATTTTGCCTAACACTAATAAAATCACAAAATAACCCTCCAAATAAACAAACAAAAACTGAAAAAGTCCAGTCCTACCAACAGAACAGTAAGGAGGATGTAGGGGAGCCATGCCCAATGTGACTTTAAACAGAGTCTGTCTTCTATCAAATGTAGGTTACTGCATTACATGACTATATTATTACCAATCACAATTGATGTCAGGCAGTATACACAAAGTCAGAACAACAACAATAAAAATACCTTGTAAAACATCCCAAAGCACTTTAAGTGTACAATCTAACAAAATTTTGACACTGAATTCAATGATGTAGACATTAAGTTAGGTGATCATAAATTTGGCCATCTATCCAATAGACAAGTGAACTAGACCAAACACCCTCAGTGTCAATTGCAGTCAGAATTGAACAACCATTTGGGGCCAAAAACTATAATAAATACGTTTGCTTTTCCTGTGCTATTGGAATGCTTTACCGCAACTTGTTTTAGAGAGGATCTTAAAAAGAAAGAGAAAGTTGAACATGTGAAGGTGTTTGAAAACTCCAGGGAGTGGAAAGTAGAAAATTGGAAACTTGACTGCCAACAGTGTGATAAAGGGAGCTCTTGGCCTGAAGTTTTTCACTATTTACATGAATGACCTGGAGGAAGGAACAGTATGTAAGGTTTGCAAATTTGTTCATGATATGATAATAAGTGGAAGGGCTTGTTGTGATAAGGTTGCCATGATTCTGCAACAGTTTACAAAAAAACTGGCAAATGAGTATAATGTGGGGAAGTGCAAGCTCATGCATTTCAGTGAGAAAAATCAATGGGCCGGTTATTTTTAAATGGAGAGAGACTGAAAGTGAATGAAATGCAGACGGTTCTAGGTGTTCCAGTGCATGAAATCACAAGAAGTTAGCAGGCAGGTCCAACAGGTAGTTAAGAAGGCAAACGGCATTTTGTCCTTCATTGCAAAGGGGTTGGAGTTTAAAAATTGGCAATTGTACAGGGTGTTGGTGAGGCCTCACCTGGAATACTGTGTACAGTTTTGGTCCCCTTACCTAAAAAAAAAGGACAGAGTAACATTGGAGGCAGTACAAAGGACATTCACCAGACTAATTACTGGAATAAGAGGGCTGTTGACCAAGAGAGACTAAATAGTTTGGGCCTGTATTCCCTGGAGTTTAGAAGCATGAGGGGCAACCTCATTCAAATATATAAGATCCTGAGGGGACTTGACAGGGTTGATAGGATGTTTTCACTAGTGGGAGAGTCACGAACAAGGAGACAATTACAAGGTGCCAGTCATTTAACACTGAAGTACTTAAAAATTTCTCTTCAGAGGGTGGTGAGTCTCCGGAACACTCTGCCCCGGTGGGTGGTGGAAGCTGGATCATGAGAAGTATTTAAAGTGGAGGTGAATAAAGATTTAATAGATTGAGGAATAGAGGGGTATGGGGAACTGACGCAGGAGCTGAGGCCAGCATAGATCATATTAAATAGTGGGGCAGTCTTGAAGAGCCTGATGGCCTACTCCTGCTCATTTTTCCTTGTGTTCTTGCGATGGGTTGAACCAGGCTGCTGAGGGAAGCAGATGGCTTTGGTGGCAGGTTGTGTTTGTAGGGACGGAGAATACTGAAGTGAGTCATGGTCAAGTACAAAGCAGAGGTGAGGGGTGGGTGGGGGAGGGAAGGTGAGGAATATAAATACGCAGCTGAGAATTTTACATCTGAACATTGATGACTTGAGAGCCAGGGTAGATCAGTCTAGATGAAAGTGGTTGGTGTACTACATGCAGATAAAATGCTAGCATTGAAATTCTGGATAAAAGATTATATGGAATAACAATGAAAATGTAATATAAGTTTTAATTGAAAATGTTATTTCAAGCTGACATTTATAATAATTCCTTAGAACAACATTGATATTTATTTATGGCACTGAATTGCTTTATGTCAAATATATAGGCTGTTTATCCTTTGGTTAGGAGTTGAATTTGATAAAACAACTTCCTCCCACCTTTTATATTCATTGGGGATCATGCTCCCTACACCTGTGCTCTTGACAGTAAATATTTTTTCGCTCTGTCTAAACTCCCTTGATGCAGATACACCAGCTGTCATTGGTGACTGATTTTGAATCTCACGTTCATCCTGTGAGAACGGGCTGTGTGCAGCATTTGTTGGGTCATATCTAAGGTGCCTTTCATCTGCATTCGCTTGTCAAAACGCTTGTGAGAACAGAGCCATCTGCTAGAAGCAGCGGGCTTTTCTTTAATTGGCTGTGAGTCCCATGTTATCATTATACTTTATCCCCAGTTTTGTAAACTTAGCTATGGACACTCCTGTATTAGATTCAAAGTTCTTCACTACTTTGTTACAGGACACAGTTGCTGTTTTCTTAATGGTCAGATACAATAATTAGAAGAGTTGCTTGTTAGGAGGAGTTCTCTCAAATACATTCAAGAAGAGCAATTTGTGGATGGAGCTGGGGTGCTATACTGTGTCATCCTGGAACAGTCATTTCCTTGGGTCATCCCAATGCTTTAATGATGACATCCAATCCTTACTCTCTCTTGTACATCAGATGGGGGTAAATAGAATTCTGTACGCACTGTCTCAGAGATGAAAAAAGAATAATTTTCTCTACTGTTAATGAACTTTCTGTTAACTTTCCCTGAAATAGGTCCTCAGTGTTATTTGGTCACCTGTCCTAAATAATTCATACAGATTAAAAGTGAAACATTGTAAAGTTTGCTGTGCATTTAAAGCGTGAAGTGTAATCCCTTCTGAATGTTACACTTGAGTGCATCACATTAGAAACGGATTCTGTGAGAGTTACACCAGTGTTCAAGGGCCTCTTAATTCTGTTTCTTTGCTGCAGGAAATGCTTTCAGACTGCCCACTTTTACTTAGAAGATAATGCATCGCCCAGGGTGGTTTCCACTTCACCATCACTGGCCCTTCCTATTTCAGGTAAGTAGATTGACTGAATCAGATCTGTACCTATTAATTAGTGAATGAAGCATGCCAGAACTATAAGGCTTTTCTTTCCTTTTTTTATTTAGCTACTGCCACAGTTCTTTACTTATTTTATGTGGTCATTCATGCTGTGTGCTTTGTTGTACTTCTTTTGTCCTGTCTCATTGGACAGTGAATTCTGTGTAGATTCATCTGTTCTCCCACAGACCTAACGATAAATCTCCACTGGTTATTGTAGCAAAGTTAAACTTCAGAATGCCATAAACACTTTAATAACAAAACTTTTTGCAATGGTGGGGATATACTTCAGAGGCCTCAGTAATCAAAATAAGGCACTTCTTGGAAACATCCAACACATGAAATATTTGTTTGTTTAAAAGGAAAATGATCCTCTTTTCCCTCCTGTTCACTTCAGGAAAAAACTCGGTTAGATAAAATGGAACACTTTTAGAATATTATTCATATCTCTCTGCAGTTTGTGACAGGGCCTCCATTTACAATATTTTTCTATTTTCCCATTCTTCAGAAAAGTAAAGAGGGTTTTGCATGATTTTGAAATCTTACGTGATTTCAGTATATCTAGAAGTACTTAGTGATGTGCTTGTTAATTGTGAGCACTATTGTAAATATGAGAAATCTGGCAGGCAATTTGTATATAGCAAAGACCTACAAACCCCCTTGTGATGATGCCCAATAAACCTGTTTCATAGTGATATTGGTAAAAGTGTAAGTATTCACCAGGACAGTGTAGTGATCTCCTCTGCTCCTTTTTGAAGCAATACAAGGTGAGAGTTCCCATTTTCCTCACTCATGCAGTGTAATAGATGACAGCTAATCTTGCAAGACCAAGAGCAGGAATGGAAAAAAAAACACTTGAGAGGATAAAAAAATCAAGATCAGTTATAATTTCAGCTCATTTAAATAATTTTTTTCCACATTAACACTTTAAAGCAAACTTGCCTAACCTCCAATAAATAATTACAAACACGTTGTATCCTCCCCATGGCTGCAAAATTTCAAACATTACATAAAGTGCTAATCAATTACCATGATGTGTTGCTGTTTAATCTCCCTGTGGCAACCTTTCCCTTGTGTTAATGGTGCCTTAATAGCTTTTCGGTAACATTGTTTCTGATAAGTATTCAACCTTCATAAACCCATTTCAGCCATAATACTCAATAATGAGAATGTAATGTTAAAGTGCAACAAGTTGTCTCTTAGGAAATGTATATCTGAAATTCCAGAGGAAGGCAAACCCAGGATTTGTTTTGTTGAATCTTTCTTTATTTTCCCCAGTAGTAGACGAGTGGAATGTTCCCTCACTCCACAATACAACAGTTTGCGTGTTGCTCATAGCCTGCAGTCATCTTGTTTCTGCAGGTGTTCTTATCTAGACGTGTACTAACACAAATCTTATTCTAATTATGGCCTTGGAGTTTCTGGTCAGTCAACATTTTTGTATGGGGTGGTTAAGGCAGTGGATGAGCAGCCCAGGATGATCATATTCCACTCTGATACAAAGTGAAACTGAATTCTGCATTGTCATTTGAGGCACCATTGACCAGAAATTTAATTGGAACTCACACTTCAATTACATTGCTTCAAGAGCAGGCCAGAGGCTGGATGTTCTGTGGCAAAGTCTTTTCACCATCTGCAAGACACAAGTCAGAAGTATGACGGAGCTGCTTGGACTGCACTGCACTTTCTCTAACTGTCACACTGTATTCTGCATTCTGTTTTCCTTTTTACTACTTTGATATAATTATGTATGACATGATCCGTCTGGATGGCACGTACATGTGACAATAATGAACCAGCACCAATACCAATGAGTACACTTTCCCTTGCAATTCCATCATTTAGAAAGTTGACTGACACCAGGACAAAGCTGTTTGTTTGACATCTGATCCAGTAGCTTAGACATTTGCCCTCTCCAGCACCAGCAAACCTTGGCTGCAGCGTGTAGTATCTCCAAGAGACACTGTAGCAATTGGCCAAGCCTTCTTCAACAGCACCCCAAACCTATGGTTTGTAATGCTTGGAAGGGCAAAGGCTGCAGACACATGGAAACAAACCGATTGGAAGTTCCCCTCCAAGTCACACATTTGGAAATATTTTACCAATCCTCTCCCGTTACTGTGTCAAAATCTAACTGCAGTCTGGAAGTACCTTCAACACGGAGTTTAGAAAGGTTAATGAAGGAAAAGCATCATTATATTCTCAGGGACAATAAGTGTTAGCTTTACCTCCAACCACTCCCACTAACATCCCAAGAAAGAAAAATGCACTCCTCCAGTATCGAACTTCTTCATAAGGTTGGCCAACATTGTTACATGTTTGAAAAGCAAAACACTGCTGAGATACTGGAAGTCTGAAATAAAAACAGAACCTGTCCTGTCTGAAATCTTTGCTGCCTGACCTGAGTATTTCAGGCATTTTCAGTTGTTACATGTTTGCCTACTTCACCGTTTAGTCGAAGGAATGTTCCTGTCACCTTTCACACTTGGCTTGGCAGTAGGATGATCAGAACATCAGGAATATTAGAATTCAAATTGTCATCCCGATTCAGGTGGGGATTGGTTGAAAGCCCATTCCAGAGACTTGAGTGGATTCCACAGCTCAGAGGGGTCAGGGTTTGAATGAGAAGTGAAATCCGAGCCCTTGATTATGCAAAAAGCTGGGAAATTCTCCTGGTACCCTGTTCAGTATTTATCCTTCACACACACACACACACACACACACACACACACACACACACACACACACACACACACACACACACACACACACACACACACACACACACACACACACACACACACACACACACACACACACACACACACACACACACACACACACATCCTTTATCTCATTGCTCTTTGTGGAATCTTGCTGTATGTAAGTGGGATGCCAGGTGTACCTATGCTAAAATCAATATCATGCTCAAAAAGATTTAATTATGTAAAACAAAACTATCAATGCTTGTGCTTTCTTTCTGTAAATCAATATTATGAATCATTCATGTAATAGAAGAAGTTTTGATATATGTTGTGCTTGTTAAATTAAAATATAAGAAATTGGAGCAGGAATAAGTCATACTGCCCCTGGATCCTGTCCTGCCATTCAATAAAATCATAGCTAATCAGAACCACTTCACTGAGTAGTATCTGTAACACTTGACCTTTCATTGTCCTGAACTCTACCATCTCAGCCTTGAATAGACTAAATGACGACCAATCCGCAGCCCTCTGGACAAAGAAGCCCAGGTATTCATGATGCTGACAGGGAAAAAACTCCCTTCATCGCTTTCATAAATGGACAAACACTTATTCTGAGACTGTGACCCTAGTTCTAGAGCCTCCTACTCCCAACAACCCCGCACCCCCATCATCTACACTGTCAACCCCCTTGAATGTTTTAAGATCATCTCTCACCCTTTTTGACTGCAATAAGTAAAGGTCCAATCCATTTATCCTATGAATCAGCCTGATAAACCTTCTCTGAACTGCCTCCAATGGAAGTATATCCTCCTCAATTGAGACCAAAGCTGCACCAGTATGCCAGGTGTCATCTCACCAACACCTGACTTTTGTACTTCATCTCCATCACAAAAAAGGCCAACATTGCAGTTGCCTTTGTAATTACTTGCTGCACCTGCTTGCTAACCTTCTGTGTTTCAAGTACAAGGACACATAGCTCCCTTTGTGTTCAGTCTTCTGTAGTTTCTCCAGTTGAACAATATTCTTTTTTTTCTATTCTTTCTCAGGTTACCCCACATTATACTTCATCTACCAAAATATACTTGCTCACTTAACCTATCTGTGTCTATTTACAGACACTTCGTGTTCTCCTTACGACTAGTTTTCCCATATATCTCTATTATCAGCAAATTTAGCTACAATATACTTGGTCCCTTCATCTAAGTCACTCATCTAAATTGTGAAGAATTCAGGCCCCAATACAGATCCACAACTTGCCATCCTGAAAATGACCATCCTTTTTATATATATACTATATATAAAAATTCATTGTTTCCTGTCAGTCTGTCTTCTATCCATATGGAGATATCAACCTGAATGCCATGAGTTCTGACCTTGTACAATAACCTTTTAAGTGGAACCTTCTTAAATCCAAGTACATTACATTTACTGGTTCTTCATTATCTATCCTGCTCTACACATCTTCAAAGAATTTTAATTAGTTTATCAAATATAATTTTCTTATAGATAAAACTACACTTGCTCTGCAGAACGATCTTCAGAATGATTTTCTGATACTATTTTATTAATAACAGATACCAGCCACAACATTTTCAGCCATTTCTTTAAAGCCTGAGGATGGAGGCCATCTCGTCCAGGGGACTTGTCAGCATTAACTCCCATTAGTTTGCCTTGTACCTTTTGTCTGGCGATAATGTTTGTCAAGTTTGTCTTTTCCTTTTGCACCCAGGTTTTCTGCTATTTTTGAGATGTTTGTAGTGTCTTCTGTCATGAAGAGGGAGACAAATATTTGCCAATGCTTTATTTTCTATTAATTCCCAATCACATTCTCTGAGGGAACAATGTTTATCTTAACTTCTCTCTACATTTTTGAATATGTAGAAAGCCTTCCTGTCTTTTTTTATTACTTACAGCTCACTCTCATAATTATTTTATTTTCTTTTTTGAATTACTTTTTGTTGATTTCTAAAATGTTGCCAAATTCTGGCCTACCACTCTGCCATATTGCACGTATTGTCATTTAATTAGGTAACATTATTGCAAGATTATCCTTCTTGTTGCCATTATGTCTCAGTGAAGTACAGTTAAACTCAGATAATCCAGCATATTCAGGACTTTGTTGTTGCCAGACCAGCAGATTTTCTGGACTATTGGACGTTATTCTATTAATACTCCAATGCACTTTCTTTAACTATTATGCAACACCCTAATAAATGTTCCTATGAAACAGGTAAGTTTGAAGGGAATGTGGGAAATAAGGCCCAGAAAGTTTAAAGGGAGCATGTGAAATAGAATCAGGTGAGCTTCAAGGGAATGTGTGAAAAGGGACCCCAATAAATGTAAAAGGAACACAGGAATTGGGGCTATGGTGTGTCAGAGGAATAGCGGGAACCAGGGCCTCAGTGTGTCAGTGAAAGTGTGAGAACTGGGACCCTGATATACAAAAAGGGAGAACCAGAACTGGAGCTTCAGTGTGTCAGAGTGAGCGTGGGAATCGGGGCCCTGATATGTCACAGGGAGTACAGGAACTATGGTTCCAGTGTCTTTGAAAGAGTGCAGAATCGGCACCCGATGTGTCAGACATTGACCGACCCAATTGGATAGCGGATTTTTGGAGTTTTATTGTACATCTTTGTTGAGAAGTAGCAAATATTTTCCTACTGTTTTATCTGTTTTCCCATTCCACTTTAATCAACTCTGCCTTCACAACTTTGTAATTACCTTTAAGCTCAAGACATCAGTTTCAGACCCAAGTTTCTCACTCTGAAACTGTATATGAAAGTATATTATTTTAAGGTCACTCTTCACTAAATGATTCTTCACTCTTGAGATCATTAAGTAATCCTGTTTCTTTGCACATACTGGAACTTAAAATAGGCTGTTCCCGACTTTGTTCCACAAAATATTGTTCCAAGAAACTGTCCCACTACAGTCTGTGAAGTCGTCCTCCAAGCTAACTTTACCATTTTGATTTGTCCAATACTAATGAAGATTGCAGTTCCCTAAAATTACTGCCGTACCTTCCTTGGAAGGTCCGTTTATTTCTGGTTTATGCTGTGTCTTACACTATTACAGTTAGCAGGCTTGAAGACAACTTCAACCAGTGACAACTTTTCCCATGCTATTTCTTATTTGTACTTAAGCTGTATCTGGATGTTGATCTTTCTTTTTCAATCTTTTTATTGGTTTTCAAATTAATACAGATTAATATATCAATGTTTATACATGTAATACAAAGAGATCAGGAGAACAATCGTGACATGGATAATCATAAAGAACAATAAAGTATTAAAAAAACTGTAGATCCAATGATCTGTTAGTGACTGAATATAATATAAAAGAAAAAAGATTTATTATAAAATATAAAGAAAGAAAAAAAATCCCCAAAACAATAAGAAAAATTATAAACAATATATCAAACCAAACTAAGCTAAAGAAAAATTTTTTTTAAAGAAACAAAAAAAAACTGGACTAAAATTTCTCAATAGAAACAGAGCAATATTATGTCGTCAACTCCATTCCTCTAAGTTGAAAGGTTATTATAAGGGGATCTATATCATGTGAAAATATTGAAAAAATGGACTCCAAACTTAAGATGTTGATCTTCTGAGCCAAGATTATTTATCTCTACTGTACTGATTTCCTACTTTATTAACACAGTTACCCAACTTCTTTTTCTTTTCTGCTCATTTTTCTGAAATGTCAAATGCCCCAGACTATTCCATTCCATCCTTGGTCATCTTGCAACTACGTCCCCGTAATAGACATCAGTTCTGCCAATGAACATTTTTAATAAAAAAACAATTTTTCCCTTTGCAGATGAAATGGGAGCAATTCCAATCAAAAAATTCCCAAGCCATGTGGCAGAACTTCACGCAAGTGACGGGTTTTCTGAAGAATTTGAGGTATGTCTAAATATATTTTGAGTTAATCCTTTTTAGACAAAGTGTGGCAAGTTCCAATTAAATAACTTCCATTTCTGGTAGTATAATTTTGTGATTTTGAGTCAGTAAATGAATAAAATTGATTTAAAGGAAACTGAATTTGCCTTTTACCACTGGTTCTTTAAAATACTAGTGTTAATTCATTGATGTGGAGAGTTGTTAGAGCTTTGAGAGTTGTGTTCCAGGCACTTTTTATGGGCAGATTAGTGAAAGCATTGGAAGATGTGCAACTTTAGAGTCATCCTATAGCCTCCACCCTCACACTGCCCCACCAAGTTCCAGCCCGCTCCTCAGCCCAACAGTCCAAGATCCCACACTCTCAACCTGATACATCACGGTTTCACTTAGCACCACCCAAACGTTGCTGGTCTCTCAATTTCCCCACGCCATTCAATCATTGACAGTCTCTTAATTCCCTTCCCTCCTGCCTATCATTTCCATTCCTTCCAATGTAAAATGTTTCCTTGGTCTCCCTTATCCCAATACTCCCATTGGCGATCTCCAAATTTCCTTCTCTCCTACCCGTTACTACTTATCCCCTACCCATTGCTGCGCTTTTGATCTTTCCCCAGCTATCCAACAATTAACTCTCTCCAAATTCCCTTTCCTACCATCCAATATCCCACCCCACCTCTAATATCAAATCAACCTTTGCTGGCCTTTTAATCTTCCCCACACTATGCAGCCATTGATGGTCTCCAAATTTCCTTCCCTTCCTTCCGCCACCCCCACGTCCTCTGATACCCAACCATTGCCATCCTCTCCTCACTATCCAACCATTGATACTATCCCAATTTTTTTCTCCCCCCTTCCTTGACCATTACACAGATCTGATTGAATCTGCATCAGTGGCCGTCTTGAATCCAGCCTCTGAACCATGCAGCATGTTCTGGGCTTCGGCACAACTGAGCTTTGAAGTGTGCAGTGAACTAGGCTTTCTAGGCACTCGTTCCTTAACCTGAATCCATAAGTATACTTCCTCGTAACTGCTTAAACTGTAAAGCAGTTACAGACTTCCAACACCTGCAAATTTGGAATCCCCTTGTACAATTGCAGCCAGTTCTGTTACATTAACCCTGTTAGTTCATGCTCGATGAGAAAATCAGCTCAGTTTGTGCCATCAATATGTATGTGTATCTAGAATTAAACCAAAAACCCTTCAAATCTGTAGCTTCTACCCTTGGTGCAAAACTTTGCACACAGTTATTCAGAAGATTTGTGCTGTGAACAGTTTTTTTTTGTGTCTGTGATTGATGTTTGGGCTATTATTGATTTTGCATGAATCCTGCCACTGCTGAAATATTACTTTGTTTCAAAATTTGAAAATGTTATTTACCACATATTACAAATCAAAATCTGAAGCAACGTGTATCTTTTGCATGTTAAATTTGAGCTTAATTTGCAACCATTGATGAACATTATTTGGATCAGGTAGAAGTTTGCGCAGGGACACTCATATGGGGAAACAGAACTAATGGGAGGAAAGAAACAAACCAGACAAGATAAAGTGACTTTATATATGACTCTCCTTCGCTGACCTGTATGTCTCAACAATATCCTTATTTTGGTTAAATGTCATGTAGATCTGTCAGTCCTTTACTACCCTTCTCTCTACAATTTAGTAAAATGTTTTCCTCAATAAGTCATGTGAGTAAAAAACATAGGGGTATGGAAGTAAAAAAAAGAGAAACAATGTGGTAATAGCTAATGAATTCTGTTAGAAACTGACAAAATTGGAGTATGAGTAGGCCATTCAGCCCCTCAAGCCTGCTATGAACATGGTTGACATTCTATCTCAATACCATATTCCTGCTCTCTCCCCATACCTCTTGATGCCTTTTTTTAACACTTTCAGCAACTTGAGCTCCATTGGCCCTGTGTATTAGAAAATTCCATAGGTTCACCACTCTCATCTCAGTCCAGAAATTTCTCATCTCATTCCTGAAGTTCTGACCCCAAATCATCCTCTCCCACTGGGGAAACATCTTTCTTGCATCCAGTCTGACAAACCCTTTCAGATTTTGAATGTTTTGATGAGATCTCCTCTGGTTCTCTGACATATTAGTGAATACAGGCTCAATTTCTCTCAGACAACAGTCCCGTCATCCAAGGGATCAGTCTGGTGAACTTTTATTGCACTCTCTCCATGGTAAGTACATCAGCAGGGAGGAATAAATGGTCCACTTTCAGGCTGGCAGGCATTATTGGTGGACTTCCTCAAGGATCAGTGATGAGATTCATTTATCTTCAGAGTACGTTAGTGACATAAAGGAGGGTGATTTATCTAAGTTTGCTGATGGCATTAAGATGAGTGGTAAAGTGAGCTATTGGGAGAACACAGATTTTGCGAAGGGATATCAATGGGTTACGTGAATGGGGAAGAAGGAGGCAGATGGAGTATGATGTGAGTTATTCACTTTTTAAATTATGAGAAATAGTAAATATTGATGCAATTAAACACAGAAGGTAACAAGAAGGTACAGCAAATAATAAAGAAGGTAAAAGTTATATTGGCCTTTTTATTTTACATAGTAAAGAATAAGCAAGTCTTCCATGTAATGTGCAGGTTTTTAGTGAGCCGGTAAGTGGCAGATTTGGTATCCATACCTAAGAAATCAAATAGAAATGGTACAAAGATTTATTTGGTTAATTCCTGGGATTGAGTAAGATTGAGTAAGAGTAAGATGGCTTATCCTCACTGAAATTCAGAAGTGATCTAATTGAAACTTTAAGATCCTGAGAAAGATTGACAGGGTGTGTTTTAAAAGGCTGTTTTCCCCTTATGAAGACTTTAGAATCAGGGGCAGTAGTCTCAAGCTAAGGAGTAGTCTGTTGTGGACTGTGGTTAAATAGTGGTGAATCTTTGGGATTCTTTGCCCAGTGGAGGCACAGTTGAGTGTATCAAAGGTTGGGATAGATAAATATTTGGACTTGATGTGAATGAATGACTATGGGATATTATGGTGAACTTTTGGTTAGCTGTGTTCTCACTGAGTGCCAGAAGCTGGATAGCCTTGATCTGCTATTTCTAATGCTCTTAAAAACAGTCAGACAATCAATGTGAGCTCCTGAACACTTTGTAAAGTGAAGCGGAACTTATTTCAATAAATCTTCCTGCCCACACTGTGAAACATTTAACAATCACCTGCAGAAGTGGAGTTCTGTTGTGTAAGCACGTGTTTACAAAGCTCCATCTTGTTGGGAAATTCAGATTCACAAGTTGGCAGTGACAGCAAGGTGCTACTGCCTGTGAATTAATTCTGCAGCTACTAATTTGAGCTTCACTACAACAGCAGCTTTCATGATACATGGCAATGCTTTGTGAGCCTATGTAAAAGCTGTTGCTACTTCATTACAGCCTAGATTAATTTGCAAGTACTTTTATAGGATCTTGTGTGTTTGAAAAATGTCCTCTCTGCTTTCTATAATAAACCTACTGACAACCTTATAATTCACTCACACATATTGAATTGCCATTTGAATGTGGGTATATTTAAAAATTCAGACGTGCATAATATCCTTTATATTTGCTTATATTTCTAGTTACATTACATCAACTGTCTCTATCTACAGCACTACTGATCAATTCAAAAGATTTTTCGACTTCCTCATAAACCTTCTTATAAATAACCAAAACTTGTTCCATTTTCATTTGATGTTAATTCATTTAATTGCCCTAATATTAAGGCTCCTCAAGATAAGTCATGTGAAGGAATTTACAGAATTTTAAAATGTGATTTTAAAACAATGCAAAATTGCGGTTAATGGTTATAAATTAAGCTCATTTGGAATTTAAAACGTGTTTATTGCATGAATTTTAAGTTGTCCTTATTGACATCATTGTGATACATCTGTGCTGTTCACTGTCTGCTGTGGAGTTGATTGCTGTGCTTTTTGCATTCCTTCCCTTTCATAAGAAACTCAAAGCATTTTATGAGGTAAGACATTTTGTTTCGGTTTTTGTTAGCACTCTAGAAGTAGCTTTGTAGAACAATTATTTGTCTATGTTATTTCTTTGCACGTAGGTGCATGCTGTCCATTCGACCTCCTTATGTTACAAGTAGCACAATTGCTTCTCAAGATCAAATCTCAAATGCAGAGCAGAGTCAGCTCCCCTGCAGGACTTAGGTTTAGATCTGTCTGCAGTTTATTGTGCAATACAAATAAAACAGCAATTCATCCACCAGATATTTTCTCTCATAGTATGCTGCTCATGATTGTATCCTGCAGGATTATTTTTCCTTTGTAAGCTAAAGGCACTAAAAATCTCTGGATTTTCCTTTATCATGAATGTTTGCACCATATTGGTTTTGAAGTAGGCTGCTAAACCTGGCCTTTTTATACTTGTTTGTATTTCACTGTGCACACAGTCACATTGCTACCTGCAGAATAGATCCAGTGGAGGAATATGGAAGCATTCTTCTTTTGCATCACTGTTGGAGAGTGCTTACAGGAGAGTGATTGTAGTTTCTACTTTTTATATTTACTTTCATTTATGGGATGGGCAATGCTGATAAGACTGCATTTATTGCCCATTCCCATCTACCCTTGAGAAAGTTATGGTGACCTACTGCATTTTTTCCCAGTGAAGGTACTCCTACACTGCTTTGGGGTGCGGAATTCCAGGATTTAGACCCAGTTACAGTAGGTGAACAGAAATAAATTTCCAAGTAGTAATGGGTGCAACCTGGAGAGGAAACTACAAGTGAGGCTCTTCCCAGCACATGCTGTTTTGTTCTTCTTGACAAAAGAGATCGTGGGTTTGGGAGCTGTCATCATATGAAACTAGGCAAGTAACTGCAGCGTATTTTGTAGATGACCCACAATACAGCTAAAGTGGTGGAGGGATTGGATTTTTAGAGTGGTAGCTAAGGTGTCAGGCAAGTTGACTGTTTTGTTCTCAATGTGCTTCTTGACTATTGTTGGAGCTTCACTCATCCAAGCATGGAGAGTGTTCCATCATAGTCCTGACTTGATGATAGAAAGGGTTTGGGGTGTCAGGACATGAGTGAATCATCGCAGAATAAACAACTTCTGACCTGTTCTTACAGCCACAACATGTATGAGGCTGGTCTATTTGAGTTTCTGTTCAGCAGTTATCCCCAGGATATTGATGGTGAGGAACTTGCCAATGGCAATGCCATCTGAATGCTAAGGGGTATGTGGTTAGACTCGCTTGTTGGAGATGGTTATGGCTTGGCCCATGTGTGACATAATTGTTACCTGTCGTTCATGAGGTCACGGCTGACTGTTTCATTTTCAGAGGATTTGTAAGTGGAATTGAATGTTATGAAATCATTAGCAAACATCCCCACTTCTATAACAGAAGGAAGATAATTGATGAAGATGATTGGGTCTAGGATTCTGTCCTGTGGAACAACTGCACTAATGTCCTGGGACTGGAACAATTAACACCCAACAGCCACAAACATCTTCAGTTGTGTCATGGATGACTCCACCCATTGGATGTTTCTTCATTTGTTGCTCATGATTTTGGTTTAACCCAGACTCCTTGAGCCACACTTGATCAAATGTTGCAGTGCTGACAAGGACATTCATTCTCATACCTCTCCTCTGGCTGTGATGAAGTCTAAAGCTGACCAGTCTTGGCAAAACCCAACTTATGAGAATATCATTGTTGAGGGATAGCTCTGCTGATGATACTTTCTGTGACGTTAATTATTAAGGTTATGCTGATTGGGTAATCGTGAAACAGACTGGATTTATCATGCTTTTTATGTACAGGGAATAACTGGAAATACCAGTGTTGTTACAGCACTTAGGCAGAAACTTGTTCAGTTCCAAGCATAGGCCAAGATATTGTCTAGTCCCATAAGCTTTGCCATATCCAGTGCTCTTAACTATATTTTTAAAATTATACTGAAGTGAATATCATAAACAGTGAATTAAATTGGCTAATGATTTGATTCTGTAATAGTAGAAGCTACGGGAGGACGGCAAGATGGATCAACCATTTCTTTATGAAGATGGCTATAATTGCTTCAGCCTTGTCTTATGCAGTCACTTTCTGTGCCCTGTCATCGTCAAAGATGGGAATGTTCTGGGGGTCTCCAGCCCCTTTTAGCTCTTTAATTGTCCATGATCATTCACAATATACGTGGCAGGACTGCAGAGCTTTAATTTGTTCTGTTGGTTGTGGGATTGACGAGCTCGACCTATTGCATGATGTTTTAGCTGGTGAGCAGGTATGTTATCCTGTATTGTACTTGACAAGGATGACATTTTTTAAGTGCATCCCATGCTGCCCTTCTGCACTCCTCATTGAAACAGGATGGGTGTCCTAGCTTGAAAGTAATGACAATGACATATGATGGGTCTGAGATCCCAGACTGTGCTGGTGCTGACAATGGTCCACAGTATCTCATGGATAGCCAGCTATCAGCTGCCTGGTCTTTTCAGTTTATCCCATTTGGTATAATTGTAGTCACACAACATGATCGAGGAGGTGCTTTGGGTCAAGATGGGGCAGTGGTCACTCCTACCAATGCTGTCATTGGCAGCAGTTCCATCAGGTAGATTGGTGAGGATACAGTCAAATAGATCTATATCTAATGTTCGTTTGCTCACTACTTCTGTAAACCCAGTCTTGCAGCTATGTCCATCAGGACTCTGCTAGCAGAGGCAGTGGGGGTACCACTAAGTAGGGCTGGCGATGGTCATTAAGTGCCCTTGCCCAGTGAACATTCCGTCTCCTTGCTACTTTGAGTGTTTCTGACAAGTTTTGCTGGACATGGAGGAACATTAATTCATCAGTGTCATCAACAAACCATTATTACTCTGTCCACTTCTATATGTTAGACCTGCATACAGAAGATTCCAATAGTTTATGTTAAAAAATGAAAGTATTCAAATCAAGTGGGGCTGGAGATTATAATGTTCCTATGGTTTATCTTCTGGATCTCAGTCAACATTGTCCAGGAGAATAATTGTTCATTCCTGGAGACTCCAGGCCAACTATTGCTCAATGAGGAATAGAGCAAACTGGCCTATGATTACCTTTCGGCTGATCTCATATTAACTCACATCTGAGTATCACATCTGGCCATCTGAGTAAAACTTAAAGGTTGTCAGCACCGTGGAAACATATTGTAGCAGGATTCAGTTTTCTTAGGAATGGGGAAGATAAGAAATGGACAGACTGCATTGGGATTTGATACATTTTTTAAACTGAGAACTAGGTTGATTGTATCTGTATTATTTCACTAATTGTATTCTTTCGTCTTACAGGAAGTCCAAGGATGCACTGTTGATTTAGGCATCACATCAGACAGCTCCAACCATCCGGACAACAAAAACAAGAATCGCTATATAAATATAGTTGCTTGTAAGCCATTTTGACTACTTTAATATGCTCATTATTTGGATCTTTTCAACTTCACAAGAATTTCCTTAGAGTCTCATAGATCTGCAACTTATAGGCCTGAAGTACTCGATATGGAGAGAATGGCTTCTGTTCATATCAGTGTTCAACTCAAAACCCCAGCCCTCTTGTTTATTACTCTTTGTAACTCAGTAAAAGGAAAAATGGTAAATTCCAAAAATGTTTATTTAAATGTACAAAAGAGTACTGCAGCAAAAAGTTTATTGCTCGAATATAGTACTGTGAAATGACACAGATATGTGCACAATCTGATTCAACTTCAGTGAAAAATGAAATGCAGAGAAAGATTGGGAATTTACTGTAAATTGCATGGCCCATGATTTTCCTTCCAGATCCTCCACACATCCGACATGACACTGCACAGACTCATGGTATCTGGCCAGGTGCAACGCTATTGTCTGGCATTTCTACCATGATCCATGACTTGTGGAGAAGCAGGATTCACAATGTTTGTGAGGCCAGGTTCAGACATACTTAAAGGGTTCCGATCCATGCAGATTCCTGCACGTGGAATCTGACCCCAAGAACCCACCACAGGTCGGTCCCTTTAAGTAATATACTTATCCTGCCCCTCCATTCCCCCCCCCCACCCCCAGGCCACTCATTATCCCACCCTGGTAGCCACCCATTGCCTCCCACCAGCTCCTGACTCTTGGCCAACTCTCACCCAACCCCCTCCCCTCCTCTTGACCCCAATGACCTACTGATGCAACCTCTATTCCAGTTCCTTGTTGCCAAATCCCTAGCTGATTCCAGCCTCCCACACCTACCAATCCTGTCCCAACAACTTGAGCAATCCAGCTCTGTGACCATCCTTCCATTCCCAGTGTTCTGACCCCTCATCCATCCCTGAAGCTGTCTTCCATTACCAGGTCTCTCCCCTGTGACACCAGGCCCATCACTTGCCCCCATTTGGCCATCCCTCTCACCTACCCAATTTCCTTTGGGTGCTCTGCAGTCGCAGAGGTAAAGTGGAAAGGTCTTTCAGTGAGCAAGGTCTGTTCATTGGCTCACAATGACATGGATCTGGGGCATTGCAGCATTTTCCAGTGGCAGGTCCTCGAAGTGTTTGCTGGCCCCACCACGTAATGACAGATCAACCTGTCCCAACAAGCAGAACATTCTGGACTTTTCTGCACTTTGCCTCCATTTCTCTCTCCCTTTACCAAAGGCCGTGGTTGATTCTGGGCTGTAGCTCTCTGAGTGCCAGTACAGATTGTTTGACCATTGGAACCATCACAACCAAGGTCAGTTCTAACTTTAATTCTGTACATTAGTCAGAGAAAGGTATCCCTTTTCCTCCAATATGTTTTGTTCCACTTCTTGTGGAGGTCAACTGCCATGATACTGATTTACTACATCTCAACACGTGAGTAGTGTTTTTGTGAAAATGAAAGCTTTTATGTTCCATGGATTTCTACTGTCAATTTCCTTTGCTTGTTTTATCCTGATCTCCTAATTCCTGTCAACCAAGCAAATCCTGAGCGATTGACGAATGTTCTAATTTGTTCCAGTATACATGCAGTATGGTGATAGCAGAATCTAACAATCTTGACAAGCATCTTTCCCTTTGGATGAAGCAACCAAGCTTTGAGCCTCTGTCCCCAATTTTTTTGGGGGATGGGACATTACATTAAATCATATTCACTTGAGGGGTTGGAATATCTTTGACAGATTAAGAACCTTTGATTTCAAGCAATTTCCTCAAAGAAGCAAAATAAAGATCAATTTAATGCCCTGCACACTTCAGTGCAATGGCAGAGAATGAGATTGTTGCATCCACTCTTCTTTGAGTATTGTCCACAAAACTCCAGGAGTCCAACTAAGGCCTTGCATGGCTCCAGTATAACTTTCGCTCAATGTTATATTATCCCTTTAGATACAAGGCTCAAGTTCCAGTAATCTGTCCAAAATTTTTTAATCTCTGCAAAACTGCTACTTTATTCATAAATTATAAATATGTCACCATTTGCAGTACGAGACAGATCATTGTCATGACATCAGTTTTCCTTTATGTCCCTTCCCTTGAGCAAGGAGGTTCAAGTGTTCCAGACTCTCAGTGTGCATTGGTGGGAGGCCCTTAAACTGTGCCTTGTCAGGGTGTGACACGGTAGATGCAGGGATGTTTACCTTGGCTAGAACCAGGCATTGTAGTCTTATTATAATGCATTGGCTCTCCGGAGCTGAGATGAGAGGATAGCCTTGCCTCATTCCAAACTTGATCACAACGATTGTAGACGTTCTACTTCTTGCATGTTTACAGAATTCAAAAATCTCAATACATTTGCTGACAATTTTCATCCTGGTTTCATTTTCATGTGTTTCATATCTGACTCTTCCCTTCATTTGCTGGCTTCTCTTTCTCCACCTCAGTGGGTAGGTTTAGTGACCAATGACAAAACCATAGAAGCCCACAGCTATCTGGAGTGTACCTCCCGTTCCTGCTTCCTGTAACCTTTCTGTTCCATTCTATAAGCTTCTGCAGCTCCCCTGTTTCTGTCATGATGATGCTGAGACTTTCTACACCAGTACTTCATAGATCCCTTCCCTTTTCCTCAACCATAGCTTCCCTTCTACCATTGCTGCCAGCTTACTGAACTGCATCTCCTCTATTTCCCACATTTCTGCTCTCACACCCTCTTCTCTCAGCTAGAACAAGGATAGTGTTCCCCTTATCCTCAACTTCCACCCCACCAGCATTTGCATTCAACAAATTATCATTCACATTTTCCACTACCTTCAATGAGATTCCACCACTAGACGCATCGTCCCTTCCCCTTTCAACGTTGCAAAGGGACTATTCCCTGCCATTTTAGCTCTTTCCTTCACATCAACCATGGATCCAAGCAGTTCTTAGCTAAAACATCAATTTCCTTTCATTTCTAATTTAGTGTATTGCATTTGATGCTCGTAATATGATCTCCTCTAAACTGGAAAATCAAACACAGATTGAGTGACCGCTTTACAGTATACCTCTGTTCAATACATAAGAGTGACTCTGAGCTTCCAGTCCCCTGTCACTTTAATTCTCCATCCCACTCCCACTTTGACCTCTCTGATGTTTGGCACCTACACTGTTCCAACAAAACCCAGTGTAACCTTGAAGAACAGCAGCTCATCATCCATCTATGCATGTTGAAGCCCTTCAGACGCAATATTGAATTCAACTATTTCAGATAACCAGCCTTTCCTGTCCGTGTCAGAACTGTTTAGTTCTGATGTAAGGTGGTCCACCTGTAACATTAGCTCAGCTTTTCTGTCTCCACATGCTTATAGAGAGTCCATAGTGTCTGCAAAGAGAGAAAAACTGAGTATTTCTAGTATTCTCTTTTATTTCCGATTTCCTAAGAATGCTATGTTCTGCATTTCACCGTTCCCCTCTCTCTAACTGCCGACATTAATTTCCCATTGCGAGGTCACCATCCCCTCTTAGATGGCCCCCAAACCTTTTTTGCCATCTGAACAATCTTGGTCACTACTCTATCACAGACATTCCTTTTGTTCTCTCTACTTCTCCCCCTCTTGCAACTGGCTATTTTCTCACTTTTCAAGTTCAGATGGAAGGTCATCAAGCTGCTAACTTGGTTTCTCTCTCTACAGATACTACCTGTCCTATTGAGTATCTCCAGCACTTCCTGTTTTCATGACAAAATATATTTGTTCAATTTCTCTACCTTTTCCTTATTCCCCAATATAATTTCCTCTGATTCAGTCTGTAAAGAACCCATTTAACTTTTACTAATCTTTCCCGACCTATCTAAAACACTTTGCCCCCATTTTGGTTTTGGAACATATATTGTTGAGAAAACCCAAGAAGTTCACTGCTGCTGAACATGACGTCAGCATGTCTGCTAATAGCAACATTGAAATGTTAAAACTCCCCATTAAGTCATACTGCCTTTTACCACTTTAAAGAGATACTCTGCACAATTTCTCATGCAGTTAAATTACTTTTGTTTCTTAACTCAAGTTCAAAAAAAACTCCATTGTCAGTTTGTTTCTCATTCTATCTTATTATTAATTTTGTCTTTGCTTATTAAGAATACTCTGCCATGGTCACTAAGGCAACTTTGTTGCCTTCCTGCTCTACTTCTCTGTTATAATAATATATCAGACGGTATATTTAATTCCCAACCCAGTGAGTTCATTGGTGGATTTCTGCTTGTTTTTGTTCTCTATTGACCATTAAAAATTATATGTTTTTTGTTTGAAACAAAAACAAGTAAAGGTTTTTTTTATGTGTTCCAGTTGACCACAGCAGAGTTAAACTCTCCCCACTCATGGAAAAGGACTCTAAGCACAGTGATTATATCAATGCAAATTACGTTGACGTAAGTAAAATATCGTATCATTTTAAATTCTGCGGCTGCAGGGAACGGTTTTGTAATTTTTAGGACTTATTTGGAAACATCCCAAGACTTATAGTTTTTAATTTTTCATTATATATTAACCAATGTGCTTAAACATCCAGCTTGTGTTTATAACATTGCATTCTTGATAAGTGGTGGATAAAATGTTACTCTCAGTACATCCCCCAGTGGTGGTGTTTCCAAGTAAGCTGAGGGAAGGATACAGCAGTCAGATGAACAGTGATGCTTACGGGACATGGACCTGTCATTTTTTTCACCAGCTTTATTGCCCTTGGCTTTCTGTGTTTCTTTTGGTATAAGTGCTCCACTAATCCCGTACAAGTTAATGAGTCATTCCCATTTCAATGGGACTTTCCATGGCAAGGATATGATCCCAAATGGTTCCTGTAACTTCAGCAGCAGGCTCACAGAAACCCTGTTTAAGCAGTCGATCAGAGTATTCTTTCACATTTGTATCAAGAATCCTTTAATGGATTTGTATTCTTTGGAGCTCAGAAGAGGTGGTCATACTGAAACACATACGATTCTAAAGGGACATGACAGGGTAGATGTCAATGTTTTCACTAGTGGGAGAATCCCGAATGCAGGAATGTGGTTTCAAGATAAGGGGACTGGTTAGTTAAAACTGAGGTATGTCGAATGTTTTTTTTGCAGAGGGTGATGAATCTCTGGAATTCTCTGCCTCAGAGTTGTGGAGACTAGGGGATTAGAAGTATTTAAAGTGGAGGTAGATAATTTTTTGAGAGATCGGGGGGGGGGGGGGGGGGGGGGGGGGGGAAGGTGGGTTGAGGGATTCGGGATCTGCTGCAGAGAAGGAGATGAAGCCTGGAGGAAATCAGCCATGATCATATTGAATGGTGGGGCAGGCTTGAGGGGCCTGGTGACCTACTCTTGCTCCTGCTCCTATCTTCTTACATTTAAGGAAAGTTCTGACTCTGTAGTTCTGCATTATTTTGGCACCTCAAATATTGGCAATGGTATTACTGAGTGTTTTCTTTGCCAAACACCTGATTAGTTTTTTCTTAATGCAAAGCAATAACAGCTTCCACTTATAAGGTGCCTTGTAGTTCCAGGTGCCCAACAAATACACTTGCAATAAACACACTGACACACCACAGGAGGGGACAATGGGCAAAAAAGCCAAAATCTTGTCAAAAAAGGGGGTCTTGATGGAGGCAACAGACACAGATGTTTGTGAAGGGTATTCCAGAGCTCAAAGACTTGGCAAGTGAAGGCCCCACCAATGTGGAATAACTAAAGTTAGAGATCTTCAAGATGACCAGATTGAGAAACAAAGAAATCTTAAAGGCTAGCGGGGGCTGAAGGAGGTTACAGAGAAAAGAGGAGGTGGCCCAGGAGAGATTTGAAGGAAAGGCTGACGGTTTGTAGATTGAGATGTTGTGGAATTGGAAACCAGAAATGGGTTAACCTGACTTGACACAAGTTAAAGGCAGCAGGGTTTTAAATGAGTGGATTTAAAGGTTGAAAGCAGCAGAGACATGTAACCCTGCAGGACAATACATTTGCCTGCCCCACTGAGGGGCAGAGAAATTTCAGCAAGGATCCTCTAAGGATGAGAATGGAGGGCCTCAGAGTCAGAGGTTTTGACCTCTGAGCATCAAAAAAAGTTTTAATGATAAGGGGGTCTCAAGGTGCGAATATTCTTAGTGAGTTGTGAGCCCTCAGTCTAGCCACTTTAGAGCCACAGGACGTGTAATGTGAAGCCCAGCTCAGATGTGAAAGCTGAAATGGCAAACCACAAGTTTCCAATGGAGGAAACATGCTTGAGCTCGATGGGTTCTTGGCATCCAGTGAAATTCATTGCAGAACCTAGGGACATAAGAGATGGAGCTCAAGCAAAATGTGTATTTGATTCAAGAGCTCTTCACAGACTACCTCTGGAACTTTCTACAAACATCGTTGCAACCCAGAAAGCAGTTAGTCTTATGACACAATCCTTAGAGCGATTGAGAGCTTTAAAGTAATAGTCATTGGTCACATGCAATATTTTTTTTACCCAAAATAAACTTTATTCATAATAAAAGACAAATTATATACAATTATAAAACAGTGCAAGCCTTTACATTCTTGTACAGATCATTCATTAGTGTTACCTTTTTATATAAAACACAGCATCGATGCCACATGTGTGGCTCCCTGGGGGCTACCCAGCCCTGTATTTACAATATTTAGGGAGTTTCTTGCCTCACCCCGCCCCTCCCTCTCCAGTGGCAGAAGAACCCTAAACTGTAGTCCTTCCCCACCAAGCCTTTGCATTGGCTGTACCCAGCTTCAGTGCGTCCATCAGCACGTACTCCTGCAGCCTGGAGTGTGCCAGCCGGCAGCATTCCCCTATGGACATCTCGCGGTGCTGGAAGACCAACAAGTTTTGGGCCGACCAAAGGGTGTCTTTCACCGAGTTGATGACCTTCCAGCAGCAGTTGATGTCCGTCTCTGTGTGTGTCCCCGGGAACAGCCCGTAGATCAGAGAATCCTCTGTTACGCAGCTGCTGGGGATGAACCGTGACAAGGACCCTTGCATCTTTTGCCACACCCTCCTCGCAAACCCATAGCCCGCGGATACCATCGCCTTCGTGCAGGACAGAGGGGTGAACACCTGCCTGATCAGCTTGGACCAGGAGAAGGCCTTCGGCAGGATATCACACACGTACATGTTGGACGTGCTCTCCAAAATGGGCTTTGGGGAGGGAATCAGGAATTGGATCCAACTGCTCTACGCAGACATCTGTAGCGCAGTCCAAATCAATGGGGGGGAAACAGACAGCTTCCCCATCAAGTCTGGAGTCAGGCAGGGCTGCCCTCTCTCCCCTGTCTTGTTTGTGTGTTGTATAGAACCCTTTGCCAAATCCATCAGGAAGGACGAGAGCGTCAGAGGGGTGACGTTGCCAGGCAGTGAGGTCACCCAGGGTGAAAACCTCCCTGTACATGGACGACGTCGCCGTCTTCTGCTCGGACCCAACGTCAGTTCGCAGATTGATCAGTATCTGTGACCAGTTTGAGTTGGCATCAGGGGCCAGAGTTAACCATGTGAAGAGCAAGGCCATGCTCTTCAGCAACTGGCCTGACAATCCAACGTCCCCTTCGCTGTCAGGCCTGATTACCTGAAGCTGCTGGGGATCTGGTTCGGAGGGGCCGGGGCGTGCAACAAAAATTGGTGGGAGCGGATCGGGAAGGTGAAGCAGAAACTGGGACTGTGGGAACGGCGCTCCCTATCGATAACTGGGAAGAACTTGGTCATCAGGTGTGAGGTGCTCTCAGGGCTGCTGTACTTGGCGCAAGTGTGGCCTGTTCCTTGCTCCTCCGGCTTGGGAATCACCCGCGCCATCTTCCGGTTCATCCAGGGATCCAAGATGGAGCGGGTCTGACGGGTCACCATGCACAAGTCCCTGGACAATGGGGGTAAAGCTGTCCCCAATGTCGCCCTCCTCCTGATGACAACCTTCATCTGTGGCTGCATCAGGCTGTGTGTGGAACCCAAGTACGTGGGCACCAAGTGTCACTACGTACCGAGGTTCTACCTGTCCCTGCTGTTGCGAAGGATAGGCCTGGCCCCATGGCCACACAACGTCCCAGTCAGCTGGACGCTGCCGTGCTACCTGTCCTTCGTGGAAAAGTTCTTCCAGGCCAACACCTTTGACCACAAGTCCATCAGGCAGTGGTCAGCACGGAACATCCTGCAGGCACTGCAGGAGAAGGAGTCAATGGATACTGTGGGATGGTTCCCTGAGCAGACTGTCCAGACCACCTGGCAGAATGCCTCATCGCCAGAACTCACCAACAAGCACCAAGACCTTGCTTGGTGAGAGGAGCCCTCCCAGTCAGATCCTTCCTGTATGGTCGGAACCTCACTCCCAGCGCGCGCTGCCCGCGGGAGGACTGCGCTGGGGACGAGATGGTCACATGCAATATTACATATATTGTGAGGAAAGTTGTCATAAGTGTTAGAAGATGTGATGGATAAGTAACTTGGAGTATTCTTCTTGGAATAACTTTATATTTGCCATGATATGTAATACATTTTTTTCTTAATCATTTATTTGAACTAGTGTATATTAGAGTAGGGAAAGCTGAAAAAGCTTACTGCAAGTATCAGGCAGAACTTTTTTGTGAGGTAGACTTTTGTAAAAGATTGTCAAATGCAATGTTTGTTATGTGGATTGGTTTCCTGTTAATGAATGGTAAGCTGAGCTAATAAGTGTTCATTCTTTTCCACTCAGGGCATGTTTTCCACTGAAAACATTTAATTATTCAGAGTTTCTTGCACAAAACATGTTAGCTGTTGAATTTAAATTACTTACTTTGAGTCTAAAAGGTGAAACATTAAAACATTCTGCATTCTTCTTAATTTCTTGTACTTTAAGTTGCATTTTGCAAGCCCTGCAACTTGCTGCTCTGTAACTGAGCAAGCTACCAATAGGTGGCTCACATTGTGCAGTGAACATTCCCTCAGTTCATTTGAGTGCAGCCTTTTGGCTTCAGATCCATTTCAAAATTCACGCAGTGCTCATCTTTCCTTACTAGGTTAACAATAATTGAACAGAGCAATTCTATAGAGGATTGAAAAGATATAGAACTAACCTTCGCTTTGTGTATTTTAATCACTTTACATAGTAATGTTGAAGGATTGGGAACTTTAAAGCTGTAATGATTTTTATTACTTTAATTTGAACCAGGAAATGGGACGAAGGAGAAGGGGAATGTAAAAAAGATATGAGGATGCTGATGTTTAGAATAGTCTTCTGACTGGAGGAGAAGAAGGGAGAAAGTGGCAGCTGTTCAAGTTGCAATTGAATGGTAGTTCAAATGGAAAATGAATAAATATTTAAAGGGGGAAGATTCGCAGGACTATGGAGTATGACCAAGGGAGCGTGACTAACTGTACAGCTCTTTCAAAATGGGCTGAAAAACTTCAGAGGAAGGTCTTGTATCAGAGTGTGGTAGTATAGTGGTTACTGGACCAGTTTCTAGAGCCTGTTTGATTGATCCAGCCGCAAGTTTGAATCCCAGCACCTGTGCCGGGGGAATTTAAATGCAGTTAAATCTGGAATAAAAAGCTAGAATCAGTAATGGTAACCATGAAACCACGAAATAGTCACAGAAACTTATTGATTCACTGAATGTCCTTCAGAGAAGGAAATTTATTGATATTAGCCCAGACACAAAGCAATATGACAGGCTCGTAATTGCCCTCTGAAATAGTGTGGGGATAATTTGGAATGAGCATTGCCTGTGAGATCCACATTGTGAATGAATAAATGCATTCTGTGATTAAAGTCACAAGTCAAAAGAATGAAAGGATAATGTCTTTTATGTTTCCTGACTTTTCCAACATTTTTTGTAAGTTACCTTTGTGTAACCTTACTTTCAAATTCTGTGGGTGATCTATCTGGATTTTTCTAGAATGGACTTAATGTGATCCTGAGTTCTGTTAAAGGAGAAGTGTGCGAAACAATAAAAGAAGCACGAAGATAACATAGCATGATTTTTAACTATATCTACCAGGGCTACGATAGGCAGAAGGCCTACATAGCAGCTCAAGGGCCACTGAAATCCACAGCTGAAGACTTCTGGCGAATGATATGGGAGCATAACGTAAGCGTTATTGTGATGATCACCAACCTGGTAGAGAAAGGAAGGGTGAGTTTCAGAATCTGTTGTAGTCCCTTGCATGCATATGTTTGACATTACAATGTAAAAGTAGAGGCATTATTGCCCATTTGTTTAGAATGTCATTAACCAGAAACATTTGTAAATTACAAGATCAATTCCCGGCTTAATTTCTGATGTTTCTCCAAATTCTGGGCCTAAATTCACAGCTATAAGGGGTAGTATAACCAAAAATCTTAGTTATTGGTATTCCAAACAAAGCAGCAACAATGCCCTCACTTCTTGATTCTAAAATCAAAGGTACAGCAACTGTCAGCAACACTGGGTTTCTGTGCAGACATACCAGTTACCTTGGAAGTCCTGAAGACCCAGGCAGCTCACCCTTGATGGTTTTTTACCCTCGTGAGCTCCTCTCAAGGAAGAATTCCAAACATTTTCTTTACTTGACACAAGTGTGAGGATGCATCTGGAATGTGTGCTCGTGAATTCATTACGGGCAACCATATTTACATTCTCAATAGTTTAAATAGCTTTTGAATACTTCTGAACATTGTTTAATGTAGAGTCAATAAGGGATTTTGATAATTTTAGCAGCTGACTAAGATGGAAGCATGGATTAGTCAAGTGCAAAGATTTTTCAATAATTTTACGAGTTGGGCTTGATTTGCCCCAGCTCCACATGATGGAATTCAAAGCACATGGGGGAGTTCAAGGCAAGGAGTACTCATATTGGAGAATGGAACATTTTTCATTCAAAGCATCCAAATACCAGTATGAAATTCTCCAAGTAAGGTCAGGTCATAGTGGAGAGGCATCTGCACTCTATCCTAAACTGAGAACATTGGCCCTGTTGAATCAGTACAAATAGAAACCATCCTGGGTAAGAATGCCTAGAGAAAGATCTTGGATTGGTCCTTAACATAAATTCTTATTTCTGTTCAGAGGAAATGTGATCAATACTGGCCATCAGAAAACAGTGAAGAATACGGACACATCCTTGTATCGCTGAAGAACACTAAAGTTTCATCTTACTACACTGTTAGACAGTTTACTGTGCGCAACACAAAGTTTAAAAAGGTATGTACTTGTTTGGCTGAAAGTACAAATATTCTTAAGTTTTCCCCATCAAAATATATTATCATAAGAAGTTGAAAGCATGGATTGAATTTCACCAAGTTGCAATTTGGTTTGTGTTGTTTTGCATATTTATTTTGTTCTCTGAGCTTGCCTGTGCGAACAGTGGAATTAGGGGGAACAGATAGATTCAGAGCGGGTCTCCTCACTACCCTGATCCCTTTTGCATTCAAAAGCACCTATTGCTCAGTGAAGTAGTTTTGGGCTTTGCAACAAAAACTGAATCTTTTAAGATATTTAACCAACAGGTCAGAGGTGTCTCTCAATGAAGTTTGAGCAGTAATTTAATCTTGCAGTCAACAAGCTCCTGCCCACACTGCTCCAATGTACTCAGTGGGTGGGAGCTTGTTAATGGTACAATTGTGTTTGTTCTTAGTATAACATATTAACCATAAACAAAAGGTGAAGACAGATGATGCAAGTGGCAGAACAAGCCTGCTCCTTGATGTTCATTTGGATTTCCAATTGAGAAAAAATTACCAGGAATTATTTCCTAAACATCGCTGTTTAGAACAGTGGGTGGTGAGATGACACACTCAGTATTGTAGAGCTTACATAATGCCTGAATGCTATTTGACTTTATCTGACTAAAATTAAATTTGTTTGTTAGTGTGTTCAACGATATCATCTGAGTTAGGCTGAATAACTTAGTTCACTACCAGAGATGTGACCCCAAATGTTATCCTACCTCTATATGTATAGACTGATCCAAGCTGGAGCATTGGTTGGTGAATTATATTTGACTTCCATGCTTTCGAGAAAGCAGCTGAAGGAAGGGAGAAAAAGCCAGTATATTCCTGTGTGTAAAGGGTGGAGAGGGAGTGTGGTGTTGTTTGATAGGCAGAGGAAAGCATGAGAACTTCTTGTATGATCAAGCACTTTATGCTCCAAATGCTTGACGTGAAGTCATGCATTCTGGAACTAATTCTGTACCTTCTACTTTAGAAGAAAATTAACACTATTATTAAACTTGTTTTCTGCTCCACCGCAGGGATCATTGAAAGGAAGGCAGAATGATCGTATGGTGACCCAGTATCATTACACCCAATGGCCTGATATGGGTGTTCCAGAGTATGCCCTTCCTGTATTAACATTTATACGACACTCAGCAGCTGCTAAAGCCAATCATACAGGACCTGTTGTAGTTCATTGCAGGTACACAACTTTATTCACTGCAAAACCTCTTTGGTTTGTCACAATGTGAATGTATCTAAATGGTTTAAGCTGCAGGAAGCATTCTCATCACAAGTGCAAATACAACGACAGACTCCACGGTTTTTGTGACATGTTGAGGACCAAATTACAAAGCTGTCCATTATCTGGGGCAATGGTGCCATGTTCTGGGATGATATGAAGATGTGATCAGATAGAATGCAAGTAGCCACAAGACACCAGGAATTCCTAAAACAGCTCATCACTGGTAGGCATTGCCCCCATGCGGGATTCACTCTACCCTAACTCGGCAGTAAGCTGACGGTATACAATAGGCATCGAATCAGATCCCATCTGTTCCCACCAGGAGAATTAAGATAAAATGGCAATCGAGATGTTCAACAGAAGTAGAATTAAACAGATTATTTGCCTCCCATTCTGCTAAGTTTAGGCCTGTTCCTAGTTTCCTCGCACTTAGAAGTAATTTAAAATGCATATTTCCTGTGGTCACTGCTAACATTCAAGAGCTCCATTTTGATTGTTTATTGAAGTGGGGGGGGCACGGTGGGGTGGCGGCGCTGGAATCCCAGTATTAACATTGCCTCCATTGGTGAGCATTAACTGTGGGAAGATTTTATATTTCTTTTCTTTTAAACCAATGAAAACTCTCAGCATGATTGTTGATGATAAACATTTGCTGGAGGCAATGGAGGAGGGAGACACGGAATAATATTAAACCAGAAGTAATAAGTACTGGGTTCACCAATTAAAATTCTACAGGGTGAGCCATAACATATTAAGCAGCATTCTTTCTTTTCAATATTTATTCCTCAAAGCATCCTGTTACACTCATGCAGAAAAGCCTGGGTTGATGAAAAATAGCTATATTTTTAGATCTGTACTTGAACAGCTGGATTTCGGGATTGCAATTATGAAAAGAATATTTCTTTTCCTCAGTACATTGGCTGCTGTATGGATGAGTGTAGCCACAGTGAAGGATTGAGCCATTTCCTAAGTTGATCACTTCTGTTATATTCCATGTCATTTCTCTTACAGTGCTGGTGTTGGAAGAACAGGAACATACATAGTAATAGACAGCATGTTGCAACAGATCAAACAGAAAGGCACTGTCAATGTGCTGGGATTCCTCAAACACATCAGAACACAAAGAAACTATTTAGTGCAAACAGAGGTAAGAAAAACGGCTAGCTTGGAAGGAGTTCTAGTTCTTGCAGCTATCTTGCTTTTGTTAGAATAAATTCTCGGGGAGAATGAAGTTTTTGGTTTGTAATGCCAAAATTGGCCATTTTTCCTGAAGAAATAAATGCTATGTAAGCTCTAGAAAGAAAAAAAACTTATGAAGGAAAAGTGTCAGGAATGTATATTTCAGTGAGGTGACTTCAAAACCACAGAACTGTTGTAAAATCATAACTGGGTTACCAATGTGCATTAGGGAGTGAAAGCTGCCATCGTTACTCTGTCTGTGAGTCCAGACCCATGACAATATGGCTGCCTTGGAATAGTCCTCTGAAATGGTCCAGCAAACTACCCACTTTACGGGCAACTATGGACCGACAGTAAGTACTAGCTTTCCCAGAGCTGCCCACATACTGTGTTTGAGTGTTTGGTTCAGGTGAAAAAACAAGAGGGAATTCTGAGTAAAACGAGAGATCATTGTATCAAACTGGAAAACGCATGAGAGAATCCATTGTGAGGGATCAAAGAATCATATAACTTGTCATCTACATTATCAGGGAATACATTATCAGCAGAAATAAGGAAGAACAGCCAGATATGGACTACATAGTCAACTCAACTAAAATAAGTAATGGGTATAAAGCAAAGGGCTGAAGCCTAGAGACATAGAGCATGACTAGAATACCTAATAAGCACCACTGTCATGACTACTGGGTCTAAATCCTGGAAACCCCTCTCCAAAAGCACCTTCACCAGACAGACTGCTGTGGTTCAAGAAGGTAATTAGGGATGGGCAATAAATGCTGATCTTCCATTTCCAAAAATATGAATGTGAAAATAAAAGCCACCTGTTGGTATGCATTGCTCTTAGTCCCGAAAACAGTACACATCGTTGCTCTGAAACTCCTGGTATCCTGTAGATATTGTTGTGTTTTCCAGTATTCCACTGTGACCCAAAGTCCACCCTAAAGTGCATAAGGTGAGTACAGGTGTGAGGAGAACATGGGCATAGTTTGCTGGCTGGATCCAGCAGGAGCTGGATCAGAAAGGTTTCATTGTGCTTAGAGTCTACCTACTCTCATAGAATAAACTTCTCATGTGTTTTGGAGAGCAGACAGTTTTGTTTATTGCCAGCAATTCATCCTGTTTGATCGTGAAGCACTGTGTGTTACTTAGGATCGTTAGTAATTTCTCAGACTTACCTGGTCTGGGCCTCTGGGAATTTTGTACTTAGTTCATCTGAACTGGGCCTTATGTGTCCACCACCAAATGAGCAGTTTAAGGCTACAGCTGCAGTGGGTGTATGTGCCCCTTGAATGGAATAATGGCGAGCACACTTCAGCCTGTTCTGAGGCTATCTTCTCCCTGTGTATATTCCTCGCCCATCTTGTAGGCAGCTCAAACATTTTCACTTCAGAGATCCTGCATTCAACCAATGTGCATTGACACAACAGCCTTAAAATACAAGCTTTAATCACATGTGAATGCTTGTTAATGAAGTCTCAAAAAACTGTTAACAAGGGTACTAACATTTCAGAATTGCCAGTCTGGTCCAATGCATAATCTAATCCAATGTATCTAACATGTTGGTATGATTGCAAACTATTCTCCAGAACCAAATATGCAGTTCCATGTCTAATATAATTCCCAACAGGAGCAGTACATCTTCATTCATGATGCCCTCGTGGAAGCCATCCTTAATAAGGACACTGAGGTTCCTGCCAACCATTTGCACGCCTACGTAAATGCTCTTCTTACACCTGGACCATCGGGTAAAACAAAACTAGAGAAGCAATTCAAGGTGAGGCTCTTCTTCAAACATTATTCATTTTGCTCAGTTTAATGTGAAGTTCAGTGGGGTTTGTTGATGCAAATACTCCCTTGGCAGTAATTCAATGGAAATGGCCTGACCAATATTTATCATTCAATCAACATTTCCAACACAGACTGTGTGGTCCCTATCATGTTGCTGTTTCTGGGCACTTGCCATATATAAACAATGCTGAACATGTGCAAAGAAGTGGGAGGGGTTGGGGAACGTCTGTGATGGAGGAAGGCGAGGGACGCTGAAGAGGGTGAAGACTTGTTAAATGCACATGCATAATATGTGATTGACAAGCCTTCACCCTCTTTCCAGCATCTTCAGTTCTTTGATTTTTGATTGCTGTGTACAAATTGGGTAGTGCAGCACACTTCAAAAGCCCTCAGTGGTTTTAACGCACTTTGGGACAAGTACAAATGGGCATGAAAAGTGCAATCATCTTAGGGCAATCTCTGGTCAGAAGTTCTTGCATCTTCCTAACTCTTTGGAATGACACGGAGACGAAATGTCAAAGTCGAGTTTATTGTCATATGCACAAGTACATGTATATACAGGTGCAATGAAAAACTTACTTGCAGCAGCACCACAGGTACGTAGCGTCATATAAGCAGCATTCACAAGAAAAACATAAATTAAACATACATAAAACACAATTTTTACAAGAAAGAACCCAATTAGAACAAAAATAAACAAAGTCCATTTCAGTGCAAAGTGATCATAGTGTTGGCAGAAAAGATGACGGTGTAATAAAGGAGGCATTAATCAAATAAATAATGGGTGTTATTTAATGGGTTTCAGAGGTGGAAACAGTTCCAGCGGATTAGCAAAGAGGGTGGGAAACAGGAAAATCCAGCCAAACAGGGAGGCTCCACTGTCCTAAGAGCTGGATACAAGGGGTGAAAACCATCCTGCTGTGTATTGTTTAGGGATTTCCATTCCAAGCACCAATTCACATCCCTGCTATTCTTAGGTGGACTAATATGTCTATTCAGCATTATCAGTACCCGCAATCCGGAGCAAATGGGCACCGCGTTTAAGATCTAAAGTTGCATCAGTCAACGCTGAGATCCAGAGATTGTAAAATACCTTATAGAACAGTGAGATGCAATTTTTTTTGTTGCTGACATTGAGGTTCATTGTGGAGAAGGCAGCCTTATGAGCAGTGAAATTTAGGAGTACAGGTAAATAATAAAAGATAAAATGCTGCAGATGCTGGAAATCTGAAATAAAAAAGTGCTCAAAATACTCCTGCAGGTAAGGCAGCGTCTGCAAAGACAATGGAGTTAGGTCAATAACCTTGCATCAGAACTGTCACTGAGCTTAAACATTAATTCTGTTTCTCACTCCACAGAGTATTTCCAGCATCCTCTAATTTTATTACAGGCAAACCATGCATGGATGGTGACATGAAGAGGTCAAGGGGCAGGTGTTACTTCTCCAACACTTGCTGAGGATAGTGGAGCGGATGCTATAGAAAAGTGGATGGGGCGGGGTGGGGGGGGGGCATGGAGTGGCTAGAGTTCTGCAAAAGATGAAGATGGCAATGATGTGTTTGGAGAGATCACAATGGAAGTGGAGGAAATGTTTTCTATTGAATGCAAAGATTCAACCTGGGAACAAGTTGCATCTTATCATGGTTCTGAGAGGAAGTGAAGGAGGTGAAGATGGGAATGCAGAAAGTGTTACAGACACAATTGTGGGGCTTGTTCCCCCTGACAGAAGTGAATCATTACCAGACACACATGGGTTAGCACTTGAATAAACCAGGAAGTTGTGAAAGACAAAAACATTTGAATTTATAGTGTTTAATTTGACCAGAGAATTGGTAACCAGGAAGAGGGAGTCTGTCACGGGGATCAGACAGTCAGTAACCAGGTTAAAGATTCATACTTTAAGTAGAAATTGAGTCAAAATTCATACTCGTTAATGTTGAGTGATCCATGTTAAGGATGTATTTGGACTCTTTTTTTCTCTCCACAGCTGGTGAGTCAGCCTCATGCCAAGCAGTGTGATTACTCTGCAGCGCTGAAGCAATGCAATAGAGACAAGAACAGAAATTCCTCCATTATTCCTGGTAGGCTTGAAGATCAAATATCAGAAAGTTTATATTTTTAGCATATAGTTTTTCAAATAAAATTTACTTTTTAAAAAAGTTGGTCAATATCATGCCAAGGAATATTTTGGTGATGGTTATGTTGAACATTTACCCACTTTTTCTCCCTGTCTACGAGAACACAGATGGGATCCATGGTTGAACAATGGAGTATTCCAAGATGGTCACCCATATCCTGCAAAAAGCAGCCGGCTCTATTTTTTATGGTGACTACAGTTTAGTACCATTTCCAGTCTTGCACCTTTCTGTGGCCCTGAGCACATCTCCCTAAACACCAGAGAACTACTGGATGCAATATACTTGCAAGCAATCTTTTTCATGCCACCATTTAATTCGAACAGTGTCACCAGCCTATCAACTCAGAAAGTGGGCACTGGTAACTCTAATTAGGAAGGTGACATGTCTCAAGATGAAATCTCTGAATGCAGTCCTCTTTGACATACTTCCAAGCTAAGGGAAGAGGAAAATAATGTCTAGCTGTACTGGCCCATTCAGTAATTGGCTGTTAGGTATTAGACACTGACCAGTTTGAAAGACCTGACAACTGTTTCTTCCTGTGCAGAACTCACTAAGCTACAGCAGTGGCTGGCTTTAGTCAAATCAAACTGGTTTTGACTTGCATTGTATTAATTAGCAATATCAAAGCCCACATGCATTGGTGCTGTAAACGGTTAATAAACAGGTTGTCCAAATGTACCAGGATGAGATTTCTTAAAACTCTTTCCTTTGTTACTTTAGATTCAATATGAATTTTAGCTAAGCCGGCCTTGGTGGTGTTACCGTAACTATTCTGCTTTTCTTTCAATCAGTGCTCGAAGTGAATGGGATCAACTTCCCTCCTGCTGCCTATGTCCCAGAGAACTCCAATCAAATCAAGCCTTCCACAATACAAATCCTTTTTACTGTCACCAGTAAAAACGACTGCAAATTTGGTATAATTGCAGTGAGCCGAAGGGCCTGTTTCTGTGCTGAACAATTCTGTGGCTCTAATTTAAGATAATGCAATGTTGAATTGAGAACTGATGACTATTAAGGACTTGACTATATTACTTGTAGCCTGATAAATCTCACTTTCACTGTAGTTTCTGCTTTGTATCAAATGATGCTTTTTCTATAGGTCATCACTCTTATTCTGTTACTCCCTGGTAGTCTACTGCATTCTTGAAATGCTGAGTAACAGCTAGGTGGCTTGCTAGGCCAAATCCAAGATCAGTTAAGAGTCAAACATAGACAAGACTGAGTCAGTACCCTGAGTTTTCTTGCCAAGGGCATAGGTGACCCAGCTGGTTTTCCAACAGCTTTGTGGTCATTTATATTGCCCACAGATTTTCATTTCCAGACTTCTAAAATTATATTCAAGTTTACAGTTGGCTTTGGTATGATGTGAACTTTCAATCACTGGGATTTGTCGATTACAGGCCCACTGGTCAGTATCAGTTACTACAAAGCAGAAACTGGATAGATAAGGTGAGATTTATCAGGAATCCATTCAGTCTTTAGATTGGAAGAGTGAGAATCTTACCAGTGTTATACTATGCCATTATATTTTAATAATATCTATGGACAAGTCATCCAGTTCCCAATTCAGCATTGCATGATCTTAAATTGCAATTTTACTGGCAGCAGTGGGAAGGATTTGTATCTTGGGAGGTTCGATTCGAATTCTCTGTGACACTTGCATCAGGAGGGAAGCTGATCTCATCCACTTGACCACCAACAGAACAGAAAGGCAGAATAGCTGTGATAACAAGACTGAAGCCTGCATAGCTAAAATTCATAGCAGACTCAAGGAGCTTTGGAATAGTTTTTAACAGAACTCAAGCTGGTGCATTTTTAGATAATACTTGCAAGTTCAGGGACAGTTAGAAAAGAATGACTTATCGTGAACTGAGAGGCACACTTCTAAAGGAGATTCAGGAACAGAGAACATGGGTGAATAAATCTTTGAAAGTGGTGGGGCATCTTGAAAAAACAGTTGGCAAGTAATAAAATCCTGTTTTTGTGAAGAGAAGGACAAAGTACAAACACAGGGAGGTTTTGTGAACTTTGTAAAACAATAGTTAAGTTGGTTCTGAAGAACTGCAGCCAATTCAGGTAATGATGCACTAGTTCCTCCAGGACGTGGTTCCAGAGCTGTAGGATTTTAGCTGAGCAGGAAATGGGACTGAATTGGATTGCTCTACAAGAAGCAGGCAATCAATGGACCAAAAGGATGTAATCATTGAATAATCTGAATTGAGTAGTGCCTGTTTCATTTCACACATTTTTCTTCTGAGAGTTGTTTCAAATTGCAGTGCACCCCATATTTATGGGTTTTTCCTTTGACTAACCATACCTATCAGGCACTGACTGATAGACAAGCGATATAAAAGTTGGAATCCTTGGCCTTTTCAGGGAGTTAGTCCACTCCAATGCCATTCCTACCTGTGTAGTTATGTCAAAGTAAGTAATGTTTGTTTTTTGTTCTAGTGGAGAGATCAAGGGTTGGACTTGCAACACTGAATTTTGAGGGCTCTGATTACATCAATGCATCGTATGTTTCGGTAAGCATCTTGAAAGCAGTCTGTGCAGGTTCGCAGATGGAGTGGGGACAGCCAAGCCTCGGAGGGTCCATACAATGAGTTGACTGGTTATGATTAAGCTGCATGTGAATCAGTCACAAAATTGTAATGTCTGAAATATCTTAGGCTCTTTAATGTGTTGTTTAATAAGTTCTGACAAAGGGTCTTGGACCTGAACGTTAACTCTGTTTCCACAGATGCTCCTAAACCACTGAGTGTTTTCAGCATTTTTGCTTTTATTTTAAATTTCCAACCTCTGCAGTGCCTTTTGATTTCTGATGCCTTTAGTCTACTTGGGCCTGGAAGAACTTATTACATCAGAGAACAGCAATCATTTGTCTTCTGGGTGCACAATGTTTAAAGAGTTGAGATTGATTTGAAAGTTGAATCCAGTCAGTGTGTCACAGTTTAAATTTAGCTCATGCGCCAGGGCTTGGAATTTATCTACACCACTGGCCATTCCTTCTGGTGAGCTGCAGGAAGCTAAGAGCTACTGATCCTACGAGACCTGTCTTCTTAAAGCAATCAGGACACCCTTCTAATAAAAGACAATGTAAAACGTATTATAAGCAGGCACCGCATAAGGAAACTCCACCAATTGCAATTAGTGAGAAAAGTAGCTTGATGGTAGGAAGCCAAGGGCGATGGTGGAAGGTTGTTTCTCGGACTGAAGCCCCATGACTAGTGGTGTACCTCGGGTTGGTGCTGGGCCCATTGTTGTCATCTATATCAAAGATTTGGATAAGAATGTACAAGGCATGGTTAGTAAGTTTGCAGATGACACTAAAACAGGTGATATTGTAGGTGGTGAAGGAGACTATCAAGAATTACAGTGGGAATCTTGATCAGCTGGGTAAGTGGCAAATGGGAGTTTAATTCAGGTAAATGCAAGGTTTTGCATTTTGGGAAGTCAAACCTGCGTAGGAATATCACAGTGAACGGTAGGGCCCCGGAGAGTGTTGGAGAACAGAGGGACCTAGGAATACAAGTACATAGTTCCATGAAGGTGGCACACTGGCCTTCATCTGTCAGGGCATTGAGAATAGAAGTTGGGATGTTACACTGCAGTTGTACAAGATGTTGGTGAGGCCACACTTGGAATGTTGCGTTCAATTTTGGTCACCCTGCTATGGGAAAGATGCCATTAAGCATTAAGATTTACGAGGACATTGCCAGGACTCGAGGGACTGGGTTATAGGAAGAAGTTGGGCAGGCTGGGACTTTATTCCTTGGAGCAAATGAGACTGAGAGGTGATCTTATAAAATCATGAGCGTCATAGATAGGGTGAATGCACAGTCTTTTTCCCAGGGTTGGGGAATCAAGAACTAATGAGCATAGGTTCAAAGTGAGAGGGGAAAGATTTAATAAGAACCTGAAGGACAACTTTTTCCACACTGGGATGGTATGTATATGGAACGAGCTGCCAGAGGGAGTGGATGAGGCAGGCATAATAACAACATTTAAAAGATTTTTGGGCAGGTACATGGATAGGAAAGGTTTAGAGCGATGTGGGCCAAACACTGGCAAATTGGACTAGCTTGGGTGGGTATCTTGGTCGCCATGGACAAGTTGGGCCTGTTTCTGTGCTATGTGATTCTATAACTGACCTTGAATTCTAAAGAGGCAATAATTCATCTTTGTCAAAACTGTAATCAAAAGGCAAAACACTACAGATGCTGGAAACAAAATCAGAAAATGCTGGGAAAGCTCAGCAAGGCTGGTAGCTTTTGATATAAAGCCTTTAATGACCTCAGAATATCCAAAGCAGCATTGCAGACATTGTTGGAAATGCCATACAAACGTGGCAGCCAATTTGGCTACAGCGAGCACTCATGGATAGTAATGTTCTATGTTTGTAGCAATGTTAATTAAGGGATGAATGAATATTGCCCAGAACACTGTGACTCCTTTGTGGAATCTTTTACATCCACCTGAAAAACCTGAAGGGGCCTTGGTTTGACTGAAAGGTGGTGACTTGAAGCAGTGCAGTCCAGACTTAACAATGTACTGCAGTGTCAACCTAGCTTTTGAAGGTTCTAGTGCAGTCTGAAGCTGAAATGTTAAGCTCTGATATAAGTGCAGACTACTGGAGCCCTGGTGGGCCCTAAACAGCAATGTTTGGTCTGTTATATGTCAGGACCTTTATTTTTTTGGCCATTTTGCATATGCTGATAAACACAGAGAGTATTAGCTGATTGATTTATACTTGAGGACTCTTCCTGACCATTTGTTCACTCTTGATATTTAAGGGATTTCATCGAATTGATGAGTTCATCATTACCCAACATCCACTGCCACTTACTACAAAGGACTTCTGGCGAATGATATGGGACTACAATGCTCAAATCATTGTCATGCTGCCAGATAACCAAGGACTGGTATGATGTCTTTATAAAATACCTGATGCTATTTTTTTTATAATTAACTCTATTTTAACATTTCTAATACCAGATCCACAAATCCCAATGGTGGAGTCATTAACATGCATATAAAGTAGGGGTGAGTCCACTGGTGGGGTAAGAGAATTGGATTCAACAATGTACATGATGCAAAGCAAGTCGCAGAAACCTGATGTTAGCTCAGCTAAACACCTGGCAGAGGTTGTTCTGAATGATGTTGGCTCTGATGGCCACAGTGACATCCTTAATTTTTCTGCTGTGGCCAGATAATGAGCAGGTAATAGCAATTCAATGCCAGTGCTGTACTGGAAAGCAATGGCACTAATCATTGAGCAGAGCAGAAGGAGCTTTTTTGTCTGCTGTCACGTATAAGATGCATTGAATGAAAGCCACAATGCTCATTGCTCTAAATCTTTGAGAGATAATGTGGGAATATTATCTCAGCCCCTCTGCCAGGCTATTACATGTGGACAGTGGGAGAAACTGCATGAAAATTCTGAGTAGAAAAGAAGCTTTTTCCTTCTCTACCACCTAATCATATGAATTTTAAATGATGTGTGAGTGTATTGGCAATTAAGATAAGAAATGAACTTGCTTTTTTGTGGCACCTTTAATCACAGCCAATGAAATTATTTTAATGAGTGGTCCTCTTGTAAAATAGAAAGACAGCGTTCAATTTGTACATAAGAAGCTGCCACAAACAACAGTGAAACAAGTAATCAGATAACCTGTAGTACTGGCAGACAATCAGGTATAAATATTGGCCAGGAAAATAGGGAAAAATTCCCTGGCCATCCAAGAGGTGTATAATTTTTACATCCTCCAGAGAAGGCAGACAGTTTAATGCCTCATCAGAACAGCATCCATTCCTTACAGAATCTGTCTGTCTGGTACTTTTGTTAAGTAAGTCTTTGGAGGAAGATTCGAACCCACAACCATTTGATTCAGAAGTGAGCATTCCCTGTTATCACCTAACCACAGCTGAGCACCTGAGTGGTGAAATGTATATTTATTTCCTTTTGGATGGTTATAAAACTCAGTGGGCTGGGATATTTATACAAGTGTTAACTTCAATGATTTTTAGACCACGTACTGGCCAAGGAAGGACGGGCCAATGAATTATGAAGCATTTACAGTGAGTCTGATCAATGAGAGCCACCTGTGTCTTTCCAATGAAGAACAGCTCATCATCCAGGATTTCATTCTGGAAGCAACACAGGTAAAGGATTATGAATTTGAAATGAGAATGAATTTAGAATGAGGCAGTACCACAAGGCAAAGGATACTTGGTTACTTTTCCTGCTGGAATTTAACACATGCTGCAGCTAATTATATTACTATTTTCACAGTGATGATCATGTGTGTTGGGCCACCATTGTCTTAAAAGTGATATTTTGGATGGTTGGCATCCTTGCCATTGCTCTGCTTTTTCTCATCCAGCAAAATCCTGGGGCGTTGAGCACTTCTAAAGCTTTTTGTGCTTCCCATTCCACTGTGCAATCTGTGACTGATCTCTCTCACTGCAGCTCCTGTGAACATCACTCCTGCCATTCCCCCAACTATTTTCTTATGTCCCACTTGAGCAATTTACAGATCATTCTATATGTCTTGTTCCAACCCTCCTCCCTCCTGTTCAGTTTGTTCTGAAGTGCCATTCACCTGTTAATCCTTTTCAATTGTAAGGATTTATATCTGAAATGTCAGTTGATTTGTGCTTTCTCAACAATGCCGCGTGACTTACTGAGGCAGTCTGCATATGCTGTTGCTTAATGTGGTTTCTGATACCTGTAGGTGATGGAGAACTTAAGGCTGAATAACAACATCAAGCTGGATGATAGAATCTGTGACAGTATCTTTATCAGTTACTCTTTGCATCTATGCTATGCTTTATTCTATAGCAGGCTATCATTTGGAAAAGTTTGAGTTAAATGCCTAATGTAGGATATTTCCGATTTGGAAAGGTTGACAATCATGTGTAACATAATTCCTTTAAAGTGCCTGAGACTGTGTGACTCACCACTTTGAAAGTAATTGTTGGCAAGATGCCAGACACTTGCTTGTACACTCTATGCCAGCAGCAATTCAATGTTCACAGGTGAAAAAGCAGCAGACAAATTTAGTGGAGGAAGAAATGGAAAACAACCATTTTAGTTCAGAATGGCTTTGACCAGATGGGATTTCATATCATTTACCATCAGCATCACTTTCTTTCATTGTCCGGTTAGATTTGCAGTTACTTGTGGTCACTTCCATTACTGGCCAACATGCATTTGCTTCTCTGGATTCCTTCCACCAACCCCTTACCTAAAGCATTGAGACATGAACAGTAGAATACAAGATTTCTTTCATTCACATCCCTTGAATCATATTAGACCAAAATAAATATTTATTTTGATCTAATATTTGCTCCAGAATTCATTTTCTATAAGTTAGAAGCAGTGCATTATTTGGTTGATTCATGTAGGTTTTGTTATGTATGATGTGCTCTAATTTAAATTGTGATACATGAGCCAGTATCAATTTAATCTCTCATGTTTAGTTTCAAACAATGTTGGAAATCAATCAGTTTTGTACTTAATACTGTGCAAAGAGCATAAAAATAGAACCATGAAGCTTATGTGCATCATCTGAAAGTGGCCTATAGGTTTTCATAACTTCACTATTGACAGCCACAAGTGCAGCTGCCCAGATTTTAAACTCTGAAATTAGCTCTCTAAATCTCCCCATCTCTCTCCCGTTAACCCTGCCTCTGTGACCAAGGATTTTCGCAGATATCCTATTAAACCTTCTTGTGGCTCAGCATTAAATTTTATCCATGGATGATCCTGAGAAACAGCTAGAGCTATCTTGCTATGTAACTGTTCTATATAAGTACAGGGTGAGGTAATTGGAAATGTTGAAGAGGCCAATCCCTAAAGTTTACTGGGAGAGCATTTTCTGGAAGAATACCCAGAATGCCAAAATAAAACTATTCCCCTTCATTTTTTTTTCCTTACAAGAGTGTTGCAGATGACATTTACAGAATACTTCATCAGTGCTTAAAAAGATTCCCAGACATGTTGGCTAATTACATTAAATTTCACAATCTAGAAATTAAACCCTTGGGCTTTGTTGAGTTTGGGTAGTACACAATCAACTGTGTAAAATATCTGTCAATGGGCAACTTTAAGGAGGCACCAAAAAACTCTAATAATTCATTTCATTATACAAGTAATACACTTTCTATCATGGAATAACAGCTGCAGTAATTGCAATATTTATTTTTTAATTACTTCTGCTGCAGGATGATTATGTACTTGAAGTGAGACACTACCAGTCTCCAAAGTGGCCAAATCCAGATGGTCCAATAAGAAAAACCTTTGAGCTCCTCAACTTGATACGGGAAGCTGCTGCTACTAGAGATGGGCCAATAATTGTTCATGATGAGTAAGTTCCCCTTCCTAATTTTAAACCACTTGTACAAGTTGCATTTCTTCATGAAAAGATTTCCTTAGAAATGGAAAATGTCATGTTTTCCCTCTTGTTGGAGTGCCAGAGATGAGAATAGACACAGACTGTGTGGCTTTGCTTCCTGGAGATGTGCATGATTTAGAGAGACTTCAATACATTCTGCTAAACGTGGGACTTCCTTTCTTGAGTCAAGCCTAGCAATAGTTTTCCAATTTCAGAATCATTAAACTCATGACACACTGACTGGGACTTCTTTGTTGAGCTGAGGGAAGGACAAACCTGTTGCATTTTTTTTAATGATCATTAACTTTGCTGAGACTGCAGTTGCATTGTAGCAGATATTAAGATTATTTTTTGAAAAGAGTGGTGAACATGTGTAGATACTGAAATAAAAAAAATGAAACGTATTTTCTTCAATTCTACAGGCATGGTGGGATAACTGCTGGTACCTTCTGTGCATTGACTAAACTGATGCATCAGCTGGAGAGTGAAAACTCAGTGGATGTTTATCAAGTGGCTAAAATGATTAACTTAATGAGGCCTGGCATATTCACTGACATCGTAAGTCATTAAGTGCAACTTTGTAAACACAATGCTTTACTGCTTTTATCAAAACCTATTTAACTCTGACAGGGAAAATGAAGGCAGCGGGACATTTTCTAGTCCTTAAAGCTGATGGATGTAAGGTGGCTGCGATTAGACAGTAGGATCAACCGTTCTGCACTGAATTCTGTAGCAATCTCCTTTGTAAAACCGAAACTACAGATAGGAAGGAAGGGCTGGTTCGCTGAGTTCCTGCGGGGAGCAGTAAACTAAACTTGCGTTCTGGAATCAGTGAAAAAATACCAATGGTGTTTCACAGGCAGTTTATAGAAAAGTATACCAAGAAGCATTAAAATACTTTCAGTAAGTGATCATATAAGAACTGTATCAATAAGGACAGCAGAGTGGTACAGTAGTTAGTGCTGCTACCTCACAGCTGTAGGCATACTGGTTCAATCCCAACCTTAAGTTGCTATCTGCATATTCTCCCTGTAAATATGTGGGTAGGTTAATTAGCTACAGTAAAACTACCTCTAGTATAGGTATTTTACAAATAAAAAGAATCAAAGGAGAGTTTAATGAGCATGCAAGAGGAAACAAGTTACAGGGGAACAAGGAATGGGACTAATAGGATTGCTCTGCTGGCAGCCATTATGGACCCAATGGCCTTTGTGCCATAAAATAATAACCAGACATATGTGGACTATTTTTGCTATGTCTACCAGGGAATTTAAAGACATGATGTTTTGTTTAATGCATCATCAACAATTTGAGAGCAAACGGATGTCGGAGGGCAGATCTCATGTCATTTTGGAGAAAAGACTCCACATTGTTGTTCTTTGCTTATCTGGTTAAATGATGGTAAATTTAATTTTGAGTGTGCCACAAGAAGAATGGGATCTTTTATCTCCTTGCAGGATCAGTATCAATTTTTATACAAAGCTATACTCAGCCTGGTCAACTCAAGGGAAGATGAAAACACTGCAACTACACTGGAAACCAATGGCCTTGCCCTGTCTGCTGATGACTACAATGGAGCAGAAAGCATGGAGTCTCTGGTGTAACAATAAAATGGATGTTTTTACCAACACAGAATCCCATTTAAGATCTTGTTAACTATACAGGTATCTATTGTGGAATCCTAATATCCATTTTATGTCACCATTGGAAGGTGACTTGTGGATGACATCATATATAAAAAAAATTCTTAGCCGAAATTGTGGAGTATGTGAATTGCGTCATTCTGGCCTGACTGGTGTTCGCTGTAGTTGCATATTCAGCATGTTCAGTGTCAAGTTTCATGGGTCTGCTTCCAGTTTGTACCAGAATTAGAAAAGGGGCTGGGGGGTGGGGAAAGGGTGACATTCATTCCTGCAGAGGTTTTGATAGCGACCACACTATCAATGGTTCCTAAATTGCAACTGCCCAAGACTTACCTTCTTTCTATTTTCCATGATGTCAACAACTTTACAAGGCCAACATTCAGCAGCGCCCAATCCGGCAAGCTAGATAATGCACAGAAAGAGGAAGGGTTAGTGTTGATTAAGTCTGGATACGTGGACATTGCTTTATTAAAGAGAGAAAATTAATCTTCTAATACATAGTGTAAATAGTAGAACAATGAACCCATCCATGGACCAAATTTCTATTTATAATTCTAGATTTTTATATTTTACTACAGAGTCTTTTCTAGTCTTTTTTTGATGTTCTGACTACATTGTTGTTGTAGCTGGCATTTTATTAATGTTTAAAATATGTCTAATTCAGCTGTGATTCTAAAATCTCATGTCAGGTGTTTATTAATGACCTATGTGATGTAATTTTTACAAATAACAGCATGCAATTTTAACACTATTTGTGCAACAGGAACAGTAGCTCTTTAAGACTTCACAGAGGGAAGACCCAGATGATGTGTGATTTTGTTGCAACTGATGTTTTTACATTTGTGGCTACTGTGGAAGAATTAAAATATAAGGTTTATCAGCTGGTTATCAGTGGCTGTCATTATTGGGACTGTGCCAATAACACTTTGTAGAGCACATCTGTCAGCATTCAGGAGAATAATGTTAGTCCTTGCAGAGGTATCATAGCATACTTCCTATCCTTTCAAAGACACCTGTCTAATGCTGTATTCAATCTTACTGACTCACCAGTCAAAGAGAGAATCTGGAGGCAGAGCAGCCATGTACTTTGGAAGAAGGTATGATCCATTTCTCAGGTTAAGAACTTCTCCGAAGCCCTGATGTACCCCACTGCTGTGCATCAGAATGAGCTACCAATAAGGAATTCATTGCAACAAACGCCATACTGTTGATATATTCTCAGTAGGATATCAAAGCTACAGTGCTATAGCTGACAAACAACATGGAGATTCAAAGTAAAAAGGATGCTTATGTTAAAAGAGAACTTGAAGGTAATAGGAGAACAGATTGGTGACATACATTAAAGGCAACACCAAAGACTTTTGAACACAAATAATAAAAGATCATTCAGAGAAAGAATTTTTTTTTGGAGAATGAAGCTGCTACCATGTGTGGGAGTAAGAGGATACATGGTGACATTAGAATGGTTAGTAATCCTCAAATGTACCCAGCCTGGATGGATTACATAGTAGACTGCTGAAGGAAGGGTAGAAATTGCAAGGACTCAGCGTCTTCAAGGAAGAGGGAAAAAATAGTCTGAGACTATTAATTGCGATTTAGGAAAATATAGGCTAACATAATAATCAACATGGATTTGCTGAGGCACACTGTATAGAAAGACTCATTGAAGATTGTATCTTTGTTATTGTCTTTGTATGACAAAATACCACATGATGGACATTAGCAAAATTATAATTCATTGAATTAAAGAGATGGTGGCAATGGAGGTACAGAAGTGGAGAAAGGCCATTTTTCACACTAGAAGGTTTACCAGCAATTCACTATTCAGACAACTGCTCTCTAAATGTATTCTCATAACAGGACATAATGGAAGACTTTTTCCAGCTCTAGCTACAGAGTAATAAACAATGAAGATGATAGTTACAGTCAAGAGGACATGGACTTGAGACAGACAAGTACATAGTAGATGACACAAAGAGGTGTGCAGTTTCCAGTCAGAATAAGCAATATGAACTAATTAGCACAATTTTAAAAGGAGGAAGTGAGAGTCCTTGCAGTTGATGTACACACAGTTTTGGACGAGTCTGAACAGATTAAGAACTGTAGTGCAAATATATTTGTAAAACTATAAAATATGATTAGGCCTCAGCTTGAGTATCACACACAAGGATGTCATGGTTCAGAGAGGGAACACAGAAGGGATTGACTGAAATAGTCGCACAAATGAGGAACTCCAGTTCTGTGGAGAAATTGCAAAACCAGGGTGACAGTGGATGGGGCTGAGAAGGCCAAGGTGAAATTTGATATATGTGATACAAATTCACAAATGGATTTTGATGTCATAAGTAAGGAGGAAACTGTTTTAAATCAGCAGAGGGGTTGGTGACCAGAGGATATAGCTTTGAGATGACTGACAAAATGTGGAGGTGTTATGTGGGGGGGGCGGTGGAATAAATTACACACAGTTTGTTACTATCTGCAGTGTACTGGCTAAAAGAGCAGTGGAAACACATTCAGTAACATCATTCTAGAAGGAAATGGAGACACACATGACAGGGAAGTTTTTAAATGATCTTAAAGGAATTTTGGGCCAACTGGATTCCAAATGTGCTTTCTAATTGCAACTTCATTAGCTTAATTAGTTTGGCACAACATCACGGGCTGAAGGGCCTGTTCCTGAGCTGTACTCAGAAAATGATGCAATTCATGTCCACATGCAGCAAAAACCTACACAACATTCAGGTATGGGCTGTTAAGTGACAAGTGATATTCAAGTCACAAAAGTGCCAGACAATAATCAACTCCAATAAAGGGAGAGACTAACTGCCTCCCCTTGACATCGAGTACCATTACCATCGTCAAGTGTCCCACCATCCATAACCTGAGGGCTACTGTTGACCAGGAACTCAACTGGAGCAGCAACATTAATTCCATACTACGTGCAAGGTCAGAGGCTGGATATCCTGCAGCCAGTGACTTACCTCCTGACACCCTAAAGTCTTATAAGGCACAATTAAAGAGCGTGATGGAATACTCTCCACTTGCCTGGATGAGTGCAGCTGCAACAGCATGACCCAGGACAAAGCAGCCCACGAATGGCACCCCATCCACCATCTTAAACATTCATTCATTCCACCATCCACACACAGGCTGCAGTGTGCACCATCTCCGAAATGTACTGCCATTGCTCGCCTACTCAAACACACAAACTCTACTGCAACAGGTACTGGGAACACCACCACCTGCACGTTCCCCTCAAAATCATGCACCATCCCGACTTAGAAAGCTTTCACTGTTCCTTCATTGTCACCGGATCTAAATCCTGAAACTCCCTCCCCAACAGCACAACAGGAATCCCTTAGCAGAAGGGCTGCAGCAGTTCAAGGAGGCCAGATCATTAGAACTTTCTCAAAAAAAAGGTTTTAAAAAAAGTACATTCTGTTGCTGCCTCTACCTTGTCCTGGATTTGGTGTTGGAACTGCTCGTCTTTCACCTCGCTCATTTTCATCTGTGCTGGCATGCAGAAGATTTCAAAGCGCTGTGCATAAGGGAGTTGCAAGCCACGTTAAAAAAATAAAATTACTTTAACAGGCAATGAGAAGAATTGTTAATGTTATGTGCCTGCACAAACATTGAAACTATGCAAGTAAAACATCTAAAGCCCCCCCTCAATGAGTCCAACAGGAAATGGAGCCTCCTTTGTGGAAATTCCATACATGATGTATCGCAGCATGAAAGCCCGCGAGTTGTGGAAGGTATTAGTTTAATTCTGGGCCGCAACATTGAAGTGGCATCATAACTTTGCAATGTTCTAGCCGGACAGGTGGTTGGAAATGGAAGCAGGCCAACAACGAAGGTCTCTCAATTTTGTGATCAACTTTGGTGCTTATTCCAACTTATGTTTATTATCAGCTGTTCAAGGGAAGTTTCGAAACAACTTTGTCCCTCACAAAAACGCTACTGGATATTTAAAGGCCCAAAATTTGCAATCGTTGTCAAAGCAATGGCTCTTGCTACTATCTTTGGAAAAATTTCTTCAGCAAAATTTACCCATCTCTTTGACATGAATTTGATCTATTCCAATGCCATTTTGTTTGAGGTGCCATTCAAAGTGAGCTGGGACCCAGCTACCGTGATGTAAAGCTGACAAATAGCTCGTCACTTTATAGGAATTCCCATTGATAGCAAACCAGGAATGAAATGAGATGTTCTTAAAATAATAATATTTAAAACATTTAATAGAGCAACAGTTAAAGACTGGGACATGAAAAAGATTAAAGCAGCAACTAAAATATAACAAACTTTAATTTTATTTTAGAATCCACTATTACCCTCACAAATCTATTAAATTCTAAAGTATTGCTTTGGTGCCAGACAGTTTGCTGTGTAATATTTAGGGTCACAGCACAATAACATGGTGCACATTTAGCCTGTGGGTTGGATCTGTCCAGCCCACCCACATTCACCACTCCGCACTCCCCTGCTATCCCACAAGGTCCACTTCTGTCGCACCTGACTTTCCGTCTGCCACACCAGCTGCCAAAATCCGAGGAAGGTTTGCTGCTGCCCACTCTCCAAGGCCTCAGTGCTCCTGGTGTTGATTTCTCAACGGTGATTGGTCGTAGAATTGTATTTTACTTGAATGGTCCAATCAGCAGGACGCTCCAGTCCTGTGACTCTGTGGGGCACAGCACATGGTCCTACAGATAAATGAGCAGAGGGAAGTACAAGTGCTTTCCAAGAGAACATGGGAGATCATTGGCCAAGAGTTGGAAAATTGCAGGGAGGGGGTGACCAATGAGATTTGAGATTTATATCCGTGCCCTTAACATGACTAAAAAAGTTGTTGAAGTGTCTTCTCACCAGTGGCTCCCAGAACCAGGTTGGACCACAACTCTAGCCCATCCTGCACAGAAAATTATAGACCTCAAACAACAAACTGCCAGATTTTCAGGATCTTTTTGTAATAGGGCTAGTTTGTAAATGTCTGTGAATTTAAGCCATTTTATCCTTGATTCGGTTGGAGAAGGCTGCACAGCAAATGCTCCTGGCAAAGGCTGAATTATTGCTGACAGCAGCTTTAGGTTTTCCATGTTAAACTGGCATGAACTGGCAATTGATATCAGAGTGGTGATAATTATGCCATTGAAAAAAAACAGGCCAATGATTTAACAAGTTTGGTTTAAAGATGAACCAAATCCCAACATTTAAGAAAGCAATAAATAATTGAATCTTGAAACTGGACTAATCACACAAAAATATGATTTTACCCGAGTTAATCATGCTATCAATCATTTCCCAGTGAAACTGCTCTCATCACTAAATTGAACTGAGAACATCCCTGTGCTATTATTTCCCTTTTGCGTGTCTGATGCTTTTTCCAGAATTAGATGTGCAACTAATGGCATCATTGTTTGCTCGACACCCATTTCTGTCCTTATCAATGCAAATTGGCTGCTTTTGGGAGCACAATGATAATTTATTGCTTCTCCTGTAATTTAAAAGGACATTCTGTGACACTGGGATGCATGAGTGGGACTGATTAGAAGGTGTTACAGCAGCCTGCAACATTCAGTGTGTGTGCTTAAATTAACATGGAGCTCTTCTCCAGCAGGGGTACCTCAGTGATGCTGCTGCTGCTGGTAGCACTCATTACTTAGGGCCATTCAGAAAGGGTTGGGGACATCACCGCAGGAGACAAAAACATAGCCAGTGTTCAGAGACACAAAAAATCCTACCTGAATCTTCCAGATGAATGATGTGTTCACAGGCTCAACTTTTGCAAGGCAGTAATCACTGATGTATAGGACCTTGGCCACATTCTTGTGCCTGAATGTCTCTCTCTGCAGAGGTGAAGATTAAGTCGACTCTCAACATCACCACAGGAACCCTCCAAGTTGCCACAGCAAAGCCCTGAAGTGTCTCAATTTTCTGCTCACCACAGTATCACTCAGGCAGGCACTCTATTCGCAGAAGGAGTTATAGATTTCAGTGAGAACGGGTAGCATCTCGGGCACTGAAGTTTGCCTGGCATCCAGCCATTGATTTCCAGTAACAGCGTGGACGCATTCCTCAGTGTAAAGGTTTCCACCCCTCAATGTTCAGCTGGTTGTGGATCCACATCAACACCGCACTTCTAGGGAGCAGCACGACACCCTCAACTTCAGGGAGACCAAACTGCTGGACTTTTCCAGCCAGTGCCACCTGGAGGGAGAGATCCTGGGGAACAAGGCCAAACTCTCTTCAAGGGCTCTTCTCACCAGTTCACATTCCTAGCACAGTGGTTGAGCACCAAAACAGCAAGAGCCACACAAAAACATGGTGGAAAATACTTCTCGTCTTCTGGAAATAAACCCATATCAGTCTGCGCTCCTGCAGTACACTCCTAGCAGGTGCAGAGATGTCAGTGTGTACAGCACACTGCACAAGCTCGCAATCCAAAGCCAGCAACTAGACTGTAGAAAGAGCTGCAAGGAAACCCAGAGCTGGAGAGCCCTGAGGCAGAGGTTGGAGAGCAGTGTGGGCAGGAGGATGAGGAGGGCTACCAGGGAAAGAGCCAGCAAAACACCATCTCAAAGCAGAGGGAAGGTATGCAACGACTCCATGGGCAACAGGAGTCTCCCTAATAAAAACACTTCTCATATAGTCAGAGACCTTCTCCACAGTCCAATCTTTAGCAGCAATACAGTTCACCAATAATCATCCCAGAGAGTCCATCTTACATAATCCCTCGCATTCTCCTTTGAAAGGCTACATGCACTGAATCGTAACATCAGTGAATGAATCCCCGATCCAATCATTAAAATGGCTTGCTACAACTCCTTATAGTGGTGTGCTGCTCAGCCTGACAGATCAAGGAAACAAAATGGATTTCTGCATTGCTCAGTTGAGTTGTGTTTCTCACACGTGGAGGAGACAGCTGGAGCCACCTCCTGCAAGACTCTCGTGATGGTCCTGACTGGTCCCCTCGGCAAACAGCACCTCTCTCCTGGGATGCACGTCTCTGGTGAGGACTCTCAAAGTCCCTTTAAATGAACATGGGAGGTCTCTACTCTCCATGACAGTCCCAGTGTGTGTGTTGGTAGTATCTGGTGATGATGGGGAGTGTACCTTTAAGGGCCATTACCCTCCTCCCATTGTTGAGCAGCAAATTGTCAGAAGCAGCCATCAGAACCCTTTTAGTGCAGAATTTTAGGTACGATTCAGCCTAATGCTGTTTCTAATATCCTACTGGCCAACTTCATGGTTCTTGCATGGGCTTAGTGCCAACCACAGCATACGTTTAGCCCAACAAAAAAAAAAGGATGAAATCCAATTTCTCACCATAGGACTAGAGCTTTTCAGGTGTTAGTAGGAGGGAAGCCCAGAGAAACAGCTGTGTTCACCCACCAGCACCAATAGCTTCATGTGTTCTGGTATTAGTGAGTCATAAAGCTTGAAAAAGTCTAGTCTGTGCCAACCATCAAGCACCCATTTACACTAATCCTCCACTGATCTTTTTTTTAGAAACATTCCTACATTCCTATCATTTGGATCAGGACTTATGGATCCTGCAACTTATGGCTTCCATTTAAATGGGGTCTTCCTGGCTTCAAAACGACTCGAGCCAGAGCTAGACAGAAGTCCGAGTCTTAGGGTCACACAGCACAGAAACAGGCACTTCTACCCACCAAGTCATGCCAACTATTAAGCACCCATTTTACACTAATCCTACAACAATCTCTTTATTATTATTCTCCCCACATTACCATCACCTCCTCCCCCCTCTACAAAGTAGGGGCATTTTACAGTGGCCAATTAACCTACCAACCCACGTGTCTTTGGGATGTGGGAGGAAACCAGAGCACAGTCACTGGATTGAACCTGGGTCACTGGATCTGTGATTTAATGGCAGGAGGTTAAGAAAACTCCCACAGAAATTCTGCCATTGGCAGATGATCCAACCCAGGAAAATCCCAAGGAATTGGGTTAACTCTGGTGGAGGACCACAATGGGTCTCCTCCTGGACACAATAGGTATAATTGTGTGACTGTACAATTTGCTGCTCTATGACTGTGGCCAGAAAACCACACACAACAGCATTACCAGTGAACTGTAACTTACAGTGAAACTGCAGTTTAATGGGGAATACGTTCACAGAGCACAAAACCGGATTGGCGGCAGAACACCTTTTACAAAAGGCATCTCAGATTATTACCAAGTAAATTATTGCATTTTACAATCCTCATCAATGATTAAGGTTCAATCATTCATTATCACATTCTTCAATTAACTGATGAACTAGCATTATGAACTTGTAGAAAATACCTTTAAATTAATGGCCTCAACCAGAAAGGTCAGCAGCAACTACATTTCAGAACAGTTACCTGGAATTTACAGTTAAAAAGATTACAAGTGTGTCTGAAGAATAAAACCTGTGGGAAACAAAATACTTCTGTATTATTTCCCAGTCATAAAGTTCTTTCATGTAAAGGTGGTGCTTGAAGTGGTTACAATTCCCTCGGCCTTGATACGATCTAGGACTGGTTGATAGATATCTTTGGTCAATGGGCCGAACACTCCTTTAGCAGCAATTTCACCTGTAAACAAGATAATAAAATAAAAATCAACAATATAATGGCATCAGAAAGAGCAAAGTTCCCACGTGTAATGCTTTTGGTTTTGTGGTTGCAGTAAAGTGGAGAGAAAATCTCAAAGCAAGATACTGTTAGACTCAAACATACTTGCACCTCACTTCTAGTTAACCTCAGCCTTAAACAGTCATACTAGTATCACGTACACCAAATGACCATTGCTGTTAGTTCTTAAATTGAACGGATTTGACACGATTATATAATTAGAGCTCAGAATCTGGTCATCTTTACTTTCCTTCACACACACACACCTTACATCACCTAAACCCTATTTGCACAATCTTCTATTCCTTTACTCCTCTTATCCAGTTTCTCCTTACGTGCTACTTGCCTTAATTATTCCACATTCACAGTCTAAATGTTCTCCTGAATTCCTAAATGGATTTATTGTCAATGACTGTTCCATATTTTCTCGAGTCATATTCTACCACAGGTGAAAATATTTTCTCCACAACTACCCAATGCTCCCTTCAGAATTTGATTCGCTTATTGTGTCACCTATCACAGTTTTGGGGGAAAGCAGTCTTGCTTGTTCAACATTTCCTGACAGCGACAAACGGTCTCTTATTTTTAGATAGATAATTCTCATGAAAAATTGCCCAGTTTCCTAAAATAGATGTGTCCAGAATTGAAATTTAGTACATAGTTTGTGAATCATGTGCCTGCCAGCACACTATTAGTCATTGTATTTTCATTGTGTCAGAACACTTTATATGCACAAATAGTTTATTATTAATTTGAATGGACATCATTAATGGCATCTCCATAAGCAAAAAAACATTTCAAAATCCTTCTCAACTAATTAGCAGGATAATCAGGGTTCTGATAACAATAAAGAGTTAATTTAAGCACAAGGTTCCACAGGAAGCAATAAGATAGGTGACCAGTGTGAAGTAGGTCAAGGACAAGCAACACAAGTTCAATGGAGGATCTGTATTAACCTAAATTGGCAGGCACTTCAATTTGGCTTCTCGGATAAAAGATGACACCACCATCAGTTCCATACTCTTTCAGCACAACACTTATCAGAAATTCGAATTACAGTGTCAAATTCTGGAATGGGATTTGAATCCACAAGAGGGAGATGGGTAAAAGTGGGGTAGGCCAGAGTTGGGGTCAGTGGTGATGTATTAGGGCAAGTGGGTTCATCTTCCAAGATCCTAACTGTTCCGACTCCCCTGGCTTCATTCTGCTAATTTTCTAAAGGATCCTGAATCCCCCACCCCCCCACCTTATTCAGTACGACCACAGACGCAAAAAGTACACAGAATCCCTTTCGATATATGGAAGCACCTACATCCGTCTCACAAAATAACATGCACCTACCATCCAGAACCATCTCAGCAGCAATTGCACATGGATACCCAACACATTTTGCCATTGCGGAGAAGCCACCAACATCACTGTAGACTACCAGACTATCGTGTTTGGTTTCCAGTTGACCCGAGGGATGTCTAATCCCGACGTCATTTCGCAAGACAACCAGATCTCTTTCACCGGGAGCTGAAACAAAAAGCAACACAATTACAACTTGAATCGAAATTTGGAGACACAAGAGACTGCAGATGCTGGAATCTGGAGCAACAAAGTCTGCTGGAGGAACTCTGTGGGAGCGGGGCGACAAGGAATTGTCAACACATCAGGGCTAATGCAGGGCTTCAACCTGAAATGTAACATTTCGTTTCCTTCCCTTCCCTCCCACACAGATGCTGCTTGACTCGCTAAGTTCCTCCAGCAGATTGTTTGAATCAAAACTTGTTTTCTGTTTCTCATAGAAAGCACAGGGATACTGCTTGCCTCAACTGACTTATTATCCCGAGTATTATCCCCAGCATTCTCTGATGGACAGATCAATCTTGTACAATGTTAGACATCTTCTTAAATGGTATCCTTTCCTAACATTCTATTTTTACTATCTTTCACTGCTAAATATTGTCAGCTCAGGGAAAAGTAATGGATCAGATAATGCTGTCCACTGTCACCTCACTCCTGGTCTTGGTTTACATGAAGTGGTATAAATTACAGTGGAATATATGATATGATCAGCAGCTGGGCCCACTATCCACAGAATACCCCTGAAACCCCTTGACAACAAGCAAGACCCACTCCCAGCTGTCAAGATTCTTGAATATCTCTGAACATCCAAGACTTGGTGAGTTGTTGCCATGGATTTTGTGGATAGCATGCACAGCAGCTACAGTGCGTTGGCAGTAGAGAGCGAGTGGATATTTAGAATGGTAAGGGGGGTAGCTGTCAGAGATCTGCCTTAAACTGACTGGTATTGAGTTTCCTTAGTTGAACAGCTAGGAATTAGTCCATCACAATTGATGCACCTTCTAGATGATGGTAAGACTATGGTGAGTCAGCAGTTGAGTCACTTACCACAAGATAAGCAACATCTGACCAGCTTTTGCAGCCACTATGTTTGTGGCAGTTTCAGCCAAGTTTCTAGTCAATTGTGGCATTCAATGTAATGATTCTACTCACTATTTGGACAACAACAAAAAAATCTTTTTTTTAGAAAAATAAACTGTCCAACCAACTGCATATTTTAACATTTAGATGTTTTGTTATAGTTGTTTTGAATTTTCTTTCCTTCTTTGCTATATTTCACTTCTCTCAAATGGAGAAGTGATGATTATCTACTGCTGATTTAGACTAACTAATTTGAAATGGGAATTTGGCACAGGATTGGAAGCAGAGTCCACCAATAGACTGCAAGCTTCCCATATTCCAACCGTGACACACTTCAAAGGCAATTTATCGGCTGTGAAGCACTCTGGACTATCCTGGGATCAGGAAAGCCACTTCATAAGTAAAGATTTTTTCTTATCTTGGAGATAAATAAATACTAAATGCTAACATTCCTTTAGGGGAAAAAACCTTCCCGTGACTCTGCTCAGAACTTGTTTAAAAGTGGAATTGAATCAACCCCAGCTGTTTATTCTGGTAACTTGGCCTGTTCACAAATTGATTCTTAAACTAACAGGACAAAGCTCAATTCCTACAGTACTTTTGTAGGTCTTGCCTTCGTTTTTTTTTTATCAAAATCAATTTTTACATTAAAGCCAGAGTAAGTTATTTCATTAGAAAATGTAGTACTCCTCTTACCAAAGGAAAGTTTGGGCTCAATGTACTTTGCAAAAGACTCCACAAGGCTCTGTCCTTTCCGTACTGGTTCATCTTCGAACAGCCCAAGCCTTTGTCAGAGCAAATAAACATTACTCAAAGTAATTTCACAAAACAAGTTTATTAAAATAATATTTATAGATGGCAAAGACATAATTAGTTAGGTCATGCAAGGACGAGAGCTCGAGACATCAGGACAGTTTATGCTGCCTTGACCGATTCAACCTGGTGGTAGGATTATGAACAGAATATGGTGGAAAGTGTGGAGAAACAGAGAACCTCCACAGCACTGGAAGAAGATCAACATTGTTCTCCATCAGACCATGCACAAAGATATAAACGTTCTCTAAACTATGTCTTAATGAGGAACTATCTTAAGATTACCAGAAACTTATGTTGGTTATATTGTTTGTTCTTACTCAGCTGCTCAAATCTGATAAGCACCTGACTACTTTTTCCAAACAAATACAAATATGGCAAATTTTGAGTCTCAGGAATGCCCAGGTCTCAGCCAAACTGCTGGATGGACTGCCAAGCAAATACAGTATTCCATCTCAGGCAGGGGAGGAGCATTTAAATTGTTCAGATCATCATAACTGAGGTGGATCATCTTGGCAGATAAGTAGTGGTGCTGAGAAAACTCCACTAACTATCCAATTCTAAGACACAAACAAAGTAAGTGATCTTTGACAAATCACAAAAAAATCCAGGTGCTCTTCTTACCATTTCAATGCGTTCATTCTGTCATCATCTCTTTCAATCTTTTCATACACAGCTTCTTGGAGACTTTGGACACTGCTGGATGGTGGAATTCCCACCTGCTTACACATGAGCTCTCTCTGTACGAACAGTAGAGTTTCAAATAGCATTGCAATAAAGGAATAAACAGCAAGAAATGGGGAAACAGGGATAGAGGCAGCAAGGGAGGACAAAGAGGGAAGGAGATGCACAATGAAAAGGCTTTCTCACACCACATTGAATGTACTTCTATCATTTTGTTCAATTGTTTGATTACTAGCTGGCCATCTGATTTGAATTCAACACAAAATGAACCATTATTTTTACAGAAAGATTATAGCAAGCCAAAGGTGTCTATTTACTACGTACAAGAGCAAAGAGATCAATTTGAAGGTAAGCCTGGAGGAGGTTACAGGAGATGCTGTAGCACAAGATCTACTGTGCCAGTTCCTCACTTTCAAAACCATTTGCAAACAAATTCTTAGAGGAAATCAACAGCAGATTTTTTTTTATTATTAAAACAGCTATGCTGGAAAGTACAAGTCTCCTGTTGTGGTCAAAGTAATAAGGGAAGTTCACTGACAGCCCCATCCTCCCTCTCTCATGTTGCCAACTAGGGCTTCCCGACCCCTCATCTTCACCAGCATCAGTGGGCCAGATCGTAATGTCCTCTGCCTGGAATTACCACTCATGGTCCAACAGGCCTGCACTTACCTGGGCCATATACAGAGAGCCAATCTTGCACCCTGCAGTCCAGCATCATGGTCCTAATAGCAATTAGGCTGTGGGTACCAGGGAACCAAGGCCCTGCCCCCAAAACAGCCCTGACAAAAGACAAAGCTGGGGGTGGAGCTTGCCTTCTGTTGAAGCTGTCATTGATTTAACTGTTTTTCAATAACTTTCCAACTTGGAGGAACGGACTTGACGACATGATATTGCTCTGTTTCTACTGAGAAATTTTAGCCCAGTCTTTTTTCCCCCTTTTTTTTGTTGTTTGTTTTTCTTTTGAAAAGTTTTTTTTTTGTTTAGTTTATATTGTTTATAATTTTTTTTATTGATTTGGGTTTTTTAAAAATTTATATAGTAAATCTTTTTCTTTCCTTTCTTTTATATTATATTCATTTACTAAGAGATCGTTGGATCTACAGATTTTTTTAATATTTTATTGTTCTTTATGATTATATATGCTATGATTGTTATCCTGATCTCTTTGTATTACATGTATAAATATTGATGCTATATATCAATCTGTATTAATTTGAAAACTAATAAAAAGATTGAAAAAGGAAAAAGATTTAACTGTTTTTAAATGCCTCTGACATTCATACATATCTTGAAATTTAAAATTAATATACATATTAAAAATGAAAATGTGAACTAAACATTTAGAAATAATTATTAAAGCAAAATAATTTTAAGTAACATAATTTCCCCTTTGCCTCCTAAACCTATTCTCTGCCAATGTCATTGAAATCAATAATTAAAGGCAAATAAAAACACCAAGAAATAAATTGAAACAAAAACTGAAGAAAAATAATTAATACTAACTTAGCTTTGCCTTGCCTCCCAATCCACACACCCATAGTCACTTGGACCCTACACCAGCTCTGACCTGGCATTAGATCTGATTAACAATCAGACCTCATTAGCCAGTGATTCCAGAGGGAGACCCACCCATATCCAGCAAGACTCAGCCGAATCCATTGCAATCAAAGATAGCTCTGATGTGCTACCCAATGGCACACACGCACTTTGTGATTCTTCTTCAGCAATCTATTGGGATGACTTGCTTCCACTCTTGTTTTGTGGGTTTTGAACTGACTGATAAGGCCAAGGTGGGAATGATAGAATCTACAATAGATGAGGCAGGAGGTGCCTGATGGGGCAGGGTGTGGGTCATTTGCAAAGTGCTGTGCTCCTTCCACCACTCACACAGAGCTTGTGTGTGCTCGTCATGCACAGACTCTAGCTTGTCCTTCATCCCTAATGCTCCTCTCCATTTTCATGGGCTAAGGATTCCCAAAGATCAGCAGGAATGTGGACCTGCTGTTCTCTTCCCGTTTCAGAGCTCAGAATAGAGCATCTGTTTGAGAAGTCTGGTGTCAGACACGTTAACAAAGAGGCCTGTCCAATGGAGCCAGCTCAGTATAACTAGGGCCTCCGGGATGGGAGGTCACTTATGCTTCCAATGAATTTGGAGGACTTTGGGGAGACAATTTTGTTGGTTACTGTGCCACTGGCTTATCAACTGAGCCATTGGCTCATCAGTTAGAGGCAGGACTCTTTCCATCAGTAAGAGCGGGAAAAGCAGTGACCAGCAACTCCAGACTACTTCAGCATCTTCTTGAGCACCCCCTGAATCTGGAAATTTGTGCAAAGTCTTTTATTTTCAGTTTGGGTTGATAAATTGAATGTACAAATGCCAAGTGGAAGGAAAAGAAAACTACTTTTACGGACAAAAGAAACAAACGGAATAAAAAGTGATTAAGATCAAAATAGCTTCAGATATTCTAACACATGGTGACAGAAAATCTGAGGAAAATATTACCGTTGAGAAAAGAAATATTAAAGTAGCTCAAAAATTGACCCAGATGCCAGTAATAATACTGTACATTAGCTGAGAAGTAAGATTAGGAAAGACCAGCAGCAATCACAATTACACAGCAAGCTTCAAATGCCCTGAATATAAATGTGTATAGCAACCCTGTGCACTTTTCCTTGAAAGAAAGAGACTTACCCAGGTTATGGGAGGAGCTGCAGGAGCGAGCAGGGGACATGGATCAGGATTGATCAATCCCATCTTGTGAAGTCCTTTCACTACATTTGCATATCCCTGAAAAAGAACACAAGGCAATTTTTATTACTGTTGCTATGAAAAAAGCAATTTGACTGATTAAACATTATCTGAGATCACTCTTGGTTAAATGATTGACTTTATTTCCTATGGTATGGTTGATTGGCTGTTGATGAATATTTAATGAAACAAATTGGTTGCTAAGAAGATAAGTGTTTAAATCCTTCTTTTACAAGGCATGAAACCCAATTCCCTGAATCCTCTGTAATGAGGGAGGCTCAGGATTATTCCACATAAGGACATGGAACAGAAAACATAAGCTGATGTTCAATAATGGGCAAAAACCCATCTGCAGGAAAATAAACCAGTGCAATAATGCAGCAACCTTCTCACAACAACATCTCTCCAAAACAGCATTCACGTAAGGAAAGGTGAAGCTGCTTAATAATTTCTGTGTGAAATACGAAGGACGAAAACAGATTTCTAAATTAATTCTCAGCATTGGTAAATTCAACACGTCTATTTATTTGAAGGAAAACCAGAAGGAGAATAATAATTTGCATTAATGCAACATCTTAAACATTATAATATGCCCTGTGCCTCACCAAAAATTTATCAAACACAATTAAAGCCAGACAACATAAGAGATATTTAAGCAGATAACCAAAAGGTGTGGTTAAAGTGGCAGAAATTCACACTACATACACCAATTAAAAAGCAGCACCCAGCAGTCCCCAGTCAGAGTTGAAAGTCTGTGTCTGCATAAGGTTAGTGAGACTGCACCAGGAGTGGGCAAATGCAAACACCCCCAAAGAAAGGGACATTAATAGCCTCTACTATAGTTTGCGCGCAACATACTTCCAATAGTAATGTCTGACGTCTCTCAAAAATAAACCTCCTGGAAATTGGGTCTACTACAAACTGCGTTTGTAATTAGGGTTGCAAATCTCAGCTGGAAACATTCGAATAGGATAGCTGTATTTCGAAAGCATGACAAGTTCAACAAACCTCACAATACACATTACTCCAGTATTGACCATTTGTTTTCACATGCAAGTTAATCAAGAGCAAAGGGGCTTCAATAAAAAGTAGTCACTGATGAAAACAACAAGAATGAGAGCGGCCATGGCCTTAGAGCTGGGATATTCAGAGAGCAGTTGGAGGGAATGTGGAATTCACTCCTGTAACTGTGGTAACAAAAGAGTGGTCTATCCACTGTCTGCCACAGGATGACTTTCCCTGTGATAGGCAACAGGAAGACCTCTCTGTAGTTACCATAATTGGCCTTGCGTCCTTCCTTGAAGATGATCATGATTGCATCATCTCCGGGGTCCCATGAACATCCTCCTTTTTTTTCCCTGGCGCCAGAACTGAGGTTGTAGAATTGTTTAAAAAAAAGCTTCACCAGTGAATTTTAGAATCTCTTTGGGGACACGCTCTGCTCCAATACCTTTAGAGACACAAGAGACTGCTGATGCTGGAATCTGAAGCAAAAAAAAACAGACTGCTGGATAAATTTTCCGGGTCGAGCAGTAGCCGTGGGGGGAAGGGAATCATTCGTGGTGACAAACATCAACATTTCCTTCCTTTCCCCCACCCCACAGATGCTGCTCTACCTGCTGAATTCCTCCAGCAGTTTGTTTTTTGCTCCTTGTTATCTTTTAGTTGGGGTATGGCCATCTTGATCTCTTGTTGACCGGGAGAGGTGGCAAGACTGGCTCGGATAGGCTGTTGTGGGATGGTGTTAACGGCACTCTCATCAAGGACAAAGTTGCAGTTGAGGCATTCTTCAAAACGTTCCTTTCTGCAGTCATTGATTGCCTCTCTACCCCTGATGTACTTGCCCCCATTTTTGGTTTAAGGTGAGGCTTTGGTTCTTTGAACTGTACGTAATTTTTTTTTTGCAGTGCTGAAGAACCTGGGCACATTATGGTAGTCAGTGAGTTGGTGAGCCTTCTGTGCTCTCTCCATCCACAACCTGTTCTTTTGGTTTTGGGTTTTCTGCTGGACTTCTGCCTGAAGATACCTGTAGAACTGTTGTTTTCCCTTGAGAAATGGTGGAAGTTCCAATCACTGAACACTTCATGTTTGTGGTTAACCAGCTCCACAATCTGCTGATCAATCTTGTCCTGGTGCTCCTTGGTACGGAAACCAAGAGTCTCCTCATAGGTACCAATTATGCTAGAATTCAGGGTAACCAAGAGTGTTCATATCCCCAATTTCTCTCCCCACCCCTGCCTGATCTGCAGTGGTAAAGTTTCAGTGTTCCTGATCCCCAAAGGAAGTTGCAGGTCCCCGATCCCCACCCCACAGATCTGCCTCTTGAGCCCAATCTCAGGAGAGGAGGCCTCAACGGCATATTTGAAAGCACAGAAGTGCACATCACTCTTTCAGTTAACTTTTGACATGATGGGACAGAGATCAAACGGACATTTCCCACTGCATCTATGCCTTACTAATGCTGCCTACAAGATGCATCAGAACTTCCAACCACATGCCTGATGCACCTGTTATTTCCGAACTTACTTCCTCTAAAACTCCGAGGCAGAAACCACCAGGACTTTGAGGTTTACCACACTTTTGTCCCTTCATTTATCAAATAGTTTCCCCGCATACGTAAACCCTAACAAGTCCCTTATTCACTATTAATGTCCTTTGAAACACAAGATATATCATCCACTTTCTCTATCGGTCCTGATGCAAGTTCTCAACCTAAAACGTTGACAATTCCTTGCTGCCCCCCCACCACCGCCCCACAGATGCTGCTTGTCTCACTAAGTTCCTCCAACAGTTTTTTTTTACCATGAAGGCTGACAAGCAAGTTTGCCGCATCCTTATTTACTTTTGCCATGCTGCTCAATTTCCACAAGCCTTTATGTAAAAAAGTGTTTCCTAACTGAATGATTCAGTTTCAATGTTAAGATTATGCCCTCCTATTCTGAACACTCCTCAGCCACCTGAGGAAACAGTTATTCCTTATCTACCTGATCAACTCTTTTATACTCCCAAATCAGATCATCCAATAACCTTTTGAGCTCAGGTAATACAAGCCTATACAGAATTAAATCTTTCAGCTCCAATATCAATCTGTTCCCAGGCACCCTCCCCCCACAAGACTCCAAAGCCAAAATGCCTATCCTAGTATGCCATGCCTAGAAGTACCTTCTATATTGTATAGGAGACCATTCATCCCCATCAGGGCATGCTGGTTTTTGGGGGAGCAATCCAATTAGACCCACTCCACCTCTCCTTATTTCCCTGTACCCTGGCAGGTTATTTTCTCCCACAAAAGATGCCTTCCATTACAACTCCCATCATTGCAGAACTGTGGAGTAAAATTTAGAAATATTTTCTCATTTGCCACAGGGGAAATGCTAGGACATTGCTCAAAAGTAATCTGAGAAATTAGTATTGGAGATTATGACTAGGATTGAGGGAATGGAACTTTCAATGCAGTCAGAAAGTAATCACTGAAAGGATGATGAAATTTGTAATAACTTTCAAGACAGTTAATCAACCCCTCAAGATTCGATAAATACTATTCAGATGGTATATGGGTATCATTAATAAGGCTTCACATTTGAAGAGCTAAATAGGCTTTTCCTATTCATGACATCACTTCCATTCTGCAGGGCGGCACGGTAGTGTAGCGGTTAGCACGACGCTATTACAGCACCAGCGATCAGGGTTCGATTCCCGTCGCTGTCTGTAAGGAGTTTGTACGTTTTCCAGTGTCTGCGTGGGTTTCCTCCGGGTGCTCCAGTTTCCTCCCACATGCTAAAGACGTACAGGTAGGTTAATTTGGGGTTTAAAATGGGCGGCGCGGACTTGTTGGGCCGGAAGGGCCTGTTACCACGCTGTAAATAAAATTTATAAAATTTGTAAATTTATAAAAATACTTGTCAAGTACCATGCCTGCAAGCTTTGTCTGACTATCCTGTTAACTGAGGGCAGTAGTCTCAGACAGAAGGGAATAATGCCATATCCACCTTTGAACAATTTGACAGTCAGTTTAAACAGCATCCCATGTTGACCATCTATCCATTAATGCTCTACTTTCCTAGGAAGAGCAATAGTCAGTGCTTTAATGACTAAACCCTGCACAATAAATCTCTATTGTCTCATACACAGCCTCCTCCATCACAGTTCCTATTGGTGAGTTGGCATTTCAATTTATATACTAAGTTTTCCATTCTTACCTTGTATCTCAAAGAACCTCGTAAAAGAGTGCAAGCTGACGGGATACCGAATGCCTTGGCGTACTTGATGCTGTCTCTGTTTGGTATACCCTCCAGATTGAATCCTGGGAAGAAATTCATTGGCCGAGCATAGTCGAGTACAGCACCTCCAGCTGGGATGTCAACAACCTGCAGATTAAAAACATCCAGTGTACTCCATTTACTGAGCAGAGAGGAAAAGAGCTCACAAATATTACAAGCTTCCACAGGGTTCTCCCAGATGTCCAATATAATTTTGGGATGGAAAATCCCAGAGAAAAATAGTTACTCCATCAAATGAACTCATGAGAGAACTATGAAAATTTTCTATCTCACTGTTTTTAAAATCATATTCAGTATGTCACTGTTTTTTTGTAATAAAAATTCTTCAGTCACCAGAGAGTTAATTTAAATTCCACAGCTACCATGGTGAGATAAAAATTTGTATCTTTGGATTGTTAGCCCAGGACTCTACTTGACTAATCTAGTAATTTAAGAGCTCTACTAACCCTACACATTCCTAAAAGTTGTAGCTAAATAAATTCCTTGGTCACCATGTACTACAAATAAATTCTGAAGCTATTAAGCTTATAGCTTGTCAGAAATGTCAAACAAAGGAAATAGTGACAAGCATGTACATGACACTGGTGAGCACTGAGCAAATTGTTACCCCATGTCGAACAATGCAGTGACCCAGGTAGAATGGTAGAACAGGGCTACCTAACCCCAGTTGGACATCATTATCAGTGGTACTAATAATTTGATTTGGATTTCTACAGAGTAAATATTGCACTGAAGAGGTCCATCAAAGCTACTAGTCAATGACAACATGTATCAAGCTATTTCAGAGCTTCAGAAAGTACAGAAAGATATCAACTTTTGACCCGACAAAAATGGACATGGAGTTCAGTCACTGAATGCATGGATTTTTTTTTAAGAAATGCTGGCAGTCCAGCATTTATCGCCCATCCTTAATTTCCCCTGAACTGAGTGGCTTGCTAGGTCATTCAAGAGTGGCCCTTGTTGGTGGACCTGGAGTCACATATCAGCCAGATCAGTTAAGCATGTCAGATTTCTTCCCACAAAGAACAGTAGTGAACTAGATTATTTTTTACAAGAATTCAATAGTTTGGTGGTCAAAGACTTTTTTCTGTTTAGGTCCAGATAATTAATAATTTAAATTTCACAGCTGCCTCCAGGAGATTTGAATTTGCATCTTTGTGCTGTTAGTCCAGGTCTCTAGTTTACTAATCTGGTAATTTAACTGCTGTATCAACACTACACATTCCTAGAGCCGTAGCTAAATAATTGAAATCTGGTTCTATTACCAAGAACCCTTTAATTACTTCATAAACTTATAATGTTTAGTGGTTAAGACGGTGTTCTATTTTATCTTCCATTGTCATATGGTTACTATTGTTCCAGTGTTGCCTGGAAGGCTGTGGTTTTAATTGACATATCTAGGAAAATATAGCTACTTGCAAACAGAGGTCAACTTGCCGATAACTACAGCTATTTATAAACTTTAGGTCAATGGTGGGCGCTTGCAGCTACTTAAATCTGCATCGAAACTCTTGAGGTCAATCTGACACTAAGTGTAGATGATTTGATCAGAGGTTGGTAAACTCTGCCATAAAGTGCAACTGATCTGATCCCAGACTACTACGTGCATTGGGGTGGATTCAATCCTTGTTAATGAGTTCCTTCTGACAGCAGTAATGATCACTTTCACAGTCAGTATTGAAAGGAGCTGTTTATCATTACTGCAAATTGCATTTGCTTCCCAAAAAAAATAGTAAAAAGTGGTCAGTAAAACCGGAACATTTTACCTCTCCATCCTTTAAGTAAACAGCTGGACGGACAGTGTTTAACAGAGCTCCAGATGGACTCCAGCTGAACTTGTATCCCAGAGGGTTATCAGAACATTCAGGGGCGGGGAGACCTCCACAGAAAGATACATATGATTCCACCTGAAGAAAAAGTCATCGCAGCAACACAAGTCATGCTCCAGTACAGTCAATGCACACATCAGTTTTACGATTAAATATCTACACGGTTGGTATATGGGACTTTACTTCTAAACCTCCTATGCATTCTTTACACAACTGTTTTCACCCTTTAACTGTGTTTCAAGCTGGTTTTTATGTTATCCCACAAGTGACATGTCATTACTATTTCTATTTTATTCAGCTACAGGTATATTCTAATAAACATTGTTAATTACAGTGAATTTCAGAGCAACGTACGAGTAGACAAAATGGCACGCTAAGCTTGTTCTGTAAAAAAAAATATATTCAATATGCAAAAGGTATATTTAAAAGTCTCTTAAAGCTCAGAGAGAACGATTTTAATGAACAGTTTCATTGAAAATTGTCAATTCTATAGAACTGGAATTTGAATGTTCTGATTGACTGGTCCAAATGTTTAAAGAAAAGGAGATGATCCCTTGTGGAGATTAGCATCTTAAAACAATGGCACTCACTGTTGATCCTTGCTCCTTTGCTTCATCAAAACGACGCATCGCCAGCATGTGGTCAATCCCTGGATCCAGACCAATCTCATTTAAAATAGTAACCCCGGCATCCAGTGCACTAAACAGGAAAAGTACAATGGAACGGCAATAGGGAAATGCCCAAAATTCAAATCACCAACACTTCTTTCCTTCCACTACCACGTTCATAGATACAGAGAAGGCTCATCAAGAATCAGTCACTGTACAATATCTGGCCATTTATGCACAAAGCAAGGAATTAGTACAAGCATCCCAATGTTATTTTGTTAATGCACAAGGGTTGAGTTTTCCCTCTCACACTGTCAATGGAGCAAGTTGTGAAAGAGATGAAGTTGCATAAGGTGACATCACTTGAAAACATTACAATACAAAATGCATTAGGGATAATACAATATTTGTGCCTAAAAAATCCAGGGTAATCTAGTGGGTGGACAGGAATGGCAGTAATGTTGGAAAACAGTGAGATTTTTCAGTCATTTTCCCACAGAATCAAAATTCAATTATTACTGACGCCCCTGGCCCCAAGTTAGCAGGTAGTGCATGTTTTTAAATTTCCAGGGAACAGAATTTTCACAGAAAGGTTACATCACTATAAGTGGCCCTTCACCCTGCCAATCTGTACCCGCTTCACGTAAATGAAATTCACTGGTCCCACTTCCCTGCAGTCTCCCCAATGGCTGTCTCCACAACTAATCTTCCAGACTTTAACCACTCACAGCATCATTTCCCTTCATATTGTTTTTGCTTCTTTTACCAATCATTCATTCCATGACATCTGGTTCTTAACCAAACCACCAAAGGGAACAGTTCCTCTCTCTGTTCAATCTAGATGCTTCATGATTTTAAATGCCTCTACCAGATCCCTTCACAATCTCCACTGCTCCAGAGAACTGCCCCAGCTTCCCCAATCTATTCACACACAAGTCCCTCATTCCAGTGAGCATCTTCTGCACCCTCTCTAAGGATTTTATATCTTTCCTAATGTGTGGTGGCCAGAATAGGGCACAATATTCAGTTATGGCCAAACCAGTATCTTATAAAGGTTCATCCTGACATCCTTACTCTTGTATGCAGTCCCTCCACTTATAAAGCCCAAGATCCCATTCTTCTTAAAACCACTTTTCCGGTCTGCTCTGCCACTTTCAACAATTCATCCAGGTGTCCTCCCGGATCTCCATTCTTGCATCTCTTAAAGAACTATGTCCTCAAGTTTGCAATGCTCCTCCTCATTCTTTCTACCAAAATAGATCGCTGCATTTTTCTGCATTAAATGTCACCTGCCATGTCTCTGCTCATGCCACCAGCCTTAATGGTAGACTTTAAGGAGATGTATTATCTTTGTCACTTATTATGCTTCTACGGTTTGTCTCATCTCTAAATTTGGAGACTGTGCCCAGTACACCCAAGTCCAAGTTATAAATATAAATAAGCAAAAGCCGTGGTACTCGTCCCAACCCCTGGGAAAATCCTTTACACCCTCCCTGATAAAAACAACTTTTCACTGCCACTCTGTTCTCTGTCACAGCCAAATTTCCATCCATGCTGCTATTGTTCCTTTTATTGCATGGAGTCCAGTCTGATGACACGCTTATTTATGCAGTACTTTATCGAATGCCCTTTGGAATCCATACATACTGCGGCAACCCCATTTTTCACTTCAACCCTATGACATCAGCAAAATATCAGTGTAGTCAAACACAATTTTGTCTGACAAATCCATGCTATAATTCCCTAATCATCCAACACACATCCAAGAGGCTGATAATTCTCTCGTTATTGTTTCTAAAGCTTTATGCATCACCAAAGATAAACTGATTGCCTAAATAGATTTATCCCTATATCCTTTTTGAAGAAGAATGCAGCATTTGCAATTCTCCAGTCCGAAGGTACTACCCCTATACCTATAAATGTTGGGGTATTATGGCAAAGGTCTCTGCAATTTCCTCCCTTATTTCTCTCAGCAACTTCAGATGCACCCCAGGTAGACCAAGTGACTTATTCACTTTACGTGTGGCTAGTCTTTCTAATATCTCCTCTGTGATAGACCATCCAGAATCTCAACTGCACCTTTGCTGTGACTCCAGCAGCAGCATCTCCTTTGGCAAAGACTGATGTAAAATACCCATTCATAACACTCTCATATGCTCTCTGCCTCCACAAGCTGATTTCCTTTTGGTTCCTGATCTGTCCCACTTCTCCTCTTACAGCCCTTTTATTATATGACTTGTCTATAGAACATTTTTGGATTCCCATGTATGTTAGTTACCAGTCTCCTCTTATGCTTTCACTTTGTCTCTCATTTCCTTCCCTTCTGAATTTTCAATTGACCTGGTTCTCACTTGTGTAAATCAACCCCACCTTGTGTTACATTTTGGTCAGGATCTTTTTGACCATTCAGGAAATCCTGCTTTAATTTCCCTATCCTCCATCCTCATGGGAATATACTTTAACAATGCTTGAATCATTCCCACTGATCTACTGCTTTATTATACTATGTGTTTCATATAAAATTTTCTGTTGTATTGATCGTGAGGCAGAATAATATTTATACAAGTGTCCCTTATATTTGTATTTGTTAAATTTCTTTTAAAAAATGACAGTTCCAAGGCACTGTATACAGAATGCCATCGCTATCCCAAACTTGGTATTTTCAATTATATGAAACTACAGACAACTTCCATCAAGACACATGCTTGGTTCTAGACAGCGGTTTACTGTAGACAGCATCTTAGAAAGTCAAGCAAGCTCGGAGCAAAGGATTATAGTGGAAGAAGGGACAATCAAGAACATTGTGGGGAAAAGCAAAACTGTAGATGTGTGAGGTGGAGGTGAATCCCTGGGCTGAATATAAGCCATGGTAATGTCAGTGCATGAATGTGTACTAAGGTCAAAGGTTCATCGAAGAAGATTCCTTATGTATTATTTGTTGATACCCTAATATACACAAAGGTCAGTGCAAACCAACGCTGTCCTATTGTGCTGCTTACTCCTTGTTATGTATCTTGGTGGTAACACAGTCTCCTTATGGAAAAATTAACATCACAATCCCTTGGTGTGTGTGGAAATGGCCAAAGCTACCAGAGATCTTTCATTATTTCTTTATGGGAAGGCAGCCGTATGAAACATGCCCAGAGGGTTAGAGGATATTACTCTCTAAATTAGTTTATTCAAAGTTGTGTGTGCACTTGTTGAAAGGGTGTGTGACAGAGGGAAGCTATGATACTTACAACTTGAAAGTAAAACACAGATGTCCAACAACAACTGAAAGAACCAAATCCATTTTTTAATCTATTTATTCCCAGTAAATGAGCAAGTGCAGCTATGAAATAGTTAAGAATTAGGCCAGATAATTCTTGTGTACATGACAACAGGATTCCTGTGCTATCAACCATACGGAAAAAATCAGCAGTAGCTTCTGGCTCCCAACCCTGTGCTGTTGGTGTCGGACTGCCTATCACTGACCTCAGGGAATTACTACACCCTTATATAACACCGTGGAGAGATGCAGCATTATCAAGTGGAAACCACAGGCGGTGCTTGGGTTTGAAGGACAGAAGTAACACAGGGGAAGGGATGAAAGTATCACACAATCTGGGAGAGGTTGAGAGTGATTAAGAGTTCCAGCCAAAACAGAGAGAAGGAAGAGCATCAGCTTGGGGTGGGGCAAAGTGTGCCATGATGAACAAGAACGTAGAGGTGAAAAGGAGACTGCAGATGCTGGAATCTGGAGTAACACACAAAATGCTGGAGGAACTCAGTGGGTCAGGCATTATCTATGGAGGGAAATGGACAGTTGATGTTTCTGGTCGAGACCCTTCCTCTGGGCTTAAAAGATAGAGGGGAAATTGCCAGTTTAAAAACATGGAGGGAAGGGGTGGAGCGAGAGCTGACAGGCGATAGGTAGATCCAGGCGAGGAGCTGTGATGGACAGATGGGGGGGGGGGGGGGGGGGGGGGGGGGGGGGGGGGGGGGGGGGGGGGGGGGGGGGGGGGGGGGGGGGGGGGGGGGGGGGGGGGGGGGGGGGGGGGGGGGGGGGGGGGGGGGGGGGGGGGGGGGGGGGAAAGAGTAGGAATGGTGCCAGAAACTGGGAGGTGATAGACAGAGGAATCAAAGGGCTGAAGATGATGGAATCTGATGGGAGAGAAAGGTGTAGCATGGAATCAAGGGAAGGAGGTGGGGAGGGGAACCAGTGGGAGGAGTGTGTGGTTGATGGGCAGACCGAGAGGGTAGTGGAGGGGAAAGAGACAGGGTGATCGGAGCTGGGTAGATCAGGAGGAGAGAGAAAAGGGACAGAGGGAAGCAGTTTACTGAAAGCTGGAGAATTCAATTTTCATGCCACCGATTTGTAGACTACCCAGGCATAATTATAAAGTGCTCTTCTTCTAGTTTGCTTTTAACCTCATCTTGGCAGTACAGCCGAGGACAGACATGTCAGTGTGGGAATGGGGAGGAGAATTAAAGTGGCTGGCAACAGGGAGATCCAGACTGCCACAGTGGACAGCCTTTTGGATGGACAGGTGGAAAGAACTGTGGCGGTGTCTAAGTTATCCTCAATGCCCACCCTGATCTCTTTCCACTCACCAGCTGCTGGCTGCACACTTCCTCCAAGAATGAAGTGCCCACCCACCACTGCCGGCTGTCCTCTGCAAGGTCATTCCCCAAGTGCTGACTTCCCTTCCCCTCACACATTCCCCAGCTACTGCTTTAAATATTTTTTTAAGTAATTATGCAATTTCATTTCAAAAGCTATCAGGAAACTGTGTCAATACTTGATTCTGCTTCTGCTTCCTCTAGTTAATGACTGATTGTGTAGTTCATAATGAGTAATTTACAATTTTTTCATCACTTCCGAAAATGCAAACACTCGGAAATTTACAAAGAAAAAAAAGCTCTTTAAGTGAATTTTCAAGACAGCAGTCAGCTGAAAGTTCAATAGCAGAATCTTCTAAGCAATAAAAAGGTCTTGGCAAAATTCCACAAGGAACAGTCAGGTCTTCCTGCAATACCAACCTCTCATGCATTTCTTTCATTTCAGGAGTCTGGTAGCTTGCTGTCACCATGTTCACTTTTTGTTTGATGCATTCCTTCATCACCATCGGATGAAAATTACCAGGTAGTAAACTAAATGGGGATTAAAAATCATAAAGATCTAAAGACTGCTTTAGGGTAAGAATGATTAATAGCACAAGCCCAAGGCCCTCAGCACAGCAATGTGTTTGTCAATAAACACTGTACTACAGTTAGCAACTTTCACTAATGCCATTAGGCAGAGAGCTCATATATAATGTCCAAAAAATGTTCTTACAAAGAAAAATTATATCATTAAATGACTTCCATTAAATAGCGTTCTATACATCCCCAGCATAATCATTAGTAACAGTTCATCTAAACTCTCTAGTTTAATTAGGAACATTCAGTGGGGGTGGAGGGGAGAATGGATTCACAGCTGTACAACTTGTTTCCTTATCAACCAGCTTTTTTTAAAATTTTATTTACAGTGTGGTAACAGGCCCTTCCAGCCCAAAGAGTCCGTGCCGCCCATTTTAAACCCAAATTAACCTACCCGTACGTCTTTGCAATGTGGGAGGAAACCGGAGCACCTGGAGGAAACCCAGGCAGACAGCGATGGGGATCGAACCCCAATTGCTGGCGCTGTAATAGCGTCGCGCTACTGCTCTATAGTAGTCTATAGTAGTAAAGAAGCTCTGCACAAAAAAGTTGTATTCACCCAAAACTATTCTCAAAATGATGGCCAGACAATATTAAAGTCCACCCTTTAGCTGACAATGTTTAAAGTACTGAATTACTCACAGGTGATGCCAAGACAGGAATTAATTAACACAAATTCATTACTGAGTCAGCTGGGTGGAATGTAATCTACCTGATTACAATGTCATGTGATTTCACCAGTTCTGCGAGTTTGCCAGGTTGCTTTTGCACATTGAGTGTAACAGGAGTGGTGTGGCTGTAGTTTGCAACCAGCTTTTCCAGTTGGTCTTTCAGAACAGCAGCTACAGAACAAAAAAATACACAGATTGATCTTCAGCTCCTTCTTTGTTTTGGAAGTAATTAAAATGTAAAATTTAAAACAAACAATTTTGAACTATTAAAAATAGCAATAAAAGTACTGGTTAATGACAGGTCTTCCAAAAACACTCAGGTTACAGGAAATTTGAGACATACAGCTGTTCAACATGTTCACCAAATTCAAATTAGATGGTCTGCCCTGTCCTCATAGTTGAGTGCACGGTCACTTCAGAGTCAGTTTGTGATCCAGCTGATAATCCAGAGCAGTTCTGAGGGAGTGCTGCATTATCAGAAGTGCAGTCTTTAAGTGAGACACGAAAATTAGGCCTCCACTTTACCCTCACAAGTGAATGCAGATAGATTCCATCGCAATACTCTTTCAATGCCAAGGTATTCTCAAACTGTATCCCACCAATATCAATGAAACAATCATCTCATCATTATGTTACGGACTCAGTGAATGTCCCTTTAAGATAGATAGAGATAGAGATAGAGAGAGATAGAGAGATAGAGAGATAGAGAGATAGAGAGATAGAGAGATAGAGAGATAGAGAGTGTGTGTGTGTGTGTGTGTGTGTGTGTGTGTGTGTGTGTGTGTGTGTGTGTGTGTGTGTGTGGCGTGCTTACATCAATAGAAGATAAAGGACGTAATGACGTTATTAAAGAAGCAGAAGAAGAAGAAGAGAGAGAGAGAAGGGAGAGAGACACCAGCCTGCTAGTTTTCTCTATCGATGGATGAGAAACAATAACTGTGTCTACCACTGAAATCCATGTATGGAAGTTGGAAGTAATCCGGTGGAGTTCACTTTGTTGCTGACCTGTAGAAGGAAACAGGTATTTGTGTGTGGACGACCACGTTTCGGATGCTTTTCGGGGTGAGGAAGTCACTACCAAGTAAACACTGAAGTGTCGTTTGGGTTCCATCATGGAACGTTTGGATTTCGTATTTACTCTCTCTATGTTTCTCTACGTCTACGTCTTATCTTCAGACAACGGTGGTTGTTGAAGAAGCCCTTGCTCATGTTTCACCTTATGGCTTGCAGAACTGAACTTTAAGAACCATTCCTGAACTTGGAGTTTGAGACTTTGTCTCACACTCACACACACACACACACACACACACACACACACAAAGAGTTTAGTTTTGGGGTTAACGTTCAAGGTTTAACATTTTTGAATTCTAACATACTAACATTTTTACTTCTATTTTACGTATTATCATAAGTAGTGATTAATAAAATAGTTTTTAACACTGAATCATGCTCAGTGTGTTTCTTTTGTTGCTGGTTCGTGACAATTAGCACAGGTCGTTCCTGGGACCTTGCTGTTTGCAATTTGGCTGCTAGATTTCCAACATACTTTGGGAAGCACTGCGACAAACACAACATAAATGCAAGTCTTTTTTATTGCTAGTTACAGGTTGGAAGTGGTGAGAAACCATGGACAAATACTGAGCATTCTCAGTAGCCATTCCATAAACACTCCTAGCATTCCAATTGCAAAATACTGCAGGTGCTGCAAATCTGAAATAGAGCAGAAAATGCTGGAAATATTCAGCAGGCCAGGCAGCATCTGTAGAGGAAGAAACAGTTCACATTTCTGATCATTGATTTTGTGAAAGATCATCAACCTGAAATGTTAACGTTTTTCTCTTCACAGAGCTGCTTATTTCCAACATTACCTATTATTATGTAACATTCTCCTGAATATTTCCTCCTTTTAGCTGTTTGCATGTGATTATACGCTTACTTGAAATACTAATGAAAAAGCATCTCCTTAAACCTACATTCATGTTGCTGGAGACTGTCATCAGCACGTGACAACATAAAATCCAGCAGAAGAGTGGGAGAGTGGGCAAAGAAGTGGCAGATTGAATACAGTGTAGGGGAGTGTGGGGTTATGCACTTTGGTAGCAAGAATAAAGGTGTGGGCTATTTTCTAAATGGGGAGAGAATTCAGAAATCTGAGGTACAAAGGGAATTGGGAGTCCAAGTTCAGGATTCTTTTAAGGTTAACTTGCAGGTTGAGTCGGTAGTGAGGAAGGCAAATGCAATGTTAGCATTCATTTCGAGAGGACTACAACATAAAAGCAAGGATGTACTGCTGAAGCTTTATAGTGCATTGGTCAGACCACATTTAGAATTTTGCGAGCAATTTTGGGCCCCCTATCCAAGGAAGGATGCGCTGGCCCTAGACAGGGTCCAGAAGAGGTTCACAAGAATAACCCCAGGAATGAAAAGTTTAACATAGGAGGAGCATTTGATGTCTTTGAGCCTGTACTCGATGGAGTTCAGAAGGATGAGGGGGGATCTCATTAAAACCTATCAGATACTGAAAGGCTTAGATAGAGTGGACATGGAGTGAACATTTCCATTAGTAGGAGAGTCTAGGATCTGAAGGCACAGCCTTAGAATAAAGGAATGTCCTTTTAAAACTGAGGTGGAGGAATTTCTTCAGTCAGCGGGTAGTGAATCTATGGAATTTGTTACCACAGAGGGCTGTGCAGGCCAAGTCATTGGGTGTATTTAAGGCAGAGATTGATAGGTTCTTGATTGATAAAAGGGTTACAAGAGAAGGTGGGAGAATGGGGCTGAAGAATAAAAATCAGCTATGAGTGAATGGTGGAACAGATGATGGGCCAAAAATGGCCTAAATCTGGTCCTATATCTTATGGTCTAAAAGTAACATTGAGTAGGGCCCTGATTTAGTATTTACCAGTTAAGGAAGAAAGTGCTCACTTACCAACAGTCACCTCGATGTCAGTGTCCTTGGTGAAATACTGCAAGACAGGCCCGGACACATACCCAGCTCCAAGCAACAGCACGCGCCCCTTTGGGCTCATCGTTCTAATTTGAGCAGACTCCCTACAAAGATGGGCATCACGGTAAAGCTGCAGATGGTGAAACAACTCAAACAATATTCTTTAAAAACATGGAAATTGCTCAAATTAATAAACTTTGAAATAGCAATCATTCAAATTCTGATTCAAATGTTAACTGAAACACAGCAGCACCAAACAAGACTCATTATAAATATACACTAGTACCCTGCTCAGTGCTTTCCAGACAGTGGGCTGATCTATTACAGCTATTTTAGTCCTCCGGTCTGATCACTCTCAGTGGCACATGCCCTTGTATTTAAAAAAAATCACCAGCTAATTCTGTGCGTTAGTGTGTTGGAAACCCGGCGCAAAATCCTGCCCTTCACTTCACTTCTAGCTGCCAGTTTCCCTCCAGCCCTGTACTCAATCCGTTCACAGACCTTAAGTCCTGACAACCCAGGTTGATCCACAAACTGAGCACCCAAGTATATGCATGCACTGACCGACAACCCTCCCCCAGGAAGTGGGTTAGGAGTTCACCAAAATCCCCACCCCCAGTTAATCATCATTGGGTGTCTTGGAATCAAAACTGTTAATATGTGGTTCAAGCCCAACACATCATTCTTGGGAGTTAAAGTTTAGCCAATGTTTCAGTGGTAATGTGTACAGATCCAAACAGCTACTTCACTTCAACCATTCGGTTCTTGAACCAACCTGCACAACCCTAATCGCTGGGTTTAGCAAATACCATGACCACTTTGATCACTTTGCACTAAAATGGACTTTATTATTGTTCTAATTGTGTTCTTTCTTATAAAAATTATTGATGTCTTTTTTTCTTGTGAATGCTGCTATGTGCCTGTGATGCTGCTGCAAGTTTTTCATTGCACCCGTGCATACATGTACTTCTGCATGTGACAATAAGCTTGACTTTGCACCATCCTTCTGATGAATCATGTGGTCAGACGGCACACAAAACTTGCACTAAGGTACTACTATATATTTAAACCATGATAAGGATTAAGGCACTCTTCTGGGGAAAACAAATCTCTGCGGTTCACACAATCATCATATAGAAGCTGGAAACAAAATCAAAACCAGCATCTCTGTGCAGGGAATCACAAATATTTTTTGAGAGATTAGCAATTACAGTTAGCAACCACAGAACCACCATCAGCAAGCAATTTGCCTTGTCTCATTTAGTTGGTTATTTAGCCAGGATGGCACAAGAAATAAAGAAAACCTTGCTGATCAGTGCACTGTTCGCTACATTTGTCAGCCAGAGCTTATTACTAGCGGTGACCAATCCTTGCTCACCACTGACTAACTATGGCAAGGCCAAGTGGTGTGATTTTAGACTTTGCACAACATCACGCTGTCATATGGCAAGGGAGAGGGGGAAAACAGGGTGCAGCAGAACAAGCCCTACCCATGAAACAGCTGAAAAAAAATGGTATCCCTGGCTTCACCTGCTCTCAAACCTATCAAAAATATTGAATGGTTCTGAAGGTTTCTGATTCCAACCATCAAACAAACTTGATGGTATTCATACGGAAATGCTGGCATCTCCCAGCAAGTTCAGACCCTTTCCACAGTGGGAATTGAGTGAGTCAAGTAATGGACAGAAATCTTGAGGAAGCATTGTCCCAAATTTCAGGTGTGAACTCCACAACAGGAGAAGCTCCAGTTCCACAGCATGCTCCATTCCCCACTTTCCTCTCCTGTCAGATTCCATCATCTCCCAGCTTCTGGTGCTATTCCCACCCTCCCTTCCCCCATCTGTCTATCATCCCTCCCCACCTGGATCCGCCTTTTGCCTACTTGCTCTTGCTCCATTCCTTTCCCTCCACTTTTTTTTACATATATGGCTATCGCCCCTCCCTCTTTCAGTCCAGATGAAGGGTCATTTCCCTCCACAGTCGCTGCCTGAGCCACTGAGTTCCTCCAGCTTTCTTTGCGTTGTTCCAGATTCCAGCGTCTCAAGTCTCTTGTGTCCCCAAGCTCCAGAGGAAGAATGACAATTTATTATTCTACCTCATAAACCCTATATTATTTCTTATGGTGTACCCTAATAGTAGCTTTACAAAACATGACAGGCTTCTATTGGAATTAGTCACAACTGTCGAGAAAATTGAAGCGTGATGGTATTTTTGGCAGCATTATGCAATTGAAAATTGATTCTCTTCTCCTCCTCCATCCAGAGTGAAACTTGATGATGGCCATTTCAAGGTCATCTCTTGGAAAATTTCTATCTGAACTCAGTTGCAGATGTCACTCCCCATGCAACAGCTCTTTTCAAGCACTGACAGGGAACTTAGATCATGTTGTCATGGGTGTGCCTGCCATTTGGCAACCCTAGGAGATCATACTCCCCTGCATAGTATTAGGCCAGAGGCCTTTAGACCAAGGAAATTACTAACATTGGCATCCCCTTATCCAGAATGAAATGACCTCCCATCACTCTTCACTCTCTCGTTTGCTCCCAACCAGAGGCCCAAGGTCACCTGCTGGTCCTGCTCCCGTCCCTCCTGAAGCCGATACGCTGCAATAGATGTCAGATTCCCCACCTCCAATCCCTGCCCTAATAACTGATTTCTCACTCCCTATTCCCCATACCAGTCCTGACACATCATACAGAACATCAACAGCTAGTCCTTTCTGATCCAACCTCTCCAGCCCAGCATCAGCCCCCAATTCTTCCCCATCCCCCATCCCCCTTCCCCCACCCCAAACATCAACTGACAGCCCTTCTCATATCCCCACCACTACTAGAAGTTGGGCCCTACTGCACTCCCTTCCACATCCAGGCCCACTCTGTTGGTGTTTGCTGCTCTGGCATTTCAACACACCTAATGAGTGCATTCAAAATTTCTGGTCAAATGTATCATTACAGTGGTTAGTATAAATAAAAATAAAATTTAATATGCACAACAAACAGAGGGACTACTGCTTTCAGAGTAGCTCTTAACAGAGTTCTCATGAGGAGTTACTCCATTCAGATACTGTTTTGCATTCTCTGCAACTTCCATTCTGATTGATCAGGCTGTAGACAGGGAACTCCTCAAGTTCCACTAACGATCGGACTTCAGTTTATTCAGGCTCTGCCAAAGTTATGGAGCAGGGCTCCTATCGGGGAACTGAGGAGAGGGAGAAAAATCTTACCCCCATTCCTTCACAGAGAGACAGAGACAGCTATGGGTAGCTGAGCGGAGGAACCCTCCTATTTATATCAAATAACCTGCCTTCCCTATGCAAGTCAGAAACAGGCTAATTCTGACTTTGCAGTGGAGATCACAGTCAGGTGATCAGCTTGCTGGCCAAACTGTTGCCAGATGTCTGGAACAGTGTCTGGCTTCTTCCAGCCTTAGTGAAGATTCTTGACGGGAAACGTTAAATTTATCGTCATTGTAACATTCCAGTGATAACAATCTACTTCATGCACTGAATTAGATTTAAGCTACAGACCCTCAATGTGGAAATGTCCTAATACATTGCTTCACTTGAGAGGAGTTAAATGCACTGTTCTGGTCACATTCTTAGAATAACACAATGCCAACATCATTAAGTGAAAAAAAATCATGAAATTACTGATTATTTAGAAACAAAATAGTTGACTGGTTTAGATAAAGAGAGACAAGTTGTTCTCAGTAGCAGATGACTGAATGACAAAAATTTAGTCATAGGATACAACGGCTTACTTTTGTTCTAAATGCAATTAGCAGCTATGATCTGGAATCAGGCAAGGGTAATGTATACAGAATCAATTAGGGCTTTCAAAATTTGCTATGGGGAAAGAGCAGGGGAGTGGGATGGATGGATAGCTCCACCAAGGTTATAGTAAAGGCTGGATGGGTTGAACAGCCTCTGCATTTTAACAACTGTATGATTTTACAATTCCATTCACATGAAGGTGCTTCACAAATAGATAACTTCCAACTGCTCAGAACACAAACTAAAGCTGTAGGTCTGCTTTGGAGCATGTGAAAATTGTCAAATTTAGTGCGCAGAGTCAACTGGGCGCAGTGTGCTGAAAATGAATATTACAATCTCTATGTTGTGATCAAAATCCCATCCGACTTCAATTCTTTTGACTGCAACAAGATACTGGTTACAATGGAAACAATAAACCAAAAGTAGCAGTGAGAGACAAAGATTACAAAAGACTCAAGTGGAACTCAAAGAACAAAAAACTCTGGGTTGTATTTGCTGAAGCTTCAAATTACACTGGGCTGCTGCACTCATTACCAAACCAGTGATCTTTGCTAGAAGTGAGCACGTTATGGTCATGACCCGACAATAATCACAGGGCAACCCCAACCCATTGAGTTGAATAACTTAGCGACATTTGGTGCCTTGGCTCATCTGTGAGCAATGGTCACCCAGAGGGTCATACACCACCAACATCAAAAACAGTTCAATAATTTGTAAATTAGCCTGATTTAAACTAATTCCTCTTCACTGAAATAATACAACTTTTGAGCTAGTAGGTTCCAACGAGAGGAGCACAGTGCAACACTGCAGCAGCTCAGTTATGCAATTGACATATTGTACAGATACCGCTGTCTTCAGATAGTGGTCAGCTGAAACTCGAGGGGTATACCTGTTTGCTCTCAGCTTCTGTATGTATTTGAACTTCGGAGTCAGTGAACCATTGGATGCAATTACAGCCTAGAGAAAATAACATTGAAATAGATCCATGCATTACATGTGACAGAGGTTGCATCAGTCTGTAGAAAATTTGCATGTTTCCAAACGTCAAGGATGAAAGTATACTTACATTCCGGACAACTGGGGAGAAACTATTCTCTTTCTCAAAGGGTTGTGTAGCATCAGAGGCCAGCTGTAAAGTGGGAGAGAAAGGTGTGGAAACATTCCTTTTACACATACATTCTTTAAGCTCAGACCACAAGGGCATCATTCTTTCAGGTGGCTCTAATCTAACTGCAAACATTGCCTCAATGTACTTTAATCAGCAATAAAAGCATAATCCACTTCAGTACAGGTCAGTTGATAGGATACCAAGCATCCTACACCGAATTCAGTGTATAAATATGCTCCCAGGTTTGCAAGCAAAAAAAACGTTTGTCCAACTCAAAAACTATTGAAGCTTCCCTGCAGAACTAGAGAATGTTAAAATGAGTCCAAAGGTCAATACACAGACCAGCAGAGCCTTTTACATGCTAGTCAAAAACAAATTAATGACTGGCTCTATCTCAATCGTTACTGCAATGGCATCCCTACAGTTTGAGACAATTAAGATAAGATCTTTATTAGTCTCATGTACATCGAAACACACAATGAAATACATCTTTTGCATAGTGATTTTGGGGGGCAGCCCGCAAGTGTCGCCACGTTTCTGGCGCCAACATAGCATGCCCATAACTTCCTAACCTGTACGTCTTTGGAATGTGGGAGGAAACCGGAGCACCCGGAGGAAACCCACACAGACATGGGGAGAACGTACAAACTCCTTACAGACAGTGGCCGGATTTGAAGCCGGGTCTCTGGCGCTGTAAAGCATTGTGCTAACCACTATGCTACCGTGCCGTCCTTTCCTTTGGAAGCCTTTGGAAATTACCTTTGGAAACAACCCATCCTTTAACAATAAGCTGTTTGGCACATGTCAAACAACCTGCCTTATGCTACCCCACTACAGTGAATGAATGTGTTGGCTATTTGAAGGACAACACATGATTTTAAAAAAAAGGAGCCCAGTTAAAGAATGCAATGAACTTATCAAAAAAGTGGTTTTGAAATAGTGGATACAGCTGAGAAATTGCATGACATTGCACAATATTTTTGGAACACCATGTGATTGAATTTTGTCAAACACCCATTGTTTAATGGCCGGGTAGCACACTTCCCAAAACTTGTTTGTGAAAAGTAATAAAGTGAGAAGTAATCGATTATGAGAATTATCCGGCAAGAAATATAAAAGACTGGTAAGAATTTCTATAAATATATAAAATAAAGGAAGAGAGCTACTAATAAGAATATTGGTCCTTCAGAGGATGAGACTGGGGAATTAATAAGATGTTGTCGCTGCCTTCATGGCAGAAGGCAATGAAAACATCCCAATACTAGTAAAAAATCTTGGAGCAAAAGGGTGGTAGGAATTAAAATATTAACTATTATAGAAATCTAAACTAAAAGGACTAAAGGCCGACAAGCTCCATGGACCTGAAGGCCAGCATGCTATGGTCTGAAAAGAAATGGCTGTAGAGTTAGTGGATGCATTGGCTGTGATCTTCCAAAATTCCTTCAATTCTGCAAATATCCCAGGCAACTGGGAAATTTCAAAATATAACACCCCTGTCCAAGAAAGTGGCAAGTAGACACCGGGAAACTATAGGCCAGTTAGCTCATATATGTCATTGGGAAATGCTGGGAGCCTTTAAGGAAGCAGCAGCAGGAATTTTGAGAAAATCATAATAAAACTATGTTGACTCTGCTTGATTGTTTGACAAGAAATTGGTGTTTGACAAATTTATTAAAGTTCTTCAAAGAGTGGAGAAAGGAGGAAATAGGTAGACTTAGTGTATCTGTATTTCTAGAAGGCAATTGATAAGCTGTCACAGAAGAGGTTAATGCACAGGGTAAGACCTTATGGCATTGGGTAGTAATATGCTAGAACCATAGGACAGTACAGCACAATACAGGCCCCTTCGGCCCCACAATGTTGTGTTGACCTTTAAACCTCGCCTAAGACTATCTAACCCCTTCCTCCCACATATCCCTCTATTTTAAATTCCTCCATATGCTTATCTAACAATCTCTTGAGTTTGACCAATGTACCTGCCTCCACCACCACCCCAGGCAGCGCATTCCATGCCCCAACCACTCTCTGGGTAAAAAACCTCCCTCCGATATGAACCTCCCTCTAGGATGGAGAAAGGAGTGGCAAACAAACAAAAAAATGATTCAGGATAAAAACGTCACTTTCAGATTAGCAAACCATAATTAGTAGGGTACCACAGGGATCAGTACTGAGACTTAACTACTTATGGCCTATATTTATGACTAAGGTGAAAGGACTGAACAGGGAATAGAAAAAAAAAGGACAGGCACAGTGGTGCAGCTAGTAGAGCTGTTGCATCATACTCCAATGACGTGGTTCAATTCTGACCTTCCACTGCTGCTGTGTGGAGCTTACACGTTCTCCCTGTGATTGGTGCATTTCCACTGAATGCTCTGGTTTCCTCCCACATGCCAAGGATATGTAGATTGGTCGGTTAGTTAGCCAGTGTAAGTTGCCTCTATTCTGTTGGTGAGTAGTCAAATCCAGGGGGAGTTGATGAGAATATGTCCAAGGGGAAATTAGTGGGAGCATGGGAATGGTCATGATCAGATCCAGCACAATCTCAACGGGCGTAAATGGCCTCCTCCTTAGAGAGCACTAACTTAATACACTTCTCAAAAGAATATAAATATGTATTTTAGCTAAATTTGCTAGTGATACAAGAATAGATGGAAAATTAAGTTGTGAGGGAAGTGCAGAGAATATGCAACTAGATAATATATTGGTTAAGGGTATGGTTAATAATTTGGCAGAGCATGATGGGGGGGAAATGTGAGGTTAGAAAAGCAGAATATTGTTAATATGAGGGAAACTATAGCATGTTACCGTACAGAGAAATCTAGGAGTCTTCATACATGAAAGAGACAAAGTTAGCATACAGGCACAACAAGTAATTAAAGTGGCAAACTTAATTAATTAATTACAAAAACTTAGCTGAGGCTGGCCACTAAGCTAAAAGCAGGGAAGTCTCTCTGCACCTGGACTACTGCTCATACTTATGGTGTCTTTATTTAAGGGAGGGGCAGGGTGGAATTTACTTCCACTGCAAGTAGTTCAGAGAAGGTTCACTAAGCTGCTTCCTGCAATAAAGGGGTCATCTTACGAGGAAAGATTGAATGGGTTGAGCCCATACTCACTGGAGTTTAGGAGACCTTACTGAAACATACAGAATACTGAGGGTTGAATAAGGTGGATACTGAGAGGATATTTCTCCTTTTGGAGATATCTAGTACCAGAGTGTATGATTTCAGGGTAGCAGGTCATCTAATTAATATGGAGACTCAGACGAATTTATTCCCCTAGAGAGTTGAGTCTTTGTAAGTTTCTATATCAGAGAGCTATGCGGACTGGCTTATGTAACTAAATGGTCAATTTCTTGGGCTATAGGGGAGTCAAAGTTATGAGGAACAGGTGGGAAATTGGAGTTGAGATCGAGATCAGATTAGTCATAATCTTTATTAAATAGCAGAGCAAGCTTAATGGCCCACATGACCTACATCTGTCTTACCTCTTATCTACTTGTTTTCTTATGTTCTGGGTCCTCTGTACATGTAGAAAGCACTCCCCCAGGCAGTGATGTAAAATGGTGTATAATGTACACTTGGACATCATTTATACAAACAAATCCAGTGAATGGTGCTGGAGGATTAAAGTCTGCTTTGCATTGGTTAAAGGAGGACTGACTTTCTCTGTTGCACTGCCAGGGATTTCAAGGTGTCCACTGTTTTCTACGTAGTTACTTCTTCAAGCTATTTACCTTGCCTTTCCTCATGCCCCAACAGTCCCAAAGCTTCCACTATGCAAGACCAATGTCCTCAACACCTCTGATCAGGAGTCTGACCACAAATAAATCAAGTTCTTCTATTCTCCAATAGAAATAGTGCCAATTAGTGTCATTTTGATTAAATTACATCAACTGGTAAAACAAAATGCCATCAAAGCCCTCACAAGGGGCATCTCTTATTTGACTTTTCCAAAAAGTAAGTGAAATAACACGGTTAAAACCCATACTAGTAGAACAGAGGCAGAGAAGGAAAAAGAATGCCAAACAATATGACAGGTTAAATCTTCTACAGATTTCAATCTTACCATCTCCCATAAATATGGGCAAAGTTTGTCTCCAAAATATTCCGTAGCCTCTATTGGAAGCTGTGCAGGCAGATTGTCAATTGAACACATCAAGATCCCCTTGCCTTCCAAGCTGCAATACAGAGAATTACAAAATAGTAAATTGTAAGCTGCTATTGTTGAATATTTTTTTATTCTGACGGACACAAATGATTATTCTTATAAATCCTCACAAGTACACGGTACGCGCAGCTGGTTTACTGATCTATCAAAAACAGGAACGCTCTATTGCTTTGCAATGGGAAATTCCACAGGCAGACTTTTTTTTGAGAAATAAATTGAAAACTGCCCGTGCATTTTATTTGTACCAAATACCAAAACAAAATAGCAATCGTTCAAGGAAGACACTTATGCAACTGATTTGATGGACATATAACTCTAAAATGTAAAAACGCCTACCTGTCATGAATGCTTTGCCTTTCTGCATCATACATACAAAATGGCATGTCAATGGTGGTGCACTCAGTCATAAACTCAATGGAGCCACCTGTGTCAGCAGAAATATCACAGATTGCCAAAAATCTAAAAAAAGGAAACACAATACAAAAACCTCAGGTTATGGCATGCCCATAGAATGTTGTGTGGGGACTTGCTGTGCAGTTTTATTACTTGGTTAGTTACAGACTCCATCAACAACAGAGGCTGTTAGTAAAGTTAATTGCACAATGCAAACCACAGTTTCCTCAGGGCTCTAGTCAATCACTAGTCAATCAGTTTTGCGTATAGAAAACTCGGTCATGGATCTCAAAAGAGCTGCGCTACTGTGACCCAATTAAACAGAAAATCCTTTGAAAGGCTATGTTTAATACACATGCCACATACACATGTATATAGTGATTACTGGAACAGTCTGCTAGTACCTATCCCACTGCTCTGGATCTAGGTTATGCAAGGATTTCAGGGCTCAAATCCAGTCTACACAACACTAGGTCCAGTTGTCAACTGCCCTTCAATTATTGTTTGCAGAAGATTACATTCTCATGGGTTGCAGGCCAGGGATAGAGGAGGATGTTCTCCCAGCAAACTGCAGCAGGCAGTGCCATTGTTGAGAGCCTGGGGTGAGGAGGTTGTGGGGACATACTTCTGTGGGCCGGTTCCCTTATTGTGCAGGAATTTGGAGTTCCTTCATGTTCTCTGTGACATTCCCTCGTGATGAACTCCAATACATCCTCAAGGAAAAGTGGAATTTCTAAAGCTGTTTTGGGGTGTTGTTCCCAATGCATTATTTAAAGTTGCTTGCTCACTTTGACGGCAGTTGTGAAGAAGCAGGTAGTTTTTTCTGAGAATGCAGCACACAGAATCACAGAAATGATTACAGCCCATCAAAGTTTCTACATAAAAGAATCCCACTTAACCCATTTCCACCCTCTTCCCATCACCTTGCAAATTCTTTCCTTTCAGTTACACGTCCAGCTCCATTTTGAATGCAACGATTGAATCTGCCTCCACTATTTCACTGTCAAACCCTAACCACTGGCTGTATGAAAATTGATTTGCCTAGTCATGTTACTACTTTCTGATCCTTCATTAGTTAAGTGTGCTAAATCTCCACGATAATGCAAGGAGCATTCAAATATCTCCATTCCCTTTTATTACATAAAGCTCTGTCAGTTTTTGTCTCTGTGGTTTGCACAGGATGTGGCATGGAGGCTTTTGTTTTAAAAATTGTTTCCCTGCAAATATGCAAAATGTTCCAACTCAGAGATAGGACAAGGTAATTACAGTAGGCAGGTTCTTAACATGAATGAAATTTAAATAATATTCACCACCTGTTGCTGTGGATCACTGAATTCACCCCTGCAACTGCGAAATCCTCCTCCCCACCCCATGTAATGGAATGTGATCAAACCCCAAGAAACAGAACATTGAAAATAAGAGCAGCAGCAGACCATATAGCTGCCTGAGGCTCCTCTTTGTAACAATGATTCACCAGCAAAATACTGCAGATGCTAGAAATTTGAAATAAAAAACAAAGACTGCTATAAGTACTCAGCAGGTCGGGCAGTATCTATGGGGCGAGAAATAGAATTCATATTTCATGTTGATGGCCAGCACCTTTCTTCACACATACTTCCCAACATTTTCTGTTTTTATGCACGCTCCTCTGAAGATTCCATCAAGATAACAGAAATCTTTCTACATGTGCATTTTGGTTAATGAAAACTGCCCAGATGCAATAAACAATGAGTATAGGTTAGATACACATTATATTACTGGTTTATAATAAGCCTACCTGTGTGGTAAATTTGGGCAACCATCACTGGTTGGGTCCAAACTTTTGGCAGATGCTAACAAATTCTGGGCATCCAATCGGGTAAGTAATCGAGGTGTATCTGGTTCCCAATAAATACCGTTCACCAAACAAGAGGTATATGGGGCAATCTGAAACATAGCATGGACATGTTGGCATCTTCAAAGACTTAAAGAAGTCCCCTTTAAAAGAATTTTAATTACCAAGTCCAATTTGACATATTCCAGACTCTTAGAGGAGAACAGACTTAAAGGGCAATTTAATCACAATTTATAAGATATTGAGAGAATTAGACTATGTTTACATAGAAAATTTCTTTCAACTAAATAGGCTAAAGGGGACCAGGGCATAATCAAATTATGTAAAGGCTGAAGTAGGTTAAATATTAGAAAGCTGTTCTTTTCTGAAGAATAGGTTGTTTCCATTTAAAATATCACTGATTCTAGAAACTTCCTCAGACAGGATTTGGGTACCTTTGTGGGTGGGATGGAGATTACCTTGGAGAAGAGGGAGGTAGCCTATGACATTAATGAGTCACCCTGAATGCTTTAATCACCGTGACGTGTTTTTGATTTGTCTCCCCCTGCCCCCGATAAGCCTCTGTTCTTACCTGTACTTTGCCTCACCCAGGTTATCACTTGGTTTTGGCTAAACTGGTGAATGTTTAAGAAAATGATACACAAGAATGAGAGAAGTTGGAGGAAGAACATTAAATCTTTCTCCGCCCATCTTTTAGATAGGCTTATATGCTTTCATATATTGAACTAATATAGAAAAAACATGAAATCTGTGATAGAACAACATGGAACAGATATCTCTGCATTATCGAGTTCTACATTCTGTCACACTTGGCATCCTAAGTTTTAAAAATGTTGCTCAAAATCTTGGGATCTAGGGTATTTTCATTGCAGGGTGCCACTTAGTGGACCCCAGTTCTACTACGCTGAGGTCAGTACACCAACATTACTTGATGTAAAAGTCCAACCCCATCGAATGAGGAGTTGCAAGACCACCATTAAGCTTGATCCCCACGTTTAAGACTAATTCCAACCTCTACAGTCACATCCTGATGAGATTTACTTTGTAAAGGGCAAGCAGAAACTCCAGGCTTGACGAGGTCAACAGTAAACTCCAGAAACAGCAGAGATCCCAGATAGCATAATCCTTCCCACTTTCCGTGAGTCCTGCCAGATTTAAAGTAGGGTTTTGGCAAATTTTATTTAAAATAAAAACTAAAAGTATTGGAAATACTCAGCAGATCATGTAGCATCTGAGAGAAACAGAGCTCATAATTCAAGTCAATGACCTTTCACCAGAACAGAGAAAACTTAGAAATCAAACAGGCTTCAAATGAAGGCTTGTTAGTTGTAGGTGATCTGTCTGGAGAGGATACAAACAAAAGGAAAGAAATATATACACAGGAGAGAAAAAAAATGCTGGAACCGTGATATACCAGTTATCTCATGGCTAAAGAAAATGACGTAAACAACATTGCTTCCCTGTGGACAGTAGAGGTTTATCTCTCAGCCAATCTCCAGACATACTATAAAAATGGACCAGTGAGACACACAACACAGGCACTTGAAGGAAATGGCTCTTTCATTAAACCTTAACTCCAGTCAGAGGATGCATTTCTGCATCATGTTCAGTATAATATTACATTATACCAAGTAGATGTATCATGGTTTCTTACATCGGTATTGAAGCGCGAGGTGTATAACTCAGGGTGGTGCTGATATTCCACAGGATCATACTTCCCATCACTCTTTCTGACAAGATGGTGATGACGGCTAAGAACAGTGCAGTAAATCTTAGTTTGATCTGTATAATCAATAACAGGAAATTAGTTCCAAAGAAAAACACACATTAATTATTGTAACCAGCAGAATCTGATCATTCATATTGCCTCCCCTCCTTTCCCTTTTTGGACATTATTCCGCACCACTTCCCCACAGCATAAAACAATTCATGACCAGATCAGCAAGGAGCAGCCATTCTAGTTTTTATTCTCTGCTGAGGATACTTTCCAACCAGCAGAAGAACTGTGGACACAATACCTTGTACATGCACCTTGTAGCAGATGGTGATAACAATCATACCCGTTTGAATTCTGACCTTTTCCTTTCCACTGGCCACTTAGATGAAGGAGAAAAGATCACTTCCCTCAGCGTTTGATAAAACAATAGTTCCTTGGTATTTTAATTTAAACAACAGTGATGCATACTCAAAAATAGCTCATTACTGTCGGAATAAAAAAAATCAGTCTGTACCACTGAACAAAAAAATAACGGTTGCTTCTAGAACCATAAATGGGAAGTGAGACACTTGTTAAATTGCATTTCAGAATTCAATCACCTCCATTTAAAAAGCTACTCACTCTTTTTTTTATCTGCTGGCTCAGAAGAGAGAATTCACATAGGTGGAGATGAGAGACAGCAAGGGGCAGACTTTGGGAGTTCAGGCTGCCAAACAATGGTGATACTGCTGGACAAAGTATTAATCAAGAAATAAGAGGAGCCAATAACAAAGGTTATAGAATAATCATAGTGCAGTATTGACAAATAAAATGAGTTTCCAGGAAGGGTTGCTGAGTGCTTCCTAGAGCAACCAGGAACAGTTTTCAGTCTCACTTTAGCTGATGAGGTAGCATCAATTAGTAATCTAATTCTAGGGAATCATTTAGAGAAAAATGTTCTTAATATATCAATAAATCTGAGAGTGATCTACTCAAATAGAAATAGATTCGTATGAGTGTTTTGAAAATAGATTAAAAAAGGTATAATACTTATTTCCCAAAGGCAGACAGGGCACAGGGCCCATAATGAGAGAAGATGGAGCACAAAGGGCAGACAGAGCACAGGTCAGATTCAATTCCGTAGAGTGTTAATGGCAGAGAGGGGCGAACTGACATCAACCCTTGAGCCAAAGTGCATGGAAAAGCATCCTTACATGTGCAGAAGGAAAAGATGTTACCAGAAAAGCAACATGAAGGATCTTCCAGTTTTCTCTAAACAGTTGCAAAGTTGTTACTATCATCTAATAGGGTATCATGCACGTTAAGCATGGGCTTAGTCATCAGTTCTTCTGTAATTTTAACACTACACAAGTATTGATACACCATTCAAGTATATCCAGTGCTTGCTGCTGGACTGTAAACTCAATGCTGATGAATCCAAGCCTGTGAAGTGGCTGCTTTTGTCCTGTAATTTGGTACACTAAGATGTATACAATACCACTTCCCATTAAAATTTAAGCAAGCATCTCATGAGGAAGGGTTTCTTTTTAAATAGATACATGTTTTGACTACTTTGGAGTGTGACCAAAGTCCTAGAGAGCGTCTTTGTTTACATAACATTGAATTACTGAAGTCATAGCCATTAAATACCTCCAGAACGGAAAACATCTCGCAGCTCATGTGGCTCAACAAATTCACAGGGAAGTTCATTAAATATTTCTTGAGCTCCCTGTAAAGGGAACACCAGTTGTTATTGCAAAATGCATTTCATGTTGTCCCTTTCCCCCAACCTTTTACAAATATATCCAGAGTATATTGTTGTTCAGCAAGTTCTTAGGTTTACATTAAACACCAGTGGTGCATCAAGTAGTACTGCTGTCTCACGGTTTCACAATTCTGACCTCACGTACCAGCGTGAAATTTTAACTTTCTCGCTGTGATCTCTTGGGTTTCCACTGTGTGCCTCATACCTCTCTCATTCCAAAAGCATGCTAATTGGAAGGTTAATTGCTACTGTAAATTAGCCCCATTGTAGATGGGTGAGAGAGAATCAGCTTGGAGTTGATGGGTATGTGAGAGCGAATAGATTGCAGGGAAAAAAGTGGAGGAATGGGATTGATGGGAATGCTCTGAGAGTGAAACAGCACCATTCACGTCATAATAAAGTACGAGGAAAAACTGAGCATATTTAATGTTAACACAAGCCAGCACCAAGGTTATATGAAAGAAACCAGGAGGGAATACAAACAAAATGTTTTGAAAAATCTGGAATGGATTTCACAACCACCATTGAATATGCATGCAAAAAATTTATCGCAATCTCAAATAAAAATTCAACAATTTTTGTGCAGTTTCCATAATAAAAATGGTTTCCACCCAATCATAATCTAATCCTTCTGATTCTTGTGTAAAATTAACAGGGCAATAAATTAAATACAAGAAACTGGGGAAAAAGCCACTCTTAGACCTTAGCCCTCTTGTATTAACCGCCAACCTTTCCAAACTAAAGATGACTGCAACTGTTACCAGCAATTCACCTCAAGTATTTTCTCGTGAAGTGGCCTTTCAGTTCTAACAGGCTAGGAATTACTATTCCAAAAACAGAAACAGGGAATTAGAAGAAAATGTGGGTCTTTTAAAAGAAAGTTCACTGAACATTTGACATTTCTGGATAGAAATGAAACCCATTCATAGACTTGTTTCTCCAGTTCAACAGTTCTCCAGGTTCAACTGCTGTGAACCTGGTCACAAGGAGTAAATAGACAGTCAAACTGGTTGGGTTTTCAAAGCTCTGGATTAATAATTGATAGACAAGTCTTTTTAAATCAGAACTGTTATCTGACCAAACTCAGATCTGCTTGCAATGACGTGGAAGGCTCCCGCAACTTCAATTGAACAGAATGGATATACTGTACAAACACTTGTAGAGTTTCATAAGGACACAGAATTGTTAGATGGGAAAGACCACAGAAATAACAGTTCCCCTTCTACAATCCCGGTAATCACGTGATGCAATGAGATGGAGCTGTTGCATAATCATAACATATGATATCTGTCTATCACTGATCCAGGCATGATCAGCGGTGGCAAGCAGTTACTTCAAGCCATGTCTCCAATTACTCAAACACAGAATTTAAAAATATTATTTCCTGAAAGAAATCAACTTCCATTTCAATGAATCTACATTACTCACTTCCAGTGATTCCCATTATTGCTCACTGGAATATAGTTTCAAAAGTCCTTCTGAATTGTTCCTTCTGCAACTGTCCTTGAACAGGTGGAACAGCTTAACAAGTGTGTGACAAATCCTTTAGTATGCAGCAGCCAGAGCAATGTCAAGTATCCCATCATGCTTTGGGAGGATACTATGCTGCCTTGGAAGAAATGCTGGAAACCACACAACAAAGAGGCACAGTGAAGGAAGTTCACGTAATCGACACCTGGTCAGTCTCAATCGAGAACATCGCTGAGACAGCTTTACAGCCCTGTGGACTATCCCATTGTAAACATCCCACCGTGAGCTATCATCCAGAAGAAAACATCCCACCGTGATCTATCCAGAAGACAGAACAAGCAGATAGGGGTGTTTGGGACTGACATCTTGCGGAAAATTACTACTACTTGATAGATTACAAATCTCAAATAAACACGCTGGTAATTTAGGAACCAAATTGTTAAAATAGTTGTGGGATGGCACCAGCAGCAATTTGAAGAAGTTATGGAAACACATCCCCGTATGGATAAGGACTAGAATTAAGGATGTGTAAAACCAATAAAGAACTAAGCAATGTTTGGGAGGTGTGTGAAGAAATGTATAAAAAGTTGCTTTACAAGATGACCAGCAGCAGTGACTCTGGAGACCAACCACTGAAGACGACCGAGTCACAGACTCAGAAGAACTCGCCAAGATTGAATCCCAGCCAGGTTCATCAAGAGTGAAGACAGAGTGAACTGAGAGTGAATATCTGAATACAGGTAGTGAGTTTTGGAAGTTGTGCAAATAACTAAAAGGAGTTGTGAAATTAAAGAGCTAAGTGATTGAAGCTACATGGTGAATCTTTGAGTCGTTTAAATCAATTGTGATTAATAAAGTAGTCATCAGGCAAAGCCATTGCCTGGTGTGTTTTGTTGTGTGCTGTATTTAATTGGTCACAAGTAATTGGCAGCAAGAGAGGCACAGTACATCCCAACATCACAATTGAGCTACTCATTAACTGAATTTGTTAACTCCCATCATAAGGATGAACTCTGTTAATGACAAAGGATCTTAGACCTGAAATGCTAATTGTTCCTCTGTAAACAGGTGCTGCCTGACCTGCTGAGTGTTTCCAGTATTTTCTGTTTATTTTATTTCAGAATTCCATCATTTACAGTTTTTGTTTGGACTTTCATAAAGAAATAATATTTGAAAGCAACTTTGAAAGCCATTATCTAGTTCCTTTTCAATGGTTTAAAAATAAATTACTGGCATCCTGACTTAAATAATGGCGCAGAAGTAAAAGAAAGCGGGTTCAGTGTCCATACTACTCTGCCATTTTCTGGCTGAAACCTGGTGATTTACACGAAAGGAATCTCTGGAATGCTGCCACATAGAATGATACAGCATGGAAACAAGCCCTTTGGCCCATTGAGTCCATGCCAACCATCAAGCACCCATTCATCCTGATCCTATTTTTTTTAAATTCACCCCACATGCCCATCAACTCGCCCGAAATTCCACCACTAGCCAACACACCAGGGGCAATTTACAGTAGCCAATTTAACCTTTCAATTCACACATCTTTGGAATGTGGAAGTACAAGCAGAGAACCTACAGGAAACCCATGCAGTCATGGAGAGAACATGCAAACTCCAAATAGACAGCACCAGATTGAACCCACACTACTGGCTACACCACTGCGTTGACCCATTTTGGCAATATATTAGAAGCATTCCCCTCCAACATGAAAAAATTACGCACAACCTACCTTGGAGACATTACCAGTGCCCGTGAACACAAATGTAACAGGTCCAATGGACTTTGGCATTAATCCCAGTGCAATCTCGTAACCGCAGTCCCGCACAGCTTGCACCGCCTGGGCACTGTTCCGGTAATTGTGGGCCATGCCAATGTGCTGTAAAACAGAGAATAGCTCTGATGACACCCATTAACATAGCAGCTCCTGAGACAGCTCCAGCTCGACAGCTGCTGGCTCTGTGACTGCATTTTAAGTGACCCCAAGTGAACAATAGAATCATACAGCACAGAAACAGGCCATTATGTCCTACCTTGTCAATGCCGACTGTGATGCCTATCTACACTCATCCCATTTTCCTGCATTAGCCTGTATCCCTCTACTCCTTTCCTATCCATGTACCTATACAAATGCCTTTTAAACAATAATTGTATCTGCCTCCATCACCTCCTCTGGCAGCTTGTTCCAGGTATTCACTACCCTCTGTGTGAAAAACTTACTCATCAGATCTCCTTTAAACTTCTCCCCTCCCACCTTCAACCTGTGCCTTCTAATTCTTGACTCCCCTACCCTGGGGGTAAAAAAGACTCCAACTATCCAATGCGCCCCATAATTTTATAAACCCCTGTCAGGTCACCCCCCCCCCCACCACCCACCCCCCCCCCCCCCCACCTCAGCCAATGTACCAGTGCGAATAAACCCAATCTCTCCTTATAACTCCAGCCCTCCATTCCTGGCAACATTCTGGCAAACGTCTTCTGCACTCTCTCCATTGCTGCCACATCTGTTCTGTAGCGTGACCACCAGAACTGTGCACAATACTCCGTGGAACCAAATGGAATATATTGCCAGGGAACCTTTCTCGGAAGCTCCCTCTGCACACCCTCAGCTTTCCTACAGGTTTCCAGCTACACTTTCATTAAAGATGTGGTAGCAGTGCAGGAAGAGGTGGAAAGGAAATTCCCAGCATTGCCGAGAAACGAGATTTCAGCCACTTTTGGTGGGCCGTTAGTAGCATTAACACCAAGTTCGTTCTCTAAAATAGGTTGGAAAATATGCTGCAAACAAGTGTGCTACAGCTTCAGCGTAGCTTCCGTACATTGAATCGGGATCCATGTGGGCCTTGATGATTCATCATGTGCAGCAATCAGAGAAGGGCATTAGTCCTTAAAGACACACTCTGCGGTGCAGCCAGATGACAAAGGCACACAGAGACGTTGACTTACTCGTGAATGAGATACTTGTCAGGTGGGAGATCGCACATGGAGCAATGCCAGAAATATCAGTAGACACGTTAAGGTGAATGCTCCAGCACTGTAAATCCTGCCCTCGTGCATACACCTGTGCTTCCACTCCCACAAATTCAGATAGATCAGGCCTACAATAGTACAATACATGAGCAGGAATTGGTGAGAGGCCAACTACATATGGAAGTGAGGTGGGGAGCAGGTTGCTATCTTGATCGCAGTACTGTCCCAGGCAGGGGGACCACTGAATCACCCAAGTAAGGAGTTCCTCAGTAATTAAATTCCCCAAATAGCACTCTTTGCAGTTTGACGAAGTCTGAGCCCTGTGGGTGTTGAGCAGTCTCTGAGGTTTGCAGTTGTCTTGTGACATATTCTGTTGCAAGCCAACAGGCCTTTTAGGTGATGCCAAAATGCAGAACTCACCAGGTTGCGTTTCCTGTTCTCTGTGGCTTTGTTCATGCAAGGAATGTTTCAAGCATGTAAAGGCACAAGACTGATGCTCTTAGCTGCACATCTGACAGTGGGAAGACGTCACACCTAATAGCATGGATCCTGACCTGATGTGCCCAGTTCAATTCAGTGATCAGCACAACTTCACCCAGAAATGATTGTGACCTTCACACCTAACCCTCAGCTTAATGCCCAGGAGAGTAGGCACAGCAGCAGCTGTGTTTCAATGGGGTTAATGACCTCATTGAAAGGGCAAGTACAGTTAAGTGCCTGACTTACCTTTATTTTAATGCTTTCAATTTGTTAGTCTTTTAATAACATTTACTATTTTTTAAATCACCTGCTGTTTTAGCTTATATCATTTAAATCTATTTCAACAGATTTTAAATGTCACTGACAAAACTGCCATGGGCTTCAGGATCTAACACCCAGATCTTAACAAACCAATTATAATTTGTATCTCTCTATGCTTGGCAGCAATGGTTGAATAACCAAACCAACAGACCCAGAAACACAAGGCCAAAAAGAACCAAAGATTCTTACCATGAAGGGAGTGTGGTGGCCTAACGCAAGGAATCGCAGTCCCAAACCATGTAAAATGTTGATCATTCCTGTCACCAACAGCAAGAAAACACACTTAGAAAATACCTTTTGGCTCATATTGCTTTTGGTTTAAGTAAGGTTGCAGAACAAGAACGTACCTGCTACCCCAGCCCACTGACCGAATGCCACAACTCTAGATCCTTTACTGTCAACCATTTTCTCATAATCAATAAGGCGAATTTCCTGGAAATTAACATGCAACAAAAAAGTTTAAAAAACATAGTTATAATACTGCAATTGTATTGTTTTGTGTATGTGTTCCTGTCCTACTATTTGTACAGGGTTCCAAATATACTGTCTTATACTCAGGGTCCAAGTAGGTTTTCCACTGTATTTAATTAATGAATTTACACACCAAATGGACAATGCTACATTTTTGCCATCACTCAGGAATAAAGCAAAGCAATCTCTTGACAATATTTGAACAAGTACAGGAAGTGCAGGCAATACACAGCAGCTGGATCAACATTTGGAAGATCTGCCATTTTCCTCTTGCAACCTGCATTGCCAGCACTTTCTCATTTCAAGTTTTCAAATTCATGACTATCCCCACCCAGTCTTGCCAGAAGTTCTCAAATCATATACTTCTGTAACAATATCTAATGTTTAAATATTACAAAAATAAGGAGTTTTATGTTACATGATAATTTAAAGAGATTTTATTCAGTTGTTACTTGCCGATTTCAGAGTTTGTGTTTATTTAACCAAATTACCTTGAAGGTAGATATGATTTTAGTAATAGGGGGAAAAAAAGACAGTTTTAACTTTCCATGATAATCATTAACAGATTCCAGTCTTTTATTCGTAACAGATAGAAACAACATGGAATCTTCCGTTCTGGACCAAAGCCAGAAACAGGTTTGCCTCAATTTACCAATTTTTGCAATTATGTCAGTGACTCGAGGGATACATTCAGTCCTTGTTATCCGATAATTTCCTATCCGTAGACCGCCCCCCCCCCCTCACTTGAGATCAGCTCCAGTCTCTATCCCACTTTTTTTTTTAAATGAACAAATCACTCTCTGTACATGTACACGTTAACAAACCAATCTATATAAAATAGGTGATCAGCTTCCAGACCACTTGCGTCAAGTGGCTCCTTGCTGTGCGCTGTTCAATAGAGGGTTTAACACAGCTGCACCTTGTAATTTCAAAACTGATTGTAAATTTCAATACACGCAATGGAAGTAGTTTGTTAGCTAATAACATTTTCTTTTAGGTACTTAAATATCTTTATTACTTATTAATGAATGTTAATTCTTTTCAATTTTAGATCATATTTATGTTTATTTTGCGTTGTACTGAGTTCAAAGGATAAAGCCTTAGCGGTATCCATATTTTTTATTATCTGCACCAAGTCCACGCCCCTATCTCTTGTGGATAATGTGTGATGTAGAAATCAATTTTATGCTGTAACAAATAGCTCTCCACTCTCCATCCAAAGGAATGTACTGCACCAAAATATCAATAATGCATTTCACTCAGCCTTTTCAGTGAATGAAATTTTGCTTAAGAAACTGTTTTTCCAGGAATACATCCCTTGCATAAATCGAGAAATGGCTACACTGACAAGTACAAGTGATGTTGCTTCTGTTGATTGAAGTGTCTGAATCTGGCACTCTTGGCTCCCATCTCTGGGGGGGGGGGGGGGGGGGGGGGGGGGGGGTGTACATTGAAGTGCAGCTCAGACCAAACAGACGGACTCAAACTCGTTCCTTTCCCCCACCAAGGTCTCCTTTATTAATAGGGTCAATAAAAGGAGTACGAGCAATTTTGGTTCAATTCAGTACCTAATGCCATTGAATGATGTAGCTGGCCTCTAATCAAACAGTCTCATTGAAAGCGGTACAATGATCAAGCAATGGAAAAGGTATCACTTTATTAGTGCTTTTAGGGGCAGTGGAAGGTCTCCAGAAGCTGAAGTACAGACATATTATTTGAACAAGTCACAGAGCTTCAAGAAGAGTTTGGCGTTGTTGTGATTCAATAGTAGTATTGTTGTGATTTAATAATATAAATCCCCAGTATGATTATCAGGTTTTTGGAAAGCAACAGGGCAATGTGCATAAAGACCAGGAGATGGGAGTAAATAGAGTTTCTAATATTTCATAATGAGATTCTCCATAAATCTGTGAGACAACATTACCCTGTTGCATGGTGAAGTGTCTGTTCAAACCCACTACTGTCAGCACCAAGAAAGGAAGAAAATGTTGAACTAATGACCCTTTGTGGTTAGAAGAGAGATACATTTCTTTCCCTTTTTTTTTGTTCACTCTGTGCACTTTTATTTGTGTCACCGCACCAAGGACACACTCAAGCTCAGAAGAAAATGCCGTTAACAACAAAAATAAAAGTTTCTACTGTACCTTTTCAATAATAGCATCAAGAAGGGGCATGTTTGCTTGTTGGGCTTTTATAGTGTGTGAAAAGAAAGCATAGGTTTTCCTGGGTATCAGCTTTTCCACTGGAGGTCTCTTCACTCCAATAATTAGTGTAGCCTCAGAGATGTCTTCCTGGATAATAGCCCCTGCTTGCTGATAATGCTGAAAACAATACATGCTGTAAATAGTTTTTCTAAGGTATATCGACAGGCATAGATCACCTACGATGAGAATGTTTTGTGTATTTATCTGTACCTCGTCATTCTGAACTGCTCCAATTTGTGTTCATCATTTGCTCTCGATCAGGTACAAGAAGCTATTAAGCTTTGAGATAAATCTATCAAGGCAGGGCCCAAAGATCTATATCTTGTTTTATGGGAATTTCAAACATTATAGTGGTTTCTTGAGCACTAACCTGTTCCTGCTCAATACAATAAGTTTGACAGAGTAGCTCATCTTACCTCTGTACACAGTGCAGCCTCTGGGACTCTATATAATATAGAGTTCAACAATTTCAGATGACTCACCTCTCTATCAGAACTGATCAGTTCTGTTATAGTAAATTCATTTGTAATTTCTATTCATTTTTCCCTGTTGTCTTCACTTATTTCAAAATTGTGCTGAGTTCCCTTCTATGATTGTTTCATTAGTTTACTTCCATGTCATTCAGATAACGGCAAGCTGTTATAATCTATTTTGTCTGACTTTGCAAACTCAGGCTAAGTACTCCAGTTTATTATAACTGAAACAATGACAACAGTTTGGTTTCTCGCCTTTTGCTGCCACGTGGTGTGGACCCGATGAAGCAGCAGCTGCCATTTCAGAGTTTATATGCAATATGGACATCTACCTATTTCACCTAACAGAACTGCTCCGTATTCTTCTAATGCCAGCTCCATGGCCAGCACAATCTGACGTGCTTTATTGAATGAGACCTCCTACTTTAAAAAGCTTAGCCTGAATATGCTCAACTGCAATCCCAAATAGACAAACTGGTCATCAACATACAACTGAGGAACATCACGAAATTACAGAACTATGACACACCCTTTAACTCACTGATGCGTCTTCAGGTGATTTGACTGTGAGTACAAATTTTAAAATACCTGTCAGTGTTGGGTGCTCCACAATATTTCAAGAACTTCAATAAACAAGACATCAATTGCCTGCGAGGTACTAAAAAATTAACCAGAATTGTTTAGTTTTCTGACTGTATTTCAACCTAAAGAATAGCTTTGTTCTCTTCACTATGGCTTCTTCCTATTCCATGTATAATATTGTTAGTATGAATAGGAATCTCCATCTGCTCAAAAAAATATACTCAATCCTCCCCATATTTTGTCATGGCTATTTAATCTTCAAATATACCCAGTCTGAGTCTTGTTTTATCATTTTACCCCACTTCCACTCCAAATTCCCCATCTGATGAAGCTAACCTCATTCGCTGGACATGGCACACTTTTCTCAGACAAGTTAAGATACAAAGGAAGATTTGTAGTGACCAAAATATGTTTATACTTTTTTTTAAGGGTTTTTTTTTATTGTTACAGCGTGGTAACAGGCCCTTCCGGCCCAACGAGTCTGCGCCGCCCATTTTAAACCCAATTAACCTACCCGTACATCTTTGCAGTGTGGGAGGAAACTGGAGCACCCGGAGGAAACCCACGCAGACATGGGAGAACATACAAACTCCTTGCAGACAGCGATGGGAATCGAACCCCGATCACTGGCGCTGTAATAGCATCGTGTTAACCGCTATGCTACCGTACCGTATTCACGATTCACGTTTACAATTTTGCCCTAGAATACAAATCTGTCCAGAATATCCACCCTACTGACCGACTGTTTACTACCTTACCAACTTTCTTTGCAACTTGGAAGATTGCCAGAATGGGATACTCACTTGCTGACTGCCATTCTTCTGACCACTACTGGCCAAAGCCAGTGGGAATGAGAAATCTCCAGGCCTTTGTGTCAGCCAGTAACCTAATTTTCAACTCATCTAGAATACCACGTTGGGATGGGAAGGGCGGCCTCAAACAGAGTGAAACCCCAGGAAGTAAAAGGGGTCTCTGGGTCAGTCTCAACCTCATCAGAAAGGATCTGATTACACCTGAAGTATCAGCAGATAACCTAAATAAGTAACTTGGGAGTAAAATTCTATGCATTACAATCATTGGTGTAAGTTATAAAACATTTTGCTGCGGATTATGAAATGTGCTTGGTAGAACTCCTAGCGAGGATAATTTTATTTCCATATTCTTTAAGAATGAAGGGAATTCTGTTATTAGACACTGCCTGTCCAATTGGGAGGTGTGCGTTTAACAATGGAATCAGCAGTATGCATAAAGGCTGGTTTTAGGACCTTCCACAAGCTCCAATGAGATCATCGCAATGTGGGATCTGTCGACCGAACTCAAGAGGGTCACCAATATTTCACCACAAATTGCAGCCGTCACTCTCAACTGGGACGGTGAACAGCAAACTCTCAGGTAGACAGCAGGTTGGACTAAGTGAATCATCAGCATACTTTGGAAATGCAAAGCAGCATTAGCATTCTCAAAGAAGAAAACTTCTGGCTCAACCTGGATTGTGGCAAAACTCCAGTTAAAACCAACATGAACATTTCTCACCTTCTTCACACAAAAAGGCAGCATTGATTAAAGGACTTGTCAGAGCTGGAGGGAACCACCTCATTGCTGCGAGATAAACTGCAGTGTGGGAGAAGTTGAAAAACATGGTGGTTTCTTGGTGAAACCCACACCACTATCAAGATCAAAATCAAACCCCAAATCAAAAACAACTGAGTTCTAATTCTCACTGGTACTACAAAAGCACAAGTGTATTTTTGCCACATATCCTTATAAAGTTCTGTTGAGGGAAATTAGAATCAACACTGCTGCAATATAGATTCAAAGCATAGGCTTAAAATATAAAAGAGATAAAGTAAAAGAAAGGGCTCAGGCAGGGTTACCTTCTGCCCATTGGAACATTCAAAATCACCTTTTCATGGATAGCTCTTCTGTTGGATGGCTGGACCAGGACCTTATAGCCTGCACTGGTCAGCTCTTTGAGGTGTTTTGGGGCCAAGGGTGCTCGTCTCTCCCAGGCATTTATGTCCTCCCTCCGCAATGCCAAGACTGCTTTGTGATGCTGGTACCTGGGGTGACCACATTGCAGGCACAAGCTCAGTGCTCGGCTCTTGTGCTTCAGCAACCAATACATCTTCAAAGCTGTTTATGACTAAAGGAGAGAACAGACCAGACTCACTTTAGAAAAGATCCAGTAAAAATAAGATCTCTTTATTAGTCGCACGTACATGGAAACACACAGTGAAATGCATCTTTTGCATAGAGTGTTCTGGGGGCAGCCTGCAAGTGTTGCCACGCTTCTGGCGCCAACATAGCATGCCCACAACTTCCTGACCCACACGTCTTTGGAATGTAGGAGGAAACCGGAGGAAACCCACGCAGACACGCGGAGAATGCACTAACTCCTTACAGACAGCAGCAGGTATCAAACCCGGGTCGCTGGCGCTGTAATAGTGTTACGCTAACTGCTACACTACCATGCAGCAGCAGAAACATATGATGCACAAAATCATCTTGATCTTGAAGGAGAAACAGCCCATTAATTACTGATATATTCAATAACAAATTTCTGCCCGACGACTCTGTAATTACAGATGTATCCCCACCCATCTTCCAATGACGTATGTTGCAAATATGAGTATCCTCGCAGAGACCTGATGAAACTTTGACATTCCAGCACCCTCGGGACTGTAATGGTGCCAGACTAACAAATTTTCTGAACTGTTGAACGTTACTCCGATTAGTCAGAGTTGTACAGCACGGAAACAGGCCCTTTGGCCCAACTGGTCCATTCTGACAATGATGCCCCATCCAAGCTAGTCCCATTCGTCAGTGTTTGGCCCATAACCTTCTAAATCTTTCCAATCCATGTACCTGTCCAACTGTCTTTCAAAAGCTGTTATTGTACCTGCCTCAAGCACTTCCTCTGGCAGCTGATTCCGCATAGATACCACCCTGTGTGTTAAAAGGGGTATATCTAGCTCCTCTTAGATCTTTCCCCTCTCACCTTAAACCTATGCCGTCTAGCTCTTAGTACCCCAGCTCTGGGAAAAACAGTGCACTCACCCTTTCTGTGCCCCTCATGATTTTATACACCTCTGTAAGATCACCTCTCAGTCTCCTACACTCTAAGCAAAAAAGTCCTAGCCTGTCCAACCTATTAATATCCACACACACTTTTACTTCACTTCTTTTACAGGTTACATAGTGGTATAATAAATTTTCCAGTGAACACGGTAAGTTGAAAGGAAGCAGAAAATATACATGCACTCTAGACCTCGGCTCCGGCCACAGACCTGCCCACGTTCCCAACCCCTGATGTACTGGAACTCAATCTTGGCTCCAGCTGCACATCCATCCAGCAGCCCGGATCCCAGCCCTGACAGCACTTGGACCTTTGGCTCTGGCTGTGCACGCCACTTGCATTCTGGAACCCCCAGCTCACTTTCTGGATAAATGAGTGAGAGAGATGCCAGATTATCAAGATTTCTGAACAATTGGATGCTGGGCAATGGCGCAAGAGCAGAGGAGCAAGGCTAAATATGTAGGCTGGACACTGTATGATTCTATGATTTCAATTTTCCCCTAAATCCATGAATCCCTAATTAAGATGGCATGCTTTATAGGATCAGATCATGCTACGGCTAACCCAGTAGTACCCCTGGTGGGTTTAGCACACTGCAGACTTCTTTGCCTATGCAATGAAGAACACCAGTAGATCTGACCTCCCATTCTATTCTAGATGAAATTTAGCACAGATTCCTGGGGCAATTCCCAGATGTACTGAGCTGAAGGGCAGATGTACTTCATGTTTAGCACTCAGCAACTTTCATGTAAAGGAAAGTCAAAGAAAATAAGTAGTTTGTCTCTTTTATATAAACTATGTCTATTCAGAAAAAATTAAATATTTAGATATATTTCAACCGTTCTTCAGTGATCCTGATTATCAGATATTTAGAGAGTGTGGAAAGGGCCTTTGGCAGAACAAGCTCCTGAGGCCCATCGGGGCAGTCTGTGGCGGGACATTAGCTTCCAGCACCTGCAGCCTGTGCTCCATCTCATGAGGTAGCTAATGTAGTAAGACCTCCAAGATATTGAGAACCATGCCAGCATGCAAGTTGATCGTGACCATGGGTATCCCACAAGAGGCAAATGTAACACTCATTCCAGTCTAATGCAACACGATCCATACTCATCCTGGACTCTACAGGATGTGACCTGATCAGGTAGATCCCCTTTAGCTTATAAGAAACAAACTTCACACGTCTCATAGTGTTCTGCTTCTACATTGGTGTCCTGTGCCATTTGTACTGCACAAGGACCAGAAAGAAAATTCCAAACATCATAATTCATGCAGCGGTTTAATAACTGATTCATGGTTCCTGGGACGGTAGGTCTGATGTACAAGGAGGCCCAGTCTTGCTCCAATTTTCTCCGTTTCCACATGGTTAAGTCACCAATTGTCAGAAGTTCAATTAAGTAGCACACATACATATTGCATCACTATGGTTTTTAGATCATTTTTTAAAATATCAAAATTCCTTAAAAAAATTGCTGGAATTTTTCCCCCAAAGCCCTGACCAATGTATATTTCTTAACCAGGATCATGAGTTCTCAGAAGGGGTTTTGTTACAGACATTCGCCCTGTTCTCTCCATCTCCCCCTTTCTGCTATACATAATTGTCTTCTCATTTTTCCAGTTCTTACGAAAGATCTTTGACCCAAAACGTTGACACTGTTTCTCTCCCCATAGATGCTCATGACCTGCTGTGTGCTTTCAACATTCACGGTTTTTGTGATCGCTGAAAGATTCAATGCCCCTCATCTCTCAATTATTTAGAGGGAAACAAATTCTGATGAAGGGTCCTCCATCTGAAACGTGAACTAGTTTCGCTTTTCACAGATGCTGCTTAGCAGGCTGAGTTCTTCCATATTCTGTTCTTGTTTCAAATTCTTTGTAGGATCCTTTGCTGTGCACAAATTGGCCGCCATATTTCTCACACTGAGTCAAAACTGTAAACCAATGACAGGTAACATTAACCCTGTATATCTCTTAACTATATCACCTGACCTCATTTGGGTTTTTCCAGCATTTTCCATCTTCATTTCAGGTTTCCAGCATCTGCTGGAGTGGTTCATTCTTCTAACTCCACTAAGACCCACTCCCCTTCTCAACATCTTCCATGCAACCATAGGTGCTTTATCACCTGCCCTTTGACCTCTTTTCTCTCCCCTCTGTGCCACCCCCCACCCACCATCTGGAGAAGAAAGCATTCCTTCCAGGTGAAGCAACAATTCACTTGTTTCTTTTCTAATTTAGAGTGCTGCATTCATGATGCACTCTCCTTTTATGACGGAGGAACCAACATAGATTGAGTAATCATTTTGAGGAACATCTCCATTCAGTATGCCAGTGTGACTGTGAACTTCCAATTAACTCCCCATCCCATCATCTCATTCCCACTCTGACCTGACCTCTATTCCCAGTCTCTTTATGTTGTTCCAATGGCACCCAATCTAAGTTTGAGGTGCAGAATCTAACTTTCTAGCAAAGAACATTACAGCCACCAGGACTTATCAATCAATTAAGCAATTTCTAACCTTAAACCTTTCCAGTTCATAAGGTGCTGGCTGGCTTTCTAGCTATTTCTAGTATTTTCTATTTTTATTTCAAATATTAAGCAACTACAGTGTATTACTCCACTTTGAATCTTAGAGTTACAGTTTTTCCCTCTCCCTTTCTCCACCCCCAACCCTTTCATCTACGTTTTCAATTCCTTCTACTGATACTTCCTCTGGGCACATCATCTGCAGTTAACAAACCTTCACTGCCCTCTCAGCTAGCACCAACATCAAGTGGAGAGAACAAAAGGAATATCAGTGATAAATCTAAAGCTGATCACAGACATTCCGTTCTCTCCACTCCTCCCCACTTTGCAATTAAAAACATGATTTCTAATTTTTCCAGTTCTAATGGATAATCATCCACCTGAAACTGGAATTCTCTCTTGCTCTCTCCACGTACACTGCCTAACTGCTGAGTATTTCAGGCTTTCTATTTTTATATCTGCAGTACTTTGATTTGGCAGCTCAAAAGTGAAATCTGTAGGAGTGCAAACTCAGTGCAGTGTTAGCATCCTTGCTGAGTTAGAAATTTCTCACTTTTAACGACATATTCAAGTGCAGTATCAAGGGAACATTGCACAGTCAGAGATCCATCCTCTACATCAAACACTGACCTTAGGCTCCATTTTTATTTTCTGGGGGAAATAAAAGATCTCATAGCAGATCTTCATGTTTCTCTCTCAGACAATATCACTAAACAAAATTATTTTGTTATTCATTTCAGTGCCTCTCATTAGATCTTGTTGTGCAATATTTGGCTGCTGCACAGTAAGGCAAAACACTCAATTGACTGAGATATGATTCAGATAAACATATGCTTCTCCCTCATTTGCCAACACACCGTCCCCAGGTAACAAACAGGTTCCGTTTGTACAGGCATCCATAAATCGATTTTGTTCACAAGTCGGAAAATATGCACGCATCACTCACTATGGTCACCACACCTCCACAGTAATGTAATGAATAGCTTCAAAAGGACACAAGACTGATAAAAAAAAAGAACAATTACTGAAAGTGGAGAGGGGAAACTAGTCCTTTCATTCATAGGAACAAACGCACGTACATAATCAGTCTTTTGAATTTAATAATATTATGAGAACCCGTTCATATGAAGGAGTGTCCATAAGTCAGGCGTTCTTAACCCAGGGATGGCCTGTATCTGTCTGTCTCTCCCTTTTAACATGTCCACCATTAGTTATTTCTAGGCTGCCAACCTTTAAAGTATTTTCATTTTGGTTTTAGGCAAAAAGACAATTTATGTCAACAGCACAATATGCTTGGCAAACGGCTTCACCTCAATCAATTAATTTCGTTGCTAAGGTTGTAACAGAACTCTACTGACATGAATGATCCTGCCCAGCACACACTCCATCTGTTGATACCACATACTTGTTTCAGGTCTACATGTAATATAGATCCCAATTTTCAGATTACAAGATGATTCTTGTGTAAAATAGGTAGGCACCTGTCTCACCAATGTGAACGGCCCCATTAAAAATGCTGGCAGGTAGACCGACTGCATGCACAAAGAGGATGTGTTCAAGCCAGCAATGCTCAGAGTAAGCTTGTGCATCACTAAGAAGGGTAGTGATTTTTTTTACCAAAATAAACTTTATTCATAATAAAAGACAAACTATATACAATTATGAAACAGTGCAAGCCTTTACATTCTTGTACAGATCAATTAGTGTTACCTTTTTATATAAACCACACAGCACCGATGCCACGCGAGTGGCTCCCTGGGGGCTACCCAGTCCCGTATTTACAATATTTAAAGAGCTTTCTTGCCTGACCCTGCCCCTCCCTCTCCAGTGGCAGAAGAACCTTAAACTGTAGTTCTTCTGATGTCCTAATTATGTGCAGGGGATATGAACATCATTGCAAGATCTCTCAGCATCTTCTTGTTCACTCACCAAGATCAGGAAGTTGGGTGACTACATGCCAGTTCTCATTGGTGAGATAGAGGTGGAGAGAGTTAGCAGTTTCAAATTCCTGAGCATTAACATCTCAGGTGACCTGTCTTGGGCTCAGCACATAGATGTATTCATAAGGAAGGTGCATCAGTGCTTCTATTTCTTAAAAACTTAAGGAGATTTGTCATGTCACTGAACACTTTAACAAACTTCTACAGATGCACTGTTGAAGGTATGCTAACTGGTTGTATCACGGCCTGGTACGGCAATTTTAATGCACAGGAATGCAAGAAGCTGCACAGAGTAGTAGACACAGCCCTCCCCAACATTGAAAGCATCTACAGGAAGCGCCGTCTCAATAAGGCAGCATCTATCATCCAGGATCCCCACCATCCATGTCATGCATTCTTCTTACTGCTACCATTGGGCAGGAGGTACAGAAGCCTGAAGTCCCATACCACCAGGTTCATAGACGGTTACTTTTCTACGACCATCAGGTTCTTGAACCGACTTGCACAACCCTAGCCTACTTCAGCAGTGGAACACTGTGGACCACCTCTTGCACTACCATGGATTTGTCTCTGATTGTGGTTTTTTTTAGCACTATTGTCTTGCTTTATAACATAGAACATAACAGCACAGTACAGGTCCTTCGGCCCACGATGTTGTGCTGGCCATTTTATCCTGCTCTAAGTTCTATCTAACCCCTCCCTCCCACATAGCCCTCCATTTCTCTATCATTCATGTACCTATCCAAGAGTCTCTTCAATGTCCCTAATGTATCATCTCTAGAGTCCGTATGGGTGGAGTTAAGGAACAAGAAAGGAGCAATTACTCTACTAGGAGTATTCTATAGGCCCCCCAGTAGCAGTAGAGATATAGAGGAGCAGATTGGCAGGCAGTGTTTGGAGAGAAGCAGAAATAACAGGGTTGTTATAATGGGAGACTTCAACTTCCCAAATATAGACTGGAACCTGCTTAGTGCCAAAAGTTTAGATGGGACAGAATTTGTTAAATGTGTCCAGGAGGGATTCCTGACACAGTATGTTGACAGGCCGACTAGAGGGAATGCCATGTTAGATCTAATTTTAGGAAATGAACCGGGACAGGTGAAGGATCTATTGGTGGGTGAGCATTTGGGGGACAGTGACCATTGCTCCATAACCTTTAAAATTGTCATGGACAGGGACAGGTGCAGAGAGGACAAGAGGTTTTTCAATTGGGGAAGGGCTAACTACGAGGCTATAAGGAGAGAACTTGGGAGTGTAAATTGGGATGTCCTTTTTGAAGGAAAATGTACCATGGGGATGTGGTCGATATTCAGGGATCTTATGCAGGATGTTAGGGATAAATATGTCCCGGTGAGGCAGAGAAGGAATGGCAGGGTGAAGGAACCGTGGGTGACGAGAGAGGTGGAACTTGTTAGGGAGAAGAAGGTAACATACGTGAGGTATAAGCAGCAAGGTTCAGACAGGGCCCATGAGGAATATAGGGTAGCGAGGAAGGAACTTAAGAAAGGGCTGAGGAGAGCTAGAAGGGGACATGAAAAGGCTTTGGCTAGTAGGGTTAAGGAAAATCCCAAGGCCTTTTTCAAGTACGTGAAGGGTAGGAGGATGGCTAGGGTGAAGGTAGGTCCGATTAAGGACAAAGGTGGGAGAATTTGCCTGGAGACGGCAGAAGTGGGAGAAGTTCTCAATGAGTACTTCTCTTCGGTATTCACCAGGGAGAGGGGTCTTGATGATGCGGAAGGGAGTGCTGGTAGGGGTAATGTTCTCGAGGTTGTTGATATCAAGAGAGAGGATGTGTTGAAGTTGTTAAATAATATTAAGACAGATAAATCTCCGGGGCCTGACGGGATTTTCCCCAGGCTGCTTCGAGAGGCTAGAGAGGAGATTGCTGAACCGCTGGTAAGGATCTTTGAGTCCTCGTTGTCTACGGGGGTGGTGCCGGAGGATTGCGAATGTGGTCCCCTTGTTCAAAAAAGGTAATAGGGATAGGCCAGGGAATTATAGACTGGTGAGTCTCACGTCTGTGGTGGGTAAGCTGTTAGAAAGGATTCTAAGGGATAGGATTTATGAACACCTAGAGAATCATGGACTGATTAGGGACAGCCAGCATGGCTTTGTGAAGGGAAGATCTTGCCTCACAAGCCTGATAGAGTTCTTTGAGGAGGTGACCAGGAAGATTGATGAGGGCAGTGTGGTGGATGTGGTTTACATGGATTTTAGTAAGGCATTTGATAAGGTTCCTCATGGTAGGCTTCTTCAGAAGGTCAGAGGCCAAGGGATCCAAGGAAGCTTGGCTGTGTGGATTAGGAATTGGCTTGCATGTAGAAAGCAGAGGGTTGTGGTGGAAGGAGTGCCATCGGATTGGAAGGCAGTGACTAGTAGTGTCCCGCAGGGATCGGTTCTGGGACCTCTACTTTTTGTGATATTTATAGATGACTTAAATGAGGGGGTGGAGGGCTGGGTTAGTAAGTTTGCGGAAGACACTAAGATAAGCGGTGTTGTGGATAGTGTGGAGGGCTGTCGGAGCTTACAGAGGGATATTGATAAGATGCAGAGCTGGGCTGACAAGTGGCAGATGGAGTTCAATCCGGAGAAGTGTGAGGTGGTACACTTTGGAAGGACAAACTCCAGGGCAGAGTACAGGGTAAACGGCAAGGTACTTGGCAGTGTGGAGGAGCAGAGGGATCTGGGGGTTCATATTCACAGTTCGTTGAAAGTTGCCTCACAGGTGGAAAGAGCAGTTAAGGCAGCCAATGGGATGTTGGCTTTCATAAGTCGCGGGATTGAGTTTAAGAGCCGCGAGGTTATGATGCAGCTTTACAAAACTCTAGTTAGGCCACATTTAGAGTACTGTGTTCAGTTCTGGTCGCCTCATTATAGGAAGGATGTGGAGGCATTGGAGAGGGTGCAGAGGAGATTTACCAGGATGCTGCCTGGATTGGAGGGTATTGAATATGAGGAGAGGCTTAAGGTGCTAGGGCTTTATTCACTGGAGAGGAGGAGGATGAGAGGAGACATGATAGAGGTATATAAAATATTGAGAGGAATAGATAGAGTAGACAGTCAGCGCCTCCTTCCCAGGGCACCAATGCTCAAGACGAGAGGTCATGGCTTTAAGGTTATGGGTGGGAGGTTCAGAGGAGATATCAGAGGGAGGTTTCTCACCCAGAGAGTGGTTGGTGCATGGAATGCACTGCCTGGGGTGGTGGTGGAGGCAGATACATTGGACAGGTTCAAGAGCTTGTTGGATGGGCATATGGAGGAACGTGAGATAGAGGGATATGCGGGAGGAAGGGGTTAGGTAGTGTGAGGGTGGTCTGATGGACGGCACGACACGGTGGGCCAAAGGGCCTGTTTTGTGCTGTATGGTTCTATGGTATCTGCCCCCACAACCTCTGCCAGCAGTGCGTTCCACGCACACACCACTCTCTGCTTAAAAAACTTACCTCTGACATCCCTCCCATATCTTCCTCCAATCACGTTAAAATTACGTCCCCTTGCGTTAGCCATTTTCACCCTGGGAAAAAGTCTCTGACTGTCCACTCGATCTATGCCTCTTATCTTGTACACCTCTATCAAGTCAGCTCTCATCCTCCATCACTCCATAGAAAAAAGCCCTAGCTCACTCAACTGATCCTCATAAGATATGCTCTCCAATCCAGGCAGCATCCTGGTAAATCTCATCTGCACCCTCTCTAAAGCTTTAACATCCTTCATATAATGAGGTGACCGGAACTGAACACAATATTCTACGTGTGGTCCAACCAGAGTTCTATAGAGCTGCAACATTACCTCACAGCTCTTGAACTCAATACCCCGACTAATGAAGGCCAACACACCATACGCCTTCTTAACAACCTCATCGACCTGCGCGCAACCTTGAGGGATCTATGGACGTGGACTCCAAGATCCCTCTGTTCCTCCATACTGCTAAGAGTTCTGCCATTAACCTTGTATTCTGCCTTCAAATTATATCTTCCAAAGTATATCAGTTCACACTTTTCCGGGTTGAACTCCATCTGCCACTTCCCAGCCCAGCTCTGCATCCTATCAATGTCCTGTTATAACCTACACTATCCACAACACCAGCAACCCTTGTGTCATCAGCAAACTTACTAACCCACCCTTCCACATCCTCATCCAAGTCATTTATAAAAATCACAAAGAGCAGGAGTCCCAGAACAGATCCCTACAGAACACCACTAGTCACCGACCTCCAGGCAGAATACGCTCCATCTACCACCACCCTCTGTCTCCTATGGGCGAGCCAATTCTGAATCCACACAGCTGAGTTTCCCTGGATCCCATGCCTCCTGACTTTCTAAATGAGCCTTCCACAATGAACCTTATCAAACGCCTTACTGAAGTCCATGTACACCACATCCACTGCTCTACCTTCATCAATGTGCTTTGTCACATCCTCAAAGAATTCAATCAGGCTGAGGCACAACCTGCCCCTCACAAAGCCATGCTGACTGTCCCTAATCAGCCTATGCTTCTCTAAATGCCCATAAATCCTGTCTCTAAGAATCTTCTCCAGTAATTTGCCCACCACTGAAGTACGACTCACTGGTCTGTAATTCCCAGGGTTATCCCTACTCCCTTACTTGAACAAAGAAACAACATTTGCCACCCTCCGGGCACTACTCCTGTCACCAGTGAGGATGCAAAGATCGTCACCAAAGGTGCAGCAATCACTTCCCTCGCTTCCAGTAATAACCTTGGATATATCCTGTCCAGCCCGGTGACTAATCTGTCCTAATGTTTTTCAGAAGTTCCAGCACATCCTCTTTCCTCACATCGACATGTCCTAGCGTATTAGCCTGTTGTATGCCATCCTCACAAACGTCAAGGTCTCTCTCACTGGTGAATACCGAAGCAACGTATTCATTAAGGACCTCCCCTACCTCTTCAGACTCCAGGCATGTTTCCTCTTTTATCCCTGATCGGTCCTACCCTCACTCCAGTCATTCTCCTATTCTTCACATACGCGTAGAATGCCTTGGGGTTTTCCTTAATCCTATTCACCAAGGCCTTCTCATGCCCCCTTCTAGCTCTCCTGTCCATTCTTAAGCTCCCTCCTGGCTACCTTGTAACTCTCCAGAGCCCTGTCTGATCCATGCTTTCTAAACCTTAGGCAAGCTTCTTTCTTCCTCTTGACAAGATATTCTACATCTCGTCAACCATGGTTCCTTCACTCTACCATCCTTACCCTGCCTCAATGGGACAAACCTATCCAGAACTCTATGCAAGTACTCCCTAAGCAACCTCCACATTTCCGCTGTGCACTTCCCCAAGAACATCCGTTCCTAATTTGTGCTCCCAAGTTCCTGCCTAATAGCATCATAATTCACCCTCCCCCATTTAAATACTTTCCCATATCATCTGCTCCTTTCCCTCTCCAAGGCTATGGTAAAAGTCAAGGAATTAGGGTCACTATCTCCAAAATGCTCTCCTACCAAGAGATCTGAAACCTGATCAGGCTCATTGCCTAGTATCAGGTCCAGAATGGCCTCTCCACATACTGTGTCAGAACTCCTTCCTGGCCTCACCTAACAAACTCAGCCCCACCTATCCCCTTTACACTAAGGAGGTGCCAATCAATATTAGGGAAGTTGAAATCACCCATGACAACAACCAGTTTATTTTTGCACCTCTCCAAAATCTGTCCTCAGTGTCTCTGCTGTTATGGGGGGGTCTATAGAATACTCCCAATAGTGTGACCACTCCCTTCCTGTTTCTTACTTCCACCCACACTAAGTGGACGATCCATCCAGGACGTCCTCCTTTTCTACAGCTGTGACGCTGTCCCTGATCAGCAAAGCCACTCCCCCACCTCTTTTACCTGTCCCTTTTGAAACATCTGAACCCCGGAATATCCAGCAGCCATTCCTGCCCTTGTAACAGCCAAGTCTCTATAATAGCCACCACATCATAGTTCCATGTACTAAGTTCATCACTCTTGTTCCTGATACTCCTGAATTCTTTTCAGAGTTTTTTTCTTCACTGTATCATTTACCTGCAATTTAGGTTGTGTGTTGTGTGAATTTAGGTGGTTGCGATGCTGCAGCAAGCAAAATTTTCATTGTACCTACACCTTACTGTACTTGTGCACATGACAATAAATTGGACCTGACTTGAGATACTGAAAGAGCACCAGTAACTTATAGTAACAAAAAAGCACCTCATTTATTAAAGGTGTGCATTGGGCAAAGCAGCATTTCTGATTGGCTTTCTCTACCCAAGCAGCTCACCTCAGGAGGTTTCTACATTGCAACATTCGTGGCAACAAGGAAAGAGCAGGGTCATAAAGTTCTGCACAAAGGGGAGCTTCTCTGGAACATTATCAAAAGTTGGGATCACGCGAGGAGAAATGAGTCACGTTTTAAGGCGAAAGTAATGAAACAGAGATTAAAGGAAGATGTTTACAGACTGTGATTACAGGGAATGGAGAGATGTTAAACACATGCAGGCAGAAGAGATTTGGGTTAATTTGGCACCGTGTTCGGCACAGACGTCGCGGGCCGAAGGGCCTGGTCCTGCGCTGTACTGTTCTCTGCAACTATCTCGTGTCATACCTGAAACAGTAAAAATTTCTCATCTCTTTATTCGCTTGTCAGATTTTCCAAACGCATAGAGGATATCCCACACATGCAGAGGTTAGAAGATATCGCTTTTCCTTACGGGACTGGAACTGATACAAAATTTTTTTAAAAACCCTGTGCAATGGGACATTTGCCGACCCGCGGGGTGACTGGAAGTACAAATGTCAAACATAGTGACTCTGACGCTGAAAGGGGGATCAGACTACGCGACCAGCTCCAGCGCCATTGCCAGTTCTCCGCCCTCCCCGGTCCCGGCCGGGTGATGGGGTTAAGATTTAAGGTGAAACGGGCCCGGCTGCTACAAATAAACCCCGAAGTGCCCGTCGCACGCAAGCAAAACAAGAGAGAGAAGGCCATGGACTTGGTAACGTTGGAAGAGTCTGTGGCGCACACTCACCTCGCCGCTGAGCAGCCAGAGGAGGAACCGTAGTGCCGGCGAGAGAAGGGTTGCGAGTTCGGGGCTATTTTCGGAGCCTGCGAGACTGACTCCCGCTCGCCAGCACGGCCAATCGCGCGTCAGCGCAGTGCACTACACTGCACTACCTCCTCAGCGGGAGCGGGCTGGCTGCTGAGGCACCGGCACACGCAGCCTTACACGGCTGCGTCCGGTCCCAGGAGCATGGATCATCCATGCCCAAATGTCCGTCCACATTAACGTCTGACGTTGCTGCTACTCCTGCGCCTAGGAAGCGCGAATTCTCTTGCCCCACGGCTCCATACACCCTCCCTGAACTACGGTGTGTTTTGCGCCCGTTTCTGTTTTATTAAACCAGATTTCTAGTAATATTTACGTAAAATATACGGCGGAAAGACAGTCCGTTCGGTGTAAGGAGTCTGTGCCGGTGTTTATGTTCTGCACGGGCCTTACTTAATCCACCTCTCCAATTTGTTCTGTATAATCTGTTGTTTTCACCCACCTGAGTCGGTACAGATTCTTTTGCAATGTATTGTCTTTAAATTGGATGGTGAAAATTCCAGCTCCTCCACATGGGTTCAGACAAGTGAATTGGTGGGATGGGAATAGCCTGGAGCTAATTAACCACAAAGACAAGGCATTCTTGGATTAGAAACTCCCCCACGTGGGAAAATAAAAAGGTCCAGAGGCACTGGACAGACAGGATCCAAAAGGAAACATGCAGCCCAAAGAACAGGTGGTGGGTGGAGAGAGTGTAGGAGGTCCAGCAACTCTCCATTTACCTTGGCATGCACAGGGCCAGCTACAGCCCAAACACGCTGAGAGCCAAGAACGAAGAACGGATAGGCAGTTGGTACCCACTGGTGGCAACACATCAAAAAACATCTCAACCTGGTTGTTGACACGGGGTTCTTCACTCCATTCCATAGCAACTGTCTGGCTCCGCCTCCCCAACAGGAAAACAGCAGGGCATCAAGAGCAGGCAGTATCCTCACTGAAATTGTGGCAGTGAAGAACCTAAGTGACAATTAGCCTCATCTACATGACCTGCCATGGGACCTCCGAGAAGTCATAACCACGACCGCATTTGAGGAAGGAGGTAAATTCAATTGAGAAAATGACAAAGGGCTCTCCCTGCTGCTGACCATAGAGAAAGTCATCGCTGGGGTCCTCCTCAACCACCTCCTCACTGTGGCCGAAGAGCAGCTCCCCAAATCACAGTGTGGGTTCTGTCCATCTGGAGGCATAATGGACAAGATCTTCACCAAGTGACAACTCCAAAAGAAATGCAGGCAGCAGCATCAATAACCTTTTTTTGAACATAGAACAGTACAGCACAGGAACAAGCTATTCGACCCACAACGTCTGTGCAGAACATGATGTCAAATTAAACTAAATCTCTTCTGCCTGTACATGATCCACATCCCTCTATACTTATGTGCCTATTTAAAATCCTCTTAAACAGTATCGTATCTGCTTCCAGCATTACCCCTGGCAGCTCATTCCAGGCACCCACCACTCCCTGTGTAAAGAAAACTTGTCCCGCACATCTCCTTTAACCTTGCCCCCTGTCACCTTAAATACAGGTCCTCCAGCATTTGACATTTCTACCCTGGGAGAAAGATTCTGACTCCCTCCCCTATCAATGTCTTTTACAATTTTATAAACTTCTATCAGGCCTCTCCTCGCCCTCTGTCGCTCCAGAGAAAACAACCCAAGTTTGTACAACCTCTCCTTTTAACTCATACCCTCTAATCCAGGCAGCATCCTCGTAAACCTCTTCTGTACCCTTTCTAAAGCCTCCACATCCTTCTTGTAAATGGAGTGACCAGAACTGCACACAATACTCCAAGTGTAACTGAACCGAAGTTTTATATAGCTGCAAAACAACTTCCTGACTCTTATACTCAGTGCCCAGACCAATGAAGGCAAGCATGCCATATGTCCTCTTTACCACCCTATCTACTTGCATGGCCACTTTCAGGGAGCTGTGGGCTTTGACCCCAAGATCCCTCTGTACATCAATGCTGTTAAAGTTCCTGCCATTCCGTATATATTTTCTCCTGACATTTGACCTCCCAAAGTGCAACACCTCACATCTGCCAGGATTAAGCTCCGTCTGCCATTTCTCCACCCATATCTGTAACTGATCTATATCCTGCTGTATCCTTTCACAACCTTCTACACTATCCACAGCTCCACCAAAGTTTTTGTCATCTGAAAACTTACTAACCCACCCATATACATTTTCATCAAAGTCATTTACATATATCACAAACAACAGATGTCCTAGTACTGATCCCTACAGAACGCCACTGATCACAGACCTCCAGCCAGAATAACACACACGATCTTCTATGGACAAGATAATTCTGAATCCAAACAACCACGTCACTGTGGATCCCATGCATCTTAATCTTCTGGATCAGCCAGATCATGAGGGACCTTGTCAAATGCCTTACTAAAGTCCGCATAGACAACATCCACTGCCCTACCATCATGAATTCCCTTCATCAGCTCCTCAAAAAGCTCAATCAAATTTGTAAGAAATGACCTGCCCCCATACAAAACCATGCTGACTGTGCGTAATCAGACCATGCTTTTCCAAATGTGGGTAAATCTTATCCCTGAGAATCCTCTCCAATAGCTTCCCTACCACTGACATAATGCTCTTCAAGAGACCCAGCACCACCAGTTTCTTGACCTCAAAATGCCATAGCACAATGGCATGCCCTGCACTAATCTCACTTTCCTCCATGTCCTTCTCGTTGGTGAATACCAACGCAAAGTACTTGTTTCATACCTCGCCCACATCCTCTGTCTCTAAGCATAAATTCCTCCTTTATCCTTAAGTGGCCCTACCCTCTCCCTAGTTATCCTCTTGTTTTTAATGTGTAGAAAATGCCTTGAGATTCTCTTTAATCCTACTTGCCAAGGACATTTTATGTTCTCTTTAGGCCGTCCTAATTGCCTGCTTTACTTCTTTCCTGCTTTCATAATATTCCTCAAGGACCCTGTCTGATTTTAGCTTTCTTAACCTAATATACACCTTGTTCTTTTTCACTAAATTCATCACCTCACTCATCATCCAAGGTTCCAATACTTTGTCATCCTTGTCCTTCCTCCTTACTGGAACATACCTGTCCTCAACTCTGATCAGCTGGTCTTTAAGCAACTCCCATGTGTCAGATGTGGACTTGGCTGATAACAGCTGCTCCCAATTAACTCCCCGGCTCCTGACCAATAATGTCGTAATTTGCCAATTTAGTACTTTCCCACAAAGTCCAGACATATCTTTATTCATAACCAGCTTAAAACTTGACTTGTGATCACTGTTCCCAAAATGCTCTCCCACTGAAAGGCCAGTCACCTGGCCAGGCTCATTTCCCAAAATGTCTAGTATGGTCCTCTAGTTGGACTACCCATGTAATGTTTCAAGAATCCCTCTTGGATGCACCTAACAAATTCTGCTCCATCTAAACTTCTTGCACTGAGGAAGTCCAAGTCAGTATTGGGGAACTTAAAGTCACCCACTACAATAACACTGTTGCTTTTGCACCTTTCCATAATCTGTCTACATATCTGTTCCTCTATCTCCTGGTGACTATTGGGAGGCCTATAGTATAATTCCATTGAAGTGATTGCACCTTTCTTATTTTTGAGCTCTACCCATATTGCCTCCATGGATGAGCTCTCCAGGTGTGTCCTCTCTGAGTGCAGCTGTGACATTTTCCCTGATTAGTCATGCAACCCCTCCATCTCTTTTACTTCTTTCTCTGTCACATCTAAAACATCGAAACCCAGGAACATTGAGCTGTCATTCCTGTCCCCCTCACCACAAAGTCTCCAGGAATGGTCACAACATCATACTTCCATGTTCTGATCCAGGCTCTAAGTTCACAATAGTCCTTGCATTGAAATAAACACACTTCAGCCCATCAGTCCCACCGTGTTCATTAACCTGCCCTGCCAGTCCTTCCCTTCAGACCAACTTTTCATACCTTTCTCTCAATCCCTCCACTTGCTGACCTGCCGCTCTGGTTCCCACCCCCTTGCCACTCTAGTTTAAACCCTACCGAATAGCACCAGCAAATCTCTCTGCCAGGATATTAATTTCCCTCCAGTTCAGGTGCAATTTGATCCTCTTGTACAGTTCCTACCTCCCTTGAAAGAGAGCCACATGATCCATATATCGGAAGCCCTCCCTCCTGCCCCAGCTCCTTAGCCATGTAGTGAACTGCACTATCTTCCTACTTCTTGCCTCACAAGCTTGTGGCATGGGTAGTAATATTCAGATTACAACCTTGGAAGACCTGCTTTTTAAACTTACCACTAGTTCCCTAAAATCACTTTGCAGGACCTCATCTCCCTTCCTGCCTTTAGTACCAATGTGTCATTAGTACTAATGTGGACCATGACCTCAGGCTCCTCACGCTCCCCTCTCAGAATGTCCTGTGCCCACTCAGAGACATCCTTGACTCTGACATGAGGGAGAACACACCATCCTGGAGTCTCACTTGTGACCACAGAAACACCTGCCTGTGCCTCTGACCATAGGAGTCCCCAATCACTATTGTTTGTATCAACTTTGCCCTGCCTTGTTCTTCAACAGAGCCAGATATGGTGCTACTTTTCTGTCTGTTGTTGCTGCTATTTTCCCCTAAGGGGAAAAATGACCTTACAAAAGCCTTGGACCCTATCAATTGAGTGGAATTGTGGAGCACCCTTCTCAAATTTGGCTGCACACAGAAATTCATTTCCATTTTACATCTGCCACATAATATGCAAGTAATGACTTAACCCAAAGATTCACAACAGAGCCAGTGCAGACTCCATGTTTTTCTGAACTGTTGCATCTCACCTCCAACCACCTTTCTGCTGGAGTGAAGCTAATTTACAGCACTAATGAGAAACTGATATACATTGTCTCTGGTCCAGAACAAGTGCAACCCAACTGCAATAGTCAAACGATGCTTGGATATGTGCATGTTAGACGGCTGACTTTGCAAATAGTGTTCCATCTGCAAAACACTGATCCTCCTTCAGCTTGAACAATACTGCTCTCTAACAATAAAAACGACATTCTCCGACAATAATAGTCCACGATGAGACCCTGGAATACGTGGACTATCTCAGTGAGGAAGTAAAGGGTTAAGAAACTGTGACTGAATGTATCTATACATATAGCTGATGGAAAAATAACTTGCAAGCAAGAGCAGGCAAGCTACTGGCTCAGGCTAGGTGATAATTGCTGTGTCCGGGACCTTGGTGGCAGGCCAATATACTAGACGATAAGGGTGGTAGGTGTAATAAACAGACTGGAGGAAGCTTGTTTTAAACAATGAGGGTGATACCTGTCTTTGAATCTCTTGATTATAACTCAATTACGTTGGACAATAGGTGCGATGTCTGTCTTTGGTTCTCTGAGGCCTGACTGAAACTCGTGGAGCCGAATTCATTAAGTATGTTTGACAATATCTGTATAAATTACTGTCTGCTGCTTTGGACTGCGGAGACCTCCAATATAGACTCCACATGAGAGTTTGAGTACCTGGCAGGGGAGAGACTGTGATCAGGCTGTTCCCCAGATCTCTCTCCAACTCATCAGACAATTAGTTTTCTTACCCTGCTCCCCTGCCACCCCCAATCCCCCAAGTAATTATTTACTAAACTCTCTTCAACTCTTCAGCTGATTAGCAGACATTTCTGAAGCACCCTCTGTCTAATGCACTGATTCTGCAGAAAACCCCTCTGCAAAATAAACGCACAAAGGGCCCTCTAATTCTAACTAAGAGCCACAAGGCTCTGAGCATTTCATGTGGGTAGTGAATGAATCCACTACTATTTAATAAACTGATGAAGCATTGGGTGCATGTATTGTAACTGCCACATTTTTCTCCCTGTAGAACTTGTAGTTGAGATAATTCTAAAGAGATCAAATATACAGAGGGACTCTGTAAGGATCATGCTTTTTGAGCTAATATGACAATTAGTTTGACATGGAGGAAAGAACTTTCCATGCATTCATGGACATCAGCCAGTCCTGGTGTTCGAACAGTCGTTAGCAAATGACGTTGTTGAAGAGGTTAGAAGAAGAAGAAGGAGAGAGAGAGAGAAGGGAGAGAGACACCAGCCTGCTTGTTTTCTCTATCGATGGATGAGAAACAATAACTGTGTCTACCACTGAAATCCATGTATGGAAGTTGGAAGTAATCCGGTGGAGTTCACTTTGTTGCTGACCTGTAGAAGGAAACAGGTATTTGTGTGTGGACGACCACGGTTCGGATGCTTTTCGGGGTGAGGAAGTCACTACCGAGTAAACACTGAAGTGTCGTTTGGGTTCCATCGTGGAACATTTGGATTTCGTATGTACTCTCTCTATGTTTTTCTATATCTACATCTTATCTTCAGACAACGGTGGTTGTTGAAGAAGCCCTTGCTCATGTTTCACCTTATGGCTTGCGGAACTGAACTTTAAGAACCATTCAGGAACTGGGAGTTTGGACTTTGTCACACACACACACACACACACAAAGAGTTTAGTTCTCCCAGGACAAATTCGTGGTGGATCGTGGCAGATCTCTGCAGACACCAACATTGAGGAGAAGATATCGAGGACTCTTCGCGATCAAGCAGCCGCCTGATGAGAGCTTAACCTGCTGACACAGAGGAGGATCCTAATGCTGACTGGGAAACCAGTCTAACTCCTCCGTTCAGCAACCACATCAGGATGGCGGCAGCAACGAGCACCTCGGGAGGAGGGATCCGCAATACCGTCAGAGTGACGGTGAAGGACCACAGCGATGGGAACCCTTTCACAAGGGACCTATTCATCAGGAAGGTCTTGCTGGATACATGCAAGTTCGAGGCAAAGGACATCTACTGCCTCCAGGACTTGACAGGTAATAGGTACTTCGACATTACCTTCAAGTAGCCAGTGGGATGGCAGAAGCAGCGGGAGGACTTTTGGGAGAAGGGGAACGAAGCTCCGCTGTCACTGCTGAAGGTGCAGCCACTCTTCACCCTCCCCACCCAGAAGGAACGTGTGGTTAAGGTGCACGTTTAACCAACATGTGCCCGTGGTGGATGTCCTCACCTTCCTGGCTCGGTACGTTGACGGAGCAGGAAGCTGCTTCATCATCAAGGACCTGTTTGGGATCCGGACCAGGAAGCACCAGGTGAAGGTCAAGTTGAGAGTCGACGCAAATGGATCCATCATCCACCCCCCCCCCCCCTCAGTGTTTGCCATCGGAGGGAACCGTGGATACATGGTGTACACGGGACAACCCAGGGTGTGTCGCAACTGCAACAAAACCGGACACGTGGCGGCCCAGTGCAGCGCAGTCATCTGCAAGAACTGCAAGCAGGGAGGTCACCACACAAAGGACTGTCAAGAAAGCAAATGTTGCAACCTGTGCGGGGAAGCAGGCCACCTCTACAAGGCCTGCCCAAAACGGGCCTGTACCTACAACACAGGCAATAAGGGGGGGGGGGGGGGGTGTCAGCACCAACACCCTGTGGGACACTGACACACCCCCCCACCAGCACGGGGGCCTCAGAAGAGACTGAGACCGGGGGGGGGGGGGGGGGGGGGGGTGAGGACAGCCCGACCGCCTCGAGCTCCCAACCCCCAGCTGTGAACTCCCATGAACAGGAAAAGGAACGGCAGACTGTGAAGAGGAAGAAGGCACAAAAGACACCACCCAAGAGGCAACGGGCCACAGAAAACAAGGGTACTGGAAAGAAAAGAGTAATGCAACAGGTGGACACCAGCAACCTCTCCTCATCGAGGATGAAGGCAACGGCAGAAGCCGACGACGGAGGCAGAGGAAGTGGCAAAATGGAGGAGAGAACATGGAGGAGAGCCAACTGACAGGAACAAGTGAGGGAACAGTGCAGAGGCTGACGCCCCCCAGCTCCGGGAGACCAGGAGCAGCACAGAGGCCGTCACCCCCCCAGCTCTGGGAGACCGGGAGCAGCACTGCATCCGATGCAACCCAGCACCGGGAGAGGAAAGATTGTGGACCACCAGTGAAAGGAACAGGGGCACAGGTGGATCCCCCCCCCAGTGACACCACCAGCCTCACCACAAGGGACCCCACACCCAGGGGGAGACAACTCCCAATATCTGAGCCTGGAATCGGTGAGGCAGTTCACCAAAGCTGTGGGCATGAGGGCCCAGGACAAATAAAAATGGACTGTGTAACTGGAACTGAACTCCAAAAGAGGCATGGAGATAAAACTGGCATCTCTAAACGTGCGCAGTGTGAAGAGCACTGCGCGATGTGTTAACGCCTTACAGCTCCTCGCCAAGGTAAAGGCAGATGTGACTTTCTTACAAGAGTGCAGGCTACTACACCTCCACAACCATCGGAAGTGGTCGCGATGGTGGTCCCACGGACCGTCGGTATCATCGGGGGGCAATGATTGTCGCGCTTCCGGCCTGGGGATTCTGATGCGGGGGTGCAACTTCTCAATCACCGGGGTCAGAGAGGTGGTGGGGGGTGCAGCTCCTCGTGGCAGATGTGATGTATCGGAACACTCTGCTCCGGCTAATTAATGGGTACGCCTCACCCGTGCGGAGCAAGCGGCTGGCCGTCCTCCAGCAGCTCCCACCGCTGCTGGCGACATCCCAGCCGGTCGTTCTGGCCAGTGACTTCAACTGCATCATCGATGCGGCTGGACAATCCGGCAGTGCCGACAGCAGACTGGATGGCTACTCCTGATGGAAGCGGTAAAGGATGCCAAGTTGCGTGATGCCTTCAGCACCCCTGCAGGTGGAGCACAGCCGCAACACACCTGGTCAAGTTCGGATGGCTCAGCCTGGTCCTGGATCGACTTCCTGTTTGTGTCGGAGCCAATCACGGTCAGATCCACTGATGTCACGCTGGTGTTCTTCTCTGACCACCGTCTCCTTCGGGCCTCCTGTCACCTACAGGTGGACCAGAAGGCAGGGAGGGGGACGTAGAAGTTGAACGTCAACCTGCTGACCCCAGAGAGCGTGGAGGAACTAAAGAGGGATTACGCAGGTTGGAGAACCGTGAAACCCCTCTTTGACTCCCCTGTGCACTGGTGCGAAGCGACAAAGGAGAACATCAAGAGGTCCTTCATTCGCAGGAGGGTCCAGAAAGCAAGACAAAGTCAGAGGGAACTGTGCCAACTCCAGACAGACTTGCAGCAACTCCTCCTTCTGCAGTTGAGGGGGGTGGACGTGAGGGAGGAACTCCGAGAGGCAAAGAGCTGGCAAGCCCAGCTCCATGCCTCCGAATCCTCCAAGATTATCTTCCGATCCAGGGTTCGCTCCGTGGAGCAGGATGAGATGTGCTCACGTTTCTTCTTCCAAAAGGTGCACAGGGGGAGGTCTGTGATCCACAGCCTTAAGGAAGAGGACGGCTCAGTAGCATCCTCGCAGACAGACATATTAAGGATCTGCAGATCCTTCTATGCCAGTCTGTACGACAAAAAGGCCACAGACAGCACCTCCTCCCAGAACTTCCCGTCCTCTATCACGGAGGTCTTAGATGACAGCAAGTGGGAGAGTCTGGACCAACCACTGACCCTGGAGGAGCTGACTGGCTCCGTCCATTCCTTTGCTTCGAATAAAACTCCCGGAAGTGACGGCTTACCGGTGGAGTTTTACTCGGCTCTGTGGGACAGGATGGGCCCGGACCTGCTGGAAGTGTACAATGCTATGCTTCGGTCTGGCAGTATGTCAGAGTCTATGAGGAAGGGCACCATCAACCTCATCTACAAGCAGAAGAGGGAGAGGGCGGACATCAGAAATTGGAGACCCATCTCACTGTTGAATGTGGACTATAAGATCCAAGGCCATCGCCAACAGGGTCAGGTCTGCTCTGGGCCAGGTGATCCACCCAGACCAAACCTGTGCTGTACCTGGCAGGAAGATCTTTGACAGCCTCGTGCTGCTCAGGGATACCATCGCCTACGTGCAGGACAGAGGGGTGAACACCTGCCTGGTCAGCTTGGACCAAGAGAAGGCCTTCAACAGGGTATCACACACATATATGCTGGACGTGCTCTCCAAAATGGGCTTTGGGGAGGGAATCAGGAATTGGATCCAACTGCTCTACACAGACGTCTGTAGCACAGTCCAAGTCAATGGGGGGGAACAGACAGCTTCCCCATCAAGTCTGGAGTCAGGCAGGGCTGCCCGCTCTCCCGTCTTGTTCATGTGCTGTATAGAACCCTTTGCCAAGTCCATCAGGAAGGACGAGAGCGTCAGAGGGGTGACGTTGCCAGGCAGTGAGGTCACCCAGGTGAAAACCTCCCTGTACATGGACGACGTCGCCGTCTTCTGCTCGGACCCGAGGTCAGTTCGCAGATTGATCAGCATCTGCGACCAGTTTGAGTTGGCATCAGGAGCCAGAGTCAATCGCGCGAAGAGTGAGGCCATGCTCTTCGGCAACTGGCCCGACCGATCCATCGTCCCCTTCACCATCGGGCCTGACTATCTGAAGGTGCTGGGGATCTGGTTCGGAGGGGCTGGGGCGTGCAACAAAAATTGGCGGTAGCAGATTGGGAAGGTGAAGCAGAGATTGGGACTGTGGGAACGGCGCTCCCTATCAATAACTGGGAAGAACCTGGTCATCAGGTGTGAGGCGCTCTCAGGGCTCCTGTACTTGGTGCAGGTGTGGCCTGTTCCTCGCTCCTCGGGCTTGGGAATCACCTGTGCCGTCTTCCGGTTCATCTGGGGATCCAAGATAGAGCAGGTCTGACGGGCCACCATGCACAAGTCCCTGGACAATGGAGGTAAAGGTGTCCCCAGTGTCGCCCTTCTCCTGATGACCACCTTCATCTGTGGCTGCATCAGGCTGTGCGTGGAACCCATGTATGTGGGCACCAAGTGTCACGAGGTTCTACCTGTCCCTGCTGTTGCAAAGGATAGGCCTGGCCCCGTGGCCATACAACGTCCCAGTCAGCTGGACGCTGCCGCACTACCTGTCCTTCGTGGAAAAGTTCTTCCAGACCAATACCTTTGACCACAAGTCCATCAGGCAGTGGTCAGCACGGAACATCCTGCAGGCACTGCAGGAGAAGGACTCAGTGGATACTGTGGGGTGGTTCCCTGAGCAGACTGTCCAGACCATCTGGCAGAACGCCTCATCGCCAGAACTCACCAACAAGCACCAAGACTTCACTTGGCTGGCGGTGAGAGGGGCCCTCCCAGTCAGATCCTTCCTGCATGGTCGGAACATCACTCCCAGTGCGCGCTGCCCCCGGGAGGACTGCGCTGAGGACGAGATGGTCGCCCACCTCTTTGCGGGCTGTAGGTTTGCGAGAAGGGTGTGGCAAAAGATGCAAGGGTCCTGGTCACGGTTCATCCCCAGCAGCAGCATAATAGAGGATTCTCTGATCTACAGGCTGTTTCCGGGGACACACACAGAGACGGACATCAACTGCTGCTGGAAGGTCTCTTTGGTCCGCCCGAAACTTGTTGGTCTTCCAGCACTGCGAGATGTCTGTAGGGGAATGCTGCCGGCTGGCACATTCCAGGCTGCAGGAGTACGTGCAGAGGGATGCACTGAAGCTGGGTGCAGCCAACGCAAAGGCTCGGTGGGGAAGGACTACAGTTTAGGGTTCTTCTGCCACTGGAGAGGGAGGGGCGGGGACAGGCGAGAAAGTCCCTAAATATTGTAAATACGGGACCGGGTAGCTTCCAGGGAGCCACACGTATGGCATCGGTGCTGTTTTCTTTTGTTTTTTTATATATACAGATATATATATATAAAAAGGTAACACTAATGAATGACCTGTACAAGAATGTAAAGGTTTGCACTGTGTTGTAATTGTATATAGTTTGTCTTTTATTATGAATAAAGTTTATTTTGAATAATAAAAAAGAACTCTCCCGCAGTATACTGCTAATAAATGCATTTTAACAGAATTAATCTGAGGCACTGTGTTACTTTGCAGCAGACAGGAGTGGGAACTTAAAATCAGGACAACATCAGGAGCTACTTCTTCCCATGAAACTTACTATCACTTTCAGCATGCCAGCACAGCCTTTGAGTAGATCATGAGTATTGGCCAAATTTGATGTCTTGATCTGCAGGCACTCTGATGGCCAGTGGCAGTGACTTGCACCCTCCTGTATGGTTCCGAGTCACAGACTGCCTACAGTAGGCATCTCTAGGCACTGACAGATATCAACAACATCTCTAAATAGTGGTAGGATAAGAAAAACAATATTGTCATCTCCCAGGCCAATATCCCCAGCAACAGCTCTAATTACACTTGACCAGCTCTAATTGGCAATCCACATCGTTTGTACTTCTGCAGCACACACCTGAAATAGACACTCTATTCCATGCTCCTTCATGGCAAGACATTACTGGGTGGCCAGAAGAAACAAATCAAGGATGTTCTCAAGGCCATCTTGAAAATGTGAGAGATTCCCACTGACTTGTGAGAAATCCCTGGCCCATGACCTCTCAAAATGGAGAAGGAACATTCAGGATGGCACTGAGAACAGCAAGCCCATTTGCCAGGAGCTCACAGAAGCCTGGGATAACTGGTGGAGGGAATGCACCACACCCAAATTTTCTCATCTTTCCAGTAACTCCTGCCCACCTGTGGCAGAATGTACTGGTGCCACATTGGCCTCATCACATCATAACCCACAGAACCGGAGTGGGGTCCTCCTCAACCCCAAGCTACTGCCTAAAGTTTTTTTTAAAAAGTGACTTAAAAACGTCTTTTCTCGTGCTTTGATTTTTTAAAATCTATTTAAAAATACATATTTTTCAAAAAGGTTTTTAAACTATGATTATTTTGTTTAGCATTCTTTGAATGCTTGAGAATCAAAGTTATTCCAGGCATTTTGACGTTTTTAGCAGGTGGTAAGACTAAGGGTGATGAGGTGGTTGGCCTGGGAGCTCCTCTGGAGATAGGGACTGCCATATATGGCAGTACAATTCCATGTTGTACAGGGCTTTGCTGATCAGAAGCCAGCAGAGAAGGGAGAAGGAAACCCGGGGGCCCTTTTGCTCACTGAGATATGCAAAGTTAAAAAAAAGCTCAAGATGTAGACCATGTGCTGTATGTGCAGTGTATTACTTAAAATGCAAATGAGTTGTGAGCATGGAATGTGATGACATCACTGTTTATATATGTGGCAAACACATGATGAAAGTGCCTTGCTGTTAAAGCAGATTATGCTACATCTAACTGAACTGTAACTTCCGATGCCCAGTGAATATTATTGCGATTAGTGTCAACTACCGACCCTTTCTTTGCAATATTTATTTTGTAATTTATAGTACTTTTGTGTCTTTGCACTGTAGTGCTGCTGCAAAACAACTAATTTCACGTCATACAAGTGATAATAAACCTGATTCTGATAGTCATAGGTCAATGCCAAATACATTGCAATTGGTGATGTGGACAGTGAGTTTTCATCTGGATTGGTCCCAGTGGAAAAATTGTCAAAATAAAGATTACTGCACCTCCAAAGGATTGCTCCTAGATCACTGTCATAGTGGGGCTCTGAGTAAAAAGCCATAGTTGTGCGGTTAAAGCAGTAGAAATGGCATCAACCTTTGAAGCTCCCACTTACAGACTCAGTGAGTGCATTTGTACGGGTATCACCAAAAGGGAGGGAGAGGAGAACTGCAGGCAGCAAATGTAGCTCTTAATGCCACACCAATTTTAAACTAAAAATTAATGCAAGATAGACAGTATTAGTCTATAACAGTAAATGAATATTTTTAAAAAAACTGCAGATGTTGGAAATCTGAAGTAAAAACAGGAAATGCTAGAAACACTCAGCAGGTCAGACAGCATCTATGAAAGGAGAAACAGAGTTAATATTTCATGTCCATGACCTGTGATAAGGGAAATGGTATTGGAAGAGATGGAAGGGTGAACGAGGGAGCCATGGGTGGGTGCGGAGGAGGAGAGATGTGTTGAGTGGTGTTCTGAGTATTTTCAGCATTTTCTGTTTTTATTTCAGATGTCCAGCATCTGCAGGTTTTTGCTATTCAAAACATAATGGTTATTGCTTTGGCCTGATTACCACAGGAGTTATCTATACTGCAATGAATGGTCAACTGTATCCTGTGGCTGAGAAGCTCTTCATAACAGCCACTGAGGTTGTTTGCTCAAGATGTACTTACTGAACAAGCTGACGAACACAGTTAAAGAGGCTGGACCGTTTGGTACAAATGTCCAAATGAAGACTTGCAGGCTGGTTTAAGAGGGGCAATAAAAAGGCATTTATGCTGTTAATTGCCAATTTTACCTCTGTGGCAATTAATATGTAAAAACAGCAAGATCTGGAAATTAGCAGGTTAAAGGTGTGAAGCAAATGTCAGACAGTGCAAATCAATCAGCAAGTACTAGAGTTCTCCAATTCTTAACACTTCTTTTATCCACCCCTCAACTGCAGACTTGATTATACATTAATGACAGCATGTGTTTGTAACACAATTATTTTTCCAGTAAGATCTTGCCCATTGAATCCTAATAAAGTCACGTAGTGATCTCAGAGAAGTCTGCCAAATTTCCCTGCAAACATTGTTTCTGTCACAGCTGTGGCTTTATATCTGAAAGGCCTCACTGTTACCATGGTACTGTATCACCCCCACATTCTTCTGTTGAATGAGTTCAAGCGCTCTGGAATAACCACCATAAAAAACTTTATTCTGTTCATTCACATACTTTATATAAAAATCATTTTGTTGCTACTTGAAGTCATCTTCATGGAATGATTTTCCACCTAGAGTGGTATACAAGTAGTGTCATAGAGTTGTGCAGCACAGAAACAGGCTCTTCGGCACACCACGTCTACGCCGACCATCATGCCTATCTATACTAATACCACTTGCCTGCATTAATTCCATACCCCCCTATGCCTTGCTCATCAAGTACCCATCAAGATGCCCCTTAAATGATATTTTTCCTGCCTCCACCACTTCCTCTGGCAGCTTATTCCAGATACTAACTACTCGTGTGAAAAACTTACTACTCAGATTTCCTTCAAACCTTCTCTCTCACAAACTTAAGCCCTCTAGTTTTAGACACTCCTACCATATGACTCTGGCTATCTACCCTACCTTTGCCTCTCATAATTTTATATACCTCTATCATGTCACCTCTCAACCTCCCTTGCTCTGGGGAAAACAGACCCAAACTATCCAATTTCTTCTTATAATTCAAGCCCTCCAATTCATGCAACATCCTTGTGAATCTCTTCTGCACCCTCTCCAGCTTAATCACATCTTTCCTGTAGTGCGGCGATCAGAACTGTACACAATACTCAAGTGTGGTCTCACCAATGTTTTGTCAACTGTAACATGACATTCCAATTCCTGTATGCAATGCCTTGGATAATGAAGGCAAGCATCCTATATGCCTTCTTCGCCTGTCTACCTGTGTTGCCACTTTCAGGGAACTATGTACTTGTACCCCAAGGTATCTCTGTTCAACAACACTCCTCAGGTCCCTGCCATGCACTGTGTACGTCTTCCCCTAGTTTGACCTAAATGCATCACTTCACACTTGTCCGAGTTAAATTCCATCTGCCATTCCTTGGCCCACTTTCCCAGTTGCTCTAGATCCTGTTGTCAACTTAAATAACTTTCTTCACTGCCTATTATATCACCAGTTTTGGTGTCATCCACAAACTTATTAATCATGCCACTTACATTCTCATCCAAATCATTAACATAGATGACAAACAACATAGGACCCAGCACTGATCCCTGCAGTGCAACACTGGTCACAGGCCTCCAAACTGCCACCCGTTGCCTTCTACCACCAAGTCAATTTTGTATCCAATTGGCTAGCTCACCCTGTGTTCTTCCCTCTCGGACCAGCCTACCATCCGAGACCTTGACAACACCTACCGCCCTGCCCTCGTCAATCCTCTTGCTCTCCTCTTTAAGCACCATGCTGACTATCCCTAATCACAGTCCTTGCCTCTCCAAATCCTGTCTCTTCCAATAACTTTCCCACCACTGATATAAGGCTAACCAGCCTGTAGTTCCCTGGCTTTTCCCTGCTGCCCTTCTTAAATAGTTCCACAACATTAGCTACCTTTTGGTATCTCACCTGTGACTGACGAAGATATAGAAATCTCTGCCGGGGCCCCATCAATCTCCTCCCTTGCTTCCCATAACATCCTAGGATAAACGAGGTCAGGCCCCTGGGATTTACCCACCTTTATGTGATTCAAGACCTCCAACACCTCCTCCTTTGTGATTTTGATATGTTCCCTCTCCTGAGCTCAATAGCTTCCATCTCCTTCTCCATAGTAAATGCATATGAGAAGGTGGAAGTGACAAGTGGCCAAAGATGATAGAATCTGATAGGAGAGGAAGGTGGAGCGCGGAATCGAGGGACGGAGGTGTGGAGTGCAGATGGGAACAGTGGGGGAGAGGAACCAGTGGGAGGTGTGTGTGGGTGATGGACAGACGGAGCAGGTGGACGAGTGGTAAGAAACAGGGTGATGGGTGCCGAGTGAGTGCAGGAAGAAACGGGCAGCTCAGGATGAGGGAGAACAGGAACCGAGGGGGAGCAGTTTACCAGAAGTTGGAGAATTCAATGTTCATGCCGTTAGGTTGTAGACTATTCAAGTGAAATATATGAGCTGCTATTCCTCTAGTTTGAGAGGCCAAGGACAGACACGTCGGTGTGGGAATGGAAAGGAGAATTAAAATGGGAGGAGATCCAGACAGCCACGGCGAACAGAGCGCAGGTGCTCGGCGAAGCAGTCACCTGGTTTGTGTCTGGTCTCACCGATGTAGAGGCCACATTGGGAGCACCAGATTCCACGCTCCACCTTCCTCTCCTGTCAGATTCCATCATCTTCAGCCTTTTGTTGATTCCACCTGTCACCTCCCAGCTTCTCGTGTTAGTTCCACTCTCATCTCCCCCCACCTGGATCCACCCATCACCTGTCAAGCTCTTGCTCTACCCATGACGTCGATTGTCCACTTCCCTCCATAGATGCTGCCTGATCCGCTAGTTCCTCCAATATCTTGTGTGTTGCCTCACTTTATTCTCTCTGGCAATGAGCTGCTTCAAGTGGCACAGCCAGCAAAAGCAGCCATTTCTGTACCCCACATGATGGCTAAAGGATTCAGAAAATAATTTTGTTCTTGACAATAATAAAATTTAACTGCTGCACAACTAGCAAAGCACCAAGCTCAATCCCCAAACAATCTGCAAGTATTGAAGATCCCTTTGGATGGCCCATTGAGTTTTCCCTTCCTGCTTCTAACTCCCAGGATTTACATTCATTCTTCAGACAGTGCATTGGGTTGATTGACATGGCCCATTTGCCTAGTCCAGTGTTGATGCAACATTGCATGAAGATTGTATAGCGATCTTCATGCTCTTTCCCACATTATCCAAAGTAATTGAAAAGCAAAATTGAAAAGCCCCAGCAGGTCAGGCAGCACTTATAGAGAGGGAAACATAGTTAATGCTTCACATTGATGATCTTTCATCAGAACGAGGTAAAATAAGAAATTGAACTCATTTCAATTTGCAGAGAAGGGAGAGGGGAGGAAAGAACAAAGGGTACATTTGCAATGGGGGGGGGGGGGGGAGATATCGGGAAAGACTGAATATTGCAAGTGGTGGTGGTGTTGGCTGAGAGTGAGTGTTGCTCCCAGCTGCTAATCCCAGCTGATTTGTCTGGTGGAGATGTAAACAGAACAGAGGAGAGACAAGAAAACAATGCTGTAACTAAGAGACAGAGCACTGCATTTGGTGTAAACCTAAAATGAAGGAGAATGCAGGACATAAGCAGCAAGTCAGGCAGCATTTATGGAAAGAGGAAAATCTAGATGAATTTTACAGGTTTATAACCTTTTATTAGAGCTGGACAGTTCTGATGCAAATCAGAAAGGCTGGTTGCCTAAAATGGTATTCAAAGTTACAAATTGAGAGCTCAATTATTTAATTAATTATTTTTAAGCAATTACTTAGTGAGAAAGACTATCCTTTAATGTTTCATTGTAAGATATTGTTAGGGATTCAGGAGTTACAGAATTATGTGAATTATACCAGGCATTAATTCAAACAAAGAACCAGTCTTCAGTCCTTAATGTAAATTGCAACCAGTAATCAGTTTAAAGTTAAAAAGACAACTTTGTAAATAAACAGTACTGTCTACAGAGCACAGGCTACTGACCCACTGCAGGGGGTTGGCTGCTCAAGAGATATGGTTTGCAAACTGATGTGATCATGAGATCTCTTGTCTGCATCCACCAAACCTAAGACAATGGGGGTATGTTAATTGGGCTGCATCAAACCAGGCAAAAACACTGGCTAAGTTATTTTGCACCATTGTGACAGAGTTCAGTTGCAGACCACACTGATAGTAGCACTTAGCACATCAAACAAAATAATTTGGACAATTATGTACTCAGAGAGTCAGCCCTCACAACATTAATTTTCAGTGTCTGTGTTCTCTGTTTTCAGAAGCTTTTAGACCATCCTTGTGAATGACTTTGTCCCAGCAAGGGTGTTTGAACATTCAGAGGTGTCCCCCACTGCAGATATTGGCATTGGTTTATTGGTATTGGTTTACTATTTTCACTTGTACCGAGGTACAGTGAAAAACTTGTCTCGCATACCGATCATACAGGTCAATTCATTACACAGTGCAGTTACATTGAGTTAGTACAGAGTGCATTGATGTAGTACAGGTAAAAACAATAACAGTACAGAGTAAAGTGTCACAGCTACAGAGAAAATGCAGTGCAATAAGGTGCAAGGTCACAAGGTAGATCTTGAAGTATCACCAGCCCTGTAAGAAGATTTAAAAGAACATTATTAGTAATAGTTAGTGACATAGAGTTTAATTTTAAAAGTGTAGAACGATTATAGTAAGGGTAATGAGTAGATCTGTAGAGAGCAGCTTGCAATGTGTCGCCATGCTCTGGCACCATCTATGTAACTCAATGGAAGCAGTGTCAAACTCAAAATATTGAAGTAAACTATGTCATTGTAGCTACTGAAATTGTATTGAATCACCTTTGTTCTCAAGAGCAGAGGAAATCTGACATACTTTGTGTTTGGAAGACTCTACTGAGAAGGTCTCCAGGAGAATGCCTACTTGTCGTGATGAATAAAGACTTTTATACACCAGCTTCAGTGTCTCTTTGGTGACTCAGTTCACAGTCACAACAACATAATGCTTACAATGGGCTTTGTCAGAACACTGCGAGAGGCCTTAAACAGGCATTGGCACAGGGAGAGGGAGACTGGAGGCCGAGATGGAGATTAGAGGCAAAAAAAAAGCTCAGGGTCACCGGTGAGGACCAAACAGCAACTTTTATCATCGCAGCCACACAAGCTGTGTTTGGTTTCTCCACTGCAGAGGAGACCACATTCTGAGCACCAGATTCAGTAGACAAAATTGACAGTACACTACTTCATCTGGAAAGAGTATTTGGGTTTTTTGACGGTGGGGAGAAAAGAGCTGGAAGGGCAGATGTTGTATCCCCTGCTGTTACTGTGAGAAAGAGAATGGATGCTGGTGGAAATAGATGAGTGAACTGGGAAGTCACGAGGTAACAGTTCCTTTGGAATGCTGAAAGACGAGGGGAGGGGAAGATGCGTCTGGTGGTAGTACAGCTTGAAGGTAGCATAACCTTCAGCGGAAGACCCATTGAATATGGAGGTCGGTGGAGTGGAAGTGAGAACAAGAGGGACCCTATCCTTTCTCTGGGTGGGTCGGGCATGGCTGAGAGGAGAAATCAGGAAATAGAATGATGTGATTGAGAGCCACGACAACTATGGTGGATGGGAAGACATGGTTAAGAAAAAGAGAGAAGATCTTGGAAGCACTGGCACAGATGTTGTCATTAGAAGAGATGTGAGAGCTGAAGAAACTGGGAGAATGGAACAGAGGTCTTACAGGAGGCAGGGTGGAAGGCCGTGTTGTCAAGATAGCTGCAGGACTCTGAGCTTGGATATTGGTCGCTAACCTGAGATGGAGATGGAGGAGCCGAGGAGGGCTGTGCAGTAAGACTCCAGGAGTTTAGTGCAGGAACCAGCACCCCGGTGAGCGGACGGGGGCACGGGAACCGGGAGCCCCGGTGAGCTCAATGAGCGGAAGGAAAAACGGGAACTGGGAGCCATGGTGAACCACGTGCTGAGGCTCGGGGTTCCCGAATAGTCACAAAGTGTCTTACTGTATATCAGGCATTTAAAAACTTGGACAAAGCCTCTCAGAATTTGATAGTAGATGAGGTTCCACCCTCAGCCATGCCTTCTGGCAAAGGCACCTTAAGAGTGGGGCCCCTGTGGTTCATCATCTGAGGGCCATTAGGCAACAAGGGCTCAGACTAAGTCTCACTGCCCAACTCTGGGATCAAGAGGCCCAAAAACAATTGAATACGAGGCCAGGTGTGGGGGGCATGCACAGGAGGGGAGGGTTGTCTGGGACTTTGAACGTCTCAATATTTATTGGGGGACATGTGGACAATAAGTTCAGCTCATAATGTTGCACCTGTGAGCAATTACACTGGCCTAGATTTTGCAGCTTTAATGATGGTGTTTGCCACTGTTCCACCATCCGCACATGGGCCAGGTAAGTATGGGTGTGCAGGAACCATGGGTGGCAATCCAGGCAGCAGGATCAGCCCAGCATCATCTGGCTCTCTGTGCTTCCTCATGCACGGTTCAATGCAGAAGTCTTCACAGACTTTGACAGGTGCCAAAGCTCCACCCTAAGCTTTGTCTCCTGTCAAAGGTGGTCAGGGTACTGAGGGCGAAGCACCTTTGGCATACCACTGAGGCCTCAATAAACATGACCGCCCAACTGTGGAAATGGGTGACCTCAGAACAAGCTACACCGCCAAGGGCACGAAGTTAACAGTGAGGTAATTAAAAACAATTTTTAAGAAATTGGTTTTACAAATTACAAAAGGCAATTAAATGGATACATTTAACCCCTGCTATTATGAAATATTTATTATCTTGGTTTGGACATAGAAAAAAAAGGGAAAAACAAACATAGAACAGTACAGTATGGCCCTTCGGCCCACGATGTTGTGCCAACCTATATTAACCTTATCCACATTCTATCTATCCCTCCCTCTACTTCACCTCCCAAAACCCTCCATCTTTCTTTCATCCATGTGCCTATCTAATTGTGACCCTATCATACTGGCCCCTGCCACCACCCCCGGCAGTGCATTCCAGGCACCCACCACGCTCTGTGTAAAAAACCTACCTCTGACATCTCCCTGAACTTTCCTCCACACACCTTAAATGGATGACCTCTAGTATTGGCCATTACTTCCCTGGGGAAAAGATGCTGGCTGTCCACTCCGTCTATGCCTCTCATAATCTTCTATACCTCTATCATCTCCTCTCCAAAAAGAAAAACCGGAACTCGCTCAACCTCTTCTCATAAGACGTGCTCTCCAACCCAGGTAGCATCCTTGTAAGTCTCTGCTGCACTCTCTCCAAAGCTTCCACATCTTTCCTATAATGTGACAACCAGAACTGAACACAATATTCCAAGTGTGGTCTAACCAGAGTCTCAGAGAGCTGCAAAATTACCTCTCGGCTCTTGAACTCAATCCCCCAGCTAATGAAGGCCAGCACACCATACGCCTTCTTAACCACCCTATCAACTTGTGCAGCAACTTTGAGGGATCTACGTACGTGGACCCCACGATCTCCCTGTTCCTCCACACTGCTAAGAATCCTGCCATTAACCATGTACACTGCATTCAAGTTCAATCTTCCAAAGTGTATTACTTCACACTTCTCCGGATTGAAATCCATCTGCCACTTCTCCGCCCAGCTCTGCATCCTGTTGCAACCTACGACAACCTTCTGCAGTACCTACTACACTACCAACATTCGTGTCATCTGCAAACTTACCAACCAACTCTTCCACTCCTTCATCCAAGTCATTTATAAAAATCACAAAGAGCAGGGGTCCCAGAAGAGATCCCTGCGGAACACCAGGAGTCACCAACCTCCAGTTCAAATACTCCCCTTCTACAACCGCCCTCTGCCTTCTGTGGGCAAACCAATTTCAAATCCACACAGCCAATTTTCCATGGATCTCATACCTCATGACTTCCTGGATGAGCCTACCATGGGGAACCTTGTCAAATGCCTTGCTAAAATCCACATGTACCACATCCACTGCACTACCTTCATCAATTTGTCTTGTCACTTCCTCAGAAAACTCTATTAGGCTTGTGAGGTACGAGCTGCCCTTCACAAAGTTATGTTGACTATCCCTGATAAGACTATGCTTCTCCAAATACTCATAAATCCTGTCCCTAAGAATCCACTCCAAAAGTTTGACCACCACTGATGCAAGACTCACTGGTTTGTAATTCCCAGGATCATCCCTTTTACCTTTCTTGAATAATGAAACAACACTTGCCATCCTCCAATCCTCCGGTAATACTCCTGTGGCCAGGGAGGACTCAAAGATCATCGTTAACACTCCAGCAATCTCTTCCCACACTTCCCATAGTAACCTGGAGTATATCCTGTCTGACCCCGGGGACTTAACTATCCTAATGCTTTTTAGTAGCTCCAACACTGCTTCTTTCTTAACCTCAACGTGCTCCAACGCATTTGCCTGTTCTACGCTAACGTCCCTTTCATCTAAGTCCCTCTCCCTGGTGAACACTGAAGCAAAATATTCATTCAGGACCTCCCCTACCTCCCTTTTCCTCCAGACACATTTCACCCCCCTTATCCCTGAGCGGTCCTACCTTCACCCTAGTCATCCTCTTGTTCCTCACATATGTGTAGAATGCTGTACAGTTTTCCTTAACCCTACTTGACAAGGCCTTCTCATGTCCCCTTCTAGCTCTTTCAAGTCCCTTTTGAAGCTCCTTCCTGGCTACCATATAACTCTCAAGAGCCCTGTCTGCTTTTTGCTTCCTAAACCTTAAATAAGCTTCGTTCTTCCTCTTGACTAAACCTTCCACCTCTCTTGTCAACCATGGTTCCTTCACCTTGCCATCCTTTCCTGGTCTCAGCAGGACAAACCTATCTAGAACCCCATGTAAGTGGTCCCTAAACAATCTCCACATTTCTGCGGTGCATTTACCACAGAAAATCTGTCCCCAATTTACGGTCCCAAGTTCCTGCCTAATACCATCATAATTTGCCCTCCCCTAATTAAATACTTTCCCATAATGTCTGCTCCTCTCTTTGTCCATGGCTATGCCAAAGGTCAGGGAGTTGTGGTCACTATCCTGGAAATGCTTGCCCACCGAGAGATCTGTCACCTGACCAGGTTCATTGCCTAATACCAGATCCAGCATGGCCTCTCCTCTAGTCAGCCTGTTGACATACTGTGTCAAGAACCCTTCCTGTACACACCTAACAAATTCTGCCCCATCTAAACCTTTTGCACAAAGGAGGTGCCAATCAACATTAGGGAAGTTGAAGTCACCCATGACAACAACCCTGTTATTTTTGCCCCTTTCCAAAACCTGCCTACTTATCTGCTCCTTAGTGTCCTGATGGCTGTTTGGGGGCCTATAGAATACTCCCAGTAGGGTGATTGCTCCCTTCCTGTTCCTGACTTCCACCAACACTGACTCAATGGATGATCCCGCTATGACATCCTCCCTTCCTACAGCTGTGATATTATCCCTGATTAGCAATGCCACCCTCCCACCCCCGTCCCTATTCCTTTTGAAACACCCAAACCCCAGAACCTCAAGCAGCCACTCCTGCCCTTGCGACAGCCAAGTCTCACCCTCCTAATTCCATGTACTGATCCAAGTTCATCACCCTCATTCTTAACACTTCTTGCATTAAACACATTTCAACCCATCTAACTGACTGCATTTACGCCCCGTCCCCTGCCTATCCTTCCTCACATTCTCTGCACACATCGCATCTACTTCTACACCAACTGATCCATCTTCTAATCTAACACTCCGGTTGCCATCCCCCTGCCAACCTAGTTCAGACCCTCCCCAACAGCTCCAGCAAACCTGCCTGCAAGGACATTGGTCCCTCTCAAGTTCAGGTGTAATTTGTCCCTTCTGTATAGGTCATACCTACCCCGGAAGAGATCCCAATGATCCACAAATCTGAACCCCTGCCCCCTGCACCAACGCTTCACCCACTCACTAGTCTGCCGTATCTTCTTATTCTTTCCCTCTCTAGCGCGTGGCACAGGCAGCAATCCAGAGATTACTACCCTTGAGATCCTGCTTTTTAGCTTCCTTCTTAACTCCCAGTGCTCACTCTTCACGACCTCATCCCTTATCTTACCTATGTCGTCGGTGCCAATGTGCACCACGACTTCTGGCTGCTCACGTTGCCCCTTAAGAATGCTGTGCACTCGATCCGAGACGTCCCTGGCCCTGCACTTGGGAGTCTTGTTCTTGTCCACAGAATCTCCTGTCTGTTCCCCTAACCAACGAATCCCCTATCACTATTGTACTCCTCTCCGCGCCACCCCGCCCCTTCCTTTCTGAGCCACAGAGCCAGACTCCGTGCCAGAGACCTGACTGCTGTGGCTCTCCACCAGTGATTTATTCCCCCCAACAGCATCCAAAACGATGTACCTGTTATCAAGGGAAACGGTCACCAGGGGACCCTGTACCAACTGCCTATTCCTTTTCCCTGTCCTAACGGTCACCCAACAGTCACCCAGCTACTTATATCCCACACCCTAGATGTAACTGCCTCCTGGTAACTCCTACCTATCATCTCCTCAGCTTCCCAAATGATCCGGAGTTCATCCAGCTGCAGCTCCCTAACGCGGTCTGTAAGGAGCTGTAGCTGGACGCACTTCCTGCAGGTATAGTCATCAGGGACATTGGAGGTCTCCCTGACTTCCCTCATCCTACAGGAGGAGCACACTTCTGCCCTGATTGTTCTATACAAAAAAAAATAACAAAGAAAGAAAGAGAACCCACCGGAAGCCTCCACTCACCTACACAGTCTCGTTACGCCGAAGCCTCTTGACCCAAACCCTCAGCTCCCCACTCTAACATTGGCAATATCTGGAAAGAAAATGTTCCGTAATCAGAGGACATCCCACAGAACTTTGCAGCTAAGTACTTCTGAAGTAAAGCCACTGTTGTAATGGAGAAAATAGGACAGTAACTTGCATACAAAGTCTGACAAGCAAAACTTAAATCAAGGAGATTCCCAGTACTAAAGGGCCCTGTTCAGCCCATGATATGTGCAGCCAATCTTATTTCTAGCTCTTGTCCTTGCAGGTCAGAGCAGATTAAGTACTTATTCAATTTCTTTCTAAGGACAATGAGTGTTTCTGTGTCTACCCTTTGCAGCAGGGAGTTCCTGACCTGTCATCATCTTAGTTCCCCTCAAATTCTCCTGCTTCTTGCTCTAAATCTTTGGCCTTGGTTCATTACCTCTCTGCCACAGAAAATAGGTCCATTCTACGCACACTTTCTACCACCCCCCCCCCCCCCCACCTCCTTTTTATACACCTCAAAATAGCCAAATAACATTTCTGGTGCTATAATAAAAACTGAAAACACCAGAAACACTCAACATGCCAGGCAACATCTATACAGAGAGAAACAGAGTTAACATTTCAGGTTGGTGACCTTTCATCAAAAGCAAAATAATGTTTCTGGTGACACAAGAGATTCTGCAGATTCTGGAATCTGAAGCAACACACACAAAATGCTGGAGGAACTCAGCAGGTCAGGCAGCATCTATGGAGGGAAATAAACAGTCGACGTTTCGGACTGAGACCCTTGATCAGGGCTGGTGATCCTGATGAAGGGTCTCAACACGAAACGTGGACTGTTTATTTCCCTTTATAGATGCTGCCTGACCTGCTGAGTTCCTCCAGCATTTTGTGTGGATAGTGTTTCTGGTGTTGTTTGCTGACTGATAATTGTTGACCAGTACTTCAGATCTCACTTGCTTTTTTTGAGCAACTTCACAGCTTCTTTGCCAGGTGAGATATGAACTCAGTGTAGAGTCTTGTTCAGGAGATAATGAATTGCTCCCTGAGTATCCAGTAAAATCTTGTGATCAAGTCCTTGGTTCCTAAAAAAGTTTTAAATCATTTTTGGGGAGATAGAGAACACTGCCACCTGGTGGTATGAATCACTTCTGTCCTTCAACCATCGAGTTCCCAGCACTGTGCACTTTTCTCAGCACTTGAGAAATAAGAGGGCTTGCAGAGTGGTGAAGCGGAAAGTTCAGGATGGGCAGACAAACTGTCCTAATCTTGTAGAGGTCGTGTTGGAGGTGAATGACCTCATAAAATTCTAATGACCTTTTGAGGACCGATAATATTTTCAGGATCCGATCTGCATCTTTAAAGTGGGACCCAACAACTTCATCTTTTCCCAATGTTCAGCAACAGGTTAACATCAGCAAAAGCAGGAGATGTCTGGGCAATGTACATTTTAACTACCTGCCTTTTACCAGATGGATGGAGTTAAAATTGCTCAGTGTTATTGGCATGCAGTTTCCAAGAGAGAAGCTGTTGGCAGCATCACCTTTTAAAACTAGAACTAAGGATTTCTATCCCAATTAAAAAGGTGTTATAACTAGGAACAGGTTTCTCAGTTTAATTGCTGGATTGGTGTACAATGAGATAGCAACGAGCGAGGGCAATCCATGTGCACACTTCATGAGAAGTTGTATTGTTCACACAGTGGCAATGGGGTGCTTTGCTCATTAGAGTGCAGTCACATGGTCTTATTGTTTATGGTAACTGCATCTACTGAGTACAAGTCTTGCTTATACCTCCTACCTGCAATAATTGCTGGAAGTCATTCCAGAGGTTTGGCCTGTTTCCATGCTGGATGACTCTATGACATTTTCAGTAACATTCCTTCTCTTCCAGGAGATAATGGCACACAGCCACCATCTGCACTCACCACTGTGCCCAGAATCTAAATAGTTTATGGGAGAGGAGTCTGGTGTTGGATGGGCTGTTCATCGTAGACACCAGGCCCTTGACAGCCTAGTTGAAGAGGAGAAGAATTCTGTCTTCAGGGACCTGGGAAATCATCCAAAGCAGAAATGAAATAACAGTGACAGGAGGTTGCCATAGATGTCAGAGCCTCGAAGAACCTGAGCACAGTCCCGAATATATTTCATGACCCCACCCATGTGATCAAGATCAGTGAACACATCAACAAATCTTATCTATCAGCAACTGTACAATGGCACTCACACACATTACTCTAAGTACTACACCACCAACAACAATCCCCATCAAACACCACTCCTACCAAACAGGCATAGGCCCCGTGCATATCACACACCTTGCACTGTGTGCTGTTCAACCAGAGAGAATGTGCAAACTCCATACAGACAGCACCAAAGGTTGGTATTGAACCACTGGAACTGAGGGAGACACAGCAGATAAACAAACTGCATCACATGATGGGCAAGTGGGGAGAATAAAACAGGATTAGTGTAGGATCGTTTAACGGTCGGCACAGACTCAGTTGGCCAAAGGGCCCGTTTCCAAGTTGGATGGCTCTATAACATTCAGTTATCACTCTTTCTCTTCAGTCATAATAACTATTATCTGCACCCTTCACTGTGCCCATACGCTAAATGGTTTATAGAAGAGAAGACTGATGTTTATGAGGTGTCCACCACAGAGACCAGGGCCTGCAGTGGTAAGGAAGGGTTGAAGATGATGATGTACTCGTATCTATCCTTGGTCCTCATTTCCTCCTTTCCCCCTCCACATATCACGTTCTCTAGTTTACAAGATGCAGATGGCTGGAGTCTGCTGTTCATTCTTGGCCCCTTCCACGAATGTTCTGCTGCAACTTTCTCCTTTCCAATCCCCACTTTTTCAGGCTCCAACTGGTGAGCAGCAGGTAGGTGAAGAAGGTGGCACTGATTGGCACTCTGCAAGAAGTGGAGGAAAATGAGATGTGGGGTCATAGAAAAGACATGGCGCAGAACCAAGTCCTTCAGCCCACCCATCTTTACACTAATTCCACCTCAACCCATTTTATTCTCTCCACATTCCCATCAATTCTCCCAGATTCTATCACTCACCTACACAATTCATAGTGGCCAATTAACCTACCAACCCACATGTTTTTGGGATGTGGGAGGAAACGTATGTGGTCACAGAAGAATACGCAGACAGCACCAGAGGTGGGGACTGAACTAGGATCACTGGAGCTGTGAGGTAGCAGCTCTACTAGCTGAGCCACTGTGAGTCTGCATATTGAGAGTCATCTGATACAAGTGGTCTGCAGCCAGGGAAAAGTCAAAGGGCAAGACTGCATGTTATTCTGCTTTGGTTATGAGGACTTTGATCCACAGCGAGATCCCTGATGCACTGTTGAGCAAATAGCAACAAATGTGTCTTGTTGAAAAATACGTTGGAAAGTTGGCACTCCTACACTACAGCTTCGCTCAAAATATTAACCTCAATGGCATGCTTGGGTCTTAGAATGCAGAGGAACAGGTAATTTTTGATTCAAATACAAGTGTGACACCAGGAAGTCAAACTAACACTTTAAAGAATCAAATGAACTAACCTAGTTAACAGCCAAAAAATACTGGGGCACATTATTCCTCAAGAAGGAGGTAGGGATGTAGATAAATAGGAAAGACTTATTTCCCCACAGGAGTCAACAACCAGGGCAGATTGATTTAAAAATAAGTGGTAGACGGAGTGCTAGGAGGAGAGGAAATATCTTTCTCCCGGATAATGGTAGCAGTCTGGAACCCACTGCGTGGAAGGGTGATGTGGGGAGGTCTCATCATATTTTAAAATGCATCCAGAACTTAAAGAACTCTAACCATGGACCTAATGCTGGAAGGAGGAATTAGGTGTTCCCTCCCCCCCAAGCAGTACAGGATAGGTTGAGTGAGCTAGGGCTTTTCTCTTTGGAGAAAAGGAGGGTGAGAGGTGACTTTATAGAGGTGTACGAGATGATAAGAGGCATAGATCGAGTGGACAGTCAGAGACCTTTTCCCCAGGGCGAAAATGGCTAACACGAGGGGGCGTAATTTTAACGTGATTGGAGGAAGATATAAGGGGGATGTTGGGGTAAGTTTTTTTTACACAGAGAGTGGTGGGTGCGTGGAACGCACTGCCAGCAGAGGTTGTGGGGGCAGATACATTAGGGACATTTAGGAGACATATAGCCACATGAATGATAGGAAAACAGAGGGCTATGTGGGAGGGGTGAGATAGATATTAGAGCAGGATAAAATGTCAGCACAACGTAGTGGGCCGAAGAGCCTGTACTGTGCTGTAATGTTCCATGTTCTAGATACAAAGGGTCAAATGACCTCCTTCTGCATTGTGCATTTTCTACTATTCAATTGCACCAGACTAGGCCCACCATCCCATGTCCTGCATACCTGCATTTACTGGGTCAGATGCACAGGGCTGATCTCCCTGGCCCTCTGCAACCTGGAGGCGGGCAGTGAGATTTCAATGGTGATGAAGCCTCAGGTAATGCAGCCTGAGACTCAACCCAGATGGAGCTTTGAGCTGAAAGTATTTTAATATTTTCAAAATGTATCTGACATTGAGGCATTCAAAAAAATATTAAAATTGAAGTACGATTAAAAAATTAAAATATTTTAAATCATTTAATTCAAAACGTGAAAACACTTACAAATAATTTTTAAAAATTAAATAAGATGATTCTCAAAAATATCTCCGATCTTCTCCTTTGACCCCCAGTTCTTAGACCTGGGACCCCATTGAAATGAATGGGTTCTCCTATACTATGCCAAATCTAACGTGATGTGGAATGGGAGAGGCAACTTCCCCACCAGTCTCTCAGTAAGTCTCCAACAGCCACGGTTAACAGCCAGTATCTGAAGTTGTAGAAATTCCCTTCAGTCAGTCAGTAGAATTTAGCCCCATATCTTGCTGTCATGTGGAAAAATTTCAAAGAGGGAAAGCGAGGAGAAGTATTTAACCCAATGACTGATCTGGCATCAACAGAGAGTAAGGCTGAATTAGATACTGCAGTAACTTCAAATGAGAATTGGACACAAACTCAAAAAGGAAAAAAAAATGAGTTGGATCATTGCACAGAAAGGATAGATTTTCAGAGCTCCAGGAAAAAGAGCAGAGTAGTTCTTTCTGAGGGCTGACAGAGGCCCAATGGGCTTAATACCTTTTGTGCTACATGGCAAATCAACAAATCATAATTACATTCATTAAATCACCTTATCTCAGACCTGCGATAATTTCTTTTTCTGTAGCACTGCAAACTGTGCACTGACATTTTACAAACAAGTTTTCACTTTAATTTCCAGCTGGTCATTTTCATTTTTGTGAGATTTCTTATTGCCCTCTCAGCTGGAAAAAAATTTATACATGGAATTGGCATGTTGTTATCCACCTTTGTAATGCTTAAACAAATAAAGCTTCAAACAATACTTCTGCAGATCTTTGTTTTACAGAAAATATTGCAATCTGTTACTTTGTTATTAATGCTATTCTTTCCAGGATTTGCTCAGCAATAACACTTGATTAAGACAGTAAAGGATTACGAAACGGTTGTCATGGACCCAGACAATGGTAAAGCTCAAGATATCTTGATCTGCTAGAAACTTGGTTGAATGATTTAATTTTGCTATTGGTTGACAAGGCATAATGGGTTTGGACAGTTACAACGTGAGAGTGTGGAACATTAGACACATAATGCAGCCAGAAATTGTTTACTGTAAACAGTTGATCCGATTGGATAGCTGTTTACATTCATTGCTCAAGTTTTTAAATAGTTGCTGAGCAGTAGAATTTGGAACGCACCCCTTCTATTTCCCATGCAAAAATGATGAATCATTTTCTGTTAGATTCAACAAAACAGAATACAGTAGAACTCCATCACCCTCAGGACTTTAATGGAGCTGAATGAGCAGATTTTCCAGACTACTGGATACTATTTATCAATATCCCAACAAACTTTCAATTCACTTTTTTTGATGATACACAGGAGATGTGATTAACTTCCCAGTAAACCCATCGAGCTTAAAAAGGAAACAGGGCCCCGGTAAGTTTAAAGGGACCACTGGAAACGGCCCTGTTGGGTTTAAAAAGAGCATAGGGCGCAGGGCTCTAATGAGTTGAAAAGTAGTGTAGGAAACGAGGTCGCAGTGAGTTTAAAGGGAGCATGGGAAATGAGGCCAAATGTCAAACCATCAGAATAGCCAAGCAATGAGATTGTGGGTTATACACACAAAGTGCTGGAGGAACTCAGCAGGCCAGGCAGCATCTATGGAGGGAAATAAACAGTCAACGTTTCAGGTTGAGACCCTTCATCAGGACTGGAAAGGAAGAGAGCAGAAGCCAGAATAAGGTCAGGGGAGGGGTAGAAGTGCACGCAGGCAGGGGATAGGCAAGTCCAGGGGAGAGGGGGAAGGTAGGTGGGTGTGGGAGGGGGGGATGATAGGGAGTGATGTAAGAAGCTGTGAGGTGATAGGGTTGAAAAGCAGTGTGGGAAAGCACTGGGGGGGGGGGGGGTGGTGGAGAAAGCAGCCACCAGGAGATCCTTGCTTTTGCAGTGGACAGAGCAAAAGTGCTCAACGAAGTGGTCACCCAATCAGGTCTCACCGATGTAGAGGAGGCTGCACTAGGTGCACCAGATGCAATAAATGACACCCTCGGATTAGCGCTGCCTCACCTGGAAGGACTGTCTAGGGCCCTGAATGGTGGTGAGGGAGGAGGTGTAGGGACAGGTGTAGCACTTTGTACAGTTGCAGGGATAAGTGCCAGGAGGGTCATCAGTAGGGAGAGACGAGTGGACAAGGGAAGATATGCCTGGTGATGAGATCCCATGGAGGTGGCGGAAGTTGTAGACAATGATGTGTTGGATGCAGAGGCTCGTGGGGTGGTAGGTAAGGACAAGGGGAACCCTGTCCCTGTTATGTCGGGGGGGGGGGGGGTCCGGATGGGTCGAGGGCAGACGTGCGGGAAATGGAGGAGGTGCGGGTGAGGGCAGCATTGATGGTGGTGGAAGGGAAACCCCGTTTACTGAAAAAGAAGGACATCTCAGACATCCTGGAGTGGAAAGCCTCATCACGGCAACAGATGTGGTGGAGGTAGTGGAACTGGGAGAAGGGGATGGCATCCTTGCAAGTGACAGGGTGGGAAAAGGTGTAGTCAAGGTAACTGTGGGAGTCCATGGGTTTGTAAAAGATGTCGGTGGTGAATCTGTCTCTGGAGATGAAGACAGAGAGATCCAGAAAGGGGAGTGAGGTGTCGGAGATGGAGCAAGTAAATGAGGGCAGGGTGGAATTGGAGGCAAAGTTGATAAAATTGAGGAGTTCAGCATGGGTGCAGGAAGCCACCCCAATGCAGTGGTCAATGTAGTGGAGAAAGAGCTGGGGAGCATTACTGGTGTTGGTTTGGAACATGGACTGTTCCACGTAGCCAATGAAAAGGCAGGCATAGCTGGGGCCCATGTGAGTGCCCATGGCTACACCTTTGGTCTGGAGAAAGTGCAAGGAGCTGAAAGTTGTTGAGGGTGGGTACCAGTTCTGCCAGATGGAGGAGGGTGGCAGTACAGGGGGACCGGTTGTCGAGAAAGAAGCAGAGAGCCTTAAGGCCAATATGTTAACCTAAGCTATGGATGAACAAAACCAGAAGGAACACCTTCTCAGTGAAATCAAAACTAAACCTAAAATTTTAAAAGTGCTCAAAAACCCTCTGAAGAGATTGACTTGCTGCTTGCGACCCTAGTTCCTACTTGTGAAGCATATCTTTATGAAGCAATTGATGGTCACTGAGATGTGAACATTTTGGTTTTAAAAAGGTTTGATCACCAATGGAGAAAACAAATCAAACATCCAAAAGAAACTGCAAATGTTAAGATACAGGAACCTGAGGGCACATACCACCAGGCTCAAGGACAGCTTCCATCCCACTGTGATAAGACTATTGAATGGTTCCCTTATATGATGAGATGGACTCTGACCTCACAATCTACCTCGTTGTGTCGTCTACCTGCACTGCACTTTCTCTGTAGCTGTGACACTTTACTCTGTACTGTTATTGTTTTCACCCTGTACTACCTCAATGCACACTGTACTAACTCAATGTAACTGCACTGTGTAATGAATTGACCTGTACGATCGGTATGCAAGACAAGTTTTTCACTGTACCATGGTACAAGTGACAATAATAAACCAATACCAATAAACCAATAAAACACAAAATTCAGAAAATATTCAGGACTTAAGGGAACATCTATAGGGAAAGAAACAGTTAACATTTTAAGTCATGGTGAGAGGTCAGCGACCTGAACTGTTAATTCTGCCTGCATATTTCCAGTTCTTTCACCTTTTGTTCTTAAATTTGAGAAACAAATCATATATCGGAGTTCTGCAACTATACATTCAATTTTTTTTTACTGAGTCAAATTCCAGATTTGTGGACTTAGTAATAATTATACCCCTATCCAGGCTGAGATGTCAAAGCTTCCACAGGCAGGGTGGTAGGAGCAATTTCAAGAATGACTATCTTACTGAAGCTAGAGTTACTTTCATTAGAGAATGGAGCACAGCTCCGAGAAATCCAGTGACTGGGAGAGGACAAATATAGCTTTTTGCTCATTTGCTTTGGTAGCTCCTGAGAAGTACTCCTTTCCATATGATTTGGTATTAGACAAGTTTGTTTTTTTTTAAAAAAAAACACAAACTAATCTGCAGCGCCTTGGTTAACATGAAAGAAGAGGTGCCCAATTCTTCAAAATAGAACAGATTTTCTCAAAAAAAAATATTTTGTTTCAAAATTCAGGATGATGTTCATGATTGTGTCATTCAGAGAGTATTTTCTTTGTAACCTTTGGTGATACATTTTTACTGCCCGATTACTCTTTGTAGTGCTTAGTTCCTTCCCATCAATCCTTAGTATGAGAAGTTATACACTGCAATTATTTAAATTGTAAGAAGTGCTGTTCAGTGTGGTACTGTGAAAATATGTGCTGATGATTAGATTTTCCAATTATTCTGATGGTTCATCATTTTGTTGGCAAATACAATATAAAATTGCTGGCTAATTTCAAAGTGAAATATCCAGAGGGTTGGAGTACAATGCCACAAAGCTATGTGGAAAAGATTGTCCTTTGGGATTTGTACTTGTAACCAGTCTAGACAGAAAGGATGAAGATCGCTCTTTGACAGATGCTTATGATCATAAAATGATCATAATCCAGTAAACACATACAAAGCAAAACCTTGCTGTAAAACTGTATTAACACTGAAGGCATTTGAAAGACAAGCCAGCAACAAATTGTAATTCTATAGCAAATAATATAGTAAAATGTACTAACATGCTTCAGAGGAGAGTTATGAAAATAATACTGACATGTGAAGATATTAGAAGTGACCAAAAGCTTGGCTTGAGACAATTATTAAGGAGTGAAAGAAAGGTGGGGAGCTAGAGTCTTAGGGAAGGGAAATACAGAGTGCAACCTTTCTTCCAAGCAGCTGGTGAAACAATTAAAAACTAAGATGTGTAAGACAATTCTCCAAAATTCTGCAGTTAATGATCGCCAAACTAACAAATCTTCAAACGTACTCCAGTTCTCCAGCTCCATTCAACTTTCTGATTAGAAATCCCAGATGTTCCTTAAAATATTTCATATTATTTTTGATCATCTTAGTTACATCATGTATGTAGGGCTAAAATCCTTATCACTGCATGTACGTCTTTAAAAGCTAATTACAACCAATAGCCTCATTTCCATCATCAGACATATTATTAATCACAATTTGTTCAGTAAAGCAGAAACTATTTCACTTAATTATTGAGAAAAGGAGATATTAATTGATACTCTTAAGACTATTTTAAAAAGTAATGTAGGAGGCTAGAGAAGAAATTCCGGGAGCCCTGGCCAAGATATTTGCATCATCATTAACCACAGGTGAGTGTCAGCAGACTGGGGGGTAGCAAATGTTGTGCCTTTATTTAAGAAGGGCGGCAAAAAAACTGGGAACTATAGACCAATAAGTCTAACATCTGTGGTAGGTAAGTTACTGGAGAGGATTCTGAGGGACAAAATATACATACATCTGGAAAGACAGGGATTGATTAGGGATAGTCAGCATGGCTTTGTGCATGGGAGATCATGTCTTACAAACTTGGTTGAGTTTTTTGATGATGTGACCAAGAAAGTCGATGAGGACAGGGTGATAGATGTGGTTTATATGGACTTCAGTGAGGCCGTTGATAAGATTCCACGTGATAGACTGCTCTGGAAGGTTAGATAGCACGGAATCCAGGGAGATCTGACTAATTGGATAGACAATTGGCTTGATGGTAGAAAGTAGAGGGTAAAGATAGAAGGTCGTTTCTTAGACTGGAGGCCCGTGACTAGTGGCGGGTCTAAGGGGCTGGTGTTAGGGCCATTGTTGTTTGTCATTCCTATCAACAATTTTGGCATGGTTAGTAAATTTGCAGGTTACACTAAAATAGGTGGTATAGTGGATAATGAAGGTGATTATCAAAAACTACAGGGAGATCTTAATCAGCTGAATAAGTGAGCTAAGGAACGACAAATGGAGTTTATTTCGGATAAGTGTGAGGTATCGCATTTTGGGAAGTCAAATCCAGGTAGAACTCTCACAGTGAACAGCAGGGCCCTGGGGAGTGTTGCAGAACAGAGGGACCTTGGGGTACGGGTACACGGTTCCCTGAAAGTGGAATCATGGGTAGACAGGGTGGTGAAGGCGGCTTTTGGCACACTAGCCTTCATAAATCAGGGCATCGAGTATCAAGTATCAGAGTTGGGAGGTCATGGTGCAGTTATACAGGACAGTGATGAGGCTGCACTTGGAGTATCGTGTTCAGCTTTGGTCACCCTGCTATAGGAAAGATGTTATTAAACTGGAAAGAATACAGAAGATTTACAAGGATTTTGCCAGGACTTGATGGACTGAGTTATAGGAAAAGGTTGGACAGGCTAGGACTTTATTCCTTGGAGCATAGGAGAGTGAGAGGTGATTTTATAGAGGTATATAAAATCATGTGGGGCATAGATAAGGTGAACACACTCAGTCTTTTTCCCAGGGTTGGGGTATCAAGAGGGCACAGCTTTAAGGTGAGAACTAGGAGGGCATAGATCTAAGGTTTAAAAACTAGAGGGCATCAGTTTAAGGTGACAGGGGAAAGATTTAATAGGAACTTGAGTGCAACCCTTTTTTTTTTCCACAAAGGGTGGTATCTATGTAGAATGAGCTGTCAGAGAAAATGATTGAAGTAGGTACAGTAACAACTTTTAAAAGACATTTGGACAGGTACATGGATTGGGAAGGTTTAGAAAGTTGTGGGCCAAATGCTGGCAAACGGGACTAGCTTGGATGGGGCATCTTGGTCGGCATGGACCAGTTGGGCTGAAGGACCAGTTTCCATGCTGTAAAGCTCTACGAACTCTATAATATAAAAATATTATAATGCATACATATTATAAAGGTCATAGAATTATCATTTCTGTAAAATTCAGCAAACTACATGTACCATTTTAGAAGGAAGAGTCACTGAAACATCCTTTTAAAAATATCAACCTCAGAGCTGAGTGGCACATCAGCTTTGATAGCACAAGAGTCAATCAGAGAATCCCAATGTGATTGCTAATATTCCTGAGCTACTTGCAGAAACCTGCTGGAGAGAAGAAAGTATACTGTCAACAAACTGACAGCCAACCACAGAGTAGAGATTTTTTGGGGCATAAAATAATTCTTCTCTTCTTAGGCAATACCAAACATTACTCATTTCTAATCCATTTCTGAGGAGTGAAAGGTACTCGTGCATAAATGCTTTAAATCTGGGGTATAGTTGCACATCAGCTATTACAGGGGAATCAAAGAATGAGGTCTTGGTCTAAATGCAAAATCATCCAAAACGATTGAAGACCAGGCTATGCTTCACAAACTTGCCACCCTCATGTATGTTGAAATATACAGTCTGAGTATCTCACACACACACACAGTCCTAATTTCTTCATGATTGCCAGTTGAATCAAATTATCCACATATGTTCTAGTGAGGTGGTTGTTTGGAGGATTGTATTCTACAGTGTTTCTCTATTTCCAGCTCCATTATATTCCAGAGAAGTTGGTCACTGGTGCAAGTGTTTTCAAACTCTCCTTCCTATTTTCTCCTCCAAACTCACCTACACTCTCAAATGTGGTAATTGATTTGCAGAAATCCAGTCATGTGATTCGAAATATGTGACTGGGTATGCCTGCTCACAGAGTTCATGATTGTCTTAAAAAGGAGATCATCTGATTTTGATTATCAGAGGCATTTTTGTATGAAGTCAACCAATAAACAAAAGATAAGAGGATTTGTCTGTGCCTAATCATATATCTAACAATGTTCATATGGGCCAAATATGGGTGGATTACTGCACCATCTAAAGGCTGCAATCACTGCATGATCATTAGGCTAGCAATGATTTTCAGTACCAGCATTAGCTGTCACTGTGCTGCTTTGTGTTTTGAATGTGTGAAGGTGTGTTGATTGTACATTGGCACATTGAGTGAGAAATAATATTGAATGTTACAGTGAAGTACGCACTAAATACCACATTCATTCTCAGCTGTCGGCTAGTTCTGTATATTAGATGCTGGTGGATGACAAAGGGGAAAGAGCCCAAGTTGATTGAAGACAGCTTAATTATTGTGGAATAAAATTGTTCAGTGTTGGTTTTCTTGACAATCAGAAATATATACATAATGCAGCAGTCATGTTGGCAAAAGCAACACATTTCAAAAAAGATCAGGGAAGTTCTCCTTTGTGTGCTGGCCAATGTTTTATACCCCAACCAAAATCATTAGAATAGACTATTTGATCATTATTACATTGTGCACAGCAAGTTCTTACAAACAAAGTGAATATCACATTTCCTACATCACAACAATATTGCTTCAAAAGCACTTCATTGCCTTTAAAGTGCTTTGGGACTCCCCAAGGTTGTGAAAGCTGATAAATAAATAAAAGTTTGTCTTTAAGTAAGTTCATTTTAAATACAGCAAGACAGAAAATGATTTGGAAAGTCTCACACTACACTTTTGGTTTCTGTTAGCCATAGATGATTCAATGCACATGCCAACACATATGCACACACTCTCAGATCTGCACACCAGAAATTCTACTACAACATTTAATGGGTGCTCTGCTATGGAATTTCATTGGAAAACCAATTGTGATGTACTTGTGTGTCCACCATGAATCACTCTCTGGGTCCTTCATGGGCATCCATTGCTAATTCACAAGGGTGTCAGAACATGAGCAATAGGTTCCAATGCTGTGAGCAATATATGCCAGTGGAGACCTTTGATGTGAATGTGAGACCTACTCTGGCAAGATTTAAAGGGATCTGGCCTGAGGAGATCCCAGCCCATGCATTTAACTCTTGCTGTGGGCCTCTCTCTTCCTCCTCATTAACCATGACAACTCCCCATCAGTGGATTGTAAATCACCATCACCACCAATGCCATTTGCTCCTTGATATCCTGATTATTTCCCCCTACCCCCATGTACATGCACCCCTGCTCCCACAATCCACAAAACTGATCTGTTGATCCGTGATTTTTCCACTCATTCTGTGATGGTGACAGGTCTTTTGAATGGACTAGCTATGTAAGACATGTTCCATTGTAAATGGTTGAGCCTAGGCCAAGTCACACCTTTTGCCTGCCACACATCCATTTAAAAGGCCTTTTGAAACACTAAAGAGCTATGAATCTTGAATTGTATTGTGTGTTATTAAGGACTACGATAAAGTAAGGATAGGCAGGTTAATAACCAAAGGGCAGAGATCTAAAATAATGGATTAAAGAGTCAAAGCTAAGCAGGGCATGGACAGGGATCTAAAGTCAACGACTTTTAGAGGAGTACATTAAACAAATATTCATAGACATAGATGCAAACATCCTTAAAGAGCTTAGATAACGGGAAACCCGTGCCTGCCAAATGGCCTCTGACACACATCTTAGGAGGTGAGTTTTTTTTCTGCTGCTTGTTAGCACCAGAAGCAAATTCAACAGCAACCTCCAGAAGGGATTCAGATGTGCATTTGAAGGAGAATGCATTGCAAGACGCTGGGGAAAGTGCAGAAGAAGGGCTCTATTTAGGTAGGTCTTTCAAAGAGCCAGCACAAGCACAATGGGTTGAATAGTCTCCTGTGTTGTAAGATCCAATAAATAAATTTTTTGTACTTCTACTGACCTCTCTCTTATTCAGAATTATACAGTCTGCCACACTGAGGCTGATCACCTATTTAACTCCTTCACTTCACTATTGTATCATTCAGAATATTTATACTGGGAGCTTCAATCTAATTACCTTTATTGCCTATTGATAATTACACACAGCCCTACTGGGGTAAGCTCTTTGTCCAAATCAATCGGATGTTGAAATGCACCAATTTTTGATAGATCTTAAAGCATTACACAGTGGCTATTTGTGACCCACATATAAGTTTTACGATATTTCTTCCCTGCAAGATAATGCATTAGGATTAGATAACTGCATGTCTTGTGTTCAATCTGTTCTCCATGACAACAACTTCAATAAGCAATATGGAAGAGGGGCCCAAAATGAAGTAATCTTTTTTTTAATCATAACCAGATATCTTCTGCCACACAATATGTCTCCAAATTAAAAACAAAATTAATAGACTCCACATTAAAGATCCCACTTAATCCTTATCTAATCTGTAAACTAACAACAAATTGAAATGAAAAAGCACATCTTGGGAGAATGAATTAGTCTGACTGCAGTATAATAAAAAATTGTAAGCAAGACTTTTTTTTTAATCCATTAATAAACAATATGGCTACAATTCATGACATGTTCCCCATTTTCAAATAATAACTCAATTTTCCACATCCCAGCCCCTTTATTTTTATTCGTACATGGGACGTGGGCTTCTCTGGTGAATTCCCTTCAAGAGTGATGGTGAGTTGCCACCTTGTAGTACTGCAGTCTGTATAAGTGAAGGTGCTGGCACAGAGCTGATTGGCGGAGAATTCCACGATTTTAGCACAACAAAAACAAAGAGGTAGTAATATTTTCCCAAGTCAGGAGAATGAATGAATGGAAGAGATCTTTAAGGGGGTGGTGTTTCCATGTGCCTACTGCCTTTGCCCTTTTGGAAGGTGGTGTTGATGCAGTTTTGGTGGGATGGAACAATGCACTACAACCACAGTACGTCCTTGATAAAGATGAGAGTGTGTTTCAGCCAGGGGATGAGGTGTAGGTCAAATGGGAACCTTTGTCCTGAAATGGTACACGCCAAGTCTCCAGGTCACGACAGGGTTCCACTCCTGAGAACTTCTCCTAACCCGAACTGTCTGAAATTCAGAAATGGAACAGAAACAGCTGTTTGACAGGAGAATGAGCAGGCGGGGCAAAGAGCGGCTGTCAGCTGGTCTCACTGACTCGGTGATAGGGTCTGTTCAGCACTCCCAGCCCCCCATGTTGTGGCTCAGAAGGGAGGGGTGAGGAGAGAAGGCACACGGAAATGCCCTGTTCCCACCCAGCAGAAGATGCCTGCAGCCCCACAGCAGCAGGCAAAGCCACCCTCATCCATCCCACTGGTCTCCCAAATGTTTGTTCGTGTTTATGGGCTGTCCGTTCATAATCTAAGGAGGACTTATAGATCATCTTGAATATAGTTGGACTTGCACTCATCCAGGCAAATGGAGAGCATTTGCTCTGTTTTCTAACTTGTGCCATATAAATGATGGAAAAACTCAAGCAAATTAGGAGCAGGGTCCGAGAGCAAAAAATACCTCGCTTCTGAGCTCACCCCGAGGTCATTCAAATTTATGCTGCTCACATCCAAAATTCCCCATGTTCCAATCGCCCTTTACTGGCTGTCTAATGCTGGCCCCTAGATAAGCAAATTTTAAATTCACAAATTTTAAATTCTCATCCTCATCTTCAGATGCTTCCAAGGCTTCAACCTTCTCTCTACCTGTAATGTCCTCCAGCCCGATAACCCTCCCAGCTATTGCTCCTCCAATATCTGGTTTTATGATCACCCCCAAATTTAACTGTTCCACTATTATTGACCACGTATGTAGCTGCCAAGGCTTTGCACTCTGGAATTTACTCCCTAACCCTTCCTGATTCTTTTTTCCTCCTATTGCTTAGTATGCATGTAGACTTGTAATAATAACTTCATTGGGCAGACACCAATTTTTTTAGGCATAGAAGTGCTATTTCTGGCAAAATGTTCTACACTCTTAAACTTCCTGGCTTAATAGACTGTGGCAAATATGACGTTAGAAGGTTGCACATTTTATGGATGGCACAATGGCTCAGCTAGTAGAGCTGCTACCTCACAGTTCCAGTGACCCAGGTTCAATCCTGACCTCCAGTGCTGTCTGTGTGGAGTTTGCAAATTCTCTGTTATCATATGGGGTTTCTTCAGTTGCCTCCCAGATGCCAAAGCCAAAGTCATGTGGGTTGGTAGGTTAGTTAGCCAATGTAAATTGCCCTAGTGTGTAGGTGAGTGGTAGAATTGGGGAGAGGTGATGGGAATGTGAGAAGAATAAAACGGAGTTACTGCAAATGGTAGCGTAGTGGTTAGTTTAACACTTTACAGCACCAGCGACCCAAGTTCAATTCTTGCCACTGTCTGTGAGGAGTTTGAAAATGTGAAAATGGGACCTTGATTCCATAAGATCTATGAGACAGACACTCCTACCACATTTACAACTGGGAGGTGATGAGAATAAAATAAGGTAGGATTTTCCTTTGTGCTGGTTCTCTCATTGCCTCCCACAAATCAGCATAGCATAACACTATTACAGTGCCAGCGGTCGGGGTTCAATTCCCACCATTGTCTGTAAGCAGTTTGTACATTCTCTCGGTGTCTGCGTGGGTTTCCTCCGGGTGCTCTGGTTTCCTCCCACATTCCAAAGGTGTATGGGTTAGGAGTTGTGGGCATGCTATGTTGGCGCCGGAAGAGTGGCGACACTTGTGGGCTGCCCCCAGAACATTCTACGCAAAAGATACATTTTACTGTGTGTTTCGATGTACATATGACTAATAGAGACATCTTATCTTAAATCTGATCTGGAAGCTGTTCCCTTCACGATCTCACCAGCTTGGTCAGTGATGGTGATATTGAAGTCCTCAACTATTCAGTGGTTTTTCAAGGTCGTGGCCAACATGAAGCTGAGGATAATAGACAGGAGATTCCCTTACCTGTGTTTGACTGGTAACATGGAACTTAATGAAGTCTAGAGTTAATATTGAGAATTTTCCAGATCATCTTATCTTGATTGACAGCACTGCACCAAGACCTCTGGTTACTCTGTCCTGAGAGGAATGGGTCATGTCCAGCATTGGACATTGACTGAAAGCTATGATTCTCCAAGTATCACAATCTCAGGCTGTTGTTTACTTAGTTGGTGAAACATCTCACTCAGTTTTGGCACATACACAGATACTAGTAAGAGGAACTTTGCAGGTTTGCCAGGACCAGATGTTCCTTGGGACTAGATCTCAGAGGCTGGTGCTGGGGTTTTTAAAAAGAAATTCCAATGTTTAGCCATTTAAACAGTTAATCCCTGACTTCCACACATGCACTGTCAAATGCAGAAATCCCATCCTGATGATAGATTCAGAAGTCTGCATGCCAAGCATTCAAAAACTACTTTATTAAAAAAATGGCTTCTACACCTGCAAAGTTCAGAGTGTGATTTTACCAGCTGTGAAAGACTGATGGGGACAGTTCAGGGCTCATCCTCCTCACTCCATCACCAGACACCCTGCTGCTGGATTCCGGGATGTGATGGATCGGTAAGCCCAACCCTCTCCATCCAAACCAGGTAAGGATGGGCACAGGAGGTCCATGGATGGTGATTCCTATTGGGGATGAACAGACCACAAGAACTGGCACATTGCCTCTATTGAATCTACTGCCAAGGTCAATTCTGGTCTTGTTCTTGTTGCACTTTGTAATGGAGATTGATACAACTGAGCAGCTTGTTAGGTCGTCTAAAATAGTTGTTAGGAATCAATGGCTTTGCCGAGAGCTTAGGTCAGAACAGAAAAGGAGAGAAGAATTCATCCCTCAAAGGGACATAAGTGGGTTTGGTGTCAATATGCAAGTTTCACAACTACCATTACTGATACTAGAAATGGCCAGGGCCGTTTCTTCCTTCTCCCCACCCCTTACACTGCAAGTAACAATCAGTGGTATTTACCACACCCCTCGCCTTCACCACAAGTTATAACCGGGAGTGGAGGCAATCTTGGAGCTGGGAGAAAACTGTGTCCAGAGCAGAGTCAAGGCTAAAATCTTCCTTTACTTGGGGCAGTGGTAGGTTAGGAGAAGGGTGTGCCTAGGATGAATGTTAAGGGTAAAACCTTCCCTTACCTGGGCCACCGACTGGTGTGAACCTACATTCTCCGACGACCTGAGGGTCAAACCGAATTCAAAAATGAAGTGGTAACGCCATTGAGAAGAAGGGTCGGTATCACCGTCTCTTTCAGTCTGAACTAATGAATTAAACCACGATTAAAGGGGAGAAGAGAACAGTTGTTACTCTTGTTAAATCACTAACTTATACTCGACGGGGCGACGGTGCGGGACCCCACCCTCCACACACACCGCCATCATACCGGATATGGGAGGGAAGCTCGCTGGTATTTCCCATCCCAGTGTCCAGCGGCGTGGTCAGATGGGCTGGCAGAGTCACTCGAGAATACATTAAAATGGCAGTAAATAATTTTAAAATGTTTTAAAGCAAAAAATATGAAGTTGACTTTTAAAAAGCACAATTAAAAACGTCAAACCGTAGCGAAATGATTGAAACAGGTAACTTAACTTCCCCTTTGCCTGCTGAATCCTTATCCTCCGGTCCCAATGGGATCGGTGCTGGCGCAGAACAGAGGAGGCGATTCCCCAGCCGATGCGTTCGACCTTCCGAGAAGCGCCGTCTCCTGCTGTTCCTTGCACCTTCCGCTGGAGTGCGCTGCCCGGGCGATCGCCTCCGACGCTCACACCAGAACCACAAAAAAGTTCAACTGGACCTTGGTTCAAGAATAAAACAAAAAAAAGGCCGAAGATTTCAAAGCACAGTTTAGCTGAAGAGGGAAAAAATCTGCCATAATCTGATTGACAGGCAGATCAGGCGAGAGGAGCCGAATGGTCTCACCCTGTTATTTATGATTGTATCTTCTGCCAAGTTATACATCGAATGGAAATTATCTCAATAAAAAGTTTCTAGCTCCTCAAATAATCTTATAGTTGAAAGGTAGAGATATGTTTCACCTTCCCACATTCTGCTTATTGTCCACTCATGTTGGTTCCTGCAAGCATAGCGTGCAACGTTATTGTGCAGACACTCCAACGGATTACAGTCTGAACAAGGTGCAGGTGAAATATAATTGTCCTGTCATTCTGGGACACTGAGTGACTGTTCCCCCTACCCTCCCCCCGGTTGTGTTTCCAGGGAACTCCTTTGCTTGTCCGCTCCCCCATACGTTTTAATTACTGCAGGGTTTGCCAAGCTCTCGCCTGTTTGGCATCTGATGGTGTAGTAGATGTTGCATCTCCATTCTATCCCTCAATTATCTTAAACAAATCAAAACACGTTAAATGTGAATGCTGGGCGTGAGGAATCACTGCACAAAGAAAGTCTGTCGCAATAATTTGATAACAGATTTTAATATTTTTGTTTGCAGATTGATTACAGTGGATGAAAACATTTGCAAGAGTTGGGCGCAGGGATAATCGGCGAGACGCCGACTCCTTTCCAATAACATGGATAAAAGTTTTTTTTTAACCACATGTCATGACAACACTGCAAATAACCTGCAATATTCTTAAACAAACTGGGGTTAAATGTATATATATACTCATGCTATTTGCTATTTATGCTTTATGCTATTTGCTTTTTGCCAAAAACAAGTCCCACCTCGATATTTGTAGAGGTCAGGTACAGTGGATATGTACAGTGCTGGTTTTAAACCGAGTTCAGTCTGATTTTGATTCATCGGATTACTTGATCTGTGTGCATTTCCACAGTTAAAAGTGCGTGATGTTGCTTGAAATAATAAGAAAAAACATGATGCATTAACTACAAGGTTACTGCCGTGACGAACAGGGACCTATAAATCATATTCACACCATCGAGATTGCCCTTTGAAGGTGTGGTTAATTTAACCAATATGTAGCATCTGATGTATATTAGAATCAGATTTATTATCACTGACATATTACGTGAAATTTGTTGTTTTGCGGCAGCAGTACAGTGCAAAGACATAAAAATCTATAAATTACAGAAGTAAATAAATATTGCAACATAGAAATTAGGTAGTATTCGCTTAAGAACGAATAAAATGAATTCCGCAAGGACCTGGAGAAAGTTAATAAAGAGACGATTATTTCTTGTTTTCCAACACAAAAAGGTCATAACAAGACCTGTATTCCATGGGGAAAGTGTCCGGATTGAAGATCGCTGAAATCATTTAACCGCAATAACAATAAAGGCGCATAAGGTATCCATTTGGTGGGAATTTCAAGCGAGAAGTTACTGAGTGTTTTCCAACACACTTAACCATTTAATTAAAAGTATTCCCCCCCCCCCCCCCCCAAAAGAACCGACTTGCATGAATGCCATGTTTCTGTGTGTGTTGTAAACTGTTAACCGGAGAGGTCTGGTGAACAGAGAGAGAGAGCCACGGGAGCGTCTTCTTCAGAAACTACCTTCATCCAAGTTCAGTAAATGACGGCGCCTGAGCTTCTCTGCGAGGAGAGCTCCGTGTTAATCAGCGTCTCTTCCTCTGGATAAAGTAGACTGTGTGACCAGCACGAATTTCATTGGAGTTGGAAATGATCAGTTGCCGCTGCGATAACACGTTGCCAGCTCCAGGCGATAATTAGCCAGCAAATACCATTTTCATCACTGACTGCGGAATCACAGGAAGAACCCGTGTCTTAATAGGAAAATAAATAGTCACCACCGACCTATGGTCTCTGTCCTTCCCATTTAAGTGGGCAATAATAATGCACAATTAACATCCACCAGATGAACCATTTCTCCTCGCTTTTACTCAACGTCTGCCATCTCATTCATTCAGTAACTTTGTCCATTTCCAACTATTGTTTGAAGTCGAATACCGTTAGTTAATATTCCAGCAAATGGAGCTATCTAAAATTAACTTACTGAGAGAAAACCAGTTTATATCTGTTCCATTCCTCGTTATTGTGAATTTTAACAAATGACACCTCTTTCCAACAATTCATCCCAGACACCTACAGGCCTTTCTTTTCTCGTCTAACTAAGCGTTGCATAGTTTTTTTCTTATAAATAGATATGAAAATAGATTTAAAATATGATTCCATTGAATTGAGAGGCTTATGTGTGAGATTCCCCGTTTAGAAGTATAGTCACCCTGTAAAGAACTTTGTAGCTGCCGTCAATTCATTGAAGTAACAGGGCATCGAACAAGAGATCTTATAGCTTCCCTGCCATAGAAAGAGGCCGATCGGCCCGCGGAGCCGATTCCGGCTTTGGAAACGCTATCCAATTGGTCCTATGTCCTATTTCGTTCTCCGCGATTTTGCAAATCCACCCCGTATTTCCAGATTCTGTTTAGGCCGCTGGGCAAATGGAGATTTAATAGCAAATGGTGGCATCGCATAAAATGGTCAATAATAAACTCTGGGTTTGCAGAATTTATGAATACTGTAGCTCTGGCATCAAACCAATGAAAGTTGCTGCTACCTTAGCTTTATGTGTTTCTCCGTTCCATATCGGGGAATCAGTCATCTTAATTGTGTTTCCTTTTTGATGCTACAGATCACATTTTATTTACACAAACTCTTCCTACTTCTGTTAGTCTGGAAAAAAAATGTGGTAAAAATGAAGGGAGTGCTCTGGTCTCATCTGACTAAAAACACAAATCCGGTCCTGTGCGTTCATTAAGGAAGGCTTTCCCTTCTCCCGCCAAAAATACAAAAGAAAACTGCTTAAATGTTAAGTTGTTTTCTTACCGTTTAACACTTGAATATCCTACTTTTCTCCCCACAGCACTCTGTAATTGTTGGTCATTATACCTTCAAATCATTCATCTCTAACCCTCTTTGTTCATTGTTCACTTTAATTAATGTCTTAACACATCTGAAGAGGGAAAGGACAGCTCACTGCGTTGTTTTGAAATAAACGAGGGGTTGATATCAGACCAGTGACGCCAAGTTCCACAGACCGCATTTCGAATTTTTTCGAAAAAACTTCACCATCCCCACTCCCCCGCCCTCAGTCGCCGCACCGAATTTCTCCCCCGCTGTTAAAACTAACGCTTCCTGCTTTAGGTCTGTCGGCGGCACCAAGCAAGTTGTTTAAATTTGCAATTACAACGACCACATGCAGAAAAGCTTGAGTTTTTTTCCTTGAATTGCAATATGTAATACCCCGTGTAACCAGTACTTTATAAATCATAACGATATTGAGACGTGTTAGTCATAGAGATTTACAGCACCAAACAGGCCCTTCGGCCCTCGGAGTCCGCGCTGTCCATCAAACACATATTTACATTAATCCTACCCTAATTTATTTTATTCCCATTATACCAATCTATGCATAATCACATTTGTGTAATAGAAATTATATAGAGGGAATATTTTCAAGTAAACTTTTAAATTGTTTCACTCATAAAATCACTTTCTCAAAACAACCAGAAAATCCCAGTGTCTGGAGAATTACAAGAATTTATTTGATCACCATAAGATACATCGGAGTCCCGTCGCAATAATATCTCCTCCTGATATGTATGGACCATTTTGTAGCATAACAATGAAGGAGCCGGTTGCTTTTACAGGGAGAGAGCGAGCGAGCGAGCGGGGAATCAACGTAACAACCCAGACCCAATTTCTCCATTTATGGCTATTGAGCGCGAATCTAATCTGCGATTAGATGAAATGGAAAAAAAGATCCAAACGGACAAAATCCATGCAGCAGCAAACGAATAGAATCCAAATAAATACATTATACTTTTTTTTTACATCTCTCCGAAGCTGAGATGAAGTGACTTTTTTGTCCCGAACTTTTCAGATAAAACTCAACAATCTCCGTGCATGAGTCTATATTCATTTTTGTATATAATATAACTCTGCATGCAAACAGTTCTTAGCGGTTACGGGATTTATATACGAATGTGCGTGTCTGCAAGCCTTATTTCCGAGGCTGTTCATCCAGAGGAAAGTCTGCGGTAGACGAACGAGTTCCTGGGCCGTTGTCGTGTAACTTCCTGACGTGTTTTTTCAGATCAAAGTTCCGACAGAACCCCTTGCCACAGGTGGAGCAGGTGAAGGGTTTCTTGTCGTTGTGGGTGTGCATGTGAAAGGTGAGGTTGTAGATCTGGTGAAAAGCCTTGTTGCAAATGCTGCACTTGAACTGCTTCTCGCCGCTGTGAGTCAGTTTGTGATTCTTGTAGTTACCTGGAAATAATGCAAGATAGGCATTTAACACTGAAGAAAATCCAAAGTAAAATTCGCGGGTTAACAAATATTGATTCTACTCTTAGCTGCGTGAGACTGAATAAATGTTGCTAAATACATCCGTAGCTTTATTGGAACTCTCACAATTTCTGAAAAAATGCAATCAAAGGAGTCTTCATATGAAATGTCTGTAAGACTGTTTTAATTTATCGTGTATAAACCGTAGCCTATATACATTACATTAGTTAGCCCAATGTTCTGTTCACTTCGACTGACTGCCTCTTGTTTATTCCTGGTGCAGATGTTTTAATATTCGCCCATCAGAGTTACCTTTTTGGTGAAATCCTTTCCCGCAGAACTCGCAAACAAAGGGTTTGTAGCCGGCATGGATTCTGGTGTGGGTATTGAGTGTGGAACTTCTGTTAAACGCTTTGCCACACTGATTGCACTTGTGAGGCTTTTCCTGCCAAGTGATGCAAATGTAACATTAGCAAATATGTTTAGGATTTAGCCGCAAAGAACATTTGTTCGGCCCGACTTTCGGGGCGCCTGAACGATAAATCACTATTCCCACCTGCCCTCAAACAAATCCGCTGTATCTCAATTTTCCGAGTAGACCAAAACAAACGGACAGATGTCAAGTATAAATCAGCCCAATGGAGGACATCAACATTAAAATGGGTGTAAACTGCCATCTCAAATACTCCAGAAATGTTAGGTGTCCGGCTTCTGCTAATTTTGCATATCATAGGGTAAATGCCGGGACGTGTCCCGAATCACTTCACGCCACTGCCGCTGCATTGAAAGCGAGCGCCAGGCCGTCGGAAGTTATAGAAAGGGAGGAAGACAGAAGAGCGTGTTATTGGACAAAAAGGTCGGAGGCGGGTGCGCGCCGTCTACTCTACTTAAACGCAGCTCCTTTAATGTTTATTTCACGGCCCAGTTCCACATTTTTATCCACTGTAAAATTAGCTAAAGCCTAGAGATCTCCCGCAATATTACAATCAACTAAAAGGCCCCCACCACATCATACAATGCAGACTTGATCGCGACAGTTTTACACCGTGGGCTCCTCCTCTTCGGCTTTGCCGGAACACACCAAATGGTTAGTGTCCTGTAAGGTTATCAAACCTGACTGCAGGCCACGCGACAGAAGAGTTGAGCCAGATTGTGCAGTTGCAGGGAACCGCTCCCACGTTTTAAGGTCGACACGTGAACTTAGGAGTTTGCAATGGCGTTGAACGGAGGAAGCGGACCAACGTACCTGGGTGTGAATGATCTTGTGTCGGCACAGAGTGCTGGCTTGACGGAACCCTTTGCCACACACTTTGCAAACGAACGGCCTGGCTCCTGTGTGCACTGGCATGTGACGGGTTAAATTATAATGTGCGTTAAAAACCTAAAAACACAATATGAGCAGGGCAAACGAATTAGATCCGCTGAAAGGGTCGCTTTTGAAGGCAGACGATTAAAGAGGAGGCGGGGAGTGGAAAGGAGCGGGTGTGGAGGGAAGGCGGGGGGAGGGGTGGTGGGGGGCACTTACCTTTCCACACACTTCACAGGTAAAGACTTTGGGTCTGCTGTTTGGGGAGCTGCTGTTGAGTTTGGAGGAGTGCTTCAGGGCCAGTTTTTCCGAGAGAAAGTGCGCGTTCTCCTTCACGCAGTGCTGGATCTGGGACGAAGAGAGGTCCTTGAAAGCCGTCGGATACCTCTCCGCCGAGGACAGCCCCAGTTTGTTCTTATCGGCGAGCACGCCGAGGGGGGAGCCCAGCAGGTAGGAAGCCATTGGGTGCATGTTGAAGATGGTGGCGGCAGCCGGAGGAGGGCATGGCCCATCGCCGCAGTTCAGGTAACACAGAGCCCCCATGGCATGAAAGGACGATTGGTTGACCACACGTGGCCGGATGAGCCTGTACTGCTCCAGTGGCGGCGAGAGATTGGCCACGTCCGCCTTGGATGACAAGCCGCAGTTCACCAAGTGATTGCAGTCGTAGGAAGTCTCCAGTTGGCTCTTGCGGTGCTCGGCGCCGGCCAGGCCACCCTTCGAGCTGCTTTCATAAGCCAAGGACAAGAGTGGGATCATGCAGGGTACCGAAGAGTTCAGGTGGAACACGTGCTTTGGTTCGCCTTTGGCCACCGCTCCTTGCAGTAGGTTCGGGTAGGGGGCACACTTTGGTTCTGGAGTCCTGGCCATAATTCGCTCGATGGAGAAAGCCAGGGGTTTGGACGTGCTGATCATACCGTCTCCGGTATGTAGGCTCTCTCTCCCAGTAGAAGTGGCTCCTAGTATCTTATCAGCACGATAACGATGGGAGTAAGTGCTGTCCATATTTGTTTGTATTACTAAGGATCTACTTGCTCTTTTTATGCTGTGTATGGTTTCGTGGACGCCCCTTTTTCTCCTTGTGACAGATTTGGACGGGAATACAGACACGACCAGCATACAGCAAGTTTGTGGTAGGTTCTGTGATAGCCGGTGACCATTCCTACCAGTCCTTGCCCATTAAAATGTGTTGTGCCAAAAACCTTCCAAAGATCTTGCTCATGGTCCCTTCTGGAGATGAGGAGATAAAGTCAATAATTCACTGGCGGGACTCGGCAATGAAGTTTTTATTTGTGTTTTGCTAGTGGGCTGGCGTTCCGTTCTGATCGTCACTGGAAATCCGACTCTCGCCCGCCTACTCAAGAGATGGACCACCTTATTCGCTATCTCTTCCTTCAGTTCGGCAGTTCCCATCAAATCAGGAGAGCGCCGCAGGCTGCTGGGCGTTTGACTGACGTCAACGAAGATTATTGGAACAAGGCGGCGAACCAGTCGTTGAAGCAGGACTGAGCAAGAAGGTCGGCCCAGTTCCTCACACAGGAGCTTTCAAAGCCTGCGAGTGGTGTCTGCAATCGCGTCTCCGACCGGTCAAATGATTTAAATCCTGGTCACTTCCGACAGGAAAGAATATCGGTCAATAATTCCATTTCAGTGAGGAATCGCCTCTCAGTTTAGAGACGCCCCAGTTGAAGAAACACTTGTTGACAAAAAAAATGCAATCACGCAATTGACTGAAATCACCATACTTCTGCACTTAAAAGATTAGAACCCTTGCCGGGCAGAAAATACGCGTTAGATTTAATATGTTACCTATATGGAGATTTAATTTTACAATTTTAAATATATTTAGAATCTGTCAGATTATTTACCTGCGGACAACCGCGACGACGCTCCAGAAATACCGCACTCTTGGCTCGTCCCGCGGTCACGACGGGCACGATATAAATGCAAGATTTTATTTGAAATTGCCGAGATGGTGGGAAAATTCTGATGAGGCAAAGTTTGGATAGAACATACATTCAGATAGACCAGATAAATGAGGTGTTGCGATCAGAATGCCTGGATTCCTTTTTTGTTCAAATATCGGTGTTCTCGGTCGGGAGTTTCTGCTTTTGTTCTGTTCAGTGATGCGGTATTCGTTAGCGAAGAGCCAATTCATTATCGGACACATCAATTTAAACAGTGCTACAACAGACCCTCAGCAAATCATTATGCGCTCCGCTGATGGCGTTATACACTTTTTCAAGTGCTTTTATGTAAATAATGTGTTTTTAATTGGCAGAGTGATATGATCTATTTTATCGTTTGCTAACAGTTCCAATATAGTGTTATAAATAGATGTTCATTTATGCAAATAGTCTTTCAGTTCAGAGGAGAAAAGGTATTGAACCCGAATTGTGGCAAAAGAAAGCTGCCGGCTGTAAAATTGAAGCCAGAACACAACATGCAGGCAATACACAGCACCCCCGTCACACGCGAGAGAGGAAGATAGATTAATGTACCAGTGGAGCTCCTGCGGCCGGGTTCGGGGTGTAATCTTCGAGTAAACCTGGAGTAGTGTTGATGAACTCGACGCCCCAAACTTTTTTTTCCTTCAGATGCTGTTTGCAGACGGCATTTGCGGTGGTCGATAATTTCAACAGTTACTCGTTTAGACGTCCAAGTTCTTCTGAACCACGTTGTAATTCCAGCGCTGTACCTAAGACACAATTGCACCATCTCTCCCCCCCCAAACCCCGTGCTAATCAATTGTTCATTTGCCTGCGTCTTTGTTTTACTCTCTGATACAAGCGAGGAAGGACATGCACTTGTTCAAGGTTCTGCAATCTGCCAAACGCTACGAGGACAGTTATGAAAGGCGATGCTTGTATAAAATTGTACAGTTACACAAGGATGGTGCTGGCAGTGGTGGGTGTCAAAGTAGAGGCTTGTAATCGGTGTTAGACGGTTTCTGGTGGAGTTAATTATTTAAGCAGAACTTAAAAAGAACCTTTGGATTGTACTGTGAGACTGAATGCTTAACTTTAAAAGTTAATGCGTGAGGTAAGGAATCAGCAGAGGACAATAAACAATTTACTTCCAACAAAAAGTTCTTCTGTTGTCATTTCACAGCTTGTAAACCCGGAACATGTGTTTCATTTGTAGTTAGAAAGCTGAAGCATTGCGAACTAACGTATAGCCGGTGTCCCAAACAGTATTATATTTGCACACAAACCAGTTCTGGTTTTGTGCACTGCTGACATTTATTTGCACAACAGCTAAATCGATCATATCTGGTTTACATTATGCATAAAATGCATAGAAACATATTAATCAGGAGCATGAGTAAGACCCTGCTCTGCCATGTGATAAGATCATGGCTGACTGGAACCCCAATTCCGCGTTCCCAACCACCGATGCAGTTTAAATGGCTGAGTTCTTCCAGCATTTTCTGGTTTTGTTTCAGCACACAGTACTGTGGTCTCAACAATGCCCTGCACAACTGAAGCGTAAACTCCCAACTTCTGCCTTCAGTTCTCCTTGTAATAATAACATTCTGTTGGCTTTCCGAACTAGTTACGATACTTGCATACCAGCCTTCTTCAGCTAATTCAGGAGACACTGAGAGCCTCTGGAATCTCTCGGCACTCAGACATTTTTTTAATTGTTCCTACTAAAGTAGGCAACTTCACATTTCCCCACGTTACATCCCATTTCCCAGCTCTTTGCCCACTCACTTCATCCATATCCCAATATAGCCTCCTTATGTCTCTTCATAGCTTTCTTTTCAACCCATATTTTATAAGCAAAGTATGATTTTATCAGTCATACTTCCTGTGTTTTCTTCCAAGTCATTTACATAAATTCAAAAAAGTTGAGGTCCCAGCATCGATCCCTACGGCATGCCAGTCGTTATATTTTGCTCACCAGAAAACATCCTATTACTGCCTCCTGTCCGTTTACTGTTACCCAGCCAATCTTCGATTCATACCAACGTGTTTCTTCCTCCAGCGTGAGCTTTCACCTTCCACAATAATGTGGGTGTGAGGAATGGGAAGAGAATGGGAACCCATTTGACAATAATATTAATTGTTAGGGGATTCATCTCTGAATACTCTTTAACTATTATCTTTAAATAAACACTCTACTTATGGAGAGCATGGCAGATTCGGAAAAGTGTGGAGTTCACCCTGACGGGTTCACCCTCACAGTTCACCCTGACAAATTCACCCTCACAGACCATTCTGAAGAGTAAACTTCACTTCCTGGTATAATGACAGCCAACTGCAAGATCAAAAAGCAAACTGCTGGAGGAGCTCAGCTGGTCAGGCAGCATCTGTGGAGGCAAAGAGATGGTCAACCTTTCGGATGGTGACCGCGTCTCAGGTCATGAGTCCTGAAGTTCCTCCAGCTGTCTGTTTTTTTTCTTGCTTCAGGTTCCAGTTTCTGCAGTCTCCTGTGTCTCCAATTGCAAGGTCAAGATTGATGTTGCCTAGGCAACAAATGTTGGTGTCATTCGGATGAGAAATCTCCCGCCGTGCACTTTCTGGGACAGTTAGACTGCTGGTTCTGGCAGCGTGTGTAAATTCCATCCGGCAATGGCAGGGATATGTTTCTTCACTGTAGAATTTCGTCTGTGTTAGGCGGGATGAGAAATCTCAGCTCGGATCGCACTCGAGGGTAAAATGTGAGACCATTTTTTTGCAGCCTTGCCACTCAAATTTCCAGTCGAAAACTTAGTTTTGGAAGTTCGCTGGACTCGCTGAGGATTTCAGATTGGAAATAAAAACAGAAAATGCTGGAAATACTCAGCAGGTCAGGTTGCATCTGTGGGAAGAGAAACAGAGCTAGCGTTTCAGGTCGAAGACCTCTATCGCTCTTCCTGTACATCTGGCTTGGCCTGTCGAGTACTTGCAGCATTTTCTGTTTTTTTTTCATTTTAGATTTCGACCATCAGAATTTTTTTTACCTTCGCCGAGAACTTCAATGACTTCCGTTTGAACATTAAAACATAATGATAGTCTTCCAGCTCCCCAGGACCGACCGTGTGTGTCCTCGATTCAGACACCTCTGCGCCCTGTTAAAATGTACGTTCTGAAGTTTGAATGTGAAAATCTATCTGGGTCCGTCAAAAAATGGCTTAGACTTGCCAGTCTCGCCACATACTTTGCAACAATAACTGCGCTTCAAAAGTAGCTAATTGGCTGCAAAGCATTTTGGCGCGACCTTTCACTCTCTGTGATCAGAAGACTATTGTAAATTGCACTAACGTGAATATATTTTACCATTTTAAAAATTGCCCTCAAGTATAAACGAATGCAAATGGAAACATACAGCCAATCAATAAACAATGTGTGGACTGGATCAAAATGTAGACCTCAAAAATTGTTCCCTGCTTCCAATGTGAAACACCAATCTCTGATACAATGAATTCAGCAGATGCAGATTGAGAATAAATTTCAGCGGGTATTTTTCAGACATTCGATTATCTCACTTGCAAAATTGTTTGATGGAACAGTTATAGAGTCATAGTCATGGAGCACCGAAGCGGACTTCTCGGCCCACCGAGCCGGTGTCAACCATTAAGCACCCATTCATTTACACTAATCCCATTTTATTTTCCCCACATTTCCGTCAACTTCCCCTAGAGTCTACCGACATCACTACGTTCACCTACACACCAGGAGCAGTTTATAGTGACTAATGTGAGAGGAAACCGGAGTACCTGGGGGGAAACCCACGTGATCACCGGGAGAACGGGCAAACTCCAGGCTGAGTCCCGGATAACTGCATAATATTTGAATCTAATTTTAGTTATTTAACACTTCCTGTTTCAAATAAATTCACGTTAATTTCGTCTTGATTAAGATGAGAACAAATATCCCCTAGCAGCAAAATACTGAGCAAGCTGTGGGAACGTTGCGAAAATATCAAAGTAATACGACGAGATGGAAACCGCACACAGGTCAACACATATAATTCAAATCCGGCACTCTCCTCATTTGACAAATGAAAGCAAGGGCCTCAAGAAGTGTAACGACATGGTTCCTATTTCAGTTGTAACCCAGCAAAGGTGGCGTTTGGATGGCTTGATGCGGGAGCTGAGTCTGGGCGTTGTGGCAGAGTGGATTTTCCAGAAAGATTAACCTAAAGTCCACAAAGCGCTGTTAAATGAAAAATGGACTATTTATAAACGAGGCATGCTAAACTTTACATCTAGGACTCTAATTTGTCACATTGCTTGTCCGACATCCAGCAGTGGAGGTGCAGAAATTTCCTCCAATTAAATATCGGGAAGGCCAAAGTCATTGCTTTTGGACCCTGCCAGTGACTCCCTCCCTCCCTCCCTCCCTGATAACTGACTGAGGCTGAACCAGACTGTTAAGATCCTTGAACCAAACGATCTGCCTAGCATAAGATAACCAGGAAAAGACATTTCATCTGCCGTCAAGTCTTTATCCATGACTAAACCATACAGACTCCTTGACATGTCTTTCCTATGTCCCTAATCTGTCCTAACCCTCCACCCTGTACACCCCTCCAGATCTTGTCTCATTCCCAAATGTAATTGATGGCTGTGCCTTCAGTTACCAGGGCCCTAACCCTGGAATTCCTTCCCAAAACCTTTCATGCTTCTACCTCTTGTTCATGAGATTTTTAGCAATAGGAGCAGAAGTTGGCCATATCACCCCGTCTGCCATTCAGTGAGATCACGGCTGATCTGATCTTGGCCTCAACACGTCCTCCCTTGTCTCCTATAGTCCAAACACATGTCTGCCTCAGCCTTGACTATATTGAATGACTCAGCCGCCTCAGCTCTTTGGGGCAATGAATTGGAGAATGATTCACAACCCGAGGAGAGAAGAAATTCTTTCTCAACACTGTCTTAAATGGATAGTCCCTTGTTCTGAAACAATGCCCCCATTTCTAAATTCCATCATGACAAAAAGCATTCTTTCAGCATTTACCCCCATCAAGTCCTCTCTGAAGTTTATATTTCAGTGGGATAACCCATCATTCTTCCTCGCTCGAACGACTACAGACCCAACCTTTCTTCATAAATCAACCCCTTTCTTCATAAAACCACCCATCAGACCTTCCCTGACCAAAACTGTAAGCTTTACTCCAGGTGTGATCTCACCAACACCTCAGAACCTGCATATCAAAAAGTGAAAGCAAGTCGTCCGCGCCCCCAGGGACTGCCTGAACAAAAGAGCGGTATCCAGAAAGGACAGACGGCGATAGGACCGCGCGGAACCCTCGACGAACAAGCCGGCGAGTTACAGCTCCGCAGAACGAGGGGCGGGATATTTGTTTGGGTTTAGTGTGTGCAGACACCGCTCCCTGAAAGGATCCTTTTGATCTGCCAGCCGGGATTCCCGACAAACCGCAGCCCCGTGCGGATCAGGTCGGAGAGCGCAAGGGAGTCGAGGTGAGTAACACATCTTCCTTCTCCCAACCTAATGGGAGCTTTAACAGAGGGAATGATCAGCGACAACATGGAGTTGAAGGATCTTGTTAAAATTTGCATCTGTTCTTGCCAATTAAGTCTGGGAGGAGACTGTGTTCTACTCGTTGGCCGCGAGTAGAACACAAGGGAGTGTGGGGCTGGAACCCCGACCGTCGATAAAATGCCCAGCAACAATTGTTGTGCAGTGTTAGTGCAGTCGCTTTTACTATAATTCGTAAATATGTCCTTAACAACAATTTAATGTCCAATTACATTGTCCCCTTCTTCCCTCCCTCCCTCGGCCGACTGGCCAATATCCACCTTCAGGCTGAGAATTCGGGACGGCTCTCCATCAGTTCGCTCTCGCAGCATTTATATCCTCCAGCGTAACCAGGGTTAAACTAAACAGAATCGACCAAAGCGACGAAATCCCGAGGTACACCCACATTTATTTTTTAAAACTACAACTTCTTATTTTCAGAACTCGCAGGTTTGTATATTAGCCTTCCTGCGTTTTTTTTACTTTAAAGCCTCTGCTTCCTGGATAAATTCTACAGGGATAGAGCTCCAACCCGACTATTAAATAATTCCAGCTATTTATCTCTGTGAAAAGACAGGTGCAGATATACAGCGATGCGTCCCGCGTCATAAAATGTCCATTAAAAAGCAGCAAGCGTCAATAGACGTACACAGAGTAAAATATTTATTTTTATGTTAGACATCAGTATGTACAATTTACACAGTCGCTGCACTACACAGCAAAGGAAACTGAACCGCGAATAGACGTGGCCTGGTTCTGGAGCACAGAGTAAGGAAACCTCGAAATCTCTTCCTCTATGGAATCCCACTGATGCTAACAGTCAGGCAATTGTGGTTGTAAATATTTGCATGGATTAATACTTGGAAAGTACACTTGTTCAAGGTTTTCAGTTCGCCGAGTGGTCAAGTTTCCAGGAATGCATTGTTGGTCCCAGTCCTGTGGTGGTGCTGTGGAAATGGAAGGGAGTGTCGGAAAGGCAGTGGTAGAGTGAACAGATGGGCTTCGCTTTTTTTTAAATTGCAGTCCTTTTGACGGGGGCGGGTGTGAAACTCCATCTTGGGTTAATGTGCGCAATGTCAGTTTGTTTTAAACAGCTGAAAAATGGGAGTGGGAGGAGCATGTTCCACAAGCCTCCAATCGAGCCACGCAGTTAACCAGAAATTCTTTAGCTGCTGCAAACTTTCCATTCGATGCAGCCTGTTTTTTTTTTAAAAATGAGAACCCAAACGTGCAGTTGCGAATTAAATTAAATCAATTTACCGACCCTAATCAGGATTGCACATAACAACTGCTTCGGAGCAAATCAAAAGTACCCCGAAAATCGTTTGATACGGTTAAAAATGGGAAACCCACTAATCGATTAAAATGAAATATAGTTGAATGAAATTGTTTTTCGCATTCAGACCTCATTGCCATCGTGCTCCGATGGGATATCTCTGACCCAGTGTTGCAGAAGGTCCAAACTGGGGGCGTTGAGAGCTCCCATCTGTCTGGCTCAGGTTTCTGACAAGGGTATTGCCCTAATTCTGTATGCTGCCAAGGACACAATATCCATATTTCTGTGTACATATCAGCCCCCGAGAGGCAATCTGTTTCCAGAATAGGTTTATGATACTCAGCTACTGTAGGTGTGTGAACAATATTGGGGCAGTTCCCATGCAATGGGAGACAGCTAGATAGAATACCCCAGTCGTCTCCTCCATCGGCGGGCATGTAAAACATTTGTGGAGATAATGTTAACATTTTAATACTTTAAAGTAACCATTTTTCTAGATGCATAGCGACAATTAAAGACAACTGTGGTGTTTCTTTTAAATGAAACATCCTTCTTGAATATTCATTTGCATCGTGATGACTGAAAAGAGTTGAATGTCAGCAATATGGGTTTACAGCGCCTATGGACTATGTCATGTTTCGTGAAAAGATTAATTTTAATCACCATTGCAACGAGTATATTTGGAATAGCAGAAATGCAGTTGTTTCCGATAGATTCAATTAAGATTGTTGTTGGATGTCGTTTAATGCCAAGGTCTGGAATTAGCCAAGTGACGAAATATGCCAAGTGTTAACTATATATTGAAATATTCAGTAGAATATCTGTAAATACTGATTTTCACCTTCGGACTAGGTAGCGGGTTATTCCTTTTCAGATTTCCCTTCAGCGCTGGTCCTCTCCCTGATACTGCTCGCCTGTAAACATAATCCAAGTTTCGTGCTAACAACGGGACCTTGGCTCTGCCGTCCATCAAACTAAAAGGACAATTTCCCTTTTGTCAACCCCGATCAGTCCAATCAGAGTAGCCTTCTTAAACTTTATATATTCTCAAAGGAGAGCGAAGCAATATCCCACAACTTCGGGAGTTCACCTCGCCTACTTTATCCATTTTTAACGTCTATGTTAAAAGCCATACGGAAACGTGACTTATCGTAGTTTATATAAAAAAAACCTGCTTCGAGCGACACAGAAGCCAAGAAATTAGACCGTGTTAATTGCAAATTTGTTCTACCTGCCGCGGGCGCTGATCTCGCTGCACCTGTGTTCCAACCTCAGAGCGCCCACTCTTCCCAAAGTGGTCAGCGGAGTTGTGTTAATCACATTTCTAATCGACATGCTTAGTCTTTAATTAAATGTGTCATCCACTACGCCGGAGAATCACAGCCAGCAGCAGATCAAAAAAAAATAGAGAAATTCACGTTGGTTGCTTTTTGCAGGGAGCCACTTGGAATCTTTCACTTATTCTCGATATTTTAGGTTTAAAATTAAACGTATGTATAAATAATCCCAAATGTGAGCTGTTATTACATATAGCAGAACGCCGATTCTATTGTATTTGATGCCTAGTTTCAGAGGTGTCTCCTATCCAATGCAGAGTTCACAGTTCCGAAGCCCCTATGCATGCATTTGCTCTTCTTTCAACTTTCACTAAGCAAGAACATTCTGGCAAAGATAAACTGGTCCAAACAAGTTGACGGACTTCAAAACTGGAATGACACATTTTCAAAATAATTCCAATCACTGTGGAGAGAGAAGTAATTCTTAAATGAAGGTCCCCGTGACGGGAATTATCTCAGAAACTTTTTTTTAAAAGCACGGCACTATGGAGTCTGAATTTAAAAAAAACAATTGCATGCTTTTATTATTTTTGGTGACAATTCTACAATTAAAACGTCTTGGATTCGTGTTTCATTGTTCATTCCGCGCTTCGATGTTGCTCTGCAAATAAGGAAAACATCAGACAATACAATCCTGACATTGCTTTTCACCGCTGTAAAGTTGTTTAATCCTCTAAAGCCAAAACGACGTTTGATGCCACCTAATGTACAAGAGGACATTATGATCAGCCAGGAAACACATCCCATTTTTAATGACGGAGATGTCTACCCAAACAGATCATCTGGTTGATGGTAATGGGGTGACAAATTCACTTTGCATGTACACGTCATTTAAATAAATATGAATGAATATAGTTTGCAAAATTCCAAGGCCCCCAAGAGTGTGAAGGAGATGCAGCTGGTATTTACTTGATTAAACCCAGCGCTGAAACCCAGGCTTCTCGGCGGGAGCCCTCTGCCCATTGGAGCTTTACTTCGCACACTGTGAGAGATGAATCCCAGGCCCCCAGTCACAGGTCCACCCTTCCAGGTTTTAACAAAGAACCAGATTAGCCAGTTAGTCACCAGCGTCTTCTGGAGCTCTGCAGACCTGCTGACTCAGGTATTGAATGACCAAGTCTATCAGAGAACTGATGCTATTCCATTATTCCATTGGGTGGTGTGTCCTTTGGAGCTAATTCAACTCCAAAGCGACTTTGAGGCAAAGGAGGGCAGTCACTAGTTGGTCTTTAGACAATGCGCAGATCCAGAAGTGAGCCCCTACTATGTTTAATATTTTAAAAAAATGAATGATCTGTGCCTTTTACAACCCCAGGGCATTTAAGCTTTAATTTAAATATTTCTGAAATGTAGTCACTATTGTTATGGAGGGAACTTTTATTTTACTTATTTTTAAAAAGGTAAATTAAGGGAAGAAATTTAGAATATACACAGTACTATTTTTTTTAAAAGGACCATTTCTAAGTTCCATATTGCTATGGTCAAGCAGAACTAAATGATCAAAGTCACAATTGCCAAGTTAACTCTTGCATTCATTCAGCTAGGAATGTTTTCTGAACTACATTCGAGGGAGCTTCTGAAATAACCTTACATTGCTAATGTAATCTCCAATTGTTTTAAATATTAACATAAAAACTGTTAAATTGACAAATGGCTACTTAGTTAACCTATGTGAACAAAGAGCAAGCAACTAAATTTATCTTCTCTATTACCTAAGAAAGTCTTCTACTAACAATTTAACACATGAAGTTGCAGGTGGATAAAGAAAGTCTTTGAAGATGTCACATTAAATACAGAGGGTTCTTTTGATAGCCATGCACTGCTAATTGTTTAGGCTTCCTTTATCAGTGCCACATATTCAACAGTAGTGTTTTCAGGTTTTGAAGACACATTAGACCATAGTATTTGAGAGTTCCTTTGCTTCATTTTGGTGTGAGGATCTGATGGTAGGATAAAGTCCTATCACTGTCACTTCTGAGTCTCTGTTGATCTCTGGGCTCAGCAAATGAAGAAGGGTACGTTTGAACCATCATATTTCACTGGTATTCACAATAATACAAATAGTAGTTGCATTTTAATATTAATTATTTTTGTACTGGCTGGAATTCTGCTGCATTTGGCTGTGAAACTGAATTGAGACAATTTTCTGTAAATGCTGTCATATCACTTGCTGACATGCACTGGGAGTTGTACTATACAGTGTGCATCAAAGTAAAATTAAAATCACCCGACAAAAGCATTGCAAATTCACTGATGTTGCAAGCTTAGCAGAAAAGGCAAAAGGAATGCACATTCTAACCAACTCTTCCACACGCATCCAGTTTGACGTCATCTCCAAAGAAAAAGGACAGAAAAAGTTGACATCAGAACAGAAACCTAATAAAGTGGCTTTTAAATTAATTAGAAAGTTCTGGTAACTTTCCAGCCCATTATTGTGAACCATGAGTTACTGGACATAACCAGACATCTCTCACTGGGAGTGCAAGACACTGCCGATGCTGGAAACTGGAGCAAAAACACAAACTGTTGAAGGAACTCAATGGGTCAGGTAGCATCTGCGGAGGCAAAGGGATAGCTGACGTTTCAGGTCTTGGTGCAGGGTCTCGACCCGAGATGTTGACGATCCCTTTGCCTCCACAGATGCTGCCTGACACACTGAGTTCCCCCAGCAGTTTTTTTTTGGGTCTGTGGGAATTTTTCTGTCAAATACGTTAGAAGAAGGAAAGTTAGACAGATCAGCTCATAGATATAACTAAATCATAGATATAATATAATCTGCTCATATGACTAAATCAGAAATATGATTGTTGATTGATAGCTTGAGGGGATAAACATCATCACCAAAAGAACAAAGGGAATAGACAGGGAAAGTATTTTTATACAGATGCATACTTTGATAAGTAACAGATATGATGGAAGCAGAATCAATAAAACCTCTAACACATGGAAATATACTCATTTAAAAAGGAAAAAAAAAGTAAATTAATAGAGTGTGGAACAAGGGCAGGAGTATGAGACAAAGTGGGCCCCTGTTTAAGAGACCCTTGTACAAACACATTGAACCAGATGGTAGCATTTAATGATTCTAACAGCAGTAGCTCTCGGTTAATTTTGAAAATGTATCTATTGAATTTATTGTGTGTTCTTTTTTAAAGTGACAGTGGGATTTTTCTTGTTTTACTGTTCTGCAGCAGGCTAGCTCCATATGAGAGAGGACATGTTTCAACAGTCGCAAGTATTACAACTCTGATGATGGTGCAAAGCAGCAAGGTATGTAGCCTTAGATTAATAATTTCATTGCGATGGACTGCTGCTAATGAAATATGGATGCCTTGAAACTGGATAGTTTGGTGCATGTCTTTTAGGCGCTAATGGTGTAAAATTGGGTATTTCCCTGAGTAGAATGTGCCAGTGAATATTTCTGGATGAAATCACCAATCACAAAGTCGGACCAAGCAGGTGTCAGGCACTCACCTAGTGACGTCATTTTTCACAAATGCTCATTTCCACACAGGAGATGGTTTGTTGCTTTTACCGTTATTTGAAGGGATACTCTGCCAATATTGGGGAACCTAATAGGCAGCTTCAGAACTCATTGGGTGCTGTCTCTGCAAATTTCGAAGTCTACAAAGTGCTGAAAGTAACAGGGAGAGTTTCCTCCAGCATTTAGCTACTGAGGTGCCTGTTCCATGTCTCTGTCAGTCATGCCACAGCTGGCAATACCCATTACTGAAGGCAATATTATGGCCATGACTGGCCACAAAGTGTGGATCAGGGATCTCTGACAGGAGGCAATGATGTGCCCATCTCAGAAGAGTCTACTCCCACACAGTATTTGGAGACATCACAACTGCAATATGCACCAGTTTGCAGGAAGACCTTTAGTCATCCATTCATGCCTGGACTGCTGTCTTCATGGAGGTCAGTGTCATATTGATTCTGAGCTTCCTCATCATAAAACATTTTCTAGATGTTGCAGCAATTCTCTGTCATGTCTTGTAAGTTGCTGCTCACTGCTGTCTCAGAGAGGTCACCCAAACACCACATTCATGAAGAAGTTATTGTATCTACCTTGATTTCAGTGATGAACAAATGGTAACTTGAGAACAGGGATCTCAGCATTTCTGGTTTTCCATGGTGACTGCACTCGTGTGTCCCCAAGGGCTCCCATTAATAATCCAGACCTTTTCTTCACCAGGAAAGGGTTTCATTCCCTCAAAGTTCAGTTTGCTGTGGATCATGAGAGGAATTTCCTCATGGTAAGTACCAAGTTTATGAGAAACACACATCACTGCTTCATCCTGAGACTGTTGGTGCTTCCGGATATTTTCCAGAGGCATGCATCCTGGGGGACATGGATGAACCTCCACCCCTTTGGCTATTCACACCAGTGCTCCTCCACCCGCAATGGCTGAGCAGAGATAAAACAAAAGCAATGCAAGTACCAGGGCAGAGGTAGAAAAAAAACCATCATTATGCTCAAGATGAAATGTCATTGTTACACTGCAGTATACACCAGGCAGATGTGGCGCATGCTGCACAACTGAAGTCAGCAGTGGTGCCAGAGGAAGAAGATCAAGGAGATACCGACCCTGAGGGCCATGAAATGAAACCTGAAGCATTTCAGGAGCAAGGGAACTGATGTGAAGAAGGCCACTACTGGTGGCTGTCCCTGCTCAGCAGCCACAACCTCATCTCCCAGCTGGGCAGAGGATGAAAACATGGTTGGCATGGGCAGTTAGGGAATTCTTAATAGAGACAGACCCTTCCTCTGAGGTCTCTGGTGCAAACTAAGTCAAACTCTTCACTCCTCAATCCTTACCACTGACATAATATTCCAATAATCATCTGGCAGACCCCAGGTGATACAGGAAGTCCTTCCATTTCTGCTGTGCATATCCATCTGCACTGATTATAGCTTGTGAATGAATGAATCTCTGCTCCAGTCACCCAAAATACTAAGTGCAAAATCTCTGTATTTCCTGATAAGTGGCACCTTACCTGAAGAACTCACATCTGCACATAAAAAAAGTTTCCTTTGAGGATCTCCACTCTGGGCGTTAAGAGTGGTGTGCAGATCACCAAGAAAACTCTTTTGAGGACATGAAATTCCTGTCACCATTGCTCCATTCTGTGAGGATTGTAACTCTTGGAAGACAGTTCATAGCCATCTCCCACCAGACTCCTCTTTGTGGATCTTGTGTATTCTCTGGCACACAGGATCTTCCTTCTGGCGACAATTTGAACATCCCTCTAAGTGAACCTGAGAACTACTTCTCCCCCCCCTCCCCAAGTCTCTCTACACTATGGCAGTCAAAATGGGTGTTGTTAGTATTTTAGGGAGATAACAGATATCACCCTTCCCTGGTCCATGGATGGCACATATCAGGAGATGCACAAGAATGAATGAGATTCCACTGGGAATCACACCAGTCCCATTTTACCACTTGTTTCTGGGTACAATCCACCCTAATTCTGCTTCAAGAGTCTTTTTGACCAAATTCACACTTCTCTGCAGCAGATCCAATTGGACACTAGCCCTAAGCACTGTCACATTTTAGTGCACCATTAGTAGATGCAATCCAATTTCTAGTGAAGGGTCATTTTAAAAAATCAGTGATAAGGATAGGAGAATAACAAATGGAAGGATTCAAATGAATTGGGACATAGAAATAGCACCCTCTGACAGTTTCTGCATCCAAATGTAGAAATGGGACCATGAGGTAATCTGGTTTTACTGTTCTGCTGCCATTAGTCTGTGCCCGACAGAGCAGAAATCAGCATTTAAACACACTGATGTAGACATTTGTCTAAAGAAGTTCAGACAGATAGCAATGAAGGCGAGCAGTTGTTATGCTATTGGTCCCATTTTGCATGCTGTTCAGGAATTTTTTCTTCCTTCCTGGGGCTCTCTACTTATTAGCACTTAGCTCATTGCTAGGATATAGCTTCCTTGCAAAGTTTAATTAATTAACTGATTTAAAAAACCCTCTTATGAGCAAGTTACAATTGAGTTTCTCTCCTATCTTCGCTTCTGGGAGACAAGAGTCCTTGCTGGAGAATAGTCAATGGTATAAATTATTTTTAGCATCTCAACTAACCCAGCTCATACCAAACAAAAGTATGACTGCATTTTAATACTTGAATTCTCACATGACCCCAGAAGCCAAACGAACCAAAACAGCAAACAAAGAATATCGTAATTGGTGCAGAATAATGTCCCATAAATTTATTTATTGCAGTGACTTTGGTACTAGCCAGATGCCAAACTTCTAGTTATTCATTGAATAGTGCATTGAGTTCTTTTATATCTCTCCGAGGGAGGAGTCCAGACCTTCACCTGAAGGTGTAGCTCCAACAGTACAGCACCCCCCCCCCCCCCCCCCCCCCCCCCCCAATTCTCTGCTGGAGTTTCAATCTATGAGTTCAAGGTTCAGGAGTATGATCAAACCCACTGCTTTCTGACTCAGTGGTGAGACTGGGGACATTTGAATTTTGTTGACTCCACAACTTGCATGCATGGAGACTCCTCCAACATTGTTTTCCAGTACGTAGAGCCAATGGGCTGGGGGTTGAGATCTCAGGGGTCACTCTTTCTCCTGGCTATCAGAGTCTCTCACTCCCCAGCAGAGCATTAGATAGCCCTTCACTCTCTCTCCTTGCTCTCCCTCCTCCCCACTCTTCCCTTCCATCTTGCCCTCTTGCTTACACGATCACCCTCCTTATCCTCCCTCCTTCCCCTTTTCTTCCTCTCTGCTGCTCGTCCTTCTTCTACCACTTCCCCATCTCAGTCTCTTCTTTTGTGTCTCACTCTCCTCCATGGATGCTTGCTGTGCAAGTAGAGCTCCAGTCTCTCCTTTACTCTTTCCCTGCCACCCACCCACTTTTTCTTATTCTCCTCATGAAGTCTTGTCGCCCTGCAGTTAGGGTTAGAGACATGCAGTGTTAACTCCAGTTGCTGTACATTGGTAGAGTAGGTAAGCACACCATTCCCACATGAGATTAACACAGGCTACTGAGACAGTGGGGGTGGAGAGGGGCAGGCTGACAATGGGAGGGGCCAGTCGGACAGACTTCCAGCAGCAAATGGGGTGAAGGGGGGTGGAACAAGGGATGGGGTGACTCCGATGCTCAAGGTAACACAACAGGCAGAATATGGCTCATGGATTGTGACCCCATCAGCTAATTGGGTTCAACCAGAACTTGAGAAGTGAAAATCAAAAAAAGATGCAGATGCTGGAAGTCTGGAATAAAAACAGAAAATGCTGGAAAAACTCAACAGCTCAGGCAGCGTCTGTGGGAAGAGAAACAGCTAATGTTTCAGGTCAAAGATTCTTCATCAGAACTGAAAAAGAAAACAAGAATGGCTAGATAGCAGAGAAGGCATTGGGTGGAAGAGGGGGAATGTCTGTAATAGGGTGAAGTAAGGTATCCATTAAACGGGCAGTTAAGATCCTTTGTCCGGAATTTGGAATTGACAATTTGGAAAGCCCTTCAGTATGTAAGCGTTCAGTTTGTGTGTTAGCAAGCCTTTAAATTATGATGGAAGTGGGACATACAAAGAAACCCAATTTGTACTTACCACTGACAATCTTTGCATAATGATCAAGAATGGGAGCTGATTTAATGAAGGAGGGCAATGGAACTCCCCCATTAAGGAAAACACTGATCTCGCTGTCAATACATTTAAACCAGCACGAATTTAGCATTGGTGTTGCACGTGAGATCACTCTGAAATTTTCCAAGTTGTACAACTTTAAAAGAAAATTGCTAAATTTAAAATTAAACATGGTAAGTAACAGCTCTGTTGATCTCCCAGATTGGCATTAAATGCCTCATCTTGCAACGGGATATATCTTCTTTACTATTAAAAAATAAACTAACCAGGCAACTTTACGTACTGCAGCAGGCAATAAGTATGATCAGCTTTTCCTTGAATTGAAGGTGGGAACAATGGAATGATGAATCTGTCTTTCCTAAATCAAACTCTTTTCAAAAATAGTTAGTATGGTGGCTGCATCATTTAAGTAGCATATTTTATGTAAAATTTGCTGAAGGTAAATTCAATTCAATCTTCAAATTTTAATCACAAACTACTGAAGTACCACTTTTGGAGCAAAAGAGTCATGAACTTGTAGAATCAGAGCACAGAAACAGGTCCTTTGACCTACCATGTTTATGCTGATCATCGTATCATTTACCAGCTCTTGTACTGTGGTCTTCGATGCCTCGGCAAATTAAAGTGCTTGTCTAGAAGTTTCTTAAATGTTGTGAGTGTGCCTGTCTCCACCATACCTTCAGACAGTATGTTCCAGATTATAACCACCTTCTGGGTGAAAGGCTTCTTTCTCAGATTCCTTCTAAATCTTTTACCCTTTATCCTAAACCTGTCCTCTCTCAGTAACTTCAATTGCAACATGACCTCAGAAAGTATTCTCAGAACTCATTGTGTTCATGATATTTTTCAGATTACTTTAGGAAGTTTTGGAAATTGAAGAAATAGAAAATTAATGGGGAGATTTATGAATAAAAGACATAGATCATGCACTGTTCCACAGAATAATATGCAATGTGGTTGCGTGATTACATATGCTTGAGGACATTAGATGGCAGGTATGTGTGTCTAGAGGTGTTTCTTATTCAAAATGATACAGACAGAGGAGTGTTACTTAAAACCATGAAGATCCTTTGGGGCATTTTAAATGCTCCTGAAAAATATTGACTCATTTTAATGACTAATACTACTTGCGTCTTATAAATTTGCGTGCAGACAAGTCAAATATTTGTGTACAAGGGCAGAGATGTCCTATGCATTTGGATGTGAACAGGATGTACTTGTTTAGCCTGTTGAATACCTGCATACTCCATTCAATTGTAGTTTTAACCATTATAAGTATACTGAATCATTTTACACTACAATTATGTCAGCACCAGCATTGAATCAACCTAACTCTTCAAAGTGGCATGCCAGGAAAATGTCTCTACTGAGCCAATATGAATTTCATCATAAACAAAAAAAATCCATAGAAGAGAGCTATAAGAGCATTGCTTCAGTGGGATAAGCAGCCACATAAAATAATAACACAATTAAAAAGGACAATGCACAGTGATTTTATCAATTGTTGGATATTCCATAGAATTAACAAAAAAAATATTCTTGTGGCATCAATGACAGCTGGCATTCATTGTCCATTCTTAATTACTCCAGAAAAGTGATGGTTGGCCAAAAAAACTGCCTTTCTAAGTGACCACAGAGAGACAGTAAGAATCAATGACGTTGTGGGGCTGCTGTAATAAATATGCTAGATTTTCAAATTTCCTTCCTTAGAAGATGTTAGCAAGCTATTTAGATTTAAAAACTTTCATGGCCACTTTTTTCACTTGTATCAATTTTTTAGTTAAGTAATTTTTGAAGCGGATTTAAAAATTTCAAACTAATATGATGAGATTTGAACATGCAGCCCTTAGACTTTTAGTCTCCCACTGACATGTCCACTTCACTATCCCAACCACTGCTAAAATGTATAAATGGGTTAGTATCTGAACCAAATCCCATCCACAGCGATGAACTAGAGCATTGCTTCCCGTGTCTGCTGAAGAGAATGCGACATCAATCGGAAATTTTTATTTCTGACATTTTATTACTTGGAGTTCTTATTTTTGCAGCTTTATTGAATCATTTTGTACTCTCCACCTTTGATCGCAGTGTGACTGAGAGTTGCTTTATATTTATCCTCACTACATTCTCAGTTTGGGCAAGATGTACACGATTCAGCTGGGATAGCTTTACAATGCACTTAAACTGACCTACACTCTAAAAGTGGGCTCACTAAAGCCAGGCATTAAACTGGTTTATCCTACTGTTCCTAGCATGTGACCTTGGCAGTAATCCAGACATCATTTTGTGATTCTGCTATTTAACTGTCCAGACCTATTGATGCCCTGTGAGAGAACTCTTTTCATTCCTATAATATTGGTACACTTTGGTCGTAATTCTTAGTGTGCCCCCTCCCACATTCCCCAGCCCAACCTCTCAGTAAAGAGACCTGCACACATCTCAGTAATGCCTTTTCCTTGGCAACAAGAAAACATCACCCAAAATATGGAACAGGTGATATTTGCACCATCTGTGACTGCTCCCCTGACAATTGAACGCTCTAAGATTGCTGTATCGCTTGAGTTTGATGTCTGCCCCTGTGCACCACTGGTCCCACAGCATGTAGATTTGCCCAAGACTGCCCCATTTCACGGTGTCATCAACCCATCACCAAACCTCGGAGCTGAAAGCAGTTTGGAGAGTGCTTTGCAGTTGCCCTTCCAACCTTATCTTTGATTCTATCCATTTCACAAAAGCACTCTCCGTCACTTTCCCAACCCTCCATTCTTGATGATCCATAGAGTCTGACTTTTCAGAATATGTGGTCTTGGTGTTCAAACTTAACATGAAGTTCCTCCAACCTTCTCCAATTACCATATCCCTTTTTTCCCCTCCCTCATCTACATTAAGCTTCCCATCAAAAAAAGAATCCTCCTCCATTCATGGTCAAAGGGCTTTTGATATAAAGGTATTTCTCCTGACTTACAAGATTAATTGGTGATGGACAACAATTTCAAGCGTTAACTTTCCCAATTATCACCTTTATTGCAGGAAAAGCACCCCACAGCTCCTTACAGGTGTGTCGTTAAACAACAGTCTACTTATGCAGAACTGTTCAGAGAGTGAGGGTCGGCTTTAAGAAGGGACTACTGTGTTAACATTGAGAAATGATGACTGGAATTTCATCCAAAATGCAACATGCTTTAAATTGATATCCTCTACTCTGAATTAAAGAAACGGCTGGTGTGTTAAAGCTATTGAATTGCTTGAACCGTAGTATCTGTGAAATTAAACTGACCTGGTCACGTAATCTATTTTAAGCATTAACTACTGTTAAGAAATAGATTCTTGTTAATGGCGGAGAAAGACAGAAGTGGTCATCACTGAGGTCCAAAAAGAAAAATCTTACTAATGGCCAAACTCAAGTTCATGGGAAATAAATACTAATGTTGATTAACTAAATTAATGTCAAAAACAAAGCAACATTTAAGTTGCCCTTCTTTTGAAATTCATTTAGTTAACAAACATTAGTATTTACTTGTAATTACAAGGATGAATGTCACAATTTGTCCTCACCTCCTAACAATGCTTTGCCCCAGAAGTCCACTTTGTGTTGAAGGTGAGAGTTGCTAGTTCACGGTGAGACCACTAAATTCTATATTCAGCCCATAACACCAAAGAGCTGCAGTCAGGACCTTTATGGGAAGATTATCAAGAAAGTGCAGCGAGTGCTAATCTCTTCAGGCAGCAGATCATCTGTTGTATCCTCCCTTTTCAAATTTCCATTCAGAGATTTTTCCCACATCTGGCTATTTGAATCCGGTGCCTCACCAAGATTTGATATGATGAACACTCATGAAATGGTAATGAAATACAGATCTGTCATTTAGTATTGGTGTTGTCATCTTAAGAACAGTGTTATTAAAACTAAAGAAATCAGTGCAGCTAGTTAGTTTTACTCATTTTTTTAAAAAAAAAGATTGTTGTTTTGCAGTGACCACCAACTTAAGATCTCCAATTTTTACTGGTGTATCTCATGTATTTTTTTTGGTTGCAAATTCAACCCTTGCCTACAGAAGATAATGGTGCATTCATATTGCTGTGGAAAGCTATTAAATTTTAATTTTCCTGAAATCCCAGGTAGTAATAGCTCCATTAAAATGGAATAGTACAGTTAGTTGTGTGTTTGATGTATAGTCATAAGGCTCTGAAGAAATGTGGCTGGTTAACTTATAGGCTCAAAAATGTGGTCCCATTTTATAATTTTAAAATATTTGAAATGATAACTTGTTCCAATTATGCATTTAGAAGATGGATTAAAAAGAAACATCAGTATCTGCAATAACATGAACTATTGCTTATGCTCTGTTATCTTGGGTTAATGTATGAAAGTTAGGAAGGAACTACTAATGCTTTAATATGATTTATTTTATGCATTTTGTGAGTATGTTACTTATTAAATTTATTTCCATTTTCCACCACAGTTAGGGTCAACCTTGAACTCCAAGCAACTGAATTAAATGGTGTGATATAACCAGAAAATCTTAGCCAGCATTTGAACAACATCAAACCTCAGCAATGAATATCTTTTGAGGATGTAGCCATGACAGCCTCCTGTTCTTCAGGTGTAGTTCGATTAGTGTGAGTGCTCAGAGATTATCTAATCATATGACAACAATGTTAGAGGAACTTTTCAAAGTTAATTTGTGGAATCGGAGTGGGCAGAGTTTGAACGTGGAGTTAACCTGGTTATCCCAGGACTACAGACCATTATAGGCATCTCAGAAAGTATTTTCACATGTTACCTGTGGTTGGGCTGATTGATTGATTTCCTTTCTCTAACTGTGAAACATCAATGAACTGAGTTCACATGGTATAGACTTTAAGCCCTGAGGCTAGATGAGCTGAATTTAAGAAATAGGATGGGCTCTTGAGGGGAAACTAGTTATTGAGCTTTCAGTATCTAATGTGGAGAGAAATTGCTGCAACCTATGAAAATAATAGATAGTTCATCACTGTTCACAGGCAGATGAACTCCAGAAACATAAAATGCCAGTGTCTAATTCAGTAGCATAAAACTAGATGGGATGTTAAAGTGAATTTAATCAGATTGTTAGGCTAATTCAATAACATTTCTAGCCCAGATGAGGTTGAATTATAAATAAAATATTCAGTGACTTGACAAAGTCTTTAATTCAGTAATGCTGGAATTGAATAGCATGATGGAACTGGAATTGATGTCTGTAACAATAATTATTAAATTTTTTAAGTTGCTCATTACTAAGTGTGTCAATATGTGCAGAATGCATTTGATCTGGATAAATCAAAAAAAATCCGGTAACAGTCTCAGACTAGTATTGGAGTGTAACATCAGTCAACAAACACAGGGGACTGAATTGCATCTGAAATCATGGGCTGACATGCAGCTCAACTGAAGTTTAAATTTGGTGCTGGGCAACTTATTGGAATCAATTCTAAGAAACAGTATAAACATTTAATTATAAAGCTCCAAAATAATTAATGACTATCAACATGGATCTGTTAAGGGAAGGTCATGTCTGACCAACTTGATTGAGCTTTTTGATGTGGTAATGAGGAGGGTTGATCAGGACACTGTTGTGCATAGATTTTAGCAAGGTTTGCATAGCAAATTGGTCACAATGTAAAAGCTTGTGCAATCCAAGAGAAAGTGGAAAATTGGATTCAAAATTGGTTCAGTGCAGAAAACAAAGAATAATGATTTATAGATATTTTTTCTGCCTGGCGTGCTGTTACTAGTTGTGTTCCATAGGGCACAGTCCTCAGTCCCTTGCTTTTTGCCTGAGACATCAATGCAGGAAGGAAGATAAAGAAGTTTGCAGGTGATACTAGATTGGCACCTGGTTTCCAATGAGGGGGAAAGCTTTTAGACTGCAAGAAATTAGAGATGATCTGAGCAAATGGGATTCAAACCAAAGAAATGTGAAGTGATGAATCTGGAGATGTACAACAAGGCAAGAGCAGCTATCACCACAGAGCAGCTCTGGACACTACTTGTTTTTTAGTTATCAGCCCTTATTTGGACTTTATAACATTTCTCTGGTCATTTGATGCTGATGTTATTATATGATATTCTAGTGTCTTTTGCAAACAGCACTGGGAAACAAATGACTTTTTACCTGCTACTAATTCACCTTTTCACCTAATTCAGCTTTGTGATTCTCTTAACTTGCAGGTCAACAAACCACTTTCAGTTTCTTTCTTCAAATGCATTTGTAGAGCAGCCATTTGGATGCATATTTCTCATGTTGAGAAAAGGCTGTTAGTTTGAAACTGTTCCATCTTTGCTGTTTGCTATGGAGCCAGTCTTCCTTGTAATGCAAGTTTTGTAATGCAAGTTTTGTAATGCAAGTTTTGTAATGCAAGTTTTGTAATGCAAGTTTTGTAATGCAAGTTTTGTAATGCAAGTTACAGTGAATTAGAAAGAGCAATATTAATCCTGCTTGTAAAAAGCTGATAACTATGTTATATGCAACATTTACAAAAAAATTGCAGCACTAAAGAAAGAAGGCTGGGATGTGAGATGAGCTAGATTGCTCTTGCATAAAGTGGGCATGTATTTGATGGCCTGAATAGCCTCCTTTCCTGCTGTACCCAATCATAAATATGAAAACAAAGATGGGAAGACACTGAACGGTGTGGTGGAACAGAGTAACCTTGGAATGTCTACTCACAGATTGGTAAAGGAAGTAGCAGGGCAAGTCAATCTGGTGTTTAAAAGCACACATAGGTTGTGTTCTTTTATTAGTGGGGCCTAGAACTTCAGAAAGGAGGTAACACTGGAACAACACTGGTTGGACCACAGCTTGAGTTTGCTGCATGGTTCTGGACACCACGTCACAGGAACAGTGTGGTTTCATTGGAGAGGCTGCAGAGGAGATTTATGTTCAAAGGACTTTTTTTAAGTTGAGGAAAGGTTGGGCAGGCTGAAGTTGTTTTCTTTGGAACAAAGACTAAAGGGAGACTTAAATAAGGTTTATTAAATTATGAGGGCCAAGATAAGGCAAATAAGAAGGACTTATTTCTCTGAGCAAAGGGCACGAAAAGTAATTGGTAGAAAGATGAGACTAGAGGGGTAAATCATAGTGGCCATCTGGAACTCACTGCCTGAAAGAGCACTAAAGGTGAAAACTCTCATTACATCCAAGTTCTTTTAGGAGCTGTGACCTACAAGGTTGTGGACATTGCTCTGGGGATAGGATAGTGAGCTCTTTCTTTAAAAAACAGAATGGTCTCCTTCTGTGCAGTACATTTTCTGATTCCATGAGCATACTGGGCCTTTGAAAGAACCATCTATAGTCCCACTCTCACTCTCTCTCTCTCTCCCCATAGATCTGAATTTTACAACATCCGGCATATATCAAATTCCCCTATAAGATTGAGTTTTTCCTTACCATCCCTTCAGGTACATTCCAGATCTCAAAAATTGGACATATATAAAAAAACACATATCTGGAGGAATCTGCAGGAAATTATATGCACCACAAAAGAGTTTCAATACAAACTCCTGAATGTAGGAGTCCAATCAGTATAGGGGAGTCCAGCTCTTGTCGAGGTGTAAGCAGACACACTAGGGATTCATAAAGTCATACAGCACAAACAGGCCCTTCGGCCCACTGATCCGAAGTACCCATTTTGTTCCTCAACCCCCAGCCCCAGATCCCATCGCTCACTCACCAATTACCATCCAGCATCTCTTGGAATACGCGATCACGGGGAGAATGTGCAAACTCCACGTAGGCGGCACCGGAGATCAGGATTGAACCCGGGTCTCTAGAGCCGTGTGGCACCAGGTCCACGGCGCCGCCCGAATTGTGCATTTATTGTGCAATGTCCTTACCCAAAACGAAACAAGCGTGCTAGCTAAACAGCAACAGCAAAATAAACCACCCCAGGTCAGGTTCACGCTGGCTTTCCTAATCTCTCCATCTGTTTAGTAGGAATACTCTATATCATACGGCCGCTGGTGTTGGCCAATCGAAAAGAAATCCCCATTCAATTTCAGGCTTTTAACAAACAATTTCCATACCGCTGGTTCAACTTGTTACAATTTTACATATTGTGTGCTGCGTCTGAACAAACCACAATGCACGGTGAGACTGTGGTGTGTGTGACGATACGACTGATCTGATGAAAGAAAATGTGGTATGTGGCGATGCTAAATTGGAGCAGTAATTCAGTCATTGCTCTCTACTTCGAATCAAATTGTCTCTGCAGATCGATAATTAAATTCACAATTAAAATGCGAGTATCCGTGTTTCATAGCGTAATTTCAAGGTTAAGCTTCGAGAAGAGTCTTGTTAACATGAAATGGTAGCTGATTATTCTGTAATAACGATCATGAATCAGTAACTGGAGAGAGAGAAGACAGCGATGTCAGAATTCCAGCCCGTTGGTTATAACTGAACACATGTTCAGAGTAGATTGTGTTAGTGTGCGGCAGAACTACATTTACGAGTATTTATCATTGAATACCATCACCATCTATTTGCGCCTTGGGTAATAGGTACATCTTCGGCACCGGGCACCCCCCCGCCTTCTCGGTGCATCCAGTATTTACTGGTGATCTACCTAATTAATCACATTAAAAGTTCCAAAGTTTATTAGAGGATTAGTGTGCAATGGAGTCAATGTTGCTTGGGGCCGTCGCGTTTTCTCCACTCATTGGCCCAAGCAACGTTTGGTGACTTCAGCCTTTGACATTCTGCTTGCGCTGGGAATCTGTTCGAAGCTGGGGACCCTTCAACGCCCAGGAATTTATAAAAATCGAAGCTGATTCCAAAATTACACTTTGCAAGCTTGAGTTGAATTGTTTAAAATAAATAATGCATAAGTATTTTGCTTGCCATTTCCTCCTTTAGAATTTACATCGAGACATAAACTATTTTCTCGATGCCCTGATTCACCTCGTTTATTCAGTGTGATGTCACGCACACGTCTGAAAACAGATGGTCGCTAAATTGCAGAAATCTGTGGGAATTCCACGCGGAAAAAAAATAGATTTCCAACGTGATCTTTCAACGCCTTGATTATAATCGGAATAATGTGTGTTACATTCCAAACAGCGATTTTAAAACAAGACCAGGCACAATCAGCCTCAACCTCCTTGCCAGCTCAATTCTTATTATACGTTACTTGTTCCGGCCTCTGTACCTTTCACACGCGTTCAACGTCGCTGACAGTCTATCGCTTAACACCTGGCAACTTTAACAGGACCAGAAACGCTTATTAACAAAACGAACAATCCTTAATTAAAGCCCGTTACCACATTTCAGCTGCAAAAACAGCTTATGTGTAATTGTTTCTGTCGCGTTTTCACAAATGTTGCATCACTGTTTTCATTTGAATTTCGTTTGTTTTGAGGGTGCAATGCATATTTAATTTATGAAATAACTTTTTCTTCCCCTTGGCGCGTTCGAATTTCATTTGGCTGTGTTTAACTCTAGGTTTTGAAAATAAAAGGATGACACAAACAGGGTAAAACTCCACATAAGCTGGTCAACCAGCACACAGCGACCGAAATCTCCAATCAACTTAGAAGAACGTTTTGCTCCCGTCTAAAATGTTGTACAAAATGCGTAATTGAATAATACTGTTGTGATAATGTGTTTGCTACATAATATAATTTTGAAAAAAAACCTTCAATCCCTTGCATTAATTTACGCCCTTTTATCTTCTGCAAATTAGAAGTGTCCTTTTTTGACGGAATTGGATAATGTAAGCCTCGACAATTGTTTAAAAGGGCAAATAATTATACACGAGAGGGTAGCAATTTGATATCACTTATTTTGCATTGAAGCAAGTATTCCGTTTTATCCTGACTGAAGCGCGTCCCACGGTTTGTAAAAGAAAAACTCCAGCAAAGGTTTTCTGATGTCCACTTTGGACTGCGGTGCAGTTTCAGGGTGGTTTTGTTTGAACGTCCAATTAACGCGTGAAGTACATCATTTGGAGAGGAAACAAAAAGAAAACGCCTAAAATTGGTTGATTTAAGTATTGCAAAAATGTCCAACCCAGGCACGGCGTGCAAGACAAGACAGAGTTTAATTAGTGCTGCTAAATAAACAAAAAAAACCCGGTAAATTCAGTCTGCAGTAAAGCCAGCTTGAACGACTCTCGAGCGGAGCGTCAAATAAGGGCTTCGGAATGTTCTGATTGAATTAAACCCAGCAGCGAGAAAAATGGGAGGAAATTATAGTTCATTAAAAAATGCATAAATGTATTTGAAAAGTTTTCAGCATCCGTTGTAACTAGAACCATGATAATTTCTCACGGATTCATCGCTGTTGGACGCGGTCAGTTAAAACGACCCACAAGGGGTGGGGGGTGTAGTTAAAAGGCGCTGCGTGGTTGGAGGAGCTACGGGCTACTTGTTTCTTGCATTCTTTGCATGTTGTGCACCACGGGTGGTGCAGATTTCTCTTCAATTCCTCCTCTGCTCTGCTAAACCAAGACCGCACCGAATAAATGATAGCTACGTTTCTCGTGGAACGATTTTTAGGTGCTTTTGCGTCAGCGGTGAACATAAAGCACGGTACCCCTTATAAATTCTACAATTGCACATCAGATACACGGACTTCAAATCTCTAACATCTGCAGTGTTCCGTCTGAAGGGAAAATACTGGAAATATCAACGTGACCTGCATTTCCAGCATTTCCTATTTTCATTCTACAATTGCTTTGTGTTTGATAAAGTTAAATGACCTTAGTTTTAGTGAGAGATACACGAGCCTGAAAGGATTGGTTTGACGTGTGGGCGGATATACTGACAATCACTTATATTAATGGCATATGTCAAGACATCACGTTCTCAAATTAGCGACTTAATTATGGAAAATAAACGAGGATTGCAAATTAAGGAGGGTAATAATGAAATAATAACGAAGAATTTTATTAAGCGTGATCTTCTCAGAATATTAGAATATTTTTTGCGCCCGTTTATTTTACTGTACGTTTTGTCTAGGTCGATTTCAACAATGACTCTAAAACTTCTCAAACCATTCCCTTCAATGTAGCGTTTAAGCAATTCATTTACCACTAAATTGAAAACGTATTTACACCCAGCCAAACACAATTTCTCTGGGTAACGTGCCGTGAATACAGCACAATCAAATTGGTGGACCAGGATCCTCTTGCATTAAAGCGCTATTATGTCTGATCTCTTAATGTAGAGTTAACACGACGTTCATCTGCTGCTTGTCCTTGTTAACAGTTAAACATCTGAAGAGCTATCACATGCACTCGGCGCATTATCGGTTACTTTTCTCGAAGAACATAGAGTAGAAAAGTGGGCTTTGATATGAAGTCTGACACAAGGGATTGTTGACAGTGCCTCACAGTACGAGGCCGCAGCAGAAGAAAACAAATAGAGTTTGAATCACCAAAATGTTATATATTGTTGATGGCTGTCGAAAAACAGCGCAATTACATCCGCATCAGAAACATCGCCAACATCAATAATACCTTATATCTCTGACAACTTTTCTGCCCCAGTTTCTGAATCTATGGATAGCCCATTAGTGTACTAGGGCATTTTTTAAGCTGACAATGCAGTTGAACTGGAAGCACTTCAATTACAAAGCACTGACAAAAGAATATACTTACTGATAGTTACTGCACTCGCATCGTGTTGTACATTACTGCAGCGCCATTCCATGTTGTACTATATGGCGCCGTTTCAAGGTCAGTTAAAAGGCTGCATGTATACAGTTCTCTACCTCGGGACATTTACAATTGCTGTGTTTGAAGGCCTTTTGCCCTTTTTTTGAGAGAGGGACTGCATTGAAACAAATACATTCTTGCTCCTCTCCCTCTCAAGACACCAATTTTCATCATTGCAGTCCATAGAAAGAACTAACTGCATTAACGTTGCAAGATCGGTTAGTAAATGTACAAATAACCCGAGCTTCTGCGATAAGATTCTTTACAGTGATTTGTTTGTACGGAATTAGAATCCGACCACGAAATGACTTGTTTTGATATCAACACCGTCGTTGCAATCCTCGTAATCTTACTCCTCAAAATTATTCCAATATAGGACATTTCAGTTGAGGTAAATCGACTAATCGCAATAAAAGGACTACAGTTGTTCATAAAATATTCTAAACTAATGCGATGCATTTTTTAAAAAATCACCTACTTGCGTGTTTTGTAACTTTATACCGACAAAATGACGAAACCCAAGCATTTACCTGAATTTAATTTGGCAAAATGTCATGAACCTGAGGCGAGAGCCAGGTTTGGACCATGAACATATTGGAATGGGAACTGTGCAGAAATAATGACTTATTAAAAATGATTCCGCCTGCACCGTTCTGTTAATGATGAACTTTTTTTGTTTCCAGAAGGGACTGCCTCTGCCCCCTTACTAAATTTATCCATTTTGAACTAATCAGCTGCCGATTTGGAACTCTGTCGGCGCAGTACTTCTACAATTATGCCTTCCTGTCTTGCACCAAAGCAGTCGTGGTCTCTGCAAAATTTTAATTCCGGAAACTATTACCTGCATGTTTCCCTAACTTAAACTATTTTTTTATATATAATCCGCAGAGAGGCCTCCATCTCTGGGTCAATCTCCTATTTTTTCTGCTATTGCTGGGCACTCTGTGTGAAGCCCTCGCATAGGCTTTGTACCATCACAGTTGCTGCCGTTGTTTCTTTTTGATCCCATCACACTTAAAATATCGCAGTCAGCGAACACACGGAGGAACCAAGTGAAGATACACACTCATTTGCATGAACATGTGTGGATTCTAAATGGATGGTAATTTCTGACAGGAAGGGAGAACTGTCAGGTAATAGATCGCCTTTACCACACGTGTCACGAAGGACTGTTTATCCACCAACATCAAATTCAACTGCTCAACTTGTAAAAACTTTGATAAACCAGATTACAACAGCATCGGAAATCGTCCAAATGGCGATAATATTTACAAAAGATGTGCACTGCAGCTTTTACATTATGACCCGAATCAAGGGCATATACACTTGGTGATAACTTCATTCAGAGATCGGATCATTAGCGGCCATCAATCTGCCGTATTCCTGTTAATAACTACTTAAGACAAAGAGTTGAGGCAAATAACAGACAAATTAAAGGAAAACTAGACGAACCAAAAGGGATGATGGAATAGAAGACTAGGCTGCTGGGGTAGGAGGAGAAGGAAGAAGCTTCCTTGGAGTATAACTTCAGTACTGGTATAGATCCGTTAGGTCGAATCGTCTTTCCCAGTTTTGTAAGTTCAACAACGAACTTTTTATTTACCCAAAAGTCAATAACACAACCAATAACCATTGATGATTAAAACGGGGCGGGGATCAGAAATACCTACTTCACATTATTCAAATTTGTGAAATCTTCGACGTTATGGTATTTTTATCCCATGTTAGATTAGACTCTGGTTTAAAATTAAAATTCGATGTACTGTATGGGCAATTCATATTTAGGGCATTAAGAATAAGCAGGCTATTGACACATATGGAGGGTGTTGGTGCATTTTCATTTCCATCTGTTCTCACAGCCATCAGTGCAAGTTCAATAGAACCGTTCAGCAAATGTGGCGATTGAAGAGACTTCGGAAAACAGCACAGAAACAGGCTTTCCACGATTAGATCGGGACTCTGGTTGTAATCTATATCATAAATACCTTAGCCGCAGTTTTCCTACATTCAATAAAACATTGGTTCGTCAACTCAAACAGACCAACATCATATTACCTAAGTTGCTCTTGAAGCAACCACTTTTTGTTTCTGTATCTATGTTTGTACACGGTGCGTCCAACAAAGGCTAAAGTGATTGAAATTAAACATCATTTCGCAATTATATTTCGATCAAAATTAAATCAGGGACCATCAGCACCATAAGTATTTGGTGCTACACTTAGGAGCCAAAGAAATGAGTGAGTTGTGTTTAAACATCAGTCAACGGGGTTACGTGTGTCTCTCCCTAAAATGGGCTTATAAAACATTAGCAATAACGAATGATTTTAGTTCAACCGTTTCTCCACAGTGAGATCCAATGAGGTTCTGATAGGACCTTGCATCGAAACGTTAGATGTTAATATGTGGCTGTTGATGGGCATTTGAAAGAGCAATAATGGACTATTTTCACAATATTTTAGGAAACATATTCACGTAATTTTTTAATGGTGAATTAACGGCCCCCGACCAAACGCACAGACTATCTGATCATATCCTTTACTCAAGGGAATTTGCGGTATGAACTAGAATCAGACAAAAATGTGTAGCAGCTCCAGAGGAAGTTGATGGGGTCCCGAGATGTGTTTAAAGCTCGAATCGAACTCGCCCAGAATCTCTTGCGCATTTTCACGAGTGTTGTATTTAATGTGAGATTGTACGCATTGTATTCAGTTGAAAGAACCAGTCACGGCACAGCTGCAGTTAGGGAAGTGCCAACCATTATTTCATTCCACTCACTGGTTGCTGGATCAAACGGATTTTGCTTTCAATCGGTAAATGTGAACACGGTGCGAATTCAGGTACACGGCAACAAAGCGCTCAGCTAAATGACAAGGAAAAGCGAATGTCGCTCTCTTTCACGGTACAAATGCTGACTAATATTTACGTTTTGGATTAGAAACCTATTTATCCGCACTGTCAACAAAGTCATCCACAAACAAGATTCCCGACCCTTTAATCGCTATCGTGCTAAATAAAAATCAAATCACTTCATCGTGCTGTTATAGATGGTGGATCCCTCCTGTGTCTGTAGACACCCAAAGACACAATGTTTTTTAGACTTTTTTTTAAATAGTAATTTATGTGTGAGAAAAAAAATATAAAATTACACTTTAACCCCAAACCTACAAACCCGCAGCAGAAGCAAGACAGCCAAATAAATATAAATTGGAAATACAGACGAGTTTATTACAATTAAAGCCTCAATATAAACGAATATTGAAGATATATTTTTGCCATCGTTCAGTGTTTCGGAATGTTGCAAACATTCGTGACTTGCTAACATGTTGGGAAAACTTTCACCCATCCTCGCAATGCTGATTCAGATTAAACACTCCACCATTCTGGGCATTTTATCACCCTCCCGCGGGCGGGTGCAGATCCTTTGGGATGCTCAGCAGATCTGTGATAACTCGGGAAGTACGGCGCAGCCAGGCTAGCGGAATAGGGGAAGGCGGAAAGAGGCATCTCGAAACACACAGATGCTCGCACGTATTATTGAACAGGAATTCTACAGGCATTACTATATGTACAAAGATGCCCAGAACATGAGGCATGAAAGACATCTCAATATGACACGGCTGTTTTATTCTACCAAGCCGTTTTATCTCACCAATTAAGACCACAACAGCACAGATAACAAATAGCCCCGCACACTTCACTTCCAAAGGACTGAGACCGCAGTGTTTGATGGTAGTTTCTTCGCCGAGAATGGGTACACGGTTCGTATGCCACGTTTTCCTGATACCTGGGCTGTGGGGATCTTTTCCAAACATTAGGGACCGCTGACACCATTGTTGTTTTATTTGCCTGGAAAAGTCAGATCCCAACTTCCTTTGCTCCCCCCTCAGGACCGAACAGTTCCTTATGATGCTTGAGAGAGATTCACAAGGTGCTGCTGTTGCCTGGTGCGGGAGCAGAGGGACATACTGGGCACGGTTTAGCACCGAGTTCAAACACAACTGTGCCTCTCCTTTCCTTCCCACTCCTCCCCCGCTCTACGGCTATGTTCTAAAGTTGGACGACTTCATTACACTTGAATGATGTTGATCACCTCTGAAGAAATGGTACAAACAATGGCTGGAAAATAACGAGCCCTCTTTTCCCCTCTTATTTTACATCCTCGGTCTCCTCGTCGCTGTCTTTCATGGTGATGCCTTGGAGCCCTCCGCTCTCCGACACCGAGGCCGTGGCTTCTTCCACCGTCAGCCGCGTGTGAACGGTTTCATACGTTTTACAGTTCAGTGTCCCCTCCAGGACTCCCTGCAGTCTAAAGTCTCTGTACGATTTCTAAAGCAAGGAAAGATATTTTTAGATGACATGTTGGGATTTTACGTTTCAGAACTTACAAGTTGCCGGACATGCAAAGATAACATTATAGATTTGAAGACAGTGGACCCTAGTTTGGACTAGACTACGCTAAGCAAATATTGTCAAGGTCACATTACATATCTGCTGGGTACTACGAGTATTTTGAAAGTGAATTCGATTTTTTTTTACGAAACCCAGGCAGGTTGAGAGAGAGAGAGAGAGAGAGAGTTGCATAGTAGGATATGCTTGCTTTCGGGTGTTAATTAAAATTGCCCCATGAAAACGGACGTAAAAATCCCAGACCACTAACTGGAAGAGGAGAGTCCTCCCAGGCACCCTGATCAATATTCACCCTTCAACCAGTATCACCCTCTGGTGTTCTCCGGAGCTTGTTATGCACACATTGGTGACTTGTGTTTCCTCTATTACAAAACTGCGACTCATTGACTCTAGAGCGCCTGTCCCTGGTCATGAAGGGGCCTTATGATTGGAGACCACAGGTCGATTTACCCTGCCCAACTGACCATTCCTCATGTGTGGGAAGCAGCAGAGTCAGTAGGATTTTGCACCGTTGGGGCCGTCGCATCTGAGCCTAATCCTGCCAGCACTTGATATGAACTCACTGCCACCGTCCCACAGATGGTCCTGGGCGGCAAGAATGGGGCCCTGTTTCACAAAGCAGCTCAACATCAACACAAAGAAGTCCATTTGCACATCAGACAGTAGGCAAAAGCAATGGGTTGTGTGGGAAGTAATCACATAGAGAGATACAGCAGGGAAACAGGCCCTTCGGCCTACTGAGGGCATGCCGACCATCAACCACACACATATCTCATCCCGGGTTGGCAGTTCTGATCATCTCAGTAAAACAGAATGGTGGTGCTGCAAACAATAAATGAGTGTTCCTGCCTTTAACTACCGTGCAGGCATCCTTAGTGCAAGATAAACATGAAAGGGCATTGATCCCAAGCTGAGCTATGATGGCTTATGAATGACCTAATGATACTCACTCCAGGGGCTGACACAGAGTCACACAGCACGGAAAGAGGCCCTTCGGCCCAACTGGTCCATGATGACCAAGATTCCCATCTAAACTCGTCCCATTTGGCCCATATCACTCTGAACCTTTCCTATCCATGTATCTGTCCAAGTGCCTTCTAAATGTGAAGTTATTAACATTTCCTGGCATCTGTTGTTCTGTGTACTTTTGGAGACATGGAGTGGTTTGATCAAGGTGAGAGCAAAACAAAATCTAGGTGTAGGCAATCCAAATTGGATTTTAATGTCTAGGAACCTGGCATTTATTTTAATGATGTCTAATCTGCTGCCATGTGCAGAAGGGTTAAAATGCATCCGCAGACACACATTCTGAACAAAGAACTGGATTCCAGGAAAGAAAATAATCAGATTGTTAAAAGGCCCGTTAATTGAGCTGATCAAAAACAATAGCCTTGCAAGTACCCACTACAACTTCTTTGGTATAGAAAACATGCAGTGAATTAAATGAGCTTCCAGACGGTACAATTAGCACTAAAACAGAAAATGTTGGAAACATTCAACATGTCAGGCAGCATCTGTGGAAGTTTCCATCAGGGTTTCCAAATTAAAATGGTTACTGTGGTTACTGTGATCCTTTTCCTAAAGATTTCTGCACTTTTTTTTATTTTCAGGACACTTAAAATATTTAGCATGCATACCAATTTGGGGCAGCTTTGCAGCCTAAATCCATTTCATCTAATGCAGATGAGGATATATAGTTGGATATAATGACATCACATGTAAGTGCTGTCTCCAAGATGGTGGTACCTGTGTTTAAAAAGTGTGGCTTGTGTATCAGTAGTTCCTATGTATTTATTATCAAAAACATCCCTGCCATTTCCAGACACATTCGCCCCATTTAAACTGACAGGAAGGGTAAAATGGAGCTTTCAAAAGTCAACCAGTGAATATTCTCATCAGAAATTTTTGTTGCTTGCCTGTGGCATTGCACAAGGTGAGTCCAGTCCAAGTCCAGTGCTTAGGTTGGGAGGGGAGAGCAGGTAGGGTCAGGGAGTCGCCTGATGAAATAGGGAGGGGAAGAGGATGAAATAAAGGGGAAATGGGGATGAGGAAGAGAGGTTGCAAGGCATCTCATGGAGAAAAGAGAAAAGGGTGGAAAATAAAGGAAAAACTGGAAGGATAGATGAGAGACTTGGGTAGGTGGGAGAGAGAGGGAGGGAGAGGAGAGAGGGGAGAGGGGGAGTGAGTAATGGCCATGTCCCTTGGAGTGAAAGGGAAGACAAGTATATAGCTTGGTTCATGTAGGGTTGCTTCAGTACCAGAGAGGTTGCTCTATCTTCCACTGTCGAGCTCTCATATTTATGTTTTACACTGATCCTGCAAGCGTACCTCTTGATTGTTCTGATCAATAATTTGGTTAGCTGGCTTATTGCAGTCAGTTAGATCAGGAGTTGTAACTTTCTGTTGAACACATGGATTCTCATGGTGGCAGTGCACATTGGGTGCATGGGATGTTGCAGGGGTCCTCACCTCAGAGCTATTGATTTCTGGTGAGACTAACCAATTGTTCCAGTGGTTGGAGAAGGTACATGCCATGGTCCAAAGATTAGAAAAAGTACATTTTGCCAAACAAGAAGAGCCATGTGAAGAGGGCAAAATAAGGCTGAATGTTTATTGGAAAATAACATCAATAATTAATTGCAACATATTCTGGGTTGGATTTGAAAAAAGGAGGTGGAACGGTATCAAAAAACAGACCAGGTTTCCAGAAGGGGAAAGTATTTTTGTGTATAAAGACTGTACAAATTGCCCAAGACTAGTATTCTTAGTTTAATAATCACAAACTTCCAAAATAAATAGAATTGCTGTGCATGCCTCCAAACTGGGCATATCTATGATAGACATATTGTGCCTTCCAGACTCTTCTTGAAAACTTCACTGACAGTACCTCTTACAGGTATAACTAGTAACATAGGAGACATTATGGATTTATTTAATGGGTCAAACTTTCTCTGAAGTATGTTTTCCATCCAGTGAATTTAATATATGTATTGTGGAAGGATCGCATAACCCCTGGCATTTTAGTATATATTTTTCATTTATCATTCAACTATAATGGTATTAAAATCTTCCGATGATCTGAGTTGCCAATAGAAATGACTCACCTATTTCCTCACAGATGTTTCAATACCCTCAGTTTGAAATTCTTATATGCAATTAAATGACTGTACCTCTGCAAGACCATAGAACTGTAACTTAATCATGAAAACATGGTGCAGTCTATGTAGCACTGATATTACTGTAAGCAAATGTAGATCTGATTGTGACTTCAACTGTGATTATTACTGATTCTTTACATTCCCTTTTTAAATTGCCATTACCTTCCTTTTAAAAACAATTGTTAAACAAATCTTTTCTCTGTTTGAAAGCATGCAATATGACAGTGTCAAGTTTGTTGAAATACATTACTGCATGTAATGTTGCTGAGATGAAAATAACTATCGCCTCTCTTCACAAACAAAATGGATACTTAAGGCTATTTCTCCCATTGAGATAGTGTATTTTTTGTGTAAGTTTGCCACATGATTTTACATTCAACATAAGTTGCTATGGCACTATTGAACAAGTCCAAATGACATTGGAAAGTTACAGTACCATTATTAGAGCAACAGAGAACAAGATCATAAGAAATAGAAAGGGGAGGAGGCCATTCAGTCCCTTGTGCCTGCTAGACCATTCAATGAGATCACGGCCGATCTTTTACCTCAGCAACACGTTTCTGTATTAACCCCATAAATCTTGATTCCCTTAATATCCAGAACATCTATTGATCTCTGGCTTGAATACGCTCAGTGACTGAGCCAACACAGCATCTTGGGGAAGAATTTCTAAGATTCATAAGGAAAAGCTGATCCCTTATTTTGAGACTGTGACCTCTGTTTTTATTCACAACAGCTAGGGGAAACCTCATACCTGCATCCACCTGTGAAGCCTCGTAGAGGTACAAACTATGATGTTAATCATTAGGCTTGGATTTCAAGGTTGCTTTTATCATACCAAATCAATTCATGGTGCCAAGTGACTTAATGAGAAATAGATAAGAAGCTGCTATACCTTCACTATTTTGATGAGTGTCTTGAGCTGGTAGAGATGGAGCTGTAGGTCCATTCGGTCTGTGAGCCAGACACAGATGACTTTCATTGAGGTGCTGTACCATCGCTGGGGAAAGAAACATACATTTCTACAGCAATGAAAACAGAAACATTATGGATGAGAAAGCCCATTTCCTTTTCATTGGGACACTAATATAACCTTGTACAAGTTATGCCCCATTGGATACCAAATAGTTGGCTCTTCACATATTATGTACTTTCTCCTTTACAGCAGATAGAAAATTATCTGTCAACAAATCTAGAATTTGTCATCAACTCAATTATCATACCAACTTCTAAGATAAAAGTTAAATGACAGATGAGCAGACTTATTTGATGGTAAGTCAGCTAAAAAAGAAAATTACTGTATATACTTCATTAAAAATATATAAACACATCCACATCTGACCTCAATCCATTTTATTTTTAAAATGCTGATGGGTTAAGCCAACTCATTAAATGACCAAATCCAACATGACCAACATGGAAGACAAACCATATTTGTTTGGCCATATCTCTTTGGCTTCAACAGATAAACTTAATGAGGCAACAAACACTCACTGTTATTATGAACGCTAAACGATTTTCATTTGAATTAATTAATGGACAGGTAAAATGGAACTTTAAAATCAAACTCCAATCCTGCACAATATGTTACAATAGACTTAGAAGAAATATTCTGGTGCTTTCCAAGACAACTTCAGTAGAGGCACCACACCATACCACACATGACTATGCTACATCTGATCTGACCAAGGAATCTACCAACTTTACAGGTCTTTCAGCCACATATAAAATTAGAAAACAATGTAGAAACAAAGGTAATTTGGAAATTAGGAATAACATTAGAGGTAATAACTGCACACTAAAATGTTTTTCTTTATTAAACTTCAGTATCACCAGATTCTCAGCCAAAATCTAATCACTTTTTCCAAACCATAACATGCAGAAATCTCGCGGGTTGTCTCAGGAAGTGATAGAATGCTGGTGGGAGGAACTGAACCTTGAACACGGCGTGACCTTGTACTTTCCTTGAGGCCTCATCCTCTTTGACAGAAACATCAAGCACTTAACTTACATACTTTCTCATCTCAGTTACATTAACCATGCAAATAGAGTAATGTTTACAGTGCAGAAATCAGTTCATATTCTACAATCTTAATTACCAAGCATTAAAGGACTGATACCTCAATATCAAGCTTTCAGTCCATTGTTAGTAATCCCTAAGAAATAAAGATTCAAAATCAAAAATGCAAAGTTATAAATGAATGAAATACTATCATTCTCACAACAGAATAATAAAGCATAAAGGGTGCACTCAGATGTAAACTGTGATACATTACATCTAATGCTGTCCATGATTAAAAACTTATTATCCTACTGATTTCTCACTCATCATTTGTAAGGGCATGTACTATCTACTTCATTTTTTTGCAACATCTCTCCTGAATCATAGAAAACAAGGAAGAGTTGCTGTGTTTGACAAGGCATGACCTCTGTATTTCTTCACACCATTTGTGCATGACTCTAGGCTGGCAAGCCACATTAGCAGCCCATTTCCTCATCAAACCTCCACTCGCTTTCCAGCCCAGAAAGGTCCAACAAATCAACAGGAGCGCAGAAAACAGAACATCAGTCTAATCTAACCATTTAAGATGCATTTTCAAACCTGGTATGATCAAAGTTTTTAGTGGCAGTTTAGAACTGAGGCTGGAAGGATGACTCAGAATGTGGTTTCAACAATGTCTGCTAAAATGTTGCCATTTTTAATATAAAGGAGAACAGGGCCACAACATTCTCTGAGCTGATGGCACTCAGTGAGTAAGGAAATTGTATTAACAGGGCCAGAAGGACTATTACTTCATCTTTCTTTATCTCCTTCACACCCCAAAACCATCCCCGCTCCTCCCCTTCAAGGCTGCAAACCTTTAGTCTTGAATTAATCAGTTATTTCAATGAAAAGAGGCGTGGCATGAATGCCTGGCTCTGATCCCCAACTGTGTTCAGTATCGCTACAGGCACCAAAAGATTTTCCCCGCTATCATCGATGGAGGGTGACAAAGCCAGCAGACTCTACTTGCCTAAATACAACAGCTAAGCCAAGCTGGCTCCCTTGCAGCTGCGGAGGTTTCACTAGCAGCCCGCGAGTTACACAATAGCAGGCATGAGCTCTTTGTCAGACCCAGACTCGGCGATTCCCCAACAAGGATTACAGGGGCTGCTATGCACGGCACCTGAAACAGGGATTTAGCAACATCTTTGCTACAAGATGCACTTAACTAAATAGAAACATAACTGAGCCAGCAGTGAAATTAAAGCTTTAGTCATTAGGAATTTATCTTTTAGGTGTCTTCCCTCTAACCTATTTCATAAACAATGGCATCTATTTTAATCTGGACTATCTCTCTGTCTCTCCTTTTTGAGGGCCTCTCAATGCACTATTGTCAACTGCCACTTAACAACAAATTAATTACAGCTGAAATTCATTAAGACCATTATAATATACTTAAATTACTCTTATCATGAAACATAGGGAGCACAGAGGCCCAGCAGTCTTTTTGCTTCTGATCATTGCTATTCAATGCAGTGGCTTTGGTAAGTCTGAGCGGCTGGCAGAGCGGAGTTAAGTGGATGGTGAGTTGAGATTTCTCCTGCTGTAGCTAACAGGCAGAGACTGCAAAATAAACAGGTTGTGCTTGATGGAGCTGCTGGATATGCAATCACCTACCAAGCCAGTTATATGACCACCTTCTCAGAATTTTGCACATAGTTTGTGCTTGCGTAGGACTTTCCAGATTACACCGACGCGGACTTGGAAATATGGTCACAGAACCTTAATTTTGCTGGCACTAAACCATTATAGGGCAAGATAAAAGGTATACTCTGCTTAACAGCTAAAGAAAATTGGCAGCCAGTGCCCTTATCTAAAAATACCCATTGAATGTATAACCAAGGGAGCCAATGCCAACTCCAAGGTTCCATTGCTAGACTGCCTTATCATTAAGGTTGGTGAGCTCATGATTTCTGCTTGATGCTCCCTTACAAGGGAGGAATCTCACTGTGTCCCCAAACAGGAAATTAGCCTTCCTTTATAAACCTCACATGGTCTGAGAAGTTTTATTCTCCAAACACTGGGGATCAATTTTCAATCTGACTGTTGACGTAGGGAAAACTCAGGGCAGTGAGTCTGGTTGACTTGGTGAGTTTCCTCGAGTATGTGCGAATTACTAACTTAGTGTGAGCCCTCAACCAAAATTGGACTGCTTCATGGATGTTTACACTGAGGAGTTAGGCAAGTAATCCTGCATGGCAGCAGTATTTCAAGGGTTGCAATGGTGTTGATCTGCTCATTGCTCTGAGACCTCAAAGCTGCTCTGCTTACTGCAATCCACACAGTATTCTAAACTTGGATGGTAGAAGTTTGAGCTTCTGCTGCAGTGTCCAGACACCTGGTGGCTGAGCTTCAGTTTGCTCTTGGTCTTTCTCCACTCTCTGGTCAAGTTGCAGCTCCTGGTTTTATTGAAGTGAAAAAGTACAAGGGGAAGGTCATTATGCAGGGAGCAGTGTGGAAGGAAGGGTGACACGAGACTGCAGATACTGGAATCTGGAGCAACAAACAAGATGCTGGAGGGACTCAGCGGGTGAGACAGCATCTGTGGAGGGAAATAGACAGTCGACGTTTCGGGTGGAGACCCTTCATCTGATCCCTTCAGCAGTCCAGATGAAAGGTCTGGCCAACCCCTCAGTGTCCAATAATAGGAGGGCCCTACACTGTGGTCTTTCCCCATAAGGCCTTTGTGGTGGCTGTACTGAGCTTCAACATATCCCTCAGCATGTACTCCTGCAATATACCATTGCAATATACCATTGGGCAGCAGTCGCTGGCAGATATCTCCACGCACAGAAAGACTGACAAGTTTTGGGGAGACCAAGGTGTGTCTTTCATCACGTTGATAAGCATCCAGCAATCAAAGTTTACCTCAGAATGTTTTGCTGGGAACAGCCAAAAGAGCAGAGTCCTGTATTAGCAGCCGCTAGGGGTCAATCTCGACAAAGACCACTGCATCCCTCTCCTTCCTGGAAAACACACAGTCTGTTAGGAAGTGGATGACTGTCTCATCTACACCTGAACCACCTCCAAGGCAGCCGGCGATGGTGTTGAGACCCCACTGGTGTGGTTGCTGGGTTCAATTATCTTGACCACACACATTAGCTCTCTTGTCGAAAGCCTGTCACCATGTCGTCCTCCGACAATGGACCTCTCCTTTAAGTGGCGCAGGCTTGCATTAGGAAGTGTAGGCTAGTTTTGACTGCTGTTAGCTCCTCTCATCTCCTGATCCCTGCTGAAGCCTTCAGCCAATGAACAGTATCGTCAACACTGAATGGATCCTAAAGTCCTATAATTAGCAAACTACCAAGCTGGTGTCTTGTTTGCATTCCACTAAATGGGTGCAAGTTAACCGTGCATTGGAAACCATGTCCCAATTTTCAGGCCTTATTGAATTTAACCCCAAATGACGATGGTGACAAACTGGCAGGAAGTTTTTAATAACAGGGCCCACGCTGATCAGCAGATAATATTTTGTGTCGTACACAGAGCAAAACACAAATTGCTCATGCAACTGTGGTGCTAAATAGAGACTTGACAAGCAGAAAGTGACAGGAAAAACATTTGTTTTCACTCGTGGAGCTTCCTTTGAGCTCTTCACAAATAAGCAGAAATGATGCAACAGCTACCCTGATATCAGAAATCTTTCGCAATGGTTGCATTGAAAGGTGATCTAGTTCTCTCCCCTATTTCAGTGCAATAAGTCCAGCTACTGCCCAGCCCTTGCGCTCCCTTGCTATTCCGTGGCTCCCTGCATAGTTTTCAATAGTGGGAACATTTCTCTTAATTAGTCACAGCTAATTACTGTTCTGACATAGAAAAGGAGGCAGAAATGTCAGAGGTACAAGGCTACATCTCCTTAATCCTTTGATAATAATTTAGCCTCCAGGGAGGAGCTCAAGCTGTGGTAAGTAGTGACTGACAATAAGGCGAAATTAGGTGGGCAGCAGACCATTAGAAGCAAAGAATGAGAAGTGCTACCAGCTCCTGCTGAGCACCAACAGGCAACTAACTGCACTGGCAGATGAGGTGCCTGTTTAAGCCTGCCATATTAATTAGCTGAATTCTACCTTCCCTGCTACATATGGCCAGCTGCAACATGTGGACTTGTGTATTTTCTTTTATTTTTGGTTTGTGCCAAATAATAGCTCTGAACCAGAGAGACATTCTCAGATTTCAAGAATTTACCTCATTGTTCAATTTGTCAGCTTGATCTAAAACCCTTTTATCAGCAGAAGAAATATTTCCACTGAATGCAACAGGGATCAGAATAATTCACGTCTGCCGAACAGATTGTTGTGATGCTCAGGAAAAAGAACTGGTGAATAGAAAGTCACAAAAAAAGATGGAAATAATTCTCCTATTGCAAAATTCAAAATGTAGCTTCCATCTAATTGAATATAGTGTTGCATCAGGCACGTCTGCAGTAATCAGTGCTGCTGAAAGGTTTCTTCTCGTGGCCTGACAGGAATTATTGCATTAAAGACATTAAACTGGAGGATTTCAGCAGGAGTTCAAAAATCATTAATTCTTACAGTAGGATTTTTTGGACCTCCTCTTATTTCTCCACCCCTTTTCGAAGCTCCTTAAATTTTACCTCCCTGTCCAAGCATTAATGCTCCCATCTTTGGCTTACTCTGAAATTTTACCTGCTTGTATTTTCATGATCGATATTCAGACAAGTTAAAACTGCGACAGAACTTGAAGCCAGTGTTGTTTTATAGAAAGGAAAGTTGCTGAACCTGCAACTGCAGCACAATACCAGCAGAAGACCGGTTAACCATACCCAGTATACCGAAGAGTACAATCAAAAAAACCCTGCTGTTCTATTTATCGGTGCAGCAATCCTTCTGCTTTCAGCATGTGACACTTGTCTAATTATAAGATCATTATCAAGCCAAACAAACACTTCTGCCTCCACAGTATGCACATCATCCAGTTTAATAAGCTTCATACTTTTACACGAGACTATCTTATGCCGAGAACTGCATGTTTAAGTTACTCTAGTGGTATCTTAATCAAAGGAATATCGGACTGAATGGTCCCTCAAAGTTGGCAGCACAGTGATAGCCTCAGCTGGCAGCAAAGAGTTCTACAATTGAATGTGTCCACAGTACTAAACAAAGCAGAATCTATTACTGATATAAAAAAATTGCAGCTAGTAAGGAATGATTTATCAGCCTGACTCTAATCAGTCCAAGGTTCATTCTTACGGAACAGGATATCATCTGGATTCCTCTGTCTGATTACTGTTTGTATCTCTTTGGCATCCACTGTATTATATTTCTTTATTTTTCTCTGGTGATGCAGTCTGTGTAGTGGTAATTATTGAAGGATATTGACAGTCCTCTGGCACCACATGAAATTCTGCATGTGCAAGTCTGCACAGTGACTGTTGAAATCATGTCAATATTTATAGCACATTCAATTCTGCCCTTCTCGAACATCTACACATGCTCACAGTCTAGAATTAAGTAACTTTCAGATCTTCGAGACATCCCCAAGCATTTCATAGCCGATACACACTTCTCACCTTGTTCTTACAGAGGCCAAATGCAGCAAACAATTTTCACTTATCAAGGTCACACAAACAGTAAATAGGTGAATGAATAACTAGTAATTTGTTTTGCTGGTGTTGGCCAAGGGACAAATATTGACTAGCACACCTAGCTTTTCTTCAAATTGTGCCATGAGGAACTCTTGCATTTACTTACACAAACAAAAATGGGTGTTGGTTTAACATCATATCCAGAATATTGCACCCACCCTCACAATGCAGTTGAGAAATAACAAGTGGGAACAGCAACTTGTGGTTTTTTTTTGGTCCCAGGTTGATTATGGCAAAAAGCCAATGGCATCTACACCCATCAGTATCTATCCACCAGGAATTGAGTCCAGGATTTTCCTTGCCCCTTAGCCCACATCAAGAAGGTCAATCTCCGGCTTAATAGAGATAGAATATTTAAAAAAAATATTTCTTTTATAAAATATGGGTATCACTGACAATACCAGGATCTACTGCCCATTTCTAAATGCCCTTGAGAAAAATCATAGGAAATTTACAATACAGAAGGAGGGCATTCAGCCTGTTACAACTGTGCTGGCCAGAAAAGAGAGGCCTATTCCCACCGTCCAGCACTGGCTCCATAGCCCTGCAAGTCGTGGCTCTTCAAGCACACAGCATGCATTTTTTAAATATGATGAGGGTTTCAGTCTCCATTATTCTTATAGGCAAATAGGTGCCACACCCTCTGTGTGAAAGCAATTTTACTCATCTGCCCTCTAATCCTCTACCAATTACTTTAAATTTATGACCTCCCCCAAAGTTTTGACCCCTTCCATAAGGATAATAGATCCTTCCTATTTACTCTACTAGAACAAATCTAATTTTATATACCTCCATTAAGTCTCCACTCAGCCTCCTCTATTCCAAAACAAATAAGCTGAACTTACTAATTTTTCCTCATAGCTGCAGTCCTTATAATATCCTTGTAAATTTCCTTTGTGCCTTCTCTCGTACAGAGAAGATGGTGATGGGATGCCTTCTTGAACTTCTGAGCCCTTCTGGAGAAGATACTCCCAGAGTGCTTTTGCATAGGAAATTCTAGGATCTAGTTATAGGGCACTGTAGCAGGTTAAACTTAATGAAAATAACTTTGTTTGCACACCTCTAAAAATAGGCAGGAGTCTGGTAATTTGAGCTTTTGTAATTTTACTGGTTCCCTCTCTTCTGGTATATTGTTCTTAAAAATGCCATCAGCTACCTTCTATTTAAAGAACATGCTTGACTATGCTTAATATTATTGTTCCAGGTACAACCTTCCTTTCTAAAGTTTTCAAATGTGTTGATCGCTTTCAAATCTGTACCCATCTTTCCCTCAGCCATATTATCAGAAGCATCCAACTTGATTGCTGCCTCACCAGTCCTAAAACAATAGAACTCATACAAAATTCATGATGTTAGTGACCTTTTGTCCCCTGTTCCCCTTGTAATATCTCTTGACTATTTTATCCACCAATGTCAGCTAGACCATATTGTTTTTATTCCAATATATCACCTGGAATGGTTCAACTCCCAGTCACACATCTTTATGTCTTGAGTTCCTCAACGATCTATCTTTAGTCTCCTTCCATTTCTCAACTGTATGCTACCCGACAACATCATTCAAGGATGTAACATCATGTTTGACATGAATGCACTATTTCTCAGATCCTATGGAATCTCCCATCTCCATGGAACACTACACTGACTAGGATTTGTTACGTTCTTTCCCGACATTGAACATTACATGTGCAGAAACTTTCTCAAATTCATTATGGGTAATGCCAAAGCCATTATTTTTGGTCCTCACCACTAAATCAGTTCCTGCCCATCATTCCCACTCCAGGAACAAGTCTGAAGTTGAGACAGACCATTGATAACAAACAGCTAATTTTGATCCACTTACCTGGTTGATCTCCATTACTAAAACCGCCTACTTCACCTCCTTAACACCATCTTCTCCAAGTTTCGTTTCCTTAAGACCTGCTCTTCAATCTTCTCCCATATATAAATGCCCTCAATTGAAACCACCTATAGTTTAGAATCACAGAGTTATACAGAACAGAAACAGGCCCTTCGGCCCACCATGTCCATGCTGACCATCAAGTACCTATCTATACTAATCCCTTTTACCAGCACTTAGTCCATTGCCTTCTTTGCTTTAGCGATTCAACTACTCATCTAGATATTTCTTAAATGTTGGGAGAGTCTCTACCTGCCCTACTCCTAACTCAAGGCAGATTCTCTCTTTACACATGTGCTTGCTGATTTACACTGGCTCCTGATCCAACAATGCCATGATTTGAAAATCCTAATCTTTTTTCCAAGATCCATCAAGACATCGCTTCCACCCTACCCCCTACCCTCACACTTCCCACTATCCCTGCAGCCTCCTCCAGCCCTTCATGTCTTCTCTTCTCACCTCTGACTCCGACTCCTGGCACATCCGTCATTTCATCTCTTTAACTCTCTTATAAGGTGATTAGTGGTGGTTGTGCTGGCTGGTGGGAAGCAGACTGACTGTGGTGGTGGCTGAGGAAAGGAGTGGAGGTTATTGGGTAGCTGTTGCGCCTGGAGCCTTAAACAGTTAAGGTAATTACCTCATGGATAGAGCCTTGCTGCCTCCCTTCCCCTGCTGGCCTTGGGAAACCTGCCCTCCTCTGGTTAAAAATCAAACTCAAATGAAGACATTACTACCTCTAACACATTGAATAGGCGGATTTTTGACAAGTTTGCTCCTGTTTCAGGTGTTTTCCAGAGACACGAGAGACTGCAGATGTTGGAATCTGAAGGAACAAACAATCTGCTGGAGGAACTCAGTAGGTTAAGCAGCATGTGTCGGGAGAAAGGAATTGTCGACGTTTTGGGCTGAAACCCTGCATCAGTCAGTAGATTGTTTGTTGCTTCAGGTATTTTCCATATTTCCTTATGACATAGACAGTGGCCAGTCAGCCTATCAAAGTCTACGCTGGCTCTAACAGCATTCCTGTTCCCTCATTAGTTTTCCATGTAATGTATCTTCCTCACATGCCCTTCTGAGTTTGGGTCCTGATGAAGGGTCTCGACCCGAAATGTCAACTGTTTATTTCCCTCCGTACATGCTGCCTGACCTGCTGAGTCCGTCCAGCATTGTGTGTGTGTTGTAACCGACCAACCTGCACGTCCTTGGACTGTGGGAGGAAAACAGGGCATTCAGAGAAAACCTATGAGGTCACAAGGAGAACGTGCAAACTCTACTCAGAGAACACCCGATGTCAGGACTGAACCCAGGCCACTGGAGCTGTGAGGTCACAGCTCTATTGGGTGTGCCACCTAAATCCTGGGCTGGAAAACTGTTGTTGAGAACAGCAGAAATAGCACAGGATGGTTTTGTATTCTGATCTGATCTCAACCCATTTGATTTCAGGAGATGAGATTCGGGCCATTGTTGCCAGTGCTCTCTGCAGGATTTCTCCTGATCTCCTTTTAAGCTTTTGCTGTTTCCAGCCATTCTCTGAGGTTCCACTGATTTTCTTGATGAGGGGTAAGGAAAATTCAATGCTTGTATATACACAAATACAGTATATAACGACAGCCTCATTCATGCACTGTGCCCACCAAATGACCATGGAATAAACTGATGCTCCATTTTAAAACTCAGGAGATACTAGAAACAAAACAAGGTGAATACATTAAAAGGTAGAAAACAATATGCTAACATGAGATAAAATAAAGAGACAAGAAAGTGGATCACAGACTACATACAGAACAGGTGTGGAGGATTAAAGGATTCTCACTGGTCAAGGCTAATCAAGTGTTAATAATTAAAGTGTCAATAATGGGTAATTCACAAGAAGATGAGTGTCAACAGATGAATGCATATTATCTTGTTCAGTTCATTTTATTTATGGCTGGCTTAGATACTGTGATTATGGCTGTTAAATGAGTGTTTGGGCCTGGATTTGAATATAGGTCCATGGATTGAAGTGGTTTGGGAATCTTTGCATTCAACCCCTAATGATTACTTAATTGTATTTTTCAGCTGGAATGGATATTGTCCATTGCATTTAATTTCTATTGGCATTTTGACAAAGGAATTAACTCCTTGGGCAAAGAACAATAGGTAATTACTTCACTGAAGAACACTTGAGAAATTTTATTCTCTACTTCAGGTTGTTCTCACAATCAAGTGACTAAATTAAAATAACATAATGCCTTTTTGAATACTGTCCTCGAACCCCCGGTTGGCTCCCACACGAGAAAGAAGGATGGACAAAGGAGATTGGTTGCTGTTCTGAGTGTGCTGCCAACTATACTGGACAATTCCTGGATGGTTCATCATGTGACTTGATACTTGCAACCATTCTGTCCCCAATCTTCTGCTATTGGTCACCTGACATATCTTTTCCTACGGCCTGCTGTCTTGCACACTCATTGGAGAGAAAACAAGCTCTCTGTTGGCCAATTCACTGCCAGTCGACCAGTCTTCACACCTCTTGCTTTCAACACTACTCCCACCATCTACAATTTTTAAATAAATAATTCATTAAAGAATCCAAAAAAAAACTGCCCACAATAGTGTTCAAGAGATTCAACCTGAATTCTGCAAGACTTCAGTATCGTTGGTAACTATACAGTTTACAGACCTGCACACCAGCTGCTGAATCTTTAGAGTCCTTTTGGTGCCTCTGGTTACTGTTCTCCACTCAAAATAATGATTGACCTTGCCCTAAGCTCCTATTCACACTTTTGCCAATCTCCGTCAGGCCCACCAAGCTTAAGGAGTCCTGGAACAGATCAGGTCCCTGGGATGTCCCCTATATGTAATTACCTCCTAGACTTCAATGAGAGGAAACTTAAGTGGAAGATCTGATCCTCTCTGCATATAATTCATGGCAGTGGAATGTTAGTCACTCTTTCACCCTGTTTTTGGAAGAAGCTCTGAAAAGTAATCAATAGCGCAAGGTAATGGAAAATCAAGAGAATGGATCTTAATCAGATTTTTGACACACTTACAAACTTTCTGCCCAAAGAAGAGAAACCTTCCTGGGAAGAAAGTGAAGAAAATTTGCCTAATGCATTTATGATGTTTTTGGACCTGATATAAAGCACTCGCAATATCTGAGCCTGAGATTTAATCAGTCCTGAGTTCAATCAACCCTGCTCTTTTTCTCCTACATAGTCTAACTGCCTTTTGTTCATTTCAGAGATGTGATGATTCACTAAAGTGCAAAATGAAAGCAATAATCAAGAGTTCATTATTTGCCAGCCCACCTCTCCAGCACACCTCTCCCACCCCCACAGCAGCCTTTCTTCTAGATCCTTGTAGTGTGGAAGAATGAGCTTAAACATCAACTTAATAGTTTTCTCTGAAAAGCACATATACATTCTTTGTTACAAACTGAGCAGACACCCACACACTACGGTGAATGCACTGCTGAGAGAGTGTTTGCCAGTGTTTTCCTGAAAGGGATGTTAAAATCAAGATTGCTTGAATTAGGGTGATATAGAATTTTGGGTATAATTCACGGCAATGGAAAATTCCTTACAAAGGGTTCAGTTGTAAAACCATCACCCTGTCCCTCTGCCCAACTGCTGCTGATAGTCCAGGTGAGGATTTATTGTGATACCCGGGAGTGGTTGGCATAAACAATTTGGGTCAAATGGTGAAATGTCCGATCTTTACTTGCTTCTGAGTGGCAAGAGCCAAAAGTTAGACCAAAGAGCTATGAAAAGAAAATCAGTGCAATATATCAAATTGTCTTCATGTTATAATTCAACTGCATGCAAAAGAGCCAGCACTGTGTACTTCTATGACTATTTTTTTGATCAACTTTGCTATATTGTTCAGCCACAGTGTCAGCCGGATTTCAGCCTCCTTCCAAAGCACGTTTACAGCTGGTGCTTCTGGAACTTGGTTTTTAGGAGAGCCACATTTGTGTGCCAACATACGTTTATGTTGTCATTAACCTCTTTATTTCAATGGCACAATTGCTAATCCACAAAAACATAGATCTATGATTTAACCAAAGAACCACTGAAATTTACAGCACTGGAAGAGGCCATTGCTCTATGAAGCCTATGATGACATTTCGGCAGCTGAATTCAAATCTAATCTCTCTTCGCTGTTCATTATCCACTGTCCTGTACTTCTTCTGTTTAGTTTTTAGTTTATACATTTTTTTCTTCATTTATCAATGGTTTCCAACACTTCCTATGCTGAAACATTCATGCTGTTTTCTCAAACTGCCCACATGAAGTTCAAGCTACTGATTCTTCATTGGCAATGAATTCATTCAATGAATGCACTCGGCACAAACTTTTCTCAAGATATCTTGATAAACCCTTGTATTATTTAAAAATCTCCAGCAAAAACAGTCCAATTCCTATGTTCCAATCCACAACTCTTTTGAATAAATGTAGGCCTGATACTGGACCAATAGGTATACAATGTCAAACCTTGTCCCATTTGGGCAACTCTCTCAGCCTTGACATTCACTCCTAGGCTACTCTTAGGTTGTGGGTTTGAAACATGACAGGAACTTTAACACATAATCTAGACTGGCACTTCAGTTATAAAGAAGTACTGCCTTGCTGGAGATGGTGAAGATGTTATGTTACTAAGAACCCACATCCACTCTCTCAACAGAATACGGAAAATCCCATGGTATCCCATTTTAAAAGAGGAACTGAGAAGGTCTACACTCCCCCCTATTGTACAAATGAATTATTGTAAAAAATACTTCCTATAGCACCTCATTGAATGTCTTTTGAAAATCCATTTAATCCAGTTGCATTGCCTTTATATATCTAATCCATCACTCTTCAATAAATTAATGTATTAAAAAAAATCAATGAACAAATCCACAGCAGCTGCTCATGATTAGTTTTGTAGTTCTAAATGACAACCATTTTACCTTGAATTATTGCTGACCATATTCTCTAAACCAATAGATCTATAACTAAATTAATATTTTTTTCCTCTCTTGAACTGAAGTACTACATTGGCAATGCTCCTGCCCTCAAATATCCAAGTCCAAGGAAGAAATTATGCCTACAGCTTCTGTTACCACTCGTCTGATTTCTTCCAACGGCTCAGGGTGCATGCATCAAGATAAGGGAGTAATTTTAGTAATATAAAGGCGTGGAGCTGCCTCACGCTTCTGACTTTCCCACAACTGGAACTTTGGAAAGAATCAGATGATACTCGTCGTTGCTCAGAGGGCTTGAGGCATTGCCCAGCTTCTGCTTGGCACACCTCCCAAAGGTAGAGCCAAGATCAAAAACTCAGCATGGCAGCTAAGCATTAATTTTAATGAGGTTTCAATTCCAAGCATATCATTTGCTTTTGGGTCAATTCTGAGCTTGATAAGCCAACGTTACCAGACAAACACATCTCATCAGATCATTTGATAAACAAGCTCTTTTCTCAGATGATAAAGATGCTGTCTAACAAAACAAGGTGCGATTAAGCTCCTAAACGGATAACACTGTTAAGTGGATAAAACAACTTTTCACGGAAGTTATGTGCTTAGCGGTTTTTGACAGTTACAATTAGGAAATGCCAATTCTATTCTAGTTTTCTTGATGTGTTTAGCCCGTCTGCCTCTTGAGGATTTGGCACTTAACAAATTGAAACACAGACAAAAATAAAATGCTGGAGAGATGAAGCATATGCCTGCAAGATTCAGTAAAAATACCAAACCCAAGTTAGAGCTGCTAATGTGGGTTTGGTGTCTTCTGAAGTGCCAGCTGGATGGATGCTAATTATTCTACCCCTGCAGGGCATCGCCACTTCCAGAAAAATCATTGTCTTCGCACATATTAGCAACGAGTCTGCTTGAAACAGCTGACAATATTTCCGTTACAACTGCCTAGTTCTGTCTTTAAAAAAAAGTTGGCATGAGAGGTAAGTTTCACTTTGGTCGCCCATATTCCAACAGACAGAGGTGTCAACAAGACTTATTTGGTTCAAAACCTTGCACACAGTACAGCTAGCACATTGAGGCGATGACTGTGAACCGCTGTTATCAAAATATTTGCAATGGTGCACATATTTAAATAAATTGCCATAATAAAAAGGTAAAAGCTTTCATGAAAGAACATAGTTATTAAATCAAAGACATACAAATGGAGCTATTAGTCTAATGGATTCAATGTTGCACTTGAAACAATCATTTCAACACGTTATCATTTAACCTGTATCATAGCCTTACAAAAAGCAGTACCTTTAAATAAAAGGATATCTGTATTTTCAAAATTAAAGGTTTTGTGGCCAAAACTGGTACATGTTTAATTTTTGGTGCACAGTATATTGAAAACTTCCTGGTTGGCTAGAGTATCTCTACTAGCCAGCTACTTTGGAAAAGGCCATTCACAGTGCCCCAGGTTTGTACCCAAATCTCAGAAGAGTATTCCTCATCAGTGGTGCTGCACCATCCACCGATACCCTTTGAATGAGATTCCAATTTGTTGGCAATTGTGGACAGTTTATGTTACAGGCAGGGTCCACCTGGCTAATCTTCTCTTGAGATGGGGGCTCTTTGCTCTCCCAAGAGATGCATGGTCCTTTGCTTGGACACCGGTCACTTTCAAAGTGAAAACTATTGCAATTGAGTCTCAGCAGTGGGTGTTGGCTTTTTAACTGCAGAAGGCATCATAGCTGATTCTTATTCTGTCCTCATATCCACCCATAACTCCACGAGCTGGAATGATCCAGCTCTTCATTAGATGAACTTGTTGAGGTATCAGGCATGGCTGGTGTACTTGCAGCAAGTAGAGAGACACTTAGACGTCAGCCCAGGATGGATTTATATCCAGGTGTTAGAGGTTAAGGGATAATGCGAGGAAAACAGGTTAGGCCCTGAGCAGTTAACCAGTGCAAGTTGTTTTCGATGTCAGCAGCACATCACTTGTGCATTGTCCTCTCATTTATTGACTTCAGCATCCAGCCAATGCTTAATGAACTGCTCAGCGTTACCTACCTCAGCAGGAGACCAATGCTTAAAGCTAGCCTGCACAATTTAAAGCCAGACTGCACTTCTTGAAGAAGTGCACTGTGGTAATGTAAGGTTCTGGCAGGCAACCTGGGGTTAAAACTGATTGGACACCACTGAAGAAGTTTTTATGAGGTTTTACTGGAGCCCTGATTGCAGGAGGAGAGAAGATGTGCTTTATCCACTGGCAGCCAGGAGATCCTCTGAAGGTAACCATGGCCATTTCTGCCAGGATTCAAGCCTTAAGGATCTATTTGCAGTGCTATTAGGAGTTCAATGAACTCATACGTCGTCAAGGTCAGCGAATGCTTCTTCAAATTCTATGTCTCAACAGTTGCACCGTGCATCTTGATCAATAGGAACCCGTATCTAACAATCACAGGTACAGCCCATCATCACCACTGTTGCAAGCCTCATACCCATATCTCACAGCCTGCACATGCTGCCATTGAATCCAACCACACTGAATGACTTTCACTGGCACACTTTCCTTTCTCTTATGGGGAAAAGCAGTGTATAATCAGAGCAGCAGCCTTATCTCCCTGTTTACCTTCTTTGGAGTGGAAGCCATTGCCAACAGCATTGGAAGTGATGGTGTCCAAAAATATAATCCTCTCTTTCACTTGATGTACCTCCCAGTCCTACAATCTTTTCTTATTCACAATGTGCATATAATGTGAGCATACATCTCTCACCTTCCCCATTCCAATAGGACTTTAAACTTTATAAACTTTATTTATACAGCATGGTAACAGGCCCTTCCAGCCCAATGAGCCCGCACCGCCCAATTACACCCACGTTAACCAACTAACCCATACGTCTTTGGAATGTGGGAGGAAACTGGAGGAAACACACGCAGTCACAGGGAGAACGTACAAACTCCTGACAGACAGCGGCGGAAATTGAACCCCAATCGCTGGCACTGTAATAGCATTACGCTAACTGCTACGCTACTGTGCTGGACAGGTTTAACTTCATGCCTTTTTGTCTTTCAGCTAGCCAAGGACCGTAATCTAGTCATGCAGTGGCAGATGCTAAAAAAAAACAATTAATCTGAAGTAACATTATCACTTAAATTAACATTTACAGTCCACCAGCTCAGATACCTACAGTACATTAAGATAGGTGCTTGATAGTCGATGCAGACTTGGTGGGCCAAAGGGTCTGTTACTGCACTGTATTGACTGCATGACTCTATGACAATTTAGAGGTGGGATCTGCATGTTGTAAGACATTGGTACCAGGGTCCTGTAACCGGTTCAGGGATCAAGGGCTGCAAACATGGAGGGAAGTCAGAAGAGAGTTTTGCTGCAGAGGTTTTAAAATAAGCACTTCGAAGGGGAGGCTACCAAGAGAAGGTTGGAATACATGCACAACGAAATGGTTGGTGCTTCAGTGGAACTATCAGAAATATGCATGTGGCTTCATACAGAGGTTGGAATCCACCCATCCCACCATGAAAGCATTTGATGCCTCCATTAGCACACTCAACCAATTTACATTAAATTGATCAGCCTAAGTAAGCATCCTTTATACAAATTCATAAACAAATTGATTGAATGGCATGTGCAAATTCAACTGGGAGCACATGATAGACATTACTGTGGCTTTGTGTCAGAACTGGGAAATAAAAGTATCAGGTTTGGGTCACTAGGAAAGATAGGAAAACACCAGAGGGAGGAGAAGCCTTTGTAAGGATGAAATCAATTAAATGATGAGAGAAAATATACAGAAAGGTGAACAGAAATGGGGATTTTATGGGTAGAATTAAGAAAGAAAAGTTTTAAGCCTCCATTGGGAGTTGTTTACAGGCCAAGGTGGTACTGATTAAGTGGTAAAATATATAAATATGAAAATCGGCAAGTGTGTAGCAAATACAGCTTTGTTTTAATGGGAAGTTTCACTTAAAGTAGATGGGGCAGGCAAATGAGCTCAAGGTGGAAAGGGTGCAGATTTCTTTAGTATGCTTGAGGACGGCTTTCCGCAGCAAGGTGCTGGCCATGTTAGATTAAGTTATGAATAAAGAGCCAGATTTTTTTTAATAGTCCATCTTTGCATGAACATTTATACTTGTATACAACGTGAAAGATTTCAATGCAGTGGTTGGAAGAGGGAAGTGCAAAGCATCCAGTAAATTCTAGATTTAGGTTAGGCTGACAGTGAAACAGATGGTATCCTTGGTAAACCAAGCAAATGTATTCATGGGTAAAACAACAGAGGTGCTCAAAAAGAATGTAATTTTTTACGGAGCCAGTTTATTTCCCTAAGGAGGGTGAGCTCGACTTGCCAAAAAAATGAGTCATAAGTGACTATGGAGGTAAGAGACAACACATACAATTAAAATTAAGAGAATACAAAAAGACAAAAACTAGCTCAAATCTTGACAACTGTGAGAGATACAAAGAACAGCAAAAACAATAAACAGATAGTAAGAGCTATAAAAGTGGAATGTGATAAGAAATTTGCAAGCAATATCAAAATCAACACAAAAAAAGTTGTCAATTATAAGCAGGGTAGATCAGCAATGTTAAAAGTGGGAAGAACAATAGCGTAAGTGAAAATAAGAGACAAGTGAACATGTTGAGCAATTACTTTGCTTCAAACATTACAACAGAGGAAGAGGACAATGTGCTAGATATCCCAAGGAAACAAAAACTGACTCAGAGAAGAAGTTTGCCAGACTGAATGTAAACAAAATGAAATTATTGTGGAAAATAAAGGCATTGAAGGGTGACAAATCCTAGCACCTGATATTTCCATCCCAGGGTTTTAAAGGAAGTGGATGAAACATTTCAAATGCTCTGAATATAATTTTCCAAAGTTCCCTCAATTCAGAATTGTTCCTTTAGTTTGGAAATTACACATGTCACTCCACCATTTATGAAAGGTGAGGGAGAGAAATTAGTAAATTATAGACCAGTTAGCCTAACATCTGTTGCCGGGAAATTACTGGAGCCTATAATTAAGGATAGAATGACTGAATACCTTGAAAATCCTTTTGCTGATCGGATAGAGCAAGCATGGATCTTAAAAATGTAGGACCCCTTTGATGAATCTTTGATTGAGTATTTTGTAAAGGTGACCAAAGTTGTTGACAGTGGAATATCGAGAGATTTTGTTTATATGGACTTTCAGAAAGTGTCTCACAAGAGGAAGCTGGCTGACATTAAAGCTCACGGAACAGAAGGAAAATTATTGTCTTGGTCAGAAAATCAGCTAAGAGGCAGGAGTCACAGAGTAAACAAAATGGGGAGATACTCAGATTGGTTGGAGTCTCACATAATCAGCATGGGGGCCTTACTGCTGACTGTACCTAGATAATGGGTCAGAGATTCACATATCCAAATTTGATAGACCAGATATGGGAGCATTGAATTATGAAGATAATTAATAGAGTAAACAAATGGGTGAAGTTATGGCAAGTGCATTCCAACAGGCAAATGTGGGGTCAGTTACTTCAAAACTAATAGGATATAACAGAGTACTTTCTGAATGGTGAAAAGTCAGACCAGTGGAGGTTCAACAGACTCAGATGTTCATGCACGTCAATCGTTAAAACGTCCTGGATAGGTGCAGAAAAATTTAAGAGATTTAAAGGAATGCCGGCTTTCATATCTAGAAAATTGAAGTACCGGGAAATAGAAGCTATACAAAGCCTTAGTTAGACCACAATTGGAATACAGAGAGCAGTTCGTGTCGGAGAATTAAAGTATGAAGAGAATTTACAAACCTGAATGTTGTATTCCCTGGAATTGAAAGGTTAAGAGGTGAATAGATTGAGGTTTTTAATGGTGTTAGAGGAGTTGATAGGTTAGAGAGAAAGAAACTATTTCTGTTGGTTGGGGAATTGAGGCCTTGAGAATCAGAGCCAAGCCTTTTAGGAATGAAATTTGAAAACACTCATACATGCAGGAAAAAGGGTGCAAAAATTTGGAACCCTTTTCCTCAAACGATGCTTTATGCTTAATCGACTGTTCATTTTCAATCCAACATTGCTGGATTTTTTGATGCAAGTTTCTTCAGGAGTATGGTACAACAGTTCTATTATAGAGTAAGGGCACAAGTTAGCTCAATGTATGATGGAAAATACTCAAGGAAATAAATAGCCTACTAACGATCCTATCTTTTTATCATAATGCAGAACCTGATGGTTGATACCCCAGCTTCATCACAAGCTGATATCTCAGACTTATAGTGGGAGTTAAGGCTAACAAGGAGATAGCATTGGCTCCATGGTATCCCCTCTCAGCAGTTAAAAACTCCTGCCACTGCCCATGTTTTTGACCATCAGCCTATAAGCCTGGACTCAGTAGGCTTTGCCCAGAAGATGCAGTCCAGACCTGCACCTTTCATCCCCAGAGCTGCAAGACTGTGCTCCAAGGCTATCTGAAGCTTTCTCCCTTGAAGAATGGCTGCACTCCAGCAGCTGCCTGGTGTGGTACTACATGGACACCAGCATATGTAAAAGAATGCAAGAAAGGAAAGTGATTAGTTGTTCCTATGCAGTACAGCATACCATGATTTATAAATTGAATGTGGAACATTCATTTGATGTAGGTTTTCTTTTTACACTGCTGCTCTGTGATGGTTAATAAGAAAGTGAAAGTAATGTTAGGACTGTTGGTGACTGGGGAACTGATGATATGTTGACTTTGTTCTTTTTATATATAAACATTTATTAACTAAAAGCTCTACAAAAAGGGACAACCAGTGTCAATGCACTACATCTAATACAGAAGAGAAAACAACTAAGCAGCTACATAACTACAGTAAAATAATGTGAACTAATACCTGCGAAACACACATGCAACACGACACCCGCTAACGCAACACTTCAGATAAGAATCGTATTTGTACCGTCCAAGACACACGCGATCCCGAGGGGCCCACTGAGTGCGGAACTCAACCAGGGTGCCCGCGGAGTCCGCGTGCTCTCTCTCCAAGGACGCCCACGTGCGCACATAAGCACGGAAGATGGGCAGGCACGCCGACCGACCAGAACCCTTGACCGCCTGCTGCCGCATCCCATGGATGGCCAGCTTGGCCACGTTGACTGTTGTTCATAGTCTAGCCTGGAAGGGGCTATCCAATATGCCTCTTCTGCTTGGCCCCTCTTCAGCTGCTTGGCAAGGACTGCAACCTCAGCACACCGCACACCATCACATCTCCTGAGTAAAGCTCCGCTGAGTATCTTAGGAGTCTTCACAAATGATTCAGAGAGTGGAAGCCATCTACGAATGGTCTTTTCTATCAATTTTTGAGTGATAGCATTCTTTTTATCGCAACAACCAGATCCCATTGTGTTATTCGTTCACGGGAATTACATCGTATGCCTTCAGCAGGTCGACCTTTGTTGCCCATTAACGAGCTATGGTCTATCAAGGTGGGCCAAATGCAGATGACGCAGCAGATCGCTTCTGAATGATGCCGGGGAGATTGCTGTCAGGGTACTGGTCACTGGTCTGCACTGCCGACGGCCACACACCAGCTGGATATCGAGAGAATGGACTCCGGTTCAGATGTGGTTGACTTGCGATGCCAACCAATGACAAGCATACAGCAACGGCAACCTGTGCCAATGGGAAGCCAACAACCCATGCTCATTTAACCTACTTTTCTCTGCCAGGAGAGAATGACGTGCAGGCAGCTCTTTTTGAATAGAGGAGTCAATGATCTCCCTTTTGCAAGTGAATGACAAATTCCAAGTAACTGTGAGTACCTTCATCTCAAGACAGGAAGTCACCCAGTGTATTGATGGAACTGGCTATGGTAACCTGAGAGCCATTGGAAATGTGGTCATTGTTCTTTCCTGGGATTGTAGTTATGGCTGGGATGGGTTGCACATTTCAGAGGGGACGTTTTGACTTAAGGTAAGATGTTTAGCAGTCTCTATTCTGTTGAGGTTTACACAGGAGAATAGCTCCTTGAAGAGCCTGGGGAGTTGTGGCCTCCTTCCGGGAACCCTTCCCCGCTATCCCTTCCAGCAGCTTGTCTTGCTTTCTCATTTTCTCAAACACAATTTATTCCAAGAGGAACACCTTCACCTGTAAATACACCTATAATAAGTGGGTAGCACAGTGCACAACAGGCTGCTACCTTGTAGCTCCAGCAACCTGGGTTTGATCCTGAGCGCCAGTACTGTCTGTGTGGAATTTGCATGTTCCCCCTTTGACTGCTTGGGTTTCTCCTGAGTATTCAGTTATCTCCCACACCCTGAAGACGTGTTGATTGGTAGGTTAATTGGCTACTATGTATTACCTCTAGTGTAGGAGGGTGGTAAGAGTTAGGTGCTGATGGGCATGTGAGCAAATAGGTTGCAAGGAAATATGTGGGAGAATTGGATTGCTCTGAGAGCCAGCATACACTCAATGGGCTGAATGGCCTCTTCTAGGTTATAAAGAAACAATAGTCTAATTGAGTCTAAGTGAATGAATTTGTTCCCAACTAGTCAACGCATTGCAGCCTGTGCAGGAATCTGTAAATATATTGTATGTGCACCTGATCAGTACCATGATCACACAATTCTGATTTGACTACCATGTGTTAATCTAGACATTGGACTGAAACGTGTTCGATCTGCTGCACTGGTTACACTTTCCCCACTCTTTTCCTGGGCCGCTCTTACCGTTAGCAACACTGCTAGCTCAACTGTGCTGGAGGCCTTTCTGCTGTGACTTCTAGGATGTGCAGCAGACCATGTGACCAGTTCTCCAGCTGAGACCCCACCCTCAGAGTGGAATGATGGCCTTTTGACAGGTCACTGCCATCAAATGCCTTTGAACTGCTTTTAAATGTCTCTGGTAGTCAACAACATTTAAAATTAGTTCAAAAGGATTTAAACAATTTAAAAAACAGAATTATGAAAATAAATAAGTAAATTTACTTCAAATACGCCAATTAATTCAAGGCTTTAAAATTAAGTCAAAATGAAGATGATGAAATAACCCATTTGCCTGTGCTTAGCTGTTTAATCATGGTCACTAATCCCATTTAATTGAATGGACCATGTGTATATCCTACCAATATCTGGCATCACTTACAATACTATCATGTGCATGCACGCCAGACACCCTTTTAGAATTCATCACCTTTGGCACCTAAAGAAAACACCTATCAAATAAATGAAATAATAACAGAAAATGCTGGGAATACTTAGCAGGTCAGTCAGATTCTGTGAAAAGAGAAACAACGTTTCAGATCTGGGATCCCTCATCAGAACTTTTTCTTTCCATTTTCCATGGATGTTACTTGACCTGCTGAGTATTTCCAACACTTTCTTTTTTATTTCAAATTTCCAGCATTTGCAGATTTTTAATTTTCATTTACCACAGAAAGGAATGTGGGCCCCATGTGTGAAATGACAGTACTGGTGCGAAGCGGAAGGATGGATCTGGCTCCTCAGCCCAAGATGCCAATGGTTCGTCCTTGAACTCAGCACTGACTCTTGTCTTTGTGGACCTTCCAGCTTCACTTGGTCACATGACTGAGCTGCTCAAGCTTGTTATCAGTGGAGGCTTTTCACCTTCTGACACATTGTTGTCCAGCGTGTTCCCTGTAGTTTTTGAAACATGCCTTCCATTTGTTGAGATGCCTTTTTCAAAATTCTCAGTCTTTTGTCCTTCTTCAGATAGTTTCATTGCAGCTATCAACTCACTTTCCTATAGCTGGCTTGTTTGCCTTGAAGCATTTAACTTTTACCTGCAACTGTCTTGCTAGCTGTAGACTTCTTCAGACCATCCAAGCCCACCTGAGCAGTGGTGTGCTCAGGTGAGGCCAGTGTACCCTGGAGTGTCAGTGGTTTCCCTGTGGTGTCCCAGCCATGTTACTTTGAAGCACGCTGCCCTCAATCCGTGACTAAATCTAGTCCACATCCTGGATTGCTGGTGCACATTATTGCCCATAGCTATGGACACAACCATCCTTGCCAGACAGCCGACAGTCCAGCTCACCCATGACTTAAGGCTGTCTGCAAACTAGATGTGGAACACCATCTTGGTTCTCCTCAGCACAATGTGGTGGAAAGATTCCCGTATACAGATCTTGTCCCATCACTGAATGAATCACCATCATGACAAACTCATAATCACTCTCTCAATCAACATGATGGCTTCACATGTATTATTTTCATTGCTCACTTCAGACATGCAATAAATACCACTGCTCCCTCTATGATGGGGAGCACTGTGACTCTGCAGTTCTGAGGCTGGATGGCTCCCAAGATGAGACCTCCTCCCTTTCTGACCCATGTCACCCATAGCTTTTCTGGCTTTAGCACTCATGTGACCTGGTTTCCCATCGAACCTGCTTGCAACATCCATCTGACTTGGCCTTGATAAAGAAGACCACGTCACCATTATCCACTTAGTGGGCCTGTTCCTTGCTGTCACCTCAGAACACTGTCCCGAGGGAAGCTGTCTGACACTCCCACTCGCCACCTCCCTGCTACTCCTTCAAGAGTTAGGTCCATCATATGAACCCTCCCAACAGCATTGGATTGAAATGTCTCTACAAGATTCTTAAATCCTTGTTTGAAGACTTTCTTCATGGTTAGTGGCATTGGAGATCTTAGCAATATCTCATTTATATCCAGAAGCAACATTGCCTCTCCTCACATCATCGTGCTCTGCTGTTCTGTGTCCTCCCCAGGACCCCAAAAACTTTAAGAACAATGCAACACGGCCCATATACAGAGCAAGTGGCTGAACCTGCCCGTACTGCTCAAGATTCCTGATGTGCCTCATATGTTTGTTTCCTCACCACTCCTGCTCCTACTCGGAGCATCTGGTTCCCTAATTTCCCCACACCAGCTCCCTCTCCCCTAACAACAGTGGTGCAGCTGGAAGAGCTGCTGCCTCACAGTGCCAGCACCCCAGGTTCAATCCCAGCCTCCGGTGCTGTCTTATGTGGAGTTTGCACATGCTCCCTGTGACTGCGTGGGTTTCTTCCTGGTGCTCTGGTTTCTCCCAAAGACGTGCCGGTTAATTGGCCACTGTAAATTGCCCCTAGGCAACGTGTGGGTGAGGGGTAGAATCTGGGAGGAGTTGATGAGAATGTGGGGAGAATAAAAAGTGGGATTCATGTAGGATTGGGGTAAATGGGTGGGTGATGGTTGGTGTGGGCTTGATGGGCCGAAGCGCCTGTTTCCATTTCACACAATCCATTCAGCTGTCAAAATTTAAGACAATTATTTTCATTTATCTGCTAAAATCTCTTAATGATTTAATTTTATTTCTTTCTCAGCCAGTACACGATACTGCTCTTTAATGCTTCATTTCTAAAGGCAAAGTATTGGCACTGGATGTACCCTTGGTCCTTACATCACCATTCATTGTTGCAACTCACCTTTTGACATTTGTACTGTACAGTGGTCTCAGATACCATAAAAAGAAATTATTCTGCACAGTGGCAAACATCATTGTCTAATAAATTAGCACGTCGCAATGGTCTGCAAAAATAAAGAGAAGTGTTCTTTCATGTAAAAACTGAGTAATAACTGAAATGTCACAAACTAGATTGTAATTCAGTGAATTCACTTCATGATTGTGATGTCACAAAACACTCTGCAATGAGTTTAAGTTTTTATTCTATTGAAAATGGTAGTAATAGTAAAATTTTTGAGTCGGAGAGAAAAGCATTTTGGGGAAAAGCAGAGAGATCATTAAACCCCTGTATCCTCAATATGTCCCTCCCTCAGCTCTCTGCATTTAACATAACCCCTGAAAATCACATATCTTCAACATGTGCCGATGATGTCAGTATTGTGTATGACTTCCCAGACAAAGTGAACTCCACTGGGAATTCAGCAAGACAGCATAGGTTGAAGGAATGGTACACATTGCAGCCATACGTAGTTGGAAAATAGCTGGTGAATGGCGGGTCGGATGATACAGCTCATTCATTTCTGGGTCTTCCCAAGGTGAGGAAACACCACCAATTTTATTTGGAAAATTCAGAATTACATTTGATACAATGCCCCTTATGCTGAATAGAGTTATGTTTAGTAAATACATGAACATTGTTCAAGTAGCAATTTTACTGATATTCCTATAGTAAAATGCTATATCTTTTGTTTGGTAGCATAATAGCCAGGTGTTCCTCAATAGCATCTGGCAGAGTTACTGATGCAGTCAATAAGTACCAGGAGAGCACCTACTTCTGCTGATAAAGAACACTCAAAGTGATTCCTTCATTAGTCAGTTTACTTTGAAACTAACAGGTCAGAACTGAGAGGCCTGGAGTTGAGGAGAAGCACCATAATGGTCTACAGCTGAGATGACCTGCCTGGCAGAAATTTGCCACTCTCTAAAGAAAGCTATTTGATGGAACAAGCAATAAAACATGCAAAGAGGAACAGTTCAAGTGAGCTTATGATAATTATCTTCAGTATTACTGAGATGAGAAAGGATTTACAGGAAAGTCTGATATTCCATACTTTTTCAGACAATGAGTTTTGAATTTAAGTATAATAATCCATCATTATTAGTGGTTCAATCATTTTCAATGTTTTAAACTCTTGTGGGTAACTTTGACCAAGTGGGATAATGTCCAACTGAATCAGTCAGCCATTTTATATCCCTCCTGAATTTTATTTCCATTCATATCAATTCAATCGAAAACAGAGAAAGAAATAAATGAAGTGGTGATTCGCTATATCCCAGCTTCCACAAGTGCAAACGGTCCTCTTGGTGTTCTGCAAAATACTTTGTTGTGCTTCTTTGATATTCTTAATGAGAATATAAATGACACATAGTCATGAGCATGTTCAGGCACTAATAAAGATTTGTCTACTTGCGGGCTGCCCCCCGAACACTCTATGCAAAAGATGCATTTCACTGTGTGTTTCAGTGTACATGTGACTAATAAAGATATCTTATCTTGTCTAAATAAAACTTAAAGTCATGAAATGAAATTATTGATTCTTGTGAAAGCTAAAAACAATCTATCAGAAAAAAAATAACTGCTTAATAGTTTATGTGGCAAAACATCAGTGGTGAAATGCCAATGCCATGAGGGAAAAAACACTGAAGAAATGCATAGGAATGAGCAATCACACAGTGATAAGACATTATGTGCTGTCCAAAGGGGCTACTTCAGCTTATTTTTCACTGTTTATTGAAGAAGTACTCAATACATACAGCAAAATTTGGGAAATTGTCAATGAATAGTATGAGCAGCTCAAACCAAGCCAAGGTGGGCAAGCTGGAAGATTTTACTTAAATTGGTTAAGTGCCATCTAGAAATGCAGACTCTGACTACTTCAGAATAAATATACTGGATACCCAAAAGCCAGTAACCAGGAAATCCTGGTGGAAAATTAGTCTTCTTAGTAACCAGGTGTATCAGTTCTAACTTTGGCTTGTCACAAGCTACATTAAGTCTTCCTAGCTAAAACACATCTCTTAAAATATAGTAAGTCGTCTCTTCTATGACTGCTGAAAGGCCACTGATTAAAACTTACACGTTGTTGGAATAAAGCAAACACACACTTTCTATTGGCTCCTGTTATGCAGACTAGGTGCTCGATGATAGAGTTGGTGTACTAGATGCATGGCCTTATGACATAATCCATGTGATTGTCACCAAGACCAAATGACCAACAGATGTCAATCAAAGGAAATATTTTTGCTTACTAATAGGAGATCTAGAAAGGCTCATTTTCTTATACTTAATCAGACCTATGAAATGCTAATCAAATCAACCTCCTTAATACTAACATCCATTAGAATAACATCTCAGCATGCAACTTGATCAGATTAAAGTGAGGGAAATGAGTAAGAAGAAAATATGAAAGAAAATTTACTTAACAAGACTGAGACAAATTATTTTAAAACACTGCAGGCAGGCTGGACTCTGCACAGAATCATTCTTCACCATTAAGACTCCACTTTGATAGCCACGTTGTATGATAGGCTTGAACTTGCACAGTGCAATGATAATTTATGAGGAGAACAAGTTTGCTTCCGATTGAGAACCAATTTGAAAAAGAAGTTAATAAAGCAACGCAGTCTTTGAACGGTATGGAAATCCATGTGAACATTTAATACCATGCAGGGCACTGAGTATCCAAATGCTACTTATCCCTCCTAAGAAAATATTCCTCATTTTCCTTTTCAGCATGCCTTGCAAGGGTAGATACTTACATCAAACAAGTTTTCTATATACATTTCCTCATTGATCTTGTCACGGAGTATGTCCTGATTCTGCCGTACAAATGTGATGTAGGTGTCTGCCAGGTCCATTCCAGGTTGCTGGAAAGAAAAACATAAAAAATCATCAAAAGCCACACAAACGTAAATGACCTTGTTAGGTTTTGCCTTGGGTCCCTCATTTCCCTATCTGTATTTTGCAAATTATCCTTGTTAAAATCTCCAAACCATGGTTAATCCATACCCACCATTTTCATAATAGGCACAAAGTAATATTACAAAATGAAACTGCCAATGTCATTTCCTACTCCTGACAACGTATGATCTGCTGCTTTAAAGTACTTCATTCCCCATTGAAACTGAAGAATGGTTAACTATGCCATTGGAATAGGATAGAATAGTGATCCTCAATAATCCAGCCTGTGCCAATTCAGGTGATAGGAATGTCCTTGATGGGATTTTAGGCTGACTCCCCATTCAGACTTGACCAGTAAGGTAAGGTCTTGCAGGAAATGCTGGTTGTGAATTATTGTGAATTTATTTAACAGAAATATGTGATAGACATTGGAAAATTTTTACTGAAGAATTACTTTACTTATTGCTCTTCATTAATTTTAAAATAAGTTTCTGAACTATGCTTCAAATACTTTGATATATGTTGTAACAGTTAAACAAAGCAATAATGCCAACTTGAGTGTAAAACTTGCAATTTGAAACAAACCTTTCACCCATTTAGCAATTTGAGGAAAAGGTCCTACTTTGACTGAAAACAAAACACACTTCACTAGTTTCCACTTACTCATGCCTTAAAGACTCCTTGTATGTCTCACAAAATAGTTTAATTGCCGAAGAAAAAATAGTTGGGGACTGAAAAACACTTCTAATAATTAGAATACTTACTAAAATTCCATAATTCTACAGACTGGAAAACAGAAAATACAACATCATTTTTCAAGAAAGGAGGGAAGAGGGAAAACAGGAAACTGAATAATATTCTGAGCAATATGATCTCCCTGATATAATTCAATTCATGACTCTGATATATATGAGACTGAGTCCTAGGCAGATTGAAAAGTTCAAAGGCTAAGTCATTATGGATGGAAACTATTTAACTCAGATCTCTGAGAAAGGCTGAAGAAGAGAATTGTGAGGGATGGATGCTTATTGTAGGGGAGTATTTGATAAGGATTCTACATTGAAATCGGACTCGGGCACCTGCAGCTTCACTGGTCACATATCAATCTTGGGTATAAGAATTGAAGGTAAAAATGAAGACAATACTTAAGCTATTTAATAATAACAATAAATAACTAAATATAGATTTAGAAGGTAAAGAAACTAGATGACCAAGATTTCTTTGAGGAAGTGAAATCCCAAACAGGGTTTTCCAAAGAAACCCAAACTAGGTCATTGGCAATTCTTTTAAATAGACATCTTGCCCTTCATTTGTTCAATCTCATCCTGAACCGAATGACAGACTTGCTGTTTTTGTTTTAATAAAAGCCAACAGAATCTATTTTGCTACCGCAGCTATTTTCCTCTCCTCACTGCTCATCTACCTGTCGCAGGCTAGGAGACATATGGGAGTTTCACACCTTGAGAATAGATTTTCACATACAGTCTGCAGTCTTGAGACAGTAACTAATTATTACAAGAACACACACAACTTGGATAGATTTACTGCAGCAGCTGGTGACATTTACCAATTAGAATTGCAGTTCTTTAAAACAATTTCTTCTATATCGCAACTTGCAAAGGGTAATTATTTATAATGAATGGGGAAGAGATATATTCCTTATTAGCACACATCTTGTACAACTGTCATGTTCTCTGGTTTGTCAGAAGGTGCTGAGTGCCAAGAAAGGAAGCAAACAACTTTCTCATTATTAGCACCATTAAGCTTCATAGCTCAGTTCATCAGACAGCACAGGTCATCTTTATATTAAAGTAAAATGAAGAGGAAACAAATTTCTTTCTCATGCTGAGTTAGCACTTATTAAAAAAAACTACAAACAACTTGAACTTTGATTTCAAATCTATCACCTATTTTTCATGACTTATTGTGTGACTGTCCATGGGAGTAATCAGCACAAATGTTTTTATCAAATGGAATTAACGTGATGTGAAGACCCTTAAACATAATACGGGATTTCAGCATAGGGAGGAGTAAGGGTTTGCATCAGATCTGTTTTTTTCTGTGAAGCATCAACATCGCAAACATCTGTATAATGCTAATCGCTTCACACAAGGCTTTTTTTAGTATTCAAGATTTCTTGTTTTTCACCCACTACTTGTTAAGAATGAAGATACTGTTGTTTCTATTTCTAAACCCTTTTCATTTTTACAAAATCATTCTGTCCAACCAATGAATCCAGCCAACGATATGATAAACAGTACCTTCCTTCAGTGCTAGATCACAATGACATCCTCCATTGTGTTCTGTGGTATGACCATAGTACGAAATGAGGTAGGCTCAGAAGAGAACTAACTGCTTAAAACTGGGCACCCATAAGGTGCTGTATGCCATCAGCAGCAGTAGAATTGTCTTCCACCACAATCTGTGTTCTCAGTCATGGCATGTTCCTCACTCCACTATCACTATTAAGCTCAGGGCCAATCTTAATTAGAGGAACATTGAAGTACATGTCGACAGTTATTCTGCTGAGGCTGTCGCACACATGCTAAATGACCAAAGCAGATTGCAACAGACAGCTAAACAGTGCCACAACCAATGGATCAAATCAAAACTCTGTAGTCCCATCATGCATGCAACAATCTTCAGTCAGAAGTGGCAAGTAGATAATGCATCTTCATTTCCTCCCATGGTACCTGCCATCAGAGAAGCCTGTCTGCAGTCAATCCAATTATCTTCAACTGAAATGAAGAAATAAACTGGATTCAAAATAAGTCTATGGTTGCAGCACTGAAGATGTGTAGTCTAGCCCAAGAGATGGAAGATACTGTTGACAGTTCTTCCAGGAGAGACAAACTCACCAATATCCTGCTCACTGATGCTCAGTTTGGTTTCACAGGATCAATTGGCTCCACTTAGGGACATAATACCTCCGATCCAAACACGGATACAAGAGCTAAATTCCAGATCTGAGGTGAGAGTGACTGCTATTGACCTCAGAGAAGTATTTAATAGTGTAACATCATAGAGTTCAGGTAAAACTTAAGTTAATGGGAATCAAGGGAAAACCCCTCCACAGGTGATTATAGATTTGATACTGGATGGCATTCTAGCCAAAAATTCTTAGCCTGTCCCAGGTCCAGCAAAACCTAAAACTAGCATTAAAAAACGCCTAAGCACATTGTAATTGAAAAAAAAGCAAGGAAGGTGAATCTGTACCATAAATAGGTCCTTGGTGCATGGAGCTTTCTTTAATAGAAAACAATCAATATTACAACTTTTATGAGTTCGGGTGTCTGGTTAAGAAAATACTTCTGAAATGTAACCCATGCTGTAATGCAACAAAATTGTACACAGTAAGTTCCCTCTGAAGGAGTGGGATAATCACCAGATATTTTGTTTTTTGGTATAAGGATAAATATTGACCAAGACATCAGTGATAACTTCTATATTCTTTGCCCACTAATGCCATACAATCTGATAAGGCAGATTGCTCCTTGATTTAAACTCTCATCTGAACTGGAACACTTTCAACTGTGCGACACCCACTCAGAAAGGCAGTGGACTGTCAGTCTTGGTATATGCTCTGGAGTTGGATGCGAATTTGTTCACTCTGAAGCAAAACAGATATTCATTGATCCATGGCTAATACTTGCCTTACACCAACTTCAGATGGGTGAAAGGAAGTACAGGATCAGGATATCAATGAGGATATCACAATCAAGCTTTCAAATAGCACTTTAACATTTGTGTGTCCAAGTGCTGCTTATATGAGAATTAAAAAAGGTAAATTACTGCACATTTTTCACAGGGCTCATCAGTCAGTCCAAGGCCAAATGGATAGAGTGGAACAGAATTTTGTTGACTTTCCAACAGTTTGTTGCAAATTCAAAGCTGATGAAATATAGTCCATTAACTGAAAACTGTGTTTCCACTGACCGTTTTCTTTGTTGAATAAAGAAATATAGATGCCTTCGACTATACATCTCAAGGTCCTTTGTTCACTGTCTTAACTCATAAAGCAGCAATGGAAACTGCAATTATCAAAGGGAATGACCTCCTCATTGTGCTGCTAACCTTTCTATTAAGTTCTCCTGCTGTCCAGATTCAAATTAGGTACAGATGGAGATCCACAACTTGGTCACATTTTTTATAGTGAATTCACTATGTTTTTAATTGCTGTTGGCAATTTTCCATTTGTCTGTTCAAGCTGCTTGGTACCACTCAAGGCTCGAACTTTGGATCTGCACAAGCCCTTCTTTGGTCTTCAGGTTGTTGGTTAACAGGACGGGCTGCCACAGTAAGATTTAGAGCACCTTGCACTTGCGGCGCTCCATCCAGTAACCTGGCCCAGCAATGTTAAAGCTAATCACCCATGCAATAGCTAAGATGGCGTGACAGGCAGCAAAGAAATCAACATTTAAGATGCTTGAACCTAAGCATCAGGGCTGACTTCAACAGAGCTCATTTCTGCAGGCACTGCAAGTGAAACCTCCAACTTACTTTTCACACACTAAGTGATCTGTTCATTGCAGTGTATGGGCAGATTCTGCTTGCACACTTTCCAATTAAGCCTCTGAATATGCTTTTAATACTCAGGAGGCCTGAGCCCCTACTGAATTCCTGTGTCATGTTTCCGTGTAAGTCTGTATTGAGAAGTGACACCACGGAGACCAGGGAGTGGATTATTTATTCCTGTTTGGCAAATACAACTTACGTCTCTTCCTGCATAATATATTTTACTATGTCTGAATATGTGTCATTTCAGAAAAACTGCTGCTCTGTCAAGTCCCTGAAGCCCACGTAAGCTAAGATTTTTGGCATTAAGGAGCCTAGGTAAAACTGGACAAGGAAAGACACTCTGATAGTTGGAGTCACAGCTCGTACAATGTAATGTGGTTGCGATGGTTGAAGGTCAATTATCCCAGCCTCAGGACATCAATACAGATGTTTCTCAGGGCAGTGTTTTCTGCTGCTTCATCAATGATTATCCCTCTATCACAAGGTGAAGTTACAGCCTGTTCATCTCCACTTGCAGCTCACAAGATAATGCAATAATCCATGTCTTCACTTAGGAGGACCTGAATAATATTTACATTTTTGTTTCGATGATCTATATAGGTGTGCAGATGTACCCTGGATATAACATTCTATGCTTTCTAATTTATGACATATCCCCTGTCTAATATCAGCCCTTTTTAAACAACTAAGCTTCCAAAATTTAAATGAGACAATGAGCAAACATGAAAAACAAACACATATGAGCTTCAAGGGCCAGATCTGTCATCGCAGAGCATTGGTGCTTTAGATGTTGTGAGAGGGGAGAGAGAAATATATTGAACTTATTCTGGCTGGAAGTAATGGGCAAATGAATATGTGGAACCTTTTCATGGTACAATGAAATTGGGCTTTTAGTTATGTGGAGAAACCACAAAAGCTGGTATTATTTTCCTTAGATCTGAAAAAGGTTAAGGGGACATGTCTTAGAGGTGTTCACTTTTATGGGCAGTTTTGGATAAGGTAAGGAGAAACTGCTGTGACTGGACGAAACATATTGAAGAGGAAACCAGAAAGAAGACGACAAAACTTTTGAAGTTGGGTAACATTCTCACAGTTGGTTAAAAGTAATGAATATTGCTATTATTAAAACTCTCATTCTCAGTGCAGGATGTCTAAGAATGTTGATCATTTACCCTGCCGGTTTGAAAAGTGATTTAGCATGCTTCAGAAGGAGTTAGACATGTTTATTTTATCTTTTCTTGAGTATTCTTTGGATTGGGAATACTTTCTGCAACCAACTATTAATGTTTTCATGGGCATCAAGACATCCATCCCTTTGAGCCATTATGTGCTGTGGGATCCTTCACTTTTGTGGAGGCTACATTGTGGAATTCATGAATTGTGGATCCTGAAGGAAGGGGTCCAAACTTTTATTTCACTCTACGACAAGCTATGCATCACACTCTAACTGGACCAAACGCATGAGATTTTTGTGCAATATATTGTTTCAGCACTTCTAAACTACACCTGTAAATCTCGGGTATTAATTAGTAATGAACTCATTCACAGATGTAGTCACTAGGAAACGGGTCTAAATAACAAGGTGGATATACTGCCAGCATGAATGAACTTTTGTTAGTCAAAAGGGAAAAGTTTTGTTTTGTTTTATTTTTCTTAAGCAGCCTTGTTATCCAAAAGAATGGCTTTTTACAGGTAGAAAGGCTCGTATGAATCTAATTCTGGGTGTAGACTTCAGCAGCTTTGGTGAAGGTTAATCACTCGTTAACCTGACCAGATGAACACATGGTCCAAAAGAACAAAAAAATTTCCTACTTAATTATATGCTGCGAAGTCTCTCACTTCCTGCTGTTAAACCTAATCCCACAGGTGCAGCTTCTGTATCTCAGGCTGTTTACTGTTAGGTGGGCTGGACTCTACAGCCTTTTCACAGCAACAGATTCAGTTTGAGAACTAACGGATTAACCTTTCACTGAAGGTCAAAGTACACTGTGAGATTAAACATTGTCAAGGTTTTATTTTCTAGGAAGTGGGATGGAATATAAAACGCACCTTTCTTATTGATTATTATGCTCTAAATTTCACTCCTCCACATCATAATTTGATGACTTTAATGAAGAAAGGGTAATTATTTACCGTTGGTTCCTGGTTTATTGATAGCTTCGGAGGTTTGCTTCTCATGTCTTCCTTAATTTTAGCCATTTATATGTTGGAGAATGAGTTGGAAAATTCACTTTTACCCATTTCAATCTAAAACGTGAGATAACACTGGCCATCCCCACAAAAAAGCTGAAACATACCTAGAAAGCTGACAGATGAAAGGCCCCTCAAGAAGTGCGTATAATGTGTAAAAGAGTGGCTCAACTGAAAGAGAGGTGGGGTGTGCACTTTGTCATAACTTATCTATTATGTCACTGCAACCCATAGGAAAGAAAATAAAATTTAAAAAAAAAACAAGCTTTTTAAAAAGGTGAACGTAGAAATTTCTAAAGGGGAATTATGAAAACTGAAAAACCTCACTTTTATTAAAGGAGGAAGGAATAAAATGCCAGCGTTATGCTCCCTGAGCAAATGTTGATTTTTCCATGAGTCTATTCAGCATATTGGAAAATAATGATCAGAACACTTTACTGGCAAAATGTAACAGATGTCATGGTCATTTAGTATGCAGCAACATATTAAAAGCAAAACATTATTGAGGCCAGGCACCAGAAGAGATTAGAATTAAACAATAGCATGAGTGAAGTGCACATGAGTGTTCCTTTCTCTCTTGCATTTACCTGAATGAATATTAAATGCTAATTATTGCAGTCAAGAAACTACCAGTCCAGTGCTTTCTATCCATGACAATCTCTGCCCGCAGGCATGGATGGCAATTTGAAAGCGTTCATTTACAAATCCAAATAGGATTTATTTTATTTCACAAGAGATTGATTTATTATTAGCTCTAGACCAATTTTCATATCATTAAAAGTCAGTCAAAATTACTACCACTGCTACCACAGTTTTGAGAACATCTCATGCTTTGTATATCCAAATAAGGGGGTATCATACCTTGCATGTAGATTTGAATGCAAGAGTCAAAGAAGAATTCTAGCATAATTTTAAAGAAAGTTGCTATTGCAGAGTAACTGTAATAAAGACAGGCCAAAGCACATTGTATGGGATATTACATTGTGCCATTACATTTAGTTACGTCAAGGACCTCTGCTGTTGCCTGATGGCAATTAAAATATCACTTGCATCTGGACTTATGATTTCATTGCGGTTGAAAGACAAGCTCGTTAAAACTGGGTCCTCAACTGGCTCCCTATGTTGCACCTTCACTGACATGTAGCTAAAATGATTCCTGGAATGCTTTAGCTATTATTACTATGCTGCCACTTCAAGGTGACAGCTTGACCACTCATCTCATTTTGAAGTAGATCAGAGATTGGTGTTCTCACTCCTCACCACATGCAAACACTCGCCCATTCCTTGGACTGTAATCCATTAATTTGTACAGATCTACACTAAAAAGTGGTTCAAGAAACTCCTTCACTGGAGGCTTGGTGCCAGGTACACTTCCATTTTGATATGAAGTTGGTCAATCAGAGGCCAAGAAAACAGACTCATCATTTGTAACATAATTAAGTGGCACCTACTTAGGCCCATGACAATTTTAAGTTTTGAACTGTGAATATGTGAGGAGGATCTCACTGCTTCAAATTTTCTGTCATCCATCTGCCTTGGTATCCATTTGCTCCCTCTCCAGAGGATCATATTATCATCGGAGGATTCAAGGATAGAGCGTGGGCCCTGCTAATCTATAACAGTGTAGCATTCAAGCAATATGTTATGTCAGGGCCCACTTGCAGTGACTAGTTCCATCTCCTTCATGCCAACCTCTTTTTGCAGTGGCTAGTTTTGCATCTTCATTGGAAGACTTGGTGGAGAGCAGATGTCCTGTATATATAGGGGGCCACGGTGCCATCTTGACATGCAGTTGGAGCAGGGTAATCGGAACAGACAATGCCAGGAGTCAAGTCCTGAAGACCTGAATGCAGTATTGCAGGAGTTGCAGAGATAGTGAATTTATTTTCAAATGTCATATTCCAATAATTGCACCACTAACATCAGACGCTGCTTTATGTCCTACGTTCCAATTGCTCACTCATAATGAATGGCTTGCAGTGAAATATACTAGAACAGACCATCGCATGGTTAAACATTGACTTTGCTGTCTAAATAGCTCTGGAAGACCCTTGCGACACCAGCAGGGCAGGTTTTAGGACTTCTAGTGGTCAGCGATAAACCGCACAACCTTGTCAAAATGAGGACTGAGCCATTGTTAACAACAACACCGCTGAACTGCAGGCAGCTGTGCAATACGAGAGACAAAAGATGATGGAAGAGGAAGGATGGAAGCAAACTTGATGCTTCCTTTTTGGCTAGGCTATCCAGGACAGACTCATATGAGTGGAAATCTGACAAACAGGCCTCAATCATCAACTGTCTGCTTTTACCTTCCCTCCTCTGCTACGGATCACCATTGGGCTCTCTTGGTCACAACACCATAATCAAAGTCGACGTTCCAAATCAAATTTATAAATCAAACCATGCCAAAGAATGTCAAGCATTAACTGATCATCCTTTTGCATGCCCTTGATGCCTATCTTTTGCATGTCTTTGCCTGTCCTACTGTTCCTACGGAATGGATAAGTTGGTCAAAGTTCATGAATTCACCTTCAAATGTCACATTCCAATAATTACACCACCAACCGCAGTAGGCAGTGCCTCATATCCCAATCACCCACTCATGCAATGAATGGCTTCTTGCAAAGTAAGATGTAATAGTGGAGACCATTGCATGCTTAAACATCAACTCCCAGCGGCTGCAGCATTGCTGCTGGAAGGTTGCTGACTGTCAATGGAGGAGGTTGACTGGGGCTCAAGTGCGTTCTGGACAGACACGGCTGTGTTATAATTTGAAACTACTGACTGTAAATAGTGTGAATCATGGAGTACTGTGGTATTGTAATAAAGTCATGCTGTAATCACTGAAGAAACCTCCTTTGGAAAAGGAAATAAAAATGGAAGAGGTCGTCAGTTGGCTTTGCAGGACAACCATAAGCAGCCCTGCGTACAGAAGTACCTTCACCTCAGTGAAGTCTCAGTGCAGAGTCTGGGCTGGCCATGCTGATAAGTGCAGAGTCTGGGCTGGCCATGCTGATAAGTGCAGAGTCTGGGCTGGCCATGCTGATAAGTGCAGAGTCTGGGCTGGCCATGCTGATAAGTGCAGAGTCTGGGCTGGCCATGCTGATAAGTGCAGAGTCTGGGCTGGCCATGCTGATAAGTGCAGAGTCTGGGCTGGCCATGCTGATAAGTGCAGAGTCTGGGCTGGCCATGCTGATAAGTGCAGAGTCTGGGCTGGCCATGCTGATAAGTGCAGAGTCTGGGCTGGCCATGCTGATAAGTGCAGAGTCTGGGCTGGCCATGCTGATAAGTGCAGAGTCTGGGCTGGCCATGCTGATAAGTGCAGAGTCTGGGCTGGCCATGCTGATAAGTGCAGAGTCTGGGCTGGCCATGCTGATAAGTGCAGAGTCTGGGCTGGCCATGCTGATAAGTGCAGAGTCTGGGCTGGCCATGCTGATAAGTGCAGAGTCTGGGCTGGCCATGCTGATAAGTGCAGAGTCTGGGCTGGCCATGCTGATAAGTGCAGAGTCTGGGCTGGCCATGCTGATAAGTGCAGAGTCTGGGCTGGCCATGCTGATAAGTGCAGAGTCTGGGCTGGCCATGCTGATAAGTGCAGAGTCTGGGCTGGCCATGCTGATAAGTGCAGAGTCTGGGCTGGCCATGCTGATAAGTGCAGAGTCTGGGCTGGCCATGCTGATAAGTGCAGAGTCTGGGCTGGCCATGCTGATAAGTGCAGAGTCTGGGCTGGCCATGCTGATAAGTGCAGAGTCTGGGCTGGCCATGCTGATAAGTGCAGAGTCTGGGCTGGCCATGCTGATAAGTGCAGAGTCTGGGCTGGCCATGCTGATAAGTGCAGAGTCTGGGCTGGCCATGCTGATAAGTGCAGAGTCTGGGCTGGCCATGCTGATAAGTGCAGAGTCTGGGCTGGCCATGCTGATAAGTGCAGAGTCTGGGCTGGCCATGCTGATAAGTGCAGAGTCTGGGCTGGCCATGCTGATAAGTGCAGAGTCTGGGCTGGCCATGCTGATAAGTGCAGAGTCTGGGCTGGCCATGCTGATAAGTGCAGAGTCTGGGCTGGCCATGCTGATAAGTGCAGAGTCTGGGCTGGCCATGCTGATAAGTGCAGAGTCTGGGCTGGCCATGCTGATAAGTGCAGAGTCTGGGCTGGCCATGCTGATAAGTGCAGAGTCTGGGCTGGCCATGCTGATAAGTGCAGAGTCTGGGCTGGCCATGCTGATAAGTGCAGAGTCTGGGCTGGCCATGCTGATAAGTGCAGAGTCTGGGCTGGCCATGCTGATAAGTGCAGAGTCTGGGCTGGCCATGCTGATAAGTGCAGAGTCTGGGCTGGCCATGCTGATAAGTGCAGAGTCTGGGCTGGCCATGCTGATAAGTGCAGAGTCTGGGCTGGCCATGCTGATAAGTGCAGAGTCTGGGCTGGCCATGCTGATAAGTGCAGAGTCTGGGCTGGCCATGCTGATAAGTGCAGAGTCTGGGCTGGCCATGCTGATAAGTGCAGAGTCTGGGCTGGCCATGCTGATAAGTGCAGAGTCTGGGCTGGCCATGCTGATAAGTGCAGAGTCTGGGCTGGCCATGCTGATAAGTGCAGAGTCTGGGCTGGCCATGCTGATAAGTGCAGAGTCTGGGCTGGCCATGCTGATAAGTGCAGAGTCTGGGCTGGCCATGCTGATAAGTGCAGAGTCTGGGCTGGCCATGCTGATAAGTGCAGAGTCTGGGCTGGCCATGCTGATAAGTGCAGAGTCTGGGCTGGCCATGCTGATAAGTGCAGAGTCTGGGCTGGCCATGCTGATAAGTGCAGAGTCTGGGCTGGCCATGCTGATAAGCCAACAGGAAACTCTGGCTGAAGTGGCTGCAGTGAGATTTCAAATGCTACCATCCTGAGAAAGGACACCGGTTCATGCCCATCTGGCTCACTAACATCCTTTACAGAAAGAAATTTTCTGTCTTTAGCCAGCCTGGCTTATATATGGACCCACACGTGATACAGTTGACTTTTACTTGGCTACTGAACTGACATACAAGCTACTTGGTTCAGGGACAATTAGGTCTGATGAGCAAATCTCACACAAATGTGAAAAAAAACTTCTTTCTGCTCCTTCACAATGAAAATAGGATTTCAGATCGGCCAGTGAATTCAGCAAACAAATACTTATCCATCAATCTCCTCCAGTGGACTGCCAGTCAAAGTTGTCATTTGAGTCCTCTGGGGCAGAACTTGTGTGAAACCTCACTGTATGGAGCTGGCAGCTGTGGTATAGTTTCCTCTGGTATTTTGTGTCCACCGGTGTCTAGAAGGGTTGAACATCCTGACAAAGGACAGCACCTCTAATAGAACAACACTTCTACTGGAGCATTAGCCTAGATTATATGCTTAAAATTTTGAATGGAGTTCAAATTCATGATCTGATTGAAAAGTAAGAGCTTTATCAAGGCTTAGACTTGGGATTATCACATAGAATGATGGTGGAAGTTAGAAGGTATTTTAGAAGATGAGAAGAATGTGGCAGGCACGGTAGTGTAGCGGTTAGCGTAACGCTTTACAGCGCCAGCGACCCGGGTTCAAGTCCGGCCACTGTCTGTAAGGAGTTTGTATGTTCTCCCCGTGTCTGTGTGGGTTTCCTCCGGGTGCTCCGGTTTCCTCCCACATTCCAAAGAAGTACGGGTTAGGAAGTTGTAGGCATGCTATGTTGGCGCCGGAAGCGTGGCGACACTTGCGGGCTGCCCTCCAGAACACTAGCAAAAAGATGTATTTCACTGTGTGTTTCAATGTAAATGTGACTAGTAAAGATATCTTATCTATTTCAGGCAGATATTATAATGTCACTTGAAGTGGAATGGAATCACTTTTCTAAAATAAAGAGTATAAACAGACAAAAAAGGGAGGAAAATGGGTCTGAATTAGATAACTCCAGTTGAAAAGCTTGACTTCATAGGGAGGTGACTGGCTGAATGGCTGCCAGGGCAGCAATTTCAATGATTCTATTGTTGCCTACTGGTGTTTAAATCTTACCCAACTGATGTGCTGAATTTTTCCTATTTATCTGCTGGCTTCTGGAATTGCAAATGATATATAGCAGTTAGTAACTGCCTGCCTCATTCTAGGGTGTGAAGTCCTTAATACAAAATTCCAGTAACCTGACATGAATCAGCACTAAATTAGTAATCTCATAAAGGGCATGAGAGCAAGAAGTGGAAAAATTCATGCTGAGTTTGGAAATTGGGCACATTGTTCATGTAATTAGAAACCTTTAGCCACTGCTCTACCTGACTCAGGGCTGCTTGACACTGACAAGGTGTTAAGATGTTCCCAAATAATTTTGATGGGCCCAAATAAAAGAGGAATGATTCGAAGCTTTAATAAGCTTTGGCCTTTCAGTTCGACTGTGTCCAATATCAAAATGAAAGATAAGTACAACCTGAATCAAAGCAACTGAACTAGTCAAGGATTGAAATCCAAGTTTCTTTTATGGAAAAACTGCTGGGGAAATGTAATACTCACACTTAATTATTAGGCTCCAAGTACCAGTTCATGCTTGTAGCTCACACACAAACAAAGAAAGCAAACTAGTAGGGAGAATGGGAGCGGAAATGTTCATAATGAAAATTTACTGACAAGATATTGGCTGATTTGTATGGAAGTTTCATTGAGATTCCTTGGCTCTGGAGCCAATCTCAAACATTGGCCTTTGCTGTTGCCCTATCAACCACCTTTCCTAAACAGAGACAGTTAAGAGTCAGGCGGCTAGGCTTACGCAAAGGCAGGTAATGAGAACAGTCATCAGATGTTGAAAGACAAGCTGCTTTGCTTGCTCAGTTAAGGAGAAAATATAGAACACAGGATGATTTGCTTGATTATTAGATCTGCCAATTTAAAGTAACAGCAAGCTCTAGCATCCTACTTTTTCAGGTCCAAGATTTACTCTTTTTAAATGATGAGTAAGATAAGATATCTTTATTAGTCACATGTACATTGAAACATACAGTGAAATGCACCTTTTGCGTAGAGTGTTCTGGGGGCAGCCCGCAAGTGTTGCCACGCTTCCAGCGCCAACATAGCATGCCCACAACTTCCTAACCCGTATGTCTTTGGAATGTGGGAAGAAACTGGAGCACCCGGAGGAAACCTACTCAGACATGGGAAGAATGTACAAACTCCTTACAGACAGTGGCCGGAATTGAACCCGGGTCGCTGGCGTTGTAATAGATTTACGCTAACCGCTACACTACTGTGCAGTTGGGCCAGATCTCCACAGGGAACCACCAGCTACTGTAGTGCCTTGTCAGTGCATTCTGGACTTCTGTGCCTAGGCACTGCAATGCAGAAGTATGGAAGATGCAGGAAGATGTTGGTGCATATACTTTGTATCTGGTTGCTTTGCTTTAAGCCATTGCCGTCATATCTAATGCAGCCTACACGTGTGTTTGCCAAGCTATCATAGATGCTTTCAGTGAAGCATATGAAAGGATGTTCCTTATACTCAACATATGCAAAGCAAGGCAAAGCCACCCCTGCGGCACCACACTGCTGTCCGATAATTAAAGTTCATGGTTACAGGCATTGCTTGGGGAAGGCAGACATCGATGATAAAATTCACCACCCCCTTTAATGTGCCAGCATATCCATTGATTGATTGAGGGAAAGGGTGTTTGAGAATCAAGACCTCAGGGCTGGCACAAAACTCGTGGCCTACCAGGCAGCAGTGATCCCTGCAATTCTTCAAGACCTGGACTACCTACAGCAGGTATCTCAGATACTAGAAAAATACCACCTATGTTGTCTCTTCAAAATCCTCCAAATTCACTGGAAAGTGAATTTCACTGGAAAATTCTCCTGGCCTAAACTTCCCATTGTTGAGGCTCTCGTTACACACGATGAGCTGGGCAGGACACATCAATCAAGTGTCGAAAAGTAGCCTCTCATAACAGACACTCTATTCCAAGCTCTGTCATGGAAAAAGGATTACCAGGTGGACAAAGGAAAATGTTTTATGGACATGTTGAAAGCTTCCGTGTGGAAATGCAGCATCCTCTGAGCCTGGGAATCTCTGCCGATGTCTGCTCAAAGTGGAGAAGGACCATTGGTATGGAGAACCTTGAGGCCTTGCATAGGTGGCAGAAGGAGCGGAGTATCTCTAAAACTACCCATTCCTCTTCCCATTCCCCTCCCCCTCTCCCCCCCACCCCCCCAACTCTGACAACCACCACCTGCCTCATCCGTGGAAGAATCGGCTATACCACACTGGTCTCAGCAGCCACCCCAGAACCTGCAAAACCAGAGTGGAAGGAAGCCAATTTGATCCTGATGAACTGCTTAAGAAGTGTACGAAGAAGATCTAATGTAGCCTTATTCATGCAAATAGGATCATTGACCGTCAGTGAAACTAAGGTCTTTGCTTTTTCCCCTTATTTTAATTAATGTTAATGTTCTTAATTACATTGCTGTGTGTGGTTTTAAATTCATTTATTTTTTAATTCAACACTAATTTTAAAATCTTAAAGTTAACTAGATGTATTTCAGCTGTTTATACATGTCCCTCTCTGATCATCGAAGGTATTTTGTGAAATTGGAAAAGGAGTCCAACACCAAGAGCTGTCATAAAGGTAGTGAGGGTGGGGCCTCCATTTGCAATGTCTGAGGTTAATCACCAGTTTGCCTTATGGGACAGCTGTGGTAGTAAAGCCTCAGAACAATGGAAGCCGTGTGACTGAAAAGGTAAATGTGCTGAAAAGGTGGTGCAAGCATGAGGCACACACTATCCAGGCTATCACGTCCCTGGAATGCTTACTTGATAGATGCAGTACCACTTCCAGTATTGGTTACCTATCCTGATAGCTCATGTGGTCAATAACACTCTAGAGAAGCATTCTGGGATATCATAATATTAAAAGCACTCTATAAATGTAAGTTGTTTTCTTATTATTTTCCATGTTCATTACAACTATGAACATTTTCCATTTGAGTATGCTGTTGCAATGAGTATGCAAGGCATCAACAATTTCTACTCCTCTAGTTTTATCCAACACATCCAGTTGAGTAAAATATCACAAGTACTGATGACTATCACATGGCCAAATTCAGCTATGAATCTAGACTAAGCATCAGCCAAACTTTTAAGAGGTGAAGGGGCCTTGAACTCAACCTCGATCCACTTCTTCCTGGCAAGGGTATCTAAATTTTGATAAGGAGCCTCATTCATTCCTTTGTTTGAGGACCCTGTTATCAAAATCAACTGATCTGGCACAAATCAAGGGATGATCCTGTAACTACGTGGTTTAGTGCTATACTAGTTACTCAACTTACTTTCATATAAGTCTTCATGTCATCTCAGTATTACATGAAGATTTATATGAAAGTAAATTGACTTCTTGTAATCTCAGGATTACTCCCTGTGCCACATGCTAGTAAGGCAAGAATTAGGAAGATAGTGCTTGGCAAAGGAACTGGTGCAGTGGGGAGGGCTTCAGGTACATCGATCATTGGGCTCTCTTCCAGGACAGAAGGATGGGTTGCACCGAAGCTGAAGGGGCACCAATATCCTGAGAGGAAAGTTTGATAGTGCTACTCGGAAGAACTGAAACTAGCACGGCAGGGAGGTGGGAACCAGAACAATGGGTCAGCAAGTGGAGGTATTGAGGGAAAGGTAGAGGTTAGGTCAAATACGTCTGAAAGGAAGAACAGGCAGGGCCAGTTATTGGACATAGTGTGACTGATGGGCTGAAGCATATTCATTCCAAAGCAAGGAGAAATATGGATAAGGCAAATGAATTTAGAGCCTGAATTAGTGCATGGAACTAAGAATTTGTGTTCATTACAGAGACCTGGTTGAGAGAAAGGCAGGACTGGCAGCTCAACGTTCAAGGATTTAGATGTTTCTAATGTGACAGAGAGGGATGTAAAGGAGATGGGGGAGTTGAACTAGTGATAAGGGGGAATGTCACAGGTGCACTTACAGAGTGCTTACTGGAAGGCTCATCCAGTGAGGCAAGTTGGGTATACCTCAGCAATAAGGAAGGTGCGATAACAACGAAGGGATTATATTATAGGCCTCTCAATTGCTAAAGGAACAGATATGTAGGCAGATTATGGCAAGATACGAAAGCAACAGGGTTGTGAGAACGGGTGACTTTAATTTCCCCAATATTGACTGGGACTCTGTTAGTGCCAGAGGCTCAGATGGACAGAATTTGTTAGATGCATCCAAGCAAGGGTTTCTTGAAACAGTATGTGGATATTCTAACCAGGGAAGGGGTGATACTAGGTGTTGTAATGGGAACTGGGTCTGGCCAGGTGATTGGATTTTCAGTGGGAGAGCATTTTGGGAACAGTGCTCATAACTCTGTAAGTTTTCAGGTATTTATGGATAGGGATAAGATTGGACCTCAGGGGAAAATGCTAAACTGGGAGAAGGCAAATTACAATAGTACTGGGCAGGAGTTGGGGAGAGTAGATTGGGAGTGGCTCCTTTTGGGTAAGTCCACATCTGACATGTGGGAGTTGTTTAAAGGCCAGCCGGTCGGAATTTAGGACCAACATGTTCCTGTGAGGAAGAAAGGCAAGGATGGCAAGTTTTGGGAACCTTGGATGACAAGAGATGTTGCAAATTTAGTCAAAAAGAAAAAGGAAACACTTGCAAGGTTTTAGGAAGCAGAAATTGAACAGGGCCCTTGAGGAAGATAAAGAAAACAGAAAAGACCTTAAACAAGGAATCAGGAGGTGTAAAAGGGGCTGTGAAATGTCCTTGGCAAGTAGGATTAAGGAAAATCTCAAGGCATTTTATACACACATTACAAACAAGAGGGTATCTAAGCAGAGGATGGGATCACTCAAGGACAAAGGAGGAAATTTATGTCTGGACCAGAGGAAATGGGTGAGGTACTTTGCATTAGTATTCAACAAGTCGAGGGAGATGGAGGAGGGTGAGATCAGGGATGGGTATGCTAATATTCTAGGGCATGTGGATATCAAGAAGGAGGAGGTGTTGGGTCCTTTGAAGAACTAAGGTGGATAAGTTCCCAGGGGCCGATGGATTTATCCAAGGTTATTGAGGGAGGCAAGAGATGAGATACTTAGGGCCTTGACAGAGATCTTTGTTTCCTCTTTAGCTACAGGCAATGTCCCAGAAGACTGGAGAATAGCCAATGTTCTTTTGTTTCAGAAGAGCAATAGGGACAAACCAGGAAAATACAGGCTGATAAGCCTTACCAGTGGTAGGGAATTTATTGGATAGGATTTACTCACATCGAGTAAAGCATGGACTTATCAGGGAGAATTGGCGTGGCTTTGTGCAGGGAAGGTCATATCTTTTTTTTGAGAAAATGACGAAGACGATTGATGACAAGAGGGCAGTGGATGTTGTATATATGGACTTTGGTAAAGCATTCAACAAGGTCCATGTTAGGCTGATCGAGAAGATTAAGGCACATGGAATTCATGGCAGATTGGAACGTTTAAGAGGCATTTAGACAGGCACATGAAAAGGCAGGGGATGGAGGGATATGGACCATGTGCAGGCAGATGGGTTTAGTTTAAATTGGCATCGTAGTTGGCACAGACATCGTAGGCTGAAGGGCCTGTTCCTGTGCTGTTCTATGTTATATGTAAGGCACCCATCATATACTGTCACCAAGGGGAAGCACACAACATGCACACGTACATACAACTCCAGGGGAAACTTAGTTGTCCCGTGCCTTTTCTCTCCTCAGTTTCTCTCATGGTGAAGAATTAGGTAGCAGCAGGTCAAAGGATGGGCAATATTAGGAAGTTCAGAGGAAGAGGTCAATGATAGTACCTTAGGCTCCTATATTATACACTAGTCCATATATATGTTAAATGAGCAGCCCAGACCCTTTGATGATTTCCTCCTCTATTGGAGTCCAGCCTCTCTGAGCTGCGAAGATGCTTTACTTAGATCAATCATTCTCTAGATTAATTGTGAGAAAGCCATTTCTGACAAAACCTCATTCAAAGCAACCTCCTTCTGCAGGAGCTGCCTGAATCGCTGAGCATTTATTGCATTTTCTGTTTTTACCTCTGATTTCCAGCATCTGCAGTTACTTTTAAAATAATTTACAGATCAGCATGCAGCGCTGTCACCTCCTACCTGATGATCCTAAACTTACAAATGGACAGTTCCCAGTAGCTTCACTCGAATCTGCCAGTAAAGTGACTGCAACTGATAATGTCACACTTTGATGCAAAGAATTATCTGCTCCTAAAAAGGTTATGAAAAGCATAGCACTCAATGCAACAATCAAAAATGGATGGGTTCATCTTTAAGGAATTATTCCCGAAAGGCCTTTGAACACTTATTATAAATGCAACGCAATACTGTATGACAAATGGAATTTCTCATCAGTGTTCACCAACATTGAGTGAAAGTTGAATTGCTTGTCTGAAATACTTTCTGCATGCCTGTGTGAGAATGATTAAGGCTTGTAGTTAACCAGGTGGGAAAATCTTACTGTATAGGTTCAAAATGGAGATGGTGGTTTACATTCCTGCCCTGCTTCCTGAACCTTAGATCCTCATCCTTCATCGAGCCACACGTGTCACATTTTCAGGAAGGTAGAACCTGACAAGATACTTTGTCCGTTCATAATTCACCATAACTTTGCTGTTCTTCAGTTACGTGCCAGGCTGATGTTAAGTTTTGAAGGCGTATATTCTTCCTTCTTGTCCAAACAGCATCATTTCACGATGTTTGCTTAAATCTAATTGAGAATGCTGTAGCTCTTAATCCTTGAATGATTACATCAGAAAGTGAAGCACAGATTCTCATTGTGACTACCCCAGTGTCAAAAAGAAATCAAAAAGACTCTTCTTGCAAGTTCCACAATACATTCTGAAGAAACACCGTTGGCGTCATAGGTCACCTGAAGAAGATGCTAACAATTTCAGACATTCAGCAGAAAACACGATTGATTTACATGGGAATCAGATTAATTTTTAGCAAGTGGATCTGATGACATATCATCACACTCCACCAGCTCTGACTAGCCTTGAGTTTTTGGACATTCAAAGCAGGAGGTGCAACCGAAAAGGGCAATGCCTGTGCTGGGTGGCCAACTCATGACACGCAATAAAGATAAAGTGGAGAAAAACATGGTTTTGGGAAGCTGCACTCAATTTCTCTTCTGGTGGCCATGATCTAGTGATTTTTACATCAGTTCACTTCACCAGCATGCTGATTTCAGATCAGTCTCCATTCAGTCTTTTGAGGTGTTCCAGACCAAAACCCAGGCCTGAAAATACTGTAAGCCCCACTCCCATCAATCTCCAACAAAATACTCCCAAATCCTGACAGAGTATCTGTTGAGTGTCCAGAGAGTTAGATCAGCATATGATCTAATGGGTGATACCATGCCGTTAGTTCAGCCTCCTTCTGTGACATCAGGGTTCAGCCAATGTAAAAATGGGAACACCCAACCCTTCTCCAGCTGCTCTGTCCAATTTACTAGTCCCACTGGTTACTGTTGTTTAGATTTCTATCCCTGATCAAAAGGAAGTTAGGGTTTGATGTAACAAATGTTAACATAATTAATCCAATGGAGTGATTCCAGGGTTGTACAGTGATCTCAAGATGGAAATCATTGAGTGAATTTGTTCAAAGTTTGCTGTTGTAATATGTGATATCATCCGAAACTTGAGCCTCAAGTTCAGCCTTGTAATACAATCTGTGGTATCCATTTATCGTTTAACCACCACTATAACAGCATACAATATAAAGCACACATTGGTTAGCAGAAATGGTGTTACACAACAGAAAAGCTGAATCTAATAAATACACAAACACAGATATCCTTCACTTCTCTCAATTTTGTCATCTGGTTGACAGTGTCTTTGCTCCTCCTTGGATTGTCAAAAGGATATATAAAGTCATTCTTCTAAATTAACGAACTGTGGTTCTCCATCTGGACTAGTTAAAATATGATTTGCTTCCCATTACTTACCGAACTAATGAAAAACCACTTGTTTCTTACAAAATATGAGATAAATAACAACTTAAGGAATATGATTAACCATTTTAATTAGAGTGTAGGAATGCTTTAGCTGCAGTAGACATTTCAGACTTCCATGAAATAACAGTGACTATATAAAAATATCCAACTTTACCCTTCTGCCTCAACTCCTCAAACACCCCACCTGGTCCATCTCCTACCGCACTATGAAAATATAATTCATTCATGAATTCACCTTTGCTTGAAGACTTACTGCCTTAGACCCTGGTCAGTTCAGCAGCAACCAAGGGAGGGTGATATTTCTTTTCTCTGATATTTCTTAATCGATGGAGGCTTATTGAGTCTTTCTCAGCTTTCAGAGGAATCCACTCAATCTCATTCCCCCACTTATTTCCTTGTAACCTATTCTCTCTCACATGCCCGTCAATTCCCACCTAATTGCCCTATTACTCAACCACACCAGGAGTGGTATACTGTAATCGATTAACCAACCAACACGCATTTCTTTGGGACACGGGACGAAACCAGAGCACCCAGAGAAAACCCATGAGGTCACAAGGTGAGTGTGCAAACTCCACGCAGGTAGCACCGGTGATCACGATAAGACCTGGGGCCATGGAGCTGTGAAGTAGCAGCAGCACTACCTGCTGCATCACTGTGCTGCCCATGTGCATCAAAATCTTATTGGAAGCTGGAAGTGTTTTCAGACAATAAAATGAATCAGCACAGAATGTATTTTCTTTCTCTGCCGGGTTTCGCATGCACATTCAGGTCAGTGCTTTTAAGGATACAGTGCTAGTATCAAGCACACCCAAATTTCAGCTACCGCATACTTAGTCGGAAGTTCCATTTGTCCGATCCGAGCATTCTGCTTCATTTTATTGCTTGAGATCACCTTCTACCTTTCCAAGAAGACTGCTTTGCTTCACATATCAGGCCAATTCACTACTATTTTTGAACGTGCTAATGAACACCGGGTTCGTAAGTGGTGTCATGTGGGTTTGCGTTCACCAATTCAGCCACAGCTGGCGTATTGTCTGGTTCTGGCACCACCCATTAGGAAAGATGTAGACTTAAGAGAGGGAGCAGAAGAGATTTGCCATGTTGATTTCAGGGATGAGGGATTTCAGTTGTGCCGATAAACAGGAAGAACTGGGGTTATTCACCTTGGAACAGAGGAGGTTGCATGGGAATCAGATGGAGACATTTTAAATCACAAAGAAAATAGAGGTAAACAATTCCCATTGGTGGAAGGGTAAGGAACCAGCGGTCATAGGACGAATGTGATTGGCAAAGGAACTGAAAGGGACTTAAAATAAAACTTTTACACAGTGTGTAATTAGGGTCTGGAATGCATATGCAGGAACACATAATGTATTCAATTGTAACATTTAAAAGCATTTATACTTGAAATTTAAACATTCAGGGGACTCAGGGGAGAAAGTGGGGGGGGGGGGGGGGGCAGAATGGAACCAGCTGGAACATGCCTGTATGGACTCAGTAGATCGAATGCTCTCCTTCCATCTTGTGATAATTCTGTGGTTCTGATTCTGTGAACTGGAATAAAACTGCCCAAACTCAAGTTGCACAGGGCTCCTAAAGGCAGCAGACTAAAGGCACTGAACTTGGTTGAAAATGAAATACCTGAGACTGCGTCTAATTGTGACTGTGTATATGTTATTCTCATCAGAGAGGTGACAATCAATCAGGTCCACTGTCTGTGCTCAAAAACATCGTGATTTGTCTTTTGGGGATGGGGGATCCACATATAGACACAACAGGTCTAACTAATGTTTTTAACCAGTATCCAGACTGAAATTGCAAGAAGAGCAATACTCACAGGTACATCAACGTACTTCGCAGCAGCTTTCACCTTAGGGCAGAAAAGAACAAAAATTGGCCACGGGCAAAATTTTCACACATAGTAGTGAAAAGAAGGTTACAGTTACCTTGCGAAAATTAGCCGACCCCCTTGAACCCTTTTCCACCAAATTACTTTTCTTGTAGCCCTCGAGCTCCCTGTTGGCAGCTGCAAGATTGCATCTGCTGCAACCTCACAGCTGATCCCAGCAGTTGAGACGTGAACTTGATGGTCTTGAAATACTTTAATTGTTGTCTCAAACTAACCAGCGCTATGGCCAACCAAGAAATTATTCCATCCTAACATGACAATCCCTCTGTATAAAGAACAGGCAGGTCTTGTTTGCATTACAAGTAGTAGTAAGTAAATCTACGCAGCACTCACACATCTCCTACCAGCAGGGTATATTCAATATTGCTGCCTCGGAGGCAAGTTAGGTGGCACCTCCCTTGTTGGTAAGCAATAGGTAGAGTAATGCAAGCCTCTGGAAAGAGTGAGGTACAGGGAGTAAACTTCAACCTTTTTTCTCCTATTTATAAAATACTTCTAGATAGATTTTCCTATATTACTCCTCTGTCCTCCCACAACCCACCCCTTGCTGGAGCATGGGGTGACTCTAAATTGGAGCATGAATCAAATGACAGCATACAAGGTTAATGGCAGGACTCTTAGCAGTGTGGAGGAACAGAGGGATCTTGGGGTCCACGTCCATAGATCCCTCAAGGTTGCCATGCAGGTTGACAGGGTTGTTAAGAAGGCATATGGAGTATTGGCCTTCATTAGTCGGTGTATTGAGTTCAAGAGCCGCCAGGCGATGTTGCAGCTCTGTAGAACTCTGGTTAGACCACACTTGGAGTATTGTGTTCAATTCTGGTTGCCTCATTATAGGAAGGATGTAGAAGCTTCAGAGAGGGTGCAGAGGAGATTTACCAGGATGTTGCCGGATTGGAGAGCATGTCTTATGAGGATAAGTTGAGTGAGCTAGGGCTTTTCTCTTTGGAGAGGAGGAGGATGAGAGGTGACTTGATAGAGGTGTACAGGATTACAAGAGGCATAGATCGAGTGGACGGTCAGAGACTTTTTCCCAGGGCGACAATGGCTAACATGAGGGGACATAATTTTAAGGTGATTGGAGGAAGGTATAAGGGGGATGTCAGGGGTAAGCTTTTTACACAGAGAGTGGTGGGTGCGTGGAACACACTGCCGGCAGAGGTTGTGGGGGCAGATACATTAGGGGCATTTAGAGACTCTTAGATAGACACATGAATGATAGAGAAATGGGGGGCTATGTGGGAGGAAAGGGTTAGATAGATCTTAGAGCAGGATAAAATGTTGGCACAACATGGTGGGCTGAAGGACCCGTACCGTGCTGTAATGTTCTATGACACAGGCGAATTTCGAAGTCTGGCCCTTGTAAGGGGAACCTCATTTACTCATAATCATATTTCAGAAATAATGGTCACTGTGATTTCCCCCACTTCCTGGGGGTGCAGAACAAGCAATGATTCGTAACTTGATGAAGGAGAGCAGTGACGGTCTGCAAAGTAGACTGGCAGACAAACTGCCTGTTAACCACTTCACAGGGGACTTGCAGCTGGGCATCACAAGTGCTAAATCCTAGGCCACTTTTAATATGGAAATTATGGCAACTGTAATATAGCCATGGAAACAGGCCCTTTTGGTCCACTGATCATCACACACCCATTTACACCAGTCAGTAGCTAATCCCATTTTATTCTCCCCACAATTTCAGCCACTCATCTACACATTAGGGGCAATTCACAGTGGATAACGAACCCATCAACCCGCACAGAATGTGGGAGGAAACCAGAGCACCCGGGGGAAACCCAAGTAGTTGCAAACTCTACGGAGTATTGAACCCAGGTCACTGGTGTTATGAGGCAACAACTCTACTTAGCTGCACCACTCTGCCACCCAAAGGCTTTGACCTCATGGATCTGTGTGAAGAAATTCTTTCAGGACCACATTCAGTTAGTTCAATTATTTACAGGGGACACACAAGACTTAAATCGGATTACTTACAGTGAATGATAGTATTGAAGAGAAGAAGGTTCCTTCATCATATCTTGACAATTTGGATAATACACCTTCCAGTACAAATACAAACTTGGGATGTTGGGGGTGGAGAGGGGAGAAAAGGAAAGGTAGTTCAATACCAGACAGATTCTTCCAACACAGAAAATACATACACCATGTATATGCCAGCAACATTGGTGGGAATGAACATCACAGTCAAAAGTTTATCATTTCAGTTAATTATAAAATACTTCAAATAAACATATGTGGAGGCACATGATCCTGCACATTAAAACTTAATGTTAAGTTATAAGTTATTTCACTCAGCAGAGATAAATGTTCCTCTCTATGTGCACTGAATCCAGCTGTTGCCACAGAGCTCTGGAGACCCAGGTTCCATACTGACCCTGGGGATTGCGTGCATGAAGTTTGCATGTCCTCCCTGTGACGGTTTCACTGGGTGCTGCAGTTTCCTCTCACATCCCAAGGATGCATGACTGTAAATTGCCTTTGGTGTAGGTGGGTGGCAGGAGAGTTAGAGGGGAACTGATGGGCATGTGAAAGAGGATTGGAAATAAGTGATGGAATGCTTGTAGAGCTTGCAGAGACATGATGGGCCAAATGGCTTCCTTCTTTCTTGAAGAAAAAGAATGAAAAATATACATAAACTCAGGACATGTTTGAGGCAGGGCAATGGGAAGTGCTGTTTGTTTGCTCAGTACACTGAAGCCTCGTGTTGAATTTTCTCCCCTTCAGTTGTATTGGGTTAGTATGTTCTGAATTTTTCTTTCACCCCTCATACTTTCTGCAGATGTCCTGTTTTTGGACTAAGTGGTTCACAAGATCACAAGACAAGGGAGCAGAAGCAGACCATTCGGCCCATCGAGTCTGCTCCAAGGAAAGGGAAATAGAAATGAGAAATGGGGAATGGGGGAAGAAGAAGAACAAAAAACTATTCTAATCCCAATTACCGGCCTTATCCCCATATCCCTTGATATCCTGACTATTTAGATATCTATCTATTTCCTCCTTGAATGCCCCCACTGATCTGGCCTCCACTGCTGTACGTGGCAAGGAGTTCCACAAATTCGCCACCCTCTGGCTAAAGAAATTTTTCCTCATCTCTGTTTTGAAACCGTACCCTCTAATTCTAAGATTGTGCCCTCTGGTCCTGGACTCACCCACCAAGGAAAACAGCCTAGCCACATTTACTCTGTCCTTTCCTATCAATATTTTAAATGTCGCTGTGAGGTCCCCTCTCATTCTTCTGTACTCCAGCGAGTACAGTCCAAGAGCCAACAAACGCTCCTCATACGTAAGCCCTTTCATTCCTGGAATCATCCTCGTAAATCTCCTCTGAACCCTCTCCAACGTCAACACATCCTTCCTAAGATGTGGGGCCCAAAACGGCGCACAATATTCCAAATGAGGCCTCACTAGTGCCCCGTAAAGCCTCATCAACACTTCCTTACTTTTATACACTATACCTCTCGAAATGAATGCCAACATAGCATTCGCTTTCTTTACCACTGATCCGACCTGGTGGTTAACCTTTAAGGTATCCTGCACGAGTACCCCCAAGTCCCTTTGTACTTCCGTGCTTTGGATTTTCTCTCCTCCTAGATAATAATCTGCCCGCTTATTTCTGCTTCCAAAGTGTACAACTGCACATTTCCCTACATTGAATCTCATCTGCCATTTCCTTGCCCATTCTCCTGAACTGTCTAGGTCCCTCTGCAACCTTCCTATCTCTTCAATACTCCCTACTCCTCCCCCTATCTTGGTGTCATCCGCAAACTTAGCAATGAAACCATTTATTCCATCATCCAAATCATTAATGTACAAGGTAAAAAGGAGCGGTCCCAACACCGACCCCTGCAGCACACCACTAGTAACCGGTAACCAACCAGAACGAGATCCTTTTATTTCCACTCTTTGCTTCCCGTCAACCAGCCAATGCTCCACCCATTCTGTTATCCTACCCGTAATTCCATGACCTCTCATCTTATTAATCAGTCTCTTGTGAGGCACCTTATCAAAGGCCTTTTGAAAGTCTAAATACACAACATCTACCGCCTCTCCCTTATCCACCTTACCTGTGATTTCTTCAAAAAACTCCAATAGGTTGGTCAGGCAGGATCTTCCCTTCACAAAACCATGTTGGCTAGGACCTATCCTGCCCTGCGCCTCTAGGTATTCCGTAACCCCGTCTTTGAGGATAGATTCCAATAACTTTCCCACCACTGACGTCAGACTAATAGGCCTGTAATTTCCTTTATGCTGCCTCCCACCTTTCTTATACAACGGAACTACATTTGCAACCCTCCAGTCCTCCGGAACCACGCCGGAATCTATCGATTTCTGGAAAATTATCGCCAATGCCTCCGCTATCTCTAAAGCCACCTCCTTCAGAACCCGGGGATGCACCTCATCCAGTCCGGGAGACTTATCAGTCTTTAGTCCATTTAGTTTTCCTAGCACCTTCTCCCTAGTAATCTTAACTGAACTCAATTCCATTTCGTGAGACTCCTGACTAACCGGCACATTGCTGATGTCCTCCACGGTGAAGACCGATGCAAAACATTCATTCAATTCCTCTGCCATCTCTCTATCATCCATTATAATAGCTCCTGCACCATTATCAATTGGTCCTATATCAACCCGTGCCTCTCTTTTACACCTTATGTATTTAAAAAAACTCTTAGTATCCTTCTGAATGTTATCCACCAACTTCCTTTCATAATTCATCTTTTCTTTCCTAATGACCTTCTTAGTTTCTCTCTGCAGGTTTTTAAAAGCTTCCCAGTCTTCTGTTTTCCCACTAATTTTTGCTTCTTTGTACGCTGCCCCTTTTGCTTTTATTTTAGCCTTCACCTCTCTCGTTATCCACATTTGTGCCTTTTTTCCATTAAAAACCTTCTTTATTCTTGGAATATATCTATCCTGCAATTTCCTTATTTCCTGTAGAAATTCCTTCCATTTCTCCTCCGCCGTCCCTCCAGCCAGCTTACTCTTCCAATCAATTAGGGCCAACTCCTCTCTCATACCATTGTAATTTCCTTTGTTCATCTGAAATATCGATACACCAGTTATCAGCTTCTCCTTCTCAAACTTGAAACTGAACTCAATCATATTGTGATCACTGGTTCCCAGTGGTTCCTTTACCTTTAGTTCCCTAATCACCTCCGGTTCATTACACAGCACCCAATCCAAAACAGCCGATCCCCTGGTGGGCTCTTCAACAAGTTGCTCTAGAAAAACGTCCCTTAGACATTCCACAAACTCACTCTCCTGAGTACTACTGCCATTCTGGATTTCCCAGTCCACCTTCATGTTAAAATCCCCCATAATTATCTTCACATTGTCACTCTGGCATGCTTTTTCTATCTCAAACTGCAACTTATCGTCCACTTGCTGACTGCTATTAGGGGGCCTATATATGACTGCTACCATTGTCCTTTTACCCTTGCTATTCCTTAGCTCCACCCACAAGGATTCCACCTCCTCTGACCCAATATCCTTCCTTTCTATCGATTTTATATCACTACTAACCATCAGGGCCACACCTCCCCCTCTGCCTACCCGCCTATCCTTCCTATACACTGTGTACCCCTGGACATTCAGTTCCCAATCACATCCATCATAAAGCCATGACTCGGTGATTGCCACAATGTCGTATTTATTAACCTGTAGTTGTGCCACTAGGTCATCTACTTTATTCCTAATGCTACGTGCATTTAAATATAGTACGTTTAGTCCGGTATCTGCTATTAATTTTGTTGTACTTCTATTGTTCAGCAGATTATCCTGGCTTTCCACCTGTCTATCCTTCTTACCATCTTCACTACATACTACCTTAGACATGTTCCTATATACCTCATCCTCTATCCTAACATTCTGTATCCTAACATCCTGACTTGTACTTCTATTATTCAGCAAATTATCCTGACTTCTCACCTGCCTGTCCTTCTTGCCATCCTCATTGGACTTGTTTCTATAAACTCCCTCCTTTACCTTAGCATCTTGTAACCTAACATCCTGGTTTCCATCCCCCTGCCAGATCAGTTTAAACCCTCCCCTACAACTAAATCAAACATTCCCGCCAAGATATTGGAACCTCTGGAGTTTAGGTGCAACCCATCCTTAGCGAATAGGTCATGCCTCCCCCAAAAAAGGTCCCAATTATCCAAAAATCTGAAGCCCTGCCCCCTGCACCAGTCACTCAGCCACGCATTCATCTGCCAGAGCTTTCTATTCTTCCTATCATTGACACGTGGCACAGGTAGTAATCTTGAGATTACTACCCTTGAGGTCCTACTTCTCAACCTTCTCCCCAATGCCTTGTATTCCTCCTTCAGGACCTCTTCTCTTTTTCTACCTATGTCATTGGTACCTACATGTACCAAGACTTCTGGCTGCTCACCCTCTCCCCTCAGAATATTCTGGACCCGGTCCGTGATATCCCGTACCCTGGCACCAGGGAGGCAACACACCATCCGAGACTCATTGTCGCTATCGCAGAATCTGCTATCCGTACCCCTTGGTGCCTCAACATAGGCAAAGCGATACTAACCACAAATACGCACTCATTACTTGTGAATCAAACTGAAGAATCAGGAACTGAAGGAAGATTACAGACTGTTAAGTCATGCTTTTCCTGATAACTGCCTCCTCTTTTGCTCCCCGACCCCTACTTTCCAGTGTGCCAAAACTGTTTGTCCAACATCCAATCTTGAAGGAGACCGAGTGTCCTTCAGTTAGGTGTTGTCTCTCTGTCTCTCTCCCTTCCCCTCTTGCTCTCTTGGGCCAACATTTTATGCAGGTTCAGTTTGTTTGCAACCTAATCATTCCATTCAATACAAACTGACTTTCTGACTGTTCATCACACAAACCTGTTCGATATTTGATCCATTCTCTTCCTCGATGATCTCTTTTCTCTCCCTCGCCCAATTTTTTTATGGCCCTCCTTAATACACACCATCCTGTCAGCGTTACTTCCCAGAGCTTGGCGTTCATCTTATCTATGAAGCACTTTAGGATACACCTCTAACTTCAGGACATTATGAAAATACAAGTTTCATGCTGACTTTTGTTGTAGTGTGTTGGGGTGGGGTATGAATGGGAGTGGGAGGTGGTGAAATGTTTGTTGTGGTGAGGAGGAATAGTTCTGTTTGTACTAGCACCTCTTTATTAACACATTTAAATGGCCTTTTCTTCTTGTATCAGTCTAGGCAGTGACCAATAATAAATTACATTTTTAAAGTTAACATAATGCTGATATAAGTTTTGCTCCTCTAACAATCCGAACATTAAAATGTTGATTGGAACAGGTTGCCTATTTTATCTATGATAAAATGCATGCAGTGTGAGATAGCCTGCAGTTTGGAAGTAGTCCTGTGGCTCCTTACTAATATTGGTCTGCAGCAGAATGATCAAGCTGATTCCGGTTACAAAACTCACGTGGCACCAATTTGTAATGAAACCTGATTGAACCGATGGAGAAACAGTGGCGTTACTGGTTTACAATGTAAAAATATTCATCGCCACAGGGTCCAACACCAGCATTCTAAAAGGTGAACGTCCCTTGGTGCAATTCTGATCAATTTTTGTAAACCGTTAACGGGACATGTTGCTGCTCACAAAATGAGAGAGGGTGCTGCAATTTGTTTCATTGTTTCCTTATGGAAGGAATTGAGAAGGGAAATTTAAATCACAGTAGGCCCTTCAGATACTAAACAAATAGTTTTGTATTACTGCTGGCTGCCTTGAGTTTACAAAACATTAAGAATCAATATTGTTTGACTAATGACAACTAAATGATCAAAAGTAACCAGGACTGATGTGCCATTTCTGCAGCCATTGAAAGAGAAACAGCAAATTGCATTATTTTCAGAATATACAGTTAACCATGAAATGATCCCAGGATTTATATAATTTTGGGTTCTGTTTGGCTGAAGGAATTAGAAAGAGAGAAAATGTTAGTTCTGCAGAAAGGTTACCAGGTAGAAATGTGGATACTTTCGAGGCTACAAAAGGCCCACAGTGAACCCCAACATGCTTATGTTTTAACCCAATAGATGACTGCACATTGCCTTACAAATAGAAACTCTCAACACCTTCATATTTATTGGGTAGTATAGTGTGAAGAAACATTTTCCAAAGCTTGAGGGGACATTGTTCATCAAATGGTTCATCAAACCAGTTCTTACCTTTGAAACCAGAAGTGAAATCATTTCTTTGAAGGTTTCTTCAATCAAATCATCAATCTTTGAGTGATACTGCTGCTGTAATTTGAAAAAGAGAATAATTTCTTGCAACTTGACAGAGGAAAAAGGGAATGACTGTGAAAACAATGTCTTGTAACACATCAAACACAATTAAAAACTATAATTGGGGGACTTCAAATAGAAAACCTTGAACACAATCTCCACACCCAATGCTGTTTTACATTCAGTGCTAGAAAGCTTCCCATGTACACTGTCGAGTTAAGCGGCTAATAGGTCTATTATTTGAATGAATTGAGTTGTAGACCTCATTCAGGCAGAGGAATGTGAAGGATACTTTTTTGTTGGCTTCATTGCAATTAGGACAACCATGTGCTTTTTCTAAAGACCCATCTAGTTGGGTGAGTGAAAGGCTAGGAGGACATTCAATTAATGCAACATTTTATGTCTGACAACTCTCATTCATAAGCCATTTAAGCTGTTCTGTGAAAAAAAAGAGACCCTGATTGTTAGCTGCACAAGGGATCATGCATTCAGATAGCAAACAGCAGTTCACTTGGGTTCACAGAATTCTTGCTGACAATAAATTTAGCTTAAAATTAAATTAAGTTTTCTTTCTCTGCTAACAAAACAGAAACAAATTAACAGGTGATACGCAATCGAATAAAGTATTCCCCAAGAACTATAATCTTCTTCTTTGTGGATTGCCAGGCTTCATATTGTTATAATTAATAAATAATCTCTAAAGCCTCCATCTTTTATTACCAACAGCAACATCATTGTCTCTGTGGTCTACAGTTTATTTGTAGGGAATTTTGTTTCTAAGGGCTACCTGTCAAAACTGAAGAACGTTAGAGCATTGGCTTGTAGACAGTCTTCAGGAGTGCATAATGAAAAACTTAATCTGCCATTTAACTTCAGCTTCACTCTTTAAGTATAGAGGTCCAAAACATTTAAGAGTTAACATTTAACATCAGTACCCTTTCTACAAATTGGTCACCTACTCAGTAGTTGTCTCTACTTAACTGTGTATTTTCAACTCTCTGCTGTCAAATCAGAGTTTGATCATTCCAATAGTATGACTCTGCCCTCTGCAATTTTCTCTCAAAACCAGTTTGCCTTTCCACCCCCCACTCTGCACACCCTATCCCTCCTGCCTTCAAAAGCCTCCTGAAAACCTTTCATTTACTTTGTGCCTTTGATTTCTCCCTTGCTAATTCCTCCTTTTCAAGCCTTGTGTCCACTTTTCTGCCTTGTTGAGCACTCAGAGATGTTTCTTTTACACTTGGAGTATAATACAAACGCATGTTGTTGCCTTTGTTGAAGTTTAAATTCCAACTGCACAGACCTGTGCCCAGTGTTTTTAAGCACACGTTGCTGCCTTATGGCCAAATTTAGAGTGAAACACTGCCAATTTTCCTTTCTATAAAAGGGGCGTCCTATTTCTTCTTCTGCCTGAAGAACATTCAAATAACGAGAATATAGCTCTGGACCACTTATTTTGAGGTTAACTGTAGAGGATTCAGGATCACAAATAAATCCATGATTTCTGACTAGTTTTAAAATAGCGTGAAATACTGTATATTGAGTTTTTGTAAGGAGAAGAAACTTTCATCAGCACATGCCTTCTCTAAAAGTAATCTTTGGTGATTACTTCAACTGTCTAGTTCCATACCTATCTGTAGCACCCCTGAAATTTGATGATTTGATAATTACAACACGTTTGATAAACTATGGGATGCAAGGATAAACTAACACACAATGGCACTCCAGATACATGTACCGGCTGGTGTGGTATTAGGGGCGGCACAGTGGGGAGCTGCTGCCTCACATCTCCAGTGGCCTGAGCTCAACCTGACCTTCAGTTCTCACTGTGGAGTTTGCACTCTCTTCCCCTGACTGTGTGGGTTTCCTCCGGGTGTTTAGGTTTCCTTCCACATCTCAAAGATGTGCAGCTTGGTGGGTTAAATGGTCACTTAAATTGCTATTAGTGTGTAGGTGAGTGGTAGATTCTGGAAGGAATGGGAATGATGGGAATGTAGGTAGAATAGGTCGCAGGGAAAAATATTGGGGACTGGGACTGCTCTGTGAGCTGGCATGGACTTGACGGGCTGAAATGGCCGCCTTCTTTGTCCTAAAGAAATATGGAAAAATCGCACAAACCAGAACGTCTGGCCTGATGCAATCTCAGTGTGAAAGCAGGGACACTATAATTGACCTCAAACATCTTGATTTAAGAATTGGGAAATCAGCCAGTGTCACAAGTCCTGAACCCGGCTGGAAAACAGGTATACATGGGGATTGGATGAAGACAACCCTTGACTGTAGTACTCAACATAGTTAAATCATTTGAAACTAGCACCATTTTAGACATTAATTTATTAGTCACATGTACATTGAAACACACAGTGAAATGTGTCTTTTTGCATTGCTGAGAATGTGCTAGGAATCGCCACTCTTCTGGTGCCAACAGAGCATGCTCACAGTCCCTAACCTGTAGGTCTTTGGAACCCAAGCAGGTGGTGTCCTGGACCAATACGTTCACATTTGCATGCAGATATATACGTCAATGGACATCATTGAATTTCCCCATCCTTCCAGATCTGAGGGGCGGGACCAAATGTTAACCTCTACTTTCACAGCCCTTGACAGCAGTTAGCTCAGCAAGGACAAAGCAGGAATCAACAGCTTCAGAAAGTAGAGGGAAAAATTGGGGAACTTAATTGTCCTTTCCCTTCCTGAGCATGACTCAAACCTGTGGAATAAGCACCTCTTCCCTTGGTTGCTGTCAGGCTCCCAAATGATCCGGGGAAGTCTCCACATAGTAACAGTGGTGACAATTTACATAAAACTGTCAGCAATACTGATGGAGGTATTACGGACCTTGGGAATAATCATGTAGATCCAGCACTGGAATGTGTTGAGTTGATATGATGTTAAATTTGATACAGGAAGCTTCAATTTCTCCCTCGCGTGATACAACTGGCTGAGCCCAATGTTGATTGAGAAAGAAATCGATCAATAGTAATTTACCACTGTAGGCTTTGAGACTTCTAAATTCTAAATGTAACTATACTTGTTAAACTATTTTAAAGCATAGTTTTAATTTGTTCCATGGCATGTTCTGTAAAACAGCTATCAAATGCAAAAGCATAATATCCACAATGATAACTATTTTGTAGAAAGGGTAAGGAGCAGAGCCCTCAGCACAAGGTCAGAGCAGAACATGGACGACCACACAACTCAGATAGACATTGTAATTGTGTATGTGGTGCAAGAACACAGCAACAATGGTTATTTTCAGAACAAGGTGGATAAAGGAAATAACTCCTTTGAATTGTGTGTCATGAAATATGATAAAATATAGTTGTACAATGTTGAATTTATCTTATTATCTTCTTACATGTTGTACACAGTCTTAATTGATTACAAAATGACAGAAATCATGCTCAAACAAAAATGAGTGCCTGGGTTGCAGCACTGGCAAAGTCTTTGTTACTTGGGTTTTCGTGGAAGTCAGAACTTCCTTGATGTGAGTCATTTCCAAATCATCTCATCAGAAACACGAACATTTGCTTTGGCCTTTCAAAGCTGGAGTTCCCACCCTTGTTTAGAGTTAACACCCAACACCTGTATTTTTCTTAAGGAGGAAGTTTTACGAGAAGATATATGAAGTGAATTTAAAAAGTTGACACTTACCCATTGCTTACTAAACTGGAACCGGAGATGGGAAACGTAAATGAAGAAAACAAGCCAGAACACAGAGAAAAGCAAAAGGACAATGATGAAAATTAAACCAAAATTCAAGTCTATCTGCATATCAGATAGATATGTCTTAAAATTAAAATACACTATTCTTAAATAATGAATTTAAGAGCTCAAGGAAATGAGAACATTTTATGAAACACATTCAGACCCACACGACAGGGATGTGACAAAAACAAAAAACGTTCCACCTTTTGTGCCGTGGAAGCGAACAATTGCTTCTTTTCTCCCCCAACAATGCTAAAAATAAGGGGATCAAATTGTGCCTGCGCTGGGCGTCATTTTGTCCTGTTGTCATTATCCCCACACCTTGTGGACTTGAATAACATAATGCAGTGACATAGCCATTATCTCATGCTAAGCACTTGTTACTTCTTCAATATTATGTGGAAATCAACCAGAGTTAATTGACTTCAGGACTCCAGCTCGTAAAGGAGAACGGAACAGTCAATCACATCACTGCTGGAAACCACTAAAGGGAACTATGGCTATTTCAGTGCTTCCAGTGGATGCACAAGATTTGTGAGGGATGGCAATTGGCCCCCAGATTCATTATTCTAAACTGGTTGACAGCTGTTGGTCCCAGGAGATGCCGCCAAAACAAGCCAAAGTGCCAATGGGAGAAGGTGTCAAGAGAGAGCAAGAGAACTGGTCTCAATTCAGGAAGGAGGCTCACTTATTGGGTTAAGATTAGTCGAGTCAACTGAAAATATCATCTGCATTCACACATTTGGCTCTGCACACATATTTCAAACATTACATTCATATACATCTATTCAACCAAGGCTGCCATCTTATATGCTTACTTCCAGAGACACTAGCACCTGTCTGCCCCTCTTATAGGAGAAGCATGCTTCCCACTGCATCTTGCACAGTTCAGGAAGGGCTTTGCTTTAAACTCAGACCAGCATCACTGTTGAAAACCATATGACTCAGAAATTACATCATAGCATATGATGGAATATATAAAAAAATAAGAATTCCCTCTCCAAGGGATACCTCTATATCACAAGCTGTTACTTATACCTGAGACAAGTGATTGGCACAGTTTTGGAGGAAGACTTGGCTACTAGTGGGACTTCTCCATCCAATAAGATTGGATAGAATATAAGGAAGCCGGAAAGAATGACTCGAAGATTAATGAGGAAGGAAAAATATAGAGTGTCAGACAAAGCTAGTTACAACATCCGAGAAGATCGGATAGAATATAAAGTAGCAGCAAAGAATGACGATAAGATTAATAAAGGAAAAAAAAAGTGTGCCAGATGAAGCTAATTAGAAATGCAGAAACAAAATAGTGAGAATTACTAAGGTGATTTAAAAAAGAAAATTAACAAAATGAAAAAATTGAGTTTGGGAAATTAATATCAGAAAACAAGATGTCAGATCAATTAAAGTGGTATTCTGGATCAGTCTTCGTAATAGATCACCATCCCAGAAAGAGCTGTAAATTGGGAACTGGAAGGGAGGGGTGAACTCTGGAAAATTACAGTCACCAGGACAGTGAACAGGAGCAAATAAAAACAGAAAATGCTGGAAGTACTCAGCAGGTCAGGCCACATCTGTGGGTAGAGAAACAGAGTTAACATTTTAAAGACCCTTCAACAGACTGTTTCTCTTCCCACAGATCCAGTCTGACCCGCTGAGAATTTCCAGCATTTTTTGTTTTTATTTTGATTTGCCAGCATGTGCAGTTTTTTTTTGATTTTTCAGGTACTGAGCAAATTGTTGGGGCTGCAGGCTGTCTAGTCTCTTGAGTCCCAATGGACTCCATCCTATCTTACACACGAAGTGGCTACTGAGACACTCAATGCGTTGGTTTTAATTTTCCAAAATTCCCTAGATTCTGGGAGGGTTCCATTAGATTGAGAGATAATGAATGTAAATCCTTTACTCAATAATGGAAAGAGACAGAAAGCAGGAACTGCAGGTGAGTTGGCTTAATATCTGTCATAGGGGAAATACTTAAAGCAATTATTATATATGCTACACCATCTACCCTGAAAAGTGATATATAATCAGGCAAAGGCAATGTGTGTTGTTAAACAGAGATCATGTTTGACCAATTCATTGGAATATTTTGAAGAAATAATATGTGCAGTCCATAAAGGGGAAGTAGTGGATATTATACTTAGGTTTCCAGAAGACATTCTGATAAGGTGCCACATCACTGGTTATTGTGGAAAATAAAAGCCCCTGTCCCCTGTTGTGGAAGGTAACATACTGGTGTGGATAGAAGATTGGCGAGTTAACAGACAGTAGGCATAAACAGGTCTCTTCCTGATTGGCAACGTGCTGTGTCATTAATGACTCCAAAGTTGGGGTCTTGACTTTTTACAATTTATATAAATGACCTGGATGAATCAGAATCAGAATCCGATTTATTATCACGGTCTTATGACATGAAACGTGTTGCTTTGCGGCAGTAAAAATTTGCTGATGACAAGTATGAAAGCAGGAGATCAAGTTGGGAAGAGAACATTAGGAGGCAACAAAGGGATATACATAAATTAAGTGAGTGGACAACGTGCTGGCAAGGAGTGTATAATGTTGCAAAGTGTGAAATTTGGCGGAAAAAAATAAAAAAAGATATCCAAAAGGTGAGAAAATGCAGAACTCCGAGACGCAGAAGGATTCTATTACCAAAGATTAGTATGCATGTGCAGCAAGTAATTAGAAAAGCTAACAGAACTTTATTGTTTATTGTGAGGGAAACAGAAGATAAAAGTGGGGAGATTCTGCTTCAGTTACAAAGGGCACTATATACAGTACTGGTCTCTTTATTTAGGAAGCAATTCAGATAAAATTTACTGGACTAAGACCTGGAATGCACAGGCTGTCTTATGAGGAAAGGTTGGATAAGCTAGACTTGTTTCCACTGACTTCCAGAATACTGAGAGGTGACAACCAAAACATATAAGATCCTGGGAGGTCTTTACAGGCTAAATGTGAAGAGGTTGTTTCCTCTTGTGGGAGAATCTAGAACTATGGGTTACTGTTTGAAAACAAAGGATGTCTCATTTAGGACAGAAATGAGATAATTACTTTTCTCTGAGAGGGTTATGGGTCTTTGGAAATTCCTTCACCAAAAGAAGGTGGAAACAGAGTCTTTGAATATTTGTAAGGCAGTGGTAGATAGATGCTTGACAAGAAGTTGGAAGATTATCAGGGCTAGGGGAGAATGCGGAGTTGAAGTTAGAGCCATATGGGGGGTGGGGGTGGGGGTGTGGGGATTACTTAAAAAGTGGAAGAATTCAATGTTCATGCCATTAGGCTGCAAGGTTCCAAGATAGAAAATGAGGTGCTGTTCCTCCAGTTTGCACTTGAAATCCTCCTGGCAGTGGAGGAGGCCGATATGTCAGTCCTCGGCCTCCTACACTGCCTGGAGAATTCCAGTTCCAGTGAAACGACATTTGGAAAAATGCAATGCAAACAGAGTGGGAAACATAAATTATAACTGAAGAGGTAATTAAAAATGAAGGCCTACCTCTTGTGCTCCTTCCAAAATGCAGAGCTTTGTCGATTGTTTCTTTGCATCCACAAGCACATTGAACATTGTACAGACAGAAGAAGAAACACGCAAATCTGTTGACTTGTTCAGTTTTTGTAACTTGACTTCAAATGCAATCCTTGTTCTGTTTAATGTAAAGAAAGAGTATGGTTATTCAGAGTCAACTGATATTAGAAACCTAGAGTTGTACAGCGCAGAAACAGGGCCCTCAGCCCAACATGACCATGCCGACCAAGTTGCCTACCTGAGCTAGTCCCATTTGCCTGCGTTTGGCTCATATCCCTCTGAACCTTTCCTATCCACGTACCTGTCCAAATGAATTTTAAATGTCGTAATTAAATCTGCCCTCCCACCTCCTCTGGCAGCTTGTTCCATATACCCACCAGCCCCTGTGTGAAAAAGTTGCCCCTCAGATCCCCATTAAATCTTTCCCCTCCCTCCTTTTGACTTTTTACAATTTATATGAATGACCTGGCAAGTTTGCTGGTGCTGATGATAAATTTGGTCATAACATGTTCCACCTTACTTTGGAATAGTTATTCCAAGGCCACTCATAATCAAGAGCAGGGAATGATGGAAGTGATAAATCAAACAATAAGGACTGTACCCTAAATCCAATGTGGAATGGTAGGGGTGCTGTGACAATTAATTCCATAAGCCCAAGTCAATCATGCTGCTGTGTAAACTCCAGGGGCCATGTATCAACTCCAACTCATTGCCTGGTCGGCCATTTCTGGGTCTTTCACCAGTGAGACCAGGGATTGAGCTCTGGCAGATGTTTGGGAGAAGTTAGCATGATTAGAATAATCTTCAACTACACTCTAAAATACTCCTCATGAAAATAGGCTCTACAGGAACATAATCGGTAAGTGGAAAAATGGAAATGCAAGATTTAAATTGCATTAAAGTTGTGTTAAATTGCATAAAATTGAAGCAGTCAGCATAATCAAAGACCCCACCCACCTGGGTCATTCTCTCTTCTCTCCTCTTCCATCAGGTAGAAGATACAGGAGCCTGAGGGCACGTACCACCAGACTTAAGGACAGCTTCTACCCCACTGTGATAAGACTATTGAATGTTTCTCTGATACAATGAGATGGACTCTGACCTCATGATCTACCTTGTTGTGACCTTGCACCTTATTGCACTGCACTTTCTCTGTAGCTGTGACACTTTACTCTGTACTGTTATTGTTTTTACCTGTACTACATCAATGCACTCTGTACTAACTCAATGTAACTGCACTGTGTAATGAATTGACCTGTACGATTGGTATGCAAGACAAGTTTTTCACTGTACCTCGGTACAAGTGACAATAATAAACCAATACCAATACCAATTAAACTTACTAACCAGTGCTTATTTCCAGTGTGCTATAGTGTATATTATGTTGTGGTCTGGTGTAAATTTAGTTCCAGTGTGGTCTTCATTGTGGGGTAGCATTATAGTGTAGGTGTTTTGTTATAGTGCGTCCTGTGTTCTGCTATACTGTGGCATGTGTTACAGCATGTCATGCATATGTTGTGGCTTGACGTATGTTGTGGCAGTGTGTATATTCAGTTGCAGTATGGTACGTGTTCTGTTATGATGAGGCAAGTGTAATGGCCTTGTGTGTTTTGTGTCATGGTGCATGCTTTGACATGATGTGTATTGTGTAATGTCATGGAGTGGGGGTCTTTGCTGGTGTGGTTTGTATGGTGTAGTGTGAATGGTATTGTGGCGTGGAAAGTGCTGATGCTTGGCATGTGTTGCATTATAGTGTGGTGTGTGTTGTGGTCTGATATGTGTGTGTAGCAGTATGGCGTGTTGTATTATGGTGTGGCCGGTATTGTGGTATGGCTTGTGTTTTGGCGTGGCATGAATTGCAGTGCAACGTGTTGAGGCATGGTGTATATTGCATTAGGGTAGGGTGTGGTGTGGCTTGTGTTGTGGTTTGATATGCAGGTGTTGCAATGTGGTGTCTGCTGTGACATGGGCATTTAATATTGTGGTGTGGCGTTTGTGTTATGTTGTGAGTGGTGGGTGTTACTGCATGATGTGTGGTGTGCACGTATGTGCATACTTTGCCCTGTGGAAAATACTAATAAAAAGGTATTAAAGGTTTGACCTTTAGAACTGAAATCTTTGTTGGAATTTCCCTTCAGGGCCAAAGTTCCAATACAAAGAAAGGTTTTTGCAAACCCAGTCAATGCAATTGCAACCCTGTGCACCCTGCGATCACAAGTGTGCTTGACAACATTTACATATCTCCATACTAAGTGCCCATTACAATTCTCCATTACATTGAGAGCTAACAGAGTCTGGGAGCAAGAAGACAGTTACAGTCGCGATCAAAACATTTGGAATTAATAACCCAAATCCCCCATTAACACCTTCATGGTTATGAAAGTAACACCATCACAGAAAACTCAAAGCAGCCTAATCTGAAGGACATCTGCAGTCCAAGTCTGTTAATTTAGCTTCAAAATGAATTCTCCAGTACACAAAATATAAGTGGGCCTTATTACTAAAAGTTATTTAATTTCTGGTAGTTCTGCTTTAATTATTATTTTGTTTCTCTAGTTCCTTTCCAGCTGTCAGAAACCACTGCTGAGGCTCAGTTGGCAAGAGATTTATTGGGGCTGGTGTGCTGAACGGGAGGTTGATCGACACCACGCCACCTGTTATTGTCTCGGAAGAGTTCCTTCAATTACAGCCAACTGTCTTTGATCAGGTTTGAATGTAGAAAGGGACACACAGGCTGCTGCTGAACACTTCTGATGGATGGCTTCACTGCAGCAAATACAGAGACACACTACTGATTGTCACGACGCACACATTCAGGAGGTAACTCCCCCCCGAGTCCACCTCAGAGAGAGGAAATGTATTAGGAAACTGTTTTAATACACAAAAAGTGCTGGACGAATTCAGCAGGTCAGGTGGCATCCATGGGGGGAAATAAACGTTTTAGGCTGAGACCCTTCATCGGGATTGGAAAGGAAGAGGGCAGAAGCCAGAATAAGAAGGTGGGGAGAGGGGGAGGAGTGCACGCAGGCAGGTGATGGGTGAGATCCGGTGATAGGCGAGTCCAGGTGAGAGGGGAGAGAAGGTAGTGGGTGTGGGAGGGGGGAGAAGATGTAATAAGCTGGTAGAAGAGGCCAAGGGCTGAAGAAGAAGGAATCCGGTAGAAAAGGGCAGTGGACCATGGAATAAGGGATGGGGGAGGGAAGGAAAGGAGATGGGCAGGTTTGGTCAGAAGGTTCAAATAAAGAAAAGGCAAATGCTGCAGCCACAAATATAGAGCAGGGTCAGAACCATGCAGCCAATGGTCCTAAGATACCAGAGCCCATCAATTAACGATCTTTCCAGGCTGTAGCCATAGATGCCACCAATACTTCACATGGTTGCATTTGCTCTGCACAGCTTGAGAGTGGAATTTGCCTTCTTTTATCTTGACAGAAGGAAGCAGAGAGCACGAGTACATGGTTCTCCAAGGACTGCAGACTTCCCTTTATGCAGGATGCCAATGACAGCACCAACAACACTTTGAAGGTGCCACATTTCAATAGTGAGATGTATCTCAGTCTCCTAGCCTTTCTCTCCTTGAATGTGGAGCAAGTGATGGACATTGCCTGGCAACTTGGGTAGCAATGACTTGGACATGTCCATCATTCACACTATACCACCACGCAAACCAGACCAGCAAAGACCACTCCATGACATTACAAAATAAACACATCAATACATGCACCATGACACAAAACACACGAGGCCACTACACTTACCATAACATCATAACAGAACACATGCCGTACAGCAACTGTATAAACACATTGCCACAACATACACAAAGCTATAATACACATGAGATGCTATGAGGCATGAGACACTGTAACACATGCCGCAGTACAGCAGAACGCAGGGCACACTATAACAAAACACCTCACACTACAACACAACACATGCTACTCCACAATGCAAACCACACTGCAACTAAATTCACACCAGACCACAACACATATACTGCAGCACACTGAAAAGACAAGGACTATCCTTTCAGCACCTGACTTCCACGCACCATTCCGCACAAAGGAACATAGAACACTACAACACACTACAGGCCCTTCAGCCCACAAGAGGATTCCCAGAATGATGAAAGCTACGTTGCTACCCGCAACCTCTTCAAGCATACCACAGATGTACCTGCAGCACATTGGAGGAACCTTGCAGTGTACAGTATGGGCTTTGCAAATCTATTGTGCTTTGTTGTGCACCGCACAACCTGGTAATCCTCCCGGCTCAGCCCTCGTCAGCAGCCATAGAGCAGGAGGAGGGAAATGAAAGGTGGAAAGAAGAAGGGGCAGAGAAAAGAATGTGTGTGTGGTGGGGAGTTAGCTCTTCTGGTTGGTCAGTCAGCAAATAACTGATCAGCAGTTCCTCATTCTACAATAGGGCAGTGGAGTCTGGAACTACAATGCACAGGTTTCAGGTAGAGGGGAGAAGCTTAATGGAGATCTGAAGGGTAAGTTTTTCACACACAGAGGGTAGTGGTTATCTGGAATGAGCTGCAGAGGAGATAGTGGAGCAGATGCATTTGGAGAGATACTTAGATAGGAAAAGCATATGGGCCTAATGCAGGCAAATGGGATTAGCAAATGCGGGGGGGGGGGGGCATGATCAGCATGTACAAGGTGGGCTGAATGGGCTCGTTTCTCTGCTGTACGATTCTATGATTCTATGAATGGTTAACAAGCATATTTGCTGCATACCAACTGCTTTCTTATCATTCTAAGGGTTTACCCTGAATTCATAGTGTTTTGAATTTAATTAATAATTTATCACATGGAACTTTGTTAAATGCTTTTTATAGGTCCAAGTAAATAATATCACATGGCTTTGCACAAACTACTATTTTGAAGATGAAGAGGAAATTACTAAGAAGAATCACTTATGAGTATTGATTGTTATTTATCAGGTTATTCTCATACAGATAATCAAGTATTTCTGATGATCAATTTGGTTACTTTAATTAAAATGGCAATAAAAATATCAGGTCTGTTGTTGTTTGCACCTGAATTAGCACTTTTTTTTAAAAAGGGGCCACATCTATGCCCATTTCCAGTCCATAGTCATTTCCTAATAATTATATCAGTGCCTCACAAAGCTCCTTCCTAGTCTTTCTCAACACTTGGAGAACCACCAACCTCCTCCAGTTTTTGAGCCTTATCAGCCAACTCATTCGTAGCATTCGTTAACTTAAACTAGCTCTTTACAAGGATGGAATGTTGCGTCTGACTTCTCTTGGAAACCCTGGTGGAAATAATCATTTGGAATATTTTTTTCTTTTAAATTCAGTCTTTCGCATCTGTTCTAAATGCTTCCTCATTGTTCTGGTATAAAAAAAAGATAATTCTTTTTAGACTTTGTATTCAAGGTTCTGCTTTATCTATTTACATTTCTTTTGATTTATCTTTCTAAAATCCTGCCCTTTCCTCTGAAGGTTTTGATGCACTTTGTTTGTTAATCTGTTTAGGATACCATTGTCCAGCAATTCTAGTGCACCCAGTAGCAAAGACTAGAATGGCACAGTGGGATGTGTGATTAACTGTCCTCGTCATTGATAAAGATAAATGCACTTTCCCACTTGTGAACTGTTGTTTGTAGTCAACCTTTTCCAATCCAGTTGCTTCAGGTTCTCTCACTTCTTTTCATTTAACTGTACAAAATTATGTACCTGATTTCCGACTCATACTGAACCATTGTGCCTTCCGCCACAACAGGCCTACAGCAGAAGCAATCTCACTGGCTCTCCACTCTACTTTGGAGCACCTAGACAGCTGCAAGACACATGTCAGGCTACTGTTTATTGATTACAGCTCGGCGTTCAACACCATCGTTCCCTCAGTACAAATAACTAAGCTTTAAAGCCTGGGCCTCTGTACCTCCCTCTGCCACTGGATCCTCGACTTCCTTATAGGGAGACCACAGTCAGTGCAGATCAGTAATAACATCTCCTCCTTGCTGACTATCAACACAGGTGCATTTCAAGGATGTGTGCATAGCCCACTGCTCTACTCTCTTTACACTCACGACTGTGTGGCTAAGCACAGTTCAAACACCATCTAGAAATTCGCCGATGACACCACTGATGTTGGTAGAATCTCAGATGACGATGAGGTTTACAAGAGTGAGATAGATCAGCTGGTTGAGTGGTATTGCAACAACAACCTCATACTCAACATCAGCAAGACCAAGGAACTGATGGTGGACTTCAGGAAGGGGAGGTCGGGAGAACACGCACCATTCTTCATTGAGAGGTCAGTGGTAGAAAGGGTGAGCAGCTTCAAGTTCCTGGGTGTTAACATCTCAGAGGGTCTATCCTGGGCCCAACACATTGATGAAATCATGAAGAAAGCATGCCAGTGGCTCTACTTCATTAGGAGTTTGAGGAGATTTGGTATGTCACCAAAGACTTTTACAAATTTCTATAGATGTATGGTGGAGAGCATTCTGACTGATTGCATCACAGCCTGGTATGGAGGCTCCAATGCACAGGATCACAAGAGGCTGCGGAGGGTTATAGACTCAGCCAGCTCCATCACGGGCACAACCCTCTCCACCATCTTCATGAGGCGGTGCCTAAAGAAGGCGGCATCTATCATTGACCCTCACCATCGAGGACATGCCCTCTTCTCATTACTGCCATCAGGGAGAAGTACAGGAGCCTGAAGACCCACACTCAACAATTCTGCCCCTCCGCCGTCAGATAGCTGAATGATCCATGAACCCATGAACACTACCTCATTTTTCCTTTCTTTATGCACTATGTGTTTATTTTTGTAATTTATAGATTTTTATGTCTTTGCGCTGTACTGCTGCTGCAAAACAACAGATTTTACATCATATGTCAGTGATAATAAACCTGATTCTGATTCTATAAGCATCCACTCGGGGTACTTCCATTTCTCGCAAGTTGACAGTTGCTTACTTATATTGCATCAAGATGAGCTCTGATTTTGTGGTTCCTTTGATACATTGGGTTATGAAGCATTTTCTAATCCTGATCCAAAACAGTTGGGCATTCTTCAGCTAATGTTTAGTAGAATGAAAGAACCCTTCAAAATAATATTCTTGCATCTGTACCTCTTTACAACATGCAAACTGTCTTCTTCCTTGTGCTGACTTGGAGATTTGACAAATACTGGCACATGTATGGTATTTCTTCTTCTATGTGAGATGTGAATAGTTCTCCCCAAAGTCCACAGAGGCCCATTTATACAATGTTTCCTGGATTGACTTTACCATTTTTAATCCAGACATGTTGAAATCACCAGTAGAACCTCTGCATTTGAAATCAGTTTACTCTGCAGGGGTCAAACTTGCCATTTTCCTGGTCTGAATGACCCAACTACTCACTGGATAAAGGAAACACACCATAAAGAGTAGGATGCTAAGAGGGACTGAGGGTTCTGAGTGCATGTCCATAGCTTCCTGAGGATAGCAGGGCAGGCGGTTAAGGTCATTAAGAATGTCTACCAGATACATATATCAGTTGAGGCCCAGAATAGATGAGCAGAGAGATCATAGTAGTATTGTATAAAACACTAAGTTGGGCCACAGCTAGAGAGCTTTTTGTATTATTGGTCACCATATAATCTGAAGAATATGATGATTAGGTGGAGGATGTGGCCAAGATTGGAGAAATTTCATAATGAGGAAACTGGGATTGTCTTCTTTGAAGCAAAGGAGTTGATAGATGGATTTAACTGAGCTGTGTAAGATTAGGAAAGGGCAAAAGGGCCAATTTCTCTTGGTAGAGAAATGTAACCAAAGAGCATAGATTTAAGGAGATGGGTAGAATGATTAGCAGAAAGTTGAGGAAAATCTTCACTCAGATAATCCAAAACTCACTGCTTTAATTGTGGGTGGGGGTAGAAAGCTATCACGTTGAAAAAAACTACCTGGATAAGCACTGGATGAGCCATCACCTACAAGACTGTGGACTGAGAGATGGGAAAGGGGATTCACCAAAAAGGATCCTTTATCCGACAGCATGGACATGAAGGACCACATGGACTCCATTCTGTGCCAAAAATTTCTGTGATTCAATGATCAACTCATTGAGCTGTCAGGGGAGTTTAGTAATCCAGTATAACAGAAACAAACACCTTTTAGTACACACGTAACCAAGCCACAAAAGCCTAAGGCTTTCATTAAGTTGTCAATCTAATGCAACTATTCCTTAAGTACATTTATGGGAAATGCAACTGAAAGGATTATATTCCCGAGAGACAACATTTCCCTTTTGTCGTCATATCTGAGGGGAGAAGAAAATCTCCAACTTACTTTATAAATACAGCTTGGTTTACACGAATGTTCTTCCTCGTAAAGATGTATTTGTTTTAAGCTGCATTTTGGAAACATTTTTCTGACAATATCATTCCCTCCCATGACTGTATAAACCAGGGAGGTCATAATGTATTGCTCAGTGTCTTGTGCAGTGCTAGGGGACAGTGGGGTGGTTAGATGATTGGTTAGGAAGTGGGGAAATAGGGCAGATGATGAGGGTGGAGTTTTGGACAGAGATGTGGGTGGGGAATTTAAAGGACGCCCCCACATTGAGGAAGATGGATGCCATGTACTCTCTGGCAGCTTTCCAGGCAGGGTGGATGCCTTTAATTAATACTGAAGAAAGCCCTACCCTCATGGTTAAGACCTACTTCAGTATTCTTGAGAGACTTGAGAGGGCAATAGAATTTTACGCATGTGATAGCAAATAAGGGTTGCGCGCTGATGTTATTGCATGTGCCCAAATGTTTCCGTGTGATTGTCTCTCATGTTCACTGAGTGCCATCGGTACTTCGGTGCACAGTCTTCTGCTATGATTTGAAATTGGTCCTCCACGTATAATAGTTTGCATCCCTAGTTGTAAAGCATTAATCTGTGATGCAATTCCAGTTTGGCCAGCCACACCTACCTTTTCACACAGGCCTCGATCATGTCACTGGCCATGAGTTTGAGTCTTTGGTCCAAATGTTGGGAAAATTCAGGCTCTGGCCAGTGTAGATCATAGACGAACATCTGTAGAGCATCCAACTTCCAAAAGAGATCCTCAGATGTGGAAGAACCATTCCTAAAACAAAAGAGCATTGTGGCATATGAAACCTTCTGTGCTGCAGACATTGTCACTGAAGAACAACTAGTCATCACAACAGGGTAGCACAAGCAGACAACAGGAAAGTAACACCAAATAGAAAAACAGATATGCAACACAGTTACAAATGATCTCACTGTCAATCTTATTGTCCGGGTCTTCATTATTATCATTTTGCTGGTGATACGGGATGGAGCTCAAGAACACAAGGAAATACGAGCGGGAATAGGTTCTTCTGGTCCTTCGAGTCTGCCCTGCATTCAATATGATCATGACTGATTTGCCTCGGGCCTCATCTCCTCTTCTGTGCCAGTTCCCCATTGGCCTCAATTCCCTGATCTTTCAAAAATTTATTTACCTCCACTTCAAATACCTCCAGTGACCTAGTCTCCACAATCCTCCAGGATAGAAAATTTCAAAGGTTCACCACCTTCTGCAAGAAGACATTTTTGTGCACCTTAGTTTTAAATGACCACTCTCTTATATCTATGCTACCTTGTTTGAGACTCTCCCATTAGTGGAAGCGTCTCAACATCTACCCTGTCACGGTCTCTCAGGATCTTATATGTTTCAATAAGAATACCCCTCATTCTTCTAAACTCCAAAGAATACAGATCCAACTATTTTAGCCTCTCATGATAACACTACCCTTTTATGCCAGGAATTAGCATGGTGTATCTCTTTTGGATGGCCTCCAGTGCTACTACTATATCCTTTCTTAAATAAAGGAAATAAGAATATTCCAGGTGTGGCTTCACCACGCCCTGCACAATTGCAACAATACTTCCCTATTTCTGAGGTCCAACCCCCTTGCAATGAAGGTCAATGTTCTTTGCTCTCCTGACCATTTGCTGCATGCACCTGTTAATATTTGTGACGCACAAGAACACCTATTCCCCGCTGCAACACTCATTTGCGATCTCTCCCTGTTTAGATAATAGTCTGCCTTTTGATGTGTTTTACCAAAATGCATGACCTCACACCTTCTCACATTAAACTCCATCAGACAAGTTTTCACTCATTCACCTAACCTATCTATAACCTGTTGCATGACATCCTCATCATAACATGTCCTTCTACTGATTTTATAGGAAAATTATTTTATGACACATTATTTATTACTTGTGGTTGTCACCGTATTATCTGGTGAATGGAAGGTTGAACCTTAAGGACAAAGTGAGGTTTAAAAGGAGCAATTGTTATTTAAGTTCTGAATGCAATTTATTAAAGGACTGACCATCCCCATGTCTGGAATGTTCAATGTCCCTTACTAAGATGTTTATGATTCAACCTGTAAAATATAGTGAATACAAGGCAATTCTGTCCATGTGCTTTAGCATTTAGTAACAGTCTACAGCACCTCACTGTTGATCTGTCAAATTTTATTATATGAATTATTGGAAACAATAAATGAAAGCCACATCAGTAAGGTGGTTGTAAGAATTCCTTCAAGGGTCTTCTGAATATTCAGTTTATTAAACTAATGGATGGACAAAATGTGTTCTTTAATTTGGGCAGAATCAATTGATGCTGTAAGTAATCATGGTGCTCCTGACTGGGGAGGAAAATTTGGCTATGATTCCCATTTAATATGGTTGTTATAACGTTGCTACCAGAAGTACATTGGATTTCAGATGAAGACAGGATCATGGCCAGTTATAAAGAATGCACCATAAAACAGATTGCTCAATCTCCCTGTCTTGGTTTACGCATAATGTACAATCACTTTGGTGAAGTTAAATCCTTGGAACTATATTCAAGCAGAGAATAGGATACTTGTAGAGAAGGTAAATTAATTGTCTACATTTTTAATCTGTTTGCAGAAATGATGATTATCCTCAACTCTAGATTGAAATTCTAAAACCAGGCTTGATTTTAAAATTTAATTTAAATAAAATTTAAAATATTAAAATTAAAATTTTAAAACCAGGTGTTCTGCAATTAACAACTGAAGGTTCAGAAGATAAGCTGAATGTCCATTTGTCTGCACAAATCCAACAGTACACCTTCTGAAGTGGAAGGCCTGATAGTTACCAAGTGAAATGTTTGATCCTAATGTTCTTCTCAAATTCTGCCCTCCTTCCACTACCTTGCTTTCTCCAGTTCTCAATAACAATGAGAACAACAAACAATTGTTTGTCATTGTACCCTATCAGGTCCAATTATTGAAGTTTTTCAGAATAAAAGAAAAACAAACAAATTAGGCAAAAATGTTTAGCATGAGGTAATATATATTATGCATTGTGCAAGGTAAAATAAAAGAAGTGAGGGAGAGAAAGCTTTGGGGATGTTGAGAAACAGGTGTTAAGGGATTAAAGGATTAACTCAATGGTCAGGGTTATTCAAACACTCGTTTAATCATGGACATATCTATAGGGCAATTTACATCTTGGTTAAGAGAGGTACCTTCCTTTGAGTTTATGATTAAAGGGTTGGTGGGTTGATACGTGAAATGCAGTGATCCCACAACAATATCCTGGTTACCTGGTATTGGTTTATTTATCTCAGCCGAAGTCACAAGTGGTCAAAGATACTACACACATAACTGGCCTACATCTGCTACTTATTTAGACATACGTGAGTCTGCATATAACGCAGAAAATAATAGAAGTGATTACCAGGCAGTAATTTAATCAAGTGGCTCAAACACCACAAGAGCAAAACTCTCAAGGCTTGTAACTCTGAGCATAACCCAGAAACTACACCATGGATTTGAAATCAGACTTTGCTGTCTATTGAAATGATGTAGATCATAAAAATGGAGTGCAACAAATGGGTTATTTTGATTTTAGGTTTGTTTTTGTGCAGGCAATGCCTGTTAGTTCCAGTTATGGCTGTTATTATGCCTTTAATGTTCACCAGTGCACACATTATCAACATTTGCCCATCAGGAAGTCTGCCACCAATTCACTCTGCTGGGTGTGATTTTACAAAAATGTACATCTTTACATTGGCTGAAGTAAGGAGTTTATACGTCCTCTCCTTGTGTCTGCGTGGGTTTCCTCCGGGTGCTCTGGCTTCCTCCCACATTGCAAAGATGTACAGGTTAGGACCTGTGGACATGCTATGTTGGTGCCAGAAGAGTGGCGACACTTGCAGGCTGCCCCCCCAGCACATTCTCAGTAATGCAAAAAGATGCATTTCACTGTGTGTTTCGATGTACATGTGACTAATAAATAATACATATCTTAAATAAATATCATCTGATATTTTATATTTCTGCAATAAAAAGCATTTCATTTAAACATTTGAAGAAAAACATATTTAGGAAATTGACAAAAATAATTTGTTTATAGAAGTAGGATATAATTACTCTCCTCTAAGATAATTAAAAACACTCAACAATAGGTCCCAACACTCTCGCCTTCAGCACTCACCCTCTACAAACACCTGGCAATAAATTACAAAGCTCTCTGCGTCTTCTCAACAGATCCTATGGGTCAGATTCCCACTGGATCAATCAGTGAAAATCATTTGAGAATAGAACATGAAACCAGAATGCTACACCATCTGAAGTTATTATTAAAGAAGGCCAAATACACCATTAGGAAAACAGAGATAGCAAGAACAATTCATGCAAATGCTATTTAACCCCCTTCGAGCTGATTCCTCTGTACATGACTTGCTAAGAAGGTGGAAGGACTTTTGCCCTGATGGAGGACTGCATTGTTCTTGAGTGACTGCATATTTTGTCATTGACTGAGGTTTCTTAAGCATCTTAAATTTTCACTAGTGGGAGAGTCATGGACAAGGGACATAGCAACAAAATAAGGAGCTGGACATTTAAAACTGAGGTGCAGAGAAATTTCTTCTCTCAGAGAGGGTAATTAGTCTCTGGAATTCTCTGCCTCGGAAGGCAGTGGAGGCTAGATTATTCGATATATTTCAGGTGGAGAAAGATAAACATTTAAAGGATTGAAGAATTGAGGGCTATGGGGAACTGGCACAGAAGAGGAAGAGGAGTTGAGGCCAGTATAGATCAATCATGATCATATTCAATGGCGGGACAGGCTTGAGTGGTCTGGTGGCCTGCTCCTGCTCTTATTTTCGTGTGTTCTTGTCCTATTTATATTAGCTGAATGTATCTTGAATGATTAAAAGCAGACTTGTATGTACCTGCTTCATTCCTGGTTCATTCACTCCACAGCTCCCATTTCAGTGATGCAAAAGTGCAGTCAAGATTCCCTGCTCTCCACTGAATTGAATTATTGTTCATCCTCTCACTAAAGCTTCCTACTGATATTCTTTGGCAACGGTAATGGAAAACACAACAACGCAAACCTATATGAACTTTTGATATTTCTTGTAATAAATGCTTCAAGAAAATTAGAAAACAGCTAAGGCAATTTCTATTTTACCTGAGTCTTTAGTATTAGGATAATTTCGGCATCACTGTAAACAGGGTAGATAGAACTATTTACTTTGGTGGGAGAGTCCAGAACAAGAATGGTTAACCTTAAAATCAGAGCAAGGCCATTAATGCTGCTGCCAGGAACACTGCTGCACAAAGGTGAGTGGAAACCAGAAACTCTTCCCAAAAATCTGCTGTAGATAGGTCAATTGAAAAGTTGAATCGAGCTTGAGACACTTCTTGTTCTATTTTCAAATGATTTTCACTGATTGATCCAATGCGAATATGACCCACAGGATCCGTTGAGAAGATACAGAGAACTTTGTGACTTATTGCCAGGTGTTTGTAGAGGGTGAGTGGTGAAGGTGAGAAAGTGGTGCCTATTGTTGAGAAAAAAGCATTTTTAATTATATTGGAGGGGAGTAATTATGTCCTACTTCCGTAAATAAATTATTTTTGTAATTTTCTAATTACATTTTTCTTCAAATGTTTGAATGGAATGATATGCTTTATAGCTTGAAAATGTAAAATTAAGTGCTCAAAGTGGATATATGGTGTGAAGGCAGAGATTGGCCATGGTCTAAATGAGGAAGAGGGGCTGAATGGCTGACTCCTGCCCCTAGTTCTAAATGGCTTGTACACTGTACTGGTGAAAACTTTATCTTCAGTGTGAACAAATGGTCACCTTGTGACTGAAACTGATTGACTGCAAATGAAGGTGATGGCAGTAACATAGTTTAGGAATGATTCAATACTAATAAAAAATATACTAGAAATATGGAGCAAAAAATAAAAATGCTGGAGGAACTCAGCAGGTCCGGCAGCATCTGTGGAGGGAAATGGACAGTTAACATTTGGGGTTGAAACCCTTCATCTGGACTGGAAACATGGATTGTCTTGAAAGTTTAAAAATCTTCACTGTAACTATTATCAGAACTAGATTTATGTAAATATGAGAAGATCATTACTGCTCTGAATATTTGTTTCACCCACCCTCTGCAGATACATTATTGAGACGGCGATACTTTTGCAGTATATGTATCACAGGAAGGGCATTTGGATAGACTGTAAAATATAGAAATTGGTGAGCTTTCTGCAACCCCTACAGCAGCGAGTCAAAAAAAATCACTTCAGCTTGATTTTGATATTCTTTTGAGTGTAAGTTACCCCAGGCAATGTTTTCATATAACCACTTGATGCACTCATATCAAGTTCCTGTTTCCATTATTTTAATAGAAGCATTAGACCATTTATTTTCAATGCATATGTCCAAATAATAGACCAAGGAATTTGATACCTCTGCATTAAATGCTCAGACGATTATGTTGTTCATGGTGATTTCCAGATCATATTGTTTAAATCTGCAATGTGGAGTGACGCTGATCGAATCGTTTTCACATAAGATGGTGAACATTGGTCGATTGGGGCGCATCACAATCTTTTATAGTAATTAGTTTTACATAATATGAATTGTCACACATTGAGCATAACAATCATTCATTTTGATTTAAAATTGCTGATTATTTTAATAGGCATCCCTCTTCAAAATTAAAACGGCTCCACGTTCCCAGGCAGGCAAGCTGTGTTAAATCTGCTGATCAGAAACTTTGGTGCTAATGGTTCCCTAATGATGTTCACCTCATTTTAAAGACCATTTTATCGAAGTGCTTTTGGTTATGAATTCACTAATCCCAATACAAATGAGAAACAGAACAGCAAAATTGGCAAGCAAATGAATATTGTGTCAGTAATGTCTTACATTCTAAAAATGTAAAATTTTAAATGCAGCCCTCTGTAACATTTTAAAAATCTGAGCCAAACTACCTACACGTGGGAAATGGCTACAGGCGAAGAACACACATGGGTTCTATTCTGGAACAGGGAATTGTGAACTAATTAGAGCATTGAGTTTTTAACCTCATATTTAATTAGCTCTTTGTCCCTCATGTTAACGTTCAATCTTTGTGTTGACAAACATATTAAGAGTTTGCCCAACTTTAGTAGGCTTATAAACCAATGCTCATTGTGAAAACAATGGAAACCTAAATCTCCTAAAATGAACTGAAACCTATTCAGAAAGGGATCAGCAAAATACAAATGCTAACCACACAGATCCAGATTTGTGTAAGGAAATATGAAGCAATCAATTTCCTCGCAAAGACAGCGTGCAAAGAAGACAAAAGACACATACCAAACATATGCACACACATTCAGAGTCATGTTCTTCATGGTGAAAGAAGGATACTTGATAGTTCTACCTGGCAGACACTACAGATATCATGTGACAGCAGGTGATTGGCAGCCTCTACAATATAGATACCAAGTGAACTTTCATAAGTTAACCCTACCTCTCATTAAAACATTTGGATCTGGTTACTTTAACATCATGATTTTTTTTGAATTAATTAAGAATCACCTCTTTAATGTTTCCAGCATCTGTAGTACTTTGCTTTTGAACTTCTTTAATGTTGTTAGGTTCGGAGTCTGGTCTACAGAACTCAAGCCAACAAACCAGTGAACAGGCCGTCAAGTTGTTTTAAACTATTGCATTATGCATGCTGCTGGCTGTGAGAGATAGCATCTTCTAATTGCAAGCAATCCACAGTTTTGATTAGTTATCAACTGTACAGGAAGTGTTTGCAACAACTAAATTCCTCCTTGCAATTATATCAAACATCTGTACAGAAAGGCGTCAAGCCAAAATAATAATTCTTCCAGCTCACAGATTATATTCTACTTTTCAAATACCATGAAATTACTGAGCTTTTCATTCTACCCTGTTCTCTTTACTGCCACAAAAATATTTGTACCATTCTAACACAATATTTTCAAAGTAAATGTTGATCACCAGCCAAATGAGTTGAAAGCCTTTGGCTCAATTTTATTCAACTAAAAAATAAAATGTGACAAAAAAAAGAGTATTTGTTTTCAAAACTGTTGGAAAGCAATGGTTAGGAGAAATGTGTTTGTCAGGCTGGTTGAGGCTTGTGTCTGAACAGGGAGCAACATGCAAAGTCAGGATTGCATATTTAGATCAGTCTAAAGAGGGTACACTTGCCATTTTTACCTTTCTATGCATCACTGTGTACAACTTCATATAACATCCTGAATGGACTTTTTCTTGCAGATTGTTTCAATGTAGATACACGTAGTTGGCACTTTTAATTGGCCATTAGCAAAATTAACATGTTTCTGTGCATCAGATATGCTGTGTGTAAAACACTGACATCACATATCAAATGCAACTCCCTGTGCAGTTCATCTACCTAGATAAATTTTCGGTATTCTCTTTCCTTTTATAGACTTCAGTGCCTGATTCACTTTCTCCTTCACCTTCTTTCCATATTCCTGATTCACATTTCATCATCAGTCATTTTTAAAATTTTCACTGTTATCACTGGTTTTTGTTTGAATTATTTTCTCAACTTGATTGTCTCAGATGACCTCTCCCTTTCTATACTCTGAGGAGTAATCTTAGCTGACATCCAAGTAATTGGCAGTAGACAAAGGGTTAAATGGAAGCTCCTGCCATCATATTTCAGCCACTGGTTGCAGGATGTACCCTCATGTGTTCTTGGAATACAGTAGGTTAAGTTGGAATTGGAGGCAATACAATGACATAGATTGGGAATTGGATATCAGACAGAAAAAAAAGAGTAGAATAAATGGATTGTGCTCACCTTGGTGCTGTGAAAAGAGGGTATTGCAGGTGGGGTGTATTGCATTTTCAGAAGTCATTCAATATGCTCCTGCACACAAGGTTGGTCAACAAGGTTAGAGCACACAGAATTTTACTGACATGGAATGCAAATTGACAATCAGACAGGAAGGGAGGAGTGAGAATAAATAGATTGTTCTCAGTTTGGCAGAGGGATTGGTGTCTGGTCTCAGTTTTTCATAATCTAGAAGATCAATGATTTGGCTGAGATGATCAAATGTCACATTTCCAGGTTTGCTGACGGCACTAAACTGGATTGTGATGATGTAAAGAGGCTTCTGGATAAACTGATTAACTGGGCAAGAACGTGGCAGATGAACACAATGTGGATAAATGAGATGTTATCCACTTTGGTGTGCATAACAGAAGAGTTGAGTATTTGTTAAATGGTGAGAGATTGGATAATGCCGATATTCAAAGGGACCTACGTGTGCTTGTACACAAGTTGTTGAAGACCAACATGCAGGTTTAGCAAGTGAGGAGAGCAAATGGTATGTTAAACTTTATTATGACAGGATTTGAATACAGAAGTAAGGAATTCTTATTGCAATTGTATGGTGGCTTGTTGAGACAACACCTGGTGCATTTTGTTCAGTTTTGGTCACCTGACCTAAGAACTTGCCATAGAAATAGTGCAGCAAATACTCATTAGACTGATTTCAAGGATGGTGGGTCAGCCATATGAGAAGAGGTCTCATTAAACATATAAAATTCTTAAAGGGCTTGGCAAGCTAGATGGAGGATGTTTTCTCTGGCTGAGGAGTCTAGGGCCTGGGAAACAGTTTCACAATATGGGGCAGGCTGTTCAGGACTGAGGTAAGGATAAGTTTCTTCACTCAGCGGGTGGTGAATCTTTGGAATTTTCAACCCCAGAGGGTTGTGAGGGCTCGGTCATTGTGTTCATTCAAAAGACTGATTGATAGATTTTTGTAAATTAAGGGAATCAAGGAATGTGGGGATCGTGCAGGAAAATGGTGCTGAGGTAGAAGATCGGATATGATCTTAATGAATGGCAGAGCCGACTCAGAGGAATAAAGATCATGTTTCTTATGTTGTTTCGTACAATATAGCTTATAAACTGAGTAAGTTTATGAACCAGTAAAATCAATTAATGAATTAAACCTATGAACCCTGCAGAGCTGGAAAACAGAAGGCAATAGTGACATCTAATGCACTAACTTTTGATATAAATTAGACTTGGATTGAGATCCCTAAATATTGATCTAACACAGTGTTTTGCTGCCAATCATCCATGCCATCTCTCTTGATTACCTGAAACTCTTTGATGCCTCACACAGCTTCCTTAACTGGGACAGGAAAGAGCATGATTTAATGCTGTTCTGGAGTTACTGTGTATCAAAGTAAGATCAGCTATTTTGTTCTTTCTTCTGTTCTCCCCTTCTTATAAAGCTGACAACTCTGATCATGTTTAGAACATCCACTAAAAACGTGTGACAAAAAACATACTACTGACCGCTGGCTTCTCCACTGTAAAATCAGTGCTACCAGAATCAACTCAAGAGGGAGGGTGAGAGAATAGGAAAATTTATTCCTGTGCCTCCTGCAACTCCCTCATTTCTCAAGGCATTGAGAGACCTGGATGGTTCAGCATTTTATTTGTTTTTAAAGTAATGAATTTAATGGGGCCAGGAAAAGCAGGAATTTCTCCTCTGTATTCTGCAAAAAAAAGTCTTCTAGCTTGTTCTCACCCTCTTGCACACCGCCCATATCCTTTTCCCACAGTAGGTCTTCAATGCTGGCTGATTCTTTATCCCAGCAAACCAATGAGCTGCTTCTGTGTCCCTGTTTGGCAGCTGCAGTTTACTGAGAAAATATTAATGAGGTCTGATGCTGAGAGTGCTTTGAGCTTCACAAACATCATCAAAGACCAAATTTTTTTGCCTATTCCAGTAAAAAATAATGAAGCTTCTTATTGGTAACACACTCTGAAAATTGATCGAAATGTCATAGAGGCCTTTTACTTTTTGCTCAACAAAGTGCCATCGATGAAACAGAACTGGAGCCTCTCAGCCAAGATGAAACTAGTCTAAGATGTCTATTCACTATGACATGTAGGGTGGATATGTCAAGTAAATGTCTGTAAAGTGAAAGTCAGTTTTGTCCTTCAATGTCTGCTTTACACAGCAAAACCAATAACTGGATAATGAATTATTTCAATTCAGTATAAAATGGTGAACAGTTGCATTTCGTTTGCTTCTATTCTCAGTAGTTTTTGCATGCACAGAATTCTCAATAAACAAGTAATCCTCTATTTACATATGAGTGCACAGGAACTAGAGACCCAAGTACTATCTAAAACATAATAGCTTGCATCATGCCCGCAACCAAACATGCACATTAGACACAACAGCAAATGAACACAACATGCAAACTTCACAAGCAAGGGGCTACCCAATTCTATAGTATACACACGTGGAATCATATAAAGAAGCCATCCAAGATGACGGAGAAAAACTAGGCATTTGTGGAAGATTAAGAGGCAGACTTGGGACCTTTGGTAGGCTCACGCTAACAAGGTTATTGGTGAGATTCCTGTGGGAGAAAGAACCAGGACAACATCAGAGAAATCAAACCGAAAGAATTTAGTGAAAATGAAGTTTATTCGGTGCAGTAGAGGGGATGCCTGCTCCCCAGCTCAACCAACCAGTTGCCTCTTCATGATAAAGTGACTCACAAAATCTGATATTTCTAATTTACATGTCAATTAGATTATCTGAAAAAGATAAGTAAATTATCAGAAGACACAACCATGTAAGAGAGGGGAAAGCCCTTGTCATAATGGTTAAGTTACTACAGCAGTACCTAGAAGTCAAGACTAATAACGTGGATAAAGGAGATCAAATCCTATAATAAAGCTGACAATTAGTGATCTAGAAACTGTATAAATTGCTAGCCACAGCAATGATGACCATGATCTACAAGACTATTGAAAGTCCGTTGTGTTTACTAATGTCCCTCAGGAAAGAAAATTTACTAGTCATGGTCAATTTCTGTCTAATAAATGAAATAATACAATCATTAGGACCATGGTGAGTTTTGATCCCCTTACATCGAGGACATCATCAAGAGGTGCTGCCTCAAGAAGGCGGCATCCATCATTAAGGGCCCTCACCACCCGGGACATGCCCTCCACCATTGGGGAGGAGGTACAGGAGCCTGAAGACCCACACTCATCAATTTAGCAACAGCTTTTTCCCCTCTGCCATCAGATTTCTTAATGGTCCATGAACCCATGACTTCATTGTTCCTTTTTTTTGCACTATTTCTTTATTTTGTAATTTATTGTAATTTTATGTCTTTGCACTGTACTGCTGCTGCAAAACAACATATTTCACGACATTTGTCAATTATAATAAACCTGATTCTCATGGGATGGTGGATGAGGAGAGATTGAGAAGAATAGGCCTGTATTGTCCAGTGTTTAGAATAATGAGAGGTGATCTCACTAAAGCTTATTAAGCTCACTAAAAATGTCACAGAGCTTGACAGGCTGGATGCAGGGAGGATGCATCCCTGGCTGAGGAGTCTAAAACCAGGGGACACAGTTTTGGAATAAGGTGGAAGCCACATAGAACTGAGATGAAAAGAAATGTCTGCACATAGAGGTGGTGAATCTTTGGAATTCTCTGGAGGCTCAGTCACTGAGTTCATTGAAAATGGAGGCTGATAGATTTCTGGACAATAGGGAAATGGGGATAGTTTGGGAAAATGGAAATGAGGTAGAAGATTAGCCTTGATCTTGATGTATGTCAGAGGTTGTGTGTGGGTGCGTGTGTGTGTGACTCCTACCTACCCTCTGAAATGGCTTGGCTTGTATCAAAAACAACAATATTAAAGCATATTGAATGAAAGCGGTTCAAGGCAAAGTAGGGATGACCTTGCCGGTGATGTCCTCAACCCACAGAAGGATAATAAAGAAAAATTAAAGGTGATAAATTTAAGGCTGACAGAAGTGTTAATGTCAGGTAGTGTACACTTTTAAATTAATTCAGAGTAGGTGCCGATGATCCCTTCTGTTACATACATTTTTTCTAATTCATTTAAGGAGTGTGGAGGTTGCATGTAAGACCAGCATTTATTGTCTATCCCTAATTACCCCTGAACTTAGGAGTCAACCATAGTGGTGACTTTGGAGTCATGTATAGGCCAGACCAGGTAAGAGTGCCAAATTGCCTTTGCAGAAGGGCATTAGTGAACCAGATGGACTTCTACAACAACCTGCTGATTTCATGGAGACCAGTTTAATTGTTAAAAGCGTCAGGTTTATTTTGATTATTTGAATTTAAACTATGTTTTGTGCCACATGGGCCTGGTATATGAATGGTAACTCCATTCATTTGAATGGGGTTGCCAAGAATGGAAAAAGGGCAGATAAATGCTTTATTTAATTTAATATTTTTAATTACTCATTAGTGTTTTAATGTGTTTTTAGTTCTATTGAATTTTGAGTACAAGTATATTTTTAAAATTGTTTAAGTGTATCTGAATAGTTTTTAAACATCTCTGACAGTCAGAGGCATTGAACAACTGTTACAATAGCTTTAACTGACAGCTCTCCACTGTCAAAGCCTGTCGGATGTTCTAGGACAGGGGCCTCACATTACACAGCCTAGGGCTTACTGAATGGAACCCACTTCACCTTACTGGATGCCGACGGGCAAGTGGGGATCTTGAGCCATGAGCCAAGGCTGTGGACTGGGTGCAGAACAATCCAGCCCTTCGTAAGACAGTAAGTAAATGTTCCATTCATGGCATTCATTGAGAAAATAACACAAGATATGCCAAAGTTTTAAACATTGAATAAAATATTTTTGAAGTATAATCCTTGTTGTGCTGTCAATTTGGCTACTTGTTTGCACAAAAGATCCCTCAAATAGAAAATGGACTACCAGTTAACTTGCTTTGGGGCTGTTTGATAAAGATTTAATTCTTTTCTCTTCTGAACAGTACCATGAAGTGATTGACATCCACTTGAAGAGATACAAGCAATGTTTAAATATCATCCTAAAATTGGCATTTTGGTCAATACAGCATCTTTTCAGTGATTAAATTATCAATCTAGATTGGGAGTTTGCAAAATGAACTCACAGATTTTTAGCAAATGGCCAGAATTTAATAAATACTTCCATTTTATCCTGTGGTGGTTAGTTATGACAAATATATTTGGAAAATTGAGCTCAGTAGATTCCTTCCAGGTTTTGAAATTGAATCTGTTTGTTACAAGATTCGTATTGAATTTCATTCTCTGTCACTTTCACATAGATTTCAATTTATTTTAAATGAAAGTATTAAGTACCACACAATGCAATTTTAAAGCAACAATAATTCTAAAATGTATCCAGGAGAACACAGCAACATATGCAGATAATACAGTATATTTGCCTTCTGACATTTCAGTATATTGCATTGACCCATGTGCTATTAGTTATAATGCTGACTAGGAATCTGTATCTAAAATCGCTTTTTATTCCTGTTATAATCTGTTTGCATTTCATATAGTGTACAAGGAATGAAACAGTACCAGGGAAATTATCAATCTTAAAGCTAAAAAGACAGCATAATCTACAAAAAAATTCTGGCAGCCACTTTCTCTCTCTAATTTAGATTATTAAAATGAAGTTAACAGCTGCCTTACTGTGTAAATTGCTTCACTAAGTTATTTTGTTTTACAAGTAATACATGAGGATAGGACAACATTAATCTGTGGCAATATTATTGGAAAGGACAATTGAGTGCTTTGATATTTTATAATTAACACACAATGAAGCAATATTCAAAAATTATGAAATTACACTAAACACTCTTTGAAATGGTACTTCAAACACTGTGCAAGAAAATATTAGCAATCCTATATTCTGGCTTTGTTATCTTTTATGTCTTAATACTGATGAAGAGAAGCAAAACATGAAAGGATGCACTTAACCAATGATTGCAATTCCAGTCATCTTCTGTGTTCTTTTAGTGTGTTAAAACTCCTCAGTGGATCATTTGGGATTCCTCTAACAAAAATCCCAACATAATGCACATATCCAACTTGCAAACTAGTAACGGACAGTGAACTGATGCACAGAGTCTATCTATTTATTACAGATCTACCTTTTAACATGGCACAACATATGATCTCTTATAAGCTTAAATCTAGCTCTGAACCAGCAGACAGGCATCATTAAAAGAATGAAAATTGTTGAATAGAAGCACCTCCTGGGGACTTACTTCACAGGTTGCCATGTTTCATGTTCGAAGCTTTTATGAATGGATTGAGCAATCGCTGACTCCATCAGGTCAATGTAACGAACCACCAAAGGAACAAATAATTCTTGCAAATGTTTGTGATATTTCCCATTGCACAAATGAGCTTTGAAAAAACATACATGAAATTAATTACTTTGCAGATTTGTGAACATTTAAGATACAAAGACAATTATTCATTCCATGGACCTATGTAAATAAGGATTTTAAATAAACACAACTGCAGAAGAAGCATATTTCGATTGGGAATCATAAGGAAAATATGGCAGCCTAATTATACTTGGAATGGAAACCTGAGAAACTGCTGGAGTTTAAATCAGAACTGAAATATTTTTGAGACAAGCAAGTACTATTGCTGTCATTGCTGCGTGTATGGTTATTATAAGTCGAGCCCATAAATTCAACAAAATTTTATGAGTGTTCTGCAAGGGTGCTACTTAAATAGAGAGAAAAAAATCACAGCAGATTACTTTGTTAAATCCTAATTCTAAAATGGTGGCACTAGAATTGACAGTTCATTAAGAGTTCAAGGGTTTCACATCTAAGCCTTTGGAGCTTCATACTTGTCTTTTCAAAAAAATAAATATATTAATTCTGTGTACTGAGAAAAGGGATGACATGGCTTTGACCCACGGAGCAATTTTGGAGCATGAGGAAAAAAGTTACCAGAAGCAATCGACTGAGTAAATGGATAGATAATTAGGTGGGGGAAGGGGGAAGCATACACATTCTAAGGAGGTAAAAAGACAGGTTACCCTACAGTCAAGAAAAAAAATGCATAAAGAAACATCTGAACACAGGAGAAAAGCAAATGAAAAGACGGTTGATAGACTGAGATGAAAAAAAAAGTGGAGTAGGTAGAGACTGGTACAGAACATAAACCCTAGCAAAAATCCACTGGATTGAATGACCTGTTCCTATATTGCAAATTCCATATAATTCAATATATGCTTAATGTGCTTGAATCAAGTTCCTCTCTCTGCTTCACTAGTGGAAGACATTATCAGTAAATGGTTAGTCAGCACCTTCATGGAATAGTTGAGAAAGGAATTTGAGATAATCACTTAAACACCTGCACAATTGTTATCAGGAATTTTCAGACTCTTGCTTCATTTCCCTGTTCCATGTTATTTCCTTACCCAACATCAAAATTATCATTCAGTTGGCTTGACTTGGATGTTTATACATTGTTTTAGAAAACCTAAAGTAGAATACTGCACATATGTGCTGGCTCTGGATAACCAGTGACAATCGCAATTACTACTTTTCTTGCAAGCAGCAGGAAATAATCTTTTCACGCTCCTGCTTTTGTACATATTTTAAAGTTTTATCTTTCTATCATGGCCATTAGATAATTTATTTCATTTCTCAGTTAGTATGTACATTATGGTTCACTTAGTGTGCTGTTTCTACAGATTTACTTCCTCCTGTCAAGTGAGTCTAATAATAACGACTCAACTCATTATTAGGAATAACTGTACATAACAAGAAAATCCCTGGCTGGTAGCTTTACGAAACAGCGTCAGTACATGTATTCACCCTCCAATATTCTTTCTTTAAACTTCAATTTTGGAGGTTGAGCACATTGCACTCAACCCCATGTGTTTAGTTCTGCTAGCCAAGTATGAATTTCCATGAAAAGATATTTTTGTTGAATCTATGCAGGGATACAAACAAAACAGTTAAAAAATGAAGGCATTTTCTTGCATTCAGTTTTGTCTACTGAACCACAAGCTTGGCAGGAGTACAGGGTTGATTCACCAGAATTAAACCTGGGCTAAAACTGAAAGGACAATCTGCATAAACGTGGCTTCTACTCCATTGAGTTTAAAATGTTGAGGAATGACCTAATCGAGTTGTTTAGTCACGAAAAGATTTGATGGGGGAGATGTACAGAAACCATTTCCTGGGTGAAACAAGATAAGGTAAAATGTTTAAAATCAGACTCAGACTAAAGATATGTGAAACTAGGAAGGGATTTTTCATATAAAGGACAGTGGAAATCTAGTTAGATAAATTCTGTCAAAACATTAGGCATGAGATTTATGATCGGAACAAGTGAAGCAGTTCAGCAATCCATTTAAATAATTCACACATTGCTAAAATGTGAAATGTGTCAAAATAAACCACAAAAAAAGCACCCTTAGTTCATTGTCCATTATATACAGTATATTACCTTATACTCATCAGTGGCTATCTGGCTAAGATTATTAAAAATAATAAGAAGCTTGATGATTTAATTCTAAATGGATTAAGATGGAATGAAGCGTTTCCTTTAAATACATTAACTGCATTTATAAGGCTATTTTAACAATCATACTATGATCATTTTGCTTTTATTATTGCTCTGTCAATTACTGTATTTCATGACTACTGAAGTTTTCATTAAATTAAACAAGATTCTGATTCGCAATGATCATCACAAGTTCTAATAAACCTCACAGACAAGTGAAGAGGCTGTGAAGGTTAGAGAAATGTGGCAATACAGAAGGTAAAACACACAGTCTTTGAATTTCCTCAGGTGTTATTTTCCATTTCTAAATGCACTGGCAGCAAAAGCACACCACTTCATTGTTATAAAAACAAGGCTGTTTCTACAAAAGCACACTGTATGTGCTTTGTGTGTTTCAGCAAGCATCACTGTCATTACTGTTGCCATTGCCACCCACTGAGACATTGTGACTGCTGCACTGCCTTCACAGTTGCTCTAACTACTTATCACATCCCTTAAGACCGGGCAAAACAAGATCTTCTGCAGAGTAGGCACACATTATTTTCTACACAGATGTTACTTCTGCTGTGTGAAGGCAAGCATGGAGTCCAATTTCTAATGCAATCTGACTGAATTAAATGCTGTGGTATCAGTCACCCCCTCTGTTTCCCTGATAGCATATTAGGGCAGAGTGTGGAGTTGAACTTTAGTCAATTGACAACTAACCAACCAGCGACTCTGTGCACAATGTTAAAGGTGCTTGTGCTAATCACTTCTTTGGCGCAGTGATCACTTCCACTAGTACACTTGGGCGGGAGGGGGATAGGCTGTTCGCTGAGTTTAAGATGGAGAGCTGCAGGTAATAACTTCCTTAATTACCGAAATCAAAACAGGCTTCCTCATCCTTACAGCAGACTTACGTTCTTGTTGGATAACATTAATGTCAGTCCTTGGGACTTGGACTTACTGTCATGATCAACTGCTGCCTACCAGTTGGCACTTAGCTGTATGTCTATAGTCCAAATGCATCTATAATCTAATTATAAATTATCCCTTAAGTATTATAAATGATGTTTCACCATTTGTTTGGCAAGTATGAGATCTGTATGATTTTATATTCCATTTCTCTGCCAGTTATAGTAATTGCTACTGCCATGTGACCATATATGTACCATGACAGATGAAGAAATATATACTTGTTGGATAGCAAAAAATGTTACAAGAAAAATTGATTAGAATTTCTATGTGGGTGATGAGGATGTTATAAAGTTAGATCCTAAAAGAGCAACACAGTAAATTCAAAAATCTTTGTCTTCACTTACAGATCCCTCCATAGGTTCATTGCTGAAACAACTCTACATCTGATGTGTGAGCTTGTACCTTTACCCATCCAACACAGCACCTGCCATTCCGTACCATTCCACACCAGACCAATGTGCTACTCCGGTCTACACTCAATGCTACTCCGGTCTACGCTCAATGCCACACCATTCCACGTCATGCCCGACAGCAGCGGTCCACTCCATTCAGAGCTATGTCATTCCACATCACTCAGACAGGAAGACATGCACTCCACTGCATGTCACTGCCTTCCCTGCAACCTGACTCTGCGCTCTGCCCATCACTCCATTCAATGCCATTTTGCACTTTGGGACAAGGCGTGGCATGGAGTATCATGACTTTGAGTGGAATGGCAGGGCACAGAACATATTGGTCTGGTGTGTGATGGAGTTACAATGCACTCCACTCCACTCTGTATTACTTCACTCCATACCTCTCCACTTCAGCATCCACTGTAGAGTCTTTCACTGTTTCAGCCCATTCCCTTAACTCTTTTCCCCAAAGTAGTCTTCCTTTAAAAGCTTCTCACAAATCTACCTTTTGGACTTGTTTCTGGTCGGTTTTCAGAACCCTGCTATTCCCACCCGGCACTTCAGTGAAGCATCATTTGTGGTTTACTATTTCTATAGTGCATAAGAAATGCAAATTACTTTTGCAGGTTTTAATTTGGACCCCATTTCAATGATATTGAATCTACAGCAAATTTAGAAATTAATAATGCAACACATCTTACTGTAGGATTGACATGTACAAAGTTCCTTGTGCAATGGGATCCAGAGGTCTGAGTTTTGCACACTGGAATTCACGTGCTAAAATGTGCACCTTCTATATGGTAAGCTAAAACAAAATTGCCCAAGTTTGTAGCAAATGATAGGCCTTCTCCAGGAGGTGTTTGGAGAGGCTCTGTGGGGAAGGATTGCAGTCTGGTCCTGCTACCACTGTGCACTGAGGGTGTATTGTTCAAAGTGGTCACATGTGTGGCATTGATGCTTTGTAAACGGAATATATTAACTTGATGGCACTATGAATGAATTAACTTTACAACACTGTGAATGTGTAGGCTGGGTGACACTATGAATGTAATGAAAGTCATGTACAGTTTTGTATTTCTTGTTTATTTTTTTAATGAATAACACTGCCCATTTGGAATCAGGCACAAAGAGAGGGCTAAGCCAAGTATAAACTTTGCTTGCAAGATGTCTTCTTCAAATGGGGGCTTTCTGTATGCCATGTCTTTTTAGTTTCCAATGATCATTTAATGAGAGGAAACATTGCAATCTTCTCCACCTATTGTAGAAAATGAGGTTGCCTAACTGATCTCTGTGATCAACTTAAGTGCCAGCTAATGCTGCATTACCTGCCCATTTGGATGCAGTATTGAGCAGCAGTGCACGTGACAGAATGCCAACAGAATATGTTATGAAAGAGCCCCAGAACCTATTCAGAGACCCATTCCTAACATGTTGTGCTGAGAGAGCATCACACCAACGTACCTAGAAAGTCCACAACTATAGTTGCAACTACTCTCCGAGAGTCTTTGTCACATTTACCATAACTGATTTAAAGACAGAGTTTGGAATCACTTCATGGGTAGTGGGCAGAAGTTCCGCCACATTATATAGATGGACCGAATTATGGTGATTTATTTCCCATCATCACTAAGAATGTTTTAAGATCTCAAAAAGATGAACATCACGAATGCAAGCAGAAGCAGCTGCTCTTGTAAACTGCATTGAATGATGCCAAGATTTTCTATCAGCTGGAATGATTTAATTTTTGGTTAAATGTCAAGATTTACTGAAATGGCAGGCATGTCCAAGATGCCCCAACCACTGTGAATTAATAGACAGAGAACAGAGTGGAGCATTCCTGTGATTTGTTGTTACACACTTGCTGCCAGGATCTTGCAGTCTTTAACTGGGTTTCATAATGATATGCTACATTATTTTTAAAAATATAAAGCTATAAAATTCTGTCATTTTAGAAGAACTATGTGGAATAATGTACTTTATAGTTGTGATGTGTACCGTGGAACACAATAGCCATTGGCATATTATTGTAATACAGGCTTAAAAATATAAGCAAATATGTGAAACTGCTATATGAAGGAAAAACTTTTAAAGGTAGCTTTCATCACCAGCAGAAAGACCAGACCATTGAGACCAAAAATAGAACAGTCAAATACAAATAGATTAGAGATGAAAATAATCTCAGTAGGTGATAGACTAAGCTGTGCTTTATTGTTCTTCTAAACCAGACTTTTGGAATCATGTTTGTTTTACTTGGGTGTAAGAGTCTGGTGCCAGGTTACAGAATACAGGTTTGACAGCAATTGACAGTGGATAAATAAGAGCCAGTGCCTGGCATTGGATTCCTGTGGTGCAAATTAGAAGGATATAGAATCAACTAAATGTCCTAGGCCTTCTTTTCTTCTGTCTCAGAATTGGAAATGACTCCACTTTTGCTTGCTGTTCTATGCTCACATCAAATGAAAAGACAGGAAAAGAAAATCTGCCAACCCACTTAGATTGGTGCATGTAATGACACTGGAATCTACCGTTACAATCTACTCCAACTAACAGCTGTACAGAATTACAAAAAAAATGTAGGTAAATTCAAGGAAAACAGCCAGGAATATTTCTTTGTTTCCTATTCCCTTCCGTTCCTGAATTTTGATCAAACAATTCCAGACAACCACAGTGAGCAACAGACATGCTCTTCATGCTAGGAATTTGTGCAACTTAATACTTGCAGCAATGGTTTACTGCATGATCAATGTCAATGGCCACTTGCACTTAGCCCAGTTACTGTATATACTTCTGTGGTAACTATTTGCATATTCTGATCTTCTCTGATCTGTCCGATTCAAATAACCTATTGACTTAATAACCTATTGATATGCTGTTTTAATGCAAATTATAATTGTTAATGGGGAAGGTGGGAAAGTGGGGTTGAGGTAGAAGATCAGTCTGGCCTTTTTGCACGGTAGAGCAAATTAAGTTTATTGTCATGTGCACAACAACGTGCAGTGACAAATTTACTTCCAACAGCATCACAGGCACATAGAGTTAGAAACACAACATTCACAAGAAAAACATAAACAAAACATAAATTATACACAATTACACAAGAAAGAACACAATTAGAACAAAAAAAATAAAGTTTATTGCAGTGCAAAGTGGTCAAAATGGTCACAATGTTCAAATACTGAGATAGTGATTAGGGTTGTCCAGGTTGGTTCAAGAACCAAATGGCTGAAGAGAAGTAGCTGCTCTTGAACCTGGTGGTGTGGGACTTCAGGCTGCCCGGTGGTATACACTCCAGGTATGCTGCACCGATACTGGAGAGAGAGTGAATACTTGGGATGGAGGGGTTGGAGCCAATCAAGTAGGCTATTGATTACTGAGGTTCAAAAATAAGCTGATAGGCCTTGTACATCTTCTTTGAACTTTCCCCCTCTCACCTTAAATGCATGCCCTCTAGTATTAAACATTTTGACCCTGTGAAAAAGATACCAGCTATCTACTCTATCTCTGCCTCTCATAATTTTGGATTGAATTTGTGTTTTGTGGACAGGACATACATAGGCAATTTTTTGCACTATTATGTGGATGACTGTTGTAGCTCTATTGAAACAACTTGTCTGGAGGTGTGGGTAGCTCTCGAGCACAAGCCTTCGACATTACTGAAGGGATGTTTTCTGATACTATAATCTTTGCTAGATTCAAAGCTCTCAGTTGTTGCACAAATAAAGAATCTAATAGGTTTATGACTGATTTCTGTGATGGCATGAACCTCAGAAGGAGGCTGCCATATGTTATCCAGTTGGAACTTAGGGCAGACGGTGATTGCAAATGTTTGTGTATACAAACAGGCAGTTTCTCCTCTGAGTTAAAATTTACCCTCTATGCCCAGCAACACATTGTAATTAAAGGAAATCCCTGCGGAACAGAAATATCCAAACAGACTTATCCAAAAGCACCAAAAGGTCAGAGGAAGATAGCATTAGATAACAGAAGCTGCTGTCTGAGAAGGTTGGAAGGTCATCAAGGACTATCTGGAGCCATTGAAGGATTCCTTAGCACAGATTCAGATGGGTTCTTTGGAATGACATGTGTTTCATAGAACATGGAACAGTACAGCACAGGAACAGGCCCTTTGTCCCATGATGTTGTGTTGAATTAATTAAGCTGATGAGACCAAATCCCTTCTGGTTGCATAGGGTCCACATCCCTCCATTCTCTGCACACTCATGTGCCTATCTAAGAGCCTCTTAAAACCTCTATCATAGCTACCTTCACCACCACCCCTGGCAGCACATTCCAGGCACCGTGTAAAAAACCTGCCCATACATCTCCTCTGAACATTTGCTCTCTCACCTTAAATGCCCTCTAGTATTAGACATTTTGACTCTGGAAAACCAGCTGTCTACTCTTTTTATGCTTCTCATAATTTTATCAACATCTATCAGGTCTCCCCTCAGCCTCCACTACTTCAGAGAAAACAACCCTAATTTGTCCAATCTTTCCTTACAGCCCATGTCCTTTAATCCAGGCAGCATCCTTGTAAATCTCTACTGCACCTTCTCCAAAGCCTCCACATCCTTCCATAACAGGGTGACCAGAATTGAATGTAATACTCCAGATGCAGCCTAACCAGAGTTTTATAAAGCTGTAATGTAACTTTCTGACTCTTGATCTCAATGCCTTGACTAATAAAGGCAAGCATGCCATACGCCTTCTTTATCACCCTATTGACTTATGCGGCCACTTTCAAGGAGCTATGGACTTGGACCCCAGGATCCCTCTGTACATCAATGCTGTGTACTTTCCCTTTACATTTGATCTCCCAAAGTCTGACACCTCAATTTGCCTGGATTAAACTCCATCTGCCATTTCTCTGCCCATATCTGCAACTGATCTATATCCTGCTGTATCCTTTGGCAACCTTCTATACTATCCACCATGCCACCAATCTTTGTGTCATCTGCAAACTTGCTCACCCATGCATCCACATTTTCATCCAAATCATTTATCTCACAAACAGCAGAGGTCCCAGTATGGATGCCTGTGGAACACCACTAATCACGGACTCCAGCCAGAATAAGACCCATTGATCACTACCTGCAAGCCAATTCTGAATCCAAACAGCCAACTCACCATGGATTCCATTCATCTTAATCTTCTGGATGAGCCTACCATGAAGGACCCTGATGAATGCCTTACTGAAGTCCATGTAGACAACATTCAGGGCTCTACTTTCATTGATCATCTTCAATACCACCTTGTCAAACTTAATCAGTTAGTAAGACATGACCTGCCCTGCATAAAGCCATGCTGACTGTCCCCAATTAGACCATGCTTTTCCAAATGCTCATAAATCCTATCCCTAAGAATCCTCTCCAAAAGATTCCTTCCACTGACGCAAGACTCACTGGTCCACAATTTCCAGGATTATCCCTATCTCCCTTCTTGAACAAAGGAACAACATTAGCTACTCGCCAGTCCTCCAGGGCCTCGGTTAGAGAGGACACAAAGATCTCGGTCAAGGGCCCAGCAATCTCATCTCTTGAGACTTAAAAAGTTTCAAATGACTGCTTTTCCTGTAGTCATTACTGAATTACCTGTACTGCTTTAAACTGGTGATTCTAAATTTGAATGTATGGTGGATGTAGTGCTGGATAGCATGAGAAATCTTATCACAGATTATGTTGCTTGTGCTGCTAGGATTCACCAGTGTACCCACAGAAATGACCATTTCTATCCTGTGTATTTAACAGACACTAGAACCTGGGAGGCTTTCCATAAAATCGATGGAGGTCCCGGTGTTGCCAGCACTCACACAGGACTGATAAGAACAGCAAGTTACACACCCATTAGCTTATCTTTACTTCAGCGATTAGCAGGGATAGATCACTAAATTGCCGACCACTTGGACTTTGTTTTTCAAGGTACGCTTCTTTTTGTCACCAAAGTCAAATGGAGCTTCTATTTAAACTAGCTTAAAAAGAATTCCATTGTTTTATTCTGTTGGTATCATTATGACAATGGTGTTCTCAATATCTGGTGTAGCATAAAACATCTGCAGTAATTTTGGTTTGCCTGATGCAGATTGATAATATGAGATCACTGGGCCCTGTGTGGAGAGTTAATTCTTCAACAACAAGACTGAGTCTCTTCACAAAAGTACCCAAAAGGAAAATATATCTGTTATTATAACTGCCAATCTTTTACTTGCTCTGCCTATAAGTCATCTTCTTAATGGAATCCATATCAGGTATAAAAAAACAACTCATGTCCTTAACCTCTGAAAATTGTAAGGTATGGGCTGTGTCGATTTATTAGTCCAAATTTATTGCTGACATTATTGCAGGTTCTAACAAGGTATGCAGTTTCTACTGATGCCTTCATGTTCTCCCTCTCTATCCCTGTTCTTCCAACTGAACCCCCCTTTCTCTATCTTTTGATCTCGCTCTCCATGTCATAGTGCTTTCTACTGATCCCCTCACTCTCTCTCTCTCTCTATCCTTTGTCTCTCTCTCCCAAACCCGCCCGCTACCCCTTCTCATTGCAGTGATCAATTCATTGTCATTCTCCGTCCCTCAACTGCCCTCTCGCTATCACTGCTCCTTTAATGGATCACCTCACTCCTCTCACTCTCTCTGGCTCTCTCTGTTCTTCCAAATGAATACTTCTATCTCCCTCTCTCAATCTCCCTCCCACTAGTGATGCCTTTCTACCGATCCACTTATTCTCTCTTGTTGTGATCCTGCTCTTTCCACTAACTCCCCCCACCCTTGTACTTTTTACAGATCCCCTTCCTCTATCTAGGTAAATCTCTCTCTCTCTTTTCATTCATTTGTTCTTCATGCTAGTTCTCTCTCACTATTTTTCTTTCAGTCATTGGTCTTTTTATCGACTCTCACACTATTTCTGTTTCCCCTTTTCTCTGTTCCTGCTATCAACTGTCTGCCCTTTTCTCTCAACCTCTCTCTGCCCCCCCCTTCCTACTGATCCCCTCCTGCTCTTTTCACTGTTATTCTTGCTCCCTGTGTCCATACTCATCTATTTATCCCCTTATTTTCCCCTTCTCTTACCTATTTCTTGCCATCGTCTTTCCCCTCCTTGCTCTTTCTACTGGTGCCCCCTGATTATCTTATTCTCTCTTGCAGTATTCTTGCTCCTTCTTCCAATCCACTCCCACTCTTCCTGTCCCTGCTACTTTGGATCCCTCCACACTGTATCTAGCCCTTGCTATCCCTCTCTGGCTCCTTTCTCATCCATTGCTTGCTCTCTCTCTCTCTCTCTCTCTCTCTCCATACTCCTCAATCTTATTTTTCTATTTATTCCTCCCCTCCCCGCTATCTTTTTTCCCAACATCCCTTCACCCTCCCATTCTTTGTCCCTTCTCACTGTATGGATTCTCACACACTTTCTCTCTCTGTGCTAAATCTTTCCACTGATCCAATCACTCTCTCTCTTTTTCTGTGTCTCTATTTTTCCACTAATCCCCTTGCTCTCCTCTATTTTCTACCTACTCTTTCTCCTGATGCTCTCACTCTCCCTGTCTATCCCTGCTCTTGCACGGACCTCTCACTCTTTCTTATCATTGCTCCCCTTGGTCTTAACACGGAATTAGAAACAGAAGCAGCAGGCCATTCCGCCCTTCGTGCCTGCTCTGCCATTTAATAGCATCATGGCCAATCTTTCTTTACAGTGCCAGTTTTCTACACTAACTGCACAGCTCTTGATTCTGTTAATAAATAAAAATCTCTCTTCCTCCCCCTCCTCCCTGTTACTTCTACTGATCCTCTCCTTTCTGTCTTACCCTGGCTTTGTCAGTTTCCCAGTTTCTTCTACTGGCCCCTTGCTTCTTCTCTCTTCAGCCACTCTTTCTCTGTCTGCATTAACCTTTCCACTGATAACCTTGCTCTCTTTCTTTCTATCGCTGCTCCTTCTGGTCATCTGACTCATTCTCCTTCTCCCTCCCTCTGTTCCTGCCCCTTGCATTCATCCCGTCTCTCACTCACACAAACGCACCCATTCACGCACTCTTTCCGTTCCTCTCTCCTCACTTTCTGCACCGGACCCTGTTTTTTTATCCCCCTCTCACTTCCGTCTCTGTTCTTTCTACTAATTGGCACTCACCCTTCCGCCGCCTCTGCTCTTTCCACTGCCACCCCCTCTCATGACATCTGCACTTTTGCTCATCCCCCCCTCTCTGTCTGTCCCCAGCTCTCTCTGTTTCCCTGCTCTCTCCCCTTGTTCTATCTTTACCTATTCCATCTATTGATGATCCCACTCTCACTGTCAGCCACTGCCCTTTCTAACGCCATTCTCCTTCTCCTGTTACACGCTCTTTCTGACCAGTCCCTCTCTCTGATCCGGCTCCTCAGTCACCACACTCGGTGCTCTTTTCACCCTGCCTGACACCGGTCTTCCTACTGATAAACTCTCCCTCTTTCTTCCTCTTACCCTGCTCTTTCTTCTAATCCCTTGCTCACTATTTTTCTGACCCAGCTCATTCTAAATATACCCTTGTTCTTTTTTTCTCACTTCGTCTTTCCCTGCTCTTTGTATTGTTCCTTCACACTATTTCTCTCTGCCTGTGTGCTTTCCATTGATCTCTTCACACTCGCTCTCTCTACCTGCAAATTCCATCACACTCCCTCATCCTCTATTCCTGTTTTTCCTATGTATCTCCTCAATCTTCCTTTCTGTCCCTATTTTTTCTGCTGATTGCTTGCTCTATCTCCCTGTGAATTGTTTCATTCGCTCTCCCTCTCTCTTCGCTGATCCATTCACCCAATCTTCCTTGTCCTCTTTTTACTGATACCCTCATTCTTGTTTTCCCTCTCCTTCTTTCTCCTTTTGTCCCTGTTGTTTTTACAGCTTGTCTCTCCCTCTTGCTCAGTTCTACCTTCCAGTTCTTTGTACTGATCCTGTCACACTCTGTCTCTGCTCTTTCGTTCAATCCCCTTGAACTTTCTGTCTCTGTTATTGCTCTTCATGTGAATTCCTTGCTCATTCCCTTTCTCTGTCTGGAGAACTCTGTTCATTCTGCTCTTCTCCCACCTCTTTCTCCATATATTTCCTTACAACAAAGACAAGAGGCCAGTCAGCCCATCACGTCTATGCTGGTTTACACAGCAATCCCATCACTCTACAAATTTTCCCCGCAACATATCCTCCTTGCATCAACTCCCGCTCTCCCTGCTCCTCCTCCTGATACCCTTCCCCTCCATCTTTCTGGTCCTGCTTGTTAGTTATATTCCCCATCCCTGCTCTTCCTATGGATCCCCTCACTATTCTCTCTCTCTGCTCAATCTACTGATCACCTTGTCTTTTACCTTGGTCTCTACCTCTAACCTTCCCATTAATCACTTTGCTGTTTCTGTCCCTGCTCATTCTACTGACACTCCGTCTCCCTCTCTCGACAGATCACCTTGTTCTTTTATCCTTCCTCTTCAGATATATCTCTTCTTTCTCTGTTCTCCTTCCCATTATCTTTGATATCCTCGATCTCTCTCTGACCCTGCTTTTTCTGTTAATCTCCTCTTCCTTTTACTATCGCTACCACTGATCTTTCTACTGATTCACTTGCTCTCTCTCTCCCTGCTGATTTCACTCTCTCTATTGTTCATGCTCTCCATTACTGCCACTTCTACAATTTGTCTGTGCTCTTTCGATTGTTGCCCATGCTCATTTGTGAAGGTTCCTTGTGCTTATGCAAAGACACCTGTTTTCTACAGGTCTCCTTATTTATTCAACCAGTGTCCTTTCTCTTTCAAATGACAGTTTTACTCTTCCTATCACAGACTACTTTGTTTACTTTAAGTGGCAATTAATATATGCGGAGCATAAAATAAATGAAGCCAGTTTTTAGTTAATTAAGTGAAAAATACATCAGATCAATTTTTTTCCCTTAAATAATCCACAACCTCATTAGTGGCTGTCAAAAAGATTTGGTATTTGTGAAATTGGACTGGTTTACTTCATGGAAGAAATATAATTTGTTGATGTATAATTCTGAAACGTGGCTGAATAGTAATTGTCATCATAAAATCCATATTCTGAGCAATTTTTACTCTTACATTACTGTCCATTTTAATTTCTTTAATATGCTGTGAAAACCAAACTGCATGTGGAATGCTTCTTAAATTTTATCAGATATGCTTTTTATATCATCGTGCTGATACAGGTGAAAAAAGCATGCTTTTCAACCAATTTGGTTAACACCATTTAACTACTGAAGCAGTCTTCAGAGCACTGAACTGAAGAAGGAGGAATGGAAATTAATTTAATTTAAGAATACACATGGTTATCACAGATACTTATTAACATGATGCAAATAGCCAAGGACATCATATTATTACTCAATGAGCTTTCATGTCAAGTAGATGGACTATTTTACTTTAATGAATGCATACTCAGAGTGATTCTGGAATAATTAGTGGATTATTTCTTTCACAAAGTCTCCAAATGCATTTTCTATCTTCCCCTGTACTTCACAATCCTAATTTCAGCACACTATTATTAGCCTCTCGCCCACAAGAGAGACAACACAAGTCCAAGAGAACTGCTCTGAATTGAGAAATTTTCACTTAAACACTTTTCTGATTTGGAAACTTGAGCTGAATCAACTTTAAAAAGTATTATCTTTGTCATGGTCTCAACATAAAAGTAATCCACTGAGAATATCTCTTTTTCATTTCATAATTAGTTTCAGATAATGAGAGATGACTTTCTCAGTCACTCTGGGTTTTATTATGACTAATTTGATTCCACTTCACTTTCCCTGCTAATTATTAACACTTGCCTTTTTATTGTCATGAGACCACGTTAAATCATTCACCTATTCATATTTTTAAGTGTTATACTGCAACGGAGATGTACGTTGGTTTTGAAATACTGCATAAAAGAGGTGAATATCTGCCTTGGTAAATTTTTTTCCAGGGCTTGAGAGTGACATTGCCTGTTTTTCTACTTACGTTAAAAAATAATCTGTTAATTACAGAATGCGTCTTCGAGTAAGGTACATGTGGGAGCTGACTCCCTCAAGAATGGTCATTTGATGATTGCAAACAATGTGCTCTGCCATACATTTTCACAGTTAGTATAGTGCAGTAGTTTAATGTTCTTGAATATGGAGAAAACCCTTTCCAATGTTTTTTTCAAAATAAAATGTCATTTGCATTTTGTTTGTCTTTCTTGGCTTAAATACATAATAGATTAACAGTTAATTATAGCAAATATTAGTGTCATTTGCAGATTTTACTGTTGTTATTGATTATGAGGATAAAATGAATGAAGTGGGTATGAATTTAAAATAATTTGACAACTGCACAATTGTTTGTAGGAATAAAGGGTGTATTACAGAATGGAGCATATTGCAAACTCACACTAAGCATGCTAGCGTTTCATTTCTGGAATGAGGAAGGAAGAATTAATGTTACCCTGTTCAACAAGCAAACACCTCCCTGCAATTGACTAAAGTTATGCTGCATTGTCGAGAGGTTTCCAAATCAGTTGTATTCTATTTATACACATCAATGTGTATCCCTGTTTTGCGAGCTTAAATAGCACAGGCAGTAACCATAAAAGTTAAATGTAATTGACTCAATTATTAAATTCACACATACTGTTCAGAATTTCAAACAAGGGACTATAAGATCCAAGCAATACATCTCACCCTTGCATCAGAAATTCCAAATATTCCGGGGGTTGTATCACCTTCTCACATTAGGTGATCTAACTCTACACTGACTTTTTCTCCATATCTCTTAACTTCATCACATATTTCTCATCATATTTTCTAATGACATAGAAGGAGGCCATTTGGTCAATCAAATCTATGCCAGAACTCAGAGCATTCCTATCAGTCACATTCCCTCATTTATTTCCCTGTAACCTATTCTCTTTCACAATCCTATCTTTCTCTCCTCCCCCCCCCCTCCCCCCACCCCACTCCTGGATTTTCCTGCCACCTAGCTAAACTAGGGACAATTTATTAGGACAAGTTAACCTACTAGCATGCCTTTGGGATGTGGGGGAAAGCAGTAGCACCCAGAGGAAACTCATGAGGGAGAACATGCAAACAAATTCCACACAGACAGCACCTGAGGTCAGGATTGAATCCAGATTACTGGTGTCATGCCTCAGCGGCACTAACTGCTACACCATCTTCTGTTAACAAGGGTCTATTAATCTTGGATGTAAAAATTACCATTTAAATTGACATAAACAGCTATCGGCAGAACCTTTGTATGTAGAAGAAGTTGATGGAGAGAAGGTCGTTTTAACTGGTTGAGCTTTCCAGGACTAGGGGATGTAGTCAGTCAGATTTCAACAGTGATGTTAGGAAACATTTTCAGCAAATATCAGTTAATTCCAACTTAAGTTGTTAATTTTACATCTAAGGTTTGCTGGCTGCAGGTATTAAGAGGAAAGAGTGAGTGTAAGAGTTAGATGACTTAATGGGATGTGGTGCTGGTGGTGTGGTTAAAGTACTGGTCTAATAACATGGAAGCCTGGATTAACAGTCCAGAGACCCGAGTTAAATCCCACTACGGCAGCTTTGAAATATAAATTTTAGGAAAAGAAGTCATTCGTAATTTATAACTATGGTGGTAAAAATGTATCTGGTTCACATGTCATTAAATGCTCCACACCAAAGTTCCAATTGCGTGATTTGTTATTTTCAATACATGGAGCTGGTGCACAATGCACTGACTATCTTCTCTTTGATAAATAACTATGTGCATTTATGGAGAACCTTATATGCCTGAAAGTACACCACTGAAATATAATCAAAGGAAAGGTGGCAAAGAGCTAAACCAGGAGGTATTAAATTATAAGTGGCAAATATTAAGAAGGTTCAAGGAGGCTGAAGCCAAATGACCAGCAATGGGATGAAGAAATAGAGAAAAGCATCAATGGTCAGTACTGGAGAAATGGAGAGGTCTTCTCAGACTGAAAGCAGTTACAGAGATATGGAGTGGTGAGGCCAGGGAGTAACTTAAACAGAAGAATGGACATTTTAAGTTAGAGGTGGAAGCCAATGTATGTCAGTGAGCAAAGAGCTGTGGGTGAATGGGACTTGGGGCAAAGTTGGATATATGTGCCTGAACTCTGGATAAGCTGAAGTTTATAGATAATGGAGATATAAAGCTGGTTAAAAAAGCACTGGCATAACCATAATTAAGAAGTGAGAAAAGCAGATAAGCTGATACTGTGTGAAGAAAGGCATGCTTTGGAAGTGGAAAAAGTGCCTTTCTGGTAGAGCAGTTATGACATCAGAAGCTCAACTTCAAAAGAATGCAGAGGTTTCAAACAGTTGGTGTATTTTCAACCACTGCTGGGAACAATGGCAAGAGCAAATACTGTTGATGGCAGGATCATTATGAGGATCATTTGTATATCTTGAGCTCAACGCTTCAGTTGTTAATGTCTAAATAATAACTTTGAAGGTTTTATCTAACATGGCATATTAATTGAATTATAAATGAGTAAGGCGGCAAACAACATCCAGAATCTGCGTTCCGTGCGCTTCTTGCTGTCACAGCTCAATTTTCACTCCGTTGCATACATCTTACAATTGACAAAACATTTCATCCAACTTGTAGGCTTCACATATAAAAATCATCCAAAAATCCTTGGCACAAGGAAACAGCTTTTCAGCAAATTCTCAAAGCTAACAAGGAATGAACTGCAACCAGTGACACTAAATATTTTGCAGAATTCTTTAACAATAATATTGAGCACAGTGAAAGGTTTGTCAGCACAGTAGCCTGACAACCTAATGCACGAGATTCAAATTATTTGGAAGGAATCACTCCAGCAGTTCAAGAAAGATGTCAAATTCAGCACACGGGGGTACCCTACACAACCATTCACACTGAGGCAATACAATTGATGCTTTGATGCACTGTTGTCAAAGTATTCCATTTGGTAAATTATTGAGGCCACGGATTAATACACAAGAAGGACCTACTTGATAGCATAGGCTAGATATAGATTTCAGACAAGTTTAGCCCCTGGAGGAGAAAAGTGTCTTCTAACCTCCAAAACTAAACCTTTCTATTTTCAAACAGGGTAGATTTTATGTATTTGTGCAAATTACAAGAATCTTCCACCACAGGGAATGAACATCAGAATTGAAGCTGTGGAGATCAGTGGGACCTATAGACAATGACCTCCACTGATTTTAATGGGCAGAAATATTTGCAAACCAGCTCTTTGTTACTCATCTTAGCTTGAAAATTCATTGTGGCTTTCCAAGGGACAACACCTCCTTTTACCTTTATATGCTGTTCAAAATATAATTCAAGGAACATACAAACTAACTGTATTTTTGAAAGGAAGTCACTCCATAAAAATCTGTAGCAAATCAAAATATCAAAGCAGGAAAAGAGTAAAGAAAGAAGAAACCCAATAGATACTCACGTTCATTCCTCAAATAATTATTGAGAAGTTGAAAAAGTGGAAAGGTGTCCCAAGAGTCCGAGGGCTGTGCTTCAAAAGTTGCATCCATGTCGACAGCAAAGAGTGACCAAAATATCTCTGCATGCTCTGCCATTAGATCAGGCCACCAAGCAAAAGCCTATGAGGCAATTACCAAATGTGAATCAAGGGCACAAAGTGGCAAATAGGCCAGTCAATTCTTCAATACCATCTTACTGTTGTTATTTGCTATGTTGTTTCTGCAAATAACTTGCTTTAAAAGAAATGAGAGAATGCACAATTTATTTGTTTAAAAAATTGCAATAACTTTCTAAATTTGTACTACCGAATGCAGAACTATACATAGTTTCCAAAACCAGCACCATTTTCAAGATTTACAATACTTCAAATGGATTCCCCATCCTGATCAAATTTGTCACATTTCCTTCACTGGAAATTGTTTGGTCTGACATGGGGGCTGTTCAAACATTAATACATCATCTGCAATGGCATGCTATCGATGGGATTAGTTTTAAACAGCATGTAAAATATGGTTGACCAGATTAAAATTTAGCTAGACACTGCTAGACATTGTGCTTGGCTGCTGCTCCCGTAGTGAGGTTTGCCGGCTGTTGCAATGGCTTGGTCAGTAAATGGTGTTAAAAAGGCAATAACTTTATTCCCATTTTATTTTATTCAGGTTATTACTTGACACTATGTGTTACATAAATACTCTGCACTGTGGAATTTTAGCATCCCATTTCTAAGCCTGCCTCCTAATTCTTTGGTCATAAAGACAAGTTGGTTTGCTATGATTTACATTATTTGCCACATACCATAATGCCATTTCTATTCGAGGACTAGGAAGGAAACAAACATCACTGAAGTATTTTGCTTCTGGCAACAGAGTAGGGGAGAGTGAGAGAGAGCGAGAAAGAGTGAGAGAGAGAGAGAGAGAGAGAGAGACAGAGAGACAGAGACAGAGAGAGAGAGAACAACTTATTGCTGTCTGGCACTTGTCAACTTTAATGTAGAGGGACATCCCAAGGGAAAGGGAAGATCAAGCGCTTTACCGAAGTTAACTGAGTGTGTGCTAGGAGGGATGTAACAATGGTGAAACTTTTATAGAGTTTAGAGCATCATGACTCTTAAACAGAGAGAATGTGTTGATAGCAATAAGTAAAAGTGGTGTAAACTGGGTAATAAGCAGAATAAGATGGATAGGAATTTGTATTTGGCAGAAAAGGCAGCAGTAATAATAGACTACTTTCGTTGGGAAATTTTGGTGATCTTTTTCTGAGACAAGATAGTGACCTTAACTCACACCACATGCCTTGCTCTTATGTCTCAAAAGCTATCTGCAAGCATGTGGTTGTGCAGCTAATCCAAACCTCACAATCTCAGCCTGAACCGTAGAGGGCTACATTTCCTGATGACTTTCAGTGGGCCATTGTTATGGCCACTGGCCTTTCTGACATGTCAGTTCAAGTGAAACAACTACCAGTGAAAACTAAAATTATAAAAATATACTAATTGGCAGTTTTTTTCATGAGTAACTATGATTAACAATATTTAATGATTTTACTGATCCTAATAAAAAAGCTGTGAAAATTTATGTAGTTATTTAAATCAGAGGCTAACACAGCAACTTGGAGGCAAATATCCAGATATACATATAAAATAGCAACAGTAATTTTTAATTTTACACAGGCAACCATGGTTCTCAGTGGACATTATTGTTCAAGGCATAACAAGGAATTGGTGTGAATCAATGGTGCGAATCCATTTACTGAGAGAGAATAAAAAAGTGGTTTTCTTTTAACTATGGAGAGATAACATTAGATTGTCAACCTGAAATGTTGACTCTAACTTTCTCCCCAAAGATTGTACCTACCCGTTGAGCATTTTCATTATTTCCTCTTTAACCTTGGATTTCCAGCATCCACAGAATTTTATTTTGTTTATTCATTTAGAAAAAAAAGAGGACAAACATGCAAAAATGAAAGATCTTCTGTGACTTAACTTTTGCCAACTTAATTTAAGCTGGAGAGACCTATATGTATTGGAGCAAATGAGAAGGTCTAAGGACAACCATTCCTCACAAATTCCATGTCACCATTCCATGTATAAATTATCTGAGACAACCAAGTTATTTTGTATTCCTACCAACTATAGGTACAGGAATGGCCAGGGATGATTGAATGAGAACTACTTATTTCTTCTCCCTCTGCTATTTACGGCTGCTTATGAATCCCATCTTTTACAATGTTGCCAACATACAAATGTAGACTATAGGGGAGGGGAGAAGGAAATAAGAATAATAATATGGGGAGAAGTGCACATATAAATTGTAAATAGAACGATTGATAAGAAGTCTCAATAAGACGCATCTCACCAATGTCACATATTTGAACTAACTTTTCATTTATTAATAAACATGCATTCAATGTAGGGAATGTTAATTCTTTTTCATCAGTAAAGTTCTTACTTATTTTAAATCAAAAATAAGTCAATTGATATCTCAGAGAAAGGTTTTCTATTGACACAGTTTATTGAGCACAAAATGTAATTCAGATTTCCACTGCAGTGTCTCTCACCCTCATATTAGGAAATGGAAGTATATTGTAGACTATTTCCCTGATCAGATACTGCCCTTTTTAAAATGACTGTGAATGGAATGCATGCATCATAACAAATGTGAAGAAATGTCCAGTGGTGGATAATACCACTGGTCACGTACCTCTCTTCCCTTTATGAATCCGCACATGTGAAAGGGGTTGTAGAATAAAAGAAATCCAAACATTTAAACAAAGGTTAATACTAAAATTTTAGAATCACATCATACATTCCTGCAAACATGCATCCATTAACCAATTGTGTATTTGAATATTAATTCCTATCCAAATCTAGCCATTAATCCAAATCTTCAGGAGCCTTATTCTGTGAGATCTTTCACATGAAGTGCTGTGTGAAGAAACACCTCAAGCTATACCAATAATGCAATTAACCTCCGTGCATACTTCCTTCATTGGTAAGTCAGTTCTATTCTGTTGCTAGTATATGCAGAAGATGTGTAAGCAGCCATGAAAAATAATGAATATTTTCCATTAATAGTCTTGATATTTGCTGGTTTTTTAATGGTTTCAATTAATTATTTCCTTGACATTTTCAAAAGATAATCATTTTTAGCACTGATTATTGCATAATAGAATAACTGAAATATAAGTAGCTTCATCAATCCAGGTTTATGAGTCATGGCTGATGCTTCTTACTTTAATACTCTGCAATGTGCATATTTACATATGCTATGAATTTTTAGAGTACAGCCTTTACATATTCTGGCAAAAATTAGCCTGTCTTGCATCATATTTATTTTGTATTTACGTTTCCTTTCCCTTCAGATTTTTGTGACTCACTCTACCTGTGTACATCCAAAAATAAAAATGTAAATATAAATCACATTGAATATCAACCCAGCTAATTATTTTTGGAATATTACCATAATTTTGCATCAAATGATTGGCAGCAAATTCCGGATTTATAATACTGACTGAAAACACAGATACTGCTTGGGATATTTTAATCTCCATCATTAATTGTCTTGACTTGCAGCCTTTCCATGTTCTATAGGGGTTCTACAAATGTCAGTGTAGTGAATGCATAGTGGAAAAGCCTTTACTTTAAAATGGTTATATTCATTTCACAGAGTAAATAATTCATGATTTCTGAATTAATTTAATTAGGAATGTCTGCTGTTATCTCTACAAAATTATTATGATTAATATTCAGACTAGAATTGAAAAAGAAAGAGCTTTATATATAAAGTGACACTTTACCATTTCTCATGAAGATTTCAATCTGTTTTGTAAACAACAAATTGTTCTCATTGATTTGAAATGGTATTTCCTTTGCACAGTAAGCAGCAATGTGATGAATCTCTATCAATACCATATACCATCTGTTGTTAAGAGAGTAATACTGGACAGGGTATCTGGAGTTTGATGAGATCTTTAACGTACATCTGAACCACTGCAAAAGCCAGTGTGGTGCTCCGACCATGCAGAACCTTTCCTTGCTGGAATGACATCTCAGCATCAACAATGCACAGTAGTATTGGAGTCTCTTCCAATCCCCTCCCTGTTCTCATGCTGCTCTCCTTCAGACTGACCTTTTAAAACCACCATCAAGTGACCACTCTTCAAAAAACACAACCATAACTTCCCCATCCTTGTAAACTGCAGTGCATTGACAGCATCTATATCATCTCCAAAATCTTCAGATGTGACAACCTTCAAAATTCATATCCAGCCTTTGCACATCACTGTGATTGAATCTGTCCAATATTTCCACAGCTTTTAGTAAAGCAGGCTCCATCGTAAATGGACTTCCCTGCACTAACTTCCTCAATAAAATGTCCTCTGACCAAACATTTTGTTATCTCTTCTAAGAATCCCATTGGCTTAGCTTCCATTTTGTGATTATCTTCTGTAAAATGATTTGGAACTTCATTTTCTACAGTAAGGAAGTCAGTGCTGGCTTATTGCTGGATTGCGCAACTTTCTGATGTGGAGGTGACAAGATTATCAACTGAGCCAAGCTGACAGCTGAGTGACGTCTCGGAAAACAAATTTCCATTGGATATTGGTCATGTATCTAGCTTTGAACAGTATCCTGCTTTGATTGACTCTAATAGCGATAAATATTAGAACTCCAGCTGCTACTGAACATCAGTATCCAGCATCAACCTTCCTCAATTTGACTAGCTCAAACTTCAACCAAGGTAAATTAGCTCGCCAATTTAAAGTGAAGTAAACAGGAAAACAGTGTTTACAGATCCAGCAGGTTGTAAAGAAGATATGAGAGGATGTTAATGGTGATCATACAGGCAGAGAGAGACTTTGATAAGAGCAGAGCAGCTGGGTTTAACTGCAAGAATAAATAACAAATCAGTAGCACACAGCAAGAGGGTAATCAGGTGAGATTAAAAAGAGCAAACAGATTGGAAACTGAAAAACAGCACAAAATAATTTATGTCCTCAGTTACTTCTTCCTCCAGATATGCATGTGAATGACATATATTATCTCACAAAGTAAAATGAATAATACGTTATAAATGAAATAAAGTTCTTCAAAGACTATAAGGATCCAAAAAAAAGCAAGTCACAGGGCAGATTCACTACAGGACACAAAGAAATTAGTAAGAGATTCATAGACACTGACAACCATGATGAGGCTGTCACTAGATGCTGTCAAGAACTAGTAGATCAGATGCATGCACATCAGCTGCACATTATTCTATGTAAAACTACTGGAATTGATTATCAGGATTAATGATAATTACTTTAAGTTAAGTTGCAAGATTAGATACAAGTTTGAGAAATGAATTTGGAAACTGTTCATTACACAGAGTAATCAGCACTTGGAATGACCTTCCAATGAAGGACAAAACCTGAATTATTTAAGAAATATGAGATGCTGGGGCTTGTGGCAGAGGAGGTTCTGAATGATGGTTGATACCAATGATCCATTGGTTAGTCGTCATGGAACCAAAGATATCATGAAGGCTGAAGAAAAGGTCTGCAGCCTCCCTCGCTTCCCAACACTTGGTCATCATTCAAGCATATTACAACATTTCAAGTGCACATTCTTGTATGTTGTTTAATGTGGTGAGGATTCTTACACCTAGCACCTTTTCAGGCAGTGAGTTCCAATCCTCCTCCCGTTCAATAATATCTCCCCAACTAATCTTTCTACTGCTAGATTTAAAGATGGGAAATAGTTGTCGGGTGAAGTGAGAAGGCACATTCTATGTAGGCAGAAGCTGGTTGGAGTTAGTTGCTTGAAGATGATTTGGTCCCTTTGAATATGTTGATAAATTTAATAGTTGTACTTAGAGAAATGAAGAGCATTTCTGTCATTACAACTCTGGTTTGCGATTTGGTTCACGTGTACTTCAACCATTACATTCCATGATCCAAATCTACAGCAAAAAAAGCTTGTGATTTTCATTGTAATTTGTAAGTACTGTCCAACAGTTTGGGACCATTATATTTTTCATTGAGGAAAAATCAAGCCTTACCTCTGAATGGTGCTCTTCATTTTGCTGAAGTACCTCAATGCATAGTTCTGCCAGTCGAATCACATCGTCCAATCGTTTGGCTGGAGTTCCTTGGCTTAATGCTTCTGTTATCATTGAATGTAAAGAAATTTAACACAACTATTTATAGGTTGCAAGAGTGAACAAAACCTTTGGCACACAGCAGCAGCTTATGAGCAATGATGGTAATATTACATTTATCTGATGACAATATTCTGTTGGAAGCCAACCTATTCAGGCCAGAGGATGGATAAAAGTGCTTGGGAGTGTCCCATAGATGCCTTGCTACTCTCAAGGATAAGAAGCAACAAAACACAACCAACTCCTGACGGTCTGAAAATTACAGGGAAACAGTATGATGGGAATCCCTCTACTGCTTGCACTCTTGTGGATATTTTATCCCAAGTTTCACATTGGTGCATGCTTCCTACCCTTCTCTGGCTCATGCCTACTTGGTGGACTGCTGATGGCAACATTCACTCAAGCTTCATTCCCAACAGTTAAAATACATAGTCCCAGCATTCATCTCACTGGGTTATCACCTACCTGCAAAATAAAGGAGGGGAGGGCTGTGCACTGTATAGGGGGCTTCTCGTGTGTGATCCATATCCTAGATCTACAAATCTGAGCTTATATCTTGTGAAAGGAGGGCAAAAGCTACAGGTGACCACTGTGGATAAACCTGTTTTCTGCAAGGCATATTGGCTCCACATTGGCTCCTATCCCTTAGATTTTCCCCACAGCCAGTAAATTACATGTCTTTGTCCCTATTCAATTCCCTTTTGAAAGCCATGGCTTACTGAGCACCTACACAAAAAGTGCTGGAGGAACTCAGCAGGTCAGGCAGCATCTATGGAGAGAAATAAACAGTCAATGTTTCAGTCCTTATGAAGGGTCTCGGCCCGAAACGTCGACTGTTTATTTCCTTCTATAGATGCTGCCTGACCTGCTGAGTACCTCCCGCACTTTTTGAGTATTGCTCCAGATTCCAGCATTTCCAGAATTTCTTGTGTCTCTATTTTACTGAGCACCTGCATAGTATCACTGTTAGGAAAGGAGGGGAAATCAATATGTACTTGATACAGCCACAGACAGGAAATTGGTTGATGCCCGTTTTCGTTGGGTTGAAAAGAGGATTTGATTGCCACTGGAGATACCATCCCAATATTACAGGGTGTTGGCTGTAAAACAGCATTCAGAGTAAACCAAAGCCTACCAAAGCTGTTCTGCTCTATTACTGCCAGCTATGCTAGTGATTGCAGATATTGTTGGCAGTACACTGGTGAGTTCAGCTAGTTTTCCATCAATGCCATCTCATCTCTCCAGTATCCATTATTTGTTTTCCCTCAGCTTTTCCATCACAGAATCACAGAAAGGCTACAGCAATGGAAAGAGACCATTTGGTCCATCAAGCTCTATGTAAGAGAAATCTAACCAGTTCTACTCTGCCACCCCATCCTTTGGCCCTGCAAGTCTTTCAGTGGAGATAATTTTTCCACCACAATTGAATCTGCCTCCACTGCTATCCCTGGTATTGCATTCCAACCCCTTCCCACACACTGCATAAACATTTTCTCTTGTGTCACTTTAGGTTATTTTGTCAATTACCTTCATTCCACAACCACTGGTTCTTGACCCCTCTGCTACTGGGAACAGTTTCACTCTATCTACTCTGTCCGTAACTTTCATGACTTTAAATACCTCTCTCAGATTCCCTCATAACTCCCTCTCCTCCAAGGAGAACAACCCCAGCTTCGCCAGTCTGTCTACATAACCAAAGTCCCTCGATGATGGAATGAGGCCTTTGACGCTGACTAAGTAGGCAGGTTGACTGCTTTGCCTGAGTAGTACAGGGAATTAGAGAGTTTGCAGGCTTCTCCATTGTACAACAGTTAGAATGATGTTTGACTTGATAATGCAGTATTCACACCATCTGTGTCAAAGAAAGAGTCGGAATGTAAAGTTTTAGAATGGGTATAAAACAAATACGAAAGTAAGGCACTGTATTTTCCATCCATTGCACACTGTGACAAAAATACTGTTAATGCACAGCTACTTTCAGGCTAATAGAGCAACTACTGATTATAAATCATACTCTCCTCATGGGTGGTTCAGTCCTTTCCACCATTCCTCACCCTCCCTGCCCCATTATCCCACCATACTAAAGTAAATATGCTTTGCTGTCAGGTTCAGATTACCTGAACCCATCATTACTTCCAATCCCACCTTTTAATTCTGCCCATGTGCAGCCTAGCCTCTGACAGATGGAGACAACAGACATCCTGCTTGTCAAACCTGAAACGTTTACTCTGCTTCTCTCAGATGCTGCCAGAGCTTCTGAGTACATCCAGTATTTTCTGTTTTTATTTCAGTTCTACAGCATCCACAGCTTTTTAAAATTTTTTTTTAATGTCAATTGTATGCTTAGAACACAGAACAGTACAGCACAGGAACAGGCCCTTCGGTCCATCAAGTCTGTTTCCAGCACTATGCCGAATTAAACTAAGTCTCTTCTGCCTGTACATGATCCATATCCCTTCATTCCCTGTATACTCAAGTGCCTATCTAATAGCCTCTTAGATGCCGCTGTCGCATCTGCTTCTCTATGGTAGGGTTGGTATCACCATCTCTCCTTCCCTACGTGACACAAGGTGTTCTGCTATTACGCACTGTTCCATCTAATGCCCTGTGTGGGGCTGTAGATTCCCACCTAGCTTCAGCCAAAGTTGAACAAGAGTTCCAAACTGCTGTACAACCGCCTTGCAATGGCTTGGTTCCTCTTCAACCGACAAGGAAGAGGCGTGAAGCACCTACTCCTCTGCCACTACAACCATAGAATTGCTCAATGGGAGGCTTGCACACTAAGGGGCTCAACAACCAAAGCATTCCTGCCAAACTTATAGTTAATAGCAACATTAAGCAATCAAAACTTGCGGTAGTGGTTCATTACTCAGTGATGTCAACTACAGGCCATCTGTGGGTAACGAACAGACATCTATATGTCAATTTTGTCCTTCAGGCGGAAAATACTCAAAAATCACTCAATATGGTAACCGTACCTCCGTAGCCTTGGAATGAATGGCATTAAAAGCACATAACACGGATAAGAAAGAACAATTACCAAAAGTGGAGAGAGAGAGGAAACTGTTCATAGGAACAAGCGTATGTACGTACATCAGACTTTTGAATTTAATAATATTATGTGAGCTTGTTCATATGTAGGGGTGTTAATAAGTTGTGTGTTCGTAACTTGGGGGTGGCCTGTAAATGTTTTCACCAATGCTTTGCTGAGAAATGTCACTCACCACCAGTTTTGTTCACAACCTGTAATTAAGGTTCAGGAGTCCAATAAGCTCCTTGACCTTGTAAACCATTAGTTCATAGATAAACTATACCTCACTTCCCTTTACCAACACATCTTACAAGAACCCATCTATCTCAATCTTGAAAGCTTGACTTGTCTCTGAGGGGCAAAAGTGTTTCCCAATTGCCCCCTAATTGCTCCAGCAACAACCCCTCCCTCTAACCCCACCCCAATTTTTCATTCTGCTGCCAAAGGAAGTATTTTTTTTGTATCAAATATGCCAAGTTCTTTTCAAATGTTTTGATTAGGTCTATCTGCTATACACAAGGAAAATGAATTTTCAAAGAAAATGCTTTGAAAGCTTTTAAAAGATTGTACTCTGAATGTTTCTGACAGGTGTTAATCGAAAATGATAGGCTAAACAAATATTGTCTCATTAAAATATCCAGCTTCAGTTATATACTGATCATTAACCTTCTGACAGTGTAAGGAATCTGTCTCCTTTTGTGCTGAAGACTATATAGTAGAATTAGTATAATGTCCGAAAGTCTCATTTTACCATTTTGTAATAATTAGAGAATATTTCTTAACTCTTTGGAGCCTATAATTCAAATGTTATTAAAAGCAAAGTGTTTTTCTTTTGTTTTTGATTCCTATCCATTTAAAATTCATTGACAGAGATACAAAACCTAGCAATTCTTCAATTCCAAGAAAGGTTAGGCCAAAGCAGGTTTTGTGAGGGTTCTCCATTGCAAAATTCTGTTGCACGTGAGGTCAGAAGAATTGGGGAACAGAAACCGCTGAGGGCTTACATTAACCAGCTTGCTTTATCAACACCTTATCACCATGTCAATCCTTGCATCGCCCTATCACTCTATCAGAGATATTGTCACTGTTTATCCATCCTTCCTCCACCTTCTCTGCATCTAAAAACTAACTTATTTTCTTTCTGGCTGAAGGGTCTTTGACTTAAGACATTAACTCAGTTTCCCTTTCCACAGATGGTACCCAAACTGTTGGGTGTTTCCAGTATTTTCTGTTCTTTGGTCAGAAATATTGTTATGCTTCATAACACACTACCTCGGCCCTTATTTCCAAGCTATCTAATTGGTGCCAAGAAACACTCAACAGGACAAGGGACACTAACCTGACTTCTTTTATTACAAGAGATCTGAAGGTTTCTGGTAATTTATGAAAGCTACCAAGACTACTTCCCTGAAAAAGACATTTTCCCTGGGAGAGCACAGCAGATCCCACAGCAAAGTGTTGGTGCATTGTAAGGGTTGTACAAAATGTATGTATCTCCCTAGTGGAGATACATACCTGGGGAGACCAAATGTTGGCCTGCCAGGGCTGCAACCCAATCAGACGCCAAGTGTGTGCATATGATGCTGTTGGTTGGACATTTGCCATCCGAGCCTGTGACCTGAAGGAACTCAGGACCAGCTAAATTCAAAAGCATCTATGTATGCTGAGGGACTTACCTCTGGCTTGGAACCTTTACTGCCTATTTAGATATTTGAGAACTGCAATTTCTGATTCACACCATCACGACTAATGTATCAGATTTTCACTTCTGTGTGGTATTCAATATTCTTTTTAGTTATTGGAAATCAAAACTACCTGCTGTAATTGTCAAGACCATTCTGTGTTAATAAAGTAGAATTCAAGGCATAAATTACAAATTATGCAAAGAGTTGTCACTTAAGAGGATTATCACACAGTAGCATGCATCAAAAAACATTCTAAGCATCTCAGCCCAGCCTGCAGTTGATTATGGCAAAGGTTTTCTTTAACTATTCCAGTGTATAGTGTTCTACAAATGCAATGAAAGGTCAAGTGACAAGGCTGAATTATATTCACAAAACTAGCAGTGAAAATGTCAATGTTTTTTTTCCCATATAACATAATAACAGGAATAACATACTGCTGTTCAAATTGGAACCTCAACATTGGAAGCACAGCACAAGGCCAGTTTTAGTGGGAGGCCCAAAAGCTACTCAAGTAATCACACTGACCTGTGGTTCATGGCCTAGTTTCCATGGCCAATGTAACTGCTAGCAATGGACTGCTTGATGCAAGTCCACAATCTTAATGCTATTATCTCTCTATACAGCTAAATAACATTTTAAAAAACCTTGGGACGAGAGAAGCAATCTGTTAAAGTCAACCATTTCTTTCTCTTCTCTTTTTTATTGCTTGCTTTTTCAACATCTGCACTTTAATGTACTTAATCTGCTTTAATGTATTTAATCTACTTTATTTGTAACTATTCCACCTTCTCCTTGCTTTACTGTTACCAGTTACTTTATACCTTAATGTGCACCTTACACTGATCTTCACTTGCGCCCATTACTATTCAGCTCAGAGAGTTATGCACAATTTTTGTAAAGTAAGGTGACCGGGGTGGGCATGTTTTACAAGATTCCACCCCTGTCATATTGGATTCAATCTAGGTCTCAGAATGGTTTCTTATAAAATTAGAGTCTACTGCTAACTCACACTTCTGCCTAATGCGATAGCGTAATCACACTGACCTGCAGATCATGGCTTATGTTTCCCAATGTAAGGGGCACAACTTGATGTGAGCCCAGAATTTTCATGCTATTGTCTCTCAATGCTAAATTGATTTTAAAATCAAAATGGCTAAATGCCATTTTAAAATAAAATAAAACACCTCTCAATATAATTTCTGATGCAAGCAATAAATTGTTCAGTTGATCAAAGATCTGCATTTGTAATCATGTTTATGGACTGACTTAGGTTCTTAACAAAATGCTTACATTAATAAAGTGGGGTAAACTGGTTTACCTTTCACTACAATAAGAAAAACACATCTTTTGGCTCTTAACCAGTCTGATCACTACTTCATCCAATACTATTCATTCTATGAGATATTTAACAATGTTACATGCCTATAAGTGCAAGTGTTGCTTTCTTTTCAATTTTTTTCTTATAGCTAACAGCCTTTCTACCTCTTCATAACAGGCAGCTTTAGTTCACAACACATATCCATTTCTAGCATCTGCAGTTTCTCTTGTGTCTCCAGTTTTAGTCTGCAATCTCTCAAAACAGCTATTCCAAGTCTCTGAGAGCCATCTATGCTTGTAGTGCATCAACCCCGCTGCTAAAGAGACACATGGAAACCATTAATGTGAGCTATGAAATAAGCATTGACCTTGGTTATGATACGAGTAATGCTATGCTCCCAAATGGCACACTCTTATGAGAGTGTTACAAATCTGACACTAATCTTCACTTTATCATCATTAGGAACAGGTTTAAAACCCAATTATCATTGCCCATTGCCAGCTTGTTAACAGTAACCTTTCAAAAATTTAGTCCCCAGAAACTGCTCTATGTGGGAAGACTGCAATTGTGGAACCATCTTTGGGTTGAGCTTTGTTGACAGAAGGGAAACAAGACTTCATCTCAAACAGCAATTGATTTTAAGAGATCTCCTTGGGATATTGCGGCAATAAATAAGGTTAAAGAAAGAGAGAAGTTAGCCTTGGCACTTGCCTTACTGAAAAAAAAACTACTTTTCTGCTACAGAACAGAATATGACGAAAGATCTTGGATGCTTAACTAACATATTTCCAACATGCAGAAGCCACACAAATCGACTACACTATGCATCAACTGCATTGTCAAAGGCTGCTGGAGACAAAAGGAAATGAGTACGGTACTTGTGTTTTGTTTAGAAATGCCACTTTGCTTCAGATCGGATGCACTCGTCTGCTTTTTGGCTGGCAAAAGCTGCCATGGAGGCTGCTTAGACTTGGGTGACTGCACTGTGATATTCAGGCGTGGAAGATGGGGTTTTAATATATATAAAAAAGAACAAGGGAGAGAGAACAAACAATAACCATGTAATAGAATAATGAAGAGGCTGATGCAAAGGAAAGCAATGAGGCAGAAACGCACAATATCTTAAAAGAATGCACTCTGCTGAACTGCACTAAGGCCACTGGCTCCAGGCATCCACAGCAGTTCAATTAACAGCATAGGCAATATAATGGAGTGTTGGTAAAAGGGCACTTTGAACAGCTCTATTAATGGAAATGCGAGTCTCAACATAGCTGTTCAATTATTGTGAATACTTCAGAAACAAGCATGGACAAAATAATGAAAAAAAAGCACTTAAATGTGCAAATGGATGACCGGTACAGAACAACAGGCCAGCTAGACCACATAACAAGGCCGCAGCACCATTCAAAAGGTGCAGCTGAAATGATAAAACTGGAAAGAGTGAGACTCAAGTGGCTGATGCAAATGATCAACCTTGGAGTAAGTACAAAGATAACATTACTTTTCAGTACTTCTCAATACAGTCTACAAGACTGCAGTGTGACTTCAATACCACCACTGTCTGAATGGCAGATTTGAGGGGGCTGTCAATGGGGGACGTTATATAAATCATCCAATTCACAATATGAAGAAGAATATGCACATACCTAGCAGCATTCTGCATCCCACCCTCTTAGATTTTATAACATCTGTGCAATATTGATTGGACACATCACTATTGAACAATGATATGCTTCAGTAATTTTCCGGAGAGCCACTGGATTACAATACTTGAACCCCGTAAGAGACTGGTTTTAATTGCTATTTTACATTAGCTGTGTTATTTTGGAATATTCTGGGAAGGGATGCCTTTTAAAGTTTGCCTAACATTTTGATCCATTTTGTTTCAATGGGAATTGGGCATTAAGAGATTTTGGTCTCCAGCATATCAAATTTCAAGTCACTCTCTTTGGAGCATCGTGTGGGGATTTGTCCTGAGGGTGCCTGTCACTGGGTAGTCTTGGCAAAAATGGTCTTCGCACCACAGTGACAAACTGGGAACCCTGCAATACTTACCTAAACCTCTGGCAAAGTACTCCTCTCAACCTACTTATCTCCAGCTCTACCTCCACCTAATCCCCACCCAAATCTCCCCAGCCCCATCTTGTGCCTCAACCACAAATGAATTTTGATGTTTTGAGCCAAACACTTAAGAAGCATTAGAATTTCCAGGCAATAATGTTCTTCAGTTTGCAGCTGGGTATGGATCAGAAACCAAATGTTGAAAAAATAGTGCAGATGGAAAGTGATTATAAAATGTGTGATGAAGAAACAATTAGGCTTAAGAAGATGGCAGTGGCAAAGAATGTTGGCATTCTGAAGTGGAGCCATCATATTGTATTTACACTCCTAGGGCTTCCAATGTGGTCAGTTTCCAATATGGAAATTTTGAGTCGGGATTGGAAATCAGGCCCAATCGTAACTGTCACAAACAGGTCACTATCAACGGCAACAGATAAAAGCCTAGAAAATGATCAAATGCCCATTCCCCGTGGGGAAATTGAATGCTGCAAAGCAACCTGAAGAGTGGGACGAAATAGAGATTAAAGGAGGAACAAAAACTGTTACTGTAGGTTTATAACAAAAGGATAAAATAAAATTGAAAATAAACAGAAAAATACATGCTAGAAAACCTAGTTTCACATTTAAAGGTCAGCTAACTGAGTTGTTCGCTCACTTGTTTTATAAGAATCAATTCAAACAGTTGTTCAATCCATTTTATTAAAAACATTGGCCAAACTTGCTTCTGCTTATTAATCTATTGGTTTAAAATGTTAAGGCACACATAGAGTCATAGAGCGTTGCAGAACAGAAATAGACCCTTTGGCCCATCGATTCCATGCTGATCATCAAATACCCATCTACATTAGTCCTACGTTAATCCCATTTTGTTTTACTGTCCCCACATTCTCAACTCCCCCCCTAGATTCTTGCACTCACCTACACACTAGGGGCAATTTACAGTGGCTGATTTACCCACCAACCTGCATGTACTTTGAGGAAACTGGAGCACCAGGAGGAAACCTACCTGGTCACAGGGAGAACGTGCAAACTCCACACAGACAGTACCTGAGGTCGGGATTGAACCCAGGACTCTGGCACTGTGAGGCAGCGACTTTACTGGCTGTGACATTGTGCCACCCCCAAGGAACTTTGAATTGATCTTTGCATTGAGTTACTACCAGCAATTACTGAGACGGATTCTTTCTGTTTGGGAAGAGTGAATGATGATATGCATTGAAGTGTAGTTCCAGAATGTTGAACTCATGATAGGCAGCATTGTATGTAAATTCAACATGTTTTCAGTGTATTCAGTATTCTAGAAACCCAAGTCCAAATGAGAATATTTTTTCCACCACACATCACAATACTATTTCAGCACAGTATAACTTCAAAGCCTTTATGTTTTCATTCATGGCTGCAATGTCATGTGAAAATTATCAGCAGACTTTAAACAAGTGTCATTGCTTGATGAATCTTTATAAAACCAAATTGAAGATAAGCCTACTTTTACTGTATGACTTAACTCCAAACAGCATGTACTTTGGGAGTAATACTTCATAATAAAGGGATCTGAATTAAGTGCCCCCAAGAAGGATAACAATCTCACTCCGATGCCTATGTCCTGATAGGCCTAGATTATTACAGTCAGAAATTCCTCAGTTAGCTGCTAACAAAGCTAAAACTTATCAGTCCTGTCATTTTAAACACTTTTTTGATACCGTTCCAAGTTTGGCCAATAAAACAACGTTGACATAATATTGATATTAGTGTTTCTGTGGTAAGCTCTCTCACATCATTGATAAAATGTGCATTACTCCTGGTTTTATGATCCAGCCACATACAAATGGCAGTACGCCATTTAGCCCCTCAAGCTTGTTCTGCCATTCAGAGCGATTATGGCTAACCTGTGACCTAACTCCTTAAACCTGGTTATTTCTCATAATCCTTAATAACGTATAAACAGAAACCTGTCAATCTCAAGTTCCAAATTAGCAACTAATATAACATCAATTGCTGTTTGCAGAGAGTATTTGAAATTTCTACCACCCATGGCAGGTGGAAGTATTTCTAACTGTGTTTCTAAAAGCGCTGGGTCCAATGTTTGATTAAGCTGCAGACCTATAATCTTGAATCAGCAACACCTATTTCTGTCTATTTACTCTATCAACCCCAATCTAAATTTTGAAAACTTATTTCAAACCATTCCTTAATGCAACGTTTAGGGAGTAATAGCCAGGTTTGTACAGGCTGTTCCTTGTAATTTAACCTCTTTAAAAATGCACCAGTTAGGTTTTCTTTTCTCAGTTTTCCTCAAAATGCATTACTCTTTGACATCTTTTTTTATTTCAACCAATTTCTCTGCATTTCTGTGCATTTTGTACATTGTAATAAACTGGGAAAAATAGGCTTTGCAGGTTTTTATTTCCTTTAACTGCATTGAACTTAATGTGGTCAAAATTCCTTTGTGGGATATTTTACATGAACCTATCTAAAATATGCAGGATAATGAGGGAGCTGAAAGAGTGTGCAAAGTAGCATTGCACAAACCTGTTAAGTAGCAAGCTATTGAAAGGAAATTAAACTTATGAGTTTAATCTCACTAATAGATCAAAGTGTGAGCTAACACTCATTAATATAGTAAAGCTCTAATAATTAGCATCATTTGATAACATTTTTGGCTTTAGCCAATTAGCACACCCAAGTCACTTTCCTATTCCACATTATTCAACAATATATTTTTCATTGTGGATTCACATTTACTATTTTTAGCCCCAGTGTATTCCACCTTGTATATCTCATGAGATGTTGTTAATATGCCTAGCTGTTAAATCTCTCTAGATTTTGTTCAATTATACATGTCTCCTCAGAACATCCTGTTTACCATTGAATTATATCAATGTACTTTACTTTCAGCACCAATCTTCAGGCTAATATTAGGAACAGTATCAATCCTTCAATAATAGCCCAGATAAATTTGCTGTTCATTGCTATGCAATTGGAAGTCTTGATAAATACACACCTTATCACCTATTCATCATGAAAATATACAATTCTTTCTCAATTCTACAAGCTTTCATTTTAGTCAAATCTATTGTGAGAAAACTTGTTATTTTGGAAGTTTTTTTTAATCATCACCCCCCAACTCAATTTTATCTTCCAGAGATTCCAGTAATGCCCTGGAATTCCTGGAGAAAAGTTTGAATTTCGTTTGGAACTACAGACATTTACCTCTGTAACTGTCAGGAGCAGCCTGGTGCTTGCTGGTCATTTCTCCTCTCCACTACAGCGCTGAGTGCAGTGGTGGAGGGCCAACTTGCTACAGCTTCCTAATAGTTACACAGAGAAATTTGCCTACTTGAACTTGAACTAGGTTCAACCTGGCACTTGATCAATGACTTCATTCCATTTAATAGAAAGAACAGCTGTGAGAGAAATAGATAAGTTTCAGATAAATTATAGCATTTGAATCATATGATTACTTAAGCAAATTTATTTGGTTTAACTTTTATATTGAAAATATTATTTACAATGATTAAACAGTGTAATTAAAATGAATCCAAGTATTTTAAAAACTAGATGAAATAAAACAACATTAAAATAATACACTAATGCACAAAATATGTATTGCAAAACCAATAAAACATTTAAAACATATTAACACCAACTTACTACCTTATTATTGTTCTAGTCCACTGATACCCCCAGTATCAGGATACCCCCTCCAGGTCTAACCTTGCACAAGTTTAATGAGTGCATTGCCCAGTGCAAGTGCTGGGGATCTGCCGCAGCTTTGCACTCTGCTGATGGATGCCATGGGGCATGTAGAGTAGGAGCACAGTTGGTTAATTGCAAGTGAGCAGGTTCTGGGAAGTTCAGGATTTCTGCATCTATGTGAACTTGCAGGGAAATCCCAAACTCATGTGGGGTAAATGATGGCAGCAATGCAAGAGGCAGATGACTTGTTCCTGAAAAATCCTGACCTCTATACCTCTATAACAACCTTAATGCAGTAAAAAAAAAGACTGGCTTAACTACAACCCAGGAGAAATATCAGGGAGATATTGATTGAATGTGTTTAAGAGGAACAATCATCTATTGATGCATGCATCCATTTACCTGGTTCCTTTCCATTTGCTGCTTGAAGTGGCAAAAAAAGGGAAGATAAAGGAGAGAATGTAAATTAGGTAATGATTAAAAAAAGACCATAATTTAAGACCATGCAAAATAATAAAACAAGTTACTTAACAAGGTTTCACAAGCGACTGGAAAAGAGAAAAACTCTGGTGAAAGGTTTTCAGCACTGGAAGGAAATCCCGTGAGGCAGATTAAAGCCATGAATAGAAAAAGACACTGCAGTTCACCAGCTGAGATTTTAATGAGACATTTGCATTCGCAGAAGGTTTGCTCAATGGGAGAAAAGACCTGTCACAAAGTGTTCATTTAATGGACCCAGTTGGCTCTCTCATCCACATGGATGGTTATATCAAAAGCACCAACCTTCTATCTTGGCATACTCCGAAAGGTGAGAGTAATTGATCAAGGCAGCTTTCTCCAGACACTTCCGCACCACTTTCTTGACATCTTCAGGTGGCACTGGGGTGGCTATGTCTTTCATCAGTACCTTTGTCAAAGGAAACAATCAATATGATAAACGAATAGTTTCAACTCAAAAGTTCATTGACATAAAATACCTACTGCTCTTAATTCATATGTTTGTCGGCTCATAGGTAAAACTTCTAGTCAATCCAGCTCACCAGCTGCAATATTCCTTTGGTACTTTTTCAATAACTGCATATACTGTACCATTTGTTGACACAAATCTTCTTCATTCCTCCTTGAAAGTATTAAGGCTTCTTGTTCCCCATTTATGTTTGCAATCTTTTCCCCAAATTTATATTTTTAAACAAAAACGTCCATCCTACAATTCCTATTTTCATTGTTTAAATCTTTATTTTAGATGAATGATGCCTTGTCCTTAAATCTTGCATAATTCATAAATGTAAATTCTTCCTTTATATTCCTTCTCACTCTTAGCTTTTAAAAAGAGGGAAAAAATCCAGGACAGTCAGTCTTTCCTTGTTTGTCATTTCCTTAGATCCTGGGATCAACCAAAAAGTCCTCTGCACCCATTCTCTTTGAAATCTGGGAATCAAAACTAAAGGCAATATTCTAGATAAGGTATAAACAGGACCAAATACAGTTTTAAAATTGTTGTCTAGTAAATTGACATTAGGTATTTTTTGGTGTTTCAAATGGGTGCTACATTTAGCACCAACCCCAAATCGGAAGACACAAAAAACTTCCCAAAAACTGAGATGTCCTTACTTTAAGAAATAGTTATCATCATGAATTATTTCCCTTCAATCCTCGTATGTGCATTGATGTACTTACTTGAGAAAAAGACAGCTAGCATGTCATTTGTGCTTTCGCCAATGGGAAGTGTGTTAGCACTTTGAAAAAGGTCTCCCTGTGGAAGCCCATGAGGGAGGGGAATTGATGCATGTGAAGCTTCCCCTAACTATGGATCACAAGTACCCCAAGACCCAAGCCCTAATAATCAGCGGCAGGATCAGCTTCACAAATCAAATAATGTGTGAATTTTATTTACAACTTTTACAGAGGCCCGTTGGCACTGATTTCTTTTCTTCCAGTAAAAATTTAATGGGAAGATGCTGTGGATATTAAAATGTTCCTCAGGAAAGCAGAACACATACAGTAGCTCTACTTTCAGAAAGATGCACACTACATTTTCTTGTGAATTATTTACAAAGGCATAAATCATCACCATTTGATCCAATTTCTGTCACGATGAGCACTCATTGATGACATCCTCACATGTGGGAAACACAAATGGGAAATAAAACCTGTGCGCTCTTCTTCATCTTCTCAATGGATGGGACTCCAACATGAAATGGGCACAAACAAAATAGCTTTTAATGCGCAATTAGCGAAAAAGGCACAATTGGGTCCAATTTTGATGGGAGTGTGACTAATAAAGATATCTTATATAAAAAATAAAAAAATCTGTGCATGTTTCTCTTATGGGGTGCACTACTTGTAGAGTTCCATCATTTATTAACAGAGAACACTGTGCTGTTGGTCTGGGGGACCTAGGTATTTAAGTGCAGAGTATAAGAACTAGGAAAATGGCAAACCAATTTATTGTGCTCTAAAATGCTTCCCTTTGAATTACCACGCTAAAAGTGCAAATTTTTGGGTTGGCAAACCAAAGATTACCTGGAATTAAGAGTAAAGAGGTAATTTTCAAATTTAGTTGAAGTACTGTTTGATTCATTTTGCTCAACAGATAGTCAGGAAGGAGATATTCTTCAAGGTGCTCCACTCTTGCAAGGTATCTGGTCATTCACTAAAGGAGGATCTTTCACCTACACCCATGATCAAGATGACAACCCTGAGCATCTGGGAATACAAACTATGGATTCACAGAGTCATACAGAATAGAAACAGGCCAGTCAGCTCACCACGTCCATGTTGATCAATGGGCACCCATCTATATTAATCCCATCTTCCACCACTTGGCCTGTAGCCTTCTATGCCAAGGTGATTCAATTCTGATGCAGGATCTTGACCCAAAATGTCAACCATCCTGTTGCCTCCACAGATGCTGCTTGATCCACTGAGTTCTTCCAGCAGTTTATTTTTTGCTCCAGATTCCAGCATCTGCAGTCTCTTGTGTCTCCACTTCTTAAATGCTGCCAGCAACTCTGCTTCCACACTCTCTTAGGAAGCGCATACCAGGTACTCTCCACTCCCTGGGTGAAAAGGTCCCCCTCAGATCCCCTCTAACTCTCTTACACTTATCTAAATCTATGTCCTCTAGTTTTATTCACCTCTGATGAGGATGGTTTCCTGCAGTCCCCCTTGTCTATACCTCATAATTTTTTATACTTCAATCATGCCCCCTCTGAACTTCCTCCAAAGAACAGACTTAGTCTCTCCAGTCTCTCCTCATGATTAAAACACCCCATCTCAGGCAAAATCCTGGTGAATCTCCTCTGCACCCTCTCCAGCACTATCACACATTTCCTATCATGTGGCGACCAGAACTGCAAGCAGTACACCAGCTGAGGTCTGACTAACGTTTTATCAAATTGGAGCATAATCCCCCTTCTTCTGTACTCAACGGCCTGACTAATGAAGGCAAGTATCCCATAAGCCTTCTTAACTACATTCCTGAACTGTCATCTTCAAGGATCTTTGGACTTGGGCGCCAGGGTCCCTCTTTTTCTCAATACTTCCGAGGACTTTACCTTTTTTGTGTCTATCCTAGCCTGATTAGTATTCTTAAAGTGCATCACTCACATTTACCAGGATTTACATCTGCCATTCTCAGCCTATTTCACCAACACATTGATATCACCCTGTAGCCTAAGACTACCTTTCAGTATGTCAACAACTCTACCAACCTTCATGTCATCTGTGAACTTACTGATCTTGCCTCCTACATCTACATCCAAATCATTCATATTTATGACAAACAATTCCGCCGTATTGCTACTAAGCTGCTTTGCAGCGTTAACGACTGACCTTAGTGGCTATAATTATTTTTGAACCAGCTTTGGTGGAGACATGCAACAAAAACAAGCACGTAAATGAAACCAAGAACTGACAAATTCCATGACAATTTGAACCTACCCGTTCAAGCAATGAGAGAGTAGCTTTGAGTGCACCTTCTGGTCTTCCAAAAGGGAAGCAGTACCTAGGACAGCAACAAAGGATTAAGATGTCTTAAAGTTAAACAGCAATAATAACTTAGATTAGGGCAGACTTAAGCATGGCTTGTTACAAAGAACAGATTGTACTTGATTAAAACAAATTGCATTAAATTTATGTTTGCATGTGTATAGCAGAATTATATTTTTTACTTTGAAGAATTAAAGCAATGATAATTATAGTCTACAAAATGTGCTTCAAAATTGGTTAAAAAATTCTAAAGATAGTTAACTTAAAGGGTGACATCCCAATGTCTGGGAGACAGAATGGGAACATGGATCTGAAAATAATTCAAAAATTGAAAGATAAAATTGAATAAAGTCACACAGTACATTGATTGATCAGAGTTATGAGATCTCATTGAAGCTCTGCTGCTGAACAGTTCTTTGTGTATTCGAATTTTCACTTTCAGCCATAATTCTAAACCCTTTTTTATTAGCAGCCCTCACACATCAGGCTTATTTCTTTATGTGAAATGTCGGCCTTGTTGGCTCTGCCTGGAAACTCCACAGCATTCTATTCCTATTTCTGATTCATGCTCTCATTTATGGTTTCCTGTTGAAAGTATGAGGTCAGTATTTAATGCCTTTGCATCAGTCGGCCCTTGAAATACAATAACTAACCAAACACCTATGTTATCAAATGAATTTTGGGGGATAATTTTTTTAAACTAATAAATGAACATTAGGACTAGGAACACCACATGAATAGGCTTAACATTACAGCAACACACTCACCTACACTGTCTGAAAGACTTGCTTTCCTGTAACGATAAGTTTCATTGTGTGAACTGAAAACATTTGCAAGCCTATGGCAGGAAAATTTATATTTATCTGACATCAATGACAATTTAGTTTTTTATTTATATTCCAGACCACAACTCTTGTTACATCTTCATGTGCTTTATGAAATGTGGTTTATATGACCATTGCTCCTATTGTAGGGAAGACTAGATTGTGCAAGATGGTGAAACCACCAATCAGGAATGCATATTTCATACACTTCTTTTGCTTCTACTTAACTGAGTGATAGAAAAATATAATAAAACAGACAACACTTAATGCATTAGAACTTGGTTTTATAAATTTTTTATGCACATCCATGGTTAGAAAAATTGCAACAAAATAATAATTAAAGAAGAAATTGGTATCCATTCAAAAACTGTACATGAACCTGCAACTTATGTCAGAATCAGTTAAATCTGTATCAAGAAAAATTACTCTGCTGAAACAGGTATTCAAGCACCTATTTCTGCATCATGGACTTAATCATTCAATCAGGTATATATCAACTATTACTTGTGCTTTAACACTAACCCTTGGAGTATTAACCCATTAGTAAAATAACCTTAATCAGCATCCCCCATCCAGCTCTGCTAATCTTTCTTTATATAAATGAGCGACAAGTTTTGCTGTTGTGTTTCCCTTCCTCCAGCTTGGTTTTGCTTAGCAGATAGGCATAATTTGTGTTTTGCTTAGCCCATTATTTGTTCCCTTTGGCCCAGGGGAGATACAATGTCAGATTGAATGCCACAGATTCCGGGGATTACCTGTCCTACAGCAAATAAAGGAGGTCCCAATGTGGATGTTCTGGAGATTGATCAACACCTGATGATTATGCAAACAGCACAGTTTGTTTTCTGAATGGGTTTAATCCTTAATCACACAAATAAAATCAGTGCTTGGTATACCTAGGGTGGTTCAGATGCTTCACTTTTCATCTACTGATTTACCATCATTTCTTCACAGTTTCCCCTGATCTCACCATTTTAACACTTGTGCAAAATGGAACTGCAAATATAAAGATAATTCTATGTATTTCACCCATGACCAAAAAATGTACTTACGAAATACACATTGATGGTGAGAGATTTGTTGAAATACAGAAAATCCTGAAGATGTGACAGGCACTATATAAAGGTTGTCAGTTAATAACTACTAACTTTCAGTGTGTCACAGAGCTTCCTGATGCAGTGTTTTGACCTGAAGCATTGACAGTTCCTTTCTTCTCACAGATGCTGCTCGACCCACTGAGTTCCTTCAGCAGATTGTTTGTTGCACCAGATTCCAGCACCTGCAATCTCTTGTGTCTCTATTACAGAGCTTCCTCTTGGGACCTTCTTCCCTCTATCACCCAACCACCTCCTCCTGCCCCTCCTGAAACTTGCTTATAAAATGTTAAATCTCTAACAACAAGTTCACGGACAAGAAACTTAACCATGTTTCTCTCTCTACAGTTTTCCAGTATTTTCTGTTTGTACTTCGGAGTTCTAATAACTGCAGTATTTTATTTGCTAAATGAATGCAGAATTTGTTTTATTATTTATCATCAGCTTCTCATTTATTTGTAATGGGTTCCTGCACTGCAGAAGTGGCAATAGAACTGGGGCAAAGCGATGGGAGCAGTGTCATCCATTACATTCCCATGCTGATGTGAAGACTTCGCATCCTCTTCTGGGTGCTCCGATTTCCTCCCACATTACAAAGACGTACAGGTTAGGAACTATGGGCACGCTTTGTTGGTGCCGGAAGAGTGGCGACACTTGCGGGCTACCCCCAGCACATTCTCAGTAACACAAAAAGACACACCTCACTGTGTGTTTCAATGTACATGTGACTAATAAATAAATAAATATAGAGAATATATATCTACTATATATATAACATATCTTATGTAGATACATAGCTTGTGTAGTGATGCAGATTCACTGCAAATGTTCAGATGAGAACTGGGCAAGTTCCCAGAGGAAGCTGATGTCAGTGTACAGAAATGGTCGGTGTAATGGTGGGGAATGTTCTCCTTCTTCTTTCTGGGAAGTCCCTTGGAATTCAAGTCGGTTTATTTCCACTGAGAGATAGAAAGTGCCTGTGTGTGATTTCTTTTAATTGGGATAACCATCGCATACCAGCAGCTACATGGTCTCAACAGAGCGAGGCCTTATCTAAATGGTAAGGAAGTTCAAGACCTTGGAGGCTAAGGATCAAGTAAATGGGATTAGTATAAGTGGGTATTTAGTAGTCAGCATGGACAGGATAGGCTGAGGGGCCCGTTTCTGTGGTGTGTGACTCTATGACAACTGGAGCCCAGGTTCTGCTGCACAGACTTAGCACACACTCACACATTCTAAGTTTACACAGACATACTCTGGCGATCCACTGCAACCTCGTGATCACTCCTATCTCTCGAAATGGATATCGACTACCTTAGGGGACTGTAGAGAAACCAATCAGAGTTTTATTTCCCTTTATGTTTGGTTTGGACTGACTGTTATTTGTCTTACCTACAAGATTATATTGGTGCACTTCGCTGGTTATATTGTATAAGTGAACCATTACTGAATGAGAGAGAGAGTCAATGGTCCAGTTGCACTTATTCAATTTATCTTTCTCTCTATAGAACAGTTGGTTAAAAAGTAATCTCTCTTGAAGATGTAATGGTTAAATAATTTTCTGAAAACTTATCAATTTTAATGAGATCAAGCAATGAGAGATAACTCTATTTTTTATTAATCCTTGCTTCGGTCCTTAGGTGACATTGGTTCAGATTTTGTTAACCTACCTTGCCTCTAATAGTTCGGCCATAGCTGCAGATGGCCTATCTTTCTGGGCCTTTCCATCCCAGAATCAAGCAGTGTACTCTCAGTAGCAACAGAGCCTTGGACATCCCAGTGCAGAGGCCCTATCCCTAACAGCTGGTAAAGCTGAGGGTGAGGCTCTGCCAGCTGTAAAAGCTGTTGCTAATGTTACTAATTTTTTAAAATGTCTTTCCCATTAATAAAAACTTATAGTAAAAGGTTAAAAATAAAATCACTAAAATTTTAAAAGTTTGTGTTAATTAAATATTAAAAACATTAAAGTGAGGCAAAATAATCTTCAAAAGGTAACATCCTCCCCTTTGCCGCTTCAATCTCTATTCTACAATTCCCATAGAAATCAATGGAGATTCAGACTCCACTACAGGCACATCACCTGAGAGGCAATTCCTTGGCATAATGTTGGGGAATCTCAGCAAGACTAGGTCTGGCTGCTGGAGCATAAGAAGGCCCGGGAGATGTTGGAGCAGTGGGTCCCGAACAGGTGTGGACAGAGTATTTAAAAAGCTGTGTGTTTTCGCGGGCTTTTCTCTTACAGGATTGGCCCGGGAGACATTGGAGCAGCGAGTCCCAAACAGGTATGGACAGAGTATTTAAAAAGCTTGTGTGTTTCGTGTGTTTTCGTGGGCTTTTTTTTCTTGTAGAATTTAGAAAGGCCAATAAAAAGGTCGTGTCAAGTGGAGAAGCCATTTTGGAGTGGCCATTGTCGGAGTGGACAGAGTCAGAGTGAGTGGCTTTGGCACAACAGGCTTCAGCATCAAGAGGCGGAGGCCATCTGCAACAACACTGGTGAGTAGCTGGTAAGTAAAGGTAAGGTTTACTGTTATTGTTATAATCTTTTAAGTAGACTACAGCTAGGTAAGAAAAAAAATATTTCAGATGGAGGGCAAGGCGATGTGCTGCAGCTGCATGATGTGGGAGCTTGTGGACCCTGCTGTGGTGCACAGTGACCACATCTGCATTAAGTGCTTGAGGCTGGAGGAACTTCGGCTCAGAATTGATGAGCTGGAGTCGCAGCTTCAAACACTGCGAAGCATCAGGGAGGGAGAGAGTTATGTAGATGCTGTGCATCGGGAGGCAGTCACCCCCCCCCCCCCCCCTTAGAGCAGGTACTTCTAAGGTCCAGGAGGTAGATAGATGGGTGACTGTCATGGGAGAGAAAGAGAAAGGGAACAGTCAGATGGTGCAGAGGACCCTGGAGGCTGTTCCCCTCAAAAGCAGGTATTCTGCTTTGGATGCTGTTGAGAGGGTGACCTACAGGGATCAAGCGGCAGTAGCCAGGTCTCTGGCACTGGGACTGGTCCTGCTGCTCAGAAGGGAAGGGAGGAGAAGAGGAGGGCAATAGTGATAGGGGACTCGATAGTTAGGGGAACAGACAGGAGGTTCCGTGGACATGAGCGAGAATCCCAGATGGTATGTTGCCTACCAGGTGCCAGGGTCCAGGATGTCTCTAATTGGGTCTACAGCATTCTTGAACGGGAGGGAAAGCAGCCAGAAGTCGTGGTACATGTTGGTACCAACGACATAAGTAGAATGAGGGATGAGGTCCTGAAAAGTGAGTTCAGGGAGCTAGGCAGAAGGCTGAAGAACAGGACCACAAAGGTAGTAATCTCGGGATTACTGCCTGTGCCATGCGACAGTGAGTACAGAAATAGAATGAGGTGGAGGATAAATGCGTGGCTGAGGGATTGGAGCAGGGGGCAGGGATTCAGATTTCTGGATCATTGGGACCTCTTTTGGAACAGGTGTGACCAGTACAAAAAGGGCAGGTTGCACTTGAATCCCAAGGGGACCAATATCCTGGTGGGGAGGTTTGCTAAGGCTACCGGGGAGAATTTAAACTAGAATTGTTGGGGGGTGGGAACCCAACTGAAGAGACTGGGGAAGAGGCGGTTGGCTCTCAAATAGAGAAAGCTTGTAGACAGTGCGAGAGGGAGGATAGGCAGGTGATAGAGAAGGGACATGCTCAGACTGACAGTTTGAGATGTGTCTATTTTAACGCAAGGAGTATTGTGAACAAAGCGGATGAGCTTAGAGCATGGATCAGTACTTGGAGCTATGATGTGGTGGCCATTACGGAGACCTGGATAGCTCAGGGATAGGAATGGTTACTTCAAGTGCCGGGTTTTAGATGTTTTAGAAAGGACAGGGAGGGAGGCAAAGAGGTGGGGGCGCGGCACTGTTGATCAGAGATAGTGTCACAGCTGCAGAAAAGGTGGATGTCATGGACGGATTGTCTACAGAGTCTCTGTGGGTGGAGGTTAGGAACAGGAAGGGGTCAATAACTTTACTGGGTGTTTTTTATAAGCCACCCAGTAGCAACAGGGATATTGAGGAGCAGATAGGGAAACGGATCCTGGAAAGGTGTTGTCGTGATGGGAGATTTTAATTTTCCAAATATTGATTGGCATTTCCCTACAGCAAGGGGCTTAGATGGGGAGTTGTTTGTTAGGTGCACTCAAGAAGGTTTCTTGACACAATATGTAGATAAGCCTACAAGAGGAGAGACTGTACCTGATTTGGTATTGGGAAATGAACCTGGTCAGGTGTCAGATCTCTTAGTGGGAGGGCATTTTGGAGATAGTGATCATAATTCTATCTCCTTTACAATAGCATTGGAGGGAGAGAGGAACAGACAAGTTAGAAAAGTGTTTAATTGGAGTAAGGGGAACTATGAGGCTCTCAGGCAGGAAATTGGAAGCTTAAATTGGGAACAGATGTTCTCAGGGAAAAGTACGGATGAAATGCAGCAAATGTTCAGGGGATATTTGTGTGGAGTTCTGTATAGGTACATTCCAATGGGACAGGGAAGTTATGATAGGGTACAGGAACCGTGGTGTACAAAGGCTGTAATAAATCTAGTCAAGAAGAAAAGAAAAGCTTACAAAAGGTTCAGAGAGCTAGGTAATGTTAGAGATCTGGAAGGTTATAAGGTTAACAGGAAGGAGCTTAAGAAGGAAATTAGGATGCCAGAAGGGGCCATGAGAAGGCCTTGGCGGGCAGGATTAAGGAAAACCCCAAGGCATTCTACAAGTATATGAAGAGTAAGAGGATAAGACGAGAAAGATTGTAGTGATGACTTGCAGCAGACTGAAAAGCTTGAGCATGTAGATATTAAGAAAGAGGATGTGCTGGAGCTTTTGGAAAGCATCAAGTTGGATAAGTCGCTGGGACTGGATGAGATGTACCCCAGGCTACTGTGGGAGACAAGGGAGGAGACTGCTGAGCCTCTGGCGACGATCTTTGCATCATCAATGGGGGACTGGAGAGGTTCCGGAGGATTGGAGGGTTGTGGATGTTGTTCCTTTATTCAAGAAAGGGAGTAGAGATAGCCTAGGAAATTATAGACCAGTCAGTCTTACTTCAGTGGTTGGTAAGTTGGTGGAGAAGATCCTGAGAGGCAGAATTTATGAACATTTGGAGAGGTATAATATGAATAGAAATAGTCAGCACGGTTTTGTCAAGGGCAGGTCCTCCCTTACGAGCCTGATTGAATTTTTTGAGGATGTGACTAAACACATTGATGAAGGAAGAGCAGTAGATGTATGTACATGGATTTCAGCAAGGCACTTGATAAGGTACCCCACGGAAGGCTTATTGAGAAAGTAAGGAGGCATGGGATCCAAGGGGACATTGCAACGTGGATCCAGAACTGGCCTTGCCTACAGAAGGCAAAGAGTGGTTGTTGATGGTCATATTCTGCATGGAGGTCGGTGACCAGTGGTGTGCCTCAGGATCTGTTCTGGACCCTTACTTTTCGTGACTTTTATAAATGACCTGGATGAGGAAGTGGAGGGATGAGTTAGTAAGTTTGCTGATGACATTATACTATCCACAACACCTCCAACCTTTATGGGCTATCAGAGGTTACAGCGAGACATAGATAGGATGCAAAACTGGGCTGAGAAGTGGCAGATGGAGTTCAACCCAGATAAGTGTGAAGTGGTTCATTTTGGTAGGTCAAATATGATGGCAGAATATAGTCTTAACGGTAGGACTCTTGGCAGTGTGGAGGATCAGAGGGATCTTGGGGTCCGAGTCCATAGGATGCTCAAAGCATCTCTGACTCTGTGGTTAAGAAGTCATACGGTGTGGAATTGAATTTGGGAGCCGAGAGGTAATGTTGCAGCTATATAGGACCCTGGTCAGACCCCACGCAGAATAATGACCCATCAACAATCACTCTTTGCCCTCTGTGCTCAGTTCTGGTCACCTCACTACAGGAAGGATGTGGAAGCCATAGAAAGGGTGCAGAGGAAATTTTCAAGGATGCTGCCTGGAATGCGGAGCATGCCTTATGAAAGTAGGTTGAGGGAACTCAGCCTTTTCTCCTTGGAGAGACGGAGGATGAGGGGTATAAGGTGTATAAGATGATAGAGGTGTATAAGATGATAAGAGGCATTGATTGTGTGGATAGTCGGAGGCTTTTTCCCATGGCTGAAATGGTTGCCACAAGAGGACACAGGTTTAAGGTGCTGGGGAGCAGGTACAGCGGAGATGTCAGGGATAAGTTTTTTACTCAGAGAGTGGTGAGTGCGTGGAATGGGCTGCCGGCAACGGTGGTGGAGCCGAATACGATAGGGTCGTTTAAGAAACTTTTGGATAGGTACATGGAGCTTAGAAAAATAGAGGGCTATGGGTAAGCCTAGTAATTTCTGAGGTAGGGACATGTTCGGTACAACTTTGTGGGCCGAAGGGCCTGTATTGTGCTGTAGGCTTTCTATGTTTCTAAGTGACAGAGTAAACTGACGGATTTCGTCTTCTGAATCTGTCAGAAATCCCTGACATCTGCTTTTCCAATCGGAACAGCCGACAATAGTCAGCAAAACCTGACCCATTAATTCAACCATTATTTCGAAGGTACAAACAGTGAGTGATGGAAATATGTGCTATCAAGTTACATTTGTGCTTGTCTCACAGCCTGCTGCCAGGTTACTGAGAAATACAGTCATCACAATGCAAGGCATTTAGACTGAATCTGCCTGGAGCTGGTGATTTTATTGAAATGCCTAGAATTAAAAATCCATTCATCTGACACAGAATGTTGAATCTAAAGAGGGCCCCAAACTGAAGCTCATTTTCTAAAGATTACTGAATTGAGATCAAATGAGCAGAAATTGAGAAGCACACAACATTCAATCTTCTCCAATTCACACTAACTCTTTCACTTGCAACGATTGCAGGGACTGTCATTATTTTAAATTGGACAGAGAGTCTAGTGTTGGCCTAATTGCCAGGGTAAGTGTTGGAAGAGAGGCTTGTCAATTTAACAGTACACTATTAGGCTTATCATTCTGTCCATGGTATGCGGTTTTGTAAAAACAGTATTTACATGAAATGTCTTTGGCTGCTATTTTAATACATGCACTAAAAGCCTTCATTAAAATACTTAATGAAGTAATTTGTGTGACTGTATTAAATGCTTGTACACTAATATTCTGCTCTCATCTCTAGGGTTACAAGCTAATCACTGTAGAACATCGTGGTGTAAAATACATACTTCGGTCGAAATATAAAGATGGATGGGTGCCATAATTTACTTTCATGTCAGTGAAAACCAAAAAAAGTGCAGATGTTGGAGATCTAAAACAAAAACACAAAAATGCTGGAAACACTCAGCAGGCCATAATACAATGGTTAAGATGCCACATGAAAGTAACTTTATTCTTTCCTGAACCAAAGTGTATTTTACTTTGTAAAGTAATAATAAATCTGATAACATGAGTGACAATAAATCTGATTCTGATAGACAGTACTGGACACAGCATCTACAACCAGCTTGCCATATCTAAAACTGGATGCAAGTGAACTCGGTATTCATAACAAGAGAGACTGCGGATGCCGGAATCTGGAGCAAAAAGCAAACAGCAAGAGGAACTCAGTGGGTCAGGCAGCATCTGTGGAGGCAAATGAATAGTCAGCGTTTCGGGTCGAGACATTGCATTAGGGACTGAGAGTGTAGAGGGGAGATAGCCAGTGTAAAGAGGTGGAGGGGGTGAGGTAGGGGCTGGGAGGTGATAGGTGGAACCGGGTGAGGAGGGGGATGATGGGCAGATGGAGCCAGTTGGGGGGACGGGAGAAGAGTAAAGACAGAGAAAACAAGAGGCTGCAGGTTCTGGAATCTGTTAAGTAAGGAATGTGATGTGGAAACAGATAAAGGAGGTGTGACGGCTAGATTGAAGCAGTTGGGGAAGAAGACAGGATAACCAGGTGTGTGGCTGATAGGCAGATAGAACCAGGTGGGGGAGAGGGGATCAGAAGGAGAGAGAAAGGAGAGGGGGGGGTTACCTGAAATTGGAAAATTCAATATTCAAACCTCGTGAGTAGACAGTACGCAAAGAGAAAACAGATTACCTGAAGTGAGTGATCTGGTTCTCAAGAAGGTGTAGAAGTCTTTCTTTAATCTCATTAAATCTTTCCTTCTCTTCAACTGTTACAGTTCCAATTCCATCAGGCCTGAAATAAAGAAGATAACACTGCAGAGAATTACACAGGATTAGGTGGTATATATGGCACAGACACAGGCAATTTGACTCAAACTGTCCTTCCTATAATTCATGCTCCACTGGATCCTTCTCTCATCTAGATCTATCAGTGTAACCCTCTGTTCCATTCTCCTTCATAAGATTCTCAAGATATTGTAACCTGACGAAGCCCAAAGAGTAACTGACATCTATCCAAACTGCAGCTCATCCACAGCCAGTATTTCAGTGCTGTTTATTTATCAGAAGGGACTATTAGCAAAGTGGCAGTGCATGGGTGTGTCAAGTAAATTATTGGGAATAAATAAGAAAAAAAGACACCAGAAATTAAAAGAGGTTTCAAGTTGATGCTACCACAAGCAAGTGGCCTAACCACAATGTGCAAGGTGTTGCCTGTCATGCAGTGTTACTCAGTTATCTTAACATTCTTTCATTATTTACAATACTCAAAGGAAGGCATTCATTTTAAGGTGCATATTACTCTCCCTCTCTCTCCCTCATTCTCTCTCTTCTCACATACACACATTCACTATAACATATGTGCTTTCAGTGCACACAGTTTAATGCAAATATTAATCCAAATGCCTCTTTCTTCTATGTGAGCCATTCAACTAAATAGGCTAAAATGTATAAAATACCCAATCACATCAATGTTATAGATATATCACTTTTGACTGGAGATCTTCTACTAATCAGATCTAAGAGCTTACGCAGTTTCTCCCACATGGCTTTGGCAGGAGGGGCAAGAAACCTTGGGCTGAATTGAACCGACTGACATCTGTCAGTTCTGCAGGGAGCCATTTGTCATAAGTCAATTTTGAGTCATCTTGTCTTGGAATTCTGTGCACACTTAACCAATCACAGAAATCTGCAAGCAGCTGGAGGCCAAAAGACTATGGATCTGACCTCCTACTTCATTCACCTTTGAGCCCAGCATAGACCAAGAGAGATTTTAGATGGACTACACATCTGGCTCCTCACTATACAGCAGGGAGGGCTGGTGGAGGAATGGAAAACCCATTCATTTGAATGGGGTGAATGGCCCTGTGAGAAATAGTGTTTGAGTTATTTCACTTTATCTTATTTATTTTAGTGTTTTTAATTATTTGTTATTTTTAAGGTGTATAAAATTATTTTTTTTAAATAGTTTAAAGAAATTATTTAAATTTCCAATTATTTGAAGCTTTTGAGGGCAGTGAGCTTTCAAAGGCTGTCAGGTATTCAGGGCGTAAGGCTTCGGCATCAGCCACCTGAGGTCTGCTCATTGTGTAAGACCCTGTCTGCCTCAATGAATACCCCTCGGATGCAGGGTGGGGCAGCCCTTCTGGCCCTCGCTATCCAGAGACGGTAAATTCTGGTGGTGAATTTTGGCAGCAGGCCAAGTTGACATGATCCCTCCCATCCAATTGCTTATGGTCTCTGGGAAACAGACATTTAAAAAAAAGCCTGAAATCCAACCAAAGGATTTAATTGCACACATCTCTTTTTAACTGTTTCCTTCACACACATCACAAAAACACTCATGTCAGTATTAAGCACAATTAGTAAACAGCATCATTAATTTGGTCAGAAGCTGAGTCATGTAAGTTTGTAGGGAAACCAAGGCCAATTTGAATATAGGCCACAAGTATTCTTCCGTGGACACGATCCATCTTTTTCAGCTGGATGTAAGCTCATGCTCTGATAGAAAGCTAAAATGAGGGAGTGCTGGGGATCTTAACTGCAGCATATTTAAAATGTTAATACAAACTGAAATTCATGGATTGTGTACAATCAGACGTTAAGCCTCACATTTCAGATTGAAACATAGGAAGAGAAACAGGAAAGAATCCCCTTGTGTATTAGCTGGAGTTTTATCTATGAATCACACTTAATGCTACATTTATCTTTCTGTATTTTTAAATGTTCACAGTTTTACAATCAATGGCCACAGATTGCTAATAAACTCAGGAGTCTTAAAACTGATTTAAGAGGCAGCTGTTGTTCACATTGATAAGAAAGAAAGCTGAATCCTTATCCTTTACTTAGAGGCTGCTATACACTGATATTGTTAGTTAAGAGGTGAAATGTTGCCAAGAGATTTTCTTGTCATTGCAAAGTGCAAAGTAAATCCCTTTTCAGGAGCCCTCAGAAAGAGAGACATACATGTTTCATTCAGCCATCCTCCTATCCTGAAACCTGCTGTGAAACAAACCTCTCCAAATCCAGAGTCACTCTATAAAGCTCGGAAACACCAGAAGAGCGGCCAAATACATGCAGTTCACCAAAGCCGCACTTGCTTTTCATTTTCTTTCATTCACAAATTCAAACATGGATTCTGGTTTAGGAATGGGGAGCTGTACAGGACTGGACATGGCAGCTCATTCTTAAAGAAATGGAATCTCAATGAAAGTGTCCAACAACAAAATTATCAGTCTATATTTTGAATAGACAGCAAACATTCTAAAGTGTACCAACAAATTGACCCCAAATCCTGCATTTAATCCTGCAGTGTATTGCTATTTCATTAGTTTGCATGGAATAGTTATTGATTAGTAATGCTTCGCTTAAATTTGGAGGTATGATAGAGGTTAGGGAAGCAAGCTCTGCAAGAAGACAGAGAGAAAAACATGAACAATTAATGTAAACGTTATGGAAACTTTCACTATGTAGAAACCAAAATATTTGATAATTTATTTTTTTGAAAATTCTAGGAAGAGCCTTCAACCTAAATAATGCCGTTAAAAGTTCACTTACATTTGAATGCATCAGCCCGAACCTTTTCTGGTTGGTAAGTTGGTAATTCATGATAGGTCCCATATCTTCATGGCCTTGCAAAGATTTCCAATGTCAAGACTACTATTAACATCCTGGTGCCAGTATCAGTGTAGCGCAGCTTGTTGTGCAGTAAGGTGAAACTGTTTGCAAATTCTCAGTTTCCATGTTAGCTGCGCATGTGTGGCCTTTGTAAGTTGTCTGATTTTGCCATCATAATGAATGTCACTCACATGTCACATGGTACTAAATGACATTGGTCTGATTTTGACGATGTCAAATATGATTGGCTTCGTAATGACAATTATATTATACTAGAGCTCCATTGTTATTTTCATTGAAAAACCTAGACCATCATTGCTCAGCCAAATAACATCTGAACATTTTTCTTTTGACAGTTCTCTGTAAATGCATCAGATAGGAGCCACTATGAATCAGAAAAAGTCGCACATCAGTTTCAACCTCTGTTCATTGCTCAAATATATTGTGCAGTTTTGCGTTCGGAAAGATTGAACAAGTGGAACATCCTGCACAAGTACAATGCAGTGTAGGGTCACAGATTTATAGAATCACAGTGAGGTGGCTCTTCAGTCCATCATGCCCATGCCAGCCACAAGATGAGATTTTTGGTTAATCCTGCTTCCCAGCTGGCAGACTGTAACTTCTTAGGGTATTCCCCCTTCAGAAGTGCTCAACCGAGTACTTTTCAAATGTGACGACAGTTTCATACAGTGGAGTTCCAGAACCCCATTACTCTTCAATTCCCCTGTAATCTTTCCCTAAGTTATTTAAATTTACATATCCTGGATAGTAACCTCTTTACTACGGGAAATAGCTCTTTCTACTTCAGATATATCTCCCCTCAGTTCCCTTTGTTATAGAGAAAATAATTGCAGTCAGGTCAGCATGTCCTCATATGAGACAACAACACTGCAAGTCTCTTCATATTTTTATATTATGAATTAGAAAGAGACCTCCACTTATATCGCAGTTAGCTGTTCTCTTTCACATCAACTCACTCTGATTCTCCTACATCAGGGGTAATTTTTACAGTTACCAACCAACCGACCATCCAGTGTGTTTTTGGGATGTCGCAGGAAACTGGGTCATGTGGATGAAATGTGGTCACGGGGAGAAAATGCAAACTCCACACAGACAAACCTAAAGGTCAGGATTGAACCCAGGTCGCAGGGAGTGTAGGGTGGCAGCACTACTTGCAATACCACTATGCTGTCTCTCCCTACTGTGTCACTCAGCTGCCTGTCCTCTACAATCTGTTCACTGGCATCACATTCGCTCGGTTGCGTGGTCACTGGAACCATACACAGTACATCACCTGTGGCTGCCTGGAGTCTGATATAATTCTGACATGACCTCCTTGCTTTTGTATCTATGCCGCAACTGATAAAGGCAAGTTTCCTGTGTTCCTTTGTAACTGAATTTGTCCTAAAAATAAAAAAACTCTGGATGCTGGAAATCTGAAATCAGAAAAGTATACGACCACTTGGGCAGCATCTGTGGAAAAAGGGAGTTAATGTTTCAGGTCCCGGCTTTTTCTGTTTTTACTAATGTCTGTCGTGCTATCTTCAAGGATCTGTGAATATGTTCTCTGTTCCTCTGCACTGCTGAGTACCTTGCCACTTATCCACATTTGCCACATTTGCCCTCCCCAAATGCACACTTTTCTAGCTTGAATTCTATTTGCCACTTCAGTGACCACTTAGCCAGGCCACTTATATCTCCCTGTACTCCACGTCTTTCTTCCTCATAATCAACTACTTTACTAGTTTTAAGATCTGCAAACTTCTCAAAGATGGTCCTTACACTGAAATACAAGTAACTAGTCACATTGCACGACAAGCGCAGGATTTAGTTGTGAGCCTTCCAGAATCCTGACAAAACCTCCACTGATCGTTACCCCTTGCTTTCTCCCATGGAGCAACGCTTTTAATCCAAATTGCCACTTCACCTCGGATCCCACAGGCTTTTAATTTTCTGTTCATATGTTTGGCTAAAGTCCATGTATACCATGTCAAATGTGCTGTCCTTGTCAACTCTCCTTGTTACCACCTCAAAAAATTCAATAAATTATTCAAACAATCTTCCTATAAACTAAACCATGCAATTGTCCTTAAATTAAGGATTAAACTCCCCAGTTCTTAATGATCATTTATGCTCAACCTCAGAAATGTTTCCAGTAATTTGCTGACTGCTGCCATTGGCCTATTCCTTTCTCTCCTTTTAAACAACGCTGTTAAATTTGCAGTCTTCCAGTCCTCTGGCAGCATGCCTGTAGTTAAAGAGGATTAGAAAGTTATGGTCAGAGCCTCCATTATTTCCTTCCTGAAAATGAGAAACAATCTGCAGATGCTGGAAATCTTAAACTAAAGCAGAAGATGCCAGAAGGCCAGGCAGCATCTGTGGATAGAGAAAATTTCTCTTGTCCTATTCATACATCTATCTTGCTGGGCAAGTCTCACCACTTACTATTAACAACTCATTACACACACCAAAAAGCTTAACTTGCTGGTAACCACCACCATTAAACCATTTTCACTCACCCTGTCGCATACACTCCCTTTGTTCTACACATCCCTCTCCCATCTTCTCCTTCTGAAAACTAACTTGCACCTCTCTCTTTCTCAGCTCTGATGAAGGCTTGTAGACCTGAAACATTGACTGTTTTTATTTTCTTCCTCACTTCTTTCAAGAGACTGTGATGTATTTTTTCTGGGCCAAGCAATCTATCCACTTTTAATGATGTTGGAGCCCTTAATATGTCCTCTATGTCTACATTTATCATTTCTAATACTGCACATTCTTTGTGTTATCACTGGTATCACTGTCTCCTCACCCCTCACTGCACACCTTGTGCACTTGTCTGCAAACACGTGTTTGTGAATAGACGCTGTTGATATTAGACCCCAGTGACATCCTAAAGGAGTTAACTCCTTTGGGAGAGAGCATTTCAAAATTGAAGGGGCTCTGAAACTTAATGAACAAAGGGCATAGATAATACAACATTACAATCTTGTAATATAGAGTTACTTCCATTATCTGGAAAAGCATCATTGTTTTTGGATTGGCAATAACCCATTTACCAAACTAATCCAAATAAAGTTTGGAAACTTTGAAGACATGAATACTTAAGGTGACCTGAAAACTTCCCTGCAGTATAAAGATAATTAATTTCAACAGGTCACAGTGCATGATATCCATCAAAATAAATCTTCAGGACAAAAAGTAATTATTAGTTCTAAGTAGGTGTTGAATCTCTGACTTCAGGTTTGGTCCTTGGATGAGTGCTACTCAGCAAGTACAGAGCAATTTGTGCTGATTTAACACACCACAGTTAACAGTCAAGTCTCATTCTTTACACCAGGATTTGCAGTACATTAGAATTGCAGAGCAAAGAACAAACAGTTTGGTTCAGTGAAATGTCCAAATGAAGTGAAGCAAAGTTGTCTTGTCAGAATAACAAGACAAAGTATCAGAGAAGGTCATGACAGGTCAACTGCCGACAGTGATATAAATGCTCCTTTAAGCTACACAAGGCATTACCGATGATGCAGGTTGTCACTTCGTAATGGCAAAATTGTTCACAAAGTATAAAGAACTAGTTTATTTTTTGCAAATGTCATTCCGTCAGACTTGATTGACCTGCCTGGTCAAGTGGAATGACAAAGTTGAAGCTAAGGTGTGAGAGCACAGCAGTGATGGGTACTGCATCCAGTGAGATAAATATGATATGAATTAGCCATGTCCCTCATCAGACAAGTTGGGAGCATGTCACCTCCCTTCAGCTCAATGACCAACAAAAGATGGTAATCCTTGATTAACGTTCACTCTGTTTTTGAGCTGTCAAAGAAAATTGGAGTCAGTGCCAAGATGCTGGAGGATACTGTCACATTCAAAATCATTCTAGTGGGTGACAGTTCCAAGCCAAACCTGTCAAGAGACAGCTAAATGGACGTGAACTGACAGGTGAGAAAGGTAAGCTAGGAAGATGTCACTTATGACAACCTGCATTTGAAACAAGTATCAGCAAACTGTTGAAAATCTGTCATTTCAGCCAGAGACTTTGATTGCCCCTCAGACAAGCATTGTCATGTCAAATAACAAAGCCAAACTTTCTGCAATGGAAACTATAAACCACACCTGCACTATCTTCTTTCAATTGTCCAGAAAGATCTGTGGCACTTTTATCTGGCAATGAAAAAAATGTTGAACTAAAAGAAAGATCTGTATTTATACAGCAACCTTTCATAAAACCAGGTAATAGGAAAGCCATGTACAGCCAACAAGGTACTTTGAACTGTTATCTCAGCCTGTAATGCAAGTGTACAAGTCTGCAATTACCTTTATTTTAAAAGGTATTTTTCTTGGGGAGGTTGGTTAGTGATTAGAGCTGCATTTCTGAATGCATGCTGGTGATAAAGAGCTGAGTTGAGCAAACCTGACAGGAATGCAAATCAGGAAGTTGCAAACATACCTGTCACACTTTTTCATGCAATAAAATAAATGGATGTAAAAGAAAATGAATGCACCATCCCTTACCTGGTATCCTTCTCCATCAGCAAAACATACTTGAAAAATCACCCTCACTATCTGCATTTTAGCCTTTCCCATTTTCCAAATTCTTAGAAGCATGGATCAGTTTGGGCTGCTAGGATTGGGAGCAGGATTACAGGGGGCGGGTTGGGGAAGTGCTATGTGGAGCCTGTGATCTGAAGTCTTCAAAACACTTTCCTTCAGACCTTCACCTCACATAACAACCCATTCAAAACTGCATCTCCCACATCCTGGTCCACTCTTATTGGCCAACAGCTCTGTTCCCCCATCAGCTCTGTGATCCTCAGGGCAATAAATTCAACATCCCAGTCCTACTTTACAAAATGGTCAATGGTATGCCCAGCATTGGTCTCATTAACCCAAGCGCAGTTAATTGGCTCTGGTCTCCCATGCACCTTCTTCTCCTCTATCCCCAGTTCATTATGGTCGCTGCTCCTCACATTCCATAACTATTTCTCAACCCTTTAGTCATGTGCTGAATTTAATTCTGACTACACTTTTAAAATACAGCTCCTCCTGCTTTGGCCCAACTACCCCCAATCTTTTGATGATAGATCATTGACCTGAAGTACAAATTTTGCTTTTCTCTCCATAGATGCTGCCTGCCCTGCGGAGTATTTCTGGCAATTTCTTTAGTTCAGATTTTCAGCAACTCAAGTGTTTTGTATTTAGAGTCATAGAATAATACAGCACAGAAACAAGCCCTTCGGCCCAACTCAATCACATGACTGAGGTGCCCACATAAGCTGCTCCCATTTACCCACGTCCAGCCCATATGCCTTTCTTATCCATTTACTTAATCAAATGTCTTTTAAATGTCGTTATTGTTGTTATTACCTGCCTGAACTACTTTCTCTGGCAGCTTGTTCCACATACGCACCACCGTCTGCGTGAAGGAGTTACCCCTTGTGTCCCTTTTAAATCTTTCCCCTCTCATGGTAAACCTATGCCCTCTAGTTTTTGGTTCCCTTTCCCTGGGAATGAGACTGTTGTAGCGACTCACTGTCCGAGCAAGCGAACCGGCTCGGCGGTCGGGTCGCGCGGCGTCGGAGCGACGAGGCCCAAGATGGCGTTGGGCCTTCGTCTTCCCCGAGCGACAGGGAGAACCCGCGAACGGGAAAGGTTTGATGATGTAGCGTATACGTCATTGCTGTTTTAAGTGGGCGGGAACAGTCTCTCTTAAAAGGCCCGCACAAGGTGGGAAAATAAACCAGTTCTTGTTCTGAAACCCTTTGATTAGTGTCTTGTTTTCACATCGCGGTAGCAGCCGCTACATTTGGTGACCCCTGATGTCCAAACATGATTTTGGACCCGCACAATTGGACGACAATGCAGCAGACAACGCAGTGGCACTCAAGCTGCCCACCTTTTGGATGCTTCGTCCCAGCGTCTGGTTCGACCAGCCGAAGCACAATTCCACCTTCGGCAGATCACCTTCCGACTCACAAAGTACTACCACGTGGTCAGCTCTCCGGACCAGGAGACAGCCGCCCAGGTCGGAGACTTCATCCAGTCTCCTCTGGAGGAGGATAAGTACCCAGCTTTCAAAGACCTTCGGCCTCTCCCGTCGCGAGTGCGCCGCCTACCTGCTTCATCTCGACGGCCTGGGGGACAGATCCCCATTCGCCCTAATCAATGAGATGCTGGCATTGGCTGAGGGACACAAGCCCTGCCTAATGTTCGAACAGGCCTTCCTCGAACAAGTACGTGATGACATTCACCTGCTGTTGGCCGACGCCGATTTCAGCAACCCACGTGAGGTAGCTGCCCGGGCAGATGTCCTGTGGAAGGCCAAACACAAGAGTGGTTCGTCCGTCGGCCAAATCTACAGGCCGCGAGCCCAACGCCTGCCTAAACCAGTCCCAGCAACCGAGCGACCACACCCCAGAAACACAGATGACGACACTGGCAACCAGCTGTGTTTCTACCATCAGAGGTGGGGCGCTGAGGCCCATTGATGCTGCCCACTGTGCAAGTTTCAGGGAAATGCCAGGGCCAGCCGCCGCTGAAGGCTACGACAGCTGGCTGCCGACAAAGCCTCCTATTCGTTCAGGACAAGCAGTCCGGGAGGCGTTTCCTCATCGATACTGGAGCAGAGGTCAGTATTTTGCCCCCGGCCGGCCGCGACACTCGTAACAGGCAACAAGGTCCTGTACTCAGTGCCGCAAACGGCACAACGATACGGTCTTTAGGTACCTGTACAGTTCAATTACAATTCGGCGGCAGCCGTTTTACCTGGACCTTTACCCTTGCCGCCATCACCCGACCACTCCTAGGAGCTGATTTCCTTCGGGCCCACAACCTGTTAGTCAACCTGCGAGGGAAGCGGCGAGTCCACTCCAGAACTTTCCATACCTACCTCCTGGGAGAAGCCAGCCTACCAGCCCCGCGCCTGGACTCCATTTCCCTGTCTGGCAACGTTCACCAAGCTCCTCGCCGAATTCCCATCAGTTTTGGCACCTCAGTTTACAAATTCTATGCCCAAACACGGGGTGCAACACCACATCATTACCACAGGGCCACCCCTTCATGCCTGAGCACGACGACTACCTCCAGACAAGCTCCGCCTGGCAAAGGAAGAGTTCTGTCGCATGGAGGAGCTGGGGATTGTTCGCAGGCCAGACAGTCCCTGGGCCTCCCCCCTGCACATGGTCCCCAAAGCCACCGGCGGGTGGAGGCCCTGCGGCGACTACCGCAGGCTGAATGACACCACCACCCCGGACCTCTATCCCATCCCTCATATCCAGGACTTCGCAGCGAACCTACATGGGGCTTGCATCTTCTCCAAGGTGGACCTCGTTCGGGCATACCACCTAATCCTGGTCCACCCGGATGACGTCCCCAAAACTGCGATTATCACCCCATTCGGCCTCTTCGAGTTCCTTCGAATGCCATTCGGCCTTAAGAACACTGCGCAGACTTTCCAGCGGCTGATGGACGCAGTAGGCCGAGACTTGGACTTCGTGTTCATTTACTTAGATGACTTACTAATCGCCAGCCGTGACCGCCAAGAACACCTTTCCCACCTCCGCCAACTGTATTCCCGTCTCTGTGATTTCGGCCTCACAATCAACCCGGCCAAGTGCCAATTCGGACCTGACTCTATCGATTTCCTCGGCCACAAAATCACCAGCGACGGAGCAACAACCCTACCCGCCAAGGTAAACGCTATCCGCCATTTTTGCCCGCCCAACACGGTCAAAGGCCTACAGGAGTTCCTGGGGATGGTCAACTTTTACCATCGGTTCATCCCTGCAGCAGCCTGTATCATGCGCCCTTTGTTCTCGCTGATGGCTGGTAAGGGCAAGGACATCGCCTGGAACGATGAGGCTGCAGCTGCCTTCGTTAAGGCCAAGGACGCCCTGGCAGATGCCACGATGCTTGTACACCCTAGGACAGACGTTCCAACCGCCCTCACAGTGGACACATCCAACACCGCGGTCGGTGGGGTACTGGGACAACTAATCAAAGGCCGCTGGCAATCCTTGGCATTTTTCAGCAGGCACCTTAGACCACCCGAACTGAAATACAGCGCTTTTGATCGGGAACTTCTAGCGCTGTACCTGGCGGTCCGGCATTTCCAGTACTTTCTAGAAGGCAGGGCTTTCACTGCTTTCACTGACCATAAGCCTTTGTCCTTCGCCTTCTCCAAAGTCTCCGATCCCTGGTCAGCTCGTCAGCAGAGATATTTGTCCTACATTTCTGAATTCACAATAGATATCCAACATGTCTCCGGAAAGGACAATGTCGTTGCTGACACACTTTCCAGACCGACCATCCACAGGCGTCCCTGGGTGTCGACTACACGGCCCTGGCTGACGCACAGCAAGCCGACGACGAGCTGCCCAGCTACAGAACTGCAGTCTCAGGCCTGCAGCTCCAAGATTTCTTAGTCGATCCAGGTCAGCAGACCCTCCTTTGCAACATCGCAACAGGTCAACCCCACCCTATAGTCCCTGCAGCCTGGCAGAAACGCGTTTTCGACTCGATACATGGGTTGGCGCACCTGTCCATCAGATCAACTGTCCGACTGGTCGCCAGCAAGTTCATCTGGCATGGCCTGCGCAAACAGGTCAGTGAGTGGGCCAGGACTTGTCCGCACTCCCAGACATCGAAAATCCAATGACACACCAAGGTCCCGCCACAGCAGTTTGAGCCTATCCGTAGAAGGTTTGACCACATCCACGTCGACCTCGTTGGTCCTCTGCCAGTTTCAAGAGGAGCCCGGTACCTCCTTACCATCGTGGACCAGTTCACGAGGTGGCCAGAGGCAACCCCTCTATCTGACATCACGACTGATTCCTGCGCCTGGGCACTGCTCACAACCTGGATCTCATGTTTTGGTGTTCCGGCCCACATCACTTCAGACAGGGGCACCAAATTTACCTCCAGCCTCTGGTCTGTATTAACGAACATGCTGGGGATGCAGCTGCACACCACCACGGCCTACCACCCTCAATCAAACGGGTTAGTGGAACGTTTCCACCGCCATCTAAAATCAGCCTTGATGGCCCGCCTGAAGGGTCCTAACTGGGTCAACGAACTGCCTTGGGTCCTGCTCAGCATACGCACTGCCCCCAAGGAAGACCTCCACGCTTCGTCAGTTGAACTCATGTACGGGGCGCCCCTGGCTGTCCCAGGGGATTTCATACCCGCCCTTCGGGACCAAGGGGAACAACCCACGGCAGTTCTGCAAAGACTGCGCGAGAGGCTCGGCAACTTGGCACCGATTCCCACTTCGCGGCACAGTCAAGCCCCATCCTGTGAGCCCAAGGAACTACGAGACTGTAAGTTTGTTTTCGTTCACAGGGGCACACCTCGGGCACCGTTGCAACGACCATACGAGGGGCCATTCCGAGTCATCAGGAATAATGGGTCCACCTTTATTTTGGACATTGGGGGCGGGGAACAGGTCTTCACGACGGACCGCCTCAAACCGGCCCATTTAGATCTACAACAACCGGTCGAGGTTCCAGCACCGTGACGCAGAGGCCGACCTCCTAAGCAATGGCTCACACAGCCCGCGGACCTTGGGGACCGTATCGCTAGCTCTGGGCGGGTTGTGTAGCGACTCACCGTCCGAGCAAGCGAACCGGCTCGGCCGTCGGGTCGCGCGTCTTCGGAGCGGCGAGGCCCAAGATGGCGTTGGGCCTTCGTCTTCCCCGAGCGACAGGGAGAACCCGCGCGCGGGAAAGGTTTGATGACGTAGCGTATACGTCATTGCCATCTTAAGTGGGCGGGAACAGTCTCTCTTAAAAGGCCCGCGCAAGGCGGGAAAATAAACCAGTTCTTGTTCTGAAACCCTTCGACTAGTGTCTTGTTTTCACATCGCGGTAGCAGCCGCTACACTGTGTGCATTCACCCTATCTATGCCCCTCATGATTTTATACAGCTCTATAAGGTCACCCCTCAGTTTCCTAGCTTCCAAGGAATAAAGTCCTAGCCTGCTTAACCTCTCCCTATAACCTGGAACCTCAAGTCTTGGCAACTTTATCTTAAATCTTTGCACTCTTTCCAGCTAAATGACATCTTTCCTATAACAGGGTGACCAAAACTGTACACAATACTCCAAGTATGTACCCCAAATTTATCAACACTGCTACTGTTGTGTGAAATGCTTCTCTTAAATCTTTTCTATCGCAAAAGCAGCAAGTGAAGGCAAGTTGTAACAATGTAGCTTTTGCCTCAAGTGCTTTTGCTACCTTGAAGATCTTCTTGAGCTTTGTTAATTTAGCTCCATTTGGACCTTGTGTGTTTCAGGGTTCTTTCATACAGAAAACGTTTAATTCTGATTCAAACCAATGCAAGCTATTCAGTCAGTTATAAGCACTCACCAAGCACAATAGGCAAAACAGCAGTATTGTGCTAAATTTGAATGGAGAAAGATTAATGCAATAAAGAATTGATCATTTGAATATTTCCATCCCTTTCAATTATAAGGCACATTTTCTTACCAAGTAAATCAACTCACAAGATTTCCACCATCTTCCACTTCAATGCATTGTTCTAAAAATTCTTGCTGGAATTAGGAATGTCATTTTTAATTGCTGGTGTCTTTACTGTGTAATACTATTCCACAATAAGTAATAAAATATGGTTACTGCATCTTTAGAAATTATAATCTGATTTTTGAACAAAAATTACCTTTGTTAGTAACCTTTTATAGAATAAGGGGACTGCTTACAATAAATTAAAGCACTTCAATGAATCACAGCCACACCTCACAACTCGAGTTGGAATGAAAGGGAGGCCTCTCCAATTGCTATAAGAGCACATCGGGAAGATTTAGGACTAATGCTTCCAATAAACAAATAGCCTTCGGGACTGTCCCATTTATGAGGCCTGTGTTACAGAAAGAAATTGAGTTGCGACACACAGTACACCTTGACTTCCAAATTCACGATGTAATCACTTCTCCTTTCAAAGCTATTGTTACAATCTGTCTTTAAACATTTATTTGTTAGGTAAAAGTATTTGCATTTTAGAACTCTGAACACCTTATAAGTGCAAACAGTGATGCTCATATAAACCTTTGACCAGAGGCCACAACAACCTGGAACTTAAGGACTGGAAAAGATCACAGTGGCTAGTCCGTCAATGTGATACTTCAGGAGCTTTTTCTCCGTGTGCGCCACCCAGATGGTGATGACTAAATGACAATAGCAGGAGCTCCAGCTCTCCATCACATGCCACTGAGTGGGTGAAAGTGGAAAGCAGGCAACATCAATTTAACTGGGATGTTATTTCTCTCTTGATTTGTATTTTCATTGATTGCAAACTCGATATCACACATTTCATTTTCTCTCCTTGAAATGTCTTAGACTGAAGTAGATTCTCCCAATATGTCTTCCATTCAATCCCCACCTGAGCTCCCAAAAACATGGATTCTTCATTATAAAGATGGCTTACTTCTATCTTGAAAACATCACTTCTTGAACCCAGTCTGCCACTGAAAACATGTGGTTGTCATCTTTGACTGGTCTAATGCAATGTTCTTCTAAGTTGCCTCTTTTTGTCCAATCATCAATTAACTCTATCTCATCCAAAATTTGGCTGCCCTTTACCTATCATAAGTCTACCTTTGCTAATTAGTATTGACTCTCGGTCACAAAGCATTAAAATTAAGTTTATATCCTCATGTTTCTTCTCCTTGTCACCTTTTAAAATCCTCTGTATCATGTAAGTCATGACTCCAAGTCACTGCTTTCTTGCCTCATCGTCTGTGGTTATTTATTATGAATTTTGGTGTTTAAATGCAAGTTGTTGCTGTTATTTGCCCCTTTCACTACTTGCACACACTGTGCTGATTGTTTTCACGTGCTATCTCTCAGCGTTGCACATCTCTTGCCTGCATCACAACTTTATCATCCACCTTACTTCCCAGGTGGTGAAATGTGGGAAGGGTTTAATGCAGAAATAGACAATTGTCTTTGTGAAGAGGAGAAACTCCAGGCTGGACTAGTCAGAAAGCTGCATATCGAGCAGATCCTAAAATTCCACTCATTTAAAGTGAACCAAAAATTGGATGCTGCAAGTGTATAGTTTCCTGACCAGCACTGATCCACCCCGAGCACATTCTACTGGAGAACTAGACTTGCAGAGCACAGAGCATGAACCAAGAATTCTATCTTCCAGCCAGCTGAAGAAGCATGAGTATTAAACGCTTGCACAGTTAATGGTGGTGAATAAAGCACCAGCCCAAAGAGGAACCAAGTCTCTCCTCCTCTTGCAATTACACTGCCAAGTTTTTGCCACACTAGTTTTGGTCTTTGATAGTGAGCTTTGGTTTAACAGATTACCTGTTGCCATGAACATGAGAGGCACAGAAAGCAAAGCTGTAATGCAGAAGAGTTGGATCAACCATTGTGCCTCCTTCTGCACGCTCAATCAGTTCCTTGAGATAGCAGAGATGACGATGACACCCTCGTACCCCGTAGCGAGAACAGTATTCATCCAGCACGAATACCTGGCCAGGGCTAAACCATCCCTGTGGGAAAAACAGAACAGAGTTCCAAATTATAAGTGTGTTGCAATTTAGAATGAATCTTGTGTGCTTCGAGTTGAATATTTAGCAAATCTGAAGATTCAAACAATGAAAGGATATATTAAATTTTTTGGACTATTCTCCAGATTATCTGTGACTGGACTATTAAAACATCTGTGATTATCTGTGATACCTGGACTATTAAAATATTTGCATTTATATTGAACCTTTAATGCAGTAACCAAAGGGTTGATTGGAACATTAACACTGGCATAGACTTTTTAGGTCAATTAGATTGTTTCTGTGCTGTTAATTCACAGATACAGTACACCCCAGCATTATGGAGGGGATGCGTTCCTGGAAAACCATCTGTATTGTGATTTTTCATAATATAAACCATATGGCAAAAATTGACAAAATTTGTTGTTTCTTTTGCATTTTGTGTTTATCTAGTTATCTTGATCTCACAGGAATTCCATAAGAGCAAATTTTTATTCCATATCTCAAATTTTGGTAGTGATTTGTGAGTTCCGTAAGGGTGAATTTCTATTATCCGAAATGCCACAATGTGGGGGTACACTGTATTTAACACAACTGATACCAAGCCAAAGAAGCAAATAATGGAACAGGTGGTCAAAGACATAGGTTTTTCGTAATGTCAGACAGAGGTAATCACAGACTCTATGTTGCTGATATAACATTGATATTTCATTTTGTTGTTATAATATATTTCACATTTGCTACCACCTTATAATGTTGTTTTCTGGCAGTTACGATATCTTGAAAATCCCAGCATGACACTCTACTTCATGACAATGTCAACTGAGCAAAATGCATCACTGATCTATCAAGTGGGTAGAACAGATCTAATTGCACTGTTTTCCAGAAGAGCAGGGGAGCTTTCCCTGGTGCCCAAGGCACAATTTATACAGGAGATATATCTGGTCTCCATTATTTTGTTGCTGTGGAACCTCAGTATACATGCACTTGCTGCCAGATTAACAGTGGAAACTACCCTCTAGAGATTATGTAACCAGAATATGTGGGAAGTGCTATCCAAGTGCAAGGTTTCCTCCCTGCTCAGCCACACTGAGTTGTGAAAGGTGACTGGTGCAGAGCCTTTGAAGGATAATGTCAAGCTTCCATCAAAATTTAAGATGCTATCTTCAACACGGGTACAACAGAAGCCTTCTTGTTTGAAAATGTAGAACATGACATCTCAATGAAAAAGGTTCAAGTTTTGGCATTCTGACGGATGGTCTTTGAGTTAACTGCAAAACTTACATAAGGCTGGTGGTCTATAAAAAAGATTTAAATATTTACCACTCTATGGCCCATGTTGAGACTTGAAACTTCCATTTACCTGCATCCTTCACTTGAGAATATTGCGAATGTCTAGAGTACAAGGACAGTCTCCCAACTCCCATGTGTGCCAGTATTTTCTGTCCTTGAATATTAAAAAGGGCTGCAGAGAATTCTGAACAATAGCCACCTACTGGCTGCAAAATGAACCATGGCCTATCAGAGAACAAAACTGTGCATAAACCTTTTGGCTTTGTTCAGGAGCTCTCTCCAGTTTCCCAGTCTCAGGGGTGATCTGTGCAAAAGCCAACAAAACCTTCTTTAGGTTCTCCCGAAAACAGGTGCCTAATCATGAAGGGAATATGAAACTGAGGCAGGAAATGTATAAGCAGCCCCATTTGTCTCATTTGCATACAATCCATATGTGCCTGTAAATTCTTGACCCCAAAGACAAATATCAGCGAACTATCCCTATTACCTTGTGCAGTCAAAACATAACATTCAGAAAATAAATCTGTATGGAGTCATATAATGTCTTTCATCCCCGAAGGAAATTCCAAAACATTTCAAAGTCAAAGTTGAGTTTCTGGTTATATGCACAAGTACATGTATCCACAGATGCAATGAAAAACTTACCTGCAATAGCATCACAGGCACGTTGCATTAGATATTTAGCATTCACAAGAAAAACAAATTAAGCAAGTTATACACAATTTTTACAAGAAAGAACACAACTTAAACAAAAAAAACGTCCATTTTAGTGCAAAGTGAATAAAGTGGTCATAGTGTTGCTATACTGAGGTGGTGATGAGGGTTGCGCAGGCTAGTTCAAGAACTGAATGGTTGAAGGGAAACAGCTGTTCTTGAACCTGGTGGTGTGGGACTTCAGGCTTCTGCACCTCCTGCTGATGGTAGCTGCAAGGAGATGGCATGGCCCATATAGTAAATTGGTTCATTATTGTCACATGTACCAGATACAGTGAAAAACTTTGTTTTGCATGCCATCTATACAGATCATTTCATTACAACAGTGTATTGAAGAGGTACAAGGGAAAACAGTAACAGAATGCCAAATAAAGTTTACAGTTAGAGTTACAGAGGAAGTGCAGTGCAGGTAGTCAATAAGGTGCAAGGGCTTTGATGAGGAAGATTGTGAGGTCAAGAGTCCACCTTCTTGTGCTAGGGGACAATAGTCTCATCACAGCGGGATAGAAGCTGTCCTTGAGCCTGGTGGTATGTGCTTTCAGGCTTTTGTATCTTTTGCCCAATGGGAGAGGGGAGAAGAGAGAATGTCCAGGGTGAGTGGGGTCTTTGATTACGTTGGCTGCTTTACTGAGGCAGCAAGAATTGCAGACAGAGTCCATGGAAGGGAGGCTGGTTTCCATGATGTGCTGATCTGTGTCCACAACTCTCTGCAGTTTCTTGCGGTCCCAGACAGAGCAGTTGCCATACCAAGCTGTAATGCATCCAGATAGGATGCTTTCTATGGTGCATCAATAAAAATTGGTGAGGGTCAAAGGGGACATGACAAATTTCCTTAGCCTTCTGGGGAAGTAGAGGCACTGGTGAGCTTTCTTGGCCGTGGCATCTACGTGGTTGGACCAGGACAGGCTTTTGGTGATGTTCACTCCGAGGAATTTGAAGCTCTCAACCCTCTTGACTTCAGCACCATTGATGTAAATAGGAGCATGTGCACCGACCCCTTTCCTGAAGATAATGACCAGCTCCTTTATTTTGCTGACATTGAGGGAAAGGTTGTCGTCATGACACCATGCCACTAAGCTCTCTATCTCCTTCCTGTAGTCTGACTCATTGTTATTTGAGATTCAACCCACAACGGTGGTGTCATCTGCAAACTTGTAGATGGAGTTAAAGCAGAATCTGGCCACACAGTTGTGAATGTATAGGGGGTAAAGTAGGGAGCTGAGGTTGCAGTCTTGTGAGGCACCAGTGTTGAGAATAACCGTGGCAGATGTGTTGTTGCTTATCCTTACTGACTGTGGTCTGTTGGTCAGGAAGTCAAGCATTCAGTTGCAAAGGGAGGTGTTGAGTCCCAAGTCTAGAAGTTTGGAGATGAGTTTGCTTGGAATTATAGTATTGAAGGAAGAGCTGTAGTCAATAAACAATAGTCTAACGTAGGTGTTTTTACTGTCCAGATGCTCCAGAGATGAGTGTAGGGCCAGAGGGATGGTGTCCGCTGTGGACCTGTTTTGGCGGTAGGCGAATTGCAATAGGTCAATGTTGTCTGGGAGGCTGGAGTCGACGTGTGCCATGGCCAGCCTCTTGAAGCATTTTATGACAGTGGTTGTCAGAACCACAGGGCGATAGTCATTGAGGCACGTTACCTTATTTTTCTTAGGTACCGGGATAATAGTGGTCTTCTAAAAACAGATAGGAAGCTCAGATTGAAATAGGGAGAGGTTAAAAATTTCTGCAAATACCCCTGCCAACTGATCTGCACAAGGTCTAAGGCCACGGCTGGGGGTTCCATCTGGGCCAGATGCTTTCCGTGGGTTCACTCTCCGGAAGACTGATCTGATGTCTGCAATGGTGACTGGTTACAGGTGCACTGAAGGCTGTTGGGCCGGGTGGTAACATTTTACAGGCAATTAACTTGTAATTCCAAACGTAAATAGACTCAATCATGTAATCTGAATCCCAAGGCAATTGGAAATATTCTGGAACCACGTGCAGCAGTTTTTCTTTCTCTGTTAGCACAGCCTGACCTGCTGGGCGTGTCTTAAAATCCTGCCTTTTGCACCTTTGTTTATATTCTCACTCTCTAACCTCCCTCAGCTCAAAGCTTGTATTCAATTTTTTTCTGTCTCTAACCTCTAATTAGATCGTCTCTACAACGTAACCCAGAGCAACACTAGCCTCACTCTATCAGATATATTCCCTTTGTCCATTCCCCATCTCCACCTCTGTAACTTATCTTTACTCTTTCCCAGTTCTATTGAAGGATCTTCGACCCAAAACGTTGACTCTGTTTCCCTTCCATAGATGCTGCCTGACCTACTGAGCGTTTTAAACACTTTCTATTTTTATTTAGATTTTCAACAACTGATTTGATTTCCATTTACTGGGACATCATACACCAGAAGCCATTTAGACAGCTTCTCCGGGTATAAAAATCATTAAAAGAAAGAAGCAAATCTAACCATTTTCCAACCTGCCAATGGTCTGTTCTGAGAAGGAGCAAGTACTGAATAAAAGTAGATGCAAATTCTCCTGAGACTGCTAAAAAAAGTCCGAAATTTTCTGCTTATTTGAATATTTGCATAACATATATTTAAAAAAAACAACCTGGAGCTAATTTTGTTCTATGTATAAAAGGTCTCCAAAGTATATTGCAACTTCAATAATAATTTATTAATTTGAAACAACATCTATTTTATCCAATGAATTCCAGCCTTGACAAAATGTTGATTGGCTCCTCTTCTGGGAAAAGAACATAATGGAAAAAAATCACAAGCATCACAAGCTTTATACCAGGTACAGAAGAGGCAAGGACTTTGGCTCTTATTATCAGTGATGTTCACGTAGCCTAAATATTGTACTTCCAATTGGACCATTAATTGTGGCATGGTAACAATGGACATTGAGCAAAAGCACAATCAACACACACATATGATCAAGAAAATAGCCTCTACTACTTCTTTCCAGATATGCCAAGGGCAGAAGGAGAGAAAGGAAGCATATTTTTCATCAACGTTTCAGTAGGAATGCATTGAATTAAGAACTTTCAATACCCAAGCATTTAGTGAAAGAACGAATCATTCAACTGAGTGTTGCATTGTAATAGAAATGATTTTATAAAAACATGTTGCACATGTGAAATACTTGTCACAAAGTGGAGAGAACTTAATGGTTGAATGGGCAGTTGATGCTTTACCCGTTGCTCCACCTCTGTGGTTATACATATGATTTAAGAACAAAAACACATCATATAGAATCACCAATTCTGGAGAAATGGAAACAGGAACAAAATACTAAAGACTCCAGGTTTACAGACTAAGATGTGCTGTGTACTAAAACCTAAAAGGTAAAAGCAACAGGCTTTAAACAAGATATCAAGGAATTTCCATTTATAAAGGGAGTTTCATTATGCTGGAACATTTCAAAACATCTTCAGGCCAATGAAAATCTTTTTTTAAGTGTGGTCACCAGTATAATGTGGGAAATGCAGCAGCCAATTGGGCCACTACTCACAGCAATGCAATACTGATCAAATGATCTGCTTTAGAGATGTGGGTTGATGGATAAACACAAGCCAGATCATTGGGAAGAATTTTCCTGGTCCTTTTCAAAACTCTTTTCCATGTGATCTTTGGCGTCCGCCTGAGAGAGAAGGTCGGGCCCTAATTTAAGATCTCATCTAAAAAGACTGCACCTCCTAACGTGGCACTCCTTTAGTAATGCACAGGCAGTCTCAGGCTAAACTACATACTCAAATCTCTGCTATGCACCTTGAACCCAAAGCACTTTGAGTCAAAGACGAAAATGCTGCCTTGAAAGTACATCTGAGTGTTTTATCTTTTACTTGACTGTAAAAACCAAACTGTGGCTGTCAAACCATAAGTAGTGTCAATTGAATTTTCCAATAAACTGAACTTGCTACTTTATATCTTTTGTACGTTAAGCTTTCAAATGCATTGCTCCACACCACAGAATTATATACCATCTGCCCCCACTGTCGAAAAAAACTTCAATCTAATTTTTAGAAAAATTCCTGAGAAATTATTTACATTTCCACAACACAATCAAGAATAAAAAACAGAATTTATTATGACTATTATTGAGCAACATAAATAATTCATGTCAGCTTTGGATCAGCGAGTAAGATCAATCACCTCTAGTCACAAGGTTATGGATTTAAGTTCTATTTGAAACATCACCCAGCACGGTTTGAGGGATTGTGTTGTTTGCGGTGCTTTCTGTCAGTTGGTACATTAAAGCAAGGTCTTCTCTGTTCTGTGAGGTGGATGTAAAAGATCCTATTGGATTATTTTAAAGACGGGCAGGGGTGTTCCCTCTGATGGCCTGACCAATATTCGTTCCTCAGTCAGAATCAGAATCAGGTTTATTATCACTGACATCATGTTGTGAAACTTGTTGTTCTGTGGCAGCAGTGCAGTGTTAGACATAAAGACATAAAAATTACTATAAACTGCAAAAATAAATAAAGAGTGCAAAAGAGGAACAACGAGGTAGTGTTCATGGACCGTTCAGAAATCTGATGGCAGAGGGGAAGAAATGCTGAGTGTGAAAAACAAATGACATTGTCATTATGATGCTGCAGTTGTAAAATACTCTGTTCATAAATTGGTTAAAGCAGTTCCTGCATAGCAATAGTGTCCACACTCAACAGATTTTTTTTCTCTCTTGTCTTTCTTACATGGGAATTATTTTGTATGTCATTCTCCCTTGGGTACCTTACATAAAGGACAATAATATACATACTTGGTGCATCCAACTCTGATGGGTAATGGGACAATTAAAACTAAAGGAAGACTAAAGAAGGGATGTTCACAGCAAAAGGAGGCTTTTCAGCCCATCGTGCCTAGTCTGGCACTCTGTAACACAGTTCAACTCTACTCACTCCTCATCATCCCCCCCCCCCCCCCACCACTTTAAATATTTGTCAAATTTCCTCTTAAAAGGTGGAATATTGTCAGCAATGTCCAGACTCATTGCCAAAGCATGTCATGACTTAACTCTCTCTCCTCACTCTCTTGGTGACAACTTTATACTTCCTTTCACTGAGTACTCCATGAAATATTCCACAGCAAAGGCAACTTATTTCGAGAACTTTTGAACACAACAACATCACAGATAAAAAAAATAATGAGGTGCCGGAGAAGCATATATGGATCCTTAAGTCATTCAATAAAAACAGGGCCTCAACTTCACTTTCCTGGTTGTTCCCCATAATCCTTGACTCCCATGTAATCAAAAATCAGTCACTATCAGCCTTGAATATAAATGGGCCAGGCCCCACAGCTGTCTAGAGTAGAGACTTCCAATTATTTTCAACCATAAGAGAGAACAAATTCTTCCTTAACTCTGTCTTAAGTGTACAATCTCTCATTCTGAAACGATGTCCCCTCGTTCTAGATTCCTTCATGAGAGGAAACATCTCAGCATGCACCCTTCCACTTCTAATCAGAATCTTATATATTTCAATAAGATCGCCTCTTTTTCTTCTAAACTCAAATGAGAAGGCCCAACCTGCTCAATTTTACCTCAAAAGATAATCCATTTCCAGAAATTAACTCAGTGAACCCAAAAGCCCAGTACAGTTGTAGCAAGAATTTCCTACTTTTGCCCTCTATAACCTTGCAATAAAGGCCAATATTCCATTTGTCTTCCTAATTGCTTAATGCATCCACATACAAGCTAACATATCATTTATTAGGACATCCAGATTTTTCTGCACTACAGCACCCTGTAGTCGCCCTCCATTTAAATAATATACTATTTTCGTATTCTTCCTACTGAAAGTCAATAACCTAACATTTCTCCAATTTATGCTGCACATATCATACTCACTTAATCTATCTATATCCCTCCGCAGATTCTGTGTTTACTTTGCAAGTTGCTTTTCTATAGTTGTATTGTCAGCAAATTTGACTATAATACATTCAGTCCCTTCGGTTAAGGCATTTATGCAGACGGTTAAGAGTTGAGGCCCTAGCACTGATCACAATGGCAGCCCACAAGTAGCCAATCTGGAAATAATCTATTTATCCAAACTCAGTTTTTTTTATCAGATAGTCAGTCTGCTGACACATTATTACAAATTCTATGAACTTTTATGTGACACCCTATCAAACACGGAAATGGCTGAGATTTTTTAATGTCTATCTATATTCGGTGTTTACTAAGGAGAATATCATGGATGCCAGAGAAATGAAGGTAATAAGAAGTGAGGTCTTGGATTATATGCACATTATGAGCAAAGAGGTATTTGCAGCCATGAAGAGCATTAAGGTGGGCAAATCCCCAGGGCCTAACCATGTGCACCTCTGGACCTTGTGGGAGGCCGGGAAAGAAATCACAGAAGCCCTTGAAGAGATATTTGTTTTGTCATTAGCCACTGGCAAAGTTCCAGAAGACTGGAGGGTGGCTAATATCATTCCGTTGTTCAAGAAAGGTAGCAAGGACAGGCCAGGGAACTACAGGCCAGTGAACCTGACTTCAGTTGTAGGGAAGTGACTGGAGGGAATTCTGAGGGACAAGATCTACCACCACTTGGATAATCAAGGCCTGATCAGGAACAGTCAGCGTGGTTTTGTGCATGTCTCATGAATCTTTTGGAGCTTCTCAAAGAGGTAACTAAGGGATAGATGAAGGTAGGGCAGAGGATGTTGGCTATATGAACTTTAGTAAGGCCTTTGACAGGGTCCTGTATGGCAGGCTGATTTGGAAGGTTCAGTTGCATGGGATTCAGGGCGAGCTAGCAAGGTGGGTTCAGAATTGGCTCGACGAAAGGAAGCAGAGGATGATAGTTGAAGGTTGATTCTCCAACTGGAGGCCTGTGATTAGTGGGGGGGGGGGGGGGGGGCCCGGGGTCAGTGTTGGGACGTCTGTTATTCATTATTTTTGTAAATGATTTGGATATGAATGTACTTGGCACTATTAGCAAGTTTGCTGATGATTCTAAATTAGAGAGACTTGTTGATAGTGAAGCAGGTTACAATGAATTGCAAAGAGATCTTCATCAGTTAGGGAGATGAGCTGAGGAATGGCAAACGGATTTCAACTTAGATAAGTGTGAGGTGATGCAGTTTGGACAGTTAAACCAAGGTGGGACTGAAACAGTGAATGGCAGGGCACTTATGAGTGTTGTGGAACAAGAGGGACCTGGGAGTACAAGTGCACAGTTCACTGAAAGCGGCTGCGCAAGTAGACAAGGTGGTGAAGAAGGCGTTTAGCATGCAGGCCTTTATCAGTCAGAGAATCGAGTAGGTGAGGCCGCACTTGGAGTATTGTGTACAGTTTTGATCACCCTGATATAGGAAAGACATTGTCAAGCTGGAGAGAGTGCAGAAGAGATTTACAAGGATGCTGCCTGGAATAGAGGGCCTGAGTTATCGGGAGAGGTTGGCCATGCTGAATCTTTGTTCCTTGGAGCGTAGGAGAATGAGGGGTGACCTCATAGAAGTTTATAAAATCATGAGGGGTATGGATAAGGTGGACGGTCAGAGTCTTTTCCTCAGGGTTGGGGAGTCCATAACTGGAGGGCACAGATCCAAGATAAGAGGGGAGAGATTTAAAAGAGACCTGACAGACAATGTCTTTACACAGAGGGTGGTGAGTTCCTGGAATAAGCTGCCAGAGGAAGTCATCAAGGCGAGTACAATTGCAACATTTAAGAGACATTTGGATAGGTACGTGGAGGGGAGGGGCTTGGAAGGTTATGGGCTGAACGCGGGCAACTGGGAGGAGCAGGGAGGATGCTGTGGTTGGCCTGGACCAGTTGGGCCGAAGGGCCTGTTTCCATGCTGTGTTACTCTATGACCTTTTGAAAATGTTACTCCTCAACAAGGCACCATGAGTGGCATGGCAACAGACCAAGTAAGGCCCTCAAATGAAATTCAATCCATGATCAGGCTAAATAATCCAACTCTCTCTTACTCTTCTCTCTCTCCATATGAATGATGGGGATTGAGAACATAGTGCATGAAACTCAACTGTCCAATTGCATATGAAATTATTTGACCTATTCAAAGGCTGCTTTGCCCCTGTTACACCTGAACTTTCAATTAACTGTCTCTATGAATCTTTGCACCTAAAACTGTCAGATTTTTGCAAAGAAACTGCAGGAGATCACCTATGAAATTACCCAAAAAGTCAATGTATGTGTAATGTTTACTTGTAAATATGTTAATTAAAACATCGTGCTGTTATGAAAATTATTTCAATAAGATTTGATCGCACCGGTAAAGAATTTTGTTTAACTGTTCATAAACTCAGCTGGAATCCAAATTTTCTGCACAACAAATTGCAGAGCCTGTGTTATGACACAATCAGAGTTTTATAGAATACAGTCAAGGGTAACTATCTGATAGATATATATGAAATGGTTTAAGGTGGAGGTTGACACAATTTTGAAAGATTGGGGCATTGAGGGCTATGGGGAACTGGCACAGAAGAGGAGTTGAACCCAGCATAGTTCAGCCATGATCTTATTGAATAGTTGGGCAGGCTTGAGGGGTCTGGCAGCCTACTCCTGCTCCTATTGTGCTCTTGCATACTAGGTCAACATTATAGAGAGAAACAGGTCAAGAACTGAAAATAAGACTATGTTATAAAATATATACATGTTATACTACAGATGGAACAATGGATCTTCAAAAATAATTACCAGACAGTAAGATTTATTAGATGCTTTTATTTAAGAGCTCTATTTTGCCAAGTCATCCAGATCTTGTGCTCGTGCTGGTTTATTTTGGGTTACCCACGTTGTGGTAGGGCTGAACAACTGATCTTATCTTGATCATTGAATAAAGAACAGTCTAACTAATTGACCGAATCAGGTAATAGGTGATAAAATTCAGCCTTGAAACATGTTCTTGGTCCCAGCAATTCACTTAGGGCATACCAATCTCAAGTGATCCAAGACATGTTGGAGAGACGGCAAATCCTGCCAGACTCAGGACTCGCAAATGTTGCTAAGCTACTTGTGGGGATATTGTGGAGGAAGTTGAAGTAGGTATTGATCTGGATTTTTTAATCAGTGGTGAAAGTGTTGCTGCTAATCTCAAAGAAACTTGCCTGTGAAGATCTGGCAACTTCTGAGGCATGGATTTCATTTATTCTGGCATGGGTTTGCCTCAGATGCCATTACTAGGTGACTACTGACATCCAGCCACCGTGATGTCATCAAGTTGGCCGAACAGCCAATCACTTTGAAAAATGATCACAGTCAACCAACTAAGAAGCAAAAGCACAATCTTTGATTAACTTTCATAATAGTTTATGGAGTGTGAAATAAAGATTATAAAATACATGAGGTTGAAGTAGAGAATGAAATATTATAAGCAACCTTTAAAAGTTAAAGAAATGTTTACTTGAAATTACAATCCACACAAGTTTTATTTATGATCAGAGAGTGTTAAACTATTATAGCTTTGCAGTATACTATTTTCAGATTTTTTTTAAACAGCAAAATTAGTTCCCAAAGTTTTTGTCAGCTGACTGAAAAATGTGCAGAACAATGCACCCTGTGGAGAGCACGAGATCACTAGACGAAACTGCTGGATTTCCTTGTAAAACTACACATTTTAATGTTCAAGTAGTTGTTGTCATATTTCCTTCAATGTAACAGAGAGCACAGACAACCTTACACTTAATTCCTGTTGGATATTTTGGGTCATCAGTCTTCCCTTAGGCAGCCCCTTGGGACTAAGGGTAGCTTGCTTTTTCTCTGGTTTTGTGAGTTCTGAAGTGACTGATGAGGCCAATGTGGAAGTTATGGACTCTTCCACAGATGATAGGAGGTGTCTGACAGGGCAGGTGGGTAGTAAGGAAATGCTCTTCTGCCATTTGAGGAAAGCTTCTGTTTGCTCCCAATGCATGGCCTCAAGGTTCTTGACATCATCCTTCTCCACTTTGAGCAGAGGGCCTAGGATAGCCAAGAGTTGGAGGGGTTGAAGCATTTTCTCAAGGAGGCTTTGAGCACATTATTGAATCTTTTCCATTGCCTGTCTGGTAATCTCTTCCTGTAGCAGAGCTCAGAATAAAGTGCTCTGGGAATCTGGCAACTCAGCCACCTGGTCACCCAAATATTAACGGTGAATTCCTGAAGTCTACCTCCACAGGTAGATCAATTATGTTTAGACATTAAGACATCGGACTCAATCAACCAGTTCTAGTGAAATGACACCACTGATACATTATACAAAATGGAAGACAAATTTACTTCACTTGATTTGCATTTTGAATTCTGTAATTTTGTGGAATAATATAACAATACAACAAAGAATAGCCACTGAGCCAGTTCAGAGGACAGAATTGACCCCATGGCATTAACTGCCCCGACAAAAGGTTCAGTCAAGGTTTAAGGACGGGATCAAATGTCCCTTACATGAGTACCTGGTCCATCACATATCCCAGTTGCACTAGCTTCATGACCTACAATTTCTCTGCCTCTGTCTACATCTGTTCTAGATTATGGTCCTCCTCCACTTCCTGTCATCTTCACATTGGATATTTTTGTAGTAGTTCTTTGGACAGCAAAGCAGACAAATTATGATTCTGGAAACATTGCGGATGCCACACAGTAATGCCCTTCCTGTTTTTCCAGTGTCTGAACCACTGATGCCAACTATTTACTCAATAATGATCCTGGTGATTTCATGAGCCTATTGATAACAATGCTCCTCTTCTCTCTGCTGCTGCTGTGAGTGTTAGTCTTGGTCTCCCATGAACATAAAATAATGCTTGTATTCTGATTAACACCAATTATCCCCCGTATTTTGGGATTAACGGCACTTCAGTGAAATTGAATATTACTTTCACACTGTACTTGTTGATCAGCAAAAAATGAGATGATGATGTTGGCGCTCCATAATAAAGCATCAAATTAGTAGATTTTATCTATTCCTCTATGGTATCTGGGCAAGTAATACTCATCCCAGGAGAAACAACAGCAGAAACATTTTGACTTAAGTTGTCTCAAAATGTTTTGGCATGTGATTAGCTTTTGTGCAAATGTGATGAAAATGACACACAGGTTTACACTTCCAGAAGAACGATGGAAAATCCTTTTAAGATAACCTTCTTGTTCATGAGCAGGATTTATTATTTTCAAATGTATCCGTGCCTTCAAAGATCTACATCGATAACTTCAAAAATGAATTCTGCAGCCGAACATACCGTCATTATTTTCACCGATCTGCAGGGGAGCAGGCTCAAGTTTACAAGGTGGAATTCTGTATCATACATCTGTCCATCTAATATCCCCTACTCTCCTCAAATCCCATATCTCCACATCCTGCTGATGACAGAAGTGAAATGCCTTGGAGATTACTCAGAGGATTTACAAGAGATACACAGTCTGAGTTTTGGGTGTCTCATTTTGGGCTTCTCTGAAGTGCTGCATTGGTTAGAACTATTTCTGCAAACAGCGCAGAAGCACTAGATGGACACATGCACATTTTCTTTCAGCTTTGTTGAAAGTAGGCTCAAGCAATCATGCTCAGTCAAAAAATTCCTTGTCGATGCAGGCTGTTGGGGGATCCAAGTTCCCCAGTACTACCAGCATGAAAGCAACTGAACTAATTTTCCTAAGAAAAGCTATCTGCTCCTTCTTACATGTACACTGACTTATCTCATGTTCACTTCTTCACCTAAACTTCTGTACCTTTTTGGATGTGTTGCTAAATACCAAGGTGTAGATTTCAATTGCACATACCTTCCAATATACCACTGACCATCTCCTGCATCTGAAAGTAAATTTGAATTCAATGGTTCTGGGGATAAGCTAAGCAAAGTACACAGCAGCCCAATTCTCCAGCTGAGCTCTTGCATTGGGAACTGAAGTACAGTATAACGGGTTAATTACTATGAATGACTTTCAATTGCCATGTAAACTGGGAACGTTATCAGTTCAATGATGACAAGAATTTAAATCCTGACACTAACTTGTGGGGTGGAGAAGAAAGTGAAAAGGTTTCCTCCCCTGTGGATCCATTGTTGAGAAGATCAGCAGTTTCTTTGAAGTGAGAATTGCTCTCTTCAGAGCTTGCTCTTTGCCGATTCATTTTTTCTTCTTAGGCAGTCCCTCAGAGTTGAGGCTGACTTGCTTCAGTTCTGAAGTAGCTAATAAAGCCAATGTGGGAACTTCGGACTCTTTCATAGATGGGGCAGGTGGTGACCAATAAGGCAGGTTGGTGGGTTAGTGGTGAGTAGTCTCTGAGGTAGTCCATTCCTTCTGCCATTTACACAGGGCTTTTGTGTCCTCCTGATACATGACCTCAAGGTTTTCAATACCATCCTGAATGTCCCTTCTCCATTTTGATTGGTCATGGGCCAGAGTTTTGTAGGAGTTAGGGAAGATATATATCTTCAGGGAGGTTTTAAGCACATCCTTGAATTTCTTTGTCCATCCATCTGATAATCTTCTCCCATGACAGAGCTAGGAATAGCATCCAGCTTGGGAGTCTAGTGTTGGACATGTGACTGATGTGAACTGCCCAACGTAGCTGTCTAAGTTTAACCAGGGCTTCAATACTCACTATCATCCATCCAGGAACCTGCCAGTGGCCAATCAGAAAGTTGACAACATGCACTACAGTGTTTCCTAGATTTAAGATTGTTCCAGCTTTTCTTTAGTTCTAAATAAAATGGACAGAGACCTCCCCTCAAGTCAATTCCTAAAAACTGAAAGTGTTACTTCTATCAACAGAAGCTGAAAGTTCAGATTTCTCTTCTGTTCACATCCATTACTCAAATTATAATTGACATAAATTCCTGATATGGTGATACCTACTGATGATATTAACAGGACCTAGTGACTTCCTTGTAAGGGATGTAACAGTTATTGTTACAACATAGAAAATGAAAAACCAAACTTAAATATTTGGTTGCATTTAAAAATATGAAAACAGTGAAAAAGGATCGTTGCGTTAACATTTTGTTCTGAATTTCTAGTGAGTGTATTTCAGATGTAACTGAAAAAACTTGATTAGAAAAACAGGCTATAGTTCTATCAATTCAAAGCTGACCTTGTGAATTGCATGAGATCTTCCCTGTGTTCAAAAATAACATCTAATCAAAGTTTCCAATGTCATTCAGTTTGTCAGGGAGCATGCAAACTTATGTAATTAGTAGTAAATCATTACATCACTTTACTGGTGATTGGGAGGAGGTTGATTTTTGGGCAATTTGCTGTGTTAAATTTGTTCAATATTTTATCCAAAAGAAGTTCTTGAGAAATTTTCCACACTGTTGGTAAGGTAGCTTTAGTGGAACAACTCGGTTAGTCGAGTAGGTGGATTTTTAGTGCTAAGGCAGGTTTATCATCAGCTCCAATACCCTTTACTGTGTTCAGCTCTCTCAGCTAACTTTTGACAATGAGTCAACTGGGTGAATTATCATTGGTGGTGACGACCCCTCAATTCAGGAATGAGCTCTTCCATTGTTAAGTGATGGATCCTGAAGCAAGTCAGTGATCACCAGACCCAAGGATCTTTATAGACACTGTAAATGTCTCCAAAGTGGGAGGACTGCTTATCGGCTGACATTTCTTTTTTCCCCTATTTTTTCACTGTTAGGTTTTGAGAGCAAAGCATTTCTCTTTCATTCAAGCTTGGAAATAAACTAAATGCAATTGTTCAATCACAATTTTTTAAATCTGTTAAGATGCTTACAACCAATTCATACTTAACGTTCCACCCCACCAGACTTAAAAATGGGGCAATTAATGGTCCCTCATCTTCCTATTAGTTACCTGGTTGTACACCACCATTTTTTCCCATAAAGTGCATATAAAGTGGTGGTGCAGTGGTGCTGCAGGGAGTGTAGCTGTCTCACAGTTTCTCCGATCTGGGTTCCATTCTGACCTGCAGTGCTATTTCTGTAGAATTTGCGTGTTCTTCCTGTGACTGTGTGGGATGTCCCTGGTTGCTCTGTTGCCCTGCCATATCTCAAAGATGGGCTGGTTGGTAGGTTGATTGGCTGCTGTGAAATAACCCCAGTGTAGGTGGCTGATGGGGGAATCTGCTGGGCAGGCAGAAGGGGTATTAATGGGTTTGCATGTGAGAACAGGTTGTGGGTAAATGGGAACATAAATGAAAATGCTCTGAGACCTAGCATGGAAATGATAGGCCAAATGGCCTCTTTCTATGTCACAAAGAATTAGAAATGCTATCCTGAGGAAAGAAGCTGCAGGGTAAATATTCATCGACTTTTTTATTGCAAAGAATTTAGCTGCATGATTGACGAAGCTATTTTCAATAAGTTAGTTTAACAATGCTTACTGATGTTCAACTTTACTTGCAATTCCTCAGCAAAAGAAGCAGTTCTTGCAGCAAGACCGAGACAATATTTAGGAATAAATGCAGATCCACCACAAAATGCCAGAGAATGATTATATCCAACAAAGAGAATCTAACTTTTGATATACCATTGGATTATTATTACCACTATCAACATACTGGGGTTACCACAGATTAGAAACTCAACTGGATCAGTTTAATGAATACTGTGACCACAAGAACAGTAAGTAATTCACATCCTGACACTCCAAAGACTTTCAACTATCTATGAGGCACAGTTCCTGAGACTGATAGAGTACCCTCCACTTGACTAAACAAGTGCAGCTCCAACAACACTCAAGAAGTCTGACATCTTCTGAGACTAAACAGCCACTGGATTGACACCCATCCATCATCTGAAACATTCTTTCCTTCCATCACCATTGTGTCATGACAATTTATGTGCCATTTGCAAAATACACTGCAATTACTTGCCAAGGCTACCCCGACAATGCCTCTCAACCCCACAGCCTCTACCAACAAGGACGAGAGTAGTGCGTACCTACGAACACAATTCACCTAGAAGTTCCCCTCCAATTTGCACACCACCCTCATTTGGAAATACATCCACATCCCGTTATCACTACTCGGCCTAAATCCTAGAACTTGTTTCCTAAGAACATTGTGAGAGTACCCTCAGCAGAAAGGCTGCAGCAATTCAAGAAGTTGGCTTACCACCATCTTCTGGGCCTTGCCAGTCAGATCCATATCCAGAAGAATGACTAAAGACTTGTGCCACTTATGTATAAATCACACGGACACTATAAATCCTTTACAATATCAATATTATATTCACGCAAGGACTTTTTGATGCATGTTTCTGCATGAAAAGCTGTCTGCCGTTTAGAAGTAGGGAGGTGATCCAGGTCTCAAGGCAACATCTATCATCAAAGATCCCCACCATCTGGGCCACGCCATCTTCTCACAGCTACCATCGGGCAGGAGGTACAGAAGCCTGAAGTCCCACACCACCTCCAGGTTCAAGAACAGCTACTTCCCTTCAACCATCCGGTTCTTGAACAAACCTGCACAAACCTTATCATTACAGTTAAGCAACACTATGACCACTTTGATTATTTTGCACTACAATGGATTTTGTATTTTTTTGTTCTAATTGTGTCCTTTCTTGTAAAAATTGTGTATAATTAATGTTTAATTTATGTTTTTCTTGCAAATGCTGCTTATCTGAAGCCATGTGCCTGTGATGTTGCTGCAGGTAAGCTTTTCATTGCACCTATGCATACATGTACTTGTGCATATGGCAATAAACTCGATTTTGACCAAAGGTAGGAAAATGAAAATATATTCGATAGGAATTTACACAAATTATCCAGAAGTAAAGTTCTGCACTTCTATACTAACCTGGGTATGTAATGTATAGCCAATAAGCTAACAACCATCCTTTGCTGCACATAACACCTGTACATAAAAACTGATGGTGACCTTCTCCATGTGATTATGTAATATGATATTATCTTAGAGCTTTTATGCACTGAAGATTAATTTCATTTTTGGTTCACAAATGTGCAAATCAAGTTATCCACAATGAAAAGAAAAATTTATAAGACAATGGTCTTCTAAAAGTGAGATATCTTTGAATAAGCAAATAGGCAATATACTTACTATTAATTAATAGTCAAGTTAGAAATGGAGAGGGCGGATTTGCAGATTGCTTTCAACCAACATGCCATCTCCCTATAGAAAATGGCTACAGTCCCAGGAAGAGGTAAGTGATACCTTCAGAGCAAAGAGAGTTCCAGCAACTGCCAGGATTATAGGAGAAAAATTCCTCACTTTCACAATGCAAACAAAATGTACACTGGGTCTGCAGCAACTTTTTTCTTCCTTTTGAAGTAACAATGACTACAGGATTACAGCTGATATAAACAGGCACTCACTGATTGAGCACTGGATATTAATACAGACAAATGAGTAGTTGTAAAGCCAGCACCTGCTTGTTGTTGGTTCTTTAGGGGTTTCCATTCCTCATTCAACCTCTTCTCTAACTTGTACATCCCTTTACTGAATTCTCTTCACCATTCAGTGACACAGCAGCTGCCTTCAACTATGTAATTTTCAAGTCTGAAACCTATTGGTGAAAATCCTTAATCTTACTCCTGGCAGGAGGTTTTTAAACGATAAGTCTAGTGAGATGAGTCATTTTGTCCCTAACACCTTCTCACTGCAGGTTACTCACCAGACAGGAATATGAATCGTTCAGTCGGTGCTCCAAGGTTTTCCTTTGAAGCATTTCGAACAGGGCCGAATGGTCAAATTTGCAGGGATCAGCAGCGATGAACTCATCCATTCCATGCTTCTGAGCTCGGTCTGCATCTACAACATTAATGGCAACATGAAATTCAGTCTGTGACTTGTTTGTTTTAAATCAGATTCAAATGTTGCCTTTGACAACATTTAAATGATTTAAAACCAAACATACTTTTCAAAAAGAGAATCCTGATTTCAAATATTAAAGGCAGTTTTTACTTTATGATGGAACAGTCTTTATCTGGGATTTATTGCAAAGGTTAAGCAGCAAAGGTGATGCGACATGCACTCTATATTCTCTACTTAGCTACTGCAGTACTAACAATGCATAGCTCTCAACATTATTATAAGGCAAAACTGACAGCAATTTCTGGCACCTACACACGTGCAGTTGTACGCAGAAATCCAGGGGGTGCAGTCAACGATACCGTGCTCCTCCACAGGCTGTAAAGTTGCACCTTAAGTACTACAATCTGAAATTTAATCATTGTTGTGATGGAACTTAGGATATTTACCAAGTCCATCTCATAATGAAGCCGGATGAAAATATTTTGGCTAGAACAATAAGAAGTAACAGATTTGTAATAGCATAGTAAGAGATAAAAGATGAACAACCTCTCTAGCCCTGAAAACTCAATTTTACAAGGGCAGAGTCTTGTCCCCTCAGAGGAAAATAATTATGATTTTCTTAAAAAATCCTTTATTTGTTTTTTTTATCCCTATGTCTTTGTGTTGATTCCTCTGCAATGATTTAAATGTAATTTATATTTCAAGGTTTGCACTCTATAGTCAGGGTCCTTCAGTCTACCGGATGAAGAACCTCCATGCTGTTCATTTCCACAGATTATACCAATTGCCTGAATCAGATGTCTTTTTACTCTAACTCTCTGCTGATATTCCTGTAAAATGTCTGTGGGAATATGAATGGTAAAAGAGGCTCCTTCAACATTCTCAGGAAAGTAAAGGTCTGTATGAATTGGACAAATAACTTTGACTTAATCATTTATGGGAAAATACACAAGCATGTTGTAGAGACTATATAACTAACTAATCCTCTGGTACATTGACTATTGAAATAGTAAGTACTTATGGAGCTAGTTTTCACTAGGCTTTAAATGCCTGTAACATACAATACTAATCTTCATACATATGGCCAAATACCTAGAACGTGCTGCAGCAACATAACTAGGAATGCCAACCTCCACACGTACGGATGTGGTCTTCAATTTAGTTGGAGGCTCTGTTTCTATTTTCTCTGTGGGGATAACTTAGGAACATAAATACAGTTCTGGTTTGCCCCTGATGAATAAAACACAACTAATCATCACTAAAATCCATGAATTGCCTGAACCTGCTAGATTAGTTGGAGAATGAGGCTGGGATTAGGTAGTAATATAACAACGAGTGATTTGCATTTTTAACATTTTGTTTTTGGAAAATATCATTTCTTTTTAGTTTCTCCAAACTATGTAACAATCTTCAAGTAATGGCCTCTGGCAAGATTATTATTTAGTTGATAACTACAAAATAATAAATTCAGGACATCTCTTGCCCATGTACTTTTATTTCCAAAATAACTTGTTTTAGTTTGCCTTCAATCCTTTTAATTGCCTTTCATTTCTATATAACAGTTCCAACCAACAATATCCCTTTAACCTGCAGCTGCCCATCGTCGCTGTTCCTTCACACACTTCCATTGATTTTGTGCCTTTTGAAGATATAGTTTCGGGTGCTTTCAGCCCCTGCGGGTTTATCAAAAAAGTGAATCACAATAATTGCTCTGATTGGCATTACCTATTTGTCCACACTTCAAATGCGCTTTAGCTGTCAACCAATTTATAAAGAAGGAAAAGCATTCCACTGCTGCTTAAAAGGGAAAGCTATTTCCAAGAAACTCATCTCTTATTGGATCTATCCTAGCATAAGGCAATTTGTGATCAGCTTTGAATTGATTTTTTTTCTTTCACTGCTGAGTTGACTTCTTCCTTTAATACCAAAGTAGGTCAATTTATGTTCATTATTAAAAATGTATAATCCTTAATGTACTTGTGCTGCTTTGGTGAGTTTGAATTCCTCGATAATTGCTTGATGAAAGTGCACTGAACTGCTTGTCACAAAATATTCTTCAGAAATGGAGACAAAAGATTATAGATAAACCCAGAAACAGCAAATTTTGTGATAAAACTCATTATTGATCTGCAGATGTGATGTTAACATATTCAGTCACTTTCAGAAATTTAGCCTCAGATCATATTGATCCATGTCAAGTCTAACATTCAGCAATGAGGGAGGATGGAGGACATGTGTAATACAATCTGAAGGATCCACAGTGCCACATGTTTGAAAGGACTGACAAAATAATCTATCCTACTCAGCTTTGCAGCATCAAAGCAAGAGTCAAATCTATGTGACAGATTTCTCAAAGGTGGATGTAGCATGTAAAAGCTCCTGACGGCATTAACAGCAGGGCTTAATAGGATTTCAGGTATGAGGATGATTCAGTGAAAACACAAGCTGTGCTTGTTTGATTCTCTGTCTTAGACTTTGCTGATTTAAACTAACAAACAAGGACACACTTGAAGCCAAGCAAATGGCCTGAAATGGTCTGCTGTGTGTTCAATGTTCCCCTCTGACATGGAGATGGATCTTTCAAGAAAAGGAGGGTGAAAATTTTAATGTGTTTGATTCTGGTTAGCCCTTTCCTTAACATATTTCTAGTTGCTCCTGCTTTTCCATACTTTAACAACTAACTTCTACATGGGAATTTTGTCTGCAAAGATTTGATTAAAAATAAAGATAGATTGTATGGGCACCAGCAAACTGCTGTTGATCGAAGACACTGCAGCTCCAACACCAGCGTCACCCCACCAATCTCCCAGCGCAGATGGAATTAGCAGTACTTAAGGGAACACCACAGCAACAAATCTCAACTGGATAATGGCTCCACTGTAATTTTCAATATGCTACAAAGTTTGGTAGATTTGAACAATTCTTTTGTGACGTACTAAATACATCAAAGAATCTTGGGTTATCAGACCACAGTACTCTGACAAGAACTGTCAGCATGTGGGTTATCATAGCCAAGAGCTGAAGTGTATTACAAGCCTTGGCAAATCAGAGGACATATTGTTCTTGTACTAAGCTTGGGTACAAAGCATCAGACCGATGCACAAGCAAGGCAGTGAGATGTGGGTGGGGTTGGGGGAAGAACTACATACCACGCTGGAGACTGCCCAATTTCCACCCATTCATTTGAAGGAATGGAAATTAGATGGTGTCCAAACAGAGGCATCCAGTTCTCTCAGCTGGATTTTCCTTCATGCAATTTACTCAGGTAGTTATTAAGCAATTCTTAACAACACATTATCTCTGTATGGTAATTGTTCTCAATGTTCAAATGAATAGATTAATGTAATCCTTATACAACAAAACAATAAATCAGAGGAAATGCTGCCCATAGTTCTGCAGTATTACATTATTTGCAGCTTGGAGTTTGGGGGTAGGAGTTCCAGGTGTGAGGAATGGCGCGTGAAGGCAAGACTGAGTATTGTCAAAATCAGAAGGGATATAAACAAACTATACTTTAATCACTTGTTGAGTTTGTTCATAAACCCTGCAATATTGCAATGGACTCAAACACTAAAAAAAAGATGAACAGATCAGAAATAATGGCCCAGAAATTTTCTGGCACTTGGAATAGCCCACTCAGTAGGTGGTGTGCAACAGGCTAACTGGTGTAAAATTATAATCTACATGAGGCCCAAGGCACCAAACAGATCTAATCCAGCAGCAAAGTACTTAGAATCTGAATAAAAAAAAGTATGCTGGAAATACTCAGCAAGCCAGGCAGCATCTCTGGAGAGAAACATAAGATAAACATTTTTGGTTGATAACATTTCCTCAGAACTCCCAATGGAAGATCATCAGCCTGAAACATTAACTATTTTTCTTTCTCCTTAGAAGCTGCCCGACCTGTATTCTCAGTATTCTCTGTTTTCTTTTGTTGGATTTTTAACTTGTTCAAAGGCCTTTCTTTCATTTGCTTCATCATCAATGGAAACGGGTCGCCCCTGGGAGAGTGATGGGGGCAGGGAGAAGATCAAGCATCAGTTAGAGTGGTTGGGTTCGTAACTGGGTACAGGGATTAGGGGTGGGGCATGCTTATGTGCAAGTGGTCTGCAGCGTCTGCAGGCCATATGTCTGCACATGAATGCTGAGGATACAGTACTCGGGCAAGATGCCTCTGCACACTTGTGGGTGCCTCTATGCATTAGTGCATCATGCGCACTTGGAACTGGAAGCAATATCTGGAAGCAGACCAGAAAGCATGCATTGAGTGCCATATGTTGGGTCTTCTCATGTGATTGTCTTGTGCAGTTTACATAACTGACGTGCTGCACAACAGAATTTCTAGGCCAATGACCTTACACTGATAATCTTGAACATATGGTATGGATAGGTCAAATGGCAGTTGGAAGGCGATAGAAGTAGGCTGGGAGAGTGGGAGCACAGTGGAAGAGGGTGATGGTGGTGGATTGATATTAGGTGAGGGAAGCAATCTTAGGATTATGGTGAGACAGTGGTGTATGTTTTCTGGACTGGCCTTATGCACCATCATGACCCTTCCCAGTCCCATGAATTACCGGGAATGACCATGAAGATGGATCCCTGAGTGATCAATTGGCAACAAACCAAATCAGCACTCAACAATACTTAGTACATAATATAAGAAAGGCAGGAGAGAGAAAACAGGGAACTACAGACCCTGTTATCCTCGATGAAAGGTCTTGGGAAAATGCTGTAAGCATTTATGAAGAAAATGGTGGTTGTCCATTTAGAAAATAACAATAGATTCGGGCAGAGTCGTGGTGGATTTTTGAAAGGGAATGTCACAGGGGTCAGTACTAGGGTCCCCCCTGTTCATGACATATGTACATGACATGGATGACGGGACCAAGTGTAATATATACAGGTTTGATAATGAATCAAACCAGGTCAGTGAGGGCTGATAGGAGGATGCAGAGATGCTTCAGGAGAATACAAACAAGCTGAGTGAATGGGCGAGGACATGACAGATTGAATATAACATGAGGTCATCCACTTTGGTAAAAAAACGACAAAGGCAGATTATTTTTTAAATGATGAATGATTAAAAGGTGTTGGTGTCAGAGAGACTTGGGCATCCATGCACAAAATCAATGAAAGGTGTAACAGAGAAGCATAGAAGATCAGACTGTAGGCCATTCAGCCCATTGAGCTTGCTCCATCATTCAGGATGATCATGGTCAATCTTTCTCAATGTTATATGGTCTACTCCAACTTCTGATTCTCATGTTTTTAATTTCTCAAGAGTGTAAGAGAAGGCAAGTATATTTAACTCCATCAGCAGTACTCCATGTGGCACTCTCCTCTGAATATTATTATAATATTATTTCTATAGGACAAATGCTTTTATTTTCAACCAAGTGGGTTAATGAAAGCTTGTACCTACACCTCACTGCCTGGTAAGACTTAGAAACTCTCTGAGTGCAGCCAGCGATAATGGTTTAGCCCGATCAGTTGGAGTCAGTTGCGGCAGGGTTTCCCCCAGACTAAAATGGAGAGAGGAAGGGCCCAGCTTAAAGGGATCCTTGCTAGAAGTGTGAGTACATGGCAAGGATGTTTCCAATGACATCCTCCATTTCAGTTTTCAAGTTAGAAAATAAACCTATTCTAATTGGGTTCAGGAATTCTTCACTAGAATAATTGTCTGAAAACCTTGGAGCCCACTTTATCCTACTTCCAAGATCCACTTGGCGTTGGAGTGGGGCAACTCATATAAGCTGCTCCCTGCAGATCTACTCATTACTTCCATTATAATCATTTTAAGATCTAAATTCTATGACTCTAAGCTGTAACTGTGATACTTTATTCTGTATTCTGTTATTGCTTCTCCCTTGTGCTCCCTCGATGTACTGATATGATGAAATGATCTGAACAAAAAACAAAGTTTTTCACAGTACCATGGTACATGTGACAATAATAAACCAATTTACCAATTTATATCACTGGATTAGTGAGAGAAGAAATTCTCATTTCTTGGTTTCAATAGAACATGGAACAGTTTGTGATTTCAATTGAAAGTGGACGCCTCTCAGTCTTATCTATTCTCAATCTGTGAACGTGGCTGGGATTTGCAGACAGGGAGGGAAAATTGTAATAACTAAAGCAGAAGGTTGGGTGTTGCATTTTGTGGCTCTCCCAATTTTTCGTGTTCATTTTAAAGACTGAATAATCAGGAGGCTTGCATACAGGTTGACTTAAACTCCATGTCAGAATTTCAGTCAGATGTTCTGTGTGTGAAACTAAGTCGAAGTTTAAGTCAATATTTCTGTAGCAATTTCTGAAAAAAACAACTTCAGACTCTGTAATTTCTCCATTAATTATAAGTGGAATTTGCAAAAATTGTAATGTTTTTGTGACATCAGCTACCCCAGCATTTTACAAAAAGGCACAGTTTAGTCTCCTTAATTATTAATTTTCAAGGGATTTAATTTCAATTGTGGGTCCATAGACCCTCTAATTCATTTAATTCTTACATTAGTACATGAATAGCCCTGGTGTAAAAGTTCAGCCACTGAACAAAGATGAGAGGTAGCAAGCGAAGCAGATGATGTACAATATCTATCAAGGAGGCACCTCGAATACAGGGCTATGCCAGTGAAAGAGTTAAGCGCATAGTTTGGCAATTCCTACACGAAATACACATTTAAAGCAGCAAGTTAATACCCTCTATTGTCAGCTTTACGAATGCTAATTTGTTTACTTGTAATCAAGTCACCTTAACTAGTCAAAGTTAACTGAATGCTTGCTAAAACTTGACAGGGATACACATTTGGACTTTCATCCTTAGACATGAGGCCATTTGGAGATTTAATGGAAATTTGAGGAAAGTCAAAAATATGAATCACATATTTTCACTTGACTTTGAATTGTCATCAATTGAATTTTTGGTTGATATGTGCTTTTTTTAAATAGGTATAGCAGTTGATCAAATGATATCAGAGTGTTGGCAATGTTATTTGACTAAATCCAGACCACAGGTAATTAAAATACAAAAGAAAGTCATTTGGTCCATCATAACTATGTTAGTTTTTAGAAGAAACTGTCCAAACAACTTTGTATCCCTTTGGACACCTTGACTTCAATATCCTTTAACTACACAATGAGTCATATTGCAGTAATCTGGATTCAAGGGACTTTCAAGATGCACGTAAACATTAAGAAAGCCCCTATTATTTCAGGGATACTCTATTTCCATTGTCCCACCTGCTTTATTTCAAACTTTCATGATTCAGAAGTTTTCAGTATAGTTCAGGTGGGATTCTATTACACAATTATTGCATACTAGAAATGCTGAATCATTCTCCCAAGTCATATTAGGTCCCCTTATCTGGTGAAATGAATTAATATATCAAGATGCCTGAGCATTTGATTACAAATTCACTCATAAGTATTACTAAGTACCTATTTTATTTAAGGAAGGAACAAACAAAAATACTTAAGCTATCTTAAGGTACTTAAGGTAGGGACATGTTTGGCACAACTTTGTGGGCCAAAGGGCCTGTATGTGTTCTAGGTTTTCTATGTTTCTATCTTCTATTAATATTGTTGGAATTTTACAGGAAGCATGATTTATTTAGCCTGGAATTGGCTACATCTACAGGATGATAATTGGACAATTTCTCTAGAAATTGCATGGCATTGAAAACACTAAACAAGAACAAGATTTTCCAAACTGATACATAAATATTGGTGTCTTTGAGTAAAAACACTATCAAGGGATTAAGTTGCAAACTAGTTGCTGCATGAGTGAGTTAAAATCACAAATGTGATGAGGCAGAGAGCCACAGCATGAAGACATGTGAAGGAGCATGCAGTGTTTAACAGACAGTGGTAAAGCAAGATGTTAACATGAGCCTGCAATGTTAGCTCACAGAGCCCATCAGAGAGATAGTGAGAGAGACAGAGAGAGAGAGAGTGAGAGATAGAAACAGTTGGCAGCTCACACCTAGCACTTACCCTTGGCTCCGGCTACATGTTAGCAAAGCAAGAAGAATAAAGCATATTGAGGTGAAACAAATCAACAGTAGATAAACATAGGGCTGTGCCGATCAAACGTGATTCAACTAATTAAAGGCCTTTGATGCCAGTTTGAAGTATTTGGCAGAACATTTTGGCAAGTCCTTGGACAGAGGTTGTCACAATGAGCAGCCTGCTACAATGACGTCCAGCTGCTAATTTGTGACTGGTACCATAAAAGTCATTATTTTATATTGCTTTAAGAAAAATCTAAGATTAAACCCCACACATTATATGAATACAATATCATTCAAAATAAACATCACAGTTGATAATAAGGCAGTGATGTAGCAGAAGTGTTTGATGTGGGCTTTTGCTGAGCTCATCTGGAAGTAAAGCAGCCTAGGACTCCCTTATTGAGTGGCATGGCCCCTTTGAACATAACAGACAGAAAGAGAAACACCAAAACAATTATTGAGTTAGTCACTGAGCCACTGACGATGGTTGGGTAAAACAATGCTCACACGTGCGCACATGCGCGCGTGCGCACACACACACACGCACACACGCAAGCACGCACACAAAAAAACACACACATTCGCGCACACCAGCACACACATGCATTTTGAAGTTCTTACATAGAAAAATACTGCTACAATTATGTCAACAATTCAAACAACCTCAAATGCGTCTTGGAATTTGAATGATTTGGTGTGACATCATTGTACAGATATAAAAAAATCATTATGACTGGAAAGACCAACAATTGAATTATTTTTAGCTGAGTTTAAACAATTAGAAAATATAATTAAATTGTTTATAAACTGAACCAATATACAATTCTGCAATACCAGTGGATTAACATGACATTTTTGATGCACAGACATACCGACAGCTGATGAAAAGTTCTGGAAAAGGAGGGAGGTGAAACACAGATAAAATAAATACAGCATATTTACCGAGTCACAGCACTAGACACACAGAGATAAACATAAAGCTTTTACAAAGATGCAACTTATCACATTCGATATAAGATATTCTGGTCTCATCATCAGCAGAAACAAGGCAACAAAGCCTTGAAAATCTCAGGTTAATACTTACCACCCGATCCTGCTATTGATTAGTCATCAGCATTCTGCCAAGATCTCTGCTATCAGAGACCCAGGAGGCAGCTTGAAGCAAATGTATAGCTAAGTTAAATATTTAAATCAGCACCTGATGACATCCACAGCACCCCAATCCATTTTGCGGTGTGACTGAACAGCACATGCTCAGTAATCAATTTGCCCAGGATCAGCAGCGGTCCAGCCAAAGGGCAGCCTAAAGCAAAGGCCCCACATGTGGGGCCAGGAGATGTAGTATGTTTCCTTATATTGTGGCAGGCAGGAGACCATAGACCCGTTTACATCAATGTCAACATCATACAAGACATATGGAACATGCAAACATTCAGAAGCAGAAGGCAACATGACTATCTCTGGTAGATCAACAAAAGTCTTCAAACTTTTTGTTTGATTACAAAGTTTTGTGGTCACTTTGGTGATTTTCAGATGCGGGTCAATGGAACTTTAATTTTCATTTGGCCACCATCAGTATCAAAAAAAGACACAACATGCCATACAAGATCTGACTACAGTACATCCAGAGTTGCCTTAACACCTCCAAAGACTAGACCTCTTTGTTATGCTCTGCAACAAGATTATAAATTCATTCATAATTCTGTTATCATAGTAAGTTGTTACATTAGCACACTCTTCCCCTGCACTAGTGAATTATCCCATTTCTCACATCACTATTTTTGCCCTCCTCTAAGTGACATTGGCTTATTTTAAAATGATTAAGTTCAACTCTTCCCACCACTGAAAGCCCCTGAAATCATTTATCTCATGACAAGGGGTGTATTAACAGTCGGTGTGTTGACTGACAATGAGCAAGAACTTTCATCAACTCTTGTCAATTAGTAGAAGCCATTTCTGTTTCTCAGACATTGAACCTGCTGGACAAGCTATATTTCATCGACAGAAGCCTACAAGTCTTCTGTAGGGTGAGCATACAGATTATCAGATGAGAATCATTTCCCTTGTATGTGGTCTGATTGAGAGTTTATTTACAGAAGCTGGATTTGATATCTCTTCACCTGTGAAAAAGGGAAACTTCTCTTAATAAGTGAGAGGTATATTTAACTTTCTAAAAGGAATATTTACACTTGTAAACAGATTTTTGAAGCAGTAGTGTACAATAGATAATTTTGTGGAACAAGTACTTAGTCTATGGATTTCCATTACACCGGAGAAGAATTTAAAATAGGAAAATTGGAACCAAGCCTTTGGCAGAAATGTGAAAACCACTTAGCACTAGTGCTGTGACCAAGACTAATTGCTTCAAGTTTTTTTTCTAAATTTGTAGTAACTATGGTATGAGTGACCTGGGATTATATTATCTGACTGGGTGCAAGGGAGTGAAAAAAATCACAGCTGGTAAAAGAGCCTATACATACCAGACCCTTTCCTTCTCAGCTAAATACACAGAACATGGATGAAAAAGATAATGGCGTATCTTAAGGAAACAGGTTAAGACCTTATGGCAGTACCATTGTACTAGATAAATGGTCTAAGTTTGCTTGGTTCAAAATGTTACATGCCAGTCTGTTCCATAAACACTGCTAGTCCATGACAAGCTGCTACCCAATCTCTCTTTTGATGCTGGTCCTGAATGGTTATATACCAAGAGGGAACAAACACAAACTGCAATTTGCAACCAATACCATGAGCACACTCAAATTTTCACTAGGTTTTCATGTAAAATCACTGCATGACAACCTTGCTACTTCATCAATGGCTGACACACAGAGTGGGTGGGTCAGTTGGCAACATGCCCATTAATTTACCCTTTAACCCACTAATTTGAGTGGAACATAAGGGATGCAGAGTGTGTTCAGAGATACAAGTCAACATGGATATAAATCAGGTATTCTTGACCTTTCTTTTGCACAATCCTACACCCATTATGTGGCAAACAGATCCAATGATATCTTAATAATGACATTTACAACTTTGCTGAAAATAAGTAAAAGAGGAAATCCTACAGTACTAGAAACTGCTGCGCTAAGCAGTGAGATTACATCATCTGAACATCCTGACTAAGGCTAGCTTGGGGAGGTATTTGGATACTGAGGGTGAGGTTGTGAGAATCAGGGTCTTGGGTTGCATTAATAAGTAGGTTAAAGATCTGGGGTGGGTGTGGTAGAGGGGATGCGTTGCAAGGATTGTGTTGGGGAGAGGGGGGCTCTTTGCGAAGGACCAGACCTGTGGTTGCAGCCAGTAAACAGGTAAGTTTCTGGAGGGGAGTGGTTGTGGTGGAGATCAGCACCCCCATAAGGAGGCCTCTAGGGTGTCACTGACGATGAGCTGGCCAATCAGGTGGCTGGGAAGAGGGGAATGGTTGGCAGAGTGGGACACTGCCCCATGGGATCAGAGTGTTGACAGCCCTGGACTGTCCAGGTGACTGAAGGTTTGGGACCTGGGCTTAGTAGGATTGGATGGTTAAGGGATCTAAAGTGGGATTGTGGTGTTGGGTGGGTGCTGCGTAGAGAGTTGGGCTGAAGGATCAAAGGCAACTATAGGACTTACTTTACAGATCTTAATCCAACAACTACAACTGTAAAACCTAATTGTCCTGGTGGACTGTGGTCTCCTACTTATAGGTTAGGACACAGAAGAAGACCACTCAGCCCATCAGTCTATGGGCTCCCAACAGAGCAATCCCATCAGTCCTATTCCCCTGTCATCCTGTAACACCTGTGTTCTTTACCTTGCTTGTCAACTTGACCTAAGACCCTGATTCTCACAAGCCTATCAACTCCCTCGTTTTGATTCTTACCTACACTGGGGGTAAGTTACGGTCGCCAATTAACTCATCAGGTCATTTTTTTCTACGTTGGAGGAAACCAGAGCACCCACACAGTCATGAGGGGAAGGTGCAAATTCCACACAGACAGCACCCAAGGCCAGGATTGAACCTGCGTCCCTACAGCAGAGCTAACTGCTGCGTCACCCTGCCACTCACTTAGATGTACAAGTGTGAATCACTTTGGTAAGTGCCTGGACAAAATTTCTGGAGTAACATGGAAGAACCCAGAACTGATTGTTAACTGTGGTTCAGTCAGGTGAAGTCAAATTTCAATTGCATAAAGTTGAAAAAATTGCAGTATTATTTAATTCAATTTCTATGCCACAGTATTTACCGAGTTACTATTCTCTGAATACCAGGGCACCAAACTTTGCCTTATGTGTTTGATAATCAAGTCGACTATTGTCATATGCACAAGTATGGTGAGGTACAGGTCCAAAGAAAAACTTGCTTGCTGCAGCATCACAGGCACGTAGATTCAGAATGGAAACACATGCAGCTTGAAATGTGCTGTGAACCATCAAACAGTACAAAAGCACTGTTTTAATAACAATTGAGGTTCAAAGAGAAGACTGAGGGTAAAGTACATTTCTCCAACCAGATTTCTGTTCTTTTAAATCTTCATTCAGGATCTGTTCAGAACTCTTTCACTGTCCTCCCATTATAATATCCATACTTGCTGTTAAATTAGCAAAAGCTTAAATTCCTTCCAATAGCAAAAAATATAATACACCATGATTAAAAGATAGAAACTTTTAACATTGTAAGCACATTACAGTAGTTGAAAAGATTAACAGAGTCTCATTATCCATTGCTTTTGGACACTAAGTATCATCTGATTGGAAAACAGTGTGAACGAAGCTGATTCTAAATTAGAGCTGAAATTAAATTGTTTCTGGCATACTCACAGAACTGAGAGATAGGCACATCTGGTAGCTGTGCACTTCCTCCCTTAGCGTTCAGTTTCTGGACCTGGGATGGAGGGACGGGTTTGTACGACTGGCCTGTAGCTCTGTACATAGCTTGAACCCATAACACTCGATCCTGCTCATCGTCACTTGCATACACAACTGTGTCACCTTCTTTAACTGCATTAAAGAATGCCCGACCACCATCTAGGCCTGTAAGTAAAATGCCATAATCAGGTGATGGGTTAAATTTTGTACATTCAGTTCTTGTTTAATAAGTTAACTCCTTCAATTCCTCTGGACTTGGGATTTGTTTAATTTCCATTTCCTGCATCCTTTTTAATTCAAAGCAACATAGCTCTTTAAGTACAATCTGTCTAGTGCATTGTACACCCTCAGCACATTCACTGCAAGTAAGCATTTCATTGCTCAACAGCGCCTTTTATTCACTGGGTAGCACTGCTTGTTGAGTTAGAAGATTGTGTGTTTAACTCCCAATCCAGGAATTTTAACATCAAAATCCAGGCTGATGCTTCAGTGCACCACTAAGGAAGAGCTGCACTGCCAGAGGTGATGTCATGCTGGAGTCCAATCTTCTCTCTTAGATAAATATCAGAGATCCAATGCCCTTACTTCGAAGAGGACCAGGTGATTTTTTTGCCCCACTGTCAACATCACTGCTCACAAGCACTTTGCTATTTGCAGGAGCCTGCTGTGCACAAATAGGCTGCCAAGTGTTCTGTCTTACAAAATTGTTATGAAAGGTGTTACATAAATGCAAGTTTTTCTCCATCGCAATATAAAGGCTAAAATTTCTTGAGTAGTTTTTACTTGTTTTGTCATTCTGTTAAGCCTTTGATAATGAGCTGTTTTAAGTTGACTTAAGCTTACTAAAATTGATTAACTGAACTACATTTTTTCTTGTTAAGTAAGTAAACTGATTCATTTTATCCCCTCACCCACTCTACACTCAATGGCACAGACCTGCTAAAACTAGGCAATATAATCACAGCTAAACAACTGATTCAATACTCAAAAGCTCAGAGAATCTTTTATTAAGGGGTTTGACCCCACTTTAGAAGCATTGGTCATTGGCCACTACATTATTATACTTTTTGACAGAGCTGTCCAACTAATGGTAACACAGCAACTGTCTCCCTGCTCCCCATCTCCTCTTCACACCCTCCACCTACTTTAGCTATTGGAACAAATGAAAACAATAGGCACTTTTGACTAGAAACATCACAAAATGTACCGTTTGTATTTCTTTGTTGTACAGAACGTGACTGAACAGATCCAAAAACAGCAGCAGCAAACAAAACGTGTGAAGCTGCTGAAGGTAGCAAATTTGCACTTTGCCACAGAAAATGCACAGACCAACTGTGATCCACATGCCTCTTACACCAAGAAAAACACTTCTGAAAGCAGAATCTCCAGTGGATTCCACCCCCTTCTATTGCATTAAAACATTCTGATTCACAAGCACAAATTAGTCAATTGTTTTTTTCCTCTGACAGCGATACCTGGCTGTGGCTCTGTGTAGTCCACTGTGTATCCTTCCAGTTGCATTAACTCCTGGGGCTCAGACTTCTTTTCTCTGTAGCTACACATAGCAAATGTGTATTGACTAACCTGAAACAATAGGCAAAACAAATTTAGCCTCAAGGATACCAGCTCCCTTAAGAACAGGAAACGGCACAAAAATAATACAAGACTATTTTCTCATTTGCAAAATTAGACGGAATAATTACCATGTGCATATATATCTCCTTGGGCTAGATGCTCTGGCTGGCAGAGTTTATATGCAAAGGTGTAGTTCACTGGTGCTACAGAAAAGACCTTCAATACTCCAGATTTTAAGTTCTTCCAAACTTAAAAATGTTTTAGGAAATTCTGAACCTAGGTAATCCTTTTTAATAAACAATTCCCACTCCCTCCTGATGGTTTATAGTGTTTCTCATATCACTTTATTGTGAGGTACTGAATGCTAATTCCTCAGATACTAGAGTTAATCCAAGCTGATCCTCACTTCTAACATGAAGCTGGATGCCAAGGAAGTGAGATTCCTGTGGGATAAGTACAAGAACGTGAGACTGAAGTAAAAGATCAGTCATGATCTATTGGTGGAGCAAGCACGAGGGCTGACTGGAGTACTCCTGCTTCTACTTTTTACATTTTTAAGAGATGCAGCGCCGAGTGTCTCTCCTCTAACCCGTTCTTCCCCTTGAGGCAGTGTCACCAGTGAACAGAAACAAAAAGCACTGGAACAGTCAACAGGGCTAGCAGCGTCTGATATATTCGTGGCTGTGTTGAAATTATTTTGCTGTTCATGAATCTGATGGAAAAAATACTTAATGGGCTCGTCTCTTTCACAAAGTCAAAGATAATCGCAAAATCATGTGACAACTTTGGAAGAAAAGATGAATTAAGCTGAACAGCAGCTTACCATAATTTCTTCCAGGGCAGTTGGACCATAAGACATAGGGGCAGATTTCGGCCATTCGGCCCATCAAGTCTGCTCCGCCATTCGATCATGGCTGATTTATTTTTCCCTCTCAACCCCATTCTCCTGCCTTCTCCCCGTAACCTTTGGATACCTTACTAATCAGGAACCCATCAACCTCCGCTTTAAATATACCTAATGACTTGGCCTCCACAGCCATCTGTGGCAATGAATTCCACAGATTCACCACCCTCTGGCTAAAGAAATTCTTCCTCATTGCTGTTCTAAAGGAACGTCCTTCTATTCTGAGACTGTGCCCTCTGGCCATAGAGTCTCCCACTACTGGAAACATCCTCTCCACATCTACTCTAACCAGGGCTTTCAATATTTGATAGGTTTCAATGAGATCTCCTCTCATCCTTCTAACCTCCAGCTAATACAGGCCCAGAGCCATCAAACGCTTCTCATACATTAACCCTTTCATTCCCAGGATCATTCTTGTAAACCTCCTCTGGACCCTCTCCAATGACAGAAAATCCATCCTTAGACATGGGGCTCGAAACTGCTCAAAATACTCCAAATGCCCTAGAGATAAGCAGCAAATGTCAGCCCTGCCACCAATGCCCACACCTCAAAAAGTGAATAAGAAAGCAAAGTAACCTGAACAAGGACAAAGTATCGCTTCTTCCACCTCTTCCAAACCTTCTGCCCAAATGCATAAAGGTACCTGCAAATTGAGAAACATGATTTCAGTCCATGTAGACAACAATCATTTTCAATGTAGTACATATTAACAAATTGTTCCGGAATAAAAGATAATTTGGAGTAACTTTATGGTGCTTGTTCATGTAAAGGTGACGGTGAGGTTGAGTTTTCATAAGGTTCAAGGGGTTACTGAGTGATGCAAGTAACAATGGTATCAGGTCTATCAACAAATCTAGAAAAAGCTGGTTGATCTGAATCAGGATATTGACTGAGTGCTTTGGGCATGTGGATGCAAAGCAAAATTGCACAGTGTTCCTGCTCTATCAAAACAATTAGAGAAGGTCATACAATGTTCAAAGAGATTATCATTAGAAAGGATTTATTTTTCACTTTGATGGACTATTTCCATGTTTACTTCATGAATAACATCATGCCTTTGTTCACAGGAAGTGTGAATATGTCAATAGGATCACTGTTTTGTACTGCACACAAAACAATGAGAACCAAAATCTTAAGGAAGGGATGGGAGAGGAGCAAGTTATTAGCCAAGAAAAAACTGTCGGATGGAAAAATCACACTACCATTCCATATATTACAATATTTCACAAAAGATTAGAAAAACAGAGAAACGATATTTTTGATCAATTATTACACACTTCCACTATTATTGCAGCACGTTATATTTCAACCTTATTATCGAAACATTGCATACAGAGCAGCATTATATATTGCTTCACCTCTCCATTCTGGTAGCTTCCTTTGCTTTGGCTCAAGTCAACTTGCAAAGGGCCATTGTAAGCATGGGACATATCGACTGGCTCTTACAATGGGCTGGATTGTGCTTGTGCTCAGATGCCACACTATTTCCACAACCACGTGAACCTTCTGTGGCCCTGTGGGTATTATCAAGCTACCACAGTCATCCTGCAAAGCAGTGCCTAGGTTTCAGGTGAATCTTTATGTCCTGGCCCAGACCGCCCCACTAGCCTTTGACAGCTTGCTGATAAAGGCCCTTTTAACCGATCTTAAGTGTGCAAGATGATCAGCAATACTTAAAAGCAGTTGATATATGAAAAGATTTTAAAAAAATAAAAGAATTATAATGTAAATGAATTGCAGAAAACTTGTTTGTTATGAAAATTAAAGAAAAAAACATTAATATTGAATAAAATAGGAAAAAAAACATCTGCACAAATTTTTCCAATCCAGGTTGGTAAACCCAGTCAAGTAGATGGGGGTTGTGCTGCACATGCCAGTCATGGCTAAAGTAAAGGTGAGGAGACAGATACAAAGCTTCTCAAGTCCCTCAGCTGATTATAACTGAACTCTGGCCCTGCACCAAGTCGAGCAGTGGAGCGGGCAGTCAGATGTGACAGCATGCAAACTTCAGCTTGTTCCTGCAATGCATTGGGAACAGGAGGCAGGAATGCCAGATGCACATGTTACAGCCACGTGCATCTTGCAACCAGCATATCATATCAAATCCTTGCTTCTAGCATATCTAGTCATGAATAGCAATGGTCAATCAAAGAACTGAAGAGGACAAGAGACTTCATAAAATTCCTATTCTTCATGATGGAATAGCCAAGCCTGTAAGTGCAAGAAACAAGGCTGACATGCTTGCAATCTTCTTAAGCCAGAAGTGCCGAGTGGATGATTCATCTCAGCCTTTTCTTGAGATTCTCACCATCACAGAAGTTAATGCAATTCTCTCCAATGTAATATGTAAATCACTGGTGACTGGTGCTCAGTTTGGGGTTTGCAAAGACTACTTGGTTACAGGCTTCATTATGATCTTGATGTAAACACAGACAGAAACGTTGAATTCTTGGCAATGATACAAGAGTGACACCCCTTGTTGCACGAGTTTAGCATCAAGACGATCTCTCAAAATCACATTTAATGGAAACTGCTAGGAAATTTGAGAGCTGGTGCAAAAAAAGTAGTTATGTTTGTGGGAGGCCAATCACCTCAACCCCGGGGCAATGCAACAGGAGATCCTGAGGCAGTGTCCTACACCCAACCACTTTCAGTTGCCTCACATTTTCCCTCCATCACTCAGTCAGAAGTGGAGCTATTCACTGAGAACTGCAGAGTGTGCAGATTGTAAGATGATGTAAGGCAGCAAGGGTTGGAAAACATTCAGCCTTGGGTCACCTGGAAACACTGGGATTATCTTCATGAAAACCCCCACCATCAATGTCATGGAGTTGGATAAGGGGTGACTACTATTTTCTAGAAACTCAAATGGACCAGCTACATATGACCAAGATTACAAAAGCACACCAGAGGATGAGTGTCCTGCATGAGGAACTCAATTCTAGACAATGCAAAGCCTTTCCACTTTCCATAAACCACCAGGAAGGAGTGTGATGCACTATTCTCTGGATGAGCATAGCTCCAACAGCACTGAAGAAGCTCAACACCACCAGGGGGAAAAAAGTTTCCACTTGATTGATCTCCCATCCACCACCCTACACATTCAGTGTCTCCAATGCCGTTGCACTGTGTCGGTGAAGTATCCCACTTACAAAGTACATTTGCAGCAACAGGCCGAATCTTTTTCAACAGTGCTGTGAAGCCTTGAATTGTAGAAGGACGATGGAAGCATAACACCAATAAGTCACAAAACACCCAGACTTGATACATGTAAATGGTTCAAAATCCTGGTACTCCCTACCTACCAGAATCTCCAAAGTACCATCTCCACACAGAACTGCAACCATTCAAGAATTCTGTTCACGACCACCTTCTGAAGTACAATTATAGGCAAGCAGTAACTGTTAGCATTGCCAGCAATGCCCACACGCAGGGTGTGAATTAAAAATACTTTGCCTCATGAACTGACTGACAAGGGTGTGCATTAAGTTGCAAAAGGGTCTTGGAAGTGGTTTGGTTGGGTTTCTGCATCGCCCGTGGATACTGTGCATTTCTACTGAAATTTTAAGAAGCTGGAAATTTACCCCAAAATTGGCAAGAGTTTCAATAAAATCTTAAAATGACAGAAATGATAGCTTGCTTACTCTTTTCCAAATTTTAATCAGGAAGAACTTTAGGTGCTATCCTGCTTGTATACAATGGGTGTTCTGGGTTCCTGTGGTTTGGCTGCAGAAGAAAGCGCAGATAGAGAATATAACAAGAAAATTCTGTTAGCAGCTCTAAGGCTATTTCTGGAGCCTTCTCTTACACATTTTTTTTCCCGCTGTCACTTAGGATTTGTATGAGTAACTACAGTAAGAAGTCTGTGTCTGCTTTTTTTAACATTCATTAGAAACACTAATTTATTGCCCAATAGGAAATGTCATATCTGAGGGCTTTCAAGAAAAGATGGGGTGTCAGTGATGCAAAATGCATCAGAGGTGATCTGTCTTCTCCAACTGGTACCCTCACATCCATGTATTTTGGGAGCAATGCACAGATCTTGCTTTGGTACAGGAGCATTGTTAAGATTAAAATATTTTTATTAATCACATGTACATCGAAACACACAGTGAAATGCATCTTTTGCGTAGAGTGCTCTGGGGGCAGACCGCGAGTGTCGCTACGCTTCCGGCGCCAACATAGCATGCCCACAACTTCCTAACCCATACATCTTTGGAATGTAGGAGGAAACCCGAGCACCCAGAGGAAACCCACGCAGACAAGGGGAGAACATATAAACTCCTTACAGACAGTGGCTGGAATTGAACCCATGTCGCTGGTGCTGTAATAGCGTTATGCTAACTGCTGTCATTGTGCATTAAAGTAAGCTCTAAAACCTATTTTAACAGTGGAAATACAATATGTAAATGCCTCATATATCAACATTTTAGGAACAATATTAATGGAAACATTCTGATGAGAGGAAAGCGTAGGCAAATATCAGGTATAGTCAACTGGGATCAAGCAAGTCCTTTAAGGAGTATAAGGGATGTAGGAATACACTTAAGAAGGAAATTAGGAGGGCAAAAAGGGGACATGAGATATCCAAATAAGGTAAAGGAGAATGCTAAAAAATTCTCTAAGTATATTGAGCAAAAAGGTAACTAAGGAGAAAGTAGGTCCCCTTGAGGGTCAGTGTGGTAACGTAATTGTGGAGCCAAGGGAGACAGGCAAGGTCTTAAATTAATACTTCTTATCTGTATTTACTGTGGAGAAGTCATGGAAGCTGCTGAATTCAGGGAGGAGAACAGTGACACCCTGAACCATATTGACATTCAAAGGAGGAGGTGTTAGTGGTCCTGAACTGAATTCAATTGGTTTATTATTGTCGCTTGTACCGAGGTACAGTGAAAAACTTGTCTTGCATGCCGATTAATTCATTACACAGTGCATTGTGGTAGTACAAGGTAAAACAATACAGAATGCAGAGTGAAGTGTCACAGCTGCAGAGAAAGTGCAGTGCAGGTCAATAATAAGGTGCAAGGTCATAATGAGGTGGATCGTGAAGTCATCTTATTGTACCAGGGAACTGTTCAATAGTCTTATAACAGCAGGATAGAAGCTGTCCTTGAGCCTGGTGGTGCATGCTTTCAAGTTTTTGTATCTTCTGCCTGATGAGAGAGGGGAGAAGAGAGAATGTCCTGGGTGGGTGGGGTCTTTGATTATGCTCACTGTTTTACTGAGGTAATGATAAGTATAAATCAAGTCCGTGGAGGGGAGGCTGGTTTCCACGATGTGCTGAGCTGTGTCCACAACTCTCTGCAGTTTCTTGAGGTCCTGGACAGAGCAGTTGCCACACCAAGCTGTGATGCATCCAGATAGGATGCTTTCTATGGTGCATCGAGAAAAGCTGGTGAGTGTCAAAGGGGACATGCCAAATTTCTTTAGCCTTCTGAGGAAGTAGAGGCACTGGTGAACTTTCTTGGCCATGGCGTCTACGTGGTTGGACCAGGACAGGCTATTGGATGATGTTCACTCCGAGGAACTTGAAGCTTTCAATCCCCTCAACCTCAGCACCATTGATGTTGACAGGTGCATGTGCATTGCCCCCCTTCCTGAAGTCAATGACCAGCTCTTTTGTTTTGCTGACCTTGAGGGAAAGATTGTTGTCACAACACCATGTCACGAAGCTCTCTATCTCCTTCCTGTAGTCTGACTCATCGTTATTTGAGATACAGCCTACTATGGTGGTATGACTTGCAAACTTGTAGATGGAGTTAGAGCAGAATCTGGCCACAGTCTTGAGTATATAGGGAGTAGAGTAGGGGGCTGAGGACATAGCCTTGTAGGGCACCAGTATTGAGAATAATCGTAATCATCAGGGTGAAGAACATAAAGCTGGATAAATTCCCAGGACCTGACCAGTTGTATCCTAGGATGGTTATGGGAAGCAAGGAATTGCTGGGGTCTTGGCAGAGATTTTTGTATCTTCGTTAGCCACAGGTGAAGTAATGGAAGACCGTAGGATGGCTAATGTTATGCCTTTATTTAAGAAGGGCTGCAAGGACAAGCCAGGGAACTCCAGGCTGCTAAGGGACAAGATTTATTTGCATTTGGAAAGGCAAGGATGAATTAGGGATAGTCAGCATGGCTTTGTTTGTGGGAGATCATGTTTCGCAAATGTGATTGAGTTTCTTGAGGCAGTGACCAAGAAGATTGACGAGTGCAGGGCAATGAACATTGTCTTTGTGGCCTTTGACAAGGTCCTGCATGATTGGCTTGTCCAGAAGTCTAGAATACATGGGATCCAGAGAGAAATAGTAAAGTGGATACAAAATTGGCTTGGTGGTAGGAGGCAAAGGTTGGTAGTGGAGGGTTGCTTTTCAGATTGGAGGCCTGTGACCAGTGGTATGCCGCTGGGATTGGTGCCTGGTCTGTCATTGTTCATCATATATATTAATGATTTGGAAGAGAATGATTAGTAAGTTTGCGATTGGCATCAAAACTGGTGGTATAGTGGACAGTGAAGAAGGTTATTTAAGGTTACAACAGGATCTAGATCAACTGGGAAAGTGGGCAAGGGCATGGCTGATGGAATTTAATTCAGATAAGTGTAAAGTGATGCATCTTGGGAAGTTAAACCTGGCCAGGACATAAACAGTGAATGGCAGGGCTCTGGGAAGTGCTATTGAACAGTGAAACTTTGACATACAAATACATAGTTCCCTGACACAGGTGGACAGAGTGATGAAGAAGGCACTTGGTATGTTTGCCCTCATCGACTGAGGCATTGAGTTTAGGAGTTGGGAGATCATGTTACAACTGTAAAAATTGTTGGTTAGGCCGCACTTGGAGTATTGCAATATTGTATGCAGTTCTGGTCGCCAAGCTATAGAAAGTATGTGAATAAATTAGAGATGGTGAAGAAAAAATTCACAGGAATGTTGCCTGGACTGGAGGGCTTGAGATATAAGGACAGATTGGATAGGCTGGGACTGTTTTCCCTGAAGCAAAGGAGGCTGTGGGGTGACCTTATAGAGGTTTATAAAATTATGACGGGCATAGATAGGGTAGATAGTCAGTCTTTTTCCCAGGATAGCGGAGTCTAAAACTCGAGGGCATAGGTTTTAGGTGGGAGGGGAAAGATGTAAAGGGGATTGGAGCACCAAGTTTCTCCACACAGAGTGTGGTGAGTATAGGGAATGAGCTGCCAGAGGAGGTGGTAGAGGCAGGTACAATAACAATGTTTAAAAGACATTTGGACAATGTGCATGGATCGGAAAGGTTTAGAGAAATTTGGGCCAAACACAAGCAAACAGGATTAGTATAGATAGATATCTTGGTCAGCATGGACAAGTTGGGCCGAAGGGCTGTTTCATAACTCTTATGAATCTACAGTGGCAGTGCTTGATCAGCATCAACCACATCCAAACTGTAAATACCAACTAAAGTGTCAATGACCATACTGTAGACATCATCATGTCCACCCAGCAATTACCATTGTTTCAGGTCATCAGATGTCAAACTGTTCCATCTGCTATGAGAGGATATTCAGTTAGCCTAGCCATATCCCTGGCAAAGTATGTGATGATAATGGATAAGTGCGGCCTTAAAAACCTGTCTTCATATTGCAGACATGCTGCATTGTTGACTTAAGACCCCATTCAAAAGCATGCAAGACTGTCCTCCACATAACCACCATGCAAAATCAGGCCCTTGACTCCTCCAACACTTGCAGGCAGCCCGTTTTTCTTTCTGTCTCCACGAATTTCTGTAGAGCCTCAGTTCTTCCCCCTTTGCTAAAGGCTATAACTAAGTTAAAAATCTGCTTTGCTCTTTTGAAAGACAGCAAGACTTTATTGTCCAATATTATTTCTCCCAGTGTTTCATCCACACAGATTTCTCTGCTCCCATTACGCTTCCCTTCTCTCCTTCAGTCCCTCCCCCACTCTCCCCCACCATCACCACCAAACAAATCTAAACATAACAACTGGATTAGAGCAAAATTATGATCTTGGAACTTAGGGTTGAATGGAGGGACCCAAATTGCTGAGTGATGGGAAGTTGTGAATGTGATGCTTGTTTTTTTTCAGAACTGTTTTGTGTTGGGAGAGTGTGAGGATCTGCCTTTTGCCTATCAAAATAGTGGACTGGTGGAACCAGACAACATTATAACAACGAGGGCATAACCTGCAGTAACGCGCCTTTGCTGCTGCAGTGACGATATCATATTCTTTCCCTTGCTTAATCTTCTGAATCTTCTTAATCTGAAGGGGTCCAGTTGTCCTCCCCTTTCTTCCTCCTGCAGGTCCAGACATCGCTGCTGTGGAAGGCTGATGATTCTGCTGGTGTGTACAGAACAGCGTCTTCATATCACTCAGGCAGCCGAAACATATCTTCAGTATGCCAATGCCATTTCTAATGAACATATTTCATTGTATCCCTGACTAGCTTCCTTGGAGCTGTAATCAGCCACAAGGAACCCAGTTAACAAGGCACTAGAGGTTGCTTTTCCACCAAACAGAGAAGGTATCCTCCTATTGCGTAAAGCATCATAGTAGCTGCCTGGGAAACGTGCGCTCACTTGCTGGAAGATCTTACGCCAGCTCCATACATCATGCATGCAGTCAATGGCCCTTTAGACCAATAGGAAGACAGCCAGAGAAATGAAGCAGCAAGCTTGCTCCTCCTTATTGGTAAAGCGTGGCACCAGGGCCAGTTGTCATCAAGACTTCAAGCTGCAGAGATGTAGCATCAGCTAATATGAGACCCTGAGCAGTCTGAGATACCTGTGATCTGATATATCAAGGAAGCTTATCCTCTGCCTATCCTCTATGGCAACACTTTCCTCTCATCTACTAGCTCCTGTGGAAATACAGTTCTCTGAGGAGAAGGCTGATATTGTCCCTCTGGCTCTTGCTCAAACTGGTGCTGGTGCTGCTGATGTTGTGGTTGGTGTGCTGCAGGTCCTGGTTCCCTTACTGCTGCTTTCATCAAATATCATCCAAAACAAATTAACACAGTGCCAGTGGCACTCTTGCTGATCTGATAGGTCAGAGCTCCAAATAGAAATATGTTACACGACCCCCCCAAAGTTATCAAAGCAACCTCTCATATTGGCACAATGAACAAACCCTTTCAAAACAGTAGGCTAGAAAGCAGCTGAGTTTTTTGGGCATCTTATTATTTATTAATCAAGTCTTCCATCCCTTTAACATGTTCTTGACTTTTCTGGTGAGTTCCAGCAGCCCTAGAAACCTGTTGAGTTTAACTGATAAATTGCAAAGCCACTAACATTTAATGTCTACCTGTTACCTGTCTACCTTTATGGTTAGAATGCCTTTTCTGATGCAGTTAATTGCACTGGTTTTAACCATCCCTCCTACTCACCTCCTCCAGATCCTAACCTCCAACCAAACCCATGCTCTTAGTGGTATTGAACTTCCCCTTATTGTGAACACCACAATTCTGGCCAGATTTGCACCAGCTCTTAATTCAGGTTTAACAGTAGCAGTGACTAAATCTAGCCCCAACAAATGCTATCTCAAACACCTGGACTGGCCTGTTGTGGCATTCCACCTGTGCATGGCAAGACAATCTAAATGGGAAAGACAAGTGTGTCATCTTCCTGTCACAGAGACTTTCAATTTCATGAAAGGCAATATAGGCTGAAATATCTGTTATAAAAAGTAAATATTGGTTAATGAGCTGAGTAAATAAGGTAACAGCCAGATGGAGAGATACGAAGTAATAAATTAAATCAGATCACCATAACTACATGTGTAAAATGTGCACTTACCATTTTCTATTTATGTCAAACAACGTTCATTGGGTTATACTAATCTCTATAAGGACCCATTGCCATGTTAAATTTGTTCCAGGAATTCTGTTACTCACCCAGACAGCTCATGTATAAACTGTTCTTGACACTCTGTCACAAAATATGACTATCTTTATATCGAAATGTGTATATATTAAAAGTGTGCACAGTAACAGGACATATTGGGCGTCAAGCCTCAGGGTTACCTTGAACAGAATTATGATTAGCTCGTTTGAGGGCAGAGCATCTTTGTCACTGTAAGAACTATATGTGTTTAACACTTTCCTTATAGGCTAAATGCAATGAACCTAGAATCAAGGGTGTTGTCCAAGTCACTTCTAAGCAGCATTTTACCTCAAAGTTTCTACCTTCAGTCTCTATTCAGTATGAAGGGCTCAGAAGCCATTTCACATATCTGCCATAAGTTAGACAGACAAAGCTCACAATTCCAACCAGTCCTTTGTTTGCCAGCCCGATTAAGATAACTGGTCTCAAGTGCCCATTTATTCCTAATGGCAGCCTGCCTAAAGCCTGCAATCTGCTTACTTTACACAGGATTAGCTAACAAAGAAATTAGCACCATCGACACAAAACTGGGATTTAACATGGCTCACAGTTTTACAGCACAAGGATTTTCAAATTTAGTATCAATATAGCAAGATAATCCCAGGGCTCAAATCCTTTCTCACATTCTTTCACCAGTTAGTGCAGTAACAACAAAATAACAATTTACATGGGGTGGACAAAGTTTCCACACAGTGCAGAGTCTTGCAAAATTATGAAGGCTAGCATTATATGTACAGTGTTAATCTTGATGTTCTGGAAATGAGATGTTCAGACAGAACAATTTAGTTTACCTGGACAACAGTGCAAAAATTAGTATTTCTAAATCAAACCTTTTAGTTATCTCAGCAACCATTTAAAACTATGAGTTTACTTAAGTACATTTTTGTCTAGTTGGTATGTTATCAGTTATAATGGACTTTGGTTTGAGAAGCATAGGATTGTGACTAATCCACTGCAGTTCAGAAGAACATAGTTTCTCATATAAAGTCTTGTAAGGTTACTAATAAGTCTGGAAAGTTGTATGCCGTATCTGGGGTTGTTTGGGTATTGCTGAGGGGACATCTCTTGCCAGTAGAAAATCAACTTCAGGTATGGCCCAGTACCATGAAGAACTGTAACCTTCTCAACAGGCTTTTGAAGGTCCAGACATTACTTTGAGGTTCAACTTGTTTATATACATATACCATATTCTGAGAATGATCTTAAAATTTAAACAAACTTAAAATTTGGGATATGTGCAAGCCCTCAAATTGAATAGCAATCAGTATATACTTTTTTCCCAAATTTTTCTATTACTTAATTTTAAAGTCCATGTCTGGCTTTTCTCCCAATAATTGGATGGAATGTTAATTCCTTCCACGATGAAATGACATCCCCAAATACTTTAAAGCAAAAGAAGTACTTTGGAAGTGTGGAGACTGTTATTCTGCAGGAAACATAAGTTATTTTGTGCACTGCAGGGTAAAACACAGAATAATGTAACAATGAACATGTAGTGAGAATTTCATAGTTAAGGTTAAGGAATTCATTTTGTTCAGATCTTTGCAGCTTCTTAATAACCCCTTTTTGAAATAGCATCATGATTTTTTTTATATCCACACAAGTGGATGTACTGGGCATTGGTTTACTGATTCACCCAGAACACATTGCCTCCTACTGTCCAGCTAGAGAGTGTTCGAGATCGTGGCTTTGGTTTTGAATCCACATCTGACCAACTTAATGACAATAGTACTACCTGGTGCATCAATCATTCTCTCCAGACCACTCTCCTAATCTCTACTGGTATCACTTCACTTCAGGACTTCCTTCCAATCACAAGTGAACAGCATTCACTCCAGGAGTCTCCCTCAGTCGTTGAAAAGGGTTTATTCAAAACATCAACTTGCCACATACTGCAATGTCTATTTCAATAGTCTCCCTATTGCTGCAAAAGTTACCATATAAATAGAACTTGCTATCATTTTCTCATTTTAACTTTAAACTTTGGTGGCATGGTAGCATAGCGGTTAGCATATAGCTATTAAAGCGCCAGCAATCGGGGTTCAATTCTTGCCGCTGTCTGTAAGGAGTTTGTATGTTCTCCCCATGACCGCGTGGGTTTTCTCCGGGTGCTCCGATTTCCTACCACATTCCAAAGACGTATGGTTTGTAGGTTAACATGGGTGTAATTGGGTGGCACGAGCTCGTTGGGCGAGAAGGGCCTGTTACCGTGCTGCATAAATAAAGTTTTTAAAAAGTTTTAACTTCTTGAGATAGAAGTTCTGCTAATATTGTTTCCTCAACTTTGTATAAAAATTAAATGATTGGAGAAGGTTACATAATGGAGCAAGGTTACATTCATTAAGAGAAAATAAAAGTGTTGTAAATGCAAAATATATTTTCAAGTTTGCATTTTAAAAGGTTTTTTCTTTGGTAAATCTATATGATTTATACTTGAGCTAGCCTTTTTCTCCCCTGAGGAATGCAGAATCTAACTTGAATTACTGGCTCATTGTTTGTACAAAGTTTCATAAACTCAAATGATGAAAGAAAAAATGTACTGAAAAATCAATACATATAGAAATCAATACATACAACTATTTTTCTCCAGTAAGAGCACCCTCCCTTATAGAAAATTTCTCAGTCAAGGTCCAAAGAGCAATTAATACAGTCTAAGAAATCAAGGACATTCTGATCGAGTTCAGTTAACAGCTGGCAAAAGTAATCATCCACTTGTGAAAATGATTTTCAGTTCATTCTCAAACACCTTTCAGACTCTCATGATTCCATTTAGCTGATAACAATACAGGATATCTCTGGGTATTGCAGCATTCAGTGTTGGAACCAATGGGGACTGAATGCCTAGAGGCACTTTCAGTCCTCACTGCACATTCTATACTCCGTGCATGAAAGGAGCCATCCGAATAGTGCATTCCTCCTTTTATTTTGCTGCTGCAAAAGTAAGACATAAGAGAGTTTGAAATAGACTCACAGAATAAACAAGGCCAGGGCACTGAATAATCAATGCACAAATAATTTCACCATGTTCAAAAATTCAAACTGCCGTTTGAAAGGAAGTTGAGACAAACTTTCAGGAACAATATACTTTGCTCTGATACTGGCCATTTGAACTCATACTTTTAAGTTAGGATAGCTAGTCACCACAATTCTACTGAGAGAGAGAAAAAAAGTTTTGAAAATGAGCCCCTTGCTCCCGAGCCTCCTTTGATGAGCTGTTCTTCCACCGTTTCTTAGCAACCTATGACAAAATGACAGAAGGGATATAACAGGCCAATGCACACTCATGCCCTTGCTTAAAGTGGACAAGCCAATTGTCATACTTAATAACAAATTTGAATACAATTATTTCACTTGTTAATTCTGAAACTTTTTCACTATAACAAGACAGTGCTTCACAGCCCTAAGGCTAAGGACATTGGTTGGCTAGGGCAGCAAAATAATGCCTTTCACTTGTGCTTCAGCAATTCTTTCCCTTCTATGTCTCTCTCCTATATATTCTGCGTTGGAGCTGTTACTGCCAAACACAAAGCAAGGAGGACAGGTCTCTTAATCAGTCAGGGTGGAGGATGTCAAGTTTAGACTGTGAAGCAGTGGTTTCGGAAAAAGCACCATGCTTGGTGCATTGCAAATGAGTCAGCCTCAGCCTCTGATAAAGATTCAGATAGACAGAAGCTACCAATCTTCCACTGCAGCACTAAGTAATGGCAGTAGCCCATAGTTTCAGAGCGCACGTTCCCATTAAGCACCTATACTTAATTATTTTTTTGAAAAAGGTAATCAAAGTAAACACAATATTCAAAATCTGACAATTCCAAAGACACCTAAATGAATGCAGAGAACTTCCGTGTAAGCTTCCTTTTAAATTAAGAGAAGTGCAGACAAGATAAGATCTCTTTCTTAGTCACATGTACATCGAAACACACAGTGATATACACCCTTTTGCGTAGAGTGTTCTGGGGGCAGCCCGCAAGTGTCGCCACGCTTCCGGCACCAACATAGCATGCCCACAACTTCCTAACCCATACGCCTTTGGAATGTGGGAGGAAACCAGAGCACCCGGAGGAAACCCACGCAGATACGGGGAGAACGTACAAACTCCTTACAGACAGTGGCCGGATTTGAACCTGGGTCATACTACAACTAAAACGATATCAGAAGTTTTGTTTTGATCGGGGAATTGGGGAAAGTCGTTAGGTGAATAGTACTGTTCAATCTTCATTCATCAAACTCTTCTGAGCTTGTCAAATTACCCCACTAACCATTTAATTCTAATTTCTTCAATAGATTTAGATTAATGCAGAATTCTTATATTCTTTCTGCAGAAAAGGCATCCAGGTTTAACTTTTGGCTCTTAATATTCTCTTTGCATTTTAACTATTTAGCATAATGGCCAATTTGATTGGATCAGTGCTAACAATGACCTTTTAAACCTTGAAAATGTCTTCTTTTCTGAAGTAAACAACAACTGCATTTATGTAGTGCCTTCAACGTGGAAAATGACCCAAAGGTGTGAAGGAAAATTGATGCCATGCTAAGTATGGAATGGTTATGAAGCAGGTCAACTTCCCTAAACTCTTCTCATTGCTAAGCTTCATGATTCCTCAGATTTCAGCAGTTGCTTGCTTCAGCACAGTACCTCCCTTTCCCCCTCTTCTTTGAACACATGAATATTGGATATATTGGAAAAGCACAGAAATCTCATCCCATGTTAGCAAAAGTGGTGCAAGACCAAAAGATTCCACACTCACATTAGCTGATCTATATTATGTTATTGTAACATTTTAAATCAAAGGCAGGCCGAGCAATTATCTAGTCAATACGGTAAATTAATCTGCTACTTTTTTAATCAATAAACATGAAGTAAACAGAATCAGTAAATGTCAGCAATGTAACAATTTTCTGTTATTTTCCAATGAAATACCTTTGTAATTTACTTTGCTTGGTGAGGAAGATAACTGGGTTTACTTATCATCTTATCATTTTACTGATGCATTTTACTGTTTTGTGAAAAAGTAGAATCTTTGGAACTTTAAACCTGCCTTTCCTAATTTTTCTTGAATGTGAGGAACTTGATTCTTTGGGTTACATGCCATACACAATATCAAATCTACCATTCCAAACCAAAATTGTCTTAAGTTTGTTGTTACACTGCAGGCAGATCCTCTCCAAATCATTTGTAAACAAAGTAATTGTCTTCCACTCATATTGGAATGTGAGAGATAAAACACTTGTCACAATTTCATCATTACTGTCATGATGGAACTAAGCTTCCATCACAAAACTTATCAAAGCACTATAACCTTAAATTTCCATGAACATTTATTCTGCATTCACACCATCAGGCTTGTCAGTTTTGTCAAACAAATTCTCTGAACTTACTCACTGGGATAATTGTTTAAAAATGTCTAGGTTTGTATCTCCAGGAGTTCAGAAAAGTGAGATGCAACTTGATTGGAACTTAAAAAATTCTAAGGGGTTTTCACAGGGTGGAAGTAAATTATTTCTTCTTTTGGCCGAATCTGGAACCTGAGGTTATTGTTTAAACAGGAGGGGTTGCCCATTTAGGACAGAGATGAGGCATATTATTTTCTCTCTGAGAGTCATGAGTCTTTAGAACTTTCTTTCTTAAAAGGCAACAGTAACATAGTCTTTGAATATGTTTAAGGCAGAGCTGAATAGATTCTCGATAAGCAAGGGAGTGAAGGATTACCGTAGACAGATGGAAATGCCTAGTTGAGGGTACAAACAGATCAGCCATCTTACTGAATGGCAGAGCAGGCTTGAGGAGCTGAGTAACCTACTCCTTTTCCTAACTCATTTGTTTATATGTCACAGAAAATATCAGAATGCCATAGTCAGGAGTGCTTTCCTGAGCCAGGGTCTGAGATTACTGGGGAGAACAAAATAAATATTTCCTTACTGCTGGTAGCGCTGTACTGTACTTGAAAGTGTTAATAATGGTCCCTAAAATGCTTCTTATTTGCCTGCCCAGGCCTATAGCCCTTGCTTTGGTAAGTGCAAAAATTTGCCAAAAAAGAGATGATTTTTAATGCCACCTTTCATAACCTCCAAATTTCTCAAGTGCTTGAAGAATTTTTTTCAATGTGGAAAACAGAATGCCCAAATTGTAAATATTAATGTGTGATAATCTACGATGAAATAAGTGTTTGATTGTTGTTGGTTCAGTGTTAAAAGTTGGCTAGACACTGTATAGAGCTCCCCAGAGTGCTTGTGAGCCCAGATCCTTCTGATGCAGATTGCTTTAAGCAAACTTCCAAAAATGCAGAAATAATACACAATACATTTGAAGGAATAATGAGGTTGTAGTCGTTTCAACATTTGGACACAGATTCTGGAGCTTAGCAGGGAACAGAAGTAGGTCAAAAGACAGACAAGTAGGAAGTGTGTCCCTGGCTGAATAGGTGCTGAGAGCTGATCCAATTCACCACTACAGCCAGTTAAAAGACCTCATGATGTGGCGCAAGAAGTGCCAACCCATTAACACACTCCCCTATTCAAAACTTTGCACTCAGCTCCTGGTACAGAAGTGCAGATGCCAATTACTTCTGTCACAAACATGAAAAGCCAGCAGCGATCATTATACAGTCCCTGCATTCATCAGAAAGCAAAAACCTTGCTCAGAAAACGATACTGCCCTTTGGATTTGGATGCAGCAGGAAGATGCCTTTATCAAAGAAAGACAAGCTACAGCCATGATCATGAGGGCTTGTTCATGGAATGGTGACTTTCCATCTTTAAAGGTTAGTCCCAGGTCATGACATGTATTCAAAAAAATAGATACTATAATTTTGTCCCAGGACACAAAGTAATTGGATTCTCTCTCTCGTGAGCTCAATTTATTCATTAATTTGGGCAAAGAAACAAATGGCTGGATCTTGGTGCTAAATGATGAACAAGACTGCTGTACATCAAAGAGCTGCCCAAAGGAGTATCAGAAATAAGAAGGCTCAGGCTTAAGGTGAAAAGAAGGATTTTAAAGGTGATTTGAGGGAAATTTTTGTTTTGTTTACACAGAGCATGGTTGATATCTGGAACTTGCTACCAGAGGAATCAGATGCAATTGCTAAATTACTATGTTTAAGAGGCCATTAGACAGGCACTTAAATAGACAAGCATAGAAGGATGCAGTCCAAATGTGGGCAAATGGGATTAGTGCAGATGGACAAAAAGGTTGGCATGGACACGATGGGCTGAAAGGCCTGTTTCGGTGCTGTATGCCCTGTACTTTACGTTCTTAGCTTGATCATAATATTCTGCAAATGATTTGCTGACAACCAGCTTGCAAACTGATGAATAAATGATAAAGGGCCACCTACTGGCTCACTTTCATTACTACATCCACAACACGGATGTCACCGAGCTAAACAGGTGGGCAGCGATGCAAAGACTATACTGAAAAAAATGAAGCTGAACTAATGATGCAAGTTCATCATCTTTCCCCGCTAACTTAATCATCAGTGTTCAAGGTTCATTCTTCAAGGCTTTAGTAAGCAAAGATGTTAAGTATCCTGAGATCATTTCCAACAGGCTGAGCCATTTAATGGTCACTGTGGACTTCTTTTTCACATCCACTTGATGTTTTACTTTTGCTTGTAAAGGTTAAAAAGATAAATGAAGCTGCAAAACAACTCTGCCCTGCATTACCGAGCTCTATCTCCAATCCTCTTCGGCAGTACTACCTAAACCTTCACACCCCTGAAGTAAAATGAAAAGGAAGCCCAACAAAAATAAAATGCTCATTCACAGTAGTGCCATTGAGAACACTGACAAATATTGAAATCAACACCTGATGCATGGAGAAAACAACTGTGACATTTCAGTGCAAAAGATAGAAATGTGAGTGTTTTTAATAAGCATCATTATAAGTTTGTACTGGTTGTACTCAGGAACATTAAAATTAACCCAGAAACATCTGACAGTTCATAAAGAAGTGCTCAAACCAATATTTCACAACCATTTTTAATCTAAACTGTTTAAATACTAATTATTTTGGCACAATATATGCAAGAAGCGTGGAGGATACTAATGATTCCATTTCTTGTGGCAGCAGTTCAGCTGCCAGGCTGCATCCCATTCTCACCGATCTACATCAACGCTCTAATGAAGCACAAAATGAGGTTATTAGTCTCTTCTGTGGACCAACGCTACAGACATTTGCATCTGTCCTCATATTTTCACCATCACTTTTGACAGTTTGGGTTCTTGCAGCTTCAATACAAAGCTGAAAAGTATTTTAACTATCCACCAGCCCACAACCACATCTTATTTGTTTTCTTGATGGGGTACCTTCATGTGTAAATTGATTGTATTATTCCCCTCTTCCACCCACCCTCTCTGGGTAATTGTTTCTTGCATGGATACGTGCTTTGGCCAGGAGACCAGACAGAAATGGTGGACATGATCCAGATTGTTACCAATGATACAAGCCCACACAGTGATGCTTCCTTAACCTTGACAATGGTGAGCCAAACATCCTTCTGTGGGAAAGGCAAGAGCCTTCATATCCTGGTTAGGACTGCAGCAAAGATCAACCAGTTTAACAAGGTAGAAAACACAAGGGAAAACATTGAGTGCCTAGGATTGTCAAAATTCAGCCACATTTCATTTTCAGAAAATTACTGAACATTTTCTTCTTTAGTATAATACTCTGGGTGAGAATAAAAACAGGTATACATTGAATTTTCTTCCTGAAATAGCTTATCATGCATGGAAACACATTGGGGTTGACTGGGATTTATGTGCACAGGGCACTCCAGTGTCCTAACCCTGTTGTTTGGGATCTTCTTGCAATGTTTTCCTTCTGTTCCAGAACACTACTCTAGCTCCTCTATGAAGGGCTTGCAATTTGTTTGGACCACTTTAGCATGGTTGAGGGGAGCGGAGGAGAATGTACGCGAGGAAATGGAGCACACCAGATCAGGCCATGGGCCTTTGTGCCCATTTATAGAGAATGCCAACCACGGGAATGGTGGTGCAGTGGTTAAGGTTTTGGACCGATCATTCAGCATCCCGGAATAATGATCCTGTTCAGGTCTCACCGCGGGAGCTGGAATTTTAAGTTGAAAATTAAGTAGTCTCCAATTTCAGAAAAACTAGCCTCAGTAATGGTAACCGTGATACTATTGTATTGTTGGAAGAACCCATCTGATTCACTGATGTCTTTTAGAAAAGGAAATCTGCCACCCTTACACAGTCTGGCCAATATATGATTCCAGGCGCAAAGTAATGCAACTGTTTTCCGAAGTGTCCAAACAAACCTTTCAGTTGTATCAAAATGGGCATGTTGAGTAAAAAGCCAGACAGATGATACAGCATCCACCAGGCACTGCTTTTGAACAAAGCAAAGTCACTCCCAGCTGAGTTCACACTGTAACGTTTTCCTTTCAAACATCTGGAGAGGAGTGGATCAATTTGGAGAGCTGTCCCAAAGGCAAGCCAAGTGTAGTCTGATTCAGCAAGATTAGCATCTCCTAAACCTGAGATCCATACCACCAACATTAACATGTTACTGAAGCAGGTATCACACACCATTAATATATCATTCCTTCATTGTTGCTGAGTCTCAATAATGGAATTTCCTGCACAACAGTATTTTGGCGAAGGATGCAACTGTTAAAAGAGTCAATTTGCCACAACCTTCACAAGGGCTTTTACGGAAGGGCAATAAATGGCTGTCTTGCCTGCAATGCCCTCAATCTCATAAATGTGTATAGCATGTTTTTTTGAGGCCTTCATCCAGTACTTACATTCTGCAACCATAAACATTCAGTTCTTTTACAGTTTATGGTGGAAATGGACATCTGCTGTCATAGAAACATAGAAAACCTACAGCACAATTCAGGCCCTTCGGCTGTGCCGAACATGTCCCTACCTTAGAAATTACTAGGCTTTTTTGTTCACTCGTATTTGTCATACTTGTGTACTCTTTAAGAACTTCAGTGCATAATGGAGAGATATTTGGTTGACCATCACATGAAAATAAAACTTCTACAAATTATTTTTCTCATCTGTTTCCTGTTTATGAGAAACATTGGGTTCAGTTTATCGCTACAGTGGAGTATGGTACATTTAATGTTACCTATGGGTTTCAATAAAAGTTACAGAGCATGCATGGATTTGGTATTTCATAACAGAAAACGCTACCAACATCCAGGTAAAGTGTAGAAAATACTGTTTTGATCCATGGGGTCCTTTGATCATAGTGAAAACTTGCAAGTTTTAACTCACATTCTATCCCTCATTGAAAAATATATCACACAATGGCTGTACTATGAGTGTCAGACAAATCTGCTGAGAAAGTGAAAAAAACATTCTACCTGGATATATACCTTGTACTAAAATTACATTGGTTGTAGGATAACTGATAGGTTATTGAGAAGATGCCTCATTAATGAAATGCACTGGAAGTATATTGTAAAAAGGGCAATTATTAAAATAGGCCCAAATATTCGAAGTTGCAGAAATTAGATTTTGCACTTAACTGAATATTATAATTACACTCAAGTTTATCATTTTCAAATAGAATCTTCCAATATTGGAAGTGGATCATCATAGGGCAAGAGGTTAGTATTTTTGCCACTTTCCACAAATGACACAATGGGAATTTCACAGCAAACTGCTCTCCTCTGACATGCATTGCGGCCCCAATTGTATTTCCAAAGAGAACAAAGATTCAATAAAAAGGCAAGCAAAGTCAAAATTACGTTTTTGATACTTGTGAACATTACGTTACAAGATTGTATAGTTCACAGCCCTTGGGCTAAACTGACAAGAAATGATCTTAAATGTGTTTTAGAAGGTGCAAATTAATAAAGCTTGTGAATGAAATGACTTGCAGTCTGCTGCCACTGTGTGGTATAGAGTTGATACTTTCACTGGTACTGCCAGTGAGCCACGTATCTCTGCTCCCTTAAATAACCAAAGCAACTGCATTTATTTTTGGACTGAAACTCATTGAAGGAATTTTATGTTCTAAGTAATTAAGAAATGTAAATTAATGTCACTGTGTGCATATGTGCTATTAAATTATTTCCACTTTACAAGAACGATTAAACTTCAACTACTTTAATGGCTCCAAAGCACTTGGTGTGACATCCCGAGGTTCCAAAAGGGGTTTTAAATAAATTTAAGTCCTTAGAGAGTTTCCAAAATCAGTTATGTTGTTTTTTTTAAATCCATTATCTGGTGTGCATTCAATCTTATGGGTGGGAAGTCTTAAAAAGTGAACAGGAATATAGAAGTATACTTTTACCTAATCTGGAACATCCTACATTTTATATCGGATATCTGATGGAGCTGTAGGATATGTTATACAAGTTGTACAATATGTTCTACAGTCGAAGAACATGGGTCAATCCAATACAGCGAGCTCCAGATTTCAGCATTTATGTTGCAATGTTATGACGCATCATCAAAATATTAAAATGTGCTTTACAAGTTAATAGTAAACTGCTGTTACGTAGGTAACTGAAACCACAAAAAAGCAGCAAATTCTATGGTTCATGTGGCTCACATTCATTCAGCAACATATTTCTTGTGATAGCTACAAACAACAATTTTCGCTTAACATTAATATCTACTTTCCACTCATTATAGTTCATGCATTATCAAAAAATCAACTTTATACTGGTGTATACTATAAAAAGACAGAAGAATCAACTATCTTAGAGTGTTATATTGAGTGAATTGAAATAGGCTCAATTCTGGGGCCACTGTAGCTTGTAATTTCTTTAAGATTTACCAGATGAAGGAGAACCACGTTGTTTCTAATGCAATCTTCTCTAATCTTGGGTAATTTCAGAGGACAGCAATGTCCTCTAAAATTACCTAAGTACTAAACTTAGAGAGATACAGCACAGAAACAGGCCATTTGGCCCACCGCCTCTATGCCGACCATTAATCACCCATTTAAACTAATCCTACATTCATCCCAATTTTTTTTATTCTCCTCACATTCCACTCAACTTCTCCCCAAAATCTACCACTCACTTTTACAATGGAGGCAATTTACAGAGGCCAATTAACCTACTAACCCGCATGTCTTTGGGACATGGGAAGAATCTGGAGCACGGGAGGAAAGCCAAGTAGTCGCACGGAGAAAATGCCAACTCCACACAAACAGCACCCGAGGTCAGGGTTGAACCCGGGTCTCTGGCACTGTGAGGCACTGGCTCTACTCGCTACACCACCGTGCTGCCCACAAGTATCTTATGGAGTCATAGAGCACTACCGCACAGAAACAGGCCCTTCGGCCCACCTAGTCCATGCTGGCCTGGTTTTCTGCCTAGTCCCACCGACCTGCCCCCGGACCATAGCCCTCCAAACCCCTCCCATCCATGCACCTATCCGAACTTCGCTTAAATGTTACAATTGAACCCGCATCCACCACTTCTGCCGGCAGCTCATTCCACACTCGCACCACCCTTTGAGTGAAGTAACTTCCCCTCAGATTCCTCTTAAATATTTCACCTTTCACCCTAAACCTATGACCTCTAGTTCCAGTCTCACCCAACCTGCAAGTATTCTTCTGCAAGTATTTTTTGTAACGGTGGTTGCAATGATTTAATACCTTAAGGACAATTAGAGATGGGCATTGAATGCTGTTCTTGTCATCAATGCCCTCATTTCTGTATGAAAATGGATACTATCCTTTATCAACAATTATTACTGTAGATATTAAACCTAAGCAGATATATGCTGGAAATGTCAGTATTAGACCACTTTACAAAATGTACTGTTCTGGATTGTGCCGGCCTTGTCCCACATCTGTAGTCATCATCTGCAATCTGCCCACACCTGCCCTTGGCTGGACCCGATGTGGATGGCTGATCTCACTGGGTCTCTGCACCCTGGAGCGCAGTGACAAATTCCAGACAATGACAGGGCCATGGGCACTGTAGTGTCAAGGCTCATTATAGATGGCAAAGCTCGGGGTGAGCCTTTGCCAGCTGCGAAAATTGTCACTGCTTACATGCCTCTGACAGAAACATTTACAAGCTATTAAAATTGAAATAAATAGCTAAAAATGAAACAAGGACATAAGCATGCATAAATAATTAAAGACATTAAACTGAAGTGAAATAATTTTAAAGAAGTAACTTAGCTTCCTTTTTACCTCCACAGTTCCCAATGAATCAGTGGGGTCTTGGATCCTGCGTCAGGACTAACCTTGTGGTAAGCCTGGGCAAATCATACTACCATAAGGGGCAAAGTGCCAGATATAGCCCTCTGAATCAGTCAGTAAGTGTTGGCCTGCTGGATTTCACAGCATAGGCACAGAGGTCAATGACTTCAGTGTCAATGATTCGAACTGCTGGCAAAAGTCAGTATGATTCAGCGATCCATCTGAATAGGATGCTTCTCTTACTATTTCTAAATTGGAGCTGCCTGGAATGCAGAAACATTCCACATTGCCTATGCAGCTGGAAGTATGACAGCAGGTTACTTCATTTTTGATAATATTATGACTTAAAAAGTAATTTCTTGCCGACAGTTATTAATACAACCTGCTATAGCACAGGAATGCAGTTTTACTTCATTGATGGCAATATGTAGGTGCACATCAAACTTTCCCATCATATCCCACTATCTTCAACCTGGCAACATAATGAGACAGAATGATGGCTAATTAGTATCAAGCAGGTTCCTGAGCATTTGTCAAGGTCCTGGTGTCACATTATTTGCAATTAGCAGAATACGAAAGAACTGTCTTTGGTTCTACTATAGTGTTGCTTTCCCTACACAATTTGTATTAATGAGTCTCTTCAGGCTCTAAGTTCTTTCATACACAGGCTTGAGACTGAACCCTCATTTACAAGGGCCTTCACATTGTTCTAACTATTCTATGCAATGCATAACTCCAGTATTATCTTCATTGCTTGCAATTAATGTCCACATAATCAAAAATCCAAGAGTCAAAATTTTGATAGAATGAATCCCAAATTTAAGCATAGTTTTAAATATACACGTCCGCCTTGTTTAGCTGGGAAACTGGGTATAATTCTACCTCTATGAAACATATGATAACAGTGATGAGAAAAAGGGCTACGTTGTTCTCATTTTTCTGCTGATATATTGCATTTTTCTTTCAGAGGTCTTCTTCCCAGTGTATGGATATGCTTGTCAGAGGGTGTGATACAAAAGCTCAATAAATTGATTCCTGAGAGGAGATGTTTATATGTTTATTACTGATTGGAATAACTTCTACTTTCTGGAATTCAAAAGAACACAAGATAATCTCATTCAAGTAAATACCATTTATTTTGGTGGGTGGGTGGGGGGGGGGGAGGTTTCAGTTGATAAGTGCTGCAAGGCTAGTTCCTCACTGAAGAGTCCAGAGGTATTGGCTATAGTCAAAAGATAAAGGATTGTTCACTTAGGATTGAGGAGACCTCTTTGGAATGGAGGGTTGTGAATGTTGTGTCAGTGAGATTGATAGATTCTGGGGTATTAAGGACATCTAGGTATGGAAGGAAAGCTGGGTTGGTGTCGAAGATATGCCACAATCATACTGAAAGGTGGAGTGGGCTCCAAAGGACATATGGTCTCCTCCTGATCATATATTTGATGTTCTTATATACTGAGTCAGAGGTTGGAGGTTAAAGTACAGAACTAAGCACAATAATCAGGGCTGACACTTCTGTCAAGTACTGCACTGCTGGATGTGATGACTTTAAAATTATACCTTAAACTGAGGACTCGCCTGCTTTCCCGAGTTGAAAATAGAAATCTCAAGACAATACTCTGAAGAAAAGCAGAGTATTGCCTCATTCTGCATTCGAAATGTCTGATCGTTGTCATTTTGTTGTTTGCAGGAGCTTGCTGTGTACAACAGTGACGACAGTTCAACAACATTTCACTGGCTGTTAGCAGCCTTGGGACTTCTGAAGGGTGCTATATTAATGTAAGACTAGTCTCAAAATTTTAAGTACCATTGGTGGCACCCAATTTAACCACTTTTCTTTAGTGAGTACCTATCAATGGCATGGGAAGAGGAAATCATATAATTCTGTCCATGATAAAAATTGGCAGAAGGGCTTCTAATTTAAGTAGATGAGATTTCTAATCTGCATTGCTTCAGTGCATCTGTGCTTGCTGCACACTGACTCTGAGGAACAAATTTAAATGAAGTTAAAAAGAAAAATTGCAGAGCAAACTGATGTTTCAGAAAGTTTTTCCAGTGGGTCAAACTGCCCAGGAAAGCACCAGGTTTGATTTTCACCCTTTTTTGAGTTAGCTGCTGAGCAGTAGAAAATAGAACACAACAGCACAGTACAGTACAGGCCCTTTGGCCCACAATGTTGTGCCGACATTTTATCTTGCTCTAAGATCTATCTAACCCATCCCTCCCACATAGCTCCCCACTTCTCTATCATTCATGTGTCCATGCAAGAGTCTCTTAAATGTCCCTTAATGTATCTGTCCCCACAACCCCTGCTGGCAGTGCGTTCCACGAACTCACCACTCTCTGTGTAAAAAACTTAACCCTGACATCCCCCTTATACCTTCCTCCAATCACCTTAAAATTATGTCCCCTCGCGTTAGCCATTGTCGCCCTGGGAAAAAGTCTCTGACTGTCCACTCAATCTATGCCTTTTATCATCTTGTACACCTCTATCAAGTCACCTCTCATCCTCCCTCTCTCCAAAGAGAAAAGCCCGAGCACACTCAACCTATCCTCATAAGTCATGATCTCCAATCCAGGCAACATCCTGGTACATCTCCTCTGCACCCTCTCTAAAGCTTCCACATCCTTCCTATAATGAGGCGACCAGGACTGAACACAATAACTGAAAACACTGGTGCCAAAGGATGAGTAAGGGCGTAGGTTGACCAGGGTTTTCACCACGCCTGATCATGGCTCTGTCACCTCCAAATGGTAGGCTTAAGATCAGCTTTATACGTTCGACGTGGAGACTCTAAAAGTTTAAACATAAATCCCTGAGTTTTCTGAACACAACAGAAAAGCAGAGTATTTGATAGATGGTGAGAGAATGAGTATAAATGAATCTTTAAAGGGACTTGAGCGTGCCTGTAGATAAGCTACTGTAGGCCAACATCCAGGTGCAGCAGGTGACTGGGAGGACAAATAACAAGAGGGTTTGAACACAGAAGTAAGAAAGTCTTACTGCAATTGATGAGACTATATCTGGAGTATTGTGTAGAGCTTTGGTGTCTGTACCCAAGAAAGGATGTACTTGACAGAGAATAAATGCAGTGAAGATTTACCACGAACAGTGGGTTTGCCATATAAGAACAGATTAAGTAGACCAGGATGATATTATCTAGAGTTTAGAAGAATGAAGGGAGATTTAGTCAAAACTTACAAAATTCTTAAGGGGTTAGATGCAGAAAGGACGTTTCCTTGACAGAGGAGTCTAGGGCTGAGGGTGGGTAGGGCACAATTTGAGAATAAAGCATAAGACTGAGGTAACTCAGAGGGTGGCAGACCTGTGAAGGTTCAGTCATTGAGTACATTTAAACAGAGATCAAAAGATTTCTGGATATTAAGGGAATCAAGGGATATTGTGACTATGCTGGAAAATGGCACTGACATAAAAGATCAGCTATGATCTTAATAAATGGCGAGACAGGCTCAATGGGTCAGATAATATATTCCTGCTCCTAATTCTTATGATATGTTTCTTTGTGGCATTCAGGAGGGTAAGCAGTGATTACAGAGATGTACCTACCTCATTCAAGAGCAAGTATTTTCAGGTAGAGGAAGGGAAGGAAATTATTGAGAAAGGAGAATCAAAACAAAATGATTTCAGGGTGTTGCTGTTGGACTGAGAACTTCTTGTCAGAAGTATTCCCCTGATAGACTGGAGGCAGTGGAGACAATTGGGCAACTCTTCCAAACAACCAGATCAGGCACAATGGGCTGAATGACCTTCCCCAGAGTCTAATGTAAATCCATACTTAAGTTTAATACAGTCACAAAGTAAAGAGGATAAAAAATCTTCAAATCCCTGGAGAGTGCAGACATAAGTATTGATGTTAAGGTTGGTTTATGTCTGGGAGGTGGGTGGGTGCCTGCAGCCACAGGGGTAAGTGAGGCAGAATTCCATGTAAGAGTCCAGAGTGATGAATGTTTCCTCTAATGAGGAACACAGGAAGTCCAAGTCAGGTGAAAAGGTGGCAACAATCTGTGTTCTACATTCCTGAGTCACCAATTTTTGCTTTGATGGGGGATTGTAATGGTCCAGAAGAGATCTTTACCTGCTCTTAACAGGGTGCAGAACCCACTTGGTTTTCTGGAAGAACTCCTGGAGCACTGAACATACTGAGGTTCACAACACAGGGGATACACTAAAACTAATTTTCCAGATCATCAAAAACTATCATTGATGTCACAACTTTCTGACAACTTCTGGCTGACCGTTTAAAGTTGTGATATCTGTAAACTTTAATGAAAAATGTCTCACTGGAGAGGAAACAGAGGATTTTGTACTGAGAAGCCTGCAGATGCACCCTAGATGGTGCTCTTGCTCCAGCATTAAACATTTAGCTGAACGTTCCTCATTAAAATCACAATGCAGGATTCAGCATTAACGTGGAACTTTAGGTTCACTTTGTGGTTTTCCTGAGTCATTTAGAAAAGTTTAATGTCATCAAACCAAGTCAACATGGTTTAGAGTCATAGCAAGGAAACGGGCCCATTTGGCCCATCTGGTCCATACCGACTAAGATTCACATCTAAGCTAGTCCCATTTGCCTGCATTTGGCCCATATCCCTCTAAACCTTTCCTAGCCATGTACCTGTCCAAGTACATTTTAAATGTTGTTAATGTACCTGCATCAACCACTTCCATAATCTGACCACCCTCTGGGTGAAAATATAGCCCACCAGGTTCCTATTAAATCTCTTCCCTCTCACTTTCAACCTAAGCCCTCAAGGTCTTGATTCCCCTGGTATAAGACTGTGCGCATTGACCCTATCTATTCCCCTCATTATTTTATACACCTCTATAATATCACCCCTCAGTCTCCTATGCTCCAAGGAAAACAGTGCCAACTTGCTCAATGTGTCTCCATAACCCAGTCTTCTTGCCCATTAATCTCCTTCACTTGCTTGAACTTGTCTTAATTTCTCTTAACCAGATCCATTTTATATAGACTTATGATGTCACCCCTTGAGTCCCAGATATACATGTATATTCATGTGTTGAATATTAATTTTTTCCACTTAATCAGCTCATATTTGACAACCTTTCTCCAAGTTATATCACCATATTATTCAGTCTTTCTGACTTTGCCATATAAAAATGTGACTGATATTTAGGTTAACTGTATATGGTCATCTCTGACTCTTTCCTTGCCTTCCTTTCCAAGGTTTCTCCTGGCATCTGTTGCAAAGAGAATGCTACAGACCTACTTTCCAAACTAATGGGTATTAAATGCACATCTTGTTTCTTATAACAGCTCCATTTCTATTTCTCAAATTCTCTGTCTCCAAACCACTTCTAATGAGATTGTTTAATGCGGCAGATATTTTGAGATCTCCATCTTTCCCTAATGAAGCTTTCATTCAGTTGTTTTGACTAGAGACCGTAGCTGGCTCTGCTTCACCTTCCATGACCCTCCCTCCTATAACAATGAAAGGATCCCTCCAAATAGTCAATTCTTGTCCCTGCATTTGGCAGACAATTGTTCACCACAATAAACAAGACTCAATAACCAAAACTTTCCTTTCCTTGCTCTGCAGAAAGGCCATTCCTTCACAGATGTTTTCATCATCCATCTTCTGATTTCTCTTCTTCCAAAACTTTCTCAAGAAATCCTAGCAGATGCAACATCTATCCATTCACTGATTCCCACTCTCTATAGTGCGAACAACCTTAAATATTCAAGACAGCAACTGATGTGGACTTCAATCCAGAATTTGTTACAGAGGATGCAGAGTCCCCTATGGAAGACCACATGAGAGTCAGCTGATCATTTGTTAACAATCTCTATTCCGATTAGAAGTTTGATCTTCACTTCTGTGTCACACAATTCCAATTCATCTTCCCTCCCCACCTAACCTTTCCAACTTTGGCCATTTATATTCTTCAAAATAAGTACAATATAGGCTTTAGAAGCAACAGAATGACTTATCCAGATTACGTGTGTGTACAGCACTAAAGCACCTTTCATATGTTGCACAACTCTTTTGCCTCACAGACGTTCATTACGTATCATGTTCTAATACAGAGCCTTTTTCAGTTTACCAGTTTTTCAGTTAACCAGGCAACCCATTTAATTTGTTAGCACTCAGCATCTGTGACTGGACATTTACTTGCAGTTCTCTCAGTCATCTTTCAACCAGTCCTTTAAATGAATTAATTTTGTCTTTTCACATTCCATAATCTGCCGTGTCTTCTCAGCATGTACTGCTTTCATTTGCATTTACACTGAGTTTATATCAGTCTGTAACATTTGCAAACCCACTGTTCTGCCTGACATAAATTTGACAATTGCTTGATATTTTGGCACAAGTTAGCCCAATTTCCTTTTTAAAAAGAAAGAATTTATTATTTCTTCTTGAAAATTTCTGTTTTTGCAACATGGTCATAAAAATGTCATTTCAACATCTAATCATTAGATGGTGTCAAAACTTCATTAAAAATTCCTCCTTTCAATCAGCCTATCAAAACATTGGTGCACCTCAGATTATACTTACTTGACAATTTTCTTCCCTAAATTTTCTTAATGAATGTAGTTGTTTTCACCTTAAGTGATAGACTCACTATTCACCTGAGTGGCATGAAAAACAATTCCACAAAGAATTGTCTACCTTATAACTGACTTTAAAGGCAAGAGAGTGAGAGGAGGACAGAAAAAGAGACAGAAAGCATAAAAGATGGTCCAAAGAAAGGAAGAAGGAACCAAAAATATAGAAAGACACAGGGTGTCAAGCAGAGAGATAGAAAAACATACTGAGAATGATTGACTAAAGGCAGCTAAAATGTTAAGGCTAGATCAGTCAGACACTGGCAAACATGCATGTCAAAAATATAATTCTAAACTATGGGCATTGTGGTCCATTAGGGAGAGAGGTTACCTGGATACTTTGTTTCAGGAAGCAGTAATAACACTTAGATTATGAAGTGCTTTAGAATTAATCAGTGACTGGAGACAGAAGGGCATGACCATGAGTCAGACATGTATGACTGAACGAATCTCAGCCTCTGACAGCTAGAAGGGACTTGCAGCTTGCTTGGATGAGCAAGGACTGGAGGGAGGATGAAGAAGCTGACCTTTGAACAATGGTACAGAGGGTTATTCAACTGGGTGGTGTTAGGAGTAGTGTGGTAGACATCTGGAATTATACTTTCAAGAGGACAGATACAGCCGTGTGTGTGAATCCCAAAGACTGCATTGCCTGCCCACTTCCAGGATCAAGAACAATGGAGGGGGATGTGGAGTGGGAAGGGAAAGATCCAGATGTCATTGTTCGTGTTGCAACTAATGATATAGGCGGAATTAAGGAGGTGATTCAACTGAAGGTGAATGAGGAACTGGGGCCAGCATTAGCACGCAGAAAAAAAAGATCTCTGAATTTAACCTGAGCTACATGAAACTTGACATGGGATCAAAGAAATTAGAGAGTCAAACATGGAGGAGAAAGGGGCTTCAATTCCTGGGGCACTGAACCAGTAGTGAGGAATGTGGGTGCTGTTCTCCTGAGACAGGATTCATTTGTATTGAGCTGGTACCATTGACCTGACACCATTGACCTGGCAAGTCAAATAACCAGGACTATAGATGGAACTCTGTAGGCAGCAGGGGTGATTGGGGAGGGGGTGGGAGTGGGAGCAGGGGTGAGGGGATGGATAGCAGGGGTCAGAAATTGCAAGAGAAAGAACGAGGTAGTAGCAGACTGTTGCAGTGTGGTAATAAGTGCAGGCATGGACAACAAATAATGCAACAACAAAGAAATCGAAGTAGGAAAAATAGTAAAAAAATACGTAATTTCTTCATCTGCATGTAAAAAACATTTGTAAAGCTTTTGATGAATTCATGGCACAAACGGGTTTGGTTAAAAAGCCATTATAGAGACATGGTTACCAGGTGACCAAGGCTTGGAAATGAATGAGGCATTGTGGAAGGACAGATAGAATGGAAAAGGTGGTGGGGACTGGTTATAAAAGATGAGATGAAGGTGTTAGTGAGGAAGAACTTTGGCAGGGAAGATCAGGGTGCAGGCCCTACTAGATCTGGGCAAGTGTGCCGAAATAGGATTAATATGTATCGCTCAGTAAAGGCTTGCCTGGGGAAGAATGACCATAGTGTAGTAGAATTTTACATTCAATTTGAGAATCAGTAATGCTGAACTAAAAGTTTTAGATTTCAATATGAAGTCATGAAGGGCCAGTTCACTAAAATGATTTGAAAGTTATAGGAGTAGCAGCAATGAAAGGTATTTTAAAAATATTTCATAAATCTCAGTAAATATGCTTTTACACTGACACGTTTAAGCTCCATGGGGTGAATTATACATTTGTTTCATAGCTAAAGAATGGCATTAGATTGAAAGAAAATGTTGTAAAGTTTTTTTTTCTATTTCTTCATTTTTCAGAATCTGGCCATCACTGGTCGGCCAGCATTTATTGCCTGTTCCTAATTGCCCTTGAGAAGGTGTCGGTGAGTTGCTGCAGTCCCTCTGGTGAGGATATTCCCATAATGCTGTTGAATAGGGAGTTCCAGGATTTCGACCCTATGACAATGGACCAGTGATATATTTCCAAGTCAGGATAGTCAAGAATCTGCAAATTGCAAAGGTTGCAATAGACTTGAAGATTGACATGACTAGAAAGTTGATAAAGGGAGATAAAATAAGACTAAATTAGCAAGAATTAAGAAAAATATTGTAAGAGATTCTTCAAGTATGGGAAAAGAAAGTAGCTGAAAGAAATGTTGATCCTTTAGACGCTGACACAGGGGTCGGTGCTTGATCTGGTCCATTGTTTACAATTGCCCACCCCTCTGTGCTTATCCTGTGGCCTTACTTACATTTCATAGCCCTGTAGAATCAATTGACCTGGAGATCTGGATTCAAGGCTGTGAGCTACATCTCGACTTCAGGCACTGTCAAGGCCTTTTTAACTGTCTCTGATAATCAGAGGCATTTAAAAAATAGTTCAGATAGACATAAATGATAAAAAAAAGACAATTATAAAAAATCTTTACTTAAAATAGTGAACTACTGGACATGAATTAAAAACAAAGTATAACGAGGAAAAATAAAGAAACTACTTCCAGCACCGAGCATTTTGCTGAAGGTTAGATAGCCCATGTAAATGGCAGGCAGAAAGCCGAGGGACTGGATGTGAGGTGCATCTGTCCCCTTGGCTCAGGACATTTGTGTTTCACCAGTGGATTCCATGGCGAGTCCAGAGGTGAAACGAGAGGTCAGATGCACAGCACCTCATCACCAGCTCATCTCTTAGAGTCATGGAGTTGTACAGCATATGAAGAGGCCCTTTGGTCCACTGTGTCCATGCTGACCATCATATACATCTATACTAATCCTGTTTTCCTGCACTAATTCCACATCCCTCTCTGCCTTGCTCATTCAAGTACCTGTCCATATGCCTCTTAAATGTTGTTACTGTTTCTGCCTCCACCTCCTCCTCTGGCCGCCTATTCCAGATACCAACTACTCTTTGTGTGAAAATTTACCCCTCAGATCCCCTATAAACCTCCTCCCTCTCACCTTACCCTCCAGTTCTAGACACCCCTACCATGGGAAACAGACACTGGCTATCTAACTTATCTGTGCCTCTCATAATTTTATATACCTCTGTCATGTCACCTTTCAGCCACCTCTGCTTCAGGGAAAAAAGACTTAGTCTATCCAAGCTCTCTTGATAACTCAAGCTCTCATACTTCCCCATGGATCTGCTGGATTAAGACCAATCTGATGGCCTGTATCTCGGATTCCACAAAGGCAGCTGCTGAGGGGTAGCGTTCTCTGTGGCTTTCCAAAATCCCCGAGATTTTCAAGGGATACCGGTGGATTGGAAAACAATAAAAGTAACAGTAACAGTAACCCCACTCTTAAAGAAAGGAAGGGACGAGAAAATGAGGACCTACAGGCCAGTTAGCAGTTGTTAGCAAAATACTGGAATCCATTATTAAGAAAATTAAAACAGTAAAGTTAGAAAAGCATAACATGACTAAACAGAGTAACAGCTTTAAGAAAAGGAAATTGTGTTTAATAAAATTATTATAATTCTTTAAGGATATAACTAGTAGGATAGTTAAAGGTAAGCCAATTAATGTGGTGTGTTTGGAATACTAAAAGGCATTTGAAAGCATGCCACTGAAAAGGTTACAAGTTCTCTCAGATTTATCGCATGGACAGAGGATTAGTTGACAGACAGAAAACAGAGTGGTGATAAAAGCTTCACATTCAGGTTAGCCCGTTGCAACTAGCGAGATGTTGGGGCATCAGCTGCCAATATTAATATTAGCTAATATTAATAACCTTGTTGAAACACAGAAGACTCTGAAAGGGCTTTGCAGGATAGATGCTGAAAGAATGTCCTGCTTGGTGCAAATGCCTAGAACTAGGAGCCATAGCCTCAGGATAAGGAGTTAGCCAGAAGTCTGAGCTAAGGGGGAACTTCTTCTCTTAAAGGGAATGTGAGTCTTTGGAATTCACCATTCCAAGGAGGGTTACATTTGCTAAGCCAGTGGTTAAACTCAGGGATAGGATAGATAATTTTTTTTAACTGTTGGGGAGTCAAGGATGATGGGAACAATGCAGGGAAGTTTGGTTGAGGCCAAAGATTAGTTCAGCCATAATCTTATTGAAAGGCGGAGCAGACTTGAGGGACAGCATTTCTTATGTTGTGTTCTTTAAAGGACGTGAGATCTAAACTATTAAGGCAAGATACAACTTCCAGCATGGGAATTTTTAACTTACCCGGTTAAGATTTTATTTCCTCATTCAAATTATTGATACATTATGAATAGCTGAGACCATTGCATGATCCCTACAGTGTCAAATTAATTACTGCCTGCACCCCAAAAAAGACTCATTTTATTCCTACTCTCCTTTTCTTCTCTGCTAATCATTTTTTAATCCATGCCAATACATTACTCTCAATACCACATGCTTTCACTTAAACCAGCCTTTAATGTGGGACTTCATCAAAGGCCTTCTGAAAATACAAGCACACCTCATCCACTGGTTCCCTAGGTCTATTCTATCGGTCACGTCCTTCAAAAACGCCAGTAGGTTTGTCAAACATGATTTCCTTTATTTTGATTAATTCTGTCTAATCCCAATGATATTTTCTAAGTGTCCTGTTTACAAGAGCCTCTGGCATTTTCCCCATCACTAATGTTAGGCTAACTGCTCAAAGAACAGATGATCTGGCCAATACGTAAGCTGCACGTTATTAAATGAGATTATATGGCTATGTTATCATAACATTGCTATTAGTTGGAGTTTGTCATGTAGAAACAGACTACTCCTCCTGCATTACACTTCCACAATACTTCATTGGCTGTAAACCATTTTGAAATGATGTGAAATGTAAATCATTCAATCATTCATATAAACTTTAATCTATTTTCAATGATCTAAAGTTATTGATTTCTCAATAATCTAGAAAGTTTTATCATAAATTAATCTCCCTAATTTGCATAAATTCCAGACAGTAATGTTAATCTTTATTGAAGAAACCACTTCATTCTGAATTACCATGGCCTAACTGAATAGACTCAGCAAGTTTTGTTATCCATTCTATCAGTTAACCCTGCTAAGTAATTTGCACACTAAATACTTCAGCGTTTGCAAGAGTCTGAAATTAACAAATGAAAATTACTTCTCAATTTTATGGTGTGGCTTCAGTGACTTCACAAAAAGGATGAATTCATTTATTCAATAACTCATGTATATGTTGATACAAAGCTGATTGCACAAGATATTTCACCAAACGTTTTTGCCATCAACTTCAGTACTTAGTCAATTCCTTGGCGAGGCATTTAGGTGAAAGATTAAGGACTTGTCTATTATCCTTTGGTAAATATCCTTATCAAAGTACTGATTCCAGTGTTCTTACAAAAACCGCAGCAGGAGCAGCCACATTGTAGCCCTGAGAGTTTATCTGTATCCTGATCCCATTATTGCCGCTCACTCATTGCCATGGTGATCACCGATGAAAGGATCCATGATTTTAACGTTGGATGGACACAAGTGCTCTTACAGTAAAGATATGGCTCAGCTCCAGATGTCTCATTAAAAGCAATAGTGAGCACAGATTCTTATGGTTCATGGCTTCCAAGAACACAACAGAAGCATTTTCTACAATCCTTTATAGATTATATTATGAATTTTGTCATTCAGCATCACTTAATATTTAATGTCACACCCCGCTTGGGTCAACTCAGGGCAATTTAAAGAGCTTGTCCCTTACTGTCATTAATAACAATCATATATGGAAGAAAGGGCAATTCATTCACTGCAACATCCCAATGATTGTTAACAATTTATGTACAGTCACATTTATTTAAACCCTCGTGGGTAGCTAAATTATACTGAACTGGAGGTCAATTACTACTTCAAGTGTAAGAACTCCCTGCCCTGTCTTCAGGTATCCACATTAATCTACTAAAAGCCTTAAAATGTTCAGCATCACTGACATAATTTGAGCCTGATAATTTTCAAACATGGTATTAAAAGTATCTGTTCCATAGATAAGCATGGATCAGTGGCTGTCAGGAAACCATGTAGATGGGGTTGGAGAAAGTGGTGAAAAGAGCAACCATGGAGAACGTATGTGACCGTCACCCAACCAAGATCAAAACCTTCTGCCAAATTAGTCCCCCAGTTGTGGTTCTGTTTCGGCAAAAATATCAACCCAAAGTCTGGGCTATCATACAGTTCCCATCCATAACCATTTAACTTCCTATTCTTGCAATAACTGCTCCTCTTCCACTGGCAGCTTTTTCAAACTTATTGCACTCATAAAATTTATTGGGGATGTAAGAGCCTATTTGGCAGTCATTCTAAATGTATGACAGTTTTTGACTGTTTTCGTTGCTTTATATTCAGTGCACAGTCTCTTAATGGCTTTATTAAAATGCAGATGGCTGCAGTGAGAGCTGGCCAGCCGTTGGACGACTGCTTGTGTGAAGATGATGGGTTTATTAACACGTAGCACCTGCTGCAGCGTAAAGAAATTAAACCAATCAAACACTGTTGTACAAGCAAAAAGATTATCAGGTCAGCAACTATGCTAGTCCCATCTGCAATCCAAGAAATATTAATAGTGGAAATTTTGGTGCTTTGCTGAGAACTTATTTATACAATATTTCTCATGCTTGAAGTAGAAGTAAACAGAGTGGACTGAAAGATGGTGAAAGAAAAGTGGTCTGGGAACATTGTGCATTCTGGAGCCTGCTTGACTTTCTGCCTATTTACATCAATGAATCAGAAGTTGTGTGCACTATATGCTCTGCCTACGTTCCCTCTCAACACTCCATCCAGATGATTTACACCCAAGTAAAATCAACCATGCAGTAATAAACAGTGCACTAGTACACACTCGGTTCTGAAGTTTAGTTTCACACTCAAGATACGCATTAGGCTTGTGTCTGTGAATCCCCAGTATGTTTGTGTCCATGAGTTCCCAATAATCTCTCGTCTCTGAATTCCTAATAGGTTTGTGCCCATGAATTCTCAATAAATCTGCACTCATGAATACTCATGCCATCCCAATAAGTTCAAATCTATGATACCCTAATAGTTTTATGCCTATTCAAGTACTTTCATTCCCATAATCACCCAACAGCTCTATTTGCATAACTGGTTTCACACCATTGTTACCACAGCAGAATTATACACATAATGACCAAATTGGTCCATGCCCCTGATAACCTAATAGATTTAAATCCATGTTACTTCTACATGTTGTGCTCTCATTACAACTGACTAGCAGGCTGCCATTTTTCCAGGAAAGATACAAATTAAAGGGTTAATCATTCGGTACAGGCCTATACAGCTTCCAGTGGTGAAAATGTGACAGTATAAACCATTTGCAGTATGTTGTCAGAGCATTCTGAGAACAGATCACAGTGCCACCGAAAATAATGGTGATGGATGGTAAAGCGTGATGATCCAAAATGATCATGAGCAATGAAAGCTAGCATTTATGAGGATTTTAAAAGCACCACTATGGTTTTTCCTTTCTGCAGTGCTTAATCTACCTCTGAGTCAGATTTACAACACTGTTTTTCAGGTTCAGAATCATGCATCTCACAACAGAGTTAACAGTTGTGGAAGGTAGAAAGGAATGCAAAATATTTAGTTATGGCACTTTGAATATCCTTAATGTGGAGCACACTGAATGACTGCCAGTACTTTCCTTCTTATACAGATATATTCAAAGAGAACAACTTGTACTGATACAACACTCTTAACATAGGAACACATACCATGTGGCAGCATAGAACATCAGCAAACAAAATTTGAACCCAAGGCAGATCGGAGATATTAGAGAAGGATGTGGGGAGAATTAAGAAAAGGGATAATGTAGGATTAGTGTAAATGGGTAGTTGATTGTCAGCAAGGATTAATTGGGTCGAAAGGCTTGTTTCCATGCTGCATCTCTCTGGATCTAAATATGTGGAGGGGATTAGGGATGAATTCCCAGAATGTAATACTTTGGCAGCTGAATGTGTGGCTGCCATTGGCGGAGGAATTGAATTCAGAGATGAGCAAAAGGCTAGAATCTGAGCACCACAGATGTCTTGGAGAATTATAGAACTAGAAAATGAATCGATTATTATCACTAACATATGACGTGAAATTTGTCTTGCGGCAGCAGTACAGTGCAAGACATAAAAAATCTATAAATTACAAAAATAAATAAATAGTGCAAATAAAAGGAATAATGAGTTGGTGTTCATGAATTCATGGATCATTCAGAAATCTGATAGTGGAGGGGAAGAAGCTGTTCCTGAGTGGTTGAGTTAAAGATGACAAAGAAGGGTATGGAAATGATGTGATCAGAAAACAAAGACTTGAATTTTGAAATTAAGGTGTTGACTAACTGCGAGTCAATGCAGACCAGTAATCATGATAGAAGATTTTAAGCAGGGGGACCATATTTGTGATGAGGGAACATGTAACAGAACCAAATAACAGTAGTATGACTTTAATATAGTAAAATATCCCAAGGTGCTTCACAGGACTGCTATCAAACAAATTTTGACACTTTTGATGTAGATCTAGTAGGACAGGAGACCAAAGACTTGATAGCAGAGTTAAGTGCTCTGAAATGTTTTAACTCACCAACAAGTGTGCGACAGTCTCGATTGAGAAAACAAGCTGCTTCAGTCATTCTACACTTACCTCAAAAACTTGAGAAAAATATTTTTTAAGTTTCGATTTTAGTTAGTAAATAACCATGTAAGTATTCCACTGGCACATTGTCAGAGGATATTTGCCACTGAAGCTTTTCTGTCTCTCTCTGTTTTTGACTAATTCAACTAATCTTCTTGTTAAATGTTTCTTGTGAAGCTCCAGATTAGTCCACTATTTTCATAGAATTCAGCTGAAATTTCTCCCCATGGTATTTACAATTATATAAGCGACATTAATCATTAAAATGACAAGTCAGAATTTGATCATTTTCAGAAAACAGAGACAGGCAAAGAAAGACTGAATTAACTGAGGTTAAAAAAAGGTTAAGAAAATCCGAATTATTTATCTTTAACTTAAAATATAAAGGAACAAGTTTTTGTGTGTTAATTTTTAGCTTGAAAGGGGTTGCTTATCACCGAAGAGTATCTAGACTGGAATGGACAAATCCTGACTTTTTCTGAGTTTGGTTTGTGTCCACAAGGTAAACAATAGCAAGTTCCTTTTCCTGCTGTTCAATACACTTCAATGGCAAACTAGATGCTGCAGATTCCTTTCTAAGGTCTTGACAAAATGAAAATCAATCAAATCAAGTTGTTGAGAAGGTCACTTATCTGACCTTACCTAGTACTTCATATCAAGGGAAGCAGATAGAGGTTCTACTTCTGAACAAGAATAACTTATGGTTATTACTGAAATTCACACACTGGGGAACTTTGTCCAGCAACTGTGCACATCAGGAGGTCGTGTGTGTCACCCATGTTTATAAGTCTAAAAAGGAGGAAATCTATCAACAGCAACCTTCTAAAGCTCCTAATGTGCAATGTTGAGGCTGTGCTCTTCTCTGGTCTTTTACTGTCTCAGACACCACTTCCCAGCTTTCACTGTAGCCAGAGTTCTCTAGACAAGTGGACAGAAAGTGCTGCTGTATGGCAAAAACCATCTATACTTTACCCTAACTATGTACTTTACTACAACATTCAGTTATGAATAATCTGTCCAAGTGTTCCGTTGATAATTGCATAATAATTGAGGAAATCCAACTGCAGTGTTGTACTTAATATAACATGCACTAAAGCTTTATTTAAGTTGGTGTTTAAGAAACACAATAATATGGTATATAGGAGAAATCTAGTGAAGTAATTAACACAGGGTCATTGCGCAGTTTCTTAACGAAGGCCTTTAACATTGCATAGTATTTCAGAAACTGTGGCAAAGAACATCAGTTCCTTTTAGTTGGTGGTTAAATAAGCAGTACAGAGAGTTGCTTATATTAATTATATTGCAACAATCTTTTGATAAGGTTATCTCCCAATAATATATTCGAGTATTCCTACAATCTCAAGATGTCCTTTCGATATGAAATGGTTCAAATTTTAATATCAAAGTTGCTCAAATTTAATTTCTTTGATAAAATATTTAGATGCATGATCTTCCCCAGACCATAGCACTGAATAAGTGACTTTTAGTATTAATTTTAATATTTCAATTTGCCTGATGTACAATTTTCAATTACTCACTCAGTTCTAATGCTATGCTTAAAACAAAACATATTAGAGACGAACATTTTACTCTGCTCAAAATAATAACATATGGTGTCACTGAATAATGAAAGAAAAACAAATGGCTTTAGAATTACAAAGTGCTAGGAACAATAAGTAGCACAGGATTGACAAATGAAGCAACCCTGCTGATGCTTTATGCAGGAACCATCACTTTGTTCAACTAATCAGTTAATTCCATGCGGTCCCTTCTGTCTCAGTGGAAACAAGATTGCACCAGATATCTGTAGCTGGACTAAAAGACTAATCAGTTTACAGATTGTGCTTCCTCCAAGCATCTGGCAATATTAAGCTATTAATCAACACATGAAAGGTTAGCCCGACAGCACAAAGGGGGCTGCATTATTTCAATGATTTTAAGTTAAATAGCACTAATATTAATAATTAACTATGATTAAGTTAATATTACTGTTCAGAAACGTATAAAGAAAGAATTTCTTTACAAATCCTTTTAAAATTCAATTGCAATAAGTTTGCAGTATAATAACTTTATGTTTAATAACATTAAACATTTGCTCTACCCAATTCCTTCTGTTTGTCAAACAACATATTAACATTAAATTTTACAGTGCTGATGGTGTTTTTGAGTGCTCTGGTTTGCAGTAGTTAAGATTCTATCATGCTAGACAGCCCCTTGGGATCAATCATGACTTGCTTGCATTCCAGTTAAGTGGGTTCTGAGACCAATGTTGGATCTGTAGACTCTGCCACAGATGGGACAGGAGGAATTTGAGAGGCAGGCTGATGGATGCTAGTGCGCTCCTTCCTCCATTTACACAGGGCTTCTGCATGTTCCTAAAGTACAACTCAAAGTTCTCAATGTCAACCCAAATGCTCCTCCTATACCCTGACTGGACAGGGGCCATGGATTCCTAGGGGTCAGTGGGAATGCTGCAACATTTCAGGGAGGCTTTGAGGACATGTTTAAATCCTTTTCTGTGTCTAACTGGTCTTCTCTTGCTGTGACAAAGCTTGCACTGGAATCTAGTGCTGGATAAGTGCACAATGTGGCCTAATCAATGGTTGACCAAGTGTAATTAGGGCTCAATGTTGGGAGTGTTGGTCTGGGAGAGAGTACTGCTGTTGGTCTGCTTATCCTGCCAATTGTTTTGGAGGATTTTGTGCAGACAATGCTGGCAGTACCTTTCCTGTACTTTAAGGTGTCTGATGCAAGTAATCCATGTCTAAGATGCATATAGAAAGGTAGGGACCACAGCTGCCTGGTGGATCATGAGCTTTGCACTGGGTTTGAAGTCTTGATCTTCAAACAGTCTACAACTTTTCAGTCAGGAACACCAGTCACAAATGCACAACCTACTCTGGGAAGAGGAGGGCTTCAGATAGACCATAATTATGATTGTTTTCAGCAAAGGAAACAAATTCAACTGTGGTAACTACAGAGTGATCTCCCTGCTGAGTGCGACAGGGAAAATCATCACCAGGATCCTCCATAACTGTCTTACTCAGCCTGATACCATGACAGCTGTCCAACCTTTCATTTAGTCAATCTGTTCATCATTCCTTAGAAAGGAAGCTGTATACAGATACAGCAGTGATGACACAAATTCAGTTCCTTTGTACCTCCACATACATATTGAAGGAGCCCATTAAAAACTGGCCTTAACTATTGTTGCTCTAATGCTTTATCTACACAGAGAGATGGATTTTGCTGTAATCATAGGCATGCAGGAGTGACTGAGCCAATGTGAGGGATCTGAAATGATACCATTAGTTTTTGACTGTTCATATGTTTAAGTACTTCTAATGCTTTTTGTTTCAGAGATGGAAATAGAGAGGTTTAAATCCTATTCTGCCTGTTTTCCAACCTGATCTACGCGGATTCTGCAATAACCTCCTGAGCTCAACAAAACAAAAACTTGTATTATAGTGCTTTTACCATAGCCAAGCATCCCAAGGTACTTCACTGGAGCATTATTACTTATTCATAACTTACTTATTACGACACAGAAGGCAGCCATTTGGGCCTCTAGTACCTGCCAGCTCCCAGGACAGCAATTCCATCAATCCCATTCCCACTCTCATTTCCTTGCAACTTATTCTCTCTCACATGCCCATTAACACCTCTCTGATTCATTCTGCCATTAATGCACAGTGAGGGATAATTTACAGCAGCCAAGCAACTTACCAGCATATCTTTGGGATATGGATGGAAACTGGAGCACCCAGAGCAAACTAAAGCAGTCACAGGGAAAATAAGCAAAGTCCACACAGACGGGGATCAGTATCAAATCCAAGCCCCAGCACCTGGGAGGCAACAGCACTAACAGTAGTGTCACTATGCAACCCATAATCACACACAATTTTACACTAAGAAATTTTTCGTCATTAAAAACTCGGTAGGCTTTAGGGAACACCCAAAAGGAGGAAAGAGAGGAAGAGGGTTGGAAATTCAGAGACAAAGGCTTTGGTAGCTTTGGAGCAACTAAAACCAGCAAGGTAAAGTTTAAGGGCACAGCAATCTTTGGGCATCACCACAGAGCTGGAGGAAATTATAAAGATTGAGAGGGGTGAGGAAATACAGGGATTTGAGAAAGGGAATAAGGATTTAAAAGGTGGTCTGGAGCCAATGTTGGTCAGTGAAAACAGGACTTATGAGTGCAAAAGATGATGAAAGTTAGCACATGGGCAGTAGAGTTTTTCAAATTTACGAAGGGAAGAATGAGATTAGAGGTGGCAGAGGCAGGGATGGGGATTTCAACAACAGCTGAGCTGAGGCAGAGGTGAAGTAATGATGGTCTATAGCAAGCTTATACCAGCACGAGCATGTGATCTGAAAAAATGTTCAAGTTCAAGTTACTTTATTGTCATTCATCCATGCTATAAAAACACATGGCGGAATGAAATGTCCTTTCCCCCAGACTCACACAACAGAGGACATACATGGAACAGAAGACATACAATAAACGCAGACAAAAAACAAAAAAATCAAAAAAAATAGTGCAAGTACAAATAGTGCAAAAAAAACAGTATATACAAAATACAAATTTAGTGCAGAGTTAGTGCAAAACCGAGTTGGACAAGAGAAATACAAGCTCAGTGTGTTGTACTCATTGTATAAACATGTTCAGCAGCAGCCAAAGTTCTTATACGCCGTTGTGCAAACCAGAGCTTTTGAGGTGGCATTTGTCTACCAGGGTATTCAGGAGCCTGACAGCCTGGGGGAAAAAACCGTTGTGTTGGGATCAAATATGAGATCAAAGTTACAAATGGAATTGCTTACTTGTAGTTAGGTGCCAGAGTGAAGAATGGCAATGATTGACTTGGTTCGGTGTTTTTCTGGGAACTGAAGACCAAAGTCATTGCCTACCCAATACCCACTTGGAGGAAATTCCGTCCTTTCCGGCAGGGGATATTGAACTAGGAGCCAGACGAGTTAGAGACAATGGAGGGGCTAAGGGAAGTGATGAGGTGGAGCCATAAGCCATATGTTTCAAAGTGAATACTGACAGCACATTTTCTGATGTTGTTGCCCAACGGATAAGCATGTGGATCAGAAAGACAGAAGGTCAAGAATAGATCATCTGGAGACATCATCGTTAATGAGTGAAGGAGCTGTAAAAGAATCAGTACCATTAGATAACCAAGAACAGAATCTGGGAGAAGTAAGGTCAATTGGGTGTAACATTCACCTTTACTCCTGAGCATACTGTTAAAATTAACCTTGAATCATTGCCTTTAACCATAGGAATAAAATTCAAATTCCTGCAAATAGGGTCAAGGTAAGATTTCCAAGGGAATATAAACCATAAACTGCAACACATTCCCTTTTCAGAAAATCTCCAGCTGGTTGGGCACAAAACCCAGGGCACAGATCAAACTAAGCAATTTGCAGGCAAGCTCTGCTGTAAATGGGAAGGAAACGGTCAGCTACTCCCCCCATCACCCACCCATAAATTGTCAATTGACTCATCTCATGGTCTGGACAATGGACTGTTTAATTCACAACCATCTTCAGTAAAATCTGGAAGCTACAGCAGCTTCCTTCGACATTTACAAGGCTTAATTCAAAACAACTGAAAATTATTTCCACATTAAAAAAGGCCTGTTCATTATAATAAAGCACATATTCACTGACATAGTTAAAGACTATAATTGAAACTTTCATCCTACCCTTCCAAATTTCAGTTTCAAATACCACATCATACTCTTACATTAGTTCACCTCTCGTCATTTCTGTGGCTTGCATCTCTATAGATGCCTCCTACAGCTAATGTGTATTCATTAGCCCAGATAAAAACTGAATCACACTACGTACCACAAATCACAGTCATCGTAATGCTGTTTGTGAAAGTCACAGAAAGATGAATAATTTTAATTATGAGCTTCGCAGAACACCGCAGTATCAGTTTCAGCAGATCGCTACTCCACTGATCTACTGCAAGTTTTCTGTGACCACCTCTTTAAAGGATGTAACACAATACAAGCTACATTGTTCCAGGTGAGTGTTGCTGCTGAACGAATGGATGCTGCAACGATGGGCAGAGTGGGAGAGTGCTTGCAGGGGGTCAGAGGGATCTGGGCAAACTGGTGAAGAAAGCTGTGTGCAGCTGGCATGTCCTTTCTGCAGGATAGGCATAGAGCCATAGACTAACATAGCATGGAAACAGGCCCTTCGGCCCAACTCATCCATGCCGACCAAGGTGCCCATCTAAGCTAGTCCCATTGGCCCACATCCCTCTAAACCCTTCCCATCCGTGTACCTGTCCAAATGTCTTTTAATTGTTATTGTACCTACCTCAACCACTTCCTCTGGCAGCTTGTTCCATATACGTACCACCCTATGCATAAAGTTGCCCCTTTTAAATCTTTCCCCTTTCACCTTCAACCTACGCCCTCTAGTTTTGGTTCCTTTTCCCTGGGAAAAGGACTGTGTGCATTCACCCTATCTATGTCCTGCATGATTTTATACACCACTATAAGGTCATCCCTCAGTCTCCTGTGTTCCAAGGAGTAAAGTCCTAGCCGACCCAACCTCTCCCTATAACTCATGCCCTCAACCATGGAGACCTCTCAGGTCGTCAGCCAGACATTACTGGCAGGTGGTTGCCAGTGAGGTCCAGATAAGGACACAAGTGCAACCTAGTGAATACGTTGGGGAAGACCACAATTCAGACAAATCCCTGTGCCCATTTAGCCTGCTCTTGTTGTCTACAGGAAGTCACCTTTCCTTGAGTATGGAGTTTAGGAGTTCTCCCTAATGCAGCATAAGCAGCAAACTGTGAGATGTGGCAGAAATCAGCATCAGCTTGGAATAGTCCTAATAGTGACTTTTCAAAGGAGTAAGATGTATGCAGCTTATCACACATTGTAGCCATGTGTGGAAGGTCACCTGATAGTGTAGTGGCTATAAAATCACAGATCAACATGCCCTTGCTGTTACTCACTGTAAACAGTTACTTTGCAAAGTAGCTTGATGAGCAGAAGGTACAAAGATAATATGAACTATCAAGTCTTTCTTCCGTTTTCAGGGACAAATGCTCACAGGTGTATATCTGGGAGCTTCAAACACAAATCCCTGATTCCATGCTACAAATAATCCCATGTGCAACAACCTCCTGTAAGATTAGGGATGGTCCATGTTGAGCTTAATCGAGGTAGGCTACCTGCTTAGACTGCCTGTTTCTCTGCATCTTTTACTAACTTATCAACTTCATCATCACATGAATACTGTGGCGACAAAAACAGGTCAAAGGTTGGGTTACTCGTGGAGAGTGACTCACCTCCTGTCAGCCCGAAGTCTTCCCAACAACTGCAAGGCACAAATCAGGAGTGTGATTGCTATGATGGAATACTCTCCACTTCCCTGGATGATAGCAGCTCCAACAACTCTCAAAAATCTCGGCACCATCCAGGACAATGTACACTGATTGACAGGTACCCATTCGGCCTGTGTTTACTACCTACACCACTGGCCCACAGTGGCTGCAGTGGGCACCATCTACAAAATGCACTGCAGTTATTCTCCTAAACTATTCTAACAGAATCCTCCGAACTCCCAACCTCTACCGCCAGGTAGGAGAGGGGGCTTCAGACGCATGGGAACACTGTCACCTGCACTTTTCCCCTCGCCCTCCATCAAAGTTGAACACCATCTGGACTCGGAAAAGTATTGCTTTTCCTTCACTGTCACTTGGTATAAGTCCAGGATTTACCAGCCAACAGTAATGGGAGTAGTTTCACCAGTGGGCTGCAGTGGTTCAAGGATGTAACTGACCACCACCTTCTCAAGGGCAACTAGCAATAATTGCTGGCCTTGATGGCAATGCCCACATCCTGAAAAATGAATACATTAAACCAAATTCTTACTCTTGTACATTATTTTTCTGGGGCGATATGTGGATGGAGGCATTAAGTGAAGAAGAGTCTTTGTTCAAATAGAAAACAATTTAAATCCTTGACCCGGTACTCTGGCAGTGATGTACGTTCTAAGTGATTTGACACCACATATCCGATGTTGGTCTTTCATTTGTTGAGCCAGTACTGGGGGGTCAGGATCCATCATGCACAGTGGAGAACGGAGGCTGTGCCACAGGTTCCAACATCAGGCAGTATTTATGAAAAGCATTTGCAATGTCTCCTACCAGGCACATCAGATCATCAACATTATGCACAAGCTAAATCCTAACAAGGAATCCCCGACTTCCTAAATCTGGTGTAATTGACAGTGATAATATGAACTCTTGCACACTGCATTGACCTTCTCCCTGTAATACCCCCAGGTTTCATGAGTACCCAAAAACAGCTCTGTCATGCCTTCAATCTGAGAGAGGTTTTATTAATGTTGCAGACTTACCCACAGTGTTTCATGTTTGGAGGTTTATCCATCCTTATCGCCAGTCTTATTTTCAGATCTGAATCTTGGCTATTTTTTGGAGTAACCATCTTGTGCAATTCTGGTGCCTTTGGACTGTTGGGAGTTGGGTAAAGAATTACCTGAAAGACAGCAACAAGCTTCACATCAGCGGAATGATAACAGACATTTTGTCTTCAAGAAGTAAAAAAATTCACTGCAGAACTGGACAGTCCCTGCGACATCCTTTTTGATCAGCCCAGTTTCTCTCAGTTGCTGTTGGTATTCCTACAGCAGATCTGACTTCCTACTGCAAGTTAACAATGCAGTGGCTTCCCATGATGCCCCTCAGACATAAGGGGCTGTCTCAGAAGTGAAAGGAAGGTCAATTCAATGGAAAGGTCGGTGGAAGGTTTTTGAAAGCAGTGAAGTGATAAAGCAACTTTGCTGTGTTGTTACCAAAAACTAATTGGTCCATAGAAATGGGCTACTGTCAAAAGAGAGGTTGGTATAAAAGAGAAGCAAGACTGGAGATCGAGTAGGTAGCCTTGGAAGGTTTAATTCAATTCTCTGTGGCAGAAACAAGTATAGATCGATAAGAACAGATATGAAGGAAGTATTGAACTTAGTGAAGCAATGACGAGATTGCGTGACCACATAGGTATATTTGAAGAAGATCAAGTGATTAATTGTGTCCCTGTGATTGTGAATAAAGTGATCAATATTGGGCTGTCAGGTATTCACAGTTTGTATATGTGATGGATGAAAAGATGGAACACAACCAATGCAAGTTTGTTGATTATAAAAAGTTCTCTGGGAAAGTGAACTACGAGAACGCTAGAAGTCTGCAAAAGAGGATTGACATGGCAAGAAGATGGCAGCTGGTGTATAATGTGAGAAAATGGGGAGAAAAATAGATAAACAGTAAACCTTACATAGGTAAGAAGCTTATAAATGTTGGTGGAAAGGGGATCTTCCTATGGCTAGTTCATGAGATCAGAAAGCAAATATGTAGGAACAGCAAGCAATTAGGAAGGCAAATGGTATGTTTGCCTTTATTGTAAATAAGTCTTGCTGAGATTGTACATACATTTGGTGAGACCTCATTTGGAGGACTGAATGGTCTCTTTACTAAAGTAAGATCTATTTATCCTGGAAATCTAAAAGAAATACGGCAGATGCTGGAAACCTGAAACAAAAGCAGAAAATGCTGGAAATACTCAGCAGGTCCAGGTCGCATCTGTGGGAAGAGAGACAGAATCAATGTTTCAGGTTGAAGGCCCTTCATCAGAACTGGGAAAGAGAGAAAAGCAGCTCGTTAAACTGTAGGGAGAGTGGGGGAGGCGAGAAATCTCTGGGGTGACTATGGGGATAAGTTGTAAACAAGAGTTTCTGGTCAATGAGTGAATGGGAGCAGTTAGTTTCCAGTCAGGTGTGGCAATTGGAACATCAAAGCTGTCTATAGACCATATTGTGGGTGCATAAAACAATAACAGAAAATGCTGGAAATATTCAGCAGGTCAAGCTAGATCTGTGGAAAGAAAAACAGAATTAATGTTTCGGGTTGAAGGGTCTTCTGAATATTTTCTGACCTGCTAAGTCTTTGCAGCATTTTCTGTTTTTGTCGTACTTAGCCTGGAATTGGTGCAACACAAATTCACGAAACTGATTATTGCGATGAGGGAGCAGTCCCTTGGAGAAAGTATGAGAAAAGTGTGAGAATGGGAGGTGATCACATTGAAAAACAAAAGATTCATCAAGGGTTGCAGAGAGCTTGTTTCCTCTGGCTAGGGTCTAGAAGTGAGTGATGGCAGGTTTAGTGGGAGATACTGCAATAAAGGAAAGTCTGAAATTGTTTTGAGTTTTCAGAGTGGTGGTTGAGTAGCATTGAATAAGAGACAAAAGTGTCCACTATGATTTTACATTCTCAAGCATACTTAAGGATGAGTAAACTGGCTGTTGAAGCGGCTGCTCAAAGAGAAATACAGCATGGAAACAGGCCTTTCAGCCCATCAACCACATATTTTACACTAATCCTACAATAATCCCATTTTTTCATTCTCCCTACATTCCCATCATTGCCTGCCTCCCCTCCACCACTGCCCACCCCCCCATCACCCCCCCGACAGACTGTACCCCTTATCTATACACTACAGGCAATTTACAGAGGACGATTAACCTACCAACTCGCACGCCTTTGGAATATGGGAGGAAACAGGAGCACGCAGAGGAAACCCACACAGTCTCAGAGGGAACATGCCAACTCCACGTGGACAGCACCTGAGGTAAGGATTGAAGCCAGATCTCTGGCATTGTGAGCCTGCGACTCTATTAGATGCGTTACGCTGCTGCCCTGTAACAGGAAGACTATTACAAGCTCTGTCATGGGAGGAGATCACCAGGTGGACAGAGGAGAAAGATTCAAGGATATGCTCAAAGCTTCCTTGAAGAAGTGCAACCTCTCTGTTGTCTTTTGGGAACCTCTGGCCCACAATCACTCAAACTGGAGAAGATTTGGGATGGTATTGAGAACCTCGAGTCCATTCGTTAGAAGTACACAGAAGCCTATGCATGCAGTAGAAGGTGCAGACCACCTTTTAAGTGGCAGGTACCTCCTGCCCCATTTGTGGAAGTGTCTACTGTTCCCACATTGGCTCATCAGCCATCTCAGAACCCACAAAAGTGGGCTGGAAGAAAGTCACCCTTGATTCTGTGGACTGCCTAAGTCCTCCCGTGCCAGGGCTTGGAATACTCTTCCTGGCAGAGGAGTGCATTAGGAAGAATGCTAGGTCTGGGTGTACATTAATATACCTAGATAGTTAAAGAGAACATTTGTTCTGAGCTTCGGTGATCAGGGATTACAGTTACCTGGATAGAATGACAGAGTTGAGATAAAAGGCCTTCAAGAAAGTTAAGAGGAAATTGGGGTGTTAAAAATTTTGGTTCTCACAGAGTAAATAATGGGGAACTGATCTCAATGGCATAAAGTTAAGGCAAACTAGAGACAAAAGAGCTAAAGATGACATGAGAAGCTCTTTTACAAAATTAGTGGTTAGGACATGGGATGCACTGTATAATGGATATAGTGGGGAACCTTCGCAGAAGAAATTGAATGAAAACAAAAAAAGGTGAAAAAATGATGTCAGGAAAAAGTAGGGGCACAGAAGTGGGATTAATTTGATCATCCCTCAAAGAAGCCAGGTAGTCCTGATGGGTCACATGACCTCTTCCATGCTGTGCTAATTTGATTCATTCTGGACGATGGATGAGAGTCAGGTGGAATCGACTGACTGGGGATGAGGAAGCTAAGGACAGTTTATTTTCGGGATGGAATTAAAGTTTGAGCAGGTGCGGACTCCACAACAGGAATGTAAAGAAGTGATAAAGTGATCATTGGTCTCCAAAAGGTGTGATAAGGGAGTGCTTATGTATAAAAGTAAGGTTAGGTGATAAGTGGAACACATGGTAATCACTCATAAAAGGTGGGACGAGGAGAAAGAATATATTTCAATGTCTACTTCCCAATATTGAGACACGGAACCAATGATAATTATCTGAAGTTAATGCTATGGTGTCAGCCGTTTGCTGGTATCAACCAATCAATCAACCATGCTGCTCTTCTGTGTCATAGATAAAAATTATGACCATTGGAATATCCAGGACAGAACTTGTGATTATGCCATCTGCAGATGAAGAGGTTCTTGCATTGTGCAATATCTGTACCAAAATCTTGTAAGCGATATGTAGTTATAAATATTCTCAACAACCATGCATTTAAGAAGTCCTCCACTAATACCCAGACATACAGAATGCAAATGTTTCAAATAATACCCAGAAATGCTCCTGAAAATGGTACATTTATCCATACACTTCTCATTCCAAAAGGAGTAAAAATGGTGAACTCTTGCAAACTGCAGATTAAAGTTTACATTTGTAGGTGAATCATTCATAAAGCAAAAAGTCTTACTTTGGCATTCAGTGAATTAAATTAAATTCAGAATCTACCTGGCAATAAACTCTATGCACTGTGGAATTACACAGAAATGATCTCTTCCACTTAATAGATGCCGATAAGATGTAAATACTGTAAACAAGCGATTAAGGTAGTAAAAATGGATTTACTAAGTTTGTGATTGTGAATGTATGCATGTTTTTAGTAAAGCATTTTTATGTTTACACAAAGCACTTCTCATGCCTGAGGATGTGGAAAATTCAGTAAGTATTTTTCTCAGTACTACAGAGTTTTTGCATACACTTTGCTCAGCTTGTTTGATAAACTTCCTTTGCAAATCTTTGTACAGGGATTTCATTAATCGTCATTACTGTACTGTAAAATGCACTAATTGCTTAAGATAATTGTTAAAATCAGAAAAGTTTTATCTCTGACAAGTCCATCATGGAACAAGCCAACAATTGCAATGCGCTATTCAAAGAAGTCAATATCAAATTCTTCAGCAGCACCAAGCCTAAAGAACACCGTATCATTGATTTCTTTACAAGAGTAAATAGTAAGACATAAATATTTATTAAACCTGATTATCTCATGAGAGGCATGCGCACTTCATATCTTCTTTATTACTAAATCATTGACAATACATAAGAAAGCCATTAGCTTTAGTGTATCCATGTGGCTGAAAATGAGCTCCCCACCCTAAATTCACTTCCCAATTCTTTGTTCATAGCTTTGTGTGATATGGCATGTCAGGTCTGATCCAAGCCCTTTCTGAATATGATAAAGTCTCTCTCTCTATTATCAGTGATACCATTCTTTTTACCTCAACTCCCCTCTAATTCTTCTAACTCTGAGTTCTCTGCTTGTTATCTTCTCTATGAGGTGAAATAAGTCCCTCTCATCCACTTTATACAGATACTTCTTAATTTATACATCTCAGTTAAATTTCCCCTCAGCCTGTTCTGAAGAATAAAACCAGTCTATCCATTCTTTCCCCCTCACTAAAACTCTCTATTCCTAGTGTCACAAAGTTCCTCTGCACCACTGTACAATCCAATGGATAAGTCTTTTAAAGTACATCCACCATTTACTCAGAAAAAAGTACGAGTTGCACAATCTAATATAAGAGTCAATTTTTAAAGTGAGTGCAGGAATTGAGAAGTCTTCATGGTTTCTGTACACGAATCTTTGAAGGTGAGAGGACATTTTGATAAGATTATTTTGACAAACTTTAATTAAAGAATAAAAAGGTAGGAAGTTACAATAAATCTTTGAGAAATACCAGCTAGGTCTCAGTTGTATCCTCTCACACTGACTAAGAAGGATGCTGTCCTTGCAGAGGATGCAGTTATTAGATTTTATTAGATTGGTACCAAGGGTGAGACTCTTCAGTTTTGTGGAAAGATGAGCAAGCAATTAAGATGATACTAACAGACTTATTCAGAATCATAAATGACTTCGACTGGGTAAACAAGAAAAACTATTCCTATTGTTGAAAGGATCACTAACCAGAGGACACAGATTTAAAGTAACTAGAGGAGACAACGGGAAACTTCCTGTTTTCCACATAGCGAGATACAATGAGCTGGAATCTATAGCCTGAAAAAATGGTAGAAGCAGATTCGAAGTAGGCGAATGGGATAAACTGGAAAGTTCCTTGAAACAACTGATATAGTGATGACCACCTTTTAGATGTTGGATCATTCTATGGTTATGTACCTTCTCCAGCCTGGTGATGACACTGCTTCTTGAGTTCAAGTGAATAATTAGTATATTATAATTCACATATTGACATGAATAAACCAATCTCATAACATGACATTGCAATTTATGGATGGATGTAGCAGTTTAATTAGAATACCTGAGAAAGATGGAGAGGAAAGGAGTGAAGCATAACTCTAGTTAATAAATCTTGTGCAAATAAATGTGTTATAAATCATCTGAATTCAAAGTTGCTTGGACAATGGAAGAATACGCACATCTCAAAAGTAGTAGTATTATAATACATTGATACATGCTTGGATAAATTACAGTGTCTTACTTCATCTATATCACATCTATAAATGCTGTACTGTGATGAATAAACCCTGCAACTTTACCAAATAGATAACAGACGTGTTTTTAATGTGGGCTCATTTATTTTCTGAAAAATGGGTGTTTGCACGTTATCCACTAACAAGCTCTCCTCCTTTGACACTTCAGACTGGATTAACAGCACAATGGGGACCAACATATTTGACAGATGAGAAATGTACCATGGAACAGGTACCTTGAATTTCAATAACCTTCCTCAGTCTGTAGACAATGTGACTACAAGACTTGGCTTTTAGGAGAAATGGTAAAAAATACCGACAACCTAATCCTTACATGCAATAATTACCTCAGGTGACTTTTATCACATCATTATATTTCATTACCTTGATGCAAAAAAGTATAAAGCAACATCCTAAATTCATATAATTTCAACCCATTTTTAGAGATTTCCTCTCCAAAATGGGAATTTTCCAAAATGGCAAGCATGGGTTGAATTTTGTTCATTTTTTATCATGAAATATGTCAGACAACAGAAAATATTATTTTTAAAGACCTCCTTGAAAGTTAAGAAGTTGCTGGAATTAGAAGGTATGCAAAAGAACTAACAAACTGTTCTAAATGCATTTGATAATTGGACAAATTGTTGAACATCCCAGAAGCAGTGAATTGTTTCAATCTATTGTATTCTCTCTTCTTTATGTACAGTGTACCTACTGGTTTGTTGATGTGAGGAAGGATTATGTGTGGGCAGGTATCCAGCTTTTTAAGATGTGAGTAGCTATGAATAGGCATGTTAAATAACTAGATGAAGCAATCTACATAAGATATTTTAATTTCAAATAAGATACATTGCTAACATACTGAGAAGATTGTGAAGTGAAAAACACTCTCTCATTCATATTGTGGAAATACATAATAATACACTGGCCAGAAATTACTAGAAAAATAAAAATGGGGCTAACATTCTCTGCCCTATTTATGTGTGAACGAAGCTGCAAATTCAGCAGCAGATGAGCAGTTAAATGCAGATATCAAACAGTGTCTGTCCAAGTTCTTCTACTCTACTGTTAGATTCACAGAGAATGGCATCTTTTGTGCAAACTGACCCACCAATGACATGCAATGAGTGGTGTGAAGATGGTGTATTTGCAAGGAAGGTCAAAACTAAATTTGCCACTTGAAGTCATGTCTTTAAATTTCAAATGTAAGTGCGACCTTTACACCATAACCAGTTGAGGAAACTGCAAAGGCAAGCAGGCTAGTATCTATTGAGGCTGAGTGGATGGTTAAGTGGTTTGGTTTGTTGCTGAAAATTCTTTAAAATTACACGTTTTGTTTAAGTTTTCCTTCTGTCACTTCATTTCCTCCTTTTAACACAATTTCTTGCTTCCTTATTCATATTCTTTCTGTAACTTACTTTGGCATTGAATTTAACCATACACATTTACACCCTTCTTTGTACTTTCATATCATTATATCTTTAGGTTTATTTCATAATCCTTCAATCTGATTGCCTGTACATGGGACACAGTTACTCTATTTTGCTCCTTGCAATATTAGGTTATGTTTCCAGTAATTTCTCAAGCAAAAACATAAATATTTTTGAATTGGAGCCATTATAAAACCGTTGAATCCTCAGATCCCCGACTGAAATTTCTTAAGTAGGATTCCAACTATGACACTGCCCTGTGGCAGAAAGGTGGAAAATGGTAATGATCCTAATTCCTTCAGGATTCTCATCCTCAAAAGAGTGCATTCTGGCTGTGTACCTGACCCCCACTGCTACAAGGTTTCTCTGGCAGAGTCAGGGAGAGATGAGGCGTTTACTACTCAACATGTACTGGCAGAATGTGGCCCTCAGAATGTCCAGGGCTCTGTCTCCTCTGCTCATTTAGCTAACGATGCTTGGGGATGTACGTCTAGAAATGTCCCTCAGTCACAGCTTATTATCTGCTTTCATCACTCTACTTTTATACCACCAATCTCCCACCTGATCTTCTTCTCACTTCACTTCTCCTTACCATCCTCATTTTATGCTTTTTTCGATTTCTTTTATTCCTTCATGTCTTGCATTCCTCCTTTGCTTTTTGCTTTCCTTTGTTCTGTTTTCTGACCAGCATTCTACCTTCCTTTACTCCAGCAGAACCTTTGACTACGTGGTCCTGCTACCTCGAATTCATTTCACTCCACAGCTTCACACTCCCTTTAAAAGGCACCTTCTGGTTCAGTCTTGAGCTGTGCTTTTAATCATCTCAACCAATGTACAATGCAGATTGGCTTCCTCTCCTCTCTGTGCAGTGTATTTGGATAAGTATTCCATTAAAGATGCTCACCTTTTCTTCAATGTCTTACCTTGTTCAGAATTTTCCTCTCTGATCCCTCTTATTTCATGTTCCAATTGACCAAGAAGTGCTCAGAAGGGTGTGTAAATTAGATACAGTATGGTCAGCAAGACAGGTAGGCTGGAAAAACTCAGGTTGACCAATGCTGGCAGCACAGTACTTTACACAGGCAGCCCAGAATATATTGCACCGGCAACAGACAGGCCAGCATGTGTCAAAAGCTATGACTGGATACCAGTTGAGGCAACTGCAAAGGCAGGCAGGCTAATAGGTACTGAGGCTGTGTGGATGGTTGAGTGATTTTTGTGGGTCCAAACACACTGGGAGAAACAGGAGATATTTGCAATGCAGACCATCCTGCTCACTGGGCCCTGTGATGAGCCTGCCATTCCCATTTAGGTCCTTAAAATTCTCATCAGTCACTCTCCTGAATGTAAACACAACTACAGTTGACAATTCGACAGGATGGCAGAATGTTACAAAAGATAGAACAGCCGGAGATCAGGAAGGAATAAGGCAGAATAAGCAGAGGCTGGAGCTGAGCTGAGGTACAAGACACCGTAGATGGATGTAATGTACACGGGCGAGGGTTGTGGGGGACGAGGTTTGGTGGTGGGTATTGGGAACAGTGACATCTGGTAGCAGAGAACGTGAATAAATTGAAATAGGGAAAACTGGAATCAGAAGTGTTGCAGATGGGCCTCACACAGGAGTGTGGCAAGTCGAACATCATTCCTCTTCAATACCACCGAAGCATGGCAGGTTGGATACATTCTTCTGCAAGGCCCGTCTGCAATACTTTCAATTCTAGTTGAAGCCAAATGAAGCGGTGGTGGGGGGGGTGGGGGTGGTGGGGGGTGCTGTCCTGTAGCTACCGACTTTGGTTACAGGCACTGGAGAGGGACCAAGATACTTGCAACAAAAAAAGTTAACAAAGACCAACCTGATTACTGAAGAACAGGATAATGTAAACAAAGCCACTGGGAATTGCTTGTGAGGAAATGGATCTCTATCCATTGGCAGGAATAAGCATTTGTTTATCATTTTGAAAATGTATTAACTGATAAATATTACTTTAATTGGATAGTTTCATTTATATCTCGGAAACATTGACAGCAGTCTTTAAATTCCTATTCACTTCATGCATTGAGCTAGAAAACAGCATGCCACCAAATGAGTGAAAGGAACTGCTCATGAAGAACTAACTTAGTTGGAGGATACAGTTAATATCTTAGCCTTGTTGTTTGGTTGTTGTTAATACATGATGCAGGGAGTGGATGTCAAAAGAACTGGAGAGGAGAAAATAATGAACGTGGTATGACGGTTGGGGGGGGGGGGAGGGAAATTGACTTTTAAAATCTTGATGCCCTGTATAAAACAAATACTTCAATTCTGATGTTGGTAACTTAAGGCAATTTATTTGAGTTCATTATTTTCTACTTTAACACTCAAAGACTTTCCTGCTTTACATGCTGCATGTCTTTTTCAATGCCACAATACCAAAAAAATCCTTTAATTAAAGTAGAAGCAGAAAAAAAATGCCAGAGAACGTTGGCTTTGACAACTATGGCTTTGACACGTCCCCACTGGCAAACTGATTTTCCATTGTTTCTATTCTATCAGGCATGTGAAGTATTTATCAAAAGATGCTGTAGTTGGATCGGGGTTCAAATTGTCTTATATTTCAGGTTTGTCAAGAGAAATGTACATTCACACATCCCTGCTTGTTGAGACAGCAGTTACCACAGGATCCTCAGATGCCTGCCATTCAAATATGAGTCCTGGTTAAAAGAAGCGTGAAATGCCAAAGGGATTTTGTGTCCTTCAGTTCATAAATAGAAATGGAGCATGCATTGTGCAGCCACTTCAATTATACATCAAGAGAACAACCAGACCAAGAAGGCACAAGACAGAATCAAAAATCCCAAATGCAAAAGTTAGCCTTACCTTCCCCAGTTCTTTATCTTCCAAGGCAAGAACTCCTGTGCTCTCTGTGAAGAATTTAATCTTGACAACTGGACGAGGATGAGTGGTGGTAAAATCTCCCTGTGTTCCCCATCTGAAACAGATAGGGAGGAATGATTTTCCATCATTTTAGTTGGTAGCAGGTGAATGTGGTTAGAATTTCACTTTGTAACTTCATCACCCAGGCATGAAGAATACTTCACCATACGCACCGAGAACCTGATACACAGACAATTGATGCTGCTGTACAAAGGATATATGTTAACCAATCATTCTCATTTGACAACCAGCAAACCCCACCTTCAAGTCTGCCAGCTGTAAAAGCTGCAAATGATTTTTAATAGTTTGTAAATGTCTCTGACATTAAGGTACATAAAAAACTGTTAAAATTGAAGGACACATTTTAATAAAATAAAAATTATTTTTAGTAATGTTAAGAGAATCAACTATAAATAGTTTAAAAACTGAATATAAGCAAAATAACTTTAAAAAATCATTGCATTTGCCTTCTACTCCTTTGTCCTGTAATCCCAATTGAAATCAGTGAAATTATGGATCATGTGCCTGGCATATGTGCCCCCCATGTCCTACCCAATGGTGCATTCTGTCAAAGACTTTCAGGGGTATTTTTGAGGTGGGATCTCCACATGATTGCCAACTGGCATCCAGTTCTGGCCCTATCACGCCCTCTTCTCCTGGATGAAATAAGATGGCGATTCCGTGTAGCAGACCTGGCCCTTTATTTCCAACCAAGATTAAACTTAATTTTTCAATGTAAATAATTCAAAGCATCCAGAGCTTCAGTAATAGAGTATGAATGTCGAACATCTAGTCACTAATCTCAGTTTGTTCATCTTAACTATGCCTTCATCTAAAAGATACTCTAGTTGCTTCATTGCAAAGGCTGAGATATTTCTTCAAATGAGTCCTACATAATCTCATTCCAAATATAAGGAAGCTAAATTCTTCACATCAAGTGAAAAAAGTTTAAAGAGATACAAAAACAGTAAGATAAAATGCTGGTATTGCTAAGAGGAAGACTTTGATTTTGACATCTGTTGCCCAAATGGGTATAAACACACTTGCCAATTGGAGATAATTGATGTCCACAACAGCTAAGTAAACACATGCACTTCTCGCTAAGTACAGTTGACAGGAAAAGATGCAGAGCAACACTCTCTTCTCTGTAATAAAAGCAAATCATGCAGACAATTCCAGGTGAAATCATCATCTCTAATTCCCACCATCACATTCCAGTTATACTTAAACTGCATCAGAAAACATCTCCACTGTGTGCAGTTATATTCTAATAGCTAGTTCACTGAACTTTCGGTTTATACCAAAATTAGCTGATGTTTCATCCAAGAAACACATCTTATCCCACAACAGCTGCTGCCAGTTTTCATTTGTTCCCTCTCTTATATCCTCTGCACAGAAGATGGCACTCAAACATATGCAACAAATGCTATGTGTATCATTTTTACGGCTGTATCCATGTGACATGCAGCACAAATGAATACCAGCTTCAGCTAGTCCCTTACTAACCTATGGTGGGAAGCAAAATAGTTAGTTTAGAAATATACACATATTGGATGCAAGCAGTATAATACTGAAATGACTGAAAGAGGTTGCGTCCAGTGTTTTATACGCCAGAGGGAGTATTTTACCAGTCTAAGAAATGCTGAGTAGAAGACTCCTTGCAACATCCAAACAATAGGATGATGAGCTATACTGTCAAATCCACAGATGTTATGATTAAGTTGGTAGCAATTCCAATGATGCGACTCAGAAAGTTATGGATTCAAGTCCCATTTCAGAGATGTCAGTATATAACCCAAGCTGATGCTTCAGAAGCAGTATCACTTCTCCAGATTATAACTAACATTGCTGCTTATGGGACATTACTGTGTGCAGCTCTGTTGTGTTCTCTACGAAATAACTACTTGATGAAAGGCCCTCATTGGCTGTAAAACACATTAGGATGCTTTGAAGTCAAATAAGATTCAATATGAATGGAATCATTTTGTTTAGATTGCAGATTTGACACTTTCACATCAAACTGAATCAAGAAAAAGGCACAAGGGAAATATTTACCACATGAAAACAGTACTAAAAATAGCAATAAAATTGTTAATGCAAGAGGAGAAATTTGACATAATATTTGGAAAACTTAGGCTCTTCAGTCATAAAAAGAGATGAGTGAAAGAAAAACGTGCAGAAATATACAAAATATTAACTATAAAAGGTTCATCTTGGCACTGTTACAAGTTTACTTGTACCACATAGCAACTTGTATATAATCTGATGAAATGGAACTTCAGCAGTAAGGAGACACACCTTCACACAAAGTACAATTACTTACTCACTCATACACAGGCAGGATTAGAGGGAAGAAAGTTCTGGAGTAATCTAAGTGTTACCTGGATACTGTGATGAGGAGCAGTGGGTTCCCATGGAAGGATGAACTCATTGGATTGTCTCTGCAAAATTAATTGGCTGAGAAATATTGAGTGGGGTGACAATCAAAACTGGGATCCAAACTTCCTTCCTGCTCCAGATTTATTGCCTTTCTTCATCTCACCCAACAAAGAATGTGGAAATTGCATGGCTACTGTGGTGGACCCATAGTTACGGGCAGCTGTGGACAAAACCATGGCTACCGATCACTGTGGAGGACCTGTGGCTACTGGTAGCCATGGAGGACCCATGGACACTGTTCACCATGGAGGACCCATGGATACAGGACCTTTTGGGGGACCCGTGGGTACAGATCACCGTGAAGGATCTGTGGCTACTGGCAGTCATGGAGGACCCATGGACACTGTTCACTGTGGAGGACCCACGGATGCAGGTCCTTGTCGGGACCCGTGGGTACCGGTCACTGTGGAGGACCTGTGGGTACTGGCTGCCATGGAGAATCTGTGGCTGTTCTTCACTTTGGGGGACCCATTGAACGCCTCGTGGAATCTAGCACAGGAGTGCACAGCTACGGCAATTCCACGCTCTGGGCAATAGGGAATCCACTTGATCAACCACGCCAGCTTTAATTTGGCACAACTTTCTAAATTCAACAGGGGAGAATGGAGAGGGACCTTTATACTTATTGGTACTTTTATACTTATTTTTAATTACTTGAACTTGTGTCCTTAAGTGTGATTGACTTTTTTTTACCTTTTAATTTTTCTAAACGTTTACATTTTTGCAATAATTTGATTAGTAGCTTTGAATACTTAGATGGTGTTCAGAGTCTTTTTCAGCTGTTTAATGGGCAGGGCTTGTTCCGACTCTCCAAGCATGATGGCATTTAAATGGTGGAAGACATTGTTGACTCAGAGGGCCTCGCCTTGACAGATGGAACCAACTTCTCTCAGCAAATTCCCAACAAAGCATCCACTTAAATTAAGCCCCATCTTTTCCTTTGAAGGGCAACAGTGAGCATGAGCTTTCCAGGCCAAGGTTACTAGGCAACATGTCCTTGCATCTTCATCAGATTTACAGTGGGAAAGTGAATCAATGTACATCCTCTCTCAACTGGGCTACTGACTCATTTGGGCAATTGCAGTGCTTTGCTCTCTGTTTGGGGCCCATCTAAAGAATTTAGCTTGATTCTGAGCACTGCATTTATCATCAGAATCATCAGGGACACCATTAAAATGTTGTTGATGGAGTACATGGACTTTCAACCACATTGGGCATTTCTCTTGATTCCTTAACTGTTGCTCATGAGGTATATAAAGAGTGTCGTTTAACTGGAGATTTATGTGACTAGCAGTATACAATTACAATGACACATCAAAGAGAGAGAAAGCTAAATGTAGATTATCCCAGCACCCTATTGAGAGCAGCGGATTTTGTTCTTAATGAGTGCAATTAGATCAGGATCCAATTGTAGTCCAAAGCTTGATGGGTGTTCTGATTGTACTGTGATGTCATTGCACAAGCTCTCAAATAATTTGTTGCCACTGATGGGTTCCAGGCACGTTTAGCTTCAAAGAACATAAACGTAGCTTATTGTACTGATTTAGCAACTTAAGAGTCATTAAACGTGCACGTTTTCCTGCTGCTATGTGTCATTTTGTATGTTTCCCATATCATAACCTTCAAAAAAGTAATCAATCGCAGCAAATTTTCTGAACGCTAAACCATGTTGGAGACAATAAGCTTGAAACACCCAACCAGTTGCTCCACCACAGAGCTCTGTCGTTAATTCTGAGATCATGCTGATAACTGCCGGAATAGAGAAATTATTCTCTTCAAGGCTTTGTCAAGAAACCACTGATAACAGCTGTGTATAAACCTGCAATTGACAGCCGTGCTAAATGGTCTGCAGCTTGAAAAACCTAATAGACCAATTCTTTTCATTTTCAAACAATACATGATGTGGGCCTTGATACACAGATGCAAACAATTCTCTGGCAATTCAGTTTAGTGGTTATTCTTTCTGAGCAAGGACAGCTGTGGACTATACAACTGCATTAGTATTGAGGCCAATTTGGTTGTCAGCCAGGAGTGAGAAACCACCGTTGATTTTGTTTCTTACTGCCAACAGGATTTGCATTCAAATCTACCGCAACACCAGAAACAATCATACAGTAAAATTAAATCTGGGCCTTTCCTGGTCTGTGCAGTTGAGCAGAATGCAATCCAGCGTGGGGTACAACATTACATTGTGTAACACTGAACAGGTCCATTCTACCCAACAGATCCACACTGGTGTTTGTACCACACACTGCTCCTCTCCCTGATATTGTTTAGTCCTATCACCATACCTTTTATTCCTTTCATTAGTTTATCTAGTTTCCAACTAAATGCATTTATTCTACTTGCCTAAGCTATTGTATTTTCTGTACAACGATATTTTTCCCTCAACTCTTTATTTGGCTCATCCTACATTTTGTCTCCTAGTTTCTAGCAACACTGCAAGGACGCCACTACCACTTAACAATGCTTAACCAATGAGCTAGAACATAGAACAGTACAGCAAAGGAACAGGCCCTTCATCCCACAATGTTGTGCCAAACCAATTATATTAGTACAATTAAAATGCCCTTCTTCCTACACAATCTCCATATCCTATCATTTCCCTCACATTCATGTGCCTATCTAAGAGCTTCTTGAACGCCTCTATCGTATTTGCCTCCACCACCACCCCAGGCAGCGCATTCCAGGTACCCACAACTCTGTGTAAAAAAACTTGCTCCTCACATCTCCTTTGAACTTATCCCCTCTCACCTTAAATGCATGTCCTCTGATATTAGACATTTCAACCCTGGCAAAAAGATACTGGCTGTCTATCTATGCCTCTCATAATCTTATAAACCTCTATCAGGTCTCCCCTCAGACTCCACTGCTCCAGGGAGAACAACCCAAGTTTGTCCAACCTATCCTCATAGCACTTGCCCTCTAATCCAGGCAGCATCTTGGGAAACCTCTTCTGCACCCCCTCCAAAGCCTCGACATCCTTCCTACAACGGGGTGACCAGAACTGTATGCAGTACTCCAGATGTGGCCTAACTGAAGTTTTATAAAGCTGCAGCATAACTTCCTGACTTTTGAACTCAATGCTTGACTAATGAAGGCAAGCTTACTATATGCCTTCTTTACCGCCCTATCAACCTGTGTAGCCACCTTCAGGGAGCTATGAACTTGGACCCCAAGATCCCTCTGTTCATCAACACTGTTAAGGGTCTTGCCATTAACTGTGTACTGTCTCTTTACATTTGATCTCCTAAGGTGCAACACTGCACATTTGGCTGGGTTGAACTCCATCTGCCATTTCTCCACCCATATTTGCAATTGCTGTAACCTTTGTCAGTCTTCTATGCTATGCACAACACCACCAATCTTTGTATCATCTGCAAGTTTACTAACCCACCCATGTACATTTTCTTCCAGGTTATTTATATACAATTATATACATCACAGACTGATACATTCTGATAAATTTACCTATCAGGTAAATTCTGGATTAACCAAGGTGATACATATTTAAAGTAAAGTTAAAGTATTCACACTACATTTGTTTTCGTTTTAATCTTCTTTTCAAGTGGCCAGTGTTATGGAATCCAAGATTGTTTAGCTGAGAATCAAATTGCAATTACTCTGTGTTCTTGGTTGAAAAAAAATAAGTCAGAGGTGGTAAAATTATTGTCCAAAAGACATTTGATGAATTTAAAATCATCTGTTCTGCTCTGAATAATAATCTGAACAGTGAATAGTAGTGGTGCAAGGAGAGCTGTTTCTGCACAGCTCTGATGACTCTGGTTCGATCCTGACCTAGGGTGCTGTGTGTGGTGAGTTTGTGTGTTCTCCACGTAAACATCTGAGTGCTCCAGCTTCCTTCATCATGTATGATGTGCTGGTTGGCAGGTTAATTAGCTGCTGTAAATCGCCCATAATATAGGTGTGTGGTTGGAGAATTAGAGGAGAGTTAATAGGCATGTGAGAGAGTTTAGGTCACAGGAAAATAAATTGGAGAATGGGATTGTTCTGAGCGTTGGCAGAGAGTCAATGAGCCAAATTGCCTCATTTTATGTTGTAAGGAAATATGAGAAATGCAGATTAACACTAAGCCTTGGACTTCCTTACTGACACCTCATGTTGAGGCACACAAATGAGAGTGGGCTCATGCAAGGTTAACTAAGGTCCAAAATAATCAGCTCAATTAAATTCATCCAAGGTACCTGTTGTCAAATCTCTGTCCCAGGAAACTGCTGCTGGAATGTGCACTTTGTCCATATTGGTAAGTGAGGTTGTCACTCGCAGTGCATTGAAGATTAATTCTGAGATCTTTGCTATGAGCAAGCAGGAGAATTATTATAGGGATTTAATTGTTTCAGGGCTTAATTTGATTAATTATGAGATAATTCCAAATGGGGGAAGAAAAGCATGTGTTTAATGGCAAAACATATCATGCAGTCAGTTTATGAACTGTCCACTTTCCAATGGACTAAGCAGACAATGAGCTCAAAATGAACAAGTAATCAGTAAAAGGCCATTTGGTGGTTATATTCATCCATTGTCTTGCTTCTTGCTGCTCTGCACTGAATCCTAGTTTGGCAATTCTATGCTCTTGCCCTTCTGCTATCTCCATGATCTATGCCAGCTTCACCTCCTCCAATTCCAGCTTCTTGTGTTTCCCCAAATTTAGTGCTCCACCACAACCTGCTGTGGTTTCTTTTGCCTGGCCCCTATGCCCTAGAATCCCTTACATCTCTTCAAATGAATAGGGTCATACTACATACGCCAGTTATGGGTGGAGTACGGCTGATGGGCAAGACCCAGAGTGCATCTCGCTCCTCAGCTAGAGAAGGTGAAAAACCAGCTCTGGGACGCAGTGGAATAAAAATCTCCAAATGCTTTAAGTCCAAACCAAAAACAGAAATTGCTGCAGAAACTCAGCACTTCAGGCAAATCAGTGAGGAGAGCAATAGAGTCAACATTTGGGGTCAAGTATGAGAAAAGTGAGAGAATAAGCTTGTGATAGAAGCTTGAGAGGTTTAGAGAACAGAAGGAATGTCAGTGATAGGGTGCAGACCAAAGTTGTCAAAGTTACATTTACTTTAAAAACTATCAATTGGAGACAGAAAAGACAAGAATTGAAATAGAAAGGTACAGGCATATCTGTGAAAGGGTAGGGGGGGGAAGAAAGAGAGAGAGTGGGGGGGAGAGAGGGAGAGGGGGAGAGGGGGAGAGAGAGAGAGAGAGGGGGGAGAGAGAAGGGGGGGGAGAGAGAGAGAGAGAGAGAGATAGAGAAGGGGAAGGGAGTGGTTACCTGACGTCGCTAAATTCAATATTTAGTCAGAATCGGAATCAGAATCAGGTTTAGTATCACTGACATGTGTCGGGAAATTTCTTGTTTAGCAGCAGCAGCACAGTGCAAAGTACTATTCGGCAGGCTGCAACGTTACCAGACAGCAGATGAGGTACTGTCCCTAAAGCTTAGTCTGGGCATTGTTAGAGCAATGTACAAGGCCAAAGACACAGAGAGGCTCATGTGGAAGTGGGGAGAAGAATTAAAGAGACAAATGATTGGAAATGGAAGCTCAGGGTCAACCCCCATTGATTCACCCATTTCCACTAAACACTCCCCTTCTAAAGGCACTTTCGCCTGCAGAGATGCAACAAATGCCCTTTTACCTCTTTCCTATTCAATAGCAAGGGACACAAAAAGTCCTTCCAGTGAAGTAGCAAGTCATTTACATTTCTTCCAATTCAGTATTTTCCATTCAGTGCTCTCAGTGGTCTCCTTTACACTGGAGAAGCTAATACAGATTGAGTAACCCGAAATAAAACCACAAAATGCTGGAAATACTCAGCAGATGATGCCACATCTTGGGAAGTGAAGAAGGGATAACATTTCAGGTCAAATACCCTTCGTCAAAACTGGGAAGCCGACAAAAGAAGCTTGCTAGGCTGCAGGGAAGGAGCGGGAAGCGGGGTGATGTCTCTTAACAAGCTTTATTTGTCCCTTTCCCAGTTCTGACGAAGGGTCTTCGACCTGAAATGTCAACTCTGTTTCTCTTCCCACAGATGCAGCCTGACCTGTTGAGTATTTCCAGCATCTGCGGTTCTTTGATTTTCACAGATTGGGTGACCGCTTGCAGAACACCTCGATTCAGATGACAAGGGAGACCCTGAGCTTTCAGTTGCCTGTCAGTTCAATTCTCCAACCCGTTCCCACTTTGATCTCTCTGCTTCTGGCCTCCTATATTATGCCATTAATGTCCAACATCCTGTAAATGCAAAGATCAACACTAAAACTTCAGTCCTGGACACATTGCAGCCCATGGCAATTAATACTCCATTTAATAATTTCAGGTAATCACTCCCTTGTATTGTCTCCCTGGCTCTGGCAACAGATATGGTTGTAGCTTCCTGTTTCAATTTCTTTTTTCTTCCATCTCCAGCTTCCAGTTTTTTCAAGTAATGGTAACCTTGACAACTTTGGTCTGCATTTTATCACTGACATTCCCTCTGTTTTCTCCACTCCTCTGCGACTTAAAACACACTTGCTTCCTCGCTCTTCCTGTTTTGATGAAGGGTCCAAGAGCCAAACCATCGACTCTGTTTCTTTCCCCACTGATCATGTATGCGGCGTGTCCAGAGACTTTGGCATCTGACTTCTAATGCATTTGTACTTCTCAGTCAGAATGATGGATAAAATTCAGGCCATTATTTATATGGGATTAAGGAGGTTGTTATTTTGGCAATGGCTCCTCTACCAACCATTGCTGGGATAACAACAGTTCCTGGGCTTGGCTTGCAGCCTCTGCTTTTAGGCACATTACCCCTTATAATTGGAACGTCAGCCAGCCTTAAGTGAAAACACCAACAGCACACAGTCCTTCAGCAAGTGACACTGGCTCTTTGTGGCAGACGGTCATTTCACCAAGGGAAACGTCACAGGAAGCCAAGTCCTTCTGCAGAATAGTGATGGTTCAGCTCCCATGTGCAAATGATGGGAAGGTTGGCGAGACACTATAGGACAAGGTTGGCTTTCTAGTTTGCACCCTGAGCCTCAAACAAATGCAATCTTAAATAAGACCCTTGAACTCTAGGCCCTGGAAACGTGGTTAATTTGCAAAGAGCTGGCCTCACAACTGGAAATGTGAGCGTCTGCTTTATGTTGATTCAAGGTCTTGGCCAGGATACCATGGAGAACTCAGCTGCTTTCCTACAAATGGGACTATAAGATCTTCTACAGCTCCCTGAGAGGGCAAAAAAGTCTCAGATCATCTGACAGAGCAGCCCTCCTTCAGTACTGAAGAGGAGTTTCAGCCTAGGGCGTGTGCTCAGGTTTCTGAAGTAGAACCTGAAAGCATTGACTTGAAGATATTGGGTCATAGCTTTCATGGGTAGATAATAGGAGAAAGGGTGGGAGAGATTAAAAGTGCTTCTGGAATGAAAAAAAGCAGCAATAGAAATACTATCTGCAGAAAGGAATGCATGAAAGGTTCTGATGAAAGGCCATTGACCTAAAATGGTTAACTCTCTCCCCCCCACCCCTCTCTCTCTGCTGATGGCAGCTGACTTGCAGACTATTTTCAGCTTTTTCTGTTTCTATTTCTGAGCAGCAGTCCTTGGACTGACCTGGCTCACGCACTGTGAGAGATTAAAAGGAAATACCAGTTAGCCTACATGTGATGAAAAACTCCAAAATCCAGAGTGAAATCTTATCAAATGCCCCTTTTGATTTGCAAACTTGTTTCCTAGCTTCCACGCTTGTTTGGGGATATTGAGCAATAACAAAACTGTTCAAATTCCGGACAATTCAAAATACATATATCACACTGCACTTACTTCAAGCAGCATTCAGGATAATTATTTGATATATTGTATATTGAAGTGAAAAATGAGGTTTGGCTCAGGCAGAGAAATTTAAGTTACTGAGTCAATTTTGCCTTCAAATGCAATTTTCTTTCACTCTTAGAAGCTCAACACAGGATTGCTGAGCTGCTGCTGCTCCATTAGTCAGTGAAATACTCTCCCTGAAGCTTGTTTCCACTCCGTCTCAACAGCTAAAGCACCTGTACAAGTTTTTGACGTAATCATGAAAATGTATGATATTAAAATATACTTTTAATCACATGGCTTCGTGTAGGCAATAGATCTGACTGTCTATCAGAGAATACTTTGATGCCAATAAATAAAAGCAATTGGATCTACAGATGCACATTTTGGCCTAGGTCATCAGTTATAATCAAATTGAAGGGAGGATTTTGGCAGTGTACACATTGAATTCAGTGCCTTAATACACTCATTAGCTTTCAGTTGTACATTGTCTAGCCCTGATGCTACTGATTCTTATCTTTCAAATAACCTCAAGACCATTGCATTTGCTTTTGTGTTTTGTTAACTCTATAGTGATTTGTTTTGCAATCCCAAGGACCAACTGAAAATAAGGATGGCTGTATTTAAGCTTACAGGTTCAGAAACTGAGAGGTCAGGGAATGAAATCATTCTGGAACACTCAAATTATGCAAACCTTCTGACAGAATACAGAGGGTGGGAGCTAGAAATTTGACTGTGCCAATCTTCCGTAATGCTATTTTGAAATTTACTATAAAAGTTAGAAAACTTGTGAGCATCTGTTGAGGCCCTTGGTCATCAGAAAAGCAAAACAAATTCTCACACCAAAGTAATCATCCTTATTGACAAATGCTGTTAACCCTCCAAATGTGCACCAAAGTGATTAATACATTATTCGCCTTGCAGCAATAGCTTTTGCCTGTCACATGAATTTCCAGACCATGGTCTGGGTTGTACTTGCCAGTTTTCTAATATCGCTTGGCATCAGCATCACACTAAAACAGCACTTTCTGCCTGATAAAAGGGATAAACCCAGCAATTACAGGCTAATTAGTTTAACCCTGGCGGTGAGGAGTTTTAGAAATGATAAATCGTGACTGAATTAGCAGGAGCTTGGACAAGTGTGAATTGATTAGAAAAAGCCAACATTGATGGGTTAAAGGCAAATCATAATTAACTAAATTTATGGTATTTTTTGATGAAGTAACAGAGGGCTAATGAGGGAAGTGGTATTCATGGACTTTCAAAAGGAACTTGATGAAGTGCCGTATAATAAGCTTGTCATCAAGACTGAAGTCCATGAAATAAAAGAGGCAGTAGCAGCTCGGATAGAAAATTGGCTAAATGACAGGAAACATGCAGTAAAAGGCAAGGTTGTTTTCTCAGAAAGGAGGAGTGGAGAGTGAAATTCCCCAAGGGTCAGTACTGGGACTTTTCTTAAGAGTCATCAGTCTTGGATGGAAAGGCACAATTTCCAATTTGCAAACATGACAAAACTTGGAAGTGTACTGAGTGATGAGGAAGATAATAATACACCAAGACTCTGTGGGCAGGCTGGTGAAATAAGTAGACAAAAGGCAGTTAAAAATGCAAAATGTAAAATGATTTCCAGCATCCAGAGTGTTTTGATATTCATTTACTGTTGAGTTTACTACCACTTCTCTTTCAAGAACGCCAACCTCACAAGGAGTTCTTCTCCACTCTCTGGCAGGATTTATGTCTGACCCTTTTGCTTTGTGCATCCTCTGTGGTTTTTATGTCTCTTGCCTTTGATAAGGTTTTGATCAAAACATGCCTCTAAAGCTACACCTCTTTTCTCAGCAAATGTCTGCAGCTCCGACTCATCCCACATGGATTACAACTGAATCCGTCCTTCCTCCACCCTTTCAGCAACTCAAAACTAGCTTGTTTTTTTCCCACATCCCAGTTCCAACGGATTTCCAACCTGAAATGTTAACTGTTTCTCTTTCCACAGATGCTGTCTGACCTGCCTGACTGTTCTCAGCGTTTCCTGTTTTTAAACGCAAAATGTTATATTTGTGTTCCTTTTATTCTACAGGTACAGAGAGATCTGGGGGCATATGTGCATGGACCATTAAAAGTGACACAGCAGGTTGAGAATGTGTTTAAAAAGTAGACTGGATCCCGGTTTTTATACATAGAGGCATTGATTACAAGAGCAAAGAAGTCAGGATGAAACTTTATAAAACCTGGTTCAGCCGCAACAGGAGTGATTTGTCCATTCCTGGGCACTGCACTTTTGGAAAGATATTAATGGTTTAGCCAGAGTGCACAACAGATTTACTCGTACGAGTCTGGGGATGAGGGACTTCAGTAGCATGAAGAGACTGAAGTAGCAGGCGTTGTTCACTTTGGAATAGAGGGGGGCTGAGATAGAGGTGTTCAAAATCATGACGAGGCAAGGCAGACGAGGTTGGCAAAAGAAGTAAAAGTGATGAGAAGAGAATTACTTTAAAAAGCTTGTGGTTAGACTTTGCAATGCACTACTGAGGTAGTACAGAAGGGAGAGTCAGTTGTAGCATCCAAAAAGATCGGATTCGTACCTTAAAGGGATGAAGTTGTTAGGCAACGGGGAAGAGGGAAGGACAATTGACACTGGCTGGGTAGTTCTTGTGTGTGGTCTCCTGCCCTGTGATGAAAGCCTGACTATGGCAACATTTTCAGCAAATTCTGTCTTAGACTAATCAATTATTTGGTCCCACATACTAAAAAAGCTACAGTAAGAAATATATTTCATGGAATATTAAATTCTTTAAGGAAAGCAGGTGCACATTCTCAAATTTAGGCCTCACACAATTTGGATTTGAAATTCATATAGGCAGCACTGTTTTTTTCCAAATGCCATTCACGTGGAACTTGGCTGTTTCCGGAGTGGAGTACGACTGATCATTTCCAGGGCGGTCTCTGCCAATGTGGAAATTCAACTGGGCACTTCCCATTGTGAATCATACTCGTGTCAGACGCAAATCAAGTGATGTTGTTTCCCTTTGCAAGGCTCCTGTAGAGCATTGCCTGGCAAACGAGCTATACTGTTCTGAACATTGGGCACTCTCAATCATGCTTAAACAGCAGCTGTTCCTGAGCAGCTTGGGAGACCCATGCAGAAGATATCCTGCCTTGCATCCTCTCCTTTGGCTCCCACCCCCGTCAGAACACACCCATCCACCCCCGATCCCGACCCTGTCTCGTTGATCCCACCATGATTCTGTGCATGGCCAATCAATTCCCATGTCCCCCAGTTCCTGATTGCTCCATGACTCTGCTCTGCCCTGCCGACTCCCTTATTGCCCCCCAACCCTGGTGCCAATCCCCAGTCCGATCCCTGCTTACATTCCCAACCCCAACAAAGTCCAGACCCAATCCCCTAAGTGAGGCCCTGATAACCCTAAATGGGACTCTGATCTGATCCCTTCTACATTAGAGAAACCATATGGAAATTGCATGAACATCGCACAAAACTTTCATTCAGTCTGCAAGAGCTTCCCACCACTATCACTTTAATTCTTCACCCCACTCCCACTCTCACTCCTCTGTTATGCAACACAGTAGCAAGGCCTTGGGCCCAAGAATTTCACCAAATTCACACTGACCATCAAGTACCCATTTACACCAACACCATTTAATTCCCACCACATTCCCATCAACTTCCCCCAGATTCTACCACTCACACTAGGGGTAACTTACAGCGGGCAATTAATCGATCAAGCTGCTCATCTTTGGGATGTGGGCAGGAACTGGAGCACCCAGAGGAAACCCATGTGGTCACAGGGAGAATGTGCAAACCACACGGACAGCACCGCAGGTCAGGAGTGAACCTGGGTCGTTGGAGCTATGAGGCAGCAGTTCCAGTAACTGTGCTGCACTGTTGAAAGTAGCAGCATTTATGGAGGATGCTCTGTTGAATTTGGAGGCTGACAGGAGGGAAGGTAAGGACAAGGGGAACCCTATCCTTATTCTGGCTGGGAGCAAAGGAGATGACAGCAGAAGTGCGATAGAGGTGATGTGGCTGAGAATCCTGTCAACTACAGTAGAGGGAGCTATAGCTAAAGAAGACATGCTAAAGGCATTGGGTATAGAAAGTCTTTTCATCAGAGCACATATGACAGACATGGAGAAATTGGGAGAATGGAATAGAGTCCTTATAGTAAATAGCGTGGGAGAAGGTGTGGTCGAGATAACGGTGGATATTGATGGGCTTAAAATGGATGTTGGTTGCAAACTGATCCCCTCGGATGGAGATGGAGATATCAAGAAAGGCGAGGCAAGAGTCAGGATGGACCATGTAAAAGTGAGGGCAGGGTGGAAATTGCCTGCAAAAACAATGACGTTTTTGTGTCTGTACATGTGCAGGAAGAAGAACCAGTAGAATCATCCATTTAACAGGAAAGAGTTGAGGGGGAAGTCAATGCTAGAAGCACCGAATGGGTCAAGCAGCATCTTTCGGGAGGGAAATAGAGTCAATGTTTCCTGTCCAGTTCCCTTCATCAGAATGGAAAAGTTGAGAAAACAAGCCTGTTTTAAGTTGCAGAGGAAGTTGGAGAGAGCAGAGGAAATGTCTGTCATAGGGTATAGGCCAAAGTTGTCAGGACAATTTCTTTAAATACTGATAAGAGACAGAAAATAATTTCTTGTTTCTCTGAGCCACCACAGAGTTTTGATCTTTGACTTTAAGGTTCCTTGTTGCCGATCTCTCTGCGGCCTCACTCATTCCTATTTCAATAGCCTCTTCTGACCCTCCAGTCAGCAATTTGTTCTCTGCTTTGACTTTCGGCTCTTTTCCATTCCTGACTGACTCCAGGCCCTGGAATTCCCTGTCCAAATCTCCCAGTGCTCCCACCCCCTTGAAGACATGAATAACCCTCTTTTCTGATCAAGTTTTTGTCACCTGTAATGACACCTAGTTATGGAGCTTGGTGTTCAGTTTTGTTTGACAATGGCCCTGAATCACTGCACCATGCTCACGCATTGTAAATGTTTGTTGTTCCTGGTGCACTGCAGCACACTTGATCTGGCTGATGCTCTCTGCAGTGGTTTGGAATGAGTTGAGGGAGGAAAGTTATGGCGGATCATGATTCCCATCAAGTGGCAGAGCTTTGCTAGAAGTTAGTTGCCAGTGGAAGGCCAGGCTCTTATTCCTGCCTTTCAAACATTGCAAGGGCTATGAAGGTATATTTGTCCCACATGCCAAGGAGGGTTACAGTCTCTCCCAAAGTAACAACAACTAACGTACTTCCTTTCCTTCTTCCAAAGAAAGGAAACAATCAGCTTCTCACTGGAATGCCAATGTTAAAACCACTTGGCAGATTATCTACATATTAGCTTGAACTATAGTTTCCATGACCAGCAATAAAAGATAAACAGGTATCCGTTTAAATGTTGACTTCCCGTCAGCTCAGATCCCAACTTACAGGGGAAAAAAATACACAGTGGGTCCCCAGAAAAAACTATGGGAAACCACAGATACTCATTACTGCGTGACTATGATACACTATAAATGCAAATGAAACTTTGAACTGAGGTGCTTCGACAACTTACCCACACTCACAAGGCACAATGATATTAAAGGTGCACAAGTTGCAATAGATCAGTTAGATAAGTAATTAGAACTGCAGCCTCACAGCTCCAGTGACCTGTGTTCAACTCTGACCTCAGGTACAATCTATCTGGAGTCTGCACATTCTTCCTGTGACCACATGGGTTTCCACCCACATCCCAAAGACATGCAGGTTGATAGGTTAACTAGCCACTGTAAATTGTCCCCAGTGCAGAATCTATTGATGGGTATGTGAGGAGAATAAAATGGGATGAGTGTAAATGGGTCAGCGCAGTGTCAATGGGCTGACGAGCCTGTTTCTGCACTGTATGAATACGCAACATAACTGCTATAGTGCCAGACTGTTGAAAGGTGCTTATAGTTGCCATTCTGACTGCATCTAGCATTGCACAGGAGTCAGCACCAAAGCCCTAACTTCCTTAAGTTTCCCAGCAGTTACTCTGGATTTCTGCATTTGACCTGTAGAGTTTCAACAATACCAATAGGTTCACAAGACAAGGACAGCTCTAGTGGAGGTAAGTTACAGGCAATTTATTTTTGCTAAATTAATTAATTTATATTTATTTAATTGTTAATTATATCTATGTAATGGTTTTAAGGGCTCACTTGTGATTTTAAGTGTTCTTAAGTATTTTAATCAAATTTGTTGCGTGATTAAAGGAATTAGTCATAACTAGTTCCAATTATAATATTTTTGAATGGTCCAAAACAGAAAGCTGAGCTTTTGAGAAAATGGGAGGGAGAGGATTGGGGGGGTAGGGGTTAGATAGAGAAAGAAGAGGGGGAGGGAAAGATTATAAAGTGCAGTTGAGAGAGAAGGGTGACAGTGAGGAGGGGGAGGGAAGGTAGAGAGGGGCAGAGAGACAAGGGGAGACAGAGAGAGGTATTATAAAGGTGTGAAATGGACGGAGGAGGGAAGGGACACTTGCTCTAAATCATATGTGATAGAATCAAACTTAGCCCCAGTTTTCAGTCAAAGATTGCCTTGAGAATGGTCTTTTCACTGTTCTCCCCTTTCCCTCTGTACGTAGAACAATAGAGGAACAGGCCCGATGGCCCACCATGTTTGTGCCGACCATGATGCCAAATTAAACTAATCCCATCTGCCTGCACATGATCGATATCCCTACACTGCCTGCCTGTTGATGTGCCTCTCTGAGAGCCTCTTAAACTTTGCTGTCATATCTGCTTCCACCACCTCCCCTGGCACAGTTCCAGACATCTACCACTGTCTGTGTGGAAAAAAAACTTGCCTCGTGAATTTCCTTTAAACTTTCCCCCCTCACCTTAAATCTATGCCCTCTAGTATTTGACATTTCCATTCTAGAAAAAAGTCTCTATGTACCTGTATTGTGGAGGGCCGGGGCTGTCATGTGACAGCACTGCCCACTACCTGATCGGAAGACACACCACTGCAAATCAAGGTTTGGCTTCACCCCACCCATCAGCACACACCTGGCCATTGGCCTTTGTAAATTACCTGGGCTGGACCCCCCAGGACTATAAAGGGCACCACATGTGCTCGGCTCTTTCTCTTTGCCATCTTTGAGGGATCACCCTGCTTCACTCCAGGCCGAGCACTGTGGAACAATGCTGGAGAAATCATTGGTGAGGTGTGCACTGTTTTAAGGGTTGGGAGCGTTAGTGTGTGTGTGTGTGTGTGTGTGTGTGTGTGTGTGTGTGTGTGTGTGTGTGTGTGTGTGTGTGTGTGTGTGTATTTTACCCCCGGTGTGATTTTCCCATGCTCGCTATAAACTGACCGCATGTGTGTGTTATTCCCGTTATCATTTTCCCACGCTTGTCTTTTGTAAATAAAATCCTTTACTGCCAGACTGTGTTCAGAGTCCTTGCTTTTGAGACACATCAAATTTGTTTTCTCACTCACAACACTACCCCTCTCATAACTTTATATACTTCTGTCAGGTCGACCCTCAGCCTCCAGCACTCCAGAGAAAACAAATCCAAGTTTGTCCAACCTCCCCTTATAGTTAATACTCTCTTATCCAGGCAGCAACCTGGTGAACCTTTTCGGAACCCTCTCTAAAGCCTTCACATCCTTCTGGTAGTGTGGCAACCAGAACTGCTTATAATATTCCAAAGGAGACACAAGAGACTGCAAATGGTAGAATCTGGAGCAACAAACAATTTGCTGGATGAACTCAGTGGGTTGAGCAGCATCTGTGGAGGGAAAGGAATTGTCAACATCAGGACTGATGCATGGTTTCAACCTGAAAAATCGACAATTCTTTTCCTCCCACAAATGCTACTCGACCCACTGAGTTCCTTCAGCAGATTGTTTGTTGCGCAATACTCCAAATGTGGCCTAACCAAAATTTTATACAGCTGCAACATATCTTCCATGCTTTTATACTCAATGCCCTGACTGATGAAGGCAAGCACGCAAGTTTTTAATGTATGTCTAAAATGCCCTGCGATTTTCCTTAATCGTGCTTGCCAAGGAGATTTCATGACCCCTTTTAGCTCTCTTGATTCCTTGTTTGTTAGTTCCTGCTTCTTTTATATTCCTCAAGGGCCCTGTCAGATTTCAGCTTCCTAAACCTTATCTATGCTTCCTTTTCCTTTTTGACTACATTTGCGACATCACTCCTTGTCCAAGGTTCCCAAACCTTGAAATCCTTGTCTTTCTTCCTCACAGGAACATGTTGGTCCTGAATTCTGATCAGCTGGCTTTTAAATGACTGGCTGTCAGGCTCCTGAATACCCTGGTAGACAAATGCCATGTCAAAAGCTCTGGTTTGCACAACGGCATATAAGAACTTTGGCTGCTGCTGAACATGTTTATACAATGAGTACAACAGACTGAGCTTGTATTTCTCTTGTCCAACTCGGTTTTGCACTAACTCTGCACGAAATTTGTGTTTTGTATATACTGTTTTTTTTGCACTATTTGTACTTGCACTATTTTTTTTGATTTTTTTGTTGTTTGTTTGTGTTTATTGTATGTCTTCTGTTCCATGTATGTCCTCTGTTGTGTGAGTCTGGGGGAAAGGACATTTCGTTCCACCATGTGTTTTTATAGCATGGATGAATGGCAATAAAGTAACTTGAACTTGAACCCAATCCACTCTCCCCAGTTCCTGCCCAACACTGTTGTAATTAGCCTTCCCTCAGTTTAGCACTCTTCCCCCAAGGTCCAGACTTAAAACTGCTGGAGTTATGATCATTGTTCCCAAAACACTCTTGTACTGAGACTCTGATCACTGGGCAGGCTCATTTCCCAATACAAGGTCCAGCATGGCCCCTTCCTGGTTGGACTATCACATACTGCCTTCAAGAAACCCTCCTGAATGCACCTAACAAATCCTGCCCCATCTAATCCTCTGGCACAAAGGAAGTCCCAGTCCATAAAGGGGAAATTAAAGTTGCCTCCTTCAACAACCTTGTTATTTTCACATCTTTCTATAATTAGCCTACATATCTGTTCTTCTATCTCCAACTGGCTGTTACGAGGCCAAGAGTCTAGCCCCATCATAGTGATTGCCTCGTTCCTACTTCTGAGCTCTACCCATATTACTTCACTGAATGAGCCCTCTGTGCAGCTGTGATATTCTCCCTGATCTGTAGTGCAATTCCCTCGCATCCCTCTCTGTCACATTCACTCTTGCTTCCTCCCTCCCTCCACCCTTCTCTCCCCTTCCCAGCTCTATATTCTCTCTTCACCCCCCCCCCCCACCTCTTTCTCCCTCTCTCCCGCCACCCTCTCTCTTATTGCCTGGCAACAGGGGTCACAGCCAAGGCTTGCTTCCTGCTCAGCCAGGTTTTGCCCCCACTCCTGTATCCTGAGAGCAACCCGGGCAGTTGAAGCACTGGAGTCAGGGCAGAGGGTTTTGGCAGCAGGAGTCCAGTAGCAGGAGCCAGGGGTCCAGTTGTGGGCACTGGAGGGATTGATGGAGGAGGGATGGGGGAAATGTCAGATGCAATATGCGAGGCCATTATGTGATAGGTTGCCTATTTTCTGGAAATTCGAGTGCAATGATTTTTCCCCTCAGTACGTGCAGTTAACTTTCCATAGAGTCATAGAGCACTGCAGCACAGAAACAGGCCCTTCAGCCCATCTAGTCCATGCCAGCTTGGTTTTCTGCCTAGTCCCATCTATCTGCACCCGGACCATAGCCCTCCATACCTCTCTCATCCATGCACCTATCCAAACTTCTCTTAAATGTTACAATTGAACCCGCATCCACCACTTCCACTGGCAGCTCATTCCACACTCGCACCACCCTGAGTGAAGTAGTTCCCCCTCAGATTCCCCTTAAATATTTCACCTTAAATCCATTGTGTTAATCATCCACAGCAATATAAATTAATTGACAGTCCTAGCTTTAATTAATTTTAACTCTTTCTAAATGCTGTTAATGATTGAATATACAGGATTATTTTTTAAAAGTTCTTGAATATGTTTTGATATTTATGACTGATAGGGACATTGGAAGTCTTTTAATCAGAAAGCAAGAAAACTGCAGATGCTGCAAATCTTAAGTAAAAAAAACAAAACATGCAGCAAATACTTAGTGAGTTCTGATGAATGGTTATCAACATGAAATACCAGCTCTGTCCCTCTCTTCAGTGTTGTTGCCTGGCGTGCAGAGTATTTCCAGCGTTTTCTGTTTCACTTTATGGTCTAGACATTCAGTAAGCCCAAGACATGGCTGCTTCAAACTACATTGCTGGTAATGCCAGCATTTATTGTCTTACCCTAATTGCCGCTGAATTGATGAGGCCAGTAAGTCAACCACATTGGTGGGCTTGGCATCAGATATATGTCAGACCCGTAAGCATGGCAGATTCCCATTCCTGAAGAACATCAGTGAACCAGAGAGGGCTTTACAATAATCCAATAGGTTTCTGGTTATTGTTATAGTTAATAGCTTTATTTTAAAATAGTGCAGATTGATTTAATTTCTTGGACTTAAATTACACAACCACCAGAATGGGACTTTAACTCACATCAATGGATCAGCAGTCCAGAACTTTGGTTGTAAGTTCATTGTTAACACTACTATTCCAAAGGTTTCTCAGAGAGAAGGTTTGTAATCACCAATCAGGAGAAAGATTTATGGTGGGCATGGTAGTGTAGCGGTTAGTGTAACGCTATTAACAGTGCCAGTGACCCGGGTTCAATTCCCGCAGCTGTCTGTAAGGAGTTTGTGCGTTCTCCCTGCGTCTGCGTGGGTTTCCTCCAGGTGCTCCGGTTTCCTCCCACATTCCAAAGATGTACGGGTTAGGAGCTGTGGGCAGGCTATGTTGGCGTCGGAAGAATGGCAACACTTGCGGGCTGCCCCCCAGCACATTCTCAGTAACCCAAAAAAGATGGATTTCACTGTGTGTTTCCATGTACATGTGACTAATAAATAAATATCTTATCTAACTTGCATCTGTTGGTATATGTAGTGGAGGAGTGACGAGCAGAGGGAGTTCACTGTTTACTGAGGGAGACCAGACCAAACTGTCCTCCAGGTCATGCTGTGTTACACGCTGATAGATATTCTCAATGGATTTCTTCCCCTTTCCCAGCCATATCATTGGCTCAACCATCAAAAAATGAAATAATTTACTTCTGGGTGCCTCAAGCACAGAAGTGTAGCATTGAGAGCACTGCTATCCATCATCTTGATGAGCAAGTATATATTTAATGTGATGAAAATAACTGTCAGCAGCTAACTTCTTTCAGGCTCCATTACAACTGTATTTCCTTATCTTGATGACCAATTCCTTAATGAATTTAAAATTGGCACAATCAGGTGTTATAAATACAAAATCCTTCTCCCTTATATTTTATAGAAACTCACACATCATTAATTTGGATTCTGCAGTGTAGCAAGATACCAAAAGTTAATTTGTTCAAAAAAACCAAACATATTTATTTGCAATTGAGCTGCAAATTAAGTTTGTATTCTATATTTAGCTTGTACAATTAAGCCATCCCTTTTTGCTTTATCACAATGACTTGTCCTCTACATTAACCTGTTACTTGCTCAAGTGTTAACAAAGTTCTTTTTCTTTGGAAGTCCCTTGGGATTGAGGATGATTTACCTCCACTCTGGTTTCTGAGTTCTGAGGTGACTGATGAGGCCAATGTGGGAACCCCCAACTCTTCCATGGGTGAGGCAGGTGGTGACTGATAGAGTTGGTAGGGGGGCTAGCTTGTAAGGTGGTGCACTCCTTCTGCCCCTTATGCAGGGCTTCTGTGTGTTCCCAATGCATGGACTCAACACCATACTGACTGCTCCTCCTCCATTTGAGTGGTCACGGTCCAGAGATTCCCCAGAGTCAGTGACAATGTCACATTTCTTCAAGAAGGCCTTGATAAATAAATAAAAAGTGTGTGAGGGAAAACAACTCCGTCTTTTCTGGCAAAAGTGATTTGTTATTTTCTTCAGTCAAAGATTGCTGCAGCCTTGAAAAGAAATGGGACAATTCCTCAGAGCAAAAAGAGTTTAGAAAGTAGCTGCAAGACTCTCGCGTAAATCAAAATACTGGTTTAATATTGCTGGGGAAGGTTATCCATGAGGAGGCAAGAGGGGAAACTGAGTGGTAGATACGTCAGGAGGGGGAAATATCGTGGAGCTCTGACCAACTAAGGAGCATGTACTTGATTGGGTACAGTCCATAAATGAGCTTTGTTTAGGGACATGGTGCGCTAAAAGGCTTTTTGCCACAATTAGGTGTGTCAATTTTGAGTTACTAATAACTCTGTGGCACATCTAGATATATGTCAGAGGATCCAGGCCTCATTAAAATTTTAATAATGAAAGATCTGAAACAAGACGAGGAAAAATATGTTAATTTCAGCTATTTTTCAATGCAGCAAGGGGTTAAGTGCAGCAATTTGAAATTGCACTGTTGACACCGAAATGCTATATCCTCAAAATAAGTTGGCCCTCAAAAAAGTTTAATTTATTTTTAATTTCAATGTATTTATTTTTCCTCACTTATTTTTCTCATTGTAGACTTTTGCCTTTGTAGACTTTTAAAGTAAGGGAAGGAAAGTGCTGCATATTTCATAGCCTGCTATTGTGCCATTAGGAGACAAAAATTACCCCTTTGAGCTTTTGCATCTCTGAAACCTGCAGCTTGCACAGCCAGCCATGAATGCCTCCTGAAGGGTGCAGGTTATTATGCACCTCTTACTGGGAAGCAACCTTTAGAATAAAAGCTGACTTCAATGGCACTACCTAATGGACTCTGTGCTCATGGTACCTTAACAGAAAAATTATTGGTACAGTGCCTGATTTGTTGTGAAATGATGGTTTATTAAAGTTGGGGTAGATTGATGCTGTGGTCCTGAATTGCCTTTTAGTTTCCAGTACCAGTGGCTGCAATGAATGACATATCATTTCATTTGTTTCTGTGATGCTGTCATTTCAGAAATCAGTGAGCTATTTTGAGCCATTATTCGATTAATCTAAAAGGATCTGCTTTAATTTTTCAGCTGGGCGTTTTTACTTCTAGTACCTTTCTTTGTGTTTCCATAGCAACTCTTGCCTCTACTGCCAGCCGTCTCAATATTCAGCTTACCTTACACCAGGTATAGTTTTATAGCTGAGGTTTGAGTTAATCTATGTCACGTTGACAGATTTAAGTTGCAAAGTCAAAATAATCTTTTGAGAGAAAGTACAAGCAAGTTTTTTTTGTGAAACATTGGGAACCAGCACAAATGATTACTGCATTGCTGTCAGGTTGAATGTTTTATGGTACTATAATAAATATCTCCGACAATTGTCCTTGAAAAATGATGTCCTTCGACATTACTGAAAACTCTGTTGGCTTTGTCTGCCTTAGAACAACCAATTTGCTGGGCTGATGGTTTTAAAAGCAAGGGTAAAGACATTGGCTTTGAATTAGCTCGGGGCCTTTGCCAGTCTCCAGCCAGAAATGGGAGTGACTTTGTGGAGGACAGCACGATACAAATATATTGATGCCCAATGATTCCGAGAGTTTGTTGTTGGCTTTCTAAGACATGGAACCATTTACATACCATAAAATCACACTCCTAAAAATATTAGCGGGACCTATGACCAACACAGTGAAGAGCAACAAACCAGTGGGGTCCTGCCAATTTTGACTTTAAGGCTGACCTCAATCCTGGCACTAGAGTTCCTGCTGGATAAAGCTGAGAGCATCACAAGAAAACAATAGGAGCAGGAGGCACCACTCAGCCCCTCAAGCCTGCCCCACCATTCAATATGATCACAGCTGACTTATGCTGGTTTCAACTCCTCTTCTGTGCCAGTTCCTCAAAGCCCTCAATTCCCTGATCTTTCCATAATTTATCGACCTCCAATTTAAACGCTTCAAATGATCTCCACAACCCTCTGGAATCAGAATTCCGGAGATCCACCGGCCTCTATGGGGGCGGGCTGTCAGATGACTTGCTTCCAAGCCCTGTATCATCTTGCAGTTTTCATCTCTACTCACCTGGTTACAACTGGTTTTCTGCTCCTGTCTATCAAATACATGTAAAAGCAGTCACAAAATTGTTAAATTGATTTGTACGAACAGCAGGCAGGACAAGATTTCCACTGTACCTCGGTACAAGTGACAATAATAAACCAACAACAACACCATTTTGAACACAAATCAGACAGGCTAATTCTCCTCAGTTTCAGTAAAAAGAAAACTCAATACTGACTGGGCTTGTGTGCCGTGAGATTTAAAGGATTCCCCAGTTGATGTCCTTGCTGAAACATTAACAAGGGCATTAATGTGGCGCTGCTGAAGTTTACACCCACGGGTTGAGACTGGTACTTGCTTTCACCCTTGATGCTGCCCTTTTGTCCCCTTTCAAGCACTGCTGCAGGCCTATCAAAACAGTCAACCCTATCAGCTTACTCCACCCCAAAGCTCCAAGCTGCTGTATGGAGCAGTATTCGCAATGGCAGCTTTACAAATTCATTCAAATGAGGGCAAAGGTGAGAAAATGGTATGGGACCCAGACTAATCTTTATGGACAGGGAGACCACACATCCTCGGCCCAATTTATGCTGAAATCAAGAACCGAGGAGCACTTGTAACAGCTAGTCCCTTCCAGGTTCATTCAGAGGACTGCTGAAAGCTGGTACATCCAAATGGATACAAGTGGGCTCCACTGCAAAGGACAGTGATGCAAGCTAGGGTAGCAGCCTCTGTCCTTGAAGAACAGAAGCTTTCATTTAATTTGGAATTTCTTGACCAGCCCCATTATATAGGGGACCGTGCAGGATGGGGGAAACAGCGTGGGAGGAGATAATTATCAGTGCAGTTCCCTATCATCTCACACCCCATCACTGGCTGAGCTGAAGAAACACAAGCAGCCTCAGAGATGTCCATCACCCCAGCCTTTAAAGTTGCCTGCCCGCTGACCCCACAATCTCAGACCAGCGACATCAGACATTAGACCTTCCTGCAATGATGGGCCGTGGATTTTTAAGGTCTGCATTTGAATGGCATGCTCTGCTGCTGTGCAAGGAAACCCAAGCCCTTTGCTGATCCCACTCAGCATAATACTGGTTTGGGTATAAAATCTGTTTCTTCTCTATTAACCAAAAAGTCGTGACTCATTAAATCATGAACTGACAGGATTTAATTCCCTCTTTCATGACTGGTAGCAGTCAAAGACATCCCTTGTGAAGGGATCACTATGCAGATAAGGTGGAGGTTAGGAACAGGAAGGGGTCAATAACTTTACTGGGTGTTCTTTATAGGCCGCCCAATAGTAACAGGGATATTGAGGAGCAGATAGGGAAGCAGATCCTAGAAAGGTGTGACAATAGCAGAGTTGTGATGGGGGATTTTAATTTCCCAAACATCGATTGGCATCTCCAGACAGTGAGGGGTTTAGATGGGGAGGAGTTTGTTAAGTGTGTTCAGGAAGGATTCTTGACACAATATGTAGGTAGGCCTACAAGAGGAAAGGCTGTTCTTGATTTGGTATTGGGAAATAAACCTGGTCAGGTGTCAGATCTCTCAGTGGGCGAACATTTTGGTGATAGTGATCATAATTCTATCTCCTTGACATTAGCACTGGAGCGAGATAGGAACAGACAGACTAGAAAGGCGTTTACTTGGAGTAAAGGGAATTATGAGGCTCTCAGGCAGGAAATTGGAAGATTAAATTGGGAACAGATGTTCTCAGGGAAAAGTACGGAAGAAATGTGACAAATATTCAGGGGATATTTGTGTGGAGTTCTGCATAGGCATGTTCCAATGAGACAGGGGAGTCATGAGAGGATACAGGAACCGTGGTGTACGAAGGCTATAATAAATCTAGTCAAAAGGAAAAGAAAAGCTTACAAAAGGTACAGAGAGCTAGGTAACGTTAGAGATCTGGAAGAGTATAAGGCTAATAGGAAGGAGCTTAAGAAGGAGATTAGGAGAGCCAGAAGGGGGCATGAGAAGGCCTTGGCGGGCCGGATTAAGGAAAACCTCAAGGCATTCTACGTGAAGAGCAAGAGGATAAGATGCGAAAGAATAGGGCCCATCAAGTGCAGCAGTGGGAAAGTGTGTATGGAACCAGAAGAAATGGTGGAGGTACTTAATGAATACTTTACGTCAGTATTCACTATGGAAAAAAAGATCTGGGGGATTGTAGTGGGGACTTGCAGCAGGCCGGAAAGCTTGAGCATGTAGATATTAGGAAGGAGGAGGTGCTGAAGCTTTTGGAAAGCATCAAGTTGGATAAGTCGCTGGGGCCGGATGAGATGTACCCCAGGCTGCTGTGGGAGGTGAGGGAGGAGATTGCGGAGCCTCTGACGATGATCTTTGCATCGTCGATGGAGACGGGAGAGGTTCCGGAAGATTGGAGGGTTGCGGATGTTGTTCCCTTATTCAAGAAAGGGAGTAGGAATAGCCCAGGGAATTATAGACCGGTGAGTCTCACCTCAGTGGTTGGTAAGCTAATGGAGAAGATCCTGAGAGGCAGGATTTATGAACATTTGGAGAGGTATAATATGATTAGGAATAGTCAGCATGGCTTTGTCAAGGGCAGGTCCTGCCTTACAAACCTGATTGAATTTTTTGAGGATGTGACTAAACACATAGATGAAGACAGAGCAGTAGATGTAGTGTATATGGATTTCAGCAAAGCGTTTGATAAGGTACGCCATGCAAGGCTTATTGAGAAAGTAAGGAGGCATGGGATCCAAGGGGACATTGCAGCGTGGATCCAGAACTGGCTGGCCCACAGAAGGCAAAGAGTGGTTGTTGCAGGGTCGTATTCTGCGTGGAGGTCGGTGACTAGTGGTGTACCTCAGGGATCTGTACTGGGACCCTTGCTCTTTTATAAACGACCTGGATGAGGAAGTGGAGGGGTAGGTTAGTAAGTTTGCAGATGACACGAAGGTTGGGGGTGTTGTGGATAGTTTGGAGGGCTGTCAGAGGTTACAGAGGGACATAGGCAGGATGCAAAGTTGGGCTGAGAAGTGGCAGATGCAGTTCAACCCAGATAAGTGTGAAGTGGTTCATTTTGGTAGGTCAAATATGATGGCAGAATATAGTCTTAATGGTAGGACTCTTGGCAGTGTGGAGGATCAGCGGGATCTTGGGGTCCGAGTCCATAGGACGCTCAAAGCGGCTGCGCAGGTTGACTCTGTGGTTAAGAAAGCATATGGTGTATTGTCCTTCATCAATTGGGGAATTGAATTTAGGAGCCGAGAGGTATTATTGCAGCTATATAGGTCCCTGGTCAGACCCCACTTGGAGTACTGTGTTCAGTTCTGGTCGCCTCACTACAGGAAGGACGTGGAAGCCATAGAAAGGGTGCAGAGGAGATTTACTAGGATGCTGCCTGGAATGCGGAGCATGCCTTATGAAAGCAGGTTGAGGGAACTCGGCCTTTTCTCCTTAGAGCGACGGAGGATGAGGGGGGACCTGATAGAGGTGTATAAGATGAGGAGAGGTATTGATCAGGTGAATAGTCAGAGGCTTTTCCCCAGGGCTGAAATGGTGACCACAAGAGGACAGAGGTTTAAGGTGTACGTTTTTTACTCAGAGTGGTGAGTGCATGGAATGGACTGCCGGCAACGGTGGTGGAGGCAGGTATGATAGGGTCTTTTAAGAGACTTTTGGATAGGTACATGGAGCTGAGAAAAATAGAGGGCTATGGGTAAGCCTAGTAATTTCTAGGGTAGGGACATGTTTGGCACAGCTTTGTGGGCTGAAGGGCCTGAATTGTGCTGTAGTTTTTTTATGTTCTATAACCCTTATCTCCACTCTAAAGTGGCCTGGTAAATGAGTCAGCTAGACCAGGCTATTGTCAGAATTATATTTTTATAATTTCAGGTTAAAACTCAGCCACAGAATTTATATTGATTAATTTACATTTGTTCTGACACACACTCAGGACGGGCAGGGTTAAAAAAAAACCAAGGCACACGGCAGACTTTCTTGTACTTGTAAGGTCTCAACAGTCTTTAGATGATGGAATATGTCATATCAATTTCAAATAATAGTCCACAATGTATGAAATTGCCTTCCGCATTCATTTCTCCATAATGAGTAGGTCTCACTAAATCCATGTGTTGTGTATCTGCAGTAAAACTAACCTCTGTAGATCAGAAAAGCTTAATTTCCTCACACAGATTAGCATACTTAAATGGTACTTGAGCTACCTTTGATTGTTGAGACTCAATGTGCATATTAATACATTGCACTAACAGCTACCTAACTAATAAAGTGGGGGAAAAAGGATCAAAAGAAAAAAAGAAATTAACTGAGAAGTATGGTGCTGTATTTACATTATCATGTCTTTAGATTACAGCTGCAATAAGCCCACAATTTACATTCGATGGTGTTTAATTCCTCTCATCCACCATTCTAACCATGCAACGTTCAATTCCAATGACAAGATCAAGCGTTCATTGAAAAACGGTTTTATAAAAGGATTGCAGTTTCTAAGGTTGAGTTTCATGAGTATTCTTCACTGACTACAGAGAACTATGGGCCAGTGAGCCTATTATCTGCAGTGGGAAAATTACTGTGGGGATTCTGAGGGGCAGGATCTATCTGCATTTGGAAAGGCAAGAACTGATTAGGGGTAGTCAGATGAAAGACACTCTGATGCTGGAGGAACTCAGCGGGCCAGGCAGCATCTGTGGAGAAAAGCAGGCGGCATGGCTTTGTGTGTGGGAAATCACGTCTCTCGAATGTGATCGAGTTTTTTGAAGAGATGACCTTGAGGATTGACAATGGCAGGATGGTAGACATTGTCTGCATGGACTTTAGCAAGGCCTTTGACAAGGTTCTGCATGGTAGACTGTCTGGCAGGTTAGATCACATGGGATCCAGGGTGAGCTAGCCAATTGGATGCAAAATTAACTTTATGGTAGAATTCAGAGGGTGGTAGTGGAGGGTTGTTTATCAGATTGGAGGCCTGGGATTGGTATTGGGTCCCCTGTTGTTTGTCATGTATATTAATTTGGATGAGAATGTAGGTGACATGGTTTGTAAATTTGCAGATGACACCAAAATTGGTGGTACAGTGGATAGTGAAGAAGGTTATCTGAGATGACAACAGGATCTAGAGCAACTTGGAAACTTGAGGAGCATAACAATTCACTTCCAAAACAGATTGTTTAAGGTGAAAAATTGATACACGAATCAAAGTATACTTGTTCCACTTATAAGTGAGGCATTATTAGTAAGAAAGAACTTAAATAACCTGAAGTAATGGAAAATGTTAGAAGCAGTAACTGCTATCCTTGGAGACAAAGAGCTATGTTATGTTATGAATCAATGTGTATTATCAGTTCTTAATGAAGGTAGCTGACATTTAATTCAATATTCTATCTCTTATTAAACGTTAAGCACATCTGAAATACATTTGAAACATTGAGGGAGTACTCAGTTATTATTTAAGAACCCCATGTATTGTTGTAATGAGGAAAGGATTACAATGATGTTAGAAACAAACTTGAACCACAAATGACTCAAGGGTCTCATCTTAACCATGGGAAGTTTCTGTTTTGTACTGATATCCCATTTATGATATCATTCAGCTCATAAGACATTGAGGTGAATTGAGCTGGTTGTGGCCAATGATTCCAATCAGAGCTATTTGCATTCAACAACTGAAACTGCACTCATACATTTCATAGTGTGTCTGCAGCAGCCACGGACTACTGCAGGCACAATACAAAATGTAAAAACACAGGATTTTCAGAAAAGACCTTTCGCAGAGCATAACATTTTTGTGCGCTACGCACTGAAGTTTAACCTTGAACCCAGTTGCTAAATAGGGTCAAATTGAAAGATACAAGATCCTGAGCAGGCATGTCAGGACAAATGTCAAGATGTTCCCAATCATGGGAGAATCTGCAAAGAGGGATCACAGTTCCAAGCCTAGGGGGCAGTCATTTCAAACTGAGGTGCATGGGAACCTCTTCTCACAAGAGGGTGGTGAATATCTGGGATTTTCTAGTCTGGGGGGTTGTGGAGGTAGATTGTTGGGGATATTTAAAGAAATAATAAATACTTTTTTGAAAGATTGGGGAATTGAAGGCTAGATCATGGAGGAGGTGAGGCCTGGGGAATATCAGCCATAATCGTACTGAATAGGACTGAGTGGCCTACTCCTGCTCCTAGTTTCTTACGTTCTTATGTGTTTGGCAGTGTGAATACAAAATTAGCTCAGGGACAGAGAGGAGAGATGAGACGAATGATTGCTTTACAGACCGAAGGTAAGAATATACCAATGTCTCCCAAGACCGGTGTTAGAACCCCTGTTCTCTTTGATAATCATTAATGTTCTGGACATTGGGATACAGGGAATGTTTCCATGTCTCCAGATGACACAAAGCCTGTAAATGTAATAAATATTGTGGAGGATAGTAACAGACCTTGGAAGGGCATAGAGAAACTGATAAAATGTTCAGAAGCATAGCTGGTGAATTTGAAAGCAGAGAGGTAGGAAGTGATTCATTTTTGTAAGAACAATGAGGAGAGACAATACGAACCAAATATCTGAGGCATCGGCTGACTATATTCTCTAAAGGGTCCACCAGAAAGGATAATAATTTTTCTCACTTATACCAGTCTACGAACACATATAGATCACCACCTCCAGGAATTAAAACCATTTCTAATGTCTGATGGAGAGGTGTTTAGGTTCATAAACTTAATATTCGTTGTCTTTCATTAGACTGCAAATTCAATTATTCCAGCAACAAAATTTTCGAAACTGGGCTGATGTTTATATTAGAATCATATATTCAACACCCTCCCCACTCTCACCGACATCTGAGGCACACTTTTCACCCTGTCAGTGCCCTCCATTACAGTTGTTACCAGACAATCAGGTGCAAGGAATAAGCAAACCCTTTTCCTTTTGCTATCAATGTGCTGAGTTGGTATCTTCACTGTCAGTTTCAAAGGGCCATTTCAAACAGTGGACACCTCGTATAACATTAGTTTGCAGTCAATGGATCTGCACCCATTTCTGGGTGTGGTGTAAAGAATGCCTATTCCAAACAGGTCTTCAAAGTTGTCAGGCAGCAACACGATCCAGATGTCTCGAAAAAAGAATTTTAAATGAGTTTTTCTTCTTAATTTCTATATTTTCCCCTCGTGGCATGTGGGACCCTGACATTGACTGGTGTAACTTATTTGCATCACAAATTACACTGATTGGCTCTCCAGTGACGTGGCTCATTTGACTGGAAGAGGAGCCAATGGGTGGATGCCAGACAGGTTAGGTGCTATGAAGGATGCTTTGTTGCCACCCACCAGAGGAAGAATATGCACTTATGCTTATAGAGGTGAAATGGAAAAGCTTGGGAGCATTCATAGGCCTTGAAGTAAGATGTGTGCATCTGATTGGCCAGAATAAAGTCAGAGTTATACAGCACAGAAACAAGCTCATGCTGAAATACCTATCTACACCGGTCCCAGTTCTCGACACTTGGTCCCAGAGCCTTCTACGCTCATCCAGATGCTTCTTAAATCTTGTGAGAGTATCTGCCTCCACCATCTTCTCAAGCAGTGTGATCCAAATTGCAACCACACTCTGGGTTAAATAATTCTTCCCCTGATCCCCTCTAAACCTCTTGCTCCTCGCCTTAAACCTATGACCTTTGGTCTCAGACAGCTCTACCTCATAACTGAAATATTCCAGTCCGGGCAACATCTTGGTGAATCTCCTCTGCACTCTCTTAAGTGAGATGGTTCCTCAAATATGCTCCAGTTGACAGCATGTCATGCTTTCAAAGGCACTCTACAAAATAAGGCACGTCAGGCTGATCTACCTTGGTGTGACCTTGAAACTTATTGCACTGCACTTCCCTGTAGCTGTGACACTTTACTCTGTACTGTTACTATTTTTACCTGTACTACCTCAATGCACTCTGTACTAACTCAATGTAATTGCACTGTGCAATGAATTGACCTGTACGATCGGTATGCAAGACAAGTTTTCCACTGTACCTCGGTACAAGTGACAATAATAAGCCAATGCCAATCAAGTCTTCTTGCAACCACCTCGCATAGCTTTACTTCCCCTTCAGTAGCCACCCATCAAGTGGTGGGCTGCTCCATAATCTGCCATTAGACCCCCTGCCTGAACCTAGGGTTCTCTCTGGCCTTTTTTTAATATATAAACCACAAATCTCCTCTTCATATCTCACTGAGTCAACCCTTTTCAAGTCTTCTAGAATCTGCAAAGGCTTTCTGCAATTTTCCTCTGTCTGACAGCCACATTTAACTGTTGCATCCTTTCAAAACTGACAGAATCTAAATTCCTTTTTCATCATTGTGTTGTGAAGGGTCATGGCTGTCACGTGACACCATTGATCACCTGGGTTGAAAGCCACATCACTGTCAATCAAGGTCTGGCTCCACCCACCCATTAGTGCACACCCTTGACCATTGGTCCCTGTACACACCTTTGTACCTGGCCCTGAACCATTGGATTGTTTGAATTACCTGGGCTGGACCACCCAGCCCTCCAGCACTACAAAAAATGCCACGTACGTGGTTTGCTCTCTTTTGATTGCTCCAGGAATTGTGAGATAATGCTGAAGAGACCATTGGTAAGAGTGTGTACTTCCACAAGGGTTAGGAACATCCTAAGTAGATTGCCAGGAGCATAGAGCCGATGCTTGCATTGCATCAAGGGGTGGCGGGCACCATATTGTCCTTTCCTTGATTTGTTTGTAGCCAGTTTGTTGTGTGTGTGTGCATCTCACCCTTGTTGCGATTTCCCCCATGTTCGTGATCACCTGTGTGTGTGAATGTGCGTTTCTTCCTATTCATCCTGTCCCACGTTTGTCTTTGTGACTAAATCATTTTAACTCCAAAGACTGTGTCCAGAGTCCTTGCCCTTTGAGACCTTACGAACTTGTCTTACAACAATCATCCATTTTTATATATATTTTTTTCCATATCTGCACTTGCCAAGCTAATTAAGTTACAGAGATATTGGCTGTAAAATGCTCACCACTGTTTTTGCCATCAGCAGCTGGTCTGGGGACAATTTTGGTGGAAGGGCAATCCTTCAGCATTAATTTTGCTCCTGGCTTCTATCCTCTATTGGGTGCCTGAAGGAAGCAGTGTTATTGAGCTGTGTTGCAAATGTCAGTTAGAGAGTCTACTCAGATTTCTTTGTCCATGATACTCTCACAGCATCGAACTCCTACCTAATTTTGCCTAATGCCAAAGGCAGGGCAAGAAATAAGAATTCAGTTAGAAGTCTGAAGATTATCCAGCACTGATAAAGTGAATAATCTTTGAGACTTGAGAGACTGCAGATGCTGGAAACTGGAGCAAAAACAAGCTGTTGGAGGAACTCAGCGCATCTGTGGATGTAAAGGAGAGCTGACGTTTCAGGTCGAGACCCTGCATCAGGACTGAGAGTGTAAAGGGGAGATAGCCAGTATAAAGAGGTGAGGGGGAGGAGTGAGGCAAGCGATAGGGATATCCAGATGAGGGGTTAATGAGCAGATGGAGCTGGGTGGGAAAGGGAAGGGTGGAAATAGCGACAGAAACTGGGAGGTTTATTTGCTCAGGAATTTTATCCTTTTCGGTCTTTGGGCTATCTCCAGGACCATGAGCCCAGGTCCAAATGCATGCCAGCACAACTCTATGGCCAGGTCTCTTCAGGTGCTCACCCAGAAGGACATGAAATTGTCAATCGAATAGGAAAGCAAAGCCAGCCTTAATGATTTCCAATGCACAAAAATAATTCAGGGCAATCCATGAATCGTCATGGATTTGTCATTGCAAAGAGGAGGCTCTGTGTTCAATTGCTTATGCCTTAAACTGTAAAGTTCCCTCCCCAAACCTCTTTGATGCTCTGTCTAGAAGATACTCCCTGAAGCTCACATTTCCTATCATTTTTATAGTCCACTGTTGAATTTTGTTTGATAACAATCTTGCTCAGCACTTTAAGGTGTTTTAATGGTGCTTTACAAAAGTGAGTTGTTGAGTCCCTTTCTGGAGGACACTTGTCCAAATCCAATTTTTCACTCATGCATGCCATGTCTATCTAAATCCTAGGAGGGGAAGAATATTTTCTGAAGTGATAAAGAATGAAAATTCTCTTTTGATTAATCTCTTTGTCTTTCCCCCTGCATTCTACAGACCTCCAGACTCTTAAACACAAAACTGGCATCACATAATTACCATTGGTTGAGCTTCTTCTTCTTCTGTCCTTTAGACTTTGATGAAAAACTGCCTTTGTCTTTCTCCTGGGCTTCTCAATAAGATGAAATGCATCATTTAGTTACAAACAAATTGAATGCAATTTGGGTTGTGTTTAAAAGAGCTTCACAACAGGGCAGGCTGGTCACGATGACTTTTGATCTTTTCATCAAATCTACAGTTAATTTGAGACTTCACATCAAAAATTCTAAATGCACACAGGTTTACTCTCACAATTATACTCCATTTGGTCAATGTCTAGCAATGGAGAATGACATCACTTGTAGATAAAAGCAACCACCTAATGCCAAATGAACAAATAAAAACAAATTCAGGTTCTGACAACATTTTGCATGACAGAAGGAAATCACAGCCAAGATAAAAGAAGGATCCTGCCTCTTGCGTCTAATGTTAGACTCCTCAAATAGGAATATAAAAAGTAGTCTCAGGTTTCTTAGATGTATTGTTAATTTCACTGTGACAGATAACAACCTGGAAAAGATTTCACAATCTCGCCACCCAATAGCGCCAATTATTGGTGCAACAAACACATCCAGAATTACTTCCAATAAATCTCTCAACTCTAATTGCACCAAGAAACTGAAGTCATTACACTGATTTCATAGAAGAAGTTGCCTCAAAAATACTCAAAACATTTATCGCTCAACTTACTTAGGAAGTAAGAAGTAAAAAATAACAAGCACTTTGACTGAATGGTAATCAGGGTCAAACTTTCGGGCACAGGATAGGAACATAGGTAAAAAAGAAATTGGAAGAGGAATGGGCCACTCAGCAGATGGGGGTTGAACTGAAACTTCAGTTCCTGCTGAAACTGGAGATTGGCCACAACTTCACCGAAAGAGCTCGACACTTCTGTTGCCAGTCATGGTCCCTTGTAACTGCAGTTTTTCACACCAGTGAGGAATGCATAGAAAGTGCAGATGCAGCTGCTGGGCTCAGTCATATTGTGGATGAAGTGTTTCAAGGAGCTGATTCACAATGGAGCCTGCAAAGAATTGTTACATTTTATTTGTAATCATATTGGCCACTGAAGTAAAGTTTCAGATAAACTAAGAAACCGGAGATTATCTTGCCCTCATGGAAGGATTCACCTCATTTGGTGGTCAGTGACTCACATTTTGGTTCAGCATCCATTTGAGAGGCGTGCTCCTGAGAGATGCCCATTGTGCTGGAAAAGGAGGATATTAACGCTTTCAAGCAGGTGCCACTTTTCCTTGGGAATATTTCCTGAAGGCCCAGAAAACAGTTGGCTGGGAAGTCTCAGATCTGATCCGTGGGTTGGCTTAACCTGGCATCAGACACCAATGTAATAGATGTCTAGTTGCGGGTACTGTGTAAATTCTTTGTTGGATGGCACCGTGGAGCACAAAGAGAACTAGACTTTACACCACCACCTGCAAAACCCATTTTATGAAGCTCATAATTTTGCTGGAGTCTGATTGTTTGGTACCTTTCTAATAATAATGATGGATTGAATTTTTAAAAGAATCTCCTGATTATAAAGCATACAAGGAGATTCAAAGTGCTCTATAAATGCATTCTCTCTTCTTCTTCTTTCCGTATGCTCTTCAATCATCGGTCCATAGCAATCACCGTGTCCCGATTAAGTGTGGTGTGGCTCCAGTCAGTTTGTAAACTTCACAAAAAAAAAGCCAAAACTGCAGGAACAAAAAAATTAATTCCCCAGACCCTGCACTCAGTGGCAAAGTAAATAGTGTTCACCACTGACCTCAAAGGACACAGCCCATTAAGAGCTGGTATTGGTTTATTAAGACCCTGCACTCAGTGGCAAAGTAAATAGTGTTCACCACTGACCTCAAAGGACACAGCCCATTAAGAGCTGGTATTGGTTTATTATTGTCACTTGTACCGAAGTACAGTGAAAACTTGTCTTGCATATCGTTCGTATAGATCAATTCATTACACAGGGCATTGAGGTAGTACAGGGTAAAAACAATAACAGAATGCAGAGTAAAGTGTCACAGCTACAGGGAAGTGCAGTGCAGGTAGACACTAAGGTGGAAGGTCATAACGAGGTAGATTGTGACGTTAAGAGTCCTTCTTATCATATTAGGGAACGAGTCAATAGTCTTATAACAGCAGGATAGAAGCTGTCCTTGAGCCTGGTGGTATGTGCCCTCAGGCTTTTGTATCTTCTGCCCGATGGGAGAGGGGAGAAGAAAGAATGTCCCGGGTGGGTGGGGTCTTTGATTATACTGGCTGCTTCACCAAGGCAGCGAGAGGTATAGACAGAGTCCATGGAGGGGAGGCTGGTTTCCGTGACGTGCTGGGCTGTGTCCACAACTCTCTGTGGTTTCTTGCAGTCCTGGGCAGAGCAGTTGCCATACCAAGCAGCGATGCTTCCAGATAGGATGCTTTCCATGGTGCATCGGTAAAAGTTGGTGAGTGTCAAAGGCAACATGCCAAATTTCTTTAGCATCCTGAGGAAGTAGAGGTGCTGCTGAGCTTTCTTGGCTGTAGCATCTATGTGGTTGGACCAGGACAGGCTGTTGGTGATGTTCACTCCCAGGAACTTGAAGCTTACAACCTTCTCGACCTCAGCACCATTGATGTAGACAGGTGCATGTGCACTGCCCCCCTTCCTGAAGTCAATGACCAGCTCTTTTATTTTGCTGACACTGAGGGAAAGGTTGTTGTCATGACACCATGTCAATAAGCTCTCTATCTCCTTCCTGTACTCCGACTCATCAGTTGTCATGACACCATGTCAATAAGCTCTCTATCTCCTTCCTGTACTCCGACTCATCATTATTTGAGATATGGCCTACTGTGGTGGTATCATCTGCAAACTTGTAGATGGAGTTAGAGCAGAATCTGACCACACAGTCATGAGTATATAGGGAGTAGAGTAGAAGGCCTAGGACGCAGCCTTGTGGGGCACCAGTGTTGAGAATAATCGTGCTGGAGGTATTGCTGCCTATCCTCACTGATTGCGGTCTGTCGGTCAGAAAGTCAAGGATCTAGTTGCAGAGGGAGGTGTTGAGTCCTAGGTCTCGGAGTTTGGTGACAAGTTTGCTTGGGATTATTGTATCAAAGGCAAAGCTGTAGTCAATAAACAATAATCTAACGTAGGTGTCTTTACTGTCCAGATGCTCCAGAGATGAATATAGGGCCAGGGAGATGGCGTCCACTGCAGACCTGTTTTGGCAGTAGGCGAATTGCCACAGCAGTCTCTCTGGTCTGGACTCCACCTTCTCAGATGTCAGTTGGTGGTATATGTCAGTTCAAAGGGATCTCAGGCATCCAGCAATGATGATCTCATTATGCAGGCTGAGTAGCCAATACATTGGAGAGTTCTCACAGATAGCAAACCAGAAAGTAAATGGCACAATTTTTAATCTTTCAAGCATTTTGCAGGGGATGCAATAAAGACCACAGAATAGACAGCATTAAGATAAGTCATGAAATATCCATGGAATTTTGAAATGTTTATCTAAGGAGTAACATGTTGCATATGTTAAACTTGTCTTTTAGGGCCAGGGTTAACTAGTTAACATAGTATGGTTGTCATAATTAACCATAATATAATATGGTTAGCTTGTAAGTATAGATTATTATAAATTAAAAACTCACTAACGTCTCGTATCTCTTGAAACTGCAGAATATCTTCAGGATTTTCATTAATGTGAATACCTTCAGTTTCTTCTGAAAATTTGGCTGAAAAAGGTTATAAAACATCCAACCCTATTGAGGAGCAAAGAATCACCAACAGCAGCCTCTGTATTTGGAATCATACAACATGGAAGCAAGTCTTTTGGTCTATTAAGTTCATGGCAACCATCAGGCACCCATTTACACTATACGAATTCAATTTTATTCTCCCACATTCCCACCAACACCCCCAGACTACAGCTCACCTATATATTAGGGGCCATTTATTGTGGCCAGTTAACCTACCAACCAACATGTGGGTGGAAACTGGAGCACCAAGAGGAGAGAGACGAGACAGTCTCAGGGAAAACATGCAAAGCCCACGCACACAGCATCAGAGGTCCGGAACAAGCCTGGTTGCTGGAGCTGTGAGGCAGCAGCTCAATTAGCTCTGCCACTGTGCTAACCCTGCAGCTAACTGCATGTTTGCATGTTCCAAAAGTTGCAATAGTTTTCCTCCATTGTAGCAGTGAGTCCTGACAGTATCACTGCAAATGTTCATGCAAATTCTGGGCTATCAATCTGAATCCTTCAAGATATTATGATAAAACCTCACGGAACAATACCTTCAAGAAGCAAGATTAAATCAGTCCCCGAAGAAACTGAACTGGATTTCACAACAATCCCTTGTTCATGGAGAAGGTAAAGGAACAGTAAGATGGCTCATTATAGCCTTTTATAAAAGAAAGTAATTTCCCAAAGGTTTTTAATCCTATTGAAAAGAGTCTTGGAGGAGACAGTACTTGGGTTGAGGGATTTCCTATGGGGGAGGCGAGGGGGGGGGGGGGGAGGAGGAGAAAAAAAGAATGAGGAAAAGAGGGAAAAAGAGGGAGAAAGAGTGAGAGAACAAAAGAAAGAAAGAGAGCGAGAGAGGGCAAGGGAGGGCAAGCAAATGCTTGTTCTATTAGCCTAGGGTGAAAAGAAGCACCAAGTTACCGAAGGATATCCATGGAACTGTACCATGAAAGAGAGATAACACTTTTAAGGCAAAAAGGCTGAAGGGAAATTTGCAAAGCAAGCAGGGAAAACTAAGACAGATGAGTACAGAGTACGAAAGGTAAGGACCAGCGTCAGGCACCAGGTGGCCTCAAGTTCCAGTTTATTTTTTCAAGGAAGAGGTTTCAAGTTCAAGTTGTTGTCATAGGCAAACGTACACAGGGCATAAATGCCATGAAAGTTGGCTTTTTGCAGCAGCACCACCACAATACGGTACAAAGACAAAAATAAGTTAACATAAATTAATATTAACATAAATTATACATACTGTGTAGATCACAATTGCAAGAATATTATACCTTGTACTGTAAATTATGCCACATTGGAGGGTAAAATGTATTAATAATGATGAAGCATTTATAAATACAAGCTGTATTGGAACTTGTGCAATGAGAATTAATGGACAGTGATAGTGATATCAGAGAGACTGCAGATGCCGGAAATCTGGAGCAACACACACACACACATACACACACAATGCTGGAGGAACTCAGCAGGTCAGGCAGCATCTGTGGAGGGAAATGGACAGGCGATGTTTTGGGTCGAGACCTTTCATCAGGACTGGAAAGAGGCGAGAAGCCAGAATGAAAGGGTGGGGGGAAAGGTGTGGAACGAGAGCTGGCGGGTGATAGGCGGATCCCGGTGAGGAGGGGGTGATAGGCAGGTGAGGGAGGGAGGAGTGGGAATGATGCAAGAAGCTGGGGTGTGACAGGTGGAAGTGACAAAGCGCTGAAGAAGATGGAACCTAATAGGAGAGGACAGTGGACCATGGAATAAAGGGAAGGAGGTGAGGAGGGGAACCAGACGGAGGAGTGTGTGGGTGATGGGCAGATCGAGAGGGCGGGGGGAGGGGAAAGATAAGGGGTAAGGGGGCCGGTGGGAAAAGGAAAACAAAAAGGGGGACGGAGGGAAGTGGTTACCAGAAGTTGGAGGAGTCTGCGCTCATGCCGTCAGGTTGGAGACAACCAAGGTGGAATATGAGGTGCTGTTCCTCTGATCTGTGTCTAGCCTCACCTTGGCAGTTGAGGAGGTCGTGGGCAGACATGTCGGTGTGGGAATGGGAAGTGGAATTAAAACGGCTGGCCACTGGGAGATCCAGATGAAATAAATTACACCAATAGATTCATGTGAAGGGCTGCCTCACCTGGAAGGACTGGTTAGGGCCCTGGGTGGTGGTGAGGGAAGAGGTGCAGGGGCAGGTGTAACACTTAGTGTGGTTGCAGGGATAAGTGCCTGGAGGGGGATGGGTGGGGCGGGACGAGCAGATAAGGGACTCACGGAGAGAACGATCCCTGCGGAGGGGGAGATGGGGGGGAAGATGTGCCTGGTGGCGGAATCCCATTGGAGGTGGCGGAGGTTGTGGACAATGTTGTGTTGGATGCGGAGGCTCCCTGTCCCTGTTATGTCGGTGGGGGGGGGGGGGGGAGGAAATGGGGTGAGGGCAGCTGTGCAGGAAGTAGATGTGGGTGAGGGCTGCATCGATAGGAATGGGGGGGGTGGGGAGGAAGAAACCAGGTCTGCCTTCACCCCATCCTGCCCACCCCCCCCCAACATAACAGGGACAGGGTTCCCCGCGTCCTCACCTATCACCCCATGGGCCTCACGTCCAACACATCATTCTCCGCATCTTCCGCCACCTCCAACGGGATCCCACCACCAGGCACATCTTCCCCTCCACTCCCCCCCCCCACCCCCCCGCCCCCGTCTCTCTCCGTCACTACCCTTGTCTGCTTGTCCCTCCCCAACAATCCCCCTCCTGGCATTTATCCCTGCAACCAGGCTCACTGTCACACCTGTCCCTACACCTCCTCCCTCACCACCTCACCACCACTCAGGGCCCTAGACAGTCCTTCCAGGTGAGGCAGCGCTTCACTTGTGAATTCATCGGTGCCACTTATTGAATCCGGTGCACCTGGTGCGGCCTCTTCTACGTCGGTGAGACCTGACACAGATCTGGGTAATCGCTTCATCGAGCACCTTCCCTCCATCCGCCGTAACAGCCAGGATCTCCCGGTGGCCAGCCATTTCAATTCCACTGCCCAGTCCCACACTGACACGTCTGTCCACTGCTCCCTCTACTGTCAAATTGAAGCTAGACACAGATCAGAGGAACAGCACCTCATATTCCACCTTGGTTGTCTCCAACCTGACGGCATGAGCGCAGACTTCTCCAACTTCCGGTAACCACTTCCCTCCGTCCCCCTTTTTGTTTTCCTTTTCCCACCGGCCCCCTTACCCCTTATCTTTCCCCTCCCCCCGCCCTCTCGATCTGCCCATCACCCACACACTCCTCCCTCCGATTCCCCTCCTCCCCTTTATTCCATGGTCCACTGTCCTCTCCTATCAGGTTCCATCTTCTTCAGCCCTTTGTCACTTCCACCTGTCACACCCCAGCTTCTTGCATCATTCCCACTCCTCCCTCCCTCACCTACCTATCACCTTCCCCCCCCCCACCCCCCCCAAACCAGGATCCACCTATCACCCATCAGCTCTCACTCCACCCCCTACCCCCAACCCTTTCATTCTGGCTTCTCTTTCTTTCCAGTCCTGATGAAGGGTCTCGACTCCTAACATCGACTGTCCATTTCCCTCCACAGAGGCTGCCTGACCTGCTGAATCCCTCCTGCACTTTGTGTGTTGGGTCAGTGATAAGGTTCAGAATTCACCACTGGAAGAAATGAGAGCGCAAGACCAAAACAGCATCACTTACTGTGGCCTCGAAGCTTCTGCTTGGTCAGTCTGAAGCTTTTCTCCACCTTCCACTTCCATTGTGCAGTACACAATGCGATTCGGGGCCACCGATTTCAGCCCTTGAACTTCCATGATAACAATCTGAAAATGCAACAAGGAAACTTCAGGCTCAGCAAGAATTTTGAAAATGTCGATGTTTCTTTCTTCTTTAAGACAATCTGCCTGGGTAACGTGCATCATACATGATGGATCTGATACCTTCACCACTGACGGCTCCCTGTACTTGAGGGCTGCTGAGATTGGAGGTCAGAGGTACGCTAAACACTGGTTTCTCTGAACTGATCATCCAGTGGGGAACCATGGCAAGCAGGTGCAGAAACGACAAGTGGGCACAGATCTCAAGCTGACAGGCAAAATGTCATGTTCTCCTGAAGAATTTTGACTGAACCTTGCACTCTACATCAGATATCCTAAACCAGTTTCCTTCTTTGGAAACATAACGCTGTATTTAATCATGATAACCCCTCAAAGCAATTCAGAACAAATTACTCATCATGCTTGCAAAGTGTAGAGACAACAACAGACTGTATGACTTCAACATCAACTTCAAGCACCAACTGCTCTACAGAGGCAAAAGGATGGGTAGAGTTAATTACTCAGCTTCTCAATAGTTTCACCTTTAGAGGCATATATCCATTCTTAAATTGTAAAAGTGACTTCTGATGGAAATCCACCCTCCTCAAGAGAAGTAAACAACAGACATACTGCGTTTACCAAGCATCAAATACTGGTTCCTTCTGCAAAATTATTTATGACATACAATCCAATGCACCTCACGATTTTCCCAGTCTGCAGAAATGGACCCAGGTTATTTGATAGAACTAAAGCGGACCCGAAAGGATGAAGGATTAGCGGACCGTGTAGGATGAAGCAGGAACAGGGATGGACAGAGCGAAGGGGCAACTGACCAAGGGATGCAAGAGGGGTCATCGGGCGCCGGGTGATTGCATGTGGACCGCGAAACATGGAGGTGCAGCGTGACCAGAGGGTGAAGCATGAGCAGGCTGAAGAAACAGGACGAAGCGAGAGCGAACCACGTGTGGGGCACAGGGGGAGCGGGCGGCAGGGAGAAGCGCGGAGGCAGGCGGGATGACCCGGAGTGGGTCTGGCAAACCGGGTGCGGGCCCGGCGGGGCGGCGCTCAGGCGGACCTGAAAGGGTGAAGGGCGAGCGGACCGTGTAGGGTGAAGCAGGAGCAGGGGTGGACAGAGCGAAGGGGCGACTGACCAAGGAATGAGCGGCAGCAATCGGCCGCAGGGTGAAGCAGGGCGCTTGGAAGAGGATAGCAAACTGCGAAGGGGGTGTGGGCGCGGCAGTGAAAGGATTAGTTATAGACAGTGTAGATAAGGGCGGCAGGAAAGAGAGACGGCGGGGTGGAGCTGAAGCGGACCTGGAAGGGTGAAGGCCTAGCGGACCGTGTAGGGTGAAGCAGGAGCAGGGAGGGGCGGAGCCAAGGGCTACAGCAGTCGGTCGCTGGGTGATCGGAAGTGGACCGCGAAATATGAAGAGGTGGAGGGTGATGAGCCACGGCACCGGGGAGGGTGAAGCCTGATCAGGTTGGGAAAGCAGGGCCCAGCGACAAGGAACCACGGGGGGCGGGCGGCAGGGAGAAGCGCACGGGCAGCAGGGTGATCCGGAGTGGGTCCGGAGTGAGGCGGAATCCAATGCACCACACTGTTTTCCCAGCCTGCAGAAATGCACCCAGGTTGTTCGAATCTGGTTTATGCTTACAAAAGCAAAACTTGAGCACAGTATAATCCCATGGCAGGCAGTAGGTCAAAGGTTAAAATTGGTTGTGGGGATGGGTAGCCAAAGTCCAACACACTGGCTGCTCACCGCCTGGAGAATCGGGCGCCAAGAACAAGCCACTCTTAGTGACTAATGTAAACCTAGACACCGGCTCTTGTTAGTTCTCCAAGATATTATTCAAACCGTGCGACTGTTTCATATGCACCTGTGCAGCTCTCCGGCAGAATGAAAATCAAAGTGCACCACCCCCAAATCTCTACCCTGCCATTGTACCCCACATCACCAGCAAACGCCATGTGTGCTCTACATCACTTCTCCCAAGAACTGCTTGTAAATTGGCATCTTGGGGTCTTTCGCTAGCAAACTGACCTTTGAACTTTTTGTTTTGGGCCATATTTCCTCTCGAGTTGCAATCGAGTGAGCTGACCTCAAAATTTTGAGTGAGGGAAGCTCTTGAGTAAGCTGCTACTGGGAGTAGTGTGCAAAGACGACAGTAATGACAATCATGCACACACTTCTGTTTCAACTGATTGAGTAAAGGCTCAAATCCTGCCAGAGATACAACAGTTACACTGGGTGGTTTTCTTTATCTGCAGCTTAACAAATCTTGATCCTAATGTTGCAAATTCAAGGGAAAACTGTTAAGTGTTAACCAGGATTCAGCAGCACTCCAGTTACTATGGTGATATCCCACTTGCTGTTCACTCCATGTAATTACATACCCCCGGTTTTCACTCTAACCTCAACCCTTTTCTAATCTGTCAAGGGAAGCAAACTGACAGAGCTGAACAGCCTACTGCTCCATGGTGTCATGACCATCCATGTGATGGGGCAGCTGTCTAAAGGTATGAACATGCAGGTAGTCTACAAGGAAACCAGAGGCCCGTTGTAGATTGCTTTCATTTTTGAACAATTCCTTCCCATTTCCAGATTTCAATAAATTATTTATTCCAGCTAAATATCTTAGACGAAACTTGCTCCTCTTTATTAAATGTGCTCTTCTTGCTACAATTAGCTCTCAGGCCAGTGAACTGACCGAAAAGGGAAGACTGAGACTGATACCTGTAGCAGAAAAGCATGTCATACTGCCAACCTGGTGCGGGTATTGGCGAATAGAGAGCAGGCTCACCAACAGCGGGTATGTTAGACACTGCATTACTTAACCATATACTCATGACTTTTGAGGAGAATAAAGTGGTCCAGTGCACAGCAAACCAGGAGTGGAATGTGTGTTCCACCATCCAGAACCCTACATTCTGATTCTCCCGGTATTTGAATAATTAAGGAAAACATAGGAAATATAAGCGATTCGACGTCTGTCTAAGGAAAACGAGTCACTTAGCAGACCAACATACTCCTCTCATCACTCCCAACTCCGGGAGGAACTGTACAAGGCATGGCATTCTCTTGTGTCAATGCTATCACAAATACACTGAGTTTTTGCTAACAACACAGGAAAGGTGACATTTCTAGGCCCGGCCAGCCCAATTATGTAAAAAGAAATGTTGCTTTCCATTGATGCCGGAAAGGGAGACAGAAGCATGGAGCTCAAGCGGACCGTACAGGGTAAAACAGATGCAGGGATGGGCAGCGTGAGGGGCAATTAGTCTGGGAATGCGCAGCATTAATCGGCCGCAGGGTGATGTAGGGTAATTGGAAATGGGCCGCGGAATATGGAGAGGTCCAGGCTGAGAAAGCAGGGCGATGCGAGAGCGAGAGGCAGAGGTGGCGGGCAGGCGGGATGACCTGGAGTGGGTCTGGCAAACCGGGTGCGGTCCCGGCGGGGCGGCGCTCAAGCGGAGACCGAGAGGGTGAAGGGCGAGCGGACCGTGTAGGGTGAAGCAGGAGCAGGGGTGGACGGAGCGAAGGGGCGACTGACCGAGGAATGAGCGGCAGCAATCGGCCGCAGGGTGAAGCAGGGCGCTTGGAAGAGGATAGCAAACTGCGAAGGGGGTGTGGGCGCGGCAGTGAAAGGATTAGTTATAGACAGTGTAGATAAAGGGCGGCAGGAAAGAGAGACGGCGGGGTGGAGCTGAAGCGGACCTGGAAGGGTGAAGGCCTAGCGGACCGTGTAGGGTGAAGCAGGAGCAGGGAGGGGCGGAGCCAAGGGCTACAGCAGTCGGTCGCTGGGTGATCGGAAGTGGACCGCGAAATATGAAGAGGTGGAGGGTGATGAGCCACGGCACCGGGGAGGGTGAAGCCTGATCAGGTTGGGAAAGCAGGGCCCAGCGACAAGGAACCACGGGGGGCGGGCGGCAGGGAGAAGCGCACGGGCAGCAGGGTGATCCGGAGTGAGGCGGAATCCAATGCACCACACTGTTTTCCCAGCCTGCAGAAATGCACCCAGGTTGTTCGATCTGGTTTATGCTTACAAAAGCAAAACTTGAGCACAGTATAATCCCATGGCAGGCAGTAGGTCAAAGGTTAAAATTTGTTGTGGGGATGGGTAGCCAAAGTCCAACACACTGGCTGCTCACCGCCTGGAGAATCGGGCGCCAAGAACAAGCCACTCTTGAGGAATGAGCGACGGCAGTCGGGCGCAGGGTGAAGCAGGGCGCTTGGAAGTCGACCGCGAAATGTGAAGAAAGTGTGGACACGGGAGCAAACAGGATCACTGCAGATAGGTGAAAGGCCGGGATAGACATGGTGGGCCGAAAGGACTGTTTCAGGGCTGACCGACACCATATTAGAATTCATACTAAAATGTACACTTATAAGTAATTTTCTCTTCCCATCTATAGACGAGCCTGTGATAAGGAGAACCCATTGTGCTGAGCTGGTCTTCTACAATGGAAAATGTCCTTCTGCTCTCACTCGTTAATGCATTCAAGCCCAGAGAGTCCTGTTAGCTTCAGGAAAAGCCTTCATGATGACATTTGGTTAGCAATGAATGTTGCAAAAAAAATGGAGATTTTGACCCCTTGCACTCTGGAGTAGAAGGGTGGACACGGCCAAAGGCAGTGAACATAAACACTGAGCTTCCCCACTAATCCATGCAATGATCCACATCGATTCTTTTATTGAGGTCCTCCTCAGGCTTTAGAGGTCACTACCCCAATGATCACCGAGGAATCTCACAGTTTATAGGTTTTGGTCATTGCTGTTGGTCTTGAAGCAGCTTCTCCTTCAGAGGTGTGCCAAGTTAATGGGGTACCACACACCCCATCCCAGATTGATTTGTTAACTTCTCTCTGCAGCACTTTGCACATTGCAATTGCACAACACTTGGAGTAACAGTGATGCTTTATCTGCCTCAAATGTTGTGGCTTCAAGCTAATGAAGACATGTAGAGATTGCACACAGTTACTGAACCGCTGCTTTATGAGATGGAAGTTGAACACCCTTTCTCATTTTCACTGAACCTCCTCTCTGTTGACTTTGGAAATGGAAATCTTTGTTCCTCTGTCTAGCAGGCCATTGGAATTCTGCTTTGTGAATGCTGGTTGAAGAAGGATCCTTCAGTCAAACAGCAACTGATGGTGTTTATCATTTTCACTCCCAATAATTTACATCAATTGAAAAGATTTCCGATGGCCCAAAAAAATGACACTTCCATTCGTCATACTCTCAATTCCAACAGTTCAACTATCAAATTAGCACTAAAAATGTCAAATCTATCACTCTGTACCAAGAGAAATGGATTGTGACTGATAAGTTGTTTCATTTGCAACTATTAAAACCAAATCAAGATGCACATTGGTCTCAACTCCATTCAGACACAGCTGTCAGCAGCTTGTAGCAAAACTCACAAGTAAACAAATTCATTCCTGTTTTTTTTACTACAAATGTCAACAAGATAACAAATCATTTAACAATTTGGCAGCACCTAATTAAAAATTATAACAGCAGATGAATTCCCAATGGCCACATAATTTTCTCACCTCTAATGTGAATGACAGCACCACATCCGACTTTGAGAGCTGAATTTCATTTTCCTCTCCAATATCCAGAAAGGAGGAATTCTGGGACCGCTTCAGCTTCTGCAGTTTAAACTCTGGACCTCCCTTTGCCACTGGAAGGCTCTCGAGGTTAGCCATGAGCAGGTTGACAGAAGATTTTAGTTCTTCTATGTACATGTTTTCCATGTCCTTTTGTACAAACTTCAGGAATTTTCGCTCCTTCAGAAAGAGAAGAGTTGTTACTGTGAATGTACAGCTAATGTTGCAAGGGTTACCAGTTTAAACAAAGACCGAGGGGCCAGCTAAAAAAACTCCCCCTGTGGTTGGACAGTTTCCAGAGTGAACTCAAAGTGAACCTGGAAGAATCTGGCCTGACTATTGCCCTAATTTGTGCTTTAAATGATTATCCAAAATCCTATGCCAAGTAGATGCAGACCGGAGACTGGGCATGGAAACAGGACAGAAATAGACTAACAGACTCGTAGCAGAACTCATGGATGCTGGCTTTGGAATAATGTTTGCCAACCTTCTCATTTTTATCAAATCCTCCAGATTTTGAATTAAATCCTCGTGATACAGCAACCCTGGAGAAAATTCAGGAGCACCCACAAAAGTATTTCTTTATTTCATGTCTGCCAATGGATTCACAAATTAATTAGAAGAATATTATTGATGGAGGTTAAAAAAATCATCAAAAATCATCTGATCAGGTGACTCAGAATCTACTGAGTTTACTTTGAGAAGGTGAAAGTGGGCAAGTTGCCCAATCAATGCTGGGAGCTTGGGCCGAAGAGATTGCAGACAGATGGTGCTTGTCCACTGCTTGAGAAAGGAAAGGGAACGCGTTTTATTCCAACCCCCTGACTGTCTTTCCTCACACACTCAAATCGGAGCCCTGCTCCAGGTGAGTTCCAAAGCCGGTTTCCTCTGGGTGACTCCAGAATTGGCACCCATCCAGTGTTCAGGAGGCAGAAGGGGTACTTGCATCTGCCAGCTGTTCAAACTACTAGCCACCTGTTGCAATTTCTCTTTATTTCAAAAATAAACTTTATTCATTATAAAAAATATGTGCAAAAGAATAAACGGTGCAAAACTTCTTACATTCATGGTCAATACATTCAGTAGTGTTAACTCATTTTTTTAAAAAAACCATAGCACCATTGCCACTAGTGTGGCCCCCCTGGTGTGAGACACCATTTCAATGTTTGAGGGGCTTCCCCATTTGACTCAGCCCCTCCACGTGTGGTAGCGGAAGCAGCCTAGGCTGTGGTTCCTCCGCACAGAGCTGTCACACTGGCTGCACCGAGCTTCAGTGTGTCCCTCAGCACATACTCCTGAAGCCTGGAATGTACCAGTCAGCAGCATTCCCTCACAGACATCTCACTGCTGGGAGACCAGCAAGTTTTGGGCAGACCGGAGGGCGTCCTTCACCGAGCTGATGATCTTCCAGCAGCACTTGATGTCTGTCTAGGTTTGTTTCCCCGGGAACAGCCCATAGATCAGAGACTGTTGCAATTGGTTTCTAACCATTTCCACCCTGTGCATTCCCAAGGATGAAAGAAACCTCACTAGGCTTTTCCCAGGTGACTCTGTTTCATATTTTGGACAACAGTGCAAAATATTTTTAAGGATATGATGATTGTGGACTGAAGGATTACATCCTATGCAAGATCTTCAGTACCTCAGTGTTATTACCCAAAACTGCTCTCATTACCTTCTGCACCTCACAACCCAGGCACTCTGATTTGTTTAGCTACAATGCAGGGAGAGCAAGTAATTAGCAAAACTCACAGAATGTTCTTGTCTACTACGAGGGCAAATGAATACAATAGTGGGGCAAGTTATGCTTCAGTTATCCCGGGGCACTGGTGAAACCACATCTGGTTAATAGTATTGGTCTCCTTACTTTCAGAAGGATGTAAGTGCATTGGAAGCATTCAGAGAAGGTTCACTGGACTGATCCCCATAACGTTTGGGTTGTTGTATGAGGAAAGCTTGTATCTGTTAAGAGTTTGGAAGAGGGACCTTCACAGAAATGTACAAAATCCCAGGGAGTCTTTAACCAGGTGTATGTGGAAAGGATGTTTTCTTTTGTGGTTGAATCTGAAATGAGGGGTCAATGTTTAAAACTAATGAGTGGTCCATTGAAGACTGAGATGAGGCATTTCTTTCTCTTATGGTTTTGAGCCTTTGGGACTCTTCTCCTCAGAAACTGGTGGAGTCTTTGAATATTTTTAAGGTGGAGGTAGCTCGGTGTTTGATAAGCAAGGGGGTGAAAGATTATTGTGAGTAGACAGGAATGTGGAATTCAGGTTACAATCAGATCAGCGTGGTCTCACTAAATAGTGGAGTGAGCTCAAGGGCTGAATTACCCCCTGTGTCTAATTTGTTTGTTTGTGGTCATTTAAAAAAATACAATGGGTTTACAGCCCTTAATTGTCAGAGAATACTCACCTTCGCCAGCTGCTCAGCCATTTGCAGCCTCCCATCCAGTTCTCGGCGAATCTGAGCCGCTTGTTCATCAGCGTTGTCCAGCTGAAGCAAGAACACATGACAGGGGTTAGTGTAGAAAAGGGCCAAAGGCTGCTGGAAACCTGAACCAAAGGAAGACAGTGCTGAAAACATCCAGCAGGTCGGTGGTTTCCTGTCTCCCATTCTTCCACCTGTAATGCTCCTACCTCCTTCCTCCAAGGCTGCAGGCAGCACTCCTCAGGAGCTTAGGTCTATAACTCCTGGAAAATCCAGGACCAAGGGGAGGGCTGCAGGAATTCGTGGACTGACAACCGAAGATAGCATTTCATCAAGTGTCTTCGACATATTCTCAGTTAGGAGAAATAATATAAAATACATTCACAAATAAATGAAATTATTTGATATTTCACCTTCTTATTCTTAAAGATGCATACTTGAACGGAGTCATACAGCATCTAAACAGGCCTTTCGGCCCACCATGTCCATGCTGACCATTGTACTTATCTGTACTAGCTCCATTTACCTGTATTAGGTCCATACCTTCCACATCTTGGTGATTTAAGTGCAAGTCCAGATACATTGAGAGCACCTGCCTCCACCACCTCCCTAAAGTAGCACGTTCTAGATTCCAACCACTCTTGCCCTCAGAACCCCTCTTGCAAAGGGAAAAGATTTTCATTATCTAACCCTATCCCCCTTACAATTCTGTCTTCAGGCATTATCCTGTAAACAGTTCTTCTGCATTCCATGTGCAAACATTCTGTAAAGTCTGCAATGTTCCCACTCAGAAACAATTGCAATAATATTTTAGACATTTAAACAAAAAGCAGGAATGGGTTTTTTGGAGCAAGCCTGTTATTCATAATCCTCAAGATAACACAGAGGAGGTGGGGAAGGAGGCAACAGATACCATGCACTTTTAAAAAATACATGACTCTGCTTGTTCAAACCAAATTGAGCCAAGTGAAGATGATGATGTGACTACCGAGCAGAAACATTTAGGAGGAAATGCGTAAAAAGAAAATGATTTAAAGAACGCAGAGGTAAAGCAGGAGCATAAGATTGGAATTGATATTTCAGTTGGGACCGCCAGCAGTGGTGTAGAATTGATGGATGAAATCATCTCCTCCTGAGCTGAAATTTTCACGATTCTACATTCTTTACCCCAATATAAATAAAGTTGCAGCTGGAGTTTTACCAACATTCATCACATACAAAAGATAATATAAAATACATTCACAAACAAATGGAATTATTTTATATTTCACATTCTTTAACTGAAGGAAAATCGATTTTCTTCATTTTCCTGATCTACATTGGGTAAATGTTTTTGCATAAATAGCTAATTGGCCTGAAATAAAGTTTGTACTATTTACATAGCACGTTGTAGCAGTTAGCGTAACGCTTTACAGCGCCAGCGACCCGGGTTCAATTCTGGCCACTGTCTGTAAGGAGTTTGTACGTTCTGCCCGTGTCTGCGTGGGTTTCCTCCAGGTGCTCCGGTTTCCTCCCGCATTCCAAAGACATATGGGTTAGGAAGTTGTGGGCTTGCTATGTTGGCGCCGGAAGCGTGGCGACACTTGTGGGCTGCCCCCAGAACACTCTACGCAAAAGATGCATTTTACTGTGTGTTTCAATGCACATGTGACTAATAAAGATATCTTATTTGATTCAGATCATCACGAACGCTTCAGATAAGCACGGCCACTGCAGCAATCTGGAAAACTGTGGAGCCCATTTCCAGACAGCAGGGCCCCACAAACAACACAATGATGTCCAGACATGCTGCTGTAATATTGGTTAAGGGATGTTCTGGGCGTGGCACCAGGAAGATTCCCCTCTTCTCCTCAGATCCTGCCATGGGATGTTAACCTTCCAGACAAGGGTACAGACAGAGCCTAGGAATTCATTCACACAGCGAGAAAATAAAATGTTGGTGTTAAGTTAAAAATGGCCTTAACCAAGAGTAGAGCAATTTTGTGCACAGTTTTGGTCATCTTTGTGCCAATCAGTGAATTTGACTCCTGACTTCATAGCAGATTTTCATTCATTCTAGCATTCTTTATCCCCCCCGATGAAACTCTCGCAAATTATTTCAACAGGAATGCAACATGCAAACTTTATCCCAGTAAGATTTTCAACCTCACTGGTCTGAAAAATGAATTCTTTTTTACTTGAAGAGCAACCAGACTTCAATGAGTCCATTTTCCTCGAGTCTGTGTTTTTTAAAGGGCAAACTGTATTCTGTAACCTCCCAATGCTTGGTATTCAGCCTCAAAGGCTTAACTGCATTACAATTGGAGGAAACAGTCAGGGCACCCTCGGCTTCTTTGACTTCAGGTCATTCCGGGTTGCTGTTGCTCTGTTACATCTCACAGTTTGCTGCTTATTACTGCATTGGGCAGGTTACCCCAACTCCATACTCAGGGGAGGAGACTCATTTCCTTCAGCTTGTAGAAGCAAGCAGAGTGGGCACAGGGGTCGGTCTGCATTGCAGGCTTCCTCAAAGTGCCCACATTCATGTGTGTTCTGACAGAGAACTCCTAGGCAACCTATAGCTCCAGGGGATCTCCGTAATCTGTGTGCTCAAGGAACATGCCTCCTGAAGGCTCTGTTCTTCACCATGAAAGACACTGTGATGCTGGAGGAACTCAGAGGGCCAGGCAGCATCCATGGAGAAAAGCACGGTCAATGTTTTGGGTCAGGACTGAAGAAGGGTCCCGACCCGAAACATTGACCTCAGTCCTGAAGAAGGGTCCTGACCCAAAACGTTGACCGCCTGCTTTCCTCCACGGATGCTGCCTGGCCTGCTGAGTTCCTTCAGCATCATCGTGTTTTTCATCTCAATTCCAGCATCTGCAGTCCTTTGTTTCTCTACTGTTCTTCACCAACCTGTTTAGGTCCCTCTGACCCACTGGGTGCACTCTCCCATTACAGCTTTCGTTTGTCCAGTAGCAACACTCCCCTGTATTTGGAAGAGTGCTACAAACATTGCAAGATGTCCTTTTAAGAGCTGCCGCAGAGATTGCATCTATAGCAGCTGTGAAAACTTGTAATAGCTCAATAGAGATTGCTGAAATTGACCTGGTGTGGTGTTACACAGGGAAACCCACACACTCTGATCTGTCAACCTCGCAAATGAAAATCTCAATTTTGATAGGACTTTCCCAAACAGTGTTAAAGTGACCCATAATGTTATTTTAACATCAGTATAGCAATTGTTAGGCGAAGAACTCAGTTTAGCATCACATCTGAATGACTTTAAAGTACTCCTTTAACCCTGCAAAGTTAGCCTAAATTATGTGAAGTGTCTTGAATCCTCAACCTTCTGACTTGGGTAAGAACATCACCATTGTGCCAAATATGACAAAATGCAATCCCACACTAAACCAAAGCAAGACATATATATCTTGCCAGAATCAACTTACAGCCTGACTCCTACTGAAGAACTTGGATTGTTAAATCTGTACACTTTTTAGACTGGCAAAGTAATATTAAATACCTGTCTAAAATATTAAGGTACCTGAGTATTTCTAAAGTAGATTCTTAAATTCATGCACTAATCACTCCTAATAATCACAAAGCAAGCATAAAATAATTATTCCATCAATAGTCGGGCCTGGAACTTTCCAGTCTTTTCAATGCCCGTGGATTAATGATTTACGAATCGATTTGTTTGTAATGGCTAATTTCTGGCTAAAAATGGCAAAATATGGGCTGACACTATTGATGCTACAGATAATTAACTACATCTCTACCTTAAACACAATTACCTTTTAATTACAGGCCCATGAAATACACCCACACTGCAGGAATGCTTCAAGCTAGCCATTAAATGTAATGAATAACAGTACCCTGTTCCAAGTAGTCTTACATTACTAGATAGAGGAACTCTTAAGGTGCAAACTGAAAGCTTTTTTTCACCCCCATAGAGCAAAGGACTGTGTGAGTGTTGGACATCTGGCAGCTGCTTCAAGTTAAATTCACTCTGGACATATTGGGTTGGCGTACTTCAAAGACAGGGATGACAGCTTGGGCAAATAATGGCAGCACAAACAAATCAAGTCTGCTCTACTGTCATCAGGAAGCACACTCTACTGCTCCACTCTGGCTCTCTGGAGGAACAAAGGTGCCACATTGGTTAAAGAAGATCACTGGAATGTGGAGCAAAGACAAAGAGAGCCAAAAGAAAAATATGTCCGAGTTTCTCCCATAGGCAGTCTGGCACAAGTTGTTGAAATAACACTGCTGCATCCTTTTTGTGTGTACTTTAGCAGTAAAACAAGGTATACTGGCTGAATTATAGTAGTGTTGTTCAGAATCAGGTTTATTATCACCGACGTATGTCGTGAAAGTTGTTGTTTTGTGGCAGCAGTACAGTGCAAGACATAGAGATGTAAAATTACTATGTTAAGAAATATAAATAAATAGTGCAAAAGAGGAATAATGAGGTAGGGTTCATGGACCATTCAGAAATTTGATGGCGGAGGGGAAGAAGCTGTTCCTGAAACGTCGAGTGTGGGTCTTCAGGCTCCTGTACTTCCTCCCCGATGGTGGTAACGTGAAGAGGGCATGTTGTTGATCTTTCCTTTGGAATCAAAGAAGAATGTTGCTTTCTTCTCAAGACTGCCCGACTCAAAATCCCTCAGATTGACTCCACTGAGGAACCCAACATACCAAGGAGAGAGTTTGCCTATTTACTGCTCTTTAAACTCTTGTGTCATTAAAAAGCGCAGATTCAAGTTTGTAAATGAAAGCATGACATTGAAAGTAATACCTTTTTATTCCAAATCACTGATGAAACTGCTGTTTCCAAAGAAAAACATGCCTGAAGACATTGACATCTATATGCAGACAAAGCCCATAGATAATCAGCCCGGTTCAGCAATTGTTAGCTGGTAACACATATGCCGTTGCAGTTAAAAAGGATACAGAATCATTTACAAAACTTTTGAGTTTCCATACACTAAGGTAATACATAGATGTGCTCAATAAAACAAACCTGCAGCTACTGTCTGTCATCCATTTCTATTTATCTTCTTTGGGATATACTGGAGTCATTTTAAAATTCTCACTCACGTTTTCAAATTCTTCTACAGCTTTCACCCATCTGACAAATGTCGTACAGTCCCCAACCCTCCCAGACATCTGCACTTCCCCACTTCTGACTCATCATCTGCCGAAGTTCAATGCTTTTTTCATGTGGAACTATTGCGGAGAAATCTCCTCAGGACATTTCCCGGAATAACTGACTACAACTTTGTGTGTCATCCACCTGTAACATTTTCCTCTCTCCACAGATGCTGCCTGTGAACACTGAAGTCACTGTCAGCTATTGACAGTAAAGTCGCCGACTGCACTCTGACGCGGTCATTGCACAGATCTCACTGTGACAGATGGAGCAAACTTATGCAGACAAATTTGCAATGGGGTGTCCGTGTGACACATGCTTGAACTTTGCTTATGTCAGTGGCCGAGTGCAAATTCTAGCACACTTAATACCTTCTACAATGCTCATTAACCAGTGTGCACAGAATCACTGCAAATAAAATTTACAAAACTTGGGGGAAATCATCCATATTGTGCTTGAATCAATGCAACAGCTTCTCAGCTCCCAAATATGCACACACTGCTTCATGTATTTTAGTTATACAAGAAATAAGTACTGGTAGAATCCACCAAATGTGGATCTATTCTTCTTCCTAAATGCTTTACAAACAAAAATAATTGATAAGTTTTTGAAACATTGATCAGGAAGGCAAGTATTCCTTGAAGTGTTGCCATCAAATATTCCTTCCCTTGAACTAGGTACATCTACAGTAAGCAAAATGCTACTTATGTTTAACTGAGCAGGATGCATATTGCAGATCAGGTGCATCTCGGTTCAATCCAGTACATGCATTGAAACAGTGCCTTGAATGTTGACAATGACCACTCATGCACAACACCAAAGTAATCAGACAGAAATGGACACTAAGCTAGAAGGGGTAACCAAACGTTTGGATGCAGGGTGTGTTTTTAAGAAGGGCCTTGAAGGAAGAAGGAAGAAGGAAGAAGGAAGAAGGACGAAGGACGAAGGAAGAAGGAAGAAGGAAAGTGTCCCGAGGTCTGGGTGCGAGAGCCAATAGTCAGGTGAAGATGGGGAGGATTGCCCAGAGACTAGAGTAGGAGGCATAGAGAGTTCTGGGGGCTGTAGGCCATGTGCAGATTGCATAGAAGAGGAAAAGCTCAGAGATTTGCATGTGTAAACGAGTCATGCACAGGATTCAATTTAACACTGTGCAAATTGTCCTCCCACTTTTCCAATATCCTTGGTCAAAGTCGAGTTTATTGTCATATACACAAGTACATGCATGCAGAGGTGCATTGAAAAACTTACTTGCAGCAGCATCACAGGCACATAGCATCGTACAAGCAGCATTTACAAGAACTACATTAAACATAAGTTATACACAATTTTTACAAGAAAGAACACAATTAGAACAAATGAAAACAAAGTTCATTTTAATGCAAAGTGATTAAAGTGGTCATTCACTCTGCCATCAGTGATGCCAGTTGGTGATGGGGGAACCTTGAGTCTGCTATCTGTCCCCCTTATTAATGAATTCCCCACATCTATCACATCAAGTATCCCCATCCAATCTCCTTGGACGGCCTCCAGCTCTGTGATATACTCAGCTAAGAGCTACTGCCTGACTTTCTCCATCCTTAATCTCAGAGACAGCAAAGCTGGAAATATCTAGCATGTCAGGCGACACCTCCAGAGAGCAAAAAGAACAAAATTAACTTTTTATTGTTGACCTGAAATATTATATACGTTTCTCTCTTCACCTGCCTCGCTGACTGAGTATTCCCAATATTCTCAGTTGCTACCTGAAGTACATCATGCTTGTCAGATAGGATCACTTTCAGCAGATCTTTGTTCTCTAACTAGGACTCCCCTTGATCTGTGCACTGTCTGTCTCATCAAACCCTCAGATCCCATGCCTCTCTATAAAGTGTGGCTGAGTTCTGCAATGAATTGTCCACATAATCTTCACTTCCTTTACCTGTCAGTGCTTCTCCAATCCACACTTCAGCTCAGTGTCTCTGAGACCAAGATTTCAGCAAAGACTTCTACCTCACACATTTGCTAAGGTCAGTATTGTTATCCACAAACCTCCATATAATGCAGTCCAGATTCACCATCTTCTCTGCTGTAACTTAGTCTCTATCACTTATGTTTCCTCTCTGGTCTTTTGCAAACTTTTTTTTCTTTACACATTGACTTGAGCTCGGGGTGAAAACATTGAACAAATTTTAAATGCCAAATGCCTTAAGCTTACTTAAACTGTACAGATATTGGAAGTAAGGAACTATGTCTCTTGCCACTCCACATCCAATTTCCAATCACCAACCTCTTGGCTTACACCTTGAGTAATAAAAGCATTGATTCAGTTAAGCTTTGAAATTAGACTAAAAGTCCAAAATCCAGTCAAAATTTTTCCTTTGTACAATTTCAGTCACTTCTCCTGAGACACTCCTTTTGAAGATTTCCACAATGCCAAATTCTTTTTCATTGGATTGTTTGAGAGATCAAAGTCAATACCAGTTACAAAAGTGCAAAGGGAACTGCAAATACATTTTAGAATAAACAGCTAAATTATTTATGTGGGTATAAAAGCCATAAGCAAAGTTTGTTAAAATAAACAGGATATGACAGTAGATCAAATGGGTTATTTACAACGGAGGTTTCTGGATCAACATTAGCACTGTGTTTTCTGATTAACTGTTTCAAACTGAACCTTCCCATAATTGTACTGGACATGCGCTAAGATCATTGTTTTAATAGCTTGTCAATCTCTTTCTCAGAATTAATATTCCTTTTAAACACAATCAAAAGCATGGTGAGTCACAATTACACACTTGAATAAAATATTGACATAAAATGTTGTCTGACTCGACTGACTGAGTGATACCTGACTGTATCCTTGTCGGTTAGGGGAATGTAATACTATAAGTATACTTTTCATATACTGGTACTCTTAAAACTAACATGAATCTGTTCCTGAATATTCTACAATGAAGACCAACACAATCACTTTCAGGACTGGGTGGAGCTCAAGTATGCTGCTGTCAGTTGCTCTCCTGAAACTTGCAGGTTAGAATACAAGAACAGGAACATAAGAAATAGAAGCAAGAACTGAGAGTATGGCCAATCTTCTACTTCAACGCTACTTTCTTGTACTAACCCCCTGTCCCTCAATTCTCCTTAATATCCAAAAATCTATTGATCTTTGTCTTGAATATATTCAGCAACTTCCTCTACCAGCTTATAGGGCAGAGAATTCCAAAACAAAAATCACTATTCTTCAATTGAAGACATTTCTTCTCCTGTCTAACTTGAATGACCAATCCCTTACTTTGAGAGTGTGATTCCTGATTCTAGGCACAACAGCCAGGGGAAGTATCCCCGTATCTACTCTGTCAAGCCCTTTAAGTATTTTGTACCTTTCAATAAGTTCTCTCATTCTTCGAAACACTTGACAGCATGGGGCCAGTCTGCTTAAACTCTCCTCACTGGATAAAGTTCCAGGTCCAGGAATCCATCTGTAGAACCTCTGTTGCACTTCCTATATCACAAGTATATTCTTCCTTACGCAGTTTGAGAGATTGTATACAATATATCAGGTGCAGTTTCAACAGAGTCTTATTCTATTGCGGTAAGGTATCTTGTACTCAAATCCTCTTGGGATAAAAGCAATCGTACCATTTGCCTTCTGAATTACTTGCTGTATCTACATATTAATTTTCAGTGATTTGTGAAGAGAGAGACCAGGTCCTTCTGAACAATAACACTTTTCAATCTTTCACCACTTATGAAGAATACTCAGCTTTTTTGTATTTTTCTACTGAAGTGAATGAGCTCACGTTTTTCCACATTATATTCCATCTGCTATGTTCTTACCCATTCTCTTAGCCTGCTTACATCCTATTGAACTCTCTCTGCATCCTTCTTAACCCTCACATTGTTAGCGAATATGGTAGAATCGTTCACATTATGCACTTTATCCCCAATTTTCCTTTATTGGACATGGAAATGTCCAGAGCAAAAACACAGGTTCGTTTGGAGCAGAGATATCCATGTGACTTTTGAAATTACATGTAGTCCTTCTATTTTATGATTTCATACAGCTCCTTTTTTACCTTTGTGATTCTGGAATTGTAATCCATTATTAGTCTACTGCACATCTTCCAGTCAAAAAGGCATGTTGGATGCTTTGACAAGTTTAACTAAAAAAGGCCACTTTAACAATGCGTAATTCCTTCCACCTGCTTCATAGTTGGTAGCAGAACAATCAACCATCACTGCTCTGAGCAAAAATTCTCTCCCAAAGCTGCTGCATCTTGCTCCATCTTGCACTGACTTCAAAAGCATCACTAACCTTGTCCATGCTTATTCTTCATTTAGTCCCAAGTCACAATTCATTTTTGCCTCACTCACCCAGGAACCTTTGGCTACATTAATAATGGTGTTTATATGCAAATTCTTGCATTAGTAAACAGTAGCACAGATGTGAACTAGCAGGTTAATGAGCATCAAGTGGTCTGATGATCATCCCGATTCCATTCCCCTGCAGCAATTAAGGTTCACAAAAGAAACTCACCTCCTGGGCATTCAATACTTGTCAGAGGAATTGCATGAGCATTTCGCTGTGACCCTGGATTTGAACAAATCTAAATGTCTATAATACTGAGTGAATTTCAAATACGATTTCAGAAAACAATAAGTCATGGAAATTAATTGGAAAGACTTGAACTCCGTTTCTCTTCTCAAATTCCATTCTCTGTCAGTACTACCTCTGTTTCTCAATTTCTTTTATTATGCTGTTATTGGTTCTAGGTTTCAGAGATGCCCTTGGCAACATTCTTTGTCATTTGTGAACTTATATTTAACTTCACTTACTAAATACTACATGACTGTGAAATATTTAGATTATTTTTTCAATCTACACTTTGTACAGAATCTAGTGCCATTTGTTTGCTCAAAGATAAACCTACATTTATGTGGGTGAATGTGTTAAATATTTACAGTGGCATATCAATCATCTGTCAGACTTATGTGACAAACAATTTGTTTTGGAATAAGGTTATTATTCAGGTATATGAAATGATAATTTCTGTTTAGCCCTGATACATACAGAATGTAGCTGTCATCTAAATGTCTCCCAACTGACTAGTTCAATTTATCAATGAATTTGAAACCCGTACAAATTTTGAAACATTTCTTACGTGGCAGGAACACTGTCACCAATATATCAGAGATAGAGACTAGCATCTCACCAATGTTTGAAATGTAGCCAAAATAAATCTCATTTATGTTGCAGTGCTTCAGCTTTGAGGACAGATTCACAATTTTATCACTGTAAACCAGAATATTAATTGTTTTCACACACACAAGTCTTTGATCTATTAAAATGATACTGTTAAACCATGCAAACGGTAATATCTGTACTGTACAATTTCAAGGCCTTTCACTTTCTGTGTACTTGTCCTTTCACCATATACTTGTGTAATTAGTGACTTAGTAGGGTGCAACCAGAGGCAACTAAAAGGGAGATGGTTGTTGAAAGCAGAGACACAAGAAATTCTGCAGACGCTGGAATCTGGAGCAATACACAAAAAGTACTTTATTTCTTGAAGCTGACATTTCACAGATTCACGCGATAGCATGGGATGAAGAAGGCAATCCAACACATCATGTCTACTTTCACTCATGGAAAGATCTAAACAATAAAATTCACTCCCCTGCTCTGCAAATTTTCCCCTTCATATAGTCACGTATACTTTCACAGCATCTGAACCCCTACAATCAGGAGCATAAGTCCCAGTACCAACACCACCAAGAAGAAAATTATACTGGTGGAGGAAACACAAAGTAGATCTTTGCCATTTGTGATTCTGATATGAAAAGCTGAGATTTGTCTCCAATGACTTTTAGATACCTAGTTTGAACAATGGAATCATAGCAACAGTCATCACTATGGTAGCATCCCAGCATTTTCTGTCTATATTTCTGCTTTCCAGCAGGTATAGTTTTTTTGTTATATTCACTTTTTGCACACACTGTCCCTTTGATCCTGTTGGGTTAAATTTAGGGCGATAGGGCTTTCTAATTTCATGTTCTTATAAATGTGATAAATCTCCAGATCCAAAATAATACTGAATGATATTAATGTACATGTGGTCTACACCTGAACACTCCAATACATAGAAATGCAGTCTAATGATATACATAGAAGGTATAGCATAGAAATAGACCATTCACCCCAACAGGTCACTGCCAGTTTTTATGATCTTATATGGGAACCACTTTTCCTGCAACATTTGGAAATTAATTTTTCTTGGTGTTTTCTGATTACTTGGTAGAATGATAAGCTCAGTTGAAAAGCAGCACTTGTGTGTCATATCACGACTAAAGTGGTACATGTCTTTTTCCTAACAATAAACTGCTTCTGTTCAATACATTTCCATAATGGGAATAAAACACAGCTGAATTGGCTGTTTAGTGTCACAAGCATCATCTCATGTGCGGACTACATATAATTTGTGTTTATCAAGCATCTGCATTTACATTAAGTTTCCAATGAATAAAAAAGTCCATTGAAATAAACAGTTGGTGGCCTGGATTTGGAAAGCAAAAAAAAATCTTCTGAAAATCTACGTACAATAGTGTCACAAATGGTGACATTTCAACAGGTTTTTGTTAGCATCAACCACAGTGTGAACATGCTGTGTGTTGGCAAGGATCACTGGAAACATGGCCCAGAATCAAGAAGAGTCAGTGTGCTGAACTCGTCCGTGTAAATCCAGGCTTTGAAATCTTTGACTTTGTTAAAAACAGAAAATTAGAACCAGCATTTTACCTTGTACATTCAACTATGCATTTTTCTGAATCTTTCAACAAAGCACACAATACAATTCAAAAACTGGATGCAGAGCAATGTTACAAGTTTCAGAATCACACTTTCATTCATTGATGTGCCTTTTTTCTCATTATTTGAGAGGATGCAAATGCATCAATAGTACTTGTTGCTATTCCTTCCTGAGTAAAACACAATGAAGCAAAGATACTTTCTGCCCTTCTAGGACTCAGGAGGAGTACATTTCAATGTCCATGATCAATCTAGATGGCTCCTGTAAATAATGAAGATCTTTTTTTAAAAAAATACTATTTTCACAAAAGGTTCAGGAACATAATGACAAAGCGCCATAAATAAAACTTAATCACAAATTTTTGCTTCTTTGTTTCCGTTTTCACATCACTGACATGGGTCTTTACGGTAGGACTTTTTGGCCTATAAACTCAGTTGTCGGGAAACTGGTTACATCATACCTTGTTTCAGAAACTGGGGATTGAGATCAGCTCAGTTTTATCACCAATAAAAATGGAGCAAATCCATGACCTCATCCCTCTAACAGGGAAGAGAAGGAGATGCCAGAGGATCTCAATAATCCCATAATCTTACCAGACCTTATAATGACGTGGAAGGAAACCATTTGGCTCATGCTGGTTCCCAGAGGAAGAATTCCATTAGCCCTGGCCTCTTTTCCTTATTTCCCTCTACCCTTACAACTTGTTCTCTCTTGTACGTCCCTTTGAATTTTTTTTTGCCATTAACCTACACTTACATATAATTTCAGAAACAGAATCAGGTTTATTATCACTGAATTATGTCGTGAAATTTGTTGTTCTGCGGCAGCAAGACATAAAGACATAAAAATTACTATAAGTTATAAAAATAAATAATAGTGCAGAAGAGGAAAATGAAGTAGTGTTCATGGGTTCATGGACCGTTCAGAAATCTGACAGGAGAGGGGAAGAACCATTGAGTCCGGGTCTTCAGGCTCCTGTATCTCCTCCCTGATGGTTGTAACATGAAGAGGGCATGTCCTGGGTGGTGAGGGTCCTTAATGATGGATGCTGCATTTTTGAGGCACCGCCTCTTGAAGATGTCCTCAATGGTGGGGAGGGTTGTGCCCGTGATGGAGCTGGCTGAATCTACAACCTTCTGCAGCCTCTTTCAATCCTGCACATTGGAGCCTCCACACCAGGTGGTGATGCAACAAGTCAGAATGCTCTCCACCGTACATCTGTAGAAATTTGAAAGATTCTTTGGTGACATACCAAATCTCCTCAAACTCCTAATGAAGTAGAGCCTCTGGTGTGCCTCCTTTGTGATTGCATCAATGTGTTGGGCCCGAAATAGATCCTCTGAGATGTTACTGCCCAGGAACTTGAAGTTGCTCACCGTTTCCACCGTTGACCCCTCAATGAGAACTGATGTGTGTTCCCCCCGCTTCCCCTTCCTGAAGTGCACAATCAATTCCTCGGTCTTGCTGACACTGAGTGCGAGGTTGTTGTTGCAACACTACTCAACCGACCAATCTACCTCACTCCTGTACACCTCTTCATCGCTATCCAAAATTCTGCCAACAACAGTGGTGTCATTGGCGAATTTCTAGATGGTGTTTGAGCTGTGCCTAGCCACACAGTCATGAGTGTAGAGATAGTAGAGCAGTGGGCTAAGCACATATCCTTGAGGTGCGCCTGTGTTGATTGTCAGAGAGGAGGAGATGTTACTGTAGAAGCCAATTAACCTATATGCATGCCTTTCACATGTGAGTGGAAATTAGAGCACTCAGAAGAAATCATCACAGTCACGGAGAGACCGTACAGTCTCCACACAGACAACAACCAAAGTCAGCCTGGGTCCCAAGAGCTGTGAGGTACCAAGCACCGATTGCTGCACCAAGCCACTTACAACCATCTTCAAGCCAAGTCCAATTGCGATAATTGCAGAGGGATCCCCTTGCTGTCTGCCACAGGGAATGCTGTTGAAAGGATCCTCTTCAAAGGTGGCAGCAGAGCTCTTCCTGGTGTTACAATGTACTCTGTCCATCAAGAGGTACAATGAACATAATCTTCACTATGTAACAAATACAGGAAAAAGCAGAGGGTTCACCATCAACCTCACTTCCAGCAAACTTCCCACTGGAGTGGTGTTAATTGACAGGACAAACAGAACACCATCCAATCTTTCTTCATCAGAACCCTGATCACCCAACTTCAGTCACCAACTTACCTTGCTCTCAAATTGGCTGATAATGTCGACATTGGGAAACTGAGCTCCAACTCATCAATGACTCCATCACTGAACAGGATAGGACCTGCACTGAATACCCAATAAACCAATCTGCTGCAGTCACACACCATTCACCCTGACCCAACAATCAAAATCCACTATAAGATCCTGAAAATCTCAGAAACATCCTCTCAGTCAATGCAGATGTTGAGGACAAAACTCATGTCCACCTCCAGCATACCAGCATCAGAAAACAGTACTCAAGGACAAGACTTCAGACTGGGCAAGAAACTCGCGATTTGGTGATCAGCAGAAGTTTCTGATCCTCTCCCTCCTGTACACTCCAGAAACATTGGCTACCTACAGGAAGCACCCCAAAGCACTGGAAAGCTACCACTCCTAGCAAGAAATGATTAGGAAGAGTCAGCATGGCTTTGTTAAGGGAAGGTCCTGCCTTACGAGCCTGATTGAATTTTTTGAGGATGTGACTAAGCACATCGAAGAAGGGAGAGCAGTAGATGTAGTGTATATGGATTTCAGTAAGGCGTTTGATAAGGTACCCCATGCGAGGCTTATGGAGAAGGTGAGGAGACATGGGATCCAAGGGGACATTGTAGTGTGGATCCAGAACTGGCTGGCCCACAGAAGGCAAACAGTGGTTGTTGAGGGGTCATATTCTGAGTGGAGGTTGGTGACCAGTGGTGTACCTCAGGGATCTGTACTGGGACCCTTACTATTTGTGATTTTTATAAGTTTTAGTAAGTTTGCGGATGACACGAAGGTTGGGGGTGTTGTGGATAGTTTGGAGGGCTGTCAGAGGTTACAGAGGGATATAGATAGGAATCAGAGTTGGGCTGAGAAGTGGCAGATGCAGTTCAACCCAGATAAGTGTGAAGTGGTTCATTTTGGTAGGTCAAATATGTTGGCGGAATATAGCCTTAATGGTAGGACTCTTGGCAGTGTGAAGGATCAGAGGGATCTTGGGGTCTGAGTCCATAGGACGCTCAAAGTGGCGGTGCAGGTTGACTCTGTGGTTAAGAAGGCATATGGTGTATTGTCCTTCATCAATTGGGGAATTGAATTTAGGAGCCGGGAGGTATTGTTGCAGCTATATAGGTCCCTGGTCAGACCCCACTTGGAGTATTGTGCTCAGTTCTGGTCGCCTCACTACAGGAAAGATGTGGAAGCCATAGAAAGGGTGCAGAGGAGATTTACTGGGATGCTGCCTGGTATGCGGAGCATGCATTATGAAAGCAGGTTGAGGGAACTCGGCCTTTTCTCCTTGGAGAGACGGAGGATGAGGGGGGACCTGATAGACGTGTATAAGTCGATGAGAGGTATTGATAGGGTAGATAGTCAGAGGCTTTTCCCCAGGGCTGAATTGGTGGCCACAAGAGGACACAGGTTTACGGCGCTGGGGAGTAGATATAGAGGAGATGTCAGGGGCAAGTTTTTTACTCAGAGAGTGGTGAGTGCGTGGAATGGGCAGCCGGAAATGGTGGTGGAGGCTGATACGATAGGGTCTTTCAAGGGACTGTCAGATCGGTATGTGGAGCTGAGTAAGATAGAGGGCTATGGGTAAGCCTAGTAATTTCTAGTGTAGGGACATGTTTGGCACAGCTTTGTGAGCCGAAGGGCCTGAATTGTGCTGTAATTGTTCTATGTTCTATGTTCTAAATTTCCAGGGGAGTAGATATCTCCTTCCAAGGATGTTCTCAATGTCATAGGACAGTATAGCACAGAACAGGCCCTTCGGCTCACAATGCTGTGCCAACATAGCTAATCCCTCTTACCTACACAATGCCCATATCTCTCTATTTTCCTCTCATTCATGTGCCCATCAAAGCCCCTCTTCAATGCCCCCAATGAATTTGCCTCCACCACCCTATCAAGCAATGCATTCCAGGCATCCACCACTCTCTGAGTAAAAAACGTACCCCTCACGTCTGTTCTGAACCTACCCCCTCTCACCTTAAATACATGCTGTCTGGTATTGGATCGCTCAATAATGGGAAAAAGATATTGCTTGTCCACCCTATCTATGCCCCTCGTAATTTTATACATCCCCAACAGATCATTCCTCAACCTCTGCCGCTCCAGAGGAAAGAGCCCAAGTTTGCCCAGCCTCTCCTGATAGCACATGCCCTCTAATCCAAGCAGCATCCTAGTAAACCTCCTCTGCACCTTCCCTAAAGCCTCAACATCCTTCCTATAGTGAGGTGACCAGAACTGCACGCAATACTATAAATGCGGCCTAACCAGAGTTCCACAGAGATGCATCATAACTTCTTGACTCCTATACTCAATACCTCGATTAATAAATGCAAGCATTCCATAAGCCTTCTTAACCACCCTATGTACCGTGTAGCCACTTTCAATGAGTCATGGACTTGCACCCCAAGGTTTCTCTGCTCTTCAACACTTTTAAGGGTCTTGCCCTAAAGAGTGTACTGCCCCTTGACATTATTCCTACCAAAGTACAACACCTCAAACACCTCTTTGTCTCCTTGACAACGAGTGACATCCCAATTGACTCACTGAAATCCCTGGCTAGTCACCATTCAAAATGGAGAACGTGCATCCTGGAAAGCAATGAGCACCTTGGGTCTCTATAATAGATATAAGTAAGCCAAGAACAAATGACAGGGATGAATGACATCTCTGACCATCTACCCACTCACCTGATGAGACATTACTTTCCCCCAATCATCCCAGACCCAATCTACCCTATGGCATTGTATGGAGATTCTGGAAAGTTCTCTTCAGCTATTCCCAAACCCACAGAACTGGAGCAGAAACAAGTTATCCTACATCCCAGTGTGTCTAAAAAGATCACAAGTAGCATTCACAATTATGGCTGCAATGAGATCAACAAAGGGCGAGAAGTGCAATATCACAGCTCACAACATTAAAGCCCCATTGTAGTAGAATTGTGTTACAAGAGAGGACAAGGAGAGTAACCACATAAAGCTAGAAATCCTTTTACACAGCATAAAGGATAATATTTTCTATGGAAGTGCTAATCTAAATGTAAAAGGTGCACTGGGTTGAAATTATTCTGCCCATCTTATCTAAAAATGATTTATGCAGGGAAAATATGATAAAATAGAATAGAGAAATCATTCAACTAAGTTTCCTGAAGGCTGTGGCTAATAAGAAATAGGAGGAATAATTGGATTTGCAGCTTTCAGCCTTATGATTTGCAAAGAAATGCACAATTTAGAAGAAGGATTGTGTTGCCTCTCAATGTCATGTTCATTTTTTATACTTTATATCCGCAAAACCTTAAGCCCAGACAATAAATTATGAATTTCTGAAATCAGCACAGGAATCCACAGAAATCATGAACTAAGATACATGAATCAAGTTTGTGGACATCTTAAATTAATGCTCAGAATTCAAAACCTACAAGAATCTTGCAAAAATCAGACGAATCCCGCCGAGGAATTTATTAAGCTGAAACATTGACATCAAACCATATCTCAAGGCAATCAAATCTACAAAACATATTAAACTAAGATATGGAAATCAACTGCATAAAATTGAAGCATTAATAACCTGCATACATCATAGTTACTTCTGTACTTTTTGCTGGACTTGTTTGATCTTGGACTTCGACAGATAAATTTACATGCATTTGCAACAAGGAGAAGGCAAAATGATAACACTAAAATATCCAGCGCAGAAACATTTATTATTCTTTACAGGAAATATCCAATTTCTCCTTCCTCCCATTGTCAGGATGGCAGCGACAAACTTAACAAGATTGTGGCTACAAATAGAACATTTGAAAATATGGTCAATTTTATTTCAGAATGTATTCAAATATGCTGAGGAAATTCTTTAACTTCTCCAAAATTCGCTTTTATACTGGGACACAATGGCCTGAAGAGAGGCTTGAAGCCTCAGTGACATAAAATATGATGTTTGGGCGATGCAATGCCAACCCGTAGATAACTTGGTGTGTGAAGTGTGCTTGCACCTTTGAAGCACAATGTCATGGTGGCTGCCGTATTGGGAAGAGTGCAAGTGTGTGCAGCACTCTTGACTGCCAAGTGGATGCAGAGCAGGCAGATCATGACACCAAAGACTGAGCACCACTGACTTAACAGCAGCACTGTCAAACTGGCCCAGAGTAATGGAGCTAATGCCATCTGTACAATACACAGAGAATCAAAAATTTGGCAGCAGGGAGATCTTCACCCCTTCCATTATCATCTGTAATGAGGCTACTTAAAAAGATTCTAAATTAAATTGAAATTAATTGCCAATTTTGGACTGCTGATTGGAGTAAAGCAGTGCTAAATCTACAGGGAGTGGTGCTCCAGGAGCTTAAGGAGTTTGTATTGACTTCAAGTTTTCTGCAGTACCAAAATGCTCTCCAATGTGGGTGCATCTGCAGCCATAATGAAAGGATGTGCTAAGCAGAAAAAATACAGATGGAAGAAGTGGAGGGGAGGGGATGATGGATAAAAAGGGAAAGAAGAACTCTCAAGGAGGCAATATCTACTAAGAGTATATCCACTTCAGGGAGGAAGAATGTATGAGGTGCCTACAACTCAGCAAGGAGGTTGTCACTGAAATACGACAAGATCCAGTTGCAACTACAACAGCTGTGTGAGGACAAATTTGTCAGTGGCTATTAATGTCACAGCTCTACAATGCCCTCATTAGAACCAGAGTGAGACAATGCCATGACTAAACCAAACTTGGAGTATCAATAATTCTTACTTTCGACTTATCCCACTGTGATAAGTCTATTGAACGGATCCCTTATACAATGAGATGAACTCTTGACCTCATGATCTACCATATTATGACCTTGCACCTTATTGTCTACCTGTATGCACTCCCCTGTAGCTGTGACACTTTACTCTGTATTCTGTTATTGGTTTACCCTGTACTACCTCAATGCACTGTGTAATGAATTGATCTGTACGAACGGTACGCAAGACAAGTTTTTCACTGTACCTCGGAACAAGTGACAATAATAAACCAATTCCAATAATGCAACCTAAACTTGGAGGGTTGCATTATATGGAGAGCTTGTGTAAACTAGAGGTGTATTGTCATGACAACAACTTTTCCCTCAATGTCAGCAAAACAAAAGAGCAGGTCATTGACTTCAGGAAAGGGGTGGTGTACATGCACCTGTCTACATCAATGGTGCTGAAGTCGAGAGGGTTGAGAGCTTCAAGTTCCTCAGAGTGGACATCACCAATAGCCTGTACTGGTCCAACCACGTAGATGCCATGGCCATGGACAAGAAAGCTCACCAGTTCGTCTACTTCCTCAGAAGGCAAAGAAATTTGGCATGTCCCATTTGACACTCACCAATTTTGATGGATGCACCATAGAAAGCATCCTATCTGGATGCATCACGGCTTGGTATGGCAACTGGTCTGCCCAGGACCACAAGAAACTGCAGAGAGTTGTGGACACATCCCAGCAAGTCACGGACACCAGCCTCCCCTCCTTGGACTCTGTCTATACCTCTCGCTGCTTTGGTGAAGCAGCCAGCATAATCAAAGACCCCACCCACCCAGGACATTCTCTCTTCTCTCCTCTCCCATCAAGCAGAAGATACAGGAGCCTGAGGGCACATACCACCAGGCTCAAGGACAGCTTCTATCTCACTGTGATAAGACTATTAAATAGTTCCCTTATAAGATGAGATGGACTCTTAGCCTCACAATCTACCTTGTATGACCTTGCACCTTATTGTCTACCTGCAATGCACTTCCCTGTAGCTGACTCTTTAATCTGTAGTCTGTTATTGTTTTTACCTGTACTACCTCAATGCAATCTGAACTAACTCAATGTATCTGCACTGTGTAATGAATTGATCTGTAGGAACGGTATGCAGGACAAGTTTTTCACTGTACCTCGGTACAAGTGACAATACTAAACTAATTCCAATACCAATTCCAGACAGTTAAAAGACTAAGAGGTGATACGACTGAAGTTTGTAAGGAGAGACAGTGTACCTGCCAGTTCAGGAGTTTGGTAGCAGAGACAGAGTTTAAAACTTAGAACCAGGTTATGCAGGAGGGAAGTTAGAAAACACTTCTACACCCCAAGGAGGCAGGGAGTTAGAAATCTGGAACACCTCTGCAAATAGCAATTGATGCTGATTCAGTTCCTACTTTTAAATCTGACATTGCCAGCTTATTTCTAACCATAGTTTATGGAAAATCTATGGGATTAGTCCAAGATAAGTCACTGAATGGTGGAACAGGTTCAAGAGGCTGGATAGCCAATTCCGACTCCTCAATTCCTTTGACACGTAGTCCAAGAATTTCTATGCAAGAGATCCTAGCTATCGATCTGGATATGTGCAATGCATCCTAATTTACAGAATATTGTTGCAAGCGGAAGGTCACAGGTGCTCCATTTCACAAGACGGTTGAATACTTCAAGAGAGCAGAGCACTCACATGGCTCAGCCAGATTGCAAGCTGCCAACAGCCACTGCAAAGAGAAGGGGCCCCACTCCCTGACGCTTCCCACTGTTTTGTGAGTTATCGAGTGCAACATTGCGATCAATACCCAGCATCAAGTCCATCTGTACAAAACACACAGAGAAACAAACATTTGGCAGCAGAGAGATCTCCATCCCTTCCATTACCATCTCTGTAATGACACTACTTCAAAAGATCCTAAATTAAATTAAACTTAATTGCCGATTTTGGATTGCTGATCGGAGTAAAGCAGGGCTAAATCTACTTGGAGTGGTGTTCCAGGAGCTTAAGGAGTTTGTTTAGAGGTTTACAAGATGATAAGAGGCATAGAGATCTATCAGATGATAAGATGATAAGAGGCATAAATTGAGTGGACAGTCAGAGACTTTTTCCCAGGATGCAAATGGCTGACATGAGGGGACATAATTTTAAGGTGATTGGAGGAAGATACAAGGGGGATGTCAGAGGTAAGTTTTTTTTTACACAGAGAGTGGTGGGTGCTGGAATGCACTGCCAGCAGAGGTTGTGGAGGCAGATACATTAGGAACATTTAAGAAACTCTTAGATAGCCACAAGAATGATAGAGAAATGGAGGGCTATGTGGGAGGGAAGGGTAAGATAGATATTAGAGCAGGTTAAAATGTCGGCACAACATCGTGGACCAAAGGGCCTGTACCGTGCTGTAGTGTTCTATGTTAAGTTGAGTTCAAGCTTTCTGCAGTACCAAAATGCTCCCAGATGTGGATGCATCAGCAGACATAATAACAAGATATATTAAGCAGAACAAAACAGCTAGAAGAAGAGAGGGGGGTAAGAAAAGGGAAAGAAGAGCTCTCAAGGAGTCAATACCTACCAAGGGTACGTCCACTTCAGGGATGCCAACATTTCTACAAGGAGGTTGACACTAAAATACGACAAGATCCAGTTACAACTGTGTGAAGGACAATAACGATGCATCCATTTTGCAGTGGGCCACTACTTCCTTAATATTTCAGCCTCTGTGATAAATGGCCACTTGGCAGCATGGATGAATCCCTTAGAGTTATCATCATACAACATGGAAACAGGCCTTTCAGCCCACTGAGTCTGTGCCTACTACCAAGCACCTATTTACACTAATCCCACTTTATTCTCCTCAAGTTCTCAATGATTACTTGACCACCCAAGGCACCTTTCTGAGAATGGAAGTCACGCTGCCACATGGGGTGGGATAGAACATAACTTGTTTCATTAAGGACTCCACAGACCTGCTCTGGATGAGCCCTGCAGAATTCTAGCAAATTCTACAGAGTACTCCCGGTCTGCTGCATTCTACGCAACCTCACCATCATGAGGTTTCAGCCTTTTGTGCTCCCAGTAGCCACTGCCCACATTCTCTTTATAATCTCTCAGTTAACAAATTGGCAGCCTGCCCTGCAATTCCTCCTGAAGTAGTACACAAAAGCAAGATGGTGGCAGCCAGAACTTTCCCTGCTGCACTCAAATGCTGGGTGTCTTCTGCTCGTGTTGCAATGGAAGGTGAGACATCAGCCATCAGAAGCTGCATGTTGGCGGACTCCACAAGTATACTCAATGACAACTATTTATATGCTGGAAAGGATGGATGCTCTGAGCTCCCCTAAGCCTCCACCTATCCTCTCTCCACCTCTCTTGTTGATGCACTCATCAATTTACCACTGTGGTTATGGCTGAATGAAGGCTGCAATTGTGTTCATAAGCAGGCAGCCCATTGTTTGACTGGTACCCGCACTGGGTCCAAATAGTGTGGGTTAATTGCACAATGTGAATTCTCATATCCATTTTTCAGAGGCATCCAATTTAGTCCCAGGGTGTGAAGGCGCATCCCAAAATGCAGAGATATGTTCAACCTTGGCAATGTTTGAAGTGGGCATCAGTTGGCCAATTTCCTCAGGGACAACATTAATTCCCTTGACATCAGAGTGAACAGGTACTCAAAGGGCCTGATTCCTGTAGTTGCCATTCCGATCTTCTGATCCGACAGTTCTCACAGCCTTGAAGGAACTAAAGTCTGTCTGTGAAACACATTCCTCTCATAAAGGATCAGATTGCATTTTAAGATTTGATGCCAGACTAAAATTTGCAGCATTTAGCTAAAGCTTACATCCTCTGATAGGCTTCACTGTGAGCCGTACTGAGATCAATGATAAAAGAGTGTACCTGGACTTGTACACAGAGCGTAGTGCCACTGGAGTCTCATATTCAGCAATAAGAACTGTATAAGCTTCATCCCGTGCTAGCAGGTACCGGGGAGCCAAACCAACATGAGGTACCCTTCCACCTTTAAATTCAGCAGGAAGTCAGAGTGGGACCTGCCTCCTACATGATACTGTCTTCTTTGCATTAATGCATATCTGAGAATCCTTCGCATCAATACATAATTAGAACTAAAACAGCATGGTCAATGAAATACAAACAAAACTGACAAAGAACAATTCTTCAACAAGGAGAAATTTTTTCTCATCGGGATCAAATGGACCACCCTTTATATGTAACTTTATTCTGGCAATAATTTGTTGGCAATTTCATAAAATTGCATCAATTTTTCTTCAGAGTACCCAGACTGCATGGCTTTGATGTGAATTTCAAGTGCACCAACAGTATCACATCAAAAAGCGTGAAGCCTCACTCCATCCATCCCAGAATCTGTACATTATTCCCTCTAGGAGTGGTCCCAAATAATCCACATTATCAGATTACAAGCCTGCACATAACTTGCCAGAGCATATTTCTTAAAAAGTAAAGCAATTACCTGTAAACCAAACTTGCCACTTGTTAAAAGTTTTAGATTAACAAATGAATGCTTCGAATCTGTCTTCACAGAAGAGCAGATTGTACAGATTTTGATGTTAGGGTTGAAAAATATTACGTTTTTGAAATAATAACTTGAACAGGGGACAAATTAAAAGGTGGCATTAAAGCCTGGTAAAATATGGCCTAGGTTCTTAAAAGAAGCAAGCGATGAAAGAGCAAAGGCTCTAACTGGTATCATCCAACCATCTTTGGCCTCAGGCATGGTGGGAGAGGACTGGAAGATGGCTAATCTGTTGCTATTGTTTAGAAAAAGTGAAAGAGATAGATTGAGTCAATCAGAAAAATGTTGGTGGTGGACAAATTACTGAAACAAATTTAGAGGGAAAACATAAATCAGCATTGACAGCAGCTGAGGTTAATCAAGGACAGGCAACATGGATTTGTTAATGGCAAGCCATGTCTGACTAACTAATGGCTGGGTTGATTGAGGAGGTAACAAGTAGAGATGATGAAAGTAGCATATTGCATGTGAAATTTGAGCAAGACATTTGCTAAAATATCCATGGCAGATTGATCAGGAAAGTCAAAGTGCATGGAATCAAAAACACAGTGGCAAGTTGGATTAAAAATTGTCTCAGCGGGAGAGAGAAAAGGGAGTGTTCGATGGGAGCCTTAGTGATGAGGGGGGAGCTCTGTGCAGTGGGCTTCTCAGGGTTCAGTACCAGGCTCCTTGTTTTTCTCCAGAATTTATATGAATGACTTGGACAAATACAGGGTGTTTATTATTAAGGATTTTCCCAATGACATCAAAATCAGTAGTGTTGTTGATTGGGAAGACAGAAGTACTAGGCAGCAGGACAACATCAATGGACTGGGTGGGCAACACAGAAGTGACAAATTGAATTTATTCTGGAGAAACAGGAGGTAACGTATTCTGGGAGGACAAATAATGCAAGAAATGCAGAGTTCAAAATGCACATTGAATGGTAGATACGTAGAGGATCATGGAGTGCATGTCCACAGATCACTGAAGGTAGTGGGGCAGGATAGGCGATTCAGAGGCATAGCCTAGGCACAACAGAAGAGTAAGAAGATTATGCTACAGCTGTGCAAAATCTAGTTAGGCTGCAACCAGAATATTGTGCACAGTTCTGGTCACCTGGCTACAGAAAGGAAGTGATAGCACATGGATGAGTTGGGCTGAAGGGCCTCTTTCTGTGAGTCTATTAGACAGAGAAGATTTATGAACAGAGGTGAAGAATTATGGTAAAATAGAAGGGCGACTTGGATACAAAAAAAATGACCGAGAAAAAGATAGTGTTTGGAAAAGCACGGGAGATCAGCAATGACCCAATAGCAAGAATTCAGTGCTGTAAAGACCTCCAAAGCCCAAACAGTCAAGAGCCCATCTACTAAGAGCTAAGAACAATTAAGAATTTATAAAGTATGAAGAGGCAGTCAGCACCTGCTAGAAGGAGTTCTTTAAAGAACCCCTCAACCAACGCTCTGCTTTTGATGCAACACCTGCGGACTCTATTCCATGGCACAACATCTACCAGAAACTAAGCCCTACCCAAGCTTAAGAAGCTGACAATGCCACCTGACAGCTGAAATACAGCCAGACTTCTGGAATGGAGAAAATCTCAGCTAAGCTCCTAATCCTTGTCAGGCAAGTACATCTGGTACAAATTCATGACTTCATCTATACATCTAGGAAGACGAGAGCATGTCAGGGGACCTCAAAGATACTGTGATCATGACAATTGTCAAGAGAGCAGATGTCCAATTGCAACAATTATGGAAGAATCTCTATGGTCCCTGCCACAGGGAAAGTCATTGTAAGAATCCTCAACTGTTAGTACTTTTTCCGAGGACACCGTTTGCAGGATTGGTACTTTGATCACGCCCAGGGCAGCGGTTGGGCCCTTTCAACTGTGTTCCCAACACTGGAGTCCTTTTACTCTGAGAACTCAATTGCTGCCACTCCCTCCCACCCCCAATCACCATCTTCCCCCTCTGTAGCAATGTTTGTGCACCCCATATAGGATTCTTCAGCCACAGAAATGGAGTAGAAGCAAATCATCCTCAACACTGATCTTGCCTTAGAAAAAAGTGCTGCATTTAAGGAATGCGTTATTATCATCCTCAATGCACTTTAGCTATTGTTTTACTCCTATCCTCCCCATTCTTCTTTATTACAGCTGCCCATATTCATATTTGGCTTCATATTCCATGGCGATCCATTCTGAACCAGCGCATTACTTCATCATTTTGATTGTACAATTCTTTGCCTTGTTTCACTTGTGTCCACAGAAGTTTCTTCTTAAAGAATGGAGCTTCCAAACTGATTAGATTGATGCAGAACACAGAATCAGAGAACATTACAACTCTTTCCCAGTTTCCCCTGCAGTTTCTCTTTCATCCAATTTCCTTTGAAGGTTATTATTAAATTTGTGCCTACCTCCCGATCAGACAGTTAGCTCCAAATCCTATCCATTCTTTGCTTATAAATGTTTCTCTGCCTGTCGTCTTTCATTCTTTTGCCAATAAATCTGTGGTTATTGGCACTTCAGCCATCGCAGTTTTTTCTTATTTATCTGATCTAAAGCCTTCATGATTAAGATCAACTCTATCCTCTTAAGCCCTCTCCACTCCAAGTAAAGCAAACCTCACTTCTGCAGTCTAATCCACATTCTGCAGTCTATTCTCTTCTGTTGTCAGAAACCTTATAACCCTTCATACAAAGTTGTGTGTAAAGTTTTCATTAAGGCCAAATTTGTGTTTAATGCAGGCGAAGCAAAACCTTTTTTTTAGCCTAGAGATTGGATGGTGCTTGTAAAAGGGCATATAATGGGTCAGTGTGTAGTAGGCCAACAAATATTTTGATGGAGGGCCATTTGTAGTAGCTTCATTCACCATTAACAGGCCTTATTCTGTCAAAGGTCTATTCTTCACCTGCTTGATAATTGTGCAGAGGGTAAAGGAATTCAGATGCATCCCGAAGTCCTAAATAGGGATGTGGACATTGCAGGGATCAGTAAGGGTGTTAATATAATGATGAGGCACGTGGTCTGAGGGGTTGGCTAACAGATCAATGTCACGTGGGGAGAACTGGTCAGTAAATGGGTACCCACAAGTTGTAAACTGGGAGGACGAGGGTTTGATGAACGCAGGAGGGTTCGGGCTTCAGAGAAGAATCCTTTAAAGCATCACCGAGGCAGGCCTCAGTACACTGTAAAGGCCTGCTTCTGCACAAGTAGTGACCACCATCCAAAAGTCTTGTATAAACCACAAAAAAAATTAAAATGGCATCCAGGAACATGTTGCACTCTCTGCTGTGTGAGTTCACAGAAGGACAATCTGGGACCATACAACTTGCAGCAGGTTCTTTTTAACCTTCTGGGTACATGGTCATCAAAATGAAATCATGGTGCTGCATGAACCAATTCCTCAGCACCTGCTTTCTGTGCCTTGACTAATAAAGGCCAGCATTCCATGTGTATTATTAACTGTGGTATTAACCTGCACTGCCATTTACCAAGATCTGTTTCACTAATCCCCAAAGGGTTTCCTCTGGTATTCCCACACATAAGAACACGATAAAACAGGAGCAAGAGTACCCTACCAGCCTCTCAAGCCTTCCCTGCCATTCAATATGATCATAGCTGATCCATATTGGCCTCAATGCCTCTTCTGTGCCATTTCCCCAAAGCTATCAATTCCTTGATCTTTCAAATACTTATCTATTTCCACCTTATACATATATATAATGATCTGGCCTCCATAAACCTTTAAGGCAGAGAATTCCAGAGATTCACTTCTCTCTGAGAGGAAAAAAATCTATTCACCTCAGTTTTAAATGACTGGCCCCTTATCTTGTAACTATGTCCCCTTGTTCATGACTCTCCCACTAGTTTAAATATCTCAATATCTACCCAGTCAAACCCCTTTAGGATCTGAAATGTTTGAATAAAGTCACCCTTCATTCTTCTAAACTCTACGGAATAGAGACCCAAACTGTCTTGCCTATTTGTACAACCTATAAAGTTGTTATTTCTTTTCAATCATCTCACCAAAAAAAATCACAATACAATTTTCTGCATTGATTTCACTTGCTGTGTGGCAGTTACCTTTGCCCACTTGAAGGGGATTATAATTTTCTTCAAAGTTAATTTCCAGTGAAAAGATTAGCAAGAAGCAATTGCTACTTGACAGTGCCTCGTATCATAAATTATTTCACCCCTGAAGGAGCTGAACAGAAAAACAAAGAATGATTTCTGATTGAACAGTGTATACTGTTCCTAACATTACACCAGGAAAATTATGAGGCAGATTTAGCTGAGAATATAATGGGAAAGGAACAACGTGTGCCTTTGTTAATGCACAGATCTTGTGGTGAGGAAGTGATACCCGATGGTTTGTGAATTGCTACAAGTTCCTGCGAGATTTGTATCATCTACTGTTAGATGCACAAACAGGGATTGGGCACTTAACCTCCCCATGATTTTCTCTATGAATTCACTTTAATTGAAATGAAATGTTCAGTAATTGTCAGTACAGATACTTTTCTAACAATGTGCTAACCAGTCATTCAATGACTGAAACTCATCAGGGCTCCTGGGATCCATACACATTGCTGTGGTATTCATGAATGGTAATTATTTCCACTCTGTCAATGTGCAGAGCCATTCACAATGCTCAGAAAACTTCAATTAGCTTTTAAGCAACCAACCTCCCTCGGCCAAGGTGCTCAGCCCTTCAGATTGTGAATTATTTCAAGGGATTGCAAAATTAAAAACAAATTCTTACTTTTCCCTTTCTGTCTCCGTTTCCCTCTCTCACTGGAAACTCTTTTTCCCCTCTGGTTTCTTTCTATACCGGCTTTGATCATGAATTCACTGGCCTTATTGTATCCTCCTCCTTAGATCTTCCTCTGTTCGCACCTGATTACCGAAGTCTCATTGGGTAAGAGATACATTATTTGTTCTGTGGTTCATCGTGGTTCCAAGTGCCCCGAGGACTTGATACTCATTTACGTCTCACACTTCTTGCAAATTGGTTAGCAAAGATTTCCAAAACTGAAATATGCATGAACAAGCCTGTTGGCTCAGGCACTATGTGAGTATTCACAGTAAGGTGGGAGAATGAATCACACAAATAGATTTAAGTAGGTTTGATACAATTGGGATGACAGAGACATGGCTGTATAGTGACCAATGATGTGAACTCAATGGAAAGACAGGCAAAAAGGAAGAGGTGAAGTAGTGTTGCTGCTGAAAGAGATTAATGTAATAGTGAGGAAGGATATTTGTCTGGATGATGTGGACTCTGAATGGATAAATCTAAGAAATACCAATGGGCAGAATAGTGGGAGTTGTACGTGTACTCCCATACAGTGATGATGATGTTAGCAATATCATTAAACAAGAAGTTAGGTATTCGTGCAACTAGTGGACAGCTGTAATCACTGACGACTTCAATTACACATAGATTGGGTTAGACGATACTTTGGAGCAGGAACTCCTGGAGTGTATACAGATGGTTTTCTGGACCAATACTTTGAGGAACCAAGAGCAGGCCATTCAAATAGCATATTGTGCAATGAGAAAGGGTTAATCAATAATCTTGTTGTGCAAGGTCCCTTGGGCAGAAATGACTACATAATATAGTAGAATTCGCCATTAAGATGGGGAGTGATGCAGCTGATATTGAGACGAGGGTCCTAATCTAAATACAGGAAAATATGGTGTGAGGCAACAGTTGACTAAGATAGATTGGGAAACATTACTTTTGGGATAAATGGATCGGCAGTCGGGTAGTATTCACTGCAGTTTAGAAGAACAAAGAGACCTCAGTGAAACTTTTAAAATCTGATAGGATTGAAGAGGCTACTTGCAGGAAAGATGTTCTCATTGGTGGGGAAGTCCAGAGCCAAGGGTCACAACCTAAGGAAATGGGGGAAGCCAGTTAGGACTGATACGAGGAGAAATTTCTTAATCGAAATGCTAATGAACCTGTAGAATGCTCTACCAGAGAACACTGCTGTGACCAAATCATTAAATATATTCAAGAAGGAGTTACCTATAGTTCTATTGGCTAAAGAGATCAAGGGATATGGGGAAAAGGCGGGAAAAGATTATTAATTCGGATGATCATATTTGAATGGCGGAGTGGGTTCGAAGAGCTGAATAGCCTGGTCCTATTTTCTATGTTTTCATTGCGATGTTGCACATCAGCTAAATGTTGTCCACATGATGAGTTTGTTCTGTAGATTACACATTCTGCACAAATAATGTGTGAAGCTTCTGTAAAAGCTCAAGGGGAATGCCTCAGTAGAACTATAGTAAGGCATGTATTCTTCTATTAAGTATCAGATGCTGCAAATCTGAAATAAAAACAGAAAATGTGGGGAAATACTCAGCAAGTCTGTCAGCATCCATGGAGAGAGAAACAGAATTAATGTTTCAGCATGGGGTTCTGAAATATTTCATTGCAAGACCTGGTGAAATATTATCAACCTAAAACATTGCTTCAGTCTCAGGTTCCCTCCTGTTTTAAGAAGACCACTATCATCCCGGTACCAAAGAAAAGCAAGGTAACATGCCTCAATGACTACTGACCAGTGGCTCTGACATCCACCATCATGAAGTGCTTTGAGAGGTTGGTCATGGCACACATCAACTCCAGCCTCCCAGACAACCTGGACCCATTGCAATTCACCTATTGGCGAAACAGGTCTACAGCAGATTCCATCTCCCTGGCCCTACACTCAGCTCTGGAGCATCTGGACAGTAAAGACACATACGTTAGACTACTGTTTATTGACTACAGCTCTGCCTTCAATACAATAATTCCAAGCAAGCTTGTCATCAAACTCTGAGACCTAGGACTCAACACCTCCCTCTGTGACTGGATCCTTGACTTTCTAACAAACAGACCGCAATCAGTGAGGATAGGCAGCAATACCTCCAGCACGATTATTCTCAACACTAGTGCCCCACAAGGTGGCATCCTCAGCCCTCTACTCTACTCCCTATACACTCATGACTGTGTGGCCAGATTCTGCTCTAACTCCATCTACAAGTTTGCAGATGATACCACTGTTGTAGACCGTATCTCAAACAGCAATGAGTTGGAGTACAGGAAGTAGATAGAGAGCTTAGTGGAATGGTGTCATGACAACAACCTTTCCCTCAATGTCAACAAAACAAAAGAGCTGGTCATTGACTTCAGGGAAGGGGGCAGTGTACATGCACCTGTCTACATCAATGGTGCTGAGGTTGAGAGGATTGACAGCTTCAAGTTCCTGGGAGTGAACATCACCAACAGCCTGTCCTGGTCAAATCACGTAGAAACCACGGCCAAGAAAGCTCACCAGCGCCTCTACTTCCTCAGGAGGCTAAAGAAATTTGGTTTGTCCCCTTTGACTCTCACCAACTTTTACCGATGCACCATAGAAAGCATCCTATCTGGATGTATCACGGCTTGGTATGGCAGCTGCTCTGCCCAAGACTGCAAGAAGCTGCAGAGAGTTGTGGACACAGCCCAGCGCATCACGGACACCAGCCTCCCCTCCTTGGACTCTGTCTTTACCTCTCGTTGTTTTGGTGTAGCAGCCAGCATAATCGAAAACCCCACCCACCTGGGACATTCTCTCTTCTCTCCTCTTCCATCGGGTAGAAGATACAGGAGCCTGAAGGCACGTACCACCAGACTTAAGGACGGCTTCTACCCCATTGTGATAAGACTATTGAACGGTTCCCTTATACAATGAGATGGACTATGACCTCACGATCTACCTTGTTGTGACCTTGCACCTGATTGCACTGCACTTTCTCTGTAGCTGTGACACTTTACTCTGTACTGTTATTGTTTTTACCTGTACTACATCAATGCACTCTGTACTAACTTAATGTAACTGCACTGTGTAATGAATTGACCTGTACGATCGGTTTGTAAGACAAGTTTTTCACTGTACCTCGGTACAAGTGACAATAATAAACCAATACTAATACCATTAACTCTGTTTCTTTCCCCTCAGATGCTGCCCAACTTGCTGAGCAGTTTCTGTTTTCATTCCTTCGTTGAAAACAAACAGATGTTTTCCCACAGAAATTACATTTCCACAAGTTTATTACTACCCTACATTCACACTGGAGAGCATAGTGACAGCATAGCACTGCATTTAAAGCCTAAGAAAAATCATGTTCAGAACCTTTCTCCAGTGCATTCTATTTGAATCTATACTCTAGTTACCTTTTGCTCTCATTCCATTCTGCAAGGTCAGGTGTTAATCAACAACTTACCTCAGGAAACAGTAGCCTTTAAGAAAAATCCTCCTTGCTCTGAGGCAGGAACAGATTCTGCACTAATGTAGTAAAGGTTACAATTTCCATTTATTTTTGGAAGTTGAAATTGAGCAAAAGTAGCCCAGTGCTGCCTTTCTTGAATCCACTTTTCAGTTCATCCATAACCCATGCCCCTTATCCCACTCACAGGAAATTGAAGATTCTCTTCAGCATATATACAGAGCTGAAATCCAATTTTGTCAATGAATTCATAAAATTATCTTGCAGCCATGAGACAAACCTGACAGCTGTGTTCCACTCCTTCAGCGACTTTGAAATAAAAATGTTTCAGATTGTACAGACTTCCTGTATATTGCACCCTTAGTCATCTGGTGCTAATGGCCTCTTTTAATACCACAAGTCCACGTGACAAAAAGTCCAGTTGTCAATGCAAATACATTTAACAACTATCAAAGCATCATTCAAAGCTAATGAAAAGGGATTCATCTTAAAAGCATTTTTCTGATAAATGGAAGCCAGGCATGAATCTGGAATCCACATCCCATCCTCCTTCATAGACAGCAGCCGTCCTGGAACCCAAGACCAACATCTTGTGGTACCTCAATTTCTAGGCTGCAATTTTAAAGAGCATGCACTACTTCTGGGGAGGCCAAAACTAGGAGCTTACACATGATAATCACTAATAAATCCAATAGGAAGTTCAAAGTAAATTGAGGGTGATGAGAATAGTTGGGGCAGGTAGCACAGATGCATTGAAGGGGAAGCAATAAAAAAAAACAGGATTGAGAAGAGATGGCTGAGATGATGAGATCAGAGGCAGATTTGATGTGTGGAACCAAATAGGCAGAACAGCCTCTTTTGGTTCTGTCCATTCTATATAACTTTACCGTATTGGCTCATCAAAATGTAATGCAAAACTGGATTGCAAAAGGTATATGCAAAGCACAGCAGAATGGTAAGTAATGTAAGAGGCCATGCAAGCTTTATTTGGTTACATCTGGGCTTTCCTTCCAGTGTCTGTATGCACAGTCAATATTTAACAACTCAAAGGATACACAATAAATGACTTCTCTCACTCAGGGTTAAAACACTCAGTTAAACCATTGGAAATACCAAGTCTCTTAATTTTCATCTTTTCCTCATTTATTTGTACAGCTGTTTGTTATTGATCTGTCCTTTTCTAGGATGTTACTGGGAACGAACAACTTCAATGGGGAAGAGAGTTGGAAAAGGTAAAAGTGTTCTCCTTTGAAAAGAAAATGTCAAGACAATACCTTCAATATGCTTTCAAGATGAAGAAATGTTTTGATAAAATGCATAGAGAAAAACTATTTCATCAGGCAAATAGTCCAATAATGAGGGAACAAAGATTTAAAATCACACTGGTGAAACATATGGAGAGAAGGTAAGGTGAATTTTATTCATTCATTATCAGGATCTAGAAACCTCTGTCTGAAAAGGTGCTGAAATCTGATTTCATAACTAGCTTTGAAAGGATGTTGAACAGATACAAAGTGGGGTGAGCCATTTAGCATAACCGCTCCACAAAAGCCACAATAAACCAAACTGCTTTGATTCTTTTCAACAAGGTCACCTGAAATGATCGCAGAAGGTTTTGCTGACATTTGGCCATAGACTAAGGATTGGTCATGTGTTCAGGAGCACTGCTGCAACTGATAAAATGGTCTCCACTGGAAAAAGAAAGATACTCTGGTGCTATTGCATCAATACTAAAGACAAAAAAAACCTCTAGAAAACTGCAAAAATTAATCAAGCGCTTAGGAGAAATAGAGTAATGCATTCAAAGTAATTTGAGTCCATGGCCAAAAGCTGCTACTCCCTTCCTGAAGCACAACTGATGCTAATGATAGGTAAAGGTAGCCTTGATAAAAGAGGGTCAAAGAACTCATTGCTAAAAACAGAATGATTATTTGTGTCAATCTCAAAAAAGCAACATCTTATTTCCCAAAGTGAAAAAAAACTGTCCCCCCGTTCCCCGTTCCCCCTCCCCCCCCCCCCCCCCCCCCCCAGACAGGCCTGAAAGAAGATTCACCAACACTCGCTGTCACTTAAATATTTCAGAAATTCATCATAAAGAATACATCAGACTGGAATTTAATGTTTGCAAAACTTTCAAGAGGTCACCACAGTTCCTCTATAAAACTGACTGCAGTTCCCGGCACTTGCAGGCACTTAATATGGCATAGATAACGAGAAGCTGTCATCAGCACTTGCCTCCTCATCCACTGTTGCAGTCTTTGCAGATACAATTAATACAGAATCAGTGATTTGATATAAATTTCACTTGTTTGTGTTACATTCTTCCTGCAAAACCTGATCAAAAGGTTAGACCTGGTGGAATGATATACCATGGGCCTTTACAACTAATTTTAAATATTTGGATTGCCTTTCAGGATAATATTTGAAAACAATATGATTTGTAAAACTAAAATACGTGCTTCAGGGACTATGATATTTCAGCCTTAACATTAATTCTTAATATGCCTGACATGATCTCTGTAAAATGTTTAAAAAGTTATTAAAATATTGCTTTTTATTTCCTGGTTTACGGTGAGTATTGATTAGTAGGTCAACCTGATTGATGATATCACATTTAGTTAAGCAATAGAAACAGCGGTGGACCATTCATCCCCTTCCTCCTGCCTCACCATTCATTAAGAGGATAGCTGATCATTGACCTCAGTACCATTTTCTTGAATTAACCCTATATCCCTTGATTGTCTGAATATACAAAAGTCTATTGCTCTTAGTCCTGAATACAATCAGTGACCAAGTCTCCGTAGCCCTCTTGGGTAGAGGATTACAACAATTCAATACACTAGCTGAATAAACTTCTCTTCAGCTTGGTCCTGAAAGGCCAGTTCCTTAGTTTAATATTTTGACCCCTGCCTGGGAAAACATCACCCTTTCATCTACATTGTCAAGCCCGTAAAAAAATGTATGTTTCGATGAAATCACTTTTCATTCTTCTGAACTCTGGAGTGGAATGCTCAATTCTCAATTTTTCCTCAAAGATCAATCCCCGCATTTCAAGAATCATTTTGATAAATCTTCACTGCATTCCCTCAATCACAAATATAGGCTTCCTTAAGTAGGGAGACCAGACCAGTACACAACCAGCTGAGGTCTCTCTAGGGTCCAAAATCGAGCAGTAAAATGTCTTTACTCTCTTTAATGTCTTTACATTCAAACCATCTTGTAATAAATTGCCTCCCTCTTAGTTGCTGTAACTGCACATTAACTTCCAGGGATTCATGTACCAGGACACTAGGTCCCTTTGACCACTAACACCTTCAGTCTCTCAGCATTTAATAAATACTACGCTCCAACCAAAGCGGATGAGCTCACATTTTTCCACAGCGCCTTCCATCTGCCATATCCTTGCCCATTCACATAGCATGTCCACATTCCCTGAACCTTCTCTGCATTCTCCTCACAATTCCACCAGTTAACTTGGATGTATTATACTTAATTCACTTGAACAGATGGTTCTCCCTGCACTGATACCTTTTGCACCACACTTGTCACAAACTCCTAACTTGAAAATGACCCGTGTATTCCTAGTCTCCGTTTCCTGTCCATTAACCGATCCTCAATCCACAATCAACACCAGCATATTACTCCCAATCTCATATGCTGCAATCTTTTATTAACCTCTCGAGCAGCACCTTATTGAAGGCTTTCTGAAACTACACTTCAACTTGCTCCCCCTTACCCACCTTGCAAGTTATGACTTCAAAACCTAATAGATTTGTCAAACATGATTTCCCTTGCATAAATCCATGTTGACTTTGCAGAGTACTATCAGCATCTTCTAACTGTCCTTCTATCATCTCATTAATAATAGATGTGGACTGATGACAGACAAACTGGTCCGCAGTACTTCATTTTCTCCCTTCCTCCTTTTTTAAATAGTAGGGTTATCTTCGAATTTCTAGGAACTATACTAGAATCTATGGCATTTTGGGAGGTAACAAACAGTATATCTAAAATTGCCATCGTCAACTTTTTCAAAACATTGGGATGTAGATCATTGGTCCCTGCTTTCAGTCCCACCAATCTCTTCAATATTTTTTAAACTGATGCTAATTGTTTTTTCAGCTGCTCATTCACTCTAGGCCTGCTAATCTCCACTATTTTGGGTGGTCTTTTTATCTTTTCTTCTGAGAAGACAGGTCCAAAATATTTGTTTAATTCACCTACCGTTTCCTTATTTCTTAGCATAATTTCTCCAATCTCAGTATGTAAAGAGCCCACATTAATTTTTGCTAATCTTCCCCTTTTTACAGTCTGATTTTGTATTTATCCTTAGGTTATTCTCATGGCTATTTTCCCGTTTCTTCTCAGTGCCTTGGTGCCCCTTTGCTGAATTTTGAAATTTACCCAGTCCTCAGACTTACAGCTCTTTTTTTGACATTACATGGCTTTTCCTTTGGTCCAATGCTATCTTTAACTTCTCTTAGCTGTGGTTGAACAATTTTTCCTTTAGGGTTTCTCTGCCTCAAAATACACATCTTAAATGTTACCTACCCCTTCTTTATTGTGGTATCTTTTGCTGTAGTTTCCCAATCTACCATAGCTAACTCTGTCTCGTCAGGATTTAAGACCCTGATTTCATTTGCACCAAATGTTTCAATCTTCAAACTCATTTCTATCATATTATGACCTCTAAAAGCCCCTAATCTACATGATTAATTAACTAATTCTTTCTCATTGCACAACACCAGATCTAAAAGTCCCTCATTTGTTCCTCAACATACTGATCTAGAAAACCATCTCATTTTCATGTCATGATTTCCTTCTCATGCTATTACTACTAATTTGTTTTACCAAGTCTCCTTCTGCACATCATCCTTCATCCCTTTTGGTCCACCTATCACCTATTGGCCCACTTTTTCAGCCCTTCCCCCTCGTCTCTTAACACTGGCCATCTTCCCTCTCCACTCACTCCCGATGCAGGGTTTCGACCTGACAATTCCTTCCCCCCCCCACCACCACCACCCCCTGCCCACCTCAATAGATGCTGCTCAATCGGTGAAGTTCCTCCAGCAGTTTGTTGCTTACCATCTTTTTGGTTCTGCTTTTCAATTTGGACATTAACTACGCATCCCTCCTTCAGAAAAACTACCATCTTCATCCTATCTGCATTGTTGGTTCCCAGACGAACCACAAACACTGGATATTTCCCCTCCCACTCCACGTTCCCCTACAGAACTGAAGAAATTGCTGAAACAGGTCTACAGCGGATGCCATCTCCCTGGCCCTACACTCAGCTCTGGAGCATCTGGACAGTAAAGACACCTACGTTAGACTATTGTTTATTGACTACAGCTCTGCCTTCAATACAATAATCCCAAGTAAGCTTGTCACCAACTCTGAGACCTAGGACTCAACACCTCCCTCTGTGACTAGATCCTTGATTTTCTAACAGACCGCAATCAGTGAAGATGGGCAGCAATACCTCCGGCATGATTATTCTCAACACTGTGCCCTACAAGGCTGCGTCCTCAGCCCTCTACTCTACTCCCTATACACTCATGACTGTGTGGCCAGATTCTGCTCTAACTCCATCTACAGGTTTGCAGATGATACCACTGTTGTAGGCCGTATCTCAAACAGCGATGAGTCGGAGTACAGGAAGGAGATAGACAGCTTAGTGGAATGGTGCCAAGACAACAACCTACATCAATGGTGCTGAGATCGAGAGGGTCGACAGCTTCAAGTTCCTTGGAGTGAACGTCACCAACAGCTTGTCCTGGTCAAATCACGTAGAAGCCATGGCCAAGAAAGCTCACCAGCGCCTCTACTTCCTCAGGAGGCTAAAGAAATTTGGTTTGTTCCCTTTGACTGTCACCAACTTTGACAGATGCACCATAGAAAGCATCCTATCCGGATGTATCATGGCTTGGTATGGCAACTGCTCTGCCCAGGACTGCAAGAAACTGCAGAGAGTTGTGGACACAGCCCAGCACATTACGGACACCAGCCTCCCCTCCTTGGACTCTGTCTTTACCTCTCATTGTCTTGGTGAAGCAGCCAGCATAATCAAAGACCCCACCCACCCAGGACATTCTCTCTTCTCTCCCCTTCCATCGGGCAGAAGATACAGGAGCCTGAAGGCACGTACCACCAGACTTGAGGACAGCTTCTACCCCACTGTAATAAGACTAATGAACAGTTCCCTTATACAATGAGATGGACTATGACTTCACGATCTACCTTGTTGTGACCTCGCACCTTATTGCACTGCACTTTCTCTGTAGCTGTGACACTCTACTCTGTACTGTTATTGTTTTTACCTGTACTACATCAATGCACTCTGTACTAACTCAATGTAACTGCACTGTGTAATAAATTGACCTGTACGATCGGTTTGCAAGACAAGCGTTTCACTGTACCTTGGTACAAGTGACAATAATAAACCAATACCAATACCAAATATCCCCAATCCTGCACTGAGCAAGGAACACAGCCTTCAAGACTCAAGCTAGCAGCGGCACACAACAGTATCAATTCCCCTAACTGTCCTCCAATAATTCCGTATTAATTTTCTCTCTTGCTACTTGAATGGGCCCGTGCACCTCATCAGTATTCGCTGTAACTGTAATACTTTATTCTACATTCTGTTATTGGTTTTACCTTGTACTACCTCAATGCCTTGTATAATGAATTGATCTGTACGAACGGTATGCAAGACAAGTTTTTCACTGTACCTCGGTACACATGACAACAATAAACCAATTTACCAGTTTCACCACTGCTGTGGTCAGTTTGTTCATCCACCCTGCAGTTCTGCTGCTGCCTACACCGACTGCAAGAATCTTGTTCCTGTTGGACAAATGCAAGACCAAAGGTCCTCCAGTACTACCTTTGGGATCCCCACACTCTCCTCACTTGTAGTCACATTTTTCTGTCCCTTGAGTGTTGAGTTCTGTGGTATTTAACCTGAGGCGTGTCAGTGCCTCCAGGAACAAAGTGCCCAGATAGCTTTCCCCCTTCCTGACGCATCTCAATATCTCAAATTTTGGACTCCAACTCATCAGCTCTAAGCTGAAGCCAAAGTCAAGTTTATCGTCATGTGTACAAGTACATGTAAGATAAGACAAAATAAGATTTCCTTATTAGTCACATGTACATCGAAACATACAGTGAAATGCATCTTTGCGTAGAACGTTCTGGGGGCAGCCCGCAATTGTCATCACGCTTCTGGTGCCAACACAGCATGCCCACAACTTCCTAACCTGTACGTCTTTGGAATGTGGGAGGAAATCGGAGCAACCAGAGGAAACCCACGCAATCACAGGGAAAACGTACAAACTCCTTACAGACAGCAGCTGGAATTGAACCTGGGTCACTGGCGATGTAATAGCGTTACGCTAACTGCTACACTACCGTGCCTGCCCCTATGCAATGGAATGAATGCAAAGAAATTTATGCAATGAAAAACTTACTTGCAGCAGCATCACAGGCACGTAGCTCCTTAATTTGCAGCCCTGGAGCTATTGTTTATTGACTACAGCTCCGCTTCCGATACTATAATTCCAAGCAAATTCATCTCCAAACTTCTAGACCTGGGACTCAACACCTCCCTTTACAACTGGATCCTTGACTTCCTGACCAACAGACCGCAGTCAGTGAGGATAGGCAGCAGCACCTCCACCAAGATTATCCTCAACACTGGTGCACCACAAGGCTGTGTCCTCAGCCCCCTACTTTACTCCCTATATACTCACAACTGCTTGGACAGATTCAGCTCTAAGTCCATCTACAATTTTGCAGATGACACCACCGTAGAGGGCTGAATCTCAAATAATGATGAGTCGGAATATAGGAAGGAGATAGAGAGCTTGGTGACATGGTGTCATGACAACAACCTTTCCCTCAATGTCAGCAAAACAAAAGAGCTGGTCATTGACTTCAGCAAGGGAGGTGGTGCACATGCTCCTGTTTACATCAAAGGCGATGAGAGAGTTGAGAGCTTCAAGTTCCGAGGAGTGAACATCATCAATAGCCTGTCCCGGTCCAACCACGTAGTCATCTTGGCCAAGAAAACACACCAGCACCTCTACTTTCTCAGGAGGCTAAAGAAATTTGGCATGTCCCCTTGGACCTTCACCAATTTTTACAGATGCACCAGAGAAAGCATCCTTTCTGGATGCATTATGGCTTGGTATGGCAACTGCTCTGCCTGTGACCGCAAGAAACTGCAAAGAGTTGTAGACACAGATCAGCACATCACAGAAACCAGCATCCCCTCCATGGACTCTATCTATACTTCTCACTACCTCAGTAAAGCAGCCAAAATGATCAAAGACCCAAACCACCCTGGACATTCTCGCTTCTCCTCCATTCCATCAGGCAGAAGATACAAAAGCCTGAAAGCACATTCCACCAGGCTCAAGGACAGTTTCTATCCCGCTGTTATAAGAATATTGAACGGTCCCCTGGTATGATAAAATGGACTCTTGACCTCAGAATCTCCCTCATTATGGCCTTGCACCTTATTGTCTGCCTGCACTGCACTTTCTCAGTAACTGTAACACTTTATTCTGCATTCTACTTTGCACTGATGTGATGAAATGATCCATATACATGGCAGCAAAACAAAGTTTTTCACTGTACCTCGTTACATGTGACAGTAATAAACCAATTTACACTTACTGCTGATGTGATCACAATGGATCACTGTGGTTTCCATCAATTCCCACATACTGCAGCTGGAATACATCACTTGCCCTGCCACACCACATCTGAATTAATTTAATTAACTAATTAATTCTATTTACTTAATTCTTTAACTATAAAGCTGCATCATTTCTCTTGTTATACTGAAGCCCTTACTCATCAGAGCTCGCCCTCCACTGATACTCTATGCAGTGGGTTCCAGAAGTCCTCCAGACTAGTGCTTAAATGTTACTCCCATTGAAAAATCAATGTTACATCTCTGAGCCCACTAAATCTTTGTGCAGAGCTTTTTTCAAGTTCAAACTAGTAAGTTAATCACTCATCGCTGGCCACAACATTGGGGCCAGTGTAGATATCTCTAACGTCAACTGCAGCTGCATTAACGCATTACCCTGATCAAGGAGAGGCTAAGAAGAATGACTTGCACAGTGTCTGGGGGAAATAGAGACCAATGGACCATTGCAGTGCATGGAAATAAGTGATGTCATTTTCACTGCCTAAAATGTCAAACAGCTATTTGAAGATAGTTGTGACTGTGATGACTACAAAATATTAATCCTGTTGCTTCCAATGATCCCTCCTTGGAATCATTCAACAACACTCTCATTATTCTGCCTGTAATAATGATCTAAAACATGGATTATTGAAAAACTGCTTAAATGATCTGTGAGAATCAGTAATGGCAGGCTTGAATTTAATTAGGGATTGTCATCATCATTTCAGTACAAAACTATTATTTAAATTTTGATGCATAGAATGCTGATCATTCATCCTCAAGATTGCCATTTAATTTCCATCTCCCACCCCCTACCACCTCACCCTCTCATTCTATAAAAAAGCTGGTTGATATATCTTCTCAGTGTCAAATTCCCTTGTTGTTTTTAACTGAGTTAATGAGGTACAGAGGAATCTTGTCCAGGTCCACAGTTCACTGAAAGTGGCTACGCAAGTAGATAAGGGGGGTTAAGAAGGTATATGGCATGCTTGGTCTTCATTGGTAGGGGTGTTGAGTGCAAGAGTCAGGAAGTCAGGCTGCATCTATAAAAAACTTCAGTCAGACCACACTTGGGGTATTGTGTGCAGTTCTGGTCACCCCATTAGAGGAAGAATGTGGAGATTGTGGAAAAGGTGCAGAAGAGGTTTACCGGGTGCTGCCTGGATTAAAGGATATGAGCTGCAAGGACAGGTTGAAAAAACTTGGGTTGTTCTCCTTAGAGTGTTGGAGGCTGAGGGGAGACGTGATAGAGGTTTTTAAAATGATGAGAGGCATAGATAGGGTAGAGAGTCAGAATCTGTTCCACAGGGTAGAAATGTCAAACACCAGAGGACATGATTTTAAGTTTGGGGGAATTTTTTTTTAAATGCAGAGAGCGGTAGGTGCCTGGAATGAGTGACCAGGGATAGTAGTGGAATCAGGCAGTTTGGAGGAGTTTAAGAGGCTTTTAGATAGACTCCTGAAAATGAAGGGAATGGAGGGATATGGATGACAAACAAGAGGAGGACACCTCGTATAAATCTGCATCAAGATCGGCACAACATCATGGGCCGTATGGCCTGTTCAGTGCTATACTGTTCTATGTTAAAATTCAACACTGCAAAGCTGACTGATTTGGCAAATATTAGCATTGGTATTGGTTTATTATTGTCACCTTTACTGAGGTACAGTGAAAAACTTGTCTTGCGTACTGTTCCTACAGATCAATTCATTATACAGGGCACTGAGGTAGTACAGGGTAAAAACAATAACAGAATACACAGTAAGGTGTCACAGCTACAGAGAAAGTGCAGTGCAGGTAGACAATAAGGTGCAAGGTCACAACAAGGTAGATTGTGAGGTCAAGAGTCCATCTCATCATATAAGGGAACCGTTCAATAGCCTTATAAAAGTGGGATAGAAGCTGTCCTTGAGCCTGGTGTTATGTGCCCTCGGGCTCCTGTATCTTCTGCGTGATGGGAGAGGGGAGAAGAGAGAATGTCCTGGGTGGGTGGGGTCTTTGATTATGCTGGCTGCTTCACCAAGGCAGTGAGAGGTATAGACAGAGTCCATGGAGGGGAGACTAGTTTCCGTGATGTGCTGGGCAACAGGTAATCAGTGTCATAATCAGTCACCGTTGTCAACTGCAGTTCAGTTGGTCATACTCTCAGTTCTAATACAGAAGGTTGTGACAATTGAACATTAAATCCAGGTTGACACATTGGTGCAGTACTGAGGTGCAGTACATATCCACAGCTGAAAATCACAGAGAATAATCCATGTTCTATCACTTTTTCTGTAACTGTAACACTATATTCTCCATTCTGTTTTCCTTTTTACTACCTAGATGTATTAATTTCTGAATGGCACACAAACAAAAGCTTTTTACTGTGATTCTGATTCCAATTCCTTGGAACCAATTCTGATCCCAATTCCTTGGCACACTGAAATTATCAACAAGTACGGTGCATATCCACCAGTACCTTTGAGATACCTTCATCTGCTATCGCCAAGTTAATTTTTGATACAGAATTCATCAGTCAGGGCATTGAGTAGAGGAGTTGGGTAGTTATATTGCAGTTATGTAAGATGTTGGTGAGGCCACACTTGGAATATTGTGTCCAATTTTGGTCACCCGGTTATAGGAAAGATGTTATTAAACTGGAAAGATTGCAGAAAAGATTTACCATGATGTTGCCTGGACTTGGGGGCCTGAGTTACAAGGAGAGGTTGTGTAGACAAGGACTTTATTCCCTGGAATTTAGGAGATTGAGGGGTGACCTGATAGAGCTATACAAGATCATGAGGGGCATAGACAGGGTGAAAATACATAGTCTTTTTCCCCCAGAAAGGGTGTGCTAAAAATAAGAGGGCATAGGTTTAAGATCAAGAGGCAAGAGATTTAAAAGAGACATCAGGGACAGCTTCTTCACACAAACGGTGGTGCATAGTTGGAATGAGCTGCCAGAAATAGTGGTTGAGGCAGGAACATCAGCAACATTTAAAAGCCATCTAGATAGGTACATGGATAGGAGAGGTTTAGAGGGCTCTGGGCCAAACGCGGGCAGGTGGGACTAGCTCGCTGGGCAACGCAGTTGGGTGAGTTGGGCCGAAGGGCCTGTATCCATGCTGTATGACTCTATGACTCTAATTTAGACAGAAATTTAGAAATCTGCAACTAGCCCTGCCCTCAGGTAAAGCAAACTAAAAACACTGAGAAATAACTGCTGAGAACTGACTTTCAAACCTCCAGAATGTGTACCCAATTATCAACCGGTCTGGCAGCATCCATGAGAAATAGAAACAAAGTCTGGAACCAATTCAAATCGGTGACCTTTCATCAGAACTGTTTTGTCCTGAAATATTAACTCTGCTGCTCTCTCCGTCAATGCTGCCTGATCTGCCAAGTGTTTTCAGTATTTTGGGTTTTTTTATTTTAGATTTCTGGCATCTGTAGCATTTTGCTTTTGAATTAAAGCCTGAATATGTCAGTCCCAGTAAAATGGCTCTTTTTATATATTGAATCATCCTCTTAAATGCGAGACAAATGCAACAGTAAGCCAAAGAGGTCCGTAACATGATTTAAATAATTTTTAAAGACATATTAAAGCCTTCTCAGTTACTCTAGTAATCTCTACACTTTATGCAATTGATTTGATAGTGGTTTGCAACATACAGCTATATTTGTTGAGCTTATTCTCGTCTGTGATTTCCACTTATAACCGATTCGGTTGCATTATGTCATACAAAGAAAATGATACATTTAGAGACAGCTTTGAGAGCACGGATCTGGATGTCCTCTGCAGTGTTTGGAAGCTTTATATTTCACTAACTTACAGAACATCATACATAAGTACCAGGAAATTCACTGTCAGCAATCTGCTAGCATGGCAATGTATGTCAGGTATTTCTGTGATGGGGAGGAATTTCCCTAAATTACATGAGTCAGTTGTGGTTCTCCAAAAGGTTATAGTTTCAGGTCTCAGTACAGAGAAGCTGAGCTTCAGAGCAATAATGGCAGAGGTCCCTCCTTCCAGAAAAAAAACTAAATGAACAGATATTGCCACTGAGCGCAAGAAGCGCAGTAACAAAAATGAACAATAAATGAATAGAGAATACACAAGAAAGCTGATAGATATGATCCAATAGCTGATGTACAGACATCATCACATGATTACCAAGATCAGGAATTAGATATTCTAAGGTGCTTAACATCCAAACTGATCAGGTTAAGTAGAAAAGTAGGTAGAGGCTGGGATAGGAGACCTAATAATAAAGGATGATTTAAGGACAGTACTGATAAATAATTTTGGCTCAGGAGAAAGCAGATTCAGTATGGGTGGATAACAAGGGACAAAAAGTACTGGTTAGAATAGTTTACAGGCCCCTTACATAAGCAACACTGTTGCAGGAAGAGTTGATCATCTAATAAGAAAAGCTTACAGCAACGGTAAGACAATAATTATGAAAGATGTTAGTCTTTATATTGACTAAATAAGTCAAGCTGGCAAAAGCAGTTTGGAGGACAAGTTCACACAATGCATTAGGGACAGTATTCTGCAGCAATATGCCATTGAGCCAAGTAAAGAACAGGTCATCTTAGATCTTATGTAATGAGATAAAGTTAACTAATAATCTCATGGCAAGGAATCAGCTGGGAAAAGTGATCAAAATATGATAGAATTTTGTATGCAGTTCAAGGGAGAGTCTGATCAGTCAGGATCCAAAGCCTTGAATTTAAATAAGTCCAATTTTAAAGGGATGAAAGCTGGGCTAGCTGAAGTAGATCAGAAAATTAGATTCATAGCTTTTACGGTGGATGAACAATGGCAAGCATTTAAAGAAAGGTTTCAAAATCCTTCACAAATTTCAATGGGAAATTAAAAACTCTTCTGGAAAAATTATCCATCTATGGTTAACTAAGGAGGATAACACTGTATTTGATTAAAAGTTTGAGAGAGTTTTACAAAGCTGAATGACCAAAGAATTGATTAAAAAGTGAAACGACACATTATGAGAAGAAATATAAATAAGGTCACAACAGCAAAAACAAATGGGATCCCAGAAAAACAACGGAAGGAGAAATTATAATGGGCAATAAAGAAATAGCTGAGACATTAGACAAGTACCTTTTATCTGTTTTCACTACAACAGACAATCAATGCAGCAAAATCAGAAGAGAACTAAAAATCTACCAGAGTACTGGAGAAAATAGGGGACTAAAACATTACAAATTCTCAGGACCTAACAGTCTATATTCCAGGATTCTTAAGGGGATGGCTGCAGAGAGAATACATATTAGGGATGTTCTTCCAACATTCCTTAGAGTCTAGAACAGTTACAGCAAATTGGAAGGTGGCAAGCATAACTTTTAATAAAGGAAGGAGAGAAAATATAGAGAACTGTAGACCAGATAGCCTACCATCTGCTATCGGCAAAAAACTAAAATCCATCATTGAGCATATTGCAACAAAGCATTTAAAAATCAGTATATGATTAGGCAGAGTCAATATGGTTCTATAAAAACTATAAATCTGATGGGAGTTTTGTTTGAGGCTGTAACCTGCAGAATGGATAAGGTTCAACAAATTGGTGTAGTATATTTAAATTTCAAAAGACATTTGATTAAATACCAAACAAGGATTGTCATATAAAACAAGGGGTCAAGAGGTTGAGGGTAATATATTAACATGGAAAAAGAAACACACAACAAACACTAAATATTGGTGGGAATTATCTGAGCACCACTAAACAGTAGCTGTAATACCGGAAATGACATAAGCAGGAAATTAGCAGTTTATATAACTGGGATAATACAGTATCACGAAGGACTTTAATTGAGATGAAGACTGGACAAATTAAATTAGTGATAATTAAGTGCAGAATGAATTCATGGAATGATGACAAACTCTGGGGAAAAAGCTACTTTAGATCTATGCAATGCAATGAGAAAGGGTTAATTAATAATCTTTTGCAGGGAAGAGTTGAGGGAACAGTGACCTTAACATGACCAAATTTTACATTGAGCTCTAAAACTATGTAATTCAATCTAAAATTAAGATCATAAGTCTAAACGAAGGAAATATTGAAGGTATGAGGGGAGAGTGGCTATGGTTAACTGGGAACATTAAGGGGTATGACAGTGTACAGGCAATGGCTAGCACTGAAAGAATTAATGCATAAATTGCAAAAAAAAAGAAAATCCTTTAGGGCACAGAAACCCAACAGGAAAAGTGATCTGTCTGTAAGGTATGGGAGAATTTAAAAATGGTATTAAATGAAAGGAAGAAACTTATAAAGTTGTCAGAAATAGCAGGAGGCCTGAGGATTATGAGAATGTTAGATCTCAGCAAATGAGGCCCTGGAAATTAATAAAGAAAGGGAAGACAGACTATGAAAGTAAACTGGTGAGAAACATAAAACAGAGTGTAAGAGCTACAGTTGGCATGTAAAAAAGAAAAGACTAGTGCGGGCAAACGTGGGTCCCTTTCAGAGTCAGGAGAATTTACAATCGGGAATAAGGGATAGCAGCGAAATGAAACAACTACTTTTTATCTACCTTCATGCAACAGGACATTAAAAAACCTGCCAGAAGTAGAGAGAACCAGGGATCTACTGGGAATGAGGAATTAAAGGAATTAGTATCAGTAAAAACAATGTACCGGAGAAATCAGTGAGATAGCTGACAAATCACAAGACTCGATGATCCATATACCAGAGTTTTTAAAAAAAGGTGACTATTGAGCTGGAGAATGCGTTAGTTCTCATCTTTCAAAATTTGATAGGCCCTGAAATGGTTCTTGCAAATTGGAGAGTAGCAAATGTGACCCCACTATGTAAGTAAGGCGGGACAGAGAAATCACAGAGCCACCAATCTGTTAGCCCACATCAATACTGGAAGAGTGATGGAATCTACAATGAAGGACATAATAACAGAACACCTGGAATGGAACAGTAGGACTGAGCAGAGTGAGCATGGATTTATATAAGAGAAATCATGTTTGATTAATCTATTACAATTCTTGGAGCAGAATTGATCAGGGAGAATCAGTGAATGTGGCATACTTAGATATTCAGCAAGCTTTTAAAGAAGTCCCATGCAGAATATTGGTCAACATGGTTAAGAGCACATGGAATTGAGGGTAAAAAACTGGCGTAATTGAGATCTGGTCAACAGGGAGAAAGTAGAGAGTGAGAATAAGCACATTGTAGAAGGCAAAATGGTGGGATGGTTCTGAAGCAGGGAAGATAACAGGACTTTGCAGGGCTGTTACTGGACAGGGGTAGATAAAACTGGTTCAAATCGACCCGAACCACAAGTTGCAGGCTACAGCAAGCTATAGTAAACCCATGCCTGATTACTGGCATAGCAGCTATCCCATAAAACTCCAGGGTGGAAACTTACCACTGCACATACAAGATAAAGATGGAACTGCACATGGCTCATGTAGTACGCAAGGCGCTGGAGTGTGACACTGCAAAAGGCTTACCTCACTCTATGCAGACATAGTGCATGCGGGGTGGAGATAAGGGGGGAGAATAGATAAGAAATAGTAGAAGAATAATGGAATCTTTGGATTGGGGAGCATTTGTTCAAGACAAGTGACTCCCCTGTTGATGCCAGCTTGTAATAAAGAAGGTTTGTTTTGAAGATAAACTTTGGACTCTGTGTGAATTCTTTCTATCTACAACATCTTTCTCAGGTTGGCAGGTTTTGATTAGTGGGGTACTGCAGGAATCGGAATTTGGGCCCCAGCCATTATCAACGACCTAGCTGAAGGAACCAAATGTTATTTTCCAAGTTTGCCGATGACACAAAGCTAGGTGGGACTGGGAGTCAGGAGCAGTATGTAAAAAGACTTCGAGAGGATATAGACAAGCTAAGAGAGTGGATGAGAACATGGCTGATGGAATATAAAACGGGAAATTGTGAGGTCATCTATTTGGTGCAAAAACCAGAAAAGCCAAGTATTTTTTAAATAGTGGCAGAATTGGTAACATTGAAAAACATGGAAATATAGGCTTCATTGTCCGCAAGTCATTGAAAACTAACCTGCTTGTGCAGAAAGCAATAAGGAAGGCAAATAGTTTGTTGGCCTTTATTAGAAGAGGATTTAGTACAGAAATAAAGAAGCTTTACCTCAATTATGTGGGACGTTGGTGAGACAGCATCTGGAACACTGCGTACAGTTTTGGTTTCCTGACCAAGAAAAAGCTTATACTTGCCATAGAGAGAGTGCAACAAAAAATTTGCAAGAGTGATTCAACGGATGGCAGTTTTGCCATATAAGGAGACACTACACCTGTACTCCGTATGGCTAGGAAGACAAAGCTGGATGCAGGGAGAATGTTTCTGCTGGTTGAGAAATCTAGAAACAGTGATCGCAGTCTCAGAATAATGGGTCACCAATTAGGACTGAGATGAGAAATTTCTTCACTCAGGCTGGTGAATCTTTGGAATTCTGTGCCCTAGAGGGCTGTGAAAGCTCAGTCACTGAGTTCATTCCAAATAGAGATTAATACATTTCTGGATATTAAGGGAACCAAGGGATATGGAGATAGTGCCAGAAAATGGCGCTAGGGTAAAAGATCAGCCATGATCTTGATGATTAGCAGAGCAGGTTTGAAGGGCCAGGCAGTCTACTCTTGCTCCTGATTCCTACGTAACACCGCACTAACTAGAACGCTGCCAATTATTGGGTGTGAGGCAGCAAAGTTCAAGATAGATGCACTCCGAAGTAATTGCTATTCTCTCAAGGGAGCAAATAGCATTTTCACTCATCTGCTGAAACCCAGCAGTAGTTATAGAACCTAGTGTGTGTGACATTTTGTGGCCTTTGAGAAAATCTCTTAGAAAGATAATCAGTGCCAATTTGGACAGCTTTTCATTTATTAAAGATGATCAGCATCAATAGGCTCAAATGGCGACATTGCTCATTAGTAGCAATAATTAAATTGGTACCTCTGGCAACGTAACTGATTTCACTGCCATTTTAACCCAAGGCAAAGCTACAATCACCAGTCTACTTCAATGGTGTCAGGGTGTTTAGTCTTGGAGGTTTTGAATTAAAGAGAAATCAAACAAAGTACAGTCCCAATGGAAAGAAGGGAGATCTAGCATTTATAAACCATCTTCCATGCCCATGAATGTTTCAAAGCACTATACAGCTGATAATTTACTATAAAGCACAGTCACTATTGTGATGCAGGTACATGTCTGCACTGATACTACATCATTGCCCCCAGATATTTTAATCCTTCTCACCACAACGCTGTATCTTCCAACAGGCTTTTTGCTGATACAGAGGTATTCTACAGGATAAATGGGAAACTGTTCAACCTAGGTCACTTCCACTCCAGAACCAAGGTCACCCTAATTTCAGCTATCAGATGATGTCTGGATTAGCATATGTCCAGAGACTCAGAGCAGTGCCATTAATGATTTGTTTATTGAAGCATACAACTGAATGGGTCTTACACAATACCACAAAACAAAGATCCTCTATCAATATGCCAATACTGCTGTCTGACAGTGAACATCCATGATAAGATCCTGGAAAATGTGGACCAGTTCCCATATCTCGGGAGGCATCTCTCAGCGAAGGCAGACGTCAACAATGAAGCTCATCATGACCTTCAAAATGCCAGCAGAGCCTTTAAACATTTGAGGAAAAGGATATTTGAAGATCAAGATATCAAACCCAGCACAAAGTTCATCATCCACAGAGCACTGATAATCTCGGCCCTTCCATATGGTTCTGAGACATGGTCTACCCACAACAGCCACCTCAAAGTAATGATAGGTATCACCAATGCTGTCTCCACAAAATCTTCCAAATCCATTAGCAGTATAAGCAAACCAACCCCAGCATCCTCTTCCAGGCCAGTCCAAGGTCTGAGGCCCTAATCATACTCTGAAGGGCAAATCACATTGCTTCCATGCCCAACCGAGGCCTTTCAGCTCTGAACTCACAAGAAAAGATCATCAGGTGGGCAGAAATAATGATTCAAGAATATTCTTAAAGCCTCCTTGAAAACATATAACATTCCTTTTGAATCAATGGGAATCCCTGAAGTGACACAGCTCGAAATTTGAGAGGGCATTTGGTATCTCAAATCCATGTGTTGGGGGCATAAAGGAGCCCAACATAAATGTTGGCTGGAGTGCACCACCTCCCAAACTACCACCCGTGCACCCGTCATCCACTTCCCATCCCACCTGTGGCCAAGTCTGAGGATTCCATTCTGGTTTCATTAACCCTAGAACATGTACAGCGCAGGAACAGGCCCTTCGGCCTACCATGTTTATGCTAACCATGATCCGCTTTCTGCTATCTTTGTAAAAAATGGGCCTCATAAATCCCCTTTAAACTTCCCTCCTATCACCTGAGATTTATGGCCTCTCGTATTTGACATTTCCACCTGGGAAAAAAACTGACTATCTATCCTATCCATGCATCTCATAGTTCTATCAGATCACCCCTCAGTCTCTGATGCTCCAGAGAAAACAATCCAAGTTTGTCCACCTCCTTGTAGCTAATATCCTCTAATCCAGGCAGCATCCTACTAAACCTCTTCTGCACCCTCTCCAAAGCCTCTGCATCCTTCCTGTAATGCAGTGACCAGAACTGCATACAATACTCCAAATGTGGCCTCGTCAAAGGTTTATACAGCTGCAACATGACTTCTTGACTTTTATACTCAATGTCCCGAGCGATGAAGGCTAGTATGCTATACGCCTTCTTTAACCCCTATCTGGAGTGGAGGCCAGTCATCCTCGATCCCAACGGACCCCTAAGAAGAGAAGGTAGATGTGTTGGTTGATGTATGCACATCAAGATTCCATAATGAAATGGTGATAAAGGGATAAATGACAGTACCCCTTTGTTCTTTTTCAAACAGCACCAAGGGATCACTAACATCCACCTGAAAGGACTTGAAAGGTTTCAATTTAATGTTTCATCCAAAATACAGCTGTCCCAAAAGTTTAGCTTTCTCTTCAATATTAAGGGTAAATCTAGGTAATGTATCCAAGTCTCTGGATCCTGAATGTCATCAACAAGTTCAGGGAGGACATGCAATCTAAGTAATGTTTTAGAAGCAATTCAAGCTCCCCACTTGATAACACCAACAGGGAAAAACAGACTTCCAATAAACAAATGGAAATGTTACTTCTGCATCAATAAAATAACAGAAACGAGTTAGGGTTGTGAAGAGATTATTCATTTCTGCTGCAGGCCACTTACAATCCAATAAACCATCTACATCTTCCCATCTGTTCCTAATTCCTCCTGAGGGTATCAAACCAGGTAAATCTTATCTATCATTTATTGGCTCCATCATTTCCCTTTAACCTATTATGACTCCCAGGCCCCAGATGGGGAGAAAACATCAGGACACGTCATCAATCCAATTTTCTTTACTCTCAAGTTCTGACCAAGTTCTGATGAAAAGTCATCAACCAGAAAGGTTAGTGCTGTTTCTCTCTCCACAGATTACTGCTCACATAATCTGTTCCCTTAACCTAAATCGCAGTTTAACAGAGAGACTCGGGATACTCCCAGACCTGAAAGATGGATGCTTGCAAACAAATGAAAATACAAATTAGGAGCAAGAGCAGGTCACTCACAGATCTCTCTCTTGTTTGAGGCCACCACTCTCTGACACTTGCATGGTACAAATGTGAGTTGCTACTTAACAGCCTATGTCTGAATATTGATAAAGTCTTGCAGCATCCAGGAATGGACCGTTTCATTTTCTGAAGAGATGTGAATGGAACATTGTGCAATCATCAGTGAACATCTCCACTTCCGACCTTGTGATGGAAGGAAGGTCACCAATGAGCCCGCTGGAATGAAGATAACTGGGCTGGGGATATGATCCTGATGAATTCCTACAGTAATCCCTGGGCTGGACTGATTATCCTCAAAGAACCATAAACATTTTCTTTTATGTGAGGCTTCAAAGGGATATGGACAAGCTGAGTGAGTGAAAATATGGCTGATAGAACATAATATTCAAAAATGCAAGGTCACTCACCTAAGGTGGATGCAGGAGAAAAACAGATTTATTAAATAGTGAGAAATTGATTAGTGTTGACGTTCAAAGTAACCAAGGTGTGCTTCTAAGCGAGGCGCTGAAGGCCAATATGCAAGTGTAGCAAGCGACTTGGAGGACAAATGACAAGTTAACCTTAATTACAAGAGGGTTTTATTACAGGAATAGCAAACCCTTGGTGAAGCAGTGTGCGCAATTTTGATCTCTTTACTTATCAAAGAATGCACTTGCCATAGAAGGAGTGCAGCAAATATAGACTAGACTGGCTCCTGGAATGGCTTGAGGATAGATTGAGTAGACTGGGACTGTATTATTCAGACTTGAGAAGAATGAGAGGACATCTCATCGAAACGCATGCATTTCTTAAAAGGTTTGACGGGCTGGATACGGTGAGTATGCTTCCCCTGGCTGAGGGGTCAGGGATCAGTGGGCACATTTTTTTCTAAATAAGGGGTAGGCCATTTAAGACCAAGATGAGGAGAAGTTTCTTCACTGAGAGGATGGTGAACCTTTGTAATTCTCTACCTTGGGTTTCTGTGAAGGCTCAGTCATTATGTTCATTCAAGACAGAGATCAATAGACTTCTGAACAATAAGGGAACAAAGGGATTTGAGGACCTGCTGGAAAGTGGAGCTGAGGTAGAAGATAAGGCACAATCTTGATAAATGGCAGAGCCTGGATGGCCTACTCCTGCTCTTACTTCTTACATTCTCATGTATGACACCAGTCATTGAAATGTTTTTCCCTTGATGTTCATGGATTTAGTTTTACCAAGATCCTTGGTGCCACACTCAATCAAATGATGCTTTGATGTCAAAGGCAGTCACTTTTCCCTACCTTCTGAAATGTAACTCTTTGGTCCAAGCTTGGACCCAGGTTGTGATGAGGTCTAGAGCCAAGTGGTCCTGGGAAGTTCAAAGTGGGCATTGGTGAGCAAGTTATTGGCGAGTGTGCTGTTTGATGGCACTGTTTTCCACATGGTTGTAGACTGCAGGAAGTGACAACACTTCAAAGGAGTGCAGTCCAACCCATGGCACGAATGGACAAGGGACAGTACATGGAGAAGTAGCAAAGCATGGAAGTGGATTTGCTATAGAAGATTCAATAGGTTTGGAGAGGACAGGCGTTTCTATAACCGTCACCCTGAGACCCGTCCGATGTCGCTTCCTTGATGCAGGGCAAAGGACATGCGGAGAAGACACAAAGTATCCTGTAATTGGAAGGGAATAGGCCAGCATTTGTGCTGCACATCAGTAATGGTGACACAGAAGGAGCAGATATTTACATCCTGTAATCAGAGTAGGGAAGTAGATGAAAATCCAAAAGAGAAACTGCAGATGCCGGAAATATGAAATTGAAACAGAAAATGCTGGAAAAACTCAGCAGGTCAGATGAAGGGTCTTAGACTCAAAATGTTGGCCATTTCTCTTCCCCCAAATGCTGCCTCACCTGCTGAGTTTTTCCTGCAATTTCTGTTTTACCCCTTGATACTCTTGCAGAGATCACTGTCATAAGATACCTTTATTAGTCATATGAACATCGAAGCACACAGCGAAATGCATCTTTTGCGTAGAGTGTTCTGGGGGCAGCCCGCAAGTGTCGCCACGCTTTTGGCGCCAACATAGCATGCCCATAAACGTGGTTCCATTACTTCGATGGTGGATTAATTGTCTAAGCAGTTCATTTTTCAGTTTGATACTAATACTGTCTTAATGGAGACTCCCCACTTAGAAGCAAGATTTGCAAGATGAAAATTTAATTGAGATAAATGAACTGGGTAGCCTACAGATGAAAAAAATGGAAAACATTTTAATTAGTCAGAAATTAAACTGTAATCAATAAACTCATGCAGAAAGGTAAGAAAGCTGAAGTGAGTGCTCATTCATTAAGACATCATTATGTAGCTAGCGATGACGATGTTAAATGAATTACATTCTGAGAGTGTGAAGGAGACAGAGAAAGAAGCAAAAATAGGAATATACGTGATCTTAATTCTTATCCTACCTCAGAAGAATGTAAAACTTTTCATCAAAGATATAATCCCCAGGTAATATTAAATATGAGAGTACTGATGGAAGACATTTGCCCCTTAAAATCTGTGGGCTGCCAGCTCTTCAAATAGATATTTATTCCAAGACCATTTTGTGCTTCCCATAGCATTTTATGTTCTTAATTTTGTTGCAATTTTTTAAACAAATTCCTTGTATGTAACGTCCCCACCTCAGTAACCTTGCCAGGTTCGAATGACTGATCCCCCGCAAGAACCTTGATCAGTTACCAATTTACCAGGCGTCATAATCAAACTTATGCTACCTATGCCAGGAAAAATGATCACAGCCCTAAATGGTCACAGCCCTAATGAATTATATTTCATTGCTTCTAAACTTTACTGCTTCACCTGGAGATTGAAGAGTGCCCGTGTGACTGTGCGAAACTGCCTGCAATTCAGCGCTGTAGTTTGTGACCTCAGTCTGACAGGCCGCAGCAGCGTCAGAGGTGGAATTAATTTGCACTGGCACAGTTAGAGACGCTCACATGATACTAAAGCAGAACACTTCAAATTCAGTCTGTAGCAGCCTGTCACCCTGTGATAAATTGCTGTAACTACCACTGCTGGCAAAACAAAACTTTTTGAAAAACAAAGAACGCTGACATCTGGAGCACTGTGACCTGACCTGAGAGATGAGCCTGGAGTTCTGCCTCAACGTCAACGTTTTTGAACTGAAGAAAGGGCAGAAGGTACTGTAGGGTTAAGGCAGCTGTGAGAAGCTGGAAAATAAAACCCTGCAAGGAAGCTGCTGCCCTGAATGTGCTGCCCCCTTGCTGTAAGTCACCGTCTCAAAGAATCCTACCACGCTGGAGTCCTTAACCTGTCACCCCATGTACAAAATGAGGTGCAGCATCCTCACACACAAAGAACCAACCCTGGTTACTCTAACCAGTACAGCTGCTGAATCAGTACCGTGTGCATACTTTGCCAACACAGCTACTCTCCTGATCCAAGCCTTGGCTATCCATCCTCACCCTTACAGTTGACCCAGGAAACAATCACTGTTGGCAGGGAAGTTCAATGCAGTGCAATTAAGCATTCCACAGTTGTCCCACTTTGAAGATAGGACGGGAAACCCAGCTCACATCTGTCCTCTTAGCTGAGAATAACAGATTCCTCAAGCGCTGCCTTGAAGGAGAGTTGAGGACTTCACCTCTTGCCCCGACCTATATTTATTTTTCAACCAGCAGTGATGATAAACTATTTAAACATTTAAATATTTAGTACTTGCAAGGCCTTGCTGTGCAGAGATTCTTTTCTTCTCTTCTCTTCTCAGGCAGTCCCTGGGGTCAAGGATGTTCTGAGTAGTGGAAAACACTTGTGCATATTTCTCTATTATTAAATGTGAAATGGCCTTTACCATAGAGACTTGACAGAACAAGCTACTTGGTCCAATGGCGAGGAGGTCCAAGGCAATTGGAGATCCAGCTATGCTCTACAGACTTTCCATTCACATGGATGTGGACATTCAAAACCACTCACGCACCATTCTACATAGAAACCACCAAACCCCTTGATTAGATTCCAGCCCCTACCAGCTATCAGTTATTCTTTATACAACTCCGAAACCCCTTGGCTAGATTCCAGCCTACAATTCCATCCTGGGTATCTGTTATTCGATATACAAACTCTTCCTTGTACCAACTCCCAGCTGGTGTAACCTTCCTTGCCCATATGTAGGGGTTTCACAGACCCATATATGCCTCCTCCCCAGGGCTCTACAGCCAAAGATTCAACCCAGCAACACTTCAAAATTATTTAATTGGCTGCAAGTCATTTAGGATCTCGAGTCCTGAAGGGCTGCGTAGATAGGAATCCTTCCTTTAATTTAACCACATCTTAAAGAATTTCACAATGAACATTCTGGCTGATGCACTTTAAAAACTATACACTGAAACAAAACCCATTATAAACTATTGTGGTGTATCAGTTACTATTATGACAGATATTACATGGCATACATGATCTGGATTGCATTCCTCTGTGGTATAAATTTACTGCTAAGTATTTTAAGATCAGTATGAAAACCTGATTTAGCCACTTACCTGGCAGGCATTATAAAGCAACTGGTGTTCAATTTTCTTAATCCCAAGGATCTGCTGGAACATTTCATACAATTGTTCCTTGCTAAGAATAAGCTCAGACACTGCACTTAAGGGCATCCGGGCAGGCTTACTGCGCAAATCCTCTTCCCCTCTGTAAATCGCATCAAATTTGGCCATCCAGGAACTGAGCACGGTCTCCTTGCTAAGCCCATCGATTTCTGGCAAACTGCGAACCCGTTTCTCGATATTCTTTTTGAAGACGTCTCGAAAATCGTTTGCCGAGCACCCTCCACTGTTAACCATCCTGGACACACGATCACTTCTGAGAAAAATCTGGTTTATGAAAACAAAGGGAAAATGCTGGTAAATTGGAAACCAGTAACATGTGGCTTAAATGCTAATTCACAAGTTTGTGTTTTGTGATCCATATCAGCCTCTTCCCATCCATTTCAGCCAATCATCTGGCATAGGGGAAAAAAACAGAAAATGCAGGAACCTGAAACAGAAATGCCAGGAGAACTCAGCCAGTCAAGCAGCATCTGTGGAGAAAGAAACCAGTTATTATTTCAGGAACCCTTCCACACAACTGGGCAGAGAGCAGAGGGTGTATCGCTTTCAAAGTAGAGTTGGTGGAAGTAGTGAAGTGTAAAAACAAAAGACTTTACCACGTGTTAGGTAGTGAGTTCAAATTCTTTTCACGAAGCTTAAATCTAAAATAAGGTTTGAACATGATATTCCATCATTCGTCAAGCACAGGGTAGGATCCAATGATTAATTCCAGTAGTTACAATCAAATAAATTTTTCTCTTCATAATCCTGAATACATTACTTAAGGCTTTCCCAGTCATTATGGATTGTGGTCATTCCTATATCAGAGTTACCATTCACCTTAGGGATCTATTTCGACTTTAAAATCAATAGCATAGGAGAATGAAAATAGATAAGTCAGGACATAAAAGGAAAAGCTTTAAAAGTACTTTTCATTAACTTCACATTTGACTAGAAGAAATGTTTCTTTCCACCTTGTTCCTTCTCTTTCAATTGATAAATGGCATGTGCTTTTTACGAAAACTGAACTTGTTTTTTCCTTCTAACTATTGCTGGTAGGCTTGCTATCCATTTACAGATTTCCAACATTTGAACCTTTTTTCTTCCTCCTGAGGAAGAAAAACTGAGGGATCAAATTTTATGAGAAGTATAACATTCATGCAACATAAGATTAAAGATTCAGGGATAATTTTACAATGGAAGGCCATTGATGATGCAGAAGATGATGGTTGGGTCCAGGACACTGCCCTGAGGAATTCCTGCACTGATGTCCTGGATCTGGAATGATTGACTACAACTATTTTCCTTTGCGTGAGGTATGACCCCAACTTTCGAGCATTTTCCCCTTGATGCCCTTTGACATCAGTTTTATCATTACACCCTGATGCCACATTCAGTCAAATGCAGCCTCAATGTCGAGAAATATCACCCTCAGTTCAGCTGTTTGGTCCAAGGCCGTGATGAGGTCTGGAGCTGGCAAAACCCCTATTTGGGAACAGGTCACCGATGAGTGGGTAACACAGGATAGCACTGTTGATAATACCTTCAATCATTGTGCTCATGGTTGAGGGTAGACTGGGTCATAATTATCCAAATTGTCTTTGCTTTTGTGAACAGGATAAAATGAGCAATTTTGAACACTGCCAGGTGCCTGCCTGTGTTGTAACTGAAACGTAACAGTTTAGCTGCAGCAGGATCAGCTCTGAAGCAGGAGCCTTTAGTGCTACAGCCGCAATGCTGTCTGTTCCCATAGCCTCTGCTGCATTCACTGTTTCTTGATACCATGTGGAGTGAATCAATTTGGCTGAAGACTGGCTTCCATCACGGTGGGGATCTCAGGAAGAAAAACAGATCAATCATCCACTTGGCACCTCTGCCTGAACCTGGTGGCAACGTTTCAGCCTTGCCTTATGCACTCACCTGTCGGCCGCACCACTGCATGCCCCTTTTACTGTTTAACAGATGTGGAATTCCTGTGTTGTAGCTTCAACAGATTAGATCAACCTGCCACTGCTCCCAGCTTGCCATTCATTCTATATTGAACCAGGGTTTCAGCTAAAGACAATGGTCCAAGGCATCTTATGGATGTCCAGATTAACCAGATATGTTCTGAATGCACCCCATTCAGCATACATCACAATAAAGGACGCTCTCAGTGTGAAGACAAGACTCTGTCTCCACGAGGACTTTGCGGTGGTCACTCCTATCAATCCAATTGTGGATGGATGCATCTGCTAAGGGTAGATCAGTGAGAACGAGGTCAAGTAGGTTCATCCTTCATCTTGGTTCCCAACCTGGCAGCTCTGTCCTTTAGGAGCCATTAAGTGGTGGCATTACCAAGCCAATCCTGGTGATGCACCTTGAAGTTCCCCACTTACTTGCAATGCTTTTCCAAAGTGTTGTTGAACATGGAGGAGCATTGGTTCACTGGCTGAGGGAGGACAGTAGGCTGAGGGAAGAGGAGATTGACATATCCATGTCTGACCTGGTACCATTAGTTGTCATGGGACGTGAGTCAATACTGAGGGTTTCCAGGTCTATTTATATACCAATGAGTGCCACGTTTGGTGGACCTGTTCTGCCAATGGGACAGGATGCACCCAGGGATTGTGACAGAGAAATTTAAGCAGGTTGTCCACAAGGTATGATTCTGTGAATATGCTTACATCAGGCTGTTACTTGACTAGTCTGTAGTGTGACATGCTTGCCTTCAATGGTCGGGGCATTGAGTATAAGAGTAAGAAATTCATGTTGCAGTTGTATAAAACTTTGGTTAGGCTGCACTTGGAGTACTGTGTGCAATTCTGGTCACTCCATTACAGGAAGGATATGGAGGCTTTGGAAAAGATACAGAAGAGGCTTACCAGGATGCTACCTGGATTAGAAGGTATGAGCCAGAAGAAGTTGGACAGACTTGGGCTGTTTTCTCTGGAGCCTTGGAGGCTGAGGGGAGACCTGATAGAAGTTTATAAAATTATGAGAGGCATAGATAGAGTAGACAGTCAGAATCTGTGTTGCAGAGTAAAAATGTCAAATACTAGAGGACGTGCGTTTGAGGTGACAGGGGAAAAGTTTAAAAGAGATGTGCAGGGCAAATTTTTTTTTGTAGACAGAGAGTTAAGGGTGCCTGGAACGGGCTTCCAGGTGTAGCATGGAAGCAGATACAACAGTGGCATTTAAGTGGCTTTCAGATAGACACATGAATATGCAGGGGATGCAGGGATATGGATCATGTGCAAGCAGAAGAGATTTTCTTTAATTTGGCATCATGTTCAGCACACACATCGTGGGCCGAAGGGTCTGTTCCTGCGCTGTTCTCTGTTCTTTGACAGCTAATTCAATTTTGACACCGGTCCCAAGCTGTTTGCAGGGAAGCCCTTGCCTTGGTTGACTGCAGGGGTCCATTCAGTTTTTTCCTTTCCCTTTTTCAACGTAGGGTCATGGTATTATCATAAGTGGCTTGTCATAAGAGTCAACCACATTGGTGGCTCTGTACAGGCTAGATTGGTTAAGAATAGCAGATTTCCCCCGGTGAAGGGCACTCATGAAACAGATTGTTTTTTCACAAAACACTGGTAGTTTTGTGGTCATTACTAATGGCTAGTTCCTTTTAAAATTCCACACGTCATGGTGGGATTTGAACTTGGGTCTCTGGGTAACTAGTCTGACAAATTAGCTGCTGTGCCATGCTGGACAGATGAGCATGACTCAATGAAGAAAGCTGGATCAAAAATCATAAAAAATGCAAGGTTCTGTAAACAGGATTTTTTAAAAATATATTTTTGTTATACATTGTGCAAGTGTAATGACAGTTAACTTCCTTATAAGACATTAGGCAGCCAGTAGGATGGTGATAATTACTTGATTCAATAGCCTAATTTTAATAACTCAGACTGAGTAGCAAATTATCCTAGCTTCTATATCACTATCAGACTGTTATATGAAAAATAGCCTGTATAATAAGTTACTGTACTTCATAAGTAGTTCACTGTGTGAAACGTTTGAGATATTTTGAATTCTGGCTGTTCAAATATTATTAAAATAATGATAGCTAGTTTTAAAAAAGGGAAAGATATTTCCACAGGCCATTGCCATTAAGTCTGAACAAGCACATACCATTCAGAACTCTTCCTCAAGGCTTGCTGTATTAAGTGCTGTATATATTCATCCATTTCAATGCCTGCAGACACATCGAGGTGATAAGGGGCAAAAACATTTCTCCATTCTGAGCTCAGTTGTTATCACAACGTTCAACACCCTCTGCCTATTAAAAGGGAAATCTATTCTCCCCAGACACTAATGTGTATTTACGACATAACAGACATGCTTATTTAAGAAGTATTTTCTCTCCACCATTCTGAGCAGTAGCATTAAATCTCCCTTCCAGTGGGGTCCTGCCTGGATCAATCCTGGTCCCACCATTATAGTTCAAAGGATTTCATGCCCGGCTGCTTCCCGGCACATGGTGTTTCCCTGGCAACACTTCAGTAGCAAATGCAAGCAGACCAGTGAAATAGCTGTGCCTGAAGAGCACAAAATCACCCAGCCTGTAGGGTGGACAATATAGGAAATAGATGGATATTCTCAAACTGAGGACTCCTGTAATATTCTACATTTATAACCCAGGACCACAATTTCCCTTCAAAAGCACAACAGGAAAACAAATTACTTTCATGAGGGACGTGGCTATTTTCAGTGTGTGCTGGTATAATGAAAATTAAACACAATTGTTGTCCTTCTCATTAGCAAATATAACTTGCCTGTTTAAATTAGTCCAACTACCTGTTCCTAGTGCAGTATCATAGGCTGAAATAAATCCAACAAATTCAGCCTTTATAACTTAACCACCCACACCAAGATTCAATTTTAACTTTGTTTTCAGAGGCAAACTGTTTTTTGTTAATGCTTGAATTTGTGTAATGCCTAAATAAAAAGAAAATTCAGTATTTCACAAAAAGAATTACTCTTACATTGCAGTGACTAATTTCTATGGGTACGACTTTGCATTACAAGCTGTCTTCTAATAATAACTCCAGTAATTGGTAAATTGGTTTATTATTGTCACATGCACTGAGGTACCATGAAAAACTTGTCTTGCAGACCGCCCATACAGATAATCCATTACAACAGCGCACTGAGGAAGAGAATGACTGTAATAGAAGTAATGAGCAGATTTGCAGAGAGCAGCTTGCAACAAGTCACCACCCTCCTGCACCACCTTTGTGGGTTTGGATATCAAGTGCAAAACATGCAATTAAAACTTTTAAACTTATGGGAATAGATTTTTTTTTGCATAGTTCAATAATTTTGTTGGCTCAGGCAGCATCTGTGGAGGGAAATGGACAGTCAACATTTTGGGTTGAGACTCTTCATCTGGACTGAAAAATAGAGGAGAGGTAGCCAGTATAAAGTGGTGAGGGGAAGGGATGGAGCAAGAGCTGGCAAGTGGTAAGTGGATCCAGGTGAGGAGGGGTGATCGGCAGATGGGGGACAGAAGAGTGGAAACAGCAACAAGAGGCTGGGAGGTGATGGGTGGGAGGGCAACAGAGTGCTGCAGATGATGGCGTTTGATAGGTGGAGCATGGAACCAAATAAAGGAAGGTGGGGAGGGCAGATGGGAACAACGGGGGCGGGGACCCAGTGGGAGGAGTGTGTGGGTGATGGGCTGACGGAGTAGGTGGACAAGGTGAAAGAAAGTGGAAAAAAATGTGGTGATGGGGGCTGGGGTGGGTGTAAGAGAAATTGGGTTGATCAGGAGGAGAGAGAAAGGGCACAAAGAGGGAGCAGGTTACCTGAAATAGGAGAATTCGACGTTCACGCCGTTGGGTTGTAGACTACCCTGGCGGAACACTGCTCCTCTAGTTCTCGTTTAGCCTTCACCCTGGCAGCGGAGGAGGCAGAGGTCAGACGGGCCGGGGTCGGAATGGGGAGGGGGATTAAAATGGCTGGCAGCTGGGAGCTCCAAATGGCCATGACGGACGGAGCACAGGGGTTCGACAAAGTGGTCGTCTATTCTGTGCTTGGTCTCACTGACTGAGCTGGCACTGCAGTTGCTCTGCCTGCCTGCTGCCACCCACAGAAGAATATGATAACCTCATCCAGCTCAAAAAGTCAACCACTTTATTGACATAAATTTCATGCCTGTGGATGAAAACCCACTTTATAAAAAAAAAGCAAAAAGGGCCTTTAATCCGAGGACTGGGTTGACACTTGATCAGTGACGGTTGGGTTAGTCATCAAATTGATCCTTGCTGAATCACATTACCCATATTTAACCCTATTTAATGTCAGTTGCAGTTTTTGTTGTGCGAGGTAGGAGTAACAGTAATCCAACAGGACAAAAACACGGGTTTCATTTAGAATCCAAATGCAGAGATACCGATTCAGGGGGATATTTTTATATTTTCTTCTGACATAGGAGGCAGCCATTCGGTCCAATGAATCGATGCTGGCTCTTGGAGTACTCCCATCAGTCCCACTCCTCCTGTAACCTATCCTCTCTCACCTGTCCATCAAATCCCCCATGATTCTCCTGTCACTCACCTGCACTGGGGACAATTTATAGTGGCCAATTTATCCATTAGCTTTGGTAGGGGATGATGCTCTTAAACTCAAGCAGTGCATAAGTGATGCATCAAAAACTGTGCTAGTTGAAAAATGGCCCAAAAATTAAGTTTATGTTCTGCGATTCTCACATAGACAACAGTTAATAAACTGAGTGCATGTCGTCTAATTGAAGGAACGTGTAATTTGATTTTCTTTCAAATATGCTGGACAGTATCATTCTGTTGGAGCCTAAAAGTAGGTAACTAATCTTATATATTTTTTTAAAATCAAGCAAATAATAAAACAGAAAAAAAATATAAATTGTAGTAATGAAGTTGGAGTGGTAAATTAAATGACAAACATTCCAGCAGGAATATATTGGTCAATCAAATTTGCAATAAGCTCAGTCTCTAATTGCTTATTATGTAACAGTGATTCTGTAATGATATTAATTTGCAATTTTTATGAATAAAGTGCAGTTGGGGACAAAAAAAATGTAGGAATCTATTCAGTAACTCCTTTCAATTGAAGGCAGAAATTTATAGCTCCATGGGGGAAAGAACAAGCCAAAGGCACTAACATACATCTCTGTCAACTAGCCAGTACCTGCATTATGGGCTGACTAACCTCCTTCTGTACTGTAACATTCAATACCCATTTGAAATACAGTTTTAACAGAATCTGTAGATGAGTAGTGGCAGGGAGATCATGAATTCTCAACCTTGTTTTGATGAGATATCCAGCAACTGGGAAGTGCTTTCTGTGGTTAAACAGAGCTCATGAGTTTGAAGACAAAAATACTGCAGATATTGGAATCAGTCCTGAAGCAGAGTCTCGACCTGAAACACTGACTTACATCTTTTGCCTCCACAGATGTTGCTTGACCCACTGAGTTCTTCCAGCGTTCTATTTTTTGTTCAAGAGCTCATTAGTTCTTTACATTAAATTCGATTTTCCCTCCAACAGGGAGATGAATGCCCTGGATCCACTGGCTGAAGTATTGTTGCTGCCCACACCCTCTCTGTAAAGCACTCTGAAAGTGATCCCTTTAAAATGAAAGCTTTGCAGTACATGAGTCATCTTTAGAAGACGGTTCCCTTTTGAAATCATGGCATCACACTGTTGTTTTGCAACTCTCTAGGTTTTGAGTACAATTCTAAAGGCTGCACGCAAAAGAGGTCGCTCTCAGTCACAGTGCTCTCGTGTATTTTTCCATTTAAATTATTGAACTAACATCCAAGTCAGCATGTGAATAGGCTACACAACAAATTTAGCAAGCTCTGGATTCCCATCTCCTGGTAAATATGACGTTCCTGCCTACCAAATGTGATTTTCTGTTGGCTTCCTGCATTGCCCTGTTAGATCCACCAGCTGCTCCCAGCAAAAGCAAGATTTAGGAACTAAACAACTTGTTGGTTGACCACTGTGACCTTGAAAACCATGGAGATAAATTATAAATCCCAAAATCACAGTTAGATTTGGGGCAGGTGGAAAATAAATATTTGACAAAGAAATTTATCAATATTGCATCAAGTATTGCATGTTTTTTTTAAACTTTAACAAATGTCAGCTGGCTTTTTATAGCTCAGGAAACCCTGCAGGTGAAAACAAGAAAGAAGGGGTCAGCCCACAAGTTAAGTGGAATTACAGCATGGGTCATGGGCTATGAGTGTTTTCTTCAGAGAAACTTTTCATGTACAGTGAATTGTGAATTAATATCTTTGCAGATTCTTGCAGTATTGCTACCCCACCACCCCGCTGCCAATTCCAATCTATTCCCCCTATGAACTTCACCCACCTCTATGATATCCCCGCTTTCCCTCCTCTGCTCCAGGCTACTATTTCCCATGGCTTTCCAGCCAAAGAGCCAGTCAGTCCTTCAACTAAGAATAGGGAAGTAAATTATCATTAAAAGGGGTGAGGCTATTGAACTTCTGTGTTAACAGACAGGTCAAACAAGTAATTAGGAAGGTGAATGGAATGTTAACCTTCGCTACAAGGAGGCAGAGGACGATAGGAAGGAAGTATTGTGACAACAGTGCAGAACTTTGATGAGACCACACCTGCAGCGTTGCGTGTAGCAGTCTTCATGGAAGGATATGTTCGTTCAGAGGTGATGGGGGAAGATGTACAAGATCAGTCCTGCAGAGTTGAGGAAAGATTGAACAGGGCCTATGCTTTCTGGAGTTTAGATGAATTACAGAAATCTCACTGAACCAGAATTCTGAGCTGGCTTGGTAGGATTGATGTAGTGAGCATGTTTTCCCAGGTGGAGAAATCTAGAACTAGGGGTAATCTAGAACCAGGATAAGGTGCTGACCACTTCAAAACTGAGACCTGGAGGAATTTGAAGGTCCTGAATCTTTAGGATTCTCGATGTAGGGAGTTGCGGATGCTGAGTCATTAAATATATTCAAGGCTGACATGGATCTTTGAGCTAGAGTCATGTGGTTGAGCAGGAAGTTACTGCAGCTGTGATGAATGTAGGAGCAGATGGAAGGAGACACGTACCCTGCTCCTGTCCCCATTTCAAATGTTCGTAAGATGTTATGTTTGTTTTAATACAAAAAAAGACTCCATTTGCCATATGATAACTGATTAATTTATCACATGAAGGGATCCTGAAATAACCCACACTTGGTCCTCTGTGCCAATTCTTCCTGAGCCTTGTCTTTCAACTTTACAATACGTCACCCAATCTCTGCAGCATCTGATAAGATCAATGGACAAGGAAGCAAAATGCATTTCATTTTAATGAGCCAAAATAATTAAGGCATTCTAAAATCACTGAGATTACTGAATGCTGAATACTTTATCTGGAAAAAAAATAATTTTGCAGCAGGCTTTGAATGGTATTTCTGCAAGTAGAATGGTACTTGAATTAATTTCTGCAATGGTAGGTCAAATATGATGGCAGAATGTAGTCTTAATGGTAGGACTCTTGGCAGTGAGGAGGATCAGTGGGATCTTGGGGTCCGAGTCCATAGGACACGCAAAGCGGCTGTGCAGGTTGACTCTGTGGTTAAGAAGGCATATGGTGTATTGTCCTTCATCAATCGGGGAATTGAATTTAGGAGCCGAAAGGTACTGTTGCAGCTATATAGGTCCCTGGTCAGACCCCACTTGGAGTACTGTGCTCAGTTCTTGTCACCTCACTACAGGAAGGATGTGGAAGCCATAGAAAGGGTGCAGAGGAGATTTACAAGGATGCTGCCGGGAATGCGGAGCATGCCTTATGAAAGCAGGTTGAGGGAACTCGGAGCATCGGAGGATGAGGGGTGACCTGATAGAGGTATATAAGATGATGAGAGGTATTGATCGGGTAGATATTCAGAGGCTTTTCCCCAGGGCTGAAATGGTGGCCACAAGAGGACATAGGTTTAAGGTGCTGGTGAGTAGGTATAGAGGAGATGTCAGGGGTAAGTTTTTAACTCAGAGAGTGGTGAGTGCACGGAATGGGCTGCCAGCAACGGTGGTGGAGGTGGATACAATAGCGTCTTTTAAGAGACTGTTGGATAGGTACATGGAGCTGAGAAAAATAAGAGGGCTATGGGTAAGCCTAGTAATTTCTAGGGTAGGACCAAGTTCGGCACAGCTTTGTGGGCTGAAGGGCCTGAATTGTGCTGTAGGGTTTCTATGTTTTCTATTGCTGGGGAGAGGGGGGCTAATGCGATCTTAAAGGTAAAGTTCTTGATAACCTTTTCTTTCATAGTTTCTTTCACTTGGAATTCATGTTAATTAGGAAAGGAATCAATACTAATTATTCATTTTAGGTGTCATTGCCAGCAGAATCAAGATTTCATGCCAGATACTGCAACTAAAGGAATGTGTCTGTCAGTCTGCACATGCATTAAAATCTGTTGAGCATACACTTCTCAGGAAGTCTGAAAATCAAATTTCCCCTGGAATATTTAGTTATCATACTCAGAGCTGCAGACACAAGGTTTCGAATTGTAAAAGCAATACTACTTAGAGTTGCCACTGAAAAGACTCATATAAAGGGTGAGATTATTCCCACTGCGTCAGCCCAGTTGGAAGCCCTCATCCAAGCCTTGATTTTAGTCATAGTTTTGGGCAAAACAGCTGGGAGCTTTACACTCCCTTTGGCCATACTCCATCTGACGTGGACAGTCACAGAAGTGAAGAGGATCCATTTTTCAATCCCAATAATGTTTACCTGGTTGAAGTAGTCGTCCACACAAGACACATTTTCCATAAATCCAAATTAAAAGTCTCAAGTATTTGCTTGTGGTCACAATTTACAACCCATTTACAAAACTGCTACAGTGCACTGCTCTCAGTCAGATAGCAGCCTATCACAACACGTCGGCGATAATATTCTCTTAACACTTCTCAAACAGCTAATGAGCCATTTGCTCAGTTTGTGTCAGAAAATTCACTAACACAGCAACAGCATAGATAAATGAAGATAATGGCTCAACAGTTGAGAAAACCCAGTGCTAGTGGCAGACCCTGTCTGCTCTCTGTGTCTCAACAGTTGGCTACTGGTTCTTGAGACGTAGATGGACGGGTCCTGAAGCAATAAGCAGTTCATGATACACCAGCTTACACAGGTGAGAGTACCAGCTCATTAATGTGCTATAAAACTCACCTGTTGCTTGAAATGGCTGTAGTTTAAAAGCCAGTTAACACAAAGGCTCTGACCCCATGATTTGAGATCAGCAAGTTCAACAGTATGAGGCCAAGGTATGAGGGTATAAGCATTTGGCAATTCTTGCAGTTGAAGGAGTACAGATTTAAAAAAAGTGGGATGCAAGTAGAACCTCAGGAATGTTTGGAGGTGTAAACAGTGCTGATAGCTTGCTGGTTATCAGAACAATTATAATTAGAGATGGTGGCTGAGACCCAGTGGTTTGAAACAACATGAAATCACAGGCACAAGGATGCTTTTCCTCCCTGTGCTACATTGATACGGCTAGGCTTAATAACCACAATGACAATACTGCAAGTACAAAATGTCAACTGCCACTTTACAGCATCAGTTGCAACTCAAATGCCAGCTTGATGCTAAGTGTCACAGACAAGCCGATTTGCAATGGCTTCGTCCAATATTTCCTCTAACACGCTGCAGCTGCGCTTCGGTTCCTGGAGGAAGATCTCTGTCGGGGACAATACTGCCCACAAGCACAGGACAACAACTAATAATAAACGTTGTGTCTTTAAAACTTCACTGGGCACCCGTTTCAGGAAGCCTCTTCCTTGTTTTGAATTAAACTGTCAGTTACTATCACAGAGCTGATGGAACAGGTAAATCATGTTATACGCTTAGGTGCTAATTGTCACAAAACAGCTGGCATTCTGAATATTAGTCAATTTTTTCCTCGAGGCTGCAAAACTCCAGAGGCCATCAGCAAACTCAGTAAAGGAGACTGCCACCTGAAAATGTGGCTGAGAATGCACCGGCTATTGTCAAGCTGACTACGTGAGGAACGCGGTTACTGGGGTTAAAACACTTCACTGACAATGAGCAAAACGCTGCAGCTGAATGGTGATGTGGAAACAGACAGAAAAATAATGTGACAGAGGTAGAAAGGGATGATTTTTATGGCAGGATAACCCGCTCTGTGTAAGATACAGCTGCTGCTTTGGAAAAAAAATAACAGGCAGCCCACCAATTATTCCTGAAAAATCGGTTCTTATCCTTTTGGGTAACTAGGCAACACTAATTAGTTTGCCCCTTTAATGTTCAAAGTGATAAGGGTTTTATGGGAGTGTCATTATCAGTGACTCCTGGCTAGATCATTGTCAGCTACAAGATCTGGATAGCTTGATAATGCATGGTTCACAGAATACAATATAGTACTCAGATATACTTCAGTTAACCACATGAGCAATAGTTCACTTGTGTCACACAGCAACCACACGCAAATATATGAATCTTACATAGTTAGATCATAGAAGTGGTTTTGTGACATTCACAAATACCTAGAGGCAACTCCAGTTTGCTAATAGATACTCACGTGTTACTTCACACTTAAATAGGGTGGGTCTCCCCTTAACAAATACAAATAAGAGATGCGTGAAAGAGGGATGGTGGCTGCTGAGCAGAAGTTCAATGTTTAGTCTTGTTGGTGGTTGTAGCAAGTCCAGCTGATGCTGTTTCACTTCAATGGTGTAATGTCATGTCCACTTTACAGCACTTACAGTTGGGAGATCTGCTCACGAGTCCTATGCTGGGTTAGACCTAATGCACTGTCCGCAAGTCTGTCATTAGAAAATTGGTTGTAGGTTGCAGGGAAGAAAATACAGTTGCACTGTTTTTAATTATTTGTATCTTGCATCAGATTTAATTGTTTCAAATGTCTTCAACTGCTTTTAGTTAATTTTATTACTTAAAATAGAATACCACATACTTAAAAGTTCAGCCACTTTGACGATAGCAAATCAGGGATTGGGACTTTGCTGGCTATCAAAGGCTTACAAAGAGATCTTGTGGGCAAGGATTGTTCTGGCCCACCCAAATAACAGTTACAAGGTTGGATGTCTTCCTGAAGCTCTGGGTTTGTCGTTTGGATCTGTGACCATCTGAGGCCAGGAGATTGGCAGTCCAGAGCCAGAAATTTGGGGGAATGGGGGAGGTGAGTGGCAAGTGGGAGCATCGAACCCTAGTTTCAACAATAAAAGAGAGTGTTCCCAAGCGTGCGCAAATACTGCTAGTTTCTATGCATAACGTATTGCTCACAATAGAACTGCCATTACATCTCTTGTTATTAATCTAAACACTTAATGGGGCAAAATCTACTCTCTGCTATCTTACTTGAGGCAGTAACACAAATTTTATACTGGCAGCAATTGCATAATATGAGTATCAATATTATTTTCTTCAAACGCCTACTAAAACCACAATATTAAAGATTTTTTAAATCTTTCAATGGACATGTCAGCTAAATCCAAAAGTTTCTAAGTTATGGAACACAAGAATACTCTTTCCAGTTAATCTGAGAGTAATTCCATTAGAGGTAGTTACAGTTCTATAATGAGAATTTACTTAACCAATTAACAGGAAAGCTGGCTTTGCCTTGTTTAAATCAAAGAGTCAATGTCGTAGAGAGATACAGCACATATTCAGGCCCAGAGTCCTCACTCACCCATTTTTACACTAATCCTACCCTAACCCATTTTATTCTCCCCACATTCCTATCAACTCCTTCCCAGATTCTACCATTCACCTGCACAACAGAGATAATTTACAGCAGCCAATTAACCCCACATTTAATCTACATTGAGGGCTTTCTTAAAGGGCTTAGGCATTAGTTGTTCAGGCAAAATACAAAAAAATTGATAGATTTTTCTCATTTAATGGCACATAAGGTCACAGTACCTAGGTGTGTGGACTGAGCTAACAGAACGGTGGAAAGGGGTTGATAGTCAAGCACACTTAGTAGGAATAGGGAACAAGCTATTTCATCTGGAAGTATGATGAATGATCTATTGCACGTTCTAAATTAATGAAAAGTAGGACAGATATAAAGAAGATATTTCCACTTGTGAGCATGACCAGAATCTGGAGGCACATATATATGCAAGACAGTTGCATTAATACATCCAGAGAGATTTCAGGAGAAACTTTTTACCTAGAGTGGTCAAGATGTTTCAAAGGAGCAGTGAGATGAATTGCACATATGTGCATAATGTAGATAATATTGAGGGAGAAAGGAATAAAAGGATTTGGTGAAGAAAGGTAGCAGAAAACTCGTGTGGGCTAAAACACCAGCACGACCAAGTGGCTTGTCCTGAATTACAAACACATTCCAATATTTTGTGGGTGAACCATTCCCGAAGCAACATTTACTTCAAGATCTGCAGGCTGAAATCTACTGCTGAATCACCACGAAGCCATGAAGACACTTTCCCTGGTGTGTTCAAAATGCTGTAAAAGGAGCAAGTAGTTGGCAAGAGGCTGGGCACCACTAAAGGTTAATTTATTTGAACTTTGAAGCAATTTTGTAAGTGGAGAGGGATAGGAGATACAGGAGGTTAGCGGAATCATTTCAGAGAGGTTTGTGATGTGCAATTAAGCAACGGTAAGTGATGTGTAACTGGCCCTGCTAGCTTTTGCCTTGGGTGGCTATTTTTCACCAGAGGTGGTTTTAATTAATCAGCTACCCACAACTGTGATAATCAGGCTTCTGTTGCCATGGTGCTGAATAAAATATTTAACCGTTTACTTGGATCCTACTCTTACTTCGCTTGTGCTGGTCAATTTTAGCTCTAGCAGTTTATTCTCTTAAATGTACTGAATTCGATGTAAAATATTCCAAATTAATTTCAACATACAATTAATAATTTTAAAACAAGGTTATTCCTTTAGTGAAAGGACCCAATGATTATTAAATAAAACAGAAAGAATTCCCTTCACTAATCAGACTGAATGCTAAATGTGAACAACTGAATCCAGATGCATCCTAATTCAACCTTCGGAATCCAAATTGTATTCAGTTTGAATCAGAAAGTAGCATTCATTTTTTTTAAAAAAAGTATGATCTTCATGAATAAAAAATGCTTGATAGTTTTGAGTAAGGAAGTGGGAAACCTAAAGAGTTAATATCATCACAAAACACACAATGTCAACACCATTCACTTCATTTGCTGTAGATGAATATTGCTGACAATGCCAGCATTTACTGTGTAGCTCCAGTTGTCCTCCTACTAAAGAGACAGTTAAGAATCAACCAGACTGACAGGTCTGAAGTTGTACACAGGTCCAGCCAGTTAAGGATTGTAGATTTTCTTTCCAAAAGCACATTAGTAATCCAGATTTTTTTTTCATGACAATCTAGTGGTTCCATGGTTACCATTTCTGGGACCAGTATTTTTTTAATATATTCCAGATTTATTTAACTAATTGAATTAAAACCTGTTTATTTGAACCCAGGTCTCTAGATCAACATCCAGTAACAATAGCACCCATATCACCAAGTGACTTTTAATATTTTGTAAACCAAGCAAATAATGATTTTAAGTCTTTTCTGCAAAAGCATTGGACTAGAAATTCTATCACAGAGCTCTAGTCAACAGAGTTTTGTCATAAAACAGATTGTTGAATACTTCCTGCACCACTCACTTACCACATTATGAAGTTTGCAAGACTGCTTCCAAATTCTTTGAGCATAAAGCGCACCAATGCATGGAGGCACCTGGATACAAACCACAGAGCCAACGGCATGCAACACATGAAACTACAAAATGGACAATCTGCAAACAATGCAGGCCGCTCACATATGAGTGGGTGTCCACAAATAATGTGAGGGCTGATTCAGCAACCCTTAAAAAGCGAGACATCCAACAAGATCTGTGGCTATGGAGTCTGGTACTTGGCACCACTTGTAGGTTTGTGCCCTTTAAGTACTCTTCTTTCACTGTGGGCACCTCCATTGCACCAATTTCAACATCAAGCTCCCACCCCAAAAAAGTTCGAACACCAACATGGAATGCACCCTTCTCCAACATAGCAGCTGATTGCTATCCCAACCACCCGCCCATACCTTGCACAATCCTATACCTCCACTCAACTGATGCCCTGACTCTCTCACCCCACATTCCGATGGACTACTTCCTACTGCACATCTGCAACCCTCCTTCCTCTCCCTAACTCACAACCTGTGACCTACCTTCCTTCCTTCACTTGCTTCACTGAGTCAGTGAAAAAAGTGTCATCAGGCATCCACAACTGATGGAGCAGTGCAACAGGTTAACTACTGTCAGACGGCAGATGAGTAAAGTTATGGGTATAGGTGGTGTGAGAAAGGTATTTCAGGGCATCCTCTACAAAAGGTCACATGGCAGCAGGCTGAGCTTGTAGAGCCAGGAAAGCATCTGCATGATGAGGTGACTACAATTGGTGCCAATATTCAATGTGTCACATTAGGGTATAGAGTGTAAGAGCATGGAGGTCATGGCACAACTTTACAAAAAAAACCTTGGTCAGGCCACAGCTATAGTGTGTAGTTCTGGATGCCCCACTACAGGAAGGATGTGACTGCCCTGGAGAGAGTACAGTGGAAATTTACCAGGATGTTGCAATGGGATAGAACCAATGCGTAGGAATGAAAAGTTACAAGAGAGGCAGGATAGGCTGTTTTCTTTTCCTTGGAGTGGAAGAGGCTGAGAGGGAACTTGATCAAAATTATGAGGGGCATAGTTAGGGGAGATGGTGAGAAACTTTCCTCCATAACGGAGATGTTTAAAACTAGAAGGCATAGGTTTAAGATGAAGAGTATTAGAGGGAATCTGAGGAATTTTCTCCCCCTACCCAGTGGGGGTTGCAATCTTGAACGCATTGAGTAGGTGGTGGAGGCAGGTACTCTCACAGCATTTAAGAAGTATCTGGATGAGCACTTGAATTACCAAGGGATAGAAGACTGCAGACCCCAAGTGCTGGTAAATGGGATTGGTGTAGATGGGTTCTTGTTGGTCAGCATGGATGCAGTGTGCTGTAGGGACTGTTTCTGCTTAAGTCCACGACTCTCAGTATGCAACAGTACCCTGCATATCCATAACCTGCAGAGATAGTTTTCAATCATTGCCCCTGGCTTGCTGATATGGTGGTGAGCATAATGGCAGCCATTCCAGCAGTAAGGCCTGATATGGTCTTTGTTTATCTTGAAACACTAGCTTCATTTAAATCGGTGGTAAGTCCTTGAAATTACTTGAGTTCTAACTAACCCTCATTCTGACTTCTTGTTTCAATTATTCATGTTCTTACATGTTTTTGTTAAATTCTTCAGTTTCAAGAATTTTCCTGCGAAAATAATGCACAATAATAGATCTTCTTAGGTTCTGTGTAACCAAGTTATTAGTGGAATAATGGATGGTAGGGAAGAGAATCCATTAAAAAGCAAATACAAAGTAATATTTCTCTCCATAAAAGTAACTTAGAAACTAAAGTTTTTTTTTGAAAAGAACATATAATATAGAAAGCACCATCTGAAAGTACAGTGGAAGAAGTTTCAAAAGTTCCTTTCAAAAGGAATTTGAAAGGATGAAAATTAGAGATAGAGAGTAAGAGCAGGACAATATGACAAATGAATGGCTCATTCAAAGAGCTGGTGCAGACATGGGTTCAATGGCCCTCTTCTACATTGTTAAAATTCTTTGATTGTAAATTTAAAAAATCTTGCAATAAGAACAATATGTACCCAAATGACAATCTAAAACACAACAGACTTAGCGTTCCATCATCTATAGAATTTCTCTTGGGCCCTTTTCGGTGAAATCACCAAACTCAATCCCAGCATCAATGGATGGAAAATACCAACCAATTAGTTGGTTTATGGTTACTTACAACCACCTTTCCAGGCATCTCTCAAATTACAGTACGAACTGAGCCATAAACTGCACAGATCTCTAATATTACACACTTCATCACTGAGTTGACTTTATCATTAGAGATCTCTAGCAAACTGAATTTATTCCACAGATCAGTGTAAACCAGTAAAACCTATTCCAAGAGTGTTCTATCTACACCATACACTTGCAATATGTTCAGATAATCCCCCTTTTCTCAAGCGTAAAGTTGTGAGAGCAAATTGAACCTCACAGTCAAGTGCCTTGCATGTGAATAGCTTGTGCACAGGCAGTCTCACACAACATATCCATAATTTTAAGAGTAACAATTAGATGATCCAGAAATTTTGTTCACAGCTTAAAAGAGGCTTCTGTATAATATCTTATAATTTTTAATTATTTTAAGGGCATTGGGACTTTGTGGATTTTACCTGGAGTCTCTGGTTACTTATGCTAAGTGCTGGGACTCCGGGTACTTTTGGTGGACTTGAAAACCCAGAGTCCTTCTTGCCTACACTTGCTCCTCTTTCTCGCAGAAGACCCTGATGTTGTTTGTCTATTTTTCAACAGCCAGTGCACCAGTCACCACTTGCTGACGACCTGCAACTGGTTGGGAACAGTCCTGTCTACTGCCTGTAAGTATTTGGTTTAAAAAAATATTTAAAAAGTGTTCAGATATCTTTATTTAGTCGTGCATGCATTTTATTAAAGAAGGATGCATTAAGAATAGACATTAAATTGGCTGAATCAAGCTGCAATAGGGCCTAATAAGCCAATTTAGCACACAGGTCCTGGAATGTTTACTTTGGGGGAGGGATACGGAGAAGGGGCAGGTCAAAGAACACTTTTGAGGAAGAAACTTCCCAATTGAAAGGGCAAAACACATCTGTTAATATTTTCTACTGGTTCGTACTCACCTCCGCAGATTCACTCCTTAAGACCAGAGGTGCAGAGGTGATTATGATTGGCTGCCATCACTTTTGAAAAAGCTTAATGCTGGCAACTAAAGGTAAATTTCTCTCAGTTTCCAGCCTGTTAAGAGCCCTATGTAAATGAAAGCTGCTGTTGCTCTTGGTGAGCTTCTGACCTGGAGGATCTCAGGGTCAGCTAAATACAAATGTTCCCAAGTATGAAAATAATAGTCTGCAAAAATAAGAAAAATCACGAGTCTGGTGGAATTCTGCAGTTATTTACTTTGAACCCTGCTTTTACCAAGGCGATTTCAATATGTGACGTTCACACGGATTAGCAGCTATGTTGTTCATGATCCAGAAAAGGAGCAACAAGCACATATTCAAATAAAATTTGAGAGCAAGCCACAACAGAAATGTTAGAACAGGTGAACAAGAGCTTAGTCAGTGAGAACACTTTAAAGGACAGTCTTCACAGAAGGAAAGGGAGGTGGAGAGGTACTGGGTAGAATTCCAGAGCTTGGGGTCAAGATGGTACACCATCAATGGAAATGAAAATTAGTGATGTATAAGAGACTGAAACTGGAGGAGAACAGATTGCTGTAGGACTGGAAGTCAGGGAGACGGCAGGAAGAGCCAAGATCATGCTGGGAATTCGAAACAAGGATTTTGGTGGCCCAGCAGCAAGTGTTGGTTAGTGAGCAGAGAGATGGTGGTGAAAAGCACTCTGCATGAGCAACAGTTTTCGATGAGCTTGTTTAGGGAGGATACAATGGATCATATCAATCCAAACTGTGCTCAATTCCAATGACATCAATGGGAAGTAAAACGGGCAAGGTGTAAAACAATTGGTCAAACCAATACTGTCAGTTTCCTGCGAGGGAGGGGAGGATACAATTATCCCTTGGGGTCACTCTCTCATTCTCTGTCCTTGTTGAAGAAGCAAATTTTCTTATTATTCTTCCTTTATGCAGATCCATTTTTATTCCTGATAAAATTCATTTTTTCCTCAACACAGAAATTACTGCAGGGATTGTTAGAAAGTGAGTATTCAACATGTTCCTGTAGCAACTCTCTGCCTGATATTCTAACAGAAGCATTTAACCATTTACTTTAAACTAGAGAATCTCCTACTGCAGTACACGCAGAACACAGTTTCTCTTTCTTCTTAGCCTTAATTATCTTAGTGTCACCATTGTTCCTGTCTCAGCTTCCACTCTTCTATTTTCCTAACGTCCCTTCCTCTGTTCCCTTCTGTATTCAAACCTTTCTTTATTTTTCCTCCCCAAGTGGAAGATGCTGCATTTTGTGGCGGACTTTCGTTTATGGTGGAGTTTGAGGAGAACATGTGGCCAGCAGCAATTACCCTCCCTCATTACACATGCTTTCCTCACTCACAAGGTCCGAATTTTTCTTTCCCAGTAATCCAATTCTTTTGCTATTGTTATCATCAGTAATCTCTTCCAATAATGTCCCGACCTCAACTCAGAGGATTCACAGGGATGATTGATTTGTGAGTGCAAAGGAATCTTGTATTAGTTTTGAGAATGAACTACTTGGGGCTGATCCCTTAATCGTTATTGGTTCTTTTGCAGCCAATTGAACCAACACAATGATCAGATTGTCCAAAAGAGGCTGCAGTAAGCAATTAATTGAAATCCCAACCTCAATCCCTTTCTTTAACTCTACACCCACTGAACTCATTAATCCTGTACCAACTTCCACACACAACTTTATGGGAGCAGTCTCCTCATTTAAAACCCATCTACATCCTCCCCTTACCATCTCCCTCAAAAAGACTTAGTTTTTAAATTCTTCCTGAAAAATTATCAAATTTGGATGAGGCAAGACATTTTCCTCTCGGGTCAATGGATACACTTTCCGAAGTTTGTATATACAAAACTGTGACCAGCACACACGGTTAAGAAATACTTTGGCACAGCTCGGATTGTGTGCTAAGTGTGATAATTTGAACTAAATTTTGACTGGGGCTTTGTGCAAGGTTTTGCATAGTCTCCAAAACTTAATCCTGGGTTGTCTGTGCACACGATGAGGCCACACACCAGGTTCACCTAGTACGTGCAGTGATGTCGAACAAGAGTACATTGCACGATCATGTGTTGTTGGATCTATACCCATGTAGGGAAGTGGAAAATATTCCACTGCACTCCTGGCTTGCCCCTTGTAGACAACGAAAAGGCTTTGAAGGCTCAAAAGACGAGTCACTCACCTCAGAGTATCCAACTTCAGAAGTTCTGACAGATTTTGTCACCACATGATTTAACTGTCTGGCTTTGACAGTAGTCACCCTGCCATTCTACTCCTCCATATTGCTGACTATGATGATTTGATGCTGGCAATGTTATTGAATGTCACAGGGAGATGTCATGGGAAGACGGTCATTGCCTGACACTTCAGTGGGATGAACACTACCTGCTACTTGTCAGACCATGCCTGAACATTCTCAGATCTTGCTACAAGAAACTTCTCTTGCTGATAACAGTAGATATAAAGAAAATACAAGTTGCCTGCCCTCTTTGAAGACAATCCTTCCTAAATGCAATCCAAGTTGCAAACATGTTTACTCAATTTGACAATTTAATGGAATTATTTTGAGAAGTTTTCAGCATAATATTTCTAAGCAGCTGCACAGAAACTCAGAGCTTAATCAGCCAATCGAAACTGATGCACAATGTCTGCAATTCTCAAGACTTTGTAACTCAATCTATAGCCCGCTAATGCAGTTAATTTCAATAATGTTCTGTCTCAACTGCAGTTTACTGAATCTACTTGAAGTAGAATTATTTCAAAGAGAGTAAATTAGCAGTCTTTGATAGAAGTAAATATTCAGTCATATCACATCACAACACAGGCCAATTCTCCCACCACATTAACTCCACAATGTCCCACAAGGGCCTAGTTTAGGAAAGCTATCTTATTGGAATACCCCATTTGCCTCATTCTGTGAGGTGGGTGCCCTTGCTGTCCCCAAGCTCTACAAAACACAACTTCTCAATCACACCTGTACAATGAGAATGGGGGGGGGGGGGGGGGGGGGGGGGGGGGCAGTGGAAGCATCAACCACAACCTGCAACTTAAACTTTATAACTCCTTTCCCCAGCCAATACAAGCCATGATATAACATCATTATAACATGTGGCTGCTGCATTTTCTTCTGCAAAAGTATTTCAAAGTGTGACATTGAGTGAAGCAAAAACAACATAAAGATGTGCACTGGCCTGCCAATGCCCTTTCCAATAGGCTCAGCCCACAATAGCAGACATTAATTTCTCCACAAGGTTTGGCTGCAGTTTAGAGATGTTGTCCCGAGATGGGTTCTACTGTGGTATCACTGAAGTTTTGACAGATTCTGGAGTCCTGCAAATAAATGTGACATCTGCATGACGGAATAACATGCAGTGTACTTGTGAACAATAGTGAGACCTTCTACAGTTGAACCCACGGCACCAATAAAAGGTTTCCATGGAAGATACAAGATGTGATATGCAGGAATACAAGTTGGATTGTGATAGTTTCAGACAGCTCGAAGGGTTTCTAAAGAATGAATACGTTTCTTGTCCAGATCAAGGCACATGATGTTGGCATTAAAGTACATATCCTGCCTTATAAAGGACAACCAGTCTACACTAATCTGGAAGGCGTTACCCCTCTTGTTCTTCTCTGTCACAAGGAGCTCTGAACCTCGCTCATTATATTTACCTGCTCTCTCCACACAGTTTGGACAGCTGCCTATTCTGAGCCTCCAGCCCAAGCCTTTCATTGTCACTCTGAGGAGAATCTCAAGTCTGAAGAGAAAGCAATCCTTAGTCCTCAAGGACAAAGCAAACTCCATCGACAATTTTAAATATCCAAGGAAACAAATCGTACTCAGAATCCCTTAACAGGAATTGTGCAGGTACACTTAAAGTAAAGCAGTTGTTCTTCTGTGATGGAAATTCCATCCCCCTCTTGCACCATCAGTTAGAAAGTTGGGCGGAGCGTTGGCAGATGGAACTTAACCTCAACTGCGAGGTGGTGCATTTTGGGAAGTCGAACGGGGTAGGACATATGCAGTAAATGGTAGAGGACCGAGAAATGTTGATGAATAGAGAAGCCTTGGGGTCCAAGGCCACAGTTCCCTGAAAGTGGCAACACAGATCAATAGGGTGGTAAAGGATAAGTTTGGTATGTCTGCCTTCATAAGTCAGGGTATCAAATGTAAGAGTTGGGATGTATGTCACAACTTTCCAAAACCGTAGTTAGGCCGCACTTGGAGTAGAATGTACAGTTCTGGTCGCCACTCTATAGGAAGGATGTGGTTGTGCAGAAAACATTGCAGAGGAGATTCATCAAGATGGTGCCTGATAGTCACGGGGAGAGATTGGATAGGCTGGGCTTGTTTTCCAAGAAGCAAAGAAGGCTGATGGGTGACTTGATAGAAGTATATAAGATTATGAGAAGCATAGCTTGGGTAGATGGTCAAAATCTTTTTCCCCACAGTAGTGGTATCAAAAACAAAAGGGCATAGGTTTCGTGTGAGAGATAGGAGTTTTAAAGCAGATCTGAGGGGCATTTTGTTTCTAAAAACACACAGAGATTGGGCGATATCTTGAACACACCGCTGGAGGAGGTGCTGAAATCAGATACAATTACTATGTTTAAAAGGCATTTAGACAAACACTTAAATAGACCAGGCATAGAAGGATACGATCCTAATGGGGGCAAATGCGATCAGTGTAGATGGGCAAAAAGGTCAACATGAACCTGATAGATTGAAGGGCCTGTTTTTCTGCTATACAACTCTATGCCTAACCTAGTTTGGCAGGGGGATGGAAACCAGAGTGATAGGTCAGAACTTGGTTCATTTACTGTACAAGTAGATGCAGAGTGTAGAAAGACTGTGAGGAAAGATAGGCAGTTGAAAGGGCAAAACTGCAGTCAGTTGGATGGGCTGAAGTGTGTCTACTTTAATGCGAGAAGCATCAGGAACAAGGCTGATGAACTTAAGAGCGTGGGTAAGTACGTGGAACTATGATGTGGTGGCCGTTACAGAGACTTGACTGTCGCAAGGGCAGGAATGGCTGCTGGGTATTCCAGGGTTTAGATGTTTCAGAAGGGACAGGGGCGGAGGTAAAAGAGGTGGGGGAGTGGCTTTGCTGATCAGGGACAGTGTCACAGCTGTAGAAAGGGAGCGATCACTCTATTGGGAGTATTCTACAGACCCCCCAATAGCAGCAGAGTCGCTGAGGTGCAGATTGGGAGGCAGACATTGGAGAGGTGCGAAAATGACAGGGTTGTTGTCATAGGTGATTTCAACTTCCCTAATATTGATTGGTACCTCCTTAGTGTAGAGGGGACAGATGGGATGGAGTTTGTTCGGTGTGTACAGGAAGGATTCCTGACACAGTATGTGGACAGGTTGACTAGAGGAGAGGCTATACTGGACCTGGTACTAGGCAATGAGCCTGATCAGGTTTCAGATCTCTCAGTGGGAGAGCATTTTGGAGATAGTGACCATAACTCCTTGGCCTTTACCATAGCCTTGGAGAGGGATAGGAGCAGACGATATGGGAAAGTCTTTAACTGGGGGAGGGGGAATTATGATGCTATTAGGCAGGAACTTGGGAGCACAAATTAGGAACAGATGTTCTTGGGGAAGTGCACAGCGGAAATGTGGAGGTTGTTTAAGGAATACTTGCATGGGGCTCTGGATAAGTTAGTCCCATTGAGGCAGGGTAAGGATGGTAGAGTGAAGGAACCACGGTTGACACGAGATGTAGAATATCTTGTCAAGAGGAAGAAAGAAGCTTACCTAAGGTTTAGAGAGCATGGATCAGACAGGGCTCTGGAGAGTTACAAGGTAGCCAGGAGGGAGCTTAAGAATGGACTTGGGAGAGCTAGAAGGGGGCATGAGAAGGCCTTGGTGGGTAGGATTAAGGAAAACCCCAAGGCGTTCTACACGTATTTGAAGAATAAGAGGATGAATAGAGTGAGGGTAGGACCAATCAGGGATAAAAGAGAAGACATGTGCCTGGAGTCGGAAGAGGTAGGGGAGGTCCTTAATGAATACTTTGCTTTGGTATTCACCAGAGAAAGAGACCTTGACGTTTGTGAGGATGGCGTACGACAGACAGATATGCTAGGGCATGTCGATGTGAGGAAGGAGGATGTGCTGGAACTATTGAAAAACATTAGGATAGGTAAGTCACTGGGGCGGGACGGGATATATCCAAGGTTATTAAAGGAAGCAAGGGAAGAGATTGCTGCACCTTTGGTGATGATCCTTGCATCCTCACTGGCCACAGGAGTGGTTCCGGATGAATGAAATGTTGTTCCTTTGTTTAAGGAAGTAGGGATAACCCTGAGAGTTACAGGCCAGTGAGTCTTACTTCAGTGGTGGGCAAATTACTGGAGAAGATTCTTAGAGACAGGATTTATGGGCATTTAGAGAAGCATAGGCTGATTAGGGACAGTCAGCATGGCTTTGTGAAGGGCAGGTCGTGACTCACAAGCCTGACTGAATTCTTTGAGGATGTGACAAAGTACATTGATGAAGGTAGAGCAGTGGGTGTGGTGTACATGGATTTTAGTAAGGCGTTTGATAATGTTCCTCATGGAAGGTTTATTCAGCAAGTCAGGAGGCGTGGGATCCGTGGAAACTTGGCTGTGTGGATTCAGAATTGGCTCGCCCATAGAAGACAGAGGGTGGTGGTAGATGGAGCGTATTCTGCCTGGAGGTCGGTGACCAGTGGTGTTCCGCAGGGATCTGTTCTGGGACCCCTGCTCTTTGTGATTCTTATAAATAATTTGAATGAGGGTGTGGAAGGGTGAGTTAGTAAGTTTGCTGATGATACAAAGGTTGGTGGTGTTGTGGATAGTGTAGAAGGTTGCTGTAGATTACAATAGGATATTGACAGAATGCAGAGCTGGGCTGAGAAGTGGCAGATGGAGTTCAACCCGGATAAGTGTGAAGTGATACGTTTCGGGAGATCGAATTTGAATGCAGGATACAAGGTTAATGGCAGGACTCTTAGTAGTGTGGAGGAACAGAGGGATCTTGGGGTCCACGTCCATAGATCCCTCAAGGTTCCCATGCAGGTTGATAGGGTTGTTAAGAAGGCGTATGGTGTGTTGGCCTTCATTAATTGAGGTATTGAGTTCAAGAGCCGCGAGGTGATATTGCAGCTCTATAGAACTCTGGTCAGACCATACTTGGAGTATTGCGTTCAGTTCTGGTCACCTCATTATAGAAAGGATGTGGAAGCTTTACAGAAGGTGCAGAGGAGATTTACCAGGATGTTGCCTGGATTGGAAAGAATGTCTTATGAGAATAGGTTGAGCGAGCTAGGGCTTTTCTCTTTGGAGAGAAGGCGGATGAAAGGTGACTTGATAGAGGTGTACAAGATGATAAGAGGCATAGATCGAGTGGACAGTCAGAGACTTTTTCCCAGGGTGACAATGGCTAACACGAGGGGACATGATTTTAAGATGACTGGAGGAAGGTATAAGGGGGATGTCAGGGGTAAGTTTTTTTTTACACTTAGAGTGGTGGGTGCGTGGAACGCACTGCTGGCAGAGAGGTTGTGGAGGCAGATACATTAGGGACATTTAAGATACTCTTAGATAGGCACATGAATGATAGAAAAATAGGGGGCTATGTGGGAGGGAAGGGTTAGATTGACCTTAGAGCAGGATAAAGTGTCGGCACAACATTGTGGGCCGAAGGGCCTGTACTCTGCTGTAGTGTTCTATGTTCTATGTCTCTATAAGAAGCAAAAAATAATTAGTTAAATGATGATAGAGTACAGGACCGGCCTATCAGTTCTCTACGATTGAAACAGATATCATGCTCATGTTTCTCTGTACACCAGTCTAGAAGGAAAATATCTCCACAGGTGCAGTGTACCCAGTTGCAGCAGGAACTGGGGTATGTTTAGTCATCCTCAACTGCAGGTGTAATCTCTTCCCCGGGACAGTTTGTTGTTAGCCAGGTGCTGCACTTCTTTTGCTTGCTAAGCAAACCTCCTCAGTTCTCCAGATCACAAGCTAAGATTATTTATTAAGCCAAAATAGAATTCAGAGGCTCTTGTGATATCTGAACAATCAAAAGATTCTTATAAGCATTAATGCAAAATAGTTCCCTAGTACAATGCTCATAAAACTTGTATTTTTTTTTACGCATTATGGTGATTACATCCAAGATTCCCCCATCCAGCAAAAGGATTGGTACAAAATGTTATAATTGGGCAAATACGCTTGTACCAGATACTGTACAATGTAGATTTAAGGTTGCTACGGAAATTGTTTGCTGTGTTCTTCAGATGACATAATTATTGCTAAAAGAAGATTGTAATAGATTTGGAAGATCTCTGCTGTAGAAAGCTCCAGATTTATTTTAAGTGTTACCCATGATCATATTACTTGTGATCAACGAAAAGTGATGTTTACTTCTGCAACAAAGCAGCATCAAGCCAGAAATGTGCGTGGAATATTTTAATGAATGGATAATTACTCTGTGACACACTCCATCAGTTTACAACCATAAATAGTATCACATCATTATTTCAAAATAAGTGCCTTCTGCACGTGGGAGCAGCTGCTTTTTCTCAGAGGCACTCTGCTTCCAAGCAATCACAGATATTCAGAAAATCCATAGTTTTAAGAAGAGTTTGTAGTTATAGGGCACCTTTCACAACCTCAGCAAATGAAATACTTTTGAAAGGTCATCACTGTTGCAATGAGGGAGCCAATTTGTGCACATCATAAACAACAACGTGCTGATTGAGGAACAGGTTTGAGTCAGGACACCAACTTTAAAATAGTGCCATTGGGTTTTTTTTATTCTCTAGGAGGCAAGACAGGAGATTGATTTAATGGGGAAGATCTGCCAATATGCCAGGTTATTCCAAGACGTTGCCTTCTGCCCAGAAGAGCACCAGCACCAGGGCAGCTGCACTCTGCCAATGAGATTCACCAACCGGCAGTGCCAACCAGCCGATTTCTCAACACTTGGGCTGGGGCAATCACCCACTGAACCGGCACCAGGTGGGGTCCTGCTCAGATGCAGTGGCTCCATTACAATGAATGAACTGGCTGCTGAGAGAAAGGGAAGCATCATTTTTATTTGATATGTGCAGGCAGATGGGATTAGTCAGACTGGCAGCATGGTCGGAGCAGACATGGTGGGCAGACCATGACTTATGAGCAGACACAGGGCCTGTTCCTGTGCTGTACTGTTCTATGTTCTACGGCAAGTCCATGACCTCATTTTCCTCATCTTGGAAAAGGACAGTGTGCTGGAGGGCCCCAGGGGCACCATGATTTTAACCACGTTCCAGCATGCAGACATTCAATTGTGGTAATTACAGAGGAACGCCCACGTTTCCCGTCATAAGGAAAGTCATTGTTGGAATCCTTCATGACTGCCTCATTCCCGTGGCCAGAGAACTCCTTCCAGAGTTGCAATGAGGATTCTGTCCAAGAGTCACAATGGGCATGATCTTCACCATGACACAAAGCTTAAAAAAAAGAACACAGACTTTATAAAACTTTTCCACTCCGTCATCCAGGATGGATTATGGCGAGTGGTTCCTAAATTTGTCTGTCCTCAGTCATCCATCCCTTTTCTATATCTACTAAAGAAAAAAATACAAATTGTGATTCCTCATAACAGAACCTGTCGCAGTGTAAACTGGAGCCAAGCAAAACTGTATCATTGCACTGATCCTCTTAAACTTCTTGCTGTGCTACAGCACTTTACCTCTAGTAAGATTCCCACAGGATGAAGGGGACACTGTACTACCTTCACTGGCTCACTCTAGGACCAAGATCACCTCAACCTCAATCAATTTACAATACGTACACAATATTTGCCTGTATGTACACTCAGAGGACAGCCTCCATCAATGTTTATTGCTTCAGCTTCACTGACGCGTACAAGAGGATGACCCTTACACAGACAAAGGATGAATCCCCACCCTTATCAGCCAACAACATAGCCCTGCCCAAAAACCAAAGCTCTTGGAATCCATACCTCATGAGCCACCTTTCAGCAAAGGCAGACACTAAAGATAAAAATTCACCACCGACTCCGATGCTCCAGCACAGCCTTCAGCCAACTGAAGAGTGTTTGAAGACCAAGGCCTCAAACCTGGCACCAGATTTGTGGTCTGCTGGGCAGCAGCAATCCTCACCCTCCTCCACAATTCATAGGCATTGACAATCCATTGTAGGCACCTCAAAGGAATGGAGAAGTACGACCAACAGTGCTTCCACAATATCCTTCAAGCCCATTAGCAGAATAGGGAAATAAACATCAGCAAGCTAACATCCCAAGCACTGAGGCTGTGATCATGCTCAACCAGTTCTGGTGAACAGATTATATTGTCTGCACACTTGCTGACCGAGTCTTGAAACAAGCAATTTGCTCCAAGCTCCGTCTGGCCAAGGATTTCCAACAGGGCAGAGGAAACACCGGAACAAAGTCTTCATGAGAAAATGTAACCTTCTCTCCAACTTGTGGAAATCCTTGGGCAATGGTCACTCAAAATGGAGGAGAAGAACCTGGGAAATCTCCAACAGGAGCATGTGGAGTCCATGTGCAAAGAGGAGTGCACAAAGCCCCAACAGAACCCACTCACCGCAGAACCAACCTAGGACTCTTCAGCCACCTCAGAACCGACAGAAATGGAGTGGAAGCAAGTCATCTTCAATCCTAAAGGACTGCCCAAGAAGGAAGAGTTGTTGTCCTGAGAGAGGATCTGCACTACACTTTGCCACACTGGGCCATACTATTGTGCTGAGATCTAGACACTGCACCCCTAACAATGCTGATTGGAAACAGCATGGTCAGGGCAGGAGGCCTTTGATCTTGGGGGTTGCAGGAGATCCACCTCACTGTGGCTCTGACATTTCTATCAGCATTGCACTGAAATGTCAACAAGCTTAAATCTTTGCAGTGGGAATCAAATCCAGAGTCTGTAGATTCCGAGGTGAGATTGCTACAAATTAATCAAGGCATCAGATTAGAAATAAATAAAGACGACAAATTTAGGAAGAAACCCCTTAACGTCGCAACCACTTAACGACATACGAAGTTCCAAGTGATGCAGTGGGTATAGATGTGGATTCCATAAAATGTGATGCATGTCCTTTTATAAATTCATCATGCCATTTATACCACTCATAAATTAAGCGGACTTTATATTCTGGAGTTAATTGTGGAGATATTCTCAACACAAAATAACCAAAGCTAAGTGTATTCGACCTTAAATGTTGACTCTGCTTCTCTTTCCACAGATGCCACTTGCTTAGCACTTCCAGCATTTGCTATTTATATTTCAGCTTTCAAGCATCTCATTTTCTTTCATGGCCAGTACATCTTCGAGTTAAAGACGCAACAAATGTGGAGCACATGAAACAGGTTGAAGGCAGAACTGGTTCATGCTACTAAATTAAATCCATCAGCATTTTCTTCTATTTTTCGTTGCTCCATGTTTCTTTAGCTTTCCCTTATACACAGCTGGGCAATTCCTCTACCGCTATACTTTGTAGTAGCAGTCTCTGGATTACTAGTGACGATCTTATGTCCAATGCTCTTGTTTCAATCAGCCTCACAAGTGGAAATATTCTTCCAGTTATTGCAGTCTCCTTGAAATCTCCCTACTCATACTGTCACTTGGGACAGGGATGTTTTCGTGTCCAGCACCAAAACATTCTCTTGTGCAAGTCTGAGCAGTCTTGTGCCAAGTAATTCAAGTCCAGGCACCATTCTATTAATAAGATGTATCCGAATGATTATTTTAATCATTTTGTCAACATGACAGAAGTAAGACTTTTTTTTTGAATATTAGTGCTATAATTATCTATCAAATGGGTTTCATTAATTTGAACTTTGGTAAATCAATCCAATAGTTAGATAAATGCTCTTTAGACGACTCCCAATGAAGTATTGGTTTATTATTGTCACTTGTACAGAGGTACAGTGAAAAACCTGTCTTGCATACCATTCGTACAGATCAATACATTAAACAGTGCATTGAGGTAGTACAGGATAAAAATAATAACAGAATACAGAGTAAAGTGTCACAGCTACAGAGAGGTGCATTGCAGGTAGGCAATAAGGTGCAAGGTCAAACAAGGTAGCTTATGAGGTCAAGAGTCCATCTCATCATATAAGTAAACCGTTCAATAGTCTTAACACCATGGGATAGAAGCTGTCCTTGAGCCTGGTGGTATGTGCCCTCAGGCTCCTATATCTGCTGTTGGCTGCTTCACCAAGGCAGTGAGAGGTATAGACAGAGTCCATGGAGGGAAGGCACTGGGCAGTGTCCAGAACTCTCTGCAGTTTCTTGCGGTCCTGGGCAGAGCAGTTGCCATACCAAGCCGTGATGCATCCAGATAGGATATTTTCTATGCAAGGTTCATGATGAGGTAGATTGGGAAATCAAGAGATCAAGAGTTCATCTTTTAGTGTATGAGGTCTGTTCAAGAGTCTGATAACAGTGGAATAGAAACTGTCCTTAAACCTGGTGATCCATGCTCTCCGTAAGTGTCTAACTAAGGGAATATTTGATAGCTTGAGACCAAAAAATGTTAAGGTGCCAGTTAAGTAGCAGTTAGGATCAGATCCTTTTTCTTCATATGTGCAACATGCTATATTTCTATACGAACATGGCTGGGCATTAATTGGTGTTGTGCATATACTGAAATAAATGGATCTCTCTCAAGCCTCAGTTAACAATAACAGCATGTGAATGAATGACATTAAATGTGTCCTTAAGAAAATAAAGAATAATCAAAGAGTGTGTATTGGATTGAAAACTATTTTCGGGTATCAGATAGCTATTATAAACTGTTCTCATCTTTTGAAATAAATACAGATCTCAGAGTTTAGATACCAGTATACTTATACCTAGAAAACAGTCACTTATACCTCGTCACTTAACAGTCTCTTAAACTGTCACTCATACCTAGAAAGCAGTTATTCCATCTCCATCAAAAAATAGTGATGGGGATAATGATAAAAATCATCTAGTGATGATAATTTTTTAAAAAAATACATTTACAAAGAATCTGAAGATCAATTGTCACTGGAATGATTTAGGGACACCTGCTGACCTCACCTACTAATGCAAAAGCTGCTCCAAGATAAATGTTGTGATGAAATAAGCAGTTTCTTGCCAATGTTGAAAAATAATCCATATACTGCAGGAAGCAGGAGTACTTACATAAGTTGTGCCTGAGCCTTTTTTGCCCTCACAATCTGTGCATCACAGAACACCAGAGTAAAGCTGTGCCAATACATACAAATGAGCTCTATTCAGTCCCTTTGGCAGTAAATAGACAGTCGCACAGGCACTGTCCCAGCACATCTCTCCTGCTTGCACCTGTCTTCCAAGTCTCTAGGTAATTACCAGATTTAACCCCAATGCTCCTCCATTAAATATTAAGATCTCTGGTGCAGCATGGAACCAATCACTGCACAAATACAAAAACTACAAGCATTATTTAGCCCTTGCTTCCAGCGTCAACCTTGACTCAATCTTGATGAGGCATTGCGAAAGTAAACCGTGGACCTACCACCTCATTCCGCTACGCCTGCACATCACCCCTCTCTCCCCACCACCAACTTTGTTGCACCTACTCTGTTACACCCTCCCAATGCCCATTCAAGGGGCTGGAAGCTAGCCCTTAGGCGAAAACTGCAGCTGCGTATTTAATGGAATAGCCTCATGGTTTGCAGGCTTACTCGTGACCAAAATCAAGGTAGTTGACTTCTGTTCTTCAACTTTCTTCCAGCCTTCTGTGAAGATACAAGTTATGTCTCTGTGGTTGCATAGTGTCCGCATCAGAAGATTATGGATTCAAGTCCAGAAGTTCTGGCTGAAACTATTGTGCGGTGCTGTGGGAATGTTGTACTATTGGATGAGAAAGATCACATGGCACCAGTTTGAAGAAAAATAGGAAGCACGTCCCAGTGTCCTGGTCTTTGCTCGTCACTTAACAATTTTAAGCAGTTGGACCTTGCAGTGCCCAAAGCAAGCTGTGTATTTCGAGTGTTACAGCAATAACTATACTTCAAAGTTGCTTCTTTGGTTGCAGAGCACTTTGGGAGATTCTGAGCTTGTGAAAGTTGCTAAATCTGCTTTCTTTTTTTTCCTGTGGGAGTGAGTAACCTTGTTCTAATCATGGCTAAACCCACGGGATCCTTTAAACGATTTACTCAAGGAAAGAAAATGGCAGGGGAGAAGAAAAAATGTTTTTCCATTTCCAAATTCAACACACAATCAGTAGAAGCAGGCCACTTTTTCTTGCCTTGATTAACTCAGTGGTGCACCTTGGTTTGTGGAGCAGGTCAGATCAACAAGAAATGCACCGTCAGCTGAAGAAAACATTACAGCTAAACACCATTTAGAAATGGCTGCAACATTGCACAATAAGCATTGACTTCTTTTGCATTCTCTGTTCCTGAGACCTTGAGCAGAGGAGCAGCATTAAGCTACATAAAAGCTCTCCACAGATACAATTCAGTGTGCAGACTTTTCCAGATGGACCGATAGCCCAGTGCACACCAGGTGAGCAGGCACCTGTGGTGCAGCTCAGTCTTCTACTGGTGCTGTAGAAGAAAGCTCAAGCTTTTGAGTGAGGCCCAGTGGAGAGGTTTGTTAGTTTAAGCTGTTGTCATCTGAGTTAAGAGAGTTCAGCAACTGCCCCATCAGCAAGCAGAAGAGAGTTATACAGCATGGAATCAGGCCCTTTATCCCAACTGGTCCATGCTGACCAAGATGTCCATCTAAGCTGGTCCCATTTGCCTGTGTTTGGCCCATATCCCTCTAAATTTCCTGTCCCTGTACCTGTCCGAGTCTTTTAAATGTTGTTAATGTACCTGCCTTAATCACTTCCTCTGACAGCTCATTGCATATACAAAGAAATATCCAGTAAGCCACACATTACCCAAGAATCATTAGGTTGACAGATGGTTGTAAACATGCAACTGATGGTTAAGCTTTCTAAAGAATATCAAAGCTTTATATCTGGGAGCAATAAACCTTGAAAGTGTTTATGCAGTGCTTTCTTGAATAAATCCTGTTAATGCTTATAATTTTCCATTTGTAGAATTGGAACAAAACATTTGTTAAAGAAACAAATTTTTAAGTGTGTCTAGCCCAACATATATTCCCAGGGTGAATCACACTTTCCCAATTGGCTTAAGTTCACCAAGTACAGGGTATGTCTTACGATCCCAAGTTTCAATTAAATGGCTGTTCGAAATAGGAGAATAATAATACACCAGGGAATTCTCTTTAATAGAAAGAAATAGAAGTACTTTTGAAGTGTAGTCACCGTTGTAATATAGGAGACATGGGAGCCATGTTGCATGCAGCAAGTTCCCATAACTAGCAAAATGATAAAGCTCAGATGATCCGCTTTTAGATGCCGGTTGGGAATAAATATTGTCCATGACACAAAATAACTCCCCTGTTCTTCTGAAACAGAGCCAAGAAGACAAAAAAGGAGTCAGCGCCCAGGAATGATAAATAATCAAGATAACAGGACATGATGGGCTGAATATCCTCCTCCTTTGTTGTAAATTTTCTACGGTTCTGTAACAATGAACTGGAAATAGAATTTACTCTTGGGAGTTGAGAAACTACATTGCATGAATCAGCTGGGTGTTACCCAAATTCTGAATACAACATCACCATCATTTTAAAGAAACCAATGAAAAAAGGTGGAACTATATTGTCCATGCTGCCCACTGATTTCTCATTAAACTAGCCCCCAATCCTACTAAAATGCTGACACCCAATTCCTTCTGTTATTCCCATCTGACTGATATAAATGCTTTATTTAAAAAAAATCTTCTCAGCTATCATAAACCTCTTTAAATATTCTACCCTTGGATTAGACCCATTGACAATGAAGGGATGCCAATATATTTCCAAGTCAGGATGATGTGTGACGTGGAGGGGAACCTCTCGGCGGTGGGGTTCCCGTGCGCTTGCTGCCCTTCTTCTCGGTGGCAGAAGACATGGCTTGGGAGATGTTGGTAGAGTATCCTGGGTGGGTAGCTGCAGTGGTAAGTGCCCTGAAAGTTCCATCAGGCCAGGTCATGCTGACGGCCAGTGAGTGGGTCCATACAGAGCCACAAGCTAGGTGTAGCGCACATGGCAATGGTTTTCTGGGTCTTCATGCCCAAGTGCTGCAGGATGGAAGATGGGAACACAGGGGAGGTCTGAAGCACATGCATCTGACCGCTTGCCCTGCCCTGCTCACTGCAGGGGCATTGCATAGGCCAGTGAACCGAAGAACAGGCTTACTTCATACTTAAGATAAGATATCTTTATTAGTCACATGTACATCGAAACACAGTGAAATACATCTTTTTGCGTAGCGTTCTGGGGGCAGCCCGCAAGTGTCGCCACACTTCCAGAGCCAACATAGCACACCCACAACTTCTTAACCCATACGTCTTTGGAATGTGGGAGGAAACCAGAGCACCTGGAGGAAACCCACACAGACACGGGGAGAAGGTACAAACCCCTTACAGACAGTGGCCAGATTTGAACCCGGATCCCTGGCGCTATAAAGCGTTATGCTAACTGCTACACTACCATGACTTTTGTTTGGGTCATCCTTCATTTAAAAGCTGTTTTTTGTTTAGTCTTTTTTAATTGAATGTATATTTATGTTTTAATTGCTTGATTTTTTTGTGCTTTTGAAAACATTTATTAAACATGTTTTAAAAAAATCAGCTGTTTTCAAATGTCTCTGATCACAAAAACAGTGAAAAAGCCTTCCGACAGCACAAGCTGTCTGGTCCATCAGATTAGTCTATGGGTGGGGTCTCACTCTCCATCACTTGATGTCCTATCTCTACTCATAGCCCTTTCTGCCTGCAGCAGTTGGACCTTAAGCCACAAGAAAATTGTTTGGTCACAGGGTGGGCAGGGATGTCAACAATGAGATACAGGCCGGAATCTGCCCAATTCGGACCAGTAAGTACCCAAGCCACAAAAAGCCGAGGCTCAATCAATGCATTGCATTATTTATTCCGAACCACTCTGCCAATCGGAGAACTGTAAGTGTTCCAATGTCCTGGGTTAGGAATGGAAAATGTTAGCCAAATGTCCTGTCTCCTGCAATTGCATCTAAAGATATCAAGTAATCTGAGGTGGCTGTGATGCCCCTTCCCATAATTCTCACCATTGAGACAGACATATGTATTGCATTGAACAGAATGTTTGGAATCTTTAATCATATTTCTCAGCAAGGAATCAACACCTTCAGAAGGAAGGGAAAGAAGAAACTGGTATCTATGTCATCAGCACAGCGAGACTACCGGAGTGTCATGATTCATAGCAGGAGAGCAGCATAAGGGAATTTGTCTTCTGGTCTATAGCAGGATTAGTTTACTGTATTACAACACTGCCAAAGGACACACTTTTGATACAAATTGAACCTCCATGTGCCTCTGGAGAGTGGACACATCATTTCAAGATGGTTCTTTCAAGATCTCCATCAGCTGTAGCCTCTTACACGTCCTGTATACCTATCAGTGGCAACTTTATCATCACCATCCTGATCCCTATACTCTGGAATTTCCTACCTGAATCAAACCATTCCTCACTCCTGTTTTAAGAAGTTTCTTATTACCAGATGTTTGTTAAACCTGTCCCTAATCTCCAGGAGACCAAGGCTAACTTCTTCAACACTGGCTATTGACACAACTCTGAAATGACAGCTGTTAGAAGATACAAAAAGACCCTCCAAGATCATAACTAACCACATTTTATACACTTTAAATCCGTACATCAGCTTCCTGACCAAATCAGAAGCAATGCACGGCTATATATTGTAGAGGGAGCAGGAGGACAACAGTGTTTGCAGTGATAACTTTTCATCAGAGAGAAAAACAAGGAATATATGAATAAAACACACACATTTAAGGATACATTAAGCTGAGGATATAAATACATGTTCTTTAATATAAATGCATGAAGAAAACTATTTCTGAACTGTAGATGCAAATTCACTTGTTTTTGCAGTTTTTTGCTCTAGTTACTCAACTGGTTCTTTGATCAAATGATGCAGTGTTCTTGCACTTGTAAATCACAATCCAGGTTGAAATGTGTGGTATAATCTCTACACACTTTATGATTCACACATTACCAGCAAAGAGATTTAGAACTGGGATTAATACAACTAGTTGTCTTGAGTTTCTAGAAAAGGAAAATAAAATAAACCGTGGTCAATTGATGTTCTTGGCAAGAGAAGTAATTTTACCTCCAAAGACAGATTTGTATGAGACTGAGCAAGCTCAAAGTGTACATAATTTTCACTGCTCCAATGCACACTAAACCCAACAACAGTATGCAAGCAAGTCGTCCATCCACCATGTTACACAAGGGATTTGGCAACATTCATTGGAAGTTTTTAATATCCGCTGATTTTTGCAGGTGTCTCCATAGACCACGCATTTTGCCGAAGGGAATTAATTTTGATTTAAATTCCTCCAAAAAATCCTAAAATTAACAAAAGATGATTCATCACACCAAAGCAGCAAAGAATACAAATAATATTCTAATGAGAAAATCCATTTGAAAGTATTACTGTTATGTTGCCTCAGTGAATGCATTTTGTTTTATTCATTCAGAGGATTTGGGCCTTACAGGATTTGAGTTTTGCTGGCAAAGCCTGCATTTATTGCCCATCCTCACTGCAGTCGGTACTGATGTGCTCAGCCACCTTTCTGAACTATTACCATTTGTGTGGTGAAGCTATTCCCAGATGTTTGTGACTTCCAAGACTTTGTCCAATGAAGGAACAGCAAGGCATTTCCAAGTGAGAGTGGTGCACGATTTGGATGCAAATTTGCAGGTGGTGGTGTTCCCAAGTGAGACCTGCCCTTCTCCATCCAGACGATGAATATCATAGGTTCGAGAGATACTGTTACAGAAGCCTTGACTCATTGCACAGTGCATCATGCTGCTGGTTACCCTGCACCGACAGTGTGCTGGTGATGGAGCTACTGGACGTTTAGGATGTTGGATGGTGTGCTAAGCAAGTAGTTTATCTGTCCACTGATGAACTTCATGAGTGTTATTGGAGCTCCCAATTTGTGCCTTGAAGGAGGTAGAAAGGCTTTTGGGTTTTGAGACCTGAGTCACTCACTTCAGGGTACCCTGCCCCTGACTTGCTCTTGTAATCACATTATTTATGTGAGTGACCCAATTAACGTTCCTCTTAACATTGCCCCTCCATTGTGGTTGTGGTTTCGACGATGGCAATTCCATTGATTGTTAGCAGGATGCGGTGAGATATGTTCTTGTTGGAGATAGTTATTGCCAGCTGTTTTCTGCCTATCAGCCTAGTTGTCTAGGACTTTCTGCTTGCAGCCACGGACTTCATTATCTGAGTTCCAAATGGGACGGAATTGTATGCAATTATGATCAATATCACCACATCGTGTTATGATGGCGAGAACATCTTTGATGAGAGGGCCAGACCTAGGTCTGGCTCCAGCCAGAGAATTTTCCTTCTGTTCCCATACCTTCAATTTTACTCCTTAACAGCACACTTGGTCAAGTATACTTACTGTCACATCAGCTCAATTACTCAGCTCTTTCTAAGGATGCAGTGAGACATGAAGCAGTGTGATCCTGTCAATACCAAAACTTTGCACTAGAGAGCTGTCCTTTGGTGAAAAGGTTCAACTTGTTAACATTGTTGACCATCGCTCTTTGCTGCTAATTGAACATACACTGACAGGATGGGAACTAGCTGATGAGAGTTGTCATGATTTGTGCGGCTAGGACAATTTTCCACTTTATCAGTTAGTAGTACAACTTGCACTAGAGTGGTTCAGCTGTAGGCACAGCTGGTTCTGGAGCTTAAGTCTTCAACGCTGCAGCTGGATTGTTGTCGGGGACTAAAGACCTTGCTGCATCTACTGCCCTCAGTTATAATCAAAACAGAAAATACCGGAAATACTCAGCAAGGCAGGCAGCATCTGTGGGAAGAGAAACAGAACTAATGTTTCATGCCAAAGAACCTTTGATGGTAGGAAACCATGATGAATCAAGCATAGAAGCCAACTTTAGCCAAGTTGATGCATCTCGTGATCTATTAAAGGATAATGCATTCAGAACCTCAGACTGAAGATGCTTCATCCTTATCATTTGTTCCATCGAGGATAATCGCAGAACTGCCTCATCTATTCAGTTGTTTAATTGTCTGCCACATTCACAACTAAATGTGACAGGGCTGTAGAGGCTTCATGTGAACCATTGGTTGTGAGACAATTGAGCTCTTTCTGATGATGCTGCTTCCACAGTCTAGTATGTATGTGGTTCTGTGTTAAAGCTTCACCATCTTGGCAATTCATTTTTCAGTGCAACTGCTGGGGATCTTGGCATTCATTACTGAAATCCTTTTAACTAATATTGACTTAATGACCCTGATGGAGTGACACGAATCCCAGTTTCAATTTGTAGAACCGGTCCTACTTAGCACATAGTGGATCTTTGGTGTTGAAATTAGATTCGACAAGAACTGTGCAGTGGGAGCTTGCACCAAAATTAACACAGACAAATACATCTACATTGAACAGATTGGTGAAGATGGTAAAGTTGGATTTTCCTTTATATTGATTCCATCATATCCTACTGCAGGCACGTTCTGACAGTTACAACCTTCCACTTATGCAGTTTGTTGAGTGGTAGTAATCCCAAACCACTCCTGGTGAAGGACCATGAAGTCCTTTACCTAGAGTAGATTCAGTGTTCCTGCTGTCTCTGCTATACATTCAACATGGATGACTACTTACTCATCAGATGAGAAAGGAATGGATGATAATGAGATGGGCTTCCTTACCTCTTCTTTTCATGAGAGACCTCATAGGGTCCAGAGTCAACACTGAGGAATTCTAGGACCACTTTCATGCAGGTATGTCCCACTGCATCTGATGATGCTGTCCTTCTTGTGGGACAGTACATACCCAGGAATAGCCTCACAGGGAGAGACTGGGAAACGAGCTGAAATGTACAATTCCCATTTTATTAGTTTAATGGATAGCTCTCCCAAATACTGGCATGGTTCTAAATGTTAGCAAGGAGAATTTTGCCAAATTGACTCAGCTGGACATGCCTTTGAATCCAGTGAATAGTTATATTCCAAATGGTTTCTCTAGTCTTATTGTTATTGCACTTGGCTGCAATGGTTTAGTAAGACTTAATGGCCTGTCAGAGGATAGCTCTGAAGTGGTTGCTTTGCTGTGGGTCTGCAGTCACATTAGTCAGACATGATCACCATTACAGGCTATTGATTAATCTAGATTTATTTAATTGAATTTAAATTACCCTACTCTTCTGGTGTGTCCAGATAATTAGTGCAGACCACAGGGATTACTGTAATATTCTCAATGTGCTCTCATTCCCCAATAAACTTTACTCTGAAAATGTTAAAAGCAAACAGCCTGGCTATTCCTACTGCTGACTATTCTGTGAAGCAATGATTCCGAAATGCTGAACAAGACAGTTTCATTTTTATTAGCAACTATATTGTCAGTGGCATAATATGGATTGCACCAGCAGTGCAAGCCATCAGTTAGAAGACTGATGTTTGACAGATTGTACACAAAAAAAGCACCTATTTAGATCAACTGTGAAATAGATTTCAAACAGAGGAAAAGTGAAGCCATTAGTTAAATTACTTTCCCTTGCCAAGGCACTTTAAGAAGTACAGGAAGTACAATGCAGCACCTCTGGACTCCCGCCAAAGAGATCCAAGTCTAAACTGGATTTTCACATTACAGTCCTTGGCACACCAGTTGCTTTTCCTTCTCGTGAACATTTCTCCTGCACAAGCTTCGAAACTCTAGGAGACTCCTCACAGGAGGAGCATCTTATGATTAACTGACACTCTGCACAAATAGGGATTAGATAATTGGTTATTGAATAGGAGAAGGGACATAATATCCTCTGAAGATACAGACAGACTCACCTCCATATCTTATGTCCCAACTGTCCCAAGCAAATATTCCCTCTCACCCTAATTATTCCATCAAGTACAGTCTTTACCTTCACTCACTTAAGCCCAAAGGACACAGCCTTGAAATGAGGAAGACAAGTGGCTTGGTATTTACCAACAGAGGTGACTAGACTGCATCAACACCATGATGTCCTGTTCTTGCCTGTAAAAAGCACCATCTATTCCACCACTGAATTTTGTATTACTAGCCTGATTAAGTTTCTCTGCTGTGATCATTTTACTCGTTGCAACTTAAGTGGAAGCACTGGCCCATACAGAATCACCAGCTAGCTGCAGAGCACACGGCACTGCATTCTGTACGTGCGCTTCTGCGCACTGCACTGCAGATCCGAAGTTAGGAATGTGCTGGAGGTTGGATGCAGCTGCTTCTGACCAATTGCACTGCCCTGGGCTCATCACTGGACTTTATTAGTTGCTGAGCCAAGGGAAAGAGCATACTTTGTATCTGGAGCTCAGTTTTGCGCCACCACAGCTGGTGCATCCATTCTTATGAAAGGAGGTCACAAACCCTCATTTAAAAGCTAGGTTTTAAGAAGTTTTTTTGTCTGTTGTCTTTTAATTCAATACATATTGACTAATTAAAGTAGTTTCATGTATTTTTGAACAAATGCTTAATTTTATAATCATTTAATTCTTATTTTAAGTCATTTTAATTTCTTTCAACTCTGCCACCTGTGGTTCAGTCATCACTCAAGATCCAACGCACCTCATAGGAAGGGTCACACAGGCAGTGCATTGGGAGCTGTAAAAAAAATGAAGTGCAGCCACAGGACTGACGTTAGTGGTGATTATGGGACGCAGCTGGGATCTACACAATCCAGTTCATTAAATTACATTGAGATATTAACAGGTTGTTAATGGGCAAGACCGTGATAACTGAGTTTCAAAACAGAGAAATGTTAAGTCCTATTTTTTGGCTCTGGAAATGATAGAATAAATAACTTTCTTAAATGGTGAAGTTTTAAAATAATAGCGGAGGTCCACATAGATGTAAAGACCCATATACAGCATTCATTAAACCATTGTGGACAGAAACTGAAAATAATTAAAAATAGTAAAGCAGTGCTGGTTAAACACATGACAGAGCAAAATACATGAGTTGAGCTGCATTAACTTCAATGGAACCCAATTTCAGAAGAGGATTCAGTATGCATATATTACTGCAATACACACCTAGCACATACAACAGAGGACCCATTTCTACCCTCTGCAGTTGTTTTTATGCTTGATTATATCTACCCTCTTATATTCATTATCCAGTCATTTTTAATCCACTTTAATCAAATTCACTGCCTGTAATCTTTCACCAAAATCCATCAAATGGTACTTTCTTAAAAAAAATGCTAATTTAAAAAATTTTTCAAAAATTCTGATAAAAAACAAATTTTCCCCTAAGTAACGTTAACTGACTTTCTATTATGTTTACTTTTTTTTGCCGAAATTTGCCAATGGAATGGTCCGAATCTTCCGAGTGGTGAGCTGCCCACATTTTCCCCTTCTCCCTGCTAAACTCACTGGAGGTCCCTTACCGTGAACATCTTTGGGGAAGCCAGCCCCAACCTGCTCAATAGGGTCTACACAGTACAGGGCTTTCCAAATGCAAATCCCCATTGACGAACTTTGAGAGGTGTCCGCCGGCTGAATCAGCTGTCAAAGCACTTGATTACTAGTTAATACCTCCAACATTCCCAACATTGACTTGATAGAGGTGTACAAGATGATAAGAGGCATAGATCGAGTGGACAGTCAGAGACATTTTCCCAGGGCAACAATGGCTAACTCGAGGGGGCATAATTTTAAGATGATTGGAGGAAGGTACAAGGGGGATGTCAGAGGTGTTTTTTTTTTCACACAGAGAGTGGTGGGTGTATGGAACGCACTGACGCACTGTCAACAGAGGTTGTGGGGGCAGATACATTAGGGACATTTAAGAAATTCTTAGGTAGAAACATGAATGATCGAGAAATGGGAAGCTATGTGGGAGGGAAGGGTTAGATAGATCTTAGAGCAGGATAAAAGGTCGGCACAACATTGTGGGCCTGAGGGCCTGTACTGTGCTGTAGTGTTCTATGTTCTAATATTAAAGGTCTACTAACAATATTAATTTTAAAAATTAACTATTTAAAAACCCTTAAAATACTAAGAGATAATTAACTTCATTTAATTTAATTAAATCAAAAAGATAAATTAGCTAAGAGTCATTTTCCAATGAAGTGACTTGCTTCACTTCACTCTGCCTGTACCAGATCAAATCTGCTGCAGGTTCAGAGAGCAGATTCCTCGGGTTATTTCTGGGTTCTATCAAAAGCACAATCAGAAAATCACCAATGATCAGTTCTGTGGAAGTTTGGGATCAGTTCTGTGGAAGTTTGGGATTCACATATGTATTGGCTGGTTGGCAGGAAGCAAAGGGTGGAAATAAAAGGATCTCGTTCTGGTTGGTTACCGGTTACTAGTGGTGTGCCGCAAGGGTCGGTGTTGGGGCCTCTCCTTTTTACCTTGTACATCAATGATTTGGATGATGGAATAAATGGTTGTGTGGCTAAGTTTGCGGATGACACCAAGATAAGTGGAGGAGTAGGGAGCATAGAGGAAATAGAAAGAATGCAGAGGGACCTAGACAGTTTAGGAGAATGGGCAAGAAAATGGCAGATGAGATTCAATGTTGAGAAATGTGCAGTTGTACACTTTGGAAGTAGAAATAAGCGGGTAGATTATTATCTAGAAGGAGAGAAGATTGATAGTGCGGTAGTACAAAGGGACTTGGGGGTACTTATACAAGATACCTTAAAAGTTAACCACCAGGTTGGATCGGTGGTTAAGAAAGCGAATGCTATGTTGGCATTCATCTCGAGAGGTATAGTGTATAAAAGTAAGGAAGTGTTGATGAGGCTCTACGGGGCGCTAGTGAGGCCTCACTTGGAATACTGTGCGCAGTTTTGGGCCCCGCATCTTAGGAAGGATGTGCTGACGTTGGAGAGGGTTCAGAGGAGATTTACGAGAATGATTCCAGGAATGAAAGGGCTTAAGTACGATGAGCGTTTGTCGGCTCTTGGACTGTACTCGCTGGAGTACAGAAGGATGAGAGGGGACCTCGTAGCGACATTTAAAATGTTGACAGGTAAGGATAGAGTAGATGTGGCTAGGCTGTTTCCCTTGGTGGGCGTGTCCAGGACCAGAGGGCACAATCTTAGAATTAGAGGGTACAGTTTCAAGACAGAGATGAGGAGAAGTTTCTTTACCCAGAGGGTGGTGAAATTGTGGAACTCCTTGCCACGCACAGCAGTGGAGGCCAGATCAGTGGGGGTGTTCAAGGAGGAGATAGACAGATATCTAAATAGTCAGGGTATCAAGGGATATGGGGATAAGGCTGGCAAATGGGATTAGAATAGTTTTTTTTTTCTCTCTCTTTTTTTCCCACCCCATTTCTTTTTCCCTTTTCCTTGGAGCAGACTCGATGGGCCGAATGGCCTGCTTCTGCTCCCTTATCTTGTGATCTTGTGATGTACACTCAAATCCCAAATTTCTACCCGATCATGGATGCAAATGCTTGCAATTCCATGGAGAACATTCCTTAGAGGAGAATATTTCTTTGGAAGATCTGAGCCAATTTAGTTTTTAAATGTATTTACAGATGCAAAGCAAGACTTTTCAATTAATGTTGTGATTATTGTCATTGAATCAACAGTGAATTCACACAGACAGGAACATGTCTGGTCAATATCATTTCTAGGTGCTAGTGAAACTGCGTTATCTAGTTTAGGTAGGTTAAATGGGCTAGCATTCCTATCACTGATAGGTACAAGGGAAACACAACGTGAAATGCAAAGATGTGAAAACCAAGAGATAACATTCAAACGTTAAAACCCATAGATGAATTGCTTAAAAATGGTACCAGCGACCAAGTATGAAATCATAAACAATAATGGATGAATGGCTTCAGGAGGGAGAAGAGGAGGTGACTAAAGAGTCAAATTGAGGTTTCTCACATACCTCATAATAGCTTTGAATTGCATTCCAAAATGCTTCATCTGCAACAATCTGTGTTTCACCATTCAAGAAAGCCTGAAACCGTTCCTTAACTGTCTGGAGCTGTTGCTTGTTCATCTGCAAAAGAGGAAAGAAAGTTTGTAACTCTATTAATCGTAAGGAAAAATATTTTAGATCAGAAATAATGCCAAATTAATTTTTAGAAATCTAATTTATTATTACATTTTCTAATCAAGCTTTAAGGCGTGAATGGCAGAATGATTTTGATATGTCCAGCTACACAGACAAATACAAAACGTTGGATTAGAAATTCATTCACCCAACTCTAAAAATATGATTCTGTGCATTTGAAAATTAAATTAATCTTGAGTACAGCATTTTTGCACATGCTTATACAGACCACAGCAACTATCAGAACATCTGTCTCCTTGTTTGTTGATTGCTTTGCTTCCACACCAAATCTTCCCCAAATGAGCCCAAAACCATAGATTGTAGTGAGATTTTCAACGTCACTGATCTGAAGAAATGACTTCTTAGTTATTCACAGAGCAACCATGTTTTACTAACCTCCAACACCTTTGATACCCTCCTACTTAAAAGGGCCAGCACTTCAACTGCATTCCTCATCCTTCCTGAGATCTGTGACCTCCTACCATCTCAAATATATCCTGACATTCATGGATTGCTTTGCACACGGAGGTCAGAGTCATGGCCACTCTTATGTGGAGCCTGCACATTCTCCATGTGACCGTGCATTTCCACTGGGTGCTCTGGTTTCCTCCCATAGCCCAAAGATGTGTGGGTTGGTAGGTTAATTTGCCACTGTAAATTAAATAGGTGCTTGATGGTTGGCGTGGACTCAATGGACTGAAGAGCCACATTTCTGCATTGTGCAATTCTAACTCAAAGAGAGAAGACATCACCTAATTTTCCCTCAGCCCACAGTAGCAGACAGAGCGGACGGGGACATCTGCCTGTACTGCAGGCTTGCCCAAAGTGCAAACACTCTTGGGCCAGGCTCATCCTCTGCAAGGTGTCCCTGGCTTTAAGCCCTGGAGGATCTCCATGGCCCCTATGCATAAAGAACAATTCCCCTGCAGGCACAATCCTTCACCTGTCTGTTCAGGTTCCTTGGGAGCACTCTCCCACCTCCTCTCCTCATTGCAGCATTTACTCATTCACTATCAAGGATCACCAGAAGAGTGTTGCTCAACTTGTGGTAACTAACAAGAGCTGCCCGCAACAATCGCTTCTGCTGAGTTTCTTGCTAAGTTCAACACATCAAGAGGAAACTATGTCAGTTTTAGCAAGCCACTACACAGGGAAAACTGGCAATGTAATTCAGTGAGTTCATAATTGAAGGTAGATTTGGTTCAGGGGAACCACTACAGTTTTGGGGTGAATTGCAATGCTGTCTTAATTCAACGAAAAAAAATGGCACAGAACAATTTCCAAGCCTTGGTCTCTCTTTCCTGAAGACTATCCATTCTGCTAGTGCTGGCAGCCCAATGGCACTTCACACTTGTAGCAAGTTTTTGCATGCACGCCACCTCGGTTACACTATTCCTCACATTCCGTCAATTCCGATTCACTCCATCAGCCACGACTTCCCGTGGAAACTCCCTCTCTGATGCGCTGTTCAATCACCTCACTACCTTTCAGATTTCAAAAGGCTCAAAATAAATATTAGCCTTTGACCGCAGACTTTAACTTTTTGACTCGCAAACTTTAACTTTTTCATCAATTCCACCTCTCTTCTACACCCACTTATTTCCTTCATCCCTTTGAAATATTCCTCTGTGGAGTAGAAGCCCAAAAAGAATGGTTGTGGGGTGGGGGTGGAGTGGGTGGTAAAGAGGAGAAAGCTGTGACAAAGGAACAAATGTATTTGCTTTGATTTTCTTTGCACATATTTTGTTGGTCATCATCGAGGACATCTTCAAGAGGTGGTGCCGGAAGAAGGCGGTATCCATCACCAAGGACTCTCACCATCCCGGACATACCCTCTTCTCGTTACTACCATCAGGGAAGAGATACAGGAGACTGAAGGCCCACACTCAATGACTTAGGAATAGATCCTTCCCCTCCGCCATCAGGTTTCTGAACGGTCCGTGAACCCATGAACGCTACCTTATTATTCCTTTTTCTGCACTATTTATTTACTTTGTAATTTATAGTAATTTTTATGTCTTTGCATGTACTGCTGCCGCATAACAACAAATTTCACGTCATGTAAGACAGTGATAATAAACTTGATTCTGATTCATAATGATAGTGTTTTAACTATCATTGATTACTTTGAAATAACATTACAACCAAAGAATCAGACTAATTAAAGTATCTTTATCAGCCAAAAATAAAGAGAGAAATAGTTCAGGAAATCTGCAGGAGAATTACAGAAATGTGCAAGAGATACAGTGGTGAAATGGAGTGATTTCAATTATCCTATTGCAGACTGAAACAAATATTAAAGTGGGAAAGAAAGGAAGCACTTTCTGAAATGTGTTTAAGAGAATTTCCTTGACTAGCATGCATCCAACCTGAGGCAGGCAGCAGCAGATCTGCTTCAGGGGAATGAGAAGGGCCAAATGGACGAGATACCTAATCTGGCGGAGGGTGAACCTCAATGGTTCATGAAGGGAGCTGTTTAAGATAAAGTAGAACCAAACTTTGGGATGCGAAACTGTAAATGAACAAATGGGTGACATTTAAAACAAGATGTCTCAGGTACAGGCTAAGTACAATCCCAGAATGAGGAAAGCTTGGAGAACTAAAGCTCCGTGGTTGACAAACATCCTTAGGAGACAATGACAGGGCGGGTATCAAGATGTTTCCACTCGTGGGAGAATCTCAAATGACAGAAGAGAGTTTCAGAGTTAGAAGCAGTCATTTCAAACTGAGGTGCATAGGAACTACTTCTTGCAAAAGGTGGTGAATCTCTGGAATTCTCTAACCCAGAGAGATGTGGAGGCTAGAACACTGGGAGTATTGAAAGAGGAAGTAGATACATTTTTGAACGATCAGGGAATTGAGGGCCCTGGGAAACAGGCATAGAAGACGAGATAAGGCCTGGGGCAGATCAGGCATGATCATTTTGAATAGTGGGGCAGCCAAGTAGCCTACTTCTACTCCTATTTTCTTATGCTCTTTTGTTAAGGAGATGGAAAGGACAATGAAAGAAAAAAGGGTGCATGACCCACGTCAGCTATATAATTCCCGTGAAAACCAGACCAAATGGACTAAGCTAAGCAAGCTCACAAATGCAATAGATTCCACCCTTTCCGCTACCCTCAATTCTTCTGTCACCCACTTACACTAGGGGTAATTTACAGTAATCATTTAACCCACCAACCAGCATGCCTTTAGGACATATGAAAATGATTCCCCCCCCCCCACCCCAAGGGAAACTCATGTGGTCATGGGAAAATAAGCAAACTCCACAAAGAGGGCACCCAAGGTCAGGAACTAACCTAGGTCACTGGAGCTGTGCAGCAACAACACTATCTGCTATGCCACCTTGCCAACCAGCTGTAACATTCTGTGAAAAGAAAGTAGGGAAGGTTGATGAAGGAAACACATTAGGTATCATTCAATAAAGTCCCACACAAATGGCTGGTTGACAAAACTGCAGCTCAGGAAATAAGATTAAAAGGCAGAAAGCTGAGACTGGAGCAGAATGGTTCTTGTCCAGATTGGAGGATGTAGTGGTCCATAGGAACAGTTATAGACTTACAGCTTTTGTTGATAATAAATTTGCAGATGATATAAAACATGGAAGTACGTGTGAAGAAAATAGTTAAAGAGTGCAAGTAGATTGAATGGAAAGGCATGGCAGATGAAGTCTGAGGTGGCAGTCTCTTTGCCAACACACAAGAGATAATATAGAAGAAATGGCACAATTCAGAAAGGTGTGCAAGAATGGAGGGACCCCAAATGATCCACTTTGCTTAAATGGAAGGATCCAATACCCCCTACTACTTTTCAATGGTTCTCTCAAACTATATCACATTTAAACTTGGAAAAAATTAGGAGTGGTACTGTTGAACCTTCGCTTAAACTTGAAGATATTTGGAGTCCATTTATTCAATATTTTCACATGATATAGATCCCCTTTCAATAACTTTCCAACTTAGAGGAACGGAGTTGGTGACATAATATTGCTCTGTTTCTACTGAGAAATTTTAGTCCAGTCTTTTTGTTTGTTTGTTTTTTTTTTGAAATTTTTCTGTTTAGTTTCGTTTGATATATTGTTTATAAGTTTTCTTATTGATTCGGGGATTTTTTTTCTCTTTTTTTTTATTTATATAATAAATCTTTTTCTTTCCTTTCTTTTATATTATATTCATTTACTAAGAGATTATTGGAGCTACAGATTTTTTAAATATTTTATTGTTCTTTATGATTATCCATGCCATGATTGTTCTCCTGCTCTCTTTGTATTATATGTACAAACATTGATGTTGTATATTAACCTGTATTAATTTGAAAGCTAATAAAAAGATTGAAAAAGAAAGAATGTAGGGAACAGCGTGTATGTGTACACAAATCCTTGAACATGGAAGGGCATGTTGAAGGAGTATTTAGCAAATGATCTTAAGGTTCATAAATAGAGTGTCATCATGGTTCAGTTACCAGACTGGTATCGAAAAGGCTCTGACTGACAATCCAGAGATACAAGTTCACATCGCACCATGACAGTTGAGGAACTTAAGTTCAGTTGAATTGAATTGGTTTATTATTGTCACTTGTACCGAGGTACAGTGAAAAGCTTGCCTTGCATACCGTCCATAGAGATCAATTCATTACACAGTACATTGAGGTAGTACAAGGTAAAACAATACAGAATTCAGAGTAAAGTGTTACAGCTACAGAGAAAGTGCAAGGGAATAACGAGGTAGATTGTGAGGTCAAGAGTCCATTTTATCATATCAGAGAACCAATCAATAGTTTTATAACAGCAGGATAGAGCTGTCCTTGAGCCTGGTGGTACATGCTTTCAGGCTTTTGTACCTTCTGCCTTATGGGAGAAGGGAGAAGAGAGAATGTCACTTTTTAAAAAAAAAATACAAATCCAAAGTGCTGTATTGAACACTTTCCACTTGCATGGATGAGTGCACCTCTAAAATACTCAGAGCTGAATACAATTCAGAACAAAGCAGTCCACTTAATTCCCAATCCATCCATCACCTTAAATATTCACCCCCTCCTCACTAGCGCACAGAGTATGCACTATGTGCCGAATACAAAATGCACTGCAGTTAGTCACCTGGGTTACTCTGACAGCTCCTCTCATACTTGATACTGGTATTGGTTTATTATTGTCACTTGTACCGAGGTACAGTGAAAAACTTGTCTTGCATATCGTTTGTACAGATCAATTCAATACACATTGAGGTTGTATGGGTTGAAAAAAACAATAACAAAGTACAGAGTAAAGTGTCACAGCTACAGGGTAGTGCATTGCAGGTAGACAATAAAGATGCAAGGTCACAACAAGGTAGATTGCGAGGTCAAGAGTCCATCTCAACGTACAAGGGAACTGTTCTTGCCCTGTCCTTGCTGGCGCGAGATGTTACAAAAGCAGCAGGTACACGGGAACACCACCACCTGTAGGTTCCTCTCTAAGTCACACACTATCCTAACCTGGAAAAAAAATACCAGTGTTCCTTTATTTTTGCTGATACAAATCATGACCTTCTACTCAATGGCATAATCGGAGTACCTTCACCAGGAAGACTGCCACAGTTTGAGTGGAGGCTGATCAGCCACCTTCCAATGGATGATTAGGGATGGGCAATAAATATTGGACTTGTAAGAAAGTAACAGCTGCTGGTGTGTTTGGAAGCATTTTTATTCATTGTATTCACCACAAAGCCAGCTGGTTACCTAGCTCACAATTTTAACTACAGTTCAATCTGCAATTTGGCAGGCACTATCCATAGGTTGACAGATAAAAATGTGACTCATAAATTATAACAGGAGATGTCATAAATTTAATGGCATTTAACATTTTTCACGCTTTAAGTACTTACACAATGGAACAAGACCAGAATAAACAATGTCATAGTTCACAAGCTATGAATCTAGTCCCATATTTAACCAATACAGCTTTGTCAATCAAGTAATGGTACTCTAAAATAAATGGCATCTCCAAGAAGTTCATCTGTCCCCAGCTACAAAAAGGTATGTGAAACTTGGATTATCATTACAACTATATACCTAAAATAAGATTCACAAGGCAGGGAACAGAGGTCTGTGGCATGCAAATACGATTACATATAAAATTATTTGATATTTATATTCTGAACCTACTCCCATTGCTGCAAAGCCAAATGAGTGAAGAAATGTTGAATTTAAATTTATTCTCATCGTTGAAGTTTATCAGTGACTGCATCTTCAAATATCGTTAAGTGCAACAATTACTGGATTATTGGACCCTGTATTGCATTAGGTTACTGTGAGATTCAGTTAGGATTAAAATCAAACCCTAATTAAACTTACAGAAAAAGTGCATTACTGGATCAACCTGTGGGTAGACAACAAAGATGGTTATTTTCTGAATCTTCAGCCACACTTCATTGCCACATAATCCACAAGCTCTTCATTTTGCAGATTCTATTATACGTTAAGGTAATTAAGTAAGTCTTTTCTAAAATAAAATGTTCATGTTAATATCTCTCAGTCAGTAGGATTTATTGAAGAATGGAGATTGAGACATTTTGCAGACGATTGGTTTACTCATAAATTTTTACCCGAGAGCAATTTTTATTTGATCACAAAAGGCTCATCGCTCAATGCGGTGCGACATTTCAGTCATATTGGCAGCACTGGAGCTCCCAAAATGTACTTAATACCTGAAAATGGCAGGGAATGATACAAAGGACTCTTTTCTATTAGTGACGGTAACACGATACAACCTGAGACCAACAAAAAGTACAACAACAAAGATCCACAGTCACAATATATTGTGGTTTAAAAATATTGGTTGATCCTCCTATCTCTATCCACCTGACCAACACATTAGGTGATCCGAGGAGTTCCAGAAAATTTCATAAAACTAGAGATTACACTGCAGCAAGAGGAGGCGCAACTTAAGCTCTGCTACCACCGTGGCCCACAGGCAAGTGATAGGGTTGAGTTCACAAGGCTGGAATGGGATGGGGAGGGCCAAGGATTGGAACATCAGGAGATAGTGGTTGAATGTCAGGACCAGAGGGCAAAAAGACTTCAAAAGTCAGGATCTCTAACTAAAATCAAAAGAATTGAAATTTTGGTCTAAAACTTTGCAGAATCTGGTTAGTGAGAAAGGAAACCAGTGATTCCTGCAAGTGAAACAGAAATTGGAGTGGGAGACTTGACTGGATCCTTGCTCTTCCTGTTCTACTCTGCTGTATATCATTCTTATTTACCAACACACACAAGACGTTTAAGACTCCAGACAAGAGTTGATATTCTTTTCATGGTATACAAAGATCATAAGTGAGGAATGCCAAGCTAAGAATAACAAAACATTATGAAAAAAAAAGACATTAAAAGTTCTCAGTGCTAATATTTGGAATCTCATGCAATGAGGCTTTGATAAGATATGGAATACGTGGTTCAAACTTCAAAACAGGTAGAGGTTAAGTGGCATGCATAAGAAACTGAAGTCTGGCTTAGACAATTAAGGATAATGTTGTTTATTCTGGAATAAGCAAGTAGATTGGGAAAGATTCCAATACTTTCCCACTGATCCACAAATGTTTTTTGTAAACTCTATCAGTACTCCATTGATCATCATCAGTACATCATTACAATTCTTGTTAACCTTTTTTTTAAACAGAATGGTACGAGTATTTTCCTTATCTTTAAAGACAACATTTTCTTCAGTTGTATTCAGCATCAATTAGTTAGCTGAAAAACAAAAGGCTAAAGAATAAAAAAGACAAAATGTCATTGAATTACAGAAATTTGTATTTTTTTTGTAACTTGGTATATTTTGTCTCATCCACGCTGCACCAAATGTTGCTAGCCTACTAAACTGTGATAATCAAAGTCTTTGTGCAACTGCAATGAAATTCTATTGCAGTTCCACAAAAAAAAAACTCTTTTAAAAAATAATGTTATTGAAATTACTGCTGTTCAGGACATCCATTTCAACTCAAGGCATTTAAGGTGAATGTACAATTTGTCTAATGATCTTGGTTGTACTAGAGTGTGATAGCTGTTAGCAAACTGACAGATTTGATCTGACAATTAACAGTGATCAAAGCACAGCAAAAAGGGACTAAAAAGAATGATTTAAAGGGCAAACTTGTGATATTATGTCGGCAAACTTTCTTTAATATTCATACAAGGGGTGTGGATGTGCTGTTGAGGCCAGCTTCTTCCTGCTCACCCTTAAATGTACATGAGAAGGTCATGCTGAAGTGCGAATGTCAACGGCTGAAGTGTTTTTGGTAAAGATCCTCCCACAGTGCTGGAATTCCATTATTTTGACCATGAAGGAACAGTGATGCATTTCCAAGACAGGATTACCTTGAGAAAACTTATGCAATGGATTACCATTTATCTCCTGACCTAGTCTTTCTCGGTAGTAAGTTTTGCACAGGTGACACCAAGAATCTTTGGCGAGTTGTTGCAGTGCCTTTTCTACACAGTTCACATTACATTCACAGTGCACTGATGGTGGACGAGTGAATGTTTAGGGCAGTCATGGAGTGCCAACCTTGCAGGTCACTTTGTCTGAATGACAACAGAGGAAATGTTTGAAGCACTCAGCAGGTTGGGCAGCATCTGTGGAAAGAGAAACAAGAGTTATTGTTACAAGTAGTCTGACAAATGGTCCAGACTTGAAATGTTAACTCTGTTTTCTTTCCACAGATGCCGCCTGATTAGCCAAGAGTTTATATCGTTTTCCATTTCTATTTCCGATTTTCAGCATCTGCAGTTTTGCTTCTTTTTTCATTTTCAGTGTCTGACTGTTGTCGAACTACTTGTGTATTATAGGACCTACTCCCATCCAAGTGGAGCACATTCTGTTGTACTTCTCACTAGTACCTTGTAGGCAGTGGATAGGGTTTGGTGAATTAGATGGTAATGTCATTACATTGAGAGGGGATGGGTAGATACTCACTTGTAAATAGTCATTGCCTGGCACGCGTTACTTACCACTTATCAGTCCATGACTGAATGTTGTCTCAATCTTGCGGCTAGCAAGCATGGGCTGCTTTAATTTCTGAGGGGTTGCAAATAAAACTGAACATTGCACAATCAGTGGGCATTCTTCCATCATTAGGTCAGAAATGGGAAGATCATTGAGGAAGCAATTGAAGGTGGCTGTGTTGAAGACACTGCCCTGAGGAATGCCTGGAACATTGCCCTGGGTCTGAAATGATCGACCTCCAACAACCACAACCATCTCCTTTTATGTGGGGTATGGCACCAACCAGTGGAGTTTTCTTTTTGATGCCCAACTTCAGTTTACTCAAGTTTCTTGATGCCACATGTAGTGGAATGCTGCCTTGACATTGAGGGCACCCTACTGGGTTGACATTAGGACCATGGCTGTAATGAGGTTTGGAGCAAACTGCTTCTGCCGAACCCAGATTATTGGCGAGCAGGTATTGGCGAGTGTTGATGAATGACAATAAATGACTGGACAATAATTGACTGGATTTGGCTTTTCCTGGACTGGACAGATACGTTGGTAGTTTTCCATACTGTTAGTTTTTTTTTGCCAGATTTGTAACTTCAGTGGATCAGCTTGATGAGACGTATGACTAGTTCTGAAGAATGCGTCTTCAACACCAGTGTAGGGATGTTGTCTGGTTCCAATCCCTGGGCTGCAGCTAGTGTTCCCAGCAGTTCTCGTTATTAAACAGAGTGAACTGTGTTGGCTGAACCTTGTGATCCATGAGGAGGGCTGCCTCCAGGGGAAGGTGAAATTGGCTCTTTTACCTGCAGATACCCGTGACTGTTTCAGCTGTGTTTATTTCACCCTTGTCCTGAACTCAGCCATTGTTGAAGACGGGAATGTACACGAAAGCTCCTCATCCCATTAGCGAGGCTGAGGGGACACCACTTGCATTGGTTTCCTCCCCACCCATCACAAGCAGAGTCTGGCAGCAAAGTCTTTCAGGATTAGGCCAGCTTGGTCAATAGTGCTACTGTGCCGTTCCCACTAATGCACAGAGATCCCTCACCTGTTCTGCCAAGTGGCTCATTTCTGCGCTGTAGAAACAGTGCATCTATGTTCCATGACTTTGCTACCCTCAGTGTTTTTTCTAACTACTCTTTCATTAGCTGAGGGAGTGTGGTTGGTGGCAATTGCACGTGTGCCATTGATTTCATCCCCAAGAACTTGAGATATTTGTCTCCTACATAATATGTTCATTTAATTTGTGATTTTGATGATTTAGTACACTATCAATTCAGCCACTGTCAATGCCTTACCTTATTCTGGTATGGACAGCATGTCCACAAATTAAATATTTGTCCAATGTGAAACATACTTTTCTGTTAAAATCAACTTCACCAATATATTATGGAGCTTATGTCTCAAAGCAACTCATGTCATTAAAAAGGGGCTTGCAGCCACCAGCACTGATGCATTGTAGGTTTCAAAACAAGCTATAATAGTACCAATGAGTTCTGAAAAGCTGACAATATGGAGTTACAATTCATATCAATGAACTATGCCTTGAAGTCATCAATGAGGCCTTCAAAATCACCATAACTATAAAACTATAGAGGTGAAACGTGCCACAAGTACACTTCAGGACTCAAGTAATTTTATCATCACAGCACCAGGCCCCTGTGCTCTTATTCTAGCCTGCTCCTAAATCACTTTGAGACCAGCAACTGGACCTGAACCTTGTGGTTTCAACTGGCCAAGGGCTGATCAGGTTTGGGTCATGCTTTGACTTTATATCCAATCTGACTTGTACAATAGATGAATGGACATTTCAAGCACAAGGGAATTGTGCGTTTGTATCAAGATTAAGATGTATTTCCATTTCAGGCACCTCTGTCTCAGCATCCAAGTCTCCAAAATATTGATGCAAATTAAGGCTGCTTTAGCTCTCCTTGAAACAAAAAGCATCTCGTTAATCTCACGGGAACAGTTCCTTCTATACCAGCCTGTCATTTTTAATCCTCTTCTGTGATATCCCTGGATGATGTTGCAAATTCAGGAATGATTTTGTACCGAAGTCTGATGCCCACAAGGAGCACAGTTTAGACTGCACAAATCCATGTTGTGAACAACTCCCATAATCAGCAAAGAAGACTTCCATCCCAGCAGTCTGGGTGGAATTGAAACCATATTATGAACGAAAGGCCCTAACAATCGTCAAACTGGTGGACCAAGAAAAAGTTAGTTGATGCTTTTCTTCCTTCCTGACCAGGGTAGCAGGGGATGGAGTATGATGGTGGGCAGGTCCAGTTTCCACTCACCACTTCCGTTGGGTGAAAAACAGAAAAGGAAATTCCATTGCATCCTGGCACAGCGACTGTGATGCCCACACCTGCAGTGCTGGCAAATGTTTTGAAATGCTTCTGTCAAGAATAAACGCACAACTAATGCCCTTTGTAGCGGTGGCTGACATGAAATGATTACAGGTCTGTGCTTGCAAATTGAGTCACTGGATTGTAAAGTGAACAGTTCTCCGCTTCTTTCCGGCTTGGCTCCATTGCTTCTAATTGCTAATTATTGCTGGAAGGATGGCCAATCACAAGCCCAGCAGGAAGCAACTTCAGAGAGCACAACCGTGCTTTATCTTCATTTCCATAATTATGATCTCCATCTTCCTCTACTGTAGCAAGCAGCAAGAGGGCTGTTACCAAGCCCCAGAATGCATTCAGAACAGCTATGCCACACACTTTCAAAGCATCTTGATATTTATTTGCTCTTAATTTTCCGAGGCCTCTAAAGGCATTGAACAAATTGAAAGAGAACAAAATGGATTTCCTTCACATGGCTTGCACGCAGCTAATTGGGTAGAATGCAAAGCAGTAATAATTGAAGAGTATAGGCAGTCACAGTCACAAGCTGAAAATAAAATACATGATTAAGGGCCCAAAACATGTGGATTGAAAACGGTCACTAATTCTCAACACTTACTGCTTTAAAAAAAACAAGCAAAACCAATTAAAGTAAAAGAGCTAGTGGCAAGGTCTGGCAGTACATTCAAATTGACTGCAGGATAGTGGATGAAAATGACATTTACGCATTTCCTTATCTATTAAACAGTTATTCTGCTTTTCTTTTTCGGGAGATGCTGTGGGAGAGTGGAGAGAAAATGAAAACAACACACGTGCTGTGTTTGGTTCTGAACAAGGATTCACAAGCCTGTCTCAGGAATGGCAAAAGGAGGCAAGTCAGTGTTAACAGATAAGCATACTCTGATACCAGCCTCGACTTTTAAAAAAAAGAACAAAATAAGCAGCAGCAAATTTCAATGTAAAGGAGGTCCAAGGTGATGGCATGCAACTAATTCACAACACCAGATTTATGGCATGGCAACATGCTAGTAATCAATAAAAACAATGTTCTGGGGAAAAAAAAATCACCATTATACCTTTGTAAGAATGCATGTAATAAAGGGACGTATAATAATCATGGAGAATTTTAATCTGCTTGGGCAACTGGCTAAACCAAATCAGCAGTAATAGAGTGGAGAATGAATTCACGGAAGGTACAAGAAATGGTTTTCTAAATTAGCATGTTGGGAACCAAAGAGGTAACAAGATCTTTTAGATATAATACTGTGGAATGAGGAAGGGTTAATAATCTGAAATCAAAAGAGAAAATGCCAAAACCACTCAGCAGGTCAGGCAACATCTGTGGAAAGAGAAACAGTTCAGATTGATGACCTTTTGTCTAACCCTTTGTTTCAGAATGACAGCATCTGCAGCACTTTTTTGATTTTCACTTTTTGTTATTTAATAAGTAATGTGTTAGTTAAGGAGTCTTTGAGGGAGAATGATCATAATGGAACTTTTTACAAAGATTGAAAGTGATTTGGTACAGAGTGAAACTATAGACACATTTAAAAAAACAAAGTGCAAGATTGGTTATGATAGATTAGAAAACTACCTTGAAATGGTAGAGCAATGAACAAGCAACAGCTAAAGAATTAATGCATGGTTTACAACAAAGATAACACTTTAAGGGACAAATACACAACTGGAAAAGTGTTCCAGCCATGGGTAACAAGAGGAGTTGAAAGTAATATTAGATCAAAAGGGTTACAATGTTGCTACAAGCAGTAAACCACAGGAATAAAATGATTTCCGACTTCAGCAAAAGGAGAACTGAGAAACTGATAAAGGGAAAGTACGAGGATAATCTAGCAAGAAACAAAACCAGACTGCAAAAGCGTCTATAGATATACAAAAAGGAAAAAAAAATTGCAAGCGTTAATAGGGTTCCTTACAAAATGAGACAGTATACGGGGGAATAAGGAAATGAGAGAGAAATTAAACAAGTAATTTTTGTCAGTCTTTGTGAAAGAAGACAAGAAACTTGTCAGAATAGGTGAACCACAAGCCTAAGGTGAATAAGCTAAAAGAAATTAGGTTTGGTTAAAAAAAAAGAAATTAACAAGACAGAAAAAACTGATAAAACCCCAAGAGCTGATAACATGCAAAGAGACGGCAATGGAGACCATAGGTGTGTTGGTCATCATCATTATTATCACAGATTCTAAAATGATTCCCACAGATTGGAAGGAAGCGAACTTAACCCTACTACTGAAGAAAGGAGAGAGAAAGAAAACCAGGAACTACAGTCAGTCTGACATCAGTAGTAGGAAAGAGCTAGAATCTAGCAATGTGCATTTATGAAAGGAAAATCATGTTTGACAAATCATTAGTTTTTTTTTTGGAGTTTGCAACCAGCAAAACAGATAAAGGTTGAAGCAAAAATAATAAGAGATAAAGGAAGGCTAAAAGTAAAATGGGCCCCCTGATGATACAGAAATTGGAAAGCAGAAAATGCAGTTTTACCAAATAGACTTTTTGTATCAGTTGTTGCAGTAGAGCAAGAAATAAAAGACCTTTTTTTAAAAATGGAGGAACTAACTAGATAAAGTACAAATAAAGGATAGAGAAAATGATTTCGTGAAAATGGAAAGATCTCTCAGGCTCAATTATCTCACCCCAGGATAGTAAAACATGAGGGACTTGTGTTTGTCATGTTCTTCCAGATATCACGTGATCTAGGAATTGGCACCTTGGACTGGAAGAGAGCAAATGGCACAAAAGATAAACAAGAAAATTATCAGCTAATTAGTTTAATGCTGTAGATATCTGTAATTTCCTTTTGAATATGCAGTTAAGGGCAAGTCAAATGAAAATGCCAGCTCTGAGACTCAGATTTTTATTGGATAATGATATTCAAGGTTACAAATCAAAAGGCTAATGGATGGAGGTAACAATGCACAAAAAGTGCTAGAGGAACTCAACAGGTCAGGCAACATCTATGGAGAGAAATAAACAGTCGATGTTTTGGGACGAGACCCTTCATCAGGACTGGAAAGGAAGAGGGCAGAAGCCAGAATAAGGTGTGGTGGGGTTGGGGGGGGGGGGGGGGAGGGGGGAGGGGAAAGGAGTACACGTAGGCAGGTGACAAGTGAGTCCAGGTGAGAGGGGGAAGGTAGGTGGGTTGGGGAGGTGGGGGGGAGAAGATGTAATAAGCTGAGAGGTGATAGGTAGAAGAAGCAAAGGGCTGAAGGTGGAAGAATCCAGTTGGAGGGGGCAGTGGACAATGGAATCAAGGATGGGGGAGGGGAGGAGAGGAGATGGGCAGGTCATCAACGTGGGGGAAGGGAGCCATGGGAATAAGGGAAGATAATGGAGTTTGGGGGGGGGGGGGGGGTTACCAGAAGTTAGAGAAATCAATGTTGAAGCCATCAGGTTGGAGACTCCCAAGGCAGAATATGAAGTGTTGTTCCTCTAACCTGCGTCTGGCCTCAAATGTGGCAGTAGAGGAGGTCATGAATAGACATATCAATATGGGAGTGGGATGTGGAATTGAAGTGGCTGGCCACCGGGAGGTTCTGGCTGTTGCAGCGGACAGAGCAGTGGTAGGCTTGGCGGCTTCCAATTTTTAATTGGTGACATCAATTAACGTGGAAAGTAGGAGCAGAAAGCTATTTGACCCTTCAGGTTTGCTCTCCCATCCAATACGATCAAGGCTAATCCTCTCTTTCAATACCATACTCCCATTCTGTCCCCATACCCCTTAATGCCTTGTGTATCTTGAAAGGCATCTACTTGCTTATTGAATATATTCAGTAATTTGGCCTCTGTCGTGCTCTGTGGCAATACATTACACAGGTTCACCACGCTCTAAGTGGAGAAATTGCTCATCTCACTCCTGAATTCCTTGCCCACTAACCCAAGACTGTAAACCCTTGTTCCCTTTCCAATCTATGTATCCTTGTCAGAAGTTTCAATTAAATCCCCTTTCATTCTTCGGAACTGTAGTGAATATAAACCTAGTCATCTTAATCTCTCTCCATAAACAGTCCTATCTTGCCAACAAGTATATTGCCTCTTATGCAAGGAGACCAAATCTGAAATATCAGTTTCACAGAATGACAAAAATATATTTCCATTATTTATGGTCAGAATTTTTGTTTTAAATGCACTTACTCCAACAAAAGACCGAAGATTTTTTTCCTATTTTGCAAATGTTTTTTGGTAACTAATGCCACATGCACACAATTAAGGCAAACATGGTTACTTTATTTATAGAGGCAGGTGATTATATAAAACATTGAGTTGTATTTTGTCATTGCTAATTATCAGTTTCCCCCACAACCTTAATTCTGTGCAATCCATACAATTCAAGTTAATGAAAATTGAAATAAAATTTCTATAAATAAAATACAAAAAATATAAACCCTCTCTTTACTTGTGGATAGACTAACTGAGTAGCAGAAGTCTAGAGTAGCTGACTGACCTTTCGTATTCTCATGTCCCATATTTTCTGAGGTTTGTAGCTACAGACAACAGATAGACAGTGAATTATTGAGCTGGTTATGTAACTGTCACCAATGCAGAGAGCAAACATTCAGCTCACTATAATTCTTAAAAACGAAAGATCTGATTAAAGTGCCAGAAAGCAGAGCACCATGTCAACAAGATATATTGTTGATATAGTAACCTATCCAAGGATCTGGAAATCTCCTTCAATTTTAGGCTCGATGAAAGGGGCTAAATGATAAAAATGTAACGCTGATTAAAATGATAATTGCCTGGAAAAACATTCCTGTATGCACAATGTATATTTAACGTTACCAGAAACCACAAATTCACCAATATGTGAAAGATTTATTCCAAAATATAATGCTTAAATACCAGAAAATGATAACCCAGGTTAGTTATTTTTAAGTAGTCAGCTTTGCTGTATGAAATGGGATTAGTATAGAAAAGATAGGTATTTGATGGTTGGCGTGGACATGGTGGGTCAAAGCACCTATTTTTCTGTGTTGTGTGACTCAATGGCATTACCTTGAGAATTTGACCAGGAACCATGATCTTCCCCATTCACTTTTAGTTAATCCCCCCCACCCAACAAAAACCATAGAGAGACTAACATTGACTGTAGGTAGATAAACACTGACAGCAATAGCATTATATTTAGATTACTGGGCTAGCAACCAAGGGCCTGGACAATTGACCAGGACTCAAGTTCTACCACAGCAGTTGGGAAATATGAATTCCAGTAATTTCATAAAACTCAGAATGAAAAGCCGGTAGGAGTAACAAAGGCCATGAAACTATGGGATTGTCAAAAAACTTAATTTAACAAAGTTGCTACATGCAACTTTGGATCTACCAATTTGTCAACACCTGTCACATCTTGGAACTGAGTTTTAAGGCAAATTACAGAGAGGACTAAAAGAAAGATCTGTAGTAGCAAAGACACCAGGAGAATGAGTGACACTCATGGTTGTAGTGCTGGGTGAAAGACGATAGTAAAGAAGGTGCTGGTTGAAAGATTAGCAAAAGATGATTGAAATCTGATAAAACAAAAGAGGAGCGAAAAGTAAAGTGAATTATGTAAATGCAAGACTGGAATTATGGAGGATTTAAAATTGGTGAACAGTGTCGAGTCTGAAAGGCCATAATGTGCTCTTAAATCAGAAGATGAGGTGCTATTCCTTAAGCTTTGTTGAAACAGTGTAGATCAAAGGCAGAGAGATCAGAGAGAGTGTGGTCAGAGAGATAAGTTGACAGGCAACTGACAGCTCAGTCATCAGAGGGCTTGCAAAGCAGTGACTCCACCTGTGTCTAGTTTCCCCAGTGTGGAAGAGACCACATTGTGAACATCAAAAGCACTAACCTAGACTGGAAGAAGTGCAAGTAAATCATTGACAGATCTGTTCCAGGAATACCTACCTTGAAGTTCTGCTCCTCCCTTCAACAAGATACAATTCCTCAAGTTTACAATTCAGCTACTGGGAACCTTCATCTAAGTTATGTGGGCATGCTTGTCCTCAGAGGATGTCAACAATGTTTACGTGAGACTCTGTGTTTGGCTTGGAAACATTTAAAAAAAATCAATGGTTGGTGTCCAGATGGTTGTACAGCTGTTGGACCAACATAAAAAATACTAATTAACACAGGAAAGTTGGCAATATAACCTTGTTATCAGCAAGGTCAGGTTCAAAAAGCCCAACTTTCAGAAGATGTATAATGGGAATCACGCTCACGTTCCATTCTGTAACATCAAGAATATTTACATGGTCTTTTCAAACATTGTAGTATAACGATTTTAATCAAAGTACAATCTCATGATTGCTTAAGACAGACAGCATTCATGTGGGCACCATTGTGTGTTTGTCTTTGCAACTGCCCAGTACTGGGGAGAGAAACATACAATTTTATTATATTTCATACTTTGAGCGTCTGAGGAATACAGATGCAAGATTCCAATATTTTTATGCAATGAATGTGAGAAAGCATCAAGCTGCGTTAAAGCATTTTCTTGACAATTTCTTTTTGCTGCTGGGTTAAGTGTCACAAGACAAGCTGAAAACACTTCAACGAGGTGCACACCGAGAGATTTGGCAGTCACTTAAGACTCAATCTTGTCATTTTAATTACAGCACTCCAAACTGCCAAAACAAAGGTCTGAATCAGATGGAAACATGGGAGAAAATCTTCACATTGTTCCAGAAGGCTTGCTTTCACAGGATTTCATGACAATTTTAGCACTGTTACTTGTGTTGGAGCACAAACACAAGTGTCAATTTAGACTCAGTGATAGCACTCATTCCTCTGTGTTAGGAGATTGCAGGTTAAAGTCCCATTCCAGAAACTTCGGCATGTAATCTTGCCTGTCACTTCGTTGCTGAGGGAGTGCTACTGTTGTGATCCTACTGAGCTTATGTTAAACCTCATACCGGAAGCGTAAAGCACCGGGAGGTGTTGAGAAAGTATGCAGGCAGAACCCACAGTTCAGTTAGCAGTAAATACCAAGAGCCAATGCACCAAATGGTAAGCATTTTCCCCCCACATACCGTCCTTGCCTTCTAACTTATACCAGGTGCAAAGTAACACATGCAGAGCCTTTTTGATCTGAATGAGGGAAGGATCAGAGAAAAACTTTAGAACAGTTCAACTTCAAAAATTAATAGGCCAAATCAATAGCAAGATATTATTTTTATGTACAATCTTTTCATTCCATTAAGAGGCATTTATAAGCTTTAAAAAAACACAGCAGGCACGTTGTTCATTTACAGTCACTGTGATAGCACCCATGACATCTTTAGCGGGTCAAATGTCATTTCCTACCATAACTGTGCAGCAAAGAATCTGTTGCAATGTTATTTTCTAGCCTGATCGACACTCTCTGACCCAAATTAGCACACTCCATCATCACCTAAAGAATCAAGCCCAGCATTTTCACTACAGTTGAGTCCATCTCTCCAACCATCTGGCTTCTAGACTACCCATCTGTGCTATGCAGACACTGAAGAAACAAAACTTGCAGGTTAGTGATAAAATGTGTCAAACCTTGCCTGGTTATTGCAATCTAGTACAAAGCTGCTGATCCGCTGATGCAAAAAGGGTAAATACAAACCAGCTGGTCTCTGCCTTGGGTAATGCAAGCCCTTTTCTGAATGGGGATATTGATGACTAGATGCTAAATTGTATGATTTGTAATTGCCAAATTTGCTGCATCAGATGTTATTTATTCAGCAAATAATAATGGAAGAGTGAAGATTACCTGCATCAAGAGGTGCTGGGACCGGACACAGCTTAAACAGTTGTTATGCCTCTTTGGCGCAGGAATTCTGTCAGGGTCATACAGCACAGAAACAGGCCCTTTGGCCCAACTGGTCCATGATTGCCATCCAAATGAGTCCCATTTGCCTGCAGTTGACCCATATCCCTCTGAGCCTTTCCTATTCATGTACCTGTTCAAGTACCTTTTAAATGTTGTTAATGTATCTGCCTCAACCACCTCATTCCATGTACTGACTCTGGGTGGAAAAAGTTGCCCCTCAGGTTTCTATTAAATCTCTCCCCTCTCACTTCAAACTTATGCCCTCTAGTTCTTGATTCCCCAACCCTCAAAAGAAGACTGTGTGCATTCACCCTAACCACGTCCCACATAATTTCATACACCTCTACAAGATCACCCGTCATTCTCCTATGCTCCAATGAATAAAGTCCCAAACTACTCAACCTCTCTCCATAACTCAATCCCTTGAGTCCTGCCAACATCCTCATGAATCTCCTCTTCACTCTTTCTAACTTAATGGCATCTTTACTATATCAGGGCGACCAAAACTGAACACAATATTCCAAATGCAGCCTTGCCAACATCTTGTACAACTGCAACATAACATCCCAACTCTATCGTCAATGCCCTGACTGAAGCCTTCTTCAGTACCCCGTCTGCCTGCGATGCCACTTTCAGGGAACTATGTACTTGTATTCCTAGATCGCTCTGTTCTACAACACTGCCCAAGGCCCTACCATTCACTGTGAAAGTCCTACCTTCATTTGCCTTTCCAAAATGCAACACCTCGCACTTATCCAAATTAAACTCCATTTTCCATTCCTCGGCCCACTTACCCAGCTGATCAAGATCCCTCTGTTAATCCTAGGAGAACAGGAAGGGAAGTGTACTACAGCAGTTCCAGGAGATCCAATCTTCAGAGGATAAGTCGAATCCCTCTTGTCACATTGACAGGCAGTGCACAACTTGAAACAGATTAGAAGGATATGGGAATGAAATCTGCTGCTATGGTTCATGTCGGTCACATTATGGGGTAGAGTAAAGAGGTCCTTTTGGACAGTATCTGGATCTAGAGGCCCAAGTACAGGAACTCAACGGATGCAATCTCTGGATTATTATTCCTGCCAAGTGCAACATAGGGATATGCAAGTTAGTAAGATGAGCATTAGGCTGAAAGAATGATGAGGGAAAGTTTTTTTTCATGTATTCAGTTGTTGGGATCTCAGCATGGCTGGCAAGGCCAGTGTTTATTGCCCTTGTGGAGATAGTGATGAGATACCTTGAACCACTGCAGTCCTTCTGGTGAGAGAATTCACACAGTGCTATGGGGTAGGATATTCCAGGATTTAGACACCGCAATGATGAAAGAACAGTGATGTGTTTCAAGGTCAGGATGCAGTTGGGGGTGTTTCCATGTACCACCTGCTGCCCTCATCCTTCCTGATGGAAGAGGTTCTGGGTTTGGGAGGTGCTGTTGCAGTAGTTTGGGTGAGCAACAGCAGTGCACTTTGTGGACCAAAGCCATCCATAGCTGGTGACGAAGAGATTGAACAGTTAGGGTGACAAGTGGTTACCAGTCAAATGAACTGTTTCATCCTGGATGGCGTTGAGCTTCTTCAATATTGTTTGGACTGCACTGATCATGGTAAATTGGAGAGTACTTCATCACTCTCCCAACGTGCCTTGAAGATGGTGCAAAGACTTTGATACGCGAGTCACCACCTTTCCAACACCCCCACCCCAAGGGGATACCCTACCTCTGACTTACTCTTATAGGCATAGTATTTGTGTGGATGGTCCAATTGAATTCCTGGCCAGTGGTGACCCCCCCAGATATTGATGATGGAGACTCAGCGATGGTAATGCCATTGAACGTCAAGGGTAGGAGACTGGACTCAGTCCTGTTGGGGAGAGTCATTGTCTGGCACTTTTAGTATGAATGTTACTTGCTACTGATCAGCCCATGAAAACACAATTAGATGCAAGGGAAAGCTATTTGGCCCCTCGTGCCTACTCTTCCTTTCAATAAGATGATGCTTCATCACTGCCTGGTGCAGACCAAATCTGGTAGCTAAATCCTTCAGAATTCAGCCAGCTCAGTGGTGGTGCTATGAAGCCACTCTTGCTGATGGACATGGAAGTACCCAACCCAAGTACATTCTGTCCTTTGCTACTTTCAACACGTCCTCCATTCAATATAAAGGGGCACCAATTCATCAGTTACAATAATATGGTAATCAGGATGAGGTTTCCTAGCCCATGTCTGGCCTGATGTCATTAAGACTTTGTGGCATCTAGAATCAATGCTGAATACGCCCAGGACCACTTTCTCCTGCCTGTACAGGACTGTACTGCCCCCTCTGGTGGGTCTGCCCTGCACATAGAAGAGGACAGATCCAGAGTTTGTGATGGAGGCAATCTGCAAGGTATGATTTTATCACTAAGTCATTGCAATTAGCCTGTGGTACAGCTCTTCCAATTTTGACACCCATCCCCAAGTGTTTGACAGTGACTTTGCCATGTCTGAATTCAATGGTTCATCTAGTCATTCTTTTCCTATTTTAATAGTGGTAATAGTGCAACTGAGTGACTTTCTCAGCCATTTCCTGGTACCATTAGAGGTATAGGATGAACTATACTATGAGACTAGATCCACCCAAAATAGGATGGAACCCAGATCCAAACAGAAAGTACAACTTAAGGTCCAACACTAACAAGTGTTAGACTCAAATAGTTAGATGGGGAAAGTTGGAGCCAAGTCAATAGCGGTTCACAGACCTTTATTCTTAAAGTTACACATGCCACTGGAAAGAACTGCCACTATAAAATCTAGTAGTTCACAAAGCCCAAGCCATTGTGGACAGGTCTTACACAAGGAAACTCATGAGGACAGGCCAACTATCTCACTGTGATAAGACTATTGAACAGTTCCCTTATACGATGAGATGGACTCTGACCTCATGATCTACCTTGTGACCTTGAACCTTATTGTCTACCTGCACTGCACTTTCTTTGTAGCTGTGACACTTTATTCTGTACTGTTATTGTTTGTACCTGTACTATCCCAATGCATTCTGTACTAACTCAATGTAACCGCACTGTGTAATGAATTGACCTGTACAATCAGTATGCAAGACAAGTTTTTCACTGTACCTCGGTACAAGCGACAATAATAAACCAATACCAATGCTTTGCCTCTGCAGAATGCACAAAGGAAAGTGCACATTGAAAGTGACGTAACAGAAACTGGAAGGCTGGTGGGGAGATCAGGGCAAGCGCCAGCTGTGGGAAACCTGTGATTCATAGGTACTGGCAGAGACTTTTACAGTGCATGCCTGTGGGCATGATCTGATGACTGGTGCAGCTTAGCACCAGGATATGGGCCACACCTGTTGTACAGCAATACTAAGGGCACCTCACACCTGTGACCAAGTTATTCCCTGCATACAAGAGACAGCATTACACCCACATTCCCAGTTTTTGTTTCACCTCGGCTATGCGCTCCACCTGGCTCTTGGTGCCTGCCCCGGCTCGTCAGAACCATATTCCCAGCACTTCAGCGGGAACACAGGATTGGTCAGTAGATGTGGAGTTGGCCTTTCCCCTGGCTGGGGTGCCTAGACCAGGGGTCGCAGCCTCAAAAAAAGGGTTGACCATTCAGGACAAACACAAGAAAAAGTTTGGGAGGGCAAAAAATCTTTGTAATCCACTAGGCAAGAAGGGTATGGAGGCTTAGGTCACAAGAGTACATTCAAAACAGATTGATGGATTTTTATTAGATATTAAAGGAGATCAGGGGACGTGGGGATAGTGCAGGAAAGTGATACCAAGGTAAAAGATCAGTCACCATCTTCTTGAATGGTAGTGCAGCATGAGGGGCCGAATAGCTGCCTTCTTATATAGTGACTTCCCCAGCAACTTACTGCCAGGAGAGCCCTGCTGTATCCCTGTACACCCCTGCAACCAAGCATGCCACCTGTAGACAAGTTCTTCCCAGCCAATCTGTGACCCAACAGCACTCCCCCACCCATTTCCATCAATACAGCGTCTATACTCTCAACAGCAGTGGATTCCTGCAGCCAGAAGGGTGCTGCTTACATTATGGTAGGTCCCTTTAAAAGGCCAAGTCTCGAGGTTGCAGCTGCAAGGTTAAGTACTGGCAGCTGTGAGACCTCACAACAGATGAATGGACAATGCTCCACTGAAAATGACAGAGCATTGCATTACACAAGGAAACTTAACAACACTGCCCTGGGAACTTTGGAATTCAAGTTCACCACACATACAGGATGCACAACACTGTTTTAAAATGTACATTATAGTCAAGCACTTTCTAGGTTTCTTCGTACAGACCAATATCTGCCAATTTTCTGCATTATTTAATTCATGAAATGTGTTTTTGTTCTCGATTTTTCCTTCTGAGAATTACTACAGAATGCAACTACCAAAGTCTCAACCTCAATTATGCAAACTGAATCCAAAGTTTGAGGGATTAATGTATTGATAAACACAAAAGCATACTATAAAAGATACAAATTAATAAATGGTTAGAAGATAGAACACATATAATATTAGTTGGGACCACTTTAAGAATTGTGCCAAGAGACCAACAGATCTGTGTTACAGAAACATTTTAGTGTGGAATTTGGCAGAGAGTCAGTCTGTCTCTGTGGAAGAAAGTCACAAGAATACAGTCTTCCCACCACAAACTTAGTCACTTTCCAGAAGTTTAGGTATTGACACAGAGGAGCAAACATGAAAAGTCCTACAACTTTGCTGGCATCCTCTGCTCAGCTGGAAGAGGGGCTGTTCACCCTCCCCAGAGTGACAAGCATTTTAGCATCTTTCCCTGATAACACAAAACTCCCTCTCCAATACCTTCAAATAGCCTCCTTAAAACCTACTTCTTCAAATGTGTTTTCGGTCACCTCCTATAACTTTGCCCCACTCAATTCAAACTTGGACAATGAAGACTCCTTGGGTATATACTGCTCTATTAAAAGATGCTACAGAATTGTAAATAGAAGTCATACTGAGCATATGTGCTTGCCTTCTCTCCCATATTTGCTCCCATCTTCCTCCTGTCCAAGCTTCACTGAAAACTCTGACCCAAGGATAAAAAGTAAAATTTCCAAGAAACATTTTCCAATGTCACATCTCCTTGATTCAAGCTCCACCCTGCTGTAAATTCAACAATACTCTTCACAAATAATTACAAAGAAAACATACACCTGCAAAGAAACATTGCCCTTTTGTAGTAACTAATCACTTCAGTGATGCAAATGTTTATGATTTTTATCTTATCACAGATGTTATTTTAAGCACAGCATAGGCTCAGTTATCCCATTTGTAGCCTCACCCAAAACCAGCTCAACAAATTAAGCAACAGTCAAATGAGCACTAATGTTTTCTGACACCTCCATCCAAATTAGCCTGGACATATAGCTGCATGTCCTGCAGTACTCTAAATCAGTTCCCCAACATGCTGAAACAAGGCAGGAAGTCCACTCCTTCACAACAAAACGTCCTCTCCATTCACAATGGTGATACTGGTAAGTAAACAAACCCTTAGATTTGGAGGCATTACACAGTAGAAGTGATGCCATTTCCAGGCAGTGCGTTAGCATTTCTGGATGTGGGGCAGAGCAGCAAGGAGGTTTTGAAATAACTACAAGCATACACCAGCCTCGCCATCATTTTTGTTTTTAAATGGAAGTTGTACACAAATGTAAACTTGGAAATAAACTGACTTTATAGCGTAGCGGTTAGCGCGACGCTACTACAGCGCCAGCGATCGGGGTTCGATTCCCGTCGCTGTCTGTAAGGAGTTTGTACGTTTTCCCGTGTCTGCGTGGGTTTCCTCCGGGTGCTCCGGTTTCCTCCCACATTCCAAAGACGTACGGGTAGGTTAATTTGGGGGTTTAAAATGGGCGGCACGGACTCGTCGGGCCGAAAGGGCCTGTTACCACGCTGTAAATAAAACTTTTTAAAAAATGTTAAAATTTTCATCTCTCACATAGCATTGTGAACTCCTATTAACTCAAACCCTTAGTTTCTCAGAGAACCCAAGCTTTCCATAAAGAACACCAAGCTATTTCTTGCAGGTTTTCTATAACTACACCAGTTAAGGTTGCCAATTCTGGTAGCATGTATTCTCGGGCCTCCAAGTGGCATCACATGATGCTCCCCTCATTGGTTACCCTTCAGGTCTCCACACCGCTAACTGGAGAATGAATAGTTTTCACTAACCAAAAGAATTGGTCAGTTAATTGGTACTGCAAATTAACGCTAATGTGTAGGCAAGTGGCAGAATTTGGTCGAGAATGTTACGGGGAAAAAATTGTGACTGGGTGTAATGGGATTGCTGAGCGCTGGCATGGACTCAATGACCCCCTTCTAACAAAATATGGAAAGCAGCATTTCCTCCACAGCCAATATTTTTAGAACATGTGGGGCAGATCTTGTGCTCCCCTCATGCTGACCACCTGCTGCATTTGTTCCACCTTGGTGCCAGGAACAGTCTTCTACTGGAAGCACTTCAGCATGGCTCTGCTGCAGTGTCAACTGAAGAGATCCCAGCTCCCAGCCCTACTGGCTGTTAGAGCAGTCAGTGCAATCAAGCAAGTTTAACGTTTGCGAATGATGTAAGAAAACATTCACCAACACTCCAAACGTGCAAGGAAGATGAAAACAAGTCAATTTATGTTAATCTTTCTCTTGGGAGCCAATATTGTCCATTTATTTGAAGAGAAAGTAATGCTTGTGATGGCTTAGCCCAAGCACAGGTTCAGGGGCAGCTTTTCCAGCCTGTGAGCTGGGAAGTCTTTGGGAGATTGTTTTCTCCCCATTGAGCATCACAAGGATGCCAGCAGAGCAAATCCAAGCTAGTGGGACCAGGCTGATTATGCACCAGGAGGTCACAAGTCAAATCTGCAGGTAAATATCATGGAGTGCACCTAATATTTTGAACCTCAGCCTGTAGGCCTTGGGTCTCTAAATGTTTTCTTCCATTTCTGAGTCGCAACATCAAAACAATCATTGTTCATTCTTGTTTTCCAAAATGGAATAAATGTTTTTCTTCTTTGGTGGTATAGTGGACTGAAGAAGATTGTCCAAGGTAACAGCAGGATATAGATCCACTGGAAATGTGGGCAAGGGAATGGCACTTGGGATTTAACTCGGACAAGTGCAAAGAGAAGGATTTTTGGAAATTTAACAAGAGCAGGACATACAGAGGGAAGGGCAGGGCCCTGGGGAATACTATTGAACAGAGACTCCTTGGAGTACACATACATAGTTCCCCAAAAGTAGGACAACAGGTAGATGGGGTGGAGGAAGGCTTTCCTGGCTAAGGCATGGAGTACAAGAGTGGGACATCATTTTACAGTTGTACAAAATGTTTGTTAGGCCGCACTTGGAGTATTCTGTGCAGTTCTGATTGCCATGCTGCAGGAGAGATGTGATTAAGTGAGAGAGCATGCCGGAAAGATTCACAAGGATGACGCCTGGATTGGAGGCCTTGGGTTTTGAGAGATCGAATAGGCTGGACCTGTCTTCCCTGGAGCAAAGGAGGCTGAGAAGTGACATGATAGAGGTATATAAAAATATGAGGAGGCATAGTTAGGGTAGATGGTCAGAGTCTGTTTTTCAATGGCAAGGGTGTCTAAAACAAGAGGGCATAGGTTTAAGGTGAGAGAGAAAGGAGAAGGTTTAAAGAGGATCGGAGGGCTTTTTTAAAAATATATACACATATATACTTACACAGAGTAATTGATATCTGCAATGAGCTGCCAGAGGTGGTGGAGGAGGCAGGAACAATAACAACATTTGAGGGGTATCTGGACAGGTAATTGAATGAGCAAGGTGTAGTGGGATATGCAATTAATGCAGGCAAGTGGGATTGGCATGATGGTTGGCATAGACACAGTGGGCCAAAAGGTCTGTCTCTATACTGTGCAACTCCATGGCCTTTGTTCCAGCCCACAGATGTACTTTCTACTGAGAAGTCGTATACTCAGCAATTGGTCAAGCTGTACTTTGTTATCCAGATTAGAGATCTCTCACACTGAGGGGTACATCTCTTTGGAGATGTCACAGCAACAAAGGCCAAATTCCACATGCAACATTTTGGAAAGAAAGGAAGGACTTACCTTCCACCCACTCACTGATCTCAGTCCCAATTCTCTAGTTTGTTCAGAGCTGATTGTTTTCTTACTGTCACACCCCCCACACCCCCCCCCCACCCCAACCTCATGATCTCATCCCAATCTTTGTGAGCCCGATTGGGCCAACTGTACTCTGATTTCCCCTAGGTGCTTGGTGGAAGCCCCAGCAAACAAGGTATTTGCTGATAAACAGTGATAGCATTATACTGGAATCATCATTACTATAAGGAGTGAAACTATGCAGACTTAGCTTCAATTGCTTTGTAGCATTCAAATATGTTATGTTCAATTATTTCCAAATCCTACAAATTATATATTCACTACTTCTTCATCTCAACCAAGATAAGAGAATCACTAATTTACTCCACATCAATAACAATGAGAATCACTTGTGAGGTTTCAAAGCTCTACATTTACATAATTTTGATATGAGGTTATTAATTGTGTAGAAATTCAGCATTTCTCCATAAAGTTCAAAATTTGACTCCACTCCTCTGTGGTTTGTTCCTTATGTTAATTCATGTAGAAGAATTAATAGGCGATCAGGTTTGCTGTGGGAGGCAGAATTTTGCATTCATAGAACAGTTTTAGATAATTGTGCTTGCAGCCAAGTAAACAAGCATTTGATGGAAGAAGCCATACTGGGTGAAGGAAATTCTATCTACAGTTTACATTCCTAATATTAGAGACTGCATCCTTAAAATATGTAGAATCACATCACTATGATATATTTATGAATTAAATATATACGACTTTAGTCAATGTACTTATTGTTCTTCGCAGTATTAAAACTCCTGTCTCATTTCTCGTGATGACCCATGGGTTATAGTCTAATGCAGAGGTTTTCAACTTGTGGAGCAAGCCAAGAAAAAAATGGAAAAGCGACCTGTTACAAAGACGTAGCTTACTTGCTTGCTCCAGTTTTCCACTATTCAGAAAATCAGCCATATCTATTCTATCTGTTATAGGCGACAATCTTAGAGACTTAGACGGTGTTCCCTTCTGGTAAGCTGCCGCTTAATATTCGATTTGTGTAGTCAGAGTAGTCAGTAGTGTTCACTACTCACTACTATTCTGTTGTGGACTGTAGTGTTAGCGAGACTAAGTGACGTTGTCGGTGTGCCTTAATAATATTGCTTACTTACTGTGCATTTACGCCACAGTGACGTCGCTGTTAAACGAAAAGTGCGCAAGCGTGTAAGTTTTAGATTAGTTTTGATAATTTTGTTCATCAGTAATAGTAATTAAACTGTCCAGCGTGTATTGCTGAGTATGGAGAAATTTCTGAAGAGAAAAGCTGACCAGAAACTGGAAGATTCTGATGACGAAGGGGATAAGGGTGACCGAAAGAGAAAACAACACAAGTATGATCCAGAATATATTTCATATGGCTTCATCGCAGTGGGGACAAATGCAGACCAACCTCTGTGTCGTGTGTTTGCAAACACTGTCCAACGATGCAATGAAACCAGCGAAATTGAAGCGCCGTTTAACAACAGTGCATCCAGATATTGCCAGTAAGCCAAAGGAATATTTTGAATGGCAAAAGGAGCTGTACCTCAAGCAGAAAGGCAAAATAACAGCCTGCACCACTGTAAATTAGAAGGCTCTTCGCGCATCATATTTGGTAGTATTATGAATAGCACGTTCCAGAAAGCCTCACACAATTGGAGAAGAGCTTATACTGCCTGCAGCAGTAGATATGTGCGAAGTTGTACTGGGAAAAGAATCCAGTCAAAAACTGAAAGCCATTCCACTATCTGATAACACAGTAAGTGGAAGAATTGGTGATATGGCGGAAGATATACAGAGCCAGCTGATAGCACGTCTTCAGCAAGTCAGATTCGCAATTCAGCTTGATGAAAGTACTAATGTTGCCAGTGCTGCGCAGTTGTTGGTTTATGTTTGATACTGCTGGGAAGGAGAGGCTTTGGAAGACTTTTTGTTCTGCAAGGCGCTCCCAGGGCGTACAACCGGTGAAGAACTTTTCCGTGTGCTTGACACTTTTGTTTGTACAATCGGCATTGGCGTGGACCCAGTGTATTGGAGTATGCACGGATGGTGGTGCCACAATGATGGGACGGAAGCTGGGTCTAGTCACACAAGTGAAAGAAGTAGCTTCACATGTAGCAGCAACCCACTGCATGATTCACCGTGAGGCTTTGGCTGCAAAGGATATGGATGAAAATCTTGCGGAGGTGTTTTCCACGTGCATTAAAATCGTTAACTTTATCAAAGCCAGGCCGCTCAATCATCGTTTGTTTGAAAACATATGCCGTGAAATGGAAGCCGAGCATAAGCATTTGTTGTTACATACAGAAGTCAGATGGCTGTCACGAGGCCGCGTTGTGCAGCGTGCATATGAATTGCGAGATGAACTGCTCATTTTTCTAAATGAGCATAACGGATCATTGCCACAGTTCTTGACAGATGAGACGTGGATTGCCAGATTAGCTTATTTTGCAGATATTTTCAACATTTTGAACAGCTTAAATCTATCATTGCAAGGACCTGACTCAAATGTTCTGAAAACGCATGACAAAAATCAATGCCTTCCAGAAAAAACTCCGTATTTGGAAGGGAAGATATGATCAAGGCGTCTATGATGTTTCCGTTGCTGGCTGACTTTCTGACAGTGAACAAGACTAAGACAGAGGCCATTGCAAACACCGTTTTGAACCATATGCAACAGCTGTCACATTATTTCCATGAGTATTTCGGCGACGATGACATGAGCATGTTTGATTGGATTAGAAATCTGTTTGAATGCATGCTTATTGATTTAACTAGACGTGAACAAGAAGAATTGGCTGAACTGTCACCTGACAGGACTTTGCACTTGCAGTTCAACCGAATGTCACTGTTGTCGTTCTGGATAGCATGTTCCCAGGAGTATCCACTGCTGTCCGGCAATGTTCTGTTACCATTCGCAACTACTTACTTGTGCGAAATAGCATTTTCTGCAGTCACTGCCATGAAAACCAAATACAGATCAAGACTGAATATTAAGGATGACATACGCGTATGTTTGTCACACATACCACCACGTTTGGACAAACTCTGCAGTGCAAAACAGGCACAACCTTCACATTGAACTGAACACTGAAAGACACCGTTGGTAATTATCGGTGACTGAAATAGTCACTATTTCAATAGGACCTATGTGCAGTAATTTAAGTGTTTTATGCATGAATTATTGATTGTTTGATTTTGTGGGCTTTGGGGGTCTGCCATCTAACAAGGACATGTTCTGGGGGTCTGCAGCATGAAAAAGGTTGAAAACCACTGGTCTAATGTGTTCCATACCAACATGCTCATGCAGGAAGAAAGTGGACTATTCTTTGTACCTTTTTCTACCACGAGAAAACATGCTTATGATGGCTTCAGAGAAAATACCAAATTATTGCTTTCCTTCCTCCCTTGCAATAAATGGATACTATTACTGTATTTTAGTTGTAATGTAAATACTTTAGCCTTCAACTTCTGATTAAGAGACAAGAAACTGTGTGCCTTTTTTATCCATCTCTGAAAACAATAAATATTTTAGTTTTCCTGTCAAACTTTACCGTAAAGGATGATAAAGTTCACGCCTTCGCTTGTTTTGAGATCAAATGAAACATGAACTCATAATTACAGCTCAATTTGTTGTACAGATCAAATATTAACTGTACTAAGAACGTCAAATTCACCATAGTGCACACACAGAAGTATCCAAAGCTGATTAAACGGTAGTTCGAGAAAGAATAGGCTTTTCAGAGAGGATGCAAAGCCTGATTAAATACAGTAAAGGTGGCACACAAAGTTAATCAATTTTACAGTAAATATGGCTCTTATGTAAATATAGACACTTATAAAGCCAAGCACAGAGACAGACACACACACACACAAGAAAACACAGAACAACAGTCAATTACTGCATCAGTCTACTCTCAATCAGAAGCAGAAGAAAATCCTAAAGTACTATTGTGCAGTGCTTGAGCATCAATAAACTGCTAACTCATGCAAACTGTTCCAAGAGAATAAATTATAAAATTTGGTACTGAGCCACAAAAATATTAGAACAGATGACAAAGAACTTGAGATTAAGGACCAACATGAATAGAAGAGACGAGAAGAGAGCTCAGTGTATGGAGCATCGGAGAGTGAGCGAGCAACCTGATTCTTGGAGAGACCTACCTTCCCTATATAAGGAAGGCAGAGTCTAGCAGAGCAGTCGTCGGGGAGCGGTCATCGTCAGAGTGGTCTGACTCAATAGAGTGGTAAGGCTTTGGCTCAACAGGCTTCGGCGAGATTTATAGAGGGGGGTAAGTTACTAGTTTATTTATTTTAGTAGCATTAGACAGTGCCATAGCAGTATGCATCTGGGATTAGTTTTACGTTTGGAGTGCCAGATGTGGGGACCCTGGGAGACTACCAGCCTCCCCGAGGACTACATCTGCACAAAGTGCATTGAGATGCCACTCCTCAGGGAACGTGTTAGGGGCCTGGAGCTGCGGCTCGATGACCTTTGGCTGATTTGGGAGAGTGAGGAAGAGATAGACAAAAGCTATAAAGAATACGTAGAGAGTACCTCTGTGGCAGTCCCCCTCAAAAATGGGTATCTCATTTTAGATTCTTTTGGAGAGGATGACCTGACAGAGGAAGACCACGGCAAACGAGACTTTGGCACCGTGCCGGGTGCTGTGGTCCAACGGGCAAGGAGTAATGCAGTGGTCATGGGGGATTCTACAGTGAGGGGAACAGATAAGAGATTCTGCGAACCTGACACTGATACCCGGATGGTGTGTTGCCTCCCTGGCGCCAGGGTACGGGATGTTTCGGACTGGGTCCAGAATATTCTGAGGGGAGCGGGTGATCAGCCAGAAGTCTTGGTACATGTGGTTACCAATGACATAGGTAGAAAAAGAGATGAGGTCCTGAAGGAAGATTACAAGGAGTTAGGAAGAAGGTTGAGAAGCAGGACCTCCAGGGTAGTAGGATTACTACCTGTGCCACGTGCTAATGACAGTAAGAATAGCAGGATCAGACAGATGAATGCATGGCAGAGTAACTGGTGCAGGGGGCAGGGCTTCAAATTCTTGGATCATTGGGACCTTTTTTGGGGGAGGTATGACCTGTTCAAAAAGGATGGGTTACACCTGAATTCCAAGGGGTCCAATATCCTGGCAGGAATGTTTAATATAGCTGTTGGGGAGGGTTTAAACTAATTTGGCAGGGGGAAGGAAACCAGGATGTTAGGATAGAGGAAGACATATATAGGAACAAGTCCAAAACAATGTGCAGTGAAGGACAGGCAGGTGAAAGGACAGGATAATTTGCTGAACAATAGAAGTGCAACGAAATCGGTAGCGGATACTGGTCTAAATGTACTATATTTAAATGCACGTAGCATTAGGAATAAAGTGGATGACCTAGTGGCACAGCAACAGATTAAAAAATATGACATTGTGGCAATCACCGAGTCATGGCTGAATGATGGATATGATTGGGAACTGGATGTCCAGGGGTACACAGTGTATATAGGAAAGATAGGCAGGTAGGCAGAGGGGGTGGTGTGGCTCTGATGGTTAGTAATGATATAAAATCAATAGAGAGATGGGACATAGGGTCAGAAGGAGTGGAATCCTTATGGGTGGAGCTAAGAAATAGCAAGGGTAAAAGGACAATAATAGCAGTTATATATAGGCCCCCCTAACAGCAGCCGGGATGTGGACTATAAGTTACAGTTAGAAATAGAAAAATCATGCCAGAGAGATGATGTCAAGATAATTATGGGGGATTTTAACATGAAGGTGGATTGGGAAAGCCAGGAAGGTAGTGGATCTCAGGCGAGCAAGTTTGTGGAATGTCTACAGGATGGCTTTTTGGAGCAAATTGTTGATGAGCCCACCAGGGGATCGGCTGTTTTGGATTGGGTGCTGTGTAACGAACCGGAGGTGATTAGGGAACTAAAGGTAAAGGAACCATTAGGAACTAGCGATCACAATATGATTGAGTTCAGTTTCAAATGTGAAAAGGAGAAGCTGATAGCTGGCGTATCGATATTTCAGTGGAACAAAGGAAATTACAGCGGCATGAGAGAGGAACTGGCCCAAATTGATTGGACAAGTAAGCTAGCTGGAGGGACGGCAGAGCAGAAATGGACGGAATTTCTACAAGAAATAAGGAAAATGCAGGATAGATATATTCCAAGAAAAAAGGTTATGAATGGAAAAATGGCACAAATGTGGATAACGAGAGAGGTGAAGGCTAAATGAAAGCAAAAGGGGCGGCATACAAGGAAGCAAAAATTAGTGGGAGAACAGAGGACTGGGAAACTTTTAAAAACTTACAGAAAGAAAGAGAAGGTCATTAGGAAAGAAAAGATGAATTATGAAAGGAAGTTGGCAGATAACATTCAAAAGGATACTAAGAGTTTTTTAAAAATATATTAAGAGTAAAAGAGACACGGGTTGATACAAGACCAATTGAAAATGGTGCGGGAGGGATTATAATGGATAACGCAGAGATGGCAGAGGAACTAAATGAGTATTTTGCATCAGTCTTCACTGTGGAAGACATCAGCAATATACCTGATAGTCGGGGGTCTCAGGGGATAGAACTGAGTTCAGTTGAGATTACTAGACAGAAGGTGCTCGGAAAGCTAAATGGACTAAAGACAGACTAGTCTCCCGGACCGGATGAACTGCACCCTCGGGTTCTGAAGGAGGTGGCTTTAGAGATTGGAGGCATTGGTGATAATTTTCCAGGTATCAATAGACTCCGGCATGGTTCCGGAGGACTGGAGAGTCGCAAATGTAGTTCCACTGTATAAGAAAGGTGGGAGGCAGCATAAAGGAAATTACAGACCTATTAGTCCGACATTGGTGGTTGGAAAGATATTGGAATTGACCCTCAAGGATGAGGTTATGGAATACCCAGAGGTGCAGGGCAAGATAGGTCCAAGTCAGCATGGTTTCATGAAAGGAAGATCCTGCCTGACCAACCTTTTGGAGTTTTTTGAGGAAATCTCAGGTAGGGTGGATAAGGGAAAGGCTGTGGATGTTGTGTATTTGGACTTTCAAAAGGCACTCGACAAGGTGCTGCACAAGAGGCTGATTAATAAGATGAGAGGTCAGGGAATTACAGGTAGGATAACGGAATGGGTGGAGCTTTGGCTGGTTGGCAGAAAGCAAAGGGTGGGAATAAAGGGATCCTGTTCTGGTTGGCTGCCGGTTACCAGTGGTGTTCCGCAGGGGTTGGTGTTGGGGCCGCTTCTTTTTACATTGTGCATCAATGATTTGGATGATGGAGTAAATGGTTTTGTGGCTAAGTTTGCAGAAGACACCAAGATAGGTGGAGGAGTAGGGAGTATTGAAGAAACAGGAAGGTTGCAGAGAGACTTAGATAGTTTAGGAGAATGGGCAAAGAAATGGCAGATGAGATTTAATGTTGTGAAATGTGCGGTTGTACACTTCGGAAGAAATAAAACGGGCAGATTATTATCTAGATGGAGAGAAAATTCAAAGTACAGAATTGCAAATGGACTTGGGGGTCCTTGTGCAGGATACCCTGAAGGTTAACCACCAGGTCGGATTGGCGGTAAAAAAAAGAGCACATGCTCTGTTGGCATTCATTTCGAGAGGTATAACGTATAAAAGTAAGGAAGTGTTGATGAGGCTCTATGGGGCATTGGTGAGGCCTCATTTGGAATACTGCATGCAGTTTTGGGCCCCTTATCTTAGGAAGGATGTACTGATGTTGGAGAAGGTTCAGAAAAGATTTACGAGGATGATTCCAAGAATGAAAGGGCTTACTTATGATAAACGTTTGTCGGCTCTTGGACTGTATTCATTGGAGTACAGAAGGATGAGAGGGGACCTCATAGAAACACTTAGAATGTTGAAAGGACTGGACAGAGTAGATGTGGCTAAGCTGTTTTCCTTGGTGGGTGAGTCCAGGACTAGAGGGCACAGTCTTAGAATTAGAGGGTACCCGTTTAAAACAGAAATGAGGAGAAATTTCTTTAGCCAAAGGGTAGTGAATTTATGGAATTCTTTGCCACATACAACTGTGGAGGCCCGATCATTGGGGGTGGTTAAGGAGGAGATTGATAGGTATCTAATTAGCCAAGGTATCAAGGGATATGGGGATAAGGCCGGAAATTGGGGCTCGATAGGAATAGTATTAGTTTAGCTCATGGAGCAGACTCGATGGGCCGAATGGGCTACTTCTGCTCCTTTGTCTTGTGATCTTAATGAGGGAATGCCAGGCCTCGAAACATGGCAACAGAAGGTACAGCTGCCAATGGTGGAGTGACAAAGGTTGGGCATGCACAAAGAGATTGGACTTGGAGGAGCACAAAAATCTGACAAGGTATTGGATTACCTGAAGTGCCTTCTGTTCCTGCAGCCACACCTCTATCTCACCGTCTCCTGTTTCACATTCATATGCTCGCCTTGGCAACATCTCCCTGGAACAGCATCAATTGAATGCAGCTGATGACTCACAGCTACATCTTACTTGCACCTCTCCTGACTCCACCACTGTCTAAATTGTCAGACTACTTGACCAATGACAGTACTAGATGAGCAAAAATGTTTTCAAGTAATTGTAAAATTAAAATCTCTGCCCAGTCTCCATCATGAACACCATTCTCGTCGACTCCACCCCTCACCTGTCTGAGGTAGAACCAGACCACTCGACCTTGGTTCATATTTCAAGCCAAGATAAACCTCAGCCTGACTATTGACACCAGCACAAAGACCATCCATACCCACTCCTGTAGCACAAGCCAACTCCACTCCCTTGCTCACTTGCTGAAGCCCTCCCTTACGTTACCCAACCCTGCTTATTTCAACACTTCTGGCTCATCTCCCTCACTCCAAAGTCATCAAAACTCAGTGGCCTACATCCTAAAGCACCAATTTCTGGACATTGTCGACCCTTCCTGTTAAGCAAAATCATAACTGCAAAATACTTGCCTTCCTAATAAATTCCTCTACATTCTCACACCTTCCTTTCTCCGCAATCTTATTTAGCCCTACAACCCTTGAGGCAAATCACACTCCAATCCTATCCTCATGGAGCTATTAAATCCTGGAATAACCAACACAAGTGAGCAAATCTTCTCTTGCCAAGGCTCTCAGTCCTGGAATTCCATCCATGAACTGTCTAATTCTCCTGACTTGCTCTCTCTTTTAAGAGGCTGCTTAAACTTTACTCTTTAATTAATTGCCCTATTAGTACTTCATGTGGCTCACTGTCAAATTTTGTTTGAGAATGTTTCTGTGAAGGGCCTTAAGACAGTGCTAAAGAAGCCATGTAAATGGAAGCTGTAAATGGTAGGACTTGAGGGAGGGCCAGTCTCTGGAAGGATTTGAATAGAAAACGTTAGAACATTAAATCTGTGGGGTTACTGGAGTGGAAGCTAATGACAGTGCAGAGTTGCAATCAGAAGCCAGTCTGGCCAAGTCTCCCTTCCTATCCATAGCAACACCGGAGACAACTGTTATGCTCCTTGTATTGTACTATGTGCATTCAGTCAATTCAATTTTAATTTGGAGCTCAGTTGGGATGTTCAAAATCTGTGTGGCATTGTTTACACAAGATAAACATGGTCGACCGTGGGATGAAAGGGTACATGAATAAAAGAAACAATGATAAAATAGAGAACAATAAAAATGTTTTACAGCAGCATGGCATACCGAACAAAAGGTACTTTCATATCTCAGTGCTCTTCCAAGTTTGGTCTCTTGTGCACCTCCAATTTTAACTGGTCCACCATTTACAACCAAGGCTTAAAACCTGGAGCTCAACCTCTACCTCTGTATCTTTCCCCTTCTATATAGCGCCAGCAACCCTGGTTCAATTCTGGCCACTGTCTGTCAGGAGTTTGTATGTTGTCCCCGTGACTGCGTAGGTTTCCTCTGGGTGCTCCGGTTTCCTCCCACATTCCAAAGACATACAGGTTAGGAAGTTGTGGACGTGCTATGTTGGCGCCAGAAGCGTGGCGACACTTGCGGGCTGCCCCCTGAACACTACGCAAAAAGATGCATTTCACTGTGTGTTTCGATGTACATGTGACTAATAAAGATATCTTATCTGAAATGGCATTTTATATAAAAGCAACATCTTTGACTTGCTTTAGGGCACCTATACCTCAGTGGAACAATATCCAATTTTGTATGACAATACATATATATAAAGACTACATAAATGCCAAGATTTTGCTACATAAATGCTTATGCAACTTATGGTTCCACACAAGGGTGCTCTAGGTTGCTGGCCAATACAGATTTTTTATTACATAAAACAAGAAACACTTGATCAACTTTCATCATTTTGGCAGGACTCTTTCAAAAAGGAAAGCAAGTAGCCATAAGCTTGTACCCTCATGAATAACATGATAATTATTGGATGGCATCTCAGTTGATCTCACACACTTGCTGTCAATTAAACGATTACAAAGCAGCATTAAGCAATCTACATTACAAGCAATTTAAATAAATTACTTTCTGCATATGTACTTTCAGGTAAAAAGAGAACATAAATAAATAAACCCACTAGAGGTATGTTGTGCAGAAAAAGGTAAAATTAGGAGTGGGTTGTCACGATGCACAATGGAGTTCAATTTCGATCCATCTCCGTGTAAAAATGCAGAATGGAAAGCAAAGTATAGTGCAGCAATCACAAAGCACTTCAGCTGATAGAGTGCAGTAATTGCATGGTGAATAAATGCACTCTTTCTTACTTTGTAGCCACATGCAAGAGCATCCATTTCAGCCCAATGAAGCCACATTCTTACCTGACAGTCCAAATAAAAGCTTTCGCAAGTGGGGGGAAAAAAAAAATCAGGTGCTCGAAATTTGAAACAAAAACAAAAAATGCTGGTAACACTCAGCAGATCAGGCAGCATCAGTGGAAAGAGAAACAGTTAAACATTTCAGGTCTGGCACCCTTTGTCAGAACCTTAAAGCTTTAGATGTGCAAGTTTTTGAGCAAATGCTCGTTTGGGACCATGCTTGAGTTGCAAGAAGCAGGTACATCAAACGACTTCCACTCATCACAATTTCATTACGGATAATGGTGCCAAATAATAAGCAATTTACTTTGTTGATTCAGTGCTATTTTGAGCATTTGCCAAATATAGCAGCATCTGCGTGGCATCAAAAGTCTTGTCAGAATGAAAAAAAATTGAGTAATTTCCCCCCAGTGATCTTTTTTATTTTATAAACACACAGAATCCAACTGACTTGGACTTTTCCTTTTTACTGGAAAAATATCCCTGCTGCACATGGGAGACTCTGATGTAGTTTTAGTCCTGAGCTCCGAGACTCTCATGGAAATCATAAGTCCACCTCAATCTTATTGGTTCATTCTTTCTCAAATGTAGTATTAGGAAGAACAGACACTCTTATTGCTGCATGTGATTTCATTATAGGGAAGGCCAATGTCCAGAGACTATCACAACTAACTTCTCATTTTTTTTTGCATCCACAAAAACAGCCAGTGCCAAGCAGAGGCAGCAAAAATTAAGCAGACTGATAAACAAGACACATTCATCTATTCATTCAAGCAGCTTGCTCAAGATTTGCATTGGCCAAGATTTCTAGTTTCCAATCTGTCTTCATGTCTTTAACATGCCCGAGTCTCATGCAATAGGAAAAATTGACAACGCAGTGTGACAAAGATGCCAACACTCAACAAGCTTATCCGGCGAGTGGCAGCACCATAATGAACAGGAAGATCACAGATGCCTTGTTGAGCTAAATGGTCTCAACCAGACCAAATTTTAATTAGTGTTCATTCACTTTGTTGCGGAATGGGTGAAAAGAGGATGGGAATAGGGAGGGAGGGGATGGAAGATAGAAGGATGGGGAGCAGAGGGGGAAGGGGCAGGTAGGATCAACATCAGGGTTCACTGGTTGTGGCCATTACTGCGCGTGCACGCACACACATGAAAGAATGGAGTTTTGGTTGCCACACGCCTCACACCTTTAATGCCATGAATGTCAGTGAGCCTTGAATGAGGGCAACACAGGAAATTGCCAACTGCAAAACCGTCTCTCTTCAGCTTGAGCAAAGATGCAAGACAATACAAGTATCATTTTGCTTACAAATATTTTCTTTACTCCAATCCAGCAGACATTTTATTATTTTGCTCTCAGATAAGAAAATAATAAGAAAATTTTCTCTTATTACTGAGGTTTCCAGCTCTCTGACACTTTATTTTAATCTGATACTTATCTTTTCTCTTATTGGCATCACTGCACCTCATTTCCTGTTAATTTGGTCTGTCCCTCACTCCAGAAGTTGCATCCTTCTGTGTCCTGTACAGTTATGTAGATTTTTCATTTATTCTCAACGATTCTAATTTGGAAATACATTACTGCCCCTTCATTGTGGCTGCATCAAAATCTTGGAACTTCCTACCCAAGATCACTGTGCGAGTTTCCCTTGCATCAATTCAAAGCAATAGCTCACCAGCAACTTCAAGGACAAACAAAAATGCCTGTCTTATGAACAACCACATGCTGTGAAAGAAGAAGTAAAATCCCCTCAGGCCAATTAAGAGGTGCAAGTGGGGACAAAAGACTGCAGATGCTGGAATCTGGAGCAAAAACCAAACTGCTGGAGGAACTCAGCAGGACTTGGCGACGAATTTGCAGAACACCTGCATTTTGCCCCCCCAGTGGCCATGCAGAGTTCTTAGTTGCATGCCATTTCAACTCCCCTTCCCACACTGACCTGTCCGTCCTCAACCTTCTCCACTGCCACAGGGTGAGGCCCAACACAAACTAGAAGAACACTTCATATTCAGCCTGGGTAAGGTAGGGTATCTTTATTAGTCACACGTACATCGAAACATACAATGAAATACATCTTTTGTGTACAGTGTTCTGGGGGCAGCCAGCAAGTGTCACCACGCTTCTGGCGCCAACATAGCATGCCCACAACTTCCTAACCCGTACATCCTTGGAATGTGGGAGAAAACTGGAGCACCCGGAAGAAACCCATGCAGTCACGGGGAGAATGTACAAACTCCTCGCAGAGTCCAGAATTAAACCCAGGTCACTTACGCTGTAATAGCATTACGCTAACCGCTACACTACTGTGCCTGCCCTAAGTGGTATGAACATTATTTTTTTTCCAATTTCAGGTAAACCTTACACCCTTGTGTTCCTCTCTCTCTCTCTCTCTCTCTCTCTCCCCTTCCAAACCACCTCCGGTCCTCCCATTTTTGTTCCCTTTCCCATACACCCTCTCCAGCACCCCCACCCCCATTACCCATTTTCATCCCCTACTGGTTCCATCCACCTACCACCATATTTTACCCACCAGATCCCCTTCCTCATATGGTTCCCATCATCCTCCAACAACCATCTCCACCTTCAACCTCCACTTCCCCTCACCATCTGCCCTTTTTTCTTCCAAAAAAGAATACGTCCTTATCTACCACTTATCACACACCTGCCTCTGTCTCCCATCTCCACCCCTCCCCAATATGGGCTTTATCTGCCCGTCATCCTTCACCTCTCCTCATTCCACATATCACGTACTAACCCATGTCTCACCCCGCCCCCTCTCTTCTTTATTATGGCTGTCCTTCCCTCTCCACTCTCAGTCCTGATGCAGGTCTCGACTCGAAACATCAATAATTCCTCCCCCCCAACACCACACCCCCCCAGATGCTGCTCAACCCACTGAGTTCCTCCAGCTGTCTGTTTTTTTTTGTGAAAGGTGCAAGTACAAACAAGACTTTTCAACCATAATGACATCCATCAAGGTAATTAGAGAGAGACATCACACTGGTTAAACCGGCTGCTATTATAAACATTACACGACATGAAGAGAAACAGATTTGCCTGATTACAACAGCTCAGCCCTCTGACTAAAATGATTTGCACGTATCCAGTAGTCAGAAGAAATACCGTCGATAGCATTTTCCTGAGCGAGGTAATTGGAAATGTATTATTTAACAATTTTCCAGGCTGAGTGACAACATAGATGATAGGATATCTATGTGACTTCTTGATGCAGAAATAGACAGTCAGAGCTTTTGTAAATAAGTCTTATTCTGAAAAAATGGGCTGTGATGAGAGGTTTATGAATGAGTATTATCTGGAATAAATGAGCGTAATAGCACAGCCATCAACACCCATTAAGATACTGCGGCTAATTGAAACCCTCAAGATAACTACATTTTGAAGACAGAAATTGGAGAATTCAAATGAAGCTGGTTCAGGTAATAAGTGTTATACCCAAGTCTTCACTGCCTGTGGGACACATTCAACACGGCCACAGTCGATTTCTTCCAAATGCCAATGGCAAGTGCTCCAAGAACAATTCTGCAGCCAAGCAATTAGGAAAAAAGTATTTCAGCTTTTGTCATTCTGAAACTGATACACCTGGCCTTTATTCGTAAATCAAATAAAATGACATGAGACGATATGTCTTTAGCTTGTTTATATTCTGCCCATTCTGAAATGACTGCAGGATACAATGAAACCGGAATAGCTGCTTGGCATATTATCATTTTGGCAGTTATAATTAAAGAGTCAAGCCAAACCCCTAAATGAACTTCCTCATGTTCTGGAGTGTCACCTTGAATGAACTGACAGCCAAGCATCTTTTATCTGGCACATGAAATTACACAACACCTCCACACACAAAATTAAATATAGCTTGTATTTAGAAAGTATGGATGGAGATTATGAATTAGTTATTACTCATCCAGTAAGTTGTCAATCTAATCAGTTCAACAGCTATTAGTTAACATTTTACAGAAGGCGGGGCAGTGACAATGGTTTGCCTAACTTCTTCAACCTACATCAGTCCCCCATATTCAGAGGACTCTTCAAAAGTTCATACACCAGATATTTCCCCTTTAACAAATGTTTCTTTCGTTGGCCTAAAAGCAATCATTTAAAGCATAAGAAAACAAGATTCCTCTCACCTAATATTTTTTCTTAAAAGCCTCATGTCAGACTAATAGTGTGAAAAATTGTTTTATTTTTCCCAGCAGTAGAATCAGTGTTTCTTGAATCATCCTTATTTGCATCATGAAACAACATAGCTGGCAATGATTTAATTGCAGGGTGTTGTGCAATTTTTGTTCTCTCTCTGTTGAAACATCTTTTTCTTCTAGTCTCATGTCTATTACTCCAAGAGAAAGTGGCTGATCAATTCCCAGTCCTTCCCTATTCTCGGGGCAACATTTATACAAATGAACCAGTGCCCTCAGAAAATTGGTAATAATGGGCAAGAGAAACCACTATTTGTTGACGTGGTGCAGGTTTAAGGAAATTCTACTGAATGTTTAATATTCTCTTTCCATATGTCGCAGAATGTCACTTTAGCCATCATGTATACCTGTTAGTTAAGTGATATCTAATAGACTTCAGTGTTATAGAACTGTACAGCACAGAAACAGACCCTGGGTGTACCATGCCAATCATTTTGCCCAACTTAACAGATCCCACTTGCCCTCTTGTTACGAAGTTTCAAACAAGACAATTCCAGACCCCAATTTGAGGACCTAAAACCACAACAATGGCAGCCTGTCCTTCTTCTGTAAAGTGTTTTCACTGGAAATGTATTACTTAAGTAAAACTGAGAACAGGTCTCCACCTAAAAATTACCTATTTCTCTTTCCACAGGTGTTGCCTGACCAGCAATGAGATTCCAGCATTTTCGCTTTTTATTTCCAATTTCCAGCACCTGCAGTTTTATGATTTTCATTTGTTATTGCTTAAGTGTTGCAGTATAACAGAGACAAACGTGTCCCAGATCCAATAATTGAAGCAGAATCACAAGTTTCCAGTTTCTCAGAGCAAAGAACAGATCTTGAACCCAGCCAAATGGCACAAACTGTCTTGTCAAAGAACGAGTTCAAAACTAACCTGAGGAAAATATTTCGATAAGCTTTGGTCATGAACACAAGAGGCACCCAGCGAGATAGTGGAGTATTTAATGTTGATTCAATGGAATGTAAACTGAATAAACTTTTCAGAAGATAACATTTTAGAACATAGAACACCACAGCACAGTACAGTCCTTTCGGCCCACAATGTTGTGCCGACATTTTATCCTGCTCTAAGATCTATTAACCCTTCCCTCCCACAGAGCCCCCTATTTTTCTATCATTCATGTGTCTATCCAAGAGTCTCTTATATGTCCCTAATGTATCTGCCCCCACCACCTCTGCAGGCAGTGCGTTCCACGCACCCACCACTCTCTGTGTAAAAACACTTACCCCTGACATCCCCCTTATTCCTTCCTCCAATCATCTTAAAATTATGTCCCCACGTGTTGGCCATTGTCACACTGGGAAAAAGTATATTGCAATGCAATATGATCAAATTGACATGTGACAAATGTGAACCCTTAGATGCTCAAGAGGGAACCTCTGCTCCCCAACACATTTCTGGGATTTTTGTCATGTCTTTTCTGGATCCGCTGCAGGTTAATTGGTAACCATGAGTTAGTAATGCCATTATCATTGCATCATGTTACCAGAGAGGCACTTGTGAACTAAATGATTTCACCAAATAGCCATTGCTGCATTCCTATCCTCGCATCAGTTCCAATAAATCCAGATCAAAATCAATACATTATAAATGTGCTGCTATACATCCAATAGAAAATTTCAACATCCAAAAGAGTCGGGGGGAAAAGTCCCTCATTTTTACTAAGCTTACGGAGACTATCAGTGAATGTTATTTCAGCTGAGGGAGGTGAAATACTGTGATCAAAGTAATTTATTATCTTATAATTCCATTAAGTCTTGAGATGTTGTCCAACCACAATAAATGAAAAATCAAATTAATTTCACATTCTCCATCTTGCTGAAAATGCAGCTAATCAACTCAGTTCTGATTCAAACTCTAATACTCCAGTACCTGAGTAGCCCCATCTTAATTTCTTCCAGATGTACAATAGATCTGATTTTAAAGATTACAAGAATCAACAGCTGACATGTAAAAATGCAAAATATACATAGTATGTTGGTGATGTATGACAGAGGTAAACCTTTGATTCAAACCTCAACCTAGAGTGCAAGGTCAAATCCATTCAGGTTACAAATGCAATAGCGAAAGAGTGAAGTTTTGTACAAAAGGTCCACTCTTCAAATGAGATATTAAAGTCCAACTCGTTCAGCCATTTTGAAGTTACAAAATATGATAGCTGGAAAAGAGCAGAGAGCATTTCTGGTATCTTGATCAACAGTCTACTCTCAGATTGCATCTGAGCACATTAACTGGTCACTCATCTCACTACTATTTACAGAATGTTATCACAATATCAACTTATTTGCCCCTGCTTAGTGATCCAGTTAAATTAAATATGGTGTCAGGTAAATGGAATTCTTATTTCCTTAATGCATTTATAGAACTGGTCTTCTGCCTCATCACATGAACCAACTTCAAAGACTTCTCCTTACTATCACAGAGTGACGAGTAACCCACGTTCACTGACGAAGGTTACGGTGCACCAGACTTTTACCCCCAACGGGCCTTTGAAATGCACTCTTAATCTTTGCATCAAGTGGGTGCATCCTCCGTGTTCTGCGGATTTTTTTCCCAACAAGTGGAATTGGTAAATGTCCAACATTAACTGTGGGCTGAGAGCAGGCAGCCCCTGCCAACTTGCCTTATCAACCATGCAACGCAAGAGGTACCAATAAAAAGGAGTTGGAATTAAATAAGGAAAAGAAAACATGGGACAAACATGCATTTAGTCAGTTTCTCATAGCTGTAAAGAGAGATAAACCACCTGCACCCATTTAAAATACACGGCAAAACAGCTGAGCAGAACAGGAGAGTCTGATCTGACGTGAAATTGATTCATGCCTAAACTGTACCATAGGTTCCATTTGCCTACAATTCCAAATCATCTCGTACTCTGTCACTTCAAATAGGCTGCAAAGCCTGAAGTTCAGGAAACTGCTCTTTTGCTGGTCTTGCATCACTAGTCAATTTCTCCCTTGCTCAATAAATGCAGAAAACTTGCACACAGCAAGACCCCACAGACAGCAAGTTTTAAACTGATGAGAGTTTGTTCTAGAAACCTCCTGATTTGTGGAATATGGGATTATGTTGGAAGATGGAACGATATGTAGGGAGTTTTGAGTACAGAGAATGTGGCATGCATCTTATTTGTGGATCATGGTGGGTTTGTGGATGAAGGGTTACAGGCAAGTTCATAACATTTTGATATATTTTACTTCAAGGGCAACCTGTTGGCAATTTCAGTACAATCACGGTGCTAGCAATATTAAATAAGAAAATTTAAATTATGCCAAATTGCTTTCCATCATTCGTGACTCAGAAAAAATCCAAAAAAGCATTTAGATTACAAAGATATCATGAACAACCAAAAATATAATTTAACTGGTTATCAGACTCGAAGTAGTACAGGCTCAACCCACAAGATCTAAAGGTGATGACTATTTGACTTGGGAGAGATTTAAAACAGCTGTCAAGCTAACAAGGAGCTTGCGGTTCATCCTGAAGTTTTCCTAAATGGAAGTCAGCGAACAGAACCCATGGAAGACTAAACGTCAACAGCCATTTTCAATATGATCTTCGCATCCAACACGTTTTTGGGAGATTTTCAAACCTGTGCAGTTCTTTTGACTGGCCTGGGTAACACATGCCCAATTTTTAATCATTTTTGAATTATCTAAATATTTGGGGTTTTTTCAACCTAGTTCTTTGTGTGGTAGATGCAATTCAGTGTAATAAAATTTACTTCCATCTATCCAGCCATTCGTTAATATAGTTAATGAATGATCTTACAGATACCATAATATTTCATTCAATAAGAGGGAAATTGACCAACCAAAGCATAGAATCTTGCCATAAATCTTCACGGTAGGTTGCCTCTGAAACTAGAGGATTCAAGGCACAGATACAAAAGCCAGCCATCTCATCAAAACAATTTATAAAACCAGAAGCTTCAAAATTCTTCCATGGAGAAGATAGGTAGAGACGTACTGATGAACAGCAGATGGTCCGACATCTCTGGAGAACTGGTTACCATTAACGAAGACCTTTGAGTGAAAGTTGTCAATTGCTGGAGCCCTTGGGCATTTTTGACACACTCCTGGATGACAATTGCAATCAGGAGACCCATTTCCAAATATCACCAGTAATATCACCACCGAGAGATCGGATATAGAAGTATTTGGACAGCCAAGGGTTGATTAAGGATAGTCAGCATGGCTTTGTACATGGTAGATCGTGTTTAACGAATCTTGTAGAGTTTTTCGAGGAGGTTACCAAGAAAGTAGATGAAGGAAAGGCTGTGGATGTTGTATACATGGACTTTAGTAAGGCCTTTGACAAGGTCCCACCTGGGAGATTAGTTCAGAAGGTTCCGACACCAGGTATCCATGGAGAGGTTGTAAACTGGATTCGAAATTGGCCATGTGGGAGAAGACAGAGTGGTAGTGGATGATTGTTTCTCAGACTGGAGGCCTATGACTAGTGGTGTGCCTCAGGGATCTGTGCTGGGGCCATTGTTGTTTGTTGTCTATATCAATGATCTAGATGATAATGTGGTAAATCGGATCAGCAAGTTGCTGATGACACCAAGATTGGAGGCGTAGTGGACAGTGAGGAAGGCTTTCAAAACTTGCAGAGGGATCTGAACTAACTGGAAGAATGGGCCAGAAAATGGCAGATGGAAGTTAATGCAGACAAGTGTGAGGTGTTGCATTTTGGAAGGACAAATCAAGGTAGGACATACACAGTAAATGGTAGGGCACTGAGGAATGCAGAAGAACAAAGGGATCTGGGAGTTCAGATACATAATTCACTGAAAGTGGCGTCGCAGGTAGACAGGGTTATAAAGGCGGCTTTTGGCATCCTGGCATTCTTAAATCAAAGTATTGAGTATAGGAGTTGGGATGTTATGGTGAGGTTGTATGAGACATTGGTGAGACCAAATTTGGAGTATTGTGTGCAGTTCTGGTCACCTAACGATAGGAAGGATATCTGTAAGATTGAAAGAGTGCAGAGGAGATTTACTAGAATGTTGATGGGTCTTCAGGAGTTGAGTTACAGGGAAAGATTGAACAGGTTAAGACTTTATTCCTTGGAGCGCAGAAGAGTGAGGGGAGATTTGATAGAGGTTTACAAAATGATGAGGGGTATAGACAGAGTTAATGCGAGAAGGCTCTTTCCACCTAGATCAGGAGAGATAAGTACGAGAGGACATGGCTTTAGGGTGAAAGGAGAAAAGTTTAGAGGGAACATTAGGGAGAACTTCTTCACTCAAAGAGTGGTGGGAGTGTGGAATGGGCTGCCATCTGATGTAGTAAATGTGTGCTCACTCGAGTTTTAAGAATAAATTGGATAGATACATGGACGGGAGAGGTCTGGAGGGTTACGGACTGGGTGCAGGTAAATGGGACTAGCAGAATACCATTTCGGCACAGACTAGAAGGGCCGAATGGCCTGATTTCTGTGCTGTAGTGTTCTATGGTTCTATTCCTCGGGGTTCCTGGAAACACAACAAATATAGTCATAGGAACTTATGGCATCGGAGATATACACAATGGGCTGAATGGCTATTTTGACTGAAAAGATATTTGAAGTAATCCCACTTTCCAGTTTTCACTACATAATTTTGCAGATTGCTGCCTTTCAAGTACCCTATTAAGTACTGAAGCACTTTTGAGTACTTTTTAATTACAGAGGATGGTTTGATGAAAGAATTCCCTTTGGGTGAAAATTTTTCCACAACCACCCTAGATCTTAAATCTATGTCCCTCGTCTCTGCCAGGGAAATGGTCCTTCCTATTCACCTCATCCAGCTGTCTCAATTTTATACAAACTCCTGTCCTAATTTCCACGAGGCAGTTTTTGCACTCAAAGAACTGTGCAAGAGCAATCTCATTAAGCATGCATCATTATTCCTCTTAAGCCAAGTTTGAGGATCATCAAACAAATTGGGCGTGGCGAGTGTTCTGTTTCAGCTTTGCACAAGCACTAAAGTGTTGAAGGAGGAAACTTTTTCCTTCCCGACTCAACAAACTTGAGTGGATTCAGTGTGTTGTGGTACATGGTAGACTGGGCCACTGTCTGTTTCAGCTTTAGAGAAATGTTTGCATTCAATGGGCACCGAGAGAGCATAAATTTTCCACAAACAACCTTGGGGAATAAAGTCAGTCTACAAATTGCATTTTATGTACAAGGCAGGATATTGGAATATAGGTTTGACTCTGAAATACAGACAGCTAGTCAACGACCTAATTGAAACAGAAGCGTGCTTGGAATTTTTTCTCAGCGATCCAGCGCATCATGAAAAATTACATTCCTGACTGTTTGCTGGAAGACTGAACGTGTAATTAGATTCTATTTGCTAATGTAAATGCAATCAAAATTTGCAGGCATCCAGCAAGCTAATTCTCAGCCTGGTGTTAGGACTGGTGGCGACTCGATTTCAGCTTGCACGCATTGACAGATTGGATACGACACCATCGCAAATCTGGAGAATGACCACTTCTTCCTCCCTGCATCACACCAGTGACAAGAAAGTAATAAGGAAGGGGAATGATAAAGCAAGTGATATTGCTGGATAATGGAGAGCTTCAGGTAACAATATTCGAGGTAGACTGAGGCCAGGGAGGTGGTGGTCGTGTCTGGCCATACTTGGAAGAAAATTATCTGGGCCAATTTAACAAGCCTTTAAGCTTGAAGCCCTGAACATGTTTCAGGAAGGTGTTAACTGACTGCAACTCCTATCCCTGTTCTCCAAGTTAACCCTTAGCAGTTATCTCTTTTTTCTCCTACTTTACTTTTATCCTAATTTTCACCCCACCTGAAGGTCATTTCTTGCTCCTATTAGAAGCCTCCATGCTCCCCAGTATCTTGTTCAAAATGTCCATTCTTTGGTTTCGACAGTCACCATTGCCAGGGTACTTTGATGCCATAACTACCATTAAGATATTTATTAGTCACACGTACATCGAAACACAGTAAAATGCGTGTTTTTGCGTTACTGAGAACGTGCTGGGGGGCAGCCTGCAAGTGTCACCACTCTTCCAGCACCAACATAGCGTGCCCACGGCTCCTAATCTGTACGTCTTTGGAATGTGGGAAGACACCAGAGCACCCGGAGGAAACCCACACAGACACGGAGAGAATGTGCAAACTCCTTACAGACAATGGCTGGAACTGAACCTGGATCGCTGGTGCTGTGATAGCGTTACGCTAACCGCTACACTACCGTGCCGCCTATCAGGCTGGCCTTGACTTTAAAAATCATCTCCAGTCAGACAATCCCAACAACAGGCACTGTGCACCACATTCGATATTTCCCTCCCCAGCCAGGGGGAGATGAGCCAAACTGGGCCATAATGGCTGCCATCAGATAACTTTGGACAGGCAAGCAATCAAATCTGAAGCAAGGTCTGACGAGGCCTTCCTAGGGAAGTTGAGAAACCTTCCTTTTGGGTGCCAGGTCCACAAAATCACCTTTGTCCTGGAATCCACCTTTTTATAAATCACTGACCATTCCCAAAACCCCATCCCACATTTACCTTGGAGGGGAACAGATACATCTCAACTGCCTGACTTTCTATTGCTTCCAATTGACTGTTTTGAGCAAGGTGCCAATCACCAACGTGGCCAGTCCCTTCTGCTGTCCCTGCCAGAGAGGTTAGCCTCTCATGACCAATCAGGAGTTAAAATTCCCACCAATGCCTCATACAGCACCTGTCTGAAAACAGCAACACCAGGGCATATATTGTACAATAAATGCATCACTAATTCTTATGACGTCTTGCAAAGATGTACAATTGCCAACTTAAAACAGACTTTACTCATTTTTCTATTTATCGACTGAAGATGTGCAGACAATCCAAAAGAGCTCTCAAAAGCTTAAACCAATGGTGTCAATGCTTTTTCTTTCATGTAGATTAGTTCAATTCTTTTCGTACCAAAATTCTTAAAAGAATCTATAGAACATTCCACAGCTCAAAAACAGTGTATAATGTCCCATTGCTGACATAGCAAGAAAACTATAGCCTCCTGAGGATGAAGTGTTTCTCCTATACTGCAGTCTCTCAAGAGCACCAGCACTTAAATTGCCAGCCGTTAATAGAGAGGTTAAACATAATAAATTCAAATGGCATCAAGAACGAGCTCTATTGGAAATGGAGTGGATTTCCTGGCAACGCTTACAACACATTGCTATATTTTCCTCTATAATGGGTGTGGACGCTGAAACCAACAGCAGGCATCTGCTAACAGGGGTGTGATCCTCAACTGAGTCAATGTATGGTTCAGCATTGAACAATTGATAATCAAGACACACTACATTGATTTGATATAACTGAAATCAAAGGACAATAGACTGGAAATATTTGGATTATACTTAATCTACAATAACTAAATGGGATGACATCAGAACTGTTCTATTAATTCACCTTCAGCAGGTTGACCAGGCTGAGTGCATACTGTTCCGTTAGTACAAATCTTCTGTAAAATTGATTGCATTGCAAGTCAACCATTTGTAATTTGCATTTAAAAGGCAAAACAGCTCATATTAAAAGTGCCCAGGCCTTTGATTAAAACATGCCAAAAAAATGAACAGCCCCTAGCTTGGCAACCACCCAAGACCAAGGTGTGGTACGAGTACAACTTCAGAGGGCTCCTCAATATAACCTGTGCTGATAATACAGGATATAGAGCTGAAGTTGTCTCAGTGTCGATCATAGTCCAGGCGCTGGTGGTGTTGTGCAAATGCCAAGCATAAGCTGTCTGTACCAAATGTCACATTTTGAGGTCACGTCAACAAGTTCTGTCACACAAGAGGACTTATTCTGCCCCACCAAACATCCTCCTCCTCTTGTTTGACCACTAATCCTTTCAGGTCCACTGCCTCAGACAACAAGTGTCATTCCCCCATTCTACTAACTCCCAATACCAAATGATTCAAACTTCCAACTCTGTCCACTGCACATAGGAAACCTTGGCAACACGGACGGTAAATTGGTGGAAATTAGTACCAGCTAGCTCACTGGCAGGTGAGCCATCCAGCGAATGCACTAACAGTTTAGGAAGTGTACAGAGGAAGAGAATTGAGATGAACAACAGGGGGTTGGGATGAAGAAAATAAATAAACCAGAGCTAAAGAGGATGGACAGCAAAAATAAAGAATGGCATAAGATAGAGAGGATGAGGAATGAAAGACAAAGCAATGAATAGCAATCAAGTAGGAAGCGATGATTGTTTTCTTTTCCCCCCTCAGAAAGGAGGGTGGGGAGAACCGGAACCCAGGAGAGCTTGTGGAGAAGGAAAGAAGCAAAAGAGAAGCATTCTGACACTCAAGGGGAAGATTGGTGTCTCCTCATTGTTGCTGCTAAAGGAGAGTGCCAGCATGAATTAGAAACTTAAGAGAATGGCAGTTAAACAGCAAGTAAACACTCACGTTGCAAAGCTTCCACATCCTATATATGTTCTTGTGTTCTCCATTTCATACAATGGAGACAATGAACATCTTGTGCATAATTTCTGTGGAAGGACACAACTTTTTGCCCCTGCAGTGACCATGAAAATCTGCCCTGGCATCTCTGTGAAAGGTGGTGTAGCAAGTTTGAATTTGATATTAGGTAGATAGAAATTAGATGTGGCAAATTGACCAAAAGTGACATCCTGGATTGTGTGTTCATTTCATATGGTCATCTCAGGTTTGTTTTCTCCTAAATATTAAGAAAAACAAAAAAATCTAGTAATTGTGAAGTATAAAAGTGCTGAAGTAGAATCACTTTGAAATGCAGGAAATCTAAATTTACCCCAGCAGACAAGTTCCAACTACCCCCACCCTAACCTGCATCTCCCTTGCACTCAAAAATGCATCACCAATTTTGACACTTCCATTCCTTCCTCAGTCACAAAATACTTTTTTTGTTGTCTTGAATGGGAGAAGTGGGACATGCAACTACCTACCACTTGTTTCAAAATGCATATCACTCCTTGCTGTCACTAATCGGTCTGCATGTCTGAGACATTCGTCAACTTTTGCCAACACAGATTTAGTGTTGTACCACCCTAAAGAAAGAGTAAAATAACTATGCTGTCATTAATGAAATGAGCCTTTCAAATCAAATCCTATAATGTGCAAGGCAAATAGATGGATGTGTCACGCTGTTGCAGCTAGCCCTCTCACTGCTGAGTCAGAAGATTATGGGTTCAAGCCCCACTTCAGTACCAGAGTACATGAATTGAGAGCAGCACTTCAGTGCAGAGCAGGGGACTTTGTGCTTAGAGATGCTATCTTCATATGAAACAAAACAAGCTTGTTTTGATAGGCGATAAAGATCGCAGGTTTTTGTTCCAATAAAGGGAGTAATAAAGACCTGACCAATGCTCATTGCTCAATCAACACCATCAAATAAAAAGATCACATTGCAATTTCTCCCACTGCTGTCTATCTGCAAATTTATTGCTACATTGCTTTATGAAAATAGTCCAAACTTCAAAACTGAACCACTGACTACGGAACATCTTAAAAACACGCAAGGTGACAAATGGGTTGTGTTTCTCATTCTGATAAATATTCCAATAATTCAAGAGCTAGTAAGCTATCCAAGTGTCACCTTGTTCTATGTGAGACTAATGTGCATAATTCAGTAAATGCTTTTTCAAAACTTTGGAAGCAATGTCTACTCTAAATGAATGATCAATTTAACATATTCAAGGCACATTGGTTTTGAGTTAAAATATATTGGTGTAGGTGGGGTAACCAATCCATCAATCTGTAAGAAATTGCTTACACCAAAGTCAGTCAATGAAGGCCACCTTCAGTATGAACAACACTAGTCAATTGTGGATAATCCAGAGTTCAAAAAATAAATCTGCCACAGGAGAACATGTTTTAAAAAATTCTTAAATTGCATCTGATGTGAAGTAGATGAAAACAGTTTAGTTCGCAACTTGTAGTGGTCATCTCCTTAACCGAGCACTGCTGGAGTTTCCAAATGTAGTTCAGAAGAGCAGAAAATTGGCTTTCACATAACCAAATGAATGCAATAGCCTAGAAATCAGAACACATTTGAATGCTCATTGGCCTCTCATTGAAAGCTTCAGTTTGTGCCCAAGAACCAAGGCCTTGGCTTTGTGTATTTTCAAAAACATGCCATCTGATGTTGAATATGGGAGGAGGAGAGAAGGCAGTCAAAATAGCCTGGAGATCATACAATACAGAAACAAGCCCTTTGGCCCACCATGCCCATGCCACCCATCTATATTAATCCTATATGAAAATAGGGGTGTTCATTTTCATACTCCAACATTCCCAAATCTTTGGAATGATTCTACTGGCCAATGCAGGCAAGCAGCAATTCCCCTTTAATCAGTGAAGCATGGGATCTTTCAATACAGCTCCAAGTAGTGCAAGCCACTCAAAGCTGCACCACTAGATAAGTGCTAATGCAATACTCAGTCTTAGTGTGAAATGGACAATATGATCATAATCATGAATGGAAGGACAGGTTTAGCCTGGATCTTTTTCTGAAATGAATATACAAAAGTTTATTTGCTGAAAGCACTACAAAATGACATACAAAAACGACAGCAATTAATACAGAAGGAACCATGCAGAAGCTGACTACAGCAGATGATACTAACTAAACTACCACAAAACACACTATTTCAGATCAGAATATAGTTTACACCGTCCACAACACACGCGATCCCCTGAAGGGCCCCACCGATTGCAGAATTCACCCAGGGCACCCACGGATACCACGTGCTCCCTCTCCAAGGACACCCAGGCACAGACGTAAGCCCAGAAGAGGGGCAGACAGGCAGCTCCTCCGGAACCCTCGACAGTCTGCCGCTTGGACCGTGGATGGCCAGCTTGGTCAAGCCCGGGGGATTCCCCCAAACGACCCACCACCCAATCGGGTGACTGTAGATCAGCAGCGTGGGGCTAAAGTGCAGCTGGAACTTGAGGAGCAGCCCCTTCAGATAGGCGAAGAGGGGCTGTAACCTCTCGCACTCCATGTACACGTGGTACACCGCCTCCTCCCGGCCACAGAAATGACAGGCAGCCGGGGTGTCGGTGAACCGACTTGAGTTAAACAAGCACTGTTTAATTGTCTGTATATAACTGCAGCAGACATCTTCCAGCATTGCCCAATTTTGCCCTCCATTCACTTATTAAAATCACTAAGTGATCATCAAGATACATTAGGTAAAAGGTGGCCATCTCTCAAATAGGACACAAATAGATTGGCGAGAGGGGGGCAGTGAAAATGGGGCACAAGAGGACAGTTTGAACCATTGTTTACAATGAATGGGAAGTCAACGATCAAGGGGCAAATACAGATTTCAGGATTGGCTGCCATGGCTAGATGCAAGCACTCAGCACTTAAATGAAATACTCATTTCCTGAAGAGCACAGCATTCAGCATAGTCACTGGAAACCTGGTTGGATGACAAAGTAATCATTTCATCCCCCCCACAATTATTCCCAATCAAGAGATATATAACATGGAAACGAGGCCTTCAGCCTACCAAGTCCACACTGACCAACTTTCTGAAGGCTGCAAAATAAAAAAGCGTGCTGGTTAAATACAACCCAAATTGGAAACAATTGCAAAGCAAACTTTCCCTTAAAACCACCTCATAATAGCTGTCTTCTTAGACAGCGTTAGCTAAACCTGGCTGAAGAATCATTCCCACCCCCTCCCCCCCTTCACAACAGATGCATTAATCAGACCCCTCATGGTCATTAACAACTAATTGGCTAAGTTTACAAGAAACACCTGCAAGTGTTCTCATAGTACAGCCTGAAAGGAAAATTCTGGGGAAAAATTGATGGGTTAAAAAGGAACATACAGTAACTAAAGAGCCAGTTGAGAAGTGGCCTAAACCAAATGCAAGCAGTGGTGGTCAGAATGTTGAATCTAAATGAGATATCAATAAGACACTTGAGAAAAAGGCACAAGAAATGAAGTCATGGGGAAGATAATGTAGTAGATTACTACCAGCTGCCAGTTTTAATAAAGCAATCTCCAACCAAATGCCACAGCTAGTCCAGAGACACAAGTCGGCAACAATATGAGAAAAGGCCCTACTGGGACAAGGCTGAGGATTTGCACCATTCAAATGACAAGTGACATGAAGGGGAGAAACAGGATCACATAAACTCAAAATGACTGGGTCACTATCTTACTTAAGAGGCCTTAAGAGTCAAATCCAGAGTACTTAATCATATGTTTCAAATGAAGTAATTTCCCAGTTATGGAAAAATCAATACTTTGTGACTTAAAGTGAGAACAGAATACAAAACAAATGACAGTCAATAGTCTATGGCAGTGTCTATGCCTCAGAGGCTGTGCATTCATCACATGCATACAGAATATCCACAATGTGTACTTCCATTAATAAAAGCACCATTAGCTCAAATATTTTACACGCGGAATGCAAAATGTGTTGAAGGATGCTTACACCATTGATGGAGGTAAAATAGATGCGTCAGGCTGTCAAGAAGCAGAAAAAGCTGTTTATTTGACTGGGACAGAGTTTATGAAATAGTGTTGAAGGCCACAAAGTAGACTGCATATCCAAAATATGCCATTGTAATTTTTTTGGAAAACAAGTAAAGCATGATAAAGAAAGACCTTTTCCAATTACTCGGTGGTGGTGACACTACAAACACCACGCAGAGATTTTTATTTCCATCTGTTTTTATTTAAAAGTTCACTGTGCAGAAGGTGGCAATTTATCCCTTGATAGCTGCAGAAACTAATCCCGCTGTTCATCTCTCTCCAGAGCCTTTTATACGACTCCACTTCAAATATTTATTATTCAGTTATCCCCCCAGAGAATTCTGTCTCAACTACTCCCTATGGAAAATCCTCCTTCTTGCAATATGTAATCCTTATCTGGTTTATTAAAGCACCTACCCAGAGGAAATCACTCCCTGCTAGGAGTCATTGGAACCAAGATGTAGAAGCTTGCTATACCTGCACAGAACATTAAGTAGAAATTGATCATAAACTTCTGGTGTGAATATCTGATGCACACTTACTATTACTGGTGAAGAGCATTCAAACCCACCCTCAAGATTCAGTGTCTTTATGCTCCTGGGAGGTCATTGTAATCTCTGCTGTTAAGTTCATGGAATAGTGCATCTCCTTGAAAAGGCACATCTCAGAACTGCATACAAAGTGAAGAAGAATGAAGGGGGGTATCTAGTTTAGAGTTTGTGGCAGAAGATGGCTATAGTTAAAAGCTTCAAGATATATTTACAGGCAAGTAGTTCCATATATGGAGCATCTAGTTTATTCAACAAAAGAATGATTAATACAGATGCATACATGTCATCTACAAATCTGGCACAGGCTAATTAGCAGCTTCAAACAGACAAAACCTGACAACTGAGGGGAATCCCTGAAATGCAAAAATAACTTACAAACTAAATATAATTACTGAACCCATTATAGATGTATTCATGATTTTCTTCCATAATGTTCCCAGAGCAAATCCTTTCCCAATGTCTGAAAAGAAAAAAAATAATGATTCTACTTCTGTACTAAAAATAACACCATGGCTCCTTGCATTAGTCCTTGAAGTTATGATTCCTGCAAGGTTACCATGGAGCTTTTCACATAATCTTAATGAATTTATATCCTTTGCGAATGAAGGAATTTGCTTACATTGATTGTAAAGGAATCAGATGCATTGTGTAGAGCCTTGATCCTCTTATTTAAAAGATATACTAACATTGGAAGCACAATGGAGACACAAGAGACTTCAGATGCTGGCATCTGGAGTAACACCGGAAGCATTCCAGAAGTAATCAATTAGGCTAATTTCTGGAATCAGAGGGCTAAAGAAGATGGATCTATATTTTTTGGAGTTTAAAAGAATGAGGGGTGATCTTATTGAAACATAGAAGATCACTAGGAGGCACAACAGTGTCGGAGATGTTTCTACTAGTGAACGAGTCTCAAAGAGGGGGAACATGGTTACAAGATAGGTGGGCTGCCATTTAAACCAGGGTGCATAGTAATTTCTTCATAGAGGGTAGGGAATGCCTGAAGTTCTCTACTCTGCGGGGTTACAGATGCTAGATCACTGGAAGGCATTTTAAAAAGGAGGGAGATACATTTTTGAAAGATCAGGGCATTGAGATTTATGGGGAACTGGCAGAGAAGAGGAAATGAGCTCTGGGGCAAATCAGCCACAATCACGTTAAATGACTAGGCCAGGAAGCCAACTCCTGCTCTTACTTTCTTGTATCTTGAACAAAGGCTGCAGAACTCCCTTCCATGTGTCATTTATGACTTAGTGTTTTAGTGGAAACATTTATTTGCCATTCTGATACATGAGTATATACATATATCCTCATGTATCAGAATGGCAAATAAATGTTTGCCCTTTCAGAAAAAGATCTTTGAGGTGTATTGCTCGCACTGATTGAACAGGAATCATGGATTTAGTTGGAGCTTGCAGTTATGAAACTTATCAAGCTTACCGGAACAATACTGAAGGGTTTACGTGCTCACCTATATGCATTTTCATTTGGTTCCTCCTTCTTTACTGCGCTATTCTTCAGCTTTTGCACATGCAGGTTCCAATATCCTTGGACATGATATAAAGGTCAGATCGCCTTATTCTGTGCTATTTCCTTGTGAAAGATTGCAAGATTTGGTGTCCCAATAAGCAGAGAATATTTGTGATATTATTTTAAATCCCTGGAAAAGCAATAAACTAAATATCAACTGCATTCAGCCTAAACCACCTATCCTTATCTTAGCCATGTCTCTGTGGGTTACCAAGCACAAGAGAAGAAGGAAGTAGCCGTACATTGAGTAGCATCAGCATGTCCATCACTGCACAGTTGCAACTGACTAGTCCCCTGGCCATGGACCACATCTGGCATTGAGACTGGTGACCATTGGGTGAAGAACAAGCATTAAACATAATAACAGAAGGAAGTTCACTCACACCACGAGTTTGTGCTACCATTCAATAAAATAATGGCGAACTTCCACATCAGCTCCACTTTACCACTTAACCCCTATATTCATCAATTTCTCTACTGCCCATAAATCTATCAATCTTTAATATACTCTTCAAATGGGCTTCTATAGACTTTCAGTTAGAGAATTCCAAATATTTACAGTTGTTTCTTCTCAGGCTAATGCCAATTGGACGACCCTTTAACCCATGATTAAGGGAGTTAAATTTGATTGTCCAGAAGAAAAAATGGAAAGGGTGTTTCAGGAGAACCAGGCACATGGCATTGTTCTGCTGGCTGCAGTGTCAAGATTTCTATGCAGCCAGATGTTGGCCACTATTAACTGACCAGATATACAAGCAGAAGTCTGAAAACCAGTACTTGCTAGTGCTACTCAAAGCCAGTGTGCACTTTCTGAAGGAAAGTCTGCACTCCTTAAAAGGCTCTGAAAGAACTTAGAGTTGAATTTGACTTTAGAGAGAGGACAAATAGCCGACCAAGGGAGTTAGCAGGACCTAGACTTTTGGATTTTGTGCTCAAGGTCATGGTGTCAGAGATGAGGAGAGATCCACTGCTGTCATGAGGACAAGACAACTAAGACACACACTCAGACAGTAGTATGAGCAGCAATGCTCAAGGACCTGGATGCAGTGCCTACAGAATCCAATGACTTCAAAAAACATCTTCAAATGCCATATTCTATCAACTGCTCTACAACCTCCAGCCACTGCTCAACTTGCCTCACCCCCTTCACTTAACTGGCATTAATATTTCACCAGTCTGGACCATATGTTCAAACACGTGGCACTGCTACAATTAGATTGCTCTTTGAAATAACCAGTGGACAGGCAGTGGGCTGAATGTCCTACTTCAGCACTATATATTTCTCCATTCATAGGATGATGGTACCACCAGCAGGTCACTTCAAGTCCCTTTTTACCTTCATGCACCTATCCAATCTAGTCTCAGTTGCCATCTTGCGTAGCAAGTGCAGATTCACTGTACTTTGACGAGGGAGTTGGATGGGTTCCTGACAAGAGTAGAGATTTCATCAGCATTTGATACCAGTCTCATGTGCATCAGGGACCAATTTCAAACAGAAGATTGGACAGGAATTTTACATCAACAGTCCCTCCAACAACTGGAGTCATCTGAACTGGTTTTGCACCTCTGTGGCATACAGAGGAGTCTCTTAAATATAACCCCATAGTGTGTGAGAGACAGAGAGACAGAGAGACAGAGAGACAGAGAGACAGAGAGACAGAGAGACAGAGAGACAGAGAGACAGAGAGACAGAGAGACAGAGAGACAGAGAGACAGAGAGACAGAGAGACAGAGAGACTTTAGGTTAAGATCTTTAGGAGTGAAAATGCTGGAAATCGATAATAAAAGACCTGACTGGAAATCTGTAACGAAATGATATACTGTAGGGATTGGCGCTAGGACCTTTGTGTTGGTGTCCACAAGGTCAAGGCATAAGAGATCCATGGTGGCAAAACGAATCCAAACTTGGCTTGGTGTTAGGAACCAGAGGTGGGTGGTGTATAGGTGCTTTACTGACTGGAAATCTGCAACATGTGGTGTACTGCAGGGATCACTGCTGGAACCTTTGTTCTTTATAATTTCTATAAATGACTTGAATGAGAATGTAGGTGGTATGACCAGCAAGTTTGCAGGTGATACAAAAGTTGGTGGTGTCATAGAGAGTGATGAAGGTCGTCCAAGGGTATAGAGGGACATAGATCAGCTGGAAAGTTGAGCAGAGCAGTGACAAGTGTAATTTCATCCAGACAAGCGAGGCAATGCACTTTGGAAGGTCAAATTCTGGTCGGACATACAGAGTAAATGACAGGGACCTTGGGGTGCAAGCCCATAGCTCCCTGAAAGCAGCAACACAGGGTAGTGAAAAAGGCATTTGGTATGCTTGCCTTCATAGTCCAAGGCATTGAGTACAAGAGCTGTGACACCATGCTATACTTGTACAAAACATCAGTTAGACCACACTTGGAGTATTGTGTCCAGTTCTGGTTGCCACACTGCGGGAAAGATGTGGTAGCAATAGACAGTGCAGAAGAGATTCACCAGGATGTTGCCCGAAATGGAGGCTGTAGTTATAAGGAGAGATTGGATAAGCTGAGTTTATTTTCACTGGAATGTAGGAGGCTGAGGGGTGATCTTAGTTGTTTATAAAATTATGAGGGTAAAGATAGGAAAGATAATTAGAGTCTTTTTCCCAGGACAGCAGAGGCCAGAACTACAGGGCACAAGTTTAAAAGGTGAGGAGGGGAGAAGTTCACAGGAGATCTGTGGTACAAGTTTTTCCACACAGAGGGTGATGAATATCTGGATGGATCTGCCAGACACAAATACTATTACAATGTTTAAAAAGGCATTTGGACAGGCATTTGGATAGGAAAGGCGTACAGGGATATGGGCCTAATGCATGCGAATGGGATTAGTGTACATAGGCATCATGATCAGTCTGGCCAAGGTGGGCCAAAAAGACCAGTTTCTGTTCTCTATGTTTCTATGATACACGGTTAACATTGATGATCAAAAGGGACACGGTGTCCTTGAACATGTCACTGAAAACCAATATGCAGGTGCAACAAGCTATTAGGAAGGCAAATCGTATGTCGGCTTTCATTACAAGAAGATTCGAGTATAGAAATTAATATCTTACTGTAAATATACAGGGCCTAGGTGAGATCGCACCTGGAGTATTGTGTACAGCTTTGGTCTCCTTGCCGTAAGGAGAACATACTTGTTACAGAGGAAGTGCAACAAAGATTCACTAGACTAGTTCCAGGAACGGTGGGTTTGCCAAATGAAGAGAGATTGAGTGGGCTCGGCCTGTATTCTCCAGAGATCAGAAGAAGTGAAAGAAGATCTCATTGAAACTTACAAAACTCTTGCAGGGCTCCAAAGGTTGGATGCAGGGAGGAGTGACAACCAGGGGTCACCGTCTCAGAATAAGGATTAGGCCATTAAGGCCAGAGGTGAGAAGTTTCTTCGCACAGAGGACGGTGAATCTTTGGAACTCTCTACCCCAGGCAGCTGTTGAGGCTCAGTCATTGTTCATTTAAAACAGAAATCAATAAATCTCTGGATATTAAAGGGAATCAAGGGATATGGGGATTGAGCAAATAAAAAAAGTGCATCGAAGTGCAAAATCATCGTTCATTTTCACCAATGGGAAGTGCAAGCGTCAAGGGCCAAATGACCTATTCCTGCCCCTATTTCTTATGTTCTTAACCACACAGTATTTTGACTGCATGGGGCAAGGCAGGCACACTATTCTTTTCCTAACATACATCTATGCAAGTAACAACTGTGAATACTGCCAGTTAATTTTGTCTTTCTGACATCTCATTCTCCTACTATCTATTCCACCCCAAATTCTTCATCATTTTAAGCTCTATTATTCCATCATCTGCACCATCATAATTAAAAAGAAAAAGACCCAGCTTTTTCAAGGCTTTCATGTTTGTACATTCTCCTACCAGGTAGCATTTCCAAAGGAAGTACATCCACTAAATTTTAACCGTATAATGTCATTCTCAAGTGAAAAATGCCAACGAAAGAGGTGCTGTGCATTAAAACAGACCACTCCACTATTAGCTTCACATTTTCCCTCTTTTCTAGTTACAGAATTAACATCTTCCAAGCACGTGCAAAGTACATTTAAAAAAAAGGACACATTTTCCAGAATTGGCTTTTCATAAAATAAACTGTAATTAATAGTGAAATTAATTACAAGTATTTATTCTTATTTAACTACATGACAGGATTAAACAGCTGTTTTGTGATGGCCACTGCTCTGCTTAAAAAGAAGTGTTTTAATTACACAATTTTTTTTTGCATAAACAATTTTTCACCTGGCAGAAACATGGCCCATAACTTGCACTGCGCAATCACATTTTTCAGATACTGAGCACCTTCCTCACAATCCAATATAGCAAGTAGGAAGGACATGCACACTTTATGTACTTATTGTGGCTCAGTGGGAAACACTTCAACTTCACTGTGGACTGAATGTGGGCTATACATACATACATACGCCTCTCCACACCTACTACCTTCATCCCCACCCCTGGAGCCAGGGAAACATCCTCCCTGCATCAAGCATGTTAAATTCTTTGAGAATTTTGAACATTTTACAAGAGACCTTCTATTACCTCTAAATGCTACAGAATACAGGCTTGGTCAGCCCATTTTCTCCTCGTACAACAGTACCACCATCCCCAGAGTCAGCCTGGACAATTTTCACTGCACTCTCCATGGCAAGAACATCTTTTCTTAGGTGAGGAGACCACAACTGCACATACTATCCCAGAGTGCATAGTAGTGAAGGCCAAAATAAAAGCCAGAAAACTTTAATAGTTTGGTAAATGTCAATGAGATCTTCTCTCATTCTTCTAAACTCTAGAGAACTAAGTCCAGTCCTTTGAGCCTCTCTAGGTGCATTACACACAGGACTGGGCTCTGTGACAGGAATGCTAAACAGCATTAATGCAGGAAATCTAAAACGTAAACAGCAAACAAAAAGAACTGGAAAGACTCAGCAGGTCAGCCAATATTTTTTCACTTTTATGCCAAATTGTTTTCACCATCTCATCCAGAACAGATGGCGTTCAGTTGGAACTCTAACTAAGCTAAGTAAACTTCTCCGAAAGAAAAAACACAAGGCAAAAATACTAAGCAGGTTAGGCAGTATCAATGAAGAGAACAGAAATATTCACATTTTCCCAGGGACTTATTTTCCAAGAATAGGTGTTCTGGATGGAGTTTAAAAGAGACAAGGAGAAACACACAAGAAATGGAGCAGGCCCAGTGTTCAATGGATGACCCCACCAACACCACCCCCACCCAATCCATAAACTGACCCTTATTTTTCCAGCCTTCCTCATTCCCAGAAGCTCTGGCACACGCACCTCACGCCACCAACAATTCCTTTGCAATCATTGGACTTTGTGCTGCTTTTAAGCTTTCAGCCTTGGGCACTTTTTGACAGAGTTTCAGGAGTTGTAGTTAACATTATGATAATGGAGGAAGCATGAGGTGAAAGACAGACTTGCACTGACACCATGTTCTTCAGATCCTTTGCAAAATGTCCCAGCGCACTTTACAACCAACAGAGTACCTTTGCAAACTGACTCTCTGTCACAGTTCAGAAAACAGTGGCCAATTTGCATACAACAACTCCCAAAACAATATGGTAATCGCTGGTGATCTGTTTCATTCAGAAATGGCTTTTCTTTAGAATAGTTCCTCATGATTGCACCTGAGAGAATAAGACGGAGACTCAGCTTAATGTGTCTCCTCTGGTGGACAGCACTCGTTCACTGAAGTATGAGAGAATAGGCCTAGAACTCAACATCTGCAAGGTCCTCTATCCTAAACTGCAGCACACTGGCCTCTAACACATTGAACCACTTCCATACCTCAGGAGCCATCTCTCAACGAGGGCAAACATCAGCGATGAAATTCACCACTGCTTTCAATCTGCCCATATAGCCCTTGGTCACGTTTGAAGATCAAGTCCGACCTGGCACAAAACATATGGTCTACTACACAACAAAGATTTCTGCCTTCCTGTATGCATCTGAGACCCGAATTACTTACAGCAGGCACTCTTACACATTGAAAAGATGCCACCAATGAAAAATCCTCCAAATTCACTGGAAGGTTATGCAAAACAACATCAGTGGCATGACCACCAAATATTTTGCATGCTACAACCCAGTATAATATCATATGAAAGTTTAAGACAGAATTCACTGGAGTGCAGTACCCTATTTGTTTTGCATTGTGTGCAATGATTATTTAACCTGTTAGCAATTTGCAGCTTTTCATTTATAAAATATTGAGGACTTCCCGAATAATTCATGACCACCAAGTCACCAGTTAGCCTCAGTCGGTTATGGTGGGCAGGCCATTCTGTTCACACATTCAACACCAGGCTCTCTTTTGAAACAGACACGGTTCCAGGCTCCGAGAGAAGATTACCAGCGGGGAAAGGATCCAAGAATGTGCACAAGGATTCCTTAAACAACTGCAACATTCCCACCGACTTCCAGGAACTATTCAACATGAAGGAGCATTCAGAATGGTGTGGAGAAACTTCCAGCCACACAGCAAATAGAAGAAACAATTCACCTCATTAAGTACTCCATTGCCCACCACATCAGTCACCTCCTGTCCCGTCTATGGTTCCCACATTGGCCTCATTAGCCACCTCAGAACTGAAGTGGAAGCATGTTATCCTCAATCCTGAGGGAATGCCTAAGACGACCCCTTCAGTACTGCATTAGTGTCAACCCAGATTTTTATACCCAAGTCCCTGGAGTAGAACTGGAACCCCCTTACCCAGAGGGAGTGTGATACCAACAGAGCCTCAGCCATAATGTTTGCAGATCCTACAGGAGGTATTAATGGCGAAAACAAAATCAACTGAAGGTAAAATCTTGAGAGCCTTCAAAATTCTTAATTACTGCAATACAGAGGCCATTTAAAAGCTGGGTGTTCATATCAGAGAAGCATTTATCAAATAGCTTTCTCAAATATTATTAGCTTTCCCATGTAGCAGTATTAACGGATTATATTGAACTGTACATTGTTCATGCTGCTAATTCAAAATTCAGAGTTTAACACCTCTACCAAAAATAACAAACAATATCATAAGAACTAGTCTGCCATCATGAATTATTTGGGAAGTCCTCAATATTTTATAAATGAAAAGCTGCAAATTGCTAACAGGTTAAATAATCATTGCACACAATGCAAAACAAATAGGGTACTGCACTCCAGTGAATTCTGTCTTAAACTTTCATATGATATTATACTGGGTTGTAGCATGCAAAATATTTCAACATTATTGCAGCAAATATATAAATAGTATCAATATTTTATGTTAGATTATAGCAAATTAATTTATGAACGTTTGAAGATGCCCAGAGGAAAGTTACACATAATCACTTGCAAAAGGAAAGACTCCTCGACCAATATGCACTCCGCTTTAATATTCAGCAGCATTTGGCTTTTGTTTAAATGGTCACATATTAGAGGCTTTACCCAAAAAAACACTTTGGTGCTTTCTCTCAATCTATTTTTCCAAGACAGAAACAGCAGTGATGGGAGACTAAAGCATCACAGATGGTGTGCAAATGCTGTCCACAAAGAGTGCAAACGTTGACTGAATACAGCTGCCTCCATCAGCAGATTAAGATCAATGTGGAGGCAGAAGGTGAAGAGGTGGGCAGGAGATGACAGCATGATACCCCATATTCCACCTGATGGATGGCCAGACAGATCTGCAGATATACAAGGTGGGTTCGCTGAATTGCTGAACTACTTGAAACTTCATGCCATTATTTCCAGTGGTCAGCAGTTCTTTATTCCTGGCGGCATTGAATATGGCTATGACATGTATTATAAACAAGAGCCAAGAACTTGTGCAATAGTACGTAGTGAACACAGCAAGTTCAGACAACCTAACCATACAGTGCATCACAGATTGCATGTCACTGAGTGTTCACATTTCCTGCAATCACTTGTTCACATTCATTGCACCTCGTGTATTCTGTTCCCAGTGACAAGCACAATCACAAATCTCATGCTCCTGCTTTAAAAACATCACATCTTCTGCTAAACAACCAATGGAAAAAACCACACACTGGCATCAAGGTTGCCACATAGATTATGACCATTTCTGTCACTGCAGGAGCCTTTCCCACTGGCAGATCTTAATACAATGCAAGTTCCATACAACCCACCTCAGGACCCTCTCTCTGAAACTCCTCATCCCAAAAGAGGATTTCCAAAGCAAATGTCCAAGCGGAATGGAGTTGGTTGGGGACACAGGGGTTAGTGGGGTTGCTGGTAGACTGCAAGAGTTGGCGATTTCCAGAAATCTCACTGAGGTTTAAATTCAATGGATCATCCTTCACAATTCCCACCAGTTTCAACAAGATTCCATCGCTAGATACATCATCTCCTTCCCTTTCAGTATTTCAAAGGGTCCATCCCCTTTGCAAACCCCCTGGTCTGCTCTTCCATTCTCAACAACCACTCCCTTACTAACAGCACTTTTCCCATGCAACTGCAGGAGATTCAAATCTTGTCTTTTCACATTTTCCCTCCAAACATCCAAGGAGGAAAACCGTTCTTGGGCTTGAGCAACAGCTCCTCATTTTCCATCCAGGCACAGTGCAGCCTCGCAGGCTCGGTATCCAATTCTACAGCTTTAGGTAACTCATTTTGCCTGTCTGTATCAGAACTGTCCATTTCTGCAGCAAAGCATCCTGTGACATTTAGGCTCAATTTTTCTCTGACATGCTGGCTATGTCTGATAACTCTGCATATCACAACTTTTTAGGCTTCTTGGTTTATACTCTCCTTATCTAATTGCCCACCAACCAGATGACCTGTACAACTTATCCTCTCAGCAACCCTGGCCTCACCCCTTCACAGATGTTCCCATTGCCCTGTCCATCTCTTCCCCACTTACTCTGCTATTTCAAACTTGTTTCCCTCTTACCCCCAGTTCCAACAAATGGTCTCTGACTTTAAACATCAACTATTTCTCATTCCACAGGTGCTGCCCATTTCTGATTTCCCACATCAGCATGGGAGAGGGGTTCAGTGTCTGAATGGATAAAGTACAACTGCATTTAATAAAGAAGTCAAATCCCTGCAGCAATTCATATTACAACCAGACTTAATGTGAAGAAATAGAATGAAAACTGTGACCAAAGTTGCAGAAATATGGTTCGAGGATAACATTAAATCTGCAAAAGAGATGAGAATAATTAACCAAGTATCTTCCTGTACAACAGTTGTAATCTTCCATGCAGCTTTTTGGTCTGGTCTGAATGGACGATGCATGAACAATACCATTAATTATCCATCAGTGACTCCAACCGTTCATGCTGCCGTGAGGTTAATAATCCCGCTTCGCTTACCTGATGTAGGCCTCCCACCCTCCCCCCTGCCCACTTGGGTACCTGCTGATAACGTAGTAGTTAATTAGCTGCTGTAGCCCAAGTTGCTTGTAACAACTGCCAGCTTAAAAATAACATCAATCCTCTTGGCTTTCATCCATCCTGCCAGCAGTAGCATTAAGTGGTTTATGAATTTTACAGTTCTGCTCATCTTCAACAAGATTGAGGAGGAGGAGTGAATGTTGGAAGCATCAAGAACAAGTTGCCCAAACTGGGAGGTGGGTTTGGGAAGATAACATCAGGGATGCATCACAAACACGGCCGTCCCCCACAGATGATGGGGACAAGTCAAGTCAAGTTTATCGTCATGTACACAAGTACAGTGAGGTACAGGTACAATGAAAAACTTGCTTGCAGCAGCATCGCAGGAACATAGGTATGGACAACAAACAGAATGTATGTATACACAAGACAGTGGAGAGAGAGATTAAAAAGTGCAAAAGCAAAACCTTAATGCAAAAAAAAACACACAATCTTCCATCAAGTAGAAGATACAGGATCCTGAGGGCACATACCAACAGGCTTAAGGACAGCTTCTACCCCACTGTGATAAGACTATTGAACGGTTCCCTCATACGATGAGATGGACTATGACCTCACCTTATTGTGACCTTGCACCTTAGTACACTGTACTTTCTCTGTAGTTGTGACACTTTACTCTGTACTGTTGTTTTTACCTGTACTTCCTCAATGCACTCTGTACTAACTCAACGTAACTGCACCGTGTAATGAATTGACCTGTACGGTCGGTATGCAAGACAAGCTTTTCACTGTACCTCAGTACAAGTGACAATAATAAACCAATACCAATCGGAGACAAGACCATGGTAATGCAAGAGGTGGTCTGCAATGTTCATTACTGAGGTAGGGTTAGGGTTGTGCAGGTCGGTTCAAGAACCTGATGGTTGTAGGAAAGTAGCTGTTTCTGAACCTGGTGGTGTGGGACTTCGGGCTTCTGTACCTCCTGACTGATAGGATTGCTTTAAGTCATAAAGTGCTCAGAGAAAAAGTGGGCAGCAGATAAGAACAGGGCAAGGAAGCCTGGTAAGGCCAATGAAGTTGACCAAGAGAGAAAGTAAACAAAAATCAACAACTCACCACAAATATCTTTTGGGATGAAATATATATCAAAAGAAAGCACCCAAAACCAGAATTTCTGAAATGATCACCAAGCAAAAAAAAAATGGACTTAAAAAACTAGAATTACTCCAAAGTAAATTGGGAATATTCCAAATCCTGTGCTCAGTAAAAGGCAGGAGTTAAATTCATCCTCAGAGCAAAGCTTCATGTATGCAACAGGAGGAATTTGGTCCCAGGACTTCTAACTGGGGCAGTGCGCAGGGTGGCCACCTGTTCCTTATTGGCAAGGGCAGTCATGACCTTTGAAAATCTAGTTTGGGGTCGCGGGCTGAATAGCCGCAAGAGAAAGTTTGTACAGGAGTCCATTTTGGTCCACACTTCCCACTGGTCTTCAAAAGGTTTGTCCTCCATTTGCACGTCACAGACCCCCCTAACATAACCACCATAAAAATTAATTCCCTCCACAGTACACAGTGGGTACAGTGTGCACCATCTACAAAAGGCATTGTCGTTACTCCAGCACCACCTCCCAAACCCACAACCCCCAGCACTAAAGATGACAAGAGACACAGATATATGAGAGCATCACTATCTACAAGTTATACATGTCCAAATCAGGATAGTACATCATCAGTATTTCTTCGTCACTGAGTCTAACTCCTGGAACTCCTTCCCCAGTGGCAATGTGGGAGCACCTTCATCAAAAGGACTGCAGCGGTTCAAGGCAGCAACCCATCAGTGCTTTCTCAAAAGGCAGTTAAGGATGGGGAATAAATGCTGGCCTTCTTGGTGATGCCCTAACACCACCCCACCCCCCCCAAACAAAAACAGCACAACATTGGGCTCTTTCACTGGACACCTCAAAATCCAGACCATCCTCGCTGCAGGAGGGCTCACACAATTTCAGGTTGGTGACTGGAAGACCGTAAGATATAGGAGCAGAATTAGACCATTCAGCCCATGAAGTCTGCTCCGCCCTTCAATCATGAAGAAATGGGCCCTTTTGGCCCACCTCGCCCACACCAATGGTGAATGTCCATCTACGTTAGTCCCACTTACCCACATTATTCCCGTGTTCCTTTACACCTTTCCTATCCAAATACTCATCCATAAGCCTTTCAAACATTGTAATTGCATCCATCTCCACCACCTCCTCTGGCAGCTCGATCTAGATAGTCACAACCCTTTCTGTGAAACACTTACTCTTCCGATCCCTTTAAATATGTCCCCTCACCTTAAATCCAATGACCTCAAGTTCTAGACTCTGCTGTTCTGGGAGAAAGATTCTGACCATCTCTGCCCCTCAGTTTGATAAACCTATGTCCCAATACTTTGCACCTGCTATGCACAAGCTGATACCCCATCCCACCCCACATACCTGAGGCAGAGTGGATCCAAATAGCAAGGCAGCATACACCAAAGCCCTCTCCCTGGAACACCTCTGACAGCCTGCTGTTTTCATAAGCCCTTGAACTGTTTGTAAATGTTTCTGATAGTGGTTTAAAGGGATGTAAATATTTTTAATAAACTTTGGACATTTTTAATTCAGTCACTTCCCCCACACTTTCTCCACATTCATTTCTCAAATTAACCTGCTCTTGATCTTCATCCAGCTACGTGTAGATAAACCAGAGGGGCCAGATGCAAAGCACTGGGCTCAATGCACCTGACCTCCAGATCACTCTGTACTTCTGCATTTGTTCGAGCACATATGGAGGTCAGAAAGGAACCAAGACCCTGACAGCTGACCACAACTTCAATTCAGCCGACTACAGTGACTCTGGCTTGCCTACAGCATTCTGTAGAACTCCTCACACAGTTTGCACAAGGTGCATTGAGAGGATTAAGATGTGTTTGAAAAGGGCACCTTATGCTTCCTAACACTAAAATTGAGGAAGGGATATTGAGTGGTCATTAGTTAAAATGATATATTATGTTGTTGTGTAAATAAAAACAAAAAGGGAAAAAGTGAGAAAATGTTACATTATAACTGCCAAATCCCAAACTCTGCCACTCTAGCATCTGATCCCTGACGATTACCACCTGAAATCTCTTGGTTTGTGCAAATTCTGGGCAGCCAGAAACAGTGGAACTGCAGTGGCAACTTGGTTACCGTCACTTTGCCACTTGCTGAAGATAATGTGACAGAATCACAGATGGGAGCTTGAACCACATCTCTGTACAATACAAAAGCAAAACACAGAAGATGCTGAACATATGAAGTAAATGCAGAATGTTGGAAATACTCAACAGGTCAGACAGCATCTGTGGAGAAAGGAACAGTTAAAATTTCAGCTTCCTTTAAAAACGGAGAAACATATTTTAAGTGCAAAGAAGGGCAAGAATTAGTGGAAAGGACAAAAGGAATGAACATGACAGGGGTTACTAACTTTTTCAGTTCTGATGAAAGGTCACCCTAGATATTAAACCGTTTCCCTCTCCATAGATGCTGCCCAACTTGCCGAATAGCTCCAACATCTTCTGTTCTTCTCTGCAACGTAGAATTATTTTGTTTTGTCAGACTTCCTTATCAGCAAAAATGATTTTTTGTTTAATATCATGTAAGAGTCAGAAACACTTCCAAATCAACTGAAACTGAAGAGATAAAGAGTACAACTTTCTTTCAATCTCTGCAATTCAATTAAAGCCCATTTTGAATAGCAGATGATCTGGTTAATCAGCCAAAGAACCATGATTGACAATAAAAATCTGCGCATCTCACTTTGATTGACAAGACTGATGCCCCAGTTAATCAATTGACAGATCTGGAATTTAATAGTTCTACGTTTTGAAACAGTGATTTGAAAATCCCTGCTGTCCACTTAGTTCTTAGGCAATCTTCCAACGGCCATAAAATTGGACATACGGTCTGTGCTGTCACTGATAACTACATCATTTATTGTGATGAGAAGAAAGTTTAGAAAGAAAAATGGAATAATTGAAGAATGAATCAAGGTCGTGTATGAGAAATCAGTAAATGGGTCATGGTCAGCGTCACTAACTGAACTTTATAAAGCAAATTTCCTGCTTTTTATCTCTTGTTTCTTTGTACTACATCCAAGGATGTGCAGCTCCAACCTTTTAATGGCATTTAAAGTGATTTTTATGGGGATAATAAGGAGGTCAGAATAATTTCTGATATCTTCAGAAGGGTCTGGTCTCCTAAATTGAAATTTCAGCTAAGAACATTACATTAAGAGTTCAAAGAGTATAATTAAAATGTTGCAGAGGCAGCTTAAATTGCAGCTTCAATTGGCTCATTACTCACAGGCAAAATATTCCTTAAAAAAATTAAAACAAATCGAAGATTACCATCTTACCTCTCTCCCACACTAACTACATGTATAGAGATATTTTCGTCAGTTTGTTGCCTTAAGGCAATTATATAATTGTCTAAGATACAGTTCACAATGAACATTTTCCAACCCAGAAATTTTGGAAAGAAATAGAAGTTTTAAGATCATTAAAATGTCCAAATAATATTTTTGACTTGATAAATGGTGCAACCCACAGCTCAAGATAATAAATCACACTGAAAGTACAAACTGGGTATAATTTGTATCATAATCAATCAGCATCCATCATTCCTCACAAATGAGCTGTGGATGAACAGCATTACCAACCTGGAGTGGGGCCTTGTACAGTAAAATATTCTACCAAGTTCAGGGTTGTGCACTCTTCTAGCTGAGAGCTCCAGTTGTGGCTAATAACACATATACACAGAGCTCCAGACAACACCACACTCCCTCATTGTTAGAGAGGCAGTCAGAAGTATTCACTTTTCAAGCACATGCTTAATTTGATGGTAAGGTTACAAAGTGCCCAGAAGATCAAGTCGATGGCCCAAGCACTCTTAATTCTGCTTCAGATCTCTCTGTACTTCAATGTTATTTAGGTCACAAGACAACAAGCTGGAGGATGTTAACATCTGGTTAACATGCACAAATGAAGGAGCAACTTACCTCAACGTTTAACTAACACTTCAGGGTCCATCCGGCATATACAAGTCTCAAAGTAATAATGGAGGAGATAGTTAAGACATGGAACAGTGCATCACTGGACAGGACTTTTGGCCCACGATGTTGTGCCGATTTTGATGCCAATTTATACTATATGTTCTCCTCCTGTGTATCATCCATATCCCTCCAGTCCCTTCAGATTCATGTGTCTATCCAAAAGCCTCAAACTCCACCAAACTGTCTGCTTCCACTGGGGAACAGATTCTGACTGTCTACCCTATCCATGCCTCAATTTTTAAAACTTCTATCAGGTTTCCCCTCCGACACTTTAGAGAGAGCAACCCACGTTTGGCCAACCTTTCTTTATAGCTCATACCCTCTAATCCAAACAGCATCCTGGTGAATCTCTTCTTCACCTTCTCCACAGTTTCCACATCCTTCCTATAATGGGGAGACCAGAACTGCACACAATACTCCAAGTGCAGTCTGACTGAAGTTTTATATAGCTGCAGCATGGCTTCCTTACTCTGATACTCAACATCCCTACCAATGAAGACAAGCATGCCATATGCCTTCTTTACCACCTTATCCATTTACGTAGCCACTTTCAGTGAACTATGGACCTGGACCCCCAAAGATTCCCCCTGTACTTCAATGCTATTTAGGGGTCTACCATTAACTGCATATTTTCTCCTTCCATTTGACCTCTGAAAGTGCAACACCTCACACTTGCCTGGATTAAACTCCATCTGCCACTTCTCTGCCCTTATCTATAACTGATCTATATCCCGCTGTATCCTTTGATAGTCCTTTACACTGTCCACAGCTCCACCAATCTTGGGGTCATCTGCAAACTTGCTAATCCACCCAGCTACATTTGCATCCAAAACATTGATATGTAACACAAACAACAGATGTCCCAGCACAAGTTCCCTTGTGGAACACCACTGGTCACGGACCTCCAGCCAGAATAACAGCCTTCCACTCTGCTGTCTTCTATGGGCAAGCCAGTTCCGAATCCGAACTTGCCATTCACCCTGGATCCCATGCATCTTTATCTTCTGGATCAACCTACCATGAGGCACCTTGTCAAATGCCTCATGGAAGTCCATGTAGATAACGTCCACTGCCTTACCCTCAAGTTCCTTTGTCAACTCCTCAAAAAACTCAATCAGTTTTGTAAGGCATGACCTGTCCTGCAAAAACCCATGCTGACTGTCCCTAAGCAGACCATACATTTCCAAATGCGCACAAATCCTATCCCTCAGTATCCCTATTACTGAGGTGAGGCTCACTGGCCTAATAATTACCTGGATTATCCCTATTTTCTTTCTTGAACAAAGGCACAGTATTTGCTACTCTCCAGTCCTCTGGGACCTTGCCTGTTGCTAGTGAGGACATGAGGATCTGTCAAAGCTCCAACAATCTCCTCATTTGCTTCTTTCAATATTCAAGGATAGATGCCATCAGGCCCTGGGGACTTATCCACCTTAATGCTTTTCAGAATACCCAGCACTACTTTCTCCAATAATCTCAAAATGTCCCAGCAATTAGCATGCCCCACTCCGCCTTCACTATCCTCCAAATCCTTCTCCTCGGTAAATACCAACACAAAGTACACATTTAATACCTCAGCCACTTGCTCCGATTCCAAGCGCAAATTCCCTCCTTTATCCTTGAGTGGACCTACCTTCTCCTTAGTTATCCTCTTTTTCTTAATACAAGTATAAAATGCCTTTGGATTCTCCTTGATCCTGCTCGCGAATGACATTTCGTGGCCACTTTAGGCCTTCCCAATCACCTGCTAGAGCACTTTCCTGCTATTTTTATTCTACAAGGGCCCAGTCTGAGTTTAGCTCCCTAAATATTACGCATGCTTCTTTTCCTTCCTGACTAAATTTAGGAGCCCTCGAGTTATCCAAGGTTCCCTTACCATCCTTGTCCTTGCTCCTTACCAGAATATGCCAATCCTGCACTCTGCTCAGCTGGTCTTTAAAAGAACTCCCACGTGTCAGACGTGGACTTGTCTGACAGCAGCTGCTCCCAATCAATGCCTCTTAGGTCCTGTCTTATCCTGTCGTAATTTTCCCACCTCCAAGATCAGATTTTATCTTTACTCATAACTATCTTAGAACATAGTGAGCTGTGGTCACTATTCCCAAAATGTTCAGCCGCTATCAGGTCTGTCATCTGGCCTGGCTCTTTTCCCCAAACGAGGTCCAGTATGTTTTCTCCTCTAGTTGGAGAAGCCACTGATATATTAAAATTTCATAGCATGGAGGTATTAGTTGTTTTGAGTCTAGCCAACTTTTCTAAGCCAACAGGGTCAATTGGTATGTATCCTTGAATATTCAAGACCAGGCACCGACCATAAACTTCCAATGCTCTTCAAGTACTGGGGTAGTCCCAAAGGACTGGGAAGTAGTAAACCTTACTCCCTTGTTCAAAAAAAATCCTGAATTTTTAAACTTTCATTCTCAATTCTGAACTTATCAACCCTTTCCTGGTTTAGATGGAATTAAAGTAGATGACAAAACTGGCATCCAAAAGCTGACTGAATTCAGTCTATCATTGTGCACTACAGTTCTTTGCCTCAACACACATCACTGCCAAACTAAATTTTAAATAACTAAACACTTACCCCACTGCCCCCTAATGAAAAAACTGTGGCGACTCACCGTCTAGTCGGGCGAACCGGCTCGGCAGTCGGGTCGCGCGGCGTCGGAGCGACGAGGCCCAAGATGGCGGCGGGCCTCGTCTTTCCGAGCGACGGGGAGAACCCGCGCGCGGGAAAGTCCTGATGACGTAGGACTTACGTCATTGCCGGTTTTTTGGGCGGGAGTTTCTCTCCCTTAAAGGGCCCGCACAAGGCGGGAAAATAAACCAGTTCTGTTTGGCAATCCTCCGAGTAGAGTCTTGTTTTATTCCGCGGTAGCAACCGCTACAAAACATTAATTTTACAATCCATTAACCTGTCAGGCATTTCTCCTCCAATAATATCACTCAAATACAATAACCCCTTCCACAGTAAAATATCATTACATTGATCATAAGATAAATGTGGACAAGACCACCATTACTCCTTCGTGCAATTATTCAGTTAATGGAGAATTTTTCTAACCCCAAACTTTTTTCTCCCCCTAATTAATGACAGCAAATTTTCACGGATAGTTGTTGAGGTGAACGCTGTATGCAACTTTCCAAATTAACCTATTCTTCTTACAATATAAGAGACTATTCAGCCCAGAGTCTAAGCCAGTTGTCAGACCATTTCCACCTGTCCCATTACCCCACTTATTTCCCTTCAAACCATTCTCTCTTGCAAGCCCATCAACTACCCTGCCTCCCCAATTCTCTTGCCACCTACCCACACAAGGGTAATTTACAATTGATGATTACCCTCCCAACCAGCACCTCTTTGGGATGTGGGTGGAATCCAGGGAAACCCCATGTTGTCACAGGAAGAACTTAAACTCCACAAAGACTGCATCTGAGGTCAGCATTGAACCCAGGCCACTGAAGTCATGGAGCAGCAGGATTACCTGCTGCACCATTGTGTTGTCTACGTGCAAGTATTTTCACTTCTCTCAACAAAGTTACATCCACTTAAACTTCCAACTTCACATTAGATGCTATGCACAAGGAAAATCAGGACAGATATAGAATGGGAGTCCAAGGAAGTAATACCCCCAAGTTAATCCACAAACAATTTGTCACATGTGGCAGAGTTATAGAAGCAATTCTTCTCAGCAATAGTCTTTCCTCTCATTTGGGAAGCACAGACTCCTTGCTGGGGTACAATCTGTAGCAGCAGAACAAAGCGCAGTAACACTCCTTGCTAATCCATATTCACTTGCAAGGTTTGGAATGTAAATATTAGCAGACTACTGTTACATTAATGCAACCACAATCAACCCTAGGTCCTATCCACTGACACATCTCACTATTCTAATACTGCTCGGGTTGATACATCCAAGCTCCCAGTGGTGTAAGCGGAGCTACTGCATTACCTGCATACAGGACAGATTTATCCAGGTGGAAACAAAACACTTTTGGCAGTTTAAGACTTATCCAATTTCCCCAGCCTATTAAATTCTCTTTATTTAATGCTACATTATATGTGCAATGAGTTCATTAATAAAAAAAATGAGACACAGAAGCCAGATGTCCAAGTCCAATATAGGATAAGACAAGATATCTTTATTAGTCACGTGTACCTCAAAACACATAGTGAAATGCATCTTTTGCATAGAGTGTTCTGGGGCAGCCCACAGCTGTTGCCACGCTTCCAGCACCAACATAGCATGCCCACAGCTTCCTAACCGGTACGTCTTTGGAATGTGGGAGGAAACCACAGCACATGGAGGAAACCCACGCAGACATAGGGAGAATGTACAGACTCCTTACAGACGGTGGCCGGAATTGAACCCAGGTTACTGGCACTGTAATAGCGTTACGCTAACCACTACACTACCGTGCCTGCCCATCAATCCTTTTCAGGTGAATGTTAGGAATTTTCTTAATACCGCCACTTGCCTGAGATTGAGAGCCCTGTTGCATTCACTACCACATCCCCCACCAGATATACATCTCCCATAATGGCAGCACAAACAAGGGACTCCACAATCTGGATTTTTTGCCTAGAATTCAACGGTGATTTAGCTAAAATTGCTTTCCACACAAGAGATCCATTGGATTACAAAAATCTTTACCTGCCATTCCTCAACCCAATGACAAAAGGTCTAAAGAGAGAAAAAAAAATCAATTTGTTCTTTTTTTGGGAAGCAATTAGAACAGGGAAGTAAAAAAAAATCAATGTCTCTATTGTTAACTTTAAGTGACTGAAACCCTGATCCAAATTTAGCTGTATACATCTTACTGCCCTGCACAATGACAATTGAAGGAATCACTATTGCTTTGATCTCAATAGATGAAGCTCATTTTAGTGGATGTGGATACAGAAATCTCTCACCAGGACAGCAGCAGTTTAGCAGTCTTGAACTGCTGCCATCCTGGTGAGATATTTATGTGATACTGTTTAAAGGCTAATGTTAGTCCCACCAATGAACGAACAGGAATACATCTCCAAGTCAGGATGAAATGCAACTTGGTGGGGAAACTGCAAATGTTGGTGTTCCCAGATAATTGCTGCCCTGGTCAGTCTTGGTGGTCAAGGTCTCAATTTATGTATTACACTTATTAATCCTACACTTTCCTCAGCATCCCCATATCTTTATTCTAGTATGGGGATTAGAATCGTGCCGAGTATTGTCGAAGAAAGGTTTGCTTTCTTCAAATGTTAAACTTGAAAATAAGAAGAAATTATGCCTTGAGAAATGAACTCTAGGTCTTTCACTCTAAGTGGTCTTCGTCACCTCTGGCACTACTTTTAATGACTTTTTTTTAATTCACTGGCAAAGCTAGCAATTCTTGCCCACCCTTAATTGCATTTGAATTGAATGGCCTTCTGAAAGCACTTAAGAGTCGACCACATTGGCGAGGGCGGTGCCATATTTGGTCCTTATCTGGCCTGACCATGGATTTCCTACCCTATTGCACATAATTGAATGAAATGGGTTTTGTGGTCACTAGTGATGATTTTCAAGTGTTCTAATAAACTGATTACAAATCTGAATCAGGGTTATTATCACTGACTTGTATGTCATGAGATTTGCTGTTTGCAGCAGCAGATGGTGGAGGGGAAGAAGCTGCTCCTAAATCATTGAATGCAGGTCTTCTGTACCTCCTCCTCGATGGTAGTAACAAGAAGAAGGCATGTCCCAGATGAAGGTCCTTGGTGATGTCTAGGTTACTAGTCTAGAAACTTAATCACTTTAGCACCACATTGGGTTACTGGACAGACTAAACCCTATATCCTTGTACTTTACTCTGCCTGGGCTCTTGCATTCAAAAGAGTACATGACTTCATTCTTTATACCAAAATGCACAACTTCGCATTTATCTACATTGAAATTAATTTGCCAATTATTCACCTCTTAGAATTGATTTCTTCATGTACTTTGTCACAATCCAACTCATTAAATGTAACTCCCAAATTTTGGAAATTTTATTTGATTCCACAGTCCAAACCATTAGTGTTAATGGCTTGATACAGTAATTCAGGCTGGCATTGTGTAGGAAGTAACAACATTACATTAATATCAGCGTCATCCTTCAGACTCTTTAGAAAAGTACTGTGGATTCACTAATGGAGGGAGAGCAAGTTTAGCCAATTACTCACCCACAAATCCAGTCCTGAAATAAAACTAATCTGGAAGAAATTCTTTAATCCAAAATCTGCCAAGAAAAAGTTGAAGTCAAGACTTCAAATTGCAGTCAATTTTATGGTTGTGTAAAAATAAACTGCAAAACTTTCTATTGGTTTCCTTTCAGACTGTTACTGAACTGCTTAAACTCAACTGATTTGGCATAAAGGCTCTTTTTCAGTGGCCTCTTTAACCTGTATCACTTCTCAATGACTCGTGTATTTGTATCTCAAGATCTCTTTGCTTCTCTACCCAACTTGAACTTACTTTCCAGAGGATATTCTCGAGCAACACACAAAAGGTGCTGGAGGAACTCAGCAGGTCAGGCAACATCTATGGAGGGAAATGGCCAGTTGACGTTTTAGGTCAAGGCCCTTCATCCTCCTCATTCCCCTTGCTGTTCCAAGCAAATCATTACCTAAAGAGAAAATGACAAATGGAAACAAAACAAAAAGGTTCCCAAGCAGAAACACAGTTCAGTTCCTTTGCAGAGAGCAAATTTGCCACTTTGGACTCTGCTCCGCAACAGGTTAATTATTTGGAGCAAAGCCAAAATCTTTTTGGCATATTATCAAGACATTACTATAGTGGAATCAACAGGGGAGTGGAGGTGCCACGTTTCTACTGCTTATTATCTCCTTTATTGCAAACAGTCCATGTTTTCAAATCATGTCTTGTTTGAGAATAATCATTCAAAGTGCCTGGTTTCTAGCCAAATTTTTGTGTCAACTTCATAGTAAATATTTCCTGCTGGAATAGCTTTTTTTTTAAAGCTGCATTTCGAAGCCACTTTAGATCAGTGAGTAGTTATATGAAGGTTGTTGAGTGCTTTATACTCATCCACTGGGTGAACTGGAGACCCTTCCTCATTCTGACTGCACATTGGACCATCAACCCAGAAATATCACAGATTAGCTCCCACTTTTGTGATTGTTTAGCTTATTTCATTTGGGGCCTCAGAAAGCATGAGGCACTTGGCTCAGGAACACAGGTTTGAAGTTACAAAATTAAACAGGATGCTTCCTATTAGGTTGCCAAATCACTCAACAACATCCCAGCGGTCAATGAGAAACTCAACTGGACTGGTCACAAAAATACCTAGACCATGAGAGAGCCGATCAGATGCTGGTGTGGTGGCTCACCTCTCCTCCTGTTTATCAAAGCCTTACCACCATTTAAAGGCAAATTAGGAGGGTGATGGAACTTTACTCTCCTGCATAGGTGCAGCTGCAACAGCACTCAAGATGCTCAGTGCCATCTGAGGCATAACAGTCCATTGGATTGGCAACCTGTATACCACATTAAAACATTTACTCTCTTCCAGTGGGACACAAAGACTGCAAGATGCACAATACTTCAGGCGACAGGGTAATACAACAGCTCCAGCAACCCACGGTTGATATTGAACTCGGGTGCAGTCCATGTAGACTTTACATATTCTCCATGCGAGTTCCTCCAGGCGCTCTAGTTTCCTCTCATATCCAAGGAAATGCTGCTTGGTAGAGTAATTGGTTACTGTAAACTACCCTGCTGTAGGTGCATGTCAGGAGAATTATGGGTGTGGGGGAGAAGGGGGAAATGGAGGAAGTTGATTGGCATTGGAGAGACTAGATGACAGGGATATGACTGGATAAATGGGACTAATGGAATGCTCCAAGAGCCAGCATTGACTTAATAGACTAAATGACCTCCTTCTACATAAACATACGGCAACTTTCCAAGGCTTCTTTGACATAACAACAAGATCTATTTGATTAGCTGTAATGTTATATGGTGGAGGTGAAGAGATTTGGTGCACCCTGCAAGGAACATAAGGAACTTGTTGTAATGTAGGAAACAAAGCCCTGATGAAAAGGTAATAATAAGATAATCTAATTTAGTGATCATGATTTGGGAGCTAAATATTGGCTGGTCACCAAGATAGTTCAACTGCTCTTCCTTGAAATAGTACCACGAGACCACTTACATCCACCTGTGGAAGCACTCGGTTCAACACTTCATCCAAAAGACAACATTTGATAGTGTACAGCTTCCTCACCATGTTACTCACGTCACCTGCACTAATGAGGCTTGAAGCACAAGTCCGAGGCAGCTAATCTACAGCTGACTGTGATCAAGAGTGATCAGTGGCATGAGTAGTGAGAGGGCCCTATTGCAGATGAGGGCATCTCAAAGTGGTTGTCAGGTAGGAAGAGGAGCTGATGGTGGTTCTGGAGGGGTTCACTGGGTAACTTGTGCTACAAGATTTACCTCATGGATTTAGACAGACATGCCTGTTTTCATCTGCTGAGAATTCTCCAAGACCCAAGAAAGAGACACCCATGGTTTAAAATTGAAACACTATCATTATAATATGTAAATATCCAACCCACTTCCTGCACTGGTTGGCTGCCCATGGAATAGCTTTGGCTCCAGAAAGTTAGAACACACGGGATCCAAGGTGAGATACCAAATTGGATACAAAATTGGTTTGGTGGTAGGGAGGCAGAAGGTACTAGTGGAGGGTTACTTTTCAGATTGGGGGCCTGTGACCAGTGGTGCGCTGCAGGGATTGGCATCAGGTCCGATGTCGTTTGTCAAATGCATTAATGATTTGGATGGAGAGTATAAGTGGCATGAACATCAAGCTTTCAGCTGACACCAAAATTGGTGGGTGTAGTAGACAGCGATGGTGGTTGTCCAAGGTGGGAACAGAATATAGAACAAGTGGCAAAATGGGCAAGGGAATGGCAGATGGGAGTTGGGTAAGTGCAAAGTGATGCATTTTAGGAATTTAATCAAGAGCAGGACTTGCAGAGTGAATGGCAGGGCCCTGGGAAGTGTTATTGGACAGGAGAACAAGTGGTACAAGGATATAGTTCCCTGAAAGCAGCAGTACAGGGTGAAGGTGTGTGGCATGCTTGCTTTCATTGGCTGAGGCATTGATTACAAGGAGTGGGGATATCATGTTACAGTTGTCCTAGGCTGCATTTGGAGTATTGTGCGCGGTTTTGGTCACCACACAACAGGATGTGATTCAGCTGGAGAAGGTGCAGAAAAGATTCGCAAGGATATTGCCTGGATTGGAGGGCTTTCGTTGTAAGGAGCGATTGGATAGGCTGGGTCCGTTTTCCCTGGAGCAAAGGAGACTGAGAAGTGACATAATAGGAGGTATATAAAACAATGAAAAGCATAGATAGGGTAGATAGCCAGAGTCTGGTTCCCATGGTAGGAGTGTCTAAAACTAGAGGGCATAGGCTTAAAGTGAGAGGGAGGACGTTTAAAGGGGATCTGAAGGGTATATTTTTCCACACAAAAAGAGTAGTTGCTATCTGGAATGACCTGCCAGAGGAAGTGGACTCAGAAACATTTACAGCACTTAAGAGTTGCACAGGCACTTGAATGAGCAAGGCAAAGAGGGATCTGGAATTAATGCAGGCAAGTGGGACTAGTATAGGTAGGCATGATGGTCAGCAGAGGCGTGGTGGGCCGAAGGGCCCATTTCAATTATGTACAACTATAACTCTTGCCAGATTTTTTGCAGTCAATCTCTGGCCCCTAACCTAACTTTTGAGAGTTGAGATTCATCCCTGTGGTTCAAATGATCCACCTCCACAGCTCACACTGACATTTGAATTGTTATTAAAAAAAAATATTGAAAATTACCAGTTTTAGTTTAGGAACAGGAATTTAGTTAAGGAATGGAACCATGAACAGATGAATTTTCCTCTCAAATCCACAGATTTGTTGCTCCTGGCAGGATATTAGGGCAGTCAAGCACAGAACCAAGCTGTTCCATACTCAACAGGATGTGCATTTCTTCTGGGCATGCCAGTCATGTTATTCGTTACACTCCTGATGAAGTAAGCTGGCCTCAGGACCAGGACACTCACCTGGTAGCTTTCTGGATGGGATGTCAGCACTGTGCTCACAAGTACACCATCTCCAACATCTACCTTGAGTATTGCGATGATGGGGAAGACCACTATGAGAAACATTTCACAAACTAGAATCAACCTTGTGTAAATGTTTTCAATAGCCTTCAGTTTAATGTGGATTGGTTCAGGATCTTCTGCGCCTCAACAGCAAGAAAACCATTTTGCCAAAACAGTCAAGCTGCGAGGGCCGACTTAATGAACAGATGTATTCAAGGTTAGGAAGTATGACCACTTTGTGCTATCTGCAATAGATTACATCCAAAAATTGGTAGACCCAGAGATATTTCTTTTAAAAAAAAAGACAAATCAAGCCTACTGACTGCAGAGGCAGTGATAAAAATCAGCTCAGTTCGTGATCTTTTCAACAATTGTATCCTGTTACTAACTTGATCTAATTATACGGAGGGAAAAGAACTCAAGGAAGGATACATTTGTGATTAAGGGAGTGCAGTGAAAGTTCACCAGTTTAAATTCTGTGTGGGGGGTGGAGAAATTGAACTAAGGGCATCTCTGGAGCTTAGAAGAATGAGAGTTGATTTCATTGAACCATACAGAAAGACTCAAGAGCTGCAGAGTTTAGATACAGACATCTTTCCCTTTAGTGGTGGTATCTAGAAACATGGGCCACACAATCTTAAAATAGGCTTGGTCATTCAAGATTGAGATGAGAAGAAACCATTTCACCCAAGGGGCAGTGGATCTTTGGAATTCTCTACCCAAGGACGCTGTGGAAGTTGAGTCACTGAGCATATTCAGGATTGAGGTTAATAGATTAAGGTATTTAAAATACTGATGTAAAAAGTTGAATGTCTGATATAGATACAGTACATTGAAATACACAGCAAAATGCATCTTTTTGCATTACTGAGAATGTGCTGGGGCGCAACCTGCAAGTGTCGCCACTCTTCTGCTGCCAACACAACATGCCCACAGCTCCTAACCCGTACGTCTTTTTGGAATGTCATGGAGTGAATCAAATTGGCTGAAGACTTTCTCTTCGTGGGGATATCAAGAAGATTCCGAGATGTGACATCCACTCTATTTCTGAATGCACATGGTCACAAATAGCTTTGCCTTTAACGTGTGCATGTGAAGTCCCTTCCTCATCGAGGGTGGGTATATTCTTGGAGCCTCCTCTCTCCATCAGCAATTTAGTTGTTCAGAGGCAATATCAAAATAGAGTCCCAGACCAGCAGTCAGTTGTGGCAGGGCTTACATGCTATAACCGGCTACAAAACAAAGTCAGGCAGCACAGTTAACAACAGGGCTTCCCTTCCCGATGAGCTTAATGCATTTTATGCATGTTTTGAACTTGAAGGGAAGTGGATTGTCATCACCCACCCTGAAAGCCTACAATGCAACTGAACTTGTGGTCACTGTCAAGAATGCAAGATCAATCTTCTGGAGGGTGAACCTGAGGAAAGCATCTGGCCCAGATGGTGTCCCTGGCCATGTCCTCAGATTTTCTGCTGATCAGCTGGCAGGAGTACTTACAGACATATTTATCCTCTCCCTACTTCAATCTGAGGTTCCCATCTGTTTTAAGAAGACCACCATCATCCTGGTACCAAAGAAAAACAAGGTAACATGCCTTAATGACTACTGCCCAGTGGCTCTGACATCCACCATCGTGAAGTGCTTGGAGAGGCTGGTCATGGCACACATCAACTCCAGCCTCCCAGACAACCTGGACCCACTGCAATTCACCTACCACTGAAACAGGTCTACAGCGGACGCCATCTCCCTAGCCCTAAATTCATCTCTGGAGCATCTGTACAGTAAAGACACCTGCGTTAGTCTTCTGTTTATTGACTACAGCTCTGCCTTCAATATTATAATTCCAAGCAAACTCATCACCAAACTCCGAGACCTGGCACTCAAAACCTCCCTCTGCAATTGGATCCTTGACTTTCTGACCAACAGACTGCACTCAGTGAGGATAGGCAGCAACAGCATGATTATTCTCAACACTGGTGCCCCACAAGGCTGTGTCCTCAGCCCTCTACTCTGCTCCCTATACACTCATGACTGCGTGGCCAGATTCTGCTCTAACTCCATCTACAAGTTTGTAGATGATACCACCGTAGTAGGCCATATCTCAAATAATGATGAGTCGGAGTACTGGATGGAGATAGAGAGCTTAGTGACATGGTGTCATGGCAACAACCTCTCTCTCAATATCAGCAAAACTAAAGAGCTGGTCATTGACTTCAGGAAAGGGGGTGGTGTACATGCACCTGACTATATCAATGGTGCTGAGGTCGAGAGCTTCAAGTTCTAAGGAGAGAACATCACCAACAGCCTGTCCTGGTCCAACCATGTAGATGCCACGGCCAAGAAAGCTCACCAGTGCCTCGACTTCCTCAGCAGGCTAAAGAAATTTGGCATGTCCCCTTTGACGCTCACCAATTTTTAATCAATGTACCACAGAAAGCGTCCTATCTGGATGCATCACGGCTTGGTATGACAAGAAACCAGCCTCCTCTCCATGGACTCTTGTCTATACCTCTTGCTGCCTTGGTGAAGCACCAGCATAATCAAAGGCCCGACCCACCCAGGTCATTCTCTCTTCTCCCCTCTCCCATCAGGCAGAAGATACAGGAGCCTGAGGGCACATACCACCAGGTTCAAGGACAGCTTCCATCCCACGGTGATAAGACGACTGAATGGTTCCCTTATATGACGAGGTGGACTCTTGACCTCACAATCGACCTTGTCTGACCTTGCACCTTATAGTCTACCTGCAATGCTCTTCCCTGTAGCTGTGACACTTTATTCTGTATTCAGTTATTGTTTTACCCTGTACTACCTCAGTGCACTGTGTAATGACTTGATCTGTACGAATGGTTTGCAAGACAGGTTTTTCACTGTACCTCAGTACAAGTGACAATAATAAACCTGAAGGTGTTACACAGAACATGCCAGCTAAATAGCATGCAATACACGAGTTAGATGATCTTAACAGCCAGCCCTCAGTCAATTCAATTCATTCCACATGCCATCAAGAAATGATGAAATTGAGGCGGCACGGTAGCGTAGCAGTTAGCGCGACGCTATTACAGCGCCAGCGATCGGGGTTCAATTCCCATTGCTGTCTGTGAGGAGTTTGTACGTTCTCCCGTGTCTGCGTGGGTTTCCACCGGGTGCTCCAGTTTCCTCCCACATGCTAAAGACGTACAGGTAGGTTAATTTGGGGTTTAAAATGGGCGGCGCGGACTCCTTGGGCCGGAAGGGCCTGTTACCACATTGTAAATAAAATTTAAAAGAAATGGTTGAGGACACCAGATACAGCAAAGCAATGGGAGCATACAATATCCCAGGATGTAGTGCTAAAGGACTGCATTTCAGAATTAGCTGCATATTGGGCCAAGCTGTTCCAGTACAATTAAAACATGGTGTCCATCCAACAATGTGGAAATTGCTCAGCTATGTCCTGCTCACAAATAACGAGACAAGAGCAGATCAACACTTGAGAGAGCTCAAGGTGAAGCTGTGGTAGGAGGTGAAGACATTTGATTAAGTACATAAATCATTAACTGTGAGCAAACAGTGTTGAATTCTAGCAGTTACAATTCTGCCAAGCTTGGAGAAGTTTTCCTGAAGAATGCTCTGATTATTGCTTGCTTCAAACGTTGGAAAGCAGTTGATAATGAACCAGAAGGACATCACTCAGGAGTTTCACTGGAACAGTTCAGTGCTGTAGGAATGATGGAAATGGTAATGAAAGGCAAAGGTCAAAGGATGAACAAGTCCTTGAATAAGTGCCGAGGATGAGGATTTATGCAGAGGTGTTGTCAATAATGATATTCAAGAGAAAGGTGTTCCATTAAAGTGTCTAGTGGCTTCCAAGTTCAATACTTAAATAAAGGCTTTGAATAGATTACTCTTATTCCAATTCAAAAAACGTTTTCATTGCAAGTATGCGATCCTTACTCTAATATACCATTACATACAGAACACTAATTCCAGTCTACATCTCTTATACTTCAAGTTTCATGATGGATCATGTGCACTTGGCGCCACAATGTAAAAGACTGACCATATAACCTTTTCCCTAACTATTGTGTTATCAAAAAGGAAAGGATTTCTTCTACTTACTTATCACATCTTCAGGACACCCCAGAGTACTTTACAGCCAATTATGCGCTCTCTCTTCTGAGATGCTAATGTAGGAAACATGGCAATCAATTTGCACCCAGCAAACTCACACTAACTTCAATAAAATGATTTATTAAAAAGGGCAACTTCTGGTCTTTTGATGCTGACTGAACAATGAATGTTGGCCAGAGGCTCACAATAATTCCATTTTTCTTTGTTTGCCCAAGAGGACAGGCAGGGACATCACACCCTAAAGAACAAAGTTCTAGGATTGTTTTGGCACCAGGAATGGTGCATTATATTGGCAGTGCATAGTAAAGCAACAAGTGTTTCTTCAGAATGTCTCATTGCTGCAAAATTCTTTAGTGCCCAAATCACAAAATCTTAGACCATTAACACACTCAAAGTCACTTCCTCCAAGTTCTTTGCCCTTACCGGCATTTCATGGATCCAATTTGCATGTCAGAGAGGATGGGGAGAGAAGGGGGTTGGGTTAAGAATTAAAAATTGAGAATTAGGACCTCAAAAGGTGGTCATTGGTGGTTGGGGAGGTGGGGATGTTGAGATGTGCTTGTCAATCAGCTGTCAGGAAGGGGTAGGGGACGAAGGAGTTAGCTTCTTGGAGTCAGGTTGGGATGTCCTAAGGGAGAACCACTGCAGGAGGCATGTTTTAGGTTAAAGATGACAAGGAAGCAGTCCATCACTCAGGAGAGCCTGAAAGGGAAGATTGTCCCTTTTAACTTTGTTTTAAAAACACAAAATAGGAATTTAAAAATCACATAATACACATAAATATTGTGCTGTGCAACAAAATGTACAGGCCCCACCACCTCCTGACTCCAAGGCAAGTTTTCTACCACTGACCCCCAGCTGACACGATGATACAAACTCCTTGCATGAACCTGGAGTAATGCTATACTATAATGCTCCAATGTGCCTTGGATTTCTTCACTGTTGATAAGACTATGATATCCATTTCCAATAAACAACTACAGGCACTTCAGGAGAACAATAAATTAAATGCTTGGGCATGAATAAAGTGCCAGTGAATAGAAGAACAAATACATGTTCACAATTTACGTCAAAAGATGAGTACATAATGGTGTGTACAAATCAAGGGATTATGAGTTATAAAATTAAAGGGGTGTTACAAGGCCAGCAAGTAAAATTACTATGATAACTTGAAGTCAATGTTTCCATCTAAAATTTGTCTGAAAATACGGTTTCCTCCAGTTTGCATAGATTGTAACTAGACCCTTTCAATGGGAGCAGGCAATCATTTACGATTCATTGTTGGCATACAAAGGACAAGTGGCCAGTGACCAGTTTCTGGTAGCTATGAGCATTTTCTCACAATTATGCATCCAATGGCAAAAAGCTTGTATTGCTTAGGTAATGCTTAAACTGTAATAAATCCAAGAAATTAGAACAATACATTCCAACGTGACAATTGACATGGAGTTTCATGTTCATCAAGAGGGGACCTTGTTTCATGATCAATTGTATAAATAAGTGATTGGGCATTGGCCACTTATGTGAAGCAGGTCATCCTCGAATGAGCGACAGCCCAAGAGGAAGAAGAAATATTTTCGCAACTTGTGAACCAAATACAAACACACAGTGAATATTCCATGGAATTTCCAGTCTCTCAACCACCGCTCGGCGATCATGGTTACTTTAATAAGCAGCTCCCAGGTGACACAGGATAGATTTGCAATATTGTGAGCTTGTACAAATGTTGCTTGATGCAATGGCTAAGTAACTACTAGCTGTTAAAATTGCAGGAGGTCAACAGTGTAAACTGCAGGTGGGAGAGAAATTGGTACCATCTTCCGCAACTTTGGTTACTTCCAATTAACTCTTTTGCAAGACACAACTAAAGCACTTAAAAAGGTTCTCCTCACAGTTCCTGTCAAAGACTCAATCATGAAACCAGAGTGTCCTGGAGTTTTAGAGATGAAAATCGTGAACCAAATTATTCTGTACTAGTCAGCAAAGTAACTAGGTTAACAAGTCCATTTAAGCAGTACAGCTAACTACGAATTTAGTGCAAATGATTAAAGAAAGATGTGTGCTGTTGTTAAACTGTTTTGCTGATGGTTTGTAATTTGAATTGCTTAGCTGCACTACAATGAATTCTGCTAAGTGCTGTTCAAGTACCAGTGCAGATTCCCTATTCATGAAAAGGAGATACAGAATACTCAATGCACTGAAAAAAAAACTGGCAACCAGAAAATCGCAGTGACTACACTTCAACCATGCTCCACAAACTCAGCTTCATGACTTTGGATCATACTGAGCTTTGAAAGATTACTTAAATGCTTGTAACTAATGAGGAAAAAAAAAGACTTTATATGAGATTAGTCTGTTGGAAATTTTTTTTTCTTAATTATCAAACCAAGAAGATCACCCATTAGTCCATGAGTTGGTACAAATTTAGGAAACCAATTGGGCTCAGCTGGTAGCAACCGTGGCCTTGAGCCAGGACTTCTGGGCTCAAAGCATCACTCTAAAACTTGAGAATACAGCCTAGTATCAGGACAGCCCAGGAAGTGTTTGCTTTACCGTTTAGTCTACAAGGGCAAACCAATCGATTCCACTGTCCCCACTTTTCCTATAAACAATTTTCTTCTCCAATTATTTATCCATCTTTACACGATATTGAATTTGCATTCAATAACTGATGACAATTGGAACCATCTGAGTTTCTCCTCATCTCTATCTCTATCCAGATTCACTTTTCATCTCGCGCTCTTCATCAGTTCAATATACCTGCACTCAATCTCACCTTAAATTTTGCCCCTCCATTCGCTACAACATTTCTATAACTGTTGACCTCAACCACACCTCTGACTGCCCAATTACTATTGAAACCATTACTCCTGCTCACTCGGACTGCTCTCCAAGCACAAGCAACATGGATTTGACATGGTCCAGCCATTAACCAGAGTTGAAGGTATACACGACTGTTGCCCTCTTCTCCATCTAGCAAAACTGCTCATTATTTCTGGGATCATGCTGAACTACAAGGAATAACCCTGGCTTCTGTTCTCTTTGGCAAACTACTCCATCTTCATTTCCAACAACATGCAAGGAGCTCAGGGAATTCTGTTACTAATGCAGTGACCGTGCAAACAGTAAAGCTGTGCTGCTTCTCTCTTTCCACTAGCTCACCGGGCGAATCATAAATGGTTTCCCCCACCCTGCCACCACAGATCTGAATTGTGACCTCTTGTGCACGACACATACCACTTTGCATCCTCAGCCCCACCTACACCAAATAGTTGGCCACTCAACATCCTGGATTGGTCCCCACGTTAGCAAACGTCAACTTCTCTACTCAGGTACAGCCTCACTCCTTCAAATTAACAGCCCCCTCAACAATTAACACTCCTACCTCCTCAATTAAAATCCAAGTGAGAATTGTAGTGTTTGAGGTACGATTTTAAAAAGATTTATCTACCCTATTCTGTGGGTGCAAAAGATCCAAGAACCCAATTGAGGGAAGTATTCATGGTATCCTGACCAATAATACCAAACACCTGATAGGCAGTCAATTCTATTGCTGTTGAACTATTCAAAAAATGAAAGCAAAACAAAAAAACATCACTTCAGAAATTGGTGGACAAGGCAGGATACAAGATTTAATCTCCAAGATGAACAAGTTATTGAAGTCAAGCACTTAGCTGCAGAGAACAAAAAAAACAAGATCAACCCAAAGAAATTCAATTAAAAACCCATATATAAAAAAAAATCAGCAAAAGAGACCATGCAAATCCTCACACTGCATCTTTTCACCCAGACACATCTTATCATTCTACACTCATGCTCTTAAATTACTTTTTGGCACATATTCAAGCAATAGAGACATCACAGGATTCTATTTAAATTTTACTACCACAATTATATTACTTTCAAATTGCAAATGTTAACACAAGAAACAATAAATCATTAAAAATATCCAAGACTACTCAGCATGTCCAGAGTATAATGTCCTTGTGTGACAGCAAAGGGGAAATCCAGGACTGCATCCATTTCCTTCAATTGTTTCAAAGAAAGTCTGAGATGCCAAGCTTTGGCGACATTTCCTTTGAAGCTCTTTGCAATGATTAACTGGGCCAGATCAAACAACAGCTAGCCAGTGGTTCCATAGAAAACAGCCATCCTGCTGCAATGCATGGGTCATTGGGTTTGGACTTCTAATCTCCAGCCCAATCTGTATTTCTGTGGTGCAGTGCTTGGGTGTGGATGTAGGTGCATGAGAGGCCTAGGTCACTGCTTCATCTCACGAAAGGGCCCCAGCAGCAAGGGCAACAACAAAGAGTTTGCTGCAAAACGTTACTGCATCCACAAGTGAACAAAAAGCACTGGCCTGTCCACTATTAATGCATAGTACCTGCTAGATTCTACCAACTGGTGCCACCTTCATATGCAATGGGCAGGTTCCTCCTACCACAAGACATTGGCCCAAACTCCATATCGTCTTTGTCCAACTCTTACTCTCTAAGCAGGGTCATTTACCAACAAGCATCCCAAAAACCTACAATGACTGTTCTTTTCAAAGTCTACAGAATATGGAGTAGACACGTTATGGAAACCAAACACTTGTTGAGTGTTGTTGCAACTACCTTTCCCTTCATGAAATGTTGCATAAAGCAGTGTGCATGATAATCACAAGGAGTCACAGCAAATAAAGCAGTGTCTGACCAGCAATAACCTTACTTGTATTGCAGTCACAGGCATTGAAGGGAAGGAAGAAACACTCATGATTGAAGAACACTCTTTACAGGATGGAATCACCAGATGCACTGCCTGGGGAGTCTATGTCCAGACTGTATAATTTCAACTAATTTCATGATTGAAACACAAGGGGAGAAATCTTCAATTTCCAGCAATATATGGGCTGTGAATAAAAACCAGGCGAGTTAAATCAGGGAAAGCAGTCAGTACGGTTAGGAAGCTGGCTCAGATATTCTGCACTGGAGAGGGGGCAACAGATGTGCGAGCAACCCAATTCCAAGGGGTCAGCCGTTGAAATCTGATTTAAACTGCTTCGCATTGGACAACTGATTTCCCAAGGTACAGGGAACCAATGGCCACATCAAGGCATGACTGACTTAAAAAGAAACAAATTTCCCTGGGTTAGAGAAGATGGTCAAGGATCAGCCATCCATCTGGGATTGGTGTAGATCTCCAAGTTTCACACTCAAAGCTCCAATCAATTCAGCAACCAGCACCACCCTGTCTCCCTGCTCATGAAAACCCTCCACCCAACCACCCCAATCCCACCTCACCACCACCTTCTTAGGCAGTCACTTGGGATCTGTTTGTGGGTTCTAAGCTGGTGAGTGCTTGTAGACCAGAAGTTCCCAGGTGTCAGTAGGGATATTGCATTGAGGCTTGGAGCACATCCTTGAATCTTTTCTCCTGTGGGAATGTTAATCTCTTCAGGGCAAGAAAATACTATTATAACATTTTTTTTAAAAAGGAGTCTGGTGTCGGACATGTGAACAGCCTAACAAGGCTGATCAAGTGCAACTACACCCTCATTTCTGGCGGAGGCCACAGATATTGGTTCACTCTCTTTCCAGTGAATTTGGAGGATTTTGCAGTGACAATGTCGGTGGTATTCTTCTAGTGGCTTGAGCTGCCCGATGCCCAGGTCTCAGAAGGGCAGGGGTCATTGCCACCTCATGGATCATTAGTTCTGTACCACATCCAAGGACTTGAACTTCAATTGCCCTTTTCTTCAAATGAACCAAAGTCTGTGCTCGTGCATTGAAGAGGTAAATATCATCCCAACCACCCCACTCCTCCAAGCCACCTGCCCAGTAAATACCCAAGCCCATGGAACAGACAACCTTCCACCAAAATACACAAAGGCATAATAACATAGGAAAACAGGAGCAATAGGTCACTCAGCCCCTCAAGCCTGCCCTGTCATTCATTATGATCATAACTGATCTGCCCCACACCTCACCTTTTCTTCTGTGCCGGTTCCCCATTGCCCTCAACTCCCTGAACTTCTACAACTTATCTACCTCCTCTTTAGATACCTCCATTACCACAGCCCCCATAACCTTCCAGTGTGGAGAATTCCTGAGGTTTGCCTTCTGTAAAAAGTTCCTATGTACTCCAGGTTTTAAATAACTGTCCCCTTATTTTGCAAGTAGAAACATTTTGGAAGAACCTTTGATCACTGTCTCTTAAATCAGTTTGTGTGTATTGGCCGCTAGTTGTACTCACTTCAGCACAACTCAGATCAACAAGTCCAGAATAGAAGTAGTCCATTCAGCCCCTCCAGGATCATGGCTGATCCAATGACATAAACGGAACTTAATATGTAGGCAAGTACAACAACCATCCAACATCCACCAAAAGATTTAAACTAACACCCTTAGTGAAGTTCTCCCCCATTATATCTTGGGAAAACCCCTCCAAGATCCTTGACTTCATTGTACAGTTAAAAACACTCTGAAGGGCCATGTTTTGACAAGCTTTAAGCCACTCTCCTTTATATCCCCATGAAGCCTGGTATGCATTCAACTTTACTTTGTCAATGATACAGAGCTTGATTTCATGCAAGTCGGCCTTTCAAAACTTCTGTGAAAGTTTTTGCCTTACATGATGCAGGGGAAAAAAACAAACCTTTTACTGGACAGTAATACATTGTAAACTCTATTGAACAATTTATACTTTCTTTTCTGCCACATCATCTCAATGTGATAGCATGCGTGCCAGTATTAAGACATACAATATTACAGTGAATAACCTCATACCTTTGTTGGATATTCTTGTAGATTCTCAGAATGTGCATCAAAAATGAAGTAGTGGCAATAAATAAAAATCTTAACTCAAAACAGCAGAATTCTGTATTTGCTGAGGAAATACATCAGATTGACTAGGAATTTCAGGACAATTTAGGGACCATTCATTTTCATGAACTCCAGATGAAAGGTTGATTTGTTTCTGCTACCAGGATGAACAGAAGTCAATAATCTTATCTCAGGTTTCAGATAAACCAGTTCAAGTGATTTGTAATGTTTACGACTTAATTCAAATCCCTTGATAAGATTATATGTAACGAATCACCCCAGGGCATCGGTCAGGCTTCCTTTATTTTAAAAAAATACAAGTGGAATTTATGAGGCTGATTACTTCAGTTTTCCATTCAAATGCTTTGTTAATCCATCCTGATGACATCCGAACTGAGGGATTTGAGATTGTCAAAAGAAAAACAATGACAATATTAACAAATGTATTCAGTCTACATGGAATCGCTGTTGCAGATTTGTATCCTGTGATTTCACACCACTGTTTGTTTGAATCTAAAAAACATTTACAAAATTGACAGATCGTGGAGTTCATAAACTGCGCACTTTGCTCTTAAAAAATTAGTGTGTAGAATTTCATTGAATGTACTGGCTCAACATGCACAGATTCCCCTCCCTTATCCTGAGGGGGGCTGGCCCACACCAAGATTTCACAGGTGCCGAGGACCATCTGGCAGCCTGCTCAAACATAATCCTTTCATATGACTGGCTAGAGAGGGCACTGTATTGACAATTCAATAACAGTTGGAATGTCACAGAATGTAACAAGCATCACCAAAATATCAAATTTAGTTCACCTCAGCCAGTCAGAGAACAGTCAATAAACCGACCCCAGATTTTCTATATTGATGGTTCAAGTATCACAGTGCAATTTTCCCCAGTTAGCTTGGCCAGACATCTCTATGGGATGGCGAAATGTGGCATCACAGAACTGGCAGATTAACTTGTTTTCAAATTAGTTCAACAACTAAATACAACAGCTTACAACAAAGACATATACACTTGTTTGACCTTAATCTGGCCACAAGTTATTGCTGTCAAATACAACACAGAGATCAGAAGAAATCTCTTTTTTTGGGGGACTAAGGTGCTCTAATGAACAGTCATTTTGTGCTCAAGGAAGTACATGTTTTATGAGCACATTGACAAGAATGACACCTTTTATAGTTCCCATGTTAGCTCTCAGCTTAACATATTAATTCTACATCAAGAAGACTGCAAGTTTCCCTTCAGCGATCACAGTGCAAGCTTCCCTGTAACTGCCTGGTTCACATACAAATGTGAACAGCTGGAATGTTGTCTATACACCAATATGAATAATGGTATTCTTAGTGTGTAATTACTATTCAAGGTCATGTTGACTGATAGAGGAGCTGTACAACTGCACTGGTCCCACTAATGAATTACACCAGCTTGGATTCTTCCCAGTTTGCATCCAAAAGGAGAATGTAGTTACCATGGGCAATAATACCACCAACTGGGGTTTTCTATTAACTTCCAGGTAATACACTTTAAAAGAGGATCCAAGAGGGTGCAGAGGAGAGTGACCAGAAAAGGTACTTTCCATAAGAGTGAAGTCAAGTTTTCCTTAATACAGATTTTGAAGGTGAGATATTGACGTGCTCAAAGTTAGAGCCTTTGATAGCTAAGAGTTATTTATTTTATTTCCACCAGCAAGAAGGTAGATAAGCAAAGACTTAAGAATACTGATGAAAGAACCAGAGAGGAGGAAGAGAATTTGTGCAAACAGTGTTATGATCTGGAATTCCCTGCCTGAAATAGCAGCAAAAGGAAATTCATTAGAAGTTTTCAAGAACAAAAAGGAAGTTGGGTATATGTTTGAAAAGAATAAATTTGCAAGGCTATGAGATGAGACACAACAACAACTGGCTAGCTCTTAAGAACCCAAGACCTCTTTTTCTGCTGTGGGACTTTGCGATTTTTCTTATTATTGGGACAGTCGCCAGTATCTGTGTCAGCTATTTGTGGTGCACACTGATGCAAAGAAAGGAGAAGAAAGAATTAGTTTATCTTGGCATTGTGTCTGGGGCAGACATCATGAGCTGAAAGACCTGTTCTTGTGCTATACTGTTCTAACAGAGCATCTCCTCCCACAAAACAACTCTCCAGATTTCACAGCATTCAAGAGAGAAAGATTTCTTTTATCATCAATTCCAGCACTCCCTGCAAGTCTGAATTGACTGGGCTCAGATTCTACGGGCACCCTAGCAAGTCAGAGATATTGAATGATCTGTTCCTCTACATATTCAATATCCTCCCATTGACTGTTTATTCCTTTGCCTTGGAATGAGTCTCTTCAAATGCATTACCTCACACTTCTCCAAATAAAATTCCATTGACCATTTGTACCTTCCTACAGGCTAAAGCTTTCCCCCTGTCAATCAGATGACCAATCTTTCTTTCTCTGAAAGATTTCATCAAGCCCCCTACACTTAGGATTTTAAGGACCGAATATCAGAGGGCTTCCATTGGTTTCAATAAGTCTTCCAGTCATAAATACACCCATCAACCATTATCCTTTCCTTCTTGCCACAGAGCCAAATTTGTCCTTCAGATCCTGTGGATTTTCAGTTTTGACCAGTTCAGAATACAGGAACCTTATCAAAAACTTTGCTAAACATCATCATTGGTCCTCGTGATCTGCTCAAAAAAATTTCAATCAAGTTGCAAATGCAAGTAATATTCATGCAACAGAAGTGCCTGGGAATGATCATCTCCAAGAAGACAGTTTAACCACATACCCTCACCTCGGGTCAAGGATCCACATCGACCAGAAACTCATCTGGACCAGCCATAATACCACGACCACAAGCACAGGTCAGACACTGGACATAATGCAGTAAGTGGCCCACCTCCTGACACCAAGGACTTTCTACCATCGACAAGGCACAAGTACTGAAATAGTCACTCCATGCCGATATGCTTTCGCAACATGGAGGCAGGCCATTTGGCCCAACTAATTCCAGCTGAAGTATGATCCAGCACTGTGTTTTTTGGAGATACGATTCCCAAAACTGGAAACAATGGACTCTGCACACGAAACAATTTCAGCCCCTTTGAGAGGGCATTGATGAAATGAAAGCAAAAAAACCAGCAGTCTTTTTGATCACTTTGTATTACAAGTTAAATGACTTATGTTCACATGCATCCAGATCACTTTGACCCTTCAAGGTTCAGAGCTTGTCACCATTAAGAAAATATCTCAGTTTGTCCTTGCTGGGAATGAAGTGGATGACCTCACCACTTCTCTCTTCAAACCCTCCCCATTAGCTGTATCCAGTCCCCTAGCCTGCCCTCGTCTCCTGAGGATTAATCTTCGTAATTATTTCTCTTCCCTCAAGTCAATCTTCAAGGGAAGACTATGACTAAAGGTTGGAGAAATCTTAACCCCATTAGATAAAGCTTTCCCTGAATAAATTATTTACACTGTTATCTCAAACCCACCAGAAAAAAATGTTTTTTTTTCTTTAAGGAAGAGGAAGAACCCTAGTTACTAAGTACTTGCTTCAGGAGTTGCAATTCTGCAACTTGGCATTTAAAGGCAAAAACAAAATTATTAATAATTTGCAATAGTTACCAACCACTTCAGAAGAGGTTACATCATAACCATCAGAACTCTCAACCCAGATTGCACAAAAAGGGTTTTATTTATTCAAGATACCAGCTCTAAGTGTACACTCAGCTTACTGGACATACAATGTCAAGGCTTTCAAACTGGAGTGGGAAAATAGCAGCAATATCTATATCTACCATGTAAACAAATGAAATATCAATTTATTTTAACCTCAGGAAATAATCAAACAATTATAGACAAACAAATCCAGCATCATGATTATTATTCATAGACCAATTTCAGGGACCATATTTTAATAGAAGCTCAAATCATAAAAAGTACTGGGTTTGTCAAATAAAAGAACTACTCTGGAAGAACTCAGTAGGTTAAGCTGCATCTGTGGAGGCAAAAGGTGTATGACAACATTTCGGGTTGAGGCTCTGCATCAGAACTGAGAAGGAGGAGGAAAGATTGCCACTAAGTAGCAGTACGAGGGGGGGTGAGATAGAGACTGGAAGGTGACAGGTAGAACCAGAGAGGGAGGGGATGATAGGCAAATGGAACAGGAGATGGGAAAGGTGAACAAAGGAAGAAACTGAGGTGGATATACAAGTGGGAGGAGAACACTGGGAATGTGGGTTTGTAGAAACTAGCCTCTCAGCACAAGTGGAGAGGGGAGGTAAAGCTGCCTCAACGAACAAATACGACAAGCAGCAGCCCCAGCACTGCTCTGTGTGTGTTGAACCTGCCAGCTCAACACTCACTTAGCAATGATGTTGAGGTATTGAGGCATTCTCTGAATTGCTGGTGAGCCTTGCAGGCTTATTTTCAGTGCTTGATCACAACAACCTGCAAACTCTGTACCACAAAACCAAAGATTAGATTGTAGGAATCGATTCACCCTTCAAACAGCTTTTGAAATACTACTGCATTTAATAATTTTCAATGGATAACTTAAAGATATTAAGAATATTATTGAAGATGTTTCTGAATTGCAAGAAACAATTACTAAACTCAAGTGCACTCCTTGCCCAGATAAAATGATTTCACTGCATCTTTCAGTACTTGTTAATTACAAATCTTGGTTCCATCATCTGTACCCAAATTATTCCATATGTATTGAATATTCATACTTTTCCTTACTAATAACACCAAGATTAATAGCAGATATCTGAATTTACCAAGTATGCCATTATAACCCAGGTTGCAAGATGTTTTAATGTGCTGGAACCACTTCAAGCTCAAGTTTCACATATTGCTTTTGCTCCGGGGACAAAGGCTGTCCCATGGAGGAAATTTCTTCCACAATCTTGCCAGCTCAAAAATAACAACTTACAGCCAGAATTCTCTGCAATGTGTTATTAAATCACCTTTTTACAATGATGTAGAAGTACTGTAGAAATTCCCAAGGAAATAGAAGAAAGCACCTCTCCCTCCTTGTTCTCATTCACCTCCTCCAGACAGATCAGCTATGATCAGAGCCTTTGCCACCCTCTCTCAGACGGCACCAACAGCACTAGTCCTCGGGACTCTCTTGATCTCCACCCTTTTACATTCACTCTGTTCTTTCCATCCTGTCCCTTCTCTATAACTTCAGACATACTCCTTTTCCCACTTCTGATGAAAGGTTAGTGACCCAAAACAGTAACTCTTTCCACAGATATTGCCTGGCCTACTGAGTGTTTCCAGCATTTCCTGCTTTTATTTTAACTATCAAGCATCCTGAGTTTTTTGCCCCCAACTTTTAAATCAGCATTCTTAAATTGCCTTCCCCAAGATCTCAGGAAACACTATCCAGGTACGGCAGCAGGCATCCAGTTTTGCTAAAGACAAAAGGGAAAAAAAAACACTTGACATATATTCCTCATTTTAAATTGACGAAGACACATGCTTTGAAAAAAAACCTTATGTATTACTGAGCCAGACCAAAAGAGTCACAGAATCATACAAAGAAACAGGCCCTTCACATCAAATATCAAACACCCATTTACACTTTTTTTTATTCTCCCCACATTCCCATCAACTCCACCCAAATTCTACCACTATCATTCTACCCCCAAGGGCAATTTACAGTGGCTTATTAAAATTTATCAGCCCACATTTTGGAATGTGGAAGGAAACCTACGAACGGCACTGCATGTCAGGATTGAACTTGGATCACTGTACAACTCTATTAGCTGCACCACTGTGCCACCCAAGTGACTCAAATTTCCAACAATGCTGCAAAGAGCTCTTAACTGTTAGACTTCAGATCTTTCCCAAATTATGTCCCCACCACTTCAACCCATTTACTCTCCTCATTCCTCAACCATCTCCCACCCCACAGCAGAAGCCTCCTCCCAAATCTCAAAAGATTTCACTCCCAGCAGCTTGCAAAGGGCAAGGCGACTCCATATTGCATGGGGGGAAATTGAGTCCTTAATTAATATTGACATCCAAAAATCTGTTTACACAATAAAAACCCCAAATGTGCAGGTACATGGTAGAATGTGGGCAGAATAAAATGGGATTAGTGTAGATGGGTGCTTGACATCTAAAATTGGTTCTGGCACATTAAGAATCCCTCACATCCCAGATTAAGATGGCATGATGGTAATTTAGACAACTGTCATCAGTTTTAGTTTGATACAAAGTGCAAACTTTAACATCCAATACATATAATAATTATTTTGTGACAATATGCAGATCATCTAGATATTAAATTATGCTTTGCTAGGCCGTCAAGCACTCTCAATTGGGGGTGGGGTGGGTTGAGGGAGGATAGATGGGAAAGGGGGCAGGATAAGATATTCATAGAGCTGTGATCTAGTCGCAGTTCAGTATTCACATCACCAGCAAAAAAGGGAAGTTGTAACCACACAGGCAGTTTGCACATTAGCTTCAACAGGCAGCAACAGCAAGACCACACACAAACTGCAAATTAGATACGAGCCACATGTGAATGATCCACTCTAATTTCCAGTGCAGTAAGCTATGCAGGAGATGCAAGCAGGGCTGGAGTCAGCTGCCACACTCTCTATCGGTGGATCCCACATCTCTGCTTTAGAGGAGCTGCTCTCCAAGCTCGCACATTTGCCCATACAACCCTGGGTGTTCCCCAGCCGACACCCCACCCCCGGCAACTGGCTGGGGTGAGAGGTATAACAGTCGGCAGCCTGGCTTGAAGGAAGCTGGTAATACACAACCATGCCAAGAGGTGAAGGATTGATCAGGGAGGTTGGGGGCGGGGGGGGGGGGGGCAGTGCAGGAAGGTTTGCTTGATGGGTCTTCTGATCAAGGTGACATGATAGATTACTGTCGGGAAAGGCTGGGCTGTGAGTTAGCAGAAGGACAACAATCACTGATGGATTAGGGAGAAATACCAAGTTCAATTCCACAATTAGACAGAGCTAATGATCAGAAGTTCAAAGGCTTTCAAACTCTGGGATGTGCCCCTCTAGGAGCAGCTATGTTGGAGTCAGCTCATTTTTCAAACCGTACACATGAACCAGCTTCCCTCCCAGTGTACATGGGTGTGTAGTTACCCAGCAACTGCGATAGTTAAGAAGCAGGCTCTGTTGCCATGGAGTTGCTCCACAGGTCCACTATAACCAAGTGGAGGGAAGTTGAGATATCATTCAGGTACAGCTCAAATCGCTCTCTTGGCTTGGTGGTAAGACTGGTACAGGGCCAACAGCAGCTGTAGGGTGCTCCTTGGTCACTCTGGTTACCTGGGTGCGAGCCACGATAGGCTCCTCTGTCACAGCACCCAAACTGGGTAGAATAGCACAGGGTGTAGGTGTTAGACTAGGCTGTGCTCAACTTGCACCAAACCTGGCTCCAAAATTATTTTCTTTCATTCAAACTCTTGACCCACCTCAGTTTTGTATTGGAGAAAAAAATGTACACCCAATAACTTAATCAGGGACCAGGAACCAGCAGTTTAAAACTTAACTCTGCACGAGGTCACAGCATAGAGCTTCAATATTAAAGTTCTTGTTCTTGTTTTCCCTTTTAAAGTTTTCTCCGGGGCCTCACTCTCCCCATCTCGGTAACCTACTCCAGCCCTTCTGGCCATCTGCTCCCTCCAGATTCAAAAATTTGATCTGACAAAGGGGCTCCGATCTGAAACTCTGATTCTCTCAATCTTGGCATCACAGACACTCCCTGAACTGCTGAATGTTTCCAGAGTCTTTGGGTTTTTAATTTCAAAATTTAGTCCTGCCACCATTGGCAGCCTTGCCTTCAGTAAGCAAGACCCTTAAGCTCTGGATCCCTCTCTACTTTACTTCTCCTTTGCAATTCTCCTGGCAACCCATCCCAGGAATGCAAGCAGAAGACTGCCTTGGTATCAATTTCAGAAGAAATCTCTCCACAAGTTGCCAAACTGTCCTTGGGGAAACCAATATAATAAATTGTGCGTATTTGCACAGAACTCACTCTTCTAAATCTTAAGCTGTGCAACACCCGAGGGCTCATTTAGGAGTAGCAGTAGGCTTTTGCAGATGAAAAGCACTACAATACTGGAGGAACTCAGCAGGCCAGGCAGCATCCATGAAGGAAAGCAGGCAGTCAACGTTTCGGGTCAGGACCCTTCTTCAGGATGCGTTCCTCCAGCATCATAGTGTTTTTCATCTAGATTCCAGCATCTGCAGTCCTGTCTCTCTTGTAGGCTTTTGCACTTGTCCTTCTTTGGTTTGCAAGTGAGAGGGCATCGTAAAACCAAAAAAGAGTTAAAAAACGCAGACTTGGCTCAAAACGTTCTTGGGTCAATACAATCCAAGTTAAACCGGCCGTCGCTGGCGTTGGGATGGTACTCAAAGCTGCCGACACAGAACCTCAGCCACGGTGCCTGATGGTAGATCGGAGCGCAGCAGACAGAGGAAGGAAAACCATTTGTAGTCCACTAGCATCTCTGACCCAAAACATTAACAGTTTCTCTTTCCACAGATGCTGCTTGACCTGCTGAGTCTGCTTTTCATTTTCTGCTTTTACTTAGCTTCGAGTCAGAACACTTCACAAGTGGAGTTACAGATTGGAATCAGAAGCAAAGTAACCAATCTGCTGTCTCCTGGTCAGAGCACTAGCAATAATGCAAATCATTATGTCACAGCTTATGCAATAATCAATTCAGAAACTGATATTCATTGCTTGCAATCCATGCCTAATTGACAGGGGTTAAATTCTTGGAAATAGGTACATCACACCTGTTTGAAAAATTTTTTAAGGAAAGCTAATGGTGGGGAGTTGTGCAGGGTGGGTTCTTGGCAAAGCAAGTAGGTGATTGGAGAGGCAGCAAACATGTTAACTTAGAAAATGATCATCTGGATTAATGCACACAGTTGCAGGCATCTTGGACAACATGCAGTGTGGAAGTCCATAAATAACATTTAGGCTGAAAGGACTAAATTATGGAGGGAGACTTTCAAAAGCTACACTCAGCTTCTCTTGAATATAGGAATTTAATGGACTGATTTAAAACGACAGTTTAAGTCTGGCCAATTCATCTGCATAAAGATATAACCATTAATGTTCACATTATTTAGTTAAGTATCAATATCAGGAACAGAAATTGCTACATCCTCCACCACAGTTTAATTTACTGGAAAAGAGCTTTTTTTTAAAATAATAATGCCACTAAGATCATAAATCACAAGTTTATGAATCAGAAATAAAGACGCTGTAGGCTTTTTAAATGAAAGTTAGCAGCTTCTGAATTCAGATTACCTGTGCAGCCTCTACTCCCAATGGCCTCAAACCAGAGCTTCTTTCTGTCTTACTTGGAAGCTCAATGAAAGAAATAAAAGTGACAAATTTTCAGCACTTACTATGAAGAGTTTAAAAAAAAACACACACAAGTGCATTTTGTCTGGATTTAAAATATCAACGCAAGGGCAAATTGGATGGCAAACTTGCAAATTAAATGAAAATTTTAAAGTCCCACCCTTACAATTTTTTCAAGCTCCCTGTAGCATGATGTTGACCAAATATTGCCCTCGGGAGTACATGGCCATTTTTCACATTCACCCAGACACTGCAAAAATGAACCACTTGATGAGAAAGCAACAGACCCCATGATAAAAACATTACAGAACATAGTCCAGAGAACTAGACACCAAGCCACACAAGGTAAGAGGATGACTGGTAACCTAAATTTGGACAGAGGAATGCCTTTAAAAAAAAGGCACAGAAAGATAAACTTGGTTTTAAGAGGAAATTCAAGACCCAAGGATCTTGTCATGGCCGCCATTGTTGTCATGCTGAAGATCAGGAATGCACAAGAGGCCAGAATTGGAGCAAAGTGATCTAGAATATTCTAGGGCTGGAGGAGTTTACAAAATGTGAGCACAAAGAATTTAAGCAAGAAAAAAGGATTTATTCCTAGAAGATGCTTTGTCATTTCAGTAGCTGAAATAGGTCATGGAGCTGCAGTGATGGCGAGCAGGATTTGGGATGAAGGCTGTGGAGTTTTGGAAAATTTCAAGTTTAGGAAGTGCTGGCAGGTCTGGAGTGAGAGACAACAAAGGTTTTGTCATCATACGAGCTGGGGCCATGGAGAAGATATTCAGGGTTACAGAAAACCATTTTGATGGTTAAGCACATAGGAGTCAAAAACTTGGCTTAAAGTAGAATATCAGGAATCTAGAGATTGTTGGTCCTTTTCACAACACAAAGCCTCTACACAAGTAACAAACACAGATGGATGGCATAAGAGGAGAGCAAGCTGCTAATAAGTAGGATTTAATGTCATAGCTAAATCTGACCTTTGGCTATACATTGGTCAGGGTAGAGGGCAGCATGATGGTGCAGCAGTTAGTGCTGCTGCTTCACAGCTCCAGGGATCAGGATATGTCCCAACCTCTCCTACAGTGCCCGTGGAGCTTGCATATTCTCTCTGGAACTGTGTGGGTTTCCTCTCATGTCCCAAAGAATGGCTGGTAGATTAACTGGCTGCTGTAAATTATCCCTTGGTGCACATTAATGGGAAAAAGCAAAGGGAAGTTGACGAACATCCGTGAGAGAACATGTTACGGGGGCACAGGGAAATACAAAAAGAGGTATGGAATTAATGGGATTATTCCCCTAAGGGTCAGAATGAACCTGATGGGCTGAATGGTTTCCTTCTGTGTTGATTTTCTTTATTTTTCCTCGATGTGAAGATGATAGAACACAAAAAAAGTGTCCAATTTATTGTTTTCCTGTATTTCTATGGGCTGAAAATTAAACTGCATGAATCACAAAGTGCAATGTTTTTCTATGGCTTTGACACAGGGTTTTCAGAGCTCTTTGAGAGACTCTTACAAGCAGCATGTGTAAGTGTTCATTTCACACACCTCCAATCCCAATACTGGAACACGTTTCTGTAATTACAACATTTAGGATGTTCATTGTTCAATTACATAAGAGCCAAGGTGTACTTTACCCATGGTTTACATTGCACAAGTCTCTGCAAACTTCATGGTCTAAATATCAGGAAAATTCCAAATTTACCAGTTGATGTTTCAAATTCACAGCTGTAGCAGCAATTCTATTAACAGTTAGCTGCAAAACTAATGAGGTTTTTTTTAAACTGCCTTGGTGGTTTTTCCAGCAAATAGCTGAGCTCAACGTGCTAGTAATTCTGTATTGGGTAGAGTGATGGATTAGTCTCTGTAACTGAGCCCATGCTCTTGGTTAGAACATTTCAGCACAAGAACAGGCCCTTCAGCCCACAATGTGTGCCGAACACAACCTGCCTGCACATATTCCATATCACTCAAGTGAGTATCTAAAAGCCTCGTAAATGCCACTGTTATATCTGCTTCTAACCATCACCCTGGGCAGAGTGTCCCAGGCACCTAACGCTCTGTGTCAAAAAACTTGCGCCACACATCTTCTTTAAAATTCCTCAAATCCCCCACCTTAAAGCTGTGCCCTCCAGCATTTGACATTTTTACCCTGGGAAAAGGACTGATCTCTCAGTTTGATAAACTTCTATCAGGTCTCCCTTCAGCCTCCAACACTCCAGAGAAAACAATCCAAGTCTGTCGAACCTCTCCTCATAGTTACTCTAATTTAGGCAGCATCCTGGCGAACCTCTTCTGTATCCTCTAAAGCCTCCACGTCCTTCCTGTAATGGGGCAACTAGAACTGAACGCAGTACTCCAAGTGCAGCTTGACCAAACTTATATACAGCTGCAACACGACTTCCTGACTCTTATACTCAATGCCCCTTCAAATGAAAGCAAACATGCCATACACCTTTAACAATCTATTTACTTCTGTATTGCCACTTTCAGGGAGCCACGGACTTGTACCCCAAGATCCCTCTGTACATTGATGCTCTTTAGGGTCCTGCCATTACTATATACATTTCCCTGAAACTGGACTTCTCACTTGCCCGGATTAAACGCCATCTGTTATTTCTCCACCCATATCTGTAACTGATTTATATCCTGCTGTATCCCTTGACAACCTTCTTTATTAACCAAAATTCTGCCAGTTTTTGTGTCTTCTGCAAACTTAATCAGTCCATCTACATTTTTATCCAAGTCATACATCACACACACAGGTCCCAGCACTAATCCCCACAGAACACCACCTTGTCTTTGATGATCAAGCCAATTCTGAATCTAATCTACATTAGAAAGCAAATAATGGTGATGGGTTCTACTCCCATGCACTAGGCAATGGTTCCTGTTGGGCAGATGAAAACAGGATGAGGAAACATCTAATATTTCAGGATCTTATTTCAAATCAATATAAAAGGTTTAATTCAGCCAACAGTGTTAATTGCTTTGGACACTTGCGAAAAAAAAATAGAGCCAACTTGGATGCTGATTCACAAACAATAGGGAGTTATCACATCTATCCAATCCCAGATGGACACTAGTGACAGAATCCTTCCAAGGTGTAACATCAGAGAGGTCAACCATGAGGGACAACAGATTGTCTGCATTCACACTACATTAGTTTTATGACAGTGGGGGCCATTTGAAAAATGGTCTTGAATTTTTCTTACCATCACAATATATGGATTTTCAGACATTCTGTTTGGGAACTTGGCCATGGGCAATAAACAGGTGGCTGAAATGGTTTGCCCAAGGAGGAAGAATTTTATACCACAAGAAATAGAAAAGAGCAGATGGAACAGGATCAGGAATGGTCCATATGGCATTCAGAGTCTGCTACGTTAACATTAATTTGCAGCTAAACTTGTCCAACCTTATTTCCCACAACCAAGTCAAAATCAAATACATTAACAAGACACTGCCCACTTTGACTGGATGTATTACTGTTATTCCGGTCCACCTTACTATAGGTTTATTTGAAAAGAAAAACTTTACCGCCATTTTACTCTTGCATCCCTAATTCTCTATCCATCTCCACTCTACCCATGTCCCGATAAAAAGTCAACCTAAAAGGTTAGCTGTTTTTCCTCTTATGGATGTTAACTAACCTGTTAAGTGTTTCCAGCATTTTGCTGATTTTATCCCTTTTGTTTTTATTTCTTTGCCATATGGATTTTAAGTACAAATTTTGGTAAATTTATGCTCTCATGCTAAGTATTCCTCAGTTCCGTATAGACACTACATCACATCTACTGATTATGATGAATGTTTATAGCTTTCTATTTTTGCTGCAAGTCCAAATACACCTTTGTCACACATGCTTAAAATATTCAAGTCTCTATGACACTCTTAGAGAGCAAGTCATCCATTAAGTTTCAGGTAGGCCTCAAATGCTACATTGAGTAAATGGTTCAAATAAATAATTTTTGAATTTCATCCATTCCACCCATTTTCTGATCAAGATAACATGCACCTGGAGCACAACAAGGTCTCCTCACCCAGTAAAGATCAAGCAAGATATTATGCATCCCCACCTGCACTTCTCCAACTTTTGACAGTGGACTCAGACACATCATGCAAAGGATTTAACCAAATGATGCGGCAGTGCTATTCAAACACCATTCCTTCCTTGAAAAGAGAGGAGGGAAAAAAAAGGGAGGGAAAAAAAAGAAAATGTGACTACCCTTAACATGGGTTGATTTATTGGCCTAGCAAATCTTTAGCCCCTTGAATGGCACACTAACGTGCAGGGAGCCAACATCAGCCATGTGTAAACCCCGTGGGATTAATATTCCAGGCCCAAAATCATTGTGAGCAAATAGAAGAATCAACCTTGTGTGAAAATGCACAAATAGATTTTTTCCCTGTTAGCTCTGACACTACACTGATCATTGAGAGAGAGTCTGATACATTATGGATTAGATTAAAAGGGTTTTCCAGCCAGGATTTCTGTTGCAGTGAACTCTATGGCATAGACCCTTCAGTGCAGAAGGCAGCCTCAACTCTTTAGTCAAGACCTGCTTCAGGTGTGAATCAAATGTAAAAGTTTTATACAGGGTGCCATCAAAAAAGGTGCTGTCCAGTTACTTGGGTTATTTGCAAATACACTGCTGTTTCCATGTGTTGTTCATTGGCTGCTAATCTACTTAAAGTTTCATACACAGAACAAATTCTTGGAGTTATTTTTATTGCCTTTATTGCTCACACAACCTCATCATTGCAGCAATCAAAACTTAATCATTATTAAGACCAAAACATTTGTACGTGTCAACACATAACAGAGCAAGTTGATTGGTCAACACCATTCATTTTGAGGTAAATCATTAACATGTCCTTTTCTCTAGGAGCTGGTTCCTTGCGACAACACGTCGGTCTCAGGAGTGCAACAGTACAGCTTTCAAGTAGTGCATTTTCCAAAGTGAGAAACAGTGGTCCCAGTGGCGTGCAAACTGCTATTGCAAAGGAAAATGGGCTGGGATTTGTTTGAGAGCAAAGAGGAAATCTCACTTGGGACTGGCAAAACAGCCACTGCTACATTGAGAAAACAAATGCTCCATCTGGCAGCATCTTGCAGTAGGATTTAGCTAGGCCAACTGCACAGTTTTACTCCATCTCTCCAACATCTCAGTAACTGTAAAAGTATCACATCAGGTGGTAATTTTAACTGGTCAGGATTAAGATTTAGGCAGTGAAAAATCATTTTTCAGATACATCGTGAAAAGATTTTAACCAAATGAAGAAGCTGTGCTGTTAAGACGCACTCCCTTCAACAATGAGGGGAAAATAATTATTCATATAACAGTCTTTTTCTTAGGCATCACTTTTGAAAATACAAAAGCTCAATTCAGTGGCTGCTGGAAAGCTGAACAGCACAGTAATGGAAAAACTCCACCGGTCAGGCAGTATTTTTGGAGCAAGGAATGGAATGAATGCTCAAGGTGAATGACTTGGTCACTTGTACATCCAGGAAAACTCAGCAGAAAGTCAAAGAGAAAAAAATAAAAACATTGTTCCATCCATCACAAGAGTTCCACCTGAAGGAAAACAAAATATCTTGGGATTCCCAACAAGGCAAACAGCTCCCAAATAGTGACACACCTGTAGATCTAAATATGCTTCAAATAAACAGAGTACAAAGTTGCCTTTGAAGTTTTGATTTGTTAACTCCAACATAGAAGAGATAAATTTTGTATTACTTCATTACATTTGACACAAAAATTTAATGGTGAATAGAAAAAGCCGTGTCTTTGATTTCTTGCAACCAAAAAACTATGCTTTGCACTATCATCCGCTGAGATGATCCACCTTGTACTCATTTCTAATTTTTGATACTGTTATTATAAACAGATCCTGATAAATACATTTCCTGCTGCTTTTAAAGGATGTATCATTTTCTCATCTTACCAAAAGGAAACAGGCAAAGATCTGCTTAAAGTCAGAATAAGCCATTACTGTATAATTAAGTCACATTTCTGTCTTCCTTGGGTTACTACACCATCACTTAGGCAAGCTGCTGATGCGTGCTTTAAGAAACAGAAATCCAGTCAGGATAGTTGCAATCACCAGATGATAGGCATACATTCAGTTGTGTATAACAATGGTCAAACACCACGAGATTTCAAACCAGCAATTACAAGATGCTTGTGTCATTTGATACAAATGCTTTGCTTTGTACAGTTGGAAGTTGGTCCAGAACTTCTTGTTTGCAGTGTGCTATCCATACTTGCTACTTGTACAAGGCAAGTGAGGCCACATTTGGAATATTGTTTTCAGTTTTGGTCAGCCTGCTACAAGTGCCATTAAGCTGGAAGGAGTACAGAGGAGAGTTGAGGATGTTGCTAGGACTTGAGGGGCTGAGCAATGGAGAGAGGTTGAGCAGGTTGGGACTTTATTCATTGGAGCATAGGAGAATGAGGAGTGATCTTATAGAGGTGTAGAAAATCATGAGTGGCATAGGTAGGGCAAATGCAGTGTCTTTTTCCCCCAGGGTTGGGGAATCAAGAACAAGAGGGCATAGGTTTAGGGCGAGAAGGGAGAGGGAAGAGATTTAATAGGAACCCAAGGGCAACTTTTCACCCAGAGGGTGGTGAGTATATGGAATGAACTGCCAGAGGAAGTGGTTGAGGTAGGTATATTAACAACTTTTAAAAGGCACTTGGACAGGGAAAGGTTTAGAGGTATATGGACCAAATGGGACTAACTCAGATGGGCATCTTAATCAGCATAGATGAGTTGAGCTGAACGGCCTGTTTCTGTGCTGCATGACTATGACTTACTCATGTAGCTTGTAAGAAATTTGCCTTTGGTGGACGTAGTCTGTCCTGACAAAAGCTGCTCCAAATCCTCAGAGGTTCTGCACAGCACCAAAGTCTCGTGCACATAGATAACAATTTCTGCCCACAAAACAATCTGACAGGTAGCCGAGCTTGCCATTGACTTGGCTGGCTGTCTACCTGATCCAAAAACTTTGAAATGTTTCTAAATATCCCCAGTACTCCAATTAAAAAACAATTAACAAAGTAAATTTAACTATAGGGCATTGGCGAGACCAAATCTGGAGTACTATACCCCGTATTAGTCCCCTTATTAGAAAGGAAGGATGTTAATAGATTGAAAGCAATTCAGGGAAGGGTTACCCAGCTAATACCAGGAATGGACATATTGTGTTATGAAGGATTGGATGGGCTGAGTTTGTATCTCTTGGGGTTCAGAGGAAGGGATCTGAATGAAACAAAAGATCTGAAGGGATCTTGACAGGTTGAAGTGGAGAGGACATCTCCTCTTGAGGGAGGATACAAAGCTGTGGTCACTATTTAAAAGTAAAAGGGGCACTCATTTAAAGACGAACAGACAAAGTAAAACATCCCCCCTCCTCAGAGGGCTGTGTCTTTAGAACTCTTTGCCAAAGCAGCAGAGTCTCTGAACATGGGTAGATGGGTTCTTGATAAGCAAGGGGGCAAAAGGTAACGCCACATGATCCTACCAAATGGCAGAGCAGACTCAAGAAGCAGAGCTGTGCTCCTGATTTATATATTTGCATCAATGGCACACAGAACAGTACACCACGGGAACAGCTTCTTCAGCCCACCATGTTATGCTGAATTAAGCTAATGATTGCCAATTACACTAATCCCTTCTGCCTGCACATGCTCCATATCCCTCCATTCTCTGCATATTCATGTGTCTATCCAAGAGCCTCTTAAACACCTGTCATATCTGCCTCCACCACCACCCCTGGTAGTACGTTCCAGGAACCCACCACTCTGTAAAAAACAAAATTGCCCTGCACAGCTCCTTTGAACTATCTACCTTTGACCCTGGGAAAAAGATACTGGCTGTCTACTCCTCTCATAATTTTATAAACTTTATCAGGTCTCCCCTCAGCCTCCACCACTCTAGAGAAAAATCAGCCTAGTTTGTCCAACCCTCCTCACAGCACGTGCCCTCTAATCCAGGCAGCATCCTGGTAAACCTCGTCTCCTCTCCACATCCTTCATATAATGGGCCAACCAGAACGGAAAGCAATACTCCAGATGTCGCCTAACCAGAGTTTTATAAAGCTGCAACATAACCTCCTGACTGAAGTCAGTATCTCAACTAATAAAGGGCAGCATCCCATGCACCTTTTTTACCACCCAGTTGACTTGTGCAGCCACTTTCAGGGACCTATGGACTTGAACCCCAAGATCGCTCTGTATATCAAAGCCCATTAAGGGTCCTGCCATTAACTGCTTTCCCTTTACATTTGATCTCCCAAAGTACAACATCTTACACTTGCCTGGATTAAATTTCATCTGATATTTCTCCAACCATATCTGCAACTGATCTATAATCCTGCTGCATCCTTTGGCAATCTTCTACGCTATCCACAATGCTACCATTCTTTGCGTTATCTGCAAACTTACTAACCCAACTATCCACATTTGCATCCAAGTCATTTATATACATCACAAACAGCAGAGGTCCCAGTATAAATCCCTGCGGAACACCACTAATCACGAACCTCCAGCCAGAATAAGACCCATCAACCACGATTGTTCGCCTTCTTTGGGCAAGCCAATTCAGAGTCCAAAATGGTTGAGTCACTGTAGTTCCCATGCATCTTAACCTTCTGGATGAGCCTACCATGAAAGACTGTCAAATGCCTTACTACAATCCGTGTAGACAACATCCAATGCTCTACCATCATCCATCACTTTTGTCACCTCTATAAACTCAAGTGAGTAAGATATGACCTGCCCAGCACAAAGCATTGCTGACTGCCCCTAATTAGGCCATGCTTTTCAAAATGCTCATATGTCCTATCCTTAAGAATCCTCCCCAATAGCTTCTCTACTACTGACATGAGACTCACTGGTCTATAATCTCCAGGATTATCCCCAGTTCCCTTCTTGAACAAAGGAACAACAACATTAGCTACTCGCCAGTCCTCCGGGACCTCACCTGTGGCGAGAGGACACGAAGATCTTGGCAAAGGCCCCAGCAATCTCATCTCTTGCCTCTCTCAATAACCTGGGGTATATCCCATCAGACCCTGGGGACTTATCCAGTTTAAATGTTCTTCAGGAGACCCAACACCACCTCTTTATCTCAAAATGCCCTAGCATATAAGCATCCTCCACATTGATCTCATTATCCTCCATGTCCTTCTTGGTGAATACTGACACAAAGTACTCAGTTAGGACCTTGTCCACATTGTGTATGTATATATAGGATAGGACCACGCAGATGGAGGATGTGGGCAAGGTCTTAACTGAGTAGTTTGGTGTCAGTATTCTCCAAGGACATGGAGGATAATGAGATCAATGTGGAGGATGCTAATATGCTAGGGCTTGAAGAACATTTAAGGTGGATGTCCAAGGCCTGATAGGAAATACCCCAAATTATATAGAATACCTTGGGATTCTCTTTAATCCTACTAGCCAAGGACATTTCATGGTCCCCCTGGCTCTCCTAATTCCCTAAGAGTTCTTTTCTGGCTTATTTTCTTCAAGAGCCTTGTTCAATAAACCTTATATGCTTACTTTTTCTTCTCGATCAAATTCACAACCACTCTCCACATCCAAGGTTCCCTTACTTTGGCATCCTTGTCCTTCCTTCTTACTGAAATGTACTGGTCCTGCAGTTGGTCTTTAAACAACCTCCAGATGTCGGATGAGGACTTGCCCAAAAGCAGCTGTTCCCACTCAGCTCTCCCTAGCTTTCAGAATCAGGTTTATCATCACTGACATATGTCATGAAATTTGTTTTGCAGCAGCAGTACAGTGCATTACTACAAGTTACAAAAACAAATAAATAGTGCAAAAGAGGAATAATGAGGTAGTGTTCATGGACCGTTCAGAAATCTGATGGCAGAGAGGAAGAAGATGTTCCTGAAACATTGACTGTGGTCTTCAGGCTCCTGTACCTCATCCCCGATGGTAGTATGTCCCAGGTGGTGAGGGTCCTTAATGATGGATGATGCCTTCCTGAGGCACTGCCTCTTGAAGATGTCCTCAATGGCAGGGAGAGTTGTGCCCATGATGGAGCTAGCTGAAAGCTCCTGATGAATACTCTTGTAATTTGCCCTTCCAAATTTTAACACATTCCCACAAAGCCCATACTTATCCTTATTCAGGGTGATCTTAAAACTTAGGGAGTTGTGATCACTGTTCCCCAAATGTTCCCCCACTTAAAAGATCAGTCACCTAGCCAGGCTTATTTCCCAATGCAAGGTCCAGTATGGTCCCTCCTCTAGTTGGACTATCCTTGCACTGTTACAAGAAACCCTCTTGGATGCACCTAACAAATTCTACCCAGGCTAACCCTCTTGCATAAAGGAAGTCCCAGTCTACATTGAGGAAGTGGAAGCCACCCAATAATGACAACCCTGTTGTTTTCATACTTTTCCCTAATTTGCCTGCATATTTGTCGCAAGTTTGTAAAACACTTTTTTTTGTCTTAATTCAAAACATATCAAATCATCTTGGACTTGACTTCTCCTGTACCCATTCCTTTTACTGAAGTGTTTGGATTTGTTGTTCCTTCATCAGATCTAACCAGACACTTTGCCTATTGAGCGGCTTTCCCAGCCGTGGAATTAACAATTTTTCCCTCTGCCAGTGGGAGTCTCATAACAATGCAGATAGGAAAAGGCTGGCAAAGTGCAGCCAGGAATTTCAGAACACCCACCTCACACAGGAATGCAGGCTGATGCGTGTAATCTAGTGGAGTCACAAAGTCGATGGTTACCACTTGCTGAAAATAGATAACATGGATTTGAAGTCCAAATCCACTGCAGTTTTGCATTTGTGGGTTGCACAAATAAATTGCAGAGATTAAACCTCAAGATCCTATTCCAGGTTTCTGTCAAACATGTTCAAATTAAAAACACAACTAGAACTTGACGATCACTGGTGAGCTCAGACTTTGAAAAGGACAAGATTCACAGAGCCACAGAAGAGGAACCAAGGGTCCAGTCACTGTTGTGAAGTGGCAGTTAACACATTCAAAAGACATTTACTGGTAGTCTTGGATATACAAAAAGGAAAAAAACAACTAAATTGCCCTTTGCTATTTGTTTCACATGTGCTCATTATCACCCATGCAGCCTTGGCACACAACTATGAACATAGAACAGCACAACACTGTTGGCCCATATCTATGCCAACCATGATGCCGCCTTCCTGCACCAGATCTATATCCTTTCACTCCCTGCATGTCTATGTGCCTGTCTAAATTCCTCTTAGACATTGTTATTGTGTCTGCTTCCACCAGCTCCCCTGGTAGCACATTCCAGACACCTACCACCTGGTGTAAAAAAAAACTTAGAACTTTCCTTAAAATAGCTCCTTAAAATTCCCCCCCACCCCACCTTAAAGCTATGCCTCCTAGTATTTGGCATTTCTACCCTGGGGAAAAAAGACTGACCATCTACTCCATTTATGCCTCTCATAAATCTTATAAGCCTTTATCAGGTATCTGCTCAGCCACTGATGCTCCAGAGAAAACAACTCAAGTTTGTCCAATTTCTCCTTATTGTTCGTACTCTCTAATCGCGGCAGCACCCTGGTGAACCTCTTCTGCACCTTCTTGAAAGCCTCCACATATTTCCTGTAATGAGGCAACAGGAACTGCTTAGAATACTCCAAATGTGGCGTATCCAAAGTTTTATCCAGCTGCAACATGATATCCTGACGTACTCAGTGCCCTCAATGAAGAAGGCAAGCATGCCATAGGACTTCTTTACCACCTTTTTGTGTTTCCACTTTCAGGGAGCTATGGACTTAGACCCCAAGATCCCTTTGTACATCAATGCTCCTAAAAGGTCCTGCCATTTACTGTATATATCCCCATTACATTTGACCTCCCAAATTGCACCACTTCACTTGTCCAGATTAAAGTCCATCTGCCATTTCTCTGCCACATTTCCAACTGGTCTGTATCCTGCTGAATCCTTTGACAACGTTCCTCACTATCCACAGCTCTGCCAATTTGTATGTCATCTGCAAACTCGCTAGTCAGTCCATCTATAGTTTTGTCCAAATCATTTATAACAATGATATAATATTTTATATTAATATACTACATATAGTATTATTTTATATCATTGTTATAAATGATATGGACAAAACTATAGATAGGCTGACTAGCAAGTTTACAGATGACAAAAATTGTATATACATATATACACACATGTGCGCGCACACACACACGTGCGCGCACACACACACACTAGGGCATCTGCCCAAACTGTTGCATTATTTGGAATAAGAGATTACTATTGCAATTAGGCCAACTGTTAGAGTACAAATAAAGCTCAATTGACACCACCATCACAAATTCAATTTAAAACTCCAGCAGAAAAGAGAAAATTACAAATTTCAAATAAAAATTGAAATATTAAATGCCGTTGTCATTACAACAGCATGCCGAGCTTCGAATTAAACCTACAGAACTGTAAAAGAGCAATTGTCAACATAATGGTCAGTGAACAATTATCCACTGAAAAGGATGGAGACTAAAGTATAAAGCCTCTGCTCCTGATCTCCTCATGGAAAAAAAAACGAGCACAGGCCAGTGACTAGGTGATGCAGTGCAGTACTTGACCTCGATCTGCACTCAATTTTAAGCTCAGCTCCCTCATGGGATTGCTAAATTCACCTTTTCTACCATTTTAAAATCATGGGTTTCAAAAGGAAAATGAAAACATCGAGAGCTTGCCTCAAAATTCAACTGCTCAATGCTCAGGAATCATATTGCGTCACATTGAAGTTTTACCTTGTTGTCATTAGTGACCCTACACAATCTCTACATCAGGAGTGAACAGGTTGATGTCATTCCTCATGCAACACTCCCTTCAGACTGCTGAAGGGGAACTTGGACAGCACAGCCCAACCCAAGGGAAACCTATTGTTGAACATTCCACAAAGAACATAAACTCCACACCAGTGCAAACTGGGTGGCTTCAGCAATAAACCTACCCCTGCAGTTAAACATCCAATGCCCCCGTCTCCAACTCCACTCAACTGGTCCCAATCTCGCTACCAGCAACTGCACCCCACACCATTGAAATGAACTCCATCAGCATCCTGCAACATGCTCTCCCAACACTCTGCAGATCCTTCCCCCTGCAAGCAATGACCACAGTATCTCACTCTCAGTCCTTGCCCACTCGCAAAAACTACTGAGCCACAGGTTCCCAGACCCAACCTCGATAAGGGCAAACCAGACAACACATTATCAGCCCTTGAAGTGTGCAGTGGCCACTCAGGTACCCCAAGGTCTTGGGCATCTGGAGCAACTGAAGTAGTTTTAGGAAATCAGCTAATGACCAAAATAGTCATTCACGTCAAACTACTCTATTCTGGCTCATTTAGTAAATTTCAGATTTTCTAGGCACTCGTCTTTCATATTATCACATGAACATTTAACGTGTTCGTATAATACAGGCGATTATTTTAACGATGGCAATTATTAAATGGGGTTATACTTCAAGTGCAATAGTAGATGAAAGGGAAAGCACACACTAGTATTATGTATTAATATTGTCACACAGTAGTTTCTCTGCCAACATCTCATCAGGACCTTATTATAATGTAAAAATCAGAGCAATCCATTTACATTTTAATGTCCAATTATACAAACTAATGGCATTCAACATTAAAAATATGTACAAAAATTCTGCTATTCAAAACTGGATGCAACTATCAGGGTCACCTTCAACAGGTAGTCATGGTTAACATTAGGCATCATTGACACGCAGATTTCGTAAAGGGTGATCAGCCTGAATGGAAAAACTTGAGGCAAATTGTTTATATTAAAGTTAATAAACTTACATCAGCTAAATATACTATTAAATGGATTGTTTTAAATTTTAAAACATTTCATTGGTCTTAAAAATGTTTCTGATTATCAAAGACATTTAGAAGCCATTGAAATGACCTTTAGAGAATAAACCAAAAAAAAGTTACCAAGGCAGTTTAGAGGCAGGGCCTCAGTTCCACCACCTGAGAGCCAGCAGTTGGTTGTGGGACATCATGGCAGTGAGGACTTAAACTCAGTTGGACTCACTGGGGAACACTGGTGCAGCACTGGGGACCAAATGAGAATTGCAGCCTGGGTAAAGCACGATCCCACTCAGTGCTGAAGAACAAAATTTACTACTGCCCAAAATCCCATTTCTGGAGAGTTATTTTGGAGGTATTGAAGTTTAGTTGTTCCTAAACTCCCACGTTCAATGATGCCATGTGGCGCACCACTTGCATTTTGAAATGGTTTGCATCATTTGTTAAGACAAGAGGAAGCAACAACTGCATGTTAATTAGGAGCTAATAAGTAGTTACCTCAGATTTAAATATAGTTTTTAAAGTGTTTTTTTTATATACATCTTCAAAGCTGAAGTGTTCCATTTATTTTTGTGGAATTTGTTTAATTCCATGAATAATAGTGGTATTTTCCTGTTAATTACATAGTATACAACACCATTCTCAACATGGTTAAGTACTAACCTGCTAATGGGTCTTCTACTTAACTGGTGTAAACATCATATTCTAAACTGCGCAAATAGTCTTGAATCAGAAAACATTGTTGTACTCAATATAATGAGTTCTCTTAAGAGTATACTCCCAATAACGTGTGCACTAATTATAACCTATCAGTTAAACTTTTAACAGGAGTAGACAATGCTATAAAGCTGCATATATTGCACTTCAGTTTGTACATCAAGGTGAACTTCATACAGCTCAGGTGTAACTAATCTTATGTAAATACCAAGTGAAGCATGAACTCCAGATTCACTGCTTAGCAGATCTGTGGCTAGAATGACATTATCATCTCCAAATTCCACTCTATGCAAAACAGACTTCAACATTCAAAGCAAAACTGCTGTGCACTCAGGGAATAGGGAGCAGGAGGCCATCGAGACCATTTGATATTTCATTGCCCAAATGCTGTGGAATACTATCTCCTTACAGTTCAGAGTCACCGGGACAGACAATTCAATACACAGGCAAACAGAGCTTTAGTTTTCAAAGTAGGAAAGGAAAATTTCTGGCACTTTTCATTTCCCCTTCCAGCCCAAATTGTACATTTTTATTTAACTACACATTTTCAAGAGAGAGATCGGAGGTATAAAAGTGAAGCACTAGAGAAAAAAAATTCACTTTTCCACCTCTCCCTACTCTGGAAGGCTCAAAAATATGCAAATTTTCTTCCATAGAAAACCTACAGCACAATTCAGGCCCTTCGGCCCACAAAGCTGTGCCGAACATGTCCCTACCCTAGAAATTACTAGGCTATAGAAAACATAGAAAAACCTACTTTAAAACTGTAAGGAATAAGAGAACGTTACAAAGCCAAAACAGACTTAATTCTCCATCTACTCTAATCTTATTCACTTCCTATAATCTTAATATTTCTTTCTCATTAAGAGAATGGAATTGTAAAAGCTTATAAAAGCTTTGTGGCTTATATGCTACAAAGATAGTTCCTGGCTGCAAATCTAACGTCCTTGCCTCTTTGTACAATAACCTGCCCTTTCAATTTTCTCCCAAGCATCTTAATTTGCTTGCATTTTATCAGCCACTGGAAGTGGTCTACGACCATTTCCCTAACTGCAATCTTGAACTGTAACAGCTTACCTACAAATGTCTCATCTCAGTGGGATATAAAAGGAAAGTCCTCACTTCTGAAGCTCAAGTTACATTTCATCTCTGGAGCAGATTTTTATATCTGTGTTACAAGGTAATTGCATTGTTGTTTCAAACAAAGATATCTCTGATGAGATTTTGAAAAGCTCTGGAGAAGAAAGGTGACAACTCCTTGCACACCAAAGATGAATGAGCCATGAACCCATCAGGCATGGTAGGGGCTCCTTATCCTGACAAGTTAGAAAACTTCCTTACTGGATGAAATATACATCATTGGTCCAATTTAAGTTTTCCAAGAATGTGCGGTTTCTTTTAAAAAAAATGTTAAAGCATGAACAAAACACCCACGATGTGGAATTTACATGGCTGATCTTAGAACTGATCCCCATTTGGTAATAGATTTGCCACAGCCATACATAAAGTTATACAGCACAGAAACAAGCCCTTTGGCCCAGCACATCCATGCTAACCATCAAATACCTATCTATGCGAATCCCATTTACTAGCATGTGCTCCATAGCCGTTCATGCCTTGGCAATTCAAGCACTCATCTAGATACATAAATATTGTGGGAGTACATCAGAGGCAGTGTGATCTGGATTTTAACTGCTCCATGTGTGAAAAAAATTCTTTATTAAAAAATCCCCTTTAAACCTCTTGATCTAAATATACGTCCTGTAGCAGTTGCTACCGCGAAACAAAACAAGATGCTAGTTGGAGGATTGTCAAACAAGAACTGATTTATTTTCCCGCCTTGCGCGGGCCTTTTAAGGGAGACTGTTCCCGCCCAATGCAACCGGCAATGACGCAAGTACTACGTCATCAAGTCTTTCCCGCGCGCGGGTTCTCCCCGTCGCTCGGGAAAGATGAGGCCCGCCGCCATCTTGGGCCTCGTCGCTCCGACACCGCGCGACCCGACTGCCGAGCTGGTTCGCCTGACCGGACGGTGAGTCGCTACACAACCACCCCCCCCCCCAAGAACCGGTGATACAGTCCCCAAGGTCCGCGGGCTATGCCAGCCGTCGCTTAGAGGGGGTCTGCCTCTGCGTCGCGGCGTTGAAACCTTGACCGGTTGTTGCAGATCTAAATGGGCCAGTTTGAGGCGGTCCATTGTGAAAACCTGTTCCCTGCCCCCAACGTCCAAAATTATTCCTGATGACTCGGAACGGTCCCTCATATGGTCGTTGCAACGGTGCCCGAGGTGTGCCCCTGCGAACGAAAACAAACTTATAGTCTCATAGTTCTTTGGGCTAGCAGGACGGGGCTTGACCATGCCGCGAGGTGGGATTCGGGGCCAAGTTGCCGAGCTTCTCGCGCAGTCTTTGTAGGACTGCTGGGGGTTGTTCCCCTTGGTCTCGAAGGACAGGTATGAAATCCCCGGGACAACTAGGGGTGCCCCGTACACAAACTCAGCTGACGAAGCGCAGAGGTCTTCTTTGGGGGCAGTGCGTATGCCGAGCAGGACCCAAGGCAGCTCGTCAACCCAGTTAGGACCCTTCAGGCGGGCCATCAAGGCTGATTTCAGATGGCGGTGAAAACATTTCACCAACCCCTTTGATTGAGGATGGTAGGCTATGGTGGTGTGCAGCTGCGTCCCTAGCAGGTTCGTTAACTCAGACCAGAGACTGGAAGTGAATTGGGTGCCTCTGTCTGAACTGATGTGGGCCGGAACATCAAAACATGAGACCCAAGTTGTGAGCAGCGCCTGGGCGCAGGAATCAGTCGTGATGTCAGTCAGGGGGGTTGCCTCTGGCCACCTCGTGAACCGGTCCACGATGGTAAGGAGGTACTAGGCTCCTCTTGAAACCAGCAGAGGGCCCACGAGGTCAACGTGTATGTGGTCGAACCTCCTATGGGTAGGCTCGAACTGTTGTGGCGGGACTTTGGTGTGTTGTTGGATTTTCGATGTCTGGCAGTGCGGACAAGTCCTGGCCCACTCGCCGACCTGTCTGCGCAGGCCATGCCAGACAAACTTGCTGGCGACCAGTCGGACAGTTGATCTGATGGACGGGTGCGCCAACCCATGTACCGAGTCAAAAACATGTCTCCGCCAGGCTGCAGGGACTATAGGGTGGGGCTGACCTGTCGCGATGTCGCAAAGTAGGGTCTACTGACCTGGACCAACCAAGAAATCTCGGAGCTGCAGGCCCGAGACTGCGGTTCTGTAGCTGGGCAGCTCGTCGTCGGCTTGCTATGCATCAGCTAGGGCCGTGTAGTCGACACCCAAGGATAAGTTGTGGATGGTCGGTCTGGAAAGTGCATCAGCAACGACATTATCCTTTCCAGAGACATGTTGGATATCTGTTGTGAATTTGGAAATGTAGGATAAATGTCTCTGCTGATGAGCTGACCAGGGATCGGAGACTTTGGAGAAGGCAAAGGACAAAGGCTTATGATCGGTGAAAGGCCTGCCTTCTAGAAAGTATCGGAAATGCCGGACCGCCAGATACAGCGCTAGAAGTTCCCGATCAAAAGCACTGTATTTCAGTTCAAGTGATCTAAGGTGCTTGCTGAAAAATGCCAAGGGTTGCCAACGGCCTTCGATTAGCTGTTCCAGTACTGTTCCAGTGTTGGACGCATCCACTGTGAGGGTGGTTGGGACGTCTGTCCTAGGGTGTACAAGCATTGTGGTGTCTGCCAGGGCATCTTTGGCCTTAACGAAGGCAGCTGCAGCCTCATCATTCCAGGTGATGTCCTTGCCCTTACCAGCCATCAGTGAGAACAGAGGGCGCATGATACGGGCTGCTGCAGGGATGAACCGATGGTAAAAGTTGACCATCCCAAGGAATTCCTGTAGGCCTTTGACAGGGTCAGGGCGGGCAAAATGGCGGATAGCATCTACCTTGGCAGGTAGTGGTGTTGCCCCGTCGCTGGTGATTTTGTGGCCGAGGAAATCGATAGAGTCAAGTCCGAATTGGCACTTGGATGGGTTGATTGTGAGGCCGAAATCGCGGAGATGGGAATACAGCTGGCGGAGGCGGGAAAGGTGTTCTTGGCGGTTACAGCTGGTGATCAGTATGTCATCTAAGTAAATGAACACGAAGTCCAGGTCTCGGCCTACCATGTCCACCAGCCGCTGGAAGGTCTGTGCGGCGTTCTTAAGGCCGAACGGCATTCGAAGGAATTCGAACAGGCCGAATGGGGTGATAATCGCAGTTTTGGGGACGTCATCCGGATGGACCGGGATTTGGTGGTATCCCCGAACGAGGTCCACTTTGGAAGAGATGCGGGCTCCGTGTAAGTTCACTGCAAAGTCCTGGATGTGAGGGATGGGATAGCGGTCCAGGTGGTGGCGTCATTCAGCCTGCAGTAGTCGCCGCAGGGCCTCCACCCTCCGGTGGCTTTGGGGACCATGTGCAGGGGGGAGGCCCAGGGGCTGTCTGACCTGCGAACAATCCCCAGCTTCTCCATGTGACGGAACTCTTCCTTTGCCAGGCAGAGCTTGTCTAGAGGTAATCGTCGTGCTCGGGCATGAAGGGCTGGCCCTGTAGTAATGATGTGGTGTCGTACCCAGTGTTTGGGCCTAGAATTCGTAAACTGAGGTGCCAAAATTGATGGGAATTCGGCTAGGAGCTTGGTGAAATCATCGCCAGAAAGGGAAATGGAGTCCAGGTGCGGGCCTGGTGTGCTGATTTCTCCCAGGGAATAGGTCTGGAAAGTGCTAAGAGTGGACTAACTGCTTCCCTCGCAGGTCGACTAACAGGTTGTGGGCCCAAAGGAAATCGGCTCCTAGGAGTGGTCGGGCGACGGTGGCAAGGGTAAAGGTCCAGGTGAAACGGCTGCCGCCGAATTGTAATTGAAGTGTACGGGTACTGAAAGACCGTATCGTTGTACCATTGGCGGCATTGAGTACAGGACCTGGTGGCCTGTTACGAGTGTCGCGGCCAGTTGGGGGCAAAATACTGACCTCCACTCCAGTATCAACGAGGAAACGCCATCCAGATTTCTTGTCCTGAACGAATAGGAGGCTCTGTTGGCAGCCAGCCACTGTAGCCATCAGCGGCAGCTGGCCCTGGCGTTTCCCTGAAACTTGCAGGGTGGGTGGCATCGACGGGCCTCCGTGCCCCACCTCTGATGGTAGAAACACAGCTGGTCACCCGTGTCGTCATTTGTGTTCCTGGGGTGTGGCTGCTCAGTTGCTGGGACTGGGCGAGGTGGGCGTTGGGCTCGTGGCCTGGTGATTTGGTCGACGGACGAACCGCTCTCACGTTTGGCCTTCCACAGGACATCTGCCCGGGTGGCTACCTCACGGGGGTTGCTGAAGTCGGCGTCAGCTAACAACAGGTGGATGTCATCGGGGAGCTGTTTGAGGAAGGCCTGTTCGAACATCAGGCACGGCTCGTGTCCCTCGGCCAATGCCAGCATTTCATTCATTAGTGCGGATGGGGATCTGTCCCCCAGGCCGTCCAGATGAAGCAGACGGGCGGCGCGCTCACGACGGGAGAGGCCGAAGGTCAGAATCAAAAGGTCTTTGAAAGCCGGGTACTTATCTTCCTCCAGAGGTGACTGGATGAAGTCTCCGACCTGGGCGGCTGTCTCTTGGTCCAGAGAGCTGACCACGTGGTAGTACTTTGTGGAGTCGGAGGTGATCTGCTGAAGGTGGAATTGCGCTTCGGCCTGGTCAAACCAGATGCTGGGACGAAATGTCCAAAAGGTGGGCAGCTTGAGGGCTGCTGCGTTGTCGTCCTTTGCGCGGGTCCAAAATCCGTTTGGACCGTCAGGGTCACCAATGTAGCGGTTGCTACCGCGAAATAAAACAAGACGCTACGCGGAGGATTGTCAAACAATAACTGATTTATTTTCCCGCCTTGCGCAGGCCTTTTAAGGGAGACTGTTCCCGCCCAATGCAACCGGCAATGACGTAAGTACTACGTCATCAAGTCTTTCCCGCGCGTGGGTTCTCCCCATCGCTCGGGAAAGACGAGGCCCGCTGCCATCTTGGGCCTTGTCGCTCCGACGCCGCGCGACCCGACTGCCGAGCCGGTTCGCCTGACCGGACGGTGAGTCGCTACGGTCCTCTAGTTTTAGATACCTTGGGAGTTTCCTATTATCTACCCTATGTCCCTAAAAATTTTATATACCTTTATCAGGTTTGTCCCTCCCCCTCAGCAAGGCAAACCAACCTATCCAGTCCTTCCTCATAACTGAAAATGCTCCATCCCACACAACATCCAGGTGAATCTCCTCTGCACCCTCTCCAGTGCTACTGCTAGGGATTGTAAAGCCATCAGGATATTTCTTCCTTTCCATTAAACTTCACTAGTAGCATACTTGAGTAAACATCCATTGTTTGTCAACTGTGGTGCCTTCCAAGGACAAATGAACTGCTCCCATCATCAACCGAACTTGCACAAGAGCAGAAGCAACTTGTGAAATAGAAAAGGCAGAGCTGGCTGTCAAATTATACCCAAATGAAACCAAAGAGATGGGAAGGAGACAAGTAGAAAGCTTACACTGTTTGCAAAGTGGCTTATTAATGGCAGGGCCACAACAGTGAACACATCAAGATACTGTTAGTCTTCCATCTCCCAAACCTGTTAATCACCACTCACTGGGTAAACTAGTCCTTTAGTGTCAGCCAATGAAAGAATCTGACCTGTGCATAGAATGGACTGCCATTAAATCAAACAATCTTGAAGTAATGGCACCATGACTCTGTTCAATTGACCCTATTGCTCCAAGGTCTGTAGAGAGAAACCAACAAAGTTATTCAGGGAACTTCAGTTGTGCACCTTTCAATAGGGAAATAAGACCATTAAGACAAAGGAGCAGAAGTTGGCCATTCGGCCCATCGAGTCTGCTCCGCTATTCCATCCATTCTCCCATTTAGTCCCACTTCCCCATCTTCTCTCCATAACCTTTGATGCCCTGGCTACTCAGATACCTATCAATCTCTGCCTTAGATACACCCAGTGACTTTGCCTCCACACAAATATACAGCTGCTTGGTGAAGGAGTCTGTAATTAGAGAACTGAAATTCATTGAGACTTCACCACATCCAACTGTTATCCAATGCTGCGTAGAAATTCTTATCAGATAGCATTCCTAAGAATTCTCACTGTCAAAACACCACCCCTCCAAAAAAAAAATCAAACTAATTTTCATGATAGCTAGAATTACATGGAGCAGAAACCTGAGCACTTCAGTACTGATGGATTGCAAAGACAACTGCTTGTGATGCAGGAAAACAATTCATTTCTGACCTTTAAGTGAACCGACACCATTGCATTTCAGTATGAAAACGGATCCAGATCAGCATGGAGCTTTAGAGATGGAAAATGAGACAGAATCTGAACATTTGATGTGCATTCAGAGGCTGTTTCTGTTTGCTTTGAAGGCTTGCAGTAAATGATTAAGTGTTAGTAAAGTTATCAGAAGTGGATGTAGGGACAGAATATAGAAGGCAAACAGATTGTTGATGCAATCAGTGTTAACACAACCAAACAACAGACTGCTTTGCCAGTCTTGCCAAATGAATGCCATGTTAGTTCAACACCACAGCAATTCCACCTAGACAGCACCGTGCAATATTACAACTTGAATTTACAACTTAAATCTAAAGCTTAAAAATACACAATATATTGACCAATGTCAACCAACTCCACATCAACACCACTCACAATCCATCCAGTCACTCGAAGCAATCAGTGGGCAATGATCCAAAGACTTGGACTAATGACCCAGAGTCAAATACCACCACAACAGCTGGTTGACTTAAATAAGGCAACATTGGTATTATTCCCGGTGACCAAACTACCCTAGCTTACCAATTCCTTTAGGAAAGGAAGCCTTTCATCCTTACCTGAAAAGGCCTATATGAGACTCCACAGCAAAACTGTTCACGTGTGACTGCTCTCTAAAATGGTCTACCAACTACTCAAAAGGCAATTAGGAGGTGAGCAAGGCCACTATTTATTCTCAGCAGTGCTCACAGCCTGTGAAAGAAAAACAATTTCATGTCTGACAAGAGGAATTTCTTCCAAATCAATATTGGGAAGACTGGAGCCATAGTTTTAAGTCACAAAATTTGACCTTTGTCTACCCATTCCATTAGTTCTCCCAAAGGACTGTCCAAGACTGAACCAGACTCCTCAGAACCTTGATGATATACACGAACTCAAAATTAGCTTCTGACCACATGCTTTGGCCTCTGGGAGGACCACAGATTTCTAACCTGGTGGCTGTGAAAATTTGATTTTCTTCGTAGGTAATCCCTCAGGATTAAGGATGACTTGCTTTCAGTCCAGTTTTGTTCTGCTGTGATTGACAAGGCTAATTTTGGAATTGCAGATTCTTCCACAGATGGAGGTGGTGGTGTCTAATGGGGCAGGCAGGTGGGTAGTTTAAGGTGCTGTGCTCTTATTGTTCACACGGGGTGTCTGTGAACACCACATGCATCAACTTTCATTTCTCAATCAACATTAATCTCCTTTTCCTATTCTGAGTGGTCATGGGCCAGAGATCTTCACAAGTCAGTGACAATGTCGCACTTTTTGGAAGGAGGTTTTGAGAACATGCTTAAATCATTCCCTCTGCATGTCCGATAATATCTTCCCATGAAAGATTTCAGAATAGAGCATCTGTGCTGGGAATTTGGTGTCAGGCATGCAAACTACATGGCCTGCCCAATGGAGCCTGTGAAGTACCTCACAATGTCTTTCTCTGTTATTGATGCTATACAATTTTTAAATTTAAGTAGGAAACACGGCAGCTAATTTTAAACACAGCCTGCTCACAAAACCAGCAAAATGATCATGATGCCATGGTCATAGTTGGCTCTCTTTGAAGGCCAACAGGCCCTGGTTACAGATACAAATTTCTGTGACACCACTTAACAAATTTTATTGTACATGGCTCAAGGGCTTCCTCAGTGAAAAGTGACTACAAAAGAGTCCTTTTGGAAGTTTGATGTTGCTGAGCAAGAAAAGTTTATATATTCCTGTAAAATTGTGCAAGTCACGAAAATCTCAAAAAGGGGAACACTTTTCTCTACAGATTAATTCTCCAAATGAATATTTTCAGAAAGATTCAAAAGAAACACTTCTAGCAAGGAATTTAGGGAAAAATTAGCACCTTTTTATTAAAAAAATATTCAAGCAAATTTCAGCTCACAAGTTAACTTTTTTTTTGAAAAGAAGAAATTTTGACAAAGTTCAGCTGATTTCAAGGAGGGAGTTTCTTGCCAAAATACCTTTCTGAAAACTTTGCGTTAGTAGATATTATGATCAACTTATTACTGATTCCATAACCAGAAAGTGAAAGGACTGGCAAGCATTTTTAAAAGTGACTAAGCTTCTGCCATTCAACAAATAAATTTAAAATTAATGCAACAACAAGAGCCACCTGCTGCCACAATGATCACAGCATTGATCTGGTTTGGTTGAGGAGCAACAAGGGCAACCCTGAGCTTCCAGTTGACCATTACTTTAATTCACTATCCTACTCTGCCTTCTGCCTCCTACACTGCAAGCACGACTGGCATATTGCAGCTCTCAGGATTGAGAAAATCTAATAATCAGGTAATCACCTTTTGTCCTCTCTCCGCAGATAATTGTGCATTTCTGTTTCAATCTTTTACCACTTCTTTAACAGCCAGATTTTAAAGTACTTATTGTCTTGACAACATTGGTATACGTCCTGTGACAACATTCTCGCCGTTCTCTCTTCACCCTTCCTTGAAACTAAAACTTGCTTTCTCACCGAGTCCAGACAAAGGGTCTTTGACATGGATGTTTCTCGACCTGCTGATTGCTTCCAGCATTTCCCCTTCCCTACAATTTAGGGTATTCTTAGCTCTGGCTCCAGACCTCCTTACAGCTTTGGTCCAGACATGGAACAGAAGCCAAATTTAATGACTGCCCTTGACATCAAGGCAATATTTAACCAAGAATGGCACCGAGAAACCTTGTAAAACTAAAGTCAATTGTAATCAAGGAGAGAGTCCACAGATTGAGTTATCTCTGGTATCAAGATTGAGGTTGCTTAAGATCAGTTATCAGACTCGCAAGTCAAAGTAACAGGAGTTGCTCAGAGAAGTGTCCAACCATCTTCACACATTTTCCCTCCATACCTAGCTCGGGTGTCGAAGTATTTTTACAGTGATTGCACACGTTCAGTTCTACTTGCTGTGTCTCAGATAATGAAGAAATGAGCAGCATCCCAGAATGTCTCAAGAAGGGACAAGCAACATTCATTCAACACAAGTGCTAGGCAATGGCTATCACACCCAAGAGGAAGTCTAATTACCAACTCTTGACATTCAATCAAATCACAGAGTCACCCTATCATTAATATTCTGAGGATTACAATTGAACAGAAACTCAAGTGGACCAACCCACAAATGAAATATCAAATTACCAAGTTTGCTGGAAATTCTCTGAAGGTATGTAATCACCCATGGAGTAGGAAGGGTTAAGTCTGGGAAAAGTTGTACATGAAACAAGTTTGACACTGCACAAAACCAGGGAGGAGGAAGAGGAAAGAAAACTATGATTGGGCAGGTAGGAGAAGTTACCTGATAAAAGGGAATAATAATGCAAAGCACAAAATGGCATTGAAGTGATAAGAAACACAAGGTAGATTTGGTGGACATGTAAATGGGAATGGGGGATCTGTCACCCAAAAAATTTCTGAACTCCACTTTGCCCAGAAGGCTGCAAGGCACCCCATGGAATGATGAGCTGCTGTTCCTCAGGCTTGTATTGAGCACCACTGAAACATCAAAGGCGGCCAGGGCAGAGAGGACAGAGTAGGAATGGGATGGATAATTAATATGGCAGGCAACCAGAGGTTCAGAGTTACACTTGCAGATTGCCATTTTCCTCTCCAATGTAGGGCAGGCTGGATTACAAACGGCAAATGCAGACCACTAAACTGAAACTAATGCAGGTCACCACTGTTGGATTCGACTGTTTTTAGTAGTTTTGTTTTTAAACATGTATAGTGTTTAATATACCTCAAGTGGATGCACAACGATTGGCCGCTTCCTCGCTTATTGGTTCATCCATCAGGTGAATATGCATTTTCTCAGTGGTTGGTTTTGCCACAGGTATCTGATAGGTTTTCTGATTGGACTATTGTTAACTAAGGAGTATCTCTTATCTCAGGTATAAAAAGGTGTTTTTTGTTAATCATTCTCTTGCTCTCTCTCTACCCCCCCCACCCCACCCCCCCCAAAACCCCAGCTCATCTTTAGTTCCTTTTGTCTCGGTTCATCTCCCAGTAGTAAAGCTAGTGCCATGTGCTCTATGACTGTTTCTTTGTCTTAAAATTTTCCAATAAAACTTTGTGAAGCACCACATTGTTTTCAACTCATTCTTGGACTCCTGAAAGAACCAGCGGATTCGAAAATAACCAGATCCGACACCACTTTACATGAAAACTCACTTGGAGCCTTGATTAGTGGGAAGGATGAAGAACTGGTGCAACAATCGTCCCACTTGGACAGGAAGCGCTCTGGACAAAAGAAGGTAATTGAGGAGTGATCTCTGGTTAAGGAGATCAACAAGGAATGTTGAAAGAAAACAAGAAGGCAAGATGCATTGATGGTGGGATTGTGCCATAGGCAATGATCCTTGAATGCAGATGTAGTAGGGTGGAAGTGAGGGAAAGGGAACTGCCTTGTGGTTCTCTGAGGGAGAACGGGAGATAGTACAGTCACAGTGAAGGCTACTGTCAACTATGGACAGGGGGCAACTTGGCTGAGTAAAACAGAAAACATGTCAGAAACATACACAGTAAGAATGGCCAGTGTCAGAGGCTGAGTATTCAGTGTTGATTGGCTCACTTCCTCACTCCTTACGGTCTTGCCACCAGAAGTCTGGAACAAGTTAGGAGTGTGAAGCAATACTTTTCATTCCTGGATGGGTGCAGTTCAAACCATCCAGGAAAAGCAAACGTCCACTTGGTTGGCACTCTTGATATTGCTGGTGCACCACTGGAGTACATAACCACCACAACATGGACTTCAACTCCAAGCTTCTTCGACAACATTTTTCACTTTGACCACTTTAATGGACGTGGACAACAGAAGCATGGGAGCACCACCACCTGCAAGTTCCCTACCTCACCACACACTATCCTGACTTGGAAACATTTGCAGGTTCTTCATCATCACTGGATCAAAGTCATTGAGCTGCCCTCCCAACAGCACTGTGGAAGTGCCTTCACCACTAGAACTGCAGCAGTACAAACAAGTGACTTCCCATCAGCTTCTTTAAGGCAATTAAGATCAGACATTAAATGCTGTCTGTGCCAGCGATGTGTATATTTTGTATATGATATTAAAGGAAGTGTAAGATAAATCTAATCCAGGCAATTATTTCCTCTTATAGGGCCAAGTAATGGAAGGTATCAGAGACATGCTATCAAGGAACATTTACTTACCAATGTTCATTTTGTGTTACCCAGACTGTGTGGCTCCAGACAAGAGTTAACTTCTAGGAATTAATGAGTGTGATTGGCTTTTTAGAATATATGACTAACTGTGCCAAAAAGATCAGGAAGAAAAACTCTCCATTGACTGGCAGTATATTCTGCACCAAGGAAGATGGCTATTTATGCAAGAGGCAAATCATCCCCAACACATTAGGGCAGAGTTCTCAAGGGCAGAGCACAAGACTCATCTTCGGTTGTTTCAATGAGCTTTCCTTCATCATACTTGATAATGATTGCATTGTTCCATTCCACTCGAGAATCCTCAATTAATGAAGGAAATATCCTCTTAAATCCATGGCAGTAGGATTTATGTTGAAATTCTGGCTTGGCTGAGATTGTCTTCTTTGGAAAAAAGAGGTGGCATCAGATGAGAAGCCTAAACTGGTCAGATACAAATAATCCTTTTTCCTTAGCAGAGAAGGTCAAAACTAGGCAGGATTAGATTTAAATTAATTGGGAAAAGGATTAGAGAGCCAAGGATTCTCTCCCCCCTCCCCCCAAGATTCAATGAGTAGTGATGGGTCTGGAAAAGGTGATGGAGGCCAAATCCTCACCACTTTAAAAAGAACCTAGATGACTAATCTAGAGGTCACAGATTGTGTGCTCTTTGACAAGTGATTCACCCCTTGATTTATCAAGCCTTTCCAACATCTACAAAGCCCAACTATGATAAAGTATTTGCCACTTGCCAACAAACTGAAATAGCTCAACACCTTACACGACATGGTAGCCCACTTGATTTAAATATTCAGTCTGCCCATGATCTGTGCACCATAACTACAGATTGTACCTCTCCAAAATGCTTGGCAGAAACTTGCCAAGCCTGGTCTGACAAGTAGTACTTTAATATCTATAAATGCAAGGTTCAAAAGGCACACGCGAACAGAAACACTTCCAGGTTCCCCTCCAAATTGCTTGGCAATACACTGCCATTCTACTACCACCCTCCCCCTCCCCCCACCCCCCACAAACACACACCTCACCATCATCATTGGGTCAATGTCCTAACACTCCCTACCTAACTTCACAGTGGGAGTACCTTCACCACAAAGAACAGTCAATATCATATTCAAGGGCTGTGAAATAAATGCTAGCCAACCAGAAATAGTCCACCTCCTGTGAATAAGTTTTAAGAAAATCAAAATAAAACTGGAAAAGCATTCAATTGCTCTCAGAGGAGAGGAATAAAGTCAATACACGTGACCTACAGTTATTCCTTCTGTGATGACATCTGGGAATCATATAGCCAAACCTCACTGAACAAATATCTCAATGACAATAAACTGATACAGACAGACATACAGGAAACGGGCAACAATTTGGAGTGCCACAAAAACTCAAAATTACACTCATTTTACAGTAGTCTTCATAACTTGAGTTGAATAAGATTCACAAGTATATGAATTGCATCCAGTGCATATTTTGTCCACAACAGATACAAAGCTATTCATTTACTGTAGAATTATTCCAAACTTAGGAATACTTACTAAAATAGGCCGATACAGCATACTAATAAGAATCTGGCCATTGCAATCAGTATATGGGTTAAAACTGTAATTTTAATGCAACTATACTGGTAAGAAGATTAACAGAAGCATTTACTAAGTGATAGAGTTCCCTTGCCAAAAAACAATTCAACCATGGTTCTGCTTCCTTAATTTTGACAGGCCTGCAGTTACAGGTCTATTGTGTCAGCAAAGAAACACCTTGTACAATAACTTGTACAGTGCTCCAATTCTTATAAAGCTGTATGTTATAATGAGCATATCACAATTGTTAAAAGAGATCAGATGCATTCAAATGACCTTGTTTTCAGGAGGGTAAACTTCTGTCACTTTGACATCAAAATATCACCAAAAGAAAAATAGTGATATCATCACGACAAATGTGTGTGGGCTAAAATGACAGCTTCACTTAACCAGGCTGTATTTTCCGGCATTATCTGGTGCAATGTCAAATGCAATTGTGATCCCATTGCATCTCATTAATTCAGGTGATTTACAGGGAGGGAGAATTGGTGAATAGTGGGAGCACTTCATCGCAAATTTAATAAAAGATAATAAAACACCACTTCTGGGGCTGCTTTACAGAGAAGTGACACTGCTCAACAAGGAATTGAGGATTAAAAGTGATGTGCTGTGACATGCCGCCCTTCCCCGCCTCTTCACTTTGACGTTAACAAGTTTAAAATATCACTGTGTTTAAAGATAAACCTTGGGAGTGGAGCTTTCTTTCTGAGAGGTGGTGTGTTAACAAGGAGTGCAAGTAGTTACACTGAAAACAAAGTGTTCATATGTTTAGTGAAGAACAAACGTTTTGCTACAGAGTGTTGTGTAAAAAAGAAACAGTGACTTGAATAGAAACAAAATGCCACAAAAATAATATGGGGACAACATTTTATAAGCTACAATAAGGAACTATTTTATACACAGAACCATTACAATCTGGTATGCACTGTCTGAAAAGGTTGTAGAAACACATTCAATACTAAATTTGGGTAAATGTGTATTTAAGTAAAAAAAAATGCAGGGAAATGAAGAATGGAAGAATTTAACTATTTGATTTGCTCTGGCAAGGGAGTGATGGGCCTTGAGTGATCTGTGATCCCCTTTCATAGTCAGATTCAATGGCAGGCTTGGTGGTATTCTGCTTTGTGCTCAAGGGTTTTCTTTGTCCTGTAGATCTGTCTGGTACACCCTGCTTTAGTGTGTAATTCTGTCAGTTTCTTCTCAGCAATATAATTCAATGAGTAGTTACCCAATTGCAGGCGCATTGGATCTAGTTAAACTGGGAAAGTGAGCAAAGTAATGGCAAATGGAATTTAATTCACACAAGTGTGCACTTTAGGAAGTTAAACCAGGCCAGGACATACCCAGCGTATGGCAGGACCCTGGGATGTGTTGTCGAACAGAAGGACCTAGGGATACAAATACACACAGTTTCCTGAAAGCAGCAACACAGGTAGACAGGGTGGTGAAGGCAGTATATGGCATGCTTGCCTTCATCAGTTGGAGCACTGAATACAGAAGCTGGGATGTCATGTTGTAGCTTCACATGACATTGGTGAGACCACACTTGGAGCTTTGTACACTGAGGCATGACTTTATAGGAGGTAAACAAAATGAAGGGCATGGATAGGGTAGATAATCACACTCTTTTTCCAGTGGGCAAGGGAGTCTAGAACTACATGGCGTAGGTTTAGGGTGAGAGGAGAAAGATGCAAGGGAATCAGAGGGACAGGTTTTTCCACACAGGGTTGAGGGTATAGGGAACAAACTACTGCTCCATCGTGGAGGCAAGTACAATTACAACATTTAAAAGACATTTGGATGGGAATATAGGTACGAAAAGGTTTAAAGGGATAAGAGATAAATGGGACTAGCTCAGAAAGGCATATTGATCAGCATGGATGATTTGGACCCGTTTCTTTGCTCTATGTCCATGTCTTTATGATATGGAAGATATTTAGCTTTACCACTAGAGGCATGAAAACAAACAGAAAGTTATACCAAACCATTAAATAGCCTCAAGTATGGTGTTAAATTCTGGACACTATATTTTTAAGGATAAAAGGCCATGGAGAAGTACAGCAGAATTATTATTGAAAAGCAGAACAACAGATTGTGCAAATCTGAAAAAAAAATGCTGTAAATATTCAGCTGGTCATACAGCACCAGAAGGGGATGGGGGGGGGGGGGGAAGAAAATCAAAAATAATCAGGTTGATGTAAACGAAACATTTTCTGTTTTCAGAACAGAATTACCAGTTGGTACCAAGGATGCATGACTCGGGTTATGGAAAGAGACTGAACAGCAGATTGTTTTCTTTCCAAAAGTAGAGCTCATTGGCAAATTTGACAACCACAAGGGATTTTTAAATAGAATAAATAATGCTTCCAAGAGAAGAGGTGTTGTCAGTGACGTGACATATTGAAGGCAATTGGTAAGTGAACCAAAGAGGCAAGTAGGGAAAAAATACAGAGAGCGTTATAAACCAAAATGCACTGTCTGGTAGGGTTTAGAAAGATCAAAGGATTTCAGAAGCAGATTCAACAGCATTTGCAAAAAGAAGGGGGAAATTATAAATATTTCAGAGGATTAATATTGCAGGGCTGAAAGGAAGGGGCAAGATTGTATGATACGTTGAACAGCTCTTCTAAGGAGCTGGCAGGGACACGATGAGTTGAACAGCCTCGTTCTCTGCTGTGTCATGCTACAATTCTCAGTTGGGAGGAAACAGTACAGTTCAAGTTGGCAACTGATGTTTATCAGAAGATCTAACAAGCAGAAAAGTCTTGTAATATTTGGCTGGTCAACTAACGACGAGTTCTGCTGAAACCTCACTCATTCTGCAAGCCAGGTAACTTCTCGGCGAGAAAGAAATTGGGTTCGCGCTTCGAGTCAACGACCTTCCGTCGGAACAGATCATTGGCAAGAAACAGCAGCCTCGTTCCTCTCGTCAGTGGCCAGTTCTGATGAAAAGGTTGTTGACCCGAAACATTAACCCTGCTTCTCCCGCCACAGCCCGCCACTTCACCCAACATCCTTGCCAGTATTTTAACCGGCATCCGCAGTATTTGTGCCTTTGATTAGATTAACCCTCCACAAACCTGATAGCACAGGGAATTGCGGTCAGGCTACAGGTGCAGCCAACTTTTTGTTTTAAGTATTTCTCATAATTGATGCCTGCAAGTGCGTTGGAGACTTTGCTTTGTACTGCTCAGGATGTAACAGGAGGCATCTCGCTGGGCTGGAGGGGAGGGGAGGGGGAGCCCGACACACTCACCTTCTGCTGCCTCCTGGCCATGTCGGTGGGCTGCTTGGCATTGAAGGGGTAGGCGATGCACCTCAGCAGAAAAACGTAGAGCTGGAGAGCCTTCCTCTTCCTGGCGTCTTCCTCCTTCTCCCGCTGGAGCCTCTCCTGCTCCTCCTTCTCCTTCTCGCTGGCCAGCGACGGGCTGGGGCTGACCGAGCGAGCGCTGCCGGAGCGGCCCGAGTCACTGCCCCGGCTTGGGGGCAGCGAGAGTCCGCTGGCATTGCCGCCGCCGCCTCCTCCTCCTCCTCCTCCAACTCCCCCTCCCCCGCTCCCTCCGGCCAGCGACGGCTCCTTGGAGAGATCTCCCGCCACCAAGTCATCCGACTCCTCTTCGCTGGAGGACGGGTCCAACATCGCACACAAGCCCCCAACCCCGACAGAAGGCTGTGGCAGCCGCAGCAAGAGACACCAGGTGAGCCAAGCCCTTAAAGGGCACCTCACGCCAGCCTAAGAGGGCACACTACACTGCCTTGCCTCTCTCTCTCTCTCTTTCGCTCTGTGCGCCTCCTTAATAAAGTGGAGCCCGAGATAGGGCGGAGTTGGTGCTCCGAGAGTCCCTAGTACAGACCTATCAGATCTGGAGCTCCACCAGGAAACAGCGCGCACACACACACACACACACACACACACACACACAGGTAGTCAACCTGTAGCTTTGGTAAGCACACAACACGTGGGGGCTCGGCGCTGGCACACTCACAGCCGGCGTTAAACTTCCCCGTCTCGGCTCATCTCTCTCGCTCTGGAAGTAAAACCAAAACAAAAATCTCTTATGTTTTTTCTTCTATATATAGTCTCTGACAATAAAATTATGTCACTGGACCACAGCTTGCAACTAAAAATAGGACACCAAAGTGAGCAGCCTCCGTGCTAAAATTGATCCACCTTTTGCTTATCCTGCCTCCGCCTTCCACCTCCTCCAGATACGAAGCATTGGACGACCATGCATCGTTAACCCTTTGAGTCTCAGATACTGCGTGCCCTTAAAAACTTGTCCAAAAACCCACGTGGATCACTTTTCTTTATTTCTTCTTTGCAAAGGGTTAATTAATTAAACAGTTTGCAATGTGTAAATAAAATTGAGTGCGTAATGGAAGAGTAGCCCAGAAGGGAGAGAACCGAGGGGATGTAAATACTGTGTTTACTCAATGGATTTCGACCACCGCTGTCCGCCCTCGCCAAAATTTGGGGCCCCTGCAATGGACAAGCAGAGCTATTGAAACCGCGCTCAGCTTGCCATGATACACAGAAATTGTAAACCTCTGCTGATTGGAAATGTTAACGCGATTTAGTATTACTTTCAGTAAGGGGATGAGCCAAAGCTAGCAGATTGCCTACCATATAAATACTGAAAAGTGCGCAGTTTGCAGAGGGCTCTGGAATGTTAACCCAAAAAATTTAGGGAAGAGAATCATACAATCATTCACCACAGAAGGAGGTGACAGCCCGTTGTGCTTATGATAATTCTTTCAAGGAACTTCTGAATGAGTCACATTTCCCGTTCATTGCCCTTACCCTCTGGGAGCCAAGGGCTGTATGTAAACAAGGCTCTCAATCCTGATTGTTATCCGATGACCACCTCCAGTGTACATGTTGGATGGCAAAATACCAATTCTCTCACTCCCACATACACCAACAAGTACTCAGGCAGATTATCTCCAAACACCAAGACCACAACTCTTCTCCTAAAGAGACCTTCTCCTTGAATGCATCTTGTCTGCTTCTGCTACTGGTTGGAAAGATAATTGCTGGACATCAGGTTTGCTTGCTTGGTTTACCATCTGAAGCTGTCCCGAGATCCTTCCAGCTCAGGAATGACGGGGCTGAATTGACTCATGTTTTGTAGGAATCTACAGTCATTCCCACTTTAATGCCCCACAAACTGACATGCTCATTATTTGCTTTAACCCGACATGAAATGTTGTTACACAGATACACAGTCTCAGCATCGTTCATTTAAGCTTCCCATCTCAATAAAAGCAAAATTGGGAATGTAGGGAGAATAAAGACAAAGATGGGATTCATGTAAATGGGTGCTCGATGGTCAGCATGAAAGCAATGGGCTGAAGACTCTGTTCCTGTGCTGATTGATTCTGACTGTAACTGCATTTACATAGTGGCTTTGATATAGTACAAAGCATTTCAGTGGAATGTCATTAAAGAACATTTGGTACCAAGCCAAACAAGGAGCTATCATGACAGACAACCAAACATATGGTAAACATTTTAAAGAACAACTCAATGCAGAGAAATGGAGAGAGAATAAGCCTGGTGTAGGCCGCTGAAACCATAGCTGCCTTAGAATCATGCAGCATAGTAATAGACCCTTTGATTCCCCCCATCCCACCCCCCTCCCCCGCTGTGTCCATGCCAACCATCAAGTACCCATCCACACTCATCCCATTTACCAGTAATTGATCCATACTCGTCTATGCCTTGGCAATCCAGATACTTGTAAATGTTGTGAGTGTATCTGCCCCCACTCCCTTCTAAGGCAGTGCATTCCTATCTATGTCATTTGTGTAGTGAAGAAAATCAAAGGATCTGGAAAGGGAACACATTGTGTACAGATAAATAAAGTTACTGAGGTAGGGATATGGTTTGGGAAGCAAAGGAGGGATAGGAAAATTAAGATATCTAAAAGTAAAAGTGTAATAGGACTTATACTATCTAGTTCACCTTCATTTAACACTGAAACATTGTTGTTTAGTTTGGAGGTGAAGTTATCAGAATCATGTTTAAACAAATGGTAACCACTCAGCTCTTTGTGGGACTTCTTTCTGGTTTCATGTTTCACAACCTCCGCTAAAAGTAGAGCAGGACCATGACACAACTTAAAAAGTCCACAGGTATTCACTTTTCTTCAATTTTATTCTTTAATAGTTGTGACTTCACTATCAGATTGTGCAATATAATAATGCCTGTGAAAATCAAAATAAAACTGCAGACGCTGGAAATCTGAAAAAAAAAATGCAAAATGCTGGAAGCATTCAGCAGGTCAGGCAGTATCAGATATTGTCTGACTTTAAGTGTCTCCAGCATTTTTTTTGTAATGTAATGATGTTGGTGATCTAAGTAGGGGAGAAAAGACTGGTTTTTGAAATTTTAAGTCACCACAGGTGGCTGAGGAAACTGTGGCATTCAGTAGCTTCAACAATTTCAGATTTACATTCATCTTTAACTAAAAAACTAACAAAAGCAATTTCCTGTGCATCTTTCTGCTATGTTCCTTTAAACTAGTTTCTTCATCATTAATCTTTAAAATGAGTTATTTTTGCAATCTCATGATATAAGGAATAACACAGATTTCTGGAGTGAATTAAGAACTTTTTAAAAATCAATATGATTTTTTTCCAAAAATGTTTTATTTACAAAATTGTAAAATAGAACCTTAAACTCAATTTCTGAGAATCTTTTCTCTATTGGTCTGACATTGAAATTTATTTAGAGTAGGCAAAACACACAGCATCAGCCACATGACTAATTCATTGGTGTTCAGTGGTCAGTGTGTCAGAGTTACTGACAATGTTAATGCAGTATAGGATTGTCAAGAGTTTAGATTTCCATTAAATTGACAGGCAAAAATAAAATATTTTGTCTGAGTGGTCAGTCCATGGTCTGCTGCCTACCCCATGAGAAAGCATCTGTCACAAATTATTCTTTTTAAAGTTTTTTTTTATTGATGGTGTCTTCTAAAAGGAAATGTTCCAAATGTTCAAGTCTTTAAACAGTTGTTTGTACTTCACGTGTGAGCTCCAGAAATGGATTGCTGAACAGTGACTGTTGCTTTAGTGACTACAATGACAACAATGAAGTAACGAGAAATGAAATCTAAATTACCTCATAGAAATTCAGTGCCATTACTGCACCTTCACAGCTAATGAAAAAGAAAATATATTTCTGGCAAAATTATTTTCTAATACAATAAAATAATCCTAATGAGTTCAAGTGGAAATAATTATGCAGTGTCCTTGATGTGAGCATTCTAGACTCCATTCATAGCAAACTATTTGGTACAGCTTCCAGCCAATCCACTTCTAGACCAAACAGCCAAATTCCAACTGAGAAACAACAAGGCCTCCAGAACTGCTGAAATTCTAAATATTGATCGAGAGGAACTTAACTCACAAATTCACAGCACTGAGGAAAGGAAGACATGCTAGAAGACCACCAGGATACCATAATCATGAAGTTCTTCGAGAAAGGAGACATCCAATTATGGTAACTAGAGAAGGTCTCCTTGCTGCCTGCCACAGGAAAAAATGAAGAGAACCCTTAACTCTTCTCAGTAAACAAGTCAATGCTGACTTGGAGCTCGGTCTCTGAACATACACCTATACAAGCATTGTCTGCATATGCACCTTTGTGAAGACCAAGGTTCTCTTCAGTTACCTCCTCTCAGTGGTTGATGAGCTGATCCCTGAACTGAAGTGTGGATTCCATCCATGTAGAGGCAGAAAGAACATGATCATAATTGCATGGTCATGCCAGGAGAATTTCAGGATGTAGCATCAACTGCCATACATGGATTTACCTTTGGCTTCACAGAAGCCTTGGACTGTATCAGTCCAGAGAGACTGTAAAGAACTCTTCTTAAATTTGTCTGCCTGTAGAAATTTGACTACATATTATGGCTGCTACTTGATAGCCTGCAAGCCGTGATCTTAACCAAAAAGAGTCCACAACATTCCCAATCTCGAAATAGACTGGTGTCACGTAAGAAATCATCCATATCATCCAATGCTTTTCTCTTCATAATGCTGCGCCTCACCTCAACGCAACAAAATCCCCAACTGGAATTGAACTATTCTACAAGACATGGGAAAATGTTGAACTTGCATTCCCTCCACTCCAAAACCAAGGTCACCACGAGCATATGCAGACAATGCTTGTATAGGTGTATGTTCAGAGACTGAGCTCCAAGTTGGCATTGATTTGTTTACTGCGAAGAGTTAAGGGAATAGGCTTCCACACTTAACATTTGCAAAGCGTAGATCTTGCCCCTGTTGTACAACACCAAGTTTCAGCAATAAGGATCCAATATGTGATCCAGGAAAATGTGGGCCACTTGCCATATTTTCAGAGCCAACTCTCAATAAAGAAAGACATCAATCTTGAAATTCACGATTGCCTGCACAGCTTTTGGCCATCTGATGAAAAAAAAAGTTTGAGGATCAAGACCTCAAACCTGGCATGAAGCATAGACCTACTGACTATTGCCAACTTTTTTGGTTTATATTTTAAACTTCAAACCTTCATAGTTTGCTTTATTCAGATTTAGCTCACTAGTTTCAGATTGAACCAAATCATTTTCGATCTTTCTGTAAGAGTCTATTATATTATTGTGAACCTTTCTTAAAAGCCACTTATCCAAAAGATTATTGCTTTCTCATTCAACAGTACTAAATCTGAAATAGCATGTTGCCTCACTGGTTCCTCATTGTACTGATGTAGAAAACCATCTCTCATACACTCCATGAATTTGTCTTCCATATTACTACTGCTAATTTGGTTTGCACATACATGATTATTTGACTACTCTTGTTAAATATGCCTCCACTGTAGTAATTTGTAATCTCCCCTACATTACCACTGCTACTTGAGGGTCTATTGACACCCACTAAAGTTTCCTGCTTCTTGCCATTTCTTAGCTCCACTCAAAATGATTCTTATTCTTGATGATATGAGCTATAATCATTACCTTAATCCATCCTTTATTATCAGGAATACCCCTCCTGCTTTTCTTTAAATGGTGCATTCAGCAGGGTAGTTATGGAGAAGCAAATAAATGTATTATCTTCTGCATTTTCTAAGGCCATTCAACAAGGTACTAAACAAGATTAGAGTTTGTGAAGTGGAGTGATATATCACCATGGATTTAGGATTGGTTATCACCTAGAAAGTAGAGTAGAAATAAATGGGTCTTCTTCAAGAAGGGAGGGTGCAACTAGTAATGTGCAACAAGGATCAGTGCTGGTGCCTGTCATTTACAAGCCACAATATGGAATCTGGTAATGTATGAATAGGATCATGCCAGAAATATAACTATTAAGAGACATGGATAACTGTTAAAACATGTGTATCTTGTTTACTCCATTCTCTAACTACACTGTGCAGATAAGCATACATCGAACATATGCTATGCATCTACCTGCACTACATCAAATCTGTAAATTTTCAAAAATGGGATGCAATCTACTGTTTGGGTTTCTTATACCTTCTCAAAGGAATTTGTTGGTCGTCTTGAAGGGGTCACTTCTGGACTGAATTGAGTGGAGCCATGTGTCATTTCCATTTTTTTATTGGATCAATCTATAGAATACAATCATGACCACAGAACTCTTCAATATTAACTTGTATTTCACTTGAGGAATTCAGTAAGTTAACTCTAAATTTAATTTCATTTCAAACTTTTAACATAATATGTATCACATAATTCAACTAACTTTCCAACATCCCATTTTTGGATGTCAGATTTATTAGATGGTGTTAACACATGTACTCTGCCATGTTGCTCAAAATGTTTCCCTCTACAGTCTGATTCATAATTAAGTTTCTGCCTCAATTGCTTCTTTTCCATTTGCCCTGAGAGGTTTAGCTGAACTCAGTTCTATGGTGTTCAGAGTCTTTGTTGCATTAGTAACATTGCAGGGGTATCACATATTGCAGATGGTATCATCATTCTGTACTTTAGGAAAATGTTAGCTAACTGCAATCCCAATGTTGAACTTGAGCATTCCTGTAAAGCTGTTTCTTCAGTTTGTATTTAATGTCATTTACTTTCTTAAGTGCTCAAATTGAAATGAACAAAATTGAAGACTTTTTTCTGGGCCAGTTTTTCTGGTATGCCAGGACATCAGAAAACAGATTTCAGTTCTTTGAAAGAATATCTTTATCCTATGGGATCCGACATGTTTCATTTCCATCCATTTTAAGTAACTATCTATGAGTTATCCATCCTCTTGTCACAATAATCAATGTTTACCCTTTGGAAAGACCTCATTGGCTATTTGCAGCTCACTAAAGTGTCTTTGTTGCCTTGACTCGACAATCTTGACAGACAATACATTTTCCACTCTTCAAGATCTTTATCTAATCCCAGTCAATAAACACAGTTTCTGGTAATTGCTTTCAGCCATCATAATATCAACCTATTTGGTGTGAAGCTCTTTAAAAGATTGTCATCTCAACAGTAGAGCCTGTTTCTGGGCTGTCTGATTGTAACAGCACTTACAGTGTTGATATAGTAAAATATTGCAAAGAATTTCACTGGGATGTTATTACCTGCCTCCAAATTTTACAGGGGCAGTGCATTCCAGACTGCAACCACCTTCTGGTTAAATTTTCTTTTCCCCTCAGTTCTCTTCTAACCTTCTTGCTGCTCACCTTAAGTCTATGCCCTTTGGCTTTTAGATACATCCAAAAAGTTTCTCACTATCCACCCTATCGATGTCATTTGTGTAGTAAAGAAAATCATAGGATCTGGAAGAGGTACACATTACATACCAATGGAAGAAGTTGATGAGGTAGAGTGATGGGTTGGGATGCAATAGCTGAACAGAACCTTGTTCCATCTATAACTCATATCAGTTATATTTTCCTATTCCTTAGTTGGAAATTTGTCTGATCTATCCATGTTTTTGAAGTGTCTCTGTATACCCATTTGTGAACAATGTCTCAATGTTTTCTCGGCTGTCTCTATTGCTGCGATTAGAAAATCATAATTTGCTATTTTCAGTATGAAGATCAAACTTTTACACAGTCTGAAACCTCATAGGGTCACATTGACAACACATCTGCAATTGTATTTGTCATGTAATCAGATCGAGATAAGAGAATGGTTCATCTTTCCATTCCTGATGCAGACATTGTTGGTACTGCCAATGCGGAATCAAAAATTGCCAGGAAAGGTTTATAGCCTGTGATCAATGTAGATGGTTTTCCCAAAGTAACTAATGAGACCTTTTTTTTCACTCCAAAGGCAATTCCTCATGCATATTTCCCAATATGAGCATAACATTTTTCAATCATCCTCACTGTATATGATGAAAACAATTATTTTTTCTTAACCCTCATCTGCTTGATTTACACTAGCTCCTAATCCAGAATCAGAAGCAAGTTTCAATGGATGTGCCATATCTTAGTGAACAAACAAGGACTCACTCACAAGACTCTTACACAAGTTGTGTATCTTTTGGGATTTTTTTTGCCCAAAATCTTGTAATGGTGCCAGTATTGTCACAAGATCCACATAGTCATAGAGCAATACAGCACAGAAGCAGGCCCTTTGGCCCACCTAGTCCGTGCCAGCCTGATTTTCTGCCTAGTCCCATCTACCTGCACCCAGACCATAGCCCTCCAAACCTCTCTCATCCATGCACCTATCCAAACCTCTTAAATGTTACAATTGAATCTGCATCCACCACTTCTGCTGGTAGCTCATTCCACACTCGCACCACCCTCTGAGTGAAGTAGTTCCCCCTCAGATTCCCCTTAAATATTTCACCTTTCACCCTAAACCTATGACCTCTAGTTCTGGTATCACCCAACCTGAGGGGAAAAAGCCTGCATGCATTCAACCTATCTATACCCCTCATAATTTTGTATACTTATATGAGATCTCCCCTCATTCTCCTGCACTCCAGGGAATAAAGTCCTAACCTATTCAACCTTTCCCTGTAACTCAGGTCCTCAAGCCCCGGCAACATCCATGTAAATTTGCTCTGCACTCTTTCAAGCTTATTGATATCTTTCCTGTAGGTAGGACCAGAACTGCACACAATACTCTAAATTTGGCCTCACCAACGTCTTATACAACTTCAACATAACATCCCACCTCCTGTACTCAATGCCCTGATTTATGAAGGCCAATGTGCCAAAAGCTCTCTTTACAACCCTATCTACCTGCGATGCCACTTTCAAGGAATTATGGATTTGTATTCCCAGGTCCCTTTGTTCTACCGCACACATCTGTGCCCTACCATTCACTGTGCAAATCTTACCCTGGTTCGTCCTCCCAAAGTGCATCACCTCACACTTGCTGCATTAAATTCCATCTGCCATTTTTCAGCCCATTTTCCCAGCTGCTCCAGATCACTTTGCAAACTTTGATAGCCTTCCTCGCTGTCCACTATGCCCCCAATCTTGGTGTCATCTGCAAATTTGCTGATCCAGTTTATCACATTATCATCTAAATCATTAACACAGACGATAAACAACAACAGACCCAGCACCGATCCCTGCGGCACACCACTAGTCACAGGCCTTCGATCAGGGAGACAACCAGAAGAAATCCAGATTGTATTTACCATGACGATCCAAGTTCTACAATATTTTCAGGCTTTTACGCCTTCACAATGGCTTCCATTTTTTCTTTGCAATTTACTGCTCTGTGTGTTTGTGTGTGTGTGTGTGTGTGTGTGTGTGTGTGGCCACAGTTTGCTTCTAATCTTAAAAGATTTTCTTGCTTAGTGCTTGTGACTATTCATACATCATTTTGATCTGTACTTTATAGTATCATGTCTTATGGTGCCTTGAAATTTTTTCAGTAACAAGATCACATCATATACCATTACAAAAATGCCTTATGTGTACTAACTGCCAATTATCTTCACCCACATTTGACTGAGAATGTGCATGTAACAGATCCTGTTTGGTGAAGACTTTGGTTCTTGCTAACTTTGCACACAAATCCCATGAAGTAAAGGGTACTCTTCATCAAAAACTGTCTGTTCAATATCACCTTTTAATCACTCGTCACTTTTGCGCACTTTAAGTCCTACTGCCATTGATTGTTGCCCGGTCGCTCTGACTCACCTTTGCTAGGACTTAATTTTGTTCTGATTTATTAGACTCTTTCTGCACTTGGTCATTCAATAAATGCGAGACAGGTCAATTGTTACAGCTGGTTGGTTCTGCACCTGGTTTGATACATGTTTGAGCACTATAACTTGTAATAACCCGTAGGTATCTTGCGACATCTCCGCATACTTTCCCCTTTCAAGTCTATCTTCGATTTTCTAAATCAAGCTTTGCCCATCAGTGTTGGTCAATTAGTTTAATCAGTTACACCCACTGATAGTTCCCTTTGCTGACAGTTACAACTCACCGAACACTTCATCTGGTCTAAAGTCCTAGTACTTCATCTGAATGTGCTTTCAAGCTCTTTTACTAAGCGATCTTAGAATTTGTGCTCTTGCCCAGAATTGGGCAATCTACTGCAGTGTTGATACTCCTGTTGATGCACTGACCACTTAACCATTGCTGCTGGTGGCATCCACAGCACACAAGCACAATTCTTCATTGCTCTCACTGGCTTCAGTACTGTGTCGACTTGCTTCCAATGACTCTTTACTGTGAATATTTCCATTCTGTGAAGAAATTATACCACTGGAGTTGTTTTAGTTAACTACCTTGCTTCAGAATTGTATGCTGAGGATATGTGCATTTTTTCCTGATAGACTTAGACATGGTGGATGTTTTTCATTACGTTAGTTCTAGCATTCCACACAAGTCTCAGCTACAGATTCTACTTTGGAACTCTAGCCTTTGTTACTTTTCTATGACAGTGAAATGCAGTCATATTTGTACCTTGCATTGGACGAAATACTTTAGTATTCCTTAATGCCATTTTAATTGGTTTAAATTTTGCACACAGAATCAATCACATATTCGTGTTCTAAGTAACTTCAAATGCTTCATCAATTAGGCCACAAACAAACTTATTACGCAGCACATGGTGCAACAAAAAAGCACTAAGGTTGCAATGCCAAGACAGGCCTTTCAATAAGACAAAACATCTACTGGCAGCCTCACCTAACTTCTGATTCCTAGTTCCAAATTTGTACCTCTCCACAATTTCTGAGGGTATTGGAGTGAAATGATCCTTTAACTCTTGCACTAATGTATGTATGTTCCAGAACATGTTTTAGTTAGAAAGATGTCTTCGTGTTCCTGTACAACATAATTTTCTGAATAATTTCCACTGTTATTTGCTCTAAAATCATCTGCATATGGTTTATGAGTGAAATGTATGATCCCCACACCTGACGATGCACACCAGGACTTCCTACAGAACCAGCTTGAGTTTACTGTGAATGGATGTTTTGTTTTCCGCTTCTTCTGATGATGTGCCCATCCAAAATCATGAAGTTGCACCAGAACACCCATGTTGTTTGTCATTTCAGTGCCCATTTAGTTTAATGACTGCATCCTCTGACTCATTAATGACAGTACATTTCTTCTTGACATCCGTACTGTTTGACCCATTGGTAGCTATCTTATTCCAGTGCACATAAACTCAATGAGTCTCCACTGGCCACATTATATCTGTGTAACTTGACTCTTTTGTGCAAGAATTGTGCCAGTCCTCACCCAGGAGCCTCCCAAGTCATGCTGTTCCCTCTCCCTCTACAGAGTTTGGCCAGAATTCTCTTCCATGACCTACCCTGCCAGTACTCATTTCGAATTAATCTCAGTAGCAGTGCCTCAAACTGCTGCTGTTGTTACCAATGCCACTGGCTCGTGTAAGTTTTGCAGCTTGTTTCAGTCTTCTTTCCTCGTAACCAATTTGTAATGTACGTGTGTGGATTCTAATTCTAACCACATGTAGTATAAAGAGATATGGAGAACTGCTAAAGTAAGTACATCTTGTTTATTCCACTAATCACACTGCACACATACTTTATATTCTGTATAATGCAATATGGGAAGTGTTGAGATTATCGGCCTTGATAAAAATTATGCATTTCCAAATTTCCTATGTAAATGAGAACCTCGTAAATGTTGTAATGCACAGTGATTTGGTGCCTATTAGACAGGAAGCGGAGAATATTAATATACAGGTACAGAAAGTAATTAGTATATTAACATTTAATGCAAAGGATTTGGAGTATAAGAGTGAGGAAGATTTGCTGCACTTACATAGTGCTTTGGTGAGATCACATTTCACCAAAGCATGGAGTACTATGTATAGTGGTTATCTGAATTCTCAGAAAATATCTCTACATTTAACTTTGTGATCACTTGCTGCATCTGACTCATGGTAGCACTTTTAATCAGAAAGATGTTTATTCAAGTCCCAATCCTGATCAGTTCTGAGGGAGCACTGTACCGTTGGTGATTTTTTTTTGTGTTAAAAGGTGAGATGTTAAATCAGGCTCCAAGAAGCTTCTGAGGGCAATGTGAAAGACTGTGTGGCATTATGCTGTAGAAGAGTATGGGAGTTGACTTTGTGCCATGGCCAATATTTAGCCCTCAATCAACATCAATAAAACATGATCACTTTGGTATTTGTGCAGTTGTGCTGAGTGCAAATTGACTGCCTACATAACTACACTGATTATGCCTCAAAAAAAATACTGCATGGGCTACAAATTGCTCTGGGGTATCCTGCAATCATGAAAAGCATTAAGTAACTGAAAGTCTTCCTTTCCTCTTTGCATTTACAACAAGATAACACTGGAGGTAACAGTAGTCTGTCGTATCTAATTACACAGAGAAATTTGCTGCCATCACTTGATCAAGTATTTAACAATAATATGCACAATTATCTATTATTTAACAGATTTAAAAAAAAATCAGGATGCAGTATTTGTCCCAGCCTCTTTCAAGTATTTCTCATGCACTAAAATACACAATAGACTGTGCTGAAATGATCAAACATGTTATTCAAGACTATTTGTCAAAATAATTCCACTTGTCATTCTAAAATGGATTGCAGCAACAAATTCCACAAGCTAGATGGTTTCCATGTTAAAGACGTATTTCAATAATATCATTTTCTTATACTACTTTGACTTTAAGACAGCTCAAAGAAATGGAGATATTGGTCAGGTTTAATATCTAGGTATCGTGGGACCATTTCCACACTGAATATTCTTCCTTGTTTGGAAAATCCTGATTAAAAATACATTACATTTACAGAAAATAAATCCATTAACTACCATAACATACCCAGAGTATCAAACATAAATCTTGGCATCAAATAACGCCCCAAAAAAATCCCAACTAGTCCCAAGAAACACAGGATGTGTCAGAGAATCAAAACCAGGCAGATGTCATTCAGAATTTTCTTGGGTGGTATATTAAGTGTAGAAACCATTTGGAGGGTTGCAGCCAGGCATACAGACATCAATCACACAGCTCCCTCAACACCAAAGCTTCCTTTATTATTCAACCATATGCACGGGCAGCTTAATCTACTGTGCAGCTGGACCTCGTTCAAAGTAAAACCAGGGCAGCATTTGCGATTTCTATTATATGTCCCCAGTGTTCTTAATTAGATATTCACAACCAGTCTTCTGAACTGCAGGCCTTAAGTTCACCCTTACAAGCTGTCCATCTGTTTCCTGGCATTTCCCCTTCCTTTGCCTTCTGTGGCTTAAAAAAAATCTAAAACTGCGGTTTGATATCAGAATGCAGAACCAGCTTTTGGCCAACTTGTTTTGCTATCATTATTCCAGACAAATAAAAGAGTATTTAATGTTAAATAGTTATGAAGTTTGCAACCTCCTTTGGTGAGCTACTCCAGAACACCTTGGAGGTTAGGATACCTAAGGCAGACTTCACCTCCACCCAAGTGTTCCCCTTTTAGATGTGAGCCACACATGGAGAAGCAGGCTGTTTATCACAGAGCATCACAGTTTGTGCTTCATCCCACTCTCATCCTCAGCTTTTAGGCTCAAGTTCCTCTTTCTCCTTGCAAGTCAAAATGTCAGAAACCCAATAGACAATGCATCTGACAGAGATTACTTAACTCTATATCTCTGTTGTTTTAATAATAAGTGCATCATACCTGCTCTCTTATCAGTATACGGTATGATCAAAAAAATGTCAGAGTCATACAGCACAGAAATACGTCTTCAGCCCAACTCATCCATGCTTACCAAGGTACCCATTTGTCTGCAATTAGTCTATATCCCTCTAAGCCTTTCCTCAATATGAACCTGTCCAAGAGGCTGGGTCATAATTGACACCATGTTGGACCAGACAAATAACTTGTATGTTGTTAGGTTCCCCAGTCCAACAGCAGTCAATTACTTATTTGTAGATTGCCCTTGTTCAGTTTACCCATCGTTTAAGTTAACTCAAACAACTTGATTTGCTGATGTATTAAGAACAAACATGCTGGGGATTCCCAGCAAGTCAGGCAGCTCTCCGGGGAAGAGCAACAGAGTTAATATTCAGCCGATGGCCCTTTATTGGAACTGGAAAAATGAGAAAATGAGTGTGTTTTAAGTTGCAAAGAGGAGAAGGGAAAAGCAAAAAGGAGTGTCTTTGTTTGGGTGGAAACCAAGCTTGTTCAGCTGACACAATTGCTTTTGGTGCCATCTAAGAAAGGGAAATGAATGCTTGTTAATCAAAGATGATCTATCTGGTCCTTATCCTGTCTTTTTAAAAAAAAACAAACATGTTACACAGTCATAGAGTAATACAGCACAGAAACAGGCCCTTCAGCCCAACTCATCCATGCCAACCAAGATGCCCATCTCAGCCAGGTGTAGTCATATAATAAATTTTCCAGTGAACCTGGAAAGGTTTTTTTAAAAGGGAAAATAGAACTCGGTGAGCTTTACCTTGCAAAGTTCAGCATGTATGTTTCAGATTGATCCCCAATGTTCCTGATCCACCCACATACCCATTCACAGTCCAGATCCCTGGATCACACTTTGGACTAATGAATGAGCCAGATGTTAAACTATCAGGATTTCTGGATGACTGGATGCTAGTTTACTGGGCTTCACTGTAAGTGCTGTGTCTTATAATAAGTAGGATGAAGTATGAAGCATACCTATCCTTCCACACTGTGTAATCTTCTGGGAGTGTCACATTAAAAAATATGAACATTTCTGAATTGCCTCAGACCTCCATCATTATGGAGAGTTTAAATTCAGCATCCCCCTGGATATGAAATGCATAACTGCATATTACCTAGGCATTTAGATGCAAAATGGATGTTTATTCAGGATGAACACTTGCAGTAAAGTAAGAAGCAATTAGAAAGAGTTAGTGGAATTACCAATAAGAATTCTGCGAGAGGGCATTACATTTTGTTGTTCTCAGAGCTTTATTGCTGAACAGCATTTTAAGACTTGAATCCATGGCTCACACTGTGTTTATTTTCAGTCCGTGTGGTGCTGAGAGAAACCAGGTGTTTTGTAAATAGATTGACGAGCACCAGTGGGTGATGCAGTACAGCAAGTACAAAATAGATCTTTATTTGTTTTTGCAATGATATAACATCTCTTTAAACTGCCCAACTTCTTCAAACTTTGGTGATTATTAAATTGGATTGGGAAATAAGGAAATGGCAGAGATATGAAGCAAATATTTTGCATGTCTTCATGGAAGAAGATCCAGAAACATTAAAGGAGAACTGATGTGGGGTGAATGTGCAGCTGAAAGAAAATGATTTTTTTTAAACTGATGCCAATTAAGAAATTGATGGGACTGAAAGCCAATAGATTTCTAGGTTCTGACAACCTGAATCTACACTTTTGAAAGAGAGGGCTATAGAGGTAGTGGATGCACAGGCTGTCTTCTTCCAAATTTCCAAGGATTTGAGAAAGATTCCCAGATATTGGAAGCTAACAATTGTAATCTTTTGCGAGAGCGAGAGCGAGAGGAACTTTTCAGCAAGTGAAGAGTGAAATGGAGTTAATATTTCAGGTCGAAGGGCCTTCATCAGAAATATAAACTGGATAGCTGGACACCCGTGGTCGAGAAAAATGCTAGAATCTATTCTTGAGGTAGTGGCAACAGGGTATTTGGAAAATAATATTAGGCAGAGTTAACATGGATTTATAAAACTGAAATAATTTGATTAATCTATTAGTTTTTTGGGTTAAAATGAGTAACTTAAATTAAAGAAACAAAAACATTTAATGTGATGGTATTTGGACTTAAGAATGCTTTTAATAAGGTGCAAATCAAGATGTTAAGTAAAGTTGGAGCACATGGGGTTGTTGCAAGACTTGACAGTTTAGACACAGGGATGATGTTTCTCTGTAAAAGGTGTCTAAATCCTGAGGCACAATCTCAGATTAAGCAGTTGACCATTCAAAACTGAGATGAGGTAGTGAATCTTTGTAATTCTCTGCCCAAGAGGGCCGTGGAGGCCCAGTCACTGGATATATTCAATACCAAGACTGATTGTCACAATATCTAAAGGATCCAAGGTAAGCACAGGAAAATGACACTGAAGTAAAAGATCAGCCATGATCTGATTAAGTGATGGAGCAGGCTCAAGGGGCTGAATTGTCTATTCCTGCTTCCATTTCATATGTTATGATATCAATTTTAAAACACATGTTTGAAGCACAGTTTAAGTTTTCTATATAGGATGTAATGGGTGCTGGTGGTCAGCACAAGCTTAATGAGCATAACAGCATGTTTCTGTGTTGTACAACACATTGGCTCCTTGATGCAATATGAATGCCATACAATAGTGTAAAATGGCATTTGTGGCAATACTGATCACTATTCATTCTCGCCATGTTATAGTAGTAGAATGTCTTCACCTACAGCTCATCACCATTAGTCTCCTATCTCTACCACTTCTCTTTCATTATTACATTGAATGATGACCTGCTCATTAAGGCCATTGTGCTGCATGTCTTGAAGGTGAAGGTTCAATTATTTGCCTATCTTGTAATTTAGTAGAAGAAGATTTCCAAGACAAACTAGATAACAGCAGGGTTCCTCAGATAGGCAGCATTCAGCTAGAAGAGTGGCATCGATTTTGAGTGGCTAAAGTATAACTTTAGTGGCTGGTGTAATGAGCAGTGATAGATGGATCAATTGATTGCAGCATAGAAGGGATATTGAAGAATATGCTTTTAATAAAAGCACTCAAGGCATTGTATAAAGGAAGCATCTTTTAAGTATCCAACTGCAACTGTTGGTATAAATTGATTGATATAGGTTTCAAAAATAAAACGTGATCATTGATACAGGACAAGTGTACTACGTAATAGCAAGTTGGAGAGGTCAAGTAGGTACAGAAACCAAACAGAACTTGGACCTGAAAAATTAACTTTCTACAGATGCTGCCTGACTTTCTGTGTGTTTCCAGCATTTTCTGTTTTTATTTCAGGTTTCTAGCAGCTGCTGTTTTTTTAGATTTACAGAAAGTGAAAGGTTGGTCTCCAAATAGTTAGGTCTATCACCTGTGCTATGGATGAACAAGGTCTGTTCCACATACTTGATCAATTGACTCGAGCTTATTATATCATCATTAAACCACAGAAGGAAGGAGGTTGGTGAACAATGGATCCAATGCTCTGTCCTTCTGAATGGATGATGCACTGACACAAGCAGCTAGAGTTTTGTTTTGCATGGGTCAGAGTTATGCAAGTAAGCAGGAACTGAAGCATAAGTAATCACTGAAATTTATTTACACTAATACCTTCATTTTAAACTGAGGTGCATCAGTTACATGCAACTTTAATTGGGGAAACATACAAAACCACTGTTAAGTGGTAGTTATGGTGAAAAATTCTAGCCTAACGTCATAGATCACAAGACAAGGGAGCAGAAGCAGGCCATTTGGCCCATTGAGTCTGTTCTAAGGAAAAGGGAAAAAGAAATGGGGAATGGGGAGAAAAAAAAACTATTATAATCTCAATTTCCGGCCTTATCCCCATATCCCTTGATACCCTGACTATTTAGATATCTATCTATCTCCTCTTTGAATGCCCCCACTGATCTGGCCTCCACTGTTGTATGTGGCAAGGAGTTCTACAAATTCACCACCCTATGGCTAAAGAAATTTCTCCTCATCTCTGTTTTGAAACTGTGCCCTCTAATTCTAAGATTGTGCCCTCTGGTCCTGGACTCACCCACCAAGGGAAACAGCCTAGCCACATCTACTCTGTCCTTTCCTATCAACATTTTAAATGTCGATATGAGGTCCCCTCTCATTCTTCTGTACTCCAGTGAGTACAGTCCAAGAGCTGACAAACGCTCATCATACGTAAGCCCTTTCATTCCTGGAATCATCCTCGTAAATCTCCTCTGAACCCTCTCCAACGTCAGCACTTCCTTCCTAAGATGTGGGGCCCAAAGCTGCGCACAATATTCCAAATGAGGCCTCACTAGTGCCCCGTAGAGCCTCATCAACACTTCCTTACTTTTATACACTATACCTCTCGAAACGAATGCCAACATAGCATTCGCTTTCTTTACCACCGATCCGACCTGGTGGTTAACCTTTAAGGTATCCTGCACGAGTACCCCCAAGTCCCTTTGTACTTCCATACTTTGAATTTTCTCTCCTTCTAGATAATAATCTGCCCGCTTATTTCTGCTTCCAAAGTGTACAACTGCACATTTCTCAACATTGAATCTCATCTGCCATTTCCTTTCCCATTCTCCTAAACTGCCTAGGTCCCTCTGCAACCTTCCTATCTCCTCAATACTCCCTACTCCTCCACCTATCTTGGTGTCATCCGCAAACTTAGCCACGAAACCATTTATTCCATTATCCAAATCGTTGATGTACAAGGTAAAAAGGAGCGGTCCCAACACCGACCCCTGCGGCACACCACTAGTAACCGGTAACCAACCAGAACGAGATCCTTTTATTTCCACTCTTTGCTTCCTGCCAACCAGCCAATGCTCCACCCATTCTGCTATCCTACCCGTAATTCCATGACCTCTCATCTTATTAATCAGTCTCTTGTGAGGCACCTTATCGAAGGCCTTTTGGAAGTCTAAGTACACAACATCTACTGCCTCTCCCTTATCCACCCTACCTGTGATTTCTTCAAAAAACTCCAATAGGTTGGTCAGGCAGGATCTTCCCTTCACAAAACCATGTTGGCTAGGACCTATCTTGCCTTGCGCCTCTAGGTATTCCGTAACCCCATCCTTGAGGATAGATTCCAATAATTTTCCCACCACTGACGTCAGACTAATAGGTCTGTAATTTCCTTTATGCTGCCTCCCACCTTTCTTATACAACGGAACTAAATTTGCGACCCTCCAGTCCTCCGGAACCATGCCGGAATCTATCGATTCCTGGAAAATTATCGCCAATGCCTCCGCTATCTCTAAAGCCACCTCCTTCAGAACCCAGGGATGCACCTCATTCGGTCCGGGAAACTTATCAGTCTTTAGCCCATTTAGTTTTCCTAGCACCTTCTCCCTAGTAATCTTAACTGAACTCAGTTCCATTTCGTGAGACTCCTGACTAGCCGGCACATTGCTGATGTCCTCCATGGTGAAGACCGATGCAAAATATTCATTCAATTCCACTGCCATCTCTCTATCGTCCATTACAATACCTCCTGCACCGTTATCAATTGGTCCTATATCAACCCGTGTCTCTCTTTTACTCCTTATGTATTTAAAAAAACTCTTAGTATCCTTTTGAATGTTATCCGCCAACTTCCTTTCATAATTCATCTTTTCTTTCCTAATGACCTTCTTAGTTTCTCTCTGCAGGTTTTTAAAAGCTTCCCAGTCTTCTGTTTTCCCACTAATTTTTGCTTCTTTGTATGCCGCCCCTTTTGCTTTTATTTTAGCCTTCACCTCTCTCGTTATCCATATTTGTGCCTTTTTTCCATTCAAAACCTTCTTTTTTCTTGGAATATATCTATCCTGCAATTTCCTTATTTCCTGTAGAAATTCCTTCCATTTCTCCTCCGCCGTCCCTCCAGCCAGCTTACTCTTCCAATCAATTTGGGCCAACTCTTCTCTCATACCCTTGTAATTTACTTTATTCCACTGAAATATCGATACACCAGTTATCAGCTTCTCCTTCTCAAACTTGAAACTGAACTCAATCATATTGTGATCACTGGTTCCCAGTGGTTCCTTTACCTTTAGTTCCCTAATCACCTCCGGTTCATTACACAGCACCCAATCCAAAACAGCCGATCCCCTGGTGGGCTCTTCAACAAGTTGCTCCAGAAAAACGTCCCTTAGACATTCCACAAACTCACTCTCCTGAGTTCTACCGCCTTGCTGGATTTCCCAGTCCACCTTCATGTTAAAATCCCCCATAGTTATCTTCACATTGTCACTCTGGCATGCTTTTTCTACCTCAAACTGCAACTTATCGTCCACTTCCTGACCGCTATTAGGGGGCCTATATATGACTGCTACTATTGTCCTTTTACCCTTGCTATTTCTCAGCTCCACCCATAAGGATTCCACCTCCTCTGACCCAATGTTCTTCCTTTCTATTGATTTTATATCACTACTAACCATCATGGCCACACCTCCCCCTCTGCCTACCCGCCTATCCTACCTATACACTGTGTACCCCTGGACATTCAGTTCCCAATCACATCCATATATGTATATAGTCATTAATTTTCAAATAACTTTGAAGTGTATTAACAGCAGCAACTTGTATTTACACAATCACATTCAGAACAAAACATCCCAGAACACTTCAAAGAGCTCCAATGAAGCAAAAAAAAACAGGAGCAAGTTTAAGGGAGACATTTTCGGGAGAATGACAAAAGGTTCGGGCAAAGATAGGTTTATAAATTTCAAAAGAGTATATGAACATTTATCTTAGTGTTTTTTTGTTTGACTCTAACGTGTTCAAATTGACAACCAAGTGTCTCTTGATTACAAAATGCCTGATCTTCAGCGGCTCAGACTGAGAGCTTTGGATGTCTGGATGTCATGAAAGATGCTGTTTAAATTGTGAGTGCATTATCAAAAATTCAATTTTAATTCATGCAAACTTTTTTTTAAAAAAAGCAGACTGGTTTGAATGTGGAACTTGCTGCCATAGAAAGCATGACGGAAATAGCATTGATGTATTTAAGGGGAAGTGAAATGTATGCAAGGCAAAATGGAATACATGATCTATAGGTAACATGACAAGAAATAAGGTGTGAAGGGATTCAGACCATAAGCACTAGAATGGACCGATTACTGTGCTGGAAATCTGTACAGTTTTTCTGCTTCATGATAGAAGCTACAGTACACTTGGTCTGAATTTTTGGCTAACTACCTAAATATATTCCATTTGCAGGCTGTCAAGTAGTTCAGCACTAAAACTCTGTTGTACTTTTTAGGATTAAACCAATCCTTAGATTAATTTTTAATTTTTTAAATTTTATTTACAACGTGGTAACAGGCCCTTCTGGCCCAACGAGTCCACGCCACCAATTTTAAACCCATATTAACCTACCTGTACGTCTTTAGAATGTGGGAGGAAACTGGAGCACCCAGAGGAAACCCACGCAGACACGGGAGAATGTACAAACTCCTTACAGACAGCGACGGGAATCGAACCCCGATCGCTGGCGCTGTAATAGCGTCGCGCTAACTGCTACGCTACCATGCTGCCCTTATATTAAATATAAGGTATTAAATATATTTCTCTTCCAAGAAATACAGAAAATACTGGAAACATATTAGGACATGGCATGGCAAAAAACAAATCAGGTACAAATTCTCCAAATATTTAGGTGTTCCTGAAGAGCAACAGCACTGTTTATTGTAGGTAATGCATACTTGCTATTGGTTTTCTTTACTGCTCTGTATGACTGAAAGCTTGGATAAGGCATGGCACTGTGATACAACTTTCATTAACCAGAGGAGACTAAATGGGAAAACACGACACAGACAATACAAATCCACAGTAAATCCATTATACTTAAAATGGCTGCCAGAACATTACAAGAGCTTGGACCAAAGGAAAGAGAAATAGCTAAACAGAAGCATATGAGAAATGAAAATAAACATAGCAAATATGATAAAAGCAACGATTTAGATTGCTGATGGGCATTTTTCCACTCTAGAAACACATCTCCCATTTGCAATACACAGTTAGTTTACAAATAAATCGTTCACACACACTCACCAAATCAATTTTTCGCAACTATCTCAAATCAAACACAAGGATTGGTTTTAAACAAACTGCACAGCAAGTGATGTTCCATTGTAAGTCCTTTATGTGGCATCTCTCTAAGTGCTAAAGAATGAAATTGAATGTCAGTGCTTGGATATATAAAAAAATTGTAAGTGTACACCCTGTGTGGTCACATATTGATGAAAACAGGAGATAAAATTCCAAAGTCATAGATTAATTTACCCTACTTCTGGCATTGCACAAGGTCAATGTAATGGATTTTGGAAGCAGAGTATAATACACTATTGTCACTATAAAATCCATTCAGAACCGACTGGGGATGATTTCTTTTTTGTAGGCAACTGTCTCTAAAAATAATAAGACATAGCATAACTTCAGTGTTATTATCCAGTGGTCAAGATTCAATCTTCTTCCATTTCTTTTGAAAATGGTTGAAGTCCATTTTTCATGCAATTAGTGATGATACAAAGCAAATACAGATTGAATTATCTCTATTGAAGCCAGTTAGAAATTCTATTTATATGGCACTTCTGAAAAGTTAAAGATATCTCAAATAGCTTTACTATTGTTGATGTACTGTCAGCATATGGTTACTTTTGTAGAATAGAGAACATGACAACTAATTTGTGCATAGCTAGGTATCACATAGAATCAGTGAAACAAGTAATTAAATAATCTACTTGGGGTGTTGGGTGAGGGATGTGTGGGAAAGATAGTAGAAACTCCGCCTGTCCCTCTTCAGATAGTGGCATGCAAAAGCAAATTAAGTAAAATCAAGTATAATAAATACCTCAAATTCTCTTCATTTCTGATCACGTGGAAATTCCAAGATGTGCACAATTCTGGCACGATAATGAAAGTGAGAGGAAATGTCAGCTCTCTACACTAGCCATAAGTTTGTGATTTGAATACACTTTCTATTTCAGGAAAATTATCTCCTGCACAGTGAAACTCAAGTTCTCTGAAGAGGAATTTCAAATTCTTGCTGTTTATAATTCAAGAGAATTGCATCCAATGTTAACAAAGGGGTGGTTTTGTGGGTGGGGCAATTTGAAACTGCAGACTAATGCTTGGCATTTGTACCCTAGAACCAAATGACAGTGTACAACCAATTAAAAACAGAAAACCCTTTGAAAACACGGTAGCTGCATGATACATATGCGATAGGACATTGGTCATGCACAGATATCTTCAATTTATGACCGGAAAATTCAAGCCCTCAACTGCCTTGGAAGAGACTACTGAAGAAATAGAAGTTGATATTAGATGTCTTCCTCATATGCAGTGGTAAGATCATGCTCTCATTGTCAGTAGTGACCCTGGTAAGTAATTATACTTTAACACACCTAGAAGATATATTATAAATAGGAATATTTTATGCCCACAATTAGTTCAGCATTCCTTCAAGGTGTAACCTCACAAGATACTTAGCAAGCAAAACTCAAACCTGTAGGCGCTGAAAATCTGAAGGAAAAATAGAAAATGCTGAAAACACACAGCAGGTTCGGCAGCATCTGTAGATAGAGATCCCTGAAACCTGAACTCCTTAAGACATTTTTTAAGAACCCTACTCAATACTGATAAGTCTACAACCTTATATTATCGCTGCTTTTGTCCTCACAGATACTGCCCAACCTGCAGAGTGTTTCCAGCATTTTTGACATTTGTTTCAGTACTGAGTTGATTAAAAGACAGAAATAAATTGTTCTTATGCACTTGCCAATCTGCAATAATTTATTCGTCACCTTTTGATGTCAGTAACATTTCACATTGCCTCACGTGCAACAGGTTTCCTAAAGTACAAATGGGCTTGCAGTGTATGCAAGAGGAGAAGTTATCTTGCACATAGCAGGAATCCCCCATGTTACAATCAGATGTTGCACCCAGAGTCTGTCTACTCTGCACACTTTCAACATGTACTCACCATTTGGAAGTGACTTGCATACATAGAGCCTAGTCTTTGTTACTGGAACATAAGAAATAGAAAATAGGTCCCCAGAGACTTTTCCTGAGACTGCTCTGCCATTCAATAAGTCATGACTGATCTGGCCTTGGTTTCTGCTCCAGTTTCCTGCCCATTGCTCATAACCCTTTAATGTCATTTTCACAATGGTCCTCATATAAGCCACCACGATGAGCAAAAATTAAATGTACAGTATATATCAGGAGTCAGGTCTATGTTGGAGCATCATTTTAAAATACACAATCTGAACTGCATGCCTTAAATAAAAGATACCAAGATGGGCAAGACGCAGTTATTTTGTTAATTGCCTCATGGGAAAGGCAGTTGGAACTTGACCGTGGTTGGGGCACGAGCGAATTATGTGCCTTCAGTGGTTGCATATTGTCACTGATGCAACATTCATTCTAATTTAAGCATTTAATCAGCATGTGACATAAAATGACTTATCGGGGCTGTAACCAGATTTGCAAATTGCTAATGGCAACAAATGTCAAATCACAGCTGTGTAGAAGTCAGGATAGTCCAGATGTGACATTTGTCAGGCTGATGTTTTCACTGGCAGTGCTAGATGCCAACTTTCCCACATCACCCATAGGCATTTAAATGAATGAGCACATTAATAGAATATTTAACGTGCTCACACTCTCTGCTTATACCCATGAAGTTACTCTTATGTTAAATCTCACATGAGTCCTCACTGGTGCTGTGCACACCATTTCTTCAAAGCAAGATAGAAACTCATCTTCCTCCTGGCCAAGCCCATTCTTTAAAAGACAGCTTTCAGGCTGACATGACAAGACAGGGAGAGTTGATGTTAGCTAGTGTTCTTCTGTAGTGTCAGCACAGCTGCTACTGGCTTTGCCTCTGAAGGAGCTCTGTGAGATCTCACTGACAATTCTACAAAAGGACTAATGACACCCTGTCAACCAAAATTGTCATTGGTCCCACCTATGCTTATGGTAGGCGTGAATTCAGCTTCAAAAGTTGGGAGGGATTTTCTCACATTTCTTTCACAGAAATATTTCATTTAATATTGTTCAATAATAATCTTTTACATGATTCCACAAAGAAATTGATACACACGTAAGCTGTGCCTCCATATTTCTTCCTCACGTTAACAGTAGCTATACAATTAAGATGCCCATTACAAAACAAAACTATTTTTAACACGAAAGCTCCATTTCTCAATTTTAAATGTTCTAATTTTGCAACAATATATATCTTTTACTACACAATACCAAAATGTACTAAGTATTTCACCTTGTTAGATCTGATGATACAATAGAATAGTGTATTACAAATAAGGACGGAAAATGCCAGAAACTCATCAGGCAGCATCCACGGAGTGAGAAACAGAATTAATGTTTCAGGTTGAAGACCATTCTTCAGAACTGGGAAAATTGGAAAAACAAATTGGCTTTAAGTTGCAGAGAGAGTTGTGGAGGAGTGGATAGGACAAAGGGAATATCTTCGTTGGGTACGGCCGGGGTTGCTGAGTTGATCCCACTGTATATGGAGTTGTCAACTTGATAACAAAGAGAAAACAAGCAAACTATTCTTGTTAATCTGTCAACCAGATGAAGGGCCTTCACCTGAAATCTTAACTCTGATTGTCTTTCCACAGATGTTGCCTGACCTGTTGAGTTAATCCAGCATTTTCTGATTTTATTTCAGATTCCCAGTTTCACTTCAGATTTCTCACTCCTTTTTAAATGGAAATGTCTGAAATGCTCAAGCACATACCAAAGACAAAATATGACGTCAGCCGATTAACTGAACATTTATAGTTCCCCAGCAGTTGGCAATGTATTCAAATGACAAGCTGCTAGATTCAGATTACGCAAGATAACAGACTGCAGATTGAGTTTGTAAGCAGACGACGTCACTCACTAGGCTACACTGCTTAAAACATTGTTAAGAATATTAACGTTGCACTTCAATAAGCACTGATGCAATATCTAAAGAAGACTCTGATATATTAAATCTAGTTTGGGCTTCTCAAAGCCACTTTTCATATTTGATAATGTCTAAGTGCCCAAGGCTGACATTACAATATGCAGCATCTTGCCACAAAGCTCACTGAATGCTCACAGTCTTGTATGAAAAATTAAAATACCTGCTACTGCAGCTTCATATCTTTGCAAACACGAAGAGATGTTTTCCTAAATCTGTTTATTCAAAAAACAACAATGTAACTGCAATTTGTTTTCAATTTTTAATTTAAAAAATACTGCTCTGCTTATGGATCCAAGCAACATTAGACATGTGAGACAGATGGTTTTTACTTAAAATCCATTTGAATTCTGAACAGAAATATTATTCTCTCACGCATCCACACAGTCATTTCAGCTTGCAAATAGATGGTATCACTTAAAAAAATGGAATATGTCTCTTTACCATAAGAAACAGAGGATTATAATAGTTTTAAGACGTCCATGTTCTTTCTATTCATTTTCCTGTTGATTCGACTTCTTCTTAGCATCTGCCCTCCCCCTCTCCAGTCATTCATTCCGTCTTATGAGATCTTTCACCCTTCGGCAATGAAAACAATAGCTTTCATGGCCCCTTCTAAATTTAGTCAAGGAATTTTAACCTTGCTGATTTGTAAATGAGCATATCCACATTAGTGCCAGTGGCACAATTTTAACTGCTGGAAAAGTGTTTAAGAAAAACAAACTGGAAAACTTCTACATTGCTGTAATTAATCCTTTTAGACCTGTTCACATACAATGTCTTTAACCAACTCTGAACACCAATTCGATTTAACATGTCCTCTTCTTGAATACCTTGGCTAAATTGTAGAAGTTTTCCTCCAAGCCCCAAAATACTTATCCAAAAGCATGTAATGGAATTTATTCTGATTACATGAAAACAACGACTTACTTCTTTGATGCAGTAGATGATCCTAAGGCAGTAGCTGATGATACTGACCCACAGAAGGATACGAAGAAGGTTGGAGGAACAACACCTCATATTCCGCCTTGGGAGTCTCCAACCTGATGGCCTCAACATCGATTTCTCGAACTTGCGGTAACCCCACCCTTTCTTTTTCTAACCCCCCCCCCCTTGTCTTCCCTTATTCCTCTGGCTCCCTTCCCCCACCTTGATGATCTGCCCATCACCTCTCGTCCCACCCCCATCCGTTATTCCATGGTCCACTGCCCTGTCCTACCAGATTCCTTCTCCTTCAGCCTTTTGCTTCTTCCACCTATCACCTCTCAGCTTATTACATCTTCCCCTCCTCCCCCACCCACCTACCTTCCCCCTCTCACCTGGACTCGCCTCTCCTCTGCCTGGGTGTCCTCCTCCCCCTCCCCCCACCTTCTTATTCTGGCTTCTACTCTCTTCCTTTCCAGTCCCGATGAAGGGTCTCGGCCCAAAACGTCGACTGTTTATTTCCCTCCGTGGATGCTGCCTGACCTGCTGAGTTCCTCCAGCACTTTTTGTGTATTGTTCCAGATTCCAGCATCTACAGAATTTCTTGTGTCTCCAAAGGATACACTAATATGGACGATTAAAACCTTGGTTAAAGAGATAGGTTTTAAAGATCAGCTCTAAAGTAGGAGAGATAGGCAAAAGGTGCATAGTAGTGGATTCAGAACTAAAGACTTTAGCAGCTGATAACAACAAAGGTACAATAAATATCATGGATGGCAAAAAGATGAGAGTCATAGAACTGAGATCTCAGACTATTATAGGACTGTCATATCTGTGTAAATCAGCTGCAAGACCTGATCCCAAATGATGTAAATTCACCTGTGAAGGGATCTAACATTGCACGGCTGAACTTCTCCATCTATAAGCAATTTTCAAAAACCATGCAACTAGCAACAGAATGTCCTTGGGATGTGGGAGGGAACCAACTCTCCAGGAGGGAAACCCAAAGAGAACATGGAAATTCCACAATGACAGCACCCCAAGTCAGGATTGAACCCAGGTCACTGAAGCTGTGGGGCAGCATCAATTGCATGTTTCATTATCTACCTGATGCACAAAAGCAATTCAGCAAGGCAATTTCAAGTAAATGATCCTGAAAACTATACCAACTACCGTGATGGGCAACTGTAGCAACATAATGGAAACATTTTCTCTCTGTTCATCTCCTTATCAAACTGAATTGGATATCTATCAAAACTCTATCATCACCTGGTCAAAATTTGACCCCCTCCCCCCTGCCCCAATGGTAAGGCAATAAGCAAGTGAAATGTAGTGTGAGACAAAATACAGAATGAAATTTAGATTCACAGAAGTTTAGAGAAGGTGGATAATGGGAGGTCAACTAGTATAATATTGGAATAGGTAACGGATGCTAAGAATAATGTTTTCAAGCTGCAGGTCAGCTGAAATTGGAAACTACTGGGGGAAAAATAATGTTGTGGAGGTGATGGAGAAGTGATAGGATCAGGATGTTGAATATCATCTCAAAGTTGCTTTGTTTCATTTGTTTTGTGAAATCTTTTCAGGCTCTGGGACACCTGAGACATTGAGATAGGATCCACATAGTCGTGATGAAATTCATTGTTTTCATCTGTAATGACTAATATTATTTAAAAGTGAGAATTAAAAAAAACTTAAGCTAAAACTACAGTGAATGGACTTGCAACGATGTTTTGACAGTGGGCTGTGTTGGGAATCAGAACATTTTTGAGATGGATGTACAAGGATGTCATTTACTGAGTATTTACCAAACATAATCTGACACAGCAAGGTCAGAAACACCACACAGAATGCTTGATAGTCTGCAGTATGACAAGAATTTGTATTTCTGCAGCACCTTTTAACATTATAACAGTCCCAATGTGCTTCACAAAATTTGACTTTTAGCCACATAAAAAGGTATCAGGACAGATGAGCAAATGCCTGGTCAGTGAGTTAGGTTTTAGGGAATAGTTGAGAGGTGGACAGGCTGAGCTACAAAGCACCTCTATCGTAACAAATTGCCACACTTGCACGGACTATGTGGCATTCCATCTGATTTTGGTAATGAAAGGACTGAGGTAGGCAGGGAATTGGGTTTTGAGATTACAGCTAGGCCTTGGGTAATGAAAGTTACTCCCTCTCTCAAGCAGTGCAAAACTGTGATACACCATCAGTACTTTTCCTGATCCACAGCACCTGACCCTGCCTACACCCCAAATAAAAATAGAAAATGCTGGAAATACTCGGGTCAGGGCACATCTGTGGGAAGAGAAACAGAGTCAATGTTTCAATTCGAAGAACCAGTGTCAGATCTGACAAAGGTTCTTCAACTGAAACATTAACTGTTTCCCTTCCCACAGATACAACTTGACCTGCTGAGTACTCCCGGAATCTTGTTTTTTTTCATTTTTCACCTGCCAATGTCCTGCGTCAGTTCTCCAAATAGAAGGTGACATTGCAAAAAGATGATCTGACAGAACTTCCATTCTCTGCTCTTTTCTATACCATCATCTGCCCTCCCTCTGACCACCCCACCTCCACCCTGCCATTACAAGAAAAATTAAACAACTCTATTTCAATCTTTGTAGCTCGGTGATGCAAGAGTTGATTCTCTACTGGGATCATCATGAATATATAATTCATTTATATTTTCCCCTGCAGTGACTAGAGTACTGATTTCAATGGTTCCAGAATTAACCGTGAATGAAATAAACTACCCTACAGCTTTTGTTAGGTTAATTATGAGCTGTAAATAATTCATCCCTCTTTCAATAATGGAAGAGTGTAATATTTATAAATCAAGGGAGTCGGTTTTTGAGGGTTACTGCTGAGTAATTCTTCCAATTCAGTTGCTGTTTCCTGATATATTCTTTCAGATTTGACAATGCATAAAATGAAAATTTTCTAATATTTAGTGGCAACATATTCCATGATAAAGTGACCAGATTATTGCCCTCTTCATTTCAAAACTCCAGTTGAATGGGGCCATCCATGAAGTGACAACCCATGGCTGTGAATATTAGACTTCCAAGGTACTGCTGCTAACAACACTGATGACAATCAATGTCTTGTTCAATCAATTACAGATCAATACAGCTATGAAAAGGTTGAAAGAAAACTAATTTTACTTGCCTTTTAATATTTTAAAAACAATATCTGTCGCAAAACCTCAAAAAAAACCTCTTTTACAAGCCATTTACAGAACCACGAAGCGATTTGTGACATTCTACTGTGTTGGAAGTTTCTACACCGTCGCAGGATATGGCAGTCTGATTTCAATTGATTACCTAGATTCACATTATTTACTATGATATTTAACATAAGTGAAACAGATCTCCTGGCATTTCACTGACATGGCCATTCTGATTAGAAAGGCAACAGATAACTAGGAATTTTTCTCTTGTTCACATCTCTTAATGTATTTTATGAATAAAAGAGCAGTTGAACAGATTAATATTTTGAAAAGTAGAATATTCAGTATCAATTAATGTATGAGAAATTTCTAACTTCCTGGATAAAGGGGTGACATGAGGTACACGATGTGCAGAGTGTATAGAAAAAGAATGCACTTACTAAATCTAAGCTGAAATCTGCAGTTCCATTTTGAATGCAAATGCTTAATAAAGTCTTCAGATTATTCAAATATTGTTAGTAGCTTCCTCTTTGTATTGTTCACTGCAAGATAAATTGTACTCCCTTTTGTGACAATAGCATCATTGGAATACAAGCACAGAAGAATAGAATGTTAGGATGTTATCTCACCACAGTGCACTCCCACTTGTCATGGCAACTGGTTGGGCAACTCACCTGCTCAAGAGCTAGCCAGCCACTTAATATCAGTAAATATGCATGCTTCAAATTTCAGCAGCTTTAAGTGTACAAGAGTCGGATTTCCTAGACCTCGGAGCCCACTTGGGCTTCAGAAGCAGCAAGAGTGTTTCCTATCTCAACCTTGCATAGTAACCTGCTCCAACCAGCCTGTCTGAACTGCTTTTGGCAGTCCCTTTGCCTGGATGACTTCCTTCCTCCTCCAAGATTGTATCACAGGCCTTTCCTCCCGACTGTCAACTACTTCTTAATTGGATCAGTCGCTGGCTAAGAGTTTGAATTTGGTTCCACCATCAAAATCTGCAGGAGTTTCAAATTTGAAACTATAACCCACATCCATAAGACAGCCCTCACCCAACCTCCACAAATATTTGACCCTGAGTGTTCAATTCTTACTATGGCAGTTTGACAATTTGAATGCATTTATTTGGAAATTAAGTCGTCGTTACCATGCACTGTCAAAAGAAAACAATTGGTCATTAATATCGTTGAGAGGAATCTGGCTACTCTTGCCCAGTTTGTTCTGTCTGTGACTCCGTCCTCCACTTGGTTGACTCTTAACCAAGTGCCATGTGATATACTAACAAGACATAAATTACATCATACTTGGACACAAATGCTGAGTTTGCCAGTAATATCCACAAACCAAGAAAGATATATTTTCAAAATTAGGTGACATCAGTTATCAGTTATGACTCCTTATCCCCTGGCACCTTTACCAAGCAACATTAAATCAGCCACAGCAATTTATAGGGCAGAAAAATCAAGACCACATTGAGACAGTACTATAAAAGAAAGCAGGAGAAGTAAAGGAGGGTGGTGAGGTAAACTGTATTGAAGCCTATTAGGATTGAGCAGATGCAGGCATCACATTTGCATATTATATAAATGCACCTGTAGAGGAGATTCTCTTTTATCATTCAATTAAAAGTAATTCTGTTCTTTAAAATTCCAACAGAACCCATTTCCACCAGACTTATTTTTCACTACAGCAAATGTTACTTTGAACTGGTATTCAAGTTTTAAACTGTTACTTTCCTTTCTTCGGCACCTAACAAGCTTCATTGATTTTTGTCTACTTCAAGTACAACAAAGTAATTGATGTCATTGAAATTTCATTCATATTGTATTGGCTGAAGCAGAGTATTTAATCAGTGCAAGCATTCCCTTTACAATTGTTCAATGTGCCTTGCAACAATGGTGTAAAGCTTTAGAATCCAAATTAGATATAAATAATTACCAGAACATCAATATTTGTTGTTCAGATTTCAGGTTTTGTCAGCAGATAAATAAAGGGAATCATTGCTACATTTATTTTCCATTCTTTTGATAAGGTTGCTACAAATATCTCTATTATTTGTTTTTAATGAACAGGCTTGTCCTGAATTGTTGACCATGAATATAAATCAGCCAGGATTCTTGCTCCTGATCACTATTCAATGACTAGTACAGAAACTGCATTGTTAAGAGAGCACTGGTTCAGGTTAATATCTGATCCTTCTCCCTGTTAATAGCAATTGCATGACTCTGTTCCCCAAATTAAATCTATGCCTCAAACAAAGTACCTCAATATGTATTAGGCCCCTCAGTAAATCTAATAACTTTGAAAGGTATTATATAAATCACTCAATGGCAAAGTGCCAGAGGCAAACCATGGTCATGAGCCAACATTTTGAGGTAAGGAAAGAATTGATGAGAACAAAGATCCATAACGTTCCATTCGAAGTTAGCTAATGCTTCAAACTTTTACATGATAAAAGAATGACATCATGCAAGAGAACCTGGTAGAAACAAAATGGTAGTCAACATACATTGCAAGCAAAGAGGAATTGAGAAATTTGGGGGCAATGGTCGAAATACAGAGAGGAATTTGATGAGTCAGTGTAAAATATTCCGACTGGAGAACGTAAGATTGTGCACCTCTCAGAGCAGGACGAGATTTGATTTGACTACCAGTCCGGTTTCAGCAACTTGATTGAAGATCACAATTGGCTTAGAAGTGTTTAAGCAGTTGTTAATGACATCAAGGTACAAGTCACCATTTTGACATTGGACAGAAGGCTAAATATTCATCTCCAGTCTTTCTTAGTGCACCTTTGACTGAACGTTCTCAATTCTTCTCCCATATTTGTGCATTAAAGTTCCCTTCTATACCTTATTTGAAGGGCTGGTGAATCCTCATGTCAATCACCTAGTTAATTATATCTACCCACACAGTTGTTTAATTACAGGGATACACGCACACAAGGCAGGCCACATCTCGCTCAGGCCCCAGCCCTGGAAGCTCACCCTTTTCTTTATCTCCTACATGCATTCACGTAATGCTTTCCCTACTTAATGACTCTAGATCCAGTTTTCAAACTGCTTTGTTGGTTTTGAGTCTGGAATCACCAGGGTTAGTAATGCAGGAGAATTCAATTGTAGTATTCAAGTTAGAACAGGATAAATATCTGAAAGGAACCAATTTACAGGGTCATGGGGAGAGAGCATGGGAGTGGGACTAGTTGGATTGCTCTTACACTAGAGCTGCTACTGACTCAAAGGGCCAAATGGTGCACCTATTCTGTTATGCTGTTTTAGCATGGTTCAACCAAACGGGCTTCCTGCAATTTGTCTGTGACAGCAGATGTCAGCTCAGTTTCACAACCTTCCAAGGATATGACTACAAAATGCTAGATGACACATCTAATATTAGCCAGATCAGCTTTTGTTGCTCAGTGATTTTAACCCAGCTTTATGCGCATTTGGTAATTGTCATAATTTCAGAATTTAACTCTTTCCCTTACCCAAGGTTAGACAGCATAACCCCATATAATAGTAGATATGTTCTGATCACACCTATACAATCGTATACATGAATACGGTTCTATACAAGTGATAAAAAGTATAATTGTAACCTCATCGAGCCATTACTGACCTGTTTACAACTTTTCTCTCAAAGGGGAGTTTACAATTCCACAGAGAATTCCACAGATTTTCTCTGCCTCCAAGGGTGTTGGAGGCCAGATCATCAGATATATTGAAGTAGAGGTAGATAAATATATGAAAGAGAGAGGAATTGAGGATTACATGGAACTGGCAAAGAAGAGGAGTTGAGGCCAGCATAGATCAGTGATGATCATATTGAAAGGCAGGGCAGGCTTGAGAGATTGTGCAACCTATTGCAGCTCCTATTTTCTTGTGTTCTTGTGTGACCAAAGAAGGGCTGAGATAAAAGAAGGGCTATTTAGATTTTGCATCTCTCGGTTTGCAGTCTTGCAGATTGAGGCAAATAAGAGCGCTCATCCAGATAAATTTATTTTAAAAGCTGATGAGAGTTTCTATTTGTACAATTCTTACAGTAAGTCTGCAAACCCTCCATCACCACATGATTGAAAAACCTCCCTCCCGTGCGACTTCCAATTGCTCAAAAATCTTTGCACCCTGGTTATTGACCTCCCTGCTAAGGGAAATTCACCCTGTCCAGGTTTCTCATTTTTTTTACACTTTGATTAAATTTTCACTCAGCCTCCATTGTCTCAAAGAAAACTACACCAGCCCAGCCAATCTTTCGTCAGCTATAGTTCTTCAGTGTGAGAATATTGTCATAAATCTCCTCTTAGCTTGTCTAGTACTCTCAATCCTTCCTGTAATGGATTGACCTCTACTGTACATAATGCTCTCTCTACAGCCTAACTGATGTTTTATACTGATATTTCAGCATGACTTTCCTATTCTTGATTTCTGTGCTTTGGCCAACTAATAAAGTATCCTATTTGCTTTCCTGATTACCTTATCTGCTCATCATTATACTTTAAGAGTTCTGTACACACATACTCAAAAATCTCTATCACTCTATGTTTCTTTGTATGCTCCATTTATTGTGTATTTACCTACTCTAAAACTTTGGAAATGTGGAAATTGAGAACCACTAACAATTGTTTAAAGTACAGCTATTGCAACCTGAGAAATTCCAAATTCTCCATGATTAACTAGTGTTAGATGCTGAGGGATTTGAGGCAAGATTTATGCTATGTCATTAACTATACATGTTTCCAATTATTTAGAATCCATACAATTTTATTGACACTGCCATTGCATTCATGAAATTCTTACTAAATGTATCACACCAATTTATTGTCAGAGCAAACTTAAAACCAGTGCTTGGTCTACTGTGGATACAAGCATACAGTACATCTATAAAATAAAATAAAACCAGAAAATGCTGAAAAAACTCAGCGGGTTAGGCAGCATCTATGGAAAGAAAAACAGAAAATGTTTCAGGTCTGAGACCCTCCATCAGAACTGAGAAAGAGAGAAAACAAATTAGTCTAAATAGCAGGGAAGGAGAAATAATGTAGCTGTTGAAGGGCAATTAAATCCTTTGGTCTGTAAAATGTGTTACTAATGTTGTAAAGTCAGGGTAATGTTGTATAGTCTAGCCTCCCGGGATATGCCCAGCAGAAGCAAAACTCCACCCCTTTTACTCCCCCCCCCCAACTCTTTTGTCTTTCCTTATTCCTGTGGCTCCCTTCCTCTACCTTGATGACCTGCCCATCTCCTCTCCCCCATCCTTTATTCCATGGTCCACTGCCCTCTCCTGCCAGATTCCTTCTTCTTCAGCCCTTTGCCTCTTCTACCTATCACCTCTCAGTTTATTACATCTTCTCCCCCTCCCCCATCCACCCACCCACCTTCCCCCCCTCACCTGGACTCGCCTCTCACTCAGACTTACCTATCACCTGCCCGCGTGTGCTCCTCTCCCTCCCCCCATTTTCTTATTCTGGCTTCTGCCCTCTTCCTTTCCAGTCCTGATGAAGGGTCTCGGCCTGAAATGTCGACTATTTATTTCCCTCCATGGATGCTGCCTGCTGTGTCCCTCCGGCACTTTTTGTGTGTTGCTCCAGATTCCAGCACCTGCAGAATTTTTTGTGTCTCACATGCCCAGCAGGTCAGTCTAGACAAAAAAAAGAATATAGGGATGGCAGGCAAAAATTGCCAGTCCTGATACAAACAGAAAGAAAGAGTGAGTAATCTAAAGTTGGAGAATTCATTATTGAGTCCCGCAGGTGGCAATGTGCTCAGATGAAAGATGAGGTGTTGTTCCTCGAGTTTGCTCTGGGCCTCATTGTAACAGTGCAGGAGGTCATAGATGGAGAGGTCAGTGTGGGAGTGAGATGGAAAATTGTTTTCTCTCTTTCTCAGTTCTGATGAAGATTCTCAGACACGAAACATTAACTCTTTTTCTCTCCACAGATGCTGCCTGTCCTGCTGAGTTTATCCAGTATTTTCTGTTTTTTATTTCAGGTTTCCAGTGTTTGCAGTTTTTATTGATTTTCATTTATAAAAATATACCACAGGCAACCCAGCATACCTGTGCAGCTTGTTGAGACAGCTGTCCGATTATCCCCACATTCCTACTTATGAATGTTTCTCTCTTCCAGTATTGTTCACTCCCTTCAGAAAGCTACGACTGATTCTGCTTTCAATGTGCTTTCAGACAGCACTCTCCAGATCACAGCAACCCGCTGCTTAAGACATCCTACCATGGGCCACCTCTGGTTCTTTTGCCAATACCATCAACTCAGTGTTCCCCTGCCACTGAACCCAGCTTCTCCTGATTTACTCCATCAAAACCATGATGCTCTAACAGCAAAGATTAATTGCAAATCTTCATCCATCATTTTCTATGGAAACATACTTATTTAAAATATTTCTTAAGGGCAGCTTTTTTAAGTCCATAATTTTACAATTATATGTGTAAAACTTGCAAATTTCTCAACTGTTCATCATTTGGATTCGAGTGGATATAAATGAAATCAAAGCTCCTCAGTTGGTTCTACATGAAGCCACTATTTTCCCAATTCAATTAATACTTGTCCACCAGCACGTTTTGCAGCCGACTCACAACCAGGAGTATGAGTACATGACATAACAGAAAGACTTTTGGCACTTCAGTGTGTTTACTTTTGGAATGACTGCAAGCCTAGTTACATGACACCATCTATAGGTAAAATTAGAAAGTACAAATCACATGCTGGATGCCGAAAGTTTTCTGCTCACATTTCAATTCTGCACTAACCATTAATTAAACAGTAGCATCACTCAGCCTGATAATTGACCTTCAAATGCATGCACATGCTTTGTTACATTCATGCTGGTCTTATCTCATCTCAGAGCATCTTTCAAAGTGCCATTGACAACAATCTCCAAACAAAAAGTCAGATGAAGCCAGAGGCAATTACTAGAACTACTAGAACTAAAATTAATAGACATTACATCTTTGTGTTGGCTTTGGATGGAATAAAACTGCCCTGGCTATAGATTTCCCATGGCACAATGTATGCTTCAGTGACCTTGGTCAAGGAAATAACTTTATGCTCATCATGTGATGGCCAAAATTGTTGGTGAAAGCCACAGATGGCAAGGGGAAGGGAGAAAGCTTTGCAACTGCCACAATGTGAATTTTCTTCAGCAGCTTCATGGCAGGAACCAGATATTAATTTTAATGGACAGAAAAAAATCATTGAGCCATGTCAATCTTTCCAATATCTTCTGCTGGCATTCCTAACTCTAGATTGGGAGAGCTACAATTGTACGTTTACCTCACTACGCAGACCTGTAGATGATAGACCTTTACATGATACACAATGCTGCTATGGCAAGTTTCCAACTTCCTGTCATGTTTGATCAAAGACTAATAAGTGTGTACTGCTCCATGAGTTCGAATCACACTCAGTACCTCTGTAATGTTGAAGCCGATGGCCCTTGGCATTATACAAGCCAAAAGCCCAGTGGTCTGAATTTTGATTTTGCCAAGTAAAAGAGCAAGGAATGTCTTTTATCTGTAACCCACAGAACAGACCTCCATTGCAGTGCCTTCGGAGAGTTGTAGGGTCTGCTGAAGCTGCTGACAAGAAGTGTCTCAGTGCCTCTGTGCAATATTGGGGCTGCTTTTCTCAGTCAGCTTCCATCACTCATTGCTCGAGCGAAGACTTGATGTTTGCTGAACAGAACTTGCAACATTTATGACCTTGGGCTGAATAGGAAACATTACAGTTCAGTTTGTTGGAAGAATCATTGACTGACATAGAACACAATGATGTCGATAGCTGATGGTAAGGTGTTGACCCTTTCTGCTCCTTTCAATGATTCTGTTACCAGCAAAAGAATTTAACTTTTGATGAGCCTAATAATCAATAAACTCAGAGGGGAAAGAGATGAGGAGCCACTGTACTTTGACAACACAACATGCTGCAGATTTCCTGTAACCAACTGCAATCATGAATGACATCTGGACAATACTGAATTCAATAACTTCAAGAAACTTGATTTCTCTGTCTTCATCATTTTACCCATCTCTGATATTAGCTCAGCTTGTTTGTGAGAAAGATGTGGGGAGGCCTTTGGGTTATGGACACGCTAAGTGTATGGGCAAGGACAGTATAGATAGAATACAATGTGGAAAAATGTGAGATTAGCCACTTGGGTAAGAAAAAAAGGCAAAAGTGTTGAGTGATTGAATACTGTGCATTTAGAGGGACCTGGAAGTCCTTGAATGTGAAGCATTGAAAGTTAAATACAGGTTCATCAAGTGGTTGGGATATGTTGGTCTTTATTTAAGATAAGATTTCTTTATTAGTCACATGTACATCGAAACACACAGTGAAATGCATCTTTGCGTAGAATGTTCTGGGGGCAGCCTACAAGTGCCACCATGCTTCCTGCGCCAACATACATGCCCATGACTTCCTAACCCATACGTCTCTGGAATGTGGGAGGAAACTGGAGCACCCAGAGGAAACCCACGCAGTCATTGGCAGAACGTACAAACTCCTTACAGACAGCGGCCAGAAGTGAACCCAGGTTGCTGGCGCTGCAATAACATTACGATAACCGCTACATTACCATGCCTGCCCCTATTCAAAATGAATACTTCAAAAGGATTTAAGTTGAAGAGTAAAGATGTCTTGCTTCAATTATATGGAACCTTAGTGAGAACTCACCTGGTGCAGGTCTCACTAAGTACAGGTCTCATATAATGTACAGGTCTCATCCCCCAGTGTAAGGAAGGATATAGAACATAGAACAATACAGCACAGGAACAGGCCTTTGACCCACAATGTCTGTGCTGACCATTGTGCCAATTTAAACTATTCCCATCTGCCTTCATATGGGTCTATATCCTTTCATTCCCTGCTTGTTCATGTGCCTGTCTAAATGCCTGTTAAACTTTGCTATGGTACCTGCTTCCATCATCTCCCTGGCTCACGTTCCAGGCACCTACCCCTCTCTGTGTAAAAAACCTGCCTCATAAATCTCCTTTAAACTTTCCTCCACTCACCTTAAAGCTATGCCCTCTAGTATTTGACATTGATACCATGGGAAAAAGACTTTGACGATCTACCTCATCTATGGCTGTCATAATTTTATATACTTCAATTAGGTCACCTCTCAGCCTCTGTCGCTCCAGAGAAAACAATCCAAGTTTGTCCAATCTCTCCTCATAGCTAATACTCTCTACACCAGGCAGCATCCTGGTAAACCTCTTCTGCACCCTCTCCAAAGCCTCCATGTCCTTTCTGTGGTGACCAGAACTGCACACAATTCTCCAAATGTGGCCTAACCAAAGTTTTATACAGCTGCAAAGTGACTTGCCATACTCCATATACACCTGTGATACAGAAGGAGTGCTACAAAACTTCATCAGACTGATTGCTGGGATGACAGGTTTGTCATATGAGGAGAGATTTAGCACACTGGGCCCATATCCTTGAAAGTTTAGAAAATTGAAAAGTTTTGCATGCTATCTGGAACCAGGAATCACAGTCTCAAAATAAGGGGTTGCCCTTCCAGGATGTATTGAGGAGAAATTTCTTCCACCTAGAGGGTGGTGATTCTTTGGAATTCTCCACCCAAGAGGGTTGTGGAGTCTCAGTCACTGAATATATTCAAGACAGATATCACTAGATTTTGCATATTAATGTTGCACTGAGGTGAATGATCAGCCATGATCTAGTGAATGGCAGAGCTGGAAAAAGGGACCAAGTGGCCTATTCCTGCTTTTATTTCTAATGTTCTGCCAGTCACACAAAGAATCGCTCCATTTCCAGACACTTCAAGGGTGGCACAAATTGATCAATTTTCTGTGAAGGTATAATGTATGTATAACAATGCTTAAAACCATCTTCCTATTGAAGCCACAGCTAGCAAATATAATATGCCAGGACAGAAGGCATAGTGAATTTCCATTCCAGATGTACCATTTAAAGAAATGTTAACCATGAATGGGTTAATAATGCATTCACAGGATCAGATGATGAGTGGGGAAGGTCAGCCTAATAACCTAATTTCTGCATGAAACAATGGAATCATGTGAGCGGGTGCAGAGTTAATAGATGATATAACACCTACATCCTGCCTTAATCCTAATAACTGGTGCTAGAAACAGACATGTTTGATCAGAAGTATTCTTATCCCTCTGAGGGTCAGTACATGGACTGGTGACCATTGAATGATAGAGAAATGGGGGCTATGTGGGAGGGAAGGGTTAGATAGATGTGAGAGCAGGATAAAATGTCGGCACAACGTCGTGGGCCGAAGGGCCTGTACTGTGCTCCAGTGTTCTATGTTCTAGAAGCATGCACACACATTTAAAATTGACCACTTTAGACAGACATATTAAACACATAATAACATATACCCACATCTTTAAGGTGCTGTTTGATTATTGGTGCAGGGCACTGTTTTGTGCTTTAGTGGAGCCAGAGATCACCAGTCCATGTACTGACCCTCAGAGGGATAAAAATATACCTGGCTCAAACCAATTCTTGCCAAATGTCTACCAAACGTCATTGTTGGATAGAGATTAAGAACAACAAGGGTGAATCATTCCCTGCCTAAGAACAGACACTGAAGTCAATTGTTGCATCTGTAATGCCACTGGGGGAATTAAACAGGAAACCTTCCTGATGATTGTGGCTCATAGGTCACCTCACTCATGTGGCAAAGGATCTATGTCGTACCAGATCAAGATCTAAATTTTTTAATCAGGTTTCTTAGAAAGAAAAATAATGGCTGCAAAATGGTCATTCTGAGTACATTTTCATCCATTCTCCACTGGACCATCACAAATTTCAGCTTGTGCAAATCATGAGCTTTTGTATGGTACAGAAACCTGACCAATAATTTGATCAGCATTTTTTAAAATTCTGATCTCTCAATTTGCTTTAGCCATTTCATGATGATCAATCAGAAAAAGATTCTGCTGCCCTCTGGGATACAAGTGCAGTTGCAGTTTCCTGGAGGATTGTATGTCTAAGTACAGAAGGGGTAATGTGCAGATTCTACTTATGTGAAGATTGTGGACACTAACAAAATTATGGTTAGTAAATTATATCAAGTAGCATCACTTGTGGTTCTATTAACATTTAATTTTCATTGTCACAATTGGATTGATGATACTTGGTAAACTGGGAGACACAAGGCAATCTTTGTGTGCTTGTATTCATTAACAACACTGCAAATGACAACACATTTTATTAGTGCATTAAATAGATGAAGGGAACTATTCTATTTCATCTTTGCACTCAACAACCAATTTTATCTTCTGGACTTCCTTCAGTGAAGTTTACATGGACCAAGCTTAGCCATCAAAACACTGCCGAATGCACTTAAGTAAGATAGTTTGCTGCTCCTGATGTGTTTCTTAAATATTGACTGCAGCTCACATGTAAAATCAATGTCATTTTTGACAGAAGACAAAAGCATGCCATGATATATAGAATTCCAGCTCACGTTGGACATAGCTTTGTCACAAGACTTCCCATCCTGTGCTCCCTCATTGGCCATCTGATACCTCCATCCTTGTGAAGCACCTCGTTCCAGACTCAACTGGAAAGCTAGTGTTTGTGGGAGCTAACTTTGCACGAGTATGCTGCTGCATTTCGTACTTCACAATGGAATTCATGAAGATTCTTCATTGGTTTTGAAGGGCTTCGGGGTATCCTGAGAATGGAATGTCTTATTTTTACCAAATGATCAGTGTCTGCTAGAATGTTTCTGAGCGTTTAATCTGACCTCTAGTGGTGCAGCTATCACAATATTGTTCAAGGGAAGTGTTTTGAAATCTTCCCATTTACAACCTCACAGTGGAACTGTGTAAGTTATGGTAAGGCCAAATAGCCTGATATTCATAAGTATATTATGAAGAAACTAATCCAAAGCTTTTCTGCTTTTGGAAATTGAATTTTGCTAAACAGTTTTTTGTAACGGCATTATGGGGATTACAGTCAAATACTACAGCTCTCACTTATAAAAGCTGTTTCCTTTTTCTGAGAAGTGTATTTTAAAATCAATTTGGAATATAAATCTATAAAGAAAGTTAATTAGTGGTACACAGTGACATGAGAAGGAGAGGGAAAGTGAAAAATGAGGAAAATGAACGCAAAAGAATAGGAAAGAACAGCTCTAGTTAAATACACAATGATCCTAAATTAGGTTATTTACTAAGCTAGTTATCAAATAACAAAGTCAACAAACTACTTATTGAAGGAAATTGCAGGATGGAAATTTCAAATTCACATTATGATTTTCTGTACAGCCTGCATTTACGGTGGGTAATATAATGAAACATACCAAAGCATTTCACAGGAATGTTATCAATCAAAAGGTTGACAAATAGAAGAAAAATCTTCTTTCTCCACTAGAAGAATCTCTAATTAAAGGAATGGCATTTTTATGGTGTCTGTCATGACCTCAAGGCACCCCAAAGTACTTAACAGTCAAAGAAGTACATTTGAAGTTCTAGTCAATATTATAGTATCTTAACTTAAAGATGAAAAATGCAATGAATGTAGGAAGTTGAGTGAGTTTGTTTAATGAAAAGAAAACATAATTACTTTTAATCCATTTAGAAGTAGGCACAGATCCACAATACTGGTTCGGTTTGCTCAGGAGAGGGAAATGAATCCCCAGTATGGGAGGGAATTTTGTGCTTATGGCAATTTTTCATGGCGGTGATTAGAGGAGTTTGGTTTGACCAATGCCTTTTCAGATTTTGTAACACAATTCATTCACACTGAGAAATATTCTCCAACACTAACTCAGAAATGAAGAAGGATAGGCCTTAAAAAACCTGATCTGCCATTCCATACCAGCTTCAGTCACATAAATGAGTGCTTTGCATATAAAAGGTATTACACAGGTCTACAAGTTAATTAGTTTAAAATGACTCGCTCTAGCGACTTAATTTGAAATAAATCAATCAGCCATACTTGTGGTATTGTTTACTGAGCATCTGTTATCAAACCCTGTAGTGTGGATATTATTTTCTATGTAAAAAGGCATAACAGAACTTCAATGTAAATGCAAAATACACACAGCGGTACATAGTTAACATCGCAGGTATCTTTCTCCCACTGAGATATACAGCTGTCAAAGAATATGCTTTGTATTGCATCAGTGATACTTCTCAGAGGAGATGGTCTTCAAAGTATATTATCCAAGTTGACTTTCACCTCACTCTCAAAATGTCCCTGTTGGGAGGTCCCATGGTAACACCTACTGAGACACAAGCCTAGAAATTCCTTTTATAGTGGCCCTCAAACAGCATTGTGCAAGATGCTGATTTTAGAAGTCAATAAAGATTGCATCTTCCATTGTAAAGTTCCCAGAGCACCACTGTTGGTTTTCTCCATGTAACACAGCACTGCATCAGTTTAGAACATTCTACTAATTTGACCTGTTACCAGATCTCACAGCTGCTGATACTTGAACTCACAGCTGCAACCTCAGGATCCAGCCTTTGAGGGTAAAAAGGGCTATTAAACCTACATCCTTCCAGCTACTAGGGAGTGCTACTGCTTCAAGAATGGAAGCTGAAGTGATGGGAATGCCTCCAGGGCTACAGAGGTAGGTGGACAAGTTGGTGGAAAACATTACCAGCAGGAACATTTTCTTTCTGCAAGGGAGCCACTGTGAACCTCTGAGATTACAGCCAGGAGAACTAGGCAGAAGATTGTGAGAGAGGTCCACATAGATTGCAGTACATGTTACACTCTTTGAAGAGCTGCACTTTGGGATATCCTACAATTCTAACACATCTCTGTGCCCACTCTACCTGCTTCTGCGGACCGTAGCAAAGTAAATCCGTCTGGCCATACTTGAACGAATCAGTATGGATTGCCTTCACTGGAACCTGCCAGATGGATTGGTCACTCTTCAGTTTCTGCTGATTAGCTTTGAATTTAGCCACCAAGGAGAGAAGCATGTTCGGCCGATCAAAGTTTTGTCACAATCAAAAGAATATTTCAGTATCTGGTTAGTTAGAAAACTCCTACCCAGAGACACTGCAAGAAAAAAGGGTCACTGAAGACTTTCCACTTGAAATCAATACATCAGTTTTAATAATTTCATGTGCAGCATTAAGGCCCTACCTATATTGCAGAATGAACTTCAAAAATTTGCAGCTAAGTTGTAGATAAGACTGCCAAACTTGCAGTAAAATAAAACTGACATTTTATTGGCAGGGTAATTTTGCAAAAGTTAGTAGGCATATTTTGTGTGTGTGTGTGGGGGGGGGGTGTGAAGGAAGAAGAAAATCCTCTTGAACGAAACAAATAAGATAAGATAATATTTCTTTATTAGTCACATGTACATCGAAACACACAGTGAAATGCATCTTTTGTGTAGAGTTTCTGGGGGCAGCCCACAAGTGTCGCCACACTTCCGGCACCAACATAGCATGCCCACAACTTCCTAACCCGTACGTCTTTGGAATGTGAGAGGAAACCCATGCAGACACAGGGAGAAGGTACAAGCTCCTTACAGACAGCAGCTGGAAATACTTGGTATGCTTCTTAAAAATGTTGTATACCTGCTATTGGTCGTTTCTCATGGCTCTGTTGAGAGCCAACTGTTGCCTTTCCTCAGCTGCAGAAACAGTGAGGTGGTACTCAGACCAGAGAGTGGAGCTGCTCTGCTCCCTCTCACACTTGGCTCAAGACGGCACATCTCTAGTATTTGACATGTTGCAGTGTCAGCTTGCTGACTTGCCCAAAACCTCCACAGGCAATCCATCACACCTTCCGTGTAACCCCCTGTTGTGAGAAATCCACATGGATGTCACATGACAGTAACGACACTGACCCCCGCTGACCGGAGGACAGCATTGCTCCTCTGAGCGGAAGTGATACTACTGTCAATCAAAGTGCGGCTCCAGCCACCCCTCAGGTGTGAGAGTACCTTTTGCATCTGAACCTGTCTGACCATTGGCTGTGGCAGGAACCTTTGTCTTTGACTCCCACACCATTGGCTCGTTTAAATCACAACAGTGAGGCTCCATCCAGCCTCCTAGCACCATAAAAAGGGCTGCATCCGCTAGCCCTTCCTCTTTTGACGACCCCAGGAATAGTGAGACAACGCTGCAGAGATCATTGGTAAGAGTGCATCACCACATGGTCAGGGAGTGTTTCACTCAGACTCAGGGAGCGTTAAGGGCCAATGCTAGTGTGTTATATCCTGAAGTTGTACATTGTTACTGTGTGCTTGTGTGTATTAGTGTGTGTGTGTTTTACCCCAGTTGTGCTTCCCCTCTCGTGTTTGTGGTATCCTATGCGTGAGTGAGCGTGTGTCTGTTCCCATCCATTCTGTCCCGCGTTTGCCTTTGTGATTAAACTAGTTTTGGTCTACAAAGCTCGTGTTCAGAGTCCTTGATCCTTAAGACAGTTAAAAGAACAATTTCACACAACACCCCCCCCCCACCCTCCCCACCCTCCCCACCCCCCCCCCCCCCGCGCCACCCCCCTGATGGTTCCTGACCTGGGCCTGAAAACATATTGATTCCCCTGCATGCTCACCCAATACCATCCACAACAGATGGATTAAGGCAGTGTGTGAGAGAAGAAAGGGGACAGACCTCTGTACTTGTGGACTGGCACAAAGAATTGTGGTGGAGAACCAGTATCACAAAATCCCCAACTTCCACAAATCACAATTTAGTGAGGGCTTTATTTAATATCCATTTTCTGTGCATTCAGACAAATCATGCCAAACTGCAGCCACCCTGACTGCTGTTCACTTCTCTTGTGTATACTTACCTTTGCCTTTCCAGCTGTTAATTTACATCTCCTAGGAAACAGCAGACTCTTTCATGTTGTTTTTGTCCCTTTGCATTCCTAAGATGGAAGAGGGGAGGAACAGAAAAACATAAACAGACATTGATGAAAAGCAGAGCTGAAAGGTAGGACAAAAAGGCCGAGAGTCATTGAGTTAGATAGCACTGAAACAGGCCTTTCGGCCTAACTCATCTGACCAACTAAGCTACCATTCTGAGTGAGTCCCATTTGGCTCATATCCTTCTACAACTTTCCTATCCATGAACCTGTCCAAATATCTTTTGAATATTGTATTTGTACCTGCCTCCACTACTTTCTCTGGCAGCTCATTCTATATACTCTCTGTGGAAAATCTTTCCCCTCTCACCTGAAACCTATGCCCTCTAGTTTTAGACTCCCCTACTCTGGAAAAAAGATTGTGACCATCCACCTTGTCGATGTCTCTCATGACTTTATAAACTGCCATAAGGTCACCCCTCAGCCTCCTTCACTCCAGGGAAAACAGTCCCAGCCGATCCTCATTACTCAAGCCCTCCAGCACTGGTAACAAACTTGTGAATCTTTTCTGTACCTTATCCAGCTTAACCACATCCCTCCTGTAGTAGGGTGACTAGAATTCCCCACGATGCAGCAGTCTCACCAATGTCCTGAATAAAAGGTAAGGAAGAGAAAGCAGAGGAGACAGAGGAACAAAACTGAAGAGATAAATAGTATAGAAAAAAGATTATGAGAGATGACTTTTAGTGAGCAATGTAAGCTGAGATAAATTTACCTGAAAATATCACCTGCACTCATCTTACTCATCGAACAGTTTCACTGCATAACACTCACTGTTCACTTGACATCCTCCTATTTTATTTAAACATCATTATATGATTCCTTTCACAAACATCATTAAAAATAGATTAACTGTTTGTCTGTGCAATCTGTTCAAAGCAAAAGTTCTGATCTTGTTTCCGTTAATAAAAATCAGTAAGTGCCCTTTAAAGGAATTCACTGTATGATAAGCAGATTGGTACATTTCTGAGAGTCTGATCAGGGGGAGTCAGCATGGCTTTGTGCGTGGAAAGTCATGCTTGATGAACCTTTTAGAGTTTTTTGAAGAGGTAACCAAAAAGGTAGATGACAGTAGGGTAGTGAATTTGCACAGGCCTCCGACAAGGTCCCCCAAGGCAGGATGGTCTGGAAGGTGAGGTCTCACGGTGTCAGTCTTGGGGTTTGCTGAATCTAGTTGGGTGGATTCAAAACTGGCTCAGAAGTAGGAAGCAGAGGGTGGTGGTTGAAGGTTGTTTCTTGGAATGGAGGCCTGTGACTAGCAGTGTGCTGCAGGGGTCGGTGTTGCGACCCTTGTTATTCATTATTTATATAAATGATTTGGATGTGAATACACAAGGCTTGATCAGTAAGTTTGTGGATGACATGAAATTAGGAGGTGTTGTAGATAGTGAAGATGGTTATCATAGATTATAGGGGGTCTTGATCAGTCAGGGAAGTGGGCTGAGGAGAAGTGTGAGGTAATGCATTTTGGAAAGTCACACCAGTGTAAGACGTATACTATCAATGGCAGGGCACTGGGGAGTGTCACGGAACAGAGGGACCTAGGAGTACAAGTGCATAGTTCATTGAAAGCGGCATCACAGGTAGACAGGGTGGTGAAAAAGGCATTTTGCACACTGGACTTCATGTCAGGGCATTCAGTATAGGAGTTGGGACATTACGTTGCAGTTGTATAAGTCGTTGGTGAGGCCTCACGGAGTAATGTGTACAGTTTTGGTCACCCTGTTACAGGAAAGATGTGGTTAAACTGGAAAGAGTGCAGGAAAGATTTATGAGGATGTTGCAAGGACGAGAGGGCCTGAGTTACAGGGAGAGGTTGGCCAGGCTGGGTCTTTATTCCTTGGAACGTAGGAGAATGAGGGGCGACCTTATAGAAATGTTTAAAGTCATGAGAGGCATAAATAAGGTAGATGGTAGCAATCTTTTCCCCAGGGTAGGGGAGTCCAAAACTAGGGAGCATAGATTTAGGGTGAGAGGGGAAATATTTAAAAGGGACTTGAGGGGCAACTTTTTCTTGCAGAGGGTGGTGAGTACATGGAACGAGCTGCCAGAGGAAGTGGTTGAGGCAGGTACGATTGTATTATTTAAGAAGTACTTGGATAGATACATGGAAGGGCGGGGCTGAGAGGGAAATGGGCCGAACACAGGAAATTGGGACTAGTTGGGTGGGCACCGTGGTCTGCATGGACTGGTTGGGCTGAAGGGCCTGTATCTGTGCTGTATTGCTCTATGACTCTATGGCATAATATGACAGAAAACCAGTTAAGATTGGCAGAAATTTATAATTCTAAATCTGGTACCACCCTGCCATAATTTCTTGATTAATTCTGTCTTTCTCTGATTCTTTCCAACTTTTGATGGCTGGCAAAATGTTAGCTCGGATTAATTTTCTCAGTGATATGTAAAATTGTAACCCCACATCTTCATAACTGTTGAATCAGGAATACTCTTTGCAGCACCCTTATCGGCCTCTTAACCTGTCAGTGTAAGCAGTCACACAGCTTTTGATCAGACCTTGAAATTCAACTTTTTAGGTTTACAAGCTGGCATGTTCAACTTGCCTCCTCTGTTATTTTTGCACTCGAATGTACTTGGGCCTGGAATCTAATGACAATACAGGTACCATTGCCTGTCTCAGAAGGAGCACCTACAGGGAAGTTCCAATTTCTACAGCCTGCTCCAAGACATCTTCCCTTCGACGTTTTGAATGTTTTCCCAAGCCCTTCAGGTTACCTTAATACCGAGTTCATGCTTCATGTGCTTTCTTTTGCTGATTAGGCAAACTGGTTACTTCCAGAACATTTTGCTGGGGATAACTGATGTTTCATTTTCTAGCTTGTTCTCAAAATGTCTCTGCCTCTTTTCAATCTCATGTTTTAACTCAGTCTAAAGTCCTTTACGATACTGGATTAAAATCCATTCTTATATTCCAACGTCAAGAACCAGAACATTAAACAGTCATAGAGTGAAACAGCACAGAAACAGGCCCTTCAGCCCACTTTGTCCATGCCAGCCACAAACTACCCATCCATACCAATCCCATTTTCCAACACTATGCCTACAAGCTTTCAATGGCAAGGTTTTTCAGATGCTCATCTAAATACTTTTAAAATGTAAGAATACCTGCCTCGGTCAATTTCAAGTTTGACGGAAGCTCCTACTTGTTTCAAAAAGCAAACATAACCAAGTATTTTCTTGTTTTAACTCAAAGCTGGTTAACAAGTCAGCCATTTTGTAGCAAGGAAGTAGACAGCCCCAGGCCCTGTCATCACCACTCAAGGTGCGATGAAATCTGCCTGAAGCCCTTTGCCAATTGGCAAACATAGAATGTGTGGGCAGTCATTAGCCAATGTTTGCACGAATTGTCACATGTGGATTTGCCAACACCACGACAAGGTTCTTGGCCAACTTACTTGTAATTGTGTGGGGCAAGCCGGGAGCTTGTTGTGCATGTAGGGTGTGAAAAACTGGAAGTAGAAATCTGATTAGGTAACACAATTCTCGATGCATGATCACCTACCTTATGTTTTTCTGTGAACATGTTCTGCATTAAAAACATTTTCTTAAAATTAAGGGGTAATTATTTTCATTTCTTCTTTTGGAATAAATATGAAGCATATGAACCCTGCTGTGATTTACGCAATGTGTCACATCCTTACAGCTGCGGGGGATTTCTTTTCATTTGAAGATTGGTTGATCCAAAATGCAATGAATGATGAAACTTTTATTCTGCAAATATCTGTTTTGTTTGAATTAGTGAATGTGTGCCTCTAAATTCTCAACAAGGCCTGAAGGCATACTCATTCCTGGACCTATCCGTTTAATTACTAGCTCACAAGCACTCACTCAGATGAATACAAGAACAAATGTATTTCACTTCAGCCATCCTTACCACTTCATTTTGCACTTCTGGTGCCTGCATTTAGTAAAATGTTGTATGCATATCGTTTGATATGATGAAGTGACTAATCCCAGCAGATGCATAGAGCTGAGCCATGAAAATGGAGCATATGCTCTCTTTGATAAATAAAGGTTTGAGCCTAGCTTTGCATACCTGTTAACTTGTTTCTCACACACTAGGATCCCCAAAAGCTCTTTTATATCCTTCAGATTGCATATATTACACCCATGAACAAAAAGGATCGGAGGAAGACCATACCCATCTTGAAATACATGTAATTTACCATTTAAAAGACAAATTTATTATCCAACTTTTGCTCAATAACAAGGAAATTGTAAAAGCTTTAGATGTCTTAGATGATCCACATTTATCAATGATTATTACCTTGACAGTTTTCATCCTGGATTTTACACTCTTGTTTGTAATACAACTTAATATAAAGTCTTGAATTTTATACTCTGCTGTGTATAATGCAACTTAGTATAGCAGCATCTTTTAAAAAAGGAATTAACTGATTCAAACTAGAGGAGAAATGTGATCGTGTTGCAGTGACCTTGAGCTTGCAGTCCTTGCAAGAGAAGTAAAGGAAAAACCTTCTCCTGGGTTTCCCAGTTCTCTTTCTTGAGGAGGTCTGAGTGGCATTGTGCTTCCTGTCTTCCTGCTCCTGGTGACACCACTGAGGTTAGGAGTTCAGTTTAGAGGAAGACCTGTGTCATGTCATTAGGGAGTGTAAGACCACAGTACAGACTTCTGATTCGAGTCACTGTTCTACATTAAACTCTAAGCCCTGCTGCTTCCGGTGAGAAATTGCACCAGATCTCAGGGTTAGCATGTGTTTTATGTTTTGTAGAGGTGCTAGGCAGCAGAGTGGCACAGCTGGTAGAGACGCTGGTTCACACCACCAGTATCCAGGTTCAATCTGACCTCTGGTGCTATCTGTGTGGAGTTTGAATGTTCTCTCCCTGTGACTGTGTTGGCTTGTCTCCTGGTGCTCCAGTTTTCCACCCATATCCCAAGGATGTGTGGGTTGGTAGGTTAGTAGGTAATTGTAAATTTCCCTTGGTGTGAAGTGAGTAGTAGAATCCGTGGGAGTTAATGGGAATGTGGGTTACAGGGAATGTTAGTGAGAGGGTTGGTTCTGTGAGCTGGCCTTCATCCATGTCTCAATGAAATATCCAGGGGACCTGCACCAGTCTGGCGTGAAGTTCAAGGTTTGATACAATACCAATGCCAAGCATATTAACATTGGCAAGTCTGGGCCTTGCACCCTAACTCCAACCCTGCACAACCATTCAACTACCCAAGGCACACAGTGTTTGGCACAATAGTCTACTATCATGGGAGGTGGAGAGATCGGAGCTAGAGTGGGGGTAGAAGATTGTGGGGAAATATTGTGAGGGAATGATTGTGGGAGGAGAGCTGAACAAGGAAAAACCAGAATGGAAGCGGGTTGGTAGGGAGAAGATCGGCAGGGATAATTAATGAAGTAGATTGCAGGTGAGATTGGTTCGGGGTGATATGGAGGCAGCAGGAAAGATTAGAGTGAGTCAGGGAGAAGATGGGGTGGGGCTGAGGAAGAGATTGGCAGGCTTGGGAGAAAAGCAGGCGTTCCAGATGAGACGTCACTGAGGGGGAGATTGAAACGAGCTGGATGATTGGAAACACAAGAAACTGTAGATGCTGGAATCCGGAGCAACAATCTGCCAGAAGAACTCAGCGGGTTGAGCAGCATCAGAGGAAGGGAAGAAATTGCTGACGTTTCGGGTTGAAACCCTGCATCAGGACCGAGAGTGGAGAGGCGAGATGGCCAGCATAGAGAGGGGAAGGGGAGTGGTGAGAAAGGAGTCCGAGGTGATTGGACTGAGGTGGGGTGTAGGATGACAGGTAGGTAGTGCCAGGTAGGGGAGGGGAGCAGGGGTGGAGTTGAGAGACAGTGACAGGTGAATGATAGATGGAGGCAGACAGGGAGAGAGGGAGGAAAATGAAATAAAAACAGATGGAGCAAGTTGGAGGGGTAGGGGTGAGGGTGAACATTGGAGACAGCTGCTGGAGGGGGATAAGCAGGAACACAAAGCGCTACCAGAGCTGGATTCTGAAAAATAAAGGAGGTGAGAATGGGAACCATTAGGGGAGAGATGGAACCAGATTTGGGGGGGTGGGGTGGGGATCCTGTGTGTGAACTGGTGGATGGAGCCAGGAGGGGGAAGGGGACGAAGATGGGTGAAGGGTCAGGATGGTAGGAAGGGGGTAAAAATGGGAGGACCAGAGGATCAGAAGGCCCGGTGGGGTGGGGAGGAGATGGGGTGTTTACCTAAAATTGATAACTGAACACAGAAAGGTTGCAAGGGGAACTGGGCAAATTCAGGGAGAGTGCCGAGAGTAGATCAAATTAGACTGTGTGTGTGTGTGTGTGTGTGTGTGTGTGTGTGTGTGTGTGTGTGTGTGTGTGTGTGTGTGTGTGTGTGTGTCCTCCCCTGACTTCTAATCTACTCTTGACTTTCTCAGTTTCTCTGTTCCATACTATCTGTTCTAATGACAGGACTTCCCACACCAGTGCATTGAGATATCTTCCTTGTTCCTTAATCATGGCTTCCTCTATAATATAGTTGATAGGATTCTCAGACACATCTCCTCAATTTCTCATTCTTCATCGAAACACAAAAATATTGAGGATAGGAGCAGGAGGAGGCCACTTGTCCCTTCAGGTCTGCTCCACTATTCAATACAATCCTAGCTGATCACCTGCTCTCATCGCCTCTCGTCTTATCCCGATCAAGGACAGGGCTTGCCCTGTCTGCGTCTTCCACCCGCCCCCCCCCCCCCCCCCCCCCAGTCTCCACATTCAATGGATCTTCCTCTGTAATTTACTTCCATTTCAATTAGGTTCCACCACAAGACACATCTTCCCCCACCACCCCAACCCCTTTCAGTATTCCAAAGGGACCATTCTCTTCAAGACCCTTTGGTTTGCACTTCCATCTCCACCATTCTTCATATCCATCATTCCATCATATCCATCCTTCTCCTCATGGTCCTTTCCTATGAAATCCCTGAAGATGCAACACCTGCCTTTTTATCTCTTCCCTCCTTATCAGGTGAAGAAATGATTCACTTGTATTTCCTTCAAGTTGGTACACTGCTATCAGCTCTCATGATGTGGTGAGCTCTAACAATGGAGGAAACAAACATACATTGGATGACCTCAATCAGTGTGCAAGAGTGGCCGGGTTCATCCAATCGCCTATAACTTTAATTCTCTATTCCACTCCCACTTTGACGTTTGTTTGACCTCTTACACTATTCCAACAAAACCACACTGCAAGCTCAAGGAACAACATCACATCTTACCACAAGTCGTTGAGACTCAACACTAAATTCAACCATTCTAGATAACCGGATACCAAATTTGTATCAGAACTGACTAGTTCTGATAAAATGTCATCAAATTATGATGTTAACTCCTTTTTTTATTTTTCCACAGATGCTGCCTGACATGCTGAGTACTTCCAATATTTGTCTGTTTTATTTCAGACTTTCAGCATTTGCAGTGTTTTGTATCTCTTAGTTCCAGCATTCTTTTTTCCTTCTCTCCTCGGTTCACATTCACCTCCTTCTATTTGTATCTCCTCTAGAATTAACTACCTCTCTTAGCCAGCACCGCCACCAGTTACGTTACTCAGTCTGTCCTGGACTCCACCCAAAAACGGACATTCCTTTTATTCTTTCCATCCCTCCTCGTCTCTGGAACTTAAAACATGTTTCATCTCTAACTTTTCCTAGTTCTGATGAAAGGTCATCAAGGTGAACCATTAGCTCTGTTCCTATCTCCAGAGGAGCTCCATGCTCTCTGCCATATGGTACCCAGGGTGTAACACACTCCCCAGGCTGAATTAATTCATGCAGACTTCTTCCAGTCTGTGGAAGGAAGTCAGACTCAAACCCAAGGGACTGCCTAAGAAGAAAAGATGGCATAAACCAGCTGCTGCTACCTGGAGTGGTCTGAAGTTCTGTGGCAGTGACATTGAGTTCAGGGCAGTCCAGGCTGAAGCCCTGGAATAAATATCCATCTTGCCATGAAATTACTTAATAGTTGTAAAATCCCAACATTCTATAGGGAAGGAAATCCATTGCCCTTACCTAGCATGAATAATATGTGACTCCAAACAATCCAGTGTCCTAATTATCTTATGAAGTGACCTTGTAAACCACTAAGGGCAGGGGAAAATCAGGGATGGATGAATAAATGTACTACTTGAATACTTCTCTCTTGGAAAGACTGGAAGCAGAACCTCAAAACCTTGAAAACACCTCTAGACTATTATCCTGTGAGACGTCTGGACTGTTGCAGTTCTGGCTTCATGTGCATTGCTGATGTTCATCACTCCATTACTGGCACTTTCAATGATCATAAGGTTTGGAATTCTCTGGATAAACCTTTCTGCATCTCAATCTCTCCCTTCTCTTGATGAAGGATCTTTGACCTGAAATGTTAACTCTGTTTCTCTTTCTATAGATGCTCCTTGATCTGCTGAATGTTTCTGGCATTTTCTGCTTTTGTTTCAGATTTCCAGCATCTGCAGTTTTCAGCCAGAATTAAAGTTCTCCAATAATTAACATCCATGTTCAGATTACACTTACAGGTTATCTCTTTTTTGGTATTTACTATTTTGTTATTTAATTCAAAGTGTATGTTGTGAGTGAATTATTGAATGATAGAAAAAACTGGTATATAAGGAAACATTGCTTCCTTGTTCTATGACAAATATAATGTAACTTATTCAAATCAGATGTCACAATTAATTAAAAAGGGAAACAGCTTTATTAACTATATAGAGAGACAGTTTTTCGGAAGAAAATTCTACAGTTCCTATCTGTAGCCGCATCAATGAATACTGCAGCAGGAACATTAAACTGATGCAGAGAATTTGTTTGATACCCTGTCATGAACAATGCTATAACAAACAGCCATGCAAATGAGGTCTGCATTTCTCTCATGAAAAAGTTTGGTAAACAGAAAATAAGTACCGTCTAATTCCCACTGGAAGGTTGAGATTGAAGTGACTTCTAAAAACTTACTAAACAAACAGAATAATAATTTCCTCACGTGTGCTTAGTTACATTTACATTGACAAAAAATATATCAGGAAGGAAATGGAATACAAATAAAATGCAAACATTAGTTCAAAGGCCACTATGATATTTAAATTTCATTTATATCCTAGTAAATAGTTTAAGCATTGCCCATGAGCAAATTCCAGATATAATTGTTTCTAATGTACTTACAAAAGAGGGATAGTTTTGAGTGAGGGAATTCAGACAAAACCTGCCCCAAGGAGCCACAAAGCGACCAAACGAAGTAAGTAAATCAAGGCAATTGACGTAATTTGAAATGAGGAAGATACAAGAGGTGCCTTTCATAATTTCCCAGGCCAGAAAAGGACCAGTTGAAACCCTTGGCAGTGTCACTCTTCACCAGTATATACAATATTGTGAAAACATTGTGTAAGCACATGTGAATCTGCTAATTATGTTCTTTCCAATGCAGTTTATTAAAACACAATATATTGTACCAACAACCACCAAAAAGCAAGAAAATATTTGCATTTTAATAGTACCTTAGGTTACCTCAAAATGGCACAAAGTACAAAAATCTAGTCAAATTGTGGCTCCTTCAGATAAGTAGCTTCACCAAAAGTAAGATTTCAGTGGAATCTCAAGAAAAATGGTGCAACATAACATAGTCAGGAAAAAGCTTTTGTTCAAAAGTTGAATATATAGAAAATTAATTGTAAATCATATATTCATAAAACCTCAATAGAAGTTTCATCTCAAATGAAATTTTGCACAGTGTGAAGTACTTACAATCTTCGTAAATGGATACAGAATTACATTTATAATTTTCACTACATTCTATGCTGTAGTTTGGGTCTTTTGTTGGAACACAGTCCAGAATTGAACAAGCAGAAATCCTTATTGTATAAATTGCTGCTTTTGACAGTCTCACCACAAGAAATTGTCTTCATAATTCAAATTAATAACAATAGGATTCTCAGTCAAGTTTGGCCTATTCATGACATCTTAGGTGCTATGGAATTGTTGCATTTCTGAGGTCTTGTGCCCATGAAGGGTACGTTTTGAGGTCAAATAATGGAATAGCCCAAGTTGATATTGCAATCATCACGACTACAATGCCAATTATGTTAACACCCAATCCAGCTTTTACCTGAGGAAGAAACACATGTTAGAAGTGTGCTTCCATCTGGAGTTTGATCATCCTTTTCTGGTACTATTGGAAAATTTTGCTTTGGGGTGGCTAAATTGATAAGGATTTAGACTTGTATGTCTGTTGATGTAAACGGGGAAATAAAATATTATTTCAGTCCTATTATTCACCTTCACCTCTTTCTCAAAGCAGTGTCAAAGACCAAAGATTAAATCTGATTTTGGTTCTAAATATCGCTATATTGGCTACAGCTATTATGATTCCATGTACTGTTAGTATAAGGCAGCTAATTTGTTTATTCATTTTTCACTTCTCTACATGTCTTATGAAGGTACTGACTGCCATGCTGAGGTACAAATTGATCCAGGATCTTACACCTCTTTATACTGCTATCTTCCTCACCTCATGGCTCACAGTCCCACCTTGAACCTCCACAAGAAAATAGATTACTGGCAGAATCTTCAATTATCGTAGCCCCTTACTACTTAAGTTCTTCCCTAAAGTCATCTCTATTGATACATCAGCACATCCCAAAGACCTTTCCAAAACCTATCTCTATGCCAGAGTCTACATGACCCTGGCCACTTGCCTAAATATCATCTGAATCTCTCTGTTAAAGCCCCATCCAACCTTGTGAAGCATTTCTTTCCTTTAAAAGGACCTCAGAAATTAACATAATAAATCAGAATGCCAACTTTAACAGCAAGGATGTGACATAAATTGGTCATAAGAGGTTGCAATTATAATTTCTATTTTAGGTAGGTGACATTTTTCATTGTAAATGTAGATTTTAGAGATAAAAGCAACAAACTGAAATCACTGACATTCACCAGGATCAAATTAAAATTCCGGATAATTATTTCCCTGCTGTGCATTATTGATAGAACACTGACATTTTAGAATCATTACACCAGCATCCAGCTTAGCACTCAGGGTGTTTTCCCAGCAACAAGAATGGCATTGTGTGAACAGTGCATTTGGAAGTCCAATTAAGAAAATGATCAACATTCCTTCCTGAGGATCTTATGTCCCACAATGAAAGCAGTATAAATAAATTTCTTTAGATGGATATCAAATAGCCATTGATTAAGCTATAGACTAATATTACCTCTTTTTACATACCTTTATCAGTACTGAGTCAAATGACATTTAAGAAAAATATCATTCAAGAAAACGCTAACTTTACATCATTGCCTTACCATATCCATGACAGTGAGATGGCCATATCCAAAGACAATAGCGTTTGGAGGATTGGACACTGGCAGGAGGAATGCAAATGAGGTGCAAAGAGTTGAGGGTATTAATAAGTAAAGTGGATTTATATGAGTGGCTTCAGACTGTAAGAGAATACATAAAGTATGGATTATTTAGTCATACTAAAGAAAAGAAATTAAATGCTTGAAATGACAACATATTATTATGTAAATGTAGTTAAGGATCAAATCATGAGACCTCAGCTTTGAGAGATCACAATTGGAAATAAGATTTGTTTGTGAAGCCTATTAATCAACAGCCTTTTTTCAGAACTATTAATTATACTGATTCAAAATTCACAGACAGTGGAGAAATTTAATAGTGCTCACTGCTGACCTCAAAGAAAGCGCCCCACAAGGATCCCTATGGTTAAAACTTCCCCTTTTCTGATGCCTGCTGTTGTCAGGTGTCAGTTCAGAGGTCCCTTCAGTCCAGTAGCTCTGACCTCATCAAACTCACTTAACAACCAGTCACATTAAAACATTCTCAGGCAGCATACCCAGAATCAAAAAAACACAATATTGAATTAAATTTTACATATTGAACAAAATACTGAATAAAGATTGATATGCAATTAAAGTTGATGCTTAACGATCATAAATAAAAATATCTTTTTTATTTTAAAACCTATTGTTTTGAAATATTCACATGACAAGATTACAATACTCTTTCAGAAATTAAGTTAGCAAACCAAGTTGGAAAATATTTATATTTGTAATTTCTGAGTACTCTGTTAAATCTCACTTAGTCTGCCCACCACAATAAAGAATTTTACAGGAACAAGCTCATGAAAACCCAAACTTCCTTGCAGTTCATGGGATTTCTCCTGATTTCACTAGAGTAGACTGCAAACAGCATACCAAGCAGAGGTGTGCTGAATTACTGAAAACTTTTTGATATCTGTATTAAACCAACACTCACATACATGGGAAAATCGCAAAGTTTTCAGATTCACAGAGTAATACTGTTAGAACATCAGTGATTCATTGTAAATTGAGCTACAAAGTCAGGCCCCTTGTTGGAAGTGTTTATTATATAAGAACTTGGCCAGATAAATTATCCATAAGGAATAGTGGATTACATTGGCAGTCTAGCAAGTGTAACAAGAAGATTGATTTAGGCATATTAATAGTACTTAAAAACTTTACCATTTCAGCATTTTATCACGTGGAAAATAATCAGCTTGGTTTTGTATCTTTATTGTCCAAGTTCCTTGAGATCTTTCCCATCCATCCTTTACTGACTGTCAAACAGTGACCACAATCAGAAAGAGAACATATGAATTGGAATACTCACCAATGCAACTAGAATTGGAAGGAAGATTGTGATGGTGGCTGGGTTGCTGGCAACCTCTGTGACGCTTGTTACAATCAAACAGGACACCAGCACAATAACCCATACTGGCAAGGTGCCGAGTGGTTCCAGCTTGCTTCCCACCCATAAAGAAAGCCCAGATACCTGGATGGGGAACAGAAGCATGTGTTTGTTTGGTTACTAGGGATGCAAGGTAGTGCCGGAGCGTGGCGACATGTTGCAAGCTGCTCTCTACAGATCTACTCATTACCTTTACTATATTACCAATACTTAATAGAATCTGGAGTAGCTTCTACTTGGAATTACAGTACTTTAGGCATTCACATATAAAACTGAAAATGTGAACAAAATTTCTGAACTGAAAATGGCAGAGACAATTAATTGTACAATATACAGCACTTAATGTTCATGTTAAAATTTTTCATTTGCTTAAACTTGCTAAAAAAAGTGAGAAACATCAGCTGGAGACACAAGAGACTGCAGATCTGTAATCTGGAGCACAAAAAAAAACTAACTACTGGAGGAACTCAGTGGGTCAGGCAGCATCTGTAGAGGTTAAGGGATGTTTCAAGTTTCCTGCATCAGGACTGACAAAAATATTAGCTACTTTCACTACAATCAATGTCAAGCGTGGTGACACTGCGGGCTGCCCCCAGAGCACTCTACGCAAAAGATGCATTTCACCGTGTGTTTCGATGTACGTGTACGTGTGAATTATATCTTATCTTAGCTGAAGAAACCAAGAGATGGTCGATGTTTCGAGTTTCCTGCATCAGGACTGACAGAAATATTAGCTACTTTCACTAAAATCAATGTCAAATTACCCACTTATGAGTATTTTGAGCAATTATGAGCATTGAACATTTTGTGTATTTGGAACATAAATAGCTGAAGTTATTCAATAGCATGCATCTTGATGAGGTGCACAAGAGGCAAGAACAAACAAGGGAATATCAGTAAAAAGAGAAATTATTCAGCAAATCAAGCATTTCTGTGGAACAGGAGTCATTCAGCTGAACTTTAACTTCCTGATGTGCTGTGGGTTGCTGGGGTTGGGGTGAAGATGGTACAAGATAGAGAGGAGGATGCATCCAAGCTGCAATTGTGTATGCTTACGAAGAGGCTGTAGGAGACTGCTTGAGCAAGAGTGGCATGGCCTTGGAGACTTTCGCAATGTTCTCTGAATCCATTGAGTGGGCACCTGCAAGCAGTATTGAACACATGAAAACCAATGTGGTGAATGGTCTGACACAGAACCATTCAGTGCCCATTCATTTGTAGTACATTTCTTAGCAGCTCCTGGCTGGCAGAATAGTGCAGGACAGCAGAGAGGGATAAGCTCGTAACAAGAGATGTGGAAGTGGAGGCTTATATCAGAGCGTCTTAACTTAACACCTATGGCCCTTACCACTCCAGTCCGTATCCCCCATCCTACCCAACATTCTGATGGCTGAGTTTGTCTTGTATAGACACAGGTGAATGAGTTAATGGAGGGGAACTTAGGGTCTCCACAACAAAGGCTGAAAGCAGTGCAGCCAGGGGAGGATGTCGAACAAGAACACTTGAGCTTGGGAGCAAGAAGCTCAGCAACCTCTCTCAACCTCCGCTCATATTGTAGGTTCCACTACTGAAAAAGACTTAAGATTTTAAATGATAGATATCTATCTATCTATCTATCTATCTATCTATCTATCTATCTATCTATCTATCTATATATATATCCATGGGTTCATGGATCATTCAGAAATCTTATGTTGGAGGGGAAGAAGCTTTTCCTAGATTGTTGAGTGTGGGTCTTCAGGCTCCTGTACCTCCTGCAATGATGACAGTAACAAGAAGGGAGCATGTCCTGGATGGTGAGGATCCTTAATGATGGATGCCACCTTCTTGAGGCACCGCCTCTTGAAGATGTCCTCGATGGTGGGGTGGGTTGTGCCCGTGCTGGAGTTGGCTGAGTCTACAACCCTCTGCAGCCTCTTGCGATGCTGCGCATTGGAGCCTCCATACCAGGCTGTGACGCAGCCAGTCAGAATGCTCTCCTCCATTTGCAAGAGTCTTTGGTGACGTACCAAATCTCCTCAAACTCCTAACAAAGTAGAGCCGCTGGTGTGCCTTCTCCGTGGTTGCATCAATGTGTTGGGCCCGGGAGTTGAGCATTTCAATTAGAAGTTATTGCATAGGCTGGGTTTGTTTTTCCTGGAGCAGAGGCTGAGGATTAACCTGATAAAGGTAGACAAAATTATGAGCAGGTTAGATATAGTAGGAATCTTCTTTTCCGTTGGTGGTGGTGTCTAAAACAAAAGTGCATAGTTATGGCATTTAGAGGGGATCAGATGGGGAATTTATTCCACATAGAGTAGTTGAAGCCTGGAAAGCACTGCCTGAGGTGGTGTGCAGGCAGGTACTCTCACATTATTTAAGAAGCATCTAGACAAGCATCTGAATCACCAAAGTATAGAAGGCTACGAACCAAATGCAGGTAAATGGGACCAGTGTTGATAAGTACAATGGACATGGTGGGCTAAAGGTCCTGTTTCCGAGCAATAAGACTCTATGACTCTCTAAGACTCTGCAGGGCTTTTTGAGCAAAGTTTGAGTATTAAGTTTCAGACATTTGAACTTACCTAAAACTTATCTGTTAACTCCAGTTTGACAGCAACAGTTTTTTAGCTTTTTCATGCGAAGAATATTGAGCCATCAACACAGAGCAATGAGAGATAGGTAATGTATGCTTGAGAATTTCGAGGACTATGTTGTTAGATGTCAAGCGAACATCATTGTAATGAGGGATTCCCGGCTAGCAATAAGGATCCCTTCTCCTTCAGTTCCTGGCTTTCCTTTTTCCTTCTCTCCATCTGACCAGACATCATCTGCACCTTGTACCTCAAAATGTTGCTGCTGTGAAGACCACTCCTACCGTGAAAACACTGGCTATAGTGTCGTAGAGTCACAGAGAGATACAGCATGAACAGGCCCTTCAGCCCATGGTCCACGTTGACCGACAATCACTCGTTTACACTAGTCCTTCATTCTCATCAACTCCCCCCAGATTCTAACACTCACCTACACACTCAGGACAATTTACAGTGTCCGATTAACCTATCAACCTGCACATCATTGGGAGGAAACCCAGTTGTCACAGGGAGAAAGTGCAAACTCTACATAGATAGCATCTGAGGTCAGGATTGAACCCAGCTCTCTGGTGCTGTTAGGCAGCAGCTCTACTAGCTGCGACGTTGCGCTGCAGCCCATCTTCAGATCAATTTCAGAATGCCAGGGGCATTTTTGTTGATGTGTAGTTTTGGTTTTACTATCCCTGGGCTTCTTGCTTAAGTTACTCGGGTTTTCATCAGCCATTTTTGTAACAAACTATCTGAGCACCCTATCCCCTCCCACTCTAAGTTTGCTGGGAGCTCCAAAAAAGGTCAGGGCTGGTGGATTCTCACATGACAAATCCATCAAGGTAGCCGCCAGAGAATAGAGCATATTACTGCCAGAAGATCTTAAATAAAAATAGAAAATTCTGAAAATACTCATCAAGTCGGTCAGCATCTGTGGAAACAGAGTTAACATTGAAGGTGAATGACCTTGCATCAGAGCTTGGATAGGTAAGAAATCAAACACGTTTTAAGCTGCAAAGATGGTGGAGGGGTGAAGAGAACAAAGGATAGATCTGCAACACAACCTGTGAAAATAGAAACAGTGGTAATGTTTCAGATCGATGACCTTTCAATGGCTATAATAAGGTGGAGGACAAGAGAGCCAAAACCAAACTACTGGAGGAACTCAGCGGGTCAGGCAGCATCTGCAAAGGGAAATAGGCAGTCGACATTCTGGGTCGAGACCCTTCGTCTGGACTGAGAAATAGAGAGGAGATAGCCGGGATAGAGAGGTGTGGAGACCAAGAGAGACTGAATGACACAAGTGGTGATGGTGCTGGCAGAGAGAGAGTGGGGAAGGTCTGTTCATTGTAGCTGCTCTCCCATCAGGAAACGCAAATGGAAGGATGTGAATGAGGGCAGAGAGGACACGAGAAAAACTGGAACTCTGAGATATAAGACACAGGAGTTGCTGCAAATTTGAAATAAAAGAGAATAGTGGAAATAATGAACAGGCAGCAACTATGGAGAGATCAAAGCAAAATTAATGTCACTAGTCGACAATCTTCCGTCACAACTGGCCATTTCTGATACAAACTAGAAAGGTTGGTAGTCTGCAACTGTTGAATTCAATGTTGAGTGCTGAGATTGTCGGAAGATTCTTTGAGCTTATGTCTGGGCTTCACTGAAAGAGGCCAAAGGCAGAGAGATCAGAGTTAGGGGTGGGATGGCAAAAGATTTATCTGCGCTTGCAGGCCAGCTGTGTGTTGATGGAGCAGAAGCTTTTCTGAATTGTGAGCACGTCTGGATGATTGGTGGGTGCTTTTAGAGTCACAAGGGTGACATCTTCACCCCTGGATGCCAGCCCGAGCTACAAAGCTGAGCACTTGCATATTCACTGATCTGCCCAGTACATGGACAAACTACAAGATCGTGCATGTGTCTCCAGCAGAACCTTGGCAGGAATCTGTAGCAATGAACTTGTTAACGGTGCCTACTTTGACACCTAATGGCGGCCAGGTCCAACAGGGAAAAAAAATCTTGATCCACTGTGCTGCGAATACTGCAACACAAGTGAAGTTTCCTTCCCAATTAAATAAGGGCTTCAGATAAAGTTGTTTATTCTTGTGAGGTTTTCTCTCATTTTTTGGTAGAAGAAAATATACATGTGGTACAGACCATATTACCTCAGAACCCTTTGCCAGGGCAAAGCCACCACCAACAAGTAATGATATTTCCCAAGGCATGCACGACTGGAACTCTTTCCAAGTAATAAGTGTGGTGTACTCCTTCTCCCCTGTAAAAGAACCAAAGGCAGGTCGCAAAATACACCGGAAAATCTTGATATCACAACTCGCATTATCATTCTGTAGCACGATACTAATCTGAGACTCGCAATTGCAGACAAATAGGATCATTTATATGCTGATATCTTTCTTAATTTTGTTTTTATTTTGTCTGAATATCATACCGTCTCCCTTTCCAACTACTCAGTTCACATGTAACAGATCTCAATGAGTTGCCATCTCTGCTCCCATTAACAGAGAGTTTGACTTTGATGTTGACAGACAAAAGAAAGATTGCAAATGTTGGAATTTGGGAGAACAAACTCAGTAGGTCAAGCAGCATCTGTGGAGGCAAAAGGTGTAAGCTGACGTTTCAGGTCCTGCATCAGGACTTTTTCCTTCACAAATGCTGCAGTATCTGCTGAGTTCTTCCAGCATTTTGTCTTTTGACTTTGACATTGATCAGCCTGAAACAAAAAAATCAACCATGGCTTGCACATAATGAGGGTAGAAAGTTCCTAGCAGTCTTTCAGTGTTCTTTGAGGCTCTTACTTTTATTCCAGGAGAGCAAGATATTAATTGGCTAAGAAAATAAACTGAAAGAATGCTTTGATACAAAAGCAAATACTATTGGCACAGTGCTTCACAGCACATTCTATGTTGGGGTGGGGGGGCAGGGGTTGGTGGGCAGTGTTGGAGTAGAACGATAAAAGAAAACATTACAAGTCTCCCTGGTACCGCACCCAGTGCAGTCACCATTGGACTTGTAGCAAGTCACAGGTCTCAGACACACATTAGTTTAAAAAAACCTCTCAGAAACAGTTTTATAAAATCAGTAATGCCATGAAATCTATGAATAAGCTTATTAATGATATATTTACAAAGAACTGAAATGACCGTGTAACTTTCAGCAATCTTTCAGGTAATCTTTCCAGTTGAACAGAATGTGAGGAACATTACAGAGCTTTTACTTGTCCTGATTTTTAACATTTTCATTACTTTCAACATTATTCCATGATTGTGAACTCCCATAATTAAGCAAAATGATAAAATGTGCCTTCACTTGCTTATCTCTTCCTCTACAGCCTCTTCCTAACAATGCTCAGTGTCTTCCAACTGTTGAAGCTAGCCATGAAGAAGGAACTTATTGTATTCAATATTTTAAAATGTTTAATCTTCTAAAAGCATTTTAAAATGATATCTCTCTAATGTTGAGATGATAATAGTTAATAAGTTTTGTCATATACTGGCATATTTTAGTGACAGTTCCTGGAATCATAAAATAATATGTACAGAAAAGGCCATACGGCCTAGCTTATTTGTACCAGCCTTTCAAAAAACCATTCCATTAGTTCTACTCCTTTGTCCTTTTCCTATTGCCTTGGAAATCTTTCCTTCTCAGACTGTGCCTTCTAGGTTATTACAGCCAGCTGCTTAAATAAATTTCTGTTTATCTTCCCTCAGTCTTTGACCTAAAACTGGATCCTAATGGGTGGGCTTGTAGCAGGATGAAAATTGACACAGTTTAGAGAGTGACCGAGGATGGTTGTTCCCCAGACAACTTGATCAAATTTGTTCCACAACAGTCCAGAAACATTACGTGTTCAATGCATTTCTGTCCTAGAGACCACGTTAGATGCACACACATGATTCATGTCAAAAAGTGCCTGGCTGAATTTACTTCATTGATTGAAAGATAACATACTGTATAGGGACTGTGGCCATTTACAATTAATATGTGACTTTAATGCATAGTACACAATGAAAACTAATTGGCTAGTGGTATTCTCTCTCAATGAACCAACTTGCCATCTATCTTTGGAAAGTGAAAAGTAACCATGACATTACCAACCTGTTTCAACTATAGACAAAATATAAAAACATTTAAAACATCTAAGAAAAGAACTCATCTCTTTTTTAAAACTGAAGCAGGATTCTCAGCAGGCAAGATGAAAAATAGAATTCCTAGCAAGAGGGCCACGGTGGAATCTGTGGCAAAACCTTTGTACCTAAAAATGAAAGATTTACATTTAGTTTGCATTAGTATTTTCTAATTGACAGAAATTTTTTTCTCTTACATCTATCAATGGTAGCACCTATCTTTCATGGCTTGGTATAAACTAATGCTCGTGTAGAGAAGAAAAGGTAAAGATGACTTGATTCTGAATCAAATGACACAATCATTTGAACATCCCTCAGAAAAGAGGGACGTCCCTTTAAAACTGAGATGAGGAGGAATTTCTTCAACCAGAGGGTGGTGAATCTGTGGAACTCATTGCCACAGAGGGTTGTGGAGGTCAAGTCATTGGTTGTATTTAAGGTGGAGATTGATAGGTTTTTGATTGGTAGGGAGATTAGGGGCTACAGGGAGAAGGCGGGAGAATGAGGTTGAAAAAAAATCAGCCATGATTGAATGGCGGAGCAGACTTGATGGGCTGAATGGCCTAATTCTGCTCCTATATCTTATGATTATGTAAGCTATGGTCAACTGTAATTCAAACTGCAATTTTGTCTCTGCATTAGAAGATTAGGGGTTCAAGTCCTACTCCAGACTTTGTTTCTTTCTCGACAGATACTGCCTAACGTTAAGTATTTCAGCACTTTTTGTTTTTGTTTATAATTACAATTCTCATTTCCAATTCACTTCAATGGCTCTGTACTTTTTCTATAACCTTCTGCTTCCACAAGCATGCTCATGGAAGACCATGAGACAGATTAATAGATCCTTATCACACAGAGAAGGATGTTTCATTATCATAATATAGCATATTGGCATGATTTCCATATGACAGACATTCTTGTGCCATGTTATAATGTAAACATCACTCATTTGTTTCATGAGTCCCGTGACATGCTTCTTCAGATTAAATAATAATTAGCTGCTGTTGCTTAAGTTCTGTGATCATGTCAGATGACCCCTCAGTGCCTGAGTCTGTGAAGGTTCCAACTACAGACAGAGCTGCTCAGTTCAGCTGAGCTTCTGGCAGGATGGAGGGCTTGAGTGAGAAGGTATACTGACATCCTGAAAGAAGGTAGCGTGTTGCATCACTGTGCATCACTAATGAGCTTCTGGTTTAATAGTTCTTTCAGTCTTCAGAATAGTCAACTGCAGGAATAAGCCCTTGGAAACATTTGATCCACAAATCTCTTCAAAGTGGTTCCTGCTGTCTGAATGGCACATGCTTCGGCTTCCAGGAAAGTATGTTAACAGACTCCAGAGGTGAGGAATCAGCTGCAGCATAAGTGGCTCCACAGTAGATGGCAAAATAATGATATAGTGTTAAATGACACCATAGATGCTGGATGAAGACATTCCTGTGACCGTGACAGCAAAACAGTTCTGTAACCCTTCAATATCTTGTGTAAGTACATGAGACAAATGGATTTCTTTCAAAAGTCTGGACTCCTAAAGCCCAAACCTCCTTGTCCTCACTGGAACTGGAAGAAGATCTCTCTACTCCTGCTTTCTCATGTTGGGTATCTCACCTTGTGCAGACTCTTGCAACACATCTGTTAAACTATCCAGCAAGCCAAAGTCTGCTCTGATGCCCGGGAGCAATGGCACACTTAATGGTGGCTCTTTAAGAAGTCTTTCCCTGAAAGATCTTAGCCTCCTGCTCTACTCTCTAGACACACATGCCTGCGTGGCTAAGCAAGGCTCCAATGCCAACTTGAAATTCGCCAACAACACTGCTGTTGCTGGACAAATCACAGGTGGCGATGAGTCAGCTTACTGGAGCGAGATAGGACACCTGGTTAAGTGGTGCTGCAACCACAACCTCTCGCTCAACGTCAGCAAAACTAAAGAGCTGATTGTTGACTTTAGGAAGAGGAAGGAGGGCAAACATGAGCCAGTCTACATTAGTGGATCTGCAGTGGAAAGAGTCAGCAGCTGGATGTTAGCATATTGGATGACCCGTCCAGGACCCAACACATAGATGCAATGATAAGGAAAGCGTGCTAACGTCTTTACTTTCTTAGGAGGCTAAGGAGGTTCGGCTTGTCACTGAACATTCTAACAAACTTCTACAGATGTACTGTTGAAAGTATCCTGACTGGTTGCATCGTGACCTGGTACAGCAATTCAAACACACTGGAATGTAAGAAGCTGCAGAAGAATGCAGAAGAATGTAAGAAGCTAAGAATACATCTTGGGCACATCTCTCCCCACCATTGGTAGTACCTACAGGAGGTGCTGCCTCAAGAAGACAGCTTCGATCATTAAAGATCCCCACCATCTAGGCCATGCCATCTTTTCCCAGCTGATATCGGGCTGGAGCTACAGAAGCCTGAAATCCCACACCACCAGGTTCAAGAACAGTTACTTCCCTTCAACTGTTCAGTTCTTGAACCAACCGGCAAAACCCTAATCACCACAGTTTCGCAACACTATGACCATTTTGATCACTTTGCACTAAAATGGACTGGTTTTTTTGTTCAAATTGTGTTCTTTCTTGTAAAAATTGTGTATAATTTATGCTTAATATCTGTTTTTCTTGTGAATGCTGCTTAAATGATGCTACATGCCTGTGATGCTGCTGCAAGTAAGTTTTTCATTGCACCTGTGCGTATGTGTACTTGTGCGTATGACAACAAACTCGATTTTGACTTTGACTTTGCTAAGGACCCAGAAGATAGAGAAAGGGACAAGAGTCAGCTCACCACTGATGCATTGCTCACTAGCAAATAACAGGCAACAGAATTAAATATGATGTTGTCAAGCCGGCTGAATGTGTCTTTCTGAAATACAACATATGGTGCAGTCGTTGGAGGTCCTGAGGAATAAGTCCCAAACGTAAACTCTCCAATGTAGTAATCTGCAAAATGCAGCATTTTGAGAGCTTGCAGCTAAAGTCCAAGATGTTCATAATGCAAATCAATCTTGCTATGCACTGTGTAATATTTTTCTCCTACTAACAGAGAAGGCAATCATTTGTCAACAGTGCTGGGAAAGGACAACGTTTGGGAGTGGAGTTTCTGGTAATACACATGCAGGGAAGCAGAAGAAATAAGATGCCTGGAGGACAGAGGACTTCTGAAGAGAATGTGTGAGGTCTGATGTGTGAATTGAGCCATAAGAGAGGTTACAGATTCAGTGAGGATCTTGGGTGGGGACATTGCTATGAGTTGCCTGTGTATCTGGAAGGAGAACCTTCCAGGTTCAAGCTTCATAAGGTGCTACATGTGTTGGAGGGTAGGGAGTGTAAAGAATGCTGAAAGGGAGAGTGCTGGACTGTTGCCAGGTGACATTGCAAGTGATGGAAAAATCCAATCTACATCACTACTGCTAAGCGTGTGCTGAGAGTTGGCTGTTGGCTGATGGCTGATTTCATCTCTGTCCCACTGATTTGCACACGACTAGTGATCAAGATGTATTTCTCTCCCATGTGTTGATGGTCCCTGAAAAAAATTCTCCATCTCATCCAGGTGTTGGCCGATGGCCCTGGAGCTGTCAATCTTTGCCACCTTTCCCAGTCCTTACAATCTTCCAATATGACCAGCACAGAGGCCTGAGCAAGCTTAGGGTTTTGCTTCTAAACCATTTATTCAGAAAATCCTACTACAGTGAAATCACAGATCAAAGTGCCAGGAGGGAAGGCCACTTCCCTCTAAGAGATGCATTTTCACTTCAAATAGGGCCTTAGAGTTAAACTGGAAGTTACATCCAGAATTTGGGCAAGCCTCCTATTCTGAACATTATCAGGTGGGAAGACCACCTGTCTAAGATCTAGGAGTTAAATTACATTATGTGTGCAATTCAGCTCAGTGTGTACTGCTCTCATGTAAACCCTTCCAAGTTAAAATCAAATCCTTTGGCTTAAGAGGTCAAAAGCTTTAGTATTTTAAATAAAGCAACAATTTCAATTTGTCCCTGATTAATTTTACCATATTTAATGGCTGATTGGTTGAGGGGACAGGTGGCCTGTATTTCATCACTTCTATTCAATTACTACTTTAACTATGAGTTTTGACCTCAAATGTAGAAAGGTGTTATTCTGCTTTCACTTACTGTGGAAAAAGATTGAACCAACCAGGAAAAAATCCAGGATTGCGCGTAAACCACAAAATTGCCATGAAGCAAAATATAGTGAGGGTAACGATCTCCGGATACCTGAGAGAGAAAAAGGTTTGTATTTGTTTAAATAGGGCACAACATTCAAGGATGGTTCATGAGATGTGGGGCAAAGAACACGGAGTAGGTTGGTGAGAGGTTGTGGAGAAAGTGGTGAGAGGCATGGTCACAGAGATAGACTTAGAGATGAGAAGGGATGAGACAGAGGGGGTTGTCCTTACCAGTTACTGTGACTTACCTACCTGTCATCACCAACGCTCCACTCTGGTCTCTGAAAACTACCTCAAGCATTCTGACCCAAAAATTATTCCCCATCCCATTTATCACCCGCGGTCTAAATTAGTTCAATGTTCCCCTGGTTAGTCTCTCAGTCTTCGTCCATCATCATCCAAGTATTCACTGCCTATATTCTGTATCATGTATGATATTCTATATCATTCATTAGTGTCTTCACTGCTCTCTATTGTCTCCCAATGCTTCAAGGAAGGGTGCCAGCAAGGGCTTGCCACCTCACCTTCAATCAGAATTAAGTACATTAAGGATATGTGCATATACTGTACATATGCATGTGTAATCTACATCTTTTTAAAGGTCACCAATTTGTCGGTGCTCAAATTTAAACTCCTGCACCCACAACCCCGTTCTATTCAAATCCCAATATGGCTTTGCTCCCTCATAACCTCACAACTTTTACAATGCCACAATTCCTCTGAGCTTATGATTTGAATTACAAACTTTCTGCGCATATTGAAATAAAAGTTCACCATCTCCAGCCTTATGACGACCTCTATTCCTTCATATTAGATCGTTACAACTCTGAGTGAGACTCTTGAAGAACATCAGTTCTGGTAGTGGAAAATGAAAGGCAGCAAATGATGATAGATGTAAAAAAGAAAGTATGTTGCAATGGACATAAAACCATGCCTGCAGAGAACTTCTCTTGACAAAAGTGAAAACTGCTGTGATCAAAATTATGTCTCAGCAGAAGACTCCAAATCTGATGCAAAATCAAACAATGCTGGGAACACGCAGTAGTCTGGCTGCTTGTGTGGAGAGTTAAACAGAGTTAATGTTTCAACTTGACAATCTTTCAACAGAACTAGAAAAAGTTAGAAATCAAACATGGTTTAAGTCACAGAGAAGAGAACACAGGCAGGGAGAACAAATGCAATGTCTGTGATAGTTCAGGGCCAAGAGGGATTGAATAACACTTGGTGATAGCTCCAGTTGAGAGTCAGTACTGTAGGCTTAATGTAACTGTAGAAGATGTCCATACAAGTGGGTGGATGAGAACAGAGGAGAGGGGAAACATTGCTGAACTGTGTGATACAGAAAACTGGAGTGGCTAAAAATCTGAAATAAAGCAGTATGTTGAAAAGACTTTGCTGGTCAGGCAGTGTCCACAGAGAAAGAAAACTGGAATCGATATTACAAGTTGATGACCTTTCATTAGAACTAGCTAGTGTTCCTTGAACTCACATTGGTTTTGGTGAAACAATGTAAGGGGCCACAGAGGAACAGAGAGAAAGAGAGATGGAAAGAGAGGGAGAGAGCGAGAGACAAAGAGAGAGAGACAAAGAGAGAGAGAAGTCAGAGCTAGAGAATTACAGGATAGGATGGAGATCCCACTTGGTTCATTTTCCCCATGAATATCCAACCTACACCTCCATCCCACACCAGAATGGTCTAAGGGACCTTTACTTCTTTCTTGAATAAAGACTAATTAGTTGCCCACCATACCACCCAATTTCAGCTGGCTTAACTGCTTCTCACACTAATGACTTCCCCTTCCACTGCTTTCCTCCACATCACGGACATAACCGTGGGAGTTCACAATGACCAGGTTATGCCCATTTTTTGGCAAGTTACGAGGAATACTCCTTGTGATTATCTCTGACTATTTTTCACTTAGTGTGTCACTGGAAATTCCTTCCTATTTCCCCCTCCTTCACCAGTATATCGATAACTTTCCATCCTATCACAGGCATTCCCTTTGTACTCTCCATCCCTTCCCTTTCTCCTCAATTTAAAACATTTGATCTCTTGCTGTTTCTCATTCTGAGGAAAAGTCATCAACCTGAAACATTAACTTTCTTTTACTCCCCACAGGTGCTGCCTGACCTGATGAACATTTCCAGCATCTTCTGTTTTTATTACTGTAATGTCACATTAATTTTATGCACCTAATTTTCATGCAGCTGTTCTTTGCTTGCTGTATTTATCTGTTGAAGTTTTAGATTTACAGCATCTGTCACCTTTTGGACAAGATATGATGTCTTTGGTTTCAAAAATTAATCACAATCATAAATGTTTGGTCACTGAGGATAATTCATTTTCCAATTTACAGATTAATGTAGATTAGTTTTTTGTAAGTCATTTGCACAGCAACTCTGGTTCTAGTACAGCTTGAAAATTTCAGTGGCAGGCAGAATTGGGATGAATCATAGCTTTGACTAATCCTTATGCTGAGTTAGGAAGCAGGAACTCTGCCATCTGTGCAAAAAGCCTTCACGTACAATTGTTACCGAGAGCCTTCCCATCAGAACAAATTTTATAAATACACATTTCAGTTTATTAACTATAATTTAAACAGGCATTCAATTTTTATTAAACCGTAAACAAATTAAAAAATAAATTGGAAAGGGAAGTTCGTTCTTGGATACTAGAAACATAAGCTTTGACAACTCTGGCATCTTAATGAATAATTGATCATTTATTCTGTTTCCACTAATGAGAGAGCTTAGGAAACTTAATTCATTCATTACATTTGTCAAACTCACTAGTATTTCTTTCCAATATTTAATTGGTAGTGTTGGTGAGATTCTAAATAACACCAAAATGGATTGGAATCCAACAGCATCAATACATGCACCATTGTGTTTTTTTTAATGTTTCTGGCAGATGGGGGATTTCACCAGTTATAGCTCTGTACCAATTTTGCCCATTCTTCACAAGAATATGTTGCAAAGGGCTAAGCAAAAATGCATATAAGACATCTGGGAAATTGCTAAAAACAAGAGAGCATGGATCATGTGGAAACCAATAGCCTAGCTTTGTAATTTAAAGAGATGTCAAAAGTAACATCCAAAATAAATGAGTCAAGCCTTTCTATGCTTTCATCATTTCAGAAACAAAGCTTATTTTAAATGAATTAATGAAGTAGTTAAATTAATTGATGTAATATGTATCTCACCCCATGGGTCCAAGCTTCTTGTATGCCTCTTCAATCAATTTTATTGATGCCTTTTCTCTGTTGCTTTTTTCTTTGCGAAATTCAAGTGCCTTTGAAAAGCTGCTTTGTTTCAGAGAAGTCAGTTAGACTGCGTAATGTTGTAAGTTTGAAGCCATGTCAAAACCAAACAAGTGAACTACTTTTGGCAATACTAATGGCAAACTGCTCAGTGCACAGAAAAGACATCCAATTCTTTGACCTTCATCTTTACTAAAATAAAATGATTATCTATTAACTTAAAACACCTGGTAAGTGTCAGTTTTGGGAATTCTTTGCATGTGTTGTTTAATGTGGAGGTTCCGAATTGCTATCAATTATCTGTGGTCCTACATGGGCTGCTTTATTTATAACCTTCTCCACTGCAATCATGAAATATCTCTTGAATTAACAGGATTTTTGCTACATTCTAATGAGAGCCATTGTGTTTACCCCCAAAATCCTATGCTTTGTTGAAAATAGTGTGAGGTTTTAATTGCACACTCAACCATTGCTACTAATCACAAATACAAGGCAAATGTAATTGAATGTGAGGGGCTCAGCAGCTGATGCATTTGTTGTAACGGTTTAAAACCACCCACCTAAGGTAACTTTCTTTTCGTAACCTGTGATGTTTTGAAATTGCTTCGAAAATATAGATTGGAAAACAATTTAAATAGGAGAGGTATTATGAATTGGTAATACAGCAAAGTATATAATCCATGTAGAAGAGCATTCATTTGTGCTAAAATTGTGCTGCAAGTGTGATTAGAACTTCCTCCTTCCTAAGTCAATGAACACAGGAAATTATGAGCAGATTTTCACTTCACCGGTATTGACTGTAAAAATTAGAACAGTTTACTTACTTGAAACCAAAGTAAATGATATGCAGCCAGACCCAAGATAAAACCATAATGATCACAGTCATGGGGAGCACCAGTATGAACCAAGACCCAAAATTTATACAGTGGCATTCTGGATAGTGCCTGAGTGAGAAATGATATTATTGAAAAAGGTGATCATTCAGCCAGAATGTAATTGTGACTCACTTGGTTTGATTATTTCTGGCACAATTATAAAAACAGACTGCAATAATGTTTACAGATTTAAAAAAAACAGATGAACAAAACCAAATGTGGGTCCCTTGCAGGCAGAGGGGGAGAACTTAAAGGGAACGACATGTAATAAAGTCCAAACTTATGATGTGCATCCCTATACTTTGAAAACGTTGGCTATGGAGATAATAAAAGAAGAACAAAAAGTCACGGAAGCACTCAGCGGGTCAGGTAACATCTGCGGAAAAAGAAACAACATTACCTCAGAAAAGGTCAACCTGAAACGTTACCTGTGTTTCTTTTTCCACAGATGCTGCCTGAATAGTTGAGTGCTGCCAGCATTTTCTGTTTATTTTATATAATTTCAGATTTCCAGCGCTTATACGTTTTTGGATTTTCATTTACTATAGAGATAATGCATGCATTGGCTGTCATCTTCCAAAATTCCACCAATTCTTGAATAATTCTCACTAACTGGAAGGTAACATATGTTTTATTTAAAACAAAAGAGAAAGAGAGAAAGCAGAACTATAGACCAGTTTGCTTGATGTCAGTGGTAGGGAAACTGCTGGAATCTATTATTATAGAAGTAGTGACAGGGTACTTAGAAAATAATAATAGGTTTGGGCAGAATTAGTATGGATTTCCGAAAAGGAAATGATATTTGACAAATCTGTTTGAGTTTTTTTGAGATTGTATCCAGCAGAGTTGATTAGGGAGAACTAGTGGGTGTAATGTATTTAAACTTCCCAAAGACCTTCAACGAAGTGCTATGTGCAAGGTGCTTAAATAAAATTGGAGCACATTGGTTTGGGGGTAATATACTGCCGTGGACAGTGGATTGGTTAATAGACAGAAAAGAAAGAGTTAAAACAGAGTTATTTTCACGTTTAGATTTCTGACTTGTACCATGTTGCAAGCATCAGTGCTGGGGTGTCAGCTATGATCAATGATTTGGATGAGAGGAACCAAGCACAACATTTTGAAGCTTTCTGATGTTAGAAAGCTAGATGGTGTAAGCTGTGAGGAGAATACAAAAAGGCTTTTAAGGGGACATGGACAAGCAAATTAAATGGGCAAGACTTGACAGATGGAATATAATGTAGAAAAACATGAAGACACCCACTATGGTAGAAAAAACAGAAAAGCAGAATATTTTTTTAAAGGGTGAGAAATCAAAAGCTAACTATAGAGACTTGGGTGTCCTTCTATATGAAACACAGAAAATTAACAAGCAAATAGGAAGGAGAAAAGTGGTATGGTGTTTTTTTTTGCAAGTGGATTTACACACCAGTGTAGAGATGTCTTATTGCAATATTGAAGGGCCCTGATAAGATTGCATATGGAAAACTGTATGCATGTCTGTTGGCCACACCTAAGGATAGAGGGAGTGCAACAAATGTCCATTAGGTTTATTCTTGGGATAGGAGGTTGTCCTTTGACAGAAGATTAAGCAAACCGGGACTTTACCCTCCAGACTACAAACGATTGAATTGAAGCATACAAAATTCTTCCTGGGTTTGACAGGGTAGATGGAGAGATGATGATTCCCCTGACTGTGCATCTTAAACAACTCTCAAAAAAAGGTATCAGGACTGAGACAAGAACAAGTTTCTTTACCCAGAGCATAATGGATCTTTGGAACTCTGTAACCAAGAGGTCAGAAGAGGCTCAGTTGATAAGTATATTCAAGACAGAAACTGATAGGTCTTTGGATATATGGGGAATCAAGGGATATGGGGCTAGTACAAGAAAGTGGCACGAAGGTACAAACTCAACCATGATCTTATTGTATGGTGGAGCAAGTGCAAAGGCCCAAATGTGCCACTCCTGCTTCTATTTCGTATGTTCTTATGTTCTCATGAACTTTTTCAGACCAGAAATATTACTTTCTTTACACCAGATCTTTGTCATTGCCATTATATCATCATCCAACATGGTGATATGTACCCTGTTATTTTAAACTCTCCCCACAATAACTTCCTTCAAAGATCAGGGTCCGAGCTTTATCAATATGCAATCTATTGCCCTCATATGTGACCTTCCTGTCTGAGACCAGTCCCCATTCCTCAGACATTCCCTCCAGCATCATTTCCCCAAATAGGTCTCAACCTGGTTTAGCTACTATGCTTGATTTTGGGAGCTATCTAGAGAAAGCCACCTCTGAGATCTCTGTCTATTAATTTACACTCATGCTCTTTAAATTCTGTCTGCTCAGCCATGACCCTTTCCTTTCCTGTCACTTGTTTCACCTGAGCCACCCCTTCTCCTTTTAAAAGTTCTGCCCCTTTTCAGTGATGATTTTTATTTTTTCAACAATGTCCAGAAGTCTGATTCCCATCTAAACTCATAATCAATCAGTGATTGACATGATAATGTTTCCATAGTGTAATCTTTCAAGCAGAGGTTACATTCACGCTATCAGATTAATTTCTTCCATTTCTTCACATCCAAGGTAACTGTATGGCCATATATAATTTGATTAACCGAAGAGAAAGTTTTACCCAAGATTTGTCCATAATCAATCAACACTGCCCCTCCCCACCTTTCTGTGGCATTTTGCAGTATTCATTGGACTCCAGTATCATACACTATATGTAAAATTGAGTGATTCATATTCATTTTGATTGATATTGTATCCAACCCATTTCCTGTTTGACCTTTTCTAACCAGGGAAGGAGTACGCATGCAATAATCAAAGTAGTCTAGGAAGAAAGTCTCTCCAGATCCTAGGGTGAGTGAACTGGATTCTTCGAATTAACTTCTTCACTTAGCTCCTCCACAAGGTAATGTTACGCGGTATTTGCTTTGATTCCTATTTCTCATGACATAGAAGAAAGCCATTCAATTCATCGAGTCTATGCCAGCTCTGAAAGAAATCCCATTCCCAAGACTATTTCCCATAACCTGCTCTTTCACATGCCCATCAACTCACCTCCCCCCAATTCTTCTACCTCTCATTTACAGTTGGGGTAATTTTAGTGGCCAATTAACCTACCAACCAGCACATGAGAGAGGAAACTAGCGTATCCAGTGGAATCCCACACAATCACAGGGACAACATGCAAGCTCCACACCGATGGCACCCGAGATCTGGATCAAACCTTGGGATCTGGAGCTGTGAGGCAGCAACACTGATCACTGCACCACTGTGCCATCCATGGCCGCAAACGTAAGACAGGGTGACTACTGTTTCCATCCACTATCTACATTGTGATGAGCTTTACCAAGTGTTAGTATGCAAAGAAACAGAATTCACCAGGCAAGTTCAATTAAAATGTATAAAATGCTATGATATACTCACATGTTGAATTGCTCAGCAAAAATAAGGTTGGTTGAGGTGCCAGTAATAGTAGTTAATCCTCCAATAGTGGAAGAATAAGCAATGCAGAGACACATTCCTTTGCATAAGTTATGATCTTTCTCACTTTTGTATTTGCTGACGGCTTCTTCTTTCATAGCCTACCAGAAACAAAGTTAGAGAACCACGAGGAAATATTCTGATGCATTTTACACAGTCTGGAGTATGGAAGTACAATAGCACACAGTTACAAAAAGTAGACATTTTACCATTTATCATTTGCAATGATAATAATAAATCAGAAAAACGCAGGGTGTGTTTTTAATTAAGGCAACCTAAATAATATGAAAATTCTGGAATGAATGAAGGCTGAAATTTAGGGTGAAGATTATAAACCAGAAAGAAAGCTGGTCATCATCAATTGTCAAACTGTTTACTGAAGACATCAACTACCCCATCAAGTTAACTAACACATCTATCTCACAATTCTTACATTAGCATTACAGTGGTACTTGAACTTCTGTTAGAAGCCAAGTGTTTTCAATAGCTACTTCTAACAAATTCACGTGCTTACCAAGGTGTGACCACCAGGCACAAATCTCCTGGATTAGGAAATATCAGCCCAGGTGCTGCTCTAAGACCAAGGTAAAATCAGGTTTAAATAGAAGCCAAGGGATAATATGTTATCATGCAATATCTAGCAGCTCGAAATAGTTAATAGATTTCAGGTCTAAAGTTTTACTTTGTTTACTTTATGGATTAAAATGGATGTGATTTCCAAGAAATAGCTGGTTTATATGTAAAACATAGTAGAGCACTTTCCATGTCTGTAGTCTAAAACTAAAATCTTCTGTAATCTCTGCATTCCTACAATTCTGGCCTCTTATCGGTTGCTCTATTCTTTTACATTTTTGCCTTGCACCTTCAAATGTTTTGCTATGTTTCTGGCACCATATAAATGCTATCAATAGACTTGCTTCAAGGATAGAGCAGGTGCTTGAGAAGACAATGACAGCATACTCAATAATTCAGTAATTAAGTCCACTTCTCCCATCAATATACCACTGGGGAAAATGGAGCAGCGGGATTTCAGAACTATGATGGGCTAGCTAATCCCAATTTGGATTGTGTTCTGCACCAGGGAGAAGAGGTAAAAACAGATATTCTTCCTAGCCTTTATTATTGCTGAAATGTGTACAATGGAGAATAGACGATGACTAGATGCAGCTATAATACAACCACTATGAATGAATAGTTTGCCAAAATCCACTTAGGAAGAACAGGTCATTGAGCAACCTGTTAAAGGCTACTGCACCCAGTGAACCATGTTCCATACTGAGCACCCTCAGGGCAGAAGAAATCTGATGCCAAGAAAGAAATTAAACTAACAAGATTACAACTGCACAGCAAAGTCTGTGGTATTTTTTTGAGAATGACAAAACAATAGTTACCTTTAGGATTGCATTTAAAGTTAAGTAATGTGTTTATAACAAAAGGATTTACCTCATCTGGTTCTACTTTGCTTGCTTGAATATCTCCATCAGGGCAATATCTACATGATTAAAAAAATAAAATTAGAGAGACATCTAATGCAAATATACATTTTAGCAGAAATTAAAAAAATAAGAGAATTCAGGGAATATTCAGCAGGTCAGATGGCATTGAAGGAGAAACACAGTTAATATTTCAGGTTACTGAGCTATCAGCAGACCTATTGATAGTTTTTGAACAAATTATTTAAACTTATGTGATAGTTCAAATGACAGTTTATTCTTACTGTTATCAGGCAATATCTTGAGATATTGGGGCTGAATTCCAGCTGCAGTACACGTGGAAGCTGGGTAAAAGAAACAATAAATGTACAATAACATGCAGCTCTGTTGTGAGAAATCCACATGGCTGCCACGTGACAGTAACGACACTGATCCCCGCTGACCAGAGGACAGCATTACTCCTCTGATCAGAAGTGATACCACTGTCAATCAAGGTGCGGCTCCACCCTCCCCTCAGGTGTGAGAGTACCCTTTGCCTCTGAACTTGCCTGACCATTGGCTGTGGCAGGAACCTTTGTCTTTGACTCCCACACCATTGGCTCGTTTAAATCACAACAGTGAGGCTCCACCCAGCCTCCTAGCACCATAAAAAGGGCTGCATCCGCTAGCCCTTTCTCTTCTGACGACCGCAGGAGTAGTGAGACAACGCTGCAGAGATCATTGGAAAGAGTACATCACCACATGGTCAGGGAGCGTTTCACTCAGACTCAGGGAGCGTTAAGGGCCAATGCTAGTGTGGGACGGGCATTGAAGTGTTATATCCTGAAGTTGTACATTGTTACTGTGTGCTTGTGTGTATTAGTTTGTGTGTGTGAGTGTATCCTAAACTAGTTGCGATCCCCTCTCGTGTTTGTGGTATCCTGTGCGTGAGTGAGCGTGTGTCTGTTCCCATCCATTCTGTCCCGCGTTTGCCTTCGTGATTAAACTAGTTTTGGTCTACAAAGTTCATGTTCAGAGTCCTTGATCCTTAAGACAGTTAAAAGAACGATTTCACACAACATTTGGCACTGCGAACAGGGTCTTGAGGATTCTGGCTGGACACAAACGCGAGGAGAATGTTTTGGAACTGGGGATACAAGGCTAGCGCAGATACAGAGGAGAGGATCCCGGGGTGGACAGGCGAGAGTGAGGGATTTGGGAGCTTGGCCAGCCTGCTGGTAAACCACTGCAAGCCCATGGACTGGGCTGAGCGGTTAGATCCATGTGGTGAGAAACTGGGACACCACGTGGTGGCCCTCCTCCAGCAGTCAGGGTTCCCCAGTGCCAGAGGGAGCCCGAGGGGTGCCATCTGGCTCTTAGCATCCCTCCTGAGGCGCCAGGCTAAGATTACTGGCCAGTTGCAGGATACCTGCTCAGTAAGGGAAAGAGAGATAGAGACCCTCCGACGAAGGTGTTGCACACTCCAGGAGGAGGTCCAAACTGCCCAGACCCAGGCCAATGACCCTGAGGTCCGGGGTACCGAGATTGCCTGCCGGCTGGTCCAGGAGCAGCAGGCACAAGCCGCCCGCAGAGCTGGCTGGCAGCCAGATCCCTTTAAAATCCGAGCCCTGGTCCGGTGCAGCGACCGGCTAGACACATGGCTTGGGCACGGGCACATATAGATAGACACGGACGAGGAAGGGGCGCTTGAAGAGCAGGAGCCCCTCCAAGCCTGACCACCACCCTGTGCCCCCGAGCCCTTGCAGGCTCGACCCGTCCGAACACAGTCCCAGGTCCACTCCATGAGGGAGGGGAATGAGGATGAGGCAGCCCCGGGGGAGAATGCACGGACCCCCTCCGAGATCACGGAGACCTGGGACTTCTCCATCAAGGAGTTAACGCAGCTGGCGGACTGATACTGCCAGTAGCCGGGCGAGCACCTGGCCGCATGGTTGCTCCGGCTGTGGGATGGGGGACCTCCAACGTGAGCCTCTCCCACCAGGAGGCGTGTGTCCTGGGGAGCCTGTCCGACCAGCAAAGCATCAACAATGCCCTGCGGGTGCCACCGGGGAGTGCTGGGAACACTGTGGAACCGGGTAGTGACCGCAGTAAGGACCCGGTACCCTACCCTCCGAGAATGGGACCTATTCGGGAGACCCCAGTGGAGTACGGTCAGCGAGGGCACAGGGGTCATTAGAGAGTGGGCTCTGGTGACAGGTATTTACGAGAGGGCAGGTGACCTGGAGCTTTTAGAAAATACCGTGGCGACCAGCACGCTAGCAAGCTATCTAGTCGCCACCATGCACCCCGAATTGAGACCGGTGGTCCTGCCCCTCATGGGACCTATCAGGGGGTAGACCGTACGGGATGCCATCACCCTCCTGGAGGGATTGGAGTACATGAAGCGGGGGATGCCCGCCAAGGTCCGCAGAGCGGAGACAAGGGCCGGGGACACGTCCTCCCGTCCCACGCGCAGTGAGATGTACTTAGATCTGTTGTGCGCAGAGGTGGATGGCGCGAGTATAGCTGGATCTCCGACCTCCGCTCTCCATGTGCACTGGAAGGAGCTTTGCGGGGAGAAGCCTGGCTGCAGAAAGACCCGGGGCCACCCCGGCTCCAAGCCTGACTCGGGGGTGCCCCCACCCGCCGGGCCACGTGGGCTGTCCCTGCAGAGGCTGACATTGCCTCTGCTCCTCCCTTACCTGAAACGGCCTCTCCTGCACTCATAGCTCAGTTACGGGACCTGTTCCACCCACAAGAGCCCTCACCCATGGAGTGGCAGACCCCCAGCCCCCTCCCATAGGAGGGAGGCCAGGGTCCCCAGCGTGTCTGCTCCATCACCCTTCTGCGCCCGGGGGATCTGAGGCCACACAAACCTGTAGTAATACACTGGGGAAACGGGAACGTACAGAGGTGGATAGCACTCATTGACATGGGTGCCCAGCACATCATTGTACCAGGGAACCCCGCGATTTGGAAGGGGCCACAGATGCAAATTGAGGGGTTGGGGGGGTTCCCTTTTGCCAGCAAAGGAAGTCAAGGTCCGCATGACTGTTGGGAACCAACCCCCCCCACCCCCGAACGGTGGCCGTTTAAATTGCGGACTCGCCTGAATGTAGACTGGGGATAAATGTCCTAAAGGGACAGTCCCTACACACTAGTCGGGGCAAGTTTACTTTCGAAGTCGCCCGAGCCACGGTGGTAGTCGGGGCGGCTAAATGGGAGCCAGTGGTCGTCCCCCCTTCCCCGCAGGTAGTCTACAGTCGACAGTATAGGGTACCAAGGGGACACCAGGATATCACAGAGGCTGTGCAAGCCTTGCTGCGGGACGGAGTTATTAGGCCCGCAGCCTCCCCTTTCAATAGCCCTGTCCGGCCCGTCCGGAAGAAGAATGGGACCTGGCGCATGAGGGTGGACTACCGGCAGTCGAACAAGGCTGCCCCGCCCCCCCCACCCCCCCACTCGCTTCTGCAGTACCCGATATAGTCACCCTCGTGGAGAGTGTGTCAGGGCGCCCAGACAAGTCATGGTATGCCATTATAGATCTGGCCAATGCTTTCTTCTCCATCCCCTTCCACGATACCTCCCAGGATCAGTTTGCCTTTACCTGGGACGGGAGGCAATATACGTTTAGACGCCTCCCCCAAGGGTACATCCACAGTCCAACCATGTGCCATGGGTTAATTGCACAGGACTTGCAGACCATTGAACTCCCCCTGGGGGTGGTAGCCACCCATTACATCGATGATGTCTTGCTGCAAGGCCATTCCGAGGCCATTGTTGCAGAAGCCCTTGACGTGGTAATTTCCCTTCTCAGAGAGCTGGGCTGGGCCACTAATATGGAAAAGGTGCAAGGCCCAGCCCAAGATGTATTGTTCTTGGGAATCTGATGGCACGCCGACGGGAGAGAGATCCCTGAGCCCGCACGGAACAAAATTTTGAATTTTGCCGTCCCCAAGAACAAAACCGACACACAGAAGTTCGTGGGACTCCTTGGTTACTGGAGACAGCATATCCCGCACCTTACTATGATCCTGAGACCCCTCCATAGGGTTTCCCGAAAAAAGGGCACCTTTTCCTGGGGGCCTGAACAGCAGGCCGCCTTTGAGACAGCGAAGCAAGCTGTGGAGCAAGCCCTGTCTTTTGCCCCCCACCAGGAAGTGGTCCCCTTTGAATTACAAGTCTCCAGTAACAAGTTGGTTGCTGAATGGAGCATCTGGCAAAGGACCCAGGGGCGTTGAGTCCCGCTTGGTTTCTGGACCAAGTCCTTGCCGGAGGCCGCCGCCCGCCGCCCGCTACAGCCCTTTCAAGTGCCAGCTGCTGGCCTGTTACCTAGCGCTCCTCGCCACAGAGCACCAAACTGGCACTGACCCCGTCATCCTTCACCCCCATCTGCCCATCATGTGATGGGTCAAGTCCCCCGACTCCACTCACAAAGAGGGCCGAGCCCAGAGGTCCTCGGCGGTGAAGTGGATGTGGTACATTGCGGACCGGGCTCGGCCTGGTCCGGAAGGGGTCGGCCGCCTCCACGAAGAGGTCATGTCCTTTCCCCAATCCCAGGAATCACTCCCGGACATTCCCGAGATCGCACCCTCCCCCGTGTCCTGGGGCCAACCTTTCGACTCCCTCGATCCCGAGCGGAAGCGGCACGCCTGGTTCACAGACGGCTCCAGCCGTTGGAAAAATGGGAAGCAACATTGGAAGGCGGCGGCACTTCATCCCACCACGGGGAAAACAGTGACAAAAGAGGGATTGGGAGGGTCCAGTCAATTGGCCGAGCTAGCAGCGGTGGCACTCACGCTACAGAACTCCACCGGACCAATCCACATCTACACTGACTCTTGGGCAGTGGCCAACGGTATGGCGGTGTGGATGGCGTGGTGGCATGAAATGGGGTGGGAAATTCATGGACGCCCCCTCTGGTGCCAGGAACATTGGCGCTATATCTGGGACCAAGTGGCCCAGAGACTCATATCGGTCCCCCACGTGGATGCCCATACACACAGAAAGACCCGGGAAGCCATCCATAATTCCACGGTGGACCAGGCTGCCCAGATATGTTGCGCTACCGTTCCCCCTGATGAACCTGACTTCAGCGCCCTAGCTGTACAGGTGCACCGTAAGAGCGGCCACCTAGGGGCCGACGGTACACGTCACTGGGCAGAACGGTTCGGGGTCGTCCTTACAATGGACCAGTGTAAGACCACGGTCATGAACTGCCCCATCTGCCAGCAGGTAAAACCACGAGGTTGGCCGACGGGGCCACCAGGCCATATTCGCCGCGGCACGGGAGCGGGTCGCGTGTGGCAGATAGATTATATCGGACCGCTCCCACGTCATAACAGAAAGCAATACGCCCTAACGATGGTGGACACGTACTCAGGTGTCCTGGTGGCAGTGCCCTGTGAAAGGGCTGACCAGAACAGCACCATCAAGGGATTGCAGTACCTCTCCTCCATCTATGGAGTCCTGTGGGAGGTACAGTCCGATTAGGGCTCCCATTTCGTGGGGGCCAAGGTACAAAACTGGACGGCAGAGGAGGGGATCTCGTGGCTGTTTCACATCCCCTACCACCCCCAGGCATCGGGCCTGATCAAGAGGAAGAACGGCCTGCTGAAGGAGACAATACACACACTGACACCCTCCCGCACACTGCAGGGGTGGTCGGGCGTGCTACAGCAGGCCGTCGATCAGCTGAACACATGGCCCACTGGCCAAGGGGGGTCTCCATTATCCTGCCATCTGGCTTACTCCCCACCATCCGACTTGCGAGACCCCGAATCCCCCGGGACTGAGAAGTCTGGGAGGGTCTGGGTCCGACAGCCACAAGGTCCCCCTCAGAAGGGGGAAGACAGAACTAACCTGTCCTGTCTCCATACCCGACACCTGACCCACCGGGAATGAGCTTGTTTCCCCCGCTACAAGACGATGGCACTGCTCCCTCCCCCCTCCATCTCTTTCTGCTGACTGTGATGATTGACGAGATGTCTGCTCAACCTTCCCTTGAAATTACTCACGGATCCGCCAGCACCTCCAAACACGGAACTGTGGAGCATGTGGAACGGTTGAATCTACCCCTGAATCCCAGCACATGCTGTTGAAGCCTGGCCATTGACGATGATTCCTTTGGCTACTTTTCAGAATGGACTGTTTACATGGACTCTCTTGTTTTTATTAGTTTTCCTTTTATCTCCGTTGCGTCAGTGTTGCGCGGTTCGGTCTTCCTGATGCACCTGTCGGGCTCGTTATATCCGTGTGCTGGGGGGTGCTGGATGGCAGTTCCACATCATTTCCCCCACCATTGTACGTTCCTTCCAGAGATTCTGAATTGGGTGGGTGTTTCAGGAGCTGGTATTTTCCTTCGTACAATTTGACCTCCACACGAGTCCCGACCCTCAGAGCACTCCACAGTTACTGAGCATGCCAAGGGAATGCTGGTGTAGACTCCAAGATGAGTACAGTTCCACCTTTTCAGTTGGCCGTTGTGAGTTTGAGCGAGACTGGTGTCCAGGTGCCCCATGACCACTGCTGATGGTGCCGCTAAGCTGGGGCTCCCTACACTCCGAACGTGACCCACTGGATCTCCGGCTCCAGTACCTACCCGTGGCTCCCCACGGGCTGGTACAGTTGCTGTCTTCCAGTGTTTGACGGTGCCCTGAATCCACAATCGATGAACGGGGGAGCACCCAGCACACAGCCGGTACAGGGACAGCAGGGCCATCGCGGAGGTGGAGAGGCTCGAGAAGATAGCCTGCCCCCTGTATTGTACAGCCAGACTGTCCCATGAGAAACAACAACGGCGGCGGAGCCGGCTGCAGTCAGGCTGGTCACCTGGTGGAAACAGACGGCCCTGGATGATCCACTCGCTGCGAATGGTGGTACATGTGCGGTGATTACAAAGGAGAGCTGCACCTTTATCTCTGATAAATCCAGCAACCACTCCCAACCTGGCTGCTCACTTCGGGGACTTGGTGGCCAAAACTCAGAACCAAGGGACCAGCTCCTCCAGCACGACACCTTCTGGGAAACAAGTGGCCGTTTGGGTCACTGGGGGATGTTGGGCTACTGTCACCCACTGGCCATTGCCCTGCTTTTGTTGATTATGGTTTCTGTGTACCCTGATAGCTCCCCCCTTGATTGGCAAGTTGTCTAACTTCTGAGGGGTGGAATGTTGTGAGAAATCCACATGGCTGCCACGTGACAGTAACGACACTGACCCCCGCTGACCGGAGGACAGCATTGCTCCTCTGATCGGAAGTGATACTACTGTCAACCAAGGTGCGGCTCCACCCACCTCTCAGGTGTGAGAGTACCCTTTGCCTCTGAACTTGCCTGACCAGTACCCTTTGTCTCTGAACCTGCCTGACCATTGGCTGTGGCAGGAACCTTTGTCTTTGACTCCCACACCATTGGCTCATTTAAATCACAACATTGAGGCTCCATCCAGCCTCCTAGCTCCATAAAAAGGGCTGCATCCACTAGTCCTTTCTCTTTTGACGACCCCAGGAGTAGTGAGACAATGCTGCAGAGGTCATTGGTAAGAGTGCATCACCACATGGTCAGGGAGCATTTCACTCAGACTCAGGGAGCGTTAAGGGCCAACGCCAATGTGGAACAGGCATTGAAGTGTTATATCCTGAAGTTGTACATTGTTATTGTGTGCTTGTATGTATTAGTGTGTGTGTGTGAGTGTATCCTAAACTAGTAGCGATCCCCTCTTGTGTTTGTGGTATCCTGTGCGTGAGTGAGCGTGTGTCTGTTCCCATCCATTCTGTCCCGCGTTTTCCTTTGTGATTAAACTAGTTTTGGTCTACAAAGCTCGTGTTCAGAGTCCTTGATCCAGAAAAGAACGATTTCACACAACAAGCTCCCAAGTGGGCTCTTTGGGAAACTTAGAAGCAACAGTAATTGTAATAAAATCGATATCTAACCTGCAAGTAGAATATTCATATTCATAATGCACATTTCTCCTGAATAAAGTTACACAAGTGTCGGGAAGGGGATAGTGAAAGCATTGTAGTCAAGCTATTAAACCACTAAATATGCAAATATCTTCCCACTTGACATTTTTTTCTTAATATATTGCCCTATAATTTATGGCTCGTGCAACAATTGAAATGTAAAGAACATAATATGGGTTTCGTCATATGATCTTCTATAGCACGCATTTGAAATGCAATTAAAATCTGAAGCATTAGGTCAAAACAGCAATTTTAAAGATATGAACAGCGATGTGGGTTGGTTTGCAGATTAGTTACAGAGAGTCATTGCAAACCATTTTCTCCTCACTGTGATCGTTGCTCTTGATTATGATGTTATATGACAAATGTAATTCAAAGGCAAAATATCATGTATGACATCAATTTACAAGAACAACAATAGGTGAGGTCACTTGTGTTTTGCAGTATTCGTACTCACAGCAACATTGAAGACACTCATTAGTACAGTTTATTTTATCCCCTGAAAGGATTTGAATCACAGGTCTTCAATATGAACTTGTCCATGCTGAGTCTGCTAATTGTCATGCAGATGTTGAAGGACTCCTGTAACCTCCCAGGAACATGCTAGGTGGAGGAAAAGCTTATCCAATGTGGTTTCACTCACTTAATCCAAATTCTTATTGGTTGTTCATGGAATCCCATGAATGTCCAAGATGGCGGCTCCTATAGTTCAAAGTCTCTTGAGTTTCTTAATTGGGAAAATGTTAATTCTGGCAAGTGAAAGATATTTCGAGGTAAAAAAAAAATCGAGAAGTGTACATTTTATTCCTGTTTCATTCCAGGCAAAAATAAACTTGGTATGGGAAAATGTTAATTTCTGTTTTATAAAAATGATACAAATAATTTTGACTTTGATTTGAAAGTACAGGTTTAAACTCTTAATGCTACTTATTAAAAGTAGGAAATGAAAATACTTAATTTCCTGTGCTGCCTTTAGAACATATATTGCCATTGGGCTTAATTTTCTATGTTTCTATATTCAATAACATCAAGTAGAATTACATCTGGATATACAAACGCAGTGGTTAGTGTTACCTGGGGTGTTACTAGCTCCGAATTTCCTATGATTTTAAAATGATTACAGAGCATCTCCAATGCTACCTCAGTGGATACCTTGAGGACCAGAACCAGGAAGTCAAGATGCAGATAAAACCCAAGTCCAATTCTCCCAAAATTTAAGAAAATATTTTGTGTATTTGCTTCGACTATAAAGACAAATCCTACCTTTAACAAGTAAAATAAATCTTGTTATTTTAGATTTATTCTTTGAATTAAGTATTGCTTGAGTAGAAAGAGTTCAAGCCTCGTTTTAGTTGTCCAGTGTCACCTTGGGTTATAAAAGGTGAAGACATTTAAACATAGGGCATTCAATGTGAAGTGAACTACCTGAACCACCATCATGGCAATCCTTCCACACTCATATTAATTACACCAATGCTGAACAAAGAGTCCAACATTGGTCTTATCTTTCAGTACCAAAGAGAAACTTGCAGTCATATATTAACGAAAGTGACACATATAATGACAAAAATACCACCTTGAAGTCGAATCAAACCACAAAATGAAATTTCTGCACAACTTCAACAAACTACTTAGCTGCTTATACAATAGTATCACTTGGAGCAAACATCAGAGCCTCAAACAATGTGAACTAGCACATTCTATAAACTTCACTTGGGCTAAACTGGTGAAGTTGTTCAGAAACAGTATGAAGGCTGGTCCCAACAGCCTATGTAATAAATTAACTGAGAAAACAATGGTCCAGCAGCTGGTTAGAGGAGCTGAATCATCTACTCAAAATTACATCCAAAATTCTAACAGATTATCTGCTCTTCAAAGTATTGGGACTGAATTACCAATCATGTTGGTTTGCCCTGTAAAGCCTGTATTACGAATAAGGAAATTAACTGGCTTGCATCAAATAGGAAATGAACAACATGTGAGCCAATAGCATAGTAATAATCTTTGATAAATACCTTACCCATTCATTCCCTTGTTTTTTTGTTTCATTTGTTCATTTTCTTTTTCCTTTACTATTTCCTCTTTGCAGCACTCAAGTTCGATTTGTCCTTTTTCTTCCAACTTCTTCATTACAGATTCTTTCTCTTTGAGTTAAAAGGTAAGAGAGGAAGCATGAATGTAGAGTGCACAAAAAAAAACAAGATAACCGAAAGAAATAAGGTTACTTGAGCATAATACTGAGTTAGCCCTTCGCATATTACCATGCAGTTCCAAGGCTTGGTTAGTGAATCCATTCATAGTGTTTTGAGTGACATCCGTCACTGCTTCTGCATTCATAATCTGTTGAAGAACGGCCTCAACAATTGGCATTACCATGGCCGCAGTGGAGGTGTTACTAAGCCACATTGAGAGGAAGACACAACTGAGCATAAATCCCATCATTAGCCTGTGAAGCACAGAACATGGTGATCCAAAACCAGACTCTACGGAAACATTCATCTAAAATTGGCAATGTTGGTCACAATAATTTTGTAAAACAAGAAGGTTTACACTTATCTTTAGAGAGAGCATTTTACTTCTGTGGAAATCTTATGTTTTCCTACTTTGCAGTAATTATGAATGTTTCAATAAATGCACCTGTTGAAAATGAATGAGTCTATTGTTCGGTAGTGTAGTGGTTAGCATAATGCTATTACAGCGCCACTGTCTGTAAGGAGTTTGTACGTTCTCCCCGTGCATCTGCGTGGGTTTCCTCCGGGTGCTCCGGTTTCCTCCCACATTCCAAAGATGTACGGGTTAGGAAGTTGTGGGTATGCTATGTTAGTGCTGGAAGCGTGGTGACAATGGTGGGCTGCCCCCAGAACACTCTACGCAAAAGATGTATTTCACCGTATGTTTTGATGATAAAGATATCTGATCTTATCTTATGAAGTTGTATCTGGTTAATTGTGATGACTGGATGATATGAATGAATGAACACAATGGAATCAGCTTTGAATGCATCATTTTGGATGGGTAAACAAAGTGGGCTAGATGCATTTTATTATTCATAACTACATGATCTTTTGTGTTTGGGGGGTAATTTTCAGAACATCTGGGTAACAGGTTGCTCAATTTCTTTACAGAGAGGAGCCATGTGTCAAGAAGATCATTCACAAGATCGCAAAACAATTTATAGAACATTAAATATCGATCTAAGAAAAAATTTACGAATGAAGAGAGATGGTAGACCACTTATGTAATTAAAAGCATGCATAGAAGTTCCTCAATCAGGACAAAGACAATCGGTTCATAAAGTTGTGACAATTTAGTCTATATTAGTTACAAGATGGTAGATTTTAAGGAATGTGTGCAGCAAATCTGGGAGGCAGGATCGATGAGAAATGTGGAATTTCCTGTTCATAAAACCGATTACAGAATAGCCTTGAACTATATTCCTGCCATTTATTGGCCAGTGTCATGAGCCTTGAGGGAAGAATTTGTTTCCAGTGCAAAAATGTGAAATCTGTAATGACATACTTATAACTTGTTGCAGATAAGATGAACTTATTGCAATCATTTCACATGGAGTCCAAACAAGTTAATATTGAGACTATGCTTAGATAGCAAGAATTAAGTTTGATTCCTGGAGATGGCAGGCCACAGTGGCTGGAAAACTCCTTACAAACAAAACTATAGTATGACAATCACAGCTTGGACAACAGCTATTCAAGATGAATGCTCAACACATTCTTCTCAAGGGCAACTTGGTAATAGGTAAGGGAAATTGGTAATAAAAACTAATCATCTGTCAAAGCCAATATCTCCAAATAGTTTGCAAGACATTTTAATTCGCTACTTTTCTATTTTAATGATGCTCTGAAGTTGCACAAGACTAGAAATTATTCCACATCTCTGGATATGTAAAACCAGCTAAATGTTGGGGCACTAGAGGTGCATCACCCCCTGTATTGTCATGGAATCGTAGAGTCATTGAGATACAACTCAGAAAATGCCAACTATGTCAACACTGACCCACTAACACCCATTTTATCACTAATCCTACCACAACAAAATAAAAACAAGCTGCTGGAGGAACTCAGTGTGTCAGGCAGCATCTATGGAGGGAAATGGACAGTCGACGTTTCGGGTCGAGACCCTTCATCCGGATGGAGGGAGTAGAGGGGAGATAGCCGGTATAAAGAGGTGGGGCAGGAGCTGGCAAGCAATAGGTGGATCCAGGTGAGGAGGGGTTGATCGGCAGACGGAGTCAGGCGGGGGAAAGAAGAGTGGAGGTTGCGGCAGAGATTAAGAGGTGAGGAGGAAGCAACAAAGGGAGGCAGATTATGAAATCTGAGAAGAAAGGGAGGTCAAGAGGAACTAAATAAGGGAGGTACACACTGTAATTTCCCCCTCTATTCCCACACTGTCTCCTGTCCTGTCCTATCAGATTCCATTTTGTTCAGCCCTTTGCCTCTTCACCCAGCACCTCCCAGCTTCTCGCATCATTCCCGCTTCCCCCCTCCCCCAGCCACCTACTTCCCCCCCGCCCCCCCCTTCACCTGGACTCACCTATTGCCTGGCAGCTCGTGCTCCTCCCCATCCCCCCATCCTTTTTATTCTGGTTTCTGCCCTCTTTCTTTCCAGTCCTGATGAAGGGTCTCGGCCCGAAACGTCGACTGTTTATTTCCCTCCATAGATGCTGCCTGACCTGCTGAGTTCCTCTGACATTGTGTGTGTGTTGCTCCATATAAGGGAGGTATAGTGAGCAGGTGGGAACAGTGGGGGGGGGGGGGGGGGTGGGGGGGGGGGGAGGCCCAATGAGAAGAGTGTGTGGGTGGTGGGTAGGTGGAGTAGGTGACAGAGGGGAAAGAAGCTGGGAGATGGGGGTTGAGCGGTGGTGGGTGGCTAGGAAAATGCGTATAGGAGATCAGAAGGAGAGAGAAAAGGACAGAGAGGGAGTGGGTGACCTGAAACTGCTGAATTCAGTGTTCATGCCATTGGGTTGCAGACTACCCAGGCGGAATATGAGGTGTTGTTCTTCACATTTGCGTTTGGCCTCACCCTGGTAGTGGAGGAGGCCGAGAACAGACAGGTCGGTGTGGGAACGGGGAGGGAAATCAAAATAGCTGGCAACTGGGAGACCCAGAAAGCAATGTTAGATGGAGCACAGGTGCTCGGCAAGCCAGTCACCCAGTCTGTGCTTGGCCTCACCGATATATAGAGGAGGTCACATCGAGAGTACCGAATGCAACAGATAAGGTAGGAGGAGGTGCATGTTAATCTCTGCCTGTTTAGGGCCCGAGATGGTGGTGAGGGAGGTGTAGGGACAGGTGTTACACCTCCTATGGTTTCTTGGGAAAGTGCCTGGGGAGGGGGAGGGATGAGCGAACCAGTGAATCACGGAGAGAGTGGTCCCTGTAGAAAGCAGAAAGGGTTGGGGAGGGGATGATATGACTGGTGGCGGGATCCCGTTGTAGTTGGTAGAAAAGGATACAGAGGCTGTTGGGGTGAAAGAAAAGGACCAAGGGAATTCTATCCCTGTTCTGTCTGGGAGGAGCCAGGGTGAGAGCAGAAGTGCAGGAAAGGGAGGAGATGTGTGCGAGGGCTCCATCCACCACAGCTGGGGGCATCTACGTATCCTAGAAAAAGGAGGACATCGCAGTGGAAGGCCTCACCTTGAGAACAGGTGTGATGGAGACAGAGAAACTGAGAGAAAGGGAGAGCATCAGGAGACAGTGTGGGAGGAGGTCTAGTGGGAATCAATGGGTTTGCAGTAAATGGCAGTGGATAGTTTGTCTCCTGGGGTGGAGACAGAGAGATCAAGGAGGGGGAGAGAGGTGTCGGAAATAGTCCAAGCGAATTTGAGGGCAGGATGGGAGTTAGTAGCGAAGTTGAAGAAATTGATAAGTTCCGTATGGGTCAAGAGGCAGCACCAATACAGTCACTGACGTCACGGAGAAAGAGTTGGGGAGTGGTGCTGGCACAGGTTTGGAACAAAGACTGTTCCACGTAGCCAACAAAGAGGCAGGCTTAGCTGGGGCCCATGCGAGCGTCCACTGCTACACCTTCGATTTGTAGAAATGTGGAAGGGAGTGGGACTGATGCGATTGCTCAGCTAGGAAACAGCTTGGACCCATGGGCCAAATGACTTCCTCCTGTGTTGTAATAAGTAAGAACAAATCCTACCTTCTGCAAGAACCGGCTGTATCGCATCATGAAAGAACTTCTAGGCCAAAATTTGTCTTAATAATAAACTGGTTCTACTTCAGTTGTGCTATTGTCATTAAATTCGACTGTTGTCAAAAAAGCTATTATTTTATTTTCTGTATAAACTTTTACCGTCCAGGATTGACTCCCATTATGATCACCATCCTCAGGGCTATTCTCTTGTGTAGATTCCATTTTTCAATAGAAGTGGCCAAGCAAATAACGCCAATTAACAAGACATGGAAATCTTTGAAGTAGACAGATGCAACCTGAAAATGTTGATTAAATAGTTAATTAAATTGTAGCCTGAAATTTACAATTGTAATGACAGTAAAATTGTCAGCACTTACTGCCATTAATATGTAAAGCCAACAGTGACATCTGCCTTCCAAGCAGGGACAAGTAAACTAAAGAAAGGGAAGTTACCTTCTACCTTCAATGCGTATATAGTGACAGTCTTCAAACACCTAATTAACACAGGATCAATTAATTGGTGTGCACCTCAACTTTTGAACACTATTCTTGTCGTAAAGGTCATTGAACATATTAATGTTTGTTGAATGAAGTGTAAGAGGTTTTAATGGCATGGTAAGTCATAATTATTGATTAACACCCTCTATTGCCCTGAAAACATAGTTTACAAATGTGGAGTCTCATTCCCACAGAACATTAAAAATCAATGATTATTAAAATATTAAAATTAATTGTTTTCTTTTTTACATTAATACTTCCATTTCTACCTCTTTTCTCATATCCAAGTCTTACATAATAATGCTTTCTGTAAGATGGTTAAAATGTAAATTACTAACTGCATTTTTACTTCCTATTTAGCTAGGACAACTGGTCAATCTGATTAACTGATCAACTTGTTTTGTGCATGCAAAGCTGCTTAATGTCACAAATGGTGCCAAATCAAAGTCGCATAATAATAAATTCTGCAATCAAAGCCCCACTAAGTATTTGTAGGATCATTTTTTGGTGTTAACAGCAAACACAGTTCCTTTGCTCCCAACTACAAAATCTGGGTCAATGTTGTAGTAAAATCATTTATCCTATGAAAAGTGCACATAAGTGACTTGTTACTTCTGATATATTGCTAATCTCACGGTAGTGTGGCGGTTAGTGCAACGCTATTACAGTGCCAGCGACCCGGGTTCAATTCCCGCCGCTGTCTGTAAGGAGTTTGTACGTTCTCCCCACGTCTGCATGAATTTCCTCCGGGTGCTCTGGTTTCCTCCCACATTCCAAAGACATACAGGTTAGGAAGCTATGGGCATGCTATGTTGGTGCCGGAAGCGTGGCAACAGCTGTGGGCTGCCCCCAGAACACTCTACGCAAAAGATGTATTTCACTGTATGTCTCGATGATAAAGATATCTGATCTCATCTTATTAAGTTGTATCTGGTTAATTGTGATGACTGGATGATATGAATGAATGAACACAATGGAATCAGCTTTGAATGCATCATTCTGGATGGGTAAACAAAGTGGGCTAGATGCATTTTATTATTCATAACTACACGATCTTGTGTGATTGGGGGGTAATTTTCATACATGTGACTAATAAAGATATTACCTGAACTGTAGCTTGTGTCAGCTTTGATTTTTAGTAATAAAAAGTTGTTAGTCAAGTGTTCATTTTCACTAAAGTTGCACCATTACTTACTTCTGAGGACTTCATGATGCCAAAGAGTGGAAACATGAGTGCTGGGAGTAAAGCTGTTACAGAAAGAGGCATTGCTTCCGTTAGCCAATAGATCGCCACCACAAGCATTGTAAAAGCACATTCAGACTCCTTTTGACCAGAAGAGAAAATAAAACCAGAATGAACAATTGCAGTTGCAAATTCGAAGTAGACAAAGAGATAAAGAAGTTGGTTTTGTCATTCCTGACTGTCACCTGCTGTACCCTCAATGGATCTAACCACCACCCACAGTAAGCGCAACAGAAACCCTGTTTCCATGGAGTTTAACCTTCCAAGTATTATTTTTGAATTAAGCTTGCTCCGAAATGAAATTCGGTGCATACTTGACCTCTTAAATTTGCTGAAGACCTTTAAATCTATCAGCAGCAAGCAAATTCCTGACATCCAAATCCAAATCAGAAAGTTTCACTTGTGAAGCTGGTCTCAAGTCATGCAGTGAGTTTGACTTCAGATATTATAGTGAGATGAGGCAAGTTCTATCTGCTAGGCTCAGATTTCACTCTATTTCCATTTGAAAATCTCTTTAAATAACAAATGCATCTTTTCATGTTATTCCAAAATGTCTGGATTATTAAAGTCAGCTAACTTTTACATTGGATTGGTTTTGAGAAGTTCACTGAGTTACCACTGCTTGATATTTCTTTCCATTTCCTTCTTCCTCCAAACTAACCTACTTTTCTCAAAAATTCTGAAGCAGTTTTGTCTGGAGCATGGACCAGTTTAAAACTGCTATCAATACTATCAACATATTGGGTTTTGATTAGCTCTGCCTGATTTTCATCCCTTCCACTATAATAAACTAACCTCCATAATCCAGATCTAATTTATTTTTTGTGTCTACATATAACATCTATTGGTGCTAGATATGGCATTTCCATACCTGCATTCACTTCACCCATTGTTAGTTAAATGACAGCAGAAAAATAAAATGAGGCAAAACTTTAAGCCACCAGTTCAAAAAAGGACTGCTTTGTTTGGTTACAAACCTGGTCAGTGTCTACCTGATTGTTGTAATTCCCTGAATTAGGAGTTCAAAGTTGTATAAATTGGTTTCCATTCATTTTGGAGTTAATTAAAACTTCAGAACTTTGAATAAAGAAAGACTCCTTTGAAAAGACATCCAAGTATCAATTTCTTGGAATGCAAAATATTTCGCTTCAAAACACTTTCTGTATTCAGTTACTACTTAGGTCACATCAAGTGAAAAATGTTTCAGTCTGGTGAACATTGACTAGTGGAAAGAGCTTACATAAAGAGTGGTATACATTTACCAGTCCAATCTCAGCACACAGTCACAACAGCTACCAATACCCAGTACCCCAGTCACCCTCAATCCAATGCCAGCGTTGACAGCCCAACCCCAAAAGTTAGACATTTCTGTCATTCGATAAGAATCAGCTGTCTAGTTTACCTTGACTTTGAGCTGGTAGGATTACTGAAACTCATTGTACAATAATATTTAGAAATTGCACTTGATGACAATAGATAGGCTGCAATGAGTGTGTCACAGAGAGCATAAAAGTAGGCAGAATAACAACTCAACCAAATAAAGAAAGTCTTATTGACCACAGACCCCTTAAATTGTGTTGCCAGTAACATTCTTAAATACATTTTTAATACAAATGCCATTAAAACACTTGATCTTAGTATTAGAAGACACACACGTATGTAGCCTTGCTTTCTCTGCATTAAGAAATTTAAAAAATTCCAGTAAAGAACAACATCTACAGCATTTTGTTTTCATTTCATAGGTTTGATCCTGAGGCAAATTTGCATTACATCCTACTGCATGACACCAGACAAGTTACCTTAAACATATTTTTTTTAAATTGGGAACTGGGGACATGATTCAAAGCAGGGGGTGCCAAAATTAGAATAAATTCAACTTTAAAGTAAATCACATAAATTCCCAACAGAGAAAGTCTTTACATAGAAAAAAATCAGCGCAACACATTGCAGACAAAATTAAAAGCTGCATTAACACAAAGCTGGAAAAACAATGCAAGACAATTCAGACACTAAATATATGGGCACCAAATCCCTTACTTTAGTCTTGGTGATGAGAGGCAACGGCAGGAATAACAGTGGAAAGAATAAAATAATTATCAACTTCCGATAGTACCAAATATGCCTTGGAAAACTCATAGCTTGAGGTGAGTTGACAGCTCCAACTACCCCAGCCTAATGGCTCTGCAAATGCTTAAATAGTACTCCATGAGCTAATCCTTAAGACACACCTCACCTTCAGCTGGCTCAGCAACAAGTAACAGAACTCGATCCTTGAGTTAGTTAAAAATTAACTGTTGCTATCTTGGATGCCCATTCACCAGTTCCCTGATGAAAGAGCAATTTTTCAGTTGCTCATTATAACACTGTTGATTTACTACTTTGTTTAAATCATGCATTTTGCACAATTACAAAATATGCAAAGTCTGTCTGACTGAAGTAATACTGGCCAATTTCATAATACTTTCCTTAAAATGTTCAAGCATTTTGCTTCAGAAAACAAGTCTGCAGTTTGATAATTTGTGCACTTTACCAAGTAGGTGCAGGGAAGACAGGAAGAGTGAAAATGGCTTATCTCAGATTCCAATTGTCCCTTCTCTCCCACTGACAATGTTCCCCACTGATCCCTGTGTCGTTGAAGGGTCGTATTCTGAATGGAGGTCGGTGACCAGTGGTGTACCTCAGGGATCTGTACTGGGACCCTTACTATTTGTGATTTTTATAAATGACTTGGATGAGGAAGTGGAGTGGTGGGTTAGTAAGTTTGCAGATGACACGAAGGTTGGGGGTGTTGTGGATAGTTTGGAGGGCTGTCAGAGGTTACAGAGGGATATAGATAGGATGCAGAGTGGGGCTGAGAAGTGGCAGATGCAGTGAAGTGGTTCATTTTGGTAGGTCAAATATGTTGGCGGAATATAGTCTTAATAGTAGGACTCTTGGCAGTGTGGAGGATCAGAGGGATCTTGGGGTCCGAGTCCATAGGACGCTCAAAGCGGCTGTGCAGGTTGACTCTGTGGTTAAGAGGGCATATGGTGTATTGTCCTTCATCAATCGGGGAATTGAATTTAGGAGCCGTGAGGTATTGTTGCAGCTATATAGGTCCCTGGTCAGACCCCACTTGGAGTATTGTGCTCAGTTCTGGTTGCCTCACTACGGGAAAGATGTGGAAGCCATAGAGAGGGTGCAGAGGAGATTTACGAGGATGCTGCCTGGAATGTGGAGCATGCCTTATGAAAGCAGGTTGAGGGAACTCAGCCTTTTCTCCTTGGAGCGATGGAGGATGAGGGGGGACCTGACTGAGGTGTATAAGATGATGAGAGGTATTGATAGAGTAGATAGTCAGAGGCTTTTCCCCAGGGCTGAATTGGTGGCCACAAGAGGATATAAGTTTAAGGTGCTGGGGAGTAGATATAGAGGAGATGTCAGGGCTAAGTTTTTTACTCAGAGAGTGGTGAGTGCACGGAATGGGCTGCCGGAAACGGTGGTGGAGGCGGATACGATAGGGTCTTTTAAGAGACTGTTAGGTAGGTACATGGAGCTGAGTAAAATAGAGGGCTATGGGTAAGCCTAGTAATTTCTAGGGTAGGGACATGTTCGGCACAGCTTTGTGGGCCGAAGGGCCTGAATTGTGCTGTAATTGTTCTATGTTCTATAATTCTTGAATACAATAGTTATGTTATTTCAAATTACCTATAAGAGATAATCTTTGAGAATATGTAGGCATAAACTCACATAGCACCACCAGTATAAAGTAATACCAATACATTCTTGGTATAACCACTATATGTTAGCTCATTTGCTCCTCATTCCAATCCCGCTGCCTCAAATCCCACATCCTATCCATCAATAAACACGTCTATACCTTCCACGACAGCACTGCAGACCCTTGCTTCCAACATTCAACATTCGTCCCCCGCTCGCCCTCCCCACTGCTTAAACCCTTTCTTCTACTTTTATTAATTAAGAGTTTGAGTACACTAATTCTTTCTTCACTATCTCCTTAAATTTCATTTTACATAAATTTCAGTCCATTCAAAGTTGCACTTCCCACATAATCCTGTACTCACTTTCATCTCCCTATTACAGCTATTTTCACCAATCAGCATTGGCTCCTTGTCCAGCATGTGTTGAATTTTGCATTCTTCTTACCTACTAGCTGTCCTGTAGCCGTGTCCTTCTAGTTCTCCAACGTCCATGTCTAATAGCAGGTTCTAACACATTCTTCAACTGCCTCTCAGCTTCTCTGTTATATTTGGCAGTTTATTACCTTCATGTATGCTAGTAATTAATCTGTAATGGTCCCTGCCTGTTTAACCATAGTTTACGAGATTGTCCAGTGCCTACCTCTTCAACCTGCAGTTAGCTATCTTTTTGAATGTTCTATTCAGCGTTCATTGTTGGTTTTATAAAGGACCTTGATATGTTTTGCTTGAATGTTCTATTCAGCGTTCATTGTTGGTTTTATAAAGGACCTTGATATGTTTTGCTATGTTAAAGACATGACATACGCATGGGGAAGCATGATGGCACAGCTGATAGAGTTGCTGTCTCACAGGCACAATAATCTGTGTTCTCCCTGTGACTGTGTGGGTTTTCTCCAGGTGCTCCGGTTTCCTTTCATGTGACAACGACGTGCAGGTTAGTAGATTAATTCACTAGATTAAATTCCTCCGAGTGTGTAGGTGAGTGGTAGAATCTGTGGGGAGTTGACGGGAATGCGGGGAGAATTAAAAATGGGATGAACGTAGGAATGGTATAAGTGGCTGGTGCAAACTCAGTGGGCCACCAGACTGCTTCTTGTGACTATGATTCCATATTAATGGAGATTATTTTGATGGCAGGTATGTGGTGTAAAATGTGTAAATCTGTGGCTGCACAGTGTCTGACAATACAGCCCTCAAACCACAGTTGTGCAAAGGAAAAGTGTAAAGAAAGAATGAGTACTGCCTTGATCAGCTTTCACTTTTTACAGCTACACGTGAAGAAATTTAAACCAAACGGAATTTAACACAAGTTAATTTTGCTGGGTTAATTGATCTCAGCAGAGTTCATTATTGGCTCAACATTCCCATGTTATATGAGGGAAAAAAATCGTCTGGGTTTCCAGCTCTTAATTGTAAAATTGATTGGCTTAGGATGACTGAATGGAAATAACTTTCTGAACACAAGCTGGCGATGGCAGTATCATGTGGAACCAGCACAAACACAGAAAGCATCATTTACGACACATGATCAGAAAATAACTCTCATCCAGGCCTTTAGGTGACTGAATAAATCACTTTCTGTCCCTTGATGGTATTCTTGGATCCTAACTGATACTTTGATATCCCATAACTCTAATTCCTAAATTGCAAATCAGTAGTCATACTGGAACCCACTCCGACACCATGCATGAATAATCTGTTCATTGTACAGGGTCGACATGAAATAATAATCTCTGAGCTAGGAAAAAAATCGTTGATATTTACCTAGATGGGCAAAATTAAGAAAGCATCATCCACCTTCTTTCCTTTGTTACAAGGAGGTGGCATAAGCCTAGATGCCATGATGAAAACAGAGAGAGCACATTGTGTTTTGCAGCACACAGCAGTGTCTTTATTTCGCCACAGTGCAGTCCTGTGCAACCTCAACCACCCCTGAAAGGTACATTGCTCGGCCAACTGGGATTCTTCCAAGAAGAACTTTTCAACAGCTGCTGTTGCAAGATTAAATGAAAATTTCCTCCCCAAATATTTTTTCCATTTTATGAAAGAATGGCTATTTATTCTGTAGAATCTGAAGACTTAACTGATAAGCCTGTGAAACATCTCAGAATCTTTCTGAGTTGCCTAATCTGTGGGATAGTTTGAACCAGGTCTGCGTGCCTCAAACAAATCATGTTCTGAGAATAAAGGGAGTGATTTACTGATACAAGTGTGTACTTACAAATTGTTCCAAAAGAATGCTTTGTGTCCCCTTCCTAAATAACTCAATGTGAATTTTCTTTTAGAACCATAGAAGACTACAGCACAGAAAACAGGCCATTCGGCCCTTCTAGTCTGTGCTGAAACATTATTCTGCTAGTCCCATTTACCTGCCCCCAGCCCATACCCCTCCAGACCTCTCTTGTCCATGTATCTATCCAATTTACTCTTAAAAGTTAAGACCAAGCCCGCATTTACCACATCAGATGGCAGACCATTCCACACTCCCACCACTCTTTGAGTGAAGAAGTTCCCTCTAATGTTCCCCCTAAACCTTTCCCCTTTCACCCTAAAGCCATGTCCTCTCATACTTATCTCTCCTAATCTAGGTGGAAAGAGCCTACTTGCATTCACTCTGTCTATGCCCCTCATCATTTTGTAAACCTCTATCATATCTCCCCTCATTCTTCTCCGCTCCAAGGAATAAAGTCCTAACATGCTCAGTCTTTCCCTGTAACTCAACTCCTGAAGACCCGGCAACATTCTTGCAAATCTCCTCTGCACTCTTTCAATCTTACTGACATCCTTCCTGTAGTTCGGCGACCGGAACTGCACACAATATTCTAAATTTGGTCTCACCAATGACTTATTCAACCTCAACAAAACATTCCAACTCCTGTACTCAATACTTTGATTTATAAATGCCAGATGCCAAAAGCCTTTTTTACAACCCTGTCTACCTGTGACGCCACTTTCAGGGAATTACGTATCTGAACTCCCAGATCCCTTTGTTCCTCCGCACTCCTCAGTGCCCTACCATTTACTGTGTATGTCCTCCCTCGATTTGTCCTTCCAAAATGCAACACCTCACACTAGTCTGCATTAAATTCCATCTGCCATTTTCTGGACCATTTTTCCATTTGGTCCAGATCCCTCTGCAAGCTTTGAAAGCCTTCCTCGCTGTCCACTACACCTTCCAATCTTAGTGTCATCCGCAAGCTTACTAATCCAATTTACCAAATTATCTTCTAGATCATTGATATAGACAACAAACAACAATGGCCCCAACACAGATCCCTGAGGCACACCACTAGTCACAGGCCTCCAGTCTGAGAAACAATCATCCACAACCACTCTCTGTCTTCTCCCACTCAGCCAATTTCAAATCCAGTTTACAACCTTTCCATGGATACCCATTGACTGAACCTTCTGAACTAATCTCCCATGTGGGACCTTGTCAAAGGCCTTACTAAAGTCCATGCATACAACATCCACAGCCTTACCTTCATCTACTTTCTTAGTGACCTCCTCAAAAAACTCCACAAGATTCGTTAAACACGATCTACCACGCACAAAGCCATGCTGACTATCCTTAATCAACCCTTGGCTGTCCAAATACTTATATGTCCTATCTCTCAGAACACCTTCCAATAATATACCCACTACTGATGTCAGGCTCACTGGCCTGTAATTACCTGGTTTACTCTTCGAGCCTTTCTTAAACTATGGAACAACATGAGCTATCCTCCAGTCCTCTGGCGCCGCACCCGTGGCTAAGGGCATTTTAAATATATCTGCCAGGGCCCCTGCAATTTCTACACTAGTCTCTCTCAAGGTCCGAGGAAATATCTTGTCAGGCCCTGGGGATTTATCTACCTTTATTCGCTGTAAAGCATCAAGTACCTCCTCCTTTTTATTCTCTATATGTTCCATGACACTAGTGCTTGTTTCCCTTCCTTCCATATCCATGCTGCCAGTTTCCTGAGTAAATACTGATGCAAAAAACTGTTTAAGATCTCCCCCATCTCCTGAGGCTCCACACGTATACGACCACTCTGATCTTCTAGGGGACCAATTCTGTCTCTTACTATCCTTTTGCTCTTAATATACGTGTAGAAACCCTTTGGGTTTACCTTCACATTATCTGCCAAAGCAGCCTCATGTCTTCTTTTTGCCTTCCTGATTTCCTTTTTTAGTATTTTCTTATATTTCCTATACTCTTCAAGTACCTCATCCATTCCTAGTTGCCTATACCTGCTATACACCTCCCTCTTTTTCTTAACCAGCTCACCAATATCCCTTGAAAACCAAGGTTCCCTATGCTTGTTACCTTTGCCTTTAATCCTGACAGGGACATACAAACTCTGCACTCTCAAAATTTCGCCTTTGAAGGCTTTCCATTTACTGAGCACATCCTTGCCAGAAAATAACTTATCCCAATCCACCCTACCTAGATCCTTTCTCATTTCCACAAAATTGGCCTTTCTCCAATTTAGAACCTCCACACGAGGACCAGACCTATCCTTATCCATAATTATCTTGAAACTAATTGCATTACGGTCACTGGACCCAAAATGCTCACCTACACATACTTTTGTCACCTGACCTGCCTGGCTCCTTAATAAGAGATCAAGTATTGCATTCTCTCTCATTGGTACATCTATATATTGATCTAGGAAACTTTCCTGAACATATTTGACAAATTCCAAGCCATCCAACCCTTTCGCAGTGTGGGAGTCCCAGTCAATATGTGTAAAGTTAAAATCCCCTACTATCACAACTTTCTGTTTCTTACATCTGTCTGCTATCTCCCTACAGATTTGTTCCTCCAATTCTCTCTGACTATTGGGTGGTCTATAATACAACTCTATTAGTGTGGCTACACCTTTCCTGTTCCTCAGCTCCACCCATATGGCCTCTGTAGACGAGCCCTCTGGGTTGTCCTGTCTCCGCACAGCCGTGATCTGTTCCCTGACCGGTAATGCCACTCCTCCCCTTTTCGTCCCTTTCACGTCTGAAGCAACAGAACCCCGGAACATTAAGCTGCCAGTCCTGCCCCTCCTTCAACCATGTCTCACTAATAGCAATAACATCGTAATCCCACGTGCCAATCCACGCCCTAAGCTCATCCGCCTTACCTACAATACTCCTTGCATTGAAATAGATGCACCTGAGAACATTACTATCATGTACAAACCTTTGATTTCTGTCCAAACCTGCAGACCTCGCATGATCATTTTCCTCCTCACTTTCTTCTCTAACACTCTGGTTCCCCTCCCCCTGCAAATCTAGTTTAAACCCACCGGAGCAGCACTAGCAAACCTACCTGCAAGTATGTTAGTCCCCTTCCAGTTCAGGTGTAAACCATCCCTTTGGAACAGATCCCACCTTCCCTGGAACAAAGCCCAATTATCCAGAAACCTGAAGCCCTCCCTCCTGCACCAACTCCTTAGCCACGGATTTAGCTGCATGATCCTCCTATTCCTAGCCTCACTAGCACATGGCACTGGTAGCAATCCTGAGATTGCAACCTTGGAGGTCCTGTCCTTTAACTTTGCACCTAATTCCCTAAACTCTCTTTGCAGGACCTCCTCCTTCTTCCTATCCACATCATTGGTCCCAACATGGACCACGACATCTGGCTGCTCACCTTCCCTCCTGAGAATATCAAGAACACGATCTGAGATATCACGGACCCTGGCACCAGGGAGGCAACAGACCATCCGGGATTCTCGATCTCTCCCACAGAACCTCCTATCTGTCCCCCTAACTATCGAATCCCCTATCACTACTGCTCTCCTCTTTACCCTCCCTCCTATCTGAGATGAGGGTTCCGCCTCAGTGCCAGAGACTTGACCACTACAACTTGTCCCTAGTAGGTCGTCCCCACCAGCAGTATCCAGAACAGTATACTTATTGTTGATGGGAATGGCCACAGGGGTGCACTTCTCCTTCTGTCTAATCCCCTTCCCTTTCCTAACAGTCACCCAGCTACCTGCCTCCTGACTTTTAGGTGTATCTATCTCCCTGAAACTCCTATCTATGTCCGCCTCCAGCTCCCGAATGATCCAAAGTTCATCCAGCTCCAGCTCCCTAACACGGTTTGCCAGGAGCTGCAGCTGGATGCACCTTTTACAGGTGTAGTCATCAGGGACAAGCGTGCTGTCCCTGACTTCCCACATACTGCATTCGGAGCACACAACTGCCCGAGCTGCTGCCTTCATTACCCAATCCGACTTTAATTAACTTAAAGGAACTTACCGGCCTTACCTCTCAGGGTGCTAGCTCTTCCTCAGCCTCAGCTCGCCGAAGCCTCTTGAGCCAAAGCCTCAAGGCTCCACTCCTACCCTGAGCCACTCATACACTGGCCGCCCCTCACTGGCCGCTCCTCTTAGTTACCCCTCCTGATACTCTACTTAAATATTTATCACAGATAACCTTACCTTTGCCTACCTACCAGCTACTCACCTGCCTTACCCTTTTACGCCCAAGCCCCTTGAGCCAAAGCCCAGAACACTGTGCTCCCACTCACTCCACTGCCCGCTCCGACACTGCCCACTCTATAGGCAGTTGGCTTTTTAAACTGCCTGCGCCGCGCCTGCGCAGTCCAGCCCCCACTCGACTGCTAAAAACTTTTAAAACACTCATAAAAAATCCTAACCCTAGTAAATTATAACCCTATTAAAAACTAAGCCTTACACTTAAAACTTAATAAAAAGAAAAACTTATCTGCTCCGAAGTGAAGCCCACAAAGCCTCCGGTTTTATCACAACACTTGCTGGGGCTGTTGAAAACTGAGGGATACCATGAATCAACAATGAGTGAGTTACAGGTAGATCGAGAACAGTCATGGGAAAGTCACATCTGAATGACTTAATTGAATTTTTGAGAAGATAACAAGGAGTATTGAAGAGATTAGAATATTTGATGTATCTTCCGTGAATTTTAATGAGATGTTTCACTAAGTCCCACATGTGTTATGAATAGCATTAGTGTAAATAAGGGCTAATAGTATTATATCTCAAAAATCATTGCAAGAAAGTAGAACCCACTGTGCTGGGAGTACATTTGTTTGTAAGCGGTCCAATCACCTCTTACATTCTCACCCTCTGGGTTACAGCTTTTCTGCAAGGATTTAGCTACCTTGGCTCTACCATCTAGACCCTGGATTGATGAAGTGAAACTACTGACAAAGTTTTCTTTCCAGTGGAACAGGTAAATAATTTAGAAAGCAGCTCATGGTTTTGCATACTTCAGCTTGATAAAAGGATTGATGGCACCATTTAGAACCTCATTTTGCAACAACTCTGATTTCACCTTGAACAGAGGTCTAAGGCTGAGGAAGACAGTAGAAACATACCAAATATTGTCAGGGGCAAAATGGAGAAAAGAAGTTAAACAACATTTATCACCAGAGAAAATGTACTGGGCAAACAAGTGGTAATAAAGTCTGACCATTACCCTGGGCCGATGACCTGGATCCAGGGGTTCTAAAGGAATTGACTGCAGACATGTTGGATGGATTTATTGTGATACTTCAAAATACCCTAGATTGTTAAAAGGTCACAAAAGATTGGAAACTCTAAGTACAATATCACTATTCAAGAATTGAGAGGAAAACAATGGAAGCCTGTCCTTATTAACTGGAACATCAGACATAGAACAGTACAGCACAGGAACAGGCCCTTTGGCCCATGATGTCTCTGCTGAACACGATGCCAACTTAAACTAAATCTCTTCTGCCTGCATATGATCCATATCCCTCCATTCCCTGCATATTCATGTGCCTGTTTAAAAGCCTCTTAAATGTCCCTTTCATATCTGCTTCCACCACTACCCCTGGCAGCCCGTTCCAGGCATCTACCACTCTCTATGTAAAAAAAAAATGCACCACACATCCCCTTTAAACTTTCCCCTTCTCACCTTAAATGCTTGTCCTCTAGTACTTGACATTTCTACCCTAAGAAAAAGATTCTGACTGTCTACCCTATCTATGCCTCTCATAATTTTCTGAACTTCTGTCAGGTCTCTCAGCCTCCTATACTCCAGAGAGAACAACCCAAGTTTGTCCTAACCTCTCCTTACAGCTCATACCCTCTAATCCAGGCAGCATCCTGGTAAAACTCTTCTGTATCCTTTCCAAAGCCTCCACATCCTTCCTGTAATGGGGTGACCAGAATTGCACACAATACTCCAAGTGCGGCCTAACCAAAGTTGCATATAGCTGCAATGTGACTTCCTGACTCTATTAATCAATGCCCTGACAAATGAAGGCAAGCATGCCATATGCCTTCTTTACCACCCTATCTACTTGTGTTGCCACTTTCAGGGACCCATGGACTTGGACCCCAAGATCCCTCTGCACATCCATGCTCTTAAGGGTCCTGTCATTTACTATCCATGTTCTCCTCACATTTGACTTCCCAAAGTGCAACAGCTCACACTTGCTCAAACTCCTTAACTATTGGCAAAAGAAATAGGGTACAAAAGTACTGAGGTCATGTTGCATCTATACAAATCTTTGGTAAGATCATACCTAGAGTACTCCAGACAGTTTTGGTTTCTGTAGTGTATATGTGTATAATGTACCTTTAATTACAGAGTATAACAATTGATACGATTTGAACACATTTTAATTTCAAAATACTGGTATTTGTTTGAGAGTTACTGCCTTCAATAAAGGATGTTCTGTTTTAGCTCCATGTCTGTTTGATTGCCTAAGTTTATATCAACATAATAGAAACCCAGGGTCATTCCACTGGAGATGAAGATGGGATATTGCTGCTTATGAGAATAGCAGGACAATGATTCGGCAGCTGGAAGCTGAGAATGGAATCTTCTGAACCAGAGCACACGTGGAAATAACAATACCCAGTGTATGTTTTGGATACATTGGGGAGCTCAAGAAGAGTGAATGGATTAAGCCATTCATTTTGTGTATGGAACTCAGAAGTGCTTTTTAAGGCTAACATCATTGTCAAGCTTATCGGAGGGGACATGGAGCAGCAAAACGGGAGATGCAAGGGAAGAGCAAGGCGATATTGCTGGTGTCAATAAGATGCGACATGTGAAACACTGGTGACTCTATTGACACCACAAACTCTTGCTAAGGTATCATCCAAGGAAATCACACAGACCTTTAAGGGATATTTGATTCTAGCAACAAAGATTTTTGAGAGCTATAGCGAAACAGGGGACATGAGGAGAAGGTTGAGGAATATGTGTTCAGGCTAAAGGCACTGAGAAGAAGGTGTAACTTTTGTATCTTTTAAGATTGCTTGGTGTGAAGACTCATTGTTGATAGAATTCAGATGAGACTATTGAAGACAGTGTATCTAATGTTTGAGGGAGTCTGTAGGTTTGGCACCAGGATGGAAACGGGACTAGTAATGTGAGGCACTTCCAATTCCAAGGTGTGACGGCAGCATCCCCTTTCCCGACAGTGGTGGGTCTTGTGGTTACAGGAACAAACATAGGTGGGAAGCTCTTGGGTGACGAAGATCCTGAAAAGTGGGTAAAATTGACATTGCCAGCATAGGAGGCAGACAGAATGAGGCATTCTACAGACAGAGCAAACAGGAGGCGGCCCCAAGAATCAACGGCATATTCCTCATCATGGAGACAGGTCCAGAGTACTACAGAGATTACGACATCATTGTCACAATAAATGGTTGTCAGGTACATACAGGAACTGATATTGGTGCAGATCACTCATTCATGGGTTGTGGCACTTACAACCACCTTGTCAGTGCAACTCTGTGAGTAAGCTGTAGTACTATTCCACAGGAACATTCAGGGGAATTGTTGCAGGTCATCATGCTTGTGCCTTGTTTGAAGATCTGGTGAAGTCCTGCTCAGTGTGTCAGGACCTCAGGGCAGAGTCACCTACTGCTTCAGTGCAAACATGGAGGCTTGTCCCTTCCGAGTGGTGCATATTGATTTTCTTTTTCAGCTAGAAAAGGAATACTTCCTCCTTCGGCTCAAATGTCACTTGGGGAGGTTGGAGGCGTTGCCAGTTGGGTCATGGACCGCTGTAGAGGGGACCATCGAGGGTCTGAGGTCAGTTTTTGCAGCCCATGGAATTGCTTTCCGATACTGGTGCATAGTTTGCGTTTTCCTCTGCTCCATTGTTAACATCCCCATTACATCCAACAAGATGCAGGGAGAGGCCAGGTGAAGGAAGAAATGAAGAGACAGCTGCTGGATAAATGGTCCAAGCAGTTCATGCTTGTATTGTTTCTCCTCATATCCCAAACCACCCCTCACTCCTAACATGATATTCACTGCATGAAATGCTGAAGGGTCAACAGCTGGGGACACAGTGAATTTGGAAAGACCGCTAGAGGTAAAGAAGACACAAGATCACCAGAGGCATGTTCGAGTAGGAGGCACGGTGAGAGCACTTCAATTCACACCATCGTAAAAGGATGCAATGGAGAGATTGTGGAGACATGGTTAGTCAAATATTATACTATTAAAGCGAATAACAGATAGCCAAAGGATTGTGTTGATTAGATGGTACATGCATATGACATTCATGGTGATCATGGTATAGGAGAAGCAAGGATTCAAGGTTCAAGGCAAATACTAAGATGCAGCAATTTCTGGAGGCATGCAAGACCCACAGCAAGGTAGATGCTGTACAGCCCGAGGGATGGTCCACGGGAATCACAGGCAACTGGTGCTGATACTTCAGAGATGACCAATGGACTTTCTTCTCTCCAAATCTTTGGAGTTCTTTATCTTAGTGGAGTCTGATTCATTGAATACACTTGAGGTGAAGATAGATTTTTGGAGGAGGAGGGAATCAAGAAGGATCAGGCAAGAAAGTGAAATTGGCACCAACGGTTACACACCAACATGATGTTACATTGAACGGTAGGGCTGGCTGAGGGATTGTATAGACTACTCCTGTTCCTACTCTTTTGGTTGTTAGTAGAGACATACAACACTATGTAGTGATAATTTTTTCCTGTTTGTGAGGAGAGACAAAGCCATGAGCCCAAAGTATCAGGTGCTCACCCTCAGTAAGGAATTCATCAGTTACCTTAATTACCTCATTGTTCCTAATACATGGAGTCATTCAGGTGAATACTATTGGTGCATTTAAGGGAAAGTTCAATTCCCTTTATCCAAAAGAATAAGCAACAACATAGACCCAATAGGCCGAGTGGTCAATGCAATTGTTTAGAGGTGGAAGTAATACAAGAAATTAGTGCGCAAGTGTGAACGAGAATGAATCAGCTGCCCTCTGGATGATATGATTTCCAATTTCACCACTGCCACTCCTCTAGTTGCATTTTGGGTAACTAGACCATTTCTAGCAATGTTTCACTAGGAGAACATAGCTCCTGGATGCTAAGCTGTGTGAGGCTATTCTGAAAGAGCATTTGCGGCTTTCTAACAGCCATTGGGGGGAGCGCTGTCGGAGCAATAGGACAGGCTCAGGCACACCAAAGGCAGGCACTAAGGAATACACAGCAGTGATTGGATGAAAGTTGTACAGTTTTTGTCATGGCTGGATGTGTAAATGTGGTTTGGAATTATGGGTTCGTGTACATCTTATTCTGCCATTATGGGCAACGAGACACTGGTGATCATATCAGAATAAAGATTGAAACAGAAGTGCACTGGTAATTGTACAATAAATTATACTTTCAGGAAACAATGAGAATTGCTTCTGACAAGCAAGCCACAAAGGTGCTCCTGACATAGGCTCCTCTCTTCTTCCCTTCCTCCTCTTCCCCCAGTTCCTCGTCTTCAATCACTGTCGAGGATTCATATAATAGATTACCCTAAATTTGGAGACCCACTCTATTGTTTACTGCAATTTGTCTCAAGAGAGCTATGATGTCGAAGATTATTGAAGTTTACCAATCATCTGTTCGATCGGGTTGTAGGCGGCAGGATGCCATTTGTTTTGGGTTTGTTCTGTTCTCATACTCTGGTTTCCGACAGGAATCAAGAACCACTTGGTGAGCTGATAGTCCTGGATTATCACGTTGGCTTGGGTCTAGCAAAGGAGACAGGTCGTACTAGATAAAAGGATGGCTTTTGGTAACCACCTTCATATTTGACGTTGACCATCATGATGCTCTGAGTAATGATCACTGACCGGCTAGCCATTGAGGGAGTGCAATTGCAGAATGATTCAGCATTCACGGGTGAAGTAAAATGTCAACATTGCCCTTCACTAATAGGAGGCCCACAATCTTGGTGAATCCACATCCCTTGCTCCATGCTACATTCCCCTGCCAAAGAAGGAGATGAATTCTGTTCTCCGAATGCAACTATCTCCTCCTCCCTCCACTCCCTCTCATGGCAGGTTGCCTAATCCATGTCCCTTTGCTGTATTCTCTCCATCATGCTGCGTTCAAATAGAATTGCCTCCAGAGTTCCCACGTTTAGGAGAAATAACATTTGGCTGAAATGTGAAAACACACTTACTTCTGCAAAGCAAATCAATCAAAACTGGCACTGTGTCCAGGAAGGAACAACTCCATAACTTATTCCAACCAGCCCTCTGCAAAGTAATCAGCAATAAACCTGCAGATAATAGATTCTCTTCAGCAGCTCAGCTAGAGAGTTTCCATCCTACTGCTAAGCATCTGGTCCTCCATATGAATTGAACATGTGATGTAGGGTCTCCCACTGAGATCCAGATTAGCACTGCTAACATCACAATGATAGCATAATGTGGTGAACAGCCCTCCAGATACTAAACTACCAATCAACCACTAACCTTCACTTCCTGCTACTGAATCAATTTTTAATCCAACTTGCCACTTTCACTTAGATCCGATAAGCGTTTACTATTCTGATCACACTCCTATGTGAGACCTTTGTCAGATTATGCAGACTATATCAACTCATCAATCCTCCTGTTGCTGCCACAAAATACTCACTCTAAAAGTTAGTCACTACATTTATTGAAAATTTGCAGGTGTCCTGCAATTTCCTGTGCCCTTCTAAATGTTAAATTGTCACACAAATTTATTTCAAATAATTTGGCCATAACTTTTGTTAGACTTACTGTGCTATAATTTCTTGATTTATTCCCTTTCTCCTGTTTTAACCAATGCTACTGTGTTAGCATTCTTTTAGTCTTCCAGTGCCATGTCTGTGACTGCAGGGATTTGGGAACTGATGGTCCGGGCCTCCACTACTTCCTATCTTACTTCTTTTAACAGTCTAGGACACATTTTATCTGGGTCAGGTGACTCACCTACTTGTAAAGAACTTATACCCCTTAATACTTACTTGAAATGCTGATCATGTCCAATCTTTCTTTTTACTCTATCAATCTTACAATATTCTTGTTAACCATAATATATTGTATCAACCTCTCTTCTTTGAAGACAGCTGTAAAATATTCATTTAGAACCCCACAGCCATATTTTACATCTCCACACACACTCTCCACATTTTGCTTTGTGACTTTCTTGCCTTTTATATACTGTGATGTAATCCTTAATGCCAAAACTATAGGACTTTATACTTACTTTGCATTATTGAAAAAGGGTGGTTGTGTAAGTCCTGGAACTATGTGGGAAGGAATGATATGCCTATACCCAGCTGTGAAGGACAGACACTGATGCAACCTGTATTTGAAGGAGGAGCTGTCATGTTGGTGATATTGGCCTGGTTGGTGAGATAGTAGTCAGTTGGATAGGAACATCCTTGAGGGAAACACAAGATGACTCTTTATCTTATCATATGCCAACAGGACTGAAAAAGTTCACATGTGGTTTGTGGACAATAATAGGGATAAATCAGAAATAATCTAAGGACAAACTGGGAGCAGTACGTGAGATAAATAATCTCATGAATTTTTAATGTTTGATTGAATGCTTATTTGAGACATTCTCTGATACTGAAAGTGTTTTGACAGCTTTGACAGCTAGCGAGCCTGGAAGTATTGCTTAGTTGGCTGTCAAAGCATTTCTGGGGGTCAGTTCTTGCTATTTTCAGCAAGAAGCACAATCAAAAATCCAGGCCTCTGGACACAAGTCCAGTAGTTTGGTCACTATGCTACCATATCCATAGAGTCAGCAGAATACATTTCCAATCATGATGTGTATTTTTACTAAAGTATATATACCACTTGTTCCACTTCTTTCTGAGGAGGGCTTGAGAACTGGTCTCTGTAGCTGTGGATTATATTAGAGAGCTATTGGCCCTCTCCGATATAAATCTGTAACAGATTAGTTTCACAGAAATAATAAAAGGTTGCATTTAAATATTTCAAAGAATGGAGCCAGCACTGAAAATTATATTTTTGCTTTTAAAAATAATTACAGAAACAATTTTGTTTTGCAGTGCTCCAAATATATTTGTGATTTTAAAATCTGTACAAAGACCCCCAAGTCATAAAAATAAATCTTTATGCTTTTGCTGCTACAGTATTTCACCCATACTCCATGATTACATTGAAGGAATAATAATAGCTGCTTGATTGAAATTATTCTTCTTTAAATAGATAATTTGAATTTAAATTTGCATATGAAATTAATCAGTCAGCACTCTAATTTGCACGTTTCACTTTCTCACTAGAAAAACAAAAAGGTAATTTGACCAAGGTTCATTATTTTAAGTGTAAGTTAAGGAGTCCGGAACATTAAGGAGAAATTTATTCTCCTTGGGCCCTTTAATACCCTTGCAATGCTTCAAAAATAAGAACACAGTGTAAGGATTCAGATACCTGCATTGACCATTAACTACTAATTATGGAAGAGCATTCCTGAAAATCCATCTTCCACAGTAGAAATCAGTGAAGCAGTCACCTCTGTTGCAGGAGTGCAGTAGATACAGAGAACCCTGGAGTTGACTGATTTACCTGCCAAAATTCAATAGTGCTAAAGACCTTTGAAAAATGCAATTCTAAATTTGCCTGTGGTGTGTTGGATGTAAATACCACAGGCAAATGTGCAAAGATGATTGTAACATAGTGTATCTGTGAATGCATGAGATTAACTGACCTATGGCTCCACCAGAATTTATTTAATTAGCTAATCCACTCCAAATCTGTATTCTTAGTTTAACGTGTTTTGGTTCAATTTTTCTTTCAAAAGAATCTTCTCTTTGACTTTCAGCCATTTCATATATCTTCACCGTGGTTAGCTCGTCTAAAATTCCAAATTTAAGTGAATTTAACTTGTATCAGCAAAATGGAGAGGTCAATAATTTACATAAAATAATCCATTCATGTCACAACTACCCATGCTCACTTATGCTGCAGTGCTTTCTTATCTCCTATTCACTGATGAAACAGGATAATATTTGAGAATGCCACCTTCATTACACATTCAAATTAGCATCAACAGGAGACATTTCATCCACACTTGCTCATGCAATCTTCTCCCTACTTTCTCTCAATTTCTTGTATCAAAATTACTAAGTCTGTCGGAAAAGTTCTACTTGTGAGCCTTTTGTGCCTCTGCTTATAGCTACACTTTGGCCCACTGAAAATATTTATGAATAAGCAATCCACATTGTGTCCTTTCTGGTCAACTTTATCTACAAGATGCTAAAAGCTCCAGCATTAATTCATGTTCAAACTGTAATCTGTAAATACAACATCAAAGTTATAACTAACTGCATCCCTCTGTGAATGGTGAAATCTGTATTGACATGTTTTGTATAAATTCAATATAATTAACAACAAAGGTAGTTAGAGAATTAAGCTTCAAGTAGACTTAGTCAGTCTGGGGAACTGTTAGAGCTTGGCCTTTGGGGTCATCAAAACGGTCATTAGTTGTCAAGTGCATGATCATGTGCATGCCATAGGTTAGGATGTACAAAAGAATCAGCGATGTCACCAGGGCCATCCAAATTGCATGAGTAAAGAATGAAGTACAGTCGCTTGCATAAGCAAATAGGTTGTTCTTCACGTTGAAGCCCTGAATCTGTTGAGGTGAGAAGAGATAAAAGGTAGTACAGGTTAGTATTTTTAATTAAGACGAAACCAGGTGTATATAGAGGTTATGTATACAACATTACAACAATGCTTGCATCGTGCATTTTATTAAATGGGTTTTGCAATCTTAACTCGAGATAAAGCATAAAGTTATATTCCAGGTGAGACACTCATCTTATATTGCACCCTTAGATCCAATGTCAATGACAGTCAACAGGGACCAACCATTGTCCATGAATATGCCATTCACATTAGACATACAGAAAATGTTTAATCTGTGCTATCTTTACTATTAGTGTCTGTGCCATACTGAAGATGTTTACATACCAATGCCAAATGTGAATTACCATTTCGCTTGTGCAGACTAAGGTTAGCTAAGGAAAGTAACAGTCAAAAGCTGGTCCTTCATAGACTTCGCTCCAATGATCCCATTTTGATCACTTCAAAATCATTTTTGATTCAATGGGCACAATCACACCCAAGTCAGATAATTGTGGGTTCAAATATTATTTCAGAGACACAAGCATACAATCAAGGCTGATAGCTCATTGTTGAGGGTACCATTTTCTGTGCCTCTATTGTTGTCCCAAATGATGTAAAGGATTCTTTGGTTCTCTTCCAACACTTATTTGTCAAACAACATCACAAAGAAACACAACATCTTGTTGTTCACATCATGCTACTAGTGGGAGCAGCTCTGAACAATTAACTGATGTATTTTCCAACATTACAATGCTAATTACATTTCAACAGGTACCTGTGAAATGCTGTGAGACATCCTGGGTTATTAAACAAGTTAAATTATGAAGAGCTACTTCATCTCTTAATCTGCAGAAGCCAACTGCAGTCAAATGCCTGCAAGGTATGTTGTTTACTTGTGTATTAGAGTGAACTTTCCTGTATTCCTGTTCCACAGGGGGCAGGGTAATGGCAGCTTCTGTTTATTGTGAAAATGTCAGTAATCCATCAACAGGTACATGATTTCACCTTCTGTTGAAGCTGATTTATAGGCCCATCATGTAGGACAACTTATTCGCAGTTTCTCAAGGAAGCAAAGGGCACTGAACACTGCACTCCAATCTCCTTTGTTGCTGGTAGAAAAAATGCCTGATCTATGATGCCCTCTCATTTTGGATAAAGTCAGAACATGAAAACTGTAAAACATAGAGGCAGAAGTAGACCATGGTCCCTTTGGTCCTGCTCTGCCTGCTTTTACACTTTCCTCCGGCAGCTTCATATCTGTTGATTCACTTAATATCAAAAAAACTATCAGATCTTTTATATGCTCGGTGAGTGAGCATACACTTAATTGAGGTTTATATCTCAGCATTGGAGGTGCCATTTGTAATGCTGGCGCCCTATAGGGCGGCATGGTAGCATAGCGGTTAGCATAACACTATTACAGCGCCAGCGACCTGGGTTCAATTCCCACTGCTGCCTGTAAGGAGTTTGTATGTTCTCCCCGTGTCTGCGTGGGTTTCCTCCGGGTGCTCTACTTTCCTCCCACATTCCAAAGACGTACGGATTAGGAGCTGTGGGCACGCTATGTTGGCGCCAGAAGAGTGGCGACACTTGCGGGCTGCCCCCAGAGCACTCTACGCAAAAGATGTATTTCAATGTGTGTTTTGATGTACATGTGACTAATAAATAAATATCTTATCTATTGTTCTCTAAAGATCCTTTGACACCACTCCATGACAACACCACAGAATTCCAAAGATTTACTCTCTTCCAGATGAAGTAGCTTCTTTTCCTATTTGCCCTGAATATTCTAACATCTGCTCTGTCATTTTCATTGGGAATTTTGTACCTCTCCCTCTTCTAAACTCAAGAGAGAATGGAGCTAGTCTGCTTAAGCTTTCCTCATAAAACAAACGTACCATCCCAGGATTTACTTTGTGAAGCCTCGCTGCACTCCCCCATAACACTCCTCCTTCCTCAGGTAGGGGATAGAGCAATACACAATATGCCAGACATAGTCTCACCAAGGCCTCATATGATTGGAACAAGATGTCTATATTCTCGTACTTAAATCCTTTGAAATAAAATCCAACATGCTTCTGATGTTCGTAATTACTGTACCTGCATGTTAACTTTTGATGCTTTTAGTATAAGAAACACAAGTCCCTCTGAATCTTAACACTTTTCAATCTCTCACAATTCAAAAATACTACCCTGTATATCTTTTCTACCAAAGTGGAAGACCTCTTACCTTTCACATTATAATCTATCTGCAATATCCTTGCACTTAACTTATCTATATCCCCATTACGGCTTTTTGTGTGCTCTGCACAGTCCATAATGCCACCTGGTTTTGTATCAGCAGCAAATTTGGCTATCTTACACCGGATTCCCTCATTCAAATCCTTGATATAGATTGTGAACAGCTGGGTCCCAGCACCAGTCTTTGCTGGACCCCACTAATCACAGATTTCTGACCTAAAAATCACCCATGTATCCCTACCCTCTGTTTCCAATCCATTAATCAATCTTCGCTAGTATATTGCCCCCAAGTCTACACTCTTTAATTTTATTTAGTAACTCCTGTGTAGTACCTTATTGAAAGCTTCCTGAAAATGTAAAGGCACCACATAAGTAGGCTCGACCTTTCTATTCTGCTAGATTCAGCCTCTAAAAGCTCTAACAGAGTTATCAAATATAATTTCCCTTTCACAAATCCATTTTGACTCTACCCAACCCTATTATCACTGCCCTGTAACTATTTTGTTATTCATGGATTTCAGCATTTTCATTACTACTGGTGTCAGGCTAACTAGTCTATGGTTCCCTGTTTTCTGTCACCCGCCTTTCTTAAGTACTGTGGTTATCTTTCTGGATAGATCTGGAATCTATGGAATTTTGAAATAGTATAACCAGTGCATCCACTATCTCCATAACAAGCTTCTTCAAATGCAAGTCACCTGATCTTGGGGATTTATCACCTTTAATTTCTGATGCAAATTATTTTACTGATGCTTATTTATTTTTCCTCAGATTGTCTTTCAAGAGAACTCAAGGTTATGGGTTACTTAATGCAGCACATGTGGTTATAAAAAAATTTCATCTTTACCTCCTATTACAGATGACAGTACCAATTAAGCATGGTTTCAGCTGATGGGATTTGACTATCAGGTGTCATTTTGTTGTGGTCACATGTGAACTGAATTGTGAGCATTAACAGAACAAAAGTACATCTCTATTTTTGTAAAATCCATCACAAAGTCTAAACATAGCAGATGGGTCAAGAATCATGATTGTCAGTTCTTCTAGATACTCCTGTGATTTCTCAGAATTATATATTTATTCCTAGGCACAGCAGAAAGCAATCCTGGAGAATGGAGAAAAATGTTGTTCATGGGAAACTGTATGGACAAGAGGCAAAGTGCTTTAATGGGTGGACGATGGGATCAGTTCTCAGCAGTAGTGATGTGATGCATGTGAATTGGACCGGTGTGTGGGTGTCAATTATCTAGGGAAACTGGAATTTGACATTCAACCAATCACTGGTAAAGGGACAGGAGACCTACCAATGGTGGAGCAATCAGTTCTTGGCTCTATATCAGAAACTGCTTGTTGTCCTATCAAGAGAGGCCATTCAGTTTGGGTATGTATTCCTTGGAGTTTCGAAGAATGAGGGGTGATTTTAGTTAAACATATAAGATCACAAGGGGGCTTAACAGGGTAGACGTTGAGATGTTTTCATTAGTGGTAGAGTCATGAAGAATGGGACATTGCTACAAGATAAGGAACCAGTTATTTAAAACTAAGATGCATAGAATTTTTTTTCTCTCTCAAAGAGGGAAATGAATCTCTGGAATTCTCTCCCCCTGAAGGCGGTGGAGGCCAGATCATTAGATATATTTAAGACGGAGATAGATAACTATTTGAAGAATGGAAGAATTGAGGGTTACAGGAATTGGCACAAAAGAGGAGATGAAGCCAGCATAGATCAGCCATGATCCTACTGAGCTGAGGGGCCTGGTGGCCTACTTCTACTCCTACTTGTTGTGTCCTTCTTGACACCCTGAAGGTCCATTCATTTAAACAAAAATACCATTGCCTTTGGCTGGTAGGTAAGTTTTGCTTCCTGAGCATGTTTTTTGTACAGTGGAACTTTGCTGAAAGTTTATTTTTTTCTTAAAATACACTTATCAGGATAATAAAGGATGTAATTAAACAAAGGAAAAACAGCAAAAATGTGGACTTTAACAAAATAAAAATCAATCACTATGCTCTGAAATGGCAGGTTCCCAACCAGAGATTTCAAATCTATAGCCCTTGGTATAATGAGAATATAAATCATTATGTTTGTAGATCATAAAGATTTTATTACTTTCTTTCGAAAAGGGATGTAAATCTTACAACCATTCTCATAAGTTAACCATTTTCTCCAGTTCGAGTATTCATCACCAAATCAACAATTGTACTTACTAACAATAATTAAGGTCGTACAAATATTTTGTTTAATTTTACCAACTTACCTGAAACTCAGAAATAGCGATGGTCCAGGCTTGGGCAGTCTTGTTAGCTGGAATAAATGCTACACCATAAAGCCCACTGGTTCCTACCAACTGACAGTGAAAGGAATACTCCTGTGGTGCTGAGATGCTGGACACATTAAATGCTCCAACATTGACTTCATCTTGCACAATTTCAACAAAATCTAAAGTGAACCAGTGCCGAGCTGATACAGTGTAGAAACTGTTCCTCATAAGAAACCTATGAAGGAAAGCAAAAATCAGTATATAGTGTTTGCCAAAGATTGTTTGGTAAATTATTATAAGCTCACAACAATTTACATTGACTGTAACTTCACAACAAAAATATATAATGATTAATTCAGAATCAGAATCAATAGGTTAAAATCTCTTGGAATGTTTAAATGGAATAAATAAAGAGAAAAAAACAATTCTTCAGGGTGAAGACTGGTGATGAGAGAGCAAAGATTTAATGTGATTGGATAAAGAATCATGGCCTCTTTCTGTGCTGTATCAGGCTATTTAGCTTACTAAGTCTCTACTGACTTCATCGAAGAGCAATCAGGTTTATTGAATTGAAAGAACATTTAAGCCACTTTGGATTTACTTTCAATATAGCTTAAATTCTACTCATACTTTGAAGAGCTCCTTCAGGACTTTTGACTGCATTACAAAAAATTTGTAGAAATGACAGTGACTTACCTGATTTCTAGAGTCTTAATATTGATACTTAGATTTTGTTGGAATGCATACTTGAGTGATAATCTGTGGAGAAGAATATGAAAGGTGTGAATAAAGCAAATTTATTAAAACAGGAGTTGAACAGAATTTCACGTGTTGCATTACTGGACCAATAATCTAGAGGCCAAAAGAAACACATTCAAATCCCACACGGTAATTGAGGTATTTGAACACAGTTAATTAAGTAAAACTAGAATTAAGAGCTACTATCTATATGGCTTTTGTTAAAAAAAAACAAATCTAGTTCACTAATGTTCTTTTCAGGAAAGAAATTTGGCATCTGGTCAATGACTAAATAGGCTGACAAACTACCCAACTGTTAAAAAAAGCACTGCATACTATGGGGTACTAGAACACCCAAGAAGATAAAGCAGCAGCAGCTGAATCTACTCTTCAATAAGATTATTTCTGATCTGATCTTGGTCTTCAGTATCCTGCCTCCCAAAACCCTGGAGTCCACAGATCTGTCTATCTCAGCCTCAAGTTAATTCAACCCACAGCTCATTCAGTTCAAGAATTTATAAGATTCTGGACCCTAAGAGAAGAAATTCCTTCTCAACTCCATTTTAAATGGGTGGCGCCTTGTTTTTTTTTGAATTATGCATTTACAGGATCTGGGTGTCATTAACAAGGACAGCATTGCCTTGGAGGTGGTGGTGGTGGTGAGCTGCCTTCTTGCACCACTGCAGTCCTTATTAAGACACTCTCATCAAGCTGTTGGACAGGCAGTTTGAGGATTTAGACCTAGTAACTATAAAGGACCAGTGATACATTTCCAAGTAAGGATGGCGTATGACTGGGAGGGAAACCTGCAGGTGATGGTGTTTGTACATACCTGCTGCCCTCATCCTTTTTAGTGGTAGAGACCTCAGATACAGAAGGTGCTGTCAGAGTAGCTTGGGGGAGTCACTGCAATGGATTTTGAAGATGGCACACAATACTGCCACTCTGCAGGAGTGGTGGAAGCAATGAATGTTTTGGGTTGCCAATGGGGTGCCAATCAATTGAGCTGGATGGTGCCAAGCTTCCAAAGAGTTGTTGGTGCTGTACTCATTCAGACAAGCAGAAGGAATTTCGTCAGACACCTGCCTTCTGCCTTGTAGATGGTGGAAAAGCCTTAAGGGGTTAGGACATGAGTCACTTGCCACAAATTAGATCTCTAATTTGCTCTTTCAGTAATAGGATTTTGATTATTTTGACCAACTGAGTTTCTGGTCATTGGTGACACCCAGGATTTTGGAGGGGTGGGGGTGGGGGGGACTTGGCAAGACACTCCCCTTCCTCACCACCTAGATTCTTCACAGGGAAACATCCTCTCAGAATCTTCTATGCTTCAGTAAGATTACTTCCCATTCTTCTAAACACTAACAAGTATAGGCCCAACCCACTCTAGATCATTGAACTGAAAACAATTTACTGAGCTGGTGAGGAAGTTGACTGAACATCAGGAGACAGAGAGTTGGGTAATTATTCAACTTAGTGAGAAGTGACTGATAGTATTGAAGGGTCTCTGTTGGAGCCTAAACTAAACATTGTTGACAAAAAATTACTTTGGTCGTGCAGTAGAACACTACATATCAAAGTCTGTCAAAATCACAAATGCAGATGATAATCAGTGTATATAGAAGCATTACTTTACAAAGTAGTATCAATAAATTAAGGTTATTGACAAAATTTTGTTTCAGTTTGCTAACTGTGAAGTCATCCGACTGAACAGTACTTTCTAAGTGATGAAAAGCTAAAACAAAAACAATTGGAATCCATGCACATAATCCGTTGATAATCTAAAAGGTTGGGGAATTCTGACCTCTAGATCTAAAGTGCAAAGGAGTAGAAATTATGCCAAATCCAAGCAAAATCTGATGTGCTGTAAGCAGCTCTAGGCATCACACCTTAGAAAAGGTGTACAGTATTGGCTTTTAGCATGGTGTGGTGTAGATTCACAATAATAGGGATCCAAAGTTTAAATTATGAGAAAAGGTAACACAAACTAGGGGTTCATTCTGTAGAATTTGGAAGATTAAGAAGTGATTTAATCAAAACTTTCAAAGGAAAAATATTATAGATAAAAAGAAACCATTTATGCCTGTTACAAATATGTGACCTAGGGGTACAGCCTTAGAAACTAAATCCAGGCCTTTTAAGTGTGGTTAGGAAATGAATTTAAGAAGTTTAGGAATCTCTGCGTGAATTATTAAATTTTAGATCTCTGATTTTTTTTAAACTGAAAGAATATTATACACATTTTGAATGGAGAATTAAGTTATATATCAGTTACCATTCCAATGAAGAGCAGACGAAGTTTAAGAAATTAAGTGGCTAATGGCTCCTCCTATTTTCCTTCTGGAAAAGCAGAAGCACTTGATCACATTTATCTCGGCAAATGTGTAAACAATGCAATTTGTTGCTCATTTATCCATTGATTCTGAGAAAGGGTGAGGCAGCATGTTTAGTTTTCTCACTTCCTTGTGCCTGCTGCGAAGTTACTCCTTGTTGCAAGGTGGTCTTCATCTCCAAAACTAGCATCTCACCCATGCAGCATGAAATCTGACTTCCAAACATGACCATCGGATATTTCTCTCTCCAATCATTGACCACAAAAGTGCTCCTAGCCTGTTAAACACTACATCTGAAGTAACTAAGTTTTGAAGAGCTATCGCACAGCATACCACTTCTGTGCACAATACAATTGATTTTCCATTAAAATTCTATCGCCCAAGTTATCAGGTATTTAGCTTAAAACAGGCTGCCAAATTGCTTCTGAATCTGCCAAGCAAATGGACATGTGAAGTGGATCCAAACACAAGGTCTTCTTCAGCAATACTGAGGGGTCCTACCTGACCACATGCTGAGCCCTAGAATTCAGACCTTGGCACCATCTACAAGTAGATTCCTTTGAGTTCTTCCCCCTTCTTACAGGTCTCTGTCAGGCCTACCACCTCTATACAACAATTCTACCATAATCCCGACCTCAACCATCACCTTGTTGGCCTCAAAGCCCCCCCTCACAATCATAACCCAAACCAGCCCCCTTCAGCACCAATCACAACAGCTCAGAATCAACCCTCACGCATTTAATGTCCTAATCCCACAACTATCCATCTGATTGTTTGAACCTCCCATCCATCCTTGCCAGTTGCTCTCTGTCATGAAGATTCACCTTGTGACCCACAACCTACCTGCTGACTTCCATTCAACCCACATGGTCTCTATTGCATATGCAATCTGGGACCTAGTGTGCAATATAAATTAACGGTGGCATACCCTTGCAGAAAGCATGCATTAGCCTACCACATACTGCCAGTTCAATATGCCCATTTCAGCACAGAAATTTTGGGGCTCCATTAGATAAAGTTACTTTCACGTTAAGGTGGATCCAAAAGTTTGTTCCACAAGTGTGACCACATCCACCCTACAGGTGAACTATCCTGGGAATGCACCATCCGTGCCTGGATAAATAATCACTGCACCTCACCTAATAGTTATCATCATTGTTTGATAACATAACCCCAGTGATTAATTTAGAGAAAATGGCATTCACTGAGGTCACAACACAAATATCCCACTTATAGAAAGCCACCAAACCTCAAGGCTTTAGTAAAATACAAGAAGAAAAAAATAAAACAGTAGGAATCACCAAACCTACAATTTCACAATGAGGCTGGTGAAAATAGGCATCAGAAAGTGTTGAAAAGGAACAGGTGTCTAACCCCTATATAGCCTTAAGTCACCTTATTTTTTATAGAACGCTCCTGTTTAGCCTAAAAGTGGTGCTATTTAGGTTTAGTACTGCAATTTCTTCAACTTACGTGGCATTAGTGGTTGAACACATGGAATTATTGGTGTCCACTGAACGGGAAATAAAGGTTTCATTGGTCAGGTCGATTAGCGTTCCATTGACTTTTAGTTGCAGACTGCTAGCATAAAAGAGAATGCATGTGTCTGTGCCATTTGTCACATTCAGTGGTGGGTATGAAGCAGAACTAGTTGACTCCGTGGCCATCAATCGCCGTCCAGTATGAATCATTCTCTCAGTACGGCTTCTAATAACCTGGAAGATTGAAAAGAGGATGTCAGACAAAGCAACTAAAGACAAGCGCAATTAGTTAATGCAACTGATGACTCATTCATCGATATTCCAATATTCTGCAAATAATCCTTTATACAGGTGAAATAAAATGAACCCAGCATGGTGCATATGCCTGATTCAGGAACATTAATAAAACATTTTTTCATTGCAATTACTTTAATGTAGCCAATTCAAGACACAGTTTCACAGCAATACAAGGGATTTTATTTTTATCCCAGTTATGGTGTTAATGCATTCAGTGTAAATGCTTCACAACCAGAAGGAAGAAATGAGGTCAATGGCTATCGAGCATTAGTGTCTGCTCTAGGTTGACTACTCGACCACTCTGTAGGAAAGTTCTCCCAATTTTGGCAAAAATCCTGAAACGTTCACAAAGGGGATGTTGTAGGGTTGACTGGTGAAAGTATCATTGACGCCAGGTGGTCAATTTGACCTTATCATTATTATTAATTTTTATAGCTGACTGGATTAGATGAAGTCTAGGGAGAGGAGGCTCACAGTTGACCAATTGGGCCTGATGGTCTCTTTCTGCACATAGGGAGCAATAATACTACTGAAGCTCACTCAACTGGTGACCAAGAACCACCAAGTTATCTTGCTCTGTACTGTATGTATCTTCCATACTCACGATCTGTGCCTTGTAAAGTGCTTCCTTCAACAACTCAGTAAATTATCTCAATATAGTGACTATATTGTTGCAAATGCTTGCTATGACATTGAGAGGTGCTTGGCTGAGTTTGCACAACAGTCTTAGGACTTGTCTGTGGCATTCAGGAAGTAGATGCTGGCAGCATGTTTGGAGTTCATTGTTCATGACATTTCATAATTCACAGTTCAAAACCATGATCAGAGCAGTAAAGCAGATTTCAGAGAACTGTAAAACTGTTATATAATCATAAAAAGGCTTTGTTGAGACTACTGCAAAATTTAATGAGCCCACAAAGATCTGGAATTGCTGCAAAACAAATCAATAACATTAAAAGGGTGCAGTGAAATGAAACTGGTGGACTGATGAGCAGTGGGTGGGTCTCAATGTAGGTCAATGCAAAATAATACAAAGTAGGGAAGGAAATTTTAAACCTGTTCAGAATGAACAGACAATTATCATCAAAGTTGCAAAATGATAAAACCTTCGAGTTAGAACTAGTTATTTACTGACATTTTCCAGTCATCGTAAAGCAAGGCCAAGCGCACATCTTCAAAGGCATTTAAGTGCAAGTCAAACTGCACTGTCCCATATAGCTCATTGACAAGACCACATTTTTGGATTACTATATGTCAATTGTGCAATCCATCATTAAAAGCTCATGAACATATTGGACACTTTATATAACAATGGCAAGAATGTTCACGATGCCTCAGCTTGAAAAAGCTCATAGAACTTACCGTTTGTTCTTTAGAGAAAAATTTGAGAACCACAGTGACCCAGCTTCTTAAAATACCAAAGTGCAGGCATAATGTCAATTTTAACAGGTAATTTAATAGACTGGGAAAGCTTGGAGAAACAAGAACAATATTAACAATTTTAAAAGCCACAAGGAAAAACAAGGAGTACCATTGGAGTGGGAAAGAGATTGAATATTTCAGGTCAATCACCTTTAATTAGAACAGTTCCAGCATTTATTGTACTTTGCTTATTTTACTGATAAGCTTCAAATGTTATATAAAATCAATCTCTATTTCAAGGATAGGAATGGAAAGTAACTATTAGTGCCAAATTGATTAACTCCTTTATCAATTGGATGAATGTTTTGTGCAAGACCCTAGAAATGGTTGCACGTTCCATCAAGGTTGATGTGATACTGTGGGCAGGCACGGTAGTGTAACGGTTAGCGTAACACTTTACAGCGCCAGAGACAATTCCAGCCACTCTCTGTAAAGAGCTTGTATGTTCTCCCCGTGTCTGCGTGGGTTTCCTCCGGCTGCTCTGGTTTCGTCCCACATTCCAAAAAGATGTACGGGTTAGGAAGTTGTGGGCATGCTATGTTGGCGCCAGAAGTGTGGTGACACTTGCAGGCTGCCTGCAGTATACTCTATGCAAAAAGATGCATTTCACTGTGTGTTTCGATGCACGTGTGACTAATAAAGAAATCTTACGTAAAAAAATACAGTGCTGCTTGATCCAAAGGATGCTGGTTGACTGGATGAGTGTTTCCAGCATCTTCTGTTTGGATTTCCAGCATCAACATTTTTTTGCTCTGAAGAAATTCTGCACCTCTCTCCGACAGAAAGGTCTGTTTTACCATGTTCGCCCTTGATAGTTTCCATTTCTCATCTTGTCTTTGATAAGATATTGACAAAAACTCACTTCCACAGCCACACATCTTTCCTCGACGATATCTCTGACTGAAACTTATTCCATTTGGATTCAAACTCAAATTCCACCCTTCACTGTTCAGATCCACCCACAGGTATGTTCGAACTATTCAGTGTTTCTCGAACCACTGCCCTTGTTGCATCCTGAGATCCATGCTTAATTTCATAGCTTGCCACGTGCATGCTCCTGCCTTCTTATTGACTCTCTCTATTTAAGGGCTGTCCTAATCTGCAGAGCTACTTCATCATTCATCAATTTTGATATTTCAGTAAGAAGAACCTCTTTCCCTTTTTTCAGACATCGAAGATTGAAAATTTCAACAGCTCCTCAATTCATATTATACTCTTCTGGATCTTTCTCCCTCTTTACTTTCCTCCAAACTCACTTGTCCTCAGTCCCATACTTTGCTGTGTTTTCATTATCCCTCTTGATCTTCCCCTCTCTGATCCTAAACAATCAGTCTTCAACAGAGACCTTAGTTTCATCCCCCTATATCACTGTCTTAATGAATTCCAAGACGTGATATTGACCTCTTCTTCATCTTCATTTCTTTGGCCAGGGGATCCTCACCGCAGATTGTGGAAACTTTCTCCTGCCTCCAGAATTCCAAATCCACCTCAATCCTTCATTCCAGCCTTTTACCCTATATATATCTACTCACTGCCAATTGCCAGTGCAACATAGATTGTCTCAATTTTTCCACTGGCCTCGCTCACTCTAATCTACCCCCCCTCTAAACTTTTAGCGCTTCACACACTAAAGACCAACCCCAACATTGTCATCAAATCTGTCAAGAGCGATGCTGTTGTTGTTTGATGAACTAACCTCCACCTCACAAAAGCTGAATGTCCCCTCTTAGGTACTTCTTCATACCTCCCTCTGAACCATGACCCTAACACTAAAACATTGTCTCCCAAGCAGTCACTAATCTCACTCTCTCAGGAGATCTTCCCTCCACAGCCGTCAGCCTCCAATTCCGCACATCCCACTTTTACCTCCTCCCCAAGCACAGCTATCCTGGTAGACCCATTGTTTCAGCCCATTCTTATCCCACAGAACTCATTTCTTCCTACCTTGTCTCTCTTCTTTCTCCCCCCCTGTCCAGTCCCTTCACACTCTCATCCATGACACCTCTAACGTACTTCACAACTTTGGCAATTTCCAGTTTCCTGGCCCCAACTGGACCATCTTCACCATGGATTGCCTGAGGACCTTTTGATCCAATCTTGAATAGAAACCAAGGTGTGTCTGGATGTGGTGTGTTGAACCACTAGTTACTGTCTCAAAAGAGAAATTTCTTCACCCACAGGGTAGTGAATCTTCAGAATTCTCTTCTTAAAAAGGCAGTGGAGGCTAAGTAACTAAATATATTCAAGGCAGAGACTGATAAGATTCCTAGATATTAAGGAATCAAGGGATATAGGATAACTGCAGGAGAATAGTGTTGAGAAAGAAGGTCAGACATGATCTTATTGAATGGCAGAGCAGGCACAAAGGAGTTAAATGAACTTCTCCTGCATTTATTTTTTTATGTTATAAGTATTTTTCCATAAAGAATAATTAAGTGTAACGGTTTCTCAATTAGAGTGGTGGAGTCAGTATCTTGGAGTCATAAGAGAAAGTTAGCTGTTGTTGTGAGACTACTGTAATCTTCTCTAGATCCAAGGTAATCAAACATGGATGAAATGACTTTCATTATTCTTAAAAATGGGAGCACAGGTCATTTTATTAGTGCTGCTAATAGGTTGCTACTCATTTGTTCTAATCCCATCTTTCTGTGATCCATTCCTAAAGAGGTTACCAAGAAATATTACATTTGCAAGGAAAACAAGAAAGCAAGCAACACTGTTTTAATGAGCCAATAATAGCATTTGCCATTGATAAATAATACAATGGGATAGCAAGAAGAAACCTTTCAATGTAATAAAGAGCATATCAGCTATGAATAGCCAAAAGGTCAGACGCAAGATTTGGATGAATTTCCTGCCATAAGCAAAACTCAGAAATCTGGGTTCTGTGTTATTACTCACCACAGAAGGTCTTAAGGCTGTGTAAATGCCAGAAAATTGCAGTCCTTTCCTTTTCAAAGTATTAGTTGTCATCCCAATTATTTTATCTAGAAATGGGATTGAAATAATCTGAGGTTCAAAACATATACATTTTAAAATGAAAAAAATAGATCAGTTGATCCTAACATGATCAAAACATATTTACTTTAGCAACATGAGGGAAACAAATACTGGCTAGGTTACTGAATGAATATGCACCCCAAATAAGACATAGTACTGTTCTAACAGGATTGATGGATTTAAGCACAGACCCAAGATGAGTTTTGAACTTGAGAAATAGTTGATTAAAGTGCACTATGTTGCACTTGAAGCCTTATATTAATACCTTTATAAATATTAAATGGTTTTGTTATGTATTGTTCAGCTGTTTTTTTTAAATGGCTTTGAATGTAACCAGAACTTTTCTCTTTATACATTGATTAGATAAGTGCTCTTGCAACATATTACCTCCTTTAATATGAAAATATTAGGTGAAAACATTGAATTTTTGTCACCAGACCTTAGAAATCCATTGAAGCACTGTCACTGGGACACCAAAGCTGAGCAATGAGATGTAATAGCAAGTGTTTGCTATGTGATTTTAGCTGTTACTGTCCTGGGGGAGGTGGAACTTGTAAGTACGAAGATGGTAGATCAATGTGGAATGATTGCCTAAAAGTATTGTTGCAGAACATAAATCATTTGGAGCAAACACTCAGTGCTTTCTTCAACTCAGGAAGGACACATATTCCCACAAATGGTATGTTGCGAGGCATTAGAGGTCTGTACAGTCTTTTAGAAAAACCACCTTGAACTGGAAAATTAAAAAGATAACTGCAGATGCTGGAAGTCTAAACAAAACAGTAAATGCTGGAAATGCTCAGCAGGTCAGGTGGCATCTGTGGAAGTAAAACGAGAGTTAATTTCAGGTCGAAGACCCTTTATCAGAGCCGGAAAAGAGGAAAAAGAAATTAATTTTAAATTGCAGAGAAGGTGGGGGGAAGGAGTGGATTAGACAAAGGGAATATCTACAATAGAGAGCATGGGTACAAGTTGAGAGTTACTCTGGTAAATGAATTAATGGGGGCAGTTAGAGACTGATAATACAAACAAAAAATGTAATGTAGTGCAAACAGCCGGGCTGTGAGACATGCACAGTGACTTACTGTGCATGTCTCACAGCCCGGCTATTTGCACTACATTACATTTTTTGTAATACTATACTAATGGAGAGAGAAAGGCTGAGCCAATATCAAAGATGTGCAGGTCGGTATGTTAATTGGCCTCTAATTTTCCCCTACTTTGTAAGTGAGTGGTAGAAACTTGTGAGGGGGTGGGGGGAGTTGATGAGAATGTGGGGAGAATTAAAACATGGGATTAAAGTAAGATTAGTGTAATGGGGTGGGGGGGTAATGGTCAGCATTGACTCCGTGGGATGAAGGGCCTGTTTTCATGCTGTACACCTCTGACTTCAACTGGAATGCATACAAAAATGCAACTCAATATTAACCTGTGGGCAACCAGTTGAAACCAGTTCCAGCACATGCTCTAATCATTCTCACAATGTCCAAATAAGAGCAAAACACATTTCAAAGGCAACAAATGGGACAATAATATCTATTTTCTAGTTACTTATAAACATAAGTCACAGTGAGATAATTTAATCTTTGGCAGGAAATAGTTTAACTTCAGACTGGAAGATGTTGCTAAGGGTTTCCATTGTGAACAAAGAATTATTTCAGTAAGTAGTTAACCATAAAATAATTTGTACCGATTTAAACACATTTCAGCATTTACTTCTTTCCATTTGAAAGAACATTGGAGCTCCTGAGAAACCCAGCAAGTTTTACCATAGACTATATTAAAACTGTGACAAAAGTAATTAAAGATGTAGTATGACAAGCTTCAGAAAATATCCAGCTTCATTTCTATCCCAAACTTTCTGGTTCAATTTCATCATAGCTCATCATTTCATTGATGTTAACCTTAACATCTAATGACTGGTTTTCTAAATCATCTGCATGCAAATCAGAGCACTCCCAAGGCAGCTGTTGAACAGGATAATTTTTAAAACATTAGTTAGTTTGCTTTTTAATGGGCATCTTAATGGGATCAAGACAGTTAAATGTGAGGTGTCATTGGGAATCTGAACACACTGCTGTTTAAGCACATAATAAAGCATTTCAAGCTTGCTGTTTCCATCATCTGTTATTAACACCGATTTCTTATCTTCCACAGACAAGAATCCATTGTCTAGAAATAAAGGGTACTTCAAAGAGATATTAAATGGTTGGTGCACAGAGATCAACAAGTGCTTTGCTCAAGGACCTCCTATCACAAGAGCGAGCAGCACAATTGTTCCAAGGCATCATTTACCTCAGGTGTGTCTTGGTCTACCATGAGAGAAGGGAGGGGTCATGGGGGAGAGAGAGAGAGACCCAGAACGTAGGTAGGATAAGAATCAGGGTCAGGCAGGGGAAATGTGGACCTTTGGGGTGAGATGCGGAAGTCTTGAATGACAAATGAGGATCAAACAGCAGAATGGGGGAGATCAGGTGCTGGATTGGAAAGAGATTCAGACAAGCACCAGGGTCAGTGTAGGGATGAAAATCAAAAATGTTGAAAATTTGAAATAAAACCTGAAAATGCTGGACACATTCAGCATGTCAGGCAGAAACTGTGCCAAGAGAAACAGAGTAAATTGTTAAGGACAAAGATTCTCTGTCACAATTCAAGTTGAAGCCCCTTCGTCAGTGTAGGTTTTGCAAGGCAGATATTCGGTAAGCAAACAGGTGGACAAGGGGGACATCACTGGATGGGTCAGGCAAGAGATTGGTCGAATGGGGGAGTGGGGGGTGCACATGACTATCAGGTGGGGAAGATTGAGTGGAACGTAGGCCACAGTTCAGGTTGGGAGGTTTGAGGGATCATAAGGTAGAAATATCATGACAGATAAATATTTCACTATACGATGACCCACCTGAGGTGGTTCCTAACACAGGTTTCAATGTTCCATTTAAGTAACATCAAAACAAATCTCAAAAGCAACAAAGGCTTTTGTGGTCTGATCTATCCATGGGCCACAAATACATGATTAAAAAAAAACGCAAATAGCATCCAGGTGTACGTATACACCAAGGGTATCGTGCACTAGTACAACAGGTGCATGGAAGATCCCGAAGGAAGCTCACAAACTCTATTGAATTTATATTGTCCCTAATTACCCTATGCAAATAATTCTTTATTAAGCATGCAGTATGCAAAAATATCGTGGTACATAATCCAATTTCTAGCCCAAACCATTCTGTTTAACCTGATATGTACAATAGTTATAGTGTCACATCGAATGTTGACCTATCAAACCTACTAGATGGACAATAACAATGTTTAGTCTTAGCCAAGAGAAAGTAACAAAATTAAAATCAATCTTACCATTGTTGGTTAGACTCTGTGCCATTTTAAAGTTATTCATCCTGTTCATTGAGACAGAAATAATTGTTTTTGTCATAAGTATGCTACCACGATAATCTTAAACAAAACTAATATGTATCAATCATTGAGTTGTACTTTTATTTTTGTTAAATGTTTAAAGCAATATCCAATATTTTACCAAACCATGGGAACTGTAAATATCAAAAAATAAGTCCTTTTGTCATTAGTTCAATAGTGAACAATTTAGTCAAGCCTGCCACAAGTTGAACTTTCAAAGAATCTTTGTAAGATCCCTATGCTCGTTCCAAAAATAAAATCATAAAAAAAGATAACTTAATATTAAGTTCCTCATTCCTTTGTTCTCTTCACCTAAATTAAATTGCATTCTTGAAAAATCTCCTATGGAAATCCTTATGGTCAGTCAGACATTATGCTTTGAGGGCAGGCATGGTACCATAGCGGTTAGCATGACACTATTACAGCGCCGGTGACCTGGGTTCAATTCCCACCACTGTCCGTAAGGAGTTTGTGCGTTCTCCCCGTGTCTGCGTGGGTTTCCTCCCACATTCCAAAGACGTGCGGGTTAGAAAGTTGTGGGCATGTTATGTTGGCGCTGGAAGCGTGGCGACACTTGTGGGCTGCCCCCAGAACACTCAACACAAGAGAAGTATTTCGCTGTGTGTTTCGATGTACATGTGACTAATAAAGATATCTTATCTTATCTTTTCTGTGGAGAAAGAAGTGCACTTGGGAATTGGCTGTTTACCAAAGTCATGAAAGAATATTTACATTTTCTCCCCAAAGCAAATGAAGTGAGTTTTAGCCGTGACTTGGAAATTAAGTCGTTTCCCTCTTCAGAGGTATAAATATTTTTGTCATGTAATTTTGGATACTCCAGTGAGCTGATGACTTATTATTGTAAATGACACCTGTAACTTAATAACAAAGGCAAATAATTCAGTTGATCATAAAATAGAATGCATTGCATACTGCATATTAGATTTATGTGCTTTCAATGAGAAAAATCAGTTTGGAGTTCACTGGATTTCCCAGTTCTATCACTCCAAGCAGATTGCGGTTTGCAGATCCCAACATGCCAGTCTGGCAATTCCTGAAGCACATCAAGACTGTGTTTGTAAATACCATTTCTCCGACATCAGTGTAATGTTCTCATTAACAGAAACAGTAGATCTTGTACCTATATGCACCTATCAATTATATACAGTAGGTATATTTGCTTGAACTTATATGATACATTTTGAAAATAAAACATCTCAAATGCAGACACAAGGCTCAAGTGAAACAATGCGTGTGGAATGAAGTATTCTTTGTGATTATAAAAAAAGGACCTTTTATATTTGCAGTTTCAGAACTCAAAGAAATGAATTGTTTATATTAGTAGCAAATATTGGAAAGATTCTAGTATTATTCCAGATCGAAGATTATGAATAAAATCTTTATTTAACACAGTACTAGTGCACAATTAACATTGATATTAGTTGGAATAAAATTTGTAACAGTCCTGCTCAGAGATATGTATATTTGCTTAATATGTATTGATGCTGGATAAGTAAATGGATACTATTGCAGGTATTAAAATAAAACTGTTCAGCCATTTAATTTGCTAGTTAATGATGAGCAACATTCTAGTCAGTGTGTTGACTGGGGATTGTACAATCAACATAAAATCAATCGTACTTAAAGGAATGTGACTGAATAGCAGTAGGTGAATGAAGAAAGGGAAATATCTGATTCATGAGCTGTTTAAAGGATGCAGTAGCTCAGAAAAACCCAGCAGGTTATAACAGGAATACAGCAGCAAACTGCTAAATGTAAACATTGATCAGTGCAGCTGAGAGAAAGTCTGCACAGAAGGCCCTCATTAGTTTTACCAGGAGGGATGAAAGTCCAAAAGCAGCATAATCATCATCAGCGTGTGTACTATAACTTTTTTAAAAAAAGCATCAGCAAAGAAGGAGCCTATCAACTTGAAATATGTAAAAGAACAGTGATAATTTTAGTTTTGGTGTGGGGCCAATGAAAGTGAATGGTGGCAATACTGGAAAATGGCATATTTTTCTATTTTGGGTATAAATTGTGAGCATTTTAGGATGGACGGACAACTAAGAAATTATACTGCCTGTATCAGCATCTTCAGAATCAGGTGTTAGAAATTCAGAAGATTATATGGGGATTAAAAGTATAGGTAAATATTGTGAATTCAATTATAGGATTGCTTTTTTCAGGATTCAAGTTTACCATTGTTATCTATTGACAGTCAAAATACGGAATCAGATAAAAAATGAACAAAAGGCATCATTTTCATTTGGTTCATCATCTTAGCAATGTACACATTTATTCAATAACTTAACATATAGTTTCAGTGATAATGAAAGGTTTGAAGTCAAAAGCTGACTGAATTTATGGAACAGGTTTATAACAATACTTCGTCAGATGTTTCATTTAAGGAGTGGATGCCAATGTAAAATTCACATAAGGTTAATTATTATAACACGTACCTATCAACTGGTTCCAAGTTTATTACAATCAGATTTTGTTTTGAAGGATCCGCTTCTAGTTCTATCTCCTGATCATGGTCAATTTGAACTTTCGTCCAATTTAGATTTTCCTTTAGATGTTTTATCGCCCTCCAGTCAACTGCTGGCAGAACCAAGGATGAGTTTGAAGTGTCAAGGGATTGCTGGAAAGAAAATAAATTTCACTGATCAAATTCAGAAAATAAACCTGACAAATCTATTGCCTGTCATGCATAGTGATATTGTGGTAATCCTAAAACACTCAATAATTTATTAAGACTGAGATTTTTGTCTACAATGAAGCATGATTTCTTTTCTCTGTTCACTTAGGCCAACAAGAAAATCATACAATTGAACAACCATTTATTACTTGATTCTCAAGTATACTGGAGTTGATCCCACTTTAACACAGGTGTAAGAAAAGGAGTAAAATAAACCTAGCTTGTTAATACCTGAAAAGGATATTTGTTTGGAAATGCTTGGTTTTATGCATGTGCGGGAAATAAGAAGAAAACATCCTGAAATTCTATTAAAAATATAGACACAACAAATTCAAAGATGAACAAATTAGCTTTTTTGTTTTGTTCAGCTGGTCCATAGCATTGTTATTATAAAGACTTGTGCATTATACATATGAAGATCACACCAGAATTGGCAAAGAAAGTGGAACTCAAATGAACAAGTTAAGATTATTAAATGGGGCATTTTAATATAGATAGTAACCTGATGTAATGTTATCTGGTGGTTCATCCAAACTTATTCACATGGAGGTTTAAAACTGGAATGGGTTTTACAGAAAGCTTGAGCAATTAAGATGAATTATAAAAAAATGCTCTCTCATTCTCATTTGATAATATCTGCATTAAGAAAATTTAGAGTAAGGATCGAGAACTGGAGATAGGAAACAGAGGAAAATGCAATCAAAGGGTCATAGGGTAAATAGCTAACTTTAAGAAACTTGCAGAAAGACAATAAAGTTGTTATATATCACTCTTCACGTGCCTTTCAGGACCTTCAAGGTGTTTTACAGCCAATGAAATACTTTTGAAGAATATAAATTGTAGTAAGAAATATAGCACCATTTTATTGTAGTAGTACAATTATAACCAGGAGGCATCGAAATCGAGGGTCAAGATTGTGTTGTCAGAGTACCACCACATTGCGGGCTTGCACACAGAATATAGGACATAGAACAGTACAGGAAAGGAACAGGAAAGGTGCATGTTCACAAATCTATGTAGATGTCAGGGCAAGTTGATAAGCTGACAAAGTACATGGGTATGATTTTTGGCCTTGTAAATAGGTGGACTGGATACAAACGACAGCAAGTGATGCTCAATCTTGATAAATAACAGATCAGGCATCAGCTGGATATTGTGTACAATTCTGGGCACCACACTCAAAAAGGATTGTACGGTCTTGGATATAGTACAGGAGAAACTGATGAGGATGGAACTTGGAATGAAGGACTCCAATTATGTGAAGACATTAGAAAATGTGGAATTATTCTTTTGAGAAGAGAAATCTTCAGACAGAAGTCTCAAGCAGATGAATCATCTCTGCCTCCTCCTGAGTTCGTTGACAGCACAGAAGCCAGCTTTAAAGACATTCCTTGCATCACATGTTGAGAAGGGGGTTGTTCATTGATAGTTTCAGAATTCAGTTCACAATACCTAGAAAGTAACGCTGTCCATGTCTGCAGGCAGCAAGGTCTAGACAGCAATCAGGCTTGGGCTAATGGGTAACAAATATATTTACACCACATAAATTACAGCAATCAAACCATTTTCCCATGACTTTCAATGGTATTACCATTACATAATTACCCATCATTAAGATCCTTGGCTGGTAGGTCACCATTGACCAGAAACTTAACTAGAGCATATAACTGTCTCACCAAAGCCTTTTCATCAGCTACAAGGCACAGTTCAGGAGAGTGATGGTATATTCTCCACTTGCTTAGATTAGTGCAGTTCAACACAATGTAAGACCAAACGACCACATGACTTGTACCCCATTTATCACCGTCAGCTCTCTCCATCACCAGTGCAGTGACCGCAGGCCTGCCTGATCTACAAAATGCATAGCAGCAACTTTTTAGTAGTACCTCCCAAAGTGGTAACCTTCATCACTTGGAAGTACAAAATCAGGAGAGGTAAGGGACTATTCATGTCTCCAAGTCACTCTCCAATTTACACTCCATCCCTGTTTAGAAAAATGTCATTGTTTCATCATCACCTCTGAGTAGAAATCCTGGAACTCTCTTCCTTTCTGCAGCACAAGGACTGGAGAGCCTCAAAAAGATGCCCATCACCATCATCCCAAGGGCAATTAGGGATAGATAATAAATGCTGACCTTGCCAGCAGCACAACATATGTAAGAATAAAAGAAATCTAAATTAATTAAAAGTTGTGTTGTTAGTTTAATCGGATTCCCAGACTTTGCATTTTTTCCATTATGTTTCTGCTACTCAGGTGCATTGTGATTGTTGTTTCCATTACTCTAATTGAATTTATGCATCACAAATTCAATTGCAGTGAAGTCACTGCCATTTTGATTGCCCCACATTACATTATTACTTTTAAAAAAACCTGAATAGAGTTTTCTTTGACTCCCTTTCAAAACAAGTCAGTTGATTCAAACTAAGTAAGGGGCTGGTCTGTAGATAAATCATAATAAAAGCTGTCAAGTAAATTCTATTAGAAAGGAACAGTTGGAAAACCTTCCTGTAGTAGTAATGGGTAAGAATCTTTTCCTCCCTGTTTTCCACTTGCAGTAAGGAGCTCCAATGCAATTGACATACAAGGCATGCAGTAATGCACAGCCCAACTTGTTCCTGACTTCTATGCCTGTGCATTGTAACACAGAAGTCGAAGATGAGCTGAAGGTCAGATGCTGGCACATTTGAACTCTCATTCCACATTGGAACATCACTCTCTCCAGGAGCTGAGCTCAGAATGCTGAGGTGAAGTCAGAAGCAATTCACATCCAGCTTCTCAGCTACTTGCCAGCCAAGGATGGCACATGTAGCATTGCCCCACTCATTTGACTGGGGTTGCCAACCTGAATTGTAAAGAAAGGTCAAGAAAGTAGTTTGTTTATTTTTAATCTCAATGTTTTTCATTATTTTGTTATCACTTTAGGGTAGTTTAAGTAAATTCATTATTCTTATATAGTTTTTCATTATTTCATTATTCAAATCTATTTGACTGTTTTTATATTTGTCTGTTGGGCTGTCAAAGGGCCATCAGGATGGTCTGAGGACGGGGTCTCAGGATCCATCACCAGACGCTGCTCATAGACCACATTGCTTTACCACACAGCTGTGGCAACAAGGCTTGAAAAATGTTTGGTCCCATCGGATCATAATAAGTAAATGTAGCTGTGGGAATATTGAAGGCAGCAGGCAAGCAGAATCGAGTATGAACAGCCCAATGCCATTTTGTGATTCTTTGCACACCATTATGTAAAGTGGTTGCCCTGATGCAAAGACTTCCATCACACCTCACTTAAGTAGAGCTTGACCCAAGGAGAGGAGTACTCAGTTACCTGTACCGCCATCGTCAAGAATATTTACCTATAGCAGCTGATTTAACGATTTGAGATAGATTAGAAGGTTAACTGATACGACATTTAACAGTTTATGAACAATCTCTACAGTCTCTTGGAGGTTAGGTTGAAGGATAGATTAATTGTGATAACTCATTCATCTTAACCTGCATTGCCAATTACATCTAGTATATCAGTGACCAGAAACTTATGTTGAGAAAGCAGCATTCTCATTACTCATTGTTATTTAAATGCTGAATTCATGGTGGTTTTATTCTGCTTTGAATAATATCTTTAAGCATCACAGACTTATTTGGTGAATGCTAAGAAGAATTAATAATTGCAATATAATCCTCTGGAGAGATTTCGATATGCAGTTATTCTCTCTCCTGCAAGGCAACTCTCAATCCTCTGTAAAGAAATTCACACAGATGTTAAACCAAAATTTGTTTCATGTAAAACAATAAAAGCAGCTCTTTTATGTTCAAAATCAGCTTTATTCTTACTGTAAGTATTCTCCCTCCTAATATTTCCCATTCTGTTCATATATTTTCTGAGGAACAATGAATAATTCGCTAAGTCTTCTGTTATAAACATCAGCAAAAGAAAACAAGTCCTGCTGGAAATGGTGGATGCTGCACTTTTAAAGACTATTAGCATTTAAAGGTCTCTAAATAGTTTTAAAACTAAAGAGTGTAGCAAAGTGGAAGAAATTCTTATAACTGAAGTTCTAAGCAGGGACAGTTGCTTGTTTCTGCTCAGTAGTAACACTCTCATTTCACAGTCAGAAAATTGTGGGATCAAGGTCTATTCTGCAGGCTTGAGCATATAAATCCAGACTGATGCAGTGGTGCAGTATCCCTTGAGTAGAAATTTTGTCTTTTGGACTGAGATATTTAATCAAGAGCCCTCTGCTCTCACAAGAAGATATCATGGCCCTGAGCGGGGAATTTATTCCAAATATCCTGGCCAATAATCTTCCCTCGGACAATATCATTAAAATGAATAATGTGATCGTTTATCTCAATGCTGCTAGTGAGAACTTACTGTATGGAAATCGACAACTGTATTTACACATTAATACTATGAAACTCTTCAAAAAGTCGGATATTCCGAGGTCATGAAAGAATCTATACAAATGCAATTTTGTCCTTTCTTTTTTCAATGCTTTATAGAATTTCTGTCATATTTAATGGAATTTCTTAGGACAGAAAATATTTTTTCTTGTTAATCCATGTGGCTGAGGTTGTAAGTGTTGAATCCTAGACCCCAGTTACATTATTTCATTTTCATAAACACCAAAATAGTGGTAGCATGGCTGTATTTACCTGTACATTGTAGAATGCTTTATTGTCTCCATTATGAGGACCATAACGCGTGAAGTCTTCAACACTAAGCTATGAAGCAAACAAAAATATCAAAGAGTACACACCACAAAATGTTTAACAAGAACTGTAGCATAAACTTTGATGTAATAAATAGCTACCACTGACCTGATTCTGAAGAAATAGAACGACATTCTGGGAACCTTGGTTAAAAATTGGTTTCAGGAATCTATGTAGCTCTTCGTTTTTAATGATATGACCTTCATGTGTTGCATTTTTCAAATTCCATAAAGAGCTAAAAGTGATCATAAAATATTTCAAAAAAGTTTTGTGCTCCATATAGGTATTATAAAGAATGTACTTAAAATATAAATATAGTTTAATGTACTAGACAAGGAAATAATTTTCACATTTCACTACAATCAAGAAAATCAATTAATATTTTTATTGTAAAAACAAATGCACATGTAAAATAAATTTGAAACATTTAACATCAATATATACGTTAATTTCTGAATATTTTCTTTAATTCTAACTAAATTGTAATATTAGCTGCTGAAAACACGTAGTCTTAAAGTTGACATGGAAGTTAAACATGCATGTAATTTAATGCTGCTACAGTATTGAAGACCTGTAAATAGCTTCTTATTCTTCCTTTTTAAATGTACAAGGCCCTTCTTACTTTTGCCCTCAATGAAATTTAGTAGGTTTACCAACTGTAATCTAATAAAACACCACAATGTTTTTTAAAAGCTGATGTTCATTTGAAAATCATTGTTAAAGCATAATGAATACTTGCTTCTCAAAGGTGTTTTCCCAGCTTTTGCACCTGTTTTATGCCTTTCTCAGCTATCAAGTCTGATTTGGAAACAGCATTCGCCTTGTGAATCTGCTGTATAGATATTTAGTTTTGGGTGTCCAGAGGCTTCTGTGAAAGCAGCTACCAAATAAATGATGTGGATCACTTAGAAGGATAGTTGGATAAGAGCATTGCCACCTCTAAGTTCTCCTCCAAGTATCATCCTATCCTGGGTGTGTATTGCTGTTCGTTCATTCATGCTCACACACCAAACACGGTAGAAAAAATGAATTCAGATGCAAATGAATATTGAATGATGTGTTAATCATAATTATTGCAAAACCACCTCTCTGGCCTTAAAAGATTTGCTTTATAGATATGGAGTCACATATTTTCAAGAATTTTTTTTTAGTTTTTGCTGCGTCTCTTACCTCTCTTTCAATTCCATTGCCCTTTCCCAATACTTATTTCAGATTCTGTGTATGACTTAAATCTATTTTATAATTCCTGGTTTAGAATCTCCATGCCCCAGTGAGATTTCTTCAGTCTAATTCGTTGAAGAAAAGTGCCATATCTTGTCCAGCTCTCACACATCAGATTCAATACAGAGGGTGCTACATTGGATTATAGACAAGCAAATCTGTGCTCAAGAGCCTGCAAGTACTCCATGGGTACCATTTCTTCATCATAGACCACTCAATCCATAACATTAAAAATTAGGGAAAATACTGTTCAAAACCATACAAGACAAATTTAATAAAAATTGCTCAAAAAGCAATAAAATACCAAAATAATTGTTTTAATAGGGGTTCATATTCATAGTTCATTGAAAGTTGCCTCACAGGTGGAAAGAGCAGTTAAGAAGGCCAATGGGATGTTGGCTTTCATAAGTCGCGGGATTGAGTTTAAGAGCCGCGAGGTGACGATGCAGCTTTACAAAACTCTAGTTAGGCCACACTTAGAGTACTGTGTTCAGTTCTGGTCGCCTCATTATAGGAAGGATGTGGAGGCGTTGGAGAGAGTGCGGAGGAGATTTTCCAGGATGCTGCCTGAATTAGAGAGTATTGAATATGAGGAGAGGCTAGAATATGAGGTGCTAGGGCTTTATTCACTGGAAAGGAGGAGGATGAGAGGAGACGTGATAGAGGTATATAAAATATTGAGAGGAATAGATAGAGTAGACAGTCAGCACCTCCTTCCCAGGGCACCAGTGCTCAAGACGAGAGGGCATGGCTTTAAGGTTATGGGTGGGAGGTTCAGGGGAGCTGTCAGGGGGAGGTTTTTCACCCAGACAGTGGTTGGTGCATGGAATGCACTGCCTGGGGTGGTGGTGGAGGCAGATACATTGGACAGGTTCAAGAGCTTGTTGGATAGGCATATGGAGGAATGTGGGATGGGGGGATATGCGGGAGGAAGGAGTTAGGTAGTGTAAGGGTGGTTTGATGGATGGCACAACATGGTGGGCCGAAGGGCCTGTTTTGTGCTGTATGGTTCTATGGTTTTAATTCTGCTGATCCTAAATTTCTGGGCTCTATTTTGCATGCATTTAGAAGGCAAATAATTGCAAAATATTGAAGTTCTTTTGACTCTGATGATGCCATTATGAATTTGCCAACACGTTTAGTTGCAAAATTACTGGACCAGTTTAAAACACCAAGTGAATTCATTGCAATGTAATTATCTACATAACACATACATCTGAATTTATTTAAATTTTTAAAACCAGATACTTGTTTTACATCCAATTGAACAGGTCTCAGGACACAGACATATATTCAAATTTATTTGATCTTATTGTAGTAATATACGATGAATTCATCTCAAAAACAGTAATTACGTTATGTTGCATAAACGATTCCACCTAGTGGAACTTTTCTACACCAGAAACTACCTACTTTTGCCACCCCACTTTTATACATTTTCCACTGAAGTCTGCTTCAATGCCATTTTCACCTCGAGACTTAACCATTTTTAAACATCTGTCTATACAAACATGTCTTTCATTTGAAAGTTACATTCATCCATCACTTCAGCATTTCCTGACCTACATTGGGCTTCCTGTTTCTCAATGTCACAAATTTACAACCTCACCCTTCTGTTGAAATTCTATCATGGATTTTCATTTCCTTACCTCCAATCCTCAAAATCTCTTTCAGAATAATCTATTCTTCTGACTTCAGCCCTCTGTGCATCTCTCTCCCCTGTCACACATTATCTACTGTGGCATTAACCACATACACCCACATTGTGTATTAATGGCATACAAAAGGCACTTCAGAGAAGCAGTATCAAGAAAAATGTGATACCAAGCAACAACTATTAAGGGCAGATGGAGGTGAATTTAAAGAGGTGTTTTAAAGAAGGAAAGAGGGTCAGAGGTAAAGGGAGAGGGAATTCAGAGCTTAGGGCCTCAGCAATCAAAGACATATCTGCCAGTGGTGGAATGGTTAAAACAAGGGGTGCTGAAGGAGTTAAAATAGAGAAATGGAAGATAATGAGGAATGTGAAAGCAATTTTAAAATTGAAACATTGCTTAACCAGAAACTAATGTAAGTCAGCAAGTTCAGAGCTGAAGTGTGAACAATGCAATGTCCCCATTGACTTCTGGGAATCTCTAGCTCATGATCACTCAAACTGGAGAAGGAACTTTTGGGATAGTATTGAGAAACTAAGCACATGGATTGAGAACACACAGAGCCCTGGTGCAAGTAGCAGAAAGGGCATACCACTTCACAAACTATGCAACCAACCTCCACTCTCTGCCCCATCTGCAGAAGAGCCTGTAGTTCCCATATTGGGCTCGTCAGCAACTCAGCCCCCACAAACCAGAGAGGCAGGAGGTCATTTTTGATCCTGATGAACTGACAAAAAAAGATTGGTGACCAGGACAGCAAGAGAGGCAAATGCTTTGGATGTTCCCAAGTTTATGGAGGACAGACTGAGGAGAGGCAGATGGAAATGCATTGGAATAGTCAAGCCTGGAGGTAATGACAGCTTGGATGATGCTTCAGCAGCATATCAGTTGAGGCACAGACAGAGGCAAGTAATGTTGTGGGAGTAGTAATTGCCTGGATATATGGCCTGAAACTCATTTCAGGGTCAAATCTGATACCGCTGTTGTAATCGATCTGATTCCGCCTTGAACAAAGAACAGAATGGAGTTAGTGGGAATGGACAAGAATTTGTAGTAGAGACTGAAGACAACACATTTTGGTATATGTTCAGACACACTCTGGAATTTCCTTATAACTTCTCCACCAGGTTTTTCCTTTAAGGAGTATGTGGGATAAGGAGGCAGCATACTCACTAATGAAAAGATTAAGTGGGATACTGGATCTCAGGGTATGGTTATACAAATTGGTGGAAAGGGTGACAATGAACATCATAGAATAAAGCAAACAAAATATTCAGACTTTCATTTCTAGCAGAATATAATTGAAAAGAAGAGATATCATGTTAAATTTGCATAGAACTTTGCTAAACAACACTGCAGAGTGTTGATCTCAATGTTACATAAAGGATATAGAGCACCGGAGAAGTGACAAAAGATTTACAAGGACGTAGAGGTGACAATGATCAAACATGATTGAACAGATTGGGAATGTTTCTCTGAAAACGAAAAGGCTGCTGGTTGAATTGATACAGGTCTTCATGAATAAATATGCCTTCTAAAAGGTAGGCATGGAGACATACGGGTTGGCAGAAGGGTGGGGAGCTGAAGGCTGGCTGCAAGTCCAAAACTGGGGTCCATAAATATAAAATTGTTCTTACTTTAACCTTGGTAATCACCCTTCATCATACCAGCTTTAGCTCAGTGTCTACTTTATTAATCATGCTGCTGTGAAATGCTTTATTGATTAAGCTGCTGTGAAAGTTTTCTACATTAAAGCAATTTTATAAATTAAGCTGCAGCTGGCAGCCAAAAGTATTCAGTTCCGTGTTAATATTAATAATTTATGAACTTTATTTCATGTTTTTTGCAAACAGCTTGAAAGCACTATAAAAGTTTGGCCAGGTTTAGAGTTTATTTCTCTGTGGATATACTGTGCTGTGGAGGCTGCAAAATGATTGGCCTGTGGGGGACTTTGTTCTGTTTACTCCTTCTGTTTCTGACAATAACCAGGTGTGTGTGTTTTGGTCTTTTGGGTTAGGTATGCAAAATACCTGAAAAATGGGATTAGGGAGGTGAGTATAGTTGTGACTTATTACAGATTTGCCCCTTCAAAAGGAGCTTTCTTCTGTTGAATCCAAAACCTAGAACATGGTAATTTTGGGTACAATTTTCAAAAAGCTCATTTTCATAATGTTCCAATCTTTTGTGTTGCTCTGACAGATTTCACCAGATTGTCCTGGTTTGACTAGTGTGAATAAGTGAAAACTCTACCTCATAATTTCTATATTTATAATTACTGCATTTGCAAAGTATTTAATTTTGCGAAACTGTTTGAGACCTTTAAACTTTGTGATAAGATGGAATATAATCAGAGTATTTAGTTCCTGTTGTTTTCTCCTCTCCCTAAATATCAAACACGATTTACAAATGGGGGAAAATCTTGCATGTTGCAAACAACTTGGCAACACATACTGACTTTGATAAATTACTACATTACTCAGCAACTCCCAGAACAAAATAGTAAGGGAAAAAAAACAAATTCCAGTGAGGAAACCAACATCCTAGAATTTCATTGGAACTACTGCTGCTCTGCTAGATGAATTGTAGTGGAAATTAGATACTAACCTCATTTTTACAGGCACAAGCAAAGTCTCCACTTACAGTTCCAAGGAAACTTCAGACCAGCAGCTTAATGTAATGTAAATCAACATTTTCAATGAGTTTTTTGGATTTTACATGCAGCTTTAATATGGGGAGTAGACTATGGAGAACTAGATGGCACTTTTAAAAATGAGAGAGAATTTGAAAGGAAGGATTTAGAACAAGGAGGAAGGGATGGAAATGTTTTAGCAAAAAGATACTTGCCAAAGAGAAATGAAACAAAAGTGAAGATAATGTCCAATGTAAGAAAAGGTAGTGGGCAGTTGTCTTTTCAATTTTTTCCAGTAAATCCATTTCACTGATTATGCATACCTTTATATTCTTTTGGTTATCCTTGTATGAACTCACACAACTATTCTAATGAAGGTCACAGGAATCTTTCAGCACATTCCTCATGTTCTGTTTTTTGGATTGGTTTTAGGAAATGAAAGCAGGCACTGTATGTACACAGTTACTGCCTGTTACCAGTCAATCAGGTGTTTGTGCAGAAACAACCACACTGAACAGGGAAGAATAACTTTTTACTGAATACCAAGAAGTTTACAGTTCAAACATAACTCTGGTGTTAATTTTTTCCCCCGTAGGAGGGAAAATTAACCAAGAGAGAAAGTATAATTTTCAATAGCTTTCTAGCAGTTTTTCCAAAGATTATTAATACCTCTGACAAAATGTGCCAATTCCACAAATAAATAATAATCATATTTTGTTACTTTTAATTACATTTTGCTTTCTGTGAAATGTACCTCAGAATTAGAATATTGTTAAACCTCTGAAAAGAATATTTAACAACACATCTCATAAAGAAGCAGGGGAAATGGATCACTTATGGGTCATAACTAACTGTATTGCTCAAAAACAGTGGCCTGCTTTGTGCTATTAAAGAAAAAGATTCCAGATCAATTGTTACTTTTATATCTAAGATTGATTTTTGACCATTAAGGAATTAGGTCACAGATCAATTATGATTTAACTGAAAGGCAAAATAGTCTCAAGATACTAAATGTCCTACATGTCTATTCCAATGCTCCCAAATTTCAGACTCCATTCCCGATTGATATAAGTGTTACAATGAAATCACTGGGCCTAATCTTGGAGGCTAGGACAAGCCGCTTGGATCCACAGCCATTCTCCACTGACTCACACAATGAACAGGAAGCATTTGCCAATGCCCTCCACAACTCTAGTTTCAATGATAAATATAAGCAAACACGTGAGAGTCTGGGACCGAGTCCTCTACCCCACGTATAAAAATTACTGTTGACATTCCCCAAAGTTGACTTAAGCTGCTGAACTGCAACAGCTTAAAAGTCCTCTACAATGGTTTTAAACCTCATTATACGTTTAAGTAGTTCAAAACGTTTTGCAAACTATAAATTTTAAAAATCATAATCCATCAGTAGATCACAGCAGTAAGAGGTTTGTGAAAGGTTTTCAGTGTTGAGCAAATCTCCAAAAATACATTGGTTTTAATTTTAATTGTAAAACTTCTGTTGTGTAATGTCTTTCCACAGAACTCTTTCATTTCTCCTTTTCCAGCTTCCACTTACAGTCATTGGGCCCTGCTGGTTCACTCAGTCCAGTGGACCATGTTGATACCACTGCATTTGCCATTGAAATCAGTGAGCTTACTGATCCTGCAACAGGTCTGACCTGGCACAGGATTTATGAGATTTCCCAATGTATCTGCTCAGCAAAGTCCATGCTTACCCAATGAAGTCCTTATGGAGTCCAGCAGTAGAGTTAATTGATAGAATCAGCTTTACAGATCTATTAGTAAGTTCAAGACTTTTCCTTGCAAGTACATGTGACATCCCAAACTTCCTGACATTAAAAGAGGCTCAATATGGACAGTTTGCCACACATATTGACATTTAGCATATGATCAGGCATCACCAAACCATGATCCATCCAACCTGCTGCCCACACTCAGCCCCCTGCACTAATCCCCAGGCACACTTACTTGCTGAGATACCCACAGGACAGGTGCCCCTGGAGGCCTCCACTCCATAGCCCCAGAAATACTCCGATGACCTCCCATATCTCCTGGATGTGAAAGGCACCTTTCAGTGTTTTATATGTTGTTGATGTTTTAAAATACATTGCACCATTGAAAACTAAATAGAGCAAAATAGGAAGAATAAAAAAAACTGAACTTTTATCAAGAAGGTAAATGATCTTATTCAAATAAATGAGGGTTGCTGCTTGTACGCCATCTTCAGCTATAGCTGGCATCAAACTGAAGGGTCAGATATGCCATGCATTCAGCCCTTAGCTGAGTAGATTGAGTTAATGCTGGACTTAATGGCACAACAGGAGGTCAAATGTGCTAGCAACATGGAAAGGATAAACTGGTCTGTTTATTGCAGCAGTTGTTTATGTAATGTTAGAAGATTTTCAAAGAACAATGCATATGTTAGCAGAGAAACTTTCCAATTCTTTTTATATTCAAAATTATGTTTCTCACTATCAGTAATATTCCATTCAATCTGCAAATAAATGTATACAAGTCTGATGAATTAACATTATGAATAAGCAACAATTTCAACTGAAACTTGCAGGACAGTACTTCATAGAAGCGTGTTGGATTATGAATAAAGAATTGAAGTTCAAGATACTGAGTGAACGGCAATCAGTGAATTACTGACAAACAACACATCAACTTGTTTCTACCTGAGAAATAACCACCATAAAAATAACAATAATAATCAATAATTGGTATTGGTTTATTATTGTCTTGCATGCTGTACTGTTCATACAGATCAATTAACTATATAAACTAAAGCAAAGTCAGCCTATTGAAAAATGCAAACCATCTTATGCTTACCCTTCTATCTCGAAGTTGTTAATCTCCATTCAAACTGATGGGCTCCCGGTGTCTGCACTAGGTGTAAGCAGGTCATTAGGAAGATTCCCCACCATAACTGCTGCAAGTTTGTCCTCCGTCATTAGACACTGTATATAGCTGGGAAACTGCAGGAGGAACTTGTCCAGAAAGCTTGGGAACTCTCCAATCGTGCAGGAGTCTCAAACTTCCAAACATTTTGAGAGGATAATGTTGATTGACATTACTAACATGAATGCACTTCCAGGCCCACAAAGCTCAACCAGATCTTTCATAACCTTGTTATTGTAACCGACCACAAGTTGTGTATTGGACTTGATATCCTAGCCGTAGCCAAGGCTATCCATTTTCAGCTAACACTGCCTAGTTCTACCATGTCTTTGCTTAACTGCCGCTGAAACCCTCTTCTTTGCGTTTGCTACTTTTGGATCAAAATTCCAACATAACCCTGAGCAGCATCCATCCCCCCGCCAACCAACACAAGTTCAATTTTCTGTATATCTGAAGTTATCCAATCTTCTGCCAGTCATACCCTAACTCATACCAAGTCCCAATCACTATTCACCCGTGATAGTTGATCTTCACTACCTCACAGTTAAGCAATGCCTCAGTTTTCAAATTCACATCCTGGTTTTGAAAAGCCTCCATGGTCTCATCCTTCCTCATTTCAAATCTCGTATGGCCCTATTATCCTTCAAAATAACTGCATTCCTCAAATTCTGGCCTCTTGACCATCTCAGAATATGTCTGGTTCATCACTGATGGCCATGTGGTCACCTGCCAAGCCATAAGCTTCGGAATAACCTCCCAAAATATTTGCCTAACCACTTATCCTCTGTTAAGTCTCTCAATAAAACCTACCTCTTTGTCCAAGCATTTGGTCATCTTTATGGGGTTCAGCACCAAAACTTTGGTTGATAACACCCCAATTATGCACTTAGGGTTGTTTGTAATATTAAAGGTGCTTTATAAATGGAGTTGCAGTTGTGGTGTTGTTGGCAGGTGTCACATTGAAATATATGTTGATAGTCTGGAAAATCTCTGCTGACAAGCCCATTAAGGTCTGTGGGCAACCATGAGGTGAACACCAAAAGTCATTCCTTCACTGGCCATACCAAATTCTTGGCAAATAACTCGGATGATTACGTCAAAACCTCATTATTCAAATACATATCCTGCACAAACAGAATTTCTCAATTCTGTTAAAGCCTTGTGTAATTCTTCCAGGATGATCTTAGCTATCAATGCTGATCTTAGATTTCTGAATCCTTGGATTTCTGATTAATGAACCCTCGGATTGGCGCCGATGCACAATGGTTCAATCACTGTGCCCCATGGTATTTTGCAAACACATGACCATAATTCGTAATATTCCTTTTGACTGAAGTATGCTTACAATAAGAAAATACTGCCAGCATTGTAATTCGAGATTTCTGGAAGATTTTTCTTCTTTCAGGAACCACACAACAAAAAAAAAATCAAAATTACTGGAATTTACAAACACCTGCACAATTACCCAGGTATAGTTCAAAAGTTACATAGAACTGGAAATTACATAGTACATAGAACATACAGCACAGGAACAGACACTTCGGGCCACGACGTTGTGCCGAACTAACTGAGTTAATGATGCCTAATTAAACTAATCTCTTCTGCACATGGTTCATATCCCTCCATTCTCTGTATATTCACGTGTCTATCTAAGAGACTCTTAAACACCTCTATTGTATCTGCCTCCTCCACCACCACCCCTGGCAGTGTATTCCAGGCACCCACTGCTCTTTGTGTAAAAAAAACTTGACCTGCACATCTCCTTTGAACTTACCTCCTCTCACCTTAAATGCGTGCCCTCTAGTATTAAATATTTTGACCCCGGGAAAAAGATACCGGCTGTCTACTCTATCTATGCCTCTCATAAGTTTATAAACTTCTATCAGGTCTCCTCTCAGCTTTTGCTGCTGCAGAGTAAACAACCCTAGTTTGTCTAACCTCTCATCTCACATGCCCTCTAATCCAGGCGGGAACCTGGTAAACCTCTTCTGCACCCTCTCCAAAGCCTCCACATTCTTCCTACAATGGGGCGACCAGAATCGAATGCAATACTCCAGATGCAGCCTAACCAGAGATATATAAAGCTGCAACATAACTTCCTGACTCTTGAATTCAATACCTCAACTATTAAAGGCAAGCATGCCAATATGCCTTCTTTCCCACCCTATCAACTTGTGCAGCCACTTCCAGTGAGGTCTGGACTTGGACCCCAAGATCCCTCTGCACATCAATGCTGTTGAAGGTCCTGCCATTGTCTCTTAACATAGTTTGCTGCCTCTTTTTCTTGTGATATTGAAATGTGGTATACAGAAAACAAAGTTGGTGGAGATGCAGGAGGAGTCAGTATTGCCTTAATAGCACCATTTTGAAGTTGAAATTAGCAATATTTCCAAAGAAAGTCAGCCAACATTTATGCAAACTAAAGTAGATTTAGGACTTCTTTCTTGACACTACTCAAAAAGTAAATTTATTTCTGTTTAACTATGGCTTCTGTTTAGCTTCTGATTTGGTTTTACAGCAGCTACAGGGCAATAGTACATTGCCATGGATATAAGGAAGTTGAAACTTGATAACTTTCCAGATGGAAAAACACCATTGTATTACTAGATTTTATTCAAAAACTCACCTAAATGTTGACCACACCAGCACAGGGACATGATCCACAGCGGAAGTACCCTGAAAAAGATGAATTAAAGTGCACCATAGCAGTGGCTGCAAACACAAATGATCTTGAGCCATGGAACTTTCAACGGCACTTGCCTCCGATCAAAACACACTGGAAGTGAAAATGTGCATATGCTTAAAGTAAAACAAGCTCTGCTGGTCACATCTGCAACTTCCAGATTTAACTTGGTTTTTCTGGTGCCTTCTTGTTTTGGTATAAATGTTACTGAACGTAGACAGAGAAAGAAAATTTAATTAAATGGCATTTTGGAGAAAAAAGGTGAAAAATAGTTTAGAAATTTCTGGTGTGCCGTGAAACAATGACAGACAAAAGGCGTGTGAGTGATGTTGCAATCAGCAATGAGAACGTTCACTGATTAACTTGTTCACCACCAAAATAAACATACTTAAAGAATGCCAGCCCTTTTCCCATTTGTATTCAATTTCTAACTTTTCAGCAATCCTCCAACAAAGAACAGAGAATTAGCAAGAGAAATAACAAACATATAACGTTTCTAAAATAAACTAAAACAAAAATCTTTGGGTGAATATTTCCTCTGTGCGCCGGATATAATGAAAACATAAATCTGCATTTCACAAATGGTTCATAATTTTGTTAGGGGTAGCACACAAAACTCTATTGCTCATGTTTTTACCTACAGCATTTCTCCACATAAATGCCTCGAAGTCTAGGACTCCGATACAAGCATGTAAGCCCCAAGCTTAGTAGCTACTTAACGTGAATTTGCAGCAATATACCACCGCTTATACTTGCTATTTTTTCTACTGCAACTGTACCAGTCTGAAGGATCAAGGAGTCCATTGTAGATATAAAAATTTACACCGAGCCCAGAGATTACCTTCAGAACAAACTTCCTCCATTACAAGCTGATGTCAACAAGGGAGTCACTCGTACTAAAATGAATGTTCACTAATCCAAAGTTTCTAGTGGTTGTATACTATTTCATAACTATTTTCCCCCTTTATCTCTACCACACGTGTTCAGTGAATACAAAGAGCAAAGGTAATTGATTTACAACGTCAAGCTTCAATGCCCAGCACACCATATGGCCGGATGCATTTCCAATTTTTCTATATATGTGCAATGGTCAGCGGCCCTTCCTGGAGGCTATGGGGTGGTTGTTATGCAGTATCCAAGCAAGGGGTTATTATAGGTCACTGGAGCCAGCAACTTGTGGTTGGAGTCAGTCTGAACTGGTTCCAGCCAGCCCTAACTGTATCACCATGCAGCCATCTGCTTTGTCTCCCTATTACACTGTTCATTTCAATGCAGATGAACAGCTGCTTTGGACCTAGGAAAGTATCAGGTTATAAGTTTTAAATTAATTGAATTTACCTTCATGTTTTTATTTAATTAACATTAAAAGTTTTCTGAATTATTAATAACACTTAAGTGGTTCTTAATTGTGTGATTTCTAACAGCTTTTAAAAGTCAGAAGCATTCAAAGACATTAGGCTGCATTGTACAGGTCCAGGCCTGCAGTTTGGATCTGCCATTTTTTAAAAAAACGTCTCACACCCATCTGCTACGAATCAGGGAGCTGTGACTTTCTTGCAAAGTTGGCACTGGAAGCATTTGGCAAAGCCCTCAGCTGTGCACATCCAGCGTTGAATGTGAGTGATCATGTGGGACCTCGTCCTTCCCACCAAAAATTGACGGATGGCCACGGCACTCCTCAAAGCCAGCCTGAACTGAGCAGCTGTACTTTAAAATGGCTTAAATGACTCTGCAATGGCTTAAAACCTTAAACAGTTTTAAATGTGTTCAAAAACTTTGCTTTATTATATAACATTGTTATTATATACTTATAATATAAAGCTATTAACTGGAAATTTTTTTTAAAACTGCATATATTATGGGAAAAAAAGGGAAGTTTTAAAGACCATAGACAATCAGTTGATAATTGCAGTAAAAGGTTAATCAAAGGTTGTCAATATTCTAACTTGTGCAATATTCTAACTGTTGGCCTTCATACTACTCGTAACACTTCAGTTGTGTAATTTTCTTTTTAACTAAGTTCCTTTCATTTTCCTTTCCCAATTCTCTTTTGGTGGTCACTAAATCCTGCTAATTCACATGGTGTTTCTGTCGGGTAGTTCTTGGAGAATCTCAGCATTCCTTGCACCACTCTTGGAGTCCACATGGAGTGGCAGATCAAATTGACAGATTTAGCTTCCTGAATCTCTAAAAACATTTGGGCCTCTCCAAGTCCCAAACATCCCAGTATATAAACAGGTATAGGTCAGCTATTTGCCAGAGAATTGTACACATTTACCAGCATCATTGAATCCTCATCATTCAGGATTCAGAAAATATATAGCAGCAAGTTGTCAAAAGTGGGTCTGTAGAAGGCAATTACATAAGTTACATGTGGTACAGCAGTCAATGCTTGCAGCTTGAAGCTCACAGTAAGTTCTGACTGATAACAAAAAAGGCAGAAACTAAATTCAATATGGGGAGAATGAAAAGATGAGGAATTCATCTCCAAAAGAAAAAGAATGAAACCTGGAGTTCACGATGACATAAATATATTTTACTCCATTTTTTTACCCACTTTTTCTACTATGCCATGATTTCTATCCCAGTGGTTTCTGAAGACATGCTGTGAATCAAGTCATTAGATGAATAAAATATCTGGAAAAAGAACCTCCAGATATCAAACCTAGATTACGCTTGCTTTACATGACCCCTGAAGTATTTGATTCAAATACCTTTTCTGTACAAGCACAGTCTAATCTCTATCTTAAGCACCTTTAATCAGTGGTTCTCCAAAGTAATTAGATTCAAATTTAGAAGTTCATCATGACAACAGAATTATTTTAAGCCGTGTGATAACCTTGTCCCCCTCCAATGAACTTCATCCAAATTTTCTAGTTCACCTGTAAAGTGGACACTATTTGAAGTGAGACCCATCAGGTTCTATGCAATATAGTGTTTTTGCTTTGCATTAGATCACTCTGGCAATACAACATTACACTCCCTAGGTTTTGGCTGACGTTTTGTGGCACTAATTAATTGTAAACCTTTAAGAGAATGGTCATACTAATACATTATACATGTTTCTAGAAAGGTTCCTGCTGTTTGGAGGGTATGAATATTACCACACTATTTAAGAAAGGGAGAGAGAAACTAATCCTAAACAACTTGTTAACATGACATCAATAGCTGGGAATGTGCTGGAATCTATTATAAAAGATGTGATATTAAGACACCTAGAAAATAATAACAGAATTGAGCAGAGTCAACATGGATTGATAAAAGGAAAATCACATTTGACCAACTCTTGGAGTTCATTGTGCATGTATTGAGGGAGAACCGGTGCATGGAATGTGTTTGGATTTTCAGAAGGCTTTCGATAAGGTCCTACACAGATTGGTGAAGGTTAAAGCACATTGAATTCAGGGTATATTACTAGCATGGATTAAGAGTTAGTTAACAGATAGAAAACAAGGCTATGACTAGTGAGATCTGGGCAACTATTCACAATCCATATTAATGATCTGAGGGGAATCAGATGTAACACTTCCAAGTTTGCTGATGACATACTGCCAATGGGGAACATGAGTAGTGATGAGACAAGCTGAGCGAGTGGACAACAAAATAGCAGGTGTAGTAGAATGTGGAAAAAAAAACAATGATAGTTTTTTTTTGAAAAGTACTGAGAGACCGGGAAATATTGGTGTTCAAAGGCATCCTTATACACAAGTCAAGGAAAGCTGACGTTTAGGTGCAGCAGGCAATTGCAACAGTAAATGGTATCTTGGATTTTTATGGCCAGAGCATTTGCCTACAGGAGTAAAGATATCTTACTACAGTTAAATTACACCACACCAGGAGTGTTATGGACTATTTTAGTTTCCTTTCCTAAGGAGTGAGATATCTGCCGCAGAGGGAGGGCAGCAAGTGTTCACCAGAGTGGCTCCTACCATATGAGAAGTGAAAGAGTAAGCTAGACCTCTATTCACAAGAGTTTAGAAGATTGATAGGTGACCTTGCTTATACGTACAAAATTCTGAGAGTGCTCAACATGGAAGATGTGGGGAGGATGTTTCCCCTGGCTGAAGAATCTAGAACTAGATATCACAAGTTCAAAATAAGAATAAGTCATTTAGGAGAGAGACGAAGAGAAATGTTTTCATTAGAGAGTGGTCAGTCTTTGGAATTTTCTACCTGAGTGTTGTAGAGACTCAGTCATTGATTGCATTCACAATAGATAGTGGTTAGCGATAGGGATCCAATTCCCGCCACTGTCTGTAAGGAGTTTGTACATTCTCCCCGTGACTGTGTGAGTTTCCTCCGGTTTCCTCCCAGATTCCAAAGACGTACAGGTTGGTAGGTTAACATGTGTGTAATTGGGTAGCACGGGCTCATTGGGCCGTAAGGACCTATTACCATGCTGTATAAATAAAGTTAAAAGTTTAAAAAGATATGGGATAGACAACGGGCAGGAAAATGATGTTGAGGTAGATAATCAGTCACGATCTTGTTGGCAAAGAAGGAGGTTGGTGGTTAAAAAGTACATTAAAGACACCTGTACTTTACAGTAATTTTCCCATTTAGTGACTATGCTGCAGAAAGAAAAGAATATTTGGCAATTAAGTACTTTGGCGAATTTCTTACCTTTAATTTGTGAATTTGAGTAGAGCCACAATGATTAAAATCTGTTAGAATGCTTATCAATTAGTAAAAAGATAAGCTGACCAAAGGAAGATGACAAAAAGTGAATCACCTATCATAAAGATAACGTGTAATAGAGAACAGAGAACATAAATACAATCGAAGAGCCCTACTTTTCTCTATGCAAAACGCGAGTTCACATCCATAGTTCGCAACAAATGCATCCCCTTCATTCGATTTTCATTGATCTTAAAACTCAAAATGTATATTTTGTTTTAAGTCTGAAATGCTATGCAAAATTAGAGCAAATGACTGTAAAAACATTTTTGGACTTTTACTCAAAAAAAAATTTGGCTGAGAGAATAGTTCAGCACATACAAATCAATCAGTACATTCTGGTAAGTTATTCAAAGGATATCAAGTTTTTTTTACTTGTATTTCATATTAATAATGTAATTTCAACAATATGATAAATACGTTAATTTGCATAGTAGAATTTCACCTTGGTTGAAATTAGAATATTGCAGTTTAAAAATGAAGACAGCTTTTTCTGAGACCTTGAAACTTCGCTAGCTGAATTTTTACAGAAGCAGCCCCTTTGCATACTAACAGGATAGGCTTTGCATTTTTGATCTAATCATTTACTGCATCGAGTCATGCTTCTAACTGGGAGATATGATAAGCCTACTTTAATGCACTTCTGAGGTCCAGCATTTTTGCAAGTCATTCCGGAGAGGCATGATTCTGCCTTAAGTACAAAAAAGAATCAAGATCATATTGATACTTTTTCCCTTTGGTATTACCTTACTTTTCAATAAATTTACTTCTTTTTAAACCAAGCTGAAGTTTTGAGCTATCCCCCTGTCTGGAAAGATCTAGATCACTTGAGCGAAAGCTGAGACTATTTGTAGAGCAGACTGAAGTTTTTCCTAATAAAAGACCATGCCTGATATTTTATGCAATAGATCAAGCTTCATTTCAGATGCCCATTGAAATGACTGTTGTAATGAGAAAATATCAGGAAAATGTCCAATTTTTAATGGGATTATGTTGAAAAGTATAAAGATGATTTCTAATCCAAATCCAGTTACACTAGTTTACTGTCATTCTACAGTCGATGGGATTAAAATAAAGAATTAGCTATAAATTAAAAGGATTTCAATTAATCTTTGTTTTATTTATAATCTATGACTAACGAATAACATTGTAACATTTTATTCAACAAAGCCGTAATTTTTAATTGAAATTAACCATTGAAGTATGGTTGTCTGATATCGTCCACTGAAGTAACTGATGAACAATGGCTTTCATTTAGCACGAAATAAATTTGTAATTACGAGGTCATTTGTGGAATTCGAGTCTTTCATCAAGCAAGTGCGCGCATAATTCACTACTTCAGGAATCCGAGAAAAATAACTCTTTCCCAACGTGTGTCGGTGCTTGATCTTGCGAATAAATGTGGCCTCATAATCCTGCATGGTAAACAATATAAACCAGAGTAAATCACCATGAGGATTTTAAATTGAAAGGAAATTATTAAAGTTGTCTTCAACATGTACATATCAGTACCCTTCCTTTGTGCCGTGGATGTTCAAAGCACTGGCCTCTCAAATTTATAATAAGAAGTTGAAGAGACATGATAGAATGGAAGGATACTGAGTGCTTGAAAATGTAATACAAACAGGACAGACATGAATAAGGTAATGAGCCCCTAAACCTTGAATGGGGAAATAAACCAGCAGAGTTGATCTGAGGAAGCAACAGTGAGATATTATAGAGGAACAATGATAAATGCTAAAACATAGAAAGAATATACAAGTTTAAAACACTGAGAGGAAATTAATTTATCTACCTTTTCAATATCACGAAGTTTAAGATGAGCTGCAGCCTCTTCTTCTGTGAGGAGGATACAATTCCATGGTGACCACTCAGACTTTTTATCCCACCTTATCATTATCAGATCCTTCAGATTTGCATTAGCACTCAATGCAGACTGTGTGCCCCAAATACTGTCAATGAGATATTTCATATCTTGTTCCTGCCAATATAATATCAGTTTGTAAATTCATACTAAAATAAAATTATCTGTTCAAAATAACAGATCAAAGCATTAAATCATAGCTTTTACTAAAAAAAATAGTTTTACAACTAATTTTAATATCAAGGTGTCAGTCAAAAAGAAATTTTTGGTCTAAACATATTGCCCCTTTGATGAAAACCACACAGAAATAACTGGCCATTCATATTTGCTCTTTGTATAGTCTTTTTTATGCAATGCACAAAGGAGGGCCTTGTGTTAACTTTCATAATAGCAGCTGTTCCAATGTAAAAATAATTCACTGTGTACAAAGCATTTGAGAAATACTGAGGTGGAATATAAATGCAAAGTCCTATGGGAGATACAACACAAGAGCAGACAATAATGGATGCAGTTAGTAGTTTGATCAGCATTTGCCCAAGTTGCTGAGTGCATTAGGTATGATTTTAGATCTTCAGCATCAACGTCACTTTGCTTTTTGGGATCAAAGCCATTACCTGGCCATTGAAAGAAAGAGCGTGGATTAGAAACTTTTACAAAGCACCATGTTTTTGTAGGCTATGTGATAGAAATTTTACTTAAAAGCCAACTACTAGACATTTCTTCTTTTGGTAACACACACATATTCATGGATGCAATGATGAGCAATGGCATCAAATGGTGTCAGCACTCACAAAAATACGTTGTTCAAATAAGATCCATGAATAACATGCATCACATGCACTTAAATAGGTCTGAAATGATTCAACACATGTATTCACGTTATTTAATGGAGACCAGCCTTTGCCTGGGTAGTCTGAGATGTTCATCATCTTATAGCTAGGTTTTTCTTGAAGTGTGCTTTCTTAGTGATCACTGCTTCATCCCCCATTCTTATCACCCCTTATGATCCTGTCCCCAAAATTCCACTCAGATTATCTCCTCAAGCAAGACATTCCCCCTGCCCTCCTCTTTATCCACTGCAACATCTCCCCAGTTGACACTTCACCACTCCCCACAATCCTCTCTCATCCCTCCCAAGACCAATCCTCTCTCCATGAGCAACATCTACCTTGATTGTAAGGGCTCATGGAAGAAAGACCGGAAGCATGTTTTTCTTCATTTAACAGCTATCCCACCCTTCACGACACCTTGGGCCTCATGTGAGAATGAATATGGCTGCCTGGGGACCTTGCACACTACTCCTAGGCCTACTTCTCTACAATTACCTACAGCCTCACAAAATATTATTGTCTATTTCTCAACATTAGAAAACTAGAGATTATGGGCCAGATCACATTGACACAGTTCTGTTACGATTGTCCATAATAGATAAACGCCATTTACCAGCAACATCTGAGCCTATAAAATGAGCAGACTGGGCTTACATTCACATACTTTTTCACTAATATTCAATACAAAAAAATGTACACAACAGCAATTGCTTAAAGCTTTTTGCAGTAGAAGTCATATTATACCTGCACTAAGAATGCTAGTTGGGCCCCATCTCCAAAATCTGCCTCAGTTTTTCTCAGCTGCTTCATGATCAGTTTGTACTGGCTTGACTCTGCACGATGACGAGCTTCATTATTCTGCTTAATGCATTGTTGACACACGTGGAGGTTCCGTGAAGTCATTGACAGAGGGAACTCAGTGGATGGTAAATAACTCCCACAACTTGAACAGAAATAAACATTTTTGCGCAATTGCATTGGATCCTGTGGAACCTATAAAAGATTTATATAAAGCTCACATTTATATAAAGAATTTAAAGAATATCTGTCTCCAGTCTTGGAGTCTCCAAACAAAATAAATAAGATCATTCTCCATTAGTACTTTTTACCTAACAATATCAAAGGAATTGATCAGATTTACCTTGCACCAAAGGGAAAACTAAATTTATAAGTCTCCAGTGCCAACTGAAGTTAATTTGGGATTTTCATGCTTTATGTATAAAGCTGCAATAAAGCACTGTGGAAATCGTATTATTCAACAACCAACCTGTTAACTTGTTCGTTCCCAGTTAGTATATTCCACTGCAACCACAGTGCAACATCATACACTGAATGAACCCATTAACCAAGAAGTTGAGATTGGGCGATACCATCACCAAAAAGCAGTGTAACGCAAAACTTTGATGACTCTGCCAAAACTTCTGTGCATGAAGGTCGCAGTGGAGCAGTTGGTAGAGCTGCTGCCTCACAGCTCCAGCAACTCAGGATCAATCCTGATCTCCGGTGCTGACTGTGTGGAGTTTGCAAGTTCTCCCTGTGACCATGTGGGTTTCTTCTGGGTGCTCTGTTTCCTCCCACGTCACAAAGATGTGCAGGTCAGTAGGTTAATTGTTCCTTGTGCGTGGGTGAGTGGTAGAATCAGGGAGGAGTTGGTGGGAACATGGGAAGAATAAAATAGGATTAGCATTGGATTAATGCAAATGGGTGCTTGGTGGTCAGCATTGAATCAGTGGGCTAAAGGGACTGTTTCTATGCTGTATGACTCTCTAATCTCGTATCATTTCTGTCCTTTGTAATGCAGTCTATTTAAGGCAAATAGAAATATTCCTTTAGCCTCTCTGGCTTCTTTTTTGTACTTGTGCACCTGTTTCTGTCATTGATTGTATACTTCTTCATCCAGATTCCTAGTTTCACACCATTAAATCCTTCTATTTGCCTTTCCTGGGCAGAAAATGGTCAACCACAGAGTGAATTCCATCATCTGCTAACATTTTACCCACCCATGTTTTCTGTCTATATCCATTGTAGCTTCCTGCCTAATCTAACTCTCACCTTTATTCCTATAAGCATTTGGTATACACGTGGAAAAGCAGAGGGTCAATACAAACACTTGGGGAGCACCTCCAACCAGAAATGTTTCTTTTATCCCTACACACCTCCCAAACAATTAACAATTCATTTCATATTATCTACAATTCTGTGCCATTTTATTTTGACCAATAGTCTCTGAAAGCAAATGTTTGGTAATCAAACTAGACAATGACTACCATATTAACAGCAGCTCAAACAGACTGGCTGTCCAGACAGGACTTATCCAACACTACTCTATGATCAGCCACCTATGCACGGATATTAATGTCTAACCTGACAAGATTCTGGACAGCCATGTACTTCTGTACAAAAGCAATGAATATAATTTGAAATGCTACAAATTGGAAAGTGAAGCATTTCTGATCATATTTGTATCAATAAAAGGGCAAAATGTATAAAACTACTCATCTGAATGACCCCCGCACATTAAAAGTAAACTTGCTTACTTTGTACCTTAAGGAATCTGGCAACCTCTGGGTTAAACATTGGTGTTTTGATGTACTGAAGAAAGAGTGTTGATATTCTCTGTCTGAGTCCATCCAGGTAAGATTCCTTTACTTGCCTCATAAGAAGATCTGCTTCTCGGTCAATCAAATCCACAATTTCCTGCGTTAACTTACAGTCATGCTCCTGTATAGAAAAAGTAATTGTTATTAGAGATTTCGAAAGAATCAAAAAATATGACCAGAAAGACGAGAGCTTTTACAGGCAGGAACAGACATATTTCATATTTTCATTCAATATATGCTTTGGGAACCTTTGTTTAAGAAAATGAGGATAAAGCACTTAGATACACTTAGACTGCAGGAAACTTTCTCCCCATATCAGGGTAGATAAAACTAGAGGACAAAAGTTCAGGGTAAGGAGGAAGAGATTCAGAGAGAATATGAGAGGGATATTCTTTTCCCAGAGAGTGGTAAAAGTATCTGGAGTGCACTGCCTGAGAGAGGAGTTGAAGCTGGGTCACTGACAGCATTTAAGAAGTGACTTGATGAACACTTGAATCACTTAGGCATAGAGGTTTATGCACTAAGTGCCAGGCGATGGCGTTAATATAGAAGCACACCCACTAGTCGACATGGACGATTTGGGCCATAGAATCAATGATGCTATGAATAGACACAAGGGTCTGATTGACCCGGAGCTTGAGGGCTCATCAGCTGAAGATACAGCTGCCAACAGAGAGCTGATTTAATATCAGGATCACTCAGAAGACCAGAATTGGAGGAGACCATACATCTATGGAGGTTATAGGGCTGGAAGAGATGACAGTTGAAAAAGGGTAAGACGATGGACGAATCCAAAAACAAAGATGAAAAATTAAGCACAAGCCAAAATAAGTCAGGAGTACAGGAGTGAGGAAAGAACAGGATGCAAGAGTTTAGGAATAGACAGCAGAGTTTTTGAAAGAGGTGATTAGCTTTAATACAATTTAAAAATAGTAGAACAGTCAGGAGATAATGCAGGGAGGTTGAGTTAGGTATCATCAGTGTACATAAAGAAATCAACACTTGTTTTTGGATATCATTGCCATGAGGCAGCAAGCAGACTTAAGAGGAAATAAAAGGTGGCCAAGGATAGAACCTTGTGTGACACTCAAGGTAATGATGTGGGAGTAAGAAAATAACCCAGTACGGGTATTCCTTTGGCTACAATGGCATATGCATGAAAAGAATCATAGAGGTGCAGTCCTTCTTCCCGGATGAGGATGGAATGGTGGCAGACAGACAGCAAGAGACGAGCAGGAATAATTGTAATCAGGTGCCACTGGTGACTATGATTGGAGCCATTTCAATACTATAGCAGATTCGGAAGCCTAATTGGAGACATTCAATAAGTTCAATGAAAGATGGGCATGAACTGGAAGTCTACAGCACATTCAGGGACTTTAGAAGAAAATGAGCAATAATTTGCTAGGAAGAAGGGAACAGATCTTTTTTGAGCCATAGATTTGAAGGAGGCAACAGTAATTCAGGCATCAATGTTACTAGCTCTACGATGATTTTAAACAGTTTCATACCTTGACTGTGTGTTTTAGTGTTAAAAGAGCATCCAGTCTCTCATCCGTGGTCAGGTATTTCATGTTAATACTGTTGTAAATATCACGCAGCTCTCTTGCCCGAATAGTGAACTGTGTGTCCATTTCAGTGACTCTCCCATCAAATGCCTTCCATCTTATGGGGTCTGCACACTACAGCAGTTAAAATGCAAGTTATTTTACAGTTGAAATTTACAATTTTTAAAAAAATATACAAATTTGTTTATAATTAGAGCTTCAACTTTGGAAAGAGTCAATTTGACGACACCTTGTGATCATTAGAATGCATACTATTTCGTTGGACTGAACTGAAACTTGCCAGGAAATGTTAGCTATTACACATTGAACTGTTGGTATCTATTTATCCACAAGTGTCATAGTTCATGGACTAGCTAGTTGCTGGTGCACTCTGACTTTTGACTCCACATAGAATTCGGAAGTGGAGAATGAAGTTGCTGCATCTCTCCAGCAGTTACACTAGGTAATCTGCTCAATGAGCCTGTGCTAATTTTAGACCCTGATGCAGGAAGAATGAGCTAATTCATTTGAAAACAGATGAACACCTGTGAGGCAGAAAGATAAGCATAATAATTTACATCTTTTTAATTAACTGAATTTGTTCTCATGGCCCAATCATTTTGCTATCGTTCCCAGAGCTCACATAACACATCATGTACCCACTAAGTTTGCCCAGTGGGGGGGTCCTCAAGGTAGCACCAAACTGATTGGCAAGGCCCTGACCAGCACAGGGCCTTGTCAATCATCAGCCCAAGGAAAATGCTTCGACAGCTGCTGAAGCCATACAATTTTTAATAGTGAGTTTTAGACATTTTAAAAATTAAAACACTAAAAGTAATTAATATATTTAATTTGACTCAAATATCAAAAAATGTAAACTACTTTAAACATACTTTTCTGCTATTTATTGTAAAGGAGGAATGGCTGCAAGAAATTGCTGAATCTCATACAAAGCTTAACTTATTACAGCTTCAGCCAGCAGATTTCCTTGCGTAACTGCTAGGAAACTACAGATGTTCACACTCAAGTGCTGGACCCCAGAATAGTCGCTACGACAACAGAATCACCTGTGTGGAAGTTTAGGACTGCTGTAAACATGCACTCCTGTATATCAATTTTAGATTTCCTAATAGCTACAAAGGTAAAAAGTGATAGTTCCTTTCCAACAGAAATTTTGAGCCAATGTTACTAATTAGTTAAATATATTTTAAGTGATTTAAACTTTGTTTTATATGTTTAATAATTATATAACCTTAATTGTTCGATTAATTGTTAATAGTTTTGACCCTTTCTTAGCTTCAAGGACAATTGGAGGGATTCAAAGTTACTAATGGTCAAAGCCTGGGTCCTGACTTGGCCAATTATTTATTGTTTTCAGCCATTTCATGGTTGGGACTTCTTTTGGCTCCCCCTGTGAAATGACATCATGTCTCACAAGCTGTGGCAAAACACTAGAGTCCTGCAGTGTTCCAGTAGTTGCTCTGGCAAATCTGTCCATTGAATCTTTGTTATGTTCCATTCATTTTAATGAAGAATGGCAGCGAAGGGGAAAAGTTACAGGTGGTTCACATTTTTTAATTAAATTGAATTTATTAATTTTTTTTCAGTCTTTTAATTTATAAATGAAAACTGCTCTGTTTTATTAATAAAGTATTAGCAGACACATTTACAAACATTCAAATGCTTTGGCACTTTTGAGAGCTAGTGCAGCCTGGGGACAAGGCTTAACCAGCTGCCAATGCATGTCTAAGGGTAGGTGCTAATTACACTCAAAAGACAGTATATTCCATAAAGCCTCGCCAATCAAATCAGAGCTCGGGGTTTGGGGTTTGTGGTTTGTGGTTGAAGCTCCAGGTAAGTGAACTTTGGTGGGTATGGGTGCAGCAAGCTTGGGTGGCTTGCCACACCCAGAAAATTCCAGGCCATAGTTTTCTTGTTGATTAATTAGTTTTAATTATATTGATTTATCAACCTACAATAAATCCCAAATTTAAACTTCTGCAAACAAATATGAGTTCTTACAGAAAAAATTTAACCCAGTGAACATTTTACTTGTGCTGTTTGCTTTTTAATCCAGTTCACCAAATTTCCAATTTCTATGCAGCAATACCTGACAAATAATTCTCAACCTTAATTGATTAGTGATTCAAGTAAAATATATCTTTTTGCAGAATTATTTTTTAAACACAATAATATATTGGTTCATTCACCTTATTCAAAAGATTCTGAATTAACTTTGGTCCAGTTTCCTTCGCAGCATCAACTCTGTGCCGAGCAATAGATGCAATGAGCTTTGCTTCTTGTTCCAGAAGTGTGTAAAGAGCTGCCTTGCGCTCCGGTCCAGTAAGAGTTTGGTTGATGTTGCTCAGCTCCTCCTGCTTCCATTCTAAATATTCACAGAGGGGACACAAATATAATTACATTATTCATTTTAGTTGCAACTAAGTCATTGTTTCTCCTACTAGCATGAGGAATTAGTGTTCAAATAAGACGATCAGAATTGTATTTGAAAATAAAACTGTGCCTTCTGAGGGGAGTTGGGCTAGTGTCACAGGGCCATTCTCTTCATCCTGAGTAGGACACTGCTGGTCGCACTTGTTAAACTCCCTTCACCCTTGAACTGGGTCACCTAGACGTCACTCCCTCTGTCATCAGAATTATTAACTGAATATGAATTTTCCCACTCAACTGGAGAAAAATTGCTATTTTAAACAGTCAATAGCATTCATAACAAAAGTGATTACACGAAGACCAGAAATGGAAAGGCCAAATAGAAACTGCAGTGAAGCAAAAATGTACCTTCCAGTGCATGAAAGAGCAAGTCAAAATCTTCTTTTGTCTTAGGATTCATTCTCCTTTCATATTGTTTCTTTATATAATCAGCTTTTTCCTTTTTAAGTTTCACTTCCTGCTCCTGTTCCCATTGTAGCCTTCTATCCCTTTGCATTCTCAGTTGGTGAACATAATTCTTAGCAGACCACCGTCTGAAGTAGGTCTGTATCACAATTACCTGAAATATGTGAAACAAATGTTACAGCTAAACATCAAAGCAAAATCATAAGACAGCAGTAAATTATAGTTTTCCATTAATGCTGATATTTTTGCAAAACTAAGTTTTTTGTAAAAGTGGTAATGCATTTTTGTAATTACTGACTTCATTGGTTACCACAATTATGTTATGATCAAAATATAGAGAGCAATTAAGAGTTACCTTATGTTCTACACATTTTAATATAGTTGGTAAGAACTCTTATAATTTCGGAGAAGTACAAAATAATTTTCTGAGTAACTATTTTTATACTCAATTCAATATAACGATATTAAATGAAATGATAGTACGTGGATTTTTTCCCCTTTCAGAATATTCAAATACATTTTCATTCCAGATTTCTTCTCTAAAATAAAATAAACTCCTAATACATGAAAGTAATCCTTCATAATTAATTTCCACATAATCTATTCTAAGGGACACAGACACATTTGATAAAGTACTGGCACCAGAACTGAAAGGTTACACTCATTGGGAAAGATTGAACAGATTGGTGCTTTATTTTTAGAGAATACTAGGAGGTAGTTTAAGAGGCCTTTAAAATTATGAATGTGTCAACCCAGGTCAATGTAGAGAGAATGTTTCCATTTGTGAGGGGATAGAAAAATCAGGAATAAGACAGATGCCAATAAATCCATTTGGAAGGAGGAGACATTTGTTTACTAAGTGAGTGGTTTGAATGTGGAACTTATTTGCAAAGGAAGTAACTGAGGCTTTCATAATTAAACTAGACATGATAAAAAAAAGTGTTAGAAAAAATACTGAAGGCAGAGGTGAGGCAAACAGAATGGTGATAATTTTCCACTGGTATAGAATTAGGGATTATGCTAAACCCAAGATGAACCTGGTTAAAACACACTATGAATAGTTCCATAGGACAGCATAACACTGGAAAAGGTGCAAAAACAATTTACCAAAATCATACCAGAATTTCACTTTAATGTTCCAGGCTATTTAGTTCAAGAAAAATTGAATAGGTTGTGATTCTTCTTCTGGAATAGAAAAGACTGGAGGGGTGATCCAATGGATATCTTCAAGATAATGAAAGGGATTGGTGGTGTAGACGTAAGAAAGAAGATTCTATTCTTGGCAACACCATGAACTTGGGTCCATAAATATAAGACAGCCACACTCATAAATGCAATCTGAATTTCAGGAGAGTTCTTTACTTAGAGAGTTTAGAATGTCAAACTGATGATCACAGAATATGGCTGAGGTGGCAAGCAGTAAATACATCTAGAGGGAAGCCAGAGAATGGGACAGGGATTAGAACCACTTACTAGTGCAATTAGACAAGGAAGAGTAGAAGATACTTTGTGTGGAGTGTAAACATTGACATGGATGTGTTAAACTGATGGGTCTGTTGCTTCACTGCAAGTAAAATGCAAATATCAGCAAAGGCAAGTTGGGCTGAATGGTCTGTTCCTATACCACATGTTCTCCGTAATGATTAGAACAGGAGTGGGTAATTTGGCTCTGGCCTTTTTCTATCATTCAATTAAGAGGGGGTGATCCGCACCTCACCTTCAATTATCCATTATTTCTCCAGAACCATTTTAATGAAAATGAATAAATTCAGAAACCACTGTGGCTGGACATCAAGCTCTAATTACTAGCCATAAAGTAAAATGTGTAAGAAGCATATTTATACAAACAAAATTCTGTATACTCTTATATTTTCTAACATTTAACGCATCAGGTCATTCTTTTGGAAGTCTAAAATGACAGAGTATTTAATGATTTGCTGGGCGTCTGCTCTGCATGTCCGCTCCTGTGCGTATGGGGAAGGAAAACAGTAGGTTACAACAAACAATCTTCTGGAGGAACTCAGAGATCAAGCAGCATCGGTGGGAGGAAAGGAAATGTTGGCATTTCAGGTCAAAACCCTGCATCAGGACTGTGAAAGAGTAAATTGTTTGATAATATTAAGCCTTACAAAGCTTTGTAATTTTAAACTGTTATCTTTAGAATTCAAAGTCACAGTACAGAATAAATAATCTGCCTGGAGACATAAGAGACTGCAGATGTGGAATCTGGAGCAACAAACAATCTGCTGGAGGAACTCAGCAAGTCGAGCAGCATCTGTGGGGAGAAAGGGATCATCAACATTTTGGGTCAAAAACCTGCATCAGGACTAAGAGTAGAGAGGGAAGATAGTCAGTATAAAGAGGAGGAGTAGTGAGACAGAGGCCAGTGAGCAATTGTTAGACTGAGGAGGGGTGAAGGATGGCGGATAGATTGAGCCAGGGAGGGGAGGGGGAGAGGTGGGAGTCGAGTTGAGAGACAGGGGCAGGTGCATGATATATGGAGGCAGACAGAAAAGGCAGATAGAAGCAGGTGGGGGGAGGGGAGGGTGAAGGCGGATTCAGCTAAATGGTTGATCAGCAGGAACACAAATAAATCCACCTGCGTTGCTAACTCACACAAATTATAAAGTCAAGATTATATCATAAACCATTTAGTCACTTACAACCAACGTAAATAAATACAGAATTTCAATCCTAAATTCAGTCTGTTAATTTTCTATAGAAAGTCATCTCTGAAGTGGACATAACATTTTTCAAAAATGGTTTTACAAATGATTTATAAAATTTTTGGAATAATTTGTTTTGCACTAAACGAAATTTCCCAGGTAAACATTGGCGTCAAGGAACCCATAGCATATGACAAAAAACATCAATCAATTCCACAAACTTTCACTTCCTTGTTCAGCTTAACATATGTAACGTTACAAAGAAACATTCTGAAATCTAATTGTTCACATACAACTGAATTTTTATATGGCCTGCCTGTTACGTACCAGTAACAAAAGAAACACACCGAGTCATGTATAAGTGTTAGAAACTATTTTATTAATAACTACTTATGATAATAAGAAAGGAAAAAAAGTAAAAGTGTTAGAATGTTAAAAGTAAAAACGTTAGATATTAAACATTAACCCCAAAAACTAAACCTGAAGTGTGTGTGTGGCAAATTCCCAAACTCCAAGTCCAAGAATAGTTCTCACAGTCCAGCAAGCCATAAGGTGAAACGTGAACAAAGGCTTTTGCAAAACCACCATTGACTGAAGAGAAAATATAGAGAGAGAATAGAGAAATTACGAAATCCAAATGTTCCACGATGGAACCCATACCACACCTCCGTCACTGATGATCTCCACTGCTTTGTTCCGAAGTATCTGCCACCCCGAAAGGCATTCGAGACGTAGCATTCCACACAAGTACCTGTTTCCCTCTACAGGTTAATGACAAAGTGGACTCCACCAGATTATTCCAAAAATCCATACGTGGATTGTAGTGACAGACACAGTTATTGTTTTTCATCCATCGATACAGAGCCCAGCAGGCAGTGTCTCTCTTTCTCATCTCTCTCTTTCCTGACTGAACCAAAATGTCAGCACGTCGTTATCTCCTGTTGTAGTAATGACGCCCCCCCCCCCCAACTCACACACACACACTCACACTCTACTGTACTATTTCTTAAAGGGACCTTCACCAAATAGTAACCTAATCCGTAACACTGCCACTTCTAAATCTTATCCACTATTGCTCTAAAATACACTGGCTATATTCACTAAAATTTCTGCTAACCCTGAATCTTCCATTCTTAACTCTGACAATTTAAATATGATTCCATTTGCATCATAATTTGCAATCACATCTTCAGACATTTAAAGCCTATGCTCTAAAACTCCTTCGCCAAACCTCTCCATATTACTCTTCTTCTTTCTCTCCTTGTTTTATCTCTTTTAACAAGCTTCATAGTAGAAGTATCATTAATACATGATATACATTGTTGTAATACAATGGCATATTTTTATCTATGATAAAATGCATCTCAATATCTGGTTGTTGTGAGGAATTGTTTTGATGATAGTTATTAGCTGGAGCTCCAAAAATATTCCTGGTGGCTATTTTTGAGTTGAGTCACATTCCCACAATTGAGGAAACAGTTTTTATAATAAGATCCAGTGTATGAGAAATAACATCAATATGTTCCTTTAGATATTCTTCACACAATTTCTGCACTAAAGGATAAATAGTTGGAAAATGACAATTGGAGGCTGGAGACCAAGTAAGTTCCTACCTACCTGTTTGTAAAACCACTACAGAGTGTATGACAACATCAGAATGGTTGCATTAAACCTCAGGTCTAGAAATACCATTCTCCATTGACTGTACTTTGTAAACAAAAAGGGCAACATCTGGTGACTAAGTTAGCTGCCTAACTTAGAATAAAAGTAAACATTTCAAGGCAACATGTGTGAAAGAAAGGAAAAAGGCAGAAATTAAAAGTTTACAAACAGATGAAAATACTCAACCCTAAACAAGGAGATGCACAAAACTGGCACAGGTTGAACTGCCCTTTAATCTTCTCTCTGCTGTGAAGTTGTTTGCCATTTGCTTTGTATTAAGAAACTTACAGCTAAATCTGGAATTTTTCATGTGGCGAACCATTGCCATAAATCCTCACTAAGGCACTGTACAGAGCTGCAAGAGCATGAAACCTTTGAAGTATAACCTATATTAATATTACAAAAGAGTGTTTAGTACAACTAAATCAAATTGATATTTGATATGTCATTCATGGGAATATCAAGTCAGAACTGTGCAGTCATAAGTCCAGCTTGGTAATTGAATGTTCTATTGGTAAAGTAGTTTGAAATAAAATCAGTAACCTAAATGATAACTTACCGCATTCAACCTACAAGCATGATATTCTTCAGCAGTGAAGTACCTTCCTGGAGTAAGCAACTTATCTGTGATATTGGACACATAACAGCCAATTTTGGTCATCTGTGTGGAGGTATTATTTGTTGTTTGCTGATATCGATTTCTTTCAGAAACTGTCTACAGAAAAATTGTATATTCATTATGGAAATTTTCCAAAGATGTTTACATTTATTTAAGTACAATTTGCTGCTATCTAACATTTTGTGGAGATGTAGCAAACTTATTATAAAAAAATATTTTATTGATTTTCTAACAGTTTATTTTTTATTATTTATTGTACTAATAATTGTAGTCTATGACCAAAGGGGCTACAACCTGATAAGTGTGATAAGCAGCTAACCAAAAGTGCATTAAAATTCACATTGTTATTTCCTTTCAGCTCACCTGCAGAGAGTTAACTTGATAGCTATAAATAAAAATCACATTTTTACTGAATATTAATGGAATATGATCACTTAAAGGACATATGGTGAGAACTTGGAACTGTATTTGCTAATAAAAGTGTCTAGCTAACCACAGGTAAGGCTCTAGTGACATCTAGTTGTATTTTAACATATTTCTAACTCCAACTCTCACTTGGTTTGTTTTAAAGAGCTTCCTGTCACTTTAAATGCCTTAATTTTAGCAGTTAGTAATCTGGGATGGGCAAAAAATGATGGCCTTGTCAATGACACCAAGATGCTGAAAATGAGTTGGAAAAAAAAAGCACACAGTCCTCTTAACATTTTATTAATTAGACTGTTCCGAAGGAACTCTGCATTATATCTAGGGAAAAGAACATTAACACAAATGTCCTCTCAAAGCCTGATTTACAGTTTCTGCCACTATCAAAATGCATGTGGTGAAACTGACAGTGAAAATGCATGCAAATTCTGAAGGAAGACCTAATAGGAAGAAATTTTTGAAATGTTGCAGAATTTGTATAAAAGTAGTAACAAAATAATACAACAAAATAGCAGTTGAAGCTTTATTCAAGTATCCTGCTCTACCTGCGTTTCTCGGCAGAACCTCTCCACACAAATACAATTTCTTTTCGACGGAGTCTGTGTTCCTGCATGGTGGAATTCTGTTCCTGTAAGTTTGTGTTTATAGCCACCCAAGTAAGGCTTGCGATAAGGAAGTCTCTCAATCTCCACGACCACGGAGCAACATGTCTTGTCATCTACAAGAAATCAGTGCTATAATTTTTGAAAAAAGCATTTTCAGTTCATCACTTTTTCGGTAAGAGAAAAAATCGTCAATTGCTGTAAATCTGAAATAAAAACAGAAAATGCTGGGCATACTCAATACATTAGTCAGCATCTGTGGCGAGAGAAATATAGTTAATGTTTCGGGTCTCTTTAAACAAATCTTTTTGTCAAGTCTGATTTGCCATAATAATTTAACTAAAGTTGTATACTAGATAATGAACACATAAATGAAATCATAAAATATTGTGCTAACTATAATGTGCAATAATAAAGAGTATAATTGTGACCCCAATTGACTTAATAGAGCAAAATCCCTTGCTACCCCTGGGGTGTGGGACAGGGGACCAAGGCCATGTGCTTTCATCTGTTATGTACTTCATTTCAGGAATAACTTTCAAGAACTCTCTCCACAGGGAACATGATTAAAAAGTTATCCCATTTAAATATGCATCTGTCACCTGACTATAACAGTATCTCAACCTCCTTATGACCAGCAAAGCACACCATAATGCTCATGTTTTATTTAAGTTCTCTAAAACAAAATAGATTCAATATTTTGTATTTAATCAGTTCCATCAACTAAGTACCAGGTTTGCAATTATTGCGTTTCTCAGAAACTTAGTGTCCAAAATACTTGGGTGGGTGAGAGAATATAGCTTTGATTTTTTTGTACCATTTTCCTACTCCTAATAGGAAAAAAGAAAACTGTGTTAATGACTTTCCTCTACTAGAAGTTTATAGAGAGAAAATTTGTAGCTAAGGATCCATGGTGCACTGGTCAGAGTCCATCTTATCATATAAGGGAACCATTCAATAGTCTTATCACAGTGGGGTAGAAGCTGTCCTTAAGTCTGGTGGTATGTGTCTTCAGGCTCCTGCATCTTCTACCCAATGGAAGAGGAGAGAAGAGAGAATGACCTGGGTGGGTGGGGTCTTTGATTATGCTGGCTGCTTCACCAAGACAACGAGAGGTAAAGACAGAGTCCAAAGAGGGGAGGCTGGTGTCCGTGATGCGCTGGGCTGTATCCACAACTCTCTGCAGTTTCTTGCGGTCCTGGTCAGAGCAGTTGCCATACCAAGCTGTGATACATCCAGATGGGATGCTTTCTATGGTGCATCGGTAAAAGTTGGTGAGAGTCCAAGGAGACAAACCGAATTTCTTTAGCCTCCTGAGCAAGTAGAGGCGCTGGTGAGCTTTCCTGGCCATGGCATCGATGTGATTTGACCAGGACAGGCTGTTGGTGATGTTCACTCCTAGGAACTTGAAGCTGTCAACCCTCTCGACCTCAGCACCGTTGACGTAGACAGGTGCATGTAAACCACCCCCTTTCCTGAAGTCAATGACCAGCTCTTTTGTTTTGTTGACATTGAGGGAAAGGTTGTCGTCATGACACCATTCCACTAAGCTCCCTATCTCCTTCCTGTACTCCGACATCGCCATTTGAGATATGGCCTACAACGGTGGTATCATCTGCAAACTTGTAGATGGAGTTAGACCAGAACCTGGCCACACAGTCATGAGTGTATAGGGAGTAGAGTAGAGGGCTGAGGATGCAGCCTTGTGGGATCTACCTTGTTGTGACCTTGCACCTTATTGTACTGCACTTTCTCTGTGGCTGTGACACTTTACTCTGTACTGTTATTGTTTTTACCTGTACTACCTCAATGCACTCTGTACTAACCCAATGTAACTGCACTGTGTAATGAATTGATCTGTACGACCGGTATGCAAGACAAGATTTTCACTGTACCTCGGTACAAGTGACAATAATAATACAATACCAATACCAAGTACAATCATTCGTCGGTGCAATATCTAAGTGCTCTGCCTCAGCATATACTGGCTATTCAGTGTTTCAGATGTCACTTGAGACTTGGCCTGCTGTACCTTCCAATGACCAACAAGTTGTCCAAATTCACTGACTGCAGCCCCTTCAGAACATGTTGTATCCATGTGCCACATTCCCCTGAAAGGAGACTAGCTCCCTGCATTCAGTGCAGGACCTTTCCAACCATAAGTGGCCAGCTGTCTTAGAAGCAATGTGATGCACTGAGACGGTAGTCTGCTGAGTGTTGCTCATGGACTTTTAATACTTTAATAATGAATTGCTTTTCATTTTACAGAAAACTTTTGTTGACCAGTTCTTTAGAAATCTCAAACCCCCCCTCCACCCCACCCAAACCTCTTATCCCCCTCCCCAGCCACCCAGGTAAACAAAGCTTTTTTTTTTGAAAGCCATGGTCAACTGTGCTGGTTCAAAACAAACAATTTTCAGCCTACAGATCATGTTATCCCTCAGCTACAAGTGATTCATGGCTTTATCTCCAAGGCTCTGTTGAGAATGAAACCTTTCCAGAGAAAGCAGACAGTAGGTGCAGCACTCTGACAAGCTTTCTCATGTGTCGCTAGGATCCTGTAGAAATTCAAAGGCACTTTGATGAGTTTGTAAAATAAACCATCAGTAGATGCCAGTGGGGGAAACAGATCCCTAGTTCATACAAAAACACTATCAATGCTCTCCCTGCCTACCAGATGTACCAGCATCAGCTGGTGTATAATTGATAGGCATAGGGCTTCGAACGGAAGCAAGAAGCCAAATCAGTGCCGTGAACTTGTGCTCCAGCCCTAGGTCTCTATCAAAGTCAAATATAAGCTGGAAGTAAATTTCCAAGTAGAGAAGCCAGTAAGTGCCAGGAATCACGGATGTAATTCCTGACTCGGCTTTGGAAGCCCAGTATGTTTGAACAGCTAGGACTCTGGGATGGTTGTTACCAACATGCATTTTTCTTGCACCTGATCCAATAACTCTAGACAGCATTAGACAGCAACGGCTCTCCTCATATCTTTAATGGAAATGGAGTCAACAATCATTATAGTGATAATTTTCAAATTCTTAATATGGGTACTGTATGTAAAATATTAAAATCTTTTGTGCTTAAAATATAGCCTGAATGCAGGATTCTTCTTCCTACAGATCAAGAACCACAGAAATCCAGGAACTAATCTTTGACCCCATCACTTACAAAATTTAAAAAAATTGCAAATGGATAAAACTCAAAAATGAAGAGAGATTGTTTACTTTACTTTTGTAAACATCTCTAGAATTACACGTTTCCCATTATACCATTAATCATATTTTAAGCTTAATATTCTTATACAATCTAAATAGATTTGCTGAAATTTGAAATATCTCTGGGGATGCAGATTTTGCACTACCTTTCTGAACTTTGACAGTTATCACATCAGATGTGGTAGCTTCATGCTGTGGTCTGATTCGCTTGATTGGACAGTTTTCAGGGTCAGTTGATGCCAATTCCAGCTGGATAGCACCATGTGGCCTGACTCCTAAATCTACCAGTGTTTCAGAATCTTTTGCCATTTTACCTACAATGCAAGGGGAGACCATTAGTTCAGCACTCTGGAAGCCATAGGAGCATGTAATGGGCTGAAATTCAATAAATCTCAATAATACATTCATTCATTCATTTATTCATTGTAAACATAACACACCATTCATAATTCAAGAAAAAAATGTAAACATAATCCTATAAAAAATAATTTTTCTTAAAATTTTTTGGAAAAAAAGCATTGTTTTGGATGAAATTCTGATGTGTTATCTCCAAATAATTTGGTGCAAAAATGGCACTGCTCCTCGCAGCAGGACCTTCTCCCTGGAATTGCCATCCCCAATACCCCCATCAGCAGAATGCAGAGGGAGTCTTCACTTTTTAATCTGGCAGAGAAAACAACAGAGTCATGGGTGCCACGGTGTTAAGATTCCAACCACAAAATGTCTCTGATAGAAGGCAAAGCTAAAGGTGGACTTTTGCATTCTTTCAAAGCTTCCATGAATATTAATGAATTGTTAATCTCCTTAACATTGAGGCACTTATAATGAAAACTGAAGTAACAATTATTTTAAAAATAAAAAAGTTAATTAGAAACACAGTAAAAAGTAAGAACATTAAACTAAAGCAAAATTATTTTAATAATGTACCTTACCTTTTGTCTCTGAGTCTACAGACCTAGAATCCCCACTGAAGTCATTGGGCTCTTAGATCCTGCACTTGGTCTGTAGGCAGAGGATTTGAGAGGTGTTTTCCCAGTACAATGCTGGGGAATCTTAGCAAGACTCAGACCTCCTGGAGTAAAGTGTCAACATGTAGCAAAATGCAGCAACACATTGACCATCACCCGACCACCGACCAGCTCCCTCCCCACCCCAAAACCTGTTAGGAAATCTCAGACATGCAGCACGTGCACATCATTCTGAGATTTACTTCACCTGGAACTACTGAACCACCTGTGAGATTCAGTCCAAAATTAAGCTCTATTAAGTACTGTTTTGGTTTCTGGGTATTAATCATTAGGTATTAAGACAAATATTACCATATCTCTGCTAGATACAATTGTCACCAAAGAGTATGAAAGAGTATGAAAATATACCCAACTTTCTTCCAGATATTGTTGGCTTCTGGGACAATTTTTTTTTTGCCTTTAAATCAATATATTTCTTTGAATGTCTTTTCGTGTGGCTTGCAACTGTGAAAAATCTGTGGTTTCAAATCCCTAAACTGCAAACCAAGTGTGGCCTCCCTAACTTCAAGCAAATAATCAATATTTTGAATTGTTCTTTGTCACAAATCAGCACAGATCATGAACGGAAGGATTGCTCAGCCAGCAGCCCTCCACCATCTTTGCAGCTAAAATGAGTTGGCTGAGAAAATGGGTTTGTCCTGGAATTATGTACACATGCTGCGAGTCCAGGACTTTCTGACATACTTGGGGTGCTTAATCTGCAACTACGGTCTGATGCTATTCCAGACAGGGCCTAGTTTTGTTAGAATTCCCCAGCATTATGCAGGGAAATCAGCTCTCATATCCCTGCAGCTGCTTGCATGGGCATTCTGAACCTGTCAGTCAATCTGGGACTTCTGCATTAGACAGCACTATGGTCTGACAATTATTCTTGTTTGGTGGAGACACAAGAGACTGCAGATGCTGGAATCTGGAGCAAAAAGCAAGCTACTGGAGAAACTCAGTGGGTCAGGCAGCATCTGTGGAGGCAAAGGGATGGTTGACTTTTCAGGTTGAGACCCTGCATCAGAACTCCTGCAGTTTCAATGGCTAATTGCTGGCAGCAGCCAGCAAGACCTGGCCCAATAAAATTGTAGATCCGATCCCCATTGAGAAATCCAAAGGTTAAATGGAGAGGAACGACCATGAGGAAGTGAGGAAAGCTTCAGGTAATTTATCTGGAATTAACTTTAAAATATTTGGGTCTGTTTTATTCTTTTTAATAATTTTATTGGTATGTTTAGTTTTTATTTTAGTATGTTTTTTGAATGTCTGTGAATCCGTCAAGTACATAAACAAACATCCAAGAATTTACCTGATTAGATACAAGAATTTACCTGATTAGGGGAAGTGTACTAGGACCCTGATTAGGGGAAGTCAGCTTCCCAAGGTAAGTGTGGGTCTAGCAGGTAGGTGAGTAACAGGCATTCTTGGCAAGCTGCCATAAGGAAATTCTGAGTCATTATCAGAACTGTCAAACATTTAACATATTAGTGTCACTGAGGACAGAACTGGTAGATGATGTCGATTCATCAATAGGTTTCCATAAGCAACACTGAGCTCTTTATTTGACAAGATTTGATTTTCATTTCTTCTTTCAGAAATGTGCTATCAAACAGGAAGGATACAAAATAGGGGATAGTTGAAATTTTTAAATTCCTTCCAAGATGTTGTTTAAGCTTTTAAAAAATTCCAGAAGTTTAAGGTTTTCTTCACTAGTTCAGCAATGACCCAGCAAAGGGCATCAAGAAAACGAAAGGTTCACTGAAATGAAAGGTTTTGATGAGAGGGCAGAAGTTCAAGGCATCACAAAGAGGTTATAATAAAAAATGAATCTTATTGCAGCAAAACCAATGAGAACTCTTAAAAGGGTAGTGTCTGCAAGTAGTGTTACATTAAGAATATTTAGGGAGCAGGCTGGAGTAGGATTAGATTGGGTGACATGCTGATAAAAATAATGCCATAAAATAGACAGGTCAAATAGGTGATTACTATGCAAGAAGATTCTACGTTTTACAGAAAAGTTTTATAGCAATTCAGCAATCATATATCTTTTTTTATACTATCACGGGAATCTTTTATTGCTTCAGGCTTACCATCACTTGTTATTTGCAACACCTGTGTGGGCAATTTCAATTGTCTTCCAAATCGTGATTTTAACTTCCCTACTGTAAGGCAGATTGGTAGCGCCACTGTCATAACGTCATCGGAAGGAAGCAGAGCAACTTTAACTGAGTTAAAAAGCAATACAATAAGTTAGTCTGCACACTTATTGAATGACAAAACTTCTAGCAGTATTCAATTAGATATAGTGATGCATTCCATAAAAGCAAAAGAAAACTAAGTTATCAGCTGGTACATAATGTTGAACAAAATTAGCATGCAAACACCCCTTCCAAAAAGTATACAAACATTTTTATGCCAGAATTAAAATTTACTGAACGGGAGCATTTGCAGAATCCAGAATTCTCCTGCTTACTTACAGCTCCCATTACGCAAAAACACCTTGCTGGTTTGCAGAAGTACAGCCAAGATGCAAATATCCAGAAGCAATATGCATATTATGAACCATTATATACCACACAATTGCCATATACAATACTGTGTGGCGACCCACCTTCGACGCAAGCGAACCGGCTCCGAAGTTGGCGCTCGTGTCGGCAGACAGGCCAGCCACAAAATGGCGTTGGGCCGCCTTCTTCAACAGCGAGGGGAGAAAGCCCACACGCAGGAAGAGGTTCGTTTGGCGCACCTCTGACGTCATTGCCGCGCGTCAAGCGTGGGAACTTAACTGCTTAAAAGCCAGCACGGCAAGATTCGAATAAACCAGTCTCGAGTTCAACCCACCGACTACGTGTCGTTATGCCTAGCTCAGTGCGTAGCCCATCGCTACATTCATGACCCTGACGGTCCAAACGGGATTTGGACCGAAGATGATTGACTTCATCCGTTCACACAGTTTCGCTGAAACTGCCACCCTTCTGGACGCTGAGACCGTGCCTGTGGTTTGACCAAGCAGAGGCCCAGTTCTAGATTCGGCAGATATCTTCTGATTCCACGCGTTACATACGGCACAACATGGTGGACCGAAGGGCCTGTTTTGTGCTGTATGGTTCTATGGTTACTATTGAGTGGTGAGCTCCCTTGACCAGGAGACAGCCACCCAGGTTGAGGATTTCATACAGTCACCCACGGAGGGAGGCAAGTATGCAGCATTCAAAGCGCTGCTTATAAGGACCTTCGGCCTCTCACAATGGGAGCGTGGTGCCCGCTTGCTGCACCTGGACGGTTTGGGGGACTGGCCGCCGTCAGCGTTAATGAACGAGATGCTGGCCCTGGCTGACAGACACAAGCCCTGCCTCATGTTCGAGCAGGCGTTCCTAGAGCAACTGCCCGAGGACATACATCTGCTACTGGCCAACGCAGATTTCAGTGACCCCCGGAAGGTAGCAGCCTGGGCAGACGTGCTGTGGAAGGCCAAGAAGGAAAGCGGGGCGTCCGTCAGCCAGATTACCAAGCCACGTGCCCAACGCCAGGACAGACCAGGCCTGGCAATGGAGCGCACACGACCCAGAGGCAGGAGTGAGGAGGTCACTGTACAGTGGTGTTTCTACCACCAGCAGTGGGGCACAGAAGCCCGCCGGTGTCGCCTGCCCTGCGAGTTCTCGGGAAACGCCAAGGCTAGCCGCCGCTAATGGCTACGGCAGCTGGCCACCAGGACAGCCTCTTGTACGTCTGGGACAAACAGTCAGGACGCCGCTTCTTGGTCGACACCAGAGCGGGAATCAGCGTCTTACCCCCAACGGGGTACGACACCCGCAACAGGGAGCTGGGACCCACCCTGAGGGCTGCCAACGGCAGCATGATACGCACCTATGGCACCCGCACAGTGCAGCTGCAATTCAGCGCCAGCTGGTTCACGTGGGACTTCACACTGGCTGCTGTGGCCCAACCACTCCTGGGGGTGGACTTCTTGCGAGCTCACAGCCTACTGGTCGACTTGCACGGGAGAAGGCTGGTCCATGCCAAGACTTTCCAGACGTTCTCTTTGGGCGAAGCCAAGTTGCCGGCCCCAAACCTGGACTCCGTCACGCTGTTGGACAACGAATTCACCAGAATCCTGGAGGACTTCCCATCGGTTCTGGCACCACAGTTCACAGCAGCCATACCCAGACATGGAGTACGACACCACATTCCGACCAGGGACCACCCCTCCACGCCCATGCACGATGGCTTCCCCTGGACAAGCTCCGCCCGGCGAAGGAGGAGTTCAAGAGGATGGAGGAATTGGGGATCGTACGGAGGTCAGATAGCCCATGGGCTTCCCCCCTACACATGGTGCCCAAAGCAGCCGGGGGCTGGAGACGATGCAGCGACTACTGTCGACTGAACGGGGCTACAACCCCAGACCACTACCCCGTGCCGCACATACACGACTTTGCAGCAAACCTGCATGGGGCAAGCGTCTTTTCCAAGGTGGACCCCGTCCGGGGATACCATCAAATCCCGGTACACCATCAAATCCCGGTACACCATGAAGACATCCCCAAGACAGCACTCATTACCCCATTCGGCCTGTTTGAGTTCCTCCGAATGCCGCTCGGCCTGAAGAATGCCGCACAGACGTTCCAGCGCCTAATGGATGTGGTGGGATGCGACCTGGACTTCGCGTTCATCTATTTGGACGACATTCTCATAGCCAGCAGAAATTATCAGGAGCACCTGTCTCACCTCCACCAGCTCTACTCCCGCCTGAGTGATTTTGGCTTCACGATCAACCCGGCCAAATGCCAGTTCGGACTCGACACCATCGACTTCCTGAGCCACAGGATTACCAAAGACAGGACAACACCCCTGCCCGCCAAGGTAGACGCGATCCGCCACTTCGCCCGGCCCAACACAGTCAAAGGCTTGCAGGAGTTCGTGGGTATGGTCAACTTCTACCGCCGTTTCCTCCCCTCAGCAGCCTGTGTCATGCGCCTTTTGTTCACCCTAATGTCGGGTAAAGGCAAGGACATTACTTGGCACGAAGAGGCTGCGGCCATTTTCGTCAAAGCCAAGGAAGCCTTGGCAGACGCCACGATGCTGGTGCACCCCAGAATGGACGTTCCAACTGCCCTCACAGTGGACGCATCCAACGCGGCAGTCGATGGGGTGCTGGAGCAAGCCATCGAGGGGCGCTGGCAACCCCTGGCATTCTTCAGCAGGCATCTGCGGCAACCCGAACTCAAGTACAGTGTTTTCGACCGGGAGCTGTTAGCACTATATCTGGCCATTCGACATTTCAGGTACTTCTTAGAGGGCAGGCCATTCACCGCGTTCACTGACCACAAACCGTTGACCTTCGCGTTCACGAAGGTGTCCGATCCCTGGTCGGCCCACCAGCAGCGACATCTGTCCTACATCTCCGAGTACACAACAGACATCCAGCATGTCTCGGGAAAGGACAACGTCGTGGCAGACGCACTCTCCAGACCAGCTATCCAGGCCCTGTCCCAGGGGGTGGACTATGCAGCACTAGTGGAGGCGCAGCAGGCAGACGATGAGTTGCCCAGCTACAGGACTGCAGCTGCAGGACTTCCTAGTAGGCCCAGGTGGAAGGACCCTCCTGTGTGACGTGGCTACCAGCCAACCTCGCCCCAACGTCCCGGCAGCGGCGAGTTTTCAACTCCATACATGGTTTGGAGCACCCATCCATCAGGACAACCATCCAGATGGTCTCCAGCAGGTTCGTGTGGCACGGCCTTCACAGACAGGTCAGTGAATGGGCCAAAACGTGCGTGCAGTGTCAAGCAGCCAAGGTGCAGCAGCACACCAAAGCCCCGCCGCAGCAGTTCGAACCCACCCACCGGAGGTTCGACCACATTCATGTGGATATTGTGGGGCCCCTGCCAGTGTCGAGAGGAGCACGGTACCTCCTAACTATGGTGGACCGGTTCACGAGATGGCCAGAGGCGGCCCCGCTCACTGACACCTCCGCCGATTCCTGCGCCCGAGCACTGATCGCAACCTGGGTAGCATGCTTCGGGGTACCAGCCCACATTACCTCCGACAGAGGCGCCCAGTTCACCTCCAGCCTGTGGTCAGCTGCAGCCAGCCTGTTGGGAGCACGGTTACACCACACTACTGCCTACCACCCACAGTCGAATGGACTAGTGGAACGTTTCCACCGTCACTTGAAATCGGCTCTCATGGCCTGCCTGAAAGGGCCTAACTGGGTGGACAAGCTCCCCTGGGTCCTGCTCGGAATCCACACAGCACCCAAAGAGGACCTGCACACCTCGTCGGCCGAGCTGTTGTACGGCGCACCCCTGGTCGTCCCAGGAGAGTTCATACCAGCCCCAAGGGGGCAAGAGGAAGAACCCACAGCAGTCCTGGACAGACTACGAGAGAGGCTCGGCAACCTGGCCCCCGTACCAACTTCACGGCGCGGACAGATCCCCACCTGCATACCCAAAGACCTGCAGGACTGTAAGTTTGTATTTGTATGGAGGGGCACACACCGGACACCGCTACAGCGGCCATATGAGGGGCCGTTCCAGGTACTCAGGAACAACGGGTCCACGAACATTCTAGACATTGGGGGGAAAGAGGAGGTTTTCATGGTGGACCAGCTCAAACCTGCCCATGTGGACTTGGAGCAGCCGGTCGAGGTTCAGGCTCCGCGGCTCAGAAGCAGACCACCCAAACAGCGACTGATCCAGGCTGTGGACTTTGGGAGGTTTAATCGCCGGTTCTGGGGGGGGGGGGGTGGTGAGGTTATGTGGCGACCCACCTTCGACGCAAGTGAACCGGCTTGGAAGTCGGCGTGCGCGTCAGCAGACACACTAGTCACAAAATGGCACTGGGCCTTCTTCTTCAACAGCGAGGGGAGAAAGCCTGTGTGCGGTAAGAGGTTCGGTTGGCGCACCTCTGACGTCATCGCCGCGCATCAAGCGCGGGAACTTAACTGCTCAAAAGCCAGCGCGGCAAGATTCGAATAAACCAGTCTCGAGTTCAACCCACCGACTACGTGTCATTATTCCTAGCTCAGTGCGTAGCCCATCGCTACAACTGATTAAAATTCCGAAAATAAAATTATAACTCCTCCTGTCAAATCAGTTGAATTAAAAGTAACAAAGACACAACAGAAAATTATTAGGTATAAACACTTACCTGTGGCTGTACTACTGGCAAAGTCTGGTGATGGGGTCTTTGGTGGAGCAGGATATGACTTTAATACAGATCTTTTTTTTAAGTCTCTATCAGCAGCAGTACCAGGTGTTTGTAAAAGCAAACATTCAGCAGCTAAATAGCACCAGGAAGATAAATGGAAAGAAAAACATTAAGTTTCCATTGGCCTCTTTTTTTTCCCCCCCAGTTTACTGCTTCTTTTTGAAAGATGCTTATTGACAATTCTGGCCGGGATATGGTTCTACAAATATATGTGATTATTTGTGATAATAATGAGCAAAGCCTTATTGTTAATATTTATTCATTTACAGAATGTGAGTGTCGTTGGCCAGGCCAGAATCTAATGCCATTCTTATCTGTCTCTGAGAAGGTACCGGTGAGGTGAGTTCTTGAACCATAGCAATCTTTCTAATGGTGTAGGTGAGTGGGGTGTTCCAGGATGTATATTTGGCGACAATGAATGAATAACAATATATTTCCTAGTCAGGTTGGTGTGCGACTTGGACAGGATCCTGTTGTCACAGATTTGGAAGGTGCTATTGGAGTGGCCTCGGCAAATAACTACTGAGCATTTTGTAGATTATACACACTACAGCCATGGTGGGAAGATTGAATGTTTAAGGTGCTAAATAGGGTGGCAATCAAGTAGCCTCCTTTGCTCTGGATGGTATCAAGTTTCTTTGTCTAGACATTATACTTTAATCATTTTTGCTGCACTAAATAGACGCTATGTTTTGCCCTTGTGCCAAGTCACAGGCAATAAAAAAAAGCAAAAGTACGACGTTGTCACTTTAAGGAATCATTGTTGTGATTTACTCCCTTTAAAAAAAGTTAAGGCCCAACATACTTTCACAGGTGGCAGCTGAAGAAAGCTGCTGTCTCTTTGTGCACTGCCCACTGAGAACCAGATCTGATCTTTCCACAGTAACCACACATGCTGCCTTGGAAATCAGTAAAATGGGGTGTGGTGGGGGGAGGTGAGAATAGAGCACAAGGGGATATATTGGGGTGGGAGCGGGATTAATAATATAGTGATGATAGCATCTCCTCCACCCCCACTCCTATGCTGTCCAATGCTATGGAACAGACTGATCAATCATGGCACCGATCAGACTTCATAGCAATCATCAGGGCTACATTGCTTCCTGTCTGTACATGAGGGAAAATACTTTGCCTCATTAACACAAACTCCACTCACTAATTCTTTAAATGGCCTGAGACTTAAGTACCCCTCCAAGACACTAGCAACCATCTGAACGTAAAATAGCCTTGGGAAGAGATTACCTAATCACATTCACTGGAAAACAACATGTTCAGTGGTCATTTCTGAAAATTATTTGATTAATTTTGTTTATATCAATAGTGTTTTCTCATAAATGAATTATAAAATTCCAACCTTCAGTTGTCAGCTTTACCTTTTGTTTTGGAAACTGGCGACTCGCTCTCTGCTGGTTCAATTTTACCGTGCACTTCCTCAATAGCTTGGATCTGTGCTTCTAGTTTCTCCTTTAGTACCTCACAAGTCAAAGAAGGTTCGATTGCTGGACACAAAAGGTAAAGTAGGTGAGAAAATAATATTTTTAATAAAAATTAACAAATCAAGACAAACCTCATTACTGCTGGTGCAACTGATATGAACAAATGCAGTAAACCAAGATACAATACGTTTCTGTGCTCATACCAACAAATGGATTCATAATTCATAAAGATTAAACTAAAAACCATCAGAGCCCATCAAATCTCACCAGTTCAGGTAACATCTTCTCCCATCATCACGATTTGCCTCAAATAAATAAATAATGGTAGTTAATGACGCAAAAGTTAAAGCTGTTGCCACACGTCTCTAGTGAATGGGTTTGACCCTAACGTCCAATGCTATGGAGTTTGCACATCCTCCCTATGACCATTTTGGTTTCCCCTGGGTGCTCCAGTTTCCTCCCATGTCCTAAAGATATGCAGGTAGCTTAATCGGCAATCGTAAATTACCCCTAGTGTTCGTGGGTGGCAGGAGAACCAGGAGTTGATGGGCATGTGAGGAAGAATAGGTTATAGGGAAATGAATAGGGGAATACACTGAAAGACAGCATGGACTCAGTGGGTCAAATGGCCTCCCTCTATCATATGGAAAAATGTCTAAATATGTATAAAACTAGATGAAGTCCAATCTTTGCAGTATTTTAAAAACATAAAACCATACCTGCACCAAGTCTATGTTTCTCTAAAGTAAATATTCAAAGTGCTCATTTGAACGAATACCAAGGCTCAAACTGGTCATTCTGTCTGTACCTTCTCCAATTTCCACATATCGTCTAGGTTTTATCATATTTTGAACAAAGAGCAAAGGGCCAATAATTGAGAGCATGTCCGGGAAATTGTGCCCAAGAAGGTGAAAATGAAATTTCCAGCTAAGCCCCCAAAGAGCACAGAGCGCTTGTGAATTTTGCAGTGAACGTTTGCATGGTGGTACAGAACTTCAGGCAAAACTGATTCTACATCTTTACCCTTCAAGATAAAATCATTTCTTATAACTACATCAATCCCACCTTTTATTCATAGAGCTACAACACCTTTTCCTTTCTGATTATCCTTCCAAAATATCAGGTACCTCAGAATATTTGTTTCTCAGCATTGGTCACCATGCAACCACATCTCAGTAATCGTTGTGAAAACATTCCCATTTACTTCTATTTGTGTCAGCAATTCATCTATCTTATGAATGGCGTGGACATTCTAAAAACGTCCTTTCGTATTCTCTTAATATTTTTCCCTGCTCTGACTCTGTTTGCAACTGTACTCTGTTCTTTCCTGTCATGTTCTGGTTTATCATTAGTCTTATCAATTGACTACACTGGGGCTTTGTGGGATTTTTTTTGTCATGGAGGAGTTGAGAAAGGAATGTTAGAATAGTAATTTTAAATTCTAGATTTAAAAAAAATTCAGGCCAAGTAGAGTATGTTGAAGTCATAGAAAAATATAATTCAGAAAAATAAACGAATCACCATTCTGTGTGAAATATCATAATGTTCTGGGGAAAGGAAGAATTATATACTAAAGACTTTGATGCTTATGTTCACATATTTTGTTTACAAATCACAGCTAATAATTTGAACTATAATTAAACATCTGAAAAGCACTTTGCTACTAATTATAATTATATATTACCTTCTGACTGCTCATTTAATTGATCAGGGACAATTGGAGCAGTATATTTAGTAGAGTCCACACCTTTATTGCTGCCATCTAGATTTGTAGGTCCTCTTGCTATTGCATCATTTGTATTCAGTAGTTTGAGAAAATTCAAAAGAGATATGAAAACATTTATTAAGATTGTCTTTAAAGGATACAATGCTGTTTGAATGTAGTGGATATCGATAGCAAACAATTCATATGCAACTCGATAGATAACTGTGTCAATACACTATGCTGCCAATTGTTTATAACTGCACTTTTGCAACTACATATCTTTCCATCTCATGCAAGCCCTCTGTACAATCATGTAAAAAGAAAAAGAGCAGCGACATTAGATGTGGACCCAATGGGGACAGGAGGAAGAATTATTATGATGCAGAATATAGAAATAGCTGAAGCTTTAAACAAATATTGTGTCTGTATTCACTGTTGAAGAAGCAATAAACATAGCAGATATAGTAGGAAGCCAGGGGTCTAATGGCGTCAATAATTTTAAAATAATTCACACCATTAAAGACGAAGTACCAGACTAAAAGCTAAGAAAATGTCAAGACCTGATAGTTTGCATCTTGGTGCTAAAAGAAATGGGGGCTGAGATGGTGAGTACAATAATGATGATCGTTTAAAATTCACTATATCCTGGAATGGTCCCAGCAGAATGAAAGGTAGCAAATGTAAAACTTCTCTTCAAGATGGACCAGTTAATTCAGTCAAAGCTCTGAGAAAATCATGATATGCTTAGGCCGGATCAACATGGCTTTAAGAAAAGGCAAACAAGTATGATAAATCTAATTAAGTGTTTTGGGCATCGGATTATCAAAATAGGCAAGGGAAAACAAGTGCACTCATCATCTTTGGATTTTCTGGGGGCACCACACAAATTATTTTTGGGGTTGGGAATAATACATTAGCATGAAGAGAGGATTAATTAAACAATACTAAACAAATTAGAAATAAACAAGTTGTTTCCAGCTCAGCTGGCAGCTACTAATGGGATACCACAAGTATCAGTAATGGGTTCTCAGGTATTTCAAATATAGATGATAGTGTCTTCTGCTCTTCATATGGACTCTGGCTGACCTCCAGGCACTCCCAGCACAGAGGCCATTTCCCCTGTCTCTACCTCAACCACAGACAGAACTTGAGATCTGTGAACTTCCTCGTCTCAAATGTCTCCCAGTCAGCCATGTGTGCAAAAAAACCAGAAACACAATATACTTTCAGTATTGCTGAAACAATATAGAGGGTGATTTTGTCCTGACTTGAATTAGTGCTGGAAAATATTCATAAGCATGCTAAATTCATGTAATAATTGCCAAGACCTATGCAGATTGACATCAAATGTTCTATATTTTCCCTACAAAACGCTGCCTGAACCACAGCAGTAATGAAGAGGCAGGAGTTAACTATGCTGTGCGGGATTAGAACTCCTGTTTAGCAAATATTCCATTTTCCAAGCAACCGTATCTTCATATTGCAGCACTGATTCACAAGATTGAATCCTCAGAAGAGGGGATTGTCCTATGAGGAGAGATCAAGTAGGATTTGCTTGTATTCATTAGAAGCACAGATAGACAAGAGTAGATGTGGAGAGGCTGTTTCCTCTGGCTGGAGAGTCCATCTAGAGAGTAGGCATAATCTTAGGATAAACAGATTTACAGCTGAGGCAAGGATAATTCTCTTTATTCTGAGGATTGTGAATTTTGTGTTCCCTAACTCAAGAGTGGATGCTAATCCATTGAACAAACTCAGGGCCGAGATCAATAGATTGTTGGGCACCAAGCAAATCAAGCGATTTTTGGGCAGAAAATTGCTTGAAGCAGATGTTCAATATGGGAACATGAAGACTGGAAGGAGAAGGCCATTCAGTCCCTCACAGGAATAGGAACAATAGACCATTCAGCTTCTCATGCTTGAACCATCATTCAATATGATCATGATTAATCTTTTACAATGTGCCACTTTCCTGTACTAATCCCATATCCCTTGATTCCCTCAATATCCAAACATCTATTGATCTCCATCTTGAACATAATTAGCAACTGGATATCCACAGTCCTCATAAGCAAAGAAATCCATAAGATTCACTACCTTCCTGATGGGGAAATGTGGCCTTATCTCAGTCGTGAATAGCCAACACCTTATTTTGAGGATGTGGCCCCTGGTTCCATATCCCCAGCCAGGTGAAATATCATCCCTGTATTCTACCCTGTAAGAGTTATGTCTGATTCAATGACATCACTCTTCATTCTTCCAAACTCTAAAGAGTATAGGCCCAATCTACCTCATCTCTCCTCTTAGGACAACCCCTATAAAAAGAAACAATTTGGTGAAACTTTCTTACACTCCCTCTGTCATGTTAATCCTTCATCAGGTAAAGGAAGAAGATGTGTACACAATATTCCACGTGTGTTTTCTTCAAAGCTCTATCTGATTGGAATATAATATCTTACTCTTGGGTTCAAATCCTTTTCCAAAAAGAACCAATATTCCATTTGTCTTCCAGATTGCTTGCTTTACCTGCTTAGTAACTGTCAGTGATTGATGCACAAGTATACATCAATCACGCTGAATATCAACATTCTCTTACCATTTAAAAACACTCTGCTTTTCTGTGTTTTTCTACCAGAGTGGATGACATCATATTTTTCCACTTTATATTCCATTTGCCATTTCCTTGCCCATTCATTTAGCAGTCCACATCTACCCACCCCCTCACACCTGCCAGCCCCTCTCTGTACCACTCTCACAATTCCCATTGCTACATAGATTTGTATCATCCAACTCAATAGTATGGATTGTCAACAGCTGGGGCCCCAGAACTAAACTCTGGGGAAATGCCACTAGTCACACCTTCCCAACCCATAAATCACCTGTTCATTGCTACTCTGTTTTCTATCCGTCACCAATCCTCAATCCATGCCAGAACATTACCCATACTCCTTTATGCTCTAATTTTGTTTAATAACCTCTTCTATGACACATTATTATAGACCTACTGAAAGTCCACCATATCCAGCCTCATCTATTCTTATTGTTACAGAAAACTCAAACAGATTTGTCATACATAATATCCTTTCATTAATTCAAGTTGACTCCACCCAATCCCTCATCATCATTTTCTAAGTGCCCTGTTATCACTTCTTTAATTTCAGTACTTTCCCTCCAACTGATGTCAGATTAACTCATTTGTAATTTATCATTTTTAAACCGCTCCTTTCCTGTGCTCCATATTTGCTACCTCTTGATCTGTGATATTACTTCATGGAAGTCCTACCCCATTTAACAGGAGGACCTCATACAAGTCTTTTGAATCTGGAATCAGGATCATAGTGAGTTTGGCTGAAATATTTAAATGACAGGATTGCTTCTGAAAACCAGACTAATCACCCACAAACCAATCTGCTTCCATTGAAACAGGTAGCTGGAGATTTGGGGTCATGTTTCTCTGGTTTGAATCTTGAACCCATCTCCACCTTTACCACTCAATGTTTTAGCCATTTTGTACACAGCGATAAACTGAATGATCAAAAAGCAAAAAACTGCAGATGGTGAAAATCTGAAATAAAATGCTGGAAATATTCAGCAGATTAAGTGCCATCTGTGCAAGGGAATGATCAGTTACTTTATCATTTTGTTGCTTTAGTTTAAGGGAGGAATGTTGGCCCAGTCACTACAAACTCAACAAGCTTTTAAAAAGTACTATAGTTGAAGAAAAGAAAATGTAAATCACTATCTTCTGTGTTCAACAAGTCAGGAAGTACTTACCCAGTTGTGATAGACTACATGGTGCTACTGCAGAATAAGCTCACAATTATTGCTTACAAATCTTGACTAATAATTTGAATATAGTAAAGCTAAACATTTCAAAGGCACCTTGCTACTAAGTAAAGTTGTACATTACCTTCTGGCGTCTCAAGTGATGGACCGGAAATATTGTGTGTAAGGCTTTCTGTAGTAGTATATTTGGAACAGTCCAAAATTATAGCACCTTCACCCACGTGAATTTTGCTACAGTCTATAATTAGAGGTTCTGTTGCTGTTATGCCTTTACTCATATTCATCAATTCAAGAGCATTCAACAGAAGAGAGAAGAAAAGTTAAAATATTAATTAAAATACGTCCTAAAGGGATGCACTGTTTTTTCAATACCGTTGATTTTTATGTAAATCTACAGGAAATCAACTTAATGCAGTAACATAAATAGTAAATGCTCTAATCCAAACAATGTTCACAAATCTTTCTTTCTCCTCCCCACCCAGGTTTCTCCAAAGTTTTTATTCTTATCTGCACTTGTATCAACAGTTTTCGGTTGGAAAGCAAGGCTGTCTATGCAGGAAATTAGGTAAAAATCAACAATGAATCAATAACATTGTGCAATCTTGCACATCCCTTCAGTGATGGATCTATGGCATTGACTTTAGACACACCTGACAATGTGCTGGAGAAAGGTGAACAACTTAAAGGGAATTACTAAAGCACTTGAAGAAATAAATAAGCAAACCAGCAGGAAGTTTGGCATTTACTGCCAACTAATAAAACTCTACCGATAATTTAAATAAAAGTTTACGTACAAACTTTTTGAGGAGCTTGACAGGTTAGAGTCAATGTTTCCTCTGGCTGGAATGTTTGAAACCATGAGGGATCAACCATTCGTGGCAGAGAGATAATTAGGAATTTTTTCCACAAAAGTGTGGTAAATCTTTGGAATTCACAATGAAGAGGACACAAATCAAGGGTTTGGGGGTTACTGCAGGAGGTGGCGCTGAGGTAAAAGACTAGCAAAGATCTAATTGATAGCGGAATGGGCAAAAGAGGCTGAATGATGTATTCCTGCTTCTATTTCTTATACATTTTTGTTAGTAAAACTAGTTCAATACAGTTTTGAAGTTAAGTATATGAATGTCAAAGTCTAACCATTTAGTAATTGGAATTGTGTAAATTTGATTTTCTGTCCAACAGATTAGGAATGTATGAAAAAAAAGGCCATTCAGTCCCTCAAGTTTGTTCTGCCATTTAGTCAGATTGTGGATGATATGGCATTGACTTTAGACACCTGACAATGTGCTGGAGAAAGGTGAACAAGTTAAAGGGAATTACTAAAGTACATGAAGAATTAAATAAACAAACCAGCAGTAAGTTCATTTAGCTGCCTTTATTTCCTACCTCTTCACTGCATTTAACGAAAATCTTCCCAACTCAAAATGCACCATCTTTATGAGAGGAAGTTTCAGATTTCCACAAGAAAATGTGTTTCCTATTTTTCTTCCTACAGCACAACTTTAATTCTAAAATTACACCTTGTTCTAAATTCCCCCACTGGATGAAATTATTTCTCTGTATCAACCTTAAAGAATCTATAAAAATTTTAAAAAATGAACACCCCTAAATATTCTAAACTGAAGGAAGCAAAAAATAAATTTATGTAATTTATCCATATAGTTTAATGGTTCACAGCCAGTGAATTGGGGAATTTGCACCAACTCCCTTCCAAGCCAAATACACCTTTCATGAACTTTGGTGTCCAAAACAGAACATTTTCCTCAAAATAGCATCTGAACAAGTTTCTGTATAAATGAAGCACCGCTTCCTCATTTTTGAAGTTCCATCTACTTAAAATTTGTCCGTTCAATTACTTTTTGTATCAGAGTATTAGCCTATAATGATCTGATAGACCAAGCATGCAAATTCCATTGCTCTCCACATCTCCTAATCCCAGCCCATTATGGATATATTTTGTTTTGCGTTTCTCAGGTCCAAAGGCTTGCATCTAGCTTAATCTACAATGACATCTTATTCATTCACCAGGTATTGGCATTACTAGAAAAAGCAGAATTCAAAGTACATTACTATGCTTTTACAAAAAACTTAGTCACCACTACTTGTACCTGTCATTAATTCCAGAATTTATTTAATTATCTTAATTTGAATTCCATAGCTGCAATGGTGGGATTTGAAGTCATTTTTCGGTGATCACTCTAGGCATCTGGATTACAATTCTCCAGCTTTATTTCTCTGTTCTATAAGCTTGCAAGAATGACTTTGCTCACCCATGGCCAGCAGGGCTATTCATCCTTTGAACGTTTGTGGTTAAATTACACTTTGTATGCTAATGTGTACAACAGGAATATAAATTGCAAGCTGCACTATTTAGCTGGAGATGAGGCAGCCATCTGATCTGCAGCAATTTGACCAATTTAAGATTAGGGGTACAGTAATAACCTCCACACTCTTCCTTCCTCCAGTTAGGATTGAATAGCTGAGGCCGCGGTACAAATGATCAAGAAGCCCTTCTGTCACATCCTGGAATCATGAATATTAGCACAGCAAAATAGACAAAACAGGAAAGATGTTTTCAGTCATAATGCATATGGAGTATTTCTGAAGTACTTCACACTACAGAATCACCCTGGAATTATAAAGGTAAATGTTTTAAAGTTTGACTGAAATGTGTAGTGGCTGATGTAAAATCTGATTTTAAAGTTTCTGCAACAGTATATTGTAATTATTGTGTTCCATTATTAAATTATTTTAATAACATAATTGTGGCCATCATTAAAGCAAGAGTGGTACAAGCATGAAAAGTGCATATAATTATTGTTTGTTGTCACTTATGTCTTGTTGGTTTCTTATTTTTTGCTTGTACTATTGTGTTTTAATGGTGTTCAAACAAAATCAGGTGTTTTTGTATGCAACTCATTTTAAAGGTAACATAAAGCAGGATAGATCCAAATATGAATCCCAAGTTAAATATTTAAAAATGTCAACATCACCTGGTTTTGTAACATCAGCATGATCTGCTAAAATTTCTTCTGCTGTTGCAATGTGCTTTTCTCCCACCGTTTCATCCATTATGACTTCAGCAGTTGGATCTTCCCCAACATCATGGCTTATGATTTCAGAATCTTCTATTCCATCAAACAAGTGAACAAAAATGAGTTTGTAGCACAAATATAATAAATGCCTAGCTTTTGAAAATCATTGCTGAACGTAATCTAACCACATCATCTAGCATGATTGATTGCTAAACTGATTACTGTGCACACTGTCACAGAAGCTGACCAATTATACCCAGCATGATTGATTGCCATGCTGTTCACTGTGCACACTGTCAAAGAAACCGACAAGTTTAGATACTTTTCTATTCAATTGCATATATGTCCATAAATTTCTTTGTACTGATTTGCTGATTTCAGCAGAGCTGTTGGAGAAAGAGAAATCGGTTACACTTCTCCAAAACATAATATAGGAAACTGAATCCCCTTGGTACACATTTGCACGTATTTTTGTTCCTGGCAGCTGTAAAAAGGGAACATATCAGTTTACTGTGCTTTCATTTATGAAATGGGTGAATCCCTCATTCCCCTTCTTCCCAGTAACTACCAACTCCATTGACTTCTCCTCCACGCTTATCTGTTGTGTCCCCTGAACAGAATGTCATTTACATTGGCAGGGGTGTGACGATCAACATCAAATTAAAATAAACTTATGGAACTGAACATTAGTCCTGATAGTCAATGGGCATACACACCCCCATGTCAACTCTTCAACTGTCTTGCTCACTAGCCTTCCTTATTCTTCATAGGTTTCCATAAACCTAGAAATCCCCAGTAATCAAAAAGCAAAAAAAACTACAGATATTAGAAATGCAAAACAAAAACACAAAAAATTCTAGAAATATTCAGCAGGGCAGGCAGCATCTATGGGGACAGAAACAGAGTTAATCTTTCACGTCAATGACCTTTTATCAGAACTACGCAAAGTTTAAAAAAAACAAGCAATTTTTTTTAAATTACAGAAAATGGGAAGGGGTGGAGAGAACAAAGGGAATATTGATGATAGAATGGAGATCAAAAGGGAGGCTGAGTGACATAGATGGCGTTGATGCTGGCTAAAGGCAGTGAAGGCTTGTTGGTTGCAGGTGATCTGTCTGGAGAAGGTATAAATAGAGGGAGGTGAATGAGAACACAAGAGAGATGAGAAAAACAACAACGCTATAATACTGAGATAAATAACAAAGCATTTATCATCAATCTAAAATAAACAGAAGACTGGAAATACCCAGCCAGTCAGGCAGCAATACTAGAGAAACAAAGGTCTGCAGATGCTGGAATCTAGATGAAAAACACTATGATGAATTCACAGTGATGAATTACTGCATGCGGTAACATCACCTCTATCCAGGGACCCAAACAGTCCTTTCAAGTGAGACAGAGATTCACCTGCACCTGCCTTAATATCATCTACTGCATTTGGTACCCCCACCCCTCCCAGACCCAACAGGGATAGGGTCCCCCTCGTCCTCACATTTCATCCCACCAGCCTACATATCCAACACATCATTCTCCACCACTTCCACCATCTCCAATAGGAACTCACCACCAAGCATATCTTCCCCTCCCCATCCTTTCTGCCTTTCGCAGGGACTGCTCTCTCTGTGACTCCCTTGTTCACTCCTGCCTCCCACCCAACCCATCCTGCTCCCACCCCGGGAACTTTCCACTGCCCCTGCCAAAGGTGCAACACCTGCCCCTACGCCACCTCCATCCAGGGACCCAAACAGTCCTTTCAGGTGAGACAGATATTTACCTGCACCTCCCTTAATAGCATCCACTGCATTCGGTACCCAGCTCTCCAATTCACTTGGACTATCTCTGACACCTCTCTCTCCTTCCTTGATCTTTCTGTCTCCATCTCAGGAGATTCCTTATCCAATGACGTCTTCTACAAACCCACCGATGCCCACAGCTACCTTGATTACAGTTCCTCCCACCCTGTCTCTTGCAAGGATGCTATCCCTTTTTCTGAATTTCTCCGCCTCCGCCGCATCTGCTCCCATGATGAGACTTTCCAGTCCAGGACATCCGAGATGTCCAACTTCTTTTCTAACCGGGGCTTCCCCCTCCCCCAACTGTGGTCGAAAGAGCTCACACCCGTATCTCTGCCATTTCCCGCACCTCCACTTTCACCCCCACCCCTCCCAGATCCAACAGGGATAGAGTCCCCTTTGTTCTCACATTTCATCCCACCAGCCTACATATCCAACACATCATTCTCCACCACTTCCGCCAATTCCAAAGGGACCCCACCACCAAGCATAGCTTCCCCTCCCCACCCCTTTCTGCCTTTCGCAGGGTCCGCTCCCTCCACGACTCCGTCATTCATTCCTCCCCCCTCCCATCCCGTTCCCATCCCGGAAACTTTCCACTGCCCCTGCTAGAGGTGCAACACCTGCCCCTGCACCACTTCCATTACCTCCATCCAGGGACCCAAACAGTCCTTTCAGGTGAGACAGAGATTTACCTGCACCTCCCTTAATATCATCTATATCATTCAGTAATCACTTCAACTCCCCCTCCCACATGATCACGGATAGGACAATCCTCAGCCTCCTCCACTGCCAGGAGAATACCAAGTGCAAACAGAACAGCACCTCATTTTCCATCTTGGAACCTTGCAGCCTGATGGCATGAAAATTGAATTCTACCACTTTCGATAATCCCCACCCCTTTCCCCACAACCACCCCCCCCCCAACATGCTTCTTCTCTTCCTACCTTTCCTAGCCCTTTTTTCCCTCTCTCTTCGTCTTTGACCCATTCCCCGGTAGATCTGCTGTCCCCTCCCCTACACCTGCCTATCACTATCTCTTACCTGCGTCTACCTATCACCTCCCTGTGCCCACCCCGCCTCCCCTCTTTTGTCCACCTATCACTGCTCTGCTTTTCCCTTCTACATATTGGGCTTCCCCTTTTCCTATCTTCAGTCTTGAAGAAGGGTCCTGACCCAAAACGTTGACCGCCTGCTTTTCTCCACAGATGCTGCCTGACCTGCTGAGTTCCTCCAGCATTCCGGTGTTTTTCAGTCAGGCAGCATTTGTGGAGAGAGAAAAACTGGATTAGCATTACAGGTTGATGACCATACATCTGAACTAGTCAGTTCTGACACAAACAAGAAAGGTTGTTATCTGAAATCATTGAATTCTGTTAGGTCCCAAGAGATATAATGTGCCAGATGAAAGATAAAATGCTGTTCCTCAGGCTTCCGTTGGGTTTAGTTGGAATGTTGCAAGAGGCCAAAGACAGAGATCAGAGTGAATGAAATGGAGAATTAAAGTGACAGGCAACGGATCCTTTGGGTCATCCTTGCAAACTGAATGGGGGTATTTGTAAAATGGTCACCAGGCGTTTTCTATTGCACCAAATCTCTTCCACACACCACACTCATGTCACCAAGGCCCTATGTACTTCAACAAACATATTTTTTTTAAACGGTTGAACAGGAATCAAGTTATATTACGTGAAATCATCAACACTACCTTGCTTGGAACCTTCAGTGTGGTCTGGTGTTACAACATGCTTTGTTTCCACCTTTTCAGCTGTTGTGACTTCCTCTTGTGTCGTGACTTCTTCAATTGGACCATCTTCAACATGCTCTGAACTTTCAGAAACTTCTATTCCACCAAATTAGTTTAAGAAAGATTAGTTTATAGTATAAATAGATTGATACTTAGTTTTTGAAAGACAATGAACCACATAACCTAATCGCACAAAATAATTGATCGCAATGCTACCTGTTCTATACATTGTCACAGAAACGAACAAGTGTAGATACCTTCCTATCAAATTGTTGGACACCAATGTGCACCTCCATATCTCTTTACAACGATTTGCTGATTTCAGTAGTTATCTTGTTGCCTTGTCATTCATGAGGTGTCATCATCTATCCCAATTTCCCTTCCACCAATCGTCTCCTTCCTAGTCACATCAAACTCTAACCCTCCCCTCTGTTCTGTCTCTCACTTTGCTCTGTTTGGCATGCCACTTATTTTGTGAAGGGCAAACAAGGCCAGGAAATACACATGGCAGAATAAGTTGCAGTGTAGCAGAGCCAGACAACTGAGGAGAGCATGATGTCAAATAGATGCCAAAGCAGAAAAAAGGCAAACAGAATATTGTTTTGTGTGGTTGAGTTAAAGAATATAAGCATGAAGGTAATGCTGGAATTGTGTAAAAGACCAGCCTGGTGACAGCTATAGTTTTGGTCGCCACATTGAGGAAAGGTGTGACAGCACTAGACAAGGTTCAGAGGAGAATTACACAGATGCTGTCAGGTGTGGAAAAGCTGAGTTATGAGAAACTAGCTAAGCTGAGATTTATGTTGATTTCATTCGAACAGAATAGGTTGAAGGGTGATTTAATCAAAGTGTATAAAATCAGGTCCAGAGATGATGATTTGAAAAAGAAATTCTCTTAGAAGAGAAACTAATAATTTGGGACATTTTATATAATAGGCAGAATGATTAAAAGGAAGTTTACTGAAACACACTGCCTGAAAGGGTGGGAGAAACAGAAAGCCTCATCACATTTAAACACTTACAAGGCTACAGACTAAGAGCCGAAATCCCGGTGGTAAGTAAAGATAAAACTTTTAAAGTCTGATTCACCTGGAGGTAACTCAGCAGTACTGTTATTTTTGGTTGATGCATCAACCATTCCATCTGCTGGTTCTTCAGAGGGACCCTCTTGTGACACTTCATTAGGGTCTGTGGGCTGGTCAGGAGGGTCTTCCACTTTCTCAGGTTCACTCAGTTCTTGTGTTGCCTGGGTAGAGTCTTCTTTGTCCGACAAAGCATCACTCTGCTGAGCTTCCTGCATATGATTTTCATTTTCTGCCATTTCTCTGTACAAAATAGAAAGGTTAAGTCCTTCTGACAACTATTCCAAGACGTGAGAGTAGCATGGTTTCTTAAATCTAGGTAGCTTGCAATCAGCTCATAAATCCTTCTAATTGAATAGTACCTTTTAAATGTAGGAAGCAGGAATAAATTCAAAATGTTTAATCATATATTTCCATTGGAATTAAACCATATATGCCAGGATATTAATCTTCTTCCTTTCTGTATTTCAACAGTGACTATGTTTCAAAGTGCTTTGTTCAAGTAATGAATTCACTATGGTAAAGCACTTTGGGTTGTCCCGAGTTTGAAAAATAAGATATACAAATGCAAATTCTCCAGTCTCTGATTTGCTGTTCCCTTCTGAAACAAATGGGATAGGTTTCTTATCAGCATTGTCACCTTGATTAGTGTACCAATGTGCTTGGTGGTACAGAAGGGATTATGGAATATTTGACCAAGCCAACATGCCCACTCCTTGCACAAAGATGTTTTAGTTCTTAACTACACCTTTAAAATCCCTTTTGTTGCTTTGGTGCCTTCACCAACTAAATGCCTCAAAATCGGGCTCCTCTTAATTTTCCAAAGACAAGGGAAGATACCTCTGAAGTCAGGAACTGACAGCATCCAGAAAGCCCCAAAACATAAAAGATTTGCTTGGATCACATAGAAAGGGGTTGCTCTTAAGCTGAGCTTCCTGTCCACTTTCCCACTGAATGACTTGCCATTCCAAAGCCATTTGTTAGAGGACTCATGCCTGGGCCCCTCATAGATACTAGTCTGAGAAAAACAAATCAACAAATTTCTCCTTTCCATGCTGGACCTGTGTCTACAGTAGGCACAAGTCCAGCTCCACGTTCTTGAGAAAACTCATAATCATCATAGGGCAAGACAAAGTGGCAGAGAGTCCCTGGAATGGGATTCCTCATCCCTTATTCCAATGGGATAAGTTGTGCACCCAGTGATGGAAACATTGGGAAAATGATTAGGAAAATGCTCTTCTCTGTGGAGAACAATCCCAAGCAACTCCAATCTCTCCACATATCTGAAGTACCACATCCCTGGCACCATTCTAGTAAATCTTCCCCAAGCCCCTGACAGCTTCCCAAAAGCGTGATCCCAAGAATTTGGCAAAATATGCCAGTTGCAGCCTAGCCATAATTTCTTCTTTGCTTTTGTACTCCATGGTTGTACATAAAATGAAGAATTCCATGTGCCAATTTATGACCCTCAACCTTTCTGCAACTTATAATGGTCTGAGCACAGTTCATCCTCTCATTCAGCCTGTAAGCCTGCCTTGAGTGCCATTCTCCACTCACCAGGTTTTAAGGGCAGTGTAGACAGCTAACTGCCTCAGGAAGAGCTTTGAAGGCTAGAGAGCCATGGCTCCCAGGAAGCCACAACAAGGACTAGCCGTGTATAAAAATAATATACAGTGACCAGAACTGCACACAACACTCCAAATGTGGCCGAACCAAAGTTTTACAGAGCTGCAACATGACTTCCCGACTTTTACAGTCAACACCCCGACCAATGAAGGCAATATGCCATCCATTCTTTACCACTTTTGCTGCCCTCTCTCTCCAGCAAAGCAACAAACCCTGAGGCACGACCAAGGACGCAGGCCTGCGGAAGTTTTAATAAGCCAGATACTGGACCGTTTCCAGCACCGGGCCCGCCGGAGGGCTGCCATTACCCCCGGCCGGGCCCTTCTTCTTCATCCCCGTTAGCTGCTAGCCTCCGGCTCCTACCTGGGCCGCTCCGGGTCCCGGTCCCGGTCCGCCGACCTCCTGCCAGCGAGTTGTTGTCGGCGGTGTCATGGCAACCGCCGCCTCCGAAAGATGGGCATGCGCAGTGCCGACAGTGTGTTCGTGGCGTGGCTGGGCATGCGCCGTGCCGACATGTTCCTGTCACGGTGCTGGGCATGCCGGCATGTTCCCCTGGCATAGTACTGAGCATGCGTTCTGCCGGCATGTTCCCCTGGAGTAGTACTGAGCATGCGTTCTGCCGGCATGTTCCCCTGGCGTGGTACTGAGCATGCGTTCTACCGGCATGTTCCCCGGGCATGGTACTGAGCATGCGTTCTGCCGGCATGTACCCGAGGTTGGGACCAGGCTGTGCTGACAGGTTCGTCGTGGGAAGATACTGGGTGCCCGCCCTGCTGCTGTGCGCTCCGGACCTCCAGTTTTAAAAGTGCAAACGTTTGCAGTTATTGCATGCTCTCTAGTGAGAAAACTCTTGACTGAATTTTCGGAGAAAGTTCATCTCATGGAATCAACCAGGCACCTGAGGAGGTCCTTCGGGCTGTGACACTTGTTCCTGGTCTTTGCAAGAGCTGTGCCGACGATGGGTTCGGGATCTGAAACATTAACTATTTCTCTCCACAGCTGCTGCCTGACCCGCTGAGTGCTTCCAGCCTTTTCTGTTTTTACTTTGCAAGAGCTGTTCAGCTTAGTGCTACAGTCCGTCACCTATAACTGTGCAGTTTAGCCCCGTTCACATTCATATCGTTTTGCTTTTGGAAAGTTCCTACGGAGTTGATATCATCACCCTTCCTGGTTTAAAATAACTTAATTATCCTTTAATGATTATTTTAAATTATCTATGGTTATCGACCTCTAACCAAAAGAACTTGTTCCTCTCTATTAGAATCTCTCGATCTTGAATACTTTTGGAGGAACTTGAGAATTAAAACATAAATAGCAGGAGTTGGCCATTTAAGAAGATCATGGCTGATCTTTACCTGAATACCGTTTCATTTCTGCATCCCTTGCTTCCTGCGATATCCAGAAATTATCAAACTTTTTCAAAAAAAAACTATGACTGAGCCACTACAGCCATTCAGGGTAGGGAATCTTAAGATTCTGTGAAGAGGAAGAAATTTCTCCTCATTTCAAACTTTCCTGCATCCTCACCACAAAATTCAGCATCAGAAGTTTGCATAGGAACATCTAAACAAGCCTGATGCATTTTGGAAACAAGTCCTGTGGACTGATGAAGTTAAAATAAAACCTTTTGGCTGCAATGAGCAAAGGTATGTTTGGAGAAAAAAAGGTGCAGAATTTCATGAAAAGAACACCTCTCCAACTGTTAAACACGGTGGGGGGGGGGGGGGGTCGATCGATTATGGTCTGGGCTTGTGTTGCAGCCAGTGGCACAGGGAACATTTCACTGGTGGAGGGAAGAATGAATTCAATTAAATACCAGCAAATTCTGGAAGCAAACATCACACCATCTGTAAAAAAGCTGAAGATGAAAAGAGGATGGCTTCTACAACAGGATAATGATCCTAAACACATCTCAAAATCCACAATGGACTACCTCAAGAGGCACAAGCTGAAGGTTTTGCCATGACCCTCAGTTCCCTGACCTAAACATCATTGAAAATCTGTGGATAGAGCTCAAAAAGAGCAGTGCATGCAAGACGGCCCAAGAATCTCACAGAACTAGAAGCCTTTTGCAAGGAAGAATGGGTAAAAATCCCCCAAACAAGAATTAAAAAACTCTTAGCTGACTGCAGAAAGCATTTACAAGCTGTGATACTTGCTAAAGGGGGTGTTACTGGCTATGCAGGGTGTCCAAACTTTTGCTTCAGGCCCTTTTCCTTGTTTGTTATTTTGAAACAGTAAAAGATGGAAATAAAAAAAGTAATCTTGCTTAAAATACTATAGAAATGTGTCATCTTTAACTTTATGCCTTTTGGAAATCAGGTCATCTTTTACTCACTTAGCTATTCACAGTGACAGAAATTTTGACCAGGGGTGCCCAAACTTTTGCATGCCACTGTAGTAGGACTGGGTCTATTTGCAATGATTAATGACAGTAACTCACAAAACAATAATAAACTGAACAAAACACCAGGGAACTATTAGTATTCATTACCCAACAGGAGACCAATAGCTTTAAGAGAGGGTACGAGGGGGGAAAAAAATGTCAGAATGAATGAAAAATCTGGTTCACAATAAAAGCTTATTGCCATGCAAGCAGCAATTAAAATGGTAACATCAATTATAATCACAGCAAAATTTAAAACAATGTCAATGTTTCGGGGAACTATTTTATTGACATTTATACAGCACAGAATTAACAAATAGTTTACATAACCAAAAATTTATATGAAGTTTAAATTGGCCATTTCCATTGGTTGTGAGGGGGTTCTTCTGTTAATGGCTCCCAAGGTTTCCACTTGGCCATTTTCTTTGCAAGAGAAAGTTCATTCTCAGCCTATAATTCAAATATAACAAGAGCATTTATATACTAAAAAAAAGCATCAACTCTGATCCAAATTAAAAATGACTATCAGCCAATACTTTCCTGAAAGATCAAGAAACCTAACTGATTTGATGCAGCTCCCTGCAATATTTCACATCAACACTTCAGCTGCTTAGCAATTCAGTCCAAATAAGTTACCATTTTGAATTGCCTCAAGAATTATTTTGTAAATGACTGTTTTCACCCTCGCAATACTCCAAACTGAAAACCCTCTAACTTCCAAGACATTTTCTCCACTCCTATTCCAAAAGTTACAGTTCATGTTGCAGAACAATTCCCTAGTTATTAATCTAAATGATTATTGAAAGTGGATGTAGAGCAACTATTCAAATGTGGGATCCACCCTCAAAGCTCAAACCTATTTATGCTCCAAGTCTTCAAATATATGTTTTCCAGCAAGTGATACTAAACCATGAATAGCCTTGGAAATTCTGGCTACCAAACACTAACCCAAAGTAACCAGAGCCACCAGTACTGACACCCCAGCCTAGGTCAGCTAGATGAGCACCAATAAGGAATTATGCTCAAAATCAGGTTGTGCCTTGAATTGTCGTTACAAATTAGATAAGCTGTCAGTGCTGCTGAAACTGTATTAACCAAATCACAATAATTTACAGAAAGAAATGGGACCAATCGATGCAATAAAACATACAATGCAAGGCACACGCCTGCTAAATTACAGTTTCTAAAAGGATACAGACAGCCTGAAATAAATATATTTAGTGGATATTCCCATGAAGCAGTAACATACCTGTGAAATGATTTCCTCTATCTGGCCACAGTTGATTTTATCTTCTATTTTTTGAACATCATGCTCCTGCGATATGTGATACAGAAGAGGTGACTTGACATCGCTATTTGTCTACAAGGTCTTAGCCACCACCACCACACTCCCCTTCTAACATCACCAAATATCAGTGTTCAGAGAGAATCAAATCAGATGCATCTGCCACAAAAGGGTAACTCAACAATTCTTTTATATTAAAATCCAAGCAAATGTATATTTTCAGTAGTCACCACATTTTTATTTGTTAATGGCAGTCACAATAATGAAATGTGATGTGTAAATAATTTTACATATTGATTTTAGATTTAGTTTCAGAGATCTGTGTTAATAAAGTTGACTAAAGCATACAGAATTCAATGTTTTGTTCCAACAGTGAAAATATGCCTTTTTATAGCAAATAAAGCTAATGTTGAAATACAAACCAAACAGAAAATACTTGATGCACAGAACAGTTCAGCTAGCATCAGTGGGGAGAGAAAAGTGTCAACACTTCAGGACAAGGACCCTTTATCAGAAATGGGAAATGTGAGAAAATAAGTGTGCATGAATTGCAGAGAGGGGAGAGGTGCAAAGAAGAGGGAACGTCTATGATAGGGTGCAGGCCAAAGTTGTCAAGGTAACAATTACATTAAAATTTTGCAGAGGAGAGTAAAAAAGAAAAACTGAAACAGACAGTACAGCCACATCTGTGGAGAGACAGAAAGAAAAGGATCGATCCTTGAAATTCTAAAGTATAATATCAAGTCTTCACGGCTGCTGCATGTCCAGAGTGAAGATGGGCTGCTCCTTAAGCTTAGATTTGGCAGCACTGGAGAATTGCACACGACCAAAGACAGAGGTCAGACCAGGAGTGGGACAGAGTTCAAGTGAGAGGTGACCAAAAACTCACGATTGCACTTGTGAATTGAGCAAATGTGTTCTGCTCAGGGTCCTGATTGCAGACTGAAAGGAGGTGCAAAGACCGTTCTGGGCAACTTCCATTACCCATGCTAAATAACCTCCTTTATGAAATTCAACCTTAATGAAGTTTAAGACTTCAAAAGGAAGCTTTAAGATAAGGAAATGGTAGCCAACTTACTGATTTGATCACGTTAAACCTTTCATTGATGATCTGCTCAGTGTACTTCCTATATGCTGCTTCTGGAGGGATGGACTCAAGTACAGCGAGGACTCTTGTGTACAAAATTTTCAATTTCTGAAAGGAAAGAAAATAATTGAGGCATGAACTTTTATGGTACACTTCAAATCTTTTAATCTCTCCATACTTCCTATTGTAGGTATTTCAGGATGTTAGTTCCTCCAGTCTCATCGGATACCTGTCTGTAAGAAGCTACAAAGAGTAGGCATGGTTCACCGCCCTTCAGTTTTTCCCCTGCAAAGAAACATTCATCTTCTACCCAGTGCTTCTCAATGGCTGTACCAGTTTAAAATTAGAAAACATTAAAACTGAGATGCTGTAATTAAAGCTTTAAAGAGACATCATTTTAGATATCAATGCAAAAGTTGGTTTAACAATAAAATATTAAAAGTCAGGAAATATTTATTTTCAAAGAAAGTCACCGGTTTCCAAAATGTGACAAATGTGTAAAAAAAAAGAAACTGGAAAAAGAAACTGGACAAACTTTTAAAGTTGAACATGTCTCCAGTTATATAGAGAGCACTGTGATAATTGGTAACAGGCTGCTTGTTTGGCTTTAGCAATGGAAGAAATTTGAGAGTTTGTTTTGAAAGTAACTGGCTCATTGTATCTTCCAAGGCAGTGAAGAATTGCACCTGCAACTCCACAGTAACTGACTACGTACCATACGGCTCCATTGCACTACAGCTGTTTACAATGTCAACCTTTACCTTAATATGTTATCTGCAGCTGACCTCTCCAGACACAAAAACATAGTTGACATCCCAGTGCAGTAGAAGGGGTTGGCGCTCCTTTGGAATGGCTTTCACGAAAACATTTACCTGAAGGCCCATGTGCTCTCCCAAATGTTTTTTTTAAAAAAAATCCATGACATAATTTAAGAGCGTTTTCCTTGGTGCCCACTAAAATGATAATCTGTTATTACATTTATGCTTGTGAAAGTTTGCAGCATGCAGATTAGTTGCAATACTTCTGCGTTACAACAAGGATCACACATACTTCACTGGCTTCAAGCACTTTGCAGTGTCCTGAAGGGACACACACAATGCAGTTGAAAGGAAAGCTTGAGTTTCAGAGCTCCCTTGAATTAAATCTTAGTGAAAAATTACACCAACATTGCCATTGGTTTTCTTCTTGTGTGTGAGATTTCTCTACACACACAATTTTCTGACAAAAGACCATTCTGTCTGCAATTTTTGACACCAATATCTGTTGGTACAGAGTAGAATGATACCACATTCCATTTCTTCTTTTCCAAAATTATTAATCAGGAATTACTGGATGAAAACACTAGGGTAATTTAAATGTATTAGGACAGATACATACTGGAGGCTCAGCAGAAAATCCCATTATGTGAGAATCACAGACACGAATTTACACTAGCTTTTAGGAATCATACAAATAATCAGAATTTTCTTTAAAAAATGTGATTTTTTTAATAACTATTTAAATAAAACTCCCAAATTCTGCATCTACACAACATCTTGTGATTTCACCATGAATCATCTTCTAGAGTGGAGACAGATATACACAGGTTAGAGAATTAGTGCTTGATTTAGAAAGAAAAATATTAATTCCACTACAAATGTTTCCCCTTGGATTATTCTAACCAGTCAACTGATAGGTTTCAAAATAAACAACTGGCTTCCTTTTCTCCCCCCTTGCCCTTCAAAAGAAAGCTGTTGCCTGAATTCCACCCACATTTCAAGCATGGGATTTTAAAAAAGAATTGAACAATGATGAATATTGAATGTATTTTGCTGCTCAAGAAATTTTAAACATTACAGAACTCAAAATAAAAATTTAGAAAGACTATACCTCAAGAGGATTCTGGGCCACAGCAAGACCCACCAATCCAGTGGTCTGTAGGAAAGAAAGTGGATTGGTATATGTTACTAGTTTCTTCAAAAATATTGCACCATCTCCTCATTTTCCCCCTCACACTACACCTTTTGTGCCTCACACATTCCTTCTGTATCTTCCACCCCCCTCATTTTTTTTATATACTTTTTATAATTTTCTCCATATCTCCACAGTTCCCACCAAATTTCATTTTTCAAGCCATACATATTTCCATATTCATCTTTCCACAGTGTATCTCTCTTTCACCCCTCTCCTTATCTCCTTTTCCCCCATCTAATTGTCTGCAGATTTATAGACACTCACCCAGCTCTTCTGAACATTTCGTCCCCCTGAATGACCTTCTTGGCTCCCCTAAATATTTATCTACCTCCCTTGTACATTATGCTTCTGCCTAACTTCCATCTCTTCCACGTCTCCCTCCTCCCCTATATCTGTTTTCCCTGACGAGTAGCTCTCCCGTCTATTTACCCTCGTCTCTATGCCCCTACTGACAGCCATCTGCCTTCCCTAACCTTTCCCTTCCTCCCCACACCTCCATTTACCCCCCTCTCCCGCCTTTGTCCGATATCTGTTTAGGTATTCTACCCTCCCTGTGCATTAACATTTACCCCTCTGCCCTCCATGTACATTTACCCCCATACACCTACTCCTCTCCTTGCACACCTTACCCCCTCCCCTGTACACTTACTACCCTCCCCGTGCACCTACACCCTCTCCGAGAACTTATCCCTCCCCGCCTCCCTCGCCCCCCCCACCTCCCTCGCCCCCCCGACCCCCCTCCCCCCGCCCCCCACCCCTCCCCCCTCACCCACCCCCCACCTCACCCGCCCCCCGCGCCCCCCTCCCTCCCCGCCTCACCCGCCCCCTCTCCCTCCCTCCCCCTCTCCCTCCCTCCCCCCTCACCCGCCCCCTCTCCCGCCCCCCCCGCCCCCCCTCCCTCCCTCACCCGCCCCCCCTCCCTCCCCGCCTCACCCGCCCCCCCCTCCCTCCCCGCCTCACCCGCCCCCCCCTCCCTCCCCGCCTCACCCGCCCCCCCGCACCCCCCTCCCTCCCCGCCTCACCCGCCCCCCGCACCCCCCTCCCTCCCCGCCTCACCCGCCCCCCGCACCCCCCTCCCTCCCCGCCTCACCCGCCCCCCCCCCCGCTACACTTTACTACCCTCCCCCCGACCTCCACTCACTTTCTTGAGGACTCCAGCCATTGTCGCAGCGGTGGATTGTGGGATCGGCTCCAGGCTGGTTAAACGAGCGCCGAGCTGCCGCCAACTCCAGGCGCGATGAGCGGCGCGCCGAGACCCAGTAGCGGAGGCCCCCCTGCCGGCGGCTCGGTCGGTTCCCGGGTGCGGACGGACGTGAGCCTGACCTCGGCTGTGCCGCGGGCCTGGCCGGCGGGTTGTGGGCGGGAGAGGGTGCAGCTGCCGCTGGTTCTGCGGGGGAGGAGGGTGCGAGGTTGGAACCGCGGGATGGTGACAGCAGCGGAGGCCATTGGGCCCCGCGGGTCAGTGCTGGCTCCCCGAGGAGCCCAATTCCCCGCAGCTTTGCACGCAAAGGCATTGATTAACTGTGTCCATCACCCTGAGTTGCAGAGCTCCCCAGCTGTATATGTCAAGTGTTTCTTCACCACCACCCCTGTCTGCTGCCTGTCACTGTCTCCCTGCTCCTTCGACCATTAGGTCCTGGGTGTCGTTCTCTCTGTCTCTAAACAGTGAGGAGCTCGTTCGTCTTTATCATACCTTTAGTCAGATCATTGACATGAAATGTTAACTCTTATTTCTTTCTTCTTAGATGCTGCCTGAGCTGCTCCGGCAAGTTTTAAGTGCAGTTTTTCTTTGCTTTTCATCTTCTGTCAACTTTCGTTGCTCCAACGAGAACCGTCCCGGCTTCTCCTGTCAAACTTTGTAGCTGAAAGCCCTCACCTTTGGAACTATTCCACTAAATCTCTCCTGTGCCCTGCCTAGAGTCTTCACAGCTTTCTTATTTGTGGTGACCAGAACTGGGCATCAGACTTCAGCTGTGGCCTCACCAGTGCTTCGTACAGGTTCTGCACAACTTCCCTGCTTTTGCGATGCTGTAAACTTTACTAACGCTTGTCTCAGCCGTTCTTTATATATACTGTATATATAATATATTAACTGAGGCTACAGAGAGAGGACATAAACCAGGTGGCCATTTGGCCCATCTAACAACAATTACTCACCTACCCTCACCTTATAGCCTTGTGCATTCTTTCTTTTTTAATACTTATCCAGCTTCCTTTTGAAAGATATGATTGAATCCACCTTCACAACTACCACTGACAGTACTTTCTAGCGCCTAATCAACTCTAGTAATATATTGCTGACGCAACTCTGCATATTTGTTTATAACAGCCCATTCCCCCGCCCCACGAAAAACACCAAGTGTTTTACTTGCAAACACGTGAAGATGTTCAAATATTGAAAAACTGTGCATGTGCGGTGTTGCAATGCATGAATCAGGATCTGTTTGTGCATAAATGAAGCTGCAAGTTTATGGGCGTGCATTAGGGTAGGAGAACAGAGTTTTGCGATTGTGGTATTAGCGTTCCAGTCCTAAAGTTAACGATCTACTTAACCTTTTAACTTCTGATGACAGGAAATTCAAGAGTCAATTGTAACTTGTAATAATTGCTTTAAAATATCTGTAACCTTCCAGAATAAACCACTTTTGCCTACACAAGCTGAATGATAATAATTAAAGAAAAGCTGTATTTATATAGCACTTTTCACAACCTCAAGGCACTAAACCACTCCAAAGTCATTTGAGCACATTTGAATATGAGAATAAAAATAACATACATGGTCATATAGTAAGTACTGTACCAGAACAGAAGACATTCACAGCACGTTGTCCTTATGAACTGCACAGAATCTGCAGTAGTGAAATTTGCATAAACGGTTGATCCAGTTCAAAGTCAAGTTTATTGTCATATGCACAAGAACATATATGCACAGATAGAACAAAAAACTTACTTGCAGCAGCATCACGGGCACATCGCATCAGATACACAGCATTCACAAGGAAAACAAACAAATAATACAAGAAAGAAAACAATTACAACAAAAAAAAGTCCATTGTAGTGCAAAGTGGTCATAGTTTTGCTATACTGGGGTAGTGATAGGGGTTGTGCAGGTTGGTTCAAGAAGTGAATGGTTGAGGGGAAGTAGCTGTTCTTCAACCTGGTGGTGTGAGACTTCAGGCTTCTGTACATCCTGCCCGATGGTAGCTGCAAGAAGATGGCAAGGTCTGGATGGTAGGGATCTTTGATGATAGATATTGCCTTCTTGAGGCAGCGCTTCATGTAGATACTACTGATGGTGGGGAGGGGTGTGTTGGGTTGAGTCCACTACTCTCTGCAGCTTCTTACATTCCTGGACATCCAAATTGCCGTATCGGACCATGCTGCAACAAGCCAGAATACTTACAACAGTACATCTGTAGAAGTTTGTTAGAGTGTTCAGTGACATGCTGAACCTACTTAACCTTCTAGGAAAGTAAAGATGCTGGCGCGCCTTCCTTGTCATTGCATCTATGTGCTCGGCCCAGGACAGGTCGTCCAATACATTAACACCCAGGAATCTTAAAGCTGCTGACCCTCCACCGCCGATCCACCAATGTAGACTGGCATATGTTCACCCTCCTTCCCCTTCCTGAAGTTGCTACAATACCAATGTACAAGATTTACAGTACTGACATTCAGTAGTGCCAAAGAGGCCTCAGCTATTCGCACTGTTAGTTAGGTTCTAAATCAGCCTCAAAGCTGGATCTGTATCACATGTAAATTCCCTTAAGGTTTGTTATAGGATATATTGCTTTTACTAAGGAAATACTAATTAAGTCGACTTTCCTAATTAATACCAATCCTACCTTCTGTGAACTTTTAAAGTTTCACAAGTATATCGAAATCTAACATTAATAACACAGTGTAGGGGAATCATTCACAACATACGCCTCAGTAGTTTTGATTTTCTTTATTGATCATCAGTTGGCGTTAAAATAATTAATTCCACCTTTAATTAAACTCCACCACAGTACCATTCTAGAAGTCTAATCTTTGACTCAACCAACTTACTCCCATTTGATAATTTTGCATTACCTTTTCCCCCCAGATTTCAGTAACCCACCCTCTGTTCCAAATGAAACTATTTGAAAAAATCATTTCATCCTTTTTAAGATATTACATTAAATATTTATGTTAGTATCTCCTTTATATTTAATTTTAAACTTGCTGCCAAATGGATTCCTTGATCTTATATTTGGAAAGCCTTATATTTAGAAAGCCTTTTTATCTTCATTATTACTTTAAACTCTTACTAATCACTTCCTTTTGTTTTATCTTGGCCAGCATAAATTTCAGCTGTTGCCTCACCAATGTTCCCTTAATTTCCACTTTTCTGATGCCATAACCAATGTCTAACTATGCAGTCTAATTTTTATAGCTTCAAAGTTTGCACTTTTGAAGAATAATATCTTTGTGTCACTTTAATCTCACAAATCTTTCAATTTCAATCAAATGCAATGAATAACTGAACAGTTTTGCATCTTCTCCAAACAGTAGCATTCAATATAAAATATGATTTTAAGCTCTACAATGGCCAATAGCCATTTGTACATGGTGTTTTGTGAATAGTTTTGTTGTTTTTTTTCCTCAAAAGTGTAGATAACCTGGTCAAATAACCTTGCCAAATGTTTCTGCTTACTAACTCGCATTCGCATTTTCTAGAAAGCAAAGTTCTTTCGACTCCTGTTACATTGGAACATAAAGAAATAAGTAAAATGGCCAGCCAAATTTGGAGATTTTAGGAAGAATAACCAAAAATTTAGTCAGAAAGGTGTGCTTTAAAGTAAGTTTTTGCAAAAGGAAAGGGAGGTTGATAATGAAATCAAAATAGCCTGGAAGGAGAATTGGATTATTGGCAAGACAATATTCATTGTGGAAAAATATTATGGTTCATTCAAGACTGGGTATGGACAACCGTCCACTACAGAGATACAGTGGAGAACTCTGGACAGATGGCAAAGTGAGAACTCATAATTGTTAGAATACGTGGAAACTGGTCTGTGGCTGTAAATAATATAGGCAAGGGTCAGTTTCTGTTTTAAGGAGGAGGGAGCCAAGGATAGATAATTGAAGAGTTCCTATTATTGCAAAGTTTGGAAGAGCTCAAGATGTTCTGGATACAATTCCATTGGTAAGTATGGAATCAGGCAAGGGCTTACTCAGAATGAGCTGGATAACACAGGTGCTGCAAAGGAGGACAATGGTATGGTTGTGCATATCAAAAGTAAAATGAGGATGAAGAGGAATAATGCAATATTGCAATCACAGAGGATGTCATTTGTGATTTGATTAAAGCCTTTTTGGCAGGGACAGATACTGGTTGGAGCTTTCAATTTAGAAGCTGTGGATAAAGCTGGACATGAATTTCAGAGGTGACAACACATTCAGAAACTTTGGAGAAATATCACAGATTGACCGTTAGCTGAAAAGAGAAGGGTTAGAAGTGCGCTTTCTGAGAAGTGGATAATGTTGGGAAGAATGCTAATGGAGGAACCATCTACAAAATCAGCAACCATGGGGTCATGAAGGGAAGTTAGATTGTCAACTGTTTAGATGGAATAGGGTTCAGGAGCAGGAAGTGGCTCAGACATAAAATAAGTTTGAGAAGGAGCAGATAAGTGCAGAAAAACGGGAACAACCTTAGAGAGGGGGGATGCAGATCTAGAGCTGTTGAAATTCAGAGCCTTGGAGAAATTTTCATCTCATGGAAAGGAAGGAGGCAGAAAGGTAGCTGAACAGATGGTCTTAAGCTTAGCATGGAAGGAGTCTTCTACACAGTGTGGAAGGGAGTGAAACAGGAATTTAAACCCCAGTGCTCAATTACCTAATGCCCCTCATTCAGAAGTCTTTTCAAGCTCTGATTAATTTGTTGAACCTTTTGCCAAATTCTTCCTCTATCACTATTTCATGTTTGGTTCTTTTCATGTTTTTCAATGGCATGCTTTGTTACTGTATAAAAAGAAAGTCAGATAGAACTTTTTTTAAAACAAACAAATTTTTAAATTGAAACACACATGGTTTTATTTGGAAAGGAAATTGGTGAGATACTGGATAAGTTGATGAAAAATAGGAACCAAATGATCTTTTGTTAAAATCTGTTATTCTAAATTGCCATTTGCAATGTATTAGATCTTCTCAGTTTCATTATAATCATGTCACTTACTGATAGTCTACTGTTACCCTATACATGTTAATCATTACTCTTACTTTATCCTCTTCCTGTTAGGTATTAGTGCAGATTATTTTAAACCTCGAGATAATGGATGTGAACACTAACTTCACCAATGACCATCTGACTCAGTATGCAATCCAGCTGAGTTTACAAGAAGCTAGTAATCAGTCAGCTCAGTGTAATGAAAGGTAATTTTTTGTGGAATGGAATCTAATTTTGCAACAAAAAGATTTATCACTCAGATTCCATATATTCATTTAAAAAAGAGACAGCAGAGAGTAGGGGTAAAGGGAAACCTTTCAAATTAGAGGAAGTCAGACAGCAGTGTTCCACAAGGTTTAGAGCTGGATTCATGATGTTCATAATTTACATTGAATTAAATAATTCAGTATGAAAATTTGCAGATGGATTTGAGGAGGATGAAAAATAATACAAGAAAACCTGCAAACTACACAGTGTGGCAAATTAACTTTAAGAAAAGGTAAATGCAGGATGAAACACTTGGCTAAATGTACAAGCATTACCTACATCTTAGATATAAGAAATTGACTGAGATAGAAGCCCAGAGACATGTAGAGATAGAGGTAAATAAATTATTTTTGCAACACCTTGGATCAAAGCACCAGAATTTATTTCTAAGAGTACAGTATTAAAATTAAAGAAGTTACTTTAAATGTGTAAGGACCATGGTCAACCTGCACTTGGAGTACTCACATTCCTGGGTCTTTAGGGTATAATAAGGATGCAGAAAAAAATAATTCCAGAATTGAGCAATTTTGGCTATAGTGAAAGGTTAAATAAACTGGGCAGGAAAACAAAAACTTTGAAAAGACATCATTGTTATTTTTAAAATTCCAAATGACATGGATGGGAAAGAATGTTTGCACTTATGTGAGAATACATGTGAGGTTACCAGTTAAAGATAGTTACTAATAAATTCAGTGGAGAAACATGGAGAATTTATTTTCTCAGAGGATGTGGAGCCCACCACCACTGGAAGTGGTTCAGGCAGATAACCTCGATGGTTTCTTTAAGAAACTAGATTAACACACAAGAGGAAAATAATAACAGAAAGAATACTGAAAAGATGAATGAAATAAGGTGAATGGAATGAGCAGACATGGAGTGGAAACACCAAGATAGAATAGATGGGCCAAATGGCCCATTTCTGCATTGTTTATTCCATGTGATAGTTTTCAGTGATCCAGAATAAGACCTTTGTCTATGTTGTGTTTCTTTTCATAGCACTTTACCACTCAGCCAAGAAAACAGACAGATCGTGAAAGCAATCAGGCAAGGTATGCAGACTGACCTTCATGTGACGGTGTATGATGCTACAGCTCTCAATGAATAGTCATTTTATTTTTTTTAATTCTAGGAGAAATATTTGAACTACAACAGTTGACGAAACATAAATTTGCCTTGGATGAAGCAGACGAGAAGGGGTGGTTTCCATTGCATGAAGCTGCTATTCAGCCCATTCAACAAGTGCTTGAGGTTGTATTAGACTGTAAGTAGATAATTAGGCTGTAGTGCAGTAAAATATTTCCAATGTCTTTCTGTTCACAAAACTGTAAAATATCTCACCTCAGCAACAATTGCATATTCAGATAGCATCTTTAATATAACAAAGGTATTTCCCCAGGAAGAAAATTTGATGCAAAACAGAGGGGCAAATTACCAAAAACAGAGGTAAGGAAATTTAGGAAGGAGATCCTTGAGGTGCCCTTGGTAGCTGAAGGCTCAGACAATAGAGGTGAAGTGATTAAGTCAGGGAGTGATCAAAAGGTTGGAAATGGAAGAGGGCATTATCTTAGAGTTTTTTAGGGTAGGAGAGATGCAAATATAATGGGGGGATGAAGCTTTGGAAATATTTGACAGCAAAAGTGAGAATTTTAAAATTGAGGCTTTACTTAACCAGGAACCAGTGTAAGTCAGGAAGCACAAGGGAGTTTGAATGTCCTTCTTAAAGCAGTGAACATGATTCCATGAATAGAAGTAACCCTTCAGTCCTTCATCTGATTGCACATTATTGGTCTGTGAACCTCAACTGCAAGTAATAACAGGGTATCACAGTTTAAAAGCCATTGTAGTTGAATCCAATTCTGCCCTCAACAGATGTCAACCCATTTGCACATTAAACAAGGAGTTCTGGATAGCAGTGTGGAATGAAATCTCACTTCAGTTTCTCCAGGAGAAGCTGAGCTTCATCAGCTGCCCTATTTGAGATAAAGACACTCAGCACAAACCATGGACTGTAATTGTGACTTCCCTGCTCAGTGAAGCTTAGGGATAATGTTTCATCCCTGGGGCACAATAATATTTTAATTGAAATGCAACATTTCCCAAAGCGGTTAGGATAAAATTATTTTACAGCTGTGAATTGGATATTTTGGTAACCATTATCTCATTAATATACTGTGCATATAACAAATAGTGTTGTGTCTCTTCAGCTGGTGTAGTAGTTACTGCCAAACCATGGTTGTGTTTGTTCTGTAAATAATCTTTTATGAAACATTAGTTCCCAATTTCTAGGTATTCTATGTTCATTATAATTGTGGGGTGAATGGAAGTTAAGGTAAGGTAAAAAGTTCAGCATTTCAATGAATCCTTCTATTTTCTAAATTGTTAATTTTAGCATCATATAAAACAATCTGGCAACAAAAGACCGAAGATGGAGAAACTCCACTTACTCTGGCTGCTGCAGCTGGGTTATTGGGGAATGTGCAGGCTCTTTTGGAGAAGCGAATTTGTCCCAATATTACTAACAATAAGGGAGAAACACCACTATTGATTGGTGAGTAGCTTTTATTTCTTTGAATATGATTCTCCTTCATCCCCATCCCTTTCTTTCCCGACATCATGCCTGGACGCAGATCAAATGCTAGGAGAGTGGACCTATCATTAATAAAACCTGATCATGTTCTTATACAACATAAACTTAGGCACCCTTAGAGCAGGGATCCCTAGCTGGCTTTTCTTCTTAATTGACCTTTCCTTAATCCATGGGTGCCTTGATAACTAGTAGTATTCTGGTACTGCGATCTCCAGAATCTGAGATCTCCAGAATCTGAGGTCTCCAGAATCAACATAGACTAAAAATCAAGCCACAATTTAGGAAGGTGTTCTGGTATATCCTGCAAATTTCTTTACATACCAACTAAATGATAATAGGAGAATTTTTCCTTTACCACTGGCCATAAACTATCTGATCATAGGATTAAAATCACAGGAGAAGCAGATATGGTGATTAACCTGCCAAAGGCCTGATTTTCAATAAAGCCATCAGATCTCATTAGCATTTGCAAACTGGGGGACCAAAATCACAGTTATTTTACCAGAAGGTCACAGAAGTTCTAAGAACAATTGGTGATTTACATTGGTTTAGAGATGTACAGCATGGGAATAGGCCATTCGGGCCATCACATCCCTGCTGGCCAGTGGGCACCCATCTGCACAATCCCACCTTCCAGCACTTGGCCTATGATTCGAGTGCTCATCTGGGTCAGGGACCCAGCTTCAACCACTCTCTCGGGCAGTGCACTCCAGGTACTCACCACTCTCTGGGTGGAAAACATTCCCCTGTGAATTTCTTTCCCCTTATTCTAAATCTATATCCTCTTGTTTTGTCTACCTCCAATATGGGGATAGGTCTCCTGCAGTCTACCCTATCTATACTGCTCAACTTTACACACCTCAGTCATGTCCCCTCTAATTTCCATGTTTCTATTTTTCAATATTATGTGTGATCTCAAAGGAAAATGAGAGAGGACTATTCTTTTCTGGGTTTGAACTCTTGCTCTTGATTGACAATGTCATTGTAGCATTGATATGGAGCTAAAATCACATCAAGCTGGTGCTAAATTTGCAATCTTAATGAATTCTTAACAATAGAAATAAATTCTGATGTCAACTTGTTTTATATAAAAATGTATTCAATTGTTAGTTGCAATTAGGATACTTTTCATCTTAAGACATGCAATAACCCTTAAACAAGAGGCTTAAGAAATAAAATACAGTTATGGATTTATCCAGAAAAACAAAGCGATTGATTTCAATGCAATTCTGTCCCTTCCCCCCTCACTAATTGATCTATATTCTAAAATAATACCATTAGCCATTGCTCTGCTTAAAACTTGTTCCATCTGCTGTGCCATTTGAGGTCCCATGGGATTTAGTTGCAGCTGGTAGTCTTTGAATAAAGACCCTGTTCTAAAGATGTACAGTGTTGAGTCATTGCACCCTGTCCATATCAGAAAGTGATGTTGAGCAATGCAGAAGAGAACATGACAACAGTGAACTAGAATTGCAGAACAATAACAATCATGTAAAGAACAGGGTTAACTCTCTGGACTTGCTCTGAAGACTGTCACAATTATAATAAAGTGTCAGCTGACTTTCAGCCCTGTTTTGATGTTGGGAAAGCCTGTTCTGCAGATTCAAATTCTGTGGCTACAGGAAAATGTTGCAGTGCAGATTTCCAAATTCTGCATTTGCTAGTGATACTGGTTAAACTTTGCCTTGGATATTCTTTTCAGTTTCATATTGCTTTTAAAAAGAAAGTTAATTAAGGCGATCAGACAGTATCAGTGATACAAACCACAGTCCACACCATTTCTTGCATGTCTGTGTACAAAGGCTTTTGCAATATTTCAGCATGTTCTTTTATATGGCTGTTAAAGCACTGCTGTTCATCTCATTATGTCACTTGCAGCTAAAGTGCTCCTGATACCATGGAGGATTATGAAAAACTATTAGTGGGCAACAATCATTTAATTCATTGGAGGATTAAAGTGACATCAAATACTGTAGATGTAAAGCTCAATTATCATCCAGTACAAAGTTGGATTTCAAAAGGAACTGCATTTTTCTGCAATTTGCCATCCACTGTCCTTGGAAGTTCCCTTTATTTTTAATGCACTGATCCTTGGTACAGGAAAAATATAGATCCTATATTACAGAAGCTACCAGGTAATTGTATTTGGCCTTCGGACCTGGTCATCACATAATTGAACAAGAAACATCATATAGTCTTAACATCTTTTATCCCTCAAGTGTTGAAAGAAAATGAATTAGTTATCGTGGCTTGTTTCCAAGGCCTTGTGCATTCTACTGAAAATATGGCCTACAGCTTAAAATTCTAGCATAATCATTTATTAGAACTGAAGTTTTCAAAGTACACAGGGAATTGGAAAAACCCATTCTTTCAAAATGAATCTCTCAACTGATCGAGTGGGCCCTCGAGTGAAAAAAAATCATCAATTTTATTCAGCTATTCTATGTTTAATTTAAATCCTTCAAACCGTGCTCTCTCATTTGTTCATAGCAGTTCTTAAAGCCCTGTGTTCACAATGGAAATGCATTAACTAATGGCAGATTAGTAATGGTGAATTTGTAAATTAGCCATTAGAGGGCGTGCAGTACTGAATGTTTTTGTGTGTCAGTCCAAGGTCTTTGTTTATGCATACCATGGTCCCACTAAACAGAAGCTCTCATTGCTACGTCATGTAAGGAATTGGGCCTTATAAATTACAGGCTGGCTAGCCTTTGCTAAATTTTTTTTCACATCTTAAGCATTTAGTTGATTTAGCAACCTAATTTCACAATCATCACAGAGCTGCCTCTCCCCAAATGATAACGATCAATAGCCTGCTTCTGGAGACTGTAGGAAACTTTGCATACCTGGCATATGAAATACAAAAGGCAATGTCACATTGGCTAGTATCAAGAATGCCGGCTGAAATTTGAGGTGCAGATATTTGGCTGTATTCAGACTTAAACTGAAAGCTCCAGGAATATTTAAGATTATTTCATTTAACATCTTGTTAAAAAGTGACCAAGGCACAGTTAAATGCTGTTGTCACCAAACACCCATCAAGGTTACTACCGATAGTCGTTAACTGGTCTCTTTAAAATTAGTGAGCTCATGAGTCACGTGTTTTGCAAGCATATGTGTAGGTTTATTTAAAAGAGACTGCACATTGTAAAAAAAAGCAACCTTCCCGAGCTTGTTCAAGCATGACACATTCCTGAGCTTCATATCCTTGTCATTATCATTCAGATGTGGTGCTGCTCTTTCTAATATCATCTCTCCCCTTGATGCAACTTTGTATTAACTTGAACTATGCAGTCACAAAGTAATGCAGCACAGAAACAGGCCCTTCAGCCCAACCAGTCCATGCCTCCCAAGACCTCCACTAGGAATCCTCTCCTTCTTTATTCAGTTTTATTTTGCATTTCAAAGTAACTTGTTTTTTTTTTTAAAAAGTCTTTCTATTTCTTGTTCTTGTGACCCTTTTCTCCAAGCTGTGAGGAGGAATGCCTACAAGGTGGTATCGGTGTTGCTACAACACGGGGCACTTATTAACCGGCCTTGTGTCAGACGATGGACAGCGATGCACGAAGCAGCAAAGCAAGGACATGACGATATGGTAGCATTGTTGTTAAGGAACGATGGGAACATCAATCAGAAGGATGGGTATGGAGTAACTCCTGTTGCCACAGCTGCTGCATTTGGACACTGCAGTGTGCTGGAATATCTCATTCACAAAGGTACCCTCAAAAAAAAATGTCTTTTCCAGTCAAAGGCCAAAAATGAGCATGGGAAATGGTGATAGGACTGGGCCAAATGCCTCTTTAAAATTTGTTCCACCATTCAAAGTCATGGCAGATCCCCGGCTCAACTCTGCTTTCCTCTCTGATCTTCATACCCCTTACAGGCTGTCCCCAGGTTATGAATAGGATCCGTTTTTTCAGACATCCATAAGCTGATTTTGTCCATAAGTCAGAAAATACACAAAATCACTCAGTATCGTAATGAATGGTATTGACGAAGGCCAATTAACATGAATATTTATTTATTGTCTTCCCCTGCTTTGGTACAGAATTAGGATATCCCATGCTCAGTGGCTGGTTTCGACGGGCTTGAAGTATCAGTGCATGTTACATTGCTTAATAGAGTATCATTGTACAAGTATCAATAGAAGTGATTGCTTGTCAATTTCCAAAGCAAGTCTCTTAAGTGGCCTCCCGCAGTGAAACTGGCAACCTGTGTTCTTAAGAGACAATGGTGTCTGATTACAGTGGGGAGGTTACACAGATATAGATTTTCTTCCAAGACTGGTTGTCATTTGAATTTAATAATATTTATGGGCGCTCACTCGTATGTACAGGGTGTCTATAAGTCAGGCATTTGTAACATGGGGAAGGCTTGTAGTTGTTTTACATTCCAAATATCTATCAATATCAGCCTTGAATACATCTCATGACTGAATACCCACAGTGTTTGCAGGGATGAATTACGAAATTCACAGTTCCCTATGAAGAAATTTCTGTTTACCATTCCCAAGGAGCTGACCCCATATCCTGAGACCCTGACCTCCGTTCTACACCATCCAACTAAAGGAAACCACTCTGTCAAACCCTCTAAGAATTTCATAGATTTTGCTCAGAACTTGTTATTCTCCTAAACTCCAAAGAGTAAGGGCCCAATCCACTCACTTTCTCCTCTTAGAAGCAACCCTTTCAATTCAAGAATTTCTCATCTAGTGAGTGTGTAGGATGATTGCCATTTATCCAGGCCATTTTATCCTCGTACGCAATACCTTGCCCACAGGAGGTGATATTCATGCCCAAGCAGATGATGGTGCTTCGGTGCTCTTTGAAGCAGCCGAAGGTGGGAACCCAGATTGTATCACAGTGCTGCTGGAATATGGAGCCAATCCCAATGCACCAGACAATGCAGGTCACCTTCCAATTCACAGGGCAGCACAAGAGGGACATTACTTGTGAGTAATAAAGCAATGCCTCTACCCAGGGTGCTTTATATTGTTGTATGTCATCTACTAACTGGTTTTGTTGCATGCAAGTTGAACGTTTTCTCTGATAGTGCAATGAGATCACTAAATGAGACACTAACTCGTTTGGGTGTTGGTTTGCTGTGTACCTTTAAAAATACTTTTAGTTGAAGTCTTCCCAAAACTAACTCCATCACCAGTTTGTATCTGTGAGAGTGAATCATTTAGCAGAAGGCAGCTCTGCAGGTTATAATCCTATGACAGTGGGTGGTGTCAACTGACATCAGCCAAGGACCTCAGAATAGGACATGCACAGCTCAACATGCATATCCATCACTAATCCTGGTGTAATCATAATCACTAATACCATTCACCAATTTATAACCACATTACATAGCATATTGTGTGTTATAGATTGTGGATTACCTGCACCAGGCATATCAAATCATTGGAAAAATACCAAGACTGTTTCCACAAAATCATCCAAATTTACTGGAAGGCCAAGTAAACAAACATTAGCTTCCCCTGCCAGGCGAACATACCCAGGACTGAGGCCCCAGTCATACTCAGTCGACTGGAACTGTGAGATACAATACAGGGCAGTTGCTGGAAATCTGAAATCAAAGGGAATGCTGAAAATACTTAGCAGATCAGGCAGCATATGTGCAGATAGAAAAACTGAGTTAATGTTACAGATTGATGACCCTTCATCAGAGCTGACCAACTCTGATACAAACAAGAGAAACTAGTTATCAGAATTCTGTGTTGAGTCGCAACAAGTGCTGTTCCTCAAGCTTATGCTGGGCATTGTTTGAGCAGTATAAAAGGTCAGAGAGGTCAGAATGGGAGTGGGATGGAGAATTAAAATGACAGCATCAAGGATGATCCTGAGCTTCCTGTTTACTGAATGGAGATGCTCTGCAAAGGGATCACCCAATCGGCATTTAAGTTTCTCCAATGTAGAGGAGACCAAGGGCAGATCACTAAACTGGAGAGAGTTCAGGTAATTCACTGCTTCACCTGGAAGGAGTTCTTTGTTTTAAATGTCATCTGCATATTGCAAAGAGAGGAAAATAGGCTATCAAGCTTAGCCCTTTAATAAAACTAAGTAACTAGGCAGAATCAGAAGGCAATAATCTCTTCAAGGGGATTCAGATGATCCAACTTGAATACATGTACCAATCTCCTATTTTTTATAACCTCCATATTAGACTTAAGTATCCCTTTTTATGGATTTTGTATCTCTTTTGATAGATGTTTTATTTATGTATAGATTATCAGCTTCACTAACAGTGGCATTGGAGGGGTATGGACTGTGTGAAATGCATGTTACTGGTGAACAACAAGTTTGTTTTAAACAATTGATAACTCTGCTATTTAGATATCATAGTTATCTGGGAATTCTATTTATTAAGGAATGGTTAATTTACAAATCCTTTCCATAGACCTTAACTTCTAATACGTCTATAAACTTGTGTTTGATGGGCTGGCATGGTAGTGTAGCGGTTAGTGTAACACTCTTACAGCACCAGCGACCCGGGTTCAATTCCCGCCGCTGTCTGTAAGGAGTTTGTACGTTCTCCTCGTGACTGCGTGGATTTCCTCTGGGTGCTCCGGTTTCCTCCCACATTCCAAAGTTGTGGGCATGCTATGTTGGTGCCGGAAGTGTGGCGACACTTGCGGGCTGCCCCCAGAACATTCTATGCAAAGATGCATTTCACTGTGTGTTTTGATGTACATGTGACTAATAAAGATCTTATCTATATTATCGTCTGCAGGGCCTTGAAGCTTCTAATTCCAGTCACTCGGAAGTCTGCAATTAAGAGAAGTGGGATAAATCCAATCCATTTGGCTGCTGACAATGGCAGTACCCAGTGCCTGGAATTACTGATTGAAAGTGGATTTGACGTTAATGCAGTTATAAATGAAGAGATAGCTGCAACCTACGATGATAAGCGGAGGACAGCTCTGTTTATTGCTGTGTCTAATAACGATATTGCCTGCACTGAACTCCTGCTGAAAGGGGGTGCACTACAAAACCAAGACCCACTCTCCTGCCTCCTTGTAGCAGTGAGAGCAGGGAATCACGAGCTGGTGCGATTACTCCTACGTCACGGCGCCAACGTCAACAGCTACTTCACACTAATTAATGATACTCACTTTCCTACTGCCATTCAGTATGCTGTAAAAGATGAAATGATGCTGAGGCTCTTGCTCAATAATGGCTACAACGTACCAATGTGCTTTGACTGCATACACTCCGACAGCCTTGGAAGGTTTCTTGTCCATCGGGTGATTGAATCAAAGTCCTATATCACCTCAGTAAGTGACCTGCTTCTGTCTGCAGTGTGTGCGATGAATTGATTCTGCAGTACAGCAGTCATCGGATTTCAAAGTAATTCAGTAATTGTTTTCTGTTCATCTTTATTCACTCCTGCTTTGTGGGCTCAAATGGCAAAGTCAACACTCTTTGCCCATCCCTGAAAACTAACTGAGTGGCCTCCTAGACCACTACAAAATCATCACATTGTCTTGGGTCATGTATTTGGCAAACCTGCCAATGTGGGTAAATTTCTATCCCTAACAGACATTAGTGACCAGGATGGTTTTTCTTAGTGACAGTCTGGTAGTTTCACAGTCATTACTTCCAATACCAACTTTGTATTCCAGATTTCTTTAAATTTAAATCTCCCAACTGCAGTGGTGGAATTTTGAATCTCTAGATCATTCATCCAGTCGTTTTACTTACCGCCCACTGATGCAAACATTGTGCAAGCAACAACAGCCCAAATTTATACTGGTGACTTAACCTGCCACATTTCACTCACCCTCTTCCTCTTTAGCTTAATGCAGGGAGTGAATTTCAAAGTGAACTCAGAGGTCCGGAAGTGGCGATAAACTTCATCAGCAAAACGTAGGTTTAGAACACTAAACACAAAGCAGTTCTAAAGAAATATCGAAAATTCAGCTGATACAAGCTACTTTAATTTATAAATTAAATGTGCCCCTTTAAAACAGACTTCCTCAGCTCTGGACATGTCTGATTCTAATTAGTCCTGTGTTCATTTCGATTTGATTTGTATTGTTTTGCTATATCAATGCGATGCTGTTCCCTGCTTTTGAAGAGGCTGGTGGACCCTCAGCAGAAATAATTGACCTCAGTGTTTGACTACAATGGCACCCATCGTTTGGGTGCAATGTTTGCCAAGTTGGATCCACATTATGAGCAATGTGCACATGCATACAGTACTTACAGGATGAGTCACATGAGCTGCCGTATTGGTAAGGGCTTTAGCACAAGTGCAATAAAGCCCGCCAGAGATGTGCAGAACAGAAAAATTATGATGTCAGTTAAAGATTTGATGCCAATGCTGCCAAAATGGAGCAGCATGCTCCAGTTATCGCTCTTTCTTAACACGAGCTGAACGGCAGGAAGGACAGACGCTATTTAAAGTTCATTTGCTGATTGCTTTCTACTGGTTGCTACTACAATTCTACAAGGGTTTGGTGCCTTCAGGAACTCTAAGCTTGCTAAGGTCTACAGGAACTGGTCTAACAATATAAAATAACTTCTTCCTCCCTCTCTTCTTGCTGTTCTACCACTGACTGGCTGAGTTGCAGTTCTTGGCTCCCAGAAAAGAGAAAGGTATAAGGGTAGGGTCTTACTTCAGATACTGGGTCATGCTGGGTCTGGGAGGAGAGGGGGACAGGGAGGTGTAAAGCAGAATAAGTTAGAGGTGCACACTTGCAGCATCTGTCCTTTGTAAATTATAAGAAGTTGTGGGATGCACAGGTAATGGAACATGGGAAGGTGATTTGGTATGGGGATACCTTCATCTCAGATTGCAGCCCTACCACTGACTGCAGACCAAGAAATGGTCACTCAAGTTCAAGTGATCACTGTCTCTTTGCTGTATGTATAACAGTGTTGTGCTGCCCACCCTTGTTGATTAGCTACTGCTGCCTGTAATCACCTGCCACCTTTTCTCCAAGAGAGAGAGAGAGGAGAGTGCATCAATGAATGCCACCCAAGTGTTTGGGTTGTGTGTCTGAATATCTGGCGGTGTGTGGATGACGTGAGGAGTGGACGCGAGGCTCCTGGCAGCATCTGCAGCTACAAGACCTCACTCTTACCTTGTACCTCCTCCGCTTCCAGTGCAGTGTGGGAAAACCCCGAGCTCCCTTTCTCCACTACGGCACCGTTCTTGAAATGCCCACGGGTCCGAATAATTTCCAGAATTCCTGCCAGCAGCTGCTGCAGCTGTGACACACCCGCAATGCAAGAAATTTAAGTTTAAGCTGAGCAGCTTAGCTTTAACTGTTGCGAGCCCATTTTACAGAGGTGGGGGGATGATGAGTGTGGTTAATGCTGGCTCCATGCAGGTATCATACATGTCGGCAGGAAACATTGAGTTGTCACGCTGCTTCCACTGGAGGTTCAAGCTTAGGTTAATTGTACATTGTGATCCCCCACAACTACTTACAGGGGCTCTTTGATTTAACCCCTCTTGCCTTTGTCCTCAGCATACTTTGGCCCCTCATGGTTAATCCCATCCCTTGTCCACTCCCTCAGATTGCACCACATTACAACAGTGGTGCTCCATGCTAAACTCCATTGTCTCCCCATTGCAAGACCACCTCAAGGAAAGGCAATCTCTCCACCTGTGCCTCAACTTTTCTGCCACCAGCTCTCCAATCCACGATTCTGTTAACTCTAATTCCAGGCTGGACTCCCACTTTGCACACTAGCCAAACTTGAGCTCATCTGATATCGTGCCAATGTTCTATCTTGCGTGGTTTCAATTGTTCCCCTATGGTTGCTCAGAGTTCACCAACACCTCAGTTATGAGGTTGTTACCCTTATGTTCACATTCCTCTTGGTCTTCACCCCCTTCCTAACTTCCCTCCTGCCCTACAACCTTACGTAAACCTTCTGTTCACTGCCTCTAGGCTCAGTCCCTTTGCTAACCATTGACTGAAAATTACACCTCTCATTCTTCATCTTTAATGGCTTCTTTAAAACATCCCTTTAACCAAGCTTTGATACACCTATCCTGACATGTCCATCGTTGGCTCAGGGGTCAGTTTTTGTCTGACTAGCTTGGAAAAGCACTGTTAAAGTTGACTGTTTTTTTGATTTATTTATAGTTCTGCGAGTTCATCACCGTTCCATGGATGCGTCATTTGGTCGGAAGGGTAGTGCGTGTGCTGATAGATTACGTGGATTACGTTTCCTTCTGTGTGAAATTAAAGCCTGTACTTGAGAAGCAAAAGGAATGGCCCGAGATCTGTCACATCATGGGTAAATCCGTCATTTTCATCTCTTAAGTAATTAAAGTGTGAAGATTTAGGGAAAAAAAAGAGTGGGGGGGGGGTTGGGTGGGGTGGGACATAACATGCAGAATATTGCAAAAAAATGTGGCATGTTTATCATGAGTGAAGCTGTTCACCAGAAAAAACAGTTTTTGATGAAGTGTCCCACCCCCCCGAAATAGTTTCTGATATTGTCTGGATATTGGCGTTGTCCAGTATTTTCCCCACTAGTTCAGCCAGCTCTCCCTTTTTCCAAAGATTATTCCTCACTTTGGTGGAGGAGAGTAATTTTAAAATATTGGTGGTTTGTATCTTTTTACTGTGAGAATAATAGTTCCTTGAGCAAAAAAAATGAGTTGCTCAGATTCCAGCATCTGTAGTCTCTTGTGTCTCCATGATAGTTCCTTAATTCTGTTTTATAGCACTCAAATATTAAATTTGTAATTCATTTGGCAAATGCTTAATAATAACAAACACAGGAAGTTTATTTTCCCTCAGAGTTATCATTCAACCATCACATAAATATAAAGATATTCAGCTGACCATTTGCAAGCTACATCCATCTTTTACTGCTTCTTGTTTTGAACGCCCATTGTTGGATAAGAGTAAATAGTGAATTGGGGTCTTAAAATTAATACAGCAAATTAATCACAGCAGTAGTAGAATTCTAAAGAAATCACAAAAATGTTTTAATAGACACTTGGAGGACTGTGTTTTCTGGGACTTGTTCCTTGCCTCACCCAGCCACTGGCTTGTTACGAGTTCAGATCCATAAGATTAATGAAAGAAGCTTATTTTAAACATGATGGCAGCATTCTGCAAATATATTGTTATCAATACAGTGCCAGATTGGTAGACCCACATGTGCAGCACCACTTGGCCATCAAGCAGTATAATTAATGTTAGTATTGGAGGGAAATTTAAAGAAGGCATTCTATTGATTATGGCAATTTCCTACCTCCTCCATTTATGTCCATGAACTTTTAAAATAGAAAATTGCTTTTTATGCCTTATATTTCCCACAGTCCATGGCATCACAATGATGTATCGTTCTTCTCTTATTTCTGATCTTAACACCACTGTTTGATGCAGAAAAATGAAAATACCAGGGTAAAATTCCATTCAAGAACAAGAATAATTTACCATATGGAGAAAGGATGAGCCATCTGTAAAACTAGTGCTCTTTGAAAGACTGGAGTTATTTCCCACCTCACGGCTGACAGTATATTAAACTTGTGAATTCAAGACAGAAGCTGCTTCATTGAACCGCTTTTCAAATCACCATTATTTTTACAGTTCATTTTGAATATATGTTTTTAAATCGTCAATGTCTGATAATGTCCTTTGAGAATTGAGCTCAGCAGATCCCTGTGACAGGTCTGACTGTACATTTGCAGCAATGCTCAGGCTTTAACGGTTTTGGCTGATGCTATTTCAGGTTGCTTTCACATTATTGAGATTATTAACTCTTCCAGGGCACGTTTGCAGTGGTTAAAGGGTCTAGAATTAGGGGACATAGATGTAAAATCAAACATAAGGAATTTAGGGCAGAGAGCTAGACAAGCAATCCCCTTTTGTGCATAGAATGAGAGACTGTGGAATGCATTAGCAGAGTTAATGACTGAAGCAGAGACCATTGAGAATGTTTAATGACTAATTGAACGAAAGGGGATAAAAAGATATGGTAATAGAATACCTGGGATTGGGATAACAACTGATGCAAACTGATTGAGCCAGACAGCCACACTCTCTGATGTACAGTCCGTGTAACTCAATGTTGTTTCCATTTGTACAATCACAGTGTTTAAACCGTTTGATGAAAGCTTGGCCTGCAGACATAAGCATTCCTGTCATACTATTACTAATTCCAGGCACACTGCATTTTTCTTACTCTCAAGGCAGTTCTCCCTTCATCCTCAGACAGCTGGGGTCTTTGTTTCAGCAAGAGCTCTTCAGAGGGGGATCGCTAGTCAATACCTGGGAACTGACTTCTTTTCAGCCTGCTAGTTTCTGCCTCCTTTGACAGGCCAGGTGACCACAAGCATCTGCATTTGAACTGGAAACATTGTGGCAGGATCCAAAAGCTCCTTGATTTGGCCACTTGCAAATCTTAGTCCTGCTGCTGAAGATCTCTCATGAGCCCACCACTGGCCTAGAATGATCAAGCTGCCTTTCCACCAGGCAAAGGGAGCAGCAACTTGTGCAAGGATTACCCTGACATTATGTTACTGTGCTGCCCTATCGTGTTTGAGCATTTCTGCCAACCAAATGCAGAAATAAAGTTTTAGTAAATTGTCATAGGACACGGAGTGATTTCAGCACCCAAATGTTCAACCATTGACCAGGTCATCTCATTGATCTCCCTCAAGCAAACAGGACCACTCAATTCTAATTACAGCCTTAGTCCAGACATAAATGAAGGAGGTGAGGCGCACATGACTGTCATTTTTAATCGAAGTAACATTTCATCAAATGTAGCAGAGGAGCCCTTGTAAAACTGAAGTCAATTAGCATCAGGGGAGAACACTCCACTGGTTGGCATCATACCTCAAATAAAAGCTGATTGTGGTTATTGAAGGCCAATCATCCAGCCCCAGGACATTGTTGCAGGAGTCCCTCAGGCCAGTATCCCAAGCCCAACCATTTTCCCCTGTTTCATCAATGACCTTCCTTCTAGTCCTAATATCTAAATTGAACCCCATCCAAGCAGCCTTCTTGATTGGCACCCCATCACCCCCTTAAACATTCATTCCCTCCACCACCAGCAGATTATGGCTGCATTGTTTAGAATCTGCAATATATACAGCATTCACTCGGGCCATTCAGTCATCACCTCCCAGTCCCACTCCCTGTACCATCAGGAAGGACAAGTGCAGCGGGCACATGGGTACATGCCCTCATGCTCTAAGCCCCACCAACTAAGACACCATCCTGGCTTAGAAATATATTGCCATTCCTTCATTTTTGCAGGGTTGAAGTTCTGAAACTTTGTACCTGGTAAAATTGTGGGAGTTCCTTCAGCTGAAGGCAGTTTCTCACCATCACTTTCTTAAGGACAACGAAAGATGCCAATAGATGATGACCTCGTCATTGACACCCGGATCCTATTAATGAATTTAAAAGAAAAACATCCAAAATATATGCACCAACAATATCCAACTGGACGGCAAGTTTGGTAGACTTCCCCTGCCCAACCTCCATCATCATCATCTCAAGAGTCGTTGAGGATTTAATTAGCAGCCTAAGCTTTGGCCTTGCTAGGACACACAAATTCAACATATTGCAGGAACTGAATGTAGAACCAAAATTAAACCCATTGCTTTATATTAAAAACAATTCTAAATTATGTTTGTAAGTTTTTGTGTCATTTTGGCTGCTCCAAGAGACAAAGAATTGAATACCTGCTCCTCAAATTTTCATTAAAAAATATGCAAAAAACATTATGCTATTATAATGCAATGTCAATGGGAAACCTGCTGGGTCAGATTCTGCTCTGTGGTATTGGTACCGCAGTGGTTTTTTCTCCAGCATTTAAAGTAACACTGACCCAGTTAAAATCCACACATTAGAAAAAACAACCTTTGCTTTTCTTGCAGAAAACCCTCGTCATTTGAAGCATTTGTGCCGACTGAAAATACGGAAAAATATGGGGCAAAGGCGGCTGCAAGACCCTACATGTTTAGCATTGCTTCCTCTCCCTCCAATGCTTGTGGATTACCTCTTGTATAAGGAATATGATCTATATGGAAGAGGTCTTGATCCACTGCATTAGTAATGTGAACTATAATCATTTTGTGCCATAATTGTAGTTACAGAGCATTATAATTCATATTCTTAAATTGGTCATAAAACCATTGAATTATCTACTGCAGTGAACCACCATCTTGCTGAATCAGCCAGTACATTTAGTGCAACAAATAACAAGTCTGCAGCTTTAAGCATTGGAGCACTTCTTGCTAATCTACTCTGCAATTACAATATTTGCAAATCACAAAAGATAAAAATACAGAGCTTTTCAAATAGGAAACTGAACCAACCAGAAGGCTTTGTTTTAAAACAATCTCCTGCATGTCTAACAGAATAAACCTGCAACATTATTCCTGCATTACTAAACATGACTTCTTTGCCGTACACAACCCCTTCAATTTACCAAAAGGTTTGGAGCATATCTTCATATTTTAATACAGTTTTCAAAGTCAGCTATTTGTGTAGCAGCTCAAGTAAAGAAACTTTACTTCTTGGGTATACTTAGTCTCACCACTTCAATTGTAGTTTTCACCTCTTCTCTGCAGAAGGCAGTATTATTCCTGCTCCACTGCAGTTCTATCACAGTTTGTAGTCCTCAAATACCTGCTCCATTTATAGCTTTAATAGTGAATGCTGACACTTTTTCAATAGGGTAATGATGAAACATCAATGTCATAAGGGTCACCATGATAAATTTGCATTCATATTTGATAGTGACCCTGTAGTAAATTCAGGTCCTCTGCGTCAGTACAATAAGGCCCTAAATTGAGTAGCTGATAATGACGAACTAATTGTTAATAAATTTCTCCATGCTTGAAAGCTGTTCCCTAAGTTGATGCAGAACATAAATGTTAACCCTTTATAACAATAATTGAATCTTATCCAATGGATGAATAAATTTAAACAAGCAAGCCAAGTACTTAACCAGTGTGTACATTTCGATGCCAATCTGAAACTATATCTTTTGGTGTAATTAATTTCTTCATTCAACAGATCCTCTAATAGCAGGGCACTTATAGTCCAAATTAAATCACTCCTCACTTTGCCATTTGCATTATGCCTGAGAGACTAATAGTTTACAGGATTGTTGATAGCTTTTTTTCATTCCAGACTTTCACATTGTTTGATGGAATGCTTAGAAAGTCAGGACCTGTTCATTAAACCATGCAGGTGTGTTTCTGGATTTGAGTTGTATTTCTTTAAAAAGATGTTTTATTTTATTAAGTAATAAGAATTAGCATAAATTACATTGCAAACTTTCTCTGTATTTCGGGGTGATTCACATTATTCTTTACTCTGTATTCAAGAAGACTAGGGAGAAAATCTGCTAAAAATATTTATTTTATGCTAAATATTTTTTCATTTCTGATTTTTTTCACTTCACTGTTTTTCTCTCCAAATTGTTACCTCTAACAGCAGATTATCTGATTTGTTTGGTTTATCTATGCTATTTACCCCAATTTCCAATGCACATTTCAATCAGGTCTGTTTAAGCCAAATGAGGCTTTCAACAGAATGTAATTAACAAATAGATTGCAAATAATTACTCTTAAAACAAAAAAAGACTTACTAAACCTTTCTAAGTATGGCAGAAAATAAACAACGAAAAAATCTAAAAGCCTAGTCTTTTCCTCTGAACCTAGACATTAACTTTGCTGTGCTTTCCAGGTAGAGATTGAGTAAGTGTTGCCTTTACTGAACAATAAAGAATGAGTTACTGTGTTTTTTGAATCAGTGTGCTAGTTCTAACAATCATTGTACATAACAACATGTGAATGGTACAAAATCGGTCGCAAGCTGGTTCAGATCTCTTTGTGACACTGCACCTACTAGCATTTTTGAAATCAACTTTCTCTGCTAATCTATCCTGTCATGCAATTCACACTTCACACTTACAAAATGGGAGATGTTCCTCAAGACTTATCCCACTCCATGATTGTAACTTTGATGGAAATTTGGTAAAAAGTGCCGTTCTTTCATGAAGATTACACATATTTTATGTAGCGGTGCAACAGTTAATGCTGCTGCCTCACAATTCCAGGGATTAGGGTTCAATCCCAACCTCAGTGCTCTCTGTGTACAGTTTACACATTCTCCCTATGAGATTCTTAAAGGTACCCTTGTTTGCTCTCACTTCTAAAGGACATGATAGCAGGTTGATTGTCTGCTATAACTAACCCCTTCATGTAGGTAAGTGGCAAAAATATCAAGGAAGAATTGATGGGCATGTGAGGAAATAAATTGCAGGGCCTCAGGGAAACAAGGAAAGGAGAATGGGACCAATGGGATTTTGGGAGATAGAATAGAGCTGATGGGCTGAATGTCTCCATCTGCATCATAATAATTAAATAAAAATGCATATCTTGTTGAATTAAGGCTAGTACTGAATTCATTCTATTCTTATCATTTATATTGGTTATACCCTGCCAATTAGTACTATCCAATCATGTCAACTTTATATCCAATCTTTGCACATCCAGCCACCCACCCTAAGTTCTGGCACTGGAATTAAAGTTTCAGCATCCTTTGGTTTAACTGAATCACCTCGAGTCCAATAAAATTGTGCTCACTGTTATTTAAATGTTGCCCTAAATGTAAAGTCTGACAGTGCATATTATCACCATGAAAATTTGAATCCAGCGGCAAATATTTCTTTATGGTCCACTCCGGTAAACTGTCAGCTGCCACTTGTACTCAACTCCTGATATTCAGTTCCATTGTAGTCAATGTTTCTGTTGATACATTTAGTGTTTGCAACTAAAGCCGTTAACTTGGCCAGAAATTGGGCTTCATCTACTTCTGGAGCATGAAGCCATTGTGAAAATTGACAAAAAAAGAGGTTGAAGTAGCACTATGGAAAGGTGTGCTAAATCAGGACCATCACATTTCTCAGTAGGAGCTGCCGAGATCATCACTATTGCTGTGTCCTTGCTGAGCTTCACATGGGAAAGATCGGCAGACCTTAAAAGGACTCATCCTCTTTCCTGCCACATGCTGCATAGAAGGCTACCATGAGCAAAGGAAAATGCATGGTAGGGGGAACATGGAGCATCAGTCTTGTCTGGCCAGGCTTTGTGCAGTCCCCTGCCTGGTGGAGTCCCAAGCAGTGAGTATCCCCATGCCACAAGATACAGGATGATCAGCAAGGCAGAATGAAGCACAGTGGTGCACAAAACTAAAAGGCCGCAGGTGGTGAGGGAGCATGGTGGGGTTGACCAGCGGAATAAAGTTTAGCAGATGTTTTGACCAATACATCAGCAATAGAATGGAGGATCTTTAATTTGCAGCTTGCTAGGGAGTTCAGCACAGTGCTCCTGTTTTTTGTGACTGTTCCACAAAAGTTGTAGGTACAACCCTAAAGCTCCAACTTACACCAATAGGAGTTGAAAAAAGGGGTGCATGAAAAAGACATCATTAGGGGTGTACCTGATACTAATGAAACATCAGGCATGTTAATCTAGTTTCATGAGGAACTTGATTTTGCCTGGAAGTGATTTTAATACACTCTAACCTGGGTTAAATTGCACAGGCATGACTTGCACATAAAATGAGGGCACTAATAGATCCAGTCTCTGAGTAGAACTGTCTCCCAGCTGTTCTGTCATCATAGAACCTAATTACATTTTGAATGCATATCCTTGCTTGGGTGATTTATTCCTAACAAATTACTTCGTGAGTATGCAAGCAGTTGAGGTGGTTTCAAAGCTGTTTCCATAATTTCATGCCTTCCCTGTGAAATGATGATGTAACCAAGTGTCATTCAATAGAAGGCATTGTAAATGTTCATGTCTATTGTACTACAGATTGGCCAAAAATATTTCTGTTAACATTCTGCTACTTATGTTTTTCACTTTACACCAGCAGTTTTACAAGACCAAGTTGATAACTAAAAAGACAGCTTATGCTTGCTGTGTCGTTATCACCGTTATCCTGAGAACAGATGTAGGACACAGGGGCTCATTGTAACTGTCCAAGACTCACAGCAATATTATGTCCCATCTTCTCCGATTTAAAGTTTATTGAGTTATTTTGTTCTGATAGTGGGAGGAGGGGAGGGGCTAGTTGAGTTATGGAAGGGTAATAAACATTCGCCTTGCCAATGAAGTCTATAAACTGGGAGTGAATTTAAAAAGTGTCAAATAAACCTCTGAATCGAGTAGTTCAAGAGAATATTGACGGCATGCAACATGATCCTATAACTTTCAAAAAGAACAGTATGTTGAATGTAACATCAAATTACATCCGTTTTTTTTATGAAACACGTCAAAGAAGTTCAGGATAAAATTGAAATCTGTCAATACATAAGAGCTACTGATAGATATACATATTAATGGAAGACTTTCAGTGTATTCACACTATGACTGCAGTGTCAGTCCAAATTGGATTGAAATCACATTGATGTTGCATGAAGTTGTAATCATAGCTGGAATCTCAAGATCTGTGCTGACACCAGAGTGAAATTAGGTTTGACCATGTATCTGATTTGCAACAGGAATTAAGCACTTGCACAGTGCCCAATCCATCTCACTCCATATCTCAAGCTGTTGGGTCAATGCATCATTAAGCTTTTGAAAGGGTCAGTAGAGAAAAGGAAAAATACAGTGTCCAGAGCTGCAGTGAGAGTTGCAATGTGAGCCAGAGGTGGCATGAAGACAAGAAGATGGGGAACATTAAGAAAAGGTCAACTTTGAGATTGCCAGTATAGACAACCCCACGTTATGGGGGGATTGTGTTCCCTGAGAACCATCCATGTCACCATTTTCTATAATGCGACGCCACCTCATCTGCGCATGCATCAGGGGAATGCAAGCTGAAAGTAAAATAAAAATTGACACATCAATTCCATGACAGCAAATTTTTATTCTATGTCTCAGATTATTTGGTAGTGATTTGTGAATTCTGTAAACGTGAGTTTCTGTTACCCAAAGTGCTGTAACACGATGGTTACTGTGTATTAGGTTTGTGATACTTGGAAATATATTGTAAACAATATAATGGGGTATTGGTCTACGTTAAGTTTTGGGAGTTACAATAGATATTGCAAAATACATGTGATATACTGTATTCATCACTTTGTAACGTTAAGATGACTTTAATACATGATATGAGATTTGGTATATGAAAGGTCTAATGGAGAGGAATTACATTGGGTTTATTAGTTTTAGCAAGCCTTCCTGTTGAGTTATTTGGTTTATACACTGATTTCATTCTTGAGAAGATTAGAAAGCTCAATACATTTACGTTTAGCTGATTTTACAGTTGTTGATTGTAATATATGTATACATGTGAATTGTAAATAACCAGTTACTTGTATAATTTTAATAGTTTAGCAATGATCTAATATAAGCATTTGATTATTGTTGTTATGAGTTTCTTACCTGTTTAGAGAAAAGCTTTGTAGTAAAAATTGTGTTGTATATCTTAAAGAACTATGTGAACAGTGTGGTGTTATGTTGGATACTTTGTTGTATCCGCTACTGTTAATTGGTACTGGTATCCATTAAGAAACAGCATCTTGTTAGAGATTGTATCCTTATTACTTGCTTTTTAAATTTTAAAACAGAGGGGAATATCAATGTGCTACATCGCCCCTAGCTTGATTTCTAATGGTTCTTAAGGATAAAAAATTAATTGTAAATGTCTTATGAGCAACATTTAATTCTTACATTTACAGATTTAAATGTAGAATACAGACATTTAAAGCAGATACCAGTCAATTTACATATAACTGTTTGACATATAATACAGTAATTTAATTGCAAGATTAAACAGAACTAAAAAGTTACATACATCTACCAGAATCTGTATTGGATTTTCCTACTGCAACAGGGCAATTTCAAGGCCTTGATATTTGGGCTTCAAAACTTATGAAGCTATTCAGCTAAGTCTTGTCCTTCAAAATTAAGGCCAAATATATTTTATCTGCATCATCTCGTGGCAACCGTACTTCCTTTAAGCAGAAGAAACACAGATAATCTTCATCCTACTTACTTATAGCTAACAGAGTATCCGTTACAAAATATTTATTTAAATATACCAAAGTACAAAATAACTTGCCATTTATTTTGTTTGCCCTGTGACAGTTGAACATTGATGACACAATGTATTGTCCTGTTGCCTGGGATACAGTAGACAACAAAATAATCTCAACATTTCCCAGAGCTGTACATTGATCTGTCCAATGAAGTCAAAATATCTGCCCCTCATTTTTGAAATTCCAAACATGCAGTCTTTGGCTATTCCCATGCTGATGTGTCTTCAGTTACTGGCTAGTGTTGCCAAATAGCAAACTATTTTTGTTCCCAGAATCCCTTTTCAATTTTCTTTTGATTTTTTTTCCCTAATGAGTGAAAATCCATTTAGATGAACATTGAGAATTATCCAGCCAATATATTTGTCCTGAACTTTAAAAATGTAGAACAGTTCCCAAGTGATGCACATGCCCGTATCACACAGATCTTGCCCAGTTAGCCATGCCATAGAGATTTACATCCCCTCAGAGAATTTACTTATTAGTGCAACAGTAGGACAACCTGCTTGCCTATATTTATCTCTGCATACATTACCAGTTCACTTAGTTTGTTTCCATTTCTGTATGCAGGAATTCCCATGAGAAATTATCTTGAACAGTACATAGATGCCAGGCATTTGAATCAGAAGTCAGTGGTTGAAGGTAAGGCCTTTGTTACCTATCAAAAAAAGGCCTAGAAATTTGTTTGCCAGTATGGATCATTAGCTTCATAAAAGGGCACTGCTTTAAAATTTTGGTTACACTAATGTTTTACAAGTAGAGGCATAGCTCTTTGCAATATTAAGAGAATTGTGATACCCTTCTGGAAGCTGCATAATTTGTTCTACAAGGGGAATGTTCTATAGATCATGGCATGTTAGTAGCTGAAATGTGTACAAACTGTAGTGACCAAATAACCATATATGTTATGTTAATCTGGCAAGACTGTACCTTGCAAGTGGTAAAGGTGGGTGGGGAATACAGGTAGAACATCACTGGTAGCATCCTCAGGTGTGGAGCTGCCATTTAGTGGCCATTGTGCATTTTTGCTTCACCCCTGCATGGTTATCCATCTCTGCCAGGGCACAAAAGGTAGAGGGAGAGCTCAAAGGCTATAATGATACTGTAGCCAGGCAGGGTAGAGCTGATTGGGGAATCTTCCCGTCAATGAAGCTTGATATCTCCACTGCTATAAGTGATTGTGATTAATTTATGTTTAACTGCCCTCCATTTAGTCTAGTCTGATGCAAGATTTTGACCTGAAGCATCGACAATTCCTTTCCCCACACCTATGCTGGTCGACATGCTGAGTTGGTCCGGCAGATTGTTTGTTGCTCCAGATTCCAGGATCTGCGGTCTTTTGCTTGCCCTCCATTTATTGTGTTTTCCTGGAAAAATAACCCTGCCTTTATTAGTAGAAGTTGCTGCAGTTTCTGTTTCCTCCACCCAGTAGTAGACCGTGTTTTCTGAATATATTGACTTTTCTTGCTGTACAATAGATGCTTTCCTACTAGTCAAATGGCCCACCCTGGCTGCTGTGGTGTTGTCAATAACTACTCAGAATCTCAGATAGATGCCCACTCTGCCTTGCCCCAAAGTAGGAAGGGAAGAGGCATTACAGAGCACATTGCAGAAAGGATAAAGGAAATTGAGTTAAGTGGACACATGAACGTCTTGCAGAGCTCTCAATGTTCTTTGACCAGCTGTTTGTATTTGCTTTCACCTTCTCCTGATTACAGTAAAACTCCAATAACCTGGCATTCTTGGCATTTTGATGGTGCTGGACTAGCAGATTTTCCAAAATATTGGATCTTGCTCCTATTAATACCCCCAAAACACTTTTGCTTCACTTTTTTTACATGTCACACATTGGTATAATAAATTTTACAGTGAAGCTGATGGGCTTAAAGGGAGTGGGAAACATACAAACATTCTGGGCCCCAGCTTTGGCTGCCAATCCAGCCTTGTTCCTGGTCCTTGATGTTCGAGACCCCAGTCCTGGCTCCAGCCATACACCTGACTGGTAGCCCAGAACCCAGCCCCAACAGCACTCAAAGCCCCCCGGTTCTGGCTGCACACCCTGCTGGCACTCTGGACCCCCAGCTCACATTCCGGGCCAATAGGTGAGCCATATTCCGGGCCATCAGAAGCTGGATTATCGGAATTTTACTGTGCCTGGTAACTGAGTGCTATTCTCATGGTGTTTAAGTGAGGTGATAATGACAGAGAATGCAGGGTGAGATGCCACTATTGCCACTTTGGGAAGGCACATCTTCTGTCCATCTGCCAGACTGTAAAAAGCTGCACAAGTAATAAAGTGAGAGGAGCCTCGTGGTAATGAATCTTTGCCCGATTTGCTGTCCTTGTCTGTTTGAAAACTACTTGATTTTCAGGCCAGAAGAAGAGGAAGTTCTGGGTTCCTTGACAAAGCAGATCACCGACCTTAATTCTACTAGAAATGAACCAGAACAGCCCTGATTCATTAATGTTTCACAGTGTATAAGATATGCAGGTCTGCTTCACGGTTTTATTTATTATTTATTTTTCTTTCAGGATCTGGGCATCCTTGGCAAGGATAGCATTTATTGTCCATCCCTATTCACAGTGGTTCACAGCGGCTTGTAAGTATAATGATTAGGTAAAATGCTGATTCATAAAGTCAGGGTCTGACATACTATCTAATATTTGCTTCCACCAAAGACCAATTTCATCTCCTGGATAGTTAAAATGGAAGTACTTCCATTTGTAAGCACTAATATTTTCACTATAAAATTCATTGACACACAATAAGAGAACAGAAATTACCCATCACCGAAATCGTAACATTCATCAAGGGTGCAAAATTGTAGGTTCGGTGCTTAACATCTTCTTCCTCAGCATTCAGAGTCTGGCCTCGGTCTCACTGGAAAGTTGGCAAGTGCTGCTGAGTAAACATGTTAAGCAAAGGAATGTAGCACCATGTCCTGTCAACAGAATTGACAGCTGCTGACAGGCATTAGCAGTCTAATGCCATGTACAAAACAAAGGCAAAGTCAAGGTCACAAATGGATCAACTGTCAGGGATCTACGTGAGGTAGAAACAGTACAATCATTTAAGTTGTTTGATCTTACTCTGGTTGGGAGAGTAACCGGCCTACTGGAATTCAAACACAAACTAATAATTTATTATCTGCCAGTTGGTTCTCCCACATTTAACGGATATCTTTGTGGACTTTCAGTCAATCACTGACAGCTTTCTGGATTCCCCATATTTAATGTTACTATTGAGGTGCAGAAACAGAAACAGAAAGCTATGACTTCTTTTTCAGGATTCCCCTGATTTTCCACAATTGAGTATGCAGGGATGACCAAACTGAGATGTTACGATAATCAGAGGATTTGAGAGAGTAGAGATGGAAAAATCACTTTGGAAAATGTAAGTAGTGTACTGTGGTGAGGCAAAATTTCCAGCAGTTATAATTTAACAGTTGCATAGATTAAAAGAATGCAAAAGAAATGTGCATGTAATTGCAGTGCCCTTCTGAAGTGCATTCAGACACCGATTATAAAAAATAAACTGATAGCATTAGCAGCCACCTGCATGTGGCTTGTGCTCATCACTGACCACCAAATAAAGTCTGGACTTGTGGCACCTTGTAGTACGTATGATGCTACTCTCCTCCCAGGGACAGGTCCCTATTTCCCTTGCTGTGTCTCTGGGCCAGACAGACACCCAGATTTCTGTCCTACATCTAGCAGTTTCAGTCCAATGCCGAAATACCTGTAGTTTGATGTCATCCTCCAAGGCTACCTGGGACTCAGCAGCCTTCCCTGCTGCAACTCATGGAGAAGCACAGTACAAAACAGGCAAAGGCACAGGGCAACCAGGCACTAAGGAAATCAACCAGAAACTTGGTTAATTTGTTGATGCTTCTTTGCAATCTGGTATATTTAGATTTAAAAATCTAGTTTGGAATGTTTATTTTGTATCGACTTCTATTATGGCATTGTGACTGGGTGACGCTGTGATAACAACATCTGGATGTGTTCCTTGTTCCACTTAATGCTTCCTGGTAGGAAATTCTCAAATCTTGGAGTAAAGAACAATGGTGGATTCTTATTTCCAAAGATACGTCCTAAATGAAGGTTTCTTGATAAGGTTTAGGTAGGAGATTTGTTCCAGAATATCCAAGGTGTATCTTTGTCTTTTCCAAGGCATTCCTTCAGCGTCTGAGGAAGACTGGGTTGATGAGAGTAATGTGGGATCTGCAGATTCTGTTGGAGATGGTGCTGGTTTTGAGGCAGTGCACTCCTTCTGCCATTCACGCCGGACTACTGTGTACTCCCAATGAATGGGCTCAAGATTCCCGTGGAAATCCCTTCTGCATCCAGAGTGGTCATGATCCAACGACTTGCGTGAGTCCATCGGGGCATTGAGAACGTCCTTGAATTCTGTCTGGATATCTCTTGCTATGTAAGACCTCGGAATACATGTAGCGATATGCTGCTGTGAACCCTTCCCTGCCCTTCAAGCATAATGCTCTTGCAGGACAGTGGTACGCCTAGTAAAGCTGCTGCCTCACTGCTCCAGCAACCTGGGTTCAACCCTGGCCATTATTCTGTGTGGAATTTGCATGTTCTCTCTGTAACCACCTGTGTTTCCTCTGGGTGCTCCAGGTTAGGTTTAAAAATCTAGTTCGAAATTTTTATTTTGTGTGGACTTCTATTATGACATGATGTGCTGATTGGTAGGTTAACTAGCTACTGTAAAATGACCCCTAGTGTGTAGGTGAGTAGTAGAATCTGGTGAGAGCTATGGGGAAAGTAAAAATAGAATTATCGTAAATGGGTTCTTGACGGTTGACACAGACTCAATGGGCCGAAGGGCCTGTTTCCAGCCTGTATGACTTTACAATCTATGATCTCTATAATCTATGTCCTACACTGTGTGCCCTCTGATTCTCCCAGGCATGCTTCACTCCGAGGAGCAACTACTGATGAAACCGTGTCCGTGAGAAACTTGTTCATGCAGAAGCCCTGAAGTAAAGACAAACTCTTTCAGCTTGTGCCACACCACTCCCTGGAGACATTTGCAAATTTAAAGGACTCCAGAAAGCACTAAACCTCAGCAAAAGCAATCAACACCCAAGGTGCGAACAGTTAATGATCCCTTTAAATAGCACTGGTAGTGGACCCTACCGATTGCTGAATGCATGTTTGGCATTTCATATTTAAGAGAGGACATTAACTGTTGAGCTCTCAAACAGTAGCGCTGTTGACAAAGGAGCAAGGCATGCTGAATCACATCAGGATTATGTATTCTGCATATGCAGTGTGTATTAAACCGTCCACATCCATTACTGTTGAAAAGGTCCCAAATGGCCACAAGAATCTGTCAATGAAACACTGCATTCAAGGGAATGCAACCACACTGCAAAATTACTCACCTACTAGTGGACACAATATGAGCAATCCACTGTATTTGGGAGTGTGTTGTAGTGCTTCCATGGATATTAACCAAGACAGTTTGCGAAGTTGTGTAGAAATACAAAGCAGGGACATCATTCAGCAGGTAGAGAGCCTGGATGAGGTTGGTGAATTGAAACTTATTTTTAAAGCATTATAAGTGGGTTTATGTATGAATCCAGTGTTTGCTGTTGTGAAAACTGACTGTGGAATCTCAATTCACTGTTATTGAAAATATCGCCTGCAGCTCTGGGTGTGCACATGCATGAAGCGATATCTCTGCGCTTCTCTTCTTGAACAAATGAGGCAACATCATGCCCAGCAAATCGTGCCACAAAAATGCACACAGCCATTGGCTGTCAATTGGAAGTGATTGGGTACCCAAATAATGGGGCTGTTGAGCCAAATTTGCTTCCCAATTATTTCATGGATCCTATTTCCCGGGCTCAGTCATCACAGGAATCCAATTCAACTTTTAACCTTCAACAGAGTAAACAAATACTTCTGAGGACCTGGCCTAGACTTGACGTTCCTCCCATTGATTTGGGATGAATTTGGAGCATTCTTGGATGTAAAAATGCTACAAACATATCCATGCTGTCACTCTATACTTCCTTCATAACAAAGTTGCTTTTCCCAAAGAACTTCTATTAGAATTGCACTGGTACTGAAAAGAAAACTAGAATATAAAGAAAGATAATTAATTTCATGAAGTATCTTAAAGAATTTGCAGTGTGATAAACAATAAATTGGGTTGTAATCCATCAAATCATTTGAGACCAGCAAAATGTACTTGTTTTGCTTTTATAAAGAGCAGTTACTCAAGAGGCTGATATAAAGGGGGGTTGTGACAAATCAGACAGCTATGGAATGCTTGTCCTCATTTAATCCATGCAAATGGAAGGGCAGAACATACCATTTCACTTACTAACAGCACCTATAATTGAGTCCAACACAGATAAAGAATTTATTTTTGTTTTTTGATTATATCACACTTCACTAAGAGATAATACTGGCCAATCACAGGCCACAGGGATGTCAGAGCTTGCTTTCGTTTGTCTAAGCTGGAAGGCTAAAGGTAAATCAAGTAATAATGTGTTAACTTCAAGTAAAATATCATTTTACAGCCCATTTTTATGCACCTTGAAATAGATATTTTGGAGAAGGGTAACTTCCTAGTGGATGTTATATCAAGAAATTTTATTTTGATTAGAATTATCCCAGCTATGTTTTTTGATGAGCTGGAATAGAGACAAAAATAAACTCTTGCATTTCATTATAAGCAAACCTTCATTTATACTGTAAAGTGACACAAAGACACCATTGCCTAGAAACTGGATTTCACTCTTATTTGAGGCACTAAGTGAGTGAAGAATTATATTCCTGTAAGTGATAGGAGAACAAAATTGACAATGTTGGGAAAGTTTACCTATAACAGTTTGTTTTGGCATTTTTTTTACCCTCATCAGTGCAGAAATTGCAGCTGTTGCACCTTTGGTGCAAGGAATCATGTGAAGCAGGTTTAAGCCTTAAAAGATTGCACTGCATTGCAAATTCAGTACCTCAGGATGAAAGGCTGCCATGGAAGTGAGGAAACGTGTGGGGGAAGAGGGAAATGCATCTCCTTTCTCCCCCCTTTGTCTTCTCTCATTCCTGTGGCCCCCTCACCACTCTTTCCCCTCCCCTGCCCTCATGACCTGCCCATCTATTCTCCGCCTTCCCTTTTTTCCCACGGTCTACTGCCCTCTCCTACTGGATTCCTTCTTCTTCAGCATTTTGTCTCTTCTACCTATCACCTCTCAGCTTCTTACATCATTCCCTTTCATCACCACCCCCATCCACCTACCTTCTTCCCTCTCACCTGGACTCACCTCTCACCTGCCAGCCTGTGCTCCTCCCCCTCCTCTGGCCTCCTTATTCTGGCTTCTTCCCTCTTCCTTTCCAGTCCTGACGAAGGGTCTCAACCCGAAATGTTGACTGTTTATTTCCCTCCATAGTTGCTGCCTGACCTGCTGAGTTCCTCCAGCGCTTTGTGTGTGTTGCTCCAGATTTCCGGCATCTGCAGAATCTCTTGTGTCTCTGTCTTTGGAATGATCGTTGGCATTGATTAAGATCTGTATTGTGAGCAGCTCCAGGCCTCTGCAAGCCACAGGCACGTCACACAGCAGAGATCGCTGCATGTCTTGTTACTGTGCAAAGGTGCAAAATAAATACTGTAATACACAACAATAATGTGTGAAATATGCAGAACATCAAATACTCAGGCAAGCAGATTCAGCTATCTATTAATATCCCAGTGGGGTCCCTTGAATTTATGAGTTCTGTCTGACCTGCGGTGGAGTTTGCTACTTGTTTAACAGGGAGTTTAAAACGAAGGGTATAGTTCCTACATTATTGCTCCACTTTCTGTTGGTTACGTAGAGATGAGCATCATGTATGTTGATGATGTCATTATGCATGTGCATGACACTACGTGAAAAACATTGGTCATGCAAAGCTGCATCATGCTCACAAATGCCAGGTCCCAGATCACAATATGGAATTTCAACAGGAAGTGGTTGCTGTTGCATGAAAATGGGCATCAAATGCTTTTTTGCATGATCTGCACATTAAGAAAGACCCAAAAGAATTGAGTTTCCAAGTTATCATATATCCAATCTTACAGTTTAACTCACCACAGAAATTCTTGGCATAAGAGGAGTGGCAACTGGACAAGGGCTGTGTCATCAGATTCTCAATTCTGTTGCCGCTGGCGGGAATTTAACTCACCCTGTAACTCACGAAAGCCTTTCCACCATCGAAAAGGCACACTAGGAGTGTATGCGATCTTTTCCACTTGTCTGGATGAGTGCGGTTCCAACAACACTTGATAGACTCTCCATCCACCAGTCTAAAAATTCACTTCCTCCACTGTTGGCACATTGTAGCATTATTATATACCATCAAAATAATCCACTGCAGTTACTTGTCAAAGCTGTTGCGTCACCTAGCCCCCCATCCTCCCAACAATTTATTGAACATTCAATGCTACCCTTGGAAAGGTGTTGGTGAGACATCTTGAACCACTCGTAGTCCTTCTAGTGAATGTGTTCTCACAGTCTTGGAGGACATGATTCCAGAACTTAAACCCAGCAACAATGAAGGAATGATGATACAGTATATTAGCATGTCAGGAAAACGTGTAACTTGGAGGGAAACTTGAAGATGCTGGGCTAACAATTATACTTAACCTTCTTTCCTTCCAGGAAACAATTGTGTACAACTTGTAGGGGAACATGGCAGCGTTCCATGGTAGCTGACCTTCGGAAAGCTATCAAGGATGCCAAGAGGCAATACCGACTCAAAATAGAGTCCCAGACCAGTCGTCAGCTATGGCAGGGCTTACATGCCATAGCAGGCTACAAGACGAAGCCGGGCTGCATAGTTAACAACAGCGCATCCCTTCCTGATGAACTTAATGCATTCTATGCACGTTTTGAACAGAAAGGGAGTGGATTGTCACCACCCACCCTGGCAGCCTCAAATGCAACTGAACCTGTGGTCACTGTTGAGGACGTAAGATTAGTCTTCCAGAGAGTGAACACGAGGAAAGCATCTGGTCCAGATGGTGTCCCTGGCCGTGTGCTCAGATCTTGTGCTGATCAGCTGGCAGTAGTATTTGTGGACATATTTAACCTCTCTCTGCTTCAATCTCAGGTTCCCACCTGTTTTAAGAAGACCACTATCATCCCGGTACCAAAGAAAAGCAAGGTAACATGCCTCAATGGCTACCGACCAGTGGCTCTGACATCCACCATCATGAAGTGCTTTGAGAGGTTGTTCATGGCACGCATCAACTCCAGCCTCCCAGACAATCTTGACCCACTGCAATTCGCCTATTGCCGAAACAGGTCTACAGCGGATGCCATCTCCCTGGCCCTATACTCAGCTCTGGAGTATCTGGACAGTAAAGACACCTACATTAGACTATTGCTTATTGACTACAGCTCTGCCTTCAATACTATAATCCCAAGCAAACGTCACCAAACTCCAAGACCTAGGACTCAACACCTGCCTCTGTAACTGCCTCTGTAACTTTCTAACCAACAGACCGCAATCAGTGAGGATAGGCAGCAATACCTCCGGTACGATAATTCTCAACACTGGTGCCCCACAAGGCTGCGTCCTATACACTCATGACTGTGTGGTCAGATTCTGCTCTAACTCCATCTACAAGTTTGCAGATGATACCACCATTGTAGGCCGTATTTCAAACAGCAATGAGTCGGAGTACAGGAAGGAGATAGGGAACTTCGTGGAATGGTGTCATGACAACAACCTTTCCCTCAATGTCAACAAAACAAAAGAGCTGGTCATTGACTTCAGGAAAGGGGGCGGTGTACGTGCAACTGTCTACATCAATGGTGCTGAGGTTGAGAGGATTGACAGCTTCAAGTTCCTAGGAGTGAACATCACCAACAGCCTGTCCTGGTCAAATCACATAGATGCCACGGCCAAGAAAGCTCACCAGCACCTCTACTTCTTCAGGAGGCTAAAGAAATTTGGTTTGTCCCCTTTGACTCTCACCAACTTCTATCGATGCATGATAGAAAGCATTCTATCTGGATGTATCATGGCTTGGTATGGTAACTGGTCTGCCCAGGACCGCAAGAAACTGCAGAGAGTTGTGGACACAGCCCAGCACATCACGGACACCAGCCTCCCCTCCTTGGACTCTGTCTTTACTTGTCGTTGTCTTGGTGAAGCAGCCAGCATAATCAAAGACCCCCACCCACCTGGGTCATTCTCTCTTCTCTCCTCTTCCATTGGGTAGAAGATACAGAAGCCTGAGGGCACGTACCACCAGACTTAAGGACAGCTTCTACCCCACTGTGATAAGACTATTGAACGGTTCCCTTATATGATAAGATGGACTCTGACCTCACAATCTACCTTGTTATGACCTTGCACCTTATTGCACTGCACTTTCTCTGTAGCTGTGACACTTTACTCTGTACTGTTATTGTTTTTACCTGTATTACATCAATGCACTTCGTACTACATCAATGCGCTTTGTACTACCTCAATGCACTCTGTAGTAACTCAAATGTAACTGCACTGTGTAATGAATTGACCTGTACAATTGGTATGCAAGACAAGTTTTTCACTATACCTCGGTACAAGTGACAATAATAAACCAATACCAATACCAATATTTGTCTGCTGTCATTTTACTTCTTAGCAGTATAAAGCCTGCTAGGTTTGGACGGTGCTGTCACAGTAACCTATACGTATAACTGCAATGCATTTTATAGATATTGAAAGGGTCCCAAATGACCACAAGAATCAGTGATTGAGGCCCTGCAGTCAAGAGAATGCAACCACTGCAAAATTGCTGAGTCCTCTCCTCCTGGTTAACATGACATGAGCAATCTACCGTATTTAAGAATGGGCTAGAGGACGTTAACATGACAATAGAAAGACATGTAGAATTCCAGACCATTGGATATACCACTTAATTATACCAAAACACACTTTGTTCCCTTTTTTAAGACATTACCCTGCAGTATAATGAACTTTACAGTGAATCTGTAGGAACATGAGAAACACAACTCTGTGATTTTAAAGGGAGACCAGGAAACAGAGGCCAGTGAGCCAGATGCCAAACCACCTGGATTTCTGAACAATCAGATCATGGATTCTGGGAGCTTACTATATCTGTCAGTCACACCCTGCCCCACTTTCCTCCAGAGTATCCATGCATTGATCCTCCTCCTTTATCTACAGCAGGTTGCTGACTTAGTTTTTGCCAGCATTACAATCAGTACTTGCCATCACTGCACTGTAAAGCTGGCAGTAACTTTGGGTTTTGCATGCACATTACATTAACTGCAGAAGTTCCTAACAGTAATTCAGCACTTTACCACAAGCTGCACTGTTTTACAAACTTTTCACCACAAGTAAAGGAGATCAGCGATTTGATGAAAATTTCAGGTATTTACTAATTAGTATCGCTGTACCCTGAACATTTTACACTTTGTTGCATGGGCCAAAACTGAGATTTTAATGGTGTACTGAGCCTGAGGGCACATACCACCAGGCTCAAGGACAGCTTCTACCCCACAGTGATAAGACTATTGAACGGTTCCCTCATACAATGAGATGGAACCTTGACCTCACAATCTACCTTCTTATGACCTTGCACCTTATTGTCTACCTGCACTGCACTTCCCTGTAGCTGTGACACTTTGCTTTGTATTCTGTTATTGTTTTTACCCTGTACTACCTCAATGCACTGTGTAATGAATTGATCTGTACGAAAGGTATGCAAGACAAGTTTTTCACTGTACCTCGGTACAAGTGACAATAATAAACCAATACCAATACCAATACTGCTCTCACTGCTTCTCTGCCCTCATTTTTCCTGCTTTTTCCTCTTTCTTCTATATTGTTTACTGTTTAGCAAACTCTCTGGCTCTTAAAAAAAAGTGTGATGTCATTCTTTACATAAATGTGTCAAAACATAATGGATTTTAAAATAGATTTTTTAGTGTGTGTTCTACGTGTGTGATATGATCTTTATTTAGAGATCTGTAAAATATTTAAAGTGCTGTTTAAAAATTGAGAATTTTTCTTTCTGATTTCTTGTTGGCTGCTCAACCATCATGATGACATCACAATCCCTGGAGACCGGGGATCCTCTTGAACTGATGAATGAGACCAAGCGAGCTCAGAAATACACCACAGATATCACTGGATCTTGGTGTTTAGCTTTCTTCATTGTCAGCAGCAAGTAATATTTCTCAGTTATTGATGACAAAATCCAGGACATTCATCATGAGTCCAAGTTATTGGTGCAGAAGTTCCTCAGTGCAATATCCTAGGCCTGATCACCTTCATCTGCTTCATTGAAGATATTCTCTTCCTAAAGGAGTGGTTTGCTGATGATTGTACAATGTTCAATTCCATTTGCAACTCCTTGGAAAATGAAGCAGCCCATACAGTGTATGTATGCAGCATGACTGAGACAATAGGGCTTGTAAATGGCAAGTAATATTTGCTTCACGTAAGTTCCATTCTACAACCATCCCCAACAATACAGAGTCTCACTGTTATCCTTGATATTCAGTGGCATTACCATCACTGACTATCCCACATCAATACCCAAGGAATCACCATTGCCCAAAACTCAAATGGAACAGCCACATAAATACTGCAGCTACAACAGCAGGCGAGAGGCTGGATATCTCCTGACTTGCTGAAATCCTTTTCACCTTCTACAAGACCAGGTTTGGAAGTGATGGAATGCTCTCCACTTTCCCGGATTAATGCAGGAAACAGCACCCAAAGAAGCTCGAATACCATCCAGGGCAAGGCAATCTGTGTTAGAGAAACCCTTAGAATTTCACTGTCTCCACCTATTTTGTAGGTGCTACACCTGCCCACAGTAGCTACCATGTGTATCACCTGCAAAACACACTGCAATAACTTGCCAATGCTTCCAAGATAGCATCACCCAAACTTGTGATTTCTTACATCAAAGACAAATACAAGAATAGTGAAAATGTGACCACCAACATTTTTCATAAATTTTTCCATGTTTCATTCTTTGCTAACTTGGTCATTTCTATGGATGTACGGTGGAGACCATTCTGACTGGTTGCATCACAGCCTGGTATGGATGCTCCAATGACAGGATCGCAAAAACCTGCAAAGGGTTGTAGACTCAGCCAGCTCCATCACGGGCACAACCTTCCTGAATATCGAGGACATCTTCAAGAGGCGGTTCCTCAAGAAGACAGCATCCATCATTAAGGACCCTCACCATCTGAGGCATGCCCTCTTCTCGTTACTACCATTGGGAAGGAGGTACAGGAGCCTGAAGACTCACACACAATGATTCAGGAACAGCTTCTTCCCCTCCGCCATCAGATTTCTGAATGGTCCAAGAACCCATGAACACTACCTCGTTATTCCTTTCTTTTTATTTATTTTTTATATATTCTATTTATTTATTTTTTTGTAATTTACTGTAATTTTATGTCTTTGCACTGTCCTGCTGCTGCAAAACAACTAATTTCAGGTCATATAAGTCGGAGATAATACACCTGATTCTGAATGTATCACTATTCCTTCATTGTCACTGGGTGATACATCCTGGAAATACCTACTCAATAGCACTATGGGAGTACCTTTGCCAATGTCTTGCCAAAGAGCCCCAAATCCTGCAAACTAATGAAAGGAAACTCACTTTATTAGCTTGTGCTCTTTCTGCTCTATTGTGCTTCTGTTTAAATGCTTGAGCAGCTCCCCTGGTGCACAGTGTTCTCCGGCACTCTGAGACACTGATCTGTAAATTCTGAAGACTTTCCCACCAATCTGCTTGTTCACAGCAGGAGCAGCATTTGGATTTTTTTCTCACTGCTCCATTGTCAGTTTGTACTCTGTGACTTGTTGTTCTCACTGCTTCTCTGCTCTCATTTGCCCTGCTTTTTCCCGTTTCCTCTTGCATTTTTTCCCTTCAGCTTCACTCCCACTCTCACCAGCTCCCTGATTCCCTCTTTCATTTTTTGCTTGTCCTCTTGCACTTCCCCCGCCCCCACCACTGGTTTTTCAGAGATTTATAGAGCAATCTTTCAGATGTCAGGGTCAGAATCGCACCAGATGGTCTGACGGGGATTAGAAGCTCATTGTACAAGGGAACGCTGATAGATAAAACTTATGTTTAACCCTTATATTGTCAATGATTACTCTCAACCAGATGAACCTCGGTTGCTTGTGTCCTGGACAAATGAATAGGTCCTGTGACAGTTCTTCTTTGCCACACATGAAATGTGTTTTAGCCACATTAAGGCAGTATCCTCATTGGCTACGAACTCCCCACATGGTCCAACAGACTGCCATCGCTCACTGGTCAAATGTATAGGAACCAGTCAGGGGAGGCACCCGATGCTTGAGAAAACTACAACACTGAAAGTCGCAGCACTTTCAAGATATTATTCCAAGACATCTTTATTTCTGGCTACATATTTATGAAGGGCATGAAAACGGATTTTAAATCACATATTCCATGTTTATCAAGTCCATTCCACAGACACTGGAAAAGAAACTACTTATGTAACAGTATTGAAAGTTTTAATAGTTTAACGTCAACCGATGCAGTTCACACAGCTTGCCTCTAAATCATTTCCAAAAATATTTGTTTTCATTCAACACATTACAATATATGCAAATCATTCTACTTAAATAGAAAATCCATCTGTTTACATATATACATATAAATAGATTTACTTTCTGATAATCATTTTCTCATTAAGACGCATCGCATCCTTTGACTACAGCTAAAAAAAACCTCAAGGGCCACTTCACACATTAGAATACTCAGCACTGTTGAGTGGTGAGCCTGAAAATGTACATAATGCTCCACTGAACTTCTGTGGACATCAGCGCTGGTGTCTGTTCAATAACTGCAGCTGTTGCCACATTTTCAGGAGCTGTTCTTGAATAGATTTGTATCATTCCTTCTCGCTGAAAAGGCAACTTGTTTATTCATCGAAGATATTCTGGAACTTCAACCTAAAAAAGATGCACAATTAGTAAAGTTGTATGAATAAATTAGATAACAGGCATTCATTATTATGATGTGGTTGACACAAATTTAGCTTTTGATATCACTCTGAATAATCTGGGAGCTTTGAAGTAAGTAGCCATAGGGATTGCTGATATGAAAAACGAAAAGTTCACCCTGCTGTAGTATGTAATACTTTTCTGAGGCTAGGACTAAACACATCGTTGACAGAAAACCCACCCAAGGCATATATTACAAGCTCTTGAGAAGTTTATTCCTAATTTGGCAAAGCATGATTTGAACCCCCATATAAATTTGTAGTTAATCACATGCTTCTTGCTGAATGGCAGGAGTTTCGCTTGATTTCTTAAAAAGAGGTTTCAATTGCGTTTCTTTCTAAACGAGTGTTATAGTTATTGAGGACAGACCTTAATATATTTACATGCTAATTTAGCAATTTATTATTTCTCTTTGTGGTGGAAACCTGGTAACCATGTCACGTATACACAAGCCTTGTTCTGATCAGCAGACATAAATGTTTAATTTTCCATGTAAAAATACTAATTTGACTGTGGAATTTGGTAAGAATTTGACTAAATAAATGAATGCAGGGAAATTGAACAGAAGATGGTGTTTAGGCAAGTCATATAATCCAACTCGGATATTTATTGCATGTTACAGTAAATTTTTAAAAATTAATTTGCGTATGTTGGACTTACGGATTTGCACAGAACAGAAACAGGCCCATCAGCCAAACTCGTCATGACAACCATGATAATTACCTATGCTAATTCCATTTGCCTGCTTTAGACTCGTGTCCTTCTACTCCTTTCTGATCCAAGAATTGGTATTAGTTTATTATTGTCACATGTACCGAGATATAGTGAGAAGCTTTTGTTTTCATGCCACCCAGACAGACCAGGCCATACAGAAGTACATCGAGAAAAAAAGAAAGGACATTTCCCTGTCCAAGTGCCTTTTAAAAGTAGTTATTGTATCTGCCTCTAGCAATTCCACTGGCAGCTTATTGTAAAGGATTAACTCATCTTAAGTATTACAGATATAAAAACTTCTAAGTTCTTGAATGTAATGTTGCAAGAATCAGATTGCATTCCAAATTCTTTGGTAATGTAACAATTACTTTCTGATTCCTGCTAATAGTACAATACCTCTAATTATACACACCCAAGAATTTAGTTATATCAATATGTAAAAAGCATTGTCTCTTCTTATTTTGATGTTTCTACCACATCCCATTTTCCTCTTCATTCTAACTTACTCGTCTTAGTTGTTTTATGCTGCTTCCTCGGATAGCTGACATAAGTTCGTCATGTAACGTTGTATGAGGGGTTGCTGGTCTTGATCCATCTTCTGATCTTTGGTCTGAAATTGGTTTTAGAGAGTTTTTGAGCTCTTTCAACACATTATTTTCTTTGTGTTGCTTCTTCTTGATGCTTTTGCTTTTCTTGACTTTACCGTTTTGACAGATATTCTTTAATTTCAGCTCTTGAAGCTTAATGGCTTCAGCGATATTCCTGCTCGGGGTTGGCTGCACTGGTAGTGGAGGAGGAGGAGGTGGAGCAGGGAATACAAGCTTCTCTGGGAGGGGTGGTGGGGGTGGTGGGGGAGGAACGGCAGATTTTTGGCAGTGAATTTTCTTGACTACTTTGGGAGATGACCAGGGTGAGCTCTTTGGAGAAGGACGGGGGGAGGATCTAGGTGAATCCTTCTGTAAAGCAGATGTCCGTGGGTTTGATGGTCCCTCAAAACCAAGAAGTTTGTCCATTTCCTGTTGCTGCTTTTGCTCTTGGAGGCGTTTCTGCCTCTGTTTGTCCAGATTCCTGGTTAGGATACTTGTCATTGTCATTCGTGGTCCAGGCAGTTCAAAATGGTAGCCTAATTTCATGAGAGTTGTATTTTCTTTCAAAAGGTTGGCTATTTCCATTTCAACCTGCCCTCCGCATATATGTCTTTGATTGTGGAATCTAAGTTCTGTTAATATACCATTGTGCTGTATGGCTCTTATGATGGCTAAGATTCCCTTGCCTGTAATATAGTTGGAGTCAATATTTAAGTTAGTGATTGTTCTGTTAACCTGTAGCATGTCAGCTAATGCACAAGCCGCTTGGTCATCAGCATGGGTGTTCGCCAGGCTCAAATTTTTAACAACTGTATTATGTTTCAGAGCTTCTGCAATAAGTTTGAAGGTTGCAGTGCTTATATTCTCAATGTTATTCAAGTTGATTTCTGTTTTCTCAGTGTCATTATTTTTGATACTGTCAAGGGCATCTTCAACAACAGTTGTGTTTCGGCTGGCAACCACTTTGAGATTTGGATCATCTTCTGTGATTTTTTCTTTGCTGAAGCCATTTATCATCGGTTGGTTATCAATATGCCCGTTACATCTTTGTGATCCAAGCTGGCCGTTACTGCGAATCAATCTCTTGTCAAAAATTTCTTGTACATTCTCATTCTCTTCCTCCTCCTCCTCCTCCTCCTCCTCCTCTTCCTCCTCCTCAGTTACAATTTCATCTTCTTCACTTGTTGTTTCAGACGTACATTCATTTATGTCTACATCATCATCTTCACTTTCACTTTCATGGTCATCTTCAGTATTCCCTTTGCCGGCTTCATTGATTTGTGTCTGAAATTAACATTGAAAAACAAACACTATGAGGGCATCAACTGGATTTTAATTTTGAATTATTGCCAAGTTCCCCAAAGGTACTGTATATACATTTTTAATTCCTTTCCAACTTTTTTCTGTTCTTTTACATCCGATCTTTGTTGGATTGTGAATTAATAGCACTATACTGTGAAAAGCCATTCTGTATTTTCAAAACCGTGACTATGATTATTTTTAACCTATGCATTAATACAACTGAACATAAAGTGATTTATGACGGAGCCATGAGAGATTCTGCAGATGCTGGAATTTGGAGCAACGCACACAAAAAGTGCTGGAGGAACTCAGCAGGTCAGGCAGCATCTATGGGGGGAAATAAACAGTGGACATTTCGGGTCGAGACCCTTCGTCAGGACTCCAGCACTTTTTGTGTGTGTTGATAAAGTGATTTATTATTTCTGCAATTCTGTTGTAAGGTTCCAGCTGTATATTGACCAAATCTGCTATGGTATAGTTTTCTTCACTATTGAGGCGTGCTGCTGGTTCATTTTAACAATTAACATGCTTTCTTAAACAGGTGTACCTCATGGTTGTACATAGAGCAATCCTAGATTGGAGAAACAATGTTGCAATGTCACATGAATTTCACATAAGCTTTTATTGCAATAACTTTGTATTCAACAGTAAGGAAGATTTTCTAAGATTGTGAAGTTTTTAGTGACACCTCACTTGGGGAGTTATGTGCAGTTTTGGATTTTATACCTGATTGGAATTAATGCCTCATAGATGCACTGGGTTGATTTCTGGAATGAAAGATTGTCCTACCAAGAGAGATAAAAATGCTCACTGTCACAAACTATGTATTATTGAGACATACAAAATTCTGAGACAGATTGACAAGGTTGCTTCCTCCAGCCTAAGATTGCCTCAGGTCTGGCCACTTGGAACTGAAATGAGGAGGGATTTCGTTAACAATGGAATTCTCTTTCCCAATGAGCCGAGGATACTTAGGTATTCTGTGTATTCAATGCGTTCAGATGTCTGGACGAAGAGAATCAGAGGCTTAGGAATTCGGCAACCAAATAAACTTGAGGCAGAGGATTAACCATGATATTGAAAGGCAGAGAAGGCCCCAGGGGTTGCAATGGATTAATCCTGTTTCACGTTCTTATGTTTTACAGAAGCATTAGGAAGCAGGTAATGTTCTTCCCTGAACTGGGTGGTGAGAGGAGAAACAGGATCTAGGCACTGGTGAGGGAGTGTGCCTCTGTGAGCAGCGATTCTAAGGAGACCTCAGTAAAAGGAGTGAAAAGTCAGAGTCATCACTGAGGTAGCTTTAGGGCTCTGATGGCCCTGGTTTATTAAATATGGATAATTCCAAGAGTCATTTATCTCTCCCAAACATCCCTATGAAACATGAAATAAAAATTTGAATTATTTAGCATAGGCTATAATTAATACAAAAATTTCCAGGCAGACATGCACTATTTTTATTAAATTTGCTGCCAACTCTCTCGCTTTGATGTTCTATGCCTTGATAAACCAACTGGGAGGGATACAATTTGGAGGAAGGCTAAGCATAAGTTTCAGTGCACACTCTTTAAATAAATTGCAATTCTAGTGTTGAGAAGGAATTGAAAATATACAGTGCACGAAAATGTTTTATAGCACACATTCAGCAATGTTTGTGTGAAGTGTAAGCCATGTAACAGTGCTCAAATCAATTGGGAATGAAGGAAGATTGAGTGTCACTCCACTTCAGTCCAGGATCGAGTTGGATTAGGGAACCATTTACAAGTGCAGCAAAATGAAGCTGTTTTGGGTCGGTGTCGTTTTAATGTGAATGCACCTTTAAGTGACTTGGGCCAAAAATATTCTCAGATAAAAAAAACTAGACAAGTTACCAGAATAAAATGCCATCCTTGGTTGGAATTTATTGTTATAATTAGACAAAGCAAACATTTCATGCGCCACTGATTTGAAATCAGGTAGATTTGTTAAGATGGTAAAAGACTGTACGTAGCACATTTATTCTACTGGTGGCCTGGTTGATTTAGACCCACTGGGCTGAAGATTCAGTAACATGAAAAATCTTGGGAAAGAAACAATCTATGTCATTATAGCTAAAGAAAGTTACATGGTAAGATAAAGTCAAAGTGATGAAAACATTCTTTTCAAGGACAAGTTATCGACTTAAATAGAGCAGCTTGTAAGAACTGGGACAAAAATCAGACAAGTCCAAAGGCAATGAAAGCTGTTATCAGAGCAGCCAGAAGTCTCTGGAGAAGATGATTGCATTTAGCTATGATACTAATACTAAGGTTTTTTTTTCAACTTTATTTATAGTCAGAAGAATAACGTTCTGTACAGGGCTCTTGAAGGATTCTGCATGGATGCCCAGAATAGATTAAATAGCTGATTTGCATCAGTCTTCATTACTGGGTTACCAATTAATATATTGCAGCTTTGCTATTAAAATTGATATCATCTAAATGGATACAGATATAGCCTTGGCTAGAATCCTCGGTCTTAACACATTGGGCTGCTTATCCCTTACCATACGCCCAAGAATGCTCAGAAGGGGGCACTGCACTCTTTAAGCCCCTTGCCTGCTTATTGAAAAGCTTATTGGAGACTTAGATTCTATAAAGGATATGAAAAAGGGTTTTTAGAGAATCTCATTGCAGCTTTCTGACTTCTGACTATGGAATTTCCAGCTTGTTTGTTAATGAATGTTGACTGCAAGCATTTAAAATGGATCTAACAAGATGCCGAGAGTGGCTAAGATAACTTATACATGTTGACTGGGATGTGGAACTGTGCTTTCCAGTCAATGTGACTTCCTGGAATTTAGTTAAGGGGTTTTGGGTTCAAAAAAGAATGTCTCAGTTTTTGTTTTCCTCATCAGGCTGTTTTCTTTGTGGAGGGTGGGATGGTAGTTAACCATGGCATACAAAAGGTATAGCTTGACAGGCTGATCTTTCCCTGCCTTTGTTATCATGTGTGTGTATTACAGATCTGGCTGGTCATTCTACATATAAATAAAGTAGGTGTCATTAATAACATGGCTTTTTCATTTGGGTACATCAGTAGTTTTTCATTTAGATTCATCACTATCACAGATAGACTGTAAAAAGTAGTATGTGCATATAACAGCAATCAATAACAGCAACTATAGCTGACTCTTAAGATGAGGACATGAAATCAAAAGCTATAAGAGCTATTTATTATTCAAAGATTCTTTTTGATACTTTGATGAAAACAACCTCATTGTTAGACAATGAAGTCTGATAAACTGATTGCCTATACATTTATATTGTTCAGCAATTGCACATTGCACAAGTGAGTGACAAATTCATAACCTTAAAACAGCTAGTCAAATCCAGACCCTTCCATCCCAGACTTCCACAGGACGATCTCCTGGACGGTGGCTTTAGTTTGCCTAAGTCTTCTGCACTTGTTACTATCAGTTACTCTGACATTGTCCGTTAATACAACATGCTTCCTGCAATGACTTACTGGATTCCTTTAGATCACCAACACTGGAGATAAAAACAGAAAATGCTGGAAGTCAGACAGCATTTATGGAAACAGAAATAGTCAAAGCTTCAGGTCTGAGATCCTTTGTCTGTTTCTCTATCCACTGATGCTGTCTGGTCTGCTGAGTGTTTCCAGCATTTTTGTTTCTATTTCAGATTACCAACATCTATAGTTCTTTCGTTTGCCAATTTTTTGGAGATTAGCACAAGACCTCAAGAGTCTGTCAATTTTTTCATACCATTTTCTACACTGGGAGAATTGACTTCAATTCAATCAATACAACCAGACATAGCTTCTTTCATTTACAGAATGACCCAAGGCACTTTATAGCGAAATAAAAGGAAGGTAAAATTGCTTCCAAGCTAAAACTGGGAACCTATAGTTGAAAGATGAGTTGAGTTTTCAGAAGATCCTTAAATGGATTGCAGTGTACGCGGTAGTATTGATGATCCTTCACCATCGCTGGGTCTAAATCCTGGGACTCCCTATTCAACAGCACTGTGGGAGTATAATCACCGGAGTACTGCTGTGGTTCAAGTCGTGGCTCACCATCACCTTCTCAAGGACAATTAGGGATGGGCAATAAATGCTGGCCTTTGTGAGCAATGCCCAGTTCCAAAAGAAATGGCGCTCCATCTCCCAGAAGCAGCAGAGCCAAGAAAGCACAGCACAGGAGACTGTGTTGCACGCTAAGCACTGAAACTTTCGTGGGCAGAAACTTATGGACAATATCAGTCCTACTGTATAAATCGCATAGAGAGCCTTCCTGTAACTATTACATGCCAGACATAATTTAAATTAGAAAGGATTTTTTTTACATTTAAGGAAAAAGCTGTATATTTTCCAAAATGCTATGTTTCTGATTATTTAACTGGGATTCTGCCTCATGTGATAATGGGATGAGATAACTCACTTCATGAGTTATGATGAGGTGCATAAGGAGAGCTTTTTTCCACTGACAGGTGAGAAGGTTGGGGTCAATAACTATTATTAATTATTTTAAATCTATGACCTAAGAACCAGAGGGATAATGCGAACAATATTTGCAAGGAGTTGTCAATAATCTGTAACTTACCACTTGAAAAGATAGCAGTACTGGACTCAACCACAGAACATCACTGGTGAAGGGGGTCATTTGTTCTATTGAGACTACACAGGCAGGCCAGCCGACCACTGATGAGCTACTTTCTAGCTATTGGACCAATTGATCAGCAGTAGTTTAAAAGTTTAACAGTAACTTTCAAAAGGAAGTGGATAAAAACTTGAAAGGGAAACATTTGTAGGGTTATGGGGGGGGGGGGGAAAGCAGGAGAGTAGAACTAATAGGATGACTTTTTCAAAGAGCTAGTACAGGCAAAAGAGGTCGAAAAACCTCCTTCTGTACTTCTATGATTATAGATGCAGGGCAGCTGTCATTCTGCGCCGATGTCAGGTTTGGATATAGAGCATACCTGGTTTGGTTCAGCGCAAAGTCGCTCTTTTTCCAGCAGTTTCTGTGTTTCTTGTTCCCAGTATGCCATCAATGCCTCTCTGCTGAATGTTCCTTGAGGAGTTTTGTCTGTTTGGTCTTTCTGCCTAAGCCCAATGGGAACAAACTCGTTGGGGTCGATATTGTCCAACTCCCTCTCCAGTTCCTTCAGCTCATCTGAAGTCAGGGAGGCAAGGATTTCATCCTCGTCTATGTCCTCGTACTTCGACAGTTCTTTTCTGTAACCGAACTGTGACATTTTACAGGTCTGTGCGGTGAAGCAGCAAGTATTTCTAACTGATCAACTTCGGTGGCGCTCAGATTCCCACGAAGCGGCTGAATGGATGTCTGGTTTCCTGCAGGTAACTTTTAAAGCAGCCTCATGGGTTGAGATCATCATGTGCTCGCTCCTCCGTAACAATGTATGAAAGCATGTTCCGTTTTGAGTAACACACGTCAGTCGAAACAGTTCAGCCAAGAGAACAGACTCGGCATCGTATTCGGGCTCGTCACGCCTTTGCAAGTTGGGAAGACTAGCGGTGCCAGTCCAGGAGCCGTCGCATTGCCCACCAGCCGATGACCAGATACAGTTTCCAGGGCTTCCTATCACCCGCCGCTGCTGGCCCTCGCTCCAGACCTTATAAAGCAAAAAGTGATTCATCTCCACAAGAACCATCTATTTTTGAATTAAACTCCAGGCAGATTTGAGGAAAGTTTTAGTGAAGTGCTTGAAAACAGAACTGCGGGGCCAGATTTAGAATTGCAAGGTGAAAAGAACAAAAAAAAAGTTATTTAAAAATAATATTCTTTTTAAAGAGAATACTGATTGTGCGATGAAATGGGGCGGATAAATGGAGAGGCGTGGATTAAAAAAACCCGAGCCACGCCTGTATAATAGGAACCTGTCAAAGTGAGGGCATTCATAGGTTTCACTGGTTGTAGATGTTGTACATTGCAATCCACGCTATTTATAACCTCGTACGTTAAAGCCCGCACATTTATATATTCTGTATCAGACCTTCATGCTATTTATAGATATTGTACTTTAATATTGAGCAGACTTTTCAGATTTAACAATCTGGCCTTCATACGGCGGATCTAATATAATGAAATGCCACAATATTCAAGTAACAATAGGAGAGGTAGACCATTCACCCTAACAAATGTGCTCCGCCGTTCAATAGATCACGGCAGACCCTCCACCTCCCCGCTTTCTCGTTGGGTTTCCTTAAGCTTGGCTCTTATTGCCCAGAAATCTGCCGCTCTCTCGAAAACTCAGCGATGAATGTCCACGGGCTCTGGGGGTGGAGACCGGGTACGTCTCCTCATTAATAGCGGAGATTTATAGTTACGCTCATCCTCCTTACTGACTCCGGCATATGGGCAGTTGTGAAACGGGGTAAAGACAAAATAGCAAACAAAAACCGAAAGTTTTTGAGTCAGGCTGCAACTGAAACATTGGGGGAAGCGGTTAATGTTTCGCGTGCTTTAAATAAGATACATCGACCGTTGCAATGGATCCCATTTGCTGCATTTGAAGCTGGTTTAGGTGTCTGGGTCTGTGTTGTGTGTTATTATTCTTCCCAACTGGTACAATGGCTTGAAGAGGCACCAGAAATAAAACACTGCCTCACATGCTGGAATTTAAAACAATGAGCGAAGTGCTGAGGCACGTAGCAACTGCAAAACTGGAGACGGTTCAACTTCGTCCAGGAAACCCGCTTCAAAGAATTTGATGAATGACGCCTGTTCAGCGCGATTTCAGTGTCCATTCTTTTGTTTTGCAGAATCATTGGGCCGCTGAAGCTTTAATCGTACTGAATTTTATAAAACTTCACAAGTTATTTCTGTTTGGGGGTTTCTTTTACAAGTCATCCGAACTCTGTTTTCTCATTGTGAGTCGCCCGAGTGGGATCACCATCCAGCATTTAAATGCCGTATACACGTGGCTTGTTGCGTTACCAGGGCAAGGAGACGAAACTATATGCAGTTTTGCAGCACAGTCCAATGGTAGCAAGAGTTCATTCATCTCTCTTGTGTACAGTTCTGGTCGCCCAGCTATATTGAGATGGAAAGGGTGCAGGAAAGATTCACGAGGATGTTACCCGGACTGGAGGGCTCGAGTTATAAAGAGAAGCTGGATAGACTGGGGCTTATTTCCCCCCAGTGTAGGAGGCTGAGGGGTGACCTCAGAGAGGTTTATAAAATCACAAGGGGCATGGATAAGGTGAATGGTCACAATCCTTTTCCCAGGGCAAGGGAGTCTAAAACTGGTGGGCAGAGGTTTAAGGTGAGAGGGGAAAGATTTAAAAGGGACCTGCGGGGGAGGGGGTGTAACTTTTTCTGCAGAGGGTGGTGGGTATATGGAACAAGCTGTCAGAGGAAGCTGTAGAGGCAGGTACAATTACAGTATATGAAAGACATTTAGGAAAGTACATGGATAGGAAGGGTTTGGAAGGATATGGGCTAAATGCAGGCAAATGGGATTAGCTCAGGTAGACTTGGTCAGCATGGACAAGTTGGGCCAAAGGGCCTGTTTGCATGCTGTATAACTCAATCACTCTGTGGCTCTATTTGCCCCTCCTTGCATTAAAGGACAACATGGTGTTTACTTTCCAATGCTTGTTAAGTCCAGTTAACATAGAGATTCAAGGAGAATGCTCAAATCTCTCAAAAACTTTTTTGCTTCCTACCAAATACATCTTTCACCTTCTGACCCACTCACAACCTGACTGCGTCCCTTTGCTTCCTCCTCTTACTTACATCCCCACTTTTGGTTAGTTTTCCAACCTGAAAATGACCTATTTATTCTTATTTACTCTCTACTACCAATCTGCTACATCAATACATTAAACCCAACCTCATAGATGACAATGATGTCTTTTGAAAATGAAATATTTGCTGGTTTTTAGGCAGCAAAGAATTTTAAGCTTATAAATGGGATATTAGTGACAGAAGCACCCAATTAAAATGCACATATAAATATGAAAAAAAATCCCATCTTCATTATGTGGCTCTAGTATATGATTGAGTACTGGCCACAATAGTATATGATTGAGTACTGGCCACAATAATGTTAGCCTACAAGTAATCGTTGCAGTTGTCAATAGTTTAGGCAGATGTGTTAGGGATTATTCTGGAGTTACGAAATTATGGATAGCATAATTATGGATTAATTAAAATGAGAACCAGTCTTCAGGAAATGAAACCTGTTCACAATTTAACTTCAACTGATACTTTAAGGCTAATGAAACCAGAATGGGACATTCTGATTCTGTCCCATTGAAACTACGCAGAGGAAAACAATAGATGAATGTTCATGTTAATTGATAGTCATTGAAAACCTCAGAATGAGATCAGGGAAGTCATTAACTGGCCATCTCCTGTATTAACATATTGTTGAAGGCATATCCCTGGCTCTTAATGCACAGTTGAGGACAGGTCTGTTTTGTCACTTAATATTCTGGCCAGTTGTATATTCAGGAAGCCATCCCTCAACACTGTAACAAAGGAGGTATATTTTGGGAGTATGGAGTTTGTGCTCAGTAGCTTTTGGAATAGACACAAGTACTGAATATTCAAAGGGATTCTGCTACTCAGGATGTGCTACCATTATAAAATGTGTATTCTGTAAATTTACCTGACTATATTCAAAATGTTAAAGTACCTGATTATAACCACTGAAACTGTAGTTAATCGTTTATTGTTAACTTTGTGTTCAAACAGTATAAAACATTGTGTCAGGAGAGTGAGACTCTCCAGAAGATCTGCTGTGTAAAGAAAGACTTCTATATCTCCCAGTTACAGCTTCCGTGTGGCTGAGTTTAGTCAGTCACAAGAAGATGTACTATGCTCTGCACCATGGAAAGAAAGGAGCAATCATCAAGTAATAAGTTCTCTCTCTCTCTGGTAGAATGATTTGATGTGTATTTTTAATACAGAAAATTTTTAATTATGTTGTAACAGTTAAGAAACCTGGATGTTATTTAAGGCTTTATGAATGTTTCAATCACAGTTAACTTTTAAGAAAGTGAGACAAAATAAAGGAAAATAACAAAGATTCTAGTTTCTGAATGTTCTGCTCACGGAGAAGTAAAACATAGTTGACAGAATGAAGAGGCATTTCAATGGAAATTGTTTTGGTTTCCAGAACTGAAGAGAATCATAAATGAATGCTTGCCAGCAGTTCCAGAAATTAAGACAGCAAATAAATCGACTGCATGCACTATCCAAGAACAAATGGAGGAAACACAGCAGGCATCGCAAGAGAAAAGCCATTGGTGGTGAAAATAATGAGCTCAAAGTCAACAGCTAGATAAAAGACAGCAATAACACAGTATCAGTGATCAATATACCCTCACCGTCATAATAAATCTGAAAAGACGTATGTAGATTTTGGTAATTTAAAATATTTATTTTAGGTATACTTTTCAGTTAAAAGTTTCATTCCATAATTGTAATTTGTATTGAGTTTACTCTTTGATTTTGATGCAAGGTCATCAAAAAGGTCTATAACGTAAAGATATTGATGTCGACATTCATTATTACAAGAGTCCACTTCCAAATAGTCCCAAAATTGCAGTTTAACAAGCATTAAGCACAGCCCTTTATGAATATTAAACAAATTCCTAATCACAGCCTTCATCCTCAGAAAACTGATCCTTAGACTATTTTCCACTCACCCATATGCTGCTATATATGCACTGTGTATGATTAGAAGAAATGCTTTTACTTAGCATTTTAAGGGATAAACTTTCTTCCCACAAATGTGTTTAGTGTTTTCATAAGAGAGCTCAGATTCCTATTTGAAACATAACCTAATTTCCAAACATGGAAGCAGCCAGGAATATAAACATTTACCCAATGTAATAGAGATAAAAGGGGATTTCAACTGAAAAAATAGTTGGCAGAACTGTATTGCTGAAAATAGTATAAGACATTCATCACAGATACGTTGGTTACATCTTTGTATTGAATCCTTCAAGATAATGTATTACTGAATAGTAAAACACAAATGAGTTGCCCGTAAGCTGTGCATTCTTGCAGTGAGTTACTTCAGGAGGATGCAAAGTTCTGCTAGCTTCAGCAACAACAAAGCATTGAAGGATCCAAACAGAATAGCCATATTTAAGAAGTTGATAGTGCTATGTGGTTTTAATAAGTGTTGCTTCTTCTTAGGTACAGAAAATGCAGGGTTTGAAAAAATAGTGTTACTATTCTGGCTTTTAACAAGCATAATTAAAGTTCAATTCAACTGTATTCCATCACCCAATTTCTTTTGTTGCTGGAATGAACACATATATATGTAGTTCCTTACATGTCCCAACACCATCTTGCATAGGGTGTAGCTTTACCACAATACTTTATCAAATGAATTATTAAATGAGGTATTGCACAGATTATGAAAAAGAGCAAAAGGCAACAAAAATATACAGCAAAATCTGCAAAACATTTACAGGACAATTTTACAGGAAATCAGAAAGACAGGAAGGATTATAGTCTTGCTAGGAAAAACTAATCTTCCCATTCATCATCATCATCAAAATCTTCCTCTTCATCTTCATCCTCATCTTCATCTGAAAATATATTATTGCAATTAGTTTAGACAGTGAATAACATGACATATTTCAAGATATTTCATTTTACTTTTTCATTTATGCAGCATCTTGAACAGAGGCAAAACTCAGCGTGCTTTCTATCCATAATAAGAAAGAACAATTATTGAGACAGGTGGAGTAATTGGGCTGTGACCAAAAGCCTGGTCAAAGATGATTTAAGAGGAGGATATTTGAGGCAGGGAAGGCTTTATCCTTCCAAAATATGGACCCAGAAAGCTGGAAGCATGTGTGCCAATGGCAAGAGGGGAGGAGTAAAAAAGATGGAGACTCCAGAAAGTGATAGGGTGGTGGAGTTTAAGAAAGGGTGTGGTGCAACCATGAAAGGGTTCAGTAATGGGATAAAAATTAAAATGTGAAATATTGGTTTCCAGTCTCCCAGAATGATTCTGTAAAAACAGGAATGATGGTATATGACAAAAGTTAAGATGATCATAAGTCCATGAAGGGTAGAGATAGAAAAGAATTGATCATGTAACTGGGATTAGAGTTGACAAGATGCGAATTGGCAGAAGGGTTGAGGAGGACAACATTACTTCAGTTGAAGTAATTTCTGCTGCAGAGAATATGGGATCAGAAAAAGACTGACACTACAAGTTTGAGCAAGACTAATGCCCTGGCTGAACTCTAAGGTAGGATTAGGTGATTTCTGGAAAAGTTTATGAAAAATAGAAAGAATTTTTTTGTTCTCCTCCGGTTGATTGCCAAAGATAGAGTTGATAGACCCAAAAGAAGAGCATAAAAATGGTCAATATTTGACACCATTGAGGTAGAGCACGAGGAATTGCATAGTGGACAGAATGATCATACAAATTGTCCTGACCAATTTTTGTTTTGGGACACTGAATTAATTCAATGGTGAGGGCAAGAAGAATTCAGATTGAGATTGACAACTTGGATGGACAATGGAATGTCTTTGGGCAGAGCCCACAGGTCCTAAGGAAGAACATGTTAGGATGGGGCTGTGGACAACGTGATTTTAAATGGAAGTTAACAGTAAACAGTGTTCATTGTTTAAAAGAGAAAGGACCAGAGCAAGGCAAAGTAAAAGGCATGATTTAGTGATTAATGCCATACTGCATTTGAGTATTTTGGCTGCAGTACTTGGTGACACACTTAGCCAGAAAGACTTCAATAAAGAACAAGGTATCACCACCTAAGAATCAAGTTTCAGGCAAAGCCAGGTCACCCATTGAACTCCATTGCTCAATCTATTAACCAGATGGCTGTGTAAGCATTGGCATATTCATCCCTCCACCTCTCTGCAACTCTGCAGTAACAGTATTCTTTGCTAGTTTACAGGTTGGGCTTTGCACCTCAGACTGCTGCTGTAAAATATTGCTAGATGATTAATGAAATATTAACCAGACATTTGTGAAACTTTGTTAATCTAAAAGACTTTTTTGTTATTAGACTGCATTAATAAAGCATTACTTTTCATAGTAACAGCGATCACTACCTTAGCTATTGTACAATGGATGTTTAGTTTTAAAATTAGTGTTTAAAAGTCAGTCTTCATTGGAGATGATAATCCTGACTATTTAAAAATCCTACCTGAAGAGTGAATGGCTTTACTCCTTTTCTGCATCACCTCCATCAACGCTCCTACAATCCCTGCTGTAGGCGTTGAAGGAGAAGAAGAATCCTGGTCATTTACCTACAAAAGGAAAGGATGCAACATTTGCTGAAGTCTAAAATATGAAATACTTTGCACTTCTGTTTAAACAGTTACTTGCAAACTGGGATGACCTGCAATTGAAGTCCCAACAGCACTTTTTGTGAATTGTGCGAATCTTTGACCTAAATATTATGTTCGCAATTAGTAGCAAAAATAAACACATTTTTACAAGTTCCAATTTTCATCAGTCTCAATTGAGCAAGCTCACCATCATTAATTTTTTACAGCATTATCAAACCACACCCAAAGTTACCTTGAAACAGAAAAACGTTAGGTTTTAAGATTCAAATGAACATGAGGGCCTGTCAAAAATGCAGGTTTTATGAAACATCCCCTCAAGCCCGATTCAGCCATTTAAAATAAACACTGCTGCAAAACATTTCAGTTGTTTTTAAGTTCTATTAACAATGCCTTATAAAGATTTGTTTTATACATGTACTTTTCAAATAATAATGCAGTCACAATTTTGATTGATCACACAGAATATTTACTTACAGTCTTGAGTTGTATACCCTGTCGTATTTGGTCTAACAGTGCATCTCTGCCCGAGCAAGACACTGGTCGATTGCTCTGCTCAACTTTCTTTAACTGAGTGCCTTCTCTGATTTGATCCAGAAGAGCAGACTTGCTTCCAGTAGATGAAGGACCAACATCACTCTCGAGCATTGCAGGGAGTGGAGGGGGGCCAGGTGGTGGAGGCGGCGGTGGAGGTGGTGGTGGTGGACCAGAAGCTCCTGGACCTCCAGGTGCAGGATGCGGTGGAGGTGGTGGTGGTGGGGGACCTGATGGTACTGGTGGAGGTGGTGGATATAATCTACTGGGAGGTGGTGGTGGTGGTGGTGGTGCTCCTACCCCTGGCCTCGAAGGTGGAGGAGGTGGGGGAGCTGCAGATGGAGCAACCGATGGGGCTCTTGAAGGGGGTGGAGGAGGTGGTGCACCTCTGCCACGAACTGGTGGTGGTGGAGGGGGTCCTGAACTATGTGGAGGAGGGGGTGGTGGTGGCCCCCCTCTGGAAGGAGGCGGCGGTGGTGGGGCTGAAACAAACCAAGAAAATTGTAAGTATTCATTGAATCACACTGGAGCACAGTTACCAGCAAGGAAACGAAGAACACTGTGGACACCTCATTGTTAACAATACTTAAAACTAATTTAATTATGTCTTGAATTTTTAAAAAATATACATTTTGAGTGAAAAAGTATCCTCATCTTCCACTCTATGCTTCAAAGTCAATAGACTATTCCCTATAGTTCCCAACACCTCTACCAGAAACATCTTCCCACTTGTCCTCTCAGGGAGTGTAGGAAGCACTTGTGGTACCCCGGTTTACTCTCAATCAACCACTAACACTCCTTATAGAAACTTAAGAGTACAAAAAGGCTGCACATCCCAACAGGTTCATGCTGGCTAAGAGCAGGAACCTGTCAGACTGGTACCACTTCTCTGCTCTCAGCCCATATCCTGGGTTAATATACATCAAGTACTCTCCAGATACTTCAAATATACTGAGGGTTTCTGCTTTCACTTCTCTTTCAGGATGTCATGTGAAAGTTTCTCCACAACTCCTCCAATCCTCTTCACAACCTGAAATCTATGCATCTTAATTCATGAGTACTAATGCAAATAAGTTGCTCTTATTCATTATCAAGGCTTATGATATTTTTATGCAAGTCCATGCAATCTACCCTCAGCCTCCTTTGTTCTAAAGACAGCCTAGCTAATCGAGCCTCCTAACTAAACTTCTCCAGCCCTGACAACATTCTTGTAAATACCCTCCAGGCACACTAGTACTATAACATCCTTCTTGTACAATAGTGAGCACAGCTGCATTCTAGGCTTGGTGTAACTGATGTTTCATCCAACCTTCGCATGCCTATTCTTTAATGCTTTAGCCAAGGTAGCCTTAACCACCTTATCATAACTATTTTGCTACCTTCAGGCAGCTCCAGACATTTATCTTCCAGTCTCTCCGTTTCTTTAAACATCTGTGTTCTACCACGTTTTCTCTTGCCTTGTTTGCTATTCCACATTACATTTGCTATTTACCAATTACTTTGATGTCTCCCCCAAGCAACAAGATTTTCCTTCTGTATCATCTGTAAACTTTAGTCACTGACATTAACCTCCAAAAAGAAACCACCACTAAGCACTGCAGAAGGCCTTACAAGCACCCACTGCTCATTAACTTCTGCTTCCTGCCACTGTGCTGGTTCTGCATAAAACTTGCTGCTCTCCCTTGAATCTGATGGGCTTTCACATTTGTAAACACCTGGTACCAATTTCTCCAGCCTTTCACCCTGTCACAGGCCTTCCTTCTTTCTCCGCATCTTAAAACTTGATTTACCATAGCTTTTCAAATTCCAATGAGGTCACTGAATTGAAACATGGTTAATATTTTGGTGCCTGATCCGTTGAGATTTCCCAGCACTGTTTTTATTTGCAGCATTTTGCTTGGATACCAGGATTATTTTTAAAATTAAAATCAATGTGTACCTACTGAAGTAATAAAGGAGCTCTTGTCCCCAGAAACCACCATTTGCAAAGGACAACATGCTTTGGGATTTCCTGAAGTTACTACCAACTTCACAGCAAAATGAGATTTAGTGAGCATACAGCACACCATGCAGCTCTATTTAGAATTCTAGCAAATAGTGGTAACAAGCACAAAGTCAATTCACAGCCCTGCTTGTTAACGCCACAAAGCATAAAACCCTAATTTGAGATATTTCTACTAAACCATATTGAAAAATTAACATTCATATTGTTTAGTTATAGGATGCTTAACTTTAAGTTATAGCACAAAACAATGTTAAGGGCGTGGCAGACTACATCAGCACCCTGTTAGAAATCTGCTAGTGGATAAGGATCAGAGAGAGAGAGAATGCACACACTTGGCACATGAGTAACTTTTTTTTAAATTGAAATGCATTAAAATCATTTAAAATGTGACGATGCCTAACAACAAGCTTATTGATCGATTAAAATACAAAGTGCCTCTGTGCCATCCATTACGCAAATCAAACTCCCAGGCAATTTGCATTAAATAACATACTTATCAGATCCAATGTGATAGGATTTGAAAGTTTGGCAAATCTTATGCATCAAAAGAATTTAATCTTGTTTTCTGATGACAAAAACGTTTCTTGTCGTCCTTCAGTTTCTGCTGTGCAAGGGCTCAGGATCTGCACAACAGCCTAGTTCTCTTTATCGCATGTATTTTTTTTCAAAGAAACTTATTAAGGAATGCGAGTGTAAATAATGGATTTAATCCAATTGCAATTGGATCGCTTTTTTAAAAATAATCTATTAAATTTATGCGAATCATTGCCAACAATATCCTCTGGGTGGGAAAGAAATCCTACCTGGGATATTCCATTCCTACTGTTAAAACAAATCTGTATACAGTTTTAAGTGTTGATAGAATGTAGACACTGTTGACTATTAGCAATAAACACTCCAGAACAGACATTTTTAATGGAGGAAACCTGACAAAAGGAGCACAGGAAAAGCAGTGAAACATGAAAATACTACCTTTAACTGGACCTTGTTTATTTATTAAATGATACAATTGAGAAAATATTTGATTTGCCTTGCTATGTTCCATATTACCAAGATTGTCAAACTAATAAAAACACTGTACATATTTACAGAGTGAAATGTACAACAACAAAGTAAGTAAGTTGTAGCAGAGGGTGCTATATCTCCTGACTCAAATAAAGTAATCCGCTTCAGAGAGAAATCCTAGGAGTCCACTTATTATTCTGTTCTCACAATTAAAGTCAGTGATCTTGTGGCCATGCAGGTTGAAATTAGAAGGTATTAATAAGGCCACGTTCCAAGTAGGAACCAACAAATTAGACGTCCAAAGGGGTATGGCAATTTGGATATAACATCCATGCAAGTCGTGGAAAATAAATGAAAAAGATGCACAAGCCTCCTAAACCAAAGATATTGGCCAAACTGCTGATTACATGCACTAGAACGAAACTAAGCATTCAACAAAACTCAAAATATAATGAACTTTGCACAAAGAACAGGCCTAGTCAGGTAACAATTTGAAAACCAATATCAAAGATAATAATCTGCACAATGGAAGTTTTTCTTAAATAGAGTCTCAACCAACCAAAAGAAAATCTAGAAACTAACAAATTGTAAGTCTTAGTTCAGAATGTGATCCCTGTGGATCCTATACATAGTACCAAATATTGTCTTTGCTCCTTGACAGGATCAATGTGAACTAGTACTTATGAGACAATGGAGGAAAGGAAACAAGGGAATGCAATCAAATAAATCTTGTTTCATTTACAAATTATGCTTTACTTCAACCTGAAGTTGACAGGATAGAAGGACAACTGAAGGGCTTAATCCCGAGTTGTGCAGTATCATCACATTCTGCCTACTGCAGTATTTTGAAACAAGACTTTACTCCAGAAGGAAATGTACCCAATCCACGACCAACCAGAAGTCATTCTACACCCAGGACTATTTCTGTAATCTTTATCTTTGCATTGGAGCAAGTTGTTCCTATAGAGATGTAGTTGCAATAAATTCAGCTACATCAGCAAAATTAACTAAAGGGCAGAATTCACTCAGTTTCAGTTGTGTACATGTGCCTAATGCATTTTAATACAGAATTCCCAAAAGGATCGCTGCAAAGAAGATTTGGTTTCTTGAATGGTGGTCCAATACCTATTTAAATTAGGTAAGCAGGTAGTACTCGAAATTCCTGGGAATGGGAAGAATAAAAACCAAACAAGAATTCCACAGAAAATTATGAAAATTGCAAAATCCACATGAATTTTGAACTGGTGTATAAATCACAGGCTATTATTTTGAGGCTGATAGCCAAAGCTGTTTTCCTATATTTTTAATCAGTATATCGAGAACATATATAAACAACAAGAAAACAATTTCTAAAAGGTGCACACAAAAGGCTAACTCTCAATAAACAGGGCATTGATAAGTCACGAGTTCAAGATAATTACTACATTATGGGAGGGGTGGGGGGAGGAGGAAGAATGTGGACTTCTGGCAAAATCACAAGATTTAGCATTTAAGTGTAATAAGTATGGAAAGCAGGAATCTTCAAAATCAACTTTAATTGTTAGGGCATTCCTTTCACACGGTATTATGCTTTGATCTATGCAATGTTTCTGAATGGAAACTGCATGCAAGTACATACTTCGGTCAATTACCTACCATACCACTGTGGTGAACCTATAAAATTAAAGGGAAAAGATACAACTTATGTTGTGCTAAGAGTAACTAGAAGCAGGTATTCAAGGGAATGTCAAAGAGCTGGTATCCAGAACAGAGAAGGAAATTATAGCATCATTCTTCATTACATTTTTCTGAAACTAGAATTATAGACTAGAGAGTGGCATGAGACACCCTTGCAAAATGAAATGAAGCACATTTCAACAAAGGGTGTGGTAAAAACTCCAGGCCTGCACATACACTGATCCTTAACATGGAAGGTGTACATGAAGACAAATACTAAAATATTGAGATTTATAAAAGTGCTCTAACTTTAAAGGTTATTGCATTTATACATAGCACATTGTTCCAAATAGAAAAACCCTTGAAGAGACTGTGGGTCAAAGACAGAACATTATAACTTCAATTCTCTAACCTATGCAGGATGCTCATCACTTGGAGGATATAAAACACCTGCACACAATTTGGACACTCTGTTAAAAGGAGAATATTACAGCTATAGTAAAGCTACAACAAATGTTCATTTTCCTCCATAGATGCTGCCTGACCTGCTGCATTCTTCCAGCATTTCGTGCATGTTTCAACAAATATTCATTAATGTGAAGAAAGATTTGAGAAGAGCTAGCCTTTTCATTAGAACAGATGAGGTGTCATTCAGAATTGTTAAAAGTATACTTCTACTGGATGGCTAATCAGTAACCAGTAATCAGATGTATAAACTTGGTTCTAAAGAGCAAAGGTAGATGTTACAGCAATTCATTTCCTTATTTAGAGAGAAGATTAAAAATATCCCATGGAGAAAAAAAAGAGTGGAATATTTTGTCATAAACCACCATTGATTCAGATAGCAGCTTAAAGGAAGGTACATTAAAAAAAGCAATGAATAAACAGGAAAGCAGATTAAATTACGCTTTGCATTTGGAGAAAAACAATGATACAGATAAAGGGACAATTGTTCTGTTTTTAATGTAACATTTTGAATTTGCAATGGGGTTAGTATTGATTGGGATTAGAAGTAGCATGTTCAGGAGTGTATTTTAGAATGCATTCAATACAGTTTCCTACATTGGTATGGTTGTACACTGACAAAGAGAAAATGAAGGAGGCAAATAACTAATGTTGACATTGGAAAACAATTGAGAAATACAAATCACAGCATAATTAAACTCATGCGGTATAAAAGCTTAAGAATAAAGGCAAGGTGCTAGAGTGGAAAAAGGCATAATCCACTAAGGCAATTAGGAATTTGGCTCAAACTAACTGGGTGGTAAAGTTAGTGAACAGAACCAGGGAAAACTTGGAAATCTGAGCTGAACTAGAGTATAAATGACAAGGCAAAAAGGTGCAAAATGAATAGATTGCAAGATTAGTGAAGGTTAAAACTAAGCAGAAACACAAATTATGTGATGAAAGTATGATTAATAATCTATATTAAAAATGTTATGTCAGCATATGTTCAATCATTTTTTTTTCCCTATGGCAACTTTCTACTTCTAATGGGAATTACTTACATTTACCTGTTCAATTATTCTCACACTATACTTGGTCCTGAGTGCAGTGTCATGGGCAACAAACTATCACGAAAGATAAATAATATAAAGTGCAATGGATAAAAGATTAAAAACGTAATTAGCAAATATCAAAAGAAATAGGGTAGCTTTTGTAAGCATAAATAATTAAGGATTACTTGCAGACAGTGAAAATCTATTTGCTGAGAATAAAAACATGGCAAGATAAATTAAATATTTTGCATTTCAAGGAGAGATGTGAGAAAAATGATACAGATAGATTAAAGTTGGTGCAGAAAAGCAATTGCTTCCATAATTGAAAGCTCAATGAGAGTGGAATGCATGAATAGTTCAACCCTCCTTAGATATGGAAAACATACCAGAGGCTTGTAGGATAGATTGTAGGATCAGAGGTTATGTACCTCATTAATCAACAATGGCTCCAGTTAGGCGTCCAACTATCTGGACCTCCAACACCTGAGGACAGCTTGTTACTTTGAACTTCAAAACTCAATTTGTGCCAGTTCCCTTCAACTAAGGTCCGTGCACTAACTCATCAGGTTTGATTCACAGCAAGGCAACATCTTATTTCTAGAAATTGGTCTTCAAATCCTTTCATGGGCTTGCCCTTGCCTTTTGCTGCAACTCCTCCAGCCGCGTAACTCTGTGCTCTTCCAATTCTGGTCTCTTGTGCATCCAAGGTTAATCATTCCACCATTGTCAACTGTTTTTACTGTTCTAACAAGTTTGTCACTCTTTTAACATACCGACTAAAAACAATCTCCAATTAAGTTTCTGGTCACCCATCCTATTACCTCTTGGGGCTCAGAAACAGAGGTTAGTCTTTCTAGGAACTCCAATAGGATGGTGCACTACATTATGAGTGCTACATAAAGACATCATTACCAGGGTGAAAGTGTTTAAAGAAATTTATGTATAGCATTTAATAAATTGTAAAGATGGCTAAGAATATCACAAAGAATTGTAGAAGGGTTAATAGGCTGGACAAAAAAGTAGCAGAGGTGATTTAATACTGATCAGATGATATATTCTGGGTGGGAAGGAAGGAAATGTAGTTTAAAATTCGAAGTGAAAGGCACTTAAACACAGATGAAGAAAGATGATAAAAATAAGCACAGTGTACAGATGCAAAGAAATAATAATAAATTTACAAGCAGCAATTTTTTGGCCACACGTTACCATTTTCATTTCAGTACACTATAAAAAAGGAATTAGAGTGTTAAAATATACAGGGTGGATTCACCAAAGATGGAGATCTAGTTATTAGGAGCAAATAGAAATTTTAGGATTATTTTCACTGAAGCATTAAAAGCTGTCAATATTTATAATGAATAGTTTAAAATGATGAAGAAACAATTTCCTGTCTTTAATAAGAGAGAAGGGATAATTTTTTCCAAGGTGTTATAAATTGAAGATGAATTGGAAGAAATTACTTGATCATCTTGCCCCCAAAAAATGCAAGGGTCACAATATTATTGAAATCAAAAGATTATACTGTAAAAAATGAAATTTCAATTCAAAGAATAAACTACTGTTTTGGGTTTCAACACTGTTGACTAATTTCAATGTCAAGCAAAGTTTTAATTCTGAAAAGCACAGATAAATGTGAAAATTAACTTACCCTGTCGACGCAGCTCATTTTTCACAGCTTCAACTCCTCCCTTTTTCTCAATAAAATCATATATAATTTTTGATGTTTCTTTGTCCTTCAGCTGTGACTCAGAAATACCACACATGTCAAACAGATGTTTTAATTCTGGATCCAGATTATTCAGCTGTAAGTAAAACCAACATAAATATTTAAGCATCAGTTAAAGTTGATTCAACAAAAACCACAAAGTAAAATACATTAAGTGTCCCAATGAAGGCTGTATCTGAACACTTGCTATGTAGATAAAGGAAGTTCTGGTCAACTACACTGCACAATTATCAAGAAGAATCGCACTCAGTTAGGATTAGGAATCCTCACCCAATTCTTAAATGGGTATTGCAATGTTTTTCCTTTCGTATAAAGTATTCCAATCTAGCAATGTCACTTACCCCCAATCTCATTCTTTACCACTTCTGAGCTTGCATTTCTCAACAATGTTAGCATTCAATCCAAGTATCACACCCTAGATCTGTCTATAATTAGCACTAGGAATAGGACCAGAACAACATATATAGGAAATGAAGTTTTACACAAATCTAATGCTTGATCTTAATTGCAATTTAAAACTGATGAAACAAAGCAATACAGGCTGTCCCCAGTTACAAATGCCTGACTTATGGACATCCATGCACATGGACAAGCTCCCATAATATTTTTAAATTCAGAAGTCCGACATGCATACATATGCTCTTTCCTATGAATGGCAGAATTGGTTTCCCCTCTCTCTCTCCACTTTTAGTAACTGTTCTTTCTTATCACTCTTATGTGCTTTTGATGCCATTCATTACAATGCTGTGGAGATATGGTCAATAAATCAAGTGATTTTTGTGTATTTTCTGACTTGCAGACAAAATCAACTTAGGGACATCTATAAAAACAGAGGCCATTTGTAGCCATGGGATGGCCTGTGTCACTCTGCATCTAGCAATTGGCTAATGAGCATTTGATTCTTGACAATTTTTATTTTGATAGGTATTCATCAGTTACATCAATCTAGCTCCAGTTTGCAGATTTATGATATAATAGTTTATCCAATCTACTTTACAGTTGGAGGTATGTTGACTACATGCGAACAACTGATGTATTTAAACATCCTGTTTGAAGCTACAATTAAGAGCTATCAGCACATATGGTTTTATCTCACAAGTACTCTTCATTTTCTGTAAGATAACTGAGAGGAAATGTTTGTATATCACTCTGAAGCTGCTTAATTCAAATCGAAACCTTGGTCATATACAAAAAAAGACCCTTTTCAACTCTATTGTGAAACTGTAATTAATATCAAACCTTAGCAGAAAGGCCAAATACATGCCATTTAAAAAAAAATCCAAAGGATGACTCTACAATTCCTTCAGGAGACAAGTAACAACAGACCTCATTTTCCAAAACATTTTTCCCCATGTGTATTATTTCATGGAATGAAAGGGATAAAGCACAGTTGCAGCAATATTTAAGTGCATACTGGCAATGAAGCACAAAGCAAATTTATAATACTGAGCTGTTTCTATCTGAATGTATGGTAATACACCTTAGTTATCCAGATATGTCCACTGTTGATCTCAAAATAGACTTTTATTACTTACATCAAAACCTGTGTTTGGGTCCCAGCCAACATGTCCTATATGCCTATAAGTAAAAGATATAGATCTTATTCAACTTTCAATAAAAAAAATTAAAGTTATATTTTAAAAGAGGCCCTTTTAAAGCAGCACTAGTATGATGGAAAGAAATATAGGATAGGAGATGGCTATTAATCTAAATTCAAAAGAGCATAGGATAATTTTCCCTTTAATACTCTGAAACTAGTGACAGGCTAGTACAACAGATAATGGTGTTGCTCCAGTGCATTTTCCGAAGGCTATTCTTCAATTGCTGGTAGCCAAATGAACTGCAGGTAAATACACAAAATCTAATCCAGCTTTCCTGTGGAAATGCTTATATATACAAGCCTCAAGTGCGGACTGATTGGAAAGCATGAGGGAAAAATCAGCTGATATTTTTCCTCCCTGAGGAATAAAAGTTAGTATAGAAGCCATTATGAGAACAGGTAGTTTGAGCAATTCAGATTCAGTAATAATGTGTTAAAAATATTACAGGATTATTTTGTTTTAGTTTCAAAGCAGTCAGACCAAACATAAATTCACAACTTTCTTTTCCTTAAATTCAATGCAATGAATTTTAAAATATAAGTGGTGAGAATGGTTGTGTTCTTATAAAATTTAGAAGATTCACGAGTATCAAGAATTTTACATTTACCTTGTTTAAATGGCTAAAGAAAATAGTTACAAATTCAGTATTAATAGATTTCCCAAAGTTTCATTATGGAAGTAAAACCATGAAATGATTCTTTACACAATGAATTAGGTAAGTTACAAAAAGGGTTTGTTGAGAGTTCCGCACAGATGATTAAGTAACCATGGAATTATGATTTCCTTAGCAACTAAATGCTTTTAGTATAAAGCAGAAAAACAAAACATCGGAGATGCCACAATTTTGTGGTCCTCAACCATTAAGCAGAGAAACCGTAGTCAAAATTACATAAAGAACGATTACAAACCACATAAGAGAGATTTCTATACATCATTTGTTACTTTATTATATTATTAAATTCAAATTCTCTCTTTTAAAGATAATATAAAATGGCACCTTATCGTTCAGGATAGAGATACTTTGCACCAATGTCTAGTGATATAACTGGTGTACATGAAAATGGCATAAATAGAAAGAATTTCAACCAATTAACATGTAGACAGCACAGCTAATTTTGAGTGCTGAAACAGTTAGAGAATGCCAAATTTGAAAGGTAAAAAGTAAAGAAAAACAAGAATCAATTTTTATTTGAAACAATTTATAGTGAGTTGGTGGCTTTATGTACATTTAATTGCAATTATAGTTTAAACTTTAGACATGGTATTCAAAGGAAACCCATCCACAACAATGCAGTTAACAACTTGCAGATATTCCCTCACGTTTATGCAAACCAAGAATTTAAACTTCGGAAATGCACTTTCACTGTTTTTTTTAAACTACCAACAAGATGCTCACATGTATTTAATGTGCTGCAAACATTTTGCAAGTAGAAAAACTGAGGTAGGAATGGAGAACTATACAAACCAAACAGCTCAGTGTGTGAATCACAAAACCCCTTGCAGTTTCATAAGTCTGAGACTTTCAGTCAGAAAAGCATTAGATTTTACTGATTAACCATTAGTTCACATAAAACCATTGAAAAAAAAGTTGAGATTAACATGCAGAAAGGAATTTTAAAAGGTCATTTGTTTGTACTGAACCATCAAAAACGCTTACTGGAAGTTACTTGGTGTGCCAATGTCCGCCTTAGTCAATTTCTTCTTTTTACCTTTTGCTTTCTTCTTATCTTTGGCATATACAAAATTGTTAACTTGTGCATTATATCGAACATTGGTAATTTCTGGATTCTTAATGTCAACTGTAGCCATAGGAAGAGAAGGCCCTAAGAAAAAATAAGACATAAATTACTCATTTGCTCACTAATTCCTGGTTTCCTATGCCCATACTTCCTTCTTTGACTAAGAGTCCACTGACAATTTAAATAAATAGTTCTTCTTGTACTTTAATTTTTCTTTCTGAGTGATCTTTATACTCAGTTCTCGTGTCTTGATTTACCATCTGAACCATAGTGCCTTGGCTTGTCCTTCTTAGAAGGCTGTAATATGGTTTACCGAATGATGAAATGCTGCTCCTCAAGCTTACGTCAAGATACTCTTAAAAAGTACAGGACAGAGGTCAGACTGCAAGTGGGACAAGAAATAAAGTAACAGGGGATCAGAAGATCAAGATAACATTTATGGATTGAAAGAAGGTCTTCCCCAACATGGTTACCCAATCTGTGCATGAGCTCCTTAATGTAAGGAAGACTACTGTGAGATGTTCAGTACATTAAATTATTATTTTAATTGGTAATCTGTAAGGACTGTGACAGTGGAAAAGGAGGTAGTAAAAGGGTAGCAGTTGCTTGCACAGGATGGTGCCAAAAGGGAGCTCATCAATAACTAATCTCCCTACATATCACCATTTTAACTCTATAAAGGCAAAATCCGTTTTATCAGAACTATTTTTTAAATAAGCCAAGCATTTAAGTGCTTTTACTTTTTGGTATCTTCTGTAACTAATACAACATTGAAGACTCAAACTCAGTACGTCCTTCAAAAATTGTTTCCCAGTACAATCAACCAACTTGCACGTGAAATTTCTTCACAATTGGTAAATTGATTGAAAAGTGTACAAATTACATTGAAAACAATGGATTTAAAACATACCTTTTAGTTTAGATCTGTTCTTCTGTACATGTGAGATAGAAGTCGTATTGTAATTCACTATCATCCTCAAACAAAGCAATATAAACTTAAGCACCGAGTTTTCCCCAATCATTAACCAACAAATTTATTCAGCAGATAAATTTAACAAAAAAAAATCGGAGGGTTCTGGCACACGTTCATGATGGGTTATAATTTGGAAAGAGAGAATGTGAAACACCTATTGACACCAAAATTAAAATATGCTTTTGTTGGAAAAAAAAAGAACACTTTATTTGCTTCTAAAGTAGATAAGAAATAGTTTCACATTTGGTCAAGAATCAAGGAAATGCCACGATGGTACATGGCCCACATGACTTTACAAAAGACCATTTTTAACTTATCAGATTATTCTACTCCGAAAGAAACTTTTCTGGTCCATGTCATTTAAATTACAATATGTACCAATGTGACCTTGGAAACTTGCAATTAATTAAAAGATGGGATCTCAATTAATAAAATACCTGTATGAGTAATTTCTGAGGTACTACGGGCAACAAGCCTCAACACCTATTATACATTTAACAAAAATGTTGCCCATGAAATCCAGAAATGCTGGGATTGCAACCCTCACGTTCAAAATATTCTGGACAAAACCACATTTAATCATTTGACCAATTAGAACATAGAACATTATAGCACAGGCTCTTCGGCCCACAATGTTGGGCTGACCTTTTAACCTACTCTTAGATCAATCTAACCATTCCCTCCCACATATCCATTTTTTTACCATCCATATGCCTATCCGAGTCTCTTAAATGTCTCTAATGTATCTGCCTCTACCAGCACCCCTGGCAGTGCATTCCATGCACCCACCACTCTGTGTAAAAAAAAAACTTACCTCTGATATCCCCCCTGCACTTTCCTCCAATCACCTTATGCCCCCATGTTAGCCGTTTCCGCCCTAAGAAGTCTCTGGCTGTCCACTAAATTTATGCCTCTTATCATCTTGTACACCTCTTTCAGGTCACCACTCACCCCTCCATCACTCCAAAGAGAAAAGCCCCAGCTTGCTCAACCAATCAGGCAGCATCCTGGTAAATCTCCTCTGTACCCTTTCTAAAGCTTCCACATCCTTCCTATAGTGAAGTGACCAGAACTGAACATAATATTCTAAATGTGGGGGTCTAACCAGAGTTTTAGAGCTGCAACATTACCTTGCGGCTCTTGAACTCAATCGCCCGACTAATGAAGACCAACACTCAATACGCCTTTTAAACAACCCTATCAACTTGTGTGCAACTTTGAAAGATCTATGGACTTGGACCCCAAGATCCCTCTGTTCCTCCACACTTCTAAGAATCCTGCCATTAACCCTGTATTCTGCCTTCAAATTTGACCTTCCAAAGTGAATCACTTCACACTTTTCCAGGTTGAACTCCATCCACTTCTCAGCCTAGCTTTGCGTCCTATCAATATCCCATTGTAACCCTCGATAACCTTCGACACCATCCACACCACCAACCTTTGTGTCATCTGCAAACTTACTAACCCACCCTTCCACTTCCTCATCCAAGTCATTTATAAAAATTACAAAGAGCAGGAGTCCCAGAACAGATCCCCGTGGAACACCACTGGTCACCAACCACCAGGCAGAATACGCTCCATCTACATCTGACCTCTGCTTTCTATGGGCGAGCCAATTCTGAATCCACACAGCCAAGTTTCCCTGGATCCCATGCCTCCTGACCTGAATGAGTGTATCATGGGGAACCTTATCAAACACCTTACTGAAGTCCATATACACCACATCCACTGCTCTATCCTCATCAATGTGTTTTGTCAAATCCTCAAAGAATTCAAATCAGGCTCATGAGGCATTACCTGCCCTTCACAAAGCCATACTGACCATCCCTAATCAGTCTATGCTTCTCCAAATGCTCATAAATCCTGTCCCTAAGAATCTTTTCCAATAATTTGTCCACCACTGAAGTAAGACTCACTGGTCCCTAATTCCCAGAGTTATCCCTACTCCCTTTCTTGAACAAAGCAATAACATTTGTCACCCTCCAATCATCTGGTACAGTGAAGACACAAGAATCATCGCCAAGGGTTTAGAAATCTCTTCCCTCACTTCCCATAGTATCCTGGGATATATCTCATCCAGCCCAGGGACTTGTCTATCCTAATGTTTTCCAAAAATTCCAGCACGTCTTCCTTCTTAACATTGACGTGTTCTAGCTTATCAGCTTGTTTTACACTGTCCTCACAAATGTCAAGGTCTCTCACAGGTAAATACTGAAGCAAAGTATTCATTAAGGACTTTCCCTACCACCTCCAACTCCAGGCACGTTTCCTCCTCTATCCCTAATCAGTCTTACCTTCACTCTAGTCATCCTCCTGTTCTTCACATATAAGTAGAACGCCTTGGAGTTTTCCTTAATCCTACTCGCCAAGGCCTTTTCATGTCCCCTTCTGGCTCTCCTAAGTCCATTCTTAAGCTCCTTCCTGGCTAACTTGTAACTTTCTAGAGCCCTGTCTGATCCTTGCCTCTGAAATATCATTGTCTAATTTCACACTGACAATGCATTCCCCACAGGCAAAAAATCTACATTACATAATATTTACAAATTATCCTCCCAAACTTGGTTTGGTGACCTAATTCAGTACTTTCTTTACATGATCAGTGTTCTCTCTAGATAATGACCTATAAAGGATTACCTGTACTTTCACTAATAAATAATAAATTGTATAGAGACAGAGGAGTTTTGGATCTTCTAATTACTTTACTTGGTGATAAATTTTGAACTATTTTGTAGTCCATGAACCTGTACTTAAATGATTACACTTTTATAACATCCTGATTATTTCCCCATTATGATTTGCATTTTCACTTCCACAAGAAAGGTGTAAAATTTCAGCATATCTGATATACAGTAGTTTAGCTATCCATTACCAGATCTGTCCAAAAATAATGGAACTAAATGCCCTTGACGGTGCTACAAATAAGGAAGCACAGTTTTCACCCTGATTCCAGCACAAGGGCCAGAACTTAGCTGTGTTTCCCCCAAGGAAGTCCCAGTATCCAATGTTGGTAACAGTATCTTGTGCCATGCCATCAGCTATGCTGCTCATGGAGTTCTATGCAGCAACATGAACTTATGCAGGCTTCCAAGCTCTAGAGCTGGGAAGCCTGCCTGACAAATATGCTCTGGACCTGGCATAAACACGGCAGTCCCGATTCAATGAATAGGAGAAATTGGCTGCTGCGAAGAGATTTTTTTTAAAGTGTATTTTAGGCTCTATGCTTTTAATGGATACTTAGTGTGACTGTTGTACAGTGCTTTACAAACATAAGGTTTCTAAGAAAAAGTGTTTTACTTTTTTTTAAAAAGTTCCTAAACGGTGATTGTCAAAGCTGTTCTGAGCACAATAGGCCATCTGCACTGAGATAGCCAAGAATGGGAGCAGGGTCTCAAGTGAAAGATGATGCCAGGGTATGTGCTGGAATAAACCTCACAGCCAACTTCAGAACATGGAAGATCTGCCCCAAAACATATCCTGGGCAGCAAAGATAACCCCATTTTGCCACTCCCAATGCTGCTTGATCTGCTAAGTATTACCAGCGTTCTGTCCCTTTGCTATTCAGCAAATGTACAAAATACCAATTGTGCCACAGCTAGAACGTGCTTTGGTGATGGAAGTATTAGAGGAGAGTTGAGGGTAATATCTTCCATCTAAAGAATGATGGGGTCTATGATGGTTGAGGCAGAAACCCAGATTATATTTAAATATGCCTCTGGATGAACTTGAAGTAATGTAATGTAAATGGCTACAGAACAGGAGTTGGAAGGTGACATCAACCTTAATCCCTCTTGACATGTGACACAATGAGCTAAATAGTCTACTTCCACCTTGTAATTTTCCATGATTCTATTTTTCACTTCTGTAGTTTTCCTCAGCAAAAAGAAAGGCACAACAGCAGCATTCCAAATATATATCGATGGCACTCAGCTCTCAGTTTCTGCCTTTCTTAAACAGCTGATTGGACCAGTCTTACAGATTTGTGATACTACTTAACTGAAATAAATTATCATAAGTAAATGTGTGGAAGATTGAAGATATATCTTTGATCCTGCCACAAACTTAGTTCCCCAGCTACCATTCCCATCCTGCTAGTGTCCAAAGTTGAGCCTGACAACTTAGGCACTGATTTTAACAGAGAACTGATTTTCATTTACATATCTGTTCCATCACAAACTGCTTATTTCCACCAGCATAACGTCACCCACCTCAATACCTTTATTATCTCTACACCTAACTGTTCATAGCCTCCTATCTTCTGCTGTACATAAACATACTCATCAAATATAGTCCGAGCCATCCTTCAGCCTTTACAGGGTCTAGACAGTGAATAAAAGGAAAAGCGTTTCCATTGGCAGATTAGCCAGCAACTAGAGATTTGGTGTCAGTGGCAAAAGAAACAGGGATTACATGAAGAAAAACTTTTTTCCACTTACAGTGGAGGCATCACCTGGTCTTTACTTCCTCAGAGTGATGGAAAGATATTTAGGTCATCATTTTTGAAGAGGAACTGGATATATACGAGGAGGAAAAAGTGGGGTAAAAGCTAGGGAGTGGGGCTGAAATGACTATTCAGGAAGTCAGCTCAGGGCCAACGGATTAAGTGGCCTTTATCCATGTGTAATAATACTACATATTCTACACATATTAAGATTGCAGCCTCTCTTTATTTTAATGACTTTAACGTACAGGGCACAATTTCCAAATCTGGAGGTGAAACAAAACCTGGAGGTGTCGTAATAGTGATAGACTTCAAGGAGATAATAGACAGGCTGCTGGATGGGCAGAGAAGTAGCAGAAGAATTTAATGTTGAGAAATGTGGTATTACATATTTGTTGGAAACATGAGGAGAGACAATATAAACTGAAGGGCACTGTTTTAAAAGGGGATAAAAAAAACATATTTGGGGTTACATGTGCATATTTCATTGAAAGCAACAGGGCAGGTTAAAATAGTTTAAAAAAAAGCATACAGGAGCTTGAGTTTTATAAATAGAAGCAGATGGTTTAAGGAAGTCATGAAGAACATTTAAACACACTTTAATTCATTGGTTTGGCCACAACTGGAGTATTGTGTCATGTTTTAGGAAATATGTAAACACTTCAGAGGGTGCAAAAGAGATTTACTGGAATGATTCTGTGGATGAGATAGATTGGAGAAGCTGGGGCTGCTCTCCTTGGATTAGAGGTAGTTGCTAGGGGATCTGATGACGGCATTTAAAATTATGAAAGGTATAGACTAACTAGATGGAGAAAAATAGCCTTACTGGCAAAAAGGTCAAGATCTAGGGAAAATGACTAGCAAAAGAACGAAAAATGTAATGAGGGAAAACTTTTATGTAGCGAGTGGTTAAGGTCTGAGTGGTTAAGATGCTCCATGCTCCACCAGGGGTAGAAAAGACACAGAATCAATTGTGACATTCAATAGGGAGTTAGATAAGCCCCTGAAAGACAAAAAGAAAATTGCAGGATTGGGGAGAGGGACTAGCTGGACTGCTCTTACACGATGGCGGGCTTAATGGCCTCCTTCCAGGTTGTAACCAGTTTTTACTCGTTTACTTATTTGTTTTCCTGGACCTGGCATCCCTAATTGCCCTTCAGAAAGTGGTGCGACATTTTTACAGTTTTTCTGGTCAGAATACTCCCACAGTGCCATAGGCAGGGAGTTGCAGGAATCAGACCTAGTGACAATGAAGCACAGGCAATATACTTTGATGGCAAGTGACTTTGGAGGAGAACCTGCAGGTGGTGATATTCTCATGTTGCTCTTGTCCTTCATGCTGGCAGAAATTACAGGGATGGGGGGTGCTGTTGGAACAGGCTTGAGCAAGTTAGTGCAGAGTATTTTACGTCGTAAGTGCAGTGCATTTTCCACTTCCACATACTGTGGGCACCATCTGTCTTTTCGCCTCCAAAGGCAAAACACAGCTGATGTCTGAAATATTCAAGCAAGGCAGAATGAGTGATGGGAGAGGCAAAGTTACATTTTACATCGACAAACTTTCATCAGAACTGTAAAAAGTTGGTGATACAGTGGCAGGGCAGTAGGGAAACTTCAATGTTGAAGGAGGAAAGAAATGAAACAACAAAATTGTTAGTAATACAAGGCAAAAATAATAATGATGGGACAACAAACAAAGATGGATTTGGAGAAATGGAAACAGAATTTACCAACTGTTGTTGTCTGGAAAAAGGAAATGGGAGTGGCTGGGACAATTGTTAAGATGTTAAACTCAAATGTTGGCTCTGAAAACTATAAAGTGAATCATTTTGTTTGACAATGTTATTTGGTCATTTAATCAATCCTAAGTTCCACCCTTTCACAGATCCATCCTTTCTTCATTTTCACTTACAATTTCTTTCAGTTCTGATGAGACATCATTTATCTGAAATGCATATTTTGTTTCTCTCTGCAACACTTTCTACTTTTAGTTCAGATTTTCAATATCTGCACTATTTTGCTTTAGTTTAAATTAGTTAATCTAATTAACACCAAGGTCAAATACGTACCATTTAAGGGTGGTGGATCTCGTCTTTTCTCTGTTGAAACAAAATAAATCAAAATATATTGAAATCTATAAATAAATCACATTTGAACCTACTTTTAAATTAAATAGTTCTGTGTCCATTAAGCTGATGCAGCATTATTTGGTTATCTCACTAAAACATGCGTGTAGCTCAGATTAATTCCTCAGGGCACAAAGAAAAACAATGATAAAGTGTAGTGGCTGAAAGTGTTAAACAGTCATCAATTCTATTGAAAAACATGTAGTGAAATTAAGTGGTAAAAAGTATTAAACAGTCCACTATGTTGAAACTCTGAATTAGAACTACAAAGGGCCATTTTAAAAAGCACACTTCTAAAATACAATTAGGACACATACCAGTTCTCCTTTGTCGTCTTCCAATTATGTCATTTACTGCATATCTAAATCTTCTTGCCTCTTCTTCATTTGCAAAATTAAGTCCAATTTGGCTTGTCTGGAAAGAGACAATTGCAAAACATAAATAATGATGTTAAAAACATAAGTAATGATGAGATTTTACAGGTCATTGTGAAACGAAGGACAAAGGATAGAGAACGGTTGTGGTACCAGTGCGGACAGAAGATTGGCTAACGGGAAAAAGAGTAGGAACAAATAGGTTGGAAAGATGTATTGAATCATATGCCACAGCAACTGGTGCTCAAGCTTCATTTTTGTTTTACAATTTCTTGAAATGATTTGGATGAAGGTGCTGTTAAATTTGACAATAATACCAAATAGTAAAGTAAATCGTGAAGAAGCTATCAGGACACTAAAAAAAGATATTGATAGGTCAAGTGAGTAGCCAAAGATCCAGAAAACAGAGTATAATGTGAGAAAATATGAAATTGTTCATTTTGGGAGGAAAAATAAAGTACACCATCTAAATGGTGAAAGATTGCAGAGCTCTGAGATGCAGAGGGACCTGGGTGCCCTGGTGCATGATTCAAAAAGGCTAATATGCAGGTACAGCAAGTAATTAGGAAAGCTAACAGAATGTCACTGTTATTGTTAGAGGAACAGAATACATCAATGAGGTAATGCTTTAGTTATATGGGGCATTGGTAAGACCACATCTGGGGTACCATGTATAGTACTGGGTCTCCTTACTCAAAGAAGGATGCTAAATCTGTTGGAAACAGCTTATACCAATAACTAGAATGGGTAGGTTACTTTATGAGGAAAGATTGACAGGCTAGGCTTCTAACCATTGAAGTTTAGAAGAGTGAATGGGGAATTGACAGACAGATACAAGTCCCTGAAGGGTCCTGACAGTGCAGATATAGAGAGTGCGCCTAGGAGTCACTGTATAAATATCTGGCCGCCTGAGACAGAGACGAGGTGAAACTTTCTCTTTCAGAAGGTCAAGTGCTGTTGGAATTCTTCCTCAAAGGCTGCTGAAAACAAAGTCTTTGAATATTTTTAAGGACAGAGGTAGATAGATACATGATAAATAATGGTGGTGAAAGGTTACTGTGGGTAGACAGGAATGTGAAGCTGGGTTACAATCAGATCAGTTGTGATCGTATTAAATGGAACAGCAATCTTTAGAGGCCCACTCCTGCTCCTAGCTCGTACATTTGACCCTCATCTTAAGTTTTCAAAAAAAATGACAGAACCATTTCTATAGCTCCAAGTAATTTCATGCAATTTTCTCATTCTCATCTTTTGGTTGCGAATACAAGCAGCAGAACAACAATCTGGATCTCCTACATTGTACTATGTCAAGAAAACAAGGTATTATTCTTGTGATTAGCCCTTTATGACTGGATAAGGGAATGCTGGACAATGCTACTGCATATCCCAATCTAGTTGACTTAGATTTTGGCATGTAGTTTGTCAGAATGTCAGCATTTATTGTCTGTTTTAACTGTTCTTTGAATGGAGTGGCTTACTGGATTGAGAGGGCAGTTAAGTATCACATTTTTGGGTCTGGAGCCATATATGAACTGCCTTATTTCTCTGAAGGACATTAGTGAATCAGATAAATTTTTAAAACAACCCAGTAATTTCATGATCACCATTACTAATCACAACTATTTATTTACTCTACAATATTTATCTGAATTTAAATTCCCCAAGTGCTGTGGTAGACTCCAACAGCCCACGTCTCTGATTAGTTTAATTATTTGACCGTCGTGTTACTTCAATACTGATTGGCTGCTTGGCCAGTTTGGTGACATTGGCAACTGCATACCAGGGTTCCCCTTGGAATGTCGCCTGAAACAATGTGTCAGAAAAGCCTAAGCTCTCAGAGACATTACAGATCTTTGTGAGGAGCTTTATTTAAAAAAAAATCAATTAAGTAATTGTTCTACTGCTGACTGCAAATTCTAGTTCATACATAATATCAGATCAGGGAGATACAAAGTTAAAACAAATCAAAAAAAAGAATGGAGGAAATACTGGAAGGTGAAAGTAATTACAGGGGATGGTAATTAAACCATCACAGGAAGAGACAGATTTCATTCCAAGTGAGGAAACTCTTGAGTGATATGTCAACCAGTGCTTACTGATAACATTTCTGTCTTCATTCAAATTGTTAGTTTAACACCTAGAAGTACTTATTTATCAATGATACTTCAGAGGAACACAAAACTAGACTGCAAAACAATAAAAGTACTTACATCACCAATAAATGTATGAAAGTATGATCGAGGTTGATTGTACACAAAATTGTTGTAAATTTCTTGTTCCCACATTAGTCTACCATCCTATGGCAAAAAAAAACAAAAAAAGTTATTAAAATAAAAATTTTCAAAGTAAAGAACTCCTATTGCCTGGGTACATAAAATACTCAAATTTGAGGCTCTAATTTTAGCAATAATTAGAATTAAAATAAGAATGCAAGTCAGATTGTAAATGTTGACAACATAAAACACACTGGATGCTGTAGATCATGCAGCACCTGTGAAGAAAGAAACAGAACAGGTAATGAGTTTTATCAGAACAGAAATGTTAATTGTTTCCCTCCACTTTGCTGCCTATCTACCCTGCTGATTGGGCCAACATTGTGTTTTAACGTCCATCATCACATGGCTGTTGCCTTTCTCCTCTTCCCGGTATCATTTCACTCTGGTAGCCCATTTTAAGAGAAATTTGGTACAAATTAGCGAAGTGTTTTTACCCTTATTCAAAAGAACTGTTCATGTACTATGTAGAACTCCATAGAGTGAACAACACAAATGAAGGCTCTTTTGTTACCAAAAACATATGGACAGGAAGTGTGCTAGTAAAGGACGACAGGAAAAAAGAACAGTCTACAACAAGGTGCATTTTACTGATTTGACAGAAGAGTAAAGATATAAAGCAATGCAGCAGCGGAGTGGGAGCAGACCCAAGTTATGGACCTGGAAGGAAATTAAGTGACTACTTTTTCCTTATGATCTTTTCTCCCATCACCCAAACAAATTTAAATTCCCAAGCTGGTTGAAAAAAATAGGACCAATGGCTACAGACAGGGTGAAGGGCAACAACAGTTTTGAGAGGAAAAGAATAGCCGAGATAGTTTAAGGGTCAAGGTTGGATGAATTTCTTTATTTGAAAAGCCTGATGTTGTTATGAAATGGAAAAGAATAGGATCAGTGAAGAACACATTGCTAATAGTATCAGTTAACCTGAGAGTCAGGAAAGCAAGATGGGTGGAAATAGCATCAGAGAAATCAGGATCAAGGTCTGTCAATCCAAAGCTAAAGCCAAAGGTATCAATTATTATATCATTAAATGAAATGAAAAACGTTGGATAAAAGACTGGGATTTATACCTTACCTTTATATCATATATCCGAATAAAGTAAGACCTTTGTGGGTTGTCTTTGATAAGGCAGGCAACTCCACAGCATTTTTTTGTCCAGTGAGAACTCCGCTCTGCTGCAAATACTTGAACAACAGCTGATGAGAGAGTCTGGAAGAAAAAGAAATAAAATCAGTGCCTGGTTAGGCTAGTAGGTTATTTTGAAATACTTGAATAATATTGTAGCTTATTAAAGTTAGCAAATTGATACGAGTTAGATAAACTTCAGTTTGATGTCATCTGACTTTATGGGCACAACATTTCCAATGATGACTGCCTGATAAATGGAACCCTGATTTAATTGAAGGATATTGAGTTGTGATCTCAATCAAGATTATTAAATAAGTTTGAAACTTCACATTTTCCATATGGCTCAACAGTAAGATTAAAAATTGCTTTGTGACAAGTACTGAAAGATTTTACAGTCAACTTCAAAGTCATTAAAAAGTGTATCCCCTAGTAAATTAGACACTATTAAGGAGAAGGTAGACAAACTTGGATATTTCCTCCAGAATATCAGAGGCTGAAAGGGGTAGAAGTACCTGACAGAAGTATATAAAATTATGAAAGGCATAGATAAGGTAGATTGTCAGAGTCTTTTTCCCATGATGGAAATGTCAAATACTAAAGGGCATTTAGACAGACACATGAGCAGGCAGGGAATGGAGGGATAGAGACCATGTGCAGGCGGTTGTGTAGTCTGTTCTATGTTTTATGTTTTAAATATTTAGACATTTACAACATATATTACAATACTGCACATATGAAACAAACCTCATAGCTGCAAATATATACTTTTAGTTTAAAACTATAATATAACAAAATAAAATGAACCATGCTCATCTTTTAAAATACACTACTGTACATTCTAACAACTACAAAAAAATTATCTTTGCCCACTCCCACTCTTCATATACAAGTAGGTCTTCTGCTGCATAATCAAAATCTCATGTTCAAGACTGGCATAGTGCCTACCACTACTTCACCTTGTTAACTTCTCTTCAACTCTTAGCTGAGCTTCAAATCCCAGTTATTCCCCATCAGAAAGTTTCCCTAATTCTATCACTTATCAACTGTGCATCTACCTCAGCTTATCTGCTGCTGACATCCTCAGTCTCTGTTTCTTAAGAATGAACTCACATATGTTTGAGTCTAGTCTACCAAGGGCTCCAGTTCAACTTCAGTTCATCATTTTAAGATTGTTCTTGGCTTTGTCTTTCTGCATCTCCATAACCTTCTCAAGCTACAGAGAATACTGCATTCGTGCATCATCCACTGGTTTTTTCTCCTCCACATAGTCAGGTGTATTGTCCATCATGTAGGCTCTATGCTGAGGAATTATTTCTGAAGTCTCTTTTCCTTCTCTCACCTGCAAACCCTCTCTCTCTCTACATCTGAAACATCTCTTAAATCCTACCTATTTGACCATGCTTTGTTTTTTTTTAGTCATTACACATAATACAGTAAAACTCCAATAATCCCATTTCTTCAGGATTTTGATAGTGTCATACTATCAGATTTTAGGGACTATTGAAAGTTACTCCTATTTATACCCAAGTACACAATTATTTCACTTTCTTAACAAAGCAGTATAATAAATTTTCCAGTGAACCCAGTGAGTTTAAAGAGAGCAGGAAATATACAAGCAGCCCAGACACTTGTCTCTCGTCACAAACCAGCATGAGTTCCAGACCCCAAGTCCACCATCAGCCTCACACCCTGCCCACATACTAGACCCTGATCCCAGCTCGACCCCCGGCTCTGGCTGCACACCCCACTTGCACTCCGGACCTCAGCTCAAATACCGGGCTACCACATGCCAGACCATCAGGATTTCCAATTAATCTGATGTTGGGTTATCTGAGTTTTACTGCATTTCCTTCGCAAGGTAGCATGTTTAGAACAGGATTCATAAAATATAGTGAACTATACAAAAGATGCTCCATGATTTGCACATAAATATAAAAAGATTTTTTTAAAAAAAGAAAGTGTATTTGAAGCAAAGAAGCCAAATCCTTTACAAGACAGCTGTTATAGAGGCAGGCATAGAATCTTTCCCAGAAAATAGCACATGAAAGAGATGTAATGATATATTGATCCTTACAGGTTGGTTGTCAGAATTATTTTTATCAATGAACATTAAAATTTATGCCATTTCAGAACTTTAATGATATTTACTATAAGTAGAGATATTTTCCCTTAAAATATCAATGTTGTATCCATCTACAATACCAAAATCTAACACTGAAGGAACTCTGGTGAAGGGTTCCCATATTTTTTCCATATTCACTGGAACTTAAGATCTAAAGCTAACAATTTAAAAGGCATGCACTAAAACCATGTGTTTTAAAAATCATATGATCATAGTAATAGTAATTGTTTCATCTTAAATAAATTGACTTGTGTCTGTTTTTTTTTTAAAAAGGGGAAAAAACCAACCCTGACCACTTCCGGCAGACAAGACTGCTGATCAGTGAAGTAATGGGAGATGCACATTACTGAAGTCTGTCTTGTGTGCACTGGCCTGTTGCCCAGATTCAACTAAAATTGCTGAGAAAGAATGAATACCAGAAAGACTTCCATCCTGTTACTTCTACCCAAATCACCACAGGAAAACCATTGTATTTATAAAAACTTTTGCAAAGTGCTATGGTAAGAACTTTGAAGAAACCCTCGGTAACAAGCATAAAGCAAAAATATAACAAGAATCTTGTTGAAATCTTGTAAAGTTGATACTATTAACTTCACACTAAAAGGCTCAGTGGCTTTTAGTGAGTGAAAGTTCTTTCTGGAAGTGATCATGCTATCCCAGCAACGTCAAACATTCTCTTGTATTTTAAATATTAATATAAATGAGCAAATACTTTTAACAATTTATATCAGTACAGCATTGATAGCTTTGATATACAACTCAAAAGTAAACAAGGATCTGGACAGCTGAAAATATGATATTTAAGAAACTCCAAGGGTCTTTTACTGATACAATCTTTCTGCCAAGAAGCATTTAAGATAAAAACAATTTTTCTTTCTAAACTTCAATTCCATTTCAAGAACTTGCTCACACAACATGCTGAAGTACTTCATATATGAAGAATAACTTTAAAATTAATCACATTTGTTATATAGGGAAATGCTACATTCAATTTGCGCACCGAAAGATCTCACAAAAGAAGTTACAGTAGTTCTAGTACTGAAAGGAACGGCAATCAAGATGCAAAGTCCTACATCAGCTTTCAAAAACAGCAAAAAAGATTTATCTGTCCACATTAAGCAGCAAAGAAGCTTGCCAACATCTCATTGGACAAGACTAAAATGTCGCAGTCAGTACAACAAAATCCTGGAATACTGCAAGAATCAACAAATTCTTGACTGGAACAGATTTTTACCAAGATATGACCTTACTTTTTTTGAACAGGAAGACAAAAGATTCAGTAATAAAATTGTCATATCAAAGTAGTAATGAACTATGGGTTTAATCAGACCTAATTCACAACTAATCCTGCACAGAAAATTTTACAGAGCAGCTACTCTGGTTGAAGTGTTGTGGCACCCCCTTTTCTAAAATAACAATGGCAAAGTAATTCCAGCAGAGAAGCAGCACATAAATCTGTAAAGTAAAATCCAAAACATTATCCCTACTTTATGCAAAGACTTGAGTGGGAAGAGAACTTTACATTTGCACAAAGTTTTTTTTAAGCATATAGTTTTAGTAGCTAATGCATTGTTAATGCTGGTTTACAGTGATCTGGGTCTACCTTGAAAAACAATGCATTAAAAAAAACAAAAGACTTCAAAGACTGGCCTATGAAGTAAAAGTCTCCTCAGCTTTTAAGAGGTCAAGTACAAAAATTTAATTCCACTTATGGACTGAACAAGAAAACAGATAGGTTATTGATGGTGGAAAAGATATTTAACACTAACAAATACAATGTGGCTCTTGCTTCAATATAACTTCAAAGGCAGTCTCATGCCAATATCAGAATCAGGCTGCAATCTGGTATTGAAAGTTTGGCTGTGAGTTATAGACAATACTAATTGACTGTAGTTCTCTATGATTGACAGACTTGTGGTCAAAGGTCACAAAATTATGTTGTGAAATCTAGTTAGTATTTTGGTCCACATATACAAGGCCTCAAACATTTTAAACTTCACAATGCAATGTAAGCAGTCAAGTCCATGTCCATGTACAAGAAATTGTTCTATATTCTAAAGTCTCTAGAGAATGTGAGTGGAGTTTTTATTTCACATGCTGTGTAGATGGGATAAAAACATGACCCACTGTTTTATACAGTTCATAAGGACATGAAAAGATAAGAAACAGGAGCAGGAAAAAGTCTTTCCTCAAGCCTGCTGTACCATTCAACTAAACCATGACTACTTTTCTACCTCAAACAACATTTTCCTGCCTATTCCCATGTCCCTTGATTCCTTTAATACCTGGAAATCTCTTGATGTGCTTTGAGTGGGATCAAGGAATAATCACCCACAATCCCAACACCACCGACACGATGGACCTGCCATCCCAGTTTGGCGAATCTTTGCTCTACTCCCTCTTCAACAAGTATATCCTTTTTTCAGGCAGGGAGAGCTAAACTGTGCACAATATTCCAGCTATGGTCTCACCAAAGATGTAAGTCATCCTACCCTTGTACTTAAATCATGTTGCATTGAAGCCTAATACGCTATTTGCCAGCTTAATTAGCTGCTGAACCTGCAAAATGGCTTTCAGTGACTTGTGTACATGGACAACCATGTCCTTTTGAATATCATTTCCCACTTTCTCTCCATTTCAAAAATATTCTGCATTTCTATATTTTTCCGACAGTAATGGATAACCTCAGATTTTTTCCCCCACATTGGGCCACGTGGCAGATGCAATACACTCACTTAGCTAGTCTCTGTCCGTTAAATGCTCTTTGCATCCTTATCACTACTCACATTCCCACCTAGTTTCATGTCAAAGTTACATTTGGTCTCCTCAGTCAAATTGTTGATAGAGATTGTGAATAGTTAGGATCCACAAACCACCCAACCTGAGAAGGATCTGTTTATCTCTACTCTTGCTTCCTATCTGTTAACCACCTCTCAATCCATGCTAATGTATTACACCCAAATCCACATGCTCAAAACTTGCTAACCAGCTTCCAGTACAGGACCTTTTCAAGAAACTAAAACAGTACATCCACTAGTTCCCCTTCATTCACTCTACAAGATACATCCTCAAAGAACTCTGACAGATGGGTCAAACATGATTTCTCTTTCATAAATCCATGTAGACTCTGGTTAACCATTTTATTTTCTGAGTGTCTCAATATTATGTTTTTATTATGGATTCTAGCATTTTTGCTGCTGCTGATGTCAGACTAACAGGGTAGTAGTTCCCACTATTCCTTCTCCCTCCTTTCTTAAAATTGGGTCACAATTCCTCCAATCTTCAAGAACCATTCCAAAATCTAGAGAATTTTGGAAGATAATAACCAGAGGATTCACTATTGCTGTAGCCATATCTTTTAAATCTCTGGATATAGATCAAATGGGTCCTGGGCATTTATCAGTTTTCGGACTCATTAAGTTCCCTTGTAGTATTACTTTATCAATATTTATTTTGTAATTTACAATTGACCCATGAATCTTCATTACTTTGAGTGATCTTTGTTACTTCCACCATGTAGGGAAGACAAAGAATTTATGTAATTCTGTCTTTTTTTTCAAAACTTCGCTATGAATTCTCTCATCTCCACCTGTAAAGGACCCACCTCTAACTAATGTCTTTTCCTTTTCACATAAGGATAGAAATTCTTAGACCATTTTTGGTGTTCCTTCCCAGTTCACTCTCGGTTCTATTTTCCCCTTCTTTACCAACTTCTTGATCATACTTTGCTGACTGCTGAAATGTTCTCAATTCTTAGGCTTTTTCTAGCAACTATATATGCCTTTTCCTAAGATTTAATATTGTTTTTAACTTCTCCTGAATCCCATGGTTGGATCACTTCTGTTGCATTTTTGAATTTTAAACCAACGTACATTCATTGCAAATCATGTATTATTTCTTTAAATGCAAGCCATTGCCTGCCATAATTTTTTAATACAGTTTCTGAACTTGCTGTTCATATTTTCCTTTTTAGATTGAAAATCAAGGTTTCAAATTAAACAGGAATTTTCAAACACGATGTAAAATTCTATCATATTATGGTCACTTTTTCCTGAAACCCCTTTTCATCAAGATTAGTTAACTCTTTCTTGTTGCACAATATTTAGTTTTCTAAATGATCGCTCCACAGACTGAATTAGGAATTCATTTTGTACAGTGGCATGCAAAAGTTTGGGCACTCCTGGTCAAAATTTCTGTTACTGTGAATAGCTAAGCAAGTAAAAGATGACCTGATTTCCAAAAGGCATAAAGTTAAAGATGACACATTTTTTAAATATTTTAAGCAAGATTACTTTTTTATTTCCATCTTCTACAGTTTCAAAATAACAAAAAAGGAAAAGGGCCCAAAGCAAAAGTTTGGACACCCTGCATCATCAGTACTTAGTAACACCCCCTTTGGCAAGTATCACAGCTTGTAAATGCTTTCTGTAGCCAGCTAAGAGTCTTTCAATTCTTGTTTGGGGGATTCTTCCTTGCAAAAGGCTTCTAGTTCTGTGAAATTCTTGGGCCGTCTTGCATGCACTGCTCTCGAGGTCTATCCACAGATTTTCGATGATGTTTAGGTCAGGGGACTGTGAGGGCCATGGCAAAACCTTCAGCTTGTGCCTCTTGAGGTAGTCCATTGTGGATTTTAAGGTGTGTTTAGGATCGTTATCCTGTTGTAGAAGCCATCCTCTTTTCATCTTCAGCTTTTTTTTTACAGACGGTGTGATGTTTGCTTCCAGAATTTGCTGGTATTTAATTGAATTCATTCTTCCCTCTACCACTGAAATGTTCCCTGTGCCACTGGCTGCAACATAGGCCCAAAGCATGATCAATCCACCCCCGTGCTTAACAGTTGGAGAGGTGTTCTTTTCATGAAATTCTGCACCCTTTTTTCTCCAAACATACTTTTGCTCATTGTGGCCAATAAGTTCTATTTTAACTTCATCCGTCCATAGGACTTGTTTCCAAAATGCATCAGGCTTGTTTAGATGTTCCTATGCAAACTTCTGACGCTGAATTTTGTGGTGAGGATGCAGGAAAGGTTTTCTTCTGATGACTCTTCCATGAAGGTCATATTTGTGCAGGTGTCGCTGCACAGTAGAGCAGTGCACCACCACTCCAGAGTCTGCTAAATCTTCCTGAAGGTCTTTTGCAGTCAAACTGGGGTTTTGATTTGCCTTTCCAGCAATCCTACGAGCAGTTCTCTCAGGAAGTTTTCTTGGTCTTCCAGACCGCAACTTGACCTCCACCATTTCTGTTAACTGCCATTTCCTAATTACATTACGAACTGAGGAAAAGGCTACCTGAAAACGCTTTGCTATTTTCTTATAGCCTTCTCCTGTTTTGTGGGCATCATTTATTTTAATTTTCAGAGCACTAGGCAGCTGCTTAGAGGAGTCCATGGCTGCTGATTGTTGGGACAAAGTTTCAGGGTATTTATAAAGCTTTGAAATTTGCATCACCTGGCCTTTCCTAACAATAACTGTGAACAAGCCATTGCCCTAACAAGCTAATGAAGGTCTGAGACCTTGCTAAAAGTTATCCGAGAACTCAAATCTCTTGGGATGCCCAAACTTTTGCATGGTGCTCCTTTCCTTTTTTCACTCTAAAATTGTACAAAACAAAAATAATACACTAATCTTGCTTAAAATGTTGAAAAGAATGTTTCATCTTTAACTTTATGACTTTTGGAGATCAGTTCATCTTCCACTCACTTAACTATTCACAGTAATAGCAATTTTGACCAGGGGTGCCCAAACTTTTGCATGTCACTGTATGTGTTTGAGAAATTTATCCTCTTTATTATTAGACTAATTTGATATGCCTAATCTAGATTAAATTTCACCATAATTACCGTATTATCCCTATTGCATGTACCTCCAATTTCCTCATTAATACCATGCCTTACACCACAACAATTGTGAGCCTATAAACAACTCCAATATGTTCTGCCCCTTGTTGCTGATTAGCTTCACACAATCTGCTTCAATTTCTATACCACTATCTGCCAAGATCCTGTCTGACCTCTGCAACAATGTCATCCCTTTTTTAACAGAACGGCCTCATTTTCTTTTCCAATCGCCTCTCCTTCCTAAATGTTAAACAAAGAGATGCACAGAAAAGTTGGGGGAAGTTCAAGGATGACAAACTGGAAGTTGGATTAAGCGGTGGGGAAGGGGGAGATGCCTGGCAGACGATGGTTTGCAAAGCCTGGGTGTTGTGGAATCTGGGTCAGCTGTCCCTCCCGAGTTATTGCAGACAGTCAATCAGCTAGATGATGGGGGCATCAGTGGATCAATGATTGTTGGCCCATTGCTCACTGATCTATAGCCTTAGGTCTGTCCTACCTCTCCCCAACTCAACTGCTCGGCAGCCCATTGGAGGAGATGGGCAAATCTCTTGAACTATGATTGTAAAAAATTAGGAAGCAGAACAAAGGTCCCCAATATGTTTATCATATCACCTTCCATTAGCAATAATGGAAATTTTGGCATTCCATTTTTGATTAATGTTAGCTTTCAGAAATTGCCTTTGCTTTTTTATTCCTCTCGTTGAATCTGTAATTTAACAATGGCAAGTATCAAATTAGTTTGACTTATAGTTAGAGCTGTAAGCCATCAGCACAACCCCTCGAACCTATTCCATCATTCAACCCCATCATAGTTGATCTTTACCTAAACTATAACGACCTCCTTTAATTCTGTTAACCTTAATTTCCTTTACCACTCAAATCCAGCAAAGTCAGTTTCAAAATTCTTTTGGGAAAAGAGTTCCAGTTTTCCATTAGCCTGTGTGTGATTTATTTTGATTCAATATTTAATTTGAGCAAGGCAATAAGAGGTGATTGAGATAAATTAGATTTCTCATTACAACTTTGAAAATCCTCTGAGTCACTACGAAGCAGTTTAATCAGCCAGAATCTCCCCAACTTTAATTTAATACAACTTTGTCAGCAGTGTTGAAGCTATGAAGGACAAACATTCCTTTTGAACAAGGTGACAAAATGTTCAATTATAAATGACTAATACTTATTTCAAACTACACTTTGAAAGTATTCAGCAGGTCAGGCGAGAGAAAAACAGAATTAACATTTCACATCAATACTCAATGGGTCATTGACCTGAATGATTCACTCTGTTCTCTCTCTCACCATGACTGCTGCATGACATGTTGAGTATTTAAAGAACTCTGTTTATAATTTTTTCTAGCATCTGCAGTTTTTTTTTGATTTTCAGTCATTAGAAACATGTGAGATAATTATTTAAATCCAGGAAGTTCTAGAAACTATAGCAATTTGAATTCAGTGCTTTACTTCAGGAAGTCTAAAATGCTTGACCAGAATAGCTCCCACAGAAATGCCAGAAGGAAGAAATCCTTGCAAAATTAATAGTTACTGTAATATTTTGGGCTTAACTGACTTGTCCTAAAAGGAATTTTGATTTAACTTGCACCAGATTATTTACTGACATAATATCACATAAATCTTACAAAAAGTTCACTCCCAGAGATACAGCACTTTGCATTATCAACCACTTTGGCCTATTTGTGACTATTAGACAACACAGAAAGTTATCTGGACCACCAGCAAATAGTTATACCAAAAAAATGTCCAGGGGTGATAGCCTCTCAGGTTTTCAGATTAACATGGGATTACTCAGCACAGACTAAAGACATCTCTAAATTAAAGCAGTTTATAAATTAAAATCTGATTCTGGGCTGTTATATAAGGAATGTAGCAGTTAGCTGGTTCTGAGAGCTTTAAGGGGTATTCTGTATTTTTCCTACTGGTTTTTATTTGGCATGAACAACTGTGCATAATGATTTGCCAGAAGGAGATCTGGCTCCATTCTTCCTTCTCTAAATTACTGTTTCTCCTCATAAATAAAAACAGAAAATACTGGTAACACTCAGCAGATCAGACAGCATCTAAGGAGGCAAAAAAAGATTCATCATGTCAAGTCAATTCTTCTAATCTGATTGTAACTCACTAGTATGGAAAAAGTGGATAAACATCTCTAAACTTGGATTTCAAAGCTCTGTAAAAGCCCAATCTGCTCTATACTTAGCATCGATGTTTCAACATAACACACCATACCAAACTCTAATTGTTCAACCAATATCCTCCACCTTCTATTAATGCAAATTTTCCCAGTGTAATGCTACACCCCAAAATTTTCGTAACTGATCTTGTGAATGACCATCTTATAATTCATTGTTGCAAAATTTGAACAATTAATAAATGCAAACTTCTGTACCTTCCACCAAAGCATTCATCATTTCAACTTCCATCCTTCCACTACCTGAGTAAGTGTACTTTTTGACATGGTAGAAATACATGCAGAAGCAAGGCAAGTGCCAAGCAGAAGAGCTAATGCACTTCACTTCTATTCAATCCTGGTTTAGATTCTCCATCTGTTTCCCTGACTCTTGCCACCTGTTTAATATACAAAGTTTTTGTTTGTTTTTTCTCCAATCCACATCAAGAATCTTTGCTAACTCCATTAGTTAGACCAATTCATTCCAGGGACCATTGCAAAATCCATAAATCAAATGAACATTGCCAGATGATTTCCTTACTGCCAACTATCATCAATACTGGAAAACCATTCATTTATTTGTTCCAAGTAAAATAAGCTGGTGCTGGTTTGCAAATAGGCCTAGTCTTACTTAACATTTTACAAATATAGCACCATGGGAGAGGACAACACAATTAACTTAGACATCTGATGCATGTGTAAAAATTGTATATGTACAATTTATGTGCAGAACACACTGCTTATCCTCTGATGCTCCTTACTTTACCGTACTGGAACTCATAAATTTTATTTCTTGGAGTCCTGTAACCCCTAATTGCTCTGTTCTGTTGGATTAAAAACTTCAAGACTGCTAGTGCCCCAGTCATCTCAAGATTTACAACAGCACTCTCCCTACTTGCTGTTGTTACTGTCTTAGATCAGGATTTGACTTCAGTTTCTCTCAATAGTCTGTTCAATTCAGTTAAAAAAAAATGCTTTTTTCCCCTGAAAAAATGGTCCATTTTCTTCTTGTCTTCTGGGACTCAGTATGACCTCTACCTTCATCACCTGTCTCTGAAAGTGTATTCTCTGGTTTGCGATATTTAAGCACATTTTGTTCCTGTATTCTTGATTTTGACTTCCTCAGCAGGGATATTTTGACTTTGAGCTAACATTCAAGTTCTCATGTCAGACTTTGGGAAGTCAAATCACCACAACCCCCACCCCAGTGCATAATTAACAGTGTTCCTCAAAAAACTCATTAGAACGATCATTTCCACATACTTCATCTAACTTTTACTCTATAATAAGGTAAACAGTGGCACCATAGAAACATATACAAGCCAGTATCAGATCTAAATAACATCCAGGTTCAGGTTGAGAAATATAAAGTAACATTCAAACCATACAATTGCCTTGTAATAATTTCAAACAGGGAGAAAATCCAGCTACCTCACAAAGCTCTTTTTGGCACAACTGTCAGATTACCTATCACAAACCTGTTAAGTTTGGATAACATTTCAATTACAAAGACATGGTAAAAGGAATTCAGAAGAGAATATAAAACCCTGTGCAAATTACTTTGTAAATTATGAGAATTTTATATATAAAAAATCAAAAGCATTTTCATTATTCTATTAGTACAATATTTACTCAATCCAAATTTTGTTGATACAAAACTGCTCAAGCAAAATCTACGGTAAAGCTCGTATGACATATTATCTTAGGCATGCACAGTGAAGTGCTTGCATTCCATGAATTAAGATTTTTGTCATAACTTTTCTAAATCACTTTCCCCTGCAATAAGCAGTTTTGAAGCTACTTAAAACAATAGGATACTCTCACAAAGCAGAATGACTAATCCAGACAAACACAACTTCTGCTTCAGGCATGGATGGCAGCCTCATCAGTATATCGCATCTAGGATTTCATATTCACCATTAGGCTTTATTGTTTCTGAACTGAGGTACTGCACATAAACAAAAGGGGAGATAGCATCCAATTATAATCTTAAAATTTGAAACACACCAGAAATGAGTTTTCCTATTGCAATGATGGCCAACAGACAAATCCTCAACTTCCTTTTTCATAACCACAGAGTATAACACATTTGCATATACTGGGTCACAATTACGCTCTTCTACAAGAAGAAAGCAATGAGCAGTACATTAAATGGTTTCAGGGTAAAGTATCTGTGGTCAGGAAATCAGGAACTGAAACACACAGCAAGTCAATTGGCAGCCACATCTAAGCTAGTTCTTTTGACTAGACAATGTGTGAAATAGAGTTACAAGAGTTGTACAGCTCAGAAAAAGGCTCTTCAGCCCACCATGTCCACGCTGACCATTGTACTTAACTATACTAGCCTCATTTATCCCTTCATCTTCAATGCCTTGGTGATTCAAGTGCCTGTCCAGATGCTTCCAAATCTTGTACTACTTACAATGTTGCAAATGTTAATTCATTCTTATATACTGATGCATCTAGTACTAGAAAATAAATCAAATGGTTAATTGTTAATAATTCATTTATATTTTTATATATATACACATGCATGCGCGCGCGCACACACACACACACACACACAGTTGCTTAAACAAAGTTGTTAATTCAAACTAAAGCTAAGAACAAAAGTCCTGCAGCTTTTTTTCCTCCCAGACTGTCTATGAACATTTTCCTAAACAAAGCCTTTAAATCAAGATTAAACTTTCACTGAAAAGTATGGTATCCTTCATGGCCAAGTTGTCCTCAAAGCAAAGTCTCCCCTCTCTACTCTCACAAAAAAAAACTCCTTGCACAGGGCTGTTAAAGGCTACGGAACTGCATGCCAGGAAAAGTCAATGCTTTCAAGAAAGAAAGATACAGTTGAAAGAAAAAAGCTACACTCTTTTCCTACCACCATACCCACAATAAATTAGCACATTCAAATTTTAACTTCAAACACAAAAATCAATGGACAATGTGTGTAACAAACTAAGTGTAAACTTTTGAAATACATTATTGACAATAAACGAGTGGTGTATTTTCAAGGTCTGTACTACCGTAGGGCAGATATTCCCAAATTTGGCACTGGGCAGAAGAGAGGAAACAGGAACAGGACGGCCAAGATAATTCTCTGATGCAACCTCCAAAAGCCAAAACAAATGCATTAAAAGCGAATTACTGGAAGTTTTGAAACTTGTCTGCTTTACATTTAATTCAAAGAAATATATGTAGCCTGTGAGCTATGCATGTTCCAGAATGAGTTGTGAAAATTCCCACTGATTACTAAAAGTTAACTTATTAGAAACAGCTATGACAACCAAACTTCAAAACATCAATGGAAATTCAATTATTACATGTTGCAGTAACATGACAAGATCAATCAAGTTTTATTGGTACCCCTAGATTTCTTGGTTTCTCTAACCTGTGCAATAAGTTGTCCTTTTTTTCCCTCCAATGTGCAACACTATACACCAATTTTTAGATTAAGCATAATTCTTTCAATCCTTCAAAATAGTCGGCTGGATTTTGCAACCAACAGAGAACAATATTAGCTATTCATTACACTTACAAATCTTTTGCAGTTTTGCATTGAAACTTACCAATGATGGGGATACCATTTCAACTAATGGCCTCTATAAAGATCTGAGACCAGTGTACATTATGTAAGCAAATGATCCCTTTAATTGGAATGAAGAATCGTTACTGAGAAATTCAGTCAAAACTGGAAAGTGCAAACCTTAGGTCTGAAGGGGCAAGCAACAAATCCCAACTCCCCAAAACCTTTCCAAAATCCCCAAGTCAGGATGTGCTAAAATACTCTTCACTAGCCTTGTGAGTTCAGCTCCAACACCTCAAGGAGATTAACACATCCTAGGCAAAACAAGTTGCTTTGAATTGCCTCTAATCTTTCAACATAAATATTTCATTCCTCCCATCACCAAGGAATTGCAGCTATGCTATGTACCATCTAGAAAATCCAGAGCAGCAATTCACCAAACCTTCTTTGACAGTGCCTTCCACAACAGCAATTTCTAACCTTGAAGACCCATGGAAACACCATCAAGTTTTCCTTTTAAGTCACAAATAACCTCAACCTAAAAAGTGTATCACTGTTCCTTATTGTCAGTCTAAATATTGCTGTGAAACGTACTTACCTTTTGCTGGTAGTTCTGCTGGGAAGCTCATTCATGGGCCAGCTCATTTCCACACTTGAACATTTCAGCAGGGAAGTCAGAGATCTGAACTCACACCGAAGCTGGACTTGCCAGGTACAAAGCAAATGTATTGAGCCAAAGGGCTCCTCAGCTTTTTAGGCCAACCATAACTGACATACGAAGTGTAACCCCATCTAGTTGAATGAGGTTTCTGACTGCAATCGAAAGGTTAACTGCAGATAAGTATTTTTTTCATTATAACACTTTTATTTTCTATTACTCAAGTAATAAGTTCTCAAAAGCCCACCATGATTAAGGCCTACTCACAGCTCTTGGACAACTCTTCTTCATGAGACATCTACAGATGCTGGGTTGAGGGGATATTTGGGTCCAGGGAGCTGCAGCTGCCTTTTGTTTTGCAATTACAATGCAGACCGAGCAGCATGCCAGACCAGACACCCTCCAGCATCTTGGAACTCATAACCCAACAGTACTGTGGGATTACCTTCATGGCAAAGATCACATCAGTGCAAAGAAGTGACTACCAGCTTTTCACTAAGAAGAGTCTATATTAGAATGAATAATAGCTGCTAGCATTTTGTATACCCAATCTTACTTAACAGCCTGAGGCAGCACTCACTTCCAAGAATTTATTATTTCTGAGCTCTTGAATCCAATTTAGAATTTACAAAACAAGTAATACAAAGGCCATTAAGATCAACCATAAAAGCTCCTGTGGTGAGCATGTTACTAAAGTATTATTCTAGTGTGTTAGCTGCTTTTAATTCAACTTCAGATTCAACTGTGTTTGTACCCAATGCTGTTAAAAGACTGCAATATCCTATTGTTATGTTCAGTTTCCAGCTGCAACTATATCTAGTTTCTGGCGAATCCTGTACTCTTCCCAATTATTTCATTCCCTATGGCTTTTGGTAGATACCCTTTTAAGATAAACATAACTTCTGGAAAACCTTTCCAGAATTACAGGTTCCCTGTTATTACCCATCTCACTCCCTTCAGAGCTCCTCATAAGATCCCCTATAACCATGCCTTTAGTCTTCCTTATTCCCAACACCCCACTATGAAATACTCAGCATCTCTCACTCTTATAAAAAAAAGTCCACAATCAACTACTACACATTAGCCGGAACAAATATATAACACTGTGATTCAACTCCAGCAAATAACTTTTGTTTGGTTATAACTCACAAGAAACTTGACACCATTGCTACAAAGCAGCCTACCTGATTGAAACACCGTCCACCATCCTAAAGATTTATTCCTTAGAAAACCGGTGCATAGGGGCTGTAGTATGAATCATCTAAAAGTGCTCTACAGTTATTCATGTAGGTTACTCAAAACAGAAACTTCCAAACCCACAATCTCTACTGCCAAGAAAGATAAAAGGTGGTAAGGGAACACCAGCACCTGCCACATCATGAATTGAAAATATATTGCTGGTCGTTCAACAGTGCCAAACCCTGAAACTCCCAACCCAACAGTACTTTGGGGATACTTTCACCAGAAGGATTCCAGCCACTTAAGACAGCAGCTCTCTGCCACTTTCTCAAGGGAAATTGATGATAAGCAATAAATGCTGGGCTGTTCAGCATTGACCAGATGCAGAAAAATGTAATAAATAATATTCTTGTGTTTTCTTAAAAGTGCAGCAGAGATTAAAGAAATTGCGTAACTAAAATTTTTGCTAATCCCAGTGAAATAATTTCAAACAAAAATGCATTCATAACATTCTATGTTGCAGTATCAAAATCATGCTCAATTTATTTTGGCAGCTAGGGTTTTTAAAAAAAATCATACAGACAACAGGATGGCTGACACAACATACTGCACCACACAAGTCCTTGGCAGCTGATGCAGCCATTCTATTGACATAACATCTGAAAAAGATGCAGCAGACTTTGTTAATGTAATTTTCATGTTGTGTGGAGAAAGGGTAAGTAAAACAAAAGTACTGCTGCAGTATTTACAACGGCCTAGAAAGAAGCAAAACATGAGTGTGGGCAGTGGAATTAGTACAATAGGTCACCACAAATATAGCTGAAAGGGACACATAGAAACAATATAAGCGCAGCATTGGAACAAAATACTGTAGAAAATCTCAAATAACCGCTGACAGAAGAGATAACCAAACAGCAGTTTGGAAGCTGGATATGAAGGCACTAACGAAACAAAGGACTGCATGAAGGCACTAAAAGTGGGTTTAAAAAGATAGAAAGATTGAGATTTCTACCATTGGCATGTTGTAAAACAAATACTGTCAGCATGTACTTGCAGCAACAGTGACACCTGTAAGTGGAGATGAAATAGTCAATTCTTTTTTTAAACATTACATAAACCAAAAGCTATTAAGAAATTTTTTTGTGAATGCTTGCTGATTGAACACATTGCTTTCCACCTAAAGATAGTCGAACATCTTGACACAGTAAAGGTATGATTCTTTCTCTTTGCTGGAAGCTCACTTTCCCTCTTCAACCTTCCAAACAGTAACTCTGACCTCCTTGAATCTGTATCATTTTAAGAAAGATTTCTACTCTTAAGATACCAATACCTGCCGAACAACTCTCAATTCCAGAAAATCTTAATTAAATGACCAAATCTCCAGTCACTGCAAATTTCAGGTATGGTTGGAGAAAGGCCCTTCTCCACCCCACACAAAATTATATAGAAACCAGAGGTTAGACAAAAATAAGGATGTCCAGTGAGCCTATTTGGTTAAACTTAAGGGAGCATCAAAGAACCCATAATTCAGACACCTCTATTTTTGCCACAATTCTGCAAGATCTTGTTACTCCTCCTCCAATTCTCATCCAATTACTACACTTGGACTTGATTTCACAACAAATTTGTTATTTTTAAAATATAACACATGGCACAATGCAGAAATTCTAATGATTGGATTGTGTGTTTTATTTTTAAATTGTGAAATTCCTCATTGTAACGTTAACCGTGTAATCCAATCAGGCTGGTAAGGATAACGTTTAATACTAAAATTTCTCAAAATATTAACATCCCAAACTTCATAACAGTGGATGGGAGTGTGGAATGAACATCGCTAGGTGGAGAAATCAAAAGGATGGGTGAAAAGAATCCAAGGACTATGGGATGTCTAAGTGACAGAACTGACATATGTCAGCTGGCTCAGAAGTTATAGAGTCAGAGTTGTACAGCCCATAGGCAGGACCACAGCATCCATCCTGACCTTTTTTACCCATCTACACTAATCCCATTTGCCCACATTAGGCCTGTATCCTTCTATGTCTTGTCTATTCAGTTGGTGAAGAATCAGCAAGGTGTAACTTAGCATGTCAGACAGCACCTGTGGAAAGAACAGAACAGTTAATATTTTGGGTAAAGCCTTTAAAGAATGGAAAAAATTACAAAGAGCAAGGTTTAGTAAGTCCATTTCCCTCCATAGATGCTGGCCGACCCGCTGAGTTTATCCAGCATCTTGTGTGTTGTTTAGGGAAGTAATTCCTGAGCAAAATATCCTTGGCTTAACCATACTCACCTGCTTCAATTACATTATCTTGTTAAAGTCAATCACAAAATTGTTCCTCAACAATTCCATTGTTCAGCTCAAATCACAGCTCATCCTGGACCATAGAAAAAAGCAATTATCTAAGCTTGGGCCAACAGTAGAACATAACTTTTTCTGTGGTTGAGCAATCATCTCAAACAATAGATCAGAAATCTAATGACCTTCAAAGGGTACCATCATTGCTCAGTCCCCGTTATTAATATCATGTGGTGGTGGTCACCACTTAAAATTTAACAATCATGTCAATGTTGTGTTGACAAAGGCAAGGCAAAACAAGAAGCGGTTTACCACTTGTCCTTTCAAACTGTTATCCACAAGCTTTAATCTGCAGTACAGATGACCCCAGTGTTACTGCCATTTGGGTAATGGAAATTCACCTTTACAGCATTCACAAATCACTACACAAAAATTGGATATACATAATAATATTCATTCTTACCAATTTTTATAAACGCACCATAGAAAGCATCTTATCCGGATGTATCATGGCTTGGTATGGCAAATGCTCTGCCCAAGACCGCAAGAAACTGCGGAGAGTCATGTACACGGCTCAGCACATCACAAAATCCAGCCTCCCCTCCATGGACTCTGTCTATACTTCTCACCACCTCAGTAAGCAGCCAACATAATCAAAGACACCTCCCACCCCAGACATTCTCTCTTCTCCTCCCGCTCATCTGGCAAAAGATACAAAAGCCTGAAAGTACGTACCACCAGGATCAAGGACAGCTTCTACCCCACTGTCATAAGACTACTGATTGGACCTCTTGTACGATAAGATGGACTCTTGACGTCACAATCAATCTTGTCATGGCCTTAAACCTTATTATCTGCCTGCAGTGCACTTTCTCTGTAACTTTATTCTGCATTCTGTTATTGCTTTTCCCTTGATGTACTGATGTGGTGAAATGATCTGTCTGGATGGCATGCAAAACGAAGTTTTTCAATGTACCTCGGTAGATGTGCTAATTACCAATTTATGTTAGAAAAACATAATTAAGTAATTACAAAATTAATTTTTTTCAACTTGCATTTCTTGACATGACTTTATGTTATGGAAAGTTGCAATAGAGATTTCTAGGAACACAAACAACCCCCCGGGAAATATGGCGGTTGCTTGTATGTTGAAGCATACATCATCACCTGGACAGCTGTGGTGGTAACAATAGTTACAGCTCAACATTAAAGTTTCAAGAAATCAATATTCTTGACATTGCAGAATGTACTGCTGCAACTCATCGAGGTTGCTCGGATAACATCTTCCTATGAATTCTACCGAAGGAGGGCAAGAGTGGAAATGTTGTGAAACACATTCTTCACCAAGTTCTACTCCAGTTAGTACATTATCCCCACTTGGATGTGGATCAGAATTCTGCAGCATGGCAAACATTACCAATGCAGTACCATCACCACAAGCTTTCAGGGGGCTATCCACCATTTTTTCCAAACAACCAGGGATATTTAAAGACTGCAGCCTTACTAATGTTGCCAATACCCTAAGATCAAATACCAATCAACTCACATTTACATTCTACAGAAGATATTTTGCTAGGGATTTCCATTATTTCTATTTTTGTTTTATTGACTTCTTGGGCAGCAAATAAATGGCAAAGTCATCTGCTCTTTGAATCCCCTCCACAACCTCACATCACTTAACTTTAAAAATTTCCTTCAGCATTGGAAGGCAGCAACACCTTGCCATGAGGCTCACTTTTAGCAGCTCTTCCCTCCCAAAATTACTTCACATTTCCTTCCCTTCACAACTAATCTTTTTACATCCTTCCAGCTAAGCTTTATGATATACATCGATCAAAGTCTCTATTCTACCCACATGCTTTTCTTTTTCACCATTTCCAGAACATCCTGCAATTCCCCTCCCAACACAATTGTCAATGCTATCTCTCCACTTGTCTCCTCTCTTGCATTTGAGGGAGCCATAAACGTGAAACAAACTACTCAAAATAGGTTTACAAGTGAACAAAACAGTAAGTAAACCAACACCATCCCCCCAACCCGATCGCAGATAGCTGGATGAAAAAAACTGGCTTAGGAGCATGGTTGCTGTTTGATCGTGTTTGTAATGTTTGCACTTTCTCCGTAACCACATGGGTTTCTTTCCAAGGATGTGCTGATTGGTAGGTTAGTTGGCTAATGAGAATTGCCCCTTGTGTAGGCAAACAGTGGGGGGTGGGGGGGGGAAGCTGTTGGGCACAAGAGATAAAAGGTTACACAGAAGAAAGTGAGGTAATGGGATGCTCCTGAGAACTCAATGGCCCAAGTCACCTTCTTCTATGTCTTGTGTAAAATACAAGAAATAAAAAAAAAATTAAGGGCCTTAACAAAATTTTGCAGCAAGTATTCTAGAATTCAAGGGGCTGGAGTCTGTGACCATTTAGGGAAAAGTTTAGGAGAATGAACAAGTGAAATATAAATCTGTGCTGAAAACTGGTGACACTGAAGCGGTGAGAGGTGCATGCATTAGAGGAATAGTATGTCATGGGAGAACTAGGCAAAGGTGATAGCAACGTGATTCAGAACTACTTCATTCCATGGACGCAGGCAAGTTTTAATATGCAATACATGGTTCCCCAAGAAAACACAAGCTGCAGATGCTGGAATCTGGAGCAACAAACAATCTGCTGGAGGAATTCAGCAGGTTGAGCAGCATCTGTGAGGAAAAGGAACTGTCAACATTTCAGGTTGAAACCCTACATCAGGATTGAAGCTGCTTGACCCCTGAGTTCCTCCAGCAGACTGTTTGCTGCAGATGGTTCCCCAAGACTACGTTATAGGTTTGGTGCATTCTGTGGAATGGACACAAAGGTAACACCAATTATGGCCATATTTCAAATGCTTTGCAAATCTGCTGCTCAATGCATCTGAGTTGCATATATTTCTGAAACAAACAATGCATATTTAAAAATCTTTGTTTTATAATAACATCCTGAACTTCAAGCAAACTGCAGTGAACGATTCACTCACAAAACCATACTAACACAAACTTAGTAGCTCACTATGTATAGAAAACAACTACACGGAACAGAAGAAGTTTCCCTTCCGGGTGTGCAACATTTGGTGAAAGATAATCAATAGGATGGTCCTTCCTGTTGATGCAAACATGGGAGTATCGTGTCACAAGCAAATTAATCCCCCACAAAACACAGTACTCAAGTAAACCTCGACTCATACGTTGAATGACTAGTTCGTTCTTTAAAAACTTTCCAAGATTTCGTTTCGTACGTTTGATATTCAGTAAGCACAAACGAAACCATGACTAGTAAGCCAACAATAAGATTCCAACTTTATATTCTGGGAATTTCAAGAAAGCATAACCCGTAAGGGGAACTTTACGCTTGCTCTGCAGTGGGGCAATTGATTCTTCTTGTTTTTACAAAAGTGCAAAGTTAATTCTGCAGCGGGCATAAAATGAACAAACTCGGGTATAAAGGTGTTACTTTGGTGAAGCTCCTTATTGCGCAGTAAAATGACGAGGCTACCTGCCTGCAGCAGGAGTCAGGCTGGCAAACTGCAGGCGAAGACATCGCAGGGAGAAGCCCGGCTCAAAAGTGAGAAGCAGATTCGCAAAGCCGCAGCCACCCTCCCACCACACCCACCGGCCACCTAAGGCTGGTTTGCATCCTACTCTCCCGCGGGCTTTACTCAGGCCTAGGTTACAAGGGCCCGGCTTGGGCTTCCCTCGGGCACCGCCAGGCCCACGCCAAACTCCGAGTGCGGCCCAGGCCGAGCTCCCCTCCCTTTCTGCCCGCTCGGCCGGTGCATGGATTCCACACTCACCAGGCACTTCCTGCCCAGGCAGTTGAAGAGGCACTCGTTCTCCTGCCCGGTGAGGAGAATCGAGCCGACGTTCGTGGCCCGCGGCCGGCTACCGCCGCCGCTCTGCTGATTGGAAATCATGGCTGGGGACGGACACACTCGACGCCTGACTCGGCCTCCCTTCTCCTTCAGCGACGGCCGCCGCTCGAGTCCATAGCGGCAGCGCGTGCCCTTCGCCGCGAGCCCAGTGACGGTCACCCCGCCTCACGGCGCGCGCACCGCGCGTCCTCGCCCGGCGCCGCCGCGAGCCCAGTGACGGTTACCCGCCCCCCTCCCGCGCGCGCTCACGATCACGATCGATGCTCGTGTAAGATTCAAACTTGGCTCAACTTTGCGCCCCACCGGCGGCAGCCCACCCTGGACACTGAGCTCCCGCGAACCCTCTCGGATAATAACACGGCTCCCTTGCGTTTTGTTAGTGAAATTCGTTCTTTTTAGGTAAGGGACGTGTTGGTAGTTTGGACGGGAGGAACACTGAGGAGGGGAGAGAGGTTGGTATTTGCTTTAATCCTGAAGTGCCTTAGGCAGTGGTGTGGACGGTTGACAGTAAAATGGGTTTGTTGAGAATTTGGGTGGTGGAGGGAAGGAGTTGGGTCGGATGGAGGGTCTGGGGAATGGGGGAGTGGGATGGATGGGGGGAAGGGAGGGGATGTGGGTGGAAGAAGGAGTTGGGTAAAAGGGATGGACGGAGGGAGGGAATGGAGAGAGGGAGTGGGGGCAGAGGGCGGGGATGGAAGGAGGGAGTGGGCACAGAGGGAGGGGATGGACGGAGGGAGTGGGCACAGAGGGAGGGGATGGACGGAGGGAGTGGGCGCAGAGGGACGGGATGGATGGAGGGGCCAGAGGGACGGGATGGATGGACGGAGGGAGTGGGCGCAGGGGGAGGGGATGGATGGAGGGAGTGGGGGCAGAGGGACGGGATGGATGGAGGGGCCAGAAGGACGGGATGGATGGATGGATGGAGGGAGTGGGGCCAGAGGGACGGGATGGATAGATGGAGGGAGTGGGAGCAGAGGGACAAGATGGATGGACAGAGGGAGTGGGGCCGGGGGGAGTGGAATGAAGGGAGGGGCTGGGAAGAGGATGGGCTGGGATGGAGTGAGTGGCTGGGGAGATTTGGGTGGGAAGGAAGGATGGGCTGGGAGGATGAGGGGGTAGGGCAGAGGCAGTTGCTGGGGAGTTGGGAGTGGGCTGGAGGTAGGGCTGTGGAAGAGAGCTGAGAAGGAGAGACTGGAGATGGAGTGGAGGGGAAGTTATCTGAGTGGGAGGGAAGGAGAGGAGGTATGTGGTGCAGTAAGTATATGGGTGAGGGGAGATTGAGGAATCTAAGTGGATGAGTGGAGGCAGTGCAAGGAGGTAAGTGGAGAAAGATGGAATTAGGAGTTACCTTGGGGTGGAAGCTGTGTAGGGCAGAGGAAGAGAGTGAAGAGTGGTGGAAGAATGACGGAGTGAAGAAATGGAGCAGAGAGGGGGAATGAAGAGAGGGATAGGGAATGGGGAAGATTTATGTGTGGAGTGGTCTGGGGAGATGGGGGAATAGTGGGGTAGGAGAAGAAAGGGGTGGGGGAGAGTTTCCAAGGGAAAAGTGGGGAAAGACTGATGGAGAAAGAGGAGTAAGATGGACGAAGGAGGGGTTGAGAAAGGGAGCTGAAGGATTAAGTGAGGTGGGAAATAAGAGAACAAAGAAAAACTGGGAAAAGAGGGAGGAAATGTGAAAGTGCAGAGTGTGGAATGGGAGAAACCTTTATGCAGGGAATTGAAAAAAGGGGAAGATTTTAACTAAGGTGTAGAATTTGGGCAGATCTGAGCCAGGAGCCAATGGACCTGGGAGGTGGGAGAAGGAGTGGGAGAAGAACTTTGAAAAACTAGAGGGGGTCAAGGAATCAGATGATGCCTAACATTTAACAGTCTTCCATTTATTATGACAGTGAAAACTCTGGACTTGTGATTTGAAACCAATAACCATAAGAATACTCATAGGAATTACAAAGCAAATCATTTTGATTAATGGTTGATATCTTTCAAAGTTTCTGTGCTTTACTCAATATAGGCGTCATAATAGACTTCTCATCAGCAATTTGCAATGAAGGCCAAGCAGAAATAAATAACTGGATTAAAAGAAGATTATGAAAATACTTTGTACCTCAAACAGCATCTATGGAGAAAGCTTCCAGGCTCAACAGCGTGTTCAATGATTTTAAATGAAGAGCATTTGTAGTATTTTCTGTTTTTATTTCAGATTTCCAGCATCCACTGTTTTCCTTTCATAATTTTAGATAATGATTCTGCTTCTCTTTCATTCACTCCTCCAGATCCAATTTTGTTTGCTTTGCTTGTCCCATTATCACTGCTTTGACGTGTACTTGCATTCTTTTTGTCACTTTCTCCCACCTTCCACACAATCAAAGACCTATTTTTGTTTTCTGCTTCCCTTTTCCTTTTCCCTGGTGCTTAAAACCTCCATTTTTTTCCAATTTTGATGAAAGGTAATCAACTTGAAAAGATAATTCTGTTTTTCTCCAGAGATGCTGCCTGGCCTACAAATTATTTCCAGCATTTTCTGTTTTATTCAAGAAAGAGCAATAAAATGAAGGGGCAACATCTTCATACTTCATTTCAAATTTCACTCAAAATGAAAGCAATTTTATTGTTATTTTTCTTTTTACTAGCTTTCATTTATGTCTTGGCTTATTTTGTGGCAATTAATGGTCCAGATTTACTCTGTACAGACTTTGGAGTTATTCAAAATTAGGAAACCATGCAAAAAAAGATACCTGATGCAGAAATCTGACATGTAATACAAAATGTGCCATTTAAAAACTTACTTGTAACAAAAAAGTCAGCAGAATTTTTATTTGCTGATTCCAGACCAAGGCTGGTGATCAATAAAGTTTTATTAATGACAGTGTTTAGAGGAGTATGAAGAATGTGTAGTGTGCACAAATGTTCAAAATCCTGTCAAAGATGGGAATTTAGTTATGTTTAGTAAAAACAAGAAGATTAGTAACTCAACAGAAAAGATGTATTGAACAATGGTGCTTCTGTTGATGCGGGTAATCAAAATCAATGAATAAATGTATTAAATCCTTCTGTTATTGCAGAAAATGTTGGCCTACCATTAAAGCTTAAATGCTTGCCAAGGTCATTAAAAATTACTGCACACTAAACTACACAGAAATGCTACAAAAGCTTCTTTGAAGATGTAGGTGAAGCCACAAGTATGCTAATCAGTGAGTGGGTTCAACTCTACTGCAAGAACAAAAGAATTGGATAAAATGCAGTGGAAAAAAAGATAAAGCAAAAATACAGTTAGGTTTACAATTTTGAAACAGAAACACATGGACTTGGGTATTCATAGGCAAAAAGCTTTGAAAATTTAATATTGTTGTTTCAAATCAGTATACAAGTTCCATAGCTTTAAAAATAGAGGCATAGTGACTAACAGTCACTAAGTGTATAAATGTCATCAGCCTTTACTAATCACATTCTTACTGGGTTAAAGACCTTAGAATGCAGAAGAGATTTACTAGAATTATGCCAGGGATGAGTAATGGAGACAGAATAGAAAGTAAGATTGTTCTTCTTGGAGCAGAGAAACATAACCAAGGAACTAATGGAGATAATAAAAATAAAGAAGAAGAAACTGTCACTCACTCAAGGATACAGATTTGCATTGCTGATAACTTGCAGAAAAAAACAGAAGGAAACTGAGGAGAATTGAAATTGATTTTATTTAGTGAGTTGTTATTATCCGAAATGCACTGCTAAAACGGATGGTGGAGGTCATTGATAATTTTGTAAGGTGAATTGGAGAAATAATCAAAGGGAAAATCCAGTGCATACCACCATCCTTTTTTAGTTTTTGTAAATATTTCTTACTTAACCTTGGGTTTTTATTCTGCCAAATAAATGAAAGAATTTTAAAATCAATAGTGTCAAAAAAAGATTTCAGGACAAAAGTTGGAATCGCTTGAAGTAAATATAAAAATTTTGGTAAAATGTTCATCTTAATCGCATTAATTCGGCCTACCAATGATAAAGACAGTGGAGACCACTTAGTAAATAATTGTTTAACGTGGTCAATTAAAGGCAATAGATTAGCTTTAAATAAGTCCTTATGTTTCTTGGTAATTTTAACACCTAAATACATAAAGTAGTCAGTTACCAATCTAAAAGGTAATTGGCTATAAACTGGGGTTTGCATATTCAATGGAAAAAGTTCGCTCTTATTAAGATTTAATCTATAGCCAGACAAAACACTAAACTGATCTAGTAGTGATAGTACTGCGGGGATAGATTCATCCGGATTAGAAATATAAAGTAACAGGTCATCTGCGTAGAGAGATATCTTATGAATCTTCTGTCCGCGAGTAATGCCACATATATTTGAAGAGTCCCGGCGTGCAATAGCCAAGGGTTCCAAAGCAATATCAAATAATAAAGGGCTTAACGGGCAACCTTGTCTAGTACCTCGAAAAAGCCTAAACAAAGGAGATCGTTGATTATTAATAAGTATTGAAGCCATAGGTGTATAATAAATCATTTTAATCGCAGATATAAATTTAGGGCTAAAGTTAAATTTTTGAAGTGTAGTGAATAGATATTCCCATTCGACTGTCAAACGCCTTTTCAGCATCTAGTGAAACAACACATTCTGGGATTTGGGATGAAGGAGTATATATAATATTCATTAATCTTCTAATATTAAAACATAAATAACAATTCTGAATAAATCCTGTCTGGTCTTCAGAGATAATTTGTGGGAGAACCTTTTCCAGTCTAAAGGCCAATATTTTGGAAAATTATTTTTGAATCTACATTTAGTAAAGAAATAGGTCTATAAGATGCACAATCAGTGGGATCTTTATCCTTTTTAAGAATTAACGAAATAGTTGCTTCATAGAAAGATTGTGGTAGTTTACCCACTGATAGGGCATCTTTAAAAATTTTGGCTAACCAGGGAAAAAGAATATCAGAAAAGGATTAAAAAAATTCAGCTGTATATCCGTCAGGGCCGGGTGCTTTACCCGAGTTCATTGAAAATATTACTTTCTTAATTTCTTCCTCCGAAATGGGAGCATCTAATGTAGAACATTCGTTTAAAGATAGTTGGGGAATCTTCAGATCTCTTAAAAATTCATACATTAATGTAGGATCCTCAGGGGATTCTGATTGGTATAAAGAAGAATAAAATTCTTGAAAGGATTTGTTGATTTGAACATGATCTCTCGTGTAGGTACCATCTGGTTTACGAATTTTATTAATCTGGCGTTTAGATAAAGTAGCTTTCAACTGGTTGGCCAATAATTTACCAGATTTGTCACCATGTATATAAAATTGAGTTTTGTTTTTAAGTAGTAGATTTTCAATTGAAGATGTTAATAATAAACTATGTTGTAGTTGGAGTTCTGTTCTCTTTTTAAAAAGCTCCAGATTCGGAGTATCAGAATATTTTTTATTGATTTCTTTAATCTTGTCAATCAATATATGTATTGCATTATTAGTTCGTATTTTCAAACCGGCAGAATATGAAATAATTTGCCCACGGATATATACTTTAAAAGTATCCCATATTATCCCACTGGAAATTTCTTCAGTAAAATTAGTTAAAAAGAAAAATGAAATCTGTTCTTTAATAAATTGGACGAAATCTGAGTCTTGTAATAGAGAAGGATTAAATTGCCATTGTCTGACATCAAAGGATACATCTGGTAATTTAATTGATAAAGTCAATGCTGCATGATCAGAAATGGCAATTGCATCATATTTACAGTCCATAGTAAGTGGAGCTAATCTAGCATCAATAAAAAAATAATCAATCCTCAAGTAGTTACGGTAAACATGAGAAAAGAATGAAAATTCTTTATCATATGGGTGTAGAAATCTCCAAACATCTAAAATTCCAGATTCAACTAAAAAGGAATTAATAAAGACAGTGGATTTGTTTGGAAGTGCAGGATTTGACACAGATCTATCCATTGAAGGGTTTAGACAGCAGTTAAAATCTCCACCCATAATCACAGTGTATTCATTCAAATTAGGGTGATCTACATTGGGTGCATAAAGATTAACCATAACAACTTTTCTATTATGAAGCAGACCAGTAATTAATAAAAATCTACCATTTGGGTCTGATATTGTCTCATGATGGACAAACGAAATTGAGGAGTCTATAAAAATAGAAAATCCTTTCACCTTTGCTTGTGAATTTGAATGGAACTGTTGACCCCTCCAAAATCTAAAAAAACATTGATTATCTTTCTTCCTGACGTGAGTCATCTGAACGAAAATAATCTGAGCATTTAATCTATGAAAGAATGGGAATATGACACTAATTGGTCTCACAGAATAATGCAAGGCAAAAAGATGCCATTCGGCCTAATAGATCTATCGGCTGTTAGAAATGCGATCTGTCCCTGGGTTATGCATGCCCGTCTTATGGGCACCGCTACATACGAACAAACTCCCATGATATTATTAAATTCAAAAGTCCGATGTAAGTACATACATTTATTCCTACAAATGGCAGGGCTAGTTCCCTCCCCCTCTCTATTAATTATTCTGTCTTATCAGTCTTGTGTGCTTTTAATGCCATTCATTACAATAATGTGGAGGTATGGTTATTATATCGAGTGATTTTTGTATATTTTCCAACCTACAGACAAAATTGACATGGGCGTCTCTAAAAATGAATCCCATTTATTACTTGGGGATGGCCTGTAGCTATCCAATTAGTCTGGCTCTCCATGAATCACTATAATTGTTTTCCATTCAATTTACCCCTTTCCTTTTTTAAAAATTATTTGCTTCTGTCACCCTTTCAAGGAATGAATTCCAGATCACAACAACTAGATGCACAAATATGTTCTCATTTCTAGTTTTCTTTTTGCCTGTCACATTTAATATACCCTATATCCTCTACTTATTAATACTTCTGACACTAATAAATAAAAATAAAATAATAACAGATGAATAAATAACAAATATTAAAATAAATAAATGCATTTACTTAAAATCCTATCATCTGAAATTATTGGAATTCTTGATAAAGAATCTGTTATGTCAGCAATACAACAAATTGTGATATGACATTGTCAAAGTAGGGAGAGAACAGTTTTTCACAAGTATTGCACTGCCCTATGTGGCAATCCATGTCACTAACATCTTTTTGATGTTAGCAATGTGTCATCCATGAATTGATCATAATGAAACACATTATACCTCTTTAATAATGATACAATATATTATGACATACTGGAGTTTTTTCAAACGTCTGATGGTCAATTAAATGTAAGTTTAATTGGCTACATTTTTGGTTCTGAAACAGTGGCCACCCAGTGTGTGGACATAATATCTGAGGTGATGCAATGTTTATAATGAGTCAGAGGAGATATTACTTTATGATAGTTTATTAGGTAGATCTTCCCTCCATGATTGGCCACCAATACAGAGAATGGAGAACATGGAAGAAGTCATTTGAAGAATACTCATGTAATATTTTCATTCTGAATAGGCCATTCATTTTTTTTCTATGATACAGAAAAAATACTGGTGTACTGTCCATTGAATTCTGTAACTTTGTCCATTATTTTGCTCTGAAAATTGAAATTGAGCATGTTGAGTTAATTCTATTTATTTCAATTTATCTTTATAAAAGATAATATAGCCATTTGTATTATTCAAATGACATCCTCCATGTTTTCCATTCTCTGTATTGGTGGCCAGTCATGGAGGGATAATTTATTCTACCATGCATGTGGCTTGGACCTTTTGGATGGTAGAATATCAGAGACTCTCTTTCAGATGCCTCCTTTTTGGCAGCCAAAGCAAATGATTGCCACAGGCCACATTTTCCTTGCCAGTCATATTTTGGGAAAATGTTTTGGAGTATGGATAGATGGCTGTAAGAGAACCTGAGACTGGTGCCACAGGTGGTGGATGTTTTCCTAATTTTATCAGCGCTGGGGAATATTACATATGAAGTATTATTACAAGTAATATTACTTCATATGTAACATGAAGTAACATATGAAGTAATATTTCAAATAATATTACCTATGGCCACAATTCCTTCAGTTATGTGCCTTTTTCACTAGAGCCCAACACTGAAGAAAATATTTTAGCTACAGTATTGTAAATATTGCATTCCAGTGAGTGTATTTTTAAGCATTTTGGTTCTCTACCTGTTATCTTGTGCTTGTTTCCATTCCCCATGTGAAAGTTGCTAACTCTTGAAAGTCCTTTGTATTAAAATATGGGAATTCAAAATATTGTTTAATTTGTTATAACCTGAATGCCACTTATCCCTCAAGTGTACATGAATCAAGGCCACTGATATGTGTCAAATGCTTTTCTTATTACAATTTAATTTTCTGGCATGCCTCGTTGACCTTGATCATGATGAGATAAAGCACAGTACGTCTTTCATGTGAATCAAGACCTTTTAAAATGACTGGTTTTCTTTTTAACTGTATCACATGGTTCATTAGGGCAGTTTTCACAGGGAGGCTTCTGAAAAAGAGAAGTAATCTTTGATCATGTGACATGTTTCTGATTGTACCAGAATGCTAATAGATTTGTGAATGATAAAAGTCTTGTTCATTAGGAAACAAAGTTTTTCAGTGGTGCAGTGAATGTTTAATGTTCAGGGAAGTTGACACAAAGTTGAGTGTTTTCATCCATTTTATTGTAGTGAACAGAAGAATTTTTGTTAAGCATCTGCTTTGAACTTCACCTTTTCAGTCATAATTTTTCTTGCTTTACTAGATTTTTCTGCACTAGTCGAAGTGCATTTTGTTCCAAATTACCCAAAACTACACCCAAGGTTTTAGTCTTCTCTTCTAATATTGCCTTTGGCTATGTCTTAGTATTTGTTTGCTAAGGCTCTGAAGTGCACATGCAACATTTAGCCATGTTAATGGCACTATAGAAATGTACCTAGGCTTGTTGCTACCATATCCACATTTGCCTGCAGCACCTTATGGATGAGTGAACTCTCAAAGTAATAATAATCTTAGCAATTTTGACTACACTCGAACCTCCTCTTGTAACTGTATCATCATAATCTTCATCTTCCTTCAATTTAAATGTAGAGTACTCCAAATGAAGTCCAACCAATATTGGATGCATATCTCCCTCTTCAGTTTTATCTTTGAGACTCAATTCGATATTGAATTGCAGATGGCCAACCTTTCCTCTTTGTGTCGGAACTGGCCAGCTCTGATATAAGGTAATGTTCCTATAATGTTAATTCAGTTTTTCTCTCTGCATAGATGCTGCCTGATCTGCTGGGTATTTCCAACATGTTCTGCCTTTTCAGATTTCCAACAACCACCTTGTTCTGCATCTGACAATTCTGACATACATATTTTTTTAAAATTTTCCCTCTCTAACTACCAGTATTGAAATTAATTGTTACCTGGACAACCTTGGTCTTCACCCCATCACAGACATTCCCTCTATTCTCTCTACAACTCCCTCTCTCTGCAACTTGAAGCATGTTATTTTTAATTCGCTCTCCATTTCTGATTATGGATCATTAACCTAAAGCTTTGAATCTGTTTTGTTTTAACATAAGCTGCCTGACCTGCTGAGTATTTTTAGTATTTTTGTTTTTGTTTCAGGTCGATCCTGACCCAGGTTCAGCACCCCGATTTCCCAATGTAAATGCTGAGAAATTGCAGGAATTGTCATTCCACCACTGAACTCCACAAGGAATTCATCAGAATGCAGTCAGAATGATAGCAATGAGGGCTTCTCAGGTGAATAGAGAAGCGTTGAACCTCCTATTTTGGATTATCAGTTTGGCCCTCTCTGGAAAAAGCTGTGCACCCCTGACATAAGTAAAATGTTCATTTGGATAAACTAGGATGGCTCCAAATGTGCAACAGCACCACCTAGCTTGGTGCCGTAGACTGGAGAAATCAATCAGAGCTAAGAAAGGTGAGATGTTTGCTTTACTGAGAGCTACAGGTGTGATAGTACAAATCTGTTCTAAAAGTGTGTTAAGAAATAGTTTTAAAATGGTTCAGAAAATGAGTGTTCTTTTTATGGTAAGTGGGTTAACATGTACAAACTGTAATATACAGTTGATCAGCTTTGTTGTTACATGTTGATCGTCAAGAAGAGGGAAAGGAAAGGAGCAAAGAGAATGCAGAGGAGGGCGTTAGTGTGATCAAGAGAGAAAAGGAATGTTGATGTCATGATGTGAGTCTCATCCAATAGGATGAGTCAGCCATGACTGGAGAGGAATTGTAGTCGGTGTAGAAGCGATGTTACTGTAAGATGGGAATGTGGGTACAGATCATGTGAGTTGGAGGTGGAGCCTGTAGCTGACAAGAGTTGGAAGGAGTGATTTGCAATCAGATGGTTCAATAGGTTGGTGGCAATTCAGCAGGGGTAAGGGGAGCAAAGGAAGATCTTGAAATCTGACTTCACAAGGTAAATAGGGCTAAATTTCCTTAATGGGAAAAAAGTGATTAAACTTTGCTGATGACAAAATAGTCTTGTTCCAGAAGGAGTATACTAAGGTTTGCTCAGTGTTGGGGACATGAGGGAGAGAAATAAAAGGTCAAAGCATTGTTCACTTGCTTTACTCATTGAGGGATGGTCCTCCATTTTTTAGGCTGTTTCATTTACTCCTGATAAACCACTGTGTATTTTATCATTGGGCTCCATGTGTTACTCAAAATTCAGAATTGTGTTGAGTTTGTGGCTACTCAGTGGGCTGTGGCTCTGATGTCTGAGGGAGAGAGAGGAAAATGAGTATGAAGGAGAATTTACAGTGGAGTTAGAAGCTGAGGAAAGAAAAGCAAGCTTTTTAGGCTTCTGGTGTTGGATGGGTTTGGTGAAAAATAAAACACAATCACTACAAAGCCAAATTAATTCTAAACTACTATATCGATCTTGCATATCTTCTATTTCTGTGGCTAGATTCTGATTTAAACAGTTTACTTATACAGTATAGATACCTATGCTACAAATATTTGAACTTCTTTATCTCAAAATAATTTAATTTGCTCTTTCACCTTACTCAAGTAATAACAATCCTTACTCCACTCAAACCTCACCCTATTCTTCCTCATTTAATTGCACCTTCATAATCCTCACTTTATTTAATTATTTAAGCAATAGTTTCCTCTTTTGGAATTTATATTGGAAAATAATTTATTAGTCAACAACTTCCTTAAATTGGTCTTTTTTCTTGCTCACAAATTTTATCGGGAAATTTGTTTTTTATGATGACATTTTGAAATATGTCAATTCTTCCAAGAATCAGGTTTTTGTTACCGCATATTGCACAGAACACCTCACTACTTCACTCTTTATTGAATCTGGGAAAGATTTTTGTTCTTATACCGCAGTAAAGTTATTGGGCAGCAGTTGGTGCTATTGCACTTTAGAAATCACTTTTTGACCAGTTTATTCCAAACAGTATTACACACACTAGGTTCTGTTTAGAAATAGTGCATTAACAAATTCGGAAGATGCCTCTTAGCTTTAAGCGGTTTGGGCATAGTGTGCTATCTGATTTAAAATTTAATTATGATGATGAATAATTTAATTTGCTCTTTCACCTACAGCGCATTTAATACAATTACTAACACCTGGCTGAATTATAATTTCTTCTGGACAATTTCTTTACTCGAGGTAAATCAGGCGAGACTTTGCAGAAGGTAGCATTGAAGTGGATTAAAAAAGTGCAAAATGGATTGGGAGAGATAAGTAGACCCGAAACAAAAAATATAACATTTTAAGGCACAATCAGATTAAGAGAAGGTACACAAAACTAAGAGAGGTTTACATTGCATGAATTTAAAAGCAAGAAGTATATTAAACAACGTTTGGTGAGCTGCAGTGCAATTAACCATGCATAATTATTTTGACCTGATTAGAAAAATGTGTAAGGGTAAGTTTGGAAAGAAAGGAGGGAGAATTATCGTAATGAATGAGGATAATATTACAGTGCTGTGGAAAGAGAATGTTCCAGAACCATCAGGAGCAGAATCCATGTGAATCTATATGATTGAAATTATAAGCTTCTGTGACTTGGACTATCCATAACAGGCACCTCAAAACACTGATACCACTAACAGTCTCTGCAAATCCTCCAAATTTATTGTTATAGGAGAAATGAAATTACACCAATGGGTCTATAATGTTACTGCCATCTAGTGGGAAGAGCCTTAAGGAGCAAGTTTGCAGAGAAATTACAGAAATGTGCATACTGTAAATGAAGGAGTCTTGACAGTGAAATCTTTATTTATAGACTGGGATAGCACTAACAAAAGGGGAAAAGAGGGAGAAGAGTTTCTGAAGTATACTTAGGGAAGTACAATTCTGGCCCAACAAGGAAGGAGACATAGCTCAATATGGTTCTGGGAAAGTCTCCTCATAGCTTTATAGTTTAAATTACATCTCCCTGCAGCCACATCTGTTCCAAAAAAAACAACCCTAGTTTATCCAATTTTTTCCTCATAATTACACTTTTCTAATCCTGATAACATATTTGTAAGTCTCCTCTGCACACTCTTCAGTGCAATCACATCTTTCACACCTTTTTATCTTCTTGAGTAGTCTCTGGGGATTTACGATGACTTGCTTCCCCTCTGCTCTGAGGCTAATGTGGGACCCACAGACTCTACCACAGAAGGGGCAGGAACAGTCTGTTGGGGAGGGCAGTGGGTAGACTGTGAGATGATGCACTCCAGTTGCCATTAATGCTGGGCTTCAGCTGCTCCCAAGGCTCTAGGACTGGACTTGAGGTTCTCACGTCAACCACAAAACCCGCTTTTCCACTTTGAGCAGTGATAGATCAGGGATTCCCAGAGATCAGTGTTGAGCAAGAAGACATTGAGAACATCCTTAATTTTTTCCCCTCTGTCCACCTGACATAACAGTGTCTGCTTCAGGAGAGGTGCCTGCTCAATGCAGCCAACTAAGTGGAACTAGGACCTCATGGGGATGTTGACCTGTGAGAGAATACTGACTTTGCCTCACTCACCCCTCCAATGGATTTGGAGGATTTGCAGAGACTCTTGGTGCTATCCAGTGTTTTGAGGTGCATGCTTTGGATAGTATAAGTCGCAGAAGTATATAGGACAATAGGGATCATTGCTACCTGGCAACTACATGTTTTGTACTAGGTCTGAGCTCTTGATCTTCAAATACTTTTTCCTCACTCGGCCAAAGCTTGTGCTGGCAGTCTTAAGGTAACCAAGAGTCTCTTCACTGGTGCTAATTATGGTGGACTTCAGGGCCATCAGGACACAGTGGGTATGAATCAACATTTTTTCTGTGAGGCACTGTTTAAGAAGAACTACATTTACAGAGTTCTTGAGGGCTTCGACATTGATTTGCTTGTGGCAATGTTTCTGTTGATGATGGTATTTTAGAGTCAGGACTAACAGATAATATCTTATCTAATCGAATCTGTTAGTCCTGACTCTAAGATGCCATTTTAGAGTCAGGACCATGTACATCGAAACACAGTGAAATGTAACTTTTGTGTAGAGTACTCTGGGGGCAGCCCACAAGAGTCGCCACGCTTCCGGTGCCAACATAGCATGCCCACAACTTCCTAATCTGTACGTCTTTGGAATGTGGGAGGATACTGGAGCACCCAGAGGAAACCCACGCGGACACGGGGAGAACGTACGAACTCTTTACAGACAGTGGCTGGAATTGAACCCAGGTCGCTTGCGCTGTAATAGTGTTACGCTAACCACTACACTACTGTGCCTGCCCACACAATCATGGCCAATCTTTTCAATCTTTCCTGTTGCAATGCCCTCTGCAGTACTCAAGCTGAGACCTAACTTGTGTAAAGCACAATTGTAGCATAACATCCCTGTTCTTACATGCTATGCCTTGGCTAATAAACAGAAGCTTTCCTTATGCCATTATTTATCTTGAAGGATCTGTGGATTATTTTCTTTAGAGAAGAGAATGCAGAGGGAAGATTTGATAGCAGTATATAAAATGATGAGGGACAGAGTGGATGGAAGAATGCTGTTCCCTTTGGTCAAGGGGTTGGGAACTAAAGGGCACAGGTGTGAAATAAAGGGTAAAGGAAGTAACAGTGACATGAGGAAAGATGTTTTTACACAGTGTGTAGTTGGAATCTGGAATTCACTGCCTGCAGATGTGGTGGAGGCAAGTTCCGCTGTAGCTTCAAGAGGAGATTGGATAAATATACAGGGGAGAAAAATTTGCAAGGCTATGGAGAAAGGGCCAGTGGGTGGAACTGGAGAGTTGCTCTGGCAGAAGGCTGACCTGGACATGATCAGTTAGATAGCCTCCTTCTGTGCTAGAAACATACTATGATTCTTCAATGAGAAAAATTATACAGACCAGAATCTCAGCTTCCCTGGAAAGAATATGCAACCTTGCTATGAGAGCATCTAACTTCTTGTTAAATAATTCTCTAGTTTTTGCCTCCATGACTTAAAAATCCTTTAAAAATATTGATTAATCTTTGTATGAAGAAAACTTATTGCATATCAGTTTTTTTTCTTCTTGCTGTTTAATTTAGTGTCCCAGTTTAGTCAATTCCAAACTGTTTTGCATACAATAACAGCTTACATCTTCAATATAATAAAATATTGCACTTCCTTTTACCTTGAACCATCATTCATTTCATCATTTCATCCCTCCCACCTTCTACCAAATTACAGACCTGCCCTTTTGTTCATATCCCCTTTCTTTCCCTTTGTACCTGCTAAAACTGTGCTCGAGCTCGAACTTGTTTTGGTTCTTGTGAAAGGTCAGTGACTTGAAACATTAACCCTATTCTCTTCCTGCTGAATTTACTGAGTAATTTCAGTATTATTCATGTTTTTTTTTGTTATGGATCCCTGGATGAATGGCTTGGTGATCCCTGGATTCTGGAGACTTTCCAGAGGATTGGAAAACTGTAAATATGAAGCCACTATTCAAGACAAAGCAGGATATTGGTGAGATCGCAGTTGGAATATTGTGTCAAAGCTTAGTCACACGAAGTCTATTTTAAATGGACCTGACTGGTGTTATGGAAAAGTTACCAATTTCAAAGGTGGTCAGAAATGTTCCATGTTCCCCCTCCCCCCCCTCACCCAATTTCTCCTCCCACATAAAATTCTTGGTAAAATTGATTTACATCATTATTATTTAGAGTCAATACTTTGCACTCTATTATCCCAGTATTGCTCTTCCATTTTCTTATGCATATTGCCTTCCAATTTATTTGTACTGTCACAAGTTCTCCAAATGCCAGAGCTATCAGATATAACATCCTTCAAGTTATTGGCATTTGTGTATGAGTCAGAAGTCTGCATGTTTCTTTTGCAGCACTGGGATGAGCATATCAGTAGGGTAGACATTCCAGTATAGTACTGAATAGGCATAGCTAGCTCAGAACTATTGCCTTCAGATGGCGTCTGGTTATTTATCTACACTGTATCACATTTGCCTAAAAATAACCGTTGTAGTCCACAGTTGCCTAACACTAATCCATTTCAGGCAGAGGTTGGGACTCCATCTATCTGGATAAGGTGCAAGTGAAATATTGCCTGAAATTAATATGATACCATGTAGCTATGTATAATTAAAATACTATGATCTTTATATATCTAAGTATTAAAACTAATGGCTTCTGTATTTGCACTACAGCAAGACATAGAGTTGTCACAGGCTTCTTTGCACATAGGTATACATATACTCAATTCTTAACTAAGCAGTTATCAAAAGTATTTTGCATTTATAAATCCTTCATTGGTTTAAAATTTTTAGCAAGAACAGTTTGTAAAGGGTAATCATAGTTTAACTTTATTGAATCCCCATTCACAAATGTTTTCCAGAAGGAAGCAATAAGTAATGATAATTATAAGCATAAAAAGACTGAAACAGATTTAGGAGTCCATGCCAACTTTCCCACTTTGCCGTAATGCTTCAGAGAAAGGATTCCACATTTTCAGTTATTTTTAAAACAGATTTCTTGGGAATTTTTTTAGTGTTTATTTTCCTAACAGAAAATCAAGTTGAAACCAGTAAAAGAAATATAGAAATATTGGCTGAAATTATGAACCAGCAACAAAAGAAACACACTGAGTCATGATTCAGTGTTAAAAACTACTTTATTAATAACCACTTAAGATAATAAGAAAAATAAAAGTAAAAATGTTAGAATGTTAGAAGTAAAAATGTTAAACCTTGAATATTAACCCCAAAAGCTAAACTCGTCGCGTGTGTGGGGCAAAGTCCCAAACTCCAAGTCCAGGAATGGTTTTTAAAGTTCGGTTCAGCAAGCCGTAAGGTGAAATGTGAGCAAAGGCTTCTTCAACAACCACTGTTGTCTGAAGATAAGACATAGATGTAGAGAACATAGAGAGAGTAATTCCGAAATCCAAACGTTCCATGATGGAACCCAAACGACACCTCAGTGTTTACTCAGTAGTGACTTCCTCACCCCGAAAAGCATCCGAATCGTGGTCGTCCACACAAATACCTGTTTCCCTCTACAGGTCAGCAACAAAGTGAACTCCACCAGATTACTCCCAATTTCCATACGTGGATTGTAGTAACAGACACAGTTATTGTCTCTCATCCATCGATAGGGAAAACTAGCAGGCTGGTGTCTCTTTCCCTTTTCTCTCTCTCTCTTCTCTCTGACTGACTTCGACTGACTTCTTCAACATCAACATTACATCCTTTATCTTCTGTTGACGTAAGCACGCCCCACACACACACACACACACACACACACACACGCTACTAGCTCTATCTTAAAGGGATATTCACGGAATCCGTAACACCTCCCACCTAAAAAGAAATCTTTTTCAAGAAAAATTTTAACCGCACATACAGTTAGTAATGTTAATAAATATCATTCTACACAATTACAGAAGATCAGACTAGTTAAGATACATATTTCCCATTTAGCATCGGGAAAGACAATCAGCGATTATGTTATCCTTGTCTTTAATGTGAGTTATCATGAGATCAAACTCTTGCAAAATTAAACTCCAGTTTAACAGCCTTCTGTTTTTGTTTTTGACTTGGCTCAGAAACACCAATGGGTTATGATCTGTATACATAGTCAATGGTTTCTGAGCGGTGCAAGCATATACACTGAAATGTTGCAAGGCTAAAACAAGTGATAGTAATTCTTTCTCTATGGTGGAATAATTCTTTTGATGCTCATTAAATTTCTTTGAAAAGTAAGCTACAGGATGGTCAATATCATCAAGGTCACCCTTCTGCAACAACACAGCTCCTGCAGCTTCATCACTGGCATCTACTGCTAATGAAAATGGCTTTTCAAAGTCAGGTGATTTGAGCACAGGAGGGTAGCACAAAATGGCTTTCAGCTTCTCAAATGCTTCTTGACAAGGATCTGTCCAAACAAACTTTACTCCCTTCTTCAGAAGATTAGTTAGGGGAAGAGCAACATCAGCAAAATTTTTACAAAATTTTTGATAATATCCAACCATTGCCAAAAATCTTCTAACAGTCCTCGTACCTGTGGGAACAGGGAACTCAGATATTGCTTGAACTTTTGCCTGAACAGGAGCTAACTTGCCTTGACCTACAACATAACCAAGATACATCACAGTGGCATGGCCAAATTCACTTTTAGCCAAGTTAACTATAAGGTTAGCTTCGGAAAGTCTTTCAAACAACCTTTCTAACGTAGAGATGTGATCCTCCCATGTATCATTCCCTGTCACTAAGTCGTCAATGTAGGCATCTGTATGGTTTAACCCATGAATCGCTGAATTCATCATTCTTTGAAATGTTGCCGGAGCATTTTTCATTCCAAATGGCAAAACATTATATTCATACAATCCAGAAGGGGTTACAAAGGCAGAAATCTCCCTCCCTCTCTCTGTTAATGGAACACACCAGTACCCTTTTAATGAGTCAATCTTTGTAAGAAATTTTGCCTTTCCCACTCTATCTATGCAATCATCCACCCTAGGAATAGGGTAAGCATCTGACTTCGTTACAGCATTCACTTTCCTGTAATCTGTGCAAAATCGAACAGTTCCACCAGGTTTAGGCACAATAACACAGGGCAAACTCCAGTTTGAAGCAGAACATCTAATAGTATCATTTTCTAACATATATTCAATCTCTTGGTCAACAAGTTTACTTTTTTCCACATTCATTCGATATGGGTGTTGTTTGATTGGTTTTGCATCCCCAACATCAACATCATGAGTAATTATCGATGTTCTATTTGGAACATCTGGGAACAGATTTTCGAATTTTAAAATTAATTCCCTCATCTGTTGTTTTTGTGAAACTTGTAAATGGTCCAACTTCATTTCAAGGTTCTCTAGGATATTTTGTTTTTTTAGTTTCAATGGAACAATATTTGGTCTAAATTGGCCTTCCCCAGTATCAACATCAGGCATTCTAGAAACCTTCATATCATCCACCATGGCCACCACTGAATCTCTCTCATAATAAGGCTTAAGCATGTTTACATGACAGAGTTGTGTTTTCTTGCGTCTATCTGGTGTTTTGATTATATATGTCAAATCAGTTACTCGGGATTCAATAATATATGGTCCAGAAAAACGAGATTGCAATGGATTGTTCTGGCTAGGGAAAAATACTAACGCCTTCTGCCCCACTGCAAATGTCCTGGGCCGAGCACATCTGTCAAAACATGCCTTCATTCTCATCTGGCTGGTTTTCAAATTCTCTTTCGCCAGCTGACAGACGCTCTCCAACCGAGTTTTAAATTTTTGGACATAGTCCAACAGACTCAAATGCACTTCCTCATTAACCCACTGTTCTCTTAACAATTCTAAAGGTCCTCTCACCCGATGTCCAAATACAAGCTCAAACGGACTAAATCCTAATGACTCCTGTATTGATTCTCTAATGGCAAACAAAAGTAAATGAACACCATCGTCCCAATCCTTTGTGTTTTCAAAGCAATAAGTTTTCAGCATATTTTTGAGAGCAGAATGAAATCTCTCCAGAGCCCCCTGAGATTCTGGGTGATATGCAGATGATACAATCTGCTTTGCTCCCAGCTCATAGACTAGTTGTTGAAATAAATTAGACATAAAATTACTGCCTTGATCAGATTGGATTTCTTCTGGCAAACCAACCAAAGTAAAAAATTTTAAAAGAGCATTTGACGCAGTCTTGGCCTTAATATTTCTAAGTGGTATTGCCTCTGAAAATCTAGAAGTTGCACACATGATGGTTAACAAATACTGATTTCCAGCCTTAGACTTTGGTAATGGGCCAACACAGTCCACAATCACCTTTGAAAAGGGTTCACCAAAAGCAGGAATAGGTTTCAACGGAGCCACAGGGGGTCTTTGATTTGGTTTACCTACCATTTGACATGTGTGACAGGTTCAATAAAACATCACCACATCTTTTCTCAAACCAGGCCAATAGAATTGTTTCAAAATCTTCCCTACAGTTTTATTTACACTAGAATGACCACCCAAAGGCATACAATGGGCCAGGTTTAAAATCTCATTCCTATAAACTTTAGGAACCACAACCTGATGAATAACTTCCCATTCCTCATTAACAGGAACATGAGGAGGTCTCCATTTCCTCATTAACACTCCATTTTTGACATAATATCCAATTAGCACTTTCTCAATCTCATCACGAGAGTGCTTTTCCTCTCAATTCTGTAAGCTCAGGGTCTTTCATCTGTTCCACCATAAATTCTTTCCTCGACAAAGACAAATCTTTAAATTCAGGCTCAATACAAGGATTTTGATCCTCCAGTGAAGACAGAGAAGTCTCAGACAAGTCATCATAATTTTCTTCCTGTTTAAGGCTGTCACAGGGAACAACATCAGGCTGCACAGGACTGTCGGCCTTGGCTAATTCTTTAGCTCCAGCTCGAGTCACCGCACTGGATGGGTAAACATCTGGATCATTCTCAGACTCATCAATCCTTAGTTTGGTGGTTAACCGTACCACAGGGACAAATTCTCCATCCACAAGGTCATTCCCCAATAACAAAGAAACTCCTTCCACTGGTAAACTAGGTCGTATCCCTATCTCGACAGGTCCTTCTACGAACTTTGACTTTAAAATCACCTTGTGCAAAGGGACAGACATAGTGTCACCTGTAACACCTCGCACGAGATTTACCTCACCAGTTTCTTCACCAAAATTTAAAACACTGTCCAGCAAGAGAGATTGGCAAGCCCCAGTATCTCTAAGGATTTTCACTGGCATCTGGGGTGACCCATCATTCAATGAAACAAAACCCTCGGATACATAAGAACAAAATTCCTTCCTCACCTCCTCCAACTTTTCAGCCTTTATCTCTGGCGAGGACTGATCTTTAACAACATCTCCTAAACCTTTTTGATTTTTAATTACCTGAAAACAAGCATTGGGCACGGCTTCCTTCCTTCTCTTCAAAAGGGCACAATTAGCTATTACATGGCCAGGTTTCTTACAGTAATAACAAGTACGCTCAACAGGTTTCTCCAGCACTGGCTTCTTTTCATCCTTCCCTTTTTGATTACCTCCCAATTTAATCTCCGGTTTACCTGGATTGTCTTTATAACCTTTTTGAAAGGTTTTAGGGTGTCCCCATTTGGATTTATGGGTTAAACCATAATCATCTGCCAACTTAGCAGTTTCTTGTAAAGTTTCCACTTCCTTTTCATTTAAATATGTTGTTACCTCAGCTGGGACACATCTTTTAAAGTCTTCCACTAACATCAATTCTGTCAATTTATCATAATCCCCAACTAAATTTTTAGCCATGCACCATCGTTCAAAACATATTCTCTTTGCATTGGCAAATTCCATGTATGTCTGATCTGCAGACTTCTTCAAGTCTCTAAATTTTTGTCTGTAAGCTTCAGGTACCAATTCATAGGCCTTCAACACAGCTTGTTTTACCTTTGTATAATCAGCTGCATCCTCAACAGACAAAGCAGAATAAGCTTTTTGAGCTTTACCTTTAATTACACTCTGTAACATAAGAGCCCATCCTTCCTTTGGCCAGTTTGAACTCACAGCAACCTTTTCAAAATGTTGGAAATACTGATCAACCTGATCTTCCTCAAAAGGAGGGACTAATCAATCCTCCCTACTGGCTAAAAAACCATCATCAGAATCAGATTCCAAACTCTTTTGCTTCATTTTTAACTCATGTTGCTGCTGTTTTTCCTTCTCCTCCCTATCCAGCTCCATCCTCCTCAATTCCATCTGGGCCTTCCTTTCCTCTAACTCTATTTTCCTTTGCTCTAACTCTATTTTCCTTTGTCCTAACTGGAACTTCATTCGTGTTTGTTCTGACTCTATCTTTGCTAATTGCACCCGGCCATCAGGAATCTCTGACTCACTCTCAGGAAACTCTTCTAACTCTTCCTCCTCCAAATCCTCCAACTCCACTGGTTGAGAAGTCACATCAGAAATCATTGGTTTAATCTCAGGAAACTCGACTACCTCACTCACCTCAAACACTTCCTTCTCCAAATAATAGTCAACTATCATTCTATGAATAACTGTTTTTTTCATAGACTGCTTTACTGCTTTAAGGTTTAGCCTTGTAGCAATCTTTACCAAATCATCCTTTTTCGCCACTTCCAATCCCTTTAGGGTTGATGACTCCAAAAATGCCTCAATATCCATTGCTGCTGGTTTCCACACACACAAGCCAATTAAAAAGAATTTATCAGACCGACCACAATCAGTCGTCCACAAAGACCCCAATTTGTTCAAACTCAGACCTCCCTCATCAATCTTTGGATTGGATCCCGGACGAATCTTGTTAACCTTGGGAACGATCCCGGACAACACTCGTTAATTAATCTTTGGGTTCAATCCCGGACGAATCTCATCAATCTGGGGAACGATCCCGGACGAGCCCCCAATTTTGTTACGAACCAGCAACAAAAGAAACACACTGAGTCATGATTCAGTGTTAAAAACTACATTATTAATAACTACTTATGATAATAAGAAAAATAAAAGTAAAAATGTTAGAATGTTAGAAGTAAGAATGTTAAACCTTGAACATTAACCCCAAAAACTAAACTCGTCGCATGTGTGGGGCAAAGTCCCAAACTCCAAGTCCAGGAATGGTTTTTAAAGTTCAGTTCAGCAAACCTCAAGGTGAAACATGAGCAAAGACTTTTTCAACAACCACCGTTGTCTGAAGATAAGACGTAGATGTAGAGAACATAGAGAGAGTAATTCCGAAATCCAAACGTTCCACGATGGAACCCAAACGACACCTCAGTGTTGACTCAGTAGTGACTTCCTCACCCCAAAAAGCATCCGAATCGTGGTCGTCCACACAAATACCTGTTTCCCTCTACAGGTCAGCAACAAAGTGAACTCCACTGGATTACTCCCAATTTCCATACGTGGATTGTAGTAACAGGCACAGTTATTGTTTCTCATCCATCGATAGAGAAACTAGCAGGCTGGTGTCTCTCTCTCTCTCTTTTTTCTCTCTCTCTTCTCTCTGACTGACTTTGACTGACTTCTTCAACAACATCATTACGTCCTTTATCTTCTGTTGACGTAAGCACGTCACACACACACACACACACACGCGCGCGCGCAACTAGCTCTATCTTAAAGGGACATTCACCGAGTCCGTAACTTGTGTGTGTGTGTGTGTGTGTGTGTGTGTGTGTGTGTGTATATATACATATATATATATATATATATATAATTTATTAAAATACTATGATCTTTATATATCCAAGTATTAAAACTAATGGCTTCTATATTTGCATTACAGCAGTTGTCACAATTGCAAATCCTGCACCTTTGTAACTGTAATATTGGTTGTCTGGCTTTATTTTGTTTTAAATTGTTTTGTTTAAAGTTTCAGGTTTTTGTTAACCTTTGTCAACTGGATATTGCTGCAAATGAACAGATTTTGGTTAATTTGGAAAAAATAACAGGAGGAATGGGAAGATTATCCCTTTAACATGAAAATGTTATACTTGTGTTTGGATGTTCTCCCTTCTGTTTAATTAGTATATCCACGGCTACATCAAAGCAGCTTGGAGGAAGTCTGACACTGAAACTAAGCATTCTGCATTAGTCGATCTGGGTTGCATGCAAAGGTTGTTGTCTCTAAAATCCAGCATATCCAGTTTCCAAAGGGTAGCACGTTCTTGTTAGGGCTACATTCTTTAAGATATGAAGTCTCAACTACAATGGCAAATGGTTGAAACACAGGGATCCATGGAAAAAATGGGAAAAAAATGCTCCGTGAGTACCTAGCCAATCAAAGTTAGTCCAAAAAGTCACATTGGCTTTGACTGTATGATGAAACTGGCCAGACATTTTGTGTGTGATCGAAGCAGATATGATCCAACTTTTGCATTCTGGAATACAGTGAATGATGATCCAGTGACCTGTTCCACAGATCCACTACAGAAATAACTTGGATTTATATAGCATTTCTAATGCTGTAAAATGTCTCAACCTGTTTTACAGGACTGTTATCAAGCAAAGTTCTACATTGAGCTACATTTAATATTAGACAAATAATTAAAAGCTTGGTCAAAGAGAGAGTTTTTCAGGAGCATCTTACGAGAGGAAAGAGAAAGAAGTAGAGCAAAGGTTTAGGGAGGAAATCCCAGAGTTTAGGGCTGAGGCAGCTAAATGCACCATTACCCTATAAGGGAGTGAAGAAAATCAAGGGTGTGCAAGAGGTCAAAAATAGAGAAACTCTAAGATTTTTGAAGGTTGTAGGGCATGAAGAGATTACAGAGGTAAGAAGAAATAGAACCACAGAAAATGTTTAAATCAGTGCTAGGAACTTTAAAAATAATGCATTGCCTCAACTGGAACCAATGTTGCACAAGAGTGATTAGTGAATTGGACCATGCAAGTTAGGACATGGCCAGCAGAGTTTAGGATAGACTTAAACTTAGAGAGCATATAGGCTAGGAGTCTGGTTAGGAGTGTGGGATTGTTGAGTTAAGACAAAACAAATAGATGGATGACTCACAGTGGTCATCAAATAGCTAACAATTTTGTCTGGGAACAGATTGACCTAACATCCAACCTAGTTCTGCCTTTTCTTATAAGGTGTGATCCTTCGTACTCTATAATCTATTCATCTTGAAATAATTGGGACATGGCATGCTCATGAGCCACTTTAAGCAAGAAATATATATAACTGCAAAGTTTAAGTTGAAACACTCCTTTGAGAGACTTGTTTTCTTGTGAATACCTGCCTTTTACATGCTGGGAATTGTGCAGACAATCCAGGTGTGTTGGGGTTGGAATGAGATGTTGTAGTCATCGGGGTAGGGGTTATGGGCAGTGCTGTGGTTTGTGGTGGAATTGAAGGGAAGATTTACCTTGCATCCGAATTAATAAATATACTTCAATTTCTTTGCCCACAAAATAACAGGTTTTTCCTATTGTTTAAGATATTAGATTTCATCCTGAAAATTACTATAATTTAGCTACTTTGAAACTGACTTTATTTTGGAGGGACAAATGTATTATTTCACATATCCAATCTTAAATTCTTGCTCTGCATAAAATAGTTGCTACTATGATACCACCCCATACTGATTTATGTGTTTTTACAGGAGAATGAATCTTGTGTTGGGAAAATGTGTACCGAAACCAAAATAAATATTATCACTTTTTCTGACTAAAAGTCCTTCACAGAATTTCAGCCTAGAATCTGGACCCTCAAAAAGTGATATTGTCTTCATTTTTATTACTCATAAGGCTATCTGAAACTAATTGGTATTGGTATTGGTTTATTATTGTCACTTGTACCGAGGTACAGTGGAAAGCTTGTCTTACAAACTGATCGTACAGGTCAATTCATTACACAGTGCAGTTACATTGAGTTACTACAAAGTGCATTGATGTAGTACAGGTAAAAACAGTAACAGTACAGAGTAAAGTGTCACAGAAAGTGCAGTGCAATAAGGTTCAAGGTCACAACAAGGTAGATCGTGAAGTCATAGTCCATCTCATTGTATAAAGGAACCGTTCAGTAGTCTTATCACAGTGGGGTAGAAGCTGTCCTTAAGTCTGGTGGTACGTGCCCTCTGGCACCTGTATCTTCTACCCGATGGAAGAGGAGAGAAGAGAGAATGTCCCGGGTGGGTGGGGTCTTTGATTATGCTGGCTGCTTCACCAAGAGAACAAGAGGTAAAGACAGAATCCAAGGAGGGGAGGCTGGTGTCCGTGATGCGCTGGGCTGTGTCCACAACCCTCTGCAGTTTCTTGCAGCCCTGGGCAGAGCAGTTGCTATACCAAGCCGTGATACATCCAGATAGGATGCTCTCTATGGTGCATCGGTAAAAATTGGTGAGAGTCAAAGGGGACAAACAAAATTTCTTTAGCCTCCTGAGGAAGTAGAGGTGCTGGTGAGCTTTCTTGGCCGTGGCATCTACGTGATTGGACCAGGACAGGCTGTTGGTGATGTTCACTCCCAGGAACTTAAAGCTGTCAACCCTCTCGATCTCAGCACCATTGATGTAGACAGGTGCATGTACACCGCCCCCTTTCCTGAAGTCAATGACCAGCTCTTTTGTTTTGTTGACATTGAGGGAAAGGTTGTTGTCATGACACCATTCCACTAAGCTCTCTATCTCCTTCCTGTACTCCGACTCATTGCTGTTTGAGATACGGCCTACAACGGTGGTATCGTCCGCAAACTTGTAGATGGACTTAGAGAGGAGAATCTGGCCACACAGTCATGAGTGTATGGGGAGTAGAGTAGAGGGCAGAAGACACAGCCTTGTGGGGCACCAGTGTTGAGAATAATCGTGCTGGAGGTATTGCTGCCTATCCTCACTGATTGCGGTCTGTTTGTTAGAAAGTCAAGGATCCAGTTACGGAGGGTGGTGTTGAGTCCTAGGTCTCGGAATTTGGTGACAAGCTTGCTTGGGATTATTGTATTGAAGGCAGAGCTGTAGTCAATAAACAATAGTCTAACATAGGTGTCTTTACTGTCCAGATGCTCCAGAGCTGAGTGTAGGGCCAGGGAGATGGCATCCGCTGTAGACCTGTTTCGACGATAGGTGAATTGCAATGGGTCCAGGTTGTCTGGGAGGCTGGAGTTGATGCGTGCCATGACCAACCTCTCAAAGCACTTCATGATGGTGGATGTCAGAGCCACTGGTCGGTAGTCATTGAGGCATGTTACCTTGCTTTTCTTTGGTACCGGGATGATGGTGGTCTTCTTAAAACAGGATGGAACCTGTCAATATCTTTTATTACTTTTTATTCGACTTACTAACTTTACCTTCTTTATTGCCTTTATTTGAAATTTATTTTGGTAATGTTTTAATTTGCACTGAGAGTCATTTGCTAGAGGTCCCAAATAACCACTGGGCTTTAAGCTGAACTGTCATGCCATTTTTTATGACGCTTTTGGGTAAATCTTTGTGCCCATTGGGTTGAATGTTGTTGTTGCTCGAAATGGAATGGCTTCCATTTCAAGTACCTTTTTATATTTGGAGAGTGATACATGAACACCTTCCAAAATGTTCAAAATTTTAGAATTTGTCACACTCTCTGAGAACTTTTGAAATGTGGTTTTGTATTAGCCAGAAGGTAAACTCCAACTGGTGCTAGCTCCAAGTGCTGAGAAATTATCTCTGATGGAGAAACTAAACAATTGGCTCTCACCCTCACAAGATTGATTGGGATCAGTCATCTGAGTAACAAGACTAATGCCATTAAAGCACATCCATAAAATCATTTCTTTATGCCACAGGATTTCTTAGTATATTATCTGACTGGATTGGGAAAAAGTCATTGTAATAAAGTGCAGAACATGCTGATAAACAGGAAATTTATTAGGTAGGTCAGTGGAAATTTATGGTGATCTGATTAATGGAGTTTCCTCGCCATTTGCATTAACCACAAGCCATTGAAAAGTGTGCGTGGGTGTAATATTTGCTGAAGCATTAAAATGTAATTGGGAGCTGACATCGGGCTGATTCAGAACATTCAAAATTTATAACTTTAATGGCAGCAATAGGGATAAGATCTCAAAATGTTACCAGAGATCTGGGGACATGAATTTGGATCCCACTATGAGAGTTAGGAAATTCAAATTCAAAGACTTAAATCTAGAATAAAAAGCTAATATCATGAAACAAGATAACTGTAAAAGCTCTTCGGTTTCACCAAGATTGAGTATTGGAGTTGGGATATTATGTTGCAGTTGTATAAGTCGTTGGTGACGCTGCACTTGGAGTACCTTGTACAGTTTTGGTCACCCTGTTATAGGAAAGATATGGTTAAACTGGAAAGAGTGCAGGAAAGATTTATGAGGAGGTTGCCAGGACGAGAGGGCCTAAGTTATAGGGAGAGGTTGGCCAGGCTAGGGCTTTATTCCTTGGAACATAGGAGAATGAGGGGTGACCTTATAGAAATATTTAAAATTGTGAGAGGCATAGATAAGGTGGAGAGTAACAGCCTTTTCCCCAGGGTAGAGGAGTCCAAAACTAGGGAGCATAGGTTTAGGATGAGAGGGGAAAGATTTAAAAGGGACCTGAGGGGCAACTTTTTCATGCAGAGGAAGGTGGGTTTCATGGAGGGGAGGGGCTTAGAGGGATATGGTCCGAAATTGGGACTGACTAGGAGGACAACATGGTCAGCATGGGCTCATTGGGCTGAGAGCCTGTATCCATGCTCTATGACTCTGTAAGCTTCTTCAGGGAAGGAAATTTGTCAACTAACCTTGGTAACCTTTCACCCCTTGCTTATCAGGAATTATTTTATCTCTGCCTTTAAAACAATTAAAGATTCTGCTTCCACCACCCTTCGAGGAAGGGTTCCAAAGACTCCTGGCCTTCTGAGAGAGAGAAAAAAAATTCACCTCACCTCTGACTCAAATGGGCGATCCCTTGTTTTTAAACACTGACCCCTAACTCTAGATATTTCCACACCCACCCTGTCAAGGCACCTCAGGATCAGGGGATTCAGAAACAAGTATGTGTTTCTTAAAGTGACCATTGGAACGTGATTTGGATTATAAATCTGGCGTTCCCCTTAGACTAGATGTGTACTGATGCATTGTATCAAAGTCTCCCACCCAGGATGGGCCACCACTCTCCTGCCTGCCTTTTGCATGATTTTTCAGGCATGAATTCTTCTGACCTTCTTGTCTTCAGTCTCTCTCAGCCTGTTTGACTCTCAATTGCCCTCTGAAATATTTTGGCAAGCTCCTCAGTATAAGGGTAATTGGGGATGGACAATAAATACTGGCCTTACCATCTATATCCACATTCCATAAACAAATAAAATAAAACTTGAATTTATATGGCATTTTAACTTGGAGAAACATCTCAAGGTAATCCAGAGAAAAGTTAATTGGTACAATTAGTCACTAAACCAGAGGATCTTGAGAAAGGTGACCAAAAATGTGATGAGAAATGAGATTTAAAGTGGTTGTTGTATGAAGAAAAAATACCTAGTAACCACGGCACACCCATAATAATAAACCTTCAACAACTAATGAGCTAAATTATATGGTCTCCTTGCCAGAACTTCTCTCAGCCCAGGTCCGAGATGCAGCAAAACTATGGAGTGAAATGGCTGCACAACAAATGTAAAATGAAATCATTGACTCTAGCTAGATTGCAAATTTACATATTGAGGGGCTTTTGTATTTCTTGGCTTCACTCAATGTTCACTTATGTGGCAAATCTGCCAGTATCAGTTCCTTCAAAGTGCCAGTCTGATTCTCAAAGATGAAACACTTTCGTGGCACATGATGGAGTGCGAGCAACCGTCAACCATGAAAGGGTGAAGGCAATTTTGACAGACGACTAAGCCTCTGCCAATGCCAAAGTAGCTGACAAAATGTAAAAAGGTTTGAATGCTTCTTAACGTCTCTGACCTCATGAAAGGTCTTCATGCTATGCTGGAGAGATCCAGCTTCTCCCTGAAAGTTCCTTTTGGGAGAACCATGTTAGGGAAGTTTGGGCTCAATGGTTGGACTTTACACAAAGGAAGACCGTTGTGGTTGAGGACATCACTGTAGAGGTTCCTCTGGACAGTATCCTAGGACCAACCACTTTAAGCAGCTTTATCAATAACCTCCGCTTCATCATAAGGTTAGATGTGGGGTTGTTTGGTTATAATTGCACAATATTTAATTCCATTCACAGCTGTTCAGCAAATGAAGTAGTCCATATCAGTACGTAGCAAGCTCCATACAACATTCAACTATAGGTTGATAAGTGACTAGTAACATTTGTACCAAAATAAGTACATGGCAATGACCAACAAAAGAAATTCTAACCGCTCATCCTTTATATTCAATGGCATTTCCATCAGTGAATCCCTTATTAACATTCTGGGGATCACCATTGACCAGAAACTCAAGCCCAAATGGCACATAAACAGAACAGAGGCTGGGTGACCTGCAGCATGTGAATCACCTCATGATGCCCCAAAGCCTTTACACCATCTGCAAGGCACAAATCAAGAGTCCGATTCAAAACTCTCCACTTGGCTGGACAAGTGCAGTTCCAACAAAGCTCAAAGCCATCCAGGGCAAAGCAACCTGTTTGATTGACACCCCATCAATCACCCTAATCTTTCATTTGCTTCACCATCAGCCCATAGCTAGTACTGTACCAGCATGCCCATCCACTTTGAACAAGGTTGTTTCCTTTGCTTAATGATAGTGGCAAAGTATGGAATGATCAGGTCTCAAAGTTGTAGATTGTGGTAGAATGAAATGCTATTATTAATGGTCCACAATGCCTAGTTTTGTGTTGTCAAGTCTATTAGTCTATCCCAGTCAGCTTAATGGTAATGCTACACAACATCATCAAGGGTTTCTTTGGTATGAAGACTGTGTGACAATCACTGCTGCCAATACTGTTAGAGCAGATGCATCTGCAACAGAAAAGTGTGTGAAATCAAATTCAAGGAGGTTTTTTCCTTGTGTTGGTTCTCTTCCCACTCGCTGCAGACCCAAACTGATAGTCATGCCCTTCAGGACTCAGCTATCTCTTTCTTCACAGATAGCTGTCTGTTGTGGTAGATGTTACTTGATAATACTCCTGTATTGCACCTTAGGATGCTTTACTGGGTTATTGGGGCCACATAAATGCAAGTTGTCTTTGTTGTTGTTGTCGTAACCTTTTGCCTTGATGTTTAACCTGGTGTGAGTTATGATCTCTGTGATTTTCTTCAGTTTCCATTTCCTTCAGTACTATAGTCATCAGTGTAAACTTTTCTCATATTTTTGACAAACCATGCCTCTGCTCTATTCTTTATTTTTATAAAGGCTGCTACAATATTTCAAACTGTTACCTTCTTTGAGACAATTACTGGCAGGTCAGAGTAGAGAGCTCCACTTTCAGTGTGGCTGCAGTCATGGAGTGCTCTGCGTGCTCCTTTCATCACCATTTCTCCACCCATCCTTCCCATTACCAATTAACATTTAAGTTAGGATCTTCTGACTTTCTCAGGCCTGTCCTATTATCCTTCCTTAGACTATCACTAAACAGAGGCAACCAACATTTCAACATTCTGAATTCATGCCTTTTTTTTAACTGCAATTATTGATGATATGTATATTCTTCACAAACCTTTGTTTTGGGTTTTCATAAAAGTTTCTGACATAAAATATTGCTGTTACACTTCCATTCTCCATTTTTGGGAATCCTTATTTCTAAAACTAGCCTGGGCAAGTTATATCCTTGAAAGTTTGATTGTCCTAACAAGCTCCAGCATTATCACCACTGACAAACACAATTATCCCATTCTTCATTTTTTAAATCCCACATGAATTTACACTAATTCCTATGCAAGTCCTTCAGGCATTTGCCCCTAAGCTAAGGACTTGGGCTTGTCTAATGGTGCGCTGCCACTTTCTTTCCCTCTCTCAGATTTCATGTTTGGCTTGCATTTGGTGTCTTGCATAAATGGTATGATTATTAAGATTCTCTCACATTGTGCCTTAAATGGTAACTTTGTTTCTCGTTTACTTAAGAATATTGTCAAGCACTTTTGAAAGTCACAGTATCCACAAAACTAAATGAAAAAGCACTTCAAATCACATTTTATTTTCAAAGTATGTTGTCTAATGTCCATATTTGTCAAATCTGATACAAATACACTGTCTATTTTTGAAGATACAGAGTTTCAAACATAAGAAAAATACAAAGAAATATGTGTAAATCTTGGAAATCTAAAATAAGAACATCCTTAATTAATGACAGGTAGCACTTGTCTAGTAAAGAATATGCACCTAAAATAATTTACAGTTGCTGACTGAACTATTACTTTCCACTATATGTTGTTTTATTTTTAAATAATATACATTCTAGTTTGGAAATTGCAATAGGTTTTGCGATGATTGACTGCTAATTTGATTGCAATTTACTAAAGTAATCTTTGTTAGCCAATGGGTTTCACCAGGCAGTAAAACCAAGCAACAAAGGAGCATTTCCTAATGTGATGATGTAGGGAAAGTTTTCGCTTGCCTCATGGATGGGTAGAACTGAATCATTGATGAACATTTAAAAATAAATAACAATAATGTCTTTTTTGCTCATTTTGTAGATTATAGGTTTTACTCAGGTGTTCGTGCTATTTTAAAATAAATCCGGCTGATCAATGCAGGAAGTAAGACAACTCTGCCCATCAAAGCCCCTTTGCCCCATGCAAGAACAATCACATCAGCCTCATTCCCCAGCTCTTTCCAAGAGTCCTGCAACTTTTTCCTCAAATATTACCCAATTATCCCTCAAATGGCATGATTTAATCTGCTTCCACCACACTTGTCATATGAAGACAATTTGCTGTGTGAAAAAAAACCCTAGTGTTGTCCCTTGCTCTTTTGACAATTGCTTTAAATCAATGTCCTATGGTTCTCTTATTTTCATCCTGTCAGAACAGTTTCCCTCTCTTCAAACTATCTAGAGCCTTCATGATTATGAACATCAAACCATTTAACAACCTCCTGCTTTTCACCACAGCAAACAGTCCTAGCTTTTCCAGTCTATAAAGATAAATGATCCTTCATCCCCAGGATTATTCTGCTAAATTTAAGAGATATAAACCTCATTATGTTAATTGTCATTCTGCTCTCATTTTCTCACTTTCCCCTCTAGTTTTACTTCCCCTCTGATCTTTTTAGTATTCAGCCTGTATATGCTTTTAAGTTAATGAGCTATCAAATTTTTAACCACCATATGGATTCTGTCTTATATTCCTTCAGGCAGTGCTCTCCAACATTTTCCTTAGCAAGGCACCATTTAAACACTGGATATATTTTGCAACTACAAAATATGCAATTAATATGATGGCAGCATGTCATAAATATGAATAAACATAAAGATCAGAATCATAACCTGATTATGATCTTTATAAGTTTAATTCAAACACTTAAAATAATTTAAATATATTTAGATTAATATTGAAGACAAGATCTTAAATGGTTATTAAGTATACTTACCTGAAATTTAGTTTACTTTCTTTAACTGTGGATTGTATTTACTGTGGTGAAATGCTGTTAAATAACCTTAAAAGTATGCAGGATGAAGTTAATACGCAAGAACTACATGAGAAATTAAACTATCATTACTCTGTTTGCTTGTTAATTATAACCATCTTTTTAAACTCCCGTTGAGAACAAAGCAACACAAGCCTAAAGAAAATAAAGCAAGTATACAGTATCACACTCAGATTGCAAAAACCTGCAAATGCTGAAATGCAAACATAAAATGCTGGAAACACTCAACAGGTCAGGCAGCATCTATGAGGAAAGAAGCAATGTTAACATTTTTGTTCAATGCAAGATCAGGAAAATGCCAGGGGCGGTGTGGTCTCCTGAAGTGGAGTATCATTGCTTGCTGCTGCTTCTTCTGTCTGGATTTATGAATATATCTTGACAGTACCATAACTGCTTCCTCCTTGTATGTCCACTTGTTAGATGGTGAGACATTGCACAAAATAGCCCAAGATGATCTTCCACAGAAATATTCCTATTTCCTTCTCTTTATTTTAAAGCAAAGACTTTCCATTACACAATCTAAATCTGTAAAACTGGTAGCATTTCATTCTTGTTTTTTGAGTGCTACATAAAATACAATCAGGTTGTGCAGAAAGCAAGTGTAATAAAGATGGAATGACTCCTGCTCATTGAATGCTTCCCATATAATCTTGACAAGTTCTTCTTCCCCCTCTGATATGTAATATATCTTTAAAGCAGGCCAGAATTATAGGATTTATTCTATTACAGACAGACAGATTGGACAACCACTTACTTGGAATACTCAACTTCTACAAACTCAAAGAATGAACTGAGAGAATCTGCTCTTTTGGAAGAAGAAGAAGAAAACTTCCTATATATTTTCAGGAAATGACTTTAATATTTTCATATTTCCTCACAACATAGACAGAGCATATGTAGTCTATCAAGTTTATGCCAGCTCTCAGAACAATTCTATCAATTCCTTTGCCTCATTTATTCCCCATTTATCAACTGCACCCTCATTCTCCTACCTCCTACCCACACTAGAAGTGTTTTATGGGAACCAGTTCACCTCCCAACTAGCACGTCTTTGGGAAGTGGGACAAAACTGTGGCATCCAGCAGAAAGCCACATGGTTACAAGTAGAACTTACAAACTCCACACACTCAGCACCAGAGGTCAGGATTGAACTCAGCTCACTGGAGCTGTAAGACAGCAGCTCTAGCAGCTGCATCACTGTGCCTAAAAAAGCATGATAAAAACAAAGAACATTCAAAAGGAAATTGGAGATGCACTTTTTTTAATTTTTCACATACAAGAGTAAAGGATTGTTTTACTTAGGAAGCTCTTTGAAAAAAGCAGGCACAATCTTAGTGACCTAGTGGCATTCTGTGCTGTTAAACTACTGTTTCCAAGTTTTCTCTTGTCCATTGATATATTGAAGATCTGCCAACAGACAGCTTCAACCTCTTTCTTTTCTGCTAGAAATGTGCCTTGGTGACTCATTCATTTTAATTACTGGAGTTATGAGGCGATACCACTACCCATTGTGTCATCAAACACCCTATTTAAAAACTCAAAACCTTCATGCCATTTTAATACACTTATTTGTATTCAACCTGTATTATTATATTAATTATTTTCTTAACTTCTGATAAACTGATCTCTTGCTCCCAAAGTTAATCAAGGCATTATTAGCTACAGAAGATGATACATACTAAGTTGTTTTATTTCAATAATATTTGAAATGTGTGCAGCAAGGTTCTCACTTCTCTAATCACTGCCATTGTAATAATGGAGCAAACCATGTGTAATCCCTTTTGTCCCAGAAAAAGAAACAGTTACTGAAGGAATTGTTTTTCCTGTTTCCTTCTTAGACATTCATATTACCAGGGAGGAGGTAGTTGCAGCCTTTACAGTGCATTAAGGTGGATAAATCCCCAGGGCCTGACCGAATGCATCCTTGGACTTTGTGAGAGGCGAGAGAAGAAATTGTGGAGGCTCTTGGGGAGATATTTGCTTCAGCATTAGACACTGGTGAAGTTCCCAAAGACTGGAATGTGGCTAATGTTGTTCCATTGTTTAAGAAGAGTAACAAGGACAAGCCAGGGAAATGTAGACCAGTCAGCCTGACAGCAGTGGTGGGGAAGTTACTGGAGGGAATTCTGAGGGACAGGACCTACCAGCATTTGGATAGACAAGAGTCTGAGTAGAAGGAGTCAGCATGGCTTTGTGTGTGAGAAATCATGTTTGGTGAACCTTTTAGGGTTTTTTGAAGAGAAAACTAAAAATGTACATGAGGGTGGGGCAGTGGAGGTTACCTATTTGAACTTTAGCAAGGGCTTTGACAAGGTCCCACATGGTAGGCTGGTCTGGTAGGTTAGGTCCCATAGAATCCAGGGAGAGCCAGTTAGGTGGATTCAAAATTGGCTCAGAAGTAGGAAGCAGAGGGTGGTGGTTAAAAGGTTGTTTCTCATAATGGAGGCCGGTGACTAGTGGTGTGCCACAGGGGTCACTGTTGAGACCGTTATTATTTGTTATCTATATAAATGATTTGGATACAAATGCACAAGGCTTGATCAGTAAGTTTACGGATGACACAAAATTAGGAGGTGTTGTTGATAGTGAAGAAGGTTTTCGTAGATTACAGGGGGATTGTTAGTGAAGTGGGCCAAGGAGTGGGAAATGAATTTCAATACAGATAAGTGTGAGATGATGCATTTTGGCAAGTCAAACCAGTGTAGGACTTGTACAATGAATGGTAGGGCACTGAGGAGTGTAATGTAACAAAGGGACCTAGGAGTACAAGTGCATAGTTCATTGAAAGTGGCGTCACAGGTAGACAGGGTGGTGAAAAAGGTGTTTAGCATGCTGGCCTTCATCAGTCAGGGCACTGAGTATAGGAGTTGGGACATTATGTTGCAGTTGTCTAAGTCGTTGGTGAGGCCGCACTTGGAGTACTGTGTACAGTTTTGGTCACCCTGCTATAGGAAAGACGTGGTTAAACTGGAAAGAATATAGAAAAGATTTATGAGGATGTTGCCAGGACAAGAGGGCCTGAGTTATAGGGAGAGGTTGGCCAGGCTAGGTCTTTATTCCTTGGAACGTAGGACAATGAGGGGTGACCTTATGAAAATGTTTAAAATTATGAGAGGCATTGATAAGGTGGATGGTAACAGTCTTTTCCCCAGGGTAGGGGAGTTCAAAATTAAAAGGGATCTGAGGGGCAACTTTTTAATGCAGAGGAAGGTGAGTATATGGAATGAGCTGTCAGAGGAAGTGGTTGAGGCAGGTACAATTTAATAATTTAAGAAGCACTTGGACAGGTACATGGAGCGGCACGACTTAGAGGGATATGGGCCGAATGCAGGAAATTGGGACAAGCTGGGTGGACACTGTGGTCGACATGGACTCGTTGGGCCGAAGGGGCTGTATCTGTGCTGTATTGCTCTATGACTATAACTGTTGGATTTATCTGATCCAGCTGAAAAAAAGCTGCTAATTCAGGAACACTGATCAAAAGTTCTTTAAATCCTATTACCAAAACATTTAGCCATGTCAATTGTCTGTTCAAAAGACATTTTTCTTACTATTTCTGAATCTGGTAGAAACCTGGAGAGCATTTTGTTTCGACTAGCATAACTTAAATCATGAACCATACTGGTATATTTCTAATTTCTGCTACTGTTGCCAGTGTGAGGTTTGTCCATTTTGTGAGCAAGAATTTAATCTGGGATGTTCATTTCAAATTTCTTGCAGATTTTTCATGTTTTGTGCATTTTGCTTGTATATTAAGATCTCTGCCTTCATATTTTATGTGATGGCACAAAACACATTTGCTGTAAATTCATCAACTTTGTGAAGCCAGATTTCTTTTGCGGGTTGTTACACCATTGTTATTTGTTACAACTATTCTTTTTATATAGTAGATTGAAGAGCATCTCTGCTTTCCATGCAGTATAGAATGGAGACAATACCATGTGAAAAGTGAATGTGTAGCATGCCCTTGGTTACAGCACAGATTTTAACTCATAAAGTTACAGACAGTTAGAATGCATGCATAGACTAACTGTTCAGGAAGCAAATGCATATTTCCATTGAATTGTAAACTGGCTGTTCTACTTAAATACTACACTTTGGAATACCCTATTTATCTCCTGCGTTTCTCTCAGTAATTTGGGGTTCTATATTTAATTTTGGAAATTCATGGATAATCCTGGAGGGTTGGCAACCTCATTGGGAAGTCTGATGTCCAAGGGAACATGATAAACTCAAGCTGGTCTATGGATTGTGGTACCATCAGCTCATGTAATGATCATTTGGGTTCATTACCCACTGGCTGAGAAGTTCTGCCTTGTCATCAGACTTCTCCATATTCACCTTAATCATTTCCACCATAGTCCAACATTTTTATTTCTATTTTTCCTGAATAGGCTTGCATATAATTTAATCACTGGTTAGTAATATGTAAGACACCATACAGTATTGGTTAATACTATTGACCAGGTATGAATGGATATAAATTTTGGAGGAAGAGTACAATGTCCTGCTAATACTTCAAAATGCATTTAGCACAACAGACCATTGATGAATTACTATGCATGTGACCAAGAATATTTATTATTCCTAACCTGTCCCATTATTACTGCAATAGCATATTCTATGTGACTCAGCTTATCTTTGTACAAGTTATTTATATTATCTTTTTCACTGATTTATCTTCTATTCTTTAATTATTTTTGTAGCAGACTATTAACTGAGTGGTAGTGAAAAACTCAGTTTTAAGCCTGCTGATCTCTAGTGAGCTGATAGCTGTCAATTATCATGGAGTAGTACCTCCTTCCCTCTACTGCATGTTTTTATTAACTTTGGTGCCCTCCCCCCAGGGAGCAACAACTACAAGTTCAAAATTCAAGTGCTGTGCACTAGAAGTTATTTCTATATAAACTTTTATTTCACAGCACTTGGATTTAACTACGATGTCTTTCAGTTGACAAAACAACATCATTAATGTTGAAAGTCTTTGGGGAATTGTGCAAACCTTTGTACGTCAACTACTTAGAATTGCTTAGCTTAAGCACTCCCATTAGGCGGAGCATAACAATATAGTAAAGCAACAGTCTTAGACCTGCAGAAACATTCTTCTTTCCAAGAGAGGCCCCAGGCTGTTGGTTGTTTCAATGTAAAGGTAAGACCTGAAAATTTTTGAAAATGTTTGCGTTTAACCTGGATGTTCATCTGTGTTCAATACCTGTTGTATGTAAGAGTTATAGAACAGCACATTTTCTATTGCTGTGGATTGATTTGGTTTTCATTGTGATCCAAAATGTTCAGTGTAACTACAGACAAATTCTCATGATATGGTCTATTGAATAACCACATATCGACTTGCTGGATGTAATGTGATAAATGCTTGATGCACTATTTTGCCTTTGCATCTACCTGTACAACTCCTTGTCTTCTAGTTGACTAATTAGAATCAAATTGTATTTTAAAAAAGAAATCCTTGGAGAATGTAAAATGCAGATATTGTGAGTCATTTGGCTTGAAGCATTATAAGAGATTAAAATTACACCTTCAGACTTGTAGAAACAGTAATTTCAAGGGAGAACCTTTGGAAGTCAAGGTAGAGCTGAAAATCTTTGAACTGTATTTTGTTGCTTAATAGGTCAAACAGAAATGCAACTCCTTTAATTTAGTTCTTTTTTCACACTGTGAAGTAATTTTATTTCTATAGTAATGCAAGTCATTCAGTGTAACTGTTGTTCAATTGACATGTAATTAAGAATCAGCTCTGGTTACGGGTCTAATCTGGTTATGGGTTGTCTCAAGTCATTTTGTATTAGCTACAGGGTAAATGAAAATAGTGCAAAGCCAGTCTTTATGTTTGTAATGACAAAAGTGGAGCCAACAGTTAATCTATTACTGATGTTAAATAAATCCATTAACATTTGGAAACAATTGGTAGTTCCCTTCAGTATGAAGATAAAAGTACATATATAAAAGGTTTTGCTTTCACCCCATTCAACATTACGACAGAAATAAAATAAGTTGCTGCTTGTTTGTAATACTCTCAACAGAACCTGCGGTGTTACGTTTGTTTAAGAAAATTAATTCTAGAAATGCAAATGTCCAATAATTGTGCATGTTTATTTAAATGTTTAAGCCTTCAGTTATAATTAGTTTTTTTTAATTCAGCCATTTAGCGTAGCAGACATGTCAGAAAGATGGTTAATTTCTAGGATAGTTTTCTCCAACAAAATATTCCAAAACAAACAAGGGGGCAAGCCATAGTAGGTTTTAAAATGGGTAATGTGCCATGTTATGGGTAACAGCCTAAAATTATGTGAACACCAATTTAACAGCAATCATAATAGGATTGTGTGCAATGTTATGTTTGAAAGGGAGAAGCATGATTAAGACTCTAGACTTGGGTAAGGCCTGTATCCTTGGACTGAAATAATCATTGATAACCACTGTAACGCTCATTGCTTCAGCTGCGCTAGCATTCCTGGGCAGATGAATAGAAGTCCATGCAACTTCCTGTTAAATGCAAGGTTTTATCATGCTGCCAACTTCTTTCCTTTCCATGTATTTTGGTGATGTATCTATAGATTCAGATAACCTCATGTCTGTCTGTACAGACACAACATGGAAAAAGCATTCTAGGATTTGAAAATGGCCAAAATTTTGTAACAAGCAATTTTAGATGATTTAATTTTTTAGATATTTTAGTACGTCTTTACCAATTATGTGTAAGAAACTCTCAACATGTTTACAAATGTATTTCTTCCCTTCACCAACATAAGCAAATAATTGCAGAAGATCAAGGATAATAAAAAGATTAGACTTCTATCAGTATTTTTAAAAGAAATATATGTGCCAAGAAAATTTTTTTGTTTAATATTGCCTGTGCCTGTTTAATATTGCACACCCCACCCATCTCTCTCCAAATGCACCGTTCATCTTAGAAGTTGATTTTTTCCATCTGCATTTTAAAAATAATTAAAACTATAACCGTGCTACAAATAAACTTAATTTGTGGGAAAGGCGAAGTAAGTAATAACTGTTGTGCAGTGACTTGCTCTAAATTGTTGGAATGATTATTTTACAAGCCAACATAAAAATGCAAAATTGCATGAAATCTGCTTTTTGTAATGGGATCCCCTTTTCATTCACTTTCTCTTCTGTCTACTTGCTATTATTATTTTACGTCAATTGTCTCCCCCACCCCATCCTCCTCTCTCCAAATGCACTGTCCATCTTAGGAGTTGATTTTTCCCTCATGGTCATTCTATGATTTTATTGCTGTTATTCATTAGAATGTCTCCACAGTGAGTGTTGATGGATTGTTTAACCATGCCGCACATCAAAGCCAAACTAAACACTCAGAAGTTTATGTCCAGTTAGACTAACAAAATACATAAAAGTTATAAGTTTGAAGGAGGTCACTTAGCTCAAACAGTGCATGTTAGTATTAATTATCCACGAGCAAATACTCCTAATCATATTCGCCACACATGTCCTTCATCGATCTATCCAATCTAATCCTGAATGGTGATTTTATTTCTGCATCAAACACTTGCTGGAGGAAGTGGTAGAGGATACATTTACAATGTTTAAAAACATTTGGACAGGTACTTGGATGGGAAAGGCACAGAGGGATACCGGCCTAATAAAAGCAAATAGGATTAGCATAGATAGTGATCACAGTCGACATGGACAAGGTGGGCTGAAAGTGCCTGTTACTGTGCTGTACGATTCTGTGATTAGTTAATTTTGTAGCTAAATATTCATAATTTTCTTTTTTTAAAAGAGCTATTATTTGTTGTAAATCACATCTTGAGTAAACTTCAACATCATTCCGTGTTGGTCCATATTCAGATCTTATTGGATAACATTTGGGAAACACTAATACTATCAAATTAAGGCCAATTGTAGTAACTTGTACTGCTACCAAAGCATTCATGACTTCTGCTGTATCTTTCCAGAGTGTTTGAGATTGCTGTTTACTGAAGAAACTTACTGAACCATGAGGAAAGATCTTCATCTGGGTCTTTATCTTATTGTAAAATGATAGCCATATGAATTTTTAAGAAAATTACTAATGTAATTCATTATACATTATATGCAATCCATGACTCACTGTGAAAGTCTTGAAAAGTATATCTGCAAGGGAGGAAGGCAGCTTACATTTAATAATGTGAGGTTACCCACATCAAAACCAAATTTTCAATTTCCTTTACACAGGCTAGCTTTTTATCCCCACAAATCGTAATTAAAAGATATGTTTAACATTATATTTGCCCCACATCAACTTCTAAAACTCTTGTCCATGGTCTTGCATACAGACTTAACTATTCCAAAAACTATCTGACCAGACTCCCATCTTCCAGATTCTTTAAAGCTGAGCTGATCTAAAACCTTATTGCCTGAATCCTTACTCTCTACTACCCTTTTTACCATCACCACTGCACACACATTAATCTACACTGGATTCCTGTCTGATACTGTCTTGATTTTAAAATATTTTGTTTTCAACATTCTTCCAGTTTCCCTCTAGCTCCATGACCATTTAGGATCGTATCCATGATCTTCCCTGTACCCCCATTGGTGGCAATGCCTGTGGTTTATATTCTGGAATTCCATTCCTTAACTCTGCCTTTCCATCTAATTATTCAACTTCTATCCTTCTCTCTGATCTTATTTAACTCTATCTCTCTGTCTAAGCTTTCATCACATATCCTAATAACCCTTCATATGTTTTGTTTGATATTACGCCTGTGAAATGTATTATTTTTATTACAATCCATAAATACAGCTAAATTTTTGTTGATAATTGTAGATCACTGCTGAATTTTCCAAAACATGATGACGTGTAGACCCTTGCCTACTTGTTTTGCTTTTTTCCATTCATTGCTTCCAGAAGACATAAAATTATAGACAATGTGGTTAGAATTTCCTTTTATGGGCAAGGGGCCCATCAGCAGCACATACTTGCTATTTGGCGATCAGATTCACAGTTAATGCCTGCCTTAAGGTTGGCAGGAACTTGATATGTGAGTCATGTGCTAGAAAATTTGCCCCATACAGAGAGAAGATCCATTTCTGGTAAGATCATTATATAATTCAACAAGACTCAAAAGATAGTATCTCCAATGTGCACAAATTGCTCCTGTGATTTTATTTTTTTATTATTTCTTTGCCATGATTTAAAAAAAAACTATCTGCACAGCATATAAAATAGAAGTACATCCCAAACTTTACAGTCAATTAGCAAAAAACAAACTGCTGGAGTACTGCGTGGGTCAGGCAGCATCTGTAAAGCGAAATGGACAGTCGATGTTTCAGGTAGAGATGATGGGTCCTATTTCTCAGATTCCCCACTAGTAACTTTCCAACCTCTGATGTTAAGCTCATTGGCCAGTAGTTCTCTGGCTTGTCCTTGCAGCCCTTCTTAAATAAGGCACAACATTAACCATTCTCCAGTCTTCCGGAACCTCACCTATGACTAAGGAAGATACAAAAATATCTGCCTGAGTCCCAGCAGTTTCTTCCCTTGCTTCCCACAATGTCCTAGGATACACTTGGTCAGACCCTAGGGGTATATCCACCTTTATGCACTTTAAGACTGCCACCACCTCCTCTTTTGTAATGTTGATATGTTTCAGAACATCACTGTTCTTTTCTTAAATGTTTTAAAAAATTTTATTTACCGTGTGGTAACAGGCCCTTCCAGCCCAACGAGTCCGCGCTGCCCATTTCAAACCCAAATTAACCTACCCGTACATCTTTGGAATGTGGGAGGAAACCGGAGCACCCGGAGGAAACCCACGCAGACACAGAAGAACGTACAAACTCCTTACAGACAGCGACAGGAATCGAACCCTGATCGCTGGGGCTGTTACAGCGTCGCGCTAACCGCTACGCTACTGTTGCCACCCTAACGCTACCGTGCCACCCTAAACTCTAGCTTTCCCTGAACTCCCTAGCTTCCATGACCACCTCCACAGTAAATACAGACAAAAAGTGTTTATTTAAGACCTCATTCATCTCCCGTGGCTCCACACATAGATTAGTGGTGATAATTTTGAACTCCCGAGTTCTCCATCATTCTTAGTAACTTAATTTCAATTACTTTGTATTAACATAATAGATTCTGAAAGTTCTGCTGTTGCTGATTTTGATTCCATGGAAGTCCATCAGATAATAACTCCCCGAGAAATAGGTAACAAAGTCACTGACTGGAGTTTGAAGACTTACTGCAAATGGTAGATCAGTTTATGCCAACAGAAATATTTTTTGGGCCAAATACATTGGAGCACAGAAGTGGAACAGTTTCTAAGAAGTAGCTAATGCACCTCCCCAGTGTAAAGTGCTCAGTTCCCAAACATGATGCCAAAACAAAAAGCTTGCTCTGTTTTCCAGCATGTGTGGCTTATACAACTTGAATCATAAGACAATTAATATTGGAAGATCTAATTTTAATTTTTGTGTTGGATACGTAAAGGAGAGATGGATCATGTCTCTCCCTGTATCTTTGCTCTTGGGTTCAAAAGCAAAGATGAACACAACTTCACTGATTTAGTCTTTTAAAATTTTCTTCACAGGTTGCACAAGAGCCCTGGGTGTCTGTGTCATCATGCACCCAAAAGTGGAACCTATCTAACTCAATTCACCACCTTAGACTTCAACAGGCAATCTGTTGGACCAATTGTAGTAATTGTGTTACTGCACAGTTGTCCTGGTTCCATAGTTAACGAGAAATAAAAGAATAACATCTGGTTAAATTTAAAGAAGAGCCCTCACTGTCCTTTTTTAAAACAAAAATCCAACTCTCAGTTTTACTGCTGGAAAATAGATCTAACCATCTATGAGGTTAATAGGGGCATGAGTTTTTAATGATTCAGAACATGAAAAATATTGGTGTAAACTGTTTACAAGGATCCCTACACAAAAGTACAAGTTTTAAGGGGTTTGCAGGACAAAATATTAACAACACAGCCGCAGAATCTGGATTGGAAAGCCAAAGCCTCAGGGATCTTCATCTTTGGCATATTATTTTCTTTGTTCTTGTTTAGGTGCATTGGCTCTGTACCACTAGCAACTACACTGAAACTATTTTCCCACAGCCACTTTTGTGGTTTTTTTCCCTTAGTGACTTGCATAGTCTTCAACATATCCTTGTTTTCTTATATGGTAAAGTTTTGTATTCACAGATTCTTCAAAAAATCATTTACAATGAAGAACAATGTGTGCTTTTTTATACCCAATGGAATTAATGAAATTAAAATCTACCATGTACACTTTCTAAAGTTATAGTGTCATTGAATTTTTTACTTCGAAGTTCAGTGCAATATTGATCTGCTCATCAGCATAATGTCAAGGCAAATTTCAGTACTGAAGATGCAGACTTATTACAATTATTATTGAAAATTTAGAATCTGGAAATATAGTTTAAAGATAGAAAATGCTGGAAACACTGCAAGTCAGGCAGCATCTGTGGAAATAGAAATGGAGTTAACATTTCAGGCCAAAGACCGTTTGTCGGAACATTGAAGAAGCATCTTTTACCTGAAACATTAACTATACTTCTCTTTCCACAGATATTGCCTGACTTGCTGAGTGTTTCCAGTATATTCTATTTTTCCAACTATTATTGAGTTACTGCAAGTACATATTGACCTACTACCTCACTTGTTCATTGATTAGCTTGCAGTATTATGGTCACTTGTATAAAATGAAAATGAAATAGAGTGAATTTATAATGACAGTGTGTAAAATTAGATTAAAGTATAATGTAGGCTAAATAAATTTAATTTTATTTCCTTTTTAAAATCACTGGTCATAAAATTTGGATCCATGGCTCCCATTTTGCAGATGTCACAATTGTTATTTGCTTTCTAAAATGACAGTGATGATGCACCTGCTGATGTTGTGAAATCTTCACTTGAAACCTGTGCTACCAATTTGTGCCATGCTAAAGACCACTATTCACCTTACCCAGTTGCCCCAGTAACTTACCCCTCCCCATATCCTAAGACGACTTAAAGGACCAGCAAATATTTACAAATAAGCTGCCAGTTGATTTCTTCTGGCTTTTGCAATGATACTGCTTGTATGGTAGTTTCTACAACTGCAAGGAGTAGTTTACATGGCAAATGGTGATAGACTTTTTGCTATCATCACAGCACCAACCAGTTGTCTCCCTAAATGTATGCATTTGAAGTCATTGTATTCCAAAACAGCACAGCTGAGAGAATAAGAGGAGGGCATTTAAAGCAAGATAAGCATGGAGTAACGCCCAGAATGGAAAAGGGTGGAGAAGCACTCAGCGTGAAGATATCTGATTAGGATTGACTCCCAGCCCCAGGACATTGCTGCAGGAATTCCTTGGGACTGTGTTCTAGGTCCAAACATCTTTAACTGCCTCATCAATTACCTCTTCCCATCATTAGATCGAAATTTGGGATATTTGATGAAGATTACACAATGTCCAAATCCATTTGCAATTCCTTTCCTCACCAAATGATGCAGGCTATGAGTACATGCAGTAAGATCTAGATAAATTCAAATACGGAGGATGAATGGCAAGTAACGTTCAGGACAGAAAAATGCCAGGCTTTGACCATCTCCAACAAGAGAGTCTAACCACCTAACCTGACATTTGATGGATTTATCATTTCCCATTCCCCAACCATCAACCTCCTAGGGTTGCCATTTGCCCAAAACCCAACTGGTCCAGCCACATAAAAATTATGGCCACAAGAAGAGCTCAGTGGCTGGGTATCTTGTGATGGGTGATGACTTATAGTTGTTGGAAAGGCTTTGTGGGGTCATCTTCTGGACAAGTACAACTCCAAAGCTTCTCAAGAAGCTTAACACTATCCAGGACAAAGCAACCTGCTTAATTAGCACCCCATCAACCATCCTAAATATTGATTACCTATAGCCTCAGCACATGGTAGTTGCAAAATGTACCACTTTTAAAATGTACTGCAGTTACTCACCTGAGCTATTCCAACGCAGAAGACACCTACCACCAAGAAGAATAACAGTGGCAGTCACATCGATACACCACCCCCTGCAGGTTCCCTTCGAAGTTGTACACGCTCCTGAGTTGGAAGTATATTGTTGGTCCCTCATCATTGCTGAGTCTTAATCCTCGAACACCAAATCCAACAACACTGTGGAAGTACTCTTACCAGAAAGGCTGTGGGCATTCAAGAAGGTGTTCCCAAATGCCTCTGATATTAGGTAGAAAGAGCAGCTCTCTTTAATTCCTTGAATTCAATGTTAAGTCGTAAAAGCTGTAGCACATCTAGCTTGAAGGTAACAGTGTAAAATGGCAGAGACAAGGTGGTACTCATATCTCTCTATGGACCATGACTCCTCCTCCTATATCAAGCTATTACTCCCAGACAGTCACTGGATCTAATTTCCTCCAGGGATCTTTCCTCATTGTGGAATAAGCTATGAGTTACCTGTGTTCTAATAAGAATATTACAGTGGTACCTGCAATTACAACCTTAGAACAGAGCTAGTGCTGCACTTCCAGCAGTTGTGTGGTGATTAGTGCTGATATTCAATGTATCCAGCTCCCCAGGCTGGAGATGAAATTCTCTCTCAGTTTCCCATTCACTATCTGGAAGGAAATTCATGGACGTTCACAATTCAAAGAGACCCAATTACGTTACTTTTTTTTTACCACTCACAAACAGTTGGTGAAATGATGTGGGTTTACTAGGACTGCATATTTTCTAATGGAGTAGTGTGCCCATTGACTGCCCAAGTATTGTGCTGAGCTTGCTGAGTGACCAAGATCCATTTCATCAACACAAAACTGATGTGCAACAATAGGCCGTGAATTATCCAGAGGAAGGGCTGCTGTCGTGAGCATTTTATTGTAAATAGTTTGATGTGCCACCCATACTTTAGGCTCAAACATATACATCTGTTGGTATGTCTGATGTGTTTGGTGTGCTATCCAAGTACAGGTGCATAACTTGCACATGATAGAACATATGCTGGCGCACAATATCTGATAGACTCTCGCAGTACTCAGCAGAATGGGTAGCAAGATCCTGATGGTCTGCTGAATGCTGCATATTGTTGTCACCAGCTATAAATGTGAGCAGCTTGAAAACAAGGGGTAGATTTGGAAAGAAGTGAGGTGACAAACTATGTAGCTTATTTCTGGCTAGGATGTCCATGAGGACTCATCCAGGACATTATATTTGAGAATGACACATGGGTTTAACTGCAACGAGGCATGTAAGAAGTAAACCAACCACTGCTTATAAATCAGAAGAAATTTGGGTTGAGAAATAGTGTTATAGGGGAATAAGGATTAGATGCAAGGATATCATCATCTTCACTGGTTTTAGCTTCACTACTGACCAAGGACTCAGTAAGTGTTAGCATTAACTTTCTACTTGTTTGCATTCCATTCATATTGTATGTGAGAGGCATGCCTTAAATAAGTGAGTAGATGGCATTGTACAAGGGGTGGTCAGACAGAATTAAGAAATGTTTGCAGGTGTGTGTGAATTTACTAAGCATGGTTATTCCCACCATGGATTGCAAGGATAAGGTGCACTCTTTCACTACTTTTGTAGTTTTGCTTATTAGGCCTTCCTTATATGGTGTTGGAGCATTTCGGGAGGTGACTGCACAATATAAGCCATTAGGAAAAGAACCCAGTTTGCCTGGCATATTACTTGCTCTTATTAACATATATCCCAAAGGTATCTTACCCAGAGTTTAGTTGTGGGAATGGATGAACTTCACCAGAACAGAAGAATGCATGTTCTTGCTGCCAACAGTGAGCTGCAATAATTTGTGCACAGTGGGGGTTGAGGAATTCTGTTTATGGGAAACAAGCTAAACAAATATGAGAGTGTATCTGTTGAGCGTATGAACTTGGCTATGATGTTTGTGGCTTCTCTTCAACATAACTTTAAAGGAAATGACAAATTGAGATCAAGTTTTAAGATTGTACAACAGTTTGTATGTTAACATCTGCTTACATTGATCAATATTTTGTAGAAATTACTACAACATTTGCTCTGCCTCCTTCTACATGAAATTTGCAATTACTCTACATCCTGATTTGCATTAGTAGCCTTATACTTGAATCGTGCAAGCATTTTGTTGTCCATTTATGAGCTTGCTTGAAAATTGTATTAGACCTTAGCTATCAGTGCAACACACAAAACGCTGGAGAGAAATGGACAGTTGATGTTTCAGGTTAAGACCCTTCATCTGGACTGAATATCTTTCAGTCCAGATGAAGGATCTAAACCCGAAATAGCCAGTATAAAAAGGTGAAGAGAAGGGGTGGAGCAAGAGCTGGCAGGCAATAGGTGTTTCTCCAGATTCCAGCATCTGCAGTCTCTCGTGTCTCCACTTGTCTGTCAATGAGCTGATTGAGCTGCTCTACTCACTCACCCATTTTAAGCTGCCATTTTCTAGTTAAAGAACTTTTAACTTGCCCATCTCATTATTTAGTAGCTTTCCATGGGTGCAGAAAAAAATAGCCTCTGAGTGTTATGTTCCTGAGCATCTCATCTATTACAAATGCTTCTACGTTCAACTTGATCCCATTATTATGTTCCAGGTTCTGAACTAGTTTGTCACAGTAATGCCATGACTGAATATTTAACTGAAAGTATTTTCGCCCTAAAATCTTTTTAAACCCTTGAGCTGGGATCATAATATATTAAGAGCAGAAGAAAAATTGTTTTACTTGGTGTTGGAATTATGATGAATGAATAACCTGGGCCTAGGTGAGTGATGGTTGGGGTTGCACATAGAGTTCATGTGTGCAACGTCTTTGGAACTTGAAGCTAAAATGCAAAGACACGTTCAGTAGAAATGCTTTAAAATCACATTTAGAGATTCTATTGGAAAAATTCAAGGGTAGCTCTACAGGATTACAGGTCATAATGTGAATATTCGGATCAAGCTAGGATGGAAAACTAATCTACTGTAAACCTTGATTTGTTCCGTATGGATTGTAGAACCAGGTGGGGAAAGAGTTAGATAAATTAGAATGAAATGGTGTTCCAACCAAGACAGGTTAGAGTGACTGGGCAACACCAAATGTAAAAGTGCCTAAGACGGCCAAGACAGTTCGACCGTATGATGATTACAGGGTGAGGTTATACTAAGGAGTTGTCAGTGAACAGCGGCCAATTCCTACTTCTCAGGATTTATATACAGAGCTGACAGAAGCCAGCATTTTCACCAGATTGGATATGTGACTGAATATAGATAAGTGGGAGGGGGGAGGAGGGTGGTCAACAATATTTAATGATTAAAATACAAAAGAACTTCCTAATGGTGTTAAATCGTCACTGTAAATCTTTTAAGCTATCATGAACAAGACATTACAAGGTACAGAGCATTACCTTTGCAATCCAGTTGATGTACTCAGCCACAAAGAAAATCTTTGAATATTAGAATAAATGTTGAGGTATAAAGTAAAGCTCAAAAGATGCAAGTTTGCATTCACATGGAAAAAGAGAGTTCATTTTGGTCTAAAAGTGAATGTAAATGGATTGTAGTCAAAACATGGAAGAAATCATGAAGGCAGAGGAACAGGTTGTGCTGCTGTTGAGTTACTCATCTTTTGACAACTCAGAACATGATCGAGCTCAGTTCAATCAAATCATGATTGCAGAGCCAAACCAACAATGACATCTTTTCAGAGCTGGAAATAGCCCTTGAGACCTTTCTGAAGAGTAAACATTTATTATTATCAGAAAGGGATTGAGAACATTTTGGAACCCATTGATAGAATGTTAAAATGAATTGAGGTGAAATACATTGGATTATGTACTACAACAGAGCCCACTAGTGATCCACTTTCTATGTTATGGCTTACCAGAAGAGTTTGTCTGTGATAATGGTTCTCATTTTAATTCATCTCTATTTGAGTGCTGTATGAAATATGATATTAAGCTTATGATTATTTCACCATATCATCAAGCTTTAAGTAGAGCAGCAGAGAGAGATCAGTGAGAATTGTCAAAGAAGCAATGAAGACCAAGCATTATGGGGTGCTTGAATTTAACAATGTGACATGATTAGCAAGCATTTTGCTATATTTCAGAATGACAAATCATTGGTTAGGCTGTACTTGGAGGAAGAGGCAGGTAAAATTACAAAGTCTAAAAGACATTTGGCCAGGTACGTGGATAGGAAAAATTTTTAGGGATATGGGCCAAACACAGGCAAACAGGATTAGCATAGATAGGCATCTTGCTTGTCATAGATGAGTTGGTCTGAAGGTCCTGTTTCCACGCTGTATAACTATGAATGGCACTACATTCCAAAACAAGTTATGCTGCTGTTGAGTTACTAATCCTTAGGCGACTCAGAACATGATCGAGCTTATTTCGGTCAAATCATGAGGAAAGAATGGAAGTGAAGCAGTTGGAACAAAAGTATGATTGAAGCCAAGGAGAAACACATTTTAAATAACATGATAGTGGGTTTGAGGGTATACATCAACCAGCAAAATTGACATTCAAAAATGGGACATTGGAGTGCTGGTGGAATTATGCAGTATAAAGAGAGTTGTGAAAATAGGGCATAGAATAAGAGGTGTACGTGTGACTCAACTAGAAGTGTGCATGTGACTCAATTAATTCCCGTGAGAGAGAAACCCAGCGAATGTTGAAAACGAGTGTATTTCCAAATTCATCCAGTGATCAAGTGAAGACTATGGAAGAAATAACATTGAACTGCATTGCAGCATTGTTGAAGGAAGTTGAATATAAGATGTGTTTTAGCAGTTTCTCATGTCTCTTAGTGTCTAATATTCCTGGTCAATACATGGGGTTAGAATTAGAATCCATGCATGCATGCAAGATAATAATCATTAAATCTGTTAAGGACATGTGCGTGTCCAGGTATGCTTATGATATACATCTTTTTAATGGTGTCACTCCAAATGAAGTCAAATTTAAGTTCCTGTGCATACCTCTGTGAAGATAAACCTCACATTTAAATCCTTTCCAAACTCAAGCTGTTTTCTTTTCCATACAGTTTTTCTTCAGGATCCACAGCTATAAACATTGGATCCCTGAGATTTATGGTTGAGGAAATTCTTTCATAAGACTTTTTCTAAATAATTAACTTCATTAACTTATCTGTAGAGTAGTTTGTGTGAGGAAGGGCACTGAGGATTATGCTGCATTAATAATAATGAGACATATTCAATGGACTTTCTCGTATTTGATGGACAATTGGTAGTTTTACAAATTGTATCTGTTTTTATTGAGTCATCAGCCAAAGTTCTATCAATATTATTGCATTGCCTTGTTTCTTTAGCAGCCCTAGTTAAATTTAGATAAAAGTTAACTTCCTACTGTGTGCTTATAGGATACTTTTCTAAAATAACTTTTTTTCAACTTTTCTCTCAACCTTATTAAATTCAACTTTACCATATCATATTTGTAGCTGTCAGTTTTTTATTTGTTCTGTTTATTTTATATTGCTAGAGGGGGACAGAGAGAAATTTTCCAGAATACATTTTCCTTTTTGGCCTTGGGCATTGCTCTTGTCTTGTATTGCATCTCCCTGAGGAGTAGTGTTTATTAATGCCATCTTGAATGTGGGACATATGCCTTTATTTCCCTGCATGTTTCACATGTTCATATATTCTGTAAGTAGAAGCTAATACATTTTTTCTTAATTTTGAAACATTATCTGATGTCCTTTTTCCTTTGGTACCACTTCTAGTTGTTGGCCAAGTATATTGTTCAGTTATTACATGATGACACATGTGGAAAAAAATATTTGCAATGGCTGTGATAATTTAATTTGAACAATCTCCTTTCAATATTGGCAATGAATACCTATCACTGCTCCGTGTAACAGACTAGATTACTTTTAAAAAAGTAACAGCTAAAATGATGGAAAGAAAAAACAGGCATGGAAATGTTCTATGGTTTATTTTAAAGGTGTACAAGCTGGAAAAATATTGCTGAGGATGTTTGGAATTGATTAATGTGCTGTAACTAAATAAAGAAGGCTGGAGATTCCTATTGTTAGTAATGCAATAATTTTGTTAATACATCGCTAATCCTTAATCTTTATCTGTAAGTTAACAGAACTACTTTATATTCATATACTGTTGATACACATGTGTCTGCTTTTCAGTTTCAGCAAACTATAAAAATCATCTGTTGGTTTCAGAAATTGGATTGGAAGCTGAATATCATGAGTGTTGCAATCATTTCCAAGAACTTCTTTGGAAGACTACTGGTTACTGTAATTATAACGCAGCTGTCAAGTGGCCAATATTACAAGCAAGTGAAACCTCCAGTGCTTCCACAGAACCCATTTATTGTTGTTTGGAATGCACCAACTAAATGGTGCAGGCTTCGATACAACGTAGATCTGGACCTCAGTGTTTTTGATATATCTTCAAACTCTAATGATACACTCAGTGGGTCCGTCATCACCATATTTTACCACAATCATCTGGGCAAGTACCCTTACTATACAAAGAAAAATGTTTCAGTGAATGGAGGGATCCCCCAGAATAGTGACCTAAAAGGACACTTGAACAAAACCAGGTCTGACATTGAGAAATTCATTCCGTTTAATGACTTCAGTGGTCTTGGGGTGATTGATTGGGAAAACTGGAGGCCATTATGGATCCGAAACTGGGGACTGAAAAATATCTATCGGCAAAAATCCAAACAACTTGTGAAAAGGCTTCACCCCAGTTGGACAGACAATCAAGTCAAATTAGAAGCTAAGAAACAATATGAAACTGCAGCATCAGACTTCATGAATAGTACACTGGAGTTAGTAGAGAAAATGAGACCAAATGGCCTCTGGGGATTTTACCTCTTCCCAGACTGCTATAACCATCACTATAAGGAAAAGACAAAGAAATATGATGGGAAGTGCCCTGCAATTGAATACAAACGTAATGACAAGTTACTTTGGTTATGGAAAGAAAGTGGTGCTCTCTACCCTTCCATCTACCTTGGACTTGATTTGAAATCAAGCCCAAATGCACGAAAATTTGTCCATTACCGACTGAAAGAAGCTATCAGATTAGCCTCCATAGCCCAAAAAGACTATGCTCTCCCGGTCTTTGCATATGGACGACCGTATTATGCTTATGAGTTTGTGCCTCTCACTGAGGTAAGTAAAAAAGAAACATGATGAACTTTAAGGGTTAGATGATTCCAGATATTTATTTTGTGCTGGAAATATATGTAATATTAAAGCATCATCTGGTTTGTATAGCTAACAATACAATTCACACAGTGTCATCCTTTGGGCTGGTTAAAGGTGAGGTTCCAGCTAGGAATTGTGCCAAAATTAGCAAATAATGACAACTCAATTGCATTCACATGAAAGCTTCAATACTGATTTCATTAATCTTCCAGTTTTATTACTTTTAGATCCATCCAAGGTAGATTTGTCAATGTTCATTTTAGAATGAGTATTAACTCTTAAATCGTTAGCTAGAATAAATCAGGGAATGATTTTTTTTATAGACTCACTGATATTTTGGGTATCTCTCAAATTAACTTTACTTATCCCCATCTACTTTCAAGTTTCAGAAAAGAGGGTAAGACTACTTTGAGCACAACCAAAAGGTTTTTCCAGGTTTCCAAACAGAATCACTTTTCTAACCTAAACATTGGATGTGCAAGGTGTGGGAAGAGAGGAAGGTATAGATCTCTCTCTCTCTCTCCCATGGATCAAACAGCGGTGGGGTGGGGGAAAAGAGGGGAGCATTATTTGCCATCCCAAAGGTCACCCTGTTGCATCAGTATTTCTGCCTTCATTCACATGATTTGTGGAAACAGAGGGAAATAGGGTGAGGGACTCCAGGGTCTGACAGAGGCAATTTTGATGTAAAACAAAATGACTTGCGCATTGCAACCCCTGTTCCCAATATTGCCCCACACCAACAAACCTGCTTCCCCTCCAGTGTGGCATGCCACATGGTTTCAAAACCCTAACTGAACTGACTCATGACTCCCGTCACCCTGCTGTGATGTGTTCATCTCTTCAGATGGTCTAATCAGAAAGTTATAAAGATTTGTGTATTTAGTGCCTCTGTTTATAAAGCCCAAAATCTTTCCAACTTCCTCCCATTACCGTTTGTTGTATACATTAATGATTTGGATATGATTGCAGGATGTATGATTAGCAAGTTTTCAGATCACCTGAATATTGGCGGTGGTATTGATAGAAGGATAGTTGTAGACGCTGGGATGATAATCATTTCGTAAGATGGGCAGAGCAATGGCAGATGGAATTTAATTCTGATAAATGTGAAGTGATGCACTTTGGGAGGACTAATAAGGCTTGGATTTACACAAAGGATAGGGCCCTAGGATATATTAAGGAACAGAGTGACCTTGATGCACAAATCCAACAATCTTTGATGGTGGCAGCATAGGTAGCTAAGCTGGTGAAGAAGGATTCTTGCCTTCTCTAGCCACGGCATGGAATATAAGAGCAGGGAGAATATGATACAACTTAATAAAACATTGATCAGGCTACAGCTGGAGTTCTGTGTACAGTTCTGGTCTTCACACTACAGGGAGGAGGTGATTTCACTAGAGATGATGTAGAGGTATTTCACCAGGATATTGCCTGGAATGGAGCATTTCAACTATGAAGAGACAACGAGTAGGCTGGCTTTGTTTTCCTTGAAGCAGTGGAGGCGGAAGGTATACAAGATTATGATGGGCATAGAGACAATAGATAGTAGGAAACTTTTCCCCTTAGTTAAGATGTCTAAAATTAGAGGGCATAGGTTTAGGGTAAGGGGTAAGAGGGGAGCTTTTTTACATGCAGGGTAGTTGGGATCTGGAACACACTGCCTGAGTGAGTTGTGGAGGCAGAGACCCTTGCAATATTTAAGAGGTACCTAGATGAGAGGTTACCTCTAGGCTATGGACTAAGTGCTGGAAAATGGGATTAGTACAGGTAGGCACTTCATGGTCAGCATGGGTGTGTTGGGCTGAAGGGCCTGTTTCTGCAGAAACAAAAGACTGCAAATACTGGAGTCTGTTTCTGTGCTGTATGACTCTATGGCTCTTTGGAAATTATATTGGTCATGAATTCATTTATCTTTTTCATTGAAACCAGTATCAAAGAGCAATCATATAGATGAGTATTCCTTCCCTAAACATATAAAATCATAGAATAAGAAATATTTACAGCAAACAAGGAGGCTGTTCACCATATCCTGTCTTTGAATTACTATCCATTCTATAACAATTGGACATCTTTCCAATATTTGATACTGAGCTCCTACACCACAAATTATTCTTTTTTTTCTTCATTTATGCAGTAATTCCAATCAAAGGGTTACAGGTATTTGCCTTTACTCCTTAGGGATAACATTGGGCAGTGATCACTTTTGTATTTTTTTTCCTACCTCAAACACTAAAATGGATAATCTATCAAAAGCATTCACACACATTAGTTAAGACAAATTCATATCCTAAAACCAAAATCATGGTTTCAAAATCATGCTCCTGACAGGAAAGCTGCTGGAAATACAGAGTGGGCAATGGTGGGTCCAGGTGGTGGGTTTGCATCTTTTAGGCACAGAAGATTGTAAGCAGTTGTGTATATGACTTATTGATAAGCATTCCCACTGATCAAGGCTCTGTGCCTGGTGCATGCAATTGGAAAACATCCTGTCATATTCTAGTTCTCTTAACAGTTTAATGGATACACCACACAATGTGGTATGGCATTAAGCCATGTAAACCAGCAGCTTCAATCTCCATTTCATACTAAGGCAGCTGATTTCAGCCACTTTAGGATACTGCACTGCAATTGGCCATGGTGCCCTTGTGTTAGACAAGGGTCAAGTATAACTCTAACTCTGGATACATTTTCTTGGTGTCTAATGATCCATTGTGGAAAATGGATGACAGTTGAGGTTCAGGATTGATTGTGGGCATTATAGATCACTGAAGACTCTTGGCTATTTCCGTAGGATTGTGGAAAGTACCACCTCTAAACATCATCATGTTTTGCTAGTGCTCTTCCCTGTAACATGTGAATGGGTACACTACATGGTAATTAAGTTACTGGACTAGTATCCAGGTATCTCGATTATTAATCTTTACAATACCATGGGAACTTCAAAATTTAAATTCAAGTTTTAATCTGCAATTAAAAGCCAGTGTTAGTATTGGTAACCATGAAGCTGCTAGATTGCAAAAGCCCATCCAACTCCTAATATCCTTCTGTAAGTAAATTTACTGACCACACCCAGTCTAGCCTATGCGTGACTCCAGACACACAGCAATATGGTTGACTCTTAACTATACATTGAAATGTTCATATTCCACAAATGAATAAATAGCAAGGATATAAAAATTCAATAGAAAAATACTGACATTCTATGACCATTTTCCTAGAGTCACCATTCGTACCTCAAGCACAAATTACTCAGCACAATTTTTACCCTTGAACAAATTGAAGTTCTTTTAGAGAAACAAAGGACTGTAGGTGCTGGAATCTGAATGAAAAACACGATGATGCTGGAGGAACTCAGCAGGCCAGGCAGCATCCGTGGAGAAAAACAGGCAGTCAACATTTCGGGTCAGGACCCTTCTTCAGGACTGAAGATAGGAAAAGGCGAAGCCCAAAAAGAGGGGAGGCGGGGTGGGCACGTGGTGATAGGTAGATGCAGGTAAGAGCTACTGATCGGCAGGTGCAGGGGAGGTGGGGAGAACAGATCCACCAGGGGATGGGTCAAAGGTAAGGAGAGAAAAAAAAGGGGGTAGAAAAAAGAGAGAGAGGCTAGGAAAGGGAAGAAAAGAAGAAGCATGCTTGAGGGGTGGGGCTGTGGGGATTATTTAAAGTGGGAGAATTCAATGTTCATGCCACTAGGCTGCAAGGTTCCAAGACAGAAAATGAGGTGCCCTTCAGACAAATCCAGAATACAAATTTGGCTCAGAGTATTACTTCAAATCAGCGAATGCATAACAATTTTTGTGGTGCCTCTCACTTTACAGATTGACCTAGTCCATACAATTGGTGAAAGTGCTGCAATGGGAACCGCGGGGATTGTTCTTTGGGGAAACATCGATTATGCAAGATCAAAGGTATGATTACATTTTTTTCCTTCATTGTTCAATGGCAACAATGGCTTTGGCTGAATGGCATAATATACCCATGAATCCTGATTTGAATATAGCTTCACTTTCTGATGAAACAGAGAATGCTGGAAATACTTAGGAGGTCAGGTAGCATCTGTGGAGATCAAAACAGAGTTAATGTTTCAGGTCATTGGGCTTCCATCAGAACTGGCAGTTAACTCTGTTTCTTTCTCTACAGCTGTTTCCTGACCTGTGGAGTATCTTCGGCATTCTCTGTTTCTATTTCTGATTTCCAGCATCTGCAGGTTTTGCTTTTATAATCTCAAGAAATTTTCTTTTAAGTAATTAATTCCTTATCCTTCCAGTTTCCCACTAGTCCTCTGACCATTGAACACTCAGTAAAGTATATCAGAACTTCAAAAGAAGTCTAAGTTCAAGAAAAACATGCATTTTCTGCCTGCAATTAAGAACTTCTGTTTCCATGCCATAATTACAATATACTGTGTAGAAGTACATAGAATCTTTTCTGACAGCTGCAGGTGGAAACACAGCTGGATCTGCTAAATATATAGGTAGAGTTGTCTTAGGGATATGATGATAATTGTAGTCATGCAAAGAATTCACATGGCATTTCTCTTTCCTTTCATAACCCTTCCAAGTGTCAGGTTGATCTGCTACTAACACCTTAAGCTTCTACACTGCTAGAATTTCAAAGACAAAATGGCATTGTTTTATTCTCCTTGTTTACACCTTTTCTTCTGTCATATAATCTTTCTAATATCCAAACTATAAAGGACTGACAATTTATCGCTGAAAAGATTTTGAAATAAGGTACTTTGTAAAATCTGCTGCTACCTTGATTTTAAATTAGAACCTATCTTTATAATCACTCCAGCATGTATATATTCCCTAAAATTTATGAAATCATGTCTATTCTCATCTAATACCACAGCAGCTGCAGCTGCTTAAAAGCACAGGCAGTTGTGTTACAATATGAATATAGCTTTCCCCTGAATGAAGTTGTTCATCCTGTTCTTTGTCCATCATCTGACTAGATCATAATCAGAAAAAACATTCCTTGTGAAATTTCTTGTGAAGTGTCAATGAGTTTTTTTTTCCCCCAAGGATTAACTGAAGACAATGGGATCGACAGGAGAGGATTTAATTCCAGCGAGTGGGTGGGGTTTAAATCAACTAAAACAGTCAGTGAGTTGAACACACCAACTTTTTGATGTAATCTGAGTGCTCCAGGCAGTGAACGTTGGAAAGAAAATTATAAAAAAAACCTGCATTTACTGGAAATGTAAAATAAAAACAGAAGATACTGGAAATACTCAGCAGGTCAGGCTGCATCTGTAAGAAGAGAAAGAGAGCTAACATTTCAGGTCTCCAGCGAGACTTGAAGAAGGCTGCTGTACATGCAGCAATGCTGTGGAAATCAGGAAAGGAGGGGGCAGTCTCACCCACAGGATGTTGCTAACCTACCTGCAACTAAATGACATTGAGAAGCTGCTCACAGGAGGCTGTACCTGCACACAGGGTATACAGATAGGGGCTCAGTTACTTCAATACATCAGACATGAATGTTTCAGGAGGCTTAGGCTACTATCTGTTATGTATCTATTATACCTGGTCCTATTACGGAGGAAAGACCCAGCATATCTGCTGTCCATTTCCTTCTCCTGTGTAGATAGTTACAGAGGCAGAAAACCTCCATCTTCCAAATTCAGTTTAAGTACATGCACTGAGATTGATACATGCCCATTATTGTCATCATTGTCTTCCTAACTTGTTAGAAACCTGGAAAAAAATAGCTAAACCTGTTCCAATAAAGAGTGCAAAATAATTTGGGTCTCCCGCCCACTGGTGAGGCATCCCAAAACATCACCCACTTTCCCAATACATAGGATGTTAGAATGCATTCTAGTGGGTTGCTGATATTATTTAATGTGTGATATTCTTAGAATTAAAGTGACTTAACTTTTCCTTACAGAATCACTGCTTAGCAGTGAAGGAGTACATTAATGGCCTTTTGGGACACTATATTGTTAATGTGACATCTGCCACAAAGTTGTGCAGCAAACATCTATGCAAGAAACATGGAAGGTGTGCGAGGAAGAACATTGACTCCAAAACTTACCTCCACCTGGACCCCGGGAGTTTCAGTATCAGAGCCAATTCCGAGGGAGTCCATCCAAGATTTTCTGTGAAAGGGAAGATGAACCCAAGGGAGCTTAAAGACATGAAGCAAAAGTTCATGTGCCAATGTTATGAAGGTTGGGTTGGCATTGCCTGTGAAGTACCAGTTCTCAACATTCCTTCAGTGAATACAAGTGTCCCTGGCACAATGGTGGGAAGAGGTTCAGCACCACAGTTACCATTTTCATTTGCCACTGTTGTTGTACTCCAGCTGGTCATTAAAATCATTAATTTCCAATGCTAGAAACTTTTTGCTCTGGTAAATTAATAATATGATATTGATAAGATTTTATCAGGTGCATGAAAAAGGATCTGGACAATCATCCTACTGGCTTTCTTTTAGAGTTTTTTTTCCAAAATATATTTAATGGCACACAGTAACGATTATATCTGCTGCATCACCCTCTGCATTCAGCCACTATAACAGTCCAAAGTGGAGTTCTTTCTGATAAATGTTGGAACTGAAGCTGCCTTCAAGCCCTCCCCAAAGAAAAAGAAAGTAAGAAAATGAACTTCAAACATTAGTTTTCAGGAGACACAGGAGACCGCAGATGCAGAAATCCGGAGCACAAAACAAACTGTCAGAGGAACTCAGTGCGTCAGACAGCATGTGTGGAGTGAAATGGGCAGTCGACATTTTGGGTCAAGGCCCTTCACCTGCATTCCAGATGGTATTGGTATTGGTTTATTATCGTCATTTGTACCAAGGTACAGTGAAAAACTTGTCTTGCAAACCGATCATACAGGTCAATTCATTACACAGTGCAGTTACATTGAGTTAGTACAGAGTGCATAGATGTAGTACAGGTAAAAACAATTACAGTACAGAGTAAAGTGTCACAGCTACAGAGAAAGTGCAGTGCAATAAGGTGCAAGGGATGAAAGAGAAGATGAAGGGTCCTTGAGCCGAAACTCAGCTGTCCATTTCCCCCCACATGTTTGTTTACCAACTGCACCACCCTTCTCCCATGCATTAATTTACCCTGAACCATGCTCTGGTAGGGAAAATGTCCAACTGCCATGTTCTTTGGAAACTGATGTCACAGACCCAGTAGCTCTAGACAATGTGAAGTAATGAGAGCCCTTTAGTTCAGTGGACTCAGACAGTGAGTGCTCTGGCCATATGAGTGCAGAAGAGTTGAAAGTTCAGTCCAAAATCCCTGGCAAATGAACTAATCACAGCCAAGTGTGGTTTATAATAATTGGCTAGTGTCCTAATTAGGGTGCAGTGGATATTAAAGCTTGCTGCATCTGATTGGTCCCATAAATTGGAATACGTAATGATATGATATGCAGCTGTTCTAAGTCTAGTCATGATGCCAACACGCATTGTTAGATCTTCCAGCTGAATAATGCTCTGTTTGGCAAGGAACTGGAGGGCAATTAACACATGTAGATCTGTATCCAGCAAGGTCAAAAGTTTTAGATGGAGGGGAGAAAATAGGGGAAAAAAATTGAAAACTAAAGTGCACTTAGCAGTTCACAAATTAGTGTTAGCATTACAGATGCCAGAATGAGGAATAAATACTGGCAGCAAACGTATTTAGGCTGCATGTAGTGACAGCAATATAGAGAGGAGCTGATTGAGTAATTCCTCTGTCAATCAAGACTACACTGTTTTAAGCTATTGTGATTGATTTTGTGCATAGAATTTATATTTAACTACCCTTTATGCACTGTATTTTGCTGGAAAAATTAACCTACTGTTTTTAGGAGAAGTTGCTGGAGTTTCTATTTCCTTTGCTCTATAAGTGGAATCTGTTTTTTGAATAAATTGACATTATTTACTGCAGAATATGCTCTGCCCCATCTCCAACTCAGAGGGCGATGTGATATTGTCAATAAGTACTCTGATATCTTTAACCTCAAACTGTTTGGAAGAACTCTTGGGGTGGTTTGACAGCAATATGCTTTATTAGTTTTATTACTGTCTTTGTCACTTAAAACCCATGTAGCCTAAATGTTGTTGGGACCGAAATCACTAATATTTCAATTCTTATCATTCATACATATAGAGACTTTGAAAATAAAAAGAACTAATTGAACAATAATAATGTCTTTTTTGGATTCCTTGTAATAAGTCTCATGTCGGCTCTACTACTTATGATACAATTCAACTGAAATATGCATCTGAGGCAAGTACACTGGTTTCAAACATGCTCAATAGCTTAACACTGGGAAAGTACACCTGAAGGTGATCAAGGAGTATTTTTGTCCTCTTTTATTGTATGGTTCCTCTTCTTGCTCTGAGGGGGAAGGACTGAACTATTACTGAACACATGTTAATTCCATGTTCAAAACCAGCCTTAAGTGCAAGCCAAGCCTTGCCCAGGCCATGAGATAAGAACTGATGGAGCAGCAGAAAGCAGAAGTCACAACTCCTCCACGACTCCAGCCTCTACCATCACCCATGTAACAGGTACCACATTGAAGAGGAGAGTATAGGGCAACAAAATGAGATGGCGGGGAAATTTAATAAACTCCCGACACCCAACAGAACTGCAGGGAAGCTGGAAGGTGATGGTGGGCTGGATCACAGAGAGGAAGAACTTGCATATCCAGAGTTACCAGTGTTCAAGGGGTCATGGGCATTCAAAATGTGGTTCTAAATTGGAGAAAGGCCAATTTTGTGGAAATGAGAGAGGATCTAGGAAGAGTGGATTGGGATAAGTTGTTTTCTGGCAAGGATGTGTTCAGTAAGTGGAAGGCCTTCAAAGGCAAAATTTTGAGAGTGCAGAGTTTGCATGTTCCTGCCAGGACTAAAGGCAAAGTTGACAAGCATAGGGAACTTTGGTTTTCAAGGGATATCGGTGATCTGGTTAAGAAAAAGAGAGAGGTGTATAGCAGGTTTGGCAACTAGGAACAAATGAGGTACTTGAAGAGTATAGAAAATGTAAGAAAATACTAAAAAAGGAAATCAGGAAGGCAAAAAGAAGACATTAGTTTGCTTTGGCAGATAATGTGAAGGTAAACCCGAAGGATTTCTACAAGTATATTAAGAGTAAAAGGATAGTAAGGGACAAAATTGGTCCCCTAGAAGATCAGAGTGGTCATCTATGTGTGGAGCCTCAGGAGATGGGGGAGATCTTAAACAGTTTTTTTGCATCAGTATTTACTCAAGAAATTGACATAGTGTATCTGGAAGGAAGGGAAACAAGCAGTAGTGTCATGGAACATATAGAGCTTAAAAAGGAGGAGGTGCTTGCTGCCTTACAGCAAATAAAGGTAGATAAATCCCCAGGGCCTGACAAGATATTTCCTTGGACATTGAGAGAGACTAGTGTAGAAATTGCAAGGGCCCTGGCAGATATATTTAAAATGTCCTTAGCCACGGGTGCGGTGCCAGAGGACTGGAGGGTAGCTCATGTTGTTCCGTTGTTTAAAAAAGGCTCTAAAAGCAAACCAGGTAATTACAGGCTGGTGAGCCTGACATCAGTAGTAGGTAAATTATTGGAAGGTGTTCTGAGAGATCGTATATACAAGTATTTGGACAGCCAAGGGTTGATTAAGGATAGTCAGCATGGCTTTGTGCGTGGTAGATCGTGTTTAACGAATCTTGTAGAGTTTTTCGACAAGGTTACCAAGAAAATAGATGAAGGAAAGGCTGTGGATGTTGTATACATGGACTTTAGTAAGGCCTTTGACAAAGTCCCACATAGGAGATTAGTTCAGAAGGTTCAGACACTAGGTATCCATGGAAAGGTTGTAAACTGGATTTGAAATTGGCTGTGTGGGAGAAGACAGAGTGGTAGTGGATGATTGTTTCTCAGACTGGAGGCCTGTGACTAGTGGTGTGCCTCAGGGATCTGTGCTGGGGCCATTGTTGTTTGTTGTCTATATCAATGATCTAGATGATAATATGGTAAATTGGATCAGCAAGTTGCTGATGACACCAAGATTGGAGGCGTAGTGGACAGTGAGGAAGGCTTTCAAAGCTTGTAGAGGGATCTGAACTAACTGGAAAAATGGGCCAGAAAATGGCAGATGGAAGTTAATGCAGACAAGTGTGAGGTGTTGCATTTTGGAAGGACAAATCAAGGTAGGACATACACAGTAAATGGTAGGGCACTGAGGAGTGCAGAGGAACAAAGGGATCTGGGAGTTCAGATACATAATTCCCTGAAAGTGGCGTCACAGGTCGACAGGGTTGTTAAAAAGGCTTTTGGCATCCTGGCATTCATAAATCAAGGTATTGAGTATAGGAGTTGGGATGTTATGGTGAGGTTGTATAAGACATTGGTGAGGCCAAATTTGGAGTATTGTGTGCAGTTCTGGTCACCTAACTATAGGAAGGATATCAGTAGGATTGAAAGAGTGCAGAGAAGATTTATTAGAATGTTGCCGGGTCTTCAAGAGTTGAGTTACAGGGAAAGATTGAACAGGTTAGGACTTTATTCCTTGGAGCATAGGAGAATGAGGGGAGATTTGCTAGAGGTTTACAAAATGATGAGGGGTATAGACAGAGTTAATGCGAGAAGGCTCTTTCCACCTAGATTAGGAGAGATAAGTACGAGAGGACATGGCTTTAGGGTGAAAGGGGAAAGGTTTAGGGGGAACATTAGGGGGAACTTCTTCATTCAAAGAGTGGTGGGAGTGTGGAACGGGCTGCCATCTGATGTAGTAAATGCAGGCTCACTCTTAAGTTTTAAGAATAAATTGGGTAGATACAAGGACGGGAGAGGTCTGGAGGGTTACGGACTGGGTGCAGGTAAATGGGACTAGCAGAATAATGTTTCAGCACAGACTAGAGGGGCTGAATGGCCTGCTTTCTGTGCTGTACTGTTCTATGGTTCTAAGAATGACTGGACCCACTTCCACTGCCCCTCACATTGGTGAACAGTGGTCTCTCCTCTGCTGAATGTCAAGGAAATCAGCAATTGAAACAGTGCAGCTTGGAGGGAAAGATTGCCAAGATACACCAAACAGTGAGGTGTTGAGGCAGCAACCTAATGCCAGGAGCAGCACGGCATCCAGCAAACCCCAGCTCTGAGACATCAGTTTCAGCAACCATGAAGACGTAAATTAAAAGACATAAGCTGAAATTCCAATAAGGAACCAAGCAGGTCTTCCTCCAACAATGCCACCAGCTCCACCACAGCGAAACTGCACCCCCAGGGAAGATTGCGACCCCTACCTCAACCCTGGACAGGTATAGCAGTTCAAGGTATGCCTTGGGTATGGTCAGATGGAATAACCAACTCAATTGATGTCACTTTAGACCATGTATTTACAACATAGCAGGTTTAATGACTGTATACAGGTTTAATGACCTGTACAGTGCAATCAGAAACATTATGCAAATTGTTGCAACCTTGGGATACCTCACCTAGTTCAAGGTTGACCTGTTGTTTATGCAGGTGTGCATAAGTGGCAACTGGGAAACTGATCAAATCTGGGGTTAGAAAATGCTGCCCCTCTCTTCTTTGTCTTGTTCATGCGTTGTGACAAGGTCTTTGCTGAGTCCATTAGGAAAGAATGATAACCCCAAGCAGGAGAAGCACCCAGGCTAATATCTCCCTGTACATGAACGTCATCATCATCTTCTGCTCAAATCCACATCAGATTGAGGATCGTGCTTGACCAGTTTGAGTTAGCCTCCAGGGCCAGAATTAATAACTCCAAAAGTGAAGCCATCCTCTTTGGCAACTAATACCATCTCCCCTTCATTGTCAGATGTGACAACGTGAAGATATTGGTTCAGGGGAGCCTGTGTGCAACATATAGCCAAGGTGAAGCAGAAACTGGGATTGTGGAAGCAACAATCACTCTTGATTGCAGAAAGACCCTGCCATTTATGTACGATGTTCCAATGTGATCCACACTTAGCAACAGTCACCTAAACAATTTTCTGTTTTCCCTGGAGATTGAAAATAGACTAGATGCGGAGGGGCACAATGTGCAAATCTCCAGAGGAGGGGAAAAAATTGTACCCAATGTGGCCTCATATTGATGGTTGCCTTTGTACGTGGCTGTAAGGAGCTGTGCATGAATCCTGAGGATACAAACCCCAAGCGTCACCACTTGTTGTGCAGCCTACTGTTTTGAAGGATGGGTCTGGCCATGTTGCCACGGAACACTCCTTTCAGCTGCACTGTGCCTTACCAGCTGTCTGTCATTGAAATGTTTCTGCAGAAGAACACCTTTGACCAATTTCCCTGATCCTCAGCGAGGTCCAGGACTATGTGCTGAGGGAAGCTTTGTGCAGATATCACAAAAGCTTCTTGGAGAAAGGTCACAGTTTATGGTTCTGCCACCATTGCTAACTGAGAGGCTGGAAAATCCCTCAGATTGTTTGCACAAGAAATGTATGTAAAGGAGGATTAATTCCATACTAATGGAATGTAAATGGAATGATTGTACTGTGAATGGTAACATTGGAATGAATTGTATTATACTTTTGCCAATGTTATGGAAAAATATGGTAGTGTAGCCGTTAGCGCGACGCTATTACAGCGCCAGCGATCGGGGTTCAATTCCCGTCGCTGTCTGTGAGGAGCTTGTACGTTCTCCTGTGTCTGCGTGGGTTTCCTCCGGGTGCTCCGGTTTCCTCCCACATTCCAAAGACGTATAGGTAGGTTAATTTGGGTTCAAATGGGCGGCGCGGACTCGTTGGGCCGGAAGGGCCTGTTACCGCACTGTAAGATAAAATTTAAAATTTCAAAAATTGAAATTTAAAAAAAAATTTAATATTTAAAAAAATTAATTTAAAAATTTAAAATTTAAAAATTTAATTTAATTTAAATTTAAAACCAAAGTTAACAGTGCCTGCTCTTAATTAGATTTTCCAATGCTGGTATAATTAATAGGATATACAGATGGTTATAGTTTTCATTTCTTAATAAGTAAAAGAAATTCCATCACAAATCTTTGAGGATGAAATTGGAAAGCACTGGAAAATGGCTGTTGTGATCATGAAATGCAATTGATCTGCATTTCTGTGATCCATGTACACAATCTGAGCCATAATCTCATTACCATGATTAATCCATGCTGCGTGTAGCCTTAAGTGAATAACAACGAGGCCAGTTTCTTAAGTGGTTACCACCAGTCCAAGCTATGTCTGATTAAAAGCAGCCTACACTCAATAATGAGGAAGTGCTTTGAATCCAGATTTGGTGGTTGATGCCAATCAAAAGGTCTTTGGTGATTTTGGTATGGTATGGCTTATATCAGGCAAAAGTGCTCAGCATTTCTGATGTGGGTCTGGCAGCCTCAATAGATGACACATCTGCCACTGGACAGCAGGAGGACCTCCAGACGTATACTAAAATAGTAATGGGAAGAGATAACAATCAAAGTAAAGGCAAGGAGTCAATTCCCAAGGACATAGGTGGGGTGCAGGAGCAAGGTTTAATGACCTTGCTCACCTAGTTGAGTTTAGTAAACAGATCTTCAAATGCCATCACCTACCAATTGCCCCACAAGCCTAGTTTTCTCCATTGCTCAATTATCAACATAAAATCCTTGAATGTTTACAGCATAGGAGGCCATTTGGCCCTTCTTGTTTGTGTTGGCTCTCTGCCAGAGCATCTCACTAATTCCATACCCCGATCCCTGCTCCATAGCCTTGCAAATTTGCTTGCTATCTCCACCAATCAGGACTCAGACTAAACACTTATGTGCCCCATTACATCCTCACACACACATCATTACTCCAAGCCTCGTGCACACATCTCATTGCATACACGCCTACTTAGCCACCTATGGCTAGAGCATCAGTCAAACGTTTTGAATGAGACTTAGACACACTTTCCTCTTCTCTACAGGAAGAGGTGGCACACAACCCACACTAACAGCAATAACCCCAACAGGGGACACACCGATCCAATGCTTTGCATCCCTGGAGGCGGGAGTGCTGGACATGACTGGAGCACTGATCAGCACCTGTGGAGAGCCATAAAACAGAGATGATTGCGAATGGTGAAATCTCATATCTAATCCTTCTTGCCTTCCACTTCTTCATTATCCCAAAGTCTCTTTCAATAACATGTTGCACATGGCGTAAGCAGACTTTCCCACCCACTTCCCTCCCAACTCTCTACATAATTACTTCACATTTGTGCCTGTTTCTTTCAGGTGTGCTCCAGACAGTGGAAGTGATGATCGAGGACTACTCCAAATGTCTACAGGATGTCGTTGCAGTTGCCAGTACTTCAGGTATGTTCTCTTGTGCAGGACTTTTGTGTTTGAGTCAAAAATAAAATAGAGAAAAAGATGGCATTTGTTTCCAAGTAACCACTCTTTGATCAGGCATACTTGTGAAGACAAGAGGTCAGAGTAAAATGTCGTAAAATTAGAGCTTTGTGGCTGCTACCTGTACATCAGGCAGTGTGTCATGAACCAGCAACAAAAGAAACACACTGAGCATGTTTCAGTGTTAAAAACTATTTTATTAATCACTACTATTGATAATACGTAAAATAAAAGTAAAAATGTTAGTATGTTAGAATTCAAGAATGTTAAACCTCGAACGTTAACCCCAAAACTAAACTCTTCGTGTGTGTGTGTGTGACAAAGTCCAAAACTCCCAGTTCCTGAATGGTTCTTAAAGTTCAGTTCCGCAAGCCATAAGGTGAAACATGGGCAAGGGCTTCTTCAACAACCACCGTTGTCTGAAGATAAGATGTAGATGTAGAAAAACATAGAGAGAGAGTACATACGAAATCCAAATGTTCCACGATGGAACCCAAACGACACTTCAGTGTTTACTCGGTAGTGACTTCCTCACCCCGAAAAGCATCCGAATCGTGGTCGTCCACACACAAATACCTGTTTCCTTCTACAGGTCAGCAACAAAGTGAACTCCACCGGATTACTTCCAACTTCCATACATGGATTTCAGTGGCAAACACAGTTATTGTTTCTCATCCATCGATAGAGAAAACAAGCAGGCTGGTGTCTCTCTCCCTTCTCTCTCTCTCTCCTTCTTCTTCTTCAACCACGTCATTACGTCCTTTATCTTCTATTGACGTAAGCACGCCCCACACACACATACACACACACTCTCTATCTTAAAGGGACTTTCACTGAGTCCATAACAAGTGGCGAACACTATCCGTTGGGTGTGGTCACAGACTCGCTGTACATTCAAAGCGTGAAATAGAACATAGAACAGGATAGCACAGAACAGGCCCTTCAGCCCACAATGTTGTGCCGACATAGCTAATCCCTCCTACCTACAGAATGCCCATATCCCTCTATTTTCCTATAGAACACAGAACGTTTCAGAATTCAAATGATGCCCCATGATGGTGATATGAATGCATTTAATGGCATTCTGCGCCACTGCATTTCATGTAATCCTCAACAGTCCATGTGCTCTTGTTCCCTGAAGCTTTACTTTGAAGGAGTAGATGATGAATTCTTCTGCCCTAAAGTGGATAATATCTATGTCTTGTGGCTCTCTGTCACAGACCATGTGCAACAGTTAGTGTAAATCAAAAGTCCTCTCCTTGTGGATCTTTCAGCACATATCACTGTGAGCACCCCCTTTGAGAAGTAGAGAATTTAGCACTGCCCCTTGCTAAAGTGCATGTAGGAGAACTATTTCTAAACATCTCTTTATGAACAGGGTTTCTTGCTGAGAACCCCTTTGTCCATTCATCATTCTTCTTGGCTTGGCTGAAGCCAAGAAAACAGAACCAACCATCCTGCAGACTTCAGAAACCATGTCAAAACTTCTCTACACCATTGCACAGTCAAATAATTCACCAGCAAACCAGTAAATAATCAACAATCATTTTAAATAGCACAGGGTTCTCTGAGTAATTTGAAGAACCTGACATTTGATGCACTGTTTGTCCACTTTGGCAGTACTGGACTCAATACAGCACTGCAGGAGAATTGGTTCCAATACCCCTTCTCTGCATACTTAATGGAATGTGAAACCAATCATATGGATCTATGCCCTTCCCAGTGGAGCAGACAGCATATGTCACAAAACAAACACATACAGTATATTGGCCTGTAAATTTAAAGCAAATTAGCATCCATCATGTTCAAAAAGTTGCCACCACTAAGCTGAATTTCATAGCCATAACATCTGACATTGGGCATCACAGGATTTTAGGAAAGCTATAATCCACATTGGTGATATGTGGATTAGATATACATTGTGCCCTATATGGTATTAATTCTGTTTATTGTTACAGTCGTAACTGTATTCCTCACACAGTGGTATTTACCTATTTATTTATTTGTAGTTCCGTTCTAACATGCTCCTTTTACTAGACAGCTCATTTTCCAAAATATTAACAAACAGCTTTTAACCTTTGATATAGACCACCCATTACCTAATTGACTGTTGTAATAGGTTTTATAGGCTGAATGGCCTACAAATGTTCCCATGCTCTTGTAAGAGGTAAAAATGAGTTTCTGATGGAACACTAGGTTAGTGCACATCCAAATGTGAAACAAAGTTACGAGAAGGTTCAGTTTGAACCTAGTCTGAATTTATATGACTGATAACAGCCTGGGTAGCCAATAGAGACAGGTACATTACATGTAAGGAGTTAAGAAAAAAAGATGCCAGGTTGACAATGTACAGATAAGTAGCTTTTGAAATATTTGTATTAATTCTGTGTTATGAAGAAAGTGATTGTATAGTCATTGCTGTGAACTTATGTTTTCAAATTAGTGAATGAATTCTAAGCTTTCATCTATATTTTTATCCCTTCCTTACTATTGAGTTTTCATTTGGTTACCCATAGGTTTAATTCAGACATTTAAGTTATGGGTGTTACTTATAAACGTAGTTTTAGTTAGGTGTTGTGTGGCATTCATGGATGATGGTTTGAGTATCCAGGGATTTTGTAAAAAGCTGCATAATCTTTGGTGGCTCCCTATCTGCATTCAGAAACCTTGTGTCAGGCAATCCATTGCTGTCTCACTCACATGGTTGCAAAGAGGAGAGATATTGCTTTTGCAGGGATGGTGGAACATCGTGCTGGCTGCTTGGAGGGTTACTCTGCTGTACAAATCATTATGGATGTTGAGGAATCTTTTGCTCACTGAGAGGCTGGTACAACAGGGGTCTGCATCCATGGAAACAACAGATATTTGCCACCTATGCCCTGACCTCTTACATTCCCATCAAAGAACAATCTCATAACTTTGTCTCTTTTATTTAAAAATCCCAATTACATTTCTTTTAAAATCCCAAAGTTAAAAAGAACAAGGGAAGAAATGTTGAAGAATTCAAAAGTTACTTTTTTGTAGCTCAATTGTGCACATAAACCATATCTTAGTGAATCGATGTTATAAAAGAAAAAAAAGCAATTTTTATATGCTACTTACTTGAAGAGGGAAATTTACAAGCCAATCATCGAACTCCCTGGTTAACTAAACTCCAGTTGATATCAGAATTTACAGAGTTTTAGATCTTAAAGGGGCAGAAAGAGTTAAATATGGCTTTTGAAATCCTTGTTTTAAAGACTACTATTTGTTTGCAATAATACTTTGTGAGGTAGATAGATATGGACACTGAACATCGCTATGTTTGCTTCCACTTGCTTTATAACACATCTATTTATATTCCCCTGTATTGCATTTAACCTTCATAAAGAAAAAGAAAAGCATATTGGACCATAGATACATTGATGCAGACCATTTACATATACTTAACCATGGCATTCCCAGGATCAGGAGCAAAACAAAACCGTGCAATGTTTCAAGAAAATATCTGGAAAAGTTCTCCATGATTCCCCAGCATAACTGAGTAAATCTCCAAGAATGTGCCGCTCCCATAAATTTTCACAAGCATAACTAAATTATAAATTACCCTGCAAAAGTTGGAAATGTCAACTGTTACGTGTGGTTGAATGCCATAAATTACAGAGCTCTTTCAAGCAAAATGTTACCTTTTTTTCAATGAAACCAATTCAAAATAAATGGTTGGCAAGGTATCTAATGTGCCTTGAACATCTCTTTCAATTGGATTAACCTTTTGCAGGCAAGAAGTGCTCTCTTCCTCAACAAAGAAGCTTTCATAAACTTATGAAGGAAATTATAAAATGAGGTAAAATCAGCCTGACTTGCAGCAGAAATAGCTTGGTCACAGGAAGAAGAAAAGGATAAAACTATGAGAGTTGGTAGTTAAAATACTGTCAGCTGTAGGACATGCAGGTCATATTTGCCAAAAGCCTATGATTGAGGTAAGCTATTTACAAAGATGGCATTACAATATTTAAAAGGATCGTTACAATATTTAAAGGGATTATGGAAACACAAGCAATTGCAGATGCCAGAATTGGGAACAAGAAACAAACTGTTGGAGGAACCGAGCAAGCCAGTCAGCATCTCTGGAGGTGTAAAGATAGTTGACATTTCAGGTTGAGAGCCTGCATCAGAACATGAGAATGTAGAGAGCAGACAGCCAGTAAAAGAGGTGAGGGGGCAGGGTGAGGCAAGGGCTTGCAAACAATAGGTGCAACCAGGTGAAGAGGGGGATGATGGACAGGTAGGGCGCGGGGAGGGTGAAGCTAGAGACAGAGGCTGGAAAGTGATAAGTGGAGACAACAAAGGGCTGCAGATTCTGGAATCTAGCAAGTGATAAGTGGAATCAGGTAAGTAAGGGATGACGGGCGGACGGGACAGTAGGGGATAGGAGAACCCCGTGCCCGCCCATGCCCAGTTCCTTTCCCCTCCTCCTCCTTCTCCACCCCTCTCCCCGAATCCATCTGCCCATCACCCACATTCTTAACCCACTTGGTCTCCTATCCCCTTCCCCGCTGGTTTCACCTGCCCATCATCATCTGCTTCAATGCTTGTTGGTTATTTTTTTTCTTTATTTTTAGATATAGTTTTGTTTTCTTTTTCCAGAGAGAACTAGAAATGTTCTTTTTCAAAATTATGCCATGGATCTCTGAGAAAAGAATGCCCTGACTCCCTCAGTGCTGGACAACATTAGAGCTGGATTTTGTGTTCAAACTGGAGCTTGCAACCAGAATCTCCGGACTGAGACAAAAGTACCATCCCTACACCATGGCTGCCACCACCTATCATAGATATTATTGATCAAACTTGATGGTTGGAATCATGTCCAACATAAGTCATTCCTTCCCTCAAGCTTTTCACATGGAACAGTTTGTAACTCACTGAAACAGCCTCGCCCATACATTTCCAAATCTCTTCAGCAGCTGTGGTTGTTTTCACTTGCTGGCACTTGCAATAAATGGCAATAAATCACCTGTTGAAGCCATATTTTATTTCCCTGCGAAGGATGATGTTTTGAGTAAGAAGCACTCAGCAAAACACTGCCAATTTGAGGGAATGTATGACACTCCTGCTAATGAGTACAGAATAGGTGCAGCACTAACATAAGTGAGAGAACATACAGCTCTAACTCTACTAGCAATGAGACAGCACAACACTAACACTCCTGAGTTTGTTTTTATTCAGACAAGGTGGGTGTACAAGACCAACACTTAATTCTGGAGCAGTGGGAGGCATTTAAGGGAAGCCCATGACAATTCAGAGCAAATTTGTTCCCATGAAGCAAAATGTAGGGCTCCCAAATCTGAACTCACCTCATTGTTGAGGAACAATCAGAATAGCATAAAGTAAACAAAGGAATATCAGAGTCATTGACTTGTCCGGCACAGAAATGGGCCTTTCAGCCTACAACCACACCGATCTCTTTTCCCCATCAACACGAATTCTTTACACTAATCACTTATGTCAATGACCGAGAGCTTAATACTACAGAAAGTCCACAGGAGAACAGCAAGTACAGGGGTGGCATTTACTGTAAATGGAAATAAGGAAGGCTAAGAGATAAATGAATCCCAGGCTGTTAAGAGCAGCTAAGAAAGAAACAATGGAGGCTCTGTGCGCTTTTAAATTCTCTTTGGCTACAGACATGATGCTAGGGAAGTGCTCCTAATGGGGCACCATTGTTTTAAAAGGGGAAAAGACATAATTACAGACCAGCCAGACTAGTATCTGTGGTAGGCAAATTATTGGAAAAGATTTTAAGGTCATATAATCATTTAGAAAAGTGCATATTAGTCATGGCAGCAAGCATGAACTTTGTTAAAAGATGGTTGTGTTTGACAAACAATTTAACTTCTTTGAAGAGCTAACGGGGAGGATCAAGGAGGTAGCACACTTGATGTAGTCTATGTGGATTGCCAAGGTCCCACCAGGTAGGAAAGAGAGAGTAACGATCATTGGGTGTTTAATAACTCTATTCACTCTGCTTATATCAGTGATTTAGACAGATGGGCCATGTTTAAGACAGATGTTAGCAAAACTGGCCACGTGGTTGATAGTGAGGAAAAAGGTTGATGACTTCAGGAAGGCATAAATGGATAGTTTAGGCCAACAAAGAAGTGGCAAATGGAGTTCATTCTGACAAAGTGTGAGGAACTGCTTTTGAGGAGAACAACCAAAGAAAGGGAATAACAACAAATGGTTGGAAACTGAAGAGCATAAGAACCATGGAGTCAATGTCTACAGATCTGTGTAAGTAGGCGATAAAGTTGATAAATTGTTTGAGGGATTTGGGATGGTTAATGGTTGAGACGTGGAATATAATAGAAGCTGTCTAGAACTTTGTCCAGACACGCCACTAATAGATTACTGCAAAGAGTTCTGGCCACCACATTATAGAAAAGATATGTTAGTACAAAAGAGATGGCAGAGATTTAAAAGGATGTTTCTAAGGCTGAAGAATGTTGGTAAAGAGCGATTGGTTAGGCTGGTGCCATTTCCTTTTGAACAAAGAAGCATGAAAGGGAATATAATGCAATAAAGTTGTGCGAGCTGCAGACAGAGCCCTTATAAAGGTCAATAACTGGGGGACAGATGTAAGGTACATGGTAGAAGGATTGGAGGGAAATAGAGACGCAAGGTTTTCCTCCCTTTAGGAACCTGGAACTTTCTGCATGAAGGAGAAGCAGAGGCAGAAACATCAAATTTATACTCAATCTCCAGGGCTAAAGACAAAGAATAGGATGTGGGACTAGTCTAAATAACTATTCATTTATAGAGTGAGGACACAGAAGGAGGCCATTCAGCCCAATGGGTCCCTGTCACTTCCAGCAGAGCAACCCAATGGATTCTACTTCTCTTCTCCTTTCCCTGTAACCCTACAACCTATTTTCTCTCACATGCCAATCTACTCCCCTTTGATTATTTTTGCCACTTTTCTACTCTAAGGGGCAATTTACAGTAAGCAATTAGCCAGCAGGTCAGCATGGTGCCAGCATGTTTTTGTGATGTGGGAGGAAAACAGTGTACCTGGAGCAACATGGTCGTATGGAGAACATGCCTCATAAATTTCTGTGATCCGATGATTTAATTGCTGCCCGTCCCTGATTGCCCTTGAGAAGTTAGTGGTGAGCCACCTTCTGTAAACACTGCAGGCCATGTGGTGAAATGCTCCCACAGTGTTGTTAAGCAGTGATTTAGACCCAGCATTGATTTATGCCCAAGTCAGTAAGGCATGTGCCTTGAAGGGGAATTTACAGATTACAGCTTTCCCATGTGCCTGATGTTGTGGTCCTAGATGGCAGAAATCTTAATTGTGACAAGTTACTGTAGTGTGCATTGTAGATGGTACACAATGAAATCATGGTACACTGACAATGATATAACTACAGCATGTAATAACTATGGATTCCAGATATTTTGTGGTGACTGAATCACCTTCTGACTCACAAAACTCTTTCAACAACCAAAAGGCAATTCATGAGTGTGAAGGAATACTCTTACACTTGTAGGTGAGGTCAACTCCAGCTGTTCTTGCTGCAGTTCTATAAAACTTCAGTTAGGACGCACTTGGAGGATCGCGTGCAGTCTGGTCGCTCCATTACAGGAAGAATGTGTGGAAGCTTTGGAAAGGATTCAGAAGAGGTTTACTGGGATGCTGCCTGGATTAGAGAGGTCAGACAAATTTGGATTGTTTTCTCTGGAGCATCAGAGGCTGAGGGAAGACCTGACAGAAGTTTATAAAATTATGAAAGGCATAGATGGAGTAGACAGACAGAATCTTTTCCCCAGGGTAGAGATCTCTAATACTAGAGCGCATAGCTTTAAGGTGAAAGGGGAAAATTTAAAGATGTGCAGGGCAAGTTTTTTTTTACCCAGAGAGTGGTAGGTACCTGGAGCGCGCTGCCAGGGTGGTAGTGCAAGCAGATACAATAGGAGCATTCAAGAGGATTTTAGGTAGGCACATGAATATGCAGGGAATGGAGGAATATGGATCATGTGCAGGCAGAAGGGACTTGTTTAATTTGGCATCACGTTCAGCACAGACGTTATGTGCTGAAGGGCCTGTTCCTGTGCTGTACTGCTCTATGGTCTATATTCTAATTCTTAAGAAGATCAATACCATCTGGGACACAACGCCCTGCTTAACGGGCACTCCAGCTACAATGCAGAACTTTTACTCCTTCCCTCACAGGTGAATTGTGATGGCAGTGGGAATCTCTTCCAAAATGCACTGTACCAATTCACCAAAGTTTCTATAATAGCACCAACCAAATTAATGACCTCTATCAACTGACCAAAGGCTTGAGGCATTTGGAAAAAGTGAATTGCTGCAAGTTCCCTTTCAAATCATCCCTCCTTGCAAATATATCATTGTCCTTTCATCATTGCCGGATCAACATCCTGGAACTCCCTACCTGGTAGCATTGTTGGACAACCTTCAGCACACAGACTGAGGTTACAGAAGGTTGAAATAAAAAAACAGGAATGCTAAGAACACTCAACAGGTCAGGCCACATCTGTGGAAAGAGAAACAGAGTTAAAGATTCAGGTTGAAGACCTTTCATCAGAACTGTCTCCAGTATTTCCTGTTTTAATTTTAGATTTACATCATCAGCAGGCTTTTGATTTTCAGTTCTGGTTTGAGAAAACTGCTCAGCATCACATTCCCGAGGATAATTAAAGATGGGTGTTAAATGTTGATCGAACCAGCAATACTCACATCCCTTAAGAGCATAAAAAATACACTACTGCATGGAGAAAGCACATAGTGATCAGACTAATGGATTCAGAGATTGTACAGCATGGTCTTGGCTAATTTCAACTTGCATCACTGAGTTGTGTGAAACTATCAGGAACTCTGAAAGTTAGAACATCAATATTAAGAGGATGCTGGAGTTTGGGAGTGCACTGTGTTCTTACTGCCAAGGCTCAGAATGTGCAAGGTTCAGAAAATTCACATTGCTTGACCCAATCAGAGGAACTGCCATTTTCCTATCCATCTCTTCCCCACCCTCTCTGCAACTAAAAACTAACGTTCTTTCTCTTTCCCATTTCTGACAAAATGTCTTCAATCTGAAATGTTAACTCTGTTTTCCTTTCCACAGATGCGGTCTGAAAATTTCCAGCATTTTCTGTTTTAATTCCCTCTGCTAAGTTCAGTGAATGTTAACACGGCTGAGTTGAGAATACCCACTGCATTCACATTGTGGTCCAGAGTTCACACTGTGCTCACGCTGCCGAATTTAGGGTCATCGAGTCATACAGCACAGAAACAGGCCCTTTGGCCCAACTGGTCCATGCCAACCAAGATTCCCATATCAGCTAGTCGCATTTGCCCACATTTGGTTCATGTCCCTCTAAACCTTTCCTACCCATATACCTGTCCAAGTGTCCTTTAAATGTTGTTAAGGTACCTGCCTCAATCACTTCCTCTGGCAGCTCGTTCCATATACTCACCACCCTATGGGTGAAACTATTGCCCCTCAGGTTCCTATTAAATCTCTCCCCTCTCACTCTGAATGCATGTCCTCTAGTTCTTGATTCCACACCCCGGGAAAAAGACTGTGTGTATTCACCCTACCTATGCCCCTCATGGTTTTATACCCTTCTAAGATCACCCCTCATTCTCCTATGCTCCAATGAATAAGGTCTTAGCCTGCTCAACCTCTCTCTATAACTCAGTCTCTTGAGTACTGGCAACATCCTTGTAAATTTTTTCTGCACTCTTTCCAGCTTAATAGCACCTTTCCTATCGCATGGTGACCAAAACTGAACACAATATTCCAAATGCTGCCTCGCCAGCGTCTTGTGCAACTGAGAGAGCACACGGTTTATTACTGGCAAGTTCAGAAGACCCATTGCTCTTGCTCTGCTGAGCTCAGAGAAGTTACAGAACTCTCCCTGCCAAGTTCAGACAATGCACAGTGTGAACATATCTGAGTTCAGAGAATGCACAACGCCAGCATTATTGAGTTAAGAGAATGTATTGTGCTCCTACTGCTGAACTCAGAGCATGCTAGTCTTTGCCAGTTAAAGCAATATGCTGGTCAGGACCTAACTCACAGACAATCCAAGTCATAAAACTGTCAAATGGAAAATATCTGAAAGGGATGAGTGGAACTGGAGATCCATTTCAGATTGCTTATTCACATTTTCCTTTTCGATGTCTTTTCACAGCCTAAATTAGGCCGGGCTATTAAATCTGTTTCATGACTCTTTGTATCATTCTCCCCCTGATTTAGTCACTCCCATAAAAAAGGGACTATCTTCCAGTTTCAGAGTCTGTTGAAAGGTCTTCACTGAAACTTGATGCCATCTCTTCATCTTATTAAACATTGAGAGACCTAATGCGTGTTCCTGCGATTCATTTTTTAAATGAATCGTGAGAACACACATTAGTTACAGAAATACAAAGCAGCTGAAGAATTGGCAACACACAGTACTGTTTGCTTTAAGGAAAAAAAATCTGGTGTCGGTCAGGAAGACTTAAAGCAGATGTGAAAGTGAGAAGTGAGGCAGTTACAGAGTTTGCTAAGGGATCAAAGGGGTATGGGCTGAGTGAGTCAACAACATGGGAAAAGTGAAGTTGTCCACTTTGGTAAGACGAGTACAGAAACAGCATATTTTTAAATGCTGAGCAACTACGAAAGCAGGTGTGCAAATGGATCTAGTAACGCTGGTACATCAGGGATATCGGTTTGCAGGTATAGCAAGCTGTTAGGAAAGGGAATGGTATGTTAGCCTTCATTGCAAAAAGGGTTGGAACGTAAACATAATGCTGAGATTGTAGAGTGCTTCGGTGAGACCACACCTGGAATACTGTGTGCAGCTTTTGTCTCTGCATTTGGAGAAGGATATGCTTATCTTGGATTCAGTATATTGCAGATTTACTCTGCTGCTTGTGGAATGAGAGATTATCCAATGATGACAGGCTGAGAAAGATTAGTTTAGATTCACTGGAGTTCAGCAGAGAGACAGATAATCTCATTGAGACTTAAAAGATTCTGTTTTATGGGTAAGATGCCGAGTGGTTGGTTCCTCCTTTTGAACTGCTCAGACTTGGGGGCATGGTCTCAGGATGAGGCAATGGCTATTCAGGACTGGGATGAGCACAAACTTCTTTCCTCAGGCTTGTAAGTTTCTGGAATTCTCTACTTCAGAGGGTTATATTTTTGAGCATATTTAAGGCTGAGTTCAATACATTTTTGCATTAGGATATGGAGGTTATGATGGGAATGTGGTCTTGATCATGTGGAACTCCTATGGATATTTAAAAAGGATTTTAAAAAACAGCTTAAGTTAATGTGAGTCTCTAACAGACTGAATCAGCAGAAATTATATTGAAGTATGAGCAAATAATAGAGACATGAAATAAGTACTTTTTTTGTCTGTCTTCAGGGAAGAAGGCACTGAAAACCTGTGAATGGTAGAGGACTGTAGGCCCAGAGTAAACAAAGAGTTAAAAGAAATTAGCATTTGTAAGAAACTAGTTTTGGAAACATTGATGGGAATTAAAGACAATAAATCCCCAGGATCTGTTGATCTGCGCTGGTAGTGATGACTGCCAGTGCATTCACTATCTCCAATAGGAACCTCCTTTGAAAGTGACCTGTAGAGATAGTGAATGCACTGGTACTCACCTTAAAATTCCACAGATACTTGAACAGTTTCCACAAACTAGAAGGAAGCAAATGTATCTCCAATATTAAAGAAAAGGAGAGAGAAAACATGGAACTGTAGACCAACTTTCCTGATATCAGTAATAAGTAATAGGATATCTAGAAAATAATAGTATGGGTAGTTCTGAAATTTGTCTGACATTGAAAATTCACCATATTGACTCCTGGGATAGGAAGATTGTCCAATTAAGTAGACCAAACTTGTACTTAAGATTTCTTGTCTCTGCAGTTGTTTTTTATTTTCCATACAGGGCAGCACAGTGGCACAGTTGGTAGAGTCGCTGCCTCACAGTGTCAGAGACCCAGGTTCAATCCTGATCTCCTCTGGGGCTGTCTACGTGGACTTTGTATATTCTCCTTGTGACTGCGTGGGTTTCCTCCATGTGCTCCATTTTGTTCCCACATCCCGAAGACACGTGGGTTGGTAGGATAACTTGCCCCTAGGGTGTAGGTATGTAGTAGAATCTGGGGGCAGTGGTGGAGGGTGCTGATGAGAATGTGGGGAAAATAAAAGGTGGAATTGATGAAGGATCAGTGTAAATGGATGGTTGGTGTGGATTTGGTGGGCTGAAGGGCTCGTCTCCTTGCTGCATCTTTCTGTGACTCCCCTATGACATTTACCTGATAATCAACAGGGAGTATCAAAGTAGACTATGCATCCTATTCTCTCTTTGCAAAGTTCACTTGCTAATGTAAAGAAACATCCATCCTCATCCTATCTGTCTGTTTTCACCAGTGCTATAAAAGGAATTAGATCCTCATGGATTCTGAAGTTGGCTTCCAGAAATGGAATTGGATCATGTTATAACATTTATTCAAATGGTCCAATTTTATTTTCATTGATGTTGAGATAAAATGCTGTGGCCTATTACCCAGACATTAATCATCAGTTATCCACAGAGATTGGTCACATTCTTGAATTATCCAAAATTACTTCAGTATCCCATATAATCATGAGCAAAACTGTACCAAATAGAAGCAAATGAACATGAGTGACAGGGTCTACATAAAATCAAGCATTCAGTCAGGCACTCAGATATTTAAATTAGTGAGTTAATCAATCATTTGGAGGATTAGATATACTGTAATAGCCGAGCACCAAAACATTCACATTGGGACACTAGCTGGAACATACCAACAGGTCACACTTCAAATACTTGCTGTTAAAATCCATATTGTGCTGCAGTCGCTCATTAATTAAATCAAAAAAGACAAGAGAGTGACTGGATACAAGTATTTCTTTTAAAATAACATTTGATGCATTGTATAAAGTGCAATGAAAGCTGTGCAAACTAATGGGCCAAAGTGACTACTGATAGAATGAACAGAATTTCGGGAAGAAATAGTTGAGTTTAGATCAATAATTTGCGACTTGGTAGGCAATTCTGTGTAGGCATCCAAGTTGATGCAATAGTCAGGATTAACGCAGGTGTCCAGTTCAGTGATATAGTTCTCTATGTCACCTACAGGTTCACAATTCTGCCCTGCGTAGCACTGGCAAGCAAAGTTTTCTGCAAAGAAGATTATATCTTCAAAGGAAGCTTGTCCTATAACTATGTATTCTTTGTTAGTTCTCCTTATTCTGAAGCTCGCAGGGTTCAAGTGCAGGTAACGAGCAGAGTCCCAGTCCTTTCGCACACATCGCCCTTTGTTGTGGCACAGTATTTTACTGCAGAGCCTTGCTGCAGATGTCACATTAACAATGTAAGGATTCAGGACTTCTTTAACATAGTCATCAACAGTCAAACACACGAGCTGCAAGATACAACCACAAAAAATTTCTCCCACGTTTAATAATGGCAGACGATTGACATATAACATAAGTAATAAAATAAGCAGAAGCATCTGTTTATTAATCATAAAATCATTCAGAGAAAAGTTGTTCCCTTCTGAGATGATAATCTAATCAAATTGAACAAAATATCCTCTTTTTTAAAATTAGCCAATATCAACAGCAAAATTAATAGCTAAGTTTTCCAATATGTTGAAACATGTGATTTAATTATTTCACAATAATATTTAAATCAGGATGCTTCTGGGACCTTGTATTGATGGCATGAATGGTGTAGGATACTCGTATAGAAACAGACCATCGTAACGAACACAAGACTTGTTTCAGTGAGACTTGGAAGATGTCTGTCTGGCCTGGTTCAGGACTGTAGAGTCTGGGACTTGGAGCCACCTACAGGCAGTTCTCCCTCAAATACTCTACTCAGCCTTGCTTCCCACTGCCAGACCTCAGCTGAATCACCTGTCCACTACCCTTTCACAATCCAATCCCTGTCAGTCGATCATGACCTGACACCCACCTCCAGAAACTGGCAGTGATTCTCCTGACACCTATTGAAGCCAAGCCAACCCTCAAGGCCCTGATGCTCCACTTGATTCCAAATGAATATCTGGCTCTGCCCCCTTCCATCAGGATCCCACCAGCGGTTCCTCTGCTCCCTTCACAAGGACAGAGGGGGTTGCAAGAGGTGATACCTTTGTGGACACAAGGTTTATTCTATTCCATGTGAAACCTGGAGCTCATGAAAAAAAATAGAATACTGCATGGGGATGCCCAGCACTAAACACATGTTGGCCTTGGTTTAGCACTTGTTTCCCGGCCTGGAACTCTTTCTACACAAGGGAACAAGTGACCATATTTTGATGGACTCCCAACAATAAATCTATACAATTGTATTTCTGTTCTGATAAAGGGTAACATAAAACACTAAAACCACAGCACAGTGAGATCCAAATTTGCAAAAATCAAAGATGAGCTCACAAAACTGAACTCAAAGATATAGGATGTATTTGTTAAGCATCTGGAGAGTAAAATTTACTGCTCAGAGAGTAGTCGATGGATTGGATTGCCAAATCAATGGGCTAAAGACAGGATGAGTTTCAGAAAAGTCTATTTGAATTTGAAAATTACCATCCACATACCCACCCACCCCTTTCTCACCCAATCTGTCCATTCATCTGGTTACACACGGAAGTCGTAATGAAAAGCTGGTGTGAATATTTGTTTCTTAAAACATAAATTTTAGCCCCTCCAATCCTAAACTGAATGGTGTATCTCCATTATAAAGATACTGACTGTCCACTGATATCCTTTCCAAAGATACGTTCCTCTTTTGTAAATTATGAAAGGATGATATGTGGTCATTTGGGATTGCTGCCAATCTTGTCTTCAACACCTGTACATTTTTCTATTGACTATCACTGACTGGCAGTTCAGAACAGGACGCAGAACTCGACCTGAAAAATTTCTTTTCATATTGTGAGCCCAGGAATGTTTAAGCCAAATGCAATATGCTTACTGCTGGTTTAGCAGAGGCCAGTGCAGTGCATCAAAAATGACACCATTAAATCCTGTATAACTCAGTAACTCGCTGTTGAAATTGGGAACTGGCCTAATCCCAAATAACTGTAAAACAAATAATGCATCTTCATCTCAAAAGTGAGCAAACTTCAAACATATTTACCTTTGTTTCCGTCATACTTAAACTGCCCCATACAACAAACCCAGCTGTTCCCAGAGCAGCACTTTCCCCAATAGTGTGGAGAAGATCAATCTGAAAAAAGGTTTAAAAAAAAGTTATGTTTTAAATTCTATCAAAGAAAATAATTCCACATGTGACCAAAATACTTTGTTTTATTCTTTCTGCATTTTGTAACCCATGGCAAATTCTTATATTTACAAAGCAACTCAAGCTACTTTGCAAGAACATTATCAAAGGAAACCAGACAATGAAACATGAGGACAGATCGCCGAAGATTTGGTCAAACAGGTTTCAAGAAGCATTTAAGAAAAGAAAGAAAGATAGAGTTTAGGATTCCCTAGAATTCCAGAGCTTAGGGATTCAGCAGCTGAAGGTACCACTGCCAACGTTGCAGTGATTAAATCTGGGGATGAATAAGACCAGGTAGATACCTTGAAAGGTTTCGGGTCAGAGGATTTTACAGAGACACATACGGGTGATCTTCGAAAGGTAAAAAACAAGGAAGACCATTTATAAAAAAATAAAGCTGTTCCTTACCCAGGAGCCAGTGTAGGTGATGAGGAGTGAATGAAATGGTGTGGGTGGAATAGGGGCGGAAAAATATCAGATGATCTCATTTCCAGGGAATAGAACAAAGGAGGCCAAACAGGAGTACAGTGGACTAGCGCGTTCTAGAGACAAAAAGGGTGTAGCTGAAAGTTTCAGCGGCAGATTAGCTGAGGCAGACGAAGGTGGAAATAGGGGCAATTAACAATGAAACCAGGAATGAAAGTAACAATTTCTTACTAGTACGGCTGTATCACTAACGTTAATTTTTAACCTATTTTTACTGACTACATTGGCCATTTTTTAACCAATCAGCCTGCACAAAAGACATACAATGGATACAAAGTCTAACCTCAAACAGGGGTCACATGATTGTGAAAGGTCTTATCCAATTTTGGACAGCGGTCAGCAAGAGGGAAGGAGGGACTGAAGGGGCTTTGTTCTTCCCAGTATCTAGTTGAAGGAAATGTCTGTTCATCCAGTATATAATGTTTTTTAATTGATAATTCTATGAAATTGGGAATCTTGGGTTTACTTTGGTAGTTAACTAAAGATTTATCTCTTTTTAAAAGCCTAAACTTACCTCAGATAGATATTCTGTGGGAGAATCAGTGAACACTGGACGGGTGTAAACATAAATAGGGGGAGAGTACTCCTGGGTAGAAAGTAATGCCACCCGTTTTGCTTCCTGGATACGGTGACGCACGAACTTAGCTGCAGCGACTGAATCTCGTAGTATTGTCTGCAGGTAGATGGATGGAAAGAGCGCTGTGCTTTCATTCCAAAGCCAGAGAAGTTCATTGTTTCTTGAAATTTCAATATCAGGGCATCTCCCTATGTAGTTAACAATTGAATCCTTGTAATTGTAGTTATAACACTCTGGATACAAGTAGTATCCCCATAAGTGATTTGGTCTTAATGATTTACCCAATTTTAAAGTTGTTAGCATTAATTTTTTTGCATTTTCTTCAAATTCATTCTTGGCAATCTCAATTATATCTTTCATATTCATTGAATGATTTTGTTGCATAACCAGCTCGACAGATTTTATTCTGTAAATATCTTTCTGGTCCCAATTTCTTATCCACTGTGGCCTCCAGTTTTCCCAGTTTATCACTGCAAGTCCAGGATTCTCATCTGAAGGAATGTAGTGCTGAAAATCCGCTGTTGTCTTTAATAAGTGAAGATCTAAGGGCACCAGCTGAGGTATGCCACCATTAAATGCTTCATTAGTTAACTCATCATAATATGGATAATAACCAAGTCTGTTGTGATAGAATATTGTGATGGGTTGTCCTGTAGCAGTTTCCAAGGGGCTACCAATGACCTCAAACAGGCTCAAATCTATTGTAACACCAAATCTGCTGTCACACAATTCAGTGGGTGCATTCCACAAAGCAGTGAAGGGGGCATTCTCTATCAAGGGACTCACAGTTTGAGGTAATGGTTGACCGAGACAGCTGGAAGCAAGCAGAGCAAACTGTACAATTGGTATGGAGAAAAGATTGTTGCAGTTGCAATTAAAGTTGTGGAGTCTCATTATTGCAGCAAGGGACTGTACCGAAGGAAACAAAAGATTTTCATTGTTAAGTAATTGTAGCAGCAGAATGTTCTACCTTCCTTAGTTATCAACTCTAAAGACACATGGAAATCCTGTTACTCTAAGGAGGATGTAACTTGTCAAATAGATAGGCTTTGATAGAATTCTAGGTTTGCAAGTAGCTGAAATGTTAACTTGCTTCTCTCTCCACAGATGCTGCCTGACCTGCTAAGCATTTCCAGAATTATCTATTTTCATTTCTTTGTCAGTTGGTTGCATCAGCTGAGTAATTTACTTTACCCCTGCCACTTCAATCTACCTTATTAATGTAAGGTATGAGAGTCAATTATTTGTCTATCTGGATAAATGTCTAGGGGTTGGCAGAATACCAAGCATCAACTACCCCAAGGCATTTACAACATGAGGACTTGGGAGTCACTGCTGGAACAACACTGAAGGCCAATAGATAATGCACCAAAGACATAGCGAATATATGGTCTATTGCTAAGGCCAGCAGCAAGATTGTTAATTGCCATGGTGATGAGGTTATTAATTGGACCATGAAGTCGACTTGTAGGGTTGTTCTGTTAGGGACCTCACTCACACAATGGGCTGAACAGTCATTAAGAACTGTAGCATTCTATGATCCAATAAGAATGTCCAAATGGAAATGCTATACTTTGATTACACAAGAGGAAAGCTTGGCCATGATTACAGCAACATGGAGAGTTTCACTCATCTCATACACCAAAACCATGGTAAAAAGACCGTCAGAAAGTAAGCTGTGAAGAGGACATGACGAGTCTATAGGTGGATATGGATAGGCTAAATGAGTGGTCAAAGATCTGACAAATGAAGCATAATGAAATTGTCCAATTTGGCAGGAAAATTAAAAGAAACGAATCATGTTATCGACATTGATTGTGGGAGATGGCAGGACTCTGAGATGCAGAGGGATCTGGGTATCCTGGTGTATGATTTGCAAATGTCTGGTGTGCAGGTCTAGTAAGTAACCAGGAGAGGTAACAGAATGTTATTGCTTAGTAAGAAAACTGCACTTCAAAAGCTGTGCTTCAGTTATCTAGGGCAATGGTGAGACTATATTTGGAGTACTGTGTACAGTATTGATCTCTTAATTTAAGCGAGAATGTTACTACACAAGTAGCAGTACAGAGGTTAACTAGACAGAAACCTGGAATGGGCAAGCTGTCTCAAGTTCAAGTTTATTGTTGTCATAGGCATACATGCACAGGGTATATGCTTCTTGCACTGGAGTTTCTGTACCAGGTTGTGATGCAACCAGTCAGAATGCTTTCTACTGCAGAAAGGCTGGACAGCTTAGACTGCTATCCACTGGACTTTGGAAGGGTGAGAGGTGACTTGATTGAAACAGGTAAGGTAAGATCCTGAGGGGACTGGACAGAGTGAACGTGGAGAGGATATTTATTCTTACTGGAGAAGCTTGAATGAAGGGCCACTGTTTTTTTAAAAAATAAGATGTTGTCCATTTAAGACTCAGATGAAGTGACTTTTTTCCCTCTCTCAAAGGGCCCCTGAACCTTTGGAGCTCCTGGGCAATGGAAGCTGAGTCTTTGAATATTTAAGGGCTAGGTAGAGAGATTCTTTAAAAGCAAAGGGGAGGGGAAATATTATCGGGGGGAGTGGACAGGAATGCAGAGTTGAGGTTATAATCGGATCTACTGAATGACAGGGCCGGCTGGAGGGGCCGAGTGGCGTCGTCCTCCTCCAAATTCATATGTTGGCAATATATCCAGATGAAAGATAATATTAAAAGCCGTGCTTCTCTGCATTTTGTCAGATCTTTGATACTTGAAAACGTAGAAGAGGCCTGAAACCTAAACGAGCTTTTTCTGTGGTTCCCAAACCAAGGTGCAAACATAAACAACGTTGAAGTTCCCCCACGGAATATTTTTAATTTATTCAGGCCGTTTGATTTAAATCGATGCCAATTAACATTTTACCACCTACGGATTACTGACATGGTTGTATAATTTTCAACGTATTATAACTATCAGCAAATGCTTGGTCAGTAAAAGTGAGATGAGCGATTTAAAACCGTGTTTGGAAAATTCTGCACACATGAGAGCAGACACCACATCCCTCGCCGGCGACATGCGATTTCTATCTCAGTGCTACAGGTTTGTTTGCATCCAGGGCTACACTTGTTGTTTCTGTTGCAAAAGCAGGACGATCAGCTCGTGAGATGCAAAACCATTCAACAACAAAATTAAATAAAATTGACCATATTTTGTTTTAAAGACCACGACAGGGGAAAAAATGGGAACGAATCGTCTATTTCAGAAAGGTCTTGCAGAATCTCGCCTACATAAAATTAACAGTCATATTATATTTCAATTCATTGTTGGATTTAGGTCAAGAAAGGAAAATCTTTCTTCCTTCATGATTTCTATAAACTTTTACAAACTTTTCTTTTGCTTCTAGGACAAACACCGCTCCTTTCAAAGCGTGATTGCAAAGTCAGCACTTACCTTCAGTTGGTGACTAACTCAACAGGTTCTTGGATTCAGATCTCTTTGAATTGTTCCTTCTTTCTTTTACGATCTCACTCCGTTAAACTAGTGGGGTTTAAATGATCACCTGAAGTTAACCCAGTAGATGGTTGCCTTTGTGGTACAAACGTGGTTTACACCGTTGTGAAGTTCAAGAAAGGTGTGCGCTGCAAACGTAATTCGACGTTTTTTGTTTACAGCCTCAGTAAACCGGAACTAGCTTGAGGATTTTTTTTGTTTTGATTAAGTATCAAATTGTGGCCCCCTAATGGCACTTATCCCCGTAGGCGTAAAACCAATCTAAATTAGGCAACATCTCCCGATTGAATCCACAATCTGTAGTTTTTTTCAGATGACTAATTTTAGCTCAGAGAAGATTGCTCGCCCTGTACCTTTGCATTGATCCCCTGCCCCGGTTGGAGACGAATCAATAGCAGTTTAACATCCCTTGTTACATCTTATACACAATAGATACAGGAGCGGGTGGAGAGGTGGGAGGGGGAAAGAATCCCGAAACAACAGGTGATTAACAAAGCCTGACTGTTTCCCCTTCATTCGGGAAAGGGTCCTTTGTTCTCGTTCAATAAAGGTGGTCTATTTAACAAGCCAGAAGATTATGAATGAGGTTATTTCAGTTCCACTCTTCTCAGGATAAGGGCATATGCAATATGTTCAAATCTAATTCACAATAGAGGCACAAAATAGAGGATATTGTTGAAGTTAATTAAAAACAAAGAACAAAAAACTTTAATTGTCAATGGATTCTTGGTTATTTTACATACTGAAAACAAAAAAAAAACAATTTGCATGTTTGGTAGAGAGGTTAAGATTTCATAATTTGAACAAATGTTCTGAGGACTTTGAACTTTAAAACAGGGCTGGGTGCTATGGAAGTAGAAATATTTACTCACAGTTTGCATTGTCTGTCTACAGTTCAGGTCCAGATTGTTCAGGGAGTGCAGCTGACAACGTGGTATTCTGAAGAGGATGCCGCAACCTTTACCCATTGTTCAGGTTCACTTTTCAATTGTCGTTCATATCGGCGGCTTATTTATCTTGCTCCCTTGCATTCTCCATGTACTTGAGCTCCCCAAACCTCAGCTGCCTGTATCCTGGGTTTCTTCTGGGTGTTCCAGTTTCCTCCCACATTCCAAAAATAGCAGGTTGATAGGTTAATTGGCCACAGTAGGTGTCCCTTAATATGTAGGAGCATTACTAGGACACAGTTTTGCTACTATGAAATTAGTTTAGCTGAAATTTAAAAATAACAGTTTTCCATTTATCTAGTGCCTTTTACATTGTTTTCTGGATGTTTCAAAGCAACCTAGAGCACCATGAAGTACTTCTGAAGTTGTTGTAATGAAGGCAGTCAATTTATGCACAGCAAGCTCCTACAATTATTTCACGACAATAAATCCATTTTTGTAATCTTGTGTGAGAGATACGTACCAACCAGACAGAACACAAAGGATAACCCTCTTCCTCTCCTTCAAACTATTGGTATTGGTTTATTGTTGTCACTTGTGTTACGGACTCAGTGAATGTCCCTTTAAGATAAAGTTAGTTGTGTGTGTGTGTGTGTGTGTGTGTGTGTGTGTGTGTGTGTGTGGCATGCTTACGTCAACAGAAGATAAAGGACATAATGACGTTGTTGGAGAAGTCAGTTGAAGTCAAAGAGGGAGAGAGACACCAGCCTGCTAATTTCTCTATTGATGGATGAGAAACAATAATTGTGTCTGTTACTGCAATCCACATATGGAAATTGGAAGTAATCTGGTGGAGTTCACTTTGTTGTTGACCTGTAGAAGGAAACAGGTATTTGTGTGGACGACCACGATTCGGATGCTTTTTGGGGTGAGGAGGTCATTACCGAGTCAACACTGAGGTGTTGTTTGGGTTCCATCGTGGAACATTTGGACTTCATAATTACTCTCTCTATGTTTCTCTACATCTACGTCTTATCTTCAGACAACGGTGGTTGTTGAAGAAGCCTTTGCTCATGTTTCACCTTACGGCTTGCTGAACTGAACTTTAAGAACCATTCCTGTTCTTGGAGTTTGGGACTTTGCCACACACACACACGACGAGTTTAGTTTTTGGGGTTAATGTTCAAGGTTTAACATTTTTACTTCTAACATACTAACATTTTTACTCTTATTTTTCGTATTACCATAAGTAGTGATTAATAAAATAGTTTCTAACACTGAATCATGACTCAGTGTGTTTCTTTTGTTGCTGGCTCGTAACAAAATTTGGGACTCGTCTGGGATCCAACCCAAAGATTAATGAGTGTCATCTGGGATCGTTCCCCAGATTGATGAGATTCGTTCGGGATTCAATCCAAAGATTGACGAGGGAGGTCTAAATTTGAACAAATTGGGGTCTTCGTGGACGACTGATTGTGGTCGGTCTGATAAATTCTTTTTAATTGGCTTGTGTGTGTGGAAACCAGCAGTAATGGATATTGAGGCATTTTTGAAGTCACCAACCCTAAAGGGATTGGAGGTGGTGAAAAAGGATGATTTGGTAAAGATTGCTACAAGGCTAAACCTTAAAGCAGTAAAGCAGTCTATGAGAAAAGCAGTTATTCATAGAATGATAGTTGACTATTATTTGGAGAAGGAAGTGTTTGAGGTGAGTGAGGTAGTCGAGTTTCCTGAGATTAAACCAGTGATTTCTGATGTGACTTCTCAACCAGTGGAGTTGGAGGATTTGGAGGAGGAAGAGTTAGAAGAGTTTCCTGAGAGTGGGTCAGAGATTCCTGATAGCCAGGTGCAGTTAGCAAAGATGGAGCTAGAACAAATGCGAATGAAGTTTGAGTTGGGGCAAAAGAAACTAGAGGCTGAATAAAGGAAACTAGAGTTAGAAGCTGAACGGGAACTAACTCGGTTAAAGTTTGAGGAAAGGAAGGCCCAGATGGAATTGAGGAGGATGGAGCTGGATAGGGAGGAGAAGGAAAAACAGCAGCAACATGAGTTAAAAATGAAGCGAAAGAGTTTGGAATCTGATTCTGATGATGGTTTTTTAGCCAGCAGGGAGGTTCGATTAGTCCCTCCTTTTGAGGAAGATCAGGTTGATCAGTATTTCCAACGCTTTGAAAAGGTTGCTGTGAGTTCAAACTGGCCAAAGGAAGGATGGGCTCTTATGTTACAGAGTGTAATTAAAGGTAAAGCTCAAAAAGCTTATTCTGCTTTGTCTGTTGAGGATGCAGCTGATTATACAAAGGTAAAACAAGCTGTGTTGAAGGCCTATGAATTGGTACCTGAAGCTTATAGACAAAAATTTAGAGACTTGAAGAAATCTGCAGATCAGACATACGTGGAATTTGCCAATGGGAAGAGAATATGTTTTGAACGATGGTGCATGGCTAAAAATGTAGTTGGGGATCTTGATAAATTGAAAGAATTGATGTTAGTGGAAGACTTTAAAAGATGTGTCCCAGCTGAGGTAACAACATAGTTAAATGAAAAGGAGGTGGAAACTTTACAAGAAGCTGCTAGGTTGGCAGATGATTATGTTTTAACCCATAAATCCAAATGGGGATCACCTAAAGCCTTTCAAAAGAGTTATAAGGACAATCCAGGTAAACCGGAGATTAAATTGGGAAGTAATCAAAAAGGGAAGGATGAAAAGAAGCCAGTGCTGGAGAACCCTGTTGAGCGTACTTGTTATCACTGTAAGAAACCTGGCCATGTAATAGCTAATTGTGTCCTTTTGAAGAGAAGGAAGGAAGCCGTGCCCAATGCTTGCTTTCAGGTAATTAAAAATCAAAAAGGTTTAGGAGATGTTGTTAAAGATCAGTCCTCGCCAGAGATAAAGGCTGAAAAGTTGGAGGAGGTGAGAAAGGAATTCCGTTCTTATGTATCAGAGGGTTTTGTTTCACTGAATGATGGGTCACCCCAGGTGCCAATGAAAATCCTTAGAGATACTGGGGCTTGTCAATCTCTCTTGCTGGACAGTGTTTTAAATTTTGGTGAAGAAAAGGACACTGGTGAGGTAAATCTAGTGCGAAGCGTTACAGGTGACACCATGTCTGTCCCTTTGCACAAGTTGATTTTAAAATCAAAGTTCATAGAAGGACCTGTCGAGATAGGGATACGACCTAGTTTACCAGTGGAAGGAGTTTCTTTGTTACTGGGGAATGACCTTGCAGGTGGAGAATTTGTCCCTGTGGTACGGTTAACGACCAAACCAAGGATTGATGAGTCTGAGAATGATCCAGATGTTTACCCATCCAGTGCGGTGACTCGAGCTGGAGCTAAAGAATTAGCCAAGGCCGACAGTCCTGTGCAGCCTGATGTTGTTCCCTGTGACAGCCCTAAACAGGAGGAAAATTATGATGCCTTGACTGAGACTTTTCTGCCTTCACTGGAGGATCAACATCCTTGTAGTGAGCCTGAATTTAAAGCTTTGTCTTTGTCGAGGAAGGAAATTATGGTGGAACAGACGAAGGACCCTGAGCTGACAGAATTGAAAGAAAAAGCACTCTCGTGTGAGGAGATTGAAAAAGTGCCAATTGGATATTATGTCAAAAATGGAGTGTTAATGAGGAAATGGAGACCTCCTCATATTCCTGTTAATGAGGAATGGGAAGTTATTCATCAGGTTGTGGTTCCTAAAGTTTATAGGAATGAGATTTTAAACCTGGCCCATAGTATGCCTTTGGGTGGTCATTTTGGTGTGAATAAAACTGTAGGGAAGACCTTGAAACGATTCTATTGGCCTGGTTTGAGAAGGGATGTGGTGATGTTTTGTCGAACCTGTCACACATGTCAAATGGTAGGTAAACCAAATCAAAGACCCCCTGTGGCTCCGTTGAAACCTATTCCTGCTTTTGGTGAACCCTTTTCAAAGGTGATTGTGGATTGTGTTGGCCCATTGCCAAAGTCTAAGGCTGGAAATCAGTATTTGTTAACCATCATGTGTGCAACATCTAGATTTCCAGAGGCAATACCATGTGATGTGGTTGTTTCTAGAATGCCTGATGTTGATAATGAGGAAGGCCAATTTAGACCAAATATTGTTCCATTGAAACTAAAAAACCAAAATATCCTGGAGAACCTTGAAACGAAGTTGGACCATTTACAAGTTTCGCAAAAACAACAGATGAGAGAATTAATTTTAAAATTTAAAAATCTGTTCCCAGATGTTCCAAACAGAACGTCGATAATTACCCATGATGTTGATGCAAAACCAATCAAACAACACCCAGATTGAATGAATGTGGAAAAAAGTAAACTTGTTGACCAGGAGATTGAATATATGGTAGGTCAAGGCAAGCAAGCTCCTGTTCAGGCAAAAGTTCAAGCAATATCTGAGTTCCCTGTTCCCACAGGTATGAGGACTGTTAGAAGATTTTTGGCAATGGTTGGATATTATCGAAAAGTTTGTAAAAATTTTGCTGATGTTGCTCTTCCCCTAACTAATCTTCTGAAGAAGGGAGTAACGTTTGTTTGGACAGATTCTTGTCAAGAAGCATTTGAGAAGCTGAAAGCCATTTTATGCTACCCTCCTGTGCTCAAATCACCTGACTTTGAAAAGCCATTTTCATTAGCAGTAGATGCCAGTGATGAAGCTGCAGGAGCTGTGTTGTTGCAGAAGGGTGACCTTGATGATATTGACCATCCTGTAGCTTACTTTTCAAAGAAATTTAATGAGCATCAAAAGAATTATTCCACCATAGAGAAAGAATTACTATCGCTTGTTTTAGCCTTGCAACATTTTAGTGTATATGTTTGCACCGCTCAGAAACCATTGACTGTGTATACAGATCATAACCCATTGGTGTTTCTGAGCCGAGTCAAAAACAAGAACAGAAGGCTGTTAAACTGGAGTTTAATTTTGCAAGAGTTTGATCTCATGATAACTCACATTAAAGGCAAAGATAACATGATTGCCGATTGTCTTTCCTGATGTTAAATGGGAAACATGTATCTTTACTAAACTGATATTCTGTAATTGTGTAGCATGATAATTATTAACATTACTAACTGTATGTGTGGTTAAAATTTTTCTTGGGAAAAATTCTTTTTAGGTGGGAGGTGTTACGGACTCAGTGAATGTCCCTTTAAGATAGAGTTAGTTTTGTGTGTGTGTGTGTGTGTGTGTGTGTGTGTGTGTGTCTGTGTGTGTGTGTGGGGCGTGCTTACGTCAACAGAAGATAAAGGACGTAATGACGCTGTTGGAGAAGTCAGTCGAAGTCGAAGAGGGAGAGAGAGAGAGAAAAGGGAGAGAGACACCAGCCTGCTAGTTTTCTCTATCAATGGATGAGAAACAGTAATTGTGTCTGTTACTGCAATCCATGTATGGAAATTGGGAGTAATCCAGTGGAGTTCACTTTGTTCTTGACCTGTAGAAGGAAACAGGTATTTGTGTGGACGACCACGATTCGGATGCTTTTTTGGGTGAGGCAGTCACTACCGAGTTAACACTGAGGTGTTGTTTGGGTTCCATCGTGGAACATTTGGACTTCGTAATTACTCTCTCTATGTTTCTCTACATCTACGTCTTACCTTCAGACAACGGTGGTTGTTGAAGAAGCCTTTGCTCATGTTTCACCTTACGGCTTGCTGAACTGAACTTTAAGAACCATTCCTGGACTTGGAGTTTGGGACTTTGCCCCACACACACAAAGAGTTTAGTTTTTGGGGTTAACGTTCAAGGTTTATCATTTTTACTTCTAACATTCTAACATTTTTACTTTTATTTTTCGTATTATCATAAGTAGTGATTAATAAAATAGTTTCTAACACTGAATCATGACTCAGTGTGTTTCTTTTGTTGCTGGTTCGTAACACTTGTATCAAGGTACATGAAAAACTTGTCTTGCATACTGTTTGTACAGATCAATTCATTACACAGTGCATTGAGGTAGTACAGGGTAAAAACAATAACAGAATACAGTGTAAAGTGCCACAGCTACAGAGGAAGTGCAGTGCAGGTAGACAATAAGGTGCAAGGTCATAACATTGTAGATTGTGAGGTCAAAAGTCCATCTCATCATATAAGGGAACCGTTCTATAGTCTTATCACAGTGGGATAGAAGCTGTCCTTGAGCCTGGGGGCACATGTACCTTCTGCCTGATGGGAGAGGGGAGGAGAGAGAGTGTCTCGGAGTGGGTGGGGTCTTTGCTTATGCTGGCTGCTTCACCAAGGCAGCAAGAGGTACAGACATAGTCCACGGAGGGGAAGCTGAATGAGAACACAGGTTTTTTAGTTTAGCGTTTCATCTGAAAGATGGCACCTCTGACAATGCAGCATGGAAAAAGTACAAGACCATTCGGCAACAATTCTAATATAGAGACTGGCAACTAGGTTATGTCATAATATGACTGAGAGACTCAAGGATGGTTACGTCATCAGCACCAATGACTATCGGACTAACCACTTCCTACTGTGCTCTGTTATCTCAACACAACGGCAAAGCAGAAATACGGTCACATTAGAATTAATGTTGAAAATTTCAAGGATGCAACCAAGAAAGCTTTTCTCGGACAGTGCCTCACAGCCAGCCTGATGATTCCCAACCAGCAGGAGTCACAGAGGATCCATAACACCTAAATTGTCCTGAGATCCAGCATTATTAGCACCCGTAGAGATACTCTTGACTTCTCCACCAGAGAACAGCAGGACTAGTTTGATGAGAATGAGCAGGAGGTCTGGGAACTAATTAACCACAAAAGAAGGTGTTCATGGATTGGCAGCTCCATGACACCTCAAGAGAACAGAAACAGCTTTACAAGCACATAAAGGCTGATAACTAACGTAAATCCTGTGAATAAACTATAGGTAGTGAGCGGAAAGACCATAGAAGGCTCAGCAACTGACTTCAACCATGATTCTTGTCATCAAGACCATCTATGGCCCGACATCAAATGATTCATACCACTGAGAGCCAAGAATGGAGGACAGCTTATCAAAAATAGAGCTTTTTGGAAGGAAAACTTTAAAGAACTCCTCCACTGTGACTCTATCCTTGAAGTTAGTGCCCTTGATCCCATTATCCTGTGCAGTCACAAGAAGTCTATAAGCCCATATGTCAATGGAGGAGCAACAAAGCCTCAAGAGTGAATGATATCTTTGTTGAAGTTCTAAAACTTGGTGAAGAGGAACTTTAATAACAAACTTACAACCTCATCTCTCACATGTAAGAAGATGCAAACAAACCAGGGGACATCGGAGGCACCAAAATTGTCACCATTTTCGAGAAAGAATACAAATCCTGTTGAGGGAACTAAGAAGTGGTCTCCTTACTCTAGGCCACAGGCAAAGTCATCACCAGGGTCCTCATTAACTGCCTTCTCCCTGTGGCTGAAGTCTGGATCCCGTCCATTTAGAGGCACAATGGATGGATTCTTCACTGCACAGCATGTCAAGAAAATTCAACAACTATAAATGACCTTCTTGATCTCAAAATAGTCTTTGACAATTGAAGGGGACTGTGAAGAACACTCCTGAATTTTGGATGTCAGAACTTCATCTGCATTCTCGCCTGTTAGATGAAGGAAGGCAAAGTCATGATTTTAACCAATTTTATTTCAGACCAATATAAAGCAATAAAATGTCATTGCCTAACACTTTTCACCATATTTCTCACTACAATATGTTTACTTTAAATTTTGTGGATCCCATATTGTCCTCATCTGCCACCTCAGACCCAACAGAACTGGAGTAGAAGTAAATCATCCTTGTCCCAGAGGGACTGCGCAGGAAGAAGGAACACTTCCTCAATACTGGGCTAGACCATCAGCTCATATTTTTATGATTAAGTCTTTGGAGTGGAATGAGAAGCCACAACATCTCCTGCCTAGTCTCCTTATTTGTGCAGGTAACCCAAGCCGAACATTTCCAATGTTCAGGAGACAGTTGAAGTGTGTGGGGACCAATCAAAAGCAAATGGTAAATATTACCTGAAAATCAAACAGTGATTATGCCCCAATTATATTCCATGGAATTCTTTAGAGAAGATCTTTCTTACCTAAAAGAACTTACTTGCTCTCAATATTACTGTATTTAATTTCTCAATAGCTTAGTTTGTATATAGCAGATCCCTATAAGCAGTCATAAGTATAAGTATAAATGTTGTGCTGGACACAGTGGACTAGTCCTCTGCTTTTCTTTACAATAATGCCTTGGGATCTTTATATTCACCCAAGGAAGAGGTCAGAGCTCTGGCGCGCTATCTCAAGCAAAAGGTGATACCCTGCAATCCGATATTCCCTCAGTACTGCACCAGAATGTCAATGATGTCAAGTCCCTGGAGGAAGCCTTGGAACCACACATTTTCCCTCAGCAGTGCTACCAGCTGACGCTCATCTCAACATGCTCCTGGCCAATTTTGATAAATTATATCCATCATGTTGAAATCAGTATTCATGGCACATTTTATCTTATGCATTGTATTTCAGCGTGAAACTGATAAGCAAAACTAGAAGACTGTGTGCATTGCATAACTGAAAACTTTGTTGAAGAATTTCTCCATAACGGGATTACCTCCAGTGCCATACACTTTGTGTTCTGCAAACAATCTCTTATGATTGTTTGCAGAATAATGTTCACAAATACTTCCAAAAGACATTTTGCCTCTCCACCCCATTTGTGGCCACTTTGAAGAATACAATTGAATCATCTAGGTATGACCTATCGTTCACAAAAATATGCTGACTATCACTGCTCAACTGATGCCTTGTTCAACTCAAGTCAAAGTTCTTGCTATCTGCTGATCTTGTTTACAAACTGCTTCTGCTGTGCCAGGCTTGTATTCAGGAACTTTTATATTATCCCAATGGCAATGTAAAAAAAGTGTTGCCCACTTTATTCTGAATACATTGGAGATGCACTTTATTGCAAGGTCTGGTGCTGCTTTGAGTTTTTTAACTTTGATTTGCTTAGTTGAAAATGACACAAGGTAGGATTAAAAATGCAGAAGGCTGTACTGAGAGGCTGATTGCAGCCTTACTCCCAGAAATGAAGTTAGAGTGCTGAGTCCTGAAAGGGTTTGCAGTTATTCTTGAAACTATTGAGCAGAAGAATTGCACAGAAGTGTGCAGCATATTCAAAGCTGGGAATTCTATTTATAGGGTTATAGGGGACATTCCATACTCAATAGATTGTGTTGACTGGAACAGAACATCCACTAATATTTTACAAAATAAAGCACTTAATTGAATTACATAATAGAAAATATTCTCTACAATTTGCCAAGGTACACTATAGGCATTTTTATGTCTTTGACTGTTTATTCAGTCAATAGCAGAGCCAGAAAGAAAGCAATATTAGTAGCACCTTTTCATGACTTTTCACTGGCATATATTGTCCATCCCTAATTGTCTGAACTGAGGAGGTGGTTAAGAATCAACCATGTTGGTGGGTCTGGAATCATGTATTGGCTGGGTTGGTAGATTTCCTTCTCTGAAGGACACTAAAGAAACAAATACATTTTTGTAATAGTCTGTTGCAAACTTTCACAATCAATAATGAAATAAGTGACTAGGTAGTCTGCTATGGGTAATGATTCTGGTTAAATGCTGGCCAGAACTTTAAGCGATATTCCTGCCTTTTGAGTGGTATGTGGGAGCTTTAACACCGACCTGAGTGCAAGCTCAAAATCTGAACCCACAACCTGCTGATCCAGAATACAGACTGGAGAAGCCCCTCATTGTGACTGCAATCAAGGTGACATGCGATTGTTCATAATAGCATGGTTGAAATTGTTGATGATAATCCATTCGTTTAGATCTTCATCTTGTGGGACCCACAAATAGTCTATTTTATCAGTGAACTAAATTGCAAAATTTGATCAGGCTCTTTCTCCTGATTTCTGTCTATTAACTCTGGTGACCAACGTGAATTTTAAATGATGATGGGACTGGCCTCTATGGGTAGTATTCACTTGAAGGTGATGTCAGCCTTGGTCACTTATTGGAGACCAGTGATCCTATACCCAATAACCTATCTGGTAGAAAATAAAGGCAGAATATTGAAAAGAAAATAATCTTCACTGCTCATTTTAGCAGATTTTTGTTTTTAAAAACACCGCTTCCTTTCTCTGGACTATATTGGTGATTCAGTAAAAGCCTTTTTACTTTGCTGCAATGAATTAGTAAACAAGAGGAAAACTCTGCAGTTTATCTAACATCACTTCCATCTTAATTGTTTCATATTTCTAGTATTTCCCCCAATGCCTGCAAATGACCTTAATGCTCTCCTAAAGTCATGTGTTGAGTCTACAGGTCTCACATAACTCAGACTGTCAGTGGAACACAACAGACCAGTATGTAACTAACATCTGTTACGATGTGTAATTTCTGAAGCAAGTATATCATCTGAGTCTGGACTCTGAAGAGAGACTCTTAAAAAATACAAAGAATGTAAATCTAAAATAAAAATAAGAAGTTCTGATTCTGCTTATCAACCTGTGAAAGAGCCAAAAAGTTAAGCTCAATGATTACTCATCAGAGCTGTAAAGTGTTGGAGCTGAACAGTTCATAAGGAAGCACAGAGCCTTGGATCCTGATGTATTTTATGTCAGAGTTTTATAGATCCAAAGAAATTTAATAGTTACAGTTTCATGTCTCTTAATGTATCTTACATGACATAAGAATGTAAGAAAAAGGAGTGGTCTGTAACGCCTGGAGCCTGGTCTGCCATTCAATAAGTTTACAACAGTTCTTGTGCCTTGATTGCACTTTGCTGGCTGATCACTGAATGTCTAAATATCCATCGATCTCAGCTTTGAAAGTACTTTGAAAGAAATGAGCATCTCTCGTAGGGAATGCCAAGTATTTACAACCCTCTGCATAAAGAAATCTTCCCTCGCCTCAGTCTTAAGTGCCCCCCTATCCTGAGACAATGGCCTCCAGCCAGAGGACATCTACCTGGGAATCCCTTACAGACTTTTAAATTTTCAGCGTGATCATTATTCTGAATCCAGTGACAATCCTTTCACAGAACTAGTCAATCAATTTTGAAATCGATCTAATGGATCAATACTAACTCCAAGGTAAGTTTATCCTTCCTTGTGTGTAGAAACTAAAAATACAAATGATATTTCAAATGAGCCATTGTCAAAGGTCTATAAAACCTCAGCAAGATTTCTTTATTTTTTTGTACTCTGATTCCCTTACAATGAAGGCCAATATGCCGTTTGTTCTTCCTAATGGCTCTATGTGTCTGCATATTTGCTTTCTGCACATGAAGAATGCATTGTTTCAGGGACCTCAATTAGTAATCCAATTGTATCTCGAGTTTTATTACAAATGGGTAGGAGTACAAGAAATATTTATTCACTTTAGAGGCAGTAGGGTCACTGGATTGGTTTTGGGCTGAAAGGATCGTCCCATGACGAATGTTTTTGAGAGTATAGGACAGGGTAGATGGTGAGAGGCTATTTCCCCTCAGTGGACAGTCTAGAACTAGACTGAAGGCATGGACTGAAGTCACTTAAGATTAAGATGAGAAGACATTTCTTGGCTCAAAGGGTTGAAATTCTTTGGCATTCTCAACCCCAAGGGCTGTGAATGCACAGTCGGCTTTGACAGCCCAGCTCATTCCATATACCCACATCTGTGTGAAAAACCTGCCCCTTAGGTCCCCTTTAAATCTTTCCCTTCTTACCTTAAACCTATGTCCTCTATAGAGGCCTAGAGTTATACAGCATAGAAATAGGATCTTTGGACCAACTCGTCCAAGTTACAGAACTGAGCTAGTCCCGTTTGCCTGCATTTAACCCATATCCCTCTAAACCTTTCCTATCTATGTACCTATCTTTTAAATGTTGTAATTGTACCCATCTCTACCACTTCCTCTGGGAGCTCGTTCCATATACTCACCACCCTCTGTATCAAAAAGTTGCCCCTCAGATCCCACAGATATCACTGTGATAAGACTATTGAACTTTTATATATGTTCCCTTATACAATGAGATGGACTATGACCTCACGATCTACCTTGTTGTGACCTTGCACCTTATTGCACTGCACTTTCTCTGTAGCTGTGACACTTTACTCTGTACTGTTATTGTTTTTACCTGTGCTACATTAATGCACTCTGTACTAACTCAATGTAACTGCACTGTGTAATGAATTGACCTGTACGATCGGTTTGTAAGACAAGCTTTTCACTGTACCTCGGTACAAGTGACAATAATAAATGAATACCAATACCAATAAATCTTTCCCGTCTTACTTTAAACCTATGCTCTCTAGTTTTGGACTCCCCTCTCATTTTAGACTTCCCTTTGGGTGGAAATGGGCAATTGGTGGAGACATATAAAAATGTTAAAATACATTTAGCTAATTAAAAAAAAATTAAATTATTATAAAAATTTAAAAGAGCAGTTTTAAGCACTAACACTTAATTAAAAATATTAAAATAAAGTTTTATATAAAAAAAGCACATGAACCTCTACTTTTTTCTGCAGAGTCAGAGACCCTTTTCGAATGCCTGGTGTTGGCATTCCTATGCATGTCCTCTGCGGAACCAGGTGTGAAGTATATGGAGACTTTTCGGTTCAGTGAGTGATTGCTCCATCACTGGACTCTGTGGACTCTGTGATGAGGTGCAAATGGCTGATAGCTGTATGTTCCCTTTGGAACTGCTGGTTGGCAATCAGCGAGGTCCAGTTTAAACAATGCAACCTGCTCAAAGGGTCATATGGTCTGCTACAGCAGGTAATATTTATTCTCATGTTCTACTCCAAAGTCTTTCCTTATTCCATATGGTTTACAAAAGTCATTGTTGGACACAATAGACCATGGATAGAGTGACTCCATGTGATCTAACACTGGTGGCATTTGTTTCATCCTTGAGGGCAAAAGTGTCCTCCTGAGTGGCGCATGTCTGCTCCTGGGTTCTACTTCCAGGGGATAGCAAACAGAGCCTGTTTGGGAGGTTCTGTGGCTGGACTGAGATGCACAGACTTTAGCTGGCGTCCTCCTGTGCTTCACTGGCAGCAGAAACTTCTTTCAGCTGTTGAATCAACAGAGAGTCAATATAAGGGAGAGCTGATACTAAGGTGCCCATTACTTCCCGATCAGAATGAATATGTTCCCGGCTCCACATAAAGTTCTAGAGGTTGGAGATGGATTTCCCCTCACCCCACCCCAACTATCAACATTTGCCACAGGCAATCAGACAGGTTGGATAGTGTGTCAAGAACATTGCTGTGCATGCAGAGCAACCTTTCCATGTATGGTCCACTGGCAAACTCCTCATCTGAGTCCTGCAGAGCAGTAATGATGTGCAACTTTGCCTTCAGGGTAGCTTCTCTCTCCTGCTGGTGTAACTGCTGGCTGCTTCCCTACATAATCTAGCTTTTCAACCCTTGCAGCACCAATATTTGAACCGATGCTTTGTGGTGTTAGGAGCAAATGCACAACAAATGTATTGCTTCAGTGTTCCTGTACATGGGGTGGGGCTGGTCAGGGGCCATCTTCTGCAATTACCTAATCCTCAGGAGTGACAGGCAAGGTTGTTCTTATTCCCCTAGAGGGAGAGCCCACTCTGGTGAGCATTTAGGACAGGAGAAGCCTCTCTCCTCTTTTCTAGAAGAGGAGACCAGTTTGGTCCTGCACAATAAAAGTGAAAGTGCATATCAAGGACTGGTTACTGCATGACATTAATTTGTGTGGGCGTCTTGGGAATGTGGATGGGTGCAAATGTGTGCGTGTGTGTGTGTGTGTGTGTGTGTGTGTGTGTGTGTGTGTGCGTGCGTGCATGCGTGCGTGCGTGTGTGTGTGTTTGTGTATTTGTTTGTGCATGCTTTAAGCTGTAAGCTGTGTGATTATTGCTATTAGGATGGGTTATGTGTACTGGGAGGTTACCTTCCCTTATACGATGAGATGGACTCTGACCTCGATCTACCTTGTTGTGACCTTGCACCTTATTGCATTGCACTTTCTCTGCAGCTGTGACACTTTACTTTGTACTGTTATTGTTTTTACCTGTACTACGTCAATGCACTCTGTACTAACTCAATGTAACTGAACTGTGTAATGAATTGACCTGTACGATCAGTATGCAAGACAAGTTTTTCACTGTACCTCAGTACAAGTGACAATAATAAACCAATAGCTATACTTCAATACCAATACCTATACCAACCCTTGAGTGAGAAGGGTCTCTCCCTCTGTAGCTTCTTTGCAACTTAAAACCAACTTGTCTTCTCTCTTTCCCAGTTACGATGAAGAGTCTCAGACTTGGAACTCCCTCTGTGGAGGGAGAAACCTTAACTTGGGTGCTCTTTCCACAGGTGGCTCCTGACCTGCTGTGTGTTTCCAGGATTTTCTGCATCTATCTCAGGTCTCAGGCATCTGCAGCATTTTTGTCAAGTCTAGTGAGGTCAGGGAATAGTTGCCTGCACTCCTTCCAGGTTCTGGTGAGCTGCTTCCAGCTCTGATCTCTGTGGCCACCTCATGCCAGCGGTCCTTGGTTTCTGGAGCTGCTCCTGGTGTCCCAGATGTGGAGAAAATGCCTCCCCCTCTCCATCTGCCCTGTCAAGCTGTTGTTGATCTGTCACCATGAGAAGAGGGCAAGGTGTTCACCATGTCCCCAGTTAACCATCCTGTGCAGACATTTGTCCTCAACTCTCCAGAAAAACTTCCAGTAGCACTCTGGTTTAGTGGTCAGGTGCCCTTTAAGGGATGTAGCCCTGATGTTAATATTGAATGAATGGAATTGAATGCATAGTATTGCAGTACCAATACTTGTTGCATGCGAAGTAATATTGTGTGCATTTGTACTTTTCATTATTTCAAAAATATACTTTATTGATAAAAATAGGTAAAGGAAACAAAATGCAATTTGTTCACATATTTTTCTAGATTTATTGTACCATCAAAGTAATGCATCCTATTACAATGTGTCAGTGCCACAGTGAAGTGTTTGAGAGGCTGTTGCACAGAACCCAACCCTTCAATGTTCAGCAACCGCAGGGCCCTAGACTATGGTGCTTCTACACAGAGCCCTTGTGATGTCTGCATTGAGCTTCAGTGCATCCCTCAGCACCGATTCCTGCATCTTGGAATGTGCCAATCAGCAGGTTTTGCTAATGGATCTTGTGTGCATTTGCACTTGGATTATGAAAATCAGAAGAAAAACTGCAGGTGCTGAAAACGTAAAATAATAAAAACAGAAAATGCTGGAAATACTCAGTAGGTCAGGCCACATCTGTGGGAAGAGAAACATAGTCAACGCTTCAGTTTGAAAACCCTTCGTCAGAGACAGTCAAAGGGTTCTGGCGAAGGGAACATGATGAAGGGTTTCAACACGAAACTTTAACTCTGTTTTCCTTCCCACAGATGCAGCCTGACCTGCTGAGCACTTCTAGCATTTTCTGTCTTTATGTACTTGGATCATATTTGAATACTGCATCCTACCTGCTTTGGATGAATAAGTGTCAATTCTCTGTGCAGAGCCAGTTTACAGCAACTGTTTATATGAAGATGAATTTCTGTGAAACTCCCTCTCACTTGGACAGACATCATGTCTTTTTGGGAAATTGGGAAAATACACAAAGGAGAGAAGATGGAACCTTTGAGGAGGTTCATGTGCTGGGAGTTAGATGAGGAAGGATGAGAGGAAGCTCATTCCCAGCATAGATCTGTTGGGCTGAGTAGCCTGCTTCTGTACTATAAATGCTCCCTAAAACTAAATCTTAGTTTCCTGCAAGGGAGATGGAAAGGATCAAAATTTACTAAATCATAGGGTAGTACTGAAGTAATGCTTGACTCCGAGGAATTGCCTAAGATTAAGAAGACTATCAAGTTCTCTAAATTGTATTTTCAATCTTATGGGGATGTGTGTGCTTAATTTTCCAATTTTTAAGTATGACTGTCAAGTATAGGAAAAATGACTTCAACCTTGGCATTGCTCACAGGCTGCTAAAACTGAAACCTGCTTCCTTAGCTAAACCTTTGATTAACTAAAAATATCAAATTATGCATGGTCACAGCCCTGTGAAGCCTCACTGGACATGTTACAACAATAAAAGTGCTATATAAATGCAAGTTGTTATTGTTGGGGTGTGGTGACAGCAAGACTGCAGGTAGCTTGCCGTAGTTCCTCTCTCCTCTAACCACAGCATGGCTTTGGGACATGGCAAAGAACATTAAGTCCCTGTAAGATCAATGGTGCACAGCAGTGTTCAATAATGCAAATGTGAGACCGTATCTCACAGTGAATTTGTTTGAGACCTAATTACTTTGTGTATATATCTTAAACAACAACAGGTTGCACTTGGTTCGAAAGAATATTTGAAGTTGCTCAATGATAAAAAAATTTTAATAATGTGGTTAATAGTGTTCATGATGGTGACGGACTTCAGGAGTACCAGGACTGCCACACATCAGGGGCAACTTGGCATGGATCTGTGAGGAGTAATGCATTTTGGAATAAATAACATGGGGAACCTAAGTGGTTCTGTTTTATGGTGGGTGGGTGAATGGGGGTGTTGCTCTTATCAGAGGGACTTGGAATGCATGTTCAGAGATCACTGAATGTGGCAGTGAAAGTTGAAAAAGCAGGAAAGAAATTCATGCCAAACATTTACAAGACTCTGATCAGGCCTTGGTTGAGGCACTGAGCCCAAATCCACCCACTGCTCTTTAGGAAGAATGTCAGGATGGTTTTATTAGGAAAATACCAAAGATGAGGGAGCTCAGTAGGATGAGATAGTGGAGAAATTGTGACTGTTTTGCTTAGAACTGAAAAGGTTAAGGGAAGACCTAATAAAGTTCTAATAGGACAAGTAGTGAAAATTATATCCATTGGCACATCAAAGGTCCTCAATTTAGAATGATTGGCAGAATGATTGTAGAGGAAGTGAAGATTTTGTGTAATTCACAGGATTGTTAAGATCCTGAATGTACTAACTGAAGAAAGGAAGGAATTGAAGCTCATAGATGCAATCACAAGGAAGGCACAACAGCGTTTTTACTTTCTTAGGATGTTCGGCTTGTCACCAAACACTCCAACAAACTTCTACACATGTACTGTTGAAAGCATCCTGACTGGTTGCATCATGGTCTGGTACGGCAATTCAAATGTGCAGGAATGTAAGAAGCTGCAGAGAGTCATGGACTCAGCCCAATACATCACAGGGACGTCCCTCCCCACCATCAAAAGTATCTACAGGAGGCGCTCTCTCAAGAAAGCAACATCCATCATCAAAGATCCCCACCATCTGGACCATGCCATCTTCCCGCAGCTACTATTGGGTAGGAGGTACAGAAGCCTGAAGTCCCACACTACCAGGTTTAAGAACAACTACTTCCCTTTAACCATTCAGTTCTTGAACCAACCAACACAACCCTAATCACTACAGTTTAGCAACACTATGACCACTTTGATCACTTTGCACTAAAATGGACTTTGTTTTTTTTGTTTGAATTGTGTTCTGTCTTGTAAAAATTGTGTTTAATTTATTCTTAATGTATATTTCTGTAGTGAATTCTGCTAATATAATTGCTACGTGTCTGTGATGCTGCTGCAAGTAAGTTTTTCATTGTACCCGTGCAGACGTGTACTTGTGCATATGACAATAAATTCAACTTTGACTTTGGAGTACATAAGAATTTTTGAACCAAAATTGAACAGGTACTTGAAAAGGTATAACTTGCAGTTATTTGCAAGCTCTCATTCCTCAGTTGGGAGGTGAAACATTTCAATGGAATAGACAGCCTTTTCATTGGTTCTGTCTTTGACCTTTGGCATATATTTACTGCTCTTGAGCTCAAAGAAATCAGTTTCAAAGCTGAGGTGTGTGTGTGTGTGTGTGTGTGTGTGTGTGTGTGTGTGTGTGTGTGTGTGTGTGTGTGTGTGTGTGTGTGTGTGTGTGTGTGTGTGTGTGTGTGTGTGTGTGTGTATAGTGACTTTCTGCCTTCACATCTTCATTGCCCGCACAGCTGAAGATCAAACATTCGGGTACGTGCTCTGAGTAGGACGGTACTTTTGAAATATTTCTCATACTGATTTGCCAAGGCTACAGCTAGCACAAAGTCTCATACTTTGCTGGTCACTAAGGGAAGGAGTTCCTCTAGCTCACTGCTGTACTGTGGCAGTTGGTCAGACAGAATGGTAATGCAACTGTTGAGTCTGCTGGGCTTTAACTGAGAAAGTTGTAGACTTGAAACTTTCAAGGCTTGACTAGTAATGACCTGGCCATTTGTACAGATGGTATTTCCATCTCAGGTTCCTCAATGCAAACTGGTCAGCTATCATGAACAGTTTTGTGCAATTTGTTACAGATTTCGCAGTTGACATGAGTTAAGGCTATCAGTAGTGGAGATGATGTCTAATGCAATTGAAATATATTAAACTATACTACAAAGAGAATTGACAGGGAAGCCAGGAATAAAATTTGGCAAGGTAATTCTGAACTGAATATCAAAATATGAGCTCACTGGCACCATCTTGTGTGTATTGTGTGAAGTGCAACTGAATGTTCTCAGATTACTTTTCAGACTGGTACTCCCTAGATATTAAAATCTGACTATTTCTCACCTAAAATACTTTAAAAGAATTTAGATTCCACTCTATATGACTTTTAACTGTATGCAAAGTGCAGTAGTAGTTGGGGACTGTGCAGCTAGGGAGACAGATACTGTTTTCTGCAGGTGTGAGCAGGGGTCACAAAGAGGAGGTATGAGTGGCTGGGGTCTAAACTAAAAAGCAGAGCTACAAAGGTAATAATCCTGGATTATTTGTGAGCAATGTGCAAATTGGTAAACAGTCACTAACAATTAAAGAGTTAAATGCTTCATTCAAAGATTGGTGTGGGAGAAATGGGTTTCAATTCATAGGCAATTGGCATCAGTCTGGGAAAAGAAGGAACTATTCAATTGGGGCAAGCTTCACTTGGATTGGGCTGGGACCAGTGCCCTTGTGAATCATTTAACTAGGGCTGTAGATAGTTAAAGCCTTTAAGGTGTACAGTTGGGTGGAGGGTTCTGGTGAGGGGAAATTTATAAAGTTAAATGACGAAACAATAGTAATTGGTTTATTATTGTCACGTGTACTGAGATACTGTGAAAAACCTTGTTTCACATGGCATCCAGACAGACCATTCCAAACATAAATACATCAATGCAGTACAAAAGGAAAAACAATAACAGAATGCAGAACATAGTGTTACAGTTACAGAGAAAGTGCAGTGCAGGAAGACAGATAAGGTACAAGGGCCATTACGAGGTAGATTGTGAGATCAAGATTTCATCCTTATTGTACAAGAGGTCTGTTCTAGTGTCTTGTGACAATGGGATAGAAGCTGTCCTTGAGCCCGGTGGTACGAGTTTTCAAGCTTTTGTATCTTCTGCCTGATGGGAAAGGGGAGAAGAGAGAATAACTGGGGTGGGACGGGGTCTTTTATTATGTTGGCTGCTTTCTATACTTCTCGAGGCAGCGGGAAGTGTAAACAGACTCAATGGAAGGGAGGCTGGTTTTCGTGATAGACTGGTCTGTGTTCCTAACTCAATTTCTCGAGGTCTTGAGCAGAGCAGGTCCCATACCAAGTTGTGATGCATTTGGATAGGATGCTTTCTATGGTGCATCTGAAAAAATTGGTGAGGGTCAACAGGGACCTGCTGAATTTCCTTAGCCTTCTGAGCAAGTAGAGGTGCTGGTGTGCTTTCTGGCCATAGAGACTATGTGGTTGGACCAGGACAAATTGTTGGTGATATTAACACATAGGAATTTGAAGTTCTTAACCATCTCCACCTCAGCACCATTGCTACAGATGGGTGTGTATTCTGCCTCACTTCTTGAAGTCAATGACCAGCTCTTCTGTTCTGCTGACGTTTGAGGGAAAGGTTGTTGTCTTGTCACCATGCCACTAAGTACTCTGTCTCCTTCCTGTACTCTGTCTCATTGTTGTTTGAGATCTGGCCCATAATGGTGGTGTCAACTGAGGACTTGCAGACGGAGTTAGAGCAGAATCTAGCCACACAGTTGTGAGTGTATAGGGAATAAAGTAAGGCAGCCTTGGGGGGCACCATTGTTGAGGATAATCATGATGGAAGTGTTGCTGCCTGTCCTTACGGATTGCAGTCTGCTGGTCAGGAAGTCAAAGATCCAGTTACAGAGGGAGGTGCTGAGGTTTGGAGATGAGTTTGTTGGGAATTATGCTACTGAAGGCAGAGCTGTAGCCGATAAATAGGAGTCTGACATGGGTGTGTTTGTTATCCAGATGTTGCAGAGGTGAGTGTAGGGCCAGGGACATGGCATTCACTGTAGACCTATTTCGACGGTAGGCGAATTGCAGTGGGTCAGAGTTGCCTGGGAGGCTGGAGTTGATGTGTGCCATGACCAGCCTCTTGAAACACTTCATGGTGATGGATGTCAGAGCCACCGGGCAGTAGTCATTAAGGCATGTTACCTTATGTTTCTTTGGCAGTGGGCTGATAGTGGTCTTCTTAAACCAGGTGGGAACCTCAGAGAGGTAACTGCGAATACTCCCATCAGCTGATCTGTGCAGGATGTGAAGATACAGCCAAAGTCTCCATCCGGGCCAAGGACTTTCCTTTGGTTCACTCTCAGGAAGGCTGATCTTATGTCTGCTATGGTCACTGTGGGTACAGGTGCATTGAAGGTTGTTGGGGTGGGTGTTGTCATTTCATTGAACAGTGCAGCAAGCAGAGTCTGTCGGAAAGGGATGGAGCGTACAAACATTAAAGTATGCCTTGAATTAGAGACAGAGCTGGGAGAAATGATGTGAAGGCAAAACTGAAGGCTCTTTATCTGAATGTATGCAGCACTTGCAACAAAGATGATAAGATATCTTTATTAGTTACATGTACATCGAAACACACAGTGAAATACATCTTTTTGCATAGAGTGTTCTGGGGGCAGCCCGCTAGTGTCGCCACGCTTGCGGAGCCAACATAGCATGCCCACGACTTCCTAACCCGAACGTCTTTGGAGGGGATCAAGTGAAGTGTATGTAAATTTGCTGATGATAAAAAAGTGGGGAGCAATGTGGATTGTGAGGAAAATAAAGAGACACTTTGGGGACATGGTTATAGAATATGTGGAAAAATATGAGGCCATCCACTTTGGTAGCAAAAAACAAAAGAAGCAAAAGTACTTTTTAAATGGTGAGAGATTGAAAGGTGGTGTTTATAGGCTTCTGGATGGCCTTGTACTTGAATCACTGAAGTTAGTGTGTAAGTACAGCAAGCAATAGGGAACAAATGGTATGTTGGCCTTGATTGCAAGAGAGCTTGAGTACAGATTTCTGCAATCATATAGATCTGCTGACACTGCATCTGGAATGTTTTGTATAGATCTGGTCTCCCTACCCAAGGAAAGATTGACTTGTGATAGTGGGTGCCAAAGGTTCACCAGATTGAATCTCGGCATGGGAGTGTTGAACCTATCAGTCAGAATAAGCAGGCTGGGCCTTTACTCTCTTGTGTTTAAAAGGAAGTGATCTCATTGAAGCACACAAAATTCTTACAGGGCTTCACAGGATAGATGCAGGGATGATGTTTCTCTTGGCTGGGGTATCTGGAACCAACAAATAAGTAACCAGCCATTCAGGACAGAGATCAGAAATCTATTCATCCGGAAGGTGGTGACTCTTTGGAACTATCTGCCCAAGAGGTTTATGGAGACACAGGTGGTCAGTATATTCAAAATGGAGATTGATATATATTCGAATATTAAACAAAACAATCTATACGAGATTGGAGCAGGAAAGTAATGCTGAGAACATAGAAGACCACAGCACAGGAACGGGCCCCATGATGTTGTGCTGAATAATTAAACTAGTAATTAAATGGCAAGCTGTAGTAATCCCTTCTACCTACACAATGTCCATATCCCTCCATTCTCTGCACATTCGTGTGCTTACCTAAGAGCCTCTTAACACCTCTATCGTATTTGCCTCCACCACACCCCTGGCAGTGCATTCCAGGCACCCATCACTCTCTGTGTAAAAAAAAACTTGCCCCACATAATTCCTTTGAATTTACCCCCTATCATCTTAAATGCATGCCCTCTGGTACAAGACATTTCGACCCTGGGAAAAAGATACTGAGTGTCTATCTATGCCTTTCATAATCTTATAAATTTCTTTCAGGTCTGCCCTCAGTCTCCACCGCTCCAGAGAGAACAACCCTAGTTTGTCCAACCTCTCTTTATAGCACATGCCCTCTAATCCAGGTAGCATCCCGGTAATCCCCTTTTGCACCCTCTCCAAAGCCTCCACAGCCTACCTCTAATGGGGTGAGATAAAAGATCAGCCATGATCTCATTGAATTGTGGAGCAGGGACAAGGAGACAAATGACCTATTGGTATTGGTTTACTATTGTCACTTGTACCGAGGTACAGTGAAAAGCTTGTACAGTTTTTATACATGTCAATTCATTACACAGTGCAGGTCAATTAATTACACAGTGCAGTTACATTGAGTTAGTAACAGAGCGCATTGAGGTAGTACAAGTAAAAACAATAACAGTACAAAGTGTCACAGCTACAGAGAAAGTGCAGTGCAATAAGGTGCAAGGTCACAACAAGGCAGATCGTGAGATCAGAGTCCACCTTATGGTATAAGGGTACCATTCAATCTGAGTCCGGGAGTCGGGTCCGCTTCACAGTTGTTCCTGGAGGTCGGAAGATCGCCAGCCCTGTAAGAAGACTTAAAAGAGCAGCATTAGTAATAGTAAGTGACATAGAGTTTAAGTTTAAAAGTGTAGAGCTATTATAGTAAGGGTAATGAGTAGATCTGTAGAGAGCAGCTTGCAACGAGTCACCATGCTCCAGTACCATCTTGCTTAAGGTATCTACTCCTGTTTTTTTATCTCATGTTCTTATTTTCTTCAGTATCTGAGGTGGTGGCTTCAAAAGTTGAATTGACCGATGAGGTACTTTCTTCATCACTGCCCCCACGTTCAACCTATCCAAGTAGGAGATCCTAGCTATTTGCAAGTCGAGGAATTGGGCTGTGGTAAAGGAATGAATGAGCGAAGGAAGTGCATGCTGGTTGTATTTATAGCTGTTAGAATGAGGGTTAGACAGGATGTGAAAGGAAGGATTGAGTATGAATCTGCCATCATTTTTAATGGTCTCTGTGCTACCAGTTTTGGCTACTCTTATAATTGCCAGCTCTCTTTTCCAGAGTGGGGAGTCATTGCTGTGAGCTCTCCACCAGTCTGTCTCTGTTGGCACCACTGCTTCACCATCAGTTGCAAACCATGTTAATGGATCTGTTCCGGTGTGTCAGGATCATGTATGAATAGCTAACGGTATGTAGAAGCTGTAAGTTGTGGTTTGAGGCTGGGAGCAGTGGTTGCCATATCAGGATTACATGGGAGTCCTGACTGATAAAGACTGTGGCTGGGTGAGTGATGTGTGTGCGTAGGATATTGTTGTGCAACAGTCACAGTGTAGTTGTCAACAGATAGAATCTGATGAGATATCAATGATATTGACCACTTCTGTCAGATCATTAAATATTTTGCCTTACAGCATCCATGTCCTTGGGGATTCAGTCCCAGCAATGCCTTCCTCCCGCTCTCACTTAATGATAGACCCAGAGGGCTACCTCGGCCTCCGAGGGCAGATGGCTTGTCTCCTCTCCCTTTGTCCACCAAGGCACCAGAGCTGTGTCAGAAGATCAGGGTTTTCCCTGCCATGCCTGCTCCAAGCTTCGGAGACCCGTGGGTTGAACTGCACCAGCAGTTGGAGGCAGTAAGTGGTGCAGGCCGGCATTAATCATCATGAGCTCAGTTGAGAGAGAAGCTGATCATGAAACCGGGACTGGTGGACAAGCACCAGGTCAATAAATAGTATTGCTAGTTCTACCTGGCTACTGAAATTGTGATAACTATGTGTGTGTCCCGCATCAGGTCAAGAACTATAGATTTATCATGCTTTGTCTCTCCCACCACGTTTTCCACAGCTATGCAATTTAGCCCCCCAAAACATCTGCTTAAACGTTGTCATCTCCTTATTCCTCATGGTAATTTCTCCTACCTCTGCAAGACCCACCTTTAGCAATCTCTCTTACACATTAAAGGTGCTGTACAATTGAAGTTGCTGTGATGACCTGGCCCCAGCAGCTTTAAGTTAAATTCAAGGAGTGCTCCATCTGGTGGCTCAGCTGATAACTGATAAAATGTGTCTGATGAGAAACAGGTTCAAATGTGAGACAATGAAAGCTTGCGCACGCGCGTGCGCGCGCGCACACACACACACACACACACACACACACACTTATCCAACAGATGTGATTAGGTGGAGAACAGGGAAGTTTTACAGATTTTATTTAGGTGTTTCTGATAGCACAAGGGGTTACTCTAGTCCTTCATTGTCGCCTTGACAAAGTGTTGATCATGGATTGAACCTGTGAAGCTTCCTAGTTTGTTAAGTACCACATCATTGCTTTCATCTGTCAACTTGGCTTATGGAAACATAAAAAGGTAGAAATTAGGAGCAGGGTGAGGCCATTCAGCCCTAGGGTCTTGCTCCGCCATTCACCATGATCACTTCAGTACGCTGTTCCTGTTCCTGACTCCTCCTCCTTGATCCCTTTGGCATTAACAAATATATCTCATTGGCACAGTAGCGTAGCGGTTAGCGTGATGCTATTACAGTGCCAGCGATCGGGGTTCAATTCCCATCGCTGTCTGTAAGGAGTTTGTACGTTCTCCCCGTGTCTGCGTGGGTTTCCTCCGGGTGCTCCAGTTTCCTCCCACATTGCAAAGACGTACGGGTATGTTAATTTGGGTTTACAAAAAATGGGCGGCGTGGACTCGTTGGGCTGGAAGGGCCTGTTTCCACGCTGTAAATAAAACTTAAAAATTTAATTTAATCAATCCTCTCATTCCTTAAAGCAAGGTTAGGAAGATTTACATAATTTTGATTGTCTTTTCTGTTAGACATTCACTGTTGCCAAAGTTACTGGTATTTGGCAGAGAAAAATGAATGTTCAGGTTCGATCCCACCAGGAGCACAGCTCTTTCTCAGTATCCTGGTGAATACATCAGCCTTCAAACTGCTTTCAAAAGTGAGGAACTTTTGGAGGACAGAAACCAAAAAGGAAATCAAGTGAATAGCAGTTTGAGGTATGTGGGAGGGTCATGGGGTGATTCACAAGCTGGAGCAAATTGTGAGAATGAGAGGAGGAACGGTTGGGAGATAATCGGAGGGAAATAATTGTAGGGAGTCTGGCCATTGTCACATTACTGTTTTCCGGAGTCTGTTGCTAAATACAAGTGGTTTCTATAATTCCTATCATGGGATAGAAACAGGTACATACTGGCCATGAAATTGTTTTGGTATTGGTTTATTGTTGTCACTTGTCTTGCATACCGATCGTACAGATCAATTCATTACACAGTGCATTGAGGTAGTACAGGGTGAAAACAATAACAGTACAGAGTAAAGTGTCACATCTACAGGGAAGTGCAGTGCAGGTAGACAATAAGGTGCAAGGTTATAACGAGGTAGATTGTGAGGTCAAGAGTCCATCTCATTGTATAAGGAAACCGTTCAATAGTCCTATCACTGTGGGATAGAAGCTGTCCTTGAGCCTGGTGGTATGTGCCCTCAGGCTCCTGTATCTTCTGCCTGATGGGGGAGGGGAGAAGAGAGAATGACCCAGGTGGGTGGGGTCTTTGATTATGCTGGCTGCTTCACCAAGGCAGCGAGAGGTATAGGCAGAGTCCATGGAGAGGAAGCTGGTTTCTGTGATGTGGTTCAGGATACCCCAAGGTCAAAAAAATTGTATAGCTGCAAATCCTATTTTACTCTAAGGACGTGAAAAGTCCAATATAAATGTAAATTTTTAATTCATTTTCTTTCTCTCTATATAAATGCATCCCAGCTCAGTATGAAATATCTGCTCAAGTGTTGAAAATCAGTGCCTGTGAATTTACTGCAGTTGCATTGGTTCAAAATCGGGGAAGCTCAAGTATCTGAAGGGGTTTACAGTTGACAACGTATTTCAGAAATGTGGTGACTGCAGTGATATGGGAAGTGTGGCATCTCAACTTGCTCACAGAATGAAAGAAATAACCAGATAATCTCTTTTACATTTATGTCAGTTAAGCAATAACTTGAGGATCTTGGGAGGTATCTCCCTTTAGAAGTAGTGCCTTAGGATCTTTGATATTTATCTAACAGGGAAGTCAGTTTACTATCACTTTCAGAAGCTTCAGTTCTGACAGTCAGAATTCCCTTATTGCACCTTGTACACAGTTGAGCCTCTAGAGTGGGACTTCAATTCATCATCTTCCAGTTTAGGTGTAAGTGTTATCTGCTAAGTGACAACTGGTGCTTATGTCAGAAAGAACAGTGGGTTACAATGACTCTACTTCAGATTTCTAAACAAGTGGATAAAAATTATCTGCACAGACCACAGATCTCAAGGCTAATTGTTAACCCTCTCTGCCCAATAAAAAACAACACAATGTAGTAAAAGTGTTCACAGGATTCATCCATCATGATTCCATTCCTTCCTAAGTATTAGCATTCTGGCCTAGATTTTTCAGCAGGACACTTGGGGGTATATAAAGGAACATTCAAGGGATATGAAAATTAATACATAAAATTATTATTGGTATTGGTATTGGTTTATTATTGTTAATTGTACCAAGGTACAGTGAAAAACTTGTCTTGCATACTGTTCATACAGATCAATTCATTACACAGTGTATTGAGGTTGTACAGAGTGCATTGAGGTAGTACAAGGTAAAAACAATAACAGTATAGAGTAAAGTGTCACAGCTACAGAGAAGTGCAGTGCAGGTAGACAATAAGGTGCAAGGTCAAACAAGGTCGATTGTGAGGTCAGAGTCCATCTCATCGTATAAGGGGACTGTTCAATAGTCTTATCACTGTGGGACAGAAGCTGTCCTTGAGCCTGGTGGTATGTGCCCTCAGGCTCCTGTACCTTCTGCCTGATGGGCGAGGAGAGGACAGAGAATGACCCGGGTGGGTGGGGTCTTTGATTATGCTGGCTGCTTTGCCAAGTCAGCGAGAGGTATAGACAGAGTCCAAGGAGGGCAGGCTGGTTTCTGTGATGTCCACAACTCTCTGCAGTTTCTTACGGTCCTGGGCAGAGCAGTTGCCATACCAAGCCGTGGTGCATCCAGATAGGATGCTTTCTCTTGTGCATCAATAAAAGTTGGTAAGTGTCAAAGGGGACATGCCACATTTCTTTAGCCTCCTGAGGAAGTAGAGTAACTGGTGAGCTTTCTTGGCCATGGCATCTACGTTGTTGGACCAGGACAGGCTATTGGTGATGTTCTCTCCTAGGAACTTGAAGCTCTCTCAAACTTCTTGACCTCACCACCGTTGATGTAAACAGGTGCATGTACACCACCCACTTTCTTGAAGTCAATGACCAGTTCTTTTGTTTTGCTGACATTGAGAGAAAGGTTGTTGTCATGACACCATGTCACCAAGCTCTCTATCTCCTTCCTGTACTCCAACTCATCATTATTTGAGATACGGGCTACTACAATGGTATCATCTACAAACTTGTAGATGGAGTTAGAGCAGAATCTGGCCACACAGTCATGAGTATACAGGGAGTAGAGTAGAGGGCTGAGGACGCAGCCTTGTGGGCACCAGTGTTGAGAATAATCGTGCTGGAGGTGTTGCTGCCTATCCTCACTGATTGCGGTCTGTTGGTCAGAAAGTCAAGGATCTAGTTGCAGAGAGAGGTGTTGAGTCCCAGGTCTCGGAGTTTAGTGATGAGTTTGCCTGGAATTATAGTATTGAAGGCGGAGCTGTTGTCAATAAACAATAGTCTAACATAGGTGTCTTAACCGCCTAGATGTTCCAGAGATGAGTGTAGGTTCAGGGAGATGGTGTCAACTGTAGACCTGTTTCAGCAGTAGGTGAATTGCAGTGGGTTGAGGTTGTCGGGGAGACCAGCCTCACGAAGCACTTCTTGAAGATGGATGTCAGAGCCACTGGTCAGCAGTCATTAAGGCATGTTACCTTGCTTTTCTTTGGTACCAGGATGATAGTGGTCTTCTTAAAACAGGTGGGAACCCCAGATTGAAGCAGGGGGAGGTTAAATATGTCTGCAAATGTCCCCGCTAGCTGATCAGCACAAGATCTGAGCACACGGCCAGGGACACCATCCCGGCCAGATGCTTTCCTTGTGTTCACTCTCCGGAAGACTGATCTTACGTTCTCAACAATGACCACGGGTTCAGTTGCATTAGAGGTGGTCAGGGTGGGTGGTGACAATCCACTCGCCTTCTGTTCAAAACACGCATAGAATGCATTAAGCTCATCAGGAAGGGATGCGCTATTGTTAACTATGCTTCCAGTCCAGTTATAATTGCATATGGACAACAAGGGTGGTCAGGGCAATATTGGCAATGTAAAAAAGTTAACAGTGAAACAATAAATGAAAAGAGGAGATTATGGTGTTAAATATTTTTCACTGTATTGTAATAGAAGAAGCATACTTGATAAAGTCCCTTGTGCTAAATTTATTATTAGCTTTATTATTAAAAATCACAAACAAAAACTTAAAATGTGTTTCTAAAACCTCAGCATAGAGGGACATATCAGCCAGGCTGCCCATTAACTGTCCAGTGAGCCTTTTTGTATTCTTTTCAAACATTGTCTGTATCTTCAGGTATTTGCTTTCTTGTCTGGCGAATCTCTTCCTAGCACCTGAATAACTAGTTCCCTCTTCATCTTTGCCTCATCATCTACCTGTGGTCTCACTATGAGACTTACCCAGCCTCTTAGTGAGAAAACCAACAACTTTACTCATGGGGCTGACACATCTAGATTTCACACCAGGATCATTCTTAGCTGCTAAGATGTTGACTTCATTCAGGAGCTGACACACACAAGTGCTCCCCTAGCTGAGGCCATCATCCAGACCTTCTACACTTGTTCCAACCACTTCCCTAACCGTACTATCATTAATATTTCTCTCTTCAATTCCCAAAATGTTTGGGGCAGCTATGGCTTCTTTGTTAAAACTGTTAGCTTAAGTTGAAGGCAAAATTATTGACCTGGCTGGGAATTTGATACCAGGAGATGGAGGGTGGGGGTAAGTGGCAAAAGTGGCTGGTGATGCCCCACAGATGTGTGCTGAAGTGTTCACCATATTTGTAAACAGTATACAAGATGGGATAGAACATCAAGGACAGATGTGGTGCAAGCAATGCAGATGAAGTTATAGAGGTATAATGGGATCTATAAATTAAAACAGTAGAAACAATGAATGTCCAAAGACCCTTGGGAACTCATGCATATGGATCATTAAGACATTCAGAATAGGCACAGAAAGCAATTAAAGGGGTTAATTGCTTTTATATTTAAAGAGTTAGAACACAAAGAGTAGGAGTTACGTTTCAGTTAGACCAGAACTGGAGCTCTGTAAGCAGTTTTGGTTAACACATCTTCAGACAAATACTCTGGCCTTGGAGGGGGTATCGTACAGGTTTATCCGCATGATCCGTGGACTCAAAGCATTAAAAGAGATAAGATAAGATAAGATATCTTTATTAGTCACATGTACATTGAAACACACTGTGAAATGCATCTTCTGCGTAGAGTGTTCTGGGGGCAGCCTGCAAGTGTCGCCACGCTTCCGGTGCCAACGTAGCGTGCCCACAACTTCCTAACCCGTACGTCTTTGGAATGTGGGAGGAAACCGGAGCACCCGGAGGAAACCCACGCAGACACGGGGAGAACAAGAAGAGATTACACAAGGGGTGTATTCCATGAAATTGAAGGTTAAAGGATTCATTTGATTATTTTTCAACAGTAAAGAAAACTCCTATGAGTTCTCTCATGTGCTTCAGTGAATGAGTTGATGATGACTTGAAGCCCAGACTCTGAACATGCACATGAACACTCATCTACTGCATGCAGCATCTGGACTATTGAGGTTGGGGCGATCCTGGTTCTAGACTGTACCTACGGAAGGTTGAATAGTTTCCCATTGCTTCCATTCCTTTAGGAAGATTGCTAGAGGTGAGGTATTGCGGCGATATAGATTGAATAAAAATGATGCAGCCCTATTTGACATAAGCCCTCACTGAGATTGGCGCTGTTGTGGACCTGTTGGTTAAGATCATGCCAACATTAAGCCATAAACAAAATGAGGACACACTTCCCAGCTGATGGAGTCAAAGACTTTAGTGAGGTTGAGAAAGGCCATGAATGTGCTTCTCCCTACACTTCTCATGAAGACGTTGAGTGGTGAAGATTACATCAGAGACGGATGGAATCCAACCTGTGATTTATGGAGCAGCTCTTCAGCCGGGAGGAGGTTGGTAACTTGGATGGATATGCTTATCCATTAGTCCACATACAAACTTATCCCTCAGCACTCAATCCAGAAACATACCTAAGTTGCAAAGCCAGGGCAGATCGTTCAGAGCAACAATTGTCTCTCTTGATATCTGACTGTGGATTCCAAAATTAGACTCTCCACAATCTCTGGTTCTGTTAAAACTATTTTGTAATTTCTCTGTCATTTTGTTAAATGGAATATTGATCACTGTACAAATATATTTGACAAAATGTTGCGTAAGTATCTGGCTCTATTTCTTCTAAGAAGGTAGCCTTCTCATATTAACGTATGGCCTCATACCAAGCATCTTTCCCTTTTCTCCCTTTCACAATAGTTATTTAACTGAAGAAATATTTCCATCATTTCAATGTACAGATTGAAGGGCTCCAGTGTTTGCCTTAACTATCGAGATTTCTGATATAATAGACCAGTGACTGACTTATCATTTTCCATTGTCTACCACTTCAACAATTACTACTTCCAATTTTTTATTTGCACTCTATTTTGAAGTTTATACCCTTTTACCCTTGGGCTCAAATCTGTACCTCCACAAGTTACCATGAGCTTTACAGACTCACCATGCCAAGGCCATCACATAGTCACTTGACACCTTCAAGGGCTTCATCAGTTTCAATAGCTATGATTCTTCACTATCCTCATCGCCGGTGTAAACGACATGAACCCAGTTGGTTCTTAACCTCCAACAAAGTCTGTTGAATTCACATGGGATATGAAGAGCTGAAAACAATGTAGCTTATTCATGGGTTCTTCTTAGATAGTGTCTGGAACTTTCCATAAAACATTGCTATGACCCGACACAATCCTTAAAGGGGTTACAGCCTGAAAATATTAATCATTGTTCATGACTAATATTGCATATACGACACCGCAAGTCTCATATGGAGCTCCAGCAGTAACTTGATGGAGTGACACAAAGATACTGGTTGATAAGATTAAAGCTCGTGGGAACTGAAGGCAAACTATCAGCCCGGCTGGGATATTAGTAGAGAGGCTGGAGTCAGAGAGTGGAGATGATCAGCAAGATGTGAAGAGTGACATCTCATTGGAATCTCTGTTGAAACCTCACCTATTCTCCATGTTTTTAAACAACTTAGAAAATTAGGCAGAAAAGCAAAATCCATGTTTGTGGGAAATGTAAAGTTGGCAGCAATGTAAGCGGTAGGGATGGAAGCATTCGATTACAGAGAGGTATTAATAGATTGGCAAATGGGCAAATCTGTGCCAAATGGATTTTAATGGATTCAAACGTAAAGTCATCTACTCTGGACCTAAGTAGGGCAGAAAAGGGTAAATATCATGTTGAACAAAATAGAAAATAGAGAATATCTATGTACCTTGACCGTTAAGCTATCACAGATAGGTACTGAAAATAACTTAAAAGGCCAAATGGAACTGTCCTTTAGATAGAAACTCCTCTAGACATACAGTAGAATGTAAAGGGGGAGAGAAGATAGGTTGCAGCTATACGTAGCTCTGATTGGACTATACCTGGGATACCATGAGCAGTCATTGGTTTGTCCCCTTTGACTCTCACCAACTTTTACCGATGCACCATAGAAAGCATCCTATCAGGATGTATCACGGCTTGGTATGGCAGCTGCTCTGCCCAAGATCGCAAGAAGCTGCAGAGAGTTGTGGACACAGCCCAGCGCATTACGGACACCAGTCTCCCCTCCTTGGCCTCTGTCTTTACCTCTCATTGTCTTGCTGTAGCAGCCAGCATAATCAAAGACCCCACCCACCCGGGACATCCTCTCTTCTCTACTCTTCCATTGGGTAGAAGATACAAGAGCCTGAGGGCACGTACCACCAGACTTAAGGACAGCTTCTACCCCACTGTGATAAGACTATTGAATGGTTCCCTTATACAATGAGATGGACTATGACCTATGACCTCATGATCTACCTTGTTGTGACCTCGCACCTTATTGCACTGCACTTTCTCTGTAGCTGTGACACTTTACTCTGTACTGTTATTGTTTTTTTTACCTGTACTACATCAATGCACTCTGTACTGACTTGATATAACTGCACTGTGTAATGAATTGACCTGTAAGATCGGTTTGTAAGACAAGTTTTTCACTGTACCTCGGTACAAGTGACAATAATAAACCAATACCAATACCAATACCCATACCAGTCCTGGGCCCCTTCGAAAGGGTATGTTGGCATTGAAGGGAGTGCAGCATAGATTTATTGGAATGATTACTAACAGAAAGGAATGATTTTTGGTTGTTTCTGAGTCGAGGACCACAGGGAAGAGTTTAAAAACTGGAGTCTCCTTTCAGGAGATAATCTGTAAGCACTTCTTAAAGGCAAAGGATAGCAGATATTTGAAATTCACTTCCACACTTGCAATTGATGTTGGGTCAATTGGCAGGTAAATTTGCAACCTAGAAATTTTTGTTAACTAGAGGTATTAAGGGAAACGGGGAAAAGATGGTACATTCAGTTGGGTCACATTGATTGTGGAAATTGTCTCAGGGGGCTCACTGACCGACTTCTCATCGAATATACCTAAGTCCCTTATTAAACCAGTAAGATGGTAGCAAATTTGGTGTTGTTTTACACACCCGGACAGAAATGGACTTCAATCATTTTGACCATTCTCAACTGAAAATTAAGAATTCCTGTGGTATGTTGTTCTATGGATCCCGATATTTCTGTGGGAGTATATTTTATTTTCTGCTTGCTTTTTAAGATTTTATTACACAAGAACAGATGTACTCACCTTGTTTGTACACTTACAGTATGTGCCGTCACTCTTGCTGAGTACCTTTGCTGGAGTCTTGCTGCTTAAAGTCAGTGCAGCACTTTGTATAAATAGTTACTGTGCTTCAAACATAGTTTATTGGCTTTGAAGTTCTTTGGGGATTTCTGGGAACATTGATAAAGTCACGGTTCAGCTGTGGATAGCTTAAGTATAGCTGCTAATTTACCCAGAGCATGGCCCTACAAGCAACAGACATCAGTTTTAATTGAGAAGTACTTAATAAATGACTCTTTCTTTCTCCAAACACTCAGCTCCAAATTGCATTCCAGATCTTTATGCAACATTTCTCATTCATTTTGCTGAACTAATTGTTTCTGGAACATGGATCCATGAAGCTTTAATTCCACTTACCAACAGAAGAAAGGGGACTGATTCTTGAAATAAGACACTTCAATCCAATGAGATTTGTTCTGTTGTGACTTCAAGATTCAATGATTTGAATACAATGAAATGCAGACTAGGTGACCATTTTGCAGAACACCTGTGGTCTGTCCGTAACTGTGACCCGCGTCTCCCCATTGCTGGTCACTTCAACTCCCCCCCCACACTATCACTGATATGTCAGTCCTCGGCCTTCTCCACTGCCAGGAGAATTCCAAGTGCAAACTGGAGGAACAGCACCTCATTTTCCATCTTGGAACCTTGCAGCCTAATGGCATGAACATTGAATTCTCCCACTTAGGTAATCCCCACCCCCTTTCCCCACAACTCCACCCCCCCCCCCCCCCCCCCCACCATCGACTTCAGAAGTATTACTTGATTGTTAGCTTAACTTCATTGTTTGGGAAAATATTGGAATCAATTCTGAGGGACAGTATAACTTTTTATTTAGAAAGACACAGTTTAATCAAGGACAGTCAGCAAGGATTTGTTACTGGGTTCTTGTCTGGCTAATTTGATTACATTTTTGTGGAGGGTCGAAAAGGGAAGTACATTTGTGGATTTCTTTCCACAAGATCTGGATGGCAGGCTAGATAAAAATGTGAAGGGCCTGGTCTCCAAGGGAAAATGGCAAACTGGATCCAAAACTGATTCAAATCCATAATGTCATAGGCAAACATACACAGGGTATAGATACCATAAAAACTAGCTTTTTGCAGCAGCAGCACAGTACATTACAAATATGACAAACATAAGTTAACATAAACTTAACATAAATTATACATAACTTACACGACAAAGTAAACTTTGTCGATGAAATGCCGAATCTTCTTAAACTTCTAAGAAAGTAAAGATGCTGGCACTCTTTCTTCCTAGTTGCATCTACATGCTGGGCCCAGCATAAATCTTCTGAGATGTTGACAGCCGGGAACTTGAAGCTGCTCACCCTTTCCACTGCTTATGTTTGCCTGACTTCCCCTTCCTAAAGTCCACAGTCGGTTCCCTGGTTTTGCTGATGCTGAGCTAAGGTTATTGTTATGACACCACTCAGCCAGCTGACCTATCTCACTCCTGTACACCTCCTTGTCACCATCCATGATTCTGCCAACAACAGTGGTGTCACCGGTGAATTTGTAGATGACAGTGGAGCTATGCTTAGCCACACAGTCGTAGGTACAGAGAGAGTAGAGCAGGGGGCTAAGCATGCGGGCCTAGGCCCATACTGAGGCAGGAGTTGATTTGAGCCATTACCAACCTCTTGAAGCACTTCAGTACAGTGCATGTAAATGCTACTGGATGGCAGTCATTGAGGCAGGTCACCCTGCTCTTCTTGGGCACTGGTACAACTAATGCCATCTTGAAGCAGACCTCAGAGCACAGAAGTGAGAGGTTGAAGATGTCCCTGAACACCCCAGCCAGTTGGTCAGTGTAGGTTTTTAGCACTCGACCAGGTATGTCGTCAGGGCCTGACTTCTTGCGAGGGTTCAGCCTCCTGAGGATGCTACGGCGTCAGTCTCCAAGACTGAGATCACAGGGTCGTTAGTGCTGTGGGGACTTGAGTAAGTGTGTTATTATTTTCCCCCTCAAAGTGTGCATAAAATGCACTGCTCATCAGGGAGTCTTTGCTGTTTATGCCATTCATTTTCACCTTGCAGAAGGTGATGGCTTGCAAGCCCTGCCACAGCTGTCAAGCATCCGCTTGTGTCTTCAGCTTTGTCCCGAATTGCCTTTTTGCTCCCGTGTGGTTGACAGGTGTATTTATGGTTGGACACATGTTGCCAATGGGATTCTATGAGGCTCGGTACTTATCTCATTGCCTTTTGTGTATGTGTTAATGATTGATACATTAAATGAAGGGGACATGATTACGATTTTTCAGATTATACAAAAATTGTCCGAAGTGGAAAGATTTCAACTTCAGGAGGATAGGAATGGTCTGATTACTGGGGCAGAAAAGTGGCAAATAGATTTTGGTTCAGAGAAGTGTGAGGCAATGCATCTGGGGAGGTGCAAGAGGTTAGGGTAATATGCAATAAGTGTCAGGATATTGAGAAGTGTGGACTCCCATGAGAACATCGGTCCCAGTCCTGCCTGGGTATAAGGCAGCCCATTTGCACAGGTCCCATCTTCCCCAGAACTGGTTCCAGTGTCCCAGGGATCTCCGCACCATTTCTTCAGCTACGGATTCATCTGGTCTATTCCCTTGTTCCCATACTCACTGGCAGGTGGCAATGGAATTAATCCCTAAATTACTACCTGCATTTTAATTTATCTTCTAACCCCTTACATTCATCCAAGAGGATCTTATCCCTTTTTATATTGCCTCACAGAGTCCCAGAGCACTTAGAATTGGTGAGGTACCTTTGAAGTGTAGTTGGTAATCTACTGTAGTGTGCGCAACATCCATTCTATACACAGGCCCCAGAAAATACATTGTGATAACTGACATTATAGTCTGTTTTTGTGATTTTAGTTGAGTGATAAATATTGGCCAGGACACATAGGGAACTCCCCTGCACTTCCTCAGGTAGTGGATAGTACACTGATAAAAGTTTGAACAAATCGCTAATATTGTTGATTAATCCCACGTTTGCATTGATTGCATCAGCCACTTTTTTATAGGTACGCCTTACAGTGCTATTTTCATTTCTGTCTTTGATACCCATCTGGGCAGGCAGTTTAAAGTCTTATCCAAACCGTGGTGCATCTGACAATGCAGCACCCCTTCAGCACCGCACTGGCCCTGAATCAAATCTCCAGAGTCAAACTTGAATGCACAATAAAATTAAAGCGGGGATGGGATTGTGTAATCCTTTGTGTGTTTGCCAAGGTGTATTTATTGTGCTTTGCATCTGTTTTCTTCCACTGTGGATTTTAATGCTGCATTAAATCATGCATTTCTTAGTCATCTCCTTATTGCCGAGTCTGGGAGTTGACCAATGCAGTTGACATTTGGGCACAGTCTCCCCGCCCACGGCGTTGTTGGGCAGCTGATGTGACGCTGCGCTCTCGCTTGACTGTCATATGATCGCCGGCTGCGGAGCTGGAGGGGAGGCAGAGCGGAGCAGCAGCGGGGGAAGGAGCCGGGGCTGGAGCCGGAGCCGGGCGCACACACATACATATACGGGGATGAGCATGTTGGTGCTGATCAATAAGCTGCTGGACTGGTTCAAGTCCCTGTTCTGGAAGGAGGAGATGGAGCTGACCCTGGTTGGCCTGCAGTACTCGGGCAAGACGACGTTTGTCAACGTGATAGCGGTACAGTCAGTCAGCATCTTGTAATTCACCCGTGCCTTTCTTTTTTTATTCATCGCCCCGATAGATAGAAGGCGAGTAGCTTCCCGCCCACCCCACCCCACCCCACCCCACCGATTTCAGGGCAGAGCCACTATTTTTTTTTGGCCTTTTCATTCCTCCCCGCTCCCTGTCATTGAGAGCCACTCACTTCACTTTGCAGCGTGAAGCCCACTTCCAGCTACCCCCTCATGTGGGTGGGAATCACTCCGGACCGGCTCCCCCACCGTGGTCTGTTAGGGTTGGGTACCTGCCGAGGGTTTGGGAGGAGCCCAGCTCCCCTGAATCATGTCTTTGCCATTGCAAACCTCTCCTGCGAATGCAGGGTTATCATCATTTCCTGTGCAGTTTCTAGCTCTGTGCTTGGCTTTTCATTTCCTTTTAAAAAAAACATTTTTTTTGCCGCTATTAGTTTGTTTTAAAACAAGATTTTTTTTTCTCTACCTCCCCTCACGCGAAGGACATTTTAGATGCTTGTGCGTGAATTTTTTTATGTGTACACACACACTACTGTCATGTGTAGTATGGCTGCACCAAGTCTCCTTGGGTTACCAAAACCCTTCCCCACGAAATTAAAACCCTTGAGTCAGTCTTATTATGTATAATACATTAGTAATATCACTGATTTTTGCCTACAAATTCTACAGCTGAAGTGATGCGTTAGAAATTAATATTTGCATCTGTTCTTCCTTTCAACATGCCCAGATTCTACATTAATTAATTTAAATTTTATTTTCGTATCTTAGTTTCCCTTTGATTGCCTTAGCAGTGAAATGCTTTCCCATTTCCCAGCAAACTGAAATGAGTCTTAATTTCTAATAATTATGCTGGATGTGAGGAATAGAAATCTTCTTGTCTCTTTAAAATTATAAATAAAAGTTTATCTTGCTGCAAAATTCCTCTTCCTCTATTCACCAAACAGGTTATGCCAAAAGAGTTGACCCCTCCCCACCTCTGGTGCTCAGTACGTGTACAGTATAATTGAATAAAATCATTACACTATGACCACGAGAGTAGATCAGAGGCTGGGTAAAATCATTGGTCAGATTTATTAAACCCCAATATATAGAATTTTGAAAATGTACAAAATCAATAATTTTTTGAAATTCATTTTTGGGATGTTGACATTGTTGGCAAGGCCTGCAGTTATTGGTCATCCCTAGCTGCCCCTGCGTTGGTGGTGTTCTGCCACATCCAGCTGCTGTGGTCCTCCTGGTGAAGGCACTCCTAACGTTGCTGCAATGTCAGGAGTTCCAGGATTTGGACTTGGTGACAGTGAAGGAGCAGCGATGACTTGTACCTTGTGGAAGATGGAAAGGCTTTGGGATGTCAGGAGATGAATCACCTTGGGTTACCCAGCCTCTGACCTACTCTTGTAGTCATAGTATTTAATTGGCAGTTCCAATTGAGTTGGATGAATTGGTGAGCCCAGGAGTTTGATGAATTCCTGACGTGAGATGAGAGTGACTTCCAAGTCAGGATGGTGTGTGATTTGGAAGGGAACCAGCAGGTGGTGGTGCTTGCATGCGCCTGCCGACCTTGACCTTCTTGGTGGTAAAGGTCTGGGAGGTGCTGTTGTGGTAATCGAGGTGGGGTAACTGCACTGTATTTTGTAAATGCTGCGGCAGTGATGGAAGGAATTACTGTTTTAGGTGGGTGGGGTATGAATCTAGCAGCTGCTTTCTCCTGGCTTATGTCAAGCTTCTTGAGTTTACGAGAGCTGAACTTGTTCCGGTCGGTGGAGAATATTCCATTGCACTCCTGACTTGTACCTTGTGGAAGATGGAAAGGCTTTGGGATGTCAGGAGATGAATCACCTTGGGTTACCCAGCCTCTGACCTACTCTTGTAGTCATAGTATTTAATTGGCAGTTCCAATTGAGTTGGATGAATTGTTGAGCCCAGGAGTTTGATGAATTCCTGACATGAGATGAGAGTGACTGTCCTTGATGATAAAGCAAGGGTACTAGGTAATGGCATTGAATATCAAAGACCAGTGGTTAGACTTGTTGGTGATGATAATTGTCTGGCATTTGTTACTTGATATGTATCAGCCTTTGCCTGGATGTTATCCAGGACATAGAGACATATGTCACAGAAACAGGCCCATTGGCCCCTCTGTCCATGCCTACCATCAAGTAACCATCTATACTAACCCCATTTACCAGTACTTAGTCCGTAGCCCTCTATACCCTGGCAAACCAAATACTCATCTTCAATGTTGTGAGGATACCCACTCCATCACCCTTTCGGGTCTAGATGCATTGCAGGCATGGACTGCTTCATTTGCTGAGGAGGCATGAATGTTACTGTACACTGTACAATTATTAGTGAATATCCCCACTTCTGATGTTGCTGATGAAACAGCTGAAGATGGTTGGGCTTTGGACACTGCCCTGAGGATCTGCTCGAACTACGTCCTCGGCTGGGATGATAGACCGCTGATAACCACAAGTATCTTCGTTGTGTGAGGCATGACTCCAACCATTGGCGTGATTTCCTGTGATACCCATTCTCTTCAATTTTACCAAGATTCCTTGATGCGGTAGCTGGTCAAATGCTGCCTTATTGTTAGGGACACCTGCTCATCTTGCTTCCTGGAATTCAACTTTTTGGTTCCCAGTTGGACCAACCCTGTAAAGAGGTCTAGAGCCAAGTGGCCCTGGTAAAACCCATATAAGTAATTTCTGAGTGTATTATTGGTGAATGTGTGCTGTTTGGTACCACTGTTGATTACACCTTCCATTACTTTGGTGATTGAGAGTACACTGATAGGGTGCTAATCAACCAGCCTGCATCTGTGTTGATTTTCGTGAGCAGTATTGTATTTGCAAGTCTTGTTACATACTGGAGAAGCTCTGCTGGAGGTGCAGCCAGTTCTGGGATGTATGTCTTCAGTACCAGAGCTAGGATGCTGTCTGGTCCCATTGCCTTTGCTGACATAGACTTAATATTTTAGAATCCATTTTGTATTGTATTTCTGAAATGGAGCTTTGCTAACATATTTTACATGAACTAGATAAGATTTTAAGTTGTTATTGCTCAGTCTAAATGAGAGAGAAATTTATCAATTCTCGCAAAGAAAAATAAGATCTGTAATGTTAATCCTCCTGTCTTTTATCCTTGTGACCCCACCAATGTTTTCTGTTTTTAGTGCAAATAATTATTATTTTATATTAACCTAGCAGTGCTTTCATTTTTACCTCTTCTTGAGAATTTTGCTGAACAGAGGTGGGGGTGGGGAAGAGAAACTGGCTGTCTGGACATTCTCATTATTAATTGACTGTGACTGTAGTGAACTATAGATTCTCATCCTTCTCAAACTGACTGCAGCCTTTGACACTGTTGACTACACCATTCTCCTCCAGTACCTGAGTTCTGTCTTCCAGCTGACCAGGACTGTCCTCATCTGATTCCATTCCTCATTGTCTTCTTGCAGCTGGAGAATGAAACCAAGAATCGTTTTAGGGCATTTAGTTCTACGTTACCCCGTGTTGTGCCTTTATACACTCCCAACCGAGGAAATTTAGTAAAGCTCTTCTGAAACTTAACTGACAGGTTTTGTGAGAATGACCTAATGGTTTTCCTTCCAGCTTCCCCAATTATGTGGCTGAAGTCATTCTGTTGGTGAGGCCGGTTTTGCTGATTGTATGAGCATTTTGCTGCTGGTTACCTTTGCTGAGATCGGCACCATGAAAGCTGCCTCCTTGTGAAAATGAACACAATTTATAAGAAGCTTGGTGGGGGAAGTAAAGAATGGGTGCCTTTGCATGTAGTAAATGATGCACTCCAACAATGCTGCTTTGTTGATCCAGTACAATTGTTCTGTGATAGATCAGTTCTTTTCCCTTCTCTGCTCCCACATATATGGCAGTAATGCAAATGGAAGATAACTATATTGTGTGTTTCACATTTATTTTTAATTTCCTTGCTTAAATCTGATAGGTGGTTCAATATGACTACTCATATCTTTGCATGTGAGGGAGATTCTTTTGCAAAGATGCCTTTAAATTGTGAACCTTCTTCATAGTGTAACATAACTGGAGTAACATAATGAGGCAAATATGATTCTAATTCTTTTGCAGATCAAAAGATTTGTGCAGAGTAAAACTTTCAGTGTTAATGGCAAGTGCCTCTCAACCCTCAGTTTGTCTTCCTTCATGTACTCATCAGCCTACTGTGTCTTCCCTTTTTAACTAGTGAGTGTCTCATGACATTGATTATGAATTCTAACCCAAAAATATCATCAAATGTCTACTCAAACCAAATTATAGGCAGTCCCTGGGTTATGTAAGTGTTCTGTTCTTGAGAACTGTACATAAACTGATTTCCTCATGTCAAAAACGTCTGTTTTTAATAGTAAACCATATCGTATCGCTCTACGTGCACTAGCTGTAATTATTTCATTGAATAATCACCCAACATTTACCCATAATTAAACTAATAGGATATGTACAGTATCCAGTCATTAATGAGTACCATGAAACACTTTAGTAATAATTACTAGCTTAAAAAATGCTTGCAAAATGTATGGAAGAATTTGCGTAAAGTTGGATTTGTAACCCAGGGAGCCTCAGGATCTTACTTAGTTTTTAGAATTGTTACCTTGGATCTAACTTGCTTTATTTGTATTGCATTATCAATCCAGCAGTTCATGTTGCTTCTCCATTTTGTCTGTTGAGTTCATTTTTCATTAATCACTACCAATGTTATAATTTTTTCAATGATTTGTTCTTGGAATGTAAGCAACATTGGCAAGGCAGCATCTGTTTATCCCTAACTTGCTTGCTGTCTGCATTGTGCATTTCCACTAGTGGCGGAGTCACAAATAAGAAGACACATCTTAAAAAAAAAACAAAAGGGCTGGTCATTTAAAACCTAGGTGCGTAGAACTTTCTTCTCTCAGATGGTAGTGAATCTCTGAGAGAAGAAACTCTTGAAATTCTCTGCTCCTGAAAGTGGTGGAGACCAGATCATTAGGTATATTTAAGGTGGAGATTGATAAATATTTGAAAGATGGAGGAATTGAGGGTTATTGGGAACTGGCGCAGAAGATGAGTTGAGGCCAGCACAGATCAGCCATGATCATATTGAATAGGGGCTGAGTGGCGGCCACCTGCTCCTATTTTGTTGTGTTGATCTGTTCTTGTGCTTATGGTTGTTACCACTTCTTGGTAGTTCATATTGCAGGGTTATACTGGCCTGCACCGGCTCTTGTGTTTTACCTTTTGGGGTTTAGGTTTCACTAGTGACTTCAGTATGTCATCTAGGGTGATGCTTGAGTGTTGCATTGTTTACAGTATCTTTCTCAGATGAGATTTCAAACGGTGGCTCAATCTACTTTCTTAGACTCCCATGACGCTGTTTGAAATGGGTATCTCTGCCTGTGCTACCGAAAATACATTTGTTTGCGTTTCACAGTACCTTGGCACATGCGGACTGGTTGCTTTACTCTACAAGTTGCAAAACTGCTTTCCTGCTTCCTGCTTGAACAGTTGGCTGTGTATTCATTCACTTTGGCAAGATTAACAACCATGGATATCTTTCCCTTGTCATATGGTGTTAAAACATCCTAAAATACAGTTGTGTAGGGTCATTACGTTGCTCTCTCTGGATTACAAATGGCATCATGTAAAAGATCCCATGAAGTGGATAACTCCTAGTTTTTGGTCAACATTTTATAGCCAGTCGATCAGTAAGATCTGCATTGTCAATGGCCACAGAGTATTGGCAGTAGAGTTGCATTCTATTCAGTGTGCCCAGATGGTTAGAGAAAAGTGGGAAATTGAAGCTTTCCTTTTATTAATGTTGTCAAGGAAAAACGTATCTTGTATGTTTTCGGTAAGAGCTCGAATTATCAACCTGTTCTCTTTAATTGTGCTTTTCTATCAATGGCTTTCCTTTTATGTCCCTTGATATCTCGTAATCAACTCTGAAATCCTGAATTCTTGAAATATACTTGAAATCACAGATTTTGACAGCCTATTTATTTTCTTTACATTATCAAAACCTAACCTTGAGGACTATTAATGTGAATCCCTCAAATGCCTATCAAGTATCAAACAAAATTTACTTCACTTTTGTAGTTTTTTTTCTGGTTAGTTATTGCTTGTCATTTCAGTCCATTTTTTTATACCCACATTTCCTACTGAACTTTGCAGCATTATTTCAAATATGGTTTTCTTCTACCATATGATATAAATAAACTTGGGCACAATTTTAATTTGGCTTGTTTCAGTTACCCGAGACTGAAACGATTTTAGCTTGATCCATATTTAATTAATGAGATTACAATTGTGTAAATAACATGGTATAAATTACTTAGTGTTATACTAGTTGTTGAAAGTCTGGGAATGAGGCAGTATATCCAAGAGAACCAAGATAATCTCTTACCAGACCCCTTTACTAAAGCTAATTTGGCAGGCTTTCTTCTTCTACAATACTAGGTTGCTTTCTCCTGGACTCTTGTCCTGCTCACTATTGAAGTAAGGTGGAGACTCAATTCAAAACCTTTCTCCCCCAGCTGTGGGAATCCAGCTGTGGGAATTGCCTTGCTGTATAAATGCGCCCTTGGCTTCTGATGGGATAGGGAATAACACCTCGACAGATTTTTGAAAAGGAATTAGCACAAGCCATGCAGAAGCATTGGATATATAGTGGATGGATCATGTTGATCACATTCTATCCATCAAGGATGTTTTGTGAATGGCTTCTAGAATTTCAGTTATTGATAGAATTGGAAGGGAATGGGCAAATTAAAATTTTAATTGAAAAATGTTACATTACAAGCTTTCAGAACATGTTTATGTGGATAATGAGATAAAGAGTTTCTTATAATAAATAAAATTAATTTTATATGCGAAAGCAGAATCCAAGACCACTGCTCACGAATACCAATTAATTTGAGATAACACCTTCTCTGTTGATTTTGTTTTGGAATCGCATTGAACTGTTATAATTGTATTGAAAGCAAAAAGCTGTCACTGATTGCCAGAATAGAAAGGGGATTATTTATTTGAGAAATTCAGCCCTGGTGAATTTTTAGCTTGGGTGGTGATGGAGGAAAAGAGTTTTTTTAATTGGTGAAATTGATTGTAGTATTTAAGTTTTGAGATGGTAGCACATCGAGGATCTGGAACATTGTCTTTGCCTGAAATTGCAGGTTTCAGTCTTTTGTGAATTAAAGCATCAAGTTGGCACCATGTGTATGTGTAAATGTTGCTCAACCATTCTGGATGCTATTGACTACAGGCAGTATGTAAATGAAGGATAAGGCCGGGGTTAAACTGTAAATGACTGTCTAGGTAAATATTTAGCTGCCAACCTTGATTCACAAGTAATACTCTTGTCTGAGTTAAAAACAAACTGCTGGAGGAATTCAGTGAGTCAGGTAACATTCACGGAGGCAGAGAAATGGTTGATGTTTTGGGTACTGTTTCTTGGGCTTCAATGGAATAGTGCAGGAGTTGAGAGTGGGATGGAGAATTGAAATAACAGGCGACTGGAAGCTCAAGGTCACCCTTGCAGATTGAATGGAGGTGCTTTGCAAAGTGTTCACCCAATCTGTTTGGTTTTCACACTGTAAGGGAGACCACATCATGAGCATTGAATGTAAGACACTAAATCAGAGGATGTGCAAGTGAAGTGTTGGCTCCCTGGATGGTGGGAGGGGAAGAACAAAAAAAGGGAAGGAGTTGAATTTCTCATGACACTTTCTGTTTTGTTTGGGACATGATTGAACATTGCGGATCTGTTTCTATCCTTGAAACATGAAAAGAATGTTGCTGTTATAATTATCAATGAAGGTGAAAGACGACGAACAAATGAAATACCTGAGACTTGCCTTCTGTGAGATTTTGGAGTTCATTCTCTGAAGCTTTGGAGAAGCATGGATTGCTGAGAACCAGTTGGATTTCACTGATTGAGCCTTTTTGTGCTTGCATCAGTTGATGAGGCTTAGTACAACTCAAGATGAACAATTAGACTCTTCTAGATTCTTTCAATAGTTCAATTAATGATGTGGAAAAAATAGAAAACTTTGTTTTACTGCAAGTGATGTTCCAGAATGGCAGAAGTCATCCATTTTGCTGCAGATACCAAGATATAGTTGACTAAAAACCTTGTTGATGCAGCCAAATTAGATAATGAGATATTTGAAGAGTTGGTAAAACTAGATGAACAGTGAAACTAGATTAAGAGCCAGAATCGACATCCTGCTGAAAGTAAAACAGCTTTTGCAGCTGACTTGATAAAATTGTTATAACGCTACAACAGTTCTGAGGAGTTCTTGGTGATAAATATTTACATTGGACTCTTGCAAAGCAGACATTTGGGATATTGGAGTAAGTATAACATCTGGGATAGAAACATGAGAGACTGCAGATGGTGCAAACGACAAGCTGAGTCCAGATGAAGAGTTACGACCTGAAATGTCGACTGTCCATTTCCCTCTGCAGATGTTGTCTGACCCGCTGAGTTCCTCAAGAAGCTCTTTATTTTTGTTTCACTTGGGATAGGATCAACTTGGAACATTTTTCAGAAGATGTGGACAGTTTGATTCAAGGACTGCCAGGTATTGTAGTCCGCCTTGATGAAGTGTTGGTGTCTGGAAAGACAGCAGGAACACGGAGAATCTAGAGGGAGTACTTTGATACTAAGGGACAAGAATATCTCGGAGGAAAGACCAAGCATGTCTTTGCTGTCACACGGGTAGTCTCGCTTGGTTATAAGATAGATTTTGAAGACTTGTCCATCTGAGGACCAGATTATTACAGTTTTGGATGCACCCTATCCAGCAAACTTTGTCAAAGACTAATTAGGACTTCTGAACTACTAAGAATGTTTCTTGCCACCATTTAAGTACTTTATTATGACCTCTGCACAAGTTACAGAATAAGAAATCAATGTGAAAGTGGACAAAGAGAGACAAAGCTCCATTATGAGAATCAAAGCAGTTGCTGCTGAACTGAAATGTTCTTCTTCATTGGATCCAGCAAAGCAATGTTCCTGTGATTCATTACCTTATGGCTTTGGTTAGGTTCTACCATGCTATATGGAGAGTGCGCGTGAGTGATTACGTGCTTACTTTTGAAAGGGACTTTAATGCAAAACCAAAGAAATGTTATTCACAACTATCATCAATGGAGTGATGAAGTTTCATAAATTTAAGGTTGTTATGGACCACAGTCCTCTAAGTATTTTTAATGTAAGGGGAGAGCTACTAAGGCCTCAGTTATTGTGCAGAGATGGCCATTAACGTTGTTTGCATGCGATTCCATTCTGCAGTACAAGAGCAAATAGTACAGTCAAAATGCAGATGTGCACTGCCATGTGAGACAAAAATAGTTGATAAGATTGCATCATTGGTTGAGTACATTAATAGTACTCCGGTCGCAACCCAACATCTTGCGTTTGTGATAAGATGTGACATCAGCCTCTCCTGAGAACACATGGAATGGAAGGAGAATGTGAAAATAATACCTTATTACCATTTTACAGTTTAAAAAAAAATCAAGCACCCAGAATGGTGTGATTTTTACAGAGGATCCAGAGTTGTTTCACCAGTTATTCTGAAGTAGTTGCCATGGATACCCAGGAATATCTTGTTGCTAGAGGTTTTGGTTGGAATACATAAACATTTGGAGGATGCTGTGGAGGAATGTAAAAATGTAAGCAATGTCAGGAATGTTGCAAGAGTTCTCTGGTAGCTCCTTCTCAAATCCTAGTCCTGGCCAAACAAACCTTGGTTAAGGATACATGTGGATATTGCAGGATAGTGTATAGAAGTAAGATCAGTCGTTGTAGCTACTCATCTAAGTGGATAGAGGTTACCATAGGTACTTCTATTGCTTAAGCAACTCTTACAAGGTTGCAAGACTACGTATAGCAGAGATCTTTCTCAGAGTTGCTTGTGATGGATCTACTTCACTGGTTTTGAATTTGCAAAATCAGGCATGTGTGCAGCTGCAAACCATCCAGCCTCAGCTGGTAGGAAGGACAACTTGGTCAGTGAAAGATGGGCTGAAAAAGATGAGAGGTGAAATCAAGACCAAAGGTGTATGTACTTCTGTTGCTTTTGGAATGCACCAGGTAGACCTGCAGTACAAACATTTGCAGAGCTCCTGATGGGCAGACCTGTCAGAACACACTTGAATTTGGTGAAACCAGACCTTAGCACTGTGTTCCAAACAAGTGAAGTAGAAGGAACAGCGTGATGCCAAAGCTTGTGATCAACTTTTTACAGGATAGATAACTCTTGATTATCTAAGGATGCTGAAGGGAGTCCCTCCAAGGAAAATGTAAGAACATAGATAAAGCAATAAATGATAATTTATATTTTATTAAATTCAAGTTTCTTTCATTTGATTGTTGATTCATTTGCAGAAAGATTTTCTTAAGGTATGCAGCACCTTGCTGCTCTGTGTAATTGAGCATCATCTCAACACGCAAAGCCTACACTCTGAGAAATCCATTGCTGGGAAATTGGATCCTCCTTCCCTCCATGCTGTTATGTTCAGATCCATGTGGTACAAATGTTATTGTCAAAAACAACAACTATCCTGATTCATAATAATCAATGTCTAATTCTTTTGTGTCAACATTTTCACCTCTATCCATTTGCTGCACAATCCTGCTGGCCCCAAGTTGTTGTTATTTCAAGCCTCTTGAAAGATTTTGCCCCATGGTCTGATCTACGTGATTGGATTTACTACATTCCATTTCCTGGGCCTTCATAAATTGCACCAAGAATGTTAAAATTCTTCCAAAAGGAGTTTTAATTGTTTCCCTTGCTCACAGTCCCGATCAGTAATTCCTTTTAATGCATGCAATCAATTCCTGATTCTTGAGTTGGATTACACAAACACATCTGATGGTAAAATGTTGACAATATTGAGGCTTTCATGAGGCTGAGAAGGGGCATTATCAACCAATAGGGCATCCTTTTTTGTTAAGCCCTTTGTTCCTTGTATCCAAGCATGCCTGTGAACAAATATCTTGTTTAACCAGTCCTCAGAAATGCCCACCCTTGCTGATTTCTGGCAGAAGCAATCTATTGACATACTAATAATTTCAATTCCTTTAAGTGAGTGTGTATTTTTTCACTTTGCCAATTGCATACAGAGTGAGCTAATGTGAGCCAGTTGCATTTACACAGCACTTGGGTAATTGCCTCTCTTTACTACTCTTAAGACACATTGTCCTCTTGAATTGTAAGCTTTTTTGTCAGTAAACATTTTCAATTTTATTTGCATTATAAATTTGCTCTGGTTGCCACCCTTGTTTTTCAATGAGTACTTTGCGTTCTTCTCAGAAGTTTTCAGTAGCCGACCTGTCTGCAACTAACTTCTCCACCTGAATGCTGATCTCATGGATGTTAGGTCATTTTTTTTACATTGAGACAAAGTACTAATATTTCCCTCTATTCCCAGAGCATGTTATAAGAAACCATTGCCAGTTTAGCACAAATAAGTAGATGCTGGTGTACCTTCACCTTTTTCGTTGATTGAACCATTCCAGTATTGCTTTTCCTAAATCCTCAAATTACCTCCTTGATTTTTTTTATATATATTTGACACATCACCTCAAAGAAGGGCTAATTGAGTAAGAAATTGGTATGGTCTGTTTTTTTAAAATCCTGAGCCATCTGTTCACTGATTCCATATTCTGCTGAGAGTTGTTTACAGTAGTTTTGAACTTCTCAAGCTTTCAGAATTTTACTTCAGTGGTGAAAACTACACTTCTGCTTACAGACACATTTGCACTAAAGTTCAACTCTTGGCTGCCTTGTTTGTGCAAATACCTTGGGCTTCAAAAGTTTAATAACAACTGTACTCTAATACACTACTGTATGCTAATTGTACTTGCTTTACTCTAAATATAATTGTCATGTTCTTTTTTTTATTCTCTGGGGGGTATTAAACTTTGGAAGTGTGGACTTTTTACCGAAACAATGCAGATTCTCTTTCAAAGCATAACTTTTCCAACAGACTTACTGAACGAGAGTGCACAGTGCTGGGGTTTAATGTATTGGAATGGAAGGTGGTTCCTAACACAAAACAGTCAGCATAAATGGGTCATTTTCAGATTGGCAGTCAATAATTAGTGGGCTGCCACAGGGATCTGTGTTGGGACCTAAAGCACTTATAATTGAATGTTATGATTAAGATGAAGGGACCCAGTGTACTGCAGCCAGACTTGCTGAAGATATAAAGATAGATGGATTAGCCAGTAGTGAAGAAGAAGCAAAGAGCCTGAAAAGAGATAATAGGCTGAGTGAATAGGCAAAAAGTTGGCAGATGGAGTATAATTTGGGAAAATGTGAGTTTTTCCTCTTTTGGAAAAAGAATGAAAAAGCAAATAATTATTTAAAGAGTGAGACTACAAAATGTTGTGGTACAATGAAATGTGCCAGTTATTGTACATGAAACACAAAGTTGGCAAGCAGGTATGGCAAATAATTGGGAAGAATTACTTCATAAAGTATTGGCCTTTATGAAAAGGGGTATGGAGTATAAAAGTAAGAAAGTTTTGATGCACTTTACAGGACACCAGTGAGGCAGCACCTAGAGTACTGAGTACAGTTCTGGTCTCCACTTAAGATATACTTGCAGTGGAGGCAGTGCAGAGAAGGTTCATTGCTACGATGAGAAGTTGACACAGAGGTTGAGCAGATTTGGCCTATATTCATGGGGGGGATAGAAGAATGAGAGGGATCTTATTGAAGCATACAAGGTTCTGAGGGGGATTATCAAGGCAGATAAGATATCTTTATTAGTCACATATACACTTCACTGTGTGTTTCAGTGTACCTTTTACGTAGTGTTCTGGGGGCAGTCTGCAAGTGTCGCCATGCTTCTGGCGCCAACAGGGTGTGCCCACAACTTCCTAACCCGTACGTCTTTTGGAATGTGGGAGGAAACCGCAGCACCCAGAGGAAACCCACACAGACACGGGGAGAATGTTTGCCCCATTGGGGATATTTAGAACTGGGGACATAGTTTCTGGAACATTTAAGTTGGAGATGAGGAGGAATTTCTTCTCTCGGGTCCTGAAAGTTTGGAATGCTCTACCCCAGAGAAAAGCAGAAGTATTTGAGGTCTTTGATCTACAAGGGAGTTGAGGGGTGAGAAGAGAATGAGGAGGAAATAGAATTGCCAAGGTTGGATCCACCATGATCTGTTGAATGGTGGAGCAGACTCAAAGGGTCTACTCATGCTCCTGTTTTTTATATTCTAACACAGGTTTTTCCAATGAGTCTTTGAAATCTCCCACAGTTAACCCGCTAGCTGGTGAACTAGCCACTGGTAGCTGAGTGTAGACTATAGTGTATTTGTATGAGATGTCACATGAGGGACCCGGTTATTGGACCCGTCATTGATTGCACTGGACTAGTTACATTTGTGGTTTGATGAAAGTGTTACTAGTACTACCTAAAATGAGATGCATTGCAATTTTCAAACAAATCTGATGAGGATTTGCCAGAATCCAAATCTTCTTCAACTGCTGTGGGGAAGGAAGATGCATCTTGAAAAATGTTACCACCTATTGTTGAGGTCAGAGAGCAAATTGAGTTGTATCATTTGGCAAACTGTAAGGACACCATCAGATAGATTGAACTTGTGTAAATGGGAATATTAATTTATATACTTTTGTTAGGGCTTTGTATTTTCTGATGGGATATGTATGTTTTCATCCACGTTAAGGGGGAAGAGGTGTTTTCCTTTAGGAGATGATATTCCTTTAAAAGATCTTGTGATTACTATCAATTCCCTTGAGTGGATGGATGACAAATTGCAAATAAATTAGTTTTGCACACAGAAGCACATGTTAAAGCTGCTGAACTTTGAGTCTTGATATAACCAGAGTGGTGCTATCATGGTAGCTACAGTATCAGATGAGGAGAAAGCTGAGGCTCCGTCTACTGATCAGATAACAGAAGATCACTTCAGCATGATGGGGGGGGGGGGGGGGTGTGGGCTCTGGGGAAGATCCAGGGCAATTTGCTCTAGTGTGCTGGGTAGATTGACTATGTAACAGATCATCTGTACGTACATTTGTGGAGAATGCAGGCGGTGGATGGAAGGAAAGGAGTTTGAAAGTAAGTCCAGAGATTTTCTCCTGAGAGTGAGACCTGTCATTGCTGAGGATGGGGCAAAAGAAAGCTATTAGCCTTCCCAGGACTGGTGGCAGAAGGAAAGAAATTCTCTGGGAGAGTCGTGGAACTGAGAAATATGGACAGGGCATTTAAGGGTAAAGGATTTTGAATGGCTGAGGCAATTGGTTTGGAATGGAATACAAGCTTGAACAGTAGAGAAACAGAACATGTGTCCAGAACTTCTTGAGAGAAGATGATTAGTATGTTGATCCAATTTTAAAATATCCTTATTTCATTAAATTCTGTATTCGTGATTTTCAAATCCCCGTGACACAGACTACTGCCCATGCCATATTAACCTCTTACATTTTTAGGTTGAAATTCAAAAAGGTGTGTAAACATGGAGAGCATTAATCTTTCCGACCTACCCAATCACGAACAGCTTGTGTAATCTGCCAAGCTTAAAGAACTAACTTTTGAAGTTATTTAAAAAATATTGCAGCTGATTCCACACGGTAGTTTGTATTTTGTAAATCCAACTGCTCTTAACCGTCACAGCTCATTTGTTCACGTTCATAGCTTACTTTAATGCTTCAGTGTTATCCTCTTCTCCCTGAGGATAGTTTGAGGTCATTATTCTACCTGTGGGCTGAGTGTAGCAAAGCTTTTGTTTACTGTACTGGAGTGAACTCATTGATTTTGTTTTACTTTACAATATTAAGTTTCGTTAGAGTTCTGGAAGCCCCCTTCTGCTGTTTGTCTCTCTAACCAAGTACCACTGCCTCCTTGCAACAACAGGTTTGGCTTCAGAAGGGTCATCTGACTAAATTTTATGATATGGTTCCTATAATTGATTTTTGTATCTACTGTTGCCATATCTCGTGACTGTGGAGATTAATAGCTATGGTGCAGCAGTTGTCAGTGAGTGTACAGCACTTGGTACAATATACTTGCAGGATATAGTGAACTGCTCATGTATGCAGTGGGCTAGAACAGACAAAGCTGCTTCAAAACTATAGCTGGCTGTGCTTCACGTAGTTTATACCCTGATCATGTTCCCCTGTTCATGCAGTGTAATGGCTCTTGGACTGGATTCCATGTTTTTACATGCAAGTGAAGACTGTGACACAGAATCTTGTTCATCAGCACATTCATGGCTCAAAGATATTGTGATCCTAACTTTTGCTTAATTTCCCTTGGGGTATCTGTTTCATCATGACAAAAGGAAATCAAAAAGCATCAAGGATTGCTGACTACATCCACAAGGTGAATTTGCAAGACACACTTGACATTACTCTCCCTCACCCAACACCAAACACGATGCTTGCCACCAAGAAGAACAAACGAACATGGATATCACAAGCTTCTTCATCTTTGCTGAGTCGTTAGCTTGTCTAGATTGGGGGTCACAATGAGGTGGGGTTCTTGAGGGTGAAAGAGAACTTTGTAATTTGAAGATCATCTACCTGGAGTGCCATGCCTAGCACGTATTTGGGAGCAACTTCAGCACATAGACTGCTGCAGTTCAGGAGTATGGTTGCCCACCATTTTTAAGGGCATTCAACAATGGGCAATAAATATGGGTCTTCCTTGCCATGCCACAACCTGTGAATGAATAAAGAAACTTCAAATAGTGCAGGTCTTCGGCTAAAAATTTTCCAGGGTGTAGGATAACATGATGAATGTGCCATGAGCGGTGAGCTAGTACCTGTATTTTGTGAGGGCACACTACTCCTCATGAGGCTGAGGGGTGTGTGCAGTAGTTACAGGTCTTTTATGTTTAACACCCTCATAAGCCTTTTTTTCTGCTTGCTCTGTGGAGGTAAGAGAGAGTTTGATGGGGTGGGGGGGGGCGGTTGGTGGGGGAGGGGCTAGGACAGGGCATCATTGATGGGCAGAATCAGAATACTTGAGAGATGGGCTCAGTCACTGAGGGGAGCTTACAGTTGGCTGCTGAAGTGAGATTGTCATGGCCACGATCAGACGGGTGATTTGGGAAGTGTCAAGATGTGACTGGGGCTGATCTCAGTTTGCTCTTCTTGAGCACCTATGAGTTCTCAGAACTGGGGTGGAAGCATGCCATCCTTCATTCTGAAGGACTGCTTAAGAGAAGAATTATTGTCAGACTCTTTAATTGTGGAAGGATCAAAACTCTGAGATTTCTTGCCTCATCCCATATAAGGATGCATGCTTTCCAGTGGAGGGAGGGAGAGGGATTGAGAGGTGATGTTGGATACAAAACAATGAACTGCCTCTGTGTTAGACTGGTATCCTTCAGCAATGCACTTTTCAAGTGTGTACAGTTGACTCTGGAGTAGACCACAGAAAGTTGTCTGGCTTTTGGGTTACATTTCTTTGATATCAACTCTTGTTTATACAACACCTCAATTTTAGCATTTTGAGGAACTTCACAGGAATGTTATCAAACAAATAATGCTGAGTCACAAAAGGAGATGGTGGGGAGGAAACCTACGGTTTTAAGGTAATCTCCCCAATAAATGTTTTAAAACTGAAGCAGGTTAGTTTGGGAATGATCAAGAGTGTAGTTATTTCGGAGTGATCTTTTTTTTAAACCCACCCATCATGTTCAAGACACCAACCAATTACTTGGTACAATCTCACTAAGGTTAACTAAATTAAAGTAGCTTTTAAATTCAGACACCTTGGCTCTATTATAGGAAAGCCAAGTATTTGTTGTACTCTTGTTCATTTATGGCAAGGTCTTTATTGGATCTTAAGACTCCATTAACATGAACATCATGACCCATTTCCCTAGAATCTTTGAAATTTCAGCATAGGAAGAGGCAACTGGGCGTGTGCTATTTGTGTTGTAGTGGATTTATTTATTTGTATCTATTTTCCCTGCCCTCCCCTCATATTCTGTGATCCCTTTTCTCTTTCCACTGTTTTGATTTATTCTGAAACTCCAAAAGTCAGCTGAACTGCATTCTATATTGTAGTAATCCTTCTTGTGAAAGAAATTCTGCAAGACTTGTGCGTTGTGCTGACTTTAATTTGTGTGTCTGCATTTATTTCACTTTGTGCCTACCTGCAAGTAGTTTTATTTAGTGATCAGTGAAACAGCACTTCACACTTGCCTGTACTCAGCTAATCTAGTTGCACATGAAGCTGGCATTAGATGCCTGAAATGTGAGATCTTTTATTTTACATCACTGAGATAAGAATGTAAGAACACTAGAAATAGGAACAGAATTGGGCATTAGGCCCACCAGACTGCGATACCATTCAGTCAGGTCATGGCTAATTTGATCTTTGGGTTCAGCTCCATTTTTCCTGCCTGATTTTGTCCAATAACCCTGATTTCTCTGTGGTTCAAGAATACTTAATGACTCAGCATCCACAACTCTCTGGGGTAGACCATTCCTCTAAGATGAAAGATATCGATAAACACAAAAATGCATAATTTTCTTTAAAGAAAACTAAATTCAGCAAGATTGTGTAAAAATGTACATTTTTATTTCAAGAGTTTGAACGTTGTTGATAGTTTTCCTTGTTTCACATATGAATTCTTTTCTTTTTCTGAACAGTCTGGGCAGTTCACTGAAGATATGATTCCAACAGTGGGTTTCAACATGAGGAAATTAACTAAAGGGAATGTCACCATAAAGGTAGGTTGATGGGGTACTTTCCTAAATCCTCTATACTTAGCAAAACAACATTTTAGTAACGTCTCTGGTATATGCCGTCCTGTGTCGTTGAACAATGTGCCTTTTCAGATCTTGGTTCAGTAACAAACCCTCTGTTCTGTGTAATATACTTGCTTTTGTCAGGCAAAAAAACTTGGGCTAGAATATTTTATGCTACTTATTTGTCCAAAATGTGATTGGATCTTAACAAAAATTTGAATAGAACATAGAACAGTACAGCACAAGGGCAGGCTCTCTGGCCCATAATGTCTGGGCCAAACGCTATGCCAAATTAAACAAAATCTCTTCTGCCTGCACATGATACACATACCTCCATTCCCTGAATATTCATGTCTGCCTAAAAGCCTCTTGTGGTGAGGTTTTGGTGTTAAAGGGGTCTGTAGCCGAGGAGATCCAAGATGCCCCACTTCTTGCAAGTAGGTATGCCTTTTACGTATTTTACTTGGTGTCGACTGCTACCCATCCCTCTTTCTTGTGACAATATCTCGGACCCCATCTGTGTATCTGAACACCAATTGCTTCTCTTCCAAACCATCACTCCAGCTTGATCCCATCAGCACCCAGTCATGCATCTAGCACCCTGATGCCTCTCTAGCTGTCACTTCTCTTTTCCCTCTGGCCCTCTGTGCTTGCCTCTGAATCCTGCCTAACTTCCTCCAGTAGTTGTGCAGAGGCAGGGCCTTGTGTGCATTTGAGTCCAAGGACAATTCTATTGCAAACAACGGCTTGAGTCTTAAGCTTGACAGACTTCGGCTGTTGGGTTTGCCTGTGCAAAACTGTAACATGTCCACCAGGTGTACCCTCCACTCTGCACTCAGTGTGGTGCTGGTTTTGTGTGTCGTTTCAGGAAGAACTTTATAACTGTCATGTGCATGCAGTTCGAGAACCATGAATGCAGAGAGATGTGGTGTGATGAGACCAATTCTGTGCCTACACCTGGCAAACATTCTGAAACTTTGGTTTGTTGGAACCCAGAATAGTCAGGAAAGGAAGCTTTTGTTATACTGCTGAGTTTTTGTCCTGGCTTCTAGGGAATGATGCAACATTGTGATATGGCGTTTCTTTCCAATACTTTGTTCCTTTACTTTAGCTCCTTTCCATGCATTCACCATTAAATGAACTAGCAGTGGTGTACTTAAAAGAAAGTAGCTGCATGGTAAACAGTTCTGGTGATCTTGCATTTAAGGCATGGTAGTGTAGCGGTTAGTGTTCCATTCCGGCCACTGTCTGTAAGGAGTTTGTACGTTCTCTGCGTGGGTTTCCTCTGGGTGCTCTGGTTTCCCCTCTATGCCAAAGACATAAAGGTTAGGAAGTTGTGGGCATGCTATGCTGGTGACAACACTTGTGGGCTGCCCCCAGAACACGCTACACAAAAATTTGCATTTCGCTGTGTGTTTTGATGTACATGTGACTAATAGAGATATCTTATTTGATCTAAAGGGCCATCATATATGTTTGCTTTGAGCTGGAAAAGTATACAAGTTCAAACTCTGGGGATAGGTCTGACGATAAGCTAGAAATATCAAATATTATGGTGACCTCATTCTTCTTTCTCCTGAGCTTCTAAACATCAAGTATCAGTGCATAGGAGGGCCCAGAGTCAAGGACCAGAGGTCCTGAGACTGAAGACCACCAATCTCTGTTGCAGCCTGGTCACAAAGGTTGATGGCTGCTGTGGATTTTGATCCAGTAAACCAATAGAGTTACCAATTGATTTTTAGTGAAGGGTGGCCACTGGGTTATCTATTTAGCACACCTTTAATTTTTTTTTAAAAAAAGCAACCATTTTATTGTAGTGTACAATCTTCTTTCTTTCGTGGTTGTGATCTATTTGTGTTCTTGGATCACAATGTTTCAGCATACTCAGCGTACCATCACTTGGCATTTCTATTGCTCTCAAAGAGCAATGCTGATTACTAGTTCTTCATGTTCATTAATTTAATGCTGCAAATTACACTTCACTTGCTAACATTGATTAAAACCTTGCAGCAAAAGTGAAAAGACTACATTCTTTTCCAGGGCTCACTCCCACCCTCCCTTTTCTGCATTTTTTTTCTCATTTCCTGAAGACCTGACTAGAATATGATTCCACAGACATAATTTATCTTGTGGACTTTGCCTAAATGGCTGCATGTCTTGTGTGCAATCCAGAATACTAAAAGAGCAGCTGAGGAAATAGTGATGCATTGGTTTTCATATAGATTATGGAACAGTTCCTGCAGTCTGGAGGGTGACAAGTGTAACCCCATTATTTTAAAAAAAACAAAGGCAGGAAAATGAGAATGGGTAACCATGACCAGTTTACCTAATGTCAAAAGAAGGGAAAATTCTAAAGTCAATTATAAAGGATGTGTTGACAGGACACTTCGAAAATATCCATGGGATTAGACACAGTCAGCATGGATTTACGAAAGGGAAATTTGAGTTCTACAAGTCTATTGGAGTTTGTTTTTGAGGATATATTTGGTAGGGTAGATGAGAAAGAACCAGTGCATATAGTGTATTTGCATTTATCAGAAGACCTTTGGTAAAGTCCTATGTAAGAGTGCACAAAATTAAAGCACGTGGAAACGGAGAAACTATACAAGCATGGACTGAAAATTGGCTGACAAACAGAAAACAGATTAGGAATAAATGGGTCACTTTTGGGGTGGCACACAATACCTTGTACATTACTGCTGGGCCCAGTGCTTGGGGCCCAGCTACTCAGAGTATCAATGATTTGAATTAGGGAACCAAATGTATTGTTTCTAAGTTTGCAGATGGCACAAAATTAGGTGGGTTTGTGAGTTTTGTGGAAGGTATAAAAAGGCTTCAAAGAGGTAGGGGCAAATTGAGTTAGTGGGTAAATATTGTAGATGTGGTATAATGTGGATAAAGTTATCCACAAGTAGGAAAATACAGAAAGGCAGAGTATTATCTAAATGGTGAGATATTGGGAAAAGTTGATGTACAAAGAGATCTGTATGTCTTTGTACACCATTCACTGAAAACCAACATGGAGGTGCAGTTAGGAAGGTGCATGGAATGTTGGCTTTCATTGCAAGAGGTTTTTGGTACAAGAGCAATTACTATAATTATACAAGGCTTTAGAGAGACCACACCTGGAATATTGTATACTGTTTTGGCCTCCTTACTTAGGATATACTCGCCATAGAAGGTTTGCTGAACTGATTCCTGGAATGGTACTAATCTATGTGAGGAGAGATTGGGTTAACCAGGCCTATATTCACTAGAGTTTAGAAGAAAGAGGAGACCTCAGTGAAATAGATAAAATTCTGATGGAGCTCGACAGATGGGATGCAGGGAGGATGTTTCCCCTGACTAGGGGGAGGGGGGTCTAAAATGAGGGCTCAAGATCTCAGGATATGGGGTAAGACGTTTAGGATGGAGATGAGGCGTTGGGGGATCCTGAGGCACCCCTGCCCCTCCAAATGGCCTGATGGCTTTCTGACAGCTCAAATAGATTTAAATAATTAAAAATACTGTAAAATACATAAAGACCAGAAGGTGAATAAAAACATAACTATCAAGAAAAATTTTTATAAAAGCAAGCCACTTATCCCACCATTGAAGATGGGTGACCTCGTATGAATGGGGCCACGCCACATACACCAGCCATCCCTGGTGTAAAGCGGAAGGGCTAGCTGTTTGAGCACTCTTCTCCTCGTCAACTCGGTGGTAAGTCCATTGGTGGACAGGTGTTTGTTATCTATGGAACTACTGGCCAAAGGTAATTCAATTCGGGCCATTAACTTTTATGCAACCTCTCTGACTGGGATACTGTTGACAGGAGAGGGAAATGTCATTGAGGGAAGACTGGCATCGCAGAAGTACATGTTATTAGTGCTTTGCATGTTATTTTGAGCTTTTGATACTATTGATATTAGAATTCACCTTGATTTCCAATTTCTTTACTGTTTTCCTAAGTTGCATCCTCAACAACCTGATGTATGAATTTATGGCTTTATCCTTCCTCAAGCTGTCCCCTTGGCACCTCTTCTTTCATGCTGTTCTTTTTAATTCTCTGGGGTTTGAAACCATGCATAGTTCCCTTACTTTATGCTTTTTTTTTCTTATATACATTTCTTTCATTTGTAGCTACTTGAAGAGCTGGCAATTGATTTCATGTAACCAACAAAATATTTTGTTTGCTTATAACACAAGTGCACTGAACTGGGAAGAGGCATATGTCTATGTGGATGCTGCTGGGGCAATTGCACTGTGGTATCAGTGGAGTGTATTGTTTAATGAGATGATGTGGCTTAATGAGACAACTTGAGTTATGATGAGTTGGATGGCATTTGATGTGAACTGTTTATGGACAGATGTTTTGCGAAGCCAAGTGTAATCACTGGATGACTGCACTATTGAAAGACACTTCCGTTTCAGAAAGATTAGTTCACCTGAAATTTGAGAAAAATGCTAAAACAGAACTGCTTTGTAAGAAAGCACATCAATAGAATGGTTGACAGGACATAATGACCAAATAAATTTCAGTGGTATGAGAGAGTGCTCACCTTTCAACCGTGAATTCTAAAGATCGTATTATTGTTGTAAAGGCAAAATGAAATGCTTGATTTTTTTTTGTAATGGGAATTGTATTCCTTGGTATCTCTTAAATTAACTCATTCTGCCTCAGGGCCCTTAAAACCATGGAGTATCCTGAGTTTTTCTTTCCACTCAGTTACAGGCTTTTAAAACGCTTTGCATCATTGTAGCTGCTCCTTAATTTGTGTTGTGCTCCTCCCTCCCTTCTTGGCCTCAGTGCTGTCCTGCACTATCATTTGCAACCTCTCTTCAAAATTTCTCAGTAATTGTTTGCAATGGGTTTTAAAAAAAATTGTATAACTTTGCCATTATCTCAATGGTGGAGCCCTTCTTGGCAATATTGGCTCAGTTAATTGGAGAGGTAATTTCAATATAGGGAATTTTAATAAAGCACTGCAAGGGAAATATAGATTGGCTACCTTCTTTGTAGATACAAGGCTTAAAAATAATAGTGATTAATATGGAAAAACTAATTAGCAATATCTGAAAGACTTTCAAAGTTGATAGCAAATCAATAGGCTAAATAGAAAGTGATGAAGAATTGTGAAAGTGTAACTACTTTTAGGTCTGAATATCAGATCCCTTTAATGGATCAGTAGGGTGGGAATATTGGGGGGACCTGGGAAATCCAGATACTAATGTTAAGGAAATGTGAAATGTTCGCATTTGATAGAGAGTGAGCTCAGTTCTCAGTCAGGTTGACTTGGAAATTGAACTTTGCATAGAGAATTTTAGAAAATTCTAGTGAAGCCATTTGTCCAATTTATACCTATGTCGGTTCCTTGAATGTGCAGTCACTCTTACTCCCACGTGCTTGCTTTCTGTCGATGACCCTCTTAAACTCCTCAAGCACTTGCTCTACTCCTGTCTTCAAACTACTTTTGGAATTTGCTTCACTGCCTTCTTCAGGTAGATCCTAACAACCTGAGTGAACTAACTATCTGCAGAGCACTGTGTTGTGAATGTTTGGTGGATTAAATGCCTGCTGTGCTATGCTACCAGATATGAAACATCCTTTCTCCTAAGGAAATGAATAATACTAATTTTATGTATTTTTAGATGGCTGTGCCAAAGAAGAATAAAATAATGAGAATTATCCTCTTTATTAAGATATCAAAGCAATATTTGAATTGGGGATCTCCAGACTTTAATTTTACAGGTATTTATAATTATTCAGACAAACAAAACAAAGGAACTGATACTATAATACTTTAAAAGCCTCAATCCTACTTTACAATCTACCATAGAATCTGAAAAGGATATTGAGTGGAAATTACTTGATAGCTGGATTGAGCACTAGGTCAGCAATAAAAAGCAGGAGATTGTGATTAAAAATAGGCTTAGTACTAGATGAATGGTAGAAAGGTGCGCTGGGACTAATTCTTGGAATCCTGTTCGAAAGGACTTTTGCATCTGTTACCTTTTACTCAATAAGGTAAAAGATACCATAATTTTGTCTTATAATTTACATGTATCTTGTCCGTTGCCACAAAGAGTTGGTGTGAAGTGTATACCATAGTCCTCTCCATGGGGAGGCTCCCAGTTTGGGTGGAAATTGGTCAGATGTACATGTGTAAATTCAAGGGTAGGTAAAACCTTTTCCATCTATGTGGGGTGGAAGCAAGTCTGGTAGCTGTTGGAGAGGATGATAGTTCGCAAAGCTTTCCCATGAAGTGGATTAATTCCTTGTTGTGGGCATGGCTTTACACAACATTTCTCACCACAACACCCCTAACCCCTGCCAGGTCCAATCAGCTTTGCATTTCTATTCTTCACTCCTGCTGCCCTCGGGGATTTAATGGCTCAGTACAATGGACAGGAACATTTGACTAATATTTTTAAGGTTATTAATTTGAACCCTTAGTATATCGGCGCTTGCGTTCTTGCTGAATAGGGCAAGTGAGAAGTAGCAGTGAAGATGGAGGGGAGTATTTGATCAAATGGCTACCTATTTTAAATAGAACACAAGAAAATGTGATCATGACTTTCAACTCCTCTTCTGCACCTGTTCCCCAGCCTTCAATTCCCTGGTATTTCAAAAGTGACTCCTCTTTAAATACTTCCAGTGATACATTTCACAAACTTCCAGGGTAGAAAATTCAGTTTTAAGTGACTGAGCCCCATCTTGGAACAGAGAACACAGAACACAGCCCCTATCTTAGAACATAGAACACGATGTTGTGCCGAGATTTTATCTTGCTCTATCTAACCCTTCCCTCCCACATACCCCTCCATTTTTCTATCATTCATGTGCCTATCTAAGAGTCTGTGAAATGCCTCCATCACCTCTGCTGGCAGTGAGTTCCACAGACCCATCACTCTGTGTTTTTACAAAAAAACAACTTGCTTCTGACATCCTCCCCTATGCCTTCCTCCAATCACCTTAAAATTACGCCCCCTTGTGGTAGCCATTTTTGTCCTGGGCTTCTGACTATATTCCCTCTTTCAAGACTCCCTGACTCACGGAAATGTCTACCCCTGTCATGCCCCCTTAAGATTCACACATTTAAATAAGATCCCCTCATTCTCCTAAATTTTACAGAATACTGAAGGGACATGGGTTAGAAAAACCAGTGCAGGATGAATTGGGATGGGGAAGAGAGGGGAACCTATGAATTGTGACTAAGGAGGGGTAATCGTGCTAGAAGAGGATGAAGAGTGGTAGCTTAAATTGAGAATGGAGAGCAGAAGAGCTGCATGATAAATGGGACAGAGGGAAGGCGATTAACGTCTTTGTATCACTAAAGGCAAGTGAACAGCAAAAGGCTTAATTTTGTTTGGCGCCATTATTCAGCTGCTTCTGATTTTCCAATTTGGTGAGAATTCCTAATTGGTTAGATGGAAACCCGAAATCAGAAATGGGACATCTTAACATTGTTTAGAGGCAAAAGTTCATTGTAATTCCAATATCTGATTGGTATCGTGTAAGATAGTGTCTGATTTTTTTTTTTCGTTTGAGTTGAAAGTTACATTAAGGAAGAGCACCCGGCTTGAGCCTTTAGAACATAGGAACAGGCCCTTCGGCCCACAATGTTGTGCCAGACCTATTACATTAGTGATAAAATGCCCAATTAAACTAATCCCTTCTGCCTACATAGTGTCCATATCCTACTATTTCCCTTGCACTCGTGTGCTTATCTAAGAGCTTCTTGAATGCCCCTTTCGTATTTGCCTCCACTACCACCCCAGGCAGCACATTCCAGGCACCCACCACTCTGTGTGTAAAACAAAAAAAATCCTTTCCCCACACATCTCCTTTGAACTTACCCCCATCACCTTAAATGCATGCCCTCTGGTATTAGACATTTCAACCCTGGGAGAAAGATACTGGCTGTCTACTCTATGCCCCTATTAATCTTATAAACCTCCATCTGATCTCCCCTCAGCCTCTACTGCTCCAGAGAGAAAAACCCAAGTTTGTCCAACCTATCCTCATAGCACATGCCCTCTAATCCAGGCAGTATCTTGGTTAACATTTTTAAAACAATATATAAATGATGCATGTATTGATTGCCTTGGCATTCTCCTTAATCCTACTTGCCAAGGACTTTTCATGGCCCCTCCTGGCTTTCCTAATTCCCTTCTTGAGTTCCTTTCTGGCTTCTTTATAATCCTCAAGTGCTCCGTTTGATCCTAGCATCCTAAGCTTTACATACTTTTCCCTTTTTCTTCTTGACTAAATTCTCCACCTTTCTCGACATCCAAGGTTCTCTTACCTTGCCATCCTTGTCCTTCCTTTTTACTGGAACGTACCTGTCCTGTACTCTGTGCAGTTGGTCTTTAAACACCCTCCACATGTCAGATGTGGACTTGCCCAAAAACAGCTGTTACCAATTAATTCTCCCTAGTTCCTGCCTAATGTTCTCATAATTTGCCCTGCTCCAATTTAATACTCTCCCCCAAGGTCCATACTTACCTATAGCTATCTTAAGATTTGAGGAGTTGTGGTCATTGTTCCCTAACAGTTCTCCCACTGAAAGGTCAGTCACCTGGCCAGGCTTGTTACCCAACCCCAGGTCCAGTACGGCCCCTCCTCTCATTGGACTATCTACATATTGATTTAAGACACCCTCCTGGATGCACCTAACAAATTTTGCCCCATCTAATCCTCTAGCACTGAGGAAGTCCCAGTTTATATTGAGGAAGTCCCAGTTTATATTAAGGAAGTTGGTCCTCCACAACAATGACCCTATTAGTTTTACACCTTTCCCTAATCTGCCTGCATATCTGTTCCTCAATGTGCCAGTGGCTATTTGGGGAGGGGGGGGGGGGTCTGTAGTATAATCCCATCAGAATGATTGCAGCTTTCTTATTTTTGAGTTCTACCCACATAGACACAGTGGAAGAGCCTTCCATTATGTCCCCTCTGAGTGCAGCTGTGATACCACAGGTGGATGCAAATTCTACTGTACTTCGGGACCTGACTTTATAAATGCTGTAGGGAAGTTCTGCAAATTGCCTCTTCACCCTCAAAAGGTCATGAAATGAATTTCAGCTTCCTTGTTCAAGCTGCAGACCACCATTACGTTTCATGAAATCTGTCTGAGGTAATATTACCTATGTTTACCCATTGACTTCCAATCATGTACTTAACTAGACATTTTGGCAGCTTTACTTGGATAGGAACAATCAATGTCATGTTGACTTTTTATGCTGGAAGGCTTTTCCACATCCCATTATTTAGAGTGGAGATGATCCTTGAAGGTTAACTTTGTTCAATATATGCTGACCAGTTCAACATAGTTCAGTGTGCTACTGAACTTGTCATTAAAATGTATACCTATAGCAGAATGCTTTTCCCCAACACCAATATAAGTAGAAGTGGGTGATGAGCATGCTTGGTGGTTAACCTGTGTTGAGAATAGGATCCAGCAAAGTAAACTCATCCACAGAGCTCAAAAGATTAATATCTACTTGTAGCTATTAGAGAACTAAATTCTCATTGCCAGAACTGAGCTCTGTGACATGAACAGGGAGATGGAAATGTGTAATCTTGTGACTGTGAAATTTAATTGAAGAGCACTAAAGAACCAAGGGGTCATTTATAATGAAATAAGTACTGTACTACTTTGAGAAATCTTATCAGTTTTAATCTAAACAAGCACGGTAACCATGTGGATAGTCAGCTTAGTTTGAAAATTCAGGTTTTTCTTTATGAATCCACTGGAATTCTATGAAAGGACTACTGAACTAACAGATAAAGGTTATTCATTATAAGAGGCATTCTGAATTCCAAATACTATTAGCTTTTTAAAAAAAATTAAGGCATGTCAAATGAACTATATCATTTAACTGGTTTAAAATTTAGCTTGACAACAACAAAAACATTAGTTATAAATAGATAAGGATCTCAGGGAGGTATTACAGGGAAATGAATTATGTTTTTGCCGAGCTCTCGGTCCATGAGCAGTTCACATGATGCAAAATGTGCATGGGGTTACTAATATTAGGAATAACAGATGGAATTTTATATGAATTAAGCCATGAAAATGAAAGCAGAGTGAAAAGTAATTTGTATATGCTCTTGGAAAGAATGAGATAAAATGGTGAAATGTTAAATGCAAGAAGAGATTCAAATTTACAAATCTTTAAAAGTAGGAGGAGACTGACATTCTTATATAAAAATAATTCTTAGATGCTGACTTTTATAAATAAGGAAACAATACAAAGAATGTGAAACCATCATTTTCTAGGCAACATTCTGTGGTGGATGATAATTATTTAGTTACTAATAAATAAGTTATGTTGGATAGTCTATCTTTATCTCAAATGCAAGAAAGTTCTTCAAAATGAGAAAAATACTTATTCGGCATTTTGTACATATAGAAGTATGTTGTACATGTTTGACATTATTTACATCTATTGATCAGGGAAATCAATTACATTATGCTTCCGAGCACAATATTCAGATTGATCAAACATCTCCAAATTGTGATCTCTTACAGTATGATGCATTTTTAAAAAAATACCCAAGCTCTTTGTAAAAATGCCAACATCATACCTGATCATATCTTGTTTGTGTGTGAACTTAAAACACAGAGAAATGACTAGTGGGCATCTTACCCCGTACATGATAGTTTGAAGTTTCCTAAGTTGCATGCTAAACTTGAAACTAATTCCTTCCAATGAATTGGAGCAAAAAATGACATCAGAAACAGAATGCTGGATACATCAGCATGTCAGATAACAGTATTAGGGATAGAATCTGAGTCAATGGTTCAGGTCAAAGCCCTATCGTCAGAAGTGGAGAAGCGAGAAGACTGTGTTTCAAGTTGCAGAACGGGGGAGCCGAAGAGAACAGAGAATGTCGATGATTGGGTGCAGACCAAAATTGTCAAGGTGACAATTAGTTTTTTAAAAAAAAACAGCAGTTGGAACAAAATGATAGAGAAACATTACAACTTGAAACAGAAAAGTATACACAGATCTGTGAGGGAGAAAAGGGGGGGTTACTTGAAATTTTTAAAACATGGTAATAAGTGCCAAAAGTTGTAACCTTGGGAGATGCAACCCTTGCCTTTTTACCTTTTCTCTTCCCACCATCCAGAGAACCAAACAGTCCTTCTCTTATTCTTAAAATAAACATTCTCTTATTTTATTCCTTCCAGTGAGTATTTAATTGGCCCTATATCATTATTGATTATTCGGTTTATTTCCTGCTGATGCAGATTTTTCTGTTTGCCTTGTGTGATCACTTTAATCCTGCTTTCTTAACAAGAATTTATTTCTTATTTCTTATTTCTTATGGTTCTATTGTGAAACTTTTAAGGATGCATCTTTGCTTATGTACCATTTAGCACCTTAGAATTACTGAATGGTTACAGCGCAGGAGGCAACTCGGCCCATTGTGTCTATGCTGGCTCTCTACCAGAGCAACTCTCTAGTTCCATCCATTGGCTCATCCTCCCTGCAGACTTATATCTACGATACATTTATCAGGTTTCTTCATGAAAGCTGCAATGGAACCTGCCTCCACCACATCTGCAGGCAGTACATTCCAGGTTCCAACCACAAGCTGCATGAGACATTTTTCCTCGTGCCATTCTTAATTCTCTTCCCCTTCATTTTTATACCAATGACCTCTTGTCCTTGATTCTTCCAACAAACACAACAGACTCTTCACCATCCTTTCCACATGGCTCTCATCATTTTGTATTACTGACTTCAAATCTCCCTTTAACCCCCCTTCCCGAAAGAAAACAGTCCCAGTGTCTTTACTCTGTACAGTACTTGTAACTGTAGTCCCTCATCCCAGGAACCATTCTGACAAATCTTTTCTGGATCCCCTCTAATCTTTTACATTCTTCTATAACATGGCAACCAGAATTGAACACAATACTGCAGTTAAAATTGGACCAGTATTTATAGAGCCTCAGCATAACTTTCCTGCTTTTGCACTCTGTGGCTTTATTTATAAAGAACAATACTGTATATGCCTTTAGTCAGTATGCTTTCTTGGCCTGCCCTGCCACTTTCAATGGTTTATGCACTGTCCCTCAGGCCCCTCTGTTCCTTCAACACTTAGAGAACAGGATGCTTTATTCTACATTGCCTCTCCTCATTCTTCCTACCAAAATGCACATTTCTCCATATTAAACTACATCTGCCACATGTTTGCCTGTTCCATCACCTGGAAACAAACTACCAAGTTTTGTATTGTTCACAAACTTGGAACTTGTGGCTTATCCTTCAAGTCTGCACCACCAGTTTGACTTCTTTCAATTAAAGAGAAAATAAATATATCATGAAGGGCAACAGTAAGATTACTGGCAGTGAAGTGCATGTAGGATCACAAATGATTACAGCTTCCTGAAAATGGGGAACCAATAAGGAAAGGTATGGCCTTCATTAAGCAGGTGGTTATTTAAGATTAAAATCCATCAGTACTGCAGTGTTCAGTCTCAATTTAAAAGTCAGGTGGTCATCATCCTCATGCTCTTAATTTAGGATATTGCAATTTAAGATCCATAGTTCCCTATTTAGCAAAGTCTCAAAGTTAACTTTATCAACCTATAAAAGCAATTCAACAGTGCTACTACATTAGCAAAGTTCTCATGAGTCTGGTTAACCCTCTCTTTCCTTCAGAATATTATGAGCTATTTTGAGTACCCTGAAGGAAGACCCTGAGAATGGTGGAAGGGTACAAAGGATTATTTACTAACATAACATTGGGTTTTAGGAATGGGGATTGATGAGAGGCAAAAAAGGCTCATTCTCTAAAACCTGGAAGGCCGAGAAATTGAGGGGTCCATTAACGTAAGCTGGGAAACTGCACATTGGTCAGAGTTAGCAATAAGGGGAGGTGGTTACCAACTTAACACCATTATCGAAAGAATGAAGGAAGAGATCAGTTTTTTTTAATAAGCAGATGGTTGTTAGATTAAATATCCCAGCAGAAACGTGGGTGATAGAAGAATCCATACATAACTTTTTTTTTACAGAAAAGGAATGTGTGTGAGGAAATGGCAGGGGGTTGAGATGAGTGTGTATCATTTATCAAAGAGATTATTTGGAGGAAGAAAGAATACCTTCATGCAATTCTTGCATTAGTGTGCCAGTGGTAGCAAAATGGAGACTATGGTGCCTGCTATGAGTACTATTAAAATTCAAAGCATCTACACCGTTAATGCACCGTTTAACATAGTAACAGCCTAAAGTTTGCAGGGTGTGTCGTCATTAAAACAGGCAGGGTGTGTCGTCATTCAGTGTACAGTGCTGCCATTTTGGAGCTCCAAGCTGTGTTTAACTTTGCACAACTGACTATGGATTCAGCAGCAGGGAACTCCTTTCCACCAATATTCCTCACACTACCCCCACACCCCACTTTTGTAACGGAATCATCAATCATTTTTTGTGCGAGTAACTCGTTTATGCAGAAGTCTTGAGATCAGCACTTTAGTACTGTCACCAATTTCCCTATGGATTTTTGACACCTGCAAGAAGAATAGAATGCAGCAAAGTTGTGTAGATTTATAGCAACTACCTTTGAACATTTTCTACAAATCTACATAGTTTTGGTGCATTCCATTGTTCTGATGTCTATGGGGAGTAGTGTGACAGCTGGTAAAATGCTTTTGTGCTGATTTCAGTGTTTCTGCACAGATTAGCTTTCAGTTTCCTCTTGGAAATGAGGATGAGAGGAGAAGAAAGAAGACATGGCGATACTTATGGAGCAGATCTCCTACCTGAGCTTCACCAGTGACCAAGGTATGGGACGTCTGCTTTTCACAAAGGAGGCCATCACTGACATCTACCAACTGCTACAGCCACTACTCCACCTCAGAATCTACGGACTGCACTACCCATGGCTGTTGTTGGATTTGAGGGTTTTTAATTAGCTTTTTAACATGTATAGTGTTTAATACACCTCAAGTGGCAGCACAAAGAATGGCCGCTCACTAGTTTATTGGTTCGTCCATCAGGTGAATATGTGGTTTTTTCCATTGGTTGGTTTGGCCACAAGTGTCTAATAGGTTTCCTAATTGTACTATTGTTAGCTGAAGAGCATCTCTTATCTCAGGTGTAAAAGGTGTCATCTTTTTGTTAATCTCTCTCTTGCTCGACTCCTCTGGCCTGAGCTCATCTTTTGTTCACTTTGTCTTGGCTCATCGAAGCCAGTGCCATGTGCTCTGTGACTGTTTCTTTGTTTTAAACTTTCCAATAAAACTTTGAAGCACCAAGTTGTTTTCAACTCATTCCTGGACTCCTGGAAGAACCTGTGGATTCGAAAATAACCGGAACTGACACTGTGGTGTGTTGTGCTACCATCAACTCCATACATAGTGCTTTGAAGATGTGTGTGTCAACTCTTATAATGCAACTGAATCAAAACAAATTCCACTTCTTCAGCAAGTAGCTGTTGTGGGACCAGAGGCAGGTAATGCCTAGTATACTTGCAATAGTCATGGTGCCTTCCTTTCTGTTTTGCTGGCTGTGTTTCAGCTATTGTAACAGGCCAAAAGATGGGTGGTGCCTGATAAGGGTTGTCCATGGACAACATGGCTCGTAATACCAGTTTGCTGCTCATAGGCACTAAATTTATATTGCAAGAGAGATAATGTTATTGGGGTGCCGAAACAATTCCACAAAACCAGCATTAGGCTTTGAGATGGTATTCTGGTATATGCCATCCTGTGGGGGCATGTTTTGCCACCACCTCTTGAAAGACACTGAGGCTGAAGAGGATAGGAGGCCTCTATGTAGACTGTTCCTGTCTGCTTGGGCTATGTGAAGAGTTAATTTAAGTGTTTAAAAACAGTATCTCGATTATCCCACCCCACACCCTCAATTGTGGCCCCACACTCCTGCCTTCCTGTAACATAAACCTTTATATTTTCATCCTTTTGCTCAAAATGCAAACATAAAACCTAAAAGTACACATTTCAAACCAAATTTATAAATTGCATGCAGTCTTAACCTAATAAAAAAGAATGAATGACTTGCATTATACATTACCTTTCATGATCTAAAATGCTCTTCAGTGAACAGTTTGTTTCCTTTGGGGAAACATGGCAGTCAGTTAACACAGTAAGTGTTCACAAGCAGATGAGAAGATCTTCAATGTAGTGATTGAGTGAGGGATGAATATTGGTAGGACACTGGAACTCTGAAAGACTGCTGTGGGATCTTCATTATCCACCTGAGAATGCCCTCTGTTTAATGCCTCATGTAAAAGATGCCCTTGTGTGATCTCTTGGTGTCTGACTTCTGTGTGCCTTTGCTTGTCCTTGTGTTCTGAGTGTATTTGCTGCACTGTGACTAATGAAAGGCTGCTGATTCTGTGTGGAGATGACAGCAGATGGCCTTGGAGATGGACCTTGAGCAACTCCAATTCTCAAAGTAACGTCTTCAGAATGCACCATTGTAGCATGATCAATGGTAGTATTGCCTGTTTGATGGATAACAGTAGAGTGCATGTGGGATCATAAATACTGTCATCCTAAGAGAGGGTAATAGATTTGTGCTCAGAGTAATCACTGTTGCTCTCCAGTGGCAGATCCTCGCAATCCTGGTAATCTGTTGGAGAGCAGATTTCCCAGTGTAGCCCCTTGTCTACAGACGAGAAAGCATCTGGGTGACCTTCTATTGCAGTACTTGTACTTTTGTTGGAAACCGAGAGGTCAGCCTTAGACACTGCATCATATTTGACACCATGTGACTATTGAGCTTATCAATGGTACCAAGCTTTGTACGAAGCCTTTGACTAAATTGATCCCAGAAACCTCCATGTTTCTTGAGCTGAACACAGCCTTGCACAGGTACAACAAAAGTTTCATCATGCTGTCCTATCAGCTTTAGCTGTTGCCTGCCCTTCAAAAAGCTCAGCGAAAGAACTGGTGTGTAGTCTTGCCCTCAAGTGAGCTGATAAGTGCATTATTCTAATCCATGTTGGCCTAGAGCATATTTGTATCCTCAGTGAGTGTGGATCTTGTCTGTATGCTGTTGCTTGATGTACATGCAGTATCACCGTCTTAGCTAGTGATTGCAAATGAACACGTGATGTTGTGCTTTCATCAGTTCTCTACTTCCTGTCCTCCGTTGCCTGATATTAAAAGAAAAAGCATCTGTGGTAAGGTGAAGGGAAGGAGCAAAGTTGGATCTGCATATGTAATGCCATCTGCTTCTGTGAGATTATGGGATGAGGGGAGTGTGGGAAGAGAGGATTAGATAAGTGGTTACTATACAAGGGATTTGGGCTTGCCATTGGCCAGAGCCATTGCAATAGCCCTTCCCAAATGGCCAGTGCCATTTCCCCTATAGTGTGCCTCCCTTTATTATAGAGCACTATTCAGAATGATCTCAGCATCTCCAGTAGTCACAATCTACCATCCCCCTACTCAGTAAAGACTTGCTTTATGCAGTTCTACCTAGCTTGTAACAATATTGGGGTCACTGCTATTCGATGCAATTGAGCTGCGTGGTTATTGTCAGTTGCATGCCAGTTTAAGTTTTTAAACTTTAATTTAGTTACTCAATCAGTGTGCAACTTCTTGAACCCATCTGCATGCAGTAGTCACTATAATGAGCCCATAGATGATGTTTTTCCTGCATGACATGGGGCAATCACACATCATTATTTCTGGGGCAGCAGGTTTCAGATGCTGTCTAATTTAACCCTCCTTTTGTTAACCTGTCATATTCTAAGTTGTTTTCAATGTTCTCATGTACTATGTCAACAAACTTGATCCAAAATCTGAATGCTAAATGCAAACGGATATTTGCACATACATCTGTGAAAGAGGTAAATAAGGCATCACCACATACATTTGGTGTTTCATAAGAAAAAGATACAGTGACAGAGGACTGCCAGGTAACTTATGTAATGTCTATATTTAAGAAGGGGATAGATTGTCAGGAGAATTATAGATGACTCGGCTTAATATCTGTGGCAGAAAAATAATGGAGCAAATAGCTCATCTAGAAACAAAATATAATAAATTGTCAGGAAGACTTTCGAAAGGGAAGGTCTTGCTTAACAAATGTTACTAATTTTTCTTCAAGCTATCTTCAAGCCAAAAGGGTAAAGAAGGGGAGTAAAGGTTTTCTATCTAGAGTGGTAAGTGAATAGTGGTGTTTTACAGAATCAGTGTTGGGACCACAACTGTTCACAATTTAAGTTAATCATTTAGACTTTGGAAACAAAACAGTTTCTTAATTTGTAGGTGATGTCAAATTGGGGTGATGGTCTGTAACAAAGAAGCAATAGCATCTGAGATGAGACTTGCAGATTGGGCAGAATTTGACAGACGACCTTCAATGCACGTAAATGCTTGGCATTATGTTGTGGTAGGAAGAATAGGGAGACCACTCATTACTTTGAAGATGTGAGGCTAGGTAGGGAAGAGGAACAAAGGGATTTTGAAATACAAATGTACCACAGGTTAACAGATTTTTTTAAAATGCAAATCAAGTTTAAGGGATCATTACTAAAGGGCTAAAATTGGAAAAAGTAGGGAAGTAATGCTAAACTTTCATCAAACCTTGGTTAGACCTTTTGAGAAATTAATATAGCAACCAGAAACATATTCTAGAAACAGAAGTATAGAGACAATGGAGAAGATACACAGAAGATTTACAAGGATGATACCAGGAATGCAAGGATTATACATCTCAGGAAACAATGAACAGCTTGGGACCTTTTTCTCTTGAAAAAAGTAAAGTTAGAATTAATAGGACTGTTTAAAATTATAAGTTTGATAGCATGGATACAATGAGTCTCTTACAGCAGGAAACAATGCATCTGGGAGCTGACAGTCTGAGAGAATGACTAAGAAATAGAATGGGGAGTTCAGAAGAAAACCCTTTATCCAAAGAGAGGCAAGAGTGTGGAGCTTACCACAACTAGCAGCATTAAAGTGAATAGTACAGGTACATGCAAGAGGAGACTGAACGATCCTTGATTAGTTCCTCACTGGTGGAGCAGTTACTGAAAGATATTTGTGTGTGTGTGTTTTTTTAAATAGGCTTATTTCCAGATTTACAATTTTTTTTGCATCATTCTCAGTTCAACATTTACAAAATATCCATCAAATTAAAACATTGCCATCCTTGTCCAGGATGCATCTGCAGAGCCCACCAGTCCCAGAAGGCATTCAGAGAGCCAGTGGACACCGCATGCTCTCTCTCCAGGGATACCTGGACATGGACGTGTCCTTAGAAGAAGGGCAGGCAGTCAGCTTGGTGGGACCCTTGATGGCCTCCCGTCTGGACTTGTGAATGGCCACCCTGGGCAGACCCAGCAGCAGACTGACAAGGAGGTCCTCTGACTGACTCTGTACTGCCTGCCCAAGCATCAGGAGAGGGGGACTGAGTGCAACCAGAATGTGACAGGCAGCCCCTTCAGATATTCAAAGAGGGATTGCAACATCTTGAAGTCAGTGTCCCTGGTGGGGAAAAAACTGCATTGCCAGTGCACGCCATCCAGGAAGGATGCTCAACATTTAGGTATTTCTGTCTGAAGGCAGAGAATTGCCACCTGGGTTCGGATGCACACCAGCAACTGATCACCTTCTCCATTCTGGGAGACTAGATTTGTAAGCCCAAGGCTGATTTATTGTATGGAAACCTTTTGGGCCTCAGGCAATAGGTATGATGCAACCCTCTGCCCAAATTATCCACGCAGTTTAATGTGCCTTTTCAGACGTGGAACATTTTCTAAGCCAATGTCTTTCAAACTGTCTCTCATTTCCTGTTTTTAATATTTCCAAATAGTTCATTAGTCTGAATCCTGTCTTGTCTGGGATGAACTAGTAGATGATAGTTGAAGAACACTATGAGAATCGTCACCAGACTGCAGTGAGATAATATGTAGTGGGTACTGTTCGCTATAAAAAATGATTGATACTGCATCCCAGAATTTGCTCTCAGAATATTTGATTCAATTGTGTTATGTCTTAATTTCCAGTTAGAAATAGTATTCTCATTTTACCTTTTTTAATAAGGTTATGATAAGTGCATGTGTGTACTCTTTCCCCCACAGATTTGGGACATTGGTGGTCAGCCAAGATTCCGAAGTATGTGGGAACGTTACTGCAGAGGAGTCAATGCGATTGTGTGAGTTTATAATCTGCAATCTTTCTGATTTTTCTCTCTCCTCCTCTTCTATCCTATCCTACTCTTCTTCTACCCTCTCTTCCACCTCATCCTTGTATCCCCTTCTTCTCTCCTGCCTCTCCCCTTCTTCTCTCTCTCCCTCTCTCTCTCTCTCTCTCTCTCTCTCTTTTCCCCGCCCCCCCTCCTCCCCCTCCTCCCCCTCCTCCCCCTCCTCCCCCTCCTCCCCCTCCTCCCCCTCCTCCCCCTCCTCCCCCTCCTCCCCCTCCTCCCCCTCCTCCCCCTCCTCCCCCTCCTCCCCCTCCTCCCCCTCCTCCCCCTCCTCCCCCCTCCTCCCCCTCCTCCCCCTCCTCCCCCTCCTCCCCCTCTCCCCCTCTCTAAGAGTTCCTTTCAATGATCTTGATACTTGTCTGTTTTTAGCTACATGGTGGATGCTGCAGACTTTGAAAAGATTGAAGCTTCAAAGAATGAACTCCACAACTTATTAGATAAGCCACAGCTACAAGGAATTCCTGTAAGTCAACTTTCTTTTAAACTTCTGTTTAAATTGCTTTGCATATCACCTGAAAAGTAACGCAAGTTGCAAGATTTTCAAAACCTCGCTGTTGTTTATGGAACGCTTATATATTTAATATAATATTTATTTTAACTTCCTAATTCAAGGTTTAACTTCATCAACAACACCACCACCACCACGCCCCCCCCCCCCCCCCCCCCCCAAGTGTATCTTGCTTGAGGGCAACTTCTCAACTTCTTAGGCTCTGTGTAACTCTGCACCAGCAAATTACGGCATAGAGTCCCTGCACTGATGATGCAGCAAGTTCCCTGCATCATCAGTGCTGTTCCTAATCCCTGCCCATGTTAGCACTTGCAAAGTGGAGGTCAGGTCCCTTTCCACAGACAAAGCACAGGATTAAAGAATTGAGTAGCATTATTTGAAGAAGAATCTTTCAGTTGCTATATGACAGTTGCAGGAGAAAGCAGCCTTGAACGAAATTTGTTCCTCTCCTTTGGACAGAAAAGAAAGGAGAGACAGCAACACTGGATACCAACTGAAATGTGTACACCTGGGCCATACTAATGATAGGCAGGCCATGAATCTGGCACAGATGTACACTTTAGTGTTGAGGACCATTGAAGAGAAGGCTTGTGTTTATCTAATGGCTTTTAAGACGCTGGACAGAGGCAGAGAAGAAATGGTAGTGTCACCAAATATTGGTGTGGTATGCATAAAAACTGGGTTACAGTATTAGAGTGCTTAGTATTATCGCCAAAACACTTTTTTCTTTCACTAAGTTGTCAAATAAGTCAAAAACTAGTGTGCAGTGGCAATGAGTGTGTTTTACACCAGGAACTGAGCGAGAGGCACAACTACAGGTGCCACCTTCGTAAGTCCAGCGGAACTGCTGACACCTTGCTGCCCAATGATCAGGGAAGGATGTTAGTTCTCGGCGACCAGACACCAACAGCAGCACACAGTGGCTGCTATGGAGGAGAGGGGAGCTCTGGTGGAAAAGGGAGAGAGCTCCCAGATATTCCGAAGGGGATGTTGAAGCACTGATCCACGAGGGAGGTCCAGTTGCCATGGGATCCAGGGGACCGGTCAGGGTCAGAAGTGCTTGGTAGGAGGTGGTTCAAGTTGTTTCCCCAGAAATGAAAATTCATGTTCAATGGAGTAGTTTTTGCATAAAGTTCACGACCCCACAAAATGCATCAAGGTAAGCTGTGGACCACCACATGTACTGCTCTCTCATACAGTTGCATTCCCATACTCAATCCACACACACTACCCTGTCCTACACCACCCAGCACTTTCATCACCACCATTGACATTCTCCCCCCACCCCCACACACAGTCAATCCTCTAAATATAGGATAAAGGAGAAGTTATTCTGCAACCTGCATCACCTCCATTTAGGCTAAAACAATGAGGAATTGGTCACCTGAATAGGAGGGGGGCACTTCAGAGCAATGCCTCACTGAGCTGGAGGAGGTGATTAGAATCACACAGCACAGAAGTAGTCTGCATCAGTCATCCATTCACACCACCTGTACACTAATCCCCTTTTTATCCCCCCCCCAACATTTCCATCAATTCCCCCCCCCTCAGATTTTACCACGAGTGGCAATTTACAATATCCAATTAACCCACCAACCTGCACATTTTTGGAAGTGGGAGCATCCATAGGGAAACCCATGTGGACACAGGGAAGGGCGCCACACACACAGAGCACCCGAGGTCAGGACTGAACCTGGGTTACTAGAGCTGTGAGGCAATAGCTCTACTTGCTGAATCACTGTGCCGCCCCCTGGTGGCATATCACTGCTGCTGAGGAGCTTCAAGCTGATCACATGTAGCAAAGACCAGACCTCTATATTTAGATCACGTTTGCTCTCTTCAAGGACAGGGGCTCCCCTGAGGGGAAACCAGTTTCATGAGTGGAGATGATATGAAGTCTGCCAAGTATGCTCATTAACAATGCTTCACTGTGATCACTACATTTGCTTTGTATAGATCAATACTGTGCATGGTGTTGCAGCAGCATAAGAGTTCTGGGTGCAGCTTGTAAGGCAATTCTTTTTGCAGGAATTCCCCTATTTGCTCTTCACCAGAAAGTCAGGACATCAAGCAGGGGGAGCAGAAGGAGACTGGAGGAGCAGAAGGGAAGACTGGGAAAAGTACGGGGAGGGTGAGCACAGTACATCGGTTAGCATCATGCTTTTACAGTGCCAGCGACCTGGGTTCAATTCCTGCTGCTGTCTGTGAGGAGTTTGTACATTCTCCCAATGTCTGCGTAGGTTTTACTCCGGGTGCTCCGGTTTCCTCCCACATTCCAAAAAACATACAGGTTAGGAAGTTGTGGGCATGCTATGTTGGCGCCGGAAGCGTGGTTACACTTGCGGGCTGCCCCCAGAACACACTACGCAAAAGATGCATTTCACTGTGTGTTTCGATGTACATGTGACTAATAAATATCTTGTATATCTTGTACCTGATATGCAGCAGCAGCACCTTGGAAGTGGTAAAATAGTCGGAGAAAACATGTCACTGGAAGTAACAGCATAAGATGTCAGGTTGTAGTCTGACACAAGGCAAAAGGAGTTCTGGTGTAGGAGCTCGCTGGAGGGTGAGTTCACACACCCAGACTCCCACAGAGGACTCAGATGAAGATCACGATAGGGATAAACAGGCTGATGAAGTTGTTGTTATTCATGGGATGTGGTCATGCTGGCATTTATTGTGAATTGCCCTTGAACCGAGAACGCAGTTGACGGTCATCCATGTTGGTAGGTTTGGACTTGCATATAGGTCAGGCTAGGTTAGGACATTAGTAAACCAGCTGGGCTTGCACCTCTACAGTCTTTGCCATCTCATGTTCTGACAGGATACTGTGCAGAGTGAGGAGACCATGACATCCACTATGCAGCACCACTAGTCCGTGACAAAGACAGGCCACACGATGCCTCCTTGCTTCCATGCCGCCTTAACCTGATCCAGCTGGTCTTTGTTGCATGGGATCAGCTTGAAGCTCCTCAAACAGCAGTACACCACCAAGAGGCAGCTCGGTGTCCACACTGAGCAGAGCGATGCCACGTGTGAGTAGATCGCTGTGGCAGTGAGCAATCAAATGTTGCTCTTGAGCAGGAAGCTGCTCAGTAGACAGGGATACTACCCATGAGCAGATCAGTTCTCTAGGAACATGACTTGAGCAGCCCATTGTTCCTTATGTACAGAGAATCGACAGACTGCTCTCTCGTGCAGCAGAGAAATATCACGTGAGCATCGTGCTCTGCCACAGGAACAGAGATAAGGAACACAGCCACTTGTTTCTCTTCTGCCAGAATAGAGATGTGCAGCCACCAGTCTTGCACGCTGTGTTGTGAGCTGATCCCTGCTTAGACTTCAGATGAAGCTGACCTAGAGAGAAGAGTGAAGCCAGCAGAGACCAGCCTCCAATGAGCTCAGGTCTGTCAGCGAGACACCTTGGGGTCTGGAGGTTGCAATGGTGGTGGTGCATTCTGGCTGTCAGCGCGTCAGTGCACCATTATTTATCCTGACCACGGAGAGATTGTGTATGGTCACTAAACTGATCTCCCCCCCCCTCATGAGGTCACAAGTTCACCTCCCACCGCAGCCTCTCAAGCAGCACAGTCAGCCCTGCGCCACAGCCAGCCATCCAGGACTGTTCCTTCCATTGGCCCAGGGCAGCAGTCTGAAGCCGGCCCATCGCCAGGGTAAGAGCTGCTTGTTTTTTCATTTATTTCAAAAATAAACTTTTTTTTTATTATTATGAATATACAAAGGAAGAAACAGTGCAAAAAAAAACAAAACCCTGACATTCATGGTTGTAACATGCAGTGGTATAAACTTTAAAGAGAAAAACACACAACCAAAAATAGCACCATTGCTACTTATGTGGTTCCCTGAGGTGTTACCCTTTTCATTGTTTCATTGTTTGCAGGGCTTCCCCACCCATCTCTACTCCTCCATGTGTGGTAGTGGAAGGAGCTTATACTGTGGTCCTTCCCCACAGAGCCTGACCTTCAGTGCATCCCTCTGCACGTACTCTTGCAGCCTGGACTGTGCCAGTCAGCAGCATTCCCTTACGGACATCTCACTGTGCTGGAAGACCAAGTTTTGGGCTGACCAAAGGGCGCCCTTCACCGAGTTGCTGACTTTTCAGCAGCATTTGGTGTCTGTCTCTATATGTGTTGCTCAACAAGGACAACTGTGTGGATTTGAAAGGGAGCAGCCTTCCTGCACCCACAGGAGGCTGTGACATCGAAACCCACCTTACGATGTGGTCAATAGGAAACTGCACTCGAGTGTGCAACTTGACAGACAATTCTTGTAGTTTCCTGTTGATGTATATTTGCTTTTACATTATATTCTCACCTGAAGCACACAACATTTTTCCCTGTGCACAGAAGTCACAGCCACTACATACAAGTTATCAAGTTCATGGGGGCTGGCATGGTAGTGTAGCAGTTAGCATAACACTATTACAGTGCCAGTGACCCGGGTTCAATTCCAGCCACTGTCTGTAAGGAGTTTGTGCATTCTCCCTGTGTCTGCATGGGTTTCCTCTGGGTGCTCTGGTTTCCTCCCACATTCCAAAGACATACGGGTTTTGTCTCACTTTTGTCCAAAGAAGTTGTCTCGCTGAGCTCCAGCACGCAGCTGTGGCCTTAGTACAACTGATACCATAGTTGCTGCTATTGATGGAGCCATAAAGAATAATGCAGCATGGAATCAGGCCCTTCGGCCCACCAACTGCATGCTGACCATCAACCACCCGTTTACACTAATCCTACATTCTCATCAACTTGTGGGTAGGGTAGACAGTCAGTCTTTTTCTCAGGGAGGAAATGTCAGATACTGGAGGGCATAGGGTTAAGGTGAGAGGATGAAAGTTTAAAGGAGAGTTGAGAGGCAATTTTTTTTTAACACCGAGGGTGGTAGGTGTCTGGAATGCACTGATAGAGGAAGTGGTGGAAGCAGATTCAATAGCAATGTTTAAGAAGCAATTAGACAGGTACATGAACAAGCAGGAACGGAGGGATATAGACCATGTGCAGGCAGGTGAGCATTTTAAATTGGCATCATGGTGGGCACAGACATCGTGGGCTAAAGTTCCTGTTCCTGTGCTGTGCTATCCTATGTCCTATGTAAACCCCTCCTAAGATTCTCCACTCGTCTACACACTTGGGGTAATTAGCAGTTGTAAATTGCCCTACCAGCCTACGCATCTTTGGGATGTGGGAAGAAGCCGGAGTACTTGGAGCCTGTGTGATCACAGGGAGAACGTACAAAGTCCACACAGACCAAAGTGGAGGTCAGGATCGAACCTGGGTCCCTGGCACTCTGAGACAGTGGCCCTACCTGCTGTGCCACTCATGCCATCAGGCCATGAATGTGTACATCTGAAGGGGATTCGTATCTCAGGATTCTTCTCCCTTGCTTGGTGTGTTCTACCATACTTCTAATAAAGAATTTACAGGGGGTTAAGGGGAGTGAGACTAACTGGTTTGTTTGTTCAGAGAGCAGGTACAGACTTGATGGGCTAAATGGCCTCCTTCCATATCATGGCATTATTAAAAACATAATGCCAATCTCTGAGGAAGTGTCTTCTCCAAGAAGCTGCTGGATTTGAATGTTTTGGCATGGTGAGAAGAAGCAACTGCCCCTTCCGTTGTGCATGGCGTTAAAGGTGACAGACACAGGAGAGGGTGTAGAGCAGATTCCTCAGGACATTGCCCGGGATTTGGCATTCCATTATGAGGAAAAATCTGGATAGGTTGGGTTTGTTTGCCTTGCAGTGGTAGACAGCAAGACACATTAACAGAGGCACTTAAAACTAGGAGGTATTGGTTCAAGGTAAGGAGTAGATGGTTTATAGGGGATCTGAAGAAGTTTTTGTTTACTTGTAGTGTGCTTGAAATCTGGAACACACTGCCTGAGGGAGTGACGGAAGCAACAATTCTCACAACATTTAACAAATACTTAGATGAGCATTTGAATATCCAAGGCACAGAACACCACAGACCAAGTGCTGATAAATGGGATCAGTACAGATGGTCGGCGTGGACATGGTGGGGCTGTGTGATGCTATGATTCCAGGAAAGATAGGGTTAGTGACAGCTGAGCAGGATAGCTTGACAATGTAGTGGTCACATCTAGTTGTTGTGAACAAAGTGAAAGGTATTGCTTCTATCACAGAGACTTGAGTTCTTCCCATTGTGTATTATCAGCATCCACCTTGGAGCCTGCATCATTCTTGTAGTCCTCTTGCTCCTTCCGGCCTTCTGCTTGAGTTTAGTGGTTCTCAAGCGCCTTGCGTCAATGAACATAAACAGAAGAGGAGCAGGCCATTCTGCGCCTCAGTGCTCTTCCTCGGGCACTTCTTGTGTAAAATATAGTGAAGCCTCTGTACTTGTTGAGTATATGCACATCTGGGCTGGTGAAGGCAGCGAAATGTCATCATTGGGAAACTAATGGAGGTCTCCATCACTACCTAAAGATGATAAAAACTGCAGATGCTGAATATTTCGAATAAAAACAGACAATGCTGGAAACATTGGCACCATCTATGCAAAGAGAAACAGAGTTAATATTTCAGGTCGAAAACCCTTCGTTCTTGTGTGGATGTCATTATATCTCCACAGTCATATGGTTGAACTGTGAATAAGTGTGGAAAGCCACTGAAGTAGAGGGTATCCCTTGTTTCTTACTGAAATCAAAGTAAATGAAATTGTTCCTCCTTGAATACAGAGCCAGGACAGCCTCTCTAAGGCTATGGTGAGCAGCAAACAAATGGCCAGGAAGTTGAGACCATGACCAAGTGTATATGGCTAAAGGTTGTAACAGCCTTGGAAAACCTGCACTGCAGAGATATTGCTTATAAGACGGATCTGGGACACTGGTGTCTGTAAAGACTGTCTGTGTACAGGGTGTTTGCATATGGACACTTCTGTGCTTTCTGTTCCATCATCTCTGACCTTGCTGAGCCTTCTGTGATAATCCGGAAGCCTGCAGTTATGCAGTGCAATCCCTGTTAGTTTAAACTGATCTGTAGACTTTGGAAAGTGATTGAGCTGTCAGTTCTGAAGCTGCCCAGTGAGGTGTACATTTAAGCAGTGAGTTAAGCAAGAACATAGCAAATCTACAGTGATTGTTTGAGCCCCAGTTTACGTCAGATGGAGCTGAAATGTACTGCATAATGATTGACATCATTTGATTCATAACTGACACTGGAAAAATCTTGAGTGTGCTCAGTTGAATTGTGACGGGGTGTCCAGTTTAGTTTCGTAAAGGGGCACGATCTCACGAGGGAACGATCACTAATGTAATTTACTCCAGGTAAGGTTGATCATGGTTCATGTAGTGCTGAAAATAAAAGAACTGAATTATCCAAGTTCATGTGATAAGAGAGACATTCCAGTAATGGGAAGAGGACACAGCAATAAGTTTGAACTGTTGTAAACATGGTGTCCTAGAAACCAAACTGATGGATGTTCCTCTTTACTTTTTATTGATGAACGTCAGAAATAGAACAAAAGATGTTGGTCCATGGTTTACTGAGGCAGGTGACATAATGCCATCTTTTATATAAAATTAGAATAGAAGGCCATTCAGCCCTTTGTGCCTGCTCCACCATTCAGTCAGACATGGTTGATTTCTTTACCTCAGCATCACTCTCCTGCACAAACCCAGGATCCCTTAATATGGAATAACTTGATAAATTCAGAATCAAGTTTATTATCACTGACATATGTTGTGAAATTTGTTGTTTTTGTGGCAGCAGTATGGTGTGAGACATGAAAAAGTTACTATGTTATCCCACAAAAATAAATATAGTGTGAAAAAGGTATAACGAGGTAGTGTTCAAGGGTTCATGGACCGTTCAGAAATTTGATGGCAGAGGGGAAGAAGCTGTTCCTAAAATGTTGAGTGTGGGTCTTCAGCATCCTGTACCTCCTCCCCGATGGTAGTAATGAGAAGAGGGAATGTCCTGGATGGTGAGGGTCCTTAATGATGGATGCCGCTGCCTTGAGACACCGATGGTTGGGAGGGTGTGCCCGTGATGGAGCTGGTTGAGTCTACAACCCTCTGCAGCCTCTTTGGATCCTGTGCATTGAAGCGTCTATACCAGGCGGTGATGCAACCAGTCAGAGTGCTCTCCACTGTACATCTGTAGAAATTTGCAAGAGTCCTTGGTGACAAACTAAATCTCCTCAAATTCCTAATGAAGTAGAGCCATTAGCGTACCTTTGTTGTGATTGCATCATTGTTGGGCCCAGGATAGATCCTCTGAGATGTTGATGCCCAGGAACTTGAAGCTGCTCACCCTTTCCACCGCTGAACACTCAATGAGGAGTGGTGTGTATTCTCCCAAATTCCCCTTCCTGAAGTCCACAATGAATTCCTTGGTCTTGCTGACACTGGGTGCGAGGTTGTTGTTGCAGCACCAATCAACCAGCTGATCTGTCTCACTCCTGTACGCCTCTTCATTTCCATCTGAGATTCTGCCAACAATGGTGGTGTCATTGGTGAATTTAGAGATGGTGTTTGAGTTGTTCCTAGCCACACAGTCATGAGTGTAGAGAGAGTAGAGCAATGGGCTAAGCACGCATCCTTGAGATGCACCTGTATTGATTGTCAGCAAGGAGGAGATGTTATTACCGATTTGCACTGACTGTGGTCTCCCGATAAGGAAGTCAAGGATCCAGTAGCAGAGGGAGGTACAGAGGCCCAGGTTTTGAAGCTTGTTGATTAGTACTGAGGGAATGATGATGTTTAATGCTGAGCTGTAATCGATAAACAGCAGCCTGGTGTATGTGTTGCTGTTGTCTAGGTGTTCCAAAGTCCAGTGAAGAGCCAGTGTGATTGCATCTGCTGTAGACTTGTTGTGGCGGTAGGCAAATTGCAGCGGGTCCGGGTCTTTGCTCAGCAGGAGTTAATTCTAGCCATGACCAACCTCTCAAAGCACTTCATCACAGTGGATGTGAGTGCTACTGGATGGTAGTCATAGAGGCAGCTCACCCTGCTCTTGGGCACTGTTACGATTGATTCCCTTTTGAAGCAGGTGGGAGCCTCTGACTGCAGCAGTGAGAGGTTGAAGATGTCCTTTAACACTCCAGCCTGTTGGTCGGCACAGATTTTTAGTATCCGGCCAGGTTCACTGTTGGGGCCTGATGGCTTGTGAGGGTTCACCCTCTTGAAGGATATTCTGACGTTGGCCTCTGAGACGAAGCTCACAAGGTCGCCAGATGCTGTGGGGATTCACACAGGTGTAGTTTTATTCTCCCTTTCAAAGTGTGCATAAAAGGCATTGAGCTCATTGGGGAGTGAAAGCATCACTACCATTTATCCTGTTAGGTTTCTCCTTCATAGGAAGTAATGGCATGCAAACCCTGCCACAGCTGTTGTGCATCTGATTTCCATCTTGAATTACTATCCTCTGGGTTTAGAAAAAAAATAGCTTTTCCTCTCTGCCCTTTAGGACACCCTTTATTTTGAGACTGCAACCTTTGGTTCCTGCCATGTGAAACAGCATGTTTGCATCTATCCTACTAAGCCCCTTAACAATTCTGTCTATTTGAGGTGTTGAATGCGGCTGAATTTGCCCATTGACGTAACCAAATCAGATTCGCGAGCATCTTCAAGCAGGCTGCAAGATAAAGACGAGTAATCTTTCTTGCAGCAAACTCAGTTTGTGCCATTATAATGACTCAGTCTGTGAAAAGTGTCTTTTCCATGCACTTTGTGGAGCAGTCGTCTTAAGTAGCTGATCCAACATTTGTAGAAATGATTTTATGTATCCAAAAGCAGATCACTTACCACAGTGCCCGAAATATACTTTGCTGACTGAATTTGAAAAGCTTTGAATGTTTTGTGGAAAGTCTATACTGAGGGAGTGATGAAAATTATACCTGTACATTAGATACTTTTATACTATGAACATATCGCTTTCTACCTTTATGCTTTTGTCACTTTATTGTGGCAGAATCTGAGGTGGTATCTTCTTCGAATGGAAGGGCAGACGTGGAGGCGGGGTAGGGTGTAAAAAGTAATTCAATTTAATTTTGACAGAAGCTTTCTGAATAAAATTAAAGTGACTCTTGCATTGAGTCATTCAGAGGAAAAGTGACACTTGCAAGTATAGAAAGTGGCCAGTCAGAAATAGTAAAATACAAAGATCATTTGCCGATGTCATTCTCAGTTGTGGCAGTCAGTGCACTGATTCTAGTACCAACCCCCCCCCCCCCCCCCCCCCCCTTCATACGATAGCTCTATGTGGTTGAAGAAAACAACACAAGCAATTGAGCTTTGGTTTGTTGAGGCAAGTCTTCTAATGACATTTTATATAATATGTATTTATTCATTCTCGCCATGTGGGTATTGTTTCAATTCCTACCATTAGTTAGACTTGCATCACAGTGAAGCAGTGAATCAGACACCCAACTGTGTCTCTCCTTAATTCATCAGAATGAAGGCTTGCAGCACAAGGAGTGAGAGGTAATTTAAACTGGAGTGGGAAAATTAATTGATAAATAAAAACAGAAAATGTTGGAAGTATTCAGCAGGTCAGGCACCTTCTGTGGTTAGAAAACAGTGGTAATGCTTTTTTGACTTTCATGTGCTTCCTGAAAGTTCACTGCATTATTTCAGTTTATAGCGTCAACTTGAAGTCTTGTCACTCTTTTCTCAACATCTTGATTTTTATTTTGCTCATCTTCCTTTAACTTGTGGGTGTTTTTTGTGCCAAAGACTCTTAGCAAAGAAGCATTCCAAATAGAGTGAATGGAGTTATGATGATCCACTTCTAATTTTGATATCATTTAGTACTTCCAGTGAAGCAGTCAATGTAGGTAGGTGGAACCAGCAAGACCAAACTCATCCTACCAAAGGGTGACTCTTTGATTTTCTTACTTAAGAAATATTTGCATTTTACAGAGACTCTTCATCACCTTGGGGCATCCACTGGAAAAGACAACATTGCTTTGAAGTCTGGTCATTGTTGTAATGCATTTGCGTAAAACATGTAAATTTTCCCTGCCTTTGAAGTGTGGGCAACCTACTTAAGCACAGCAAGGTGCTCCAAATAACAATTGCCTGAATGATTTGCCCTGGTCTCTGAATAATAAGGTGAAAAGTAGAACAACACCCATGTCCACAGGAAGGTAGTAGCATGAAATATGTTTTTAAAGTTAGAAAGAAAGACACAGAAGTACTGCTTCCCTGACAAAAGAGGTCTTGCACTGCATATTTTCAAGTCTTATCCTGAGGTTTGTTGAAAGCTGCTTGACATTTTTAATCTGTAACCATACATTAAAAATAAAAATGTACAAAGTGCTTCTGGAACTTGTGAAAAGTTTGTTCTTATTCAGTTCCATGTTTATACAGTAATTCTTAAGAAGTCTTTCTTGCTGATTTTTCACTGGCCTCCGGCTGTGTCAGATCCACTGTAACACTCTTCAGCACATCACTCAAGTGGGTTTTCTCCATATGTGAATGTAGATGTTGGATAGCAACAGACTTCCCAACTGTGAGCAGGGTCACATCTATAACCTTGCCTTTCTCATGTAAGAATTTCCTCCTGAAATATAAAGCACTGGCAGTCTTTCAATGATATATACCATAGAACCATACAGCACAAAACAGGCCCTTCGGCCCACCATGTTATGCCGTCCATCAAACCACCCTCACACTATCTAACCCTTTCCTCCCGCATATCCCTCTATCTCACATTCCTCCATATGCCTATCCAACAAACTCTTGAACCTGTCCAAGTATCTGCCTCCACCACCACCCCAGGCAGTGCATTCCATGCACCAATCACTCTCTGGGTGAAAAACCTCCCCCTGACATCTCCCCTGAACCTCCCACCCATAACCTTAAAGCCATGCCCTCTCGTCTTGAGCATTGGTGCCCTGGGAAGGAGGCACTGACTGTCTACTCTATCTATTCCTCTCAATATTTTATATACCTCTATCATGTCTCCTCTCATCCTCCTCCTTTCCAGTGAATAAAGCCCTAGCACCTTAAGCCTCTCCTCATATTCCATATGCTCTAATCCAGGCAGCATCCTGGTAAATCTCCTCTGCACCCTCTCCAATGCCTCCACATCCTTCCTATAATGCGACAACCAGAACTGAACACAGTATTCTTAAGTGTGGTCTAACTAGAGTTTTGTAAAGCTGCATCATCACTTCGCGGCTCTTAAACTCAATCCCACGATTTATGAAAGCTAACATCCTATGGGCCGCCTTAACTGCTCTATCCACCTGTGAGGCAACTTTCAGTGAACTGTGAATATGAACCCCCAGATCCCTCTGCTCCTCTACACTGCCAAGTACCTTGCCATTTACCTTGTACTCTGCCCTGGAGTTTGTCCTTCCAAAGTGTACCACCTCACACTTCTCCGGATTGAACTCCATCTGCCACTTGTCAGCCCAGCTCTGCATCCTATCAATATCCCTCTGTAAGCTCCGACAGCCCTCCACACTATCCACAACACCGCCGATCTTAGTGTTGTCCGCAAACTTACTAACCCAGCCTTCCACCCCCTCATCTAAGTCATCTATAAATATGACAAAAAGTAGAGGTCCCTGAACCGATCCCTGCGGGACACCACTAGTCACTGACCTCCAATCCGAGGGCACTCCCTCCACCACAACCCTCTGATATTTTTTTTCCCCAATCCATTCATTTTAAAACTACATTAAACTATCAGTGGAAAAGCTGCTGCTCATCTCAGTTATTCCGATCTCTGCTCTAATTCGTATGTTAAAGTAATATTGCCAATTATAATTTCTTGTTCATAAAAATGAAACTCTTAATTTCCAGTATTAAAGTAGTTCTGAAACCCTGTGCATTATGTGAGTGGCAGATGGATTTGGACTGTGGAAGAGGTGTGGTGGCTGATTTGAGAATGTGTATCCAGATTTGAGAATGTGTATCCAGATTTGTTCAATCTGTGTTTACAAAATCTAAATGTATAATGAAGGGGAAACAGCGTACACATGACTATTTTATATTGTTCCTGTCCTGGGATGTTCAACAGACTCTGGCAGGTACATGTTTGAGGGCAGTTTCGTGTGGGAGAAATATGAAATGCTTTTCTTTACCTCTGCAATTTGTGTGCTTTATCCTTATTTTCTAATTTTATTCTCTTTTACCCATCCCAACTTCCTTCTCTGTTTTATTGATGCACCTTTCACTTTCTGCTTACTTTTCTTATTTCCCATTCACTTTTTTTTCCCCTGCTTTTTGTGTTCTCTATCGCTTGCAGTGATCAGGCTGCTAGCCGCGGCTGCCTCGGGGGACACTAAGCAGCCCAGCTAGCAGTCTGAGTTATGCATTCATCTTCCTCCACTTTTAGTATTGCAGATGACCCTTTGTTAGCTGGAGTTGTTTGGTCCTGTGCAGTTAGGTACAGGAGGTGAAGAGAGGTGTATCACTCAGGTGGATTATCTTCATGTGTGAATGTAGATATTGGATGTGTCCCAAGAAAGAAAGGAGGAAGCAGACAACTTACTAAAATAATAATCGTGATGCATCAAAAATCCTCCAGTAGGTCATCAAAAATGTTAAAAGATAAGGTGATATAAACAGAGTGGCTGTGGTTTTATTATAGGTCTGGAGAATCTCAAGTGTTCACGTTTGCAGTCACCAGAAGTCAGTTGTGATATCTCTGTCTTGTGTTACATAAGATAAGATACCTTTATTATTCACATGTACATCAAAGCACACGGTGAAATGCATCTTTGTGTACAATGTGCTGGGGGCAGCCCACAAGTGTCGCCATGTTTCTGGCACCAACATAGCATGCCCACAACTTCCAGCAGCTGGAATTGAACCCGGGTTGCTGGCACTGTAATAACGTTGCACTAACCGCTACACTACCGTGCCTTCCTGTGTGTATGTAATCAGAGGCTCTCTGCAGATTCATTTTCTAGGATCAACTCATTGCACAAATGTCATGGGGGCTGTTAAGCTTATTTCAGATTGGTATTTGCAACCTGTGTTGACCCAAACCTATTTTTAATACTATCTTAATCATATAAACAAATAAGATCCTGCGGGCTGGATATGTAGAGGGTTTTCCTTTTATTGGGGAATCTAGAACTAAGGGTTACTACTTCAAAACAAGGGGTTACCTATTTAAGAGGAGAAAATTTCTTTCTCTCTTCCTGAAAGGGTGGTGGGCACAGAGTTGTTGAATATTTTTAAGGCAGAGGCAGTTAGATTCTTAATAAGCAAAGAGGTGAAAGGTTACTGCAAGTGGACATGATGATTGAATGTGGCTTCAGTCACATCAGCCATGATCTTACTGAATGGTGGAGAAGGCTTGAGGGGCGGAGTAGTCCACTCCTGGTCCTAATTTGTTGGTGGTTTGCTTTAAAGTACCCACGACCTCAATTTCAATTTGAATATTGAAATTTTTTTTCTAGGAAAAGATATTATGATTAAGTTGTTACAAACTAAGGATATAGCACCCACTGACCAATAGGACAAACAATTGAATGGAGCCAACAGATGAGAGCTGAGCTTACCAGCTCCTTTGTTGGACCAGAGCTGAGGACGATGGGATCTGGTAAGCGAGTGTTGGGATAGGTGCAAAGAGCTACTCTCATGGCTGCTGTACGCATGTTAAATTTTTTATTGACTGGTGAAACTTGGTGGTATTCTACTAAAATTAAGAACAGTTGAAATGAGGCTTAAAAGGTAGACACCTGGGAAGTAAATAACTTAAGTTTGAGGCAATGCCTCAAGAAGGCGGCGTCCATCACTGAGGACCCTCACCACCCAGGATATGCCCTCTTCTCGTTACTACCATCGGGAAGGAGGTACAGGAGCCTGAAGACCCACACTCAATATTTCAGGAACAGCTTCTTCCCCTCTGCCATCAGATTTCTGAACGGGTCCATGAACCCATGAACACTATTAGTTAGTCCTTTTTTTTAATTGCATTATTTATTTATTTTGTAATGTATAGTAACTTTTATGTCTTTGCACTGTATGGCTGCCACAAAACAAATTTCACAACGTTGAAGTCAGTGATAGTAAACGTGATTCTGAAAATGAACACAGCATCAAGCATGATACCAGAGTTGTTTTCGTTCAGGTGCTTCCTTGGGTTGGATTCCTGGAGATGAACATCTGGGTATTGGCTTCTGGCCACTTACTGTACTGAATCTGGCTTCTGCGTTGGTGATAGAATCTGGAGTTGTATGGATACCAGTACAGCAACACCTGACCCAAACAAATGCTTGTACGAAAACTGCCCAAAATCTAGAGGTTGTTTTCCATCTCGGACCCCCTGATTAAGTCCCATGAGTTCATGTTGATGTATTTGATGGTTTCAAAGCTATTCAAGCATAATGGTTGAGGCATTAACTGTGTCAACGTTAAACTGGATGTCTGCTTTGAGAATAAGAGTTGAAGAATGTGCAATCAGAATAGATAAGTGTGATTAGGACTCAGCTGAAGGGTAAACATCATCCACAAACTCCTATTGGTTCCTCTCCTGCTACTGTTCCCATCTGCCCGTCCCACCTCCCTTATTTCATTCCGTGTCCACCTTCCTTTCTTATCAGATTCAATCGTCTGCAGCCCTTTGTCACCTCCACCTCTCACCTCTCACCTCCCAGCCTCTTGTCACTCTTTCCTCCCCATCTGCCTATAACCCCCTTCTCACTTGGATCCACCTGTTGCTTACCAGTTCTTGCTCCACCCCTTTCTTCTTTATACTGGCTATCTCTCTCTATCTTTCAGTCCAGATGAAGGGTCTCGACCCGAAACGTTGACTGACCATTTCCCACCACAGATGCTCCCTGACCCACTGAGTTCCTCCAGTATGTTCCGGATTCCAGCATCTGCAGTTTCTGGTGCCTCAAACATCGATATGGCCTATTTCTGTCTTGTACTTTATATTGTATGTGTTTCTGTGGATTTGAATCTCCTTTATATGTGCAACATATTTAAACGACTCTTTGATGTCGCAGGATACTTGATTTTTCCACACACTGTTCAATTCTGGTTTATTCACTGTCAGTGCTTTGTGGATAGTGCAAAGCCATTGATCAAATATTTTTATAAAGAAGGATTTAATAGACTCAACAGTCTGCTGAGATCAGCTAACCTGATCAGGAGCATAGGATTTTCTTAATCAACATGGGTTAGGACTGATCCAATTATTTTTGCCACTAAATAAACACAGACTCTCAAAGCTCTGTTTTTATTTCTGGTAAAATATTGGTTGATTTACCTGTGCAAACTGGGTTGATTACATGATAGTCCCAGTCAGGAATTCTAGCTGTGAATACTTGACCTGTTTTGTTCAAACTAAGCAAATAATGGTGGTGGGTATATTCAAATGCCTGATGTTTCTAATGTTCTTATCCATGCAAAACACCTTGTAGAACTAACATCTCTTCTGTGCTAGTCCTAAAACAGCAGCACACTCCATTTGAAATATAATTTATTCACTATCTACAATCACACTAACTTCATAAAAGATGGTAATTCTGACACAATCTAGCTTCATCACTGACATACAGGATGGCCACAGCCATCATTGCATGTTTGTTGTTTAACCTCATATTATTCCACTTTTTTGATTAGCCGGGCAAATTAAGTTAACAGGAAATAGCAAATTTGCTAATCTAATCCCACCGAAACCATATGGGAAGATTACACTGGATACGCAAGATTAAAACAAAACAGAACTTGGAATCTTGTAAAGGCTTATAATGTGTGACCATTATATCCTCTGATCCCTTATTCACATTATTACTGCCACATAGACATGCATTAAAAACAACAGCATTTAATAAAATGTATTTCCATGTAAACAGTCTTTGGGCTAGTAATAGAGTTCATAGTTATACAGCATGGATATAGTCCCTTTAGCCCAACCTGCCCATGCTGACTAAGGTGCCTACCTGACCTAGTCCCATTTGCCTGCATTTGGCCCATATCCTTCTAAACCTTTTCTATCCATGAACCTGTCCAAATGTCTTTTAAATGTTGTAATTGTAGCTTATTCCATACCCACCATCCTCTGTGTGATAAATTTGCCCTTCAGATCCCCTTTAAATCTTTCATCTTTCACCTTAAACCTTTGCCCTCTAGTTTTAGATTCCCCTAACCTGGGAAAAACACTGTGACCATCCACTGTGTCCCTCATGATTTTATAAACCTCTGTACGGTGACCTCTCAGCCTCCTTCGCTCCAGGAAAAACAGTTTCAGCTGATCCAGTCTCTCCTTATAACTCAAGCCCTCCAGTCCCAGCAACATCGTTGGGAATCATTTCTGCATCCTCTATAATTTAATTACATCCTTCCTATGGTATGGCGACCAGAACTGCACACACAATACTCCAGATGCGGTCACACCGACATCTTGTACAGCTGTAACATGATGTCCTAACTCTTGTACTCAGTGCCCTGACTGATGAAGGCAAACGTGGTGGACACCACCTTCACCACCCTGTCTACCTGTGTTGCCACGTTCAGGGAACTGTGTATTTGTACCCCTAGGTCTCAGTTTTAAACACTCCCCGGACCCCGCCTTTCACTGTGTATGTCCTGCCCTGGTTTAAGAGAGAGAGAGATATCTTTATTAGTCACATGTACGTCAAAACACACAGTGAAATGCATTTTTGCGTAGAGTGTTCTGGGAGCAGCCCGCAAGAGTCACCACGCTTCTGGCGCCAACATAGCATGCCCACAACTTCCTAACCCGTACGTCTTTGGATTGTGGGAGGCACCCGGAGGAAACCCACGCAGTCACAGGGAGAACGTACAAACTCCTGACAGACAGTAGCCGGAATTGAACCTGGGTCGCTGGCGCTGTAATAGCATTACACTAACTGCTACTTCCCAAAATGCATCACTTTGCACTTGTCTGGGTTAAATTCCATCTGCCATTCCTTTGTCCACTTTCCCAGTTGATCTAGATCCTGTTGTAACCTTGGACAACCACCTTCACTGTCCACCACACCACCAATTCTGGTGTAATCCACAAACTTACTTACATTTCTTTATTCTGTTTTTCAAGGCTTGACAGTGTTGGTACGTACAGATGCTCAAGAGGCATAATGCCCCATCATCGAGTCCGTGTTCTAAGCACGTTCTAGGTACATCTGCTGTGGGAAGTTCAGGAAGATCTTGGGAAAGACTCACTGTGAAGTGGGATGAAACAAGTGATTATAGTAGTGGGGAACAAGGTTGGATAGTGTCAGCTGCAGAGATTTGGATTTTGTAAAGTTTGTTCATAAAGGATTTGAGTTCAGAGTTGGATCGTTTGTTGCATATCATTTGAGTCTGAATAAAACAACAGGTGGGGTTTGGCTAGAAATATGGGTGAGTTTTGACAGCATTTTCAAGAAGGTTTCACAAAAAAATGTGACAATTGTATGGGCTTCCAAAGGTGAATCCTGACTTCCAAACATGTGAGTAAAAGTTAAGGTATTGACTGCAATCTACAGCAAGATGTCTCCTGTAGCTTCACAGAGGGATTGGACAAGTAAAGCCTCAAGGCTAAACTTGACTGAGATCTGAACCCATGCAATGGTCATGTGTAGTGAGATGATTGGTATAGGCATGTTACAATACTACACCTACTCTCTCTCCCTACAAGGATGATGTATAATTGGCAGCACCTGTAGAAATACATTTTCTTCAGGCATGCAGAGACTACTGGAATGTCATCCCACAGTACTACTCAACGCATTGGAGAGCTGCCTGAATCCCAAGTGGTTTCAAGTTGAGCAGAAATCAGCTCATCCTCCTGATTAGATAAAGTGGGCGTGCAGGATTGCTTGCTGGTAATCTGTGCGTCTAATTGTAACTATGAGTCTCATTACAGTAGCTGACACAGAGGAGCCAGTGAACATACCCGGGTAACATATCCTTGCCATTTTTGTGGACAGCTATAATCTTCGGGTAAGGAAGCCAGAAGCTGCTGCTTGGCAAATGGACTTTACTTACATGATCCATTGTTCATCATCACAGAGGAATTGCATAAACATCAGCCCTTCTAATTTAGCTAAGGATTAGTGTCCAGAGAACTAATGAACCACAGGTGCTACCAGTAATGCCCTGTATTTTGAACGGATATGTTATTTTGTTGCTTCTGCTCATTGGGAAAATTACCAAACAGTTGACCCTTCTGAACCAGTAATATGTTTGGTACATCCACGATTGCCAAGTATAGAAGTAATAACCTCAAAGTGGCTGATGGAAGAATTGACTCTAATTTCTACAAGTTTGCTTCTGACAGATAGTACAGCTCTGGAACTGCCTACATGTTGCATCTCTAACTTCATGATTGCTCATGTTATTTTTGATAGTTGCATAGAAATGGGGAATGATTGGCAATTCTTGTTGAGCTCCATTTGCACTCTGTCAGGATAGTCCTATTTCCTCCCAAACATGGAAGTCCTGAATTTCCAGAGAGATGCCCATCAGTGGATTTTATTTTCTTTGCTGTTCTCTGAGGTTGGATTCATCGTGAGGTCCAGTGATGGAGCACCAATTTCCTGCAATTCTCCATAAGTTGAAATAAGAAATTATCCTGCTAGATCTGTTTGCAAATTTATTAATTTTAAGGGAGAGGAGCGGCTGCAAGGGAGAGAAGTAAATTTGACATAAGGTACAACTCTTATGAATTAATTGAGGTAGCTTAAAGGTGTTTAATTGTTTTTAAAAGCAGTGTTTGTAGTAATTTTACTTAAAATATTTTGACTCTTAAAACATTTTAACAATTTCTTGCATGTTTCTGAATACAAGACATTTGTAAACCTTCATGTTGTTTGACAACTTTGACAGATCATTCAGTTCAGGCCAAATGCCAAGATTACTCTTAAAGCATTTCTATGAGTGGGGTTTGCTCAGGTTCTTTGGTGATGTTGCTTATAACTTCAGAGTCCTGCACTGTCCAAGGCCTTGCAACAGTCTGATAGCTGGCTTTGCTCAGGAAGTTGCTACTAGAAGATACACTGAAGATATGCGCTTGCAGTACATTTCACTTTTCTCAAACCTTAGTGGCAAAGAACTGTCTATCACAAGTTCGCATTGGCAAACTTAGATCTTTTAGATTCAGAGTACAGAGAGAGTTGTGGAATTTAATTATGGTCCTCCTCCTAAGGATTTGAAAAGCAATGGATTAACCTTGCAGACTAGATTTTTGGTACACGTAGATTGGCTTAAACAATTCATATTTTAGAAGCATAAATAATAAAAGGCATGAACAGTAAGATTGTTTGCAGACTTGAGATCCAGACTTTGTATTACTTAAAATGATACCAGTACATGAATAGTCAGGGAGGAGGAAGTTCAGGTGGCAGCTGGCCAGTCCTTGCCTGAGGAATTCAGGCTGTGGGGGGCAGCCCTAGCAGGCATCTTTGACACCATTTGTCCCTCTGACGCAATATCCAGGTAAACGATACACTTACCCAAATTAGAACAGAGCATGTTTGATTAAGCAATTCTGCATACAATCCCTTTTGCAGAACCATGATTGCAATGTTGATGCACATACATAGTGCATATCAGTCCCTGCTTTATTAGGCATTTGGCATTGGCTGTAAAAGGATGCTGGCAGGCAGTGCAGAAAATATAATTTTTTTTTGCATTTTGTTAGTTATAGAGGAAAGTCATTAGTGAGCCCGAATGGAAACATTCTGTTGGCCAACTTTATGGAGAAATGGGGCAAGTTTTCACTGGCTAAAATGGGCAAGTACAATAAAGCACTGATGGTCACCAGTAATGCTCAAAAGAGGCCAAATTGATCAGATTTGGGCCCCCAGCCTGGCTTTTGCTTGGTCCCAACCAGTGCTCATATGTTTTAGGCTGCCGATAAAAAATCTCTCCCCTTCTCTCCCTGCATCATCTGCATTTGTTAAAAATATTTACAGGGTAAAAAAAGTTAAAGTGTGTATTAAATAAAAGATTTAATTATTTGTTGAAGGATAGAATCATAGGAATGACATAATGTGTGAGTGGCAGGCTAACACAATAATGGTGTAACGGACCTTTATGTCACACACGCTGTGCTAAGAATATGTAATTACAACACAATTATTCAAGATGTCTTTATTATTAGTTAATGCAAGGATGAAGAGTGCCAAAAGACACATTTTTCTGATCTCCAGCTCCAAGTGATACTCCAGAAACTCAGAAAAGGAGCTGGATATGTTGCAATGTGAATAATTCTATCCATTTTCTTGACTCAGTTATATCGTCAATAATGTCCTTGCATCTATTAACTCCGATCTATGAGAGACATAGGTTCAATGCAACAGAATTTTAACATAAATATAACTTCATTTTGATATCTTGCCACTAAAAGTTGAAGCTGGAATGCTTTTTTGTGGGATATAGCCTCTCAGTAGCAATTGTTCAACTGTGTTGAGTTCTGTTTTATTTGGGAGATTCTGGTTACTACCCTAAAAGGACAGAAATTCAGAGAGCCCAGAGTCACACACAAATAACATTGTTGGAACCTCTGTATTGAGAGTCAAAGTGGGTAGCTATTGTCATTGTTGATGTTAAGACTGAGTGAAAACTAGATACTACCAGCATAACTATAGGAGCAAACCCTAATGAGGATGTTGCATGGCAGCACATTAATGAGAAATAGCAAACCGAATATACCAATGAGATTTTTTTTAAACTACAGTTAAGAAATTACAGTCGTTGGTTAAACTCATGCAGGGAATTATGCCATGATATGTTCTATTTGAAGCTGTTGATCTAACAAAGGATACTTTATGGTCACTGGCAAAACAAAATGTTCCTATCCCATTATACTTGCTGAGTTCAGAGTTGAAAGACAGTATTCCACATTACATGCCATCTGCTTTCTCCTTACAGTGGTGTACGTGAGGTTTTTTAAATGAGTGTCTGTTGTTAGATGTCTCACTGAATAAATCAACATGTCGCTGCTAACATTTTGCTTCTCTGTTGATTAACACCTGAATGAATTACTGAATGAACTGATCCTGGATACAGCAAAAGAAGCATAAAGCATTATTTTAGCGATGATGTAAATGATTACAAGGTCCAGTGAATATATGGCTTCCAGTTTTTATATCAAAGAAAAAGAAAAGAACTGCCGTGTTCTTGTGTTAGAATTACAAAATAGTTAATGCATGAAGGCAGGTTTGGATATCAAACTCAGCACAGCCTTTTTGGAAAACAGAACCAGTTATATCTTGAAAACTGAATAGGAAGTTCTTCAGTCAAACATTTGAGTTTTTTGTTTGTTTTTTTATATAGGTATTAGTCTTGGGAAACAAAAGAGACCTTCCCAATGCTTTGGATGAGAAACAGCTGATTGAGAAAATGTAAGTCATTGTTTTTCCCTACATGTATTGATGTGTGAAGTAGCAGCAATATAGTGAACTTAAGTGATAAATAATTCCATTTCAGCAATAACTTTATACCCACCTTACACACAGGCTATGATTTTATATGTTAGCAGAATGGCAGGATGAGGAGTTCCATCTCACTTTCCTCCCGATTGTTGTAGGAGTCGCATAATACTGGGTGGGCATCTTGACCTCTTTTAGGGCAAAATGTCTGTTGACACCACAGTGTCAGTCAGAGAGTTGTAGGGGGTTTGGGACATAAGGTGGGATTGCTTTTTTTTACCTGACAAAGCTGAATTACTCGGCAAACCAAATCTATTTAAATTGCACTGTAGCAAGCAAGTTATGGAGAAAAGTTGTATATAGAACATAGAACACGGGCCCTTCAGCCCACAGTGTTGTGCTGACCTATATTAACCTTATCCCCAATCAATCTATCCCCCTCTCTACTTCACCTCCCATTACCTTTAATTTTCTTTGTTCCATGTGCCTCTCTAATAGTCTCCTAACTGACTTTATTATATCGGCCCTTACCACCACCCCCAGCAGTGTATTCCAGGCACCCACCACTCTGTGTGTAAAACACCTAGCTCTTCCATCTCCCCTGAACTTTCCTCCACACATCTTAAACAGGTGACCTCTAGTATTGGCCATTACCGCCCTGGGGAAAAGATGCTGGCTGTCCACTCTATCTATGCCTCTTGTAAACTTATATACCTCTATCAAGTCTCCTTTCATCCCCCTTCGCTCCAAAGAGAAAAACCCTAATTCGCTCAACCTCTCCTCATAAGACATGCTCTCCAATCCAGGCAGCATCCTTGTATAATCTCCTCTGCACCCTCTCCAAAGCTTCCACATCCTTCCTATAATGTGGTGACCAGAACTGAACACAATATTCCAGGTGTGGTCCAACCAGAGTCTTATAGAGCTGCAGCATTACTTCTTGGCTCTTGAACTCAATACCCGACTAAAAAAGGCCAGTACACCATACGCCTTTTTAACTGCCCTATCAACTTGCACAACAGCTTTGAAGGATCTATGTACTTGGACCCCAAGATCTTTCTGTTTCTCCACACTGCTAAGAATCCTGCCATTAACCATGTACACTGCATTCAAGTTCGTTCTTCCAAAGTGTATCACTTCACACTTCTCCGGATTGAACTCCGTCTGCCACTTCTCCACCCAGCTCTGCATCCCTGTCTTCATCCTGTTGCAACCTACAACATCCTTCTGCACTGTCTACTACACGACCAACCTTCATGTCAAACCACCCTTCCACTTCTTCATCCAAGTCATTTATAAAAATCACAAAGAGCAGGTGTCTCAGAACAGATCCCTACGGAACACCACTAGTCACCAACCTACAGGTCGAATACTCTCCTTCTACAACCACCCTCTGCCTTCTGCGGGCAAGCCAATTTCAAATCCACACAGCCAATTTTCCATGGATCCCACACTTCATGACTTTCTGGATGAGCCTACCATGGGGAACCTTGTCAAATGCCTTGCTAAAATCCATAGATACCACATCCACTGCACTACCTTCATCAATTTGTCTTGTCGCTTCGCAAAGTCACGTTGACTATCCCTAATAAGGCTATGCTTCTCCAAATGCTCATAAATCCTATTCCTAAGAATCCCCTCCAATAGTTTGCCCACCACTGATGTAAGACTCACTGGTCTATAATTACCAGGTTTATCCCTTTTACCTTTCTTGAGCAATGGAACAGCATTTGCCATCTTCTAGTCCTCCGGTATCACTCCTGTGGCCAGGGAGGACTCAAAGATCATCGTTAACGGTCCAGCAATCTCTTCCCTCGCTTCCCATAGTAACCTGGGGTATATCCTGTCAGGCCCTGGGGACTAATCTATCCTAATGCTTTTTAGTAGCTCCGACTCTGCTTTTTTCTTAACCTTGACATGCTCCAACACATTTGCCAGTCCTATGCTAACCCTGTCCCTGGTGAACACTGAAGCAAAATATTCATTCAGGACCTCCCCTACCTCCTTTGCCTCCAGGCACATTTCTCCCCCCTTATCCCTGAGCGGTCCTACCCTCACCTTAGTCATCTTCTTGTTCCTTACATATGTGTAGAATGCCGTTGGGTTTTCCTTAACCCTACTTGCCAAGGCCTTCTCATGCCCCCTTCAAGCTCTCCTAAGTCCCTTTTTAAACTCCTTCCTGGCTACCTTATAACTCTCAAGAGCCCTGTCTGATTTTTGCTTCCTGAACCTTAACTATTCTTCCCTCTTCCTCTTGATTAAACCTTCCATCTCTCTTGTCTTAGTGAACAACACAAAATAAAACCAATGACCAAAGTAGGACAATTTATCCAGTATAAAGTAATAAAGGGAAAATAGATAGTTAATATTAACTGTGTGAGTAAAATCAATCCCATTCACTGCTGTGAAGAATTCCTCAATCATCACCATTCTGGCCATGAGAGATGGGTAGCAGAGCAGGAAGTAGACACAGGATGATTTTCAAAACTTTCTTGGACCTCAGATGAGCCAGTGGCTTCCAGGGCTGCACTAGAAGATATTTAGAAATAAATTACTAACAGACTTTCTGTGTGCACTCGTTCAAGCTTATTGGCTATCAGAAATATCAGACCTAATTCCCAATATTACGTAAGTGCAAATGAATAAGTCTGGTGATGCATTTTGTTTAATTGAATTCATTCATATTTTGCCTGTCCATATTAGGATGGTTGTATTGGATGCCAGACAAAGTGAGTGAGCATGGAGCCCCTCTTGGGAAGTAACCACTCAGGGCCTGGCTCCAGTACAAAATCTAGACCATATTCATTAGCAGCAGCCTGGCCAACTCCTTCTCAAATCTTAATGGATTCAGGTGGAGAAGTGTGAACTTGAAGCTAATGTAGCTGACATTGAAATACATTTTCCTGCATTTTCAAGTGTTTTGAGTTATAAACCAGAGTTTGTGATCTGCATTTATTTATGCTGCAGGAACCTGTCTGCCATCCAGGATCGAGAAATCTGTTGTTATTCAGTGTCCTGCAAAGAGAAGGATAACATAGGTGAGAACATCCAATTCCATATCTACAAAATACTGCACATGTTGGAATTCTGAAATGCAAACAGAAGTTTCCAGACCTGCTGAACATTAGGAGAGAGAGAGAGAGTTAACATTTCAGGTCAATGACTGTTCTTTAGAACTCAATTCTATACTTATATTTCAAGTCTATATTTTAGTTTTGGCATAGGATAGAATCTTCAGTACCACAGACAGTTCTGTGTAGCATAATGTTCTTTTCTGAATGATGCTAGTTACAGTGAGACAAAATCATTCCGGGGAATTTTGGGCCACACTACTCTGCCAAACCCCTCCGTTATTCCTGGATCATTCTTCAGAGCAAATTTAACCCCCAGCTTTACTTCTCCATCAGAGTCTTGAACCCTTGATCCCTTTTCCTTCCGCATTCATCGGAAGTGTTGAGAACTGACTGACTTCTTTGTAACCAGAACTATGATGAATCGTTCAGTGGTTTCTGTTACTTTACCGCACGACTCCATTTCCACCTTCCCTTTGTCATCTAAGATACGTCTCTCTCTCCATATGCGTGCTCCCTTGACCCTCGTTCCCACTAAATTGTTTTCTATCCATTTCCTCCCTGGCAGCTCTGTGCACTGACATGTGAATGCTTCCATTCCCCAGGCATTAATCTCCCTCTCTTTCAAAACTGCCATCAACAGCTCCTGCTTAAAATGTCCCCCTCATTTGCCCTCGCCTTCCAAACTACTGCTCCACTTGTCACCTGCAACGTTATGCAACTTTGTGTTTGAACCTCTCTGGTCAAATTTCTGCCTCCAACACAGTGTCAAAAGGCACCTGAATTAGAAAGTCCTGAAGGACAATCGCCTTGATTGAGATTCTGGTGCAATATTTCTCCTCTTTGACCTCTCTGCAATCTCCATCTTTCAATTCATTACAGTTTTATTCTAATACCTGATTATCTGGAGCCAGAGCTTCCCCTCCCACCTAAGCATCATCACCGTTCACTGTCACTAAGGAGCCAGCATTGTCCCCTCCATCAGTGATCTATGTCTACCCCTTGCCATCATCCTTTACAGAAAGGGGAGTTAGCATCATATGTGACGCTGACAGCACCCTAACTCCACCATCCCTCTTGATCCTCAACTCCCTCTGTGCTGCCAGATGCTTGCCCAATATCAATTCATTGCAATTCCTGCAGGTTAAATATCAGTCAATCTGAAGTTTGTGCCACTGGTCTGTGTCCTTCATCACAGATTCCATCCTGCTTCCTGGGTTTAGTCACGGGCCTTCTCTAATCTTGGCCCTTTAATCCCAAACTGAAATTCTGAGCCCATGTACTCTCTCGCAACGAGACCTAGCTTTGACTTCTGTGGTTTTGCCTGTTTAACCCAAGAGTTGTTGAAACTATCATCTATGCCCTTCTCCAGGCCCCAATATTCTCATCCTTTTTTTGACCGTCTTCCCAGTATCCTTTCTTTGCAAACTTTTGATCACCCAAACATTTCTGGTTTGCAGTTGATCTTGCTCCTTTATCACCAAAGTTCTTTGTGATCTACGTTGGGTCTTGGGAATCTTAATACCTCAACTCCAAGCTTCACATTCTTGTCTCTCAAATACCTGTCCCTCCATATCTCTTTCCTCCTCCCCTCAACCAATCCCACCACCATTTCCCACACTACTCACCCTTCACCACCTCTTCAATACCAACCCCCAAATCCATGTTCTCTAATTTAAGCATTCCAAGTATTCCGCCCCCCCACCCATGCCAACCAATCAGCTGTTTTAGCCTTGTATTCTCTTCCTCCCTCTCCCTTAGTGACTGAGCATTTGACCACCATTTTCTTTCTCTTTGCTTCACCATCTGATTCCCTTCTGGGTCATGTTTGTTTAAAGATGGTACATAAATGCAAGCTGTTGTTACTCTGTAACTCAGCATTTCCAAATCAAATGCTAACACATGGAATTGGTCGGCTATAAATCTTATTACCTTTTTATGAGTTTGTAAACATGAAATGTTATTACAATGCCTGTTTACTAAAAGTAGCATTATAAGGGCACAGCTACATTAGAAACTACGTATTATCATCTCCCTCCTTGCACCAAGTATTTTTTTAAAGATGTGTGAATATTTTCCTGTAGCATGATTAGGTTAATTTTAACTCATTTGAATACAAGGGTTTGGGAATGTGTGTGTGTGTGCGTGTGTGTGGGTGAGTTGGTAAGTGTACTGAAAGTGAAAGCACACTGGACTACAAACAGTACCCTTGAGAGGTGTGGGCTGGCAATTTTGCAATACCTGAGTGATATTAACAAGAGTGGAAAGCTCTATAATTTGCACACACTGGTTCTTGGGCTTCCTGACCTCATAAGTAAAGAGGAGTGAAACAAGGGTATGAGGAGTTATCCCCCAGTGAAAGTCTTTGTTCACAGAAATTTTGGTGAGAGTGACTTTTTAAGCTTTGGAGAGAAGTTTCAATCACTTTCCAAAGTTTGGAATTTACTATTTGAAGTCTACACTGTTCAGCCTTGAACTATCACATCAGCACAGGGGCTACTTGTACAGCCTTACTTTGAAACCTGGATGTGGACCAGGATGAAGGTACAAACAACGAACTAGGAGCAGGAATAAGCTACTCAGCCTCTTGAGTCTGCTCTGCCATTTAATAAGACACTGGCCGGTCTGATTGTACTCTCGACTCTGCATTCCTGTCTACCCCTCATAACTTTTCACCCCTTATCAACATCCTGTCTACCTCTGCCTTAAAAATATTCAAAGACTGCTTCCTCAGCCCTTTGAGGACAGTTCCAAATACTCACAACCCTCTGAGAGAAAAGCTTTGCCTCCTCTCTATCTTAACTGGGAGATCCCTTATTTTTAAACAGTGACCGTTACTTCTAGATTCCTATGAGAGATAACATCCTCTCCATGCATACCATGTCAAGTTCCTTCAGGATCTTATATGTTTCAACCACGTCTTTTATTCTTCTAAACTCCTGAATAAACAAGCCCAGCCTTTACAACTTTCCTCATTGCCCATTCAAGGCATTATCTAATTTTATTACTCATCCTCTGGTGGTTTCCAAAAAAAATTCCAATCTCCAGCCAACCTCTGACATTTTATGTATTTTCTTTCAATTTGATATCTTCCTTAGTTTGCCACGGAAGGTTAATCCTTCTCAAAGAGTCACCCTTTCTCACCAGAATAAAGCTTTGCTGAGATTTATGAAATATCTCTCTAAATGTCTGCCACTGCAGATTACTGCTTTACTTTTATTTTCTTTGTCCACTTTAACCGACTCTGTCCTTTTGCCATTGTAATTGCCTTTATTTAAGTTTACCTCTCTAGTTTTGGATCCAAGTTTCTCATCCTTAAGCTGAATTTGAAATTTTACCGTGCTCTGATCACTCTTTCCCAGGGGATCCTATACTATGAGATCATTAATTAATCCTGCCTCATTACACAATACTGAATCGAGACTAGCCTGCTCCCTGATTGGTTTCTCCACATATTGTCCCGAGGAAACATTCTGAAGATGCCCTGTGAGTGGAAAGCTCTATAATTTGCACACGTGGTGAACCCTGTCAATTTGATTTGTCCATTTCATATGATAATTAAAATCACTCATGATTATTGCAGTACCTTCCTGACAAATTCCCGTTATTTATTGATTCTTACAGTATCCTACAGTCTACCTTCTGTTAGGCAGCTTATTTACTATTCACACCAGTGACTTATTACACCTACTATTTCTTATTTCCACCCGACTAATTCCACACCTTGAGATTCTAAGCCAGTATCACCACTCATCACTGCAGTGACTTCATCCTCAACACACTTCACTACCCCACTTCATTTTCCTTTCTGCCTTTTATTTTGAATATTAAAGAGCCCTGACTATTCAGTTCCCAGCTTTGGTCACTTTACAACCACATCTCTGTAACAGCTGTAAGATCATACCCAATTGTTTCGACTCGTAGAGGATAAGAGTGATTTGAGGGTTGAGGGTGTTGTAGAAGCCAGATTGTGAATTCTTTAGCATGGGGCAGCTGTTGCATACCAACTATCATACACTCTTGACAGAGCAAGGCCTTCATCTAAAGATAAGAAGGTCCAAGACAGTTGGAGACAGGGTCTGCTGTGTGGACCTAGCACACATGCACATACATGTACATTTGTATATATGCATATTAAGTGCCTGGACTCTGTCTACATGCATATGTGTGCAGAAGTGCGCACACACGCACCTCCTCCTCCTTCACTGCCTACCTTTATCCCCTCCCTCGGTCTCCTCCTAACTGCCTCCCACAGTCCCACTTCGCTCCTTCGTCTATTACTCATCCCTCCTTTCCTTTCCCAGTTCTTGCTCCCAATGCCATCTCCCTTTCCCCTCTGCATTCCCCAACTACAGGCTGCTCACTGTCTCCCAGGGTGAGGCTACCTCCCACCCAATCGCTGCCACACACCCCATTCACAGATTGCCGTCTGATCTCCCCACTCTTGGTCGCAGCGGCTTTTCTTCCCGAAGCCTATGGCGTGGCTCAGACCTGCCGATCCTCTCCCAGAGAAATTTGCCTGAACCTTCAGCCGCCTAGCTGGAGCTGCTCAATCTCAGTAGGTTGCAGTCCCCCTGTGTTCTGTGGGTAGGTTGCTGTGCCCCAGTATGAGGGCAGGCACGGTAGTGTAGCAGTTAGCGTAACGCTATTACAGTGCCAGCGACTCGGGTTCAATTCCAGCCACTGTCTGTAAGGAGTTTGTACGTTCTCCCCGTGTCTGCGTGGGTTTCCTCCGGGTGTTCCGATCTCCTCCCACATTCCAAAGATGTATGGGTTAGGAAGTTGTGGGCATGCTATGTTGGCACCGGAAGCGTGGTGACACTTGTGGGCTGCCCCCAGAACACTACTCAAAAGATGTATTTCACTGTGTGTTTTGATGTACGTGTGACTAATAAAGATATCTGGTTGCTGGAGGTGAACTTGTGGGAGCAGTGGCATCTTGCTCAGCTGCCAACATCAGTCAATTCATACAATGATCATAAACTCTGTCCTCTGTGCTGTTTTAAATCTAACTTCCTAACTTATACAACTTTATATACACACACGTGCATACAGACACACACACACATCTGTGTGCAGGCACACATTCACACACACATTTTCACACATTCACAACCCCCGTGCACCCGTGCGCACACCCAATTACTTGCACACAATCATTCGCACAATGATGCACGTACATACATTCACACACATGTGCATTCCCCTCGTATCCTCCAGCGTGACATCAGTGATTTGTCATTGAACCAAGCGGCAGCCTTAACCTGGAAAGAATGCCCTAGAAAATGTCCCAAGCCCACCAGGACATGTTAATTTGTCATTACACAGCACACCAATGACCATTGCAAGGTGGCCTTCTTGCTAAAGCATTCAGTAGCAAGCAAGGCCCGAGGCATAAGGCACTGCCGATTGGCCCCATCCACTTTCCTTCTTGCACTTTGCCACTGCAGCGGGTACAAAGGAAGAAAGATATGTCCAGGAGTGAGCCTAAGACTGGGGTTCACTGGAAAGAAAGGCTTGAGGACTGATGGGAATCTGGGGTAGGGTTTCACTGGAGGATCGAGGCTTGGGATTTTGGAAGCTGAGGGTCATCAGATCAGGGTGTGGGAGACCAGTAACGGTATAGTGGGGTGAATTGCCCGAAGGTTGTGAGTGGGAGGTAGTAACACAAGGAATGAAGGTAAGTAACTAAATGAAAGGCACCTACCTAAGCCAGGATCCCAGTGCTGACCTCTCACTTGCTCTACGAAACCCTCCTTATGTTCCACCAGCACTAGTGAAAACTGTTGAGTCCGGTGCACCTGACAAAAATGTGACTCATTTTCCCTGCAATGTTCCAGGCTCGTGCTGGACAGCAAATGATCTCACTAGGTCAGAGTCTCGAGGGGAAAACAGGTCATTGGTGAAGGTATGAGTCACATCCCAGTGGGGTTTCTGGGGCGGTGTGATTTAGTGCAGAAGTTATCCTTATGGCTTTCTACTCTGGAGACAAAAATCAATTTACAGACAAGTAATGCTTAAAAAATCTGGGCCAATACTGTGTGTTAATGCAGGGATTAGAATTAAAGAAACATTAGGCAGAATTGAGCTGGGCATGCCAGCACCTCTGGTGGGACCTACAGACTGTCAGCAGTATATGGCCTGAGACATACCTACCCACTCGGTCCTCAATGCCCTTCGCAGAATGACTCCCTGGGGTGGGAGGCCAGCTCATTTGGCCTTCCACGTTGATCCTAGGTAAGTGTGATTGGGTGAGGTGTACGAATGGCTAGTCTGACCAGCAGGCAGACTCGAGACATGCTCAGAAAGGCCTGGCTTTCTGTGTGATACTGCACCCCTGGACACCAAGGATCAACAAGTGCATCGTATCTGTAAACATTTTTACTGACCTTCAACAGACTGTGGTCAATTCATGATTGAATACACAACAATTAAAATTTGACCTAAGAGCATAAAAATAATGTATCATTTGATACTTGATGGCCTTTTCAGTATTTTGTGTGGTGTGTGTGTGTGTGAGAGAGAGAGAGAGAGAGAGAGAGAGAGAGAGAGATGCTGGCTTGTGCTGTACCTCTCCTCTGTAATTGTGGTGTCTCAGGAGGGACCAAATGGAATCTACAGGGAGAAAATGAAAACTAATGGAGAACTTTTATTCCACCCCACTGCTTTCCTTTCTAAACACCTTGGGCCAAAAAATCCATTTGTTCCATTTATTCAGCATTAAAACAATAATGTCTCGCTTCTGAATGCTGTTTCTAAAAAGCTCTAAAAAGGCAGTGATAGTTCACAGTTCCACACGGCTGGGCTCCCTCATGTAATACCATTCTGCTTTGGAAACAGCTGGTCTTACTGAGAAGCTTTTGTTGAATTTCTGCCCATCCCCAGCAGTTAGCCGCTCAGTTGAGACTTAATTAGCAAAACCTCAAAAGTACACATGCACAAGGTCACCAGCATGCTGACGGTTACTGTTTATTTGCTAGTGGCCGCACTAGTGATCTCTGAGGACAGAGAATGTGCTCCCAGATTTAGTGAAAGGTGCCTGGAGAGGTTGGTAGATCACAGCACCCACAGGAGGGCTATCTTCTATTCAAGGGGTCATGGAAACCCTCCAGGGTCATCTGTAGCTGACACTGCTTATGTTTGCAAGGAAGTCTCCACTAGAAGCAACACTCACTACACTGCTGACCAACACTGCAAAAGCATTACATCCTCAGAGTCAATCACAGCAAGTCCTTGCAGCTTGGGACTTCTTAACTTGGATAGGTGGCAAACTTCCCATGGCACTATTTGAGGAAGAGCACAAAGTTGCCCTATTATCCTGGGCAGCATTCCTCAGTCACCCAACACTGTCAAAACAAGATCAATCACCTTCCCCGCCCACACCCCCAGATTACTTGGTCATTCATTTGCAGTTTGTGGATTATTACATTATAACAGCAACCCACCCCTGAGTGGTAGGTGATTTAAATGAAGGGGAAGCAGTAAATATATGAATACACAACCAGCAATTGGATCACAGGGGGAAAATGTTAATTTGTGTGATTTAAATTACCTGAAAAACCTTAAAAAAATCTTGAAAACATTGTTCTTGGGGGATTTAATCTAAACCATATTAAATATAAAACACATACACACTTCGTATGTCATAGGAGGGTACAGTTTCTTTCATTTGCCCAGATCCACTGCCAGCATTGGGACTGGCTGGAGGGTTCACAAGGCTCAGTAGTTCACCAGGTGGTCACCCTGAACCCACAGTTGAGGAAAATTGTAAATATGAGGCAATCTGGCAGGGAGTGCAAAAATCACCTGGGAGCATATGACTTTAAAACTGGTTTTCTGTATTGTATACCCATAAAGATGATGGCGGTCTGGGTGAATGCAATCAAGGGCACATCCATAACATGTTAGGGTAAATAACCACAAGTGAGGTGTAGGAAGGGATTAGTACAAGAGGGACTATTTTACACCTCATCAGTACTAATGTTGTGAGGAAGAGGTTGAACTAACATAGCAGAAGGAGTAATCGGAGAGGAGATAAAAGATGGACAAAGGATTGGGAAAGAGTAAACAGCATTAGAACTAAGAGTAATTCAGAAAGAGAGTAGGATCCTTACGCATCACTAAAAAGTAAATCTGGAATCAATTAGGGAAGAAATGTGAGATGGGTTTGGAATGTTTGTATATAAATGCACAGAACCAGGCATATGACATGTATTTGCAAGTGAAAGTGGAATTAAGGTATAGAGGTAGCTACATACCTGGCTCAAACAAGGGGAGGAATGGACACCTGATATTTTTGACTGCAATGTATAAGGAAGGAAACAAAGGAGGTCGATTTACATATTGACCACAGGCACTGCTACAGTGTTTGAAAAATGATGTTCCTATAAGTTTCAAGCTGGTAGAGTTATCAGACCACTGGCTATGTAGAATAGGTCGCCAAATACTAGGAAAGTAAATTGCTGATAGATCCAAGAACAATGAGAGATGGTGGGAGACTTCAATAATCCTAAATTAGTTTGGGAAAATAACTGTGTAAAGGTCAAAGGTGGTTGGTGGGTGGTAGGAAGAGGTGGAAGGAATTCCAAATATAAGAGAACTTTTTTGATCAGCATTTTTCAGCCCAGCAAGGAAGAAAGAAATTTTAGTTCCGGTTTGGAAAATGAAGCGAGTAACTTGGACCTTGGATTATGAAGCACTGTTTACTTAGTACTACATACTTGAAATGTACATACCATTGATAAAAAAAATCAATAATGACCACTTCCTGGTTGATTCACATCCAGAAAACAAAGACACTTAAAAGAACATAACAAGCCTCAGAAACAAAATATTTCACAAAACCTAATTAACTCAACAGATGTAAATGATCTAGTACCTTGGTTCCTTGCTGCCCTTTCTCTGCCAGATCTAACCTCATGCAGTTCTGTGGGTGGATTCCCCAGTGTGAGTACTAGGTAATTGCCACAACTTCTCTTTTGGATGTTGGACCCCATGAGAGATCTGGCATTGAATAGCGTTCAAGGAAAAGTAATCAAGCATGGGAAAGAATAATCAAGTATGGGAAATCAGTGTCAGTACGCATATGCACATACGTGATAATTCTGAATGGGTGGCTTTCTCTGGAAAAAAAACAAAGTATTTGTATCAATATAAATTTGTTCTGGTAAAAGTGGTCCAAACATTTTATCTGAATGCTGGGGTAACCCATTTACTTTGTATGGTTTACTGCCTAATGTGAAACAGTAACAGTAGATGATTTTGTGGAAATGATGTATACCTCTCCTAGCAGACAATGTCTTTGGTATTGGGGGTAAAGGACTTCTTGTGTGTTGCCGTATTGTAGGTGTCTGTACCTGCCACACGTAAACATTCGAGGACTGCACAGTGACAGTACAGGCTGGGAGGGGAAGAAATGAAACTACTTTCTGATTTGAGCCCTTGCCTATGCAACAGGTTCCCATGTCATTGAGAACCCAGCAATGACTGAAGGGGAAAGATTCTACCCATCCAACTCAGTAATTTTGTATGATGGCGCTCCAATGTGTTATGCCATTGCTTGCTTACTGGAAAGTTTTAATTTGCTGATTTTCTTGTTCATGGTAGATTTAAAATGTAAATCCAAAGTAAGTAGCTTATGAATTAGACAAAACATTTCAAATCTTTGGGCTTACAAATATATGGACATACACTGAGAGCTCGTTAGGAGATATTCTAGCCAATTCGCCAGGTATTCTTCATCTGAAACTTTCCCACTATTGCAGTAGTGCTCTTGTTTTGTTGTTGAAGTTGGACAATGAAGGTTGGTTTTAAATCAGCAAAAAATGGCAAATGTGTGTTTGTGATCTTTCCATAATTCCATTTGACTGCTTGTTAAAAATAGAATTTAAAATGTATATTTACATTGATTTTATTTTTTTGCTTAAGATGGAATTTCATTGAATAGTTGTGACAAATTACGATTTTAGACTAAGCTGAGGAGAGGTCAGAGTGCAGCCATTTCTCATTTTTCCCACTTTTAAATTATAAATGAGATTTGCGTGATCTTTTCTTCGCAGCTAACACAAGAAGAGATATTAATGAATGGAAATGTGCATATGTGAAACCGTTCACCTTACCTGCTGTATACACAAGCTTTTGTTCGTGATTGCTTGTTTGTGCATCATGGTAGAGGTGGAACAGTTGTTCTATGTGTATAGCACCTAAGTTTGTGATAGCATTTTGTCTGGCTATATGTGAATATCATTGCACAGATGCATCCTTGAGCTGTGAGCCCGTATCTACTATAGTAAACTCAACCCAATTTTTGTTTAAATATTAAAATAGTTTTCATGAGTGTAAGAAGAAAATAAGTTACTGCAAAGAAGAGTGCTGTCAGCAATTTACTGAATATTGCTTTTGCGTTGGGGTGCAGTGGTTCATTTGACCTGTGCAAAACCTTCCGATAGTTTTCCTCGTACTTCTTCATATTAGGGAATTTCAAGGACAAATTAATCCTCATACGGATTATTGTACCTTTTGTTCATGAAATGTGAATAGTGACATGATGCTGTAATCCATATCTCAAATTGTATCCTTGCAGACATTACACTACAGTGGCTTATTCAGCACTCCAAGTCGAGGCGTTGCTGAGATTGGTCTTGCTTAGCAGAAGATCATAAACAGCCTATCCGTCCTATGTACCTTGGAAGAAAATTTGGAAGAGCAAAACCTAACTCAGCTGGGACTGAGTCTTTCAACCCCCAGTTCCTGTTAATATGGACCTCTAAGATATTCCTCTTTTGTGTTCCTCTGACTTCAAGCCATTTTCTACATTTAAAAAGAAAATTGATTTGTGCCATTCAACAGTAATGCAGAGTAATCACAAACCACATATGTAAGGCCCAGACATGTGGCTTTATTATTTGAATGATGTCTCTGCCTATACCCTATTTAACAGGGTGTTTATTCTGGTTGTGTATTTTTCATTTTGCATGTGATGTATTCATAAGGTGCATTATTTCTGTGAAGGATTACTGATCAAAAATACTCAGCTCTATTGAAAATAACTTTGGATTATTTGAATACTAGTGAAGATAATGCTGCTGCTATACTAAGAATAACCATATTGAGACTTGTGTGTGGATTTGGGAGCAGGCTAGCAAGTTTTTGTTGATTGGGAGGAACAGCACCATTTCCCCATTTTGACAGAGATATGGATTGCACACTAATACTGACACTGGAGATAGCTCTGAAATGCTTTTATTCTTCTCAAGCAGTATTTGCGTCCACAGCTCAGCAGGAAATACTGAGTTCTTTCTTCCTATTTAAATTTCTTTACACTTTTAAAACTATTTGCTTTTGGTAAAGATGTAAAAAGAAATTAGTTGATATTGAATCGAAGGAAATTGAAGATTGATTTTAATGCATGCAATGATACGCACCATTCCCAGTTTCATCTTGTATTCCACAGACGTCATTGCGAGTGCAGCATGTGATGGACCCACTATTAATGTTTTACTAGATACAGGACACTTCTCAATTAAATATAGGATGGGTCACCTCAGTTGTATCAGAAAAAGAGCAAATTTGAACAGCGTTAGATGGTGGTTTGAAAGCCAGTGTGGTCCTCAGTCACAGCCAACCAGCTCCGGATTGGTGGATTACACAGTACGCACGATCTTTTGGTACATTTTCATATCAGCATGGACTTTAGATGAGGAAACACTACATCATTCAAACAAGATTGATCCATATCTGAGTTCTTTTACAGTAATAAACACATTTCTGTCTTTTTTTCTTCACTCCCTGGTAAATTTTGAAAGCACATCTAACTAATGGTAACTCTATCTAGTACATATGAGCTGCCTGGCACTTGAACTTGGTGCCCATGGATTTTCTTTGTTGAACATTTCCTAACAGATGCAAATGACCAAAACATAAGAAGCAAAAACAGACCTGCTGGAGGAACTCAGCGGGTTTGGAGAGAAAGGAATCGTCGACATTTTGGGTGGGTGGAAATCCTGCATCAGGACTACTGCATAGATGCTGCTTGACCCACTGAGTCCATCCAGTAGCTTGTTTTTTGCTCCAGATTCCAGCATCTGCAGTCTCCTGTGTCATCAAAACATAAGAATCCTGTTGCCCATATAAAAATTAATTATTGTAGTGACAAACAGCTGTTGATCTATAGTGAGATATGTGAATTCAATACTTTTGAAATCTTTAATTGTCTCTTTCCAGTCTCTTTTCTTACTGATACTTCTGAACAAAACCTTTAACTTAGTTTTAGTTGTGTTAGTTGAGGGAAAATTATTGGTGTGAGCTTCAGGAGAACTCCCTTATTCTTTAAACAGCTAAGCAAGGAGTGCCTTGGTTATTCTTATCCAAAATACAGGACCTGTGACAATGCAGCACTTCCTTAGCATTCCACTGGTATCAAACTGGATTGTGTTTGGTTGGAGTGGCCTTTGAACTTCCAGCATACAAGTGGATGCTTGATGATTTACTGAACACAGTAGCTCAACTAAGTGAAAGATGTTTACCATTTTAAAAAGAGGGAAGTTTACTGAAAATAGATAACATTTCTAGTGCCAGAATTTCCAGTTCTGAAAGCTGCATGACTTTCTGTTCAATAAACAGAATTTCTTCATTCTTTTTCAATAGTAAAGAATAATTGCCAACACTTTTAAAAATAATTAAATTACTTTATGCTTACATCACCATCACATTTTAAGGCATGGTTTTATATTTTATAGATTTTTCTTTTCTTTAATGAGTCCTTAAAAGTTTTTTAATAAACATATTCTGATTTATTAAAGAGGATAAAATCTCAATAAATGTGCTAAATCTGAGGTGTTGAAATATAGAAATAATAGCAGTTAGTGTTGAGAACGAGCTTTCACTTTTTTTTGAAGGTTATAAGCTAATTTCTAGGACCCAAGTAGCAAGTTGTGGTTCATGTCACTTTATAAGGTGCAGGTACAATGTATTTAACTTACGTTATACAATATGCCAATCACTTTTTTCAATTTAGCAATTAAATAAATTGGAATTAATTGCATCATTACAGCAACTCCATGAAGCCTGAAACATCTCAACTCTTCAGTGTAAATTACCTGTTGTAATTCAAAATTAACTTTAATATTACTAGGTGCTGTAGCATGTAAGATTCAAACTGAATACACCAGTAGAGTGCTGGGTTTATTACTCATGTTGTTCTTTCATGTCTGCATGTTGCTTCTGCAGGAGGACCACATATTCAACGTACTCTCATTATACGTATCTATATAAAACATATTTTAGATCATATTCATGAGACATGCATAATAACTGTATAAAGATGGACCTCTAAGCTCTTCTTGTTCAGTATATTTATAAAAAAAAAATTAGTAAATTTGCATTGCAACTATTGTGCTAATATGGTTATACTCAATTTAAAATTGTGGACTTCGATGTTTTTCTTTTTCAATAGAATCACAAGCATTCAATCCAATCTATTATATTGATGTAACAATATCGGTCCAATGCGTTGTTCCAGCCATTCTGAAATATGCTTCTTAAATCTCCAATCACTTGATTTGTTTTTCTGAAATAGTTTTAACATGCAATTCATTCTGCTGGAGTATATTCTATGTATTCTCCAATACTGTGCTGCAGTATGTACTATATAATCTTCTGTTAACTAAGGTATCAAAATAGTTCCAAACAAAAACAACAGCATTTAGTGAAATAGAAGGAAATTGAAGACTTATATAAGGAGGCTGAGGGGAAGTAGGGATTAGAGGTGGCTCATGTGGAGTACATGCTCCAGCATGGACCAGTTGGGCCAAATTGTTTGTTTATTCTAAATTCTCTATAGTTTGTCCAGCACTGGGGATGTGCACCAATTGGTAGCTCTTTGAAGAGTCAACCAAACTGTTTCCTTCCACGGTGTATAATTCTAACCAAGAATCTAACATAGTAAAAATCGGTAGGCCCCTATTCTTGATCAGCTTTTATATTGAAAGGATAAACTTGTGATGCTCAATATTCCACCTGATGTTTATGTGTATATGCAACTGGAATATGTCTGGGTACTTCACACTGTTGCTAACTGGAACGACTTGCTTTTTTTTTATAGGTCCAGTAATTTTTATTTCCTTGATAGTTGTGGTAGAAAAGGTTTGTGTATATTTGCAAACTAAACTTATAAATTCTATGATAACATAATGAAATGTAATGCTATTAAAGATTGAGATGAATCTGAAAATTGTTTTGTTACAAGTGGAGACTGGATTCTTGTAGTTGATTGCTTCAGTTCTAAAAATCTGTATATTTTTACAGGATTAGTCTAATACGGATGGCAAATCTTTAGTCAATGGGAACAAACACAATCAAAATAAGGTGATGAATTTGTGGAACTGTGTTTTAGATGAGAATTTATTCTGTTATTTTCAGGACGTGTTAGTGTGACATTGAATGAGTTTGATCTATCATTGTTGTTTAACATCATACGTTCACTATCCTGATTTTGTAAGTGCAGGTTGACTGTTCATTTACAGTATGGTAATACAGTCTTATTGTTCAGATGACAAATTATTCGGAGTGTTTTTATCATCTGAACTCTTGGCGACGTTCAAGGAGAACTGAGAATCCTGAAAATATGTCAGCAGTGGTCAGCAAATTCAGATTTGCGATTGGCGTGGTGAATGTATATTCGGGCCACAGGTTAAATTTCTTTTCTGCCCATTTCTAAAGAGAAATAGTTCGTATAGGATTTAGTGTTAAACCAAATATGTTGAATATTTGCAATATGGGTCTTAGAAGTCATCCAAACATTTCAGAAGGCTGATGAACATAAGAAATAGGAGCAGGAGAACATGATATGACTCTCTGAGCCTGCTCCACCATTCAAATAATCATGATTGATTTGATCTTGGCCTTGGCTCCACTCTTCCACCTGTTCTCTTTAACCCTTGATTCCCCTATAAGCCAAAAATCGATCCTGACCTTGAATTTGTTGAATGACTCCATAGCCATCTGGGGAAGAGAATTCCAAAGATTCAAAATGTGTTGACAGAAGAAATTCCTCCTCATCTCTGTCTTAAGTGGACAGCTCCTTATTATGAAGTTTTACCCCTGGTTTTAGGTTTCCCCGTGAAGGAGTACATCTCAGCATTCACCTTGCCGTGCCCCGTCAGAATCTTATGTACTTCAATGAGATTATCTCTTGTTCTTTTAAACTTCAGTGAGTTTCGATCCAGGCTATTCAGGCTTCCCTCAGAAGTCAATGCCCTCATCCCAGAAGTTAACCAAGTGAACCTCTGAGCTGCCTCCAATGCAAATATATTCCTCCTATAATAAGGAGACCCAAAGTGAACTCCAGGTGTGGTCTCAATTACACAATGTAAGGTTACATTCAAGACTTTATAATCTATCCCCCTTACAATTAAGGTCAATGTTGTATTTGCCTTTGCAACTTGTTGTATCTGTATGCTTAAATTGTGTTTCATGAATGCAGACACCCAGATGTCTCTCTACAATATCCTAACATTATATTCCTTCTGCAAATTTTTGTCCATTCACTTAGCCTATTTACATATCTTTGTGTCCGTCACATTTTCCTACTTTGTTTCATCAGAAAACTTGGCTACACTCTGTTCCTTCATCCAAGTCATTAATATAGATTGCAAGTTTTTCTTCTTAAGCAAACCTTTGGAATCAAGGATGATTTTCCATCACAGCAGTTTTCTTTTAACATGGGATTACTGTTATGTGAGCTGACATGTCTTTTCAACAGCAAGGTCTCAGTTCTGTGACAAGGAAGCCCAAGATGATTGTAGACCTAGCTCTATGGACAGACAGCATGTACAGTCTAAGCACATACCTATGCACTCTGGCCAATCTGAGTAGTTGAGATCTGACCATTGATCCTTGTGACACCCCACCAGTTGAGAATGACAAGCCAATACTCTCTCCATCCTAATAGCTGCACCACTACCAAACCCTCCCTCCACCATATGCTCTGAGTTCTTACTTTGTCCAGTATCTTTGATGCGGCACCTTATAAATGCCTTCTGGAAATCCAAATAATCTGCTTCTACTGGTTCTCTTTTATCACCTTACTTTTTATATCCTCCATTTGACTTAAAAGAAAGTCATTCCTGATGCTCATGAATTGTAGCTTTTTTAATCTTGCATACTTCCTTGTATAAAATCAGTGGCACGAAGAGAGGAAATAAAGCATTATAGGAGATGGAGTGAAACCGTGCTGGAATATGTAATGCATAAATCTCTATTTAATCCATTGGAATTCCCAAATCGGCAGAATACAGAATTCCTGAACTTCCTGCAGTGGTTAGTGTGGCAGCACCAGTACAACACAGAATTCACACTATTTCAGTTATGAATAATAATGTTTTAATAAGAAATATACGGATTAATTTCTGCTTATGCTGCCTGACACAAAAATGTACAGATTTAAACTGTGGCCTTAGCTTAGCATGTTTACAGTCTCTTACGTTAAGTATTTGTTTTCTCTGTACTGAAGCCAAAATTGTAGAGATTTTTAACTAAGTATTGTAATAACCCAGTGACACATGGCTGTTATCAAACAATATTGTGAAAAAAGATATATATATACTTCAAATAAATCCACAGCAGTACAGTATTAAAGTTTAACTTGTGTGGTTAATATCTGGTGGAGGAAAAATGCTGATGTTTTTAGAGCAGTACAAAAACAGTTCAAATCTATATATTTGAGGAAGTTTGCAGCTGAAGTGCTAGTTTCACAATCCACATTCAATTATGTTTAATAAAATTAGTCAAAGAACAATCAAACATTTAAAAATTAATATACATACAATTCTTTCATTTTTAATTACAAATTGTAGCATTCAACATATTAAAGTGAAGGAGTGGCTCTCAAAGAGATTGGGTTTTCATTGATTTAAAAAACTCAAATCTGTTGCCTACTAAATGTGGCTGATTACAAATACTGTGAAGTATATAAAACACATGGTTATGGTACAAACGTAGGAAGTAGTGCTTCCAGTATTCACTTTGAGAAAGTAACAAATTTACCTAAATGTGCTCACGTTGGGTTTGATTCGCATTGGTCATTTGGATCCAACTGGGATTCACCTTGCCTCATCAATGAAGTATTAAAAATGTCTCGTGTAGCACCGTTCTGATTGACTAAATACTGTTCTGATTTTTCAAATAGTTGATATTTTTAGAAATTCTTTGTGCTGTTAATCAATATGGCAGGGAGTAATGGATTTTCAAATTGGGTTTCAGTGCCCTAGGCAGCTCGGTTGGCAATGATCTTCCTGTGGTGGCTATTTTTAAAGCTGAACCCATTCAACATGAGTTTTACAACATCACTGCAAGCAATGTTTGATGTTGAATCAATGGTAATGTGTTTCTTATACTGCAAGTACAAAACTAAGAGCGGATTCTGGAATTATAGCCACAACACGCATGATCTTTAACACTGTGGGCCATAAGAACAATTACAATTGGAAGGTTGATACCAATGAAAGAAGGGAGCATGCGTCCCCTGGAAACCGGGCTGTCATCAGTTTGCTGGTCGTTAATATTTACCAATCTCATCCAAAGCTAAAATATCTAACCATAACTCTTCGTCGTTTATTAAAATATATCCCAATCGTTATCAAAATCCCCATTAGTTTCAGATGTACTAAAAAATAAGCTTCTTGCTTCAGTCAAGATGCTTTGCTTTTGCCATTGCTGCAGACTGTCTTGGAGCCTCTGCTCTTGGCACACTGCACACGTAGTAACACGTTAGACAACACGTCCTGGTAGTAACTGAGCACGATCCAACCAGGCAAGTACATTAAGGTGACGAGGCCCATGAAGTTGAGCGGGTAGTGAGAATAATCCCAAGAGCAGGCGTTGTAGTGGCGGAGCCCCAGACCCCAGGTGAATTCCCAAGTGTAGATGAAGAGGATATACACCGGCAACCTCTGCCAAGTGGTCCAGCCCAGGCGGTAGTACAGATAGAAGTAGAGCTTCTCCACCACGAAGCTGCAGCTGCCGTACATCAGGAAGGACCAGAGAGACGTGTGACCCAGCAGCGTGCGGTCCGAATTCTCCACCAGGTTGAACATGGACGTGAAGAAGATCTCGTCCAGGAAGCCGTGCATCCCGTAAAAGACGAAGCGCAGGGAGCCGGGGAGACCCCGGGGCGAGGGCAAGCGCTCGGGCAGCCGGGCTCGGCGGCAGCAACACTGCAGGCGGAGGAAGCCCTTGAGGAAGAGCTGGGAGTCGTAGAGGGCGAGGAGGTAGTGCAGCAGGAGGGTGGGCAGCGAGGAGCCTGAGCCTTCCACCAGCGTGGACACCAGGCTCTGCAAGCCCACGTAGACCGAGGGGTAGAGCAGCAGGTGAAAGACCGCTGGCCTCCCTTGGAAGTTCCTCTCCTGCAGGTAGACTTTCTCCAGGGCCAGGTGGGAGAGCGAGTGCAGCACGCCGAGGTAGGGCGAGGAGTAGCCCAGCATCTTCGGGTCGCTGGTCCGCACGAAGCGCTGCGCCGAGGACAGCACCACGTCCAGGGTGATGCCGTGCATCCCGTAGAAATACAGGCGCATCCAAGTGGGCAGCGTGGGGCTGGCGCGGCCGCCGCTTTCAGCACCGGACAGGTCCTTGAGCCGGGCGCAGGACGAGGCGCTCGGCCGGCTCCGCCTGCTGCCCTGCCCGGGGCGCTCCGCTGACAGGAGTCGCTGAGCCTCGCGGCGTTTGCTGCTCATTATCTCCCAGCTTTGCAAAAGGAATCCGCTTTCAGCTCTTCCAGCCCCCCTCCTCCCCTCTGCACCCTTCAAATTAAGGCCTGCAGCCCAACAAAAGAGATGCACTTCAAAAAATAAAACCTGCAAAATCAAGCGGGGAAGGTTGAGGACTAGCTCATCGCTCTCTGCCCTCGCCGGGAAGGTTAGCAGCTTTGATTGTGTATCCAATCCCGGTTACCTGCCAGCAGACGTAGCAAGCTCGCCCTACGCAGCAGAGCCGGCAAACACAGACGTAAAAAAAACGTCTCCACACAGCAACCCCACACTGCCCACCTCAAACGCAGCCATCCTTAAAGCTGCATGCATGCTATATCCCACCCCCGACCATCCAAATGACCGTCTCCCCAATAAGACCGACCCTGTTTAAAACCGCCACTGTCATCATGTTTCGTGTTGACATTAATACAGCATGCCACAGTTTGCAATGTTCATGTGTTCATTCCCATTTCAAACGTACAGCAGTCTCCCACCTTCTCTACCGTTACCCCATTCACTACAGCAAGAGAAACGCAGTCTGATTGCTAATCTGATTGGGGGATAAATCCCTAGGATGGCGGAAAATATCCACTCCCCCCCCCCCCCCCCCCCCGCCCCCATCTCCTAGGGATGGATGTATTTAAATTCACCCTTTCAGCATTCATAGGTTCACGATTTTCGGGAGCATGTTGTAAACGAACAACGCCACAAGTGTTGAATTACATGGGTGTTTAATTATATAAAGATTGAAATGTGCAAGGCAGGAGTGATACTAGCTAATGCACGCTGAACGTTTATCTGTTAATTGAACTCAGATGCCCACTGTTTCAAAACCTTATTTAAAATGACCCAGTGTTATAAAACCAGCTTATGAGTCTTCGTGTTAGCTTCCAGCATTTCCCCCCACAATTTGGAGCGCACAAAAATCCTTTTGAAAGTCGGATTGGCAGCTCTGCCAAGTGCTTTCAGAAAATTGTTCTGATTGTGAGTCACGGGATATGGTACGGCAATAAAAACTGTTTAATGGGATCATTTTGTTGACTTCCTGTACCTGCAGACTTTATCTTAATTTAACTGTCAATAAAATGTGAATTTGCACTGCAAAATGGTTAAAAAGTGAAATTGTTACTGGTTTGTGTTTTTGGCTGGTGTGCAGGTATGGTTTTATGGTGAAGTCCTCCTTGGTTAACCGACCTGCAGAAGGGTGTTGTCCAGATACAATCTTGACAGAGTCTTTCCAGACCCCATTGTTGTGCCTATAAGGCCCAATAACTCGCAGGATCGCTCCACATGGCCTGTGAACAAAGGTCACTTCCATTACCAGGGTGGGACTGAGAGACCACAGACCAGAGGTCATAGAGTCATACAGCATGGAAATAGGCCCTTCAGTCCAACTCGTCCATGATGACTGTATTGCCCTGAGAGCTAGTCCCATCTGCCCGCATTTGGCCCATAGCCCTCTAAACCCCTCCATGTATTTATCTAGATGACTTTTAAATGTTGCTAATATCCCGCCTCAATCACTACTTCTGGCAGCTCATTCCAAATATGCACCACCCTTTACATGAAGAAGCTGCCCCTGACATCCCTTTTAAATCTCTCTCCTCTTGATCTTAAACCTATGCCCTTCCCTGGGAAAAAGACTATGTGCTTTCAACCTGTCTGTGCCCCTCATGATCTTATATACCTTTATCAGGTCACCCCTCAAACTCCTACGTTCCAGGGAATAAAGTCCTAGTCTACACAACCTCTCCTTGTAACGCAGGCCCCCAAGTCCAGGCAACATCCTGGTAAATCTTTTCTGCACTCTTCCTAGTTTACTAATATTAATACTCCAAGTATTAAAGTATTGATGGACCAAGGCACCATGATAGGCTTGGTCTGATCTTTTGGGCCCATGTTCAAATCCAAGTCCATATCCAGCACCAGACACAATGTGCAGTACTGTTCTTACTGTATACACTTGCATACAATACTGATGGGTGCAGATTAGTCACCATATAATACAGTACTGGTCAACATGGGATCTGTCTCTGCATAATACTGGGCTACAGTGTTGATGGGGATAAGCTTGTCACTAGTCACCACATAATGCTGGGTGTACTGGCATTGTATAGCACCGTGATGCAATGCTAGTGGGCACTCTATTACACTGGGATACAGTACTAGTGGGTATAGGTCTGTCTTTGTATAGCACTGGGATACAGTACTGGTTGGGTAGAAGAGTACATCACTCGTGGGTAAAGGCCCATCATTGTATGACACTGAGTTACAGTACTTTTGGGCACAGTCCTACCATTGTATCACACTGGGGTACCTTTATTGCAGGCACAAGTCTGTCATGGTATAACACTGGGGGTACAGTACTGACGGGCGCATGTCTGTCACTGTATAACACAGACACATCACTGCATCACCTGTGGGCACAGGGCTTTCACTGTATAGTACTAAGGTACTAAATGCATCGCTGTCACTGTATAACATCAGGGTACAGTTCTGGTTTCTGGTTGGTACAGTTTCAGAGAGCTCCTTTCACAAGCGGGTAAAGGGCACAATGAGTCATAGGATTCTTTGAATTACATTCCCTGCCTTGGCCTCACTCCCAGGTTTTACTCTCGCAAGACACAAGCACGTGACCACGAACTTGAAGTGCAATATCTTTGAGGCTGGAGAGGGAGGAAATGTGTCCAGCTTCCTCACTTAAGGGAATGGAAAACGTTTTCCCTCTGAGAGGAAGGTGCAAACAGATGGCTTTTATAAATACATGTAAGCTTTTACGTGGATTTCTGAATGGTCCTGATAAATTAAAACGTGCTTCTCATCAGTGGCCCTTGGAAATAGTTTGGGTTGTCAATTTGATTCTACTGACAAGGAAGTTGTGCAGCACTCTTTTGTGGGAAAATGAGCAGTGGAGTATTTGGGAATTAAAGAGGATTTTACTATGAACATTGGTCTCTTAAGTACGTGAAAGTCTTAAAATCATATAAGTCTGTACTGACAGAAGATCATCAACCAAAAACATAAACTCGTTCTCTCAATCACAGGTGCTGCTTGACAAGCTGAGTCTTTTCATCACGTAGTTTTTGTTTCAGAAATCTTTTTTGCATTCATCTCGGAAAAATAAGCAAGTCATCACCATTCCACTGTGCGTGACTTCAAATTGACCCATGTCTGCTCTTTCCCATGGCTTTGGAAGTAGAACCAGAGAGTTCTGCCCGGCATCCTGGCCAATATTTAACCCTCAACCAACACCACTAAAACTGGTTAGTGGGTGATTATCACAACACTGCCTGTGGGATCTTGCAGTGTGCAAATTGGGTGCAATGTAATTTACACTGCATTAGTGACTACAAGTTGAAACATAATTGGCTTAAAAAGTACTTTGGGGATATCGTGCGATTGTGAAAGGCAGGCACTGTATAGGCTTTTTATATGTGTCAAGCCATGAATAAAAGAAAATGAGTTGGTAATAGAAGCATGTCACACTGAACAGAATACATCACTTCATAAGCATAGTTTCTCTCACTTGGAGTACTCAGTTGTCAATCATGCCAGGTGATGCAAGGCTAGTTCACATTTCTCAGTCAGCAGTACCTAGGAGCAAGCAATTTAATCAAAAAAGGCCTTTATATGCTGGGAAAGCTTTTTGCTAAACGCTAGAACTCAGAAATGAAAAAAAAACAAAAGCTGATGCTTGAGTGTCAGGGCAATGAGGCTTGTCTATTCTTTTCAATGACAAAATCCTGAAAAGCTTTTCCACTGGAATTCTTCCAGCTTCTTAAAGCAAATCCCTAGAAAGGCACTCTCTGTTGAAGCAGGATGTGTTGGAGGTTCTGCTTCCATTAAAGGTGTCTAAATGTTGAGTATTAGGAAGAATTTCAAATGCAGTAGGCAGAAAACTTGGTTTAAAAAAGCTGTCATTTTGTAACATTGGCTTCAATGTTTAGTGTCTGTAGAACATAGAAATATCTTTAAACCTTTCAAATGACACCCTCGTGCAACATTTAAGAGCCTGTCTTTAAATCTCCCAAGAATGTTTTAATTGCAACAATCTCTTTTCCTGGGTTTAATCTTACTTCATGCAGTAAGTTCAGTGCTTGTGGTCAAGTCTGACTTATTTGTTGTTATGGCAACAACTTAAGTTTGCTAAGCTGTTGCCGAAATCGTACTGACAACCTTCAGCTCTCCCCCTCTCCTTGAGGGGCATTGGATTAGTCAATTGATTACTGTGGGTAACTGGAATATTATCATTGGAGGCATTTTGGAAAGGGCAATGAGAGCAATGGAACCAAATTGTCAATCAGATTTAGCTGTTTGGACAGTTGGCTTCAGGCCTTTTGTCATCCTTATTGGAAAAATCTGTCGGTAAAACATCAATTGCCCAATTTCATTCAGATCCTTTGACAATTACTTGTTCACTTTACAGCGCCGGTGACCCGGGTTCAATTCCGGCGACTGTCTGTAAGAAGTTTGTGCGTTCTCCCCGTGTCTGCGTGGGTTTCCTCCCACATTCCAAAGACATACGGGTTAGGAAGTTGTGGGCAAGCTATGTTGGCGTTGGAAGCGTGGCGACACTTGCTGGCTGCCCCCTGAACGCTCTACGCGAAAAGATGCATTTCACTGTGTGTTTCGATGTACATGTGACTAATAAAGATAATTTATCTGAAGGATGGTCATGCAGGACACGCAATCACTAACTGTTTTACATGTTTGATTTTGTGGATAGTTTGAATATTTGCTATGTTATTGTGGTCACTTTTAAAGGCAAGTGTAAAATGATTATTTGCAAGATGGTAGAAGCTGTTGCCTTATATTGGTGATGTTAAATAATTCTTCTAAACTCCCCCTTATTAGGAGGTCTATATGCTGGAAAACTCAGCAGACAATTTTAGGTTTGTGATATTTTAATTATGCAAATAGAACTCCCATTGGTTCCTCTCAAGCTAGGTGACACATTAGATTGCACTGTAAGGACAGGAGAATTGTAAAGTATAAAGCATAGCTTGTAATTCTGTTGCTAAAGTACAGCTGTGCAAAAATTAATGTATCCCTTTAATACATAATATGTAATTATATTGCCTTCCCACATCAGTTAGAGCCTAATTGTTTCTAAATACTGCTCCGGTCAATAGATGTTGAACTCGCTTTCTTTCTGTGTAATTTGTACGACTCCTGAAGTAAATTAGAACTTCTGTCATAGGTAAACTTCTCCATGTACTGAAAGTGATCAGTTTGCTTTAACCCTTTTATATTTTTTTAAAGTGTGATACAGGTTTGTGGATATGAGAGTTCAGTGGTGATATTTACATCTAATTATTACAGGTAGAAAGGAACGATACATGACTTTCATCCTATCATTTCTGCAGTGAAAAGTTACAGAATATTATCTGGACTTTAATTTATCATAACTGAATAATAAAATTGTGTTTTGATTACAATATAGTAGGCATATCAATATTATTGAATATGAAATTTGATTATGCCCATATGTTGAGGATAATATAACTAATGCACTGAATTATAAAATAAATCTTGATTAAATTGACATGATATGGGGAAAATATTTCAGGTTTATTAGTTGGGGTGGAAGTCTGGAATTGGAGTAGTGGAGTTTGGAAGCTTGAGCTTTGAGCATAATGGGGAAGGAGTCCCTTTCCTTTCAGAGTAATAGGAGATGGCTCCAGGGTACTAAAGTGATATGAATGGAGAGTGATCATACTACAATGGTAGCCTTTCTTGTTCATAGCACTGAAATGGCCTCTCCTCCCTCAGCTGTTGTGCTGGCAGTTTGGGAACAATGAAAAATGGAAGGCTTGGCTTGAGACTGTCATCAAAGTCTGGTTCCAGGAGCACTGAGGAAGAGGTAATTTGGTGTGCGATTACTGGAAGGGGTTCCTAGGATCTAGGTCTGTTATCAGTGTATGGTGGGGTGTGGAGGGTGAAGAATTGGAAGTAGACGGGGAAGGCACCCTGGATGCCTGGACAGTTGAGGAACTATTGTGGGGTGGAATGTAATGTGGTTCGGGTATCTCATCTAGTAGAACTTATGAGTAGATTAGAATGAAGGAGAATGGATCTTGTCAATTTTCATGAATGCCTCCTACTTATTGAAGCAGAGCTTGTGTGGCCATCATTTGAGAGGCACGTCCTAACATGGCAGTTGGGAATCTCATTTAATTGGTGCCCTCCACTTTTGTTTCATATTGCCAGACACTGCCAAGACACTTCCCTCCCCTTTGTCACCCCAACAATACTCCCAGATCTTCACCCCACAAATGCTCCAAAAGCCCGCTCCTTGGCGTTTATTCCCCCAGAATGCGGTGCAGGATCTCACCCCATTGGTCTCGTTTCCAGAACCTACAGAGTTGCTTCAGAACTTTTTTCCTGTAATACCCAAAAACTGCAGATGCCTCCTCTCCATGCTTCCAGAGAACAGGAAGGACTCTCCTCTCAGCCTAATTCTATGCTCACAGGCTCCAAACCCAATTCTATACTCATAGCGTTGATATACAGCTGGATCCCAGATTCCTTTCTCAGAGCTGTTTGAGGTCCCCTCCTTAAGTCAATATGTTGCTCTTGTGATATAATACTATTTCACCAATATCGAACCTGTGGGAAATCATTTACCATTTAATTATGATGGAAGTCTTACATATGGTAAATACTGGATGTTGACAAATCCTTTGTCAATATTTGGTATCGATACTTTGCTCCCACACTTTGCTGTATGACTTCATTTAAAACTGCAGCAAATCAAGTTAAGTGGACTGGAAGGCATCCAAAGGAATGTTGGTGGCTATAATATGGCAACAAAAATCTGTGGAAACAACTAAACCAGAATGATTAATTAGGAGAAATAAGCATTAAAAGTGACCTTAAAAAGCATAGGCAAATCAATCTCTTAAAAGATATTTTGGTAAAGATTTGGTACTATCGATTCCAAACAACTAAAATTAAATTTTAAAATGAAATTGTCAACAATTATAATTTCATAATGTAACTAAAGGTGATTACATAACTACCAATTGTCATAACAGCCCAGCTGGCTGGCAACTGTCCTTTTGGGAATGAAATCTGATGATCTGATCTAGACCGGCCCCTTTGTGATTTGCATATTGTGAAATGCTCATAACTTCCCTTTGAAGTAGCCCAACAAGTCCTCAGTTCTATTGAAACTGCTGCTCAATGTGAGTGTAACTTAATCAACATGACTCAAGAAGATTGTTTACCAACATTGTCTTAAGGAGTGTTAGGAATTAGCCATAAATGCTGGCCTTGCCAGCAACACCTTCATACTGCCAATGACTAAATGAAAGTATGAAATGACATATAAAATTTTAATGAATACATTTTTTAAAAACTTAAACTTTAATTGAAGGCCTTGTACTTTCCCAAAAGCCTAGGCTTATTCCGTCATTGTTACCCAGAACTATAACTTATGCACACAAATTCAAAGTTAAAGAAATACAAATGAGAGACAGACATGTGGTAAATTATCAGTTATAAAATGTGAAAACCAGTGTTGCAAGATTGAGTGCCTCCTATACACCTCAAGTAGTAATTTCAGCTCTAAGATCTATCCTCCACCTTCTTGACCCACTCTAGGAAAAATGAAAATGAAATCAAAAGGGAAGATGATCAGAAGAAAATTCATATTCTGAATGATTACAACTTCCCTGTATTCACAAGGGAAAACATCAGTAACTTGCTGTTTCCAAACTGAGATAACCAAAGTGAAATAATTGATTTTGATATAGATGATCAGGAAGTGCGAGGCGTTGCATTTTAGAAAGACAAGATGGTAGGACTTCCACAGTGAACAGGAGGGCCTTAGGGAATGTTGTAGACAGAGGGACTCAGGAGTACAAGTACATGGTTCCCTGAAAGTGGTGTCGCAGGTAGACAGGGTGGTGAAGAAGGCTTTTGGCACACTGCTCTTTTTCAGTCAGGGCATTGAATATAGAAGTTGGGAAGTTATGTTGCAGTTGTGTAAGGTGTTGGTGAGGCTGCATTTGGAATATTGTGTTCAGTTTTCGTCACCATGCTATAGGAAAAAAAGCTGGAAAGAGTGCAGAGGAGATTTACAAGGATGTTGCCAGGACTCGAGGGACTTGAGTTATGGAGAGAGATTGAGCAGATTGGGACTTTTTTCATTGGAGTGTAGGAGAATGAGGGGTGATCTTATAGGGGTGTATAAAATCATGAGGGGCATAGATAGGGTGAATGTGCACAGTCTTTTCCCAGGGTTGGGGAATCAAGAATGAGAGGGCACAGGTTTGTGAGAGGGGAGAGATTTAATAGGAACCTGAGGGGCAACTTCTTCACCCAGAGAGTGGTAAGTATATGGAATGAGCTGCCGGAGGAAGTGGTTGAGGCAGCTACATTAACAACATTTTAAAGGCACTTGGACAGGGATAGGAAAGGTTTGGAGGGATATGGACCAAATGGGGGCAAATGGGACTAGCTTAGATGGGAATCGGCATGGGCTAGTTGGGCTGAAGAGCCTGTTTCCATGTTGTATGACTCTACGACTCTAAGTCAGAGACCAACTAAAAGGGATCAAAACAGATAAATTACCAAGGAAGTAGTCTGCATTTATGTGATCCAGAAATTCAAAGTAAACAGATTTACTGGTGAAGGTGTACTGAGAGTGACAGTGGAATTAGCAGGAGTTAATTAATTACATAATTAATTGGATAACATATGTAGGGTCCTAAAGATAGCAGGTTAGATTAAGTGCAGACAAATGCTCACTGCAAGGAAATTTAAGTGGCACGTTTTCTGTCAAGAAGCTGAAATAGTTATGGATGAACCAAAGGAAATCTGAAAGTCTTAGTAACAGAAGATCATAAGGAGCAGGAACAGGAGTGCGATGCACAATCCCGCAACCTCATCTTGCAACAAGATCATTGCTGATCTTCCACCTCAACTCCACTTCCAGGGCCAATTCTCATTTCCCTTGATTTGGAAAGTTTCCAAGGAGCTATCAACCTCAGCCTTGAATGTACCCTTTAACAAAGCGTTCACAGTCCTCTGGACTAGAAAACTCCAAAGACTCACAATCCTCTGAGTGAAGAAAGCTCTTTAAAGTTCCTGAATGTTCAATCCTTAATCTTGAGACTGAGCTCCCTTTATGTTGTTAAGGATGTTACCGGGACTGGAGGGCTTGTTATAGGGAAAGACTGGGTAGGCTGAGACTGTTTCCCCTGGAGCGAAGGAGGCTGGGAAGTGGGGTGGGGGTGACATTATAGAGGTTTATAAAATCAAGCAGGGCACAGATAAAGTGGATGGTCACATTCTTTTTCCTAGGGTCTAAAACTAGAAGGCATGTGTGCTTTGGTTCCACACCCAGCTTGATGCAGCCACACACAAAGGTGCCTATCAGGATAAGGGCGACATTGGGTACATTTTCTCCCCATTGTCCGAGGACGTGCATCCTGATCCATCGGATATGTTCTACCTTGGATCCCCAGATGAAATAGAAACCAGCATGGGTGACTACCATGGCAGAGGAGCAGGGTATGAGCCCCACCTGTGCCAAGTACTGCAAAAAACCGAGAGCATTTCACACCCGATGACCAGGTTCTTGCCGGTCCTGGAGAGGGAGTGCTGTTCTCATAGTTCCAGTTTTCCTTTAACCTTGCCTATCCACTCTAGCCAACTTTTGTTACACACCTCGGATTGCCGAATTCACTGTGGAGTGCACTAGTAGGCTGAGGGGAGGGTCCAGATCTACTCTGTTTTCAATGCGTCTACACAAGGGGTTCCACTCATTTGAATGAGGTCACCTGTGGAGACAGGTAAGTGCACAGATGTGTCTATTTTATCTATTTATTTATTTGTTAGAATTTTAGTATAGTTATTGTTTTTTTACAATATTAATTCTTTTTAAAAATTAGTTAAACCTAGTCGTATTGCTTTTCAGGAGACATTTGCAAACAGATTAAAAGCCTTTAACAGTGACAGAAGCATCCTGTTGCTCTGACCTCACTCCCTCTTGTGGATACAGAGGGTCAGCTCACCTGGCCCAGTACAACCAGAATAGATAAGTCTAAGTAGGTGGGCACTGTGGATATTGAGTCCAGCACAATGCAGCCCAATCTTTATTTAAATACAATCATCCCTCATTCTTCTAAACCAGAGGATATGGGCTCAGTCTGCTCAATCTTTCCTCATTTGACTACACTCCCATTTCAGGAATCAATCTAGTAAACTTCCAATACACTGCATTCAAGGCAAGTGCATCCTTATTGAGATAAGGACACCAAAACTGTACAGAGGTGGCCCCACCAAAGGTGAAATCAGTTCTGGCAAGGCTTTCTTACTCTTGTACTTCAATATCCTTGTAAAAAAGTGCAAAGTGTTGTTTGCCTTCCTTATTGCTTGTTGCATCGACGCATTATCTTTCCATAATTTGATTGAGTTTTTCGAGGAGGTGATGAAGGTGATCAATGAGGGTAGAGCTGTGGATGTTGTCTACATGGATTTTAGTGAGGTGCTTGACAAGGTCTCACATGGTAGGTTCATCCAAAAGATTGAGATGCATGGGATCCACGTTGACTTGGCCATTTGGATTTGGAATTGACTTGCCCATAGAAGACAGAGGGTAATGGTCGAGGAACTTATTCTGGGTGGAGGTCCATGACTAGTGGTGTTCTACAGGGATCCGTACTGGATCCTCTGCTGTTTGTGATATATATAAATGACGTGGATGAAAACGTGGATGGTTGGATTAGTACGTTCGCAGATGATACACAGATTGGCGGCACTATGGACAGTGGGTAGATAGTAGATAGAAGAAGGTTACCAACTGGATATAGATCAGTTGCAGATATGGCGGAGAAATGGCAGATGGAGTTTAATCTGGCCAAGTGTGAGGTGTTGCACTTTGGGAGATCAAATGCAAAGGGGCAGTACACATTTAATGGCAGGACCTTTAACAGGCATTGATGTACAGAGGGATCTTGGGGTCCAAGTCCATAGCTCCCCGAAAGTGGCTGCACGAACCGATAGGGTAGTAAAGAAGGTGTATGGCATGCTTGCCTTTATTGGTGAGGCATCGAGTTCAAGAGTCAGGAAGTTATGCTGCAGCTTTATAAAACTCTAGTTAGGCCGCATCTGGAGTATTTCATTCAATTCTGGTCGCCCCATTATAGGAAGGATGTGGAGGCTTTGGAGAAGGTGCCGAAGAGGTTTACCAGGATGTTGCCTGGATTAGAGGGCATGTGCTATGAGGAAAGGTTGGACAAACTTGGGTTGTTTTCTGTGGAGCAGCGGAGGCTGAGGGGAGACCTGATAAAAGTTTATAAGATTATGAGAGGTATTGATAGAGTAGACAGCCAGTATCGTTTTCCCAGTCTAATACTAGAGGGCATGCATTTAAGGTGACGGGGGTAAATTCAAAGGAGATATGCAGGGCAAGTTTTTTACACAGAGTGGTGGGTACCTGGAATGCGCTGCCATGGGTGGTAGAGGAGGCAAATACGATAGAGGCGCTTAAGAGGCTCTTAGATAGGCGCATGAATATGCAGAGAATGAAGGGATATGGACCTGGTGTAGGCAGAAGGGACTAGTATATTTAGGCAGTTCATTACTGGATTAATTAGTTTGGCACAACATTGTGGGCTGTACTGCACTGTTCTGTGTCCTATGTTCTAATTCATATGTGTCTGAGGACACACAAATCACTCCAAGAACTAACATTTAATGGTAACTGTCCATTAAAAAAAATGTTTTCAACCTAGCAAAGTGAACAATTTCAAATTTTGCCATTCCTTTTTGTCCCCCTCAATTAACCTCTCTATATCCCTATGCAATTTCCCTCTCACAGCTCACTTTCCCACCTCGCTTAATGCCATCAACAAACTTGATTACAATCAACCCCTTTATCCAAGTCATTTATATATCATTAGTTGCTGGCTTCCATGCATTCATTTATTTGGACCTCCCCTGGTTACAATGTGCCAACCTGAAGATTATCTATTTATCTCTATGTCTGTTAATCAATACCATATCCATGCCAGTATTTTAACCCCCAAACAAGAGGCCTTGCCTTATGGACTTAGGGTGCTATGGACTTGAACCCCAAGATCCCTCTGTACATAAGGCATTAAATCTTTTATGTGACATCTTATCTATTGCCTTTTGAAAATCTAATTATACTCTTGTGTGTATCAAAAAGCAAAATTCTGGCGTGTGGAATTGGAGTAATATACTGGCCTGGAGATGGACAGTAAATAAAGTGTAGGAATAAACAGGTCATTTTCCAGTTGTTAGGCTGTGACTAATGGGTGCCAGGGGGTTGGTGCTGGGACCCCAGCTGTTCACAATCTATATCAATGATTTGAATGAGGGGACCACGTTTGCTGGTGATACTAAGGTGGGGGCCAGTATGGGTTTCAAGGAGGATGCAGAGAAGTTTCAAGGAGATATAGGGAAGTTAAGAAAATAGATTAGGCCACAGCAGATGAAATATAATATGGAAAAATATGAGGTCATCTGTTTTGTTAGGTAAAGGCAAAGTACTTTCTAAATGGTGACAGACTGAAAGGAGTTGGCACTCAGAGGGACCTGGGTGTGCTTTTACATAAATCAATGAAAGTTAACCTGCAGGTACAATTAGCAATTAGGAAGGCAATTAAGATGTTGGCCTTTTTGCAAGAGGATTTGAGTGCAAAGTAAAGGTACTTTAATTAGTTATATGGGGCCCCCGGTGAGATCGCACCCAGAATTCTGCTTATAAATATGGTCTCCCTCCCTCAGGAAGGGTGTACTTGCAATAGAGGGAGTGTAATGAAGGTTTACAAATTGATTCCTGAGGTAGGGAAATTTGCCCTATTAGAGAGAGGTTAAGTGGATTAAGCCAATGCTCTCTACAGTTTAGAAGGTCTTGTTGAAACACACACAATTCTTACAGTACTTGACAGGGTAGATGTAGATATGACATTTCCCTAGATGGGGGTATCTAGAGACAGGGCTCAGCCAAAAATAATGGGTTGGTTATTTAGGGCTTCATCTAGAGGGTAGTGAAGTTTCGGAATTCTCTGCCTAAGAGGCTCAGCTGCTGAGTATCTTCAAAACAGAGATTAATCAATAGATTTTTGAATATTAAAGGATGTGGGTTTAGTGCAGAAAAGTGGTGCTGAGGTAAAAGATGTACTTGATGTAAAAGATGTAAAATGATGTGACAAAATGATCTGTATGGATGGCACGCAAAACAAAGTTTTTCACTGTACCTTGGTACATGTGACAATATTAAACCAATTTGCCGGTGATCTTCTTGAATGATGGAGCAGGTGCAAGGAACCAAATGGCCTACTCCTGCTTCTTTTTCATACATTCTTCTGTATTGGTCCCTTTTATTTACACTGCTACTCACATTCTGCCAAACACTATTTCCATTTCATGTGTTGACTCTGCCTAATATTGTGCTTTTCTAAGTGTTCTGTTATCTCCCAAGCATTTTCCTGGCAACTTATAATAGACTAGCTGGTAAGTAGTTCCCTCTTCTCTCTCCATCCTTGGCACTAAATTTGTTTGTAAAAACATAAAACCTAGAAATGAAGATTTGCATTTATATAACATCTTTCTTGACCTTGGATGAATTAACTGTCAATTAAATGTTATATTGCAGGAACTTCCCTCTGTACTGAACTGAAATATCAGTCTAGATTTTCAGCTTAACAGTTTGGAATGGACCCAAAGTATGTGATTCCATAAACCTGCACAGCTAAGTTTGACAAATCTGAGGCACTATTTGAAAAGATCCAGACATATCATTCAGTAATTCCATGAGGAGCTGAACTACCTTTGAATGTGAAGCATGTCTATTATTAGTTTTTTTAACTTTGGTGATTATCTTTACACTTTTAACACTTTGCAATATACAGCAAGAGCCCATTCTTTTACAGCATGAAGAACAATATAGGATATGCGTTTCTCCCTAAATCACTCCAGCATTGTGGGCTTCAGGTCTAATCTCCTTTTAGAAACAAACAAGAAGATTGTATTACTGTTATTTATAATAACAGTTAATCCACCAAGTAGACCAACATAAGGAGCCCATTGTTTCCACATGAAGTTTGCAAGTGGTAAGAATGTGGACATTGCCAACTGCACCATTCAATTCAATGTTGCTTATGGAGTTCTGGAGAGTGTGACATGCACTCCATGTCAATTTTGCTAAATGCTGGAACTGCCCAGCCCATGACTGGGAACAACATAAAGGTAATTCTCTATGATATTTTAAAATGTTTTGAAGACTTTTGCCAACATGTAATTTTCTGTACATTGTGCAAATTCTGCCTCTGCCTCTTACCCAGAGATGTAAATGTCCTGTCCTCTTTCTGATGGAGAAATTGGTGCTTCCTTTTGAAATAATAATATAATTATGTGCTATTTAAATATAAGTTATTCAGCAACATACATCACTCTCTTCACAAACTATAAAAGTGAAAGAATTACCTAAGTCTCTGTCACAATTTCACACATACCTATATGTATGAACATACCTACATCAGCCAGACATACAGGTTTATGAATCTTTGTTATAATGCCATTGACAACTTGGGATACAATTTGTGGATTGATTGGCATGCACTTTGTGGTTGACTGCTGGAGCTGCCCAGTCACAATTAGGAAATGACATGGAAATAATTCCCAATGATGTTTTAAAATGTTTTGAAGACTCTTGCCATGATGTAATTTTCTGTACATTGTGCATATGCTGCCTCTTACCCAGAGATGTAAGTATCCTCAATTTATGAATCTATTTTTTGCTCTAATGAACAATCTGTTCACACAGCAATATACAATACCCACATGCTCATAATGGATCTTGTCCTGCCTTTATGATGTATGAAAGTTCACTTACCGAAATGTTTTCGAGGAACGCATCCTCTTTGCTCCCAGGCACCTGTACAGAATTGTTTAATGTGGCACTAATGAGATTTTCAAGTAAGCAACAACTTTCTTCCTGGTGTTGTGCCAACATATTTCTAGGCCGATGTTTTGTGTTTGTGATAATCAAGGCAAAGTTGAAGACTCTGCAGGATGAAGGAGTCTTGCTTTATGATCCTACTGTTATCAATGCCCTCTAGTGGATGAGTACACTGATGTGTTTCATAATGAGCTTGGAAGTAATCAAGGTATGAAAACCAAGAGTTGCCTGAAGTAAAATACTAAACCTTGGTTCTTCAGAGCATAACCTCTACTTAAAGTTTGAAGGTAAAGGTTGGGGAAGATCTGAAGTGACCACAGGAAGTAGGGATCAGTGAACCTACTGACTTCTGACTGGGCTGTACCATTCACACCCGTAGTGAAGACAGATCTGTGGAGGTTACAATAATACAATCAACAAAGACACAAGGGTGGACAGATACCCCTTACCTCTGATTGATATTTGTTTGCTCAACTTGGAGGAGTATAGATCTTCCAGGAAGTACTCAACAATAAATACCCACCTTGGCCTGTTCCAATCCAATGGACTTGCATTTGGAATAACACCAGCTCAAGACATCTTCCAGAGAGCAATGATAATTTGATCTGAGGTCTGCCAGATGTCATGGGTTATGTTGACGATACCTTGGCGTCTGGAAAGACACAATAGGAACATAAGGAGAATTGGAAATTTATACTTCAATGTTTCCAAGAGTACCAGTGAGGAAAAAGGTATTTTGGTTATAATCCAAATGCTAAAGGACTCTACCCAGATGAAGGCCAAGTTAAAGGAGTATTGGATGCACATCGCCCAAGCAACTTAACTGGAATGAAGGCCTGCTGAGACTTCTCAACTAGGATGGACATTTTGTGCCATCTTTAAGCAAAGTTTTAAGAAATGTACACAAATTACTAAATCACAAGACAATGCAGAAATGGATAAAATAATTTGCATTCTGAGAGTAGAAACAGTTGTTGCTGGATTCACAGGTTCTTGTTCAATGGTTCCAATGCTGCCGTCCTGTGATACAGTGCTTTATGGCATTGATGCAGTTTTGTCACACCATGTGGAATAGCAATAAACAGGCTTGCATCCAAATCTCATTCCATGGCAAAGCAACATTACTCACTACAGGCAACCCCTATGTTACAGCCATTTGGCTAATGGAAGTCCACCCTTACAGAATTCACGACTCATTACCTGAAAATTTGAGATACTGAATAAAATTCGCTTTTACAGAACTTAAGTGAAAAAAAGTAAATAAATAAACACAAACCTTATTTCTTTTCGATTTGCGTTTCTTGACACATGCGGAGGTGATGTGGCCTTGTGTTACAGAAAATCATGATACTGACCATTTTCTAGGAATGCAACGCCCCTCCCCAAGTAACGAGGAGGTCGCCTGTATTAGTTAGAATGTAATGAATGTAATGAATTAGTTAGAATGTAATGTAAATAGTTACCACTATTTACATTCAATTATGTTTTGATCTACAAGACAGTATAATCATGCAATTTGAATGCAGACTTACTGAGTCAATTTCCTCTCCGTGAGAGACACCGATAATGTGTGAGATTGTGTCATTGCTGAAATACAGGGGCAGTGAGGATACTTACGGATTTTGTAGGTGCATTTATGGGAAAATGATCAGGATGGTAGTAGATGCACATTCAAAGTGGATGGTAGTAGTTCCCATGAATGCTTCTACGTTTCAAGTCATGATTTCAAAGTGATCTTTGCTACATGTAGTCTTCCCAAGTTACTCACAGAGGCAAAAGGAGCAATTTCATTGGTGCTGATTTTGTTGAGGTTCTCAGAAGGAATGGAGTCAATCATGTGCAGAGTGCCTCACCACCAGGTCGCAAACAGTTTGTAGAAAAGGCCATTCAGCCCTTGAACGTTGGATGGTGAGTGGTGAAATTGCCCCAAAAGTTACACCTTTCTTACTTCGTTATCAGAATACACCACATATAACTAGAAGGCAGACACCTGCAAAGTTACTGAGGAGCAGAAGTACAAGAACATACTTGGATTTGGTGAAGCCAGAGCTTAGTGCTACTCTGTGTTCCAGCAGTAGGAACACTATCAGTCCAGAAGAGGAAGGGATATCTTCTTAGTATACTGGATTATAAATGTACCTCAAACAACATCACTAAGACATGACATTACTGTTTGTGGGACTTTGCTATGTACAAATTTCTTACATATTTTTTACATTGAAAGATTGACAGCATTTCAAAGTACCCAATTGGCTTTTAAAATGCTTTTGTACATCATGAGATTGCAAAAAATGTTGTATGAATGCAAGTCCTTTCTTTGTGTGCTGTTTGGAAGCGGGAGAGCAGATCTTGGCTTCCTTTTAAATATAACCTTCGGCGGGATCCTTGTTCCATTTATTGTGCCTGGACCCTTATAATGAACTATTGATACTTCATATCCTGATACAAGTTGATTTGGCAGCATCTGTGACAAGGGTACATTCGCCCAACCTGCCAGGCTTCATTTTTCATGTTGGTGATGTATTTTGTGCTGAATCAGAAGGAACTGCCAAAATTTAGTAAGCTTGACTTCAACGTCAGTGAGGATCCTCTGTGCAATGCTTACACAGTGGTGTACAACTAGATCGTTAGTTGCCTTGACCAGATTTTTAAGGATAGAAACACTGAGCATAGTGCCTGTGTGGTTCCACCTCACTCAAAGCAGTCCCTTATTCTCTCCCATTCCCTGAGCAAAAGGCTCTTAGACTATTTTGGAAAATTCCTGGTCCCACAGAACCTCAGAAAGTATACATGATAGATGAATTTGTAATCAAGTAATTGGACCAGATTTTGTGTTGAGAAGAAAGGTAAAGCTATTAGCAGCTGGTGAATTGGAATAAATTGGACAGCAACTTCTGGAAAATTCACGTGAACAGATAAAAGTGTAAATCTAGAGATGGTGGTCAAAGTTACCTGCTCTGCCACAGGTCCCTTGGTGAAAGACTCAGCTTTGATATCAAGGTAAGAATGCAAAGCTCTTGGCTACCTCCTCATTACATCGAAGTTAGGGATCGTATACTCAGGTGTTTGAATGTGATACATCATTACTTATGATAAACCATCCCTCTGACATGAAACATTTAATTTTCCATTTTGGGAATTTTCTTCCTTCAGAATTTAATTAGTCTTGGATTTTTTTTAAAGTCATTACTTCCATATTTTTCTTTCTCTTTTTAAGTTCAAGTTCAAGTTTATTGTCATGGGCATACATACCCAGGGTATAAATGCCATAAAAAATTAGCTTTTTGCTGCAACAGCACGGTACATTACAAACAGAACAAATTACATAAACTTAAATTAGCATGACATCTCTCTCTTAATTCAATTCTTCTGTGCAAATTTCTCATCTAGATTTCTACAAAGTATTATAATCTAATCACGACTTTTTTGTTCATATGTGTATTTCAATGAAGATTCTTCAATCTGCTTAGTTAAAGAGAGTACTTCTTTTCCTGTTCACTGATGTGTAATAGATGCTACATTGGATCAAATTCCTGATGATAACAAGCCTTCACTCCAAAGCTGGCAAAAATTCTGTGGGCAGCTGTTTCTTTGCTTCTGATTGCAAAATCCAGACACCTTCATTTCCAGCTGAATGCTGCTGGATAGATAACGACCCCTTGCGCATTGAGATTAAATTTGAAGCTCCACTGATTATCCACTGGTACAACAGTTAATTCAGCACGGAGCAGAGATTGAAACTGGGATCATTGGGATCTGTGTGGCTTAGCTGCGCACTGTCTGGGCACCATGGGATTCTGAAGGATTTATTCACATTCCGAAGTTAAAAGCCAGCTGTTAATATATTTGAGATTCCTCCTGATCACAAACAGATCCTCAGATTCTAATGCCTGTGAGAAATATGTACCATCTGCATCATGGTTATTTCCATAAGCCAGGCTCTGAACTCACCCACAGTTGTTTTATTGCCATTGATACATTGCATGAGGATTACTTTAACCAGGAACTACTGAAATCCAGTTTTGTTATAGATTACCTGAAGATTACCACCCAGATGGTGGTGTTGAAAGATGCATTGCTGCCTGTTTGCTGAATATTTTGGTTTGCTGGAGTATTGTACAAAGGGATGCAACTCTGCTTCTTTCATACTTACCACTACTTTGTATTGAATATGATCATTTTTGAACTCCCTAAATTACAACGGTGACAATGGTTCAATAAAAGTACTTCACTGACTGTAGAACACACAGGTCCATCCTAAGATTGTAAATTCCATATCCATTACTACTTTTCTCTTCCATCTTTTGTCCCTCCCATGGGGCTTGGGCAAACCATGTTTGGTGTCACCAGGTATTTACTTTAGCAATGTTGGGGGGTTCTCAACTCATCATCTAAGTCCTCCATAACAAACAGTTTCTTATCTTAATGCCTTAATTCTGTGTAACTGCAGTGATATCCTTAAATACTTAGTTATTGTGGTAAAACACTGTAAGGTACTTCCCAGGAATTTAATGAAACAAGAATTTCATCAAGACACGATTTTCGATCATTACCAAAGGCTTGCTCACAGTGATATCATCAGCAAAATATAAGCAATATTACACTAAAGGAGCTCTCCAAACATGGAGGCTTGTGTGAACATACAATTGCTGAAACACTCATAAAGAGTAAATTGATCATTCACAGATAAAAACTAGTTGATGGATCTTTTATTAGATGACATCATCAGCATCCAGTTCGACTCCCAGTGTGAAAATGTACATTTCCCTAGACGGACATAAATTTGTTATAGTAAGCATTTTCACTGTTGGAAGAGTTTCTTGAGACTGATAAATCTGTCCCTCAACAGCCAACAGTGGATTACAGCTTAGCAGGAGGAAATGAAACAACTAAAGTTGACAAGTAGTTGACTAGTCAGGCGTACCGCTTTGTGAGTGACAAGGAAACAGAGGAAGGAGCCAAGCAACTACAATGTTCTGGTGTGCACTGGTTCAGGGGAGTGTCTTGAATTAATAGATCTCAACAATTGACTTGATGAATGTATGATTATTACAGATCTTTGGGATTTTTCAAGAATTCTCAGGCAAATTGTACTGGAGACATGAGTTCTAATGCCATCCTGGCGGTTGGAGAACATACATTTAAGTAAAGAAAACATTATAAAGATCTTCTATCACATATGGTGACCATAACATTAATAGATTTCTATAAAACCACCACCTGGTTATCTCTTGTGTCTCCAAGGGAAGGAACGTCTCTACCGCCAGGATGAAACCCAATGCAAGCGGAGGCTAACAATGCTTTTTTCTCTCCGTTTTGCTGGTTATGCAGTGCAATCTTGTGGGAAAATTTGCCTTTCTTCCCAGTGGAACTGATCAGCGTTGGCTATTCACACTTTGCTCAAAACTGCGGTGGCATTTCTACCTGTGGTGGAATTTGCACATTTTCCCCGTGACCTGTGGGTTGTCAGGTTAATTAGACACCGTCCCCTTCAGTGTGGAGGTGAGTGATAGAATCTGGGGAGAAAGGATGGGAATGTGGAGGAGAAAAAATGGAATAGTGCAAATGGGTGTTTGATGGTCGGCACTGACTTGGTGGGCTGAAGGGCCTGTTTTGGTGCTGTATGACTCTGACAAACTGGAGGAACAACACCTGGGTTCCACCTGGGTAGTCTACAACCCAGTGGCATGAATATTGAGGTTTCCACTTTTAGGTAAGCCCCTTTTTCTTCCCCCTCACCCCCACCGATCCTCTTCCAGTCCTCCCATTTTTTGTCCCCTTTCCCTTATACCCCCCCCCCCCCCCCGTCCCCTTTGTCCTCTTCTCCCTCCTGGTTCCATCCACCCGCTACACACACACACACACACAGGTTTCACTCCCTCTCTCCCCATCTGGTTCTGGTTCCAACCGCCTTTTCCCTCTCCCCTAATGGTTCCCATTCTCACCTCCTTTGCTTTTCAGAATCCAGCTCTGGTAGCGCTTTGTGGCCCTGCTGATCTCCCTCCAGCGGCCGTCTCCGACGTTCACCCTCCCTTCCCCCCACCTTGCTCCATCTGTGTTTTTTTTTCATTGTTCCTATTTCCTCCCTCTCCCTCTGTCTTCCCCCATCTATCGTTCACCTGTCACTGTCTCCCAACTCCACCCCTGCTCTCCTCCCCTACCTGGCACTACCTGCCTGTCATCTTATACCCCTCCTCATTCCACCAGTCACCTCGGACTCCTTTCTCGCCACTCCCCTTCTCCTCTTTATACTGGCCATCTCACCTCTCCACTCTCAGTCCTGATGCAGCGTTTCGACCCGAAACACAGACAATTCCTTTCCTCCCACAGATGCTGCTCGACCAGGTGAGTTCCTTCCGCAGATTGTTAGTTGCTCCAGATTCCAGGATCTGCAGTCTCTTTATCTTTATGCAGTCACCAGGTCTTTATTTCTTGGAGCGGAGGACAATGCAGGGTGATCGGACCGAAGTTTACAAAATCATGAGGGGCATAGATAACGTGGATGCTAGCAGTCTTTTCCCCAGGGTAGAGGAGTCCAAAACTAGGGGGCATAGGTTTAGGGTGAGAGGGGAAAGATTTAAAGGGGACATGAGGGGCAACTTCTTCCTGCAGAGGAAGGTGAGTATATGGAACGAGCTGCCAGAGGAAGTGGTTGAGGCAGGTACAATAGTATCACTTAAGAAGCACTTGGTTAGGTACATGGAGGGGCAGGGCTTAAGAGGGATATGGGCCGAATGCAGAAACTTGGGACTAGCTGAGTGGGCACCATGGTTGGCATGGACTGGTTCCTATATCTGTGCTGTATTGCTCTGTGACTCTATGACTTGTACCTCCAGGGACAGGAACTTTCTATACTTACTTAGTATGGCCCGTATTTGACATCAGACTCAACAGCAATGTGGTTGACTCTTAAATAACTTTTGAAATGTCTACCAAGGAGCAAGAAGGAATGGGCACAATAAAGAGGAGACACAAGAGACTGCCGATGATGGAATCTGAACCAACAAGTAATCTGCTGAAGGAACGCAACGGGTCGAGCAGCATCTGTAAGGGGAAAGGAATTGTCGATGTTTTGGATCAAAACCCTGCATCAGGATTGGCTACAGGCAGGTGGAGCAAGTAATAGTTCTGATGCAGGGTTTTAACCTGAAGTGTTGACAATTCTTTTCCCCCTATGGGTGCAATAAATGTGGGTTGAGCCAGAAACCTTACATTCTGTGAATGAATACACAACCCAACCATTCTCTGCTTCTCAGTGTCTCTGCTTCACATTTAATATGACTGGAGAAGTAAAAAGTAAGTACCTTGATGAGGCAGAATTTGAGGTAATTCTTTTTCCCACAGAGGAATTTCAATGGTGATTACAATGTAAGATAAGATAAGATTTCTTTATTAGTCACATGTACATCGAAACACACAGTGAAATGCATCTTTGCATAGAGCGTTCTGGGGGCAGCCCGCAAGTGTCGCCACGCTTCCGGCACCAAAATAGCATGCCCACAACTACCTAACCCATACGTCTTTGGAATGTGGGAGGAAACCAGAGCACCCGGAGGAAACCTACGCAGTCACAGGGAGAACGTACAAACTTCTTACAGACAGCGGCTGGAATTGAACCCGTGTCGCTGGCGCTGTAATAGCGTTACGCTGCTTCGCTTCACATCAAGCAATAGGATTATTCATTAGCACTGTGAGTCTTTTCAGAACTCGCAGCTTTGCTTTCACTGAATGAGAGATTGGAAGTACCACATCTGAATCAGGCAGCCGGACAATTCATGCAGTGATGTCCCAGAGAGCACCACCAATATCTGCAAGACAAGGATTCGAAAAGAAAACCTGATGTCAGGTTTTGAACTGATGATTCTATTGTGGGTGTGTTTTAATGGTCATCAAACAATCGTCAAATTTAAATATGTTGTGAAAAAATATTTTGTATTTGTATAGCGCCTTTAACATAGTAAAATGTTGCAAGGGGTTTCATAGAAACCATGCTGAACAAAATTTGACTTTGAACTACATAAGGAGATACCAGGATAGGTGACTAGCCCACAGTTTGGTCAAAGAGAGGGGTTTTGAGGAAGTGAGGTAGAGAGGCAGAGATACTGAGAGGGGGAATCCCAGAGCTTTGCATTTTGGCATGGCCTTTGACAGAGCAATTAAAATCAGGGGTGATCAAAAGGTCAGAGTAGAAGAGCGCAGATAAATGGAGTAACACCGCTAACTGCCACTTGTTATGTCTGAGTGTAGTTCGTTGACCAGCCACTTCACTGCACAGACTGGCATCACAGAATTTCACACTTTCTCGTGTGTGAGTAAAATAGTCCAATGGATAAGGTGGAGAGCCTTTCCCTCCTCTCTCTTTACCAGACCATGTACAAACATTGAACAACAGAGGGCGACTGTCTGAGGAACCATGGAATTGTCAGTCTGGCTGTAGCTTAGCTCTGGAGTGTCTGAAGTGGCATCACTTGAGAGTAAGGATTCCAAGTGCTGCCTTGTGTGAAACGCCTGTCATGTGACTGAAACAAGGCAACATTCAGGGAAACTTTACACCACAGTAATGTGAGATGGGTTGAAATGTGTGTGACAACCTCCCTTTGTTTACTAATTGGCATCTAAATCATTAGGGTTTCTCAGAGACAAAATGCTAACTTTAACATTACAGAAATATTATGTTTGAAAGAAAATCTGTTTGGTCAGCTCAGGTTAAAATGTAAAATGTTACATTTTGGTAACATTGCAGACAGTAATTTCTAAAATATCATTTCTAGAATTTACATCATAAAATGAATGCACTGGTCATTGATCATATAACAATAGCACAGAGCCAGAATTTCAGAACTTAGGGGTCATCTGCCTTCATCCTTGGAAATAACTATGAATTATAAATGGGTTTTGGAATAAATATAAATATGATAAAACCATGTTAAATTTTGATGGGATTTAATTTCTTGCTTCATGGTGTACAGTGTACCATCAGTACAAATGGATGTATTGATATCAAATATAATGCAAATAATTGACTTGTTTAATATAAATTGCAATAATTCAATATTCATGTCTCATCAATGTTTTCCCAATTGTTTCTGAAGTCGGTTTACCAAAAGGCAGCATATGATAGCATAGTTATAACCAGACTGAATGGAGGTGATGGGGTAATTATCTTGTAAGTCATGTATGGTTGCCATTGCTACTAAAAGTGTCAGTGATTTGCTCTTATACACATAATTAACTATCCTCCACAATGTTCTGGAGAAATTAACCGATTTCCATCATTTAAGTTGCTGTAGATTTTGCTTCCTCTGCTCTTTAAATATATTTGCCTATAACCTAGATCACCTTTTTTCGTTGTATTTAACTGTGCTGCCATCAATACCAAATGGATCGCCAGCAAAAAATGTGAAATTGGCCAAAGTGCATTAGAAAGGGCATTAGATGAAAAACAAAGTAAAACTGCAGTTGCTGGAAATCTGAAATGAAAACAGAAAATGCTGGAAACGCTCAACATCTGGGGACATAGAAACAGAGTAAACATTTCAAGCTGAAGACTTTGTTAAGAAACATGCTGAAATGGGAGCTTTGCAGTTCTCAATGAATGAACCTTCTGACAAGTTGCTGCTCACTTATCTGAGAAGGATATCATCCCTTAAAAGTACACTGCTCATGGTAGCTGGAGACTAGGAACATACACACCAGGGCTTCCACTGAAGAGACAAAGGCTGCCAGAGAATGGGAGAGAACACCTCAGGAACAAGACCTTGATAGTCTCATCACTGAAGTAAATCCCAAGAGGGTGGACCTGTGTGTTGGGGCCTAGGAAACCCACTGAGATCACCATAGGAAGAGCCTGGTAGGAAGTGAGTCCAGCTGTCTCCTCCAGCTGTGAGAATCCACATGCAACTGAAAATTGTGAAATAGACTTCATGTCTTCACAAGGTATGTCAAAGAAGGCTGCCCACCATTGTAAGGCATTGTAGTGAATCATTTCAGTAATTGGATCAGGGATTTACACCTTGATGTTGTGCGCAGTGCAGGTGGTTATTCCAAGGAGGACATGAGAGATCATTGTATATCATCTGGTCACCTTTGTCTGATTACTGCTCAACTATGGTGTTGTTAAGGATTGGAATGTGGAGAGGTTCACATTGCCTATGATTTTGCCTGCTTTTTATGTAAAGTTACCTCCCTATCAGGGAATCCCTTATTGCCCATGACTTCAACACCTCTCCCAGCCCTCCACTGCCCAACAGGGAGATGACTGTAGTGGTGTTGAACTGAGACCTTCCCCTGGTAGCCTCCATTACTTTACTCTCTCTGTTACTGCTGCTCCTCAGACTTGCTTCACGTTCTGGGTCTCCTTGCTGCACTTCCTCTGGCACTTGCTGCTGTACTTGGATTGCTAAGTTTTGCAGTGCAGATAATGACCAGGTCTCCACACCCACTGGGCATACTGGAGGGCACCCCCAGACTGCGCAGAGGGACAATGGTGTTTTTTGCAACAGTTCTAGTATTTGGGTGGCTCTCATTATATGGGCATTCTGAAGTTACACAGTAGTAGAATGCCAGTAGCCAAGGAAATAAAGGGTATCTGTTCCCTCACCTAAAATCCATCCATCAGAGCAAGGCTGGCATTTGGAAATATCTGACATTACAGTTTTGCTGAGGATAGGTCCTAGATGCACAGTATTGATGATCAACAACCATCTGAACATGGAAGACTTCCCTGTCAGTAAAAAGGTCTGGGTTATTAAGAGGATTGTTATAGGAACATGAGTCCAGTGAGTGGCAGGTTGCTTTTATGAAAAACCAGTAAATACTGGCAAATCCCACTCTTGAAATAGCACCTATTTTGGATTGAAATCAAAAGAAGATGTAATTACTTCTCAACAAACATAGTAGCTGGCTTACTGTCTGCCGCTGTGATGAGCAGCAATTTGTACGACATCTGCAGCCTCTTGGTAAGGTCCTACAACAAGGACGTTGAAAGTCAAGGTGACTTTGATCTCCACTATCATCCAATGTACTTTTGCCATGAGCCATTCATTCTTCCCCATTCCAACTCATTGTATGATGCAGTCAATAAATACGGCGGTTCTGAAAACTGAAACTCTTGCTTCTGACTGTGCACTGAGATAGTCACTTTTTGTTCTGTTGGAATGCATGCTGTTTCCTCCTGTTTTACTGAAACGTTTGTTTTAAATGTGAGAGAAGTGGGGAGCAGAAAGCTGAATAAGCATGCAACTTTGTGCGTGCGTGTGCATGTGTGCGTGTGTGTGTGTGTGTGTGTGTGTGTGTGTGTGTGTGTGTGTGTTTATACATGTGCGGGGGATGAGGTGGGGGCTTCTGGGGAGGTCGTGGTTTCTGGAGGGAGGGAGGGGAGGAAGGGTGCCAGTGTTCTGAATGACTTTCCTAATCTTCTGATGCTGTGACGGGTGTCTGAAAAAGAGGACTAAAGTATTCTTGAAATGTATTCAAATTACTTTCCAACCCACACAGAATGATGAAAAGATGTTCCTACTCCAAAAAGTAGAACATTTTCTCCTGAAGCCTCTTGAGCTATCAGTGTGAAAGTGATAAAATGAGAGGGCACTTTTCTGATCTCCATTCACTATGTCAACTCCAATGAAAATCAAAGCAGTAATATCCAAAAGCTGCCGATTATTTCAGAGGGGACCAATCCATTTCTTCTTGCATATGGGAATATTTAGGAAATAAAGCCCAATGTCAGGTTCTTTCAAGGAGGATAAGGCTTTGGGAGGGAATTTTAGTTGTTTTGTTAAACAGATAGTTTTCTATATGCTCCAGAGTTTGGGTTTTTTGGCCTTGTATTTAATTTTCCTTTTAAGGGGGAGATGTACTCATTGACCCATTGAAGTTCTGACACCTTAATGTCTTTGAGAGGTGTTAAAGGCAAGACGTTCAATGTTTTGAGTCTTGATTTATTTGGGATATCTGCATTGTTCCACTACACTTGCTAGCACTCTTCCAGATCTAAATGAGATTCTAAAGGAGGGAAAGATGATGAATTAATGTCTGAACTTATATACAGTGACCAGTCTGGCAGGAGGTTCTGCTTCTTCCTCTTAGGCAAATGCCAGAGATCAAGCTTCTATTTGAGTTTTGTGGGTTCAAGCCTGTTGATGTTGGGATTGTCCGTGGGAATCCTGATATTCTGTGGGAGTTCAATAGTCAGAAAGGTTGGCAAATATTTCTGTAACTTCCAACGTGAATCCTGCATGTCATTTTGCCTTCTTGGTGTCAAAGTAGAGAACATCATTGAGTGGGTATGGAAAAAGTACTCAAGGTGAAAGGAAACAGTCAGGAGGTGTGACCCATGTTGGAAACAATAACATTGGAAGGGAGCGGATTGAAGTTGACAGAACAAATTAAAGAACAGAGTGGAGCTTTCTCATTGCCCATCACTAATAAGAAAAGGAGTGGTTGGAAAAAGGATGAATCCATGGCTGGAGAAATGATTACAGAACAGGAAGTTCAGATTCTAGAGTATTTGGAGCTGCTGAGGAACAATTAGGGCCGTTAAAAGCAGGACAGATTTCACCCCAGTAGGGCTGTGACCACGGATTTTTGAATGAAATACATATTTTCTGAGGATCATTAAATAGTTCTTTAAATATTTGGCATTATTTATCTATTGGCAAAGCTTCAATCTAATCTTCTGATCTAGCACAAGAAAAAGTAGTTAGTATCAGTAATGGCAACCATGGAGCTACTGGATTGTTGTAAGAACCCATCAGGTTCACTAATATCCTACTGGGGAGGAAATCTGTCACCCTTCCCCAGTCTGGTCTACATGTCACTCCGACCCACCAATGAAGTTAAATTCTAACTCCCCCTTCATGGGATGGATAGTAAATGTTGGCCTTGCCAGTGATGTCCATATCCCATGAAAGAAAAATAAAATTTGCGCCTTTGCATGAAGAATGTGTTTCCTGCTGTTCTTCACCCGGTTGTCCAGGCACCCTGGGAACAATCTTCCACCACTGCCTTCCAACATTGTAACATCCATTCGTTCAGTAGCTGGGCAAGGTCATCTTGTATGTCCCTTCGAGAGTTAGCTTCAGAGAGCACACTGTTGGGTTATATGTTGACCAATACAAGAACATGCAACGGATCAATAGTGAATTATGCACTAAAATGGAAAACATGAATTTCAGTGAAATGTTTCACAGCATCATCCAACACTACTGTACTGACTGTCACAACTGAAGATCTGGAACTTACTGTGGCAGTCGTAAACAGTGGTAAGGGGACACACAATAGCCACAGTAGCCACCTCCTCCCCACTCTTCAATGGATCTTCCCTTTTGTTCTCTCCCATCCCCTCCTTGTCACTCATTTAAAAACTATTTCACCTCAAACTTAATACAGTTCTTAGGTAAGGTCAATGGCCTGAAACTTTAACCCTTTTTCTCACTGCACTGATGCAATCCAACCTGAGGAGCATTTCCAGCATTTTTTAATATTCTACACCTGAAAGTGTTTTGCTTTTTGCATGAATAATTTCTAGCAGCTTTTTAGGTTTGTTGGTATTAATTTAATTGCAAAGTCTTTATGCGTTCTCTTAGAACAATGGTGAGGAATGGAATGGGTGAGATCAAAATACAAAAAAACATAGTTTCCATATTGGAATTTAAAATTTAAGCTCAGAGACACAGGAAATAAAAGTATGGCTGATGCTTCAAATTTCAGGTATGAAATTGCGACATAATCGTTACAAAAATCAGAGTTTATAACATGACAAAAGATCTGTCCAAAATAGGTAACTAGGCAGGTGAAGTAAATTTTAAAATTCTCAATCCCTTAATTGCATGACCCCTCCCTGTGTAACCTCACCTGTTCTCCAGTGCTTTGGGATTGCTGCTGTATCCCATTTCTGGCCTCTTGCACATTCCTAATTTTCGTCATGCCACCTTTGCCGTCTGAGCCATCAACTGTCTCAGAACTAAGCTCTGGAACATCTTCCCCAAGGCTCTCCACCTCTTCTATTTCCTTCTCTGTTATCTGCCTTAAAACTTTTTGATCAAGTATCTAGTGTAGTATCTCCTTTTACGGCTTCACTCTTGTGAAGTGCCTTGCAATGTTTGCCTGCATTGAGCTATAATAATTGCAAGTTATTGCTGTATTTCACCTTTAGAATTTTTCATTTCACCATTAGAACACTTCACCTTTAGAATTTTTGACTGATAGATTTAAATCATCTCATATATAAACATCCTCATTGGTAGTTCAGTTGCAATAATTCAACTGGCTGCAATGATATACTTCAAATATCACCATAGGTCCCTCAGATCTCTGAATTTAATATGAAGAGACCAACTTCCCATTAGTTTGCTTATTATCTTAAATTGCTGTTACCAAGAGATCTTTAATTTCTGTATTAAAGTTAATCCGCAAAGAATGGATGCACACACATGATATCCTCCTGCGGTTCCTGGTGAATTTTGCTTTAAATTGCACGTCCCCACAATCGCCTCAGCTGCATCAGGATGAACAAAAGATCAAACCTTGTGTGTGGCTCGAGCATTATATTGTGTACATAGCCAAGAAACTATCAATAGGCAGGCATTCCCCTTTTATGATTAAAAGCAAGAAAATTAATAATTATGACAATGATCTGATGTTATGTTGTTTTTAAGATCACCACCATGGTATCAATATGTGCACAACATCACCGGCTCAGTTGGTAGCATTCTTGCCTCTTAATCAAATAGTGTTGCGTTCCCATCCTGCTCCAGAGACATTAGGCTGTCTTTTGGATGAGATGTGAAGATGAGACCCCATTGGCTCGCTCAAGTGGATGTAAAGGATCTCATGGTGCTATCTGATGAAGTTCAGAGGAGTTATTTCAGCTGCTCTGGACAACATTTATCCTCATCAACCGATGTTGCAGAAATATTGCAATCATTGGTTAAACCTTTCTTTTACATATCCAGACTACTTCAGTGTTTCCTTGCTGACTTTATAATATGACATCCAGGAATTTATATCTTTCACATATATGAGACAGGAGAAGGGAATATTGAAGGTTGGACATACATGGAAACTGTTTTCATTGGCACTTTGTGAATGTAAGCCACATTTGGTTGACATGTGCAAACACAGCATCGTCTCCCTTGTACGTGCCCAAAGTCCTTATTAAAAATGCAGGGAGCGAAAACCAAGCTATCTTTATTTGAAGTGGTTGTGAAATATAATCTGTTCACTGTCAGCAGAGCTGAGTTTATGGCAGTGAGGCAATTCTGCTTGTAGAGACAACAAATTTTACCTGGGAATGAACCTTGATCTACCGCTATTAGGCTAACAGCTGTTCTCTAGAAGTCCTGGGTAAAAAAATCCTTGCCAGTGACTGTAGTCCACAATTTGGAGGGATTATTACTTCTGCTTAAAACAGAACATTCAAATACTTTGTCTCTTTGAAGCTTCAGTCCCTCAGAACCTCTGAATTTAATGTAAAGAAATCCATTTCCTGTTAGTTTGGTCATTAACTTAAATTGCCGTTACCAAGAGATATTTAGTGTCTGTGTTAAAGTTTACCCTCAAATGAATTAGTCGAGCTAAATACCCCTCAGCAAACCTCTAATCCCACATTGTTCAGACAGGCCAACCTAAAGTACTGGTATTGGTTTATTATTGTCACTTGTACTAAGGTACAGTGAAAAACTTGTCTTGCATACCGAGCGTACAGGTCAATTCATTACACAGTGCAGTTACATTGGGTTAGTACAGAGTGCATTGAGGTAGTACAGGTAAAAACATGAAACAATACAGAGTGAAGTGTCACAGCTACAGAGAAAGTGCAGTGCAATGAGGTGCAAGGTCAGAAGCACATTGGCATTAAGTTGGTACCAAATTGCCAGGCTTCAGGGGTACAAAGGCACAAAGGCTTAAAACATTTGGTACATGCTTTTTATCTGTGAATTGGAATGAAGTCTCACTGAACATTTGTATGATGTGCAATATTGTTGGGGTTTCGATGGCTTGGATTTTGTTTTGAGTGGTGAAAGGATTGGCTTTCATTGTTCATTACAAGGTGCAGTTGCCCTTTGATGTTTCATGAGCTTGCTGATGGAGATCTCTAGTGTTCATACATGTGACCCAATGTGCTGTCACCTACAGAGAGATATGCAGCATCTGTGAACAGCAGTGTACCTCTTCAACCAATCAGATTGAGAAACTTTTATTGAGCCATGTCGACCATAAATCCTACCCAATCAAATCTGGTGACCAGACTGCTGCAAATGAATGAGATTGATTTCAAATGCATAATTTGCATGCAACTATCCTACAAATGTTGCAATTTTCTGGAGAAATTATTCTGTTTTTACTGGGAGAAGCTGCTGAATATTACTTTTTCTATTCCTTAAATAGACCGAGTAAGTTGACTTTGCTGTACAATAGAATATTTGCTATGAGTCATACTGCCCTCCCACCTCCAATTTATTAACTGACACAGCTTTGGTAACAGTTAAAAATAATGGCATTAGGTTCTACTGAGGGCATGAGCACATTTGCAAAACTACTTTACCCAGGGTCAAAGAGGTTGATCAGCAATTATTATTACCAAAATTACATCATTAAAAACTCACCTACTTCTGACTGAATGGGCCCCAATTTTTTCATCTGACCCTCGTACAAAAGCAGTGGTACCCCAACGCATATACAGACCTTTCCGACAGGCATGCGAATCCATTTACAGAGGTGGCAATAGTGAAGCCTCTGGTGCAAAGATATATTATTGTCAGCAACATCTGGATTTGCAGAATTGTATCAGTGCATGTTGTTCTTTGATATACACTGTCAAAGCAGCAAGTTGTGAGAGTCTTGTGTTTATTAGTACAGCAACATCTGCCAATTTTGTATGAATGCTGACTTTATTTGCAACCTTAATGAAGTTATTCTTTTTTTTCTATGCTTCACTAATTGCTTCAGAAAGAACTGTCATTGATTACTTGTTTGAAAAAGGTTTCTGCTTGCGTTTGTCCATTCCCTGATTGGATTACATCTGGTTTTGTCCTCAGTTGATTATACTCATATTACAATAAGTGATGGTTGTTTTAATTGATGAGTGACCTCCTGATATCTTTGTCTACATACAGTACATCTAGGTTCTTCACTGAATTGAAACAGCTGCATCAGTGGAACTGATATGGCTATGGCCTCACAAAGAGTAGACAAAATGGAAGTCCTATTTCACCTTGTGATGCTCAGTTTAAAATATTTCATACCATGGAGCATGATCATACTGTATCTTACAACTCAGAAGATGCCATGTACATACACTGGCTCGTTGAAGGAGCCATTGTTCGCCTCACACACCTTTCTTCACAGTACTGCACTTCTGTCCCTTTATGCACATGAAGGGGCATGAGTGACAGTTTGATACTTAGCAATTTAATGCTGGGCAAACAGAATTAAAAAGAAGTATAACGTTGGTTTCCCTGCACTCTACCAGTGCACTGTTGAATTGGTTCATTGTCAGTTGGGAATGCATAATTAAATTCTTTTCTATGACCATTGTAAATTTTGAACATGAATATTTAAATGGTGTGCCAGATTCTTCAGGGCTGAAGAAGTATTAAACTTTATTCACATGAATAAAAGGGACCTTGACAAGCTCAAAGCTGCATGCTGTTTGATTTTGCACTTCCACAGTCATTAAATGCAGCAGTGGATTAATTAATGCAGAGACTGTGCAACTTGCCAGCACATTGAGCTGTAGAAATGGAAATCATGCAAGATTTACAAGGAAGTTAGAACAACACAACAAACAGAAGGGAATAGATGATGTTGATAGGCAAGAGGAAATGGAGTGGAATGAAGCTTTGTGGAGTGCAGCTACTAATGTAGGACAGCGGAAACTAATGGTCAGTTTCTGTACTGTAACTTCCTTGTAATGAAAGACAAATGATTATGCTGGACAACGCTTTATGAAATACAATCTCTCCTTTTGTTGACACAGCTATTTGGCTTCTCAAAGCATTATGTTATTCTAGCAAATGAAGACTGTCTCTCTGACTTCCCACTCAGGACCTATTCAAACACTCGTAGTCATCTGTATATATAGCTAATCACTGGTTTCATCTTCAAATCTAATGCTCTTTCACCTGACTGTTCTTCTTATCTTCTACCGTGGGACAGATTTAGTGCTTACAGGTAGAAGGAGACGTGAGGGCAGCTGCTGCCATTCTATTTCTGGGAACTTCCCGGAGCCACTGCTGATCTGTAAAGCCCCTTTACCCCACGACGCTGAGCGAAGTTGCATGTTTCTGTTATTTTGATATTAAGCGAAATGATAGGAAAAGAAATGTTTCATTTCATTTGCATATTTGCTGCTTTACAATTGGCTTTGTTTTACTAGAATGCTTTTCAATATCGTATTTACTTCCACAGAAGCACTTTCATAACTCAGTCTCAAGTAAGACAGGATCATAAATCAAGGCTGACACTACTCGCTTTCAGATGGATCGTTAAATTGAGGTTGCGTGACCTCTCACTGGCGTGTGGGTTCCACAGAAACTGATTATCACTGTCATTTGAGTTCAACAGATATTGCATGGAACTATCTGAAGAAGATTTGAAATTTTTCTCAGTATCCTGCCTGCAATTTATCCCTCAACCAACATGAGTAATTTATCCCATTCATTTTGTTCATTTATGTTTTTTAGGACGTGTTCATTATTCTGCTTCAGTGTAGTTTTAGGATGGCTGTTAGGCCATGACAGAGGGCAGTAATGAGTCAATCATATTTCTGTGGATCTGGAGTCTCTTGAAGCTAGACCTGGAGAGCACAGTAGATTTCCTTCTCAAAGGACATCAGTGAACTAAATTGATTTTAACAACAAACTAGTAGTTCCATGATCACTGTTACTGAGGGGTTTTGTATCCGGGGTAATTAACTAATTGAATTTAAATTTCACAGCTGCCTTGGTGGGATTTGAACTCTGAATTGTTATTCTTTAGCCTCTCCTAATTCTCATCCAATATGCACCTCCTCTGCAACCTCAACTGAGGAAACGGTGCCAGTTTCCATATGTAGGCTGGCATCCCCCAACTGTGTCACACCATCACTTTTCTGACTCTCCACAATCTATAGAATGTACGACTGCTTGGCCACCTTCCCGTACTGGATAAACAGGGTTTTTCTCCAACTACACATTTGCAATATCAAAACCATTGTCTCTGATCCCATCCACTGGTTCTGTTTTCCAGTCTCTGGCTCCTTCACTCTTCTTCTCTGAGAATGAATATCCTTGAGTCACTTTTGACCACCAAAGTAACATTGGACCATATCAGCAAGATTGCCTGCAACACACAACGTGCTGGAGGAATTCAATGGGTCGAGGAGCATCTGTTTTGGAAGAAAGGAGCTTGTGGACGTTTTGGATCGAACCCTGACTGAAACACTGACAATTCCTTTCCCTCTACAGATGCTGCTCAACCCACCCACTGAGTTCCTCCAGCAGATTTCAGCATCTGCCGTCTCTTGTGTCTCCAGTAAGATTCCCTGTTTCCAATTCTGTATCATCACCCATCTCCACAACTCCTTCCACCCACCTGCTGCTGAAGTTTTCATCCCCTCTAGACTTGACTTCTGGCCAGGATCCTCCTTTGTTCTACCTTTCATGGTCTTCCAATATCCTGCTTCACGTGTCCTAAAATGCTTCATGTCTTGTTTACCCATCACTTCCATGTTTGTTGATCTATTTTGGCTGCTGGTTAAGCAGCATCTTGATTTTAAAATTGTTTCCAAGCCACTTTCTTCTCTATGATCTCCTCCAGTCCAACAGCCATTGAGTTATTAGGGGTGCTCCAGTTCTGGCTTCTTGATCCTGTCCGCCGCTGGTGGCAGCGTCTTCATCTACCAAGGCATGGTCCTGAACTTACCTCCCCAAATGTCCCCATCTCTCAGCCTTTCTTTTCTCCTTTCAGATAGTCCTACCTATTTGACCCAGCTTTTGGAAAACTACCTGAATGTCACTTTCGGTGATTTGGTGTTAAATATCATTCGACTATAAGACATAGGAGCAGAATTAGGCCATTCGGCCCATCAAGTCTGCTCCACCATTCAATCATGGCTGATTTATTTTTCCCTCTTAACCCCATTCTCCTGCCTTCTCCCTGTAACCTTTGACACTCTTACTAATCATGAACCTATCAACCTCTGCTTTAAATATACCCAGTGACTTGGCCTTCACAGCCATCTGTGACAGTGAATTCCACACACTCACCACCCTCTGGCTAAAAAAATTCCTCCTCATCTCTGTTCTAAAGGGATGCCCTTCGATTCTGAGGATGTGCCCTCTGGTCCTAGACTCTCCCACAACTGGAAACATCCTCTCCATGTCCACTCTATCCAGGCCTTTCAATATTTGGTAGGTTTCAGTGAGATCCCCCCTCATTCTTCGAAACTCCAGCGAGTACAGGCCCAGAGCCATCAAATGCTCCTCATACATCAACCCTTTCATCCCCCAGATCATTTTTGTAAACCTCCTCTGGACCCTCTCCAATGCCAGCACATCCTTCCTTAGATATGGGGCCCAAAACTGCTCACAATACTCCAAATGTGGTCTGACCAACGCCTTATAAAGCCTCAGCATTACGTCCTTGCTTTTATATTCTAATCCTCTCGAAATGAATGCTAACATTGCATTTGCTTTCCTTACTACTGACTCAACTGCAAGTTAACCTTTAGGGAATCCTGCACCAGGACTCCCAAGTCCCTTTGCACCTTCGATTTCTGAATTCTCTCCCTGTTTAGAAAATAGTCTATGGCTTTATTCCTTCTACAAAAGTGCATGACCATACACTTCACTGCACTGTTTTCCATCTGCCACTTCTTTGCCCATTCTCCCAACCTGTCCAAGTCCTTCCGCAGTCTCCCTGCTTCTTCACCACTACCTGCCCCTCCACCTATCTTTGTATCATCTGCAAACTTGACCACAAAACCATCAATTCTATCATCCAGATCATTGACATATAACATGAAAAGTAGCAGACCCAACACCGACCCCTGCAGAACACCGCTAGTCACCGGCAGCCAACCAGAAAAGGCCCCCTTTATTCCCACTCTTTGCCTTCTGCCAGTCAGCCAATTTTCTATCCATGTTAATACCTTTCCTGGAATACCATGGGCTCCTATCTTGTTTAGCAGCCTCATGTGCAGCACTTTGTCAAAGGCCTTCTGAAAATCCAAGTAAACAACATCAACCAACTTTCCTTTGTCTATCCTGCCTGTTACTTCCTCAAAGAATTCCAACAGATTTGTCAGGCTTCCCTTAAGGAACCCATGCTGACTTTGGCCTAATTTATCATGTGCTTCCAAGTACCCCAAAACCTCATCCTTAGTAATGGACTCTTAACATCTTACCAACCACTGAAGTCAGGCTAACCGGCCTATAATTACCTGTCTTTCGCCTCCCTCCCTTCTTAAAGAATGGAGTGACATTTGTGATTTTCCAGTCCTCTGGAACTGTTCTTGACTCCAGTGATTCTTGTAAGATCACTACTAATGCCTCCACAATCTCTTCAGCTACTGAATGTTTGAAAACTGGGTGTTTGAAAACACTCCTGTGAAACAAAGCTCTTTGTTACGTTCAAAGCACTATATAAATACAAGTTGTTGTTGTTATGGTCTTTTAAATATGGAATCACTGTCACAGTGTTATGTCACTTTAGTTTGAAAAGGAATTTTGATAATGAAAAATGAAACACTTCCGCTGGGCCTTTGTGTGTGGGGAATTCTGAGATGGACGCTGGTATGACCATAGAAGCTTGATAGAGAGGCATGTAGTTTCAGTTCAGTTCCGTGTCACTGGAGGGGGAAATGCTGTGCCTGCACTGGAGGGCTGTTACCCTCAGTTTAACCCCATAGATTTAAACTCCAACAGCATTACTTCTCCATTTATCTTAGTTAATGTTAATTAGTGGTATCATTCAAAAGGCACGGAAATCTATCATTTCAATAATACTTTTGGAACTGTCTTTCTTTGATTTTAATGAATTAATGGATATGTTTTCCATCATATGCTGTATGAAGAAATGTTCACTCACCAAGGTGTCGCTGGTGTTTAATTTTTTTTTACTTTGCAGGAGGGTACATTTTCTGGTTGTTTCTATGTAGTGCTGGAGTTGGTGCATAGATAACTTCACCCTTCCCAAAACTACAGACAGCTGACCTCAAACTACTTCTCAAGGTCAGCCTACATTAATACTGAGCTCTTAATCTGGATTAGGCCATCTGCCAAAGAGGATCAGGATAGTGCACAGCTCCAGCTCTTAAAGGAGCTGTGTTTAAATTGGTGATCGGCGAGGAAGTGAACGTTCAGGAAGAATTCTGACCAGAGGATTAGAGAGGACACAAGGAAATGCAAATGCTGGAATCCGAAGCAAACACACAAAGTACTGGAGGAACTCAGTGGAACTCAGCTCAGGAACTCAGTTGCCTGACCCGCAGAGTTCCTCCACAGGATTAGAGAACATTGGTAATAAAAGTAGATGTTGCACTGGAATTGCTTTCATAGGAAGTCTGAGCCAATTTTACCATCACCTCACCCCACCCCACCTCTTTCTTGCCGACCTGACCAGGACTCTACCATGTTTGATAAGGATTTTGAGAACTTCATGGACTTTGCTTGAATGCCCTCCCCTATCGTGTAAGATTGGCCACTTCACATTCAGTATTGGATGAGCAGAGACCTTCTATCAACTTAGTGCTGGAAGACTGAAGCCATTAATATTGGTCTTCACCACAAACTGCACAGATACAACCTTTCCTGATAAACCAGACTATTCATAACTTTGGTGCCAGATTTGATCTTGGCATGAGCTGTGTTCTACACATCTGCACTGTGACGCTGCCTCAGCTGTTGGAATACTTGGAACTGCTTTTGTTACCTCTCGACTAGTCCACTGCCCACCTGACCAACCTGCCTCATCCTACCCTCCATTATCTTGACATTCAATAGTATGCCGTCCTTGTTCTAACTCCCATTGTCCTGTTCACTTCTCACCTGGTATTTATTGAGCTACATTCACTCCTGGTCAGGCAACAATTTAAAAATTCTCATCCTTGTCTTCAAACGCCTCCATTCCCGTTCCTTTACTCCCTCTGTAATTCCCTTCAGCCATGTACCTCTCCGATATATCTGCCCTCTCCCAGTTTTGCCCTCTTGAATTGATTGTCACATGTATCGAGATACAGTGAAAAGCTTTTGTTTGTGTGCCATCCAGATGGATCATTCCATACATAAGTACATCGAGGTGGTAAAAAGGAAAACAGAATGCAGAATATAGTGTCACAGTTACAGAGCAAGTGCAGTGCAGGTAGACAAATAAAGTGCAAGGGCCACAACAAGGTAGATTGGGAGTTCATCTTTTAGCGTATGAGAGGTCCATTCAAGAGTCTGACAACAGTGGGATAGAAGCTGTCCTTGAGCCTGGCAGTGCATGCTCCCAAGATTTTTTTATCTTCTGCCCGATGAAAGAGGGGAGGAGAGAGGATGACTGGGGTGCGAGGGGTCCTTGATTATGTTGACTGCTTTCTCAAGGCAGCGAGAAGTATAGACAGAGTCAGTGGATTGGAGACAGGTTTGCATGATGGACTAGGCTGCGTTCACAACTCTCTGCAATTCCTTGTGCTCTTGGGCAGAGCAGTTGGCATACCAAGCTGTAAAGCATCAGGATAGGCTGCTTTCTATGGTGCATCTGTAAACATTGGTGGGAGTCACTGGGGACATGCCGAATTTCCTCAACCTTGTGAAGAAGTAGAGGCGCTGGTGTGCTTTCTTGGCCGTATTGTCCACATGGCTGGACCAAGACAAATTGTTTGTCACATTTACACCTAGGAATTTGAATCTTTAAACCACCAATGAATCAGAGAGGGGTATTTACTCCATCCCACTTTCTGAGGTCAATGTCCAGCTCCTTTGTCATTGACTCTCCATCAACCATAACGTCGATTGCTCCACTTTGAGCTGCCAAGGCCCTAAGCTATGGAATTCCTTCCCAAAGTGTCACTGCCTCTCCATGTCTCTTCATGTATAAAGCTTCTTAAAATGGCCCTCAGTGGCTTGGGGCAGTTTTGTTTCAGGACACTCCTGTGAACTCTTTCTCTTTGTGAAAGTTTTATCATTCTTAAAGTCACAATATGAACATGCTATGGTTATCATTGAGGCTGAATCATTGGTGAAGCTTCCAGACATGGGGCAGTACCTTTAATGTGCTGGATGCCAGGAGTCCAGGTTCCAGCAGGTAACTCCATCATTTTCTATGAAGGCGATTTTCTTCTGATATTCCAAGACATTACCCTTCTTTCACACACTTTCAAATAATTCATAAGGGTTGGAATTCCAGAAGAAATTTTCACATGCTGATTCTTAATTGGGACAATGAAAAACATGTTGTATTGTAACCAACGTCTGGCAGTTCCAAGATTTAGCCCCAGCCAAGAAGGACAAGGGTAACAGGTGCATGGGAACACCATGACCTGCAGGTTCCCCTCCAAGTTACACACCATCCTGATTTGGAAACCTTGGAGCTCTCTGCCCAACCGTACTGCAGGAGAACATTCGCCCGAAGGACTGCAGTGGTTCGAGAAGGCAGCTCAGTACCATCATCTCAAGGGAAATTAGGAATGGGAAATAAATAACGGTCCTTGCCAATGACACTCAGATCCCAAAAAATGAACTCTACAGAATGTGTTATAACTAACAGGCAGTGTTTTTGGAGCATTTGGCTGCTCTTTCAATGGATGCGTCAGTGGTGACATTGCTGGTGACATCCCAGCACTTGAGTTGCAAGATGAGCAGAGTATTTCCCTGGCAGCTTCCCCTCCCTCCTCCTGTTCCCCTCCCTCCTGCTCCTCCCCCTCCCTCCTGCTCCCCTCCCTCCCTCCTGCTCCTCCCCTCCCTCCTGCTCCCCTCCCTCCTACTCCCCTCCCTCCTGCTCCTCCCCCTCCCTCCTGCTCCCCTCCCTCCCTCCTGCTCCCCTCCCTCCTGCTCCTCCCCCTCCCTCCTGCTCCCCTCCCTCCCTCCTGCTCCTCTCCCTCCCTCCTGCTCCTCCCCCTCCCTCCTGCTCCTCTCCCTCCCTCCTGCTCCCCTCCCTCCTCCTGCTCCCCTCCCTCTTACTCCCCTCCCTCCTGCTCCCCTCCCTCCTCCTGCTCCCCTCCCTCTTACTCCCCTCCCTCCTGCTCCCCTCCCTCCTCCTGCTCCCCTCCCTCATCCTGCTCCTCCCCCTCCTCCTGCTCCCCTCCCTCCTGCTCCCCTCCGTCCTGCTCCTCTCCCTCCCTTCTGCTCCCCCCTCCTCCTGCTCCCCTCCCTCCTGCTCCCCTCCTTCCTGCTCCTCTCTCCCCGCCGGCTCTTCTCCCCACTGCTCCTCTTCCCCCGCTCCTCTCTCTCCCACTCCCTTCTCCTACCCCTCCCCTTCCTGCTCCTCTCCTTTCTGTTCCCCTTTCAGGCTCCATGTCGTTATGGTACAACCAGCTACTCAGTAGCTCAAGGATCTCTGGGCAGGAGGCAATGGGGTGGCCAACAGCAGAAAACCTACCCCCAAAGATCCTTCAGAGGCACCACATCCTACCTGGACCTCTCAGATGAACAATGCATTCACAGTCTCAGGTTGTGTAAGATGTTATCACTGAGGCATGTGAAATACTGTGGAAGGGCGTTTGCCCAAACTCTCAACCATGGAGGTCAATATGTTAATTTTCAGCTTCACCACCACAAGGTCTTTCCAAGCAGCCATAGCAGATCTCAGCTGTATCCCCCAAATGGCTGTCCACCATAGTACCAGAGAAGTCACCCAGCAACTGTATTCAGAAATTATATTGACTGCTTTGATTTCAACGAGGAGCAGGCAGCATCTTAGGCAGATAACTCCTGTGTCTCAAAAGGTTCCCATTAACAAACCAGACCTTTTCATGAACAGGAAAGGTCTCCAGTCCCCCAGGGTGAAGATGGTTGTGGACCTCATGAACTATTTTCTGCAGCGGGCAACATCTGGTGGAGAGATGGGTCATGGGAAACAGGGGCTACCTGCAGCTTCTGTGGCTGCAGAGATATTGAATCATTATTTTGTTTTTGTGGACGTGATGTTGGACGATGAGATAAGTAATGATAGAAACAGGCAAGATAGGAAAAAGGAATATATTACATAAACTAATCAAGCATTAATCAACCACTAATCAAGAACCATTGCCTTGCAGCACCAGAGACCCAGGTTCAATCCTGACCTCAGATGCTGTCTGTATGGAGTTTTTACATTCTCTCTGTGACTGCAAGGGTTTCCTCTGGGTGCTCTGGTTTCCTCCCACATTCCAAATATTTGTAGGTTGGGTAGGTTATATGACTACAGTCAGTTGCCCCTAGCGTGCAGGTGAGTGGTAGTAGTTGGGGGCAGTTGATGAGAATGTAGGAAGAATTCAAAATGGGATTAATGTTGGATTGGCGTAAATGGGTGGTTCAGGGTCAATGCGGACTCAAGAGGGTTGAAACACTTGTCTCTGTGCTATATCTCTCTAGGATAAAAACCTTGGCCTGGATGAATTGCTTCCCACACATTTGCAAAGATCCATTCGAAGCGATAAGAGAAGGAAGCCATCAACATAAGTCACCAAGAAATCTAAAAGGGAATTCAGAAGTAACTTGGAGAACGTGGTACTCTCTCCCGCAGAGTGTATATAGTATAGATGCATTTAAGGGGAAGCTGGACAAGCTATTGAGGGAATGGGGAGCGAAAGGTTAGACTGATAAATTTGGATAATGAAAGGCAGGAAGAGAATAAATGCTGGCAGGTACTTGTTGAACTGAATGACCTTTTTTTGTATGTTTCAGGAAAGGAAGCTAGCGAACGTATCCTAATACCCTGAAATGGTGGAATGAAGTTATATTTATAATCTATTATAGTAATGTACACATGGTAATGGAGTATCTATTGTAGATCAAATGGAATGTAATAGTCACAATTAAATATTGTTAGTGAGCATACCTAAAGCAGGTACATTAACAACATTTAAAAGGTACTTGGACCGGTACATGGATAGGAAAGGTTTAGAGGGATATGGGCCAAACGCAGGCAAATGGGACTAGCTTAGATGGGAATCTTGGTCGGCATGGACCTGTTAGGCCGAAGGGCCTGTTTCCGTGCTGTAAGGCCCTATGACTCTGCATAGCCTCTGCTTAAGAAGTATCTTGTCCCTCTGTGACCATTCTGCTCATAAAGAGGCAGATGGTCCCCTCAAACCTGGAGAGGTACTGCACTCGCGAGGACTACTTTCTGATGACAGTGACCTCCCTCCCATTCTTTAGCGTGTGTGTGTTTGTGTGCGTGCGTGCGTGCGTGTAAGAGAGTAATTTCTCCACTTGCGTGTTTCCTTGCATATCCTCTCAGATAATTGTGGACGGCACACTGGTGCAGCTAGTGGAGCAACTGCCTCCCATCTCCAGCAACCTGGGTTCAATCCTGACCTCTGCTGCTGTCTGTGTGGAGTTTGCACACTCTCCCTTTGGAGTTTCCTCTAGTCAATCCAATTTCCTCCAATGTTCCAAAGACATGCGGGTGGGTAAATTAATTGGTAACTGTAAATTATCCCTCGTGTGTAAGTTAATGTAGCGACTGTATTAGATCCTGAGGGGAGCTGATGGGAAGGCAAGGAGAATAAAATGGAATTAGTGCAGGATAAGTGCAAACAGACACTTAATGGTTGTCATAGACTCAGCAGGGCAGAGAGCCTGTTTCCATGCTGTACCACTCAATGACTCCATCACGAATTTCCCGGGAATATGGTTCCACACTGCTGGGATTCTCACTCCTGCAGACAATGACTTGAGTCACTTTCTGTCAGCCACTTCCAATGACGGCCGTGACAGGTGTCCTGACTCCCCCTGCCACGGAAGCTCCCCCTCCCCCGGCATAAATCTCATACATCATGATTTCAATGTCACTTTCTTGGAACTGTCTCCCTGCGAGAGGCATTGATACAGTAGATCATTAGAAACTTTCTTCCATGGTAGTGGTATCAAAAGCACGAGGGTGTAGGTTCATGGTGAGAGGAAGGAACTTTAAAGAGGGCCTGAGAGGTACTTAATACTTTATTACACAGAGAGTGGTTGATAGCTGAAATGCGCTGCCAAAGGACATAGTGGGATCAGATACAGTAGCTACATTTAAGAGACATTTAGACGGACACTTAAAATAGGCAAGTTATAGAAGGGTATGATCCTAATGCAGGTAGATGGGCAAAAAGGTTGGATATACAAACAATCTGCTGGAGGAACTCAGTAGGTTGAGCAGCTGAGGACTCCTGATGCAGAGTTCCAACCTGAAACATCAACAATTCCTCCCCCGCCCACCCCACCACACCGACCCCCCCACAGATGCTGCCCCACCCACTGACTTCCTCCAGCAGATTGTTTGATGCTCCAGATTCCAGCATCGGCAGTCTCTTGTTTCACCGTTGGTGGGGTGAGAGGCCTGTTTCTGTGCTGAACAAATCAATGACTTCCTTGGCAGCCTCTCTTTCTTCTAAGGCAGCCCGTCATGTGTGCTGTCGCTACATGTGGTGTATGCCTTTACAGCCTGATATCCTTCAATGATTGTTGCATAGCAAACTGCTGACACCTATTCTGAATAAAAGTTGCTCTCACCAGGAACCACACAGCTCCTGTTTTAACACTTCTTTCTCAGAGTAAACCACTTTAACACGTCTGCAACCTCATTTTTGACAAATTTCTCAATTTCTTTTATTGGGACGGAATTTGATGCTTAGCACTGACACAATATTTTAACTCACCAAACAAGGTGAATTCAACTTTCCCTGCAGTTTTTAAGTATGCATTTAATTGAGAAATCCAATGGTAACCACCAGATGGCAGCACCATACAGGGCTATCATCCGTACCTGATCCAAACTGCTGAACATACTCAGCATGGCCACAAGCTTGTACCTTTGAAGTATAGGTTTTGAAGAAATTTAAGTCTTTTGGAAGGTAAGTCAAAGGAAATCTATGCCTGGGCTGTCAATGTAAGGTGAGGTATATACAACATTCGTCGATGATCACTGGCACTGCTCTCACTACTTGTCAAGCTTTGTAGTGTCACACCGAATTAATGTCATGAACACAACTCCTGCTTTCCAACCCTTTCTCAACCTTGCCTCGTCCTAGCTCAGTGAACACCTTCAGTCTGATATCCCTCACGTCGGGCTGCTGCCTGCTCACAGCACGAGTGATCACTCTTCTGCCGCCAAGCCAACCTCTTCACCTTGCTTGATTGACACCTCATCAAACACCCGAAACATTCTCTCCCTCCACCGCCAGCACACTCAAGCTGCTGTGTGCACCATTTACAAAATGCACCACTGTTACTCATCTAGGCCTCTGAGAATTGAACCACCAAGAAGAACAAGGCCGCAGGAACAAGGGAAACACCACTGCCTGCAGATTCCCCTCCAAGTTACACACCGTCCAGATCATGAAGTATACTGCTGTTCTTTCATCATCGTTTGGTCTAAAACCTGGAACTCCCTACCTAACAACAGGATGAGGAGCACCTTCACCTGATGAACAGTAGCTATTCCAGAAGGTAGCTCACCTTCACCTTCTCGAGGTCAATAAAGGACGGGGAATAAATGCCGGCCTTGTCAATGACATATGCATCCTGAAAAATAACAAAATGATAAAATCTCTTAGCTTCCACATGCCATTTCTTTTACCTAGTCTTGTTACTCCGACATTTTTATTAGCCCTTTGCTCTCTCCCACCCTACATCCGCTGTTACATCTGTATACCGCTCAGCTATAATTTTCAATTTGAGAAGCACTACAACGACATTAATGTACTCTTTATTTTCTGCCCTCAGCGGATGGACATGTTTCTCCTGATTTGTTTACAACTCGTTACCAGAGGGCAAAATGTTCTCAGACACCAGGGCAGCAATTCTCGTCAGTCAGCATTAGGGCTTGCTGCTGAGCAAAAATAATTGTGATGTCCATGACAGGTTTTGTGCAGTCCTGTCAGTGAGGCACAAATTAAACTTGAATTTTCTGTCAGTGGTAATGAAGAATACTGCTGGGAGTGATAGAACTGAGGGGAACCCAGTTCAGCGCTTGAAGTGCGAACAAGATACATTTATATTTTGAAAGGCAAAAACAACCGTGATTTAAGATGACCGCAGTCCTTTGAGACCATGAGTGCAGCCATTTGTGTCGGATTATCTCAAGATAATTTAATTTGCAATACAAGTGTTGGCAGTCACAGTGTTCAGGCTATATTTAAGTTATCCTATTTGCTAATCTATCTTTAATTTTTGAAAGCTAAGCTAAACATGGGCAAGTATGGTTCAGGTGGAGACGCCTTTGGTTTTGGATCAAGCCCCCCCCCGGTACCAATACATGAACACCATCCCCAAGCTAACGGTCCACTGCAGTGTAGTGGAAGTGCTGGACTGTCGGACTGATTGTCAGATGAGTCTTTAATGTGAAGCCCTGCCTGTTCTCTCAGGCATTTAATTTGGATAACTGTGAGGTGATGCATTTCGGAAAGACAAATGAGGGTAGGACTTTCACAGTGAAAGGCAAGGCCCTGGGGAGGGTTGTAGAACAGAGAGACCTAGGAGTACAATACGTGGTTTCCTGAAAATAACATTAGAGGTAGACAGGGCAGTGAAGAAGACTTTTTGTACACTGGCCTTCATCACTCAGGGCACTGAGTATAGATGTTGGGATGTTATGTTACAGTTATACAAGACATTGGTATTGTGTTCAGTTTTGGTCACCATACTATTAGGACAGATGCCATTATGTTGGAAAGAGTGCAGAAGAGATTTATAAGGATGTTGCTGGGACTGAGTTAAGAAGAGAGATTGAGGAGGTTGGAACTTGTTTCATTAGACTGTAGGAGAATGAGAGGTGATCTTATTGAAGTGTATAAATCATGAGGGGCATAGATAGGGTCAATGTGCACAGTCTTGTTCCCAGGGTTGGGGAATGAAGAACTAGAGACATAGGTTTAAGATGAGAGGGGAGAGATTTAGTGGGAACCTGAAGGGCAACTTTTTCACCCGGAGGGTGGTCAGTATATGGAATGAGCTGCCAGAGGAAGTGGTTGAGGCAGGTACATTAACAAAATTTAAAAGGTACTTGGACAGGTACGTGGATAGGAAAGGATTTGAGGGATATGGGCCAAATGCGGGCAAATGGGATGCGTTTAGATGGGAATCTTAGTCGGCAGGGACAAGCTGGGCCATAGGGCCTGTTTTTGTGCTGTGTGGCTCTATGGCTACAAGGGGAGAAAAGGACTATTCCCTATGCCCTGGCTCACTTTTGATCCCTCAACCAACAGAATTAAATTATCCAGCTAATTGTCATATTGCAATCTGATGCCAACTTGTTCCTCACACCACAAAAGTGAGTGCATTTCCATAGTATTTAATTAAGAACAAAATGTATTATAAAATCCTAGAATTGTGAAAGGCGCTATATCAATATTTGTCTTTCATCCTTGTTCTTCGAGATTGGGATTGGAACCAACCCCAGCTGAATTCTGTGGGTGCTAGAAATGGTGGGAAGGGTAGGTAAAGGAGGTAAGGGGACGGTGTGAGGGAATGGGGAAGGAAGTGCCAAGTTAGGGAAATTAACTTGCCAACATTTCATTTCTGGGACAAAATTCACACCTTGGCACCAAGTTGGGATGACGTATGCTCAGGCTTCTCAGAGTGACTGTGTGCCTGCAGTTTGACAAAATAAGGAATAAGATGGTGAGGTGCATGGTCGGCATTGCATCATTGTTTTTTGTACAAAATCTGACCCCTTGGTGAGACCGCTGAAGATGCTGTTTCATTCTCCCGCGATCAGAAGCAATGCTCCCATACAGTACTACCATCAAGATCCAAATGAGACTAGTTGGTGCAGTGAGCTGAGACTCTGATGTGCACCATGCTGAAAAGTTAATAGAACCATTTCCTTACACAGTGCGTCCTCAGATTGAGACATTTAGCAGAAGCTGCTTATGTTCTCACAGAGAGGAATACTAGAAGTATCACTCTGGGTACGTTGCAGAACTCCTTGAGGTTGACTGAGTAGCAATGCTGGAAGTGCCTTTGTTACAATTTAGGCAACTGAATAGTTGGTAGGAGCCAGAGTGCAGCAATAAGAAGAAAGAGAGAGTTGGAACAAAATCCAATCATTGCAACGTGATCATAAAGCTCAAGGTGAAGACAGTGCTGTTGAGGGCATCTTGCAGAACCCCACATAGAGGGCCTGTAATTACTCTGGATAGCTGCTATGTAGAGCAGAGTACATATTGCTGTCTGCACAGATAATTCTCCTTATGGCTTACTGTGGGAAGGAGTGAATGGAATTTACAGTTGCCCTTGTGCTGACCAGTGCTCCTATCTAGTGAGGCTGGGTTCCATGGAACCGAGGATATATCCGTATTTAAAAGCCACACCAGCACCAATGGGACCACATCCCTGGAGAATGGGGACTGTAGCATTTCCAACTTGCTCCCCTAATCTATCAGACTGGCTCTCCAGAGACTGGGATTATTCATTTTGTCTCCAGTCCATATACCACAATTGAGTTTGTAGCGTTTGTAGTTTGAACCCAATTGCATTCTCAGCTTATGAGTGTGTACTTGACCAGGGGAGAATCCTAGCACAGCGTCAGACCAAGCTTTAACTGTCCAGGTGATGTCATGACCATAAGTAACTGAAACAAGGCTAAATCTTTCAAGTGAGGTCTACCTTCTGATGAGAGTGGCCTCCCTCCCATTCTTTAGTGTGTGTATGTGTGTGTGTGTGTGTGTGTGTGTGTGTGTGTGTGTGTGTGTTTAAGAGAGTAATTTCTCCACTTGTGTGTTTCCTTGCATATTTTGTCAGATAATTGTGGATGGCACAGTGGTGCAGCTAGTAGAGCAACTGCCTCACATCTCCAGCAACCTGGGTTCAATCCTGACCTCTGCTGCTGTCTGTGTGGAGTTTGCACATTCTCCCTTTGGGGTTTCCTCTAGTCAATCCAATTTCCTCCCATGTTCCAAAGACATGCAGGTGAGTAAGTTAATTGGTAACTGTAAATTATCCCTCGTGTGTAAGTTAATGTATTAGATCCTGAGGAGAGTTGATGGGAAGGCAAGGAGAATCATTGAGAAAGCTTGGTTAAATCTTTCAAGATTGCAGACACTCTCTGTACCCTCAAACACTCTTCCTGCATTTCAAATTAACTAAATGCAACCATGACTGGTGCTGTGGGAGCATGTAAGGATGAATTGCAACTTCAGCTCAGAAAATAAGCATTAATGCGTAGAAAAATCATTTGTGGGGCCAGGAGGGTTGGAAGTGTGTGTCAAGGTGGAAGTGAGTTAGAAATGATATTTGGTTCATTGGAGGTGAAGTTGTGTCAGTAGTGCCCTTATTTTCATTAACAAAAGTTGGTGGAAATACTCAGTAGGTCAGACAGTGCCTGTAGAGAGAAATAATATTAACATTTCAGGTAAATGACCTTGCACTGATTATTTAGAGCCGAGTGTGCTACAGGGAAAGCCATTAGAAGGAGAGGTTAAAGCAAGTTAATTCCGTGCACTGGCTCAACCTCCATTTTGGAATGGGCAAACCATGGGATGTCCTGTTGTTTCCTTCAATGTTCATCCGAGATAATTTTGAATCCAGTTTGTATTTCTCATTATTTAGAAAATTCAGCACAATAATACCGGTGTGGGAAAAATGTGCGGAAAACAATGGACGAGCAGTAGGGATTGGTAACAGAATGACCTCACACTGCCAGTATACTTAAGCTGTCAACTGGAAGTGAGTAAAGATAATATCTGAGAGGCAGCATAAGTGACTGCTCAGACTGTTTATTGAGAAATCAAAGTCAAGGGTCAAGGATCAAGGTCTTCTTCCTAGGATGCCAACAAATCTGAAAGGAATGGATGGAGAGCCAGCTCTTCAGTAAGCAGCGATGCCAAATTTGAGTTGGGCAAGTGAGGAAACAGAAAAGCTGACTGAAGTCAAGTCCTGAAGGAAAAGCAATAGGCCAGGAGGTGATGCAACGAGTCTTCCCTTCACAGTGGTAGGATTCGATGAGAATAGAATATAAAAGATTTAACTGCATTGGGGTTGAAGCTATCTCCGTGCTTCACACTCCCATGTAATGTAAGAGCATCTGTTCATTTTGACTTGTATCTTTTTGGCACCTGTAAAATAACAAAACAACCCAAGATGATAGTCGAGTCAGATGGATCCTTATATCAGTTAAAAATTATCATTGCCATTAACAGATCAATAGATTCCAGTTTGGGATTTACTGACTCTATAAGAATTCTCTTCTGCAACCAGGAGAAACAAAGGAATGAGAACCATCAACGGTCCACATATTGTGGAAAAAAGCTGGCAGATTTGCTTGTAATTGTCAGTATTTTCCTGTGTAAGTGGCATAATTGAGGAGTCCCGCCTCTGTGCCCTTAGTGTGGAGGTACCCAGCTTGCTAGGAGATATTCCTGACTGCATCTGACATTAGACCCCTCATGCTGTCTGTAGGTTGTGGCTACAGAATTAACCCTAACAACCTGACACAGGAACAACGTCTTCTTTCGTTTGAAGGAGAGGAGCAAATGTGAGAGACCATAGCAAGTTCTAATTAATTTCCACCTTTTTGCATTCTTTTCATTTATTTAAATGTTTCTAATTGCTTTAAGTATTATCTTAGTTCGCTATCAATCCTTAGAAGACTTCCTGCCTCATGCTCCTACCTGCCCATTGGAATTTCCACCAATATGCACTGATGATTGTATCCCAGCATTCCAAATTCTGGAATCAGACTGTGCACAAGCAACAGAGACCAATTTCCATTTCATTTTCTTTGATGTTTCTAGTTAGGAAAAGGAAGTTTTCCAGGATTATGAAGGGACTCTTCTCCAATCCCAATTTTCCATTGAAGCTAAGATAAGATATTTATTTATTAGTCACATGTACATCGAAACACACAGTGAAATGCATCTTTTTGCGTTACTGAGAATGTGCTGGGGGCAGCCCGCAAGTGTCGCCACTCTTCTGGCGCCAATATAACGTGCCCACAGCTCCTAACCTGTACATCTTTGGAATGTGGGAGCAAACTGGAGAACCCAGAGGAAACCCACTCAGACACGGGGAGAACGTACAAACTCCTTACAGACAGTGGTGGGAATTGAACCCGGGACGCTGGCGCTGTAATAGCGTTACGCTAACCACTATACTACCGTGCTGCCTGAGTGCCTTTAATGCCTCATTTTAATTTCTCAGAAGATCTTTAACAATACAGTTTTCCATCAGTGTTATACAGATGTATTGGAATAGATTATGTGCTCAGATCTATTGTAAAGTCTCACTCAGATGTTAGAAACCTATCAAAAGACACAAATTGACGTTTATATATTATTTGTCAATACTGGTCTAAACGTTTGTACATTTAGAGTGTATTCCTTTGCCAAACTTACTAAATTTTATCAATATCATTTTGACATTTAAAAATTGTTGCTTTCAATTCTGACCCAAAAATCAATGGCAGAAACAATGTTTTGAAATAACCCACACTTAGACATTCATGTAGCAGCCTTTGTCTAACATGTTAAAATGATTTTGACATTGAATCCCTGTTCTGTAGCTATAAAACTGTACCATTGAATCATTCACAGATTTTGCACTGTACAAGCCATTTCATTTAACATCAAGAAGATATTCAAAGGTGCAGGAGATATGTTGTTTCCCCAAGGCCCTTAAAATTTATTTGCAAAACTGTTTCTGCACAGTCAGTGGAAACGATCAATTTTCTACTGCTTTCAGTGTTTATTGTACAAAGACCGTTTTTTGGCGGTGGTGTTTATTTCATAAGCTATTGCAATAAACCTCAACCCGAATCCTCTGCTGTGATATCATCAATCTCTTGAGCAATTAAAATGAAATTTGTACCCTGCTTCTATAATGCTGCAGACTCCAGCATTTAAATTATAAGGGACCAGAACTTGCTACCAGTACGTGTGCTTAGTGTGGGCTGCACAGAGGAGGGAGCCAGTTCCCCACCCTCCCACAATCGGTGAGCTCAATAACAGATTTAGAATGAGGTGCAGGCTTCAAAACCTATTGGGCCTCCTGGTAGCAACCAGTTGGTTCCCTCAGCTCACTAATCACACCTGCTAAAACTGGGCCATTTAATGTAATAAACCGTGACTGCCTATTTATGTTTAGTTGGTGTATTTTAGATAAGATAAGATCTTTATTAGTCACATGTACATCGAAACACACAGTGAAATACATCTTTTGCGTAGTGATTTAGTGTCGCCACGCTTCCGGCACCAACATAGCATGCCCATAACTTCCTAACCTGTACGTCTTTGGAATGTGGGAGGAAACCGGAGCACCCGGAGGAAACCCACACAGACACGGGGAGAACGTACAAGCTCCTTACAGACAGTAGCGGGATCTTACAGACAGTAGCCGTGCCTTCACAGAACACAATCTTCAGGTGGATTTAATGTTTAACCTCTTAATCCAAGTCATTTCAACAAAACTATCTGATTAGTCAATTTTTTCCACAAGATTTTCACTCAGCTGTATTATTTATATTTCTTAGTCCTAATTAGTTGACAAATGTATCTTAATGCAAACAGCTTTGCTTTATCGGAGTGAAGTGTATCTAATGCAATATATTTGTGATACATTAAACTTTAATTCAATTCAGAGTTAAACAACATATTCGTTATGAGTGAACATATTATTCCTACTGATCTGAGACAACTAATGTATTGTTCTATGGTTCTATGGTTCTATGAAAGGAAACAACAAAGACAACCAGTTTATGGAAATTAGTAGTAGGCTGCATTGAAGGTGCAAAGTGTCATCTTTATTGAATCCAGATCACTTTAAGTTTGTCTGATCATTTCCTACTGTTGATGTTCAATCTCCATTTCAATATGACCATTATCGCGGTCATAGATGGAGCACAAATAATCAGTTATCATGATGAAATGGAATAAAAGGCAGACAGCTGAATCCTACACTCAAATTATTACAGATTTCTTACCCTCAAACATTATTGATCCATTTCTTTCTGCTTTCTGGAATTTAAACATTTTGTATTGAGACCACTGACCTTAGAGAGAGAACTGAAGTAAACCAAATAGTTTACCAGGTTTGTAACTGAATCACAACCAGTGCGCTGCAATCTTTTTCTAAAAGGTTGTCTCCTTTGTGGATAACCTTTCTCTTTCTTGGACAGCACTCAGAACATCCCTTGGGTGCAATATGTATTATTCGATTTATACTACTTGAAACCGAGTGTAGAATAGACCACTATGTTTAACAGAGTGTAGGCAAGAGGTTAATGACTGAAATTTATCTTACCAGTCTGTACTGGCATGGATACCAATGCATTGCACCTTGGGGTATTGCTTGAGATATTCTATTTGACAGCACAAAGTAGTATGTTATTGGCATAGATAAATATTTATTATCACATTAAAAATGGAGTTCTGGTGCACTCAAATACCAAGCGGTGATCAAGAATGTAAGTGCTGCACATAGTACAACTCAGATACTGAGACCTGTCTTCATGAATAATAAGGAAAAATGCATACATTTGAAAAAAAAGGAATTAAGTTGAATTCTGCTTGAGCTAGAGGTCAATAAACATTACTTGAAGACTTTTGGGATAATTTTCACAAATATGAATAAAAGGAGAAGGAAGATTGAGTAATGCTATACCAGAGGCAGACGGTTGGGAGTATTTAGGGAAGAAAGAAAGAAACAAAGGATGAAAGAAAGAAAATCATAAATCAATGCTTAAAGTAATTAACTGATTCATTCTTCGATTCGTTTCCTTTGAAATTCATCTTCAGCTGAATGTGCTGCAGAGTAGCAGCTAAACTTTGTCACTTTTAGAATTTGATAACATTTAAACAAATGCAATGTAGAATTTCAGAAGCAGATTACAACGTGCAGTCGGTACAGTGTGTTGAACTTAATAAAGTGATGAGCAGACCTAATGACACTTCAGAAGACTAGTGCTGGTGACGTCCTCTTTGTGGGTCGGTGCCTTATTGCCTTCCACTCCTGTGCATTACAGTGTAGTTGTCAGCTACAAGCTGAAGCCACAAAAAAATCTGCAGATACTGGAATCTGGAGCAATACATAAAAAAGTGCTGGAGGAACTCAGCAGGTCAGGCAGCATGCATGGAGGGAAATAAACAGTCGACATTTTGGGCTGAGACCTTTCATCAGGACTGGAAAGCAAGAGGGCAGAAGCCAGAATAAGAAGGTGGGGGGAGGGGGAGGAGCACACGCAGGCAGGGGATAGGTGAGTCCAGGTGATAGGTGAATCCAGGTGAGAGGGGGAAGGTAGGTGGGTGGGGGAGGGGGAGAAGATGTCTTGTACAAACTACAAGCTGGAAGATTGTTGCTGGAAGATTTAACCTACCACTCTGCCACTGGACTCATGTACTGGGATCCACTTTGTATTCAGCCCTCAACTTTACACCAGACATGGCTGTTGTATCTAGCTTAGTTACATTCAGTTGAATGGGATCACCAAACTGGACGGAAAAGATGTTATAGTGTTTTTTTTTAATTTTATGTAATATTATATTTTTTAATGCATATCAGATGTGTTTTATATCAATGTATTGTTCATAATGCCTTCAGGATAATTTTTGGATGTTTAATTACTTAAATCAATGTTAACTATTTACAACTGCTCCCTGGGCTTATTTGCTGCTCAGGGACAGATGTGGCAGTGAGTCCTCTAACTTGTCTGGAACTGCAGGACTGTGGATGGTTAGTGCTGCAGTGAGTATTGCACAGAGAATCAACATGAGGGGCATGCTGGGGAAAGCATGTATGATCTGACCCAATGCTAACAACCAGGCAAGTGTTTTTCATGATTTCAGGACATGTTGGGAGACCGAAACAGAAAAAAACCAGCAACTAATCAGATTTTCTATTTTAGAACATCGAACGGTACAGCACAGAACAGGCCCTTCGGCCCACAATGTTGTGCCGACATAGCTAATACCTCCTACCTACAGAATGCCCATATCCCTCTATTTTCCTCTGATTCATGTGCCCATCCAAGACCCTCTTAAAAGCCCCCAAAGAATTTGCCTCCACAACCCCATCAGGCAATGCATTCCAGGCATCCACCACTCTCTCAGTAAAAAACGTACCCCTCACGTCTGTTCTGAACCTACCCCCTCTCATCTTAAATGCATGCCTTCTGGTATTGGATCGCTCAATAATGGGAAAAAGATATTGCTTGTCCACCCTATCTATGCCCCTCATAATTTTATACACTAATAGTGTTTGAGTGATTAATGTTGAACATGATTTTTGGGAGGGGGTGGGTTTATATTCTGAAAACTAGAGATCAGGGAAGAGATGGCTTCTCCATTCAGCCTCTAACTACCTTGAACGGACAGTCTGTCTCATTCTGCCTGTCATTTTTCACATGTCTGTATGATGCAGGGAGGACTCCTCTGAAATTCTGAGAACTCAAAATAATGCCATGGAAATTTTTACAACTTCAAGAGAGAGCAACTTCAGTAGTTGAGCAGCACATTTATAAAGATGTCATTTAGACCAACTGGCTGTTTGGGGACACATCAAACTTGCTTTTACATTCATGTCTCTTCTTCTCTTCACTGCTGATGAACACTCAGGGAATGAAGTTGGATAGTACCTGCTGTTTGCTGTTTAAAAATAAATGTGTAGTTGCTGAGAACTAATCTTCTTGAAACTTTCTCCAAAGTTTGCTGAAGAAAGAACCAGAAAATAAGGACAATTCTACACCCTGACTCCTGCAGTGGCTCCAATCCATTCTCCCAGTTCCTCACATTTGGTTCAATGGTGACATTTCCTACACAGGTGCCTTTTGAAAGTTCTTCCTTCTTGAACCGTGGCTTTCCCTCCACCATAGTGAACAGAGCTACTGACCGCATCTCATCTATTTCCTACACCTCTGCTCTCACCCCCTCTCCTCTGGAGAGAACAAGAACATAGTTTCACTGCATTCACATAACATCCTTCACTATTTCTGCCAGAGGTATTGCCTTTTTTCTATCTGCCCCTCCCCTACCTTCTCCACTATGAAAGCTGACTTGTTCTTCTTCCTTATTCTGACAGAGGGTCTCAACCCTCCAGCATTAGTATAGAACATAGAACATGGAACTGTACAGCACTGGACAGGCCATTCAGCCCACGATGTTGTGCCGATCTTGATGCCGATTTATACTAAGTATCCTCCTCCTGTGTATCATCCATACCCCTCCATTCCCTTCATATTCATGTGTCTATCTAAAAGCCTCAAACTCCAGCAAATTGCCTGATTCCACTACTAACCTATTCCAGGCACCCACCGCTCTCTGCATAAAAAACATGCCCTTCACGTCACCTTTAAACTTCCCCCGTCTAACCTTAAAAGCATTAACTCTGGTTCTCCTTCTTCACACATTGCCCGACCTGCTGAGTGTTTCCAGCGTTTTCTGTTTTATTTCGGATTTCCAGCATCTGCATTTCTCCTTGCTTTTGAGGACAGTTCTACTGACAGATGGCCAGGAATAGAATTAGCAACGCCAGTTGAGTTGGACTGCGTAGTAGGCACACAGTCAGTGAATAATAAGAGGTGAATGGTGGAAATTGAAATTAAAAGCTAAAAATGTAACCAATATATTTCATGTCGATGGATCAACTTTATTCATAAATTAATGAGCTGCCTAACATTTAATAACTAATAGCAGAACCTCTTTGCTGAACTGTAATTGGCCAGAAATTTTGAATTTGGCTATACATTGTTCAGAATAATATAAACGTCACTGTATTTTTAAGTTATTTCTCATTTCCAAAGAAGGAGGGGAAAGGTTCCTCCAGGGTACATTGATATTTCTTGCACATCTCACACAAATCAGACAAGCAAATGCAAAGTGTCACCAAGATTCAAATGTGTTGTGCCATTATCATTTGTGTTTGTTCAAAACTGTCTGACTCGCTGGTTCTGTCAGAGAGGCTGCCTGTGGTTCTCCAATAAAAGTAAAGCAATTGGCAGGATTCAGTTAACGACACTCGCTTGCAGACTTCAATGGGCTCTTCAAATTAAGGTTTCTTTAAGCGAAATGGATGAGTCGACAAATTTTACGAGTTTTTGAATCATAAACTAATTTTATTAAGAAACTGACTGATCGGCACCAATGATACCAATAGATCTTTTTGAATAGTTTGTTAAAGCATGAGAGACTGGACCAGAATTTGCAGTTCATGATGAGTCACAAACCCTTGATACTGGGCCAGGAAATGAAAGTGCTTAGAGTCATAAGAGTCACAAAGTTGTACAGCATGGAAACTGGCCCTTTTGTCCGAATAGCCCATGCCGACCAAGATATCTCTCTGTGCTAATCTCATTTTCATGCATTATTTGGCCTGTATCACTCTCATATCCATGTACTTGCCCACGTGTTTCTTAAATGCTGTCATTGTACCTGCATCTACCACCTCCTCTGGTAGCTTGTACCATATACCCACCACACTCCCTGTGAAAAACATGCCCCTAAGATACCCTTTAAAAATTTCCCCTCATTCCTTAAGCCTATGTTTTGGTATTGGTATTGGTTTATTATTGTCACTCATACTGAGGTACAGTGAAAAACTTGTCTTGCATACCGTTCATACAGATCATTTCATTACACAGTGCATTGAGGTAGTACGGGGTAAAAACAATAACAGAATACAGAGTAAAGTGTCACAGCTACGGAGGAAGTGCAGTGCAGGTTGACAATCAGGTGCAAGGTCATAACAACATAGTTTGTGAGGTCAAGAGTCCATCTCATCGTATAAAGGAACCATTCAATAGTCTTATCACAGTGCTATAGAAGCTGTCCTTGAGCCTGGTGGTATGTGCCCTCAGGCTCCTGTATCTTCTGCCTGATGGGAGAGGGGAGAAGAGAGAATGACCTGGGTGGGTGGGGTCTTTGATTATGCTGGCTGCTTCACCAAGGCAGCGAGAGGTATGGACAGAGTCCATGGAGGGGAGGCTGGTGTCTGTGATGCGCTGGGCTGTGTCCACAACTCTCTGCAGCTTCTTGTGGTCCTGGGCAGAGCAGTTGCCATACCAAGCCATGATGCATCCAGATAAGATGCTTTCTATAGTGCATTGATAAAAGTCGGTGAGTATCAAAGAGGACATTTAGCCTCCCGAGGAAGCAGAGGTGCCTCTAGTTTTAAACTTCCCTACCCTTGGAAAAAAACTATGACCATCTACCCTATCTATATCCCTCATAATTTTATAAATCTCTATAAGGTCACTCCTCAGCCTCCAGTGAAAACAAACCCAACCTTTCCAATCTCTCCTTGTAAATAAAGCCCTCCATTCCAGGCAACACACAGTGGCGCAGCTAGTAGAGCTGCTACCTTGCAATGCCAGAGACCGGGGTTCAATCCTGACGTCAGGTGATGTCTCCATGGAGTTTGCATGTTCTCCTTGTGACCACATGGGTTTCCTCTGGGTGCTTGGTTTCCTCCCACATCCCAAAGATATGCATGTTGGTAGATTAATTGGCTATGATAAATTGCCTCTGGTTTGTAAGTGAGTCTGGGGGGAGTTGATGTGAATGTGGGGGAGAACAAAATATGGGATTAATGTAGGATTAGTGTAAATGGGTGGTTGATGATTAGCATGGAGTTGATGGGCCGAATGACCAATTTCCCTGCTGCATCTCTCTATGCATGGTGCCACCAGTGGAACTTTGCTGAGAGAAGCCAATACAATTGGCAGCGCCAAAGGCTTCTTGGTTGATGGGACCTTCAACAGCCCAATAGGCATTGTGTGCTGAGACCAATACAGACTCTGCCTAATAAACGGCTGAAAAAAAATTATCAACAGCAGCTAAACCACACCTTCAGCTTAGTTAGCTGTCAAAGGTATCAGAAATAGTGAATATTTTTGAAGTTTAAAATCATTGAAAAACTATTATAAACTACTCAGACAAAAAAGACATAATATCTAAAGGTGCTAGAAATATTTAATGGCCTTTAAGTTAAATCAATCAATAGATAATAAAAATCCCGCTATTCTCCTTCATCTATCATAGTCATTTCTCTCTATCGAAATGAATGGAATGCTGCCCTTGTACCGCATTGAACCTAGTATAGGCTGTCAAAGTGGATTCCCCATCACAGGGAATTTCTGCAACATTATGCTCCCTTGTTGAAGTCTACAAGATGATAGGGATTTTGGGACATTCACATTCATGTTGAATTCCCAAAGTGGCTAACAGTGAGGGGAGGAACTGTCGGCAATTTCATTTGTCCTTTCGATATTTCCCTTCAACATCCGGCCCATTAAAAATGGTTTTGTTTGTGATTACACAGCTTTCAGCTGTAATCTGATTTCAAATGCAACCTGCTCCAGGATTCCACCCTTAAATATAACAAGGATTTTTTTTAATGCAAATTATATTACAAAAGTGCCAGACAGATGTTCTTTACATTTGTAATGATGCAAATGAGTTTCCATAAATAAAAACTCAAGATATAATATCAGGATAACTACTCCATCTTTGAGCTCTGTTTGCATCTTGCTGTCTATCATTCCCAAGTCAGGAACTCTGCCTCATGATATTCATGAAAATATTTGCAGAAATTGTTGACCTATTGAGAAAAAAAATACTTTAAATGCAAAATGTTATAACATGAAGTACAGCTCTGAGTTACTCAACAGGATTTCTGTCTTGTTGGCATGTGGGCATGTGTGTGAAGAAGTATTTCCTCACACCTCCAATGGTGTGTTAATTGGTTTCCGCACAACCACTGATTACTTTGGTTGTGAGAGCACTGCTTGGAAGTTCAATAGAGTCCTTGATACTGGTGATTGTATACTGGCATTTTTCTGGATAAAATATCAACAAATAAAACAAGAGTCCACAAATGAAACAGTGGCAAACTTGGAAGCCCATAATGGGAAATATTAGCCACACTGCTAGAACTAATCCTGGACTCTCTGATGGACTATATGTGGATTGAAAATGGGTTCTATGCAATGAGCCAGACAGCAGAGGGAAGAAGCTGGGATTTGTGGCAGTACATACTTCTCTTTCTGCTGAAGCAGAGATGGCCTTGCAGAGCACTGAGAACAGGGGGATTCTAAGACTCTGGGTATTGGAGGTACTTATAGTGTTGTTATTGTTTGCTATGTTACTAGTTTTCTTCTTGAAGAACACTTGTGTGTATTTTCTCTGTGGATATTTCTGAGCAAGGCCAGCAGGTCAGATATGACAATAAAGGAAGCAGCCTTGGTTTACATCCTGCTCAGCAGTGAGTCTGTATAATTGATCACAGGTACAATGGCTAAACACAGCTGACAGGAGACACAGCACAGGAGAGGAAGAAGTCTCGAGGTCCACCATCTTTACATAAGTCAAAAAGTGGTCTTGAATAAACAAGCAGATAGCTGCAAATTTTATTTATTTTGAGACATGATATTCAGCAAAAGATATTAGAGGAATCATACCCTTTTCCTTCTGTCTATGTGGAAATTAGTCCATATTACTGTGCTTTATCTTTGATATTTATTTCAATAGATACACAGCATACATTTCATTTCAGAAGAGTATAAACAAGTTTGAAAAAGCTGAGAAAATTCACCACCAGTTTGCTTCATATTTAAATCAAATTTCAAAAATGAAAATAAATACAGGCTGGCGTGTGTAATTGCTTGTGTGTCGCTGAACTATACATATAATTCAAAATATGAAACTCTTGGGACATTTCAGTAACAGTCAATGGACAGTCAGTGAAAAGCCGCCCACAGCCCTCCCACTCATATCTAACATCATCTCAAGACAATGGACCAAATATGGGTAAACGGGACTAGTGTAGATAGGTACAATGGTCGGCATGGGCAGGGTGGGCCGAAGGGCCTGTTTCTGTGCTGTACAACTTTCTGACTCTACATAACTGAGGACTTCCTTCATATGATCTGCATAGTGGCAACTTGTGGGAGTAGCTGTACGATTCCTCATGGGGATTCTCTGAGAGCACTGGAATGATCTTCTGCAGTGTAATTGGATCGCTGGCAGACAGAACAATCACTGCACACAAAAAGGATGGGAAAACCTTGACAGCCTGCCATATCACACCCCTTAACTCAGCTGCAGTTGTTAAAGGCTGAATGTTTGTGAATGTTTTAGATATTCCAACAAATTTGAAAACATACAACATTGCAAATATCTCAAAACACAAATGGTTTTAATGATCTTGTTACATACCTCTGTCCCCCTCAGCCATTCTCCCCCATTAAAGTGAATGGAGTGGGGTCCAGGGCCAGGTCCAACCTGCTCATTTCCCACTGTTGCATATGTGTGCAAATCCCAATTTTTCTTACATTTCACCATCAAAATCTGGGCTAACAGGGCAGGCTGGTACTGATTGAGGGCACAGATCAGAATATTTATGCAAATGATTTATTTAAATCTCTGATCATTGCAATCTTCAAGTGGTGGTAGATCAATACCACTAATTGCCAAGGGCGAGGGGTTTAGACTCCCCTGTTGGTTACAGACATTGTCTGGCACTAATATATTGCAATTATTAATTGCCACTTATCATCACTCTGAGTATTTTTGGTAATCTTCATTTTATTCAAATTTATAGCATCTGCAATGTTTTGTACCTCACAGATCCAGCACTTTTTTTTCTCTCTATCTTTATTTCCATTCATCTTTTCTAGTTGCACCTTCTCCAGACAGATCAGTTGTGATTAATGAGTCTTTACCACAGTCTCTCAGCCAGCATAATTGCCACTTCTGTCATTTAGTCTCTTCTGGTCTCCACCCTCTCTGATATCCCTGGCGTTCACTCCATTGCTAATCCTCTGTAAAGGTTTGATGGCCTGAAATGTTAACTCTGTTTCTTTCTCCACTAACGCTGACTTCCCTGTTGACCACTTCCAGCATTTTCTGCTTTTATCTGACTGTTTGCATCATGGTCTGGTACTGTAATTCAAGTGTGCAGGAACGTAAGAAGCTGCAATACATCATGGGCACATCCCTCCCCACTATCGGTGGTACCTACAGGGGATCTCTGATCCATCATCAGAGATCCCCACCATCCGGGCCATGTCATCTTCTCACAGCTACCATCGGGCAGGAGGTACCACACCACCAGGTTCAAGAACAGCTACTTCCCTTCAGCGTTTCAGTTCTTGAACCAACTGGCAAAACCCTAATCACTGCAGTTTAGCAACACTATGACCACTTTGATCACTTTGCACTATATGGACTTTTTTTTGTTCTAATTGTGTTCTTTCTTGTGAAAATTGTGTATAATTTATGCTTAAATTATGATTTTCTTGTGACTGCTGCTTATATGATGCTATGTGCCTGTGATGCTGCTGCAAGCATGTTTTCCATTGCACCTGTGCATACATGTACTTGTACATATGACAATAAACTCGACTTTGACTTATTTGACTTTGACTTTTATTTCAGATTTCAAGCATCTGCAGTATTTTGCTTTTCAATTCATAGAACGTTTCTTGCTTTGGTCTCTGTGAGAACAATATTTACTGCTCTGATTGTCTCCTCCCAACACCTTCAGTCTCTGACAGGTCTGATCACAAATCATAAATTGGATTGCAAATAAATGCAATAAATTGATAAATGACAAAATAAAGAAGGAGAAAAGGGAAGCTTCTTTCCCTTGTGTTCTGACACAAGTCGCAGAAGTTCTTCTGTTTTTAGCTTGTGCCTCTTTCAAAATCCTGAATGCAGCTCCAAGCTATGAGAAGCTCTGCCAATTTTTTTATTTCTATGTGTAAGAATGATTGAAGGTTTTATTAAACATGAAAACGATTGTTTCTCCAGTTATATTCAATGTTATTACAGTCATTTGGAAAGAAGCTACCTGAAGACTGAGCAAGATGATATATTTTACGAGAGATCTCTTTGCATCCAGCAATTATAGCAGCTCTCCGTAACCTGGAGGCTTTATTCCAAGAGATTATGGACTCTGTGTCAGATGATGTAGTGACCTATGGAACTCACCATGGCACTTGGTAAATGGTCTGCCGATCTGTAAAGAATTACTCAGACAGTTTCTGAAACGGCATTCAGTTCAAATAAGCATTTTTAACAAAGCTGAAGCTATTGGTCAAACAAGTACTGTGAAACATCTCAGCGATGGAGATTCACAGAAAGACTCTCCAGACATAAGGAAGGGTGAGGAATCTATTCCACTCCTTCAGCTGTAGTTGAAGGTCCACACGATGCTGGAGGGTGGGGTGGGGTGGGAGTGTCGGGGTTGGCGATGGTGGCAGAAGGCTAGAGATGGGAGGATCACGACTTACTTCAGTTGTGGTAGTCTGAACATCGATCAAATTTAAAGAATCAGTTCCAGACAACTACAGAGGGACCATCTGCTCTTCAGTGGCTTAAATGGCTAAGATATAAGGCATATGTGGAATCCAAAATCAGACTAGGAAGATTAGTAATGGCTAACATAGCTCCCACAGTGAGCAGGTTGCAGGAACAACCTTGTTCCACCTTGGGAGTCTCCGACCTGATGGCCTCAATATCTAACTTCTAGTAACCCCACCCCTTCTTTTTCTCCCCACCCCCCACCTCCCCCACCGCTTTGTCTTCCCTTACTCCTGTGGTTCCCTTCCCCTGCCTTGATGACCTGCCCATCTCCTCTCCTCCCCTCCCCCATCCTTTATTCCATGGTCCACTGCCCTCTCCTACCGGATTCCTCCTTCTTCAACCTTTTGCCTCTTCTACCCATCACCTCTCAGCTTATTACATCTCCCCCCTCCCCCACCCACCTACCTTCCCCCTCTCACCTGAACTCACCCTTTCACCTGCCTGCGTGTGCTCCTCCCTCTCCCCCCACCTTCTTACTTCTGGCTTCTGCCCTCTTCCTTTCCAGTCCCGATGAAGGGTCTCAGCCCGAACTGTCGACTGTTTATTTCCCTCCATGGATGCTGCCTGACCTGCTGAGTTCCTCCAGCACTTTTTGTGATCGTTCCAGATTCCAGCATCTGCAGAATTTCTTGTGTCTCCCACAGTGAGGGGCAATGTTTGGAAGATTAATGGAAGAATTGGCCACTCCAGTACAGCCATTATTAGTGGTTTGACAAATGGAACAGCATTGAGGGGTGTTGCTACTGTGGGTAATGGCAGGTTGACTGGTGAGCTCCACTCCAACTCTATACAGACAAGGGGAAGCTGCTTTTAAGCTGAAGGTTCATTCTAACTTCCCTATGAGGTCTCTTAATTCCCTTAAGTATAGCTGGGAACACATCTAATTTAAAGTCCACTTTTCTGGAATACAGTAACAAGGGAAGAGAGACACAACAAACTAGCTTGTTAGGGTTTCAATTGATTCAACCAGTAGTTCTGGTTTAACATTGGAAACAATAAATGTCTTGTACAAATGGCATGATATTTGTAAGTAAAAAGGTCAAAGCATATATCATTCACGTCCACTAGGACCTTGTTGATGAGTGTTTGTTATGTAAAAGTCCTCTTGTATTTGCTAAAGTGTTGAATGGTATTTATTGATGGAACTCTGTATCTATACGCCAGCAATATTCAATATCTGCAAACAATCACCCATATTGAGGAGATATGATTCAGTCACAGGTGCATTAGAATGTTATTAAAGCAGTCTTGATCACTGCAACTCCCCCTCTTTGTTCAGTAAAGAAACCTGATGACAGCTAGCCTAGATGTTGTCATAACTTCAATGCAGGCACATTGGGTTTTGGGAACATGAAATTAGTAAGCTGAATTAAGAAAACAGTGCCATACAGATGTCCCAAGGTAATTCCAAGAGATATCCAGACCCACACATCTGTCAACCTCTATGACCACACAAGCCAGCTGTGCTGTGTACCAGGAGCTGGTGGTCTAGCTATGACCATCTCATAAGACAATAGAAACTTTTGCATGTGGGCTGCTGTCAGATTGATTAGTGGTCAAAGGTGTTCTCCTGCACAAACTTTTGAGTGAGGGACAGATGGTACAGCATGATCCAATCACTGATATCACAGCTTAAAACAATACTGTTATTTGAGTTTGCTCCTAGTGTCTATGCTCACTATGAGTCATTTATTCACAGAAGCCTGCACTCCAAGACTCCTGCTCTCAAACCACAATGTGTTAGGAGTCTCAAGTTTAAACACCCTAAGGAAATCACTTGAACTCAGTTGACTGGTATCTAATAGTAAAAGGCTTCCCAATTACAGTCACAGTAGGGGTCTCTCTCAAGGTCACTTACAAAGCCACAAGATACATTCACTGGCAATGTGGCTATACCCATATAGTGCAGTAAGATAAGCTATCTTTATTAGTCACAATGTACATCGAAACACACAGTGGAAATGCACCTTTTGCGTAGAGTGTTCGGGGGCAGCCTGCAAGTGTCGCCACACTTCTGGCACCAACATAGCATTGCCCACAACTTCCTAACCCATATGTCTTTGAATGCGGGAGGAAACCGGAGCACCCGGAGGAAACCCACGCAGACACAGGGAGAACATACAAATTCTTTACAGACAGCAGCTGGAATTGAAACCCAGATCGCTGGCGCTGTAATAGCGTTACGCTAAACCGCTACACTACCGTGCCAGGGGCAGAGAGAATCTAAGCAAGGAGTGAACTTTGGATCTTTGCACAGCTTGGTGTATTCACATACCCATCAGGATAAGGGCCACTTTGTGTACATTCTTCCATCCTTTCTCTGAAGGTTTGCACATTGCAATCTCAGTGGATACAGTCCTTTCAGATCTCTAATTAAATGGAAGATAACTCAGATGGACTGCTACAGAGCAGGAGCTGCGATTGGTCCGTGCCTGCATGAAATTCAACAACTCTAAGTGCAACTTATACCTGCTGACCCAGGATTCTCTCTTGCAACCAACTTCACACAATCCCTGAGACAAACACCAGTTGCAGCCAAGAAATTAACAACTTGAAGAAAGATACCCTCTGATGTGGCCGAAACCTATGAATCTTAAAAGTGCAAGCAGTTGTCCACAACTGAATGCATCTGATTGGCACATTCCAAGGTTGAAGACTATAAGCTGAGGGACACACTGAAGCTTGGTGCAGCCACTGCAAAGGCTGAAGGGAGAAAGGCTTTACTTTAAGGAATTCCCACCACCGTCATATACTGAGGAACTGGAACCTATGAAAAATTCCTTGGATTTATTGCTGCTGGAAAGTGAGGGAAAAATAAATGATGTCATGCTGATGTAATGCAAACCTTGTGAGCAAATGTCTTGCACTGTGAATGGCAATTTATGAATGTACTGTGGTTTATACATCATTGGTGCTATTAAGTGTGACTTATCAATAACCTGCTCACTGATGCCCAGTTTGAGTCTCGCCAGGACCACTCCACTCCAGACCCCATCTCCGCCTTGGACCAAACATGGACCAAAGAGCTCAATTCCAGAGGTTAGATGACAGCGACTCCACTTGCCATGAAGGCAGCTTTTGAACAACTGTGGCAGCAAGGATCCCTGGTAAAGCTGAAGTCAATTGGGCATCATGGGGAAAGCCCTCATTGACTGGAGCCTACCTTGCACAAAGAAGGGTGATTGCGATTGTCAGAAGTCAATCATCCTAGTCCCAGGACATCAGTGCAGGAGTTCCTCAAGGCCTAGGCTCAAACAGCTTCATCATAAGGTCAGAAGTTGGGATGTCCAAATCCCTTCATTAAGACCTCACACAAAAACCTAAGCATTAATTCCTTTCACCACTGGCACGTACTGACTGCAGTGTATACCATCTACAAAATGCATTGCAGCTTGTGGTTTAGGCTATTCTGATAGCACCTCCCAAACACATAGTCAGTTTGAGCACAGTGGTTCTTGGAGTGCATGGTCCTCCAAAGTGTGTGCTTTGGAGAGTAATAGGTGAATTCATTAAATTTACTTTAAATTATTAGTTAAATCTTGTGGCTTTGTAAGTGACCTCGGGAAAGACGCCCACTGTAACTGTAATTGGGAAGCCTGTTACTATTGGATACCAGTCAACTGAGTTCAAGTGATTTCAGCTTAGGTTGTTTAAACTTGAGATTCCAAACACATTGTGGTTGAAGAGCAGAAGCTTTGGAGTGTAGGCTTCTGTGAATAAGTGACTCATTGTGAGCATAGAAACTAGGAGCAGCTCAAACACCAGTACTATTTGAAGCTGTGATATCAGTACATGTCACGTAGCTGACTGGCGAACATTTTTTTCTTTTTGAGCAAATATCTTCTTTATAGGCATCAGTGAAAGTGGCTTTCAACAGGATACTAGGAGTTACCAGAAAGAGCTAACTTTTGTGTATTTGGTAAGTGATAAATGTCTATTCCATTGATAAAGTTTAAATTAGTGCAGAACTGATGGTAAATTAATTAAAAAATTATAAAAAGGGAAAACAATCAGTGGTATAAAATAAGTTTTTAATTAGTATCTTAACTATGACAGGACAGATGATGTGTTTCTGGCTGCAGCATGTGGGACCTCCTGATGCCAGCGTGATCCAGGGCAAACGTGGTTGTAGTTTGAGGAGCTTTGGCCCAGTCATTGAGCTGCAGACATTATGAAGGGAAAATTACCCAGATGTTTTGTACCAAGAGGCATTCGTAGCCAACGTGAAGAGGTTTTCTGATTTAGCAGGTAGTCAATGATGGAATTGTGGCTGCAAATGAGGCAGGTAAAGGAGCAATTATACAATGGGTCTGAGTGAGTTCAGCTTATTCGAATGTGAATGATGGCTGCAAGGTGATTAATGACCATGAGACCGTGGTACAGGAAGCCATTCAAGGTGGTGGGGGGGAGGGTCATACAAGAATATGGTGGTTATAGTGCATGGTATATTGAGGGGGATTGCCACTGTTCTATACAATGAAGTGAAATTATCCAGGAAAGCTGTGCTTTGGGGTATAACTTGGAGTGACTGACCACTTAACTGTTGATGGGCTGGGAGAGACAACAGATACACGTAGATGAACCTATAGGGAATATTGGGCAATTCTCAGCTGTGCTTTGTAAACCATTAGTTGTTAGATGGTTATGTTGAAATAAAATTGTTACTGTTATCAACGTGTTCAACCAAACAAAATCGTGACATCTTCTGAAAAATGCACATGTGGAGAAATTAATAAACTTCTTGTTGCTAAAGGGAAAAGCTTCCAGAAAGAAGTATCGTGCCTTGACTTGGGGGATAGCAAAGACTTCTAATGCTCTATCTGCATTATAGCCAGTATAAAGCAAAACAGGATTAGTAGTAGTCAAGGAAATGTTTATCAAGTTTTCACATCTACAATGCAGAGTTTCATTAACTGACAATATCAATTGGGACTAGCTGGGTGGACACCGTGGTTAGAATGGACTGGTTGGGCTGAAGGGCCTGTATCTGCGCTGTATTGCTCTATAACTCTATGTGGATACCTTTTGGAAGTTCAAGCAAAATACTTTCATGATCCAAGTTCCTTACAAGGCATATAACTAATTTAAGTCTAGTAGACCACTCTAAATGCAAGGTAAATTAATTCAGCTCTCGTAGGGTCCTTAAAGTTGTATTCATCAGAATTAGAAAGCTTATAGGCTGCCTGAGGGCTTAAGATTTTCACTTGAATCATAGAATCATAGAAAATTTACAATGCAGAAAGAGGCCATTCTGTGCTAGTTGAAAAAGAGCTCTCCAGCCTAATCCCACATTCCAGTATTCAGTCCATAACCCTGCAGGTCACAGCTCATCAAGTACACATCTGTGTACTGTTTAAAATATGACGTAGTGTTCCTGCCTTCACCACCCTTTCAAGCCGTGAATCCCAGGGCCCTATCATGGGTGAAAAATATTCTCTCATCTCCTGTCTCATCCTTCAACCAATTATTTAAAATCTCTGCTTGTTGATTTTTACTCACTCTGGTGAGGGAAATAGGCCGATCCTATTTACTCTGCTTATGGCCTTCATTATTTTTATGCACCTCAATTTATTCTCCACTCGACTTCTTCATTTTCAAAGAAAACAATCCCAATTTATTCTGGCTTTCCTCATACCTACTTTCCAATCCAGCAATATCTTTGTAACTCTCCACTATACCCTCTCCAGGACATTTGGGCCTTGCCCCTAATGTGACCAGGTCTCCACGCAGTACTTAATCAGAGATTCAAAAGTTGAATCTTGTGCTCCAAGGAGTTGAAAGGGACGGCAGAGGTTTGCAGGAAACCAGTAGGGAGAACGGAGAACATCAGCGGGAAGGTTGGGGTTGGTGAATGGCTTTGTGAAGTGAGGGCGAGGGAGGTTTGTGGAGGCTCACTAAGCAGTTGAATGTTTCTTGAGTTTGGAAAATATATAAGTTATTCAGGATCAGCGGATGAAATGTACCTTATCTTGGGTAGGCAGCAACAATAATACACAGTAAGATTCCAGTAACAGTCATCAGATAACAGACCAGCTGGCCTACTTTGATCAGTCTAGTCAGAGGAGGAATATTGACGAGTACATCAGGAAATTCTTTGCTCTTCAAGTAAGCCTGTGGCATTTTTAAAATCCACCTCAAATGAGATTAAAAAGTTATTTCAGAAACTGAAGAGATTGGTGCAAGAAAGTTTGAAGCAAGGAAACAATGGCTTCAAGAAAACCAATGTTATTTCCTAAAAAGATGAAACATTCCATCTGGTGAGCAGTTGAAATTGTGATTATTCAAAACAAAATCCTGGGGTTTGGAGCTGAACAGCTACCTTCAGTTCTAATACCTCCAGCATTATATTACGTGCAGCATTGGGGTTAGGGGCTGGATTTTCTGCTCATTAATTGAACAGGTGGAAATCTAGCTTGATTTTTCTCTGCAAAAACATAGGCTTGAACCAATTATTTTAGATTTTCTGTCACATTAACTAACAATCTACTTACAGAACTTGCCCTCTGGGCTGATGTAATTCCAAGGTTTCGGCACACTGCTTGTGCCAGGCATTTGCACAAGGCCATATTCAGCTGCAGCCTAAGTGCATCTGACATACCACAAGGTTTATACAAAGCAGCACGCTCCACTGCCTGTGACAGGCGACAGAGGAACTTATTGTACAGCTCAGTCAGGAAGGGCACTTGGAAAATGCAGTATGTTGTCATTGTGGGAATAATAACAGACCACTTACTTTTACATGTTGGCACGAAATGACCAGACTTATGGGCAATGTTAACCCAGCTTGTCTGCTTTATCGGTAAGCAATCCGATAATCCACTCTCCAACTGATCGGAAATCCTGACGGATTGGCATCTGGCTCACCAGGTGATGTTTTCTGTGCTCCCTTGACACTCTTTCCTGGTCTTTGCTTCCTGCGCTCCCTATTAACTTGACTAGTTCACTGGAAAATTTATTAAAATAGCATAAAACTTCTTACAAATTGTATTTAAAGTGTGCAATAACTTTCAAAAGTCTGAAAATCTACCAGTCAGCACCAATAAAGTCCCAAGTATACTGGATTACCAGATTTACTGTATTTTTTTGTTTAAAAAGTGACTATTGAATTTTGTGTTCCCAAATCCATGGTATATATTAGATTTCTAAAAAAATAGGAATTCTCCGTTTCTTTTGTTCAGTTATGTGTGAAGATTCACGTTGTTTATCGAGTTTCACTACTATTTGGACTATAACCCTTTGGCAAAATAAACATGTGAGCATGGAAAAGGGATTCCACAACACCTATTGTCTCGACTGATACTCGTGTTGATTCAGCTTGTTAAAAACATGCCTGTACATTCTTAACACAACTCTAATTGGAAAGGAAGTAATGTGTGTGTCTGTGTTGCTTGTACGTTGCCAGCATTATGTAGAGTAAGCAGGCCATGACAATCTGGTGCTGCCAAATTGGGTGCCAATGTGATGCAGCTGGCACTGAATGTTAAACACGTACAGAGGATTTAGTTTTTAGCAGTCGGAAGAATAATTCCTTCTCCCTACCATATGTGTTATTTAAGAAGGTTGTGGTGATTTCTTTGTTGGTGACTGCTAGGAACTGGTAGGGCAGATTTTCCAGATGTCAGATGCTGACAAGTCTTGCGACAATTCTGTGGCAGAAGTTGTGACCTTGCTGGACCAGACATAGGGGTCTTTTGTTAGCGTTCTTCGAAGCATTCTTGACAATGAAGAGATGCCCCACTGAGCAGAGCTAATTGGCAGAAGAGGGGCAAAAGGGTAGTTAGGAGCGGGTGAACTCCAGTGCATATCCTGGGAGCGATTCCACATCTACCCTTCAGAAGAGCAATGTGCAAGGAAGCTCTGCTTCGCCAAGGAAGTGGTCACCAAGAACTGCCGCTTATCACAGACAGTAGTGGCAATGAAAGTTGCCCTGTTTCTTGTGCCCCCAACAATGCAGACTGGGGTTGGGACATCAGCAATTTCAGCCCACTCCTGGATTAAGGAGGTAACTGAGATGCTCTCCTCAGTGAGTCAAAATTTTCTGCTCGTTGCTGGGAGTGCAGTAGACAGTGTGAGTGCAGGTTATCATGAGCATAACAGACCTCCCCCAAGGTACCCATACCAGTGACCCGGGATTCAGAGAGACCATAAGCAGTAGTGCTCCAGTGAAAACACTGCTGATCTGCAAGCACTCCAAAATATGAACGGGGCTGATTTTAGTGCCAACTCCAGGACTGATGCCAGGATGTACGTGTATCTCCCCACTGAAGTCCTGGTTCCCAGTAGTGACCTGGCAGCAGCACTGGCTCCCTACTGCTTCCAGATCTAGTTGTCATTAGGGTGCTCCATCAGATTCTTCATGGAATCTCATGGCACAGAGCGACCTTCTACAGGAGTCTCTAGGAGTCTGTCTGCTGTCACCTAATATGGGCATATAAGAACACAAGAAATGGGAGCAGGAGTTGGCCGTCACATCCTTTGAGCCTGCTCTGACATTTCCCGAGGTTGTGTCTGATCTACCTCAGCGCCACTTTCCTGCATTATCCCAATATCCCCTTGCTTAACATCTGGAAATCTATTAATCAGATTTGGATGAACTCAAACCAGGGTTAAACCTGATTCAAGCACAGTAATCATCATTAAAAGGAGAAATCAGATGCTGGGAGACAGTTGTTTAAGTTTCAATCGCTGGAAATGATCTATAATCTGTGAATGGTTGTAACTGTTTAATTTTCAGCTCTTCATCAGCATTTTTATGTTTTAAACATGTCCTAAGTGTTACTGAATGTTTGGATGTCAAAGATGTTCCCTGACAGTACCACTTTCACCTTTGACAGTCGGGTGTAGGTGTGAGAGATGGGGAGTGGATGGTGGCAGTGTTCACAGCTGCCATTCTGAGAGTGAAGCGGGTGGTCCACACTGAGACAGCCCCTGTGCTGTGTTGGGCCACACTGACTTGCTGGGAGCCAGTGCCCAGCCAAAGATTGAGTTGAGGGACCACACTGGGACAAATAGGTCCAAGGCAGCCAATGAGTTCAGAGCAACAGATGATCTGAGCCAATGATGGTGAACACAATACCCAAGGAGGAACCGTGACTTGTTTTTTGCTGAGACTCCCTACTGAGCTTATGGTTTGAGGCAGACTAAAAGGTGGCTGCTTGGGAACAAGGAATATCTCCTCACACTGGAGGAGAACATGGCCGTAATGATCACCTGGATTGTCATACAGTAATTCTTTTTTCCCTGGACTGCTCCACCGTGATGAATGATTTGCATCCTAACATCATAAATTCTTTCCAATGACTACAAATAGAGCTATAGGCCACACGCAGGTAGATGGGACTAGCTCGCTGGGCAACACAGTCAGCATGGACCAGTTGGGCCAAAGGGCCTGTTTCCATGCTGTATGACTCTAAGTAAAATCAGGAATAGCTATGAAAAATGGAGTAATTAAATACTATTTATTTCTCTGGATGAGTGCAGCTCTGAAGTCAGAAAGCTTGACACTACAGGAGGATGCATGATTGGATTCTCCATCAACATTCTGAACAGTCACTCCCTCCACCACTGACACAGAATCTATACAGAGAACTAAAGTCCATTCATGTTCTTGGGGATTCACTACTTACTGGTAAGTCTTACACTGCCATGTGACAGTCTGCCAAGAGAATTTCTTGATCTCATGCAGAGAAGGACATCTCTCCTCCTTTTCACCTCATCACCCAAAGCCATGTCAGAAGATCAGTGTCATCAGACTCTTCTGCAATGATCCTGAGTGGTGAGTAGCACTGCATTTAGGAGGTACAAGCCAGCAACCCAAGTAGGATTTATGCTGAATGATGGCTGAAACAAATTTTGAGTGCAGCATGCAATGGGGCAAAGGGGTGCAGACTAATATAATTCCAGCATCCACTTTTCTGTAATATTCAACTCTTGTTACTGAAAGACATTGAACTGGCATCGTGTACCAGTTCTTCAAGATAACACAACAAGAATATACTGTTATTAAAGCCACAAAATTGGATTTATTGTACAGTGAACTATTTTTCAAAAAAATTGCTACTTGCTCTCATGGATAAGCTGCTCTGAATGGAGCCTATAATTGGCTTCAGTATATAGGTATTGGTATTGGTTTATTATTGTCACTTGTACCGAGGTAGAGTGAAAAGCTTGTGTTACAAACCGATCGTACAGGTCAATTCATTACACAGTGCAGTTACATTGAGTTAGTACAGAGTGCATTGATGTAGTACAGGTAAAAACAATAACAGTACAGAGTAAGGTGTCACAGCTACAGAGAAAGTGCAGTGCAATAAGGTGCAGGGTCACAACAAGGTAGATTGTGAAGTCATAGTCCATCCCATTGTATAAGGGAACCGTTCAATAGTCTTATCACAGTGAGGTAGAAGCTGTCCTTAAGTCAGGTGGTACGTGCCCTCAGGCTCCTGTATCTTCTACCCGATGGAAGAGGACAGAAGAGAGAATGTCCCGAGTGGGTGGGGCCTTTGATTATGCTGGCTGCTTCACCAAGATGATGAGAGGTAAAGACAGAGTCCAAGGAGGGGAGGCTGGTGTCCGTGATGCGCTGGGCTGTGTCCACAACTCTCTGCAGCTTCTTGCGGTCCTGGTCAGAGCAGTTGCTATACCAAGCCGTGATGCATCCAGATAGGATACTTTCTATGGTGCATCGGTAAAAGTTGGTGAGAGTCAAAGGGAACAAACCAAATTTCTTAAGCCTCCTGAGGAAGTAGAGGCGCTGGTGAGCTTTCTTGGCCGTGGCATCCACGTGACTTGACCAGGACAGCCAGTTGGTGATGTTCACTCCCAGGAACTTGAAGTTCTCAACCCTCTCGACCTCAGCACCATTGATGTAGACAGGTGCATGTACACCGCCCCCTTTCCTGAAGTCAATGACCAGCTCTTTTGTTTTGTTGACATTGAGGGAAAGGTTGTTGTCATGGCACGATTTCACTAAGCTCTCTATCATCTTTCCTGTACTCCGACTCATTGCTGTTTGAGATACGGCCTACAACGGTGGTATCATCTGCAAACTTGTAGATGGACTTAGAGCAGAATCTGGCCACACAGTCATGAGTGTATAGGGAGTAGAGTAGAGGTCTGAGGACGCAGCCTTGTGGGGCACCGGTGTTGAGGATAATCGTGCCGGAGGTATTGCTGCCTATCCTCACTGATTGCGGTCTGTTTGTTAGAAAGTCAAGGATCCAGTTACAGAGGGAGGTGTTGAGTCCTACGTCTTGGAGTTTGGTGACAAACTTGCTTGGAATTATTGTATTGAAGGCAGAGCTGTAGTCAATAAACAATAACGTAGGTGTCTTTACTGTCCAGATGCTCCAGAGCTGAGTGTAGGGCAGGGAGATAGCATCTGCTGTAGACCTGTTTCACCGATAGGCGAATTGCAATGGGTCCAGGTTGTCTGGTAGGCTGGAGTTGATGCATGCCATAACCAACCTCTCAAAGCATTTCACGATGGTGGATGTCAGAGCCACTGGTCGGTAGTCATTGAGGCATGTTACCTTGCTTTTCTTTGGTACCGGCATGATAGTGGTCTTCTTAAAACAGGTGGGAACCTGAGATTGAAGCTGGGAGAGGTTCAATATGTCTGCAAATACTACTGCCAGCTGATCAGTACAAGATCTGAGCACACGGCTCGGGACACCATCTGGGCCAGGTGCTTTCCTCATGTTCACTCTCCGGAAGACTGATCTTATGTCCTCCACTGTGATCACAGGTTCAGCTGCAGTAGCGGCTGTCAGGGTGGATGGTGACAATCCACTTCTCTTTTGTTCAAAATGCGCATAGAATGCGTTAAGTTCATCAGGAAGGGATGAGCTGTTGTTAGCTATGCAGCCCAACTTTGTCTTGTAGCCTGTTATGGCATGTAAGCCCTGCCATAACTGACGGCTGGTCAGGGACTCTATTTTGAGTTGGTATTGCCTCTTGGCATCCCTGATAGCTTTCCAAAGGTCATACCTTGATTTCTTGTACTAAGTAAAGGCTAAGTAAAGGTACGTGATATTTTGTGAAGAGGGAAAATAGAAGAGGTTGGACAGGGTGGGGTGGGTCAGTAATTCTCATAGTTAAGGATTACATTGGGAAAATAGAACAGAAAGGATCTTGGCTTGGACAAACAGGAAATAGAATTGGTTTGGTTAGGGATAAGGTGTAACAAGAAGCAGAAAACACTCGTTTGGAGCGGTTTATATGCCTCTTGGGAGTAATTATTCTGTCAGACACTAACAATGGAGAAACAATGTAAGTCATGATAAAGAAAATGCAATATTTATGAGGACTTTGGTTTATTATTATTATTGTCACTTGTATCGAGGTACAGTGAAAAACTTGTCTTGCATACCATTCATACAGATCAATTCATTACACAGTGCATTGAGGTAGCACAAACAGTGTAAAACAATACAGAATGCATAGAAAAGTGTCACAGCTACAGGGAAGTGCATTGCAGGTAGACAAAAAGGTGCAAGGTCATAACAAGGTAGATTGTGAGGTCAAGAGTATATCTTATCATACTAGGGAACCGCTCAATAGTCTTAGAGAAGCTGTCCTTGAGCCTGGTGGTACGTGCTTTCATGCTTTTGTATCTTCGGCCTGATGGGAGAGGGGAGGAGAGAGAATGAGATGAAAGACTTTCATCTTCACATATTGGTATAGGTATTCTTGAAGGTGAGAACATGGATTGCACTTGTCAGTTTCCTAGGACAATGTTGTGGACATAAGCAGGCAATAAGCTATTTTTGGATCATGTGTAATGGGACAGGATTAATTAGTAATTCTGTACTGGAGCATCCTTTGGGGCAGAGGGCTCACAATATGAAAGAATTTCACTTTAAGTTTGAGAGTGGCAAACTTAAGTCTGAAACCTTGCTTAAAATTTAAACATCTCTTTAATTATCTGCCAACCTTTATCTACTGTCATTCCATTTAATCTAGTTTCCCAATCTACTTTAACCAACTTTAATGGTGAGTGAGAATTGGCTGAAGTAGGTTGAGAAATCAGCTCAAGTGGAATGGAAGTAGATAAAGATTGGCAGTTAATTAAAGAAATATTTCATAATTCTCAATAAATATACATAATATTAAAAAGCAAAATCTCCATGGGAAAAGTGATCCACCTGCGGCCAACTAAGGATAATATTAAATTGAAAGTAAAGGATTAGAATCTTAAAGAATTGTTGTCGCCCTGAGGACTGGAATCATTTTAGAAGCCAGCAAAAGATGAGTAAAATATTGATATTGAATGAGAAAATAGAATATGAGCGAGAAATATAAAACAGAATGTAAAAATTTCTAATATGTAAAGAGGAAGAGTAGTAGAAGTGATTGTTGGTTGCTTAGTAGCAGAAACAGGAGTTAATAATGAGGGGGAAAAGGGAAATGGAGAGAAATCAAAGAAATACTTTGCATCTGTATTCACACACAAAAAAATACCAAGAACAGTAGGTAATCAAGGGGCAAAAGAGTGAAGAATTTAAAGTAATTAAGAATACTAGACTAATTAATGAGACTAAGAGCTGAAAAGTCCCCTAGATCTAATGTCCAGCATCCTATGATTTTATGGAGTGGGCATTGAGATAGTGGATGCATTGGTTATCATCTTCAAAAATTCCCTGGATTCTGGAAAAATGCCAGTGGATTGGGAACAGCAAATGTAACAAGAAAATGGGAACTAAGGGCCAGTTAATCCAAAACCACTATCAGAAAAATGCTGGAACTCAGTATTATTTAAATAGCACAGAATTTAGAAAATCATAATATTATTTGGCGAGATTGGCATGAAAGGAAAATGGGATTTAACTTTTTTTGTAGTCTTATTGAGTCTAATTTGGAGGGATAGATAAAGAGCCAGTAGATACAAGATGGATAAAAGGATGAGATATGGTGAATCATGAAAGGTTGCTGCACAAGATAATGGCTCATTGGATTAAGGATAACATATTACTATGGGTTGAGGATTAGTTAACAGACAAAGAAGAAATAGACGGGACAAAGCGGTTATTTTCATGAAAAACTGCAGATGCTGAAATCTGAAACAAAAACAGGATGCTGGAAGAACTCAGTGGGTCATCTGTTGTAAACTGGAGTGATGGTATTATACTTGTGTGACATTCCTTCATATTATAAGTTGTTAGTTTTTGCCCCTTTACAAAAACTTTAACACAGGCTCATTTGGCCCATCTTTGTCCAGATACTTACATTCCCCTGCTCGTTCCTCACAGCCCAGAAGTTTTCTTTCATTCCCAAGTCTATATCCAGTTTCCTTTGGAAAATTATTATTGAAAGTACATCCACCACCCTTTCAGATCACGACTCATGTTTTGCCTCATTTCTCCCCAGCTCCTTTTGACAAATTTGCTTAAATCTGTGTCCCATGATTACCACCCCTTCTTTCAATGGAACCAGTTCCTCCTTTTTTGCTCTACCTTAACCATCCAGGAATTTAATTAAATAACTCTTTAACATTCTCTCTTCTAAAAGCAACAAACTCAACATCTATAGTGAAAACAGAAAAAGCTGGAAATACTCAGCAGGTCAGGCAGCAGCTGTGGAAGGAGAAACACTTAACATTTCGGGTCAAAGATCCAATTCTGACACAGGATCCTGGACTTGAAATGTTGCCTGTTTTTCCTTCCTCAAACACTGCCTGAATGCTGTGTGTTTATAGCATTCTGTGTTGTTTTGTATTTCTAGCATCTGCAGTTTTTTGATTTACTTCCCAATTTTAACAGTCTGTCCATCTAAGTAAGGTCTCCCTGGTTCCATTCTAGTAAATCTTTTCTATAGCCTCTCAAAAGGGTGTGCACAGAATCAGCTGCAGTAGTCCAGCCCAAATGTTATTTTATGAAGGTTTAGTATTAGTTTCTGGCCTTTATACTGTCTTCCTCCATTTAAGAAGCCATGGATCAGGTCTGCCTTTTTAACAACTTTTTCAATATGGCCTGTCTCTTGTACACTCATTTTCTATCTCTAACATTATACTATTTAGTTTATATTGCCTCTTCTCATTCTTCCTGCCAAAACAAATTACTTCAGAGTTTTTGGCATTAAATTTCATCTACTGAATTGACTCGTATCACCAGTCTATGTCCTCTTATGATATAAGTAATTCATCATTGTCATAAAGGCGTATACCCGGAAATCTTCAAAAATAATGACCTGGTTTTACAGACGAAATGAGCAGCAGATGAAGAATTAGGCAGATCGTAGCTGCCAGCCTTAATAACAATTTCAAAATGGGATTGCCCAAAATTGTCAGTGTAAATGAAATCTGTTAGATAAATCCAAATGGAAAATGGGGAAGGAAATTTGAATGGATTGCAAGAAACAATGGATGGTAATTTTAAATGTTCAGCAATAGAGATAAAACAGAGGCAAGATTCACTGGGGACAAGTGTTTCTAAAGAACCAACTAATGGCTTGTCGGACCTCGCACTTTAGCTATGTTTAAAGATCTCGGGTGTATCAGTGATTTAAAGGTTGCTGTGTACATCAGACAATATCAGCTCCTAAAAATTACTAATACTTCAAGGTAGGTTGGAACTTAGTGGAAGACAAGAGCAAACATTTGAACTCTCTTATAGCAGCAACGTTAAAGCAGTGGAGGCATATTCCCATCGTTTCTTCATAAAAACTCGAATTTGCTTCTCAGTTTGAAAAAGATCGTGACCCATCGACTTTGCTGCCTGATCTCCTTATCTTCTGATGTCCTTAGCATCCTGCTGTGTGTACTAAGATTGACAGTCACAGATCTATTGATCCCAGCATTTGAATGCATTTAGCAACTGAGTATTCACTGCCCTCTAAGGAAGGGAATGACAACTAATGACAATCCTGTGTGAGGAATCTTTGTCCTCATCTTGGCACTAAATGGCTGTTCCTTAGTCCTGAGATATTAATCACTAGTTCTAGACCCTCTGGGATTCTTAGGGCATCTTTGACAAGCCCAACATTATAACCTGTCACCAACTGTTCTTGAGAAGGTAATTGTGAGCCACCTTCTTGAAACACTGCAGTCTTTCTAATGAGTGGTATTCCTACAGTGCTGTTGGGGAGTACGTTCTGGGATTTAGACCCAACAACAATGAAGAAATGGCGATATATTCCCAAGTCAGGATGATGTGCATTTCGTAGGGGAACTTGCAGGTGGTGGAGTTCCTATGCAGCTGCTACCCTTGCCCTTCTTGGTAGCGGAGTGTTGGGGTTTAGAAGATGCTGTTGGAATAAACTGGGTGTGTGACTGCAGTGCATTTTGTAGATAGTACGCACTGCAGCAACTTCTGTGTGCTGCGATGGAGTGAAGGCAATGAATGTTTAGCATGATTGATGTGGTGTCAATAAAGAAGCTGTTTTATCCTAGCTGGTGTCAAACTCCTTTGAGCAACACTCACCCGGGCTAGTGTAGCTTTCTATCACACTCCTGACTTGTGCCTTGTAGATGGTGGAAAAGTTTTGAGAGGTCAAGAAGTGAGTGACTCACCGTATGTAAAGAGTTTCTGACTTGTTCTTGTAGCCATAGTATTTGTGGCTAGACCAGTTGAATATTTGGTCACCAGTAACCCCAGAATATTGATGGTAGGGATTTTGCAATCGCAATACCATTGACTGTCTCAAGTAAGAGGCTCGACTTGGTCTTATTAGAAGTAGTCATTGTCTGATACTTTTGTGGGTTGAATTTTACATGGCCCATGCCTGATGTGGTCTAGGTCTTGGGCCATGCAGGCATGGACTGCTTCATCTGCTGCAATGTTATTAATTGAATTGAACATTTGCGCAAATGAACTCAGGCCAGTGAAACAGCTGAAGATGGTTAGGCCTACGACACTGCCCTCCATTGATATCCTAGGGCTGGGATGATTGACTTCTAACAACCACAACTGTCTTACTTTGTAAAAGCTATGACTCCAACTATTGGGGTATTTTCTCCTTAATACTCATTGACCTCAGTTTTACCAGGGCTCCTTGATGATACACTTGATCGAAGTATTGCCTTGATATCAATAACAGTCACTCTCCTGAGGTAAGGTGAATTCATGTTTGGACCAAGGACATTTTGAAATATGGAACTAAGTGATCCTGGTGAAATCCAAACAGGTTATTGGAGAGTGTTCATGACTGTTGATAACACCTTCCATTACTTTGCTGATATTTGGGAGAAGGCTGGGTATTACGAAGACAGGTTGGATTTATCCTACATTTTGTGAACAAAATATACTTGGGCAATTTTCTACATGATCTATTGTTGTGCATTGCCAGTGTTGTAACTGTACTGGAACAATTTGGCTACAGGCACAGCCTGTTCTGGAGTGCAAGTCTTCCGTAACACAGCTGAAACGTTGTCTGCTCCAATAGCCTTTATTGGAGCACTCTTGACATTTGTTATCAGATGGACTGAATCACATTTGGCTGAAGACTGGCTTCTGTGAAGAAGTTTCAATGGAGATTTTGAGAAGAAACCAAGTTTGATCATCTATTTAGCACTTCAAGCTGAACTTGTGCAAACCTAATTTCCATCTTTTCTCATTTTATGAAGGCATCTTTAAACTTTTGCACCAGAACATCAGTTCTAGTTGGGTAACCAGATTGTGACATTTCTCTATTCATTGCCTTTCTAGTACACATTGTCTCCAAACATACAGCTGTAAGTTTTTATTCACTTTCTCACTGTTTAAATGAATCATTCATACTTTTTGATTAGGTTATTCCATCAGTTCATAGATGAAAGAATAATTTTCACAGGTGCTCTGAAATGGACCTCAATTAGAACTTGTGGTTTGATTAACATTGGGCTGATTATCAAATTGGAAAAAGGATAAGCCCATTGCATTCTATATAGTACCTTTCCGTGGAATTTCTGTAGATCTGATGGCCACAATGACATGTGACTTGGAAGGAAACTTCAGAACATGGTGTTTCCATGTGCCTAGTGTTCTTCTTCTAGATTTGAGGTTCTCAATAACATCTTGAATGCTTCTTTTTCACTTTGAACAGTCATAGGTCAGAGATTCCCAAGAGTCAGTAGGGATCTTGCGTTTCTTCAAGGAGTTTTCAACACAACATTGAATCTTTTTCTCTGTCCATCTGGTAATCCTCTCCCATGACCAGGCTCGGAATAGTGTGTCTGTTTTGGGAGTCTGTTGTCTGTCATGTAAACAACATGGCCATCCCAATGTAACTAACTGAGAATAACCTAGGGCCTCAAGTGCTGGGGATGTTGGCCTGGGAGAAGAATTGGGATGTGAGTCATTTACTACAAGATACCCAGCCCCCTTTTTAGCTGCTTTCACCACAATAAGTATGACCAGTTGTTTCTGGTCAATGAAAACCCCCACTCAGGATATGGGTAGTGAGTTCTTTCATCAATAGCAGTGCAATTATATGCCAAGGGGAGCTATTAGATTCTGTGCAGAATGAATGTAATTTAACACGAACCACCACAAACCTGTGCCTTGTACAGACCTCACTGCATGCAGGCACTAACTACTACCTGAGCTTGTGTGTGAAATACCTGCATTTCAGGAAGTGTCCTCTCAAATCCACGATCCTGGAGAAGGGTAGGACTGCATTACCAGCGGGTGTCAAGGTGATTGTGTCCATGAACTTTTAAGCTTTGGGATCCTTCCAGACTGTAAAGCAAAGCCATGGCTTTGTCAATTGTTTATCTGCAAGTGCAGTTGGCTGCACACGTATCATGATGTGATTGCTGCCAAGATGGCCCAACCAGAAGGGATTCTACTCCTTTGGTTTAGTTGGTTTGCAACAAACCTGATGCCTTGGTAGCAGTCATGTTTACAACCTGCAGTAGGCTGCTGTGCCATCTGCAACTAAGACAATGCCATCAGCTGAAAGGTCTGATTCTATGACTATACCAGGCTGTTTCCTTGTGCACATGATGTTGCTCCCGGTTTTGGCATAGATATAGTGGTGAAGACTGGACTAGATGTGCCTTTGCCTGCCTATTGCCAGGTGGTTGATTCAGTATTTCACTTGTATAGATTTTTGTAAAGGTTTTGATACAACTGGGTGGCTTGCTGCCCAATTCAGCACTCAGTTTAACATCAACCACATTGAGGTTGTGGATTTGAAATCAGACATTCTCTTGCCAAATACAATGACCCAGAGGAGCTTTTATGACAAGTCACCATTACTGATGGTAGTTTATTTAACTAACTAAACTTAAATTCCAGCAGGAGATGCAACATCTTTTTTTCTGCTCATGGAGCAGACTCCCCCCCCCCCCACACTTCTCATTTCTTTTTTCTTTTTCCCCTTTTCTTTGGAGTGGACTCAATGGGCCAAATGGCCTACTTCTGCTCCCTTGTCTTGTGTGATCTTGTGATCTTTCTTTTCACCTCTTCCATTCCCACCATCTGGGTGCCCAGACAGTCTTTCCAAGCAAAGTAGCAATGCACTTGCACTTCCAATCTCACGTACTGTATTTTATGTTCACAATGTGGCCTCCTCTACTTTGGAGAGACCAAGCAGAAATAAGGTGATTGCCTTGCAGAACATTTGCATTCATTCCGTAGGAGCTACCCTGACCACTTAGTTGTTGCCACTTTAATTCTTCATCCCACTCCCACTCTGGCCTTTCTGTCTGTTGCCTCTGGCACTGTTACAATGACACTTGAGGAACAATACCTCATCTTCTACCGGGGCACCTTGCAGCCTTCCAGTTCAATATGGAATTCTCTAACTTTAGGTCAATCACTTTCTTCCATCTACACGGCTATTTTTGGCTGTCATCATTTTGGCTCAGTTTTTCTTTCTATTTCTACAGCCTTTCCCACTGGGCATGTCCCACAGCTCTGTGATTAGCAACACATTACACAGGCAGATTTGCTATTTAACTGCCTTATTAATTCCATTTGATGTCACACAGCAATCCCTTTGATTGGCCCATCTCGCATCCTAAATTCTTTCTCTGAAACGTCCTGGACCTGAAATATTAACAGGTTCTCTTTCTACATATGCTGCCTGACCTGCTGAGTGCTTCCATCACTCTCTGTTGAGATATAAATTCCCCAGCTCCTGTGGTGGGATTTGAACTCGTGTCTTCTGATCATTGTCCTTGCCACAAGAACATAAGCATTTTCTAATGTACCAGCTAATTGAATTAATAATTCTATTTAGCTTTCAGAAAACTAAAAGTAAATGCTATTGGTGTTTAAAAGTAATATCAGAAACAGAAGTGTGCAATTAATGCTTGAGTTTAACTGCTGTGTGTGAGAAATGACCTTGAGTAAAATTTGCATCTTTTCACATTATTTATTGTTCCAAAAACTTACTGTGTGTTTTTTTTAGAAGGGTGATATTTCTGGTGCATTGATTTTTCGAATGCTTGGAGCAATAATGTCTTCAAGTCTGTGAAATGTAAATATTCTCCCTTATTACCTGGACAATGTTTTGTTTTAAACTTGGATCTGTTGCAATAGCTCAAACTGGAGATTGTTTTCGAATCTTTATCAGGCCGAATTGTGATGATTTTAAATCAGAGGTTTGTGTTTTTTTTAAGTCTAAGCAAGCATTGGCTAGCTGAATGGGCACATCCAGTTCTTCCAAACTTCCATGTCTGGACACCACAGCACTAAAACGCAGAATGCACTGGTGGTCAGGTGTCAGAACATCTGAACCCTCACTCTGTCCCTGGACTCACCACTGAGCCCAGGGCTTGTTCCATGACACACTGAGCTGACAGGACAGAAACACTATCTCAGCTCACTTTGCTGACATGAATGTAAAATGGAAGTGATTTCATTTTTCCTCACACATTAATAATATTAATGCATTGAATTTATTATTTTTATTTAACCATTTCAGTGTTTGTAACTGCTTCTACATGTGTCTGATCATTAGTGACATCTAGAAACTGTGGAAAAGGGCTTCTGAAAGCACAAGATGTAAGAAGGCCATCAGGGTGGTCAGGAGATGTTGACTCAGGATGCACTGCCTGAGGTCTACTCATCAATTGCAGACCATTCTGCGCTGCGTTATTCCTTCAGCAGTTATTCCCACAGATATTTATGGGAGGCAAACATAAGGAGCGGACTGGTCTGGGGATAACCTGGCCCAACACAACTTAGTGCTGCACAGCAGAAAGAGTTAAGGTGGGTTCTATCCCGGGAAGAAAAGGGTGGATATCTTTTGTGGTCTGAAAAACAAGGGAGAAGAGAAGATCTAATAGATAACATACAGTAATAACTATGGCAAAACACTTAATTTGCTGCAATTTGCTTTGGGATGTGAATGCCATTTGACAAATACAAACCTTCTGTTCTTCTACAATTCCAAAATGAAAGGAAGAGAAAAGATGTTGTTTGATTAAAAAATGCAGAGATAGGCAATTAGTCCCATGCACCAATCCTAATGCTGGGGCCAGGAACAAAGCCTTTTTTTCCATCTGTATTTCACCAACAACTTGCTTTAAGCATTCTCATTGCTGTCTTCAACTTCTTCTACAGCCTCATCTGACCTTGCCCGATAGGTTCATGCAACAATGTAACCCCTTAAATTTTGCATTCTACCAATTTCATGGTTGCAGAGTTGTAGAGAGATACAGCATGGAAAAAGGCCCTTCGGCCCACCAAGGCTACACCGACCATCAACCACCCATCTACACTAATCCTACGTTAATCCTATGTGTTATTCTCCCCACGTTCTCATCAACTCTTCCTCCCCTCCCCTCACCCCTACTCACCTACTCACTAGGGCAAATGAATCTACCAACCCTGCATGTCTTTGGGATGTGGAAGGAAACCGGAACATCACAGATGGTCACAGGGAAAATGTGCAAGCTCCACACAGACGGCAACAGAGGTGAGGAACAAATCTGGGTCTTCCGGCGCTGTCATGAAGCGGCTCAACCACTTGCACCACTGTGCCACAAATCCTCCACCTCCTCCATCTCTCACGGCATCAATGCCTTTAACCATCTGGGCCATCCTTCAATATCCACATCTTTGACCAAGGCTGTGATCACCTGTCCTAATGTCTTTCCTTTGCTCAGAATGATCTTTGTTTTCTTCTACTTGTGGAATATTTGATCGTAGTTGGATCACTGCATGGGTAAAGGCTCTGCAGGACTAACTTGTCTTCTCTCTCTGTTGGAAAAGTGTTGTTCTGATTGAGGAGACTTAATGGGAAAATAAATATTAAAGCTCAGGGCAAAAAATAGACCCAGTGTGATAATATGTAAAAACATGGACGGACGTCAATCAACAATTGCCTACAAGCTTCAAACAAGAAGTAGTATTCCTCAAGCTGAAGCAAGGGACTGAAGGATGAGGATCAAGGGAGAGCATTTACACTAATAGAAGAAACAATAGCAATAGCACGCTGGCACTGGAGGTTTGTTTATCAGCCGGTTTTGGTGTTACAGAGAATATGAGGAGTAAATGAACAAGGCAGATTTGAGAGGGTGCACTGAATAGTTATAAAGAAGATTTGCAAAGCCAGGAGGAGTGATATAATTAGTCAAGGATAACGTAACAGAAGATAAAAGGAGCACTGATGGCAGAAGCAATTTGGATAGAAATTACTAATGATAAGGTCAGCGGAGTAATAATTGGAAGCTGTCCATGGCAGACAGGTGGATAATTAATTGCTTAGGCAAGTAGAAAATGTTGTGAAGAATTGTAATATGATAATTGCTTGGGGGAGGAGAAATTTCCATATCCCAGAGGTGGAGTGGACAGATGGAAGACATTTGAAAAGGAAGGAAAAGATGTGCACAATTTCAAAGAGCAACCTATGACAACTCATAAAACTAACTGTGTGAACAGGTTTGGATTTAGATTTAACATTCACAGCTCAGCAGAACTGATTAATAACCTAGAGGTGGGTGACAATTAAGTTCATGTTGGGATCAAATGGCTAGATTTACAATAATAAATAAGACTTTAAATACTAAAAGAAACGTAAATCTATATAATTACAAAATGCAGGCTGTGAAGAGGATTCAGGGATGAACTGTGTTGCAGAAAATGACAAAAAGATTTAAAAATGGTTTATAATTAGTTTAGTTATTGTGGAAAGGATACCTCCTTTGCATATCATTAACAGTACTCCTTCCCAGTTCCACTACCCCAGCCCCAAACGCACATATCAAGGCGTATATTAACACATTGTCAAAAACTGTGTTGCACAGTTAGGGCTGCTCATTTGCAGATTACCTGCCATTCCAGTGCAATTCAATCTGTAACACTTTAAATATTTCTAAGCTGGCCTCCTTTTAAACTATTTATTTTTTTATTATGACAGGTAGGAATATGAAGTTGATTTTTGTGTATGTGAACAATAGACATTCTTGCATGGTGAGTGGCAGGGAATGGCTATTAACTACATTTATTTTAAAATGCTTCAGCAACTAAAATACCCCTCAGACAGTGAGAATTAGAAATGTCATTTTATGGTAACTTAATGATAGGTTCCACAATGTTAATGGCCTGAATTTGACTCTCTGTAGGCAGACAGGGTTGGGAGTGTGTGGAAGGTGAAATACTCTGAATGTGACGGTGTGCCAGAAAACCACTTCCAATCCATCATCTTCCTCCATTAACCCATGGCCACCGGGCTGCATGTGAGCAATCCCCTTGAGAAAGGTGTGTGGTCGATTTCATTGCAGTGAATCTTGCTGTTTTGTGGCTGGTAGTTCGAAAAGGAATGGCTGCCGTTCAGTCATTCAGACTGAAGAGTCCCAGAATCTCACTGAAGCACTGAGTTTGGGACCTGGTGACAGATGTGTGGCGGGTGGCGGGGCGATAATTCTATCATTATTCTCCAACACTATGCTACACATGTCGTCCAAAGGTGGGACCTGACTTGTTGGGACTCCCCGGAATTTTATAGTGTGGGAGAGGAATTGCCTCTTGGAAACTGTGACATAAGATCCAAAACCCCATTGATTTCATTGGGGTTTCTTGGCCGTGAATCAGGAGATAACAGGTATATTAAATTAATTTAACATTTGTCAAAATCATTTTGCTTTTTCTTAATGGCACTGATAATAGTGAGGGTCAAGCTGAATACAGTAAACTAAGAGGGAAGAAATGGAAAGGAAGATAAGAAATAGAACATAGAACAGTACAGGAACAGGCTCTTCAGTCCACTATGTCTATGCCAAACATGACGCAAAATGAAACTAAATCTCTTCTACCTGCACATGATTCATATCCCTTCTATTCCACGTGCCTATCGAAAGGCCTCTTAAAAGCCACTATGGTATCTGTTTCCACCACCACCTGATCCAGGCACCTACCACTCTCTGTGTAAAAAAAACTTGCCCCATACATCTCCTTTAAACTTTCCCCCTCTCACCTTAAATGCAAGTCTTCTAGTATTTGATATTTCTACCCTGGGAAAAGGATTCAGACTCTCTACCCTATCTATGTGACTCATAATTCTATAAACTTCTATCAGGTTTTCCCTCAGCCTCTGATGCTTCAGAGAAAACAATTCAAGTTTGTTGAAATTCTCCTTATAGCTCATAGCCTCAAATCCAGGCAACATCCTAGTAAGCCTCTTCTGTATGCTTTCCAAAGCCTTCACATCCTTCCTACAATGGGGCGACCAGAATTGCACACAATACTTACACATGCAAGGAGACTGAGAAGCAAATGGCAATTAAAGGGAATCAGGAAGTCTCCTATAGGCTGATAAATATTAAATAAGTTGTAAGAGCAGAGGTGTGTGGGGTAGAATGAGGTGAGGTGGAAACTGGGTGCCAATTATGGATAAAGAAGATTAACATAATGAGGAAGAAGACGTAACTGGAAGACTAAATGTATCAATCTTCCTCATGGAAGAGGACGCTTCAGACTCTCGGCAGAAAGAAAAGGAAATAATGGAGAGATAAAATTTGATAAAGGGAACTAGAAGAGTCGGCTATGCTAAGAAAGTGCAGCAAGTAAGCAGGAAAGTTAGCAAAGTTATCAGTTATTGCAATGGGAATTAAATACAAAAAAATAGGCAGATTATACTTCAGTTATATAGGGCATTGCTGAGAGCACGTTTGGAGTACCTGGAGTGGGTGGGTTGTCTTTATGGGGGAAAGTTGCACAAGCTAGGTTCTATCCGCAGGAGCTAAGATGACCAAGAGGGGGCCCCGATTAAAACATAAGATCCTGAGGGTTCCTGACAGAGTGGATGTGTAGAGGATGTTTTCGTGGAAGAATCTAGAACTAAGAGCCACTGTTTCAAAAAAAAGTCACCAACTTCAGATGAGGTGTTTTTTTTTCCCTCTCCGAGTAAGAATTTCAAAGGCTAAATCAAGGAAAAGTTTTTCAGTAGTTCTTAGGCAGGGGTTAATAGATACTTGATACACAAGGGGGTGAAAGGTTACGACAGGTAGACAGGAATGAGGCTCCAGTCAGATCGGCATGACCTTCCTATGTGGTGGAGCAGCCAAGTGGTCTACTCCTGCTTCTAGTTAGTTTGCTCTCTCTGCTGTGGCAGTAGCAATGAGGAATGTGCCTTTAAGAACTGATCTCTTCTCCATTCAGAAATTGATGACAGTTGTGTTCTGTTCAACCAGTTCTTGTTGGAAGCTGCAATGTCCTGTTTTAGTGCATTTTTCAAATATCTCATTGGCTAATCTCACTTTTTTTGCAGTTGGTGCCTTATGGAATAAGGGTTTGGTGCACGGATAAAGGTGAAACTATTTTTTTGGGCATCTGGTCTCTCCATACAGATTTCTTTTCCAGACTTTGCTGACGCTGAGAAGGATAGATTAGAGATCTGCTCCCAAGTTATTAATATCCCTTGGGTAGGGACTAGCAGGTGTGTAAGAACAGCCTGAAAAGAATTTAAATCCAACTAAGGCAACTTGAGAATGTGAATGTAGTCCTAAGGCTTTGATGTTGCATCACAGGCCCCGGCCAATTTCTACTTAAAAAGGCAGCTGGCAGCCTATATATGTCACAGGGTCTTGATTTCCATGATAACAGAGCCTGAAAGAGGTGGGAAGTGTTGACAGCCAATGGAAGATAAGTTTTAAAATGAAGCTGTTGTGTTAGCCTGGTTGCTAACCCAATTTTATCATTACTGCACAGTTAGTAGCAGATGAAGGCAATGGAATTTGAGTCCCTGGGATCTCCAGGCAGGGTTTTCTGATTCTATACTTGCCGGACCATGCTTTTCCGCTGTTTCATTATAATGGGTGGAAATGGTGGGAAACTGTGCCTGGAATTGCAAAATTCCAGACCATCATCCTAGCTTCTTGCCAGCCTATGTCTCAGTACTTCAGGCTTAAGTGGGTGATGTGACCCTGTATGGGAGAGAGAGAACAGTTTGTATCAAAGAACTTGGAGCTCTGCTCAAATGGATTCTTTGCTCTGGAGATGTTCAGCTATGGTGGTGGGTTACCATGGTGATCCAGCTGACCAGAAATACATCTATTTTATATTCTGGTGAAGCAGATTCTTCCCTAGCTCATTCACTGCTGTCAATCTGCTTATGGCAAATTTTGCACCTTGGATTTGATTGCAGCATGGTTGTATGTTTTTGTAACAATGACTGTTTTCAACATTTTTCCATCTTATGAATCCCTATAATTTTGCTGTTGTTTTCAGACTGACTATGAATCACATGTTTTAAAGAGCTGACTGAAAACAGGTACTAAGTCCAGGAGAGATGTGCTAACATCCGCAGGCATATGAGAGTTTACACTCCCAATCCACAGCCACACACCATGGGACCATGGTTATGAGCCCAGCGTGCCCTCTTTCTCTTTTTTAATCCTTAACAATTGAGGTTCTTATGACAAGAGAGAAGCGTCATAAAATTCAACTTGTACCACGCCACCTTTCCCATACCAGCCACGAGTAATCCCATTCTGCAGCAATCAAATCCAAGAAAGCTTTGACCCTGCCAACCCCAGCAATGCCCAAAGCAAAGCTATTGAGCCCATCACATTTAAAGCAGAGACAGTTTAACAAAATTACAACATAAAAAAACCCCCGTCTCAGAATGCACTTGCATTTTGGGACTCGTTTCTCCAGCCTCTCGTTTGTTGCCCCAGGTTGCATCTGCGGTCTCTTGTGTTCCGTTGCACTTTTACTGTTCTCTCTCAGTTACTGGCTCCCGAGGCAAACAGGCGGGAATAATGACATGATGAAAAGGCAATAACAAGATGCCCACTAGATCACCTCTCTTGAAATACCTTGTAACACTGTCAGTCTGCCAACAGTGTCCATTGTTTCCTTTCTCCTCCTTCCTCAGCTGTTTCCACTGAGACTGGGAAAGTAAAAATCGGCCACAATGAGGTTAGTGAATTGTTGGGGCTGTGCAGAACAAAGTAGTGTAGACAAGGTGAAATTCACTGATAACAGCATAGTCGCCGTGATTCCAACCACAGCAGCAGAACTTTAATGAAATAAATCAACCATGGTAGTTGGAACAATATCGACAATAAACGTTCCCAGTAATGTATGGAGTTACAGAATGAAATGAATTTACAAGCAAAATCAATACATGGAATACAAATGGCACTTGCATCTTCAGCTGTTGTTTTGTAACAACTGAATGATTATATTATTGCATTGCAAAAAAAAAACAGCTTTGGCATTAGTTAAAGGATCAATATTTCCACATTTTTTACATTATATGGAATTAAATTTTTGATCATATCTCATCTGCTATGTTAGTTCTGGAAGGTGAAGCATATAAATTGGGGGGGGGGGGGGTTGTTCTGCTTGTGTTCTGCTATCTGTTCATGGGCGTCAACTTGAATTGGGTGAAATCTGCTCTCCATTCCCAATGCATCTCAGACTCAGCACAACAGAAGTAATAGTGTAGGGAGAAAGTGAGAATGTGTGTATAGGTGCTGCAAGATTGATATCTACAAAAGCAGCTTAGATTCTCCAGTGCATTTCTCATGAGGAATTGAGAGCATGGTGATAATAATGAGTTCCAAATTCACAAAAAACATTACCTTGATCAAGAATGATGGAAGGCAATCGACCTGAAATGCTGGCCATATTTCTCCCTGTCCAATCTGCTGGGTAATCCTGGCATTTTCTCTTTCATTTTGGATTTCCAGCTCTTGTGGTATTTTGCTTTTGTATATCCTGACCAGACCCTATAAGGCTCTGGTATTATCTGTGGCAATGGCACATCATAAGGGCTTTTCAACTCTAACGGTGAAGGGGCACATCTGTTGCTTAGCAATTGTTAATGAAGCAAAAACAGAAAATGCTGGAAACACTCAGCAGGTCAGGCAGCATTTGTGAAGAGATAAACAGCGAACATTTCAGGCTAACATCACTTCATCGGAATTTGCTTCAATAAATGTTAATGAATCCTGGGCCACTTCTTGGGAAGGGGAAGATTATCAAGGAAAAATGCAAGGAACTTGGGGGTCTTCAGCATTTGATTCACCTTTCATTGTGATTTTAATTTTATTGATTTGTTATAAAGCTAAAAAGAAAAGATATTCAGGATAACAACTTTCGTTTGACTCCCTGCCTCCTTGGTTTTGATTCACTGTTGCTTTGTTTTGAATCAGTCAGCAAGGTATAATGGTAATTAGGCAAAGTGAGGCAGCAGAAAGTGAGCAGGACTAATAGGTTAAGTCTACTTGACACAACACACTATTGAAATATAGATGCTAAGATGGAATTTGGGATGTATAATACCACAGAAAGATGGTTTCATCAAATCTCTTTGGCTTTACAGTATTTCTTTATCAGATAGAGGAGGCTAGTCAGCCTGTCAAATCTATACTGTGCTTCAGAATAATCCCATTCCTTCACTTAATTCCTGCAGTCAATTCCCTCACATATGCCAATTAACACCCCCCACCCCATCCTCCAGTTCTCCTGCAACCTACAGTGACCAATCTATCATATAACCCGCATGTCTGTTGGATCTGAGAGGAAACCAGAGTGCCCTAAGAAATCCCATCCAATCCCAAGGAGAATGTGCAAACTGCACATAGACATGGTGTAGCGGTTAGCGTAACGCTATTACAGCACCAGTGACCCAGGTTCAATTTCGGCCACTGTCTGTAAGGAGTTTGTACGTTCTCCCCGTGACTGCGTGGGTTTCCTCCAGGTGCTTCGGTTTCCTCCCACATTCCAAAGACATACGGGTTAGGAAGTTGTGAGCATGCTATGTTGGCACCGGAAGCATGGCGACACTTGCGGGCTGCCCCCAGAGCACTCTACACAAAAGATGCATTTCACTGTGTGTTTAGATATACATGTGACTAATAAAGAAATCTTATCTATAGACAACACTGGAGTTCAGAATTGAACCCACGCCACTGGAGCTGTAAGGTAGCAGCACTACTTGTAGTGCCACTGTGTCACTGAGTTTTCTATTTGGCAAGCTGGATATAAATGCTGAAAAATGTAAATTCCATCATTTCAACAAAGAGGTAGTGGTTACAAAGTGCATGTGATTTAAAAGATGGATTGATGTGTGGGATTGGATTTTGCTTCCTTAGCACCCACGGTCTAGCATTACAATCTGTGAAAGAAATGTTTCTAGCTGTTCAGTGGCATTGCATAGCCAGAAGCACTGTCGGAGGTCACCCTATTATCATGCTGGACATGATCCAACTTTGCTGCTGAAAATTTTAACAATGCTCCCTTAGGTTGATGTCAGATTTCTACTTGAATCTAATTTTGACTATTCTTCATCAAATGGTGAGCCCACTTCACAGTCTGTCTCCAATCTCTATATTTTGAAAATTGAATTACTTTCAATCAGAATTATTTTTAAATGACAGGAAAAATATTATTCTCTTGCCTATTCATTTGTCCTTTCTCCCTCTCCTCTCTACAGCTCCCTTTCCCATTCCTCCCTCTGTACCTACAGGAATAGGCCACTCAATTCCTTAAGCATGTTCTGCCACTTAATAAGATGTTGGCTGATCTGGTTCTTTGTTCCTCCTACCCACTGTTTTTCCCATGTTACATCTTCTCCCCTTTTTGTCCCTCTCACAGCAGCCCCACTTTATCCAAAATCTGGTTCCTCCTCTTCCCATCCACTTTTCCTGTCTGAGAGGCTTGTGAGGAAAGATGGAAAATGCCTTGTACTGGACAAGGTGAAGTCCTCTGTGGTAACAAGGTGACATGATCCTAACCGCGGTAACTAAGTCAATCTGCACATGACCTGAAAATGCAATTAAACTGCTTTGTGGCATAGTGATATATCTGCTGCATAAAGAGACAGTTTAACATTGGAACAGAACAGCATGGATCTATCTTTCCTCTATTAGATGTTGCCCGTCTGACAACCTCTGTCCCCCCCCCCCTTCACTGCAACACCGCAGGCAAGTCAATTAGTTTTGAAGAAGTAATTAGACCATGCACACAAGGAGCATGGACACTTCATTGGATACTGTGATAAAAGGTGTGAATGCAGGAAAACTAGAATTAAAAGCAGGACCTGCTGCAAATGTTCACTGGGACATTTAACATCTGATAGGAGAAACAACAGAATTTTCTCTTCTGTCCACTGATGACAACTCACTGACAAACTGTATTTGGACAAATAACGGCTCTGAAAACCTCGGCTGGCAGTCAGCTCTCTCAGATGGAAGTGGAGGATTTCCACCTTGTGGAACTCTTTCATATAAGAAGAGGTGAGTTATTCCCTGAGTCTGGACCAATATTTCTCTTGGTGTACAAGCCAATATTCATCCCTCACTCACCACGGGCCTTGAAATTGCTCCACTTTGATGATTGTGGATCATTGTGGATCATTCAAACACTATTCATAAAGAAACAGAACTTCAACTGGAAAGTTTGCAGAAATGCATTGACTGGTTTCCCTGTGTAACACCACACTGGAATTGATATTGTCAGTTTCAGCGCAGGGTTTGCGATTGACATTTTGCAAGTTCTTGCACTTCTCAGCAAGATCTCTTCAGCCAGCTGTTAAAGGCACTTACCACAATACATACAAAGTTATTACAACTGCAGGGGAACATTACTACTAAATGAAATGATGCTGCATTAATGGGGTGGCAGGAGGAAACTTGACAGACTATAGGGGACACAAGAGATGATGGAAATCTGGATCAATGCACAAAAGAGCTGAAGGAACTCAGTGGGTCAGGCAGCATCTGTGGAAGGAAATGAACAGTCGACGTTTCGAGTCGAGACCCTTCCTCAGGACTGGAAAGAAAGAGGGGAGAAGCCAGAATGAAAGGGTGGGAGGAGGGGGGTGGAGTGAGAGCTGGCGGGTGATAGGTGGATCCTGGTTTGGGGGGGTGGGGGGGGGAGGGTGATAGGCAGGTGAGGGAGGGAGGAGTGGGAATGATGCAAGAAGCTGGGGTGTGACAGGTGGAAGTGACAAAGCGCTGAAGAAGATGGAACCTGATAGGAGAGGACAGTGGACCATGGAATAAAGGGAAGGAGGTGAGGAGGGGAACCAGGGGGAGGAGTGTATGGGCGATGGGCATGACTATAGGGGACATGTTATTTGTACGTGGAAACCCTCCAGGACTACAGTTGGATGCTTCTGAAGAAGATTGCCAAGGAGGACTCGGAGAATGAGCGCTGTCGATGAATGCTTGTACCTTGGTGAAGCCTGTAATTCATCTTCTGTGCTCCTGTGGGCTGAAGGAAAACTAGATGAGTTCTCTCCATTAGTGTGGAGTCTGGGTGACCTGTTGAAGGCAGCAGTAACAGCAACCTGTGAGATGTGGCAGAGATCAGCAACAGATTGGGATGATCTTGAAGCTAGGAACCTGAGAGAGACCACGACCATAACCTCCAGGCGCAAAGCAGTCAAGACACCCAAGAATTGTATTGAAGAATGCAGGGAAATGAGGTCAGCAAAACCTGGCTCTGTGAGTAAATGAGAACTGGTGTTGACAGAGTAAGGCTGGCAATCTATTGGTATTGGTATTGGTTTATTATTGTCACCTGTACCAAGGTACAGTGAAAAACTTGACTTGTATACCGTTCGTACAGATCAATTCATTACACAGTACATTGAGGTAGTACAGGGTAAAGCAATAACAGAATGCAGAGCAAAGTGTCACAGCTACAGAGGAAGTGCAGTGCAGGTAGACAATAAGGTGTAAGGTCATAAGAAGGTAGATTGCGAGGTCAAGAGTCCTTCTTATCATATAAAGGAACAGTTCAATAGTCTTAGCACAGTGGTATAGAAGCTGTCCTTGAGCCTGGTGGTATGTGCCCTCAGGCTCCTGTATCTTCTGCCTGATGGGAGAGGGGAGAAGAGAGAATGTCCTGGGTGGGTGGGGTCTTTGATTATGTTGGCTGCTTCACCAAAGCAGCGAGAGGTATAGACAATGAGTCCATGGTGGGGAGGCTGGTTCCCGTGATGTGCTGGGCTGTGTCCACAACTCTCTGTAGTTTCTTGCGGTTACGGGCCAAGCAGTTGCCGTACCAATTCGTGATGCATCCAGATAGGATGCTTTCTATGGTGCATCGATAAAAGTTGGTGAGTGTCAGAAGGGACATGCCAAATTTCTTTAGCCTCCTGAGGAAGTAGAGGCGCTGGTGAGCTTTCTTGGCAGTGGTGTCTACATTTTGGACCAGGACAGGCTGTTGGTGAAGTTCACTCCTAGGAACTTGAAGCTGTCAACCCTCTCAACCTCAGCACCATTGATGTAGACTGGTGCATATGTACCGCCCCCCTTCCTGAAGTCAATGACCAGCTCTTTTGTTTTGCTGACATTGAGGGGAATGTTGTTGTCATGACACCATGTCACTAAGCTCTCTATCTCCTTCCTGTACTCCAACTCATTGTTATTTGAGATACGGCCCATTATGGTGGTATCATCTGCAAACCTGTAGCTGGAGTTAGAGCAGAATCTGGCCACACAGTCATGAGTATAAAGGGAGTAGAGTAGAGGGCTGTGGATGCAGCCTTGGGGGGAACCAGTGTTGAGAATAATCGTGCAGGAGGGGTTGTGAATTTTGTGCATTGCTCTGATGGAGTTTAACACCAGGAAAACAGTGGCAGGGAGAACAAAATTCCTGTGGAGAAATCAGATGAACTTCCTGGCTGGCACTGACAGCCAAAAATGTATGAACAAGTTTTTAACAGCATTTTTTACTATTGTGTTTTTGCGGTATTTCTGGAGTGTTATCTGATTATTACCACAATGTGTGTGGGAGCTTGCTGTGCATAAATTGGTTGCTGCAGTTTTGCATTAAACAGTACTGGAAAAGTTCTTCACTGACTGTTATGTTGGGCCATCCTGAATGGGATATGAAAGGGACTACTTAAATGCAAATTAAAAAAGCAAACTACTGTAGATGGGCTGCAGAGAGTTGTGGAGGCCAAATCACTGGGTGTATTTAAGGCAGAGATTGATAGGTTCTTGATTGGTAAGGGGGTTAAGGGTTACGGGGAGAAGGCAAGAGAATGGGGTTAAAAAAATCAGCCACGTTCAAATGGCGGAACAGACTCGCTGGGCCAAATGGCCTAGTTCTCCTCCTGTATCTTATGGTCTCAAAGATGTTGGAGATCTGGGGGAAAAAAATCAGAAAATGCTGGAAATACTCAGTGGCATTTGTGGAGAGAGGAAAGCAGATAACATTCCAGTTAGCTAACCTTTAATCAGAATAAATGTAAAGTTTCCTTTTACATATAGCCTGGGCTTTTGTTGTGATGTAATAGTGGAGAGAGGTCTGGGAGTTGCAAGTGCCTGTTCAGGTCCCAATCCCAAGTACCATTGCCAGAAGTAATTCTTCAACTCACTTTCCACTGATCTGCTCAAAGCAAGCGTACACTATCAGAATATTATCAATGCATGTTCTACAATAAGGCACAAGAACAGGCTGTAACCTAGAAATGAAAGTCTTGTCCCAGAATTTCAATTCTCAAACATAAAGGAGGTTTCACAGAACAAAGCTGACAGCATGGTCTCGGGTGCTGGTACACATTTTTATTAACATGGAGGATGAGATTTGGATTGAGCAGGTATTATCACTGTGTGCCTTCCTCAACTCGTCTTAGAAATTCTATTGTAGTGTGTAACATTTTTATCCACTGCACAATCAAATTTTATCTTGAACCCAATAGCTAAGTGTAATTGGTTACTTTGTGTGCACATATCTTGAAATTAGATCTAGGTTCTCTATGTGTGTGATGCATACGTGCTGGAGATCGCTGGGCTTATGCAGTGATGTCAGTCAGTTTACCATTCTGAACTGATGTTAATTGTGTGTAATTCTATCACACATGTTTGGTTCACAAACAGCAAACTAGCGCAAGCATTGGAGCAAACCACGAAGACTAGAGCAAGTCTCGAGTGCCAACTGATCTGCTGCCAGGGAGGTGTTTGATTTTCCTCGTCACTAGTTCCCTGATGGCGTCTATTGCTTCACTCCCTACTGATTTAAATTGGTAAATTAATTGGAGTTTACTGTTGACATATATAACAAGGTACAGTGAAAAACTTGTCTTGCATCACCATTCATTCAGATCAATTCATTACAATAGTGCATCAAGGTAGTACAAGGTAAAACAATAACAGAATGCAGAATAAAGTGTTACAGTTATAGAGAAAGCGCAGTGTAGGCAGACAATAAAGTACAAAGTCATGATGAGGTAGTTTGTGAGGTCAAGAGTCCATCTTATTGTACTAGGGGTCCATTCAATAGTCTTAAAATGGCAGGATAGTAGCTGTCCTTGAGCCTGGTGGTACTTGCCCTCAGGCTCCTGTATTTTCTGCCTGATGGGAGGGGGGAGAGGAAAGAATATCCCGGGTGGGTGGGGTCTTTGATTATGCTGGCTGCTTTACCGAGGCAGTGAGAAGTATAGACAGAGTCCGTGGAGGGGATCTGGTTTCCGTGATGTGCTGGGCTGTGTCCACAACTCCCTGCAGTTCTTGCAGTCTCGGGCAGACCAGTTACCGTACCAAGCCATGATGCATTTGGATAGGATGCTTTCTATGGTACATCGTTAAAAATTGGCGAGGGTCAAATGGGATATGCAAAATTTCTTTAGCTTCCTCAGGAAGTAGAGGCGCTAGTGTGCTTTCTTGACAGTGGCATCTGCGTGGTTGGACCAGGACAGGCTATTGATGATCTTCACTCCTAGGAACTTGAAGCTCTCAACCCTCTGGACCTCAGCACCATTGATGTAAACAGGAGCATGTGCACCATCCCCCTTCCTGAAGTCAATGACCAGCTCTTTTGTTTCACTGACATTCAGGGAAAGGTTGTTATCATACACCATGCCACTAAGCTCTCTATCTCCTGCCTGTATTTCAACTCATCCTGTATTTCAACTCCATGTGAGATTCGGTCCACCTTGGGTCTTTCCCTGACATCTTTTTCCTACCTCACCGAACATTTCTCTGGTGCTGCCAATAATTCATCTGACCTCCTGATATCCTCCCAAACATCACCGATTAAGTCTTCTCATTGGTCCCTATATCTTCCCTAACCCATCCTGATCTTTCCCCATCTTATGTTCTTCTCCCACCATATGATCCTTCAATGAGAGATCACCATAAGAAGTTTTACTTCCTTTGATGCACCACTTGCCTTAATATCAAGCACAGCTGCTCAGACCTCACCTCTGGAATTCAGCTCCTTTATCTTTGCCTGGGTCATTGCTGTAATGACACCAGGCACTGAGTGGTCCTGCAAAACCTACATCTCCTGAGTAGGTTACTAGGCTAGTTTGGAATTGTCCTACTTTATGTGCACAGGACAAAACTAAGCTGGTGAAAATAAAAACAAAACTACAGATGCTGGGAATCTAAAAACCAAAATGCTGGAAATACTCAGCAGGTCAGGCCATATCTTTGACCTGAAAAGTTAACTCTGTTTCTCTTCCCACAGATGCAGCCTAACCTGTTGCGTATTTCCAGCATTTTCTTTTTTATTTTATACCTAAGCCTAAACTGGTATTTAACCAAGGAAATAGGAAATTTCATAATAATAGTACCAGAACCGTTTGGCTGGTGGCACAGATAATTTTCGAGCAACATAGGCAGGGTGTTATCAGTTTCTGCAGCCTTGGCATGTATTTCGATGCTCTCAGCTATTTTGTAATATCATATGGCTGACTCACATTGGCTGAAACCTGGCTTCTGTGATGGGGGCACTTCAGGACAACATCAGTGATATATCATCCAGTCGGCACTCTTGGTAGAAAATGCTTGTAAACCATTCAGCCTTATCCTGCATTCAAGTGCTGGTCTCCATCAGAGTATGTGGATGTTCATGAAACCTCTTTGGCCTGTTAGGTGTTTAATCAACCACCAACATTCACATCAATGCACGATAGGACTGCAGAACTTTGATCTGATCCATTGGTTGTGCAATCACTTAGCCCTGTCTAACTGCTTCCATAAAGAAACAAAGGACTGCAGATGCTGGAATCTAGATGAAAAACACGATGATGCTGGAGGAACTCAGCAGGCCAGGCAGCATCCGTGGAGAAAAGCAGGCGGTCAATGTTTCGGGTCAGGACCCTTCTTCAGGACTGAAGATAGGAAAAGGGGAAGCCCAATATATCGGAGGGAAAAGCAGAGCAGTGATAGGTGGACAAAAGAGGGGAGGCGGGGTGGGCACAAGGTGGTGATAGGTAGATGCAGGTAAGAGATGGTGATAGGGAGGTGCGGGGGAGGAGGGGAGAGCAGATCCACTGGGGCATGGGTCAAAGGTAAGGACAGAAAGGAAAATAAAGGCAGAAAAAAAGAGGCTCAGAAAGGGAAGATAAGAAGTTATGGGGAAGGGGTGTGGGGATTATCTAAAGTGGGGGAATTCAATATTCATGCCGTTAGGCTGCAAGGTTCCAAGACAGAAAATGAGGTGCTGTTCCTCCAGTTTGTGCTTGGAATTCTCCTGGCAGTGGAGGAGGCCGAGGACTGACATATCAGTGATAGTGTGGGAGGGGGAGTTGAAGTGACTGGCAATGGGAAGATGTAGCTCACGGTTACAGACAGAGCGCAGGTGTTCTGCTTCCATAGCTTAGTACATGTGTAATCCAGTATTGTATCTCCATCAGCACTGACTGGGTCCTGAAGGATATTGCTGCCAGGCTGACTGTGAGTCTGCTGAAGAGGCAACCAAAATGAGGAGGTAAACCTTCTTGATCTTGTCCTCTACAATCTACATGTCACAGATGTGACTGTTCTAGGAGGATTTTCTGGAGAGACCCACACACAGACCATATATGACAAAGTCCCATCCTCGTACTGAGGGTTCCCTCCACTGCATTGTGTGACACTACCACTGAACCTAATGGGATGGATCTAGAACAGAGTTAGCAGCTTAAAAGTAGGCTTCCATGGCACGTCATGGACCACCGGCGGTGAGATTGTACTCCACTGCAGTCTGTAAGCTCACGGCGCAGTATCTCTCTCATTTGATCAATACGATCAGACCAGGGAACCGACCACAGTTTAATAAACCATGCAGAAGAAAATGGTGATAGGCCAGCCTGGTGAAGCAGTAAGGGCAGCAAGGGCAAAATTTCCCCTTGGTGGTTCTTCAACATTTCCTGGTTTGCTACGGTGTGGGACTCTATGAACCATTTTTTGAAAAGCAGTTAAGAGTTGACCACATTGCAATAGATATGGAGTCACATATCGCCAGACTATTGCTGGCCACTAAATTGGCCATCAGAATGTAACTACTTGTTATTTGTGGTAACTATTATATGGATCTATTTAGCTCACTGAAATTAAATTTCACAGCAGCTATGGTGTCCAAACCAGTCTGCGGCAGTGTGTCCAATGTGCAGTGCAATGTCAGGCTAGTGTCTAGCCTAGCATTGATGAGGAATTGATTCTGCACTTTCCTGGTATGATAGGTCCAAGATCCAAGACTGTACCCTGTGTTAATGCTACGAGAAAAGACGTGGGCTTCAATCTACAAGAAGCTGTTTCATATGACATACCTGAGTAATTTAAGACATGACCTTTGCTTTGTGTAACATGGCAGGAAGAAATGGCCTTGAACCTGAAAGAATTTGGCTTCATGAATTGGGCCAATGGTTTGATCCTTGGAGCTAAGTAGTTAGGCCTGGAGCATTCACGTCAGACCAGAGGACTGCAAGCACTCCGTCACCATCCATAATCCCATTGAATTTTGGCCCAATGCTTTGTGGACCACAATGTGGACTTCGGAAGAATGGAGTAAATAATTAAAGAGAGAGAGAGAGAGAGAGAGAGAGAGAGAGAGAGAGAGAGAGAGAGAGAGAGAGAGAGAGAGAGAGAGAGAGAGAGAGAGAGAGAGAGGGAGTGACTGAGATGAGAGAGATGGGGTGGTGATCAGGAGGTAATCAAAGGGAATAAGAATGGGAGGAACCAGACAGGTAATGAACAGAACGGTATAAAATTTTTAATCATCTTCTTGCTAGCACCCTGCAGGAGTCGAGTTGCAGATGACTGGTTAGACCCCAGCAGACGTTGTTTTCTGACAGATGTTTTCTCTCTATCCTGAATGCTGGTCTCTTGGGAACAGCAACATTAGGGGACACTGAAGGGGGAACACTACATGTATTTAGTGGCTGAGCTTGGCTGGTATATCAGTGGACTAAAGTTCCAAGATCAATACTGCTGCCTTCTGCCACCCTGGCAACCCTTCTTCTCTCCGACCTGTGTCGCTGCATTTAACCAAGTTACAGAGAACCTTGAAAGCAATGAGAATATCTGTAAATTCTTTTTAAAAGTCATCTTAAGATTCTGGACAGAGAAGTCAAGGCCAGCGCTCAGTGCAGACCCATAAGAGCCCCTGTGAAGATGTTGGTGAGCTGCCTTTTTGAACCACAGCAGTTTTCCATTTAAAAACTGTGGTCCTGGTTCAACTAGCTTGCTAGGCCACTTCAGAGGGCATTTAGAAGTCAACCACATGGACTGAGTCTGGAGTCACATGTAGACCAGACCTGGATGGCAGATTTCCTCTCCTGAAAGGCAGTGGTGAACCAAATAGGTTCTTGCAACAACTGGGTAGCTTTACATGGGCATCATTACTACGAACAAGTTGGTGTTATTTTCACCCCTCAATTCTGTATTATTAACTGAATTTAAATTTCATGACTGCTATTATCGTCCAATGGATTATTAGTCTGATAACTTAGCAGCTGTGTCATTGAATGTGTATCCCACAATAAAAACTAACCTAAGAGTCACCTTCAGGTAGAGGTGCAGGCAAAGGGCAGCTGTCTCTTTATTGCCAGGTTTCAGCTCCACTGGAGACTGCCACCTCTACTTAGCTCACAGCCTCTATTATTACTTGTCCTGGTTTCCCTGCTACAATCCAGTTGTTTGTCTGCCAGAGCAGTGCCCATGGCAGTGGGTTCACCACAGTCCCAATCCCGGTCCTTGTTCTGGCTTCTGACTTTCCAATAACTGGATGATGAGTGAGATCAGTGGATTGAAAGAAGGACTGTCTGACTTCCCAAATGAATGGTGATAATGAACAGACTCCTTTTCATAGTAGGGATTTTGATACAGGATCTCCAATAATGTGGAGAATCTTTGAGGCTGGTGTTGAGAAAATTATGGCAGTGTTTGGTAGGATATGGTCAAAATTATTAAGAGTTTGAAGTAAGGAGAAGCTTTGACCCTGTTACCACTGGCAGGAGGACTGTGGGGAAAGAGAAGGGCAGGGGAGTTAAACAGATTTTACAAAGATGGCAGCACAGTGGTGCAGCCAGTTGAGCCGCTGCCTCACAGCGCCAGAGACGCGGGTTCAATCCTGACCTCAGGTGCTGTCTGTGCAGAGTTTGTACGTGCTCCCTATGACCACATCGGTCTTCTCCTGGGTGCTCTAGTTTTCTCCCACATACCAAAAACGTGTGGGTTGCGAGGTTAATTGGCCATTGTAAGTTACCTCTAGTGTTGGTGGAATTTGGAGGGAGTTGATGAGAATATGGGAAGAATAAAATGGGAAATAGAAGGATTAGTGTAAATGGTGTTTGATAGTTGGTGCAGACTCTGTGGGCCAAAAGGACTGTTTCCATGTTATACCTCTGTGACTCTAAGAGCCAGCACAGGCGTGGTGGGCCTCTTTCTGGCATTGTGTCAGTTATGATTCTTGAACTAATTATTTTTATGCATGATTTGGGCCAGAAAGTCTGCTGCTCTCCTGAGGTGACTGGAAGGGTTGTTAAGTCACGTAAATCTAAAACCTCCCATCCCTGACTGCACTATTGTCACCAGCTTAACTAATTCCAGATTTTTGTACTTCCAGGTCTGGCAAATAATAAATACATGATTTAAATATCGAGGCAAGTGACTGCTAGGCTGTATCATTGAAATGTAAGCGTAGGAATCATTAAAGTCATACAGCACGGAAACAGGCCCTTTGACCTAACTCATCCATGCCGACCAAGTTGTCTACCTGAGCTAGTCCCACTCACTTGCATTTGGCCCATATCTCTCGAAATCTTTCCTATCCATGTATAAATGTCTTTTAAACGTTGTAATTGTACCTTCCTCTGACAACTCATTCCATCCTCTGTGTGGAAGAAGTTGCCTCTCAGGCCCCTTTTAAATCTTTCCCCTCTCACTTTAAACCCATGCCTTCTAGTTTTAGACTCCCCTACCCTGGGAAAAAGACTGTGGCCATTCACCTTATTACACCCCTTATGATTTTATGTACCTCTATGTTGTGTGAAATTGTTCTTTACTGTCTTAAGGATCAAGGACTCTGAACACGAGCTTTGTAGACCAAAACTAGTTTAATCACAAAGGCAAACGTGGGACAGAACGGATGGGAACAGACACACGCTCACTCATGCACAGGATACCACAAACACGAGAGGGGAAACGCAGCTGGGGTAAAATACACTCACACACACACACACTAATACACACAATAACAATGTACAACTTCAGGATATAACACTTCATTGCCCGTCCCACACTAGCATTGGCCCTTAACGCTCCCTGAGTCTGAATGAAATGCTCCCTGACCATGTGGTGATGTACTTTTACCAATGACCTCTGCAGCATTGTCTTACTACTCCTGGGGTCGTCAAAAGAGGAAGGACTAGTGGCTGCAGCCCTTTTTATGGTGCTAGAAGGCTGGGTGGAGCCTCACTGTTGTGATTTAAATGAGCCAATTGTGTGGGAGTCAAAGACAAAGGTTCCTGCCACAGCCAATGGTCAGGCAGGTTCAGAGTGGTCAGGCAGGTTCAGATGCAAAAGGTACTCTCACACCTGAGGGGTGGGTGGAGCTGCACCTTGATTGACAGTAGTGTCACTTCCGATCAGAGGAGCAATGCTGTCCTCCGGTCAGCGGGGGTCAGTGTCGTTACTGTCACGTGGCAGCCATGTGGATTTCTCACAACACTCTATAATGTCACCCTGCAGCCTCCTATGCTCCAGGGAAAGAAGCCCCAGCCTATCCAGCCTCTCCTTATAACTCATGCCCTCCAGTCCCAGTAACATCCTCGTGAATCTTTATAGAGTTATGGAGTAATACAGCATGGAAACAGGCCCTTCAGCACAACTGGTCCAGGCCGACCACAGCATCCTCCCTACTAGTCCTAGTTGCCCGCGTTCGGCCCATAACCCTCCAAGCCACTCTATGTACCTATCCAAAGGCCTCTTAAATGTTGCAATTGTACCTGCTTTGACCACTTCCTCTGGGAGCTCATTCCAGGTACTCACTGCCCTCCGTGTAAAGAAGTTACTGCATCCTTTCCAGCTTAATGACATCTTTTCTATTGCTGAGCGACCAGAACTGCACGGACTACTCCAAGCGTGGTCTGAATCAGAGTCACAGTTATTCAGCCCATTAAACTGTGTGCTCAGGTGGACAACCTTTCTCTCCGAGCCATAAGGCGCTATCACAAAGATGTCTGCTAAGGTATCCATATCCAGGATTTGTGCAGAAGTCAGCAAAAGTCCTTCAGCACCATCCACTGTCCTCTGTGTAGACTTTGGGACCAGCTGCTGAAAACATCAAACATCTGTAGAATCACAACCACAGGCAGATGAAATAACCTGCAACTCACCCAACAATATCACTGGTAGCTTGGAAGGGAGGGAATTGGTGGCTGGGTGGCCTTTGCTACAGTTAAACTAGTGTTTAGTTTTGTGAAATTAAGAGACCAATGCTTTAAGTAAGCTTGATCGTCCTTGCCAACGAATGAATCCCTAGGCCTTACTTTACCCATTCATATTGTCATAGTCAACTTTCAAGATGCATTGGATCCTAATTCTTATTCACTCAGATTTTGGTTGAGGGGAGGAATGGAGAAAATGACGTGCCTACAGAGTGTTTTCACAGCCTGAACTAAAACCCAGATGACGCTTTGTCTGCACATCAGAGATAACAGGAGTCTGAGGGAGGGCCACGGTGAGGCTGTACAGTGCTGCAGACCTGAACAGGTCTTGAGAGGCTTGGAGAAAGTGAGGAAATGGAAATTAGAATCACTAATGTAAATTACAAGTTTACATCATCCATGTTTTGCCCAGTTATTGGAGCCTCCAACTATCAGGAAATGAACCTTACGTTCATAAGCAAAAAAAAACAAGCTGCTGGAGGAACTCAGGGGGTCATGCAGCATCTGGGGAGGCAAAGGGATGGTCGATGTTTCAAAGCTGACCCGCTGAGTTCCTCCAGCAGCTTGATTCTTTGCTCCATATCCCAGCATCTGCAGTCTCTCGTGTCTCAACCTCATGTTAATGATTTCTCTGAGTGCGAGAAAATGAAGGAGTCAGTGATCCGTCACTTCCTTTCACCAAGAAGGAAATTGCAGTTGGGGAGGAGATGGGTTCAGTTAGGCTGCTGTGATAGTTCTTAAAGCCACACTGGTCTTGATTGCAGCTACCTGCTGGGAGCATGTGGTCACTGAATTGGCCCAGTTTTTGAATAAAGATATTTTACGGAAATTGTGGCTTTTCATATTTAAATTTGCAAATTTGCATCATCCATAAAAAATAAAGCAGTGGGCACAGCAGGAGGAGCAGTCACTCTCGGGATTCATAAAGACTGTCAAATGATTGTTAAGCAATAGGGATTAACAATAAATTTATTTGATGGGATCCAGGCAATTAGCTATTTATACTGTCATTCATACCTCACTAACCAAGATTAAATGGAACAGCTATACAGCAATGAATACACCAGAATTTATTTCATGTGGCATAAACAATTATCCATTCATATTGCCTTTCACAGTAAGAAAAAGTGCTATTCATTTCAAGGCAATTGCATCTCAAGTCATTCTTAAAAGCTTTGAAAAATACAGCCTTGTCCAATGGTAACCTTTAATATCCACCTGCTCTGAAACAATTTAACGTGCTAGGTCTAGCTGGAAGTTCATATTCAGTTACAATGCACCCCAACATGTGTCTGCAGTGGGATTTCTGATGCAATACGTCGATACCCAATATCATGATTACAGTTCAGGCACACAATGTTTTCTATTCTGAAGTATATGGGAGAAAAATCAATGGAGATACAAATACGTATAACCCCTTCATCTACATATAACAGATACAGTGTGTCAGTGACTGGGAGGTCCCTTGTTTTTGATGGTATATATCATTGATTTAGATTTAAAAGTAGGAACCGTGCAGGTGATACAAATGTTGACCATGTGGTTGATGGTGAGGGAAAAAGTGAGAATGCAGGGAAGCATCATTGAGCTGGTCAGGTGCCCCCATGTGGCAAGTGGAAGTCAGTCCAGAGAAGTGTGAAGTTAGGCGGTTGGGAGGGACAAACAGGATAAGGAATTACCGTAAAGGCCATGAGACATGGAAAAAGGCAGAGGTTCCCAAGATTTTATTTATTTACTGTCTGGATGTATTGTAGTCTCTCTTAGTGACCGGTACAGCTGGTGGAGTCTGCTGCTGAGTTTGATCAGTGTGCAATCACCCTAAACACACTGATGGTTTGGTCTGCAGCACTGACACAGTCTGAATTATCTCAGAGACCTCAAAGCCGCTGGTTGACTCTGCACGGGCTTGCCCAGTCTGGAAATGGATAATAAAGGCAAAGTCGTTGGCTAACTTCACACAAGCAAGTTCTAAGATCAGTACAAGGGTCTGGTTAGTGGCTGATGCAACAGAGTTTCCTATGGTGTCCTGTTTGGTGGCCTCAAAGCATGTTACATTGTGAGACATGTGGGTCGTGGGCTGAAAATGTCTTTTAACGGAGGAAGGCAAAGGTCAGCGTGCACCTTCCTGGGCAGATTGCTTGTCGCAATCTCCATCCTAATGTGGGTTAGAACTGGGAGACACAGATGAAGAGTAGGATGGCAAGCTTCTGTGATTAACAATGGACATCCATGAGCTTGTTGGATGCTACGTGACTCTACATGGGCTTACATTATTCAATTCTTGAGTATGAGATGGCAAGAGGTGAAGTCCTAAGGCTTGTAGCATTTTGTAACCTAATAAGCACATGCCAGTTTGCAGAGCATGTAGGTAAATGGCTAGACCGTTGCTACTATCATGCTTGGCTGATCTTTCGTGTGTCTAGAAATTCCATTACACAGGTGTATTGCGGAAAAGGCCAAGACAAATAGGTGGTGGTTAATAAGGCAAAGAGGATACTTTCATTTATATGTTGATGCACAGAATAAATAGAGCAGAGTGGTCACTAAAACTGCATATGTTCCCAGTTATGTCACAGAGAGGTTACTGTCAACAATACCGGCTACCACAATGCTATTGCGTCAGAGCTGGTGAGGAAGGAATTTGCAAGGATGTTGGCAAGACTGGAGATTTTTGCTCATCTATGGGCTATGGGCATCACTGCAATGGCCAGTGTATATTGTCCATCCTGAACTTCCCCTGAGAATCTGTTGGTGGGCCATCTGCTTGAGTTCCTGCTGGCTATGAAGAAAGATTGTATAAACTGGGATTGTTTTCTTTGGAATAGTGGAGGTTGAGGAGAAATTTAACTATGGTGTACCAAATTATGAGAGGCCTAAATGGATGAGAATGACCTATCTTCTTTAGCCGTGAGAACTATAAGAAGGGGGAATGGATTTAGGGTAATTTGTAAAGGGGAAGTTAAGCATTTATTTTTACCCCCAAAGGTGGGTGGGGTCTGGAAATGAGAGATGGATAGAGACACATGTAAGAAATTACTTGGATGAGAACTTAATGATCTGTAATCCCCACAACCTGAAGCACAGCAAGAAAACAACATCTGTCTTGCAGTAAAGAAATCCTCATTGAAAGCTGCCACTGCTACAGCCTTGGAGCAGTGCAGGATTTACATCGACAGTGAATACCAAGGTGGCTGTGGCATTGAACTCTGTGTCCGGCACCTTGCATAGAGCTGGGGATATTTGTGATTAGTTTACTGCCACTGTGTGTGTTGTGGACACTTGTCAGAGAGCAGCAGGGGAAAAAAAACTCCACAGCTTTGCTGGGATTGCGGGATGTCAGCAATGACCGCATGCACAAAACTTTGCTCTTCAACTCTGTCCTGTACTGATGCTGAAATTATTTTTCCTCTCCAAATATAAGATAAGATAAGATAAGATATCTTTATTAGTTGAAACGCACAGCGAAATGCATCTTTTGCATAGAATATACAGCTGGTATGTAACAGGCAGATCCCAGCTATCCTCTAGGCTACAGAAAGCACCACTTAACATCTGAACTGATGGCTGTGAGTGGGAAACTGAGTGACCTGTCTTCATTGTCAATGGGTTCTTGCTTTTCCTTCACTGTCTGGCCAGAATCTAGTCTTTTTGTCCATCTGAAGGGCTAAAGAAACAAGGTTAAAATTGTGGTGCAGAGAAGGGAAGAAAATTTAAGTCATGCACAATTAGACTATGTAAGCTGTGAGATATGTATGAGGCTTATAGCAATACTGAGTCCTTTGAGGGTGGGGTAAAGCATATGAATATAAATAATGGGTTCTGGTTGAGAGAGGGTAGGTGGGTGGTAGAGCTGTGGTGAAGTGAGCTGGTCTGTGGTTAGTTTATAACATATGACCGTTGATAGAACATGTCACTCCTTTGACTCTGCATTCAAGCCTTTGTTGATTGACGTGGCATCTTCCTCCACAGTCATCCACTCCCTCTGCTGTCTGAGTGTCTGAAGGATGTCCAGGCACCCTGGAGACAGATCACGTTCCTCTGTCTTTCCTACAAGGTATCTTGTGTGTTCATAACCCTTGGAGTCTGTTCTTCCCCATGCTATGGCCATTTCCCAGACCAGATTCAGATTTTGGAAGGGCTGCCAACTACTTCTCCAATCAGAATGCACCGTAAAGGTGCAGATTAGCTTGAAGCAGCACATACAAGCATTAACTGGTCGGCTGGTTGAGTGGTATCACGTCAACAACAACCTTGCCCTCAGTGTCAGTAAGTCAGGTGAACAAGGACCAGTTCTCATCGAAGGGTCTGCAATGGAAAGGGTGAGCAGCTTCAAGTTCCTGGCTGTCAACCCCTCCGATTATCTATCCTGGGCCCAGCATATAGATGCAACCATTAAGAAGGCATGCCAGCATTGCTACTTTCTTAGAAGTTTAGGGAGATTTGGCATGTCATTGAAGACTCCGACAAACTTCTACAGATGTACTGTGGAAAGCATTCTGACTGGTTGCATCATGTCCTGGTATGGAAACTCCAATGCACAGGAATGCAAGAGCCACGGAGAGAAGTGGACTCAGCTCGTTCCATCTCAGGTACAGCTCTCCCCACCATCGAGGACATCTACAAGAGGCGATGCCTCAGGAAGACAACATCCATCATTAAGGACCCCCACCATCCGAGCCATGCCCTCTTCTTGATGCTGCCATCGGGCAGGAGGTACAGGAGCCTGAAGACCCACACTTCAAGGTTCAACAGCAGCTTCTTCCCCACTGCCATCCGGTTCTTGAACCGACCTGAAAAACCCGAATACTACCTCAGACCATATTTCTTTTTTTCTCTCCCTCAACTTGCACTAACATCATTATGTTTATTTTTGTTTATTTTGTCATGTAATTTATGTTTAATTTATGTTAATTTATGTTTTGTTAATTTATGTTTGTAATGTATTGTGCTGCTGCTACAAAAAGCTAATTTTCATGCCATTTACACCCTGGCTATGTATGCCCATGACACTAAACTTGAACTTGAACTAGAGCTGCTGCTAATGATAATACCCCTTGTTGATACACCCAGCCAATTAACACAGGGTTTATGATTAACTGGAGCATGAAATCATTATCAGAAGCAGGGAGCATGATAGGAACAGCCTGCCTATATTTCCATCAATGGGCACTGGCTAATGATGCATTGAGATCCTTGCAGCCTTTTACAGGAGCAAACAATTTAGGCTGAGAATTTCAATTCACCACATTTAGTGCTTGACTTGCAGCCCTTCACAATAAATCTAGGAATTTCATACCTACTGGGCTGAGGCCACCACTGAACCCACAAATCAGGAGCCAGGGAGAACAGAAAACCTGAACTTTCAAAGCTTATGAAGAACAAATAAACTATACTGAAGGAAAACAAAAACACAGTTAAAGAGCTATTTAGTGATATTGTTTCATTGCTTCAATTATTGGTGTAAATTTGAAACTTTGCAGAAAGTGAGTTTTCAGCCTTTAATTGGTTTGCTAAATAAACAAGTTGAATCTTAATCTTTACCTTAATTAAAAACGAAGCTGGCATAAAATGAACCCAAACCCAAATGTTGATGCTCAGTGTTCCAGAAACAAGTTCCAAATCCTGCTGATTTTTCTGACCCAAGCCATGAATTCTGCTCATCATTCATTTCCTAACTGTGAACTTGGTCACCACTGTCAGAAATAAACATTCGTGTGGATCATATATTTGACTGGGAATCGGACAGTCGGATAACTGATGCTTAACCTTCGGGGTCAAAAACTCAGTCTGTTATTAATCAACTAATATTTCTCAATTTTAGTAATCTTGTGCAAAATTAAGGCTGATTCCTCAGAATAATATACATAATCAACAATGTGGATGATGTGAGTGCAGACAATTTCAATTAACAGCAAGGCAAGGAGGTGAAGTGAAGTGCAGTTCAGTTGTGTTCCAGTTGAGCTCAGGATCAGAACCAAGGGACTGAATGATTCTTCTGTTTAAAAAATTCCATGCAACAAAGGATTGCTATTCCATCCTGCTCATTACTGGTTTCCCACAGAACTGGATTTATTAGAGTATAGTAAGACTTATTCTAAGATTAACTTTTAAGCATGACTTATTTCCATTGAGAAGATCAAACAGTTCAGGTTATCTGGTAAATACGTGCAAAGTAATCACCAAAATCAGATATTACCTGAAGATAGAACTGAAGAGACATCAGATCAAACGTGACAGAAGTCACTCAATTTGCTAAATTAGAGCCCAATTTGAAGCCAAAATCATGAGTCTGAAATAATCAACATATATTGGTTGTACTTTGTCACAGGTAATCAGTATCTTTTCTCCATAAAATAAGGGAGACATGCAGCTTTCAGTGTGATTATCATTTTACTGTACTCCATACAAGCTCTTGGCTAGAATGCTCCTGTTTTATCTTTTACATGGCTGTTACAGTTTAATCAAAATGTTTTGTTTTAATTTCCAAGCTAATTTAAACACAACATGAAATCTGCCTATAAATTATTTATAAGTCACTCAGTCTGAATTCAACTGACTTAACCATCTGATCCAAATGTGCTTTTTAAATTATTGGATGAACTGACCTATTATTGCTCTGCAAATCCGTCAAAGGAGAAGGATCTGTCATCTACTTAAGTAGTTACAGTGTGGGTGATACATCAGAGTAACTCATAAGAAGAATGATATTAATCCTGTCCAAGAACTAATGTTATTAAGGTATAAAAAGACTTGGAAGTCCATCTTCCTAGATCATTAATTTGTCATTGACAGTTACAAAAAAGAAAGGGATGATGAAATACAGTCCTTCTCTTCAGAAGTATGGAGTACAATGTACAAGCTATCCTACAGCTATACAAACCCATGAATAGACCTTACCTGTATTGTGACCAGTTCTAGCACCTTAGAAAGGATATATTGATCCTGGAGGGAATGCAACATAGAATGATACCTGGACTCTTAGGATCAGGTGAAAGAAAGACCACAAGCCAAGGTTGAATTCCTTGACTTTAGATGGATAGGGATGAGTTAATTGAAGTTCAAAAAGAACCATCAGGATAGAAGGAAAGAATCTATTCCTGCTGTCTGGAAAACCTAGGCCAAAAGGAAATACTCTAAAAATTAGACCCAGGCCCTTCAACACTGAAGTTAGGAAACTTTTACCCTAAAAAGGAGCTGGAGATTTGGAATTCTCTTTGTCAAATGGCATCTGGTGCCTGCTTAATTGTAAATCAGAGATTAATAGATTGTTTTTAATCAAGGGCAATTTGATGGATACAAGATTATTTAAAATGTCATTAAATGCCAGAACAGACTCAAGGAACTAAATGGCCTGCTCCACTCTGTCGGATGTTCCAGAGTTGGGCACATCCTAATCAGGAGTGATCATCCAATATTAAGGTACTTATAGAGTTCTTTTTCTGTTGGAAGTAGAAATAGGAAGAATTTACATGCCATGTTAAAAGATTCTTTAAGTCCCAACTAAATATGGAATTATGCAACAGGGGAGGTAGCGATGTCACCCTTTGTGCTCATGTCAACATCTGAAGCGACCAGTCCCTAACATTCTCCCCACAACCCTACAACCTTCCCTTTTCAGTACATTGCAAAGTGTCAGCTTTTTGGCTGAGATGTTAAACCAAGGTCTTGATTGCTCTCTCAAATGGTTGTAAGAGATCTCATGGTGCCATCTCTAGGGGTCCTGGCCAGTATCTTTCCCTAAATAAGAGAACTTATGATCAGTATAGTATTACAGTTTGTGGTGATCTCTATGTGAAAAAAGACAGTATCGAATGGACTTCCAGGTATGAGGCAGTGCATTCAAGATCATAATAAACGTAATTCTAATTTCCCCTCAAGTTCTTTAAGCAATTACCTTAAATCTGTTGCTAGTGCAAAGTTTCTTCTCAATTACCCTATGAAAGCCCTTCCTAATTTGGGAAAAGACTTTCATCATAACTCTCAGATATCCTGAAGCAGTTTGCAGCCAGTGAACTATTTTTGACATGTTGTCACTGTTGAAATGCAGGAAATATGCCATCTGATCTGAATACAGGAATTGCCACAAACAGTAATGTAATAATCAATATTTTTTTCTTAGGTGATGCCATAAGGACATAGAAAACACAGGCAGAAGTAGTCATACAGCTCTTCATGTCTGCTCCATCATTCAATAAAAACATAACTGATCTTTTAACCCTGTGCCATTTTCCTATACTATCCCCATATCTCTTGATTCCTAGATTCAAAAATCTATCAACCTCTCACTTTAAATTCCTGGGCATTAACATATCAGAAGACCTCTCCTAGACCCTGCACAGAGAGGCAATCAAAAGGAAAGTGCACTAGTGTCTTTATTTTCTAAGGAGGATAAGGAGGTTCGGCTTCTTACCAAACACGCTAACAGTCTTCTACAGATGTACTGGTGAAAGTGTCCTGACTGGTTGCATCATAGTCTGGTACGGCAATTCAAATGTGCAGGAATGTAAGAAGCTGCAGAGGGTAGTGGACTCAGCCCAATACATCACGGGCATGTCCCTCCCCAGCATTGGTGGTATCTACATGAAGTACTGCCTCAAGAAGGCAACATCCATCATCTAAGATCCCCACCATCTGGGCCATGCCATCTTCTTGCAGCTACCATCAGGCAGGAGGTACAGAAGCCTGAAGTACAACACCACCAGGTTCAAGAACAGCTACTTTCCTTCAACCATTCAGTTCTTGAACCAACCAACACAACCCTAATCACTACAGTTTAGCAACACTATGACCACTTCGATCACTTTGCACTAAAATGGACTTTGTTTTTTTTGTTCTAATTACGTTCTTTTTTGTAAAAACTGTGTATAATTCATGCTTTTCTTGTGAATGCTGCTTATATGATGCTTTGTGCCTGTGATTTTTCTGCATACATTGCACCTGTGCATACATGTACTTGTTCATATGACAATAAACGACTTTGACTTCGAATATACTCAGCAACTGCATCTCCACAACACCTCTTAAGTAAAGAATTACAAACATTCATTACCCTCCAGTTGAAAAGATTTCTTGTCTCCTCTGACCTGAATGTTCAAATCCTTATTTTCAGACCCATCAAAGAGCAACATCAGCTCGACATCTACCCTGTTAGTCCCATAAGACTTCTGTATGTGTCAATGAGATTACAGTTCATTCTTGTAAAGTCAAGAGTATATGGACCCAGTCTGATTAATCAGTCCTCAAATGACAAACCCACTAACCAAGGAATCAGCCCAGTGAACCATTGCTGCACTCCCTCCATTTCAAGTATTTACTTCCTTGTGTGGGAAACCGGATCAGTACACAATATTCCAGACAGTTTCACCAGGGCCTTATATTACTGCAATAGGATGCCTCTATTCTTCCATGAATCCATGTTGACTCTGTCCAATCCTATTTTTTGTCCTGTCATTTCCTCAGTAATAGATTTTCCATCTGTTCTGTAGTTTCTTGTTTTCTCTTTTCCCTCGTTTCTTAAATAGTAGGTTACATTTACTACCATCCTGTCTGTGGAAATGTTCTTGACTCAATGGGATTCTGGAAAATTATAATCAATACATCCATTAGCTCTATAGCCCTTCCTTCAAAACCTTAGAATGCAGGTTATTAGGTCCTGGGAATTTATTGCTTTTCAGTCCTTCTACCTCTTCCAAAGTAGAGGTTCTTTGTTTTTACTAATATTAATTTTTTGAGCTCTTCATTTAATCGCAACCTGTAATTCTCCACTATTTCTGGAGGATTTTTATGTCATCTTCTGTGAGGACAGACACAAAATATTTAATTTCTTTGCCATTTCCTTAATCCCCCAATGTAGTTTCTATTGAGCCAGTGTGCAAAGAACCCATTTTTAATTTAACTAGTCTTTTCCTTTTCTATATATTGTAAGAGCTTCTCTAGACCTGTTTCTATTTTCTTCAGTAACCTATTCCCATTCGAGTGAAGGATGGACACCAGCATAACAGAACCTTTTACAAGAATGTAGACCTTGCCTTGATTCAAAATCTCATCAGAAGGATGACCCAACAACATTGGACTATCTCAGTACTACTTCAGGGAGTTAACCCAGAATTTTGTATTTGATTCTCTAAATTGAAGCATAAGCCTAAAACTTTCTGATGCAGGGAGAAGAGCACTACCACTGACCAACGTGGAACACCTCTGTTAAATTTTTTGCTGGTTGAATGAGAACAATTTCAATTTCTCTAGTCTTGCTACCTAACTGAAGTTGCAATAATCTTGGCTAATCTCTCCAAAGCCAACAACTGATATATGTGTCATATCTTGATTTACCCCATCATAGCAGGTAGAAATTCTTCCTGAAAGGATGACCAGAAAAAATACTTCTGTATAATGTATTGAACAAAACAGCAAGATATTTAATTACTTTTCCACATTTTCCTCCACAATTAGGCATTGCATTAGTTGAAAGGAGATAAGCTTCTTTAATTACTGCCTCAATATGGCAAGCAAAGCCCTCACCGCTACACCAATGTGACATTTCTATATGTCAAAGTGCTTGCATTCTCTGTCAATCATGCAGCTCAGTATAATGTTAAATGGAAGCATTAGCAACACATGTTCGTGTACTGAATATGTAGTTCTGCTGTAATACTGAGGTAGACAGGAAGGCACAGCATACTTCAGAATTTGAATAAATATATCATTAAATTCTGACAGTAATGCTCTAGTCTGGCTATATAAAATTTATAATAAGGTTATGCTGCTGTGAGATAGTCTGCATTTTACCCAATTAATAAAAAATCCCTAACTTGAAATGCTGAAAATACTCTCCGCCCAGTTCACAGTTTATATTAATAATTTAGACTTTGGAATCAAAAGCACAATTTCTGAAATTAAGGCTGATGGTCAATACAGAGGAGCAATGCAAAATAGACAAATAATTGTCCAATGAATTTCAATAAATAAGTATAAGGTTCTGGTCGCCTCATTATAGGAAGGATGTGGAAGCGTTGGAAAGGGTGCAGAGGAGATTTGCCAGGATGCTGCCTGGACTGGAGAGTATGGATTATGAGGAGAGACTAACGGAGCTGGGGCTTTACTCTTTGGAGAGAAGGAGGATGAAGGGAGACATGATAGAGGTATACAAAATATTAAGAGGAATAGATAGAGTGGACAGCCAGCACCTCTTTCCCAGGGCACCAATGCTCAATACAAGAGGACATGGCTTTAAAGTAATGGGTGGGAAGTTCAAGGGAGATATCAGAGGGAAGTTTTTCACCCAGAGAGTGGTTGGTGCATGGAATGCGCTGCCTGGGGTGGTGGTGGAGGCAGATACGTTGGTTAAATTCAAGAGATTGTTAGATAAGCATACGGAGGAATTTAAAATAGGGGGATATGTGGGAGAAAGGGGTTAGATAGTATTAGGCGTGGTTTAAAGGTCGACAAAACATGGTGGGCCGAAAGGCCTGTATTGTGCTGTATTGTTCTATGGTTCTATGGTTCTATTAAATTTTGGTAAAGGATACTAAGGATCACATATTATTTTGAAAATTCAAATCTAACTGAGATAAAGAAAGCAAGGGATTTAGTACAAATACTGAAATAAATGTATGCAATTTGCTTTGAACGAATCAATAGTAACTGCTTCCTTCAACCACCTCAGGAACTTGTTCCCAGGATCAATGCCCACCATAAGTCTGTATCTCTGACTCCAGCCAGTTTTCAACACTTAAATTAACTGAATACTTGGTTGGCTTTTCTTCCGCTACTTCCAATCGGTTGTGCATCTAATAGTGCTTGGATGGAGAATTGACAAGGGCAGGGTGGTAGATATTGTCTACAGGGACCTTAGCAAGGCCTTTGACAAGATCTTCCCTGTATGTTAGACTGGTCTGGAAGGTTAGAACATATGGGATACTGAGTGAGCTAGACAATTGATACAAAACTGGCTTGGAGTGGGGGAGATAGAAGGTGGTAGTGGAGGGTTGTTTTCAGATAGGAGGCCTGTGACCAGTGGTGTCTGCAAGGGTCAGCATATTTATCATGTATATTTAATACTTGGATGAGAATGTATGTTGCGTGATTAGTAAATGACACCAAAATTGGTGGTGTAGTGGACGGTGAAGAAGGTTGCATAAGGTTACAACAGGATATTGGTCAACTGGGGTAGTTGCCAAAAGAATGGCAGGTGGAATTTAACTCAGATAAGCGTGAAGTGATCCATTTTGGGAAATTAAAGCAGGGCAGGACATACACAGTGAATGGCAGGGTCCTGGGGAGTGTTTCCCATGATAGGGGTGCCTAAAACTAGAGGGCATAGGTTTAAGGTAAGAGAGAGGAGGTTTAAAGAGGATCTGAGGGGTGTATTTTTTGCAAAAAGAGCGGTTGGTATCCGGAACAACTTACAGGAACAGTAGCAACAGTGAATGAGCAAGGCACAGGGGGATATGGAATTAATGCAGCCAAGTAAGATTAGTATAGATAGCCACAACAGTCAGCATAGATGCGGTGGGCTGAAGGGCCTGTTTCTGTGCAGTGCAGCTTTATGATTCTATAAGTGAGATGATGTAGCGATGTGGGGTGCACGGAAGATGGGATGGTGACGGTGGGCTGTTAGTGGTAGGGTAGGCAGGCTCAGGGGGACGATGAGAGATAGGTGGAGTGGGATGGAACAGGACTGAGTGAGAGAGCATGGAGTGGGGGAAGGCAGGGTAGTGTGGTGGGATGGGGTATGGTAGTGGCAGGGTGAAGTGAGGTACTGTTGGATTCGACTGTTTTAACTAGTTGTTTAATATGTATAGTGTTTAATACACCTCAAGTGGCTGCACAAGGAATGGCCGCTTCCTAGCTTATTGGTTCGTCCATCAGCTGAATATGTGTTTTCCCATTGGTTGGTTTGGCCACAGGTATCTAATAGGTTTCCTGATTGGACTATTGTTAGCTAAGGAGTATCTCTTATCTCAGGTATAAAAGGTGTTTTTTTTGTTAATCATTCTCTTGCTCTCTTCCCTCTCACCCTAGCTCATCTTTAGTTCCTTTTGTCTCGGCTCATCTCCCAGTAGTAAAGCTAGTGCCATGTGCTCTATGACTGCTTCTTTGTTTTAAACTTTTCCAATAAAACTTTGTGAAGCACAAAGTTGTTTTCAGCTCACTCCTGGACTCCTGAAAGAACCTGCAGATTCAAGAATAACCGCATCCGACAGTACTGACAGGTTGGGTTTCAATCGTGGTGGAGGGGTTGATGGGGTGGGTTGGCGTGGCGGTGGGTGTGGCTGAGCCAGGTTGGGTAGGACATGGCAATGTGGTGGTGAGCTAGGGCAGGGCTGGGTGGAGTGTGGTGGGGCAGTGCAGTGTGGTGGTAGAGTGAGACGGTGGTGGTGGGACACTGTTGGATCGGGGGTGGTGTGATTGTGAGATGGGGCCAGGTGGAGCAGATGAGTGAGAGAAATAGCTACAAGGCTTATCCTGATTGGCAGAGAGACTTGAAGTCTTAACAAGCATGGTTTTACTTCCATCCACCCCCACCCCTACCCTACTTTACTAAGAGCAACCAATCACTTAGGATCACAGATGGAAGATGGTAATTGGACTGGGACACTTGATGGTTGCCCAGTTCCTGACCCTCCAGGGATGGAATCTGTTCTTCACATTCAATTAGAACACATGTTTGGTCCTTCCTCCAAGTCTAAAATAAACCCTAGAAACACCTCTAAAAAGACAACAGTAAAAACAATTCCATTAATTTCAATTTGTCACCTTCCTTTTAATATTGTTAGTTCAGCATATTTGAAGGTGCTGGATGGTGGGATGGTCTGTCAAGGGCACAGCCAAATGTTATCATTGATTTGAACTTCTTCATTCCAATTTGATGTCTGATTGAACACTGATAATGACAATATATAATTAGTGGCAACTGCTTGATGTCTGGATGTTCAATACAGAATTGTATGATACATAAACCTCCATTTTATACCTTATAGGATTGCAGGAAATCTATATTCCACCCATTAATTAATCTGAATATTTGTCTATTGTTTCTTAACTCTCCATCTGAATCATTTTTTTGTCATAATGAATAGTTTATTTAAATTACTTGGGTGCCATGATATTTTTCCTGCTGTGACTAGTGGCTGATTGAGATAAATAAGGATCGACAATCCTGAAAAGGAAAGAACACATAAATATAAATGGTAAGAGTAAGGGTAGAGCCTCTCAAGCTTCCTCTGCCATCCAATAAGATCATGTTTTATCCTTTACCTTAAATGGTCTCTACCATCCTAATCCCACGTCCCCTGATATCACCGTACTCCAAAAATCTGTCGATCACACTCTCAAATGTAATTAGTGGCTGAACAACAACATCTTTGTGGAGCATACTATTCCAAAGACTGACAGCCATCCGAGTGCAGGTATTTCTCCCCATTTTCCCATTTCTGTCCCAAACAGGAGAATTTTTTACTGTAAAGTTATGTTTGCTAATTCTAAACACTGAAGCCGGGGGAAACAATTCTCAGCATCCGGCCTGCCAACCCTCTTAGAATTATCTACATCTCAGTGAGATTACCTCTCATTCTTCTAAACTCCAGAGAACAAAGGGAACTTCTGCTCAACATTACTCCCATGGCATCTTTTTCAAGACTTCACTGATGATGATGTAATGGGAATGAGGTCTGTGGTGAACTCTGAGTTTAGATTGACATAATTTAACTATCATCATGAGCAAGAAAAACAAATTAATGAGAACCCAGGTGGCAGAGATAAAGGTTTGCAGAGTGCTCCCACTGGACGAATACCAAACAGCTGAAAGCCAGTCATAATTACAAGTTCGTGATGAAATAAGGATTGATATGCTTCCAGAAAATTGAGCATTGTTGCAAAGGCTCCTCTGACAGGTGACTAGGGCATACTATTCTAAAGGATAAAAAATATCCTCTTTTTAAAAAAAAGGAGAAATATCTGTGCTTGTCTATGATCAAATGTGCTTGTTGACTCACTGCTTTGGGTAACTTTGAATTATATTATTTCATCAGTGGGTCTTCAACTACAGGGAAAGGCAAACATTTCCTAGCAGACATTTTTCATTAAGGGAAACTTCATCTCAAATGTTTGTATTGCAGGACCCCAAAAGGCAATAAAAGTGATGGTCGGTGTGAAGAGGAGAATGTTTTAATGTATTTGGTATGACCTTATATCAGAATTTGGAAAGAAAACATTAATTCAGGCAATTCCAGCATTTGCTCTTCCAGTTTTTAACTGTAATGTTATTTGTCTGTGGAAATCAGTGACAAGGCAATCCAAAACTGTCTTTAGCATTCCATCAATATTATTGTGACAGTAGCAAGAAAATTTGTTTCCCATTTGTGCTGCAAAAACAAGGGCTCATTTGAAAAGCAATGGTTTATGGACCTAACCTCAGAAAATGATTGATGTTCACAGGCCATTATGGTTGCATTTCAAACAGGAATATTCCAATTGATGTGGATGAAGGGAGAACTTTCCATGACTTCCTGAATATGAAATAAGCATCTTAACTTTGTATGTTCGGAGACAGCCTGCAAAATATGTTGTGGAGGGGCAGGTCAGTTAACTTTTCTACTTTATCAGCGGCTTTTATCGAGACTACATCTCTAGCATCACTGGACTGCCAAACCCACGTCATTGGTTTTTCAATCCAGCATCCATTTTCAAAAACAAACATTTCCATGTTCAATGTGAGTCCAGCGCCAGTGTGTTGATGATGGCTGATGGACCAGAGTCAATCAGTTCTATCTTTAAAAGGCTTTGAGTTTATTCATGGACTGTTTTTTGTTCATTGAAAGCAAGCATGACAGTTACACTTGTTAAATCTTCACCTTTTAATGTGCCTTTTTTTCAGCTGTGCTCTATAGATTTGTCTGCCTCAAGGATATCAATGTGACCTTTAATGTAAATTTTAAATTTGTCAGTTGGCAGTCAGACTTAGCAAGCATTGCTTTTGAGTCGTTTTAATTCGTTGCCAATGTTAGATTTTTTTCCATTTTTTTCCCTGAAGTACATATTTTATAGTGTCAGCTGTAGTTCAATAGTGTTGCTCTTGCCTCTGGGTCAGAAGGTTGTTGGTTCAAGTCCTACTCCAGAGACCTGTGTGTGAAGTGTTGTCTGACACTTCACGTCATACAGGTGAACTGTTACCCAAACAGACTGCTTCCTGAGGTGGCTGTAACAGGACCCATGTTGAAGAAGATTAGTGGGGTTTGCTGGACTGATATTGGCAATATTCATACCTTGACCAATATTGTGAAAAGTAACCCTTTATCACATTGTTGTCTTATGGAGTTTGTAATATGGTTGTGTAGCGTCTAGCTACACACTACGAAATGAAGACACAGAGTCGCTCGTTTGAAATCAGAAGTCAAATGAACGATGGGCACAGTTCACCTTTAATATCCGAAAACTTCCCGCGCTACAGTTCCTGCGCTGACGTCACGTGCGGGTCACTTGACCTTCCTGCACGCGGGCTTTCCTAGCCCAACGATGGGGAAGAAGGAGGGCCCCACGCCATCTTGGATCGGGGCCTCCGACGACGTTCGCGATGTCGGTAGCCAGTTCAATGCCGGTGCGGTGAGTCGCTACAGTTGTAATGTTTTGAGCATTACAACAGTGACTATCTTACAGAAGAACCTCATTGGCTGTAAAGCTCTTTGGGACATCCTAAATTCGTGAAAGGAGTTACAGGAATGCAATCTTCTTGTATCATACACACTGATCTATTGCCCTTTCCATTGGGAGGGAGTAGGGATTCCATCAGGGTTGACTAATCTGGCACCATCCATGTTGCACTCCTGCGGAAGTTGAATTTGGAACCACACTCACCGACCTCCTCCTCCTCCTTCTGGTCTCTGATTCTTGGCTCTCAGGCTCCAGGTCTCCTCACTATTCTTCCTAAAGGACTGACTACAGACTCCTGGTGCCTGGGAGAATGCAACCCAATACAATAAAGTCATTGCTTCAGTTGGGAACATAATGCAGTGCGCCTCTGGACAGACGAAGACTTTGGAATCTCATTTTCGGGAGACAGATGGCATTCTGTGCTTCCATCCTTGTTGTTCTGTGGAAACGCTGGCAAGATCCAGCACACAAGATGCCATCTGCTCCTCATTAAATGCACAGTACACAAGTTGTTCCTCCATGAAAACAGAGCCAGGGTGACTTCTCAAATGCCGCCGTGAGCAGCAAACTGAGAAATATGGCTGACAGCAGCAGAAGCCACCTTTAGTGGTCCAAATGTTAGGAAGTCGGGAGTTACCTTCACTTTACTAGTGGTTCCTGGTCTAATTTTGCAATGGACACGATCTTACCCGGAAATGATAGCTTATGAAATCTGGGCAAAATCAATTTTGGATCACGCAGCACTGAAACGAATGGCAGAGAGAGCAGTCCAGGCATGAGAACATAGTTAATGTTCATTCCTGTAGAATAGCACAGACCCAGGTTACCGCAGGTTCAGCATTTCAAAGGCCGCAAACACATTGCTCATCTGAGGCACAGTCTTGTGACTCTAATATGTCACTGGCATATTATCATCAAACATGGTCATTTCTGTGCCTCCACCCTCTCTACATTGTTTGCAATTCCCTGCTCAAAGCTTCCAATTATAAAAGGCTGCCAGTGGTATAACCATGGAGGTAGCCAATGAATGAGTTGCCCAGCACTTCCTTCTACTTTGAGCATATTTTGGGAAGTGTTTCAGCCGTCTGTTATCATTTCTGGAGAGGTTCTGAGGTACCCCAATGTCAATAAGGTGGTCTTTAAATCACATCCAAATGAACTCAGTGAGCGATAGTCCTTTTGATCTTGTGACTGTTCAACGACAGTTGTCTCTAATCTCCAGCTTATGTTGGAAGGGATGTAAGCTTGAGTTTCATGATAATTGATGGTATTAGGTTCAGGTCTGACAATGGGAAACATCAGTCGTGTTCTGTGGATTGCAAGCAGATGTGCCCAGTCTAATTTTGCCATTGGCACGATTCCAAGCAGAAATGATAGCTTATGCAACCTAATCTGGGTAAAATCAGTTTTGAATCATGCAGTACTGAAAAGAACAGTGTTCTGTGATCCATTTTCTAGGTGTATAAGTGAAATATTTTCAGGACTTTGCCAGGCTGAAACAGATAGAGTTCATCCGATTCTAGTTTTTGTACAAGTCCAGCAAACAATGAGGTGTGGTCAAGTTCGGACTAAAGAAACCAGTGGTAGACACCCAGTAAAGATGAGGCTTAATGGATCTGATTGAAATGGAAGACAAGTGAGATGGGTTGCTGGAAAATCTACAGGCACTCGGCTTCCACTGGTCATGATGGCCATCGATTCCCAAACCACCTGGTGAAGCCAAGAACAGCTACCTACCTTGCTCTTGGTTTACAGGTAGGTACTTGTGGAGATTTGCCATCTCTCTGAGTCACTGACTGCCAGGCACTCAGCTTTAACCCTTGCAGTCTCTGCCTCATCTTGATGAGCAAGGTCAATTCCAGGCACTGCTGCACTACAGAGAGTATAAGAAGCTCTTTATGATCATCGGCTTGCTGACTATCGGAGGACTACCTTCCTTTACCTGTGACCTGATCAGTGCCATTCTCTCAGCCTTATCAGCTGCATCCTTTGAGACACGCTGATGTTTGCAAACATCGGTGAGAAGGATGCAGTAATAATGAGGTGCTACTTTATTCTGGGAAGTGGGCAGCGTTGGCATGTTGTCTTTTGTTGCTTGCAGTGGCAAAAAAAAAACACAGCAGACATCAATATGGTGACTGCAAAAGATATTTTAACCAGAGCTCACCTTTCAATCTTATTTAATTTAGTAACTTGCTGCAGGTCATAGGGATTCTGATAACTGTATGAAGCTCTGTCAGGTGGGCTGATCTTCTTATATGTGAGCAGCATTTTTTTTGATGTTACCTAGTCACTGATGCTCACTGTTTGCAGAATCCTGAGGAGCAGCACTGGGTTCAGAATCAGGATCAGATTTATTATCACTGACTTATATGACGTGAAATTTGTTGTTTTGCAGCAGCAGGACAGTGCAAAGATATAACATATTATCTTTCTGGTAGGGGAGCACACTTCGTTTGTTTGGAACACAAAGGTGGGAGTCTCTGAGCTGGTCTTTTAAAATGGTGTAAATGGGACCCCACTTAACATGGCAGTGAGTCATCACAAAGAGAAGGTTGGTTTGGATGTCCATCCTATATAAATGACTTGGATGAAGATGTGGAAGGTGGGTTAGTAAGTTTGCTGATGATACAAAGGTTGGTGGTGTTGTGGATAGTGTAGAAGGTTGCTGTAGATTACAACAGGATATTGATAGAATGCAGACCTGGGCTGAGAAGCGGCAGATGGACTTCAACCTGGAAAAGTGTGAAGTGATACACTTCAGGAGATTGAATCTGAAGGCAGAATACAAGGTTAATGGCAGGACTCTTAGCAGTGTGGAGGAACAGAGGTATCTTGGGTTCCACATCCATAGATCCCTCAAGGTTGCTGCGCAGGTCGATAGGGTTGTTGAGAAGGCATATGGAGTGATGGCCTTCATTAGTCAGGGTATTGAGTTCAAGAGCCGTGAGGTGATGTTGCAGCTCTATAGAATTCTGGTTACACCACACTTGGAGTATTGTGTTCAGTTCTGGTTGCCTCATTATGGAAGGATATGGAAGCTTTAGAGTGAGTGCAGAGGAGATTTACCAGGATGCTGCCTGCATTGGAGAGCATGTCTTATGAGGATAGGTTGAGTGAGCTGGGGCTTTTCTCTTTGGAGAGAAGGAGGATGAGAGGTGACTTGATAGAGGTGTGCAAGGTGCTAAGAGGCATAGATCGAGTGGACAGTCAGAGACTTTTTCCCAAGGCAACAATGGCTAACATGAGGGGGCATAATTTTGAGGTGATTGGAGGAAGATATAAGGGGGATGTCAGGGGTAAGTTTTTTTTTTTACACAGAGTGTGGTGGTTGCGTGGAACACACTGCCGGCAGAGGTTGTGGGGGCAGATACATTAGGGACATTTAAGAGACTCTTAGATAGACACATGAATGATAAAGAAATGGAGGGCTATGTGGGAGGGAAGAGTTAGATAGATTTTAGAGCAGGATAAAATGTCGGCACAACATTGTGGGCTGAAGGGCCTGCACTGTGCTGCAATGTTCTATTTTCTATATTCTCTCGAATGCAATACAACACAGTGTAGGGTCAACAACAATTATAAACATTATGCAAGCTCTCAATTTCAATGTTACAATGTTTTTAAAAAAGACACAATCTAGTAGTACCACACTGCTTATCCATCTGGAATAGGTAAAATGGGAAACATTGTCATACTTTCCAACTGTTTTCACTTGCCCTTTTCAGTGTTTTTTTTGCTCATAGTTTTCCGATTTTTTTTTATCAAAATCATTATTTATTTTCAGTTTCGATTGCTTCTAATCAGTATGGAATCTGGATGACAAAACAGGAACAGATGACATTTATTTACAAAATTGCCAGAGATCCGGTTGCCTCTTGAAGCATTTGCAAGAATTCGTCAGAACATGAAGCATCTTTTTTTAAAACAATAAGCGCTTGTACACTGCAAAGTTCTGTGGGAGGCATCGTAAGTTGGGAGGAAGATCTGGTCAAGATGTAAATGTGCGAGTAGTTTTAACTGCATGGTGAGCACAGTTTTTTAAACAACATTCCCACCCAGATTGGCAGCTTTGGCTTATTAGCAAAAAGACCCCACCCCAGGAAAAGATGGGGACTACTCCTTGGGGCAGAGATCACAGTGAGGTGTTGGGGCGCAGAATGTCTTGCTGAGTAAGGAATTTTGTGGGAAGTTGGAGGGGGATTTGAGGATAGAGCTGGGAGGTCGTGGGGGTAGTGGTGATGGTAATGGTGATTATCAAAGGATGGGGGAGTGGGAAGAAAGTCTGATTACAAAGGGGTTGCTCAACCAAGAGGGAGATGGAGGTTAGCTTGCCAGGGCCAAGTTGGGAAAAGCACTTCTCATCCTGCCCCAGAATCAGTATTGAGAGAGCACTTACCTTTCCTTGTGGAGTCCTCACTTACCCTTAAGTGACAGGTTTCCTAAGACGTGGGAAGCCCTAAAGGCACGTAACCTCATCAAAGGTTTCTGGGATTATGTCAGTTTCCCACTCTGCACCCTCAGTATCACCTCCATCACACATCTGTTAAATCCGGAAGTGGACACATTTTAAGCAGATTTTATTTAAGTAGGAGATTGTGAAAAAGCCAACAACCTAACTGACTCAAACTATTCACTTTTCTGAGGTTTCTAAATGCAACTGCATAGTTTCATGCAACTTGCTTCTTATAATTAACCATCAGACGGAGGAGATATTCAATCAAATACAATAATTCATGGTGAATACAGTACAAGCTGAATATGGTGCCTCGGCAGGTACCAGCAATGAACCCACTGTGATGCCGCCAACTATTTCTGTGGGTACTGGTACACCTGACTGTCCCTCTTCTGCATGGTTGAACTACTCTTTCACTCTACATCTCAGAAATGGGAAATTCACGTAAATGAAGTACAACTCTTTACACTGCAGTGAAGCAAATTGCTAGTTCAATGTATGTACATGGAGCTCTCCTGTGCTCTTGCTCTACTTTATCTGAGGAAGCTTGCTTGGCCAGAGTAAAGCTAGCTAAGAGATGGAATATGAGACCTGTGTCATTAAAACATTGAAACGTGTTCACCAGCTCCTGAGAACAGGATGATTTTTGCCTTGCCCCAAACCCCATCAATGCCACCCCCACCACTCCAACCAGAAGTAGGCAGATTTGTGGCAAACATTGTTCAAGAGTGGGATTTTCACTCAGTCACTGGAAACTGTATTGTGTGTGGTGGTTCTCCATGAGTTGTGTCAGGATCATAGATATGAGCATCAAGAGTAGTGTCAGTCAGATCCAGCCTCAATCCCATGAATTGACCACAAAACTCTAGGCTAACACTTCCCATTCAGTACTAAGGAAGGGCGACGCTGCCCAATGAAAAGGCTGAGTCCATTCTCACAATAAAGTTCTCCTAAAAAGATCATCCAGTATGATAACAAATTTATTTTTGAGAGCTATTGTAGACAAATTAGCAGCCCCACATCCTAAATTAGAAGCGTTACACCTCTGCTTTATTCCTGGTAAAGTGTTTTGGAAGATTCTTGAGAGTACATCAAAAACATTAAATGAATGCAAGACTTTCTTTCAACGACAAGGGAAGTGCACCAGAGTGACATAGGGACACTTGATAGTCGCCATAGACATAGTAGGCTCAAGGACCTGTTTCTGTGATGAATCATTCCATGACTTTATGATATATGAAACCATATTGTTTGCCTCCTCTCAGGCAGGGAGTGCTAAACACCAAAAAGGATTGAAGTTGGAGAAGAAAAGAGTAAAGTTAAACAGGTCTGGAGAAAAATAGTCTTGGATCACCTCAATAAATGAAATAACTTCCTGTTGTACATATCAGGGTGAATGTTAAAAGAATGCCAACTACTATATATAACATCTGATGACCATTATTAACATCTGGTTTATTTCTCATTTTTAATAAGAGCTGCAAGTTTTTATTATTTTCAGCTGTTTGGGAAAATTTGATATAAATATTTAAACCTTTCTCTAATTTTACCAGGCCTGCCTCACTCCACATTAATAGAAGTTACCAGCTGCATGATGAGCCAAGAAAGTACCCTGGCTAGCAGCCACCAATGAGGCCTGCTATGGAGTTGGTAATCTATAGAGACAAACTGTTCAGCCTACTGTTTAAAATGCCTAATTCTGGCAAGGTGTTGTGTGATCTTAAAGATGGAGGACCCTGGACACAGGCTTTGGATCGTAAAGATAGTTTAATCGCAAAGGAAAATGCAGGAATAGAATGAATAGGAACAAAAGTACACTCACACACACACACACAGACAGGAGATTGCGAAAGTAAGGGAAATCGCAACAGGGGTGAGATACACACACATACACACACACAATAAATAAGTTGCAACTTATCAAGGGATAAACACTTCAATGCCTGAACACCTTGACCTACACAAGCATTGGCTCTAACACTCCCTGGAATCTGACTAAGATGCTCCCAAACCACGTGGTGGTGCATACTCCTACCAGTGGTCTCTGCAGCGTTGTCTCACTATTCCTGGGGCAGTCAAAAGAGAAAGAGCCAGGAATGTGCAGCACTCTTTATAGTGCTGGAAGGCTGGGTGGAGCCAGCTCAGACAGGCCAATGGTTTGGTGGTCAAGGGAAAAGGTGTTTACCAAGGCCAATGGTCAGGCAGGTTCAGGAACAAAGGTGCTCTCCAAGGCCAATCCCTATGCCCACACCTGATGGGTGGGGTGGAACCAAACCTTGATTGACTGTTGTGTCAATTTTGATCCGATAAGCGATGCTGTCCTCCGACCAGAGGGGTCAGTGTTGTTACTGTCACGTGACAGCCATGTGCTCCCATACTACACAAGGTAACAAAGATGATGCTGTTCCTTAAAGTTTAAAGAAAGCAAATTTGTATGTATCTGTTGGCTTAGTGAGTTCGTCCAAGGAGCACTATCACATATACCACGAAAGGTTTCAAATCCATGCTGCCCCAGTTACATATTGACCTTCCTGCCTCAGGTTAAAGAAGAACAGTTGAACTTGTAAAGCAATTTTTCACATCCCTTTCTGATCATCCCAAGACACTTTACAGCTGATGAAGTACTCTTGGTAAATTGTTCTCTTGTCATGTAGAAAACATGGCATCCAATTTGTGCACATCAAGGACCCACAGAAAGCAATATAAAAGCAGAATACTCTAGGCTATGAAAATAGAAAATGGCATAATTTCTCAGAGGTCTGGTTGAACCAGTAGAGAGAGAGAATAACAGAATTAATGTTTCAAATCAATGACCTTTTTTAAGTTAGAGGTAAAGCAAACTTTAAGATGCAGGAAGAGGAGAAAGCTGACCTGAAATATTAACCTTATTTCTTCTCCATAGATGATGCCCAACTTGCTATTTTTTTTTACAGCACCTCCTGTTTCTATCCCATTAATATGAATGTGACAATGATCAGATATTTTTTAGGAGCATTGATTGAAGTATAAATAGTGGCCAGAATACTGGAGACTCCGAAATAGTGGCATGGGATGTTCTGCAAGGAAAATTGGCTACACTTCTAACCCTAGTTCAAAATTCCTGTTTGGAAACAAATGCTCACTGGGGACACAACGGGTGAAGGGACGTGAGGGGGGAAACGAATGAGGGAAGAGGAAGATTCAAATAAAAATAATTTGCAGATTTTTGGCAGGCGATTTGCCAATTCAGTAAACCTGTAGCCAACAGCACCAACAAGGGAATACCACTCACTAGTGAATTCCAGTTCCAAATCCTTTTGTGCCTAGCACCTGAGCACAATTATCACACTGCTTCCTCCCAGTACATGAGCCAAGTGCCAAACACATCACAGCTGGCATAGTCACTGGAACAATTTCATTGTGTAAGTCTAGCTCCTCTGAAAAAAGAACCAAATCCTCCTGGTTTTCCAAAATGCTGCACAGCCAGTGATGAACTTTGTTTAGTTTGAATGTGTTCCTTTTTTTGTTTTCTTTGAGCTGGCTTACAAATTCCTTTACCTCAGGCTGGTTTCTAGTACAAGCTGTCAGTAACGGCATACACGATTTGTTTCAGAGAACTTTATTAAGCCTTTATTGCTTTGTTGTTGATGTATGGTAGAGGAAATGTAACACACAACTGTTTGAAGATATCTTGATGTTGAAGGAATAAACTCACAGTGGAGAATGTGCTGGCTGGTCTCATCACCCCAAATTTGAAATTTTTGGTCAGAAATTAACACTACTTAAAACAGCATTGCCTTCAGATCTCACAAAGACAAACCATGATACAATTCCATGGTTACTTAATATTGTACACTGTGCCAATGAGTTATAGGAATAGTGCTTAGGAATGGGAGCATCTTGAACTTAATTGCTTACACATCCCGGCCACTTTATGAAATGCTGGGCCTAATAAAGTTCTCTAAAACAAATCTTGGATGCTGTTACTGACAGCTTGTACTAGAAATCAGCCTGAGGTAGAGGAATTTGTAAGCCAGTTCAAGGAAAATCACTGTGTCATGGATATCTTACTTATATTTTATTGGTAGAGGAAATAAATGTGTGGGGTGTGATGAAGAGTTTCTTTATATGCATTAATGTCAGATGTTTCTTCATGAGTTCTGGGTTTAGATCCATCTAGCCCAATTGAGTCTTATCTACCTAATGGCAACAAGATCCTAGCTGAAAGAAATTTGGATTGTATGAATCTATTTCAGGGATGTGATCAGAAGGTGGAATTTTGTCTGGTTTTGATTCAGTAGATTCCTATTTAAAACCATGTCACAGTAATTAGGCATCTTATAATCTTGCACCAAGCCTATCCAATATAATGGTGCAAATTTCACTGACTATAGATGGGTTGTCTATGACGGCTTATTCTTCAATTTGAATGGTCTGATAATTGCATTTAGGCACTTAGAGATTATTCTGTGCGATACCCAAAAAAAACTGGCATTGCACAGATGAAAAACATCGCCATGGCATTAACATGGCTGGTTACCGGCATTCACTGGTGAGAATTTCAACCGCGTTGGCCTAAATCACAACTTGCACTGTTCATGCACAGAAGAACCATCTTTCATTAATGCATAAACCTCAAAATGAGTGTTACTTAATGGCTCAGACACACCTTCCCTGCAGTGATAGGCAGAGTGCAGATCAACCCCTTGCCAAACAAACTGCAGACAGACTAACCCCAACTGGGATCCCAGCCAATACACCCTCAGGTGGCTTCAGTAGGTTTCTGTTCAAAATTAAACAGTCAGAAATGTCTGAAGAAATTATGCAAAAATGAAATGGTTCCATATTCATCAGATAAGATATTTTTATTAGTCACATGTACATTGAAACACACAGTGAAATGTATCTTTGCGTAGAATGTTCTGGGGGCAGCCCGCAAGTGTTGCCACGCTTCCAGTGCCAACATATCATGCTCACAACTTCCTAACCTGTACTCCTTTGGAATGTGGGAGGAATCCGGAACACCCGGAGGAAACCCATGCAGACACGGGGAGAACGTACAAACTCCTTGCAGACAGCGGCCGGAATTGAACCCGGGTCACTGGCTCCGTAAAGTGTTACACTAACCGCTACACTACCGTGCCTGTATACAGTGTGCAGTTCTGGTCGCCCCATTACAGCAAGAATGTGGAGATTTCGGAAAGGGTACAGAAGAGGTTCACCAGGATGCTGCCTGGATTAGAGGGTGTGAGCTATAAGGAAACTTTGGACAAACTTAGGTTGTTTTCTCTGGAGCAGCAGAGGCTGAAGGGAGACCTGATAGAAGTTTATACAATTATGAGAGGAAACAGATCACAAATGAATAAGATATCTGGCAAAAATAGAGGGGATTCATGGCAAGAATTCACAGTGAGGTGCTTGTAAATGCATCGGTGCTGCCTTTTGGGAGCTCTGCGTGCGGCCTATGTCTTTCCCAGGTATGAATAAGCAAGTTCCTGTCATTGTAGGAGCCTATCTAAATCTAAATTGCATTTTGGTGTTTTCTTTTCCACCAAAACACCGGACTGACTTTTCTTTTGCGCATGTATTTTTTTTATATTCTTGTTGCTATCATAGTATGAACCTATATCAATCTAAATTGGAAGGTTCCCCACTTTGCTGGCAGAACTATTATTGACTTCTACAACACAGTGGTGGGCAGTAAATGTTGTATGTGGCATATTTAGCAAAGGCGGCCTTTAAGGATCCTGAGGGAAAGTCTCTGAAAGTGGAGGTGACTGACTTTGAGAGCAATGCATATGTTTGATAGACAATCTCAAGGTATGTAACAAAGCAGTCTTACACAGAGCCCACTTAACCCTGTTTAATTTTGCAAATCTTTGCAAGTTTTTGATAGAGATTTTTAAAAGAAGTATTGAGCAGATTGCTAACGCCATGTTGAAAAGTGGAAAAACGGGACAAATGAAGGAAATTACAAAAGCACGTTTTCTGGGATATAGAAAAGGCAATGCAAATAAGAAGTCAGCTTAACGTTTCAGTGAAGAAGAACATAAGTTTTAGATTTCCAGGATGCAATTTAGATTAGTATAGGATCCTACAGTGATACGAAATTCAAACAGGAATGAATAACTGAGAATTTGGAAGTTATCCAGCTCCATGACTTGCAATATTTTTATTAGTTATCCACTTGCCAAATTAGATAATGTCTCTTCTGTTAAGATATAAAGCACTACTATACGACTTATTCTTCATTTGTTCAAAAATACTTATTATTTTTAAAGCACAAAATGAGATCTGCAGCGGGGGTATTATAATTGGTCATTGAAGGTGAAGCAAGTTGGATGATGGCACAGGATCAGCTAAAAGCAGTTAATTCAATCAAATCAGGCATTATGTGGAAAGTAATGTGCTGTGCAAATAGAACCATGTGACCAGATAACAGAAACCCTGTAAATGAATGGAACCATATCAGGAGCCAGTGACCTCCAGATGAAATAATGGGCTGGATCTTGTTGCCCAGTGTCAGTGGTTCTGAAAGGAATTGCTGTAATTGTTCAGATGGCAGTAGTTCTGCACATGTGCTGTCAAATGTGGAACACCTAGATTTACACCAATGCACATCTGTACACCACCTCTGTCAGTTCATCCTGCCACTACATTCTATATGGTGGCCAATGGTGGAGCCCAGACTTGCTGGGATCTTACAGGGTATTTTAACCCATCATTCAGGTAATGATGGAAGGTTATCAACCTGACCAGTTAGCTCTGTTTTGCTTTTCACAGATGCTGCCTGATCTGTTGAATATTTCCAGTATTTTCTGGTTTTTTTTTTCAGTTCCCAGGTACAGCGGTATCCACATGGCTTAGTTGCAATCTGTGGCGAAATAACCAGGTGCTATCTGAAGTTGAGCTACCCTGGAGTTCAGCCAGATTATTGCTGTCAGCAAAGATGATGAAGACAGAAAAATTGCTGAGGATTTTTTATTAAGTCCAAGACAGCCGTAAAAATCAAGAGAACATGTTCAAGCCTTTCTCTACAACTTGAAACACACTCGTGACAAAAAACATGTATCAACAAGACCTACAAAAGCATCATGAGAAGCAAATGGTACAGGTGCACGAACAGGACAGCATCTTAGGAACAAACTGACAGCAATCATCGATATGACTGTTATGTAGGTGAATGACAAAGGCAAAAGAAATGAAATATGGCATTGCATGTGAACAGAAGAGGAGAAACTGGACACTGTCACTGTGCATTAAGGGTGACATTATCTTCAGGGGACAGCCCACTCTTATTGAGTCTGACGTGGGCTAAAATGGAAGATAGTTTGGTTGTAAGGCAGTGTAAGTAAACGAAACGTCCAGAATCAGTTAGTAACAGGCAAATAGACCTAATTCATTCAAATCAAGTAGTGTGTGAAAACTGAGGAGCTAAGCAAATGGAACCATGCATCCAGATAATAGGAGCCTTATAAATGAATAGGACTAATCAGGAGTCACTGACCCTCCTGATGAAACAATGGGCTGGATGGTTCCAAAAAGAGTTGCTGTGGTTTTAGCTGTTTATCCCAGGCTAACCAGGATTTTACAGCATTAAACTGGACCATTACAATAGGTAGCACAATGATACAGCTGGTAGAGCTGCTGCCTCACAGATCCAACCCTGACTTCAGGTGTTGTCTGGGTACATGTATAGGTAAGCAGGTAGATGGGACTAGGTAGAAAACCAGGCCAGCATGGACTAGATGGGCCAAAGGGCCTGTTTCTGTGCTGTAGTGCTCTATGACACTAGTGTGGAGTTTGCGCATCCTCCCAGTGACTCTGTGGGATTCTTCCAGATGATCCGGTTTCCTCCTATGTCCCAAAGGTGAATTGGCTTTTGTAAATTATCCGTAGTGTAGGTGGGTGGTAGAAAAATCAGGGGAAGAATATGGAAATGAGAGAATAAATTATAGGGAAATAGATGGGGGAATGGGATGGATAGGATTGCTCTGAAAGCCAGCATAGGCTTGATGGGCTGAATGGCCTCCTTCTGTGTCACATGGAAATATAAGAATCACAACTCACAGCCTGTGCCAGATCAGTCCTGTTGCAAGATCTGAGACCCACTGATTTCAAGGCGAATTCCAGTGAAGATTTTGTTTTATTATTATTGTTAACTTCAATTTTAATAGTTTTTAAATTTCTCAATGTTGGAAAGACTTCAAAACTAATTAAAAAGCCCCCAACATGAAAACTAATGTGGAGAAACACATGAACTTCTGATCTATGCCACTGCAGCCTAAAGATACAGTCAATGTGAAATGCCATAACTGCATAAGCAACCAACCAGATTACTTGATATGACACACAGCTATTCGAATTTACCACCACAAAAGATTTCAGGATTGATTGGTCTATAAGGCATCATGCAAACCAAGCAACCTCAGTTGCTCCAACAGCCTCACATCTGAAAACAAAAGATGCTGTCCTTTGCATATGTGGAACTCTCTTTCATTTGTGTAAGACAAGATGATAAAAGGCTGAGGATCTGAATAACCTGAAAGGTTTTTAATGAACATGGGGGGAGGAATGTATTGCTGTTATTTTCATGTTAGCACTTTTAATTATACTGTGTATTTCCTTTCTAAGATTGTGTATATTTCTTACACACTCAGCATCTTGGGTAGTAAAGTATCTTGGGTTCTACATTGTGCAGGGGTAAGTTTGTCTAATTATTCACACATATCAAGGGCTTACCGGTCACAGATTGCAATAATCATGAGCACAAAGAACAGCAGGTGGTGATTACGGGTGAGCAAGATCTGGTGTAATGAATTAGAAACTGCAATGACACAACCAATTTTGATTGGTTGCATTGCTCGAAGGAACCTCACCTTTTGTTTGGATCACCACCTGTAGAAGTGTATGCATAATTGTATGGTCCATCAGATAAAAGAGATTGGCTGATAGCTACCAAGTATATCACTTGTAATTATTGGTCACACTAGAATGGGGTGAATCCTGGTTTCTAATGCATTATTGTACCAAACTACATTGGAATTCAATTCAGATATTAATAACTCATTCTCACTCCTGAAACACAATTTCAAAGCATGGAGTGTCACTACATCCTTCTGCTGCTGTAGCTCAGTAGAGATATAAAGCATGGAAACAGACACTTTGGCCCACTGAGTCCATGCTGACTATCAACTACATGTCTACTCTGATACTACATCTCTAAATTCTCCCCACATTCTCATCAACTCCTTCCAGATTTTACCACTCACCTACACAGGGAGAATGTGCAAACTCTACACAGACAGCACCAGAGGTCAGGATTGAACCTGGGTTGCTGGAACTGTGAGGCAGCAGCTCTACCAACTGTTCACTGTGCCACACCTCTTGGTAATAGTTCACAGCATCAAGGCAGCCAGGCGGAGTGCGTCCCTCTGAAAGGTGACTGAAATGAGGAGTAGGACAATATGCCGGGACAGGTTGTACACCATGCTGTGCAAGCAGACCTGTGGAGTTCTCAGCCTTGAGTCCTTTTGGTTTGCAGCATCTAACTGGTGCATGTCAGGCATTGACCCCACACCTGCCATCGGGAATGCACTCACAGATCCTGACGCCAGTTACATCTACAATGCAGTCTGAGATCCGGTGCACAAATACAGGCAAAAAGGCTGGTTAACCAGGAATTTGCCGCAAAATGTCCTAAATTACAGAGACTCCGGGTCAAACCCAAACAAGCATGTGCAGAGCTGGTTCCTGAACCATCGTTCTTGCATTCCACACTTTAACTCCTCCCATAGTGGACTTTTATCATTCCACTACACTGAGATCTGGCAGCTTCATATTGAATGAAACTAGGTCTTGAAGAGAGTCTTACAGTGCAGGGTCATGGAATGAGGGCCCAGATAAAGTGGTAAGGAAGAAAGGAAGCAAGAACCCCTCATGGAATACCCCTCGTGGAGTCCAATGGGGCAGCAACAACTTCCAGAAATTTCCCATCCCAGCTCCCTCCCTGGGAAATCCACCATGGGTACTGTGTAGTGGGCCCATTAAAGTACATGAGAGAAGCTAGATGCCAGGAGAAAAGCTTTGCACTTGATTTAGTTAAGGTGGTTTTAATGTTTTCAACTAAGTGTGCGTTTTTGTCTTATAACTTGCTATCCTTTAGTTGTATTTTAGTGTTATTTTTATTTTTTTAACATGATCTGAGTGATTTTGAATGTTAAGGTCATACTGTATATAAAACTTCATTTCAGACTCCTAATAGTGTCTAATTACTTCAGGTGCAATCTTGTATTTTGTTCAATATTTGAACTATATATCTAGAGATGATTGTGAAACATTAATAATATGCCATTCTGATGTGAGGAGAACTAATACCCACATTTTTTCAACTCGATGATGGCCTGTGTTCCTGAAGATTATGAAATTGAGCTGCCTGCATATTTTAAAAGAAGATTATGATTGACGACTTCCTGCAGCTCAGCCAGAATAAATATTATTAAAAAGTACAATTACAAGATACAGTCAATGCACAGATAGAGATTAAGTGCTTTGTGACTGGAGACAGCATACTCCTTTGATCAATGAGGATCGTTCCCTATTCAATGTGGGCTCAGCAACTCAAGATAAGTCCTGAGAATTTTTTACCAATAACCACATAATCACCACTCTTCCGTAAATACTTCTCTGATTAATTATGCAGTAAATGAATTTGATGATTGGCATTGTGATAAGTTATGAGTTGATTTTAGTTATAGCTGACCTGTGTACACCAAGGTGGCATGGGTATGTACCTATTCATGTAGCCTGACTTCTTTCACAACAGATTAGTTTTCATAGATATCTTCAGAAATATTCTCAATCTACACTCTTGGGGAATGTACTTTCATCTCCTTTTATATGATGTAGTTCCTCCTGCAATGCTTGCTGGGTCATTACAACCCTCCCTTGACTGGAGTTTAAAGGTTTACCGTTTCTACAAGGAGAGTTTATTGATGTAAATTCAATAATATATACTAGTAAATTGCCTTGCTCAGTTGACATTTCTAAAGTATAGAGAAATACTTTATACATAAAGTTAGGAAAGACTTCCAAAGAAGAGCTACATAGTGCTCAAACACTCCAACTACATCACAGAAAACCACAAGGAAAATTTATTGGGAGATGTGATCAAAATCTGAGCACATTCAGCTGTTGGTGATATATTTATGAAGCATTGTAATGACTGGGTGAACACTGCCCCTGCATAAATTCCATGCACTGGTGAACAAATAGGCTTACCTACATCATAAAAAAATTAAAGCATGTGATTTTAAAAGATGGTGAATCAAAAAGGGGAGGGTAACAGCCCCAGTATCTACTCCTCTGCAAGCCAAGCAGCCCCACAAAAAGCGATTTACGACTAACAAGTTTTCACTTTCCATTTTTATTTCAAATTTCTAACATCTACAGTTTTTATTAAATTTTCCTTTGTTCTCTCCATCCCTGCTCCATCTTCTCGGCAACTTAAAGCTTACATGCTTTCTCTCTTTCCCAATTCTGACAAACATTAACCCTGTTTCTCCTTCTACAGATGCTGCCTGACCTACTGAGTGTTTTCAGCATCCTCTGTTTTATTTTCACAAAAGAACTACCATTGGTAATAATAGCTTTCCGTCCACAAGAATGCAACCAATTCCTCATCCAACTGGGAACCTGCCCTGTAGTTACACAGACCTTAGTGTTACATTATGTTCTGCTGTGAGGCACCTTACCTAACTAAAAGCGATTTACGACTAACAAGTTTTCATTTTCCATTTTTATTTCAAATTTCTAACATCTACAGTTTTTATTAGATTTTCCTTTGTTCTCTCCATCCCTGCTCCAGAGTTAATGTTTAATCTATTGAATAGTCTATCAAGTTATTTTTATCCAATAACTGGAATATTCTTAAGATAAAATGAGGCTGCAAGAAAACATCTTCTCCGGTGGCTTATGTATGCCGTTAAATTGTCCCACTGCTTGCATGAACTCCAGCACAGGATGGACAGACATTTTCTCCAACCAACTTGGATGGCTGAAGATGTCCTCATATGAAACTCCATTCCCTCGACCTGATACCATCCCTTCTCTGGTCAAGGTTTGGGACTAAACCAATACCTGCAGCTTTGGTGGGATGAGCTGCTGACCACATATCCATGCTGTTACCAAGACAAATGCTTTGCTCCACTGTAATAGTACCTAAATCTGTACCTGCCTCAACTTATCTGCTGCTGAAACTCATTTGCAGCTCTGCTTGTTGTAGACACAAGGGACTGCAGATGCTGAAATCTGGAGCAACAAACAATCTTCTGGAAGAATTCAGCAGGTTGAGCAGCATCTGTGGGAGGAAAGGAATTGTTGACGTTTTGGGTTGAGACCCTGCATCAGGACTGTGATGCTTGTTTTAGATCTGACATCCAAGGTAATCCTGGATTACCTTCCATCTTCTGCCCTCCATAATCTCAAACTCCTGTTTACTATGTCTTGTTTGTCCATCACCTCTCCACTAATATTGGCTCCTGGATAACTAATGCCATAACTTTACAATTCTTATCTTGTTTTCAAAGCCAAACCAAATATAGCCATCTGACCTAATATCTCCTTGGATGGCTTTGTGTTGAATTTTTGATTGGTAACACTCCTGTGAAGTTGATTCAGACACTATATAATGTCAAAAGCACAATATAAATACAACTTGTTGTCCTAATAACATTTATTAGCATGAATACTGCTGCACTTATAACACTTCTAATACTATTTTTATCTAATATTTCTCAGAGTTGGGGCAGAAGGTATGAAGGTTTTCTTTGTGTTGTACCAGATATGACAGAGCTTGAAGCTGGTGCTGTGTCCTTGAAGTGATAAAGTATAACATTACCCAGCACTAAAATTTAGTGAATAAGAACCACTGCCCTCAGTTTCCCTTATGAACCATGCCTGCAGCTGCCTGGCAACTGGTGGACTCCATTATTGTCTTGGAGGGATGGGCAGACTTTTCATGCACTGCTGGGGGTCACATTGAATGAGCTGAACTGCCTCCACAGCCTGTGAGCCATGGCTACCATCAACCATGGGCCAACAGTCACCTAATGCACCTTGAAAAGTCCCTGTACTAATTTTGCAAGCAAGTCGGAGGAATTGCCAACAAATTTTACAAAGACTTAAAAATAATTGATTGAACAATGAAGGAGTTATTTTACGTTGTGAATTCCTTTGGCTTGTCACAAAGTGTCTTAGCTGAAGAATTCCTTTAGTCCTGCTGGTCACAGTGTGATAGATGGAGGTAATATGGTCTTGCAACAAACCCAACTTAACCATTTCCATTTGCATGTGGAGGAGTTGGTGGTTGATGGATATCAAATATATCTCTTAAACCACTCCACCACCCCCACTCCAACCCGCCACCACCACACCGTGGCCTAGGCAAAATTACACAGAAGGCTTCAGGCATTAGGCACCAACATGCCCCTCCCAAAAACAAGCAGGCATTGTTTTATTAATTCATTCACAGTGTGTGAATGTTGCTGGCAATCCTGGCGTTTATTTTCCAACCCTGATTTCCTAGTGCTGAGAAGGTAGTTAATGACATCAGTGAAACTGGAATCACATCAAGGCCAAACTGGCGAAGGTTTGTAGATTGGAATTGCAATTGGAATCAGTTTATTATTGTCACTTGTACCGAGGTACAGTGAAAAACTTGTCTTGCATACTGTTCATACAGATCAATTCATTACACAGTACACTGAGGGAGTACAAGGTAAAACAATACAGAATGCAGAGTAAAGTGTCACAGCTACAGAGAAAGTGCAGTGCAGGTAGACAATAAGGTGCAAGGTCATAACGAGGTAGATTGTGAGGTCAAGAGTCCATCTTAACGTACGAGGGAACTGTTCAATAGTCTTATAACAGCTGGATAGAAGCTGTCCTCAGTAAACCATTCTGACAATCCAATAGTTTAATGGCTACTAGTACTGATGTAGAATGCAGAAGAAAACCCATCCCATGGTATTTTCCAGCCTTGGAATTCCCTCTTGCCTTCCACCCTATTGCAGAGTTTCCTCTTCCTTCTTCCCTCCTCATGGCCAGTCACCATAAGCATGTTGACCGAGAAATTTTGCCATGGAATACAATATCTATGTGCATAATGTGATAGATTTTATTTCTCCAGGAAAGACTATCTTAGTGATCCTTCCACCAGCCCTCTTACTGTGGACTTTCTCAGACCTACCCAACCACCCACTCACTTCAATTCCGGACACCCTTCCACCATTATCATCTCCCCAACCCACTCCACCTCCAAATTTATCCCTGAGTCATCCTCCCAAAGTCTCCCAAGTTGACACCTATCCCCACCCCAACCCCTCGAAGTTACAACTTTGGCTGTGATTATATATTCCCAACCACTGTCTATCTCACCCATAATCATCTCTGCACATTCAAATCCCCATAATCATCCTCCCTCTGAAACACTCCCTACTTCCACAACTTTCCTGCCCATCCATTCTCTTCCCTCAAATTGCCTCCATGGATGACTGGATGTCACAGACAAAGGGCTTTTGTGTGACCTTTCCCATTGATAGCCCTGTGACACCATCTGTGACACTGTGGGCCTGGTGTGGAATGGACAATTCCTGCCAGGGTCCTCACACTAAACTAGCACCAACTTCATCTGATGAAAGATCTTCAACCTGAAATAAAACACAATTCCCATCTCCACGGATGTTACCTGAGTATCTCGAGCAATTTCTGTTTTTATAAGTAGCATGTTAGCTCCTTTCCAGCCATTTTTTCAATATCCAGGCTGCCTTCTAATATATTCATCTGTGGAGAAAGATCAACAATGCTGAGCTGTTCCAGCATTTCCGAATTCTGTTTCAGATTTCCTGCAACAGCAGCATTTTGCTTTCATGTTGGCCTCCAGTGAAAATTGTTGACCCTGCTGTAATTTTCATCAGCCATTTTTAGCATAATCAGACAAGTGGAAGGGAAAATGGCAGAGGATGGAACTTGCAAGATTAATCCCTCCAACCACTTGTACCAGAAATGTGCTGGGTCCAGTGGTCTGATCACACTCAGTGTCAGGGTGGACACTGCCTCTATTTTGCTCATTGAAATGATTTGCCGCAGAATTCCTAATCAGATTTTCTATCTCGCTAAGGCAATGACGAAAAGGGAGCAAGTTGTCAAGTAAATAAAGGGCTTTGAATTAATTAAGCAATTTTGACACCCTAATGAAAAAAAAGCTGGCACCTGCCTCTCCTCTCTCTGTTGTCCCCAGTGTCTCTGCTGCACGTAACTGTTAATGAGGGACTGTGTTAATGAAAAGCTGTTTAGAAAATCTCTCCTTTTCATTGTGGGGGATGGATGACAAGACTGAACAATCATACATCAATCCCATCACAACAGCTTGGCATTTAAGAGATTCAATTCAATAATTTGCGCCATCATCTTGTGCATCCCTAGGCAAATGATGAGGGTGACTGTTATTTAACTAATCTAGAGCTCCTTTAAGAATGCCTGAAGTGATTTATATGAAGGTAATAAAATGGATTGATAGAGTAGATAATGAGAAACTATTACTGCTGATCGTTGAATCAAACAAAAACAATCTAAAAATTATAGCCAGGACTATCAGAAGGGGGTCCACACACAGAGTGTGGGAGAAATATGGAACTCTCTTCTGGAAATGGAAACCAATGCTGGGTCTGTTGTTACTTTTAGCTCTAACCGTTATAGAATTTTGTTAATCAAAGTTATATACAGTCCACCCCAGTTACAGCAGAGTTCCATTCCTGAGAACTTCTTGTATCCTGAATAGTTTGCAAGTCGGAAATGCGGCCGTGAACCTAGTTCCCACATGGCAGAAGGTGCCTGCAGAGGTGATTTGTCCCATAGGAGTAGAAAGTCTGGAGAAGCATTTTAAATCTTGATTTGCCATTCTTAATAACAAAGCTGATGTTAACAAATTGAGCCTGAGCTTACCTCGGGCTAATAAAAATATTCCTTTAAAAGATTTTACTGCAGATGGTGTTTTAAATGCTATTGATGGTTTTAAAAAGGACACTGCTGCTGGCTCGGATGGCATGTCTCTGGATAGGATTTGCAAAATGGACATCAATGTGTTAACTAGAATGTATTCTTCTTGGGTTCGATGTGAAAAGATTCCAGCTAGTGTCAATAACAGTCACCTGCAGCCCTCCAGCAGCCAGCACATCCATCCCACCGGTCTACCAAACACTTGGTCATACATACAGGCTGTACATAAATTGGGTGTTTGTAAGCTGGGGAGGACCTGGTAGGGAAAAGACAATGAGATAGAATTGAATTGCAAATCAGCCATTGGATGGCACAACAGGCTCGAGGGGTGGGATAGCCTTCTCCCATTCCTACATTCCTATATTCGTAAATCACCACAAAATGCTCCTTGTCTTAATACATATTTTCCAGTTGTACTTAAGCCTCGTGGAACAGTGATGTTTTTTATTGTGCTATTGAGTCCTATCCATGAACAATTTCTTTTACCAAGCCCACAGCAGATTGATTTATCTTCTGCAAGTATTCTCTGATTGCAGTTGAACATTGCGTTCCTGTTGTGCAGTTAGTTTGCACAAAGAGGCTTTTTGCTTGTTCGAGTGGGTGTCACTGGCTGCTTCAGCATTTCCAGCACGAATTACACTGGCACAGAGAAAGGCCGTTTCTCCACCAAATTTGAGTTTGATTGCCCACAGTCCGCTCTAAATTGCATCATATGTGAAGTTTAGAGAGTGCAATGAGGAGGTCATACTTTTTCATCTCTTTTTAAATTAGGCAAAGGGAAGTGATGGCACTTTATGAGCTAATGCTTTATTTATATTATTTATTTGTCAGTAGTATTTCCCACATTGCAAAGCAGGGATTCCTTTTCTGGAGCAGCTATAAGATTGCTTTCAACCACTTCTAACTTCACAGGACATTGGCCTAATGTCAGTGATGAGTTAAACTGTTCCTGAAAATCTAAGGGAAGAATCAATAAGAAGTATCTTCTATCTGGGTCACTGAAGCATGCATTTTGACACAATGACAAAGCCAGCAACTGATTCATTTTAAAAGGTTCCATTTCTCTTTTGGGAGGTAACAATCTTAAAGGCCTGAATGTTTCAAGTTAACTCCTTCAGGACTTAAAGGACAAAGGGGTTAATGTTTCCTTAGCCTGGGGTATCTAGAACAAGGTGTTACAGTTTCAAAAAGAAGAGTTGACCATTCAGGACTGAGAATTTCTTCATCCAGCATGTTGTGAATTTTTGGAATTCGAACTGCAGGTTCTGTCACTGAGTATTATCAAGAAAGAGGCCAATCCATTTTTTGATTTTCAGGAAATGAAGGGATACAGGAGTTGTGCAGGAAAGTTGTTCTGAGCTACAAGATTAGTATGACCTTCATGAATGTCAAAGGGCCACATGTCCTCTGCCATCTTCTATTTCCCATGTCCATATGTTCGGTCATCAGTTGTAGCCAGCGGACACATGCTTCCGATTCAGCTTATATTGAATTAATCAAACATTGCCACATCATTAAGGATCGAGGTTTCCAAGGCTTGTTTTATTTTAACGATCATTAATGATACATTGTATTTGGCTCATATTTCTCTGTCCTCATTGTTAGATGACAACGACAAATCTTTACCCTAAATTAATCCTTGGGTGATCAAATTCTTCTAAATTTAACCCCTAGATGTCAGACAAACTTAAGTGCGTGCCATAGGGATGAGTGGATGGATCTGATGGTGAGATGGAACCAATGACCTACCATTGTGCTTCAGTACTATAGGTGCCAGTATTGCATTTTATTTAAGAAAAAAAGTCGATTTGAACAAGTGGAGAAATAAAGGTCTTGCATCAAATTAAGTACAGCAATAAACTGCACTGAGTTTGCCAAAGAATTGTAAAATTGTAACTACAGGAGGTTTATTAAGCTATTATCGAAGCTTGGTCAATCACATTTAAAATATTGTGCATGGTTCTGATTTCCAACTTATTTGAAGAAGATTGGGATATTGGAGAAAGTTCAAAGAGATTTATAAGGATGACACCAGAACTGAAAGGATGACAAAGGATGATAAGGGTGACAAAGACTGGAAGACTTACACAGGACGTTTTCATATGCAAAGTACAAAACAAAGGACTATCAATTTAATAACAACTTCAGCAGTTTCCCAGCTCGGAGACTAATGAGAACAAGAACAAAGCTACTGCACAAGGGAGTTGAAACAAGTAGCATTGATGCATTAAACAGGAATATACATGGGTGTACAAGCAAGAATAGATGCTGATAGGGTATGTTGAGCAGGGTAAGTCTTATGAAAAATATAAATATCAACATTGTTTTGCCGTACCTGTTTAAAATTCAAATTTGCGTTACCTTTGGTGTTCGAGAGGCCATTTGGTTTTGTTGATCGGAGCATTCTAGTTAACATGAAGAAATAGACTTTGAGATCATAATATATTTCAAGCTCAACATTGTACTGTATTAACAAAAACAATAACCTGGATTTATTTAGCTCCTTTATCATGGTAAAATACTACAGGACATGTTGCAGAATCATTATTAAATGCCCAACCAACAAAGGGAGATTAGAGACACAAGAAATTCTGCAGATGCTGGAATCTGGAGCAATACACAAAAAGTGCTGGAGGAACTCAGCAGGTCAGGCAGCATCCATGGAGGGAAATAAACAGTGGACATTCATCAAGACTGGAAAGGAAGAGGGCAGAAGCCAGAATCTTGTTTTTATTAGAGATTAGAGCAGGTTTTGCCACGATACCACTAATCCCAGCTCTACCCTGACCCCACAATGCTCATGTCCCGATCTGCCCCCAACCACCTAACCAATCCGCCTCAGGTCCTGACCCCATTGCCCCACTCCCCTGATGTACATGGCCCACAGAATGTCACAATCTTCTGAAGTCTCTGAATATTTTATTGGAGGAAATTTCTTCCCATCTTTATGTTGCCTTACCAATCAGAGGCAGTGATATGGTTAAGAGTGAAGTAGAGCTGGGAGTCTTTGATGTATGTATGGAACCTAACATAATATTTGAATATGTGATAAGGGGAAGCATGCAGATAAGAAACAGAAGAAGGATAAACTTTGGAAAAATGGGACCCAGCTCAGGTAAATCCACCCAGACCCTGCATGGACTCAATGTGCTGAATGATCTTCTTCTACATTGGAAGGAAGTATAAAAATATGAAATTAATGATGGGGCTGTACAACGCTTACAAGTAGTGCTTTAAAATCCATACTGCTTCTATGATACCGTTGTTATCAAATATTACTCCCTGTTTGTTGAGAAGGGTTTCAACCAGACAATAGGAGTACAAAAAGACCACAGATGGCTCTGAGTTTCCACTAAATGAAGTAATTACCCACTTACTGAGAAACAGACTCACATTTAGGAAACCCTTGCAGCCACATTTTGGTTACACGGTCTGTATATTGACAAGTGATGGCAGAAATTCTGTTGCCTGACAAAAGCTTTGGTTGAAGATCTCACAGCTGAACTTCTGGTTTGCATGAACATTGGATGGCTTTACATTTGTACAAGAAACAGAAGGCTATTTAGTGAACAAGTAGGGAACTATTTTGTTAACAAATCTGGCATTGCAATCTTGTCACTATATGCTGGCAGATGCAAATAGCTACATTGCTAACCTGTGTGTTACAGACATATTGGAACAAGTGTCTCAACCAGCCCAGATGTTAGCAACTGGTAAAACCTTAGTATGCACTTTTTCTTGCTCTAGCCAACGGAAACAAAGGAATTTCTCTCTCCCAATGTTCCCTCTGATATAATGATAGGGTGACATCAGTTGACGGTGAATGGAGTGACTTAATACATCTGAGCCTACAGAGGAGTTGAGAAGAAAAATACATCTTAAATCATGATGGTATACTCATGGTGTTTAATCAAAACAAAGCTCCAGCATTTTACTCAAAGAAAATAACAGAGCAAATTTGTGCAGTGTTTTCATTATCCTTTCTGTTTCCATATGAAGAAGGCAATTTCAGACCATCAAATATGCCCTACTAATCCCATTCATTTAATAATCTCCCCTTTAATCTATTCTCCCCACAGTCCCACCAACTGCTCCTACCCCACACAGATTCTACCACTCCTCCATGCCAATTAACCTATCACATTTGGAATGTAGGAGGAAACCAGAGCAGCAGGGAGAAAGCCTCACAACCCCAGTCGAACGTGCAAGCTCCATGCAGAGAGCACCAGAGGGCAGGATTGAACCTAGGTCACAGGATTTGCAAGGCAGCAGTTCTGCCAGCTGTGCCACTGTGTGGCTTGGTTCAAATCAAGACGTGCTTAGCACTTCTATCCATGTCAGGGCTAAGAATACTGAATAGCATTAGCTTGAGTTGCTTCATTATAGTCACTAGTAGACAGATTCATGGTACAAAACTCATTATTTGGAAGAAATTTATATGAATTTAATGGTCATATTTGGAAAGACACCAGGAGCATGATGATGCAGGAACTAGTAATTTCACCCTGGTGCATTGAGATGTTATTTTCAAACTGATATGATGGCTTATTTATCTCTAAAGTAGGCTGTTCGGTTATTTGACTATATATTATGCTTTCTTCTGTGCTGTTTTAACAAAGATTTAAAATTCACAGATGCATCATTTACATAAAGGACAGAGAAAATCTCCATGAATAATGTCCCTCGGCTCAGTACTCATATTCTGGCATCCGAATCAAGGAACTTGTGGAGTGAGTACCTACGCTAGGACATAATTGAGTGAGTGAATGCAGCATAATCAGAGGGGCCAACACATGCAGCTGTGCTCTACTTGCCCTCAGGTGTAAAGTAATACAGTGCCACTCATCAAAGACCAAGGGGGTCCTCCCTGTGGCAGAATGCACATTTATCCTTCAACCAACATTATTTCACATTTACTGTTGGTGAGATCTTCCTGTGCACACAGCAAATAAACTACAGAAATTTGGGGAAGGTATTTACATTTACAAGTTCTTTCCTTCTTTCTAACTCTAATTAAGATCGATAGGAACACTGGGTGAACAACTGAGCTCTCTGTCTAGTATAACGACCTACCGGGAAGGCTTCCTTTCTGCTGAATTACAAAGATCAATTCGGCATCTTGGTAAAAACTTGAGGAGTCAATAAAAAAGAATTAAAACACAATCCTATTATTTACAGAAGACATTTTCACCTCTTCAAACCCTTGAGAATTCAGTCCACTTGGTCAAAAAGTATACAGCTAGCAAACAAAATCTGTAGATTCAATCAAAATACAAACTTAGAGAACAAAATCCCAAGGGCCATGTACATAGTGACAACATCCTAAAAGATTTGCAGATATTTTACTGAATTCAATTACCCTTTAAAAATTGTTTATGTCGTTCAAAGAGTGGTGAAAGGAGATAAAGCAACCTCTAGCACGTGCCGTGTGGATTTGCCCACTATTGTACATAGAGACATCCATGTTCATTAGATATTATCAGGGGGTACACTGAAATCAACTTTAAGTTTGAGTGTTAATAGGATTTCATTGATGGGCATCATAAAGAACCTGAGCAGCATCATCATAACCTTATCAAGGTCATCTGTTGTTCTTGCTCTCAAACAAGTCAAATTCAGTTCTATGGACAGATTCAGCATTGTTCACTGTCAAAATTGCTATTAGGCCATTCAGGAGCAAAATGAAGAATTACTTGTGGACACAAACAGAAGTGGAATCTTGGAACTCACTAGAGTACTGAGATGTTACAAAATGCCGGGGAATTTCAGTTTAATCCCAATGTGAGGCTGTCCTGGAGTTATGTCAATGGAGTTGGCCGACTCCAAAGCAACCCAAATGATTACCAGCCAGAGTCAGATGAACACTGATTCACTCCTGTGTTCAAGACTGAATCCTCCAGTGGGAAATTGTGCCCAAGTAGTAGATGCTTTCAAGAATAATGGTTAATAATCACTTTATAATTCAGCAGTGGGGTTGCAGAATGGGGATACACTCCAGGGAGCCATTAGCACTTTCTGTGCAGGGCCACCATATCGTAACGTTTGCCATTCAAGGTAATAACAGCAGAAAAGTCTGATGAATAGTCAGGAAGTCAGAGAGCATAAGTGGAAAATACAAGTGAGTATACATTCCCCAGTTAATCACCTTTCAACACAACTGGAAACATGGAGGCAAGAAAAAGGTGGCAAGAATGGAACAAACGGAAGATGTCTCTGAGAGTCAAGGGTGATGGGGCTTAAATACTGAAGGTGGTGATAGTGAGCTGATAACTAGGAGGAAGAGTTTCCAAAGGGCAGATGAGTCCACAACTGAAGGATGGAGATTTAATCTAATTGGATAAGAATCAGAAGTAGGATAAGGAAACATTGTTTAGCCAGCAAGTTGTTATTATGGATTATCAATGTTCTGCCTGAAAGGATGATGGAAGCAGATTCAGTAGTAATGCTCGTAAGGGAATTGGATAAATAATTGAAAGGGAAAAATTGGCAGGGCAATGGGGAACTAGCAGGGAAGTGGAACAAATTGGATTGCTCTGTCAAGGAGGCGATGATCCGAGAAATCTTCTTGTGTACTGTATTATTCAATGGTTCCACGATAATGGGACAGGCATAGATAGAAACAATGGGTTGCAGTATGATAGCAGAAAGAGAAAAGAAAGAAAAATGTAACAAGGAGACAAAGGCACCTGGGAATGAGGTGGATATAAGACTGTTAGATCCATGGGGTGCTGAATCACCCTAGTAACAAAGCGCCAAAGGCAAAGCCCCACCCCTCAGCATCAGCTCACATCTCAGTTGCTCTGATGCAGCTGTTTTCTTGAAAATTAATCTTCCATCAGGGCTACAGAAGGAATTAATTGGTCATGAATATTCTTGAATGCTCTCGGCTTCCAAATTTAGTTCTGTTTTGATAACGAAATGCTTAGCAGACCAGGCAGTGTGGGTAAAGAGAAACTGAGTTACTGTTTCAGGTCAGTGATATTGCATCAAAATTGGAAGACATGAAGGATACAACAAGATTTCAGGTACAAAAGAAGAGGGAAGGAAAGAAAAAAGAAGTGAGGTCAGTGGGAGGCAGGAAGGATTATAGGATAAATGCCTTGCACCTCTTTTTGAAGGAGCAAAGCAAGTGGCAATGGATGTGTCAAGAGTCAAAAGCTGATTCTAAAGGAGGTATAAAGAAAATAAGAATCATCAGCTGAAAACATTGAACTAAGTGTTGAGTCTCCAGGACTCTGATGTGCCTAATCAAAAGATGAGGTGCTATTTCTCAAGCTTATTTTGAGTTTCATTGGAACCATGTAGGTGGCCAACCAGGATGATCATTAATCAGAGATTGGGCTGGAGGTGGCCAGAGAATTGAAGGGACAAGTTCAGCAGAAGCTCACTATTACGCTTGCAGACTAAATCATCATGTTCCATATCACAGACACCCAATCTGCGTCTGGTCTCCCCAGAGTAGAGGAGACCACGTTCACCTTTTGTATTCCACCTTACCACAGACCTTCCCTTTTGTTCTTTCTCTTTATGCTAAAACTTGTTCCTCGCTGACTTGTTCCAGTTCTGATAAAAGGGCATTGACTCTGCTTCCCTCTCCAGAGATACTACTTGTCCTGCTGAGTAGGTCAATCATTTTCTGTTTCAATTTATGCAGTTTTTGGCTTTGGGTTTGTTGTAAATGCCTTCTCAGATTCATTAAGTAATCTGAACACTTTATTCCGATAGATGTTGATTCAAGGTGCCCTATCTGTACGATAGGCCAATCGAAGATTAAATTCTTGGGTCACCCTCATAAAAGAGAAATATACTGAGAGGATGCAGGTAGAATGAGCGTAATTCTGAATCTCTGGAACCCATTTCTTATAGAATCACTGTGTGTCTCATACCATTAAATAGGTGCATTGCTTTTGGCTCACCTCGGAATATCCCCAGGGAGATTTCTAACCTCGTCTATGATGGAGTAATAGAGAGATTGGATGAGTGCAATGCGGTTGACTTTCAAATGGCATTTGATAAAGCACCACATAATAGAGCTGTTAGCAAAATTGAAGCCCATGAGATGAAAAGGACTGTGGTTGCATGAATACAAAATTGGCTACGGGACAGAAAGCAGAGAGTTGTGGTGAATGGTTGCTTTTCAGACTAGGGGGGGATGTGCGCAGTGATGTTCCCCAGGGATCAGTACTTATTCCAATCTGTATTAATGACCTGGCCTTGGTTATACAAGGCACAATTCCAAAGTTTGCAGATAATGCAAAACAAGGAAATTAGCAGCGAATGAGGAGAAGTAAAAGATCCCAGAAAGGTACAAACAGTGGTGAAAAGGCAGACACTGGCCATTGAACAGTGATGCATGGATGTGATATATGATTCATTCAGTTATGCATCATACATCAATGGTACCGACTTAAAGAGAGGTGAGAACACTTGAAATTGAACTCATACGAGCTTGTACATCTGGTACTACAAGCTGGAAGGGCTATTAAAATCCTTGGATTTCCTCTCTTCTTATTCTTAGGCAATCACTCGTGATCAAGAATGACTTACATCCAATCTGGTTCCATGGTTTCTGAGGCCATTGGGTGAACCACAGACTCTCCCACAGATGGGAGCAGGAGGGTGGATGGGTGCCCACTTTCTGCCACTTATGCAGGACATCTGTGTGCTCCTGATGTATGGCCTCAAGGTTCTCAATACCTTCCCAAATGCTTCTTCTCTGAGTGGTCACCGGCCAGAGAATCCCAGGAGTCAGTGGGGATGTTGCATTACCTCAAGGAGGTTTTGAGGACATCTATTCCTCTGCCCAACTGGTAATCTTACCCGTGACAGAGCTGGCAATGGGGATTCTATTTCAGGAGTCTAGGTCATCATGTGAACGAGGTTGCTTGCCCAATACAGCCAGCTGAGCATAACTGGGGCTCAGTGTGTGGGCTGTTGGCCTGGAAGAGGACACTGACATTGGTTTTCTTCTTCTTCCAATGAATTTGGAGGATCTTGTAAAGACAGTATTGGTTGTATTTTTCGAGTGCCCTGACAGCAGTCTCAGAAGCTTACAGGAAGGCAAGGATCATTGCTACATTACAGCAGAACAGGCTGTAGTTGCCCTCAAAGCACAGATTTAAACAGGTTTTCATGATTGCGTTTGCTCTATATAAGACTATCGAACAGACCTCTTGTACAATAAAGATGAACTCTTGACCTCACAATCTACCTCTTCATGGTCTTTGCACATTGTTGTCTGTTTGCACTGCACTTTCTCTGTAACTGTAATAATATATTCTGCATTTTGTTATTGCTTTTCTCTTGTACTGCCTCAGTGAACTGATGTGATGAAATGATCTGTATGGATGGCGTGCTAAACAACGTTTTTCACTGTATCTCGGTACATGTGACAATAATAGAACAATTACCAATTGCCAATTATATGATTGGACATGGATTTATGGACTTTCTGACAGATTTGAGGTATTGCTCTTCAAATACAGGTTCTACTATAACTTGTGTTTCTATAATGCTAATTGGTTATAATACAATTGATGGATTAGGGAACACTGTTTTACGCAGGCCGCATTGGTTATAGGGCAATCATGATCGGGAAAACCTGTTTAAATCTGTGCTTTGAGGGCAACTACAGCCTGTTCTGCTATAATGCAAGGTTTTTTGGGAATGTAATTATCACCAGAACTGCCTGTACCCTTTTCTGTAAACAGCCACAAACCACACTGGTGCATTGCAGGTAGCAGTAAATTTCACCATCGATGCCTGGCTTTGTCCAAAGGCAACATGAAATATGAGTAATGGTTCAGATTTTCTGCACTCTTGACATTAAAGTTAGTTGTAGGTGGTACAGCAGGCACCTTTGTGCAGGCACGGTAGTGTAGGGGCAGGCACGGTAGTGTAGCAGTTAGTGTAATGCTTTATAGCGCCAGCGACCCAGGTTCAATTCCGACCACTGTCTGTAAGGAGTTTGTACGTTCTCCCCATGTCTGCGTGGGTTTCCTCAGGGTGCTCCAATTTCCTCCCACATTCCAAAGATGTATAGGTTAGGAAGTTGTGGGCATGCTATGTTGGCGCCGGAAGCGTGGCGACACTTGCAGGCTGCCCCCAGTACACTCTACGCAAAAGATGCATTTCACTGTGTGCTTCGATGTACATGTGACTAATAAAGAAATCTTATTGTATCTTTGTCTTGTAAGTGAAGAGTGTAAGGCTTGTCCTCTTGTCTGCTTCAGTGAAAATGTTAGTTCTGGCTTGGATCTCAGCTTCTGACTATGCACAAATGCAAGCATCCCCTACATACTATAGCTCAGGCTATAGGATGAACAATTTCCCATTAGTTCTGAAGACTAGATCCACTCACACAGGAAAGTTGTAGAAAGTGAGATGCAACGTTACGGCAAAAAATACTGAGAATAGTGTTGCGGCAATGGCACAGCCTTGGATAACAACAGAAAATGCTGATAACAATTAGCAGGTCAGGGAGCATCTATGGAAAGAGAAACAGTTAATAATTCAAGACGTGAGTCTTCGACTTCAACTCTTTTTTTCTTTCCACAGATGCTGCCTGACCTGTTGATTGTTTCCAGCATTTCCTGTTTTTATTTCTGATTTATAGCATTGCTGCACAGTAAAGTGGAGATAGCTCGGTTGTTTCTTTGGAGGGAGAAATAGTTAACGTTTCAAGTCTGGACCCATCATCAGTTCTGATCTCTACACAATACTCTTAAAGCAAATGCAACAACATGAAAACATTACAGCTGGCAAAAGAACTAGAGCTAATATGAGTATAGTGGCTTCCTCAAGAGGAAACAAGAGGATCTTGTTTTAAACCAATGATCTGTTACAGTTCTTGCAGGGTTGATGGACGGAGATTCAATCAGGGCTTTCAAAGGGTATGGTTTTGCAAACAAACAAAAAAATTGGGCTGTGACAGAATAAGGAAGCAAGGTTACCACACAAAATGCCAGAAGTACTCAGAAAATCAAAGAGTATCTAGGAGAGAGAAGTAGAGTGCATGTTTACGTTGATGACCTACTGAGTATATCTAGCATTTTATGTCTTTTTTTCAGATTTGCAGCACCTGCAGAATTTTGCTTTGTGGAGAAGTGAAGTTGGTGCAGGTTTGATGGCCCAAATGGTTTCCTCTCCTGTTGTTTGATTTTATCATCTATTGTAACTGCTATAATTAGGCATACATTGTTGATTCCTAATAAGGATAAATCAATCACAACTTATTCCAAATACTATGTTTTCACATTGACCCAGGACTAATGCACCTGTAATTCTAAATCCCACTGTCTAGTTTTTCAGAATAGAGAACGAACCCATGGTACAACAAAGCTAGTTGAATGTAGGTCAGGTGTAAAATCAACACAATAAATTCAGTGCTTGAGGACTCAGGGCCTTTGACTGCATGTTTGTAACTGAAGTGTTGAAGTGGCCAGAAATTTCGGTCAATCCTTTCGAGCTTGATCTCTGGAAATCAATTTAAAATTAAAAGACGTTTTAAGTTAAAGAGAGAATGTAAAATACATCCATTCCAAATATTCCTGTTCTTCATTTCCTATCCCTTTCACTTCTTGTTCTGTTCATATAATTATTAAAATTCATGGGTTATTCTGTTTCTATTTTTACTTTGGTAGGAGGCTGTTTGCTTCCCTCTGTTTGCCCTCTTTCTGTTTAAAAGAAGTTCAATGTTTCTGCCTTTCCTTCTCTCTATTTCCCTTTTTCTATCTACTTTAACTTTCTCCTCCTTCCTCAGGTCCTACACTGTTAATTGTGCACTCTTTTAATCTGACACCCAGTTGCACTCTGTCCTCAAGCCGCTGCCTCACAGTGCCAGAGACCCGGGTTCATTCCTGACCTTGGGTGCTGTCTGTGTGGAGTTTGGGCAGGCATGGTAGTGTAGCCATAGAACCATAGAACAATACAGCACAATACAGGCCCTTCAGCCCACCACGTTGTGCCAAATTTCAAATCATGCCTAAGACTATCTAACCCCTTTCTCCCACATATCCCCCTATTTTAAATTCCTCCATATGCTTATCTAACAATCTCTTGAACTTAACCAACGTATCTGCCTCCACTGCTACCCCAGGCAGCGCATTCCATGCACCAACCACTCTCTGGGTGAAAAACCTTCCTCTGATATCTCCCTTGAACTTCCCACCCATTACTTTAAAGCCATGCCCTCTTGTATTGAGCATTGGTGCCCTGGGAAAGAGGCGCTGGCTGTCCACTCTATCTATTCCTCTTAATATTTTGTATACCTCTATCAAGTCTCCTTTCATTCTCCTTCTCTCCAAAGAGTAAAGCCCTAGCTCCCTTAGTCTCTCCTCATAATCTATACTTTCCAATCCAGGAAGTATCCTGGTAAATCTCCTCTGCACCCTTTCCAACGCCTCCACATCCTTCCTATAATGAGGTGACCAGTATTGGACACAGTACTCCAAGTGTGGTCTAACCAGAGTTTTGCATCATTACCTCACAGCTCTTAAACTCGATCCCATGACTTATGAAAGTCAACATCCCATAAGCTTTCTTAACTACCCTATCTACCTGTGAGGCAACTTTCAGGGATCTGTGGATATGAACTCCCAGATCCCTCTGCTCCTCCACACTACCCAGAATCCTGCTATTCACCTTGTACTCCACCTTGGAGTTTGTCCTTCCAAAGTGTACCACCTCACACTTCTCCGGATTGAACTCTGTCTGCCACTTCTCAGCCTAGTTCTTCATTCTATCAATATCCCTCTGCAAGCTTTGACGGTCCTCCACACTATCCACAACACCACCAGTTAACATAATAGCAGTTAACATAACACTATTGCAGTGCCAGTGACCCGGGTTCAATTCCGGCCACTGTCTGTAAGGACTTTGTCCATTCTCCTCGTCTCTCCGTGTGTTTCCTCCGGTGCTCTGGTTTCCTCCCACATTCCAAAGACATATGGATTAGGAAGTTGTGGGAATGCTATGTTGGCGTCGGAAGTCCCCAGAACACTCTGCACAGAAGATGATATCTTTATTAGTCACGTGTATTCGAAACACACATTTCTCTGTGTGTTTCGATGCACACGTGACTAATAAAGATATCATATCATATCCTCACTCTGGTCACAGATCCTCAGTTTCCCTCACACTTTCAGCAACTTTCTGTCCTTTTAATTACTACAGCAACATATGGACTACTAACTCCTCTCCTCTCTCCACTGAAAATCCCAGCACTGTTGTGGAGTGCCGTTATTTTCTCCAAAAAGAGAAATATTGAATGTATAACATGATTTCACTGCACATCAGTGTTTGTGAAGCATTTCAAGGCTTGTCTTAATGTTTTCACTTTTTTATTATGCAATTTGTTGGCACTTTTTGGTACCTTCTTGAATGTTCCTAGTTCCTTGTACACTTGTTTGGTGACAGTGCTTCTGAGCCTGAAGATTGTCGGTTCAAGTCCCACACCTGCAACTTGAGTTCATACTGTAAGCTTTGGAGTTCTGTGCAGTATTGAGTGCTGTATAATCATGGGTGCCTTCTTTCAGATGAGACATTAAATCAAGACCTAGTGTGTCCTGTTAGGAGGATGTTAAGAATTCTGTGGATCAAAAAAGGAATTCTCTCTGGTGTCCTGCTCTAATTAATTCTTCAAGCAGCATCTAAACCTGATTGCATTGACATTATCTCATTGCTGTTTTGAGACCTTGCAGTATGCAAATTGTCCGCTGTACATCTTGCAGTACAAAGGTGATCATATTTCTAAAGGTACTTAATTGGCAGTAAAGTGTTTGCAATGTCCTGAGGTCAGGAAAGTGCTATATCACTACCAGCCTTTTCTTTCCCTTCTAGCTTCTCTCTCCAAGCACGAGAGCCAACATCTACTGACTCAGAAAGGGAAGTCGGAATTGTTGGTGCTGTTGACATGTCTGTTCAATTCAACAGAATAGAAATGGCACGCCTTTGATTTTAGAGAGTTTATCTGTGGTGTTTCGTTGGCAAACACACCGAATGGATGTGGAGGCTGTCTACATTCATTGGCTTCACGGTGCTTTAATTTGTTTTTGCAGTCCTGACAAGTGTTAGTGTAATCTCCCAGAGGGAGTAGGCACTGCATCTCTGAAAGGGCACCACACAGGCTGTGTGTTCATGCAACTGTATCAGCTTGCCTCATGGAAAAATCCTCAATTAGCTTAATAATATGTCATTGTACACTATAAGTAAGGCTAACAGAAACTGTAATGGTCTGCCAGCAAAGATTTGCTTGCATACTTAGATTTTTTAAATGATAAGGGGAATTGAAAAGGATGTGGACTGAAATATGAAAACCAAATGAACACTGATCTGACTACAACTGATGGCAGATGTCATTCTAAGCATTAAAGTCATACATTTCTCAGTAACTCCCAGAGCATAATATTAAACATTTCAGCACATTAATAATAGCTATACCTTTTGAACCTTGAAGCTGACATGCTTACATCAGCTCTTATAACAGGTTTGCATATTCACTACATATAACCCAACCACAAGGGTATTCTGGACCCTGATGCTGTGACACACTGCCAGATGAAAGATGTCTAGTTGCTAATACTGCACAGTGCAGTACAGCAGGGACTTCATACATTGTCATGAAGACAGCATTACGAGGATGAGAGGCACAGTCTTAAGTATGCCATGGCAATGTAAGATGGTGCATTAATTAATACTATTCATAACTGTGCAATTAGATTCTTTGAACATAAGAAATAGGAATGAGAGCAGACTAATCAGCCAATTGATCATGGCTTAACCTTTCTTAGCCTGAACACCATTTTCTCATTCTCTCCCCACATCCCTAACTCTCTTGTAGTTTAAATGCCTGTCTGTCTTCACCTTGGCTATATTTAGTGACTCCATCTCCACGGCTCACTGTGATACACATTTCCAAAAAATCCATGAATCTCTGAGAGAAGAAATTCCTCCTCATCTCTGAAATCAGTTGCCCTTTACTCTGAAATTACACCCCCAGTTCTAGATACCCTACACTTGGACAAACATCCACGCAGCACCCACCCTGTCAATCCACTACAGAATCTTATGTCTATCAATAAAACCACTTCTTGTTCTCCCATGAGTCTAGGTCCATCTCACTCAACTGCTCCACATACATCAATGACTTCATTCCAAGAATCAACTGAGTGAATTTGAACTAAAAAGAGAAAATGCTGGAAAAAACCTGTAGGTCAGGCAGCATCTGTGGAAAGTAAAACAGAAGTAACATTTCAAGACTCTTTGTCAGAACTAATGTTCATCCCAGTGAACCTTCTCTACACTATTCTCAGTGCTCGCATATCCATATGGAGACCAAAACTTTATACACTTCTCCAGGAACAAACTCATCAATCACAGATAAAGATGCATCAAAACTTCTCTATTTTGTATTCCCCTTGCAATAAAGACAAACATTCCTTTGCCTTCCTAATTATTTGCTGTACTTGCATGCTAACATTTTGTGTTTCATGCACCAGACCTCTCAGATCCTTTTGTAGCACAACATTTTGTAGTCTCACAAATAATAATTTCCTTTTTCATTCTTCTTTCCAGTGTGGATAATCATACATTTTCCCACATTATACTCCATCTGCCAACTTCTTGCCCACCCCACTCAACCTATCTTCTTCTACCTACCTTTGTATCATCAGTAAATTCGGCTGCAGTACACTTGGTCTCTTCATCCAGGTATTGATATAGATTATAAATAGTTGAGGCACTTGCACTGATTTCTGTGGTATTGCACTAGCTACTGATTGCCAGACTGACTCATTTATCCTGATTCTGTATTCTGTTAGTTAGCCATTATCCATCTATGCCAGTATAATATCTCCAGCCTCATGCACCTTCACCTTGTGCAATGCCTTTTTTATCGCACTTTGGCAAATGCCTTCCAGAAATCCAAATACATTACTATTACTGGTTCCCCATTAACCACCCTGTAAATCCTTAAGAATTTTACTCATAAGTTTGCCAAACAGCTAACTACCCAGCTAATTTGTCAAACACAATTTACGTTCCATAGAACCATATTGACTCAGTTTGATTGTCCTACAATTTTCAAAATGTCGTGCTATTACTCCTTACTAACTGATTCCAGCATTTTCCTGAAGACGTATTACTGACTATAATTTCCTGATTTCTGTCTCCATCCTTTCTTGAATAGCAGCATCACATTTTCAATTATCCAATCCCCTGGCAGCTTTCCAGGATCCAAGATCGTTTGGTAGAAGATAACCAACACATTCACTATCACTTCGTTAAGAGCCTAGGATGGAGACCAGTTACTTTAACTACTCGCTTCCTTTTTTTATGTACCTGTAGAAGCTCTTTCTGTCTGTTTTAATATTTTTGCTACTTTATTCTTATTTTCCATCTTCTCCCTCTTCATAATTTTTTAGTCACCCTTTGCTGCTTTCTTAAAATTTCCCAAACCTCAAGCCTAAAGCTAGTTTGAAACCATCATTACCTTCCTGATTTAGAACCATAGAACCATAGAACCATAGAACCATACAGCACAAAACAGGCCCTTCGGCCCACCGTGTCGTGCCGTCCATCAGACCACCCTCACACTACCTAACCCCTTCCTCCCGCATATCCCTCTATCTCACGTTCCTCCATATGCCTATCCAACAAGCTCTTGAATCTGTTCAATGTATCTGCCTCCACCACCACCCCAGGCAGTGCATTCCATGCACCAACCACTCTCTGGGTGAAAAACCTCCCCCTGACATCTCCCCTGAACCTCCCACCCATAACCTTAAAGCCATGCCCTCTCGTCTTGAGCATTGGTGCCCTGGGAAGGAGGCGCTGACTGTCTACTCTATCTATTCCTCTCAATATTTTATATACCTCTATCATGTCTCCTCTCATCCTTCTCCTTTCCAGTGAATAAAGCCCTAGCACCTTAAGCCTCTCCTCATATTCAATACCCTCCAATCCAGGCAGCATCCTGGTAAATCTCCTCTGCACCCTCTCCAACGCCTCCACATCCTTCCTATAATGAGGCGACCAGAACTGAACACAGTACTCTAAGTGTGGTCTAACTAGAGTTTTGTAAAGCTGCATCATAACCTCGCGGCTCTTTTTTAAAATAAAATGAGAATCCATTGAACACAGGACAAGAAAATGTTGATATGTAGAAAGAAGCCATCCTTCTGAGAAAACCCACCTTCCTCACTGGAGTATATATATGTTGCTGAGATTTATGGAACATCTCCTGAAGTGTCTGCCACTGCTGCCTTGTACCCTTGCATCATCTTTCCTAATCCTCTTTAGACCAGCTTTGTCTTCATGCCATTGTAATTGCCTTTATTTAAATTCAGGACATTAGTTTCAGACCCAAGTTCCTCAGGGGGAGAACAAGTTCCTCACCCTCAAACTGAATGTGAAATTCAACCAATGCTATGATTACTTGTTCCAACAGGATCCTTTACTATTAGATCATTAACTAATCCTGTCTCAACACGCAATATTAGATCTAAGATAGTCTGCTCCCTGACTGGTTCTTCAATGTTTTGCTCTAAGAAGCTATTTTGAAAAAACTTATCCTCATGGTGATCCTTGCCAATTTGATTTGTCCATTTTATATGATAATTAAAATTGCCGATGATTATTGCAGTTTCTTTATTACATCCCTTGTTATTTCTTGATTTATACAGAGTATCTTGCAATTACTATAGGGGGCCTATGTACTACTATCACCCATGACTTCTTACCCCTATTACTTCTTAACTCCACCCACCTGATGCTACATCTTGAGCTTCTGACCCTATATCACTCCTGACCACTGCAGTGAAATCTTTTATTAACACAGCTAACCCCACCTCCTTTTCCTCCCTGCCTATTCTTCTGAATACCAAATATTCATTCCCATCCTTGGTTTTGCTGGATTTGACTGTTTTAAGTAGTTTTTTAACGTGTATAGTGTTTAATACACCTCAAGTGGCTATACAAGGTATAACTGCTTTTCAGCTTATTGGTTCATCCATCAAGTAAATATGTGTTTTCTCGTTGGTTGGTTTGGCCACAGGTATCTAATAGGTTTCCTGATTAGACTATTGTTAGTTAAGGAGTATCTCTTATCTCAGGTATTAATAGGTGTCATTTTTTGTTAATCTCTCTCTTGCTATCTTCCCCACCAAAACCACCCCCCCCCCACCTCCCCCCCCCCCCCCCCCGCCAGCTCATCTTTAGTTCCTCTTGTCTCGGCTTGTCTCCCGGTAGTAAAGCTAGTGCCATGTGCTCTGTGACTGTTTCTTTGTTTTAAACTTTTCCAATAAAACTTTGTGAAGCACCACTCACTCCTGGACTCCTGAAAGAACCTGTGGATTTGAAAGTAACCGGATCCGACAGTTTCCTTACAATCATGACTCTGAAATGACGATGAGACGGTACCCATTTATTTGTATTTGTGCAACCAACTAATCTATCTTGTTATGAAAGCAGCATACATTTAGATAATGAACCTTTAGTCTGAGCTTATCATTTTTCCTTACTTTGATTCTATTTGCTGGTGCACTCTTACGCCTATATGCTCTGCCCCTTCCAGATATACTCTTGTTATCATTACTGTCACTGCCCTGAACTAATGCCTTTGCCTTCCTAATTATCCCTTCCATCTCAACTCTAGTCTTTTATTTCCAGCTTAGCTTTTCTCCCTTCTGGTGGTATCCCTACCGTCTCCCTGTCAAGCTTACTTAAACCTTCCACAAAGGTACTAGCAAACCGCTCCCTTCCCACCCCCACCGCCCAGCCAGGATATTGGTCCTGACCCTGTTAACATGCAAAGCTGGCTGCCAGCCTGGTTGTCAGCAGCATCACTGAACCTCTCACTCCATATTCGTGTCTTCTACCCAGCTGAGCTATTTCAGACATTACTTAATAATAGCTCCTCACTCTGGGAGAAGTCATTTGTTAAAAGCAGCTGTCAGTCAACTGTTATGACCCATATGATACTGTACTGAAATGCTGCAGAATTGAATTTACATGAGAAACTGTTTGAATTCTAATAAATACACTTTCGCTATTCAAAAGGAACATTATTCATACATCTTGATTATCCTTAGATAGGGACATCTAAAGCCTATGCATTTAAATAACTACTTTGCAATGATTGTACCTTAGCCCATTCATTGTGCAATAGAATTTTAAAATAAAATGAGAATCCATTGAACACAATGAACAACTTATTTTCAACAAGAAAATGTTGATGTGTAAAATCAAGCCTTTCTAACATCTTGCCACTGGTTTGAGAGGTACTTGAGAAAAAGGTTTTCAGCATGTAGTGCACTAAGCTCTCGATGAAATGATGCTTTGGAGGAAAAACAGTATGCTCAAATTTCAGCTGTATAGTTTAGAAAAATCTACAATTCAAGACTGAGGAGAAATCAATTTTTTTGTCAGGATCAGATCCATCTTCTTGGACATGAATAAAGATGAATTTTAACACTCAGCCCATACTTGGAATCTATGCTTTGTCTACATACAGCATTGTATATCTTCAGAATGCTGTCTGTTCTCAGTCTGTAGTGAAACCACTTGGCTTACTTGAACTGGAAAGCTCACACTGTGAATAATTGTTACGTTAATGAGTGGTGCTGTATGTTGCCATGTGTCTGGCACACTGCCTGGCCAGCCTTCTGTGATGCGCCTGAGTGCACCTTCTTTAGGAATTGCTGATCCATTGTTAAGTGTTGGATCTGGATCCTTATTAAAACAGTCATACACTTTAGGGAAGAAAGATATTCATATTGAAATAGAATCTGACCTCCTGAAGCTGATAAGTTGGCTGGGATACTTGGGATGTTCAAGCTCTTCTACACAAACGTGAGATAATATAACTTGATGTAAGTGTCAGAAGTAAGATAATTTAGCCCACTCAAGATCTTCTCTTTAGTACATTAACTCTCCTGTCTTAGCCTTGATGAACTGCTTGATATCTCATTGCAAATGTTTGTCACTCTTAGTGCAAAGAAGTTTTTTTGTGAAATCTGTTGCAAAGAACAGAAATGTGGAATATTGGGGAACTTTCCAAGTTTTGCTGAAGACTGTTTAGTATACAAGTTTTATCTGCCTTGTGTATGTAAGTGGCGCCGAGAAGGCTTTTCTCTCTCAAGCCCCTCCTTGAGCTACATAGAGGTAGATTTAAACAGAACACTTGCAATTTGTCCAGCCCAGGTATACCAGATTTCTACTAGAAATTGTGGATGCCTCACATTTTTGGCATTTCTATTCTACTTCCTTGTCTCTGTTCCTATAAACCTTTAGAAAATAGTCTCCTGGAGTTGCATTTATCCCCATATGTTATGAGACACAGTATGGGTAAAATTCTTATCATGGTAGGTGCTGATAAACCCCTTTACATTTTTTCTTGTATTTCAATATTAATTAACGTGTTCATTTGTTACTGTTGATGTAAAAGGAGTTTGTAAACACATGTCAAGTTTAAAATGAAGTGAAAAACAAAGTAATTCTACTTTCAAGGAAGCCAATTTCCCTTTGGATAGTTTTTGAGCAGACCATGTTCTAAAACAGTTGGGAGAACTCGCAGTTTTATTTATCTTTGTATCTCTTTACAGAGACAGCCAAGGGATTCATCATGAAGCTTTTGTTTTCTTGAACCAAAAAATATTTTTTATGTGAGCTGTTTTGCATTACTTTTTGACTCGGTTACAATCCTCTGGCCTTTGAATCGCAAGGTTATAGGTTGTATTCCAAAGGCTTGAGAGAGGACCACACAGTTTGATGTGCCATTTTGTTGGATGAGACATTAAAGTGAAATTGCATCCACCCTCTAAGGTGGATTGAAATTCTGCCATTGCAATACTCATAAAAAGTAAGGAAATACTTCCTGTGTTATGGCCGATATAAAAACTGGAAAACAACCTATCTGGTCATTACTTAGTTTTGGTGAGGCTTTGCTGTTTTTTCTTTGTTTTTGACATAACAAAGCCTTTCTTCAATGCTGTAGACTGTTAGAGTGAAGCAAATTTAAAGAGTAGGCTGAGCTTAGGAGGACTGTGGTCTTCAAGATCTCATGCTGTGCATGTCCCTAAACATATAAATCACAATTATTAGCACAAAATGTGCTTATAGTAGTGGCAAAGTTTTGTATTCTACCTCTGAAATTATCCTCTATTAAAAATCAATAGAATTGAATTTCGAGCAGAGCACATGTTGACATTACAGTATAACATGTTCAGTGCTGCCAGATGGGGATAAATATCCAGGTAGTAAATTCTGAGCACTTTTCCTCTTCAGCCTTGTTCCTTTGTATTATGTGGAACTTGGAAGCTGCACTTGGAATATTGTGTGCAGTTGTAGTTTCTACAATATAAGAAGGATGTGATGGTGCTGGAGAGAGTGCAGAGGAGATTCACCAGGATGTTGCCTGGATTGGAGGACTTTAGTTATGGGGAGAGATCAGACAGGCTGGGCTTGTTTTCCCTGGAGCAAAGGAGGCTGAGGGGTGACCTGATAGAAACGTAAAATTATAAGAGGCTGAGATAAGGTCAAGATCTTTTTCCCATGGTAGGGATATCAAACACAGGAGGGATTAGGATTAAGGTGTGAGATAAGTGATTTAAAGGGGACCTTGGAGAGAAGTTTTTTACACAGAGAGCAATTAGCATTTGGAGCACACTGTCAGCCAAGATGGTGGAATGAGATACAATGACAACTTTTAAGAGGCATTTTGACAGACACTTAAATAGGCAAGGCACTGAAGGATACTGTCCTAATGTGGGCAAATGAGATTAATGTAGATGGGCAAAATGGTCAACATGGATGTGGTGAGCCAAATGGTCTTTTTCTGTACTGTGCAAATCTATGACTCAATGAACCTTGCTCAAGTATATACGCATATTTCATAGGCTGTGGGTTAAAAAGACATACCTTCCTTGACACCAGCCAGTGACCAAGCAAAAAGACATAAACATAGCAGGAACAGCAAAAGGCTCTCCCATGTGCTGGTTAGTATTCATCTCGCTGCACTCACACAAAAAAAATCACCTTCACATTATCTCATATGTGGGATATTGGTGGGCACAAATTACAGTAAAACTCTGATAAAGCCCACATCAGGTTGTTTAGAAATCCTGACAAATTGGCATCTGGCTCACTCATTGCTCTGGAGTGTGAGCACAAGTAAGGCAGGGATTACAGAGCTGCGGGTTCAGAGTGAAGCTGGGGCCGGAATCTGGACTATGAGCAGCCGGAGCCAGGGTTAAGCGTTTGGAACATCAGGGGTCAGCGACATGGGTAGGTTGCCAGAATCTAGTATTCTTGGATATTTCCAACTCCCTTTAAACTCACCAGGTTCACAGGAATTTTTATTTACTACTGTGTAACATGTAAACATTGCAAAATGAAAATCTATTTAAATAAAGGAGTAGCATCCAGTAGTTTGGAAAATCTGCTAGTCCAGCATTCGCAAAGTCTCAAAGGCCCCCATATTATCGGAGTTTAACCACAGTTGTGAAAGTCACTGTATAAATGCAACTCTTCTTAATATTGTCATAATAAGAGATGATGGTGCTGGAATGTGGAGCATTTTTTGATGTTAGGAATCAAGTATCAGGATCAAATTGTCCTGCATCAGCTGCAAGCCAGCCAACTATGGCAAAAAGGTCCCTTTCATTGCATAGATTAACTGCAACTTCAGAAGATCACCTCTTTATTGTACCAATATCTTAATTCTACAGTTTCCGCACACAAGACTGCAAAACCCCACCAGGAATTGGAGGGTGACAGCAAAGACAGAAGATGTACCCCCATCAGTCTAGTTATGATTTATAGCCAGATAGCAAATGGATGATATACAAAGCTATTGCAGAGATCAGGTACATATTTCATGGACTGTAACTATGTTTTGAAGGCATTAAATACCCCAATAGGAAATACAGGAGCAACTTATTTACCAGAGAATGGTTAGCATGTGTAATTCAATGCTACAAGGTGTGGTAATGATGAATAGCATGGATGCATTTCAGGAGAAGCCAGGGAAGCCAATCAGTGTAATAAATATGGAAGCTTTTCATCATGTCATCATGCCATGTATGTGGGCTTTGATCAGGCCAAATGATCGCTGGATCACAGGATTACAGTGAAGGTTCTATACTTTGAAGCTTGGAAAAAGTCCAGGAGTACAAGCAGATTGCTGTGCAGAATTCAAGAGGCTTGCTGCAATGAATTGTATCCTTTGGAAGCTCTGTGTGACTCAGTCTATGTCACTACAAGACTGGTAAATAGTCAGTGATTCAAACTAAGAACAAGGGTAACATTGCATAAAAGGAAAAGCTTACAGTGTCAGCATTTTCTTACCTTCGATTTCTTCCACAGAGACAGGCAACTTCTGGCAAATCCATATTATGTAATGTTTCAACCCAAAGAGATTTCATTCACATGACATAATCCTTAATGTGTTACAGCTATGATTATTAACAACCATTACTACATAAGAAACATTTGTTACATCCTTCTATTCATAACAAAATAAGTCAAGCATCTGAAGTTGTTGATAGACTTGATTAGACCCGACAGAAGTTTATAAGATTATGAGAGGCATAGATATAGCTGGTATCTTTTTCCCAGGGTTGCAATGTATAATACAAGAGGGCATGTATATAAGGTGAGAAGGAGAAAAGTTCAAAGGAGATATGCCGGGCAAGTTATTGACACGGAGAGTGGTGGGTGCCTGGAATGTGCTGCCAGGGCTGGTAGTGGAGGCAAATACAATAAAAATGCATTTAAAAAGATCTTAGATAGGCACATGAATATGCAGAGATGGAGGGATATGAACATAGTGTTGGCAGAAGGGATTAGTTTAGTTAGGCTTTTAATTACCAGTTTAATTAGTTTGGCACAACATCTTGGGCCAAAGGGCCTGTTCCTGTGCTGTACTGTTCTATGTTCAAAGTAACCGTCAGGTTTCCTGTACTTTACCTGGGCACAAGGTGATAGTCCTGCAAGATCTGGTTCCCACTGGTCACTATTCTTCCAGAATCTCTCGTCAAGCTGTAGGGTTTGTGCACTAGTGGTGCACCCTCTATATCTACTCCTTCATGCAACTCTATTTGGAAGATCTCTCTTCCTGAACTGGCACTTGTTCCTCCGCTTTGTGCTCTCACGTGATCTGGGTTGTGGTGTGTTGCATGACACCATTGCCTTTTTCTACATTTGGCATTGGTCCGACGTTGGCTTCATCCTCACGGTCTCCACCTCCTCCAGATTTCTCAAATGAGTCATTGAACCAGAAGTGGAGGATAAAGTTTGTTCGTACAGCAATACAGTGTGCCAACAAACAACCTGCTGGTGGAACTCAGCGGCTGAGCAGTGTCTGTAGGGGGGAAAGGAATTATTGACGTTTTGGGTCGAAACCCTGCATCAGGACCAATACCTAAACGCCAGCAATTCCTTTCCTCCCACAGATGCTGCTCGACCTGCAGATTGTTTGTTGCTCCAAGTTCCAGCGTCAGCAGTCTCTTGCGTCTGCAATACAGTGTGCCATGCTTCTTTATATAGGCTAGTCCACTCATTTATTTCCAAAATTACTCTTGTCCCAGCTGCCAGGACAGGTAAAAGAAACAGCTTGGAAATAGTTTTCAATCTGACTTTTTCTTCTATCAGAAATAGTTGAGGAAGCTCATATCCCAGTCCTGGTGTCTAAACACATAATTTTTGGCTACCTTTATCAAGAAAATCCACAGATGTTGTAATGTAAGTTATAAATTTACATTTACAGTGTATATTGGGTGACACTGAAATAGCCATTGACAAGCTACATGTTGTTCTGTCCTTATATGCCTATTCTCATCATAAAATCACTGAAACAAGTTGGTGGCCACTGATCTGCGGTATGTAATCCATTAGATCTGTTTAAAGGTAAACGTATACTCACAGCAGCTGGACTCACACATTGTAGACTAATTGAGGCCAACGGTACTTCTGATGATCTTTATTTTGGCACACAAATTTATTGATAGAGATATTCACATGTTTTCATTACGAAGGTCATAAGGTAAAGATTGGTAAAATCAGACAAGATTCTGAATATTAAGAGGCTTTCACATACCAGTAAGACTTTGTTAATTTTCAAAGATGAGTTTCCAAGGACAGAGAAAGGTGGATCAATATAAACAACCAAACTTGAACAATAATTGTATGGGCTGTCAATACCAGTGCCTGCATACTTTCCCGCTGAATTATTTGGGGAAACAATGTGCCAAAGACCTTGAAATGCATTGCTGTTCTATCTGAATAAAGAAAAACAACCAGAGCACATTGTATCTTGCAATCATTTGAACTAGCTGCCTGACTTTCACCCACATTGTGTGGAATCCAAACAGGGCAGGTATTGTTCCTTTCTGGGCTTTGAGGACTCAATTTTTTTGCTCGCTATTCTTTGTGAGCAGGCAAAGAAAGGTCTGGACCTTCATAATGTATTCACATCTCGTCCACTTGCTTTGTCCCCCACACTCCAGCCTTTATACTGACAGACAACTCTCTCAATGAATTCCCGTAGGAATAAATGAGCAATCCCACCCTCATCAGACTCTCACCTTGGTTTGGAACGTTTTTATCTTAAATACTTCAATATTTTTTGACAGTCTTCAACTATGTCACTTTTTTCTCAACATATACCTTCTTAAATAGAAACTGCCCTGAATAAGAATTGTGACCATATCGGAAATTATCTACTGTTTTATTGGCAGGGAAACCTTTTTTGCATTTTTATGTAATTCCACCTAGGAAACAGATAGAAATTGTAATCTGTCATTTTTTTTACCTATCACAGTTTCATCTTCATGAATTCTGTCATGATTAACAGGTAATTCACATGAGGTGAAATGAGTATACTCCTCAGTGCAGTTTCATTGATGTTAGTATCTGCTAGAGTACGATTCAAGTAAGTAATTAGTTTTACACTGTTTCTATGATTAGCATCTTATCCTGAAGTTTGCACTGTAAGCCAGGCAGTGCCAAATAATGTGCCACCTGCGTTTGTGTAATATAATAAAGGGTACATTGTATATGTGTATTTCGCTTAGACAAAAGAACAGCAACTTGCTTCATTCTCTGAATTCTTGTGTGGGGGCTGTAGGAGAAACAAGCAATCTGCTTCAAGCAACCAAGGCTCTTTGCATAGAAATGTGGGCATGTTTAACAGCTTCTAGGTGAAATCTGCTTTCTAGGCTAAATGCTTAACTATTAAAAATACTTATTTGACAGCTGAGTTTCTATCTGTCTTGACCAAGCAGAACTAGTGTATTAGTTCAGTAACTCGCTCATGAATCAAAGTACTTTTTGGTTAACGATGGTGTTAGAGGCAAAATCATCCCACTTAATGGCAATTCTCTGAATGGACTCATTCATGTAGATGTCAAAAGAGGAGAGAGACTGAATGGTGGCTGAACCTCGGAGGCAGGGCAGAAATTTTTAAGGCTAAGCGGGGGAAAAGACCTCTGCAACACTGTGATGAAAGTTGTACTAAAAAGTATTTACTGGTCATCAGAGGATTCTATACTGCTGATCTACATACGACATGAATGAGAGCAGAAGAAATAAAAGCAAGAGTAGACTGTGTGACCTCTTGAACCTTCTCCATCATTCGAGAAGCTCATGGATGATCTGATTTTGCCCTCAGCTCCGCTTGTTCGCACACATTTACACCATGAGCTTTGATGTGGCACCTTAGCAAATGCCTTCTAGAAATTCAAACACACTACATCCACTGGTTTGCCTCCTCGTTACATCTTCAAGAGCTCTGAGAAATTTGTCAACACAGATTCTCTTTCATAAAGCAGTGTTTGCTCTGCTTGATTGTCTCATGATTTTCTAAATGTCCCACAAATACTTCCTTAAAAATATATTCCAGAGTTTTTAATAACGACTTACCTTAGGTCAACTGGCCAAGTGTTTCCTTCTTTCTCTCCGTCTCATTTCTGGAGTAGGCACGTCAAATCTGTGTTTTCCCAGACCACTGGAACTTCTCCACAGTTTTGGATATCTTAGAAGATTACATCCGATGCATACACTATCTCTACAGTCACTTCCTTCAAAACTCTTGGATGCAGACCACTGGGTCCAGGGACCTTGTCACCTTTAGCCCCATTAGTTTGCCTTGTACTTTTTCTTTAGCAATTATGATTAATTTCTTTCTTTCCCCTTGCTCCTGGATTTTCTACTATTATTGGGATGCTTTTAGTATATTTTACCATGATTGAATATTCGTGTAAAGTTTCTGCCATTTCACCTGTCTCATCCTCTAAAGGAGTAATATTTACCTTAGGGTCTCATTTCCTTTTTATTTACTGGTAAAAGCTTTACTGTCTATCTCATTCTTGTAATCAGCTCTCTCCTTTTTTTTTTGGTCACCTTTTCCTTGATTCTAAAATTTTCCCAATCTTTTGACCTGCCACTAATCTTGACAACATTTTATGCCTTTCCTTTCAATTTGATACCATCCTTAACATCCTTAGCTAGTCACAGATGGTGAACATTTCTCATGGAGTATTTAATTCTCCAAGGAATATATCTTAATTGAGAATTATGAAATATTTCCTTATTTGTTTGCCACTATTTATCTATCATCTTACCTTTCAGTCTATTTCTCCAAGTCCGCTTTGGCCAACCGGGACATTCTCTCTTCTCTCCTCTTCTATCGGGTAGAAGATACAGGAGCCTGAGGGAAGGTACCACCAGACTTAAGGACAGCTTCTACCCCACTGTGATAAGACTATTGAACGGTTCCCTTGTACGATGAGATGAACTATGACCTCACGATCTACCTTGTTGTGACCTTGCACCTTATTGCACTGCACTTTCTCTGTAGCTGTGAAACTTTACTCTGTGCTGTTATTGTTTTTACCTGTATTACATCAATGGACTCTGTACTAACTCAATGTAACTGCACGGTGTAATGAATTGACCTGTACGATCACTATGCAACACAAGTTTTTCACTGTACCTCAGTACAAGTGCCAATAATAAACCAATACCAATACCATTTCATTCTGATCATCTTTATGTAAGACACTAGTTCAGACCTATGTTTCTCACTCACAAACTCAACATGAAATTCTATCATGTTATGATCAATGTGCCCCAGAGGATCCTTCACTATGAAATGATTACTTAATCCAGTCTAAAATATTCACTGATTGTTTAAAGAAACTATTCTAAAGGCACTCTGTCAATTCCTCTTCAAAATAATATTAATACTTTGATTTGCCCAATCTATATGAAGATTAGAGTCTCTCATGATTATTGTAGTAATTTTCTTACAAGCCCCCATCTTGTCTTGGTTTATGATTTCTTTAGCAATGTTATGGGGCCGATAGATTACTATCACCACTGACTTCATAGTCATCCTATGTTTTACCTCCCCAAAACTACACCTTCCTCTTTTGGGCCTAGTTTATTTCTTATTATTGTTCTGATCTCATCCTTTATTGACAAAGCTACCCCACTTCTCTTCCTTTCAACTGCTCCAGAATATTGGGTTCTCACCCTCAGTCACATGACAACCATGTCTCTGTAACGGCGAACAGATTACATCCACTTATTTCTATTTGTGCCATCAATTTATCGATCTGCTTACAAATACTGTTTGAATTCAGATAAAGAGCCTTTTATTCTGTCTAACCATTTTCCCCCCTAAGACCCTCCCTGCAGGTGCTCCCTTACGTTGTTCTCCTCTGCTCCTTCCTGTCACATTCTGGTTATCACTACCCTGCATGATCACATTGTCCTGTCTCTTTAACTTTCCAAGCTCCCCCTCACCTGACTGTACTTCCCTCCACAGCTATTACTTAGCTTAAAGCCTTCTCTATATTTCTTGTTATTTGATTTACTAGGACATTGGTCTTCAGGCAAGCAACATAATGGGGCAGATCCCTCATTCCCCTGTCTAAGCAGTAGAGTAACATAAATTGAAAGCAACTTCTCCTGCACCAATCTATGAGCCACACATTCAACTCACTGACTTATGGACTAATACCAATTTGTATCGGTTCTGGCAGCTATCCACCCTTGTGATTATTACCTGGCTATTCATATCTCCTTCAACAGAAAGAGTAACGGTCGATCGGCGTGGGGAGAGAGAGATAGGATAGGGAGGAGGCAGCAAAAATGTTAAACATAAAGTATTTTCTGTCAAAGTTCATGTCTCATTTCACTTCCCCTTTACAAAATAAGCAGAATTTTATGCACTGTGGATTCGTTTTGAGTAGAGTACAATCTGTTAAAGATGTCATTATACTTCTGATGACTAAAGACAGGCTGGGTGCATGGAAAGAAGGTCACCCTCTTCTTTAAAGAGACCTAAGTAGAATTAGTTTTGGCAGCCTCCACCCCATTCCCATCAACAATACCAGCGTAGCACAGAGCTGCCCATTATTGAGCACTAATTTGGCAATCGCATGAAAGGAGTTTGTGAATGACTGAAGAGCATGCTTCTGCTTCAGTTTGTCTCTTTCTTTTCCCATCGGAATCTTGGATACCAGAGCAAAATATCTGCATTTTTAATTTATTTATGATCTAATGATGCTTAGCCCCATGACTGGGATTTATGGAATAAATCCACACATTTTACACTCTGGGGAGAGGAGCTACACTAGAAAGAAGTGTGTATCAGACTGGAGTCTCCTCTGCCCTCTACTTATAAATGGGGCAGCAAGTTGATTACCACCAACTGTGCAAAGGTCCTTTCTAGGGATTTTTTAGCAACTGACACCAAACAGAATTCCTTATTCTGCAGTGAAATGCTGTTATTTTAGGTTGAGAGATTATAGCAACCTTAACGTAACAGATGACGCTAAGATCTCCTTTCTTTTCTCACTACCCTTCCTTGCTACAAGCTAAACCCAGCGCTATGGTCATGTCCATGAGTTGTCAATCGAGTAGTGGATTGACCATCAACAGTCCCATGAGAAACAACTTCCTGTGAACGACCAGTTCACATCACTGACTGCAGCCCTTGTCACAGTGGAGCCCCTGCAACTGTATAGCCTCTGTCACAGTGTAGCCCCTGTAACAATATAGTCCCTGTCCCATTGTAGCCCCTGTCACAGTAGAGTTCCTATTTCAGTGCCTCACCTGCTGACTTTCTCCAGGGTGAGCCAAATTCCCCTCGCTTGACTGCAACCCCTATATATCAGCTGTTATTACAATTTTAATGTTATTATGTCATAATTTTAAATTACACACCAGGAGATCAAATGCAGTTTCAGTAGTTACAATCGGGTACGTTTCAGTAGTTACAATCGGGAAATAAAATCTATTAAAGCATGATAGGAAGGGGAACTACAGCTTTTCAGACACAAACTACACAGCACCAGCTCAGTCTTCCAGCACCATTACTATAATCACAGTCAGCCACTCTTCTGCCAGGTATAGTTACTGCATGGATTGGAAAAAAGGGTCCCGAGAGCACAGCTCCCCAAGGGAAGTATTCATGTTAACATGTGACTACACTAATCCCATGCAGGGTTTCTTTTTTTTAAAAAAAAGTGTGCTTATTTAGTAGTTCAGTGAGCTATCCAGTGAACAAGTGAACCCTGCAGACCAAGGAGGTGCTGGATTTGACCACCAGTTCTGACTTCATACACTGTTTAATTAATCACTTCTGCACCGAGTCCAAATTTTTCATATTTGTGTATAAATCTCTCCAATGACCTCACACCTGCATTTGTAACATCTCCCAGATCAACAACCATCTGCTCCACCGATTCTGGTATTATATGTCACCCTCACTCCTTTTGTATCTTGCAGTGTGAGATTCTCTTCCTCAACCCAAATGCCAATTCGCTTCTTTTTCTTTAAGACCTTCCTTCAATCTATTGTATTTTCCAAACTTCTGCTCTCATTTTTTTTAACATTATCTTCTTTAGTTTGCCATCTATTTTAGTTTTGATTAAATCCTTTTAATCCCCTTCACCTGTTTTTCTGCACCAAAGCTGCTGCATTAATGCAGGGACCTTGTTCTGTTGTTGTTATCTATTTGTTTATTTAAGCATTCTGACACTGTTGATAAAATTAGCTTCAGTACGGGAATGATTGGAGGAAAAACTAGCTTGGTTTCCAGTGACAATTCCTGGTGAAAGTGCCTTTTTGTGAGGGTCAGGTAAGGTTGACATTGGACCTGTCCATGAAGTATCCTGTTATTCAGTAGATGTCAATGTTCAGATATACTACCTGGGTGCAGTATCAGAGAGTGTCTGGAGGTTATGAACCACTAACAAGTAGCCAACACCCAGGGAGAGCAAAACCCCAGGCTCCTTTTCAGAAACAATGCTCTTGAGTCAAGCCAGAGACTAGATACTGGTCACAAGGTGTCAGCACAAAGAACCCACTGGTACTGTAAGGCCACGTCATGCGCATTCCAGCTGTTTTCACTGAGCTAACAAACACAGCTGTAGCTGAAGACTCTACACAATGCCACGTTTGTTAACAGCTGCCATTTAGCAACCACTTATTCTGCCACATGATACGAGAAATGCAATCTATTTTCTAGTAGTGGGTTGCAGTGGAGGGGGCCAGCGGCTAAAGGGATAAAGTCATTGAGTCATAGAGCAACAGCAGTGGTTGGAGAGTCACTAGTCAGCTGCTTAAAAAGTACCACAGCTAACAATGAGGGACTTTTAACTCCCATGCAATGGGCAGAAATTGGGGTCGGTTAGATTGGTGAAAATGTGAACTGCAACCCTGGCTCACTGCAAGCATGCTTACTTATGGTTTGAACACAGCAGGTGTGAAGTGAGCTGAGTAAACAGGTCTGGAGTGACAACCATTGATTACAATATTTAATGAGCCTCATTGGTCCAGTGCTAGGAACCTGATGAAGCTAGCAGCTGTGGACCAGGATCCCTGGAGCAGGGAAAAACCTGCAACTGAAGGCAGGCAGATCCAGGAGGTAACAGGTGTTTTTCCCATTCCCTCAACCCAACCCATGACAACAATCTCCTTAAAATTGGCATCCCTCTGATCTTTCTCTCCTGTAGTCTCCAGAACCAGTTGAATTATTCCCCTCGACCTCTCCTCTTGCTATCTTTGTCCCCCTGGTGTCACTTGTGTTCTCTCCCTTTTCCTCATTGCCAAACCCCAAGCTCCAGCTCCCAATTTCCAATTGGCAAAGACCTACCCCAGCAAGTCCTGCCAATCTACAGTCAGCCAGCATTCAAGTTATCCCAGTGAACATGTTTAAAATATGCTCATGAGGACTCGCCATTTGGATTTGTGTGGTCCTCACCGCTGTCCCAATACTTCTGTGTTCCTGGATGCAAAGATTTGCCCCAATTCCATAAACATTACTCGCTGTGGGGCTGATGCTCTTAATAATGTCATTTATACCAGATTTCTCAAATGATAGGACTGAAATTCCATGGGAATTCTTCAGCAGAAATCCCTGAAATATCCAGGAACTGTCATAAAAATCTGCAACTCCTTCTCTGAGTTTTCCATTGGTGTCTTACAGTGCTGAAGATTAAGATTAAGATATCTTTATTAGTCACATGAACATAGAAACACACACTGAAATGTATCTTTTGTGTAGAGTGTTCCGGGGGCAGCCCACAACTGTCGCCATGCTTTTGGCGCCAACCTAGCATGCCCACAACTTCCTAACCCATACGTCTTTGGAACATGGGAGGAAACCAGAGCACCCGGAGGAAACCCACGCAGACACGGGGAGAACGTACAGACTCCTTACGGACAGCAGCCGGAATTGAACCCGGGTCAATGGTGCTGTAATAGCTTTATGCTAACCGCTACACTACCGTGCCTGCCCTGGCACCAGTAGAGCTACTTCTTCAGTGGCCCAGGTTCAATCTGGACCTCCAGTGCTCACCCTGTGACTGTTTCCTCCAGATGCCCACGGTTTCCTCCCACACCTCAAAGGCGTACAGGTTGGTAAGTTAATTGGCCAATGTAAATTGCTCCTGTTCTAAGTGGGCAGTAGAACTTTTGGGGACATGGCGAGAATAGGTTACGAGGATATGGGTGAATGGGATTGGTCTATGAGATGGTATAGAATCGTGGGCTGAATGACCTCCTTCTGTGTTGTAAGGGAACATGGAAAAATGGTGCAGGAAACTGGGAGAATCTCAATGGAATTTCAAGGCCTTGACCTTAATGCATAAGTCTTCTGCTGACATATGCATGAGTACATTTAACATGTATAATGGCTCCATTCACATCATCTTGCATGGTTGCACACATCAACCTCACTTAATTTCAGGGGTCACGCATGCCATGGTGAACATACCTGTGCTGTTTGATGTAATGTCTGCACTCTTAGGGCAACATCTGCTGTTGTAAGCCATTGTACAGTCCGTGCTAATCTGTCTGGAACAGTTGTGAGACAGGGTGGGCACCCCAGTTCTCTGATGATGACTTTGAAACAAAGGCAATACCACAGAGGGAGGATCAGGTACTCACAACAGCACCATAGAAACACAGAAGGTCTCACCCTTCTAGCAAATCAGGAATCGGATCTGACCCTATTGATTTCTGCGATTACTCACCTCCCTCAGCCCGAGAAAGGTGTGAGTAATGGTCTACTGAATGGGTGGAACTGTGTTCTTCTGTCACAGCTTGGTTCCTTAATGTTGGCCCACATCGTTTCTTTGAGCTGCATTTGTGGACCAATGTAGAGGTGTTGATGATAAGTACATGCTGCAGAATGATTGGCATCACTGCTACAAGCCCAGGGTACTAGATGTATGTGTGTATTATGCAAAGAATCATGTGATCCCAAATTCATCGTATGCACTAAGCATGCTGTAATGTACCAATCATGTTTAGTGGACAATTCCATTCCATCAGAAGTCAATACTTGCGAAGGTCAGTAGATGAATGTTCAGTTTTAAAAATTAACACACAAGCAAAGGACCTGCCAACGATTCTTGCAAAAACTTCCCTGCCAATATTGTCAATTGGGAGACCCTAGGGAAAAGCTAATTAAGTCAAGTCTCTGGCACTTTCACCCATCAACTCCTGTGCTATATGCGTTGTGGATCTTAAGACCGGTCTTTCACCAAATGTCCCACCTAATTCCAAGGGCAGGCTTTTTCACATTAAAGAGTCTATTGCACAGGGGCCAAATTACCATCTTAATTCCTCATTGATTTCATCAGTAGTTAAATGATTTGGATTTGGGAATAGAATACAGTTCCCAAAATGGAGACAATCAGTCGGAGGCTGTGCCATGGGTCCTGATCTGTTCTGTGGCCAGGGGAAGAGAAGAAATCTGCTGAATTCATAGCCACTCATTCATCTTCAACAGAGGAGAAGGAAGGCGGATGGGGAGGTGAGAGAAAAATGATGGTATATAAAAACCTAATCAACAAGAGAAAAATAAGTGACGACTTTAACCCCTTCACTTAAGTAATATGTCCATTCCCAGTTACAATCAGTATTACGTATCAGGGTTGCTGTTTAAATGTTGTGAAAGCAGCAATATTAAAATGCAAGAAATGTGCTCAGATCCAATGTGATTAACACCGACCTTTAATTCAGCTTTAGAGCTCGTAATTCCCTGTGAGACTATGTGCATCACCTGATGGTGTTGATCTTCAGTAAAGACATTGCACCAGCTTCTCACTGTCTTTGATCAGTATAATTTCAGGGTTGGTTTCATCCCATCAGTGTAGTCACCAAGTTATTGTGTGATGAATGCACGGTATTAGAGCCAGAAGAACGCAACATTTCTGTAAATTAATCTCTGGGAATAGATTACATTCCAACACTATTTAATTTTTCATTTGTTTGTTCAATGCTGATCTTCCTGTTTATTCCCCTCTGAGTACCTCGTGGCTCCATTGTTCACGTCTGATTCTGTAACTGTTCATTGATTTTGTGCAGCAACTTGATTCGAATTTGTCCAATGTGAATTGCCTTGTTATCCTGCTTACGTTATCAATTATGTCTGACCTCTTTTCTCATAGGTAATTCTCCTTGCTGTACCTCAGTTTTTTTTTTGAGATGCAGTGGGAGGAGCGAGGATGGAGTGAATTGGAGCAGATTTCTGGACTGTAGCTAGTAAAGTCAGAGCAAACAAAATCAAAAGGGCAAAGGGTTGCTTCTTTCTCCTTCTTTTGGAACGATGTCAAAATGCTTTGTTTTGGAGCACATTCGAGAAAATGAAAATATTCCGTGGATTTGCCACAGTTATATCCATATATCCCATGTCCAAAAAGGTGGAAAATGTATAAGGTGAAATTTGTAATAACAGGAAAAACTGGAAATTACATGGCATATCACTAAATCTTACTTCATTCTCAGTTTCATCATTAAATAATTTGGACTTGGCAACGGAGGATCAGAGGGATCTTGGGGTCCGAGTCCATAGGACGCTCAAAGCGGCTGCGCAGGTTGACTCTGTGGTTAAGAAGGCATGTGGTGTATTGTCCTTCATCAGTCGGGGTATTGAATTTAGGAGCCGAGAGGTATTGTTGCAGCCATATAGGTCCATGGTCAGACCCCACTTGGAGCAATGTGCTCAGTTCTGGTCGCCTCACTACAGGAAGGATGTGGAAGCCATGGAAAGGATGCAGAGGAGATTTACTAGGATGCTGCCTGGAATGTGGAGCATGCCTTATGAAAGCAGGTTGAGGGAACTCGGCCTTTTCTCCTCGGAGCAACGGAGGATGAGGGGGGACCTGATAGAGGTATATAAGATGATGAGAGGTATTGATCGGGTAGATAGTTAGAGGCTTTTCCCCAGGGCTGAAATGGTGGCCACAAGAGGACATAGGTTTAAGGTGCTGGGGAGAGGAGATGTCAGGGGTAAGTTTTTTTAGTCAGAGAGTGGTGTGGGCGTGGAATGGGCTGCCGACAACGGTGGTGGAGGCGGATACAATAGGGTCTTTTAAGAGACTGTTGGATAGGTACATGGAGCTGAGAAAAATGGAGGGCTATGGGTAAACCTAGTAATTTCTAGGGTAGGGACGTGTTCGGCACAGCTTTGTGGGCCGAAGGGCCTGAATTGTGCTGTAGTTTTTCTATATTCTCTGTTCTACTTTCAAAATTTGCTGACAGCAAAGTACAGAAAGATGCTAATTATCTTGCAGAATGGGTATGTGGTTGTCAATTGGATATCAGCTTAGGTAAATGTAAAGTGGAACAATTTGATAGAAAGATTAAGGAACCCACTTACATCGTGGAAAGTAGTTTAAATAGGAAGAGGAACAGCTGGATCTGGGAGTACAACTACATGAATAACGAAAAATGCAGGTTTAATATTGCAGATGGTGTCATCCAGTTGCCTCTTAATTGTCCATCCTATACCCAGCGCTAGAGTGTCTTTGTCCTATACTGTTCCAGCAAAGCACAATGCGAGCTTGAGAGACAACATGTCATCTTCCAACTTGGCGTGGGAGGACTCAGCAGTGAATTCAAAACTTCCAGATCATCAACCATCCCAGGCTTGTATCTCATGCTTTTATCTCTTCTTCTGGTATTTCAGATTCCATTCCCTTCCTCCTATATACACCTCCTCCAGACACACATTTATCATCCTGCTTCAGCTGAAATTGCCATCACCGTCTCATTCAAAGTGAAATATCACATTTTCTTTTTAAATGGGCCATTCAGCCCATCAAGTGTATGCCATCTTTTAGACCAATCCCAAGAATCCCATTCCCCCGCTTATTTCCCAGTAACCTATGCTCTCACACATACCATTGACATCCCCTGATTCTCCTACCAGTCACCTACAAATGGGCCATTTTACAGTAGTTAATTAACCAAGCAATCACCACATGGGAGACAACCGGAGATCCCGAGGAAACTCACATTGTCTCAGCGGGAACATGCAAACTCCACACAGACAGCACTGGAGGTCAGAATTGAACCCAGGCCACTGGAGCTGTGAGGCAGTTGCATTACCTACAGCACCACAGTGCTGCCCTAATAGGACAAGTGAGATGCTGGGTGTCCTAGTGCATGATTCACAGAAGGTCAATATGCAGGAAAGCAAACAGAATGTTATTAATTATTTCTCTGGGATTTCAATACATAAATGAGGAGGTTATACTTCAATTATATAGGGCATTGTTGAGACCACATCTAGAGTACAGTGCACAGTTTAGGGCTCACCTTTAAGGAAAGTTGTTAATGCACTGCAAGCAGTTCAAAGAATATTTCACTTGATTAATACCTAGAATGTTGCCATATGAGTAAAGGTTGGACAGTCTGGATGAGTATCCATCAGAGTTAAAAAAGTGAGAGAGGACTTGATTGAAACATAGAAGATCCTATGGGGGTCTTCACAGGGTAGATGGGAAGAGAATGTCTCCTCTTGTGGGGGAATCTAGAACTAGATGTCACTGTTTAAAATTAAGGGGTCTCACACTTAAGACAGGACTGAGGAATCTTATTGAATGTCAGAACAGGCTTGAGTAGCTAAGTGGCCTAACTCGTCCTAATTTGTATGTTCATATTCAGTCTTTCCTTGTGTCCACCCAATCACAGACCTCATCTTTTGTTCTCTTCACCCCTACCACATCTTGCCAGAACTTAATACTTACTTAATTGCTAAACTCTCTCTGTTCTGATGAAAATATATGCTGTCACTGAGTATTTCCAGCACTTTTTCCTTTTATACCAAAAGCAGCAATGCAGCCACAGAGAAAGAATATAAATCTCTAGAGAGTTAGCATGGAAAACTGGAAGGTTATGGTCATCCTATATAAAACTTCGGTTAGCTCACACTTGGAGTATTGTGAGCAATATTATTGTAAACATACAGGGGTAGTGAAAATTTGCAAACAGAAGTACAAGGATGATATTTAAAATGAAAGTTTACACCTAAAAGGAAAGATTGAACTAGATTGTAAACAGCCACGAGGAGTGGCAGAATGAAAGCGAAATGTTCTTGCAAAACCCATGCCCCTGTTCTCCTGAACAAAGCCTACCCAGACCTCTAACCCACCACCACAACCCCACACTCCCCCATTGACCCCTCCAACCAACCTTGCTTATAGCACGGAAAGAAATGCTTGAAGTGAAGCCAGGGAAAGCGTCAAGGTATTTGGGAAGAAAAGTCTGCTGGGTTTGAGCAGAGTGAATGAAGCCATTGATTATTATGTCATTTCAATGAATTGTATAGTTTCCCAAGACATGATCAATCTCATTGAACTTTGTGCATAGACAGGTATTGTCTCTGGGAGGAAATCAGGGTAGATCCCTGTCAGGCATGTGATGAAGCTTCAGTAAGACACAGTCGAGGAAGTTGTGTTGTTTTGCTCCTATTTCCAGAAGACTACAGAGATCAACTTTAGTAGGAGGTGTGTAAGTACAGTAGAAAAATATCAGGATATGTAAGGGAAATGAGTAGCAAGTTTTGTGAGATTAATGGAATCTTAGGAATGACAGTTATAATGCACCAGAGTTCTACTAATTAAAAGGAGTGCGAGTAGTGGTAATACACATCACTCCTAATCTTATAAATGCGCTGTAACTGATTGTAGCTGACAGGCGATCTCACTATTACTGTCAACGTTGATTCATCTACTACATTATTAAATGCCTTCTTAATGAGTTTTCAATGTCAATGATTTATGATAACAATTTTTGGAATGATGCATGAATATGTGCAAGAGACTTCATGAGTGCAAAGCATCATCTTGTCAGGTTTGTGTCTATCAGGACAGAACGATTCATAATGCCTTTTATGACTTGATGAAACTACGCACATAAATGGCATTCTGGTATCATTACTTCAGACAAATGTTAATTGGTGAAGCAAAGGATGTTACAGTCTGGCAGAAAGAATGATTGTGCACTTTAAAAGTAAACGAGTCTGAGTGGGAGCATGTGCAGAAGCAAAATTACCAGATGCAATAATTACTTTGGGTGACTACTGTGACTAAGCACATCATTTTCACTGGTGGTTAAATCAAACTGCACAACATTTCCATCCTGGGTCCATTAATGCAACCCTGTGGTCTTCCAAAATCCACTTTTGTGTTTAGAGTCCTTCAGTCTCGACATAGTAATGGAATGCTTGCGTGAAGCACATAAGAATCAATTTCAACAAATGATATGAAACCAAATACTGTAGCATACTGTTTATCATCTACAAAAAAGATATTAATATTATTCTTAACTGCACAATAATACCAACAATTCATCCATTGATTGGTTTAGATATTCAGTATAATTAAGAGTATTTTATATAATATTAGTAATTTACAAAGAATGAGCAGAATTCTGTCTCCAACTTCCCAACTGAAATCTTCTTCTGAAAATCATAAATGAGAGAGAGTAACGAAAGAATATTAAATCAGATTGTTACACCACTAAAAGTCTGACTTTGTCAATACTTAGGTGCTGTCAAAGGCCTTTTCATTCACCAGAGGACTTCAGTATATCAACGCTCAGATGTGAGTGATTCCCAGTAGTTCATTGCTCAATTATCAAGGAAGTTCAGTATATTCCTTTCAGAATTGAGGGCTATCAATTCTGTAAGACCTTTACACTTAAATGAAAGGTAATGGTTTAGATGTAGCATTAGTGAAACTGTCAGATTTTCCTGTCGTTACATGACCAAATGACAGCAATGTTTGGATTTTACACAGGTAAGGTTCAATGTAGAAAATCAGAAGCACAACATACATTGATGAAGTCTTCGCAAGTGGGAACCTTCCTCAGATGTGTGAACTGACAAGAAGTTCAACCCTTCAAGCACTCTTTTAAGCCTTGTTCATTAAGGTGCAACTGAGTTTTTAATGGAGCCCTAAGCTATAATCACTGCTTTACAGTGACATTACAGATGACATTACAGTTGCTGAATGCCAAAGAATTCTGTGGCAGTCACCCAAAGGTAACCAGAAATTAATGTGAGGAAAGGGGAAGTCCAGGGATTTGGAGCTTGCTTATATTTGTGGGGAGGCATCTTCGTGGTCAGGAGCATGTGCCGTCATTACATTGAGAGCAGACTCCAAAACAATATATTCGGTAAATGCCAGTGCAGTTTTGCTGCTGTAATTTTTGTAGACCTCTGCATCCATCAGAATCCTGGTTTAATTCCTTACATATCATTACATGTAGTTACCACTGAACCTTGGGAAAATGTCTTTAACCTTACTTGCAGTAACTCTCCATGAAAAGTGTTAGACCAGCAGAAAAACTCCCAAATTTGTCAGTAATACTTACTCTTTCTATTATGAAGAAAATCATGCTTTCACTTTCAAAAGAAACAATGCTTCAAACAAAAGTTGTTTTTGCTACAGAAATTCCAGCAAACTATTTGAGCAGTAATGCTTTCAGTGTCATCACAAGATTAACTCTTAATGTCGGATTTATGGAAGACCAGTAGATTAGTGTGCATAGAAGCTCTGACTCAGAGGGCACACACAGGGGAGGTTACTGATAGCAGCCATTCAAAGGATATTTTTACATACCAATCCAAGGCATGGGGTGAGTATACACTATGGCTTGTTATGTAAGCTTTCTGTTTGTGTTCATCATAGGAACTGAATTTAACATAGAGCCTCAAGTAAATCTAATCTACTTTGTAATATTTTGAAGTTAATCTCTACCCAAGAGACATTTGATTACCTTGGAGTCGGGATTCCCAGTGACCGAACATCCCTTACTCTAATCTTATTAAATTTACTGTCAACATTAAACTGGGAGATTATTGGAGGAAATTTGCAAAACATTTTTGTTAATAAGGCACAGTAAGGCATAACACACACACACACACACACACACAGCAATCTAATTAAAAAGTCAATAACACACTATCACACTTTGCTCAAATGTGGCTTAGAATATGGTTTGTGTGGTGACACAAAAAATCTTGACCTGCTGAGTTCCTCCAGCACTTTTTGTGCCTTGTTGGTTTGTGTGGTATTGTTTTCTCTCTCGCCACAATCCCTGTCTGATTGGAATTTTTATGGTGATTTGTGATCACAATATTATAGTAATCTTTCACTACTCACCAAATTGAACGACACAGTTCTGTGTGCACTATGCACTCATACTGAAGGTAGACAGAATGGCCATTGGTGATTTCACACCTCAAGTAACACTGCCTTGGCAGATGTTCCACAGAAAGTGGCTGTACATTGGCACCAGATGTAGAATCAGACCTCAGTCATCAGACATTATATTGGGGTTTGGTTCTCAAGTTCTTCCATTGAATCTGGAGAGGATGGGTTCCAAGCTTTGCACAAAGCCATGTCCAAGTTTGGAGCCTGCCTCTGTTATGCTTCTTGATATTTCAAATTAGACTTTCAGGCTGGCCAGACAGTATCCTGAGCACTCCACACCATCCTCATCTGACCAGAGAAAGTGCGTGGTCCATGCAGAAACAATCTGAATCTTGAAGAACTTGTGGGACGAAGAGAAGGTGGATTGTGGGAAGGAACAGTTTGCAGGTCCTATTGTCTGCGCACGTCAATACTACAGTCCATTTCTTCCAATTGCAGCTAGCTGTGGCTTCTGTTATTATGTCATTCAGTACGCAAAATAAAATTGTGAAGTATTTTGATGCTGATTTTCAGCAAAGTACATTGTCTATATAGACTCATAGATATTTAAAATGCAACTGGAGGGCATCCCATCCCATCTGGCTATAATAAAGCATACCATACTAATCCTGAAACACCAGGTGCTTCCTTTAGACCTACAATAAAATAATAAATTAGACATAGTCAAATAAATAATGTTCAATTTTTTTTATATAGAATTCTAGCATACTGTGATAACTGTTTCCAAAAGCCCACTCAACTACCAGATCATCAATTAATCCTAGATTACACAATACTAGATTTAAAATAGCCTCTTCCTTCATTTGTTCCTCAACATACACCATGACTTCATCCTCCAAACCACTGCTGGTAATTTGATTTGTCCTACCGATTAAAATTCCCCACATTTATTATATTACCTTGTTACACACTCTTCTAATTTCCTGATTTATACTATGTCCTTTACTAATTGGGGTGATAACTTCCACCAACGTTTACTGCTCCTAACTCTTTCATAGCTCTGCCCAAGCTGATTCTAATTCTTGAGTGTCTGAGCATGGATTCTTCCTCCCTACTGCCTTTTTCCTATTTTCTAACATCAAGTCAAACCCTTTCCAATTCCATGTTGCCTGTCTCTTCTAAAGAAAACTATCCTGGAATATTTGATTCCTAACTCTGGTCACTTTGCAACCAAGTCTCTATTTTTTGCCATTGTTTCAAATTAACCTGTTACAAATTATGAGCTTATTCACATTTTATATGCTTTGAATTTTATCTTTTTACTATTTATTCCTGCATTGATTTTAATCAAAATGGTACCAGAAAGTGGAAAGTTTTATTAGAGCTTCATTAAAGTTTTATTGAAAAGACAACACTTCTGACAGTCCTGCACTATCGCAGAATCACACTGGAGTTTGAACCTAGATGGTTGCGGTCAAGCTTCTAGAGAGGAAATTGAACTTCAAGGGTCTGCAACAGTGATGAAAGAACTAGAAACTTTGCACGGCAAACACACAATAGTATAAAACAAGTGTGCAAGGAAAGAGTAAAAGTTTCTCAATTAGAATTTACACTATAACAGTACCAAGGGTATGCTTCTAAATGTATTGGCACCAGAACAAATATATGATGCAAAAAATTAATACAACTTACTGTCTAATTGGAAATTAATAAAGAGGATCTCATGGTTTTGCATTTTAGTTTACAACAGCTAAAACAGATGTCAAGGGCAAAGAAAAACATTATTACAGTGAAAGATCACTTTGAGAATTGATTGTTGATGTCATAGTATAATTGAATCAACTTCTTTGCATTATATTTTTCAACATCTTTTTTCCTAAGCCACAACAATCCTCCACCTGAAAGTTATTGCTTCTGGTTGTGACATTAATAATTAGTTTTATTTCATTTGTATGCTCACCTTTCACACATCTTGCACAAACCAGGTTGTTAATATAACAGAGGTTAATTTGAATAATTTTGCAGTGGTTCATACCAACTATATCAATGCTTTTTTCTCATTCAGTGAAAGATCTGAAAAGAATGAAAGTAGCCAATACATTCTGCTTGATTTAAATCCGTATTCAGCATGAAAGAATGCAAAACCTCCATCATGTTTGAAAATGTTTTTGAAGTATTTCTCCTTTCATAGATTAATTGAACTAATCCAATGAACGTGATTGAGGTGGCTCTCATGAAACAGCATTAGCTTGAGGCTGTGAGTGTTATTATTTATAATGATGCCAAATAAATCTTTATGAAATCTTCCCTTTATTGCTGTGGTCTTTCATGCTGACAGTAATTAATATACCGAGCTTGACACTGATAAACTGAGAGTTGAAATGCCCTCTTTCAGCAAACACAGGGGAAGCATAGTCCTGGCACAAGCCAGGTGGATGTATTAAAGAATCAGACAGCCTTCTCAGATGGCTTATTACTGCATTGCAGTTGCCTTCGATGTTAATTCACACCTGAAGTTGTATCTATTACATTCTGTTGCTTGCTGGAGATTTATGCTGCCAAATGAATATCCATGGAGTCATTTAAATTAGTTTTCACTATTGTATTGGATCAAAACCACAGAAGTAAAGGCAACACCAGTGAGAAATTGATTTGCAGGTTATCAGGAACTTGCAGCTTCCCTTCTACCTGGAGTTTGCCCACCTACTTTTGAAACCACACACCCTGACATGAGGTGACCAATCCTCATTTTTGCCATTCACTGGTTTCTCTAGTTTGAAGCACACATCAAAGCACAAGAAGCAGATAGGCTATCAAAAGACACCAGAGAATATCCAAGCTCCCTGTGCTCATTGATATGAATGGGAAATATTCAAGCTGTTGTGTCACTCTATTCCCACTCATTCTTCTCTGTCTAACAATAGACAGGTTTCTGATCCAGTAATTTCAATGAAGGGGAGACTTCATGTAATAAATCTTGAATTATCAAATAATTTCGACTATGTTATTTTAAATGAATAATAGAAAATGCTGTAAAACTCAGCAAGTCAGACAGCCTCTGTGGAAAGAGGAACAGTCAATATTTTGGGTATGCGACCCTTCATCAGAAGGATCTCGTTCCTCAGACGCTGCCTGACTTGCTGACCGTTTCCAGCATTTTACTTTTTATTTCAGATTTCCGTCATCTGCAGATTTTTAAGAATATTCGAATTCATTAGTAGTTTGTGTGGAGCATGACAAAACATTGAACAGATGGTGCCCCAAGATGTTGTCGAGCCTCAACTAACCTAAGCCTTCCCCAATAAATACATTAACACACCAGGACAAAAGCAACCACAAGAACTTGGTTGAGTGACTGGTGATTTTGCATTGGTTCTAGTTGAAAGAGGTTCACTACTTTGGTCTACATTCCTTGGTGAAGTTGTTGATTCTTTACATCTTCCTTGGCATCAATGAATCATTCACCATCATAACCAACCTCTGGAGTATTAATTGATCTCTTTGTGGTGTTGTGTCTAGTGGGTCAAAAACCAGTGTTCTTTGTGATATGGACTCATAGCTGGGAACTTGTTCAGGGAGTTGACCCTGGGGTTTCTTTGCATACACTGAAGAGTTTGCCATTGCAAATCAGGCAACACATCATCACAGTATAATTACTGCATTTAACACACATATGGGTAGGTTTCAGTGATGAGAGAAATTCCTAATGGAGATAAAAGTTGCCACAAAATTGCAGCAAAGACCAACACGAAATGCATGCAAATAGATAGTTAATATGTTATAAATACTTTACAGAAGAAGTGAGAAATTCTGATTGTATCTTTAGCTGATTTTTGGCTTGACTGTTCACAGTGGTTAATCTGTGTGACATTGTGATTGTTATTGATTAGTTTTGTCCATTTGTTTACTCAATCCCAGATTGCGGTGCCTGGATGTTTATTAGTGCTGGGTGCCTTTGCACCACCCAACAGTAAGTAGTGCTGCAACATAGTCATTTGCGACAGATTGTGATAACAGTGCCCTTGAACATACTCTGGTAGATTGGAGGTGAGGGACTTGGCAATGTTTTTTAATGCGTTATTTGTTGTCTAAAAAGAACAATTTGCAATATATATCTCTACTGTTACTTCTAACATGATCCATACCAGGATATAAATTTTGATTTTATACATTCAACTTAATTTCCTCATTCCTAAGTTTATATTGTATTTTTATTGCACTGTGACAGGCAAACTCCATGTTTCCACAGCTGTCCAAACAGAAAATATGTTTGTATATTTTGTTCTGTTTCCTACTGTATTCCATGACATGGAATAACTCTGCCCAATGGTCACATGAAAAGTAAAAAATTGCAGATACGGGAAACCTGAAATTAAACCAGAAAATTCAGGTCAGGCAGCATCTGTAGAGAGAGAAATAGGACTTAACATTTAAGGTCGATAATCTATCATTAGACCTCCAATGCCACTCTATGATCATTCAACAAGAAGCATGCTTATTGCATAAAGAGGTAAATAATACGAAATATTACCTCTGTTTCTCCTTCCACAGATGCTGCCTAACCTGCTGAGTATTTCCAGCATTTTCTGTTTTTGTTTTAGATTTCCAACATCTGCAGTTTTTTTTTATTTTCAATGCCAACCAGTTCTTTTTTTAGAAGTGAAGGTTTCATCATTATGTCTACATCTGGGTATTACTCACAGATCCTTGGTCCAAAATCCTCATTTCAAATACAGCAGATAGTCAAGTCAAGTCGAATTTATTGTCATATGCACAAGTATGTATATGTGTGCATAGGTGCAATGAAAAACTTACTTCCAGCAGCATCACAGGCACATAATATTAGGAACGGAACATTCACAAGAAAAACATAAATTATACAAAATTATGTAAGAAAGAACATGGAACAAAAGAAGAGTGAACTGTAGTGCAAAGTGGTCATGGCATTGTTATACTGAGGTAGTGATTAGGGTTGTGAAGGTTGGTTCAAGATCCGAATGGTTGAAGGGAAGTAGCTTGGACCTAGTGGTGTGGGACTTCAGGCTTCTGCATCTCCTGTCTGATGGTAGCAGTGAGAAAATGGCATGGCCCAGATGGTTAGAATCTTTGATGATGAATGCTGCCTCCTTGTGGGGAGGGATGTGCCCGTGATATATTGGGCTAAATCCACTAATCTCTGCAGTTTCTTACATTCCTGCATATTCAAATTACTATACCAGACCATGAAGCAACCAATCAGAATACTTTCAACAGTACATCTGTAGAAGTTTGTTAGAGTGTTCAGTGACAGGCCAAACCTCCTTAACCTTCTAAGAAAGTAGAGAAGCTGGCATGCCTTCCTTGTGATTGCATCTATGTGCTGGGCCCAGGACAGGTCGTCCAATATGTAAATGCCCAGGAATTTGAAGCCGTAGACCCTCTTCACCACGAATCCACCAATGTAGACTGGCACACTTACACTCTCCTTCCCCTTCCTGAGGTCAATAATCGGCTTCTTAGTTTTACTGATGCTGTCAGGTCAAAACATCAACGGTTCCTTTCTTCCCACAGATGCAGCTCGACCAGCTGAATTCCTCCAGCAGGTTGTTTATTAATACCTGTGATTCGCCCAACAACAGTGGTGCCGTCAGCTTGGTGATATTGCTTTGGAAAGAAGAACCTTTTGCAGTTGTAAAATACCTTTCATAGCCTTAAAGTCCAAATGCACCAAATTCAATGAATTGCTTCTGAGGTGCAGTTACTGTGTATCATGGGAATATTGCAGCCAATTTGCATGTAATAAACTGCAACATAGGTAACGTGACAATGGAATCTATTTTAGTAATGTTGGTGGAGGAATGACTATCAGTCAGGATACTCAGCTCTTTTTGAAATAATGCCCCCGATATTTTTGTTCACTGGAGACGACAGTTGGAAATGTGGATTAATATCCCATCCAGAAAATGACACTTTGATAGATAAACGCACCAATAAATTTTATGGTCAAGACTCTGGAAAAAGATTTGAACCTATAACCTATAAACTCAATGAAAGAGCACTTTTGCTGAACCATAGATGCCATCAACAGATAATGAGTCGGAATTCACTGTAAAAATAATGACACTCATTACTATCTGGAATCAAACAGTAACTTCGGCTGAATGCATATTTCTCTTAAATGTGAAGTTCCTGCATTTGCAAGGTTGATATTGACTACAATCACCACAGATAATTAATGCTGGGCATATCACTCAAAATTCCCATTGTAATTACTGCCAGATGAGTTTTTTGTAATGAAAAATAAATTATTGTCTCATTCCTCAGATTTTAATTACTGTTCAGGATTATTAAAAAAACTGTTCATACATTGTTTTAATTTGTTTCTGATTTTTATCCCCTTTAATTTAATATCTTAAAACTTCCCTCTGCGATGATGGGAATCTCAGGATCATCCATTCAAAACTGGCTGAACATGGCTGTGAATACTTCAGTCATGTCTTCAGCACACCCTTGTTAGTCCCTGTTATCGCTGAGGATTGGGATGTTCTTAAAGCCTCCTCCTCCCCTTAGCTATTTAATATTCTGCCGCTAGTCATGATGTTGCAAAGCTTTGTTCTGATCTGTCAGTTGTGAGACACTTTGTTCTGTCTATTGCACATTGTTTTTGCTGTCTGACGTGCACTCTGAGTTGTGGCTTCATTAAGTTGGTCCATCACTTTCAAGTAAGCCTTGTACGGGTACCAGTACATTCTTCTGCAATTCTCATTGAACCAGGATTGATGCCCTAGTTTGTCAGCAAGAGTAAGGGCATGAGGTTGCAGAATGCGGTGATGTATATTTCTGCTGCTGATGATGGTCAACATGATGCAGGATGTCCTTGATGTGAATATGGGACTTCATCTCCACATGGCAGTCGCTTCTACCAATGCTTTCATGGATTGATGCATTTTCCACAGGTAGATTAGGGAAGACAAAGTCAAGGAAGTTTATCCCTGGTATTGTTTTACCCTGACACTATCTGACCTATATCTAGTCCAGCTTGGTCAGTGGTGGACATTGAAGTCGCCTACCCAGAGTACATTCTTCAGAGTATAGAGAGACAGCAAGTTTCTGCTCCTATTCTCATGGATTTCAGGATCCCCACTGAAGTCACTGTGCCTTTTAGATCTCTAATGTACAGCAACCAGCAATGAAAAATGAAATGGGCAGGGTCAACTCGAAAATTGGGTACCAAATGTTCACAAGCAAAAGTAATTTCTAAGTCAAGGTAATGGAAAACTAAAACGTAACTCACTGTTTCCCAGACCTAAATTACATTCTGCATTTAAGACCAATTAAGTCAGGAACAGAAATGATGGTGTACATCATTTTGATTTACATTCTTGGTTATACAGTAGATGTCACTTTGCTGTCACTTTGGGATTTTGATTCAAACATAACTTGCTAAAAGAAGTCCCCTTGTTCGAACAGTAGAGACATCAGCATCTCTTAAAAGTCATTTTAGCTAAGTAGGAAAAAAAACCAAAGCTTTGGGAGAAAATACTTCCATTTATCTTTGGTGAAGATTGGGTTTAGGATTAAGAATATGAACAGTGTGTTAAAGTCTTAGTGAGCAGACCTTAAAATGAGGCATGCTGGCATGAAATATGATTCATTGAATATTAGTTTGGATATTTAACCTCAACCTGAAACATAACGAACATTCACCCTCAAGGGAAAGTTTGGTGACTTCATCTACTTGCTGAATTGTAAGAAGGGAAAGGAAAACTAGACTACAATTAAAACTAAGAATGGAACATTACATAATGCTGACAAAAGCTGATCTAAATGAAAAGGATCTTCTCAAGCTGGTTACAATCAATCTTTCAACCAAAAGGCCACAAATTTTATGCTTATGATAGTTATAGGTCACTCTGTGAAAAGATACATTATGAATGCAGAAGCATATGCAGGATGCATTATGAAAACAAGACCTCTGCAAAGTATTAACCTTGTAATTGCAGAATATTCTTCCCATCTTTCAAAGAGTATGACTTTTATTATGGATGGGGTCATTAACTTTGAAAGTTGTAGGGGAAACTATTAACCAAGGATTTAAGAGGTGACAAAGTCTGCATTTTAATGGTAAATCCAAAGACTGTGGGTGTCATTTTGCAGTTTGACTGGCAAGGGGTTATTTCATTGACCAAAGATTTCTTTTGGCATTTTCTCTTGAGTACATTTTATTTTACAAACTACAACTTTGAACAATCAAGGTCAGAGAGAGAGAAAGAAGACAGAAAAGAATGTTCTCTTTGCCCAGCATCATGCCATAGTTCTGGAGAGACGTTTCATTGGATACTGCCAACTCCTGTTCAACACACAGAGATACCATGTATTAGACTTTTTATTAATTGTTTCCGATCAGGCTACCATCATAACACTGGGAGCTATTTTCTATCCCATATTTTGATGATATTATTCATTGCAGAATAGTGTTCAATTACATAATTTGGTGATGAACTACCAATCAGTGAAGTTCATCTATGAATATTTAATATTCTTATAATTCATTCCCATTTGTGTTGTTTTTTTACAGGCACCAGCACATTTGAAATGAAAAGATGAATGCTCAGGTGGTGCCCAAGGTTATTTAATGCAAGCACACAAAGCATTTCTGCATGAGGTTTACCAATCTGAAGTTCAACCATAAAGAAAAGCATTTTCTCTCCAATGAATTCTCCAGAGGTAATTCAAATTATGACTGCATCAGGTCAATTATGTCATAGGCAGGTTCATCTTACTGAACAAGCCTCACTCCAGGTACTTCAAAATATGATTCAGCCTGACCCTCCTATGTAATATTGAGCAAGTTATCTAATCTCAGAGGTGACATTTTTCAAATAAGACATTAAATAAGCTTTTGCTATCCGTCTTAGCAAAATAATAAGAGGAGGAACCTTCTCAGTGGCAGTCTGGCTAACTGCCAAATCTGGGAAAAATACACGCATATTGATTAATGCTTTCCCTGTATTACAACAATGTTTAATTGCTTATAAAGAGCTTTAGGATTAGGATCATGACAGTTGATATACAGAAACCAATTACCAGAAGCAGTTTATGCCTCTGTAGAAGCATGGGTCTTGATAGACAATCATATGGTCCAAAGTTTTTATGTGCTCACTGGTTGAATTGAGGTATAAAATCAATGAATGTGACTGGGACTTCTTAGTTCAGATTGGCGAGTGTAACATGCCCATGCATGGAGGGTGAAGGATACACTGCTGTGAGATCAATCATTGTCCAACAAACCTGTTGTCGCCATTGCAAAATTGGACTGCTGATACACAATGCAAACACATCATGGGTCTCAAACAGGAAAGTAGTCACCCCCAGAAGGAAGCAATCCCCCTTGAACTTTTTTAGAAGGACAGACATTAACTGCAACATTTTGGGAAGACAGTGATGGATTCAGCACCCATGCAGAAAGCAAAAGTGGTACAGCTAGTACACACTAATACTCACAAAGTCTTTCACTATCAGTTCCAAATGAAAGCTGTACTGGGCCTCCTGCTCAGAGCCATTTCATAACCCTTATTCTCCAATGTATGCCATTTGTTAAATACTCTTTTGCTATTGTGTTCTTTACGAGCTGTTGTACTACCTGCAGTTGTGGGGGAAACACCAACCAGGAACATTTACAGATTATGGCTTGGGGGTGAGGGGGGGTTGGGGGATTTTATCATGCCAAATGGCACCCAGAAGTACACTGGTTTCTGACAAACAAGCAAATCTAGACTCCTGAAATCCAAAGCTTTTAATTATTAGCCTTATTCACACCAAAGATCTGACGGAGATGGCTGCATCATCATTAAATTCATCAACCAGAGAAATAAAAACAGCTGTTGATCAATATGGACGTTGCAAGCATTGTTGTGAAATGACTTGGAATAATTTTGCCAATTACTCAGAGTCAATGTGAAGCTCTTTTAAAGGAGGAAGATCAACAGTGACAAAAACCTTAGATGAAAATGGCAACTTCCACAGCAAATTCCTAACTCTATATAGTTTAATTTGATCTAAGATCATCATTGATGCACCATTCCAAAATCGAGCAGATTAGAGGTACCATGAAGTAGATAAATCAACAGCATTAATATTTTACATGCTAATCCCAGTGTCAGACAAGGTGCTGTAAATTGCAACATAAATTATGCAAATAAAACAGAACATAGAGATACTCAGTAGGTCAGGCAGAATCTGCAGAGAGAGAAACAGAGTTAATATTTCAAGTCGATGACTTTTCATCAGAACTGGAAAAGGTGATGAAAAATCAATGACCTGAAACACTCATTGTCTTTCTCTGTTGCAGATGCTGTCTGGCCTGCTGAGTAACCCCAGGATTTTCTGTTTTTCTCTCAGATTTCTAGCATCTGCAGTGATTTACTTACAAATTATGAAAACCTTTGCTTGTTTACTCAGTACCACATTAAGAACGACATAATCTTCAATGTGTGCGAAGGAAGGTTGAGGATCTTGGCTCTGTACAGACCAGCTCCTTTGTAAGGATGTTTGAGAAATAATCCTAAAATTGAAGGGTACTTTGACCAAGGACACTTTATTCAGAACAGTAAACATTTCCAGTTTAATAAATGATGCAAATTGACGATAATAAATGTTAGCCTGCAAAAAATAACAGCAATGCAATGCAACTCTTGAAGCAATCATTACTGAAAAGAAATTGGTTGTTAACAGCTAGTTCATCCAATCCACAGAAAAATGTAACAAATAAAACAAGTAATATCATGGCTCAAATGACCAAAAGATTCCCATATGTACATGAACAGTAATACAGGCCAGTTTAGCTGAAAAGTGACTTTGATTAGGGGCTCAGCTTGTGTTGGCCTATAAATTCCTATATGGTAATGGAGAAAAACACATTTGTGGATAACAATTTCTCCATGGTACAACTTGCAGAGCTGCTGCCTTGAAGCTTCAATGACCTACGTTCAATCCTGACCTCTGGTGTTGTCTGAGTGGAGTATGTACATTCTTCCTGGGACTGTGTGGGTACCTGCCAGGTGCTCCAATTTCCTTCCCACATGACAAAGATATGTCCGTTGATCAGTTAATTGGCCACTGTAAGTTGCCCCTGATGTAACTGTGTGAAGTATTTGATGGGAAAGTCGGGAGAACACAACAGGGAAAACCAGCAGGGAACAGGATTTCTCTGTGAGCTAGCTTATAGTCTCGATGGGCTGAATGACCGACTTCTACGTTGTAAGGAAATATGGAGATCACTTTTTTGGCATATTCATTCAAACCAAGATTTTCTCCATCTTATGGGTATTGCAACAGTCTAGTAAAGACAAATACTCTACATGTTTCTCTCAACAGGCATACATTTCCAAAAGAATATCTCTTTCGGTGCGTTTTGCAAATTTATCTGTTATAAATAGAATTAGTTGAAACTTAAAGCAACTGAACTTAAGGAACAGTACTTACTGAGAAACTGTGCAGAAGCTCATTTGCTGTGTCCCAAATGAGAAATTGTGAGAAATAGCTTGGCATACTGACATGGACATGGCAAACATGCAGCTATGACCTTTAAAAATGAAGCATTTCTGAGTGAAGGGGCAGTCCGCAATGAACATTGTTTTTATTCAATAAAGCCCTTCTGACTTTGACCTTTAAGTAACCAGTCAACATATCGGGCCCTGTGTCACGTACAGTGAAAAGGGAGAAACAAAGCAGCTCAGAGGGACAGTAAGTAATTGCTCCTCTTCAATAGCCATCAACTGATTTCTGAGGTGTCCCTGATATGAATGAAGAAATCCCAGCATTGTTCAGACGGAAGAAGTAGGGCATGTTGAAATCGCATTCAGCCAGTATCATGAGATTGGCACCAAAAAAAACAGCCCTAATTAAATGCTAATGAATAAGCTGACTGTCTGGGATTGTTAGTTTTAGAAAAACAATGACCGTCAGAATTAAATTGATGCTGGCAGACGTGTAATTATCAGACAAAATGTATGCATCCCCATGGGAAAAATAACTTTTAATAATTATTATGAAATGAATGTTTTTGGAGGTAACTGTTGCTGATGGTAGAATTATGAAATACAGGGATAATGTGCTTATGGAAGATGGAAATATGCTCCAAGTGATTTCGTACCTTATTTATTAGGGAAGAGATCAGACCTGCGTCTTACCACCAAGTAAAGATGCCAACTCGGTCTTGTATGGGTGTCTCAAGCTTTACAGTCCAGAAAGGAAATTATATTCCTGTTTACTGCCCTCTGGCTCACAAAGACTTCTGACATTAATCACAGCAGCAGGAATTATTTCTATATTAATGCAATTTTTTTTCTTTATTCTTTCCAAATTTGTCCCGCCAAACATCTGTAGGACAAGTCATTGATGCATTTAAAGGAAACCTAAGTAAGCACATCGAGGAGAAGGAAATGGAACAAAGAACAAAACCATTAGATTAGATGGGGTGCGGTGGAAGGATGTTCCTTCGGAGATCTTAACACTGGTGTGTACCTGTTGGCTGAAGGGCATATTTCTGCACCGTAACATTTTTGAATGCTATGTGATTCAATTTCAATAAAAGATGAAACATCATTGAAGGTAGGGAACTTGAAATGCGTTGCACAGTCCATAATTTTACTTCTGGATCCTCTGTACTTCTAATTCACTGATACACAGAGGAACCAGAATGTGATTGGTGGCATCCAACAGCAAGGCAGTGACGGAATGTTCGTCCATATAAGCATGAAGCCTGTTGCCATGGGTTACTCCTGAAGTAGCAGGGCTTCACAGCATATGGGAGTGGGCTTCAGCCTCAGTAGGCTCCAGCCTATAATCCAGCACTGGGAACCTTAGAGCATCTGGTTCCCATTTAGGTAATTTACTTAACTTGTCTATCTCTCTGCCTTCCCTTCTCTGCAGCTGCCCTTAACCACCCCAGCTCATGACTCTTGCCTGACTTGTCCAATTATCCATCTCCTGATCATCCCACTCCTTGACCTTGAAATGTCCAATTAACCAGTACCCTGTTCACGAACCTACTGACCCAATTAGTATCCCTGATCACTGATCTGACTTGTACCCCCACAACACCACAATCCTCAACACAACTAACAGCATAGCCCTCACCACTCTCTGAGAGCTGAGCCTCATTTCCTCTCGGCCTTCCTGTTCACCCTCTGCGCTTGTATTCTCTGAGCACTGCTATCACAATCTCACCTTGTAAACGTGGACAGTTTTTGGCTGCCTGAGAATCTGGGAACTGGGAGAGAACATGGGCGAGAGCATGGGATGGAGGTTGCCCTACATCATGTGGCCAGCGGGACACCTCTAGTGACCAACAGAATCTTTTCCACTTTCTCATGTTTCCCTCCTGCTTCCATGAAACTCCTCACATATCCTCAGAACCTATATTTAGTTCTTCTAATTTCTCTCATTATCACCATATTGCACCATCATCATTCCTACATTGTGAACTTTCGTCCACATAATCACAAACCTCGACTTATTTCTTCCTATTCCCTTTTTGCATTTCATTTCTTCTTTCTTGTGTTGCATCCAGTCCTGGTGCAAAGTTGTAAATAGATAACTTCAAACCTTTGTATTCCCTGATGATGCCAAACATAAAGCATTCTTCCTACACTTCATGATTTTTATTTCTGACTTGCAGAGTATGAGGCTTTCATGCTTTCTACTCTAAAAGTATGCTTAGTGTTTTAATATGGGATCATGTAAAAATCAAACAGTAAAGAGACCAGTGACCACCTCTGGTTTAGTTGTGAAGGTTGAAAGATACACATTGCCAAGACACCAGGGATAGCTTCTCTGCTCTTCTTCATATGACCTTGGTGTCTCAGCTTCAAGGCAACACCTCTGACATTGTCTGTCTTTGCTCTCGAGTATCTAGGCTTAATCCTTCTGAGCCAAAGCTGTAAGTTAGCATGGAGCAAAGGCTGACACACAAAGGATGAAAGTGCCTTCTCCTTTCCCATGCCCAGCCGTACAAGGCATGTTATTTCTTCTGCTGCTTGATATCAAACAGATCGTTTCCGGCTCTAAGACTGTATTAGACTGTTGTTAGATTGATTCTCCAACTACCAGCATATCCAAGGCCAAATTACAATTCATAAAACAATAAATAATGATTTCTGTTTTACATGTTTTAGCTAATTAATTGAGTGTAACTGAAGAAAAGTAACTGTATCCTTTGTATTGCTATTATGGAGGAGTATGCATGCCAATAAGAAGCAGTCCATGCCAAAACACACTTGCTGTGGCCCTCATCTAAGAAATAGGGAAACATGAACCTAACAGACTCCATATTAGGAATATCTGTGCATTTCTAATTAAACTGAAACTGGGGCAGCTCACTTGGTGTGAGCAGGTAAAACGCCTGAAGGTTTTAATGAATGAATACTTTCCATTCCAAAATAATGAAGCAGTTTAGGAAGAAGACATGATTTTTCCAAATAAACTGGAAACTAGAATAATGCCGAAGGATTGGGAAGATAGGATAAGACAGGCAATTATAGAATAATAAATTTTTTTCTCAATTGCAGGTACACCTCTACAGGGAGAACTGGGATGTGTAGCACTTGAAGCTTAGGAGATACATGACCTGCTAAAGTTTGGAAATGTTGACTGAGATTTGTGCACATTTCCAACAGGTGCCATTTTGCTAAAGGGGTTTGTATGCACTCATCTAATAGCTGTGGTCAACATAATGTCCATACATATTGTTATTTCAATCAGCTTGTAATTCTGCTCCCAATGAACTTCTTGGGTCTACATCTTGTCTTCACCACGCAGCTGACTGGAACATTAAATGGCACCCCTCCCATACCCCTACAAGCTACTTAAGCCCATGTCAAACCATTCTCTGTAAGGCAACTGTCCATTCTACCGATCAGTTTAGTAACCTTCTCTGAACTATTTACCAACATATTTATATATTTACTTTAATTAAGGGATCAATAACAGAAATGAGAGGGTATATATTCTGAAGAAATAATTGGCTGCAGTACTCACTGCTGAGTCAGCAGTCCCTGCTTGGAGAACAGTTGCATGGAACTGAGCTTTGTAGCAGCTCTCCAAAAACTGAATAGCCCAGCAGGTCTCTTGACCAATGGCCACATGGATGAGGTCAGAGGGGTATTACTCTATCCTTGTCTCTCAATATCACAACAAGGAGACAAGAAGAGATTGGTGATATAAAGACAGACACTCCTAGATAGATGCATGAATGATAGAGAAATACGGGGCTATGTAGGAGGGAAGGGTTAGATCGATCTTAGAGCAGGATAAAATGTCGGCACAACATTGTGGGCCGAAGGGCCTGTACTGCGCTGTAATGTTCTGTGTTCTAAAGAATTAAAGGAATATTATTCAAGTCTTTCAGGATTTATTTTCCTCTAATGTTTTCGTTGAATAAATAACACTTGCGTTAAAATGCTAGACGGAGGAATTTAATATACATGCATAATTTTCTGTTGCTTAACCACATTGCTCAGTTAGACATAGCGAATCCCTTCATTTTTATGCAGTGATTTTTATTGGGAATAACACACGATAGACTCTTTATCTTACCTTACAGACTTTGTGGAGAAAGCTGCCACATAGTTTTTTCCCGTTCGGTTTACATCTTGCTTCCACTGGGCTGCATCTGCCTCATTTGTTGTTTGTAGACAGCAGTGAAATGGGAACAACCAGACTGCAAACAGGACACGGTCAGAGAACTGTCATCAGATTGTCAAGAGAAATACGCTTCATCATTTGGTCAAATATATTCCAAGGAGCATTACTGCAAGTAAGAATTATAAGTTCAGGGCCATCCACTAGAACAAGCAAAATGTATTATTTATGCACATAAACATAACTTGGTATTGAATTGCACTGAGGCTTGAAAAGCAAAGTAGAATTGTGACTCACCCGTTCACTTTCCATTAGCAAATAAATGTAACTACGTGCCGGACTGGATTTTACCCTGCCAGTGCGATGGGCATGGGAGAACTGTGCAGCAGCAAACCAATAATTTTCTGCAGAGCATTTTTCACAGCAGCTTTACTGCAGCGATTGTATGAACATATCACTTGCAGTTTGTTTGATCAATAGGTCTGACACATTGACTTAATTTCAGCTCCCCTATTTGAAGGCAAGTTGCAGGCATGATATCTGATGAATTTTGGAGCTGGTTTCACAATAGCGGAAAGGAGGGCCTGCAGATCTACCTAGTCTGCCCCAAGAATTAAAAACCTCTTACCATGTGTTGTGGTGTGACAGAAAGGATTTCATATTTCTCACTGATGGAGGAAGAAGATAACCAGTAACATGACAAAATGACTCCTGAGGTGAATAGCAGGACTGTGGTTTGCCCATTCTTAGATACAGTGATGCTTGTGGTTTAATGATCTCACCAAGTCAGCAAAGGTGATGACAGAGACACATCCTACATCTGAATGTCCTTATGACTCCAACCACCTTAGTCTGTCCTGTTAAATTTAATCCAGGTCATCATTCCGAACAGCCACGACTCAGTAACAAGTATTCTCACCTCTAAGTCCAAAGATTCCAGTTCAAGTCACTGTCTAAAGAACGAAAACCTAGACTGGCTTGAGGGGACACTACACTGCTGGAAGTGCCCTCTTTCAGTTGAATCATTAAACCACATATATTAACAGTTAACTTTGTGATTTTTCCTGGTGGGGAGTGTCGCTTTGGTTCATTTTAGCACATCAGAAAAGTGAGATTCAACTTCTGTGCATGTATATTTTATTCCTTCCTTTAGTTTGTTACCTCGGACAGTAATGCAAATAAAGATCATAGTAATCCTGAAACACTTGGCTTCGGGGTGATTTTTGTGCCCTGTGGGTTACTAACAGTGTCTTGTCGATGGAGAATTCTAAATCAGTATTGAGAGTGACTCTCAATCACAGCAGTACTATTTTCAACAGAGTTCTAGGGGGTTAACTTGCATAGCCCCAGAAACAGGCATGGAATCACAATCCACAATTAACCTGTGGCCATTTCTTTCAATGCAGGGATCATGCCAACTTTCTGATGCTTGCGTATTACAATGACTTCTGCACGTAGCCACCACTAGCTCCAGTGTTGTTTGGATAGCTAGCAGCAAGAGCTGAGCATTCAAGTGGGTGAGGCTGTGCAATGCACAGTAGATCACAGTTAACCTTGAGACTTGCTCCCCAGCACCTTTTCCTCTGCCAATCCTCTGCTGCAATTCACCTACCTGGGAGATTCATTAATTTCCTTCCTGTCCAGTTCATCCCAACCCCTGGAGTGGATCATCCATTGCTTCTCCTCTCTGCACCTCTCTCTGAAATTATGGTCCACTTGTGAAGATGCCATTTCTCATTCATGAGCTCATAGTGGAAGACCACAAAAATGTCACTGACTTGATGGAAGTCTGGCTGATGGGTAATGACATTTCCCCTTAAATGAAGCCTCCCTGCCTGACCATAACTTCCAGGGTGACCAAAGCACACCTTGATCCGTCTCCTTATTCAGCTGACACTTGCTACCTCTTTGAGTATCTAATCTTGTTCCACAATTCTTGCCTTCCAATTATGTTTTTTCCTGTCCTCATTGAGATAGCTTCACTGCTTTTCTCCCTCTGCCTCTGCAAATGACCAACTTTTTATCCTCATCGATTTCATTCTCCCTAATTTGTCTTCTGAATTCACTGTCCTCCTGTCGTTCCCAACTCTCTCACTTGATGTGAATGTCTCAGCCCATATTCATGGTCACCTCCTTGACCTTACCACCTCTTGCTGCTTCACTATTCCCACTTTCTCTTTCACAGATAGACCCATCTCTGGTCAGTCTGGTCTCCATCCACACCCTCTTCTAATCTTAGGTCTTGCTATATCTTCTCCTCGAGAAAGTTGCTTCCACATCTACTGAACCAAACCTCTATGGTCCCCTAAATTATAACCTTAAGTTCTTCTCTTTTTCTCACATTTATCTATTCTCCCCTTATTTCCTGTTATCGTTAACAGTTATCTCTCTTCACATTCTACCTATCTTTTACAAACCTGCTGTTGTCACCCTTGGTTTTACAGAAACAAAGCCTTAACTCTTCTGTACGTGAGAACTACCAGCCAGCATCCAACCTCTCAATCTCTTGAACAAGCCCTTAGAGTCATTGCAGAGGCAGAGGGAGAAAAGCAGTGAAGCTATCTCAATGAGGACAGGAAAAAACATAATTGGAAGGCAAGAATTGTGGAACAAGATTAGATACTCAAAGAGGTAGCAAGTGTCAGCTGAATAAGGAGACGGATCAAGGTGTGCTTTGGTCACCCTGGAAGTTATGGTCAGGCAGGGAGGCTTCATTTAAGGGGAAATGTCATTACCCATCAGCCAGGCTAGTCTAGAACTCTCTGACTAAATCTCTCCCGTCAGGCTTTCTCCTTGCCTCAGCTTTGAAACAGCTCTGTTCAAAGTCACATTATGATGATAGTCTCTTCAGCAACCTCAGCTCATTTCCAACCTTTGACAAGGTTGAGATAATTCTCCTTCAGTGTCTCTTTGCCATCATGCAGCTGGGTGGGACTACACTCCCTGGCTCCAATCTTATCCATCAAGGTGGAGTTAGAGAACAGACTTCAACAATTTCTATACCAGTGCATGCAATATTTCCTCTGGTGTGCCCCAGGAATCTACACTCGGCTCCCACTTTCTTCTTACCCTCACCAAATAGGTACCTGGCACAACTTATACCACAGATGTACATGTGTACTTTGGGTGCCAAAGAAACCAACCATGGTGTTAAGAAAGACTTATCACAGAGCTGGATATTGCAGACCTGAACCATTCCAGAGAATATGGGCCCAATTACTTTTCCACAGGCTTTCTCTCACAAGTTATATTTCCCAATAGCTGTAGAATTTCTGTTGATGCTGCAATTCCAAACTTTAATCAAAAACACCTATTAGAAAGAGATTGGTCTACATCCATCTGTCCTTCATTAGTGTTATACACAGCATATTGCATAATTAAAACTCGAGAAATGTGCAAACGTTAGTTAATTAGAATCAGTATTCTAAATATATGCATACTATATAAAAATCCGTACAGCAGACATGCTCGTCTGTTTATTAGAAATGCAGAAGTGGCTCGTTCACTCCTCTGTTGCTTAATTCAATGATTCTATTTGGCAAATCAGCCGCAGCATGGGGAATCAACTGTGAGACTCATTGAGAATTGTCTTATTTCATGTACTCGACGAATGTAAAACTGCAGCCTATATTCCACTCTACAAAAAGAGAGTACACTCTGAGGCAGAGGGCCACTTTGCAATAGGTTAATTATTTATAAGGTTTTGATTGCTTTCTGTCACAGCGGCGTTCTGATCTTAACCTGAACCTTTGGCACAAAATCAATTGTTGAATGCGCTTTGAAGAGTCCATTGATAGATCTCATTCCAGCTCCACCAATTTAGAATGAGCTATTTGTCTCTGCACAGAGCAATTACAAGTTTTATCTTTTACTTTACCATAGCCACATACCGTTTTCCTATTAACTACAAATAACAGCCCAGGAAGCATGAAGACATTTCTTTGATAACTACGTGGCACTTCACAGAGGTGTATCCTGCAATTTAGAATGAAGTGAATGATAATGATTTCCTGAACATAGCAGAAAGCAAGTGCACATTTTCTGCACACAAGACTTGTACATGGAAATAATGAAGCTTTAATGACACTTTATGGTGTTATGTCAATGATTAGACTCCTTCCCTCACAAAATAAGTTAAATAAGAGAGATTCAGCAGGGACCCTGCAAGTGGTGTAAGATCATGTAATGAGCGGTGATATCCCACTGAGCAGCCTTGCTACAGGTCAGGTATGACAGATAATGTTGCAAAGGTACTATTTCAGGTAGGGTCCGCTAAGCTGGATGTCCATAAGTCCCGCAGAGAAATACGATTTTGGTACAATGGCATGCAGGAAAATCATTTAATTGGTGGTTGGTAAATTCTGCACAAGGGGCCTTTTGCCCGTGTCTTTTCTCATACCTTTGTATAAGTAGAACCACTTGTCTTTTGCATCTCCATCTATGGTGGCAAAGAGGTAGATAGTGAAAGCCTCTTCAAAGACCCACATCAATTACTTCCAGCTATTTCTGTTGCCCTTCCACCTTTTGCTGGCTACAACACCACCACCACCTTGCTGGTGTCCTCCAAGCTGACAGCTGCCTGGCTCAATAGTAACATTCACAGAGTGCAGAATCTATAAATAAACAAGAGGACCACCAACGAGCACATCACAGCTTCCTACATATCTGCACTCATTCAGAAATTACCATTTCTTTCTCTAATGTGTTCCAAATAATAGTTGTTTTCTTTCTCCATGGTTTCCCATCCACTCTAGTCAGAAGTGCTCTCAACCGCGACTGTTCTATTTCCCTAAGCTTTGCTCATCTCATCCAGAATAAGGACAAGGATCCCATGGTGCTTACCATCCAAGCCCCAGGGCTCAGTAATTTCACCCATGTTCAATATGAGGCCACTACCAGAGATATATTCCCCTCCTCTCTACTTTCAGTATTACAAAGGGACTGTTCCCCCCATGGTTCTCCACTTCACTCTTCCCTTCTTATAATCAGCACCTACTCTTGTCACCACAGGAGATGCAACACCCTGGCCTTTTACCTTTTTCCTTCCTACCAGCCAGCGACCCAAATATTCCTTCCACTTGGAGTAGCTGTATTTCTTCCAATTTTGTGCCCCCATTTAGTGATCAAGATGGAGGCCTCCTCTTTATTCAAGAGACCAGATCCAGATTAGCTGACCACTTTGAGAACACCTCCAAGGATGACTCCGGAGTTCCAGTTTCCAGTTGCGCTTTGATTTCCTTCCCACTCCCACTCTGACCTCCCTGTCATTGGCCTTCTACATTGTCCCACAGATGTCTAACCTAAGCCTGAGGAACAGTACCTCACCTACTGATTATGCACATTATTGCCTCCTGAATCTAACGTTGAATTCAACAATTTCAGATTGCCAGCTTTTCCAATCTGTCTCAGAACTGGCCAGTTCTGATCAAAGAGCATCAACCTATGATGTTAACTTTGTTTTTCTCTCCACCAATGCTGATGGATGTGCTGAGTATTTCCAGCATGTTCTATTTTTATTAATAATCCTTACCTAAGGCTTTGACCTTGTTTTCATTTTTAATGTTGTTGGTGCCTTTTGCTTGGTACGGGAGACAAGTCCAACTGCGGTACCTGCAGAGGGATCTACCACAGGGAAAGAAATCACAAGTGTCAGAGAACCATAGAACCATAGAAGAATACAGCGCAATATAGGTCCTTCCTCCTCAGCTGCTTCCTCCCTGTTGCTGGACAACTGCTCCCCACTTCACAGTGTGGAGTCCATCCACCCAGAGGCATGGTGGCCATGATCTTCACCAAGCAACATTACCAAAATACATGGAGCAGTACCAGCCCCTATACATGGCCTTCCACTCAATCAATCAGAAGGCACTGTGGAACACCCTCCTCAAATTCAACTGTCTACAAAAATTCGTCTTCATTTTATACTTGCTTCACAATGGCATGCAAACCATGATACTAACCAACAGGTCTACAACGGAACTCATTTCAGTGGAGGTCAGGGTTAAAAAGCTGAAACATTTTTTGTAATCTTTCTTGCTGTGATGTGGATTCTCACCTCCAACAAATGTTTCAAGATGGTAGAGCTATTCTTCTGAATTAATGGATAACTGCCCAGCCTGTGGTGATTACATTCTAGAAGCTCACCTAAACCTCAGAAGTCAAGCTGCCGTATGAAGACAACCCTTTTGTTTGCACACACTCAGAGGCCAAGCTCAAAGCCATTATTGGCTCATTCACCAAAGCACGCAAAAGGATGGGCCCAACATCAGAAAGACCAAGCCCCTCCACCAACCCTTCCCCAGTGCCTGCCAACAATAAAGGTTAGCTGCAAACCCTGGAAATTGTGGACTACTTCCCACCTCTTGAGAGACACCACTCAATGAAGGCAGTCATCTCTGATGAAATTCACCACTGCCTTCAATGCAGAGTGGAGAACAGTATTTAGAATGGTATTGAGTACCTCAAGGTCATGCATTAGGAGCATGAAGAAGTTCTCCACCTCACAAACTACCCACCCGCTTACCCCATCAGGCACCTCTTGCTCATCTACATAGAAGGGTATATGGCACAGACATTGGCCTCATTTGCCACCTCAGAACCTATCAACCCAGAGTGGAAGCAAATGACCCTCGATCCCAAGAGACTGTCTAAGAAGAATATTCAATTATGTTCCAAATTCCCTTTTCTCTGAGATGTTATTTTCTTCTTCTCTTGCTCTGCACGCTGTCATAGCACTTCTCCCCTTACCTCTGCCCAACCTTCACCTCATCCCACTGTCTCCCACTGTGCATGTGGTGTCCATTTTACATATTTTCTGGGCTCTGGTGTTACGAGCCAGGTTGCTATTTGGTGAATGTCCCTTTAAGGCACCTGGACAGTAGAGTAGTAGTGTGTGTGTGTCATCAAGACAGCAAGGTAACAACGTGCTGGCTGTTTTGCTCAGTGAGTCGAAGTGAGTCGGAGGAGGGGAGAGAGAGGGGGGGAGACAGAGAGAGAGAGAGAGAGAGAGAGAGAGAGAGGGAGAGGGAGAGAGAGATACTGACGGTCTCCGTAACAATGGATGAAGAACAATAACTGTGTCTGTCACTACAATCCATGTATGGATTTTTGCAGCAAGCAAGTGGAGTCCACTTTGTCGTTAACCTGTAGAGGGAAACAGGTATTTGTGTGGACGGCCATGTCTCGAGTGCCTTCGGGGTGGCAGATACTTCGGAACAAAGCAAAGGAGATCACCAGTGATTGAGGCATCATATGGGTTCCACTGTGGAACATGTGGATTTCATAATTTCTCTCTATTTTCTCTCTACATTTTCTCTTCAGTCAACAGTGGTTTTGCAAAAGCCTTTGCTCTCGTTTCACCTTATGACTTGCTGAACTGAACTTTGAGAACTATTCCTAGACTTGGGGTTTGGGAATTTGCCACACACACACTTCGAGTTTAGTTTTAGGGTTCGTGTTTAGTATTTAATGTTTTTACTTTACTTATTATCATAAGTAGTTATTAATAAAATAGTTTCTAACACTTATACATGACTCGGTGTGTTTCTATTGTTGCTGGTGTGTAACACTGGGTGCAGTACACTTCAGGAATGCTTTTACCTCCTTGGCTGAGGGAGAAGTTCACCTCTTGCCCAAGGGCAATAAATGCCGGTCGCGCCCATGTGACCACATCCTAACAATGAACTTTATTAAACTTTGTTGGCCATGGTTAGCACAGGCTGTGAAAAATGGTCCATATAAGGTATACTTCGTTAGAACAACACTTAAAGTTTGATTTTGATAAAATATTTCTCACAACAAGTCATTGTGATTCTATGTTGCGTGAAAATTTTCTCCTTGCTGCTACACGTCTTCAGTGTCTAATCCTGAATTTTTTCCTAGACATTCCTTCCTGTTATTCTAAATGTTGGTTGTCATTTTTCACACTAAACAGCAGACTAAATTAAATAAAAGCGTCCTACATATTAACCTGGAGTTGGCTGGGAAATGAGCAAGAAGCCAGCATGCTATTCATGTACATTTGATGGACTTTGTTGCTAATTCAATAAGAACTCAAACTGGATCACGGTCCACTGAGCAGCATATTTAATACCCACTGGCACATAAACTAACTGAGCCAAGCCTCCAGCTAAACCTTAGAAGATCTCAGCTTAGCTTGTCTTGTCTCTGACTGAGTGTGACCTCCATTGGACCGTAAGCTTTTATCCGCCCCACTCTCATTATTCTGTGCTGCAGAATTCCAAGCCTTTGTGTCTTGCTGATTCCTTAGGGCCTTTCACCAATCTTCTGGCTCCTTGCTTCCCACTTAATTCCCAGTTGGTCACTTGCTTGGTATTTACTTATTCAATTATGTCGTAGAGTTGTGTGAAAAAAAAATCTGTTCCTGTTTCTCCACATTAGTAAATGGTTAAAAGGTAAATCTGGATGCAAGCTTTAGATTTCTAGATGGAATTATGTATAGTTATTAAATATAACAAGTAATAAATATAAAAAGTAAATATTAAGGAGTTTGACACAGCTATGTTAAACTGTACTAATGCAAGAGGGTGCCTGACCTGCATTTTCTGCTTTTATTTCAGGTTCCCAGCATCCGCAGTGTTTTGATTTTCATTTCCTACAGAAATTGAGGCCTGGTTTACCTGAGCAGGATTGTTTTATTTTCTCTCAGCATATGGCTAACCAACATTATTGTCTATCCCAACTACCAGGTGAATACCTGGTAGTACATTGAGAAAACTCCCTTCTTTTGTATCTATCCTGCTGGTTCAATGGAACTTCTGCCATTGCTTTCAATTTCAGTGGTCCTTTTTTGGGACCCGACAGATGTAATTGGACATATGTCATCATGCTGGCAGTCACAGCTTATGAAGATCCCAGGAATCACTTTTGCATTTGGGAAAATCCATATAACTAAGAGCCCATCTATTGTCTGTGTGGTAAGATAGGAACTGGTTTCAGATCTGTATGCACAATGTAACTGTACTGCGAGATATACACAGTATTTTGCATCCCGGTTGTTTTATTTGTAACTATGTTGCATTTTAATTTGGGACAGACTTCTCCAAGTTTTGCTGCAGATTATCAAAACTTGTAATGAATGGTGCACTGATTATACTCGTGATGATTGTTAATTACTTTGGTCATTGTAATGGCTTCTAGAGAGTCGAACCAACTCACTAAACAGGTCCGATGCCTGAAATAAGAGAGTAAGAGTGTTCTGTGTTCACAGTGATATACCTTCGACCAAAGCTTTAGTTTTAATGGAGACCAGAAGAAAAGGTTCTGGTTACCTGGCCAGACTTTAACCCTCATACACAATCATCAAAGGCCATAGTTCAAAGTCCTTGCCTCATTACACACTAATTGATTGTAATCTGTATTAAAACCCCATAAACTATTTACTCAAGGGTTTTATGCAAAGATAACTGATGATGTGCTAACATTAAATAATTAGAATAATATTGATTTGAATGTTTTGTATTATATGCATCCATAAATTTTATCAAGAAATTAAAATGTTTAAATTAAGTAAATGTTAACAAAACAGATGATATGGTCATTATCTTGTTATTTTTATGGGATCTTGCTGTGTGCAAATTGGCACAGTGTTTCCTGCAACTGAACAGTGAGTACAATTTTTAAAACTTCATTGGCCGTAAAATCCTTTGGGATGGCTTATTATAAAAGCCAAGCCTTTCTTTCCTTCCTTTTATGGCTCAGGCTGAAGCAGATGGAACTTGATGTAAAGCACAGGATGCTTTTGAAGTCATTCTTCTTTTGGTTCACTTCATTCCAGCTCAAATAGCAGACAGAGTCAGCTGTGGATCCCTTCACAGTGCATTCCCCTCTGAATCAGATATTTCTGGTTTATGTCCTACTCTGGACATCTGAGCATAAAAGTCCAGACCAATGTACTGCTGAAGAAGTAGTCACTGTTACCTTTGGATGTGCTGTCTTTTAGATGCGATGTTAAACCAGGCGCCTGTGTGAACTCTCAGTTGTTCATAAAGGACCCCCCGTTTCAAAGACAGGGCAACCTGGCCCATGTTTATGTCTTAATCATGATATCTAAAACTGATTATCTAGCTATTGGCAAAACACTGCAGGTGCTAGAAATATGAAATAAAACAGAAAATATTGGAAACACTCTGCTCCTCTCTCCAGAGGTGCTGCCTGACCCAATGAGTGTTTGCTGTTATTATTTCATTGGTGTTGTTGAGAAGTTGCTGTCCTATATTACAACAATAATTACTTTCAAAAATGCTCCACAAGCTTTGTGCTTGGGGATATTCTGAAAGGGACATGAAAGGTATGATATAAATGCAAGTTTTTTTTTGTGCAGGACAGGCATAGAGCACATCACAATGGTCCCCAAGTGTACGTTGGCAGGGAATGCTGCAAACACATGGCAGGTTTTATCAGCACCCCAGGTGCACCTCTTCTGCACAGCTGCCAGCCTGGCAGGAATACTGTGTGTGTGACAGCAGGTTTAAGGCAAAACCTTCCACAGGGAATAATGGAGCCGATGAGAAGGAAACACTGTGCACATCACGCAAGGACTTCTTTCAGAAACATTCCCGACCTTGATAAATATTACTCCCTCTGAACACTGCTCAAAAATAATGACTCAAGTGTTCGATTACATGGGCAAAAAATAATTAGCAAAGACTATAACCCATCTAGATTACAGATATGAAAGTCATTTCATTAGGATTTAAAGCCAAGGGGAATACAACGCTTAACAAAAAGGAAAATAGCGCTAAAGTGTTTTGAAGCCAATAGAATATTAAATTTCTGGAACAAAATCAAGTTCAGCACTTGAAATAATAACACTTCGGTATCTGGTTTCATGCACAGTAAATTGTTGGCCTCTTCTATCAACATTTCATAAGTTTAATAAAGTAGGTTAATTCCACTGCACAGCTGATCCCAAGCAAAAGCTGAGGACTGGCCTAGAATGGCTATTGTGTTTGTTCTCACCCCATAAGTGGCCAGAATGCATAGTCATTTCATCAGTTGAATTGATATCTAAGGGCAGAGTTGTTTATTTTATCGATGATAGAATCACCATCCGTTCAATCAAGATTTCAAGTAGATGCAGTAATTGCTTACTGTATATCATCTATATTCCCTGTTTAATTGGCATATGAGGAGTATGATCAGTTTTCACACAGTATGCACATTAATAGTCAGATTTTGCCTGCATGGAACCACAGCCCACTAGTTCATCCTACAGTAACTTCATTCCCAAGCTTACCTAGTCTGGATATGGAGAGCCCAGCTTGCAGGTCAAAGTATCCCAGACTTTAGCAATGATGCAGTGATTCCTGAATGTCTGCAGGGCCTCCAACAGAGCACTAGAGAAACCCTGCCCCCAAAATACCCCTAGAAACTTTGATAGCTGACAAAGCCCCTCCCACAGTTTTATACACTGCAAAGGACATCTGAAATAAATGCCTCTGACATTCAGAAATATAAAAAAACATATTTAAATTGAAATAAATATATATAAAAATTAAAATACTTAAAAACTATAAAATTTGCTATAAACATTTCAAAAAGTGAAAAAAGTATTTAAAACATTAAACCAAAAACAAAATTAGCAAAGAACTTAACTTCCCCCTTCCTTTCTTCACACAGCACTGTAGTCTCCATTAAAATAAGGTCTGCATGATAAGTTGCTGGGAAATCTCAGTGAGACCAATTTCCTTTGCTGGATTCCACAGGGAGGAGCTTGAAATATACGCCCCACTCTTACCAAGTAAGTTCAGGATGTCTACTTTTAACAGCACATGCGTGAAGTCCTAGCATTTGAGTTGGTAAATATTGCAGCTCAAAGCCACCTACACTAACCAACTCTGCATCATTAGATTGAAGGTTTATTTTGAAATCTGAAGTGGATTACAAGGACAAATCCATAAATAATCTCGATCCAAGGACGAGAACTTCAAATGATGGATCTGTAGGTTTCTAGGACAATTGCCAGACAATTGCCTGCTGTGACTCCGTGAGTCAAGTCCTAATCCAGGACTTTAACAGCACATTCTAAACTGAGGCTTCATTATAATACTGAGGGTGTTTTCGAGCTGTGGTGATATAGATAAGACTTTAATTCAAGAATCATAGGATTGTTTTGGAACAGAAGTAAATGCCACTTTGTTTCTATGCCAGCTTCCAGTAACCATTTCCACCGGTCCCATTCACCAGCTCTTTCCCTCTAGCCCTGCAAATTATTCCCTCTCAAGTACCTACCCAATTTGCTTTTGAAGGCACTAATCAATTCTGTTTTCAACATCCTAAGAGTCAGTGATGAAAAAAGCTTTTACTCACATTCTGCATTTAATTTTGCATGAAACTTTACATCTCTGCCCATTGGTGCTTGAACCATTCACAGCTTGCCCCCCATTTATTCTCCCAAAACCAGACCTGATCTTCTACACTATGGTATAGTCACAATATTTACGGTATTCAAAATGTTGGATGTTCAGAACATTTACGGTACTCTTATGAATCTGTAAGTGGATAATAGATACCCAGCTATTTGACTGAGTGTAATTGAATCAGGTGCAACTACAGGTAATCATCAGTCACAAGATCATCAGATTATTCTTCAGCTAAATGACCAAATACTAAGAATGCAAGTAGAAGCTGTGACGGGCTCTGAGGCTTGTGGAGACATATACAAAACTGATTCAGTCATCTGCCATTAGTAAAGTTTACACCACATTTGAAAGATTATTCAGGGGAAATATTCAAAGTGATGTGAGATAGAGGTCAACAATTGGAACTACCTATTGTCATGGTGAGCTACAGATGAGGTCTAAGTATAAGGGGTGAAGGCTATTTACAAGCACTCATTGTTAGTTGAGAAAAGTACTCGGGTACAAGGGCAAATACACCAAAAATTAAATTGAGAGTTCCATGTTCAGAATGTGAAGTGTCTCACAAAGGCTTGGTACCAAAAGGGTATAAGGCCAAAGGTCAGAGAGAGATGATAGAACATGTATGAGATAAGAAACAAGAAGTTGTACATGAGAAACTTGAATCCATGCCAGTGAGCTGAAGAAAACCTTAAATTATCTTTTAGAGCAGGGCTGCCAATCAAAGCAATTCACATTACATCAAAAGGTACTGCAATAATGTTGACTTTGTCGAAAGAGCAAAGCTCAAAAGACCATTGAAGCTGAATAGGCCAGACAGTCAGATTTGCTTTGACATGCACCCCACATATAATGAGAGACATCAGCAGTAAAATATTGTTCACCAGGAGTCCTCCATGCAGAGCAATTGTAGACTACTTCAATGGGACACTGATTCCTTAGCACAGGAAGTGGACAAATGATGCATGACCTGTATTGTTCAAGGACCACATGCAAGTGCTTGAGTCCACAGCTATTCAGTTACACCGGATCAAATCAGCTTGAGACATAACTCCTCAGGCCAGAGAACTTTGTAGCGCCTCAGGTCTAATCGTTACAACAGCTCAGAAGACATGTTCCAAACATTGAACACATAATTACACAGGGTGCAGAGAGAGGAAGCGCGACTGGATACAGTTGAGGAAACAGAACTTTTCAATAAAAAGAAGGAAAGCAGGCTAGCATATTCACAGTATTTATGGTACCCAGGCAACTCTAAATGGATAATGGTTGTCTAACCACATGATTGACTCTCATCATACCATGTGATATTCAATGTGATGACATCTCCACAACTGTACACACTGGACCTCCTTCACATAAGCATTCTTTCCACCATGGGTTCTTGACCCATGTGCATTTGGCTACTTACCTGTGAGTCTTAAAATAAAATATTCAAGTAACACTTGTAGTCTGGGTTCTTTGATTGCCTAACCATCAAACTAAGTAAAGGCAAACTAAGTAAAGGAAGCACACCCAGTACGGTCAATACACCTCTCTCAAATATCTTCCCAACATTCCTTGAGAACTATGCTGGCTTCTTTATTCTAACCCTATAGGTGAATTACCTCATCTCTAGATCCATACTAATAAATCTCACCTGCACCTCTATCCAGGACTATCGTGCGCTTTCTACTACTCAGAATTGGTCGCAATCCTCTATCCATGGCCTAGCCTGTGTTTTGTACAGGTTCAACATAACCTCCTTGCTCTGATACTATATGCCTCTATTTATGAATCACAAGGTCCCATATGCTTCATTAATTGCTCTTTCAACAAGTCCTTCCACCTTCAAGGATTTATGCATGTGTACATCCAGATCTCTCTCTCCTGCACACCTTATAGAACCCTGTAATTTAGTCTATGTTTTGTCTCCCATTTTCTATGCAAAAATTTATCACTTCACACTTTCCTGTATCGAATTTCACCTGCCATCTGTCTGCTCCTTCAGCCAATCTAACTATGTCTCAACTTCGGTTACTATCATTCATACTTCCAAACCTTGCGTCATCTGATAATTTGGAAATTTCACCCTGCACTCACATTAATGCAAATACTGAAAAAAAAATGGTACCCGTACTAGCTCCAGGGGAATATCAACTCCAGTTCCTCTGTTCTGAAAAATAATCATTTGCCACCACTCTCTGCTTTCTGACTATAAGATGATTTCCTTTCCGTGTTGTTAGTGATCTGCTAATTCCATGGGCCTTGGCTTTGTTAACTCATCTTTTGTGTGGGAATTTACGGAATGTCTTCTAAAAATCCATTTATCACTTCATCAATCTTTCCATTACCTACTATCTCATCAAAAAACTAATCAAGTTAGTTAAATGCTAGTTTTCTTCAATAAATCTGTACTACCTTGAGGAAGTAAAGGGTTGAAAACCTGTAACTATACATATAGCTGATGGAGTAATACCTCGCAAGCAAGAGCACGCAAGCTGCTGACTCAATGGATAGGTGTTAATTGCTGTGTCCGGGACCTTGGTGGCAGGCCAAAATACTAGACGATAAGGGTGGTGGGTGTAATAAACAGACTGGAGCAAGCTTGTTTTAAACAATGAGGGTGATACCTGTCTTTGAATCTCTTGGTTATAACTCAATTATGTCGGACAATAGGTGCGATGTCTGTCTTTGGTTCTCTGAGGCCTGACCGAAACTCGTGGAGCCAAATTCATTAAGTGTGCGTGACAATATCTGTATAAATTACTCTCTGCTGCTTTGGACTGCGGAGACCTCCGATAAAGACTCTACATGAGAGTTTGAGTATCTGACGGGCCACCATGCACAAGTCCCTGGACAATGGGGGTAAAGGTGTCCCCAATGTTGCCATCCTCCTGATGACCACCTTCGTCTGTGGCTGCATCAGGCTGTGCGTAGAACCCAAGTATGCGGGCACCAAGTGTCACGAGGTTCTACCTGTCCCTGCTGTTGCGAAGGATAGGCCTGGCCCCATGGCCACACGGTGTCCCAGTCAGCTGGACACTGCCGTGCTACCTGTCCTTCGTGGAAAAGTTCTTCCAGACCAATACCTTTGACCACAAGTCCATCAGGCAGTGGTCAGCACGGAACATCCTGCATGCACTGCAGGAGAAGGACTCGATGGATACTGTAGGGTGGTTCCCTGAGCAGACTGTCCAGACCATCTGGCAGAATGCCTCATCGCCAGAACTCACCAACAAGCACCAAGACCTCGCTTGGCTGGCAGTGAGAGGGGCCCTCCCAGTCAGATCCTTCCTGTATGGTTGGAACCTCACTCCCAGCGCGTGCTGCCCCCGGGAGGACTGCGCTGGGGACGAGATGGTCACCCGTCTCTTTGCGGGCTGTAGGTTTGCGAGGAGGGTGTGGCGAAAGATGCAAGGGTCCTTGTCACGGTTCATCCCCAGCAGCAGCGTAACAGAGGATTCTCTGATCTACGGGCTGTTCTCGGGGACACACACAGAGACGGACATCAACTGCTGCTGGAAGGTCATCAACTCGGTGAAAGACGCTCTTTGGTCTGCCCGAAACTTGTTGGTCTTCCAGCACTGCGAGATGTCCATAGGGGAATGCTGCCGGCTGGCACATTCCAGGTTGTAGGAGTACATGTTGAGGGACACACTGAAGCTGGGCGCAGCCAACGCAAAGGCTCGGTGGGGAAGGACTACAGTTTAGGGTTCTTCTGCCACTGGAGAGGGAAGGGCGGGGACAGGCAAGAAAGCCCTTAAATATTGTAAATACGGGACCGGGTAGCTTCCAGGGAGCCACTCGTGTGGCATTGGTGCTGTTTTCTATATAAAAAGGTAACACTAATGAATGATCTGTACAAGAATGTAAAGGTTTGCACTGTTTTGTAATTGTATGCAGTTTGTCTATTCTTATGAATAAAGTTTAGTTTGTATAAAAAAGAATTCTCCCGCAGTATCCTGCTAATAAATGCGTTTTAACAGAATTAATCTGTGGCACTTTGTTACTTTGCAGCAGACAGGAGTGGGAACTTAAAATCGGGACAACAACCTGGCTTAGTCAACTCAAACTCATCCATGTACCAATTAATGCTTTCCCTGATCATCGTTTTCCTACAACCAAGGTCTGTAGTTACCTGGCATGTCCTTCTTGAACAAACGGTTACATTTGCCATTTTCCAGTCTATTGGCACCTTCCCTTCTGGTGAGGATTGGAAGCGTATAGCAAACAAGATCAAAATGTCTAATACATGCACTTAAGGTGAGAGGGGATAAGATCAAAGGAGATGTGTGGGGCAAGGTTTTTACACAGAGAGTGGTGGGTGCCTGGAATGTGCTGCCAGGGGTGGTAGTGGAGGAAAACACAACAAAAGCATTTAAGTGGCTCTAGGATAGGCACGTGAATATGCAGAGAATGGAGGGATATGGACATTGTGCAGGCAGAAGGGATTAGGTTAGTTAGGCATTTAATTACTAGTTTATTCAGTGTCGCATAACATCATGGGCCAAAGGGCCTGTACCTGTGCTGTACTGTTCTATGTTCTAAATGCTCTGCAACCTTGACCCCCACTGCCCTACACAATATAGGATGTCTCCTATCTGGACCAGGTGATTTGTTTCATTTAAGCTTAACCTGCCTTTCTAGTACCTTCTCCTCATCAACTTTCACCCATTACCTTTACTACCTCCGCTTCTCCCGAGATGTTGGCAGCATCCTCCACCTTGGTAAAGACTGATATGAAGCACTCTATTACTCCAGATGTGCCTTCTGTCTTTATGATCCTGTCCATCTTTATCCCGGATTGGTACCGTTCTCCTCTTACTACACACTCCTTATTTATTCCTCCTTCTTAGGAGGCCTACTTTGGATACCTCCTTTCCCCTCTCCATTTTTAATCTTACTCTTACAATCTAGTGATCCCCTGGTGTACTTCCACAGCATTTGGCCCAGGTCATTCCCCAGAGCCAGATCCAACAATGCCTCTTATCTTGGGCAGGAAACATGCTCTAAAGGACACATTTCCGGAAGTCTTCCCCTTCTTTGCCCTTTCCTGTGTCATGGCTATATCTGTCCTGTCAGGTGGATGCTAAAAATAACATGGCACACTCTTAAAAACATTGGTTATTAATCTTGAAGAGATCAATGAATCTCAAGGTCCCATATGCTTTATTAACTCCTCTTTCAACAAGCACTTCCACTTTCATGTACTTGTACATCCAGATCTCTTTCTCCCTAAATGTAGCGACTCAGAAGGACAGGGTAGTGAAGAAGGCACATAACATGCTTGCCTTCATCGGCCTAGGCATTGAGTACAAAGGTACAAGAGTTCATGTTACAGATGTACAACACGTTGCTTGGGCCGCCCTTGGACTATTGTGTGCAGTTCTGATCGCCACAGCACGGAAAAGATGACATTAAGCCAGACAGCATGCAGAAAGATCCACAAGGATGTTGTCTGGATTGGAGGGTTTGAACTATAAGGAGAGATTGGAAGTTCTGGTTCTGTTTAACCTAGAGCAAAAGAGGCTGAGAGGTGACATGATGGAGGTATACAAAATTATGAGAGGGATAGACAGGGTACATAGCCAGAGTCTGTTTCCCATGGTCGGATGTATAAAGCTAGAGGGCATAGGATTAAAGGGAGAGGGACAAGGTTTCAAGGGGATCGGGAGGGGTAAATTTTTCACACAAAGAGTGATTGGTATCTGCAATGAGCTGCCAGGGGAGGTGGTGGAGGCAGGAACAGTAACAATGTTTAAGGGGCATTAGGTCAGGCACTTGAATGAGCAGGGCATAGAGGGATATGGAATTAATGCAGACAAATGGAATTAGTACAGATGGGCGTGAAGGTCAGCACAGAAGCAGTGAGCCAAAGGGTCTGTTTCTATGCTGTACAACTCTCTGACTCTATGAGTAAGAAATGGGCTGATAATAATTTTGCTAAATCATATCCATATTTTTATTGCCAAATTAAATTATAGGAGCAACACATTTCCAAGACTTCATGTCTTAAACTAGACTAGTTCACCCTGGGTAAGTTGTTAAAACAAACTAAAGTTAAATGTTTTGGGGGCACAGAAATGCTAGTAATAGCACATGAAAACGGTGAAAGGATATCTCAGTGAAAGCCCATTTGACATCAGGTAGTATTTGATTGCAAGCTAACGCTTTGTACCTGTATGTTTGAATAAAACCTGATACTCCCTGACAATCTCACTTGAATCGAATGAGAACCTCAGGATTCCCTGTTGTAACAACAGCAGAGGACTTTTTCAAGGTGTCTAGGCCATTATGTTCATCCCTCAATCGACATCACAAGAAGAAATTATCTGGTCATTAACACATATTACTTAGTGGAGTTCGCTGTGCACAAATTGGCTACAGTTTTTTTTCTATATATAACGACTATGTTTCAAAAGGATTTTGTAGGCCATAAAACACCTTGGGACATCATAAAGTCATAAAAGATATAAATGCAGGTCTTTCCTTCTTTTAATAAGATGGCCATTAAACCAGAGCTATTAAGGATCTGAGATTTCAATGCTCCACACAAGGTAATGAACAAAGGCCAGACACTTTGAAGTGAGCTCCTTCTCCATCTAAAGAGCTCAGCTGATTTTGCCAATGATTGATTGTAGGATCAACATCAAAGGGAAGTAATAGAAGAAACAATAGATTCTAAATTCAATAGTTCCTGAATATGGGCACAGGATGATGATTAACCCATGCCTATTGCTTCTGAGGCAGGCAGCATGCAAATTTTCTGCTTGCCTCCAATGTTCCTCTGATCATTGTCCCATTTGTGTTCTGTCCGAAGGGAATTTCCAATGGTCCAGCGTGTCTGAAAACAAGGTCCAAAATGACAGCCTGTCATCAACTGATACTGCAATCCTGACTGAAGACACAATCTGTTCGTGGAACATGGTGGGAATCAGCTGATCACATGCAACCGTGGTCTCCAACTTCATGGTGTCTGGTGCAACTTGCACCAAAAATTAGAACAGGCACTTCTAAACTATTTTTGCACTGTGATGCCTGGAGAATATGCTGTATGGATTTTAATTTTGTATCCAATATTTTTAATTTAGTGTTCAGTAATGAACAGAGCTAACTATCAGCTTTATGCTTTATGGAAACTTTTCCTGACTTACATTGAGAGTCAACTCTATGTACTTTGGTTGTCAATGTGTGCTCGGACATGAAAGCCTACCATTCCGCAACGGTGACAAATGGGTATTTTCCAAGGCTAGATGATAAACTGGTCAGTTTTAAGCATGAGTTACTTATGATGATAAATGATGTTGATGGATTAAAGATATGGATGCTGATGATTCAGTTCATGTGTTATACACTGTATCAAGAAAATATTATTGGTCTGTTTAAATGTTTCAAGAGATTTTATACTCAGTTTTCAAAACTTCTAAAGTAATTGTGTATTAAAAATGAAAAAAATATGCATAAAAACTTCCAACTCTCAAGACTGGAATATTATCCAGACTTTCATACCAATTCAACACTCAAATAGTCATCGATGTTCCTGTTTGACAGATACAGTCAGTGGAAGATATCAACATTACCAAAACGTTTCACTAATAACCAACCTCTACTGAATCGTACTGGGTGGTAGACCTAACATAGATTACACTTCAAACCAGTATTGCTAGTTGATCTGGATTACTTACATTGGAGAGCTCTTTCAGCAAGTTTGTGACAACAGCGACATTTCAATTGTTTCCAATTCCCATAGTAGCATTATCCCTCATTCACTATGTAAATTCCTCCAGCCCTGTGACCCTGTGAACTCTCCCCTGTCTTCGAATCCTGGGCTCTTCCTCCTTGTGTGTTAACCACTTCAGCTGCCTCACCCCCATAAATCCCTCCATCTGCCTTTCTCTCTCGTCTTCTTTAAGTGTGCTGGCAAACCAAGCTCACTGTAACACTTTCACACTGAAGATTAATGACTGCATTCTCATTTCTAAATATTGATTATGATGGACTCCTCATCCATTGCATCATCTGGCCATGTTCTTATCCTGTCTCTTGTTTAATTAAGAGACTTGGCAGGAATCAAATGTTATTGGTAAACATCAATAAAAATCTTTTTCACCTCACACATTCACCTTATCTAAACAAAAAATCCTCTATTAATAATTGGAGTTCATTAATATAGGCCCTCAGAAAATGTAACAAAAGACCAGAATATTTTTCTATCTTTCATTTTTTTCCATTTGATTGTGATGTAGCTGCCAAATAAATGCAATGAATTAAAGCAGGTATAATTTATTGATTTACATGAACCTGTATATTGACAGGCAATTATATAAAGCTTTTGATGATATAAACATAGATATATTGTCTGCCCCACATTCCTAAGTTTGTGCAGTCTTCAAAGTCCAAATCAATAAAATATGAAATAACTGTCAAAATAGAAACATTGATTTTTTTATTTATCAATTTTTTAAAGATAAATCTGCTACGCCTATTTATCACCACTTGTTTGCTGGATAAGGCGAGCCTTAAACTTTGCTTGCGATTCCTCAGCTCCCTGCTACACAGCATTTAATTGCAAGCTAATAAGCCTCATTATCTATCTTTGCTTGTGCCAGTTCAGGGATGATCACATTGCTTTTTTGTGTCTAAATTTTATCTCAGCAGCATAACTCAAACACCATTTCTGCAGTCAAGGTCCAATTTACACATACCACTGACACAATACTTGAATATCCTATTTTTTAAATGCTAACTTGATTTTACAATTGCATGTAAACTTCCCCACACTGTTAAATTTTTCTTCTGGAGTTCATATCCTCTCCTTATTTGTTTTTTTACTCACTTGATGTTACTTGACCAAATAAACCTATTTATCAATTGCTCTATTTTCTGCAATTTTTTGACCTCAGTTTAACTCCAGCAGTTATTTGAAATTGTTATTCCAACTGTTTGATTTAGGTTCTCAAGTATCTCATTTTGTGTCCATAATCACATGCTTTACCATTGACAAAGCTTATGCAATATATCAACTTCACATTGATTTCTAAGTCGGTCTGAGAAATACGTTGGTGCGATTGTGTGAGATTAACCGTTCTGTTTCCCTGCTCCTGATCTTCATTCAGTTTGTGAACTTATTATAAATTCTTATTGCTGCTTATTGGTCTTGAAGTTCCAAATGATCTCCGAAGAGTTCACAATTTACATGCCTATCCATGAAGCATTTCTAATTGTCTCCACTCTTCATCTTTGTTCAGCAAGCTTAAAGGACTAAGGGAATCAAAAAGCAAAAATAAAACACAGATGCTGGAAATCAGAAATAAAAGCAGAAATTGCTGGGAACACTCACCAGGCAGCACTTGCAGAGAAGAAAACAGAGGGAAATGAGTAGATATAGACTGACCCTGGGGAAGTGGTGTGCATTTCCCAAACACAATTATCTGGTTCCTTCTGAAGAACAAGAATTTACCACTGATCTATTTCTTGAACAAATTAAGTTACACACCAGGAGTGATCTTTGCCTTTTAGTAACAATGCTGCACTTTCAAAAGCTTATAATCCAATTTTACAAATTTTCTGTAGAAAATCAGGTCTGTAGTCTTCCAATGGAGAAGCACAAAAAGCAGGTCAGTTAACAATGGTGGAAAGTAAAACAGAGTTAATGTTTCAAATTGATGACTTTTTGTTAATACAATGACAATTTTTGAAGAATGAGCCAGATAATTCTGTTTGGGAAATGTACACCACTTCCCCAGGACTATAGTCTATACTTACTCTTTATCCTGGCTCCCTCCCATTCAAATATTCAGCACCACGTCAGCGCTGTATTTTATGATGCAAATCCTGGTGGATGCTTGCTTTGAAGATCCAATTGTCCATTAAACTTGGCTCTTGGGTCTATCCTAATTCAAGTCTTAGGTTCAAAATTCTTGAGTGACACAGAAAGGGGCTAACGCACAGAAAGGAGTGCCTTATGATGCGGTTACCTACACCTATCAAATGTAAGTGCGCATATTCCTATAGTGATTACTTCTAAAGTACTTAATTGGCTGTAAAGACTATGGAACAACCTGGAGTCGTGGAAACTGTTGTTTTCTTCCTTTTAACCCTATGATATCAGGGTGACATTAGTTGTTCCAATTCAGAGACAAGTGGACTACAGCCTGAGCTACTGATCGAACTGTCCTGTTGGATATCTGTCCCGTACCTAGAGTCTGTATTTTAGACACTGCTCACCTGGTCACAGAGAGGTGGGGCTCAAAACACACATCTCCTGACTCTAAACCAGGAATGTTATTGCTCTGCTAAAGATGCACTCTTCTTTCAAAGTCACACCTTATAAAAGCTCCCATGATAAATCTGCCTGAATAAAACTTTGATTTTTGGATTGGAATATAGAAAAGGACAGCTTTTCCAACATACAAGCATGACTGCCAGGACCATATATTGTGCATCCCTTAATGAACTGTCTATCATCGGCAGGGCTTGTTTAATGTTCTGATACCTGCTCCTGGGAGGGCATAGTTTCATGCCAGGAATGCTGGAGTTGAAATCTTCCCTGTGGTTTTTATAAAGCAAGAGAAAAGTAATTGCAGGAAAAAGTTGAAGAACAGATTTTTTTTCCTCTCAGCTAATTTGATCTCCTTTGAAACAAGTAACTCATTGTGGGAAATAAGGTTCAAAGAGAGAAAATTACTCGCTTGTAACTAAGCAGCCGTTGTCCATGTGTGAATTTTTAAATCAGAAGGTTGTGCTTTAACAACATGAATTTATTGAGCCACGGTGGAGAAGGTTGCCATTCCATTCTTTTGTCTAATTAGATGATTTTGAAATGTTCAGTGCAGACACTGGTGGGCCCCATTCCAAAAGCGAGTTTCAAAGAGCAAAGCTGAAATTATCTTTGTGAATTTTAATCATTTCTCTTTCCCCGCTGAATGCAAATAACAGGGATTAACCCATGCTGGTTTTGTCACCAGTTCTGCCGAAAGGTGTCTATTACTGCACATGTTGATTTAGCAATGTATTTGGAAGTGTTCTTGAGATTAAACTGATACATAAAATGAAATACATTTCATCAATATTATGGCTCAGGACATAGCTTCAGCAAATCAACATTGGGAAATGCTGCTGCCCTACGTAATAACACATGTCGATGGTAGGAGTAAGGAGAAGCAGTGGGGTCCGTATTTTGTTGTTTGCTTGGAGCCAACTCCCTCCCTTCTAAAGCAGAGACCTATGAAATGGTAATTTCCTTTGAATTCTTTATAAGCCCTGCATCAAATGTCCTTTCTCATGGGAGAGCTGCTTTGACTGAATAAAGATAGCAGCTTAAAGCTCTTACAAAGGAAAATAAGTTTGTTTTGTTCTTCCCATAGAACTGTATGGTCTGGCACTGCTGCAACAGTAACTGTGTTGGTAGGCACATTGCAGCCGTGCTTTATTCACGCAGATTTGCAGTGGAAATTCTGTTTAACATGGCGCAAGAATATCTGCTCCTGTACTAGACAGGGGAATAAAGACCTGCCCACTTATCTCAGAGTCAACCTAAAGGTGGAAATGTAACCCGCACCAACATAAATTCTAAGAACAACAAGTGCCTTATTCCCTTGGACAGGTTATTCATTACTTTGCTATCAATGAACTGATGTGGGATAGGCCCTAACTAAAAGCCAGGGGGAATCATATTCATTTTGAAAGTTCTGATTCAGGACATAACAGAGTCTCTGTGGAGATGCAAGTATAAATAGGGTATAATAACTGATGAAAGACTAAGGTAGCTTCAATCTTGACTTCAATACAAGATTCTTTAATAAACAATCAATAAGAAGAAATGATATCAATTCCTCTTTAGCTATTGTACCTATAATCTACTATCCACCTTTTTAATGTATGAAACGATTAGGCAGAAGCTCTGTTTCACATTCGCAATGATCTCCTGATGACTTAAAAAAGAAGAAAATTTTGGAAATACTCAACCAGTCAGGCAGCATCTATGGAATAGGAAACAGAATTAACATTTCGGTTTTGGTTTCTACTTCAAATTTCCAGCGTCCACAGTATTTGGGGTTTGTCTCCTAATTGCCCCCGGTTTTAAATTGCAGTGTGTGAGACTAACCAACCAGGCGAGACGTTGGAGGAAGCTACAGCCAGGTATCCCAGGCAACAGTTTCCAGCAGTCAGTTGAAGGAGATGGGGAAAACTTGTCTGGGGACAAATGGGAGGAAGTAGGGGGTGCGCTGATTACGACTGAGAAGCAGCCTGGAGGAAGAAAGACAAAAAGGTTCATGTGAGATATAAAGGGGCACTTCTGCTTTTCTTGGCCTACAGAGAAACCTGATAACCTATCGATCAATGGGTCTCTTCTGATTGGGGACCTATTTTCCAACAGGCAGACATGACCCACCCCAGCTCTCCCTACTCAGGCCTCGGACTAATATTGGTGCCAAAACCTAATCCAAAGCATGATCTAAGACTTATTCCATTATTTAAATTTAAGCACCACACCTGTCATGTTGGGATCTAAACTCATGTCTCTGGATCAATACACCTGTGGGTGCTAGTTCAGTAACTTAACCACTCAGCTACCACACCGCACAGCATTCATGTTAATCAGGGAACCATTAACCCAGCAAAGTTCAACACTTTCAGGATGCAAATAGTGGAAACAAACACTCTTTTAATATATTCCTTGGACAGAATGTCTGCACTTAGCAACAGGAGTCCAAATTCTAAACATTTACATCATTGTTCAAACGTGTTTTAATTACAAGTTGCAAAGCTGACAGGCAGTGCTAGTTGTGAGGATGTTGCAGAGAGGCTTCAAGAGGACACAGAGAGGTTAAGTGAATAGGTGAGGATATGGTAGATGTGTAAAAAATGAAAGGACTGCCACTTTGGTGGGAAAAAAACAGAAAATTGCAGCTTTGTTTGAAGTGGTAAGGGATAAAATGGTGTTCAGAGAGGCCCAGGTGTCATTATTTCCTTTACAAGCCACATGAGCCTTTGTTCACAAATCGCTGAAAGTTGACATGCAGGAATCAATTGGGAAGGCAACACCAGCAGTATCTTAGCCTTTATCGAAAGGGAAATTGAGTACTGCAGTTCCACAGGGTCCTGATGAAGCTACAGCTGGAGTATTGTGTACATGAGTAACCAATGTTCACCAGACTGATTCCTGAGATGGGGGATTGTTCTATAAAGAGAGGTTAAGCAGACTGGGCCCGTTGACTTCAGAGGTATGAGAGGTGATCTTGTTGAAATATGCATACTTCTGATGGAGTTTCAGAGGATAGATACGGAGATGATGTCTCCCCTGGATGGGGTGTCTAGAACCACTGGTCACAGTCTGAAAATAATGGGTTAACCATTCAGCACCAAGATGAGCAGAAATTTCTTCACCGAGGGAACAGTGAATTTTTCGAAATCTCTACCCAAGGTCTGTGGAGGCTCAGTTGGTGAGTATATTCCAGACAGACATCAATATATTTTGAGATATTAAAGGAATCAGGGAATGTGGGGTTGCAGCAGGTAAGTGGTGTTGTGGTAAAAGGTCAGCTCCAATCTTAGTGAATGCTGCAACAGATGCAAGGGGCTAAATGGCCAATTTCTGCTTCTATTTCTTATGCAAATAAGACAGTAATTATTGGAAAAGATTCCAGTAGGGTGTAGCTCAGAACATTGCAGAACTTTTCATATGAGAAGGTATTGGCAAAGCAATTTTTAAAAGGATAGTACCTTTAGAATAATGTAATTGGCAGTCTTTCCAGTTGTTTTACAAGGTTGTAATTCATGCCAGTCATCACAACAAACAGGCATGACATCATGATAACAAGATCAAACATGACATATTGATTCCTCGCCCTTCCCAAACAGGGTTGCTGAATACATTTCTCCAAAGGAAAGAATTTCAGGTGCAGAACACATCGGCTTTTAAAATACATGACCACACAGTTGCTCTTAATTGTACAAGCTGAAGGACAAGTGGGTTACAAAGGGCAAAATAAACTGGGAAAGAAGGATTTGCACTACTGTATGAGAGGAAAATGTGGACGTTATAACTACGAAATAAAAAAGAGAAAACGTTAGCTGGCTATCAGCACAATTTTGACCAGTGTTTCATCAGAGCCTACAATGGACAGGCACGGTAGTGTAACGGTTAGCATAACGCTATTGCAGTGCCAGCGACCTGGATTCAATTCCAGCTACTGTCTGTAAGGACTTTGAACGTTCTCCCCGTGACTGCATGGATTTCCTCCAGGTGCTCCGGTTTCCTCCCACATTCGAAAGACGTACGGGTTAGGAAGTTGTGGACGTGCTATGTTGGCGCCGGAAGCGTGGCGACACTTGCGAGCTGCTCCCCAGAACACTCTACGCAAAAGATGCATTTCACTGTGTGTTTCGATGTACATGTGACTAATAAAGAAATCTTATATTGCTTTTCATGTCCTCAACTGACTCACAAGCAGTGAAGAATTTCTGAATTGTATTGACTGTTGTAATGTGAGAAACGTAGCAGACAAATGCTCACAGCTAAATCCCACAAACAACAATGTATCAATGACTATATAATCTGCTTTTGTGATGTTGAAAGGATAAATATAGGCCTGGACACCACGGATAAATTCCCTGCTCGTCTTCAAAATGGTGCTGTGGACCTTTGATAGGTACCTGGAAGAGCACACACGTCCTCCATTTTCCATCTTATATTAAAAACTGCATCTCCAACAAGGCAGCACTCCCTTGGCACTGCACTAGAGCATTAAGAAGTGCCAAAAGGATGTCAATTCTCCAGGAGTCATATGTAGCACAAAGGAAGATATTCAAGGGTGCTGGAGGTTAATCACCTAAGGCCCAAAACATTACAGCAGGAGTTCCACAGGGTAGACTCTCTCTACATCAATTCCATCAAAGATCAAATGTGGGGATTGTTGCAAAATATTGCACAATGTTCATTTGAAACTCCACAGATAATGAAGTAACCAACACTGCTTGCAGCAAGACCTGGACAACAGGCAGACATGGTATAAGTGGTGAGTAACATCCATGCTACACCAGTGCCTGGCCATGACCATCTCCAACAACAAAACGTCTGATGACTACTATTCACATCAAATGGCTCTACAGCTGCCATGTCCCCCATCCATTGACGTCTATTACATCACTGGAAACCAAAAGTTAATTGGTCTAGTTAAATAATTTCTGCGACTACAAGGACAGCTCAGAGGCTGGGAATCCAGCAATACATTACAAATGTCCAGACATCCCAAAGCCTTCCTCTTTCTATCTTTTCCTATTACATAGAAGCAGGCCATTCGGTCCACTGAATGTCCGCTGGCTCTTAGACAATTCCAACCTGTACCCTTCCCCACTTATTTCTCTGTAAGCTATTCACTCTCACTTGCCCATTAACTTCACCCTGATTCTCCTGCCACTCATACAGTAGAGGTAATTAATAGTGGTTAATTAACCTACCAACCAGAACATTTTTGGGATGAGGGAGGAAAGTGGAGAATGCGGGGAAACCCATGGGGTAACAGGGATGACGCCTGCGTTCCTGAGATTCAAACCTGGGTTGCTTGTCTCTGCATGCTCTTGCCCCACAGAGCTCGTATCCTCATACCTGGACACTATCCTGTCCCCCCGGTCCAATCCCTTCCCACCTACGTCCATGACACATCACATGCTCTCCAACTCTTCCATAGCTTTAAGTTCTCCGGCACGCACAACCTCATCTTCGCCATGGATACTCAGCCTGGGTTGCTTTCCACCATTTACAGGACATAATGGAATACTCTCCGCTTCCCTGGATGAGTACAGCTTCAACGACACTCAAGAGGATCAACGCCATCCAGGACCAACCATCTTAAAAGTTCATTACCTCTACCACCAACACGCCATGACACCAACTGAATCCACTGACAAAGCACACTGCAGCAACTTGTCAAGGCTTCTTTACCAATGCCCCCCAAATCTCAACTACTTAGAAGGACAAAAGCAGCGGCCATTTGGATTGGACTACTTGCAAGTTCCTCTCCAAGCCAAGTATCAGACTTGGAAATATATCAGTCCACTTATTGTCTTAAAGTCCACCTAACCTATCAGCACTGTGGAGCATCCAGAAGGACTGCTGTGGTTGAAGGAGGTAGCTTATCATCACCTTCTCAAGGGTAGATAGGGATGGGTAATAAATGATGGCCCTGTCACATCTTGCTGGTGAATTAAAAAAAAGCTTGACTTTTGCACTGAGGTCTCAGGAGCAGGATGTATTGGTATTGGTTTATTATTGTCACTTGTACCAAGGTACGGTGAAAAACTTGTCTTGCATACTGTTCGTACAGATCAATTCATTACACAGTGCATTGAGGTAGTACAGAGCGCACTGAGGTAGTACAGGGTAAAAACAATAACAGAATACAGAGTAAAGTGTCACAGCTATGGAGGAAGTGCAGTGCAGGTAGACAATGAGGTGCAAAGTCAAACAAGGTAGACTGTGAGGTTAAGAGTCCATCTCATTGTATAAGGGAACTGTTCAATAGTCTTATCACCGTGGGATAGAAGCTGTCCTTGAGCCTGGTGGTATATGCCCTCAGGCTCCTGTATCTTCTGCCTGATGGGAGAGGAGGGAAGAGAGAATGACCCAGGTGGGTGGGGTCTTTGGTTATGCTGGCTGCTTCACCAAGGCAGTGAGAGGTATAGACAGAGTCCATGGAGGGGAGGCTGGTTTCCGTGATGCTGGGCTGTGTCCACATCTCTCTGCAGTTTCTTGCGGTCACAGGCCGAGCAGATGCCGTGATGCATCCAGATAGGATGCTTTCTATGGTGCATCAATAAAAGTTGGTGATTGTCAAAGGGGACATGCCAGATTTCTTTCACCTCCTGAGGAAGTAGAGGTGAGCCTGCAAACTTCGGCAGTTCAGAGTGCAACCAACTGAGCTGATACAAACCTGTAGCCTTCCTTGGCATCTAGTAATTCTGGTGGATGTGCACATGCAAGGCATCAGGTAGGAAGAGGAATGCAATACATATTGTGGAATAGCATGCTGACAATAAAGAGAGCATTTTAAGAGTCCCAAGTTGCTTGAGCTGTGAAGCATAAACAATATGATAAAGCAATTGCTTGTAGATCAGCTTGGTTTGCACAATCTAATTTCTGCTATCAGAATCAATTGTTAAAGCTTCAGGAATGTTATTTATTGGGTTTGTGAAATACTCAAAATCACCAGAGTATTCTTTAATGAAGTGATTCCAAGGACCTATGTCACTTGAAAAAAATCTCCCTAAATAATGGTTGGCTATTGCAAAAGAGTTGACTGCAGCCTAATTTGGGATAGTCTTGCTAAAATAGTGATGGGCTATATCTCAAATAACGATGAGTCGGAGTACAGGAAGGAGATAGAGAGCTTAGTGACATGGTGTCATGACAACAACTTTTCCCTCAATGTCAGCAAAACAAAAGACTGGTCATTGACTTCAGGAGGGCCAGCGGTGTACATGCACCTGTCTACATCAATGGTGCTGAGGTTGAGAGGGTTGACAGCTTCAAGTTCCTAGGAGTGAACATCACCAACAGCCTGTCCTGGTCCAATCACGTAGACACCATGGCCAAGAAACCTCACCAGCGCTCTACTTCGTCAGGGAGGCTAAAGAAATTTGTCATGTCCCCTTTGACAATCACCAACTTTCATCAATGCACCATAGAAAGCATCCTGTCTGGATGCATCACGGCTTGGTATGGCAACTGCTCGGCCCGTGACCGCAAGAAACTGCAGAGAGTTGTGGACACAGCCCAGCACATCAGGAAACAAGCCTCTCCTCCATGGACTCTGTCTATACCACTCGCTGCCAGCATAATCAAAGACCCCACCCACCTAGGTCATTCTCTCTCCTCCCCTCATCCATCAGGCAGAAGGTACAAGAGCCTGAGGGCACACACCACCAGACTCAAGGACAGCTTCTATCCCACTATTATAAGACTATTGAATGGTTCCCTAATACGATAAGATGGACACTTGACCTCACAATCTACCTTGTTGTGACCTTGTACCTTATTGTCTACCTGCACTGCACTTCCTCTGTAGCTGTGATATTTTACTCTGTATTCTGTTATTGTTTTTACCCTGTACTACCTCAATGCCCTGTGTAATGAATTGATCTGTACGAATAGTATGCAAGATGCTTTTCACTGTACCTCGGTACAAGTGAATAATAAACCAAAACCAAAAACAATATCTTAAATACTAGAAGCTCACCTAGCAACTCTGATAGACGCTGCACTTCACCTTTTGATAGGCTGTGTAAAACCATCCATACCTGGAGCTATCAAGGTAAACAAATATGTTTGCTTAACATCCAAAAGCATAAAATTGCAACTGATTTATTCTGAATGCATAAATGGCCCATGGGCCTGGAAGCAAACCTTCTCCCACTTCAGTACCAGTGTCAACTCAATCAAATCAATGTGCTGTGGAGAAATGTGAAAGGTTAGGTGACCAGAATGTTCACACGCTGTTAATATGCACATCCTTGTGCCGGAGTCGGATGTTGGAGCATTTGCTGAACTTTGGTCTAATTACATTCGACATCCAATCTTAATGTGTTTTAGGAGCTGTGAGTTTGGTCAAGCAATTCACCACAGATACAGAAAATTATTCAAATATATGCAACCTTTTATTAGCTACTTGTGCAAATGAAGGACATTGGAAAGTCTGACCTGAGCATCGTCTTCTCCGATCTGTTTGAAATTATTGAGATGAGGAGAAGGAAATCAATTAAGTGAACAGTGAAGACAGCTCAGACATTGTACTTGTATACAGCTGGTGTACATAATTCTGTAATCTTACATGTGTGCCATTTGTATGAACCAGCAAAGCAAAAGTGTCCCACTGAGGCAGTGCCTCGGGATTGAGGATGACTGTCTTCCACTCTGGACTTGTTGAGGTCAATATGGGAACCACAGACTCTTCCAAAGATGGGGCAGTTACTAGCTGAGAGGATGGGCAGGTGGATAGCTTGTGAGTGGTTTGTTCCTCCTGTTGATAATATAGTCTCTGTGCGATCCCCATGCACAGTCAAAGAACTCAAAGTTCTCAACACCGTCAGCTATATAGCAACTGCAGCTATATAGGTCCCTGGTCAGACCCCACTTGGAGTATTGTGCTCAGTTCTGGTCACCTCACTACAGGAAAGATGTGGAAGCCATAGAGAGGGTGCAGAGGAGGTTTACAAGGATGCTGCCTGGAATGTGGAGCATGCCTTATGAAAGCAGGTTGAGGGAACTCGGCCTTTTCTCCTTGGAGGGACGGAGGATGAGGGGGGACCTGATGGAGGTGTATAAGATGATGAGAGGTATTGATTGGGTAGATAGTCAGAGGCTTTTCCCCAGGGCTGAATTGGTGGCCACAAGAGGACGTAGATTTAAGGTGCTGGGGAGTAGATATAGAGGAGATGTCAGGGGTAAGTTTTTTACTTGGAGGGTGGTGAGTGCGTGGAATGGGCTGCCGGAAACGGTGGTGGAGGCGAATGTTATAGGGTCTTTCAAGAGACTGTTAGATAGGTACATGGAGCTGAGTAAAATAGAGGGCTATGGGTAAGCCTGGTAATTTCTAGGGTAGGGACATGTTTGGCACAGCTTTGTGGGTCGAAGGGCCTGAATTGTGTTGTAGTTTTTCTATGTTTCTATGTTTCTATCCCGAATGCTCCTTCTCCACTTTGAGCAGTCCCGGGCCCGAGTTTTCCAGAGGTCAGTGAGGATGTTACATTTCTTCAGGAGAGACTTTGAGCTCATCCTTGCATTTTTCCTGTTCAGCTGGTGATCTCTACCTATGACAGAGTTCAGAATGGAGTGTCTCTTTTGGGAGTCTGGTGTCGAGCGAACAAACGGCATGGTCTGACCAAGGGAGCTAATTGAGTGTAACCAGCACCTCAATACTTGGTCTGGGAGAGGTCTCTGATATTAGTCCATATGTCCTTCCATTGAATTTGAGATACCATTGGTGGCATTTTTTCCAATGCCTTGAGGTGCCTGCTGTAGGTAGTCCAGGTCTCAGAAGCATATCGGAAGGCATGCATCACTGTTTTCCAGTAGACCATGAGTTTTGTGCTAGGTCTTGATCTTCAGCTACCCGTTCTCTCAATCGAACAAAGACTGTGCTGGTGAATTGAAGGCAGCGGCGCATTTCAACATCAATATCTGCCTTTGCCGAGAGGTGACTTCTGAGAGACGGAAAGTGGAGCAACAAAGGTTTACAGCAAAACCATGGAAAAACAAGATTACATTAATTGCAAATGATATTATTCAAATAAAGTAGTCTGCATTAATGGGAGTGACCCCACGAGCTTGATTATATAATTGAGGTTTAACCTTATACTGAACAAGATTTAACAAGTCATTGTTAGCAACAGAAAAAAATGTGTTTAAGTACTATTTTCATAATATCCCTAAGTACTTTAACACAAATCAAGTACTTTAGGGGGGTGGTCACAGAAGTAATATTGGAACTCTGCCTCCAATTTGTGCAGAGCAAGCTCCCTCAACTAACAATTCAATATAATCCCGTGGGATTCTTTATAGTTATCTGAGAGGGCAGAGTTTCTTGTTTTTGTTTTTATTAATTGCAGGGTATGGTCAAAAAGGTTTTACAATTGGCTTTATACCTCAGTCAGAATCAGGATTTCCAACCAAGTGTATTCACCCATATCATCTGCGGTCTTAGCTCAGTATTGATTTTGGGAGTCTGGCAGCAGTGTCCAGACATTACACATGAAGAACAATGACTTCAAAGGCAAAACAATTGCTAGGTGTCTATAATAAGACAGAACGTGTTGGAAATACTAAGAACGTCAGGCAGCATCTGTGAAGAGAGAAGACCAGAGTCAATGACTTTCATCAGGACATGGAAAAGTTACTTGGCTGAATTACTGAATAGAGCCATTCAAGGTTAAGTGTGAACGGCTACCCGCCACCTATCAGTGAACCTTACATGTGAAGTTCTCCCAATCCCAACGAACTGAAATCCAGCAAAACTTTAGGAGAGGAAGGGATGAATTGGCTTACCAACTAAACCTGTGTCAGTTACAACTTTATACACTTAACCTTGCAATGAATTACATGCTGAACAGATACAAATACAATAAATGGAGAGAAAAATAAATCACATTCAGAAGATGTCAGTGCATTACAATATGTTTTCTTATGTATAACGCTTGTCACTGTGAAAGCACACATTGGAATAAAATATGCTTAAAGCATGAATCATTGAAATGATCAGTAATACAAAACATTAGAAGCAAAAGTGAGAGCAGAATTAGTTACAACAGTAAGTTCTTATGGTCTTGCTTATGGCAATAACTCCCATCTCCCTAAATTACCATTGTTTTGCATACATTGAGATATGTATTGAGGAATTCCAGGTTTTTCTGACTATATTACTCAAGTTGTCACCAATGGGTGCATTTTTCTTGAAAGGACATTTTGTTCTTCTGGACTGAAAATATATGAAGCTGGTTAACCCCTTCATGACTCTTAGTTTGTCTGAGACAACACGTTGTTGCATCTGTTGAACTAAATCTTGTCACAAGCCAGAATGCAACTAGAATTAAACTATAAACTTGCATCTTCAAAATGACTTCTGGAATTCTGTTTGATGCCAGCTCACGTAAAGGAGAAATAGTAAAAAATAATAACATTTCATGTAGCCTGAATCTAAAAGAGCTGGAACTTGTGTGCCCATTTCCTGCTGCAAGACTCATACTGATTGCCTACGCATCAAATCCTACATTCGCATGCAGGCAAATCTCTCTACAACATTCCACCAAGCAAGCAGGTAATCATCCATTCAGTGAGCACCAAAACCAAGACATCACAATGTATTAATATCCTGCTGCTACAGAACAAGCCCTTGAGGTAAGTTTCATGATATACTATAATGCAATTCAAGATTTGTTTTTACTCTCTGCAGTGAGACGGCTCTTTGAGATCTCATTTTAGACTGAAAGCTCAGCTGTCGTGTAGAAGAAATGCTCCTTCAGTTTGCAGCAGGTTTATTGCAATCTTTCTTCAAATCTGGAGCACAGCACAGCCTTACTTTTTGGAGTTCACATGAACAGACCATCCTTCCCATAGTAGTGACACAGGGATGTGGTTGGCTGCCATAGAAAGTGGTTATGGGAAGGAAGGTTATAACATTTCATTGTCTCGGGAAACCCCTGAGCATATTTTGATCAATGACGCAATATGGAAACCTCTGCAGCCAATATCCTCAAATATCAGTGTGATAAATTCCAATTAAACCATTTGAATAGTATTGGTTGAAAGATAATTAGGAGATACCAGGAGAACTCCATTACTTTTACTTCAGTAGTGCTATGAGATCTATCTGGGCCACTTTGGAACACAGATAAAGCCTTGGGTGTTATGTCCCATCCATAAGATGGACCCCTGAGAGTACAGTGGAGTGTTCGCCTGGATTTTGAACTCAGGTGTCTGGAAAAAGACTTAAAACCTGCAACCTTTTTACACAGAATTAGGAGAATTTTTATTCAGTCAAACTAACGTTTATCACGGTGGTGTAGTGGTTAGTGTAACACTATTACAGTGCCAGTGGCTCGGGTTCAATTCCAGCCGCACTTTGCAACTTCCACATTCTTTCATTACTGTTCTTTTGTCTATGTTCTCAACTGCTCCCATTCACTCATTAACCAGATCCCCATGTTCACCTCGGTTTTACCCTATCAGAGACACCTTGGTCGGCATCAATGAGTTTTGCTGAAGGTCCTGTTTTGGTGCTGCACAGTGATGATTCAATGAGCTGTAAAACACTTGGGGACTTCCTAAGGTCACGGATAGCACACTTGTACAAGCTTATGTTCCATGTAAATCTGGAATGCAAGTGGTTGCAGCTCCTCTTTAAGTATCTGAAGGGGCTGTTCCTCACAATCTGTTCCTCACTTCACCTCGATCCTGATCTTTGGGCAGCCAGTGCTGAGGAGGGCAAGTTGGTTGGGGAGGATGCATGGGGATGGGGGTCCTCTTCATCAGTCTGCTACTGGGCCCGGCCAATCTGACCATTAACAGGTCCTGGGAGCGAGCTGTCAACAGATCTGTCCAAACCAACTGCCTGCCCCTCTTCTGAGTTTACACTCATGCCTCAGTGTCCCTGGAGAGGGGGCATGTGGTGTCCGATGGGTCACTGGAGACCTTCTAGACCAATGGATACTGCAGGGACCGGAGTGCATCAGATGGCAACTTTTTAGTTTGAGTGTTGTTGTTGGTATTTAAAGAAAAGTTACCTGAAAACCTAATAACATTGTCTAATACCTAATAAAACTTTATAAATGTAAGTCTTTTATTCAGGTCATATCATCAGCAGTTAGCGTAACACTATTACTGCGCCAGCGACCCAGGTTCAATTCCGGCCGCTGTCTGTAAGGAGTTTGTACATTCTCCCCGTCACTGCGTGGGTTTCCTCCCACATTCCAAAGACATACAGGTTAGGAAGTTTTGGGCATGCTATGTTGGCGCCGGAAGCGTGGCGACACTTGTGGGCTGCCCCCAGAACACTCTACACAAAAGATGCATTTCACTGTGTGTTTCAATGTACATGTGACGAATTAAGATATCTTATCTTGTCTTATCTTATCTTATCTTTAAGTTTTATAGAAAGTTGAAGGTGGTCAATTTTCTCCATTCTTTCTTGCTTTTCATGTATTGTTAGTCTTCCTCAAATCTTTAATACTGACATATTTGCCATTGCATAGGACATTTATCTCTCAAAACACAGAACTTCATTTTTTATTTGACATTCAACATTTTTTCTGATTTCATTTTCTGTGTTTGGACTAATTTTGCACAGGATGTCAAAAGAGGTTTTCTCACTTCTCTGAAAATGTGCTCCATTGGTTCTGCCATGTTGCAGTTGGTCAGTCTACATATTACCTTGGTCAGTAGCCTGGGGGCTGCTGTGCTTCTGATGTGCACAGAGAGCTATCGTGCAGTGGGGAACCACTTGGACGGGATCAGCATGTCTGCACTGGTCAAGATCAAACTTTGTTGAGATCCCTGAATGCATGCAGAAATGGTTAAGAAAGTTAATTGCATCATGATGTGTTATTTGTGGTTCCTTATCTTTCTTTTTTCTCTCAATGTCTTTTTAGAATGGGGTAACTCTGTGGTAATAGGACTTCCTTTTGTAGTGGCAGCTTTTAGTTGAGCTTTGTATGTTCTTCAGTTTAATGGTGTCATGGCAGTTTATCAAGTGTTTGTTATACTTCTGTTTTTAATGGTTTTAGAAATATTTTGTGTGGAACAATTTTAGCATCCTATGTTTGTGTTTAAATCATTTTTAAGCCATCAGTTGCACAAGCTGTAAGGATGATGAAGGGTCATGTAATGTCTTTGAAATGAATTGAAATGCAATAAATATAAATCCAATGAGGCATAAATTTATTTACAAGATAGCACTCTGATTATTTACATATTGAGTCTCTGAGCTCCTGGTGCAAAACTGAATGTTCCAAATTGCCTATGAAACTGTTGTATTGTTTGAAAAGCAGGCACATCATATGACTCTGTTGATCCAAAAGGATCACAACACACACACACACACACACACACACACACACACACACACACACACACACACACACACACACACACACACACACACACACACACACACACACACACAGAGAGAAAACAGCACACTCTGTGTTTAAAGATACAGTTTTTTAAAGCAACAATTAAATACCACAACCAAAATACACTTATAGGACAACTGAGTGAATTTAGTCAAGTAACTGATTTTCAGGGTATGCCTGATGATCTTTTCACTTTTAATGTTGAATCCACTTTTGGACTGTTTGATTCTGAATGTGAGCTCAGAGAAGATCCTTTGTCACCTTGGTCCTTCACTTCCTGAGGTTGGAACTTAAATGCCATTTCTGCCAACACAGCACTTTCACCTTCAAGTCTGTATCTCAGGATTTGTATGCACAGCAGCTTTCACTAAAGTTGTTCAACCAACAGCTCACGCAAATCCTAAAAGGCAATGCATGCAGCTCATGATCCTAAAAGGCAATGCAATGATAAGTTCTTTAATGAAACATATCATTAATTGTCTCCCCCTGCTTCTGACTCCGTGTCCCAAAGTTTTCAGCTATTTCTAATGGCTTTTCATAACAATAATCTCTCAGTTTCTGTACATCTTCAAACGTGATGCAACATTTGTCAAAGCACCATATGTTTCTTCACTGATCACCGCTAGGAGTAACTTTTTTGTTCTTTGTTTTAGGCCTCATGATATCACTTTTTCTTTCAACATCCAGAATATTTTCCACAGTAACAATGTGCCCATTCATTTTATATACAAGCTGGTTCTTGAGCTTGGTCATACATAGCAAAGCTCCTGGTATAGTCACTTGTAGAAGCTATGTGGTCTCCTTCCCATTCACTAGTGATATGGCTAACTTAGTGTATGCAATGGTCCAGTGACAAACCAATGCCACTGCCTCAACCAAGGCCTCAACATCAATTTCTCTAACTTCCAGTAACCCCACCCCTTCTTTATCTTGCCCTGCCCCCCCCCCCAATCCTCGGTCTTACCTTATTCCTGTAGCTCCCTCCCCCCGCCTTGATGACCTCCCCTCCTCCATCCTTTCTTCCATGGTCCACCACCCTGTCCGACCGGATTCCTTCTTCTTCAGTCCTTTGCCTCTTCCACCTGTCACCTCTCAGTGTATTACATCTCCCCCCCACCCACCCACCTACCTTCCCCTCTCACCTGGGCTCACCTATCACCTGGACTCGCCTCTCCCCTGCCTGCGTGTGTGGTCCTCCCCCTCCCCCCACCTTCTTATTCTGACTTCGGCCCTCTTCCTTTCCAGTCCCGATGAAGGGTCTCGGCCCGAAACGTCGACTGTTTATTTCCCTCCATTGGTGCTGCCTGACCTGCTGAGTTCCTTCGGCACTTTGTGTGTGTTGCTCCAGATCCCAGCATCTGCAGAATCTCTTGTGTCTCCACTACTCTCTGCCACTGTGACTCCCTGTGCTAAATACCCTCATTGGTATTTACGGAGACCTTCCACAAGTAAGTATCGATGTGAGATGTCAATGGAAAACACAATGAAATGTCACTTCTTCTAAAGTTATCTAAAACTCGACAGGGAGGGAGAAGCTTATTTACAATACAAGACCACATGCGGTTCATATATTGTCCCTCAGCTCCTGGTGTAAAACTGAATGTTGCAGACTGACAGTGAAACAAGCAGGCACACCATATGACTCAGCTCTCCGAATGAACCTTTGAAAAGACTGAAGAATACTTCCAGAATATTTTCTCCCTATTCGCTGCATCTCTCCAAAAAATAAACTTCTCAATGTGCGGGTGCTGGACGTTGACAATGCATAGGAATCATTTAATTTAATTAACATCACTTCATAACACAGGGGTGGCCTCTATATCCCAAGCCAGGCCAACAGCTAAGAACATAGTTTTGGGTGTAAGCCCTTATCCTTTCCATGGTATTTTACCATTCTGATTAACCTGCTTCAACACATAACAGCTAACAGCCTAACAATTATCAACATTGCCCTGTTCCTCTAACGTTGTCTTTTTCATTGCAGTTAAATACCAGCAGGAGTTGAGCTGTCTTCCTGTGAGTTCTGACATATTATTGCCATTGGAGAAAGACTCTGACCCCATTCAATTGTAAATTAAGTTAAATTAAATTCCCTCCGATTTCTCAGCTTCTTTCTCTGCCAAACGCCCATTTACTTTGTTCATACTTAGTTTCTTCCCCTCTCCTTGGGTGGCATTTGAGATCTCCTTTTGCGTTATGTATTTCAATCTGGAGTTCGCATTGTCCAAATCTGCCCCAACTGACAACAAAGGACCTCCAGTCTTGTCCCTTCTGTAGGGATTGAATTCAGTTGCATGAGATTTGTGCTCCTCCGCTAACATTAACTGAGCACCAATTAAGCTGTTGATGCACAATATCCCCACCCACAGATAGCTGCGTCCTGGTTCATACATAAATCTAATGAAAAAATAGGAATAAATCTAATTTTAAATATTGTTCTGTAAATCCCCATGGTGTGTTTCTATTTCTGCAATGAAGGCTTTGTTGCTGATCTTTCTCCCACTGCTGGTCAGCGAATGTTTCACACTCTTCTCTTCTGCATTTATATTACTTACAATGTTATCTGTAACATTATGAGGGAGCTAGATTAAGAAGAAGGACCTATTTCCTATAGCAGAAGGGTCAATAACCAGAGGGCATAGATTTGAAGTGTTTGGTAGAAGAAATAAAGGGGAGGATGAGGAAATGCTTTTCTATTCATTGAGGTCTGAAGCTCACTGATGTAGGCAGAAACACACACACAATGCTGGAGGAACTCAGCAGGTCAGGCAGCATCTATGGAGGGAAATAAACAGTCGATGCTTCAGGCCAGACCCACAACACATTTAAACAACTTTTGGGCGTTACTTCAGGAGCTGAGAACACCAGAGCTGCAGAGTGTTGGAAGGTTGCATGAGGATGGGTTGCTTTTTATCAGCTAGCACAGCTGAATGGTCTCTTTCATTATTGCAAGCTTCCTCTGGTCCTCCCGTTGAAATGAAAACAGCCAAATCACAAATCCAACTGATTACAGATAAACCAGTCAAAAACACAAGGCCGGCACAGGTGTCAGCATCAGATGGGCTAGCCTCTAGTGGACCAGCCCACCGGCCCGGCTTGTAGAGTTGCTGCCACACAGCTCCAGCAACCGGGGTTCTGACCTTGCTACTATTAATCTGGGGTTTGCACGCTCTTTCTGTCACTGAATGGGTTTCCACCAGTTCTCCAGTTTCCTGCCATATCCCAAATATGTGTGGGTTGGTAAGTTAATTGGCTGCTGTAACTTGGCCTCAGTGTGAATATGGGACGGGGGAGTTGATGGGAACATGGAGAAAATAAAATGGGATTAGTATTAATGGGTGCTTGATGTATACCGTGAGCTGAGAGGCCTGTTTCAGTGTTGTATGATAAGACAAGGTAAGATTTCTTTATTAGTCACATGTACATTGAAACACACAGTGAAATGCATCTTTTGCGTAGTGTTCTGGGGGCAGCCTGCAAGTATTGCCACGCTTCCAGCGCCAACATAGCATGCCCACAACTTCCTAACACGTACGTCTTTGGAGTGTGGGAAGAAACCGGAGCACCCGGAGGAAACCCACGCAGACACGGGGAGAACGTACAAACTCCTTACAGACAGCGGCCGGAATTGAACCCGGGTTGCTGGTGCTGTAATAGTGTTACGCTAACCACTGATGATATGACCTGAATAAAAGACTTATATTTATACAGCTTTATTAGGCATTAGACAATTTTATTAGGTTATCAGGTAACTTTTTTTTAAATACCAACAACATTCAAATTAAAAAGTTGCCATCTGATGCACTCCAGCCCCTGCAGTATCCACTGGTCTAGAAGGTCTCCAGTTGCCCATCGGACACCACACGCTCCCTCTCCAGGGACACCTAGGCATGGGCGTAAGCTCAGAAGAGGGGCAGGCAGTTGGCTTGGACGGATCTGTCGACAGATCACTCCTAGGACCTGTTGATGGTCAGATTAGCCGGGCCCAGTAGCAGACTGATGACGAGGACACCACCACCACCCCCTCCCCTCACCTCCTCCCCAACCAACTTGCCCCCCTCAGCACTGGCTGCCCAAAAATCAGGATCGAGGTGAAGTGAGGAACAGATTGTGAGGAACAGCCCCTTCAGATACTTAAAGAGGAGCTGCAACTACTTGCATTCTAGATAAACATGGAACATAAGCTTGTACAAGTGTGCTATCCATGACCTTAGGAAGTCCCCAAGTGCTTTACAGCTCATCGAATCATCACTGTGCAGCACCAAAACAGGACCTTCAGCAAAACTCATTGATGCCGACTAAGGTGTCTCTGATAGGGTAAAACCGAGGTGAACGTGGGGATCTGATTAATGAGTGAATGGGAGCAGTTGAGAACATAGACAAAGGAACAGTAATGAAAGAATGTGGAAGTTGCAAGATGCAGAGCAGAAGGACAAGCCCAGCAGGTCAGACTGGGCTTGTCGTCCACTTCCAGAGATTAAAGAAAGAAGGGAAAAAAGGAAGAAGAAACAAGCTGAGCTGATCTCACAGAGGGATCACAGATACAGACCGGGAAATCAAGTTACCTGAAGTTGTAGAATTCAACATTGAGTCCAAAAGGCCACAACATGCCCAGGCGGAAAATGAGGTGCTGTTCCTCAAATTTGCAGGGGGATTCACAAGAGGCTACAGACCAATTAGTCAGTGTTGGAGTAGGGTGCAGAATTAAAATGGCCGGTACAGGAAGCTCAGAGTCGCCCCTGTGGACTGAACACAGGTGTTCTGTAAGGCGATTCTACAGTGTAGAGCAGAGCATATTGTGAATACTGAATGCAGTACAAGAGACAGGAAGAAGTGCAAGTGAATCGCCACTTCACCTGGAGAGATGTCTCCCTAGTTTTACCCCAGTAGAGACATACCCCTCTACTCTCCTCCCTGCAGCTTTACAAGCTTCTTTTGTCTCCTTTTCAATTCTGATGAAGAGACTCTGACCTGAAATGTTGACTCCGGTTCTCTTCCCAGCCTGACCTGTTTCTGTTTTAGATTTCCAGCATTGCAGTTTTTTAAAAAAAATTTCTGCTTCAAATGTGGTGCCTGCCACTTCCTGCACCAATGAATAACTGAAAAGTTATATGAAGTGGTTTGAAACTCTTTTAATATACTTTGTCCTGACCATTTCTCGTATTCCCCAGAAATAGAACAATATAAAGTTGCATCAGAACTGATAAGGCAATTGAAATCATCTTTCATCAATAATGCAAGTGAACTTCTCTGCACAGATGGTCTAGTGGGTCCATTTACACAAACAAGTACCCAAAGAGCTACACTTGAATGACAGTTTGGATAATATGCCTCTGCAAATCTTACAGTTCCATGGTTGGCTTCACCCTGCATCGACAGATGAATTTAAGTAAATGTGACATTTGAGTGACCAGCATAAATTAAAGAATAAATAAAGCATTATGAACTAGGTTTGAGGTTATTTTTACCAAAGTAAAGCCCAGCTATTTAATTGGGCTTTTGCTTCAGCTGTATTTTTTCTATGCTGTAATCCTATACATTGTGAGCAATTGGAAATGTATTGTGAGACAATGGAGCCACAATTGAAAGGGGTCGACCACAATGGTCAGGTTTTCAGCATGACTTGCAGTGTACGGTGCAAAAGAAAGAGGAAATTGTGGACTAATTGTCATTCAGCAGCAATTATGCTGCTCTATCGTTTGTGGGACTTCCCTGAAAATTGAAGGAAATGACCACAGCTTAGCTCCCATCAAAATCAAACAGTGGTTTCAATTTTCCTGCATCTAAACCAATTTCTCTCAGCTGCCACTTAGAATTTTATAAAACGAGAATAGAGTCCTGGCAGCAACAATGATTAGTTGACTGTGAATGCTTATTCTGATTGCAGTCAAATGAGGTGATAATATAGATATCGGTGTGTGTGTTGATCAAAATGTGATGTGTTCTAATAGTCTGGAAATTGCTAATAACATAATCAATTTGATTACCTTCACCATTATTAATGAGAAAAACTCCCACCAACTTCTCGCAGGATAGAGATTTGTCACTGTAAAAAAATCTGAACTATAATATCTGCACATAATCCAACGCCATGAATTGGATCATACATCGTTGACCAACTTGCACCACTTCACCATTACACTCAAGAAATGGCAGCTTGATGTTAACCTCCTTGTTCCTTTTGAGAACTTGCTGTATTTGCATGCTGAACTCAAATTAAATGTGGAGTATAAAGTTAACTCTTGTAATTATCAGTACAAGTCCCCCTTTAATAATGTGATCATCCTTAATGCATTGCCAATCAACCTCTCCACTAAATGACAACATTTGTCCCGCTTTTCAGGGAAAATTTTGGCTATCACCCTCAGATTACATGCCACCATGTAAAAACAAACTGTAGGTTAGGATTAGTAAAAATGTTCTTCTAATTATTCGTGTTCATTCTCCAACATCTCCATGATGTATATTGATTTTTCTATCTTTGATAATGACATTACTTATTCCTCCTCTTCTCTCAATTCAGATCTGGTAATGTGCTGAACTATTAAGAAACAGCAATGGATTTGTTTCATGCTTGGATTCCAGGCAGCTAATTACGTCAATCAAATACTTCAGGAAAATAGTCTGAGGAAAGGTCATCGACATAAAATGTTAACTCTGTTTTTCCCCCTCACTGTAGGTTGCTTGACCTCCTGAATATTTCCTCATTTTTTCTTTCTTTTAATGCTCCTTGCTCTCAGCAGTTTGTAAGAGTAGGATTTGGGTCTATTTTTCACCTTGTGTTCTTATCTCAGATAGGTATAATGTGCTGGAGTAATGTTCCACAAATTCTAATACATCTTCCAAATAGAAGTAGACAGCAAGAATGACTGGCTATTCAGGAGAATGCGCAAAAATCCAATTAAGCTTCAGTTGTTGTCTCTTAGCCTTCGAAGACTCTGATTTCCCAGCAGTGGGTCACTAAATAGCATTTAATAACAGAAAAGTTGGCTTTCTTAAGTAATTGAAGCTACTTGTAGTGGTTCCATCACCACTCTGATACTTCTTACCGTAGTACATTTATAAATTTTAAGCCTCATAGAGCATTCAACCACATATAATAGTTTAATTGGAAAGTGCTGTTAGCGTTCCCAACTACACAAGATTTCAATTCAGGTTATACAATATGGGAGGGTCAGAAAAAGGCCAACTTGTGCAAATTAGTTTTTCAGATCTTAATTCTCCAAACCTTCATTATGCAACAGCTAGAAATGACGGGATCTCACAGCTTAGACAGGTTGGTAAATCAGTCTGACCAGATGTTGATGGAAGAGGTGCAAATTAAGCCTGACCCGCAGTGATTTCAATAGGCTGTGTGGTACTAAAATTAAAATTCAGTGGTTTTACTGGAGGCCATAATCATAAGAAATTACATGTTTGTGATATTACATCTATCAAAAGAAATCTAAGACGAGTTTTCATCTGTTCAGATATGATGAATTCTCGCATGAATTATTAATAGCTGCTTTGCAATAACTATTATTTAATGCTGCATTATAATGGTCTACAATTTACGTTATGGAATGTGTTAAAGTTGAAATGAATTGTTGTAATTTGTCAGTTCTACTTTCGTATTCAGTAAAAATGAGAACATAAGCGAACGGGGGAGGAATCAGTTATGGGAATCTTTGAGGCTATTCCGTTATTTAATACAATCATAGCTTATCTGATCTTAGCCTCAGCTTCATTTTCCTAATTGTTCTCCAGAACCATTGACCCCACCTCCACTGGCAAAAACATGTCTACCTTGACCATTCAGTGATACAGCTTTCACAGCTCTCAGGAGATTCACCACCCTCTGAGAGAGGAAACTCCTCCTCATCTCTCTCTTAGAATGATGACTCCTTATTCTGAAACTTTGCCCCTTGTCCCTCTTGACAACACTCCTCAGAAGCTTATTTGTTTCAATAAGATCACCTCACATAGTTCTAAACTTCACTCAGCATAGATTGAATCTGCTCAATTGTTCCTCATTAAAAATAACCTTCAATTTAAGAATCAACTTAGTGGACCTTCTCTGAATTGCCCTAGTATGTGTGCTTCCTTCCTTAAATATGACCACTGTTTCATATTTGATCTTGCCAACACCTTGTACATTTATAAAGCGTTCCCTACTTTTGTACTCCATTCCTTTGCACTATAGAGGCAATATATTTTTCCTCTTACACTGTAATTCAGAATCAAAATCAGGTTTATTATGAAAAACACTATGATGCTGGAGGAACTCAGCAGGCTAGGCAGCATCCGTGGAGAAAAGCATCTAGATTCCAGCATCTGCAGTCCTTTGTTTTATCAGGTTTATTATCACTGACATATGTCGTGAAATTTGTTGTTTTGCGGCAGCAGTACAGTGCAAGACATAAAAATTACTATAAATTAGGAAAATAAATAAATAGTGCAAAAGAGGAATAACGAGGTGGTGCTGATGGGCTCATGGACTGTTCAGAAATCTGATGGCGGAGGGGAAGAAGCTGTTCATAAACGTTGAGTGTGGGTCTTCAGGCTCCGGTACCTCCTCCCCGATACTAGTAATGCGAAGAGGGAACGTCCTGGGTGGTGAGGATCCTTAATGATGGATGCCGCCTTCTTAAAGCACCACCTCTTGAAGATGTCCTCGATGGCAGGGAGTGTTGTGCCCGTGATGGAGCTGGCTGAGTCTACAACCCTCTGCAGCCTCTTTCGATCCTGCACATTGTAGTCTCCATACCAGGTGGTGATGCAACCAGTTAGAATGCTCTCCACCATACATCTGTAGAAATTTGCGAGTGTCTTTGGTGATATACCAAATCTCAACAAAATTCTAACCACACTGTACATTGATGTTTGTATCACAGTGACACAAGCACTGGTGCATAACTCAAGAAATAGGCACTAAGCTAATGAACACTCAGAGGAGCTAGAGACTCCAGTGTGACATTTCAAATACCTTATTGCAAAACCAAGCTTAGCGTGTCCTAGGGAAACATAATATCTCCTTCACACTTAACAAGTTTACCCAAAGCACATCTCAATTTACGAGCAGATGTCTTTTGATGCCGATCTGATTGGGTCCAAAGTTATGGTGATTGACACAAGGAAAGTATACACATTCCAAAGTATGTAGAAATTCAGAGCAAAATCCAAACTGCTGGAGAAACTCAGCATATGCTCAGCATCTGTGGAGGGAGGGTATGCGGGGAGGAAGGTATTGTCGATGTTTTGGGTTGAGACCCTGCATCAGGACCTATCAACAGTACCTTTCCACCAACAGATGCTGCTCAACCCGCTGAGTTCCTCCAGCAGCTTGTTTTTTTGCTCCAGATTCCAGCATCTGCAGTCTCCTGTGTCTCCTATGTAGACATTGGCGCTGAAGATTAAAAGTGCTGGGGGGATGTATGCCTCCAGAATGAAGAAAAAAGATTACAACAGATTTTCTCAGACACATATCAATTCAAGGTAAAGTTACACTTACTAACTTTATTCATGTTCTTTAGATTACAACAGAGACTACACCGCTAAGGTATTTAATTCTTTGTAAAGCACTCTGGAATGTTGTGAAGTCTGACTCCAGCCAACACTTCCACAATAACAAGCCAAGTCGTTAGTAAGCTTTGATTAATTCTGCAAGTTTAAAATTGGGACTGCTGTTCAGAACCTTCCTTCAAGTTTGGTTGTCATCATAACTGGTATGTTTTCAGGCTATTTTGAGTAATTTTGGAGGTAAACCAATAAATCCAATGGAATCCTTAAAATATGCCACAGAACACAAACTACAAAACAACATAGTATTTCACCAAGCACAATATTTCATTTTTCAAGGATATAACATGCTAAATTTAGCAAATAAAATGTTCCTTAAAAATTGTCTCCTGAAATACTTTGGTATCATTAAAGAAATCTCAGAGGTCAAGGCACAGGCACATTCTGGGATACTTTACCTACCTTACTGAGTGTCTCCATTGATGACTCTGATGAGTGAGGAGCAAAGACTGTGATCAAACCACAATTAAACATATTCTTGCAAACTAATTCCTGTTTGGTGGCTAACAATCATTTTATTTTTGCATCCAACTTATGCTTTCGATTTTCTTTCTGGTTGTTACAGACTAGGTTACTATTGGTGAATGTCCCTTTAAGATAGAGTGCAGAGGTGTGTGTGTGTGTGTGTGTGTGTGTGTGTGTGTGTGTGTGTTTGTGTGCGTGTGTGTGAGTGACGTGGTTACGACAACAGAAGATAAAGGACGTAATGACATTTTTGAAGCAGTCAGTCAGAGAGAGGGAGAGAGAGAGAGGGAGAGAGACACCAGCCTGCTAGTTTCTCTATCGATGGGCGAAAAACAGTAACTGTGTCTGTCACTACAATACACATATGGATTTTTGGAGTAATCTGGTGGAGTCCATTTTGTTGTTAACCTGTAGAGGGAAACAGGTATTTGTGTGGACGGCCACATCTCGGATGCTTTTCGAGGTGGCAGATACTGAGGAACAAAGCAGTGAAGTTCACTTTGTTGTTGACCTGTAGAAAGAAACAGGTATTTGTGTGGACGACCACGATTCGAGAGCCTTTCGGGGTGAGGCGGATGCGGTGGAGTGGTCACTGCTGAGTAGACACTGAGGTGTCGTTTGGGTTCCAAAGTGGAACATCTGGATTTCGTAATTACCCTCTACTTTCTCTCTACATCTTCGTTTTGTCTTCAGTCAACGGTGGTTGTTGAAGAAGCCTTTGCTCATGTTTCACCTTACGGCTTGCTGAACTGAACTTTAAGAACCATTCCTGGACTTGGAGTTTGGGACTTTGCCACACACATATGACGAGTTTAGTTTTTGGGGTTAATGTTCAAGGTTTATTTTTACTTCTAACGTTCTAAAATTTTTACTTTTATTTTTCTTATTATCATAAGTAGTTATTAATAAGGTAGTTTTTAACACTGATACATGACTCGGTGTGTTTCCTTTGTTGCTGGTTCATAACACTGGTATTAGCACTCAGCTGAGTGTATTGATCAAGATGACAGATGAAAATTTTTAGGAAGTATTCCTTGGTTTACATTCCACTGTTTTGCTAATTATCCATTTCAATGTTGAAGTCACTTAGAATTTTAGAAAGTGGAAGAAGACAATTCAGTCCTTTGAGCCTCCTCTTTGCTGTCCAATTTATCACATTCTCCCGCCTTTTTCCATCAAAGTCCTTAATATTTTCTCCTTCAGATTTGTATCTATTTCCCTTTTGAAAGTTACTATTGAAAGAACTTCCAACAGTTCCTCAAGCTATATGTTCCAGATCATTATAATTCCATGGATTCTTTCTGACAGTCATATTATGATAGTTCTGTTCTCGGTTTGCTATCTCTTAAATAGCATTTCCCATATTTGCTTTAATTTGTTATAAAGTTTCAATCTATCGGGTGGAAATGTGGTGTGGAACTTTGCATACATCAAAACACCAAGCAAAAACACACAGAATAAAATATTTATACTGGAGGCATTTCTCACCATGAATTTGAAAACTTCAATGGTGCTGAGGTGGAGACAGTTGAGAGACTGAAGTTTCTAGGTGTAAATATCACCAATTGTTTGTCCTGGTCCAGCCACGTAGACACTATGGCCAAGAAAGCACACCAGCACCTCTACTTCCTTAGAAGGCTGAGGAAATTCAGCATGTCCATGTTGACCCTCTCCAATTTTTATGGATGCACCATAGAAAGTATCCTATCCAGGTGCATCATGGCTTAGTATGGCAACTGCTTTGCCCAAGACCACAAGAAATGTCACTCCATCACAAAAACCAGCCTCCCCTCCATTGATTCTGTCTACACATCCCGCTGCATCAGGTAAACAGCCAACATTATCAAAGACCCCTCCCACCCCAGACATTCTCTCTTTGCCCTTCCTGCAGACAGAAAATACAAAAGCTTTAAAACATGCACCACCAGGCTCAAGGACAGCTTCTATCCCACTGTTACAAGACTATTGAACGGACCTCTTATACAATAAAGATGAATTATTGATATCTCAATCTACCTCATTGTGGCCCTTGCACCCTATTTATCTACCTGCACTGCACTTTCTCTGTAAGTGTAACACTATATTCTGCATGCTGTTATTGCTTTTTCCTTTGTACTTCCTCAAAGTACTTGTTTTGGAATGATCTGTTTGGATAGTATGCAGTTTTTCACTGTATCTCGGTGCATGTGACAATAGTAAACCAATTACCAATTACAAAGATCTGCCTTAAGTAAGTATAATGTGGAACCAAGAAAAGCACAATATAGGTTGATGACTTCTGTGTAGCTCCATATTTGGGAATCCCACCATTTATGCAGCAATTTGGATAGTGATTACAAATCTGAACAGATTGAGCCTGTTGTGTTGGAAGATATTAGTTCTGGTGACATCATTGTTTCCTAAAGTGCTTCTCAACCTTCAAGAATCTAAAGAGGATGGGACCAGAAATTTGATCTAAAGAAACTGAAGGACATCACCATCAAACAACTCTGCAGTTTTAAATAACTATCATACAGTAAAGCATTGAAATTGTCATTGGTATTTAAGAAACACATTTGGAGATGGGGAAGTATCCTTACATCAGAGTGTGCTGAATGTCAGCAGCTGGTCTTAATAGTGAGACAAAACAAGAGAAAACAAACATATACGCACACAATAATGAAACTCTAACATCTTCAATAACTCGCTCTGAGACATTTTTCACTTGTGCGCATTTTTGACCTTTTACTCCGGAGAGATTCTCAGCAAACAGCCAGTCTGATCATTAGCAGTCCAACTTTCAACATTGTGATTTGCATTGAAGGTAAACTGTGGTATGGAAGTAATGTTCAAGGCCAAGGACCCAGGGTGCCAACCATTAGACTGGGACATCACTGGTAATAAAAGGCTCCAACAGCTAAACCTGTTATTATGTGTAATCTATTGCCCAGTGATTTGCGCATACTAATGCACTCAAAGGAACCTCTGCAGTTCTTACCATGCTCCCCCATGACCCTTGTAGTTCGTTTAGATTTTTAATAGTTTGGAGGCTGGCATTTTCTCAGTGACAACCTATCTTAATATATGAAGGACAGTGCCATCTTCCTAAGACAGCATTATGATAAGTGAGTTTCTAACTGGTACATGCACGACTACAAAAGTAGTGGTCTCACATTTAACATTTGCCAGCCACTTCCTCTTGGTGAATGGGAGAAGACCAGGATGTGAGGAATGGGATATTGGACTTAAACAATCTGGTCAGTCCTTCTTCCCAGCTGGCAGGTAAACTCAAGGCCATCATTTTTGTTGCTGTGATGAAATTCCTGCAAAAGTAGGTGGTCAAGTGTGGGGGTGAGAATGGGGATTCCTAAGTTGCTATCTGATGGCGTCACCATTGCCGTGATTCAAAGTTAACACATTGAGGAGGCTGGAGCTCGAGGCTGAAGCAGGAGGTACTGTCCAGCCAGGATGATTGCTAGTACATGAGAAACAGAAGCAGGAGTAGGCCATTTGGCCCTTTGTACCTGATGCGCCATTCATGGCTGATCTTTTACCTCAGTGTCAATATCCTGTACTAACTCCAATGTAAAAATTCTATTGACGTCTGTCTTGTACATACTCAATGACTACCTATTGGGCAGAGAATTACAAAGATTCACCATCCTGGCTAAATATGAGGTGTTGCACCTTGGTAGGACTAATGTCAAGGGACATTACACTCTGAAGGGCAAAACCCTTAACAGTGTTGAAGAGCAGAGAGACCTTGGGGTGTAAGTACATGGCTCATTGAAAGTGGCTACACAGGTAGATAGGGTGGTTAAGAAGGCTTATGGAATGCCTGCTTTCATTAATCGAGGTATTGAGTATAGGAGTCAAGAAGTTATGATGCATCTCTATAGAACTCTGGTTAGGCCGCATTTAGAGTATTGCGTGCAGTTCTGGTCACCTCACTAAAGGAAGGATGTCGAGGCTTTAGAGAGGGTGCAGAGGAGGTTTACTAGGATGCTGCTTGGATTAGAGGGCATGTGCTATCAGGAGAGGCTGGACAAGCTTGGGCTCTTTCCTCTGGAGCGGCGGAGGCTGAGGGATGATCTGTTGGAAGTGTATAAAATCATGAGGGGCATAGGTAGGGTGGACAAGCAATATCTTTTTCCCATTATTGAGTGATCCAATACCAGAGGACTTGCATTTAAGGTGAGAGGGGGTCGGTTCAGAAGAGACGTGAGGGGTAGGTTTTTTACTCAGAGGGTGGTGGATGCCTGGAATGCATTGCCTGATAGGGTGGTGGGGGCAAATTCATTGGGGGCTTTTAAGAGGGGCTTGGATGGGCACATGAATGAGAGGAAAATAGAGGGATATGGGCATTCTGTAGGAGGGATTAGCTATATCAGCACAACATTGTGGGCCAAAGAGCCTGTTCTGTGCTGCACTGTTCTATGTTTTCGTTGAAAAAAATCTTCTCGTCTCTGTCTTGAATAGTTGACTCTTACATTGAGACTAATTCTAGACACCCCAATCAGCAGAAATATTAACCCTGCATCTGCACCGTCAAATCTTGGAAGAATTTGCTATGTTGCAATGAGATCATCTCCCATTCTTCAACACCAAAAAGAATATAGGTCCAATCTGCTTAATTGCTCCTCATATGACATAGCAGAAATCAATCAGGTGGTCCTTCACTGCACTCTTTCTATTGCAAGTGTATCCTTCTTTAGATAGGGTGGTCAGACCTTCAGTCACTATTCCAGGGACAGTCTATATTATTGGAGCAAGATATCTCAACCCTCGTGCTCTTTGTACCCCACGCGAGCAGGTAGGAGCTGATGGGCTTCCTCTAGGTCTCACAAGCAAGCACACAGAGACCATCCACACACTCTTCCCCTCCTGTCAGTTCTCCAAGATTTCTGATCACCACCCAGGACACCACCAAACCCCTCCTTCCCCTCTCCTCCAGATGGAAGCCTGGACTGGTTGGGCCGAACTTCCAGAGGCCCCTGCTTGCACCCTCTTATCAGACTATTTAATCAACAGATTATTTAATCAGGACCATCACATACCCATTTTACCAGGCTTTCCACACACCAGCACCGACCCTTCCACTCCCCCCACCTTCCTGCTAACGGCAACAGCGTGGTGGGTTTGCTGATGAGCACAATGATAGAGAGGTCATCCAGCCCATCATTCTATGCTAGAATTTTGAATGACACTCATCCTCTCTGCCCTGCTCTTTCCTTGTACCTTTAGACCATTTTGTTCCTTTTCACAATTGCACCCAATTTCCCTTTGAATGTTATTATACCATTGGTTTTTCAAGCACTGAACACTAAATCATCAAAACGGGCCATGTAAAATCATTCCCCTCAGCTCCCCCCTGGCTTTTTGACAATTATCTTAACTAGTTGGTCTCTGGTTATTGATCTCCTGCCAGCAGAAGCAATTTCTCCCTAACAACTCTATCGGAACATCTCATGATTTTGAACACCTTAATTAAATTGCTTTTGGTAAACTGAGTCAGATGCTTTGCTCTCAATACTTGATGTGGCCAGCTCAGGCAAGCAAATGTCACAGCCCTTCACCACCTCAAGGTCAAGATATTAAAATACAGGCAGCTCCCGCATTGCGGGGGGGTGCATGCCTAAAAAATGTTCTGTATTTCGATCTTGCGTAACAAGAAGCCACGTCACCTGCGCATGCATCAAGAAACGCCAGTTGAAAAAAATTGATTATTTATTTACTTCTTTTTTCCCCACATAAATTCCGTAACAGCGAATTTTATTCTGTATCTCAAATTTTTAGGTAGTGATTTGTGAATTCTGTGAGGGCGAATTTCTGTTACATGAATGGCGATCACGTGTGGGTGCCCTGTATGTCCAAGTTTTGTTTTTTTAATAAAGTAAGGAACCATAGAACATAGAACCATAGAACAATGCCGCACAGAAAACAGGCCATTCAACCCTTCTAGTCTGTGCCGAAACGTTATTCCGTTAGTCCCACTTACCTGCACACAGTCCATAACCCTCCAGATCTCTCCCGTCCATATATCTATCCAATTTATTCTTAAACCTTAAGAGTGAGCCCACATTTACCACATCAGATGGCAGCCCATTCCACACTCCCACCACTCTCTGAGTGAAGAAGTTCCCCCTAATGTTCCCCCTAAACCTTTCCCCTTTCACCCTAAAGCCATGTCCTCTCGTACTTATCTCTCCTAATCTAGGTGGAAAGAGCCTACTCGCATTAACTCTGTCTATGCCCCTCATCATTTTGGGAAACGTCTATCAAATCTCCCCTCATTCTTCTACGCTCCAAGGAATAAAGTCCTAACCTGTTCAATCTTTCCCTGTAACTCAACTCCTGAAGACCCCGCAACATTCTAGTAAAGGTTCTCTGCACTCTTTCAATCCTACTGATATCCTTCCTATAGTTAGGTGACCAGAACTGCACACAATACTCCAAATTTGGCCTCACCAGTGACTGATACAACCTTACCATAACAACCCAACTCCTATACTCAATAATTTGATTTATGAATGCCGGGATGCCAAAAGCCTTTTTTACAACCCTGTCGACCTGTGACGCCACTTTCAGGGAATTATGTATCTGAACTCCCAGATCCCTTTGTTCCTCTGCACTCCTCAGTGCCCTACCATTTACTGTGTATGTCCTACCTTGATTTGTCCTTCCAAAATGCAACACCTCACACTTGTCTGCATTAAATTCCATCTGCCATTTTCTGGCCCATTCTTCCAGTTAGTTCAGATCCCTCTGCAAGATTTGAAATATTTCCTCGCTGTCCACTACACCTCCAACCTTAGTGTCATCAGCAACTTGCTGATCCAATTTACCACATTATCATCTAGATCGTTGATATAGACAAGAGCACCAAGATTTTTTGGACGTGCATCACAAACATTGCCCACTAATGTGCAGACAAACATTGCCCACTGCATTGTGCTCAACGGCAAGAACTCAGGCTGGGTGGTAAATTTGTTGCCATTGTTATTGGCAGGTCATTGCCATCACTGCCATTGCTGTTGATATTGTTAGGTCAATACCACTGCTTATTGTCATTACCTTGTGGTTGTCATCACCTGCCAAGGTGCCTCAACAATTTCCAGTTTAAAACCTGTGCTTCGGCCAACCAAATGAAACACTGGTGAAGCACAATGATAAGAACAGGGCTTAATGAATGAAAGCTGTTTTGTTTAACTTACGATTTTATTTGCAAGGAAACTTCTTTAAAAAAACTCAAATGGTTACAGAGCCCATATGGAGGAACATTAAAGTAAAATTATGTTTTTGATTTATAACTTGATTATTACAAAACAAACATCACAAAATAGGAACCATATATTGCCAACATCAGGACAATCAGAACTTGAACTGCTCATGTACACAGCTTCCAATATTAAATCTTACAAACCAGATGGTCAATGGATGACTGCTGGCGGCAGTTACGATACAGCAAAAGACAGCATGTTAGCTAGTTCACATAATTCCTGGTGCATGTCACACTTAACAGACTCCACCCTTAAGCTTTTGTTGAATCCAGGGACGAGGGATCACGTCACCTTGACTCAGCACTGCAGTGCACTATGTTTTGAATGACACTGCTTTTTACTAACTCCCGCTGAACGGACAGGGGGGGAAAAGAACCCTAAGATCTAATTCCGCCACAGGTTTCTCCTCTGCAGCCACGTCGCTCAGACTGGCGACCGTTCCATTGCACCTCCGGGAACTGCCAAGCCCACCTCCTCATTGACGCATCTGTCACGATATGGTAGAATATTCAGTTTCAAAGGTGTTGTAGGTCACATTGGAAGGGATGTGCCATCAAGTTTGTTCCCAAAGGATGTCAAAACGTGGCAACAAAAAAGGGGACACTTGTCTCAGAAATCCAACCTTTGCATCTTGTCGAAGGACAGCGTGCCAGGTTTCAACAGTGTGTGGCCACAGAGGTATAGGTGGACATCTCCCGCCGTATAGTGCTGAACGGGGAGAGCTCCAGCTCGGTGGTGAATTCGTTGTCGTTGTCATCGCTGGCCACAGTGGACGACTTGGGGCCACATTCCTCACAGCAGCAGCAGCAGCAGTCCAGGAAGGCACGGCTGAAGGGTTTGCAAAGGCAGAAGAGGACCACCGGGGTCACACAAGACTTGAAGAACAAGAGGAACTGGCTGATGAGCTGAAGGAGGTCCACCGTCTGCTGGGAGACCCCAGTGGCCATATAGGCAGTCACAATGTTGCAGATGTTTTCAGGGATGATGCAGAAGCCATAGAGGATGGTCAAAGCCACCACAGTGCAGTTCATCTGGCCTTCCAGCTGAATCTGACGCTTATTCCCTCTGGCGCAGGATTTCTCTGCCTTCCTGATTTTTCTGGCAGTCACAATGGAGCTCCCAATGGTGAAAAGCGTGGGCAGACAGAAGTAGCATCCGAAGTACCACCACATCCTGGCGCTGTCATACGTCAGCGCCAACACATAGATGGAGTCCGGCAGCCTGGGAGATATCTTCACGACACAGCGGTCCACAGTTGACGAGGAGGCCGCTGTCTCCTCGGTGAGCAGCTGCCGAAGGGCGATCTCGGGGAGCGCCAGCAGCATGGCGCCCACCCAGATCACGGCCAGCTTGGCTGCCGTCGAGGAGCAGTTCTCAATCATCTCATAGTACATCTGCACATTGGTGGCTGCTCGGAACCTGTCGATGCACAGTGCGCAGAGAGTGAAGGTGGTGACTCCGAGGGAAGCAACCTGCCAAAAGAAGCGGTCAAGAGAACAACGTTATGGGTCAGTTTTATATACTGCAGCAATAAAATTCTCACATGAGAATCATCATTCCAACTAATGCTAATCTTATTTGTTTTGCTGGTTCTATTTATTGGTAAATTGGTTTATTATTGTCACTTATACCGAGGTAAAGTGAAAAGCTTGTCTTGCATACCATTCGTACAGATCAATTCATTACACAGTGCAGATACATTGAGTTAGTACAGAGTGCATTGAGGTAGTACAGGTATAAACAATAACAGAGTACAGAGTAAAGTGTCACAGCTACAGGGAAGTGCAGTGCAGGTAGACAATAAGGTGCAAGGTCAAGCAAGGTAGATTGTGAGGTCAAGAGTCCATCTCAATGTATAAGGGAACCGTTTAGCTTTACATAACAACATTTGAACAATATCGCTCACTATTGTGCTCAGGGAGAAACATTTAATCTCAGCCACTTTGACGGCTGGGTGCACAAGAACTTTGACTCGGAACTTGAGGTGCACCTGGTGATAAACAGAGTGCTGTTACGTATGCTCAAAGCTGAGCATTACAAAACAGTGAAGTACACTGCACTGTGTAATGAATTGACCTGTACGATCAGTATGCAAGACAAGCTTTTCACTGTATCTCGGTACAAGTGACAATACAAAACCAATACCAATACCAATGTCATTGGACTCCTTGCTGGCGCCTCAAAAGAGTGATTCAATAATTCCCACAGTCATGTTCTTTCCCTGCAACCTTGTAATTTTTCTTCCCCTTCAAGGACTCATCTAATTCTCGACTGAATGCTACTCTTGAATCAACTTTCAGGCAATGTCTCCTTATGTCACTCCTTGTTCTTTTGTCAATCACCAAACATTTGCACCCTTTGGTTACCAACACCCCTACCACCAGAAACAGTATCATTCTGCATTTGACTATTTCCATTAAATCTCCCTTTAACTATTCTAATGAGAAAATTTTCAGCAACTCAAGATCTCTATGTCAACACAAACTTTTTTTTAAGTGCCTCATCCTGAAATCTTTCAAGCCACAGCCTCCAGTTTATGCCTTTGCAACATTAACCCAAGCATGCATACGTAATCTTTGATGTTAGGTGCACACACACCAATTGGTGTTGAACCCTTTGCTCTGAAAAGCCCTCATTAACGTGCCCACACAAAGGCCCATGTTCAGATGTCCATGCTCAGCACTGCATACATAGGTCCATATCCTGGTGCACACATGCATAGGGGTGATGAATACAGGACTGAAGGTGTTATATTTGAATACACGCAGTATATGAGACAAGGTAGATGAGCTTATAGCACAGTTAAGCATGGGCAGGTACGATGTTGTAGGCATCACAGAGTCATGGCTGAAAAGAAAATCACAGCCGGAACCTAAACGTCCAAGGATGCTCATCCTATTGAAAAGTCAAGCAAGTGGGCAGAGGAGATGGGGTGGCTCTGTTGGTAAAAAATGAAATCAAATACTTAGCAAGAAGTGACATAGGATCAGAAAATGTAGAATCCTTGTTAAGAAACTGCGAGGGTAAAAAGACCCTGATGGGAGTTATATACAGGCCTCCAAATAGTAGCCAGGATGTGGGGTACAAATTACAACAGGAGATAGAAAAGGCATGTAAGAACGGCAAATGTCACAGTGGTCACGGGGGACTCCAATATGCAGGTAGACTGGGAAAATCAGGTTGGTACTGGATCCCAAGAGAAGGAATTTGTAGAATGCCTTCGAGATGGCTTTTTAGAGCAGCTTGTGGTCGAGCCCATTAGGGAAAAGGCAAGTCTGGATTTGGTGCTGTGCAATGAACCAGATTTAATTAGGGAGCTTTAGGTAAAGGAATCCTTAGGAGGCAGTGGTCATAATATAATAGAATTCACGCTGTAGTTTGAGAGGGAGAAGCTAAAATCAGATGTATCGGTATTATAGTTGAGTAAAGGTAACTACAGAGGCATGAGAGAGGAGCTGGCCAAAGCTGATTGCAAGGGGACCCCCGCCGGGTTGACGGTAGAACAGCAATGGCAGGAGTTTCTGGGAGTAATACGGAAGATGCAGGATCATTACATCCCAAAGAAGAAGCAGCATTCTGAAGGGAGGATGAGGCGGCTGTTGCTGACAAGGTAAGTCAAAGACAGCATAAAAGCAAAAGAGGGCATACAACATTGCAAAAATTAGCGGGAAGCTAGAGGATTGGGAAGCTTGTAAAAACCAACAGAAGGCAACTAAAAAAGCAATAAGGGGAGAAGAGATAAAATATGAAGGTAAGCTAGCCAATAATATAACAGGGGATACCAAAAGTTTTTTCAGATACTCTGTATAAAGAGTAAAAGAGAGGCAAGAGTGGACATCGGACCGCTGGAAGATGACACTAGTAAAGGGAAACAAGGATATGGTGGACAAACTGAATAAGTATTTTGCATCTGTCTTCACTGTGGAAGACACCAGCAACATGCCAGAAGTTCGAGAGAGTCAGGGGGCAGAAGTGAGTGTAGTCGCTATTACTAAGGAGAAGGTGCTTGGGAAGCTGAAAGGTCTGAAGGTAGATAAGTCAGCTGGACAGGATGGACTAAACCCCAGGGTCTGAAAGAGGTAGCTGAAGAGATTGTGGAGGCATCAGTAGTGATTTTTCAAGAATCACTAGAGTCAGGAATGGTCCCAGAGGACTGGAAAATCGCAAAATGTCACTCCACTCCTTAAGAAAGGAGAGTGGCAAAAGATAGGAAATTATAGGCTGTTAGCCTGACTTCAGTAAGATGTTAAGAGTCCATTATTAAGGATGAGGTTTTGGGGTACTTGGAAGCACATGATAAAATAGACTGAAGTCAGCATGGTTTCCTTGAGGGGAGATCTTGCCTGACAAATCTGTTGGAATTCTTTGAGGAAGTAACAGGCAGGATAGAAAGGAGAGTCAGTGGGTGTTGTTTACTTGGATTTTCAGAAAGCCTTTGACAAGGTGCTGCACCTGAGGCTGCTACACAAGATAGAAGCCCATGGTATTGCAGGAAAGGTACTAGCATGGATAGACGATTGGCTGACTGGCAGAAGGCAAAGAGTGGGAATAAAGGGGGCCTTTTCTGGTTGGCTGCCGGTGACTAGTGGTGTTCTGCAGGGGTCGGTGTTGGGTCTGCTACTTTTCACGTTACATGTTAATGATCGGGATGATGGAATTGATGGCTTTGTGGCCAAGTTTGTGGATGATACAAAGATAGGTGGAGGGGCAGGTAGTGTTGAGGAAGCAGGGAGACTGCGGAAGGACTTGGACAGGTTGGGAGAACAGGCAAAGAAGTGGCAGATGGAAAACAGTGTAGGGAAGTGTACGGTCATGTACTTTTGTAGAAGGAATAAAGGTGTAGACTATTTTCTAAATGGGAAGAGAATTCAGAAATCAGAGGTTCAAAGGACTTTGAAGATTCCCTAAAGGTTAGCTTGCAGTTGAGTTGGTAGTAAGGAAGACAAATGCAATTCATTTCCAGAGGACTAGAATATAAAAGCAAGGATGTACTGCTGAGGCTTTATAAGGCGTTGGTCAGACCACATTTGGAGTATTGTGAGCAGTTTTGGGCCTCATATCTAAGGAAGGATGTGCTGGCATTGAAGAGGGCCCAGAGAAGGTTTACAAGAGTGATCCTGGGGATGAAGGGGTTAATGTCTGAGGAGCATTTGATGGCTCTGGGCCTGTACTCACTGGAGTTCAGAAGGATGAGGGGGATCTCATTGAAACCTACTGAATATTGAAAGACTTGCAGAGAGTGGATGTGGAGAGGATGTTTCCAGTAGTGGGAGAGTCCAGGACCAGAGGGCACAGCCTCAGAATAGAAGGACGTCCCTTTAGAACAGCGATGAGGAGGAATTTCTTTCACCAGAGGGTGGTGAATCTGTGGAATTCATTGCCACAGATGGCTGTGGAGGCCAAGTCATTGGGTATATTTAAAGCGGAGGTTGATAAGTTCTTGATTTGTAAGGGAGTCAAAGGTAACGGGGAGAAGGCAGGAGAATGGGGTTGAGAGGGAAAAATAAAACAGACATGATCGAATGGCGGAGCAGACTCGATGGGCCAAATAGCCTAATTCTGCTCCTATGTCTTATGGCTGGTATTCAAATGTACACACATAGCTATTGTTCCATACACACAGGTGCTTAAGGGCCACTTATAGGGGCTCAGGTTCAGGTGTACACACACCATTCTGTGCTCAGCACTGCACACAAAGGCCCCTGTTCTGGTGCACACACATAGTTTGGTGTCCAGGTGTGCACGTGGGCCTATGTTGAAGTCCACACACATGTCCATGCTCAATTGGGTGCACTTATGTCCTTTTCAGGTGCGTACTCACATCCTGGTGAGGCCCATGCACACAAGATGTGCACATATAGGTCCATGCTCGTAATATGCACACATATCAGACTGCACTAACCCAATAAAAATTACTTTATCTTTGCATTGTTTTCTATTTTTACAAAAAAACTTGTCAAATGATTCTGAATTTCAGAGACTTAGGCAAGGAGAATGCCGACAAAATGATAACTGGGTGAAAAGTAGGAGGTGAAAAGGGTGTGAAAAGCTTTGAGAGCAGTTGGGTGATTGGGGAAGGAGGGACAGATGGACTTGCAGAGTCACGGAGAAAGCAGAGAAACAGGCCCTTCAGCCCGTCAAGTCTGTGCCAACCATCCATTTTCCCTAATCCTACATTAATCCCGATTTTTTAATCTACATTCTCATCAGCTCCCTCCAAATTCTACCAGATGCATACACATTAGGGGAAAATTATAGTGGCCAGTTATTTATTACTAATCCGCACAGTTTTGGGCTGTGGGAGGAAACTAGAGTACCAAAGGGAAAGCCACAGGGAAATGTGACATCATCCACTTTGGTAGAAGGAATGGAAGTGAAAAATGTGGAAGGTAGTGCTAATAAAATTTGATATTCAGAGGGATTTAGGGGTCTTGCAGGGATAACATGGACATTATACATTAGCCTAAATTATAAGAAGCTGGATTGGAATGAGGAGGCCCGATGAGAGCTTTCGTGGGAGACCACATGTTGTGCTCTGCTGTCTTTATGTCAGAAGAAGTGAATCCTCTCTAAGGTGACCACCTTGAAGTGGAAATACGTCTGTAAGCAGACCAGTCAATGCACTCTGCTGGCTGGTAATCCTAACAATCTGACCGCTGGTAACTCTAGTGCGCTATGTTGGGTAGTAATGTACTCAGTTGGCTGGTAATCCTAGTGCTCACTGCAGATTGGTAATCCTAGCACATTCTACTGACTGGTAGACATAACGCTCTCTTATGAATTTTAATCCTAACACACTCTGTTGGCTAGGATCCTAACACACCTTGTTGGCTGGCACTCCTAGGACTCTCTGTTGCTTTATAATTCTAGCGCACACTATTTTACTGGCAATAAGATAAGATAAGATAAGATATCTTTATTAGTCACATGTATATCGAAACACACAGTGAAATGCATCTTTTTGCGTAGTGTCCTGGGGGGCAGCCCGCAAGTGTTGCCACACTTCCGGCACCAACATAGCATGCCCACGACTTCCTAACCTGTATGTCTTTGGAATGTGGGAGGAAACTGGAGCACCCGGAGGAAACCCACGCAGACATGGGGAGAACGTACAAACTTCTTACAGACAGTGGCCGGATTTGAACCCGGGTCACTGGCACTGTAAAGCGTTAAGCTAACCGCTATACTACCGTGCCTGCCCTAGATCACCAGCGTGGAGATGCCAAGGATTGAACCCAGGACCTCATACGTGCAAAGCATGTGCGCCCCCACTGAGCTACATCCCCAAGGCCCTCAGTGCACTAAGTTATTTGGTAACACCCACAATAACACCCACAATCTCTCTCATGTGGAAGGGTTCATAATCCTTGCCATGAACAATTGGAGGCAGCTTTGAGGTTTTTGGAACTTTTGACAAATTTCGAGGCAACTTTGGAGCCTGCTGGATGAATGGATCTAAAAACATAGGCACATTCTACAAAGAAGTAGATGATATTTTATCCATGTCAGTAATGGTGAGGTTACATTCAGAAACTAAAACTGGAAGAAAAATAGAAATTGCAGAACCTCTCAGCAGGTCAGGCAGCATCTGTGGAGAGAAACAGAGTTAATGTTTCAGGGCGATGATCCTTCACCAGTACTGAAGAAATGAGAAAACATTTATGATTTCCAGTGATCTTGAAATTATTAAATTACTTTTATTATATTAATGGAAGTACTAATTCATTTGAAAATCAAGATACAAGAGGCTGGAAATCTGAAATAAAAAACAAAATGCTGGTCAGGCAGCATCTGCAGAGAGAGAGAGAGACTTAACATTTCGAGTCAATGATCCTTATTTTGAATTTTTGAACCAACCAACTCTTTACCAACTAACTCCTCACTACTTATATTTAATCATAGAAGTAGGAGGAACTTTTTAGGCCAATAATTGTTAACATGCTTTGATGCTCAGTAGATGCTGTGACTTCAGTCCATGTGCAGATTAAATACTATATACATTTTGGTAGGTCAAAAATATCATAAAAGTAAATCTGTATTGTAAGCACATTTTATAAAGAAATAACATGTACGCACAACCTTAGGCTCATCAAAAGTGTTTCATGCTCATGAAAGTATTATACTTTTGTAGATGTAGGAAATACAGAAGTCAATTTTGGCAGAACAATTGGTCTTTGACAGTGTAATACGACAGCAAGCTTGATAATCTGTTTCTTCTGATTTAAGAGATTCATCTGGGTGGGGAACTAAGAGAATTCTTCTTTGCAAAATGTCATGGGATTATTTTTACCCGAGAGGCCCTCAGTTTAATAGTGGTTGAAAAGATGACATCTCTAACAGTGCAGTTCTATCTCAGGACTAAATAGAGTTGTCCACTGAAGTTTTTTGCACAATTCTTCAACGTGGAGTCTAACCTTCTGACAATGTCCCAATGATGGTGAACTTTATTTTCCCAAATACTCTCATCACAACTCTTTTTAAAATCAAAATGTTATTCCAGTTTTATTCCTGGTATTAAAACTAAACTATCCTCTGAAATAGCTAGCCTGAGAAGATGATTGAACTTAGCACTCTATGAGTTTGAAGTCAATTTCCATTGACATAAATGCAATACTCTCATTAAATAAAAAGATCTTTAAAGCCAAGAGCAAATCTGCTTCAAATGTGATCGATGTAGGCCTGCCATTGTAAGACATTCTCACAGACTTCATTCTTTGCCATCCATCCAGAGGCAATTATTGCACCTTTCCAAATCGTTTTATTTTTTTCTCAAACAGCTGCATTTTAGACCATTGTTCTGCAGTAGTAATTTGTACTTTAAGACATTACAAGCATTGACTTGAAGTGTTCTTTAACAAGAACATTCACTGCCTAAAACACTCACTTCCTGTATCATTGTTATACTCTGTGCTATTCACTATATGCCTTGTACCAACTTGCCAAGGATTTTTTGACAGTACTTTTCAATGCCATAACCTCCAATGTTTGGAAAGACATGATATTGAAAAGACATCATTGCATTGGAGAGGGTGCAAGAGGAAAATCACCAGGATGTTGCCTGGAACTGTGTTTTTCAGATGTGAGGATACGCTGGGTTTGTTTTCCTTGAAGTGGAGAATGCCAGCAGAAAGCTGACTGTGGCATACAAACTTATGAGGGGACCAGACAGCGTAGGGAGTGAGATTTTTTTCTCCTGAACAGAGGTATCCATAACCAAAGGGCTTGGATTTAAGGTGAGGGTCAGGATATTCAGAGGGGCTTTGAGGAAGTTTTGGGAAGTTTTTCTCACCCAGAGGGTGTTTGGAATCTGGAACACACTGTCAGAGAGGGTGATGGAGGCAGATACTCTTGCACCATTTAAGAAACATTTGCTACAGCATACAAGGCTGAGGGGTGAGTGTTGGAAAATGGGATTACTATAGACAGGATTTGGACATGTTGGGCTAAAGAACTGTGCTAATGATTAAGGTAGAGCTGCAGGTCAGCTAAACCTTCAGGTTCCCCTTTCAATCACATGCCTTCCTGAGTTGCACATGTACTGCCGGCTGCTCGTCAATACCCAGGAACCCTCTGCCTAACAGTATTGTTGGACCATCTCACAAGAGCTGCAGGAGCTCAAGGAGGCTCCTCATTACCATTTCAAGGCCAATTAGCAATGGCCAATGAAGATTGGCTTTGCTATATATGCTCACAGCACAAGATGGAATTAATTAATCAATACCGCAGATGTCCTGTAGTGCAAATTGGAAAAGCAACAAACAAATGCAGACCAGCTAATACAAAAGACTGATCTTAGATAATTTATCAGTCTTTTCCTTAAAAGAGCATATGTCTTTAATAAAGCAAATATGGAAAAACATTTTCACATATATAATTATTTTAATTTTGTCTTCTTCTGAGGTGCTAGAAGAGAAGGCTTGGAGCAAATGGATGTTGGTAAACCATACAGAAACATGATAGCTATGTGCACGTTTAGGGTAATCCTACTCAGCTTCAAATAGTCTTCCAGCACACAGGCAAGTGAAAATTCTTCAACTGTTAAAAGGGAAGTAATGGCACTGCTTTTCAATCAGATTGTTTCTGAATGACAATATTTCCATTAGCAGAAATTGCAGTATTGCTGTTAATGATGCTTCAAATGTTTAAAAATTCTAGTTTAAAGCATCAAGCTGCCATAATGGTAGAAAGCAGTGGGATGTGCTTCTCACTTAATCGAATTAAATTGAACTGTTGGTGCAGGCAAATCTTTTGAATATTAGATACATTGGTCAGACTACAGGTATTGAATAAATGATAGTGATACCAGATGAATAAATTCCAAAGATTACATTGTTGATCTCCTGAGGGCAGGCACGGTGGCGTAGCGGTTAGCGTAACATTATTACAGTTTCAGAGACACGGGTTCAATTCCCACCGCTGCCTGTAGGAGTTCGTATGTTCTCCCCGTGTCTGCGTGGGTTTCCTCCGGGTTCTCCGGTTTCCTCCCACATTCCAAAGACGTACGGGTTAGGAAGTTGTGGGCGTGCTATGTTGGCGCCAGAAGCGTGGCGACACTTGTGGGCTGCCCCCCAAAATCACTACGCAAAAGATGTATTTCACTGTGTGTTTCGATGTACAGTACATAGGACTAATAAAGAGATCTTATCTAATGAGAATGGTCTATGTAATTGAAAGTCAAAAATCACAAATGCTGTTAATCTGAAATAAAAACAGAAAATGCTGGAAACATTCAGCAGGTCAGGCTGCACCTGTGGGAAGAGAAAGTTGATGTTTCATGTCAAAATCCCTTCAGAATAACCTCATCTTTGGTTTTCAATCCACTCCATTGCCTGATCCCCATAATCCTCGACATTGCTATAGTTCAAAAATCTATCTCAGACTTGAATATATGAAATGATTCAGAATCTGCAGCTCTCTGGGACAGAGAATTCCAAACACGTGTGACCCTTTGAGAGAGGAAGAGTCATTGAGCCATAGAGAGGCATGGAAACAAGCCCTTCGACCCACTGAGTCAATGTCAACCATCAAGCAGCCATTTATGTACTAATCCTATCCTAACCTATTTTATTCTCCCCGTATTCCATCAACTCCCCCAGATTCTACCATTCATCTACACATAAGGGGCAACTTACAGCAGCCAATTAATCTACCAACCCACACATTTTTGGGACTTTGGGGGAGAACCCACGTTGTCACAGACAGAACATGCAAACTCTACACAGACAGCAACAGAGGTTAGGATGGAACCAGGGTCACTGGAGCTGTGAGGCAGAAGCTCCACTAGATACACCACCGTGCTGTCCTTAATGAGGATGAGAGGAGTTTAAACTCCTGGCTCTGTTGGCACGGATTTCCTTTTACAATCCACTGCCTTATATTACAAGTGGAAGCCCTAATTTGCAGCATGTAATTTGAATTGAGACATACTTCCCTGCCACAATATCATTGACTAGAAGTTCTCAACTTTGCACCAAAATCATGTTGTTAAGGGTCTCTTGAAGAGTACAAAGTAATAAAATAGGAGCTAGCTGAAAGGAAGGGGTGACTCAGATAGTGAGCAGACTCACAAAACTTTTGCTCAAATTATTGATAGGAGAAATTTCACACACAATAAGTTTAAAGAGTATAATTTAGATAACCATTAAAGACTGATTATATGCTTTATCTCTTAAAATTTTCTATTACCCATCATTATGTTACTTCAATTATGATACCAATATATGAAGCTGGTATTTACATTGAGACCATTTGCTGAATTTCTACTTAAAACAATATTTCACCATTTCATCCCTTCCAAATGTTCCTTCTTCCTTTCCTGAAAGCACAACGTTTACCCATATCTCACTGCATGGGCACTTGACACTCTTCAGTGCTTCACCTGAGGAATCAGCATTTGGATGTGCATCTTGATAATTGCTGGGGTTTTCTGCTTTTCATTTATCTACAATATCTTATCCATTCACTTTAATCAATGGCTAGTGAATTCAGAGGCAGAAAGCCTCTGTCAATGGCAGTTAGCAAGCTGTTTTATATTTTGGTGTGTGTCTGATCAGGTATGGCCTATGTGGCACTGAACCTAATTTTTTTGACCTCATTCTTTTGATGTTCTCATTGCTTGCTTACAATGTCAAGACACTTTAACAAAGCAATTTTGAAATGGAAATGGATAATAGAATATCAAACCAATACTACCATATTTGTAAAATCAAAGAAAAACAAAATATTGTGGATGCTGGAAATCAGACATAAGAGTAGAAAATGCTGAAAATGCTTAGCATCTATGGAAAAGACAATATGTTAAACTTCCAGGTCCAATGACATTTCAAAGATAAATGTAAAAAGGAAACATATCTGCTATTTACTAATGGTTAATAATTCACTAGTTAGTCTTCACTAGGTATACTGTGCTCAATTTTAAATATGCTATAAAAATACTTTTTGTCAGAACCATTACAAAAAATACTGACCTGTTGTACAAAAGAATAAACTGTGAAACAAAATGTTATGGACTGCAGTATTATATGATACTTGTTATGCACTATTGTAAGGAAAGACTATGATCAGCTTCAATGCAGAAGGAAGTCAGTTGATGTTGAGTAGACCTCCTGGGAGCAAAGGTAATTTAAACAAAATAAACACAGATTACCATTTTTAAATTGTCAAGATCAAATTGGAAATTGATCAAAATTGAATTTGGAACTGATATCAAGAAGTACTGCTTTACTCAAAAACTGCTAAGTTTTGCTGGACAAAATACAAGCATTAATTTTTTTTTGTTATTGAGAATACAAATAGATGCCAAAATGACAGAATTTATGTACAGGGTGGCGGATGAATAGCAGTCAGATAATGGCCTTTCTCATACCTGGTTCTACTTGGTTGTTCGATTGATAGAAGTTAAGCTACAAGTGAGGTGCACAGTTATTAACCTACATTACAACACATTTACACAATTGGAATAAAAAAGAAACACTTGCAATCATTTAATACATTTCATGTCCCTTTCAGAATGCCCCAAAGCTCTTTACATCCAGGGAAATGCTTTAAAGTGAAGTCTCTGTTGTATTGTAAGATAATCATCATGCACTTATCTGGCTGAAAGGTACCATAGACAGCAATTAGAAGCCTTGCACTGGAATGGCTTGTGATAACCCTACTTGCCTATTGAATATGGATACTTTAATTTAAACAGCACAGCTATGTGGTAGACAAATTAAAAGTACTCAAAACTATTCTATGAATAGATTTGTACTTGTCCCAGATGTATAGCAGTTTGTCAATCTCACTTGCACAGTTTATGCATCAAGTTAATTCATGCCACTTTGTATATTTCATGCAGTTGTGCCTAGTGGCATTGAGAGATCAAATCTGGAACAAGCTGACTGGGCTCCAGAGCTTCTATTTGTAGTTCTAAAATTTGGACTATTGGGAGGGAATAGTGGTTAACACAGCATGACTTTGGTAGAGGTAAGTGAGGTCTCGTGGAAAACGAAGTGCCAAATTGTACAAGACGATCTAACTATGGCAAGTATATGGGAGAGGAGGGGAAGAGTAGTTGGGCAACTTCTAATTGACTGTAATAAAAAAGCAATAACATTGGAAACACTCAGCAGGTCAGGCAGCATCCGTGGATAGAGAAACAGTTAACATTTAAGGTTTAGGACCCTTCATTAAAAGAGACAAAGAGAGAAAACAAGTTAGTTTACAGTAGCAGAGAAGATGAAGAAGGAATGAGTAGAACGAAGGGAATATCTCTGATAGGGTGAAACCAAATGACCTAAAGTTGTAGTGAGAAACCCCTTATGCTTCTTTTTCTGTGTTATGTGATATTAATAGCAAGGCTGTGGGAATGCCAGCAGGCCAGTCTACACCTATAGAAAGAGAAGAACTGAGCCAAAATTATGACAGTCAGAAATGGCCAGTTCTGATACACACAGGAAAAAAGAGCAGCTACCTAAAGTTGGAGAATTTGATATTGAGTCTGGAAGTCTGTAACATACCCGGTGGGAAGATAAGATGTTGTTCTTCAAGCCTGCTTCAGCATTGTTCTGTTTTGCTTTCTACAGATGCGGCCTGATCTGCTGAGTATTTCCAACATTTTCTCTTTTTATTTCAGATTTCCAGTGTCGAGAGTATTTTTTGGATTTTCTATTGGACTGTCATCTTTTGACAAGGGATGATTGTTTCTGACACAACATGACCTGTCATCTATCTTTGAACACTTCAGATCTTTCTGTCAATATCCTACTGCCATTATTGAATGTCTTAGAAAATAACTAAAGTTAGTAACATACAAGAATTTGTTTTTCTTTAACAGTGATAATGAAAATGAAAAACTACATACTGACAACATTGTGTGACATTGCAATTATTTGAAAGACATTAAGTGCAATATTTCGATTTCATTATTCTATGAACCCACACACACACACATGAACAAGGAGCAGATTGCCATTGGTCCTCTCGAGCCTGCTCTGTCATTTGATAAGATCATGTCTGTTTGGTTGTAACCTGAAATCCACATTCCTATCTATTCGCAGTAACTTTTAACCCTACTGCTTTAAAAATATTCAGAAACTGCTTCCACTATCCTTTGAGGATGAGTTCCAAAGATTCAAGAAGGAATTTTGCCTCACCTCTGTATTAAGTGGGTGATCCTTATTTTTAAACAGTGAGCCCACGTCTTCGATCCTCACACAAGAAGAGACATCTTTCCACATTCGTGGTCAAAACCCCTCAGGCTCAGTCAAGTGGCCTCTCACTCTTATAAACTCCAATGGATACAAGCCCAGTTTGTCTAAGCTTTCCTCATAAGACAACCCACTCCTCTCCTCCCACCCTCCGATCCAAGCAGTCAACTATGAAACATTCTGCAAATGGATTCTCAACACGTTAACTTCTTCCTTTGAAAAAGGAGACCAATACTGCACACAGATGAGTTCTCACCAACACCATTCATAATTGAAGCACAACCTCCGAGCTTTGTGTTTAATTCCCCTTTCAATAAACGATGTCTGTTAGCTTACCTAATTATTTGCCATTTCTGTACATTAGCCTTTTGCAAAGCTCTGCACTAGAACACCCAGATCACTATGCATCTTGGAGATTTGCAATTGTTCGCCATTTAAATATAGTTTTCTTCCCCAACTTCCTGCCAAAATGGGCAATTTCACAACTTTCCACATTATACCTCAGATACCAGGTGTCTCCCAATCTATGTCCCTTTGTAGTCTCCTGATGTCCTCTTCACGGCTTACTTTCCTACTTTCCTTTCTGTCAGCAACAAATTTAGCAACCACACCTTTGGTGCCTTCATCCAGGTCCACAATATGAATTGTAAAAAGTTGTGGCCCCCACATCACATCTTGTTAACAAGATGCACCTATGCCGAATTAATTGCTGAGATTATTTTGAACTAGTTTATTTCACAATGTGTTCTAATGCCGCAATTGTATTCCTGTCCACTGAAGGGCAAGTCAGGCAGGTTTTCACTTTAGATCAGGATTCATTGAACACCCCCCTCCCTGCAGCACCCCCCCCCCCCCCCCGGAAAATGCACAAAGAATAGGGCTTTGCTCTTCTTAGCCAGCACTCCAGCGGGCAAGACACATGTGAAGTGAATCTCAGCACACATCACTGCTTTTACTACAAAGGTTTGGATTTCTAAAATAATACCTTAAGACTCTGATAATCTGGCACCCTTGATAGTGCCAGACTGGCAGATTTTTCAGATTATTGGATATTATTCCTGTCAATATGACAGCACACTTCTTTTGTCTTTTTTAGATATTGTACAGTGAACCAGGTAAGTTTAAAGGGAAGAGTGTGGGAAAGAAAATCTGGTGACCTTAAAGGGAGAGTGGGAATGGGACCCAGTGAATTTAAAAGCAGCATAGGAAAGGGTCCTGGGAAACAAATAAAATTGCAGGTGCTGTAATCTGAACCAAAAACAGAAATGCTGAAGGACTCAGCCAGTCAATGTTTCAGGTTAGTGACTCTTCCTCAGAACTTGGGGGAAGAGTGGAGGGTTTACGGCAGAGCGGGGAGGAGGACCAGGGAAAAGAGTGCAGGAATGGGATCCAAGGAGTTTAAAAGGACCGTGAGTAGGGGGCTCCGCTGAGTTTATGAGTGTGAAAATTGGTCCCTGGTAAACTTAAAGGGAGTACAGGAAATTGGGCCAGTGAGCCAGAATGCCAAAACACTGGGACTTCTGAACAATGGGAATGCAAATTATTGGAGTATTTCTGTAATACTTTATACATTTCATATCCCATCTCTGTGTTTGAAGGGATAGTGTTAAAAAATAAACTATATTTGACAGGTAATTCAGAATTTCTATGAACACAAGATGAGGAAGTGATATTGTACATGACACATTAATGGTGGATTGTTGACTGACAGCAGTTAAAGCTGAATCGTAGAAGCATATATAGAAGATAACTCCTACATAGAGATAGAAAATGATGTTAAGATCCCTTTTCTGAGGTGATTGCAATATATTGCATTCCACTGTCACAGCTGAACATCACTGAGATGAGATTACTTCAAGGTTTTTAATCGTTTCAGCTCAGTAAAATACCGACTCATTTAGTCCATAATTGGCTGGAATCCTCCTGCCATGCCCCATTATTACCAGTAAAACATGTAATTAATTCTGTTGTATTTTACTTCAGGACTCATTTAACAGGATCAATCAGCATGGACTGGCTCTTTATGCTTGGGTGCCTTGCCTTGTTTAAACAGTGCTAACATAAATCAGCCTGCAAAATGCAATCCACAACTATACATAAGTATATGCATTTTAATAAATAAGCTATAGGTGAGACTCCTAACCTTTGCTATTGCATTCTATTTACTGACAGACTGCTGTGGCAGTGATTAATTAAGTGATTATTAACCTGGATGAAATCCATCTTAATGATATATGAATGGACAAGCTTTTCTTCTGCCAAGCTTTTACCAAGGTGAAACAAGATAATAACTTAAGGCAGGATATTATTCTTTTTACAATGAAGCTACTTTCTTTCCAGCTGTAATACACTGCATTGTTTAAACATCAGTTATGATTTAACTGCTCCTCGGGCATTAAGCTGTCTTTTTCACTGAGGAACTCAATGATGGCATGTACTTCTACTTCTGGGCATTAGTTATTTGTCTGTATTAGAAAGAAATAAAACTCAGTCGACCAGGCAGCATCTGTAGCAAGAGAAACCGTTGAAGGCTCTTTGTCAGAAATGGGAAAGGGGAATGATTTTCATTACCTATACAGTGGTGCAGACAGTAGAGCAGCTGCCTGGCAGCTTCAGTGACCCAGGTTGAACCCTGGCCTCCGGTGCTGTCTGCATGGAGTTTGCACGTTCTCCCTGTAACCATGTGGGTTCCCCCCAGGTGCTCTGGTTTCCTCCCACATCCCAAAGAGCTGCAGGTTGGTAGGTTAATTGGCTGCTGTAAATTGCCCCAAGTGTAGTTGAGTGGTAGAATCTGGGAAGAATTGATGGGAATAAGGGGAGAACAAAATGGGATTAGTGTAGAATTAGTGCAAGGTGGGAGCTTGATGGTTGTATGGACTCAGTGGACTGAAGGGCCTGTTTCCTTGCTGTATGACTATTTATTAGTCTTTATTTAAACGTGCTTTAGGTGTTTGAATTTGTAAAACCACACCTTATGGTCACAGTTCTAATACAACTTCAGTATTGCTGTAAAGCAGTTGACATGTTACAATATTGTTACATTGAAAGAAGTGGACCCTGATCTATCCCATGGAATGGCAATGAATGTCTAGAGCAGTTTACCTCATGCAATTTGGTAATAAGCTGCAGTGCTGAGTGGATTCCTGTTTAAAACGTGCTCAGGAGCCCTTGATTCTGCATAATGTGCCTAACAGTGCCGTGGGAGACTCTTCATAACACAGACTGCATTGTTTCATAAAACCAGCCCACTACCATCTTCTGGGTGGCAGGTAGGCAACTTGAAACAGCTAGTACATTCTGACCAGGGGCACCCATATTCCAAAGAATGTACATTGACACACTAGGTGGCACAGGAGAACGGCTTGTAGAGATGCTGCCTCTCAGCTCCAGTGGCCCAGATTCAATCTTGGCTTTCCCCTACTGTCTGCGTGAAGTTTGCACGTTCTCCCTGTGACCGTGTGGGGTCCCCCCAATCCCAACAACATGCATACTGGTAGGTTAATTGGCCATTGCAAATTACACTTAGCATTGTAGAATTATGGTGGGGGAGTTGACTAGAATGTGGGGAGAATAAAACGGGCAACGGGAGTGTGCACACGGGGGCGTTGATAATCAGCCTGTGTCTGTGCAGCATCTCTCTATGACTCTATTTTGGAACCACAGATGGGGAAGGTAGTTCCAAAATAAGTGTAAAATTCTGGAAAGATTTCTTGTTTTCCTCACCTCGAGATAAGGGATCACCTTGCAGGAAAAATCTCCCAGCAGCCACTTTTTAGTCAATTCATGAAATATAACCAGAGGCAGGCAGAAAAAGATGACGAGGAAGTCCCAGAAAGCCAGGTTGGCCAACAGGGAGTTGGAGATACTCCTCATGTAATAATTGTGGCAAACGATGCACATGATGGACAAATTCGCCATGATGCCAATCCCGAAGATGACGATGGAGAGGCACATGACGGCGTAGGCTCCATAGGAATCCTCGGTCACGGGGTAGAACGGGTTCTTCAGCTGCTGCCTCTTGCCTCGTCCCTGGAGGGGCAACACGGCCGGGGCTTCCTCCAGGGTGTGGCTGAGGGAGGTGTTGGTGAAACCTGCTCTGGTGCGGTTGCTGGAGCCATCCGTCGACCTGTTGAGAGAGAGCAGCGCTGTTTCCTGCTCTTGCGCCTCATACCAGCCCGTGGAGTTGCGAGGCTGCAAGTTTCCCCCTCGCTGTCTCCTGCCTCTTGCTTGGCCATCGTTTTTAATCTCGTCCGTGCCTCGTTTAGACCTCCCACTCGTTGGGAAGAGCCTGCCCAATTCCCGGGAATGGCTAATTCCAACTCTGCTGCTTTCCACCAAGGCAGATCTCTCGGGATCTAACTTTCCATCGGAGACGAGCTGCCTGGAGCCACTTCCCCCGGGAGATCTTTGTGCAATTGCCCCGGGAAACCTCTCGCTTGAGTCCCCGCGGAGGGTCTTTGACAGGTCCCATCGATACTCGAGAGGTGACCGGGCGGAGTCCCATCGCTGTGTTGACCCCGGTAGGTCAGACAGGCAGCAGTTCCGAAGCCCGAGTGCAGGAGCAAGCCCGGAGTCGTCTCCCCGCCGACCAGAAGACCCAGTAACTTGCAGGTTGGGTGCAGAATTCCTGGTCCCTTCGCTCCGTTCCCTCCGCCCGCTCCCGGTGCTTCTCACCGAGGCAGCCCAGAGCACGGACAGCGTCAGCACCCAGCGCCGCATCCTCCTCCCTAACCAGGGGACCAAACGACAGGGCAAAACGTTCAGAAGCGGAGGCAGCCCTCCTTGCACCGATTAGGACATTGGCAGGTCGCGACTCGGTGCTTTGCAAACGAATTCAGAAAGCAATCTGTCCATTTACCACTTGGGAAGCGGCGGCGCAAGTTGGAGAGGTTCCGAGTAGCAACAGGCTCATCGCTGGGTCCCCTCCTGATCATCCTCTCGCCATCGCACCTTCAGTGACCTTCCCCCACCCCCTTCCCCAGCCCCAGCTCCGGGCTCCTCCGTACGCCTAGTCCATGGCTCCTTCTGTGAACCGCACTGTCCTTTCACTTTGTTGCTGGCCCCGGAGCCTTTCAGAGATCCCTAAGGGGCTCGCCAAACACTTTGGGAGAAGGGGTGTGAAGGGATAGCGCACGGCTGGGTGCGTGTGGACAGTTCCGTCTTCCCCAGGGAACTTACCCCGGAGGTTGGAATCTCCCCAGTCCCGAAGTGTCTGAAGAGATCTATCAGGAAGCGACCCACACACCAGCAGCCGGAGTCAGGCAGGATCCAAGGGGCGGAGGTTTGGGAGTGGGTAGGGGTTGTAGGACACGGCGACTCTCCTCACTTGTCTCTGGACAACGCTCCGGTCGGTGGAACGACTGCACTCCCGTCACCCCGGCCGGCACTTTTAACTCCAAACAAAACACTTCACATCAGGCTGGAAGATCAATTTGCAAGTCCTCATTGCAAATGTCACACTTTTCTCCGCAGGCAGAACAACTGACTGAACTTGCCCCACCTTTGAATGGGAATCGGTGACCATGGATCACACCACCGTCTCTCCCATTGCACGCGTGGGATAAGTACAGGTCCGTCCACCCGGCTTCTCTCAGTCTACCTGCAGCACTGCTAGTCCTCGGGTCTACTCACTCACTGTTGTTGCAAAGCCTCCGCGCGTATAACGTGCCAACAGCTCCCTCCTGTGAAATACATGCTACTGCACCTCAAGCGACAGCCTCACAAATCCTCCCCTCCAGCAGTGCCCCTTAAAGAGATACACACTGCCTTGCTTGGCAACTGTTGATTTAAAAAAAACAAGACGGAAAACAAGTTTGTCAAGCTCTTAACTCAGAGATGTCACAACGAATCAATCAGCAATTGGGGAACTTAGCAGCACGTATGCCCGGTATGGCTGATAACTCATGTAGAATATACAGCTTGTCATTGCACGCTTTGGTAACAAAAGTGTTGCCTTTCCAGCTAACCGCAACTAACTCAAGTTCCAATCTGGCTTGTGTTTTCTTAAACCAACTATTTATCTATATACATTAGTTCCGAATCCAGTCTGGGAGTATAAAACTATTGCTTATTAAGACACAAAATACACGTGCACTTACAAATGGGTATCAGCTCTGCACATCGTAGCCTCAAAATCACAATACTGCACGTTAAAAAGTCGACTCTTGAACACCAGTGAATAATTTTAAATGATAACTCAAATGCAGCATCGAGGGAAGGCTACAGTCAGGAGAGTACTTTTTATATGACTTTACATCAAGCTCACGGCTGCCTGTAAACGTGGCTAAAGAATATCCCCAAGAGCATTATTTCTTTAGTTAACAGATTCATTAGCCATTTATCTAGCCTGCCTTATATATGAAAGCTGACTGTTGCTGTTTCTGATGTAGAACAATGAAAGTGAATTAAAAATGTTATTGGGTGGTAACTTTGTAACATGATTAAAAAACTACCGGATGGCTTTTCTTTTGTATACTTCCACATCAGAGAACTGGGTTAGAGACGCACCATTCACACCTCAGGATTTCTAAACTGTCCAGGTTAGCTCATCTTTGCACGGTCAGATCGAACAACTTTAACAACTGGACAGGAATACAGCAGAGCAATGAATAAAGTAATGAACTGATTGCAGAGTCAGTTAAGGAGACATACACGGAAATGTATCAACTGACAACACAATATCTAAAATCTATGCACGTACTTGACATCAGTTCATGATTAAGCAATAAGTAGGCCAGAAATGTTTGGATGTGTATTTATTCATTGAAAAAAACCTCTAAACTGAAGGCACAGATGTTTTGACTTTTTTTTATACAATTACCATTTCTTAACCTCCTTAACCTCTTCCTCCATTATAAATCCCCACAACTATTCACGGCTAACTTTAAACACTGCCTTCTCAAATGCTTCTTATCAAGTAAATCACAGGTAAAACCATCTCTGATTGCTTCCTTGTATCCTTCTCCATTCACACCTGCCGTGTCCCTCTGAACCCCACTTCCTTCTGTGTTTGCCCCGGAGAAGAATCTCCCCCTCATCGCATACATCCGTCAAACTGTTGGCCCTTCTTGTTCCACTGTATCTCTGCATTTGCAGATCATCCCAATCACAAACTCACTTCCACCTACAATGCCTTTGTGCCCATGAAAACAATTTCTGTCTCTCACCCTTCAGGTAGCCTCCAGCTCCACTTCCTTCAGAACACGATGATATTTGCATCCTCCCTGGCCACAGGAGTGGTAACAGAGGATTCGAGGATGGCAAATGTTGTTCCCTTGTTCAAGAAAGATGGGGATAATCCTGGAAATTAAAGGCCAGTGAGTCTTACGTCAGTGGTGGGCAAACTATTGGAGAGGATTTTTAGGGACAGGATTTACGAGCATTTGGAGAAGCATAGTCTTATTAGCGATAGTCAGCATTGCTTTGTGAGGGGCAGGTTGTGCCTCATGTGGCTAATTGAATTTTTCGAGGAGGTGACAAAACAAATTGATGAAGGTAGAGCAGTGGATGTGGTGTCTATGGACTTTGGTAAGGTGTTTGACAAGGTTCCCCATGGTAGGCTCATCCAGAAAGCCATGAGACATGGAGACTTGGCTGCGTGGATTCAGAATTGGCTTGCCCACAGAAGGCAGAAGGTGGTAATAGATAGAGAGCATTCGACCTGGAGGTCGGTGACTAGTGGTGTTCCGCAAGGATCTGTTCTGGGAGCCCTGCTCTTTGTGATTTTTATAAATGACTTGGATGAGGAAATCGAGGGATGGGTTGGTAAGTTTGCAGATGACACGAAGGTAGGAGGTGTTGTGGATAGTGTAGAAGGTTGTTGTAGGTTACAACAGGATAGAGACAGGATGCAGAGCTGGGCCAAGAAGTGGCAGGTGGAGTTCAATCTGGACAAGTGTGAAGTGATATACTCCGGAAGATCGAACTTGAAGTCAGAGTACGAGGTTAATGGCAGGATTTTTAGCATTGTGGAAGAAAAGAAGGATCTTGGGGTCCAAGTCCACAGACCCCTCAAAGTTGATGTGCAAGTTGATAGGGTGGTTAAGAAGGCATATGGTGTGCTGGCCTTCATTAGTCGGGGGATTGAGTTCAAGAGCCGTGAGATAACATTGCAGCTCTATAAAATTCTGATTAGACCACACAGAGTATTGCGTTCAGTTCTGGTCACCTCATTATTTAGAGAGAGTGCAGAGGAGATTTATCAGGATGCTGCCTGGATTCGAGAACATGTCTTATGAGGAAAGGTTGAGCGAGCTAGGGCTTTTCTCTTTGGAGTGATGCAGGATGAGAGGCCGAGAAGTGACTTGATAGAGGTGTATAAGATTATGGGGGGTATGGAGTGGACAGCCAGCACCTTTTCACCAGGGCGGCAATGGCCAATACCGGAGGACATCAGTTTAAGGTCAGAGGAGGAAAGTTTAGGGGACATGTCAGGGGTCTTTTTTTTACACAGAGCGGTGGGTGCCTGGAACGTACTGCCGGGGGTGGTACAATAGGGACATTTAGAAGACTCTTAGATAGGCACATGGATGTAAGAAAAATGGAGGGTTATGGCTGTGTAGGAGGGAAGGGTTTGATTGATCATGGAATAGGTTTATATAGGTCCGTGCTGTGCTGTTCTATGTTCCATGTTCTAACACAATAAAAAAAGCAGGAACAGGCCATTAGGCCCTTCAAGTCTGCCCTACCATTTAATATGATCATGGCTGATCTGTGCTGGCCTCAATTCTGTGCCATTTCTCCTTTCCGGTCTCTTCCTCAATATATCAAGTATTTATCCACCATCACTTTAAATAGTTCAAAGGATCCAGCTTCCACCACTCACCGGGACAGAGAATTTCAGACATTCACCACCCTCTGTGAGAAGAAATTTCTACGTATCTCAGTTTTAAATGACCAGCCCCTTTACCTTGTAGTTATGTCCCCTTGTTTGAGACTCTTAAGTTCAAGGCATTTATGATGGACAGCACGTGCATACAGATCCGCTTGCACCATTGTTATCCTTAGCTAAAACTACTCATGATTCCAGATAAGATATCTTTATTAGTCACATGTACAATGAAACACGCAGTGAAATGCATCTTTTGCGCAGTGTTCTGGGGGCAGTCCGCAAATGTTGCCATGCTTCCGACGCCAACATAGCACATCCACAACTTCCTACTCCGTACGTCTTTGGAATGTGGGAGGAAACAGACGCAGACACGGGAGAACAAACAAACTCCTTACATATAGCGGCTGGAACTGAACCCGGGTCGCTGGGACTGTAATAGTGTTACGCTAACTGCTACACTACTGTGCCTGCCATTTTGAAATGCAAAAACAATTCCTGGATTCTCCTCCACTGCAAGGCAGTTTCTTAAAGTCCTTCCCTGTATCCCATCTACTCTCATTTCTGATAACAAGTACAATAAGCTAATTGACAAATTTTAAATCTGAAACAAGACCATGCCATTCATTTCTTCTAATTCATCAAGTCCTGAAGATAAAATTTTCTCCAATTAAGAACAACAGAACATTTTGGAAACATTCACCAGTCCACCCAGCATCAGCAGAGAGAAAGCAGCAGAGTTTGTATTTCAGGTCAGCGATTTTGCATCAGAGCTCCGCACCTTGAACCTTCTCCAACCATGATGTGATCCACCTCTTGCGTCCTGACTTATACTCTTTCAAAAACCTCTGACCACCCAACTCCCCTGCCTGGCCCTTCTTAACCTTAGTGAATTCCCCCTCAGGTATTAACATTTGCCATCACCATAGACTACTCCTGATCTATTCCTGTGAACCACTGCCCCATCTCCCTTTCCTTTCCAAATAAGTTATGTGCATTACTGCTTCCCAAATCCATGCCTATATTCCTGAAGCTTCATATTTGAAACACTTCAGTTGGAGTCCTATCTCAACAATTGCACAGGCAGTCCTTACTGAAGTCACAGATGATAATGTGGACTGTAATCACTCTTCTGGATCTGTCTGTCATGTTTCCGAACAGTTCACTGCACTACCAAAGTTCCAACACCTCCCTCGCCCCCAATCTACTCCACCTGGGTGGGCCTGCTCCTGCCTGGTTCCATTTTTAACAATCCAGTTGTAGCAAGAAAATCACTCGCATTAGCTTCCTTGTTCTCACACTGTTACTTATTGATGCTACAAGGATTTAGCCTTGACCGTCTCTTATTTCTCATCTCCATCCTGCATCTCATCCAACCTCTTGGTCCCTCCAATGTCTCCTATTTGTCACACTGCTTGCATAGCATCATAAGAAATTGAAATATAGGAGCATTCTGCCCAATGTTTCCTCCTAGGTCAACACCGTCATGCCAAAAATCAATCCAGACCACCACTGTTGAACTGAATGACCTTCCTTAATTATGGAGATTTGATGGGACCTCACCAATGCCTTCTACAGTTGTAGCGAGATGATCTTAGTCTTGTAGACCATCACCCTTAAAATAAAAGGTCAACATTCTCTTTGCCTCCTTAAATTACTTGCTGCACCAGCATGTTAACTTTCCACGTTTCATGTACAAGGGTACCCAGATCTCTTTGAATACCAACACTTAATACTCACACATAAATTAGTACTGTGGCGACTCACTGTCTAGTCGGGCGAACCGGCTCGGCAGTCGGGTCGCGCGGCGTCGGAGCGACGAGGCCCAAGATGGCGGCGGGCCTCGTCTTTCCGAGCGACGGGGAGAACCCGCGCACGGGAAAGTCCTGTTGACGTAGGACTTACGTCATTGCCGGTTGTTTTGGGTGGGAACATTCTCCCTTAAAGGGCCCGCGCAAGGCGGGAAAATAAACCAGTTCTGTTTGGCAATCCTCCGAGTAGAGTCTTGTTTTATTCCGCGGTAGCAACCGCTACATTGGTGACCCCGATGGTCCAAACGGCTTTTGGACCCGCGAAATGGACGACAGCGCAGCAGCCAACGCAGTGGCCCTCAAGCTGCCCACCTTTTGGACACTTTGGCCCAGCGTCTGGTTTGACCAGGCCGAAGCGCAATTCCACCTTCGGCAGATCACCTCCGACTCCACGAAGTACTACCATGTGGTTAGCTCTCTGGACCAGGAGACAGCTGCCCAGGTTGGAGACTTCATCCAGTCGCCTCCAGAGGAAGATAAGTACCCGGCTTTCAAAGACCTTTTGATCCGGACCTTCGGCCTCTCCCGTCGTGAGCGCGCCGCCCGCCTGCTTCATCTGGATGGCCTGGGGGACAGATCCCCATCCGCCCTAATGAATGAGATGCTGGCATTGGCCGAGGGACACAAGCCATGCCTGATGTTCGAACAGGCCTTCCTTGAACAGCTCCCCGATGACATCCACTTGTTGTTAGCTGACGCCAACTTCAGCAACCTCCGTGGTGTGGCCGCCCGGGCAAATGTCCTGTGGAGGGCCAAGCGCGAGAGCGGTTCGTCCGTCAGTCAAATCACCAGGCCGCGAGCCCAACGCCCGCCTCGCCCGGCCCCAGCAACTGAGCAGCCACGCCCCAGGAACGCAGACGACGACACGGGTGACCAGCTGTGCTTCTACCATCAGAGGCGGGGTGCAGAGGCCCGTCGATGCTGCCCACCCTGCAAGTTTCAGGGAAACGCCAGGGCCAGCCGCCGCTGATGGCTATGGAGGCTGGCCGCCGACAGAGCCTCCTCTTCGTTCAGGACAAGAAATCTGGACGGCGTTTCCTCATTGACACTGGAGCGGAGGTCAGTATTTTGCCCCCGACAGGCCGCAACACTCGTAACAGGCCACCAGGTCCTCTACTCAATGCCGCCAACGGTACAACGATACGGTCTTTCGGCACCCGTAAGCTTCAATTACACTTTGGCGGCAGCCGTTTTACCTGGACCTTTACCCTTGCCACCGTCGCCCGACCACTCCTAGGAGCTGATTTCCTTCGGGCCCACAACCTGTTAGTCGACCTGCGAAGGAAGCGGTTAGTCCACTCTAGCATTCTCCGGACCTATCCCCTGGGAGAAATCAGCCCACCAGCCCCGCGCCTGGACTCCATTTCCCTTTCTGGCGACGATTTCGCCAAGCTCCTAGCCGAATTCCCATCGATTTTGGCACCTTCGTTTACAAATTCTAGGCCCACACACGGGGTACGACACCAGATCATTACCACAGGGCCACCCCTTCATGCCCGAGCATGACGATTACCTCCAGACAAGCTCCGCCTGGCAAAGGAAGAGTTCCGTCACGTGGAGGAGCTGGGGATTGTTCGCAGGTCAGACAGCCCCTGGGCCTCCCCCCTGCACATGGTCCCCAAAGCCACCGGAGGGTGGAGGCCCTGCGGCGACTACCGCAGGCTGAATGACGCCACCACCCCGGACCGCTATCCCATCCCTCACATCCAGGACTTCGCAGCGAACTTACACGGAGCCCGCATCTTTTCCAAAGTGGACCTCGTTAGGGGATACCACCAAATCCCGGTCCATCCGGATGACATCCCCAAAACTGCAATTATCACCCCATTCGGCCTGTTCGAATTCCTTCGGATGCCGTTCGGCCTTAAGAACGTCGCGCATACCTTCCAGCGGCTGATGGACGCGGTAGGCCGAGACCTGGACTTCGTGTTCATTTACTTGGACGACATACTGATCGCCAGCCGTAACCGCCAGGAACACTTTTCCCACCTCTGCCAGCTGTATTCCCGCCTCCGCGATTTCGGCCTCACGATCAACCCATCCAAGTGCTAATTCGGACTTGACTCTACCGATTTCCTCGGCCACAAAATCACCAGCGACGGGGCAACACCCCTACCCGCCAAGGTGGATGCTATCCGCCATTTTGCCCGCCCTGACACAGTCAAAGGCCTACAGGAGTTCCTTGGGATGGTCAACTTTTACCATCGTTTCATCCCTGCAGCAGCCCGTATCATGCGCCCTCTGTTCTCGCTGCTGGCTGGTAAGGGCAAGGACATCACCTGGACTGACGAGGCTGCGGCTGCTTTCGTTAAGGCCAAAGACGCCCTGGCAGACGCCACGATGCTGGTACACCCCAGGACTGACGTCCCGACTGCCCTCACGGTGGACGCGTCCAACACCGCGGTGGGTGGGGTACTGGAACAGCTACTCGAAGGCTGCTGGCAACCCTTGGCATTTTTCAGCAAGCACCTTAGACCACCCGAACTGAAGTACAGCGCTTTTGATCGGGAACTTCTAGCGCTGTATCTGGCGGTCCGGCATTTCCGATACTTTCTAGAAGGCAGGCCTTTCACCGCTTTCACCGATCATAAGCCTCTGTCCTTTGCCTTCTCCAAAGTCTCCAATCCCTGGTCAGCTCGTCAGCAGAGACATTTATCCTACATTTCCGAGTTCACAGCTGACATCCAACATGTCTCCGGAAAGGATAATGTCGTTGCTGATGCACTTTCCAGACCAGCCATCCACAACCTATCCTTGGGTGTCGACTACACGGCCCTAGCTGACGCACAGCAAGCCGATGATGAACTGCCCAGCTACAGAACCACAGTCTCGGGTCTGCAGCTCCGAGATTTCTTGGTTGGTCCAGGTCAGCGGACCCTACTTTGCGACGTTGCGACTGGTCAGCCCCGCCCTATAGTCCCTGCAGCCTGGCGGAGACGCGTTTTTGACTCGATACATGGGTTGGTGCACCCGTCCATCAGATCTACTGTCCGACTGGTGGCCAGCAAGTTTGTCTGGGATGGCCTGCGCAAACAGGTCAGTGAGTGGGCCAGGACTTGTCCGCACTGCCAGACGTCAAAAATCCAGCGACACACCAAGGTCCCACCACAGCAGTTCGAGCCTACCCGTAGGAGGTTCGACCACATACACGTCGACCTCGTGGGCCCTCTGCCAGTTTCAAGAGGAGCCCGGTACCTCCTTACCATCATGGACCGGTTCACGAGGTGGCCAGAGGCAACCCCCCTGACTGACATCACAACTGATTCCTGCGCCCGGGCGCTGCTCAAAACTTGGGTCTCACGTTTTGGTGTTCCGGCCCACATCACTTCAGACAGAGGCACCCAATTCACTTCCAGTCTCTGGGCTGCATTAGCGAACCTGCTAGGGACGCAGCTGCACACCACCACGGCCTACCATCCTCAATCAAATGGGTTGGTGGAACGTTTTCACCGCCATCTGAAATCAGCCTTGATGGTCCGCCTGAAGGGTCCTAACTGGGTTGACGAGCTGCCTTGGGTCCTGCTCGGCATACGCACTGCCCCCAAAGAAGACCTCCGCACTTCGTCAGCTGAGCTTGTATACGGGGAGCCACTAGTTGTCCCCGGGGATTTCATACCTGCCCTTCGGGACCGAGGGGAACAACCCCCAGCAGTCCTACAAAGACTGCGCGAGAAGCTTGGCGCCTTGGCCCCGATTCTCACCTCACGGCACGGTCAAGCCCCATCCTGCCAGCCCAAGGAACTACGGGACTGTAAGTTTGTTTTCATTCGCAGGGGCACACCTCGGGCACCATTGCAACGACCATATGAGGGACCGTTCCGAGTCATACGGAATAACGGATCCACTTTTATTTTGAACATTGGAGGCAGGGAACAGGTTTTCACGGCGGACCGCCTCAAACTGGCCCATTTGGATCTGCAACAGCCTGTCGAGGTTGCCACGCCGTGACGCAGAGGCCGCCCCCCTAAGCGGCAGCTGGCACAGCCCACGGACCTTGGGGACTGTCTTGCCGGTTCTGGGGGGGGGGTTGTGTGGCGACTCACCGTCTAGTCGGGCGAACCGGCTCGGCAGTCGGGTCGCGTGGCGTCGGAGCGACGAGGCCCAAGATGGCGGCGGGCCTCGTCTTTCTGAGCGACGGGGAGAACCCGCGCTCGGGAAAGTCCTGATGACGTAGGACTTACGTCATTGCCGGTTGTTTTGGGCGGGAACATTCTCCCTTAAAGGGCCCGCGCAAGGCGGGAAAATAAACCAGTTCTGTTTGGCAATCCTCTGAGTAGAGTCTTGTTTCATTCCGCGGTAGCAACCGCTACAGTACTCTGTTTTTTGCCTCTTTCTACCAAAGTGGATAATTTCACTTTTGATTCTGTGTCCTCCTCATAGGTAATTTCCCAGCCATAAATCATCAGTGATCTCTTTAACAAAGCTATTAACATAAACTGCAAATATTTGAGGTCCCAGCAATGATGCCTGAGGCACACCACTAGTTCCAGCTTGCCTACTCTCCATTTCCTGCCCATTTACCGATCTTCTAATGTAGTGGCTGAATCATGGAGGCTGTAGCTGGCTGTTCAAAGGCAACTGCTGGCATTTGGATGCTCCCAGCTATATGGACCAGAGCCCACATTCATTTGAATGGGGGTTCCCAGGCCTGTAGATCAGGAGAAGATGATAGGTCAAATTATTTATTTTTTTAAACTACTTTTATTTAAATATTTTGATTATTTCCTCATACTTCAATCTGCTTTTAATTTAAATAAAATTTAACATTTTAAATGTAAACCTTTGATAGTTTTGACAGCAGGTGAAGCTTTGGTCTGAAGACTATCAATGGGGGTAAGAGATGGGCCATCACTCAGCAACATCTGGGTGAAAGGATCTTCCACTTCTGATGGCCTCAATGGGTGCTGAGTTTGTTCAGTCATCTCCATCTATCCCAAGTAAATGGAGGAAGGCAAGGAGACAGGCCTTTCAGCCCTTCATGACTGTGCTGACCATCAAGCACCCACTTACACTAATCCCACTTTATTCTCATACACCAATCATCTTCCCTCAGACTCTATTACTTGCACATACACCGGGGAAAATTACAGTGGCCAATTAACCTGCCAACCAGAGGGTGGTGAATGCAGATGGCAGGCCAAATGCAGCTCAGTTTGGCTCAGCAGCACCAACTCCAAGAGTCCATCAAGTACGAGATGAGCTGAAATAACCCTCTGTGTCACCATAACCACATCAGCAGCCTTGCTCATTTCCACCACTGCCTCGACTGAGCTGATGCTGCCAGCCTTCTCCATGTTTCCATTAATGCCAGTACTGGAAGTCTTCTATTCCAAAGCTCATATGGCGACCCTCCATAAATTCATGCTCATTCAAGCCCTGCTGTTCATACACCAGATCTGATCAAGTTTTACTCATCCACCACTCTGGTGTTCATTCCACCAAATTCTCCTTGTTTTTAGATCTCTCCATATTATTACCCCTCTCTTACTCTGTACTCTCCTCCAGCTCTGTAACCTGCTCCAACCACCTCCACTCCCTTCCAAGTCCAAACACTTGTACATTACGTAATTTCTTCATTCCAGCATTAGCAGCTGTGCATTCGTATTCCTGTATCCCATGTTTGGGATTTCCTCTGTAAATCTCCCTACTTCTCTCCCTTCCTTCATTACACTTCTCAAAACCTACTTCTATTTTCTTTCAGGTGACCTGCCCTTTTACAGCAGGTAATCTGGCTTCATGTCAAATATTGTTAGGTAACCTTTCTTCTGAAATGCTTTGGGCAGATTACAATACAGGCGCTTTGTAAATGAAGGTCGTCGCCATGAAAATATTATCAAGCTGTTCAACCAGACGATTTAGCAAGATTAAGTTGACCATATGTTGCTGATGAGTTTTCAGAATTCATCTGTTACACCAAGTATGAAAATACACATGGTTTTCTGTTTTGTAAGTTGGTTGTTATCAAGCTGGATAATGCAGCCTTCCCTGGGATACCTGAAACATCAGAATTCATTGAAAGATCATCAACCTGAAACATTTACTTTGTTTCTGTCTCCAAAGATGCTGCCTTACCTGCTGAGTATGTACCACGTTTTCTGTTTATTTCAGAGTTTCAGCATCTGCAGCAATTTGGCCTTTCATTTGCAGGTAGGTAACGATGTTCCCAAAACTTAATCAATCTTGTCCTTGGGAACTGCTGTGAATGAACTAATTTCCATGCCCATCTTTGGGAGGATGGTATTAGCTTTCTCAGAGTCACGAACCTCCACCTGTAGAGTTTCCTTTCATTGCTGCTGAAACGTCTATTACTGGGTGAATTCACCGCTAATTATGTTCAGTTTGGCTTGACACTCACACTCCTTGATCTCACTGAAGCTTTTAAATCTAGTGAAATGATTATAGCTGCCTGGATCTAGCTGATATGGCCGTAAAACCATTGCTTCTACAATGGGCTAGAATTTCCAACCAGCTTTCTGCTGCCCACACATCCCACCAACCTCTGAGAAACGTCAGAACTTACATTTTTTTGCAATCTGACTGGTGACAACTTACTGCAAAGTCCTTGGTCAATCCTCAAAGGCGATGCTCTTACAGCAACTTGGACTTTCACAATGCATAAGGGACAGAAAAAGCTCCTTCATAAAACAGCTGCAAAGTACCTTGACAAAAGGCCACATCATGCCACCCAATTTTGCCAACTGTCAAATACTGTAAATTTTTCTGAATTGAAAGCTATTATTTGTAAGACTGTAACATATATACAGATTTCAAGATTAAAAGCTGAAATACCACTTAAGAACATAAAATAATTAAAAACATTTCACTTAAGTTAATTAGTCCAAAAATGAGAATCACCTAACACTTACCTCCCATGGAGCATTCAAATGGTTGACTCTGCTGCAAGGTTCAATATGGAGATTCACCAGCATAAGTGCAGGGGATTGCTGCAAAATTACCCTTCACTGCTGAATTATGGAGCCCAACATCAGAGTACAGATGTGAAGTCGTCAGTTAATGTGACATCCACACAGGAATGCTGATCTTGCTGCCACTTACACCATTATATACTGGCAGTTCTGCACAGAGCTGCAGGCTGGCAAAATCTGGCCAAGTAATATTCTGTTTGAAATGCAACTAATTTTGCAGAGAGGAACTTGTAAATCTACTGCAAAAAGTGCTGAAAGCAATAAAACTGTAGAAAGGACTGAAGAGTAAGGTCACGTTTTAGTATCAAGAAACACCAATTTATAGTATCATTTCCATAGAAACTTCAATTTTTGATAATCTGAATTATTGGTCTATTAAAAATATTCATTTCTTTCCCTTCAAACAACCCTGTCGGTAACCGTTATGAGGGAGAGTTTCCTTCCTTTGCGATGAGGTTGATGATCCCTTTTGCTCCCTGCTTCAAGATTCCATCATGTGAATCTGTGGAATTCATTGCCACAGAGGGCTATGGAGGCCAAGAGATTAGATTTAATTAAGGCAGAGGATGATAGGTTCTTGATTGGTAAGGGGGTTAAAGGTTACGGGAAGAAGTTGGGAAAACGTTGAGCAAAAAGCAGCCATGATTGAATGGCGGAGCAAACTCGAGGGGCTAAATGGCCTAATTCCACTCCTCTATCTTATGGTCTATGTCATTCAAAACTGAATGAAAAGAGCCGTATACTGGTGAAAGTACCCAGGATACAAAAAGGTGTCCTATTTGTATATTCAGAGTTCTTGTGTTACTTTTAGCTTGCCACCTGCTAAGTTATGTTTTAAATCTTCCAACCAGTTTTGCAAAGATTGAATTTATATATTTTACAGATTAGCAGCCCTTTCTAATTACTTTCAATGCCTCATATATGGCCATTTTGTTTCACTAACAGTGCAAATTATACCACATGTGGGAGACTGCAGACCAAGATCTGGGCTGGCGCTGGTAACACCCTTTCCAGTTAACATTCAATGGACAAGTTTTTGCTGTAATGAAATGGGCTTCAAGGCACGCAGGGAGAATACTTGAAACAAGGTGCAAGACGATCAGTGTGACATTCGAGATGTGGACATACCACGCAAGTAAAATAATTTGACATTGATGAGCAACTGGATAAGGATTGACTAAGCTGCCAAGATTTTCCAAGTTATTGCACCTTTTAGGGATGTGGTGGGCTGCCAATAAGGCACAGCCATAGTTAGACCTTCAATTTGTTATCTGGCCGAGGTTTAAGGACAGATTTGTTAACATGCCTACAGATAATCTAGATTTGGAACAGCACATGTTAGATTAGCTCAGGATTTCGCATTTCCCATGATATGAGCACTCCATTTGGTACGTAGGGAGAATTAAATGACAAACATAATGCTCATCATTTTACCTAGCCACTTGTCCATAATCTTGGTGATTATTAACGTTTTCATTCTTTGCTTCATTTCAGTGCAGCAAGCAGAATTTTGTATCTCCAAGTTAACACGCGACCAGATCTGGATATTTCAGTCAGTGACAGCTGTTACGGCTCGGCACCCAAGACAAAAGTGCTGTTTCTATAAACAGACAATCCCTTACGGCCTAAAATATTTGCCCTTTACCATGCTATGAATATACGAGCCTGCGATATAAATCTTGCCCTTTATAGATACAGGTGTCAGCTTTGCTGTAATCATTCTTGTTTCTGAATCTGAAGATCATGGGTTGAAGCTGCACAAGAAATTTGAGCAAATAATTCAGTTTCCTTTTCAGAGTGGAATGCACGATTGAAGTGCCTTTTTTAAGACAAAATATTACATCAATTCTTTACATCTTTGGGAGGAAAGAAATTGTCAATGTTTCGGATCAAAACCCTGCATCAGTCCTGACGCAGGGTTAGGGCATAAGAAATAGGAGTAGGAGTAGGCGATCTAGCCCGTCGAGCCTGCTCCGCCATTCAATATGATCATGGCTGATCTGGCCATGGACTCAGATCCACCAACCTGCCTTTTCCCCATAACCCTTAATTCCCCTGGTATGCAAAGATCTATCTGTGTCTTAAATACATTCAATGAGGTAGCCTCTACTTCTTCCTTGGGCAGAGAATTCCACAGATCACTTCTCTCTGGGAAAGCAGTTTCTCCTTATCTCTGTCCTAAATCTACTCCCCCAAATCTTGAGGCTATGTCCCCTAGTTCTAGTCTCACCTACCAGTGGAAACAACTTTCCTGCCTCTATCTTATCTATCCCTTCCATAATATAAGATTCTCCCTCTGAATTCTTCTGAATTCCAGCGAGTATAGTCCCAGGCGACTCAATTTCTCCTCAGAGGCTAACCCCCTCACCTCCGGGATCAACCTGGTGAACCTCCTCTGCACCGCCTCCAAAGCCAGTTTATCTTTTCTCAAGTAAGACCAGAACTGCACGCAGTACTCCAGGTGCAGCCTCACCAGTACCCTGTACAGTTGCAGCATAACCTCCTTGCTTTTAAATTCAATCCCAAGAGCAATGAAGGCCAACAGTCCATTTGCCTTCTTGATAGCCTGCTGCACCTGTAAGCCAACTTTTTACGATTCATGCACAAGCACTCCCAAGTCCCTCAGCACAACAGCATGCTGCAATCTTTCACCATTTAACTAATAATCTGAACTTCTATTTTTCCTTCTAAAGTGAATGATCTTGCATTTACCAACATTGTACTCCATCTGCCAGACCTTTGCCCACTCACTTAACCTATCTATATCTCTCTGCAGACTCTCCGCATCCTCTGCACAATTTGCTTTCCCACTCAATTTAGTGTCATCAGCAAACTTCAATACGCTACACTCGGTCCCCTCTTCCAAATCGTTAATGTATATCATGAACAGTTGCGGGTCCAGTACTGATCCCTGTGGCACCCCACTCACCATTGATTGCCAACCAGAGGAACACCCATTTATCCCAACTCTCTGCCTTCTATTGGTTAACCAATCCTTTATCCATGCTAATACATTACCCCCAACTCCATGCATCCTTATCTTACGGATGTCTTCTATGCAGCACCTTATCAAAACACATTTTGGAAATCCAAGTATACACCATCCACCTGTTCCTCTTTATTCACGGTGCTCCTCAAAGGACCTACTTGTTTGTCAAACAGGACCTGCCCTTCCTGAATTCATGCTGTGTCTGCCTGATGGAACCATTTCTGTTCAGATGTCTCGCTATTTCTTCCTTAATGATAGCTTCAAGCATTTTCCCAGCTACAGATATTAAGCTAACTGGCCTACAGTTACTTGCCTTTTGCCTACATCCTTTTTTAAACAGTGGCGTGACATTCGCTGTCTTCCAATCCACTGGGGCCTACCCAGAATCCAGAGAATTTTGGTAAATTATCACAAACGCCTCCACTATAACTTCCACTATTTCTTTCAATACCCTGGGATGCATTCCATCAGGACCGAGGGACTTATCTACCTTTAGGCCCACCAGTTTGCACAGCACTACCTCTTTAGTGATAGCGATTCAATCGAGGTTGCCACCTTCCATCGCACCCATAACATCTCTCTTCGGCATGTCAGACGTATCCTCCACCATGAAGACTGACATAAGATAGTCGTTCAAGGCCTCAGTCACTTCCACATTACCCAATATTAACTCCTCCTTCTTATCTTCCAAAGGACTTGCGTTCACTTTAGCCACCTCGTTCTGCTTATAAGGAGGGATTGAGTCACCTGGGACTATACTTGCTGGAATTCAGAAAAATGACCCAAAACATCAACAACTTCTTTCGCCCACAGATGTTGCTCGACCCACTGAGTTCTTCCAGCAGATTGTTTGTTGCTCCAGATTCCAGCATCCGCCGTCTCTTGTGTCTCCTTTTTATTTATCTTCCCTGCTGAAGTTAATAGATCCCAAGGTATTATTTAAAGACTAGGGCAGTTATCCTGGTCTCCCGACCAATATTTTTAAGTAATGACAGGAATTGCTGGAAACACTCAGCAGGTCTGGCAGCATTTGTGGAAAGAGAAACAAAGTTAATGTCTCAAGTTGAAGACTCTTTGTCAGCACTGAAACATTGACTCTGTTTCTCTCTTCACAGATACCGCCTGACCTGCTGAGTGTTTCCAGCATTTTCTGAGTTTATTTCAGATTTCCAGCATCTTCTATTTTCTTTTGATTTTAAAAACTTTCAGCTACTCTGTTTCCCCACACGACAACAGGGCCTATGTTTCAAAAGTGATTCTGTTCCTTTCCTACTCCCATTTTTGCGTCATGTTCTCTGTTTGTACATCCCACTTACTTCCCCTCTTTGTGGCTGTCAAGAGTTTATTTTGCTATTTTCATCACTGACTGTATTACAGCTTTATTCTTTCTGCAAGTTTTCCACTCCTTTTTTTTATGTCTGTAATACTTCTGTGCAGCTTACACACGTTCCTGCACTGATCTCAGTGTCAATTGGGCTAAGATTTATAGACTCATAGAATCATACAGCATGGAAACAGGCTCTTCAGCCCAACTGGTCCATGTCTACCAAGATTCCCATTTGCCTGTGTTTGACCCATATCCCTCTAAATCTTTCCTATCCATGTACCTGTCCAAGTGCCTTTTAAATGTTGCTAATATACCTACCTGAACTACTTCCTCTGCAGCTCATTCCATATACAGACCACCCTCTGGGTGAAAAAGTTGCCCCTCAGATTCCTATTAAATCTCTCCCCTCTCACTTTGAACCTATGTCCTCCAGTTCTTGATTCCCAAACCTGGGGAAAGGACTGCGTCAATTCACCCTATCTATGCCCCTCATGATTTTATACACCTCTATCTATGCCCCTCATGATTTTATACACCCCTATCTATGCCCCTCATGATTTTATACACCCCTATCTATGCCCCTCATGATTTTATACACCTCTATAAGATCACCCCTCTTTCTCCTGCACTCCAATGAATAATTTCTCCAGTATGGTGAAGCATAAGTACCAGGCTGCAGCGAGCTGCTCACAAATAGTATTTTCTTTTTTAATTTTTTTTTATTTACAGCGTGGTAACAGGCCCTTCCGGCCCAACGAGTCCGCGCCGCCCGTTTTAAACCCATATTAACCTACCCGTACGTCTTTAGAATGTAGGAGGAAACCGGAGTACCCGGACAAAACCCACACAGACACGGGAGATCGTACAAACTCCTTACAGACAGCGACGGGAATCAAACCCCGATCGCTGGCGCTGTAATAGCGTCGCACTAACCGCTAAGCTCATTCGTGTCCAATGAGAGCAGCGAGCTGCTCACGAGTAGTATTTCCGTGTCCAATTGGAGCAGCGAGCTGCTCATGAGTAGCATCTCTGCATCCAAAGAGAGTAGCAAGCTGCTCCTGAATGGCATCTCTGTTCAAAGAGAACAGCAATCTGCCCCCTGGTGGCATATCAGCTGCAAACTGCAGCCACTGTGTGTTTTTTGCTGGTTTCAGCTGCCTTGAGCAGTGTGTCTTTGAGGGTTGATGAGCCGTCAGTGACTGCTGCACAGAGTGAGGTGACACCACTGCTGCTGGATCGATTACAGTCATATTGGAAACTGCCCGGGTCCCTTTTATCTGTATGCTTCAGGGTGTAATTTCATGGTTTAAATTTCTTTTTGGCCCATCTCAAGATTTTTAAATAGATGAAATGCGACACAAAACTCAATAATGGATTGGTGTACCAAAACAAAGGGTGAGATCTAATTTCTATGAAACTTTTGCACACAACTATATCTATATACAGGACAGGCCATGGTGTCATCTGAAGTTACAGTTCATCAACTTTACCAAGGTAACCTAACTTCTAAAGAATTCCAACATCTTACAAAGTTGCTCAACAAATTGATTGTGAGAAGGTGTTACAAGATTCCACAATTCCACTTAATGTAGGCTGCATAAAATGTGCAGAGATCATTTAAGCATGAACGGAATTAGCGACAGGAAAAAAAAATTAAGCCACTGGGCAGAGAGCTGTGTTAAAATGCAACCGTGCGCCTCAAAAAAGGAACATAAAGCAACCCTTATAAAGTGAAGAATCCAGAACAAATCAGTAAATGACAGCTGCAAGAGATAATGCAGGTGCTAAGGGAGAAGGTTCAAAACATTTTACAAGAATAAACATTACGACAATTGAGCAACAATTGTCTAAAGTGAACACATCGTTACAGAGCTAGCCAGCAACCACTTATGTTTAAAATATTCGGCAGTGAATTTAAGCTCTTTGATGAACCAAAGCCTTCTTCATCACCTCTGTGTCTTCGGGCATTCCATTAAAAGGATCCATTCCTACTGAAGCTTGGCAGTGGATGATCATGCACTTGTGTCGAGAGAATCCCAACCATAAGGAAATACGTTGGCAGGCGTGGGAAGATATTATAAATTCAGAGTGTTCCAGTCTGCTTCTTCACAGAGCACAATGGCTTGATTTTTATCCATGATTCTGGTTAAGGAAATAGTGTACTGAAACCTGAAACAAATACTAACCCTCCGTAACCCAAAGAATGATGAAGACATTGCCTTTGAAACAATAATAAATACAAAAATACAACAGGGCTCACTCTCGGTAAAGCTGGTTCAGGACATGGACACGAAACGTTAAATGTCTTCGAATCCTGCAAAAGTGGTATCGAACACCTGATAGCACGTCTTCTGCTCCAAACCTTCTCCGACATAATAGGACTTGAGGCAGCATTCCAGCCACGGAAAGCCTTCTGTGGTTACACAGATAACAAAGTTTGTCAGCATGATCAGCACTGATTTGATAGCATGGTGTGACCCACAGGCCAAACTCTTAGTTATCTATCAGAAAGGACAACTATTTTTTTCAAATTCATTCTTATTAATTAATCAATTAATTCCACGGAGCATTTAATTTTTTTTACAGAGAGAGAGAAAGCCAGCAACAGAGGGTAAGGGGAAGACAGAAGGGGAGGTGAGGGACTTGATAAGGTGGAGCAACGGGGAGGGTGAAGCAATGGGGAGAGCAGGAGAAAAGTCGGTTTGTGTGAGAGAGGGTGAGGGGAAGACCGGGAGTGTGAAGCTTGAGACAGACCGAGGGAAGGGACAGAGTGTGTATTGCAAGTGTATTCTTCCTTAACGAAAAGAGAAGTGCTGGAAGAACTCAGCCAGACAAGCAGCGTCCGTGGATCGAGAAGCCTGTCCAAGGAAGGGTCGCTGAATCAAAACGTCGACTGGTTTCTCTTTCCACAGACGCTGATTGACTGGCTGAGTTTTTCCAGCACTTTTGTTTTTGTCTCAGATTCCAGCATCGAGTTCAAGTTACTATATTGTCATTCACCCATATGCTATAAAAACACATGGAGGAACAAAATGTCGTTTCCCCCAGACTCACACAACAGAGGACATACATAGAACAGAGGACATACAATAAACGCAGACAAAAAAAATTGTGCAAGTACAAATTGTGCAAAAAACGGTATATTCAGAATACAAAATTAGTGCAGGGTTAGTGCAAAACTTGAGTTAGATGAAGAAAATACAGAACTCAGCATGTTACACTAACTGTATAAACATATTCAGCAACAGCCGAAGTTCTTTTACACCGTTGTGCAAACCAGGGCTTTTGACACAGCATTTGTCTGAAACTGACTCCAGGGTATTCAGGAGCCTGACAGCCTGGGGGAGAAAACTGTTGTACAGTTTAGTAGTTCTGGCCTGGATGCTCCGGTACCGCTTGCCAGATCGCAGTGGGACAAATAGGTCGTGGGAGGGATGAGAAGGGTCATCTATGATTCTGCAGGCCTTGCGGGTGCATCGTGTGTTGTAGATATCCAGGATGGAGGGAAGACGTACTCTGACGATCTTTCCAGCTGTACTCACAATTCTCTGCAAAGACTTACAGTCAGAGACATTACAGTTACTGTACCAGGCAGAGATGTAGCTGGTCAGGACACTCTCAATGGTACCCCTGTAGAATGTGGTGAGGGTGGGGGAGGGCAGGTATGCTCCTTTCAGCCGCCATAAAAAGTGGAAACACTGCTGTGCCTTCTCGGCGAGGGAGGAGGTGATGGTTGACCAGGACAGGTCGTCTGCTATATGTATTCCCAAGAACTCTCTGTACAATGGTGCCATTGATGCACAGGGGTGAGTGGTCAGCTTGGGCCTTTCTAAAATCCACAATCATCTCCCTTGTTTTGTCCATGTTCAAGGACAGATTGTCGACTGAGCACCAGTGCACCAGCCTCTCCACCTCCTCTCTGTAAGCTGTTTCATCGTTCCTGCTGATAAGGCCCACCACTGTCGTATCATCAGCAAACTTGATGATATGGTTGGAGCTTGAGTTAACAGAACGGTCATGGGTCAGCAGTGTGAACAGCAGTGGACTGAGCGCACAGCCCTGGGGGGCTCCAGTGCTCAGCCTGGTGATGTTTGAGATGGTATTCCCAATGCGAACTGACTGTGGCCTTTCAGAGAGGAAGTCCAGAATCCATTTGCAGGTGGAGGTGCTAAGACCCAGTAACCTCCTTATGAGGTTCTGTGGGATGATAGTGTTAAAGGCAGAGCTGAAGTCTATGAAGAGCATCCTAACATAAGTGTCCTTTTGATCTAGGTGAGACAAGATCAGGTGGAGGGCAAAGGACACTGCATCTTCAGTTGACCGAATGGGGCAGTATGCGAATTGAAGGGGGTCTAGTGAGGGAGGGAGAGTGGATTTGATGTGTTGCAGGACTAACCTCTCAAAGCATTTCGTGATGATTGGTGTCAGTGCCACAGGGCGGTAGTCATTTAGACAGGTTACAGGCGTCTTTTTAGGCACTGGTATGATGGTGGTAGATTTGAAACATACGGGGACAACTGCTTGGCTCAAAGAGACATTAAAGATGTCGGTGAACACATCTGCCAGCTGGTCTGCGGAGTCCCTGAGCACACAGCCAGGTATGTTATCAGGTCCCACTGATTTCCGAGGGTCATCCCTGGATAATATCTTCCTCACACTAGCTGAGGACAGACAAAGTACCTGGTCATTGAGCAGTGGAGGTGTCTTGCTCGCAGGTTCGTTGTTAAGTGCATCAAACCGAGCATAAAAGTCGTTCAGCACATCTGGGAGGAGGGTGCGTCATTGTCACAAGTGTGAGATGGGGGCTCGTAGTCCGTGATAGCCTGGATGCCCTGCCACAGATGTCTTGTGTCCTTGCTATCAGAGTAGTAGCCCTGGATCTTCTGGGCATAACTCCTCTTTGCCTCCCTGATGCCGCAGGACAGGTTGGCCCTCGCTGTCCTGAGGGCTGCCACATCACCTGACCTGAAGGTAGTGTCTCGGGTTTTCAACAGTTGATGTATCTCTGCTGTCAGCCATGGCTTCTGGTTGGCGCGTGTGGTGATGGTTTTGATGACATTGACATCGTCAATGCACTTGTTGATGTAGCCAGTCACCACAGCTGCATACTCCTCCAAATTGATGGTATGGTCATAGGTGGCTGCTTCTCTGAACATATTCCAGTCCATGTTTTCAAAGCAATCCTGTAAGGTTGACATTCCAATCACAGGCCACATTCTTATCTGCATCTGAAACAGTTTGTAGCGTGTGAGGAGTGGTTTGTATGTCGGGATCAACATAACAGAGACATGGTCTGAGTAGCCAAGGTTCCTTCCTCCGACAGGGAGACCAGATTTGCACACAATATTCCAGATATGGTCTCACTATGGCCCTTTTTAGTTAGAGCAAGATGTCTCTACTATTGAAATAAAGGCTAATATACTGTGTGCCTTCCTATTTGCTCATTGAACTGCATGTTCAGTGATTTGTGTAAAAGGGCATCCAGATCTGTCTGAACACCAACACCTTTTAATATCACCCTGTTTAAAAAAAAATTGCCTTTCTATTTTTTCTACCGATGGCCTCTCACTTTTCCATATTGTATTCTGTCAGTGACACCCTCACCCATTCACACATCAATTCCTCCTAAATCTAAGACCTTTTCTTAGTGATCCATGTGCCAGAGGAAAACATTCTGCTTTGCCTTAACAAAACTATTCCAATCTAGGAACATCTCGCCCGCTTCTCAGTAATTTTCTCTGGTATGAAGACAATGCCCTTATTTTTGCCTCTGCTGAAACCTCTTTGTATCCTCTTCCTGACCCACAATGCCACCAAGCTTTCCACCATCTGCAAATTTGGATATATTGCACTATGGTCTCCTCAACTAAATCACTGATATAAACTGTCAAACAGCTGAGGCCTTGCAACAATCCTAGCTTCCCACTCTACTAAAGTGACCTGGTTACTCCTGCTCCATTTTCTATCTGTTAACTAATCCTTAATACATTTCCACCAATATCATGTGCTTTAATTCGTTTAATCATCTCATATGGCACTTTATCAAAGGCTTTTCTGAATGAGCAATTCGTCACCATAACTGGTTATCCCTTATCTATTCCTCGAGTTAGAACTTCAAAGAATTCAAACAGATTTGACAAACATCTGTTGGAAGTTTCATAAATCCACATTGACTCTGACCAGTCCCATTATTATATTCTTGGCAATGAAGGATTGAGACGAGCCAATATCCAAAAGACATCAATTGCAAAGGCTGTTAATAATCCAAAAGGTTACTTCCTGTAGCTGGATCCTTTCAGGAATGATGTGTGGCTCCTTGATGATCCCTGAAGCTGATGGCTTTGTCCACAGTGAATTGGTAATGACTCAAATGCAGAGTGCATTTTTGAAGCATGGGAATAATTCTTATTTTTTAGTTTGGACTGTGCCAAAATGCTGCATCTTGTTTGAAGGTGTGTGTGTGTGTGTGTGTGTGTGTGTGTGTGTGTGTGTGTGTGTGTGTGTGTGTGTGTGTGTGTGTGTGTGTGTGTGTGTGTGTGTGTGTGTGTGTGTGTGTGTGTGTGTAACAAAGAACACAAAAATACATTGAATTCTGCCAGGCATTTTCCCCTCTCCTCCCCCACCCCAGTGTGTTGATTAATTAATATGCATATACTCTACAGCCATTACCTGGATTTATCCTTGGAGGACACAATGTGTTCATTATTCTTGTTAGCTTTTCCTGAAGTACTTCACTGATCACAACTTCAGCTGCAGAAATCCCAAAGAATCGTTCCTGCAAGCATGGATGAACCACAATTAATTGGGCTCCTATTACCTGCTGAGTCCTCAGCTTAATTATCAACCGTATTAAACTTTTTTAAGAAATGCAATGTCCTTCCTGATGTTGCCATGTATCATCTTTGAACAAACCAGGTTTTGTGATGAGCCAAAACATGCACTGAAGCCACAGATGTTTGGAGCTGTCATTTATTACTTTGGATCGACTCACAGGGAATAGCAGAATCTGTTATCACAGCAGCCAGAAAGTATGGTCTGGGTTGAAAAACTTAAACCAGGTGTTGGAATCATCAGAGACTATTCTAGGAAGCATGAAAATGCTTATTTTTTTTACACAGGAAAATAAATTAACATTATTAAGTTTTTGAGGAAACTAGTTAAGCTAATGAGATTGATTGTACATTCAGTATCTGAACCATGAAGAAGTGAAAAAGACTCCTGGGAATCTTTGGCCCACAAATGCTTAAATTGGAGAAAGAGCATTAGAATGGTGCGAAGAAGCTCGAGACCATGCATCAAGAGCACACAGAAGTCAAGTGTAAATGGAAGAAGTGAAAATCCTGAAAGCACATACACCAGGCTCAAGGACAGCTTCCATCCTGCTGTTATATGGCTATTGAACAGACCTCTTGTACGCTGCGATGGACCCTTGACCTCACAATCTTACTCCTCATGGCCTTGTACTTTATTGTCTGCCTGCACTGCACTTTCTCTGTAACTGTAACACTATATTTCTGCATTCTGTTATTGCTTTTCCCTTATACTACCTCAATGTACTGATGTGATGAAATGATCTGTAAGGATGGCATGCAAAACAGTTTTTCACTGTACCTCGGTACATGTATTGGTTTATTATTGTCATTTGTACCGAGGTACAGTGAAAAACTTGTCTTGCATACTGCTCGTACTGATCAATTCATTACACAGTGTATTGAGGTAGTACAGGGTAAAAACAATAACAGAATACAGAGTGAAGTGTCACAGCTACAGGAAAGTGAACATTATTAGTAATACTTAGTAACATAGAATTTAAATTTAAAAGTGTAGAACAATTATAGTAAAAGTAATGAGTAGATCTGCAAAGAGCAGCTTGCAATGAGTCGCCAAGCTCTGGCGCCATCTTGCATGAAAAATAAACCAATTACCAACCTTACCAACTACCCACCCACTTGCCCTATCTTTGGAAGAGTCTGCAGTATTCATATTGACCTCATTGGTCACCTGAGAACCCACAGAATCAGATTGGAAGCACATCATCCTTGATCCTTCAGGGCTGCCTCGGAAGGCAATGACCAGGAATGCACTGTCTGAACGGTTGGTGGAAGCAAACCGTTCAGAAGAGAGTTCGAAAGTAATTTTCAAAAAAAGAAATTCATAAATACACAAACAAAAGAAAACTGGCAGTACGTGAATAAATAGCCTGCTCTGCCAAAGCACCAGAATGGACACTGGGAGCAAAGTGACTTGCTTTGTGCTGAATCTTTCTAATTGTAAAGAAAAGCTTTTGTCAATGGAGGGTGAGGTGAGGAAATGGCCAAACAATGGAACTGCAGTTATAGGGAAATACAACACAGAAACAGACGTTTCAGCCCACTGAGTCTGCGCCAACCATCAACCACTCATTTACTCTAATCCTACATTGATCCCATTTTGTATTCTCTCCACATATCCATAAATTCCCCAGATTCTACCACTCACCTGCACTCTAGGGGCAATTTACAGGAGCCAGTTAACCTACGAACCTGCACGTCTTCGGGATCTGGGAGGAAACCCACGCGGTCACAGGGAGAACACGCGAACTCCACACAGACAGCACCTGACGAACAGATTGAACCCGGGTCTCTGGGGCTGTGCAGCAGTGGGCTCTACTAGCTGTACCACTGTTTGCTATCTGATGGTCCCTGGCCAACTATGAAATGTATATCCATCAAGCAGCTTGCCAACATAATGTCTGGCCTTTCAGGGAACTGCTGGTTACTTAGGAAAGATCCTGGAGGGTGTCAAGATCCCAAGGAGTTGGAGAATTAGAGTGACCTGGGTGTGGGTTCATGAATTGCTGATAATACAGCGACATGTATAATATGATTAGGAACAGTCAGCATGGCTTTGCCTAGGGCAGGCCCTGTCTTACGAGCCTGATTGAATTTTTTTGAGGATGTGACTAAGCACATCGATGAAGGGAGAGCAGTAGATGTAGTGTATATGGATTTCAGCAAGGCGTTTGATAAGGTACCCCATGCGAGGCTTATGGAGAAGGTGAGCAGACATGGGATCCAAGGGGACATTGCAGTGTGGATACAGAACTGGCTGGCCCACAGAAGGCAAAGAGTGGTTGTTGAAGGGTCGTATTCTGAGTGGAGGTCGGTGACCAGTGGTGTATCTCAGGGATCTGTACTGGGACCCTTACTCTTTGTGATTTTTATAAACGACCTGGATGAGGAAGTGGAGGTGTGGGTTAGTAAGTTTGCGGATGACATGAAGGTTGGGGGTGTTGTGGATAGTTTGGAGGGCTGTCAGAGGTTACAGAGGGACATAGATAGGATGCAGAGTTGGGCTGAGAAGTGGCAGATGCAGTTCAACCCAGATAAGTGTGAAGTGGTTCATTTTGGTAGGTCAAATATGTTGGCAGAATATAGTATTAATGGTAGGACTCTTGGCAGTGTGATCAGAGGGATCTTGGGGTCCGAGCCCATAGGACGCTCAAAGCGGCTGCGCAGGTTGACTCTGTGGTTAAGAAGGCATATGGTGTATTGTCCTTCATCAATTGGGGAATTGAATTTAGGAGCCAAGAGGTATTGTTGCAGCTATATAGGTCCCTGGTCAGACTCCACTTGGACTATTGTGATCAGTTCTGGTTGCCTCACTATGGGAAAGATGTGGAAGCCATAGAGAGGGTGCAGAGGAGATTTACAAGGATGCTGCCTGGAATGCGGAGCATGCTTTATGAAAGCAGGTTGAGGGAACTCGGCCTTTTCTCCTTGGAGGGACGGAGGATAAGGGGGGACCTGATAGAGGTGTATAAGATGATGAGAGGTATTGATAGGGTAGATAGACAGAGGCTTTTCCCCAGGGCTGAATTGGTGGCCACAAGAGGACATAGGTTTAAGGTGCTGGGGAGTAGGTATAGAGGAGATGTCAGGGGTAAGTTTTTTACTCAGAGAGCGGTGAGTGCGTGGAATGGGCTGCCAGAAACGGTGGTGGAGGCTGATACAATAGGGTCTTTCAAGAGACTGTTAGATAGGTAACTGGAGCTGAGTAAAATAGAGGGCTATGGGTAAGCCTAGTAATTACTAGGGTAGGGACATGTTCGGCACAGTTTTGTGGGCCGAAGGGCCTGAATTGTGCTGTAGTTTTTCTATGTTTCTATGTCAGCACAAAACATAAAAGTGAGTCTGTTAACTTCAAGACAAATGCTTATAAATATGCATGTGAATGTTTCTAGCAACAGAAAGGGACGATATGGTGCATCAGTTTTGTACTAGTTCTTTGGTGGATCAAAAGTTATCCTACTGCTTCTATTCTCTTATCAATTGCCTGTCTCAATTTTGTGCACATTCCCCTTCAAACATACTGCAACGACTATCTAAGGAAGAGACTTCTGACCCTTTTTGTAAATGGTATAGATCAGCTTCTTTGGAGGCATTTCACTTTAAAACTTTAAATAGTCAACATAATATCAATGGAACATTTCTATTGAATTTACTACACATCACATGCACTTCTTTTAGTGTATCATTCTCATGACAGACAGTTGCTCCAGTGCAGTTCAGCCACAGGCGCAGCTTCAAGATGTCAGTGACTGGTCTTGCATCTGTGATTTTCAAAAATATTATCCTACTTAATATAAGTAATGAATGAGTGACAGATGATTACAGGCAACAAATAGAGTGCTGAAGATTCATAAGTTACAGCTCCACTTGATAGCCAGAACTGGATTAGTACTTTGCACCTGCTCATGGTGGAAGTAACAGAAAGTTCAGTTTTATAAAGCACTTCTACAGAGTAAGAAATTTGGCATTTTAGTGAGAGCAGGAACTTTACAGGTTTTAGGGATTGCATTTAGTTAGGTTTAGCAGTTAATGTTTATCATTTAACTTCCAACTTAACCAATGGTTTCTTTGACAATGGTAGTGGTGCTGCTTGCTTGTGTCAGTTGCAAGTTAATTGGAACTGTTAACAGGGGGTGACATGTCTTTGGAGTTTTTAACTAGGATAAATACAAGGGGGATGGGGGTTGTTAGCACACCAAGTACGGAGCTCGCAGCTTAGTTTCATGAAATACTGCTTCCACACAATGTGAAACTCAGGGTTTTGTTCAGGTAATAAATGAAGTAAAGTGGAAGAAAGAAAAGTTGTGTTTTACAATAGGAGGTGGGTGTTTGAATGATGAATATTAAGGGTTTTTTTTAACCTTTAAACTAGTTTAAAAAGTATAGGTTAACTAGTTAAACTATTTTAAATGAGCATGATTAGTTGTTGAAATAAGACTTTAGATAAATAATAGAATTAAGCTAGTTCAAGATAATGGCAGGGCACGTTGCAGGTTTGAACTGCAGAATGTGGGAGTTTGTGGATGATGAACCATCCTGAACACACACGTCATCAGGTAATGTCCTCAGTTATTGAGCTGGAGGCAGTCCGACACGGGAAGAATTTGTGGATAGATTTACTGGGAATACTGTTACACACGAGTGATAAAACAGGTTCAGGAAGAGGACGTGTCACTGTTAGGGAAACAGGTTGCACAGATTTATGAGAGGCTGAGACGGAGGTCCCAGTGACACGCAGCCTTTTCCACAGACAGGATGTATTCATTATCTGAGGAGCACAAAGAGATGGGCTGCAGGGTGATCAGCCGCTAGACCGACTAAGGACTGTGGCACAGAAGGTGATCCAGGGAATAAGTTGAGTTGGATAAGGATGGAGAGAGCAGATTAGAAATATGGTAGTTAAAGGGGATTCTATCGTTAGGGGATAGATACTGCCCATTGCAGTCAAGAACCCTGAAAAGCGCCTTGCTCATGTGGTGCCAGGGTAAGGGATATCTCACAGTGGACAGGGAAGAACATGGGAAGGGGAGAACAAGTAGTGGTCCTGGCCCATGTTGGAATGAACAGTGGAGGAAAGAATGGGGAGGAGGTCCCCAGAAACTTTGAAAAGGAGGGAATAAATTCAGCTGTCATGGTACATGTTGGAACAATTAACCAGGGTGGGCTGGGGACGTCTGATGAAAATATATCGCAATTATAAAGCAGCTCCCTGAGGGTAGTAATTTCTGACTCACTCCTTGATCCACATTGAAAATGGCACAGAATGAATGGGAGCAGATCAGGGAAGTAGGGGAACATCTGGGAAATATTTCATGTTACTTCATTTTTTTCCTCACAACATAAAAAGGGGCCATTCAGCCCATTGAGCCGATGCCAGCTCTCCACAGCAATCCCATTTGTCCCATCACCCTGCATCCCATTCTTTCTCCCATTCCCCTCGACTCCACCCTGATTCTCAACCAACCTACTCTTTGGCTAATTTGCAGTAACCAATTAACCTACCAAGCAGCACGTCTTAGGGATGTGGGAGGAAACCGGAGCGCCCAGAGGAAACCGATGTTGGGGGAACGTGCAAAATCCATACAGAGAGCACCCGAGGTCAGGATGGAACCCGGCGCTGGAGTCTTGTGGCAGCAGCACTACCTGCTGCACTGCAGTGCTGGCCGCTATCAAATGATTTAAGCCGATAACAGAGAAAGACATCAGTATGACATAAAAAAACAGGTTAATAAATTGGAGAAAAGATGGTTTTCATCTGAGAATGGAACTTGGGAAGATAAAACAGGGAACAATATTACCAAACCAGTAGAACCACACTGGTTTGATAATATCGTTACCTGTTTTAAAATGGTCTTCAAGGGGGTGCAGGAAAAATACACCCTGCTAAAAGTACAAGTTAGACACTCATGAGATGCCATGCATGAAGAACATGAGATAAAAACTGAGGATGAGGAAAGAGGCATCCATTAAGTACAATATACAATGGAGAAGTGCACGGAAATAGAAAATGGGAAGGGATTGGGAGAGAAGTAACAAAAAATTAAAAAGTAAAGAGGAACCATGAAATTAAATTATCATGGAATTGAAGCAATATAGTGAAATATTTTATAGTTGTATTAATAGAACAAGGATGGTTGGGATGGGAATAGGGCTAATAAGGGTTAGAAAAGACAACACCAGGGCAATGACAGGGAGGTGACAGAAACAGTAAATCACTGTTTCACTTTGATTAGACAATGAGATGTAAATTGAGATAACTGCAGTTAAAATAGAAAAAAGGGATGGATTATAAAACTGATAATATTCCCTTATTGGTCAAACGTACATTGAAACACAGAGTGAAATGCATCTTTTGCATAGAGTGTTCTGGGGGCAGCCCACAAGTGTCGCCACGCTTCCATTCCAACATAGCATGTCCACAACTTCCTAACCCGCACGTCTTTGGAATGTGGAAGGAAACCCATGCCATCACGGGGAGGACGTACAAACTCCTTACAGACAGCAGCCAGAATTGAACCCGGGTCACTGGCGCTGCAATAGTGTTATGCTAACTACTACACCACTGTGGCTGCCCGGTATCAAATCAAATCAAAGAGGATGAAACCCATCGCTGATTGACTGTTTTAGGGAAGTATTAGCAGATACATATTTAACAGCTTCTTAAAAAAGAATGTAGTCCCAGAGAAGCAGCAGATAGCTAATGTAATGTCTGTATTTAAAAAGAGGTAGGATAAGTCCAGGGAATTGTAAACCAAAATTAGAATCAGGTTTATTATCACTGACATACGTTGTGAAATTTGTTTTGCGGCAGCAGTACGCTGCAAGACATAAAAATTACCAGAAATTACAAAAATAATTACAAATAATACAAAAATAATCAGTCAACCTTGCATCTGTGGCAGAAGAAATAATGAAATTCCCTGTGAATGAAGGGAATAACAGGACATCTAGACATGAAAAGTATAATGATGAATAGTCACCATTGGTTTCAAATGGGATGATCTTGCTTGGTCAACCTCATTATTCTTCTGAGTAGATAACAAAGAGAGTAGACAAAAGTAATAGGGTAGATGTAATTTTTCTGGGTTTTTAAAAGGTTGATACAGTATTCCATCAGAGACTAATGAATGAGGTCACAATGCAAAGTCAGGTGACAAATGACAGAAAGGATTGCTAGCCAGCTTCAAGACAGTAAACAGAGAGTAGGAGTTCAGGGTAGGTATTCACAGTGATTGTGTTCCATAGGGATCAGTGCTGAGATCACTGCTGTTCAAACTTTTCAATAACAGCTTACACTCTGAAATCAAGAACATAACCTCTGAATTCGTGGATGATACCAAATTGGGGGAATGGTGAATACTGAGGTAGACTGCAGCAATTTGCAATGGGACATTAACAACTCGTTGAATGGGCAAATAGTTAGCAGAAAAGGTTCGACACAAAAGCAAGGCAATATATTTTGGTGTGCAAAGGGAGGTCATTTATTACTTGGAAAGTGTGACTCTAGGTGGCCTGAAGGAACAGAGGGATTTGGAGTTCAAACTCACCAACCACTCAAGAGTTGTTCCACAGGTTGGCTCGGTCATATGAAAAAAACAAGTGCCAACCTTTATTTCTAGAAGGTTAGAATTGAAAAGTAGGGGAGTTATTTTAAACCTGCATTGAACCTTATTTGGACCAGGTCAGGATACTGGTCACTATTTTATTTAAAATATGTAGAGGCAATGAAAAGGATTCTGTTGAGTGTTGTCACTGTCTTCAGGAGAAATATAGGGCATACACCTCTTCTGTTGGGTCAAAGCCAAGGCATTTGGATTGCATGGATCCCACAGTTTCTTCTACATGGTTATTGGGCTGGTGGTTGCAACATAAAATGCAGCTGCTGCTTTCCAGAGTGGTGGCCTGATTTTAAATGGATACGGGTGTTGGCCAACATTGTACCACCAGGTGTGAAGCAGTCTCTATAAAGTTTGCATACATCAAAAGCCACTTCTGCAAATCCATTCAGGCACTTTCCAGCCCCATGATACTCATTTTAGCATCCCACCATCTTATTTGGCCACCCTAGTTATTCTTAAAATTACAGCTGACGGGAGGTAGGTAATCTAATCCGCCTGTGAATTCCTACTCACCAATGAGTGCCTATTTGGTTTTCATTTGTCTTGTTCCAAGTGGCTGATCTTAAACCATTTTTGGACGGGTGTCTGTCATTGGGCTGCAACCAGCTTCAATGGGGACATTGTTATACGGCATCTGGTAATTGTGGACGGTCCCTGACCATGTCACACATCATTGACCATCATCTCTAGGGAGCAATGAATCTTGCTGCACTCCCCGTGAGTCACCAGTTACACAGATCCAGATCTGATTAGTGATTGGGCAGGAGACCACCTCAGAATGTCGCATGCAGTCAGCTCATTGCCCGGGCAAACAACTGAAACAACCAGCTTACTGAATTCATGTTCCAATAAGAAACTCAGTCACACAACATACACTAAATATTCTCATCCACAGGCAAAGATTAAAGACAGGCTGGTCGCACTTAACCTCCCATTTGGTGCCTCTGAGCCATGGTTTGGCAAGTTGCTTTACAAGTCTACAGTTAGTATTTGTGTTTATCTAAAACTTAATGGATGTAGGACTATCAAGCAACCTTCTGCCAGTAATCCATTAAGAAGAATTCAAAGGCTGACTTACCGCTTCATCCCACAAAAATGCATCAAGTGGTCCCGTTCCATCATCAAGTGTAAACTTCATGACGAAGACATAATGCAGCCATTGGATGCCTAAAACTGATGCAAAGACTTCATGTTAACATGGACTGAGTACTGCCTTTAATAATGAGTGTGGCTGTGACCAGGAAGCCTGATGCACTCACCACATTATCATCTGGAATGATCTGCCTGAAGATGCTTCAAATGGCAGCTTGAAAAGTATAAACAGAATAAATTAGAAAAGAATAATTTACAGAGTTTTGAGGAAACAGACAGGGAAGCGGAGGAATTGGCAAAGACCAAAGACCTAGCACAGACAGGTTGGACTGAATGGCCTCCTTCTGCTGTATGGTCAACAGTTCCAACAGTCCAAACGTAATACTGATCCCCGAGAGAACAAAAGGAAATTCAGGACCAGAAGAATTCCTCAGTATTTCCAGTATCCTGCATTGTACAACTTTAACACCATTTATTATAAAACATATTCTATTGTTTCCTGTTAAAAAACAAAATCACATATTCATGTTTGGGTGGTTGTCTCCCTCAGTTCACTGATCTCAGGTAAACTAACGCTAAAACTGAACAACTGCAGGATAGAGTAAATATACTTAGCACATCAGATGGCGACTGTAAGTTGCTAGCAGAAGTTACTGCAAGCCTACACCGCCTAAAGGTAGTCTGCAGCTCTTAAATGTGAGGTGCAAGTACGCTTCTGCAAGAAGTGAACTTGACCCGGGAAGTGAGACAACAGGGTGAGAGCAGGATGCACATTTTGTTGGGGGTCTGCACAGGATCCCTGAACGGAACAAGTTTCAAATAGGAGGAATGTTCTTGCAGACTTGCTCAAAAGGCAGTGAAAGCAAATAACGTTGGAGATCAATGCTTGGCGTTGAACCCCAAGCTTCTGGATGCAGTGTTGAAAGAAGTTCAATAACCTCATTTAATTAGTAAAAATTAATTAACTCAAAACTTGTTTCCCCCCCATTTTGTTTCCAGCCGCAGATAATACTCAAATTCAGCACAAACCATCTCTTACCTATGAACAATATCTATCAATTGGGACTCACACCCGACAATCACATGCTTCACCTTATTTTTACGCAATCAGCGCTGCCATAAGCCTCACACCCAAACCTTTCAGCTGGCACAGACACAACGGCACACCCAGCACTAGATTTTATTTTAACATTTTTAGTAAGTTGAAAGACTGAAGCGCATACACTTAATAACAATGAAGATCATTTAAACAGCCTTAATTAAAACAAATAAAAATTTTATTTACTTTCCTCCTGACAAATGATTTCTTCGATTCATTTCAAAGTTAGCCAGGTTAACCAAAGGCTGGTCTGTGGGAGATTTGCCAGCAGAGTTGTCACTGCCTTGTTGCATGACGAGCCCATTGGCGCAGCACAGATAGTTCAGACTGAACAGCATAAATGGCAGCGATGCTTCACTCCTGATGAGCTCAACGCCTTTTACGCACACTTTGAAAGGGAGAATAACACTACACCTGTGCGAATCCCCACAGCATCTGGCAACCCTGTGATCTCTGTCTAGGAGGCCGACGTCAGAACATCCTTGAAGAGGCTAAATCCTCGCAAGGCATCAAACCCTGATGGTGTACCTGGCTGGGTACTGAAAACCTGTGCCAACCAACTGGCTGGAGCGTTCGAGGACAGCTTCAACCTCTCACTGCTGTAGTTGGAGGTTCCCACCTGCTTCAAAAGGGCATCAATCATACGAGTGCCCAAGAGGAGCAGGGTGAGCTGCCTCGATGACTATCGCCCAGTAGCACTCACATCCACTGTGATGAATTTCTTTGAGGGGTTGGTCATAGCTAGAATTAACTCCTGCCTGAGCAAGGACCTGGACCCGCTTTAATTTGCCTACTGCCACAACAGGTCTACAGTGGATGCCATCCACACTGGCTCTCCACTCAGCTTTGAAGCACCTAGACAACAGCAAAACATACGTCAGGCTGCTGTTTATCAATTACAGCTCGGCATTCAACACCATCATCTCTTCAGTATTAATCAACAAGCTTCAAAACCTGGGCCTCTGTACCTCCCTTTGCAATTAGATCTTCAACTTCCTTATCAGGAGACGACAGTCAGTGTGGATCGCTCGTAACATTTCCTCCTCACTGACAATCGACACAGGCACATCTCAAGGATGTGTGCTTCACCCACTGCTCTACTCTCTACACTCATGACTGTGTGACTAGGCACAGGTCCAACGCCATCTATAAATTCGTTGATGACACCACTGTTGTTGGCAGAATCGCAGATGGCAACAAGGAGGCGTACGAGAGTGAGATTTGCTGGTTGAGTGGTGTCGCAACAACAACCTTGCACTCGACATCAGCAAAACCAAGGAACTGATTGTGGACTTCAGGAAGGGGAAGCCGGGAGAACACACACCAGTGCTCATTGAGGGGTCAGCGGTGGAAAGTTCCTGGGTGTCACCATCTCCGAGGATCTATTCTGGGCCCAACACACTGATGCAGTCATGAGGAAGGCACACCAGCTGCTCTACTTCATTAGGAGTTTAAGGAGATTTGGTATGTCACCAAAGACTCTTGCAAATTTCTACAGATGTATGGTGGAGAGCATTCTGACTGGTTTTATTCACCGCCTGGTATGGCGGCTCCAATGCACAGGATCGAAAGAGGCTGCAGAGGGTTGTAGACTCAGCCAGCTCCATCACGGGCAGAACCTTCCCCGTCATCGAGGATTTCTTCAAGAGGCGTTGCCTCGAGAAGGTGGCATCCATCATTAAGGACCATCACCATCTGAGACATGCCCTCTTCACGTTACTGCCATCGGGGAGGAGGTACAGGAGCCTGAAGACTAACACCCAACATCTTAGGATCAGCTTCTTCCCCTCTGCCATCAGATTTCTGAATGGTCTATAACCCAACCTCGTTATTCCTCTTTTGCACTATATATTTATTTTTGTAATTTATAGTAATTTTTATGTCTTGCACTGTACTGCTGCCACAACACAAATTTCACGACATATGTAAGTGATAATAAACCTGATTCTGATTCATGCTAGCGCTCTGCTGAGTGGAAGACTACACCATTGCTTCTGCTTGGTAGATCCACAGGGATCTTGGTGGAAGATTTGCTCCCACTAGTTTCAGACCTCCCAGTATCAGTGAGAGAAACTTTCTGTTTCCGCAGAAGTGGACGTTGGTCAGATCAGAGATGGTGAAGGAATCTAGGGAGATGGATGGTGGTGAGATAGAGCAGGGAATGAGGTGCTGCTTTTCTGGATGGTGTCATCAAGCAGAAAAAAGGAAGGGGCCAAGGGCAGGTCCTGAGGGAACACCAAAGGTAATGGTGAAGAGAGTGACATGGTTCTCCAGTTGCAAATGAATGAATAAATAAATAAATAATGGGACCAGATGAAGACAGTCTGGACAATGGAACAGGGCACCGAGGAGGAATGATGTGGCCAATGATGTTGAATACTGCTCACAGGTTAAAAAAAAAAGATGAAGAGGGATAGTCTACCACAGTCACACAGGATGCATTCTGTCACATTAATAAGGGCCATTCAGTGACAAGGTTCGGGCATGGAGTTATAGCAAAGACCAGGCTGGATTTGGGAGTATGTTCAAGGACTTTTGAAAATAAAGGAAGGTTGGATTTAAGTCCAGGACAAAGATTGTCTCTGATCACAAGATTTGAAGGGGAAGAGAGCACTCCCAAGAGAAGGAAGCTATTAATAATACGGGTTAACGTGGGCACCAGGAAGGGAAGTTAGGCAGATCATGTGGTATTAATTTAAGTGCCAAAGAACTCTGTGAGCTCTGATGTTGAGAGTTTCCACAACTGTTCCTTTAAGATATCTTCCTTTCTCCTTAAATGTGGTCTTCTCTTTACCGCAGTCAGTGGGGCTCTCAACCATGGCTTCCCTTTATTCTTCACTTCTGCTCTCATTCCCTCTCCTTCCAGCCAGAACACGGACAGGATACCTTGACCTCACCAGCCTCCACATTCGATGGATCATTCTGTGAAATTTCTGCCACCTCCAGAGGGATTCCATCAGCAGACAGACTCTAAGGAAGCCAGCTGGTGCCATCCCCGTTCTTAAAGGAATGTTCTCTCCACGACTCCCTGGCCCCCTCGTTCATCTCCATCAACCACTCTCTTTCCCACGCATTATGGGAGATGCAACACCTGCCCTTTCACCTCTTCCCTTCCCACCAGCCAGGGACCCTAACAGTCCGTCCAGGTGAATTGTTGATTCACTTGGCCTTCTTCTAACTTAGTGTATGGCATTCAGTGCTCACAATGTGGTCGCCTCTACATTGCAGACACCAAGTGCACGAGTGACCCTGAGATTCCACCCTCTCCTGAGTTTTCAGGTCTCCTGTCACTTTAATACTCCACCCCAATTCCAATCTGACCTCTCTGTCTTTGGCCTCCTACACTGCTCCAGTGATGCCCAGCATAAGCTCACAGAAGAGCACATCATCTTCTGACTGGGTGCATTGAAGCTCTCAGGACATACTACTGAATTTAACAATGTTGGGTAATTTTTCTCCTCTCCACAAATGTCACTGTACCATTCTGTTTCAATTTGCTTCATCTTCTTTACTGCCTCCAAATGGTGGTTTTTAAAGTAATTGTTACCTGGTCAACTTTCAGCCATCCAAGACTTTCCCTCTGTCTCTCTACCTCTCCCCCTCTGCAAATTAAAACACATTTGTTTTCTCACTCTGATGAAGGGGGTCCTTCACCCGAACTTTGACTCTGTTTATCTCCCCGCTGATGCTGCCCAATCTGCTGATTGCTGTAGCGTGTACTGTCTTTGTTTCAGATTTCCATCATCTGCCGTTTATTTCTCCACCTCTATGAGCTCCCTACACCTACTACATCGGAGTGGTAAAGCTTACCTTTGGCTATTGCTGATGGTTCCCATGAATCTTCCCGAGTCAGGGATTGAAGAGCACTCACTGGTTGAGGGTCAGAACATTGCCTGCAGCTGAAGGAGGAAAGTAAAATCACCTCTTAGGAAGCAAACTGGAAACCAAAAAGCTTTTATCTTCAAAACACACAATAATCCATTTGTTATTTAAGAATTGTTAATAACTTTTGAAGCAATTTGTATTTGTTTTCTTTTAGAGCTCAAGGATGTAATTGAATTCTCCATGACAACGATATCTAAATTACATTTAAATATAACTAGAAATTTCCAGAAACCTTATTAACTTTGCTAAGTCAATATGGGTTGATCAGACTGCGTGAAATTGGCTTATAGGTGCAAAGCTTGAAAAACACTCCCTTTGTAATTTGAATGTCTCAGATAGTAATGGTCAAAAAATGTGGTGTGTCATAATACAATAATATGACAGTACATCACGCAATAGTTTTTGTTTGTTTTTCCAATATTCATTGGGCCATCTACCTTAATCCTACCAAGTGCACATCTGACTCCCCAAGCAATATTCAGCGGGTATCTGGATCAACATAGCTATCATGTCCTACAATGACTTGTTTAATCTGTTATTGCGATCTGCTGCTGTGTAGCGATCATGATCTACACGGTGAGTTACGGGAAGTGAGAAAAGATTGCAAGAGGTAATATGAAACAAAAGCACCTTTTCACTGTTGGTGTCTTTCACCTCAAAGAATACATGATTTCTGTCTCTCACAAGTGCCAAAGGGTTAAGTATTATAACTTATTGGCCATACAAGAACACTAAAGGAGAATGTCCTTGATGAAAATAAATTAGCATACTATTCCCTTAAGATTAGTTCTCATATCCTGAAAGAGGCAACAAAGTAATTTGATAAATGAGGAAGGAACAGCCATTTAATGTGGGCGAGGTTAGCTGTGCTTCAGCAAGAATTACCCATAATGCCATTTTCCATCTTGTATCAGGAAAGGAATGGAAAGATCATTCAGTATCAAGCGGTCAGTTCTGGATGTGGTAGGAATGACACTCCCAAACTGCTCAGAGAAGCGGTACAGCTCATTCAGAGATACACCTTGAAAAAAAGATAAAACAGGAATCTTAGCAATGTAAGTAGTTCTGAACTCAACTCAAAATGCTCATTCGCCACAACTCAACCTCATGTTTATAGTCCATCCATGGGGGCAAGTTAATCTACATAATCACTGCAGACTGAATAATATTTCAGTTTTCCCTTGTGTTTAACTTCCTTCATTACACTGAAACAGCTGTTGTCAGTAAAACTAATTTTAACTGAAATATCTGACGCTATATGTGATCCCTCCAAATCAGCAGTGTGCTACAAGATATTGTCAATGATTGTTGCAAATCACAACAGCAGAGAGGGAGAGTGTAACAGACCCCTCCATGGGCAGATGTAAACTGCTGCTGACTATCAATTCAGTTACCAACATGGAAAAGTACAGAAATGATACAAATCTTTCTTGCCAAGAACTAGCAAAGTTGACTAATATTTATTGTAAACTCATGTTTTTAAACAAATGTTGTAAACTCAGCATTTGTTTTTTTGGCTTCTAGTATGGTTTGAACCCCTCAAAAATTTGAACTAGAGAATTGCCTGGCTTTTATTAAAAACAATCTTCTTTGGTAACACGTTCTGCAGAGCTACTAACACTGGCTGTAAGTGTGGGGAAGGAGGCAGGTCACAAAGGACTTGATCCTGATGACAAGTTTAGATAATGAAGGCTGGTGTAAATGAAACCCATTTCTTCATCCACCAAGTGGGCCCAGTTGTATGATATTATGAATAATTGATGATGGAGTGCTTTTTATTAATTGGCCTCTTTTCCCTTCCCCTGTCTATAGCTCTACGGATATCAGCAAGTCTCCAGTATCTGACCCAAGTTTCGATTCTTGATACACAAACTGGAGAGTGAGTGTTAGAGGAATGGCTAACCGTCACTGAAGCCACTATGGATGAGGTAAATCCTATTTCAGAACAAAAGCACATTCCAGGAGCAGTTAATGGATTTTCAGTCATATGGAATATGGGCTGATTGCAATCCCCATAGCTGGGAGTACTGGGGCTAACTATGGGACTGAATTTACACATCCATAAAAGCTCACAGTGGGCAGTGCATGCATAGAGGATTGCAATAGGATTCTGGCATCAAAACAAATTCCATTTAATGGTTTACAATGTCCCTCTACACTTACATTACAATGGGTACTGTATACTATCATTAGCTTACTTTCCACCAGGATCGTGGAGCGTTCTGGAGTCCTTTGCAATCTGTTTGTCTTCACAAAGCGGACTATGATCTGACGTCGTCTTTGGCCTCCTTGCTCCCAGATAGTTGTTTCATACCACTCAGCATCGTGTGGCTGGGAACCAGTTGCAGCATCAGCACTACAAACATCTTGCAACAAAGCATCAATGTCATCATCATCTGGAATCTCCTGCCTGTGAAATGAATCCACAGGGAGCAGTCATCACGGATTCCTCAATAATCATGTTTAAAATGAAGCTTAAAACCATGACCCACAAATAAGAACAAGAAAAGCAAAATGTTTCCATTAAAAACTCTTCAGCAAGGAATTCCCACACATTTCCCTTGCCCCACTGGTTGATTCAAGTCACATTCGATTCTTTGAACAGGTGAGTTTAGAAATCCCTGATGAACTCCACACTTTACTGCCTAGATTTCTCACCAATCTCAATTAGCATACCATGTTAGGGAGAATCTTTAAATGGAAGGAAGGTAACTATGCCTGAAATATGACCCAGATCAACTTTAAAAAGATAATTTCTTCACAAGAAACAAGTCATAAGAATTGAAAAATTATTCCATCTTTGTATTTACGCACATAAAAAAAATCAACACTTGAAAACAACCTGAGTTACTCTCCCAAAGCGCTAAAATAAAGGATCAGCCGTAACGAGTCAAAAAGCAAATTACCACTGGCAGATTTCCTGGAGTACTGGATGCTACTCAAATTAATTCCGCAACCCACTCTTAACTCATTTTTTTCCCCCCAATGTTATACGTAATATAACGAATTTTTCAGTGAACTGGAATTTTAAAAGACTATGGGAAACAAGACCCGGCAAGTTTAAAGGGAACATGGAAACGGGCCCCAGTACGTTTAAAAGGAGCACAGGAAATAAAACCCATTGAGGTAAGTTCAAAAGAAGTGCAGGATAAAGGATCCCAGTGAGTTTAAAGGGAGTGCAGGATAAAGGGTCCCAATGAGTTTAAAGGAAGTAAGGGAATAGAGCCCCAGTGAATTTAAAAGTAGGGTGGGAATGGGGTACCAGTTATTTTATAAGAAGTGTTGAAAACAAGGCCCCAGAGAGTTTATAAGGAATGTGGATACTGGGTTCCAGCAAGTTCATAAGGAATGTGGGAATGGCGACAAGGTGAGTTTATAAGGAAAGTGGAAACAGGGCCCCAGTGAATTATAAGAAGCTTTGGAATTGGGCCCTGGTGATCCAATAATTGGGATTTCCAAATAATGGGTGTGGTGTAAAAGGTCATGGCTGTCATGTGACCGTGACAACATTGACCCCTCTGGCTGGGATGACACCATTGAGCACATGGCCGAAAGCGACACCACTGTCAATCAAGGTTTGGCTCCGCCCCACTAGGTAAACACCTTTGTCCTTGCTGGACCACTTGGATTGGTCTGTGCGAGCAACTTTGTCCTGGGCACACCTACTATTGGCCCGTTTAAGCACCTTTGTCCTTGCTGGACCACCCAGCCCCCCAGCAGCATAAAAGTGCTGCATGTTTGGTTTTCTCTCTCTCAGTCTCCGAGGATGTTGAGGTAAGGTGTGCACTACTTCAGGGCAGTTAGTTAAGGACCCCCGAGAGCAAAGAGCCAATATTTGTCCAGAATATCAGGGTGTTCAAACATTGTATTGTTTATTCCCTGACCATTTGTAACCAGTTATTTTGTGTGTGTGTGTGTGTGTGTGTGTGTGTATATATATACGTGCGCGCACCTCACCCCCTGTTGCGATTCCCTCCATGTTCGCGATCTCCTGCTTGAGAGTGTGCAAATGTGCATTTGTTCCTTTCCATTCTGTTCCTGGATCTGCCTTTGTAAATAAAAATTCTCCTTTTTGAAGTACAAAGACTGTGTGTCCAGATCTCTATCTTTAAGATCCAAAAGAACCTTTCCCACAACAATGGGATAGTGGATTATTGTCTTGTTGTAATTCTTTTTCCATGGATGGTATTTACTCTAATTCAATGGAGAAGCATTCACGATCACTCCTATAACAGATAGGCTGCAACTCTGGCTGCAATTCCCAATTCCTGCTCCACGGAGGGCTGTCACCCTGCCTCAGTGGATTGGCATTAACTCCATCTATCCTCCTCAGAGGTGTTTCCTTCAGATTTCCTCGCTCAGATAGACACACTCCAAATACTTTGAAAGGTATCCACTGGCAAGGCATTCCTCTAACTTGTCTGTTTGCACATTTAGTTTTATTTACTGGAAAATACAACAGTACCAATCACGTTCGACAGTAGTTCTGCACTTGCATCATCCAAACGCTACTGCCTTCTGTTTTGCAATAGGTGTTAATCTTGTCAACGATACTTAACGAGAACTGAAAGTTACTGTTGGGGCTGTGGAGAACTCCACATAACTTAGTGTTGAAAAATAATTGAGACCAATTACTGACACACCATTAACCAAGTATTTCCAAACATCACAGTAATAATTATTTGGACATAGCAGGTCAACAAGAGCAGCAATTACATAGGTAGTGGTTGTACAATGGAACACACACCATCTCCTCCAATACTGATCACGACAAGACCTCTTAAGATCTTCTTTGCTTCAATCAAGTTACCTCTCATTCTCCTGAATTCCAGCAGCTACAAGCTTGTTTCTAACTCACTTACATCCTTGCTGAAATAAGGAGACCAATACTGAACACAGAACTCCAGATGGGGCCTCACCCATGCCCTATGTAAGTGAAGTTTTTATGGTTCAGCTGGAGATTTTAGCCATTGCTTTCTTTATGTACTGACTTCAAAACAGACAGATATCACCATAATCATATCATCCCATTATATTTCGCTGTATGTGTGTAGCTGGAGACTCTTACTTACATTGTACGACACTTGGGACAATAGAGTTTCACTGACTGGTAGAGAGCTTTGGGTTCATAATTCACCAGCTTAGCTCTGATGCGGTATTTACAAGGAGCTGTTTGGTCCAAGACTTCTTTAAGTGAGGTTGCGCTGATGTGCTGATGAGCTGTGAGCACTGTAACACAGACATTTTGAGAGTGTAGATTGGACAAATACAATGATGAAATCAGACAATAAAACTACTGCAGGACAGCAAATTTTCCATGGCAGCACAGTGGCACAGCTAGCAGAACTGCTGCCTCTCAGCTCCAGAGATCAGGGTTCAATTCTCACCTCTGGTGCTGTGTGGAGTTTGTATTTTCTCCCTGCGACAATGAAAGCTTCTCCTGGATATCCCATTTCCTCCCATATACCAAAAGGCATGTGGGTTGGTAGGTTCATTCGCCACTGTAAAGTGCCTCTACTTTGTCGGTGAGTGATAGAGTCTGGGGAGTTTTATGGGAATGTGGGTAGAACAGATTACAAGGAAAATTAGTTGGGGAATGGGATTGATCAGTGAGCTAGTACATAGTCAATGGACTGAAGTAGCCTCCTTCTATGTTGTAAGGAAATGTGGAAATTCGACATGAACACTGATCAAGCAGAAACAGTGAGAACATTAAGGGCCTTGAAGGGATAAGAAATCTTTGTGATCCTTGTCAAAGTATTTCTGCATCTCCCCCTATCAGTTTGAAAGACTGAATGAGCTGGTGTATCCCAGGGCTCAGTGAAGTGCTCCATCACCTATCAACCCCGTCCCCTCTTTGCCACCGCAATGAATGGTTGAATAGAGACCCTGCATCCTACCCCCTAAATATAAAGTCCAACGCTGAGAAAAAGTACCATCACAAGGTGGCAGAACTGAGGCTCAGAAAGGCTTTTGATTCACAGGGGAAGACAAGTTTCCAATCCAATTGATCTTATTGTGAGATTTCAATTTTTGAATGGTCCCATAACAATATATGTTCCACCTCCTTGTGGAAGTCTTGACTCAGAATGAAGAATGCTAGCTACTTTGCCACGATTGACACTGAGAACAAACGCCAGCATAGGTCAGGAGAAGAACTACATTTAGGATGTTAGGATTTCCACTGAAGGGGCTAAGATTTTATGCATGGTTCCTGTTAATACCAACCCGTTGCAGATTCCTGATGACATCGCTCCATGCAGTCTGGTGAGATTTCTTGAGCTGCTGAAAGCAACAAAGTTTGATTAATATACCAACTAACTAAACAACAAATGAATGGAAAACTGATTCAGAAAACATTTTCCCTGCTAAACAGAAAATTCACATCATCCCTTTGGGCACACTTGAGGCATTGCTCTGAGAGGCAGACAGGCGTTGGTCTTTAATCCTGTATTTCCTTTTCTGAGCCTAATCTGATACCAGAACTGAAAGGAGTGCTTGACAGTACAAGGTATCACGACACCAAAATAATGAGAAAGAGATGCATGGGGGAAATTATCTGTAAAAGGAATTTACCAGTTTTAAAGTGAACATCTGTAGAGAGTAAAGATTGTTAGAAAGAAAGATGTGCAACTTATATAAAAACTTTTAAACATAAAGATTGTCTAAAATGCCTTGCAGCAATTGAAATACTTTTGAATAGTTTTGCCAGTCATTAAAGATTAATTTCTGGAACACTGTTGTGAGTAGTTGGGTTCAAAAACAAATCATGGTGTTGGAAAGAAAGGTGACTTTGTTTAATTTCTTTGAACTCTATTATTCAGTGGTTAATCAAATACATGGGGTGGGACAAGCAGCCGTTTTGACTTGGTGGGGTGTTCAAGGCAAGAGATAAAGCCATCAGGAAACAGAGCTGGCAATGCCAGAATGGGGTGAGATTAGGGGAACTTTGGCCAAGCCCAAAGAGTTGTTCAGAGACGTACAGTTCACTCCCACATACTGAATCAATGAGAGCTTTTCTGTGAGATGCAGAGAAATATATGAAAAAGAATATGTTAAAATTCTATGAAGAAAAGGCAGGTGATCAAGACTAAGTAAATTTTTTTATATTCACCCAAGAGATGTGGGCTTCCCAGGCTGAGCCAGCATATAATTTCCCATCCCTACCTAACTGCCCTTGGGAAGGTGGTAGTGAGCTGCCTCTTGAACTGCTGCAGTCCATGAGGTGAGGGTATACGCATTATGCTGTTAGGGAGGGAGTTCCAGGATTCTGACCCGGGAATGGTGGCGTTACCATGCTTTTGCTGCCCTTGTACCTTTTACCTGGTAATGGATCGTGGGTTTGGAAGGTGCTGTCTGAGGAGCCGGTGAGTTACCGCAATGCGTCCCGTAGATGATACAAACTACTGCTACTCCGCATCGGTGGTGGAGTGAGTGAATGGTTATGGATGGGGTGTCTATCAAGTGGGCTGCTATGTCCTGTATGGTATCGAGCTTCTTGAGTGTTGTTGAAGCTGCACTCTTCCAAGCAAGTGGAGAGTATTCCATTCCACTCCCGACTTGAGCCTTTGTAGATGCTGGATGGAGTCAGGAGGTGGGTTACTCACCGCAGGGTTCCTAGCCCCTGACCTGCTCTTGTAGCCACATTGTGTAAATGGCTACTCCAGTTCAGTTTCTCGCCAACAATAAACCCCAGTATATTAATAATGGGGGTTCAGTGATGGTAATACCACTGAACGTCAGGGGTTGATAGCTGGATTTTCTCATTACCTGGCACTTTTGTGGCATGAACGTTACTTGCCACCTACAGCTTATTAAATGCAAACTGTGCAACAGGGGGAGTGGCTCATTTCCGTGCTGGAAAATATTCTGATTGACTTTCAAACAATCATTTAATCGCTGGGCCATTCGAGAGGCATCCATTAGCATCCAAATTTATGAAGGCTATCTGGCAAGGAGACCCTGCACTATTCTGAAGTACAAACCTAATTTAGCTTCACAAATACACGTGATCTCTCCACCTGGAATGATGAACCACTGATTCAAAATATTTTCTTTGAAAATCATTTTGCTGGCATCATCTTCAATGCAGACTCAGAGGGCTTCTGTCCCTTGTTATAGATCAACCCCATTTCACCTGATCAGATACCCCTGCTTATCCTAACTTCCTACCCACCATCTCCATCAATGAACGGATCGTGGCTGCAGCATTTTATTGCCCACATTGCCAGTAATGAGTGAGCTGTCAGTGCACACATCCTCAGGGGCCTCTGGAGTTTGATATCAAAATTGCAAGGTTTCTATGAAATCCAACAAGTAGTAATAACACATGGATAGAAAGCCCTGGGTACACAATTAGACAAGTAAAAGAGGACCAAACAGATGGCTGAATGGATCTTCTATTGAGGTCATTTTGTGACTAGTGAGCCCAGGGGGCAGGATGAAGGCTATTTCACAAACACACCCTGGTACCTCTTAACCAGATGCCCATTAAATGTGGCTGTAAAGCTGCTGCACAGAATCATCCTCTGACTTTCACATGGCAATGAGTTTGACTGTTCTCTGAAACTTAACTCTTGGAATATCGGTGTTGATAGCCCAATGGGCAGCATCCTTCTGCCTCCCCGACAACGCCCTGTTCTCTCAGCCTGGTTGCTCTTGCAATCTGTGCACTGTGCATTTATCGCAGTTCTGCTAATGAAACACCCTCGGCATGCTATGTCCGAGACTCTGTCTGGGACCTCCATCCAACTTGTACCATCAAACTGATTCTCTGGTTACATCAACTTCGTTTCATAAGACTCTGAGCAGCCTCGTGCGTACAACCAGGTACATGGCATCACGTTCCACATAATGCAAGACAGAACGTGTTCCCCCCCCATCACTCCATCACCCTTCCCCCACCGAAGTGGGCAACACATTATTTTCTTACATTTTAGGAAGATACTTGGGGGTGGGGACCTCCCACACTTAGTAGGAAGGAGACAGCAACACAGCGATTGTGACAAACCTTTACCAGCACTGCGCATTGTAAAGAACTTCACTGTCTTCTGCTGCTCCGGAAAATTTCCTGGAGTCAACAATGGAAGAAAGATAAAGCAAGAAAAAATTGGAATCAAAACACAGAAGTGAGGAGTTGAGCAGTGAGGCCACTCTTGGGACATTAATGGCAATACTTCGGGATGCTGAGTCCGCAAGACAAAATGCCAGCAGAGTTCTAGGTTTTACCTCAAGCATATGTAAAAGAAGCATCGACGTTATGAGATTGTTATTGGAGTATGGTGTTCAGAAACGGGATTCATACTTTCAGAAGGATATCGAGGCTCGAGAAAGTCCACCTTGGTCCAACGGGGATGACTCGTTTGAGGAAATGCAGTTAGGAAATGTTTGAAAAACTGTGACCTTTTTTGTTTGGACAATTCTGATCATGGGCAAAATAACAGAGTGACTGGAAAGAGACTGCTCCTGTAATTTTTGTGCAAAATTAAACATGATTCACAGCACGAGGTAGGTCAAACTTTTTTTTGGTGAAGTTTGAAGCTGTGGACTTCACTTCCATGATGCAGAAACTGAAGACCACATAGCAGAGGCAGATGAAGGAGAGATGGGAACAAAATGGGAAGGTGTACTTAGAATTATTTGCTCATGTGAATGTTAAATTCCAACACTAACCTGTGGATTGGCCTGCTTCCATGTTAAGCCCACATATTACCCTAAATATCCTCAGCCCAATCAACCTTCAAATATTAAATGCATTCCATCCATGGTTTCTGACTGGACTCCACTCTTGAGCACTGCAGTGTTAGACATGAAGTCAGGGATATCAGAGCCACTGATGATCTATCATTCCTGACTCTAAATCAGAGAACGTGGAGACCTTACCACAAAACTTGTTTTGCTTCTCTGGTTTATCAATATCCTGGGCCTTTGACAATACAAGCCTGCAAAGTGTGAAGAGGCACACAACAGGACCAATGGCTTACCTGAAGGTCCACTTGAGCTGTTCAATATTTCCATCAGCGCAAGATCTTCCATGCTATCCTGATTTGAAGGAAGTGCTGATTCTAAAGATCTGAAAGAAAATAAATAACCCCAAACATATTCCATCAACGCAGAAATATGACAAGAAAGGAAGTTAGGCAAATTCAGACAATGATTATCTTAATGCAAATTGCTGACAATCACCAGGATTCTGGAAGTCCAACAATGAATAAAACATTGAACAGAGACGAGGGAGAGATGTTGATGAGAGAGAGCTGGATGATATCAGCAGACGTGTGGAAACTGATAGCATGCTATTGGATGATGTCAGCTTGAGGCAGCACAGAGATGGCGAATTGGAAGGGGTGGTGATGGGGAGGAGGGATGGATCGTTGGAGACACCAAAGAAGCCACTGTTGGTGATTCTCTGTCTAGAACTGGAATGAGGGACACCATTGGCCAGGGGCTCAGAGGTTAGTGAGGCAAACCATGCCAAAGGGAAGTCGAAGGCAAGTCACAATCATGTGGGAGGTTACCTCAGTCTTTGATGGGAACTATTTTGGTACGTCAGCCAGAGAAATGAGTGGAATTCTGGGAAAGATAGGCACTGCTTTGAAGCATTGCATGAAGAACGTGGAGGCTTTGGAAAGGGTGCAGAAGCGGTTTATCAGGATGCTGCCTGGATTAGAGGGTATGAGCTATAAGGAGAGGCTGGACAAACTTGGGTTGTTTTCTCTGGAGCATCGGAGGCTGATAAAAGTTTATAAAATTATGAGCAGCATCGATAGGATAGACATTCAGAATCTTTTTCCTTGGGTAGAAATGTCAAGTACGAGAGGACATACATGTAAGGTGAGAGGGGGAGGTTTCAAGGAAATACGCGGGGCAAGTTTTCTTTTACACAGAGAGTGGTGGGTGCTTGGAATGGGCTACAATGGGTAGTGGTGAAAGCAAACATGACATTGGCATTTAAAAGGCTGTTAGACACACGAATATGCAGAGAATGGAGGGATATGGACCACATGCAGGCAGAAGAGATTTAGTTTATGTTCGATGCAGACATGGGGGGGGGGGGGGGGGGGGGGGGGCGAAGGGCCTGTTCCTGTGCTGTACTGTTCTAGGTTCTATTCTTTGCTACCAAGTTCAATAACTTTGAAGTGGGAAATGAGCTTAGAGATGGGCTGGTGGATGACAAAGATAGAACAGTCAAGGGCTGATGATAGAAGAATTGAAAGGAAAATGAGTCAGTTTTTAGGGAAGAGAATTATTAAATTATCAACTAGCACGGGGGGACAGGAGGTGACATTTATTGGGAACAGGATCAAGGGAGCAAGTGGTTTACATGGATGGATCGGCTGGGAGTGGAGATAGGAGAGAAATTAGAAAAAGAAGCAAAATTCGGAACATGGGCAGGAGGAACCTCACAGGAAATTCAGGCTGGTGGGGGAGGGGGAGACGGGGGAGAGGGAGAGGCAGCTGATCACATCCTGATGGTCTCAGCGACAAAGCCAACCATGAGCTCCTTGCAGTTGCTGGTGGAGGTGAGGGTGGAGAGCAAAGGGGAAAAAGGACAAACTTGTCTCTCTGTAGCAGTTGTAAAGGGCTTTGGAAGTGAAGTTACTGTTGGGAAATGGCAGAGAGGGAAGACCAACATGAAAACAGTTCGCAATAGAAAATCAAATAGAAGAAGGTGGGCTTCTCTTTGCATTCCAGTCAGATCTGACTGTGCACGACAGAACCAGTTGTCAGCCAAATCTATTCAAATCAGTGTCCCTGGAGATAAGGTTCAGGTACCAGGCCAGTGATCAGAGGGTGAGGGTTTAATGGGGACCCCGGCCTCAAAGATGGAAGCAAGAGATCGTCTGGAATCAACAAGTGAAACTTCGTGGCGAATGTTGCGACAGACGGCTAGACGATTGACATCTTGACAGTCAGTGGATTGGGACGTTTCCACTTGAGGATGGAAGTATGGCTGGAAATGGAAAGGATAACATGACCATTGTTGCCAATTCAGTGATTGCTTGCGGTGTTTTTAGTTTACAGAACAATAACTTTGAGGAATGACCGTTGTCAGGAGAAAGTAGCTTGTTGATGCCACAGTATTAAATGCAATGGGTTCACCATTAACCTCAAAATCAGACGAATGTTGAACTGAAAGTAAAACTATTGTAGTAGAGGTTGCAGACAAGTTGATTGTCCTCACAGCTGAACCACATTTTCTTGTATTCTGATCACTCTAATGCCACAGTCTTTCCTATCTCTGCAGCCTTCACTAGCCCCTACAATCCATTGAGGTTGTGGCACACGCCCAGTCTTGGCCTCTTGTGTGTCGTTTCTCTGACTGTTTCCATTATAGATGGCTGTTCCTTAGAATGCCAAGCCCAGAACTGGAATTGTTTTTCCCTTGTACTACCTCAATGCACTGATGTGATGAAATGATCTGTATGGATGGCATGCAAAACAAAGTTTTTCACTGTACTTTGGTCCGTCACAATAACTTACCAATTCTCTCCCTAAACCTCCCCATCTCTCATTCTAAACACACTCCATAAAACCCCAATCTGTTGGTCATCTGACCTAACAATACCTTCTTATCTGATTCAATATTAAATATTGTTTTCTTTGAAATACCTTGAGAAGTTTTACTATATCATCAGCACGATGTATTGTACAATGGGTGCTTGATGGCAGGAGTGGACAGTGGACCAAGGGGCCTATTTTAGTGCTGTGTGACTCTGTGACTCTATGCAGTCATTGCTGTTTTGTTATATTGGATTACCACCCACGTTGGGATCGCTAACTCCAGACACGTGGGTTTTGGTCCAACCACATAGACGCCACAGCCAATAAAATGCAGCAGCACCTCCACTTCCTCAGGAGGCTAAAGAAATTTAATATGTCCCCTTTGACCCTCACCAATTTTTTTCAATGCACCACAGAAAGCATCCTATCCAGATGCATCACGGCTTGGTATGGCAACTGCTCTGCCTGGGACCACAAGAAACTGCAGAAAGTTATGGACACAGTTCAGCACATCACGGAAACCAATCTCCCCTCCACGGACTCTGTCTATAGCTCTCACTGCCTCGGTAAAGCAGCCAGCATAATCGAAGACCCCACCCACCCAGGACATTCTCTCTTCTCCCCCCTCCCATCGGGCAGAATATACAAAAGCCTGAAAGCATGTACCACCAGGCTCAAGGACAGTTTCTATCCCACTGTTATAAGACTATTGAATGGTCCCCTAGTACGTTAAGATGGGACTCTTGACCTCACAATCTAACTTGTTATGGCCTTGCATCTTATTGTCTGCCTGCACTGCACTTTCTCTGCAACTGTAACACTTTATTCTGCATTCTATTATTGTTTTCCTTTGTACGACCTCAATGCACTGTTGCAATGAATTGATCTGTATGGATGGCATGCAAAACAAAGTTTTTCACTGTACCTCAGTACATGTGACAATAATAAACCAATTTACCAACTAGTACAAGCAGGAGCAATCCAGGTAGCACTGCCAGCTTCTCAGAGGAAGACTAGTATTGGAAGGAGACACATAATGCACAGTACCACGTCCTCGCTGGCCAGAGGTGCCCTATGTAGGAGGTTTGTGTTCAAAGCGCAGAGTGCAATCCTGCTATTTTCCACACCCAGTGCAGCGTGACAGAAGAACTCAGGATAGATGCGGCAATAACTACAGGCATTATAAAGGATCACATTACAGGTAGGCTGGGAGAACTTCCTATCCCTTTCCTGCCTCCCGGCGGCCCATAGGAGGTTGTTAGTCATAAACTCAGAGGGCACCAACTTAAGGTGACTGGCTGAAGACCCAGAGAGAAGATGAGGTTTCTTTTAAATGCGGCAAGTTGTGATGATGCGGACGACATGAGGGAATCAGAGTCAGCGTTGACTTGCACAAAGGAACTGAAGAGATACTTGAAAGGGAAGATGAGGGGAACACAAATAGCAGAGCAACACCCAGAACACTGGAGGAACTCAGCAGGTCAGGCAGCGTCCATGGAGGGGAATGGATCGAAACGTCGACTGTCCATTTCCCTCCACAGATGCTGCCTGACCCGCAGAGTTCCTCCAGCGTTCAGTATGTCACTCCAGAATCCAGCGTTTGCCGTCTCTTGTGTCTCCACAGATGGCAGAGAGTGGTTTCCATCCACTGAACTCTGAGTTATGGGCCCGGCACACTTCTGCTGCAATACTCTGCTCCTTGAAAGGGAAAGAATTCGTTGGGCTGCAGACAAAGAGCTGGCGAGGGGAATGAACTGGACACCTCTCTCAAGGAACAGGACTGGGACCAATGGACCGACTGCTCTCCTCCCGCAGGATAAGGCTGGGTAACGAAGCATTCCAACCCACCGCGTTCACCCACGGGACAAAGGACACCGAGCCTTCACCTGAGGTCGCGCCTCCGCTCAGATGTTACTTACTGCTTCAGCTGCTGGACATCCCTGCAGTCTGTCGGTAGCACCATTATCCCTCTCCCATACGACGTGCCCCCGTGGAGGTGGAATTCCATTTCCGGCCCTCTGTCCAGACTCTCATTTTGCTTCTCGGTGCTGGCTGTCACCAACTTTGCATGGATGTTGTGGATTCTCAGGTAAGTTCCCAGCTGCAAGGGTTTGGGCAAAGAAACAACCATTATTCGTGCTGTTTTGCTCGGGTATCTGGCATTTGTCGTTTTGGGGGAAAAACTGAGCTTAGGCCCAAATCCCCACCAATCCTACATGGTAATAAACAGTTTATTGCTAAACTTACCGAACAGAAAATATACTATTTACATTCAATCGCAAGCCTCTCACAAGTAATTCTACTCATATTAAAGAAAGATGTTCATTCCTTGCTAATCCTTGAACAGACGAGCAAGAACAATTAATTTCCAATACCATTGCACAGTTCAAATGGCTGCATAAAATTTCATCGTGTGTGCTATTTTATGTCATTAATGAATGGTAATTCATTCATGGAGATTACTTTCTGGATATTCTCTGTAAACTCATTTCTCCAAGCACTTGGATATATCTGGGGGAGATCTTCAGTTACCACAACGTTACACCAGCAGCAAAGCAAGATCACTGGGGGAGTTTAAAGAGGAAGCAGGTCATTTTTTATGGGGAACTGGAGGAGTGGAGTAGATCAGCCATGGCCGTACTGAATGGTGGCGCAGGCTTGACAGACCGGGATGCCAACTCCTGCTCCTATGTCCTTGAAGGAACAATTCTGTCACTGACCAAATTGCTACTGTTTCATAATATCATCACAAGCTCTTGTTAATTCATAGCCCCTTCTGCACTTCCATGTGTTTTTGGACTGATTAGCGACCCAAATAGAAATCTTTTCTTTGTTGTTGAGGAAGAGGCTACAGAGGTGCAGAGCCTCACAGCTCCAGTGCCCCAGGTTCAATCCTGACCTCTGGCACTTGTCTGTGTGGAGTCCGCATGCTTTTCATAGAGTCATACAACACAGAAACAGGCCCTTCGGTCCAACTGGTCCATGCCAACTGTGTTGCCCAGCGAGCTAGTCCCATTTGGTCGCGTTTAGCCCACAGCCCTCTAAACCTCTCCTATCCATGTACCTATCGAGACGGCTTCTAAATGTTACTAATGTGCCCGCCTCAACCACTATTTCTGGCAGCTCATTCCAAATATGCACCACCCTTTGCGTGAAGAAGCTGCCCCGGTGTCCTTCTTAAATCTCTCGCCTCTGACCTTAAACCTATGCCCTCTTGTTTTTAGCACCCCACTCCCTGGGATAAAGACTACGTGCTTTCACCCTGTCTACACCCTTCATGATCTTATATACCTCCATCTTCCCCTGTGATTGTGCAGGTTTCCTCCGGGTGCTCCGGTTTCCTCCCACATCCCAAAGATGTGCGGGTTGCTAGGTTAATTGGCTGCCGTGAATTGCCCCCAGTGTGTGGGTGAGTGGCAGGATTTGGGGTAAACTAAAAGGAAAAGAAAAATGCGATGAGTGTAAGTGGGTGCTCGACAGTCGGCGCAGACTTGAGCCAAAGAGCCGTTTCCTTGCTGGATGACTCTCGCAGGATTTCACCAAAGTATTACATGAAAATTTTGGATCTGCCTTCAAAAAGGAAGGGGATGGTGTTGGTACACTGAGGAGGTAGGTGGGGATGTGGCCCACCAGAATACATAGAGAAGACATGCCGAAAGGACCAATGAATACTTGGAGGTCATCTAGTCCTGTGTCCACAACTCAGCACATCACGGAAACCAGACTCCCCTCCACGGACTCTGTCTACACTTCGCCCTGCCTCGGTGAAGCAGCCAGCATAATCAAAGACCCCACCCACCCCGGACATTCTCTCTTCTCCTCCCGCCCATCAGGCAGAAGATACGAAAGCCTGAAAGCATGTAACACCAGGCTCAAGGACAGCTTCTATCCCATAAGACTATTGAACAGTCCCCAAGTACGATAAAATGGACTCTTGACCTTACAATCTACCTCGTTATGACCTTGCGCCTTATTGTCTACCTGCACTGCACTTCCTCTGTAACTGTTACACTTTACTCTGCATTCTGTTATTGTTTTACCCTGTACTACCTCAATGCACTGTAGAATGAATTGATCTGTATGAACGGTATGCAAGACAAGTTTTTCACTGTACCTCGGTACATGTGACAATAGTAAACCAATCCCAATTCCAGTCCAAGAGTTGGATTACTTCCTGTGTTACTGAAAGCAGCAATGGTCAAAAAACCAGAGGAAATGGTCACAATCTTTCAATGCTCAGAGGACAGAGGGGTAGGGACACAGGACTCCTCATGGTGCAACACTACAGAAAAAGGGGGCAGGTATAAAATAAGAAGCTACAGGCCAGTACGTCCAACATTTATGGCAGGAAAACTATAGAATCCATTATCAGAGGAAAGGTAAATATTCATGTGGAACAGCGTAGAAATAAAACTGACCATTTATTTGGCACCATCCTTTCCAGAGCATCCTGAAGGACTTCATGGGAATGAAATATAATTACTGGGGACCACATTTCAAAGCTGCAGGAAGCAGAGCAACCATGTTTGCACAGCAAGCTCCCACAAATTGTACTGTAATGACGGCATTGGTAACCACTTTACTTCAGACATATTGATTGAGCAATAAATATTAGGCAGGGCCCCATGGATAAGACTCCTCTCCTTCCTCAAAACGGCTCCAAGGGACACATCACTTTACCTTCCAATGCAGTTTAATTGGAGCGGAGTGGAGTGAGCATGGATCTGTTAAAGGAAAATCTCGTGTGACTAAGGATTGAATTCTTTGATGAGGTAGTAGACGGATCAAAGCATACAATGGCTGCTGCATATATGGATTTTTGAAGGCATTCAACAAAATGCAACTGCGGAGGCTCGTTAAGAAAACCCGTGAATGAAACGATGGCACGACTAAGAAATTGGCTCAGTGGCAGCAAGCAAAGAGTGGAGGTGGCTGCATTAAATTCGGAAGCAGCCGTGGACAAAGTCTGTACTGTTTTTATAAATGACCAAGCCATGGGTGTAAGAAGCAGCATTGTCAGGGGCATACATACACAGGGTATAAATGCCATCAATATTAGCTTATTGCAGCAGCACAGTACATGACTAACACAAATTACATAAACTTAAATTAACATAAATTATGCACAATTTACACAACAAAATAAATAAAACATCATGACATCAGCACATTTTTGAGGGAAATATAGCCCGAGGTAGAATTAGGGTTTGTCAGGTCAGTTCAAGAACCTGATGACAGTGGGGAAGAAGCTGTAGTTGAACCTTGAGATGTGGCTCTTCAGGTAAAGTTTTCCGGTGATATCGCGAAGAAGGCGATGACAAGAGGCTGAAAGCTGGGTTGGGTGGGCAGAGAAGGAACAGAATCAGGGGTATGAGAGGCAGAAGCAGGGCAGGGTTGGTGAGAGGATCATCAGTGTGACAGGGATGGTGATGCGACAAATGTAGGTGTCTGAATGACCTAGTTGCTGTGGTGAATTAGGTCGAAGCATGGCAGATTAGATCAATGCAGAGAAGTGTGAGTAATGCACTATGGGAGGGATGACCCTGACAATATAAAAAGGCACAAACGTGTGGGCGAGCAGTAAGAACATTGGCTGATAGTTTTAGTCCTTAAAGGTGGCAGGGCAAGTTGTCAAGATCTGTGTTGGAATAAAATGTACGATAGAGCAATCGTACCACAACGGTGCAAATCACTTTCGTCCCAAGCTAGGGCACCGTGGGTAACTCTGAGCACTGAAAGATGTTGGGCGGGAGGGGGTTCAGTAAGGGTGCTGAGGTCAATCTTCCAGAGGTGTGGGAACTTCAGTTAATTCCAGAGGTTGGACTGTTATCCCCGGAACAGACCTTGAAGCCTTTCAAGATCACCAGGATTTTGAATGAGAAAGGAGAATTAACCAGAAATAAATTTATCGGCAAAGCATCGACGTGAGCCTCGTGATGAAAGGCTTTCACTGTACCTGGAAGATCCAATCCCATCAATGATTTTTAAAGAGAAGTAGAACAGTCCCCATGGGTGAGGAATTCACAGGGCGAAAAGCAGGCAGCTGGGACCAGAGAGAACTGAGAGTCAGAGACCTGGGCTCATTCTCAGGGCAGCCCCCATGACCCTCTCCATCCTCGACACAAGTAAAAGCCACCCTGGTCAGGTAACCCTGTGATCTTAGCATGAATTATCCTCCAAACTTAAATTGCACTGCCAAGCAATTTTAACTTACGGCCTTTAACTAAATGATGTAATCAAAGTGAAACCAACCATTAATAACTTGGCATCTGTCATTCACTTTCATTACCAAACAGTTAATTTGAGAGCTCCTCTGAGAAATTCTGCAGTGAAAGTCAAGTGCAGTTATCCTACTAAATTACTCATTAATTCATTCACATTCCTGTAATAAACTGCCTAAAGAAGCTTATTCTACTATAACAAAAAAATACACTGGGGTCCACATTAGTTCAGTCACAGGCCCATTTAAAGGGATCACAATCAATCCCTGGCTGCCCTCATATGTGAATTATATCAGCATTCCCATTAACAAAAATAAACTCTGTTCTATTTAAGGTTCAGCCAAGTGTGAGGGATTTGAGAAACTTCTTTGCTTCGATTACCTGGAAGAGTTTCTGAATACTTAACAGTGAACGGCAGTGAACAGGAGCAGGTACGGTAGTGTAGCGGTTAGCGTAACGCTTTACAGCGCCAGTGACCCGGGTTCAATTCCGGCCGCTGTCTGTAAGGAGTTTGTACGTTCTCCCCGTGTCTGCGTGGGTTTCCTCCGGGTGCTCCGGTTTCCTCCCACATTCCAAAGGCGTACGGGTTAGGAAGTTGTGGGCATGCTATGTTGGCGCCGGAAGTGTGGCGACACTTGCGGGCTGCCCGCAGAACACTCTGCGCAAAAAGACGCATTTCACTGTGTGTTTCGATGCACATGTGACTAATAAAGAAATCTTATCTGCTGTGGGGTGGTGAAAGTGGCCATCTTGTCTCATCCTGTGGATGGGAGTAACTGGCACACTAATGCTCAGGCACTCCAGTCAGGTTGTGTGTGTGTGTGTGTGTGTGTGTGTGTGTGTGTGTGTGTGTGTGTGTGTGTGTGTGTGTGTGTGTGTGTGTGTGTGTGTACACGCACGTCTGTGTGTGCACATGTCTGCCCGTGTATGTATCTGTGTGATTGTCAGCCACAAGCTCCAGGTAAGATCCAAGTGTTCCACAAAATGATCACCCAGCCTGCGTTCAGTTGCTCCATTGTGGAGGAGGACACACTGTGGACACTGAATGCCGTACATGACATTGGAAGGAGTGCAAGTGAATCACTGCTTCACCTACAAAGACTGTTTGGGTCCCTGGATGGTGGTAAGGGAAGAGGTGTAACGACAAGTGTTGCATCTCCTGCAGTTGCATGGGGATCTCTTTTTGCTATTTTGGTGAGTAGTAGTTATAGGTGACCACTGGTCCTGTTCCTGCCTTCACATGATACCCACTGCCTCTGTCTCACCAATATTTTTCACATTTTAAAAACGCCTGCTGGGTCATCCCCTATCCAGGAAAAGTGACCCCACCTTGTGTGTTCCTCCCTGACAGGCTTAGGGAAATGTGAGTTTATATCCAAGGCCACTAGAGAAACTTTCGTTTAATATCATCTGGTCAAAATTTCAGCATAAACAAATGTGAGACAGTGCATTAACTGTTAACACTGGGCCAGTGAACTCAATACTGCTATCCACCAGTAGAGGACACTAGAGCTCCACATATCAGCCACTTTGCTTTTGCATTAACTCAGCCAGAACTTGCATCAGCTTTATCTCATGGCAAACAAGTCATGCTCAATTGGAAAAGGGGGGTGGGGGTGGTGCTGGGTAAGAAAAACTACTGACAAAATCCATTTAATGGATTGTGTTCCATCTGATTATTTTGAAATTCAAATACATTCTCAGTTTGGAGGCATCAGGTTAATTACAATCAAGGAAAGTGCACTTACCAAGGGGTATGAGATAAATTCACCTCAGCAACCCATGTATGTAATCTACACACACACACCACCACCACCAGAGCACGTCTCCTCCTTGCAACACTGAAGGGCTAATTTATTTACCTCCGCCAGTAAAGACTCATGGTGATCACATCCTTCTGGGTAAATAGTGTGGGTTTCCCATTTCATTCCCTGCAGCTGGAGAACTTTTCTTCCAGAGTTTGCAAACAGGAATTCATAGACAATAGTAAGATAGGACTAGGAGGCCATTTGGCCCTTCTACCTTACTTCACCATGCATCAAGAACACAACTGATCTTCTACCTGCGCCATTTTCCTGCCTTACTCCCACATTCTTCCATTCCCTAAACATTCTGAAATTCATCAACCTGTTTTAAATTAATTCCATATCTGAGCCTCCAGAGTCTGTAAATCTGCCAACAATGGGTATTCGACCTGAAACGTTAACTGTTTCTCTTCCCACAGATGCTGCCTGACCCACTGAGTATTTCCAGCAATTTTAAATTTTCATTTCAGATTTACGACACCTGCAGTTTTCTTTTTGAGTTTCACTTGTGAAACAGTACGACAATACCGGGCTGAGGTTCCTTCAGAAGCCGGGATCTCTGCATTTGCGGACTGAGAGCTGGCCCCAACTTTCAGCAGCTGGACAGAGCCTCGCCCCGAGGAGAAGCTCTGACGACATTACACAGTGTGGAACTGGCGGCCTCTGCTGGCCTGTGGTTGTGTTCGAACCAAAGCAGCCAGTGTCACGTCACAACCTGGGACTCAATGAACGCACCATTAACAGAGCAGCGCATCACACATGGCAGGTCGGCAACCTCAGCATGTGGTCTCCCGACCCAGCTCAATATTCCCCTCAGGAACACGGTGGGAGGAGAAGCCCATTAACCAGCAGTGAAGATTCAGAAGCCAATTCCCTGAAATCTGGAGTACTTTTTCCCTGCAGAAGTCCCCTACAGTTTTTTCCCAGAACCACTCCGTCAGCGTCAGAGAATGAGGGGTGATCCTACAGAGTATAAAATCACGAGAGGTATAGACAGGGTGAATTTCCCAGGGTGGGGGAATCGAAAACGAGAGGACATAGGTTTAAGGTGAGATGGGAAAGATTTAAAACGGACCTGAGGGGGAATCTCTGCACCCAGAGGGTGGCCAAACGTGGGCAAACGGGACCTAGATGGGCACCTTGGTCGGCATAGACAAGTTGGGTTGAAGGGCTCGCTTCCGTGCTGTATGGCTCCAGCAGCGATCCTCCACCTGGATTCACCTTGAAGACCATGGTCACACCTTTCTCACCCCCTCTGCTGCCGAGACCATCATCTGGGGCTCTCGGCCACCACTCCAACTGAGCCCTTGGTCCTCCGGAGATCTCAGCTCCGCCCAAAACCCTCCGGCCTGATCCCAAATGGCTGACTGGTGCAATGGTGACTTGTGCCCTGTGTGAGCCGGTCCTTGCTCAAGTTGCACAGCAGAGGGCGTCATAGCTGCACAAACGCACGTCCACAAATCGTTGCACCCGGGACCTCTCCTCCACCCTACCCGAACTCTCCCTGCCCCCTCCGGGCTCCCACCTAACCCCTGCTGCCTCTCCCTTCCCACCCCCCCCCCATTCCAGTGCAGAGTGATCCCACGAAGCCGGAGAGAGGGGCTGTTATCCCTGCGAGGTGAGGACGGGTCTGCTGCCGTCAGCTCCGGTCCTGAGCGGCGAACGGACACACCTACAGTTCGGCGGGAGCCCATTCAGCCTTTCGAGCCTGCACCTCGCCCAGACTGGCGACGTGACGACTCAAACGGCAGAGCCCAGTTAAACAACAGACGAGACACCCCTGGCAGTTCACGAGCTGCGTGAAGGGGGCAGGTCCCAACCTTGCGACCAATTAGCACGAGTCCACTTACAAACCAGACACTGCAGCCCTGGGGGAAATTCGATCGAGGACACAGAGGGGGGAGACACCCCATATCCCTGGATTCCTCTCAGAGCCAGAATTCCCCGTTAAGAACTGGCTGAGTCTTCAGTCTAATCAGGACTTCACGTGGAAAACCAATGGGGGGGGGGGGAGGGGGGAGGGCGGTGGGGATCAATCTGGGCCGAACCCACCCAGGGGCTCTGCTGTCTTCAAGTCAACCCTACGGACCATAACTGACCACACCCACAAAGACACATATGTACACACACACACACGCACACACACATGCACACACAAATACACATATAGACATGCGCACAGAGGCACACACACATGCCTGCAGACACACAGACTCACATGTGCTCACACACAGATTTACGCACGCACACACACGCGTACACACGCTTTTACACGTGCACACAAACACAGGCGCATGCACACACCACTTCTGGATCACTGCAAGATTTACAACAGTCCTCGCTGACGTAGTTAGAGCTAACCATTGCAGCAAACTGGCCTGTTGATCAGAGAAACGTGGCAAAATGAACAGACATCGACAAACCTGTGTTCAGAAATCCCCATCCACTTCCAGGTTACTTCGTGAAAAGCCTCCCAGCCAGAAATGATCCGACGTGGTGATACATCCCCAACAACTCAACTGTCACCAGTTCTGGTGCTTGAACTGACGGGCCTCTACAGAGAGCGAGCCTGTGACCTGTGACCCCGCCTCTCAGTCGTACCCTCCCACCACACACGTGCATCTGCCGAGTTCGCCCCAGGCCAGTTGCTTCAAACTGCTGGCTCAGTGCAAACCCCCGACTCAAGTAAAGTCGAGTTCACCAGCATGGGACAGTCCCACTGGTAAATCCCACCTGCATTCTGTCCATCACAGTCGTGCAGTTCTGAGTACCCCTGCCCACTTTCTCACCCCACTACTGATGGCAAAAGAGTTCCTATTTAATGAGGAATCTCACAAAGAATTCCTCTCTCCCGCGGTTTGCAACTGAATGAGCAACACAAACACTCTGAGTGCATGTTCTCAGCACCCACTGGTCACTGCATGGAGAGGTGCCTTCTAATACTTGCTTTAGACCTATGTCCCCTGTTCTTGACGAAGCCACGATCAGTAGTTTCACTGGAGCCACCATTACCTTCTTACTCCTCCTCGCAACTCTACTGACCTCTGCTTTTCATGGTTTGATCTACTCGCATTACAGACTTTTTGGCAAGAATTCCCTTGAATGCGCAGAACTCTGTTCCCTTCCACCCCTTCAGCGGCTCTCCACTGAGTCCACACTCATGCCTTCCCTCTCAAAACCTCCCGCTACTCCACATTAAAGCAGGATCAAAGAGGTTTATAACGTTGCGAAAAAGAGCAGTAAGCCTGAGGGCTGGGAACGCTTCAGCATTCAGCAAAGGAAGACTGAGATGTTGATAAGGGAAAGAGGCATCCTAGAGCCGGTTCACAAGAATCAAATAAACAGACTGTAAAAGCTTCTAAATATGTCAATCCAAAAAGATCAGCAGAAGTTAATGTGGGTGCCTCACAGACTGACACAGGAGAAATTAGGAAGAAATAGCAGAGAAATCAAACAAATCTTTTGCCTCCAACTTCATGGAAGATACGGAAAACCTATAGCTAATAATGGGGAAATGTCAACGAGAAGTGAAAAGGAACTAGTATTGATAAAATAGTAGTATTGGAGATACTTTTGGGACTGAACAGCAATAAATCCCCGGAACCTATTGATCTGCATCACTCTTGATTTGAAAACAGTTCCCACCAATTGGTAAGTAGCACATGTAACCCCACCATTTAAGAAGGGAGAGGGAGAAGAAATGGGAACTATAGACTAGTGGCTTGACATCAGCAGTGGGGAAAATGCTCGAATCTATTGCGAAAGAAGTGGTGACAGGGCGAAAAACACGATGATGCTGGAGGAACTCAGCAGGCCAGGCAGCATCCGTGGAGAGAAGCAGGCGGTCGATATTTCGGGTCAGGACCCTTCTTCAGGACTGAAGATAGGAAAAGGGGAAGCCCAATATATAGGAGAGAGAAGCAGAGCAGAGATAGGTGGACAAAAGAGGGGAGGTGGGGTGGGCACAGGGTGGTGATAGGTAGATGCAGGTAAGAGACAGTGGTAGGCAGGTGTGGGGGAGGAGGGGAGAGCAGACCCACTGGGGGATGGGTCAAAGGTAAGGAGGAAGAAAGTGGGGTAGAAAAAAAGAGAGAGATAGGCTAGGAAAGGGAAGAAGAGGCATGGTTTGGGGGTGGGTGTGGGGATGACTTAAAGTGGGAGAATTCAATGTTCATGCCATTAGGCTGCAGGGTTCCAAGAAGGAAAATGAGGTGCTGTTCCTCCAGTTTGCGCTTGGAATTCTCCTGGCAGCGGAGGAGGCCGAGGACTGACATATTAGTGATAGTGTGGGAGGGGGAGTTGAAGTGACTGGCAGCGGGGAGATGCAGATCGTGGTTACTGACAGAGCGCAGGTGTTCTGCGAAATGGTCACCTAGTCTGCTTTTGGTCTCGCCAATGTAGAGGAGGCCACACTTGGAGCACCGAATGCAGTAGATGATATTAAGGGAGGTGCAGGTGAATCTCTGTCTCACCTGAAAGGACTGTTTGGGTCCCTGGATGGAGGTGGTGTAGGGGCAGGTGTTGCACCTATGGTGGGAGCAGTGGAAAGTTCCCAGGGCGGGAGCGGCATGGGTGGGGGTGGGGAGGAGTGAACTAGGGAGTCGGACAGAACATGGATTTATAAAATGGAAATCATGATAAATCTGCTGGAATGTTTTGAGGTTGTAAATAGCAGAATAGTTAACATAACCAGTGGACGTAATTGTTAAATTTGGTAAATTGGTTTATTATTGTCACATGTACCGAGGTACAGTGAAAAACTTTGTTTTGTGTGCCATCCATACAGATCATTTCATCGCATCAGTGCATTGAGGTTGTGCAAGGGAAAACAGTAATAATAAGAATGTCATGCAAAAGATTATTAAACAAAATTAGAAAATAGATCTGCTGGCATGAATTGAAGACTGGTTAATGAACAGAAATCAGGGAGTAGGAATAAGCAAGTGATTTTCGGGATGGGAGGCTGTGGTTAGTGGAATGCTGCAGGGATTTTTGCTGGCCCCAGCTGTTCCCAATCTATAACAATGATCTGACCACGTGGACCAAGTGTAACATGTCCAAGGTTGCACATGATACAAGGCCGTGCAAAGCACACGGAGGATGCAGAGGCTTCAGGGAGATGTAGACAGGCATAGTAAATGGGTAAGGTCACTGTAGAAGGAATGTGAAAAAATGTGACGTCATCCAAGTTGGTAGGAAAAACGGAAAGCTTTTTTTTAAATGGTGATGGATTAAAAGGTGTTGGTGTTCAGAGGAACCTGGGTGTCCTTGTACAACGACTACTGACAGTTAATGTGCAGGTACAGCAAACGATATGGAAGGAAAATTGGTCTGTGGGTTGTATTAGGAAGAAGGTTTGCACACAAGGGCAAAAAGGCATCTTACTGCTATACAGTGCATATACAGTGCACGGATCTGGTCTCTCTACCCAGTGAAGGATATTCTTGCAATGGAGGGAGTGCAGAAGACACTTACCACTTTGATTCTTGGGATGGGGATCAATGCGATGATGAGAAGAGCTTGAGTAGAGGGGAGAGGTGATCTCACTGAAACATACTACATTTTTTGGGGGGGTTTGACAGTGTAATTGCAGGGGGCTACGTCTCTCCTGACTGAGGGTTTCCAGAACAAGAAGACACAGTCTTAAAATATGGAGTCAGCTGTTGAGGACTGAGATGAGAAGAAATTTCTTCACTCAGAGAGGAGTGAGCCTTTGGAATTCTCTACCCAAGAGGGTTGTGCGGGCTCAGTCACTGAGATAGATAGAGCTTGGATGTTAAAGGAAACAAGTAAATGGGGGAAGGTGGCATTGCGGTACAGGGTCACGCATCATCTTACTGATTGGCCGAGTAGGTTCGAGAGGCCTGATCCGGTCTCTGTTGCTTATGTTCTTATGATCCCCCATTAGTTTGCGCATTCTGATAAACACTGTTCTTGTCCTCTTTTCCAACAATTTAAATTTGATGATTTAAAAACAAGCAGGATTGCAGAGAAGTGCAGGAGGGTCTACTGAAACTAGACGAGAGGTGATTTGATCTGGCAGTGATTCTGGATGGAATTAGGTCCAGCATTTCGCAAGTCAAAGTGTCTGGCGTCAGTTCATTGCCTCAGCAGACAGAATGATGAAACTGTGCCAAAAGAGTCACAAGAGATTGGGATGTTACTGCCATCCAGGGTGACACTTGTGGACATTGACATGAATAAGGTTGCAGAAACTGTTTTCCTGCAAGCAGGACACAGGGAAATTTGACATAATTTCAGAAATCTATCACCAGTTTAAATGACAGATCTACCAGCCACACTGTGGACCAGGAGGATGTCTCACTGCAGTAGGGCTACCAAAAAGCCATGTTCAAGAAGATGACGTGGACAAACAAAGGACAGGAAAGATGTGGTTCCAGCTGACTTAAAGCAGCTGATCGGGGACAAACAGAGTGTAGTCTCATTTCACAGCTGGACTAAACTGTAACTCAGTTACTCCTGTAACCAACACCGAGTGGACAATTTATTAACTTATTTAGATGAAGCAAAGTGGAACCAAGACAAAATAAGATTCTCTATTGTAATTACTCTGGATGTTCACTGACTGTAAAATGAGGCAGCTTATGATTCACACATTGCTCTCCTCACACTGTTGTACAAACCAATCTTGCTCCCAGCAGGCTTGAGAAGCAGAGCAGGAGGACCGGGATAACAAGGAGGGCAGCGATAACAATGCCACAAGCTACCTGGAGTGTTGGCTCCAGATCAAAGGGGATGCTGATCGCACAGGACAGATTCTAACCTGACTGGACAAACCTGAGGGTACTTGTAAAATGAACACCATCGTTGCTCTGGCTTTTCTGATTTGACCTGTGATATCCCTTGCAAGCGTTACCTCCTCAAAGTCTCTTTCTATCCTTTTCTCTTTTGGCAATGCTTTATTTTGTTATTATCCAACAGCTTTGATTGTCCGCCCATAACATTTCAACCAATTCTAGTTAATCTCAGGAGGTATTCATTGGCAATGCATTTTAATGGGTGCATCATTTTTACAAGGACCACCACAGAAGCATGTTGTTGACATTCTTTATAAAATGATTTGTGTCACAGGAGATCTACTTGAATTAATGCACAATAAAAATGCAATGTTCAATGACTTTGGCTATAATTTTGGTCAGGTTAAGTGCTATTTTTTAAATGCCTCGATAGGACTCTGGTTTCAGTAACCCCCTCCATGTTGTAATGGCAAAATCTGAAATAACAACAGAAAATGTTGGAGATACTCAGCAGGTCCAGCAGCATCTGCAGAGAGAGAAACAGCGATGTTTCAGGTCGATGACCCATCCATCAGAAGCCATCAGTTCTGATTTCTGCCATTTCCTGTTTCTCTTCCAGCTACTATCAGTGTGCAGATAGGATACCTTGAGGGAGTTTGCAACTCCAGTGTGATTATCGTACACCAACACATCCACCGTCAGCTGACTCAGGCCACGAATTTCACCGAGATCTCCTTCCAGGGCGCTCCTGTCTACTGGGACCTGCTTCAATGGGTGTGGGCATTTGGTGCCATCCCAGACCTGTTGGAAAAAATCATTTTAACATTATTACACACAAACTTAATGAACATTCATTCAACTTCTTGAAATAAATAACTAACATAATAAAGCATACACCTGCTGTAGTCCCAACTCCCTGGTATAACAACACTTTGCATCAAGTTCAAGCCTTTGTGTGTTTTGGCCACAATGGATTGTTTTATGTAAATATTGCTATTGGACTTGATTCTTTATCCAGTATAAAAACCATAACACTTCTCACACTAACCTAGCGTGAATTCTCCAAAGACTTAGTTGCTGGGTGCTTATCCACTGAAGGGTTGGCATTTCTCTGTAATCGAAGATACCAGATGTGCCAAATGCCCTCATGTAGGTTCAGGCCATACCTATGCTATTCACGAGCAGTTTCCTCCAGCCATCAGGTTCTTGAACCAACCTGAACAAACTAATCCTACCTCAGCAACAAATCACCATAGACCACCCTTGCACTACCAATGGACTTGTTTCTAATTGTGTTTTTGTACTAATGTCAAGCTTTGCATCTTTTTCTTCACTGTCTTGTATAAATTATACACAAATAGTACCTGAATTATGTTCTGTGTGTGGTCTGAATCTATGTGCCTGTGATGCTGCAGCAAGCAAATTTTTCATTGTACCTGTACCTCACTGTACTTGTGCACATGACAATAAACTCGACTTGATTTGAGCATCACCTAGGTACTGGTGGGCAGAGATTAGGTGCGAAAGCCAAATGAGGACTTGTGGCTGAAATCATTCAAAGATTGTGGGTGCTGCAAACAAGTTGTATGTCATTGTTCTAAAAGAAGACCTTGTAAATATAACTGGTACACAGCGTCGATATTAAGAACGTGTTCAACCACTGAGAAACCCATTTAAATAGAGTGCGGTCATTGTAAAAGGTTGAAGGTAACTCTGCTCGTCTTGTATGGGTCCAAAAATATTGATGGGTGTTTGTTTTATAAGTAACTGGGCCTAAGACAGGCTTAAAATGGAGATGGATGACACTTTTCACAGTCTTAGGTTGCATCAATGTCCTGTCCCAGATTACAGATTGAGAGTGAAGCCCGCACAAACACATTCTTTAACCTGTAGATCAGACACAATGCAGAAGTTCAGTCTCAGGTGTTCATTCAACAAATGATATTTTTGAAAGGAAATGAGTATTTTCATTTTGGACCAGACCAATCAGATGTAGGGACGGCATCAATTGCAATGACAGCATCAAAGGCTGTCTTACAGACTGGAGCAATGTATGGTTTAACTGTCAAAGCTATGCTGTTCACATTTAAATTACTTAAAAGACATCAAGTCCTAGCTGACAGATGATTTGGTCAATAGAAAGGAATGCAATCATTTCTTACCACTGTGCTTTTGAATTTGATTGATTGGCTGCTTTCTGTTCAGAGACCCTTTGAGCTGGAGGGCGTGTTGAGAACTTGTCTCAGTAAGTTACATTTCCTGATCCCAGCCTCCTGACAGGCTGGTGCTGGTTCAGAGAAACTCCAGTCAATGTTTGGGCTCTAACTCTCATATTGTCAGTTGCTAGGCCTATCGGCCTGAGAAAAAAGACATTACTTTGGTCAATTTACTCAAGTAGCTTGGCTCAACTTCTGGATTCCACCATCTATAAAGAAGCATGGATCATAGCTGAGAAACTGAACATGGAGTTGTGGAGTCAAACAGTACAGAAAAGGGTCTTCTGGCCCAACTGGTCCATGGCGACTAAGATTCCCGTCTAAACTAGTCCCATTTGCCTACATCCCTCTAAACCTTTCCCATTTCCCATCCATGTACCCGTCCAAGTACGTTTTAAATGTTATTAATGTACCTGCCTCAACCACTTCCTCTGGCAGCTCGTTCCATATACTGACCACCCTCTGGGTGAAAAAGTTGTTCCCCCCACCCCCCCCCCCCCCCCACAAGTACCTATTAAATCTCTCCCCTCTCATCTCACCCCCTCTCTCCTGTTCTTGAGTCCCCAACTCTAGGAAAAAGACTGGGTGAAGTCACCCTGCCAATGCCCCTCATGATTTTAGACACGTCAATAAGATCATCCCTCATTCTCCTACGCTTCAGTGAAAAAAGTTGCAACCTGCTCAACCTCTCTCCATGACTCAGTCCCTTGAGTCCTGGCAACATCCTCGTAAATCTCCTCTGCACTCTTTCCAGTTTACTTAGGGTAACCAAAACTGAACACAATATTCCAAATGTGGCCTCACCAACATCTTGTACAACTGCAACATAACATCCCAACTTCTATACTCAATGCCCTGACTGATGAACATCTCCCAAAGACCTTCAGCAAGCAATGCAACGTTATGGGTCACTATTGCCAGACGGAGAGCAGCAATTTAAACCAGTGCTCACCACCAGCTTCTCGGCATGACTCTTGAATGGCTAATAAATGCATTATTACCAGCACCTCCAGATCTCAACATCTCGTAAAAGAAACATTTCCATCACTACTTGCTATCCCTAGTCCATCTAGCCTGCAGGCTTCAATGGTAGCATTTCAGCTTAACATTTGTCACTGGAAAATTTTTAGGAGCTATCATTAAAGTTGTTATGGCAGAAAAACTCAAGGTTATCAGGCAACATCAGCATGCTTTTGTAATAGGGAAACAATGTTTGGTCAATTTTTTGGAGTGCTTTGAAGAAATAACATGTGAAGTGGCTAAAAGATGTATGTACTATACTTGGATTACCAGAAGGCACTTAATGAGGCACAAAGGTTATTGCAGAAAATAGAAGCTGATGTGTAGGAGGTAACATATTGGCATGGTTAGAAGTTTAGCTGACCAGCAGGAAGACGTAATGGGTGCCACGGGAATCTGTGCTGGGGGCTCAATTATGTTCCAATTTACATAAATGACGAATGAAGGGACCAAACACATTGTTGCTAATTTTACTGACGACACAAAGATCCCCAGAGCAATAAGATTTGAAGATGACACAACGATTCTACAAAGATAAGTGAGTGGGAAAAGATCTGGCAAATGAAGTATAACGTGGGAATATGTAAAATTGTTCATTTGGCTGGGGAATTTAACAAAAAATAGCATAATATTTAAATGGTGAGAGACCGCAGTGTTCTGAGAAGCAGAAGGATCTTGGTGACTTAATGTATGATTTGCACAAGTTTAGTATGCAGGTTTGACAAGTAATGAGGGAAGCGAACACAATGTTATCATTTATTGCAAGAAAATTTAAATACCAAAGTTAGGAGATTATGCTTCAGTTACATCTGGCACTGGTGAGATTATATTTAGAGTACTCTGTATAGTACCACGCGCCTTATTTGAGGAAGGACGTTAATGCGTTGGAAGGAGTTCAGAGAACATTTACTAGAATAGCAGCTGCAATGGACAGAATCAGATTTAATTTCACTGACATATGACGTGAAAGTTGTTGATTTGCGGCAGCAGTACAGCGCAAAGACCTAACCTATAAATTACAAAACTAAATAAATAGTGCAAAATAAAAGGAATAACGAGGTGGTGTTCATGGACCATTCAAAAATCTGCTGGCGGAGAGGAAGAAGCTGTTCCTGAATCGTTGAGTGTGGGTCTTCAGGCTCATGTACCTCCTCCCCGATGGTGGTAACGAGAAGAGGGCATGTCCCGGATGGTGAGGGTCCTTAATGATGGATAATACCTTCTTGAGGCACCGCCTCTTTAAGATGTCCTCGATGGTGGACAGGGTTATGCCTGTGATGGAGCTGGCTGAGTCTACAACTTCTGTAGGCTGCTACTACAGGTACCAGTTAGTGGAATGGTTGGACAGGTTTGGCTTGTATCTGATAGAATTTGGAAGAATGTATGTTTCAATCAAGCCCTTCACAAGACCCTGAGGGGTCTTGACAGGCTGAGGTGGAAAGGATGTATCTTATTGTGGGAGAAGCTAAAATGAAGGGTTAATGCTTAAAAATAAGATATTGCCCACTTAAGACAGAAATGGAGAGAAGTTGTCTCTCTCAGAGGGTTGAGTCTTTAGAACTCGCTTCACCAAAGAGAGGAGGAAAGGGTCTTTGAATATTTTTAAAGCAGAGGTAGATAGATCATTGATAAATGTGGGGGGAGGTTACTGCGGAATTGAGGTTTCAGTTATATCAGCCTTGATCTTATTGGATGGGCAGAGTGGCCAACTCTTGCTTCTAATACACTGTATTTGTATGCATAATCGACTCTCCCAATATATCAAGTGTAGAAAGTTATTGACTCAAAAGATCCACTTTCTCTACAGATGGTGCCTGAGTTGCTGAATATTTCCAGCATTTTGATTTTATTTCAGATTTCCAGTGAAAGGGAGAAGCACTTTGCATGCATTCTACTCGAAGCATGGCACTCAGAGCACAGCCTGTCATTTCGTAACCAAGATAACACAGCATTGTTATATAAACACTGAATAAAGTCAATTTCAATTCCACAATGAACTCCACTTGGGTCTACCGATTTGCTAATTTTAAGTCATAAGTGAAAAACATCCAGCTAACCATATAATCATAAAGGGATTAACTCAACCACAAAGGGGCTCTGCATCAGAGCAAGTAAGACATTCTCTACAGCTGGTCATGCTACACAACTGCTTTTGAATTTCTCTGTGGGGAACCCAGAGCAGAAAGCAAAACAGCTAAAACAGCTTGTACTTATATAGAGCATTTAATGTAGCAAAATGCCACAGGGTTGTTACCTGACAAAAGTTGACACAATGCCGTGTAAGAAGATGCTACACCAATGACCAAAGGCTTGGTGAAAGGATTTTACGAATTGAGAGATGGAAGGGCAGAGGTTTAGGGAGGGAATTCCAGAGTTTAGGACTTAGGCTGCTGAAGACAGCAATGGTGAAGCAAAGGAAATCAAGGGTGCACAAACGATCAGGGGGGAGGAGCTCAGTGATCTAGAATGGCTGTAGGAAGCTGTGAATACAATGAACAATGCTGTAAAACTTGCTCCATCAAAGACTGACCATCAGCACCAGGGTTATTGAAATTTCTTTCATTCATAGCACTGCCATGAATACATTGAAGTGAAATTGTCTGCAAGAACTCAGTTGAATGCACTCGCTGTATAAATCTGAACCACACAGACCAGAAGCTTTCCTCATTTGCTCCTGGTCTGTGTTTAAATTAATCGAAGTCTATACTACAATAGCAAGAAGCTAAAAGAAATTGGCATAGGTCCGTCTAATGTCCTCATTGATAGTGACCACTTGGCTGAGGACAATCCCTGCCTATAATTCAGCAGAAGAGGTGGCGAAAAAATTGGGGGAAGAGAGAAAAAAATCTCGCTCTTTAGAAAAGTACTCCTTCTCATTTCCTTTCTGATTATCTTTCTGCCTGTTGGGTCTATGAAATGAAGTCTTCCCTTCTTTGATTTGTACAATGTTATTTGTCTTTGTTTCCTCTGTGCAAGCATTTTAACAATCTGCGCTGACTGTTAGAGACTGCTCATTTGATGTCCTGACATCAGCTCACAGTGACGATGATGATGGTGGCAATGATCCCTGTGGTGACGATGCCAAGCTCTCTGCAAGCAATGTTCCACCTACACAGTGCTCTGCATGTTAAAGACCAGAATGCCAAATACAGTTCACATCACTCATGGTCAAATTACAAGGTAGTGGGTTCAAATGGCATGACAGAGATCTGAGCATAAAACTCAGACACTCTAGTGCCGTAATGAATGAGGTGTTGCCTTCCTGACAAGACATTAAACCAAGGCACTGTGTGCCCTGTCAGGCAGATGTAAAAGATATTACAGCACAATTCAATTAAGAGCAGTGATATCCACCCTGGATTTGTCTCTTGTTGATAACCTGGTTCCCGTAAGTGGGGATCTTTGCCGATGAATGCACAATGTTTATTCAGAAAATGAAGGAGTCCATGCCTACATGCAGTAAGTTTTAGACAACATTCAGGAATGGGATGGTAAGTGGCAAGTAACACCTGTACTACAAAAGTGCCAGGCAATGACCATCTCCAACAGGAGGGTCTAATCACCTACCCTTGTCATCCAAGGGCATTACTATCACCGAGTCCCCCACCATTAACGTCAACATTGATGACAAGCTCAACTGGATCAGCTATAAAAGTTATAAGGCTATTCTGCAGCGAATGACTTAACTCCTGACTCCCCAAACTCATTCCACCATCAACAAGGCAGAGTCAGGGGCATGCTGGCAGATTTTGTACCCATCTGGATGACTGCAATTCCAACAACCAAAGTAATTCGATGCCATCCAGAATAATGCAGCCCGTTTGATTAGTACCCATCCACTGTCCTAAATATTCATTCACTCCACCTCTGGCACACAGATTGCTACCATCTGTAAATCACAATGTAGCTACTGTGGCTGGCATTTACCGTCAACCCATATTGACTTTCGAGCCTTATGAGTGGATTGTCTCAGTGTCTCTATGAAATGAAAATTTAAGGCAGGAGTTTGCAAAGTCACTCGAGTGCACCTTGCTACACACACAGCTTGGTGAGTCCACACTGGTTGATTTGTTCAAAAGGAAGGCATTCCTGCCATTGTCTACATGAATGAGATTCAACATGATCCAATACTTAAGTTTCAGCCAAAGTCTGGAAGCTCCATGTTGGAAGATCCACCACATTTGACAGGATATCGATAATGCAGAGCAGATTTTGGTATTGGTTTAGTATTGTCACTTGTACCGAGGTACAGTGAAAAACTTGTCTTGCATACCGATCGTACAGGTCAATTCATTACACAGTGCAGTTACATTGAGTTAGTACAGAGTGCATTGAGGTAGTACAGGTCAAAACAATAACAGTACAGAGTGAAGTGTCACAGCTACAGAGAAAATGCAGTGCAATAAGGTGCAAGGTCACAACAAGGTAGATCGAGAGGTCAGAGTCCATCTATTCGTATAAGGGAACCGTTCGATAGTCTTATCACAGTGGGATAGAAGCTGTCCTGAAGCCTGGTGGTATGTGTCCTCAGGCTCCTGCATCTTCTACCTGATGGAAGAGGAGAGAAGAGACCCAGACACCTTGACAAACATTTGGGTGTCTGTGACAAAAGCACATCAAAAGTGCTAGGCCTCCTTCAAATGTTGAACTTTCAATGCAAAGGCAACTGCAATGTTTATCTTTCAAAACAAATTATCTTTACAACCTTATCGATCTGCATGTGGGAGCTTGCTGGTGCTTATCGATATTAACAGTGACCACATCACTTGGTTTGGGAGGTCATGAAAGATGGTAACTAAATGTAATTCTTTCTTAACTTGTACTGGCAGGCAAGGCAACAGTCTAACACCATGCAGCAAAAACACAAACCTTCCTTGAATCTCACCCATGTTCCATGTGGCTGCTTGCTTGGCTGCAAGTAATCCAGCTGTAGATCCTCATATTCTCCATTCCTCCTTCTCCACATCAATCCACCCCCCCCCCCCCCACACACAAACATAATAAGGCTCTTCGAGACTGCAACCGTAACAAGCTCTCCAATAACAGGAGGTGACAGGACCTCGCTTAAGCATCCACTTGCTGTAACTAATCCAGCTTCTTCATTCAGATTCTGCATTTAGTTCCCACTATCTTCAAGGATCCTTTTCCAATTGGCAAAATTAATATCACAGGTCCTGGCTGAGAGGTAACAGTAAATCACTGGTAAATTTCAGTACAGTCCAGACAGGTTTCAACACTAATTTAAGGGTTAATTAAGCCACTGGATAGCTTGCTGTAGGATTGGTTCTAGGTCAATCAGCTTGCCTCTGTGCAGTAGGAGTATTTCAGATGCTGATGGCTATTTATCACCTAGCCCGGATACTCTTGCATGGAGTATATCAGCTTCAGTGTCAAGCCTTGCTAATGCATCAACTTTAAACCATAAAGGCAGCCTTTGATTCATCCTTCTTTGTCTTCAGAGGCCAAGCTCAATGGAAATATTGTTTGCTGTTTATTTGTTGTGAAGGCTGTGGCTGCGCTGTCAAGATTACATCCACCATAGCTCATTGGAACAAACAGTGATTGATCAAACCTTTTAACAAGAAAACAAGATTCTCCAATGTATCTGACAGTGGATTACAGTCCTCCCTCTGAAGAGCAAAGGTTCATTGCTGCACTATTTCTGCTCTATCACACTCATGGCCACCCACGTTCTGGGGCGTGCAAAACCTTGCCTGGAATGACACGTTTGACCTCTGAAGCAAGGGCCAATTCTGCTCACCACAAAACAACAAATTTGTCAGTGAAAAGATAAGATTTCTTTGTTAGTCACATGCACATCGAAACACACAGTGAAATGCATCTTTTTGCGTAGTGTTCTGTGGACAGCCCGCAAGTGACGCCACGCTTCCTAACCCGTACGTCTTTGGAATGTGGGAGGAAACTGGAGTACCCGGAGGAAACAAATAAACCTGATTTTGATTCCAGTCAAATTTTGACAGCAACTTGCAACATGAAAGAACAAGAGCCATTAACGTGACTGAAAATAAGCTGGAAACCTCCAAAAAAAACATTGTGGGGAACTAGTGACTTATTGTCACATTACCATAGAAAAATGAAAAAAAAACAAAAAGGAATAGAAATAGACAACTTTATGTTGTGTCCCTCATGGGCTTGTAATGCCCAAAGTGCTTTAGAGGTTTACTTGTAATTTGAAATGCAGGAACAGTTGTGTCGTGGATAATGAAGAGCAACAAATCTCGTTTCTTGACCATATATTCTTTTGGTGGTGAATGAAATTGTGAGGCTATTTGATATGCAAGATTCATTGGGTCCTGATTAGGTTCTGTATGATTGGAAATTTTTCACCTGTCGAGTTTTCTATCCACACTAGATCCTCAAGGATGTCCCTTGTGTCACAATTGCTGCTGAGGGGTGCAGGGTCAGATTGTGGGAAGGGACGTTCAAAGCAGTACAGCAGAGATCAGGGCTCCAATCTATGTGAACAATCGAGACGCAAAACCCACTTATCTGCTCATTAAATTTAAAGATGACACTGAATTAGTGAGAGTGCCAGGGCTTTGATCATGTGTTAAAGGATCAGTTACATAAATACATAAAATATGATGCAGGTAAATGCAACTCAGCCAAAGAAAAATAAATGGCATTGTTATGCAATTTAGGAAACAGACTTAATTGTCACCCTCAATGTCAAAACAGTTTGGAGAGGCAATCACATATTAAACAAACAGATCATTGGAATAATTTAGAGTGCAATGCAAGGGGCAGTGTGATTGGTCAGTTGCACTGTTATGTAAGTAGCAGCTGCTGCAAGCTGTTAACAATTATGCTTGGTCTAAATTATATGCAAGAAAACTGCAACGTCTGTGTACATATTTATGAGTCCAAAAAAGGTGACAGACTGCTGCATGATAAATTTGGATTGTTAATGAACAAGTCCCTTTTAATTACAAAGGTTGACTGCTTTGGAGCCAGCTGCATGGTCTCTTTATTGGTAAGGCATCAACATGTGCAGAGAATATGTGCCATAGGTCAACCTGACAGTCAGATCCCTGCATTACTCAGGATGCATTGATGATTTGAGTCCGGCTGTGCCATTTTGGAGCACAACGGTTCAGCTCACGGCCTCCTTGATCTTACAAGGTTGAACATGCCTCTAGCCCTACAGCCCTGAATTTAATCGCTCTGCCATATGGATCATTCCTCCAACTATCAAGGTTCTAGGCTTTGGAATTCTCTCCCTCAACTTCTACACCACTCTTTCCTGCTCCATGAGAAAACCTTCAGACATCTGCTTACTCAACAGTGCAACTGACCAATCACACTGACCTAGTATCTCTGAGGTTCTCAGTACCAAATTGGTTGATAGTGTTCCTGAGACACACTTTGCCACATTCTACTACATTGTGGGCATAGGGCATCTAGTTTCCACCCCACAACCACAATATAAAAACCACCCAGCCTTTCTATTGCTGTTGCACTCCCCGATGTTTTGCAGGTCGAATTAGCTCCGGCCAGCACATGGTCCAGCACTTCCCCTTTCAGAAGTGGAGGTTAGCTTTAACTACAGACATCCACTCATGCAATGGGCTCACTGCTGAAGCTTCCAGCTGATCAGAACTGTGGTTAGTGTTGGCTGAAGGCTCAAGACACGGAAATAAGCAGGCAGCACCAAGTTTCCACGTTGCCTGCAATGCAATCAATATGCATTGGCAGCACTCCAGTAACGGTGATCTCTGGGGGTAGTTTCAGGGGTTATCAAGTGTACTTCCCTACAATCTAAAACAGCAGTTTCTACCAGTAACTATGAAAGAAACCTGGCTTCCTAATGAAACACGAGGTTTGCAGTTTATAATAGACCAGCCCTGTTTTTCCTGATTCCTAATTATTCATAAGTGTTTGTTGTATTGGAGTAAGGCTGGTCTTGAGGACTAACTCTCCAGCTAGTTTAAGCAAAATGTTAAGTATTCAGCTTTGTTTCTCCCAGATTGTTTCTCTTAAAGTCTATTTCTCCATTTCAGTTTACTTTGAGATGTTTTGCTCTATTGCTGTTTCCTATTGGTTTTCTTTGATTTCCAGTGCTGAAATGACTTCTTTATATGGTCATAGAGTCACACAGCAGGGAACCAGGCCCTTCGGTCCAACTCATCCATGCTGTGGTCCTTATTTCTGTTTGACTGCCCTGCAATCTCCAATCTCAGTTCTAGTTCTACACGTAGTTGACCTCAGACTTCTCCATCTCCTACATTTACTCCTGGTTTCATTTTTCAGATTATGAAAGTGCTGTTTCTTTGCAATGTCCTCACTCTCCTTCATATTCCAGTTCTCTTCCTTAAGTGAACATTTCTCTGCAGGATTCATTCAAATACAACATGATAATCGTATTCCAAAACAAAACTTGCTTCCTCAAGACATTGCTTTCACATGAAACCTGACAAAAGGTGCTAGGTCAAAGTGATAGCGTGCATCCAGACATGTAAATCTAGACCTTTCTTAGTCACTTCAACACTCCACTCTAACCTGTCAACCGAGGTTACTTCCACTCCAAGCAATGAGACATGGAGTTACAGAGAGATACAGCACAGAAACAGATCCTTCAGCCTACCGAGTCCATGCCAACCATCAATACCCATCCACACAAATCCTACGTTAATCCCATGTTTTGTTCTCTCCACATTTTCATCAACTTCCCCCCAGATTCTACCACTCACCTACACGCTAGGGGCAATTGACAGTTAACCTACAACCTGCATGTCTTTAGGATGTGGGAGGAAACCGGTGCACTCGGTCACAGGGAGGACATGCAGACTCCACTAAGACAGCAGCCGAGGTCAGGACTGAACCTGGGTCTCTGGCACTGCAAGGCAGCAGCACTACCAGCTGCGCCACTGTGCCGCCCACTCCAAAGTCACTCCAAAATCTGTGCGGTTACCATTCAGCAGAATAGTATTCGATGCTGGATTTTATTCGACACAGAACGGGTGAAGTGGCAACTTATCTGAAAAGAGAGCTTTCTGCGGCTGAGTCAGTTTTGGTTGGGATATGTGCGGCACTGCGGCGGGGTGTTGCGGGTTGGGATTGGGAGGAGGAAGAGGTAGGTGCCACCAGTCATGAACTCGAAGCTCGCACGACTCAATGGTGAGGCCTGTTGGGTGACATAGATTTCAACAACTCATTTCCTCCAGGCACCTTGACGGCAGAGATCACGACTTGGGTTCAGATCTTGCAAGTGTCCGTCACTGATGCACCACTTGCCCTGGGAGTATAGGGGAGATCAGTACTCAGCTGGTCTTTCTTAGTACAGGTTTAAATGCCTCAGTGCTGGATTTAATAGCCATCGGAGGAGATTTTGGGTCCTGCACCCACCATTACTGTGGCTACCTCTACTTTGCCAGGCCCTTTGATTGGCTGAGACACAGGGTCCTAAGACATCAAGGAGATCCCAGTGTTGAAGTTGATTTGAACTAGGCAAAGCACCAACTGGGTAATATCCATCCAGTATCAACCGATGGAAAGTAGAGTAATCCAAATCCCAGGACCAGGAATGTAATTTTTAGTTGCACTTTCAAACCTGAAGGACACCTTCCAACTAAACTGTACAGATCCAAATATGAGAAATGAAGCCTGCCTTGTTCAGCAGTGCAGGATACATATCACAGGTCTCTGAAGAAAAGCTTGTCCACAAGAATTCTCTTGATCTTCTAAAGATGCACTATAGGAAGTATCCTGACAGGTTGCATCTCAGCCTGGTATGGCACCTACTCTGCTCTGGACCGACGGAACCTGCAGAGAGTGGTAAACACTGCCCAGTCCATCACAGGCTTGTCACTTCCTTCCACCCAGTCCATCTTCACGGTGTGTAACTTTAGGAAGGCTAGCACTATTGTCAAGGATGCCTGCCACCCTGGCCATTCCCTCTTCTACCTTCTGGGAGAAGATATGGGAGCTTGAAAGCCCAGACGACCAGACTCAAGAACAACTTCTTCCCCATTGCTATCAGGCTTCTGAAGCAATCACCTCCGTCACATCACCTTCCCGGTGGTGCTGCACATTCTCGGACTCTTAACTCTACCTCTCTTGGTTATTCTCTCTTGTCACTTCAGCATTTCTTTTTGCACTACTTCAGACTGCACCACAATCTTTGTGCTATACTGTTGCTTTGCATCTATCACTGCATTTATTATTGTATTTATTATTACCATCTATACTATTTACTTTGTGAGCTTCATGTGAACAAGGAATTTCATTGCACCCTGGTGTGCATGACAATAAACTAATCTGAATTTGAACTCTTAGGTTATTCCAGTCAATATAGATTCAGTGTCACTCCAGTGAGGATCAACTCAAATTGGTACATATAAAACTGGCTGATAGCATTGTCGCCAACATTTTGATCTGTTTCATTTTTAAATAGCTTATGCTGAAGAATAGAACACGATGTGGTCTCGGAATAAAAGACTGCCTCATATTTGATAGAGCGGTAAAATAATTTGAATTATGATGATCAATCAGAGGGTTTCAATGATTTTTTTTCAAATCTATTCATTCTCAAAGGGAAATGCAAGCTTATTCAGCAGATCGTGGACCTCAGAGTGGTTTGCAAAAGAATCAATAGAAACACAAGTAGCATCGGGGAGTGGGGGGGAGGAGTAAATTCATTATTCTCCTACTCCCACCAGTGTGGGAGGGTGTTTATGGGATTAAGTGGGGAAGAACTTTATATTAAAGTCAAAAGAAAAACTTCAGATGCTGGAAAACTGAAATAAAAGAAAGAAAATGTGGGAAACTCAGCAGATCAGACAGCATCTGTGGAAAGAGGAACAGAGTTAACATGTCAGGTTGAAGACCCTTTGTCAGAAGGAGTTCATTTGGTGGCCAAACCGTTATTCGCTGAACTGTCTGCAACACCAGTGATGCTGCTGGTGCTGCAACAGTTGGCTCCACTGATCCGGCTGCTGGCTAACCTGTGCATCCCTCAGGGACACGCAGCTCTGACCTTCCTCCCCACACGCTGGTATTGCACGTCGATACCTGGGAAATTGAGACCGAGTGACTGCTACATCTTATGGACTTCAACCAAGCTCCTTCAATGTCTTCATCCTCTCCCACATCAAACTAAAGTTATTTCTCAACAGGAATGTAAAACTACAAAGAAAGGCAGTGCCTGAGGAAAGCTGAGTAAAGTTTACAGCAAATGCCCTGATACAAGTCTCAAAGAACCATTAAGATTGCAATAGAGGAGATTAAACACCAACCATCATTGGCAACTCAGTGGCATCCCAGGGGCATCAATCTCCGCAAGGGTCTCACCTTAACTGATGCCGTGCTGGTAATTATTGTTAAGGGAGTGAAAATCAATGGGAGGAATGAGCTGGAGAATGTGGTAACATGAGAAGTAACTGGGTCTAAAGGAAGAGGGATAGAAAGGAATTGGATAAAAACTGACAGGAATGGGTGTCTTGTACACATGAACACGAGAAACAGAAGCAGTAGGCCATTCGGCCCCTTGTGCCTGCTCTGCCATTCAATCAGATCACGGTTGACTCTTTACCTCAGTGCCATTTTCCTGCGTGATACCTTTATTCCCTGCTTCCCTTAATATCCAAAAATCTGTCACTGTCTTGAATCTACTCAGGGACTGAGCCTCCATTACCTATATAAAGAATTCCAAAAACTCACCAGCTTATGGGTGAAAAACAAAATTTCTGCGTGCCACCAAACGGAAGTTCAAATACAGGTTTGTCCTTACCTCAAGTAAGGTTTGCCCTTATCTATTTTGCTGGATACAACCTTTAACAAATTCATCAAGTTCGATTTTCCCTCTCATAAATCCACTATGTCTTTGCCCAATGTTATTATTTTCCATGTGTGTTGTTATCACTTCCTTAATAATAGATTCCAGCATTATCCCTGGTCTGTAGTTCCCCATTTTCTTGCTCTATCATGTCTTAAATACTGGGATTTGCTACCTTCCAGACTGTGGGAACTACTCTAGAATTGACGAATTACAACCACTATATCTAACATCTCCATAATCAACACTTTCAAAAGCTTGATATGCAAGTCATTGGAACCAGGGAATTTATCAGTTTTCAATCCCATTAATTTCTCCAATACTATTCTGTTACTCAGGCTAATTTCCTTCAGTTTCTCATTCAATCTGGACTTGCTGATCACCAATATTTTCAGGTGTTTTTCTGCATCTTCTTCCATGATGATAGACACCAAAAATTCTCTTCCATTTCCTTATTTCTCCAGTATAGTTTCTCTTCTCTCCATCTACAAGGGCGCAACATTAATCTTTTCCTTTTTACATAGAAGCTTTTATGATCTGTTTTTATGTTTCTTGCTAGATTACTCTCACGTCTACTTTCCATTTCCTGATGAATACCTCGCTCCTCTTCTTCTGAAATGTTACCAATTCTTTATTTTGCTGCCCCTTAAGCCTTTTCTTTTGATCTAACACTGCCTTTAATGGCTCTTGCTCCCCAGAGCCAGACCACATATTCTGATGGATTTTTCTATCTTACAGGGTATATAAACTACATTTTTGTAAATTGTGTATTAATTTTTCAAACATTATCCATTCCTTGTTTACAGTTCTTCACAATCTATCACCACCAACTCATATCCCACATCTTTGTAGTATGTTTTGTTTAGTTTTAAGACATTGATCTTAAATCAAACTATATCACCTTCAATTTTTATATAACATTCTATCACACTGCCCTAGAGACCCATTAATTACAGATCATTAATTAACTGTTTCTTATTATACTGTACTACATCTGGCTGGGAAGAGCCTAAGGATAAAAAGTTAGCCATTTAGATGAGAAGTCTCTTCATTCAGAGGGTTTAAGCCTTTGGATTTCTCTCCCCTACAGGGAAATGATACACACTTGTATACATTTCGAGGCTGAGATTGATAGTTTTTTGGGCACCATGGGATTTAACAGATGAGGGGATTGGACAGGATGTAGATAAATTAAGTGAGAAGGCAACACCTTCTTTGTTTTTTTCTTAGACAGTCCATCGGATTTAACGATGCCTTGAGGGGCCAGCAATATGGCAGAGTGTGTACAATGTGGAAAAATATGAGGTCATCCTTTTGGTAGAAAGAGCAAAGAAAGCTGTGTACTTTTTAAATAGTGGGAAATGAGGAAATGTTGTTCAAAGGTATTAGGGTGTTCTTCTACAGAGTCGCTGAGATCTAACACAGGTGGAGCCGGAAATTAGAAAGGCAAATGGGATATTGGGCTTTATTGTTAGAGGGTTTGTGTACAAGTCAAAGTATTTGCTTTTATGAGATATCTTTATTAGTCACATGTACATCGAAACACACAGTGAAATACATCTTTTGCGTTGAGTGTTCTGGAGGCAGCCTGCAAGTGTCGCCACATTTCCGGCACCAACACAGCATGCCCACAACTTCCTAACCCGCATGTCTTTGGAATGTGGGAGGAAACCGGAGCACCCGGAGGAAACCCACGCAGACATGGGGAGAATGTGCAAACTCCTTACAGGCAGCGGCCGGAATTGAACCAGGGTCGCTGACGCTGTAATAGCGTTACGCTAACCACTACACTACCGTGCCTGCCCCTTAGTACTGCTTTTAGTATGGGCATTAGCTATAAGGAAAGGATGGACAAACTTGGATCGTTTTCTCCGAAGTGCTGGAGCCTGAGGGGCAACCTTATAAAAGCATATAAAGTTATGAGAGGCATAGATAGGGTAGATAGAGTCTCTCCCCCAGGACGGAAATGTCAAATTCCAGAAGGTATAGGTTTAAGGTGAGAGGGGGAAAGTTTAAAGGAGATTTGCAAGGCAAGTTTTGTTTTACACACAGAGTGGTAGGTGCCTGCAACACTCTGTCGGGGAGGTGGTAGAAGCGGATACAATAGCAATGTTTAAGTGGCATTTAGACAGGCATGTGAACAGGAAGGGAATAGAAGGATAGGGACCACGTGCAGGCAGATGGGATTAGTTAGATTGTCATCATGGCCAGCGCAGACATGGTGGGTCAAAGGGACCTGTTCCTGAAATGTACTGTTCTATGTTCTAAAGATGGGTGACTACTATTTATATCAGGCCCTGGTGAGGCCACAACCTGGAGTACTGTATGCAAGTTTGTTCTCCTTATCTCAAAAAAAGATGTACTTGCTTTTGAATGATTGTGGTGAAGAAATGACTCCTAGCACAGTGGGTCCATCACACATGAAGAGATTGAGTAGGTTGGGCCTCCGTTCTTCAGAGTTCAGAAGAATGATAGAGTGAGGCATCTTGATAGAATGGACGTGGGGAGGATTGTTCCTCTTGTGGGAGAATCTAGAACTAGGAGTCACGGTTTGAAAATAAGGAGTAGGCCATTAAAGGCAGAGATGAGGCAATTTTTTTCCTCAGAAGGTCACGTCTGTGGAATTCTCTCCCTCAAAGGACGGTCAAAGCAGAGTCCTTGAATATTTTTAGGGCAGAGATAGATGCTGGATAAGCAAAGGAATGAAAGGTCACCTGAGGTAGGCGGGAATACATACTTGAGGTTGAATCAGATCAGCAAAAGTCTTATTGAATCGTAAAGCAGGTTCAAGGAGCAGAGAGGCCTGTTCCTAATGTGTAGATTTGTTTGGTCTCAATGAAACATGCAAAATTCTTAGCAGGCTCAATGGGGTAGATATGGGGATGATGTTTCCCCTGGCTGTGGAGGAAGGAACTTGGGCTTGTGGTCTCAGAATAAGGGTGAGGTCATTTAGGAATGAAACGATAAGAAATTTCTTCATTCAGATGGGGGTGAAGCTTAAGTCTCAATCCCAGAAGGTGAAGGAGGCTCAATTATTGACTGCATTCAAAACTGAGAACGATGGATTTTGGGAAAATTCAAGGAATCAAAACAAATGGAGATCAGATGGGAAAATGGTGTATTAGAAAATCAGCCATGACCTTGTTGAAAAGCAGAGCAGGTCCAAAGGGCTCATTCCTGCTTCTATTTCTAATGTTTTGGAGTGTAAGTCTTTCTTTAAGTTGTTCTTGTGTTAATTAGGCACCAAATGGAAGTTGGTTCATCAGTGATTTATCTGTCCAGTACTCAAGCGCTCCTTTAGATTAGACCAGGGCTGTGTTATTACCAATGGGTGTTTAACAGGCTGCACTAAACTGATGCCTGTGCTGAGACACAAGTCACCGATTATTCCCTGATCTTTCCTTGAATCTGAAGCCAGCAGCTGCTACTCCTGAAATTGCCTTACAGAAGTCAGAATGTACATCAAGCCCTACGTTTGTATTTTATTAAAGCTAGGTCAGCTATTTAATCACTTTTGTTTGGTATTGAAATGTGGCACAACCTGCAAAACAAAATTTCAATCTTCTTACGAGTTGCTAAAAAATCAAGCGGTATTTTTCAGTGATAAATAGAAGCAGGTTCTCTGCCTTGAGGTTTGTTTTGTTTAAGGCTCTGCAGCCTTTTCACCTGCTGCCACAGAATGGCACCATGGAAAAAGCAAACCCTTTGATTATTTTTCCACACTGTGCTGCATACATTCTGATCAAGAAGCACAAGCTGATCATCTAATCCAACCGTTCCCTTCTTCCAAAGAACTTCCACTATTCTTTCAGATCGAGACTGGATAGTTCATGGAATCTGCACTCCTCTCTGTCCGCCGTGTGTGGACCTTCATCCCCCTCCATCAGCCGTACAGGGACCTGCACTCCTCTCCGCCCACTGTACACAGACCCGTATCCCCCTCCATCCACTGTATGCGGACCTGCACTCCTCTCCAGGAAGTAGAAGCACAGGGCTGGGAGCCCACAAGCCTCAAAGCTACAGAAGAAAGATCTCCCTCAGATCACCTTCACTCTATCAGAGATATTCCCTTTGTCCTATCCATTCCTTCTCTGCAACTCAAAACTAATTTGTTCTTTCTTTCCCAGTTCTGAGGAAGAGTCATCGACCTGAAACACTAACTGCTCCTCTTTCCAAAGGGCTGCCTGACCTGCTGAATGTTTCCAGCATTTCCAATTTCCGAAGCAGTCATGCTACACTCTGCATTCCACTGCCTGGAAGGTAGAAGCAGAGTGAACAGTAGCTTTTAAAGGGGAACTGTGCAAATATTTGAAAAGAAGACATTTTGCAGTGCTGTGGGTTTGGATTCAGGGAATGAGGCTAACTGGACATCTGTTACGATCACAATTGCCTCTTTCTGTGCTGCATGATGCAATGACTACACAAGCACGGCTTATTGTTTTCCCAGCTGTGTGCTTTGAGTTTGCTCTGGTTTAATGATGCAAAAGAATGCATCACCAAGCTTGTATGAAAGGCCATAAACGTTCCATCCAGACAGCTGACAGTCTTTAATATTAGCACGGCTCATTTAAACCAGACCTTGGAGACGGTGACTTCTGGCTGAACCTGACATGACACAAAATGCTCTACTCTGTCCCATTCAATTTGGTCACACAGCTTGCTGGATTACATGGTGCAGGGCATCACATGGTAACACTGACTGGCTGCATCCTCGACCGCTACTGCAGGGGACAGCTGATTATAATCCAGCTTCCTAACACATCATCTCATTGTGTAGATCTCCTACCTGATGTAGGCTGATGTGATATTCCCCAAATGTAACACGGGGCTTGAAAGTAATACACGATCTTAATGAAGGTTGTATGCCAAGCATCCTCTAGCTCAACATGTGGGGAGCCCCCATCCTTTTGCAATACCATTTGATTACCAGATTATATGTTAGGTAGATGGCTCTCAGGGTGCAGGCTGCGATTAGTGGGGTACCATTGGTACTTATGCCTCAGCTTTGGAGGTCGTGATACAAACTGCGGAGGAGTAGGAGAGAATGTGGAGAAAATAAAAAATTAGATGAGTGTAAATGGGTGTTTGATGCTGTGTGAAGCACTGACTGGACTAAAGGGCCTGTTTTCGTGTCGCATGGCTCTCTATGAGTCTATGCCTCCATTCACAACCTACATCAATGATTTGAAGGGACTAAATGTTTGCCGGCAACACTAAACTAGGTGGGATTGTGACAGGGAGGAGGATAAGGAGATAAGGATAAATTGACTGAATGGATGAGAATACAATGTGGAAAGGTGCAAAGGTCATCCACTTGGATGCACGTGACAGAAAAGCAAAGTACAAGTTGAAACTCTCTGGTCAGGCACCCATGGGACCTGATTGGTGCCAGACCACAGAAAATCCAGGCCACAGAAACTGCTACCCCCTCCCACCCCACCGATCATCTTCCTCTAAGCAGGAGTACTGTTTGTGTCGAGTATAGACACTCCCACAGGTCACGCAAAGGTTCCCAAAACCATCCATAACCCAAAGTTTCTGCAAGTTGGAATCACTGTCGGCTGAGATCGCAACAGTTGCTCTGGTAGGTTAATTAGCTACAGGTTACTATAGATCTTAGTTAATTTTAGATCTTACCTAGAATTAGTTAATTAGTGTAGATCTGTACTACTGATTCAAAACATGCCAGACCACAGGAGCTGCCAGACCACAGAATGCCGGACTAGAGTTTCAATCTGGCATGGCGGGTGTAGTGGTTAGCGTAACGCTTTAAAGCGCCAGAGATCCGGGTTCAATTCCGGCCGCTGTCTGTAAGGAGCTTGTACGTTCTCCCGGTGTCTGCCTGGGTTTCCTCCGGGTGCTCTGGTTTCCTCCCACATGCCAAAGACGTACAGGTTAGGAAGTTGTGGGCATGCTATGTTGGCACCGGAAACGTGGTGACACTTGCGGGCTGCCCCCCAGAACACGACACAAAAAAAAAGATGCATTTCACTGTGTGTTTCGATGTACATGTGACTAATAAAGATATCTTATAAAGATATCTTAAATGCTCAAGTAGTATTGATGCTCAAAGGAACTAGGTGTGCTTGTACACAAATCACTGAAGGCTACCATGCAGGTGCAACAAGTGATTGAAGGAACAAATTATACGTTAGCCTTTATCACAAAAGGATTTGAATAAGAGGATGAAGAAGTTACATTGCAATTCTATAGGTTCTTGAGCACTGGGTCCAGCTTTTGCCTCATTGTCCAAGAAAGAATGTCCTTGCCACAGAGGGAGTACAGCAAAGATTCAGTAGATTGGTTCCTGGCATGGTGGGATTGCTGTATGAGGAGAGACTGAGGAGACTGGGACCATGTCCTCTTGAGCTTAGAAAAATGGGGAGACCTCATCAAAACTTACAAAATTCTTTAGGTGCTTTACAGGGTAGATGATGGGAGGATGGTTCCCCTGACTGAGGAATTGAGGACCAGGGGACACAGTTTGAGAATACGGGGTTCAGCCATTTAGGACTGAGATGAGACTTCTTCCCTCGGGGTGGTCAATCCTTAGAAGTCTCTACCCCAAAGGGCCATAAAGCTCAGTTGTTGTTTTCATTTAAAAGAAAGGTTAATAGATTTCTGGGCATGAAGGGAATCAAGAGATACTAGAACAGTGCTGGAAAATGGTGCTGAGGGAGATCTGCCATGATGTTAATAGATGGCAGAGCAAGCTCAGAGTGCCTGCTCCTGCACCTATTTCTTATCGCTCAAAAATAATGCGCTGCAAATATGCTGTTGTGAGTTCTCCTCGTATCTGAACTCTGCTGGGACGGGATTATTCACAGAGCTACGCTACCATTTAAAAAAAAGTGGAAGAAAATTTGGATCCAGGACATGAGCAGCTTTTGCAATTCAGCACCTCCATCAGCATTAACCAGGCACGCAGTCTAAGACTATTACTATTGACCGTTGCATTCAATAGACTTTTGTCTAGGTGTAAATGCAAATACAAGTTCAAATCTATTTAAGTAATTACTGTAACTAAAGTAATCTGATTAATTCAGAATGGCTTTGTATTCATGCCAGTGAAGTATTAACAAACTCCACACACTTTGAAGTTGAAGACATTAGTAGGCTCCATAATATAATTTGCAACATTTTACTTATCTAGCTTCAACACTCTGATCATATTTATGCTTGGTTGTTTCAATTACAGTTATTACATTGAGTCGATTAATCAATAGCTGGATATTGTAAAAATATAGACATGTTCACACAGTGTTACAAGTTATGCAAGCAGATCTGGAAAAAATTGCTTAACCATTGAACGTGGAGCCACGTCATTGGCTTTCATTCCTTACCTCTGGTTTTCAATGGCTTGTGTAACTGTATATATGCTGCTCAGCAATTTACTGATGCTCATTTCTTCTTTGAGGGTGATTTTTCTCAACAGAAGTAGACAAAACTATCGACAGAAGCTATCCAGGCCTAGACAGACCGCTTGATGGACTGCCCTAAACATTCAGTCACCTTATATCACTGGACCTGGCTGCCAGATGTACCATCGGAAGATGCACTATCAAGACTTCTTCCATAGTATCTCTAAACATCTACCACCTAAAAGGCCAACAAGTATATGCTACACCCCTCCCAGTCACAAGTAACCTGACCTGAATACATATTGCCCTTTCTTTATCTACACTGGGGCAACACCTTGGAACTCACCACTTAACTGGCATAGGTCTCACCATGCTGACTATCCTTCCAGTTCATCACCACTTGCTCATGGGCAACTGGGGATGGGGAAACTGATGTTGGTTTTGCCAACAGCACCCCGATTCTACATATAAAAACAAACTTTCCTTATGTACTTCAAGCACCATTCACAAGCCTTTTTCTTGCCCACGTTAACTTTTACCTGCCCACTGACATACTTTGTCCAGCTCATTCTGTCATTTCAGGGCTACCTCCTTCAATTCTATCCACCCTCTTAGCTGGGTATTGCCTCAATGTTGCCCTTACCCCCTCAAAGGCTTTTATTGTCCATTCACCAGCTTTACCTTTAAACGTCACAATAAGTTTAACCTGGGGCCTTCTGTCCAAAAGCACCCCTCAAAGATACTTTGTGTCAAGCTGCGCATTGTGGCTGGAGGATATGTTGCTGTGGCTTCCCTTCTGAGTCACTATTCTCCACTGCTTCGTGATGATCCTCTAGCTCATAGTATCAAATGTAGACTCACTTCTCAATCTGTCCTCTCGCTGATGAAATACTGGAACAATTTCTTACTTCTTCCATTTCCAGTTTCTGATACTTTTCTTGGTGTTATTTTACCCATCCCAAAACCTTTCCCAAATACATCCTTGCTCGGTCCCAAACCCACAACGTCCTCCCCCAGGGTTTGTAGAGCTCATTTTTATCTAAACACGTCTCTCGATTTGCCTACATCTGGGGGGGCTATTTGGGAGGGAAGGGTTAGATAGATCTTAGAGCAGGATAAAATTTTGACACAACATCGTGGGCCGAAGGGCCTGTACTGTGCTGTAGTGTTCTATGTTCTATGCCTGATGATCTATTAAACATCAAGTCTGAGCTGTTGACTTATCCAACACGGCGCCCTCGAATTTCCTGGCTGAGGGTGGTGGAACAAAGACTTGTGGGGAAGAAAGTGCACAGGAACTTGAAGCAAGGCCTGGTTCTATTGAGTTTCTTCCCCTTTCAAGCTACAGCCAAAAAAAAACTCTTCCCCCCCCCCCCCCCCAACATTATTGAAAAGGGTGGGCTGACAGCTGTCAGACAAGTGCAGGGTGTAGCCAGATGGTAAGGCAGGGTCACCTCTGTAAAAGAACACCTGCTACACTCTTCCTGTAGTGCAGAACAGACCAGCACAGAGTGCAATAACACATGGTTTTGGCTCTGTTCATTCTTGTACAAATTGTTCAACCTATAAAACTTGGCACAGAATATACTGAGATATACTGAGTATTGTCTTCCAATGAAACTGCATCAATGCAACGGCACCTAGAACTTATGCACAGCGGGGAAGCTAATATGGTATGAGTCCCTACATACCCAGTCAACCGATTCATCTTTCAAAGTCTTCTTGCAAGCATCAGCACTTACTCCAAAACTACTACAAACTCCAAGGCTACTGTATATACAGTGAAGTTTTTACCACAACGTTTTTCCATCTTTCCTTCTGAGAGCAGGTTCTAAATTTCAGCTTTACCATAAATTGCTGATGCATTCGCCAATAGCATTGTGTAACAGGGACTTGCTTGTTTGTTAATGAACACTGCAGGATATATATACTGGGTAAATTACTTTGCCCTTTTCCTTTCAGCTACTTGACAGTGCCTCTCGTTTCTTTGACCTTTACTCTTTAATGCATTTTGTTTGCATTGGTTTCTTTTAATTATTTCTTGTACTGATTTATCTCTCAAGCTTGCCAAATATTTTGGCAAAAGGATAAAAACAGTTGGTTTACAGGTGCCGTGCCAAAGGACGTGCCTGTTCAGAAGTCTGCTTTTGTTCTCATAGTTAAACAGCAGAATTTGAATGTTTCTGTTAGTTCTCAACAGATACCTGCAGGTTTAACCATCAAACACTGATGAGACGCAATTTTTATAAAGTGGTGTCCTAAGCTTCCACCGCAAATGTGGAGTGGCTCGGCCGTCACAGACTGAGAAGCATCGAGACAGCTGAATGAGAAGTGACACATTACTGCACAGGTAAGGACTTTGGTGGGATGACAAGAAAGCAGCTGATGGCAGGCCGCTTGGTACATTGGAAGATGTGCCAAAGTGCTCAGGAGCACAGAGGAATAAAGGTGACCTTCAACAATGAAGTGGTGAGCAGTCCATTGGTGGATTCCTGGACCCAAATGGAGTGTTTGATGACTGATGTTTGAGCTTCCAATGCAGTAGTCTTCCATCAGCCAGGCTGTAGCCACCAGGGTAATGTGTTGTGGCATGAGGAAAACAAAGCTATTTGGAAGGCAGGCACTGAGAGAATTCCATCATACAAATTAGGAGCAGGATTTGGTCACTTGGCTCCTCCATCCTGCTCAGCGGCTGATCTGACTGAAATGTCAACTGCACGTTCCCATTTACTCCTGTTGTCATTGTTCTGAACTCCAGCAGGTACAAACAAGGATGCACAAGAGCAAATAGTTGATGTTTCTACACAACTTGACAGGCTGTGATACAGTGTAAAGCATTTCAGTATTTTAGCCAAATGAGAATATGGGAAAGAGATCGAGAAAGAGAGAGCACGACAGAGAGAGAGAGAGAGAGAGGGAGGGGGAGAGAGAGAGAGGGAGGGAGAGAGAGAGAGGGGGGAAGACGGAGAGAGAGACGGAGAGCGGGAGAGAGACAATGAGGCAGAGAGAGTCAGAATGAGACAGAGAGAGAGAGAGTGAGAGTGAGGCAGAGAGAGAGAGTGAGGCAGAGAGAGAGTGAGGCGGAGAGAGAGAGTGAGGCGGAGAGAGAGAGTGAGGCAGAGAGAGAGTGAGGCAGAGAGAGAGTGAGGCAGAGAGAGTGTGTAAAGCGGAGAGAGTGTGTAAAGCAGAGAGAGAGAGTAAAGCAGAGAGAGAGAGTAAAGCAGAGAGAGAGAGAGTGAAGCAAAGAGAGAGGGAAGCAGAGAGAGAGAGGCAAAGACAAAGACAGAGAAGCAATGACAACAAATCCGATATGTTGGGCATCAGCCAAGAGGAACCATGATGACAGCAAATGACCAAGTAATTGGAATTCAATATGATAATGTGAATATTTATTAATAAATATTGACCCATAAATTTTGGCTCCTGGTGAAGAAAAAGGATCTGATTAAACAACAGCCCACTCGCTTTCAATGATACTGAGAAGGGATTCACACTTCGTCTTACCTTCAACAATACAGCAGATCGATCCACGACAGCTTTAGCAACGAGTTGACAGGTCAAGTCAAAATACCCAGCAGGCTTGACTTCTGAGAGTTTAGTGGCTGACTTGAAGACAGAAATGTTTGCATTTGCCCATCTGCGCAGTTCCTCCACCTTTCGCTGGTCTGTGGATGTGAAATGGTACGTCCTACTGGATGCTCGCGGTTGAATGGGTGCTTCCAGAGCTCCATCAAATGTCAAGGCTGAGAAACCAGGAGCACTGATGGCCTGAAGTTCTTGGTTGAATTCTTGAATCTATACAGAGATAAATGTAATGTACATTTAGTATCAGTCAGCTTGTAATTTTATTATTTACTCTTTGCAGACACCGCTGTTCCCCATTAGCCCCAGTTGCAGAATCATTCTTTGTTTTGTTCGGTGAGAGGGCATTAGGAACAGATTAGGTGGCAGAGTAAGAAACCTGATTGGGTTTTAAGCTGTCAATACGTGGGACTTGTAGTCAACAATCACACCCTAAATGAACAGCTGAAAGCGATTAGAATTCCATGGACTGAGGTGTTCATTAGAAACTTACTCATTTACAACCTTCCTTCTCAAGCAGCAGTTAGAACTTTTTGCATGGAGCATTACTTCTCATGCTTTTTTATATATACTACAAATGATTTTACTGGCCAAAAAGCTCAGATATCCTGAGGTGGTAAAAAGTGCAAATTTCTCTTCCTTATTTCATCCCATTTACTTGTCAATAAACCCACATGACATTGACACGCCTTCAATCTAGAACCTGTTGCACTACTGTACCACGTATGTAACTGGAGAAGTTGCAACACTATTTCTAATCCAGGTATGATCTGTCGTTCAGGGTCAATAACTCATCCGAGTCTGCCTAAGTCTAGCCAAACACCCACGAAATGTGACGCCCAAAACCTGAGCAAAAGCAGGGACAGGTATTATGGGAGGAGGCAGGTGGTTTAAGTCTTCCAAGGTGCGGCTGGAATAGGTTAACATTCCAAAGCATGAGGGAGTGATGGTTGATAGCCCTACTACTGCAAAGGACAGAGAATGAATGTGCAGCAAGCCATTATAGGCTAAGACATGAACCTGAACACTGGGCTCTGGTAGTATCCTCTATTATGATGGATAATGGATGATTCCACAGTATCAATCTTGTGAAACATACATGTGAAAGGGGATTTTATGTTCTTCTGTAGGACAAAGCAGGAATGTGCCAATCTTCTGTCAATGGTAAATTCATAGACTGAGTGCAGTGTAGCGGTTAGTATAACGCTATTACAGTGCCAGCGACCAAGGTTCAATTCCTGTGCTGTCTGTAAGGAGTTTGTACGTTCTCCCCGTGTCTGCGTGGGTTTCCTCCAGTTTCCTCCCACATTCCAAAGACATACAGGTTAGGAAGTTGTGGGCATGCTATGTTAGCGCTGGAAGCATGGCAACACTTGCGGGCTGCCCCCCAGATCACTATGCAAAAGATGCATTTCACTGTGTGTTTCGATGTACATCTGACTAATAAAGATAACTTATCTTATATAGCTGTACATAACACTCTGTTCTGCTAACAATCAGAGCTATGTTATAGTCTTCTGCCAAACTTTTAAGCTTTGCTATTTAGGAATGGTATCGAAAGACAGCAATTCAGAAGCGGCATGATGCTTCTCACACACTATTTACATCAGGCTTTACATCCTGTTTGTCGTCTTTTACTACTCTATGTACCAATGGTTGAAATGGCAAGAAAATAATCTGCTCACAGAGTAACAATGCATCTAAAATTAGCCAACAAAATTTTGTTTAATGCATAATCTGCCACCTTGGATAAAACAATGCAAGACAAATTTATTAAAAATAACTATTCTACAGAAAGGTGGTGTTTTTAATTAACGAAAACAAAATCTAAAAATGTTCACATTTCCAGTACTAGAACACGTTTGATGCACAGATTGGGAAGGTTTAGAGTGTACTGTAACCTGCATGGTGGGATTGTGCCGTGATTCCCTTACGCTGGTCCATTCAAAACGGTGTTCCTTTAACAAGTAACTAAATGTTTCTGAAATTTGTATATGGAAGACCTTGTGCCTTAAATTGATCACCCAGAGTAAAATTTGAAAGCCATTTTTCATATTCAACACAATTAACTGGCATCCAAAGGCTAACGTGGCCAGAACTAATGAATTCAACAACTTCAGAGCTTTCAAACATAAGTAATGCTGTGTAATAACAGAAAGTGGTCTTGGCTTATGTATATGATACTTCGATGCAGTTGGTCCAACATCATTTCTAACAAGGAAATTTACAACGGTGGTATAAATATACATAGTTTCTCCAAGTATCCAACTTTGTATCCAAGTATACAAAGAGACAATCTCTTTGTCTTTCATCTCCTGACAACCAAGAAATTGAAACAGAACTATGGGAACCAAAACAAGAGAATGTTTAACCAGGGAATGCTCACCATAATTTAAGGGAAGTGCTATGCAACCAAAATGTGCAGCAATTATATTGCACTGAGGTGAAATTCAAGTAGATGGTTCATTAATTCTTCTTCCTATTTCTGCTTCTTGTAGGTTGTTAGGCTTTTACTCTCTCAAGTTTTATAATGTGCTATCCTTTCACATAATGAGTTCCTAAACGTAAAGGCAGCAGCAGTGGACATATTCCACTTAATGCTCAGCCCAATTCTTCATAATTGCAGAAGAAGCTTTAGAGAGATGTATTTATTAATTGAAAGATCACTAAGTATTCTGCATTCCCAATAAAAATCAAAATTTCACCGCGACTTCAGGAACGTTTCAAAAGAAACACGCCAACCTACTTTCATATCTGAACATTATGTTGCAGAACATTTACACCCAGGTAACCTGCTCCACACTGATAACTCACTGAAAATAAATGTTGCCCACATTTTATTTCTGAAGTCCAAAAGGCAAATCTGATACAAGTGCATGCAGTTGTGTATTTCTGTAGTTTTGGGGGCAAATCATTACTTGCAGAGATGCAAAGCGTTCTTCCACTTCTCACACAGAGTATTTGTAACAAGTGACAATTTGCCAAATAAATGTGTGCTGTTGTAAGGAAGATTGTGGTGAATAAAGCAGTGAATGATATTTTAATTGTTTTTCCTTTAAATAAGAGAACTGCTGTTCATTCAAAAATTTGTGTCTATAGCACCTTATTGCATCTTTTCCATGAACCCTTTACTTGAAGATCACAGCCCCTTGTGTTATAACTGTTTGATGTAAAGCTTTCTTGCAAGTTCAGTGCTTACAACATAGATGTCACATCCTGAGGAAAGGGGAATCTTGTGTATTTTTCCATAATTAACGGTTGTTCACAAAACAATGAGAATGCACAATTCCTTGTTACTTTATCAGCAGTTCATTGCAGAGAGAGAAAACCAGATCAGCTCCTATCTAAAAGAGGAATTTTATCCCCATATCTAACAATTGCTTCCACCATTCTTGTTGAAACCAAAAAGCTCTCCCCACAAAAATCTTCAACCTTTCCTTCCAAACACACCTCTACAGTTTATTACAAAGTAACACAGCAGAACATCCACTGTCACATGTAAAGTTTAATCAAATCACCGAGTATCAAGGTAGTCTATTAAGAAGGAATGCTTCACTCAACATAATGAGTTGGTTTTACTTCCTGTAGGTCATGATTGCAGACTTTCAAAGGGAAGAAAAGATTTTATGGACACAAGAGGTATGATTTAAGCATAGATCCTATTTAGAAACACATTGAAACTCCACACCGATTCCAACAGGAGGATCTAATAGAAGTGGCAAGAGGGTGGTATACAGCTTTATCATAAATGGGTGTCAGAAATGAGCCATGCTTGTTACTTTATATCCTGATCAACTAATAATGTTCTGTTGCTCTTTGAATCCTCAGAAATAAATCTGATCGCCTGCGTTCAGCTTTAGATTCTACCATTCGGCCATGCTCCCTTGCACACATATCTGACCTAACTGAGTTGGGCAGATGTCAGAAGCAAAAGATTCTCATCTGACTTTCAAGTTAAGCCGAGAGACTGTCTGCTCCCTCAGACAGATCTAAAATGTCCTGTAGCACAAGGGAGATCACTCCAATCTCCAGCCAATATTTAACACTCCACTGACAGACTAAAGCAGGTTATTTGGTCTTTACCTCTTTACTGTTTGTAGGACTGTATGCAAATTGACCGTCACATTAGACTTCCTCTTTACAATAGTGACAGTGCTTTAATAGTGCTTCATTGATGGTGATGCACTTTTGGGGGAGTTCTGAAGTTGTGAAAGGTGCAACATAAATACCACTCCTTCCTATCAATGAAAGGAAAGTAAGTGAGGCTTGGCAAGACCACACAAGCGGGCAAGAGGAAGAAGATGTTGGTGAAACAGCAGGGCCAGCCAACTGCCTTCATTATGTGAAGGTCTAGACAGTGAAAGCCTCCGACATTCTCTCCAGCTAATGAGCAATGGGAAGTTAACAGAAGCTGCATGAACCCAAAGGGGCAATCGGTATCCAAAACTTTTATTTGGAGCGTTCTGCTCTGCGCTTAAGCTGTAAGCAATTTGTTCACCACAACAAATTGCACAGATTTCTGCAGTAATTAAAATCCACCAGACTTTATACAAATCCATTTCTAATGTTCAGGATTTTTGAAGCTTAAGATATTTTTAATGCCTACATATTCATTTATCGAATACTTCAATGATTTCATAACTTAAAAGAACTGAAGCTTGGCCAATTGAGAATCACTGATATGCTAAAAGAGAGCTGTTGCTTCTCCCATGCGACCCACGCACTCCTGCCAATTCAGCGAATACAATGGACTTGGAAGAATTTTTATCCTAGGATAATTGCAGCATGCAAACATTCTTTACCCTCCAACTGTACAGTACTCCATCCAAAAAAAATCACCCCTCTAAACAAAAAAAAGGCTCCATCATTTCAATAATGATTTTCCCAAAGGAATCACTTGTAATGAACACAGAGCAAAGTACCAAATAATTTAATAGAGTTCATCAAATCACGGCACAGTACCGACTTTAAGATCAGGGTTGCTATTTAAAAACAAAATTGCCAGGGTTCTAGGCTACAATGATAACAATTCTGGACCCAAACCCTGGACATTTGATGAGGGTTTATGGTTTTGACTAAGTAAACAGTCATGGGATTTTTATTTTAGAATAGTTTTTGAAATATTGGTTGACAGAATTAGGTATACTTTACCGTGCAGTCCTCGAGCATTGGACCATTAAACACCTTAATCTGAAATATGACTTCAAACTTGTTGAATATCAAATCCCAAATGATGCTTACAAAGTTCTTGACCATTGGTGGATTGAGCTGATAGATTTAAATTGAAACTGTAAGAGGGATGAAAAGATTCTTAAGTTTCCAAATGAAGTACTGTGCTTTCAACATGGAATAACTCTGTATTGATGTTTTTTTTTAAAAGCAGGCCCAATCCCTCTTGGTCGCAGTTTGATTTGGTGCCAAAACAGTAACTGCAGAGTTTTGATGCCATGCAGGGATCTGCACCATAATCAGGGAGCAGTCAGTTTATTACAGAGGTTGATATCAGAGTTGGTGACACCAAATTTCTGAATGTGTAAGTTCTGTTTTCATTTTTGTTAATACTTTTCTGACACATTCTGAGAGAAATTAAGCTCTTTAAATACAACATTTAAAATATTGGTAGGATGTTGCTTTAGAAATAACCTGTTTTTACATGTTAGGATTTCTGGATTCTGGTAGAAGAACATTTTTAAAGGCATGGTAACTCTTGCTGAAACAACTGATCTGACACTGATAATTAAATTTTACTAGCATGGAGTCTCATTCCTTAAGAATTTTATTATTATTATTATTGATTTTTTAAAATAATGAATTGTTTTTACTTTTTCTCTCTGGCTCCCTTATCTTTTTATCTAATGGCTCTCCTTCTGATCAGTCCGTTGGAAGCAGAGTGAATCTAAATCTGGCTCTCAGCAAGCAGGGACAATTTACTCAGAGACTATTTCAGGAATGGAGAAAGCACAACAGAAATTACAGCAACTTCTGCCGATATTCGCAGGGCAATTCCTCGAGACAAATGCAGTATGTGGAGCATAGTTACATGAAAATTACTGGTGCAAGATCAATCCCAGTTCAATCGCTCGGCTTGATTGACAGGGGCATCAGCCAATTTGCTCCACCTTGGCTGATTACACTGTCACCAATAAGCACTCTTTGTACTCTGGACCTGATTTGTCATTGAATTAGTTATTCTAATTTACACAGCCCGATGCAGATTCTTTACTTATTCTTGCACAGCATGTGGCATCAGTAACAAGGTCATCATTTCCTTCAAACTGCTTGCTCAGCCATTTCACTCAGCAGCTATGGGTCAGCTACATTGGTGTGGGTTTGCAGTTATATCTGGCTAGACAGACATGGACAGCAGATGTGACCCAGATGCCACTCAACAGCAAGCAGATAATCACATTTACTGATGGTTGGTTTTTAATTCCAGAATTATTTAATGAAAAGAACTTAAATTCCTCAGCTGGCGTGGTGGGCTTCGATCTCATGCATGAAGATCAACTGCCTTCGAGAGCCACACTGGCATCCATCACACTTTCAAACACTGCCGTCCACTTCACAACCATTTGCCACTCAGCACAGATTTTCCCCATAATACTGAGTCCAGCTCCCTTCATACCACGTCGATATCCCCCCCCACCCCACCCTATCCATCCGAAAACAATCCACCCCATCACCCCTTCCATACCAGCACAATTCAACCCCCACCCCCTCCATCCCAGGATAATCCATCTCCTAATTAATCAAACACATAGAGTGCAAGAAGGGAAAGACCATTCCTTGTACAAGGCTGATTCAAGAACGCACGAGTCATAGTGACGGATTCACAAAGCACAGAAACAGGCCCTTCAGCCCATTGAGTCTGTGCCAACCATCAACCACTCATCTGCACTAATCCCATTTCATTCTCCCCACATTCCTTTCAACTTCCCCCGACTCTACCACTCACCCACAGTGACCAATTAACAATTAATTGGGCAGGCATGGTAGAGTAACGGTTAGTGCAACACTATTACAGCGCCAGCGACCCAGGTTCAATTCCCGCCGTTGTCTGTAAGAAGTTTGTACGTTCTCCCCGTGTCTGCGTGGGTTTCCTCCGGGTGCTCCGGTTTCCTCCCACGTTCCAAAGACGTACGGGTTAGGAAGATGTGGGCGTGCTACATTGGCGCCGGAAGCGTGGCGACACTTGCAGGCCGCCCCCAAGAACATTCTACGCCAAAGATGCATTTCGCTGTGTGTTTCGATGTGCATGTGACTAATAAAGACCTCTGATCTCACACATCTCCGGGATGTGAGAGGAAACACATGGAGTAACAAGGAGAACATGCAAGCTCCATACAGTCAGTACTAGAGGTCAGGATTGAACCTGGGTTGCTGCGGAGCAGTCAAGCAGCAGCTCCACGACCTGCATCCCTGGACCGCCCAGGGACTTTGGGCCTTTTATCATTAAATGCTCCACAACAACTCTTTAACACCCCTGCATAGATGTCACTCAAGAAATACCCAAGTCAGAGCCTCAACTGAAGGCCACCTGTAGAGACTAAACACAGAGTACAGACTTACACCCACAGGTGGCACTATGGCTCGTTTTTCATAACTGGGCTTGGCACGTAATTTACAGTTGTTTTCATTTTTAATTCCCATTTGAAAGAAAATTAGATCCACTTCATTACACCTTTTATGCAAGTGGATTAGAGAGCAGTCCCAAAGGAGGACTAATTGGAAGAACTTTAGTTACTGCAGTGATTTTCATTCTCTGACTGCATCCGTTTAATTCATCCTGCATTATGATTGCCACAGGGGAACGGAAATCAGGCTCCCTCAGAGGAGGAGTTCTCTCTGTTGAAGAATGAAGGTCATCTCATTTTCTCCTTCATGCTCCAGTGTCCTACACACAGATGGGGTATATTTACAGGCATAGTGCGATTCTGAGAGCTTGCTTTTGAAAACAAAGTCTGCGCTGATGCTCTGAGATGTTGATAATGTATGGAGCAACAACCTAACAAAAATATCTCTTGGCTAGGGTGTGTGAAACTTGGAATCCATCTCAAGATAAAGGGTCAGCCATTTAGGACAGAGATAGGAAGACATTTCACTCAGAGAGCAGTGAATCTTTGGGCTGTGGTGGTCCAGTCGCTGAGGTTATTCACAGAATGTCAATAGATTTTTTTTGTTATTAGGGGAATCAAGGGATGTGGGGCTAATGCAGTCAAATGGCACTTAGATGAAAGATCAGTTATGATCTAATTGAATGGTGGAGCAGGCATGAGGGGCTAAAATGCCTGCACCTCCTATTTCTCAGGAGTTTATTTAATCGCATTTCATGAAACCAAATTGGAATCGGCGCAGACGTCATCTGAGGGGTGCAGAGAGGGAAGTGAGTGGGAAGTGCAGACCCATACTGTAGTGAGCGAGAGAGAGAAGGAAGGAAGACAGGAGGATGTGGACAACTCAGAGTCCCTCCTCATGGGACAAACAGCCCATCCAATGAATCAATCTTGTAAATTTTCTCTGCACTCCCTTTATGGCGAGTATAACCTTCCTTAGGAAGACCAGATCTCTACACAATACTCCAAGTGCAGTCTCACCCAAGACCCCAGTAAAACACCTTTACTCTTGAACTCAAATTCCCTTGCTCCACACGTCAACATACAGTCTGCATTCTGAATTGCTTGATAACCCTGCACATCATCTTTCAGAGATCTGTATACATGGACACCCAGGTTGCTCTGAACAACAACACCTTTCAAACTTTCCCATTTAAAATAATACTCTTTCTACTTTATTTAAAATAAAGTGATGTTCTCATATTTCCCCTCATTATATTCCATCTGCAAGGTCCTCGCCCATTTGTCTAACCTCTCAGCCTTGAAGGTTCTATGGCCACCATCCCCCATAAGTCTATGTCAGAATGTGGCCAATAATGTGTTGCCCAATCGCAATACTGATGCAGTCTGTGTCAAAACCTCAAGTGGCAACCTTATACCTCTGTCGACCCCCCAGCTCTTTATCGTGTAGCGGTTAGCGTAATGCTTTGCAGTGCCAGCGACCCGGGTTCAATTCCAGCTGCTGTCTGTAAGGAGTTTGTACGTTCTCCCCGTGACCGCATGGGTTTCCTCCGGGTGCTCTGGATTCCTCCCACATCCCAAAGACATACAGGTTAGGAAGTTGTGGGCATGCTACATTGGCGCTGGAAGCGTGGTGACACTTGTGGGCTGCCCCCAGAACACTCGACGCAAAAGATGTATTTCACTGTGTATTTTGATGTACATGTGGCTAATAAAGATATCTTATCTTATCTTATAAATGGAAACTTCCAACAACTAAATATCAGGAAAACCATAGCCAACATCTTTGATTCTTCTCATAAACCTCCTGTTCCATAACCACCGACTCCACCCCTCTCTTTGATAACTGAGGCTGGACCAGAGTTTACTTCAAAATGAACTGACGAACATGTCTTTTCTCCACTGCCAAGACTACCAGCAAGGCCCAGTAGCAAGGCAGTTAGTACTGCCGCCACACAGCTCCAAGGACTCGGATTCCACCCTGACCTCCGCTGCTATGTGTGTGGAGTTTGCACGTTCTCCCTATGACTGCACGAGTTATGCCCAGGTGCTCTGGTTTCCTTCCACATCTCAAAGATATGCAGGTCAATAGGTTAATTGGCCACTGTCAATTGACCCAAGTGTGTAGGCAAGTGGTAAAATCTGGGGGAAGAGGGAAAGAGTTGAAGAAAACGTGGGAGAATAATAAAAAATGGGATTAATGTAGGGTTCGTGCAAACAGGTGCCTGATAGTCATCGTGGATTTGGTGGACCAAAGGGCCAGTTCCATGCTGTATGGCTCCATGACTCTAATAGATTACACAGGAATAAGTGGATTTTGGGGTGCAGTTGCTTATACAGGATACTAAATGGGAAACTGGTGCTTTGAAACAGTCTTGATGTAACTCTACTCCATTCTTGTCTCTTCTTATCTGTTGTTGAAAGTATCATCCATGTTTTTGTTACATCAAGACTGCTCCAAAGCACCAGTTTCCCATTTTGTATCCTACATTAGTAACCACACTCCAAAACTGACCTGCACTGGGCCCTGTTCTCCATCACTGAGCTACAGTGACTCCTGGCCCAGCAAAACATCAGTTTTAACATCCTTCTTCCTGGTTTTCAAACCCTCTTTCTCCCTGTAATCTCTGCCAGCAGAGGTCTTGGTATGGCCTTTTCACCCCATGTCCATTGCTCCAACATTGACAGCCAGGCCTTCAAATCACCAGGTCCAAAGTAATTCCCCTCAAAGCCTCTCCCATTCTCTTACACTCTCTGCTCCTTTACAACACTCATTAGTTGTTCTAAAATATATGGTGCAGGTTCAAATAACAATGTTCCTATCAAGCATCTTTCACTGCATTAGAGGTGAATTGTTGTTGAGATACACTAGAGCACTACTCTCTAAAGAACCACACTTAACACTAAAATTGCATTCACAAAATCCACAAAGTTTTCCTGCATTAATATTAAATGTACATTAAAAGTGATTAAATCATGAACTCTAATAAGAGCAGTACAGTAACTGGAATGTATTGCATTAATAATTTAATTCTACAATAACTTGATAGAACTCACATATAAAACATACTCCAGTACATTTTCTTTTCTGTTTTATGTCTTGTTTTGTCTATGAAAATTAAAGTTTGAAGCCTTCTAACCATCATTTAAGCATATCTCACAATGCAGGTCCAAGAAATGTAATTGCAGTACTTTTTGACTGTAACACTTTATAATATCATTTTAAAAAGTCATTCAGAGGTAGAACACACTCTGCAGACATTTCTTTTTAAAAATCACAGCAAACTGCAGAAGTAGATCGCCACTGTGCCTATTTTTCTTTTTTGCATTTGATCTCTGCCTCCAAAAATGTAACATTAATGCAGGGAATCTGGGTGAGTTGTGCGAAGATGGGGCCTTGTAGACAGCTTCCCTGAACAGTTAATACTAGAATCATGGGAACCTGGGTGCTCTGAAACAAGTCACTTCAGTCCAAAGAATGGTTCAATGTTTAAGAATAAGTAGTAATAAAAATACAGAATTTGCTGCTTTCTTACATGAGTGATAGAGAAATGGGGGGCTATGTGGGAGGGAAGGATGAGATAGATCTTAGAGCAGGATAAAATGTCGGCAAAACATTGTGGGCCGAAGGGCCTGTACTGTGCTGTAGTGGTCTATGTTCTATTCTTCCTCATCTTTCTGAATACTGGAGGCTTCCTTTGTTTAATCTTCCAAAACACCAGGAGTTTGCAGGAACCCTTAACTCAATCCATTCCAGGGCTTCTAAACAGTGGATTTCCTTCTTTCCTTCATCTCTCCTTCCTTGTACAATACTCAAGCCACCAAAAATCCAAGGCTGGATTTAGCTAAACCAGCCACCGTTTTATTCTCTTGACCCCTGGTGAAACTTTGAACAATGACATTTCTCTGTAAATGCATTTAACACAATATAACCAAGGAAATTTCAAAAAAAGACATGTTTCAAACATTTACTGCTTTACAGAGCAGTCTGGTTAACATTCAGTCATTTGAATTTGTCTAGAACACTGCAAGCATGCCTTTCATGCGGGCAACAGCCTTTGCCTGGCACTGTTATAAAGGGCAGCACAAGGACACAGTTAGTAGGTCACAGATCCAGTGACCTGAGTTCCGACTTGACCTCAGGTGTTGTCTGTGTGGAGTTTGCACGTTCTCCCTGTGACTGCATGGGTCTCCTCGAGGTGTTCCCGTTTCCTCCCACATCACCAAGAGGGGATAGGTTAATTGGCCACTCTAAAGCTCAGTGACTGAACTTTGGGGGGAACTGACAAGAACGTGGGGAGAATAGAATGGGATTAGTGTAAGTGGGTGCCTGATGGTCAGTGTGGACTTGGTAGGATGAAGGGTCTGTTTCTGTGTCACGTGACACTACTGTGATCAATGTTTCTCAAGAAAGATCACATCTAACGAGCAGCTTCTCAGTCTCTGAGAAGCTTCTGAGCCCCTTCTTAATTTCAATTATTTACTCCCATCATTGACTTGTTCCCAAAACTAAAACTCATTGGATTAAACAAACAATGGCAGCACACAAATGAAATAAGCTAAGGGACATAACATAAGGTTGCCCAGAGCCTCGAAGTTGCCCAGTCTGTTTAAAGAACACACCACAAAGTGACCTCAGTATGACAAGGCATGTATAGTGGTCACTCCTTCCATAACATCCACAGGCACTGGCTAATTAGGCAATGACAAGATGAAGTAGTGGAAGCTTTAGAGAGGGTGCAGAGGAGATTTGCCAGGATGCTGCCTGGATTGGAGAGCATGTCTTATGAGGATAGGTTGAGTGAGCTGGTGCTTTTCTCTTTGGAGAGAGGGAGGATGAGAGGTGACTTGATTGAGGTGTACAAGATGATAAGAGGCATAGATTGAGTGGACAGTCAGAGACTTTTCCCCAGGGCGGAAATGGCTAACACAGGGGGGCATAATTTTAAGGTGATTTGAGGAAGGTATAAGGGGGATGTCAGAGGTAAGCTTTTTCCCCCACACAGAGAGTGGTGGGTGCGTGGAACGCACTGACAGCAGAGGTTGTGGGGGCAGATACATTAGGGACATTTAAGAGACTCTTAGATAGCCCTCTATTTTTCTATCATTCATGTGGCTATGTGGGAGGGAAGGGTTAGATAGATATTAGAGCAGGATAAAATGTCGACACAACATCGTGGGCCTAAGGGCCTGTACTGTGCTGTAGTGTTCTATGTAGTCTTCTTTCATGTTGGTCCCCTTGTCTCAGACATACTGTTGTTTAGGATTCAATTTGATCATGGTGGTGCTAATGCGTCAAATTCAGTGACGACCAATGAAGTCCCTCAGCATAGATTCTGAGCCACTCTCAACAACACTTCCAAGTGATATCATTTAAAAGCCGGGGGGTGGGGGGGTGTGGGTGGGGGGGGGGGGGGCGCGGGTGCGACCATCCACAAGTCTGCTGATGTCTGGTCTGATGCTGTGAGATTTCATGGGGTCCAGAGACGAGGCAGAGGATCACCAAGGTTCTTCCTCCTGACTATGTACCACCCTACGACCCGCCAGTTAGATGGGATGAGTTCAGGAATTGGACAGGACAGAGGACTCTGTGACGCCAGGTACAGGGAATGATTTCCTGTGACTGAATGATGTTCTGTGCTTAGCTACTCTGTGGGATCACATTCACAATGATGGCACAAGTTCCATTTATTAATGAGGAGGGCATTGCAGAACTGACTGGACTAAGTTCATCATTGGCATTTTCAGATCCACTGCACAGGTCGATGCAGAATATACTCCGATAGCAGGCTTGACACATCTGAGTGACTCGTTAGGTAGTTTCAAGGTGTTGCATTTTGGCAGATTTCCTTCCTTAAAGGTCATCAGTTAACCAGATTGTGTTTTTACAACAATCTGGTGGTTTTAATTGTCACCATTAAAGAAAGTAGCTTTTTTATTCCAGATTTATTTAATTAACTTAAATTAAATTCCTCAACTGCTGTGCTGGGATGTGAACCATTCTCTGGATCATTAGTCCAGGCCTCTGAACTACTCGTCCACTAACATAACATCACAAATAATTCATTCATGGATATGTCACATTCTGTCCCTGCACTGAACAGGGAATTAAACTATTTTCTTTCCAACATCGACAGGGAATTTGTTCAGTAGGTACTGAGAGGATTAACGGGAAATATAAACTAAATGTAAAATATCCACTGGGAACTGGTCTATTCACTTCCACTCCGTTTAATCTGAGTTGTTATGCTGCCTCAAATTTCATTCTGTCCTGCTCATTTTCCTCCCACTATATCTGCTACATTCCCAGAGGGATTGGAGAAAAGCATGTTTTAATAAAAATCTTTTAAGGAGAAATATTCTGGTTCGTTTTCTGCAGATTGTTTTCAAGATGTGCAATTCTATTCAGGAGTAAGTGAGCATCAATGTTTAATGTCAGCATTTAGCAGTAGGTATTAATATTAATTAGCTGTTCGGAAGATTGCAAAACGTAGGCACTTTATGTAAATCCATCCATGTCAGATCTCAACACCATTCAAATTACCATGACCTTTTCTGGAAATAGAAATTTGCATACTTCTATATAACAAGTGTTTCTCAGGATTTGAAACATGCAGTGGGAGGAAGCAAGCCAATAGCATTAAAGTGTTTTAATTGAATGGCCCCTTGTACCAGTCAGAGAACCATGACATTTGTGTACTATGGACAGATCTGGGAATAGGACTCTGAGTTTTAAATCATGGATTGTCCTGGAGTGAAGAGCGACCTCCGATTTTTCTTTCTGCACTACCAACCATCTCTTTACACCTTTATCCCCTGTCCACTCACCTCTAACAATATTGTGGTTCATTGAAAGACTTATTATCACCAAGAGAGGACAACCCACGTCTGTGGCCTCTGATAAGGTGAAGGTCTTTGATTCAACTCTGAGCTGAACATCCAACATCATAACATCACAAAGAATGCCCATTTCTTCTTCTGTCCTTTCATCTCTACTCAGCCTGTCAGTCAATGAATCCCTTAGATTGTGGTATTCTTAAAATATTTAGACTTCTCACAATCTTGTGAAAATAAAAGCTAATCCAATGCAATTGCCTGAGTCGCACTCTTTACCAACTTCCTTTTACTCATTGCCTATAATAGCATTCCATCTTTCAATACCTTATATTTTAAGTTCTGTTCCACAAGTTTAAACTTTTTTCTGGCCCTGTCCTTCCTCTTCTTCGTATTCATATCCTGAACAATTCTGCCCCTGGTCTTTTGCACATACTCGTCATCTGTGCTAACTCCTATCCAAACTCCACACAGTGAAACTCTGGAGCTATGTGGTAAGACACCAAACTAATATCCAGAGGCCAGCATTACTGATCTGGGTGTATAAGTTTGTATTTCACTATAGCAACTGGGAAACCTTCACCACTCTGTTTCCACATCAAATCCTCAATAAATGCCATTTTGAATCCAATCCTTTCTTCACTACCCTAAATATCTCCTTCCTTTCTTCAGATATAATTTCAGATACCAATTTCAATAAACTATGCTGGAAATACATATTCCTTTAATAGCCATACCATGATTAATTAAGCAAGTTTGCAAAAATCAAATTCATCACTAATCCTCGGGTATTTTATTGGTGAAACTTCTGAGAATATTTTTCCCTGTCTTGAAGTGCTAAATTAATGGAATCTTAGCTCTGATAATGAGTCGAGGAGCTGGATTTCAGGGTGAGGACAAGCTCAGCCAGGTGGAGGAGAGTGTTAGCGGAAGGGGGCTGGTTCTGTCTCTGGTCTTCTAGGGCGAGGACAAGTTCGGCCAGGCGGAGCTCTGATAATCCATCCTCCCTTTCCCTCACTCCGGAGTCTGGTACCAGAATCTCTCGATGTTCCCGCGATTCTGCATTGCAATTGGATCCGCTTCTGATTGCATTGTACCAGATTAATTCAGCACATTCACCAGAATATTAACAAGGCTCTGAAGGTTAGACACTGAGGACAGATTCCATAAACTAGCCACATATTCCATGCTGATACCACTTTGAAGGTCAAGGAGTGATCTGACTGATGATCTTGGGATTTTGAAAAGAACTGGTAGAACAGATAGATTGCTATAGAATCCAGGATAAGAGAATCACCCTAAAATCAGGAGAGAAATTAGGAAATATTCCTTCATGCAGAAGGTTAGAATTCTATCTCACAAGAAATAGTAGATGGCAGCTCACTAAATACTTCTAAATCTTAGATTGTATGAATGTTGCAAGACATGGACATAGAGCTGACATGCCTGTACAGAAGTGAGATACACGTCCAACACTGGATGGTGGAGTAGGCTTGGGGAGTTGATGCCTAATCTTATGTCTCTGTGATGCCTGCATATTAATTTCTGCTTTCGTTTTGGCCTGCTACCAACTTCTCTAGCCTCAAGTTTCTCTGCGATTGTTGAATGTTTTCAACATATTCTCATTATAATCAATCTATTCAACAGTGCTCTTTTCCCCGGGTAGTTCAATAGCCAGCTCTTTGAAGATAAGGCATTAAATCATCTGGCCAATACTTATCCATCAGCTGAATCACTAAAGCAGATTATCTCCTCATTTATCTAAATGCTGTACAGGCAATCCTGCTGAGCACAAATCCTACATAATAACAGCCACTACACTTCAAAAACACTTGTAAAATGCTTTGGGCTGTCTTGAAGTTGCAAAACACCCAAGTTCTTCCTAAAGTGTATTTGTTTTACTTTTTTTTTGTCATCACGCTCATTTCACACAAAGCAACTGAACAAACCCACCTTGACTCTATGGAAACGAACCACATCACCAATTTTGTAGATTTTGGGAAGTAGATCAGCATTCCCGTTGAAAATCACACAATGGAGCTTTCCTTCCGAAGGGTCCACGATGGTGACTGTAGTACAGTAATCTGCAAAAGTGTAATCGCACTCAGTTAAAAGGGAAATATGGAATATTTCTTTATGTTATATTATTGAAGTTAAACTGAGCAAGAAATCCTACTTTTTTTGGTCAGGGGGTTCATAAAACGCATGCTGCTCTCGTGTGGACAAGATGATTGTGCACCTCTTTGTGGACTGTGCTTTTAACAAGAAGGTCCAGAAAAGGATGCGTGGGTTCTTGTTCTAGTTTGTCCCCATCAACTGAGTAACAGAGGACTCTCTGATCTATGGATCATTCTCATGGACACACATCAATACCAACACTGAGTGCTGCTAATAGATCATCAACTTGGTGAAAGACGTACTTTGGTTCGCCCGAAACTTGCTGGTCTTCAGTGCAACGAAACGTCCAGAAATGAATGTCACTGACTGGCACATTCCAGGCTGCAGGAGTACATGCTCTGGGACGTACTGAAGCTCGGTGTAGCCAACGGAAAGGATTTGTGGAGAAGGACTGGACTCTGAGGGGCTGGGTCCTGCTTAAAAGCCTCTCAAATACTTGTTCAAAGAGGCCACGTAAGTGGCATTGGTGCCTTGTAAGTAGAATGTACTGATTTGATGGCACAATGAATGTATTGATTTGATAAGACTATGAACAGAAAATAAGACTCGAACTGATTGTGTCCATTTCATGCATTTTTTTTGTGAGTAAAGTTTATTTTCGAAAGAAAAGCGATAAAATTGGGACAAAACCTTAAAATGAGATGAGTGATCATGCAGAAGGTGGTCACTCCACGTGGAGAGTCATGGAAATCTGCAAACATCTCTTTCCCCAAGTTTGGATCACCAGGAGATTTTATAACTGCAGTTACAGGTTTTTGTGGGATAAGGTAAAAAGATCAGAGGAGCAAGTCAGGCAGACAGAGTTAAGAGTTGCTGTGGTGAGTAATACGAGCACGGGAGTGGGAAGTCTCATTTGCCGTGGTAAGGATCACAAGAGCGGGAAGCAGTTTAAAAAGGCAGCTCGTTTTTCTAGTTCTTGTTGCTGTGGTGAGTTGATAAGCCTGTTGATTAGCTAATTGGACAATTAGGCAGGAGCTGCCAATAAAAAGAAGTTAGGGTCAAGTGGAGCAGTCATTGTGTGAGTGGACAGCGTTAGAGTGCGGAATTGAGGCAGAGCAGGTGAGCGGAGGCCTCTGGGAGGTTCTTTCTCTTTCTTTGTTATTTGTTATTTTCTTTGTATAGAACAGTCAGGGCAGAAGTGTGCTCCTCCTGTAGGATGTGGGAAGTCAGGGAGACCTCCAGTGTCCCTGATGACTACACCTGCAGGAAGTGCGTCCAGCTGCAGCTCCTTACAGACCGCATTAGGGAGCTGGAGCTGGAGCTGCAGCTGGATGAACTCTGGATTATTCGGGAAGCTGAGGAGATGATAGATGGGAGTTACCAGGAGGCAGTTACATCTAGGGTGTGGGATGTAGGTAGTTGGATGACCATTGGGTGACCGAACGGGAGGGAGAAAAGGAATAGACAGTCAGTACAGGATACCCTGGTGACCATTTCCCTTGATAATAGGGGTATCATTTTGGGTACTGTTTGGTGGGGGGGGGGGTAAGCGGTGGGGAATGAATCACCGGAGGGGAGCCACAGCAGCCGGGTCTCTGGCACGGAGTCTAGCTCGGTGGCTTAGAAGGAAGTTGGGGGGAAGAGTGATAGGGGATTCATTGGTTAGGGGAACAGACAGGAGATTCTGTGGACAAGATAGAGACTCCCGGATGGTATGTTGTCTCCCAGGTGCCAGGGTCAGAGACATCTTGGATCAAGTGCACAATATTCTTAAGGGTGAGGGTGAGCAGCCAGAAGTCATGGTACACATTGGCACCAAAGACATTGGTAAGATAAAAGGATGAGGTCCTGAACAGCGAGTTTTGGGAGTTACAAAGGAAGCTAAAAAGCAGGAGCTGAAGGGTAGTAACCACTGGCGTGTGGCCAGGGAGGGAAAGAATCGGAGGATAAGGCACATAAGTGAGTGGCTGAAGAGTTGGGCAGGGGTTCAGATTTGTGGATCATTGGGGTCTCTTCTGGGGTAGATATGACCTGTACACCTGGGACAGGTAACACCTGAACTCGGGAGGGACCAATGTCCTTGCCGGCAAGTTTGCTAGAGCTATTTGGGAGGGTTTAAACTAGGTTGGCAGGGGGATGGGAACTGGAGTGTTAAATTAGAAGATGGATCAGTTGGCGTAGAAGTAGATGCAATGTGTGCAGAGAATGTGAGGAAGGATAGGCAGGGGACGGGGCGTAAATGCAGTCAGTTAGATGGGTTGAAACGTGTTTACTTCAATGCGAAAAGTGTTAAGAATAAGGGTGATGAACTTAGAGCATGGATCAGTACGTGGTATTAGGACGTTGTGGCCATTACAGAGACTTGGCTGTCACAAGGGCAGGAGTGGCTGCTTGAGGTTCAGGGGTTTAGATTTTTCAAAAGAGATAGGGGGTGAGGTAGAAGGGGTGGGAGGGTGGCATTGCTAATTAGTGACAGTATCACAGCTGTAGGAAGGGAGGACATCATAGAGGGATCATCCATTGAGTCAGTGTGGGTGGAAGTCAGAAACAGGAAGGGAGCGATCACTTCAGTGGGAATATTCTATAGGCCCCCAAATAGCCACCGGGACACTGAGGAGCAGATAAGTAGGCAGATTTTGGAAAGGTGCAAAAATAACAGGGTTGTTGTCATGGGTGACTTCAACTTCCCTAATATTGATTGGCACCTCCTTAGTGCAAAGGTTTAGATGGGGCAGAATTTGTTAGGTGTACAGGAAGGATTCCTGACACAGTATGTAGACAGGCTGACTAGAAGAGAGGCCATGCTGGATCTGGTACTAGGCGATGAACCTGGTCAGGTAACAGATCTCCCGGTGGGCGAGCATTTTGGGGATAGTGATGTCAACTCCCTGACCATGGACAGGACAGGAGCAGACATTATGGGAAAGTAATGGGGAGAGCAAATTATGATGGTATTAGGCAGGAACTTGGGAGTGTAAATTGGGAACAGATTTTCTCTGGTAAATGCACTGCAGAAATGTGAAGTTTGTTTAGGGATCACTTACATGGGGTTCTAGATAGGTTTGTCCCACTGAGACAAGGAAAGGATGGTTGGGTGAAGCAACCATGGTTAACAAGAGAGGTGGAAGCTTATTTAAGGTTAAGGAAGCAAAAATCTGGTCAGGTCTCTTGAGAGTTATAAGGTAGCCATGAAGAAACTTAAGAAGGGACTTGGGAGAGCAAGAAGGGAACATGAGAAGGCCTTGTCAAGTAGGGTTAAAGAAAACCCAAAGGCATTCTACACTTATGTGAGGAACAAGAGAATGACTAGGGTGAGGGTAGGACCGCTCAGGGATTGGCGGGGGGGGGGGGGGGGGGGGGGTAGGTGGGCAATGTGTCTGGAGGCGCCTGAATGAATATTTTGCTTCTGTGTTCACCGAGGTGAGGGACTTAGATGAAGGGGAGGTTAGCGTAGAACAGGTAAATGTGTTGGAGCATGTTGAGATTCAGAAAGAAGCAGTGTTGGAGCTACTAAAAAGCATTAGGATAGATAAGTCCGCAGGGTCGGACAGGATATACCCCAGGTTACTATGGGAAGCGAGGGAAGAGATTGCTGGAACGTTAACAACGATCTTTGCGTCCTCCCTGGCCACAGGAGCGGTACCGGAGGATTGGAGGATGGCAAATGTTGTTCCATTGTTCAAGAAAGGTAAAAGGGATAATCCTGGGAATTATAGACCAGTTAGTCTTATGTCAGTGGTGGGCAAACTATTGGAGAGGATTCTTAGGGACAAGATTTATGAGCATTTGGAGATGCATAATCTTATAAGGGATAGTCAATATGGCTTTGTGAAGGGCAGGTTGTGCCTCAAGAGCCTAATAGAGTTTTTCAAGGAAGTGACAAGACAGATTGATGAAGGTAGAGTGGTGGATGTGATATATATGGATCTTAGCATGGTGTTTGACAAGGTTCCCCACGGTAGGCTCATCCAGAAGGTCATGAGGTATGGGATCCACAGAAAATTGGCTGTGTGGGTTTGGAATTGGCTTGCCCACAGAAGGCAGAGGGTGGTTGTAGAAGGGGAGCATTTGACCTGGTGGTCAGTGACTAGTGGTGTTCCACAGGGATCTGTTCTGGGACCCCTGCTCTTTGTGATTTTTATAAATGACTTGCATGAAGAAGTGGAAAGGTAGGTTGATACGTTTACAGATGACAAAGGTTGGTGGTGTAGTAGATAGTGCAGAAGGTTGTCGTAGGTTGCAACGGGATTTAGACAGGATGCAGAGCTGGGCAGAGAAGTGGCAGATGGAGTTCAATCCGGAGAAGTGTGAAGTGATACACTTTGGAAGATTTAATTTGAAGGCAGTGTATATGGTTAATGACAGGATTCTTAGCAGTGTGGAGGAATAGAGGATCTTGGGGTTCTAGTACATAGATTCCCCAAAGTTGGCACGCAAGTTGATAGGGTGGTTAAAAAGGCATATGGTGTGCTGGCCTTCATTAGCCGGGGGATTGAGTTCAAGAGCAGAGAAGTAATGTTGCAGCTCTGTAAGACCCTGGTTAGACCACATCTGCAATACTGTGTTCAGTTCTGGTCACCACATTATAGGAAATATAGGAAGGATGGGGAATCTTTGGAGAGAGTGCAGAGGAGATTTACAAGAATGCTGCCTGGATTGGAGAATGTGTCTTATGAGGAGAGGCTGAGCAAGTTCAGGCTTCTCTCCTTGGAGAGATAGAGGATAAGAAGAGACGATAGAGGTATATAAGATTATGAGAGGCATAGACAGAGTGGACAGTCAGCAGCTTTTCCCCAGGGCGGTAATGGCCAATACTAGAGGTCACCTGTTTAAGGTGAATGGAGGAAAGTTCAGGGGGGATGTCAGAGGTAGGTTTTTTTTTAAACACAGAGGGTGATGGGTGCCTGAAATGCACTACTGGGGGTGGGGGGGGGGCCGATACGATAGGGTAATTTAAGAGACTCTTAGATAGGCATGTGGATGTAAGAAAAATAGAGGGTTTTTGGAGGTGAAGGAGAGAGGGGAATAGATTGAATGAGGATAAGGTTTATATAGGTCGGCACAACATCATGGGCCAGAGGGCCCATTGTGTGCTGTACTGTTCTATTTACAAGTTAAATGAGTGACAGAGTTGGCTCAAGATGCCAAATAGTCCAACGCCATCCCTATGTTTCCAACTGTGTATTCAAACAAGACTTCAATTCTCAAAGCTGCCAGAAGTTCAAATCTACACACAGACTCTGAATGAAAATGGGGCTCAGACAGCTATCAATGGACACACATACTCACCTATAAAAGCACTAACAATTAATTTTAGATCAATTAGATTTTGCTGTATGTAAGACACGATTTTAAACCAAACTGAGGAGTGATGGTGGGTGTGAAGAAAGATGGGTCTGTTTTGCTCAAAAGCTCTTTATGACATTGAAAACTAAATTAACCAAGTTTCTCCACCTTCCACCCAACCTTTCAGTCCATCATCTTCCAACTTCCTTCTCTGCCATCCTGGCACAATGAAATCCCAAACATCAGGACTTGAAACGTGATAGCTGCCTCACTCTCCCTCAAAATTACCAGTAAATACCAGGCAATGCCAAGCACCAAACTCTTCTACATTTGAAGCATGAATGCCTACTTCTATGGAAAAAAAATCCCACAGAAAAGAAGATGGAATTTCAGCTTCAACCTTTTGTGCTACGTAATTAGTCAAAATGCCTGCCTGTTACGAGAATCTGGTGGTTTACGTCATTAAAATTCTCAGGCACAAGACTTATTTCACTCTTTCATGAGACTGGGACATGATAAGACTAGGATTTATTGCAAGAAAATAACTGCCCTTGAACCTGCTGGACCAGTCAGGAAATTGAGATGTCACTGAAGCACCAACAATATTGCTGCAAGCCACACTTAAGTCAGATCAAGATGTCAAATTTCCTTCCAAACTGGATATTAGCAAACACTATTTCACTTTATCACAATCTAGTAATTTCATGGTCACCACTACTGATAGTGGTAATATATTACAGATTTACTTTAGCTTAATGAAATTAAATTACATGGTAGGATTTGAACTTGTCTCTCTAGATCAATCATCCAGGCTTCTACATTCCTAGTACAGGTTGAAACTCTTTAGTCCTGTATCCTTGGGACCTGACTGGTGTTGGACCACAGAAAATCTGGACCACAGAAATTTCCCCCTCATCATCTTCCTCTGAGCAGGAGAACTGTTTAAGTACAGACACTCACGAGGTCAAGTAAGGGTTCCAAGAATTGTCCTCAACCCAAAGTTTCTGTAAGTTGGAAATGCTGTCAGCTGAGATGGCAGAAGTTGCACTGGTAAGTTAAGTAGCTACAGGTTAGTATAGATCTTAGTTAAATCTTACTTAGAATTCATTAATTAATACAGATCTGTACTACAGATTCAAAACATGCCGGGCCACAGGAATTGCATTATCACAGAATGCCACACTAGAGAGTTTCAACCTGTATAGTAATCCTACCACAATCCCATTGCATATGGCAAATACCAAGTGCTATTAAATGAATAATTGTGAGACTGATCTGCTGTTATGCTAACTTACGTAACAATACATCTAGTGGTAGATTTAAGAATATTTTAGTTTTAAAGTCACAGGCTGGAAGTTAAACCATTCAACTTCCATTTTTAAATACTTTTTTCTGTAAGCAACACAAGCAGTGTAATCATAAAGCTAAGAATCCATGCTACAATTTATAAATGGCAAGTACTGTGGTGAACTGTGGCAACAGCAAGCCTATGTGATCTTGAGAATATGAGAGTTTCTTGAAGACTTTTATATCATCACCTGTGTAGTTGGTTAAAAATATATTTCACATTTCCAGGTAAGTCACGAAGTGCCTGTCTATGCATCCATCTAACACAGAATCCTGGTCAGATCATATCCGTAAATACTGGTGGTGGCAAGTGTCTTTTGGAAGCACTATGGATAATCCAGATGGGGATTTCTTCTTCTTGAATGGTTTAAGAATGACCTCAAGGACTAAAGGGTTGAAACATGACAATCACTGGCCAATAATTGCCAAGGGAGTACAGGCTTTTCCTTGTGTTTGTGGTGGGTTGTGAAGGATTGGCTTTTTTGGAAATGGTAAGGTAGTAATATACAGGCCAGAGCTGATAAAGTTTGACTCATACATTCAAACGGACTAAAGATGTCTTATACATGGCTAACCTAAGTGTATATGTATTCTTACAACAATCTGAGAACAAGCTGAGATTGTAGAGAGCTCTACTTCCCATCTGGGCATCAAGCCCAGATCAAACAAGGACTAGGAGACAAATAAAGCTCTAAGTGGCTTGGTTTACATTACTAGTTTTACTAAGTATTGCTTTCAATTCCACAATTTCTTTCCTCCTTTTCTTCCCTTTTCTCAGCCCATTGGTTCACCCTTTCCAAGATTAAATATTTAGCAGAAGACTTGCTCCCAGGTCTTTTCTAGTGCAAGTGATCCTCCAAACAATCCTGCTACCAGGAAATCTCCTCAAAGTTACTCACACTATCAGCTCTCCTGCCTAACGTGAATGTGAACAATCAATGATACAGTACAACATAGTGGTGCACCAATGAATGAGATTAGCATTCCAATTTGCCAATTCAACTGTTGTGTTGTGAAGGGTCATGGCTGTCACGTGACACCATTGATCACACGGTCGAAAGCCACACCACTGTCAATCAAGGTCTGGCCCCACCCATCCATTGACATACACACTTGACCATTGACCTTTGTAAAACACCTTTGTACCTGGCCCTGAGTGATTGGCTTGTTTGAATTACCTGGGCTGGCTCCACCCCCAGACCTCCAGCACTATAAAGAGTGCCACATGTGCTTGGCTCTCCCTCCTTATCTTCTCCGAGGGATGTTGAGGTAAGCTGTGCACTGCTTAATAGAAGTTATTTAAGGATCCCTGGGATCATAGAGCTGATGCTTGCGCTGAGTCAAGGAGGGTAACAGGTGTCGTATTGTTTCTTCCTTGATTTGTTTGTACCCAGTTTGTTGTGTGTGTTTCTGTGTATCGCACCCTTGTCGCAATTTCCCCCCGCCACGTTCGCAATCACCCGTGTGTGTTGCCCCCCGTTATCCTGTCCTGCGTTTGTCTTTTATAAATAAATCATTTTAACTCCAAAGACTGTGTCTGGAGTCCTTGCCCTTTGAGACCTTTCGAACTTGTCTTACAACAACTGTGCATTGAAAACATTACTTCCAAGAAATTCAAGTTTAATACACAATACTAAGCTACAAAGACTCCTTAGTCCATGCCAAATTTGGATTTTCAACAGGGACGCTTGACAGAATTGGTGCATTAAAATACAAGTGTTTCGCATTGTCAACAAGCAAATTCCACAGGAATAGGGGAACATCAAAGTTAAAAAATGAGTGCGAGTTTGCAACTTCCGGAATGTACGTTTCAAAAGCACTTGATGTACTTGCTCCCAATAGACCAATGAAAGCAGGTCCCAGAATAAATTAATTTCCACTTTGTGAAGAAAAACAGCAGGAAGTCATTAGATTAACCTTTTGAATTTTAATGCCTGGGGTTTTTGTGTCTACTTCTAAATGACAACTTAACATAATAGCACTTATTCTCCTGTGCTAACCACTTGCTGGTTGACATATGTATCCACTATCACATCAGACATCAGAGCTCCTGGGAACAATTATGAACACAACTTCATGTATTAGGCACCTATGTTTCTGAATCAAAATAGTATATCTCAGCTTTAAATCCAGAACATCTCACAGGCAACAGTATTTGGCTAATTTTATGGGGCTCAACATCCTAGGACAACATTTCAAGAGGCTGTGGGCATAGTGCTGCAGAAGGTGCACCTGTTTATCTAATGGATATTTACAAGAGCAAGGTTCCGTGCCTTGAGACTCTATGACTCAAAGGTTCATATAAATATTTACAGAATTACTCAGTTGTATTGAACTTATTTATGTTCCACTTCATTTTCAGAGCTGGCTCTTTCAATTTGTGGAGAGCTGTCCTGCCTAACATTATGGCACATTTAACATATGCCTGAAGAAAGACGTGGGCCACAATTTAAACTCTCAAGGACTCTGACAGTGCAGCACTCCATCTGCCTGGATCATTTGCTTATCTCTGATGCGGAGACTACCACCAAAGACTCTTAAAATAAAGCTAATAGCCCACTTGTGACCCCTCCTCGAAAATCTGAATGAATGATCGCACCCAAGGTAAGTTTCCCTCCTGTGGATGCTAACTAACCCTACTGTATACTTCCTGCATTTTCAGCTTGATCTTAGATTCTTAACATAGACGGGTTTCCATTGCATCTCTACTGTTGAATATTGTTTAGATTATAATGAGACAAATAATTGTCACTGCATAGGTATGGAGATGAAAGGGATCTTTCTTCGGGGGGGGGGGAGAAATTGACAAAAATTATATCAAGCACATGACAACATGCAAATCAGTTTACCTTCAGTCTACTCTTCGTAAATCTGTGATACTCTGTAAAATGTTGTCAATGGTATACTGAGCAGCACTTACATATCATGATGAGTTTGGGTTTCTTTAGGACCACTTGGCTCCAGACAGCTTTGGTCCAAATACAGACCAAAGAGCTGAACTGCAGAGGTGACTTGACATCAAGGCAGTATTTGACCTAAGGTGACATCTAGGAACTCAGATAGAAACTGAAGTCAATAGGAACCAAAAGAAACAATTCCAACTGATTTGAAGTCATACCTGGCACAACAGAATGTGGTGACAACTGTTGGAGGTTGGTCAATCATCACAGCTCCAAGGCAGGAGCTCTTCAGGGCAGTATCCTTGGCACAATTATCTTCAGTTGTTTCATCATGAACTAGGAATGTTCAGTGATTAACGCAGAATATTCAATTCCCTTCACCACTCTTCAAAGGCTGATGAATGGCAAATAACATTCACACCACATTGGTGTCACACTAAACCACTTCCAACAAGAGGGAACCATAGTCATGGAATAATACAGCATCAAAACAGGCCTTCAGCCCAACTTGTCCATGCCAACCAAGATGCCCATCCAAACTAGTCCCATTTGCCTGTGTTTGGCCCATATCAGTCTAAACCTTAACTTTACCTTCTTTCCATTTAATCTGTTATTGTTTCTAAAATGTATAACGCACACAAATTTGATTTATTTCTTATTCACCTCTCATTGTCTGCTCTGGAAATGTGTACAGTTTCTTTGGCTGAAAGTCAAATACATCAGCTGTTCTGAAGCCCAGATACTGAAAGCTGACCCAGCTTTGACACAAAGCACAACCAGGTCAAAACTCTGTCAGAATAAAAGTGGCTATCAAAAAGCAAATAGACTCACCAGTGACTTCTTGGGCTCTTAAATTCATCCATAACATCTCAAACGTTACATTATAATGGACAGGGAAGTGTAAGAAATGTTGTGCATTTTTTGGAAATGTTAAAATGCAAGTCTGAGTTGCGCTATACGGCCACTAGCTTCCTACGTTGAGTCTAATGACAGCTTTTCAATTGATTTGGCAGTTGGCCAAGACCAGCACTTTTCACATGGTGTGCAGTGTGCTGCCTGTCTAATTTCTTTCCTTCTCTATTGAAATGAGCACATAAACATTGGCATAAAGAGGGGCATGATTGCCCTCAAAAGTATATAGCTAATTAACCATAGCATTTAAAAGCCAGATTAAAGCAGGGTATTTTAATGAAGTATTTTTAATGTTCCCATTCTGGAGAATCTTTCCTACCCCACACCCCCTTCATCTATCAAATAGACTGACTGGTGTGGTTGAAAACAAAACCAGTTTGCTACCCTTAAACAAAAAAAAATATGCTGTCTAAATGAAAAAATGCTCATCAAAAATCGATTTTAATCTGAGTTGGTAGAAACAACAAATGTAACTTGGCAATAGGTAGTCTCCGGATGTATATCCGGATTAGATATCTGTTATCAGCTTTGACCTGACAAAGAGGTCCTGAACAATATGCCATGGATTTTACTAACACAGCAAAGATCCACAAAGCCAAGTTTGCTGATGAAACATAGTTTGGTGGCATGCTAAATTACGTAGGAAGGAGAAGAAAATACAAAGAAATATTGATGGAGTAAATGGGCAAAACTGTGATGTACAGATTTAAACATATAAAGGTGAGACCTTCCATTTTAGAGGACTGTTTTTTTTGACTGTTCTCTAAATGGTGAAAAACAAGAGATTTAGGATTTAACAACATAGTGTGCTAAAATGGGATTAAGGTTCAAATTCAAGGAGCAATTTTAATCCTAATGAAAATAAAGTGAGCAGGCAGTTAAAATCAGCCAGGTTACTTTCCCATTTAGGACTTTCAAAACAAAGTTTCCTCAGACTATTGAGTAATTAAACCATATGCCCAAAACTGGTACAGTCCTCCTTTAAATTTGTAGATCAGGTTTTAATAAACCACCCCACCACTGACAGTATCTACAGGAGGCGGTGCCTCAGGAAGATGGCTTCTATCACCAAGGAACCCCACCATCCGAGTCATGTCCTCTTCTCACTGCTACCGTCAGGCAGGAGGTACAAAAGTCCCCACACCACCAGGTCCAAGAACAACCACTTTCCTACAACCATCAGGTTCTTGAACCAACCTGCACAACCCTAACCCTGCCTCAGCAATGGAACACTATACACCACCACTTGCACGACCATTATCTTGTCTCTGATACTGTCGTACTTTTTGCAGTCTCCCCTCCACCCCCCCCCCACAGTCTTTTCCCTCTTTCTCCCTTGTATAGTTTATGTTTAGTGTGTTTTCTGTACCTAGATGCCTGTGATACTGCTGCAAGTTTTTCATTGTACCTACACCTCACCGTACTTGTGCACATGACGATAAACTCGACTTGGCAGAAATATGGATGAAGAGGTTGCTCCTGGAAGCTGTCACTGCTTGTGGAGCGAAGATGTTCTGCAGGATCCCAACAAGTAACCTTGGACCTTTCCAGTGTCAAACAAGCCAGGCGGCTGATTCAGTTGCCTTCCTGGTTTTAGCAGGTAATCTCGAGCCACACGGTGTTCCCCAGCTAACAATGTGGCTGCAAAGGTCACTGGTGGAATTTAAATGAGGCTCTGTCGTTAAAATCTCCCAGGCCACACTTCTGCAGCAGCAAACAAGTTTCTAACACATGATTCACCCATTAGCTTAGTTAAAATTGGTCAAGAATTCTCAATTTTGAAGAACTCTCATTTTATAGCACAGTAACAAGTAAAATTGAGTCTATAGAGATCCATTTACATTAATCCTAGACCAATCTCATTTTTTATTCTCTCCATATTCCCTCAACTTTCCTCAGGTTCCATCACTCACCTACACACCTGAGGCCATTAATGGAGGCCAATTAACCTACCAACCTACAAGTCTTTGGGATGTCCAAGGAAACCAGAGCACCTGGAGGATATCCACGTTATCACGGAGAACATGGAAACTCCACACAGACAGCATCCAAGGTCAGGATTGTACCTAGGTCTCTGGAACTGTGAGGCAGCAGCTCTACAGTTACGCCACTATGTCAGAGAGCAGTGGTCCAAATTTGTTCCTGGACTATAGCTCGTAATCCAAGTTTGATTAAGGATTAGCTACAGTTTGGATAAACATCAGATAAAAATGAACCACAACTGGAGTGCGAAGGAAATCATTAACATTTTTCTTTTGTATTGTACAACAAGGGGCTATTACGGATCTATACATTTTGCTAACAATAAATGTGAGACTCACTTGAAAACTGAGAATCTGATAGTTTATGGCATTACCATTAGAATTATTTCTGTTTCAGTGATCTATTCAGCAATTTTATTGCTTTGGATATCTTGAAATGTTTTTTATGATTATCCTTAAACAATACAACATCTGTCTACTGACTGAATAACACAAATGCAAAGATTTCTCAAGTTATCTTGGGAATATTTAAAATAAACTCAGAGTAATGCTGCTTTAAATTGTAACAAAGAGGTCAATTTTTCTCAAGATTTTATATTGTACTGGGGTTTAATTCACCACTTTGGTGAAGTCTATGGGAGATTGTTTAGTTTGCAGTTGTGCTGCTATTCACAGATTATTGCAGAGATCTTGATCCATCTCCGTAATTACTTATCACAGCACAGGGACACCAATTCTGTTTAGAAGTCTGAGCCTTGGAAATACTAAAGCAATGATTTTTTTTAAAAAGGTCACAATTCCTAGACTGTCTTTGGGTTAAATCAGACTTTTATCCAAAGTTAAATCCTACGGATGCTGGAAATGTGAAATAAAAACTGAAAATAATGAAAATGCTAGATGGATCAGGCAGGACTACATCAGACACAGACATAATATTTCAGGTCGATGAATCATAATTCTTACCTACCAAAAACATTAACTTTGTTTGCCACTCTGACCCTGTTGAGCATTGTAATCAGTTTTCATTGTTTTATTTAACACTATTAGCGATCTCAACATCCTACAGATCTTGAGCGAGCTGTGATTCCAATGCCACATTCTTCCAAGGCACGGTCTACCCATTTGCAGCCCTTCAACATCACCCACCTCCCTCCCACAACAGCCTAACTACTGCTATCACCCTCATCCATGCTTTTTTTCACCCTCTAGATATGGCTTCACCAAAATGCTTCTGGTTGGTCTCTCTTCCATCCTCATTTCAAAACAACATTCACCATATTCTATCTCACACCAGGCTCTTATGATTACCCATCAAGACTGCTTCCTGCCCTACCCTTTCCAATACAGTTTTGCTTTCAAAATTCTCATCCTCATGCCAAAGTGAAATGTGCCAATTCCTCCATGACCCTACCCTTCCCCATCTCTGTAACCTCCAGCTCTACACCCTCCTGAGGTTTGCTTGACCTCTTCCACATCACCCGGTTTGTTTGCCACATCATTGCCGACTCTGATTTCAATCATCGAAGCCCGAAGGCCTGAAATTGCTTTCTAAAGCTTCTCCTCCTCTGTATAATGCTTCAAGGCACTTTTTAATACCTATATCTCAGACTGGTTATGTTCTAATGTTATCTCATTTTGTGTTGGTTTCTGTTGGGAGATGCTTCACAAAACATCTTGGGATGTTTAACCTCGAACAGAACAACACTGATATCCAGAGTTACCACAGTAACTAGTGGTAACTCAAGGTAACTCCAGATCAGTATCCTCTTCATTGATTTAGAGCGCTACTCTGAGCAACTGAGTGAAAGGCCCAGCAGAGTTCATCAATGTTTATTCCGACACTGCTAAGGCAACCAAAGGCAAGAACTCTCAATGAAATAATAACCAGCCTCAAAAGAGTGAACCAGACAAAAGAATTGATTATCTATTAAGTGCAAAGATCCAGAATAGTCTGGGGATAAAAAAAGCATTTAATGCTGAAAAGTATACTCCAGGTGAAGATTGAAAAAACACTTCAATCGGTTTGTTTTTCATAGGCATACCACTGATTGAATGAACGCAAGAGCAATCTCCTTGGAAACAAGTGAAGGTAATCGCAAGACAGCAAATAACTTGCACAATGAATGATACTACAGAGACACTCTCAGTAACAGGAGCACTATTGTATTTCATTGTGTTCTGCCCTGAAAAACAAATAAATCTTTTTTATTGATACATTAGCACTTTCACCATTAGCCCTCAGCAATTTGCAAATCAAATAATGATTTAATACTGCAAGCATTAATCAGAGAGTGTCATGTTCTCATTTAATGGTTAATAGCTTACCAGTAAACTCAAAGTCAGGTGGAAGCTATCATTTGCCTTTCTGCTGTCCAATAGCATTGCAATTATGCTCACAGGCAGTTTGTAACAAGTCATATTGCACAGATAGACCACAGTACAAGAAGTTGGGAGAAGCAGTGACGAGTCCAATTCTCAAAGGTGCTCCGCAAAGTGAAATTAGCTGATGTCGCGCAAACTTAGACAATGGCTACAAAACGTTAAAAACTGCAAGGCAGAACATTAAAACTGAGGCAATTCTACCCGTCATGTGCCACAATGGGCATCCAAGGATCTGCAGCTCCCGGATGCACCTCTCACTGGTGTGTCCTGAGGTTTGGTGGTGGTACAACTGATATTCACCAGGTTGATTCCTTGGATGTAGGGACTGTTTTATGAAGAGATATTGTATAAAATTGACCTACACTCACTGGAGATTAAAAAAACGACAGGTGATCTCTTCAACACATGCAGATTCTGAGAGTATTGACGGTGGATAGCGGGAAGTTGTTTCCAGCAGCTGGAGAGTTTCGACCGAGGGGGAGAAACCAAATGGAAGATTGATTGGTTGATAGTTTTGTAGAGTACCTGCATTGGGTCTACAGTCCACAGGAGTGACCTAAAGCTCCCTGCTGCCAGCCACATCCTACTCTGACCTATCTGTTCATGGCCTTTGCATTATTATAAGAAGACCCAACACAAGCTTGACACCTCATCTTTCATCTGGGCACACAGCAGCCTTCCAGACTGAATATCAAATTCTACAATAGATAAACAGTGCAGATGATGGCTTGGCCCTGTCCATCTTTGGCAACTCTGGACCAAATTTAGATAAGGTAAGATTTCTTTATTAGTCACATGTACATCGAAAGCCTCTTTCCTGTACCCATAGGGACACATGCTAATTCAGATGAAAAACACATCAGTTGTGATGCTGTGGGATTTGAGAGAACTTAACTGGCAATGAACATCTCTTCACGGACGACCCAGTAAATGTGGGATTAACACTGGATCGAAGCCTAACCTACAGAGAACACCTGCTAGAAGTCAACACACACATTGGTGCTACATGGTGACTGGGAGGAATCACCCAGAAATTCAACTTCCTCACTCTAAACACATCAATATTTATACTATTACACACACCTGCTGCATACTGATGTCGAGCACAGGAGTGCACAAACCATGTTCCAAAAGCTATTATGGAGTTTAATCCAAGTAAGCGTAAAGTGTTGCACTTTGGTATTGGTATTGGTTTATTATTGTCACTTGTACCGAGTTGCAGTGAAAAGCTTGTCTTACAAACTGATCGTACAGGTCAATTCATTACACAGTGCAGTTACATTGAGTTAGTACAGAATGCATTGAAGTAGTACAGGTAAAAACAATAACAGTACAGAGTAAAGTGTCACAGATACAGAGAAAGTGCAGTTCAATAAGGTGCAAGGTCACAACAAGGTAGATTGTGAAGTCATAGTCCATCTCATTGAATAAGGAAACCATTCAATAGTCTTATCACAGTGGGGTAGAAGTTGTCCTTAAGTCTGGTGGTACGTGCCCTCAGGCTGCTGTATCTTCTACCCGATGGAAGAGGACAGAAGAGAGAATGTCCCGGGTGGGTGGGGTCTTTGATTATGCTGGCTGCTTCGTCAAGACAACGAGAGGTAAAGACAGAGTCCAAGGAGGGGAGGCTGGTGTCCGTGATGCCCTGGGCTGTGTCCACAACCCTCCGCAGTTTCTTGCGGTCCTGGGCAGAGCAGTTGCCGTACCAAGCCGTGATACATCCAGATAGGATGCTTTCTATGGTGCATCGGTAAAAGTTGGTGAGAGTCAAAGAGGACAAACCAAATTTCTTTAGCCTCCTGAGGAAGTAGAGGCGCTGGTGAGCTTTCTTGGCCGTGGCATCTACATGATTTGACCAGGACAGGCTGTTGGTGATGTTCACTCCTAGAAACTTGAAGCTCTCAACCCTCTCGACCTCAGCACCATTGATGTACACCGCCCCCTTTCCTGAAGTCAATAACCAGCTCTTTTGTTTTGTCAACATTGAGGGAAAGGTTGTTGTCGTGACACCATTCCACTAAGCTCTCTCTCTCCTTCCTGTACTCCAACTCATCGCTGTTTGAGGTACGGCCTACAATGGTGGTATCATCTACACAGTTAATGGCAGGACCCTTAACAGCACTGATGTACAGAGGGACCATGGGGTCCAAGTGCAAAGCTCACTGAAAGTGACCATGTAAGTAGATAGGGTGGTAGAGAAGGTGTATGGCATGCTTGCCTTCACTGGTCCGGGCATTTAAGTACAAGAGTAAGGAGGTCATGTTGCAGCAATTTAAAACCTTGGTTAAGCCACACTTGGAGTATTGTGTGCAATGCTGATCTCCCCATTGCAGGAAGGATATGGAGGCTTTGGAAAGGGTACTAGGTTGCTGGTAACACAGGCAGCAGAGAAAGTTCTTTCAGCTTATTAGAGATGTGAACTCGAGGGGTGGGGTGAGAAGTCCGTCATGAGAAGACCATAGTTTTTAGACTGGTCTGTAACAGCTGGCGAACCACGCCTGTTTCTAGTTTCCCAGGCAACAGGTATATTTTCTCCAAGCACTCCAAGCTCTGCATTTCCAGAGCAGCCTCTTCACTCCCAATTGAAGGAACTGTATCCCAAGTGTCCTCTGCCTGAATTTATTCCAATCAGATGACTGATCTGCAAACTTGTTCAAGGGCACTCTACTCCAGTGATAGACAACTTGAGACTCCCCCATCCAGGACCCTGACTCACCAAGGATCTTTCATTTATCAGCCTGACAGCATTTGGTGTAGGCCAAGGACAGAAATCCAATTCAGTGCCTTTCATTGGTCAGAAGGTAGAGGTTCAAATGACGACATGCTTCAGGGCAATGCATAGGGAGAAGCTTTCATGTTTTCAATTCAACTCGCATGTCACTATTACAGAGACCATTTGTGGTGCTATTGATTCTGAATTATTTAGCTGATCAACAGGGAATTTATTGGCAAAACCAGAGGACTGGGGTAGTTGGAGAGGCCTTATTGACAAGGTCCCCAGAGAGCCTGTTGTCGTGGATTGCCTCAGAATACTCGATTGCAGAAGGTGCCTGAGGAGAGGGAAAGTCACTATCACGTTGGATTATAAACAAAAACATGGCAGAGCTTTGCTTTTGAAGGGTATGGACCTGTCCATTTTCAATTGCAAATACCTATTTAATCCTAATGGACTGAAGTAGTGCATCCAGTCAAGAAGGGTGCCGATAGGAGCAACAGCAGCACCCTCTTTTTTTCAGGCACCACCACACCACAGCCCCTCATTGCTATCCAGTTCTTTGCCAATGGATATCCCCACACTCTCCAATGCCCTGCAACCCTCATCAAGTCAATCAACCAAGATGACTTCCAGGTGATAAAGACACACAATGCAGAAAGTGCACAGCAAGTGGGGAGATCAAACTTTGGCTCGATTCGGAAAAATAGCCCTCTTCACATCAGGGATAGAGTCAGAGTAATACAGCACAGATACAGGCCATTCAGCCCAACTCGTCCGTGCCAACCAAGAAATCCACCTAAGCTGGTCCTATCTGCTTGTGTTTATCACTGTTGTTGTTTCTGTTTTGCTCTCTTTACAGACAATGTTTAGCTGTTGAATATTTCCAGCAGTTTCAGTTTTTATTTCCAATTTCCTACATCCACAGTGGTCTTCTTAAAGGAAATGACAGCAGGTCACAGTGTGTTAAAATATTCATGTTGCTCAATAGGGTAATGGATTTTTTTTTAATTACTACACTATTTTTCCTACTGGCATACTGAAAGCAGTTTGAAGTCAAAAGTCATTATTGAATCCAGTTTATACTCATTAGGCTACATCAGCATTTCTGGGCTGCTGCATTCTTTGCTGCTTCAGAAACACAAATGGAAACAAACAACATATTTTATACTTGACATACATTAGTAAAAACTGCCATCCAGAATTTAACTGCTTTGTGTTGTAATTCTGCAGGGGATCCTTTTACTGTAGGACTCTACAAACATTGTGATTCATTTCATCAGCCTGTGGCATATTTTAGGATTTTCAGTCATCTTTCTGAAACAACCGGGTTCACCAGACCATAAGATACAGAAGCAGAATAAGGCCATTTGGCCCATCGGGTCTGCTCCACCATTCAATCGTGGCTGATTTTTTTTCTCAACCCCATTCTCCTGCCTTCTCCCCGTAACCCTTAACCCCTTGACCAATCAAGAACCTATCAACCTCTGCTTTAAATATACCCAATGACTTTAAGTTATAATGAATGGAATATAAAAGCAAGGATGTACTGCTGAGGCTTTATAAGGCGTTGGTCAGACTACATTTGGAGTATTGTGTGCAGTTTTGGGCCCCATATCTAAGGAAGGATGTGCTGACGTTGGAGAAGGTTTACAAGAATGACCCTGGGGATGAAAGGGTTAATGTACAAAGCACGCTTGATGGCTCTGGGCCTGTACTTGCTGGAGTTTAGAAGGATGGTTGGGGGGAGGGGGGTGGTGGGGGAAGGTAATCTCATTGAAGCCTACCGAATATTGAAAGGCCTGGATAGAGTGGACATGGAGAGGATGTTTCCAGCAGTGGGAGAGTCTAGGACTAGAGGGCACAGCCTCAGAATAAAAAGACGTCCCTTCAGAACAGAGATAAGGAGGAATTTCTTAAGCCAGAGTGCGGTGAATCCTGTGGAATTCATTGCCACAGACGACTGTGGAGGCCAAGTCATTGGGTATATTTAATGTGGAGGTTGACAGGTTCTTGATTGGTAAGGATGTTAAAGGTTGTGGGGAGGAGGCAGGAGAATGGGGTTGAGGGGGAAAAATAAATCAGCCACGATCAAATGGCAGAACAGACTCGATGGGCCGAATGGCCTGATTCTGCTCCTATGACTCATGGTTCCTCTCCAGGACCAGCGCATCTTTCCTCAGATACGGGGCCAAAAGTTGCTCATAATATTCCAAATGCTGTCTGACCAACACCTTACAAAGCCTCAGCAGTACATCCGTGCTTTTACATTCCAGTCGTTGTAAGGGACTGTCGAGCTCAGAGCGGTGCTAAAGTTACGGCTCTTCAGTCACACCACAGCAGCCCAGACATTCTGTTGGGAAGCAGTGTTTTGAAGGAGTGAGTCGATCAAGAATTTCAAGCACCTGCCCCATAAATAGCAGAAGTGGCTGTCGGAGTTACTCTGCCCCTCCTGAAGTGTGCGTTGATTGTGCCTCATTGAGAAACAGTGCAGAAAACAGTGTGCGATGTGTCTGCACTCATCCACCGGCTAACCAGCAAACCCACCAAGTTTGGACCTGCCCATTCAAACGTTAACTAAATTTTTAACAGCGTGATGAGTTCTGATTATTGTCGAAGAGAAGGGGAGAGGTTTTTTTTCTAAATGGGGGGTGGGTGGGTGGGGCAGTGGGACAATGGCCAAAGCCACAGCCACCACTGGAAATAGGTGATGCAGAAATGCCCCCATCCCCAGGGGATCCAGCAAACATGGGTGAATGGGACTCAGTGCGAGTTCGGACATGGGCAGAAAATAAGCTTGAATACCTGTGGGTGTGAGGTGGCCCTACACTGGTGACAAGGGCACGGTTGGGGCTTTTAACATCACACGGACTACGGCAAGGGTGAAGGTGGCAAAGCACTGGAGGCGGTCTTTCGTGAAGCAGCAGTCACGGGGTCACAAACTCAGCTGTCAACTGATTGCTCCAGCCCATGGTCAGGGTCAGGGAGAGAAGTGGAAACAATGGCCGAGGCAACACTTCTGGTGGGGATCCAAAGGAAATAACTGCAGTCCTTCCAGTGTTTAACTGGGGCAGCTTCTGGTTCATGAATGGATTCCAGATAAGCAGGCTGACAGTACAGAGGCTCTACCACAGCCTCACCAGAGAGTGGATCAGCCATAATGAAAGGCAGAGCAGCTCGAGGGGCCAGATAGCCGACTTCTGCCAATTTCTTATTTTGGAGAGGTGGAGGGGAGGTCAAGCTGGGTCTAACATTGCACATTTGAGAGCTGACACTGTGCACAAGGCAGCACGTAGGTAAGAATTAGGATGGAGACAGAGAATAAATCTTTCAATTATACAATTCCATCACATTATGAAGGCCCCTGCACACTGAGAGAGCATTATTTAACCAGTTACAGTCCTCATGTTGAAATGTCCTCACATTACCATCACTTTCGAAGCAGCAAACTCTTACTGGGGTAGAGACCCACTGGCCCCAGTAGTTCCCAGAAGCTCATTATAGTGGCCACTCTTACTACACATGGCCAGACAGTGCATTGGATTGACACTTCACAATGAGCTGCATTACACATGAGCCGGGTCCTGCTCTCGTTGGGAATGCACACATTAATCTTTTACAGGAGTTGTAACTGGGGGCTGATCAGGAGTGGGAGGCCAGAAAGTTGTTAAGTTTGCTCAGTCAATAGGTGAACTGCTTCACTACTGCTGAGATGGGGGCAGGCACTGTACTGTAGCGGTTAGTGTAACGCTTTACAGCGCCAGCGACCCGGATTCAATTCTGGCCACTGTCTGTAAGGAGTTTGTATGTTCTCCCCACGTCTGTGTGAGTTTCCTCCAGGTGCTCCGGTTTCATCCCACATTCCAAAGACGTATGGGTTAGGAAGTTATGGGCATGTTATGTTGGCGTCAGAAGTTGCGGGCTGCCCCCCAGAACACTCTACGCAAAAGATGCATTTCACTGTGTGTTTTGATGTACATGTGACTAATAAAGATATCTTACCATCTTATTTTATACCACCTACAACCCTGGACCAACTGGAGGCAGAAGCTCAGTAGTGAACTGACAGACATGATGAATACTTTTTTTTGACTTCTCTCTCTCCTTGCCCCAACTCTCTACCATGCACTGTTACATCAAGGACCTGTGCTACTTTGAGGAATCAACACCACCTCTTCTGTCTGTGCATATTGCTGTCTTCCTGACTTAATACTGAATTCTCCAACTTTAGGTCACTCGCTCTTTCTTTCTGTCAGTTCTAGCCATTTTTGCCAGTCACCCATCTTTGATTTTGGCTCAGTTTTTCTTTCCCCATTTGTATAGCTCGGTACGTCCCACAGCTCTGCTATTGGTAATACATAAAAGACAAAGAAGCACATTGTGCTTCTAATTGCCACATTAACCCATTTGGTTTTCATCCTACCAGAAATAATCTCCTTTGTCCTAACCATCACTACCCTACTTCCTCTGTTACTGAAAATTAACTTGTTATTTTCCTGTTTCTGAGGAAGCACCTTTAACCCTGTTTATGTTTCCACAGATGCTGCCTGACCTGCTGAGTGTCATAGAGGACAGAAAACAGGCTCTTTGGCCAAACTTGACTGTGCCAATCTGTCCCAGAGTGTTTCCAACATTTCCTGTTTTTATTTCAGATTTCCAAAATCTGCAGGTTTTTTTTTAATTTTCTTCCAGCTTTCCCCTCTGTGTGAAACGTCACTGAACATCCCCGGTCCCATCCACTACAGTGAACTTTAGCTGACAAAAAAAACAAAGGAACTGTGTGCACCTATCTCTGCCTGCTTGCCTTCCCTCAAACATGCAAGCAACTGAACAGCTTCAGCTTTCATAATGTCACTCCTCAAGGGAAACAACACTGATTAGAAAGGAACGTGAAGCATGACACCATGAGGTGTTAGAGCTCCTGTTTTGCCCACACTGTGATGCACAGAATATTAGAAGCTTACCATGGAACCAATTCCGTGCTCGTCTCATTTAACACCAATAAGGAGAGATGGGCTGAAACTTCCACTGATATATATCTGCAACTGGCTCACGCAGCCACCAGGATTTCTGGCTCATTATATTGCTAGCTTGAACACAGTGAACCTAGTGTTCCATCAATTATAAACCTCACTGCACATAAATTAAAAGGCATCTGGAGATTTATTTCACTCTAAATGTGTAGCTGGAGAAAAAGGTTTCATCACTAATGACTTTATTTCTGAAAACACTTACTTTTGTGGATTACTGAAGCGGTTATATGTCAAATATGTAATCTTGGGACAACAGGGCTCCAGACTCCTGGGAGCTGCTTTCAGCTTTTACTCACGTTCCCTCCCAAAGTCTCATCCTCATCTGCCCTCCCACTGCCACCATGGGCCTCGTCGACGTCCCAGTCTTTGATGGGGCACAGGCCTCTCCCTTCTCTAACACCAGATTTCTTTTTGCTTTGTCCTTTACAACCACCAAGGATCCTGCGTTCAGGCTTGCAGAGTCAGGGGAAGAGGGAAGATTATTCCACCCTGTTCCAACAATGTCTCAGCCCAGCTGCCAGGTAGCAGCTCCCATTCATACATTTATCAATGTCAATGTCATTAATCAACCTTCGGAGGTTTGAAGTGTGCTATTTTGGCCAAGTTTGGCAGAGTTAATAGCAAAGAGATCCACGGAATGATTGCTTAACCAACTGCAAAAGCAAAAATCAGAAATTAAACCGTCTATGCTTTGTCATCTTGTGTCATACTGAAATTTACTGCCGATTTGAAACAAAATGATGATTCTTGTGGTGACCAGACTGTTTTTGTGTCGAGCACTTGTACTCACAGGGAGGGGAAGGGATAGCAACATTCATGAAATATTACTTCGGCAAGAAAAAAAGGAACTGGAAGGGGCCAAATTTAAACTCTCTGTTGAGAAACCAATGGCCTTATTTTCTGATTGCAATACGGATAACATCACGTGTCAAATATGACACTGTCGTTGGAACATCTAGACAAGTCTCTTGAGATCCCTTGTAATCAACAACTGCAACCTCTTAAATTTGATGACTTCATCTGTTGATACACTTGGTCTTGGTCCTTCCTCTTAATTGGATCTTCCAGACCACGGCCTTTTGGATTCTGACCTCAAGAAGCGTGTCCTTTTTGTGTCAAGCATCTCTTCCCTTTGAGTTACCAACAATTACCAGTACAACCTAGGACACTCCTGCTGGCTGTTTCCGAACCCATGAAAAGTGATTGTAACATTCTGTTCCTGGATAGTTACTGACATCCTTTGTGGCATCATATGGGTTCTCTCAGCGATTATTGACAAATTTTGTAGGTGCCGAGGTTTGTCACATGGACAGGGTCACTAGTTTCTGGACTGGGGACTCAGATTTTCCAGGCTTCTTATGAAAAAATGCCTTGCTCTTAAAGAGCACATTATTGCATGTGCTGTGAATGCCTCCCCCTCTGCCTTGCTGTGACGTGAGGCTTTTGGTGTTCTGTCCCGCTAGGCTTCCTAGTCCTTTTGCAAGTCCTGGCAACATCCTCGTAAATCTCCTCTGCACTCGTTCCAGCTTAATGGCATCTTTCCTTCAGCAGGGTGATTAAAACTTAAGAGAATATTTAAATATGGCCTCATTGCAGAAGCTAAACAGCTGTACAGCCCTGCCAACTACTGGAGAGGGAAAGCCACGGTTTAAGAGAAAGAAAAATATAATGAAAGCACTGGTATGGAAAGTCACGTCATCAAAGCTAATACAATGGAAAAACTGGGGAAACAGAATGCAGTCCCAACAGGAAGCAAGAGACAATGTGCTCTTGCAGGAAGCAGACGTACTTACAGCAAGCAGGATGGGAGGTGGTGTCCGGACAGTAATCCTTGCCCCCCTGAGATCCATCCCCCAGGCAGTGCTGACCACTGAAAATGCCTGGCAGTTTAGTATCCCTGAGGAACACAGTTTTAAGGAACAAAAGGACCATATGCGTTCAATTCCAGCCGCTGTCAGTAAGGAGTTTGTACGTTCTCCCTGCGTCTGCGTGGGTTCCTCCGGGTGCTCCGGTTTCCTCCCACATTCCAAAGACGTACGGGTTAGGAAGTCGTGGGCATGCTATGTTGGCGCCGGAAGCGTGGTGACACTTGCAGGCTGCTCCCAGAACGCTACACAAAAAGATGTATTTCACTGTGTGTTTCGATGTACATGACTAATAAAGATATCTTATCTTATCAAACACTGAAGGTGGCAGCACAGGTAGATAGGGTGGCGAAGGCAGCATACAGGGGATGCTTGCTTCATTAACCAGGGGAAAGAGTTTGAGAGTCGGGAGTTCCCGGTACAATTTTATAAAACATTGGTTAGGTCACAGCTGGAAATACTGTGTGCAGTTCTGGTCACCATTGCTATAGGAAGGATGTCATTGCACTGGAGAGGGTGTAAAGGAGATTCACCAAGATATTGCCTGGCTTGGAAAGTTTTAATTATGAGAAGAGAACGGATGGGCTGGGTTTGTCCTCCTTGGAACAGAAGAGGCTGAGGAGCAACCTGAGAGAGGTGAACAAAATTACGAGAGGCAAAGACTGGGTGGACGGTAAGAAACTTTCTCCCCCCAAGGCAGAAGTACCTAAGACCAGAGGACAAAAGGTATAAGGTGAGGATTAAGAGGTTTGAAGGGAATCTGACAAAGAATTTTTTCACCTGGAGGGTGGTTGCAACCTGGAATGCATGGCGGAGTCAGGTACTCTCACAACATTTAAGCAGCTTCTGGACAAGCACTTGAATCACCAGGGCCTGGTGAGCTGTGGATCAATGGAATTAGTACAGGGAGGTACTTAATGGTCAGCACTGTTCACAGTGGGCCAAAAGGCCTATTTCCGTGCTAAGCAAATCTATGATGGAGAATTTCAGATATTCGCCACCCTCTGGAAGAAGAAATTCATACAAATCTCAATTTTAAATGACCATCCTTTATCCTGTAACAATGACCCCTTGTTCGAGGCTCAATTACAAGTGGAAACATCCCAACATCTACGCTGTCATACCCTCTTAAGATTTCACGTTTCAGTAAGATCACCCCTCATTCTTCTAAACGCCAAAGAAGGCAGATATAACTTTTTTTTTTAAAAAGGCCTTTCATGATGGGACAATCCTCATCCCAGAAATTAGCCTCATGAACCTCTTCTGGGCTGCCTTCAACGCTAGTACATCCTTTCTTAAATACAGGGATGAATTAGGTGTGCTGCCTTGTCAATGGTCATTTGTCAAAAAGGTTGATGTGAATAGTGCCCAAAAGTGCTGGGCCCAAGTTCCCGATGGGCATGATTTCCCACAGGACTACGTAACCCAGGTTAGATTGCTTTTATGTGCAACTTGCACATAAAAAAAGAGGCACAAGTTAATCCAATTTCTTGCCTAATGCTCTTTTGAGCAGTGTATTTTGAAATATGATCAACTGGAGTAGTAAGTTTTTAACAACCAGCTGTCATTTAATTCAAATGGCTCCACAGGGTTATATACAGTGAACCTGCCAGGCAATTAAACTGCAAAGCAATCAAGTCTACCTACTCAATTATTACAACTTCAGTCAGAGCATTATTCCAAGAGACGATTCAGATTGAAAAGTTTAAATGCTTCCAGCGAATTGTAAATGGGCAATTCAAAAGACTGTCAGAACTATGACAATTACTATTCTTCTTATAGAAATAGTTATTGGCCAGTTGAACTAATGTGAATTAAAAGACATTTGCACAATGTGCAGTCTGCTGTTAAATAAGAATAATAAAGGAAAGAACTTTGATTCATATCGCACCTTTCACAATCTCAGGACATCCCAAAGTACTTCACAGCTAATTAAGAATTTGCTGAAGTGTAGAAATGAACAGCAATGACATAAATGACCTGATAATCCGCTTCAGTGATAGTTTTTGACGGATAAATATTGGCTGTACTCTTTTTCAAAATAGTGCCATCGGATCAGAGGAGGCTTTGATTAAACACCTCTTTCAAAAGGAGACACCTCTGACAATACAGTTCCCTTTCCAAGCTGCTCTGGGACATATGACTAAATTTTGCCACAATCTCTTGACTGAGAGTGAAAACAAAAACCCTCTAACCCAGTGGAAGAACTCTCACTCTGTTTCAAAGTGGATGACTAATTGAAAAGGGGGAGGTGGAAGGAGGGGGAGGGGGGCCGTGGGAGAGGGAGTGAAGCACAATACTGAGAAAGGATCCTTGACCTGAAACATTAGCTATCCTATCTGGATGCATCACGGCTTGGTGTGGAAACTGCTCTGATCGGAACCGTAAGAAACTGCAGAGAGTTGTGGACACACCACGGAAACCAACCTCCCTTCCATGGACTCTGTCTACACTCCTCACTGCCTCGGTAAAGCAGCCTTTAGATAGCGGCATAATCAAAGACCCACCCACCCCGGACATTCTCTCCTCTTCCCCTCTCCCATTAGGCAGAAGATACAAAAGCCTGAAAGCAAGTACCACCAGGCTCAAGGACAGCCTCTATCCTGCTGTGACAAGACAATTGAATGGTTCCCTAGTACGCTAAAATGGACTCTTGACCTCACAATCTACCTCGTTATGAAATTGCACATTACTGTCTACCTGCAATGCACTTCCTCTGTAGCTGTGACACTTTATTCTGCATTCTGTATTGTTTTACCCTGCACTACCTCAATGCACTGTGTAATGAATTGATCTGTATGAACGTTATGCAAGACAAGTTTTTCACTGTACCTCGGTATAAGGGACAATAATAAACCAATACCAATAACTAGTTTCTGTTTCTACAGATGCTGCTCGACAGGCTGAGTTCTTCCACCATTTCTATTTTTGCCTCAGATTCCAGCATCTGCAGTTTTGTTTGTTTTCCAGACGGTATCACACTGTTGATTATTTGGCTGTATTCTAATATTTGGCAGGACAACGCACTCCCCTCGAATGCACATCCAACATCAAGCGGGGACTTGGTGATTCCTTTCCAACACTAGCCTGCAGCAGCAAGCGAGGTCAGATGGAGGAGCTCAAGCTGTGCATTTTGCTTAGACAAAGACAAGTAATCAACCTCTGCAAGCCCCAGCCTCACCCTATCAAAGATATTCCCTTTGTCCTATCCATCACCTCCCCCAACCCCCACACTTCTCTGCAACTTAAGAGCAATATTTTTCTCTCTCTCTTTCCCAATTTTGATAAAGGGTGTCCAACCTGAAGCATCAGCTCTCTTTCCCTTTTCACAGATTCGGTAGGACCTGCAGAGAGTCTTGAACAGTTATTTTTATTTTTGTAACTTAGAGCTTGATTATATACCTGTACTCTATCCACAAGGCTGAATGATACATGGATAGCATGTTTCAGGAGGTCACAGACTGAGTCGAGAAGGCAGAGAGGGATGTGGAAGGTACAGGGACAAATGGACCAAAAGGCACAGGTGGTGCAGTTCGTAGAGCTGCTGTAGAACTTTCCCAAAACCATCAGGTTCTTGAACTGACCTGCACAGCCCTAAACCTACCGCAGCAACAGAACACTATGGACCATCGCCTACGCTACCATGGACTGGTTTCTAATCGTGTTTTTGCACTGATGTCATGTTTGCAACCGTCTTTTCCTTCATTGTACATAAATCATACAAGACAATTGATATTCTTGTGTGTTGTCCGAATCTACGTGCCTGTGATGCTGCTGCAAACACATTTTTCATTGCACCTGTAACCTCAGCGAACTCCTGCACATGACAATAAACTCCACTTGACTTGCTGCCACACAGCTTCGGAGACCCAGCTTCAATCCTGACCCCTGGTGCTGTCTGTGCGAGTCTGCATGTTTTCCCTATGACTGCGTGGGCTTTCTCCAGGTGCTCTGGTTTCCTCCCACATTCCAAAGACATGCAGGGTGGTAGGTTCATTGGCCCTGTAACTTGCCCTCGGCATGTAGGTAAGTGGTAGAATCTGGGGATTGTCAAGGGAACACGGGAAGAATAATGAGATTAGTTTCAAAGGGTGCTCGATGGTCGGCATGGCTGGTAGACCTGTCTCCGTGCTCTATTATTTGAAAGGTTTTCAAAAAAAATAGACAACAAAGAAATTTGGCATTGTTTAGTGATTTATTAGTGCTAGCCAAGGAACTGAAGGTACTGACAGATATCTAGGAGCATGGTACTGTGGCTTTTACTGAAATATGGCAGTTCAACATCCCTGGTTACAGGATTTTTTTTTGCCAGAGGAGATCAATAGAGAGCAGAGAGAGATGCAGGCCAGCAATATTATAGTCTCAACCGCAGGCGCGAGGAGGGTTGTACTGCTGGGAAGGTGAACAAATGAGGCCGCGTGGGTTTGCCTGATCAGAGGAGCGTTCACGGTGCTGGAAGTGCACTGGTGGCCCACAGCAGTCAGAGGGAGACTAATGATCAAAGATGTAGGCAGACTCCTGAGAAGTGCAAAAATAGGGGGCAGGTAATAAGGAAATTTCAACTGCCTGATCATGTTTCGCCCCACTCCTTTCTCCAGTCCTGGTGATAATGCGTCGGCCATGATCAGCAAAGAAAAAACAAACTGCTGGAGAAACTCAGCGGGTCAGGCAGTATCTATGGAGGGAAATGGATAGTTGACCTATCGGGTCAAAACTCATCATCTGCTATGGACGCTTCATCAACAGTGAGCACCCTCACTCTTGTGAGCAGGATGTAGCTTCAATCCCAGTTCTGCACACTTCAGAACATTATCTTACTTGAGTCTGCAATCCACACTCACAAAGATCATTCCCATTCAGCTCATTTGTTCCAAGTACTAACGTCAGGTGCCAAAGGACCATGCATCAACCCGTGACAAATGTGAGAATGCTTTCACGGCTTTTATTTTTTTTAAAAAGTCAATAAGTGGCAAACCGAAGCAAAAAGAGTAAAGGGTTCTGGGACTGAACCTGGGCAGGTGGAAGGGCAAAGGAGAGGGAGGACGTTTTGGAGACATTAAGCATGGGACCAACCTTCAGCCCAAGTGCCAGCACTAATGCCAGGACTTACCTGGGAAGTTCTGATTTCCAGTGCTGCTGAAGGCTTAAACTAGCAGTGGCATCTCTCACCCAGACCCGGGGCTGATAACGCAGCCCATGCTACACTGGCCGGTAGCACTATGTACTCAGCTCATGGAACCTGCTCCTGAACCCATGCTGTGCTCACACTAGCCCTAAATCTGATACAAGCATGGCATTCCCATTCCAATGAATGGGAGACACCAGCTCCCAGGAGAAAGCTAAATAGTTAGGTTTTTATTTTAGTTAGCTCTAACGATTTTAATTGAGTTTTTTTGTTAGCATTTTAAATGCAAAGAAAACTATTTCAATCGTTCTTAACAATGTTATTTTAACACATCTTCAGTGCTCCCGCGAGTGTTAAAAGATATTCACAAACATTCAATGGCAATGGAGCGAAAAACGAACCACTGGAGGAATTCAGCGGGTCAAGCAGCATCTGTGGTAGCAGAGGGATGGCCGACATTTCGGGTTGAGACCCTGCCTCAGGACTGAGGGTGTGGAGGGAAGCCAGTAATAAAGAGGTGAGAGGGAGGGGTGAGACAGGGGCTGACAGGTGATAGGTGGAACCAAGTGAGGTGGGGGATGATGGTCAGATGGAGCATGATGGGGGAGTGAGGCGGTGCAGTGTGGAGACGGAAGCTGGTGAATGATCGGTAGGAACAGATAAAAGGAAAAGAAAAAATGGGCAGATAGAGCCAGGTGGGGGAGAGGAGGTGGGAAGGTAGAGAGAGGAGCTGCAAGATGATGTGTTAAGTGAGGAAATAGGAAGAGTAGCCGGAGGGAGAAGTAACAAAGAGGAAACAAAGGACTGCAGATGCTGGAATCTAGATGAGAAAACAACAAGATGCTGCAGGAACTCAGCAGGTCAGGCAGCATCCGTGGAGAAAAGCAGGCGGTCAACGTTTCAGGCTAGTCCTCCTTTAGGACTGAAGATAGGAAAAGGGGAAGCCAGAGCAGTGATAGGTGGACAAAAGAGGGGAGGTGGGGTGGGCACAAAGTGGCGGAAGGTAGATGCAGGTAAGAGACAGTGAGAGGCAGATGCAGGGGCGGAGATCCACCAGGGGATGGGTCAAAGGTACGGAGAAACACAGCTGGACAGGTGCATGGGTGATAGACAGATGGAAGTGGGAAAGGTGAACAAAGGGGGAGAGAACCTCAGTGGACAGCGAGGAGCAGGAAAGGAACAGTGGAGGAGTGGGTTACCCGAAATTGGAAAATTTAATGTTCATACCACTGGGTTGTAGGCTACCCTCACACTCCCCCTGCTGGCTGCACCTGCCCATCATTCTGCCTTCACCTGGTTCCACCAATCACCTACCAGCCTCTGTCTCACACTGCTCTCTCACCTCTTTACACTGGCTACATTCCCTCTACACTCGCAGTCCTGTTGCAGGGTCATGACCCAAAACATTGACTAAACCTTTGCCACCACAGGTGCTGCTTGACCTGCTGAGTTCCTCCGCTAATTTGTTTCTTGGATCCACATTCCAGCATCTGCAGTCTCTCTGGTCTTCAGTGGCCCCAGCTGTATCGACTCCCCACGAGTTTGGGCAGGAGGGACAAACCTCACCGGCTGTCAAAACCATTCTGAGATAGCTGCTATGGTGCATGGGCTGCAGTGTGCACCGCCCCACCCAAAAAAAATGCATTCATCCAAGCTACTCCAGCAACTCTTCCCAAACAAGCAACCTCAACCATCGAGGACAAGGCACCAGGAACCATGCACCACCACCGGCAGGTTCCCCTCTCTGCTGCGCGCCACCCTGACTTGGAAATATATCCTATATCTTCTCTGGGTCTAAATACTGAAACTCCCTCCCCAACCACAAGGTCTGCAGTGAAGTAAGAAGGTAGCGAAGCACCATCATCTCAAGGGCAATTAAGGGTGGGCAATAAATGCTGGCCTTGTCAGAGGCAACCCTCTCCCAAATGTTCTTCCCCCCCCCCCCCACAAAAATCCCACGCTGTGTTTGGTTAGTCTGAAGTGCCGGGAGCAGGGCCCCAAGAAGAAGACTTCACCCGGGGGCTTTGCTGGGTCAAAGAGTGTGGCCCAGAGCAGACACATAGCCACTCCATAATTCAGCTGGAAGACAAGAAGTAGAAGCAGCAGCCAGCCTTCCATCCCTTGAGCCTGGTCCACCATTTTATCAGATCATAGCTGACGTGATCTTGGAAAAGAAGAGAATGGCATTACAGGGTTATGGAAAGGAACATAGACAGAGCAGAATAAAAGCTTCAAAAATGGAGTAAAGCCAATTTTACTTGGCTGAGGTATTAAGCAACTGTGGACTGGACACAGCAATCTGACCATAATCACAAGACAAGGGAGCAGAAGCAGGCCATTTGGCCCATCGAGTCTGCTCCACGGAAAGGGAAATAGAAATGAGAAATGGGGAATGGGGGAAGAAAAAAAATCTATTCTAATCCCAATTTCCGGCCTTATCCCCATATCCCTTGATATCCTGACTATTTAGATATCTATCTATCTCCTCCTTGAACGCCCCCACTGATCTGGCCTCCACTGCTGTACGTGGCAAGGAGTTCCACAAATTCACCACCCTCTGGCTAAAGAAATTTTTCCTCATCTCTGTCTTGAAACTGTACCCTCTAATTCTAAGATTGTGCCCTCTGGTCCTGGACTTAGAGCATTGGGAGGAATTCAAGGGTACAGTGAAGGTTTACACCAACCACAGCCCCACGAACGAAAAGTGGTTGGGGGTTTCCACAGGTCTAGGTCCAGCTCACATTGATAGCAAGAAACAAGATCGGAAAAGCAAAAAAAGGGAAGCTTATTACAGTCGCAGCGAGCTTAACACAACAGAAAGCCTGCATGAGTATAGGGTGCAATTGAAAAGGAAACCAGGAAAGCAAAGAGACTGGTACATCAGGGAAGGACCAGAGAGAGAGCAGGAAATGCTGCTGGGCCATTTAAACTGGGTTCCTGCACCAGATGGGGTGCCAAGTGATCTGGAGCACACAAGACTTGCATTGCAAAGGAGACCGAATGCACTGGGTGAGCAGGATTTAATCTGCCTCACGTTTTCTGGAAGTCTGTAAAAGTTCACTGACCAGAAAAACAAGTTACACTTCACAAGGAATCCTGCACTCTAGAGAAGGTCCTGGATTTCAGAACGGGGGAATATCGAGTAGAAAGCCAGCAGAGGCACAGATAAAGCGTTCTTAAAAAAAGCACGGGTGGAGGCATTTACAGCTGATCCAGTCCTATCGCCTCCCCCCATGCTTTTAAGAATACTTCATCTCACCCTCTGCTGCCTCACTACTCAATGTTTCCCCATAATGAATTTCATGGCCTTCACAGAATAACTCAAACTGACACTCTCTACTTAAACACAGAATGGAGTTTAAAATGATTTGGGCAATCACTCAGTTCTCTTAAATATTTATGTTCACACTTCAGCTTTGGGATGGAAGGACCTCTGGAGAAAGCAGAGGAACCGAGCAAGCCTCCCTCCTTCCAGCAGCCTCATGCTGCTGGAAACACAATGAATTGACACAAGCTCAGAACATTGACACTGCTCATCAGCTTCACTCTGAACGTGTACTGCCCCTGCTCCACACTACACAGGGTTTCATACAAAACCCATGTACTGTATAACCTTCAGCAACAATTCACTCACACAGCAAGAACAAGCTGGAAAGTGAACAACTTCCACTTGCAAGTACCTGACAGCAGACATTAACTGCTTAGTTGAGAGGTTGTTATGAATCTGCCTTGTCTTCAGGTGAGCATTCTCTCAGAAGGGTGATCAAATCAGTCAGAAGTAGCTCTGTTTTTACATGTACCAGAAATTGCTTGAAAAAAAAGACCAAATGCTCACCTCCTAATATCCAAGCCATTCATTAATCATCCTATCAATCTTACTTAATTCACCTAAAACCAACCCAGAAATAACTTGACAAAACCCCAGTGGTGAAGAACTTTAGGAAGCACAAGTCCAAAGTCAACTGTTTTTCCAAACGCCCTTCACATTGGGCATGTCAATTTCTTGCGTACTTACATAGTGAGTCACAAGGTGTTATTTTCTGGCTTTTAAACATTGTTGAAATCTGTCTGTCACAGCCTTAACTGTTTATGAATTTAATAAAAAAAACTTCCTTCTTTCCTCTGGTATTCAAATTCAACTAAAGGTCCCAATATATTGTTAATGCAGGCAGAGGTCCCTAAATTCAAGCATTAATTACCAAGAGGATAAATAGACACACGTTTTGGGCTGGATTTTGTACTAGTATTACAACAAAACCTATCTGTGTTTGCCATTGGTTTATGAAACTCAGCAAGTTTTGGATCTCGCCATGCAGTGCCTATTATGGAAATCCCCAAGTTGTGATCAGAGTCTCTCTGCAGACTACATATACTGCTTGAAGACTTTTCCAGCACCATCAATGGAATTCACTAAGTTATATTTAAGATACTTATAAACTGGCCCCACAATAAAAGCCCTTGAAATTCTTACCTTTTTTTAAATATGAGGAATTCTTAGTGACATACAAAGCCATAATTGCTGCTTAATAAATTTTCTAACCCTTAAGACTATTTATCACTAATATGTATTGTATTTCAGAATTAAAGAGGATTTCAAAATGTTAAAAAAAAAATTGGTGTAAGGTACCGTGTGATGCATGGTGTCTGAAATGGCACGTTCATGTACATATCTTTACAGAAATGACCTTAATAGGCATTATGTTTGACACATTTAAGGTCGATATCACTGCCTTGTCACACTTCCACACTAAAATGTACAGTTCACATTTTATTTACTTTTCAAACCTCCTAACATAAGACAATATTGTGTTCTTCAAGCTTTTGTTGCCCAGGTCTACCCTGTCAAATGGTGCAGCAGGTCGACTTTGTATCATTTTCTATTATTTTCCTTTCTGTATACTGGATTTCATACAGGGAAGTTTTTTTTATTATTGTGTTTAGGTTCAATAGAACTACTTATAACATGCCTTTAAACTTTCATTTCCCCACTGCACTTTTAGTCTGAGCCTCAACCCTACTTCATCCAGCAATTACGAAGACTTAAATGCCTTGTTTGGTGTTGTAGTTTTACCCTGGGCCTTTCCTCCTGAATACACTATGAGCTCTTTTGAAATCTCAACAGCGAGATCCTCAGTGCTCATAAGCCAGGACAGGAACCAGCTATGGTTGGCAACTCAATTATTTGGGGAAAAGTACTGGGGAACTGAGGTAAAGTGAGGGCAAATAACAGATGGAAATGGATGGCCAAGACAATCCTGACCTTTGTTGTCATAGCCATCTTAAGTAATTTTTCTGCTGCAAACTTATGACAATTCTCCTCCTAGTGAGTGTTTAATGAAGGCTACAAGCATGTAGAATCGTAATAACAGAATTAGCTTCCCTGTGACTTCATCAGCCCACAGTCATTTTCTTGAAACAACACCCACAAAGTGCTGGAGGAACTCAGCAGGTCAGGCAGCATCAATGGAGGGAAATAAACAGTCGACGTTTAGGGCCTTGAGGACAGTCCGCTGTTTATTTCCCTCCACAGATGCTGCCTGACCTGCTGAGTTCCTTCAGCATTATGAGTGTGTTGCTCCAGATTCCAGCATCTGCAGAATCTCTTGTGTTTCCAGTTTCCTGAACCATATTTGTTTGCTGGCATCCTCTATTGCTATGCCACCTAGCTAGTTTCATTGGTAGGGAGCCAACTTTTTGGGTTTAAAGACTGTTCTTCATGGTGAGAAGCTTCAGTTTGCTTCAAACACCCAGCTAGCAAAATGTACAAATTATGCCAAGAAGCAAGCTAAAATATTAAAGCAAAATACAACCATTAAACCGTCACAAACAGTTCACGTGCCTTGAACAAATGCTGCTCCAACCTTTTCTTCTCAAACCTTTCTTCTCAAACCAATTTGGACAGAGAGCAAGGCCTTTTCACTGACTTGCTACCTAATGTCCAGAATTGCGACTTCCTGCTTGGGGTACTGACACCTTCCTCAGATTTGCATACTAGGGAGACTATTTTGCTATATAATTAGTGTACAAAAAGTCAGAGTCATACAGCACCAAAACAGGCCCTTCAGCCCACCAAGTCAGTGCCGACCATCAAACACCCATTTGCACTATTCCATTTTTTCTCCTCCACATTCCCATCCTTTCTCCCCAGATTCTATCACTCACCTCCACACTGAAGGCGGGGGTGTCTAATTAACCTGACAACCCACAGGTCACAGGGAAAATGTGCAAATTCCACCACAGGTAGAAATGCCACCGCAGTTTTGAGCAAAGTGTGAATAGCCAACGCTGATCAGTTCCACTGGGAAGAAAGGCAAGTTTTCCCACAAGATTGCACTGCATAACCAGCGAAAAGAAGAAAAAAAAATTGTTAGCCTCTGCACTGGGATCCTTGTCATCTTCTTCTCAAGCACTTCCTTGGGACTGAGGATGACTTGCTTCCTCTCTGGTCCCGTGGGTTCAGAGGTGGCTCATGGGGCAACATGGGAACCGCACACTCTTCCACACATCGTGCAGGTAGTGACTGATCGAGTGGTTGCGTAGTTTGGGAGGTGGTATGAACCTTCTGCCATTTACACAGGGCTCCTGATGCACAGGTGAAGTCCTCGATACCATTCCGAATGCTCCTTCTCCACCTTGAGCGCTCCTGGGCCAGGGATTCCCAACAGTCAGTAGGGATGCTTCATTTCTTCAAGGTGGTTTTGAGCACAACCTTCATCTCGGTCCTCGTGACCTTTTCCTGTGACAGATGTCAGAACAGAGCATCTGTTTCGGGGGTCTGGTGCTAGGTACGAGTGACAATGTAGCTGAATGTGACTCAGGCCTCTATGTGGGGAAGTTGGGCTCAGAGAGGACACCAGCTGTCGCTTCACATATCCTTCCAGTGAATTTGAAGGATTTTGCGACATTGATGGTATCTTTGCAGCGCTTAAGATGCCTGCAATAGGTAGTCCAGGTATCCGAAGCATATTGGAGGGCAGGGATCACTGCTGCCCAAAAGACTGTCATTCTTGAATCTGATCTGAGGCATTAATCTTCACTGGCCGTTTTCTAATAAGAGGGCAAAAGCACCAGCATTTCCTAATGGAATTATGGAGGGATTTAAATGTGTTCACGTGAAGCTAATGGGCTATTAATTCATCCTAACAATCTGCACCAAACGTGCATATAATTGGACTTTGGACGCCACTTCTACGGTGCAAATTTTGTGCAATTTGTGTGCAGAAGGAGGAGCTAGAGGCAGAATGAAGAATGAGGAAAGATTGAGAGAACAATTTTGCCAGAGTATCGCTGGCATCAGAAAAATTGAGCCTGTGAAGGTGGGTCTATAAAGGAGATTTTCAGGGATGTGGGAGGCGAGAAAGGAAAGCTGCAGGGGAAGGGGAGAAGGCAAAACCTTCCACAAAGTATTGTTAAAAAGCATGGAGTAATAAGGAGAATGTTTGAAGGTGGAGTAAAAGAGAGGACAAGAGGAAAATTAATGAAACCACAGAATGGAGAAACAGGAAAGCTAAAGAAACAGGGAATGGAGAGAGAATGGTTAGAGGGAAAAGTGAGTGCAAGGGATGATCAACAGGGGAACTTGTAAGAGGAGGGAAAGGGGAGCAGAATGCAGTAAGGAAAGAGGGCAACAGAGAGGTGATTAACAGAGAAATAAACAAGAAAACAATAGCAAAAACTGGCAGGAAAGCAAAGGCCAAAGAAAGGGAGGTAACATGAGGAGTTTACTGTGAAATCTACTCTGGTAACACTGCAATATCCATTCCACTATTAAAGACCTTGCTTTTAGTACACATCCATCACATACCTTGTGTTGCACATACAAAACAGTCGGAGGAGGAATAAATCTAGTTGTGGGCCTGGACATGCAAGCAATAAAATGACTTCTAAATCACCCTTCAAGTTTACAACCTCCTTCATTTATTTGGATTCCTGGTGAGGAAAGAGTTGGTGTTTAAGTGGCGACCTTGCTGAGGCAGGTTGGCAGCTAATTTCAGAAACACAGCAGGTGACTCAGCATCAGTAAAGAGAATGACGGACAACAATATTCTTAGCAAAACTATTCACCTCCAGTACTGAAGACTGAAAATATTCAGCCACTTTAGTAAGGCTAGAGAAAGTACAGAGGGAAAAGATAACCAGCATATGCAAAATCCAGAGTGTAAGTGAACAGCTTTAATAGAAATATAAAATATAAAATATTTGCAGAAAGAGTCATAACAAAAACAGAAGTCTAAAGTATCACCAGCTGCCTTTCCTTTTACAGATGTTGAATGATTAGTTTTATTCCCCCCCCCCAGCATTTTCTATTTTAGTTTCATTCATCCAGAACTTGTAAATTTTCTTGTTTTATTTCAGTACATACACTGACATGCAGAGAGAAGCTACAAGTGCACCTTAAAGCAGGTTACACTGAGACCAGAACAATCATGCTGGGGATATGCCAACAACTAGATTTCTAACAATTTCCCTTTCCCCAGTTCCAAGCTCCACCTACAGATGGAACCAGCAGTAACCAGTCTTGGCCAAAACACTGAAAATCAATGTTCAGAGAAATAGCCAAGTCATCAAAATTCAGTCCAATAGCTATAGCCAGCTTGATACCAGCGACTAGCTAAGTGCCAGCATCTTCCCACTGACCTTTTCTATTTCATCATGCTCTTCGCAAAGTTATTTGCGTCTATTGACTATACGATCTTTTATCGTGTTCACTCATCCACATTCTCATCCTGAACTGCCTTTCACAGATGAAGCAAACACACATTCAAGATGCAACATACAACGCGAAGTATATCCCTTTAAGTCATTAATTTTGGCATTTACACTGGATGGGGACACAGATATAATGAAACTGCAGCCAGTTGCAGCTTCTGCTCACTAGCCGTGACTGGCCAATGTCTGGTTAATGATGCTAAATGAGGTTTAGGCTTTCAATTTGTGAAACTTGATCTGGGGGCAATTATCACATCTGATGCCTGTTTGTTTTTTTTCCTAAGTTCTGTACTGGTCCAGCTTCAATCCTTGCGTCTTTTGCAGATCGACTGCAGCCACACTACAATTACAGCTATGTTGATGCAAAATAGGCAGCTTCCTCCAACTTCACTGTGACAGATGAACCTGTTAGACTTCTCTACATTTTGCATTCCATCAGACTGAACTAAAGCTGATTAAAAAAAAGGATGGTATTCTCACAATCTTTTTTGAAGATTACAAATTCCCCAATGACTCTTCTCATTCCTACCCCTTGACCACTCAAAATGGGAACCTTGAGTCTCGACAAAAAGATCACAGAGAGGGGGCGTGCATCAGTCCAAACATCCCACCCACTACCAGGCAGCACAAACCACTGCCAAGTCCGCATGGCACTCTTCAGAGCCTCACAAAACTGGCATTGACCCTGGAGTAGACTGCCTAAGAAATAGAATAAAACAGATGGTCACAAGGCATAGCTTCGCAGACACCATTTCATGAGAAGGAAATGAATTAACAGTTAACATATGCAGGATGAATTAGGTGTGTATGCACCTGTGTGCTCATGTGTGTTTAGGGGAAAGGAAGAAAGATGTTAATGAGTGCACGGCAGACTTGATGAACCAGCCGCACTTTTCCTGCCCCTCATTTTAGCTTGGGGCCTGAATTATCTACAAGCCCAGCACGGCAATGATTAAAACTAATTGGGCATTGAGCATTCTACCATGGTGATATAGTGAAAAACAGGAAAGGAAATCAACTGGTCAGTGCTGCTGACTTTTAATCAAACTTTTCACATACCCAGGTGCTTCTCACCAGTTCAGAGTCGATAAATAATGATTTGTCCAGTCCAAAGGCAAAGATAAAAGGCAGGTATGCTGACCTTAGTCTCAGTTCAGGGTTGCTCTGTGAAGACCTAGCCATCCAGGAAGCACTCAATGATGGCTGCTCCTGAAACAATTTCACCTCATTTTCTCTGCAACCCCACCACAACCCAACCCCCCCCCCCACACCGCCCCCCCCCCCCCCCCCCCCAAATCCCAAATGCTCTAAGTGGAGTGAAGCCATCCCACACACCAATGACATTGAAACCACTTCAGGTCACAACAGTGAACAGCAATTGGAGGTACCTGGTGCTAGTTCCAGAATGATGGGCGTCAACCAGGAAATGGTCGCAGAAGTGTTCCTCTCCGGACAGAGGACTTAACGTTCAGACACACAGTGATGAAAAAGCACTAAACATTCAAATGCCTAGGTCTAAAACACTGGAGAGATCTGTAAGCAAATCAACTATTATCTGCCAAAAATAACGTCCAGCTGGGTTATGTAGAACTATTACTGCATTAAAGTTGCAAGTTTTAAAAGTTGTATACACAGAAAAGCCCTGCAAATTCCAATATCCTCTCTGGAATGCCTACTCACTGGGACTTCAGTGAGTGGATGTACAATACACCCAAATTATAATTTCAGGTACCTCAAGGAGAGCAGAGTTGTAATTTTACTAGTGTATGTCAACAGAATTAATTTGTTACTACTTCAATATAGAGTAATGCTGAATGGAGAATTTCAGGTACTGTAACCACAGCATGAAATTAGCTGCCCCAATGTAATAAAGACCTTTGAGATTGACTGGATCAACCTCCAAACCTCTCAGGTCCAAAAACCTCACTCAAAATCCTCAAATGCACCATTTAAAAGCACAGCTGAAGAGTGAAACAATGGTCTGAATTCTTATGGAATATGTGTAGATGTTGGAGGAAGAGGGGTATAGGTTGTTTAATCCCAATGTTAATAGTTACAAGAAAAAAAAATAGAAAATGTTGGAAATACAGAGCAGGTTAGCCAGCATCTCTTCAGAGGAAAACCAGAGCTCCCAATGAAAGTCTTCAACCATGTTTCTACCTGACCTGCTGACCATCTCCATCATGCTCTGTTTATATTTCAGATTTCTAGCATCCGCAGTTCTTTGCTTTTTGATTAATAAATACGTCTTCTTGATCCATGGTCATTGGGCCAGACAGGTGAACACCAGTTATTCCATAACCTAGATACCCTTTCCTCCAATAAAGCAGTCATATACCCACGGGCAGCATATGTGCAAAGGGGTGACAACTGTCCTCTGGTGTGTGAAGAGTCAACAGCTGGAAATAAACACCTCACAAAGCCCAAAGTGACCCCATAAAATTACAAATCTGTAAAAATATCTCAATTTTTTTTATGCCTTGCAAGAAGATACTTAGCTGATGCACGTGATGATCCTCTAACTGAAGAGGCAAGAGACTCCAGATGCTGGAAGTTGGAGCAACAAACAAAATGCTGGAGGAACTCAGCACGTCGGAGGGAAATGGGCTGTCGACATTTCGGGTCGAGACCCTTCATCTGGATGCCCATTTCCCTCCACAGATGGTTGAGTCCCAAAGGCACAGTACAGAAGTGAGAGTGAGGGATTACCACGTTGAGGTGGTAATGTGCAGAGTGAGATAGAGTTTGGACAAGATGGGGAAATGGCTGGGAGAAAAGTGGGACGGCAAAGGTTATCAGGGTGAAGACTTCCTCGAGGTGATGGCAACGTGGTCAATGAAACAGAAACCAGAGGGGTAATCGGGAAAGATGAAGAGATTCAAACAAGGAACATGCACACTAGACTCAACGCGGTGTGAGTCATGGAAGTAAATATTGGCTTGGGACAGCTGCAAAACTAAGTTTTTGACTTTACAAGTCATTTTTCATTTAAATCAGAGCTCAGTGTTAAAGAGACTTCAAAAAGTGCTACTCATTGCACAGATCATTCGGCTCAGTAAGTCTCTACCTGTCATTATGTCACTCATCTCAGGGGTATTATATGTTTTATGTTCATGTTCCTGATCTGCAAGGAATTCCAAACTAATCCCAGCTTCGCTATTCTTTCAGACAGGCCGCTTCCCTGCACTGGAACCCAGAGGTGAAAAGCTTCCAATGTGCTTATAATACTGAAGGTCAAGCCTTCATGGCAGAAGAATCACTTCCCGGTTTTAGTGCAAAAAATGCTAGTGAACCAAGTAACGATGTTTCAAAGGTGAAAGTGAAGCATCTACAAAGCAAACCCACGGCAACTGGAGCCCAAGCAGACCCCAGTTTCCAGGAGAGTTTGGAAACAGCTCACACTTTCGGCAGTTGGCAACCATCACCTCGAAGCTTTCCTCATACTGGAAGGACATTTCTCACCTGTCCTGTCCTGAGCACACCCAACTGCAGGTGAGTTTGGCAAGGATATCCCTCCCTGATCACTCAGACTAAACTTCAGTGTTCAAGCGTTCAACCTGTGGAGTTGGAAAACATTGCTCTGGTTCCAAGAGGCAAGTGCACTTTAATGGTTCTTGTTCTAGTTTCTTCAGAATGCAATTTTTTTCTTTCCCGTCTTAATGTACTGTTCCGCAATCTTATTGAATTCCTTTTCGTGGCTGCAATTTCCTTATCCTGTTCATTGGATTTATTCTCCTAATTTAACAGTTCAGTTTGACACTTCTTTGCATCAAATATCCCAGCAGACTGTTTTTTTTAAAAGTTTTTTTTCTATTAGTGTATTCACTTTCTACCTTTTATTTATTTTACTCAAAACACTACATCATGAATCAAACAGCAAAGTCTATCATTTCAACCGGGAAAGTGCATTTCCTACCGCGCCCCTAGTTTAGTCTGTGTGTGCACTTAAATCAGAGTTTTATGTTAATGACAACCAGACAATGATTGTTGGTTTTGCATTTGTCACAAGCAAATACTTAAATAAATGCAGAGCTGCACGATTTGTGATCCTGATAACTGTGAATGTGTGTCATTTTGGATGCATAAAAGGCATTAGAGATTTTAAAAATGAATTGCAGTTATTGATACAGGGGACAGTAAAAACCTTTGCACTATATTAGAATTCCTGTGACAATCCAGTTGTGTTTGATCGAAGATCATCATGATTCATGGACTGAAGTAGCACTAATTAGTTGGAGCAACCATTAAAACTCCCCTGCTACTATTCATTCTGTACTGTAACATGATGGTACTTAGATTAGGAAAAAAAAATTAAACAGGATTACAGCATTGATAATTCTCTGTTTTCGAAATAATGGAGCTTCAAATTCCCCGCAGCTTTCAAAAGTCATTCAGGAGATGGTCAGAAAAGAGAATAAATCTAAAACACTGCCTTCCCAGAGTACATAATCTACCAGCAGTACACTACAGAAATGATAGTCAAATACATAGGTAACCTCAGCCAATGATGTACCCAGTACAGATAACATGACACTGCCCTGAAAATCCATGGAAGGGGTTGGGTTTATGCTGAAATCTCCAACATCCTCCATGGAGAGGAGAGATATTTTAAAATTGTCAGCAATCCTGCCTACTAATTATATGTCAACAATCTCCAAAGTATCACTGGAAATATTCAGTAACATAATTAAGACCTTATGGATTATTTAAAAGACAACACAATCTGCTGATGAACTTTCAAAGGTCTGCCCAGCAAGGCGTCTCTACTAAACACCTATCAATATCACCTTACCAACTTTATTTTAAGCGCAGTGAGCTGATTAACAAAGTCAAAATACTTGGCTCTATTCAACTACAATTTCCAAAAATTATACCTTCCAGTCACTCAATGACACATACAATCTTGAAAGGCCCAAATCCAATTGGTGGACTCATCTAGTTGTTTGATCCCAGAGCAGAGACAGTGGTAATACAACTGGGCTCAGCACCCCCGTGTTAGTGCAGTGAAAATCAGCCAAGTATTCCCGTTATCAATCCCTATCCAGAGAACTGTACCTAGAATATACCCATGGACACCGAGTTGCTGTGACTCCTCAATAGTCAAGTCCAATGCTAATTATGGCCACTTCAGGAGGTCCCAATCCCAATGACGATTCTGCACAGTTAACAAGTCAATACCTTCAAGACAGAAGGAAACCTATGGTGGTAAGCTTGAATAAACTGCTTAAAATATTACATCTGCTGCTCCAGCTACTCAGTAGACTGGAACTCGGAGTAAGAAATTAGAGCGAGACTATCCCAGCTGCCTGTTGTCATGTTGGAACCTGGAGGCATCTTCCAAGGAGCATTTGTACAGTTCAACGCGAAAGGTCAGACACTATCCCCAATTGCCTACGGCCAGTGCTATTTTGCCGCCTTCTCCAGAAATCAGGGAGCTTTCATGTATTCAATAGCTCCTCCTGCTACAACAATCCTGGATGTGGTACACTTTCTTCCACAAGGCTAGAGCTTTTCATGGCATGCTGTGTGCTAATTATTGTATAATTGTTTTGTCTCTAAAAATACTAATTTGATATGTATATATTGCCACTCAGATTACTATTTCAAAACTCAATGGATTTCAAAATAATAACATTTATTTTTGTAATAAGCTGCCTTACAATATTTCAGCTTCCACTTTAATCTCTTGCATATTTCCCACTCTTTATTCCGAGCTCACCAACATCTCACCAGTGAATCCAAAATCCAGGCAAACCTTGGGTGTTTTACCCAAGGAAGTGGCCCCTGACGATTGTTCATTGGCCACGTGCCTCCGTCTGTTTGAACATACAGTCAGAAGATTCCTGTCCAGTAACTCCCAGTATTCATGAGAGACTAAACATAGAGCAACCCTTTGTTTAAAAAAAACTGTTCAATGCTTCCAACAGGGGATAGACAGCAAATCTGTAAACAGAGTGGATAAAAATTTTTAAAAAACTGCAGATGCTGAAAATCTAAAATAAAAACAAAAAGTGCTGAAAGCACTCAGCAGGTCAGGCAGCATCTGTGGAATTAGAAACAGTTAATGTTTCAGGTCTGGGACCCTTCATCAGAACTGGGGTGATGAAGGCTCCCAAATCTAAAACATTTCACCTTTCTGCAGATGCTGCCTGACCTGCTGAGTGTTTCCAGCATTTTCTGTTTTTATTTCTGTGAACAGAGTTCCCTCCCTGAGCATTCATGAGTACAACTGTCCCCAGCAAACAAAAATAACACAGCAGAAGGCAAAGACACAGTATTTATGCTTAGCTTCATCCCAGCAATTGAAACAAACACAGCTTTTGCAGCTAACTCACTCAATCAACTTGACCTACAGCCTTGACTTAATGGATACTTTTAAAAATGCAAAGCAGCTCTCTAATTATGGCCTGCGAAAATGATTAGAATCATTTACATGTCACAGTCGGTATCTGCAATCTCCGCCTCGGGTGTCACTGAGGTAACACACCACCCACTGACACCAGATGCAGCTGCTCCCCGCTCTGGCGAGGAACTGCTGCGCTCTCTCAGACGAAACACATCTGCATTCTCAGCACCTTCCCTCAGAGCCCCAGTCACTGCTTCGCACCATTCAACAAAGAACCGATAAAGATGCACAGTGATTGTGTGTAAACCACTATTGGTCAGGTTGACTGCTGGGCAGTTAGACTGCATTCAGAAGTTGACATCAGGTGACAGAGGTGGCTCGCGCTCAGGTGAAAAACCCACCAAATTCTAGGTCAGATGCAATTAAATAATTGAGCAACAAACATAAACAGCAGCCGGCAAAATAGCAACTGAAGCAGGGGATCTGGGGAACTGGTTTAAAAAAGGCTACAAATCTAATGAGCATCCAGAGTGCCCACTGGCAATGTGAACTGATCATACCACTACCTACTCCCTGCTGGTAATCCAGTCCCCACCACCTCCTCTTCCCTCCCATCAAGGACAGTGACCCACTTGTTTCCACACCCTCCTCTTTTAATTGCCATTGCATTCACCTCTCCCGCCTCATCATCTCCGCAGTCCTTTCCTTGACCACCTCCATGACTGTGCTGTCAACATTTCCACACAGCTTCCCTTCTTCCTCCAGAATCCCACTCTCGTGTCATGACCAATCATCCTTGAGAGAATCAGAATCGACACTCATCTCTCTCTTCCTTTGGACCAGAGGAGGACCCATCTCATCCAGGACCCATTACAAAGCCCACATCAGGTGGCCACAAATGGGATGTCCACGTGATCATCGAGCTTCTATTCATCCGTTGTCAGATTCCTGCTTATGTTGCCATTTCTATTGCCGAATACAATTAAAATTGCTGAATATACAGTAAATAAAATACAATTTATTGTGGAACAGCCACGTGGACACTACAGCCAAGAGAGCACACCAATGCCTCTGCTTCCTCAGAAGGTGAAGGAAATTCAGCAGGATCCTGATGTCGCTTAACAATTTTTACAGATGCACCATAGAAAGTATCCAGTCAGGATGCCTTGCAGCTTGGTATGGCAACTGCTCTGCCCAAGACTGCGAGAAACAGAAAAGAGAAACACTGTGATGCTGGAGGAACTCAGCAGGTCAGGCAACATCCATGGAGAAAAGCAGGCGGTCAACGTTTCGGGTCAGGACCCTTCTTCAGTACTGAAGATAGGAAAAGGGGAAGCCCAATATATAGGACGGAAAAGCAGAGCAGTGATAGGTGGACAAAAGAGGGGAGGCGGGGTGGGCACAGGGTGGTGATAGGTAGATGCAGGCAAGAGATAGTGATAGGCAGGTGCGGGGGAGGAGGGGAGAGCAGATCCACCAGGGTTAAGGGTAAGGAGGAAACAGTGAAAAAGGGGGGTAGAAAAAAAGAGGCTAGGAAAGGGAAGAAAGGCATGGTTGGAGGTGGGTGTGTGGTGGGGGGGTGGGGATTACTTAAAGAGGGAGAATTCAATGTTCATGCCGCTGCAAGGTTTCAAGACGGAAAATGAGGTGCTGTTCCTCCAGTTTGCGCTTGGAATTCTCCTGGCAGTGGAGGAGGCCGAGGACTGACCTATCAGTGATAGTGTGGGAGGGGGAGTTGAAGTGACTGGCAGCGGGGAGATGCCGATCGCGGTTACGGACGGAGCGCAGGTGCTCAGCGAAAGTCACCTAGTCTGCGTTTGGTCTCACCATTGTAGAGGAGGCCACACTTGGAGCACAGAATGCAGTAGATGATATTAAGGGAGGTGCAGGTGAATCTCTGTCTCACCTGAAAGGACTGTTTGGGTCCCTGGATGGAAGTGGTGTAGGGGCAGGTGTTGTTGCACCTGTGGCGGGGGCAGTGGAAAGTCGCCGGGGTGGGGAGGGCGGGGGGGAAGAGTCGCGGAGAGAGCAGTCCCTGCGAAAGGCAGAAAGGGGCGGGGAGGGGAAGCTATGCTTGGTGCTGGGGTCCCGTTGGAGATGGCAGAAGTGGCGGAGAATGATGTGTTGGATATGTAGGCTGGTGGGATGAAGTGTGTGGACAAGGGGGATCCTTTCCCTGTTGGGTCTGGGAGGGGTGGGCGTGAGAGCAGATGAGTTCCGTGGAGCAAGAGCATGCGGAGACAATAGGTCTGCCGGGATTTTGGGGAGGAGATAGAAGCGGGTAGTCCTAGGTTGCGGGACTATCATGTTGGGAGCTGTGGGGGTGGGGGGGGGGGGTGGCGGTGGCGGTGGCGGTGGCAGGGGGACGGGGGGATCTCCCTTGGTGAGGAGATCAATGATGGTGCAGGAGGTAATGTCCTGGTGGTCCTTGATGGGGTCATAGTTCAGGGGTAGGTAGGAGGAAGTGTCCGAGAGTTGGTGTCCGGCCTCTGCAAGGTAGAGGTCAGTGTGCCAGACTACCACGGCACCACCTTTGTCGGCTGGTTTGATGACAATGTCAGGGTTGGTGCGGAGGGAGTGGAGAGCACAGCGTTCAGAAGGGGTCAGGTTGGAGTGGGTGAGGGGAGCAGAAAAGTCAAGACGGCCGATGTCGCACCGATAGTCGGCTATGAATAGGTCCAGGGAAGGTAACAGGCCCGGTCTGGGAGTCCAGGTGGAAGAAGAGAGCTGGAAGCAGAAGAATGGGTCATCAGAAGGGGAAAGAGGTCCTGACCCAAAACGTTGACCATCTGCTTTTCTCCACAGATGCTGCCTGGCCTGCTGAGCTCCTCCAACATCATTGTGTTTTTCACTTAGATTCCAACATCTGCAGTCATTTATTTCTCTAGAAACTGCAGAGAGTTGTGAACGCAGCCCAGCCCATCACACAATGCGGCCTCCCCTCCACTGACTTGGGAAAGCAGCCGACATAATCAAGGACCCACCCCAACACCCCCCACTCCGGTCATTCGCTCTTCCCCTCCCCTTCCCCCCCCCCCCCCCGACAAGCAGAAGATACAAAAACTTGAGAGCACGTACCACCAGTCTCAAGTACAGCTTCTAACCCACCGTTATCAGACCTCGCAGACACTAAAAGATAAACTTGATCTCCCAATATACCTTGTTGTGGCCCTTGCACTTTATTTGTCTACCTGCACTGCCCTTCCTCCAACTACAACACTATATTCTGCATTCCATTTTACTTTTTACTACCTCGATGTACTGTATGGAACAATTTGTCTGGATGGCACGCAAACAAAAGCTTTTCACTGGATCACAGATTTGTAGGACAATAACAAACCAATAAAAATACCAAATCTCCCTTTGAGTGAAAGGAGTCCTTTTGGGTAGCTGACGCTGCCTCTTCAGATTCCCTGAGATTACATGCCTTGCATTAACTTCATCAAGGAACACTCAGAAGCAAACCATGTGAAGCAAAATGCCTGCCTACTTACCTTCAGGTTCTATTGGCACAGAACGTACCGGGGAGCTTTGGACCAGAACCAGAAGCCAAATGCCCAAGCTTGGTCTAACTTTCCATAATGATCCTCCTTTATTTAAATTTACATGGACACAGCAACAAAAGCAGGAAGAACAACTGTGGAGCTGAAAGTCAACCGCAGTATTAACTTAGGAAACAGGAGCAGGAGTAGGCCATTCCCCCAAAGGGGAAAGCACAGTCAAAGTCAGGATTATTTTTTGGATGCAGCCGGGGTTCAGATGTTGGGGTTCTCAAGTTAAGGATCAAGGCTACAGCGAGCATTGTGGATAATGTTGGCTTTCTCCAAGCATGAACCAAAGTGTGAAGCAAGACTACTGGCAACAGGCCCAAGGCCAAGTTCAGGTCTGGGGAAGTATCCCTTGCGTGTGTCCCTTACCCGATACATGGGCAGCACACCTACATTCTATATGACACTTTGGGCCAATTTTACCCCTTCTCCCAAAGGCTTCCCAAATTCAAAGTTTCCAAATGAATTCTAGGTTGGCATCACCTCACACAGTTGGCAGTGTTTCCTGAGATCCGAGTCAAAAGTCGTCAAAAGAAGGGAGTGCTGCAGTGTTGGAGCTGCCATCTTCTGGATGAGATGTTAAACCAAGTCTACTTTCTAAGGCAGTTGGAAAAATAAAACACATGCTGCTGTTTTGAAGAGCAAGCAGGAAGTTATTCCAGTGTCCCGACCGACATTTATCCTCTGACCAGCAGTAACAAAACAGAGAGCCTGAAATTTATCTCCTCATTGTTTGACTGGGGTTCCCAAGGCACTCTGACTGCACAGTCCTTACATTAGAACAAGCACAACATCTCAAACCCCCTAATCTGCCTACAAAGGATTCTAGGCCTTTCAGGGAGAGATGTAAAAGATGCGACGTGAGCAGAAGTCCCCCCTTTTCAAATCAGCTAAAGAAAGATAACATTAAAATACTCAAAACTGGGCAAACTCCAGCTTGCATCCATAGCAACAATTGTAATTAGTAAGCATGTATTTTAAGCAATCAGTTCTTAGTTCAACATACACAAAGGGGCCTCAAGAAGTGACCCCAGCAACTGCAAACGCAACAGCCTAATTACTCAGAGCCTCATACCACTGTGGCACTCAGATGAATTTTAACCATTCTTGTTATTTCTCTGCTTCACAGTGAACTTTGCGGTGAAGGGCACGCAGTCAAGTCCACTGTGGATGCACAGAGGTAATGAGGACTGACTTTGTCATGGAGATTGCCCTCTGGGTCGTGCCAGGCTCAATCAGAAGCACACCCTCTGCAGCTGATGAGACACTCCCCCCATCACCCTCATACCATGTACTTACAATGGGAAATTCTGAAACCACACAGATTAGCAGCTTGCAGGTGGCTAGTTTCACTCTGCTGGGGGATTGCACACACACTGGGGGATATTTCAACCCACAAAAACGGGCAGGCAAAAGGATAAGGTTAAAAGAAAAAGTAAATCTCTTTCATAATCCTAACCAGCCTGCAAATCCAGACAGTGGAACATGCACACAAAGGCGCTTTGTGCATTTAAGTAAAGTTGTGTGCCTGAAGTTTTAGCTCCAGTTTAGGTTTGGCTGGTCGGGTTGCCCAGGGCTCAAGAAATGGGGAAAGGAAGGCAGGGATTGCAGTGTGGTGAATAAGAGGGCTTCCATCCTGCTTGTGAATCCCAGCCCAGCAAACCAGCTACCGTGATCAACCTCACCCAAATGTGATCAAAGCCCTTGCTTCACCCCCACAGCCACAACCCTCTGGCTGCCTGGCACGTCCAATGTCCTACCACACCCACTCCTTGTTATTCCTCTGTTGTCTGCAATCTTTACCCCAGCCACTCAACCCCACTCCTCCATCCGCACACTCCCTCCTTTTGCCCTGGAGCTCAGAGTTTACCCATCCATCCGCCGCCCACAGCAACGGGTTACAGACAACAGACAGAAAGTATCGCAACCAGATCCTTACACCTGGCAGAACCTGCAACCCAAATGCAAAACCTCTCCCTTCCCACAACAGGGGCAATAAGTAGTAGGGTCTGTCTCTTGCTTGTTTCCATCCCATCACAGACATTCGCCTTGTTCCCTCCCCCTCTCTGAAACTTAAAACATGCTTGTTCTTTTCCTGCTCTGATGAAAGGTCATTGACCCGAAACAATAATTCTAGTTTCTCCCTCCATTGATGCTGCCTGTCCTGCTGAGTGTTTCCAGGAGCTTCTTGACCTTAGTCCAGAAGAGATACCAGGTGACTGGTTAGAACCATTACAGGAAACTGAACAGACTGTAGCTCTTTTCTCTGGGAGAGAGATGGATAAGAGCTGACCCATTAGATTTACGGAGGAGATGGGCTCAGAGAAGCACTTCCATTGACACAGAATTGGGGAATACACATGTAAAATAGTCGCTAATAAATCTGTTGGGAAATTCAGGAGGAAGTTTGTAACATAGTGTGTGTTAAGAACGTAGACTTGCTACACCATGTGGATTAGTCAAGCTGAGCAGCACAGGTGCCTTTTGGGGAAATCTAGTAAAGACATGGAGAACAGAAGGCAAGATAATTCTGATAGAATTAGATGAAGTCCCAAATAAGGAAAGGTTGCGTGGTGAATAATTACCAGCACAGACCAGTTCCACTGAATGACAAGTTTCTTTACTGCAAATCCAATCTAATTCCACAGGCAGTATCAACATCAAGACTGAGTTTAACTGTTACATTGGAACATCATCTTAAGTAACAGCATAACTTGACAAAATGCATTTATTTTAATATTATCTTTAGTTAAATGTAATCTTCTTTACAGAAAATAATTTCCAGATCTGGGCGTCAGTGAGAACTCCAGAATAAATACCTCCCTCGAACTTGGCTTGCTTGGCCATTTCAGAGGTCGGTTAAGAGTTAACTGTGTTACTGTGGTCTGGGGTCACCTACAGGGCAGGTTTCTTCCTCTAAATGCTGTTAGCAAACCAGGTAATTAAAAAAAAAATCCAGTAACTTCACCGGAAAACAAGTAGATGCTATAATGCTGAAATGCAAACAGAAAATGCTGAGGATACTCAGCAGATCAGGCAGCATCTGTGGAGAAACAGGGATAATGTTTTAGGTACACTATCTTTCATCAGAACTCAGAACATTGAGAATACAGAGAATCGGAGAAGGGGGAAGGAGTGAGTAGAACAAAAGGAATGTCTGTGATACCTCATTTTGTTTCTTACAATATGGGAGGATTTCGGCCCTTTGTCAGCTCTCAGAGCCTTCCCATCACTTATTTCCCTGGAACCTATTCTCTCCCTCATGCCCATCAACTCCTTGCTAATCCTCCTCCCAACCATCTACACGAGGGGCATTTAACCTGCCAGCACACCTTTGGGATGTGGGAGGAAACCGTAGAATCCGTAAGAAAGCCACATGGTCACATTGAGAACAAGCAAACTCCACACAGACAGCACCCACAGTGAAGATACTGAGAGAGGATGGATGTCACAGATGCTTCCTCTGTTCTCTCCTGACAGCTTTCCCAGATAGATTAGCTGCTATTAACAAGTTTTCACCACCCACTCTCAACCCACATCCAACTGGGACTTTCATTTCCTCTTGGTCCCACCCCCTCCACCTCTCCCCTTTCTCTGCAACATCCAACATGTCTTTTTCCTAAATGTTGTTTGGAAACAAAAGATCACAGACCTGAAACTTTAGCTCTGGTTCCCTCCATAGATGCTGCCTGGCCTGCTTACTACTTCCAGAATTTTCCCTTATTATTCCAGTAGTTTAATGGTCACCATTACTGATGCTCACTTTTTAGTGCAGAATCTGTTTAGTTAATTACATTTAAATCAGTCTCCAGTCCACAAGCTCAGGACTCTGTATTACTAGCCCATTAAAACTACCATTATGTTATTACCATCTCATAAGGTATCGAAATGCAATCACAGAAATTCCCATGAAATGTTATATTCCGATCTTCAGGAAGTTTGGCAATATCCAGAAAGTGCAAATAAAAACGAACAACTGTAAATTAGGAACAGAGCTCAAGAAAAACTCTAACTTTGACATATTGTAATTAACAGTAAAATTAGCTCAGATCAGAATGTCATTGAAGAAATATACAGTACAGGTAAAGAGCATTTGGTAGCTTCCTTTCAACAGCAGATGGTAGATCACTAATCTATGATGAGCCTATAAATGAAGATTAACAACGTCTTCATTAAACACTATATATCTCAATTATAAGCCTGCATTCTACCACTGACTGAAATTAAAAAGTAACGTGAAAACATCTCAGCCTTACAGAGAGCACGTATAGATACCTGGATAATGTTCAAAGCTTTTGCAACCTGTCAAAGCCAACATGCCACTATATGAATGGGATATTCTGAGGAGAGGAAAGAAAAGAGATGTTTAAACGAGGGCGGTGAGAGTTGGGGAGAGGACCTTTAGGTAAGAGATCTGCTACCAGGAGTCAAATTCATAAGGAGTTTTAATAAAGGAAACAGAAAAACCATTTGCACTGGTGTGAGAATTGCTCACCAGAGAATATCAGTGAAGACCAAAAGAAAATAGGGAGAGATTAGAATTACTTTCTTAAAACTAAATGTTATTAAAATGTAAATCGCATCATTAGAAGCAGTGATAGAACCGGAATGAGTAGTGATTTTAAAAAAAAATGAAGCCAAGATCCAAAATATCTCAGAGAAATATTCGAAAGGGTACTGCAAAAGAGCAGGCCATTGAGGATAAGTGGGATACTCTTTCATACAGCAAATACAGATGTGTAACTGTTCCTCTAATGCAATATTGTTCCATGATTTATCATTAGCCGTTCACACTGTGTCATTGCACACCTTGACCATTTGCAATGGTACACTTTTATTTACCTTGTATAGCTTGACCTCATGTGAATCACAGGTACTTACATACCTGTTCCTTTGCTGCGATATGGAGGCTTGAAGAATTTCACAACGCCATACACATTTACAGTGACTCCTCCTTTGAGCATATTTAGTGGCACGTACGTATAATCCTGCATTCCAACCTGCATAGAGAATGCATAAAAATAACATCAGTCACAGAATTATTTTATTCTACTACATACTCAAATCTTTTGGTCCAATTTGGCCCCAAAAAAACAACTGGTAATTGGCTGTCTGTTACGCATTGCAGATAATGTGGAATATCACATTGCAATGAATTGTAATCACCTTGCTTCAGACACAGCAGGTCATTACCGGTTAGTGTGAAAACTGTAAGAACACACATAATGTACATGCGGCAAAGCTCTTCAAATCTACTGATCAATGAAATAAACAAAAGAGCCGCTGGCAGCCCTAGGGATAGAAATGATTCACTGGTTATCCATTAAAATCATTCTTGTTATATTCCCCCCCCCACAATGTGCAACATTTGCGCATTTCTCTAAAACTTTCAAAGAGAACAACTTTTTTGCCATTAAATTACAATGAATTAGGACGAGAAGGCCATTCAACCTCTCGAATGATGCTCAATGATTCAATAAGATTATGGCTGATCTGACTGTAACCTCAACTCAACATTACTGTCGATCCACTCTAACCTTTCACCCCCGCTTATTGGGAATCTATCTACTTCTGCCATAAAAAATATCCAAAACCTCTACTTCTACAGCCCTTTGACGAAGAATTCCGAACACCCATGGCCCTCTGAAAGAACAAATGTTGCCTCATCTCCATCTTAAATGCGCAACCCACTATTTTTAAACAGTGATCCCTAATTCCAGATATTCCCACAGGAGGAAACATTCTTTCCACATCCACCCTGCCAACAACCCTCAGGGTCGTCTTTCATTAAGATTTTAAAAAAGCAATGAAATTTCAATCTTAAAAATCACAAAAATAGAGTAACACATAATCATTTGGCACAATTTCATCCCCATCCTTCAAATGTTAACGCTTTCGAAGATACATCTGAATGAAACACTTTCCTTCATCCCCTCATTAAAATGACAGAGCTACCATTTATTTTGTACCTTTCCCAATTTCAGGACGTTTCGATGAGTCTAAAGCCAGTGAACCACATGCTTTTGAATTGCTGTCAACAGTGAAACTGCTGTGTCTAATTTTTGCACAGGAAGCGCCCACAGACAGTAATGTTCCAGTGACCATATAATCCGTCTAAGTGATCAGAGTTGAGGGATAAGTATTGGCTGGGACTTCCTTGCTCTTCTTTGAATCCTACCCAAGAAGCATTTACGCCACGAGGGCTGGCAGTATTCTGGTCTGACACTTCAACAATAAGACATAACCGTTCAGTATTACACTGGTGTGTCAGCCTGGATTATGTGCTCATGTTCCTGGAACAGGACTGAAACCCACAAACGTCACCCGAGGCAAGAATTCTATCACCCAACTAAGACTGGCCCTCTTGCTTGTCTTCTGAAATTACCTGTTACCACAGACACGAGTCCAACTGCACAATACCCATAAGCAGACGAAAAAGGAGACAAGAATAAATACCTTTTGCCTCAACGCAAAAGGGACCGAGACCACAGACAAGTAGGCCATTCTCAAACCTGCTCAGCGAATCCTCAGCCCATCCAACCACTCTGAATCCAAAATGCCTTTTTTATTACTATTTATTCATTCTCAAGGAGGTGGACATTGTTGGCAATTCCTAATTAGTTAGGAGATAAATGGCAAATCCTACTTACCTCCCAACTCAAAAGGTATCTAGGAATCAACCACAATGGGTGGTCGAAAATCATACCAGGCAAAGATGGCAGATTTCCTTCCCTTTTGAATATTAGGGAACCAGATGGAGTTTGATGAACAATTTAGCAGCTTCATGGTTTTAGTTGCTCAAGCTATTTTTGTTTTGAAATTCCAAATTTATTTAATTGAATTTGAATTTCTTGCTTGCCGTGGCAGGACTTGAACTTGTGTCTCTGAATTGATGGCTCAGAACTCTTGACTGCTGGTCGAGTACAAAATGTTGCCCTTTCTTCACCCACGCTGATTTGCCGCACTCGAGACTTAAGCACAAAAATCTAATCTGCTCCATCAGTGCAATGCAGAAGGAGTGCTGCACCGTCAGGGGTGCTCCCCTTCGATTGCAACTTTGAACCGAGGCCCCATTTTAACACAAGAGATCTTTCACCATTATTTCAATGATGATCAAATGCACTGAGGACAATGTCTTGGTCAATACATATCCCTTCATCAATGTATATTACTAAAACAATTTCCGTTGCAAGAAAACTAGCTGACACATTTCTACAATATAACAGTGACTACCCTTCAAAAGTGTCACCTTGACTATAAAGTGATCTGGGGCATTTTAAAACTGACATATTTCAATGCAAGATTTTTCTTTAACAGCAAGAGTTTTCGGTTTCTAGTTTAAATCAAATCTCATTGCTTTCACTGTGTAAACATGGGTGGCCTTGCTTCATCTTATTTTGACACCAAGTATGCTTGATATGGCGAGAAGCATTTTTTTAATGAAAGCATTCATGACACTTGTGCCCGAGGTAACTCATCACTTGTACTTATTAAAAGTGAAAATGAAGCTTTTAATAGATCAGCATGCTGACCATCCACCAAATGTTAAATTATTATGAAAGGAAAGCATTAACTACCTGCTTTTGCCACAAGCAAGATACACCACATGGATTATGAGAAGACAGGTGTTTTGAATGCAACTTAAAAATTACTGGTATTATTAGCAATTTGTCTTCAAACCCCAGCACACGCCAGATCTCAAATCACACAGGAACCACTGGGAAGGTATTAAACGCAAGGTGATTATCCTAATGGTGGTATGTTACCCAAACCTCAGACAAATGATGTTTACACGTGTTTGGAGGCCAGGCCCCAAGTAATTGTTGACTTGTTCACTGAAGCGTACAAGATGGGCCTCAACATCCACAAGACCAAAGGTCCTCCACTAATTTTCCTCATCACCACGCTGCCCTCCGACATGGTGAGACCCCGGCTTTCCATACCTTGGGAGACATCACTCATGAAATGTACCAGCAGAGCCTCTGATCAATCGAGGGAAAGCATATTTGAAGATCAAGACCTCCAGTGCCTCCACAGCCTTAAAACTAGAGGACATGGTTTTAAGGTTAGAGGTGAAAGGTTTTAATAAGAACTTGAGGGGCAACTTTTTTTTATATATATATACACACAGTGGGTGGTAGATTTCTGGAACCAGCTGCCAGAGGAACCAGTTAAGGCAGGTACATTAGATATATTTAAGAAATACATGGATAGGTATAAGGATGACAGGAGTTTAGAATGATATGGGCCAAGTGCTGGGAAATGGGATTAGCTTGAATATACAATTTGGTCGGCACTGAAACATTTGGAACTAAGGGCCTTTTTCTGTGCTGTACAACTCTATGACCTCAGCCCTGGCATAAAACGCAAAGTCTACAGGACAGCAATGATCCCTGTTCTCCTTTGTGCTCTGTAGAAGGCATCCCAAGGCACTAGAAAAATACCACCAATGTGTCTTTGCAAAGTCCTCCGAATTCACTGGAAGGGTAAGCAAACCACTCTTATCCCAAGCCAACGTTGCCAGCACTGAGGTCCATGCTACACTTAGCTGGCTGTGTTGGATAGGCAATGTTGTTTGCATGCCCAACAACAGATTCCCGAAACATACACTCTTATCCTGAGCTCTGTCACAGGAAGGGATTACCAGACAAAGGAAAAGATTCAAGGATGTACTCAAAGCCTCTCTGAAGAAATGCAAAATTCCTACTGTCTTCCAGGAATCTCTGGCCCATTGTCACTCAAGCTGGAGAAGGAACATTCAGGATGATATTGAGTCCAGGCATGAAGAGCACACAGGAGCCCTGCATAAGCAGTGAAGAAGTGCAGCACCTCACGAACTACCCAGCACCGCTACTCGTCAGGCACTTGCCACTCCATCCTGGAAGAGTTTGCGATTCCCGTATTGGCCTCACCAGCAGAACCCGCAAAACAGGAGCGGAAGCATTTCATCCTTGATCCCTGGGGACTGCTTAGGAGGAGGAGAAGATAGGAAATTTAACTCGGAGCACCCTGTTACACACCCAGTAACATCAGATAGAGCTCCAATGGACCCTGAATTAATAACATTACCCAATCTATTTCCTCAGGTGATATTAGCTAAATCTAAGGAAATCCTCTCCAAACAGGAAATTGGCCACAATATGATAAAGACGTATTCTAAGCATTCCATCCATTTTGAGAATGCTGAAAATGGGCAGCTTTAATCACTGACTAGGAAATCAAGTGGTACAAGTCCAGTGACTTGAGATGGCCTCAACATCTCCCAGCACCAGTTCAGGTCATCCAACACACAGCCTTTCCTTTCAAATTCCCATTGACACAAACTCAAAATCACAAGACATTCATGAAGGTCTGGGAGTATAAAAAAAAATCATCACACCTCTTGACAAATGAACTGCAATCAACTGTTCTATTTTATCCAATCCTCCTGTGATCATTTGAGCAGCTTTAGTTATTGCTTGTACTGTTTCAGGATGGTGGATTGAATTTGAGCCTGGTCAGCAATACTAACTACTAGACCATCCCAGACAAACAACTCAAGCTCCTCAGCTGTAGATTTTACAAGTGTGCTTAAGGTACTCAATGCTTAAAAATCCCGGTAATTGCAATGTAGTGCCAACATCAACAGTTACAGGGCACTAGAACTCAATATTCAACCTGCTAGTTGTACTTGCCCTTCTTAGACTGCTTTCTGAATTTTTGTATAAATAATTCAAGCCCAACAATTCAGAAACAGCTTCTTCCCCTCTGCCATCAGATTTCTGAATGGTCCATGAACACTACCTCGTTATTCCTTATTGTTTTGCATAATTTACTTACTTTTGTAATTTGTAATAATTTTACGTCCTTGTACTGTACTGCTGCCGCTAAACAACAAATTTCACGTCATCCAAGTCTGTGATAATAAGCCTGATCCTGATCAAAAATGAAAGATGAATCCAGGAGAGACAGTAACTGGTTTGAGCTTTACTGTTTCTTGCCCCATTATCTCCCCTTCTACTATCACCCCCTTAGTCATTATGGCAAATCTCCCACGTTCTTAGAGAATGCTCACACAGAAGATAGCAAGGTGCCTCTAATCCCACCCATTTTTTAAGCCGTGCGTCGCAAAAGATTCAGTACAAAACCGAGCTATGCATAGCAATAGAGAAAACCATCTTCGAAAATGATAAGCTCGGCAAGTGCAACAGAAATCATTTTTTACTGCACTGAACGGAGGATTAGCTTTGCTGACCCCAGCTTTCACTACAAACCAAAAGAGCAGATTGGTTCTGAGGGTAAAAAGAGAAATAGAGATAAAAGAATGGAGAAATAGAGAAGTAACTTGCTCACGACTGGAAAAAAAAATCACAGAGCTAGGATTTATCCATCTATTGACAGCACTGCTCCATGCTTTCAAGAGCCTTAGTATGGTGCACTGAAATGTTACCTATTTATGGTGACCTGTATTTGTTACAAATTTACTTTATTGATTTGGCTGCAAAAGATGGTTTGCTTGAGTTATCCATCTGTTTTTCTGCAGAACCCTCAGTTCGATCTGTGTGTTGCATCGTTGATCCTTTGCTCATTTGGTTTCCTTTGCTCAGGCAGTACATCACTGCTCATTCTGGATATCATTGAACACGGTATTTCAGTTTGCCTTATCCAATCAGAGAAACAATGCTCGTGAACGCCAATTCCCTGCTTAAAATCATTGTGTTTGCATGTATCATCTTCATCCCACTACAGCTGCTGGATGTCTCAAAAAGAGCAGTTGATAGCTTATCGATCAGATTCAGCATTCATTAAACGCACTGTAAAACCTGTCACTGCAGGCAACAGGACATTTATTACAACACTCAAACAAAAGCAAAATTTTGCAGATGCAGGATAGCTGCATTGCAACAGGAAATGCTGGTAAAGGAGTGTGGAGAGGAATACAGTGAATGCCTCAGATCAATAGACTTTCATCAGGGCTATATCAACTTAATATAGATTATGTAGTTCACATGCCAATTACTCTGAAAGATTCTGGTTTAGTGTCCTCTGGTTACCACTCATTCCACTCATAAAGATAGATTAACATACTTTCATTGCACAGGACGAAGGGAAGAGAGGTGGGGAGGGGATGTCAAGTGATAATAGGTGATAGACACAGCACAGAAACAGGCCATTCAGTCCACCACATCCATGTTAACTATCAAGTACTGTATCTATCTATATGAATTCTATTTACCATCACTTGGCTTGTAGCTTTCCAGGCTTTGTCAATGCAAGTGTTCGTCTAGATACTTCTTAAATGTTATGAGAGTATCTAAGTATTTGTTTAACATATGAGGAGCGTTTGATGTCCCTGCAGTTCAGAGGATGAGGGGGGATCTCACTGAAACCTACTGAATACTGAAAGGCGTGGATAGAATGGACGTGGAGGGGATGTTTTCATTAGTAGGAGAGTCTAGGATCCGAGAGCAGCCTCGGAATAAAGGGACATTCCTTTAAAACTGAGACGTGGAGGAATTTCTTCAGCCAGGAAGTGGCGAATCTGTGGAATTCGTTGCCACAGAGGGCTGCAGAGGCCAAGTGATTGGGTGTACTTAAGGCAGAGATTGATAGGCTCTTTATTGGTAAAGGGGCTAAGGGTTACGGGGAGAAGGTGGGAGAACGGGGTTGTAAAAATACCAGCCATGATTGAATGGTGGAGCAGACTCGATGGGCTGAATGGCCTAATTCTGCTCCTGTACCTTATGGTCTTAACCACCTAATCAGGCAGTACCTTCTGGATTCCAACTAGCTTCTGGATGAGAAAGTTCTTCCTGCGATCCCCACTGAACTCCTTACCCCTTACCTTAAACCTATGCCCTCTAGTTTTAGGTACCACTGCTATGGGGAAAGGTTTCCTACTGTCTATCATTTCCATGCCCCTCAATGTTTTTTCTTTAAAATTCCATCGGGTTCCCTCTCAGCCTCCTCTGCTCCAAAGAAAACAGACCGATTCTATGGGGTCTCTCCTCATAACTGCAACACTCCATCCCAGGCAACATCCTAGTGAATCTCCTCTACACCTTCTCCACTGCAATCACCTCTTTCCGACAGAGAGGCAAGAAAGACTGCAGATGCTGAAAATCTGCAACAACACACAAGCTGCTGGAGGAACTCAGCAGGTCAGGCAGCATCTATGGAGGGAAATGGACAGTCAACGTTTCAGGTCGAGGCTTCTCCCCTCTCTTTCCAGTCCTCATGGGTCTCGGCCCAAAACTCCCACCCCCCCACCAATCCTGCTCCCACCCCGGGAACTCTCCACTGCCCCCGCCATAGGTGCAACACCTGCCCCTACACCACCTCCATCCAGCGACCCAAACAGTCTTTGCAGGTGAGACAGAGATTCACCTGCACCTCCCTTAATATCATCTACTGCATTCGGTGCTCCAAGTGTGGCCTCCTCTACATTGGCGAGACCAAACGCAGACTAGGTGGCCATTTCGCAGAACACCTACGCTCTGTCAGTAACCACGATCTGCATCTCCCCGTTGCCAGCCACTTCACCTCCCCTTCCCACACTACCACAAATATGTCAGTCCTCGGCCTCCTCCACTGCCAGGAGAATTCCAAGCGCAAACTGGAGGAACAGCACCTCATTTTCCACCTTGAAACCTTGCAGCCTAACGGCATGGACATTGAAATCTCCCACTTTAAGTAATCCCCACATCCGCGCTCACCATGCCTTTTTTTTTTCTTCCCTTTCCTAGCCTCTTTTTTTTCTACCCCCCCCCTTTTTCATCCTTACCTTAGACCCATCCCTCAGTGGATCTGCTCTCCCCACCTCCCCCGCACCTGCCTATCACTATCTCTTACCTGCATCTACTTATCACCACCCTGTGCCCACCCCACCTCCCCTCTTTTGTCCACCTATCACTGCTCTGCTTTTCCCTCCTATATTGGGCTTCCCCTTTTCCTATCTTCAGTCCTGAGGAAGGGTCTGGACCCAAAACGTTAACCGCCTGCTTTTCTCCACGGATGCTGCCTGGCCTGCTGAGTTCCTCCAGCATCATCGTGTTTTTCATCTAGGTTCCCAGCATCTGCAGTCCTTTGTTTCTCCCGCAAGCATCTCACCACCAATCCCCATGATACGCCACTGGTCACTGGGTTCCAATCAACAACACACACCCTCACCCCTACCTTTGCTCTGCCCTTTTTAATCAACTGATGAACATCTTCCAGTGCAGTGCAATTATCCTCCTCATTTTCAACATCACCAACTTTTTTTATCATCTGCAAACTTACTGAGGATACTTCCTGCATTTGTATCCGAATTGTTAATGTTTATAATGAACAATTAAGTGCCTCAGCATCGATCTCTGTGGTACAACCCTGGTCACAGTGTTCCAAATACCTAGACAAGCCTCCACCATCACCCTTGCTTCCTATAACCGAGGCAAATTTGGATCCAATTCCCCACTTGCCCTGGGTCGCATGGGCTCTAACCTTTTGGACCAGTCTCCATGTGGGACCTTGTCAAAGGTTTACTGAACTCCAAAGGACTAAGTGGTGGTAAATAAGAATAGTATGGGTGGCATGGATATGGTAGGCCGAAGGCCTGTTTCTCTGCTGTGAAATGATGCCTCAGTGATGATGGCAAGACACGGCTAGCACATTTGAACTACTCAAAAGGTAAAAGGTATTTCAGATTTTCCCACTTCGATAGGTTTGCTTTCCATTTCCCATCTCATTACTAATTTTTATTCTTACATCATACTTAGATCTTTGAGTTGTCACAACTTCTGGTAGAGAAACAGAAAATGACAGAAACATTCAGCAGATCGAGCAGCATCCGTGGGAAGAGAAGTGACGCTTCAGGTTGAAGACTACTCAAATGGTCTGTTTGCTCGGTTTTCCTTTCCACAGATGCTGCCTGTTCTGCTGAGTGCTTCCAACGTTTTGTTTTTGTTTCAGATTGCCAGCATCTGCGGTTTTTTTTCTGACTTTCAGCAGTTCTGGTATTTTGTATTTATTATTCCATGAGAGGAGACTCAAGAGGAGGAGATGGCCCCAATACCATAGCTTCTACATTAAATAAATACTTGCAAGAGTCATTCAGCCTGGCTCCAAATTGCCACCTGGGCTTTGCTGTAATTGTAAAGGGATTGTTGAGGTATTTATCAGCTCAGTAGCCCAGACAAGTTAATGTGCCCTTAACACACCTCGCAAAATGCTTTTGGAGTTCCACAGATTGTGCTGGACTTGCACTGAAATACATAAAATACATTTACAACAATAGAATTATTTCACCAACAGCTTCCCCCTTGGTCACAATCCAGTTGCTGGAAGACAAACTTTGATCCCACACATCTAGCTGAACCAGTTTCTATGGAAACAAAGCCAGGATGTGTTTGTTCTTAAATTGATTTTACACAGTTAAACTTTCCTAATTTACAACATTGATGGCTGTAAATATTTCATTGGCCATAAAGCACGTGGGGGTCTTTGGAGGACATCAATACATCTGATGCATCAAGAGGACAAACATTTACTCAACTGAATCGACAATTACCTTAGACTTTCGGATGATCGCTGCCGATTCTTGCCCAGTTTTGCTACAAACCTAAAATAGAATAAATATAAAGATAAATAAGAATAAAAGATGTAGTTGCTGAAGCACAGGCAGAGTGAGGTTGGATTTACTGATTCTAAGCTGCATTGCTTACACTATTAATTCAGAGAACTGAGGGGTCTTGTTTCCACAATTTATATAGTCTGTGTACAGAAGAGCTCTAGCAATACAGCAAACAACTGCACCATACATTGATGCAGCATCAAGTTCAAGACGACCACAAGCATTGTAATGGGACCAAATAAGCGGGTTTGCTTAGAAATATCAGGTGGAGTTTACTGTGAATGGAAATTACTGATCATTCACATCAGACGGGCAAATCTTCCAGATGCATTCAATAAATACTCACAACTCCGGGGAACCAACAACACAGAAATAAGCCATTTAACCCAACTAATTAATGCTGGTTATAATGCTCCAAACCAACCTCCTCCCATGCTACTTTACCAAGCTACACATCTTCCTCGCTCCTATAGCTGTTCAGTTATCCCTAAAATGTACCTGTGCCATTTTCCCAACTAGTCCCGGTGACAGCTGGCTCCCCTTTCTAACCATTCTCTGGGTAAAGCAGTTTCTCTTGAATTCCCCCCTAGATATTTCGGTCAATACATTTCTCTATCCTCACCCCTTTAATCCCATATAATTTTAATGATCACCATTTTCTTTGCCAGTGAGAAGCTTCTTTATCCTTTGACAGGCATTATCACTCAGTTTTGATATGTCTTTATATTACTTTTATGTATTTTTTTAATAACTCTCTTGTACATACTGTAACCACGTGGGTCAAAATTCTACTCAAGTTTAAGATAACTTCTGTTTTTCAATTTCATGCTTCCTGAAATGATTCCTGGTATTTTAGAGTCAGAGTCACAAAGATACGGGAATGTCCGTGATGGGGTTCAGACCAAATTAAGGTAATGTAGCGGCTAGCTACACTACTATAGAATAAAGACACAGAGTCTGTTGCTTGGAGTCAGAAGTCAATTGATTGACAGGGGCGCAATGTGCCTTTTAATACCGAAACTCTTCCCGCGCTGACGTCACGCGCGGGTCACCTGACCTTCCCGCACACAAGCTTTCCTAGCCCAACAATGGAGAAGGAGGAGGGCCTCGCGCCATCTTGCGTTGGGACCTCCGACGACGCTCGCGATCTCAGGAGCCGGTTCGATACCGGTGAGTCGCCACAGTAACAAGTAATTTAAAAAGCAGCAGTTAGAGACAAAAGGACGAAAGAAAAATAGGAACAAAGTGAAAAAGGTCAAGCTACGTCTGTGTAAAGAAAAGGCAAATATTAAGTCCTGAGGGCTACAACGTGCCCAGAGAAAAGATGAAGTGCAATATTCAACCTTAGGTTATGCATATGAAAATGTGACAAAATTTAACATAATAGGAAATTCAAGGCAAATCAGTCACAGGGAGAATGGGCAAACTCCACACAGATAGCACCTGAGGTCAGGATTGAACCTGGGATCCCATGAGGCAGCATAATAGTCTGAGGCTACAATTTATTTCAGCAGAGATTACACCCTACTGGGGCCAGACCAAGGGAAGATTCAAACAATTCTCAATATTGAGCCAATCTGCCAAAAAGAACGTAATCAAAAACTGTCTAATTAAATCTGGCCTGCTGTATACCTGAAATGCCAAAAAGGCACAATAATAATTTACTTTATTTAAATTAGGCACTTAGCAATATTCTAGCCTTGATGCTGTTTCACCGAAGCATACTGCTGCCCCTTGTTCAGCATCTGCTGTTCTGCTGTGAATATCTACAGCTCCACTAGACGCGTCTCTTGTTCATCGATTTACCCGATTACCACTCTGTTTTAACTCATCCCATTGTCCCATTTGTCGGATTATCTCAAAAAGCATAAAAACTAGAAATACTGGAAATCCAAAATAAAATCCGAGAATGCAGGAAACACTCAGCAGGTCAGACAGCATCTCAGAGGGCTGCAGCTCCAGTGCAGCAGGACTGTCAGCAGTGCTCTGGTGGAGTCAAAGCCCAGAATACATCTCACTGGAAGGAAAGTACAGGATAGTCCACAGCAAGGGTTCAAGAGAGGATGGACAACAGAAGCACTGTTTAGGAACGGGAAGAGAAGAAACATGCAGAGTGGTGTGAAACCAAAGTAGGGACCTATTATTATGTCCCTCATATCAGTAGTATACTAAAATACATTCTATTTGTTGTAGCTATTAATCAGCTACAAGATTTATGCAGAGCTTGAGTCATACAAATGGCATCAAGAAGATGGTGAAACAAATCACAGGATTATAAAGTTATGAAGATAATCTTGTTAATGTAAAGATTGCCCAAAATGTTCCATCTTTATAGGTCTCTTCAGTTTTGCTATAAAGACCCTGTAGTATTCCCATTCCAGTCTCTTCTTCCTCTGCCTCCACAGATTTGCCGTCCTATCTCTGAGACTACCAACCTTACTTGCCTTTACCAGCTTTGAGGCCAAAGAATATAGCAGAGCCTGCGGTAAATGTAACAGGCCATTTTGAAAGGGTATTCTGACACAACAACAAGGTCTCTTGCCTTTTTCACTCGTGTTTCCTGTAGTCTTCTGGCCTCAAACATTCACACCATGTGGGGTACTCCTGCCATTCCAGCTTGCTATGATGCAGCCTTCATGAGAAGGGCCACGTAGCCATTACCCACTCTTGACTTCATCCACTTGTCTCAACCCACTCTGTGGGCCTGTTCTGAATTTGAGCCCCAGAATGACACCCTGAGCAAAGTTGGCTCATGTACTCAAGCCCATCTCCATACCAATGGTAATCCTGCAAACCTCTTCAACCATTCAGTTCTCTACATTAAACTACTTCACCCAAATTCTTGGAACAATTTCCAAGAACTTTGGATTGTAATGTGCATATTCACATTTCCGTACAACACACGAGGCTATTCAGTCCATCGACTTTATTCTAGCTCTCAAAGTATTCATATCAATCCCATTCCTCCACCTACTTCCCTGTAACCTAGTCTCTCACACATGCCCATTAACTCCCTCAGATTTTCCAACCACTCACCTACACCAGCAGCCAATCAACCTACCAACCAGCACGCCTTTGGGATGTGGGAGAAAACTAGAGCATCCAGAGAAAATCCACATGGTCACAAAGAATATGCAGACTCCACACAGACAGCACCAGAGGTCAGGATTGAATCCGGGTAGCAGGAACTACCCGCCAGGCAGCAGCCCTACCTGCTGCACCACTGTTCCTCCCAAGGTCTGACCTCTTCCCTCATAGAATATCCCAGCAATGGTTGGTGATGTCAATAGACTCACCAAGATTTCTTGCATCTCCAACCCTACTGCCAGCAACAATATTAATTTGCTCTCCTCAAGTACTGTCACCTTCCCTTGTTCTGTGTCCTCTTCGGGGGGCCTTGATGATATCAATCATATAAAGGAACAACACTGGGTAAATTCAACTTCTGACTCCATCTTCTTCATACTAGGTCACTGCTTTGCTACGTCCTCAAGCAGCAACATCCCAAACTCAACACCAAAGTAGTGGCTGTGGATCCCTTGCATTGCTCCAAGTAGAGCATCCTTTACAGCTGAAGACTAACTCTCAACTAACCGAGTGCCTGGTACACTAGCGCATCAGAGTCATACCACATGAGAGAGATATCAAAGGTACCCTGCAAAACACAGCACCAGGACAGCCCAAAGTTGCCTTTTGCCACAGGGTGTGCCTTCGATGCCCTCACACTGGACTTGCCATCGAAAAAGTTGCAACAGTAGGCACCTGTAGTGTTTGTCACCGGTTTGACATTAAAATGGCTTAGAAAATACTCACCGGCTGAAAACGCCCACCTATTCTAGTAGCCAATTAACCTGCCAACCAACAGGTCTGAGATCTGGAAAGCAACCGGAGCATCTGTGCACTTATCAGGCGAGTTTTCAAACAGTATAATTAGAGTCTGATTTCCCCAAGAAGAAAATTAGTGCAGGAGATGCGGAAAAGATGAAAAGGAAATGGGCCAAATGGAGTTGGGTTTGACCTGTGGCTCCCGGCCACTCACACTGACCCGGGCCCAAAGTGGAGGGCCAAACAACACATCTGGCACACATTCGGTGAGATGCAATGAGGCCTCAGCGGTAAGTAATGCACAGAGTTGGCGACGAGGCTCCACCCCGGAACTCCCTTTGACAAGCAGCAAGATGGAGGTGAAAGTTTGCCCTCTGACATAGGGTGGTAGACTTTGACCAAAAAAAGAACAATTTTAAGCAAAGATATTTGATAGCTCCTAAAATAAAAATAATTTAAAAAATACTATTAAGACATACTAAAATATTACAATACGTTTAAATAAAATACAACTTGCCTTTTTCCTCCCAATCTTCAGGTTGGGATTGGTTGGAGGAGCATCGGACAGATTTCCCAGCAGATCCCAGCAAATCCAGACTCCCTGTGGAGTCCCGGGATAGATGCAGCGGCTCCTGTCCATCTATTACTCCTCATGTCCCAAACTTGCAGCAAAGCTGCACAAACCCTGGATCTGCACAGACAGGAATGCTGATCATGGGTGGCCAGTCTGCTCCACTCTCTATTATATTTTCCCCCCACTCTCTTTCTGTCTCACCTTTAATCATCTAGGTTTCAAATCTTTACATCACTTACTGTACATCATCACCAACTTATATTTCTTCCTCCATATCCTGATTTACATTCGGAATCACTTTTCTAATGCAGTTATATTTCATTACATTCAAAGTAGTGGCATCACCAGAGGTCATTTCGAGGCAAGCATGCTTCAGTGAGGTACTTCCATCTGGCTGGTTGAAGAGTCTCACCATTTCTTAACCTACGATGCTATGTAAAAAAAAACTGTGCTAACACTACTGAACATAATGACACTAAGAATGCAAAGAGCTTGCACTGTGTTTATTCCATTGTATATAATTTTTTTTATTCTGAATAAAGTTTATTTTTAATTTTGAAATAAAAAAATCCTTAGCCTTCAGAGGGTGACATGCTGGATCAGGCACTGTACTGGTGGAACTCTCTGCCAACAAATCCACTACAACTTTGGACTACAGTCATTTAGGTGACCAGCCTCAGCTAAAACTGGATCAACAGATTCCAAGTTCCAAACTGAAGTCTTTGGAGATTTTTCTTCTAAACTCATCCCATTGAATCAATAGTTTGAGTTGCCAAATTCATTCAGACATGATAAAGGAGTGTAAAGAGATTTTGATTCTACTTTGTTCCACTTCAGAAACTATTCTGAGTAAGTAAAAGGAGCTTTGCTAGAAATAAAGATGACTTTTAGAAAAAAAAATGCAGAGAAACAAAGTAATGGCTTAATTATTCATGACCAAAGTAGGCCAGAAAACATCTGTGGAGACTGTCATTTTGTCAAATGAAGTAATGGGACTGAACATCTGCAGACAGTTGTTTACATTTCATAAACAACAAATATCCAATTGGAATCTGGTGGCGTTTATCAAAGTGGAAGCTTCAAACAAATACAGTGCTACCCATCATCACTTTATTTGAGATTCTTAAGACCCAGTTAACTCTGCAGGATAGGCAGCTTGAGTTGCTTTAATCGATCCCATACTCTTGTTATTCCAAAGGAAATTAATGAGTTATTAATTAAGTTAAGGAGTCTCAAATCTAGCTTTGAATTCTGCTGGACAGTTACCAGGAGCTGGCCCAGTGTGTATATACTACCTTCAAGTGATCTGAATGCCAGTGAGACAGTGAAGTCAAACTACAGCACAGATTCAGTAATTTTATCTGAACAAACTACTTAGTGTAGCAGACCACTTTTATTAAAAGAAAGGCCAGTATCAAAACCACCAATTAACATGACTGATCCATTTTATGACAGATGATGTTGCAGTATTGCAATGTTTGAGGAATTCTACTTTTTCCCAATTTATACACATCTAATTAGGCTCATGCTTTATGAAAGCCAAGCATTTGGTACTTAAAGTTCCAGAACAAGGATTGCTTCCTCTAAACCCCTGCTTGGCCCACGTAGTAAATGAATACATTAAAGCATTGCAAGGAATTCGTTTGATATTGCACTCCAAGGCTTCCCGGTGAAAATTCATAACTATGCCACTGACTTTAACCCATTTGGGGTTGTATCAGACTTTTCACCACCTCAGCATCCTGCTCAGCTCCAACCCCGCATTATCAGCACTGCAAACACAGCACAGTAGCACAAGAAGAGCCATTGCTCCACAGCTTCAGTGACCCGGGTTCACTCCTGACATTTCCATCCTCACATTTCCAAACTTGGCAACCCTTCTGTGGCCCTCGCCGGAGAGACATTCTGACCTCAGCTCCTCCAAGACTCTTCTCATCGTATCCTGTGGCATATACTATTCATTCAAAATACCTCATCTGCTGAGAACTAGTATCAGAAGTTAAAATGTTCAGACTAGTATGTAATCCTTCTCTTGGCATCAGCTCTCCTGAACACTCCAATGTTCTATCCACATCCTGATCCCTGCATTCGAACTTGCCATGTGTAAAGTTCTCCATACTCTTTTGCTCTATTACAAACAGTGTTTTTGGCCCAATTCTAACTTGCTGTTAAACTCCAATAATCCAGTACTCTTAGGACTTTGATCATGTGGCAATAGCAGATTTTCTGGACTATCAGATGTATTGGTATTGGTTTATTATTGTCACCGAGGTACAGTGAAAAACTTGTCTTGCGTCGATCGTACAGGTCAATCGAAACAGGTTATTCTTATTAATACCAAAACACACGTTTATTTCATTATTTTACATGTTACAATAAATTTTCCAGTCAACCCAGTGTGTTCAAAGGGAGCAGGAAATATATAAGCACTCCAGACAACAGCTCTGGCTGCAAACCTACCTCACTCCTGACCCAATGTTCTGGACTCCAACCCCAGTTCCGGACAGACACCCTACCTATATTGTGCACCCAAGACTCCTGGACCTGGCCAAGCACTCCACTTGCACTCTGGACCCTGGCTTACATCCCAGACTAATGAGCGAGTCAGATGCCAGACAACCTGGCATCCAGTTGTTCAGAAATCCTGATGAATGGAGTCTTACTGTTATTACATTAATAAAGAGCTGCGAAAACTAGCACCTTAGCAATAATGATCATCCCATTTAAATATGGTGTGAAATTCTGGAATAAATTCAGTGGTGAGGATTAAACTATAGTGCCCAAACAATCTTCATTCCAGAACCCAGTACCACTTCCCTTAAGCCAGGTCTATATCCAATTGCACCAAAGGTTTCATCAGTTAGAGGAAATTCAGAGCATTCATGGTCAAGTGAAATGGAGTGACATCCACTGCATTCCTGTGCATTGGAGAATAAAGTAGAGTTAGAAGGAAGCTCTTCCTTTTGTTCAAATACCAAAACACAATGTGCACCATCCTTGAAAAATGTTGCTTCAGTTCTAAATGGTTGGTAAGTGTATGGAAAAAGTATTGTAAACTACAGAAAAAGACGAAATCAGTGAAAGGACAGATATCTGACCACAAGCATTTCTGGCAATTACTGTTTTACATTTTCATTTTAGAAAAAGATGACATGACCAAGACTTTATCAGGAATACTTCCATTGATAAAACATCACAAACTCTCCGAGATTCAGTACGAATTTGATCACTGAATTCCAACTACCTACTCTCAGTTCCTTATACCGAAAAATTGATCTATTATCAATATTGCCAACTGCTACCTAGTTAAACTTCAATGTGCAGAAACGTGCAGGTCATTCAGATATAACATAGCTCATTTGCCACTATGTGAACAAACCCCACCTCCAGTAACAAAGAAGTGATTTTGAGTAATTCCCTTGTGCAACATTTTGCCATATATTTAATTTAAGAAAAGTAAAATAATTTGCTGCACTGGTGACTAAATTACAAGCATGCATGATAGGTTTAAAAAATGGCTAAAAGATTCTGCATCTTTCTTTCAACAATAAGATAGTCAATTTTATAAATTACAAGCCAGTGAACCAGGAACAATTTGTACAGATTTATAAGGGAGCATGCTTGCTTGGAAATAGATTAAGTGTAACAAACTGTTAACAAATACCCTTTCAAAAAAAAATGCATCAAATAAAATAATTATAGCCCCTGGGCAGAATAATGGCATACTGCTGTTATCAGAGATTTCCGCATTAATTGTGGTCCTGCAAAAATTTATACAGAACACTTTAATATGGTTCTCTTGATCAGTGGGAAAAAGATTAAAAATAAAACCAGAAAATGCTGGAAACACTTAGTAGGTCACAGGGCACGTGTGGAGAGAAACTGAACTTTTCAGGACAATGTCTTTTCATCAGAAGTCACTGACACGAATTATTAGCTCTGCTCTTTTCCCAGCCTGCTGTGCTTTGGCAAGATTTCCCATCTTTATTTCAAATTTCTAGCATCCACAGTATTCTGCTCACCTGAAAGGGAGGGAGGGAATTAATATTCAGGAACTGTGCAAGGAGCCATGGGGCTGATCAATGGTATTGAATGTAGCATTGGTAAACCTTGGAATGTTGTCTTGATGACTTTGCAGAAGCATCCGAGGTTAAGAGATTGAAGAAGACAAATGGACAATAACTTTAAATTAAATGAATAGATTTGGACAAGAGGAACACAGGTTCAATTAGTGAAAGTCAAATGTCAAACAGGCATCAAGGGGTTCTTCACAAGAATGGGATCAATAGATGGAACAAATAAGAATGAGGTATAAACCCTGGAATCAGGGGAAAAACCACGTTCTGCATCGGAGGACTGAAAGACATTTTGGATGAATTATCAGAAATGAACCGATTCAGTAATAATCATGACCTTGCGATTGGAAAGTGTACTGCACTGTCAAAATCCAGTACAGGGAGTTCAATAATGTTCCCACTGTAGTCTCTGGGCTCAGATGGCACCATCTGCTGCCAATCTGAAACACTGCAAGCTAGATCCGCACAACTCAACTCGCCCATAAAAAAAGACTGCAGTACCGCAAATAATAGTCACATAAATGAAGACAAGATCTTGACTGAGCATCACGTCTGAATTATTCTCCAAGTCTCAATCACTTCCTGCCTGATGAAATACCAGAGGATTATTCCAAACTTTCTTTTTTAAAAGGTGTGGGCTGTTCATATTGAGTGCTTCTATTTGTCAGCATTGACAAACATACAAAGTAGGCACTGCAAGGAAAGAGGAACAGAGGGTCGTAGAACATGGGATGAGAACAACTGCTTACGGGGAGAACATACACCAATGTGAGATGGTCGGGCTGCTATTTCTGTACAACTCTGGAGAAGATCTCCAGCAGTCACTTCCATATCATCTGCTTCTCAGCAAACCTGAAATTTTTCTTTAACTGCATTTGCTTGGATTTAGGATAAACATCTCGTATATCAGCAGCATTAACTGCTAGTTATTGCCAACACTTGTGCCAATATTTCAAACCGTCCTAACCTAGAAAGTACACAAAAAGGGTGAACGTAGCTTAACGTACAAACACCGTGGCTCCTGTTTCGTCTGAAAGTTCGAGCTGGAAAGCATGCCTTCCATCCTTACTGGCACTTGGGGACTTACAAACTTGGAAATTCGTGAGCACCACCGTGTCCTGCAGAGACATTGAAAGAGAAGCAGAAGAAATCATTACAAATTAGAGAGGGAAGGGGTAGTTGGAATATCAAATCACTTTCTTAAATGTAGTCCAATCATTCCAAATGATGCAATGAAAGTGCAGACAAAATATATATTTTTGGGAAAAATACAGTGAAATATTTCTGAAGCATTCCACTTCCAGAAGAAATCTTCCTGAAGTTTTATTTTCTCCAATCTATTGCATTTCAATCTGCCATATTTTTCACTAAACGCCACCACCCCCATCAAAATATTCCATTGTGTCTGAAGGTTTTTTACCTCAAAATAAGTGGATGCTTCCGTGTACAGACACAATAGTAACAGCCCCTTCATCCCAAGTCTTCTCCCAACCCTCTTCATCTACATCCACAAACACATATTCCTATTCTTTCGTCTCCTGTGCCCTCATTGAGCTATCGCTAATTGACCTCTGCCATTCATCTCAACTCCTCGTGTTCAAACCACTCTCTGGATAAGAGATACCTTTATTAGTCACATGTACATCGAAACACACAGTGAAATGCGTCTTTTGCGTAGAATGAGCTGGGGGCAGCCCGCAAGTGTGGTCACGCTTCCGGCGCCAACATAGCGTGCCCACAACTTCCTAACCCGTACGTCTTTGGAATGTGGGAGGAAACCGGAGCACCTGGAGGAAACCCACGCAGACACGGGGAGAACGTACAGACTCCTTACAGACAGCGGCCGGAATTGAACCCGGGTCGCCGGCGCTGTCAAGCGTTACGCTACCGGCTACACTACCGTGCCTGCCTAAAAGAATTTCTCCAGCATTGCCTTTCAAATTTATTTGCAATTCCCTTATAATTTTGGGTCCTGTAGGGTTGGACAGTACAGAAATGAGTCCTTTTGCCCTTCACATCCATGGCAACCTTTTTGTTCATCTACACTAATCCCATTCACCCACACAAGGTCCATATCCTTCTAAGTCTTCCCTCTTCAAGTGCCTGTCTAAATGTCCTTTAGACGGAGTGATTGTATCTGATTCCACCACATCCTCCGGCAACCACTCTCTGTGTAAACAAAAAAGTTTTCTTCTCAATTCCCCGTTAAAACACCTTCCTCTCACCTTAAACCTATGGCCCTCTTGTTTTTGATACCCCTTCCATGGGAAAACGATTCTATCTACCTTATCTCTGCATCTTATAATTAAATGTACCTCTAACATGCACCCCTCAGCCTACTTCACTCCAAGGAAAACAAGCCCAACGTATCCAATCTCTCCCCATGACTAAAGTCCTGCACTGAAGTCAACATCCTGACCCGAACTTTCCCTGCACTCTCTCCAGCACATGCAGAACCAAAACTTTGCCCTGATTTAACCTCTGTGGAAACATCTCCATATCTACCCTATCAAATTGCTACACAACCTTCATCTCTTCCTTCAGTTCGCTCTCTTTTCTTTAGTCTGGAGAAAACTAATCCTGTTTTATCGATTTTCCCCAACAAGTTACAATCAAAATAAATGACAGTTGGGAGACTGAGACCAAAAGATTGCTGCTCTAAGCTGCAACTTTTCACAATGCAAGAAACATTGAAGTAAGAACTGGAACTAAGGTGCCCTTGCACATATATCACAGAAGCAAACTTTAACTTTGATATAAAAACATTAAACACTGGAAACTCATCTGTGGAAGGGTGAACCCGAAACATTAACTTTGCTTCTCTTCCCATGGATACAGCCTGACCTGCTGAGTGCTTCCAGCATTTTATACTTTTACTTCAGATTTCCAGCATCTGCAGTTCTTTTGATTTTCACCTAACACTGACGTTACCTTAAAACTATATAAAACGGAGTGTAAATAGCAGAAATGCTTTCATTCACAAAACTAAACGTGAGACAGATATTTAACACAGCACAGGTGTTGCTAACACTAATGTATTAAAAAAAGATTCCACTCAATAGTCAGATATTGCTCATTTAGATGTTATTAATCCCAATTATTAATCCCTTCAATGAATGTTTACACATGTAGATATAGGTCAGCAAAATGTGGTGGAGATTCCTTGCCAGTGCATGGTTTTATTGTAACCACCACTTCATATACCTTTCCCTTGTCATAAAGGCAAACTAACACCATCATTTGCACTTTGAATATTCAAAGTATGGGTTTTTCAGTCAGCTCTCAGGTCCTCCACAGGAATTCACCTAGTGCAGACATTCCTGTTAATACAGTGTGGTCACCTTTAATTAAGGTATCAGCTACTGAAGATCGGCAAAGCAGCTCTCACCAAGTGCATTTCCCTCAACAATGTATTTTTGAGGAACAGTTCGACAGACGATCCCAGTGGCACCGTTAATAGATCCTCTACCTCGCAGCACCAGAGACCCGGGTTCAATCCCGACTCCGGTGCCACCTGCATGGAGTTTGAACGTTCTCCCCATGACCATGTGGTTTTCCTCCAGATGCTCCGGTTTCCTTCCACATCCCAAAGAGTGCAGGCTGGTAGGTTAATTGGCCACTGTAAATTTGCTCCTTGTGTGCAAGTGAGTGGTAGAATCCAAGGGGAGTTGATGGGAATGTGGAAGTAAGAAAACAGGATTAGTTTAGGATTAACATGGATGAGTGCTTGATGGTCAGTACAGACTCGGGCCTTTTGGCCGACATTTCCTTGTTCTGGAGACAGCAAAAGCTGGAATCGGGAGCAAAAAACAAATTGCTGGAGGAACTCAGTGGGTCAAGCAAGCTCTGTGGAGGGAAAGGGGTATCGGCTCGAGACCCTTCATCTGGACCCTACATTCTGGCTTTTAACCTCTATAACTGTGACTCTATGGAAATTTTGTTGTTGGAAAGTAAACACGTTCTGGAATGGAAGATTCTGGACATGGATCTGAGGTGGATGATCCATTCTCATCACAATTCACAGAGAGAATCATGTTTCCTTTGAAAAAAATCTGGCAAAGAGTGCAGAGCTGAAAGGCTACCAATAACAAGGGCTGAATCGTCTCACCTCAGAGATGGGACTTATGCAGTCAAGCTAATTACCGAGAAAATGCAATTTAAACACAATACACCCTCAAGGGGTTTGAAATTTCATGCTGTTGCTCTTTGATTTGACTCTGCCACAACTCATCAATTGCCAACATTTGACCCAAAGGTGCGGAGTGGAAGTTCGAGGGCTCTTTCTTTCAAGGGCAATGTAGCCAAGATCAATGGAGACACAAGAGACTGAAGATACTGGGATCTGGAGCAACAAAGAATCTGCTGGAGGAACTCAGCAGGTCGAGCAGCATCTGTGGGGGTTGGGGAGGAACAGTCACTGTTTCGGGTTGAAACCTCAAAGCCCTACAAACAGCTGAGATCAATCATGTGTTCATCCACACACTCAAGGGTAACCTGAATGACATCCGGGTTGGGAAACCCACTTGAGCATTCCCTCCAGAGCATGGCATACCAAAAGCAGCTCTGGCATTCCCAAACATTCCCAGCTAAGGTCTGGCAAGTCACCAACTCTCCCCAATGGATCAAATGGCTTCAACTGCAGCGAGGAACTGTCACTGGAGACGTGAGCAACGTTACATGCTGAGTCGGATAACATTCGTAGTAAAACATCAATAATCAGAAGCGAATCATTTCAGTTTGAAGCCCATCACTTGTAAAGAATTCTTAAAAAGCTGCACACACAGAATATAATTCATTGGTAATTTTCAGGAAGTACAAAATGATCATCTACCAATTTCTTTAACAATCGAAGATAGAATTCATTCCAAAAAGGGATTTGGGGTGGGGGGGATATTTCAGTGAAGTTGAAATGTTTCACCTTTCCAACAGGTAAATTAAGATCCATCCTCCGCAGGTGAACACAGAACATTCATTAATGCTACAAACATACAACTGACTTACAAACCAGTTACGTTCTTCTGTTGTCTTTCTTCGGATGCCAGATGCAGCCATTAGTGCAGATAAAATGACACTCTGGTTTCCATGCAGTGTGCTTAGCTTCTAAGTGTGATCCTTGGCAACAGTGCTCTAATTCCTGAGATGTAATGGCTCTTACACTGCACAGCCCAGCACTTGACTTCTCGTCCTCCATAAACATTTGTTCTTCACCAGTTCAAGAAAAAGACCCCTCTTATATTTCCAACTGCTGCCTTGATTCCCTTAACTGAGCATTTCAGAAAATAAGGAAACTGCTACTAACTAAACTCAGGTAACTAACTCAGATTCTAAGGTAACTAAGTTTATCTAATCTTCTTCCAGTTCAAGAGCTAAGCCACATCATTCTTGATGCCTTCCAAAACACAACGCTGAGATGAGCAAAAGTATGATTTTGTTTTCAATTCTGCAAAGTATATCCATTCATTGTTTTAAGATAAGCCTTCCTTTATCTAGCCAATATTTTTGGTCTCATCCTCTGAACTCAAATGTGATACTTATACAATACTTCCTGCATTGCCAAAACTTCCTGATGTTCTGAATTTCTCCTTTGGGAGCCAAACAAAAACATTTCTTTTTCCCTAACAAATTCTTCTGAGAATACAATCTTCGGGATTCTCAAATCCATTTCCAGCATCGCTCAAATTCTACTTCCCAGCGTAATCACCTCTTTAATTCTTGAGCAAACATGGTTCTGAACCTCATGTTTCCGAAGAATTTATAGCAGGCAAGGAAGTGTCAGTGAACAGATTTCTTCTTGTGGTATAAAGCAGTGGATTTAGTACCGTCCTCTCAGCTAGGGTTTAATTTAAACATGGAAGGGGAGAGGAAGCTCCCACGGTAACCCACAGAGTTCTCATGCTGCTTTGCAAGCTTAACTGTGCAAAATTTATCTCTGTGACATTTACCTGCATTGACAACTTGCCATTCTCTCATAAATTAGGTACAGAATTGAGCTGGGAGGTTGCAGTGGGACTCTTGAATCAGCATGTGAAGAGTGAAAATAGTGAGTTAAGCTGCTGACAGAGAAGTGCTGGGGCGCAGATTTATAATCAGGAAGAGAGACAGGTTGCTAACTAGTTAAATCAGAAGGGAGCTGAAACTTGCTTGCAGTTAGCACAAGTGGATGTTATTCCTCATCTTTGGAACGTGACAGATCTGTTACCCACTCATTCCATGGAGCAAAACCGCATTTGCTACAGTCCTAGGGAAACAAAGGACTGCAGATACTGGAATCTAGATGAGCCCTCCTCTACAATGGCAAGACCAAACGCAGACTAGGTGACTGTTTCACAGAACACCTGTGCTCTGTCCGTAACCGCAATCTGCATCTCCCCGTTGCCAGTCACTTCACCTCCCCCTCCCACACTATCAACAGTCCTCGGTTTTCTCCAATGTCAGGAGAATTCCAAGCGCAAACTCAGCACCTCATTTTCCATCTTAGAACCTTGCACATTGAACTCTCCCACTTTAAGTAAACCCCACACCCCTCCCCCCAACCATGCTTCTTCTTTTCTTCCTTTTCCTAGCCTCTCTCTCTTTTGCCTACCCCACCTTCTTATTTTTTTTCTCTCCTTACCCATCCCCTGGTGGATCTGCTCTCCCCTCCTCCCCCGCACCTGCCTATCACTATCTCTTATCATCACCCTGTGCCCACCCCACCACCCCTCTTTTGTCCACCTATCACTGCTCTGCTTTTCCCTCCTATATATTGGGCTTCCCCTTTTTTCTATCTTCGGTCCTGAAGAAAGGTCCTGATCCAAAACGTTGACCGCCTGCTTTTCTCCACTGATGCTGCCTGGCCTGCTGAGTTCCTCCAGCATCATTGTGTTTTTGCTACAGTCCTCCTGCTCCATGAAACTCTCCAACCCCAGTCACTATGATTTCTTGCTTTACATGGAACAACAAAGAATTTACAACACAGAAACTGGCCACTCAGTCCATAGGTCCGCGCCAGTAATTGTTCTCCATGTGTGTCTCCTACCACCTGCATCAACAAACAAAACTATTCCATCCCCTTTCATTTAGGTAGCTTCCCATTAAACGCATCCATATTACCCCTCTCGGCTTCCCTTCATTGCAGCGAGTTCTATACCAGGAGAGCAATAGGAAGTTTCTCCTCAATTCAACCTAAAACATTAACTCTGTTTCTCTTCCCACAGATGCGGTCTGACCAGCTGAATATTTCTATCATTTTCTGTTTTATTTCAGCTTTCCAGCATTTGTTGATTTTCTCTTAAATTTCCTATTGGCCCCAATGACTAGCTTATAATTTATGGCTCCTGGTTATTAATCTCTCCCCACAAACACCAACCATCTATAATTGGGTGACCTTGTTGTACAAAAGATGTTTGAGTCTGGTTCTGTCTCTTAATGTGGGGCATCTTCACCCCAAGGCACCGCCCCAACTAATATCTATCTTACCAAATCATTCCATACAATCATTTATCAGGATACCCTTAAACCACCTTTTTCTTTGACAATTTTTTTCTCAATAGCTTTAAACTCTCAGTTGACATGCTGTTAAATACTTTACCCCTTGTTTAAGAATGCTATCGCAGTCTCCCACCAACTTTCCAAATATAAAGGTGTTGATTGAAGCTTGGCTAGATGTCGACGGCTGCGAAGTTGACTCTAAGAAAAGCAGGAAATTACAGCCGTGTTATATTACAGCAAAGGCCTGAGATTCCAAAATTCCACAAAACAAAGCACGTGTTGACACTATTATTTTTAACTAAATTTCTGCAAAGGCATTCACAAAATCAAAATAGAGAGCCTTTGCAATTTCCACTCCAGATAAAAATACAAACCTGCTTTCTGTAGATCACACCTTGCCAAGTTATTGCTAATTGCTATTCTGATCCTAAATGGCAATGTCTGGATACTACAGAACCTTGCCTGATGTAATGTTGTTGTTGGTGGGTGATCAACACAAGCACTGCCGGCTGAAACAACTTTGACAGCCACATCTCCAGCTTTGCCAGCTGTCAACACCAAAGAGATGTAGACACAAGAGAGACTGTAGATGCTGGAATCTGGAGCAACGCACAAACCGCTGGAGGAACTCAGCAGGTGCGGCAACATATATGGAGGGAAATGGACAGTCGATGTTTCAGGTTGAGACCCTTCCTCAGGACCAGCCTCAACACGAAACGTCGACTGTCCATTTCTCTTCATAGATGCTGTCGCACCTGCTAAGTTCCTCCAGCGTTTTATGTATTGCACCAAAGACATGTCCATGACTTTCAGAAGCATTCAAAATCAAATAAAACCACTTAAATTATTAAAAATCAAAATTAAAACATTTATAAAACTAAATTACTTATAAACAATGTATTAAAAACATTCAAGCAAACTGAAGTTAACTCAAAGAAGTGTAAAGTACTTTAAGATTTCTTTATTAGTCACATGTACATCAAAACACACAGTGAAATGCATCTTTTGCATATTGTTCTGGGGGCAGCCCACAAGTGTCCCCACACTTCTGATGCCAACATAGCATGTCCACAACTTCCAAACCCGTACGTCTTTGGAATGTGGGAGGAAACTGGAGCACCCGGAGGAAACGCACGCAGACTTACCTTTCTCCCTCACAGCCATTCTTCTCTATTTAAATGAATGGGCTTGCTGTTTTGGCTGAGGTTCAGCAGATGTTTTTTCCTAGCATAATGGCTGGAGGATTCAGCAAGTTCATGCTCCATATGGTTTCTAATGTCAGTGCACAGCAGGGAAAATGTCAGCGGAACTGAGGCGGCAAGTCCTGGACTGTGACGATTGGGTGTGGAGCCCCAAAATTCCTCATGCTCATGGGAGGGGAAGTGCAAACCTGCATTTCCCAGCAGGTCCTAGACCACACCCCAGATGCATGTGAGTGGCATGGTGGTGCAACACTGAACTCCAGTGCTGTCCATGTGGAGTTTACACATTCTCCCCATGACTACATGGGTTTCCTCTGGTTGCTCTGATTTCCTCAAACATCCCAAAGATGTGTATGTTGGTAGGTTAATTGCCCAACTGCCTGCCCCAGGTGAGTAGAATCTGCAGGGAGTTGATGAGAATGGGAAGGGAGTGTCATTGATGGTTGGCAAAGACTCAATGGGCCAAAGGGCCTGTTTCCACGTTGTACAACTCCATGACTCATGATGTGTATCGTGGATGGAACAATCTGAATGAATTGGTGGAATAATTGGTGATACGAGCATGGAAACCAACTGCCAAGGAAGAACATGCTTCTGATGTAACATCCTCATGACAAAACACACAAGCAACTCTAGAGGGCAGCCACCTATTTTACAAGTAAACAGCAGCACAGATTCAAGAGGCTTCAGAGAATTGACCTGAATAGCTGGTTTTCCTGGGATGCAGAGAGCTACAAGATTCAATACAAGAACCCCTGCTGCTTTTGGTTCACACAAGGGACAAATGAAAAGCAGCAAGAAGAATACTTATAGATTTCACAAGGACGTCATGAGATTTAGTCTTGCTTACAGGCATATGATTCAACCTAACACCAATGAGGTTAAGTTTATTTGCCCAAGGTTAATGCACACTAAAGCAAGAGTTATCAACACTGAAACAGGTATTCAGCCCTGTCAACCTCTCCAACACTAGACAGACAGCACAGATTCCAGTGATGTTTATCAGGACAAAGATCGCCAAATTTAACCCATCCAAGCCAAGTCAGGGCTTGTCTCTTTCCTATGATTTCAGTGAGGGAGCTCAGGGTAGCCTCCTAGATTGCAGCTCAGCTCTCGACCACCAATAAGTTACATTACTGCCTTAAATTTATACCAAAGTTTTACTTCAAAATAAGCTAAACAGTAAATGACCACCACATTTTTCCCTCAACATTATCACAAGATCAAAAGTTTCACGTGAACTGGATCTACAAAAGACGTGATACTCCCCTGGCTAACCACCGGTCTGTGAAAACACTTCACACCTATAGGCTGCCAAGAACGTTTAAGGTTGCCAATGTACCAGGATTTTAGGCCATGATTTAACCTGTAAAGAATTTAGTTTGCACGTTAATCAACAATTTTAAGATATATTTTAGTCTATTTAGAATGTGATATAATTAATACAAATATAATCAGGAATACTAATCAGAATGTATTTACTCATATTTACAGGCCAGTAATATAGTAATAATAAATAAAATATTAGCTATAGAAGGTAAAAGTAAATGAATCTAGGTTTTCAGACTGAAGTCAGTGCTCAGCAGAAAATCTGCAGCTGGACACAACTGTATTTCTCCAACAGCTTTTGTGAACAGTACTCAAAGACAAGTCACGCTACTCAGGAGACAACACAGTACACCTTGTCACAGAAATCCCAGTTCCAAGGCTAACCTGGACCAGTGGAGAGGCAGACCATTGTGTACGTTGATGACCTGTTCTCTAATTGAAAGAGCCAGAGTTTTAATGAAATATACTCTGCTTCAAGAATGAGTTGAGAGCTGGACCTTAGCAACAAACAGACAAAGATAGATGGTCTGCCCGAACAATTAGATCAAAGGGTCAGAACCAATGAAATGAGGTAACCTGATTAGATTCTGTTCAACAGAGAACACAAGAAAATAGGAGCAGAAGTAGGCCATCAAGGCCTGTACAGGCCCTGTGTACAGAAAACTGTACACAGTTTTCTGGGTGTGACCTCACCAACACCCTGTACAACTGCAACAAAACCTGCCTATTTTTAAACTCCAACCTCTTTGCAATGAAGGCAAAAATGCCGTTTGCCTTCTTAACTACCCGTTGGACCTGCCTGCGAGCTGTTTGTGATTCATGCACGAGAACACCCCTAGAACCCTCTGTACTCCATTCACTAGTGGTTAGCGTAACACTTTACAGCGCCAGTGACCTGGGTTCAATTCCGGCCGCTGTCTGTAAGGAGTTTGTATGTTCTCCGTGTCTGCGTGGGCTTCCTCCCACATTCCAAAGACGCAAGGGTTAGGAAGTTGTGGGCATGCTATGTTGGCGCCGGAAGCGTGGCGACACTTGCGGGCTGCCCCCAGAACACTCAGCACAAAAGATGCATTTCACTGTGTGTTTCAATGTACATGTGACTAATAAAGATATCTTACTTTCAGTCTCTCTCCATTTAGCTAATTATCTGCCTTTTGATTTCTCTTACCAAAGTTCATGACCTCACACTTCCCCAGAAGAAATTCCAGAGGCAGGCTATAATGGTAAAACTATCATTTTGTTCAGGGTTATCACCTGATCACGGTTGGCAGGAATATTGACTGTATAAAATTGACGTCTACAACCTACGTAAGGCAGGTCAGCCCCACTTGAGTGACCCAATGGAACCTAATGGCCTTACATTGAATAGTAAGAAACAGAAGGCAAACTGAGGGAAAGTGCTACCCCTTCTGCCTGTGTGGTCTACAAACCTGTTTAACAGATCCAAAGCATGTTTCTGTCCATGTAACTGAGTGTTACTAATTGTCTGTCTGGTCAATAAAGTTTCAGCCATTATTCACCTGACTGAGTTTACAGGTAGTTCATTTAAGTTCCAACAACAGTCTGTTCTTCAGCTGCTGTTGTTCAAAAGCAGCTTCTTTTTACCAGTCTTCCCCTCCCCCGCAGTCATCTCCACTGCCCCCACTTCATGGCCCCAAGAATTTAGCTGACAAATATATATTCTCATTTTATCATATTAAACCCATGTAATAGTTACAAGATTTTACCTTGCATGAATATTCACATGACAAGGACAGGGTGCGAGAATGAAGGTAATGAAGGAAAAAAGGTCAAAGAGACACATGGCTGATGAAATTCATGCAGAATATTATGTGGTGATAGATTTTCTTTCTTTTTCAATCTTTTTATTAGTTTTCAAATTAATACAGATTAATATATCAATGTTTATACATGTAATACAAAGAGATCAGGAGAACAATCATGACATGGATAATCATAAAGAACAATAAAGTATAAAAAAAATCTGTAGATCCAACAATCTGTTAGTGAATGAATATAATATAAAAGAAAAATATTTATTATAAAATATAAAAGAAAGAAAAAAAAATCCCCGAAACAATAAGAAAAATTATAAATATATCAAACCAAACTAAGCTAAAGTAAAAAAAAATTCAAAAAAAACAGAAAAAAAAAGCTGGACTAAAATTTCTCAATAGAAACAGAGCAATATTATGTCGTCGTTCCTCTAGTGGTGATAGATTTTGATTGAATAAAATGAGAAGGAGCTGTTCAAGATAACCAGTACAATATTAAACAGAGCTTTATAAGTACAAAATGATACCAAAGCCAGGGAATTTGACCCTAATCATTTATAAACATCGGTTCAGTCCAAGAGACCCATTCTGGGCATATTTTAAAATAGATTTACTCAAATTGTTGCAGTAGTGAGACTTTGGCATTAATAAGTCGTCTGAAGAGGCTGTAATTGCTTCCCTCAGCAATCTTACGGTAGAGTTTTCTAGCATCGGGGTTTACATCGAGTAAATAAAGAGAAGCGATTTCCAGAGGCTGAAGGATTAGCAACCCGAGGGCACAGACAAAGAGTTTGGCAGAAGCAGAGGGAACAAATGAAGCAAAACATTAATGTAAAAACAAGTAGTTCTAACCTATAGTACTCCATGTGACAGAGTGGTGGATATGGATTCACCAGCAACCTTCAGGACAGAAGGTCATACATATTTGAAAGAGGATAAATTTGGATAGATATCAGAAAGAAGCAGGAGAGTGGAACAAACTGGATCGTACTTCTATCAGGCAAGCACAAGTTCAACAGATTGAACGGCCTCTTCCTGTCCTTTACTATTCTATGAAAGAATTACAAAAACTAGACTGAAAAAAAAAGCAAAACACATGAATCATGTTCAGTGCATAAAGTGCAACATGTGGATGTACAAAACTTAGATTTCCAGAAGCCATTTGATAAGTTGTGGCGTGAAAGGTTTTTGTGGAAAATAGAACCTCACAGGACATCATGTAATGCATTGGAATGGATAGATGATTGGCTGGCCAGCTGGAAGCAAAGTAGGTGTAAACCAATCTTTCTCCTGGTGGGAAGATGCAATAAGTGGTGCACCTCACAGATTGGTGCTGGGGCCTCGATGTTTTGCAGTTTATCGAAGTGACTTGAATGAAGGCACTGACAGTATGGTTGCTATATTTGCTAAATATATGAAAACAGGCAGGAATTAAGTTGTATAGAGGGGATAATGAGGTTCTCAGAGGAATATACATCGACTAAGTGAATGGGGGAAGATCTGGCAAATGCAGTATAATGTGAATAATGTGAAATTGGTAATTCATTTATTATTGTCACGTGTACCAAGATACAGTGAAAAGCTTTTGTTTGCATGCCATCCAGACAGATCATTCCATATATTAAGGTAGGACCAAAGGAAAAAAAGCCCAGAGTGCAGAATATAGTTTTACAGTTACATAAAAAAGTGCAGTGCAGGTAGACAATATAAGAATCAGATATATTATCACTGACTTACATGAAGTGAAATGTGTTGTTCTGTGGCAGCAGTACAGTGCAAAGACATAAAATTATTATAAATTACAAAAATAAATAAATAGTGCAAGAAAAAAATAAGAGTAGTCTTCGTGGACTACTCAGAAATCTGATGGCGGAGGGGAAGAAGCTGATTCTAAATCGTTGAATGTGGGTCTTCAGGCTCCCGTACCTCCTCCCTGATGGTAATAACGAGAAGAGGGCATGGCCCAGATGGTGACGGTCCTTAGTGATGGATGCCACCTTCTTGAGCCTGGTATGGAGGCTCCAATGCACAGAATCGCGAGAGGCTGCAGAGGGTTGTAGACTCAGCCAGCTCCATCACGGGCACAACCCTCCTTGCCATCGAGGACATCTTCAAGAGGCGGCATCTCAAGAAGGCAGCATCCATCACGAAGGACCCTCACCACCCAGGACATGCCTTCTTCTCGTTACTGCCATTGGCAAGGAGATACAGGAGCTTGAAGACCCACACTCAACATTTCAGGAACAGCTTCTTCCCCTCTGCCATCAGATTTCTGAATGGTCCATGAACCCATAAATGCTACCTCAGTTTGTATCTGGAGTTTAGAAAAGTGAGAGGAGGAGTTGATTGAAACATACATGTCCCTGAGGTGCTTTGACAGGGTGGATATAGAGATGAAGCTGCCTCCTGGGGGATATCTAGTAGATGGAGTCACTGCTGAAAAAAAATGGTCACCTTTTTCAGAGAGAGATAAGGTAAAATATTTTCCCCTCAAGGGTTGAGTGTCTTTGGAACACACTTCCTCAAAAGGGCAGTGGAAAGAGACTCTCAGAATATTTTTGAGACAGAGGAAGATAGATTCTCGATAAAGAAGCTTACTGTGGGCAAGATGAAAACATGACATTGAGATTACAACCAGATCAGTCATGATGTTATGAATGGTGGAGCTAGCATGAAAGGCCAAGAGGCCTCTTCCTGCCCCACTTGTTCGCTGCACCGTATCACCCGTAGAACAGGAAACAGTCCGATCTGCCAAAATTTCAAAATTAAATTCCCCACTCATCCGAGTGTGAAATACCAAAAACAGGGCAAGGCCATACAGCCCATTGAACCAGCTCCACCCTTCAATAAGACCACAGCAAATCATGTGCCATAAGTCCACATGCCCATTCAATCACCATACCCCATTTACTGCCCAACAGACCATCGACCTCAACCATGAACTTACTGGCTGAAAGAAGCAAAGCTTTCAGAAATAGTACCACAATGCTCTCGCATAGTCTCAAACCCACATTCTCTATTAGCAAAGGAAGTCGAATGCCTCTTCATTGCCACCGCCCGCCCCCACCCCACTGAGATAGAGCAAATAAAGCAAAAACAACACCGCTCTGACATGACTCCATGCATGACAGATAAAAGAGTTAAATACGAGGACAGGTTGCACAGACTGCCAGTGCGTTCCCTTGAAAGTACAAGATAAGGGGTCATTTCAATGTTTAAGATAATCAAGGGAATCAACAGAGCTCTGTTGATTTCCTTGATTATCTTAAACATTGAAATGAAATTACACAAGTAATTCCGCAGACGCTGGAATCTGGAGCAATACACAAGAAGTGCTGGAGGAACTCAGCAGGTCAGGCAGCATCCACGGAGGGAAATAAACAGTCCGCCACTGCAACCGCCAGAACCTCCCGGTGGCCACCCACTTCAATTCCACATCCCACTCCCATACTGACATGTCTATCCATGGCCTCCTCTACTGCCACGTTGAGACCAGACGCAGGTTGGAGGAACAACACCTCATATTCTGCCTTGGGAGCTCCAACCTGATGGCCTCAACATCGATTTCTCTAACTTCCGGTAACTTCACCCTCTTTTTCTTCCCACCCCCCCCCAACTCTTCTGTCTTCCTTTATTCTTATGGCTCCCTTCCCCTGCCTTGATGACCTGCCCATCTCATCTTGTCATCTCCTCCCCTCCCCCATCCTTTATTCCATGGTCCACTGCCCTCTCTTACTGGATTCCTTCTTCTTCAGCCCTTTGCCTCTTCTACCCATCACCTCCCAGTTTATTACATCTTCTCCCCCTCCCCCACCCACCTACCATCCCCCCCCTCACTTGAACTCACCTTCCCCCGACCTGCGTGTGCTCCTCCCCCTCCCCCCGCCACCTTATTCTGGCTTCTTCCCTCTTCCTTTCCAGTCCTGATGAAGGGTCTCGGCCTGAAACGTCGACTGTTTATTTCCTTCCATAGATGCTGCCTGACCTCCTGAGTTCCTCCAGGGCTTTCTGTGTATTGAGAGATAAATTATTTCCTCTGGAGGGCAAGTTTGGAACAGCTTCAACCTTAGAAGACTGTTCATGAAGTACTTTGTATCGAAATGGTATTGAGAGTTCAAACCACTGTCTCACAAGAATCACTTGAAGCCTGGTGAGTTGGAAGTGTCAAAATAGGTGACAAACGGCTCAGTGTTTGGCTGATAGTATGAGTAAAGAGGAAACAGGTTGAAGGTCAAATGCCCCACTCTTGTACCCACTTCAGTGAATGTTTCAAAGTTATTTATGAATATGTATAATTTGTCATGAATTTATTGAATCTTAATTCTGACAATTATGCACACTATCCCTTGAAACACATCCAATTATTTTAAAAGCTGATGTAAAAATAGGCTGATTTAAACACAATCCATGCTTTGCTTTAAAGAAGGTTTCTATACACAAGTTTAAGTTGCTTTGTCAAGGGAGGCCTGACAAAACAGGATAAGCGTTACAGTGACAGGAATTAAATTGAGCTGAAACTCCTGATTGTCTATTTTAGAAAAAGACCAATTCATTCGATTAGAGTTTAAAACTTCGAAGGGATGAACTGAATTGATTGCAGAAATTTACGCTGAACTGTTTGGTCCATCAAGCAACAATCAGTGGGAAGTATTTTAAACAGTATTTGGAATGCTACAGAACCAAGATAGACGAGGACTGGGTCAATGCAATTTGCGGACAAGCAGTCTGACCTGGTCTATGGCCAAAGAGTCTCTGCATCGATCCTCCCTTCAGGTTTTCTACCTACCCTTTGATCCCACAGGCAACCAATCCCCACCTGCCTCTCCCTGAACTACTTGCTTCCTCTTCTTCACCAAACGCCAGCCTAATCCTGCAAATAGCAATGCCCACTGTACATGTTAAACGATGCAAGCCCTGATCTACTGTGCACACAACTGGATCCTTGCTCTTCAGCAAAACGGAGTAGGGAGGGGAGGAAATTCACCTGTTGTGTGTCACTAGTTTAAAAATCTTTTGAACCACTGAATAATTTGCAGCCACCAAAAGTTCTCCAGGACATTCTTGCTTCCTTGGGAACTATTAAAGTGATGATACAACAATCATAATGTTGTTTCAAAACTCTCCAGGTTGCAGTTTTCCAATCCAACATCTCGTTCTTTCCCAGTTCTGATGAAGGATCACAAATCCGAAACATTAACTGTTTCTCTTTCCACAGATGCTGCTTGTGCTGCTGAGTTCTTCCAGCACTTCCAGTGCTTGTTTCACATGTTACAGGCGAGCCACTCAGTACAGAGGGGGGATTGTATTCCTAGACAACAGGTCGTATCACCATTTTCCCCTAACATAAAGCTATGTCTTCTGCGTAGGCGTTAAGAAACATGAATTGAAAAAAAATGTTTCATTAACTTTTTTTAAAATATTTATTTTTTTGTCCAAAAAATAAATAAATCAGGGAGAGAGTGACCAGATACTTAGGAAAGTCTGAGCCAGTGCGAATTTATATGGCATAGATTAGAGGAGATTACAAAGGAATACGGTCAGATAAATCAGCGGGCAAAACTGTGGCTATAGATTTGAAAAAAAGGATGGATTGACTGGTTAATCTGAATGACATTGATGATGAGGATTAAGTACAGACTTTATCTTATCTGTATTTCTAGGTGACATTTAATAAAGATCCTGACAAGAGATTGCCAAAAGAGCGCACAGAATTTAACACTGTTGTAACACTCTTACGTAGGTCAGTAATTCACCAGGATAAAAAGGAACATTCTCAGATTGACAAGATAAGCGTACTAGGTAGCTTTCTGTCACATTTATCAATGATCTGGGCAAAGAGATGCAACTTGAATATCAAAAATGCCAAATTATGCTATCAACACAGCACAGTACATTGTGTAGCTGAGAACAGGAAGTTACACAGACAAATAAGTGAATGCGAAAAAAATTTGGCACGTAGAATTCAAAGTGTGAGGCTGCCTCTTTTGACCAGAGATAAACCAGAATATTTCCTCAATGACAAGAGACAAGTAATTTTTTTTTAAAAGTGTCAAAGGCACTGGGTGTTCATTCACATAAATAGCTAAGTTCTAGTACACAAATACAAAGGGACATGGAAGGTGGAATCTTGGTCTTCATCTCAAGGGAGGTGACTCTCAATGCAAATAGAAAATTTTACCGTTTTAAAATAGGCAGCAACAAACAAGGACAGAAACTCGCACCCTTCTTAAAATGGCAGCAACTTTAAAAGTTACCAGAGTACCAATGGAATATTAACGACTTTACTGCATCAAAGTGAGATGTGCTATTCCTTCAAAGAGCAGTGCCTGTGTTTCATCCAAAATTACAATCCGCTCATCAACCAACATCATCAGCTTACCTTCCAAAGCCATTTTTAAAACTTTTTCTCCTGTTCCAAGTTCATGTGATGGATACTTCACTGAAATAATTCCCTGGAAATCAGAAAGATACAATTAAACAGTCATCACTGCCTTCTTGCATTGTGGCTTTCAAGATCTTTTGTTAAACATTCTTCCCTCCTCTGTTCTTGCAAAGGAATTCTAGATAAGAAAAAGCAGATTCAAGAAAAAAAATCCCACCAGGGCCATTATGGAAAATCACCCTTCCAATGGCTGGAGTAAAGCAGCTTAAAAAAAGCCACACCCCACATTAAGCCACCTCCTGAAACCCAGGAGTGACGCCACGTCACTTAAGAACATTAGAAACAGAACTAATAGACCACATGGCCCTTAAGCCATTAAATATCACAGTAGGTCATCGACTTTCTCAAGCCACTGTCATGTTCCTCGATTCTTTAATCTACAGGTCTCTGTCTTATATTATGGTCAGCAACTGAGTACGCACAACTTACTGGGGTAAACGGTTCCTAACCGTGTGCATGAAGATATTTCCTGTCATCCCAATACCAATTGGCTACTCATGATGCCCCTTGGGTCTGGACACTTCATCCAAGCGAAGCAACCTCTCAGCATCCACCTTGTCAAGACCTCTTCAAACAGGGAACCACCTCCAATTCTTCTGAATTTCAAACATCAGCCCTCCTATTGAACCCCCTCTCGTACACTAACTGCAGAAGTTAACAGTAACTACCGTGCTACTTCTGAGGTCATTTCAAAAGGTACAAAGTTCAAAACTACATATAATACTCAAGATGTGCCCTCAAAGCCTTGAGCAAGTTGTTGCAAGACTGCTGACTTCTTGTATTCTGGCTCCCTTACAGTACAGTACAGTACCACATAATGTATTAAGGGATGGGACAATGCTAGGAACACTGGTAAGTTCTAACCATAACTGCAGGACACCAGGAGTTTCAAAACAAGGGTTTGCATTCTGGTCTAACAATAAGGCACACTAATATGGAGTGCTAACATCACATGCGATGAGAGTGACATCATTACTTTCCTTATCCATGATTTATTAACACTGAACACATCATCTGCAGTTATAATTACTTGCTGAACCTACATGCTTACCTTCTACATTTCACATGCAGATTTCCCTGAACATGAGCATCCAGTTGTCTCACACCATCTAAACAAAACACTCCACTTTTCGACATTTCCTACCAAGGTGAAGCACCTCTCACATCCCTACAAGATACTCCACCTGCCATTCTTGCACTTAACCCATCTATAAATGGTGCAGAATTGCGTCTTCCTGACTGCTCACCTTCCTTCTTCGTTCAATAGCATCAGTGAACATGGACATATTGCACTTGGCCTTCCAACTCAATCATTAACGTAGATGGAAATTGGAGCAGGAGTAGACCATTCAACCCTTTAAGCCTGCATCATTTAATCGTGCAAATCCAATACCCTGTGCCCGCTTGATCTCTTTAACCGTTAGCACTATATCCGACTCCACATTGAACAAGCTCCATGATGTGGTCTCAAGTGCCCTCTGTGGTGTAGATTTCTACAGGTTCACCACTCTCTAGGTAAAGAAATTTCTCATCGCAGTCCCAAGTGGTTTTTCCTGTATCCTAAGGCTGGACCCCTGGTTCTGGTCTTCCCCACTATCAAAAACATCCTTCCTATTTCCAGTCCCATCAAGACTTTTGAGATTCAATGAGGGCCCTTCTCTCTCTGCTAGAATGGAAGATCATCAAAATCCTAGCTCCAACATAGGTGGGTGCTCCCTTATCACAACCCGACCCATTTATCCCTACCTTTCTGCCTTTTAACAAATCTTTGATTCATGCTAATCTATTCCCACCAACTGCATGAGCCCTTATCTTGGGTAAATTTGAAAAAGGTATTGAACTTTAATTGGCTGGTTCCCACAGGCCAAGGCCTTGGAAGAGAGATTTTGCCAGTGTGGTGTTAGTGAGGACTCGGAGAAGATTATTAACTCTTGGATTCAAGTCGGAACAAGACAGAGACACTGAGCTTGGCAATGAGGCAAAAATACATATCTTTTTTGTTTAAAAAAAACAAGCCCTTTATTTCCTACTGTTATTGATGGACATTTCGAGTCCTGCGTTTAAGCAGGCTTATCACAGGACTCGAAATGACAGCATGTTCCAAAATACCACAGTTTCTGCTTCCAGAAGCAGTTTATCTCCTCCTTATGCCACTCACCAGAAAATTACCAAAGCAAGATTGACCTAGGATTTCAATGTTATATCCATTACAGATTTGTATTGCGGGGCTGGCATCGTTTGTGTTGCACCTCCTCATACAGATCGGCACAGCAACAAACTATGTATTTTTTTACTGATCTGATTTGAGTTTAGAGGGCTTTACTTCCCCGGATATGGTAGTTCTTTATCTCTGATGCGCTCTTTTCTGAACAAGCAAATGGGCCATTCACATCACCACAATCCTTTTCATGCTGACATTTTTACAAGCAAAAACAAAAATGTGCATTCACATAGCATCTTTCACAGCTTTAGGATATTTCAAAACATATTACAGCTGATAACACACTGGTGAAGTGCGAGAATGGTTGTAATTTAGGAAACATGGCACCCAATTTGCATACCCAGCTATAAGATAATGTCAGGATAAATTGTTTTGGGTATTGAGCGGGAAATAAATATTGTCCGGGGCCCAAGGAAAGAACTTCCTCTTCTCTGAGCAGTGTTGTACTCTAATGACAAAGATGCCTCACTTAAATGTTTCGTAGGAACATGCTAGCGATTATTAGAACCACCAAGACAGAGGATGAACGGTGAAACAATTCAGAGAAGGCTACGTGCCTTAAGCATGTAAACAGGGTTAATATAGGCAAGGACAATGGGCAGCATGGACACGTTGGACCAAAGGGCCTGTTTTTGTGGTGTACAATTCTTGGACTCTATGTACTCTTAAATACCAAATATTGGAACAGCGTTGGCACAGTGGTTAAACGACCAGACTGAAAACCCAGAGGCCTGGACTAACAATCCAGAGAGAGTTCAAATCCCTCCAAGACACTTAAGGAACTTAAATACAATAAACATAACCTGGAAATTAATGGTTACCACAAAACTACCATCTTGTCATGAAAAAAAACATCCAGCTGACTAGCATCCTTCAGGGGCTGAAATGTAAGATAAGGTAAGATATCTTTATTAGTCACATGTACATCAAAACACGCAATGCATCTTTTGCGCAGAGTGTTCTGGGGACAGCCCACGAGTGTCGTCACGCTTCCGGCACCAACATAGCGTGCCCACAACTTCCTAACCTGCACGCCTTTGGAATGTGGGACGAAACCGGAGCACCTGGAGGAAACCCACGCAGACATGGGGAGAACCTACAAACTCCTTACAGACATCCTCACATGGCCTTTAGGTGACTCCCGACACACAGCAATGTAAGTGCCCCAAAAAGGGCCTAGCAAACCAGTCTGTTGCATCGCAACTGCTACGTTCTGCAGCAATTCAAGGCAGTAGCTCACTGTCACCTTCTCAAGGGAAGCTGGGGATAGGCAATAAATGCTGGTCTTGCTGACGATGCACACGTCCGCATAAAACAATAAGTAGGATGCAAAATCCAACAATAGTTTTTAGAAGAACAATACAAGAGCAGAAAACTTCAACAAAATTGAAAAACAAATGTATCAACGGTTAATTTCCTTGACTACAAAATACAGTTGCAAGTCTATTTGTCTGTTTAAGCTATAAATTGGTTCCTGGATAATCTGGTGTATTTAAATTGGAAGGCAACCTTTAAGGCCACTGCAGTCTGACAACGTAAATTCAGATCCTGGAGTCTTTTGTCCATCGTGAAGAATGTTCACTAATTCAGTACTTTGAGGACACAGTGGCATCAGAAGCTTCCCTAATGTTATTGCTACTGAAGAAGTCCCACTTCACCAGGACAGACTGTTCCAACAGGAACAAAGCTGTGAATTACCATAAATGGTGAATGATATTCTCCAATTAACACAGTACAGTGTCTCTGCTATACGAGGAGGGAACAGTTCCAAGGTATTAATCTCCAACAGTACTATAAATGCAAAATATTCAGTCCGGAGATTAAGCTAACATGAGCTCAGTCACAGCACTGGGACTGTAAGCAGACAGAACAAATTCTGTTACAACAGTCAGCTGCTGGCAAACCAACTCAAACACAGGCCAGAGCATTTTCTTTGAAACATAAAGCTACATTTCGTCTTATAAGAATAATTATTGCATGGTAGGTTTGAGCAGCCTTCCCTCTTAATGTGATCCCCATCCAATGCAGTACAAAAGAAAATCATTTGCGTTTTATTAACAGAAATCATTTAAAGCCTCAACACAACTGTTCTTTGGAAAATTTACTGAATTAAAAACATCCCCAACAGCAAGTCCATGGTGAAAGTACAAAAAAGCCTTCAAGTTTATCTCAAGTCTCTTGTTTCACACTTCCAAATGACATTCTCTCTCTCTCTGTGGCTTCCACAGTGTATTGCTGTGCTGGTATATGTGTGACTTGCAGTCTGCTTATTGATAGAAGAATGCTGGGGAAGGTGAGGAGAGATTTCCTTTTCATTTTAAGCAGAATAATGTGCTATCCCCTGTTCAGTCTTGGTAATCACTGAAATTGTGTGCAACTTACACTTCCAGAGGGAAGGTATTCACATTTCAGAGACCACTGACAGTATTCTGTCATATGCCCTCAGAATACTGGACTTTAGAGAATGTCCTGGCCACAAACCAATGGCTTCTTGGCAGCATAAATACCTTTAATACAACCAACTGTAAAAATACTGTTCTCAGTTATAACTCAGCAATATGAATATCATTGACAAGGCAATGTTTATTTCCCAACTTTTCTGACATCGAAGTAGTACTGAGCCACCTTCTTGAGGTGCGTTCTCTGCAGCCAAAATGGTGTACAACTTGGAAAGGAAGTTGGTTGCATTCCCATGTGCCTGCTGGCCTTGTCCTTCAAGAGGGGAGAGGCTGGGGGGTTTGCTCACATAGCTTTGGTACTTTGGATGTTAAGGGTCTGATGAGATGTATCTGAGCTGCTAAGGAAGACAATGGGAGACACTGTTGTAGCTCTGGCAGAAATTTTCATACCTTCTTTGGTCAGAGTTGTCAGAAGATCAGAGAACACAAAATGTTGGGACCTTTATCCCAGAAGGACAGGAGGGATAAGCAAGGTCAGTGGTAGGGAAAATATTGGGAAAACATTCTGAGGAATAGGGATTAATCTGCACATGGAGAAGGGATTAATCAGGGTTACAGCATGGCATTGTTAAAGGGAGATTGTGTCCGACTAATCTGATTGAATTTTTTGAAGAGGTAACCAAATGCCTTGATGAGGGAGGGCAGTGTAGTTCATGTCGTCTACACGGATTTCAGTAAGGCCTTAGTTTTGCGAGACTGGTACCAAAACTAAGAGCCCCTGGGATCCAGGGCAATTTGGCAAATTGGACTGGAAGTTGGTTTGGTGATCGGAGGAAGACCAAGATGGTGGGGAGCTGCTTTTAAAACTGAAACCGTGGCCAGTGGTGTACCACATGGATCGGTGCTGGGACCCTTGCTGTCTGTTATATACATTAATGATCTGTATGTGAATGTAGGAGGAATGATAAGTTTGCAGATGATGGAAAAATTGGTGATTTTATTTGATAGTGAAAAAGGTAGGCTTCAGCTCCAGAACAATACTGATGAATTGGTAAGATGGGCAGGCACGGTAATGTAGCGGTCAGCGCAATGCGATTACAGCGCCAGTAACCCAGGTTCAATTCCTGCCACTGTCTGTAAGGAGTTTGTACATTCTTCCCGTGGCTGTGTGGGTTTCCTCCGGGTGCTCCAGTTTCCTCCCACATTCCAGAGACATGCAGGTTAGGAAGCTGTGGGCATACTATGTTGGCACTATGCTGCCCCCAGAGCACTCTACGCAAAAGATGCATTTCACTGTGTGTTTCGATGTACATGTGACTAATAAAGAAATCTTAAATCTTAAAGATGTGCAGACTCATGGCAGATGGAATTTATTCCTGAAATACGTATGTTTGTGAAATATGTATCTTGGGAGGACCAATAAGGCTAAGGAATGCAGAATGAATTGCAAAATCCTGGGAAATACTAAGAACTAGAGGAACCTTTGGTGTACATGTCCAAGGATCTCTAAAGGATGCAGCACAGGAAAAAAAGGTGGTTAAGAAGAGATACCTAGGACATACAATATACGAGCAGGAAGGTTATGGTAATACTTCATAAACCATTTAGTTAGGTCACAGCTGAAGAACTGTGCGCAGTTCTGGTCTCCACATTAGAGGAAGTACGTGACTGCACGGGATAAGGGAGATTCACCAGGATGTTGTCTGGATAAAGTACTTCAGTTATGAGGAGAGTGGGTTTGTTCTCCTTGGAGCATAGAATCCGAGGTGGGGCCTGATAAGGAATACAAAATTTTGAGGGCTATCAAATCGGGGAGATAGCCAGAAATTTTTCCCTTTAGCAAAGGTGTCCATAATCAGAGGGCACAGGTCTAAAGTAAGGGCGAGGAGATTTGAGGAGGATTTGGTATTTTAAATCCAAGGTTGGTCGAAATCTGGAAAAACACTGCCAGAGAGGTTGCTGATGACTGGCACTCCCGCAACAATAAGTATTTAGATGAGCACTTGAACCCGCATGGCAAAGAAGGCTGTGGGCTAGGCGCTGGAAAGTGCGATTAGTATAGACAGATACTTGGTAACTACTTCACAGTGTGGAGAAGGACCCGTTTCTATGCTGTGTAACACTCTGACTTGACTAAATTATACAAAAAGCTACTGGATATCTGGAACCAAACTGATCCAAAAAGTTGCCAGAGAAGAACATGATCCATGGTTTGATACATTTGTTTACTTTGTCAGAGCAGAATTAACAATTCCTGATAATTCCAAGAGGTGGGACAATGTCAGATGATGGACTGAGACGTCAGGTGACTAGATAGTCATTAAGGCTCAAGGAAGCAAGCTTTTTTTTAAACCAAAAGGTCTGGGCTCAGGATAGTTAATTCTTCATAACTGCATGGAAGCTTGGGAATGATTGTGGATCATGTGTTAATGCAATGATTCTATCTAAGAGGGATATTTCCTCTCAGATGTACATCAAGCAACAGAAAGATCAAAGAAAGCAGATTAGAAACATTAGGCAAATCTCTGGACTATAAATTGTCAGGTTAATTAACACCTAAATGAATGACACAGAAGTTCTCAGTCGTGACAGGTAGCAGAGTGCTTTGTTCAACAACTCCAGCAAAGCCTCAGAGTACCCACAGGGCCATTTAATTTCCAATGATTGGAATCCGGAGTGTCCACACTTGTTGTGACATTCCAGCCAAATTAGCTGGAAGTAGATGATTTACTAAATTAAACTAAAATTGGTGTCTACAGCCATCTAGAACATAGAACACAGAACAGTTCAGCACAGGAACAGGCTCTTCAGCCCACGATATTGTACTGAACTAATTAAACTAGTAATTAAATGCCTAACTAAACTAATCCCTTCTGCCCACACAGTGTCCATTCTCCCATTCTCTACACATTCACGTGCCTAAGAGCCTCTTAAATGCCTCTATCGTATTTGCCTCCAATACCTGTCCTGGCAGCGCATTCCAGGCATCCACCATGCACTGTGTAAAAAAAAACTTACCCAATCTCACCTTAAATGCATGCCCTCTCGTGTTAGATAGTTCAACCCTGGAAAAAGATACCGACTCTATCTATACTTCTCATGATCTAAAAACTTCTATCAGGTCTCCCCTCAGCCTCCACTGCTCCAGAGAAAACAACCCAAGTTTGTCCAACCTCTCCTCTCCTTATAGCATATGACCTCTAATCCATGCAGCATCCTGGTAAACCTCTTCTGTACCCTCTCCAAAGCCTCCACATCCTTCCTATAATAGGATCTATAGTTCATTTATTGCAAAGTACTCAGAACAGGACAGCACTAAGTCTTGTATATCTGACAAACTTTATCTGTTCAGAGTCAGTAAAAGATGACATAAGTATAAAATAACTTAAGTGTGCAAGATCCATAAATGGATGATGTTCCTGTCAAAACTGAAATTTCAGCTACTAGCCTTCATATCCATTTGTTCAAAAGTGTGACAAAATGCATTAGTCTGAAAGACACAATTAAGACTCATTGGTGCCACGTGGATAGGGCTTACCTTAATATACTTGTCGACGTATGCAGACCCCAACCGTAGCTTATCATATTCAATCCACTCACCGCAGCCAGACAACTGGGTTTCAATGGGACCATCGGACTCTCTGAGCTGCTGAAGTGGCATGCTTGGTTCGAATGACTAATTGGAAAGCAAAACAAAATTTAGTTGAGAATCCCCAGTTGAGACCATTCATAAACAAAACTGAGGAGGAATCAGCAAAAATAAACATTAGTTTCCATTCAAATAAAGATGGGCTATAAAAACACTCTTAAACAGGTTCACAGTTCCATACAATGAGTTGTTATGCAGGAATATTTTGGTCGGTGCACATGAAGTGCCTTGGTATTAGAAGTCCATAGCAAGCATCTCCTTCAACTTGACGTCAGTGTTTCTCAATCATAATGTTAGATTTCTACAAAAAGGGTAATAAAAATCCTTTCCCTTCGAAGGCTGTGGATGTTGGGACAATTAAAGCTGTCAATGGAAAATTGTATTAATAACACAGTAAAATACTCAACGATATTTCCCAAGAGCACTATGAACAAAACATGATACCAAAACTCAAAGTTATTCAGGCAGATACCCAAACACAGATCAAAGAGGAAAATGTTATGATGTGGAGAGTTTAGGAAGAGAATTTCTAGAGCTAGCAAAAGCCACAAAGACTGATTAAAATCAGGGATTGTTATGAGGCTGGAAATGGAGGACTGCTCCCATCTCAGAAGGTTTGTAGAGCAGAAGGAAGCTACAGCAATGGGGAAGGGCGAGGTCACAGAGGGAGTTGAAAGCAAGAAGAGATTATAAAAATCTGAACTTCCAAGCCCAAGATAAATCAGCTTTTGTTAGGTAAACAAATCAAAGGACAGGAAGTAAATACAGAGAGTAGGCTGTCTGGATCAAACTGAATAGCAGAGCAAGCCCTGCTCCTAATAATCCAACAGATTCTGAACAAGTAACTCAATATTTTAACTGCATGCTCTTTGATGAATCAATAAGCTCATCCTGCATGAGGGTCACACAGACCAGAAAAGAACCACTGTTTGACCCATTGTCTTCAGTGAAGACAACGCCCAAAGTCAGGGCGGTGATGGGACAGTACTGTTGGCCTTGGTGGTCATGGGCCAGGGAAGGTAAACAGAGAATTTGGCCAAGGTTCCACTGACCCATCATAATTAAGCAGCCGTGAGGTGGCACACTAGCCGAGTAAAGACAAAACATACCAGCCTATCTCCTACCTTCCCACCCGCCACCATCAAACGCCCACTGACACTCATGACTGTGACGCACACACAGACAACAATAGCGAGGTGAAGATATCACCTCATGTCCATGGAACCATACCCCAAGATAAAAAGATTGCTAAATGTATTTCACATCACATTCTGATGTACACATGAGCCCTCAATACATTCCTGCTTTAAAGTGTAGTGATGGTGGTAATAGACAAGACCACATCACTGAACTACTGATTATGTCAACCTAAGAATGGGAGGACAGCAGGGCCATTGCTGCTGCAACATGTGGGAGCTTGTGGACACTTCTGTCCCAAGTAACCACATCTGCGGTGGATGTTTGCAGCTTCAGGAACTTTGGCTTCATGCTGAGGAACGGGAGTCAGAGTTGCAGACAATGCCGAACACAGGGAGTGGGGGTGTTGGAGAAAATTACCTCCGACATCCCCCAAGCAACAGCAGCAGATGCACCCCTTGGATTAAATGCTTCAGAATTATCATGGGGTCAGACTGCAAGTGAGGGAGATGTGGGGATGCAAGAAACAGTACTGAAGGAGCCTGGGTCTCTGCACTTGTCGAATTCTTGCAACATTCCTGAATAAATATGCGGCTGTGGGAGAGACTAACAAACTGACCATAGCACTGCAGCACAGGAAGCCGTGTGTGTGTGTGTGTGTGTGTGTGTGTGTGTGTGTGTGTGTGTGTGTGTGTGTGTGTGTGTGTGTGTGTGTGAGCGAGAGAGAACACGACAGTGAAAAAAGTCAAAAGAATTGTGTTTGTAATGGGGGACAGCACAGTTTGGGGGATTGACACTGTCTTCTGCAGCCGGGACAAAGAGACCTGATCTTCATTTCCTACCCACTGCCAAGGTGAGGAACATCTCTGGCCTGGAGCAGACCTTGCAGTGGGAGGGAGAGAATACAGTTATCGTGCTCCACATAGGTACCAATGACAAACTTGGGACTAAGAAAGAGAGTTTCTGCTGAGAAAGTTTAAGCAACCAGCTCAGCTGAAAAGCAGAACCACAAAGATAGCAATTTTTAGATCATCACATAAACCACAAGCAAAATGACATAGGATTAGTTGGATCGTACGTAAGGGTATGGTAGAGATTTTGTGATCAGCCATGATCATAATGAAGTGCCTACTCTACTAAACAGTCTATGGTCCTGCTCCCAGAGCCAATAGCCATGTCATATCATGCAGATAAAAGTGACATCGGCATTGCGGCAAACATTGATTGGTACGCATGATAAAACACCGCTGCTCCTCTTCAAAGCAGGACCCTCATTTGGAAATTCTTCAATGGAATCTTATAGCCACGTCTGCACAGGACCGTGGGCTCTTAATCAGAACCACCAAGTTTTACCTTTGTAATTGGTAGAACATTCAGAATTCCAAAACAAAGGTGTAAGTCCCAAACTTCCACTTAACTGACTGAGGATCTGGGAATAACTAAAGGGAAATCTGCCCAGTAAACACAAGTCCAGGTTGACCTGATCTAAAGCCAGTGGGCCATTCATATCAATGGAATGACACTGTTGTGAAAAGAACAGCAAATACATTGAAGTGAGTTGCTTTCAAATACTTCCACATATTTTTTTTACTGAGCATTTATTACCCAGCCCTAATTGCCCTTGAGGTTGTGGAGTATGAGCCAACCTCCCATTGGAGCCGCAGGATGTAGAGCCACTGATGATGGGTCCAAGTCCTGCTGTGAAAGACGACAATATTTTTCCCAAGTCAGGGCAGTGTGCGACTCGGAAGGGAACCTGCAGGTGGTGGTGTTTCTACATGCCTGCTGCCTTTTTTCTTGTTTGAAAGCCCGAGTAACCTGGGGCGAGTAACTGCAATGCATTTTGTAGACAGTATACAATGCAGCCACTGTATGCCGGGGGTGATTGATGGGGTACCAATCAAGCAGTGTGCATTGCTCTGGATGGTTTTTGGTATTGGTATATTATTGTCATTGTACCGAGGTACAGTGAAAAAGTGGTCTTGCATACCATTCGTACAGATCAATTCATTGCACAGTTCATTGAGGTAGTACAGAGTAAAAATAATAACAGAATACAGAGTAAAGTGTCACAGCTACAGGAGGTGCATTGCCAGTAGACAATAAGGTGCAAGGTCAAACAAGTCCATCTCATCATATAAGGGAACCGTTCAATAATCTTATCACCATGGGATAGAAGCTGTCCTCGAGCCTGGTGGTATGTGCCCTCTTTGTGCTTCCTGAGAGTCGTTGACACTGCACTCAGAGGCACAGGACGCATGTGAGGCCACATTTGGAATACTGTGTTCATCCTTGGTCATTCTGCTACAGGAAATATGCCATTAAGCTGGAAAGAGTGCAGAGGAGATTTAAGAGGATGTTGCCAGGACTTGAGGGGCTGAGTTGTGGAGAGAGGCTGAGCAGGTTGGGACTTTTTTTTAAATTGGAGCATTGGAGAATGAGTGGTGGTCTTGAAGACATATAAAATCATGAGGGGCATGGACAGGATGAATGCACTCAGTCTTTCTCCCCTTCCTACCCCACCACCCGATCCCCCCCAGAGCTGGGGAATGAAGAACTAGAGGACAGAAATTTAGGGTGAGAGGGGAGAGATTTAATAGGAACCCGATGGGCAACTTTTTCACCCAGAGGGTGGTGAGTATATGGAATGAGCTGCCAGAGGAAGTGGTTAAGGCCGGTTCATTAACAACATTTAAAAGGCACTTGGACAGGTACATGGTTAGGAAAAGACATGGGCCAAACACGGGCAAATGGGACAAGTTTAGAAGGGAATCTTGATCGGCATGGACCAGTTGGGCCTTTTTCCATGCTATGTGTCTCAAGGCTCTATCCATCACAAGAAGTGATGGGGGACGGGTGGAAATAAAAGGACCTTTTGTTTTTAAAGACAGAAATATCCTACTGTAATGGGTAAAACTATTCCTGGTACATTCACATGCAAAATACAAGGAACTCCATACAGTTATAACAGCAAATGATACCGGTGCCTCAATGGTTAAAACTAAAAATCAAATTATAATTATACACCTCGCTCTGCCCCGCAAGCTCTGATTGCTAGAAACCGCCAACTGAGAGAGCAATTTAAGGAACAGTATGCACATCTCCATAGTCCTAACGACAGCTTGCTGCTTGATGAAACAGCCAGGATAAAAGGTGAAAAGCACCAACAAAATAACCACAGGGCAAGTGTAGCACAAACCAGAAGACAGGGAAAGAGAGAAAAACAGGTCATCTCCTTCCCACTGTGCTGGTTGGGTTTACTCAAGGTGAGGGGGGGGGGGGAGGTGGGGGTTGAAACTTGGGAAATTAAGTACAAAGTAGACAACTATTCTTCAGGGAGTGTCTGCTCACTTTCACTAGAAAGAGGCACCCAAGTTATTAACACTGAGTATCTATTAAAGCGTTACTGTACCTGTAAACTATTTGGATAAAACTACTTACCTGGCAGGGGAGAGACTGATTGCCAGGGGTTGGATAGTTCTTTCAAGAGCTGTTTCATGTGGTTGGGAAGAGATTGTAACCTTCAGCTGCCAGGGCAGTGGAAGTTATTCAACCTGAGCATGGCATGCAGAATACCAATCGTTTCTGCTGAAGCTGCAAGTTGGGTACAGAGAATCTTCGCAAAGGTGGGACTTGAGGTGCGCGGCTTCAGACAGGAGATCTTTGCAAGGTTTCTCTCGGGTAGGCTTTCAGATGCAACTTTTCAGAAAGTAGGTCGCTGCTTGAGGTTTTTTAGAGGAGGAATAAAGAAACACCCCGTCACTGCTGAGTGTGAGGCTCTCTTCCCACTCCTGCAAGAGAAGGAAGGGACGAACCTTCATTATCCACGCGTCCAATCTACGTGCTGATCCCTAAAGGCCTCACCTTCCTCAGGTAGGGGCAGTGAAGAGTATTGATATCAAGAATAAATAGGGCAAGTACTTGAAGCACTAAGGCGGTGCAGAGGGCAGACAAAAATGGTAACGTCATCCATCTTCGATCACGTGTCACCACTTGAATCACCATCACGGCCATCGGGTTTACCGAGACCAACCCAGAATGTGCTGAACCTACAGCAAACCCAGGAATGAAGCAGGTTCCTGCAAAGCAATCATCTGTTGAAACTGCAGAAAGGAGCAACACCAAACATCTGACTGCCAGGTATCCAAATGCTGCAATCTCTGCACAGAGGCTGGTGACCAGTACAAAACCAGTCCAAACTGAAAACAACTGCTGTGCACAGGCAAAGACAAGACAATCGGGAGCAGACAGCATCAGTCACAGCTCCTCCCAAAGAAACCAAGACTCCTCTCCCCACCAAAGTGGGGAGCACTAGGCTGAGAAGGAGACAAGAGAGGAAGAGGAAGGGACAGAACAAGATACCAGTCTGGAGTGGTATGGAACCATCCTTCAACAACCATCTCAAAACCCTGTCCAGAGGCTGCACGGCAGATCAAGAGCAAACCGGGGACAGAGGAGGGCTGAATCACTCAAGAGGAGGGGAGGAAAAACCCGCAAGTCTGAGGAGGTCAACGCACAAGGCAGGAAGAGGAGCCTGGAGTCACCATGGGGCAACGGTGAAACTTCCTCTGAAGAGGAGCAAGGAAGCCGGCAGAAGAAAACACGGTCAGAGCAGCTCAAAGAGTGGAGAGCGGCAGCGTCGATGCACCTGTCTCTGGAAAACCGAGGGCAGTGGTGACAAAGGCCAACCTCACCAACCTTAAGAAACCAGAGTCAGTGCAGCAGTCCCAGTGCCCCAGCTCTGGCTACCCAGGTACAACAGTGTGGAAAGCGAAGCACTGCAGCTCTGAGAATCTAGCAGTCACACCAGGAAAGGTGGAGCATCCCAGCTCCGGGAACCTCGGAGCAGCATCGCCAGCACTGGGAATCTCGGAGCAGTACCAGGAAGAGTGAGGTATCCCAAATCCAGGAATCCAGGAGAAGTACCATGAAGAATAAGACACCTCAGCTCTGGGAACTAGGAAGCAATGATCTTGTTGACAAAGGTCAGGAGAAAACCTCCGACGTCAATCAAACAAGTCCCTGCCGACACCACGCGCTGCTCCATAGTGGAGATCAGCAGCCGGAGAAGATCAAATCCTGGGCAAGTGTACACTTCACACCCACTGAAGAAAAGAAACCAATTGTGATGGGCTTTACTCTGTATATTCTATCTTTCAAAAAGAAATGGATTTAAACATAAATCTATTAGTGTGCGCAGTGTCAAAAACACTGCATGATGTTCTCCATCCTTAAGTTAGCTTGTCAAAGTCAAGATCAATCTGTTACTTTTAAAGAGTGTAGCTTACCACACGGCAACTATTAGCTATAGTTCGGGTGGTGCCCCCACAGGCAAATCGGTCCTGTTAGGGGGTAGCTAGTATCCTCAGGTCTGGGGTATTGTGCTGTGGGGAAATAACTTCATCACTCAAGTCAGAGAGATGGTGATGGGAGGTGCAGGGTTGGTGGGGAGGGGGGAGTAGCGACCTCATTGTTGATGTGATGTATAAAAGACATTCTAGTAAACTTGGTGCCACGTCCAAGGTCCTGACAAGAACACTGACAGATGCAAAGTTGTGCAATATCTTCAACAGCCCTGCAGATAGAGCACAGTGACAAGGTGGTGGCATCCGTTAGTCTCGCGAGACCATGGACCTGTGCACGGAGAGTCTTGCTTCAGTCGGTACTGGTAGAGCAGCGTCTGTTGTGACTGTAGAGGGCTACATGGGAGTGACAGTCTCGGCTGCAGCGACTACACTTGAAGGCGCTGTCCTCCTGTGTTGCTTTGGTGATGTTTTTCCGGCGAGTGTGCTTTTCTTCAGCAGCTAGCCTCAGCTTCTCTTCCTCTCGTTTCAGATCTCTGTGTAGTTCCAGCCTCCAGCGAGAGCGATCGCTTGCAATTTCTTCCCACCTCTCGACGTTCATGTTCAGTGACTTCATATCTCTCTTACAGACATCTTTGAAGCGAAGATGGGGCCGTCCTTGTGCTCTCTTGCCCGAGGCCAACTCCCCGTACAGCAAGTCTTTCGGGATCGTCCCGTCTGGCACACGATGTACGTGACCCAGCCAGCGGAGACGATGTCGTTGAAGCAGGGTGAAGAGGCTGGGTATATGACCGCGAGTCAGGACCTCGTTGTTGGTGACTCTGTCAGTCCACTTGATGTCCAGGATGCGTTTCAGGCTACGAAGGTGGAAGGCATTAAGACGCTGCTCCTGTCTGGAGTAGAGGCTCCGGGTCTCGCTGCCGTAAAGCAGCGTGCTGAGGACACAGGCCCTGTAGACTGCAACCTTGGTGCGTGTTGTCAGCTTTCTGTTCTCCCAGACTCGCTTTGCCAACCTAGCGAATGTTGAGGCTGCTCGTCCAATCCGTCTGTTGATCTCGGAGCCTAGGGGGAGACTGTCCGTGAGGTGGAACCAAGGTATGTGAACTCCTGGACTACCACCAGCTCATAGTTGTTGATAGTAATGGCAGAGGGGTGCTCAACACCTTGACCCAAAACGTTCATCTTCTTCAGGCTGATGGTCATCCTGAAGTCCTGGCAGGCTCTTGAGGAGCAGTCCATGAAGCTTTGCAGTTGCTCTTCCGAGTGTGTTGTCAGTGCCGCGTCGTCTGCAAACAACATGTCCCTGATGAGTACTTCACGAGCCTTGGTTTTCGCCCTTAGTTGGGACAGACTAAACAGCCTCCCGTCCGATCTGGTGCGGAGGTAAACGCCATCTGTTGATGTTCCAAAGGCATGCTTCAGCATGACTGCGAAGAAGACGCCGAACAGGGTGGGGGCAAGCACACAACCCTGCTTGACACCGCTGCGGATGTTGAAGGCCTCCGAAGAAGAGCCATTGAATCATGCCTTTCCATGTCTGTGTGGAATGACTGAACTATCCTGAGGATCCTCGAGGGACAACCAATCCTGGTGAGGATTCTAAACAAGCCGTCTCTGTTTACAAGGTCGAAGGCCTTCGTGAGGTCAATGAAAGCTACGTAGAGCTGTTGTCTTTGCTCTCTGCATTTCTCTTGTAACTGTCAAAGGGAGAAGATCATGTCGATTGTAGAGCATTTTGACCTGAAGCCACACTGAGATTCGGGATATACCCTCTCGGCGATTTTCTGCAGTCTGTTCAGGACCACAGGGGCGAAAACTTTCCCGACGATGCTCAGCAAAGAGATGCCCCTGCAGTTGTTACAGTCGCTTCCGTCCCCTTTGTCCTTATATAGGGTGACAATGTTGCAGTCTCTCATGTCCTGCGGCACGGCTCCCTCTTTCCAGCACTGGCAGAGTAGTTCGTGCGGGTGGTTTAGCAGGACACCCTTTACGCACTTGATGGCCTCTGGTGGAATGCCATCCAATCCAGGTGCCTTCTCAGTGGGCAGGCTGTCGATAGATTTACTCAGCTCTTCGGCAGTCGGCAATGCATCCAGTTCCTCCATGATAGGGAGGCATTCCACAGCATCTAACGCGCTGTCCGAGATGCTGTTTTCCCTGGAGTAGAGTTCGGAGTAATGCTCCACCCATCTCTGATGGACAGTGGCAAGACACCTGCTCTAAACCAGGTGGGTTGCTCCAGTCCAGTCTTTTTCTTTTTGCATCCAAAGAATTCATTGTCTAATCCACCCAAATCACACCGGTATCCTTCTCTGATCCATACCTCTTGCAGGCTGTCACCTATAGAAAGACCAGGGGGTTGGCAGAAGGGACATGGGAACTGAACATCAAACAGGCTGACCTCAGGGAGCAAAGAGCATCGAGGAATCGAGAGAGACCACACAGGTTAGATAGAGATCTGTGAAGCTTCTCTTTGATTTCCTAATGCACGTGTGGGAAGCAATCAAGGTGAACATCAAGATGCTCTTCGTCCTCAAGGGTGTTCGAAAGGCCAAAGAGGGATTTGGAGAGAAATGTGACAGCCCAAAGAACCAGCACCACCTTGGACTGGTAGAAATGAGGAATCATTGAACATCAAGTCAATGCCTGCAAACAGCAAAACCAAAACAACATTCAGGTACAAGTGGCAGGTAACATTTGTGCCACAAATGGACCAAGTGAAAACCATCTCCAACTAGAGAGAGAATTAAACTATCTCACCTTGACGTTCAATGACATTACTACCACCAAGCCCCCACCAACAGTATCCTGGGGGGGGGGGGGGGGGGGGGGGGGGGGTTGGTCACTACTGACCAGAAACTCAAATGAACTAGATGCACAAATATTGTGGCAACAAGACCAGTCAATGGCTTAGTACCCTGCAATTAGTGACTCACCTCATTAACCTATCGACCATCTACACAGACAGATTTTAGGAGTGTGATAGAATACTCTCCACTTGTCTGGATGAGTGCAGTGCCAATCACCCTCAAGCAGCTCAACATCATCCAGGATAACACAAACTGCTTGACTGGCATCTTATCAACCAGTCTAAATATTCATTCCCTGCACCACCAGCTCTCAGTGGCTGCACTGTGCACCATCTACGAAGAACGCGACAGTTACTTACCCAGGCTACGCTGGCAGCACCTACCAAACCAGCACCATCTACCACCAAGCACAAGGGCAACAGTCACATGGCAATACCACCATCTGTAGATCCCCCACAAGTCACACACCACCCTGACTTGGAAATATATTGCTGGGTCTCAATCCTGGAATTCCCTGCCCAACAGCAGAGTGGGAGCACCTTCACCAGAAGAAATGCAGTGGTTTGCGTCACCACCACCTCAGATGGGCAACAAATACTGGGCTTTCTGGCGACTCCAGGTCCCAAAAACAAACAGAAGAAAATGTTTTAATGTGCCTGAATTGTCCATTAAATATAATTGTTACTTTAAATAAGATACGATTTCTTTATTAGTCACACATCTAGTTAATATCAGACATACTTTATGATATTAAAAACAAAAATCAGCATTTCCAGGATATTCTCCTTTTCAAAACCCCACCAAGATGACTTCTTCCCTTCAAGGGAGTTTTTGGTGTTATTTTATTCACAGGGTTCATCCACCAGTTAATGCAGTTTGAAAAGCTCTGCTACCCAAGATACACAATTTCTAACTTCGATCACAAACTGCAAAAGGCCAATTTTGCAATGAGAGCAGTAGATTTTCTGGAAGCCATGGTTTAAACCAGAGTGGAATATAGTTGTCAGGTGAAGGCCTGTACAACTGCACATCTCTCAGCAAGCCTCTGAACTCCCATTGCTCACATACCCAAGCAAGGCAAAATTAACCCTGTAGCGCATGTAAAAATGACATGAATGAGACTCCAGGGCATGTTTCAAGCAGGAAAGAAACAGGTACCTGGCAGCAGATCCTCAAAATATCAACAGACAGGAGAAGAAAAAGCCTGGAAACAAAAAATTAATGGCTCAGAATGCCGCTGGCCCTCTGAGCTTGTGTCAGCTTCCTTCAAAGAGCTCCCAAGTAAAACAGTCTTTGACTCTTGTATTTGACCGTTCCTTGTTTCAACTGTGTTTTTCAACACAGTGGCTCTGCCAGTAGAGCTGCTGGGTTATAACTCCAATGTCCCGGTCTGTGTGAATTTTGCACATTCTCCCTATCACCACATGGGTTTCCTCTGGAGGCTCCAAAGACCTCTCAAAGTCCAGAGGTGTTAGGGTTGATACATTAAATGGCCACTGTAAATTCCCCCTAGCATTCAGGTGAGTGATAGAAATGGGGAAGAATTGGATGGGAATGCGAGGAGAATAAAAGTAGGATTAGTGTAAGTGGGTGCTGGATGTTCAGTATGGTCTCAATATGCTGAATGGTCTGTTTCTATACATTCCACCTCCGTGACGAGATGAAGCGATTGTGGAGGCATTGGTAGTGATCTTTCAAGAATCACTGGAGTCAGGAATGGTTCCAGAGGACTGGAAAACTGCAAATCTCACTCCACTCTTTAAGAAGGGAGGGAAGCAAAAGACAGGAAATGATAGGCTGTTAGCCTGACTTCAGTGGTTGGTAAGATGTTAGAGTCCATTACTATGGATGAGGTTTTGGGGTACTTGGAAGCACTTGATAAAATAGGCTGAAGTCAGCATAGTTTCCTTGAGAGGAAATCTTGCCTGACAAATCTGTTGGAATTCATTGAGGAAGTAACAGGCAGGATAGACAAAGGAGAGTCAGTAGATGTTGCCTACTTGGATTTTCAGAAGGCCTTCGATAAGGTGCCACACATGAGGCTGCTAAACAACATAGGAGCCCATGGTATTACAGGAAAGGTACCAGCATGGATAGAAGATTGGCTGACTGGCAGAAGGCAAAGAGCGGGAATAGAGGGGGCCTTTTCCGGTCAGCTGCCGGTGACTAGTGGTGTTCCGCAGGGGTCGGTCTTGAGTCTGCTACTTTTCATGTTATAGGTCAATGATCTGGATGATGGAATTGATGGCTTTGTGGCCAAGTTTGCAGATGATACAAGATAGGTGGAGGGGCGGGTAGTGTTGAGGAAGCAGGGAGTCTGCAGGAGGACTTGGACAGATTGGCAAAATGGGCAAAGAAGTGGCAGATGGAATACAGCGTAGGGAAGTGTGTGGTCATGCACTTTAGTAGAAGGAATAAAGGCGTGGATAGACAGGGAGTGAATTCAGAAATCGGAGATGCAAAGGGACTTGAGAGTCCCAGTGCAGGATTCCCTAAAGGTTAACTTGCAGGTTGAGTCGGTAGTAAGGAAAGCAAATAGCTACAAGGCTACATCCTCAGCCCTCTACTCTACTCCCTTTATACTCATGACTGTGTGGCCAGATTCTGCTCTAATTTGCAGTTTGCAGATGATACCACCATAGTGGGCTGTATCGTAAATGATGATGAGTCGGAGTACAGGAAGGAGATAGAGAGCTTAGTGACATGGTGTCATGACAACAACCTTTCCCTCAATGTCAGCAAAACAAAACAGCTGGTCATTGACTTCAGGAAAGGGGGCTGTGTCCATGCACCTGTCTACATCAATGGTGCTGAGGTCGAGAGGGTTAACAGCTTCAAGTTCTTTGGAGTGAACATCACCAACAGCCTGTCATGATCCAACCACATAGAAGCCACAGCCAAGAAAGCTCACCAGTGCCTCTACTTCCCCAGGAGGCTAAAGAAATATGGCATGTTCCCTTTAACACTCACCAACTTTTATCGATGCACCGTAGAAAGCATCCTATCTGGATGCATCATGGCTTGGTATGGCAACTGTTCTGCCCAGAACTGCAGGAAACTGCAGAGTTGTGGACATAGCCCAGCAAATCACAGAAATCAGCCTCCTCTCCATAGACTGTCTAGACCTCTCACTGCCTTGGTGAAGCAGCCAACATAATCAAAGACCCCACCCACCCAGGTCATTCTCTCTTCTCCCCTCTCCCATCAGGCAGAAGATACAGAAGCCTGAGGGCACATACCACCAGGCTCAAGGACAGCTTTTATCCTACTGTTCTAAGACTATTGAACTGTTCTCTTATACGATGAGATGGACTCTCGACCTCACAAACTACCTTGTATTGACCTCGCACCTTAATGTCTACCTGCATTGCACTTCCTCTGTAGCTGTGACACTTTACTGTGTATTCTGTTATTGTTTTTACCCTGTACTACCTCAATGAACTGTGTAATGAACTGATCTGTACAAACGGTATGCAAGACAAGTTTTTCCACTGTACCTCTATACAAGTGACAATAATAAACCAATACCAATAATGTTAGCATTCATTTTGAGAGGACTATAATATGAAAGCAAGGATAAAATGCTGAGGCTTTATAAGGCATTGGTCAGACCACATTTGGAGTATTGTGAGCAGTTTTGGGCCCCATAGTCTAAGGAAGGATGTGCTGGCATTGGAGGGGGTCGCAAGGTGGAGGTTTACAAGAATGATCCTGGGAATGAAAGGGTTGACATATGAGGAGCGTTTGATGTCTCGGGGCCTGTACTTGCTGGAGTTTGGAAGAATGTGGGGGATCTCATTGAAGTCTACCAAATATTGAAAGGCCTGGATAGAGTGGTCGTGGAGCGGATGTTTCCAGTCCTCAGAATAGAAGGACATCCTTTTACAACAGAGATTCGGAAGAATTTCATTAGCCAGAGGGTGGCGAATCTGTGGAATTCATTGCCACAGACAGCTGTGCAGGCCAAGTCACTGGGTATATCTAAAGCGGAGGTTGATAGGTTCTTGATGAGTAAGGGCATCGAAGGTTATGGGGAGAAGGCAGGAGAATGGGGTTGAGAGGGAAAAATAAGTCAGCCATGGTTGAATAGCAGAATCGACTCAATGGGCCAAATGGCCTAATTCTGCTCCCATGCCTTTATGGACTCTATGACTATGACGCCCATTACAGATCCTGATAGCTTCAAGTCTCAGGAAAATTATCCCCAAATCTCTCTCTTCTGGTTACCAACCATCTCTTCATGGCAACAGCTTCTCTATCAAAACATTTAATTTTGAACACATCTATTTAACTTCCCCTTCAGCTTCTCGACTCCAAGGAGAACTCCTCATTTTCCTGAATCTCCATGTAATAGAAACCCCTTCATTCCTTGCTTTATTCTGGTGACTCTCTTTTGCAACCTCTCCTGAACCCCACATTATACTGAGTCAAGAGGATATGGACAAGCCATGTGAATAGGTGAAAGCATGGTGGAGAGAATATAAATGTGGAAAACTGTTCGGTCACCCTCTCCGGGAAAAAGCAGTGTAGTTTTTTTCTTAAATTGTGAGAGAACGGAAAATGTTAATGTTCAAAGGTGTGCTTGTGCACAAGTCACTGAAAGCAAACATGCAGGTATAGCAAGCAGTTAGGCAGGCAAAAAGGATGGTCTTAATTGCAAGAGGAATTGAGTATGATGTCTTACTGCAATTATACAGGGCTTTGGTGAGACTGTACCTGGAATATGGTACAGAGTTCTGGTGTCATGTTAGAAAGGGTATTGTCATAGAAGGAATGCAACAAAGGTTTAGTAGGCTGGTTTCTGAGACAGCAGGTTTGCTGTTTAAGGAGTGATTGATAGGCTGGGACCACATTCTCTGGGGCTTAGAAGAATGAGGAGTGATATCGTTGAAACTTAAGAAATTGTTACAGGGCTCCAAAAGTGAAATGTAGACACAAAGATCTCTGTGCAGACACAAGAGACACAGGTGGCAGAACCTGGGAATGCAATTCAGTCACCTGCCCCTGCAGCAAATAAATCCTGCGCCACTGAACAGTTAGAACAAAGCCCCGACACTAAGAAACCACTTTAGGAAAAAACATTCCTAAATGGCCACCAATATTTTTTTTGAAGCATTACATTGAAGAATCAGGTATTGTCATAATTTACTGGAACTTGCAAAGTTTAAATCATGATCAAGTTATTTTCATACAGCTGTGTGGTTTTCATACACTGTGGATGAAGAGAACAAACTTCTCTTTTACGTACACCCCCAGCAACCGTGTCCCCTCCAACCTGCTGCCTTCTCCACTTTTAGTACAATTACTATGGAGGTCTGATTGGAAAAAGAAAGGAATAGATTCCCATCTAAAAATAATAATGTCTGGATGTTCCAAATAGTGACATGGCTAGTAAAGTGAAGCAAGAGGTAACGCTGCGGTCTTCTACACGAAGTGCCAAATAATACTGAGGAGGAGCAGGGAAGAGAAAATATACACAGGTTGTGTTCCTTCTCCCCGCATACAAACAGAAACTGAAACAGGAGGATCCGGTACGGAGAGTCGTGCAGTGATGGTCTGAGGAAGCAGATGAGCTCCTACGTGACTGCTTTGAGACAGTGGATTGGTCCATGTTCAAAGATTCAGCTGCCAGCCTAGATGAGTACACCACCACCATCACAGACTTTATCAGCAAGTGTGTGGAGGACTATCTACCAAAGAAGACAATATGGGTGTTCCCAAACAGGAAACCATGGATGAACCAGGAGATCCACTCCCTACTGAAGGAGAGGACCGCTGCACACAAATCTGGTGATCCTGATCTGTACAAGAAATCGAGGTACGACCTTTGAAAAGCTATCAGGGATGCCAAGAGGCAATACCGACTCAAAATAGAGTCCCTGACCAACCGCCAGCTATGGCAGGGCTTACATGCCATAACAGGCTACAAGACAAAGTTGGGCTGCATAGCTAACAACAGCACATCCCTTCCTGATAAACTTAACACATTTTATGCGCGTTTTGAACAAGAGGGAAGTGGACTGTCACCATCCACCCTGACAGCCACCAACACAGCTGAACCTGTGATCACAGTGGAGGACGTAAGATCAGTCTTCCAGAGAGTGAACACGAGGAAAGCACCTGGCCCAGATGGTGTCCCGGGCCGTGTGCTCAGATCTTGTGCTGATCAGCTGGCAGAAGTATTTGCGGACATATTCAACCTCTCCCTGCTTCAATCTCAGGTTCCCTCCTGTTTTAAGAAGGCCACTATCATCCCGGTACCGAAGAAAAGCAAGGTAACATGCCTCAATGACTACCGACCAGTGGCTCTGATATCCACCATCATGAAGTGCTTTGAGATGGACTATGACCTCACAATCTACCTTGTTGTGACCTTGCACCTTATTGCACTGCACTTTCTCTGTAGCTGTGACACTTTACTCTGTACTGTTATTGTTTTTACCTGTACTACCTCAATGCACTCTGTACTGACTCAATGTAACTACACTGTGTAATGAATTGACCTGTATGATCGGTTTGTAAGACAAGCTTTTCACCGTACCTCGGTACAAGTGACAATAATAAACCAATATCAATACCATCGCAATGTGATCCTGTACCATACAGTTGTAAAGTAATTCCCTGTTGATCATGAGGTATCGTGCAAGGCTGCAGTTTAAAATGCCCGTTGCAAAGACTGAGGAATGAGTCACTTCATTTCGTGCACCTGAAAGCCACCTGGTGAATTGTTTGCAGGGGTTAACCTGGCCAAGGGTCACCTGTGGCTCCATGACCAGCACCTTGCCCAAGTCGGAAGGTTTTAATCCACAGAGCACATGCAGAAGTCTGGCTAATACTGCATTACAGCCCCGAGAGCAGCTTGCCATTGCATGTGCCCTCAGGTGGGCATTTGACACCATTCTGAAGAACAGGTGTGTTGGCCAATGACTTTAAATCAATCAACGTGACTAAAACAGATCACGGGTCTACAAATTCTCTTGGTGGTTTACACAATCAGCATGTTGCGGGCCAACCAATGCTTTCCACATTTTTATTGCGGGACTGTCTCATGCATTAGTCCAATAGCTTTGTTTTATGTGCCTAACATGCCCAAAGGTCTTCCCTCTGTTCAAACTGCAAAATCCTCCCTTCAAGGGTGGCCACTGAGAGAAACAAATCCTTAATTTAAAGCAGGCCTTTCTGAAGCCAGTTCCCACCACCGGGCTCCACAGCAGAAGTCAATCTTCTCCAATGAAAGTCACGGGAATGGTACTGCATGTGATCTTTCATGGAAATTCATGGAAATTTATTTCATGGAAATAAGTACCAGACATAAATATTATGCTGGGTAACCGCATTTCTATATGCTGTTGCTGTTACATTGCTGTTCAGAGAAGCTCATTCCCATGTCCCCTACATTACAACAGAGACAGTATTTCAGCGAAAGCACTGAAGGACATTACTGCAAGTCTTTCTTTCAAGACATCAGTGACAGGTTCAAATCTTATCCAGGCTCCATTTTAACCAATCAGCTCGGAAAAGACCTTGTTAATGATGCATCAACTTTATAGTGTCAGAGAAATACAACACGGAACAGGCTCCTGAGCCCACTGAGTCAAACTATCAAGCACCCATTTTTACACCAGTCCTACCCTAACCAATTTTATTCTCCCCACATTCCCAACAACTGCCTCCACATTCTAACACTCATCGACACACAAGAGGCAATTTACAGTGGCCAATTCACTGACCAACATTTTTGGGATGTGGGAGGAAACTGGAGCACCTGGAGGAAACCCACGCGGGTCACAGGGAGAACATGCAAACTCCATACAGACAGAGCACCAGAGGTCAGGATCGAACCCGAGTCGCTGGAGCTGTGATGCAGTGGCTCTACTAACAGCACCACTGTGCCGCCAGAAAAACAGCACTAAAATAGCGGGCTAATATTTTTGGCAGAGAAGGCAGACAGAGCTCAAAAGCTGGCACATGGTTAAGTTGGTGTAACCTAGGAAGTGGGACGTCAGGTGGCAGGACCCAAGGAGTGACAACTCACAAAGGATCGTTCCTTCACACGAGTGAAGAAGTTTCACAGGGACCTATGAGTACAATACATTATTCGCTGAAAGAGGCATCGCAGGTAGACAGTGTGGTGAAGGTGGTGTTTGGCACACTGACCTTCATCAGTCAGGACATTGAGTATAGGAGCCGGCAAGTTATGTTGCAGTGATACAAAGACATTGATGAGACCGCACTTGAGAGTGTTGTGTACAGTTTTGGCTGCCCGTTTTAGGAAAGACATCATTAAACTGGAAAGAGCACAGAGATTTACAAGGATGCTGCCAGGACTCGAGAGCCTGAGTTATACGAAGAGGTTGGGCAGGCTAGGACTTTATTCCATGGAACGTAGGAGATTGAAAGGTGACCTTCCAGAGGTGTACAAAATCATGAGGGGTAGAGATAGGGTGAACACACATCATCTTTTTCCCCAGGGAGGGGGAAAACTAAAAACTGGAGGGCATAGGTTTAAGTTAAGTGGTGAGAGATTTAAAAGGTACTTAAAGGGCAATTTCTTCACACAGAGGGTGGTGTGAATATGGAATGAGCTGCCAGAGGAAGTGGTTGAGGCAGCTCATTTCAGAAACACCACCCTCTGTGTGAAGAAGTTGCCCTTCAGGAGAAGTACATGGATAGAAGGAAGGGGTTGAGAGGGATATGAGCCAAACGCAGGCAAATGAGATGAGCTTGGTGGGCACTATGGTCGGTATAGACAAATTAGGCCGAAGGGCCTGCTTCCATGCTGCAGTAGTCTGTAACTCTACGAGTGCAGGTGTGATCCTACAGGTACTGAGTGGGTTGAAAACCCCACTTCTGCTCCACTCCAGAATTAATTTTCAAAAGAAAGATTTGAGAAGCAAACAGTGCCTTCGAACTGCACGTGGATATCACAAATCTGAAAATAAATGTACACAGAAGACAGACTAAGCTTTAATAATAACCACCTGCATCTTCTGCCGCACAACTGCAGTGACAAAGTTTTATACGAGTCTGCAGTATGCTCAAGTATCAGGAGGTTGGTGGGTGGGTCACCAGTTCCTAACACTGTCAGGATTCTCAACAGCACAATGACTTTAGCCACATGCATCAGCTCACCTGGACCAAACAACAATTCATAATCAGCTTAATCACTTGAGCAAAGGAAACCTAATTGAGAATCACTTTGTACACTGACGGTGAAAAAAAACTGAAGGGATACGGGCTGACACTGGCAACCCAGCCTGAGGCGAGGGAAGTGACGTTTCTCTAGCTTCTTGCTGTCCTCAGCTACAGAGGCTCTCCCCCCATACCGGGGGCACAAGAGACTGCAGACGCTGGCATCTGGAGCAAAAAAAAACTGCCAGAGGGACTCACCAGGTCGAGCAGCATCTGCGGAGGGAACCAAGGGAGAAGAAACCCAGGTGGACGGGTATACAGGCGACGGGCAGGTGGAACCAGGCAGGGAAGGGCAATGAGTCTTGGTAATGAGGGTGGGAAAGGATGGAGAAAGTGAACATTCATGTACCACTCATCATCCTTCCCACCCCGGTCCCATCTGCCCGTCATCTGTTCCCACCTATCACCTACCAGCCTCTCCCTCAACAATCCCACCCACTCCCTCGTCTGGCTCCATCGGCCCATTATCTTCCTCCGCATCCCACCCCCCCCCCCCCCCACCTGGTTCCACCTATCATCTACCCAGCCCCTGCCTCACCCCTCCCTCTCACCTCCATATACTGACCATCTTCCCCCCTCCACTCTCAATCCTGACGCAAGTCTCGACCCTGAAACGTCCCTTTGTGTCCAGATGCTGCTTGACCCGCTTAGTTCCTCCAGCAGTTTTTGTTTTCCCCACCCAATACTCTCCTCCCTGACCACAATCCCCACCGCCATCCCCTGGGGTTGTCCTGCAGTGGTTGCCTGCAGCAACCATACACCTTTTATGTTCATGCCAAGTCAGTCTTCCAGCTGCACTCATTATCAGGCCATACTACGGAGCCTGATAATTAGTACTAACTCGGATCTATGAGGAAAAAAAAAATCACACAAACCATGGCATTTTAATTAAGAATATTCAATGGCCCATGCCTTAAGAATTACACCAACCACTGCTTCATCCTAGTCTGGATAATTCAAAATTTTGCCTTAGCTATACAACCTTGATGTTGTAATTCAGTCAGGACATATTCCCTCTCTTAAAGCCCACACCCTTGTGCTCAAACCTCATTCTCTATGCCTCCAATTTCCTTCAAACATTGGTGGTCTTGACACCACCACCTTCCTCCATTTCAGATGTATATCCCACCAGCTTTGCTCCACCATCAGACGTGCCTTCAGTGCTCTAGACTATCAGTCCTTCCCCTAATCTCCCTTTTAAAATGCCCCTTCTCTTTGGATGATCTTTTGGCTAGGCTAGCCTTTACCGAAGTGGCTCTGGATGTGCCACAATCATAACAAAGTCTAACATGCAGCTGAACCTTGTTTCAATTCAACACTCAAAATTTAATTTGTCCATCATTTCACTACAATCAAAGTGAGACATACACGTGTATACACACACACACACACACACACACAAAGACTGAAAGTTTCACATGTGAAAAGAATGCATGAAAATCCCAGTGAGCATTCTTCAAACCACTGCTAGAACTGGATGGAATGCAAATGAAAAGGTAAACTTTGAACAGTACAGGACACCATTAGAGCAACTCTTAAGACTTTAGAATACTTTTCTACTCTGCAATTTAACTAACCGAGCTTCGCCCAGAACACGGCAATGGAGCTCCATCTAGTTTTCACAAGGAAGCTTCCAGGTCCCAATTTGTTTTCTCATTGTATAAAAAGGGGGTAAAGGTTATTCTTCTGGGATGCAACCGAGCAATACGACCAAGCTTTCAGGAATTAAGTTCTAAATGCCAATGGATGTCTGAGGATGGAAACAAAACATGCATCAGGGAAAACATCAAACAAGGAAAGTGAAAATAGAGTTCCAAATTCCAAGCAATTAGATCCCAAGGCACCATGTGGTCTGGATATTTCTGCCTAATTATGGTGGGGGAAGGAAGGAGCCCAATTATCTATCCAAACTCTGTTGAGTGCCAAAGTAACGGCCTCCTCTTAATTTCAGCTTTATGGGGCACACAGCTTGCTTTCCACTCACGCGCAGCAGTTGTAATCAGTCTCGTTTCTCCTGGATTTAATCCCTTTTTTTGTCCTGCGCTTTAAAAGACATTTAATGGATCATTTAAACCACAAGGTGATGCAGAAAGCAAGGATTCTAAACAAGTTCTTCCTTGATTGAAAACATGAATGATTTAGGATTCCAACCAGCTTGATCACCATCTGCAAAGTTCCTTCACATTCATTCAATACTGGTTAAACAAATTTCAAACACGCTCCTATTAGGTCATGATCATAATGAAAATCTATCATGGAAGAACTTAAATGGTTTAACAGAACCTTAAATCCTGTGCTCATAAGTCCATGGCCTGCAGGAACAATTTAGAATATGTCATTTGAAAAATCCAAAATTTCAAGGTTAAGGACAGAGAGATGAGAAGTGAGATTAACCCAAATAAAAGATTTTTGGACAATGGGCTGAATGTAAATTGGTAAATTGGTTTATTATTGTCACATGGACGGAGATACAGTGGAAAAACTTGTCTTGCATATCGTTCTTACAGATCAATTCATTACAACAGTGCATTGAAGTAGTACGAGGGAAAACAATAACAGAATGCAGAATGAAGTGTTACAGACACAGAGAAAGTGCAGTGCAAGTAGACAATAAGGCCCAAGGTCATAACAAGGTAAATTGTGAGGTCAAGAGTCCCTCTTATTATACCAAGGCAGAGGTTTTCAACCTGTGGTCCGCAGACCAGCAAGCCAAGAAAAAAATGGAAAAGTGACCTGTTACAAAGACGTAGCTTACTTGCTTGCTCCAGTTTTCCACTATTCAGAAAATCAGCCATATCTATTCTATCTGTTATAGGCGACAATCTTAAAGACTTAGACGGTGTTCCCTTCTGGTAAGCTGCCACTTAATATTCGATTTGTGTAGTCAGAGTAGTCAGTAGTGTTCACTACTCACTACTATTCTGTTGTGCACTGTAGTGTTAGCGAGACTGAGTGACGTTGTTGGTGTGCCTTAATATTGCTTACTTACTGTGCATTTACGCCACAGTGACGTCACTGTTAAACGAAAAGTGCGCAAGCGTGTAAGTTTTAGATTAGTTTTGATAATTTTGTTTATCAGTAATAGTAATTAAACTGTCCAGCGTGTATTGCTGAGTATGGAGAAATTTCTGAAGAGTAAAGCTGACCAGAAACTGGAAGATTCTGATGACGAAGGGGATAAGGGCGACCGAAAGACAAAACAACGCAAGTACGATCCAGAATATATTTCATATGGCTTCATCGCAGTGGGGACAAATGCGGACCAACCTCTCTGTGTCGTGTGTTTGCAAACACTGTCCAACGATGCAATGAAACCAGCGAAATTGAAGCGCCGTTTAACAACAGTGCATCCAGATATTGCCAGTAAGCCGAAGGAATATTTTGAGCGGCAAAAGGAGCTGTACCTCAAGCAGAAAGGCAAAATGACAGCCTGCGCCACTGTAAATGAGAAGGCTCTTCGCGCATCATATTTGGTAGCATTACGAATAGCACGTTCCAGAAAGCCTCACACAATTGGAGAAGAGCTTATACTGCCTGCAGCAGTAGATATGTGCGAAGTTGTACTGGGAAAAGAATCCAGTCAAAAACTGAAAGCCATTCCACTGTCTGATGACACAGTAAGCAGAAGAATTGGCAATATGGCGGAAGATATACAGAGCCAGCTGATAGCACGTCTTCAGCAAGTCAGATTTGTGATTCAGCTCGATGAAAGTACTGATGTTGCCAGTGCTGCGCAGTTGTTGGTTTATGTTCGATATTGCTGGGAAGGAGAGGCTTTGGAAGACTTTTTATTTTGCAAGGCACTCCCAGGCGTACAACCGGTGAAGAACTTTTCCGTGTGCTTGACATTTTTTTTGTACAATCGGTATTGGTGTGGACACAGTGTATCGGAGTATGCACGGATGGTGCTGCCGCAATGATGGGACGGAAGTCAGGTCTAGTCGCACGAGTGAAAGAAGTAGCTCCACATGTAGCAGCAACCCACTGCACGATTCACCGTGAGGCTTTGGCTGCAATGGATATGGATGAAAATCTTGCGGATGTGTTTTCCACGTGCATTAAAATCGCCAGGTGGCTTTGATAAAGTCACTATTTCAATAGGGCCTACGTGCAGTAATTTAAGTGTTGTATGCATGAATTATCAATTGTTTGATTTTGTGGGCTTTGGGGGTCCGCCATCTAACAAGGACATGTTCTAGGGGGCTGCAGCATGAAAAGGGTTGAAAACCACTGTACTAAGGGACTGTTCAGTAGTCTTATAACAGCAGGGTAGAAGCTGCCTTTGAGCCTGATGGTACGTGCTTTCAGGCTTTTTTATCTTCTGCCCATGGGATTGGGGAGAAGAGAGAATGCCCGGGGTGGGTGGGGTCTTTGATTATGCTGGCTACTTTACCGAGGCAGTGAGAAGTGTAGGCAGAGTCCATGGAGGGGAGGCTGGTTTCTGTGATGCACTGGGCTGCGTCCACAACTCTCTGCAGTTTCTTGCAGTCACAGGCGGAGCAGTTGTCATACCAAGCCAAGAGGAATCCAGATACAATGCTTTCTGTTGTGCATCAATAAAAATTGGTGAGGGTCAAAGGGGACATGTCAAATTTCTTTAGCCTCCTGAGGAAGTAGAGGCAGTAGTGAGCTTTCTTGGCCATGGCATCTGCATGGTTGGACCAGGGCAGGCTATTGTTGATGTCACTACCAGGAACCTGAAGTTTTCAACCTCAGCACCGTTGATGGAAACAGGATCATGTGCACCACTGCCCTTCCTGAAGTCAACGACCACCTCTTTTGGCTTGCTGACATTAAGGGAAAGGCTGTTTTCATGACACCACATCACTAGGCTCTCTTATCTCTTTCCTGTACTCCAACTCATCGTAATTTGAAATACGCCCACTAAGGTGGTATTGACTGCAAATTTGTAGATGGAGTTAGAGCTGAATCTGGCCACACAGTCGTGAGTGTATAAGGAGCAGATTAGGGGACTGAGGAAGCAGCCTTGTGGGGCACCAATGTTGAGAATAATCGTGGCAGAGGTCCTGCCTATCCTCATTGATTGCAGTCTGTTGGTCAGGAAGTCAAGGATCCAGTTACAAAGGGAGGTGTTGAGTCCCAGGTCTAAAAATTTTGAGATGAGTTTGCTTGGAATTATAATATTGAAGGTGGAGGTGTAGTCAATAAACAATAGTCTAACGCAAGGTGTCTTTATTGTCCAGATGCGTGTAGGGCCAGTGAGATGGCATCCACCATAGACCTGTTGCGGGTGAATTGCAATGGGTTGAGGCTGTCTGGGAGGCCGGAGTTAATATATGCCATGACCAGCCTCTCGAAGCACTTCAGATGTCAGAGCCACCAGGCAGTAGTCATTAAGGCACGCTACCTTGCTTTTCTTGGGTACCGGGATGATAGTGGTCTTCTTAAAACAGGTGGGAACCTCAGAGTGAAGCAGGGAGAGGTTAAAAACTGCTGCAAATACCGTCAGCTGATCTGCACAGGATCTGACGACACGGCCATGGACACCTTCCCGGCCAGATGCTTTCCGCAGGTTCACTCTCCGGGAGACCGATCTTACGTCTACAATGGTGACCATGGGTTCAGGTGCATTGGAGGCTGTCGGGGCGGGTGGTGACATTCCAATCCCCTTCTGTTCAAAACGTGCACAGAATGTGTTAAGCTCATCAGGAAAGGATGCACTGTTGCTGGCGATGCCGCCCGACTTCGTTTTGTAGCTCGTTATAGTATGCAAGCCCTGCCACAACTGATGGCTGGTCTGAGACTGAATTTCGGACTGGTATTGTCTCTTGGCATCTCTGATAACTTTACAGAGGTCGTATGTTGATTTCTCGTAGAGGTCAGGGTCAACTGATTTGAATACCACAGTCCTAGAATTCAGCAGGGAGTGGATCTCCCGGTTCATCCATGGTTTCCTGTTTGGGAACGCATAGATTGTCCTATTTGGTACACAGTCCTTTTATGAAGAAAAAATGGTCATCTTCTCATCAGCAAAAATATTTAGTTGTGCAAGTCACTCCTTACACAGAGCCTCAACAACACAACCCATCTTTATCACATAAAGTATCCAAACCAACCAGGCAGGCATGGTAGTGTAGCAGTTAGTGTAACTCTATTAAAGTGCCAGCAACTGGGGTTCAATTCCGGCCACTGTCTGTAAGGAGTTTGTACGTTCTCCGCGTGTCTGCGTGGGTTTCCTCCGGGTGCTCCGGATTCCTCCCACATTCCAAAGATGTACGGGTTAGGAAGTTGTGGGCGTGCTACGTTGGCGCTGGAAACGTGGCGACATTTGCGGGCTGCTCCCAGAACACTCTACGCAAAAAAGATGCATTTCACTGTGTTTTGATGTACACGTGACTAATAAAGATATCTTATCTAAATCATCATATAATCAGGATCCTGCTGGTGTGTGCTGCCCAGTGACAGAACACCAGTAGAGCTGAAGTAACGTATATCGTAGGCTAAGGCAACGATGCCACATGTCTCCAATCACCCTGGGAATAATGTGCTCTTTATCTCCAGTTACCTGACTGGGTGAAGGTGTCATACATTTGAGGGTGGCACATTGACATAGCTGGTAGAACTGCTGCCTCACATCTCCAGCATCCAAAGTTCACTTCTGACCTTGGGTGACCCATGTGTGGAGTGTACACAGTCTCCCTGTGACTGTGTTTGCTTCCTCTGGGTGATCCGGTTTCCTTTCGCATTCCAGAGACGTGCAAATGGCGGCACTGAATTACCCGCAAGGTACTGGGGAGAATAGAATCCGGGGGCAGTTGATGGGAACGTGGGGAGAATAAAATGGGGTTAGTCTGAACGGGTGCTTAATGGTCAGCTCGGACTTCGTGGACCAAAGGGCCTGGTTCCGTGCAGTACGATTTCATGACCTGCCATCACTCAGACTGGGTGAAGAAACCCTTTGTCCCCATTCAGTCATCAAAGAGTGAAGTTACCATCAATCTTCAACCTCTTATGGTTGGTTGTCGATGACAGATTTTTTTTTAATAAAAGCATCAACAGTTAATCAGCAAACGTCAACAAAGCAGCAGTACTTATAGGTCTGCAGGAACGAAACATCACATGATAAATCACGAACTCCGGAGCAATTGCATTTTACAGCTTACACCCACGAAGTTCAAGTGGGTGTAGGAATTGCAAACAGTCACCTACTACGCAAGGCGATTACTGAGTGCTAATTTATGATGAAAGGTGTCAAGATTTGCTGTTTGCACAAACTGAAAGTTAATTTAATGTCTATAATTCAGTGACTGTAGCTTCCCTACATGAGCCAACCAGCCAATCCCTCTGTTGATGCATAGCCCAAAGCTTGTAATCCTAGTGTTATACAAAAGGTACCTGTTGCTGGATTTCCCTTCAGAAACCCTCAATTTTGCCAGGTTTATTTGGAATTACGAGGGCAGGGCATTTTTTTTTCATTCATTTGCAGGTGTTGATGCAGTAACGGTTGCCCAGAAGTTGCCCAGAATTAGTGCCCTTCACAAAGTGGAGGCGAGGCACACTCTTGAACTACTGTTGTCACGGTGGTGAGGGCATCGCTGATCCCTGTGGCAAATCAAGGAAGTGTGACACACTTCCAGGATGGTGTAAGCTTGTGGAGATGTTTGTTGGTATTCCCATGGTCCTGAAAGCCGTTGCCCTTCCAAGTGACAGACTTGGGAGTTGTTGTTGAAGACATGGCAGCGAGCCAGCACACATTCAGCATGTGCAAGGTCACCTCAAACTATATCTACCTTGACCAACCTTGTGAGAGTATTCCATTGTTGTTAGGGTGGCTGAGATGCTACTCAATTCTGAAGCCATCGCTTCCCATTATGCCCACACTATCCTTTCATGGGGATTCTGCTCTTAGATATTTGAGGAACACATCCCCTCCTGCCCCGCCTTACAGGACATCCTTGCAACCGTTCGAGAATTGTAGTGGGATGGAGTTCTGAGCCACAAGCGGACAACACAACAGCACAGGTAGTGGAGAAACTGCCTTGCAGAACTGGAAACTCAGGTTCAATCCTGACCTCCGGCGCGGTCTGCGTGGAGTTTGCACATTCTCCCCGTGACCACATGGGTTTCCTCTGGGTGTTCCAGTTTCCTCCCACAACCCAAAGATGTGTGGGTTATTAGGTTAATTGGCCCCTGCGTACAGACGAGTGGTAGAATCTGGAGGGAATTGATGGGATCATGTGAAGGGGTAGCTGATAGTTGACTGGGACTTGGTGGGCCCAAAGGCCTATCTCTGTGCTGTATCTCTCTATGTCATTGGATGTTGACAGTGTGGCTCTCTTTCTCCTGATTTTCCTTTTGTTATTTTTTTTTAGATTTTATTTACAGCATATGCCTTTACTTTGTGGAAGGCCTGCACTAATTGCCCCCGAGAAGGTGAGCTACTATCTTACACAACTGCAGTCCTTCAGTTGAAAGTATTCCCACAGTGCTGTTAGATGGGGAGTTCCAGGGTTGAGAACCTCTGAGGAAACAGCAGATTTCCAAGTCAGGATGGTGTGCAGTTTGGAGGGGAACCTGCAGGCGGTGCTGTTTCCAAACTCGTGCTGCTCTTGACCTTCTTGGTGGAATTGAATGCCGGTGTGGGGAGGGAGTCAAAGCAGCCAAGGCAAGTAAACGCAGTTTATTTTATAGCACGTACACACTGCAGCCACTGTGCATCGGTGGTGGAAGAAATAAATGCTTAGGGTGGTGGATGGGATCCCAATCAAGCAGTCTGCTTTGTCCTGGATGGTGTTGAGTACTGAGCTGCACTTATACAGGCAAGTCGTAAGTGTTTCATCATAATCCTGTCTTGTTCCTTGTAGATAACAGAAAGGCTTTGAAAGTGTCGGGAGATGAGTCATTGACTGTAGGGTACCCAACCACCCTGCTCTTGCAGCCACAGTGTATACATGGCTTATCCAATCGCTTTTTAATGAGCATTCTGGTCTTGGATGCTGAGGAACATAGAACAGTGCAGCACAGGAACAGGGTCTTCAGCCCTTGATGTTGTGCTGAAATAATTTAGGTAATGACACCTGGTTAAACTAATCCCCTTCGCCTACATGTGGTCCATAACCCTCTACTCTATGCACATTCGTGTACCTATCCAAGAGCCTCCTAAATGCCTCTATCGTATCTACCACCCCAGGCAGCGTATTCCAGGCACCCACCACTTTGTGTAATAAACCTGCCCTGCACATCTCCTTTGAACTTTCCCCCTCTCACCTTAAATGCACACCTTCTCGTATTAGACATTCCGAACCTGCGAGAAAGATAGCGGCTGTCTACTCTACCCACACCTGCTGCCCTGCCTTACAGAATATCCTCACAAGGTTGGTCAAGGTAGAAATGGTTTAGGGTGATCACGCAGATGCACACCCTCCGGATGTCGACAACAGATATTCAGTGATGCTCACCTGTTGGAGATGGCCATTGCTTGGCACTTTCATGGCAGAAGTGGAGCAATGCTGAAAGAGATTTCATGATCTCACAAGATATGTAGGTCAAGCTGACCTGTATACCTTGTTTCTGCCTGCAGAGCAGAGACCCAAAGAGAAAATTTCTCTCTAAGCAGATGTCAGAGTTCCTTAAGCAAGGTGTCACTCACCAGGAAATAGACACGTTGAACCAAGCCATTAAAGTAATTGGAGTGGGAATTCATTCATTCACTGCCAAGCATGATGCAAGGGGATTTAATGCACCATCTGGCCTCTGCAGTCTGATTACAAGTGTGCTGTGTTAGCCTTAAGGACGGTGGTGTGGGATGGGTCAACTGGGATTGTGCTGGGATGTCTGTTTTCAGAAGGAGCCTGCACCATCTCTGCCCAGGAGTCCCTTGCACCGAAGCTTGTCTCCTCTGCTCAGCTGGAAGATGAGGTTGATGGACACTGAGCAGGGACAACCCCAGGAGACACCCGTCCCATCTGCTGCTCCTGCTCCTTCTGGTTACCAGGCTCCACCCAGTGGCCCCTCAAACTCACAAATCTCGCTGCCCTTCCTCTGGCACCTTCTGCTCTCCAGCTTGCAGGCAATCGCGACATCTCCACGTGGGTGCTGCATGATGCCCCTAGACTGACGCAGACAACAAAAATCGCATCTTTAGCGCATCCGTGGCGTTTTGCCCGTTCCATCCTGGAGCTTGCAAGTCTGAGTCCTTGGCTGCTAAGATTGGAGAGCACACTGGCAAGGGGGACAGAACAGCCCTTGCAACACCCACCCCCCACCCACAATCCATCTCTCAGGGCACGACTAGCTGCTGAAAACTCCCAGCAATCCCGACTCCATCTAGAACAAGGAGCCACGTGCACTTTCCAGAAACAAGGCGTCAGGAAATACTTCCTGTGATCATGGGGGCACAGTGGTGCAGGTAGTACAGTGGCTGTCTCACAGCTCCAGAAACTTATGGATAGGGAAGGTTTAGAGAGACACAGGCCAAATGCAGGCAAATGGGACTAGCTCAGTTAGGCATCTTGGTCAGCATTGACAAGTCGGGCTGAAGGGCCTGTTTCTGTGCCATATAGCTCTATGAACACTGTGACCAAGATTCAATCCTGACCTCAGGTGCCGTCTGTGTAGAGTTTGCACATTCTCCCTGTGACCACATGGCTTTCCCCTGGCTTCCTCCCACATCCCAAAGACGTGGGTTGTAGGTTAACTGGCCACTGTAAATTGCCATTGGTGTGTAGCAGAATCTGCAGGAGGGGAGTGAGTGAGAATGTGGGAAGAATAGAAAAATAGGAGTACTGAAGTATTAATAAACAGGTAGTTGACGGTCAGTGTGGACTCAGTGGGCTGAAGGGCCTGTTTCCATGCTGTACATCTCTGACAAATACCTGTTCATTGAAGAAGTGCAGACCTCTGCTGTTTATCTAAAAGTCCAGGTTATTAGGGGAGTCCTATTGGTCACGAGTTCAGTCAATGGCTGCCTGCACTTGTGAAAGGGCGGCAATGGTGCTGGCATCTCGCGCCCGAGATGCCACCAGTTCCTCAGTGACAAAGAGTGAAATCACTGATTCACAGTTAGTGGCTGGACAACTGCTCTGGTGCTGCTGTGGCAGCAAATTGAGAGACACGGCAGAGACGAGCTGTGGCCATGTGGAAAGGTCGCGTGGTGAGGAAGCTGAGGATCGTGGCGAAGTTGGTCACTTGGGAGAGAGCAGTCCAGGCATGACAGTACGACAGAAGGTCATCCATCAGAACATCATGTACCTCAGGGATGACAGCCTTGGTAAACCTGAACCTGCAAACACATTGGTTATTGGCCCAGAGAGGATAGAGTCCCGGTAGACTCTCTGGCAGTAGGCTCTCCGCTGATGGACGTCTTTGCCTCCTGACCCAAGATCCCAACCCGCTCCACCCTCCCCCACCCCCTCAAGTGGTCAGCCATGGTCACAACGATGGCTCAATGGTAGTGTGCTGCCAGCAGTGTCACTAATGAGGAACCCGGTGAAATCCTCAGCAGCCAAATGCTTGGAAATGCACAGCCCTCAAGTTGTAGCACACTCTGCGAACTTCAGAATGTGCCTGAGCACCCTGCACTCCGTTCTCAAGCTGCCCAGTCAAGTCTCCTCATTTAAGCAGCATGTTCCTTTAAATACCGACAGAGCAACACAACATGGAAGATCTACCAAGACTGTTCCATGACAGATATAATGGGGAGCTTTGATCTCCCAATTCAAATTCACGCAAGAGGAAATGGGTGCTCAACAAACAATGAAATGTCAGACTTGCTAACGTTAATAGGGCCCAATCCAAATTGGCATATGGCTCAATTTAACCCAGATGTGGGGTCTCCCTACAATCCACCCCAGGGAAACTAGACTGCAGAGCATCCAAAAAGTGGGCACCAAGCAACCCACTTTCTTTGGTCTTAAGTGTTTCTCGCAGCTCATTTTCCTATGTACCTTTGTAACATCAAGATGTTAGGATGCAGTACTTTCTAACCATTTATCTGAACCATTGATATAGTTATGGTTCTTGCACTGATCCCCAAGTCACCCATTAGTAATGGCTTGCCAAGCAGACAAAAGACCAATCTTTGATGGAGAGTTTGTTAAAGAACAGAAAGCAATGTTAATAAATCGGCAAAAACCCTCAACTTTTTTTTAAAACGTGCATCCTCTTTGTCTGGTAACTTATCGTATGCCTTTTGAAAATTTATCATACCAAATCTTTTGGTCCCCTCTTATGCTGCAAGTGATATCACCATAAAACTCATGTCAAACAGGATTTCCATTTCATAAACCATGCTAACTTTGCTCAGTTTCCACACCTTTACTGAAGGATTTCATCATTTCCCCAACAACTAATGTTACGTTAACTGGTCCAATTTGGTATTTTCTCTCTCCTGTTCTTAAATAGAGCTGATAAACGTGCTACCTTCCAAGGCTCCACACCCAGATTAGAGGATCTTGTGATTTTCTTCCAAAGGCATTCTACAAGTATGTGAAGAGCAAGAGGATAAGATGCGAAAGAATAGGGCCCATCAAGTGCAGCAGTGGGAAAGTGTGTATGGATCCGGAACAGCGGAGGTACTTAATGAATACTTTACAACAATATTCACTACGGAAAAAGATCTGGGGGATTATAGTGAGGACTTGCAGCAGGCTGAAAAGCTTGAGCATGTGGATATTAGGAAAGAGGAGGTGCTAGAACTTTTGGAAAGTATCAAGTTGGATAAGTCGCCAGGACCGGATGAGATGTACCCCAGGCTGCTGTGGGAGGTGAGGGAGGAGATTGCGAAGCCTCTGGCGATGATCTTTGCATCATTGATGGAGACGGGAGAGGTCCCAGAAGATTGGAGGGTTGCAGATGTTGTTCCCTTATTCAAGAAAGGGAGTAGAGATAGCCCAGGAAATTATAGACCAGTGAGTCTTACCTCAGTGGTTGGTAAACTGATGGGGAAGATCCTGAGAGGCAGGATTTATGAACATTTGGAGAGGTATAATATGATTAGGAATTGTCAGCATGGCTTTGTCAAGGGCTGGTCCTGCCTTACGAGCCTGATTGAATTTTTTGAGGCTGTGACTCAACACATCGATGAAGGGAGAGCAGTAGATGTAGTGTATATGGATTTCAGCAAGGCATTTGATAAGGTATCCCATGCAAGGCTTATAGAGAAAGTGAGGAGGCATGGGATCCAAGGGGACATTGCAATGTGGATCCAGAACTGGCTGGCACACAGAAGGCAAAGAGTGGTTGTTGAAGGGTCATATTCTGCATGGAGGTCAGTGACCAGTGGTGTACTTCAGGGATCTGTCCTGGGACCCTTACTTTGTGATTTTTATAAACGACCTGGATGAAGAAGTGGAGGGATGGGTTAGTAAGTTTGCGGGTGACACGAAGGTTGGATGTGTAGTGGATAGTATAGAGGGCTGTCAGAGGTTACAAAGGGACATAGATAGGATGCAAAGTTGGGCTGAGAAGTGGCAGATGCAGTTCAACCCAGATAAGTGTGAAGTGGTTCATTTCGGTAGGTCAAATATGTTGGCGGAATATAGTATTAATGGTAGGACTCTTGGCAGTGTGGAGGATCAGAGGGATCTTGGGGTCCGAGTCCGTAGGATGCTCAAAGCGGCTGTGCAGGTTGACTCTGTGGTTAAGAAGGCATATAGTGCATTGTCCATCAATCGGGGAATCAAATTTAGGAGCCGAGAGATATTGTTGCAGCTATCTAGGACCCTGGTCAGACCCCACTTGGAGTACTGTGCTCGGTTCTGGTTGCCTCACTACAGGAAGGATGTGGAGGCCATAGAGAGGATGCAGAGGAGATTTACAAGGATGCTGCCTGGATTGCAGGGCATGCCTTATGAAAGCAGGTTAAGGGAACTCAGCCTTTTCTCCTTGGAGTGACGGAGGATGGGGGGGGACCTGATAGAGGTATATAAGATGATGAGAGGCATTGATCAGGTAGATAGTCAGAGGCTTTTCCCCCAGGGCTGAAATGGTTGCCACAAGAGGACACAGGTTTAAGGTGCAGGGGAGTAGGTATAGAGGAGATGTCAGGGGTAAATTTTTTACTCAGAGAGTGGTGAGTGCATGGAATGGGCTGCTGGAAACGGTGGTGGAGGCTGACACAATAGGGTCTTTTAAGAAACTTTTGGATAGGTACATGGAGGTGAGAAAAATGGAGGGCTATGGGTAAGCTTAGTAATTTCTGAGGTAGGGACATGCTCGGCACAGCTTTGTGGGCCGAAGGGCCTGAATTGTGCTGTAGGTTTTGTATGTTCTATATAGTGCCTACAGAATGTGGACTTCAGTGAGCAAGAAAAGGATTTCATTTTAAATAATTCATTGCTTCCCTTAACTGTCAGATACTTTTAACCTTCTAGTTTACAACTGCAGTGTAAAAAGCAGTTAAAATCTAGCCCGTAACCTGTCAGTTACACAAGAAAATAGGAGCAGGCTACACCGGCCCTTCAAGTCTACTCCACCATTCAATAACATCATGGCTGATCTATGCTGGCCTCAATTCTTCTGTACCAGTTCCGCATAACCCTCAATCTTTCAAATATTTATCTAACTCCACCTTAAATATATCCAATAATCTGGCCTCCACCACCGTCCAGGACACAGTGTTCCAGAGATTTGCCACCCTCGGAGAAGAAATTGCACCTCAAGTTTTAAATGACTGACCCCTTATCTTGTAGTTTTGTCTCCTCGTTCAAGACTCTCCCACTAGTAAAAATATCCTAGCAACTACCCTGTCAAGCCTCCTCAGCATCTTGTATTTTTGAATAAAGTCACCTTTCACTTTTCTAAGCTCCAAGGAATACAAACCCAAACTGTCCAGCCTCTTGACAAGGCAAACCTTTTCCTCCCAGCAATTAGCCTGGTGAATATCCTTCAGGCTGCCTCCAATGCTACTATATCAGTTTTAGTTCAGGGAGCTAATACTAGGCACGGTATTCCAGGTGTGGCCTCACCAACACCCCGTGCAATTGCAACAAGACCTCCCTACTCTTACACTCCAACCCCTTTGCAATAAAGGCCAAAATGCAGTTTGCCTTTTTAACTATCTGTTGGATCTGCCTGGTCACTTTGTGATTCATGCACTAGAACACCTAGATCCCTCTGAACTTTACTGACGCCATCTCTCTCCATTCAGATAATAATCCTTCTTTTGGCTCCTCTCACTGAAATGCATGACTTCACTCTTCCCCACATTGAACTCCATCAGCCAGGTTTTTGCCAACTCAATCTCTATCCTGTTGGAGAATCACAATGTCCTCATCACAACAGCCCCTTCCACCCATTTTTGTATCACTGGCAAACTTGGAAACCTTGCATTTCATTCCCTCCAAGTCATCAATTTAAATAATAAACAAGTGCAGATCAAGAACTCATCCCTGGGGTACTCCACTATTTAGCCTGAGAAGGACCCGTTTATTCCAACTCTATTTGTTATGTGGGAGTCAGTTTTCAATCCATGCTAACACACCTCCTCCAATACCTTGGGCTCTTCATTTCTGCACCAGTCTCTTAAGTAGCACCTTATCAAGTGCCTTTTGGAAATCTAAATGCTCTCTATTTACAGGTTCCCTATCAATTCTCCCTGTTATACCTTCAAAAAGTTCAGCAAGTTTATCAAACATCATTCACTTTTATAAAACCACATTGACTAATTTGACTACATTCAGCTTTGGTAACCAGCAAGAAGTTCTGCAGGCATTGCTCCATCCTGCTGAATGTTTATTGGAAATGAGGTTTAGCATTGCATATGAGAAAGATTGGGGGAAAAAAAAGTGCTGGGGCAATGACACAAGTCTCCAAAGAGACAATTCTATTGTAGACTCAATGGTTGGATTGATAGGGAAGTGAACATAACACGAGAGAGTGCCCCATAGTCCCCCCCATGTTGAGAGTGTTCCCCACATTCTCCTCGGGAGTTGTTACACTGTGAAGATAATGTCCGCTGTGTCCCTTGTTTAAAGGACTTAGGAACAACCACTGAGAGGAGGTGGGCGAGGAGGACCCAGGCAATAACTTTTCCTGTGGCAGACAGCAGGGAGACCCTTCTGTAATCATCAGTGACCAGGTCTCCTCTGTTGAAGATGGTCACAATTACGGCATCTCTGTGGTCCCCTGGAATAACCTCCTCTTCCCTGATGTGGATGGAGATCACGGATTTGTGACTGAAGCTCTTTACCGCTAAGTTTTCAGATTTCATTGGGGAATACAGTCTGCTCCCAAGGCTTTTTCATTGAAGTAGGCCTTTTTCATGTCAGTCAGGACTGGCATCAATGCTGGACCAAATAGTCTGGGGTGGAATAGAGTCGACAGTGCTCACAATGAGGACAGAGTTGCAGCTGAAGACGTCTTTGAAGTTTTGCTTCCAGTGGACACTGACAGCCACTCTTTCCTTGAAATATTTGGTAATTGGTTTATTATCATCACATGTACCAAGATACAGCAAAAAGCTTTTGTTTGCATGCCATCCAGTCACATCAGGAGAAAAAAAGGGCAGGCATGGTAATGTGCAGTTAGAGTAACACTATTACAGCACCAGTGACCCGGGTTCAATTCCAGTCACTGTCTGTAAGGAGTTTGTACGTTCTCCCCGTGTCTGCCTGGGTTTCCTCCGGGTGCTCTGGTTTCCTCCCACGTTCCAAAGATGTACGGGTTAGGAAGTTATGGGCATGCTATGCTGGCACCGGAAGCATGGCGACACTTGCGGGCTGCCCCCTCCCCCGAACATTCTACGCAAAGATGCATTTCACTGTGTGTTTCGATGTACATGTGACTAATAAAGATATCTTATCTTAGAGGTAGCAAAAAGAAAAACAGAGTACAGAATATAGTGTTACAATTAGAGAGAGAGTATAGTGCAGGTAGACAAAGTGCAAGGCCATGACGAGGTAGAATGAGAGATCAAGAGTTCATGCATGAGGTACATTCAAGAATCAGATAACAGTGGGGTAGAAACAGTTATCAGACTCTTGAACAGACCTCGTGCCTGGTGGTACATGTTCTCAGGCATTTGCATCTTCTGCCCAATGGAAGGGGGGGAGAAGAGCGAATGACTGGGTTGGGAGCGGTCTGTGATTATGTTGGCTGCTTTCCCGAGGCACCAGGAAGTGTAGACAGACAGTCAGTGGTGGCGAAACTAGTTTTCGTGGTGGAATGGGTTGCGTTCACAATTCTCTGCAAGTCCTTGCGGTTTCTTGGGATAGAGCCTTGGTATTTGAGCCGTCGATGGCCTCGATCGAACCACGCACGTCAAGGCTGTCAACAAGTTGCTGAACCTCTTACATTCTTTCCACCTCGTGTTTTTTAGGCCACAGGTTTTCTGAAAGGTATCTGGTATCTTTACAGCCACATCTTTTCCCTTGACAAATGTGGAGATTCCAGTCCAGAAACACCTTAATTTTTGTGTGTATTTAGCTTCCCGATCTCCACATTGTTCTCTTCAAATCAAGTTCTTCTTTGTAGAGAAGCCAAAAGTGTCTTCACAGGTGTCAATCATGTCAGGTTTCAGGGCAGCTCATCCAGTGTGGACTCTCTGCAGTTCCTACTGACTGGGAGTTAACAGGCTGTCTTGTGAGGCCCTGTTTGAGAAGATCTCCCCTCCCGATGCCCTCAAGAGCTTCGACAATGATCTTCTTGCAACATCCCCACCCGTCTCCTGGGAATCTCTGGCCAATGACCACTCAAAGTGGAGGAGTAGCATTCAGGATGGCACCAAGAACCTCACATCCATGAGCCAGGAGAATACGGAAATCCAGTGAAAATGGTGGAAGTGTGGCGACTCACCGTTTAGTCGGGCGAACCGGCTCGGCAGTCGGGTCGCGCGGCGTCGGAGCGACGAGGCCCAAGATGGCGGCGGGCCTCGTCTTTCCCGAGCGACAGGGAGAACCCGCGCGCAGGAAAGTCTTGATGATGTAGTACTTACGTCATTGTCGGTTGCTTTGGGCGGGAACAGTCTCCCTTAAAGGGCCCGCGCAAGGCGGGAAAATAAACCACTTCTGTTCGACAATCCTCCAACTAGCGTCTTGTTTTATTTCGCGGTAGCAACCGCTACATTGGTGACCCGACGATCCAAACGGATTTTGGACCCGCGCAATGGCCAACAGCACAGCAGCCAACGCAGTGGCCCTCAAGCTGCCCACCTTTTGGTCACTTCGGCCCAGCGTCTGGTTTGACCAGGCCGAAGCACAATTCCACCTTCGGCAGATCACCTCCGACTCCACGAAGTACTACCATGTGGTTAGCTCTCTGGAGCAAGAGACAGCTGCCCAGGTTGGAGACTTCATCCAGTCGCCTCCGGAGGAAGATAAGTACCCGGCTTTCAAAGACCTTTTGATTCGGACCTTCGGCCTCTCCCGTCGTGAGCGCGCTGCCCGCCTGCTTCATCTGGATGGCCTGGGGGACAGATCCCCATCCACCCTAATGAATGAGATGCTGGCATTGGCCGAGGGACACAAGCCATGCCTGATGTTCGAACAGGCCTTCCTCAAACAGCTCCCCGATGACATCCACCTGTTGTTAGCTGACGCCGACTTCACCAACCCCCGTGAGGTGGCTGCCCGGGCAGATGTCCTGTGGAGGGCCAAGCGCGAGAGCGGCTCGTCCGTCAGTCAAATCACCAGGCCGCGAGACCAACGCCCGCCTCGCCCGGCCCCAGCAACCACACCCCAGGAACGCAGACGACGACACGGGTGACCAGCTGTGCTTCTACCATCAGTGGTGGGGTGCGGAGGCCCGTCGATGCCACCCACCCTGCAAGTTTCAGGGAAACGCCAGGGCCAGCCGCTGCTGATGGCTACGGCGGCTGGCCGCCGACAGAGCCTCCTATTCGTTCAGGACAAGAAATCTGGACGGCGTTTTCTCGTTGATACTGGAGCGGAGGTCAGTATTTTGCCCCCGACCGGCCGCGACACTCGTAACAGGCCACCCGGTCCTCTACTCAATGCCGCCAACGGTACAACGATATGGTCTTTCGGCACCCGTACACTTCAATTACAATTCGGCAGCAGCCGTTTTACCTGGACCTTTACCCTTGCCACGGTCGCCCGACCACTCCTAGGAGCTGATTTCCTTCAGCCCACAACCTGTTAGTCGACCTGCGAGGGAAGCAGTTAGTCCACTCCAGCACCTTCCAGACCTATCCCCTGGGAGAAATCAGCACACCAGCCCCGCGCCTGGACTCCATTTCCCTTCCTGGCGATGATTTCGCCAAGCTCCTAGCCGAATTCCCATCAATTTTGGCACTTTCGTTTACGAATTCTAGGCCCAAACACAGGGTATGACACCACATCATTACTACAGGGCCACCCCTTCATGCCCGAGCACGACGATTACCTCCAGACAAGCTCCGCCTGGCAAAGGAAGAGTTCCGTCACATGGAGGAGCTGGGGATTGTTCGCAGGTCAGACAGCCCCTGGGCCTCCCCCCTGCACATGGTCCCCAAAGCCACCGGAGGGTGGAGGCCCTGCGGCGACTACCGCAGGCTGAATGACGCTACCACCCCGGACCGCTATCCCATCCCTCACATCCAGGACTTCGCAGCGAACTTACACGGAGCCCGCATCTTTTCCAAAGTGGACCTCGTTCGGGGATACCACCAAATCCCGGTCCATCCAGATGATATCCCCAAGACTGCGATTATCACCCCATTCGGCCTGTTCGAATTCCTTCGGATGCCGTTTGGCCTTAAGAACGCCGCGCAGACCTTCCAGCGGCTGATGGACGCGGTAGGCCGAGACCTGGACTTCGTGTTCATTTACTTAGACGACATACTGATCGCCAGCCGTAACCGCCAGGAACACCTTTCCCACCTCCGCCAGCTGTATTCCCGCCTCCACCATTTCGGCCTCACGGTCAACCCAAGTGCCAATTCGGACTTGACTCTATCGATTTCCTCGGCCACAAAATCACCAGCGATGGGGCAACACCCCTACCCGCCAAGGTAGACGCTATCCGCCATTTTGCCCACCCTGACACTGTCAAAGGCCTACAGGAATTCCTTGGGATGGTCAACTTTTACCATCGGTTCATCCCTGCAGCAGCCCGTATCATGCGCCCTCTGTTCTCGCTGCTGGCTGGTAAGGGCAAGGACATCACCTGGACTGACGAGGCTGCGGCTGCTTTCGTTAAGGCCAAAGATGCCCTGGCAGATGCCACGATGCTTGTACACCCTAGGACTGACGTCCCGACTGCCCTCACGGTGGACGCGTCCAACACCGCGGTGGGTGGGGTACTGGAACAGCTACTCGAAGGCTGCTGGCAACCCTTGGCATTTTTCAGCAAGCACCTTAGACCGCCCGAACTGAAGTACAGCGCTTTTGATCGGGAACTTCTAGCTCTGTATCTGGCGGTCCGGCATTTCCGATACTTTCTAGAAGGCAGGCCTTTCACCGCTTTCACCGATCATAAGCCTCTGTCCTTTGCCTTCTCCAAAGTTTCCGATCCCTGGTCAGCTCGTCAGCAGAGACATTTATCCTACATTTCCGAATTCACAACTGACATCCAACATGTATCCGGGAAGGATAATGTCGTTGCTGATGCACTTTCCAGACCAACCATCCACAACCTATCCTTGGGTGTTGACTACACGGCCCTAGCTGACGCACAGCAAGCCGACGACGAACTGCCCAGCTACAGAACCGCAGTCTCAGGTCTGCAGCTCCGAGATTTCTTGGTTGGTCCAGGTCAGCGGACCCTACTTTGCGACGTTGCGACTGGTCAGCCCCGCCCTATAGTCCCTGCAGCCTGGCAGAGACACGTTTTTGACTCGGTACATGGGTTGGCGCACCCGTCCATCAGATCTACTGTCTGACTGGTCGCCAGCAAGTTTGTCTGGCATGGCCTGCGCAAACAGGTCAGTGAGTGGGCCAGGACTTGTCCGCACTGCCAAACGTCAAAAATCCAGCGACACACCAAGGTCCCACCACAGCAGTTCAAGCCCACCCGTAGGAGGTTCGACCACATACATGTCGACCTCGTGGGCCCTCTGCCGGTTTCAAGAGGAGCCCGGTACCTCCTTGCCATCGTGGACCGGTTCACGAGGTGGCCTGAGGCAACCCCCCTGACTGACATCACAACTGATTCCTGCGCCCGGGCGCTGCTCGCAACTTGGGTCTCACGTTTTGGTGTTCCGGTCCAGATCACTTCAGACAGAGGCACCCAATTCACTTCCAGTCTCTGGGCTGCATTAGCGAACCTGCTAGGGACGCAGCTGCACACCACCACGGCCTACCATGCTCAATCAAACGGGTTGGTGGAACGTTTTCACCGCCATCTGAAATCAGCCTTGATGGCCCGCCTGAAGGGTCCTAACTGGGTTGACGAGCTGCCTTGGGTCCTGCTCGGCATACGCACTGCCCCAAAGAAGACCTCCGCACTTCGTCAGCTGAGCTTGTGTACGGGGCGCCCCTAGTTGTCCCCGGGGATTTCATACCTGCCCTTCGGGACCAAGGGGAACAACCCCCAGCAGTCCTACAAAGACTGCGCGAGAAGCTTGGCAACTTGGCCCCGATTCCCACCTCACGGCACGGTCAAGCCCCATCCTGCCAGCCCAAGGAACTACGGGACTGTAAGTTTGTCTTCGTTCGCAGGGGCACACCTCGGGCGCCACTGCAACGACCATATGAGGGACCGTTCCGAGTCATACGGAATAATGGATCCACCTTTATTTTGGACATTGGAGGCAGGGAACAGGTTTTCACGGCGGACCGCCTCAAACCAGCCCATATGGATCTGCAACAACCTGTCGGGGTTGCAACGCCGCGACACAGAGGCCGGTTGCTTTGGGCGGGAACAGTCTCCCTTAAAGGGCCCACGCAAGGCGGGAAAATAAACCACTTCTGTTCGACAATCCTCCGACTAGCGTCTTGTTTTATTTCGCGGTAGCAACCGCTACAGAAGGAACATTGAACCTCAAACTATCCACCCACCCCCTCCTGCAAGGCACCTCCTGTCTGATCTGTAGAGGAGCCTGCAGTTCTCAAATAACAGTCACCGCCGAACCTACGGAACCAGAAAAGCAATTAGTCTGATCCCGAGAGACCACCCAGGAGAAACTGGTGAACTGATGTCAGTTGACTCAAAGTTTATAGAACCTAGGAATAATTCTACTAAGTCACAGCATGTTTTAACACAGGATGCATTGCCCACTGAGTGTAGTATCAATGGAGTATAGACTAAGTAAGGGACTTCAGTGAGGTAAATTAAACAAAAAAAAATTTTAGATAAATTAAGACAAGCATGGATGAGCATTGTAGCTCGTGTGGTGGCTGACAGAAACCATTGATGCATCGTCACCACACCTGCAGTGTTTGTCTGCAACTTAAAGAACTGGCTCAGAGTTGATGAGCTAGCCTCCAAGAATTGAACACCACGATCCTTCAGGAAGGGGTGAGGGGGGTGGGGGGGGGGGGGGAGTGGGAGTTAATTGGATGCTTTGTTCCAAGACGCAGTCACACATCCAAGATGTTCTGCAGAAAATGACCAGTTAAGAGGAACAAGAGGGTTTGTCCCTGAAGGGGGCAAGAATAGGGAGTTTGTTCCTTGATCGTCATCTATTTCTGTAATAGCAGGGGTCCTGGATGCCACACTTAGTCGAATACTGCCTTGATGTCAAGGGCAGTCACTCACCTCGCCGTGGACTTCAGCTCTTTAACTGACTTTTGGACCCACTGCTCATCTTAAGTCAAATTACCACTTCACTCTGTGGTCTTTCCTTTCCTCTCTAAATTTAAAGAATTTCCTCACATCCAAAACCTTTACCCCTCCCCACCTCCTTACCCTACCCCCACCCAGTTTAAAGACCTATCTACAGCCACATTCATCTATCACCATGACACACACCAGCTCTGTTTAAGTAGAGCCCACTTGTAATGAACAACTCCCCCTTTCACTGTCTTCGATGTCAGAGTCCCACGGATTGAAACAGTGGTGGTCCATGCCGTTCTCCGAACCGTGCATTTAACAGTCTATCCATCTGACTGTGGTTCAGGTAATCCAGAGATACTGCCTTTGAGATCCTGCGTATTAATTTTACTACCAACTCATAAGATTCTTAGAAAAACCTCTCATCAGAATGTGGGTCCTACGTAGACCATGACAACTGGATTTTCAGGGGAAGGGGGAGAATTAGGCAAAAAAAATGGCTAGAGATACAGTGGCATGCAAAAGTTTGGGCACCCTGGTCAAAATTTCTGTTACTGTGAATAGCTAAGCGAGTAAAAGATGGCTTGATTTCCAAAAGGCATAAAGTTAAAGATGACACATTCCTTTAATATTTTAAGCAAGATTACTTTTTTTATTTCCTTCTTTTACAGTTTCAAAATAACATAAAAGGAAAAGAGCCCGAAGCACAAGTTTGGGCACCCTGCATGGTCAGTACTTAGTAACACCCCCTTTGGCAAGTATCACAGCTTGTAAACGCTTTCTGTAGCCAGCTAAGGGTCTTTCAATTCTTGTTTGGGGGATTTTCACCCATTCTTCCTTGCAAAAACATACCTTTGCTCATTGCGGCCAAAGAGTTCTATTTTAACTTCATCCGTCCACAGGACTTGCTTCCTAAATGCATCAGGCTTGTTTAGATGTTCCTTTGCAAACTTCTGACGCTGAATTTTGTGGTGAGGACGCAGGAAAGTTTGGAGAAAAATAAAGGGTGCAGAATTTCATGAAAAGAACACCTCTCCAATTGTTAAGCACGGGGGTGGATCGATCATGCCTTGGGCTTGTGTTGCAGCCAGTGGTACGGGGAACATTTCACTGGTAGAGGGAAGAATGAATTCAATTAAATACCAGCAAATTCTGGAAGCAAACATCACACTGTCTGTAAAAATGCTGAAGATAAAAAGAGGATGGCTTCTATAACAGGATAACGATCCTAAACACCTCAAAATCCACAATGGACTACCTCAAGAGGCACAAGCTGAAGGTTTTGCCACGGCCCTCACAGTCCGACCTAAGCATCATTGACAATCTGTGGATAGACCTCAAAAGAGCAGTTCATGCAAGACGGCCCAAGAATATCACAGAACTAGAAGACTTTTGCAAAGAAGAATGGGTGAAAATCCCACAAACAAGAATTGAAAGACTCTTAGCTGGCTACAGAAAGCGTTTACAAGCTGTGATATTTGCCAAAGGGGGTGTTACTAGGTACTGATCATACAGGGTGCCCAAACTTTTGCTTCGGGCCCTTTTCCGTTATTTTGAAACTGTAAAAGATGGAAATAAAGTAATCTTGCTTAAAATATTAAAAAACATGTCATCTTTAACTTTATGCCTTTTTGGAAATCAGGTCATCTTTTACTCGCTTAGCTATTCACAGTAACAGAAATTTTAACCAGGGTGCCCAAACTTTTGCATGCCACTGTATATCGGCCCTGATCCTACCGAGGGTCAGGTCCTGCTCTTGTTCCTACTTATGTTGCCCAGCTCAGAAGTGGTGCTTGCAGACTCCTGGTTACAGCAACAGGCAATATTTAACCTCAACTGTGCTGCTGTTGCCAGTGCTAAATTCCTGTTTAATTAACAGTTTGATTACTCTTCTGTACTGCAGTGCCACGATCAGTTTGTCTATCCTCCCCACAAACCATTGGATCCATCAGCATCCATTTTTAAAACAAGCAAATCACCAATAAAAGCAACTCAACCCAGGTTAGCAATCAAGAACGGCACGGACCACCACTGTTTCAATCCATGGAAGGCTGAAGTGAAAGGGGGAGTTGCTCACTACAAGTGGGCTCCACTTAAGCAGAGCTGGTGTGTGTCCTGGTAATGGATGAACATGGCTGTAGACAGGGCTTTAAACTGGGGGGGCGGGGGGGAGTGGGGGGAGGTGGGGAGGGGTGAGGTGGGGAGGGGTAAAGGTTTTGGATGTGAAGAACCTTTGGATGGACCTTGACCTCACTGGAGACCAGAGTGTGATGTGATTTCACCAAAACGCTAAATTAATGGCGTGAATATTGAGAGGATGTTTCCTCTGACTAGGGATGCACAGAACGAGAGAACAGTCACAAGACAGCAGTTGGCCATTTAAAACTGAAACGAAGAAATGATTTTGTTCTTCTTAAAATAAAGGACTGTGAACATTAAAAACGCTCTACCCCATGGGGCTGTGGACACTTACTCATTACAGTTATTCCAGGCAGAGCTCAATAGATTCTTGGGTACCAAGGAAAACGGGGAAAGTAACCTTAAGGAAATAGTCAAGTATGGCCCTGTTAAATGACAGAACTGACTTCAAGGTCACAGAGCCTCAATCTGCAAATGCAATTAATTTGACCAATTGCATGCAGGAGAAAGCCAAGGTAAATATCACAAAGTGCACTGAAAAACATAGAAGCGTTTCTATTTCTGCCAACAATATTGGCATTGAAGGTACAGCATCAGCCAGTTATGCATCTGCATTCATAGACCAAAATAAAAATTTGCTTTGAGAAACCTCAAGAGATTCTCCCCAATTATATCATGTGGGCACGCCAGCACTTCTCAACAGAAACTCCATTTTAAAAACAATGCATGAATCCAGCTGATGCTGTAGTTATTGATTAGCCTTTCACCTGAAGGCTCGAATGCTAATTCAATTGATTTAGAAATCATTACAAGTGTTGCTGGAACTTTTCAAATTCCTTCACATGTGGAGCACCCCAGTTGTTTTGTGTTCTGCCCACGACCAGTTCCGATATCATCGGTGGCAGAAGCTTACAGTTCAGAACTGCAACATTTTCACTTCAGTCTTTCTTTAAAAATAGCCCTTGCTTTTGTTCTTTAAACCCTCTCCTCCACTCCTGAAGGAGTCAGTTCCTTACCAGCCAGCAATTCTGTGAGTAATTAGCCTTTGTGACCTCTGCCAGATTTCCTGAACCCAGGCAGCGTGCGCCTGCAGGCTAGAGGATGGCAAAGACCATCAATCATAACCTCAATGAACACACAGATGTCCACAGTCACACATCCCAGCTAGGCAGCGAGTAGAAGCAGGGAATTTGAGGCAGTCTTCCGACACAATTCAAGGATCAACAGACTTCCACGTACAGTCTGACTGCTTGGCCCCACACTAATGGGTCACAACTTGTAATGCAGCACGGTGGCACAACAGTTAGTGTTGTTGCCACACAGCTTCAGCGATCTGGGTTCAATCCTGACCTCCGATGCTGTCTGTGTGGAGTTTACAAGTTCTCCCTGAGACTGTGGTTTCCCCCAAGTGTTCTGGTTTCATCCCACATCTCAAAGACGTGCTGTTAGGTTAATTAGCAACTGTAAATTACCCCTTGCGTCAATGGGCAACGGGAGAGTCAGTGGGTATGCGAGGGACAACAGGTGACAGGGAAATAAGTAAGGACATTTAACTGACAGGAAAGCTTTGAGGGCCAACATGGATTCGATGAACTGAGTGGCCTCCTCCTACATCACAAGAAATACAAGAATACTTGTGCTGAATCAAGTCACTTTTTATGAGACCTGAATTTAGGTGGGGTTGGGTCTTGTAAGCAGAGCTCAGAACTTTATCCAGAAGGAGGATGCTTTGCGTAGCATTACCAGTATGCAAGGACATTAAGATTGTCATACTTACATCAGCAGTGGGATCAGATTGGGGAATGGGGTCACTATATCTGGAAGAGCTCAAGTCCTTGGGTTGGGCTCGGGTATTAATTTTATATCCAGTCAAACTCCCACTCAGGACAACTTCTACCCCATTGTTATAAGACTATTGAATGGACACCTTGCATGTTAAAGTTGAACTCTCAACCTCACAATCTACCTTGTCATGGCCTTGCACCTTATTGTCGAGCTGCACTGCATCCTCTCTGTAACCATACCACTGTATTCTGCATTCTGTTATTGCTTTTCCCTAGTACTACCTCGATGTTTTGAAATGATGTGTATACATGGATGGCTTTCAAAACAAAGTTTCTCACTATACCCACGACAATAATAAACCAATCCCAATTCCTCGTGCTACCTGGCTGAGATCAGCAGATTTGGCAGACACAGGTCAGGTATGATTTACATTCGGATCTAAAGTTGAGAACACATCAGCCATGATCATGCTGAATGGTGAGGCAGGCTTGAGGGGCCAGGTGGCCCACTCCTGATCCTGTTTTGTGTTCTTTTGTTCTAAGGAGTCTACTGAAACAACCAATCGTTACCAAAGGGATTTGTAACGCAATCCCTTTCATGACCTCAACACTTCCCAAAGCAATCAGCAGCCAATGAAGTTATTACAATAGTAATTAGACTTCAAAAAAGGACTTCACTGTCTACAAAGCATGTTTGGAGGTTGCGGAAGACATTACTACCCTTCCTCCTTCAGCCCAATGGAAGACACTGAATGAACCATTTGGAGGTCCTGCAATCGGCTTATCTTTGGGCACAACCAGTTCCAAATCTACACTCCGATGAGTGGGACACAGTGTCCCGACGTGCAAGGTTCTGCTCCAAGGTGCATCGTCATGGGATAACAGGGAGGGAGAATGAAGTAGTGGCGGGTGTCCTTCCTGACGTCTGACTGTCTGCCTTCCATTGGCTAAGCCACAGTGCGGTTAACTGACTGGAAGGAAACAATTCAGCCAGGAATTGAGGGGCAATGTGAAACGAGCTCTATGGGCTAAATCACCCAGAGAGCACAAGGAGGACGACTACGAGGTAGCTCACAAAGCACTCGTGCTCTCTTCACAAAGCACTTCACACTAAAAGAAATAGTGTGTGAAGTATCATCATTGTTCCAGTAGAAATAAGCAGCAACCAGCCAGCTCTCAGCAAGCTCTTCCAACAGCACTGTAATAATGACCAAATATGGGCATTTCTCGATTACATTAAGCCAGGGATAAAGATCACTGATGCCTGGGATAACTCCTACTCCCTATCTCCTTCAAAATAACGCTGTGGGATCATTTGCACCCAGCTGAGAGAGTTCATAAGCAATCGGTCCAAGACAGTACCTCCAACGGAGAGCACTCACTCAGTAGTGTACGGCGGTATGAGATAGTTTTCTATCCCCACATCTCTGGAGTGGGACTGGGATCCCTTTTGACTCAAAAGGGAAGAGGGCTACCAAATGAACCAGTGAATATCAGGGCAGCAGTAAAGGCACATTTAAAAAAAACTCAAAATACAGTAAAACTCCAATAATCTAGCAACCTTGGGATAGTAGTGGTGACAGACCAGCAGATTTTCCAAACTATTGGATGATACTCCTATTAATACCCAAAAACACATTTATTTCAATTTTTTTAAAAATATAAACAAGTTACATAGTAGTGTAATAACTTTTCCAGCGAACTCAGTGAGTTTAAAGGGAGCAGGAAATATACAGGCATCTCAGACCCCAGTTCCAGTCACAAGCCTACACATTCCTGATCCCTGGTGTTCCAACCCCAACCTGAGCTCTGGCACACAGTCCAATCCCAGACACACACCTCAGTTGCATTCTGAAGTCCCAGCTCACATTCTGGACAAACAAGGGAGCTAGATGCCAGACTATCAGGATTTCTGAACAATCGGATGCTGGATTATCAGAGATTTACTGTAACCGAAGCAGCTAATATTCACAAAAGACAAGCAACTGCTGGTCTGTTTCACTACAAGTGATAACCTGCTGGTTCTGCCTACCGAGGCTGGAGAAAGCATCCGAAACAGTTTTACAGTGACTCTCGGATATCTGTAAAACCCTGATACATCCACTGGTATCAACTGTAAAGCAGCAGTGAAAGAAAATCCAATCGCTGCTTATTCAGCTAAACATATTTGCCATTTTAGAAACTCTAAATGGATTTGAGAATCCTAATATTTGCCAGAGCTACTTAGCAGTACTCTGCTTCGCGTTACTGCTTTTGAAGGAAATAAACTGAGTAAGGAACACAATTTTAAATCAGTTGACACAGTTCTACAGCCCCATGAGAAGAAAGCACTGTGCCATTCTCTGAATAAGGGGAAAAGGGTGAACAATCACACTGCAATCCGACAGCTGACTGCTATCAAACTCTGCTGCTCGTCTATTTACAAAACATCTTTTACTTAAACACTCTAACGTATAAAAGAGAAACCACTGTTCGGACGAATCGCAACAAGGATAGTGAATGAGTTTCAGTGGAACAAAGTCAAAGGGTTCAATGACCTGCTCTAGCTCACATTCTCCCATGTCCAACAGCACTGCCTTCCAAGGAGTCACTGCAATCGAACAGCTTAACAAATCAGATTCAACAAGAACTGTAGTAACACAATGTCTAACCTAGGCTCCAGCTCTGCACACCTCTCTGCATTACTTCAATACTGCAGAAAGGACGAAAAACAGTCTCAAAAGGTGCAACAAACTGGAGCAACCAAATAAGAGGGATGCAACAGCAATTATGTTTGCAGTAAAATTGAAGTCTACACATCATTAGGTTTCCAGCCAGTCTGGCATCACCACATGATTACTGAAAAGGCAGAGCAACACCTTTCATTCTACTAAGTTATGAGGGTAGACAGCAAGAAATTTTTCCCCAAAACAGAGGTGCCAAAGACTAGTTTAGTGACAGGAGGAAGTAGTTTAGAGGTAATCCACAGAAGAATTTATTTCACCCAGAGGATGATTGGAATCTGGACCGTACAACTTGTGTGGGTGGTGGAAGCAAGTACACTCACAGCATTTAAGTAGTAATATAGATAAGCATTTGAATTGCCAAGATAAAAGGCAGCTACAGACCAAATGCTGGTAAATGGGATTCGTACCAGCAAATGGTATTCGAGTTTCACTCGGGTAAAATCTTGCATTGACCTCCCATTTGAATTCTGAAATTGCTTGTGCGATTTATGGCAAACAGATCAGAAAAAAGAAATTTCTTATCTGCAAAGCACAGGACGGCTGAACAATTACACCACAATTTCATACCTTTTCAATGTACACTCTCATTGAGCTGATGGAAGCATGCTCTGAAGATCTAAATGTACTAGGTTTTATTTTAGACTACCAACTCAAAAGACATATAAAATTCACCTAAGTTTTGACGTAATTAATTTAAAATTTTCCCTATTTCTAGAAACAACTGTGTTTGAAGACCAATTTCTACTCCACCACAGAAATGAATTTGAGAAAAACTACACACGTTGGAAATCCGAAACAAAAACAGAAATTGCTGGGGCACTCAGTAGGTTAGGCAGCATCTAAGGAAATAGAAACAGTTAACTTTTCAAGTTGAAGACCTTTGATTTTCTTCCATTTGAAGATTTCTAAAAGGTACAATATTTCCACAAACACTAACAGAATCACTTTTGTGCTATTACTTTCAGGAGCCAGCTAAACCAAGCACTCAGAACTCACTGCTCTTTTCCACCCTGATAATGACATGGCAACCTTAACATTTACTTGAAAAGATAGAAGACACCACATTTATGGTTTCATATGATAATACCTCCACCTCCAACAATGCCACATTCTCTGGGAGCTTCAGTGAAATGTCAAGTAAATCATGGTGTAGAAATCCAACCCTCAATCTCCTGACCCAAAGGCAGAACTGCTATCAATCAAGATGGCACCTGAGTGCTCTCCTACGAATGCTCACTCACCAAGGTCATATCTCAGAAGATGCAAAACCTTCCAGAACAACAATTCACAACATTACTACTGGAAAGGACCTTATGGCTACTTCGACAATCCAAATTCTCACACAGACACAGTTTTTCGACAAGATATATTTTCAGCACACAGATATTTCTCAAGTCTCTGCTAAGAAAAGCTCAGTGTCAATCAAATGAGAGAAAACATGCTAAAATAATTTACTACTAGATATTCCAAGCCAACAAATAATTTGAGAGATTATGGAAAGCAACAGATCAACTTTTATTCAAAATGCTGTGCAGACTTTGCACAGGCATTACTAAACACATTAATATTGTGATATTGGGAGTATCATTCATTATTTTGGCCTGTTCCCCTTTTAAGGGAATGAGAAAACTTATCAACCCTTCGACAGTTGGCTTCCTTCACCCAAAATGAAAGTCAACTCTTTGGGTTTTGCCCACTGAGCAAACCCATGATCAACTCATATTTTTAAGTGCTGTAAACAAAAATGCTTAATGATCAAACAGACATGAGACCAATAATCAAAGCAGAATGAAGCTTCTGTACTTTGCAATTAAAAAAGGTCCACATTAAAATGCATTCGAGTGCTCACAGCAGGTTTTCAAGTTGCAATGATAAACAGATGTAAATCACAGTCCTACATGTGATAACGTTGGGGAGGGCAAGATGGTGGCTATTTGTAGAGTATTGTCACATGTACTGAGCTACAGTGGAAAGTTTCTGTTTGCATGCCATCTAAACAGATCATGCCATGCACAAGTATGTCGAGGTAAGAAAGGTCATGGTGGAATTATAGGACAGAGAACACGACAACACAGTACAGGCCCTTCAGCCCACAATGTTGTGGCGACATTTTATCCTGCTCTAAGATCTATCTAACCCTTCCCTCCCACATAGCCCCCTATTTTTCTATCATTCATGTATCTATCTAAGAGTCTCTTAAATGTCCCTAATGTATCTGTCCCCACAACCTCTGCAGGCAGTGCGTTCCATGCACCCACCACTCTGTGTAAAAAAAAACTTACCCCTGACATCTCCCTTACACCTTCCTCCAATCACCTTAAAATTATGTCCCCTCGTATTTGCCATTGTCACCCTGGGAAAAGGTCTCTGACTATCCATTCGATCTATGCCTCTTATCCCCTATGTCCCCTTTACCTCCCCCAATCAGAATTCTATCATCAGGTACATCATGTTTTCTGTGCCCGCCCACAACTACAGAAAAGTCATGCCACTAACAAGTCAACACATAATCCCATGGCTGACATTGTGACAAGGGCAGCAGTATATGCTGCATCAACTCTGGCAAAGGTCACAACAGGTTAGGAAACATTTCCTGATGCCTCCTCTCACTCACCACAATGGTGATCTGGATAAGTCACAAGATAAAGAAGCAGAATTGGGCCATTTGGCCCATCAAAGTTCAGCTACCAGCACAGATGGAGATCTGAAATGGTTGAACATGTTAATTAGCAAATATGGAATAACATTTCCTTTCAAAAGTGTGAGTCAGATGCCTGAATAATGTGACAACACTACACTGGTTAAGCATTTAGTGCACCAGATTGCAGAAGCAGTTGACATTGGATCTCCGCTTTGCTGGCAGTCACTTGCAGTTGAGGATGACTTGCTTCCACTCCAAGTCTGTGAGTTCAAGGTGGCTGACAAAGTCACAGATAGGGCAGGAGGTGCCTGACATGGTGGACAAGTGGTGAGCTAATCCGCTCCTTCTGCTCTTTACCCAAGGCTTCTGTGTCCTCCTGACGCATGGCTGCAAGGTTCTCAACACCAGCCCAAATGCCTCTTCTCCATTTGCAGTCTTACACCAAGTATTCCAAGGAGTCAATGGGAATATTGTATCCTTGAATCTTTTCCTATCCCCATGGAATAGAAGGTCTGTTTGGGAGTCTGGTGCCAGACATGCAGACATGCTCTGGCCAACAGAGCTCGCAGAGATGACTAAGGCCTCAACGTACAAGATGTTGGCCTGGGAGAGGACACTGATGTGAATTTGAAGGATTTTGAGGTGACAGGGTCTCGAGGTACCTACTTTCCAAGTCTGAGAAGCACAAAAGTGAGCAAGGAGCAGTGCTGGCCAGTAGACCATGAATTTTGTGCCAAGTTTCAGGTCTTGCTCTTCAAACACTCTTTCTCTCAATCCATTGGAACTGCTCAGATTCTGTGTTGCTCTTCTTTCGATGATGGGAAATGTGCTATCATTGAGTGAACCCTGTCTCGCCACTATAATGTTTATTTCTGACTAAGCTACTTTGAACCATAAACTGTACTCAATGATACCAAGGCCAAATTACAAAGGCAGGTAGCACGTACTTGTGTGTTTCTTGGAAGCAAAAGAATGAGAAATGACCTAAATAAAGTGTTTGAAGTCGTAAAAGGTTTTGCAAGAATATATACAAAGAAGCTATTTGCTCAGGAGGATTGTGGGAGGGAAGAGAACCGAGAGGACATGGATCTAAAATTAGAGCCAAGGCGATTTAGGAGTGAATGCAGGAAAGTGAGTTTTTACAGAAGACGAGGGAAATACAGAACTCCTACCTATAAAGGATGTCAAAATTATTCAAGTTTTGAAGATTAAATTGCGTATATTTTGGATACATTAGAGCATCAAGATTTACAGACCAAAGAAAGAGCCAAATTAGAACAGAACACTACAGGCCCTTCGGCCCACAATGTTGTGCCGACATATTATCCTCCTCCAAGATCTCTCTAACCCTACCCTCCCACATAGCCCTCATTCATGAGGAAACTGGACAGCAAAGGCAAAATGAACCCTTGTTGCTAAGATCTCCTCAGCACGAAGCATTTCTCCTAACTCTGAACACAGGTAGGCAATGAGCAGAACAAACTGAAGGAGTTTAAAATTAAAGATAAAGTGCCAAAAAATTAAAAGAAAACAAGTGAACAGAATAACTAAAAAGTGCCAGAATTAGGATTGTTTAAAATCTTTTATTGAAACAAACAAAATTTGACAATAAGTTAAATGAGTGGAAAAAAAACTGCAGATGCTGTAAAGCAGAAACAGAAAGTGGTGGGAACTCTCGGTGGTTATGCACTGACAGGGTGGAGAGAAACAGTCAATGGTTCAAGTTAAACACCGTTAAACTGAACTGGAAGGTGAGAAAGCAAGCATGTTTTAAGTTGTGGTGGTGGAGAGAAGAGTGAATGTTTGTGATGAAGTGCAGACCGAAGTTGTCAAGGTAACAATGTCTTGAAAAAAAAACACAGCAATTAGCAACAGAAGAGAGAACAAAAGAAATTGAAGGAACAGCACAACTCTGGAGACAGGAAAAAAGCTGGTTACTTGATGACTTTTGCAATTTCATCAACTCCAGAGAGCTGGAGCATGCCCAGAAGACAAGGTGTTGTTCCTCTATTTTACACTGGGCATCATTGGAGCAAAGCAGGATAGTGGAGAGAGAAGAGTGAGAATGGGTTGGAGGATTAACGTGATCGGCAACAAGATGCTGAGGGTTACCTTTGCGGACCTAACGGAAGTCATACTCTGAGTCGTACAATACCGAAACAGGCCCTTCTGCTCACTGCATGCACACCGACCTTTTTGCTCATCTCCACCAATTTCACTTGCCCCATTAAGTCTGTGAGATGCTCTGCAAAGTAATCATCCAAGCTGCCTCTAGTTTCTCCATTGTAGAGAAGACGACATGCTGAGCACCAAATGCTCAACCTGCCCAGTGTTTCCAGCATCTTCGGTTTATGTGTAAGTTAAACAATTTTCCATTCTCATTCTACAACCATGACCACAAGCACCATCAGACACACTCCGCTCCCTCCTTAAAATGAAGCGTTTCTCAGAGGAAAATAATAAATACCTATGTTTAGTTATAACTAGGTCAAAAAACTACAACTGTGATTCCACCACCTTGGAGGGAAATGGATAATCCACTTTTTGGTTCAAGATCCTCCACCCAAATCCAGATGAAGGGTCTTGACCCGAAAGATCAACTGTCCATTTCTCTCCACAGATGCTGCCTGACACACCGAGTTCCTCCAGCAGCTCATTTTTTGCTCCAGATTCCAGTAGTCTCATCTTTCCATTCAGCAGCACTAGGCTTTAAACTCCAGAAATATTCCATTCTGACACAGAATTAAAAACAGCCCACATTGGGAGGAGGATTAGATGCAGGGAGCTTCAATAAAACTCAGACAACCAGGCTGATATGTGGCTAATCTACAGTGCAGTACAACACTGAGGTGGCTGCTTTTCCTTTAAAAATTCTACAAGCTCCAGAACAAATATATCAGTGCAGGTGAATCCAAGTCAGGACAGTAAGTACCATGCGACTTGATAGAAAGCTCCAAAATGAGAACACTGTTGGAGCTGCAGGATAACAAGTCCCCAGGCCCTGATGCCACAAGGCTGCGTCCTCAGCCTCAGGACTCTACTCCCTATATACTCATGACTGCGTGGTCAGATTCTGCTCTAACTCCACCTACAAGTTTGCAGATGATACCACCGTAGTAGCCCATATCTCAAATAATCAAGAGTCAGAGTACAGGAAAGAGATAGAGAGTTTAGTGACATGGTGTCATGACAACAACCTTTCTCTCAATGTCAGCAAAACAAAAGAGCTGGTCATTGTCTTCAGGAAAGGGGGCTGTGTACATGCACCTGTCTACATCAACAGTGCTGAGGTTGAGAGGGTTGACAGCTGCAAGTTCCTAGGAGTGAACATCACCAACAGCTTGTCCTGGTCCAACCACATAGACGCCACAGCCAAGAAAGGTCACCAGCGCCTCTACTTCCTCAGGAGACTTAAGAAATTTGGCACGTCCCCTTTGAGACTCACCAACTTTTAATCGATGCACCATAGGAAGCATCCTAACTGGATGGGTCACGGCTTGGTATGGCAACTGCTCTGCTCGAGACTGCGAGAAACTGCAGAGTTGTGGACACAGCCCAGCACATCACAGAAACCAGCCTCCCCTCCATGGACTGTCTATACCTCTCGCTGCTTTGGTGAAGCAGCCAGCATAATCAGAGACCCCACCCACCCAAGACATTCTCTCTTCTCCCCTCTCCCATCAGGCAGGAGCCTGAGGGCACATACCACCAGGCTCAAGGACAGCTTCTATCCCACTGCGCTAAGACTATTCAATGGCTCCCTCTTGACCTCACAATCTACCTTGTTATGACCCTGCATCTTTTGTCTACCTGCAATGCACTTCCCTGTAGCTGTGACACTTTGCATTCTGTTATTGTTTTCACCCTGTACTACCTCAATGCACTGTGTAATGAATGGATCTGTACAAACGGTATGCAAGACAAGTTTGTCACTGTACCTCAGTACAAGTGACAATAATAAACCAATTCCTGATGGATTTCAGCCGAGGATCTCAGTGGAAAGTGAGATGGTTAATAGTTTGGTTTTAATCCTCCATAATTCCCCAGATTCATTAAATTTAAAAATAGAACTCAGTTAGGGAGGGTGGCATAAAGCATTGGCTTAAAAGAGTCATTGGGAAAATATTAGAAGCTATCATTGAAGACAGCATAGTGTGCATTTAGAAAAAATCAAGGTAATCAGGCAAAGTCAGCACAGTTTTGTGAAAGTGAAATCATGTTTGACCAATTTATTGTTCTTTGAAGTCATATGCGAGTGAATAAAGAGGAAACTGGTAAATGCATTGTACTTACATTTCCAGCAAGCATTTGATAAGATGCTACATCAAAGGTTATCATGGAAAATCAAAGCTCATAGTTTAGGAGGTACCATATTACCATGGATAAAAGACTAATTGGTAATTGGTTTATTATTGTCACATGTACCGAGACACAGTGACTTTGCATGCCATCCATTTAGATCATTTCAAAACACAGGTACATTGAGGTAGTACAGGGGAAAAGCATTAACAGATTGCAGAATATAGTGTTACAGTTACAGAAAAACTGCAGTGCAGGTAAACAATAAGGTGCAAGTGCCACGAAGAAGTAGATTGTGAGGTCAAGAGTCCACCTTATCGTATTGGGGAACCATTCAATAGTCTTATAACAGCGGGATAGAAGCTGTCCTTGAGGCTGGTGGTGCGTGTTTTCAAGCTTTTGTATCTTCTGCCTGATGGAATGGGTGGGGGGCTAAGGAAGAAGAGAGAATGTCCAAGGTGGGAGGGAGGTTTGATAATGCTGGCTGCTTCTCCTAGGCAGCAAGAATGTGTAGACAGAATCTATGGAGGGGAGGCTAGCTGGTTTACAGTCAGTACAAGTGGGTTTTCTTTCTCGTTGGTACAGTGTAATAAGTGGTGTGCTACAGAGCCTGGTGCTCAGGCGAAAGCACCAAAGCTCAATTTGCTGATAACACAAAGATCAGTTTGAAAGTTATGAACAGGATATGATCTCAGTAATGGAGAGATACAGCACAGAAACAGGCCCTTCAGCCCACTTAAGTGAGAGAGCAAAGATCTGGCAAGTGTTCAGATGAAGAACCCATTTCACTCAAGGGTATTGAATAATGTAGGATCTACCCATCCATGACCAAAATCCACACTGGAAGACTTCAGTATTGCACCTTCCTTATTAGCCAGTTTAAAAATCACTGATCAAAACGAACTTCATAGATTATTCTGGTCATCAATGACCAATTGCTTTTTACTTCTTCCTATTCATTCACAAAGGAAGCATTTATACAGCACCGTACATAACCTTGGGGCATCCTGGCATGCTACACTACGATTTCAGTACTTTAGAAATCTCACTGCAGTTGAGACTAAGGAAAGTGTGGCCACCCTTTCCACACAGAAAGCTCTCCGAACATCAAGATAAAAGACCAAACAATAAAGGATCGCTTACACCCACCCAAGGAGGCGGACAGGACGAGAAGCACTGATCTTCAGGATGTCAGCTCTGTGTCACAGCTAATATTTCCATATGACCATAAGAGCAGAATTATGCCACTCAGCCCATCGAGTCTGCTCCACCGTTCGACCATGGCTGATTTATTTTTCCCTCTCAACCCTAATCTCCTGCCTTCTCCCCGTAACCTTTGACACCCTTACTAATCAAGGACCTATCAACCTCCACTCCAAACATACCCAATGACTTGGCCTCCACAGCATCTGTGGAAGTGAATTCCAACTCTCACCACCCCCTGGCTAAAGAAACGTTCCAAAGGGATGTCCTTCTATTCTGAGGATGTGCCCTCTGGTCCTAGACTCTCCCACTACTGGAAACACCCTCTCCACGTCCACTCTATCCAGACCTTTCAATATCCAGTAGGTTTCAATGAGATCCCCCCTCATTCTTCTAAACTCCACCAAGCACAGGCCCAGAGCCATCAAATGCTCCTCATATGTTAACCCTTTCATCCCTGAGATCACTCCTGTAAACCTCCTCTGGACCTTCTCCAATCCCAGCACATTCTTCCTTAGATTATGGGGCCCAAAACTGCTCACAATACTCCAAATGTGGTCTGACTAATCTCTTATAAAGCCTCAGTATTACACGCTTGCTTTTATATTCTAGTCCTCTCAAAATGAATGCTAACATTGCATTTGCTTTCCTTACTACCAACTCAACCTGAAAGTTAATTTTTAGGGAATCCTGCATTAGGACTCCCAAGGCTCTTTGAACCTCTGATTTCTGAATTCACTTCCCATTTAGAAAATAGTCTATGCCTTTATTCCTTCTACAAAAGTGCATGACCATACACTTCCCTACACTGTTTTCCATCTGACACTTCTTTACCCATTCCCCCAACCTGTCCAAGTCCTTGCGCAGTCTCCCTGCTTCCTCAACGCTACCTGTCCGTCCACCTATCTTTGTATCATCCACAAACTTGGCCACAAAACCATCAATTCCATCATCCAGATCATTGGCATATAACGTGAAAAGTAGCAGACCCAACACCGACCCCTGTGGAACACCGCTAGTCACCGGCAGCCAACCAGAAAAGGCCCCCTTTATTCCCACTCTTTGCCTTCTGCCAGTCAGCCAATCTTCTATCCATGCTAGTACCTTTCCTGTAATACCATGGGCTTCTATCTTGTGTAGCAGCCTCAGGTGCAGCACCTTGTCAAAGGCTTTCTGAAAATCCAAGTAAACAACATCCACTGACTCTCCTTTGTCTATCCTGCATGTTACTTCCTCAAAGAATTCCAACAGATTTCTCAGGCAATATCTCCCCTCAAGGAAACCATGCTGACTTCAACCTATTTTATCATGTGCTTCTAAGTACCCCAAAACCTCATCCTTAATAATGAACTCTAACATCTTACCAACAACTGAAGTCAGGCTATCTGGCCTCCGATCTCCTGCCTTTTGTCCCCTCCCTTCTTAAAGGGTTGAGTGACATTTGCAATTTTCCACTCCTCTGGAACCATTCCTGAATCTAGTGATTCTTGAAAGATCACTACCAATGCCTCCACAATCTCTTCAGCTATCCCTTTCAGAACCCCGGGGTATAGTCCATCTGGTCCAGGTGACTTATCTACCTTCAGATCTTTCAGTTTCCCAAGTACCTTCTCCTCAGTGAAGGCAACTGCACTCACTTCCGCCTGAGGACTCCCGAATTTCTGGCATGTTGTTGGTGTCTTCCACAGTGAAGACTGACGCAAGATACTTATTCAGTTCGTCTGCCATTTCTTTGTTCCCCATTGCTACCCCTCCAGCGTCATTTTCCAACAATTCAATGTCCACGCTTGCCTCTTTTGCTCTTTATATATCTGAAAAAACTTCTGGTAATCTTTTATATTAATGATAGCTTTTCTTTATATTTCATCTTTTCTCCCCTTATTGCTTTTTTAGTTGCCTTCTGTTGGTTTTTAAAAGCTTCCCAATCCTCTAGCTTCGCTAATTTTTGCAATATTTTATGCCCTCTTTTGCTGTCTTTGACTTCCCTTGTCAGCCACAGTCATCTCATCCTCCCTTTAGAATGCTGCTGCTTCTTTGGGATAAAATGAATCCCTTCTACAACCAGTATTACAACCCCAGGTTACCTGCCCATTCCTTACTATTTGTGAGATGAAACCATGCACAAATTGTCTTGTGGATTTCCAAAATTAAACAGAAACTTTATATTCATATTTTTGCTCTTGTCTTTCCTGTTAATAGTCCATAACATTGCACACTGCTTCATGTTGGATGCACTTACAATGAGCACTGGGCTTCAAAAGCTTTAAGCAAGTACTATAGTTTTCCATATGTAAACATTGAACCACTTTGATCCTACAATTCCTACTTCCTGCCACAAATAACCCAACAACCACTTTCCCACCGTGACATACAGGAGCTCAGTAGTACAATGCCAAAGTCAGATTTCTCCAGTTCCAAATGCTGGTGTTTGATGAACACACTACTTGCTGAGCAAACAGCTGAGACAAGTTTTGTACAAACCTGCTCTCCCTTTAACACTCCCTTAACTTTCAACACCATCCAACCTTCCCAAGGAAGGGGGAAAACCGCACAGCTCTGAACGGACCATCTAACCAGCCACCATAAGAATAATGGATTACACTCACGTTACGAGAGACAAGAGACTGCAGGTGCTGGGACCTGGAGCAAAAATAAACAAGCTGCAGAAGGAACTCAGCTAGTCAAGCAGCATCTGGAGAAAAATGGAGAGTAGACTCCTTCACCCGTATCCACCTAGTTTACCAGTGTTTGCCCCCAACCCTCCCCCTCACCTCTGTGTACTGGCCATTTCCCCTCTATTATAACATTCCAGGTGAAGGGTCTTGACCCGATACATAGACTATCCACTTCCCTCCACAGATGCTGCCTGACCTACTGAGCTCCTCCAGCTGCGCATTTTCTTCCCTCACATTACAAGAAGCTGCTTTGATTTACTCAATAATTTTGCACTTTGATTACTTTGATTGATCACATGTTGCTACAATTTTCTCTTGTTATCTGGGATACATTGAATGTGGATTTATACATTTTTGCCACCTTTATAATCTCCGACAACCAAAAGTACTTCACAGTTAATGAGGTTTCCTGTTCCCTGAAAGCAATTAGGAGTGTAATGTAGGAAATATTGCAACCAATGCCTGCTTTGCAAGTACCACAAACACAATTGTGTTTGTGCTCCAGTGATCTGGGTTAGTGATGATGATTGAAGGATAGACATTGACTATGACATTGCCCTTCTTCCTCTATAGCCAGAGGTCTTTTACATCCACCTACAAGGGCAGTGGGACCTCAATTTAATATCTGGTCTGAAGCTTTGGACTGAATTTTGTGGTCAAGATAGGGAGCCAGAGTCTTGTGGCGAAGAGGTAATACAGCTACCACTGACACCATTAAAAGGAAAGATTAAAAAAAGGAGCTAATGACCAATTGGCCAAGTTATGTGATGCAATGCAAAGAAAAACTCATTAAAAGGCAGTAGCCACACTGGAAACTAAAACACAGTACCAGATACACTTAGCCAAATACTTGTGACTATAATGATAGGAATCAGTCTCTAAGTGGAACTACTGAGGCAAATTCTTTGCAGTTAATGATACTAAAATACAAACTGAATGTCAGAAGAAAATTTTGTTTGAACAAAAGCTCACCTAATTTGGCAAACAAAAGTGTAGTCTATTGTAATTTCCAGTCTCAGTATTTGCTGTGCAGAACTGGATTTATGAAAACACAAAGGCTATCACAGTTCATCTCTTCAACCATGCTAAATTCCTTAGAGGACACAAGCAAGGGACCAGTGCCTCAAAAATAACACCACTAGGCAACTGAGGTCCACCACCCCCAAGAACCGCAGGCAAATGACTCATTTTCTGTCAACTGCTCCCTCGCCAACAGGGCTCCCAGTTACCTGAACAAATTATGGAGCAAATGTCTACAACAGCGAGACTTGCAAAGTTCAAAGCACTGAGCTGGACAGCTCAGAGATTTAGAAATAAAGTGCTCTTCAGGGAATGAGATTACTTTTGGATGTGCACTGGCCACAAATTGAAATTTAAGACAAATCTAGAAACTACACAGGATGATGATTGGTCATTCTGATTGCTCAATGGTACTCCCACCTGGAGAAAGACAATACAAACAACAAGATGAAAAAACAATTTGAAGAACAGTTGTCATGTGACAAAAAAAAATCAACCCCCCACCACCCCTCCTCTCCACACAATAGGGAGCTTCACCAACAGGGTAAAAACCTATCCATCACAATAACAGCCCAGAGAGTCTGTGGATCACATAGCTGTACTTAAGATGCCAGGACAACCAGCACGAAAGGAAAGGAGAAGCAGAAAATGTGAAAGGCGGATTACCAAGCAGGCTGGAGACTGGAAGCAAAACCAAACTGTGGAAAGACACCACTTTTAATTAGTGTGTCTAACTCTACCAATGAACAGACCATCCTAGAAACAGGGCTGCCTGGCAGTCCCAACTCCCCCCAGATACAGGGCTCCCGGCAGATCCCACCCCAATCTATATCTGGTGACAGGAGCAGATGCCTATTCAATATGGAGCTTCATCTATTCACTCCTCAATCTCTTCCAAAACATGGTAACATGTGATCATTATTTACCTGTGGGAATCTCCACATGTATCCCAACCATCCCTTCCTGCATCCACAAGACAAAATCCCAGCAGAGCAACACAGTCATTTTCAACTACAAGTTTCCATTGACAGATACAAAATCTCCAATGTCCAATTCTTCCCAGTCATGGAAGAAGCCTTGACCTTGGGCACCGTGTTTGAGTGACTCCAGAAGTTACAGCCAAGCAGCTATAAACCTTGGCCATGGAGACCAGGACTTCCTTGGCAACTCATTAAAAAGTCTCTCCTACAAACTTAAAATGTTAACTTTTGTTCACAGAGCTGAGTGGTTCACTTTAATATTTGCAAGTCATCTACTTACAAGGGAAATCTGCTTTCCCTAGGAGCCCATTAACCATCTCCAATCTGTCACAAACCACGCACCACAGGGGAGTCTGAAAGTTTAGTTTCAAGCTTAATGACGAAGTCCTCGTTAGTTCCCTGACCGAGGCCAGAACATGCCGTCTGTTGACCAATGAACAATTCACAGCTCACACAACACATCTTAAAACAAACCAAATTAAACATCTTCTTGAGGCCCAAAGCTAAAAAAAACTGAGGTGTCCATCGACCCGAAACTGTAGCTCCGCTATTACACACTGGTCCACAAACTACTCTTCAAGAAACTTCTGTGTAGCATTACAGTAGTAAGGAGACCTGGGAGTGAGATGTGGATCAACAAATGATACCACTCAGAGCAATGTGGACAAGGCTGCTGAAGGTTACATCTGGAGCAAACTGCTCCCCTTCACCACACCATTAAATCCAGAAATTCCAACCTTGCCTGGGAGGTGAACATTGGAGTCAACCTCACATAACTCTTCCTGCCGTCTCATTTGATAATGGCCTGCAGGTTTATATAACCTCAGCAAAACACTGCAAGGAAATTTGAAGGAGTATTATCAGATGAAGTACGACACCGACCTGTATCAGGTGACCAAAAACTTGGTCAAACTTTCAAATATTAAGGAGCAAATTGAAGGAGAAAGGCAGTGGCTTGAGGAGGGAGATCCAGCACTGAATCCACAGGTAGTAGGCAAACAGTGCTTAAAGTTGCAGAGAGTGTGTCTTCCAGATGTAGCCCCCAAAGCTTTCCACTGCCCCCACTCAGCAACTCACTACTGGCTAGATCTTCAGTGCCTATATCAACCCAAGTGTACTTGAGCGCTAGCTCCCCTGACCACAAAACAAGGTGAAACAAACTTCAAGACCCTTTCCAAGAAACCACCTAGAACATAGAACAATTACAGCACAATTCAGGCCCTTCAGCCCACAAAGCTGTGCCGAACATGTCCCTACCCTAGAAATTACTAGACTTACCCATAGCCCTCTATTTTACTCAGCTCCATATACCTATCTAACAGTCTCCTGAAAGACCCTATCGTATCAGCCTCCACCACCGTTTCCGGCAGCCCATTCCACGCACTCACCACTCTCTGAGTACAAAACTTACCCCTGACATCTCCTCTATACCTACTCCCCAGCACCTTAAACCTATGTCCTCTTGTGGCCAACAATTCAGCCCTGGGGAAAAGCCTCTGACTGTCGACCCTATCAATACCTCTCATCATCTCAATCAGGTCCCCCCTCATCCTCTGTCTCTCCAAGGAGAAAAGGCCGAGTTCCCTCAACCCTCTTTCATAAGGCGTGCTCCACATTCCAGGCAGCATCCTTGTAAATCTCCTCTGCACCCTCTCTATGGCTTCCACATCTTTCCTGTAGTGGGGCGACCAGAACTGAGCACAGTACTCCAAGTGGGGTCTGACCAGGGACCTAGATAGCTGCAACAATACCTCACGGCTCCTAAATTCAATTCCCCGATTGATGAAGGACAATACACCATATGCCTTCTTAACCACAGAGTCAACATGCGCCGCCACTTTGAGCATCCTATGGACTCGGACCCCAAGATCCCTCTGATCCTCCACACTGCCAAGAGTCTTACCATTAAGACCATATTCCGCCAACATAATTGACCTACCAAAGTGAACCACTTCACACTCCTGGGTTGAACTGCATCTGCCACTTCTCAGCCCAATTCTGCATCCTATCTATATCCCTCTGTAACCTCTGACAGCCCTCCAAACTATCCACAACACCCCCAACCTTCGTGTCATCCGCAAACTTACTAACCCACACCTCCACTTCCTCATCCAGATCATTTACAAAAATCACAAAGAGTAAGGGTCCCAGTACAGATCCCTGAGATACACCACTGGTCACTGACCTCCACTCAGAATACGACCCCTCAACAACCACTCTTTGCCTTCTGAGGGCCGGCCAGTTCTGGATCCACACTGCAATGTCCCCTTGGATCCCATGTCTCCTCACCTTCTCCATAAACCTCGCATGGGGTACCTTATCAAACGCCTTGCTGAAATCCATAGACACTACATCTACTGCTCTCCCTTCATCGATGTGTTTAGTCACATCCTCAAAAAATTCAATCAGGCTCATAAGGCAGGACCCAACAAAAAAACAAAATGGAGCCACATTAAAACAGCACTGTACAGACCATCACCGCAAGTGAACATGAAGCTCACCAGTTACAGCTCAATTCAGTACTTCGGAAGATTAATAAAACAAAAAAAAATCATTGTTCTTTGTTTTACCAAGTCCATTTCATTGCAGCCACACCATAGAGGCTACAATCAAATTATCAGTTCCTAAGCATGGTATTGACTGCCTACACATTCCTAAGGTATCCAATTTAAGTTGGGAGGAGACGGCGTAGGGGTTGGAGGGGGATTTGGTTCCATGAAACCGTGCAACAACTGAACACTGCTCACAGACCTTGGGTACTCCACAGAGCAACCCACAAATTCAGAAGATTCAGTGCACAAAACGCATCTCAACATCCACAGCCGATTGGCAAAAGACATTCCCAGACACAAAAGTCTTACTCAATTTGCAGCAATTTAATCTGATTTTTATCTGAGAGATAGACTGTCCAGGAGAGAACAAGAATTAAGGGTTTCTCTTTCCTTCCCCTGGGTCTCAATTACAGCAGAAGAAACCCTGAACAAGAGTTCTATTTTTGCAAGAAAACATTATGAAACACCTTAAAAAAAAACACAGCATCTTGGAACAAACCCTACCCGCTGTGATTTTCTCAGTTATATGAACTCCAATTACATACATTTAAAAATAACAGTGTCATTAACTTACCAACATAATAAAAGAAACTTCCTCACCAACAGCTGGCTATTTTTCCTGGAATTCTTATCCACATATACTATAGGTTGCCGGCAAACTGGTTGGTATTCAGAATTCCTGCATCACTTCAGATATATTGAAGAAAATCACACAATGCACCTGTTGTTCGAAGGCCAACATATCCCACTTCAATCCAACTTTGACTTTTAACCAATCTGCTGCAGTTTTCAAAGCCATGCATCTTTGTTTTAGGGTGAAGTTATTGGTGTACATATGCATCAGTAGGAAGGTACTTTGTATATCAAATCACTGCTAACAGATTACAGCCACGAAGAATGTGACTCTGCTCCAGAGCAGATGTTTGGAAACACTCCAGAGGAAAAACAGAATCCAAAACTTACACCTAATAAAGTCATAGGGTCATACAGCATGGAAACTGGCCCAATGAGTCCGAGCTGACCACCAAGCTCCCATTTACACCAATCCTATGTTAATCCCATTTTATTCTCCCCATATTCCCACCACCATCTTCTCTCAGGTTCACAATGGGGACAAGTTACAATAGATAATTAACTTACCAACCCACAGATCTTTAGATGCGGGGAGAAAATAGGAGCATCTGGGGGAAATCCATGCAGTTACACACAACTGTGTCGTCCATAGACTGTCTCAAGTGATAGTTGTAGGTGAAGGGGAAAACCATACCCCAAGCTAAACATCACCACGAATGTTGTCAACAGGGAGCTGGAACAGCTGTTGACAAGTTCAGACTAGAATGACTTTTTCTTTTTGTTAGTTCTGCACACTCCCAGTGGTTGCAGAGCCTGCGCCACTCAAAGTAGACCAATTTCTTCTTAGGGTCATGAAACTCTTCATTAACAGATACAGAATGGCTGCTTCACCTGTAAGATGGCCTGACCCGATATTAGGCTGGATTACTTCAAGCATCCTGGGGCACACGATTATAGCCCGCAAAATTGTCTTATTGCACCTGCTCTATTCCCAATTAGTTCTCATTGACCACGTTGCTCACATTTCCACAGTCTGTGGAGTGGCTCTTCAGTTATGAACACCCTTTCCTAGAAACCATCTGCCAATAATCAATCTACCTTAGAAAATCCAAAGCTCAAGACATCGGAAACAACAATAATACATCATCCATCCCAAAATCAATGCACTTCAGATGCTGGTAATCTGAAATAAAACAGAATTGAAATACTTGCAGTTTCGACAGCATCTGGGAGTTAGAAAGATTGATAACCATTCATCAGAACCAGGACAGTTAAAGATAAAACAGGTTTTTAAAGATGCAGAGGAGTGGGACGGGGGTGGGGAAAACAAAAGGAACAAATTCCTGATACGGTGAAAAGTAGAGGGGGTTGAATGTGAAGAACGACAGTGAAGGAAGGTGAGAAAGTGGTGAGGAGATGGGTGATCAATGACAAGTGTTTCTGGTGTAAATGAGAAAAAGCTAATTACAAAAGAAAACCAAACTTCCAGAGGAAACAAAGCTGTGAACAGCAGAAATATGAAATGCGAAGGCTTGGATTGATCATTATCTAAAACTCAATGCTGAGTCTGGAAGACTGTAAAATGCCTAGCCAGAAGATAAGGTGCTGTTCCCTATGCATTCACTGACCTTTGCAGGGACAGAGGACTAGAAGCAGGATAGGGAATTAAAGTGACAGGTAAGTGGAAACTCGGGGTTCAGATCATGGAACCATTGCTCAGCTAAATAATATCGTCATCGAAAATTGGTCACTTCCAAGAAACAGGCGTTTAATAAAATAACACTGGCGGGCTGCCCCCAGAACACTGTGCAAAAGATGCATTTCAGTGTGTTTCGATGTGCATGTGACTAATAAAGATGTCTTATCTTATTTCCAAAGCATTTGCCAACTGCAGCAAGTTTCTGATCTATAATTACATTACAGCTTGCTGCAGTGAACAGTTTTGCCTTGATGTCGTTCTCTTAATTTCAGGACAGATCTCCCATACCAACAATACCAAATCTGTGCTTTACAACACAATATACTTGTACTGCAGGTACTCAGTGCAACACTACAACTGCAGCATACAGTACCGCCCTTCCAGTCCACTGTTCCACCGCTCCCTACTTAGACAGCCATCACCATTACAAAGTACACGGATCTAGATTGTGTGGCTGTTGCAGGAGTGAAGTTATCCGCATTCACCAGTACTACAGCACAAGTCAGAGCTTGTGTGCCAGTGCCCTGCCAAGAGATGCTACACCAAATCACATGAAGGATGCTCACTACTTACCCACAAGAGAGACCAGGTGAAGCAACTGCCTCTTTCCATCTACCGTCACCTTCACAAGTTCTACCTCTAACTCCACCCTTTCCCCAACACCGCCCCCCCCCCGCCAACTTCTCTATTTCAGGGAAAAGTTTGCAACCAATATCCGTGACAAGCCCACTGCCTCCACAGCCACCTTGATTATACTTCCTCCCATTCTGCTCACTGTAAGGGCTCCCATCCCATTCTCACACTTCCCACATCCCCACCACCTCGACAACACTTCCAATAGCGACCCTGCCGCTCAACCTTTTTACCTCAAATGGAGGATGTCCTTCCAACATGGCCGACAGTGCCCTTTATTCCATTTCCTGCCCTTCTATTTTCACTCCTTCTCCCTCCCTTGTCCAATTTCTACCCCACTCGTTTCCAAGAAGTCTGCTTCTACAAATGCCAACATCCCCAACACGCTGTCATTAACAGACGCACAATCCCCACCCTTCAAATGTCTGTATAGCCAAGGGAACCATTGCCTCCTCAACACCAATTCATTCCTCCAGCTCCATCAGTGCTTCTTCTTGTCATGGTGCCTTCCCATGTGACCGCAGGAGTTTTAACACTTTTACTTCCTCCCGTCCAAAGTTCCAAACACTCCTCCCATTTGAGGCAGCAAATCGATTTTTTTCCCCCAGATTTAGTGCACTGCCTTTGCCAATAACCAGGCAGTCTCCATGCCTGGAGGAACCCAAACTCAGACTGGCCAAAGGTTTTGCTGAACATCTCAAGTCTGATCCTGTCACCAGTCACTTGAATTCTCCCTCCCACTCTTACCTCAAGCCAGTGCTAAGCTCAATGCCTTCTAAAAGGACACATTATAGCCTTCCAGACTGTCAAAAAATTCCAACTTTTTTTACTTCATTTCCACCCTCCCGCCCCCCCCCCCCCCCCCCCCCCCCCCCCCCCGTATTTTCCTTTGGCAACTTTCAGGTAATAAATCTGCTCCTCCCATTATCCCCTCCAACCTTTTACTGGTTCCATTATTATCTCTTTCAATTGCACCATCATCCCATTTTGTCATCTAATACTGTCTTCCACCCCATCATTGGCTGTCTTTGTTCCCTCTTGCCCTTTCCCGACATCTTAACATTTTACCTGCAACTGTTCCCAGTTACGAAGAAAGGCGAGCGACTTGAAGCATGAACTGTTTCTCTCTCCACCGATGCTGCCTGACCACTGAGTATTGAGCATTTTCTAGTTTTATTCAAAATAAAGTAGAACAAATCCCTCCCAGTACAAATAAATCTTGATCAATCTTAATTACTGCCAAACAACCTCCCTAACAGGAAAAAAAGCATGGAATTTCAAACAGTTGTTGAAAATAGTTTAAAGATTAAATCAAACCATTTCAGTTCTACTTCTTATCCTCTCTTCTAATCACATTTTTTATTGTCTTTTACATTGTACGATTTAAAACGAAATGAATTTTTTTTTAAACAGTCCTTGTTTAAGCTCCAACTTTTTCTGAAAGAGGGAATGTACCTTGACTGAGAAGCCTCAAAAGTTGTGGAGAATTAGGTCTGTGGCATAAGGATTAGAAAAAAAAAGTTTCTTGAAATGGAAACAGACTGAATAACAGACCTGGCTCTACTTTTGGCAGGGAATACTCCCCCGGGAACAGCACTGGGTAAGGAACAGTAGATGTTCAGTGAGGAAGGGCAGGGCCCTCCAATGCCTAATATCAGAGCGTGGCCTTTGAATGGAGCAAATTTATATTCAAGCCCAAGACACAAGATGTCAAATTTGTGCAAAATAATTGTACCCTGCAGGACATTTTTAACATACATCACCCAAAAACTTGTGAAGAGGAAGAAATATCCAGTAAATAATTAATTGTCACAGAACGCTTTGAAACACTCCAGCATTGGCTTTGTGAAAGCAGTAGTTCACCATCAACCTCCTTACTGTAGCATCTGCATGGTTGTTGTTAATTAAAACCAGGGCAGAAAGTTGCAATCACCCTTTTAATGGCAGAGTTCTCCGTCCGCATTGTTATTGTTAATCAACCTCTGGCACAGAGAAGGACTAACAGTGACAGGAAACTGTGTTACAGATTAAAATGCAAAATACATCACATTTTTGAAAATCAAAAATACACAATAAAAATAAAACATTTTTAATCTCGTTCCTCTTCAGTTCATCCTGTATGCCGAGAGCCACTCTAATGCACCTTCCGTGCTTCACATTGCTCCATTTCTTTCCCAAATCTGTCAAGGAGAAAACCTGTTGGCTCGGTCGGTCAGTCAGTTCACAGATCCAGACTCCAGCATCTGCAGTGTCGTATCTTGCAGATACCACAGACTGTGCCACTCCAGAATTAGCTACAGCGATTTGCAGGATAACACTTTTCCAAGTCGAAAAGCAAGAGGGCCCCACGTACCAACAGACCACAATGGGCAACATTCCCTTCCCATACTTTCTCTGCTCCCAACTCCTCCTCTAACTGCCCTCCACTGCTCCTCTGCCACTCCCCGACTACCCACAGCCCCGTCTACTCTTTCCCGACTGACCCTCACCACCTCCATCTCTCCTTGACCGATCCCTCCAATTGCCTCCTCTCGACTTCAGAGCATTTGCTTTTTGCATTTCTCAAATATTTCAACATTTGATATCTGCTTTACACGGCAAATTTGATCAAAATCTTATCACCATCTTAAATTGCATGACTTTAAAATAATCGCAACACTTCAAATTATAATGTTGATAATCTTATGTTACTATATTGTGATGTAGCAACATACATAGAAAACAATAATACTTATGCTTTGTAGATTTGCTAATTAACTGGTTGAAGTTCTGTATTTGCAGCTATCAATTTTTGTATCATGGTTTCGCATTGTTATATTTTGAAACTTGCTCCTTGATCTACTGAATGACTGGAAGCATTTCTTAATGATCTGAATGTATACGAGCAGGGATCAATAAAGTTCGCCTTCTGTACCTCGGGACTGCAGAATGTCAAAGCCAGAATTTTTCCAAACAGTCCACAAGGATTAGACCGGGCTACCATTTGTAATACTGGTTTAGTTTCTCTCTCTCTCTCCATTCGCACAACCTTAGCTGCTGGGTATTTCCTATAGATGTGCATCCTGACACTTTTGGGGCCCTTTGTTCATTTTAACTGCTCTCATTAACCTTTCAACTAAATAACTCCAATAGCTTATCCTCATCCTATCCGAGGTTCTCCCTTTACCCTATCCATCCATCCCCACCTTTTGCAACTTAAAACTTGCTTTCTCTCTTACCCAGTTCTGACAAGGGGTCTGCAACTTGCAATGTTAACCCGGTTTCTCTTTCCAATGATGCTGCTGACCAACTGAGTGTCTTCAGTATTCTCTGTTTTTGTCTCAGGAAGCCAGCATCTGCAGTTTTCTGGCTTTCATTCAGATTACACCTAGTCTGCCCAGTGTCAACCAATAAAGCAAATTTACACTTTGTTATTTGAAGGGGCGTAACTAATAGACCACAGAACAGTACAGCACAGGAATAGGCACCTCAGCCCACAATGTCTACACTGAACACTATGCCAAATTAAACTAAAATCTCTTCAGCCTGTACATGATCCATGTCCCTCCATATTCATGTGTCTAAGAGCCTCTTAAACATAGTGTATGTTTCCACCACTACCCCTAACAGCCTGCTCAAGACACCTACCAACCTCAATGTAAAAAAACTTTCCCCCTCTCACCCTAAATGTATGTCCTCCAGGATTTGACATTTCTACCCTGGGCAAAAGATTCTGACTGTCTACCCTATCTGTGCTTCTCATAATTTTATAAACTTCTGTCAGGTCTCCCTTCAGACTCCAATGCTCCAGAGAAAATAACCCTAGTTTGTCTAACCTCTCCTTATAGCTCATACCCTCTAATCCAGGCAGCATCCTGGTAAATCTCAACTATACCCTTTCCAAAGCCTCCACATCCTTCCTGTAATGGGTTGACTGGAATTCCAGTAACAAGGAAACTCCAATATAAAAATAAAGAAACTTCTATAAACTACAATCATAATATTATTTCTTGTGTCTATAATTCATTGCGTTTCTTTGGTGATCTCCTGACATCCACAATTACCCGTATCTCAGTTCATACATTTTGATCTTCCCTACCAGCCAAGAAAATTATGAGCTGTCTTCATGCAGCATTCGTTTACTTTGTTGTAATACTTGTGATTTATACCCTATTCTGATACTTGACTCACTTTTTGTATTTCATTATCCAAGAATTCAAATTGGTTGCTGTAATTAAAAAACTGCAGATTTCAAATTAAAGTAAGCCATTATTGTGAGTCCTACTAATCCCTGGGATATTATTTTTAAAATACGCTTTGGACTTATTTGGAGAATTCAAGTAAAGCTGTGTGTTCTCACATCTATTTTTAGGCAAGGGAAACTGGGAAATTTACTTACTGAAGAAGGAGCATCATCCAGGGAACAGTAATGATGCCATTTGATAAGGACAAGCATATCGTCCATGGGGGCAGAAAGTTTAGCAATAACGGGAGAGAGCAGGAAATAGAATCCAAATAGACAGTAATAGTAGAAGGTCAAAATTAGAAATGCACTTTATCTCAATGCCAGAAACATTTGCAGCATCAATGAATTACTTCCCAAATGCAAAAAGTAAACAGCAGGACACTGAGAAGTGCACAGGGGCAGAAAGACAAGGCTCCCGGAAGGATGGAGGTCTGGAACATAGAACAGTACAGCACAGAAACAGACTCCTCAGCCCATGACATCTGTGATGCCAACTTAAACTAATCCCATCTGCCTGTACATGATCTACACCTCTCTGCCTGTTCATGTGCTTATCAAAATGCTTCTTAAACATTGCTGATGTATCTACTTCCAGCACCTCCCCCAGCAGCAAGTTCCAGGCACGTACCACCGCTTTAAAAAAATACTTGCCTCACAAATCTTCTCCAAACATGCCCCCCTCTCACCCCAAACCTATACGCTCTACTATTTGACATTTCCACCCAGTGGAAAAAAAAGACTGACAATCTACCCTATCTACGTCTCCCATAATTTTATATACTTCTATCCAGTTGCCCCTCAACCTCTGACGCTCCAGAGAAAACAATCCAAATTTGTCCAACCTCTCCCTATGGCTAATTCTCTCTAATCCAGGCCAACAACCTTTTGAACCTCTTTTGCACCTTCTCCAAAGTCTCCATATCCTTCCTGTAATGGGGCAACCAGAACTGCACATAATAGCCCAAATGTGGCCTCAGAAGTTTTATAACGCTGCAACATGACTTGCCAACTTTTATACTCAATGCCCTGACCAAAAAACAGCAAGTGTGCCGTATGCCTTCTTTACTACTCTTTCTATCTGCATCGCCACTTTCAGGGAGAGGAGGTGGCTGGAACAGATTGGGATAGGTATTTACGAAATCTATCCACAAACACTCACCAATAACACCATTGACTCTTCAGGATATATGCCCTGGATTTACAAAGCCCCAGCAGTTCTGAGGATTGTAATTCGTCTAAGAAATCTTGGCAATCTATATGTATTAATACTAAGCTGTAAATGATAAAAAGAAGTTGAAAAGACGAACACTTGGTGGACATCAGCCATTTGTTAAATTTTGCAGCGTTGATGGAACAACTAATCCGTAAATTGGACAAAACAAAAATCAGTGCCATTATTCCTGGAAGTATATTCTGCATATTACACGGGGTTATTTTGGAGAGGAAAAGAATTAAGCATGTGGTTAGAAAACCTGAATGTACAGAAGTGTGATGATAATCCAAGAAAAGGAGAAGTCATTATGGCAAGACTCAAAAAGAACATGAGGGGGTGATCGATCTTTGGAGAGTGCTAATGGGCTCAAGGTCAGTCCTGACTGATTTGAACATTTTTAGAAGTGAGGAAACCTGCTTAATGTTAGTCCTGTCAGGGATGCAGTAAATGTAGATACTGTAGCAGCAGAGTATTTTCCAAAGGAGCTAAACGGATCGAGGGAGGCGGCTTTTCTCCCAGACAAGGGTTCAGTGTGGATGAGACAGGGTCTTTTGGAAGAGGATGCCCTTGAGCAAGTTCATCTTAATGGTTTAGAAAACCACTCCAGGTACCAAAACAGCCACTGATATCCTCACTCTTCTGCCTGGAGGCAATGCCAAGGGTGACTGAGTTTAAGACCCTCGAGATCAATCACTCAGAGAATGCGAAGCCATTCTTCCATTGGTGTGACAATCGACCAAAAAAAAACAACACATGGTGGCAATCTACCCAAAAAACTGGATGACAGTGCTGCTCTTTCAAGATTATCATCAAATTGTTTCCCTCTCCCCCCTCTTCATCGAAGAATATTGTGGGAGAAGTAACCTGGACAGCAGAGGCTCGCTCGTCATTGACAATGCTCCTGGACACTGGGTTAATAATAAGAACGTGGCTAACAACTTTCAGGTAGTATTTGTGCCCCCTAACACCACTTGCTACAACCCAAGGACCAGGATGCTATCACTACTTTCAACGCTTAGTATCAGTAGCACCTAATGAGACACGTCACTTCAAGTTAGGCAGCAATGATAAACCCACCTTACAGGAAATTTGGAAGTGGTACGACAGCAGGCAAGCAACAGATTGCATGCAACAACGAATGGTGGACAAGGGACTTATAGTTGGTGTGTCTGCCTAACTCCCATTGAATGACAAACCAATAAAATCTCCAAGTCATTGTCTAGTTGACAAATGAGGCTGGGTTTGATGAAGTGGAGCAGATGAAAAGATACAGGAATCACATGGCGAAGAGCTTGTCAAAGCCTGAATGACAGAAGCCACAGAAGATCTTTCTGTCATTCAATTGGCATAGTGCCACCAAATCAACCCAATGGATTTTCAGAGGCGTTCTGCAATGAGCATCTTTAAAGGCAAAAACTCCAACACCAAGTGCAACACAAATTGTTGCCACTTGATGGAAAATGCCACGCATTGCTATAAGGAGCTTTATCAGACAAAGGGAACCATCGAGATGTCCGTTAACACCTTTATTGCCGGGTTACTGATGAAGGAGACTTAGTCACAGGAAAAGCCCTCACCATCAACACTACAAATTCTTTTGAGGTCAGATTCATCAGCACCACAATGCAAACATCAGGGACAACTTCGCCTTTGATCTCCCCAACAGCACTTCAAAACCACCATTATCATTTACATACAAATGGTATGAATTAGGAGCAGAGGTAAGTCCCTCCAACTTGTCAATAACATCATGGCCAATCTAACCGCAACCTCAACTTTGCAACCCCACTTACTTGCAGTAAACTGTCACCCTCTTCCTTGTGAAAACTCTTCCTCATATAGGTTTTTGCTTCCACTAGCCCATGAAGAAGAGCTTCAAAGACTCAAGAGCCTCAGAGAGACAAATCCGCCCTTGTCATAAATGGACAACCCCGTTATTTTGAAACAGTGATTCCTGCTTCTAGATTCTCCCACACAAGGAAACATCCCCTCCACAACCATACTGTCGTCCACTCAGGATTTTGTATGTTTCATTTGGTGAGTACCCTGAAAAGCTACATGGTTTTATTACCCAAGTTGAGATTTAATTGTTAATAAGACAATATTTTATTTCTTCATATATCTGCATTGATGTATATTTAAGCATTTAGGAATTGCCAAACTCTGGAATTCAACCGGTTTTTACATTGAAACTAATGGGGAAATGCTTTAATTGGTTTTCACCCAATTGAACACTTAGCCAAGCACAGCCCTTCGGTAAATCAAGGAATACCTCATTTTCCTAGCTGAGGCACAGAACATAAGAGAAGGGAGGGCATAATCAAACTATAAAAAATAGGATCACATAAGATATAGCACAGAAACAGCCCATTCAGCTCCACCAGACTATACCAGAATTGAAACACCATTTGAATCATCTGATCTATAGTCGAGCAGCATAACCCTCAGTTCCACTCTCCCTCATTTCTCCAGACTATCTACTTTAATCACTCCCCATGGCAGTGAATTCCACATTTTCACCACTCTTTGATAAAGTTTCTCCTGAATTTTCCACTGGACATCATGGTGGCCATCTTATACTGGCGACGCTCTTCCCTCCAAACATTTTCTTTGCATACGCTCCAGCAAGTCCTTCATAATTTTTTTTAAAAGGCTTTATTAGGTTATATCAACTTTTAAATTTCTTTTCTGAAGAGAAAGGAGACCCAGTCTGTTTATCCTCTCCTAGTGTGCATACCCTCAGCTTTCCTTATATATTTCCACATCCTCTCCAGAGCCTCCCTGTCCCTTTTTATAAAATGGCAACTAGAACAGTACGAAGTGCACTTAATGTGATTTAACCAAGGTTCAATACAGGTTTAGCATCACCTCTCTTCAATTCAGTTGCTCTAGAAATAAGCCTTGGTGCTTTGTTTTTTTCCCCCCTCCTAACCTTGGGCACCTTTTAGGTGATTGGTGCATTTGTACTTCAAGATTCCTTTGTTCCTCTATCCCACACAGACTCACACCTTCCAAGTAATGTGACCTCCCTATTATTCCCCTAAAATGTACCACATCGCATTTGTATTGAACCTTATCTGCCAATTATTTGTCCATTCTGGAGCTTATTAATGGCAAAGTATAATTTGCTCCCGTTCTCTTTAATGGACTCTGCATTCTCTGACATTCGTTTGTTTATTTTGGGGTGCCTTATTGACTGTCTTTTGGAAATCCAGATGAACCACATCTATCACATTGCCCGCTCTCATTATCTCAACAAAAAAAATCAATTTGGTCAAACTAGATTTTCCTTTTTGAAACCCATACGAGTATTCATTTTTATGCTTTTCATTTCCAGATGTTCTGTTAGTCCCTCCTTTTGTGGAGATCCAATTATTTTTCTAGTTTTGATATTCCCCTGACTGCTCTATAATTCACTGAATATTCCATCTCCTTTGTAAATATAATTATGTTAGTGATCTGCCAGTCCTCTTACACGACTCCTTTTCTCAAACAAATGTGTCATAATGCCTCTGATAGCACTTCCTAAGATTCTTTAAAATGAAATTCAGCTGGAAGGAATTTTACCCTTTGAGTTTCAGTAGCTCATGTAATACATCACTTTTCTTTATTCAAATGTACCCATCACTCCTCAAACGTCCACCCATTCTATCTCCCTGGTTGGTACCAAAACAATGATTCAATATTTCTGTAATCTTCCTATCATTGCCTGTGATATTGTCCTGCCTATCCCTTAATATCCCTATTGCCATTCCACGTTTTTTTCTTTGATGTGTCTGTAAAACGCTTAACTATTTTATTTTATAATTTAGTTTTAGGATTCCTCTGTGCCTTCCTAATCCCTTCATATTCTCTTAAACACTCCTCTGGTGTCCATATACTAAACTGGTGCCTCTTTCCTTACTCTCTACTGTTACCTTATGTCTTTTTTCATGCATGGAGTCTCACGAGTACTTAATTTTCCTCATTCCTTTTAGGGGATGTTTTCACACACACCGTTGAACAACACGTTTTCCATTGTTGTTCCACATCGCTGTTTGTCAATACTATTGCCATTTTGTTGTTTCAAGTTCCATTCTCAGTCCCTCAAAAAAGAAATTAGCTTTTTTCTAATCTATTGACTTGATTTTCACCATATCTTTCTCCATTATCACATTAAAGTTTGTAATCTTTACACTGTATTTCACACATGGAGATGTGTGAAATTCAATGTAGGAACTACACATACAATGTACCAGCTCATTCCCTTCTTCCCTTTCTCTGCCTCTTCAATCCAATTAACATCAGCATATAATAATCATCATAGGTCAACTCAAGTTTCTGCACGACTCATTTCATTGTCAGTGTTTTTCTTCCTCTTACTCTGTCACTAGTGGATGCCCTGTAGACTATGACAATGTGCCTGATCCCTCTTCCCCTGTGCCAGATTTCTGAACGGTCCGTGAACACTAACTCGTTATTCCTCTTTTGCACTATCTTTGTATCTCAGACTAATTTTTATTTCCACTAAGCTGCTGCAAAACAAATTTCACGACATACGTCAGTGATAATAAACCCGATTCTGATCCATTACTTTATTACCTCTAATCACAGATTTTATTTTTGCCCTCAGTATACTTTTCTCCTACCGACCTTATGTTATCCTGAATGAGCATTCACCTCTTTTCATTCCCTTCTAAGCACATTAGACCCTGCAAACAATTCTGTGGCCATCAGTAATCCCCACTACATTCATTGTAAAAAAAAATGAATATGTAATTATACATCATGTTCACCAATACACACTGCCACATATTTATAATATATAAACACTGAGCACGTCCTAAAAGTGCTGTCTTTGAAACATAGTATATTATTTATCATGACACACAAATCTTTATCCAAAAGTCAACTTTGCAAAGAAAACCATACAAGAATGCATTACAAAGACAAATTGGCAGATTCAAATTTAATCAAAATTCTTCATTATGTATGCAGGAAATGATAAGACAAAAAAAATAATTTCAACATGTTTGGAAATACATTGTTCTGCAAAGGGCAATCCACCATGCAAATGTTCTTGCTGTAAAGGCCGATTTGAGGTGTGCTTTTTAAATGCAGTTTTAAAGATTGGCACAACCAAATTGCAACTGGCAACTCAGACACTCAGCACCATCAAGATTGGACTGTAAATGTAAATTATGGGTCTTCAGGGTAAATTCCCAACTGAATGCTGAGATGCATTCTGAGGTGATCCAAAAAACTTTATTTCTGCAGTAAGACTGTAACATAGCACGTGCAAGCTCCTGTATTCTGGTGGCAGTTTCTGATACATCACAAAAAGCTGCAGGATGTGTTGGGCAAGACATGAAGTTAAAGAATCACAACTTTTGAGGCCAAAATTTACACAACACTTTAGTAAAATTTCTAAAATGGCCAGTTACCAAGGAAATGAGCTCTTTAAAAAGCCAACTACTGTTCCAAATAGTTATTACCACCTTTTGTATGAACACAACAAACATTCAAATAACCAGCATACATATAAACTTTGCCATGAAATAAACTGGGATGCAGAAATACAACAAGGCAATTGAATTCGAGGCACTTCTTGCAGCCAGTATTGAAATTCTCACAAAAGTCACAAAAATGTGCCCAATACAAGACAAGTCAATGAAACTTAGAGTTAAACACATTCAAGGATAGTGGGTGCCAGACAGATTTGGTTTCTTTATGCAAAAATGGACCATCCAAAATGTTATGGCAGTCACATCAACAATACATGAGAAAACATGTTGTATAAAAGCCTCAAGCTACCTCTATGCCACAAAATAAGGACCAGAAAACAAAATAATTCAAGGAAGGCTCATTTTAGTAATAACATTCAAGAAATGAACAACAAACTCAAAATAGAAATGACAGGGGATTTCAAATCGTCAGACACAAGCTAGGAATGACTGCATCACCTAGTCAATACAAGAATAGAACTGATCTTGTCAATGCAATGCACGATTGCTTCAGGATGTCCACAGGCTGCAACGTTCTTCTGAATTTTGTTCAGAAAGTTTAGAGGAGAGTTAACGAAAATTAAGAGGATACACTTAATAAAATACAATGGGTGCTCTCTTTAGAATGAATCATTCAATAAATTACAATGTATGAAATAATTAGTGTTGTACAAAAATTTAAGTGCAGAAAGAACAAAGTAGTATCTGAGTCAAGGGGAAAAACAGCTCAAACGTTGATGGGGAAAAAGAGGAGTTTGTCACATGTGGAGGGGACAAAATGATAGCTCAAACGACACTTTCTACAAATTAATCAGTCTTATTGAAACGCTGACAGCTTTTACTTCTGGAAACCACTAATATATCATTAGTTTAAAGTAAACCACGAATGTGGAAGCGACCAATCAAAATTGAACATTCTTTCAATCGTCATTGCATTATGGATTTCACTATACAGGTTGTAAAAATACTGCCACTAAGATGGCCAATGAACGTTAGCCTTTGTCAGCAACACCCACATCCCATGCATTTTTTTTAAGTGGAGTAGCATTAAGTTTTGCGATAATTATCAAGTAAAAATATTGGTGTGCACTAACGTTGAAAGGATCTCAATTCCAACAACAGGCACAATGTTCCACCTTTGTACCGCTTGCACAATTTTGACTGATAAGTGTGGAGAGATTCCTACCGGGTGAATTATTATTGCTGAGAAATACAGCACTAAATAGCCAAAGATATTTCCTTTCCCACTCCTGGCCAGATTGTCTTTTTTTTGGCATTCCCTCCCCGCTTGCTTTACTGGCGTTAATACCATGGAAGTTCCTCCACCCCAGCAATGCAATGATCCCCCACTATTCACTCCCTGTGACCGGGGATAATCACCCAGAACGTGGGCCCCGTCTTTATACACGGGCTGCTGGCAGTCTGACTTCACTGAAGGTTTGGCGTGCTGCTGTTTCTACAGATGTCTTTGCCCACGTTGCGAGTTAACGCAGCCCATGTGGATGTTACGTGCACAAGTTATCTGCTGAAGCTCCGCTACTGGTCGCAATCTCACAATGCACGAGGTTTATTTGTTTGCATTCAACGTTTTATCCAGTGCTGCCGAGTCCTTGGAACCGCTGCACGATTTATAGAACGCCCTTTGCAACGCCCAGAATGTGACCCACACATCAACTCCCGCTGCTTTACAATCACTTCCAGTACTTTGTTTTCATTACTTGCACCAAGTTTTCCTCCCCATTCGTGATTTTTTTTATTGCATTTAAAGCTCACGTGCACCCACCCAGAAAAAATAATGCAAGAGTGAAACTGCAGCTTCCAGTTTAAGCTCAGGAGCCGCTCCCGCCGCTTTCTGCTACGGAAGAAATCGGGGACAGACTCACCCGTTCGGTTCCTGTTTACCAGCCGCTTTCCAAAGGCAGGACAAGGGAACCCGGAAGCGATCGGTTTATTGCAAGACAGACACGTGTTTCGCCAGTCTAGAGTTAGAGCGGTGAGCTGCTGCCTTGAATCGGCGTCCCCATCCCACAGTAGGGCTGCACTGGGAGAGGGGCAGCAACGGTGTGCAGGTAGATGGGGCAATGTTAATAGGACAGATCTCCCTTTCCAAGAGTCTATTTTATTCATAATTATTACACCAAATACATTCGGGACATATCATTATCCACATTTATTGAGCTATACAATTTAATACAGTTTTTTGAATTGCTTGGTGCAATAAGTGTGGATATTCTGCAAGCATTTAGCAGGCAATTTTTTCATAACTTTTAAGTTATGAAATCCAATCCATGAATAGCTTAACTCGAGCCTACCAGACAGCCTGGACCCTTTGCAATTCGCCTATCAGCGAAACAGGTCTACAGCGGATGCCATCTCCCTGGCCCTACACTCGGCTCTGGAGCATCTGGACAGTAAAGACACCGACGTTAGACTATTGTTTATTGACTACAGCTCTGCCTTCAATGCAATAATTCCAAGCAAGCTTGTCACCAAACTCCGAGACCTAGGATTCAACACCCCCCTCTGTAACTAGGTCCTTGACTTTCTAACAAACAGATCGCACTCAGTGAGGACAGGCAGCAATACCTCCGGCACGATTATTCTCAACACTGGTGCCCCACAAGGCTGCATCCTCAGTCCTCAACTCTACTCCCTATACACTCATGACTGTGTGGCCAGATTCTGCTCTAACTCCATCTACAGGTTTGCAGATGATACCACCGTTGTAGGCCATATCTCAAACGGCAATGAGTTGGAGTACAGGAAGGAGACAGAGAGCTTAGTGGAATGGTGTCATGACAACAACCTTTCCCTCAATGTCCACAAAACTAAAGAGCTGGTCATTGACTTCAGGAAAGGGGGCAATGTACACGCACCTGTCTACATCAATGGTGCTGAGGTCAAGAGGGTTGAGAGCTTCAAGTTCCTGGGAGTGAACATCACCAACAGCCTGTCCTGGGCATCTACATGATTTGACACGGCCAAGGCGGCTCACCAGCGCCTCTACTTCCTCAGGAGGCTAAAGAAATTTGTTTTGTCCCCTTTGACTCTCACCAACTTTTACCGATGCACCATAGAAAGCATCCTATCTGGATGAATCATGTATTGGTACAGCATCTGCTCTGCCCAGGACTGCAAGAAGCTGTAGAGAGTTGTGGACACAGCCCAGTGCATCACAGACTCCAGCCTCCCCTCCTTGGACTCTGTCTTTACCTCTCATTGTCTTGGTGAAGCAGCCAGCATAATCAAAGACCCCACCCACCCGGGACATTCTCTCCTCTTCCATCAGGTAGAAGATACAGGTGCCTGAGGGCACGTACCACCAGACTTAAGGACAGCTTCTACCCCACTGTGATAAGACTATTGAACGGTTCCCTCTTACAATGAGATGGACTATGACCTCACGATCTACCTTGTTGTGACCTCGCACCTTATTGAACTGCACTTTCTCTGTAGCTGTGACACTTTACTCTGTACTGTTACTGTTCTTACTTGTCCTACATCAATGCACTTTGTACTAACTCAATGTAACTGCACTGTGTAATGAATTGACCTGTACGGTCAGTTTTTAAGACAAGCTTTTCACTGTACCTCAGTACAAGTGACAATAATAAACCAATACCTTACGAGAAACTATTTGGCTTAGAGTGGCTTTGCTGGAACTCTGCAAGAGCTCTCCAGTTGGTTTTGATTTATTACTATCCCATGTTCCCAGACAGTGTAAAGCTTGTTGGCATGCCATCCAGTCACAAGTAAGATATTTTTATTAGTCATATGTACATCAAAACACAGTGAAATGCATCTTTTGCGTAGAGTGTTCTGGGGGCAGCCCACAAGTGTTGCCACACTTCCAGCACCAACATAGCATGCCAACAACTTCCTAACCTGTACGTCTTTAGAATGTGGGAGGAAACCAGAGCACCCAGAGGAAACCCACGCAGGCACGGGGAGAATATACAAACTCCTTACAGACAGTGACTGGAATTGAACCCAGGTTGCTGGTGCTGTAATAGCGTTATGCTAACTGCTGCACTACTGTTTAAAAAGGGAAAGAGAACGCATGAATATAGTGTTGTGGCTACAGAGAAAGTGCAGTGTAGGTCAACAAATAAAGTGTAAGGGCCACAAATGAGGTAGATTGGGAGATCAAGAGGTCACCTTTAACGTGCGAGAGATCCGTTCAAGAGTCTGATAACAGCGGGAAAGAAGTTGTCTTCAAGTCTGGTGGTGTGTGCTTTCAAGCTTTTGTACCTTCTGCCCGACAGGAGAGGGGAACAAGAGAATGACTGGGGTGGAAGGGGTCCGACTATGTTGGCTGCTTTCCCCGAGGCAGCAGGAAGTGTAGATGGAGTCAGTGGAGGGAAGGCTGGTTTGTGATGGACTGGGCCGAGTTCACAACTCTAATTTCTTGCAGTCACAGGCAGAGCAGTTGCCAGACCAAACTGTGACCCATCCAGACAGGATGCTTTCAATGGTGCGTCTGTAAACCCTGGTGACAGTCACTCCCAGTATTGACTATTTTTCAAGAATGTAATTTGGTTTGGAAAGGTAATCTGTAGTCAGCTTTTGAGGCAGCACATTCCAGAATAGAAACACTTACTCGAGAGGTCTCATCGTCAGTGCGATCAAAATCATTCCTCACTGTCCTTGGTGTCCAGGGATTCTGGAAGTTTCTACAGAGAGAGCAATTCAGTTCAGAAATGAAAGATCATCGAGCTGCCGAGATGGGTTGGGAGCACTCCGACCCTCACATCAGGTTATGATCATGTGGTCCAGGGTGAATTGTCAGCTGTCCGCCCCCCCCCCCCCCACCATGCATCTTTGGCATCGTTACTTCAATTGGGTTAGTTAGTAGTTGTCCATCTACAGTGGCCAGGCCGGTAGAGCTATTGCCTCACAGCTCCAGTGATCTGGGTTCAAGCCTGACCTCGGGTGCTGTCTGTTTTGGGTTGACACATACTCCCTGTAACCATGCAAGTTTCCCCCCAGGTGGTCCAGTTTCCTCTCATGTCCCAGTGATGTGTGGGTTGTTACATGAATTGACCACTGTAAATTGCCCCTAGTGGGTAGAACTGCTATGTTATACACTTAAGGAAAGACTGAACAATGCTGAAGCTGCCAGAAGACTGTTAGGGTCCTTTAAAAATACAGATCAGTGGGTGCGACATAAAGAAAATATTTCCTGTTGTGGAGCAAATCGGAAGTTGGGTCCATAAAGGTAAGGTACTCATCAGTAAATCAGGAATAAAAACAGAAGTTTTTAATTCTGGCCCTATTTTCTGGAGTGATCAGAAAACCATTGCAGAGCAGAAAAGCAAACTGCTGCAAGAACTCAGCAGGTCGAACAGCATTCATGGAGACAAAAGGGATGGTCAACGTTTCAGGTTGGGACCCTGCATCAGGACTGAGTGTGTAGAGGGAAGATAGCCAGTATATAGAAGTGAGAGCGAGGGGTGAGACAGGGGCTGGTAGGTGACAGATGGACCCAGATAAGGGAAGGATCATTGGAAAATGGAAGCAGGTGAGGGAGAATAATGAGTGTAGGTGCTCTGTAAAATGATTGCCTAGTCTGCTCACGACCTTGCCAATGTAGAGGAGGTCACATCAAGAGCACTGAATGCTGTAGACCAGGTTGGAAGAAGTGCATGTGAATCTCTGCCTCACCTAGAAAGGCTGTTTAGATCCCTGGATGGTGGCGAGGGAGGTGGTGTAGGGACAAGTTGTAGGGAAAAGTGCGGGGAGACAGAGAGGGGTTGGTGGTAAGGAAATCACGAAGAGTGGTCCCTGTGGAAAGCAGGAAGAGGGGGAGAGCAGAAGATGTGGCTGGTGGAGGGATCCATTTGGAGCTGACAGAAGCAGTGAAGGATGATGTGCTCTGCAGAGGCGAGTGGGGAGAAAGATGGTGAGCGGGTGAATTTGAGGGCAAGGTGGAAGTTGGTGGCAGAAGTGATAAATTGACGGGTTTTGCACAAGTGCGGGAAGCAGTGGAAATGCGGTCAACGTAGCAGAGAAAAAGTTGGGAAGAGGTGCCAGAGTAGGTTTGAAACAAGGACAAGTAGAGAGGGTGATGAAGTAGAGAGGGTGATGAAGTAGAGAGGGTGATGAAGTAGAGAGAGTGACAAGTAGAGAGGGTGATGAAAGCAGAGTTTGGCAAACTTGCCTTCATCAGTCCGTGCACTGAGTACAGGACTTGGGATGTCATGTTGCAACAGTATAAGTCATTGGTGAGACCACACTTGGAGCATTGTACCATAGAACAATACAGCACAATACAGCCCCTTTGGCCCACCAAGTTGTGCCAACCTTCAAACCACTCCTAAGACTACCTAACTCCTTCCTCCCACATATCCCTCTATCTTAAATTCCTCCATATGCTTATCTAACAATCTCTTGAACTTGACCAACGTATCAGCCTTCACCACCATCCCAAGCAGCATATTCCATGAACCAACCACTATCTGGGGAAGAAACCTCCCTCCGACGTCTCCTTTGAACATCCCACCCATTACCTTAAAGCCATGCCCTCTTGTATTGAGCATTGGTGCCCTGGGAAAGAGGTGCTGGCTGTCCACTCTATCTATTCCTCTTAATATTTTGTGCACCTCTATCATGTCTCCCCTCATCCTCCTTCTCTCCAATGAGTAAAGCCCTAGCTCCTTCAGTCTCTCCTCATAATCCATACTCTAATCCAGGCAGCATCCTGGTAAATCTCCTCTGCACCCTTTCCAATGCCTCCACATCCTTCCTATAATGAGGCGACCAGAACTGGACACAGCACTCTAAGTGTGGTCTAACCAGAGTTTTGTAAAGCTGCATCATCACTTCGCAGCTCAAACTCTATCCCACAATTTATGAAAGCTAACATCCCGTAAACTTTCTTAACTACCCTATCTACCTGTGTGGCAACTTTCAGTGATCTATGGATATAAACCCCCAGATCCCTCTGCTCCTCCACACTGCCCAGAATCCTGCCATTTACTTTGTATTCCGCCTTGGAGTTTGTCCTTCTAAATTGTACCACCTCACACTTCTCCAGATTGAACTCCATCTGCCACTTGTCAGCCCAGCTTCGCATCCTATTAATATCCCACTGTAAGCTTCAACAGCCCTCCACACTATCCACAACACCACCGATCTTTGTCTCATCTCCAAACTTGCTAACCCACCCTTCCACCCCCTCATCCAAGTCATTAATAAATATCACAAAAAGTAAAGGTCCCAGAACCGATCCCTGTGGGACACCACTAGTCACAGTCCTCCAATCCGAATGAACTCCCTCCACCACAACCCTCTGCTTTTTACAGGCAAGCCAATTCTGAATCCACATAGCCAGGCCTCCCTGGATCCATTGGCCTCTGACCTGAAGAAGCCTACCATGCAGAACCTTGTCAAATGCCTTTCTAAAATCCATGTAGACAACATCTACTGCACTACCCTCAACCTTCCTGGTCACCTCCTCAAAGAACCCTACAGGCTAGTGAGGCAAGATCTTCCCTTCACAAATCAATGCTGGCTGTTCCTAATCAGTCCATGATTCTCTAAATGTTCATAGATCCTGAGCAGCTCTAGTCACCCCAGCTAACAGGAAGGACGTCATTAAGCTGGAAAAGGTGCAGAAAAGGATTCACGAGGATTTTACCAGGACTGGAGGGCTTGATTTACAAGGAAAAGCTGGAACATTTTTCCCCCTGGAGCATAGGAGCCTGAGGGGTGATATTAGAGGTATTTAAAATCAAGAGGGGCATTAATATGGTGGATGGCCAGTCTTTTTCCTCAGGTAGGGAAGTCTAAAACCACAGGACATAGACTTAAGGTGAGAAGGTAAAGATTTAGGAAGAACTTTAGGGGCAATGTTTTCCCCACACAGGACAGTGGTGGGTATATGGAATGAGCTGCCAGAGGAAGCTGTAGAAGCGGGTACAATTGCAGCATTTAAAAGACATTTAGACAGCTATGTGGATAGATTAAAAGAGGTTTAGAGGGATATGGGCCAAATGGGACTAGCTCGGATGGACATCTTGGTCAGCATGGACCACTTGGATCGAAGGGCCTGTATCTGTGCTGTGTAACCCCATGACTATTCCACATAGCCAACAAAAGGACAATCGTAGACGGGGCCCATGGCTACACACTTGACTTAAAAAGTGGGAGGAATCAAAACAGAATTTGCTGAGGCTAAGAACAAGTTCTGCCAATCTGATGAGAGTGTTGGAGGAGAGGAACTGGTTGGGTCTTTGTTCCAAGAAGTTAGGTTACAAGGTGATCAAGGTGACATCAGCAGTTAGTGTGCGGGCAGTTTAAAAAGAAAACCACCATATCCAGCGGGCAGTGTTTGGAGCGGGCAGCTGAGTGAGAGGGAGCAGAGTGGTTGGGCTTTGGCGTAAAGGGGTGAGGCGGGTGAGTAGCTGGTAAGTAAAGGTAACGTTTACCTTTATTATAACTTTTAAGTAGACTACAGCTAGGTAGGGAAAAAATAGTTTCAGATGAAGGACATGGCGATATGCTGCAGCTGCATGATGTGGGAACTAGTGGACCCTGCTGTAGTGTATGGTGACCACTTCTGCAGTAAGTGCTGGAGGAACTTCTGCTCACAATTGATGAGCTGGAGTCGCAGCTTCGAACACTGGAGCATCAGGGAGGGAGAGAGTTATGTAGATGCTGTGCATCGGGACGCAGTCACCCCCCCCCCCCCCCCTTAGAGCAGGTACTTCAAGGGTCCGGGAAGTGGATAGAAGGGTGACTGTCAGGGGAGAGAAAAAGTAAAAGAAAGGGAACAGGCAGATAGAGCAGAGGACCCCGGAGGCTGTTCCCCTCAGTACCAGGTTTTCTGCTTTGGAAGCTGCTGGGGGGGATGACCTGCAGGGATCAAGCAGCAGTAGCCAGGTCTCTGGCACTGGGACTGGTCCTGCTGCTCAGAAGGGAAGGGAGGAGAAGAGGAAGGCAGTAGTGATAGGGGACTCGATAGTCAGGGAGACAGATAGGAGGTTCTGTTGAAGTGAGCATGAATCCCGGATGGTAGGTTGCCTCCCAGGTGCCAGGGTCTGGGATGTCTCTGATCAGGTCCATAGTATCCTTGAGCAGGAGGGAGAACAGCCAGAAGTTGTGGTTCATGTTGGTACCAACGACATAGGTAGGAAGAGGGATGAGGTCCTGAAAAGTGAGTTTAGGGAGCTAGGCAGAAGGCTGAAGAACAGGACCTCAAGGGTAGCAATCTCAGGATGGCTGCCAGTGCCATGTGATAGCGAAGGTAAGAATAGGAGGAGATGGCAGATGAATGCGTGGCTGAGGAGTTGGTGCAGGAGGGGAGGTTTTAGATTTGTGGATCATTGGGATCTCTTCTGGGGAAGGTGGGACCTGTACAGAGAGGACGGGTTACACCTGAACCGGAGGGGGGCTAATATCCTTGCAGGCAGGTTTGCTTGGGCGGTTTGGGAGGGTTTAAACTAGTTTGTGAGGGGGATGGGAACCAGAGGGGTAGGTCAGAGGAAGAAGTGGATGTGGTAAAGTCAGATTTAACATGTAGAGAGGCAATGAGGAAGGAGAAGCAAAGTACAGGGCATAGAAGTAGAAAGGTGGATGGGCTAAAGTGCATTTACTTAAATGCAAGAAGTATCAGGAAAAAAGAGTGATGAACTGGAGAGCTTGGATAAGCACATGGGACTATGATATTGTGGCTCTTGCAGAGACTTGGCTGTCACCAGGGCAGGAATGGATATTGAATATTCCTGGATTTCAGTGTTTTAAAAGGGATAGGGAGAGGGGCAGAAGAGGAGGAGGGGTGGCAATACTGGTAAGGGATACTGTTACAGCTGCAGAAAGGGTGGATAATGTAGAAGGATCCTCTCTAGAGTCAGTATGGGTGGAAGTTAGGAACAAGAAAGGAGCAGTTACTCTACTGGGAGTATTCTATAGGCGCCCCGGTAGCAGCAAGGATACTGAGGAGCAGATTGGGAGGCAGGTTTTGGAAAGGTGCAAGAACAACAGGGTTGTTATCATGGGAGACTTCAACTTCCCAAATATTGACTGGCACCTGCTTAGTGCCAAAGGTGTAGACAGGGCTGAGTTTCTTAAGTGCGTACAGGACGGATTCCTGTCACAGTATGTTGACAGGCCGACTAGAGGGAATGCCATATTAGATAATGAACCAGGTCAGGTGACAGATCTCTCGGTGGGTGAGCATTTGGGGGACAGTGACCACCACTTCCTAACCTTTCGCATTGTCATGGACAAGGATAGGAGCAGAGGGGACAGGAAGATATTTAATTTGAGAAGGGCAAATTATGAAGCTATAAGGCTAGAACATGCGAGAGTGAATTGGGACGACATTTTTGAAGGGAAATCTACTATGGGGATGTGGTCATTGTTCAGGGATCTCTTGCAGGATGTTAGGGACAAATTTGGCCCGGTGAGGTAGAGAAAGAATGGCAGGGTGAAGGAACCATTGGTGACAGGAGAGGTGGAACAACTAATTAGGAGGAAGAAGGCAGCATACATAAGGCGTAGGCAGCAAGGATCAGAAAGGACTCAGGAGGAATATAGGGTAGCAAGGAAGAAGGGGCTGAGGAGAGCAAGAAGGGAACATGAAAAGGCCTTGGCGAGTAGGGTTAAGGAAAATCCCAAGGCTTTTTTCACATACGTGAAGAACAGAAGGATGACGAGAGTGAAGGTAGGACCGAGTAGAGACAAAGGTGGGAGGATGTGCCTGGAAGCTGTGGAAGTGGTGAGGTCCTCAATGAATACTTCTCTTCAGTATTCACCAAGGGGAGGGGCCTTGATGACACAGAGGACAGTGTTGGTAAGGTTAATGTTCCAGAGCATGTAGATATTAAGAGAGAGGATGTGTTCGAGCTGTTAGAAAATATTAGGACAGGTAAGTCCCCAGGGCCTGACAGAAATTGTGGCTGCTCCACAAGGCGAGGGAGGAGATTGCTGAACCATTGGCTAGGATCTTTGAGTCCTCGTTGTCCACGGGAATGGTACCGGAGGATTGGAGGGTGGCAAATGTTGTCCCCTTATTCAAAAGAGGAAGTAGGGATAGTCCAGGGAATTACAAACCAGTGAGCCTTACGTCTGTGGTGGGCAAGCTGTTGGAAAGGATTCTTAGAGATAGGATCTATAAGCATTTACAGAATCATGGACTGATTAGGGACAGCCAGCATGGATTTGTGAAGGGAAGATCATGTCTCAAGCCTGATAGGATTCTTTGAGGTTACCAGGAAGATTGATGAGGGTAGTGCAGTAGATGTGGTCTACATGGATTTTAGTAAGGCGTTTGACAAGGTTCCACATGGTAGGCTTCTTCAGAAGGTCAGAGGGCATGGGATCCAGGGACGCTTGGGTGAGTGGATTCAGAATTGACTTGCCTGTAGAAAGCAGAAGGTTGTGGTGGAGGGAGTTCATTCAGATTGGAGGGCTGTGACTGGTGGTGTCCCACAAGGGTCGGTTCTGGGACCTCTACTTTTTGTGATATTTATTAACGACTTAGATGAGGGAGTGGAAGGTTGCGTTAGTAAGTTTGCAGATGACACAAAGGTCGGAGGCGTTGTAGATAGTGTGGAGGACTATAGGAGATTGCAGAGGGATATTGATAGGATGCAGAGCTGGGCTGAGAAGTGGCAGATGGAGTTCAATCCAGAGAAGTGCGAGGTGATACATTTTGGAAGGACAAACTCCAAAGCGGAGTGCAAGGTTAACGGCAGGATTCTGGGTAGTGTGAAGGAGCAGAGGGATCTGGGGGTTCATATCCACAGATCACTGAAAGTTGCCTCGCAGGTGGATAGGCTGGTTAAGCAAGCTTATGGGATGTTAGCTTTCATAAATTGTGGGATCAAGTTTAAGAGCTGTGAGGTAATGATGCAGCTCTACAAAACTCTGGTTAGACCACACTTAGTACTGTGTCCAGTTCTGGTCGCCTCATTATAGGAAGGATTTGGAGGCATTGGAAAGGGTGCAGAGGTGATTTACCAGGATGCTGTCTGGATTAGAGTATGGATTATGAGGAGAGACTAAAGGAGCTAGGGCTGTACTCATTGGAGAGAAGGAGGATGAGGGGAGACATGATAGAGGTGTACAAAATATTAAGAGGAATAGATAGAGTAGACAGCCAGTGCCTCTTTCCCAGAGCACCAATGCTCAATACAAGAGGACATGGCTTTAAAGTAATGGGTGGGAGGTTCAAGGGAGATATCAGAGGGAGGTTTTTCACCCAGAGAGTGGTTGGTGCATGGAATGCTCTGCCTGGGATGGTGGTGGAGGCAGGTACGTTGGTCAAGTTCAAGAGATTGTTAGATAAGCATATGGAGGAATTTAAAATAGGGGGGATATGTGGGAGGAAGGGGTTAGATAGTCTTAAGTGAGGTTTAAAGGTCGGCACAACATGGTGGGCCGAAGGTCCTGTATTGTGCTGTACTGTTCTATGGTTCTAAGGCTGAGAACTGAATATTCCAGGGTTGACTCGTTGGAAGATAGGCAGAAGAGAGAAAAAGAGGTGGGGTAGCTCTGTAATTAAAGGACTAGATCAGTGCAATAGCGAGGAATGATCTTGGCTTGGAAGACTGAGATGTAGAATCTATATGGGGGAGGTGAAAGGTAGAAAGGAAAAGAAGGGAGGAGTCTAAAGGCCCCCTAACTGATGCAGAGTATAAATCTGGAGACAATGAACCTTAAAGGAAGGTATGGGCGTCTTTAACCTTTGTATGGATTAGATAAATCAAATAAGCAAAGGTGGCCTTGAAGAACAGTTCATAGAGTATTTGGAACAGCTTCTTAGAAATGGAGGCTATGGAACCATCCAGGTTAACAGGCTATACAGGATCTGGTCATGTGTAATGAGTCATAACAGATTCTCTGGGCCTCCAATCTGAGAGTGAAGAACTTAGGACTGGAACTGATGTCATAAATTTAAAGCCAATTACAAGGGTTAGAAGGCAGAAATGGCTAAAATGGACCAGCAACGTAGATAGGTAACCTAATAGATAAGCAGTGGTAGACAGTTAATATTAATTAATACATTTTTCTTTGAGATGTAAAGACTCCATGAGAGGAATGATCACTGACTAATCAAGTCAAGGATGGTATCAGATTGGTTAAAAGGATAAATGTTGTGGATATGTGTGGTAGGTTAGATTAATTGGAACACACTCCTTGTAACCACATTGGTTTCCTGGATGCTCCAGTTTCCTCCCACATCCTAAAGACACGCTGGTTGATATGTTACTTAGCCACTGTAAATTACCCCTGGTGGTGGTTGGTGAGGAGTTGAAGAGCATTTGAGAGAGAATAGGTTATAGGGAAATAAGTAGAGGAATGGGAATGATGGAATTGTTCTGGAGAGGCAGAGTGGACTTGAAGGACCAAATAGCTTCTATGTCATAAGGAAATAAAAGCTACGAGAGAATGGTGTTCAGGATTCAGGAGTTAATGGAATTATGTGAACATACTAGGCATCAATTCAAATGAGAACCAGTCTTCAGTTCTTGCGTAAATTGCAAGCAGTAATCAGTTTAAAATTAAAAGGGCAGCTTTGTAAACAAACAGTGCTGTCGACAGAGCACAGGCTACTCAGAGATATAGTTTGCAAACTGACACAAGATTACCTCATATGCATCAGCGAAACACAGGACAAGGGGGTATGTTAATTGGCCTGCATCAAACCAGGCACCACCTTTCAATAAGTTATGTTGCATCATTGTGATAGAGATCAAAAGCAGCTTCCAGACCAGCATATCAAACATTGGCATATTTGCTCTATCAATAATCAGGATATTTGTGAACTCAGAGCAAGCCCTCACTAATTTTGGGTGTCTGGGTTTTCTGTCCCCAAAGCTTTTAGACCATCCATGTGAATTATTTTGTCCCGACAGAAGTGTTTGAACGTTCCAAAGTATCTTGTCAGTTACAGTGTGCTCCCATTGTAAAAATGTAATTCAATGGAACACTTTTCAGACTCAAAATATTGAAGTAAACATTGTCATTGTAGCTATTGAAATTGTATTGAATTACCTGCTGTTATTTGTTCTGAAGAGTACAAAAACTTTGAGTTCAGGGAGACTTGGAGCCTCCAAGAGAATGCCTGCTTGTTGTGATGAATAAAGACCTTTGATATCAAACAGCTTCAGTCTCCAAGTGACTCAGTTCACAGTCACAACAAATGGGACTGAAGGCTGATAGCTCTCCCGCACTCAATGCCTGGACCCTAGGGTCTTAAAAGTGGCTGCAGAGATTGGAAGATGACAACCAATGTATCTACTAAGTTATCTAGGTTCTGGAAAGGTTCCCATGGCTTGGGAAATGGCAAATATAATGGCCTTACCAAGAAAGGAGGGAGCCAGAGAGTGAAAGTCTATAGGCCAGTTAGCTAAACATCTGACAGCAGAACACTCTCCAGGTCAGCTGCCCACAGAAATCATGTGTCTTATGCTTTCTGTGCAATGGCATGCAAGCCAGGATACAAAGCAACAGGGCTATAGTGCAGCCATTCTCAGTGAGGAAGTGAGAAACAAGCTTTGTCATTGCCCCAATCCTTTTCTCGATCTTTCTTGCTGTATTGTTGTTTCTCATTTCTGATAAACTTCCGACGGGAGTGAAGCTAATTGTCAGAACTCATGGAAAGCTGGTCAATCTACGGCAACTGCACTCCAGACCAAGATCACCTCAACCTCAGCGGTCGAACTGCAGTATGCAGACAACATTTGCAGTTATTCATGTTCAGAAGCCAAGCTCTAAGTCGTCATCAACACTTTCAGGGAAGCATGCACATAGATGGGCCCTACACTCAACGTTTCCAAGTCAAGATCTGCTACCAACCTACTGCACCACACTGCCTCCCAGCAATGTACAAGTGGGTAGCAAGTTGTAATAAGTACAGTCTGGAAAAAGAATAAACAAGTCAGTGCCCCAAAATCTGACACATGTATTAAATGTGGGGAACTGCAAGGTTAATCACTTTGGTACAAGAATAGAAAAGCATAATATTGTTTAAATGGTGAGAGACTACAGAATGCCACTCGAAATAGGGATTTAGATGTCTTTATACATAAAAAGTAGGCAGATATCATGCGAGTACAGCAATCATTTAAGGCAGAAAATGGAACGTTTAGTTTTATTGGAAAATTAATCGAATAGAAAAGTGGAGAAGTGTTACTACCATTGTACTTGCCTCTGGGGTACAGTTGACAGTTTTGGTCTCATTTAAAGAGGGATATGCTTGCATTGGAGTAATTCACTCAGTTCGTTCTTGGATGAAAGTTGACCAAAATGGATCTAATTCTTCAAATCTTATTGAGAATAGAAGCGATTTTATTGAAATTTATCAGTTTCTGAGTGGCCTTGACAGGTAAATGCAGAGGGCATGTTTCCACTCACGGGGTAACCTCAAACCTCAGAAAATAGTTTCAAAGCAAGGCACTTAACATTTTGGATGGAGATGAAAATGGTTCTTCTTCGGAATTCTGTATCCCAGAAAACTGCAGGTAGAACCATTTAATCCTCAAGGTGGCAGCATCCATCACGAAGGACCCTCACCACCCAGGACATGCCCTCTTCACGTTACCACCATCGGGGAGGAGGTACAGCAGCCTGAAGACCCACACTCCGTTTCAGGAACAGCTTCTTCCCCTCCACCATCAGATTTCTGAATGGTCCATTAACATTACCTCATTATTCCTCTTTTGCACTATTTTTTCTTAAGCTTGTAGTAATTTTTTCATCTTTATTTCTTGTGCTGTACTGCTGCCACAAAACAATCAATTTCATGACATATGTCAGTGATAAAAAAACCAGATTCCGATTCAGGATGAGAGGGGTTTTTGGACTGTAGTGGAGTCCAGAATGATGAGAAACAGGCAGGAAAGTGGAGTGAAGTCAAGAACAGAACAGCCATCTCACTAAATGGAAGACCAGACTCAAGGGGATGTATGGCTCGCAGTCAAGTTTGTCGTCATATGCACAAGTATGGTGTGGTACAGGTGCAAGGAAAAACTTGCTCGCAGCAGCATCACAGGCATGTAGATTCAGACAAGCCTCTACTTCTTACATTCTCTTGAAGGTGAGACTGCCTAACAATTTTACATATGTGGTGGTGGAACTTTTAAAGACTTTGCAGATCCCTCAAAAGCTAACAAATGAACCTTCAACTTGGGTGAAGAGCCTTTTGCACATGCACTTTACATTAGGAAGAAGAGGTCTAACCGTTTGAGTAATTGAGGACAATTGATGAAGTTGCAGCTTGAAGAGAGAACTTTATCTACAGCAAGGAGATGGCACAGCCTTTCAGAATTTATGGGTTTTAGTGGTGTAACTCTGTGTGAAAGCCAGAGTTGCGGTGTGGAATTTTGGCTGGCAATGCATGTACTGAATAAGTAAACTTGTGCAAAATTTGAAGGTAACCATCATGCAGCCACCATTGGTTAAAAATCAAATTCCGTATTTCATCAGTGCAATAACTGCAGCATTTGCTGTTTATAACAGTTGGGAAAGTGACACAATCTATTTGGATTCAATACATGAATCTAGGTACCACTTAACTGAAGTCGTGTGCTTATCACCTTGGCTCTAATGTTTCCTGATCACCAAACAGCTTCTGTACAATTAGATATGGGGGGCGGGGGGTATTATTCTGTGCACAATGAGGCATGGCACACAATCAAAATGGTTAGTTCCAGAGAATATGGCAACAGACTTCATTTGTGATTTTCATTTTATTGCTTCTTTTATATATGTAACTGGCACAAAGGAAATGAAGACTTAAAAGAAATTAGGCACACTTCATTGAGAAGCCTATCATAATTGCTTGTTTTATGTGGTCTCCTCCTCCCTTACTGTTTCTTGGTCAGCAGGATTGTGTGCAGCAACCTACATTCTCATCACTGCTGCACACTCAATTATCACCAAGCAACAGCAAATAACCCTTTGAAGAGTAAGCTGGCAGCCTTGCCTTATTCCTCTTCCTAATTGAGACATTGTGTTTCCTACCAAGTGGTTCTGCAACAACCTGTTCATAAACTGCTGAAGTTTGCCACAGCGATAGTATAGGATAGCCTCTTCAAACCAATTTATGCACTCTTGCCAACAGTACTGCTCTTTCCTAATCATCTGTTGTACTGCTATAGGTAGGTTCAGAAACCATTTCCCCTTCTCCAAGCTGTTTACTGCTTCCCTCCAGTTCCCCTTTGGCTGCATTTACTGACTGCAGTGCAACTGGGTAGTCTCAGAATGGAAGATGAGTGAATAATCCCCTTGGTGACTACTAGGTTGTAGGTGACTTGTTTTAGGCACAGTTTGTATGGAACTATCGTCCAAGTGCTGTATGTTTCTGGAGAGATTGAATGACATTTATTGTGAGAAGCTGCTGTGGTTTGTTTCCTCTGCTCCTCATACAGACATGCTTCTCTCAGTAAACAGATTTTACTGCATACTTAACGGTTTCCTGTGAGTTGTACACTTACCCCACCGCCAATGTGGCGGAGCCATTATTGTCATAAAGTACTGTTGTTACATTCCTCAGGTTATCCAGGGCATCGTTAGTCCCTTCATTTCTTTATTCAGACATCCTTTATCTGCATTCCATTCCCTTTCAGTTAAACACCCAATCCAATTTGTTTGCCTTTTTCTGACAACCTCAATTATACAGAACATTGTTCCCATGATCTCAAATCTATGTTAAAAAATATAGATAGAATCTGCAGAAAGGGTAATACGATATTATTCTCTGTAGTATTTTCTTATAGGGAACCACATAATGCCAATGTCAACAGGCCAAGGTGTTACCAACAAGGTCACTTTCTGAGCATTGCATTGTTTTTGACTATTCCCAAAAAAACCAAATTTATCCGAAGGTTGTGATATTTGTTCTTCATTGTTTATATTAAAATATCCCTGTACTTTATAGCATGTTCTTGAATTGCATCTAATTATTAATTTGACTCTGGGAACATTGCAATAAGAATATCTATTCTGAATTGCCGTTTAAATGTGCTAAGACAACTTCATTAATTCAAATCACAGCTGTATGAATTGTGCACCCACTCCCAGCTATAATGCCACTTGCATGACCCATTTCCATCAGGTCCCATTTAGTGCTTAAATTGCCACTTGCCAGAATAACAAATGAGAACAACAATCACAGTTTAGTTTATGAATTTCAAACCAGGGTTACATTTGATTTTAGAAGTGCAAAGTTCAGCTTCAGCAATAAAATCGATCTGCTTAGTTTGTCTTCAACTTCATCAACTGGCTCTATATGCCACTGTACTTATCTAGGTCAATGATTATATGAATATTACCATTAACTTGTTCTGTCCCTATTACTGGGTTGGTTGGTTCAACCCAGTAATCACAGAATGATCTGAGCAAGCTCCTGTAATAGGAGCATTCATCTTATCCAGTGCTAATTTTTATCCCACCCCATTTTCTCCTCTGTTGTGACTCTTTACATGAAAATTTTAAAAAGAGCTGCAGATGCTGGAAGTTTGAAATAAAAACAGAAAATGCTGAAAGCACTCAGCAGGTCAGACTGAATTTGCAGAAAGAAACAGTTAATATTTCAGGTCAAAGACCCTTCATCAGAATAACTTGACAGACAAGATGACAAATGGTTGATGTTCCTCCTGTTTTTCCCCCTCCAGAAAGAATTGGTTTGGTTTAACACTATATACTGTCGGAGATGCCATCTATTAGCTGATACCTTAAATCCAAAGGAGACAAGAGACTGCAGATGCTGCAGTCTGAAGCAACAATCTGCTGGAGGAATTCAGCAGGTCAAGCATCACCTGTGGGAGGACGTTAATTGTCAATGTCTTGGGTTGCTGATGCAAGGTTTCGACCTGAAATGTCGACAATTCTTTTCCTCCCACAGATGCTGCTTGACTCAGAGTTCCTCCAGCAAACTGTTGATACCTTAAACCAAAACTGATTCCCCTCAGTTTTAAGAAATCAGGTGGAACAGTTTTGAAAAGCAATAAAGATATCCCTAGAGTCCCAGCCAACATGTATCATTGAAACAGATTACTTGGTCATCATCACACAGCTACTTTAGAACCATGTTGTATTCAATGCACCTGCTGTGTTTCCACTGTTTTATCTGCAACATAGTGTCCCTGATGGTGCAGCTCTCCCTCAGATTGATCCAGGAACATCTGACAAACTTCGTCCCGAACCTACAACATTATAGTACATTGAGGCACAAAGCTGTCATTAAACAAGCTCCGTGTCCTGCATGGAAAGGAACTGGAGTATTTGAGAGCCTGAAAGTGGTGGAGATCTGAGATTTACTGATTAGGTGTTATGATATTGATGGCACATTTTGGGTTGTATAGACCCACAGGATTGGTTTAATGCTCTTGCTCTCCACCATACCTGAATAGTGTGTCAGATCAATTATCTGCAGGCTTAAAGATGACACATTCTTAGAATCTTAAATGTACACTATAGGCAGATCTGGCTGGCAAATAGGTCTTTATCTGGTGATGTCTTTCAGTTAATGCACGAGTCAGTCAGAGCAATGCTAATGCATGTATGCACAAAACAGGGTTAAGATCAAGGCTGTGGTTGTTGTGCATGAGTATTTGAGGATTTGTGGCACGTGTTGCAGGAGGAGAGGGTGGGTGTGGACATGAGGAAGAGCAGGAAGGTGGAAGATGAAGAGAGAGGGGAAAGGGTTTCCCTGTTTAGTTGAACATAAAAAGTTGAGATTCCAAAAAAAAGTCCAGGAATTGGAAGTTTACCCAGGACTACTCTCCATGAGAGAATGGATTCGGAGGGTGGGGCTGTGCCACAGAAGGTTTTATAACATTGCATCATGTTACACCGTGAGGCAGCTAAACACATACACTTCTAAATGGAGCATAAAACTGAAAACTAAACAGCTCTTCAGAAAATGCCAGAAGTGCTCAGCTGGGTCAGTCAGATCTGCAGAAAGAGAAACAGAGTCAACTTTTCTGATCTGGGAATGAGAGAAAACAAGTTTCCTTCCAAGCTGCAGGGAGCATGGAGCAGGATAGGACAGAGGGAATATCTCTGGTAGCACGTTGCTAAGGTGTTTTCAAGGTTTAATGAACCACCTGGTTGATAGATCAATGAGGGCCATCAGAAAGACAGTGAACAAACACAGATACTTCTTAAGGAGACATTGCCTCCTATGATACAAGATCCTGCAACAGCACAGAATCTTTCCATGCTTTGCATCCTATTCCATGGTAGACTATTGGTTATACAGAACACCAGATTAATTCAAATTTCCTCCCAGCACCTGGGAACTTTCATTCACACATGCATGCATTCTCTTCCTCTCAAGCAACTCAGAAGTTGCCAAGCTTCTTGCAACAATTTAATACAGAGCATTCAAGCATTTTAAATTAGTTTTGAAGCAAAATATGACAACTCTCTCAAGATAGAAACACGGACAGTGCAAAACACAATCATACACTTCAAAGAGACTTAAACATTTCAGGCTTTAGACAAAGAAAAGCTGGAAGGTATTAATCATGCAAAGACACTCAATCAACCCCACACTGACCAAAACTCCAGGAGACTGGAATCTTTCTCACTTTCTATTCCCGTACAGAAGCACAGGCTATGTGTCTAGTCATGCCATACAAAAGCATCCTCTCCCAGAGGCACCCTTCATTTCAGACCTGTCTTCTGTCCACTTATTTGAAGAATACACACTAGCTTTCTCCTTTACTGGGTTTGCTTCCCAACAGTTGGTCAAAAAGAGAGGAATGCCACTGACCATAGGATCCTATCACTGCTTCCTTCCAAGTGCCATCAAAAGGGAGCTTAAGCTGCTTGTCCTCCTAAGGTATAGACAATTTCCTCAACACTTGGTCCTGTCATGTCCAGGTATCCCAGATCAAATCCCCACTGGCCTGATTTAGTAACAAGGTCTGTGTGAACTAGAGGGGCTCTTAACCATCGATGGAGATTGTATCCTGCCAATTGATTCCTCTGTAACCCTCCTCATAATTGATTAGACATAGCCTACTATCTAGCGACCAATGCTTCTGGGTTTCCTCCCTTCCCCTGAATAATTTGTGTCATGATCTCCTATGGATCATCTCTTCTGTACCTGCTAACTTCCCTCACAAGTCATCCCAAGTTACCTCAGGCCAGGCATCCCTTATGTCTTAGATCAAACCAGCCAGAACTTCCCCAAAGTTTACAGCGGACAGTTCCTTTTCTCATTTTCATCAAAACCCAGCATTGCAGCTATTGTTTCTAAAGGTAAAAGGTGACATTCCATATCGGCTCCAATTCAAAGGTTCCCAGATCCCTAAATGTGAAGGCATGTACACCTCATCATACATCAAGCCACAGGTAAACCCCCAACTGTTGGGGTTGTTTCAGTGTGCTGTATCAGGCATGTTACTCCTCCCTCTACACTACCATTTTCCCCTCAGATTCCACAATTCTCTTCACACTTTTCCATCATGTGCACAAAGCACTCCCTTCCTCCTCAGTCCCTGTGATCAGATGGATTGCACTCTATAGTTTCTGTCACTCTGAGTTGTCCCTTCCTACAGCTCATGCATCCAAACCTAATTTGTCCTGTGACATTGGTTTTCACGGCAGAATTGTGATTGGGAAGAGTTCAGAGCTTATAAACACCTGGAGACATTGTTCTTACTCTATAGACATTCCATAGGAAATCAGATGGTTAAGAAAACAGATGGTACCAATGACGTCCTTGTATTAATCTTGTTTGTGAAAGAACATTACTTTCCTCAGCTGTCTTCAACTCACAGCCTGTGTTTCTTTTTAGAGCTGTTTTTAAAAAGGCCTGCAAGTCTCCAGTAGGATACTGGGTAGAATTTTGGTCAGTTATTAAATGAAATGAGATATCTTTATTAGTCACATGTACATCGAAACAGTGAAATGCATCTTTTGCGTCGAGTGCTCTGGGGACAGCCCGCAAGTGTCGCCACGCTTCCGGCACCAACGTAGCGTGCCCACAACTTCCTAACCCGTACATCTTCGGAATGTGGGAGGAAACTGGAGCACCCGGAGGAAACCCACGCTGACACGGGGAGAACGTACAAACTCTTTACAGACAGTGGCTGGAATTGAACCCAGGTCACTGGTGCTGTAATAGTGTTACACTAACCGCTATAGTACCATGTTGCTTCAAGTGATGCCAATGCCAAAGATGAGAATGTGTGCTGCCACTTCCCTCTGACAGCACATTCACCCTACTTCTTGGGTACCCATCCATGTCTCAGGGTCATCTTCAAAAAAAAATAAGGCTCGGGGATCCCATTGGATTGAAATAGGCCAGCTCTTTATAAATAAATAAGCACCACTGGGGGCAGTGTGTGGCTCTGTGCTCTCGCAAGCCAGAAGAAACAAAGGAACGGAGGCTGGGAGGCAGCCCTGAGCAGGTAAGGGGAGCAGCACTCACATGACAACCCATTGATAGCTGCTAAACTGGTGGACCACTGACCCAGAGCAGCTGTCCTCTCGAGATCCAGACCACCAGCCGGAGCCCAATGGGATCCAGCTGCAAGTTTCAGATGTACATTGGGTCAGGTATGAAAAATAAAATGAATCCTCGGGCTTGGGTTTGGTCAAGTTTGGCCATGATTGGGTTGATTTGGATCTGGTTTTAAATTTCTACACAAGCACACTTCTACCTCATTATTCCAAGTCTTCAGAAGTTTTGCTCATGCATCAGGTAGTGTCTGTTTATCTTCCCCCTCTTTGGATCTGAAGAGCTAAAGTCAGATTTCGACTCAGTGCTACAAACGATCTGCTGGAGGAGCTCAATGGGTCGAGCAACATCTGTGGGAGGAAAGGAACCGTCGACGTTTTGGGGTCAAAACCCTGCATCAGGGCTGAGAGTGGAGCGTCGATATGGCCAGTATAAAGAGGGGAAGGGGACTGGTGAGAAAGGAGTCAGAGGCGATTGGTGGACTGAGGAGGGGTGCAAGGTGACAGGCAGGTAGTGCGAGGTAGGGGAGGTGAGTGGGGCGGAGTTGAGAGACAGTAACAGGTGAATGACAGACACATCTACAGACAGAATGGAGAGGCAGGAGGAGCAACGTAGGGTGTGGGGGTGGTGGGAGTGAAGATTGGAGACATCTGCCAGATTCCAGCATCTACATTTTCTTCTCCTACTCTGTGCTATTTGGACCTTAAGTAGCATTGTAAACCCTTGAACATAGGGTGAAGGTCATTGCAGAAGCTTTGTGCACCTGCCCAAAACATGTCGGCTGCCTGATGCTCTCTCAAAGGATTCTGAAAGCCAATAGTTTCTCTGCTTTGAGTATGTACAGTTTGGACTGAGCTACCAATTTCCATGCCAACCTAAAGAGAAAACAAATTCTATTATGACTTTTCCCTCCAGGCTTAATTGCTTTTCCAGTGAGATAATGATTCTTCTTCGTGAAAACACATGATGAAACAATATTGCTTTGCACTGTGTCATATCCAAGCTGAGGTTTTAGGATGCAGGAAAGAAATTAAGTACTGCTCCCAAGTCTTCTACTTTCCCACCAAGTCCCTGATGGGTTTTGTGGGCAAATTAAGGGCCAGCACAATTCAGAGGCAACCTGTCGGAGTTTTTAAGGCAAGGAAAGCTCAGCAAGTCGGATGTGGTTATAAGGGAACAGTGAGATCCCGTGGGGACAGGTGTGCATGGAAATGGAGGGCTGGAAGTTCTTGAATAGTTTCACTACAGCCTGGTGCAACGTCATGAGGGTCCCGTCTTCTAATACATCAGCATCAGTAACTCTGGGGTTTGTTCACTAGTTTAGCACAAGCCATGTGGTTGGCCTTTCCCCTGCAATCTCAGGGTGGTGGAAGGCAGAGGGCGTGGTGGGAGAGTAGTCAGGAGAAGGTTGGTCAGGGGTATGTGGAGCTTGGGTGTGAAGATCATGGGGGTAATTGAAGGCAGTGGGGATAGCACTGGTGAGGGAGCTAGTTGGAGGAGAAGATTCTGGGGGGCAGTGGAAACATCAGGGGCTGGGAGGAGAGCTGGTGGGGGAGAAAGGTGAGGTGGGATGCTAGTGAGAAGATTAAGGTGAGCTTGGGAAACAATCAAAGGGGAATCTTTGATAGAGTTGGCTGGGGAGGACACCAGGTTGAAATTGTAGGAAGGTGATGGGAAGATGGTGATCGGGTAGGGACCTGAACAATAGCATGGGGTTTGGGGAGAGATGGGAGGTTTATGGAGAACAGTGGAAAGGAATTGGGGAAGGTGGGGGGGGGGGAGGAGGCAGAGGGCTACAGAGGCAGCCATCACAGAGGATGAAGCAGAAACCTAGCTTTGGGAAGAACCACTTCTGGGTTGTTCTTCACTACCAGACTGACATGTCAGGAAGGGCCCTTTGAGTATCACAGGAGCAAGCCTAGATACTCCAGTTAAGCCTTGCTTCTTTATGCATGATCCATGCCACTTGTAAACCGCATGTTCAGGGAGAATATTACGTGCAGTGTCTTGTTTACCAGAGCAAAATTCATTAGTTAGAGTTCCAGACTGTGGTCTAAGGCTCACCGTGTTCAGATTCCATGTCCTATGCTTTGAGTGAAACAATGCGCATTCAGTACATAGAACGTAGTGCACCTCTAAGCGATGCAGTACAACACTTACAAGATAGTGCACATACATTATAGTTTCGTACTCAATCATGCAGTAAATTAACAACCCTACATTTAATATTGCACTTGGATGATACATATTAAACACCATTATTACCTGCTACAGTGTTCCTGATATCACTGATGTTGTACAATCCATTTTGTTAAGCTGTGGTCTTCTCACTCTAAGCTGATAAGGGGCTTTGTTTCAATAATGCTGTGTTAGTATCCCTATTGCTGTAGAGGTTGCATTCGCTGCAGCTGCCATTGGTGATATGGCTGCTGGTGTTTGTTTCATCTTCTCAGGTCTTCCTGGGCCACTTGCTGTGAAAGCAGCTGTACCTTCTCATCCTTGTCAGTCTCTTTGATTTTACTCAGCTTTGTAGGTGTTACATTTGCTGAGTGCTGTACCATCTCTCATCTTGTGATTCTTCTGCAGTGACAATTGAGGTAGAGCATCTGCTAACACCTCTTCATGTCCTGGTTTTGTATTTCAGAGTGAAATCCTCACTCTAGCAATCTTTCTGGTGCACTGCACTGGACTTTCTTTTCAGATTGGTGATCACTTTTTACTGCAAACCTCCTCCCAAGAGAGGAGGCTGTGGAACTTCTCACATTCACAGACAACAACAAATAGCTCTTCTTCCACGTTGACAGATCTTATTTCTGCCAGTGTGAGTGATTTAAATGGGTAACACCATGGCACATTTATCAGGGCCCCCATCTCACAGCTCCAGTAACCTGGGTTCAATCCTGACCTTGGATGCTGTCTGTGTGGAGTTTGCACATTCTCACTGTGATCCATATGGGTTTCCTCTGGGTGCTCCAGTTTCCTGCCACATCCCAAGGGCATGCAGGTGGTAGGTTAATTGATCACTGTAAATTACCCCTAGTTTGAAGTAAAGTTTGCTAAATCAGTCCAGGAGACAAACAGCTTTCAAGAAAAAAAACAAAACAATGCTCTCACATCCCTTCTGCTGTTTCACAACCTCTGGCAACAGCAAACATGCACATACCTCCTCAGTTCTGGTCCTTGACACTAGTTTCCACTCAAGTCCAATAAACAATGTTCGCTCCATCAATGGCAAAATCTCATTCTTTCATACACATGATCAAACCACTTCCTGTCATGTGACAAGTCATTCCTGTCACATGACAAATCGCTATAGCAAATATAGACTAATTAAGTTGTTTAACACGTTGCCACACAAGTGATTTGTGATGTTTAACTGTGTTAGTTGCACATATCATCAAGTGTTGATAAACTAAGTAGAATGTATAATTTCACTGTTCTAAACCATTACAAAGTTGCTGTGGTCTTCTACATCATTCTACACAATCTAAAGGTTATTGACTTGCCCTTTTGTACCTGGACTGATCCCAGGACTTTAAAAGAAACATCTACCTGCGAGACAAGGGTTCTCTTCCTGTTGTAGCACATCTCTGTTCACCCTGCTTTCCTGAGTCTTTTGAAATTTGCTTCATGGGATTGTGCCTTCAACATCTCCTTTCATAAGTTCTTCAGGTCCCCTCTATTTTCTGACACGTGAGGAGTGAACAGATCTATTTATCTGATTAGCTGTAGAAAGCTTCTCAGTTCTTCCTTTTCTCTGACACTATCATCATATTTATCGTTCTGATAAACCAGCATTATTTATCCTTTATGATGCATCTGTCAGCATTTAACTTACCTTTGTCATCAACATATCATCTACTATACCAGCCACACCTTTGTATTCTCAATAGTTCTCATCTACTTTCTGATGGAGCACATTCCATCTTATTCTGAGGTCTAAAGATAGACGTTGAAGCATGTAAAGCCCTCATGGTGCGTTAAATGCTGTCGACAGATTCTTCAAGCTTCGCATTCCGGTGCTCAAATTAAGTTTGATGCAAATGTTGGCCTTTGCCAATGCAGCCGTAATTCTCTGGGAATCACCACATCTAGTCACTCCATGCAGACTTACAGTTCTAATACTTAGTGTGTCCTTGCACTCTGTCTTGTTCCAATGCAGGGCATTGATTCTTTAACGTGCTTTCGGTCCTCCAGGTCATACACCCTTTACTTTAAAAAAGGCACCCACTTGGGCTGTGCATTCCTGTGCCAGGAACCTGGTGTGAACTCTGCCTCACCCCTGCCCAGATCCCACTGTCACTCTCGTCACTTCCTGTCGGATGGGATGGAAGCTGCCGTCTCCCCCTGTCCAACAACACATGGAGCGGGTGCTGCCAGTCCCCACCAAAGGACCACGCTCACCGTGACAGCTAGGGTATAGCCCTGGGCCCCACACTTCAGTGCTAAGCAGCTGCCCAAGGCCAGCCCTCACAGACTGCCTCTCAGCACCGAGCCATTGTTGCAGGAGCACAGGAGAGCAGGAAGTCACATCAGCTTCCCAACTTCCCAGCTTCCTGGCTCGGCAGCACTGTCAATAACATTCCTCTTTGCTCTGATGACCCCTTTTAGCACTGATCCCATTGGCACGCTCATTCTCCTGAACACACCCTAAGCACGAAGCGAGGTATCAGAGTATCAGTCTCGTCACTCTTGCTTCACCATTTTCTTTGAATGTTCCAATTTTTGATGTGCACATCTTCTCCCAGACGTCGAGTTTGAGCTTTGATCTGGGCGCTGGGTATTTTTTTTCCCTCGAAGAGTTCATGCAGTGATCCACATCTTCTGCCTTCTTTGAGTCGGGTTCTCATCCTTTTTATTCTTTTATCTGGCTGCTTCAATTATTTTTTTCCTTTCCCAGGACTGTACTGTCTGCTTGAGGCTGTTTGAGTAGTCAGCATCCTCATCTGTCTTCTTGTGGTCTCCTGTGATTTGGCTGTATCTACAACATTGTATGATAGTGAGCTCCAACTTCTGCATGTTTGAGCACGTTGAGTCTGAAATGAGTTGGACAACTAATCTTTCATCAGTTTTCTTAAATTTATATTTAATGGTTGTATTTCAACACTCTGTAACAAAATCATCTGCTGGTTTGCCTGTTCCTTTCCTCAGGATTGAGAATTCATATCTATGGATTTGGCCATTGGATCTCAGCCCAAGGAACGTGTTAACATTTTTGGTGCTCCCATCAGCAATTTTACTTTTCTGCCTCACTTATTTCCCAGCTGTCGACGATATCTAATCTTTTCTCTCCTGCCACAAAAGGAGATTTGGCCAACATTCTCTTCATCAGTTGTCTCTTTCAGAAAACTATCGAGTGTTAGTTGACACCTTGGTCTAAATTTTATGAATGCCTCTGCAACATCAGCACCCTCCCAGTCCAATGTGGAACTTGAAACCCAGCCAATCTATTGCACGAGTCACCACGTGTAATATAGGTTTATTTTCCCTTTACTCACGTAGTCACTGACACCATATTATACTTTGTTTTCCAGCACCTTGTTTGCCAATTAGAATTCAGGAATCAGAAATATGGCTCGCAATGTGTTCATTCATTCAGACTCTCTGCTAAGTGCTCTGAGTGATACAATGTGTACTCAGTGCATAGAACATAATGCACCATAGGAAGATGTAGCACAATGGTTATGGAGCAGTAAACTTACACCTGACAATATCATTCCTTGCTCAAGCTCCAATAATATAACAGGCATAATATGGCATTCATCTGTTCTTTGCCAGTTAACATTACTGCACTGCGGCCTCTGTCATTTAGATATAACAGGAACAGAGGACTGTGTCATTATAACGAAACATGTCATGTGTACATTAAGTACCTGATCACGTCTAGTGACTGTAATTTTGATAGAATTCTATCATGTAGCTTGTAAAAACATTGCTTGATATGACAGAACTTTTTTGCCCATAAATTTGCTTTTACACATGGGCTCGATATCCAAGTTAGAAAACCCAAGATGTCTTAAGACCAAACGCTCTCATCCTAAGCATGGCACTCAGAATCAGTCCCTCACTTCTATCACTCACTGTCCAGCCGGGCAATAGTGTGAGTCGGGGATGGAATAACGAATCCCTCCTTGCTGCATGGATTGGATATCACAGTCATCTGCAGATGTACTTCTGCAATCTTCCAAAAGATGCTACTCTTTAGTGAGATAAAGAGAGATATGAATATTTTAGTGTTTTATTTTACAGTATTACATGTATGTGTAAAAACTAAAGTAAATCCCTTGTAGTACAGAAAGCATAAGTCATGCTCACCCACCTTGCTGTGTTTCTGAGAGCAGATTAGTAATACTTTGTTGTGGACTTATGTCCAGATTTGACTAAGATATGTTCTGGGCTGGTCAAATCTTTTCTTAATGTAAACTTGCTATGGACTGGGTCAGAGCTGAACATTCCAATTGATTAGTGAGATACATTTCCTTGTCCTTTTTTGTGGGGTATTGGATCCTGCCCAGGGGATGTACAGGATATGACAAATTAACCACCAAAGTATTTCTGACCAGTTCCCAGTTGCTTTACTGTGAGAATCAATCATTTAAATATTCGTATTTCAGGAGAATGAGAGACAATCTTGCTGAAACGTATCAGATTTTGAGAGGGATTGACAGGGTAGATGCCAAGATCACATATCCTCAATCTGGAGAGTCTATAACTAAAGTCCATAGCGTTATAATAAGAGGTCTACCATTTAGGACTGAGATGAGATGTCTTTGTGAAGACGATTAGAAACCAATGAAATTTTCTACCTCAAGTTTTGGATGCCCAATAATTTGACTGCAATTAGTAGATGTTTGGGCACAAAAGGTATCAAGCTACATGGGAAACAAAAGCAGAAAGTTCTGGAAGCACTCAATAAGTCAAGCAGTGTCCATGGGGAGAGAACCAGAGCTGACGTTTCAAAGAAAGGCCCAATGGATGTCTAAAGGTATGGCTTGACCCAAAACATCTGAATCAAGCAATCGAAAGGGATCACTACCCAACCACAACTCAGGGAGAAACCGCATGAAATGAAAAGGGTTGACCCAAAAAGCTGACTCTGTTTCTGGGTGCTGCTTGACTCGCTGAGTGCTTTTTGCTTTCTCTGTGTTTGTTTTGGATAGCGAACATCCACAGTGCTTCAGGGAACTTGGGAATTGGGCAGGAAAATAGACGAGGTCCTAAGCCAGCCGTGCTATTGAATGCAGGGCAGTTGAGGGCCTGTATGGCTTACTTTTACATTTATTTCTTACAGTCCAAAATATAGGCTGGATTGCTCCAAGAGCAATGCAGTGGCATAGCTGGTAGAGGTGCTGCCTCACAACTCCAGCCACCTGGGTTCGAACTCAACCCTGGGGTGCAGTGTGTGTGGAATTTGTATGTTCTCCCTGTGACCACATGGTTTTCCCTTGCGTGCTCTGGTTTCTTCTCACATCCCAAAGGCATGCTACTAGGTTAAGTGGCCACTGTAAAGATAAGATCTTTATTAGTCACATGTACATCCAAACACACAGTGAAATACATCCTTTGCATAGAGTGTTCTGAGGGCAGCCCGCAAGTGTCGCCACGCTTCCCGGCACCAACATAGCATGTCCACAACTCCCTAACCCGTATGTCTTTGGAATGTGGGAGGAAACTGGAGCACCTGGAGGAAACCCACGCAGTCACACGGGGAGAACGTACAAACCCCTTACAGACAGTGATGGGAATTAATTACCTCTTAGTGCAGATGGGTGACAAGGTAAACAGGAGAGAGTTAATGGGCGTGTGAAAGAGGATGTTTGCCAGGAAGTGAGAGGGAATTGGACTGATGGGATTACTCTGAGAGCCAGCATGGACTCAATGGACGGGTCGCCTCCTAAGTTTTGAGGAAATTTGGAAGAGCAGAGAGCTTGAAGTGCCTGTCTCATCCCAAAGCAGAATACAGCGGAATCTGAGGTCAAAGGTTTAAGTCTGGATATAAGCCGGGTGACAATGACATGTGGATCTGAAACCAAACAGGAAAAGGCAGTTGGTACAGGAGGAAGTGTTAGTACTGGTCTGCACCTTATAAATAAACTTATCTGTCATGGAACATAGCACTATTCCATTTACCTTTTGATTTTGTAAGCAGAAATGATGCATAAAGCCCACAGTTTAAAAGTAAGCATATTCATGTCAGTTATTATAAAGAGAGCTGTTATTTCATTTGGCATTGTAGAGATTGCTGTGTTTGAAACTGTGATTAACATTGAATGTCAATCTATTTATTATAACGTCACCAGAAAACGTGACTGCATCGTTATATCCCACTGTTCAAAGCTGAAGCAGTATCAGACCATGGTATTCGACGACTTCTGCTGCAAATCATATATTTATAACGCTTCAGCTGTAAATCACAAACACAGCGACAACCATGTCCCCATTTCCACATACACTATCAGATCTCAGCCGTAATCTACAGATACAGACAATTGGCATATTCCATTCTCAGGTCATTCTGATTTTTAATCTCGAGTTTGGATGGGGTAATTGGCAGATCTCTCACCTCCATTCAACAGGAAGTACGTAGAGATTTGGGCGGAGGCGATAAAACAGTGGAATGTAAATTTGTCCACACTAATGAATTTGGAATGCTCTGTGCCAGTGGGATGTTCGGACACACCCAAAAATGTTTCTGATTCATTGATCTCATGTAAAAAATGGAAGCCTAATATTGGGTGTGCTTTGTCCTCCCCAAACGAGTTTAATGTTTGGAACCGGCTCCCATTCTTGCTGCCAGACCAGTGTAGACCGGACTGGGATAATCAGATGAGATGAATTGCCCATTCGGTTAATGCTCTTTTCTTGTGACCATTATTTTAGGATAAAAACCCTACGTAAAGAGTGTCAGAGAAATGCTAAGAAATCAAAGTGACATAAAAACATTATTCTCAGATAAAAGATGCTAAAAGGAAACAACATTTATATAGTTAAACATCAATCACACTGTTGATATCAAAACCCTCTACCAAGAGTTTGAAAATGTATTCCCTATTAATTTCAAAAGCATTTGTTTTATAAATCATCTCATCACACCTATGAGTTGAATCTCAAATCAATGTTAATGTTATGTAGAACTTTTTTCCCTTTTTTCATAATTGAAATGCTTCGCCATTATTACTCTTCAGCTTTTTACAACTTTGATCATCACAAAGTAATCTTTTCCCTTCGATGATGCATATGCAAATGTATAATCTTCATCTGGGCAAACAATCGACTTGCAGAAGTCTAACCCTTCTGAAGACACAAACGTTCACACCAATGAAGAGAGCACTTTTTTGTTAAAATGGATGACGGCAAGCAATTATAACCTGAATATAACGTGAAAGACAACCACAGGTCACAGAATGATAACCAAAGCGATATGGATGTATCAACTATATCAGTAAAATAGACATGTAATGTTAACGTGGAAAGCTATGCAGGTCAGAATTAGCGAGCTGTTCCATTTCGTCAATCTCCTTACATTTCAACAGGGATTCTTTCACATTTTTTCTCCTTCCAAATATATGACAAATCTAGATAAAATCATGTAGCTATAAAACTATTGCTTAATTGAGTCACATCAACCGGTTGGGAGCAGTGCCTTTATCACTCAAGTGCATTTCGATAAGGACTTAGTCAGTGGTGATATAATTTGATCTTGATTGTGAAAATTGCATGTCACCTTTACTTTGAGTGAAAATATCGATCATGACAAGTTTCTCTGGCTGTTGTGGTGACACAGACCATCACTAAGTCAAGTGGACATTCAATGATTCACTCCTCTTACCAATCAGCCAATAATTCACTGGAACTTCCCTGAGACAACCTCTCATGCCTCTTTGCACAGCTTTTTGTATTTCATCTCATTATTTTGCTCCATATTTTAATTTGTTGTTGGTATAGTATTTTGCTTAACCGCCATGCTCAGGCTATTGCTGCACAATATCTGGAAGACCAACAGTCTTCACCAACAGCACAGTAGTGAAGTTATTAGTATTAACCAGAAGACGAGGATCCAAGTACACCAACTTAGCAGCTGAGGAACTTAAATACAAGTAATTACATAAATCTGGAATAAGGAGCGACCAGCACTAAAAGTAGCCATGAAAGGACTGGATTGTTAAAAAAACACATTTGACTCATTTAGGTCGTTATCTGTAGGAAATCTGCGACCGTTACGCAGACTGGCCTATATGTGACTCCAGACCCACCAAAGTGATTACCTCCTAACTGTCCTCTGAAATGGCAGCAATAAAGAAGCTGGTGTTGCCAGTGACATCCGCATTCTAATAAACAGAGATACCACTGTACTTAATGTATAATCAGTTGGAAAAGAAACCTACAAATATATACCACAATGTCATTGTGTCAAACGGTATTTGCCTTCACTGAAGGATAACATCACACAAGAACAACAATTGCTGAGCAATTACTAACACAATAACAGACAATGCTGGAAACACTCAGCAGGTCAGGCAGCATCTGTGGAAAGAGAAACAGTTAATACTTCAGGTCTGGGACCCTTCATTACCAACATTGTTCGGTTAGCTCTGAAGGTGGTTAGGATGCAATTTTTCAGGCGACCACTTTGGAATTTGAATACATGAATCCCCCGTATACAAACACAGATCAGAGATGCAAACTTGCACTAATCCATTAAATCGTGCTTTCCCACGTGCATATTTTATGTTTCTGCATGCATATTAAAGCAATTCAAACAAGTTATCTTTTGTCCTGTTACTGAAATCTTACTTTTAGATTTCTGTAGGAGGCAGAAATATGTTAGGCATAAACAGTAAGAGAAAGTATATCAAGGAGGAATGTTTTTTGATTGCATTTCAACACTATCTCTTGGAGGCAATAAACCTTCAAAAGGCTTTTTCTATATTTGAGGCTTCTGGGATTGATTTGGTGATGAGAAGAATCTGATCAGATTCATCCTCTGAAGGCTTGAGGTGTTGGCCTGATGAATTATTCTTTATTGAATCAGAAGGCCACATTTTTTCGGCGATTTTGGGGAGAAGGGGAACGAGCTAGCTGTTTCAGATCATGTCTGGCGGTAGGTACAACTGATTAAATATAATCAGTTGGTCTTTCCTAGAACCTATAGCCACAATATAAAACTACGTCAGAGGCAGCATTCCATATGTCCGTACAACATAGGAGGCCATTTTGACCAATCAGCTCTTATGTTGGTTCCCAGTGGTATCCCATTCCCCCACTAATTTTCCCTGTAATATATGTTCCTCACATTCCCATTAACTCCCTGTCAATTCTACCACTCGCCTACACATCAGGGCGATGTGTATGTGGGAGGAAATGTGGGAGGAAACCGGAGCACAGGGGGGAAAACCCAAGTGGTTACTTGGAGACTGCGCAAACTGCATGCAGACAGCACCAGAGGTCAGGATTGAACCCTGGCCCCTGGAGCTGTGAGGTAGCGGCTTTACCAGCTGCACTGTTGTGTCGTCCTAAACTGGGAGTGGTTTCCACCTTCCTTCAGGAAATGTAGCTTATGCATAGGCTTTTCCATGAAGGAATAATCGCAACTATGATATTGAATCATTGTCAATAATGACCGACAATTACTTCCATGGAAATGAAGCAGATACCAGTACTTTAGTGACTTTTCCCACAAGGCTCACTGGTGATGAAAGAAATATTGAGATTAATGTGCAGGTGGTTATGACTTAACAACCACCATTTAACATGAGCTGTTTTTTTCTAAACCACTGAAAATTCAGCTCGTTGAAGATTTTCCCCACAAGAATAAGGAGCTATTTTAATGCTAATTAAGAAGAAGCAGTCAAGAAGATTTGTCCCAGAAGGGTCAGCAGCAATGGGAGCTCCTTGCTTTGAGTTGGAAAGCTTATTAACAGTTATGTGTCTTTGGCTGAACACTGGTACATAACTGAGATGGATACCAGCTTTCAAAGAAGAATCTGCTCTTTGCTCTGAATCATGAGTGCATCTGTATCACCACAGGATAGATCAAGTTCAAATAGGTCAGGGTCAGCAGAATGGATTCTTGTTTGTGTTGTCATTAACTTTGATTCTGTCAACAGGCATAGTTATTAAGGTACTTATTTCAAATTTTTACTGGATGCTTTGTTAATTTTGCAATATTTTGTGAAGTTTAGAGAGATATAAGAGAATGTCATGAAGAGAGGCAGGCCTTATTTCTGGGGTGATGACACATTATTTGGAGATGATTGACATGAACTAGCCATGCCAGACATTGCTAGTTGAATAGAGGACTCCTAGCACTGCTAAATCCGGCCAAATGTTTTCACTCCAATATTGTCGGTTCTGGACCAGCCCAGCCACTTCAGTTATCTTTACCTCTTTCAGTGTGAGTCACTCTCAGTACTCCTCAGTCTCTTGCTTTATGTACCTCTCTATACAAGTCCAGCAAAGGTGCTCTCACTTTCCATTCTCCACTAAATCCTTCTTGGGTTTCTGGTATAAACATTATTTTTGTCCAAGCCTTGCTCTTGCTATATGATTTTTTTTAACTGTACATATATACCAGACATTTCCAATATACCTTCCAAATTCTTTGAGTCTCTTTTGTTTGTCATTTCCTCTACGTTCCAACCCTCAGATCTGCATAATAATTTGGACAAAGCCATAACTTCAAAAACTCTTATATTCATGTTTATTTGAATATCTCTACCCTTCCACATCTTATTTAATCTTTCAAAAGCAGTACAAGTAAGCACAATCCTTTTCTTCTTCAAAAATGACGCTCTACGATATTAGCCCATTAAGGCATTTAGACTGTTCAACAGCATCCGATCCAATTGCAAAATAAGCATCTTTACTCTCTTCATCTTTTTTGTTAAGATGTAATACAAATGTATTACCATTTATGTCCACCTCGCCAATCAGCCTGAGAAAATAGATTTCATATCCTGCTATAATACTGGAAATAATACCTGACAAAGATATTTATCAAGGGTACCAGCAGAATATTAACTCTCATCGAGGAACTATCAAGGATCAAGCACGCAACATAAGCTTAAGAGATAACGAGACCTAAATTTATCATATGTCAGAATAATTTATATTAGCACTCTGTTCATTGATTTCCTATCAAATGTCACATGCCATTTTAGACTAGTGGCAAGTTGTGTGTGGAGTGGGGAATGATTGTGGGGTACGTTGTAGTGTCTTAAAGAATTGGATTCTTGAATGTGCTACAGCTTCTTTAAGTGAAGTTTTCCACCCTCAGAGAGACTGATTAACAGGCTAGGAGTTGTTTATCCCAGCAGCATACTTCACAAGCACAAAGCCCACAGGAGCAGGTAAGTAAGAATGAGAGAAATCTTGAGGGGTGGAAGTCAAGGTTATAGCAGCATAACAGCAAATTCCAGTTCCAATATTCAAGAGTCCAGGGCTGCTGACTCAGCAACTTGGATTTGAACCCAACCAGCTGGGATGTATTCAAATGCAGCCAGTTAAATAACCTGGAATAAAGAGCTAATATCATTAATGGTGACTATGAAACTCCAAGATTGTTATAAAAACCCACTGAGAATTTAACATGGTCTGACCTTTATGTAGCTCACACAAAACAATGTGGCTGACTCTTAAGCACTTCTAAGTTCAGGGTCATTTAGAAATTTTATTTTATTTCACTAACACTTGTAATAAGGGTAGATCTTCTAACAAAACATCTTTTATTGAAGACAGTTGAAACTTAAATAACAGCAGTGGCTGGCACAGCCATATATTAAAAGTCAAGTGACGTGGAACAGACAGTTTTTAAATGTATGTTCGCCCTCATAGATACTACACTGCTTCCTCTTAAAAAAGTATCACACCCTTACAAATCACTAACTACTTACATGTACCAGCAGTTAGCTATTTACATAGGTGAACCTGTATAATTAATTGCAACACGCATGATGCTGGAGGAATTTAATAGGTCAGGCAGCGTCTATGGAGGGAAATGGATATCGATATTTTGGGACGTTTCTGAATCCAGATGAAGGGTCTTGACCTGAAACGTTGACTGTCCATTTTCCACCATCGATGGTGTCTCCACTGGTGCTATTCTCAACACTCGTGCTCCATAAGGCTGCGTCCTCAGTCCCCTACTCTGCTCCCTAAACACTCATGACTTTGGGCCAGATTCTGCTCTAACTTCATCTACAAGTTTGCAGATGATACCACCATAGTGGGCTGTATCTCAAATAACCATGAGTCAAGAGTACAGGAAGGAGATAGAGAGCTCAGTAACATGATGTCATGACAACAACCTTTCCCTCAATGTCAGCAAAACAAAAGAGCTGGTCATTGACTTCAGGAAGGGTGGTGGTATACATGCACCTGTCTACATCAATGGTGCTGAGATCGAGAGGGTTGAGAGCTTCAAGTTCCTAGGAGTGAACATCACCAATAGCCTGCTCTGGTCCAGCCATGCAGATGCCACGGCCAGGAAAGCTCACCAGCATCTTTACTTCCTCGGGAGGCAAAAGAAATTTGGCATGTCCTCATCAACCCTTACCAAGTTTTATTGATGCACCATAGAAAGCATCCTATCTGGATGCATCGCTGCTTGGTATGGCAACTGCTCTGCCCGGGACCACAAGAAACTGCAGAGAGTTGTGGACACTGCCCACATATCACGGAAACCAGCCTCCCCTCCTTGGACTCTCCCTACACTTCTCGTTGCCTCAGTAAAGCAGCCAACATAATCAAAGACCCCACCCACCCCAGACATTCTCTCTTCTCCCCTTTCCCACTGAACATAAAATACAAAAGCCTGAAAGTACATACCACCAGCCTCAAGACAGCATCTATTCCCGTTGTTATAAGAGCATTGAATGGTACCCTAGTATGATAAGATGGACTCTTGATGTCACAATCTACCTCATTATGGCCTTGCACCTTATCATCAACGTGCACTGCACTTTCTCTGTAGCTGTTAAACTTTATTCTGCATTCTGTTTTTGTTTTACCTTGTACTACCCCAAGGCACTGTGTAATGAATTTATCTGTATGAACAGTATGCAAGACAAGCTTTTCACTGTACCTCAGTCCATGTTACAATAATAAACCAATTCCAATTCCTGACCTGCTGAGCTCCTCCAGCATCTTGTGTTGCTCCAGATTCCCAGCATCTGCACTCTCTTGTGTCTCCATTGTACAATTAATTAATTATTTAGAGGCCCCCTTCTTAAATTTAACCAAACATAAATGTACTTATTTCTTTATTCGTCCCAACTGCAAACTCTACTCTATAAGCTAAACTTAAACTCTCTACAGAATATATTCTAGTTTTCCAAGTACAGTTAAGTAAAACTCCGATAGTCCAGCATGCTGGAGACTTTGGCGGAGCTGGACAGAGAGATTTTCCAGATTATTGGATGTTATTCCTATTAATGCCACAATACACTTTGATTTTCCTTTTTTGTTCCTTCATGTTACACAGTAGTGTAGAAATGCAGGGAAAGGGCATTGGTGAGTTTGAAAGGAGTGTAGGGGATGAAGGGTTCTGTCCTCATCTAAATCATTGATACAGATGGTGAACAGTTGGGCCCCAGTTCCAATTCCTGTGGCATCCCACTAGACACACCTCCCAATCTGAAAATGGCCCACTTATTCATACTTTCTTTTTCCTGTCCATTAATTAATCTTCAATTCATGCCAACATATTACTGCAAATCACCTTCACATTATATGATAATGCCTCATGCTGAAAACCTTTGTCCATTCCTTTTTATACATAGTTATTGTTATGCAGCACACTTTAACACACATTTCTGTAAAGTGTATGCATTAAAGTTATTACCCAAATTTGTACAACATTAAGCCAACGTCTTCAATCCCTTTGCCAAGTGAAAAATCAGAAGGGTAATGCCTACTTGTAACATATTGATGTTACACTGGTACTGATGTGTATTGATGTGTACAGTCATGTATTATGCATGTGCGGCACTGCAGATGAAGAGGAAAAAAACTTGGGTAATATTAAAAAAAAGGTCAGTAAGTCCATCTTTTATCAGTTACCTTTGACCTGAAGACAAAACTTTTGGAAAGGTGGTTTCGTGCTGCAGCATTTGAGTTATAAACCTATTAGCCAATCAAGGCGCACCCAAAATAATTTTGCCATCATTTTCTGTCAACTGAAAGTCAAAATGGCCAATCAAGAGCATTTGAAAACAATTTCAATTTTAAACAGCATTGCTATCAGGAAACAATAATCTCATATTTCAACCCGAAACGTCAACAGTTCTTTTCCTCCCACAGATGCTGCTCGACCCACTGAGTTCCTCTAGCAGATTGTTTGCTGCTTTCATACTTCACACAAGCATTTTGAAGAAGTTGAAGCTCTATATTACTGCCTCAACCACTCATTGACCCAGTCACGTTATCTTGGACAAACAAAACAAAATCCATAAAGCATACAATATTCCATCCTTGGGATCTCTGACAAACTAGCCAGAGCTTGGCAAACAGGGGACCAGCACTTATAATAGAAATACTTGTTTTTGGAGTACTTCAGTCTTTCAAATTCCTCTGTGGCCTTGAGTGTGGGGCATTGTTTCTCCTCAATGTTTCCTTAATATGGGCTGCCATCCCATATTTCTGCAGAATTACTCCTGTCATGTCCACCTGGGTGAGAATTACCTCACCTGGTTCCACACTTACCTGCACAATTATAGCCAGAGTGTCTCAGGCAATGGTTAGCCATCCTGCCTTCAAATGATTATTCTCTATCCGTCTCACTCCCGCTCCACTTAATCTGCGTCCAGTCCCTTGCCTATATTGTCCACAGCCATGGATTGAGATTCCACATGTACGATGGTAACTGCCAGCTTTACCTCAACATCTGCTCCTTTGCCATTTCCATTGCCTTTTTGTTAATGGACTCTTTATCCAGATGGGTTGATTGCAATCACTTCTAATTGAACACTGGGAGGACTAAACTCATTATTCCCACACACACCACAAAGTGCGGGTTGTATTCCAATCATCAACTCTCTTCAAACACCCAAAACACTGTTGACATGTTTTGGTTCACATCAAATCCCACACATCCAGTGACACTGTGCACACTGACCTACGCTCATTCCCACACCTCCCAGTTAAGATTCTTATCCTGACATTTCAATTCCATATTTCCATTTGACATGGAAGGAGGCCATTCATCTCTGAGTCAATGCCAGCTCACATAGCAATTCTATTCTTTGCAATCTAGTCCCTTCAGCTCCCCCAGATTCTACCACCCACCCTACACCAGGAACAATTTACAGTGGCCTACCAACCCGCATAACTTTGGAATGTGGGAGGAAACCAGAGCACCCGGAGGAAACCCACGTAGTCACAGGGAGAACGTTCAAACTCCACACAGACTGCAGTGGCGGTCAGGATTGAACCCGGGTTTCTGGAGCTGTGAGGCAGCAGCTCTACTTGCGGTGCCCTTGTGCCATCCTGTCACACACCATTCATACCCTTTCTCTCTTGAACCTTCCTCAGTTTCGTAATTTTCCATCTCTCCATTTCTCTAGTCTGGCCTTTTCTGCACCTTCTACTCCCTTTACACTCAGACCCTGACACCTGGGAATTTTCATCTGAGGTGCTTCCATCCCTCTATCTCCCAATATTGTTTTTGTATTCCACTAAAACCCAACTCTCTGACAAATATTTTGCTCATCATTTTCATCACCTCATCTTTGGCTCTGTTACACCTCTGAAAAATAAGGATAAAGAAAAATAAAAAAAAATGAATCAAAGTGCTTTTTTTTGCTACTGTATCTTCTAATTCTTGATTTAAATTCTAATATCCTCTTCTCAGGGGCATTCAAAGAAAAGGCCCCAATTATTGGACTGAGTTTTATTTTCACAACATTTTCAGCACTTAAGATAATTTCTCTGTAATTAGGAATGAATAGGATAAATTCCTTTGCCAAATGAGAATTAACTTAATTGTTATTCAGTTTGTTTTGTTCATTTACGACTTTTGTGCTTTCATGTTCACAAAAATAAATCATTTTCACAATATAATTTTCATACTGCTATTTGAAACAAATATTCATATTTATCTTGAGGTCTATGTACTGTCTCATAACACTTACATAATAACAACATTTCTGCAATCCTGTTACAATGTAAACACTTCACCCTTGAGAGTTTGAAGGATTAGGGTGTATAATGTTTAATAATAGAAGTACTGTGGTACTCATGTTTAAGATCACTCACTGCAAAATGTTATTGAGAGAAATAGTTTAGTTCATGATCTATTATTCTTGAAATGGACAATCTAGTTACTTATTTAGACTTACCAAGGAGCAATACTAAACTGGAGAGATTAGAGGGAATGCATTCAAATCGGAAAATGGACCATCAGGCAATCAAGTCCAGATTGACAATCAAGCACCTATTTACATGAATTCTACACAAATTTAGTCTCCCCACATTCCAAGCAAATTTCTCATGCTAAAGACAATTTATAGCAGCCAATTAATTAATCAACTCTCATATCTTTGGGATGTGGGAGGAAAATGGAGTTTTTAGAGGAAGCTGACATATTCACAGGGAGAACGTACAAACTCCACACTGGAGGTCTGGATTGAACCCATGTTACCAGAGTGTGAAGCATGGTTTAGAACAGTTTTATTTGTGATATTGTGCATGACGTGTAAGTCGCTTGCAAGGCCACTATTTGTTGTCCATCCCAAAATGGTGAGCCTCCTTTTCAAACCACTGCAGTCCATGTGGCGAAGGTGCTCCCACAGTGCTACTAGTTAATGGTTCCAGGATTATGACCAACAACAGCAAAGAAATGGTGATATATTTACAAAATGCAATGCAACAACTTGCTAAGGCTTTTTGCAAACCCACAGTCTCTACCGCCTAGAAGTACGAAAACAGCAGGAGCATCAGTATGACACCATCGTTAAATTGCCCTCCACATCACAGTCACCAGAAGAAGGAACATGCTAAGTAGCAGCATGCAGAGTGAACATCTGTAGAGTTGCCAGTCAGTGGGCTGCTTTACCCTGTTGCTGGAAATGCAGACATCCGGACAAGTGGAGAGTACTACTTCAAACTTGTTATTGGAGCAGCCAGCCAACACAGGTAATAATCACATGACTACTTATACATGTCAACAACAGAAATGGTTTCAAAATATATACTGTTACCAAATCTCTAATGGCTTTGCTTACAGGTAGTGCAGCAAATTGGAGTGGGATTTCTGACATTAACCATGGTAGCGTGATAATGATTTACCAATTACAGCCACACTGAGCAGTTACAATAAGTACTCTACATATTTGCTCCAAATTGTTGATCTGCTTGTCCAAAATTCAATACTAAATGAGAACAATGTTCTTCCAGCTAAAGACTGAGTTCATTGGGTTTGAACCCCATCACAACTCACATTCCTACAACTGACTTCACTCTTCACCCTGGCATCTGTTCCAGGTTAAACAAGCCATTTGGAATGCGGATGTCGTATTTGATCCTGAGAAGAGATTCAGACCACATATTCACATTCAAAACAATTTACTCCTATCTCCACAATGAGCCTCTTGCCTCCAATGACCCAATGATTTCACTTTATCAGTTTCTCTCTTCACAGATGCCACTTATCCTACATAGCATTGTCTGTCATCTTCTGTCAGATTTCACTGGTGTCCCACAAGGCTGCATCCTCAGCCCTCTACTCTACTCCCTATACACTCATGACTACATGGCCAGATTCTACTCTTAACTCCATCTACAAATTTGCAGATGATACCACCGTAGTAGGCTGTATCTCAAATAATGATGAGTCGGGGTACAGGAAGGAGATATAGAGCTTAGAGACATGGCGTCATGACAACCTTTCCCTCAATGTCAACGAAACAAAAGAGCTGGTCATTGACTTCAGGAAGGCCAGCGGTGTACATGCACCTGTCTGCATAAATGGTGCCGAGGTCGAGAGGGTTGAGAGCTTCAAGTTCCTAGGAGTGAACATCACCAATAGCTTGTCCTGGTCCAATCATGCAGACATCACAGCAAAGAAACCTCACCAGCACCTCCTCTTCCTCAGGAGGCTAAAGAAATTCGGTATGTTCCCTTTGACACTCACCAGCTTTTATCGATGCACCACAGAAAGCATCCTATCTGGATGCATCACAGCTTGGTATGGCAACTGCTCTGCCCAGGACTGCAAGAAAATGCAGGGAGTCGTGGACACAGCCCAGCACATCACGGAAACCAACCTCCCCTCCATGGACTCTTTCTATACCTCTCGCTGCCTTGGTGAAGCAGCCAGCATAATCAAAGACCCCACCCACCTGGGTCATTCTCTCTTCTCTCCTCTCCCATCAGGCAGAAGATACAGGAGCCTGAGGGCAAATACCACCAGGCTCAAGGACAGCTTCTATCCCACTGTGAAAAGACTATTGAATGGCTCCCTTATACAATGAGATGGACTCCAGACCTCACAATCTACCTTGTTGTGACCTTGCACCTTATTGCACTGCACTCTCTCTGTAGCTGTGACACTTTACTCTGTACTGTTACTGTTTTTACCTGTACTACATCAATGCCTGTACTAACTCAATGTAACTGCACTGTGTAATGAATTGAGCTGTAGGATGGGTATGAAAGACAAGTTTTTCACTGTACCTCGGTATAAGTGACAATAATAAACTAATACCAATCCTGCAACACCAAGATGATTTTTTTATTTGAAGACATCTGTCTTTGTTGTGGTCATGGAAGTAGTTGAAACCACGTTTGAGAATTATGAAATTGAGGTTTTGCTTAACTGGGAGCCAAGATATTTCAGGAAGCACAAGGGTGGTGGGTGAAGGGGACTGTAAGGGAGCACTTACAGGGGGTCGGAAGAAGGAGTACAACCCTGGTGTTGGAATACTGACGTCCGGTGATAGCCAACTGGAATATGCTGCTTGTCGGAATAGGAGAAATAGATGACAATTGCATTTGCAACAGGATAATTAACAGGGCTGCAGGGAAAGAGTAGAAGAATGGGGCTGTCAGGATTGCTGCACCAGGAGCCCAGGGAGACTGGACCAAATAGCCTCGTTCTGTGTGTCATCATAATTTTATGATTCTATGAAAGACTTAGATGAAGGTTTCAGCAGTGAATGAGGGAACATCTGACCCCAGTGCTTCACAAAGCATTTTAAAAAAGAAAATGTATATTCAGCATACATACAGTGGCATGAAAAAACTTGGGCACCCCTGATCAAAATTTCTGTTACTGTGAATAGCAAAGCAAATAAAATATGAGCTGATTTCCAAAAGGCATAAGGTTAAAGATGACACATTTCTTTAATATTTTAAGCAAGATTACTTTTTTATTTCCATCTTTTACAGTTTCAAAATAACAAAAAAGGAAAACGGCCCGATGCAAAAGTTTGGGCACCCTGCATGGTCAGTACTTAGTAACACCCCCTTTGGCAAGTATCACAGCTTGTAAACGCTTTCTGTAGCCAGCTAAGAGTCTTTCGATTCTTGTTTGTGGGATTTTTGCCCATTCTTCCTTGCAAAAGTCTTCTAGTTCTGTGAGATTCTTGGGCCGTCTTGCATGCACTGCTCTTTTGAGGTCTATCCACAGATCTTCGAAGATATTTAGGTCGGGGGACTACGAGGGCCATGACAAAACCTTCAGCTTGTGCCTCTTGAGGTAGTCCATTGTGGATTTTGAGATGTGTTTAGGACGGTTATCCTGTTGTAGAAGCCATCGTCTTTTCATCTTCAGCTTTTTTTTACAGACGGTGTGCTGTTTGCTTCCAGAATTCGCTGGTATTTAATTGAATTCATTCCTCCCTCTACCAGTGAAATATTCTCTGTGCCACTGGCTGCAACACAAGCCCAAGGCATGATCGATCCACCCCAGTGCTTAACAGTTGGAGAGGTGTTCTTTTCATGAAATTCCGCACCCTTTTTTCTCCAAACTTTCCTGCGTCCTCACCACAAAATTCAGCGTCAGAAGTTTGCAAAGGAACATCTAAACAAGCCTGATGCATTTTGGAAACAAGTCCTGTGGACGGATGAAGTTAAAATAGAACTTTTTGGCCACAATGAGCAAAGGTATGTTTGGAGAAAAAAGGGTGCAGAATTTCATGAAAAGAACAACAGGATAACCATCCTAAACACACCTCAAAATCCACAATGGACTACCTCAAGAGGCACAAGCTGAAGGTTTTGCCATGGCCCTCACAGTCCCCTGACCTAAACATCATCGAAAATCTGTGGATAGACCTCAAAAGAGCAGTGCATGCAAGACGGCCCAAGAATCTCACAGAACTAGAAGACTTTTGCAAGGAAGAATGGGCAAAAATCCCACAAACAAGAATCGAAAGACTCTTAGCTGGCTACAGAAAGCGTTTACAAGCTGTGATACTTGCCAAAGGGGGTGTTACTGAGTACTGACCATGCAGGGTGCCCACACCTTTGCATCGGGCCGTTTTCCTTTTTTGTTATTTTGAAACTGTAAAAGATGGAAATAAAAAAGTAATCTTGCTTAAAATATTAAAGAAATGTGTCATCTTTAACTTTGTGCCTTTTGGAAATCAGGTCATCTTTTACTCGCTTAGCTATTCACTGTAACAGAAATTTTGACCAGGGGTGCCCAAACTTTTGCATGCCATTGTATATACCACTGGCGCCTCCATGGAAAAGGGCTGGTTATCATGGAGTCTATGCATACACTACTTGCATCAACTGATTAAGTTCTATTAAACATGATAGTCCAATCTGTTGCAGCACACATCACTGAAACTCAACATCTCAATCGAGCAGTAAAGGGATACCCACCACTATATTTGTATAAAGCTCAAGTAGGTGATGCACAAATAGTCTTCTCCTTCTCCTCCTCCTCCTCCTCCATCCCCTCCTTTGTTTCCTTCTTCTTCTTCTCGTCCTCCTTCTCCCCCTTTGCGTTCAAGGATGGCTCTTTTCTGTGGGTTCCGAGGTCTCTGATGAGGACAATGTGGGAAATGCAGTGTAATCCAATCATGACAAAACTAGTGCTACAGAGTATCGCTGTCAAAGAGAACAACATGCTTTGAGAGAAGCTATTTTGAATCATGTGTAATTACTTTAAAAATGATGCATGTACTTAGGTTAGAAAATCAGTGAGGGCACAATTAATTTTAATTTAAATACCCTTTATTAATACTCATAGAGAATTGTTACATTTTGGAACATTTCCAAGATGTATGGCATTAATAAATGCAAGCTATATTTTTCATTTGATGAATAGTGTGTACAGGTTTAGTGTCTTGCATTGAGTTTTCCATAAGGTTCAGTGATGTTGCTCAGTTCCATCATGGTGAGAGTAACTGTTAGATGTGTAACTTGGGGTGTAACAGTGCTGCTCCACTGCAGTCTGAACTGGATACAGTATTTGTGGCTTTGCCCAGTATGAGGAAACACAGGAAAAGTTTCATTTTATGGCTAATGAATGCGTACAGCGATTATCTTAATTCAGGTTGCTCGGGTTTGCGCGATGATACAAAATGATGAATACTGCACTTTCCCACATTGTCTTATTTACCAGAGAAGTAACTTTAAAATTACTGTGCTACACTGTAGATCTCTGAGCTTGTTAAAGCCTCCCGGGCAGCTTTATATTTGAAAGTCAGGCTGGGGTTGCATATTTTTGTCTCTGTCTTGAGTTGCAACCAGAAAAAAAAGCCCAGGGAGTTCTTGATACTTAAGATGCTTATGAAACACCAAGGCACATTCTTAGATCTTAAAGCAAAAAACTGCAAATGCTGGAAATCTGAAATAAAAATGGAAAATGTTGGAAGTATCAGCAGGTCAAGTGACAATGATGAAAGATCATTGTCCTGAAACACTCACTTATTCTACTTGTCACAGACATTGCCCGACCTGCTGAGTGTTTCCAGCATTTTCTGTTTTAATTTCAGGCTAAGAAGTCTTTACGTTTTGGGAGTAAAAATCTTCAATGCTTATTTAACTAGTGCATTCATCCCCTTTTAAAAAAATTGAGTACAATCTGTTTTGAAAGTCCAACATTTAGATGTTTGCCCTTTCAATGAAAAAGAATATTAAAATATTCTGAAATATGACAAGTAATTATAATCATAAACCAATCCCAGGTGCTATCCATTCAGTAACTGCAATGTTTCAACATGCCCTGCAAAAACTAATCCACTTGTCCATTCCCTTAAATCACCAGATAATGAGAATTTTACATTACGTTTTATCTTTTAATAACCAAATTTTAAAAACTGATAATAAAAACAATGCATTTATTATTATTTGATGCAGAAACCCGCTTAAGTATCTGGAAAATTATCTGGATGCTCAGTTTTGTCCTAGGATGAGCAGCTTGATCACCAGACTACAATGTGCACATCACGAATGAGTGAGCTCCTTCGGGAAATAGAAATTTATATGTGAGCTCGCACTAAGATTGATTTAGAAATTGGTAGTATTCTCCATTAAAAAATTCTAATTAATTTCATCCAAAATGAATATGGAGACATGCAATAATCCATATTAGCTACAAATGATCTTATTTCAGAGAGATATACAGCTCAAAGCAGACCATCCGTCCCACTGAGTCCATGCCGACCATCAACCACTCATTTACAACTAATCCTATATTAATCCTATTTTGTTCTCTCCACATTCTCATCAATTACCTCCAGATCCTACCCACTCACCAACACACAGGGGACTATTTACAATGGCCAACTAAACGATCAACTGCAAATCTTTGTGGAAACCTACAAAGGAAAAGGGAGAAGCTGCAAGTTCCACACAGCATCCAAGGTCAGGATTGAACCAAGGTTTCTGGCACTGTGCGGAAGTGGCTCTACTAGCTCTGCCACTCTGCTGCTAAAGTGATAGGTAATGTACAACGCTGCCCTCATACCAAATGCATGGCATGTTTTGTATGTTTCAGTCTGGGTGTTCTGAAGATAAATTTATTTAGTCATGGATGCTGAACCCATATACTAATACGGAAATAATTAATTATTGTTAGAACAGAACACTTTGCTCATACTTTATGCCATTCAATAAAAGGAGTAAATATGAAAACAAACTAATCTGCAGTCTTAAAAGACAAATTGTAGCGGCTGCTACCGCGATGCGTAAGTAAGACACTAGTCAACGAGCTGCAGAACAAAACTGATTTATTTTCCTGCCTTGCGTGAGCCTTTTAAGAGGAACGGTTCCTGCCCACCGAAAACGGAAATGACGTATGCGCTACGTCATCAAACTTTTCCTGTGCACGGGTTCTCCCCGTCGCTTGGGGAAGATGAAGGCCCAGCGCCATCTTGGGCCTCGCCGCTCCGACGACGCGCGACCTGACCGCCGAGCCGGTTCACTTGCTCGGATGGTGAGTTGCTACACAACCCCTCCCCCAGAACCGGCGATATGGTTCCCAAGGTCCGCAGGCTGCGCTAGCCGTTGCTTAGGAGGTCGGCCTCTGCGTTGCAGTGTTGGGACCTTGACCGGTTGTTGTAGATCTAAATGGGCCAGTTTGAGGTGATCTGTCATGAAAACCCCTTCCTTGCCCCCACTGTCCAAATTAAAGGTGGACCCATTATTCCTGATGACCCGGAACGGCCCCTCGTATGGTTTGTTGCAACGGTGCCTGGGAAGTGCCCCTGGCAACGAAAATGAACTTACAGTCTTGTAGTTCCTTGGGCTCACAGGATGGGGCTTGGCCATGTCGTGAAGTGGGAATTGGTGCCAAGTTGCCGAGCCTCTCGCGCAGTCTTTCCAGGACTGCCATGGGTTGTTCCTCTTGGCCCCGAAGGATGGGTATGAAATCCCCTGGGACGACCAGGGCGCACCGTACACGAGTTCAGCTGACGAAGCGTGGAGATCTTCCTTGGGGGCAGTGCGTATGCCGAGTAGGACCCAAGGCAGTTCGTCGACCCAGTTAGGACCTTTCAGATGGGGCATCAGGGCTGATTTCAGATGGCGGTGGAAACATTCCACCAACCCGTTTGATTGAGGGTGGTAGGCCGTGGTGGTGTGCAGCTGCGTCCCCAGCATGTTCGCTAATGCAGACCAGAGGCTGGAGGTAAACTGGGTGCCCCTGCCTGAAGTGATGTGGGCTGGAACACCAAAACGCGAGATCCAAGTTGTGAGCAGCGCCCGGGCGCAGGAATCAGTCGTGATGTCGGATAGAGGGGTTGCCTCTGCCCACCTCGTGAACCGGTCCACGATGGTAAGGAGGTACTGGGCTCCTCTTGAAACTGGCAGAGGACCAACCAGGTCGATGTGGATGCGGTCGAACCTTCTACAGGTAGGCTCGAACTACTGTGGCAGGACCTTGGTGTGTCGTTGGATTTTTGATGTCTGGCAGTGCAGACAAGTCCTGGCCCACTCACTGACCTGTTTGAGCAGGCCATGCCAGACGAACTTGCTGGCGACCAGTCGGACAGTTGATCTGATGGACGGGTGCACCAACCCGTGTACCGATTCGAAAACACGTTTCCGCCAGGCTGCAGGAACTATAGGGCAGGGCTGACCTGTTGCATTGTCGCAAAGGAGGGTCTGCTGACATGGACTGACTAAGAAATCTTGGAGCTGCAGGCCTGAGACTGTGGTTCTGTAGCTGGGCAGCTCGCCATTGGCTTGCTGTGCGTCAGCCAGGGCCTTGTAGTCCACACCTAGGGATAGGCTGTGGATGGTCGGTCTGGAAAGTGCGTCAGTGACGACATTGTCCTTTCCAGAGACATGTTGGATATCCGTTGTGAATTCGGAAATGTAGGACAAATGTCACTGCTGATGAGCTGACCAGGGATCGGAGACCTTGGAGAAGGCGAAAGACAAAGTACCGGAAATGCCGGACCACCAGGTACAGCGTTAGAGTTCCCGATCAAAAGCACTGAATTTCAGTTCAGGGTGGTCTAAGGTGCCTGCTGAAGAAAGCCAAGGGTTGCCAGCGGCCTTCGATTAGTTGTTCCAGTATCCCACTGACCGCGGTGTTGGATGCGTCCACCATGAGGGCGGTTGGGACGTCTGTCCTAGGGTGTACCAGCATCATGGCATCTGTCAGGGCATCCTTGGCCTTAACGAAGGCAGCCGCGGCCTCGTCGTTCCAGGCGATGCCCTTGCCAGACATCAGTGAGAACAAAGGGCGCATGATACGGGCTGCTGCAGGGATGAACCGATGGTAAAAGTTGACCATCCCCAGGAATTCTTGTAGGCTTTTAACCGTGTTGGGACGGGCAAAATGGCGGATAGTGTCTACCTTGGCGGGTAGGGGTGTTGCTCCTTCGGTGGTGGTTCTGTGGCCGAGGAAATCGATAAAGTCGAGTCTGAATTGGCACTTGGCCAGGTTGATAGTGAGGCCGAAATCACGGAGACAGGAGTACAGTTGGCGGAGGTGGGAAAGGTGTTCTTGGCGGTCACGGCTGGCGATTAGTATGTCGTCTAAGTAAATGAACACGAAGTCCAGGTCACGGTCTACCACGTCCATCAGCCGCTGGAAGGTCTGCGCGGCTTTCTTAAGGCCAAACGGCATCCGAAGGAATTCAAAGAGGCCGAATGGAGTGATAAGCGCAGTTTTGGGGACATCGTCAGGGTGGACCGGGATTTGGTGGTATCCCCGGACGAGGTCCACCTTGGAAAAGATGTGGACCCCATGTAGGTTCGCTGCAAAGTCCTGGATGTGAGGGATGGGGTAGCGGTCCGGGGTGGTGGCGTCATTCAGCCTGCGGTAGTCGCCGCAGGGCCTCCACCCACCAGTGGCTTTGGGGTCCATGTGCAGGGGGGAGGCCCAGGGGCTGTCTGACCTACGAACGATCCCCAGCTCCTCCATGCGGCGGAACTCTTCCTTTGCCAGGCGGAGCTTGTCTGGAGGTAGTCGTTGTGCTCGGGCATGAAGGGGTGGCCCTGTGGTAATGATGTGATGCCACACCCTGTGTTTGGGCATCGAATTTGTAAACTGAGGTGCCAAAACTGATGGGAATTCGGCTAGGAGCTTGGTGAACTCGTTGCCAGACAGGGAAATGGAGTCCAGGTGCGGGGCTGGTAGGCTGGCTTCTCCCAGGGGGTAGGTTTGGAAAGTTCTGGAGTGCATAGCATCTTCCCTCGCAGGTCAACTAACAGGCTGTGGGTCCGAAGGAAATTGGCTCCCAGGAGTGGCTGGATACGGTGGCAAGGGTAAAGTTCCAGGTAAAACAGCTGTCGTTGAATTGTAATTGAACTGTACGGGTACCGAAAGTCCGTATCATTGTGCTGTTTGCGGCTTTGAGTGCGGGACCCTGTTGTCTGCTACGAGTGTCGCGGCCGGTCGGGGGCAAAATACTGACCTCTGCTCCAGTATCAACGAGGAAACGATGCCTGGACTGCTTGTCCCAAACGAATAGGAGGTTGTGTTGGCGGCCAGCCGCCGTACCCATCAGCGGCGGCTGGCCCTGACGCTTTCCTGAAACTTGCAGGGTGGGCGGCATCGACAGGCCTCTGCGCCCCACCTATGATGGTAGAAACACAGCTGGTCGCCAGTGTCGTCGTCTGTGTTTCTGGGCTGTGGTCGCTCGGTTGCTGGGACTGGTTTAGGTAGGCGTTGGACCCGTGGTCTGGCGACTTGGCCGATGGACAACCCGCTCTCGCGTTTGGCCTTCCACAGGACATCTGCCCGGTCGGCTACATCACGTGGGTTGATGAAATCGGCGTCGGCCAACAGCAGGTGAATGTCGTTGGATAATTGTTCGAGGAAGGCCTGTTCAAACATCAGGCAGGGCTTGTGTCCCTCAGCCAAGGCCAGCATCTCGTTCATCAGGGCCAATGGGGATCTGTCCCCCAGGCCGTCGAGATGAAGCAGGCGGACAGCGCGCTCGTGACGGGAGAGGCCGAAGGTCTGAATAAGAAGGTCTTTCAAAGCCGGGTACTTGCCTTCCTCCGGAGGAGACTGGATGAAGTTTCCGACCTGGGCGGCTGTCTCCTGGTCCAGAGAGCTGATCACATGGTAGTACTTTGTGGAGTCAGAGGTGATCTGCCGAAGTTGGAATTGTGCTTCGGCCTGGTCGAACCAGATGCGGGGCAGAAGCATCCAAAAGGTGGGCAGCTTGAGTGCCACAGCGTTGGCTGCTGCGTTGTCGTCTATTGTGTGGGTCCAAAATCCATTTGGACCGTCGGGGTCACCAATGTAGCGGCTGCTACCGCGATGTGAAAGTAAGACACTAGTCGATGAGCTGCAGAACAAAACATTTATTTTCCCGCCTTGCGCGGGCCTTTTAAGAGGAACGGTTCCCGCCCACCGAAAACGGAAATGATGTATACGCCACATCATCAAACTTTTCCCGCGAGCGGGTTCTCCCCGTCGCTCGGGGAAGACAAAGGCCCAGCGCCATCTTGGGCCTCGCCGCTCCGACGACGAGCGACCCGACCGCCGAGCCGGTTCGCTTGCTCGGATGGTGAGTCGCTACAAAATATCTTTCATTAAAACATTGTAGAACAGAAAAACCTTTCCTTAGAATGAGTTCAGATTTTCCATATGGTTTAATTAGCTACTTACTTCAATAAGGTTCAGCATTTTTATGCACAGTAAGAAATGGTGGTGTTATTAATGAATGAAATTTATATAACACTGATTTTGTCCTTCTTTACAAAGAGAAATGTGGAAAATCTGAGTCTCAGAAGATGTGTAGAACAGCCATTTTAACAAACTTTCAACTTGAAAATCCTTTGATCTTATTTTATTGACCTGATTCCTATAAAATAACTGCTATTGTGTATGTTTAGTTTTATTTATTTGAGCCAGTCCATCCTCTTCATTTTCCCTTCCAAGGAATATTCGTTTAATATTATAAAGAGTCAAAAGCCTACCAGGCTGAATAATGAACATGGATGCAATGGAAATGATCTAAAAATAAGTGAAGCAGCCACTATGCTCTATGGGCTTGGTGACCACAGAAGCTAGTTTGCTGCAAAATAACAGCCTGCTATGCCAGGAGAGTATGTACACAGCTATTGCTCGCTAGGAGTAAGCAGAGTGGATGCATCATAAGATTAAGCAGCCGGCAATGCTGATTTTACTCCACCACCTCAGAGATCAATCCTCCAGCTATCGTCATCTCTTGACTTTGCACCTCTGAACCAGAGTTGAGCACCTGGACAGACCCCACCACATCTGTCGGGAGGAAACATTAATTACTGCTGTTGGGTGATTGGTAATTTCTGGACTTCCTTTGGCTTCTGAATTCACCAGTGTTTGGTGCAATGGATTGTTCTGATTTCAGTGACAGTTGCTCAGATCCATTGTTCCCAGACATGGGTGTTAGGAGACATTCCACACTGCATAGGGAATTACTGGGAGAATGAGCAGAAGGGGAGGAGGCCCTGGAAGTGGGATGTGTAGGAGAAGGGCATTCTGGAGGAGATTTGATCCAAGATGGTCAGGGAGGAATTTGTGTATCAGAGCTTCAGTGAGATACAACGTGCTTCAACATGGACATCGTGACCGCTACCTGCCATTTGTTGCAGCCAGGACAAGGTCACATTACCAATGGATGTCAAAGTGACCAGGCTCATGAAATCTAAGGCGTCTGCTTTCTTCAAGTCTGACATATCACATTTTGATGCCCAGTGCTATATATTGTAGCCACAAATGCTTTCTTTATGTGAAGCCTACTGTCAATCCTCACTTACCAGAGAACAGGACGTGGAGGAAGATTTTGACTGCCCGGATTGCAAGGACACATTCATGTATTCTTCCAAAATTCCTTCATGCTAACCTCCTGAAACTCCTGTACCCAATGGAAGTACTTCATCACATGGAGTGTAACAGTTCAACAAGGCAGCTCACTACCATCTTCTTGAGGGCAATTTGGAAAAGGCAATAAATGATGGCCTTTCACTGACACCCTCATCCAAAGAATAAAATAAGAATCAAGGGGGTTCTAATCTAATCAAGGGAGTTCGAATCAAGTGGTGTAATATAGCAATGATTCACAAAAGAAATACAGCACTATCTTTGTAGATGTTACAAAGATCAAGTACTTAGACGAAAACTGCATATGACTGCATTTTTTATCGCTCTTAAACTTTTGTTGCAGACTTTAACAGATTAGGATGACTGGCATTGATATGAAATGATATGTCTTGCTTTATCTTATCATCAGAGAGTTTCCCCTAGACAATATTATTTGACTGTTATATCAGAAAGCCATTTATAAATAAAGACAGCAGTGTGGTCCTTCTGATATGTATTTGAAAAAAAAGTCAACAGAGCTGTTCAAGTTCTGAATATTCCGAAGTTCACATTCAGCAAACCTCACTAGAGTATTGGAATAATCAGGAATTCTGAAGAGCATCTGGCTGGACTCAAAAAAAAACTTGGCTGATCAGTGCAGCATTGTTACTTCACTAATATTTCAAGTGCCACATGCAAGGTAGCATGAGGTGCTCAGTGTGTGAATAAAATGGAAAAAAACAGAGTGGCAATACAGGATTAATTGGCATGCCAGGTTTACTCCAAAGGTGTAAATCATGAAGTCTCCTCAGGTTAATGAGTAATTATCTGACTTTGTTTATTACAAACCTCATTAAGGTTTATTCTATCTTTATTAAAGAACTCAACCCACTGATAGGCAATTAATAAACACCAGCTCTCTGCAAAGATAACAGTTAGTAACTAGAAGCAGGAGGAGTTTCTATTGTGTAATTGGAAGATGTAACTTACTATGCAGTTCAAGATGTCTGGGAAGGACTGAAGCATCCTGCCCTTGAATGAGGCCAATGTTTATCACCCTCTTTCCAGCATCATGTCAAGCTTTTTGTCTTTGATCCATCTGAAAGCAAGTTAGGGCATCCCATCAAAGCTGAATTTTTGCCTTTCCTGCTACCTTCCTGTTCACTTCATCTGATCTGCAGCTAATGGCTTGATTTCTGCTTCTTTATCATTGTTTTAAGATTTCCAGTGGTCATCTCTGCTCTCTAACCCTTCGTTGCTCAGTCATTATCCAATACTATAACAACCAATCACATCTTTAACAAACAATCACATGTTCTCAATGCAGACAAGTTATACTCCTCTCTGTAAGATGCCTGGGTTTTTGTCTCATTAAAGTCCAGCAGAACAACAGGATGTTAAAAGCACTCTATAAATACCAATTGTTGACTCTATTCTACATCTTTAATAGCAGCAGTGAAAATGCAGCTCATTTTAGTTTTCTCATGCCTCTCAAAGGTTGAAACAGTGGCTACCAGAATCAGAATAAGATTTATTATCACTGACGTATATCATGTGAAACTTGCTGTTTTGCAGCAGCAGTGCAGTGCAGACGTGAAACGACAATAAATTACAAAACTAAATAAATAGTGCAACAAAAAGAATAACAAGATAGGTTCATGGGTTCATGGACCATTCAGAAATCTGATGGCGGAGGGGAAGAAGCTGTTTCTGAATCATTGAGTGTGGGTTTTCAGGCTCCTGTACCTCCTCCCAGATGGTAGCAACAAGAAGGGGGCATGTCCCGGACAGTGGGGGCCTTTGGTGATGGATGACATCTTCTTGAGGCACCGGCTCTTGAAGGTGATGGTGGGGAGGGTTATGCCCATGATGGAGCTGGCTGATTCTACAATCCTCTGCAGCCTTTTGCGATCCTGTGCATTGGAGCCTCCATATCAGGCGGTGATGCCACCAGTAAGAATGCTCTCCACCATACATCTATAGAAATTTGTAAGAGCCTTTGGTGACATACCAAATCTCCTCAAACTTGTAATGAAGTAGAGCCACAGGTGTGCCTTCTTCCTGATTGCATCAATGTGTTGGGCCCAGGATAGACCCTGTGAGAGGTTGATGCCCAGGAACTTGAAGCTGCTCGGCCTTTCCACCGGTGACCCCTCAATGAGGAATGGTATATGTTCTCCTGACTTCCCCTTCCTGAAGTCCACAATCAATTCCTTGAACTCGCCGATGTTGAGTGTGAGGTTGTTGTTGCGACACCACTCAACCAGCCGATCTATCTCACTCATGTACGCCCCCTCATTGCCATCTATGATTCGACCAACAAACAGTGGTGTCATTAGCGAATTTATGGATGATGTTTGATCTGTGTTTAGCCACATAGTCATGAGTATAGAGAGAGTAGAGCAGTTCACTTCATCCAAGAATTGTTACGCAACAGAAAAGGCACGTCAAAGCAGCACAGTTCTGTGGGACGGGGACTTGCAATGGCTTTGTCAAGGTGCCCAGCAGAAGTCTGGAGTCATCATACACAAAGTCCAGAGCTTTGTGTACAACAGAACAAACCTTGCACAAAGATTCTTATGCAGAGTCTTTTCCTCCAATAGCTCTGGCTTTGGAGAAAGCATGGCTCACAGAGCAGATGAGTATGCGACCATATTTGCAAGGGGAGGGGTTGGCAGGACTGGAAATGGAGTTACCGAGAGAGAGGTTCATGGGTAGGGGAGGAGAAATGTGAGGGGAAACAATCAAAGGCAGGGAGGTGACCAGGGTCAGGAAGGTGATTGGGGTTGGGGTAATCGGGATAATCCGGGTGGCTCGTTAGTGAAAAATCGGGAGCTGAGGAAATTTCCTGTACGGCTTCCATCTGAGAGTGACAATCAAGAAAGAGTACACTTGGATGAAGATACATACCTGTTTTCCGGCAGTGACCCAGGTAAATTTGAGCCAACATTAAATAATACCGCAGCACATCTTCATACCTTTGATTAAGGTCTACTTCAGTGCATGAAAGGCACACTGTATGCAGATGGTCATGTGTGCCACACACCACTGGTTGTCCAGTGGCCTTTGTGGACATATATGTCACACGTAGGGTAGTCCACATATAATACGATCTGGATTAGGATAAAACATTACTGCATGAGAAGATTGCATTATGTGAAAGAATTCTTAGTACCCAGTCTCTTACTTATAATGGTTCAAACTCAGCCTTTCTGCGCACATTGCTGGACTTTCTCCATGATCTGGTATCATGGAACCTCTCCTCCTTTATTGAAATGGAATCCAAGAAGGTGGCATCATTGTCTGTCATGTGGAAAGTCTCAGAGTTACGTCTGGGATCTGACTGGATGAACACTGACATTTCCCCTTGGAACACAACCAGGAAGGATTTTCCCCATTATTTCTGTGTATTTGGATTATCTTGAAGTGGTATTGCAGATTATGATTTGTTATGTCACTAATTTAGGAATATTCCTTTTCATGAGAACTTATTGCAGGTTTTCCAGCCTTCCCTTGTAACTTGCCTGGGATCATTCTGGAGGATGACCTCTGAACTGGCATCTTGGTATGACTATCTCCCTTATATCTGGGTGAGCACTATCTAGCATAGCACATATGGTCTGAAGAGAGAAGTGCACCACCTCTTTTGATTTACATCCAATGGAGTTGTCCATTCAAAAGAATAGGTTGCTTTCGGCTTTTAAACAATTTTTAAAAAACGTGAACTTTCAAAGCATCAGGTCCATTTTTGGATTATAAAAGATCATGTAGAAGCTGATGTGAAATGTAATTAAGTGAAATATTATCATATAACATATGAAAAAAGGCAGAATGTATTATTCATTTATACATCTGATTCAGCAAAAGCATTTTTTCCAATGCGTACCATTCCAAGAATGTGCACCATAAACAGATTCCATCTGTAGATAAATTGTTTCAGATAACCTTATAAATAAACCATACATTTAGTTAGCTTCTTTCCCTCCTGGTGTTTCATCTAATTAATCCCAGCCATCTAACTCAGAAAGGTGGGGCATTTGGCCAGCCTGTTCTGTTCTGTTCCAGTCCAGCTGCCAGAGATAATTACAGAAGGAGATGGGGCGGGTTATGTACTGAAGACACTCCCTGTGATGTTGCATCCTTTGTACTGGAAGATATATGGCTTTATTAAACCTTTCCTTGCAGCTGTGTGACTGAATCTATGAGAACATAAGTCAAACAGGGCTCTCACACATAGAGGCTACATATGGTACTGTTGACTGCACACTATTCACGGGGAACTGCTGCTCGCCACAGTATGCACATCAGGGTGTTCCAGACTTCCACGACTTTGTACTGCAGTACACAGGATTGCACTGGAGGTTGGTTACCCATGCATCTGATATTGCCCTACAGCCCGAGACTCAATGGGGAGTTGGTAAAGTTGCATGGTTGAGGGACCAACAAGTCATGGCCCCTCAGTTCACAAATCATTTGGAAGGCATCAGTCCCCTTATTTATAAAGGTAAGTTCATTTTTCTTTCTTTGACCTGATATTTGTGTTTAATATTTTCAATTAACTAACAACAGCTTAATTTTTTTTAATGATGTTAAATAAAGTTTGCTTTTTTAAATCACTTGATGTTTTTTCAACAGATTCCAAGTGTCCCTGATCACCAGCATTATTTGGAAGCAGTGAAAAGAATTCTGACTGTACGGCAGGACCTCAGGTAGCAATGCCTGAGGCCAATGTGATGGTCACTGCCTGCTCCACTTTGCACACCGACCACTGCAGCGAGGCCCTGAGATGATTGGGAGCGTCAGGGCCCTGAGGCCAGTGTGGGGGGCTGACTGTAAGGTGTGGGCTGGGCCAGAAGAAACCAGCTCATTACTTTCAGTCTGAAATCAAACCAAAGGAGATGCATCTTTTATAACATACAAGATAGAACAGTACAGCACAGTAACAGGCCCTTTGGCCCACAATGTTGTGCCGGCATGGTAGCGTAGCGGTTAGCGCGATGCTATTACAGCGCCAGTGATCGGGGTTCGGTTCCCGTCGCTGTCTGTAAGGAATTTGTACGTTCTCCCCGTGTCTGCGTGGGTTTCCTCCGGGTGCTCCGGTTTCCTCTCACATTGCAAAGACGTACAGGTAGGTTAATTTGGGTTTAAAATGGGCGCCGCGGACTCGTTGGGCCGGAAGGGCCTGTTACCACGCTGTAAGATAAAATTTAAAAAATTTATTTTAAAACTAATTAAACTAGTCATTAAATACCTAACTAAACTAATCCCTTCCACCAACACAATGTCCACATCCCTCCATTCTCTGCACATTCATGTGCCAATCTAAGAGCCTTTTAAATGCCTCTATTGTATTTACCACCACCCCGGCAGCATATTCCAGACCCCCTCCACCCTCTCTGTAAAAAACTTACTCCACATATCTCCTTTGAATTTACCCCTCTCACCTTAAATACATGCCCTCTAGTATTAGACATTTCGACCCTGGGAGAAAGATACTGGCTGTCTACTCTATCAATGCCTCTCATAATCTTATAAATTTTCATCAGGTCTCCCCTCAGTCTCCGTCACTCCAGCGAAAACAACACTTGCGAAAACAACCCAAGTTTGTCCAACCTCTCCTTATAGCTCATACCCTCCAATCCAGGCAACATCCTGATAAACCTCTTCTGCACCCGCTCCAAAGCCTCCACATCCTTCCAATAAAAGCAACGAGCTTTTAATAACGTAATACAAAAGAACACATGCATTTATCTTGTATTTTTGTAAAGGCAATTGTTTGTAGCAAAGGCTTCCAGACTTCAGAAAACTGCTCACAAACATTAAGAAAAAAGCAGTTATATCTCCAATGAAGGCCACCAGTTCAAAATCAACTGGAAATATCAACGAGTAATGCTAGTCCCTGGCACAGCTGGGACAGATCAAGAGTATAGGATGTGTTACATCTCTTTGAATGCACTACTTAAAAGGACATTTAGGAAGACTGAGCATTTTGAAGTTACTACTGAGGAATATGATTGCTAAAGAAACACAGGCCCACTTCCCAGACAGAACTCCAATAGAAAATTCATTTTGAATTCTGACGTTTTAGTCCCAAACCTTGGCCCTTCCACAACTACAGTGTAGTGACAAGAGTTGTTAGGTAAAACCAGTTTAAAGCTTTCTCATCAGCTAACACCCACCTCCCTCAAACAATAGCAACATTTATTATTGAATGAAATAAAATAATCTAAAAGAAAATAGAACAACGTACCTGATAAAGTTTCTTTAGAGGCAGTACATTATTTTGCAGCTCAGTTATTACATAATCTCTGTGATGAGAACGATAAACATATATAATTGGGACCTGCAGAAATCTACAACCAATGTCATAGAGTCATACAGCACGGAAACAGGCCCTTCAGCCCAACTGGTCCATGACGACCAAGATGCCCATTTGGTGTGAACGCTGTCTCTTGTGAACTTGTGTACATCAGTTGTTGAGTAGGTTGAACTTGTACTAGCTGCAGCTTAGAAGAATTGATCTTACTCAAGCATAGGAGCCTGAGGGAGCTTGGCTATGTCAATTCTGAGAAGTAGATTTTCCTCATTGGGGGAATTTAGAACAAGGAGGCATCACTTCAGAATAAGGGGCTGCCAATTAAGAAGAGAATGAGGAGGGATATCTTCTCACTGAGGTTAGTGAATCTTTGGAATTCTCTACCAATGAGCTCTGGAGGATGTGTCATTGAGTATATTCAAGTCCATGATAGACTTTTTGTCCATAGGGCAGTCAAGAGTTATGGGAACAGGCAGGGAAGTGGAGTTAAGGCCAAAATCAGATCAGCCATGTTCGTAATGTATGGTGGAGCAGGCTCACTTTTGCTCCCATTCCTGATGTTCTTATTCATTAGACAGACTTATCACAAATATTTGTTACTTTGGTGGAATTGTTTGATATCTTGTGTGTGGACATTGACATAATTGGCATGCTATAACCATTGTGGCTGAACTTTGTATTTGGTTGGTACACAGTGTTCCAATTACATGCAGAAGATAAATGGCAAGAATTTATACTGTGTCTTTCACAATCACAGGACCTTTGAAAAAGCTTTGAAATTATGCCGCATATGTGATATTTAAACGCAACAGTAAATTAGGAAAACAGCCTATTTGTGGACAGCAGATTTCTAGAAACAGAAAGAACTCCCTTGCTGTTCTTCAAATAGTGCTGTAAAACGTATTACCTTTAATGTCTTACCTAAAAGCTGGCTTCATAGACAGTGCCACACTCTAATGGCGTTACAGTGAGGTATCAACCATGATCATCTGTTCAAGTCTCCGGAACACCTACATGACAGAGATAAGATTAGCACTGATTGAATCACAACTGACAAGGAAACAAACTAGCCAGTTGTCCTTGAGTAGTAGCAGTGAATGGTCATGCAAGCTTGATTTCATGTAACAAGTAAAAATGCATTCAATTATATAAGGCCTTAACAGAAAACTGTTCTTCCCAAAACACAATTGCAATGGTTCATCTTTTGCATTCTGGTACACATAATGAATAACATAATGATCAATGCTGGTAACCATAGTATCCTTCACAGGTGCTATTTTCATATTTTCCATAGATAAAAATTAGCTGAAAATGATGACTCTTTAAATACACAGGCAACCATTGCACCAATTCAATCCGTCAGTTGCTTATTACCTGAAGGTGATTTAAACTCAAAACACGAGAATAAATTATATGTAAGTAATTAGACAGTAAATTGCTTGCTTACACTGAAAGCATCAGTTTATTATTTATAATGTATGCTGTGTCATCTATCCAAATATTCTGAATAACCTGAAGCAAAATTATGTATGTAAATAACATGTTCTATTTACATTTATCAGTCTAATAGGCAAACACTGACAATATCATTAGGAAGCCACAACTTGCGTTTGTTGGTGGCCTCCTACCACTTCAGCCAGTTGATAAATGAGGGTGTCATCTGCATTGGCCATTGAAGTTGGCAGCATTGACTGCTTCCGAATACGGCTAAATTAACCAAAGCATATTCACACATTCATCAGGTGCAAGGAACCTGGAGGAATGTTAAGCTGAACAGCAGGATTATTTATCTGTGCCTCAAAGAATGAATGGAAGATAATTTGTTTCAGGGTTGGGGGAAATAGATTGATAGCTTTTACAAATCCATAGGGAGAGTAATTGCAATAAATCAGCGTTGATTAGAGATGTAAAAAACATATTAAAGAGGAAGTGAGTGTCAAATATAGCATTGCATTTAATACTTTCAAATAAAAGGACAAAGACCTTCAGTTTCTACTTGTTTGATGAATATTCTTATAGTCCTTTTTTAAGAATAGTTTAAACTCTGTTCATTTCAAATTATGCAAAACCTTGACTAATGCAAAACCTAAGAGTAGCATGATAAATAGCAACCCTACATTCAGCTTCCTGCATGATATATTTCAAGTTAATTACGTGTGCAAAACTAAGTCATATAAACCAGTGAGTTCCCACAATGGATAGCTGGGCCATGCTAATTCAGCAGGGCACTGGTGACCAGAAGTACTACTTCCTTTGAGCTCTAGTGTTGGGGAAGAAAGATCGACCAAGGTCCCTTGCTCTGGACCACTTTCCATTAATCCCTCCAAGAATGTTCAACAAAGGGGATGGATGTATTAAATCAATCCATTGCATTGATACTGGACACCTAGCGTCAAGATCCCTCACTGGAGAATGGCTGTGCATGAATTTCTTGCGGCTGCTATTTTATAAGTCAGCATTATTTGATATGGGCAGGGCACTGTAATGGGAAAATGAATAAAAGGGAAGATCTATCTATTCCTAAATGTGCTTTTATTTTGAAATGGTGACTGTTAAATGTGAAGGCATATTTATCTTTTGAAAACTCTTCCATCTCCACACTAAATCAAATGTGAGTTGACATTTCTCTGGTGGCATTATTGATGGTGCTATTTGCACTAGTGTAAATGGTGCTTCATGTTCAAGGCCGTAACACTCAGGTGATATAAAGGTGCAACAGAGCATCAAATCTCTTATGGTAATCTATAGCCAGAGCATTTACGTCACTGAAAGTCTCTTGGCCCAGTTTGTCCAGATTGTCAAACAAATTTAAGCCCTTGGCATTTTAATATTTCTGCCAGAAATAATACCCTGTTCAGAACTGAAAAAGTAGGCAGATCCACCAATGTAAGTGGAAGGAATGTAAATATATACTGTAAGCCGGGTCTGCATTTCTCAGTGGAATGTCCAATTTGCATCAAACTACTGACCTATACTTAAATTCATTAGCCAACTGTGCAATCCTATGGAAGCCCAAACTTTTCCAGAATCTGGCCGTCACTGGCAATGTTGAGCAATTATTGCTCATTCCTAATAATAGTTGAGCCAGCTACTTTCACGAACAAAAAACACTATGATGCTGTATGAACTCAGCAGGCCAGGCAACATCCGTGGAGAAAAGCAGGCGGTCAACGTTCTTGGGTCAGGACTTTCCTTCAGGACCACTGGTGCGTCACAATGGTGTGTGACCTTTCTTTCTTGGACCACTGCAGTTCTTTTGGTGAAGATACTCCCACAGTGCTGTTGGGTAGGGAGTTCCAGGATCTAGACCCAGGGATGATGAAGGTACAATGATCTATTTCCAAGTCAGGATAGTATGCTACTTGGAGGAGGTTGTGCTCCTGTGCACATGCTATCGTTGTACTTAGTGATAAACGTTGTGGGTTTGAGAGGTGCTGTTGTAATATCCTAGGCATGTAACTGCTGTGCATTTTTAGGTGGTACACTCTGCAGAAACAGTGAGCCAGCAGTGGAGGGAATGAATGTTTAAGATGGAATCTTAATCAAATGGCTTGCAATGTCCTGGATGGTGCCAAGTTTCTTAAGAGTGTTTGCAGCAGAATTTATCCAGGCAAGTGGAGAGTATTACATCATATTCCTGACCTGTGTAGATGGTGGAAAGGCTTCAGTGTGTTCAGAGATGTGCTATCCACTCCATGACACCCAGCAATGGGCTCTTGTAGTGCAGTGTTTATGTGGGTGGCCCTGTGAAGTTTCTGATTCCGCTGGAATGTTGATGATGCAGACCTTGGCAATGGTAATGCCACTGGATATCAGGGGCAGATGGTTAGACTCGTTTTTGATGGAGATGGTCATTGCCCGGTATTTTTATGGTGAGGATTTCTTCTGGCACTTACCAGGCCATGCATGAACCTTGCTGCATTCTGGCATGGGCTGCTTCACTTGCTGAGAGGGTGCAACTAGTATAAAATATTGCACAATCATCAACAAACATCCCCACTTCTGAGCTGATGATGGAAGGACGAACATTGATGAAGCAGCTGCAGATGGTAGGGTGGGGGACATTGGCTTGAGGAACTCGGGCAGTGACCTCCTGGAGCTGTGATGAATCACTTCCAACCACCATAACTATCCTCCTGTGCGTGACCATTGGACTGTTTTCCCCTTGGTGTCCACTGACCTCAGTTTTACCGGGAACTTCTAGATGCTACACTCTGTCAAAGTGCTGCCTTGATATAAAGAGCAGTCACTAATCTCACCTTGGAATTCAGTCTCCTGTCCATGTTTGGCTGTGAGGATGTCAGGAGCTGAGAAGTCCTGGCACAATTCAAACCAGGCACTGGTGAGCAGGTTATTGGAGAGTAGGTGCTGCTTTATAGCAGTGTCAACAACCTGATAGCACTGTCAACAATACGTTGTATCACTTTGCCGATTATTAACAGTACATTGATTAAGCAGGAATAAGCAGATTGGATTTGTCCTGCATTTATTTGTGAACAGGATATACCTTAGCAATTTCCATCTTGTCTGGCAGATGGCAGTGTTGTAACTGCCCTGGAACGGCTTGGTTATAGGTGTGGCTGTTTCTGAAGCACAAACTTCAGTACCACAGTTAGATTTACTGTTTCCAATGCTCTCAGCCACTTTTTGATATCACGTGCAGTGAACCAAGTTGGCTGCAATAATCTTCTGTGGGGATCTGAGGAGGAAGATGAGAAGGACTGGCACCTCTGGCTGGCCATGGTTGCAATTGCATCAGCCTTAGTCTTCATTGCATATGCACTGAACACTGAAAACAGGGATGTTCTTCCTATCAGCTGTTGAATTGTTGTATAGTTGTGGCAGGATTTCAGAGCTTTGATCTGATCCATTGGTTGTGGGATGAATCGACTCAGTCTAGTGTGTGTCTTTTCTGGTGTTCAGTCGTCTCATTAGGTTGGCACCTCACTCGTAAGTGTGTACATCCAGTGCTGTTCCCAGTATGCTCCTTTGCACTCCTCATTGAAGCAGGGTTAAGCTCCTGGCTTGAAAGCAATGGAAGAGTGAGGGATATGCCGGGTCGTGGGGTTACAGACTGTGGTGGAGTTCTTTACTGATGGTCCACAATGTCTCATGGGGTTACAGACTGGTGGTGTGCTTTACTGATGGTCCACAGTGTCTCACAGGGTTACAGACTGGTGGTGTGCTTTACTGATGGTCCACAGTGTCTCATGCATGCTCAATTACCAGGGGCCAGATCTGATCTACATCAATCCCATTCAGCATGATGTGGTGCTACACAACATGATGCAGGGTGACCTTAGTGCAAAGATGGGAGTATGAATCAGACATGGAATTGGTTTATTATTGCCACATGTACCAAGGTACAGTGAAAAACTTAGTTTTGCATGCTATCCATACAGATCATATCAAAACATAAGTACATCGAGGTAGTACAAGGGAAAAGCAATAACGGAATGCAGAATATAGAGTTACAGTTATAGAGGAAGTGCAGTGCAGTTGGACAGATAAGGTGCAAGGGCCATGACGTGGTAAAGAGTTCATCACTAAAGCAAAAGAGGTCCGTTCAAGAGTCTTATAACAGCGAGATAGAAGCTTTCCTTGAGCCTGGTATGAATGTTTTCAAGCTTTTGTATCTTCTGCCTGGTGGAAGAGGGGAGAAGAAAGAATGTCCAGGGTGGGTGAGTTCTTTGATTATGTTGGCTGCTTTTCTGAGGCAGCGAGAAGTGTAGACAGAGTCCATGGAGAGGAAGCTGATTTCTGTGATGCGCTGAGCAGTTTCTTGCAGTCTTGGGCAGAGCAGTTGCCGTACCAAGCCGTGATGAATCCGGATAGGATGCTTTCAATGGGGCATCTATAGAAGAGAAACAAAGGACTGCAGATGCTGGAATCCAGATGAAAAACACGATGATGCTGGAGGAACTCGGCAGGTCAGGTAGCATCCGTGGAGAAAAGCAAGCGGCCAATGTTTCAGGTCAGGACCTTTCTTAAGTCCTGAAAAAGGGTCCTGACCCAAAATGTTGACCGCATGCTTTTCTCCACAGATGCTGCCTGGCCTGCTGAATTCGTCCAACATCATCGGGCATCTATAAAAGTTGGTGAGGGTCAATGGGAACATGCCAAATTTCCCTAACATCTGCAAGGACTGTGCTGTACTCACTTCTACCACTGTTGTCATGGACAGATATATCTGCCAGAGGTACACTGGTGAGGATGAGGTCAAGTAGGTTTATCCCTTGTGTTAGCTGACTCACTACCTGCCACAGACCCAGTCTGAAAGCCCTGTCCTTCAGGACTAAGCGAGTGATGGTGCCACGAAGCTACTTTTGACAATGGCCTCGAAGTCCTGCACACAGAACAACTTTCAATGCTTCTTCCAAATGTTGTTCAATATGGAGGGGCACCTGCTTCATCAGCTGAGTGAGGGCAGTAGCTGGTAATCAGAAGGAGACTTCCTTGAACTGATGCCATAGGACTCCATGGTGACTGGTCAATATTGAGGACATCTAGAGCTATTCCCTCCCACATGTACACCACTTACTGTCATCTCTGTGGGACAGAATGACCCAGGATTGTGACTGAGGCATCTGACACCTTGGCTGTAAAGTGTGAATCTGTGAAGACAACAACATCAATCTGCTGCTAGTCTGTGGATCAGCTCTCCCATCGAAATACTAGTCCTTAGATGTGTGTGAGTAGAATTTTGCAAGATTGGCATAGTATTAAAGCAGAAACTCAAATAGCTTGGTATGGCAACTGATCTGCTCAACACAGCAAGAAGCCGCAAAGAGTTGTGGACACAGCTCAGTCCTTCACGAAAACCAGCCTCCCCTCCATCAGTTTATCAGGAAAACCAGCCTCCACTCCATTCACTCTGTCAACACTTCCTGCTGCCCTGGGAAAGCAGCCGACATAATTAAAGGGCCTTCCCACCCTGGACATCCCCTCTCCTCCCCCCTTCCCCAGATATGAGATATAAAAGCTTGAGAAAATGCATCACCAGGCTCAAGAACAGCTTCCAACCTGCTGTTGAAAGACTCTTGAATGGACCTTTTGTATGATAAAGACGAACTCTTGATCTCTCAGTCTACCTCGTCCCTTGAACTTTGTTGTCTACCTGCACTGCATTTCCTCTGTAACTGTAACACTATATTCTGTTCTTGCTTTTCCCTTGAACTACCTCGATGTACTTATGTTTTGAAATGATCTGTATGGATGACATGCAAAACAAAGTTTTTCACTGTATCTCAGGACATGTGACAATAATAAACCAATTACCAATTACATCTAGAAAATATATACATTGTTTTAATACCCTTAATATACCATCTGTACTTAGGGTCTCGGTTGATGCCTGGTAGTTCCTCCAATGTTATTCTTTCTCTGTTTTAATGAAGCAGTCGGGCTACCACTGAGTGGTTTACTAGGACATTTCAAAAGCATTTAAAGTCAACTATGCTGGTGGGTCTGGAGTTACATACAGGCCAAACCAGGTAAGGATAGCAGATTTCCTCCCCTGGAGGACATTCATGAACAAAATGGGTTTCTACCACAGTGCGATAGTTTTGAGGTCATTGTAACTAAGACAAGTTTTTTTCTAAATTCCAGATTGTTAATCTCAATTTAAATTTCACAGTTCTAAATCAGAGGCACATCATCCACCTGGGCACTTAACACATACACTTGTTGAAACAATGTCCCAGATTTCATGATTGTAATGATAGATGAAGTGTCACCTTCCTCATCATTACATCACCAAACTGGCGGCATCTCCTGGACCACACACATGGAAAGCTGGAGGATGCAATCAGTGATTTGCTGACTTTCTGTGGTGACACTGATGAAAAGTTCACTGACGACACCACTGTTGGACGAATCACAGGTGGTGATGAGTCAGGGTACAGGTGGGTAGTGCCGCAACAACAACGTCTTGCTCAACGTCAGTAAAACTAAAGAAGTGATTGTTGACTTCAGGAAGGAGGTGGGTGAACATGCACAAGCCTACATTGGGGGATGGGGGGTGAAGAGGGTCGGCAGCTTTAAATTCCTAAGCATTAACATAATGGACAGCCTGTCCTGGGCCCAGCACGTAGACGCAATCATAAGGAAGACGCACCAGCATCTTTACTTCCTTAGAAGGTTAAGGAGGTTCAGCGTGTCACTGAACACTCTAACAAACTTCTACAGATGTATTGTTGAACGTATCCTGACTGGTTGCATCATGGTCTGGTAAGGCAATTCAATGTGCAGGAGTATAAGAAGCTGTAGAGAGTAGCGGAGTCAGCCCAATACATCAAGGCACATCCCTCCCCACCATCGGTAGTTTCTACATGAGGTGCTGCTTCAAGAAGGCAACATCTAATTGTGTTCTTTCTTGTAAAAATTATGTTTAATTTGTGTTTAATTTGTGCTTTCTCTTGAGAATGTTGTACATCTGATTATGTTTGCCTGTGATGCTGCGGCAAGTAAGTTTTTCATTGCCCCTGTATATACATGTAATTGTGCATATGACAATAAACTCGACTTTGGCTTTGATTTTGAACTGTTGAGCTGTAGCAGCCTTCAGAGATTAGTGAATCCTTGAGAACTTAAGCTGCTTGTGAACATTCCCCACTGAATAAAATCCTGAGTTATAAGTTGCATGAGTTTCAAAGACTAAATTACAGTTCAGGAACCTCTCTGTGTGGATTTAATTCATTCTGATAAAACATCTGATACATTAAGGATATTAAAATAATATATATCTTTTCTGGAAGCATTCATAATATTTCAGCTTCAAATTTAATATCAATTGCATGTTCCAATCTTCATTTCCTGCTCCTAAAATACTTAAAATACAAGGTAAAAACGATGCTTTCTTCTTCCTGGTTTGTTGTCTGCTTGCATGTGGGTTGCAGAAGGATCTAATACCAAGCAGAGTGACACCTTGTGGTAAGAAGTATTATTAACAATCTCTTCAGTGCTGTCAGCTCTCATGGAACTCTGTTGATGAACTTACCAACTAAAACTGAAACCAACAACCAATTCATTGAAAGAATGTCTCTGTGTTAAAGAGAAACTAAGTAAATACTAGAGCTTTCATCTTAGTACATTGAGAATGAATCCAAATGAACTTTTAGTGCTGGATTTCAGAATGCATTGGAATTTCTCTTATCTGGCTTTACTTCACTGACACTAGAACGCTGCAGACTTCATAATCCATTTTGAACTATGCACAATGACATGAACAATCATAGAGAGTAAGATAAAACACAACGAAAGTAATTGTAACTGCATGATATCTGCTATTCTTTCTAGAAATACAAAATATCACCAGGTGAAGGAATTAACTTCCTTCATTTAAACCGCTCCTTGTGCGTCAGAGATGAAGTATTACACAGATCATCACTGTGAGATACATAGCACAGTGAGTCTTAGATTGCATCCCCAGAAGCTCAGAAGATGGTGGAAGAAGAGCACGGGTAAGACACTGTGAAACAGTACTTCTTTTTATATACATGTGAAAAAAATAATTCAAGCTGTGATCCAGAGTTTCTGAGAAATCTCAGTGACACAAAGAACAATGAAGAGACAGGCACGTATTACCAATATCAACCCCTTCTGCGCACTGATGGGTCTTAATAATCACTCTCTAAAGATTTTGCAGCCTGTGATGGATCTTAATAAGTGGTTAGCAAAACATTGGGTTTTCATTTTCATTAGGTATTCATTTTAATTGTCCAATTTCTGCAAGAGGCAATTGTCATTGCTATCACTGTGCAGATAAAATGCCGTAATTGCTATTTTATGTTTTGAAATTCATTTGATCAACAAATAAAAGGGTCGCTACTGAATGGACAAACTATTTGGTTCATTGCACAATTGAGTTATATATGGGCTATATAAATAGTGACTGCTTAATACTGAACTAATCTTAAAGTGGTTCTCTAAATTACTACATTTTTTTTTATTTTAAAATATAAAACATACAAAATAAAGATTGTGGTTCTAATATTTTTCTTAAGAAGGTTCAACAAACACTAAAGTGGTGGCCTGTTTTCATTTGTACTTTGCACAGTGGACTTTCTGCACAGTTAGCAGCTCACAATAAAAATACAGATGGTAGGTCATTGGCTGTAGATGTTAATTCTGCTTCTCCTCCTACAGATGCTACCCGACTTGTTGCAGTTTTTGTATTTGTTTCTTGGGATCCGGTTGTTTAGTGATGAAGCCAGCACTGATTGCCCATTGTTAATTGCCCCTTGAGAAGGGGATGGTAACCCATACACAACTGGACTATTTCAGAGGCAATTTAACAGTTAACTTTGTGCAGCCAGACCAGGAGAGAATGGCAAATTTCCTCCAGTTTGTGAAACAGGTAGGCTTTTACAACAACAGGGTGACGTCCGTGGTCATAATCATTAAGGCTAGTTGTTGCTGATCCAAATTCCAGGTCAGTAACTGAATTTCAATTTCACAACTGCAGTGGCAGTATTTGAACTCAGGGTGATGGATTGTTTGTCGAGGCCTCTGGATTACAAGCCCAATCACTTAACCGTTGTGCCACCACCACACCAGTGTGTTTCCAACATTTTCTGTTTTCAATATGAGACTGTAAAAATGCCTGGAATCTCACTGATGGGAACCAGACTGATGCCGGCAGCCAGCTCTCAGTAAATATCCTTGACCCGGGTATGTACGACCCAGTTACAATGTTGGCTGATAGAACCGGTGCTTCTCTTTGATTACTTAGAGCAACATCACAGGCCAAAGATTTGTGTAAACTTTGAAGAGCAGTTTTGTAGAATGAGTATTTCCCCCACCTACCTACAGATACAATAGGCTAGTAACTGAATTAAGACCTGCTGCACTGGAGCCTTGTCTAAGGATTTTTAGTAAATGACGGAAAATAAATCCTTAATCTGTGATGACATCCCTTCACATGAGGTTGAGAGATTACAGCAATGTTAATATGATAACTGACAGAGGATACCTTTCTCTTTCTCTTAATCACTCCCTGTTATGAACAGCGTATATTCATGACTGCCTCAGAGGCCAATCTGCCAACAATCCAACGAGGCACAACATCCGGTGTGTGACCATCACTTTTCCCTGAAAATGGCATCTTTATAGCCAAGGGGTTCTACTTTACTACCATAAACAATAGAAACTGCAACTTCTGCTTTGAACTAACACTTAGTTTCTCACTCCCTCTCTCTTCAAAACAAATAGTACTTCAGCTCTGCTCCCTTCTCCTCTTGAGCATCTCTGCCACCTCTTCCATATAGTGTTTAATGTTACAAAGTCATGATTTTGAATTGCATTCTAGGTGATTAAACACAACTTCAGTAATTACAATGGAGTACAATTCAGTAAGATTTTGGGTGTGAAGTAAGTTCCAGGGGATTACACACACACAATAGGTAACTAACAATTAATCTTCAGTAAATGGCCCATTCCCGTGCTGTGGACAACCCAGTTATGTTTCTGCTGCTTGATAGAACCAGTGCTTCTGTTTCATACCAGCACCTTGACTTCTTCAGGAGGCTAAGGAAATTCAGCATGTCCCCGATGACGATCACCAATTTTTACAGATGTACCATAGAGAGCATCCTATCCGGATACCTCAGAGCTTGGTATGGTAATTGCTTTGCCCAGGTCCGCAAGAAATTGCAAGGAGTTGTGAACACATGATAGCCTGGTCTATCATGAAAGCCAACCTCCCCTCCATAACTCTGTCTACACTTCCTGCTGCCTCAGGAAAGCAACCAACATAATCAAGGGTCCCTCCCACCGCCGTCATTCTCTCTTCTCCCCCCTCCATTGGGAAGAAGATACAAAACTGTGAGAACATGTATCACCAGGCTCAAGGACAGCTTCTATCTCACTGTAATAAGACTCTTGAACAGACCTCTTATAAGCTAAAGATCCCTTCATCTCTCACTCTACCTTGTCATGGCCCTTGCACTTTATTTGTCTGCCTGCACTGAACCTTCTCTGTGACTGTAACACTATATTCTGCATTTATTTTTTCTGTTACCTCAGTGTGCTTATGTAGTAGAATAACCTCTCTGGATGGCTTGCAAACAAAAACTTTTCTCTGTATCTCGATACATGTGATAATAATAAACCAATTACCAATTAGCAATTAGTTAAGAGCAATATCACAGGCCAAAGGTTTACATAATCTTTGAAGAGTGGTTTTGTAAGACTTGTGTCTTCCCCCCTTTACCCATGTTTACAACATGTTGGGAATGGAATTAAGGCTAGTTGTGCAGGAGTCACACACCTGCCACAAACTGCTATTAACTATATACTCATTTAGTCTCACCCTTTTAGAGATATTTCCTTTGCTCTGCCCATTCCTTCCCCATCCTCTTTGTTACTGAAAACTAACTAACTAATTTGTTTTCTGTCTTTCTCAGTCCTGCTGAAGGGTCCCAGCTGTGAAAATGATAACTTTTTTTTCCACGGGTACTGCCTGCCCTGCTGAATGTTTCCAGCATTTTCTGTTTTTATCTCACAATAGGATACATTTTATCTAGGGATTTAAAAACTTTTTAAAAAAACTCAGTTGCACCAAATTAACATCATGCTACATGTAAACAGTCAATTCCTACATGCCCATATTGCTAAAAACTTTTTAGGATAAAACTCAAACTCTATTTTGCAACAGTATTGGGAATGCTATCACTCTGTAGACTATTGAAAATGACTGGAGATCAGACATATGTTTCTCTCTCTCTGTTGCTGTTCTCATAACTTGCACATCCACAGAACCTTGGTTCTCTCGAAGAACACTGCAATACCACACATCTGGTCATTTTTTTGAATTGTGGAGCACTAACTGCTGGTCACGCACAATCACCTGTACAGTTGGCCACCAGCATTGCGACAATTTACAGCAAGGATCAAATCTATATCAAATCTAGACAGAGATATGAGTGAGGACTCAGAGGCATATTTAAACCCAAAGTTCAATGGATTAGCTCTTCAAAATGATGCAAATCATGAATTTAAATTTTACATTTATACATCTTTGCAGTTGACTCAATTCTTTTAGTCCCTATGTTCGCCCACTGTTGTGACTTCAAGCCTGAAGGAATGCTAATGCATCCACCACAGTCTCTGTATTTGGAAACTTGGAAGATAAGCAGAATGGAAGCACAGGAAAATTGCTGAAGAATATCAGCCCAGCATTTTATGAAGACAAAATATCCCCATCTCTGGTGGAAGCTGCACACTTCCCGTAGTAACTTTGCATCATGTTCGACAGGTTGTGGCATTATTTTCCAGCCTCATTGATACTATCTTGTTTCCATTTGCAAGCAGCTGGATTTATGTGAATTAATTCTTTCTAAAGCTGATTTCTATAGGAAACCAATACTTTTGTATAAATCTATAGTTACAATGACTGAATTTGACTTTAAAATATAACATGTTGACTTCAGAATAAAATTAAAGAAATTTTGCCAGGATAAGTGCTGTCTCCCTTGTGTGACGTGAGGGATTACTGCAAACAAATAAATAGATAAACTAGGACCTAACTCACACATTCAGGATACTGCCCGCATTTTAAATTTAATTGCTTTGCCTGCAAAATAAGCTGTTTCTCCCTCTGCATACTGTAATTATTTTTTCTTTATGGGACCTGCTATTAATAATCCGAATCCTCTTTTCTCTTATGTATACATGGAGGCTTAAAATGATCAGGACCAGGAATTATATTTACTGTAACAAATTGGTTCTGGTTAATATTGACAAATCAATTAACCAAGACACTTCTTTTCCCCTTGCAGGCAGAGTAGTTCAGTGTAATTTGACTGCTTCTTAATGATCCAGATTGTATCAATGTTCATTTTAAATTTTGCCTTCTTAGGGAGTTGCTCCCACTGTTTTGATAATGTGCTCTAAATTTTCCTGCATTTCAATCTGGATACACTGCAGAGATCACAGTGGGAATTGCAAAAGGCACAACCGTGGGCCATTGTCATTTCGAAGGTGATTCTTTGTTCCTTCATTTAAAGCTCTCCTGTTAATTCTTAGTGTTAACCACTATACATTTATTTGCATATCAATAGGTTATGTTTGCATGATTTACGAAAAAAGAGTGGTGACTGTGGGTATTCAATTTCCCTTAGTGCCAGGAGAGAAGTACAAGGAATTGCTAGGTATTAGACAGTATGTCCAAATGAGCTGCATTAGGTTCTGGGATGAATCAGTGTTGATTTAGATCCTGAGAGTTCAGTGCAGAACTGTCAACATTTTCCTGCGGAAATGCCGTAAAGTCTGGGATACCTGCACAAGTAAACATGAATGTGGAAATCCAGAGAATGCTGGTCTGCTTTGATGCTGCATCCCAGATGGAGTCTGGCCGTGAAGCACAAACTTCAGTAACTCTCACTCTGATCTCATTGGCCACCTCCAAACCCACAAAACCAAAGTGAAGCAAGTTATCCTCAATCTCAAGGGACGACCAAAAGAATATAGGCCAGAATAATGTAAGGGTGACAGATTTCATTTCCTAAAGGACATTGGGTGGGTAAATCAGATGGTTATTTTACTGCATCTGGTAGTTTCATAGTTGCTAACTAGCATTTTTGTTCCAGATTTATTGAAATAGCAATTATAAATTTTGTTTCTGTTGTTGGTGGGCTTTAAACTCCTTCTTCTGGATTGTTAGTGCAGTTTAGTCCAGAATACTGGGCTAATAACATAATCACAGTGTGATTATATCCCATGAAGGCAGAGAAGCTCATTCTTAAACTTACCTACCTGATTTAGAATGGCCTCTTTCCTAATCGCTATGGAAATGCAGGAGGAAGCCACAGATACCGATCTACATTCCACTGCTCCATTCCATTAGAAATGAGTTTCAAAAATTAGCCACATGCATCAAACACTGCACAAGGTCCTTAGAAGCAATCCCTGGTTTTGACTAACTAGCAGGGAACGAGATACCATCATTACTGGATGGAAGATGAACAGTTGTAAACATATGATTTTTCATTGTCCCTTTTTCAAGGCGGAATCAGCTCGATGAAATTGCTCACTACCTTTATCATCAACTGTCACTGCAAAAGGAGTCCCCTTAACCTGCTCGGGTTCCAGCATGGAAACCATCCCCTAATACTAGCACACATATATATATTTTCAATACACGACATCCTCCCTTCACTATATGTTTTCAATATGAGAAATATAATAAATATCAATGCAACAAGTCATGATTTTGTTTGCTTTAAAACCAGGGCTCCTGTGATCATTATTAAGGGGACCTGTTACTGCTGATGAATAAAGAACTAATCACAAAGAATATTACTCCTCTTTCATCTTGCCTCAAATGATTACTGCTCACAGGTTGAGCCAGTAAAATAAATAGAAGGGCTGGATGTACCGACTGGGCCAGCTCTGACAATACATATATTTTAGCTCTAACTCTCATGCATTTTAAATTACAGAAAACAAAAAAGCAGATGTACTATAAATGGTATGAATAAAATAATGTATTTGTAAATGATAAATGGAAGTTGTACACAGGAGTATGTAAGGATTGAAAATTTGAAAAGAACAAGGCTTCTTGCCTTTGGTATATATGTAATTCTTTGAACCTTTCCAATTTGTCAATTCATTATTTGTAGCTCATCTTTCATAATTCATACTTCCTTAAAGCATAGTAGGAGGCCATTCATCCCATTGCATTTGTACTGGCTCTCAGAATATTCTTATCAGTTCCATTCCCCCAAAACCTACTCTCTCTCATCTGACCATCAATATTCCACTGATTCACCTGTCACCCAACTACACTTGGGGCAATGAATATACCAGGATGCCTTTGGGACGTCAGAGGAAACCACCAGACCAGGGGAAACCCACACGGTCACAGGGAGAATCCACACAGACAGCAACTAAGGTCAAACCCAGGCTGCTGAGCAGTGAGGCAGAAGCACTAACTGCCACATCACTGTGCCTGCCTGTTGCAAGGGTGAGGGCTGCTCGGAGGAAGAAAACATGTAAATTATACTTTTGGTTGTGCGTGAAAGCTTGTATGAAATAATTGTCACACTCAGCACATAAACTCATATTTTAAAGCAGAGTAAGATTTTATGACAACTCAGATATGCACATCTATGTAAAAGGGGGCATCTCACAAATGCTAACCCTTCTTTTGTCAAAAAGTAATTCCAAAGCTTATCTTGGTTTCAATCAAGAATGACTTTAGCAATTGATTGTAATTGACATTTGGTCAAGTCTTCCAACTAAATGAGTAATTTCTGTCCCTTTGTGTATCTCTCAAGATACTCCTCCCTTTGTCATCTCTGAGAGTCTTGGAGAAAGAATGTGAACACTTGGGCAATACAGGACATGAAGGGAATTAATGTGATCACTCAAAACTGAATTACCACGAATTTAATGCCAATATCGGATGTCAAAAGGTCAAAATTACCCAAGGTGCAATTTGGGAAAAATTGAACAACCCTGATAAGCAACATGGAAGGAAAACAGAGCATTTGCACAAGCAACCTCATAAAAAGAATAGGCAATATGTGTCCCTGGAGTTAAGAGAATGGCCCAGAGTAAAACATGGACTAACTGATTCATGGCTCAAATAGGAACAAATTAGAATCAGAAAATCAAATACACAGACTGAACATAACCAAACCAATGATAAGAGCTAAAATATATCTGGAGAAGATGATAGAGGAGCATTGCAGATTGGAAAATTATTTACAGATGTTTTTAGAGTTAGGAAGATTTAAAGATATGAGGTGAGCTGAGGGACCATTAAGGACTGAAGACAACGATAAAAGGATTCCTCATGACAGTTCGATGGACCTACAATATGACAGAGGCTTGAAGTAGTTAATTTGCGTCAGTCTTTATTATCGAATTATCTGTTATGTATATTGTACTATATAGTGACAATCTAAATGTGAATATTGTCTTAGATCTCAGTAGAGTGGGTCACAATGTCATTCACCTCAGAGCTCTCCAAGAAATAAGAAGTGTTCACAATGAATTCCTTGGTTCTATATACTGTATGTCGGGGCACACTAGAGCCTGTGATTGGTCCCATAAACTGGACAGAGGCCTGTGTGATTCCCCTCATCAAGAGAAAGCAATAAATTTGAACCAGGAAATTACTGGCCCTTAGGTTTGACTTTAGTGATATGGAGGATGCAGGAAAGCATCATTAAAGATATTCTGGATGAGCACAAGTATGATAAAGGGTTGGTTAAAGAATCTCTATACCGGACAGCTCTGGAAAACATCAGACTCACTGAAGTTTTTGGCAAGTTACTACATGGGTGAAAATAAGTACAGTGGATAAAATTCTGTTGTTTATAACACAGAGTTCTGGAGGATGGTGCACATGTATTTGGATTACACAGATCCTTCTCTCTAAGGGTTTCTATAAATGGCAATGGATCGCCATGAAAACTGAAATATGTGTTAATAAGACCTTTGCTCTTTGCAGAACTGAAGCTTGGAGGAGTTGTCAACAAGCTTGTGGATCATATGTATGAAGTTAGGACCTTGGGATGTAAAGAAATTGGATTACAGCTGAACACAGAGAAGCATTACTTAATCTGCTCAGGGGTAAACCTAACAACATCATGCAAATACAGTGCAGGATAACAACCATAAGACTTTGGTGCAGAAAAGAATATAAGGTTTCTATAATAAATGAAGAATTGTCACTAGTGTCATAAGAGCAAAGCAGCATAAAAATATGTACTACTAGGGAATTAAATACCATACCGAGCTCATCTGCTGTTCTTGCATCATGTCTCAGCCAGGCCTTGCCTGGAATCTTGTGTCCAGTTTTGGCCCACCCCATAGGCTGAGGTCAGGTATCTGGGAATGCCTTCTGGTTACACATAGAGTTAGAGAGCTGACTAGAGTTAGAAATCTTCCTTAAGTCTGAGGTCCTTTAAGACAGGATGGGTCAGCTTTGGTGCTTGTGGATATGAAATTGAGTTGGATAGGTTAGAAAGGAATAGGGATATGCATGGAAGTTACTCGAGTTTGTACGCAGTGTGAAGTCAAGTAGCGTTATTTTCAGAGAGCCATCGACCTTTGGAACATGATGTGTTGTATGTGGATTCACTGCAGGCACTCAAAGCAGAACTGGGCGATTTCTTGACTGCAGCTAATATCAGTGAACAGAAGGAAAGTGAGTGTTGGGGGGACATTTGCATCCCAGCCACAATCATCTCCTGGAACTTGTTTTATCATCTTGAGGGACTGAAGAAGAACTTCCAAGAATTTGTCCTTTCTTTTGCATTTTCCAGATTATTATGCATCCTTCTGCCAGGGGAAGAAGTCACAATGAGGCTCTTTGGGTGCCTGTAGTCAGTCCACATATAGCACATTTTGACTTAAATTCTGCTACAATTGTATGGTGTAGATTCAGTGGGCCTGACCGTCATCCCATAGGTTTGTAAACGGCTGATAATATTCTCACTATCCCATGATGAGCATGTGACCTGCCGAAAGTAACATTACCATAGATACCTCATCTGCAATTTGTACAGCATATGGGATGAACGTGGGTGGACTTTAGAAAGAGCAATTCAATTCACAAAGTAAATTTTGAAGTGCATTTGTAAAAGATTAGCATATTTTTTCCCTTACATGCTGTCTACAAAGCAGATGTGAGCATAGTAATGACCCAAGTTTTGAATCAGTTTTGTGATTGGGCAAATGCTGTTTATGTCCATCTGAGTCTTCAGTTAAGTGTGCAACTCTCAAAGACATTAAGTCCTTTGGACTTTAAAATTTCCGTCCATATTATAACTCAACTCCAGTATTTCCTGGATGAATATGTGCCTCCAGCATCCTTGACAATGGAGGTTCTGATGTTAGCAACACTGTCTCTATGCAGAATTTGGCCCCTTTGTTAGGAGCTTAAAATTCTATAAGTCAATTCTACTATCGTTGAGGTTAATTTAAGTTGATTTGTGACAGCATAAGAACCGGTCGCCACACTATAGGAAGGATGTCATTAAGCTAGAGAGGGTGAAGAAAAGATTCACGAGGACGTTGACTGGATTGGAGGGCTTGAGTTATAAGGAGAGCTTGCATAGGCTGGGTCTGTTTTCCCTGTAGCAAAGGAATCTGAGAGATGACATGACAGAGGTATATGAAATAATGAGAGACATGGATAGGGCAGACAGCCAGTATCTTTTTTCTATGGTAGGGGTGTCTAAAACCGGAAGACATGGGTTTAAGGCGAGAAACAGCAGGTTTAAAGGGACCTGAGGGGCAAGCGTTTTACAACAGAGGTGTTAGGCACATGGAATGGGCTGCCAGAGAAGGTGGTGGAGGCAGGAACAGTACTTACATTAAAGAGGCATCAGGACAGATACTTGAATGAGCAACGCATAGAGGGATCTGGAATTAATGCAGGCAAATGGGATTATAAAGCCATAATAATAAGCATAGATGTGGTGGGCCGAAGGGCCTGTTTCTATGCTGTACAATGCTATGACTCTAAATTATAGCTGTACCTTTATACCAAGATACAGTAGAACATACAATATAGGGCTGTTCATCAAACAGATCATGCTTTTATTCTTATATCATATTGAGTAAACCAGTATAATTTTACACAGTTTTGGCAGTGTAAGTTATGGAGTTAACTTGGTGTCAGTCAGCATACTGTTTTTGTTGTTCTTCAGTGAGTATTTTAGCAGATCTTATACACAGCCTAATTATATTAATTAGAGAAGAGTCAGTCCTTTGGGTGCGATGGTAATTCCTGCACAAACGGCACTGCCTTGAAAAGTATCTTCTTTCTCCTGAGTTTCCACTCAAACTCAATTTCATTTCACTGAATGCATAATGTGCCACAAACTAGCACAATCGGGCAGGATTTTGAAAAGTACTTTCTTCTGACAAATTGCTTCAGAAGTACACCTCAATATACTTAAGTGTGGTAACTTAGTAAAGTTTGATTGATAAAGCTAAAAAATTAATCACATAGAACATAAAGAGTTTAATTCAGTCAATCTACTGAATGCAGGCAACTTGATTTTAAATTATTTAAATGATTTATAAAGAATATATAAAACTATTTTTTAGTCAAACCAGGGTCAGTTGGGAAGATTTGAAAAATTTCATTCAAAACCTCATTAAGCATAGCTTTTCAAGATCTTGTGTCTGAAAGATCTATTTAATTTTCAGTGCTTGCATTCAGCAGAAACTCCCAATGGAGATTAATTCATCCCGAGCTTGAGAGCCGGAACCAGTATCATGGATAGAACCTCTTGAAGAGTAATGTACAGGTATTCCTCGAATTTTCCACTTTTAACGCCAGTGACTCTTCATGAAGCTTTTTTATTTGTTTGAAGAATAAATGCCACTCTCTGCTCATAGCAAAACATTGTACTAAAAATCCCATCGTGAATTTTGATGGCATTTTGTCGATTTATGAAATTTTGTTGAACAAAATGTTTTCCAGGAACACACCTCTTTTGTAAATGGAGGAGTTGCTGTATTTAAACCTAGTACTAAAAGTAGTGGAAGTTTGAGTTCTGCTAAATGCATTTGCCCTTAAACTTGCTCCATCTTTTGCACTGGTTGCATTGATATCTTGGGTGTTGTGTTAAAAGATCAAAACTATTGGGTGGGCAATTCATGCCTTTACATCTCCTACTGATCCTATATTTTTTTGTGTATTATTATAATTCTGGCCACAGTGGGGCTCCACATTAATAGATACTCCTTGGATACAATGGTATTTCTACCCAACAACAAGAACTTAATTGGGCTTTTTCATGCAGCTGTAGCAATATCACATTAAAATGCACAAAGTAAGCAGCATCAGTCTTGCGAAGTGCTGATGATTTACACTATATCAGCTTGGTAGAGATGCAGATAGTGGACCATCATGTTTATTAATGCATCCCTGATCCAACAGCTCTTTATATTTTGCTTTATTGTTGAATTTCACCTCCTTATACTGCTACAATGCTAGCAGCACGTGGTATGTTTTGCCTAATCTATCATCAAAACATGTACAGATCCTGCAACGACAATGTGCTAAGCTATAGGCGGAATATTAAGTATGGTAGCAACGTACTTTGGTTGCAAATATACAGAAGAATGAATTCTTCCAGTTTCAAGAGCAAGGCAAAAAATAATCTCATGGCCAGCAGGTCTTAAGGTCTTAATTATAACTCTTTTTCTGTCCTTTAAGCATTATTTCCATCATCACTTATCAATGGACAATCTATTAATTGCAGAGAGGGTGTGAAATGGCAAGGATAATAATGCCAATATAGACATTTTACCCTGCCTCAAAAGGCAGATTAAATTTGCCACTTTTGGAGTGGTTTTGGGGGTTGGGGAGTGAGGGATAGGTGATGTATATTTTATGGTTGGGTTCCTGGCAATAATATTCTTGAACATGAATACTGTATACATGAAACGACAGCAAAAGATGTACTCGTTCCACCATAAAGTTATGGTGCCCTTTCCACAGTCATATCACATCCTGGGAGAGATGGGAAATCTAATAGAAGCCCAGGTCCATTTGGAAAAATAACCTGGAAGTTTTCCCCATTGTCCGTGAAAGCAATAGGCCCTGAACTGTCCAGGGCAAGATGACACCCACCCCAAATTAACCAAGTCTAGGTACGGCCCACAGGAACAAGTCAAACTAACGCTCAGTGTGTGAGCTAACAGTCTGTAAAGAGTTTCATCTTCCAGCATGTTCACTGAACACCTGCCTTTAAAAAGCAGAGTACAAAGCATTTTGTTAGATTTGAGATTTCTTAAGCTCAGCAACCTCTGTGTTTAAGACGCTGATAACCAAAACTTAAGCACCCAAGAGTAATTAAAAATAACAAAGTCTTTCCGATGTTCGTGCTGTCTTTAGAACATAGGATTAACAGAAATAAATAGACCAAGCAGACCACAGCAAATGAAAATTAAAAAAACTGCAGATGCTAGAAGTCTGAAATAAAAACAATATGGTGGAAACACTCAGCAGGTCAGGCAGTATCTGTGGAGAGATAAAACAGAGGTAGCATTTCTGATTGAGCCTTCATCAGAACTGCAGCCTGCAGGCCTGATCTGGTGTTCACCAGATGTCCTGTAATTGAACGCTATTTACCCACATTTGGAGCCTAACCTTAACACTTCCTAATAAAAGTTTGCTAACCTGGCTTTGAAAATTTCAACTGGCTCATCCTTCCCATTTTGAAAATTCCATCTTTCCGTTTGTGAGGGAAAGTGTTTCCTGATTCATTCCCAGATGGTTTAGCTCCAGGTTAATGATTGTGTGCCCTTTGAAAAGCAAAACAAAAATCTACAACTTCTGGGAAAATCAGAGAATGTGGGAATACTCAGCAGGTCAGGCAGCATCTTTGGTGACTGAAACAGTATATGTTTCAGGTTGATGATCTTTCATCAGATTATGTTCCCTTGTTCTGACTTCCCGATATACTGAATTGTTTTTCTAAAACCAGAGGGTATAGGTTTAAGGCTCCTGAAAGATTTAAAAGGGCCCTGAGGAGCAACTTTTTCACACAGAGGGTGGTGGGTAGATGGAACAAGCTGACAGAGAAAGCTATAGAGGTGGGTACAATTACAGTGTTTACAAGACATTTAGACAGGTATGTGGATAGGAAGAGTTCAGAGGGATATGGGCCGAACGCAGGTAAATAGCACTAGCTCAGGTGGGCAATTTGGTCGGCATGGATATGTGAGGCCAAATGACCTGTTTCTGCACTGTATAACTCTATGACTCTGTGACACATCCTCCACCTACACTCATGGGTTACGTTTTTCTCACTAAGGAGCCCTAATCTTTCTCTAGTTAATCCAAAGAACTTGATGTCCTTTGGCTCAGTGTCAGTTCTTGTCAGATTGTTTCGATAAAATCAAAGTCGTTTTAATCACATTCACATTCAGGAGTAACAAAGAGAGTTTCTTTCTCTCCAACTTACCAGACCTACCCCAAGCCAGAAACGAAGGCAAGATGCAGAACTAATGATCAGTCAAGTAGCCTGGATACAGAAAAGACACTGAGCAATTTAAATAATTCTGTGTAAGAACGTCTCCAGCTATTATGACCATTTAGTTCCGGCATAGTTATAGAAAACAGAGGACAGCACCAGAAACATCAGAAAGGACAACAATGAGATTGATGGAATCCTTTTTTGGGCAGCACAGTGGCACAGCAAGTATAGCTGCTGTCTCACTCATCCAGTGACACGGGTTCAGTCCTGACTGTGGGTGGTGGCTATATGCAGTTTGCACATTCTCCCTGTGACAGTGCGGGTTTCCAACAGACACTCTGGTTTCTTCTCACATCCCAAAGGCATGCAGGTTAATAGATTAATTGGCCATTGTAAATTACTCCTAGTGTGTTGGTGAGTGGTAGAATCCGGGGGCATTGAGGGTAAGGTGGAGAGAACAAAATAGGATTAGTGTAAATAGGTGCTTGATGGCTAGGGTGGACTTGATGGGCTGTAGGTACTGTATGACTCTATGGCTCCATTTGATATCTAAAATACAGCTCCTGCTTGTATACTGTTAGACAACTTTGGAACACTGGCATTTACGTCCAGTCTGATAGTTCGTCCAAATCAACCGATAGACACACAACTCTATATCATGTTTGCCTACCACTGGTTTCCCACAACAGCGTATATGCACGCATATATATTAGTCTATTCAGTTAATGTAGAATATTAGCTTGAGGCACAATGAAGTTTCCAAAATTGCATGCAAAACATGCAAGGCCTTTCAATGTGCCTGTGTGTGCCACTTAAAGTAACCATCCCATCAACGTTTTATTTCTGGGTCTGACAACCAATGAGCAGCAGTGAGCATGATGTGGAACAATGTGTTGCCATTTCAGCTCTGGTATTTAAAGGGGCCTTTCCCAGCCAGAATGGGGTGCTGCTTTGAAAGTTGGAAGCAAGTGAAGACAGACCGAGGGGATAGATTTGGGACACCCATGTACTGCAGGAGGCTGTAAAGAGCCAATGAGACCGACCATCAGAAACAGGAGCAAGAAAGCTATTGCTGGCACCGAGCAGGTGTGGCTGGAGGTGATGCAAGAGGTCAGTAGCTAGAACACTGCCATACTCCGAGATTCAATGCAGCAAGTATCTTTTATGATTTAACCAGATTATCCTTGTACAACCTGCTGCTTATATCAACCATCCACACATTTCACGTAATTAAGTTTATACCTCCAGATGTCCCTGTCTGTCAATCCACAGTGCAACCCACTCACATCCTCTCTGATGGTCACCGTGGTGCTGGTTGGGCCAAGTGATGGAGATGGAGATGCAGCTGCTCTGCTGCTCCTGGTGCTGGTGGTAATTTTGGTTGTGCTGGTAGACTGGGTGGTGTTGGTGTGAGTAAGGCTGCTGGTAGTATTGTTGGTGTGTTGGTGCTGCTACTAATAGCATTGCTGGCGCTGCTGATGCTGCCCGTGGTGACGCCTGTGGTACCGCTGACGTGAATTCCGCTGCTGGTGTCTCAATGTGGAAGGTGACTCTGGTGCTGCTTGTGTTGCTGCTATCGGTGGTGATGTGGGTGGTGAGAGTGGTGGGTCAGCGGGGAGTGTTCATTCAGGAACCAGTACCACTGGTGTTGATGCCGAGGTCTGGTGGACATTCTCCTCATGGTGATGCTGATGAGCACTTGTTGCAGCAATTGGTATTATTGGTATTGGTATTGTTTTATTATTGTCACTTATACCGAGGTACAGTGAAAAACTTGTCTTGCATACCGATCGTACAGGTCAATTCATTACACAGTGCAGATACATTGAGTTGGTACAGAGTGCATTGAGGTAGTACAGGTAAAAACAATAACAGTACAGAGTAAAGTGTCACAGCTACAGAGGAAGTGCAGTGCAATAAGGTGCAAGGTCACAACAAGGTAGATCGTGAGGTCAGAGCCCATCTCATTGTACAAGGGAACTGTTCAATATGACGAGATGGACTCTGACCATGCGTTTTAATCTATCTACTCAACTGCCATCTTTCCATCTTTTGTTTCAGGAAGCCAATGATACCCACAGATGTGAACTTTAATTTATCAGAAAGTCATTCTGAATGACTACCATATGTTTGTAGGGAGCCTTCATGAAGCAGCTTGAAATTATCAAATCCAGTTCCCAATTTCATGGGGGAACATCTGCACAATAGCAAATCATAACATCATAAGGTTTAACAAAGCTGGGGACAAGGATACGAACCACCCCAAGGTGAAGGGAGAAGGGGAGAAGGGCTTGTGTCAGTGGGATGAGAATAGAGCTGGCTCAGGTAAATTGGAAATAAAGATTAGCAGAGAAAACAGTGATCACATAATGGGCAGGCTTTAAGGAGGAGATGGTTCAGGTACATTTCCATGATGGAGAAAGGTAGGACATTAAAGAGATAGTTCCCTTCATGACCAAGAAAATAGAGAGTAAAATAAAGGAGGACATAGGAGGATTTGTCAAATCCCAGATCGTTAACACAAGCAAAAATAAGGATGATTTCAGAAAATACGGCTGGAATGTAAGAAAGGAAAAAGGAGAGACAAAGGGAGATCATGAGTAAAGACTGACAACGAACATAAATGGGTCTCTAACAACATTCTCTGGCATGTCAAGAGGAAAAAGTTTGCAAGAGGAGAGGTGGGAATCAGAGACCAAGACAAAATAGATCTACTCAAGGAGTCAGAATGCATGGCCGAGATTAAGTGAGTACCTTACATCACCAAAGAAGAAGATGCAGATCCAAAGAAGAAGAATCTCAGCAAATGAAGATACAGCTGCAATTCTGTGTGGGCTAAGAATTGATAAAGAGGTGCGAGAAAGGCTAGCTGCACTTTAACTTGAAAAATCCACTGGTACTGATAGAATGCATCCTGGAATCCTAAGGGAGGAAATGCGGAGGCCTTGGCCATAATCTTCTGAACGTCAGCGGTAGTGCCTGAGGACTGGAAAATTTCAATCATTGCACCCTTGTTCAAAAGAGGGCATGGAGATAAACAGTGACTACAGCCCTGTCAGTTTAACCTCAGTGGAAGGGAAAGTTCATGCTACAATAATCAGGGACAGAATTAGTATTCAATCGGACAAATGTGGACTGATCAGAGAAGCACGGTATTTGTTAAAGATAAATCATGTTCAAGGCACTTGATAAGAGTTTTTTGATGAGGTAATAGAGAAGAATGATCAGGATAAATATGATGTGGGATTTGTATGGATTTATACATGCATAGAAAGGGGTTGAGTGGGCTTGTCATCAAGATTGAAGCCCATGGAATAAAAGGAAATGTAGCAACAAGGATGGAAAACTGACAAACTAATAGAAATGAATATAATAGTGATAGGTTGTCTTGGTGACTGTAGGGAAGACTAGGGTAACCCAGGACAACTGCTTTTTATTAAATATAGATTAACAATTTGGACTTGGATGTACACAGCACAATTTCCAAAGTTGCAGATCGTGCTAAAATTTGGAGGAGTAGTGAGCTGTGCGATAGATAGCAAGACTTCAAGGAAATGTGGATAAGCTGATGGACAGATGGACAGATAGATGGTAGGTGCCATTTAATGTTGAGAAATGCAAACTGTTACATTTTGATAGGAAGAATAAGAAAAAATATTATAAACTGGAAGATGGAATTCTAAATGAAGTATAAGAAGAGAGATCTGAAGGGGCTTCTTCCATGCTGTGCTTGCATTTTGCAGTTTCATCCCCCTGATTGCACCCAAACCCATAGGATCTTTTGACGTTAAATTTCTTTCCTTGATGCTTTCAGTACATAAGGATATTGCAACATTGGAAATTTTAGATGAATATCCCTTCCTACCAGAGTTTCAGTCTGACACACTTATCATTCCTATATTACACATACCCAAAAGCTTCATCCCAGAAAGCATTCATCTTCGAAAGCCAAGATTAATATTGATTTTTTTATATCTTAGAACAAAATAAAGATCAGTAAGAATTTTCTGTCCTGGATTGTTTTGCTGCTGAATTATATCGTCCTGAGCAGACGAAAAGAATACTTTTTAAAAAATGAAATAGTTATCAAGCTAACAACGTTAAACACTTCCAATCCACAATAATACTGATTATGGGGATGGAACGCTAGAAATAGGATCCGGCATAGCAGTTGAATGGTGCCTCAAAAAATGCGAGGGTGGTGAGTGGAAAACCAAATGTGTTGGTTGACAGCCCATTGCTGCTAAGTTCACGCGAGCACAAAGCCCAAGGGGTTGTGGGTTACAGACAGGCTGTATGCCTGCAAAGGCTCTTACTTGATGCAGGATAGTGGGATGTGGGTTTCCCAAGGAGAGAGGACCAAGTGGGGGAGGGTTGGGTGTCAATTAGGGGCATCAGCACCTTGAAGGCTGGGTAGGGCCATCTGGGGAAGGGGTGGTGATTGGCTGTCAAGACCAGTTGAGGCTGCGAGACTGGCAGAGCTGATGGACAGGAGGTCAGTAAGGAGGTCCAGGGGATCGGGAGAGGGCTCACTCCATAAAGACTCACTTCAACATGTTCTATATCATCTGCAGGCCACACACGTGCCAACCAAGGTAACTGCAGTTGCATCCAGTTACTGGACACGACTGCACAGATCTGCCATGCAATCCAAGTTCTAGGTCTAGATACTTCATTAATTACTGTGTCGACCTGTCTGTTAAATATCAGTGAAAAAACATCACAGGTTCTTGCACCCCGTTTTTGCAGACGAGTTGCTTCTTTTCCTTCCCTTTAAAGTGTTAAAATGCTGCCATTTACCATGAATTGTCCCTCCCACTGAAATGTATCACCAAACAGTTTCTGCATTAAATTTCATCTGCCATCTCTCTGCCCAATCCTTCAACTCAGGTTCTCCTGAGGTCTTAAATCATTTTCCTCACATTTGCTACATTTCTAATTTTCATATTACCTGCAAGTTTTGACATGATGTCTTGTATTCCAAGTCTAAGTTATTGATGTGCATCAATAATAGCACAGATCCCAGCACTGACCCTTTGGAACTTAGCTCCCGAGAGCACAAAAGTTAGCCAATCTCTGTTTTTCATTTGTCGGTTTTCCATTTTATTTCTATGGGCTTAAATTGCTAACAAGCTGGTACACTTTTTTCAAATGCATTTCAAATGTCCAGCTACACAACATCCACAATGCTTGTTCAAAGTAGCAGTTAACTTTCTCCCAGATTATTGTTTCTAAAAGATTTCTCACCACCAGTGTTAAGCTGAGTGTCCAGTTTTATACTTCTCCTCTATAATGAACAATGTTTTCGCATTACTGGCACCATCCCAATGGTCAAGGTGAAGCTGAAAAATTGTTAGCATCATCTCTGAAGCTTTTGCCCTGACATCCCACAGCAACCTGGAATGAAACCCATTCGGAGCAGATGTCTTATGTAGTTTAAGTTCTGCCAGACTTCTTGGCATCTTTTTAGTGTGATCTCATTGAGTACCCCGATAACCTCCTTGCTCGCCAAGGTTTCTGTAAAGTCCTCTTCATTGACAACTAAAAATGCAAAAGTACTCACTTAATTCTGCAGCCTCAAATCAATGATTTAATGATTTAGTCTCTCACTGCCTTCATCTCTCACAATCCTTTTACTGTAAAGAGTGATATTTCTACCTATGTGTCTGAAAGAAGCCTTTTGCTGTCAAAGCCTTTCCAAAACAATCAAGTTAGAACAACTTGCGGCTGTTCTCCTTACTTTCTGTGCTTGCCGTCATGTCCCACGAATATTTGCCACAAACATTCTCCGGTGGAAAAAACTCAGTTGAACAGAAAGCAGAGGTGGAACAAATTAATTGAAAAGCAAATGAAAAGCCTGCAGATGTTAAAAATCTGAAATAAAAACTAAAATGATGGAAGTACGCAGCAGGTCAGGCAGTATCTATGAAGAGAGGAAGAGGTTTAATGTTGATGACCTCACTACTGGAATACGTTAGTTGGTTTTCAGGTTCAACTTTTGTCTGAATCAAAATTAAACTGAGTTAGAATTTGTGTTCACTCAAAGCATCTTCTTTGTCTCTTCTATCCAGGAATTACAGTTCATCATTTATACAACACAAAACTTCAAACACTGAACAAGTAATTTGAAAACAAATTTTCTCTCCATGGAATTGTACTAAATTAAGTTTTGATTGCAAAACACTACTCCTTCCAATGCTATTTGTAACCTGAACCACATAGGAAAAATAGAGAAGGTTCAGAACTGTATTCTCACAATGAAGAAAACAAAAATCAAAACATAAACTATAACAAATTTAAGACAGAAGATTTTTTAACTTGCAATGAATTACTTAAAATATTTTTGCCCAGAATTGATGTTGAACCATTTTTGGTGAGCTAAATGTTTTAGTGAGCTAAACGTTTGGTGAATTGTGTGTTTTGCTCCAACCTCAAAAAAATGCAAAATTAGGACATCATCACTTTAAGAAAATCATTATTGTAAATTTCTCCCTTTAAGGAATATTAAAACCTGACCTGTGCAATTAAGCCGGAGTTGCTGTGTTATCTGTGCACTGACTCGTAGGAAGCAAGTCAGTCCTATTAAATAGCTCTCTCCACACTTGCCACTTGTCTCTGGATGAGCAGCATCGAGGCCACAGAGTGAGGCACCTGAGACCTGTAGATATTGGTACCCAGATGCTTCAGCCTGACTTCAGCGCTGCAGCAATGAGTTTTTAATATATTAAAATAACTGGGGAATGGTTTTATATAATATAAAAATAATGAAGAGAAGGGAATCAAGCATGATTCACTACTTTCAGCGCAATGCCCTTCTTGTTTAATTGAGAGTTAATAATTAAGGTCATCGGTCAAGACAATATGATCCAATTTTTCTTGGCAAGTATTTATTAGATGCTGCACATGTTGGTGACTACATGGGTGGAATGCACTGCGGGAACAAAGTCATGATAGGTAGTTTTAAAACTGAGTTGACTTTAGCAGGAAATAATTATAAACACTTTCAAATATGCAAATTGCCTTTTTTGCTAATTTTACACAAAGAAAGCAATGTAAATGGGTCTAATTTCGAGACAATTGAATTTGAATGTATGCATGTCAGACCGAAAGGGATGTCATAAATTGAAACTGTACAAATTGAGAGGAGAACTTGCTTCATTCAAGACAGATATTTCTCTATACCTTTCTTTAAAACACAACTTATGAATTACTCCTTTGATAATGCTCCTATGCAGCACCTGAGGGCATGAAGCTACATAAAATTATTAATATGACCTAAAGATCTCTAAATGTTTAAAATATTGCCTAAAAAGCAAGAGATACAATCCATAAATCCTATAGATTTGCACAAATTGGAGTTGCTGGAAAGTCATTCTTCTTTGCCCCCTCTCTCTGTATAACTCTCTCGCTCTCTGTCTGTTTCTCTCCTCTCTCTGTCTCTCCCTCAAGCTGTCTCTTGATGTCGAGGATGATTTGCTTCCAGTCCAGTGCTGAGGTGGCTGTTGAGGCCAATGCGGGAACTGCAGTCTGGGAATGTGGGAACAAGTCTGGGAGTCAATGTGGGAATCCAGTTAGGTGACAGGATAGGAGGAAGGGTAACATGGAAAGTGATACATTTTTTCCATTATTTATGCTGGACTTCTATGTGCCATGAAGTTTAACATTCTTTCCTGATACTCCTTCTCCATTTAGCCTATGATTCCCACAGGTCAATGGGTTTGGTACATTTTTGCACGGAGGCTTTGTGAACATCCTTGAAGCATTTTCTCGGTCCTCCTCATAATCTCTTGCCATGACAGGGTCTGGAGTAGGGTGTTTGCTTCAGGAACCTGGTGTCAGACATGAAAAGTCATTGGAGGCATCTAATTCGAGCCTCAATGCTGGGAATTTGGCTCAGGAGAGGATGCTAATGTTGGTTGCCTTACCCTACAATTGGATTTGGAGGATTTTGCAGAGACAATGTTGGCAGTAGCTCATCGGTGTTTTGAGATGCAAAGTCTCTGACGTGTACAGGAGGGCATGGGTCATTGCTGTATGGTGGAACATACTATTTGTGCTGAACTTGAGGTCTTCAAGCATTCTTTTCCTTCAATGCCCATCAGTTGTGCTGGCACACTGGTGAACTCCCAAGATGTGGAAACTGAGCCACCTTTTCCGGGGTCTTGTTGCAGATCTTTAATGTTGGACATGTAGGTGTGCAACAGTGGTCGGTTGGGGGTGGATCTTTGTTTTTTAGATGTTGCATGTGAGGTTCCAGTGACATGGAGAATTAAAGTGACTGGCCTATTGCCCTTGGCTCACCCGAGTTTAGAAGAATGAGAGGTGATCTCATTGAGTTATGCAAGACTCTGAGGGAGCTTGACAGGTTAGATGCTGAGAGACTGTGAGAACAATTGGAGAGTTAACAGCCAGGAAGCACAGTCACAGGGTAAGTGTTCAGTCTTCCTCTGTGGGTGCACGTATACAAGAGTCGTCTGTGTATCACGACGTGATCACAGAGGTTGGACAAGCGTGGTTGTGGAAAGGGAGACAACAGGGGCTGGACTACTGTATATCCCATTCATTCTGTAGACTAACTCCACTCCAGCAGGAAGTGAATTAAAAACAAACTGTAGTAGGATTGAGAAGAGGTTGGAGGTTCAATCCTGAACTTGAGTGCTGTCTGTGTGAGTCTGCATGTCCTCCCTTGACTGAATATCTTTCCTCCCACATCTCAAAGACATGCACCTTGGTAGGTTAATTGGCCATTGTAAATTGCCCCTTTTGTGTAGGTGACTGGTAGAACCTGGGGGGAGTTGATGGGACTCTGGGGAGAATAAAATGGGATCAGTAAATGGGTGCCTTATGGTCAGCATGGACTCAGTGAACTTTACCCTATGTGCTTCCTGGCTGTTAGCTCTGCAAATGGAGAAAAAGTCTTCCAACATTTAATCTGTCAATCTCTCTCAGAATCTTGCATAACTCAATTAGATCACTTCTTATTCTTCTAAACTCCAGTGTATCAAGACCAGTAGTCCGGTCACTTTACTTCTCCATCCCACTCTGTTCCATCAGTCTGTGGCCGTCTGCATTGTTCTAACAAGCCCAATGTAAGCTTGAGGAGCGACACCTTATCATGCTTCTGGGCACGTTGCAGACTCCCAAATTAAATATTGAATTCAACCATTTCAGGCAGCTATCGTTCTCTGTATCAGAATGAGCCAGTTCTGCTACCAGTCATCCATCTGTAATATTGGTTCAGTGTGTTTCTCTCTCCACTTTTCGTCTTTGCCTTTGTCTTGTCTTTCCTCTGTCTTTTCATTGTTTCTTTCTGTTTTTATCATTTTTTCTGCTAGATGGTTTCATCAGAAGTTTATCACCATGGTGATCCTAATCCCACCAAATCAGAGCTATACCCTTTATCCAATCCATCCCTCCCCCATTCTCTCTGCAATTTAAAACCAACTCATTTTTTATCTATCTCAGTCCTGACGAAGGCATTGAAATGTCTCTGAAACGTTAACTGTTTCTCTACCCACAGACAATGCATGGCCTGCTAGGTATTTCTAGCATTCTCTGCTTTTATTTCAGATTTTCAGCATCTGCAGTTTTTTTGATTTTCATAATATTTCCTCACAGGACAATGCTCTGATCCCAGGAACCAATTACTGCACTGATTATCTTTCCTCACGTATGAAGTCAAAACTGTGAATAGCTAAGGACCCAGTAATAATCCCTGTTGCACTTCTCTAGTAACAGCATGCCAATCTGAAATAAATCCATTTGCTCCTACTTTGTTTTCTGTCCTCTAATCAATGCTCTATGTATGCTAATACTTTACCTGTTCACCCAAAAAAACCTGTGAGCACCTAGTTTATGTAACAAATTCTGTGAAGCTTTTGAACATCCAGACAGACTACACTCACTGCCCCCTCAACCTGTATTTACCCAGTGAGTTACATCCACAAAAAGCTCCATCAAATTTCCCTTTGTATAATCATTCTGACTGTGTTTGATCCCATTTACCAAGAAACTGGAGTATGTAGCACCTGTTTTTTTGATGCACAAATTGCACATAACATCTATTTTGCCCATGTTTTAAACAAGTAGCTCATTTCCTTTTGGAATTCCCATTGATCAAGAAATTGGACTGAGCACTTCTGGGCGAGATGCACCTCAGCATGGCAATTGTTTTTCTGGCATCATTAGAACAGAAGCTAACTTCATCAGAAAGCTACAGGAAGGAGATTGAGAGCTTAGTGATATGGTGTCATGACAACAACATTTCCCTCAATGTCAACAAAACAAAAGAGCTGGTCACTGACTTCGGGAAAGAGGGTGGTGTACATGCACCTGTCTACATCAATGGTGCTGAGGTCGAGAGGGTTGAGAGCTTCAAGTTCCTGGGAGTGAACATCACCAACAGCCTGTCCTGGTCAAATCACGTAGATGCCATGGCCAAGAAAGCTCACCAGCGCCTCTACTTCCTCAGGAGGATAAAGAAATTCTGTTTGTCCCCTTTGACTCTCACCAAATTTTACCGATGCACCATAGAAAGCATCCTATCTGGATGTATCACGGCTTGGTACGGCAACTGCTCTGCCCAGGACCGCAAGAAACTGCAGAGAGTTGTGGAAACAACCCAACGCATCACGGACACCAGCCTCCCCTCCTTGGACTCTGTCTTTACTCCTTGTTGTCCTGGTGAAGCAGCCAGAATAATCAAAGACCCCACCTACCTGGGTCATTCTCTCTTCTCTCCTCTTCCATCAGGTAGAAGATACAGGAGCTTGAGGGCACGTACCACCAGACTTAAGGACAGCTTCTATCTCACTGTGATAAGATTATTGAACGGTTCCCTTATACAGTGAAACGGACTATGACCTCATGATCTACCTTGTTGTGACCTTGCACCTTATCACACTGCACTTTCGCTGTAGCTGTGACATTTTACTCTCTACTGTTATTGTTTTGACCTGTACTACATTAATGCACTCTGTACTAACTCAATGTAACTGCACTGTGTAATGAATTGACCTGTACGGTCAGTATGAAAGACAAGTTTTTCACTGTACCTCGGTACAAGTGACAATAATAAACCAATACCAATACTAATCTCTGATTGCTGACAGAAATCGGAACAATAATGTGTACCCTATGACCTTCAGTTTCAAACAAGGAGCCAACCCCACAGAAAGTTGACTGGGAGTTATAAATTAAAGAGTCCAGATTGGAAGACTGACATGTGGCTGCCTGGATGTACCTGCCTCAGTTTTCAGTGCTGCAGATCTTTGATACGTAACTGCTGGATCTCACACTTCTTACTGCAGATTTTCAAAGCTGTGCACTGTACAGACATGTTGTTATCTTTACCTGAATAATGAGACCACGCCTTGCAAAGGGGTGGCGGCATGCAGGGGACTCAATCTGCGAGGACAATTGAGTGATGGAGGCACTGGAGCCACATGCACAGAAGACTCATGACCCCTCCCCTGCCCACCTCCACATATACTCACATTTACCCTCAACTCCATGGCAGCCTTTTATGCTGCTCTACTGTGTCTTCAATAGAGTGTGTTCTTCAAGGGCCATAACCTACTTCCCCTGATTCTTAATGGCAAAGTCAAGGCAATGTGGTGATCGCCATAGTTCACTGCGTTCAGGAACTGTACAGGTGCAACAATTAATATAAAACCTCCTCTAACAATTATTAAAGGTAAATTTTCCCAGCTTTGCAATTCTTGGGAGGTCCTCTAATTCATTGTTAATGCATCAAATAAAGGTGAAATCCAATTTCTTGGCAATTATGATCTTCCAAGTGTGCTGTAATCTTGGTCCAGTGTTCTTCCAACAACTGACGTTAAGCTGATTGGTCTACGGACTTTACAGTCCACTGGGACTGCTTCAAAGTCTAAGAATTTTGGAAAGCTATTAATGGTATTCATTATCTCTACAACAACCATCTAGAATCCTAGGAGGCAGGATAACTGAAAAATGCTTCTTATAAACATTTTTGAAGAATTACTTGCCCTAGGTGCCAACATTTAATTTTCAATAGATTGGATTACCCCAAAGATTGGCCACAATGATTTGAATGCTTGATCTTGAAAAGTTAAGCAAATTGCATACCAGTCATCTGTAAAACACATTGCTTCTGCAAATAAGCACTTCATTGAGACTCTCTGGTTTTATTGATTGCATGATCTCATGGATAACTGAGACTCATTGATAGTGATCTGATAATCATTAAATTTTCAGTTTTGACATCCAGTGGAGTCTCAGCAGTGAAAACACAAGTTTTCCACAGAAGCCTGTCTCAAACAAGGTCAGGAATGGAACTTTGACCTCATAAGTCAACTTTCCAATTAGAATTTTACTCCAGATAGGAAGCTACGTTTCAAGGACATTTAAGTTACAACTTGATCTCCAGGCATAAAAATAAATCTGTTCTAACAGCAATATTAAACTTCCCACTGTTCTGAGCCTTCCGTCAGTATTGTGCCAACTCCAGAATTTATTGCTACAATGCATCATGAATACATTCACAGCTACTTCAATAAAAAAATGCCATTACTTTTCATTCCAAACCCTTTAGTTGTTTAATCTGTAAATAATGCAATGATACAAGACTGAACATTGCATTTCACCTTGCAAATAAACTTAGCCATACAATTCAACCTAACAATGATTTTGTGGAATATTAGTGCATAAATACAGAATGTACATAAATCCTCCATCTGTTATTTTAGCAGAAGTATTAACCCCTTTGTGACACTTTTTCATCTGAGTATAATCAGTTTTGTCCTGTGGATCTTATCCCACAAACAACTGCATTTGAACTTCCCAAGTTTGCAGCTACCAGGAAAATTTTTCCATCCAGGTGCATTCCAGCTTGGACTCCCGGTAGGTAAGGAATATAGTGATCCTCTATGCCATCCTCTCCAACAGGCACAAATGTTGCTCAAGGAATAGCACTTTTCCATCATGAATCCTTGTACATTTATAAGATGTTGACTACAAATATATGTCATTTGTTCCTTCTCAATTAACATGCTACTACAGTGATCAGGAAGACACAAGAGATTCTGCAGATACTGGAAGTCTGGAGCAACACACAAAATGCCAGAGGAACTCAGCAGGTCAGGCAGCATCTACTGGAGGGAAATGAATAGTCGACATTTTGGGCCAAAACCCTTCATCAAGACTTGTCAGGTCCTGGTGAAGGGTCTCAGCTCAAAATGGCGACTGTTCATTTCTCTCCATAGATGCTGCCTGACCTACTAAGTTCCTCTGGCATTTTGTGTGTGTTGCTACAGTGATTATGTCACTTGTCAATGCTCACAAGGGTTTATTAAATCTTTATTTGCCTTGACTCCTGAATCTGCTGGAAATTAATAACTTGCTTCATGAGGCCTGGGAAGCCTGATTGGTCCATATGGATAAATCACAAGGATGCATGTCTTTCTACAGACAGTGGGTATGGAAGATGTTAGTGAATATTGGATCTCCTTGTCCTGTATTGGAGATGCCACCTAGTTTCACAGTCCCCTTTCTAACATTCCTCAAACTTGTCCTGCCCTCTCCATTGTCCTTTCTCCAAAATCCACACTGTGGTGAGGAACATGGTTTCCCTGACATGAAGGAATTTGAATAACTGAGGGCTTTCAAACTTGGTACTTATTGTCCTCATTTTGTCCTTGGACAATGAACTTGCATACTATGACCCAGAAGAAGGTCAGTCAGCCTACTGAGCTTATGCTGGTTCCCAGGAGAGCAATCCCATCAGCCCCATTCCCCTTCTTTCCCTCCCTTACACACCGATCAGCTTTCCTTTGAATTTTTTGCTGCTTACCTGCATCAAGGCATAATTTGCAACAGCCATTGTGATATGGAAGGAATTTGGAGCACCTGGAAGAAATCCAAGTGGTCACAGAGAAAATGTGCAAAGCGCAAGGTCGGATTAAACTCAGGTCCCTGGATCTGTGAGGCAGCGACACTAACTGCTGCAACACCACAGTGATCTTGGAAGGTGCTAAGAAATATGAAATTCTATTAATTGTACAATAAGGAGTTAACTTAATCAACAGACTTGTGAAAACTGGACATGCCTGAAGGAGGGTTGTTCTGTTTCACCTTGGGTAGACTTTCACGGTTCTTGTGTCTTGAGCCTTGCTGATGTGTTGTTGAGCTCTGGTTAGTTAGTGGAGCCATTGATACTTCATTTGGTTTGGCAGCTGTGGGATTTTCTGGAGCTTCTGATGTTCCCAGAGCAGCAGAAGTAAGCGTGCCCAGAAATTCCAAGCAGCTCTGACAAAGTAGGACCCCACACTGTTCTTCGATTTGACATTGATTCAGCCATGATTGTGAATTCTCCTGCTGTGGGTGTTTCTTTGACAACCTCATTTTAAGGATCAATTTTTCCTCACCTCCCTCATTCAGGCCATTCCAGCTATGCTGAATAAACCCACAAAAACTTTACATGATTTCTTTCCCAGATGCTGCACTTGAAACATTTCTAACCGTGTCCTTCTTTAAGTGAATTAATGAGTGTACCATTGGCTGATTCTTGCTGGTTGGTTAAGTGTTCCTTAGTGCTTGGAGTTCATATTTAGGCATCGTATGTATCTTGGTTTTCCTCTCTCCATTAAAAGCCAGTTCAGCTTTTGCTGCCAGGCATTAGTTACTTTACATTAAATCTACTCCTTTTGTTTAATTGTTGAAAGAAAAAGCATTTAAAGCATACTATTGGCTCAAACTGACAAAACTGCTCAGTGTATGCGAAGCACTGACTGGAATCACATGCTACACAGCAGGGTATCGCAAGGTAACCTTTTGTAACAGATTACAGGTTTGGGCATGATATATTTACTGATCAATTTGGCAGTTTAAGACTAATGTTGTGAATTCAGAAGCAGTTAGCGAGCGATCTTTGTACCTTCTGTCTAATTTGGAAACACAACAACGATTAAGATATCACTAAAATAAGATGTAACTCTTTGAAAGTATACAACATTATAAAACACACCACAATCTTTAAAAAACTCAAACTCAAGCACTTAAAACTTAAGAGCTGTTCTACTCAAGCCCAGCTAATTTCACTAAAAGGTTTGCATTCAAATTACTTCTCTTTCACCTATTCAGAACAAAATCCTATTTTTTGCTCTGTGCATTTGCACTAACATCATCAACCATTTATTTGTAGCAGCGTGATGCTAAATAATGTATTGTATTCCTCTGCATCATGTGAAATTAAGAACTGCCAGATAAATAATTAGATTTTTTATTTAAAGACAAAATGAACAACTCTTTCAAATTGCCCGAACACGGGGCGTCTTTAATTTGCCGTTCTCTCCTCCCCAGAGCTGCCACATACATTTCCAGCCAAGGAAAGAGTATGCATTCCTGCTTACATTCATTAAGTAGTTGCATAAAAGTAGGATCCTCAACATCAATGGCGGGGCTTTTGATGTATAACTGTCATCGTGTGGGACAGAACTACTGCCACCTACAAAAATTACTTAAAAGGTATTGACAGGTGGCTAAGACACACCCACAACTATTTCTAGATATTCCCGAAATTCAGAAATGTTCAAAAACATTCCAAAGCTATTTTAAACATCTTATTTCTTGATAAATGCACAAAAGGTATCTAAATAAAGCAAGTAAAAAAATTATAAATGAACTAAAACTTATCTTTGCCCATGCAGTCATTACTCCCTTTTCAAATGAAGGAGACCCTGTTCTTGCATCAGTGGACCAGGCTGTTTGGGTGGATTCCTAAATGTGAGTCCTGGGCAAGAGGAGCCCAATACGGGAGCATAGTTGAGAACATGCTGGGAAAACAGTTGGGAAAAAAATGTCTGAGACTTCCACGGTTGCACATGCACGTGCTGGAATCCCAAATCCGGTGGGTCCTATGGAGGTATATGCTAGACCCTACCCACAGAACCTCTGGCATCTCCCTACAAATCTCAAATCATTCTTTTACCTTGTCCAGTTTTAACCACTTTGAATAGCTTCTTGCAAATACAAATGCTCCAGCCTCTACAAACTCCCCTTATCCAAAATTTTGCTTTCCATATACTGTCCTCTGTTACCACCTTCTCCCTTTCTTCAATGTTAACTCATTACCTTCACACCCATCTTCACCGTTAACCCTTCACACTTGGACTCCATCTTAATTCTGCATTTCCCTCAAGCCCCATGGCTCTCACCTGCCAGACTCTGTTCTTCTGATTCATGTTACTCGTACTGAAGTCTCTCTCCCTCACTCCATCATTGATGCCTTCACCCTTCAGCCTCTTTCCACTTTCTGGAAATCGCTCTCAAAAACTTACGGTCTTGCTATTTTCCCTAGCTTCATAAACTTACTCAAAACTTACCTCTTGATTACTCCAAATCTACGCTTCCCATTTTCTGTCTGCCTGTCTCCGGAGTACTTTGAGCCCTCCCTTAAAGATATCACCTATTATTGTTATCTTGCTGACACCATTAAGTTGAAATTATGCAGCACTGTTACATTTCAAATAATACATTTCTGTTAAAACCACCTAACAAGCTGGAAGAAAAGGAAACTGCCCATCACTACATTCTCCAAAGCAACACTGAATTCAGGGGAGGACATACATTCAGTGCATAATAAACACACCATTATGCAATATTACACTGCAAATTGCAGCAGCGTCCCTATTAATATGATGCAACTGCAATAACATTCTTCATAAACCTTTGACATCAGCTTTCTCAGGGGATTTAACTGTAAACTGCATGCACATGGAATCATGACTAGCTTGCTAATAAGATAACTAAATGCATTCACCAAGGGAGGAGTACTATTATAATGAGAATTTGAAAAACAGGATCTAATCTGAAGATTTTCTCTGGTTCTAAATGCATATTATGTGATTTTATTTCCTACGTTAAAAGAGTGACAATACTTCAAAAGTATTTAATTGGCTGTAAAGTGACATCCTGAGGAAGGCACGATATGATTGCCTTTCTTTTTTCACTGTGGGTCCACAGAATGCCCAGACAGCTGATTCTACAATGATATGCTCAGACAATGTGATGAATGATAAGCTTTAAAAAAAAGGCCACATAAAGAATTTCCCTGACTCTGTCAGGTTTCAAAGCTTCACAGTTGTCTAAGTTAGACAGAACTAGAAAATAAGCGAGGGGTGATTAATCCATGTCCGTTCGACTCAATACAAGCTGCATTCTAAGTTCATGCTGCTTCCTCTTCATAATGATTAGTGTGCAGCAGTGCTGACTACACTGACCATTGGCTTATAACCTCCATCAATTTCATGAGCTGCACACACCACTCAAAGCCAGCCTGAGCTATCTAAAAGCACGCTGTGCCCTTTAAAGAAGAGATGCCCTGTAGCTGCAACATGCATTGAAGGGTGTTGTACATTTGAAGCTCACTTGGTAAATTGGTTTATTATTGTCACATGTACCAAGGTACAGTGAAAAACCTTGTTTTGCATGCCATCCATACAGATCATTTCATCACATCAGTACATTGAGGCAGTACAAGGGAAAAACAATAACAGAATGCAGTCTATAATGTTACAGTTACAGAGGAAGCAGGTAGACAATAAGGTGCAAGGCCATGACGAGGTAGATTTTGAGGTCAAGAGTCCATCTTATCGTACAAGAGGTCTGTTCAAGAGTCTTAGAACAGCGGGATAGAAGCTGTTCTTGAGCCTGGTGGTACGAGTTTGTGTCTTCTGCCTGATGGGATGGGGTTCATTCTCCACCATATCCATTGTGACAGATATTCACAAATGCTTGTGATGGGGGAGGATGAATCCAGCGGTTTTCCGTTGGTGCAGAAGGAAGGGGAACAGCAGAGATGTATCCATGTGGAGATATGAGGCCCTCTAGACAGACTGCGCAGTGGAGGAGATATCTGTGGACAACAATGCCAGGACTAAAGCCCTGAGCTGTGGGATATAGATGTGGATTGGAGAGCATGTCTTAAGAGGATGTGTTGAGTGAGCTGGGGCTTTTCTCTTTGGAGAGAAGGAGGATGAGAGGTGACTTGATAGAGGTGTACAAGATTATAAGAGGCATAGATCGAGTGGACAGTAAGAGACTTTATCCCATGGCAACAATGGCTAACACGAGGGGACATAATTTTAAGGTGATTGAAGGAGGGGGTGTCAGAGGTAAGTTTTTTACACAGAGAGTGGTGGGTGCGTGGAACACACTGCCGGCAGAGGTTGTGGGGACAGATACATTAGGGACATTTAAGAGACTCTTAGACAGACACATGAATGATAGAGAAATGGTAGGCTATGTGGGAGGGAAGGGTTAGATAGATCTTAGAGCAGGGTAAAATGTTGGCACAAAATTGTGGGCCGAAGGTTCTGTACTGTGCTGTAATGTTCTATGTTATACTGCTGCAAGAACTTCTCTGACCATAGCCCAGGTCAGTGAACTTATCTTCAAATGCCATATCCCATCCACAGTACCGTTGCCTCAGACACTGCTCGAAGGATCACACTGCCACCCCTGGCCTACCAATGATCCATTTCAATGGGGACTCAGGTATTTCACGGGGCACTCACACCCACATTTCACAGCGTGAACACATTGCCAGCTATTCAGCCCCCTCAGGCACATTGGACAAAGATGGTGAAGCAGCAGGTGGGTAATGAGGGGCTGGCATTGATGTATCACCTGACTTCCAAGTTGATGAGAATGCCTGCAGTGTTTGGTGCAACCATTCTTGAGTAAATGGCCAGTGGCTAGGTGCAAGGTCACAAGCCACTGCTATCATGGATGTAGGTACAGTATCCAAAGGGCTTGCAAGTGTCATAGCAATCCATCAATCTGTATTCCAACAGATTCTGAAGACAGCTCGTGCCACCCTCAGGGGAATAGCAGAGATTTTGTGGAGCATGAACCTGCTGTCATCTCTCGGGATTGCATGGTCCTGCCGCTGTCACTCAACCAGTGCCCGAGGCATTGGCTGTCACTCACTTTGACAAGGCGCTGTCCAAACCAGCCTTCTCGGCCCAGAGCAGCTGATGGCCACCCTGCAAGGCCATCGGCCTCTCCTCCACTGACGGTCAGTAGCCTTCCAGCTACGAGGGGCAGCACTGAGGGAGCACCAGGACAGGCAAAGGCACATACAGACAGGCAGTAAGGAAAGGGACAAGACCAATTCATTGTACTGTGTGTGTGAGTCAGCAAGCGCTGGGATATAAAGCTGGTTTTGTATTTTGTTTTGACAATATAGCCAAACAGATGGTTAGTGACTGAGAGAAGGTAAGTTACGCCCTTATGGTGAGTAGGGACTTGAGTTGTATTTACTTGTAGTGCAGTCGGTTAAGTTGTTCATGGATTACCTGATGAGCCATCTAGGTCACCTTCCCCACTTCCTCTTCTTCCACTGTTTATCCATCTTTCCCCAGTTTCTCATTCTCCTTCTCTGCAATTGATCCCAATGAAGCCACTGAAAAGGCCAGATTATGATGGCACGAACACTGAGTTCTCCAGTGTCAGGTAAACTGCTCCCCCTCTGTCCCTTTTCTCTCTCCTCCCGATCTACCCAGCTTTTTCCTACACTCGCCTCAGCCCCTATCACCCTGCTTCTTTCCCCTCCTCCACCCACTCCAACTGTCCATCACCCACCGACTCCTCCCACTGGTTCCCCTCCCCCACTGTTCCCGTCTAACTTCCTCACTTGATTCCATGCTCCACCTTCCTGTCTTCAGCTTCAGCCCTTTATCACCTCCACCCATCACCTCCCAGCGTCTGTCGCTATTTCCACTCTCCCCTCCTCACCTGCATCCACCTATCGCCTGTCAGCTCTTGCTCCGTGGAGAAAAGCAGGCGGTCAACGTTTCGGGTCGGGACCCTTCTTCAGGACTGAAGATAGGAAAAGGGGAAGCCCAATAATAGGAGGGAAAAGCAGAGCAGTGATAGGCGGACAGAAGAGGGGAGGCGGGGTGGGCACAGGGTGGTGATAGGTAGATGCAGGTAAGAGACAGTGATGGGCGGGTGTGGGGGAGGTGGGGAGAGCAGATCCACCGAGGGATGGGTCAAAGGTAAGAAGAGAGAGGGAAAAAAGGGGGCTAGGAAAGGAAAAAAGAGACGAAGCATGGTGGGGGGGGGGGTTTGTGGGGAAGGGAGGTGGGAATTACCTAAAGTGGGAGAATTCAATATTCATGCTGTTAGGCTGCAAGGTTCCAGGATGGAAAATGAGGTGCTGTTCCTCCAGTTCGTGCTTGGAATTCTCTTGGCAGCGGAGGAGGCCAAGGACTGACACATCAAGCCCCTTGCTCATGTCAAAGGGATGTCGGCTGAACCGGGCACCAACCTACCCCAGTGGCGGGGAGGCCATGTGCATGCAGCACAGTTTCCTCACAGGCACACACCCTTCTAGGAGCAGTGGTACCAGGACAGCAGTATTGTTTGGTGTGATCCACTGTGTATGGTAATATTGAGGAAATAGGATCTCTTTCTGTTGACCTGGAACATCCAGAAAGCAATGGTGCTGATTCTGTCCAGCTTCATAGGGAAGCCAGTGCTCACTGCCATGTTCTGTGGTCACCCCACCTGCTGCTCTCAGCCAAGACAGGACGAAATAACATAAAAAGTAGGGGCAGGAGTTGGACACTCGGACCTCAAGATCATGACTGATTTCCTTTCTCGACATTTTTGTGCCCTGTCCACATATCCTTTTATTCCCAATATCCAGAAATCTATCCATCGCCACTTCGAGTGCAGTCAATGACTGAGCCACCACTGCCCTCCACAATGGAGAATACCAAAGATTCACCACAATCTGAAAGAAGAAAATTCTCCTCATTTCAGTCCCAAATGGCCAACCGGTCATTTTGAAATGCTGATGTCTAGTTATAGATTCCTCAGCTAGGGGAAACATCCTCGTACATCTACCTCATGAGTAACTATTTTGCCTCTCTTATTTTTCTGAACTTCAGAGAACAAAGACCTAACCTACTCAATTTCTCCTCATGTGACAGACCTGCCAAACCAAGAACTGGTCTGGTGACTGTTTGCTGCACTCTTTCTATAGAAAGTACCTTCTTCTTTAGATATGCAGATCAAAAGCGCACATTAGCAGTTACATTGTAGGGCAGGACATAAATCAAAAAATAATGGTGGCTTGTAAGAAAGGTATCGCAGTAATTGTGGCTGAAGTTAGATTAATTTAGAGTGGGAACATCAAATGAGTAAAGGTAACCTGGAGGACAAATTCATAAAGCATATTCAGAACAGTTGCTTAGTACAATTGGCTGTGGAACCAACCAGGGACTAGGCTATGTGAAATGAGAGAAGATTGAATGACCTCTTAGGAATGATATCATAGGGCAGCATAAAGGGTGCAGCTGGAAGGGCTGATGCCTCGCAGCTCTCGTGACCCGGGTTTCACCCTGCCCTCTGGTGCTGTCTGTGTGGAGTTTGCATGTTCTCCCGTGGGTTTCCCCTAGGTATTCTGGTTTCCTCCTACATCCCACAGACATGTTTATTGGTAGATTAATTGGCAGCTGTAAATTGTTCCTAGTGTGTAGATGAGACATAGAATATGGGGGAGTTGACGGGAATGCAGGGAGAATAAAATGGGATTTGTGGAAAAGGTGCTTGATGATCGGCGTGGATGGTGAGCCATAAGTATATTTCCACACTGTATGACTTTATGATGTTAAGGGGAAGAGAAATCATGAAGTGAGAGAATTGAAGGTGCAGCTTAGAATGAGAAACGTAGGTCTGAAAGTAGCATTTTAAGTAAAGGCAATAATGAAGACAAAAAGGCAGAGTTGGCCAACATGGACTGGGAAAATAGATTAGGGTAAACTAATAGATTAAGGTAGATAAATTGTCACACATTTAAGGATGCATTGCTCTTTCCTTATCATTACTTCTTCCCGTAAGCCCAAGAACAATGGAATCTGGAGGGACTTCAATGCAAAATTCACAAAGTATCTCTAAATGGCTTGATGGTAGATCTCAAAGTAACAGGGTGGCTACCAATTAAAGTGACACTGCAGAACTGATTTTTGATGGAACCCTTCAGTTTTTGGTCTGTACAGAATCCGCATTATCTTTGAAAAGGTATATGGAAATGCCTGGGAGCAGTTGATCACACCCAAGCATGTATTTAGGTAAACAATACCACAAATATTTCTCTGAAACACAACTATCTCTTGAAGCTATTTTAAGAGAAACCTTCTGAGAACAGAATGATAATTTGCAGCAGGAACAAAGAAGATAAAAGGTCAAAAAACAGTCACGGCAAACTTCAAAATCTGCAGGCAAAACTTCAGAAGAAGAGATTGACATTGAGATCCTGATTCATGATAAAATTTGGTTTAGGTGATGAGGAATTCATGCAAGATGGTTGAAGGCAAAATCCCATGAGAAGCACTAATACCCAATATATCATTTAATGAATTAATTCACTGGCGTCACTTTCACTTAATATTGCACAGTTGATGGAAGGTGTGCATCAGACCAATGACACACTGCAAATGATGCTGAAAATGTAACTTCCATCACAAAATAAAGAGACTGAAAGATACATTATTCTACAGTAAACCATTCTGTTTCACTGCGTTAAATTCTACTGATTATCAGGTGCATAGGATTAATTTCAATCTATTGATCTATACAGTAACCATTGGAGGATTATTTCTTAATTAACGTGATTTAACAATATTTATGTTACTTTCTAGGAGTACGTGCTATGCATTAAATGTGTCTCGTCTACATCGTCTATACCCTTAATCCATTATGCCTATGCAATTATTTCAGTGATTATAATTCCACTGACTACCCTCCGGCCTCCAGCTCCAGCTCACACAATTAAATTTAACTTGAATGATTGTACCATTTGCTGTTTTACCAAGCCAGTTCTTGAGGGAGAAAAGACGCAGTGAAATAAACCTTCAAAGAAAATTAACACTTGAGTGGGTTAGATCCTGATCACCAGTGCAAGAAGCGAGAGAAATTCAAGCTGGTCAACGGCGAATGCTGTAATGAGTGTGTGCTCTGGGGACAGAGGGATATGCTAGGTCGTGGTCAATTTAATCTGCCTCTGACTACAGCTGATCTGGCAGCACTCAATGCATTAACAGCAGATTACCTGATGATATTCCCCAGCAATAACTTTGCTTAATTTAATAAGTACAGGAAAAGGGTGAAAAATAGAAGTTGTATGATAGACACTGGAGAGTGATGAAACAGAGGGTCATAGTCACAGGGTAGGGATCAGCCGTGAGCCATTGTGATGTGAAGATGTATCATTCATTCAGAGGATTGTCAATTAGTATCCCAGAGGACTGCGGATAGTCAGTCAAGTGCAATCAAGATTGACATTGATAGACTTAGGAGCAAAAGGGAAATGAGAGATGAATAAAGGAAAAGGATGGGAAATTAGGATTAATGAGGATGTTTAATCATGATCTAAATGAACAGTAGAGCAGGCCTGATGGAACATATGGCCCAATCCTACCTCGAAACCATATATTCTAAAAAATGCATTAAGCCTCCTAATTTTAATGTGAAAATACTCATTTAAGTCATTTGTCTCCTTAACAGTAGTCATCTAGCATCAAAGGTTGATCATTTCTTTTTATAAAATGATCAACATTCTCATCATTATCAACCATCCATATTTCAGATGATATTTCAATGGGTGTGAAATTTGGGTAAATTCTGCTCCCAAGAGTTTAAGCACTCAGCATAGAGACTGTGGGAATGCAGACTGTAAATAATCATACAATTTATTGTGAGTGAAGCTTGCTACATGCCACATCAGTTTGAGACAATGGATACTGGTGACAATATTCCAATCAATGTTTACAAATATGTTAGAATAACTTGAGATATGTCAGGTCTGGATGGGTAGGAATGCTAAAGGTAGTAGCAGATTTTATGAACAATACTATGGACCAATACTGAGTGCTGGTGTAAGGTCAGGGGTTATGACTTTGCTCTTTCTGTTGAGGTTGGCAAGGAAAACATACAGCTGAATGATAAAGGGAAGGGCAAATAAAGGGTATGAGCATATGCTACTTAAGTTGAATGATGGAATTTTTCAGAGAATTTATCAGTCAATATAATGCATTTAGTCTGTCAACAGATAGAATATACTGTATGTGCTCTATTATTTTCCACTGAAAGCATTATTCTGTTCATTTAAGTAAAACTAATGGCTGCTTGTAAAAGATATTGGGTACACTTACAGGTGATTGGTGAGATTAGTTTTGAGGGAATACATTGGTCAGGCCAAGAATTTATATCTCCTTTTTGATTATTCATTGAAATGTTGTAAAAACCCTTTATATCTTTACTTCAGGAAAATCACCTCTTGTTTTCAGGTATAACAGTGACTTTCTGCCTCATATGATCATTTGTCTGGGGATATCTACAAATAAAAATCAAAAACTGGAGATACTGAAAATCTGAAATAAAATAGACAATGCTGGAAATGCCCAGCAGGTCAGGCAGCATCTGTGGAAAGAGAAACAGAGTCAACATTTCAGGTTGACAGAGCTCAGAGCTTCAGTCCTAAAGAATTGACTCAGTTTCTCTCCCCATAAGATGCTGCCTGAACTGTTGAGGGTTTGCAACACTTTCTGCCTTCTATAAATATATATATTTTTCATAAGAAATGGATTATTGTAAAAAATAACTTCCAAAGCAGCAAAGAGACAACAGAGTCTGTCAGGGTTTGAGGGGAGATGAGGAAACTTATTTTAATCCAGATGATGGTTGGGGTTTGGAACTCAAATCATGGAACCTTCAACACATTTAAAGAGGATCTGGACATAATGCAGGGCTACAAGACCTGATACTGCAAGGTGGATTGAGCTGGGTAGCTTTTTATTGACCAGAACAGGCATGATAGGCCAAATGGCCTCCTCTGTAGCATCACTATTCTATGATTCTTTCAGGAGGGATTCCCAGTTACGATTAATGTATCATCCTAAAAAAAATGGAAAATCCAATTCTGTAAGTGATCTGAAGGAGGAAGTTTGAATGCAGAGGAATGGTAAATATCATTGCAATCAATTTGGTCTGTCTAAAATGATATTGGCATTTCTTTTGGACATCAACTGATCTCTCAAACTTCACATTTCCGCTCAGAAATACATCACACGTGATATTGGAAAAAGAGGGATCATTGGCAGAGTGACATGGATAAAGACTAAAAGTCCATAAAACAGATCTATATTAGGAGGAATCATTGCATGTTTCTGTGTATTCCAGAATCCCACATGCATGCAAGCATACTTATCTGACTGTGCAGCCAGAATGACCATATATTATAAGAAAGTGGCCATGTCCACTTACATACCTTTGGTCTGAGGCATATTTGCTGCTCACTAGCCTCTTTGGCATGACCATTGGCATCAACTAGGCATCGCCCAAAAGTGAGGCACGAGGACTCGATATTGGGTTTGTTTCAGAAATCAGGCACAGGGATTGAATCCTGCATCTGAAGGAATGTGCTGGGACATCCAGTCTAAAATCTCTCCGCTCCTTTCTCCAGTTATTAGATCAAATTCTCTCTCAATTTTTTGAACTTGTCCCAGTGCTGGGGCAACTTTAAATGTCAGGGTTCAATTTATCCAACATAGTCAGAAATGTCACTCGGAGCATTTGCATCTCCAGAGAGAACAGACACAGGCTCATCATTCTCTCTTCACTGGGCAGGTATTTCAGGTTTGGTTACTTGGTTACTGATGGAGCAGAGAAAAACTGCTTCTATTAGTGGATGGTTCATGGATCAGGAGACTCAAATTTAAGGTGAACGGCAAACATTGCAGGGGTGATATGAGGGAAAGCTCTTGCACAGAGAATGGTGATTACAAGGAACTCCCTGCCTGCAGGTTGGTGAAAACAGAGGGAAAACACAAAAATAATATGCAGGACCATTGAGGAACAGCAGGGAAATGGGACAGAATGGATGGTTCTGCAGGGAAATGAGATAGACTCAACAGGCCGAATGGCTACCTTCTGTCCTGTAGTGATTCTATGATCTAATGATTAATTTTCTACTCACCTACACTGCCAGGATACCTTTTGCTGCACACAGCAAATTGTATGCATTTCACCACAGTTGATCACAGGAGTACTGACTGCATCATCTCCAGCAATCTATAATCCATGCCTTCAGCTATACACAAAGCCAAGATCCAATTAATTGTCCTTCCACCAGCATGACCTGCGCTGTTAGTATCAGTGAGCAACCAGCCAATATCTTCAGATTCCTTTCTTGTAGCTTACAGCTACTTAGTTTATATTCCCACCATTTATTAGTTCACTGTTCTAACTTGGCAATATTAAATGGCACTTCAACCCACCTTCTTAATCTGCACATTTCATATTTGATTTGTTCCTCGTCATTTGAAACCTCCAAATTCAGAGTTACCTTAACTTCAAAGTTCTTTCCCTACTTCCAAATCTTTTAAACACGCCAACCAATACCAATGGTTCCAAAAGTTGCCTTTGTGGCCACTCTGAGATGTAGTCAGTGACAGGGAGGACAGTGATGGAAGAACACAGGCAGACTATGGCAATGGGCAAATCCATAGCAGATGCAGTTTATTACAGAGAAGTGTGAAGTGATTCATTTTGGTAGGAAGGATTAGGTGAGGCAGAATAGACTAAATCTTAAAATATCACCGTGCAGAAATAGAGGTCTCAGGGCTGGATGCAAACAAGTTCTCAAAGGGGAAAAGAAAATTGATGAAAATATGAAATAAACTTGGGTTATGGTGACAATACAGTTTGAGAAGGACATCACAGATGCAGAGGAGATATGCTAGCAAGCTGCGAGCAATGGAATATCACAATTACATCACCTAATAGAGAAACTGGGGCTACTTTCCAGAGAATACACAAGGGGATATTTGATAGTGGTGGTCATATCATGAAAAGTTTGATTGCATGAATAAGGAGAAACTGTTTCCTGTGGTAAAGGATCAGAAATGAAAGACGTGAATTTATGATATTTGGAAAAAGAACCAGCAACAATGTAGAGCTGTTATTATTTGGAATGTGCTGCCTGAAAGTACGGTGAGAGCAGATTCAATAATAACTTTCAAAGGGAACTGAAAAAATATTGGAAAAGGAAAAAATTTGCAGGGTGATGGATAGAGATCTCTAGGGAGTGAGCTCATCCGGATTGGGACAGTCCTTTCAAAGGGAAGGCATGGGCATGATGACCTGAATGGTCACATCCTGTACCATGACGTTCTGATTTCACTTGACATCCACTCCAGTCCCACTGTGACACCCCCTTACCCCGTTGACCGAACTCTACTGTGAAAGATCACTTTCTTCCCTTGAGTTTACTCAATTTGCAGTCTACCTCAGAAATCTATCATGGCCAGAAATATATTCTACTGTCAACAAGAATTCTTCAATTCCTTGAGATACTTCATTGAATTTGTTAGCAATATTCTGCCTAATTCCTAAGACAATAGTAATTTTCTCCTGCCATTCTAAAGCTATCTAAAAGTTCGTCAGCATTTTTCAGAGGTGTCAATAGTTCATCCACAGCCATGTACCTGTTCTGGGTTTTGCAGCTTTTAAAGTTTGATGCTGTGTAATTTCTAATCTTTAGGCGTTATTCTGATTTCCAATGGTGTTCTGAAGGTTTAATTTCACCACCCACTGATATAAACCCCATTCGTACATCTTCCTCTATCTTACACAACCTGTCACCTTATTTCTCTTTCCCTGAGCACAGTCTCCGTTCTAATTTCTGCCACTCTACCCATCTCCACAGTGTTGAATTGCTTGCAGGTGGCTTCCTCCTGAACATAGAGAAGAAATGGTGACCTCAGTCCCTTAGAGGCTTAATATAAGTCTGCCTTGCAATCTTTCTCAAGGGGATCACATTTTAATTCTCCTGTATATTGGGTAGATATTAACAGGACTGCTTAAGATTTCCTTTAATAGTCTCTGCTACCTGGAACTTGATTTCTATCTTAGGACCACTTTATGATATTCTTAACCTCCTACATCTTGTTTGTATGCAGTGCTGTCTTTATCATTGATACATTGCGAGGTGCCTTAGCAACCATACCAAAGTAACCTAAATCTTTTGTCATTACTTTAGGAGTGAGAGTTAACACTTTCTTTCAGAGAGGTTAATGCTGGCATTAAAATGACATCAGTCAGAAAATGTAGACCTTTATGTACATTAAAATGCTTCTTAGAGCTTATACCGTGTCTCGAGTGTGTAGTTTACTTAATTCTAGGCTGCTATGTCAGACCGGCAAACCAATAAAATGATAATTAATTGCAGGTTGACGAGATGCAATCCAAGCAGGTCCCAGGAACATTAAAAGCAGAGAAAAGACAATCACATTTCTTATGTTATTATATACTCCGTTCAATCAATGCAACCGTGACTCTGCTTCCAAAGTCCTGGATCAGGTAAAAACACATTTTGCATTTGATCAATTAGAAATGGATCGAGCTCATATTCATCACTATTTAATAGTAATAATTTCTTATCCTTGCAGTCTTCCGGCAAAGTACTTGTGTTTGATTTGATTTATTCCATCTGTCCATCAGCCCTTCATAACTGGAAAATGGCTGGATGAAAGGTCGAATATATATTTCAACCAATCCACATCAGCAGAATTTCAGAAGACAGAAGAGACTGCAGATGCTGGAATCTAGAAACAAAAATCAGAATGCTGAAAGAACTCAGTGGGTCACTCAGCATCCGTGGAGGCAAAAGATGCAAGTCGACATTTTGGTTCAAGACTTTGCTATATGCTGGCAATCTTTCCCCTTCCCTCTCAGTCCTGATGAAGCGTCTCAACTCAAAGTGTTGACTTACGTCATTTGTCTCAGTCAGTAGAATTTCAGGCAGTTTCTTCTTCAGACCACAGTATCACATCCCCTGACCACCCCAGCTCTGACCCACTATTGTACCAAGACCCCAAAGGACCAATGCCCTGATGCTCGCAAGGGAGCCAGACCTTTTCATCCCACCCGTTGGATTTTCTATTCTCATACCCAGCTTTCCCCTCAAGGCTCTGATCCACCAGTGGACCCAGCCCCCTACCACCTCTGACAGGTGACCTAACCCTGCCAGCCCCATCACTCATGGCATCGGCCCTCTCTCCCCATCCTCACCTGGGCTGCCCGAACCCAGCTTTGGGTAATGAGTGGAGCATTTCCCTTTGTTACTGAAGTTTGCAGTGGTGGTTCTAGGTCAGAAGCCATGGTTAGCAAGCCCCAGAGTGACCTTCCAGTGCTCATCTACGACTAGATCTCAAAGAAAACCAAAGACAGCCTGTGAACCTTCTTTTTAGAAACCATTTAGTCTCAACAATAGCGGAGACAAAAAAAATGCACCAGATACCCACCTTCTGATTACATCTCAACCTATTGGTAGAACCTAAACTTTCATTGCAAGCCATCCCATTGATTTCTAAACCTTAGACATGATTAGGTCTGTTTTTTTCCCCCCATTGTTTAAAGGGAAACTATATTCTAGCAATGTTTAAGAGGCATTTAGACAGACACATGAACAGGCAGGGAGACAATGTGCAGGCAGTTGTGCAGTTTAAATTGGCATTATGGTTAGCACAGAGATCATGGACAGAATGGCCTGTTCCCGTGCTGTACTGTTCTATGTTCTGGAGCGGTAAAAGCTCTGTGCTGAGTTGCTGGAGGATCTCAAGTGGTTCTTGTTTCATAGATGAAGCCTCATGAAGATACCAGACCATGATGAGACCTTGAGAACAGTCAATTTGGTGCCAAAAGTGGGAATCTTTCCTGCATAGTTATATTAGTGTCCTGGAATTAGAGTAAGGAGCAGCCAGTTCTTATGAAGCCCAAAGGTGGCTTTGCAAAAGGATTTGAGAACGAGAGTAGAGATGTCTTGTTCCAACCATACAAGGCTCTGGTGAGACTACAGCTGGAATATTGCAAACATTTGGTCTTCCTGCCTAAGGAACGATACACTTGTAAAAGGGGAAGCACACAGAAGACCCATCAGATTGATTTCTGGGATGGATGGTTTGTTAAAGGAGGACCGATTAAGCAACCTGGGCCTGTTCTTACTTGAATTTAGAAGAATAAAAGCTGATCTCACAGAAACATACAAAATCCTTACCAGTTTAACAGGATGGGGTAAGGATAACGTTTCCCCTGATGCAGAGTGCACTTTTAAAAGTTCAATAGCATCTGCAATGACTACGGTACTTATCTGGTCTTGTTTTATCTGAGGTCAGCAATACTAGTTGGAGAGCACATGAGTATGAGCAGCCAGTAGAATATATTTGCCCTTCAAGATGCATCACTCTGAGACTTGCTCAACATGAAAAATGTCTGACAGTTTTGGCTTCTTGGGAAAGAAGGCATCATAGGTGCTTCACAGTAATGTGGCTTTGACCACCAGTAAATTCTTCTCATGATTCACAACCAGCAGAACCTTGAGGAAGTGAAGCCTTTGAGGAAAAAGTCTATGTTATGAAGGGGAGCCTTTATTCAGTCAATGGCTGTCTGTACTCCTTGAGGCCAGGAATGCCAAGGAAGCCACCGGCTCTTCACTGAGATCAAAGTAGATGAAATCAATTCTTCTCAAATACCGCAAGGGTGACCTCTTATGCTGCAATAAGCAGCAAGTGAAGAGGTATGGCAGAGATCTGCTGCCATAGCATGGGAAGATCCTGTGGTGAGGAACACAAGACAATCCCAGGCAGGATGTGGTCTCTCTGAAGGAGTAGGTTCGTCGTGAATGGTCATGTCTTTGCCTTCAGCTCCAACACCTCTGACCCACCCTGCATGGTCAGTCATTGCCATACTGAAGCCTCCAATTTGTGTTGCTGCCAGCAGTATCATTAATGAAGCTTTGAGTTGGTATCTCAGGAGAAAGAACTCCTTGTTGGTTGTAGCACACTCTGGACTTTGGAAGGAATTTGGGAAGCCAGCAGTCAGTTCTGAAGCTGCCCAGTTGAATTACCAGTTTCTAGCAGAACGTCCCTTTAAATAACAATAAAAGTAGCAAAGGAGCATGACGTGCTCCTGATTCTGCTGTGACTATTCAATGATGGTCATAGGTTGAACCTAAAACATCCAATTTATGTTGGTAAGGGCAGAATGTGACCCGGATTCAATCTTGGCTTCTGGTGTTGTCTGTGTGGAGTCTTCACATTCCCCCTGTGACCATGTGACTTTCTTCCGGGTGTTCTGGCTTCCTCCCATGGCTCAAAATTGTGCAGGTTAATAGGCTAATTAGTCACTGCAAACTGCTTGTAATGTGTACTGGGTGGTAGAATCTGGGGGAATTGATGTGAATGTGGGGAGAATAAAATGGGATTGGTGTAAAACAGATGCTTGATGGTACTTGGAAGTATATAATGGAACAGGACAAAGTCAGCACGGTCTTATCAAGGGGAGATCTTGCCTGACAAATCTGTTAGAATTCTTTGAGGCGATAACAAGCAGGTTAGACAAAGGAGAGTCGGTGGACGTTATTTACTTGGACTTTCAGAAGGCCTTTGACAAGGTGCCTCACAGGAGGCTGCTAAACAAGATAGGCTCTTTTGTGTTGGAGGCAAGGTGTGAGCATGGCTGGAAGATTTGCTGACTGGCAGAAGTCAGAGAGTGGGGATAAGGGGGTCCTTTCCAGGATGGCTGCCGGTGACTAGTGGAGTTCTGCAGGGGTCAGTGTTGGGACTGTATCTTTTCACTTTCTACGTTAATGATCTGGGTGAAGGAACTGATGGCATTGTGGCCAAGTTTGCAGGCAATACCAAGATAGGTGGAGGGACAGGTAGTGCCGCAGAGGCAGGGAGACTGCAGAAGGACTTGGACAGGTTGGGAGAGCAGGCAAAGAAGTGACAGATGGAATACAGCGTAGCGAAGTGTGGGGTTATGCACTTTGGTAGGAAGAATAAAGGTGTAGACTATTTTCTAAATGGGGAGAGAATTCAGAAATCGGAGGTGCAAGGGGACCTAGTGCAGGATTCCCTAAAGGTTAACTTGCAGGTTGAGTCAGTAGTAAAGAAGGCAAATGCAATGTCAGCATTCATTTTGAGAAGACTAGAATATAAAAACAAGGATGTACTGCAGAGGCTTTATAAGGCACTGGTCAGATAGCATTTGGAATATTGTGAGCAATTTTGGACCCCATAACTAAGGAAGGATGTGCTGGTCCTGGAGATGGTCCAGAGGAGGTTCACAAGAATGATCCCAGGAATTGAAGGCTTAATGTGTGAGGAGGGTTTGATGTCTCTAGGCCTGTACTCGATGGAGTTCAGAAGGATAAGAGGGGATCTCATTGAAGCCTACTGGATACTGAAAGGCCTGGATCAAGTGGAAAGGATGTTTTCATTAATAGGAGAGTCCAGGATCCAAGGGCACAGAATAAAGGGAGGTCCCTTTAAGACTGAGATAAGGAGGAAGTTCTTCAGCCAGACGGTGGCGAATCTGTGGAATTTGTTGCCGAGGAGGGCTGTGGAGGCCGTCATTGGGTATATTTAAGGCAGAGGTTGATAGGTTCTTGATTGGTAAACGGGGTTAAGGGAGAAGGCGAGAGAATGGGGTTAAAACAAAACAGCCATGATTGAATGGCAGAGCAGACTCATTGGGCCAAATGGCCTAATTTTGCCCCTATATCTTTTGTCGGCATGGACCCGATGGGCCGAAAAGCCTGTTTCCGTACTTTATCTCTCAATAATTCTAGGGTTCTGTTTGGTGGCTGTCAATTGGCAGAGAAATATCAGCCAATGTTGATGTGAGCAGATCATGGAAGCGCCCAGGCCAAATTCCCAGTAGGTGCTGTTTCACCTGGAAATGACTGCTAAAAATTTCTAAGCCAGGCTAAATCATTTATGCACGTTTTACCCATAAAGAGTGGATGCTAATTGATCCATTCTCTGGGCATATATTTTGAATTAGAATGTGACAACTGGGACAATAGTTATAGGTTTAATTACCAATATTAATTTGAGTACCTGTTGACATTCCAATTCTTACTTAAACATAATTATATAACTACACTTTAAGAAGAAGATTCTCATAATATGTTGCTGCAGATTCGCTAAGGTGCTGTCAGATGTGAGGAAATTCAAGGATAAAGAAAAGCTTAAACGTTGTGTGGGTAGTGATTTGCCCTTGATCATGTTCACAAATGGTGTGATGTGGTACTGTGCCGATGTGTTACAAACTGCTTTTGAAATGAGGTTCCACTGCCGTTCATGTTAATCGGTGCTAACTGTGCTTTCCCTGAGCTTACTTTTGCACATTCTGTGACCATGTGGATTTCCTCCAGATGATTTAGTTTCCTCCTACACCCCAAAGATAGGGTAATTGGCTGCTGTAAATGACCCCTAGTGTTGGTGGGTGGCAGGAGAATTGAGGGGAGTCGATGGGCTGAAAGCTAACATAGACACAACGGGACGAATGGCCTTCTTCTGCCTTTAAGGAAATAGGAAATATGATCCACCAAGGGGAGCCCTATTCCTGAAGTGGCAAACACCAGCTGAAGTTCTCAGGCATTTCTTAAAGTCAGTCTGGCTCCTCTTAAAGAGGAGGTGAGTTGCAGGTAAAGTGAATGCTGAAAGGGATTCTAGAACTCATTCTGACCTGGGAGGCACAATACCAGAGAGGGTCAGCTACTTGGATTTCCATCTCTTACATGAGGGGCCTTGGTGGAGGGGAAGAGAGCTGTCATCCTGCCACTGTGCTCCAGGAAGCTGCTCAGACACCCACTGTTATGGCAGTGGAAGGAGGCGGCCATGGAGGCCACCAACAGCAGAGAAGCCCCCAACGAGCTGGCAGCAGTTCAACCAGTTCAGTGAATGTACACATGTGGTCAAGGCTAGTGTACATTTCAATGCAAGTGGCAGGTCATACCTCACATTGCTGCTCAATGCACCACACTCCCTTCAATTACCTGCCACCAACTCCCATCAGTTCTTCGTCGCACCTAATACTTACATTTTCCACTGTACTCTCACACACTTGACAGGTTGCTGAGTTGCTACTCTGGGAAAGTGCTTGTGGCTCCATGCAGCAGGAGCTGGCTGTCCTCACCCCGTATGATAGTACTCATCCTCTCCCTTCCCAGCAGCCAGCCAGTCAGCCCAGAAGGGTGGGACCCCCTACTGAGGTGCCAGACCCAGGCAGTTCCTCCAAGACCATCAGTAATCTCCTTCCAAACAATATAGAGGTCTTCCAATGGGTATAGTACTGAGTAGGGAATTTCAGATGGAAAATCATCTGGAAAACAGGCACTAAGAGAAACCATTGCTTTATATTTGCATGGAAAGTAGGATGCTCTGCTTAGAATATTTGTTTTAGGCTGGCTCTTGTTTTTGCATCGTGGCTAAGCATATAATATAATATTCAGCAACAGGAGTGTTATGGTGTGGGACTACTGGTGAATGGGGGCTGAGGTTGCATCTGTTGGTATCATCTACAGATTAGTTCCTCAAGGACAGCCCTGTCTAACTTGTCTCTATTTCCTCTTCCTCCCATCCTCTCCCAGGGTCTTGTAGCCCCACTGCCTGTGGCACAGCTGGTGGGAAGGGCTGTCCCCAGGCTATCAAGGTTAATGGTGGCAACAAGAAGCAGACCATCCAGAGTCTTGGAGTTACATGTGCCGAGTACAGTTTCCCTCCAGAGATACCCAGGCAGCAGAAGTACTGAGCTGGGCTGGGCAGGCACGGTAGTGTAGCGGTTAGCGTAATGCTATTACAGCGTCAGCGACCTGGGTTCAGTTCCGGCCGCTGTCTGTAAGGAGTTTGTACGTTCTCCCCGTGTCTGCATGGGTTTCCTCTGGATGCTCCGGTTTCCTCCCACATTCCAAAGACGTGCGGGTTAGGAAGTCGTGAGCATGCTATGTCGGCGCCAGAAGCGTGACGACACTTGCGGGCTGCCCCCAGAACACTCTACGCAAAAAGATGCATTTCACTGTGTGTTTCGATGTACATGTGACTAATAAAGAAATCTTATCCTATCATCCAATGACCGGTAAGCCACCTGCCCTTGTACATGTTGTTTCTTCAACCGTGGCCCCGAGTTCGATCTTCTGACATGAGGCCATCTCCCAGGTGATCAGCAAAGCCACACCTTTCTGACGGTGTGGTTGGCTCCGCTCCTGGACGCCCGGTCGATCAGGCTCCTTCCCCCTGGCTCACCAGAAATAAATGGGTGCCCAATCGATGGGTCACATGCTGACTTCCATGACACATTCCAGAAATCTTGGCCAGCTCAAAGCTCCTCCTTTGCCAATAGCACATTATCTCTGCTGTTTAGCATTCATTATTGTAATCACCCATCGTCGGAAAAGGAATACCAACTCTGATGCTGCAGCACAATAAGAGGCACAGTGGTTAAGCTAGTAGAGCTGATGCCTCTTAGTTCCAGCAACTCAGGTTCAATCCTGACTTCCACTGCTCTCTGTGTAGAGTTTGCACGTTCTCCCTGTGACTGCATGGGTTTCCTCCGTGTGCTCCGGTTTCCTCCCACATCCCAAGGACGTGTGGGTCAGAAGGTTAATTCGTCACTATAACTTGCCCCTAGTTTGGAGGTGAGTGATGAAATCTGCGGGGATTTGAGAGGAGTACAGGGAGAATAAAATGTGGGATTAATGTAATTGGGTGCTTGATGGTTGGCGTGGACTTGGTGGGACAAAGAGCCTGCTTCTCTACTCTATAACTCTAAGGCCTGAAGATCAGCGCTGTGCTCTTTACACCTGAATAATCCAGAGCTTTAGCAACAGCAGAGGGAGTGAAGGAATGAGTTAAGCAAGTGTTAGAAAAGATATCACGATCTGTTAAAACACATTGGCAGAATCAGAAAACTTTGGGGAAAATTCACGGATTACAATGGTTGATCATCTTTTCTTGAAAGGATGGTTGTGTTACTTTAATTATGTGTAAGGCACAAATAATTGTACTTTCCATATTTCTTCTACTCCTTGGGGAATATTTCAGGAGAACATTACTTGATAGAAAACACTCTCTGCTGAAGGTTTATGTGGAAGACTCCCAGGCAAAAAAAAACCTCTTTGGCACAAAATGAAATGAATTAGTCATTAACTATTTCCAACTTATTCCTACACTATAGTTAGCAGCTCACCTGCTCCCCACATACAGTGACTCAGGTCAGTGGTGCTAGTATGGATTGAAGCAGATTGTGGGGTATCTTTGAATGGCATGAGAAGGGCAAGTTAGCTCTGGAATGCTGAACCATGGGGAGCTCCACATATAGAGCAGGCACCGCAGGATTAAAAGACAGCAGTTTGAAAGACCAGAACTTTAGATTATCCATGCCACTAAACAGGAATGCCTTTCCTTGAGTCATACAGTACGGAAACAAGCCCTTCAGCCTGCTGAATTCACACTGGCCATAAAGCACACATTTACACTAATCTTGCACAACTTCTCACAGTCCCATCATCTCTCCCCAGACTCTATCACTCACCCATGCACTTGGAGTAATTTACAATGGTCGGTTAACCTACCAACCTGCATGCCTTTGAGATGTTGGAACATCTGAAGGAAACTCAGTCACGTGTAAAATCCACAGAGGCAACGTCGGAGGTCAGGGTCAAACCAGGGTCATTGGAACAGTGAGGCAGCAGCCCTGCTGGCTGTGCTGCTTTGCTGCCCGCACCTCCCTGTTGGAGATGGGCTCTGGGATATTGCCTCATTGCTCCAGCATAGCAATAGCCTGCTCTGTAGCAGCTCACTTAACAGCACAGCTGTCGAGTGGCACACGCATGGTACCCTGGTTACCATGAAGATGAACTGCAGATGAACTGCAGCTGTTGAAAATCTGAAGTCAAAACAGAAAACGTTGTAAAAGCTCAGCAGTTCAGGCAGCATCTATGGAGAGGGAAACAAATGCTAGTAGCTGTAGACTATGGTACAACTGAAGTTTTAACACCGCTACTGCTCTTTCTACAGATGCTGTCAGATCTGCTGAATTTGTTTTGGTTAACCCGAATGTCTTTGATGATCCTTTTAAATAATGCTGGCTGGTGTTCTTCCTGCCAACTGTTGCAAGTTCCACAGCATCAGGAGAGGCGAGTCCTAGCACGGTGGTGCTGTTGTCAGTATCATGATTTGCCTGCTCTGCATACTTTTGGCAGGCACTAGCTGCAGGCTTTGTGCTTTCGTCAGTGAGGAATCCAGCACAGGTCCATAGCACAAGTGGTGACACGAGTCAGATCCCATTTTATACCCCAAACCGCAGCTGAAGTAAAATGAATGAGTGCTACCAAGCCAAATTTTGCAAGTGTTTGCACATTTGACCTTTAACCAGATATATGACTACTAATCAAGCACTGCCTGTTAACTGTAATCATCAATCACCCACTGACCACCTTTGGACTCAGTAACTGACTGAGAATTTTCCACATTAATGAGATTATTGAGAATTATCTTCCAACCAATACGACAAGGGAAAATTTAATTTTTGCAGGTGAGACATTTGGAATCAGTGCAGAACTTTGCAATTTGGACTTTTCATCAGAAAGATAAACAGATATTGGAACAAAAATAATGGAAGCTCTAGGTTTTCAGCTGGATTCATTTCAAAAAATTGCTTGATCATAACTTAGCTGTAAGCTTAGTGATGTTCCACTGAATATGAGAACAGCTTTTAGCTGCTGCCAGCTATCTCTCCCAGTGCTCTCCCTCCAACCACTCAGCACTGATGAAGAGTTTCCTTGCTAAAGAGAGACGAGTGTTTAGAATGATCTCTCAGGAATGGAAGGAGGGAGAAAACTATTGGAATGGCTAAACAGGGATTAGATGGTATCACAAGGGAGTTGAGACTGCAGAGTAAAGAGTAAAATGTCCCTTGTTGTATCAGCATTTGCTCCTTTCTTTCTGTTAGGCTGTGGTTGTATGATTGACCAGTAAAAGAGAGATTGCCATTGATGGCTACCTGTAATTAATAGAATGGTGAAAATAAGTACAGGGTTACATGGGACAGAGTTTTGCCATTGCTTGACAACATGCTTCCAATTTTGGTCATGGACTGAACTGCAAGGGCACAATTTTAGCATGATACCATCATCATACATGTATCCTGCTTGTCTGTCTGAAGCTCCCAGAGTGGATAATTGGTAATCCGTGTAAATGTTGATTTAATGTCTGCTCAGCCGAACTCAGCTGTGATGAGCATGTGCTAATCATGTACAGGAATCCAGCCTTTGGAAGTGATCCTACTATAGGTTATTCAATCTAGTCCACGTTTCCTCTAATATATTAAGATTCCTTGGAAGTGTGAAATTTTCTTTAGTCAGAGGGGCCATAAAGATTCTGACTTGCAGTTAATATGTTAGGGATACATACATATGCATTTCTAAACCTGTCCTTTATCATCTCAAATGTCTGGTGACAGCAATAGCCCTGTGTCTGTGAACAGCTCATGCTGCTTCTCAAATCTCCAAGCCCAAGCAGTTTCTTCGAGTAAACTTTTGATTCACATAAAACTTCCAGGAAGAGGATCATAATTTTTAGTGAAATGGAGACTGCTGAACATTGTGTTTAGTTAGGTAGTGTAGAGGTTACCGTAACGCTATTACAGCACCAGCACCCGAGTTCAATTCCCGCTGCTGTCTGTAAGGAGTGTGTACGTTCTCCCTGTGTGTCTGTGTGGGTTTCCTCCAGGTGCTCCAGTTTCCTCCCACATTCCAAAGACATACAGGTTAGGAGCTGTGGGCATGCTATGTTGGCACCGGAAGAGTGCCAACACTTGCGGGCTGCCCTAGCATATTCTCAGTAACGCAAAAAGACACATTCCACTGTGTGTTTCGGTATACATATGACAAATAAATATCTTATCTCCCTGCAGCAGTTTCAGACTTTGGGGAATCTGTGATATAACAATCAATTGCAGCAGAGAACGCTTCCTATTTCCCATCAAAATAACCTTTCAGACCAAAGTACAGAGGCAGATGTAGAAATCCAACAATGGGACAACTTGTACCACACACCGTCACAGCCCCAGACCACTGCAATGTTTGCTGCTGTTGATTTGGGGACTATTAAAGCACCTACTTTTCCGGATCGTTCAAGGATCATACCTTTCTCATTATTCCAAAATTCAGATCAATCCCAATTTCCGATCAGACCACTGACACTGGTCTAGATCCATTGCATCTGTACCTACTACACACACTGATGACATGCAACTGCAATTCTATGTTTCAACGTTTTCTTTCAAAATGATAAAACGGACAAATATGCAGGGCTTTGGGGAAAGAGCAGAAATGTGGAACTAATTGGATAACTCTTTCAAAAGGTGATACAGTCTGTGCTGTATCATTCTTTGTCCCTATATAGAAAATGCTACTTAATATCTCTACAAAGCCTAGCCCAACGCTGTGTGAAAACATATAAATGCAGTACAAGAAAAGGTGGTACATGTTGTTCAGCTTACTAACCAAGATCTAAGTTTGCAGAATTGTAGTGTGAGGGTTCATTATAAGGAACGGTCTGCAATGGCAGAGGAGAGTAAACAGTAAGAGCAGATTGATTTCTGGAATGGGAAAACTGTCCAATGAGGAAAGAGGTGAAGCAGATTAGGTCTGGACCTCCTAGAGTTCAGAAGAATATACAAAATTATATGGACCTTGATGGGTTAGATGTAAGGAGGATGTTTCCCTTGGCTGGGTGTCTACTTTCAGGGATCTCAACCTCAAAATAAGGAGATGGCCTTTAAGACAATGACAAGAAGGAAGTTCTTCAGCTCTGGGGACATTACTCTCTATAATTTTCACTCCAAAAGGACTGTGGAGGCCCAGTCGCTGAGTGTATTCAGGACAGAGACAGATGGATTTTTTGATATGAAGGGAATAAGACAAGAAGATTTCTTTATTAGTCACATGTACATCGAAACACACACCTTTTTGTGTCGAGTGTTCTGGGGCAGCCCACAAGTGTCACCACGCTTCCAGTGCCAACATAACATGCCCACAACTTCCTAACCCGTACGTCTTTGGAATGTGGGAGGAAACCGGAGCACCCGGAAGGAAACCCACTCAGACTCCGGGAGAAAGTACAAACTCCTTACAGACAGCGGCGGGAATTGAACCAGGGTCGCTGGCGCTGTAATAACATCATGCTAACCGCTACACTACCGTGCCATGGGGTTGGTGCAGGAAAGTGGTGCTGAGGTGAAAGATCAGCCATGATCTTATTGAATGGGAGAGCAGACACAGGGGCCAAATGGCCTTGCCCTGCTTTTTTTCCTTATGATCTTATATTGTCATGTAATATAATAATGTTGTGATGAAAACAGAATTTAATATTGAAAAATTCAATTTGAACAGGAAAAAAAAACACTATTGAATTTTAATCCTGACATAATATATTCAATCAATGCCTGGGATAAAATGGTGAGACCACAGCTCAGAGATAATATCTACCACTGCGACAACTTCATATCAACAGTGTCCTGGGAATCACATCTCCAGAACAGACATATCGACCAAACAACCTTCTGCGCGTGATTCTCCAATCACAGCGTTTATCGTCAATGTCGTTAATAAAATTCACTGGACTCCTTAGAAGTGGGACGCAGATCTGTACTGCCTGCAGCTGCTGAACCCAAGTGCACTCGCACTGATTGTAAGTTGCAAATTACCTTTCATTGCCTGAGAACCAACGACGACAGAATTTATCCAAGTAGTGATTCTCAATTATGGTAATGTTTGTGGTATTTATGTTAATTCTGTCTAAGTACTCTTATAAACAGTTGTTACTAATCCGGTTTATTTATCATTATAATAGAACTATGTTTGGTTGGGTTTGGCACTATCTGCATCAAGTATCTACTCTCTTTATGGAAAAGAAGCATACATTTGGAGGATTACAGTTATATTCAGTGAATCCCCAGTGAAGATCAAATATATGGTGAACCTTCATTTACAACCTGCCAAAACACAGCAGCCAGGCTATATATATAGACACTTCACATGCTTACAGACACGCAGCAGATTTAAATTCCAAGGCATTAACATATCGGATGACCTATCCTGGGCCCAGCATGTAGATGCAATCACAAGGAAGGTGTGCCAGCATCTTTACTTTCTTAGAAGGTCACGGAGGTTCGTCTTGTCACCAAACACTCTAACAAACTTGTAAAAAAGTACTGTTGAAAATATCCTGACTGGTTGCATCATGGTCTGGTATGGCCATTCAAATACGCAGGAAGATTAGAAGTTGGAGAGAGTGGTTGTCTCAGCCCAATACATCACGAGCACATCCCTCCCCACCATTGTATCTACATAGACACTGCCTCAAAGATCCCATCATGGGGACAATGCCATCTTCTTGCAGTTACCGTCGGGCAGGAGGTACAGAAGCCTAAAGTCCCACACCACCAGGTTCAAGAACAGCTACTTCCCTTCAACCATTCAGTTCTTGAACCAACCAGCACAACCCTATCACTACCTCAGTATAGCAACACTATGACCACTTTGCACTACAATGGACTTTGTTTTTTCTGTTCTAATTGTGTTCTTTTTTGTAAAAGTTATGTATAATTTATGTTAAATTTATGTTTTTCTTGTGAATGTTGCATATCTGATGCTATGTGCCTGTAATGCTGCTGCAAGAAAGTTTTTCATTGCACCTGTGTATATACTTGTCCATATGACAATAATCTCGACTTTGACTTTGACACACACATATTTGCATATGCACCATTTGTAACAATTACATTAATGTAGATCCAACACTATGCAAACCCATAGCAACTGCTCTCTCAAATTCACCCCTAATTCACTGTTATTATTGAATGGGAGAGCAGACACAGGGGCCAAATGGCAGCAGAAGAAATGGCAGCAGAAAGCAGCAGAAGCAGGTCAATCAAGCCAGGCTGAAGTTAATTCTCGGCTGTGAACTTCACCAGTTTGTCACAGTTACAATCAAGTAAGTACAGAAGCAACCTGTAAATAATTATACCAACATATGCCACTTAAAAGCAAACTGGGGAAAGAGGTGGGGAATTATAGTTAATTATGTTCCTTAAAGTATCTCACTATAATAGAGAAGACAGAGGTATAATATAGTACCTGTAACTGAATAAAAGGGCTCCTTTTTCCTTGAATGGTTTTGCCAACAGTATTCTACAACATTTAGTTTGCGAACTAAACTGGAGAAAAGCAGTAAACTGATTGAGGATCCCAAAGGTTTTAAATTGCCTGGAGGAAAATTCAACCAAATAAATATTTTGTCCTGAGTAATATTGTTTACATTGTGTACCAACATATTAAAACACCAGCCAAGAGGACTCGCAGCTGCATTCCGATTTATTATGTGATGAAAATTTCTCTGCTTAAAAGAAACTGAAATGACCATTGAGAAGGAAAAAAGGCATCAAATCTTTTTTATCCTTTGTAGCAGCTGTTACAAGTTAATGTCAGCATGATCCAGAGGATATGCTTTAGATCAAGAAAGGTGAGCTTCTGCTGTTTGAATTTCCATAGAGTTTCTATGAGATAATAGATGGTCTAGGACTAGACTGGTCAGGATGGGGAGGGAGGGTAAGAATTACAGTGACAGGCAACTTGAGATCCTTCTTGTGAATTAAATAATGGCATTCTGCAACACAGTCAACCAATTGACATTCTGTCTCCCATATGTAGAGGAGGTCATCTTGTGAGCAGTGAATATAGTAGGCTAAAGTGAAAAGATACAAATCTTGTTTCACCTGGAAGGAGGGTTTGGTGCCTTGGACAATGAAAATGATGGAAGTTGAAGGGCAGGGCTTCAGGTCATGGAGTCATACAGCACAGAGACAGGCTCTTTGGTCCACCACATCAATGCTGAGCATCAAGTATCTATCTGTACTAATCCCATTTACCAGCACTTGGTCCATAGCCTGCTATACTTTAGCAATTCAAGTGCTTCTTAACTGTTGTCAGAGTGCCTTTTGACTTGGACATTACAGCTTTCTGGAGAACAACAAGTCCAATTATTTCACGTCATGTTCTGCAGTCCTCAGTTACAGTTCCTCTTGGGACGGTTTTGCTTATTATCCATTTTTGCCTCGCACAATTGTCCTATCTGTCACATGATCTCTTTCGCCTTCCATTCTATCACAGACATTCCTAGTCATTTTTCCCTCCTTTCCCCACTTTCTGTGCATTTCCATAGTTCCAATGAAAGACCAGTGACCCAAAACTTAGCTCTCTTTCCACACCTTGCCTGACCTGAAGTTGTGTGCTTCCAGCATCCACAATATTTTGCTGCTGGATTTCATTAAAAATGCATATCCTGATCCAAGTCTGACGCGAAATTAAAAAAAAAATTGTAAAAGGTTAAATCTAGGAATTCTGAAAGTTTGATGGCATAAATGGTACTGAAATGGTGACAAATAAGGTGGAAGGCTTTCAGTGGTGTTTGAGATAAAATGGATATCAGGATGATTAGTGCCTTTGGAAGACTAAATAAATTAAAACAAAAATCTGCATTGCGGACACCTAACACAGAGAGAATTCTAAACTGTGTCCAGATTCTAACGTGACCAGAAAAAGACATTTTAGTGCATTGTAAAACTAATTTTGGAGATTTCTTCACTGATGACACTGCTGTTGTTGGTAGAATTTCAGATGGCAATGAAGGGGTGTATGTGAGTGAGATAGATTGGCTGGTTGAGTGGTGTCACAACAACAGCCTCACACTCAATGTCAGCAAGACCAAGGAACTGATTGTGGACTTCAGGAAAGGGAAGTCGGGAGAACACACACCAGTCTTCATTGAGAGGTCACTAGTGGAAAGGCCGAGCAGCTTCAAGTTCCTGAGTGTCAACATCTTGGAGGATCTATCCTGGGCCCAACACATTGATACATTGAGGCAATCATGAAGAAGGCACAGCAGTGGCTCTACTTCATTAGGAACTTGAGGAGATTTGGTATGTCACCAAAGATTCTTACAAATTTCTATAGATGTACGGTGAAGGGCATTCTGACTGGTTGCATCACAGCCTGGTATGGAGGCTCCAATGCACAAGATCGCAAGAGGCTGCAGAGGGTTGTAGGCTCAGCCAGCTCCATCACGGGCACAACCCTCCCCACCATCGAGGACATCTTGAAGAGGTGGTGCCTCAAGAAGGCGGCATCCATCACTAAGGACCCTCACCATCTGAGATATTGCTTCTTCTCATTACCACCATCAGGGAGGTGGTACAGGAGCCTGAAGACCCACACTCAACGATTCAGCAGCTTCTTCCCCTCCACCATCAGACTTCTGAACGATCCATGAACCCATGAACACTACCTCATTACTCCTTTTATTTTGCGCTATTTATTTATTTTTGTAATTTATAGATTTTATGTCTTTGTACTGTACTGCTGCCGCAGAACAACAAATTTCATATCATATGTCAGTGATAATAAATCTGATTCTGATTATCCACCATCCCACAGCTTCTTTCAAAGCAGAAGTAACCTTCAAAGTTGTTGGATTAAAGCTCCTGTTAAATAAAAATTTCATCTTTATTAAAAGAACTTTATTTATACAGCACGGTAACAGGCCCGTCTGGGCCAACGCATCCGTGCCGCTTATTTAAACACATGTTAACCTCCCTGTATGTTTTTAGAATGTGGGAGGAAACCGGAGCACCCGGAGGAAACCCACACAGACATGGGGAGACTGTACAAACTCCTTACCATCTGTTCTTGTTATATCATTAACTTTTCCAAACTTTCAATGTTAGCTGATCAATCATTACATTCAAAAGTAAATGAGATATCCCGAATTTTTATTTGCTGTACCCCCAAAAAGCTATTTGCATTTTCAAGTTTTATAGAGAAGTATTTCTGAGGATTTCAAAATGTTGCTGTAGGAAAGGTGTACTCTCTTATGAGGAAATATTAAGCATACTGGTGGAAAACTCTTCAGCCTAGAGAATGAATTGCATGGCAGTGTTTTTTTTAAACATTCTGTGATCCAAAATCACTTTTAGTTGGACTAGAATAATTTCCAGATGAACCTGTGCCAAATGCAAAATTTAACCATGCATTTCCAATCACAATCCAATCACAATTTTAAAGAAAGGATATACTCGCATTGGAGGCAGTCCAGAAGAGAGTCAATGGGCGATTTCCTGCGGTGAGAGGATTGTCCTATCGCAAATGGGTAAACAAGTTAGATCTGTATTCTTTGGAGTTCAGGAAAATGAGGGATGATCTTATTGAAGATATTCATGTTTTATTAAATGATCTGTTGCAAGATATTTTATAATATGAGTACATGTTTTATTTAGTTTGCTGTACTAATTTTTGGATTTTCCTCAAAGAGATGCATAATGTGGAACGAGACCTTATGGGGACTTGACAGGGTAGATGGTAAGATGTTTCCACAAGATGTTTCCGTGCTGTATGACTCTATGACTCTAAGAGTAAGAGTCTCAAACAACAAGGGGATATAGTTACAAATATGTATGGGGGGGGAGAAGAGGAGGAGGGGTGGCATTTCTGGTCAGGAATACTATTACAGCTGCAGAAAGGGTGGATAATGTAGAAGGATCCTCTCTAGAGTCAGTATGGGTGGAAGTTAGCAACAAGAAAGGAGCAGTTACTCTACTGGGAGTATTCTGTAGGTTCCCCAGTAGCAGCAAGGATACTGAGGAGCAGATTGGGAGGCAGATTTTGGAAAAGTGAAAGAATAACAGGGTGGTTATCATGGGAGACTTCAACTTCCCAAATATTGATTGGCACCTGCTTAGTACACAAGGCTTAGATGAGGCAGAGTTTGTTGAGTGTGTTCAGGAAGGATTCTCGTCACAGTATGTTGACAGGCTGACTAGAGGGAATGCCATATTAGATCTAGTATTAGGTAATGAACTGGGTCAGGTGACAGACCTCTCACTGGCTGAGCATTTGGGGGACAGTGACCACCGCTTCCTAACCTTTAGTATTGTTATGGACAAGGATAGGAGCAAAGAGGACAGGAAGATATTTAATTGGGGAAGGGCAAATTATGAGGCTATAAGGCTAGAACTTGAGAGTGTGAATTGGGATGACATTTTTGAAGGGAAATGTACTAGGGTCATTGTTCAGGGATCCCTTGCAGGATATTAGCAATAAATTTGTCCCAGTGAGGCAGAGAAGGAATGGTAGTGTGAAGGAACCACGGGTGACAAGAGAGGCGGAACAATTAGTTAAGAAGAAGAAGGCCACATACATAAGGTTTAGGAAGCAAGGATCAGATAGGGCTCATGAGGAATATAGGGTAGCAAGGAAGGAACTTAAGAAGGGGCTGAGGAGAGCAAGAAGGGGTCATGAAAAGGCCTTGGCGAGTAAGGTTAAGGAAAATCCCAAGGCTTTTTCCACATGTGAAGAGCAGAAGGATGACGAGAGTGAAGGTAAGACTGATTAGAGACAAAGGTGGGAAGATGTGCTTGGAAGCTGTGGAAGTGGGTGAGGTTCTCAATGAATACTTCTCTTCAGTATTCACCAAGGAGAGGGGCCTTGATGACGCTGAGGGCAGTGTTGGTAAGGTTAATGTTCTGGAGCATGTAGATATCAAGAGGGAGGATGTGTTGGAGCTGTTAGAAAATATTAGGACAGATAAGTCCCCGGGGCCTGACGGAATATTCCCCAGTCTGCTCCGCAAGGTGAGGGAGGAGATTGCTGAACTGTTGGCTAGGATCTTTGAGTCCTCGTTGTCCATGGGAATGGTACCGGAGGAATGGAGTGTGGCAAATGTTGTCTCCTTATTCAAAAAAGGAAGTAGGGATAGTCCAGGGAATTACAGACCAGTGAGCCTTACGTCTGTGGTGGGTAAGCTGTTGGAAAAGATTCTTAGAGATAGGATCTATGGGCATTTAGAGAATCATGCTCTGATCAGGGATAGCCAGCATGGCTTTGTGAAGGGCAGATCATGTCACACAAGCCTGATAAGGTTCTTTGAGGAGGTTGCCAGGAAGGTTGATGAGGGTAGTGCAGTAGATGTGGTCTACATGGATTTTAGTAAGATATTTGACAAGGTTCCACATGGTAGGTTTCTTCAGAAGGTCAGAGGGCATGGGATCCAGAGAGGCTTGGCCGTGTGGATTCAGAATCGGCTTGCCTGTAGAAAGCAGAGGGTTGTGGTGGAGGGAGCGCATTCAGATTGGAGGACTGTGGCTAGTGGTGTCCCACAAGGATCGGTTCTGGGACCTCTACTTTTCGTGATTTTTATTAATGACTTGGATGAGGGGTTGAAAGGCTGGGCTGGCAAGTTTGCAGATGACACGAAGGTTGGTGGTGTTGTGGATAGTGTGGAGAACTGTAGGAGATTGCAGAAGGATATTGATAGGATGCAGAGCTGGGCTGAGAAGTGGCAGATGGAGTTCAATCCAGAGAAGTGTGAGGTGGTACACTTTGGAAGGAGAAACTCCAAGGCGGAGTACAAGGTAATTGGCAGGATTCTGGGCATTGTGGAGGAGCAGAGGGATCTGGGGATTCATATCCACAGATCACTGGAAATTGCCACACAGGTGGATAGGGTAGTTAAGAAAGCTTATGGGATGTTAGCTTTCATAAGTCATGGAATTGAGTTTAAGAGCCGTGAAGTAATGATGCAGTTCTACAAAACTCTGGTTAGACCACACTTAGAGTACTGTGTCCAGTTCTGGTCGCCTCATTATAGGAAGGATGTGGAAGCGTTGGAAAGGGTGCAGAGGAGATTTACCAGGATGCAGCCTGGTTTGGAGAGTATAGGTTATGAGGAGAGACTAAGGGAGCTAGGGCTTTACTCATTGGAGAGAAGGAAGATGAGGGGAGACATGATAGAGGTGTACAAAATATTAAGAGGAATAGATAGAGTAGACAGCCAGCGCCTCTTTCCCAGGGCACCAATGCTCAATACAAGAGGGCATGGCTTTAAAGTAATGGGTGGGAAGTTCAAGGGAGATATCAGAGGGAGGTTTTTTACCCAGAGAGTGGTTGGTGCATGGAATACGCTGCCTGGGGTGGTGGTGGAGGCAGGTACATTGGTCAAATTCTTCTTTACAATATTTTTATTTAATCCATGAAAAAAAATACAGAGTACATGCATCAAGAAAGAGAGTAAAAATACTACTGAATACATTGTGTTAAATTGTATTAGGGTTACAATACTCTAACTCAATAATCACATATAGCAGTTAGTTAATAAAGGAAGAAAAAAAATTGAAATATTTTATTACAAAAAAAATCTACCCCCGCTGCCAAAACCCGAAGCTGTTAGATAGAAGTAACTGCAAGGAAAAACCTTAAAAAACGTAACAGTGTCAGCCAATATCTGCGTTTTAGTCCCCAAATCAGAAATTTTGAAAATAATTCAAAAAAGGTCCCCACAGGGTTTGAAAGTCTAGGTTAGATTCAAAAACTGAACAGCGAATCTTCTCTAGATTCAAATATGACATAACATCCCGTAACCATTGAACATGCGTAGGCGGAGTAGCTTCCATCCATTTAAGCAATACTGCTCTCCTGGCTATAAGAGAAATAAAAGCCAGAATATGTAAGTCAGAAGCCTTCAAAGTTATATCTTTTTCTCCAACAATCCCAAACAGTGCAGTCAAAGGATTAAGTTTAACATTTATTTTAAAAAGTACAGAAAAAGTATGAAAGACCTCTGTCCAATATTTTTTAAGACTCTGACACGTCCAAAACATGTGAATTAAGTAAGCCACTCCGTTATTGCATTTATCACAGTAAGGATAGTTTATCTTTAGACAAGTGAGCTCTATGGACCACTTTAAATTGAAGGAGAGAGTGATGAGCACATAATGACGAAATATTAACCAATTTGAAAATTTCATTCCAAGTTTCCTTGGAAATTGACATCTGCAAATCTTGTTCCCAAGCGTTTTTAGTTTTATCTAGTGGCACCTTACTCATTCCTAATAATCTGTCATAAATATTAGATATTGAACCATCCTGAAAGGGTTCCAAATTAAAAATTACATCTAATAAATTCTTATCAGGACACAAAGGAAAAGAATATAATTGAGATCGAAGAAAATCTTTAATTTGTAAATATCTAAAAAAATGAGTTTTTGGTAAATTATACTTGGTAGACAATTGTTCAAACGAAGAAAGGTTTCCTCCAACAAACAGATCTTGAAAACAAGTAATACCTAATTTGTCCCACTCTTTAAAAACTACATCAGTCTTAGAAGGTTTAAAAAAGTGATTAGAAAAAATGGGACTGGACAAAGAAAAACTCAATAAACCAAAATATTTTCTAAATTGTACCCAAATCCTCAAGGCATGTTTAACAACTAAATTACCTGTTAGTTTATTTAATGATATTGGAAGTGAAGAACCAAGCAAAGAGATAATAGAAAGTTTTTTAACAGAGTTAATTTCCAAAGAAACCCATACTGGACGAGCCTCTTGATTAATGTAATGTAACCAAAACGTAAGATTTCGTATATTCACTGCCCAGTAATAAAATCTAAAATTAGGTAAGGCTAAACCTCCGCTCTTTTTAACCTTCTGAAGGTGAACTTTATTGAGTCTCGGATGTTTATTATTCCATATGTAAGAGGATATAATTGACTCAAGAGAATCAAAGAAGGATTTAGGAATAAAAACAGGTAAAGCCTGAAATAGATATATAAATTTAGGTAAAATATTCATTTTAATAACATTAATTCAGCCAATCAATGACATAGAAAGGGGAGACCAACTTGATAAAACCCTTTTCACGTAGTGTAGCAAGGTGAACAAATTTTCTTTAAGTAAATGTTTATAATTTTTAGTAATTGACACCCCCAAATAGGTAAAATGATTTCTTACAATTTTAAAGGGAATGTTAATATCAAATGGTACCAAGTTATTCAAAGGAAAAAGTTCACTCTTGTATAAGTTCAATTTGTAGCCTGAAAAATAACTAAAGCGAGAAAGTAAAGAAAGCATAGGAGGTAATGAGGCTTCAACATTAGATATAACAAGTTGTAGCGACTCACCTTCCGAGCAAGCGAACTGGCTCGGCGGTCGGGTTGCGCGTCGTCGGAGCGGCGAGGCCCAAGATGGCGGTGGGCCTTCGTCTTCCCCGAGCGACAGGGAGAACCCGCGCGCGGGAAAGGTTTGATGACGTAGCGTATACGTCATTGCCGTTTTGAGTGGGTGGGAACAGGCTCTCTTAAAAGGCCGGTGCAAGGCGGGAAAATAAACCAGTTCTTGTTCTGAAACCCTTCGACTAGTGTCTTGCTTTCACATCGCGGTAGCAGCCGCTACATTGGTGACCCCGACGGTCCAAACGGATCTTAGACCCTCACAGTGGACGACAACGCAGCAGCTAACGCAGTGGCACTCAAGCTGCCCACCTTTTGGACGCTTCGTCCCAGCATCTGGTTCGACCAGACCAAAGCACAATTCCACCTTCGGTAGATCACCTCTGACTCCACAAAGTACTACCATGTGGTCAGCTCTCTGGACCAGGAGACAGCCGCCCAGGTTGGGGACTTCATCCAGTCTCCTCTGGAGACCTTCTGATTCGGACCTTCGGCCTCTCCTGTCGTGAGCACGCCGCCCGCCTGCTTCATCTCGATGGCCTAGGGGACAGATCCCCATCCGCCCTAATGAATGAGATGCTGGCATTGGCCAAGGGACACAAGCCCTGCCTAATGTTCGAACAGGCCTTCCTCGAACAACTACCCAATGACATTCACCTGCTGTTGGCCGATGCCGATTTCAGCAACCCACGTGAGGTAGCTGCCCGGGCAGATGTCCTGTGGAAGGCCAAACACGAGAGCGGTTCATCCGTCGGCCAAATCGCCAGGCCGCGAGCCCAACGCCTGCCTAAACCGAGCGACCACACCCTGGAAACACAGACGACGACACTGGCGACCAGCTGTGTTTCTACCATCAGAGGTGGGGTGCAGAGGCCCGTCGATGCCACCCACCCTACAAGTTTCAGGGAAACGTCAGGGCCAGCCGCTGCTGATGGGTACGGCAGCTGGCCGCCGACAAAGCCTCCTATTCATTCAGGACAAGCAGTCTGGGCAGCGTTTCCTCGTCAATACTGGAGCAGAGGTCAGTGTTTTGCCCCCGACCGGCCGTGACACTCGTAACAGGCAACAAGGTCCTGTACTCAATGCCGCAAACGGCACAATGATATGGACTTGCGGTACCCGTACACTTCAATTACAATTCGGCGGCAGCCGTTTTTCCTGGACCTTTACCCTTGCCACCGTCGCCCGTCCACTCCTAGGAGCCAACTTCCTTCGGACCCACAACCTGTTAGTCGACCTGCGAGGGAAGTGGTTAGACCACTCCAGAACTTCCCAGACCTACCCCCTGGGAGAAACCAGCCTACCAGCCCCGCGCCTGGACTCCACTTCCCTGTCTGGCAACGAATTCACAATGGATATCTAACACGTCTCCGGAAAGGACAATGTCGTTGCTGATGCACTTTCCAGACCGACCATCCACAACCTGTCCCTGGGTGTTGACTACACAGCCCTGGCTGACGCACAGCAAGCCGATGATGAGCTGCCCAGCTACAGAACCCCAGTCTCGGGCCTGCAGCTCGAAGATTTCTTGGTCGGTCCAGGTCGGCAGACCCTCCTTTGCGACATCGCAACAGGTCAACCCGGCCCTATAGTTCCTGCTGCCTGGTGGAAACGCGTTTTCGACTCGATACATGGGTTGGCGCACCCGTCCATCAGATCAACTGTCCGACTGGTCACCAGCAAGTTCTTCTGGCATGGTCTGCGTAAACAGGTCAGTGAGTGGGCCAGGACTTGTCCGCACTGCCAGACATCGAAAATCCAACGACACACCAAGGTCCTGCCACAGTAGTTCGAGCCTACCTGTAGAAGGTTCGACCACATCCACGTCGACCTGGTTGGTCCTCTGCCAGTTTCAAGAGGAGCCCCGTACCTCTTTACCATCGTGGACTGGTTCATGAGGTGGCCAGATGCAACCCCTCTATCTGACATCATGACTGATTCCTGTGCCCAGGCGCTACTCACAACTTGGATCTCGCGTTTTGTTGTTCTGGCCCACATCACTTCAGACAGGCACCCAATTTACGTCCAGCCTCTGGTCTGCATTAGCGAACATGCTGGGGATGCAGCTGCACACCACCACGGTCTATCACCCTCAATCAAACGGGATAGTGGAACGTTTCCACCGCCATCTGAAATCAGCCTTGATGGCCCCCCTGAAGGGTCCTAACTGGGTCAACGAACTGCCTTGGGTCCTGCTTGGCATTCGCACTGCCCCCAAGGAAGACCTCCATACTTCGTCAGCTGAACTCGTGTACGGGGCATCCCTGGTCGTCCCAGGGGATTTCATACCCACCTTTCGGGACCAAGGGGAACAACCCATGGCAGTCCTGCAAAGACTGCGCGAGAGGCTCAGCAACTTGGCCCCGATTCCCACTTCATGGCACAGTCAAGCCCCATCCTGTAAGTCCAAAGAACTACAAGACTGTAAGTTTCTTTTCGCTCGCGGGCACACCTCGGGCACAGTTGCAACGACCATAAGAGGGGCTGTTCCGAGTCATCAGGAATAATGAGTTCACCTTTATTTTGGACCTTGGGGGCAAGGAACAGGTCTTCACGACGGACCGCCTCAAACCGGCCCATTTAGATCTACAACAACTGGTCGAGGTTCCAGCACTGCAACGCAGAGGCCGACCTCCTAAGCAGAGGCTCACACAGCCCGCGGACCTCGGGGACTGTATCGCCGGTTCTGGGGGGGTTGTGTAGTGACTCACTGTCCGAGCAAGCGAACCGGCTCAGCGGTCGGGTCGCACGTCGTCGGAGCGGCGAGGCCCATGATGGCGGTGGGCCTTCGTCTTCCCCAAGCGACAGGGAGAACCCACGCACGGGAAAGGTTTGATGATGTAGCATATACGTCATTGCTGTTTTGAGTGGGCAGGAACAGGCTCTCTTAAAAGGCCTGCACAAGGCGGGAAAATAAACCAGTTCTTGTTCTGAGACTCTTCGACTAGTGTCTTGCTTTCACATTGCGGTAGCAGCCGCTACAAAGTAATAAATCATCAGCATATAGAGAAACTTTATGGTTAATACCTCTTCTGGAGATACCAAAGATATCTCTAGATTCTCGGAAAGAAGTAGCTAAAGGTTCTAAGGCCAAATCAAAGAGCAAAGGGCTCAAAGGATATCCCTGTCTGGTTCCACGTTGAAGTTTAAAAGGTTTAGAGTTTTGAAAATTAGTAAGAACTTGAGCAGAAGGGGATAAATAAAGTAATTTAATCCATTGGATAAAATCAGGCCCAAAATTAAATTTCTCTAGGGTTTTAAATAAGTAATTCCATTCAATCTGATCAAAGGCCTCCTCAGCATCTAAAGATATCACACATTCCTATATTTCCTTAGAGGGAGAATAAATAATATTCAATAAACGACTATGTTAAAATGAGAATATCGATTTTTAATAAAACCAGTCTGATCATCAGATATAATTGAAAGTAAGATATTTTCCAATTTATGAGCTACAACTTTAGATAAAATTTTAACATCCACTTTAAGTAGCGAAATTGGTCTGTACGAAGCACGTTCTGTTGGGTTCTTATTTTTCTTAAGAATAAGTGAAATAGAAGCTTCATAAAAAGGTTGTGGTAGTCTACCCAATTTAAAAGAATCTGAAAAAACAGCACATAAATGAGGTATAAGCAAAGAGGAAAAGGCCTTATAGAATTCTTCGGGAGATCCATCCGGACCCGGAGTCTTTCCAGAATGTAAAGATCGCACAGCCTCAGTGATATCCTCATATGTAATAGATTGATCCAACTGTTTTCAATTTTCAGTGGAAAGTGGTTGCTCTCTTGCCATTGGCTTTCGAAACTTCTTTAATTTGTCGTCTAGTTCTGGAAAGTTTTAATTGGTTAGCAAGTAATTTACCTGTTTTATCTTCATGAATATAAAATTGACTTTTATCTTTTAAAAGTTGACTTTCAATTGGATAAGTTAAAAGAAGATCAAATTCAAGAGATTGCTAGATATGCATATGGAGGAATTTAAAATAGAGGGATATGTGGGGGGAAGGGGTTAGGTAGTCTTAGGCGAGGTTTAAAGGTCAGCATAACATTGTGGGCCGAAGGGCCTGTATTGTGCTGTACTGTTCTATGATTCTATGATTCTATTAAAATAAGCAGTGGTCATTTAAAAGTGAGGTGCATGGGAGTTTCTTATCACAGAGGGTGGTGAATAAGGGAGGTGGATACAGTTTTGAAGGACCAGGGAATTGAGGGCTATGTAGAAATGGCACATAAGTTAAGGCCTGGAACAGAGCAGCCACAGTCATATTGAATAGCATTAGAAACTTGAGGGGCCGAGCGGCCTACTCCTGAAAATCTTAGGATTGAGGATGAATTGCTTCAACTCCATTTCAATGGAATTTGAGGCAACTGATGAGGCCAGTGTAGGAACTGCAGATGCTTCCAGAGTTGTGATGTAGAGTGGGGAGGCAGGTGGGGAGTTGGTGAGATGGTGCACCTTCTTCACCATTTATGCAGGGCCCCCGTGTGCTCTCAGCGCATGGATATTTTCAATACCATCCTGAATGCTCCTCCTCCACTTTGAGTGATCATAGCCCAGGGATTCCCAGGAGTCAATGAGGATGTTCCATTTTACTAAGGAGGCTTTGGTCATAGTATCCTTGAACCTTTTTGATACTCGACAAGCAATACTTTCACAGGATAGTGGATAGGTCCAATGTTGTCAATTGTTTCATTGTGTCTATATAACGCTTCAACCTATGACATCTTCACTCACCTCTCTATCCTCAAAGACAGTAGTGGCATAAATCTTCAGTATGGACTAAAATTGCAACTCAAAATGTTGATGAGAAAATATATCTGCTGATGATAGAGAATATACTGATTGTATTCCACATTTGGCGCCCTTTGTAATCTCTTTGAAGCAAATCCAAAAATTAGTACAGTAAACTAAATAAAACATATACTCATATTATAAAATAAGATCTTGCAACAGACCACTTAATAAAACATGAACACTTGACCTTCCTTGATAATTCATGACCTGCCAACAGAAACATGTGAACATCTTTTGTAAATGGACCTTTGCTATTAATTAGAGAAAAAAAGTCAACCTTCCATCTATTCTTTTTAATCCTAGAGGCACTTTAGGTCTTACAGTACATACCAAGGTATCATGTAAATGTGATCCATTGCAATCTCTTGGTAAAAGTGAGGCAGAGCTTGAATTTTGAGAGTTGCATCAGCAGCAAAGAAATGAACTCATGGGAAAATAAAATAATATCCTCTGCACACTTTACACAGGCTTGGGAGAAAGCTCAGTTTTATGTATTCCCTTAGTATAAAATTAATCTAACCACGGAATGTTTCAGCAAACTGTAGAAGTCTTGATAGTGATGTTTTACAGTCTTTAGTTTAAAATGTTTATAGAGCTACACTCTAGACGCAGTTGTGTTTCAATCCCAGATGGACGTAATGATAATCTTTAATGCATAACATTAGAAGCAATGTGTATGGAAGAATTAAGCTGTAAAGATATCATATATCCAGCAAGTAGGAAAAACTGTGACTAATCAATTTCAATTTAGGCAAATATAAAAAAAGCAAAATCAGTGTATTTTCTAAACAATGTAGCGGTCGCTACCACGGAATGAACACAAGACACTAGTCGTAGAGTTTCAGAACAGAGCTGTTTATTCTCCCGCCTTGCGCAGGCCTTTTAAGAGAGCCTGTTCCCGCCCACTCAAAACGACAATGACGTCTACGCCACGTCATCAAACTTTTCCCGCACGCGGGTTCTCCCCGCCGCCCGGGGAAGACGAAGGCCCACCGCCATCTTGGGCCTCGCCGCTTCAATGACACGCGACCCGACCGCCGAGCCGGATCGCTTGCTCGGACGGTGAGTCGCTACAACAGTATATTCGCCTTGATCGCAAGGGTGTCTTGCTGTAGCTGTGCATGGTCTTGGTGAGATCCGATTTGCAGAATTATGCGCCACACTGGTCTCCTTATTGAAGGAAAAATGTTCTTGCCATGGAGGGAGTGCAATGAATGTTTATTAAACTGCTTTCTGGGATAACAGGAATGACGTATGAGGAAAGACTGGAGACACATACAACAGCAGATGCTGAAATCTGGAGCAAAAAATAAACTGCTAGAAGAACTCAGCATCTGTGGAGGCAACAGGATGGTCAATGTTTTGGGTCGAAACCCTGCATTAGGACTGAAAGATTAGAGGGAAGATAGCCAGTATATAGAAGTGAGAGGGAGGGGTGAGGCAGAGACTTGTAGGTGAAGGTGGAAATAGATAAGGGAGGAATGACGGGCAGATAGAACCAGACAGGGGAGGGGATTGAAATGGGGAACCAAGGGAGAAGAACCAAGGGTGACGGGCAGGTGGAACCAGGGTGGGGGGGGGTGGAGGATGAATCTGGGTAACGAGGAGGGGAGGGGAGTGGAAAAGGTGAACAAAGGGAGAGAGAATCAAGGTGGACTGGGAGGATTGGAAAGTAACGGAGGGGGAGTGGGTTACCTGAAATTGGAAAATTCAATGTTTGTACCATTGGGTAACCTACAACAAAGGGTGCCCACAAAGGGTGGAGAACCTGTGAAACCCTCTAACGTGTTTCTTAAATGTATTTGAGAAGACTAAAGGGATTGAGGAATAATGGGAGGAGGCAGGAAGAGGGTACTGAAGTGAATGATCAGCCGTGATCATATTGAATGGTGAAGCAGGTCCAAAGGATTGAATAGGAAATTCTTTATGTGTTTCTATGGAAAACTAAAATCAGCAGAACTATAAAGAGTTGTGGGTACCCATCCATACAGACAATTAAAATGCCATGGAAAAGGATAGAAAATAATCTAAAAGTGAATGAAATGACTGCTGGAGGGGAAATGAGGTATACCACAGCTTAATAAGTGATGGTTGGATCAATCCAAGTGAGCATCCTTAGGCACCATATCTTAGGAATGATAGATTGACTTTGGAAGAAGTACTTTGTGCAGAGAGTTGTGAATAGAGAATACACAAATCAGGGGTGTATTCTTTGAAATTTGGAATTTGCTCTGTAAATTGGAGCAAGGATTTCAGGAGTGAAGTTTGGAAATACTTCTCCATGCAAAGAGTGGAAGCAGATTGGTGCTCACTTCTGCAAATAGCAATTCATTCTTAATTTTAAATGTGAGATTTTTGGTAAACAGAAGTGCTGAGGGACATGGGGCAAAAGTCTTAAGGGATAAGGGACAGAGTAAGGTTAATGTAGAATGTTAAATAAAGGGTTTGGTACATTGGAGCACCTGTTAGAACTGCTGCCTCACAGCTCCAGTCACCCCGTAACTTGCCCCTGGTGTGTAGGTGAGTGATAGAATTTGGGGGTATTAAAGGGAATGTGGAGAGAATGAAACAGGGTTAGTATAAATGGGTGCTTAATGGCCAGTGTGCACTCGCTGGGCTAAAGGTCCTGTTTCCATGCTATATGCTATGTCCATGTCTCTGTTTCAAGAACTCTGTTTCTCCTTCCACGGATGCTGCCTGACCTGCAGTGTATTTCCAGTAAATTCTGTTTTAATCCGACTTATCCAATATGGATGTCCTGCAGGCAGTTTTCTGCGTAAAGCTAATACCCTCCCTAACAGTGAGGCCCTGTATAGAGGCAGTAGCTTCACCCCATCACCTTCAGCAACACAACGTGCAGCTAGTGGAGCTGCTGTCTCACAGTGCCAGTGACCCAGGTTCAATCCTGACCTTGGGTGCTGTCTGTGTGGAGATCGTACGTTCTCACTGTGACCATGTGGGTTTCTTCCGGGTGCTCCGATTTCCTTCCACATCCAAAGATGTGCAGGTTGGTAGGTTAATTGTCTACTGTTACTTTGCTGCAGGAGTACAAGTTCAGGGATGTACTGAAGCTTGGCCCAGTCAATTTGGGACAGGATTGCACTCTAAGGTCCTGCTGCCACTGCACATTGGAGAGTTGGGTCCTGTGTAACAGCCTTGCAAACATTTGAAGGATGTATTGTTCATAGAGACCAATGCTGCTTTGTACACAGAGTATATTGTCTTCAGGTCTCTACAAATGCATAGAATTGACAACACTATGAAGGTATAGATTGGACAACACTATGAATATAAAGAAATCCATGTAATGTTTTGCAGTTCTTGTATATATTTTTATGAATAAAGTTTACTTTTGAAATAAAAATCTGTCAGTATTTTACACCAGCATTATACAGTGATGAATAAACTAGTATCCACCTGTACTGTCCCCAAGTTATGTAGTCACAGGTCTGCACCAACCAATATTGTATCCCAGTGTTATACAGTGATAGGACATGCCTGCAATTATTGTACCCAGTTTCACAAATGACAGACCTGAATGTGCTGACACTGGGATTGTGGTTCAGTGTTACACAATAATTGACCTGTGTCCACCAACACTGCAACCAGTGTCATACAGTGGCAGATCTGTGCTCACTAGTGCTATAACTACTTTCTAATCACCCTTGGCACCAGTACAGTGCATCTCCACCCAGAGCAACATATGGAACCTGGGTCTGGATACCAGCCCAGAAGACCAGACTAGACCTGTCATGATCCCTGGTCTCTGATATCTTATCCTTTTGTCTCACTTCCCCAGCTTAGTCATGTCCCAGCTCTGTGATGGGCCAAAAGAATCAGCATGGGGGAGGTGGGAGAGAGAGGTGGGAGTGTTCCAGGGTCTATAGGAGAGCATGAGTGAGCCAGACAGATTCACCCTGTGATCTGGACGTGGCCAACAGGCAACACTGTCTGTGCGGTGGATTGAAAAATTAGAAGTTTCAAACATATGTTGCTCAGTCGTCACCATTGAGACAGGCAGAGATTGTGAATCTCTGTCTAATTTTATTACACTGTGTCCTTAGGCTTTCTCAAACCATAATGTTGTTCATGATTTATAGGTCTTCACACCCTCCTTCTCTGTAAATGTGTGCAAACACCATGGTTATTTGGTGCTAGAACAACTTTCAAAGGGAACTACTCTTCCCTCTTATCTGGCCTTTATTTTCTACTAAATCATACTGGATCATTTAAATAAAAACAATTGAAAATCTTGATTTTATTTATTCCTGGTTGCTTTATTTTTATTTTAATTTTCATTATTTTCATTATGTTTCATAAGCCAAATGAATTTGTTACCCTTTAGGGGAACCTCACACCATTTGCTAAGCATCTGGAGTTTGTGATTATTCAGCAGAGTCATCTAGCAGTCCTGGTGCAGACCTGTGTGTTGACTTGAAACAGTTTTCACATTGCGCCAACGCACAATCTGCATTGCAACTACACTTTGTGTCGTGAACTGAGTGTGGCTTCATGTAACAGAGGCAGTGTGGGATAATATGTGGAGTTAATTCTGTGCAGTCAATTTGTTGTAGCACCTTTGCAGCAAAGAGTATCAAAAAGGTCTAAGATTAGACATGGGTTGTGGGTTACCCTGAATAGGACAGTACATACACCTATCAACCTACATTGGTTTTCAGCCAACATGCATTAAAATTTGATTTCTCATCAGCATTTTCAATTCCCTCCATGCCCTCACACCACTGGCACAGTGGCGCAGCTAGTAAAGCCGCTGCCTCACAGGGCAAGAGATCTGGGTTCAATCCTGACCTCAGCTGCTGCCTGCGTGAAGTTTGCACGTTCTCCGTGTGACCATGTGGGTTTCCCTGGGTGCTCTCATTTCCTCCCACATCCCAAAGCTGTGTGGGTTGGTAGGTTAATTGGCCACTGTAAGTTGCCTCTAGTGCCTAATTAAGTGATAGAATCTGGGAAGAGTTGAATGGAATGTGGGGAGAATAAAAATGGGGGTTAATGTAGGATGTGTAAAAAAGGATCGTTGATGTTTGGTGTGGACTCAATGGGCTGAAGGGCCTGTTTCCGTGCTGTAACTCACTTTGACTCTTTATCTTACTTTGTCTCATCCAAATGTGGTCTCTTGTACATTCTTCATTTTCTTGCCTCTGTGACTCATGTCCATCATGCTTTTGGCTGCCTAAGCCACAAGATCTGAAATATCCACCTTAATCTACCCTGCCTCTTCAAATACCCTGCCTGTTCCTGACCAACAGACCGTAATCAGTAAGGATAGGCAGCAACACCTCACCCCACAAAGCTGTGTCCTCAGCCCCCTGCTTAACTCCATATACACTCATGACTGTGTGGCCAGATTCTGCTCTAACTCCATCTACAAGTTTGCAGGTGACACCACTGCAGTGGGACGAACCTCAAATAAAGATGAGTCGGAGTACAGGAAGGAGATAGAGAGCCTAGTGACGTGGTGTCATGACAACAACCTTTCCCTCAATGTCAACAAGACAAAAGAGCTGGTCATTGACTTCAGGAGGGAGGATGGTGCACATGCTCCTGTTTACATCAACAGTGCTGAGGTCAAGATGGTTAAACAATTCAAGTTCCAAGGAGTGAGCACCACCAATAGCCTGTCCTGGTCATGTAGATCCAACCGCGTAGATGCCACAGACAAGAAAGCTCACCAGCGCCTCTGCTTCCTCAGGAGGCTAAAGAAATTTGGCACATCCCCTTTGACCCTCACCAATTTTTATCAATGAACCATAGAAAGCATCCTATCCAAATGCATCACGGCTTAGCATAGCAACTGTTCTGCCCGAGACCGAAAGAAATTGCAGAAAGTTGTGAACACAGTTCAGCACATCACAGAAACCATCCTCACCTCAATGGACTCTGCCTACACTTCTCACTGCCTTGGTAAAGCAATCAAAATAATCAAAGACCCCACCTGCCTCAGACATTCTTTCTTCTCGTCCCTCTCATCGGGCAGAAGATACAAAAGCCTGAAAGCACGTACCACCAGGCTCAAGGAGAGCTTCTATCCCGCTGTTATAAGACTATTGAATGGTCTCCTGGAGCAATAAGATGGACTCTTGACCTCACAATCTACTGCGTTATGGCCTTGCACCTTATTGTCTGCTTGCACTGCAATGTATTTTAACTGTAACACTTTATTCTACATTCTGTTATTGTTTGCCCTTGTACTATCTCAATGCACTGATGTGATGAAATGATCTGTATGGATGGCATGCAAAACAAAGTTTTTCACTGTACATGTGACAATAATAAACCGATTGACCAATTTAAATCTCCCTCCTTCTTTGGTCCTTAAAAACTTTTTGGCTACGTGTTCGGTCAGCTTTTCCAATATCCTTTTGTGCAGCTCAGTAACAATTTTTGATAATATTCTTCAGAACAACCAGCGCATGAGAGGAGAGGGTAGAGAAATGATCCAACAATCACTATTGCTGACAAACGCAGATACAAGGGACTGTCTTGTTTGAACATCCCAGGGCACTGCTTGAGTTCCCTCCTTGGACCTTCTGCAGAACATTAACTGTACTTTTAAGAATGGCTTAATATCAAAGCATTTAAACTTCTAAAAATAATTGGGTGGCATTATCAGACTCCAGACTGATTCCTGGAAAGAGGGGATTGTCCTATAAAGAGAGATTAAGATGGGCCTGGGTTTACTGGAGTGTAGGTAAATCAGATTTGATCTCACTGAGATTGGCAAGGCTCTGAGTTGGATTGCATGGTAGATGCCAAGAGGTTGTTCTCTCCAACTCTGGAACTAAGAGCATAGCCTCTAGACCATGAGATAACAGTTGCCATTTGGAGCTGAAATGAGAAGATTTCTTTGTGTAAGCTTCTGACATTCTCCAACGGGTTTTGCATGTTTGTTGCTGAGTCCATTCAAAGTTGAGATTAAGAGAGTTTTGGGCACGAGGTTAGAAATATGGACCTGACGCACAGGATCAGCCATGGTCTTATTAAGTGATAGAGCAGGTTTGAAAGGCCTTTTGATGATTCTGCTTCTCCTTCTGATACTCTAACATACAAATATTATAACTCCAATGTTAGCAGAAACCAACTGATTGACAGTGAAATTAAATCAGGTTGCAAGTATTCAGATTCTGGTCTAAATGCCCATGGGCAGAGACTTAATTAATCTAACCAGACAGTGGTATCACTGAGACCATGCAGACTGGTGCTGTGGGACATCCAACAAAGAGACCATGACCAAGCACCCCCACTCTCTTGGTGACTCCTATAAGTAAATAATTAATCAGAGGTTCTAGGAGAATGTATCAATAATGTTTGTGATGTCTCAACAAGATGTTCTCCTGAAGTGTTTTAAAAGTCCACCTCAAATTTCCAGCAGCAGGTGAGGTGATGCACAAATAGTGCTCAAACCCTGCTGCATCAGTAACTCACTCCCAATTAGTTGGTTGCTGTTTGGAGAAGGTGTTCAGTCAAACACCATCCATCGAAAAACCATGCAGGCACCTTTTATAACAATTACTGCCCTCCCAATTCTCTTGAAAGCCATTATTAGCATGGACTTCAACCTATCGGAACCAACTTTTCACTTTAATGCACCATCTTGGCCATGTTGGAGCTTCTTTCAAGTCTGAATGAGCTATTGATTATCATTCCCAGTCTCCCTGCTGGAGTTCCCTTTGGTTAGGCAAAACTTCCTGACTGAGCATTGACTGAGGTGGTGCACAGTGATGCAGCTCACAGATTTCCAGTTTCCACCCAAATCCCAAAGACAAGGTAGTTTAATTAGCCATTATAAATTGCCTGAGTGTGTAAATGAGTGGTAGAATATGAAGGGACTTGATGGAAGTGTGGGGAGAATACAATGCAATTGGTGCAAAGTTACTGGGTGCTGGATGGTTGGTCTGGACTCAATGGGCCAAAGGGCTTGTTTCCCTCCTGTACAACTCTAAGCTTTTATGATTCTACCTCATCAATTCCCAGGGCTTGCATGGACCGCAGCACTGGAGGTTGGCTAATCTTAAGACATGCAAGAGAATAATGACCCAAGGTCTGTCAGTGTCTGAGCTCTGGGTCTGAGAGTTGAAGCAATGGCAGAGCAGCCTTGAATGCCAACAGGTCAATGCACATTGTCTACTGTACCTACTGAGAGGTATGTGAGTTCAGGACATCCATGTTCCACTTGAGGTCATCAATTTACCTTCTCCCAGGCAGAATCCTCACAGTGTCTCACAGCTAGCCATCTCAGGTTATTCCTACAATTGGCTTTGAGGAGTAGTCTGAGGCTAGCATATCTAGAGCCAGAGCTTCTTCTGGGTCACTAACTCCATTTGTGTGGACTCGAGGAGAAAGCAAGAAATGCCACAGCAGCCACAGAGGAGACACTTCAGTGTACTGCTAGGACATTAATGCCCATGTATAAGGTTAATTGGAGGACAATTAGTCTATTAACATTCAGAACCAATAGTTGTGATTTTTTATTTGATCTTTTTGGTAACATAAGTGATTGGGTGCATGCAAGTACTGTTGAAATACATCCTCACTTATAGTAAGCAACATCTTCAATTGTGCAAAGATAAGTGACACTGATGTGGCAGCTGCTGGCATTGATGCACACATTGCCATTCCCCACTTAGAAATGATGCTCACAGATGCTGCCAGAGGTGCCACCAGTGAGGCACCCATTGACTGAGTATGTCAGCAGCTAAAGGCACTCAAAATTTGTTTGGCATTTTCTGTGGACCTTGGAAGGTATTTAGGCAGGCCTGCTGTCAGTTCTGAAGCTGACCAGTCAGGTCTCTCAATGGCATCAAATCACCACTTCAAATAATATAACCTGATATCCTCCCAGTTGTACTGAGTTGAAGGTTGCGCCTTTAAATTCCAGTTTATGTCAGTAATGGGAAGAACATGGGTTGTTTGAAAAGTGATGTCAAGCATCTAGTCCACTTTCCTGAAAGGCATTGCTTAACCCAGAAATCATCACTAGGGTGATCTGCTCTTGGTTAAATTGAATTTAGCACAGTTTGCCCCTGAGAAGCAGGCACTGGTCAAATCAATTATGGGCATTATGAAGCATTCAAAGAAATGAACCAGTCAGGATCCATGAGATTGTCTGGACTGGTTTCAGTTGCTGCAGTTGGACAGAGGGGAGTTTTCCAGATATTTTTAAAACCATTTTTACTCTTGCTTTCTTCTTAAGAAGACTAGAACTCCATTCTCGGACCTCATTGGAACAGGATTTTGGGAGCGGAGCACATCACACTGCAATTACTACACAGGGTCTCCCTGGGTTACAGAAGAACTGACTTACAGAAATCTGACTTTACACAATTCTCCCATAAAATTTTAAAACATTTTTCAGGACAGAAAAATTACTTGCAGAAATGCAAACATCTTCAAGAGTTGTGGAATAGGGGTAGCAGCTAGTTAATTCAAAAGACACCCAGTATTCAAAAAAAAGCTGTTCACATCTATCTTCCCCGTAATAAAGATGCATTGTTTTTAAGAAGAGAGTGGGAGGCCACTTAAGTGATTTGGTTTGGAAACTGACAAGGCAAGCTCTTCCACTGACACTTGCAAAATATTTCATCAAGCAATTTAACATCGAATGATACATCATGACTATTGAAACTAGCCATTTTATACTGGGTGTCTCCCCTCTTCCTTTTCAGTCTAGATAAAGGGTCTCGACCTGAAGCGTTGACTGTCCATTTCCCTCCATAGATGCTGCCTGACCTTCTGAGTTCCTCCAGTGCTTTGTGTGCTGGGCAGTTGATGGGAATGTGGGGAGAATAAAAGAATAAAATTAGATAAATGCAGGATTAATGTAAATGGATGCTCAGGCTAATGGGCCGAAGGACCTGATACTGTGATACATGACTCGATGACTCCATAACCACAGTGCATCCCCGTCTCACTGCTATTTTTTCCATTCCTTTCTGGAAGAGACTGAGTTTACTGAGTCCACTGAGAACTCTTTAGTACCTTGTGGGCATTTTGCATGAATTAACTCCAAAAGTGCAATCATAAGATTAGAGCCATTGCAATGGAGTCTAATCCCTTTCTTTATTATCTTTATTCTACTTTACAAAAGGGTTAAAGACATAAGAGTGATGAGTGGCTGTAGTCTTCTCTCCCTAGCCCATGGGGAATTGACTGCAATTCTGCTCCTAAATTGATATACAATGGCAAACTGCTCCATTTCTGATTGCTGCAGGTACCAGGCAGATTAACATCAAACTGCCCTCCTTACAGTGTAGCACATAGCAGGGTAGCTGGCAACACCGCTTGTGCCGGAATATAATTTGCATTTACGCCCAGGGGTAATCAGGATGTGTATCTAATAGGTGCGAATACATCACAAAGGGAAAGGACATTTTCACAAGTACGGAAAAGCTGAGTGTAAATGACAGGATTTAACAGAATTATTTTACAACTGAGAAGAAGCAAGTGTTTGTCCTCCACTCATATTCAGAAGCAGGGCTATATAAACAGTGATATATGTCAGTGAAAAGGTGCAGTAAAAGTACTGCTGAAGAAGGGGAATAATGAAAAGGAAACAAGAAATTCTGCAGACACTGGAATCTGGAGCAATACACAAAAAGTGCTGGAGGAACTCAGCAGGTCAGGCAGCATCCACGGAGGGAAATAAACAGTCGACGTTTCAGGCCGAGACCCTTCATCGGGACTGGAAAGGAAGAGAGTAGAAGCCAGAATAAGAAGGTGGGGGGAGGGGGAGGAGGACACACAGGCAGGGGAGAGGTGAGTTCAGGTGATAGGCAAGCCCAGGTGAGAGGGGGAAGGTAGTAGATGGGAGAGGGGGGAGATGTAATAAGCTGAGAGGCGATAGGTAGGATAGGCAAAGGGCTGAAGAAGAAGGAATCCGGTAGGAGAGGGCAGTGAACTATGGAATAGAGGATGGGGGAGGGGAGGAGAGGAGATGGGCAGGTCATCAAGGCGGGGGAAGGGAGCCACAGGAATAAAGGAAGACAGGATTGAGGAGTGGGGGGTGGGGGGGAGAAAGATAGAGAAGTTGATGTTGAAGCCATCAGATTGGAGACTCCCAAGGCAGAATATGAGGTATTGTTCCTCCAACCTGCATCCTGCGTCAGGCTGGTTTAATGCATGAGGAAGGATTTCCAGTGGTGGGTAAGACAGAGTTCTCTTCCTCCCTGCTACTTCCATTCTTTTTCTTGGAAATATTCCTTCCTTGAAAATTTGAATCAGTAGAGGAATTGGAAATATTAATTTTGAACGTCTTGACCTTTTTAACTCCTGTTCCATCCTGAAATATACAGAGGATTCAATTTGGTGCATTGACAAAAGTGGAGCAGACTTTTAAGGGAGGAATGTTTCTAAAGACATGGGAGGACCTGGCCTTAACAAACTGAGACCTGGAAATGACCATTGAACAATCCCCTTTTTAAGCTTTATTCTTAAATTGCACATATCTCTTTTCACGATAAATGCCAACACCTCCAAGGATGATTGCAGGTTGAAAAAAAAACTTTGACAGAAAAATTTATGAGATTCTTTAGTAATTGTAGGACTGGTGTAAAACTAGAAAGATGTATGGTTGTACAATGGTCATGTTACTCGACTTCTAATCCTTATGCCTGCATTAATGATCCAGAAACTTGTTCAAATCCCATCACGGTAGTTGTTGGGGAATTTAAATTCAGTTACGAAATGAATCCTGAAAAAGAGCTGGTTCTTCCACTCTCTGAGTAAAGTAGCTCTGATTGCTGTTCCTATCTGAGGTTGGTCCCACTGCAGCACTGTTTTCGATCGTGCATTGTGATTTCCCGACTGTACGTTGATGTGACTATCAAACGAGTACTAATTATCAAAACTGCTCCACCTCTTAAAGGGGACCTGACCACTAAGTCACACCACTGTTGGAAGTCCTTCAGGAACTTTGGAGAGACAAGGCTACTATAAATCTTCACCCAAGCAGGATTCATTTCCTCAGATTTATGGATAGTGGCCTTCATATCCTGGTTGATGAAGAGCCATGTTGAGGGACACTTTTTCCTCTCTGTTGCAGGATATGATGACATTGCCTGACTCAACAAGTGGGAGACGTCCCTCAGTCAGCTGAAGGAGCTGATGCTGATGATCATGGGTTCAGGCACTATGGAGACAGTGAAACAAAGGACTGAAGATGCTGGAATCTGGATGAAAAACACTGTGATGCTGAAGGAATTCAGCAAGCCAGGCAGTATCTGTGGAGAAAAGCAGGTGGTCAAGGTTTCGGGTCAGGACCCTTCAGTACTGAAGACAGGAAAAGGGGAAGCCCAATATATAGGAGGGAAAAACACAGCAGTGATAGGTGGACAGAAGTGGGGAGGCGGGGTGGGCACAAGGTGGTGGTAGGTAGATGCAGGTAAGAGATAGTGAGAGGCAGGTGTGGGGGAGGAGGGGAGAGCAGATCCACTGGGGGATGGGTCAAAGATAAGGAGGAAAGAAGGAGGGTAGAAGAAAGAGATAAGAGGCCAGGAAAGGGAAGAAGAGGCATGGTTCTGGGTGGGTGTTTTGAGGGGGGGGGGCGGGTTTTGAGGATTACTTAAAGTGGGAGAATTCAATGTTCATGGCATTAGGCTGCAAGGTTCCAAGACGGAAAATGAGGTGCTGTTCTGCACAAACTGGAGGAACAGCACCTCATTTCCATCTTGGAACCTTGCAGCCTAACAGCATAAGCATTGAATTCTCCCATTTTAAGTAATCCCCTCACTGCCGACAACCCCCCCCCCCCCCCCCCCCCCCGCCCCAGCCATGCCTCTTCATTTCTTCCCTTTCCTAGCCTATCTCTCTTTCTTCTATTCCCCTTTTTTCCTCCTTACCTTTGACCCATCCCCCGGTGGATCTGCTCTCCCCTCCTCCCCCGCACCTGCCTATCACTATCTCTTACCTGCATCTACCTACCACCACCTTGTGCCCACCCCGCCTCCCCTCTTTTGTCCACCTATCACTGCATGTTCTCCCTGTGATTGCATGGGTTTTCTCCAGGTGCTCCGGTTTCCTCCCACAGCCCAAAGACAAGCGGGTTGGTAGGTTGGTTGCCCACTGTAAATTGCCAATAAAATCTGGAGGAGTTGATGGGAATGTGGGGAGAATAAAATGAGATTTGTGTTGAATTCGAGTAACTGGGTGCTTGAGAGTCATCATGGACTCGATGGGCCGAAGGTTTCTGTGCTGCATGGTTCTGTGACTCTATAACTCTCAATCAATTTACCATCGATGAGGTGAAAGCAGCCCATTTAGTTGGTACCCTTTCCAGAATCCTAAGCTTTCACTCCCTCAACCAGTGGCACACTGCAGCTGCTGTGTGTATGAGCTACAAGATATACTGCAGCTGCATACCAAACCTTCTTCAACACTACCTCCCAAATCGATCATTCTTACAGTGACGACAATGATGACAGCAAGCACGTAGATGTGCATGCCAAGTAACGTACCATCCTGTCTGTTTTTGCCTTGTTGCTGTGTCAACAGCTGGGCACTCCCTATTCAACTGCTCTGCGAGAGCCTCTTGTCTACCTTGTTTTCAAAGAGTCAGCTTACCGTCATTTCCTCGGGGGCAAATGGGCTCAGGTAATAAACACTGGCCTTTCCAGCAACCCATATGTTTCATGAATGAAGAAAATCCATTGAAGCAGTAAAGCTTATGGGGATTATGGAAAGTTAAGTCATAAACAAAATCCAGTGTGTCAAAAAGTTATGATGCTAACAACTTACACAGCAAGAACAGAAATGAAACACAGACTGAAAGGATTGGAGAAGCCGACAAGAACAGAACAGGCTGACAGCTCCATTAGTCCGAAACATAGCTCATTACAGCTCTCAAAATAATTGCCAATGTCATTTTCTGGAACAGTGGGCCGTGGGTCCATATGAATTATCTAAATAGGTACAAAAATGAAAAGATTAATGAAATAAACAGCATAAATGATTAGCCAATGAATGGTAACATGGAAGATGGATGTACATTTTGCATTTTTGACTGGATTAATCAGCCAGCACACAAAAGCAGATGCAAAGCATGGTTATATCCTTTGTGAAGCTCTGTAATTACATCCAAAAAAGAAGTCATAAAATCCAAAGAATAAAGCACAGAATCCAAATCAGAAAAAACAGGAGTAAGTCAATGTTGTCCCAACATATTCAATCACCAACAACACCAGCAAGTTTTGCATTTATTACACCTGCCACTCATCAAAATATATTGTTGACTGGTTCCTACCTTTTTTTAGATTTTTGAATCAGCCACAATACCCTTGGTGATTGCATTTGCCTGCGGGAAGCAGTCTGATCTTCTCTAGTTCCATTGGTTGTGATCGAATTGGATTTCAGTGAAAAGAAATTAAGAGACAGAAAGCAGATTTGTCAGATACTCTTTGCATAAGGACAGGGATGGCTGATGGCCTCTACCTCCTTGCTTTGCTTAAATGCATGCCTGGCCAACCTTAACAGCCAGAACCTCCTTTCATGGATGCCAAAATGTGTATTCAGATACAAAACAAATTAAGATTTTGATGATGCAACGTTTAACATGCACTTGTTACACAATCATATTGTCACTTAAAACGGCACGGTAGCATATGGGGTGACACAGCAGCATAGCGGTTAGTGTAATGCTATTACAATGCCAGCGACCTGGGTTCAATTCCCGCTGCTGCCCTTAAGGAGTTTGTACGTTCTCCCTGTGTCCGCGTGGGTTTCCTCCAGGTGCTCCGGTTTCCTCCCATGTTCCAAAGACGTACAGGTTAGGAATTGCAGGCATGCTGTGTTGGTGCCGGAAGAGTGGCGACGCTTGTTGGCTGCCCCCAGCACAATCTTAGCAATGTAAAAAGACGTATTTCACTGTGTGTTTCGATGTACATGTGACTAATAAATATATATCTTATCTTATCTTGTCCATCTTGAAGCTGGCACGACACAGTAGTCCATGCGAAACTCAGACTGGAGTATGGTGCTCAGTGTGGACACTAAAGGCAACATGTCCATCTGCAGCACTGCTGACAAGTCTTAAGACTTTGAGCAGGAGTGCAAACCAGAACTGAAACAGTTTGTCAGTTTAATTTCATGTCATGTATTTAAATGTCTGATTCCTCTAGCCTTTTCCATTTTCTTTATGAGGCTGGACTTCCTGAAAAAGGGGGTGTTTCCTTTCTGTAAATTCGGATAGCATCAATTCTCCACGGAGAAGTCAACTGATACAGAATGCTGGCTCTTTCCATTCACACTGACTGGTCTTTGCCCCAAATTCTAAAACACTTTGGCTGGGGAAAGAAGAACTATTGCTGGACTTTTAACTGTGAGGGGATGTGGACTGAAGTATTGATATTTGACATCAAACACAGGTAAGGTTGAACAGACCACCCACCATTTAGACACAGTAAGTCTCACACTTCCATGTACGCACTGTCTTATGTAAGGATATAAAGAACGGGAGGAGGAGTGGGCTACTTAGTCCCTCATGCCTGCTCCATCATTTAATTGGTGTATGGCCGATCTTTTACCTCAACACCACTTTCCTGCACTGACCCCATATCTATTGAATCCCTTAATATCCCAACGTTTATCATTCTCTGCCTTAAATATACTTGGAGTTTAAGCATCCACAACCCTCTTAGGTAGAGAATTCCAAGATTTCACCACACTCTGGATGAAGAAATTTCTCTTTTCAGTCCTAAATCCTTTATTCTGAAACTGTGACTCTGGTACTAGACAACACTGCTAAGGGTAACATCAGCTCCACATCTACCCCGTCAAGCCCCTTGAGAATTTTATATGTTTCAATGAGATCACATCCCATTCCTCTGAATGCAAGAGAAGCAAAGCCTGCTTAATCTTCTTTTCGTTTGACAAACCCGCCATCCCAGGAATCGATCTGGTGAACCTTTGCTGTACTCTCTCTGTTGCAAGTACATTCCTCCTTTGGTTGGGAGACCAAACCCATGCACAATATTCCAGATGTGGTCATATAATTGGACATCACTACTCTTGTACTCAAATCCTCTTACAATGAAGGCCAACATCCCATTTGTCTTCCCACTTGTCTGCTGAACTGCATGTAAACTTCCAGTGGTTCATGTACGTACACCCAGGTCCCTCTGAACACCAATACCTTTCTGTCTCTCACCAGTTAAAAAACTACTCAGTTTAGATGGTGCAGAATCTAAGAACCTATTGATTTCAATAGTTATTGTATGGTTTTGGATTAGAAAGAAAAAGGGAAATATCAGTTTTTTTAATTATTTCACTTTAAAATCAAAATTTTTAAAATTTTATTTACAGCGTGGTAACAGGCCCTTCTGGCCCAACGAATCCGCGCCGCCCATTTTAAACCCCAAATTAACCTACCCGTATATCTTTGCAATGTGGGAGGAAACCGGAGCACCCGGAGGAAACCCACGCAGACACGGGAGAACGTACAAACTCCTTGCAGACAGCAACGGGACTCGAACCCCGATCGCTGGCGCTGTAATAGCGTCGCCCTAACCGCCACGCTACTGTGCCATGCCGTGAAACTTTTAGTTCAAAGTTTCTTTATTATTTGTACTTGAGAGGTGTTTTGGTTAACATTAAGTTTCTTAAAGTTATGTTTTTAATTATTTACATCAATTTTAATCGTATTGCAATGTCTCTGAATATTAAAAAAAATCACACACCTATTACAGAAGACAAAACAAGGCAGTGATTTGCTAGCTGTTAAAGCCTTCAGGGTCTATCGCTGGGAGGCCTCGTCCCTTTGCTGTCAGAGGCTCTGTTACTTCTCTGGCCGTTCTGCTGTTGTCTGGGATATGCAAGGTCAGCGTGATTGCCCCACTGCACCCAGACCAGGCCAGCACAGGCCTGAGGTGACTGATGTGGTGAGGTGGGGGGAGAGAGAAGGGGAGCACCGGTTCTGGTGGAAGAACTTGCCCGTAAATGAAATAGAGATGAGATGAAATTCCTTCAAAGTAAAATGTGTTAGAAATACACTTTTAGCTGAAAGAAGGGCTTAGGACATGTGGTGGGTACGGGGAAATTCAAAATGAATGATTTAAAGGGCTGAGTTTCCTCTCTCATCCATATCTTTCTTGTAATCTTGTAAATTGATTGTGTTGCTTATCCCTAACAAATGCTACACAGGGAAATGAAAACATCATTAAAGAAGTCATCAGTGTTCTGCCCGATAGCACCGCACTGCCTGTCTCGACAGATGACTGCAATAAGGAAACATACTTTAATAATGAGGCAAAGCAATCAGACATGGTTGGCATTAATGAAGAAGTCTCATTAGCCAGTTATAGCACTTGCTACTACCAGCAATAGGCAATTACACTGAATTAGATTTTAAGTGTCCTGCCACTCTCTCCTAGCCCTCAACTCTGCGAACATCCCTACCTCTTGCATGTCAATACAGTTAGAGCAATTAAAAAGCAAGCGACACAGTTACTGGAGGTTTGATGATAAGTGAATTGAGTGTACAGGTGAGGTTTTTCATTTTTAGTCTATTCCTGAATAATATTATCAGCTTTAAATGAGCATGTCTCACTGTTATATTCATACAACAAGTAGTAGTTGCAGATAAGCATATGTTAAGTCCTTGTTCACAGCAGCAGGCTCTACTTTAATGAGGAGTCCATGCATCTCACTACTGAATGGAAGGAATATGCAATAGCTGAATGAATGAGTTGGTGCAGTGCAGATAATCTGGGAAATGTCATTATTAATGACCTTCTTATCATCAAAAAAATTTTAATTCAGGTGCGTTGAATGAAATAACACAATGACAGCTCCATTTGACAGAATGACACTGCATCACAGTAATCTCAACAAAGAACAAGGCCGATCCATTCACTTGATATGACTGGGGAGGAAAAGAGTACAGAATATAGTTCAGCTTCAGAAGATGAGGAAAGAGCAAATAATTGCTCGTCTCCTGATTAGCGGAGCAAACCTCGGCTCCTTTACAATTAAAATCTCGTTACTTAAATCACTTCATTTTAAGCATTTAATTAACACAATGTGAGGCATACTAGCACTATTATATTTAGAAAACAACCTGGCAGAGCATGTCTGAACATCTCAATTCCATAAATCCCAGACCACCAGTCTGTTACTACGCGTTGTGAATGGTGATAAAATATATGTTGCTCACATTTCGGAATGAAGAAAACAAGGAGAGAATAAATAATTGTGAAACGTGTTCCGAGAAGCAGAGTCAATTTGCAAATATGCAGGGTCATTTTTTTTTAAAATTCTTATTTATTTTTGAGATGAATACAAGGAAAGTGACAAGTGAAGTTGATAAAAAGTACTTTGTGAAGCGGATACATCAATCTGGTGGATACCCTGTCATTTAAATTCCGGTTAACTCACTCTCCCTGGCAACCAGATTTGAGGCTTGTCTTTTGTGTATAGTACAGTTTTGATATGATAATTAGAAAGTATTCTTGAATTTGAAACTCGATTCTGGACACTCTGGGATCCAAGGCTGAAGCCCGGAGCCAATTTTATAAACCTCTTCAGCTGATGGAGAAGGTTCACTTCCACTCATTCAAATCAGGGAATCGGATTCACGATGAATAGTCATTGCCAAATTAAGTGAATAAAATTTATGGGTTCTTGGAAAGTGCTGATTCAAAAAACTATGGAAAGGAAGAAGGAAGGGGACGCAGCAGTATTAACTGAGCGGAGTCTGGGTGCCTGAAGGAGAGAACACCCTGGAGCAGGAGCAGTCAATGACAGACTCTCTTTGGCAAGAGGTAAGAAAGAACGTGCGTGTGGTTACACTATTGGAAGCTCTCCACAGACCAGTAAGAAGCGGGAAAGATATAGAATCATAGAAAGTACAGCACAATACAGGCCCTTCGGCCCACAATGTTGTGCCGACCTTTAAACCTCGCCTAAAAACTACCTAACCCCTTCCCTCTATTTTAAATTCCTCCACATGCTTATCCAGCAATCTCTTGAATTTGACCAATGTACCTGCCTCCACCACCACCCCAGGCAGCGCATTCCATGCCCAAACCACTCTCTGGGTAAAAAACCTCCCTCTGATATCTCCCTTGAACTAGAGGGACAAATTTGAAAGGAAATTACAGAGATGTAGGAAAACCATTGAGCAATGATACCAGAAACTTGTACTATTCTGATATAGTCTGGGATACTAATACTATAAGATGCAGAGAGGAGGAATTTTTTGACTAACTTTCTTGACCAGTTACATTTCCAGCCCAATGAGGAAGAAGGAATTGTTATATTGGTTATCAAAAATGAGGTAGGTCAAATGAAGCAGTGGTGAAGAGCAATCACAGTGCCATAAGGTTAAGAGTAGCCGTAGAAAGGATGTGACCCACTCACAGTCAAATGGAGAAGGTTGGACTTCAATGGGATAAGAACAGATGTGGCCTGGGTAAATAGGAACCAAAGACTGGCAGACAAAACTGTAGTTGAATAATAGGTAGCTTTTAAGGTGGAAATCATTCAAACGGTGGTGGAGGCGGATACGATAGGGTCTTTCAAGAGACTGTTAGATAGGTACATGGAGCTGAGAAAAATAGAGGGCTATGGGTAAGTCTAGTAACTTCTAGGGTAGGGACATGTTCGGCACAGCTTTGTGGGCCGAAGGGCCTGAATTGTGCTGCAGTTTTTCGATGTTTCTATAACATTCCCATGAGGGAGAACAGTAGGGGAATTAAAGCCTGAGCTTCTTGAATGACAAAAAAAAGATAGATGATAAGAAAATCAAATGAGCGATAATACAGGTAAAAGTCATATTAAGAATGATAAAGAGAGTATGAGGAAAACACTGCTGACAAACATAAAAGAGAATCCAAAAATCGTCAATACGCATGTAAACAGAGAATGGTAATAGTGGAGAGTGAGGCAGATAATGGACCAAAAAGGAGATCTATCCAAGGAACTACAGGGTAAAGCTGAAGCACCAAATGAATACATTTTACCTGTCTTCCCAAGGAGAAAGGTACTGCAGGATCCACTGCAAATAAAGATGCAATTGAGATAAACAGGAGATACCAGTTATCATTATGACTGAAATGGATAAATATCCTGGTCCAGATGGGATACATCTTAAAATTTGCTGAGGGAAGTGGAGGTGGAGATTAGAGAGGCATCAGTTAGAAAATGCAAACGTCTGTGGATATGCGGGCAGGGTTACGCTTGAGGACTGGAGAATTGCAAATATTTCAATAAAGAGAGAAAAAGCTGGAAAAACTCAGAAGGTCAGGCAGTATCTGCTGAAAGAGAAACTGTTAATGTTTTATGTCTAAGAAGGACCATCAGAATTGAGAAAAAGAGAAACAAGTTAGTCTAGGTAGCAGATAAGATTGGGGAGGAAAATGGGTGAAACAAAGGGGTTTTCTCCGATAGGATAAAATAACGTGACTGTTAAAAGACAGTTAAATGCCTTCGTGGAATGTGTCGCTCATTTTGTAACGTCAGGGTAATGTTGTATTATCTGGCCTACTGGGACATGCCCAGCAGGATAGCCTTTACAAATGAAAGTAGAAGGAAAGATGGTTTGGCAGATAAAGATGGCCAGTCATGATACAAACAGACAGAAAGAGTTAATTATCTAACATGGAGAATTCGATACTGAGACCTGCAGGCTGCAGTGTACCCTGATGAAAGATGAGGTGTTGTTCCTCAGGCTTGCACTGGGTCCGTTGTATGTGCAAATATTTGACCCTTGCTCAAAAAAAAATGCAAGAGAGAAAAACAGCTACTATAGGTTAACCTTAGTGGGGAGGGCCAAGGACGGGGGTAGGGGTTGGACTTATAGAAACAGTAATCAAAGGTAAAATTAACAGTAACTTGGATAAGGCAGACTCACCATGAATTTGTGGAGAGATAATCATTTTTAACTAACTTAATAGAGATTATCGATGAGGTAACAGAACTGGTTAGTGAGGGAAATCTGACTGATGTGGTGCATATGGTCTTTCGAAAGGTGTTTGATAAGGTGCCGTGTAATTGGTTTGTCATCAAGGTTGAAGGCCATGGAATAAAAAGAAACATAGCAGCACGGATAGAAAATTGGCTATGTGACAGGAAACAGAGAGTTGGTTTTCAGACTGGAGGGAAATGTACAGTAGTAGCTCCCATAGGTCGGCACACAAATCACTGCTTCTCTTAATATATACAAGTGACATGGACTTGGGTGTAGAGGGCACAATTTCCATATTTGCACACAGCACAAACCTGAGAAGCACAATGAACTGTGAGAAGGATAATAATAGAACTAAATATGATGTAGACAAGCTGGTGCAATGGGCAGACACACAGCACATGGAATTTAACACAGAAAGATGTGAAGCGTTTTATTTTGATAAGTAGAACAATAAGTATAAATTTAGTTACATGAAGTAGGAGTCACTATTCTGAAATGGGTACACGGACAGACAGATTGAGTTATACGTGAATAGTTCATAGAAAGTGACAGGGCAGGTTGAGAAAATGGTTATAAGGTTATGGAATCCAGGGTTTTATAAACAGGGTCACAGAGTGCAAGAGCAAGGAAGTCATGATGAACATTTACATAACAATGGTTTGGATACAGCTGTGTATTGTATTCAGTTCTGGGCGCCACACTTTTGGAAAGATGTGAAGACCATAGCGAGGGTGTAGAAGTGATTTGAGTTACATGGATAGATTGGAGAAGCTGGCATTGCTCTCTATGGAACAAGGGAGGTTGAAAGAGGATTTGACAGAGGCACTTAAACCCATGAAGCATATGGATTGAGTAGAGAGAGAAAAACTGTTCCTATTGTCAGAGAGATCAAGAACCAGAAGACGTTGACTAAAAGTATTTGGCAAAAGTTGGGAAAAAAACATGTTTATCCAACAAGTGTCTGAGTGTGGATGGCATTGCTTGAATGGAGGAGGGGGGCAATTATCAGAGGCTGATTCAATCATGGCGTTCAAAAGGGAGCTGGACAGTACTTGAAAGAAAAATATTTGCAGGGCTATGGAGAGAGGACAGGATAAAGGGACTAGTTCATCCAGTATGATGGGCCAAATGACCTCCTTCTGTGTTCTAACGTTACTGTCATTCACTGATTCTGCTAAATTGCCCCCTTAGCTTTGGCTTTCTGCAGCCATTAGTATTAGATGGAATATGTGCGAAGCGTGGTTTTCCTTCCTTCTCCACCTTGCCAGGCTGATAACTCTGATCCCATTAATCACAGCTTCTGGCTGACATCACTAATTTAGCTCAAAATCATCAAGCAGCTTATAGTTGTCCTAGTCTGCTTGATTCTGTACAGCAACAGACAGTGAAATGAGTCAGCAAGCACTGAGCAGGCCTCTTAAAATATCACCACGTCTTTACATTGATTTCTCAACCAAAACAAATCAGATAAATTTAAGAACTACAACACCTAATGAACACCATCCTCAATTCAATCTGGAACTTCCAATGACACATGGATTATTCTGCTATAACAACGCATTGATGATAAGAATGTCCTGGGACTGCAGTAAACCCTTTGTTTCTTTCTGCTTGATCACCAAGCAACGAATATACTGTATTGTTTATAGAAGGAATTCTTGCATTTAAAAGATTGCAAGATTGAGTTTTGATTTTCAATCTTTTTTTCTGCAAATATATATTTAGTTTTACATGGTGTGGTTCAACACACACTCTCACCCACATACACTTATGCATATGCGCACACACAGAAGCTACAGCATGGAAAAATCCAGACCCAAAAATAGCACAGGCCAAGCTGGTAGAAGACTCCTGTGGCCGAGCCAAAAAAGAGGAGCCCTACAGGGCATCAAGTCTCCCAAAATATTACTCACAGATCTGTCTAGAGACATTGCAGGGTTTTGATTACTTGTTAGACAAAAATAGAGGTTTCCTATGACAACTGCATGAGTAGAATAATAGATATAAATATGGATATAAATATAGATACAGACAGATGCAATCACTTCACATGCCACAGGTAAGTAAACAAACAGATCTGTTCATATTTTAGCTGGGAATAGTAATTGGCATTAAGAATGATGACCACACAACTACAAGATTAGTGTTAAAACCTGACTAGTTCATTGATATACCTCAAGGAAATCTACCATCCTTATCATCTGTGGCCCAAATGTGACTCCAGTTCCAACAATATGGTTGACCCTTAAGTCCCCTCTGAAATAGCGTATCAATCCACTCAGTTATACCATTACCATTATATTGAAATAGGGAAATATTAAAACCAAATGGATCAAGGGCATTGACTGAGACACTGACTTTAGACTTAGCAAACTCTCTCCAAGCTCAGTTGACCTTGCAAAAGTCCTCTTGAGAAATGTGTGGGGCAAAGTGTCGAAACTGGGGAAGTTTTCCCACAGACCAGTCAAACAATGCCCATAGTCAAAGAAGCATACCTTTTGGATAATGTGCCAGACTTCTCCATTGTAATCCATGGGTTTGTCTTGTTCCATTGGCAGAATAGACCTGTCTGATGGGACGGTATAATGGTACACAGCTAGGAAGGAATGGCTCTGGGAATCCTTAGTATTCTAGTCTAGACCCCAGACATCAGGTCAGTCATAGATAAGGAAACCTCTTTGATTACCACCTTCTATCCTCGCTCAGCTGATGAACCAGTGATCTGCTCTGTTGAGCAATGCTTGGAATCAGGTTGAAAGTAGCAAGGACACAGAATGTTCTCTGGGTGGGGGAGTTCAATGAACTGAGGTGAGAGCAATTGCCCTCAATGCCAAGGCAGCATTTGACCAAGTGTGATATCAATGAGCTCTATTAAAACTGAAGACAATAAGGGAAGGCATTCCGATGGTTGGAGTCATACCTTTCACAAAGGAAGATGGTTGTAGTTGCTGGAGGTCAACCATGCCAGTCCCAGGACATCACTGCAGGATTTTCTTAGACTTGTGTCTTAGGGTCAATTATCTTCAGCTGAATCATCAATGAACTCCTTTGCATCAGAAGGTCAGAAGTGAGAATGTTCCCTGGTGACTTCACAGTGTTCAATTCCATTCATAACTCTTCGGCAAATAAAGCAGTCCACGCAATTAGAGCTGGGCAACTTTCAAGTTCAGGCTGAGAACTGGTAAGTAACATTGGTGCCACAAAAATGACAACAATGAACATTTTCAACAAAGATAGTCTAGCTACGTATCCTTTCAGTGGCATTACCATTGTCAAGTCAACATCCTGGAGATCGCCATTGACCAGAAGCTCAACTAGGTCAGCTATATGAATATGTCACAATCAGAGCTGATCAGAGAGACTAAGTATCCTGCAAAAAATTACTCACCTCTTGACACATCAAGGCCTTTCCACTAGGTGCATGTTGGAATACTGTCCAGTTGCCTGAAAAAGTGCAGTTTTAACAACACGCAAGTAGCTCAACATCATCCAGGACAAAGCAGCCCACTTGACTGGCAGCCCATCCAAAACATTCATTCCCTCCACCAATCATGGACAGAGGCTGCAGTATGTACCATCTACAAAATGCACTGCAGTTACTCGCTGATGCTAGTCCAACAGCAATCTCTGCCACCAAAATGCATCGGAATACCACCACATCCAGGTCCCCCTCCCCAACTCACAGATCATTGCGACTTGAAGATATATTGACAGTCTTTCATTGTTGCTGGGTCTAAACTCCAGAACTCCCGAGCCAACAGTATTGTCCAAGTACATTCACCAGAAGGACAACAGGAACTCAAGAAGATGACTCACCACCTTCTCAAGGGCAACGGGAGATGAGCAGGAAAGAGCTGGCAATGCCCTTACCCCACAAATAGAGAGAAAAAGAATAAAGCTTTTCATACTGGGTGTCAACTGGGCACGTATTTCCATCTGCTTTTAAATTGAAGTCCAGAAACATTACATTAATAAAAGATTGAACACATTACATCTACCCCTCCTTGCCAAGTTTCTCAGGGATAGTACTTAATTTTACTAAAAGGTTATATTTAAATAGACAAGTTAAATACAGGCCTTACAGTAATTTACAACACAGAAATAGGCCATCTGACCCTGTCAATGGCAGCTTTTCTGCTCTGCATGTGTCTCCTGTGTTTACTTTGTTTTATCTAATCTGCATTTTCTTAAGTCCCTTTCTCCTTTATGTGTTTATCAAACTGACCCTTAAATGCACCTATGCTGGTTGCTTAAACTACTCAATGCATTTGTGGATTCCACATTGTCACCACTGAGTTAAATACCGGACATTGCTCCAAATATAAACACTCATGAGAAGTCCTTGAGAATTTTGAGACTGGAAATTTTAATGATTACTTTTGATTTACCCGTAAAAGTACACGTGTAAACAACACATGTTGAATGACAAGATAGAAAAATCAATCAATAATATCAAAGTGCATCTTCTCAACTTTCTTTTATATTTGCCATGTTATCTGTTAATATTATTAACTTGCACTATTTTTAAAGCAACGGCATACAGAAAAAATTGAGAGGGTAAAGTTATGGAGCAACACACAAAATGCTGGGTGAATTCAGTGGGTCAGGCAGAATCTGTGGAGGGAAATGGATAGTCAACGTTTTGGGTTGAGACCCTTCATCAGGACTGGAAAGAAAGAGGGGAGAAACCAGAATAAAAGGGTGGGCGGGAAAGGTGCGGAGCGAGAGCTGGCGGGTGATAGGTGGATCCAGGTGAGGATGGGTGATAGGCAGGTGAGGGAGAGAGAGACTGGGAATGATGTAAGAAGCTGGGAGGTGATAGGTGGAAGTGCCAAAGGGCTGAAGAAGATGGACTCTGAAACGAGAGAACTGTGGAGCATTGGAATAAAGAGAAGGAAGTGCGGAGGGGAACCGGAGGGAGGAGTGTGTGGGTGATGGACAGATCGAGAGGGTGGGGGAGGGGAAAGAGATGGGGTGATGGGGCCAGTGGACAAGGGAAAAAATGGGGACAGAGGGGAGAGGTTACCAGAAGTTAAAGAGATCAATGTTCATGCCCTCTGGCTGGAGTCTACCAAGGTAGAATATCAGGGTAATGTTATGCTGTTTTGCAAGTTAATAACTACACATGCAGAATTACTAAGAACTTACTGCACAGATAAAGCCCATTTTGGTCGAACTGATCAATGCCAATGTTTAATTAATTTTTATTCGAGCCTCTTCCCATTTCACTTCTGTATTTGTTCCCTCCCACATCCCAAAGATAGCTTAAACGGCTGCTGTAAATTGCTCCCGGTGTAGGTGGGTGACAGGAGGATTAGGGCAGAATTGATGCCCATGCAGAGACTCGATGGGCTGAACAGCCTTCATTATCATAAGATGAGCAAAAAAGTTCTGTTGTTTTGGCCAGGACTACCATCCTCCCCTCCATAAATGGACATCCCTCAGCCTCCAGGATTAGATCCTCCTGATATTTGGACCTTCCCCATGCGACCACGAACCCAGTTACAACCCTTTCATTCCAATGGGATAAATCACAAGTAACCAGCAAAAGAAAAGGAAAGATAGATATGGCATAAATTAGAAAAAAAATCAAAGTACTCAACTTCCTAACCGTTTTGTTTTGCTGTTTAACGTTTAATCAGTTACAGATCCTGTCCTACTTGTTCCGGCAGCAGTAGTGATTTTTCACATCCTGTTATCTCTTTTTATTCCAGGCCTGGCTGCAGTAAATGATAACTGCTTATACAGTGATTATTTGTTTGCACTGACATAAATTATTTCTTTAAATCCTCTCCTTTTGTCAGCTGGCTAAGGTGTCAGATGCCACAAGCGTTAATGTCTCCAATAAATGCAGCAACATTTGTTCCCAGCTTCTTGTCACTTTGGGCTGAGGTGATTTAAGGATCTCATTTGGTTTATGCTCCCTCTGTTATCAATGGGGTCTTAATGAATTCAGTCACTTGCCAGATATAGATCTTTGTGTAAAGATCAGCTCCTGCTGTCTTGCGACATGACTTTTGCATGCAGGAACGCAAAAGAGCAACACTGGTACTTACGTCAAGTCATATCACAGTCTAACAATCCTGTATTTATTCATTGTATCTTAGATGTGACAGACCAGTGACGAGAAACCATTCTGACTTGACTATACCTTAACGATCTGCCACCATTCTATGGCTATGCAACAATAGCTGTGGGAACAAAGTACATTCACAATAATATAGAAATATGAACATTTTATTGTTAGTATAACTATACAGGCAATGCACAATGGTGACCTTAAATAACTGAACAATCTGCCCTGATTTGCACGGATTCCAAGTGTGGACATTTTTTGCCAGGAATTAGGATTCCGCACATGTTGGGTGGCAGAGTACGCATCAGGTAGTGCTGTTTCCACACAGCTCCAACAGAGTGAGTTCAATTCTGATCTTGGATGCTGCCTATGTGGAGTTTGCACGTTCTCTATCTGAGTTTGCACACAGACACCCGGTTTCCCCTGGGTGCTCTGGTTTCCTCACACAACCCAAAAATGTGCTGGTAGGTTGATTAGTGACTGTAAATTGCCCCTAGTGTGGGTCAGTGGCAGGTGAGTTAGGGGGAGTTGATGAGCATGTGAGAGAGAATAGCTACTGGCAAGTAACTGGGGGGATGGCATCCATGGGAGAGCTGTCAGAGCTGGCATTAAATCAATTGGTTTAATGACCTCCTTGTAAGAAAATATAAGAAATATAATCAACGAAAAGCTTCTAGAAATAAAACACCCCATTGTAGAAGAACTACAGAAAACCACAGTTTTCTGGATTAAACACTGTTGTGAATAATTGTTGAATATGTTTATTGGTTTGGGAGCTGCTTTGTAAGAACCTTCAGTTGAGAGCACACATTGCAGTCAGTTTGTGCTGGTGGTGGAGGGACTGTAATGGTAAAGTGCTGGCAGGGTGCTGCTTTCCCTGAATAATGTTGAGTTCCTTGAGTTTAGTTACAGGTGAACTTATTCAGATGGGGAAAGTAGGCTTTAAGACTCCTGATGTACCTTTTTTTACGGTGGCTTTACGGAGTGAGGAGATGACTCAGTCCCCAGTCTCTGATCAAGTCTTGTACCCACGCTATGTGTGAGGCTCTGATTTGGGATCACAGAAATTTATAACATCGTTGTTCACTTGGCTCACCCGTGACAACCAAAAAAAGATTAGCAATAGTAACCACACTTTTTTTCTCTTAACCATAGATCTTTTGGCTCCAACACATCATTTGCCTTTCCAGGTATTTTCAGGCTGTGAATTCCATTCATCCATTATTCTTTAGGTGAAAACAAAGTCCTCAGTTCCCCTCTAATCCTTTGGTCTTAAGTCTATATCGCCAGAGCAATGGCCTCCCTGCTAGGGGAAAGAGTCTGTCCTCTTCATGCTCCCAGAGAGCACGATGACTGATTAATGCATGTTGATCCAGAGACATTAGCTTGAATCCCACCCACAGCAACTGAGGAATTTAAGTGCAATTAATTAAATAAAACTGAAATTAAAACAATATTTTCAGTAATGATTCTGCAACTGTCAGATTTCCAGCAGAATCTGAGAGGAATTGATGAGATTGTGGAAAGAATAACAAGTACAATTAATGCAGAATAATTGTAAATGGGTGGTTGATGGTTGGCCCAGACTCGGTGGGCCAAAGGGCCTGTTTCCGTGCTGTATCTCTCCATGACTCTATGGATCTATGAAAACTCATCTGGTCCACTAATATCCCTCAGGGAAGGAAATCTGCTGACAGTATCTGATCTGGCCAATGTGCCAGTCCAGACCCATCAATCTGATTAAGCCTTAAAAGTCCCTTTAGTTCAAGGATAATTAGTGTTGGCTATAAATTACAACCTTGTTAACCTTGTTTAACATGAGCAAATAAATAACCTTATACACCTCCGTTAACTCTCCCTTTAACTTAATCAATGCTGAAGGAAGCAACAGAATTTACAACCTTTTCTTGTTACTAATGTTCTCCATCTCTGCAAGATTCTCTTCTCTCCCCTACACTCTTTTTATCCCCATCCTTCCTATCCTGTGGTGAATGGAACCATTCACGGTACTCCAAGTGCTACATGTAGGGATCTGGGCCCACACATTCCTGTATCCCCCTGTTTCTTGTCATTGCAAGTCCATTGCCTTATTACTCTTCCTCAAAAACATTGTCTTTTACTTCCCTTGATTAAATTGCATGCCATTTTTCTAACCAACTGATAAGTCTGCTGTATCTTTTTGAAGTCTACAACTTTCTTCTTCAGTATCAACAACACAATCAATTTTTACTCAAGTTTGCAAACATCTTGGTAGTACCTCCCATATTTCGTTGAATCATTGAATCATGGAATCATACGGATTCAGGCCCTTTCAGCTCACCTCGTGTACGTCAACTGTAATTCTTATCTATGTTAATTCCATTTGCCTGCATTAGGCCAGTATCCCTCTATACCTTTGCTATCCCTGTTCAGATGCCTTTTAAACATTGTAATTGTATCTGCCTCCTCTGGCAGCTCACTCCAGATAACCACCTTCCTCTGCGTGAGAAAATTAACCCTCAGATCTCCATTTAGTCTAGATCATTGATAAGTTATTGATAGGTGTCAGGAAAATCAAGGACATAGAGGCGAAGTCTGTGGATGCCCACGACAAACAACCTTCTGGTCATGAAACCACTCATCAGTTCTTACCTAATATTGAGCTTTTTTGGTTTCAATGGCACTTTCCTTTGGATTCCTTTCTGATCACTCTGCCATGTGAGACTTTGTCAAGTGCCTTGCTAATTTTCTGGTCAATGATGAACCCCAAGGTACCACTGGTAGAAAATTTGGTGATGGTATCATCATTGAATGTCAAAGGGAGGTGGTTAGACTCAATGTTCTTGGAGATGGTTGTTGCCTGACACTTGTGTGGTGTGAATGTTACTTGTTTGAATGGTTTCCAGGACTTGCTACTTGCAGGTTGGAATGGTTTCGTTATCTGAGGAGATGCAAATGCAATGAAACATTGGAATCATCAATGAACTTTCCAATTCTGATCACATGGGAAGTCACTGATGAAGCAATGAATGGCTGTGCCTAGACACTGCCCCGAGGAACTTAGCAGTGATGCCCTAGGACTGGAGGGTTGTCCATGAGCTAAGACTTAAGCTAATCAAGAGTCTCTAATTCCCATTGACATGAATTTTTCTAATAAGGTGAAATGATGTCAACAATAGTCATTCACCTTCAGCTCTATGTCCATGTCAGATCAAAACTGTACTGAAGTTTGCAGCTAATGTGCTTTACAAGACACTAAATTGAGGATCAGTGGACAATTGCCCATTGATAGCACTGTTACTGATATCATTATTGATAATAGAGAGGAGATTGACAGGATGGTAAATAGTTAGATTGGACTTCCCTGGCTTTTTGTTAACAGACTATACCTGGACAACTTTCTACATTGTAAGATAGAGCCAGGATTGTCACTCTACAAGAATAAGCTTTTTAAAGTTGCAGGGGATCAAAGTTCTTCTCGATTTCTTTCAAAAAGAACTCAGAAAATCCACGTCAATGTATGTTTATGGTGGCTCTAAGCAATAGATAATTCCTCAAAATTTGAACATCATATTGCAGTTTTTTTTAAGGACATCAATTTACACTTTGAACATTTTAATCATTTTTCATATTTATCTCTTTCTGTTTATCTCTTTTTGCCAGTGAGGCTTATGGACAATTTTTTTTTAATGTGGGCATGACAAGATATACAAGCTTTGAAGTTGGGAGAGTAATGTGAAAGTCTGGCCATTTAGATCATGCCTATCCATAAATGGGTTCCCCTCTCGTCCAAAACTAATATTATTATTGTATGAGATAAATACCCTTTCATGGACAATGGCATGAGTTTCTGAGCAGACTGTTTACATAAGTTACTTCACACTATGATGGATTTGGATGGCTGGGATAGTGGTAAGGTGGGTTGGGGGGACGGAATTTGCTTAATATTGGTTTTCCAGAGTGGAACCATATAGTAGAAAAGGGAAAACAAACAATCTGCTGGAGGAACTCAGCAGGTCAAGCAGCATCTGTAGGGGTGGGGGGGGGGGGAGGTGGGAGGAATTGTCAGTGCTTCGGGTTGATGCCCTGCGTCAAGACTGAGGAAGGATACATGGCTGTATTGGTATTGGTTTATTATTGTCACTTGTACCAAGGTACAGTGAAAACCTTGTCTTGCATACCGATCGTACAGTCAATTCATTACACAGTGCAGTTACATTGAGTTAGTACAGAGTGCATTGAGGTAGTACAGGTAAAAGCAATAACAGTACAGAGTAAAGTGACACAGCTACAGAGGAAGTGCAGTGCAGGTAGACAATAAGGTGCAAGGTCACAACAAGGTGGATTGTGAGGTCAAGAGTCTTGGTAAGAGCCTGGTCGAGGAGCAGTAGAAATCAAAGAGGGGGAGCAATAAGTGAGGGTCTCACGCAACTCCCACTGGAGAGAGGAGGAAAACTTCTTCAAAGCTGGCATGCCTTGAAGATGGAGTAGTAAAATGGAGACACAAGAGATGGCAGATAGCAGCATCTGCCGTTTCTTGTGCCTCTGTAGTACATAAGGGGCCCATTTGGCCCATTGTGTCAGTGTCAATTCTTTGAAAGGACTGGTGAATTAATGTCCACACTGCCCTCCCCCCCCACCCACCCCAACCCCTCACGGACACCATGTGTTTCATGCTAAATACTTAAGATTGTTGAATCTTCTCCCATCAACCTTTCAGTCAGTACATTCCAGACCACAAGAATATGCTGTGCAAAGAAAAACTGACGTCAATGGGAATTAGCTCCCTTCTGGCTCTTCAGTCAAATTTCTGAAGTCAGTGGCCTCTTCTTGTTGATCCACTATTTTTTTCTTTATTCTTTCAAAAACCTTCATAATTGTGGATATCCCTCATTAGATCTCTTGCTGGAGACAAGAAGAGTTCAAAGCAAAGGGAAGTGCCCTGCCTCTCGTCAACATCCCATGGGCTGAATGTCAAAATAAGAGGAACTTTGTTTTCTTGCAGGGGCATGCTCAAGGAAGGTGGAGACAGAGGTCCTCTCCAATAATTATCCAAGAACAATATATATAACTAAGGATAATGTTGCATATTCACATATTTGCCCTATAATGTTAGGGATCATGCAAGTACCTGTCCGAAATCTGTCAAGTCTAACCTGATGAAACATCCCTGTTCAATACTGGGTTTGAAGTGTCCAACCCCACTTTTTGTCAGACTTTATAACATTCCGAGTGAAGAAGCCTCCTATACTTATCTTAGGAGGCTTCCTCACTGGGCTGGAACCAAATCTCAGAGGCCAAAGGCAGACCTTATGACATGCTGTCGTGTTCATGAATTACATTTAACCGACCTGTCAAATCATGAATGAGCTTAAAGTCAACTTGTTTTTGACAATCGGGGTACATCAGGCAATCAAACAGAACATACTACAAAGATGCTTTTATCTTTAACACTGGAGCTTTCTCGGTGTACTGCTGGGGTAGAGAGTGCAAGTACACAGCATTGATATTCATACACAGGGACTTCAAATACATGTTACAAAAACAGAAGGGAATATTGACCCTGCCACGATGTTTGAAACTTCAGATAATTGAGATTCTATGATGTCAATAAATATTACCGAGCACATTAACAAGTATAGCCAACTCTTAATGTTTCTTAGACATCTCGAAGTTGACAACAAGTATTGTTAACTCTTATGCACAGTCACACACACAAACTCTCACACACTCTCATCTTGTGCAATACTCGTACACAGAGTACCAAGCCTAAGTTTCAGATAGTTGATCTATTACACTATTGGAATAATATCCTGATTTAGATAAATATATCACCAAAAAGATCCTGCCACTCTTATGTTTGTTTCACCATTCCCAGTCATAATAAATCTAGTGTGATTTTGAACCCCCTTTTGAAGGTAATCAACTGATACAATGATTTATAATGGAATTACAGCAAACTTTGCAGGGAGACATGTCAATTTGTTTCCTTTCAAGGCACAGCTTATTTCTGAATGTGTGAACACACCAGCATCTATCACAAGAGCATAAAAATGTCAAGGGAAGAAAAGGTCATGAGAAGACCCAGTGCTGTTATCTCTACTATCTACTCTGGCATATTAATCCAATACAGAATTACCGATCTTTTGGATTTTAGTATCACTAATTACAATTTAACTCCTTTAGTCACTGCTTTAATTTGCATTGGAATTCTGTGCTTCTCTTCTTCCTGATTCAATACAGCCTCTCTTCCACTACCAATAAACTGGCTGCTTTCCAAACACAAAAAAAGCAGGTTTTCCAAACATCCCTTAAAGCTCTTTCCCTTTCTTTCTTTATTTCTGTTTCTCTTTTCTATAAGCTATCCAATGTAAGTTGCTTTTCATTTGCGGGTTACTAAGGATGAATAGTGTATTCAAAGTATGAAGTTTAAGGTCAAAAGTAACTTGAATTCCATTGTCCTGCTTCTATATCACACCATTTTGGTTTTATTACATTTCTCGTATTTCTCATTCACCTCTGGCAGCCCTCTTGAAATAAGTGATTTGTGCAAGAAATCAGGATTCGTGGCTGGAAGTTCCTCACATCATGACCCCAATCCACTTCTGCTATTAATTGATCAAAGACTTATCACCAGCCATAAAGGCAATTTACTCTCACTCATCGTGCTTGAAGCTGGGTAGTATAAAACAAAGGAAGATTTTAAATCAATTTGTATTAGACCATCAACCACTTCATGTCTTATTAGGGACTCACACTCTTCTCAAGATGACACATCAGTTTATGCTCTTCTTTAAGTGTTCCGTGCGACAATGGGAAATCAGTAAGTTGTGAATGACTGCTCAGTGTGGAAGTAATTATTTGTATAACATTATCTATTTCCCCCCCCCCCCTGCTTAAATGAAGGTGAAAATTCCAGATTTACTCCTTGTTTTTTGATTACACTGCAGTTCTTCAGCTCACTGGGATTGTTGTGATGTTTATCTCCTAGTTAATCGGTGGAATTAACAATCAACATAAATTAGGTGATTTACAACTGCTAAAAAATAAAATGTAACACATCAAATTAGATGATCAAGTGATCCAGTCCCTTGGTTGCCAAATCTTTGGATAAACCTGGATAAATTATGTCAGTGGTGATTGTGAGCCACTATGTAAATATACTAACATTGTGAAATGCAAGCCTCCACACCAGTTAATTGCCAAGAAATTTGCAGGGAATTGAACCAGACCAAAAGCGGGGGGAGGGGGGAAGAGGAAAGAAAATAAAATTAATAAACAAATAAGTGGTAATTAAAAGCATTTAGATAAAAATGAAACCGCTTGCTAAGCTAAAAATAAACTTTACAAAATATATTCACGTTAGTTATGAAGAATATGCTTTACTAATATTTCAATTATCTATTTATTTTATTTAGAATTAAATATATATGTTGATATCTCTGTGGAATGCAGGACATAAAAACTGAATCTGATGGACAGCACAATGTAACTATATTCACAATTTACGAGAATATTACATCCAAAGAAAAACTTCCTTAAATAATGACAAAACTTTAAAAAAAAATTACAAACAAATTGCAAAATCATGGAAATTAAGAAAAAATACTGTAATTAAAAATGTTATGAAATATTGGGGGGGCTTGAGACTTTTCTCCCTCTGAGGTGTTATACTAGGATACAGAACACTGGCTATAGAGGTACAGTGGTTAAATTGTCGGACTGGCAGTCAGAAGCCTGGACTCTTATCCAAATCTCACCATGGCAACGAGCATATTTAAATTCAAGAGCTTAGATAAACATGGAATATCTCAAATTAATGCATTGGTAATTGGAACCATGAAACCAATGGATTGTGACAAGTACCCATCTGGTTATTGACATTCTTTAGGTCAGCAAATCTGCCAATCATTCCTGGTCTGACCTGGATGTGACTCCAGACCCACCAATACCAAGAATAACCACATCCCATAAGCGTATATATTGAAAAGAATTTGACTAACTGCCTATTGAAACTGAATCATTCAGAGCATTTAAAAGTAATTTTTAAAAATGCACCAGTTACTGTATATGCTGGGGAAAAGGCTTGAGAAGGCACCTCAGTAGAGCATGAAAACCGAAATTGGCTTCTTGTACTACCTTGATATAATTTTAGGAAAATTATTGAAGATAATTGGACGAAAGAATTGTGCCATGGTAAATTGAAATTCAAGGCATATGAATGCAGAGCTACAGTCTGCATTGACCAGATAAGCAGGAAAAGTCTGATATTCAGTCACAATGGAGAGCAGAGTTATAATGTATTCATTTAAATTTTAAAAAAAAATTTATTTACAGTGTGGTAACAGGCCCTTCCTGCCCAATGAGTCCGCGCCACCCATTTTAAACCCAAATTAACCTACCCGTACGTCTTTGCAATGTGGGAAGAAACCGGAGCACCCGGAGGAAACCCACGCAGACACGGGGAGAACGTACAAACTCCTTACAGACAACGAATGGAATCGAACCCCAATCGCTGGCGCTGTAATAGCGTCGCGCTAACCGCTACGCTACTCTACTGTGCCGCCACTAGACCTAGACCTTTGTTGGTACAATAGACCAGGAAAAAGAAACAAACCCTCTTGGATCACAGGCTCCACAAAAATTAAATGCAATAGCTGAAAAGGAAAATGTAACAATCCGAAAGGGCGATGGGGTACAAATTTGAGGAAGGATTTGTTTGACTAGATGTTCTTGAGAGTTGGGGTTGTCAGTCAGTGAGTTTTTCCTTTGGTTCAGCAAATCATTGAGCCAGGGCTGTCACAGGCCACACCCACCACTCTAAGATCACCGCAGTAACTTGGTAAAGGGTGTCTGAGAGACATTACAATTGACAAGCAAGATGCTGTCTGACCTGCTAAGTTCCTCCAGCATCTTGTTTGTTGCTCCAGATTCCAGCATCTGCATTCTCTTGCATCTCACATAACACTGACTTTAGTGTCCGTCATGTTGTCCCAATTCATGTTGTTCCCACTTCTGTCCGCTGCAAAGTAGCACAGTGCCACAAGGTTGATTCGATAAAGCACATTTATTCGCAGCATACTGTGGGAAGAGTTGTCTTTATCGGAAGCTCCACAGTCCAAAGCAGCAGATAGTAATTTATACAGATATTGTCATGCATACTTAATGCATTCGGCTCCACGAGTTTCGGTCAGGCCTCAGAGAACCAAAGACCAGACATCGCACCTATTGTCCAACATAATTGAGTTATAATCAAGAGATTCAAAGACAGGTATCACCCTCATTGTTTAAACAAGCTTCTCCGGTCTGTTTATACACCCATCACCCTTATCGTCTAGTATATTTGGCTTGCAACCAAGGTCCCGGACACAGCAATTATCACCTAGCTTGAGTCAGTAGCTTGCCTGCTCTTGCTTGCAAGTTATTTTTCCATCAGCTATATGTATAGATACAGTCAGTCACAGTTTCTTAAACCTTTACTTCCTCACTCAGTTGCGGAAGTATAGAAACCATCCAATCCACAGCAGTGCTCACTATTGTCTGTACCATATATGACAGCTGGATAAACCACACTCTCAGGCTGAATTAGCTTTAAAGAACTAAAGAAGGACAGCACGATGGTGCAGCGAGTAGAACTGCAGTCTCACAGCTCCGGCAACCTGTGTGCCATTTTTTGGAGTTTGCATATTCTTCCTGTGACTGCGTGGGTTTCCTCTGAGTACCACGTGGAGCCCAGCAGCAGAACTCCACCTTCCGGAAGTTTCCAGCCTCACACCAGCTACCCAGTTGAATGGACCTCTGCTCAGAGTGACCAGACTGAAAACAAGTCTCCACCAGAGGCCGGGCATCTCAGTTTTTCTGAGCCTTGAAGATGGTGAGATTTATACTTCTTTGTTGCTGGGTGATGCAATTAATCTCTCCAACCCACCTACAAGACTAAGTCATCTTAACAAATTCAACACTGAATAAAATATGATCACTTTAATCATGCACATTTAATCATAGCACATATCCATTACTAAAACCTATCTGTCTCCTCTCTCTACCTCTGGAAGAGCAGCAGCCCTTCTCCTTCAACACAACGTTTGCTCAGAGGTACTGATTTCCCCTGAGGATTCACCATCACAGGATTCTTGCTTACCAGACACCAGCACACATTCAAGTACTAGAATTAGAAAAAGTGCAGAAGAGATTCACCAGGACTTTGCCTGGAATGGAGGACTTTACTGAAAAGAAGAAATTGGATAGGGTGGAGTTACTCTGACTGGAACGTAAGAGGCTAAGGAGTGATCTTATAGAGATTTATAAAATTATGAACGGCATAGATAGGGTAAATAGGTTTTCTTCCCCTAGGGTGGGGGAGTCCAAAACTTGAGGGAAGGTATAAGGTGAGAAGGGACAAATTTAAAGGAGATCTGAGTGGTAAGTTTTTCCACATAGAGGATGGTGAATACTTGGAATGAGCTGTCAGAGGAAGTGTAGAGGCAGATACAATTAGAACATTTAAAAGGCATTTGGAAAGGTACTTGGAGAGAAAAGTAGAGGAGATAGGGGCCTAATAAAGGCAAATGGGATTAGTGTGGACAGCCATCTTGGTTGGCATGGACAAGTTAGGCCAAAGGTCCTGTTTCTGTGCTGTATAACTCCATAACTCTCTTCAGCCGGTACTGTAGAGAGTCAGGTGTGTTCTGAGCTGATGGGTCAGATCGCACTTGAGTGAGCAGGGCAGCACAATGATGCAGGAATCAGTGACCTGGGTTTGATCGTAACCTTGGCTGCTGTCTACCTTTTCTTGCGAACAAGTGGGCTCCCTCTGGGTGGTATAGCTCCCACCCACCCCCCCCCCCCCCATACCACAAAGACCTGCAAGTCAGTAGATTTATATGCCACTGCAAATTGCTCCCACTGTAGGTTGGTGCAGGAGAATTGGGCGGGAGGGGGTGGTGAGGAGTTGATGGGAGAGACTAGGTTACGGGGAAATAAGTGGGGAAATGGGATTGATGGGAATGCACTTGACAGGCCATCAGTAGTGGACAGAGTAAACTTGGGGATGTGCAGGGGCCAGAATTGCAACATTGGCAACACATTAGACAGGAGAAGAGTTAAACCAGAAGCCAGATGAGGAGTCGCCAGCTTTACATTGCAGTAAGGGGTTTAGTTGTTGTACAGAGATATATAATATCATGAGGAGCATATAGAAAGGATGAATAGCCACAGTGCTTTTCCCAGGATAGTGGAGTCTAAAACTAGAGGGCACAGGTTTAAGATGAGAGGGGAAAAATTTAAAGGGGATGTGAGGGGCAAGTTTTTCCACTCAGAGGGTTAGGGTATATGAATGAGCTGCCAGTGGAAGTGGGAGAGGCAGGTACAATTGCAACGTTTAAAAGACATTTGGACAGGCATATGGATAGGAAAGGTTTAGAGGGATATGGGCCTAACCCAGGCAAATGGGACTAGCTCAGGTCAGCAACTTGTTTGGCATGGACAAGTTGGGCCGAAGGGCCTGTTTCCATGCTGTATAACTCTATGATTATGACTCTATGGCAGTTGTCATAGCTTGATGGGCTGAATAGCCTCTTGCTATGTCATAAGAAAATACATGCAATGAGTCGTTCCAAGGTCAGCTGTGAAACAGCAAGTTGGAGGACACAGTCCCCTTCATTTTAGCTCAGCTGGACAAAGATGCTGAACGTGGGCATCATCAATGAAGCAACCCCGTGGGCATCATCAATGAAACAACCAGTGAAAGACGGCCTGCAGCAATCATGGGAGCTATTGAAAAATACAATAGTGCTGGAGGAACTCAGCAGACCAGGCAGCATTCATGGAGAAAAGCAGGCGGTCAACGTTTCAGGTTCTTCAGGACTGAAGATAGGAAAAGGGGAAGTACAATATATAGGAGGGAAAAACAGAGCAGTGATAGGTGGACAAAGAGGTAGGCGGGGTAGGCACAAGGTGGTGATAGGTAGATGCAGGTAAGAGATAGTGATAGGCAGGTGTGGGGGAGGAGGGGAGAGCAGATCCACCGGGGGATGGGTCAAAGGTAAGAAAGAAAGGGAAAAAGGTATAAAAACGAGGCTAGGAAAGAAGAGATGAAGCATGGTGGGGGGGGGGGGGGTAGTTTGTGGGGAAGTGGGGTGGGGATTACCTAAAGTGGGAGAATTCAATGTTCATTCCACACAGGGAAATAAGTAGGGTAAGTGGGGAGCTATTGGCTGTGCTACCAGGCATACTTTGCACAATTGCAGGTGATTTGTGGATCAATTTCACAGGGCAGTACGAAGACGTTTTCCAATCGAAGCTTGGTTGGTGAAAGTGAAACTGGTTGCATCTCTCCCTTTGAGCCCACAACACAGCTCTCCAAGCCCCCTCACCTGGTACCCCCGGACAGGGGCTGATCCACAGATTTTTAACCACCGACATTCATTAGGTGATCAGAGCTGCCACCTTGACATCAACTGAAGCCACGGAATGGCATCAGTTCAGAATGGTGGAGAAAATGGAAAACTTTGTTGATCTCTTAAGGTTTGTTCACGGTAGTATGTGAACATGTTTCAATTTATTAACTTACAGTAAATGCACTAACTTCGATATACTCCACCTCCCCTCCATTCTTGCAAGATGAATGTCAACCTTGGTTTTCAGTCGCAGGGTAACTATTTCAATCAGAATCTAAATGGAATAAGTTGGAGGAAAGAGAGATTTGTGGAGGGAAGAGATGTGGCTGTGGAAACACATTTGTTCTCTCTCCTGTTCTCATTCACGTCTATTTATTAACACTTCCCCAGACAGAACAGCCGTGATTAACAAGCATTCACTACCCTCACAGTATCTGTGTCGCATGGATTCTCTTGATCTGCACCCTATCACAGAGATTGTTTTCTCTTTCACCCTTCCCTCTCATCTGCAACTTTAACACACTTGCTTATTCACGTTTCCAGTTCGAATGAAAGGTCATCAACCTGAACCATTAACTCTATCTTTCAATCCATATCCTAAACTGCAGAGTATTTCCACCATTTTCTATTGTTATTTTGGTGTTCAGTCGTGAAGTGACTGAGACTCATTCACACCTATGCAGCGGGCAGTTGCTTGTGTAAACGGGAAGCAGCTTGGGAGTGCAATCGCTACTTCGGCAGTATGTGGGTAAATTATCAAACTATCAGAACAGACCGGGTCTCCCGAGCAGGATGGGTCTGGAATTAAGGTCCCCACCTTCCACTTCATCCCCCTCCAACGAAATGTTTGAAATAGGAGGGAGGAGTGGCTGGTTCCACACATTGCACAGTCCTTGTTGCTGCCTTGTTCAGAAAGCAACTGGCCACAGTTATCCCACAACTACCCACTGACAGGCCCTGAAGACAGAACTGGTTAGGTACCTGAACCACAACATGAGCATGCCGGTGATCTGCTCGAGGACACCTCTGGTTGGCCTGTGGCTCAAGTTTTAAGTACTCTTGGAGTGCATTGAAGAAGTGACATGAGTCAGGTTAAAGGAGGGACCCCTGGTCACCAAGCAACCATCCTTGAAGATCCATGTCTGCACGGGTCAGAAATGTCAGACGTATTTATATGAATGCATCATGGCAGCCTTAAGAGAACTTGGTGTGGAGTGGCTTAACGTTTTTATGGCTGCACTCCTGCAGGACACTGAGTCAGCAAAATTCCTTGCAATTGAAGAATGCTTTTCGTTGGTCTGTGCAAAGAGCATATGTGTCAGTCAAAGAGGACACCCAGCGCTTCGGAAAGGCAGGCAGAGTTGCAAACTCAAGCACTCGCTCCTTCTGACTCATACTATCATAGAGGAAACTTAAACACCTTTCGGTTGAGGGTAACACAGTGGCGCAGCTACAAGAGCCTCTGCCTCACAGCACCACAGACCTGGGTTCAATCCTGATCTTGGGAGGATTGCATGTTCTCCTTGTGACCACGTGGGTTTCCTCCGGGTGCTCCCGTTTTCTCTCACATCTGACAGGCATGCAGGCTGGTAGGTTATTGGGAAGGTTAATGTCAAATCACAGGATGAAAATGTAAATTCCAATTCAAATTCCAACATTCACGCAGTTTTATTTTGATCAGCTACCAAGACATTTCCAACCTGCAACAATTTCAACATCATTTAGATGCAAGGCATTTTTTTAAAAGTGCTCTGCTTTTTTTCAGACCTCTATCAACAAGCAAACAGGCAAGTTAAATAGAAAATGCAAGTTTCTATAACTTGCTTCAGTGGGTTGGGTGTCAGTTACCACCGAATTAGTTTAGTAGTCTAAATTCCTAAATATTGCAGAAATACATCAACCACAAATTTGCACTTTCAATGGAAGCACAGAAGGTCTTAGTAGGTCAAGAGAAGGTCAAGGCCAGTCTAGCATAAAACCCAATCATTTTGTGGTGAACAGATTGTGGGGTAGAAGCTCATCTCTGTTGTGTGTGTTAAATACACAATATAGTAATATATGCACATTGTTATTCAGTCTATTGACCTCAACAGAATGAAATTTCAGAAGGGGAGTTCAATGTGCATACATTAATACACAGCGCATTTAATGCATGCAACAAAGGACTAGTTTTTACCATTAGTTTCAAGATGTTTAATGTTAAGACCCTGCCATTCAGTTCAGATCATTAACAAAGTGAAGTAGTATAAAGGTCTCACTACATCTGTAACCTGTGATATATTAGTAGCTGTAATATCACAATAATATAAAGCAAATTTGATCAGCATTGCATGAAATCAAAATGATTCAAAATCTAGATATCGAATTTGAGAATTGTTATTATAATTATCATGATTTCCTCTTATCAATCATTTGAAAAAGAACAAGTTAATACAGAAAAGCCTTTCTTCCTGTCAGTACATAATGGAAGCAAATCTATTCATTCCCATTAGTCTCACATGTTTCCTATGAATTCTTGAGGATACCATTTTTATTCAAAGCAGAAGGGAAGTGTGTTTGTTCCTACTCCTAACTTACTCTTCAAATCACCGGCAACATTGATTGTCAGATGTTACAGATTTATTAAACGTACAATGGTTAAAATGTACTTACAACCAAGACTGAACAACTTCCCAGTGAATTTCGCAGTTTGCCATATGCAGTTCAATGTGACTGAGACCCTATGAAGCAAACTTCAGTCTGCTGGTTGGATCATTTGTTTCCCCAGGTGATCTCCCATCTTGCCATCCCAGCACTGACTGAGTGTGAACGACTCCACTAGGCACATCCTGGGAAAAGTTGGAGATCTAAGGACATTGACTAGGGTTTTCAGTCAGCAAAGCAAGGGCAGTTCTCACTAATAACCTTGACAAAATCTATCATAAATATCCACCAGACTCTGTGACATGCATTTTCCCTTCCCTGATGTGGGTTGCTGTCAGGTAGAAGGACAGATGTGTCCAGCAACTGTGATGCCAAACTGGCTGAACAGCCAATCCCATTAAACCATGTTGACAGCAGCAAAACAGAAAGCAATTTTTTTTAAAATTCCATCTGTTCCAAATTTTTAAGCATCTTAGCGATTGAAACAAAAGTTGGGACATACACAATGACTAAGTTATATCTAAATATCAGAAAGAATGTTCTGTTGATTTTTTGTAACGATCTATGAAGTGAGAAATAGTTATTCCAAGGGAATTAAATTTCCTACATATAAAATTAGTTTCAGGATCAGAGATTGTTCAGTAATAATTGATTTAGCATACAGTTCAAATTGAGTTACACTTCCTTCAAGAGGTAAAAAAAGTAGAAATCTGGATCTATATCGGCACGAGTGAGGTGCCAGAAGACTGGAGGTTAGCGAATGTTGTGCATTTATTTAAGAAGGGCAGCAAAGAAAAACATAGGAACTATGGACCATTAAGTCTAACATCTGCAGTAGGTAAGTTACTGGAGAGGATTCTGAGGGATAAGATATATGCGCATCTAGAAAGATAGGGGTTGATAAGGGGTAGTCAGCATGGCTTTGTACATGGAAGATCATGTCTTACGAATTTGACTGAGTTTTTTGATGATGTGACCAAGAAAGTTGATGAGGGCAGGGTAGTAGATATGGTTCATATGGACTTCACTAAGGCCTTTGATAAGGTTCCACATGGTAGGCTGCTCTGGAAGGTTAGATTGCATGGAATCCAGGGAGAGCTGGCTAATTGGATACACGATTGGCTTGATGATAGAAAGCGGAGGGTGATGGTGGGAGGTTGTTTATCGGACTGGAGGCCCGTGACTAGTGGTGTGCCTCAGGGGTCAGTGCTGGGCCCATTGCTGTTTGTCATCTACATCAATGATTTGGATAAGAATGTACAGAGCATGGTTAAAAAGTTTGCAGATGATGCAAAAGTTGATGGTATAGTGGACAATGAAGAAGGTTATCAAAAATTACAGGGGGATCTTGATCAGCTGCATAAGTGGGCCAAGGAATGGCAAATGGAATTTAATTGGATAAGTGCAAGGTGATGCACTTTGGAAAGTCAAATCCAGGTTGGATTTTCACAGTGAATGGCAGGGCTCTGGGGATGTTGTAGAACAGAGGGACCTTGGAGTACAAGGACATGGTTCACTAGAAGTGGAATCACAGATAGACAGGGTGGTGAAGAAGGCTTTTGGCAATTGGCCTTCTAAGTCAGGGCGTTGAACATAAAAGTTAGAAGGTCATGATGTGGTTGTACAGAAGGCTGGTGAGGTCGCACTTGGAGTACTGTGTTCAGTTTTGGTCGCCCTGCTCTAGGAAAGATGTTATTAAATTGGAAAGAGTGCAGAAAAGATTTACAATGATGTTGCCAGGACTTGAGGGACTGACTGAGTTATTGGGAGAGGTTGGATAGGCTAGGATTTTCCTTAGAGTGTGGCAGACTGAGAGGTGATCCTATAGCAGTGTATAACATTATGAGGGGCATAGATAGGATCAATGCATTCAGTCTTTTTCCCAGGGTTGGGGAATCAAGAACTAGAGGGCATACGTTTAAGGTGAGAGGGGAAAGATTTAATAGGAACTTGAGGGGCAACTTCTTTTTAACACAAAGGAATGAACTCTCAGAGGAAGTGGTTGAGGCAGGTACAATAACAACTTTTAAAAGACAGTTGGACAGATACATGGATTGGAAAGGTTAAGGAGGCTATGGGCCAAACACTGGCAAAAGGGACTAGCATGGATGGGGCATCTTGGTTGGCATGGACCAGTTGGGCTGAAGGGCCTGTTTCCGTGCTGTAAAACACTATGACTCTAAATACAAATCTCAAGTCAGTTCAGTGATTCACTATTGATTGCTTCAACAAAGACAACAAAACAAGACCCGTGGAGGAGCTGGGCATCACTGATTAAAACTTCAGCATTCCACATTGGACCAGATGTGCACAAACCAGAAACTGTTGTCAGCTTTCCACTGTTACAACGATGAAAGTGTTACCATTGTCACAGCAAACTCTGAGTCAATACAATTGCTAGCCTGCTGTACAGGTTGATTGGACCATACCTGCACCCACTTAAATGGTTTTCTTCCTCTTTCCATGTAACAATCTTTGTATTTTAACACCATATCATACTGCTTCCTGTGGATGAATGTTAATGACCTGCTCACTCACCAAAAAATTTAGTCTTAGCATGTTTCTGTGGATTAGTATCACTCCCTTATGCTGTTACATCACCAACAGCTTCACTTCGCTGAGCGGAATTTATAATTCTAATCACCTGTCCTTCCATATCAAGAGGATGATGCTATCATGAATATGTCTACTTTTTTATTGGAATGTCCTTTAATTCAGATTAAATTTACCATTATTTTAGGCTTATTCTCATTTCAGCAGTTCAGTGTTCACTGCTAGTAGGTTGTTACATACTTTCTATCTGGGAAAAAAAAACTATTACAACAATGTAAAGAGAAATCAATCATTGTAAAATATTTGCAGACTTCAACAAAGTCTGATTAGACTTTCCCATACAATATCACACAACATTAAAGGATGGAATGGAGTTCTATTTCTTGGATTTCACTCTGCATGTGCTTCCAAGATAAAGGACTCCCTTCTCCCTTCCTTCTACTTCACTGCACATTATATTGGATCTGAGCACTACAGCTTGGGAAGGATGCCAAGACCTTAGAGTGCGGTTAGTGGACTGGTGGTCCCAAGATATGAGAAGTGATCCCCATTTTCCAGGGTCTCAACATTCATCTATCATGGGTCACCTCTCAGCAGAGTCAAACATCAATGGTGAAATTCACTATTGCCTTGAATACACCAGCACTGTCTCTGGTCAATAACAACATGGAGGTCATGGTCCGACTCTATGAATCTTTGGTTAGGCCACGGCTGGAGTAATGTGTGCAGTTCTAGTCACCGCACCTGAGGAAGGACATGGTCGCACTGGAGAGGGTGCAAAAGAGGTTTATCAGGACGTTGCCTGGGATGGGACATTTCAGTTGAATGTGTCAACATTTCAGTTATGAGGATAGTTGGGTTTGTTTTCCTTGGAGTGGAGGAGGCTGAGGAAGTACCTAACAGATGCATAGACAGGGTGGACAATGAGATACTTTTCCCCACAGTAGAGAAGCCTAAAATCAGAGGAAACAGGTTAAAGGCGAGGGGTGAGAGGGTTAAAGGAAAACTGAGGATGGTTAAAAACTGGAATGCACTGCTTGAGAAGGCGGTGGAAGCAGGTACTCTCACAACATGTATCTGGACAAGCACTTGAATTGCCAAGGTACAATAGACCAAGTGCTGGTAAATGTGATTAGTATTGACAGGTACTTGATGGTCAACATGGATATGATGGGCCAGAGGGTCTGTTTCTTTGCTGTTTGACTCTGTGAAAAAATAAGCTCGTGATCTGCTTGGATATGCGCAGCAGGCACTTCAAGGCACTGGAAAGGTACAATCGAACCTGTCTCGGCAAAATCTTCCAAATTCACTAGAAAGTGGGTGAACCAATGTCATTGTTATCTCCCAGGCCAACATTTCCAGCTCTGATTTACACTCAGCCAGCTCTGTTGGGCAGACTATGCCATTCACATGCCCAACACCAGACTCCTGAAACATACAGTCTATTCTGAGTTCTTGTCTCGGGAAGGGATTAGCAGCTGGACAAATGAAAAGATTCCAGCATGTGCTCAAAGCCCATGTTGAAAAGTACAAAACGCCCCTGACTCCTGGGAATCTCTGGTCTATGACTGCTCAAAGCAGAGAGGAAACACAAAGATTAGTGCTGTAAGTAGTGGGGAGGGTAGTCATTGCCTACAGAACAATATTGATCAGTTGGTCAGATGAACAGAGAAATAACAGATGGAACTTAATCTTGAAAAATGTGAGGTGATGTACTTTGGGAGCACTAATAAGGCTAGAATTTACACACAAATTGTAGGACCATAGGAAGTACCGAGAAATAGGGATTTTGGTGTATCCAAGGATTCCTGACGGCAGCAGCAGAGGTAGATAAAATGGTGAAGGAGACATACAGGATACTTGCATTCATTAGCTGGGGCATTGGTATTGGTATTGGTTTTGGTTTATTATTGTCACTTGTACCGAGGTACAGTGAAAAACTTGTCTCACTTACTGATCGTACAGGTCAATTCATTACACAGTGCAGTTACATTGAGTTAGTACAGAGTGCATTGATGTAGTACAGGTAAAAACAATAACAGTACAGAGTAAAGTGTCACAGCTACAGAGAAAGTGCAGTGCAATAAGGTGCAAGGTCACAACAAGGTAGATCGTGAGGTCATAGTCCATCTCATTGTATGAGGAAACTGTTCAATAGTCTTAATACAGTGGGGTAGAATCTGTCCTTAAGTCTGGTGGTAAGTGCCTTCAGGCTCCTGTATCTTCTACCCAATGGAAGAGGAGAGAAGAGAGAATATAAGAATAGGGAGATTATGCTGCAACTATATGAAATATTAGTTAAGCCACAGCTGGACCACTGTGTGTGGTTCTGGTAGCCACTCCATAGGCAGGACAATTACATTGGATTGCTTTGGAGAGGGTGAAAAAGAGATTCACCTGGATGTTGCCTGGGATGGAGATTTTCAGCCATGAGGAGCAATTGGATAGGCTGGACTTGTTTCCCTTGGAGCACAGAAAGCCGAGAAGGACCTGACTGAGTATACAAAATCATAAGGGTAGAAAATGAGAACCTTTTCCTCTTAGCAGAGATATCTATAAGGGCAGGGAATACGTTAGGAGTAGGAGAATTAGAGAGGATCTGAGAAGAAATTTTCTCAACCAGATGGTGGTTGCTCCTCAAGCCTGCCCTGCCGTTCAATATGATTGTGGCTGATCCATGCTCTCCACAACTCCTCTTCTGCGCCATTCCCCATAGCCCTCAATTCCACCATCTTTCAAATATTCATCTACCCTCCACCTTAGATACTCCCTAAATGCTTCCAATGATCTAGGAAGAAGAAAAAGCCTTGAATGGTACCAGGAATAATGGCCTTCAGTTCTGTGCAGAGTGGGGAAGCTGGATTTACTCTCCATTGATTAGAGAAAGTTAAGAAGCTATTTGATGGAAGTATTCATGTTTTAAGTGGCAGAGGCACCTTGAGCAGAGGATGCAGAAGAACAAAAGCAGGCACTTTTTTTTAGTAATTGAATTTTTGGATATGGAATTTGTTTCCTGAAAAGTGTAGAGGACAAAAATTATAAAGGAATAATTAAAAGGGAATTGGACATTCATTTGAGGAGCAAAGCTATAGGAAAGAGTAGGGGAATGGAGAGCATTATCATAGAGCTAACATAGTACAAGGGTCTGAGTGGCCTCTCTCTATGCTATATCATGCCAAATTTCTGTGATAAGGATTTATGCTGTCAGTATGTCCAGTAAATTCTGTTCCTACTCTGCAAAACCACAGCAAAAATCACTTTATCCTTCTGCATTCGTTGTTTATTTTCTGTAGACAGACTACAGGGATTTAAATTACAAGTGATGTTGTCGCTCTTGATTTGGGTTTCAGTATGTAGGTTGGAGTAGAATACAAGGAATTTTCATCCACATCCGACCTAAAAGTCATGGGATAACTTTATAGGTTGAGAAATGATCCATTGGCAAAAACTGACAATAAAAAAAACAAAATTCAATGAATTACAGGGTTATTGGAAGCATTAGAAATTATGGGATAAGACTTTACTCCCTACACAATAAGCTTTATTACTGCAGTATTCAAACAACTGGTTACCTAGCCATTGGTTCTGATGGTAAAACATTCCTTCCATAGATCAGTGATTCTGTTTGCCCGCAAGTAATTTTTATAAGGTCAAAATGTGATTCATAGAAAGCCTCAGGGCCACAGATGGCATTATTAGCTAGTGATTCAGAAAGGTATAAACTAACTGAAATACTGATAGGCCAGTGCTTAACACCACATTGTGAGAGAGTGGGAGGTTTATTTTATTCAGTAGTCAGCTAGTATTCAGTGGGGCTGCAGAATCAGACACAGCTATCTGGTATTTTTTGGGACTTTTTAAAAGGGGAATAGAGAAGCAAGTGTGAACTTCAAGAGTTATCTTACTTAATAACTTAGCAGGACTCAAGGCAAACTTCAAGTAAAATACAAGCTATTCTAATTTTTATTTTTTGCACAGGCATTAAAAATGGTTGGGGAGAATGTCTTTCAGGTAAGGCAGCATCTGTGGAAAAACAGATTCCACGGGGTTTCTGATCAGTGACATTTACTTTCTTTGGGTTCCAACATCCACAAAACTTCTCCCTTGGCTTGCCAAATGTTGCTCTGTTCCTTTTGAAAGCTTCCTTTTCAAAATCATATCTCGAATTGAGATGTGGCAAATTGAGCAATAAAAACACATCCTTTAGGCCTCATCAAACAATATTAATCAAAAAGTAAAATAAAACAACTGCAGGTGCTGGAAATCTGAAATTAAAATCGAAAACATTGGAGACACAAATCGGTGCAGCATTCACCAGAAATGTTGACTCTGTCTCTATCTCTATAATAGCTGTCTGACCTGCAGAGTATTTACTTTTAAAACCAAGCTGTGAAACATATAACCTTTCAAAAGCCTGTGCTTAAAATCAAAATTGGAAGAATTTGTATCTTACTTACGGTTTGCTCTGAGTTCCAGTAAGCGAGGAAGTAAAACTTGCAGTTTGTCAATATTATGAGACTGCAATGGAATCTGCAGGAATGATAGATTAATCACTGGAATATTTGCTGTGAGCAAACAGGAGAAAAACACAGGGGCATTTAAGGAAATTGGATGTTTCTTTTTCCATTTTGTGTAAACTATTTTCTTTATTAGTTGAGAGATATTTGAGGCAGGAAACAGGTTGTTTGATTGGAGACACAAGAGACTGTAGATGCTGGACAGTTAGGAATCATTCAAAGAGCTAGTGGTGAGTCTGTGCCTGCAGTGACTCAGTGTTGTCAAATGGAGCCACCACATATACAGAATACTGGCCTGGAATTTCCATTTGGTTGCACTATTTTTGTGTAATTCACCTGAAACCACAGAATCCATACAAAAGGCTTTTAAGCAAAAAATATATTCAGCATAATTTAAGTTCTTGTCATACTTTGCAGAAGTTTAAAAATATTGAACTGGAAACCAGCCATATACCAGTGTGAGTGAATCACCACTGGGGATTTTACTCTCTCTGCCTGTTTCCAAGACTTTTAGGAGTTCCCTAAAGCACTTCTTTCAGCTCAAGGGAGAACACTTTTAGACCACTGTAAACCAATTTGGGTAATAAATGTTTCTGGATATATGTTTAACGTTGGTTGTGATTTATTTAAAAATCATGGAGTCATAGAGCACTACAGCACAGAAACAGGCCTTTCGGCCCATCTAGTCCATGTCAACCTGATCTTCTGCCTAGTCCCATCTGCCTGCACCCGGACCATATCCCTTCAAACCCCTCCCATTCATGTACCTATCCAAACTTCTCTTAAATGTTACAATTCAACTTGCATTTACCACTTCCACTGGCAGCTCGTTCCACATTCGCACCACCCACTGAGTGAAGAAATTTCCCCTCAGATTCCCCTTAAATATTTCACCACTCACCCTAAACCTATGACCTCTAGTTCAAGTATTACCGAACCTTAGGGGAAAAAGCCTGCATGCATTCAACTCATCTATGCCCCTCATAATTTGTATAGCTCCATAAGATCTCCCCATCATGGAAGCAGATGTTACATTTGCTGATATGCAAATATGATTTGATGGAAACCGAGAATAAAACACTTTGGAGAAGAAATCCAATTTTGTCTGGAATTAGTGCTTGGATTACCAATTGTCCCAAAGCAGAAATCCTGCCCCATTATAATTAGAATTAAAAACAGCATTTTAAGAGTTGTTTTTATTCATGATCTGGGATAGTTATTTTGCCTCATACAAAAATGTTGCCTTTCTGAAAAATTGTAGAAAAGAATTTCAATAGGTTTTTTGGCTCCAGGATTACGAAGCTTATATTTTCTGCTTTCTTGTTAAATTTACTTTGAAGAGCATTGTCGAAGTTTGCAATATATATGGTATTTTTAATGATTTCTTGCATTGCTGGAATGGAAAATGCAAACTTAAAAACACAGATCAAAAATGCCATTGCTGATTCGGCATTCTGCCCAACCAGCTTGCCTGGAACCTTGCTATTTCCATGTATAATACTTTGTTGTTTAGAAGACGGGGACAGTTATTTCACTGCCAGTTTATAGTTGGCTATGTAGATGCTGCGTTTGAATCAGCATTATCTTGGTTTACGGAATTCACCACAAACTCTTTTATATCAGAATGCATATTCCAATAAAACTATTATTTATTTTTGTTAAAATATACATTAAATACAAATACTTTGGCTATTTTGTTGCAAATATCATGAAACAGGATCTGCTGGGCTTGAAACTGTTTCGTAAGCCAAACTACGCCACTGACATGACTCTAGGCTTTGGCCAGTGCCAGTTCTTGCAGGGCTGTGGTAGAGCGAGTTTCATCGGCACATCGTACGCAATCTGCCATTTCACCAGAGGTTCAAAGCTGTTCACAGAAATATGGTACAGTTAAGTATAATTACTGCTCGTTATTTCAAGCACGGCACTGGGGGTGCAAGCTTGCATTGCCTTTCCCAATGGCAGCAGCTGTTAAAGCAGTTGGCAAATGGAAATCAGGAGAGGTGGATCGAGGTTTGAGTGGATACCTTGTTTCTCTGATAGATAATGGGGCAGCTGGGGACAAGGTAGACCTCTGGGCAGCACACGAGCTCCTGAGGCACCCGTCCTTCATTCCCCTCCCTAACTAGAACTCTGGTCAGACCACACTTGGAGTATGGTGTTCAGTTCTGGTCGCCTCATTATAGAAAGGATGTGGAAGCTTTAGAGAGGGTACAGAGGAGATTTACCAGGATGCTGCCTGGATTGGAGAGCATGTCTTATGAGGACAGGTTGAGTGAGCTGGGGCTTTTCTCTTCGGAGAGAAGGAGGATAAGAGGTGACTTGATAGAGGTGTACAAGTTGATGGGAGGCATAGAGCGAGTGGACAGTCAGAGACTTTTTCCCAGGGCGACAATGGCTAACACGAGGGGACATAATTTTAAGGTGATTAGAGGAAGGTATAAGGGGGATGTCAGGGGTAAGTTTTTTACACAGAGGGTGGTGGGTGCGCGGAACACACTGCCGGCAGAGGTTGTGGGGGCAGATACATTGGGGACATTTAAGAGACTCTTAGATAGACACATGAATGATAGAAAAATAGGGGGCTACTTGGGAGAGAAGGGTTAGATAGATCTTAGAGCAGGATATAATGTCGGCACAACATTATGGGCTGAAGGGCTTGTACTGTGCTGTAGTGTTCTATGTACTAAGTACTACCACCTTGCCTTGACCATGGACTCATCGAGTCTACCAGTGAAGACTCAAAGGCTACTTCTGTGACAGTATTCCCTGACAATAGTTCAGGTAAAGATAGGACCTTTAGCTCATGCTCAAGCAGGCTTTCATCTTCTTGTTAAGTTCTGCCTTTAAGGGAAGAGCCCAGTGGATTGCTTGATGTGTACGCACACTCCATTCCCACACCTACGATGCCACACAAGCATTGGATGCTAATCGGCTTCATTGCATCATGCCCAGTGTCCTCTGTGCATATATGGGCCATATACTGTACATAGAAGTCAACAATTCACTCTCACATTGAAAAACAAGCACCCATCACATTCGTCATCAGCTGTGGAGCACAACCACTTGGCAATGGTTCAAATATGTTACAAGGAAAAGTCAATCTATCAATGAAATGCTTTCCTGCTCATGGAAAGGCTTGTGCAGAAACAAGCTGCTTCAGCGCTTTGGTGGCTTTGCATGGCTTCCACTGGGAATTGGCCATGATTGGGAGGCTGTGTAGAAGAGGACAAACCACTCGAGGAGGGAGAGGAAGAGGCCAAGAAGGGGGAGAGCTGGCTGGTCATATCCTTGAATGCTCAATAGGGAGCATTTCTCTCATCTCAGCTTCAATGAAGACCAACACTTGAGATGTCTTTCATTCACTGAGGGGACCATGGCTGAAATCTACCAATTGCTGCAGCCAAAACTGAACGCTCAAAGATAGACAGAAGCAACATTATTTGTGGCTGGCAATGTCATTGCAACTCTTACGTTTTACTTATCAGCTTTCTTCCAGGCCAGTGCGAGATGTATAAGCAAGATCTGGCAGATTGCAATGTTCATGAATAACATGGCAGGTGCTCTTTCTACACAAGGACCAAAGGTGGCTGAGAGAGTGCAAGGGTTTGCACAGAGAGCAAGCATCCACATGGTGCTTCCTACCATAGACTGCAGGCATGTTGTCTTGCATGCACCTCATATGAACTCTGCCATTTCACCCCTGCTTCATGCAGCTGGTGTGAGACCACAGGTAGTGAGTCATACACATGTTATACCAGCAGTAATGGCAATTTATAAATTTTGATCCAATTGTACCTGAGCCACCACAGCAAGTATGTGACTGGGTGTCATGTGTCAGGGACTGGCTCGTAACTCTTTACAGATCCCACACAGATGTACCATGAAGGGCACATACCAAGGGGAATATAGCAGAGCATTAGTATCCTCACACAAAGCTTCCACTGCCTGGAACACCAATTTACCCTGCAGCACCCAGTTGTGTGAGCATTATAATCTGAGATAATATGTTGCACGATGCACAATGTTCATCCACTGAGTCTATGCCAACCATCAGGCACCCATCTTCATTAATCTCATTTCATTCTCCCCACATTCTCATCAACTCCCACCAGATTCCACTACTCACCTACAGACCAGTGACAAATACAATGAACCTACAGGTGCAAAATCAAATGGTAGTCTCTTCATCTTCAGTATTTACCTTCTCTGACGGAGAGGTTCTGGTTCATAGGGATTGGAAATGGAAAAGGGACACATGTTGGACTGTGCTAAGGAGACTACAGAAAGCAAGAGGTGCGTGCTTCCATCACCAGCAGCAAGTGAGCCAGAAGTGATGACGGAATGAACACGAAGCGGCTCAAGAGGAGCACAATTGGGTGTTCAGATCCCCTCATCAGTGATTGTCCGGTGGCTAGTAGGCTTTTCAAAATGGGAGGACAATATCCCCTTCACAGGGTTCAGGCATGAGTTGTGTTTTTTTGCTACTGCCTATGGTCATGCACCATTCCAGTGGGTGAGGTTTGTAAGTTCTAAGGCTTAAAGCAGTACTGAGTGTTTGAGGGTGAGAAGATGCACATGAATTGAAATATTGAATAGTGATTGATGGAAATTATTGGTATGGAGTTGATCAGAGTGCAGAGGACGAGGGTGGTGGGACATGCATCTGAAGCTGAACCTCGACATCTCACATCTCCTGCGATTCCTTCTCTGGAACTTCATTGTTCCAGTTCTACCTCTTCCCACGTCCTCCCAAGCAATCTGGAAAGCCTGCTAGCTTCCTACAGTTCCTCTCCTTTGTTCTGCATGTTCCAAAAACCTTGGCGCTTCCCTCTCTCACATGTTCAACTATTCATCAAAGTGACACTCAGGGTAATTCATCCTTCAAGTGATCCTGGGCAGACATGGATACTGGGTTGTTCACTGGACTGATTCCTGGAAAGGTGGGGCTGCCATGTGAGGAGAGATTAGGATGGCTCGGGTCTGTATTCACTAGAGTGCAGATGAATGAAAGGGGATCCAATTGAATTGTGATATGGCTTAACAAGCAGGGATGATGTTTCCACTGGCTAAGGGACCCAGAATCAAGTGTTACTGTTTCAGGATGTGCAGGAAGACATTCAGGACTGAGACTTCCTTCACTCAAGAATGGTAAACCTGTGAAATCCTCTACCACAGAAGGCTGTGGAGGCCAAGGCACTGAATATATTCAAGAAAGGAGCAGATGAATTTTGAGGCCAGAAGACATCAGGCGTATGGGGAGAGATTGAGAATATTGTTCAAGATACATGGGGAAAGACTATTGTTTGATGAATATTGTTTGAGCCATAACTGCGGAAGTTCAAAGGGTGTAATGACCTGTTCTTGATCCTATGTTTTCAATATCTCTATGTGAGCATAATGTTTCTTCCTTTTAAAGGACATGGGAGTTCTTCAAGTAACACCAGTGACTTGTGATCTTGGTTTGGGCAGCTCAAGTAATTATTTAACAGAGCAGACAGCATCAACTTAACACAATAAATGGTTGCTGCTTGCTCATAACCCACGGCAACTTTCCCGGAATAGCCAATTTAACCACCAACATGCAATTGTAAAGGAGGTTGTATAGAAGCCCAAATATTACAGGGGCAGAGATTCCTACTCGGTTTGCATTTAAAACTCACCAGTGTTATTTATTTTTTAAAGAAAGTTGTGAAATAGTAGCATTGCAACATCTCCATGGAGACAACAGACAACGTTTGCAATGGGGATAATTGATTAGGTCTCTGCTACCCCAAAGACAGTTGTACAGATTGTCCCAACTCAGACCAGTAGCTACGGCACAGATCTGGAGCTGGCAGCTCCTTGTTGATATGAGTTGGCCACAAATCCTGATGTACTGCCAGGTACTTGCATGCACGGAGCTCTGTTCCCAAACAGTAAAGCAGAGACCTGTAAAACAATTTCCGAAAATACCCAAGACTGATGGTTTTTCCAAACACCTGACAAACTCATTCTCACTCTGCACCGAATTTTACATGACAACACACTATGGTTATACTCAATGTGCTGTCAAACTGAAACCCTGTGACACGACATCCTTGTGGGAGCCTGACTAGAGGGCACTCCAGAGTTATTGTGTGACTTTTACATTGCTACAAAGTGGAAAAGACAGTGTTTTGAATCCTGAGTATGGGTGGACATGCAAGCAGTTGCTGTTAAAGTGGTACCTTACCACTATGGAGAGTAATGAGGCTTTCTGCATATTTTTTGTAAGTGTATACCCTGGTATTAACATTGCAATATTTGCATGCAGATAACAAATTTTGCAGTGCAATCAGTGATAATAAAAAACACATTCAAACTTTAGAGAAGAAATTAATTATTTTGAAAGTGGAATTGTGAGTTCATAGAGTGTGTACTGTTGTAAGAATAGTTTACCAACTTTTTTTCCATGACTTTGCCTTTCCCTCCCCTGTAGCAAACTGAATACTGCAGTCCTTGAATCAAATCTGTCCTGAAAAATACGGCTCTGTTTCCGTCCAGAAACAGCAGAGCAGATCCGGATCAAAGCACATTTGAACAAGGAGGCTGAAGAGACACTAGATGAGCAAAGCTGAATCAGGGGTGTAGGAACTGCCAGGGCTTAATTATTCAATAGCCGCAAGAGGTGCTGTTGTATTTTTTTTAAGCAGTCAAGGAACTGTAAAATTACAGAAGTAGTGAAATCTCCGGCTGCAGCATTCTCTTCCTCTGAAATCGGACTCCTACATCCTTGACTGCATAATGCACAGTAATTGTAATGCACAATTCCCATCACTTTCAGAGACAAATTTGTCAGGACCATATGTAAAATTCTGACTTTGCTTGTTAGCATGACAACAGAGCTCTCACTGTGCTTCTCCCAATAACAGAGATCAAATTTTTAAGGCATATCTCCTTTTCGTCACTGCTGGTTGGAATGCCATTATATCTAACTATTTAATTAAAATTCTTGCATCTGTTTAAATCTTCACAATTCAAAATGTCACAAGCGCACAGCATAGGTTATGTTATCGGCCACAGTTGCTTGACTGGGTTCAATCATCATTCACAGAACAAAGAAAGACATTATGCTAACAGATTGATTCTGATTGTTTCCAACGTGACGTCTATGTGCAGAAACTACCAACGAGAAATCACTGCATGAGAGGTCTCCACAGAAGCTGTGAGGTTTTATCTAACAGGAATAAAGAATGGGTTGGGTATCTTTTCTCTGTAGCTGTCAGCTGCGGCTCAGTGAATACCCTTTTGAAGCACTGTATCGGATGCAAAATTCTTTCATGCATCTTGAAAATAATACGAAATTTGCTAGAAAAGAAAGATTGAGAGGTGGCGAGGAGGTTATGAAAGATTTTCCAAGACGATTTCCTAAAATTGGATCAGATAGAGCCACAGTTGTGTGCAAAACATAACTGAATTTTCAGTCACCAAGCATGCTCAAGGACTCAAAGCGCATTGCATAAAGTCAGTGATTACTCTCTGGTGCCGTCGTGTGTCCCATGTACAAATGGAAGGAGGAGCCAATGTACGTACAAACATTGCCACCCAACGACGCACCACTTCAGTGGTTTTGGATCACACCTGGCATGGGTCATTGGCATGGATGCTGGTTTTCATCGTGTTCACAGGACCTGTATCAATGTTACTTCGAGAATTCCTACCCAGACAGGTCAGAGCCCATGGAATCCAGTGGTGGGAACACATACTAGTTAGATTCCCTTTAAACAATCTGCTTGCAAGTAAGTATGGTCTTCAGCTCATGACCCTCTCTGGAATCTCCACCAGACCACTATCAATCTAGCAGCCCAACATCCACCGATTTACTATTGGCCACGCCAACACCCTACCCCTCTCTACCTCAAAATCTATTGCTGGGATGCTTCTCCCTCAATGGCTTATCCCCCAAGTCTCTATACCAATCTCCTATGATAACCTGGCGGCCCTTATTCTCCAGTTGATCCCATTTAGTGCCAATCTCCAATTAGATTCTACCTGACTGTCTCTCCAAACCTTGGGCCTCTCCACCCTGCAGGCACCTCTTCCAGACTTACCAAAACACTATGATGCTGGAGGAACTCAGCAGACCAGGCAGCACCCGTGGAGAAAAGCAGGCGGTCAACGTTTCGGGTCAGGACCCTTCTTCAGGACTGGAATCCAGTGCTGCGAACACATATTAGTTAGATTCCCTTCAAGCAATATGGTTGCAAGTAAATATGGTCTTCTCTCAGGACCCTATACTGAAGAAGGGTCCTGACCCGAAACGTTGACCCCCTGCTTTTCTCCACGGATGCTGCCTTGTCTGCTCAGTTCCTCCAGCATCATCGTGTTTTTCATCTGGCATCTGCAGTCCTTTATTTCTCTTCCAGACTTACCATATTTCCTTTGTGTGTTCTGCCCCCTTACTGTGCTTTAACCAGTGCTATATCTGGGCAAGTGTCTTCACTTGTGAGGAAGAGGACAGCAAAAGGCCTTCACGACAAAACAGTCAGCTGGAAATGAAACAGGGGATTCAGAAGCTTTTCCATCCAGACAGTAGGGAGAATGGGCTCATCCTTACCATAACCAGTTGTTGAGGCAAAGGTTTTAGACAGAGGTCAGACAGAAATACAGGGAAGTGGGGGATAACGAGTTATGTTTATAAAGTTAGACGAGGAAGAATAGGAGGTGTGTTGTGTGGTGCCAGTGCTGACTTGCTGCACCACTTGAGGCAAATGAGTTGACCCTCCTTCTTAGGCAGCATTTTTAAGTCAGAATTAGGTTTATGATCACTGACTTATGTCATGAAATTTGTTGTCTTGTGGCAGCAGTACAGTGCAAGACATAAAGACATAAAAATTACTATAAGTTACAAAAATAAATAAATGGTGCAAAAGAGGAATAACAAGGTAGTGTTCATAGGTTCATGGACTGTTCAGAAATCTGACTGCGGAGGGAAGAAGCTGTTCCTGAAATACTGAGTGTGGGTCTTCAGGCTCTTTTACTTCCTCCCCGATGGTAGTAACGTGAAGAGGGCATGTCCTAGATGGTGAGTGCCCTTAATGATGGATGCCACCTTCTTGAGACGCCGCCTCTTGGAGATGTCGTCGACGGCGGGGAGGGTCGTATCTGTGATGGAGCTGGCTGAGCCTACAACCCTCTGCAGCCTCTTTCAACCCTGCATATCGGAGCCTTCATACCAGATGGTGACGCAACCAGTCAGAATGCTCTCCACTGTACATCTGTAGAAATTTGCAAGAGTCCTTGGTGACACACCAAATCTCCTAATGAAGTAGAGCCGCTGGCATGTCTTCTTCGTACTGGAAAGGATTGGCAAATGGGAGTTACTTTCCCCATTGAATACACTTGGCTCAGTGGAAGATTGAAGTTCCATCTTTCAAGATCAAATAAAATGATTCAGGAATTGAAATAATAATAAGCCACATCATATACAACATGGAAACAGGCCCTTTGGCCCACCAAGTCAGCGCCAATCATCAATCACTCCTCTACACTAATCCTACATTAATCCCATTACTTATTTTTATTTTCCCCACATTCTCATCAGCTCCCACCAGATTCTACCACTCACCTACAAAACCAGAGGCAATTTACAGTTGCCGATTAACCTACCAACCTGCATGTCTTTGGGCTGTGGGAGGAAACCAGGGCACTCAGAGAAAACACACACAGTCACAAGGTGGAAACTGCACACAGACAGCACCCAAGGTGAGGATTGAACCCGGTCTCTGGCGCTCTGAGGCAGCAACTGTACTATCTGCATTACTGTGCTGCCCAAGATGTCCTTGTGGATTCAACAGGTTCATTTACCAAGTGGTGTTAATTTTGGCTGGGTGAAGTTAGCTGATCTCATGTAGGATGTCGATGATGAAAAAAATTGGCTTTAATTCCATCAGTCGTGGATGGAAAGAAGTATTTCACCCAAGGTTCCGCTGTGGATCAATTAAGCAATCCTCCCTGAAATCTTCATATGGTACACATGCTAGGGCACTTGAAGAAAATGGATTTAAGTTTATACAAAGCCAGCTGTCAAGAAAACCATGCCGAGCATTAAAATTGTTCTAATCAGATTTTACTACACTGCAAGATAGATGTAATATTCATGTTAACTTTAATAAAACATTCTGATGCAGAAATGTCACGATTCTTTCAGCTGCAAAAGACAGACAATTCTTTTGTCATGCAAATGTAAAAAAGTAAAATTGCCTGTGGAAATTCATATTGAAGAGGCCGGAAGGCTCTCAGTTAGAATAAAACCAGCCACAGGCAAACTTGAGGATGCTCTGTCCTAAAAGCAAATTCCATCCTCACTTGAGTGAAGCCATTGTCTGCTTGACCTTGGCATATTTTACATTACAGAGGCTGTGCCTCTGAAATTATCGGTGGAGCTGCCCTGTGGGTAGGACTGTTATAAAATATTAGCTTGAATTTGTCTGGCACTACTGCACTCTGAAAAATATGAGGATAAACGAAATTGAATGGAATTCTTATTCTACAGTTCCTTCTTGCCTTTTCTCAATACCTGCATGTAAAATGTGATGTAGGGTCAAAGCTTCAGACTAAACTTATGGTGTTTAACGTTATCCTTCTTGCTGCAAGTGTTCCTCCAGCGTTGTTAACTTACTCTGTTTACCTTATTCCGGGGACTTTGGTTGGGGAGTGTTGGGGCTTGAAATGTAAACTTCTCAAGTGGCATAAATTCAGTCAGGCGACTGAGCTGCTTCAGAATCTACCAAGCTTGACACAGCCCAGAAGGGGGAAGGAGTGGAGGGAACAGAGAACTGTAAAGTTGCCCGCTTATGAATTCAGTCACTGGTGACATTGCCAACTTCTGGAAACTTTAACGTGCAAGAGTGGTGCATTGTGCTGGGTGTTCTGAGTATATATAGTGATATTGTGACATCCAAGGCAGATCATAACACCCATTAATGTGCAATGCTGATAGCACTGACAAATTGGAACCCCTGTGCATTATTTTCTGCCATGACTTTATAATGAATAGCTTATCATCTGAGGACAGTAGTTTCCTTCGCCAGCATGCACCAAAGCAATCCCAGTAATCTGTTGGGTGACAGATTGCCGGACTGCTGTGACATCTTCCAAGCTCTGGGACACACAAGAATCTACAGCCATTATGCACCAGTCTGAATTTTCATGGCCACATCGTGAGCTGGCAGAGCAGACTTGTTAACTTCCACTGTGGCACCAAATGCTGGCTGCTTTCTGCTTGTGCTGCAATTGAACTCTCCAAGACAGTGTATGGAGGCTTTCTGATTGGCCAGCGCACCAATCATTTCATCATGTAGACCCATCAGTCTTCCAGTGGACGAATCATATCATCAGGCAGTTCCATCAAAATTCCAATGCACCAATCATCTCATCATACAGACTCCTCAGTCTTTCAACGCACCAATCATTTCATCATGTAGACCCATCAGTGTTCCAATGCACCAATCATCTCATCATGCAGACTTTTCAACCTTCCAATGCACCAATCATCTCATCATGCAGACTCCTCAGTCTTTCAACACACCAATCATCTCATCATCAGACCCATCAACCTCTGATGAATAAAAAACAAAATACTGCTAATGCTGGAAATCTGAAATACAAACAGAAACTTCTGGGAATGTTCAGCACCTGATGCTGTATCTGTGGATCAAAAATTGGTGTTAGTTTGGGCCATCAAAACTGGGGAGGCTTTCAAAATGCTAACCATTCCCACTGCCCTGACTTGTGGTCAGTCACGCTCTATGGCTTGCTGCAGATCTTATCCCTAAGGCAATCCCTAAATTATAGTAAATGGCCAGTGGGTGGGGTTGTGAAATCAAGTGATGTCTTTGCTTGAGCTCGACTTTCTTCTTGATCTCTGCCACTGCCTAACCAGCCTGCAGTTATTGTCTATTGGAAAGGAGAAAGGCAAAACGAAGTGGAGGAAGGGAGTAAAGTAAGAAGGATATGTGTGCGCCTTCTGAGGATTGCAAATCAGAAGTAGTTATGGGATGAGGAGGGCTGCGATATGAGAGTGGAAGATCAAATATAAGATGCAGTCACCTCCTGTGGTTTCCATCTTGCTGCTAGACATGGCTTCAGCAACAGTTGCTTTATTGATTGTAAGTACCTTCTTCTTCATATGGGTAAGCTCCTACAGCCAAGCCTCATCCCTGATGGTTATCCTTCCATTATGTGCCACCTTATCCTGCAAGGGAGAGGGAAGTGTGGCAGTGAGTGTTATGTACTCTGTTTGGGTGATATATCTGTCCTCATTAAATAGCTGGCAGTGTGTATTGGCCAAGAGCCGTCAGGATGAGGTTTTTGCATGTCCTGAGTGTGCGAGGTTGATATGAAGTGTACAGTATTGTGAATGAGTTCTGAATGATAGTGATTATTGGAAAATGTAGCATTATTGAGCAGTGCCTGAGGCTAGATGAGCAGTTGGTGGGATGTGGTGTTTGAAGATGGGATCACCAAATAACAACCAGTGTGTGTGAATATATTGACCTAGCGGAATTATAATGTGGTCCAGGGGCTTGTATCCTAAGAACTGACCTTCAAAGCCAGCTCTAATGTGCTTTGGGTGTACTTCTGGAAGGCATTCTGAACCCTCAGCACATATCTCTCCCCTTCTCAAATAATTCCAGTGCAATATCGGAAGAACGTAGGTCCACGTTCCCCAGACATACAACAAACCTGACTGAATGTCTCCCAGGTCAGTGACAGTTCCACAACACCTGCCAGCAATGCTCCACCCACAACACACTCCCCTCTCAGTGGCTGACTCCATGTGCTGTGGACCATTCGCAAAATTGTTTCCCAGGTGAGCTGATAAACCACTGAATATTGTGATTGGCACCACCGGCTTCAGTAAGAGGAAGCAGCACAGACAAGGTACGCTGCTCATGTTGGAGGCAATAGGCAAGGGCTAATCATGGATTGTGAACCCAGTGCTCATCTCAAGGATGATCCACATCTTGAGGGCACTTATGCAATGCACTGTTCTTACGGCCAATAGTGAAACCTGGTAGGTGGCCAACTGCTGATAAATACTCTGTAGCCCACTACCCCATGACAGATTGGATGACAATATATCATGTCCATAAAAATACACAGCATTCCGACTAAACCTGTCAGTGAAGGTTTAAGCTCAAGCTGTTTAATCACAGTCAGTGGAATTTAATTGGATCATCGAGCAAATACCTCTTCTGCCATTGCTGCTTGGATGGCCACTTAGACTATTAATAGGATCCCCATAGACTCGTTGTGCGCTGTGAAGACACTGTAAGGAGCAACGTTCAACAGACGTTTTCTGGTTGAATATGCTGTGATAATATTGTCATCAGCTGTTGAATTTGTTTTCATATAACATAAAGCACAGAAATAAGCCCTTCAGCCCATTTACTAATCCTATTTTTTTTATTCTCCCCATAATCTTATCAGTTCCCACTAGATTCTACCACTTACCTACACACCAGGAGAGAATTACAGTGGCTAATTAACCTACCAACCTGCACGTATTTAGGATGTAGGAGGAAACCTACTCAGTCACAGGGAGAACGTGCAAACTCCCCACAGACAGCACCTGCGGTCAGGATTGCACCCAGGTCACTGGGGCTGGAAGGCAACAACTCTACTCCCTGTACCTTTGCGCTGCCCTAAATTATTATAAATTAAAATTTAAAAATGCTGATGCTGGAAATCAGAAATAAAAATGGAAATAGCTGAAAACACTTCAAGAGTACTTCAGTGATTGTAAAAAGCTTTGGGAATCCTGGAGTCACGAAAGGTACTGTTTAGGTGTAACGCTGCCTCTTCTTTCCAAGGGCCAGTATTTCCACAGACATGTGCATCCTTCTTCAGGTGAATGTTTTCCCTGCAGGACTTGCAGAGGGGCAGCAAAGGGCAACAACGCCCAGAGATGGATTTCTCTCTCAAATCTTTTCTCAGGACATTCAAATTTATCAAAGGAGCTGCTGGTCTTTTTTTTACAGCTTTGGTATTAAAAAGACCAGCTGCAGCATACGGTTCCTTAATGTCAGGGTTCAGTAATAGCTGAGACAGAAATACCTTGTACACTCCTATTAACTGCATGACCCTTAACAAAGGCATTCATTATCTTCAAAAATACAAAGTAGCATTATTGACTGCAACTTCACTGCTCCTGTGTGAAAATCCCCTACAAGGCAAACCTCAGTGCAAATTCACCATGTGTCACATTTTCAATTGGATTACAGCAAATTGCAAAATGTGCTTGTGCCCAAGAGAAAATTGAGCCCAGTGTGTGACCCACATATATTCTGGATTCACTCAGGGAACCGTATAATTAAGAGAGCTAAGACAGCAAGCCAGAATTAAAGACACATGATAAGATCCAGCAAGAACAAAGACACGTATGTCAACTATATGCCGGATAGATGACGGCCACAGGTAATTATGTTTGGTCCTGCTGAGTGAGCGCGTGGCCACTGCAGGTCCATGATAATGTGGTTAGACTTCAACAAGGTACGGATCGGGAGACTGGCAACAGGGACCCAGGGATATGACAATAAGATTAGCTCTTTCAGAACATGCACTGCATAGAATTGCAATGTAGTTGATCTTCTCAGAAATGATCACAAGCAAAAAGAATTCAGAAAAGATCTGAATCTAATAACAAGGCTTTCTAAAGCTGCATTGGTACAGCTATAGAAACAAAAAAGGATAATGTGGCGTTTTGTTTCTTAGCTCTAAGGACAGAATCAGAAGGGAAGGATATAATATTGTACATGGTGTTTGAGCACAGCTATAATCTGCAAACACCTTCCTGTTGACAGGCTTGGGGATCATTGTTACCTCGATAAACAAGATCAAGGGTAAAACCCTTCATTAACTTGGAGACCTTATATTGGTTTCTTTCATCCACCATTGAATGGAGTCCTTCAGATGTCTGGAATTTTTGGATTCACTTGCTCCCACGAAAACAAAAGCAAAAATACTGCAGTTCATAGGAAGCAGTGAGGCACTCGGTAGGGAGGGTGGCAGCCATGGCGATGAGTATGTTGCTGGGACTCTAGGGACTGAGTTACGGACTGAGGCTGAGCAGGTTGGGACAGAGGTGCTTAAAATTATGAGGGGCATAGATGGTGTGAATGCACACAGTCTGTCTCCCAGGGTTCGGGAATCAAGAACTAGAGGGCATAGGTTTAAGGGGAGATATTTAATAGGAACCTGAGAAGCAACTTTTTTCACCCAGAGAGTGGTCAGTATATGGAATAAGCTGTCAGAGGAAATGGTTGAGGCAGGTACATTAACAACATTTAAAAGGTACTTGGAGAGGTACATGGATAGGAAAGGTTTGGAGGGACATGGAACAAATGTGGGCAAATGGGACTAGCTTAGATGGGAATCGTGGTTGGTATGGACCTGTTGGGCCGAAGGGCCTGTTTTCCTGCTGTATAACTCTATGACTGAAACAAAGTCAGGGTGGGAGAGGTATAGAGCAGTTGTGATGGTGAGATGGGGGTTGGGGAGAATGGGTGACAAGAAGCCTGAATTCCCCGAATAATGAGGCCTTGTTCTCATTTTGTTCAATGAGTGCAGGGAGAAGGGAGGGTGCGAATATCAGTAAGGATGGAAGAGGTACAGGGCAAAGGCTTGGAAATGCAGTTTAGTGAGGGTGAGTTGGCCAATTGCAGTAGGCATGCTGGAAGGGGTGAAGAAACTCCTGTTTTTTATTGGCTCACAAATAGTCCAATGAAAAACATCTACCAGTTGCATCCCTTTGATCCCTTTACATTACCTCTCCATCTCCATTTCAGTGCAGCATTTACCCAGTCCTGGCAAACTCAATAATCCAAATGAGGGCAGAGATCGTAGGTGGCATGTCTTGGAGAGATGGGTGTGGGAAGTCTCAATGACTGGTGAAGGGAGATCAGTAATTCTGAAGATGGTTAATGGTCCGTGAATGGAGGGGAGAGAGGGGTGCTGGGCTCAGTGAAAGGGGAGGGGTGATGGTGATTTAGAGGGGTGTTTCTCATTGGGGTATGGTGACTAGAAGACTCAGTGAACTCACAAGGGGTGATTGGTGAACTGGGGAAGTTTGTGATCAGAGAAACAACTGGTAACAAAAGGAGGAGGACATCAATGACCACAGGGGGTTAGGTGGGGTGGTGATCACAGGGCAAGGTTGCGATCATGAGGAGAGTTAGCTTGAGATCAGTATTTGTGGGGATTGCTGCTGCTTACAAGGTGTAAAGTGATACTGGTGCTCAATGAGTGGCCTGATAGGATCATTTGTCCTATTCCCCCTATATCTTAGCTTCAAATTAAAACTAACTTTATTCACTCATTTCCAGTTCTGACAAAAGGTCTTCAACTCTGTTTCTCTTTCCAGGGATGGTCAAAGTCCAGTCTGTTTTCATATGCACAAGTACATGTATACACAGGTGCAATGAAAAACTTACTTGCAGCAACATCACAGGCACATAGCATTAGTGACACAACATTCACAAGAAAAACATAAATTTAATATAAATTATACACAACTTTTACAAAAAAGAACAAATTAGAACAGAAAAAACAAAGTCCATTGTAGTGCAAAGTGGTCATAGTGTTGCTATACTGAGGTAGTAATTGGGGTTGTGCAGGATGGTTCAAGAACTGAATGGTTGAAGGGAAGTAGCTGTTCTTGAACCTGGTGGTGTGGGACTTCAGGCTTCTGTACCTCCTGCCCAATGGTAGTTTTAAGAAGATGGCAAGGCCCCGGATGTAGTGTAGTGGTTAGCGTAAGTATTACAGCACCAGCGATCCGGGTTCAATTCCGGCTGCTGTCTGTAAGGAGTTTGTACGTTCTCCCCGTGTCTGCGTGGGTTTCCTCCGGGTGCTCCAGTTTCCTCCCACATTCCAAAGACGTATGGGTTAGGAAGTTGTGGGCATGCTGTGTTGACGACGGAAGTGTGGCGACACTTGCGGGCTGACCCCAGAACACTCAACGCAAAAGATGTATTTCACTGTGTGTTTCCATGTACATGTGACTAATAAAGATATCGTAACTTATCCTACTGGCTCAGATTTTTGCCCTCTCCATTAGCAAACCATGACCTGTTATTTTTAACACATCACACTTCTTTGGCAACCTTTAACTGTCCAATAATAGCCATCCCCACTACAATCCTGGCCTCAATCTATCCTGGATATTCCCATTATCCTACCCATCCCTTCCCCCTACTTTCTCAGCAACTTAAAACTAACTACTTTCTCTCTTTCTCAGTTCTGACGAAGGGTCTTCAACCTGAAACATTAACTCTGTTTCTCTTTCCCCAGATGCTGTTCAACCTGCCATTTTTGTCTCAGCTTTGGTGGATTGCTACCCATTGCTATTTGTGGGAGTCTTCAGAATGCAAATTGGTTGTTGTCTTTCCCACACTGCAACTTCAAAATGAAGGTACTTCATTGTGTGTAAGTGTGGTTGTAAGTGGTGCTGTTTGGAGCAAAAAGCTGTTTGCTTTAGCTGCTGAATTTTCTCCAGGCCCAATAGAACCAGGTCAGCCAGGGTTAAAACTCACTAAAATAATCAGCTCAACTCCTGGGAGTATCTTGATCGTCCTTCATCCCATTCGTTGTCTCGCTGCTTCTTGCTTGCACTGAAAGAGAGTGTGTATGAGCGGGCGTTTGGGCTTGAGGTTTCTAAAACTTTAATTCCCCCTATAACACAATCCCACCGTTATATAATGGTCAAAATTTGCCCAGCAGCTTTCTCTCTAGCTGCTGCTTGACATTCCCAGTGTTTCCAACTTTTTTCTTTTCTCATCCCCTTCTCTCAACCTCTTACTCCTTGAGATGTACTTCTCCAACTAACTCTCTAACCAAGCTTTTAATTACCTGCCCTAATACCTCAAGCAGCTCACTGTCAAATAACACTCCTATGACATACCATGGCACATCTAATTACATCACCAGTGCTATACAAATACGAGCCTTCTGCGTTATAGTTTGCTTTCACAGAACAGTAAGGTGGTAACAACATGACACAGACTTAAGTAACATGTTCTGTATTATGCATGCTCCGCTCATCATTGACAAGATCTAGATTATTTTTGCTTTAAGTCATTTCATTCCCCAATCTCACCTGTATTCAAAGCCCCAATTTAAAGTTTAGTGTGCAAACTGCAGGCTGACTCTTCAGTGCTTTAGAGAGGGAGTGATGAAGTGCCAGAGGCACCACCTTTCCAGTGATCTTTTAAGCCCATCAATTGTTTTGTTCTGACATTGATTGTGTGCTCTTCCCCCGCTCTAGTTTTTGGAGTAGTCCTTCATGTTGTCCCCTGCCCCCAATCTACACTTGATTGAAGCTCTGAAACATTTTTAATGCTCTTTCCACAGCCCTTGTACAATCTCTCTGACATGGACTTCACCCTGCTGATTTAACTTGGTTTCTCTCAGGGCCTCAAAGCTAATCATGCAAAACTCCAAGGTATCAATTCCTGATATGCCCAATATCCAAACCTAAAAAACCTGTGGCTTTCCACAGATGGCATTGCCTGATTAGTGTCCTGGAATTTTGCATGATTACCTTTAAGAATCACAACCAGGTATAAAGAGCTGAGAAGATAGGCCATCTGGAAATACCATCTGTGAAAAGCAATGGCCCTGTAGAGTGCATGGTTTCATCAGCCGAAACCTCCTCCCCATACTGTGCCAGCTTGCTCTATTTTTGCAAAAGTTAAAGCAAACAGCACTAATGGATGTTGCTGGGAGCCTATTTCAAAGTCCTTTACTCCCTGAAAGGGAAAAAAAAGTTCCCATTTGTGAAACCTTCAGCATTTCTTCAAGATTACTAAATTTATCTGCTTACGCCTACATTATGCATGCCCCTCTTGTCATTGTTAAGACCTGGATTATGTTTGCTTTAAATCCTTTTATTCTCCAATCAAAGCAAGTTTAATTTTGTGATATAAACAGAAAACGTTAGAAAGGCTCAGCGGGTCAGGTATCTGTGAAGAGAGAAAGGAAATTAAAACTTCACGCCTGTGACCTTATATCAAAACTGGGAGATGTTAGAAATGTACCAGGTTATAAGTACAAAGAAAGGAGAGACGAGAGGAAAGAACAAAATCAAGTCTGTGATAGGATAGAAGACGGATTTCAATCATTCCAGCGATTTTTACTTCACGCTCTGCTATATTAAGTTTCCAGTTTACATTTTTGCAATAAAAGTACAGTCCCTCTATCTTCAATAGAATTGACTTCTCAAACTCAAAAAAGGCTTCCTTCTCAAACAGGGCCTCAACCAATCCCCATCCTCCACACTCCCCTGCTTAGCTGGACCTTTCCTGATACTGAATCAGTTCTTCATTGACTCATTCTACTCACTTAAATAAAAGGTGTCAATGGGGGTTTTAGCTCTGCTTTCCCTGTGGTTGGGTGCAAGGAACATTCTTTTCTTCCCTCCATTATCTCTTTATTTGGCACGTTGATGACTGTGTTCATGTTGCTTCGTGATCCAGAAACTTTCATCAACTTTGCTTCAACTTTCCAACTCTCCTTTATTTTCAAAGGCTCTGTATCCAACTCTTTCCTCCTGTTTCTGTACCACATTCCAGGCCAAGGGTATAAGCCAGTGTCTACTGTATTCCATTGTTCACCACACCTAACATGATCACATTTCCTCCCACCTGCTTCCAATAAGGACTGTATTCCTTTCTTCCAATTTCTCCACAACACCTGCTCTGGGACTGCTACCTTTCAGACCAGTGCTTCCAATGCAACTTCTTCAACCTCAGTTACCAGTGCCCTCAGCAGAATCCGCCCAAGTTCCCACATTCTGCCTTCGTCATTCACCTCACTCCCTCAGCTCTGATGGTTGCCTTGTCTTCATCTTCCAGCTCATTGTTCTCCACATTGATCGAGATAGGCTCTGCCATTTTTACCACTCTTATGATTCCACCATCAAGACATCACAGGATCATATAAATTTATAAGTCTGCAGTTTAAAGCTCTTCATTTACATACTCACATACCGCTTAAATGCAAAAGGGTTTCTGCCTCGACCATCCTTTCAGGCAATGAGTTCCGGATCCACAGCACCCAAGGGGTGAAAAACTACCCCTTCATTCCTTCTGCCATTACTTTATGGCCTTGGTTTTTGACCCCTCTATTTAAGGAAATAGGTCCTTCCTAAACGGTTTACCTAAATTCCTCCAAATTGAGTGACACCTCAGCCCCCCAAGTTCCAAGAAGAAACCTAATCGTTCCTTCTACCTGAAAGTTTCCTGCCCTGTCAAATCCTTGTAAACCTCTTGTGCACAGTCTGCACTGCAATCACGCCATTCCCGCAATATCTGACCAGAACTGTACGCAGTATACATGCTCCTGCACTTTCCTCTTGCATTTGACGTCCCAAAATGCATTGCCTCACACTTGTCCAGATTAAACTCCATCTGTCTTTCTCTGCCCAAATTTATAACTGATCTTTACTCTGCTGTATCCTTTGACAACTATTCCCGTTATCCTCAACTCCACCAATTTCCATGCTACCTGCAAACTTACTTATCAGACTAACTACATTATCATTATACGTATTACAAGCAACAGAAGTCCCAGCACTGAGCTTTGCAGAACACCACTGGTCACAGACCTCCATTCAGAAAAACACCACTAAACCACTGTCTTTTATGGCTAAGCCAATTTTGGATCCAATTTACCAATTCATTGTGGATACCATGTGATATAATCTTCTTGACCAGTCCACCATGATGGATCTTGTCAAATCCTTCACTAAAGTTCATGTAGACAACATCCACTGCCCTATCTTCATCAACATTCATTGTCACATCCTCAAGGAACTCAATTAAATTTATGAAATAGGACCTTCCATGCACAAAGCCATGCATGCTATCCCTAATAAGTCCATGCTTTTCCAAATGTGAGTAAATCCTGTCCCTAAGAATCTTCTTCAATAATTTCCCTATCATTGATGTAAGGCTTACTGGCCTATAACTTCCTGGTTTATTCTTTTTGCCCTTCTTAAACAGAGGGACAACATTGGCTATTTTTCAGTCTTCTGACACCTCATGGCTAAAAAGGATACAAAGATCTTTGTCAAGGCCCCAGCAATCTCCTCTTATGCTTCCTCAGTATCCTGGGATATATCCCCTCAGGCTCTGAGGGTTTATCCACCTTAATGTTTTTCAAGGCACCTAACACCTCCTCCTTCTTAATATTGACATGCCTTAGAACGGCAACATACCCCTCCCTTATCTCACCATCATCCATATCCTCTTGGTGAGTACTGACGCAAAGTACTAATTTAGGACTTCACCCACTTCCTCTAGTTCCACGCCTAACTTCCTTCCTTTGTCCTTGAGTGGACTTAACCTTTACCTAACTGTCCTCTTGCTCCTAATATACATATAAAATGTCATGGGATTTTCCTTAATCCTAATTGCCAAGGCCATTTTATGGCCCCTTTTAACCTTCTAATTTTTTGTTTGAGTTGTTGCCCGCTTCCTTTATATTCCTCAAAGGGCCTTGTCTGATTTCATCTTCCTAAACCTTACATATGCTTTCTCTTTCTTTCTGACTAAACTTACAATATCCCTTGTCATCCAAGGTTTCTGAACCTTGTCATCTTTATCTTTCACATTCACAGGAACATACTGGTCCTGAACTCCAATCAACTGGACTTCCAAAGACGTCCACATGTCAGATGTGGATTTACTTTCAAACAGCTGCTCCCAATCTACTTTCTTCTACATAGTTGCTCCTCTAGCTCCCACTGGTTATTGGGCGGTGTATAGTATAACTCCATCATAGTGATTGCACCTTTCTTACTCCTGAGTTCTACCATATGGCCTCCCTGAATGCGCCTTCCATGATCTCCTCTCTTAGTGCAGCCATAACCTCCTCCTTATTCTGTAAAAGAACTCTCCCCAGCTCTTTTCTCTCTCTCTCTGTCGTCTGAAACATCCATAACCTGGAATGTTGAGCTGCCATTCCTGCCCTCCTCTAAACCAAGCTTCTGTAGTGGCTGCAATATCATGGTCCCAGATCCAGGCTCTAAACTCATTTGCCGTTATACTGCTTGCATTAAAATAAATGCACTTCAGACCATCATTTCTGCCATGTTCATTATCCTGGCCCTGCCAGTTTTTTTTCTATCAGGCTTACTTGACTTAACTTCTACCTTCTACTCAATTACTCCACCTGCTAACCTACTGCTCCAGTTCCCATCCCTCTTCCACACAAGTCTAAACCCACCCGAGTAGCACGAGCAAACCTCCCAGTAAGGATATTGGTGCCCCTCCAGTTTAGATGCAACCCATTCTTCTCGTACAGATCCCACCTGCTCTGGGAAAGGATCCAGGTATCTGAAGCCCTCCATCCTGCACCAGCTCCCTAGCCATGCATCCAATTGTACTACCTTCCTATGTACGACCTCATTAGCATGTGGCACAGGGAGTAATCCCAAAATTACAACCCTGGGGATCCTCCTCTTCAACCTTCTACCTAACTCCCTAAATGCTCTATGCAGGACCTCATCTCTCTCCCTGCTATGTTGTTGGTACCAATATGGACCACAACTGGCTGCTCACCCTCCCCTTTCAAAATGTCCTGTACTTGCTCAGAAGCATCTTTGACCCTTGCGCTAGGGAGGCAACACACCATCCTGGAGGCTGGCAGCCACAGAAATACCTATCTATGCCCCTGAATAGAGAGTCATCTATCACTACCACTCACTCACCTGGACTTTGACCTTCCTTGCAGTCCAACAGCACCATTTGTGCTGCCACAGATCTGGCTGCTACTGTTTGCATTCCGCTGAGAGGCTATCCCACCAACAGTATCTAAAACAGTATACATTTTAGAGAGGGGAATAGCCACAGGGAACTCCTGCACTACCTGCCTGCCCCTCCTGGTGGTCACCCATCTATCTGAACCTGCAGTATGATCACCTCCCTGAAACTCCTGGCTTTGATCCTTTATGCCTCCTGTGTGCTCCTCAGTGGAACCAACTGCCACTCCAACCGATCCATGCGGTCTGAGTGGAGCTGCAACTGGACACACTTCCTGCAACCTCAGTCGGCAAGGACACTTGACATCTTCCCTAATCTCCCACATTTCACAGGAGGGGCACACTACGCCACTATCCGCCATTTCTATCCCTCAACTTACTAATAATGGCAGGGTACATTGTAATTCAAGTTATTAAATAAAATCTGAAATGTAAAACAAAATGCATTCTTAGCAATGGTAACTATGAAACTGCAGGGTTTTGTAACTCATCTGGCTCACTCATATCTTTCAGGGAATGAGATTTGCCATCCTTACTCAGAATGGCCTACATGTGACTCCAGACCCACCCACGTTGTTGGCCCTCAATTAGGGATGGACGACAAATGCTGGCACTTCCAGTGATGTCCACATCGGAAAATTAAAAGAAAAATGACACCGCAAAGCTTCTGGTTTCCCATCACTTTTATTCTCTGCCCTACTCCCACTGTGAGCGCTTTGTCCACAGAATCCTCTGTTTTTCCGATGAAGCATCGTGGTAGCAATGCATCTGTTGATCAGGGACGTTACAGCCTTTCAGACTCGATAATGAAGCTGTGTGTATTACAGATTCCCAACATCTGGAGTAGTTCGCTATTAATTTTTTAAGACTCTCTTCATAAGTAATGGGATATCTGCTGGGAATTTTACCTACTTGGCTTAACACTATTTCCTCCAATGTAAGTACTTCTTGATTGAAGAACATTCCATTTGAGAATTTTTGCTATGAAGCCATTTACTTTTTGAGGTATGTGTCCTCTATCTATTTATTGCTATAACAAATGGCATTCCACTCTCACCCTCAGGAGTACAGGGCATCAAACTAATGCATCTCACCCAGCCTTCTTGATGTATGAAATTGTGCTGAACAAAACAGTTCTCGGGAACACATGCCTTTTGTCAATCGAGGAATACCTGGTAACAGATTGCAGAGATGGCTGAGTGGAAGTTCTGGCACAGAGCAGCAGCCTGGCAGAACAGTCCTCCTGGAAGTGAGGACAGATAGTCGAGTGGAGCTGCAAGCAGCAAAATCTATAAATCCACATTCCAATTTCTTTGCATTGGGATGAGGAGGTAGTGTTTGAAGCTGAAATTACTCCACAAAACACAAACCACATTGCCTTGTTGTTTGAAGTTCTTATTTATAATCTGGTCAACAACTGGACAAGAACTCCCCGCAAGGAGCACAACAAATCACCAAGCCCCTCAATGCCACCGGGGAGACCTTGAGCATACTGGAGATGCATCTTCACTGATTAAACATTCTAGGGCAGTGCTTCTTGAAAACTTGCCCATATTTTCACAGAAATACATCAATGACACATAAACAACATGGCAGTTTTGAAGAATAAGTCACACTAATGACAAACAAGAAGAAGATGCAGCTGAAGGAATCTTCCTTCTATTACCAGAAAAAATGCCGGTCTAATTTATAGTAAACTTATTCAGCACAAAAACAATCTGAAGTAGAATACAGTGGGGAATTCTTGACAAGGGAACGAATCTCTTATCCAAGGGAAGGTAAGTCCAAGAGTTCGGGTACCATTGGCAATCAAATCTCAAACTACACTCAAAATTGTGCTGATTTTCACAACATTCCCTTTCTCAAGTTTCCACCCAAAATTATTTACATCTCAACAAGTGTAGACACTGCCCTAAAGCAGAAAAAAACATGCAGCATGTAAAACAAAAATTGTGTTAAAATTATTCCTTGACATTTTTAGCAGTATTATCCTGGCATAGTTTGAATAATAAAACTGTGAATAAATTAACACAAAAATAAGCCTTCTAGCCAAAATGTTGAGTCTGCCACTTTGGTAATGCTATTTTAAAATAAGCAAAAATTATTTTAAAGTCTGTATCAAGCCATTGGTGCATTGGTGCACATTATTAGTTTTTAAGTAAATTAAAGAAAGATTCCTTTCAGTATCTTTGCAACTAAAAAAATAGTTTACTTTAAGAGCTTGACATTAAACCAAACTTTCAATACTGATTAATTCTATCTGGGGCCATAGTTAGTTTTGTGTCCAACTTCTTGGCAAGGTTCTTTTTTTCAGAAAAGAAGCAAAATATTATGCAAACTATTGGAGCAATGAAGTTGATATGATGTTGCTTGAAATGATCCTCTCCTTGGTACTTCAAGGCACTCTCCCTAAGGTTCGGCAATACATCATCCTCGCCAGGGTCAGCATAATATACAATGCAAGCAGGCCCAAGGAAGATATGCAGAAGAAGACTTTAAGGTATCTGGCATGATGCAGCCTCAGAGCAGAAATATATGCTAAATAATACGCAAGTGATGGATGTCAGCATATTACTTATGCTAATCCTCAAAAAAACATTATTGTTTTCACATTGCTTATCCATGTATCTACATACTCCAGAAGGTGCATGATGAAACTGTAATTTATGACTCGAGACACCCACCACTTATCAAAGCTTTTGCTATTGCTTGTTCTTTGTAAATGTTGTAGAATATTGTCAGAGCAAGACCTCACCAAGCTCACCTCAGAGAGTGTTGCATTCCTCACTAGTGCTGGTGTGCACCATCACAGAAGCATATAGCCCTGGGGATCAGATTTCACAGCGAACTATTTGAGAAGAGCCCAGCCCAACGCAGCACAGTCAGCGCTGCTGTAGTTCACTGCACTCCTTCAATTTACAGCATTCCATTACTTCCCTGCACATTGAACAAATCACCAGATCCACCTAGTTAGTCACAGTACACAAGTGAAAATAAGCAAGCAGGGTCTCTGAAGAAGAGGTAGCAACCTGCTGCCTGTTTGGAGAAATGGTCGCCATCAATAATTCCTCGTACATTGATGGAGAGAGCAGTATAGTGAAGTTGCACACCTGATTCATGACAGTGTTGCTATTCTGCTGGGAAAGAGCTGAAACTATTAGCATTGTTGACCAGAGCCCGTCTTTGATTTAATGTATCTGTTGGCAATATATTGTCTGCCTCCTGAAATGACCTCTAGACCAGTTGGGAATTAGGGGGAAGTAGCAGAAGTGGAGAGCAATGGTACCTATAAATTAGCACTTGCTATATTTTACAGCTGGTTCTTCATCCAAGGCAATGGCCACACAACTCTCTAAATATATTGGAGAAAATGTTACCTCCTGGCACATTCTTGGCTTCTGAATGAGATGATCAATTTATTTCAAATTTGTGACAGACTTTGAGCATCCTGCATCATCCACTGGGAATTAGATTGAGAATGCCTTGATGCCTTTTACATAGGACGGTGACAACTGAGAGGAAATGAGATCCATTCAAGTCTTACCTAGGAGTAGGGCCAAGCAAAAATCTTCGATATGAAGGAAAGATGTAATAGCAGTGATGTTAAGAATAAGAACTTAGTGAAGGAAGGAACACTAAATTAAAACATATTCTCCAGTATATTGCAGGTGAATAATTCTCCAAAGCAATTGGTGAAATGCCACCAACCATATAAATCTCATCAAACTCATATATAAGCCTTTAAATTTTTTTTATGGAATGGTTTTATGAAAATGCTTCAAGGACTTACACATTAGATATAAGAACAGAAAAAGGTAGAAATAGTAAGCAGATCACATCCCTTTCAAATGTCCCAAAGCACTCCACATGAATTCATTTAGGATATTATTCTGATGGAGATAGCAAATGGATCCCACCAACATTAATTAGTTGAATGACCAATCACTCTATTTTCCAGCATCTTCTGTTGACCTGGAGCATCTGAAGTATTTTGCTTTAGTAATCTGTTTTGATGTTGCTATTGACGGAGGAATGTTAGCCAAGGGAGATTCCACTGCACATCTCGGAGACCATCCCATAGCCTTTGGGACAACCTGAAATAGCTTGGTGTTACAGGTGACGGCAAGGCCACATTTAGAATATTGTATTCAGATTTGGTCACCCTGCCATAGAGAGATGTCATTAAGCTGGAAAGAGTGCAGAGGAGATTTACGAGGATGTTGCCTGGACTGGAGGGAATGAGTTTTGAAGAGAGGTTGAGCAGGTTGGGACTGTTTGCATTGGAGCATAGAAGAATGAGATCTTCTAGAGCAGTGGCTTTCAATCTTTTTCATGCTGTGGCCCCCCAGAACATGTCCTTGTTAGATGGCGGACCACCAAAGCCCACAAAATCAAACAATCCATAATTCATGCATACAACACTTAAATTACTGCACATAGGCCCTATTGAAATAGTGACTACTTCAGTCACCGATAATTACCAGCGGTGTCTTTCAGTGTTCATTTCAAGGTGAAGGTTGTGCCTGTTTTGCACTGCAGAGTTTGTCCATATGTGGTGGTATGTGCGACAAACATACGAGTATGTCATCCTCAATATTCATTCTTGATCTGTATGTGGTTTTCATAGCAGTGACTGCAGAAAATGCTATTTCGCACAAGTGGTTGCAAATGGTAACAGAACATTGACGGCTTTGCCGGACAGCAGTGGATACTCCTGGGAATATGCTATCCAGAATGACAACAGTGACATTCGGTTGAACTGCAAGCGCAAAGTCCTGTCAGATGACAGTTCAGCCAATTCTTCTTGTTCACGTCCAGTTAAATCAGTAAGCATGCATTCAAACAGATTTCGAATCCAATCAAAAATGCTTATGTCATCGTCGCCGAAATACTCATGGAAATAATGTGACAGCTGTTGAATATGGTTCAAAACGGTGTTCGCAATGGCCTCTGTCTTAGTCTCGTTCAGCCAGCTAGTCAGCCAGCAACGGAAACATATCATAGAGGCCTTGCTCGCATCTTCCCTTCCAGATATGGAGTTTTTCTGGAAGGCATTGATTTTGTCATGCGTTTTCAGAACATTTGAGCCAGGTCCTTGCAATGATAGATTTAAGCTGTTCAAAATGTTGAAAATATCTGCAAGGTAAGCTAATCTGGCAACCCACGTCTCATCTGTCAAGAACTGTGCTAATGATCCATTATGCACATTTAGAAAAATGAGCAGTTCATCTCGCAATTCATATACACACTGCACAACATGGCCTCGTGACAGCCATCTGACTTCTGTATGTAGCAACAAATGCTGATGCTCGGCTTCCATTTCATGGCATATGTTTTCAAACAAACGATGATTGAGTGGCCTGGTTTTGATAAAGTTAATGATTTTAATGCATGTGGAAAAAACATCCGCAAAATTTTCATCCATATCCTTTGCAGCCAAAGCCTCCCGATGAATCATGCAGTGGGTTGCTGCTACATGTGGAGCTACTTCTTTCACTCATGCGACTAGACCTGACTTCCGTCCCGTCATTGCGGCAGCACCATCCGTACATACTCCAATAGATTGTGTCCACGCCAATGCCAATTGTACAAAGAAAGTGTCAAGCACACGGAAAAGTTCTTCACTGGTTGTACGCCCTGGGAGTGCCTTGCAAAACAAAAAGTCTTCCAAAGCCTTTCCTTCTCAGCAATATCGAACATAAACCAACAACTGCGCAGCACTGGCAACATCAGTACTTTCATCGAGCTGAATCACAAGTCTGACTTGCTGAAGACATGCTATCAGCTGGCTCTGTATATCTTCCGCCATATCGCCAATTCTTCTGCTTACTGTGTTATCAGACAGTGGAATGGCTTTCAGTTTTTGACTGGATTCTTTTCCCAGTACAACTTCACACATATCTACTGCTGCAGGCAGTATAAGCTCTTCTCCAATTGTGTGAGGCTTTCTGGAACGTGCTATTCATAATACTACCAAATATGATGTGCGAAGAGCCTTCTAATTTACAGTGGTGCAGGCTGTCATTTTGCCTTCCTGCTTGAGGTACAGCTCCTTTTGCCGCTCAAAATATTCCTTCGGCTTACTGGCAATATCTGGATGCACTGTTGTTAAATGGCGCTTCAATTTTGCTGGTTTCATTGCATCATTGGACAGTGAACACACAACACAGAGAGGTTGGTGCGCATTTGTCCCCACTGCGATGAAGCCATATGAAATGTATTCTGGATCGTACTTGTGTTGTTTTCTCTTTCGGTCGCCCTTATCCCCTTAGTCATCAGAATCTTCCAGTTTCTGGTCAGCTTTTCTCTTCAGAAATTTCTCCATACTCAGCAATACACGCCGGACAGTTTAATTACTGTTACTGATAAACAAAATTATCAAAACTAATCTAAAATTTACACACTTGCACACTTTTCGTTTAACGGTGACGTCACTGTGGCGTAAATTCACGGTAAGTAAGCAATATTATTAAGGCACACCAACAACGTTACTCAGTCTCGCTAACACTACAGTGCACAACAGAGTAGTAGTGAGTAGTGAACACTACTGACTACTCTGACTACACAAATCAAATATTAAGCGGCAGCTTACCAGAAGGGAACACCGTCTAAGTCTCTAAGACTGTCGCCTATAACAGATAGAATAGATATGGCCGATTTTCTGAATAGTGGAAAACTGGAGCAAGCAAGTAAGCTACGTCTTTGTAACAGGTCGCTTTTCCATTTTTTTCTTGGCTTGCTCGCGGATCCCCTGGCAACCTGCCACGGACCACAGGTTGAAAACCTCTGTCCTAGAGGTGTATAAAATCATGAGGGGCATAGATAGGGTGAATGCACACAGTCTTTTCCCAGGGTTGCGGAATCAGGAACTAGAGATCCTAAGTGTAAGGTGAGAGGGGAGAGATTTAGTAGACACCTGAGGGGCAACTTTTTCACCCATAGGGTGATGAGTATGTGAAACTAGCTGCCAGAGGAAGTGGTTGAGGTAAGTACTCCAACAACATTTAAAAGGTAGTTGGACAGGTACATGGATCGGAACGTTTCAGAGGGATATGGGCCAAACGCGGGCAAATTAAACTATCTTAGATGGGAATCTTGGTCGGCATGGACCAGTTGGGCCGAAGGGCCAGTTTCTGTGCTGTGCGACTCTATGACTCTACAGCAAAAGAATGTTTTTTTTTCACAAAAGGGCACTCAATATTACTGCAGCAAACTTCCAGTTTGGATTAATTGCTTAAGCCCCTGGTTTACAACCTCCAGATTCAGGACCAACATCGGCAAAGAAAGTTGTTGGAGTGAGGGCCTTTGTTTTAGTGAGACAGCTTCAAATAATCCTAGAAAATGGAAACAATTTGAATCATTGATGGTGACTGAACTGCAACTAAATGCGAAAATAGTTTATTATCATAAGAGGTAGGAGCAGAAATAGGCCATTTGACCCATCAAGTCTGTTCCGCCATTCGATCATGGTTGATCTATTTTTCCCTCTCAACCCCATTCTCCTGCCTTCTCCCCGTAACCATTGCATTTGCCTTCCTTACTACCGACTCAACCTGCAAGTTAACCTTCGGGGAATCCTGCACTAGAACTCCCGATTTCTTTGCACCTCCGATTTCTGAATTCATAACCTGTTTAGAAAATAGTCTACACCAGTCACCAGTAGCCAACCAGAAAAGGCCCCTGTTATTCCCACTCTTTGCCTTCTGCCAGTCAGCCAATCTTCTATCCATGCTAGTACCTTTCCTGGAATACCATGGGCTCCTATCTTGTTTATCAGCCTCATGTGCAGCACTTTGTCAAAGGCTTTCTGAAAATCCAAGTAAACAACATCCACTGACTCTCCTTTGTCTATCCTGCCTGTTACTTCCTCAAAGAATTCCAACAGACTTTTCAGGCAAGATCTCCCCTTAAGGAAACTGTGCTGACTTCAGCCTATTTTATCATAAGCTTCCAAGTACCCCAAAACCTCATCTTAATAATGGACTCTAACATCTTACAAACCACTGAAGTCAGGCTAACTGGCCTATAATTTCCTGTCTTTTGCTTCCCTCCATTCTTAAAGAGTGGAGTGGCATTTGCAATTTTCCAGTCCTCCGAAACCATTCCTGACTCTAGTGATTCTTGAAAGATCACTACTAACGCCTCCACAATCTCTTTGGCTACCTCATTCAGTACCCCGGGCTGTTGTCCATCTGGTCCAGGTGACTTATCTACCTTCAGACCTTTTAGTTTCTCAAGCACCGTCTCCTTGGTAATAACGACTACGCTCAGTTCTACCCCCGACCCTCTTGAGTTTCAGGCATGTTGTTGGTGTCTTCCACAATGAAGACTGATGCAAAATACTTATTTAGTTCATCCACCTTTTCTTTGTTCCCCATTGCTATCTCTCCAGTGTCATTTTTCAGTGGTCTGATGTCCAATCTTGCCTCTCTTTTACTCTTTGTATATCTGAAAAAAACTTTTGGTATTCTCTTTTATATTATTGGCTAGTTTACTTTCATATTTTATCTTTTCTCCATTTATTGCTTTTTTAGTTGCCTTCTGTTGGTTTTTAAAACCTTCCCAATCCTCTAGCTTCCCGCTAATTTTTGCAATATCGTATGTCCTCTCTTTTGCTTTTCTGCTGTCTTTGACTTCCCTTGTAAACCACGGTTGCCTCATCCCCCCTTTAGAATGCTTCTTCTTCTTTGAGATGAACTGATCCTGCATCTTCTGAATTACTCCCAGAATCTCCTGCCATTGCTGTTCTACCGTCATCCCTGCTATGGTCCCCTTCCAATCAACTTTGGCCAGCTCCTCTCTCATGCCTCTGTAGTTACCTTTACTCAATTGTAACGCCGATACTGTACACCTGATTTTAGCTTCTCCCACTCAAACTGCAACGTGAATTGTATCATATTATGATCACTGCCTCCTAAGGGTTCGTTTACCTTAAGCTCCCTAATCAAATCTGGTTCATTGCACAACACCAAATCCAGAATTGCCTTTTCCCTAATGGGCTCGACAAAAGCTGCTCTAAAAAGCTGTCTTGTAGGGATTCTACAAATTCCTTCTCTTGGAATCCAGTGCCAACCTGCTTTTCCCAATCTACCTACATATTGAAATCCCCCATGACCACCGTAACATTACCCTTTTTACATGCCTTTTCTATCTCCTGTTGTAATTTGTACCCCACATCCTGGCTACTATTCAAAGGCCTGTATATAACTCCCTTCAGGGTCTTTTTACCCTTGCAGTTTCTTAACTCTACCCACAATGATTCCTCATCTTCTGATCCTATTTCACTTCTTGCTAAGGATTTGATTTCATTTTTTACCAAAAGAGTCACCCCACCCCTTCTGCTCACTTACCTGTCTTTTCGATAGGATGTGTTTCCTTGGATGTTTAGCTCCCAGCTGTGATCTTCTTTCAGCCACGACTCTGGGATGCCCGCAACCTCGCATCTGCCAATTTCCAACTGCGCTATGAGCTCATCTACCTTATTTCATATACTGCGCGCATTCAAATACAACACCTTTAGTCCTGTATTCACCAGCCTTCTTCTCAAATTTGTCTCCGTGTTGCCTGAAGTTAAATTCTTATCCATTTCTAAACTTTCTGTCTTATCCTTTATTCTGGAGACTTCAGTAATCTCTCCTGCATGCTCCTTCCTTTTTATTTTATCCATACTTTTCCAATCTGTTGTACCTACCCCAATATTTTTTTAAATTTTATTGCGAATTAATAAAGAACCTTTTTGAAGTGATATGAGTTTCACCTTTTAGACTATTGCATATTATTTTGAAAACAACTTGAATTAATGTTACATGTTTTAGTGTATCAAAATGGACAGGTGATTGACTGAGGTGTGTACTGAAACTGCTGACAGGAAATGATTTGATTTCGAGCACAGTCTTATAGAATGGATGTTTCTTTCACACAGAGGATTGGTGTTCAAAATGATTGATGATGGGCATGCTCTTTCAAAGGTAAGGTAAAATAATTAGCAAAGCCATAATGCAGAGAAGAATCCCCTGACGTACACTGGGGATTGTAATGGATGGTCCCTGCCAACAGCCCTCTGCTTATTCCCCCAGTCATGCAGCACCCCAAGTGGAATTCTGCGAGTATATCAGTCTCGTAGCAACTGTTTTGTATTAACATCTTGCAGTCAAGACAATGTCCTTTAGCACCTGGAAGGTTGGGGTTTGAGTTGGAATCGGAGTTGGAGTTGGAATTGGAGAAGGTGGGTGAAAGTTGAGGAGAATGCAGGGAGAATAAAGTACTTGACGGTGGGTGGGCCACAGACCACGTTTCCATGCTGTATATCTCTAGTTTGTTCCTTTTGTCGTATTGAACCAGAGCAGCACACAGTTATCAAAGAACGATCTAACCAAGGTTCCTTATGAGTTTAACAATTCCTCTCTTTGTTTTCCGTTTCTTTTTGCAGGCTGTTTCCAAATTTCTCTGAATATCATGAAAAGGCCTTGCACTACCACAAGCTAATGGGAATGGGGACTGAGAGACAGGCTGAGATCAGAGCAATCCAGCCCATTATTTGAGTGCAAATCTTTCCCAATGGACCCACAGTTAAACAATATCTTCCTCATTCTTCAGAAGGTTGATTGTAAAGAAATTTAATCCAGATCGGAAGAACTAAACACTGTGTATCATGATATCGGCATGGAGTATTTTGCATTCAAAATATTTTCCACTCACTGAACTCAGATGCCTTACACAACACATTGCCGATATTATTGTATCAGGTGCTCCCAGTGCAGCCTCCTCTACGTCGTTGAGACCCGACACAGATTGGGTGACCGCTTCATCGAGCACCTTCGCTCCATCTGCCTCAAAAGCAAGGATCTCGCAGTGGCCAGCCACTTCAATTCCATATCACACTCCCATTCTGAAAGGTCTATCCATGGCCTCCTCTACTGCCACATTGAGGCCAGACGCAGGTTGGAGGAACCTGCTTCATATTCCGCCTTGGTAGTCTCCGACCTGATGGCCTCAACATTGATTTCACTAACTTCCGGTAACCCCTCTCGTCTTCCCCCCAACTTTGTTTTCCCTCATTCCTATGGCACCCTCCCCCCTTCTCTTTCCCCTCCCACACCCTCATGACCAGCCCATCTATTCCCCACCTCGTTCCTTTTATTCCACGGTCTCCTGCCCTCTCCTGCCAGATTCGTCCTCCTTCAGCCCTTTGCCTCTTCTACCTATCACCTCTCAGCTTCTTACATCACTCCCTTTCATCCCCCTCCCCCACCCTCCTACCTTCCTCCCTCTCACCTGGACTCACCTCTCACCTGCCAGCCTGTGCTCCTCCCCCTCCTCTGACCTCCTTATTCTGGCTTCTGCCCTCTTCCTTTCCAGTCCTGATGAAGGGTCTCGGCCCGAAACGTCGACTGTTTATTTCCCTCCACGGATGCTGCCTGACCTGCTGAGTTCCTCCAGCATTTTGTGTGTGTTGCTCCACATTCCAGCATCCGCAGAATCTCTGCGTCTCTGTCAATACTATCAATTGAGCACAATTGATAAGGAGATAATTTTCTTGATCTCTGTATTTCTGCTAATATTGGCAAAATTGTTTCCCGTACGGAGCTAGGGCACTCCAGTACATCAGAGGGTTAATACTTGCAGGCAATTTTGAAGAAGCAAATAACACCATTTTCAACCTGTCACTGTTTGAAATGGAGAAAAACCCCTGGGGAGCAAGTAAAAAATTGAAACGTACGTAACTAATAACCGCATCAGACAGCTAAAGCTTCCTTATTCCATGCAAAAGTGAGTTGTTCAAATGGCCAAATGTTTCAGGGATTGTTCTTGGAAGAATTCAAGGCGTGCAGGTAACAAATAATCAAATCATGATATGCCCGTGGTCAAAACTCAGTGTCAAAAGTGTTTGATGCTATCAGCACCCCTTCCCTCTGCAAAATGCCTACGTTTGATTGCTGGGCCAATATCCTCAGACATCACAAGATTCAATGGCTCCTCTGCAAATGAAAACTTTCAATTACCTTGAATTTCAGTAGAGTGTTTTTTTTATCTTTAAATATATCACAATTTTATATTAAGGTCTTATTGCTTCTTTATATTAAGCTCATTGCTGCTGTGAACTGCTTTGGTTTGTAACATAAATGCAACATTCACAGATCACAATAGCAGATACCTCACAAAGCTCATTACCACAGCAAGCAGTACTTGTCCACATAAAAGAAGATAAACCGACTTGTCTGCCTTTATCTTCCTCACCACATCTTGCACCACATTGAGCTATGGAACAGGAATGCGCAACATTCGATCTTTGCTAAATGTGGTGAAGCAGGGAAGACTATAATTTACAATCAGCACCACTTGTCTATTATTTGCATGTTAATCCAACAAAGAACAGCTTGCAAATCACAAAGCTCAGATGCTGGAAATCTGAGATAAAAACAGAAAATACTGGAAATACTCAGCAGGTCAGGTAGTATCAGCAGAGAGAAAAGCAAAGCTAATGTTTCAGGTTAATGACCTTTCATCACAACAGTGAAAGAGGGAAAACAGAAGCCTGAAGTCCCACACCACCAGGTTCAAGAACAGCCACTTCCCTTCAACCATTCAGTTCTTGAACAAACCGGCGCAACCCTAACCACTACAGTTTAGCAACACTGTGACCACTTTGATCACTTTGCACTAAAATAGACTTTGTTTTTTTTTTCTGTTCTAATTGTATTCTTTCTTGTAGAATTGTGTACGATTTATGTTTATGTTTTTCTTGTGAATGCTGCTGATGTGACGCTATGTGCCTGTGATGCTGCTGCAAGTTAATTTTTCATCGCACTTGTGCATACGTGTACTTGTGCATATGACAACAGACTCGACTTTGACTTTGAAAACTAGTTGTAGAGAGGGAGAGAAGTGAAGAGCACGAAGGTCTGTGATCGGGTACAAGGTTGTCCAGGTGACACAATCATTTCAGAGTCATCTATTATTTCCTTTATTGCACTGAAGGAGGCCATTTAGCCCAGCTCTTGGAGAATTCCCATCGGATCCATTCCACTTATTTTCCTGTAACTCTTTTTTCTCCTCACATGCCCATTAACTTCCCCCGATCCTCTTGCTACCCCCCTACACTAGAGGTAATTTAATCAATTAAACTATGGGTGGCACAGTGGTGCAGCTAGTAGATACACTACCTCACATCCGGAGATCCAGGTTCAACCCTGACCTCAGCTGCTGTTCATGCAGAGACCACATTTTCCCTATGATCCCATGGGTTTCCTCCAGTACACTGGTTTCCTCCCAGATCCTGAAGACCTGTGAACTGGTTGGTGAATTGGCTGCTGTAAATTGCCCCTGGCATGTAGGTGAGTCGTAGAATCTGGAAGAAGTGATGAGAATGAGAGAGTCGGAGAGTAATACAGCACAGAGAATAATAAGATGGGATTAATGTAGGATGGGTGTAAATGGGCGATTGATGGTCAGCACAGACTCGGTTGGCCAAAGGGCCTGTTTACGTGCTGTATCTCTCTATTAACAACAGCGACCAGTGCGTCTTAATGATGTGGGAAGACCAGAACATGCAAAGGAAACCCACTTGGTCACAGGGAGAACATGCAAACTCCATTCAGCCAGCATGCAAGGTTGTGATAGAGCCCAGGTCACTGGAGCTGTGCAGTAGCAACATTAACTGCTGCACTATGTACCACTCCTGCACTGCTCAATAATCTGGTTAATTGAAAAGTGAGGACAACTGGAGAGACAGAAAAATAAAAACAATATGCTGAAACTGGGAGAACCAGATCACAGCAGTTACTGGAAATCTGGAACAAAAAAGAATGCTGGAAATACTCAGCAGATCAGGCAGCATCAATTAAGAGAGAAAAACTGAGTTAATGTTGCAGGAGCATGGCCTTACTTCAGAACTGGCCAGTTCTGATGCAAATAGGAAAGGCTGGTTATCTAAGTTTGTCGAGTTCAAAAAAACATTTATCTGCTGCTCTTCATGCGAAGCAAAGGGGAACGTATTGACCCAGGACTTGTGGACAGTGACAAAGCTTCCTGTCCACTTCTGTAAAGATTCCTCACACAGATAGAGCTCCCTTTCCCAATATCGGCCACAGTTAGATGTCAATTTCATGGAACACTGGTGTCCAGCTGTGATATCAACAAGCCAATCATGTCAAAAGATTCTCAGACACCAAAACTCGGAAGCAATTTTAGTCCTGATGCAGGGTGTCGGCGCAAGACATCAAGCAGCCCTTCACCTCCACAGATGCTGCTCGAACCATTGAGTTCTTCCAGCAGTTTATTTTTGCAGCAATTTTAGTTTGCTTCTTAAATATTATGCAGAGTGCTAAATAAAGATTGAAGTATGCATGTTTGATCAAAACAGAAGCTAAATAAACTTAATAAAAATTTAAAACAAGTTAAATCCCCTTTTATTTTGAAATATTCACATAAAAATTACAATATACATATGTAAGATGTATTTTAAGAGCCAGATTGTTTGCTAAGCAATAATCGTGACTGAAAACACCATTAAAAGCTCATTTAGACATGTAATTAACCATAAGATTGTCAGGGTATTTTACAGTGAGGCTGCTTCCTAAAAAAAGACAGTTCCTGTGATCTCAGCAAATAGCATAGCTGGTGAAAGAGCACAAAATCATGAAGAGAAGCCAAAGGATTGCCATGTTCAGCTGCAGAGCAGAACAATCCAAAGGTACTGTCAGATTCATGGAGTACTGATGACAGGCATTGTTAGTCTTCCAGCATACTCTCACCATCAGGATATTTACTAAAAGTTTTGCTTTAAAAGGCATCCTGCAGGAGCAGAATGTGATGGTTTGGTAACTACAACATCAGAACAAGAAACAACAGAAGTAGCTCGAGTCACCCAATGTACTTTGGCTCCTAATTTCACTGCATCACCAAGCATGATTACCAACGAGGGAATACAAGAGACAGCGGACAGCGGAATCTGCAGCAACACACAAGATACTGGAGGAACTCAGCGGGTCAGGCAGCATCAATGGAGGGAAATGGATCGTCGACGTTTCGGGTCGAGACCCTTCATCTGAACTGAAGGAGGCACACTCCACCTTCCTCTCCTATCAGATTCCATTGTCTTCAGCCCTTTGTCACTTTCACCTGTCACACCCCCCCCAACTTAAAAAAAATTACAATATACATAAGTAAGAAGTATTTTAAGAGCCAGATTATTTGCTAAGCAATAATCGTGACTGAGAACACCATTAAAAGCTCATTTAGACATGTAATTAACCATAAGATTATCAGGGTATTTCACAGTGAGACTAATTCTGAAAAAAAAGTCAGTTGCTGTGATTCCTGAGATTTCAGCAAACAGCATATCTGGTGAAGGAGCTATTCCCACTCACCCCTCCCATCTGCCTATCACCTGGATCCACTTATCACCTGCCAGCTCTTGCTCCACTCCTTCCCTCCACCTCTTCATACTGGCCACCTCCCCTCTATATTTCAGTCCAGATGAAGGGTCTCAACCCAAAACGCTGACTGTCCGTTTCCCTCCACAGATGCTACTTGATCCACTTGAGTTCCTCCAGCATGTTGGATGATTACCAGCTAAATCAGCAAGGATTTGTTTAATATGATCAGTCAGAACATCCTATTAGTACATTTTTGCATGGATTTTTATTAATGCTCTGTGCTGTTTAGGTTCTGTGGTTCCATAATCTCCATTATCTGTGTTGCCATCTTTATTTCCAGGCTTTCATTCTCTCTTGCCCTGATTAAATGCCCGTATTTGATGGGACCACCTCAGAAATCAGCGTGTAATGATAGTGAAGAAGGTTGTGGTAGGTTGCAACGGGATTTAGACAAGATGCAGAGCTGGGCAGAGAAGTAGCAGATGGAGTTAATCCGCAGAAGTGTGAAGTGATACACTTTGGAAGCATGAACTTGAAAGCAGAGTACATGGTTAATGGCAGGATTCTTAGCAGTGTGGAAGGTAAGAGAGATCTTGGGGTCCAAGTACACAGATCCCTAAAAGTTGCCATGCAAGTGGATAGGGTGATTAAGAAGGCGTATGGTATGCTGGCCTTCATTAGCCGGGGGAATTGAGTTCAAGAGCCAAGAGGTAATGTTGCAGCTCTATAAGAATCTGGTTGGACCACACTTGGAATATTGTTTTCAGTTCTGGTCACCATATTATTGGAAGGATATGGAAGCCCTGGAGAGGGTGCAGAGGAGATTTAAAAGGATTCTACCTGAGTTGGAGAGCATGTCTTATGAGGAGAGCTTGAGCAATTTCGGGGTTTTCTCTTCAGAGCGACAGAGGATGAGAGGAGACTTGATAGCGGTGCATAAGATTATGAGAGGCGGAGTCTGTTGGTGGCGCTCGATGGACTAAGTCATAACTTGGCTTTGATCCGGGCACTTTTCAATCTACTATTCACCACTCTTTAATAAGTCTTTTACAATACTAGCACAAGTTTAATCTTGATCTTTAACTGTTAAAATGAGCACCAGATCTAAAGCACCAGCTAATGGTAAAGGTATTGGAGACCAACCTAATTTGGAAGATATTTCTAATCTGGATAGAAAGTTTGACCAGAGCTTTGCTTAACTGAAGTCCATTTTAAAGGACTTTGAAGACAAACAAAATACTCTTATCCAGGAAAATGCCAAACAAATGCAACTACTTGCTGAACTCGACCAAGCTGGTAAAGAGAGAGATGCCAAACTCCATTCACTTGAAAAAGCCTTAATTACGACCAAACAAAATCTGGAAAAGCAACAACCGAGGATCATCGACCTGGAAGGACGCAGCAGGAGGAAAAATTTAAGTATCATCAATTTTCCAGAGAACACCGAGACTGGTAACCCTACGGAATTCTTTTCTATAAACTTTTGGTCGAGGTGTTTGGTTCCGAAATGTTCCTTGTTCAACCCACTCTGGATAGGGCTCACAGAGCATTAAGATCCAAACCTGCTCCAGATCAAAAACCTCGGCCAGTAATACTGAGATTCCATTATGTTTACATCAAGGAACTCTTGATTCGTACCGCTCGTGGACGTGGAATGATCCAATTTAAACAATGGAAGTTTCGAATAGTTGAAGATTACACCCCAGAAGTTATGAAAGAAAGGCTGACCTACAAACCAATTATGGCTCATCTCTATCAAAGCAATTATCATCCTGCATTATTATTCCCAGCAAGGTTGAGAATTACACTACCTGATAAATCTCGCAAATGGTGTAAATCCGTCCAAGAGGCCGAGGAACTTCTTTTGAACTAGCTTTTAATTTTAGAAGCTAAGAAATGCGGAAGAGACACAGTGTTTTTCCTTTGACTTAAAATTTGCTACCTACTTGCTTTATTATCCAATTAATTTTTAGATTTAAACCTTTCTTTTTCCTTCTTTTAATATTTTTAATGTTTTGTTTTAATAATAATTAAGAATTTAACAAAATAACTGATCGTTTACTTTCTTTTGGAAATAATTATTAAACTGTATTTTTTAAATGTCGACTGTTAACGCCCTTTGGCTCTGTTTCAATCTCACAACTATGTTGTTGGTTTGATATCTTTGTTTGGATTATGTTGTTCACCTTTAGACAAAACATGGGTGGTTTATATATTTTTCAATTTGGACTACTGCCACTAATAGAACTGGTGTTAGTTCAATTAGAGGGTAGCTTTCTGGCTACCTATTGGCCAGTTTTCGGGCTGTTGGGGGACGGGGGGGAGGTGAGGTTGTTTTTAGTTTTATTTTCTTCTGGGCTAAACTACAAATTTTTCTAAATTGTCGTCACATCCGTTTCCTCTTTGAATTTTTTTTTACTTCTTCCTGCTGATAAGACTCGCATATACCAAGATTAACCCTTTACATACCATATGTTTTTTAATCTGTTAAAATGGATAAGACTATTAATTTTATTTCATGGAATGCTAATGGCTTAAACAATCTGGTTAAGCGCAAGAAGATTTTTAAAGTTTTTCATAGATTAAATACTCAGATTATTTTCATTCAGGAGACTCACATCAGGAAGAAAGATAATCAACGTTTTTTTAGATTTTGGAGGGGTCAACAGTTCCATTCAAATTCACAAGCAAAGATGAAAGGAGTTTCTATTTTTATAGACTCCTCAATTTCGTTTGTCCATCATGAGACAATATCAGACCCAAATGGTAGATTTTTATTAATTACTGGTCTGCTTCATAATAAAAAAGTTTTTATGGTTAATCTTTATGCACCCAATGTAGATCACCCTGAATTTTTTAAACACCTGTTTGCATTTTTTCCTAATTTAAATGAATACACTGAGCTTATGGGTGGAGATTTTAACTGCTGTCTAAACCCTTCGATGGATAGATCTGTGTCAAATCCTGCAATTCCAAACAAATCCACTGTCTTTATTAATTCCTTTTTAGTTGAATCCGGGATTTTAGATGTTTGGAGATTTCTACACCCATATGATAAAGAATTTTCATTCTTTTCTCATGTTTACCATAACGACTCGAGGATTGATTATTTTTTTATTGATGCTAGATTAGCTCCACTTACTATGGACTGTAAATACGATGCAATTGCCATTTCTGATCATGCACCATTGACTTTATCAATTAAATTACCAGATGTATCCTTTAATGTCAGACAATGGTGATTTAACCCTTCTCTATTACAAGACTTAGATTTCGTCCAATTTATTAAAGAACGGATTTCACTTTTCTTTTTAACTAATTTTACTGAAGAAATCTCCAGTGGGATAATATGGGATACTTTTAAAGCATATATCCGTGGTCAAATTATTTCATGTTCCGCTGGATTGAAAAAACAAACTAATAATGAAATACATATATTAGCTGACAAGATTAAAGAAATTGATAAAAAATATTCTGATACTCCGAATCTGGAGCTTTTTAAAAAGAGAACAGAACTCCAATTACAACATAGTTTATTATTAACATCTTCAATTGAAAATCTACTACTTAAAAACAAAAGTCAATTTTATATACATGGTGACAAATCAGGTAAATTATTGGCCAACCAGTTGAAAGCTACTTTATCTAAACATCAGATTAATAAAATTCGTAAACCAGATGGTACCTACACGATAGACCAGGTTCAAATTAACAAATCCTTTCAAGAATTTTATTCTTCTTTATACCAATCAGAATCCCCTGAGGATCCTACATTAATGCATGAATTTTTAAGAGATTTGAAGATTCCCCAATTATCTTTAAATGAACGTTCTACATTAGATGCTCCCATTTCGGAGGAAGAAATAAAGAAAGTAATATTTTCAATGAACTGGGGTAAAGCACCCGGCCCTGACAGATATATAGCCAAATTTTTAAAATCCTTTTCTGATATTCTTGTTCCCTGGTTAGCCAAAATTTTTAAAGATGTCCTATCAGTAGGTAAACTACCACAATCTTTCTATGAAGCAACTATTTCTTTAATTCTTAAAAAGGATAAAGATCCCACTGATTATACATCTTATAGACCTATTTATTTATTAAATGTAGATTCAAAAATATTTTCCAAAATATTGGCCTTTAGATTGGAAAAGGTTCTTCCACAAATTATCTCTGAAGACCAGACAGGATTTACTCAGAATCGTTATTTACATTTTAATATTAGGAGATTAATTAATATTATATATACTCCCTCATCCCAAATCCCAGAATGTGTTGTTTCATTAGATGCTGAAAAGGCGTTTGACAGAGTCAAATGGGAAAATCTATTCATTACACTTCAAAAATTTAATTTTAGCCCTAAATTTATATCTGCAATTAAAATGATTTATTATACACCTATGGCTTCAATACTCACTAATAATCAAAAATCTCCTTTGTTTAGGCTTTTTCGAGGTACTGGACAAGGTTGCCCGTTAAGCCCTTTATTATTTGATATTGCTTTAGAACCCTTGGCTATTGCATTCTGGGACTCTTCAAATATATGTGGCATTACTTGTGGACAGAAGATTCATAAGGTATCTCTTTACGCAGATGACCTGTTACTTTATATTTCTAACCCGGAGGAATCTACCCCCGCAGTACTATTACTACTAGATCAGTTTAGTGTTTTTTCTGGCTATGGATTAAATCTTAATAAGAGCAAACTTTTTCCAATAAATATGCAGACCCCAATTTATAGCCAATTACCTTTCAGATTGGTAACTCACTATTTTATGTACTTAGGTGTTAAAATTACCAAGAAACATAAGGACTTATTTAAAGCTAATCTATTGCCTTTTACTGACCATGTTAAACAATTATTTACTAAATGGTCCCCTCTGTCTTTATCATTGGTAGGCCGAATTAATGTGGTTAAGATGAATATTTTACCAAAATTTTTATATTTATTTTAAGCAATTCCAACTTTCATCCCAAAATCTTTTTTTGACACTATTGATTCTAAAAGTCTTTCATATATTTGGCAGAATAAAAACCCAAGATTAAGTAAGAAATATTTACAAAAACTAAAAAAGGATGGTGGTATGGCCTTGCCTAACTTGAGATTATATTATTGGGCAATTAATATCAGATATTTAATTTTTTGGAACAAGATTCAGATGTAATTCAATGCCCTAAATGGGTACACCTTGAGCACCAATCAGAACTCATTAGTTTCTATTTTAGGAGCTTCACTCCCTTTTGCACTTACCAAATTAAGTAAACATATGACTAACCCAATTGTTAAACATACAATACGAATATGGTTTCAATTTCGTAAATTTTTTGGATTGAATAAATTTAATCTATCAAGTCCCATTCAATCTAATTTTTTCTTTCATCCATCCAGAGTTGACTCAGCTTTTTCCATATGAAAAAGGAAGGGAATAGTATGTTTTCGTGATTTATTCATTGATAACTGTTATTCATCTTTTGAACAATTGCCTAACAAATACAATTTGCCTTGATCACACTTTTTTCAATATTTGCAGATTAGAAACTTTTTAAAAGCTACTATACCCTTTTTCCGACACCTTACAAAACTGAAATTATGGAAAAAATTTTAGGTCTTAATCCTTATCAGAAGGGTTTGATAGCAATAATCTATGATTTAATTATGAAAATACATCCAGGATCACTGGACAAATTTAAGAATGAATGGGAAGGCGAACTCCAGACATCTTTACCTACAGAGACTTGGAAGAAAATTCTTCATTTAGTTAATACATCTTCAATGTGTGCCAGACACTCGTTGATACAGTTTAAGGTAGTTCACAGGACCCATATGTCAAAAGATAAGCTAGCTCATTTTTATCAACATATAAATCCTATATGCGACAGATTATGAGAGGCATAGACAGAGTGCATATCCAGCATCTTTTCCCCAGGGCAGTAATGGCCAATACTAAAGGTCACCTGTTTAAGGTGCTTGGAGGAAAGTTCAGGGGAGATATCAGAGGTAGGTTTTTTATATAGAGAGTTGTGGGTACCTGGAATACACTGCCAGGGGTGGTGGTAGGAGTCGATACAATAGGGTCATTTAAGAGACTATTAGAGAGGCACATGGATGAAAGAAAAATAGGGGGTTTTGGGAGGTGAAGTGGGGGGGGGGAATAGATTGAATGGGGATAAGGTTAATATAGGTCGGCACAACATCGTGGGCTGAAGGGCCTTTACTGTGCTGTACTGTTCTATGTTCTAATGTTATATATTATGAGGAAAGAAATCAATCAGCAAGAGTAGACATTTAATGTCTCACTGCAGGCACATCTATTAAACAGCAATGGCGACTAGGAAGGGCTTGAATAACAAACAACTTACCAAGAATAAAGGAAATACAAACGTAAAATACTTCCATGACTAAACAGCTTAAAAAACTCCTCTGGTGCTTTAACTGAACACATCAGGCAGGCAGTACAATTTGAATTATAGTAGAGACTTGTGTGCTAGAGAGTGGATGTGAGGGAGGGATAAGTGAGAGCGAGAGAGAAGCCCATGATTATTCAAGGATACATTTGCCATATGCTATGCATCATAACATTACCTACTAAAATCCTGTGGCATTTATAATCTGCCCCATGAAGATCCTTGTGGATTTATCACTGCTTAACTGCATTACCTTTGGTAAATATTAGAAGCTTTTTTTCCACACTCATGGTTTATGCAAGATCTCAGCTTCTATACAGCAAAATCCTATTACGACACTCCACTCCTCAGTGGTTTTCAAATGTATGCATCATTTCTTTCATTTAACGTCCACAAGGTGATTCTGTACAATTCCAGCGGTGAAGATTTAAAGAGTAGAATTAGAAATATGTACGTAGCAAGGAACATGCTTTTGGTCATAGAATTCTTTCAACGAGGCAGTCCAATTTTGTTATAGTTTGCATTTCAATGCAGAAATACTGCTGCAATATTCAGAAGGCAGGAACATAATGTCAAGTCAAGATAAGCAGGAGTACACAAAGCACCAGCCAATTCCAGATTTGCGGCTGATCACGATACATTAGATTATGTCACTGAGGCTGTTTAAGTGTTGGCAAAGGCTTGTTTAAAATTATTGTAGTAAAAGTATGTCCTTTGAATGAATTTTAATGGGTTTTATTATAACGTGAGTCATAGCATTTTATCTCCTTTGGAAATCCATTTTAGACATCTAAAACTTGGAAAAGATCATTACACATAATCCATGATATTAAGCTCTGATTAAAAACCAAAAATGAAGCCAATTTTATACGCCTTTTACTTTAGTTCAACGTTGACACCTATAAAACAATTGAATTAAATTTGATCATTTGGTAGCAATCAAGTTTTCATTAGAGGCACTTTAGACTTCTTCAGCAGGGCAGGTGACATTGGAATAACCTTGTACCAAGGTTCCTTGTACCAAGGTAAGGAGAGACATTATCCATGGCCAGGGATGATTGTCAGGAATGCAAATACTTGAGTTCAGGGGGGTGGATCAAGATGCGAAGACAAATACTTCCTGTAAAAAAAAGTCTTTACCTCAGTTAATGCATTGGCTCGACTTTGAAGTGCATACCTGCACATACATATTTTACTTCACAAGATAGAAACAAAGTAAGTTAATTTGGAATGTTAATGAGCAAATGCCTTGCATCCTAATAGTAATATTTCAATTGACTACAACATTTAGAAGGCATGACACTTGGAGTTGTTAGGACACCCATTAATAGTGCATTTAATCACACCACTTAAACATGTTGTTAATTATTTGCATATTTAAATTGCAATAGAAATCCACTCAATCACACTCAAATCTTCATAGTAATATTGACGTTTAGACAATGACAACATTTGACTTTTGCTTTATATAAAATAGGTACTTTTCCTCAATAGATTCTGAACTTCCAAACTTGACTTTTAAGTTGGTTATTGGATCTCATAAGATTACAAACGAGCTTTGGGATTTTACTTAAAAGTTTTCAAAGTGAAATGGTATGCAGTCCCAAGCCAGTGAATCACTTTCTTAGCTCTTTTAGTCCCTGATTTTGCTAGCCAATAACTCTCATCTGGCTTCCATTGGGTCCTCACAGTTTCCAATCTTCGGCTTCTTCAAACTGCAAACAAATACCAGTGGTCTGGTTGCTTCTCTGCACAGATTTCCAGTCACAATACATTGTCATTGAACCATTAATCCCACAATATCCTAACAAACATTCCGAGACATCTGCCCTCTTGAAATTCTTCACTACCACACCCCACCCCACAACCCGCCACCTCCACCTTCACCACACCACAAACCACTCAGCCAAGAACAACACCGTGCAGCATTGACTTGCAAGAAGTGGTCACAGTTAAGAGCTTGACTTAGAAGGGAACTGAGGCTGGTTTTAGGGTTAGGGCGCATTTATTTGGTAAGAGGAAGGAATTAATTCATGTGAAGAACACAGTGAAGGAAAGCTGAGACCCACTTCACGGTGACCAGCAATTAGCCCAGCATTAACATCACTCACATTAAATCTGCTTTTCTTAGTTATTTGTCTTTGCTGAGGTTTTCTTTCTTGAAGTAAATACGAAAGGGGTCTCAGCTGTGTTTCTAGGGCTACAGAGTGTGCTTCCTGCACGGGAGGTAATGGCTCGTGGTTGCCCCATGCAGCGGAGACCTGGATACACTCACAGCACCACACCGTTGGCAGTGAGAGGGTACCATCCAGAACTGCTACAACAGTTCAAGGATGCGGCTCACTTCTCAAGGCAGGTTAGAAGTTGGCAATGAATTCTGGCTTTCCAAGTAATCTCCACATTCCAAAAAAAAATTTATGGATCGGAACTTCTTCCTGAACCGTCACTTGAAAGTGGGGTAGAGAGTGCTATGAAGGGGAATTAATTCCAATCATTTCACTAATAAAAGACACTGTTGCCATTATCCCCTTTCCAATTTATCTCCCAGAGTTCATGACGGATGACATACAAAGTTTTGTCTCACTGAACAGCCTCATTAACAGTTCATTTTGCTGGGCTTCTACCATTATATGTCCAGAGTATGGCTGCAGGAGCAAGATTAAAAACTATGGTACTTCACACCAACTTCTGCTATCCACTACCAATCCCATCAACTATGATGAGTAATGGACATGCCAGTTATCCTCCTGATTGCCTCGATCATCATCCGTGTTGTAATAAAGGGATTATCATGATAAGAAATGTAGGACAGTAATAAAGCCGTTCAAAGTCATGTTTAGAAATTCATCCTTGTTCCATAATATTAGATGCTCTCTGTAACGACATCAGTGTGTACTACTTTATCTCTGAAGCTCATTCCCCTGCAGATAATAGAATGAATTTCGGAGGCAGAGTAAAAGCTGCTGATGCCACTACAGTCCGTGCTTAGTACTGCTGATACCACCACAGTGTGTTCTTAGTACTGCTGATCCAGGTGAACATTTAGCCCAATCCTTTATCAACCGTAAAATGACCTCATGAGTTAGATATTAAATGGATATGTGGGTCTTTCGGATAAAAGTTGATATTGCTAATAGGTTTGGGGAAAACTTAAAGACCAATTCTCCAAAGCATACGTTTAATTTAAACACAAATGACAGAAACTGATTTTCTTTTCAATCCAACAAATAGGCGAACGGCAGATTTGTAATATTTTGAAACATTGAGCTATTCAACGTCTTCTCATGTTGTAAGTGCTCTGCTGGGTACCAGGATGCTACGGCAGTTAGTGCTCCTGCCGCACAGCTCCAGCCACCCGGGTTCGATCCTGTCCTTGTGCTGTCAGTGCGGAGATTGCGTGCTCCCTCTTTCACCGCGTGGGTTTCCCTTGGGTGCTCCTGTTTTCTCCTGTATTCCAAAGACCTGTTGTAATTTAACATTCAGTGTAGATTAAAGGCAAAAAGAATCAGAATTGATGGGCATGTGTGAGAGAGAATAAATTGAAGGGATACAGGGAAATAAAGATGGAGGAAAGGGAATGATGGGATTTATCCCCTGGGAACCAACATAGACTCAATGAGCCAAATGACTCCATTTTCATTGTTATACAGTAAGTAGATTATGAGTCAAAGCTCAACTGATAATATCAGCTCTACTTCATTGCAATACCAAGGAAATTTGAAGTATTTCAGGAGAACCATCTCTAAGGTGTGAAGTTAAACAATCTGCCATCTCAGGTGGATGTAAAATATTCCACAGAACAGTTTGAAGAGGGCAGGGGAGTTCATGCCAATGTCTAGGCTAGTGTTTACCTTCAACCAATGCCTACATCTGAGGACGATCATCATGACGCCATTGCTCTGAGTGCTGTGTGCAAGTTGGAGCTGCTTTTCCTCCATTACAACAGTGAGTGAACCTCAAAATAATTCAGTGGTCATTAAACATCAAGGCACATCCTGAGATTACGAAAGGCATTACATCAATACAACCAGCAAACAGGTAGACTTTCTCAAATCCTTGAGGAGTTCAGATTGGTTATCAGCATTAGGAGAGCAAATGTCATTGGCAACCAGCTATGTTGACAGTTTCACATACTGAGGCTTCTCAGTCACCGCAATCTGCCATTTGATGCTGAAATCCACACGTGCATTGCAAAAGCTGGACCTGTAATGCTCAAGCTGAGCAAAGGAGTGGAAACCAACAGCAACCTGATGGAGAACATCAAACCGTGAGCCCAGCAGGCCTGGACAAGACATGCAAGGCAAAAGAAAAAACTTATCAATTTCCATCTTGATTGCTTCAGATGCATCTTAGGCATCTCCTGATAGGGCAAGGTCACCAGTTTAGATGTCCTGGGCCATCCTAATTCTATCAGTATGGATCCATTTCTGAGAAAATATTTGCAGTGGACTGGCCATGTTCATTGGATTGATGATGGCCATGCTCCCAAGGACATGCTGGATGGTGAACTAGCCATTAGGTCTTCACCCATTGGACCTTCGTATCTCTGCTGTAAGGATGTGCAATCAAGATACAAAGCTGTCAATGAGATAACTGTCAATGGCCAGGGCCTCCGATGGTTGACTGTCCAGGAGCGCATTGGAAGAGGTGAGGAGAAACAAAAAGCTTGGCTGACTGAGAGGAAAGCCCAGTCAAACCAAAGACCAGGAAATTTGACCTTTCATACATTTACTACTGCAGCTGAAACTATAACATCAGAGAAGGTCATCTGAGTCACAGTAGGATAGGGCAGGCATGGTGGTGTAGCGGTTAGCGTAATGCTTTACAGCACCAGCGACCTGGGTTCAATTCCTGCCACTGTCTGTAAGGAGTTTGTACGTTCTCCCCTTGACTGCGTGGGTTTCCTCCGGGTGTTCCGGTTTCCTCCCACATACCAAAGACGTACGGGTTAGGAAGTTGTGGGCATGCTATGTCGGCGCTGGAAGCATGGCGACACTTGCAGGCTACCCGCAGAAGACTATGCAAAAAGATGCATTTCACTCTGTGTTTCGATGTACAAATGACCAATAAAGAAGTCTGTCTTAGGTGATGATCAACAGAGAGTTAACCTCCAAGGAGCAAACCATTATTCTCCAGGCTGGAGGGCTGTCAGGAAATTCTTTATTATTGGTGACCAAGCACCACTGCATTAAAGTACAAAACCCCCAAAGCAAATTAGATCTTGCCTTGATACTATCTCAGAAAAATTTCATGCACATTTATAATAATGGTTTGAGGAAATTATTGTATGAGTAAGTAAGCCAGTTCTAGGTGCATTGGAAAGAATCCATAAATAAGTATAGTTTTAAGTAATTCTGGACACCAGTGTAAATCTCTCCTGCAGCATGCATCACAGTAGAAAGTAACAGCTGGACAAAAACAAAAATCTGTCTCTATGTGTACATTGGGTAAGGAGGGTTGCATTTCATAAACACAGATTGAGTGGGAACAGACCCTTGAGGCTTTCTCGGCATTCAATTAGATCATGGTTAGAGTGCATATTAATTCCAGTTGTTTGCCTTGGTTTCATAATGCTGAATCCCCCATCTATCGAAAACCTCTCATACACCTTGGAAATTATGAAATGCTCAGTCATGGAATGCATTCAACCACTCACTAACTTTGAAAGGGGGATCCTTAGTAAGTCCAATGCATTTTTCTTTCTCAACCTCTGCAAGTGTGAATAAAGCCACTAATGGAAGAAAACTAGCTTGCAAGCAAAGGAAGGAAACTATAATTCATATCATATCCATATCCTCACAGGGAATGTACTAAATTTTAATCTTGAGAGAAAATAGCAAAGATCTTATGACACCCCATCTTCATGGGGTGATATTCAACCTCACGGTTCCAATTCATACATCAAGGTAACCTCTCGTTACCAAAACAAGTCATGTTTCCTTCTCTAAAATCCAACCTCATAATTTTAGAACAGTGGAATATAGGGATCTTCAGAGAATTATGACGGAAGAAGAATAGAAATCACTCATTAGTTTATCAGACACAACCCTTCAATATCTTGCCAAAAAGCTTTTAGCAATGTGATTGTCATGAAAGAACAAGAAATACAAAAGCATTTGTTCATATCCTTGGCCTTTCTTATGAACATGAAGAACACTACATTTATCATTCAATCATTGAAACATGGCATTTGGAAAACTTGTTGTGGAGCTAATCTTTCAGTTTTAGTGAAAACATTGGTGGAAAAAAAAGACATTTCCTGCACAGCACAACAAAGAACTGATCTATCCTTCAAAGCTGGATAATAAAGATGATGGATTTACATTCAGCATCCTATAAGAATTCAATAGAGCTTCTCTTCTTCCATTCTTATTCATTTACTTGCATCGTTACCACATCGTGCTTAACTCATGTTTGGCTATGAGTGAATTACGTTATTGCTGACCAATACTTCTAGGACACTAGAAATTAAACAGTTGAGACTGCAATGAATTTCATGACTATATGTAGGTAACAATAACAAGGCTATTACATAGTCATTTTTTATAACTCCTTAAAATATTTAATGCTATTATAGGCAAGTGCACGACCAAGTGTATACTCACGAAATTGATGGGGATGTGAGAGGAAGAACCAGATGAGTGATAGATGGGTGTTTGTTGATCGGTGTGGACATGATGTGCCAAAAGGCCCTTTCCTATGCTGTTTGCCTCTTTGGAAAGGATCTTCCTAGAAGGAGGTGATAGAATATGCTCTTATGGAAGACAATTGCCAGCACATCCTACTCATTTTCACATTGTTAGGTTCACTTTTGTTAAGAGTATCTGAAGTAAATATTTAAAGTGCTTCTACCTCTCATCCATAACGTGGTCAACGACAGTGCCATAACTAGAGGCATCTCATGTTAGGTTTATGCTTCTTGTTGTGTCGTAGGGGACAAATGCATGGAGAATAGCTACCGATAGATTTGTAACACTGACTTCTGCCACTTAGTAAAACTCTTGAACACATTTGACTGCTTATCTCCAACGAAGTTGTAGTTTTACATGGCAAATCAAACGTGAGAGCTTTGGTGCTCAGCAGCTTAAAATGGATGAAAAACACAATGATGCTGGAGGAACTCAGCAGACCAGGCAGCATCCATGGAGAAAAACAGGTGGTCAACGTTTCGGGTCAGGACCCTTCTTCGGGACTGAAGATAGGGCTTCCCCTTTTCTTATCTTCAGTCCTGAAGAAGGTTTTTGACCCAAAGCATTGACCATCTGCTTTTCTCCACGGATGCTGCCTGGCCTGTTGAGTTCCTCCAGCATCATAGTGTTTTTCATGTAGATTCCAGCATCTGCAGTCCTCAAGCTTAAATTGGATCTTTCCATCCTACACATTTTAGTTCATGATCTAAAAACTCTCTGAAGCTATACAGCCTTGATTGGTCCAAGACCAACAATGTAACCATTCACTGCTTCTCCCATCTTCTTATTAGATGTGCTGAACTTATGGCTCTTGGTACCCTTCTGCCTTCCGAACCTCATTTGCAAATTGGATACCTTTATTTTTCTGCAAAGCTACATGTGAGTGTGAGTTGTAACTCAGAGTCAATCTCTGAGAGTAAAATCTTCCGTTCCCTCACTGTAGCATTCAATGCCGACACTTTCTCATCACTGTCTTCCACCTGAAGAATATTGTTGGACATGAGATTCATCTTCATCCTCCCCATGTAGGAAGCGAGTGATTTACTAGCTTTGTTTTACACACCCAGGCTGCTTTTGACTGAGCTGCCATTTTCTTTCTTTTCCGATCATAACACTGATGCAGTACTGAAGCCTTCTGTGAGTTTGCAATTTGCACTCACCGTGCTTTGATTAACATTCACTATCTTGCGTTAATCTTTAGTTAAAAACCATTTGATGTACTTTTAAGAGCAACTGCTGCCCACAGTGTTTTCTTTCTCTGTTTCCCCCAGAATGGGCGTGGCGTAGAACAGTCTTTTGGAGGCTCAACAATCCTTTTCTTTGATGACTTTTCCCAAGGTGCCAATGAAAACTATCCCTTAAAGTTATGATAAATTTTCCCTGAACTGTTTTCACTACATTAAAATCCTTCTTTTACTGTAGAACACCGCAGATGTTCTCTCGCTAATGCTCCATATAACTGAAGCATAAATTTATAACTAAAGCATTACCTCCTTATTTGTTTCATAAAAGTGAAAAAGCTCATTGCTGGAAATCTGAAATAAAAACAGAAAATCTTAAAGTACTGAACTGATGAAAGGGCTTCAAGCTGAAACAGTAAGTGCCTTTCTCTTTCCATGTATGCTTCCTGACCTGCTGAGTGTTTCCAGTATTTTCTGCTTTTATTCCATCCTTGATTTACTTTTTGCTAATGTCCTTGCTAAACTGCAGCACAACCTTTAGTAGCCGGTATATTTGTGCTCTTTTGATCCTTTTCTTCCTCTACCCCACCTAGGGTCACACCATTTGTGTGCTGTGAACCCTCAATTCTTTCTTCCAAACTGCACCATCATGGATTTAGTTATGGGAAACTTCACTTGTCATTTATTTGTCCGTTCAACAGGTTTATTCATGACCTCCTGTATCTTGCGGCAGTCTCCTTCTGCGTTGACTGTACCCTACCCTGACTCAATTTGGCCTAATCTGTAAATTTAGAGAATACGTCCTTGATTCCAAAGTCTAAATCGCTGAGGTAAATTATGAACAGCTGCAGTCCCAGTGGACCACCACCCACCTTCTCCAATATGAATAACTATCCTTTACTCCCACTCTCATGACACCAGCTAACAATCCACTCTCCGCCTTGTCCCTGACTGCACGTTCTCTAATCTTATTCACTAGTCTATTGCACAGTACCTTACTGAAGACCTTTTGAAAGTCCAGTTAAATTACATCCTCCTCTTCAGCCATCAGCAGAACCAGACTGTTCACAAACCCAACCGGCCCCAAGCAGAGCTTTAGTCTCTATATGTTCTCCAAGACAAGAACCTTTCTTCAACTTGTAACAGCCCGCCTCAAACTCAAACTCATTCATGACTTCGAGGACCCCTGTAGGCAACTATTGTCATTCTTGCCTGGTTAGTCAACATATCATTCTTTGTAATCTGTGGAATTCGGATAACCTGCTGCTTGTATGCTGTCCTGTTCACTCATCAATGCTGGAGACACAAATGGACCGCAGAAGCTGGAATCTGGAGCAACACACAAAGAGCTGGAGGAACTCAGCGAGTCAGGCAGCATCTACAAAGGGAAACGGACAGTTGACGTTTCGGGTCGAAACCCTTCATCTGGACTGATCCAGATGAAGGATCTAAACGTAAAACGTTGACAGTCCATTTCCCTCCATAGATGCTGCCTGACCTGCTGAATTCCTCCAGCTCTTTGTGTGTTTCTCATCAATGCTACTTCACTAAACTATATTGGGTCTTGTTCCCAACCACTCCTCCCTTCACCAAATCAATTTAAGATTCCTACATTTTTGTGTTAAAAACCCCTCATCATCCACCCACCCTACAAGCCACACTTCCCATGCATCTAATTCCTTCATAGAAACCACTTATGGCAACAACTGAGTCTTCTACCCAGTCACCCTAAGCCCCACCACTTTTCCCCATTTCCTATGAGCCACTTCAAACCCCATTCACATCTCTCCTAGTCAAGCCCACTGCAATACTCTCTTTTTGGCTTGGTGTCTTTTTTTGATAATGCCTCAGTGAGCTGATTTGTGATGTAATTCTGTGTTAACACGTCTTTATGAAATAAAGCAGAAATACAAAGTGATATGTAAGCTTCAGCTTTTTGTTAATTCTGATCCAGGAAATGGAATCTTATCGGCTGGCCCTTGATAATGATTTCTGAGCTCAAAAGATACTAAGACATTTCCAGAGAAGGTCTGGATCAAGACAAACAGATCAAGCTAACTTTTGATGTTTGAAGAACCCCAGCTCAGAAATTTTGCTTTAATGTTTTAATCTCTACCTTTCAGCTCTGTTGTCTGCCTGAGTGTCAAATGTAAAATGTATTAGTCCCCTTTTGTAGTGGTCAGAAATCTCAAAATGTGAAAAACACTTAAAGGATGGCATGATTGCAGTTACGTTATTCATATTGGGAGAGGTTCTGAAATAAATGGGCACAAACCTGGATTTAATCCTGACCTCTGGTGCTGTCTGTGTGGAGTTTGCACGTTCTCCCTGTGACTGCATGAGTTTCCTCTGGGTCCTCCAGTTTCATCCCACATCCCAAAGATGTGCATTTTGGTAGATTAATTGGCCACTGTACATTGCCTCTAGTGTGTGAGTGGTAGAATCTGGGGGGAATGTGTGAAGAATAAAATGGGATTAGTGTAGGAGTAGTGTAAGTGGGTGCTTGATAATCAGTGCTTGATAATCAGTGCAGATTCAGTGGGCTAAAGAGTCTTTTTCCATGTTCTATCAAAGACCTCAACTACTGTTTATCCAAGTTAAGCTTTCAGTAACATTGTTGTGGACAAATTGGGAAAGGACAAGTGCAAATTTGATGAATTTTGTCTTTAATGATCTTTGGGTGTTCTATATACACTTACAACTGTAAACCACTATATATGAAATCAACAGCTCTCATCAAAGCAACAGCCTGATTTGACATGGGTGGGTTTAATAAAATTGTTCATTGTTTTCACCACAAATGGTCAACTGCCTGGGCTGTGTGTGTAACCGCGTGGATGAAAAGAAAAGATGATAGCTGCAGAAACACAAAGCAAAACAGTGTGCAAAAATGAGCAAAAGTGTTCTTTGAACCCAATCAGTGACACAGGATATTATTCTATAGAAAAGTTACTTAGATCAAAGACCTACAAAGCAAACAACAAGATTTTCAATTGGAACATTTTTCATGAATGCTTAATATACTTCACAAAGAAAACAGGATCACCAGCACAAAGTAACCTGCAGTGCTTCACAAAAGTGAGCTGCTGCTTTTGTATGCCCTTTTGTCAGTTTTGTCTAGTTTGCATTCAGCAAAACCATTTTTCTCTTGATTTGATGAATCTGAAAACCCAACCTGTGTGTAGTACAAACTATGTCATTTATTTGCCTGCAACATGATAGTCTTTTATCAAATTCTTCATTCTCACAAGACTAAAAGGGTCAACAAAAGTTCTAGGTTTTCACATAAGAAAAGGACGAGGCAACTCAGTCCATTATTACAGATCTGAATGTTAACTTCGTCGATCTGTCCTGTTACCTGAATATCTTTACCCAAGAAAACTCTACCAGTCTTGGTGTTGAAATGTTCAGTTAACCTAGCCTCAACTATTTCTTGGGGGTAGAATGTTTCACATGCATTTTTGTGGAAAAGTATTTTCTGACATCAGTCCTGAATAACCTAGTTACTAGTTTTAAACTAGTCATTACCCTCAATGGTTCCAAAACTTACTAATCTCGAAAACCATCCCATATTCACTCCTTGAATTCATCCTCCACATTAAAATTGCAAACTAAGGTAGAGAGGGTGCAGAAAAAATTCACTAAAATGTTGCCTGGACTGGTGGGCTTGAGTTATAAGGACAGACTGGATAGGCTGGTTCTGTTTTCCCTGGAGTGAAGGAAGCTAAGGGGTGACCTTATCGAGGTTTATAAAATCATGAGGGGCATAGATAAGGTCATAGTCTTTTTCCTAAGGTAGAGGAGGCTAAAACTAGAGGGCATAGGTTTTAGGTGAAAAGGGAAAGATTCACAAAGGACCTGATGGGCAAATTTTTTGCACAAAGGGTGGTGGATATATGGAACAAACTGCCAGAGGAAGCTGTAGAGGCAGGTATGATTATGTTGAAAAGAAATTTAGACAGGTACATGGATAGGAAAGATTTAGAAGGATTTGAGCCAAAGGCAGGAAAATTGGACTAGCTCAGAAAGGCACCTTGGTCAGTATGAACAAGTTGGGCCAAAGGGCCTGTTTCTGTGCTGTATAACTCTTTGATTCTATAAATTTGATCTGCCCAGTGTACAAGTAGATTAAAGGCTATTGTATTATCCTTGTCACATGCTCTCTCATTTTTTGATTTATGCTTTGCCCTGTTATGACTGTTATGCTATGCTATGACCATTATGTTATTTATGTTATGACTGTTTGGGGATCTGTAGACAATTCTCACCAATGCTTCCTGCCCATACTGTTTCTCTCAGCTTCATCCAAATTGACTTCACTTCTGAGTTAAAATCCTTCCTCTCCACTGTCATTACTCCATTTTGTAATATCAGGTCCTATCTTCTTTTTCATTTTGCTCATCTCTTCTAAAAGTTAGGCATCCTGGGCTATTTAATTCCTAACCTTGGTCACTTTGTAATTCCACCTCTGTAATATTGCTGTATCGTACCCATTTATTTCTATCTCTGACATTATTCACTTATCTTGTTAGAAATGCTGCAAACGTTTAAATAAAGAGCTTTCAATGTTGTCTTTTTACTATTTTTTCTGACTCTGACTGAATATATGCACATATTTCTTTTTTCTTCTCTTTGGTGGGAGAGGTTATGGGTTTGGGAGAAGACCTCTGAATAGTCTCGGTCAGTAATTAGACTGCATTTTGCATACAGCAGCCACAATGTGCCTGTGGTGGAAAGAATGAATGTTTGGGTTGGTGGATGGAATGTTAACCAAGTAGGCTGCCTTGTCGCAGATGATGCCGAGCTGCTTGAGTATCATGGGAGCTGAACTCATCCAGACAAGAGGAGAGTATTCCATCACACACCTGATTGGTGTCTTGTGGATGGTAGGAATGTGTTGGGTGTCAGGAGGTGAATGATATGCTGCAGGATACCACCAGCCTCCAACCCGATCTTGTTGCCACAGTAGTTATGACGGTCAATTTGAATTGCTGGTTTATGGTAACCTCTAGGATATTGATCATGACAGAACTTGACAATGACAATTCATTGAATATCAAAGGTGTGTGGTTGTACATTATCTGTTTATAAGATATCTTTATGTACATCACATGTACATCGAAACACACAGTGAAATGCATCTTTTGCGTACAGTGTTCTGGGGGCAGCCCACAAGTGTCATCAACATAGCATGTCCACAACTTCCTAACCCGTACATCTTTGGAATGTGGGAGGAAACTGGATCACCCAAAGGAAACCCAAGCAGACACGGGGAGAACGTACAAACTCCTTATAGACAGCGGCTGGAATTGAACCCGGATCGCTGGCACTGCAATAGCATTACACTGACAACCAATGCCTAGACACCTTTGAGGCATCAATGTTACTTACCACTTCTTAGCTCATGCATGAATGCAGCCTAGCTGCACCTAGGCATGGACTGCTTCATTTTCTGAAGTGTTCTGAATGGAATTGAACATTGTGCAGTAACCAATGAACATTCCCACTTCTAACCATGACTGTGGAGTTTTGGGCATCGAAGTGCAGGAGGAATGTTATTTCTTTTGAGTTTTCTATCATGATTCCATCAGTTATAAGTTTAAATCATGAGAGAAAATTAAGGCAGCTGAGCTTTTCTTTGAAAAATAAGGAAACTTTATGCTGTACTGAATTAAGATTTCAAGACTTGGGGGGATTAAATTTAATTCAGGCTAATTACATGAAATTATGTGTGATAGGTCTTCTCTACCTGGAGACTTGTTAGGAATAAGAAGGAACATCAGAATAACAATATTGCAAATCTACTAACACGCTTAAAGTCTTGCATGACCACTGGGCACAGGAGAACTGGAGTGCATCATTGACCCCAGGATTACATCTTAATTTGATTTAAGTTTTCTCTTTTCAATTAAGCTATTTTTATGTCACAGTTGTTATGTTAAAAAATGTAGGCAGCACATATATTCGCAAAACAAAATCTCCAAAAAAAGAGCCGTACTTGATAAGGCAGAGAAAGAAGTGTTGCAGAATAATTGACTAAATTAGACCACTGCTACCAGCAGAGTAATTTGGATTCAGAAGACAAGATAGATTTCATTGAGAAATGACAAAGCCTAATGAACCCAAATGATAAATTTGTGTTTCCAAAATTCAAGTGCTGTTCTCTTAAGAAACATGTAAGCAAGTCCTACAAATACCAAAGATAAAAAGGACGAGTTCTTGGTCAAAATCTTAAAATGAAAGCATGAGATGAGAAATTTGAGCCTGAAGAAAAAAACTTTTGGTTTTTGTTATTTATTTAAAATGATTTTGGACTTATTAATAATCATAATTAAATTACCAGTTATTTACAAGTAGAAACTGACACAATAATAAGCTTTATCTTCTTTGGAATAAGGCAGATTATAATGAAATGATCAGTCATTTCATTCCAAATAACTTGGAGTTGGAAAGATACAGAAGTTAGTTGGGAGAACTGCTTTGATTAAAAGCCAAAATCTGTGGAACTGACAAACTAATTATGTCCAAACATGATAATTCTATTACTTTGTTGCACACTATTTTAGGCAGAATCATAAACAGTTAGAAGGCATGCCAGTATTAGTTGGGTCTGTCATCATCATCTTAGGCACCTGAGATCCAAATCACACTTCAGATGATGTGGATTAGGAATGCGTACAAAAGAGACGTTAAAAGCCAGCAGAGGTGTTCAAAACTATGAACAATTCTGATGATGTAAAGAAGAAACTGTTTTCATTGGCAGGATGATTAGTAACCAGAGAAAGTATTGGCAAACAAACCAGAAGCAAGATGATGAGAACTTGTTTTGTGCAGTGAGTTTTTGTGACTTGGATTGCATTGTCTGCAAAGGGTGGGGTAAACAGAGTCAATGGTAGCTTTCAAGTGAGAATTCAATACATAATCACAAGGTTGTGGAGAAAGAGAAAGGTGGTGTATCACTTTCAAAGAGTCAGCACTGACACAGAATCCTGTGGTGTAGAATTTTGTGATTAAGCATTGAAGAGTCCCATTCCTGGGCCCCCTCACAGATGTTGCTGTGATATTTTTCTTATTTACGAAGCTCTCTTGTCAGGGATATCAGGCAAGTGTTGAGCACTCCTGACAAGCTTTCACTAGATGGGGTAACAATGAGGGGTCAGAAGAAAGCGAGCCACAGTGCAAGATATCTAGTCTCTGCTGCTATGATCCAGCGCTCCAATGAAGCATTCGCCCAGTAAGCCTTACGGCAACCATAATGAAATGCTTCAAGAGGTTGTTTATGCCGCAAATCAACTCTTGCCTCAGAGATGATCCTGATGCACTCAAATTTGCCTGCCACGACAACAGGTCAACAGCAGATGCAATTTCCCTGGCTCTTCATTCTGCTCTGGACCATCTGGGCAACGGGAACTCATATGACAGACTGCTGGTCATCAACTACAGCTCGGTGTTCAACACAATCATCCCATCCAAACTCATCATCAAGCTTCAAGATCTGGGCCTCTGTACCTCCCTCTGCAACTGGATACTCGACTTCCTCATCAGCAGACCTCAGTCAGTGAGGATTGGTAACAACACCTCCTCCTCATTGATCATCAACACGGGTGCACCTCAAAGCCCCCTGCTCTACTCTCCATGACACATGCCTCTGTGGTTAGGCACAGCTCCAATGCCATCTTCAAATTCGCTGATGACACTACTGTTGTTGGACAAATCACAGGTGGCGATGAGTCAGTTTATCGGAGCGAGGTAGGAAACCTGGTTAAGTGGTGCCATAACAACAACCTCTCGCTCAACATGCGCAGAACTAAACAGCCGATTGTTGACTTCAGGAAGGGGAAGGAGGGCAAACATGCACCAGTCTACATTGGAGGATCGGCAGTGGAGAGAGTCGGCAGCTTTAAATTCCTGGGCGTTAACATATCAGATGACCTGTCCAGGACCCAGCACTTAGATGCAATCATAAGGAAAGCGTGCCAGCGTCTTTACTTTCTTAGGAGGCTAAGGAGGTTCGGCTTGTCACCAAACAATCTAACAAACTTCTACAGATGTACTGTTGAAAGTATCCTGACTGGTTGCATCATGGTCTGGTACAGCAATTCAAATGCACAGGAATGTAAGAAGCTGCAGACAGTAGTGGACTCTGCCCTATACATCACTGGCACATCCTTCCCCATCACTGGTAGTATCTACAGAAGACGTTGCCTACAGAAAACATCCATCATCAAAGATCCCCACCATCTGGGCCATTCTATCTTCTCGTAGCTACCATCGGGCAGGAGGTACAGAATCAGAATCAGGTTTATTATCACTGACATATGTCATGAAATTTGTTGTTTTGCGACAGCAGTACAGTGCAAGACATAAAAATTACTATAAGTTACAAAAGTAAATAAATAGTGCAAAAGAAGAATAACAAGGTGGTGTTCATGGGTTCACTGACTGTTCAGAAATCTTATGGCGGAGGGGATGAAGTTGTTCCTGAAACATTGAGTGCGAGTCTTCAGGCTCCTGTGCCTCCTCCCTGATGGTAGTAATGTAAAGAGGGCGTGTCCCGGATGGTGAGGGTCCTCAGTGATGGATGCTGCCTTCTTGAGGCATTGCATCTTGAAGATGTCCTCCTTGGTGGGGAGGGTTGTGTCCGTGATGGAGCTGGCTGAGTCTACAACCCTCTGCAGCCTCTTTTGATCCTGTGCATTGGAGTGATGCAACCAGGCTGTGATGCAACCAGTCAGAATGCTCTCCACCGTATCATCTGTAGGAATTTGCATGTCTTTGGTGACATGCTAAATCTCCTCAAGCTCCTAATGAAGTAGAGCTGCTGGCGTGCCTTCTTCATGTGTTGGGCTCAGGATAGATCCTCTGTGATGTTGACATCCAGGAACCTGAAGCTGCTCACCCTTTCCACCGCTGACCCCTCAATGAAAACCGTAGCCTGAAGTCCCACACCACTAGGTCCAAGAACAGCAACTTCTCTTCAACCATTCGGCTCTTGAACCAACCGGCAAATCCCTAATCACTACAGTTTAGCAACACTATGACCACTTTGTATTAAAATGAACTTAGATTTCTTTTGTTCTAATTGTGTTCTTTCTTGTAAAAATTTTGTATAATTTATGTTTAATTCATGTTTTTCTTGTGAATGCTGCTTATATGATGCTGTGTGCCTGTGATGTTGCTGCAGGGAAGTTTTTCATTGCACCTGTGCAAAAGTGTACTTGTGCATATGACAATAAACTTGACTTTGACTTTGATCTTGTCAATGGTAACCCCACCGGATATTGATGGTGGAGCATCATTTGGTTCTGTGTCCCCATATGTTTGACACTTGCACTATGTTAGCCAGATACAACGTCCAGTCTCATGATGGGAGTAAGGGCAGTTATTATATACAAAGGGCTATCCTTGTATTCTTTTGTTATTTTTTGACCAAATATTGTGGAGAACAATTGTTAAAAAGGCCAATTGTTACCACGTTTGTTCAGATTCAGTTGAGTACTGCAGAGGTACATGAACTTGCTTTGCCATGGATAATCTGAACCCATTCTCAAACTTTGCTTCACACATTTCCATTTTCCAGCAGGATCCTATGGAGTGCTCCTCAGGATCTGAAATCCACAATACTGTCCCACACCCTGATACAATGATACAGCAGTGTTTGTTTCAGATGATCTGAACCTCAAACACAACCCTAAGGGCTATCTCTTGATAAGATCTACAAAATACAACCAAATGTTTTGGTTCCTCTGATCTGATGAGCAAAATCCTCAGCTATTTGTTCTTTCTCACTGAAAAACTCAAGTGAAATTGACATCTGTGATCTCTGTTGGATGCGTTTCTATAACACCCCATTTGATGTGACATGTAGTTACTTAATTAGTTAATTAATTCAGTGGCTCCTTTCAATTCTTTTCCGGCAAGAAGAACCTAAACCTTTTGCAACAAAGCAGCACTCGGCATTCCTAATTTGAAATAATCTTTACTTTGAATCGCTGGGGTCTTATTTTTTAAAAAAAACAAAAGGTTAGCAAGAACTTGAATTCTTCCCAACTCAGCTATTTTCGGTGAAAAAAAATGGAAGATTTGTTTTCCTGTTGCTTTGGCCGCTCTCTTTATGTACCTGTGCATCTTTTGTTGCTTTGAATTCCTCTCCCAGTAGCTGTGGTTATTGGGTTGAGCTATCTGCCTTTGTGCTGACTGAAGATTTATTCTGTGGGTGGTTGAACAGCTGTCCAGGGTCGAAAGAGGCTCGTGTGCCATTAAACCTTACAAGTAACAGAACCTTTCTTTGACACCTGTTCTTTATGACTTGCTGACATGCAAACACACTGAAATCACTGACAGGAAATTAAACCACATTCAGATGCAGACAGGCTGACCCAGGTAAGTCATGTGACAATACTCAAACCGAGAATCAATAGCTGTTTCCGCACCTGCCCCATTTAGAGGGCCAAATTGCCTGACCTCATCTCGTCGTATTTGAAAGTTATGCTGCAATTAAAGCAAAAATTAACAGTTTAAAAAAAACATTGTTATCTCGGTCTATTTTTATTTTTAAAAGGGTATTACTCATGCAAAGCATTTTAAACAAATACACATGAGTTCCCTGCAGTGAATGTTTATTACTGAAAAAACAACTCCAGTAAAATTAAAGTTATCACAAAGCTGAGAAGCAAAGGAGGAAATGTTCGAGCCTTGATGAAGTTGGTGTGTGATACAAAAGTCAGAGTGAAGCAGATGGTACTAGAAATGGAAGCCTTTTTAATTTAAAATGACAAACTGCAATTCATCATAAAAAAAATTATCAGAGGGATGATGATCCTAGTTTGTAAAAGATGGAAAATCCTCGACAGTGATAAAGTGTCTTCAATGCTGTTGGAATGTTTTCTGTTGTTTTCCAGTCAGTGATCCACTTATTGCCAATAGAGTCATAGAGCTATACAGCATGGAAACTGACCTATCAGCCCACCAAGTTCTCGCTGGTCATCACCCATTTGCACTAATCCTGCATGAATCCTGTGCTCAGTTCTGGTCGCCTCACTACAGGAAAGATGTGGAAGCCATAGAGATGGTGCAGAGGAGATTTACAAGGATGCTGCCTGGGATGCGGAGCATGCCTTATGAAGGCAGGTTGAGGGAACTCGGCCTTTTCTCCTTGGAGAGACGGAGGATGAGGGCGGACCTGATAGAGGTGTATAAGATGATGAGAGGTATTGATAGGGTAGATAGTCAGACGCTTTTCCCCAGGGCTGAATTGGTGGCCACAAGAGGACATAGGTTTAAGGTGCTGGAGAGTAGATATAGAGATGTCAGGGGTAAGTTTTTTACTCAGAGAGTGGTGAGTGCGTGGAATGGGCTGCCGGAAATGGTGGTGGAGGCTGATACAATAGGGTCTTTCAAGAGACTGTTAGATCGGTATATGGAGCTGAGTAAAATAGAGGGCTATGGGTAAGCCTAGTAATTCCTAAGGTAGGGACATGTTCGGCACAGCTTTGTGGGCCGAAGGGCCTGAATTGTGCTGTAATTGTTCTATGTTCTATGAATCCCTTTTTTAATCTCCCCACATTCTCATCAGCTCCCACCAGATATTCATATGCACTATTCACAGGCAAATGCAGCAGACATTTATGTAAAGGGTTTGCAAAGGTCAATGAGATGATTTAATAATAATTGGTATTAGTATTGATTTATTATTGTCATGTGAGCCGAGATACAGTGAAAAACTTAGTTTTGCATGCCATCCATAGAGATCATTTCTAAACACAAGTTCATTGAGGTAGTACAAGGGAAAAGCAATAACTGAATACAGAATATAATGTTACAGTTACAGAGAAAGTGCAGTGCAGGTAGACAATAAGGTGCAAGGGCCATGACGAGGTAGATTGTGAGGTCAAGAATTCATCTTTAACAAACAAGACGTTCAATGGTCTTATAAAAGCAGGATAGAAGCTGTCCTTGAGCATGGTGGTGCATGTTTTCAAGCTTTTATATCTTCTGCCCAATGGAAGGTAGAAGAAGAGAGAATGTCAGGGCAGGGTGGGGTCTTTGATTATGCCAGCTGCTTTCTTGAGCCAACAGCAAGAGTAGACAGTGCCCATGGAGGGGAGGCTGGTTTTCATCGTGTACTGAGCCGTATCCATAACTCTCTGCAAGTTCTTTGGTCTTGGGCAGAGCAGTTGCTGTACTAAGCTGTGATGCATCCAGATCGGACACTTTCTACGATGCCTGTATAAAAATTGAAGAGAGCCAATGGGGACATACTGAATTTCCTTTGCCTTCTGATTATTCTTGTAATGTTGATTGAGCAGCAAGAGCTAGCCAGGACATGTGGACAATGAGCATTCCCCAGGCAGATGGTAGGTTTAAGTTCAATGTCCCATCGAAAAGACAATGTCACCAGCAATGCATTTCAAAGGTAGTTCATTAGTTGCAGAGCACCATGCCAACAATGCGAAAGACTCTATCTGAATTGGTTTTTCTAACTTTTACAAATGAGGGGCATGTTCCCACTAAATATTGTCCCCATTACAATCAGTTGGTACTCTCACCTCAATCTTACCATTTTCATTTTTGCCTTCTGGCTCCTGGACTGAGGCTTGTACCCTTGATTTCTGAGCCAAGGTAGTAGCGAAAGGCATAGTTATTGTGGAAGTAAATAGGTCGTTTAAATCTAAATGGAACCACAGAGCCAGAAGGCACAAACGAAAATGGCAAGATTGAGATACGCTACATGTTAAAACAAGTGATTTGTAATCTGTAGGTTTTTCTTCATTCTTACTGATCTATTTGTGGTGGTATGAGTGATCATTGCACAGTCATTGCAGAGATGAAGTTCCACTTTCACACTGGGCACCACCACAATGTTAATTGGCCTTTGTTTAGAATAGATCTAACATCTCAGAATTCTACTCCAGCATGGTCTGGAACTTCATGACTGCTATCAAGCTGGGATATCAACCTGGTTCAACATGGAGCAGGAAGAGCATCCAAGGAACAGCACCAGATGTAACTAAAAATGAGGCAGCTGCAACCAAGAACGAAATGCCTGCTGAACAGCAGAAGCGGCAGCATATCCAATGTATCAGATAAAGCTTTGAAGTACTGCCAGCTCCAATGACACGAGAAGTTGTTTGGTAGACTACACGGGTAAACTGCAGCACAATTTGGCAGCTGTATTCTGGGGAGGACCTGCAATTTCTGGGTGAATTGCCACACATTATCCAGTACAAGGACATGATGAGGAGTTAGTCAAGTTTTATGGCCAATTAGAGATGGCTAATATTGTTGGGAAAGGACTGATTACAGTCACTGCATTTTGGCTGGAGATCCACAGCATTGGCACGGTACCAATGAACTGCAGAAACTTTTGGCACAGTACAAGCACCTTCTCACTTACTCATACAGTGAGATTGTTGGATGCAGGGCTCACATTCACATTATAGAGTCATAGGAACAGCACAGAAACAGGCCCTTCAGCTCACCCAGTCTGCACTGACCATCAGGTGCACTCCTACCCTCATTCCATTTCATTCCACCACATTCCCATCAAACTCCTTCCCCGCCTCCCCAGAATTTATCACTCACCGGCACACCAGGAGTTACTTACAGTGGCTAATTCACCGACCCGCCGGCACATTCTTAAGATGCGAGAGGAAAGAGGAGCAGCCGGAGGAAACCTACACGGTCACAGGGAGAACCTGCAAACTCCACGCAGACAGCACCGGAGGATTGGATTGAACCCAGGTTGCTGGAGCTACGAGGCAGCAGGTTTACTAACTGTGCCACTGTGCCGGCCCAGTTATGGGGCCTGGCCTATTTATTGTCAGCTGAGAGCCTTTCCTGTGCCTTTAATCCAGAGCTCAAGGAAGAACCATGAAAGTTGAAATAGAATGTGCTGTTGAAGGACCATCAGCAATCCGGCAACTCCAGAGAAACAAAGGACTGCAGATGCTGGAATCTAGAAGAAAAATACTATGATGCTGGAGGAACTCAGCAAGCCAGGCAGCATCCATGGAGAGTAGCTCCCTGGCCTGCTGAGTTCCTCCAACATCATAATGTTTTTCATCAACTCCATTGGTGGTGGTGCCCCAAGGCAGATAAAACCAAGATATGGGGACTATAAGGTCACTCTAAGTAGAACTGTCGAGGATGAACAGTATCCACTTTTCACCTCATTTAAGTGGTTGATGAGCTCTCAATATTTTAGTAAGCTGGGCTTGTCTTATGCCCATGCACAGCTAAATGTTGATTCAGGGAGTTGGAGCTACCCGATAGTAATATACGCAAAGGTCTGTATGTTAGCACCATGACTTCGTTGGGCTAAGCCTGCCCCAAAGATCGTACAGTGCACAAAGGAAACATTGCTGCTGAGATACCTGTGCAACCAAGATGCCATCCCCAAGGTCAGAAAGTCCTAATAGGAACACATGAAGGTTCTGTGGGAAGTGCTTGGCACCACGACATACAGCTGAAATGGAGCAAATGTGCAGCCCGAGGTAATTTATTTGGTCTTCTGAATGAGCATAGACGTGTCTGAGAAGGTGCCGGCGGTAATGGATGCTGGAGAGTGGACGAATGTTACTGAGCCTTGTCTTTTACGTAGAACATAACAGCATAACATAACAGGTGTTGTGCTGACGTTTTAACCTCCCACAAACCCCTCCATTTTTCTATCATTCATGTGCCTATCTAAGAGACTTTTAAATGTCTCCAATGTATCTGCCTCTACCAGAACCCCTGGCAGCGCGTTCCATGCACCCACCGCTCTCTGTGTAAAAAACTTCCCTCCAATCACCTTAAAATTATGCCCCTCATGTTAGCCATTTCTGCCCTGGGAAAAAGTCTCTGGCTGTCCACTTGATCTATGCCTCTTATCATCTTGTACACCTCTATAAGGTCACCTCTCATTCTCCTTCGCTCTAAAGAGACAAGCCCAGGCTCGCTCAACCTATCCTCATAAGACATGCTCTCCAATCCAGGTAGCATCCTGGTAAGTCTCCTCTGCACCCTTTCTAAAGCTTCCACATCCTTCCTATAGTGTGGCGACCAGAATTGAACACAATATTCTTAGTGTGGTCTAACCAAGGTTTTATAGAGCTGCAACGTTACCTCACAGCTCTTGAACTCAATCCCCTGACAAATGAAGGCCAACACGCAATACACCTTCTTAACAACCCTATCAGCTTGCGCAGCAACTTTGTGGGATCTATGGACACTGTTAAGAATCCTGCCATTAACCCTGTATTCTGCCTTCAAATTTGACCTTCCAAAGTGAATCATTTCACATTTTTCCAGGTTGAACTCCATCTGCCACTTCTCAGCCCAGCTTTGCATCCTATCAATGTCCCATTGTAACCCTTGACAGCCCTCTACACCATCCACACCACCACCAACCTTCATGTCATCAGCAAACTTACTAACCCACCCCTCCACTTCCTCATCCAAGTCATTTATAAAAATCACAAAGAGCAGGGATCCCAGAACAGATCCCTGCAGAACACCACTGGTCAGTGACCTCCAGGCAGAATACGCTCCATCTACAACCATCCTCTGCCTTTCATGGGCAAGCCAATTCTAAATCCACACAGTCAAGTTTCCCTGGATTCCATGCCTCCTGACCTTCTGAATGAGCTTATCATGGGGAACCTTATCAAACACCTTACTAAAATCCCTATACACCACATCCACTGCTCTACCCTCATCAATGTGTTTTGTCACATCCTCAAAGAATTCAATCAGGCTCGTGAGGCATGACCTGCTCCTCACATAGCCATGCTGACTGTCCCTAATCAGACTATGCTTCTCCAAATGCCCATAAATCCTGTCCCTAAGAATGTTTTCCAAGAATTTGCCCATTACTAAAGTAAGATTCACTGGTCTATAATTCCCAGGGTTATCCCTACTCCCTTTCTTGAACAAAGGAATAACATTTGCCAACCTCCAATCGTCTGGTACTACTTCTGCTGCCAGTGAGGATGCAAAGGTCATCGCCAAGGGCTCAGAAATCTCTTCCCTCGCTTCCCATATTATCCTGGGATATATCCTGTCCGGCCCCGGGGACATCTATCCTAATGTTTTTCAAAGGTTCCAGCACATCCTCCTTCTTAGCATCGACATGTTCTAGCTTATCAGTCTGTTTTACGCTGTCCTGACAAACGTCAAGGTCTCTCACAGGTGAATACTGAAGCAAAGTAGTCATTAAGGACTTTCCCTACCACCTCCAACACCAGGCACATTTCCTCCTCTATCTCCAATTGGTCCTACCTTCACTCTAGTCATCCTCCTGTTCTTCACATATGAGTAGAATGCCTTGGGCTTTTCCCGAATCCTACTCGCCAATGCCTTCTCAAGCTTCTTTCCAGCGCTCCTAAGGCCATTATTATGCTCCTTCCTAGCTACCTTTTAAATCTCTGGAGCCCTGTCTGATCCTTGCTTCCTAAACCTTAAGTAAGCTTCTTTCTTCCTCTTTACTAGATATTCCACATCTCTTGTCAACCATGGTTCCTTCACCCTACCATCCTTTTCCTGCCTCAACAGGACAAACCTATCTAGAACCCCATGCAAGTGATCTCTAAACAATCTCCACAGTTCCATTGTGCATTTCCCTGAATACATCTGCTCCCAATTTACACCCCCAAGTTCCTGCCTAATAGCATCATAATTCCCTCTCCCCCAATTAAATACTTTCCCATACCGTCTGCTCCTATCCCTTCCAAGGCAAGGGTAAAGGTCAGGGAGTTGTGGTCACTCTCCAAAATGCTCACCCACCAAGAGATCTGATACCTGACCAGGTTCATTGCCTAGTATCAGATACAAAATAGCTTCTCCTCTAGTTGGCCTGTGTCAGGAATCCTTCCTGGACACACCTAACAAATTCTGCTCCATCCAAACCTTTTGCACTAAGGACGTGCCAATCAATATTATGGAAGTTGAAATCACCCATGACAACAACCCTGTTATTTTTGCACCTTTCGGAAATCTGCCTCCCGATCTGTTCCTCAGTGTCTCTGTTGCTATTGGGGTCAGGGAAGTGGGGGGAATAGTCAATGGAATATTCTCGATAGAGTGATTACTCCCTTCCTGTTTCTGACCTCCACCCACACTGACTCAGTAGACGATCCCTCCAGGATATCTTCCCTTTCTGCAGCTATGATACTAACCCCCACCTCTTTTACCTCCCTCTCTGTCCCTTTTGAAACATCTAAACTTGGTACAACCAGAAGCCATTCCTGCTCTTGTGACAGCCAAGTCTCTGTAATGGCCACAGCATCGTAGTTCCATGTACTGACCCATGCTCTAAGTTCATCACCTTTGTTCCTGATACTTCTTGCTTTAATATAGACACACTTCAACCCATCCGACTGTAATTTTACCCTGTCAACTGCCTATCCTTCCTCACATTCTCTCTCCACGCTGCATCAACCTGTACACCAACTGCCCCATCCTCTGACCTATCACTCGGGTTCCCATTCCCCTGCCAAACTAGTTTAAACCCTCCGCAACAGCTCTAGCAAACCTGCCCACGAGGATATTGGTTCCCCCTCCAGTTGAGGTGTAACCCGTGCCTTTTGTACAGGTCATACCTTCCCCAGAAGAGATCCAAATGATCCACAGATCTGAAACCCTGCCCCCTGAACCAATTTCTCAGCCACACATTCATCTGCCAGATCATCCTATTCTTACCCTCACTGGTGCGTGGCACAGGCAGCAATCCAGAGATTACTGCCCTCGAGGTCCTGCTTTCCAGCTTCCTACCTAGTTCCCTATATTCACTTTCAGGTCCTTTTTCCTACCTATGTTGTTGGTACCAATGTGTACCGTGACTTCTGGCTGCTCACCCTCCCCCTTTAGAATGCTCGAGATATTTCAGTTTCACTTAAAATTCATAGTGGAATTGAGTCTGCACAAGTTGTTACACAAGGCAGAGCCTTGACACTGAGCAACAATGTGTACAAAAGCTATCCGCTGGCACCCTGCTTAGTACAACCCTGTAGAGCAACAATCTGCTGGAGGAACTCAGCGGGTCGAGCAGCCTCTGTAGGAGGAAGGGAACTGTCAACGTTTCAAGTCGAAACCCTGCATCAGGTTGGTGGTTCTGGTCCAGCCATTGCTGGTCAAACATATGACGTGCAGACTGTGGGGGCACGTGGTCCACTGGAATCAGAGGGCTCCAGAGCAGACACTGTGGGAGGAAGAAAAACACCCTTGCAATTGAAGACGCCGCAAAGACCTTGTAGTTTGATTCAATTAATAATTGTCAACTGAATATTTACATGCAAATATCCAGCTAATGCTTAACTACATGAATGTAAAAAGCAGATTGATACGTTGATAAATATTGATAGTTGTTATTAACGTGAGTTTACTTTCGTTTAAGAGGAAAGCAATTAGTATTTGTTGAGTGTGTATACCTTTAAGAACTGTGTGTACCACAAGGCATGACTTTTGATTGTTTTATCAGTCATTGCTGTTAATTGATTGTTGGAACATAGAACACTACAGCACAGTACAGGCCCTTTGGCCCACAATGTTGTGCCGTCATTTTATCCTGCTCTAAGATCTGTCTAACCCTTCTCTCCCACATAGCCCCCTATTTTTCGATCATTCATGTGTCATGTTGTTTGCCTTCAACAAAGGATGATCAGCTTGAAGCTCTATCCTTGTTGCTTGCTTATTGAACCTATAGACACCACAATGAAGATACACCTTCCTTGCAAAAAAAAATGAAGGGGGATGCATTGCCCATCCATCCAAAAAGCATGTAGAGACCCTGAATCACACCATCCAACTTCTTGATACTAAAGTCCTTCCCTCCATTATCCTAACTGGAAACCCATTCTAAGTATCAGCCATTCACTTCCATTTCTCCTTTTAGAACTTTTGTTCTTGACCTAAAACACACAGAATAAGATGGGCTGGGACCTTGAAATTTAATGTCTGCCAAGACTGAATAAATGTGAGAGATAGTAGACTGAGACCTGGAAGTCTTCCTTAACTTTTGTTGGTAGTGGGGGAAGGTTAGGAAGAAATTGTGCATTTCCATTACTTCTTAGAAGTTTTACTTTTGGTTGTTGGCTTCCCTTACAAGGACGAAAATCCTTTGTAGATTATGCAATTGTACAGAGCTGTGGTGAGTTTCCATTAAGAGTATTGTGTCGGTTTTGGTCTCCTTACCTTTAAAAGGATGTATTGTCACAGAGAGAGTTCAGTGAAGATTCACTAGACTAGTTCTGGGGACGGCATGTTTGCAGCATGAGGAGAGATTGAGTAGACCAGGCCCAAATTCTATAAGCTTTGAGGAATGAGAGAAGATCCAATTGAGACTTAGGCAATCCTTCCACAACTTGATAGGCTGGATGCAAGAAGAATGTTTCCCCTGGCCGAGGAGTGTACACTCAATCCCAGTGTAGAATCCCAGCGGACATAATCTCAGAATAATTTCCTTCACAAGAGGTGGTGAACCTTTGGATCTCTCTATCCTGGAGGGCTGAGGGGACTCAAGTGAATTCTGGTTATTAAGGAAATGAAGGGGATAGTTAAGGAAAGTGGAACTGAGGTAGAAAATCAGCCACACACTTGATCATTAGTCATAGAGTCAGGAAACATGTCCATTGGCCCACTGAATCTGTGCCAAACATCAAGCATCCACTTACACTAACTCCAATATTTTTTTCCACACTATCTACCACTCACCTCTACACTAGAGAAAACTTACAATGGCCAATTGATCTATCCACCTCCACATCTTTGGAATGTGGAAGAAAGTCAAGAGCACAGGTAACACAGGGAGATCAGGTAACACAGGGAGAACGTACAAACTCCATGTAGACAGCATCAAAGCTGAGGATCGAAACCAAGTCACTGGAGCTGCGAGACGCCAGCTCTACCAGCCGCTGGTGGAGCAAGCTTGAAGGGCCGTGTGGTCTACTCCTATTCCCGTTTCTCGTGTTCCCTTGAATCAGAAGGGGCAAACCTGGTGGGCTAAAATGACCTTCACTCACTTATCTTTTTGTCTTTTTTATGGTGACAGTAACATTTCAATCAGATAGTATTTTGGTCAATGTGAATACATTTTAAAGGTGATATTTTCATTTTTACTGTTCAGCTAGAAAAAGGCTGTGTTTTGCTTAAAGATAAAGGGGGACTACACTGGCTCACAGACCAGATTTAACACATAATCAGAGGTTAGCAATACTATCATTAGCACCGTGTATGTCACTTGGCCTAATTGAGCCTGGAAACAATAGTGCCTCAGCACCCTGCTTTCAAGGTCAGTGTTGATTTAGCTATAGTTGGATCAGACCAGCAACAAAAAAACAAGCAAAATATATAATTATTCTCAGCCTTTTTTATTCAGAAAAGTTGCACATGTGACAGTGTCAGAAAATATTGGCAATCAATCATTAAAGTTACTCAATGTCAGTTTCCGCAAGATCTTTTTCCTTATTCCAATTACAGACTTTAAAAACAGTATTTTCTGGCAATCCTAATGTGATGATAATTTACACCCAAGGTACCAAAACAGCATCCTTACATGGGAAAATCAATCAAGAGCACTTTTAGAATAAAGTATTTCCCTCAAATGACCACAGTTCAAAAGTGATTGGAACACCCTGGGGAAAGTGCAAGATGATGTGTCCATGCCCCAATAAATGCAAGCTGTTTGTTCTTCCTAATTAAAGCACCTATTGCATTAAGACAATAGTGACAGAAGGCACGACGTTTGTGAGTGATGGGAGCTCAATCCCAGTGTAGAAGAACAGTCAAGGAATTAGGCATCAAAAGCAGTTGATGCTGGAAACACTCAACAGGTCAGGCAGCATCATGCATGCTTCAACAGACCTGAAATGTTCATTGTTTCCCTTTCCACAGATGCTGCCTGACCTGCTAAGTGTTTTCCAGCATTTTCTGTTTTCACATTACGCTGGCTCAGTTTTTCTTATCTGACTCATCAATCTAGCCTGCCAGGCAAATCCCACCATGTTGCAATTAACAACTCATTACACAGACCATAGAGTTTAATGTGCTGGTAACTACCACAATTAAGCCATTTCAATTCATCCTATCAAAGACATTCCTTTGTTCTACACATCCCACCCCCACCTTCCATCCTCCTGAAAACCTGTATTTCTCTCTTCCCCTTCTATGACAAAGGGTAACAGCCATGAAACATTGACCGTTTCTCTTTCCACCAATGCTGCCTGATCCGCTGAATTTTTCTAGCATATTATGTTTTTGTTTCGAATAGCCAGCAGCTCCAGTTTTTTTGATTTTCAAGAAAGTTAGTGTTGTATTTATATAGCACCTTACAAAATTTCAAGATTTCCCAATCACTTTACAGTCAATTAAGTATTTTTGATGTGCAGTCACTATTGAAAAGTAGAAAATGCATAACATAAATTGTGTTCAGTTAGATCCTCAGAACAGCAAAGAAATTAATAAGATCTTTATTACTCACATGTACATCGATACACACAGTGAAATACATCTTTTCTGTAGTGATTTTTGGGGGGCAGCCCACAAGTGTCGCCACGCTTCCCACGCCAACATAGCATGCCCACAACTTCCTAACCAGTATGCCTTTGGAATGTGGGAGGAAACCGGAGCACCCAGAGGTAACCCACACAGACATGTGGAGAACGTACAAACGCCTTACAGACAGTGGCCGGATGTGAACCCAGGTTGCTGGCGCTGTGAAGCATTATGCTAACCACTATGCTACTGTGCCTGACAATATTTAATGGCCAATATTTAAGTAGCACTGAAGTGGGTTGTTATGGTCAAAAGTTAGGCGAAATTCTCTGCTCTTCCCTGAGTAGATCTTTCATTCCACCTGAGAGGGCAAACAAGGCCTTTGGTTCAGCATTTCACCTGGTAGGATCACTGACAGTGCGCAGTCCTTCGGTACCGCAGTGGAATGTCAACCGAGATTGTGTCAAAGTCTCTATAAAGTGTAGGGTGGCAGCTGGTCAGATACTAAACTATTTCCAGCAACGTCGAAGCTGATCTTCTCAGGTAAGAAGACAAATCATGGTTTAGGAATGAAACAGGTAGCTTCAGAATGCTGAAAGCAATAGGCTGACTCTTCTTCCAGCATAAAGGCACCATTTTCGAGCAATAAGACAAATCTTCACAGTTGGCTATCATCTTTTGCTGTGAATAAACAGTTGAAGAAAAACCATTTTCACAGCCACACAATTTTTCTTTCTTTTTTATATATACGGAAATGCAAAGTGGGGCATAGCGAGTGGTTGAATAATGATGATGTTCAGGTATCTTTCAAGTGAAATGATGTTTGCACTGTTGCTAATACAAGATAAATGTGTCACATTATCCCAGCAGATAACATGTGCAATGAGCCTGCCTTCCATTGTGCATGACAAAGTACCTTTCCGTCACCTTCAATAATTCATTTTGATTGTGGTGTTAATTACGGAGGGAAGCTTTTGAAACAAGTTGTATTGTGGTTCTTGCTGGTATGCCAAGTTACTCAAGCTTCCTGACAATCTAATTATCCTCTGCTTTTTTTTAGAATTTTCTCTTCCTTTCACACCTCAACCTCTCCCACTTGATTTCTGTACATTAACCGGGCTCCACATTTTGTCCTGACACCAGGTTGCCACGGAGAAAAGGGAAAGTGGGTGCAGAATGTGTGAAATTGAGCAGGGTGGGGAGATGGGGGCAGATGAGAGGTTTAAAGATGCAGTGATTGTGGTTCCCTGTGCAATAGGGCGGTCTGAGAGGACCCGGTGATGTGATTGAGCTCCAGCATGGCACCGGACCTGATTGGGGTGTTTCATACCCATCATGGGAATCATGGTGTTGTCTGTCTGTTGAGGGGTGGGAGAGGGGTCACGGCAATGGATACTTCCGAATAGATACAAGCAGTATCAGCATCAGGGTCACAGAGTGAGGCATCTGAAACTTGAATCTATCAGTGTGGTGGCACTCAGCTCTTTAACACATTAAAATGATTACAAGCATTTATCAAATATAAAAACAATTTTTCTTTAATTCACACAAGATTTCCAACTTTCAGTGTAATTTGCTTCTTGTTGAACTGTGAGTGAACAATGAAGATCAAAGGTCACAAACAAGACTTCAGCAGGAAATGTGTAAAATAATTTTTATGGGTGATTCACCTATTGTAAACAAGTGCAAATTGGTCCAATTTCTAGACGTAGGTGTCCAGTCACCAATCCTGTTCAAGATGGTACTGAAGGCCCATTATTGGGTTCTCTTCAGTTGCTCATTGATTTGGCACAGAAGCTTTGCATGTGGTTGCTACTTTTTCCTCTTTCTTCCTACTTAGGAGTGTCCCCTTTCCTCCGATGATGTGACTGATGTTAGAGGGTAGGTGAGTATAGGAGGTAAGCAGTATCTGGTGTGGTCAAGTTACTGGGATCGAACATAGAATATTCAACAGTACAACACAGGAACAGGCTCTTGGTCCCATGATGTTGTGCCAAATTAATTAAGTAAATGATACTTAATTAAATGAATCCCTTCTGACTGAACATGGTCCATATCCCTCCATTCTCAGCATATTCATGTACCTATCTAAGAGCTTCTTCAGAGCCTCTATCAAATCTGCCCACCACCACCCCTGGCAGCGCATTCCAGACACCCACAACTCCCTGTGTAAAAAAAACTTGCCTCACACATCTCCTTTGAACTTACCCCCTCTCACCTTAAATGCATGCCGTCTAGTATTAAAACATTTTGATCCTGGGGAAAAAATACCAGCTGTCTATTCTATCCATACGTCTCATAATTTTATAAGCTTCCATCAGGCCTCCCCTCAGCCTCCACCACTCTAGAGAAAACCCCGAGTTTGTCCAACCTCGCCTTATAACACCTGCCCTCTAATCCAGGCAGCATCTGTAAACCTGTTCTGCATCCGGTCCAAAGCCTCCACCTCCTTCCCATAATGGGGTGACCAGAATTAAATACAATTCTCCAGATGCAGCCGAACCAGAGTTTTATAATGGATGACAGCAGGCAGTTCGGACCATTGCTTGAGGAATAAGCATTCAAATCCCATCATGACAGCTGGAGAATTTAAATTCAAATAATTAAATAAAATGTTAGTCTCTGGTAATTGTAGAACTATTGGATTGTTTTAAAAAACCATCTAATTCACCAATATCTTTCATTCCCACCTGGAGCTGATTTATATAATCCCAATGTGGCTGACTCTTAACTGCCTCAGTTCATGATGATTAAGGTTACAGTAAATGCCAGTGACATCCACATCTTGTGAACAAATTATTGTTTTAATTTATAGAGAGAGGAGTGGGAAGAGGAAGGAGAATGTCTGTGATAGGGTGGAGATCAAGAGAAAATAGATGGCAGTGATTGGTGTTGACGGGGTGAGGGTGGTGAAAGCTTGTTACTGCAGGAGATGTAATTAGAGAGGGAACAGAGGAGAAACAAAAACAAATGGTGCTGGAACTGTGCAACTGAAATACATGTGAAAGCCAAGCTGGGTAGGTAGCAAACAACAGAGAGAGAAATACAGCCAATGCTCCAGGTCAACAAGCCCCCATGTGAAAAGGTATTGACACAAAGACCTATCCTGCTCCACTCCCTACTGATGAAACCTGACCCACTGAGCATCCCTTGCTACCACGTCAGATCCAGAGGTGAGGTCTGATCTGTTGATTATTTCCATTGTTTCCTGTTTTTATTCTACAAGAACGGCAATTTGAATTAAACATATTGAAAGAGAGGGAGGAGTGGACTATTTAGCCTTTTCTGCCATTCAGTGAGATCCTGGCTGACATGACCTCGCTGTACATACCTACTTTTCCCCCATATTTTTTAATGTAATTAGTTAGCAATAATCAATCAATTCAGATTTAACATGAAAAATTGGCCCATCTGTAATTGCTATCGGTGGAAGAGAGTTCCAGACTTGCATGCATGTTGGCTTTGCTCCTTCAGAAGTTAGTTCTAATTTTCACCCCGATACTTGACTCCCCAAATAGTAGGAAAAAAAGTTTTATTTATCTACCTTTACAATGTCCCTTATTATCTTGAAAAGTTTTAATGAATCAACCATTAATTTTCTTAATTTCAAGAAAAATAGTAATTGTAACTTCTATTTATGTGCCTCAATGAAGAAAAAATCCACAGGAGTATAATCAAATAAAATATGACAAGCCCCATAAGAAGACACCCTTTTCTTAATACTTATTAATAATCTAGACTTGGAAGTACAGAGCCCAATATCCAAATTTGTCGATCGCATAAAACTTCCAGGCGTAGTGAACTCTAAGAAGAAGAATAATAGACTTCAAAACAGACTGGAATGGACAGACAAGTGGCAGATGAAATTTAATGCAGTAAAAACAAGACGTTATGTTTTGTAGAAATAATAATGGAGAAGCAATATAAACTAGAGGTCACAATTCTAAGAGTTTCAAGAATAGAGGAAATTGGAGATATCTGTGTGTATATCATTGGAAATGGCAGGGCTGATCGAGAAGACAGTTAATACAGCAAATGGAATCTCGGGCTTAATGAAAGGTTAACCACTTAGGACTGAGTTGGTGCAGCAATGTGGGACTAGAAATTACATTGCTAACTTTTAATGCTATTAAAACAGCGTTCTGGGTATTCCTAACGCTGGTTGTGGAATTCCCGTAAGATTATGATATTCAAACGTCATTATGGAACAGCAATGTTAGGCTCCCACACCTAAAGCTACACTGCATTAGCTTCAGCATGGCCTTCCATACAAATCTCTTGAGATTTCTCATCGGAGCCAGCATTTAGCCTAGCAGCTTCAATCTCCGCAGCCAGCTCTTACAGGCACATATCACAATGCAAGCAACACTGTTACAGCAACAGGGAGCCATTTGGAGGAGTTTTACACTGGAAAAACAGGTGCAAAAGCAGACAAAAACCCTGCCTAAAAGTAAAGAGCTAAATTTCTCAATGGGCAGTAAGATAGGGACATGAAAGTGCACTGCTTTATTTAAAACCGATTTTAAACTGTACTGCCCTCCATTTCTTTGGAACTGTGTGCAGGAATTTCAAAGCCTATCTGAAGCTCATTTCAGAATCAAATAGGTTGCAAAGAGCTGGGAGCAGTCTCAGATGAACACCAGGGCAGCAATGAATTCAGCTGACAAGGAATGGAGTTTGTAGCAGGAATGACCTTGTATCTTTGTGGAAAAATATCATGGACACATTCAGAAATTCAACTACCCTTCATCACACAATGTAGTCTTCTTATTCTAATCCATACAAAAGGTAAAGCAGCACCTTTAAAATTATGGAACTTCCCAAGATGGTTCACAAGAAAATTATCATACAGAATCGACACTGAGTGATGTATGGAGATATTAGAACAGGTGATGGTCAAAGAAGGGGAATTTAAGGAATGAAAGTGAGAGAGAGAAAAGTGGAGAGGCAGAGAGTCTAGGGAAGAAATTCCAAAGACGAGAGTTCTGGCAGCTAAAGACGTGTCCGTCAGAAGTGGAAGAAAAGCAAATGGGGATGTGTAAGAGTTCAGAATTGGAGGGCAGTGACCACAGCTCATGTATGGATGAAAGTGTTCTCAGCTTTAAGGAATGAAGAGCTGGAAATATATTGATGTTCAAAAAATACTCCTTGTGTTTATGTTGTGAGAAAAGGTTCTTTGAGATCTCAAAGGCCAAGGACTCTGGGCATAGTCTTTGGAGTTTTAAAAATCATTTATCCACAAAGACAAACATGGGAACAGAATGAATGGGAATGGATGCACACACACACACACACACACACACACACACACACACACACACACACACACACACACACACAGATGATTGCGGATGTGGGGAAATCACAACGGGGGTGAGATGCACACACACACACACACACACACACACACACACACACACACACACAGATGATTGCGGATGTGGGGAAATCACAACGGGGGTGAGATGCACACACACACACACACACACACACACACACACACACACACACACACACATACACACATACATACAACAAATTGGTTACAAATAATCAGGGAAAAAACAATACGATGCCTGAACCCCCTGAACCCCAAGCATCGGCGCTACGCTACCGGGAATCTACTCGGGATGCTCCTAACCCCTATGGAAGAGCACACTCTTACCAATGGTCCCTTCTGCGTAGTTTCGATTCCTGCAGCAATCAAAAGAGAGAGAACCACACACATGTGGCATTCTGTATAGTGCTGGAGAGCTGGGTGGAGCCAGCGCAGGTGATTCAAAAGGTCCAATAGGTCATGGCCAGGTACAGAGGCATGTACAGAAGCCAATGGTCAAGAGCGTGCATGAATGGGTGGGTGGAGCTAGACCTTGATTGACAGTGGTGTCACTTTTGACCAGTGCTCAATGGTGTCACATGACAGCCATGACCTTTCACACTACAGTTTATTAATGTGTTTTAGTTCAAAAGCCAATTCCTGTAACCATTTATGTCTCAATTTTTAGACTAATTATTTCAAAATTTCTTGTTCTACATTTGTCTACCCTTTAGTTTCACATACCTTTTCCATTATGACTCTAAGTATCCATAACAATGATAACGGAATATGAAAAATACATACTATATCTCTTGGTGATTTATTATCAATTAGACGTTCTCAGGTTCTGTGCCCTGGCACATAAATGTGCTTGAACCATCAGTGTCACTACAGGTGTTGCAAGTGCAGACATTTAATGTTATTGTGCTCTGCCTGGTGACAATTAGAAGAGATGAGAGCTATAGACACTTCAAAGGTAATCATTTACATCAAACTTTGAGCCTGGAACAGCACTTCCAAGTCAGAGAGAAAACCTTTGGCCAAAATTGCCACCAGCAATTTTATGTGCAGAAGACATGCACAGTGACAATGAACAGAAGGCGTGGATGTTTGACAACCCTTGCTCAAGATCCTGCTGCACATACAAGGCACTCAAGAACCTGAAGTAGTTCTCAACAGGAGTACCAAGGCTGCCATTAGTTCAGGAAAAGTGACCCACTCTACCTAGGCCCATGGATAGAGAGGATGGCTTCCACCTTCTTCCAGGCAAGTGCTTCTTTGACATCCTATCATTACTGATGAAACCCACACCCCTTCATCTTCCTTATAGCAACCACCCATTGTCCCTCCATGAGGGCCTTGACATGGTGGACATAGGATGGATGATTCCCTTGGCTGAGTCTAGAGATGCAGGGTCACAGTCTCAAAATAAGCAGCAAGTCATTTAGGACCGAAAAAAGGAGAAATTTCCTTGCTCAACTGGTGGTGAATCCTGGGAATTCTCTACCGTGGACGGTCATGGGGGCTCCGTCAATGATATTCAAAAGAGAGATCAACACATTTCTCGATATTAGAGGGAGCCAAGGGTTATGGGCATGGGGCAGGGAAATGGTGTCAAGGTAGAAGACCTGCCACAATACTGGCAGAGCAGGCTCGAGGGACAGAATGGCCTTTTCCCGCTCCTGTTTCTTCTGGCTCTCTGACCCACCTCCAACCATCTGCCTGCCCCACTTTCTCCCTCCCTCCTGTAATCCCCTCCTCTGGTCTCTTCCTTCTCGATCACAGCGGGAGACTGCAGTAAAAGGGTCTTTGTTTCCACAGAGGAGCCTTCGGGAGTCATGCACAGTTATTATTGGAGCTGACATAGGAGTGTGCTCCATTTCCATGGACTAAGCCAAGAGCTGCCTTGATTCATTCTTAGGCCACAAATCCTAGAATGGGCTTCACTGAGTTGCATTTTCCTATTTGTGTTAAATTAAATCACCAATTCACTCACATCTTATAACAGCATCTGAACTTTTTAAGAGCTTATGTTTATACCAATGATATTATTCACTATTCTTCACAGTTTCTTGGCCACTCAGTTTCATGGTTTCATTCTCTCTCCACTGAAATCCTAAATAACTTGCAGAAGTCCTTGCCTGCTGTTAATAAAAGCAAACTGCCCACGGGCAACCCAACCTGGCGATGACATTTATTTTTATTCTCTGAATTACTTCCAAAAGTAAAATGGAATGGGCAGGTTACTGATGATATGCTAGCCTTTTAGTTTATAGAAGTTCAGATATTGAATCTTGTTTTACTGATAGGCGTCATGTTGTTTCCCAGCCAATGTAAATACAATTTAACTTTAATTTCTAGGAACAGGGAACATTGGAAAGGTCACATTAATGAATCCATTTTATGCTCTGATCTCCTTTTTGTGGTTGACAGGGTACTTTTGCAGAGTCTGTTCAATTAAGCAGCAGTCAGCAAATGTCAACATTAAGCCAGGGCCCCCGTGATGTCAACAGCATTGGCATTTATAATGATTTTTAACCTGGGGGTTTTGCGTTTTGATCTTCAGGAGGCAAATCTATTTGTCTGACAGATATATATTCACCTCTCTGGTGCATGTAATGAGATAGAATTTTAGAATCATAGATATTTACAGCACAAAAGGAAGGTATCCAAGCCATGACATCGATGCTAGCTGAGGAAGATCTATTGAGACTGCACTTAATTAACTGCGTATAATTAAAATGAGCTAATCACAGAAAATCCTTAGCAAACTTAATGCAGACAGGATGCTGGGAACCCTAACTTCAATCCCATCCCATCCAATTAAACTAATAACTGCCCAAGGTTACTAGAATTTTTTTTATTAATTTGACCCAATTCCTTCAAGGAAGTGCTGGTCAAGAACACAGAACATAGAACAGTACAACACAGGAGCAGGCCCTTCAGCCCACAATATCTGTACCGACCATGATGCCAATCTGAACTGCGTATCTCCCTGCACATGGTCTATATCCTTCTATTCTCTGCCTGTTCATGTGTCTGTCTGAATGCTTCATAAATGTTGTTATTGCATCTGCTTCCACCACCACCCCTGGCAGCATATTCTGGGTACCTACCACTCTGTGTAAAAAAAACTTGCCATGCAAATCTCCTTTAAACTTACCCCCTCTCACCTGAAAGCTATGTCATTTACATTTGAAATTTCCACCCTTGAAAAAGACCCTCTCTATGCCTCTCATAGTTTTGTATGCTTCTATCAGGTCGCCCCTCAGCCTCAAACACTCCAGAGAAAACAATCCAAGTTTGCCCAATCTCTCCTTTATAGCTAATACTCCCAAATTCAAGCAACATCCTGGTAGACCTCTTCTGCACTCTCTCCAAAGCCTCCACATCCTTCCTGTAATGCAATGTCCAGAACTGCACACGGTATTCCAAATGTGGTCTAACCAAAGTTTTATACAGCTGCAACACGACTTCCTGAATGCCCCAACCGATCAAGGCAAGTATGCTGTATGCCTTCTTTACCACCCTATCCTCGTGTTGCTAGTTTCAGGGATCTGGGGACTTGCATCCCAAGACCCCTCTGTACATCAGTGCTCCAAAGGTTCCTGCTATTTACTGTATACATTTGACCTCCTTAAGTGTAACACCTCACACTTGTCTAGTTTGAACTCCATCTGCCATTTCTCTACCCATATGTCCAACTGGTCTATATCCTGCTGAATTCTTTGAAAACTTTCCTCACTACACACAACTCTGCAAATTTTTGTGTTGTCTGCAGATTTACTAATCAGCCCATGTATGTGTTTATATCACAAACCGAGGTCCCGGCACTGATCCTTGCAGAATACTATTGGTCGCAGACCTCCAGAAGCTGGTCACAGAAACTCAATCAATTTTGTAAGACATAATCTCCCCCACACAAAGTCAGAGTGACTATCCCTAATAAGTCTCTGCTTATCCAGATGTGAGTAGATCCTATCCCTAAGAATATTCTCCAATAATTTCCCTACCACTGATGTCAGGCTCACTAGCCTATAATTTCCTGGTTTTCCCCTCTTGCTCTTCTTAGAAGAACACTGGCTATTCTCCAGTCCTCTGGGACCTCGCCTGTGGCTAATGAGGATACGAAGATCTCTGGCAAGGCCGCAGCAATCTCCTCTCTTGCCTCCCTCAATAACCTGGGATAGATCCCATCAGATCCTGGGGACTTATGCTCCTTAATATTCTGGAAGAGACCGAATACCTCCTCCTTCTTATCCATATGCCCCAGAATATCAGCATACCCCTCCCTGATCTCGCTGTCCTCCACATCCTTCTCTTTGGTGAATACCAATGCATAGTACTCATTTAGTATCTTGCCCACTTCCTCTGGCTCCAGGAATAAATTCCCTGCTTTGTCCTTGAGTGGTCCTACCCTCTTCCTGGATATGTCCTGTTTTAAATGTATGTATAAAATGCCTTGGGATTCACTTTAATTGTGTTCAGAAAGGACATCTCATGACTCCTTTTAGCCCTCCTGATTCCCTGTTTGTCCCCTCCCGCTTCCTTTATATTCCTTAAGGGTCATGTCTGATTTCAGCTTCCTAAACCTTACATATGCAGCTGGACGGATATAAATCACAACAAAACTACCAACCCAAGGGAAAATCAGAAAAATATTTTGACTGCACTGGTCATATACAGCTCTAGCAATGAAACACAGCATCCAAGGAGGGTGGTATGAAACCGGTCTTCCTCTCATTAACACACTTCCCAGAGAGCGGAGAATCCAATAGGAGAAAAGAAAGTTAAAATAATGTCTCTCACTCACTCTTTCTCTCTCTCTCTCTCTCTCTCTCACACACACACACACTCACTCTCTCTCTCTCTCTCACTCTATGTCTGTAGCTCTCACTTATCATCCCTCTGACCAATGGTTAAACTTAAATGGTCACCTGAAATCAGATTATCTAGCTTCAGGGTTATTAGTGAGAGCTCGCAGTGTGGAGTTTGATTTATCTATAACAGTGATCATAAATACTTTATTGGGATAGGAGCTCATGGAATAATACAGCACGGACGCAGGCCCTTCAGCTCAACTCACCTGTGCCGACCAAGATTCCCATCTAAGCTAGTCCCATTTGCCTGTGTTTGGCCCATATCCCTCTAAACCTTTCCTACCCATATATCTGTCCAAGTGTCTTTTAAATGTTGTTATTGTATCTGCCTCTGGCAGCTCGTTTCATGTACACACCACCCTGTGCATGAAGAAGTTGTCCCTCAGGTACCTATTAAATCTTTCCTCTCTTACCTTAAACCTATGAGCTCTAATTTTTGATTCTTTCTTCCTGGGAAAAAGACTGTGTACATTCACCCTATCTATGCCCCTGATGATTTTATACACCTCTATATAGTCACCCCTCAGTCTCCTATGGTCCAAGGAATAATGTCCGAGCCTGCCCAATCTCTCCTTATGACTCATGAGAGGATGTCCAGTTTCACAACTGTCCTGAGGTCATAAGTGGCCACACAATGATTTTAAGGCATGTTAATTAATTGCAATACAGCAACAAATGCCACTGGAAGATCTGGTAGCTCTTGAGGCTCAGGTGCTATGTGTGACACAAGGCAAAGCACTTCCTTTATGTCTCCCACCTATAAGAATTGTTCAAATGGAGTTGAATATATTGGGGCCGGGATATGGAGCATTGCAAGTGAGGGAGGTCCTGGGATGATGAGGAAGTTTTGGATTGAAAGCAGGGTTAAATTGGCAATCGTCAGGGAGGGAAAGGGTGGGATCACTGAGGTGGGGGATGTTATCACCTGCTGGTGTTTGGAGAGTGGGGTTGCCGACTGTTGGCTGGGTGTCGGGCCAAGTCAGGAGATTAGTGGGGCAGCGGTCAGCAGGCAAGAGCCACGAGCTTGGCAGGTTATTGGGGGTTGTGACTGTGGTGCAGGTCATCACTGAAGGAGGGTTGGCTAAGTCAATAAAGGGGAACTGCAGAGGTTGGACTCCCAGCACTGACCTCATGTCTGTTCGAGTAGGTTCCCTTTAAAGTCATGCAGAGACAAGGTTCAGAAGCATATTACCTCACTGGGATAGCCTGCTGAAACCACAGGCTACTCATACATAAAAATGCCAGAAATGGCTGCCAGCTATAGGAAGCCATTATAGGAAGGATGTGGAAACTTTAGAGAGGGTGCAGAGGACACTTACCAGGATGTTGCCTGGATTGGAAAGCATGTCTTATGAAGATAGGTTGAGCAAGCTCCGGCTTTTCTCTTTGGAGAGAAGAAGGATGAGAGGTGAATTGATCCAGGTGTACAAGATGATAAGAGGCATAGATCGAGTGGACAGTCAGAGACTCTTTCCCAGGGTGACAATGGCTAACATAAGGGGGCATAATTTTAAGGTGATTGGAGGAAGATATAAGGGGGATGTCAGGGGTAAGTTTTTTTTTAAACAGAGAGTGGTGGGTGTGTGGAACGCACTGCCTGCAGAAGTTGTGGGAGCAAATACATTGGGAATATTTAAGAGACTCTTAGATAGACACATGAATGATAGAAAAATAGGGGGCTATGTGGGAGGGAAGGGTTAGATAGATCTTAGAGCAGGATAAAATGTCGCCACAACATTGTGGGCCGAATGGCCTGTACTGTGCTATAATGTTCTATGTTCAGAATCTCCTGTGCATGGAGGAACACAGAACGAAAGTGGTGGACTTCATATCCCCCATGAGGTTTTCCATTCATATTTTATTTGCCGCAGAAATTGGATTATTTAACAATGGAGACACATGAACCAATTTCTAAGCAAAATTCTTCCCTGTTGATAACTGACTGAAAAAACTAACAAAGTTCTCAAGCAGTTCATTCATATTGTATTAAAAAATAAAGTTGTAAAAGATTGCCATTTTAAGGCAAGATGTTGTTACCTTTATAATTACATTGCTACTTTAAGTGTTGATTATTTTCACAAGGGAAAAAGCAGATTGCAAAATAAATCATTTAAATTTTCTATTTAATAATGAAGCCAGTTGACTTTATTCTATTACAGTTGTAGCAAGAAAGTCCCTTCCACCACATGCATAACTGGAAGTATTTTCATGTTGCAACCCTTGATTTAAATCAATCATGCATAAATATCAGAAAATTGGGTATGCCCCCACTGCTATCAATGGAGCCCTCACCCACAGTTCTTCTATGTCCCCCACCTAGGCATAACAGGGATAGAGTTCCCCTCGTCCTCACATACCACCCCACCAGCCTATGCGTCCAATCCTTCCTGGGCATGCGTAAATATTGTTTTCAATATGTTGCATTTTCCCAACATTGCAACTTGGTCAATGCATTTCAACAGGCAACAAAAAATTCACAAACATATATCACTCCTTTTGAATGGATGTATTGGAAGCCTGCAATTGACTTGCTGGAGGAATAAGTAAATTTATCAGTCATTCTCAAATTCAATAAAAATTTAAACGAAATTAGAAAATTGTGTTGAACTGTGTGCTTTGGGATGAATATAAATTAAGAAATAGATTAAAACCATGAATTTAGCCAGTTGACTGGCAGTTATTGTTTCTTGCATTAATTTGACCTCAATTTCTTGCTGAGGGAAGTGCTGTGTAGATTAATTTTCTGGTACAACTCGGGGAAACGAACAGAAGATGTATTAGAACACACTGGTGTTAGACAGCTCTATGATAAACTACACAGCATTTTAGGAAGGATGTTTTGGAACAGGTCAGTTTATACACTCTCTCTGGTTGCCAAAGAGAGGAGAATTCAGCAGGTTAAGAAATTATAATTTACAAAACAACCTTTTAACAAATACCTGAAGGCAGATTATCCAGGTGTTACTTCACTGTGATTGGTCAGATCCTCCTGTGCACAAATTGCTGCAGTTACAACATTGACCAAAAGTTTTGTTTGTAACAAAGTCATTCTAATGTCAGAAACGGCACTATCAAGATTCAACTTTTTCTTCTTTTTTGCATATACTTGTCTGAATAAATTCACTTTCACAAGATTATTTGCACTGAAAAATTGTAAATACATTTGAGTTTTCAAAATGAAATGAGGTTATCATAAAAACTGTTTTGCTATTTTAAATTCAGAAATATAGAAGTTCCAGGTAAAGGGAAGTTTGACCCTCAGCAGGGAGTGCCCGAGCTAACAGCTTCTTAATTATCTCGGGCAGCAATGAATGGTACATGAAGACCTTTGGCATTTGGAAAAGTCACATTTATATTAGGGACAGGGATGAGTCAATGTGACAACAACAGCACAGTAATTAATCTGACTGTAATTTTGACATGTTGACATCACCTTTAAATCAGCAGTTATGTTACTTGTATCAGATCCAGAACCACAAGTAAATCGTGTTTTATGACAAAGCACAGTGTTGGCAATTGGAATATAATACTTCTTACAATATAGGCTCCATGGGCTTTAATTCTTCCCGGTTTAAACTAAATTTAAATATGCATTTGTTGCTGACTTAGAGACAGCTTATGGTTTTGCTCTCACACTGAAAGTATGTTGACAGAGCTGAAACTAGATACAAAATTACATCGGGGATCATTCAGTATAGAAAGAGGCCAACTGGCCCAGTTATCCTTTGCAAATTCTTTGAAAAGGCTGTCCAATTTATCACAACTCCTGTCTCTTCCCCAAAGGCCTCTAATGTTTTTAATTATTTAGCCATATCCAATTCACTTTGAAAATTATCATGGAGTGTGATTCCACCAACTTCTCAGACAATGCACTTCAGATCATAAAGATTAGTTTAACCTCTCCTCTGCCAATAATCTGAAAGCTGTGCCATCTTCCACTAGAAACTCTTGGTCCCCATTTACTCTATCAAAACCCAAAAGTACATGGTAACTGTACTTACCACGTGTTAGGACATAGAACATTACAAACAGTGAGGCCCTTTGGCCCACAATGTTGTGCCAACATTTTATCCTGCTCTAAGATCTATCTAACCCTTCCCTCCCACATAGCCTCCATTTCTTTATCATTCATGTATCTATCTAAGAGTCACTTAAATGTCCCTAATGTACCTGCCCCCACAACCTTCATTGGCAGTGCATTCCACGCACCCACCACTCTCTGTGTAAAAAACTTACCCCTGACATCCCCCTTATATCTTCCTCCAATCATCTTAAGATTATGTCCCCTCATGTTAGCCATTGTCGCCCTGGGAAAAAGTCTCTGACTGTCCACTCGATCTATGCCTCTTATCATCTTGTACACTTCTATCAAGTCACCTCTCATCCCTCCAAAGAGAAAAGCCCTAGCTCACTCAACCTATCCTCATAAGACATGCTCTCCAATTCAGGCAGCATCCTGGTAAATCTCCTCAGCACCCTCTCTAAAGCTTCTGCATCCTTCCTATAATAAGGTGACCAGAAATGAACACAATACCTGTTAAATGCCAGGCTACAATTTCTTGCCATGTGCCTGAGAATGTCTGTGTGTATCCGGTTGTGTGTGTATGTGCACATAACTGGATTTGTGCTTATCCATGTATGTCTATATGCAGTAACATGTCTGTTTATATCTGTGTGTGTCATTTTCTCGATCTATCCTTTTGTATTTGTGTGCCTATGTGCATGTCTGTTTGTTTGTGTGCATGTGTATATCTGTGTGTTTTTGTGTGGCAGGTATTGGGAGATTCTCAAGGCACAGAACTAATGTTCATTGAGAATGAACACTGTAATGTATATTTGACTGATCTGTGGATACAGACTATGAATTGCCTTATCTTTTTAATAACATTCACATGTCATGGGCTAGTTTGGTGTATAAGTAACAATTATAACTAAGGGAAGGTTAATTATAACTATTTTTCACAAAGCATAATTTTATCTAGCGAATGAGTGGTTGTGGTGCAGGAGTTCAGTAACATCCTTCGAGGTTCTTTAAACCGTGCCATAAGATTTGTTCACTTTGCCGTGTTACTCCTTTGTGTTCCCTTTGCTCGAGTGCCCCCTTCGACTATGGAGCAGTGGTGGGGGTTGATGGATACACCAGCCGGGATTCAAATGGTCTACTATTTGCAGACTGACTGGAGATGAAACATAATCATAAAAACTGATTGGTTTATTACTGTCCTGCTTGGAAGGAAATGTGTTGCCCTAACCTATTCAGCCTATATATGACACCAGTCTCGCACTAATGTGGTAGGCTCTTTCCTGCCCTCTGAAGTGGCCTAAACGTCCTCTCAGTTTCTGAAAATAACTGCCAGCCTTGCCATCAGTGCTGACTGTTCAAGAGGGAATTATCATCACATGTCAGTCACAATATGAACTCACTGTCAACGTTAACTAACAGGTGAAGCCTCTGACAGTGAACATTTACCACAAGTCCTTTTATCTGAGTGATTAGGAGCTGGCCTTGACTTCTTCAACCTCAGATCTCAAACCATCTGTAGCATCACTATAAGCATCCATGCTGGATTTTCTTTGTAACGTATCGGACCCGTGACTCTCAAGTTGCCACTACAGTCAATAGTGGTGTTCTCCATTCATTGATAGACAGCCATTACATACTACTGAACTTTCATCTGTCAGCCTAGTGGAGCCATATATTAGAATCATGAAGTGATACAGTGTGGAAACAGGTGCTTTGGCCCACCAAATCTGTGCTGACCATCAAGCACCCATTTTTACATGAATCCGACCCAAATCAATTTTATTCTTCCCACTGTCCCATCAACTCCACCCCCCCCCCACCCCAAATTCTATCACTCATCAACAAACTAGGTGCAATTTACATTGACCTATTAACTCGCACATCTTTGGGATATGGGAGGAAACTGGATCACCTGGGGAAACCCATGCGGTCACAGGGAGAACATGCAAACTCCACACAGACAGCACCCGAGGTCAGGATTGAACCCAGGCTGCTGGAACTGAGAGGCAACATCTCTAGTAGATACAGCACTGTGCCACCCTGTTGGTTCTGAACTAGCCTGACTGCTTCGGATGTTTGTGTTCTTTCCTATAACAAATCATCTTGGACGTTACTTTTTTGTTCCCCTCACAGCTGCTCTTCCATTTTACTTGCGGCCATTGGTATCTGAACACAATGAATTGTATGTTCAGTGGACATCACACCATTCAAAAAGTGAGCAAAGACAACTGTCAAAGAGCAAACCCCCTCTTGTTCCCCCCTAACCCACCCTCCAGAACCTTCCATCACCAATGATCCAAACCTCATCCCAGACTGCAGTATCCACAATGAAGAGGGACATCGGCTTGGGGGGGGGGTGTTCTCCAGTGGGAGAGTTTAACACTCGCTGTTCTACAGGATTGTGCTTTTCTGAGACTTGGTTTACCATGCAGGGAAAGAAGAGCAGATGGAATGTTATTATTGCCTCGTTTGGCTCTGATTCTTTCTTCCTGTGCACAGAGTTTATTGAAGATATTGATGTTACATGTGTAGAGTACACGTTTCATGTGACACAGACCAGGTGGTTGTCAGCAATCCCTGACCAGTGTTTCAGTCTTTATGATGTACCAGTTCCAATTTCACATGCAAATAAGGGGATCTAAAGAACAATCAACACCTGGCCTTCCATTTCTTTCTGTGTACAAATATTTTATCATAAAATAGAAGGAAAGGAAATGTAATAACTCAGATTAATTTCCTATGTAGAATGACAATTAATATGCAGTTAATTTGCCATTCAAAAATGTTAAAATAATCAATTAAAATTATTTTCCCATGTTATCATATTAGATCTTGTGAAGCCTTTACCTACACATTCAACTACTATCGTTGCTATGCCACAAGTTTGATGGGCAATTCATGAGTAAATCCCAGAAGGTTCTTAAAATCAGCAGCAAGGCCGTGATACCATTCGTGGGAAGCAAATGCTGAAGGGGAATAACTCAACCAGCAAGCTCTGGAGCTTTGTGGCCTGACTCCCTTAGTCTCTTAGCCCATAAACTCACATTATGACTTGCACATTAATAATTGCATGCCCTGTCAACATGCCTTTACTCTTCCAGTAAGGTGTAGTTATCAATTCTTTTAGGGATTGAAACCCCTGCTTAGAATGTAATCAGCCAAGTATGTACGTCTGCAATGTTTAATTGTGTGGTTTCTGTTGCTCCAGTATTACAAATGCTGATTTGCTTCCAACTTGGAATGAACCAATCTAACCATCACATTGGGAGCTGGGCTCCTTTTTTCTGTCACCATGCCCGCTGTTAATGACCAGAGCAGGTGGATCATTTCATCAAGGGGTATGCTCTGCTGATTAAACAGCAATGAAAAACACGATGATGCTGGAGGAACTGAGCAGGCCAGGCAGCATCTGTGAAGAAAAGCAGGTGGTCAACGTTTCAGGTCAGGACCCTTCTTCAGAACCCATGGATTTCTCTTTTCTCCATGGATGCTGCCTGGCCTGCTGAGTTCATCCAGCATCATCGTGTTTTTCATCCAGATTCCAGCATCTGCAGTCCTTTGTTTCTCTGATTAAATAGCAACACCGGAGTTTGGTGATGCAGCTGATCCCATGTAATAAGCATGCATTAACTATCCAATGCTCACCATCAGGAAATGTAGGTTATGCATTGTGTGTATATAACTTTGTGTATCATGTGGTATGACCTTCTGTACATCATTGAGTCAGTCATGTAGTCAGTTGGGTGCTGCTAATCCATCAGTAAAGAATATTTTCATTGAAGCCCTGTGCTGTTTATTTGCTTTTGTAAACAGCAACAAAGGAAAGAATCTACAGATACTACACTGGCAACAACGAGATGTTGGCACCAAGGAAACAGCAAGGCAGCCATCAAGTGTGAGGTAAAAGAGCATATGGTTCTTGAGAATAAAGGAGTGACGATCCCATCATCTTTGGTAAGGTCAGTCCTGTCTTTGGTCACGGACTCCGTCATAGAGAGATAGAGCACAGAAACAGGCCCTTCAACCCACAAAGTCTGCACTGACCATCAACCACCCATTTACATTAACCCTACATTAAATCCAATTTTAGCCTTTTTCCCACATTCTCATCAACTCCTCCCAGATTCTATCATTCACCTACGTACTCAGGGCAATTTACAGTGGCCTAGTAACCTACCAACACACACGTCCTTGGGATGTGGGAGGAGACCAGAGCACCCGGGGGAAACAAGTGCAGGCACAGGGAGAATGTGCAAACCCCATGCGGACAGAGGTCAGAATTGAACCTGGGGTCTCTGGTGCTGCAAGGCAGCAGCTTTACTACCTATGCCAGTGTGTCATAGTCTCCCCAGTTATAGAGCAGTGTCTCATTAAAGGAGGAGGCAAAGTGATGGAACCATGCTGGCTCTGGTGTTAGGTATGTGCCACCCTTGCCCTCTGAGAGTATCACCCATGCCTTTGGGTAGTGTAGCGGTTAGCATAACGCCACTGCCCCAGAACACTCTATGCAAAAGATGCATTTTCACTGTTTTGATGTACATGTGACTAATAAAGATAATAAAGATATATTATCTAATGTGACACCCATTGTAGAGTAGCTGACAGAGTGTAGAAGTGTGAGATGTGGGCTGAAGTATTGGTGATGCTGCAAGGATACAGTGAAGCACTTGCATGTTAGGTCTGAGACTGATTGACAGAGATAGACTGTGGTGGTGGTGGGGTGGAGGCAACAAGACTGGGGAGAGTTTTCTGACAGTGCATTGAACAGTTTCAACGACAAGTTGTGGGGAACAAGCTGGGAAGGAACTCCCCCCTACAATCATTGAACAAACATGTAGGGTTATGGACAGTAAGTGAGTGAGATCCTCCAGCAGATGATATATATGAATTGCTGTGCATGTCCCTGATTCATTGTCTGAGAGATTGTCAAATGTTTTACACAATGGCCTTCAGATCCTCAAGGCCTGGCTACGAGCATTGATCTCCACTTCCCCTGCACCCACCACCATTTTGTTATGTTTGAGGAGCTCCTGGGCCTCTGAAAATGGAGGATATCTCTCCTCCTCCCACCTCCTCCCTCATGTAATGTCTGAAAATCTTGGAGCTTGTCCTCTCCCATGTTGCACATGCGGCACATGAATCTCCCCTTTACAAGATGTAGGCCGTCTTTCAGCAGTCCGAGTTAAATAAGCTGGAAGACTGGGCCCCCAGCAGATGAACCAAGGCAACTAATAACAAGCAACAGGTGCAGCAGATTCATGCCACGCTTACTTGTGATCAACAGGATGTGGGCTAAGTACATTCATGATCTCTGCACCCATGTTACAGCTCGAACCTTTGGTCCCCATTCGGTGTTGGTATAACAGCCTTCAGCCTGAAAGGCACAAAGTTCCTCTTAGTTATAGGTTCCTAGTCGAACTGCGGCACTTTTGCTCAGCCGTTTCCTAGAAGATGAGTGCACTCCACCTCTGGATAAAAACCTACTCTGCGGTTTTAGGTAATGTGAAGCATGCCAAGTGTAACATCTGCTACCGGACTCCATAAAGAACTAGCAAAATGATTTAAGAAAGACGATTTCAGAATTACATTGAACTCTAATAATCCAGTACTTTCTGTGGTACCAGACCAGCAGATTTTCTGGACTACTGGATATTACTCCTAGTTATTCACTAACAGACAATTAATTCACTTTGTTTTAAAAAAAGATACTACACAATGATCTGATAAATTTTCCAGTGAATCAGGTGAGTTTAAAAACAGCAGGGAAGTAAGGTCCTGGTAAGTTTAAAATGAGCTTGGGGACAGGGCCCCAGTTAGTTGAAAGGAAGTACAGGGTACAGGAAACAATGTACTTAAAAAGAATGTGGGAACCAGGGCCCCGGTATATTTAAAGAGAGCACAGGAAACATTTGGCAGTTGAGCCAAAATGCCAAACCATTGGGACTTCTTAATGACAGGATAGCAGATTATTGGATTTACTGCTACTCTGTTAAACTAAAGAAAGAATCAACTCTAAACTTAACCTCCATTAAAAATATTAAATGAATCCAGATCAGAATTTTTATGATATTGTATTTTTATGCACGTGCATTTGTATTCATTTTGTCCCATCAGACAGGAGAGTCATGTGGTCAATTTGCTCTATAGCAATGTAAAATTATCACGACAATATGCAATATTTAGTTTGCCAGCTTGAAGTCTCAGCATGTAAATAGCTGTTTTTCAATATGTACCTTAAATAAATAGCTTTGCGTCAATATAACAATGGCAATAGCAGCTTTCCTTTGATTAGGCTGAAGGGCATTGATGACTCAGAATTGGCAAGTTTCAGATGAGCTCCGATCGAGGACGATTTGCGAGTTTTGTGAGTCTGACAAAGGAAGAGAACTTCCTTTGACATCAAATTCAAAACCCAATTTCAAAACCAAAATGTATACAGAGATGAGGAAGACCCAAAAGACATTGACGGAAATGGGACGGGCGGACAACTGTTGAGAAAGGGAAGGAGTTTCATCAAATCTCCCAATGCAGCAGCATCGATCCCATGGCACTCAGAATCAGAATCAGCTTTATTTTCACTAACGTAGGTCATGGAATTTGTTGTTTTGCGGCAGCAGTAAAGTGTGAGACATAAAAACTACAATAAGTTATAAATAAGTAAATAGTGCGAAATAGGAAATACGAGGTAGTGTTCATGGACCGTTCAGAAATCTGATGTTGTTGGGGAAGAAGATGTTACTAAAATGTTGAGTGTGGTCTTCAGGCTCCTGTACCTCCTCCTCGATGGTAGTAATGAGAAGAGGGCGTGTCCTGGTTGGTGAGGATCCTTAATGATGGATGCCGCCTTCTTGAGGCACTGCCTCTTGAAGATGCCCTTGATGGCGGGAAGAGTGGTGCCCATGATGGAGCTGGCTGAGTCTACAACCCTCTGCAGCCTCTTGTGATCCTGCACATTGGAGTCTCCAGACCAGGTGGTGATGTAACCAATAACAATGCTCTCCACTGTACAACTGTAGAAATTTGCAAGAGCCTTTGGTGACATACCAAATCTCCTCAAACCCCTAACGAAGTAGAGGCACTGGCGTGCCTCCTTTGTAACTGCATCGATGTGTTGGGCCCATGATAGATCCTCTGAGATGTTGACGCCCAGGAACTTGAAGCTGCTCACCCTTTCCTCCGCTGACCCCTCAATGAGGACTGGTGTGTGTTCTCCTGACTTCCCTTTCCTGAAGTCCACCAACAATTCTTTAGTCTTGCTGACATTGAGTGCAAGGTCGTTGTTGCGACTCCACTCAACCAGCTGATCAATTTCACTCCCGTACGCCTCCTCGTCACCATCTGAGATTCTGCCAACAACAGTGGTGTTATCTGCAAATCTATAGATGGCGTTTGAGCTGTGCCTAGCCACACAGTCATGAGTGTAGAGAGACCAGAGCAGTTCTTACTGGCAGTTACCTCCTGAGCACTTTGTTGCCAACGTTAGGCTGTCCAACACGCTATTTAAGGTGCCATTCACCCTGTGCAAGCTCTTTTGGCTGCAGCAGCTGTTCCTCCAGGCTGGTGCTCACTCCTTCTATGGAGAAAGGCATCAATACAAATGTTTATGACATCCTCCTCCATCTACTCCTCAATCATGTGCAGTGGGGTTTGGTGTTCTGTTTCCAGCACTTCAAATTTTATTGCTGCTGGTTGAAAAGTAGAGAGTTTAGGGACAGGCCCCAGGGTGCAGCAGGTAGGGGCCACTAAACAGAGCTTGGACAACCCTGTACACTGTGGTGTGGGCTTTCCACTGTTCTTCCAGCTGTGCTGTCTGCTCCTGCAGTCACTTGTGAGGAGGGAGTTATCCCACAGCAAACCAGTTGTCGATTTTCCTCCTCTGTTTCCTCTCATGGAAGAACTTAGAACAATTTGCATGCCGTATCTCTCTTTATGAATCTGTTACTCTGATGAAGGGTCACTGTTAAAGATAAGGAGTCATCTATTAAAAACAGAGAAGAGACCATGTTTCTTCCTCTCAGACACTCCTAAGTCTTTGACACTCTCTTCCTCAAAGGTTGGAGGAAGACATCGAATATTTTTGAGGCACTTGATAATCAGAGGGGTAAAAGGTTACTCTGGGTAGATGGAACTGTGGAGCTATGGTTACTATCAGATCAGCCATGAGCTCACTAAATGGTGGAGCAGGCTTGAGGGGCTGAGGTGCTCAGTCCCGACTGAAGAGTCCTTATGATCCTGCTGCACAACCTGATTGCCGGGTGAAGACTCTGTGAATGGCATAAATTGGAAGTGGCGAGAAAAGAACGTTTTAGATTACCATCCAGCACATGGTTTTCTTTCAGCTGCTTATGACTTTAACCAGTGGATGCTGGTTAAAGTATGTTGCATGCAATGTGGTTGGATGTGATGAAATTTTATCACCAGACAGCTGTAAGGCCACATCTCCAAAGTCCTTCCATTTCATTATGCTGTTCCAGAGACATCTCCTCTGTAGCTGTAGACAGTCAGAGGGATACCTTTAGTTCCCGGTCTCTTCCTTGTATTTTGTGCAACCTTCTCCAGCACGGAGAGAAAGCTGTGAGAGGATAATGGCATGCACTGAATGGATGAACATTTGTTCATGGTGACCAAGAAGTAGAGGCACAAACAGTGGCACTGTGGGGACTGCAGCTATCTCACAGCTCCAGTGATCTGGGTTCAATCCTGACCTTGGATGCTGTCACTGTGGAGTTTGCACATTCGCCCTGTGACCAAGTGGGTTTCCCCCAGGTTATCTGGTTTCTTCCCACAACCCAAAGAGGTGCTGGCTGTTAGATTACTTGGCTGCTGTAAAATTACCCCCTACTACAGGCGGTTAGTACAGTACAGAACCAGGGAGAGGTTACTGGTCAAGTGTGACAGAATAGGTTGCAGGGAAATCAGTTGGTTGACAGGCCAACATACAGTTGATGGGCTGAATGGTCTCCTACATTGTTATGGAATATAGTCGGGTGCAAACATGGAGGAATGTGCAGATGGAAAGGGATGTGCGCATCTGCAAGCATGAGTTAGTTATGAGTAATGTACTGGAATAAATTTAAAAGGGTAGACTGAGGGAGTTGGAATAATATACACATAAATTGTGCCATTGTGCTAAACTTCCAGGGCCTGGTGAGATCATTAAGCCACTTGTTACACCGCATTCAGGAGGAGGCGACTGCACTCATGCTACTATCTACCTCCAGCCACGCTCTCTTTGTGAAAACTGTCGGCTCCTTTCTCCCGTTGGCAGGGAGTAGAAGATCCCTGTGGGCCCGTGCAAGTCCAACCATGAGCTAGAGCACAGACACTATAAATCCTGGGGGAGACATTTTACAGTCCACGGCCTATTTAATCAGTTGGTTCAACCAAGCAGCGGACTCCAGCATCCATCAAATGTCATGCTTGCCCTTTGCAGTGAGGTCATCATCATGGTCACTGTCGAACTCATCAGTTAACTCAGAACTAATAGGGCAGAGGTGTCATCCTGGCCTCTTGACCTGGGCCACACTGTTGCTTCTTGTGTGGCCTCTGGCGCAGTCTTCCACTGACTCACAGTCCGTCAGCACAACAGAGCCCAGCTGCAGGGCTGCCTCCGCACAGGCAGCCAGCTGCAATCGCAGAACAGCCTCGACAGCTGGTGATGCCCATTCTCCTAGGCAACAAGCTGCCAAATCTCTCACCATTATTGAATGTTTGTGAATGTCTTTGATGTTCGAAGATATCTGAGGCCAGTTGAAAAATGAAAACAATGTTAAAAAAATAAATTTTTTAGAAGTTATAACATTAAGAAATACACACACTAATTTAAAAACATATAAACTTACTTCGTTCTTTTCTCTAAAACATACCACTCATCTTTACCACAGTAGCTGGTGTCTCCCATTCAGTAGAATGGAGCTGCTGTACCTGTTCCAGGTTTAACCTGGAGACACAAGAGAGTGCAGATGCTGGGAATCTGGAGCAACACACAAAGACGCCTGGATGAACTCAGCAGGTCAGGCAGCATCGATGAAGTCCAGGTGAGGTAGGACTAATAGTGCAAACTAATATTCCAGATGAAGGGTCTTGACCCGAAATGTCCATTTCCCTCCATAGACGCTGCCTGACCCACTGAGGTCCTCTCGGGTCTTTGTGTGTGCTCCAGGTTTAACCTGGTGCGGGCTTAATGGCTGATTTCCCAGTCGGAGAACATGAAAGCCTGTGAAGTTAGTGCTCTATGAAGACTCCTCTGTTGTAACACAGAGGCAGCTAAAGCACAGGCGGCAGAGTAGAAGGTATTGCTGCCGGTTTAAATAGCACAGTGGCGAAGCTGCTGCCTCACAACTCCAGCAACCTGGCTTCAAACCTGATCCCAAGCAGTGTCAGTGTGGAGTTTGCACGTTCTCCCTGTGACCACGTGGGTTTCCTCCGGGTACTCTGGTTGCCTTCCACATCCCAAAAGGCATGCAAATTAGGAGGTTAATTCGTCATTGTAAATTGCCCCTAATGTGTTGGCAAGTGGTAGAATCTGGAGGTGGTTGATAGGAACGCGAGCAGAATAAGATGGGATTAATGCGTGATTTGTGAAAACAGACATTTTATAGCGGGCAAGGACTCAGTCAGCTGAAGATCCTGTCTCTGTGCTGTAGACCCACACCAGCACTGGAAAACTGGATTCCCATGGAGTAGAACAAATAAAGACAATCGCAAGTGGTGACATCAGAGCAGAATGTTCGGCCTACATTGGTAATATTCTGACTGGGTTAAAGTGCTTCTGACAAATAATTCTACAAAGAATTTTGCATCTGCTGTGAAGCCATTGGTGATCTTTCCCCTACTACCCACAACCACCCACTCCTCCACCAGTCATCCCCTACCCCCACCACGCCGGCCTCCCCGTCAACATAAGCCAAACGATCAGAGTTTTCCACACACTTTAAAGGGTAAGGTTTAAAATAAAAGTATTACTTTTCCCTTTCAAAATAAACCTTTGCAAACAGATCCTCATCAGATCCATATTGTACTGAAAGAAATGGCGGAAGTTATAGTAGACGCACTTGTGATAATTTACCAAAATTCTCTGGACTCTGGGCAGGTCGTGGTGGATTGGAAGACTGTGAATGTCATGCCACTGCTTAAAAAAGGATGTAGGCAGAAGGCAGGTAACTGTAGGCCGGTTAGCTTAGCGTCTGTAGTCGGGAAAATGCTTGAAGCTATCATTAAGGAAGTAATAGCGAGACATCTGGATAGAAATAGTTCCATCAGGCAGACACAGCATGGATTCAGGAAGGGCAGGTCCTGTTTGACAGACTTATTGGAGTTCTTTGAAGATATAATGAGCGCTGTGGATAGATGGGAACAGGTGTATGTTGTATACTTGGATTTCCAGAAGGTGTTCGATAAGGTGGCGCATAACAGATTGATCCATAAGATAAGGATGCATGGAGATTGGGCGAGCACTCCATGCATGGAGCATTGATAGTGGATTGGTTAACCAATAGAAGGCAGAGAGTTGGGATAAGTGGGTGTTTCTCTGGTTGGCAATCTGCAGTGAGTGGGGCGCCGCAAAGGTCGGTGCTGGGCCCACAACTGTTCACGATATGCATTAACAATTTGGAAGAGGGAACTGCGTGCAGCATATCTAAATTTGCTGCTGACATTAAATTGAGTGGGAAAGCAAATTGTGCAGAGGATGCAGAGAGTCTGCAGAGAGATATAGATAGGTTAAGTGAGTGGGCAAGGGTCTGGCAGATGGAGTACAATGTTGGTAAATGTGAGGTCATCCACTTTGGAAGGGAAATTAGAAGATCAGATTATTATTTAAATGGTGAAAGATTGCAGCATGCTGTTGTACAAAGGCACTTGGGAGAGCTTGTGCATGAATCGCAAAAGGTTAGTTTGCAGGTGCAACAAGTTATCAAGGCGGCAAATGAAATGTTGGCCTTCATTGCTAGAGGGATTGAATTTAAGAGCAGGGAGGTTATGCTGCAACTGTAAAGGGTACTGGTGAGGCCGGACCTGGAGTACTGCATGCAGTTCTGGTCTCCTTACTTGAGGAAAGATATACTGGCTTTGGACTAGGTGCAGAGGAGGTTCACCAGGTTGATTCCAGAGATGAGGGGGAGAGATTGAGTCGTCTGGGACTATACTCGCTGGAATTCAGATGAATGAGAGGGGATCTCATGGAAACATATAAAATTATGAAAGGGATAGATAAGATAGAGGCAGGAAGATTGTTTCCACTGGTAGATGAGATTTGAATTGGGGGCCATAGCTTCAAGATGCGGGGGAATATATTTAGGATGGAGATGAGGAGAAACAGAGAGTTGTGAATCTGTGGAATTCTCTGCCCAGGGAAGCAGTGAAGGCTACCTCATTAAATATATTTAAGATACAGTTCGATAGATTTTTGCATAGGGGAATTAAGGGTTATGGGGAAAAGGCAGGTAGGTGGATCTGAGTCCACGGCCAGATCAGCCATGATCTTATTGAATGGCGGAGCAGGCTCGACGGGCCAGATGGCCTACTCCTGCTCCTGTTCTTATGTTCTTATATTAGTTGGACAGTGACCCGGTAGCATGGAAGCATTGCTTTGAGGAACCAGGTGACCTACTCTTGTTCCTACACACTCATGAGTCTGCCAATACTCTCAATATACAGAGAAATTCAGCAGAAATGGCACTTGATGGTCAGCATGGATTCGGTGACCTGAAGGGCCTGTCTCCATGCTGTATGACTCTATAACTCTATAAATATCTCTTTCAAGAAAGGAGGCAGTCACACATTGTGTCAGCATATCCTGTCTGTAGACAAAATGCTGACACTGCCCATCAGCACCAGTGTATTAACCATTCTGTACCACCTCACCTTTGTCCCAAGAGCTGACTGGCAATTGTGCAGCTGGAAGATGCTTGAATCTAGGGACAAACATAACAAGCTTTCCCGCAGTCTTAGTTCAATTCTCACGGGTAAATCACACATGGTTGCCGTGGAGAGGCAGAACTCTGTGTGTGAAAAAGAGTGTGATTACATAAAAAGCAACTCCACAAAAGACATTTATCATTTTGTTTTTGAGAAAAATTGTTCTTTTGACAAAATGGTGAGAATCAAAGACGCCTTTTTTGAAGCTGTTAATATATTCTCAATTCTGCTTAACTTTAAAAAACACTGAATAGTGGTTTAATCTGATCCTCGCAATCTGTGGGTATAGCAGTGTAAGGAAGTCAGGTAGGACGCTGTATGCTGTCAAGACAGGTACATGGACAGAATGGTTATCAAGTAATAATGTTTTGTTAACAAGACTGAACACTTAACACCTTAACTATGCAGATGTTAATCCTACCAGCTCACACTCCAGACCCACTTGCAGATTAAGTGTCTCACAACTCCTTCACCCAATACGAATATAGTATCCATACAAATGGAAATACGCTACTTCCCCAATAAAAATAACTTTCCAATAAACCAGTTATATCTAGATATTACTTGAAAATAATAATATTGATTAATAAAAAAATTACAGATTCAGTCTCACCACAGGTTAGCAAACTGGTAGATCTGCTCACTTGTCTAATCTCTTTGTTACCTCCCCCTTGTGACTTTATCTGAAGGTCTGTGATCAACAAACTCATCCTCTGGAGACATTCTCTCTTCTGCAGTTTGAACAAGTGCTGCTGCAGATGTCGGCCTCACTGGTGACTCTGTGATTGTTGCTACTGCTGTTGTTGCAGGCACTGATGCCAGTGGCACTGTTGAGGATGCCGTGGTGGGTAGCTGAACAATCCAATATCACCCAAATCTGACTGCACACCAACTCAGTCATGCATATCCCTTCGTGGAACCATGTGATCCACGTTCACACTCCTAATTTTGTCAACAACCTGAATAGAGATCTGTTTGGAACTAAAAACAGTAACAACTATTCCGATTTACCAGTTCTCTACATCCATTTCGCTCCACACAAAGGAAGTTAAGAACTTGAAGCAGGAGTAGGCTAGTCAACCCCTCAAGTGTGCCCCATCATTACTAAGATTGTGGCAGATCTGATTGCAACTTGAACTCTGATTTCTTGTTTATCCATTAGAGCTTGGAAGAATGAGAGCGGATCTAATTTAAACTTACAAAACTCTAACAGGGCTAGATAGACTGGATGTGGGGAGGGCATAGTGTAGTTCATACCAAGCTGAAGAAGTAGGCCCATTGTTGTATCGTGCTGCTGCCTTCGATACAAGAACTAATTTTTGGCCCCAATTTGCTGCTATGATCTGTTACAAATACGAATGGCCTTGTGTGAAGGAATTGATGGAAATTTTTACTACAAATTAGAGGACAAGCACATCATTTTCTAGCAGGGTATGTTTATTTGTTATTTGTCAATGTCACTGGGCAGGCACGGTAGTGTAGCGGTTAGCGTCACGCTATTACAGTGCCAGTAACCTGGGTTCAATTCCACGCGTTGTCTGTAAGGAGTTTGTACAGTCTCCCTGTGACTGTGTGGGTTTCCTCCGGGTGCTCCGGATTCCTCCCACATTCCAAAGAGTATGGGTTAGGAGATGTGGGCAAGCTATGCTGGCGCTGGAAGCGTGGCGACACTTGCGGACTGCCCCCAGAACATTCTACACAAAAGGTGTATTTTACTGTGTGTTTCGATGTACATGTGACTAATAAAGATATCTCATCTCATCTAATGGACAAGTGCTTCAATACCTGACCATACATGACAGATGTTATGAGCACACCATTGTCATGGGACATTTTTATTCAATAAATGAAAGGGCAGAACCAGATAAAAAAATATGGGTAATATACCATCCCCAGGTATGACTTCAACTCAAGTATACTCTTATATATCAGAGCCTTTAAAATGGCTTGTACTTTTTCATCAGCTGAAAAACATGTGCACCTACTCATAAACCAAGACAAACTACATGCATGGAAGCACACTTGTTTCTCTTTAATGTAACACTACATCTGTGTCATCAGCTCAGTGCCTCTGCTAGAATATGAAGGTGTCCGCTTCACTGTGTGTACTAGTCAGAACATTTCCTGATTACATAAGCAGTGATTTATTGCTTTCAAAATCTTGTCCACTCTAGCTTAGAAGAGCAGTGGGGATGATGCAACACTATGCAGGAGCATGGTGTAAGTAAAGAGTCCCCTATGTGTATTGATGATTAAACATGATGGACTCTACTGATTGACACTTAGTTGCACATGTGCATGAGACCAGGCTAATTGGGAAAACACTTATGATCCAGCCAGCTTAGCATGAAGGTCTTGGTACTGGAGACTGTCCCTCATCCACTGCATGGCTGTGTGTCACCTTCTCATCCCCCAGTGTATAACCTTTTCTATCTGCTTTTTGAATCATCACAGTTCACGCGGCCCAGTCACTGTGATCGGGCCTTCACCGAATATCTACCCTTCCCCCATTTATCAAATTCCAGTTTTATTTAATGTCATGAATTTGATTTCTTCGTATTGCCACAGTGGGATTCAAACTCATATCTGTGATCAGTGGTCTGTAACTCTGGCTGCTGGTCCAATATTTTAACCACTTTACAATTCTATCCCTTTGTTACTATGATAGGCAGTGTTACATGTTAGCTGCTATACCTCATTCCATCTGGAGAATTTCCATTGAATACATCTTCGATTGGAATGTGCTTTTCCTAAGAGATAAACTTCAAAGTTCTGAAAATAACTTTCCAGACTCTTAACAGAGCAGTCCACAGCAATGTCAGTCTTCCTCTCGATATGGTTATGGTTGAACAAAACCTGAGTTTTGCAATCTTGATTCATCTGGTTTCCATTTTGGCCACTTGCAGCAGTATTACGAACCAGCAACAAAAGAAACACACTGAGTCATGATTCAGTGTTAAAAACTACTTTATTAATAACTACTTATGATAATAAGAAAAATAAAAGTAAAAATGTTAGAATGTTAGAAGTAAAAATGTTAAATCTTAAACATTAACCCCAAAACTAAACTCGTAGTGTGTGGGGCAAAGTCCCAAACTCTAAGTCCAGGAATGGTTCTTAAAGTTCAGTTCAGCAAGCCGTAAGGTGAAACATGAGCAAAGGCTTCTTCAACAACCACCGTTGTCTGAAGATAAGACATAGATGTAGAGAGAACATAGACAGTAATTACGAAATCCAAATGTTCCACGATGGAACCCAAACAACACCTGTGTTTATTCGGTAGTGACTGCCTCACCCCGAAAAGCATCCGAATCGTGGTCGTCCACACAAATACCTGTTTCCCTCTACAGGTCAGCAACAAAGTGAACACCACCGGATTACTCCCAGTTTCCATACGTGGATTGTAGTGACAGACACAGTTATTGTTTCTCATCCATCGATAGAGAAACTAGCAGGCTGGTGTCTCTCACTCTCTTCTCTCTTTCTCTTCAGACTCTGACTGACTTCTTCAACAACGTCATTCCATCCTTTATCTTCTGTTGACGTAAGCATGCCCCACACTCAAACACACCATTTTGCTCTATCTTAAAGGGACATTCACTAATAGTAACCTAGTCCGTAACAGCAGTCACACTGTACATGCCCATTTCTTCATCAGCTTTTTGCAATGACCTTCAATTTGGGTTGTAACCTGCAGGTGTCAGCAAAATGACCCTTACATTAGCATCTATAATGACGGCAGTTGTGAATTTGTCATGCTGTTCTGTGTGATTGCCATTTCACCTTCCACATGTGAATCCTCGAGACAAACTTTTTTAAAATTTCTGTTTCTGGTTAGATGATGTAGTTTGCTCGATAGTTTTGCACAGGATGAACCATTTGGGATGGATAAAGCTCCTTCACATAAGATGTGCTTCGCATACAAAATTCACACCCCTTCCATCAAAATTGCTCTGTCAGGTTTTCTCAAACGTGAGCTGAGATACACTGGGCAACTTTGATTGGATCAGGCAATTCATAACTAAGAAACATACTAAACTTGCAATGAAATGCAAGGTTCTTCAATGCCACTTTATAAACCCATGTAGACTCGGCCTACTTTTGATTCCATGATCCAAACCTGGGGCTTTCAGTTTTTCTGATAAGTGCGGGATTGAAATACTCCTTAATTTCTGCAAAGGAGGCATCTACTGCTTTTTGAGGTGTGACTAAGTTGAGCAGAGTGTTACATATTTCTCATCCCGTTTCAGTTCAGGGGATCACATTCTTCTCCTCTTCCATAGGAGGTTAAGGAGGCTCAGCACATCACTGAACACTCTAACAAACTTCTACAGATACACTGTTGAAAGTATCCTGACTGGTTGCATCATGGTCTGGCATGGCAATTCGAATGCACAGGAACACAAGAAGCTGTAGAGAGTAGTGGATTCTGCCCAATACATCATGGGCACATCCCTCCCACCATTGGTAGTATCTACAGGCAACATCCATCATCAAAGTTCCCCAACATATGGGCTATGCCATCTTCTCACAGCTACCATCGGGCAGGAGGTACAGAAGCCTGAAGTCCCACGCCACCAGGTTCAAGAACAGCTACTTCACTTCAAGCATTCAGTCCTTGAACGAACCAGCAAAACCCTAATCACTACAGTTAAGCAATACTATGACCACTTTGGTCACTTTGCACTAAAATGGACTTTGTTTACTTTTGTTCTAATTGTGTTCTTTCTTTAAAAAATTGTGTTTATGTTTAATTTATGTGTTTCTTGTGAATGCTGCTCATATGATGCTATGTCCTGTGGTACTGCTGCAAGTAAGCTTTTCATTGCACCCTGTGCATACGTGCACTTATGCATATGACAATAAACTCAACTTTGACACATCCATATTTCCTTATGACACAGGAGCCAGCCATTCTGCCCATCAAGTTTATGTTGACTCACAGAGCAAGGTTTTGTTCATGGGAAATCCTGTCTCACTTACTTGACTGAATTTTTTTTTAAGGAGGTAACTAGATATATATTGACAAGGGCAGGAGAGTAGTTATTGTCTACGTGGACTTTAGTAAGGCCTTTGACAGGGTGCCACATAGTAGGCTGATCCAAAAGATTTGAGCAGGCAAGTTGGCAAATTGGATCCAAAACTATCTTGGTAATAGGAGGCAGGGGATGGTGATGGGGGGGTTGCTTTACTGACTGGAAGTCCATGAACAGTGGTGTACCACAAGGATCAGTGCTGGGGCCTTTGATGTTTGTGACATACATTAACAACTTGGATGTGAATATAGACAGTTTGATTAGGAAGTTTACAGATGATGCAACAATTTGTGATGTTGTAGATAGCAAGGACTGTCTTAGGCTACAGCATGCTATTGATTCACCTGGAAAGTTGGGTAACGCAATGGCACATGGAACTTAATCATAACAAGTGCAAAGTAATGCATTTTGATCACATAAGGGTAGGATATACAGAGTAAAAGATAGGGCAATGGAACGTTCATGAACAGAGGGAACTTGGAATACAAATCCATAAATTCCTGAAAGTGGCAGCAAAGGTAGATAGGGTGGTGAAGAAGGCATTTGGGGTGCTTACCTTCATCAGGCATGGCACAGAACACAAGAGGTGGGACATCATGGTACAACGTCATTAAACATTGGTTAGACCACACCTGGAGTATTGTGTGCAGTTCTGATCGTCACACTACAGGAAGGATATGATTGCACTGGAGAGTGTGCAGGATTTTGCCTGGACTGGATAGTCTGGGTTAGTTTTCCCTGGAGCAAAGGAGGCTAAGAAATGACCCGATAGAGCTCTACAAAATTATGAGGGGGATAGATAGGGGATATAGAAAGAAGCTTTTCCCTTTGTGGAAAACAACAGAGCATGGGTCCAAAGTAAGAGGCCCAGAGAGGAACTGAGTGGCTTTTTTTAAAATATGCAGAGAGGAGGTGGACTCTGAAAGGCGCTGCCTGGGGAGCTGGTGGAGGCAGGTACCCTCAACATTTACAAAGCATCTATACAAGCACTTGAATCGCCAATGCCTAGATGGCTATGGACCACATGTGGGTAAATGCAGTTAAATAGTTCAGTACGATGGACAGCATGGACATAGTGGGCCTGTTTCTTTGCAGTATGACTCTAATGTAACAGCTAGGAAAAAGATGTATATTGATATGAATAACATCTAACAATCCTGAAAATCTGCTAGTCTGGCACCGAAGTCCCTAGTGTGTTGGACTATCAGCATTGCACTCTACATGTTACACCTGAAAGCCCTCACTACAGATCGACTATTACACTGGAAGTATACCACGTGACTAAGTTGTCCAATAAGAGTATATCTGTATGTGGCTAGAGTCAACTCTGTATTTATAATACATATGCCAACAATAATCGGACACGTTGTTAACCTTGTGGTCTGAGTTCACAAATCATTTTAATGTGGGGTCAAGGTCTAGTTCCTAAAATTTTTGTTTTGATAGTGAAGTAGATAATTGCGCTGATGAATGCAGTTGTTCCACAGAGCCTGATCCTCGTCAGAAAACAGCAAGGCACTTCCATGGTTCCTGACACTGACCACGCACCGAATGTGAGGTGGATGGGGGATAAATGCCAATATTTAGTGTGTGTGTGTGTGTGACAGGAATATGCACGCTTACTGGTGCTCTTGCAGCCATTGGAACTATTCACAATACTATCCTTTGGCCAATGCTCTTCTTTTGCAAAGTGTGCATTTTCTTAATTCCTGCAAACAAGTAAATCCAATTTATTTTCTACAACAGTGAAATTGCTCTCATGATTTAACCCTTTCTTCCTCAGGCTGGCACAGTGCAAATGTACTGCGAATTTTCCATTGGGGTTCAGACAACAACCACCAGGCAGCAGACAACCATGCTTGGCAAGCTGCTCACAGACAACTAAAATAGACAACAGCCATCTCTCCAAGGTTTCCACCTTCTTTCCTGTCAAGGTTGCAGGATGGAATCAAAAAAACCTCCCCAGAAATTCTTCAGCTCGGTTTGGTCGTGGTAACATACCACAGCCCTTCACTTGACTTTCTCACTACAATAGAGGGTGAAGCTATTTTTAAATGCATTGTACCTTTGGATGAAGTTAAGAATATATGGCATGTGAAGATTTTGTTTTGGAAGGTGTGATATTGACTTTGAAAGCAGGAAAATTTTTTTTTAGGATTGCCAATATGAACACCAAAGACTGATAAGACAACATTGCCTTCACCTTCATTTACAGGGCCGGTCATACTGTCCTGAGGCTGAATCTATTTGCAGAATAAGTGTGCAAAATAGTATTCAGGTGTAGATCTCGAAACATCACCATTTGAAAAGGAAGTCCACAATCTTCAAATCAGCTTGGGAGCTGTGCGTGCCTATTATCTCTTGAATGAAAGGGAGCCAGAGAGAGAAAACAATTTTAAAAAATAGAGTGAGACAGATATTAGATAACAGAAGGCCATAGTCCATGGAAGGTTGGGGGAAACTGAAGCTGAGAGCCAAGATTCCCAGAGGGATACTGGAGAGGTTCCATGCAGGTGAGTCATCTTCTGGTCTGTCAGAAGATAACTCACCAGGATTGAAGCCAGCACCATAATTTTGATCGAAGATGGGCATTGTTGGGTCTGGCAGCTCCTTTCTTTCTATGTGTGGATACAAATGAATTTTGTTTACTTGTACAGAGCCGTAACGGCAGTAGAAATGGAAGTTAAACTCCTTGCAAGATCTTATGGCAACACAGACATACATACATGCAGTCTGACGTCATTACCCGACCTCCAGTGATGTCAGTGTGGAATTTGCATGTTCTCTCTGTGACTGCATGGGTTTCCTCCAAGTGCTAATAGGTGACAAAACAAATTGATGAAGGTAGAGCAGTGGATGTGGTGTCTATGGACTTTAGTAAGGTGTTTGACAAGGTTACCCATGGTAGGCTCATCCAGAAAGTCATGAGGCATGGGATCCATAGAAGCTTGGCTGCATGGATTCAGAATTGGCTTGCCCACAGAAGGCAGAGGGTGGTAGTAGATGGAGCGTATTCTGCCTGGAGGATGGTGACTAGTGGTATTTCGCAAGGATGTGTTCTGGGACCCCTGCTGCTTGTGATTTTTATAAATGTCTTGGACGAGGAGGTGGAGGGGAGTTAGTAAGTTTGTAGAAGGCACAAAGATTGGAAGTGTTGGAGAAGGTTGTCGTAAGTTACAACGGGATATAGACAAAATGCAGAGTTGGGTGGACAAATGGCAGATGGAGTTCAATCCAGAAAAGTGTGAAGTGATACATTTTGGAAGATCGAACTTGAAGGCAGAGTACAAGGTTAATGGCAGAATTAATGTGCAAGAACAGAGGGATCTTGGGGTTTAAGTCCATAGATCCTTCAAAGTTGCCATGCAAGTTGATGGGGTGGTTAAGAAGGCGTATGGTATGCCGGCCTTCATTAGTTGAGGGACTGAGTTCAAGAGCCGTGAGGTAATATTGCAGGTCTATTAATCTCTGGTTGGACCACACTTAGAGTATTGCGTTCAGTTCTGGTCACCTCAGGCGTGAAGGATTCAGAGGATTCAAAGGATGTGGAAGATTCAGAGAGGGTGCAAAGGAGATTTACCAGTTTGCTGCCTGGATTAGAGAAAATGTCTTATGAGGATAGGTTGAGTGAGCTAGGGCTTTTCTCTTTAGAGTGACGGAGGATAAGAGGCGACTTGATAGAGGTGTACAAGATTATGAGGAGCATAGATAGATTGGACAGCCAGCACCTTTTTCCCAGGGCACCAATGGCCAATACTAGAGGGCAGATGTTTAAGGTCTGAGGAGGAAAGTTTAGGGGAGGTGTCAGATGTAGGTTTTTCACAGAGTAGTGAGTGCCTGGAATGCACTGCTGCGGTGGTGGTAGAGGCTGATACAATAGAGACATTTAAAAGACTGTTAGATGGACACATGGATGGAAGAAAAATGGAGGATTATAGGCTGTGTAGGAGAGTGATCATGGAGTAGGTTTATACAGGTCGGCACAATGTCATGGGCCGAAGGGCCCGTACTGTGTTCTACTGTTCTATGTTCTATGCTCTGGCTTCCTCCCACATCCCAAAGATATGCAAATTGGCCGGTTAATTGGCCACTGTAAATTGCCTTCAGTATAGGTGGGTAGTACTGGGAGAAGATGATGGGACTGTGTGGAAAATGGGCCACAGGGAAAATTACTGAGGAATGGGATCGTTCTGTGAACTAGCATAGACTCAATGGCCTCCTATTTTGCCCGAAGGAAATACTGAAGTATGGAAGGTATCTGGGTCGATAGAGTATCCTTCTAGATCTTGTCCTTCTGATTGGTGTTGTCCTTCTATGTCATTATTTTGAGTGATCTGGGATGTAGTGCCAAGTCATGGCCATCACCTTATGCTGTGTCAGGTATTGGTCTATGGGCTGTGTAGGAGGATCCATCAAAATTCTCCAGCTTTCAAAAGGAGCAGATGATTGGCACCTCTGTGAGAGTAGTGAGCCAACCTTCTGACCACCGCCAGGAATCCATTGTGGCCACAGCTTTATCAATTGTGTCTGCTGGACAGCAACACTTCCGGATATACGTGTGATATTTTTCTCTTCCACTTCACTGAAATCCACATCCTAACCCTGTTGATCCTTCAGTTCACCGTCGTCAGAGAGCAGCGATGACACATGACTTGTTGATTTACCTGCAATGCCCCGAGATCAATGGCATACTTCAAGAGGATACTTCACCATTACTTGCCCTTATATCAACACCTTGACACTGAAACATCTAGCAGGTCTTCTACAGAACTGACCTTGTCTGGCTTCAGATGCGTTGTGTTTAACTGAGTCTCTGAGTCTGATTCTGCCTCTGACTCTGTAGAAAGAAGTCCATTCAGTCCAGGGCCTCTTCATTGTTCATTGTTTGTAGAAATGATTTTACAATCCACGTTGTGCCTAAACATGGCATTTTTTTTTCTCAGCCACTCATGTTGCAGCCCAGAAAACTTGCGTATCTGAGGATCTTGGTGGTACTTTCCAGTTCTGCCTTTGGTCTCGTCCTTCAATGCACATCCCTCCTTCTACGGTCTATTCAACATGTCTGAGTCTGACTTTGGATAACTTTCCCATTTTTTTATTATTCTCCCATTCACCCGCACAGCAGTGGCAACTTACAGTGGCCAATTTATCTGCAGACCCACTTAAATCACTCAACCTCTCCTGCTCTCCACCCCATGACAAACCTTCCCTTCTGTTCCCTCTGCTCTATCCCCTTCTCTGCAACTCTAAATTTGTTTTACTTCTAACCTTTGCCAATTCTGATCAAAAGTCATTGACCAGAAACATCAATGATATTTCTCTCTGCAGAAATGGCTCGACCTGACAAGTACTTCCACTATTTTTTGCCTTTACTTCAGACTTCCAGCTTCTGTGGTATTTTGGATATAGTTCCCACAGGAAAATCCCACAATTAAAATGAAGAAAATGTGATACCGCTTTATCAAGGAAGAAGAGAACCCATAGCTCGGTTTTTACAGAGCCAGTAGCCTTAGATCAGTAATTGACTTCATCAAGAATGACACTCCAAGAGGAAAATACTCCAGTAATTGGCAGGCGTAGAACCTGAAACTCCACTAGATTATTTCCTAATGCTCAGCATCAAAGAAAACTCTCTGCTAACTTTGAGACTTTGAACCGGAGTATGATTTAAACCATCTGATGATGAAGCAAGCCCCCCCACAGGTCAAAGAGAAATACTCGTCATCAACATTAGCTCACTGAAGTGGAACGAGTTCTTCAGTCTTCCCTGAGTCTTTAGATGGCGGGAGCATAAACACAGTCACATTATACAGTTTGGGCAATAAACTACAAACTACCTTTGTTATCAATGAAAAATAAGTCACACTTGAATACAGAATTTTATATTTGTATGGCTGTGGATGGACCAAGAAACCAAACTTGCCACGTGCCACAAACTCTCTAACAAGCACGCTAAGCCTAGACCAACAACAGTTATACGGAACTGTTACATGACTTTTCATCTCATCACCAGGACACCTTCAACAGTTCACCTCAAAGCATGTTGTAACACACTGATAATGAGTATACAAGAAACTAATAGGCAAGGATGTTGGCTATGAATTCCCAAAGCTCCAGCTGTAAATTCTGCAGAATGTAAAAAAAATGCAAGTAAAGAGATTCTGGTCATTGAAACAAAGGGTGACGTTATGAACGCCTGAAAGGAGGCTTTTACTTTCATCTACTGAAGTGACAGGAAAAGGCAGTGTGGACACAGAGGCCACCATCAAACAGATTTGAAAGCAAAGTACTTTTGTTTGGAAAATTAACAAGTCTTTGATCTATTCCTAGGGCAAAAGCACGCTGTGACAAGAGTGGGACTAGGATTCAATCAAGTGACAAACAATCACAACTAATTTAAATCTGGCAGCTGGACAATATTGGGTCACCTTTATGAACTTGGCTAATAAACCTTTGTTAAGTCATCTGTGGTGACAGTGGCAATGGAAACTAGATTGTGACGACCGTCATTCCCCTAGTGTAGAAAGCATGTCAATGGAGATGGGCATCTGGGCAATGCACCTGTTACCATTTAAAGTGACCAACCACATATTGTGGCAGTGCACATCTTCGGAATAATGGTGTCTTCAGACAATGCACGCTTCGGCTCACCGACCAATAAATATTTCTGCACATTTTCATTTCTATTGAACTCAGAGCATGTCAGATGAGCAGATAATGTCAACCATGAGTATCGCTAACCAATGTCTCACTTCCCTTTCCCATCATCTCCAAACACAGGGTCGTCTGCCGGAACCCTCCAGGACCTCCACAACCATTCAACTCAGTTTCCAATAACAGCACTACATCCCAACTGGAATTTAATTAGTAGCCTGAGGGAGAAAAGCCACTACGCCTGGTGAAGCCAGGGGAAGAAATTTCGAAACGTCCATGGAAATAAGAGGTGAAGTTAGAAGTGGAAAAAGTTTTACAAAACCCTCTGAGGATTCCTCTTGAGTTCCAGAGGAATAGGAAGGCCATGTTCCACAAACTTCCCAATCACTCGATTCTCCTAAACCAACACCACTCACCCTGCATCTATCCCAGCCCACACCCCTGCCCCTGCACATATGGATTGGGAAGTTGCTGCTTGAGATGAGAGATCCATATCATTCAGGTAACCTCATGATATAAACTGTATTGAGATACCAGTGCGTGAAAATTTGCACAGAGCTGTGAGATTATACCACTAGGGGCAGCAGCCTGATCACCATCTGGAATCCTGTAACCTCCACCAACTTCACCCCAAAAAGTCAATAAGAATAGAAACATTGCCACAGGAATATCAATGTCAAGGGTGTCAAAGATCCCACAAAAGGCAGCTCCCTCTTAAACACTGTCTCACAAACAACCTAGCCACAGATTGTCCACAGCATGTGGATTGCCCTGAAGTCCACATTCAACAGCAGCTGTGAAGTGACTCATGCACTCTATGAAGAAGAACCAGGACTGGTTTGTTGAGAATGACCAGGAACCAGAAACACAAGGTGTGCCTGGATTAGAAACTCCGCCACACCTCAAGAAACACCACTACCTGCAGCTGAAGGAGCAAGTCCAGCAGAAAAACGATGACATAGTTGGTCATAGTTGGATCCTAACAGTCCAAGACCCCAACATCCATTGTTTTTTCTCTGTAACGATCCATTCCCTATTTCACTCAGTGTACTTGATCTGAAATTAAATTCAGTCTGCAAAACAACACATCCTGGTTCAAGCTCTGTACTGCCCACTAACAATTCTTCTATCAGATTATTTAGGGGAGGCCCAGTTACTTGTCTTGCTAACACAAATCCCAGATGTCCTGCAGAGGATGCAGAATTTTTTGAAAAGTTGGCTGACCAGAAGTTGGTGTGTAAAAGCTCAGATAAAATCTCCAGACATGGACAAATCTCAGAAAATCATATATCACTCAGAGTGAAATCCAGAGCAATTTAGTCATGCACAAAACAGAACCCAGTTTAGATGACAGATAAGTATATCATTTAGTTGTGGTGGTATGTTACATTTCATAGAGTCACGTAGCAAAGAAACAAGCCTTTCGGCCCACAAAACATTAAGCATCCATTAGACACTAATACCATTTTATTCTCTCCACAGTTCCATCAATTTTACCACTCGTTCACACACTAGTGACAATTTACAGTGGCCAATTAACTTACCAACTTGCACGTCTTTCAAATGTGGGAAGAAACCAGAGTACCCCCAGGAGAAACCCACACAGTCACAGGGAGAACATGCAAACTCCACAGCGACAGTACTGCAGGTCAGAATTGAACCTGGGTCACTAAATTGGTGATAGAACTGTGCCACCTAAAATTTGAAGTATGAAGTATTTTCTGAGAGTAGTGTTGTTTCTAATTATGGTTGTAGTTGTGAAGTAACAAGATCGTGGTTGATGGCAATTTACTATCATTCAGAATGAGTCAGAAAGAAGGCACAACTAGGAGAGTTGTTTTATTACTGCTCCAGTGACCCCTGGATTCGATCCTGACCTCCAGTCCTGTCTGTGTGGAGTTTGCACATTCTCTCTCTGACGATGTGGGTTTTCCCCACATCTTAAAGATGTAGGCTGGTAGATTAACTGACTACCACAAATTGCCCCCAGTGCACAAGTAAGTGGTAAATCTGGGCAGAGATGATGGGAGTGTGGGGAAAACAAAATAGGATTAGTAATAAACAGGTGGTTGTGGTGGGTCAAATGGCCTGTTTTCATGCTGTATGACTCTATGAGAAATGAGGATACTTCCTGAGCTCTTACTGGGGTTTGCAAGATGACGAGGAGAATTTACAGAAAATTATCGCAGCGTGGGTGAGAAGTTCGGTTCTCAACAAACACAAGTCAAAATGAAGAAGTTCTGATAACTCAGACAAGCATACAAAGAGTTAGAACTCTGTAAGCAGCTACCAAATAAAGCCATTGAAGCCAATGTTCATCTTTGGAGCAATTGGAAGCATTCTGCAAACATAAAGTTTTGTGCAATATGACAGGTGAAGCTGCGTCAGTGAAAATCAAGTCAGGCCTTTTATCCACTATGGCCTTGTTTTGGTCCCAAATGATCTTGGCTGTGAGAGAATATTTTCAGAATAAGCAAAACATTAATGAAACTAACAATGGGAAAGAGAGCAACAAATTTCAGAAGGCACAGATTGGTAAAGTACATGGCAGATGCAATTTAAAGCAGAGAAGTACAAAGTAATGCACATTCAGTTACATGCAGGGAGATTTGGCAGGGATGGATCTGTAAATCTTCAAAGTTAATAGAAGATATTAAAAAGACTATTAATAAAAGCGTATGCAATTCTTTGCTCTACAGAGGCTTCAGATACAAAATGAAATTATACCAAATCACTACAGTTTACTGGTTAGGCCCCAGCTGGAGCACTCTGTTAAATTCTGCACATTGTACCACAGGGGTGTTAAACTCTTAAAGGAGATGTGGATATTTACCAGAATGATATCAAAAGGTAAGATTTAGTCATGTGGAGAAACCAGAGGAGCTGCTGCTGCTGTTCCACAGCAGCAAAGGATAAGGGAAAATGTCTTCAAAGTAGTTAGCTCAGTAGCTTTCTACTTAACTATCAAAGATACTGGATAATAGTCAGTAATTCAAACTTACAACATTATGACTTAATAAAAGAGAAAAGACTCGCATTATCAGTAACATTCTCACCACAGCTTCCTACCGCACAGACTCTCCCGCAGTCCCACATTAAATAATGTTACAGCACAACGCGCAGTTAGTCACGTGGTACAATTCTTAAAGTGGTACCAACCCATGTTACATATGCTGCATATGTCACAGTATTCAAAACTGTGAATAATTCCGTTCTAGTGGGTGAAGGGTCAGTGACCAAAGATATTGATTTAAAATAATTGCAAAGATAAGAATTGAGATGAAAAGATTACAGCTTTATGGTTAATGCCGAGCATTGCAAGATACAAGTCCTGATGCGGGGTCTTGACCTGAAATGTCGACCAACCTTTGCCTCCACAAATGCTGCTTGACCTGCTGAGTTCGTCCCTCGGTTTATTTTTTGCATACAAGATGTCATTGATTGGGTTCTCAGTTCTAACTTTGTGAGGTATTTCACACCGGATATTTTTCTATTCCACCAATAATCTTCCAGACAGTTCCCCTCATGAGGACAGAATTATTATAATTATTATGCAAAGGGAAATGTTTGGGCTTGAATACTGTAGTGGTTAGCATAACACTATTACAACGCCAGCGACCCAGGTTCAATTCCCGCCACTGTCTGTAAGGAATTTGTACGTCCTCCCCGTGACTGCGTGGGTTTCCTCCGGGTGCTCCAGTTTCCTCCCATATTCCAAAGACGTACAGGTTAGGAAGTTGTGGGCATGCTATGTTGGCGCCGGAAGTGTGGCGACACTTGCGGGCTGTCCCCAGAACACTCTACACAAAAGATGTATTTCACTGTGTGTTTCAATGTACATGTGACTAATAAAGATACCTTATCCATTTTGATTCTGTATGGTCCAAAATCCAGTCCAGACAGATACAATAAAAGGTTTGTCTCTCTGCTGACTTTAAGACTGAAGTTAAAATAAATTTCGGCTGTTTCTGCCTTAGTGGTACATGTCCACAACATGAAGTAATACTAACTGGCAATTTCACTTAGGGAGACCACGGAATGTGTTTTTATGAGAAATAGAAATGTCACATTGGTATAGTAGGGGGTACAATAGCTAAAGAGCTTTTGTAAGATGGTTTGGAAGGGGATGGAGTGAGGCGAGAGATTCAGGTCACAAACTTAACATCAGGTTCTGACTTAAACCTTTCCTAGCTGTCCGCAGCCAAAGTTGGAGACTTGCTGCCAGTCTGCTGAGGACTAGGCTGACCAAGTCGTGAAACAGTCAAGCAGAGATGAAACTAGGGAGCAGGGTGTGATGGGATGGTGAGGGTGAGGGTTCAGCTATTGCAGATGGGTGATTAGGAGGGGTCAGATTTCAGGGATGTGTATTTTGTGACATGGGCAAAGATCAGGAAGTAAGCTGAAGAAGGAAGAGCAGCTCCTGTTTGTGGGGAGGAGAGTTGGATACTGGAGGTCCATTTGTGGAAACGGTCTGATTTTGGGAGCATGGGAGTTTTCTCATATTCTTCTAATGACATAAGAAGCTGTTTATCCCATTGAATCTATACCAGCTCAGTCCCCCACTTACTTCCCTGTAATCTATTCTCTCTCACATGCCCATCAATTGCACCCCCATTCTCCTACCACATACTCCAGATGGTGGTAATTCGCAGCAGCCAATTAACTGACCAACCACCACATTTTTGGACTGTAGGAGGTAACAGGAGCACCCAGAAGGCCACAGGGAGTTCAGAGGTCAGGATCGAACCAGGGCCACTTGAGCTGCGAGGTAGCAGCTCCATCAGCTCCCGCACTGAGCTGCCTTCCCGACCTACTGTCTTCTGATCTGGACTGCCAGACTTACCGTGAGTGGAACCTTATGCATTTCCACCTGCTTGTGATGCCGTTGTAGAGCCCTACTTCCTACAATGCTGAGTAATAAAGAAAACATCAAAGGGTGAAGAACAGACAGTGCTGAAGAATGTGCACTGAAACCCTATTGCATTAATCCAAGGCCTTTTAACCCAGTGAAGGCTCTACACAACTTTTATGCTCCAACCTCATTATTGTGATTTGCGAGCTCTGTCGATATTATTTGTAATATTTATCAGTTGGCATAAATCCACAGGGTGCAATCTGCAGCTACCCAGTATTGATTGAACCCATTTGTGCTTCCCTTAAAGGGGAGGTTCTTTTTGTCTACAGCCAGTGACATTGGTCATTCCACAGCACGGAGAAGTGCAGAGGGAGCCATTTGTATGAGAGCGGTAGCTCTGATTTTCAGACATGGTCCTGGCACTTTAATTGCCGAGGTGACAAGGCCGAATGTCTGCTGTACAAAGGAAGATTTCCAGGTCATTGCTGAATTGGGAGTGGAAGTAAGTCACACCAGGGTTGAACCCCAACGTAGAACATTAGTACAGTGATATTATCTCATGAGCGTTCAAGGTGAACCTCATCAATTCCCATCTCCCAACAAAACGTACCACTCATCTCATGAACTGCTTCATCCTAAGCACCCCCATCACTCACATAACAATCTTGATCAATCAGGATTCCTAACTACCATTGATGTGCACTACCACAGCCTTGCACACCTAGCACAACTCAGAGCTTCATAGCCACATCTCAATTTCTACACATTGCCAAATATTCACCATGACAGCTACATCAGTTGGACAGATTGCAAAATACACTGATCCACTTCCTTCTCTGCATGACCTTCAAGACCTGTAAAGGTGAACCTTCAAGGAAGAAGGTGGTGATCAGCTTATTTCAATCACTGCAATCCTTCTGATGAAGTTCCTCCCACAATATTGTTGGGGAAGGAGTCCCAGGGTTCAGACCCAGGACATTGAAGGATGAGTGATATAGTTCCAATTCAGGATGGTGTGACACTTGCAGGGGAACCTACAGATGGCAGTGTTTCCACTGGCATGCAGTATTATCCCTCTGACTATCTGTAAGCTGCAGATGGAGTAAAGTATAGACCCTGACTTCCCACCATGCCTCTCGCCACGAACCCACCTCAGTCCTTTCTCCAAGATCTCCCACCTGGTCAGGTGGCAGCTGATGAACAAGAACAGAGAATTGGAGGAGGGAAGTCATTGATTTTAACTGTGCGCTGCAAATTGCAAGATGTGTAGCATCTCCAGTATCAGCTTGGAAGAAGTCAGGGGAATGGATATTCACGTTGACTGCCAAAGGCAAGGTGCTTCTGGCCCTATTGAGTGCTGCACCAAGTGACACATCTCTCAGTTTTAAACTTTACCGTATGAGCATCACCATTAGATAAATATTCACAGAACATTAGGCTGTTAAATAACTCTGGCTCATTGCTCATTACTAAATCAAATAAGGCCTGGTGGGATAATTCCTCCATAAAGACACTTGCTCAGAGCGCTTCCATTCCTCGTCCTGCTCTGCATATCTCCTGCTCCTTTCTCATATTAAGACGCAGAAGGAAATCATTCAGCCCGTTGTGCTAGCTCTCAGAACAATCTCATTCCCACCCCCACCTTTCTCTTATCTCATTTCCCCCCCCCCTTATTTTCCTTATTTCTATCAAACATGCTCATTGGCACCCCCCAGACAATTCTCCTACCAGCCACTTAAACGAAGGGTAATTTACAGGAGCCAATTCACCCAACAACTAGAACATCTTGGAATGTGGGATGAAACCCAGTCGCAAGTTGCAATCTCCACATGAACAGTGCCAGTAGTTAGAATCAAACCTGGATCACTGGCGCTGTGGAACAGCTGCATGACCTGCAAAGCTGCTCCACTACCCATAAAACACATAGAGCAGAGGAAGGCTTTGATCCATTGTCCTCTGGGTTACAGGCCCCATGCATTTCTGCCACACCTCTTCTCTGCTCTCCCTCTCTCCCAGTCATTCTGTATTCCAGTGGAAACACCTCCCAATGAGGCCCTACCCAGGAGCAACAGTTCTGCTTATACCTCGAACTCAGGTCAAATCCTTCAGCACCCGAAATACTACCTGGTTTAGACTTCAAATAACTCTGGAAAGCACCAGAGTTCTTGGTAAGTTTTTTTAAACTCAGAATAGTTGGTATCTGTAATACACTGCCAAAGGAGGTGGTAGGATCAGATACAATTACAATGTTTATGAGGCATTTAGACAGACACTTAAATAGGCAAGGCATAGAAGGATACAGTCCTAATGCTGGCAAATGTGATTCGTGTAGATGGACAAAAGGGTCGGAATGGACATAGTGGGATGAAGAGCCCATTTCTGTGCTGTACAACTCTATGCTCCCTGAACAGGTAGAAGAAATCAAACAGCAGCTAATTGAAAAGTTGAAAATGATCTCATTAAATCTAACCAGAGGAGGATTTCTCCAGCTGCTGAATGCATGTTAAACTCTGCAAGACCAAACTGTCAGTAGAGGAGCACTGCTCTAAAATGGCAGTGTTGGTGCATGATCTATCTGCTCTGCATCTTTATAGCGATCATTTACTGTGTGCACTAACATTCTCTTCAATACACACCCCAAGCAATTCACCCCATGTTGTACACATCATCATTGTAGCAGTCTATGGGCACTCATAGGACCCAATAAACCATGCATTCCCATTTACAATATCCCGCTGTATATTTTGATACTATTTTCTTCTTTCTTATAGGGTGAAGAAGATAGTCCCCATTTCCAGTCATTTCATATACTTATTTTCCTGCAATATTCAGTACTGTGTCAAACGTCTGAAAATTTCCAGCACTAAACAGTCCTCCTTATCTAATGTAGGGGTAATTGGCTTCCAACAGCAGAACAGCTGTTTTTATTTCACTTGAAAGACTTGAAAAAATGATTTTTGTCAGAAAATACTAAATACTGATTATTATTATATGTTAGTGTGCATTTATAGAAATTATAATATGACCTGTGGATTAAATCTGCACTTAAGAATGTTAATCAGATCATCTTCAGTGTGAGATTATGATTAGGTACATAGTGGGCAGTCACTATGTACCTCCAAGCCACTGCCGAGACTGCAGTAAACAATGTTGGAAATCTGGCTGCAACTTATTCTTTTGTAACAGCTAGTACAATGGATACCACTAAATACTGACGTACACACTTTACAGAGAAGGTTGCTTGATGTAAGTTCAGTACAAATTGAAATATTGCTTTTGTGACAACAATGAATGCACTCTCTCTCAAAGATTATGACAATAGATGCCTGCATCTCTTTTCTCTGCTGTTCAACCCAACAACACTGAACATCAGATTCTAAGCATTACAATGCTTCAGTGGCTTTCTTCCTTCAGCATTTACTCAATATGTTAGAGATAATGAAGTGTTTTTTTTGTACAAGCATAAAAGGCCTATGGGGATTTATTTAATGGTTGTCTCAGGAAACGTCTGAATTTGAGGTTCAATGAAGTGTAAAGATGGGCATTTTACTTCAGTAAACCTCATAAATAAGGTACATAATTTTAAAGCAACATGGCTGGCGATTTAATTCACAGCTCTCGAAAGCCAAAAATCTCCAATTAGATAAGAATCTTTATTAGTCACATGTACATCGAAACACACAGTGAAATGCATCCTTTGCGTAGTGTTCTGGGGGCAGCCTGCAAGTGTTGCCATGCTTCCGCCACCAACGTAGCATGCCCACAACTTCCTAAACTGTACGTCTTTGGAATGTGGGAGGAAACCGGAGCACTCGGAGGAAACCCACGCAGACATAGAGAGAACGTACAAACTCCTTACGGACAGTGGCCAGAATTGAACCGGGGTCGCTGGCGCTGTAAAGTATTATGCTAACCACTACACTACAGTGCCTGCCCAAAACTAAGGAAAATTTAATATATTCATCTTCAATTAATATTTAGTGTTGCTAACATCAGAAATGAAATAAAGAGAAGTTCATTAAAGCCCGTGCAAGTCATTAAGGTACTAAAATATAACGTCATGTATTAAGTCAACAATGCCACTAACTGCACAACTGCATTTTCTGGATAATGATTGTGTTCCTTGGATGTTCTGTGTTGCCTGAGTTAGTTTACGTGTTGCCTCAGTGGGACATTTCATTGATTGAGTAGGATCTTTTGAAATGTGCTGCTCTTCTGTTATAGTTCTCCACACTACCATGTCAGGGCATTGAATCCCGAGAGTTATCTATTAGTCCAACAGGGCTTGGGGTGCCACAGTGTAGTTAGTTCAGCTGCTGCCTCATACAAGTTCTGAGCTCTGGTTGTGTTTGTGCTTAGTTTACATGTTTTCCTTGTATTTTGAATTAGCTGGGTAATATTCTACATTGCTTCTGTGGAGCAGGCAACATATTACACTGTTCCATATCCTGCACAAGGCCTCTGGTGCATTGTAACATTTGGTATTAGCTGTTCAGAGTTCAGAATTAATTGGATAGTGTACAGTTTTAGTTGCATTAGCATTGCTTTCACATAACTAATGTCCCATATTAGTTGGGCAAGATTCTCTGCAAGCTTAGTGTTAGTCAGTTTTAGTTGGATAGGGAGTCAGTATTAGCTGAATAGGATTCAGTATAAGCTGGATAAGGTTAATTACCTCAGTAAAAGAGTCAAAAGAGATTGTGCATGAGGGAGATGTTGCATGTGAAAAGGACTGTTAGGTAAGTAGCAACACTCAGCGTTGATCCCTTGAGTCCTGCCAATGTTCATGCTATCAGTGATGGTCCTTTCTGTTATGGATCCAGCATCTTCTCCATAAGGATAAGAGCATCCAGGTCACTTGTTCTCCACTGGTTCTTTCCTTTTGCCAGCTGTGTTTGGAAAAGAAAGGAAGAACTGTGCCAATGAGTATTGTGCAAGATGTCTGAGTGATGTGGTTTTCACAGTTGAATCACTTGCAGTGTATGTGAGCTGTGAGTTGCAGGTCTAAGGTTTGCAACAGTGCAAACCTCAGGGGAGATAAAGTACATCAATCTGAGGTTTGAGTTCCATCATTACATTGTTGGATTTGTCATCAGTTAAGCAGTGAGTGAGGGGATAGTAGAGCTGTTAGCAGGGCATTAACTTTGAAGCTGAACCTTGACAACTTACGTCAGATCATTAACCTTGTTCCCTCACTGCACCGATGTTCACGGAGCTATAGTGCTGGAATTGATGTCTGGTTTTACTTATTTACACTTCCATTCAAAGCTGGCCTCTGTTCCCTTGGAGTATGTCACTGTTGAGAAAGTCATCCCAGGTCAGTAACATGAAATACTCCATGTAATTGGTTGCACTTGGCCTCAAACCTCATTCTGTCCAGGTAACAGACTTTCCTTCTCTCCATATCTTGCATCAAGACCTCTTGTATCATCAGAAAATTTGGTGCTATGTTGTATGCTCAGACATTGTTCAAAGTAATAGGACTTTCTCAGTTCAACCCAATTCCCCTTTAAGACTTCCAGACTCTTTCAGTAAAACAAACAGCCAATGAACAGGACAGATAGCCCAGGAAGCATGTAGCAATTACTTAAAACAGCAAGGACCCCCAATTTAATACGCTTCCTGCATTTCAATGAAACCTTGTGGGTAATTGTTTACCTAATTCTCTGCACAATTCATCTCACTTCCATCAGCAAACCCCTTTCCCCTCCAACCCAAAACATCCTCTGGATATTAAAATGTCACAGCATAAAATAGACATATGGAAAACTGGATATTCATGTATAATATTTACCTTGATTTGTTTGAAATAACAATTGCCTTGATAACAAGGGGATCAACTAAATCCAATGAAGAAGGGAGCAAACTGGGACTATATTTTGAAGGGTTTAGAAGAATTTAAATAAACATTGCAAAATCTGAATTTCATCAAAAGCATCTCAGGCTAGTTTCCAAGACCCTTCTTATTCCAGCTGGAAAGTTTAGAACCAAAGGCTACAGCCTCTGAATAAAGGTCAGTCACGTTGGATGAAATGAGAAAATGTTTTTTCAGTCAGTGGTGTGTGAGTCTCTGTAATTCTCTATCCTAGAGGACGCTGAGACATCAAGTATATTCAAGACTAATCAATAGACTTTGGACAGTCAGGTTGACAAGGGATTGGGGGTTAGTGTAAGGAAATGGAATCAGGGAACATAAACTTACAATGATGGGGCACCTTACTCCTGCTATAATTTCAATTGCTCTGGTTGAAACTGCCTGTTTTTCATTTCACCAATCTGTTATAATAAACAATGAGAGAAGAAAGTACACTCCAGTCTAGCTACAGCTCATTGTTCACCTCTTTCTCAGCTGAATTCACAACGAGGTCAACCTTTTCCCAGTTCTGTTCCCTTACATTCCATTGGCTTCTCAAAGCAATGGTGTGAATGCTCTTTTTGGCACAACTCTTTAGGTTGGTATTCAGATTCAATTTATTCAGCAGCTAGAACAAAATTATAATATTTACATTGGTGTGGTGAAGCTGGTCTGTGGTTGGGTTTAGACACATTGCAGTCATTGATTAGAAAACCTGTAAGTGTTTATCATGGAGAACATATTCAGGAAAATCTGCGTTTGCTGTGGGTGGACAACCAGTAGCTCCCATCATCAATTAGACACCCTTTTATGTTTAGGTTTTTACATCTTGTGCTTGGCAAGTTGCTGAAAGTATGAGTTGTTAATGATGCAGCAAGAGATATGGAGAAGTGAGTGAGCAAGGGAAGTGGCCGCATACAAAAGCAAAGGTAATGGAAAAGGGATTGGCCATTCAGCCCTTTGTCGCCTGCCTCACCATTCAATAAGATCATGGCTGATCTTGTTCCTTCTTTAATCAGGGAGACTAGTCTTGGGTACAGTATTCCTGATGTAATTTTACCAGGCTTCTAAATAATTGGATCAAGGTGTCTCTATACCTGTACTCAAATTCTCTTGCAATAAAAGGCTAATGATTTACGAGAAAGTTGCCAGGATTCAAGGGCCTGAGTTATAGGGAGAGGTTGGGCAGGCTAGAACTTTATTCTTTGCAGTATAGAAGACTGAGGGGTGATCTTATAGAGGTGTATAAAATCGTGAGGGACATAGATAGGGTGAATGCACACAGTGCTTTTCCCAGGGAAAGGGAATCAAAAACTAGGGGGCATAGGTTTAACGTGAGAGGGGAAAGACCCGAGGGACAACTTCTTCATGCAGTGGGTGGTGCGTAAATGGAACGAGCTGCCAGAGGAAGAGGTTGAGGCAGGGACAATAACAACATTTAAAAGACACTTGGAAAGATACATGGATAGGAAAGGTTTTAAGGGGTATGGTCAAAACAGGCAAATAGGACTAGCTTAGATGGGCATCTTGCTCAGCATGGACGAGTTGGATGAAAGGACTTGCTTCCGTGCTGTATTACTCTGTCTCTATAATGTTTGTCGTCCTAATTTCTCACTGAACCTGCGTGCTAAATTTCATTGATTCATGTACAAGGATGCCAACATCCTTCCAAACACCAGCACTTTTCAATCTCTTACCATTTAAAAAAGATAGCTCATTTCTAGTTTTCTACCAAAGTGGATGACCTCACATTTTCCCACAAGATCCAAATCTTTGATATGATTTGTGAACAGCTAGGGTCCCAGCACTGAACTCTGCTACACCCCACTAGTAAGATAAGATATCTTTATTAGTCACATGTACATCGAAACACACAGTGAAATACATCTTTTGCGTCAAGTGTTCTGGGGGCAGCCCGCAAGTGTCACCACACTTCCGGCGCCAACATTACATGCCCACAACTTCCAAACCCGTACATCTTTGGAATGTGGGAGGAAACCAGAGCACCCAGAGGAAACCCACGCAGACATGGGGAGAACATACAAACTCCTTACAGACAGCGTCTGGAATTGAACCCTGGTCTCTGGCGCTGTAATAGCGTTATACTGACCGCAACACTACTGTGCTTGGCCTTAACCAATGGACCCATTTATTCCAACTCTCTGCTTTCTGTCCACAATTCTGTATGCTCCAATTTTGCTTAATAATCTCTTACTTGACGTCATTGGAAGCTCCAAGTCCACCACGTCAACTGGTTCATCCTTATCTATTCAACTAGTTGGAATCTCAAAAAGCTCTAGCAGATTGTCAAACATTATTTCTCTTTCATTAATCCATGTTGACTCTCCCCATCATATTGTTATTTTCTAAGTGTCCTGTTACCACTGCCTTAATGATAGATTTCAGCATTTCTCTTTCTCTTGTGTTATCTTGTTTCACCTGTAAGGCAAGGATAACCAGGCTAACTGCTCAGTAGTTCTCCACTTTCTCTCCCCCTTCCTCCTTAAATAGTCTGTGCCTAACCAACCGCATGAAAGGACTGGGAAATAAACAGCATGAAGACTGATTGGAAATGTAAACTGGAGAGGCTAAATTCAAAGGCAAATTAGAAAAAGAAAGAGAAACAGAGAAAGATTAGAAAAAAGGGATGGGAATGACAAAAAGGAAAAATAAAAGAAACTGAATTTGAACTTTCGCAAAAAAATTTCCAACAATAAACACTAAATGAATGAGATGCCATACTGTGATAATTAATCTATTGTGTCAGAGAGGTTTGATTGGCAGAAATTAACATTTATCAAACTTTTAAGCATTTTGGGACTTGCTGAGTTAAAGATGATAAACAAAGGGAAGTTACTGTTGTACTTATATTGGAATGGACAAGACAATTTTCTGTAAATTGTATCTGTCACCCAGGTAAAGGTATATCATAATTGAATAAATGTCAGCATCGAGGCAGGACAGTGAGACACCGTTTTTACAAACCTAATGGCAGAGAAAAGCAAAATTAATTTTAGGATTTAACACCTGCCCTCACCTGAAGTTGTTGCAGTGTTTGTGCATAAATATCGCCAAAATGCCATTTGACACACTGTCACTACGAAAGTAAAATAAGGGCTCATTATTCCATTTGGCTCATGGGAAGTAGTTCAACCTAAGCAGGATATATATCACAACAGATGTGAAGTACTAGCAGACAGCAGAAGATACGATTTGTCTGACAAATCCTGAGTAGTTGATTGGACCATCGTAATTATGCCAGAGAGAGAGAGAAAGAGAGAGATCCCCCAGGTAATATACAGAGCAGATAACGTTTAATCAATTGTTTTTACACAAAATGCTCTTAAAAACTAGAACTTAACAACTACCATCTGTAAGAGGAGTTAATTGGGGATTTAAAATGTTTTCCAGTCATATGTCATTTGATGTGAAAATGATTGACACCACTGCCATAACTCAAACTCAGGACAGAGTAATTATAGGAATCATTCAGTCAGCAAAAGTCAGTTCTCAAGTCCCTGTTGCATTTATCACTATGCCAATGTTCCAACACTCATTCAACAACAGTAAAAGCAATGTATAGATCTTGTTTCCCACTGCAATCTTCTTCAATGTCTTGGATCCTCATTCACATTTATTTATCTGCATTAGAGAAAGATGCAACAGCAGAGCTTCACGAACATTAACACAGAAAATGGAATGTTGTCAGGGATGAATGACAATACATTGTGGCCAAGACAGCAAATGGTGAGAATGAGGGAAAGAGAAGCACTTAACAGGTACAGAACTGTGAGAAAGCCAGGTTTGAGAAAGTTACTGACTTGGGGATTCAGAAACAAGGATGAGAATTTCAGACAGGAGGCACAGCTGGCCAGGCACCAGTACATTAGTGAGCCGGACCCAATGCAAATAGTATGTGGCAGAGTTGCCCATAAACTAAATTTCATGGAGGGTGGAGCTTTGGACCAACCAAGATAACTTTCCAATTTTGACAATGACGAAGGCATGGATGAGAGTTTTGCTGGTGGACAGGTGATAGATGCAAGAGTGAAGTTGAAATACGTCCAAGGGATGAAAGGGGTCAAAAAGTGTCATATGAAAGAGGCAACGCTGCCAAAGTTATGGAATTAGTGATGAGAGGATGGAATTGGCAGCGGTGGGATAGGATTAAAGGCAAGGGTTGGAGGTGATAGTTCAATATTCCTAGTACTAACTTAGACAAATATCAGTTCATCCAGGAATGGATGTCCAGTCAGTCAGCACAGATATACAGCGGAGGGATTGAGAGAGACACTGAAGAGATGGAAGTGTCTGTCACAGTATATAGGTTGAATTGGATCTCTTATCTTTGGGTAGTATGGTTGAGTAATAAATGGGGATCTAGAATGGAGTGCTCAGAAAAACCATGGGATGTTCCAGTTACAACTTGATATTGTGGAACTGGTGTCTCACCTTGCTGACCCATTTTTGAAACAGGCCAGCAATTGAATCACTGCCAGTTTCCAGAGGTTTTGAAGCAGGAGTTCAATAAATGACAAGAGATCTGAATTCCTACTTTTGTGGCAATAAACCTTGACTTGGGGGGTTAAGAGATTGCAGTACTCCTAATGTGATGCTGGAATACCCCTCGCCCTCTCTCTATGCTGCTAGTCGTCCCAATTACTCATGATGATCTTGGGGGTCACTCTGATGACAATCCACAGAGGCAACAACCCTAGTGACTGACCAGGTCACCTTTCTCAACTGAAGTGCCCTCATGGTTCAATGTTATTTTTTAAGGCGAAACCCTGTTCATCATTAACAGCTGTAATCTCAGCTGCCCCTCTGATCTAATACTAAGTTTTGCAACTACTCCTTTCCCACCTGGCCTAAACAAGCAGGAATTCATTTTCCCTCTCTCCTATCTGCATCAACTATTTGATAGAATTTTAATATGCACAATTTTAAGTTACATTCCAAGTGGTCAAACACAATTTCAACAGTCACAATGGGACTACCTTTATAGTGGGGCTTTAGTGGGGAGACACTTACCAGGCAATTACATGTCACAGCCTGGTGAAGAAGGTTTTTAGCACACTGGCCTTCATCGGTCAGGGCACTGAGGATAGAAGTTGGGAAGCTACAGCATGTTGCAGTTGCACAAGGTGTTGGCAAGGCCATGTTTGGAATATTGTGTTCAGTTTTTGTCACCCTGCTATAGAAAATATGTCATTAATGAGATGAGATGAGATGAGATGAGATATCTTTATTAGTCACATGTACATCAAAACACACAGTGAAATTCATCTTTTGAGTAGAGTGTTTTGGGGTCAGCCCACAAGTGTTACCACGCTTCCAGCACCAACATAGCATGCCCACAACTTCCTAACCTGTACATATTTGGAATGTGGGAGGAAACTGGAGCACCCAGAGGAAATCCACGTAGACACGGGGAGAACACACACATTCCTTACAGACAGTGGCAGGAATTGAACCTGGGTCGCTGGCGCTGTAATAACGTTGCACTAACCGCTATACTACCATGATCATATTGAATGGCAGGGCAGGCTTGAGGGGCCTGGTGAAAGCTGGAAGAAGAGCAGAGGAGATTTATGGGGATGTTGCCAGGACTTAGGGGACTGAGTTATGGAGCAAGGTTGAGCAAATTGGTACTTTTTTCATTGGAGCATCTGAGAATGAGGGGTGATCTTATAGAGGTGTACAAAATCATGAGGGGCATAGATAGAGGCAATGCTCACAGTCCTTATCCTAGGGTTAAGGAATCAAAAACTAGAGGGAATAGGTTTAAGATGAGAGGGGAAAAATTTAATAGGAACCTGAGGGGCAACTTTTTCACCTAGAGGGTGGTCAGTATACGGAATGAGCTGCCAGAGGAAATGGTTGGAGCAGCTACGTTAACAACATTTAAAAGGCACTTGGAAGGTACATGGATAGGAAAGGTTTAAAGGGATATGGGCCAAATGCAGGCAAATGGGACTAGCTTGGAATCTTGGTCGGCATGGACCAGTTGGATTGAAGGTCCCGTTTCCATGCTGTATGACTCGATATTCACAAGGGGAGGATACAAACTTCAAATGTACAAACTTCAACACTTGCATTCTTCTGTTGAAACAGGCCCACTACATATTGACATTAAGCACCATATGAAAACAAACTGGTCCTTCAGAAACACAATTCTACTTTGTTTAGGTGGTTGAAATGCTTTTAAAATGTTTTTCAACCCAAGAGCTTCTGATAATTAGCATTTCCAAAGGCTTTTTGGCACAGACCTTTAACAAATGAAGCATTCTTAAGATCATACTGTGAATATTATAGATTTGTTGATACCCATAAACTACAGGGGCTCAGAGAAGAAAGACATTTCTGTCTTTCTCTGTTCTCACAGCTTCCACATTTGCAGATCCTACAGTTTTCTCATAGCAAACTAGGATATTAAACTTTTGATCAAATGCTGTCTAACCTCAGAGTCTGAGAGAGATACAGCATGGAACCAAACCTTTGGCCCACTGAGTCCGTGCTGACTATCAAGCATTCATTTTTACACTAATCCTACCCTAACCCATTTTTTCTCCCCACATTCTACCACTCATCTACGTACTAGGGCCAATTTACTCTGGCCGATTAACCCAACAACCTGCACATCTTCGGGTTGTGGGAGGAAACCGGAGCACTCAAAGGGAACCTATGCAGTCACAAGCTCTACACAGACAGCTCTGGAGGTCAAGGTTGTGCCGTGGTCACCATCAGCTGCAACACCTTGCTGAATGTTTCCAGCATGTTCTGATTTCAGGACTCCAAATGGGAGCACTGGGAAAGGCAAAAGTAAAATACTGCAGATGCTGGAAGCCTGAAATAAAACAGAAAATTCTGGAACTGGTTTCTAGGCCAAGCAGCACTTATGAGAGGGAAACAAGAGTTAATGTTCCAGGTTGATGACTTTTCATCAGACATCAGGAAAGCTTTACCTGAAACAGGAGCAGGAATAGGTCGTTCGGTGCCTTGAGCCTTCACCATCATTCAACAAGATCATGACAGAGCCTTTTGCTGAAACACCACTTACCTGCAGGAACCATTGTCTCTTGAGTATTTTAAAGCCCAAAAGTCTATTGACCTCAGTACTGAAGTTTGCCTTGGTGAACTGGAAAACATGGGGACAGGATATGAAAGAAGTCGCCATGAAAGTGATTGTTAAATGGATATTGGTATTGGTATTGGTGTTGGTTTATTATTGTCACTTGTACCGAGGTACAGTGAAAAACGTGTCTTGCATACTGATCGTACAGGTCAATTCATTACACAGTGCAGTTACATTGAATTAGTACAGAGTGCATTGAAGTAGTACAGGTAAAAACAATAACAGTACAGAGTAAAGTATCACAGCCACAGATAAAGTGCAGTGCAATAAGGTGCAAGGTCACAACAAGGTAGATCGTGAGGTCAGAGTCCATCTCATTGTATAAGGGAACCATTCAATAGTCTTATCACAGTGGGGCAGAAGCTGTCCTGAAGCCTGGTGGTACGTGCCCTCAATCTTTGTGAAAAAGAAGTCATGCTTTTTGGAAAGAGGGGTTGAAGGAGATAGTTGCTAGTAGAAAGAAGAAACTGGAAGTTGCCTTTAATTTCAAGGAAGTTGTTAAAACAATGAACAGTTTAGATTGTGGAGATGTGATCCAACAGGATCTGACAACGAATGGTTAAATCAGTTCACCATGTTGTTTCAAATTCGTGCTCCTTGGACTTGAGAGAATAATGATGAAAAGAAGAAAGAAAAGAAAGCTTTGCCTCTTTAGCACCTTTTAATAACTTGGGAATTTCTAAAGCACTGCAGAGTGAGCACTGTTGTAATATAGGAAAACCAGCAGCTAATTTGTGCAGTCAATGGTTTAGCCCTCAGCAATAACATATTTACATTAAATAAAGGTTGAAAGATAAATACTGAGCAGGACACCAGTGAGGACACCAGTAAGGACTCCCTTGCTCTCCTTTACACAGGTTCCACGGATAGAATCTCAATTTAAAATCTTATTCTAAAGAGTGAGGTGGAAGATAGGTAAATTACAGGTGGTGGATTTGAACACAATTTGAGATGCAACTGACAGAACCACACCACAGGTTTGGGAAAATCAGAGGTGTAGGTGATTTAGTTGTTGTAGAAATCAACAGCTGTAGAACTGTCAGAGTGAATAGATGCCCAAAGGCTAGCATTTGATCTTTGAAGTACAGTTTTAAAGGACTTTAGGGAGAACTCATTCCTGGATTAATGTAGACAGAAGTGGCATTGCAAAAGCACATAGAGCTACGGTAAGGATGGCTATTAGGAAGTGGTTGGTGATGGCCTTTTCTGTGACTATGATGAGAGGAGTAGATAGTTCATGGGACAAGATTGAGAGACAACTGTGTGTACATGAAAGAGTTTTTTTTAAGGGGGAGGTAATGGGAGGCCAGGATAACAGTGAACTTACGAGGGGAGTGTGCAAGTGAATGGAGAGGAAGATCAAAATACCAAAGGATGAGGTATTTAGTGTGGAAGGAAACAGGGTGGGTAACATGGAGTGGGGTCTGAGGATAGTCGGGAAAAAGAATGCTAAAGGAAAGCATGGTGTGCTGAAAAATATGGAGAAAATACCAGAGGGACTCAGGAAGTACCAAGGAGAATTTGGTGACAAGAGACACACTGCACCGAGTGACGAATTATTCATGGCGGGCCAGGAAGGTTCCTGCTTCTGAGTATGTCATACGAGAAGGTGTCTAGTGACTGAGAATACGGTGTGAGAATGCAGCTCAAAATGACGACATTAAATCTATTACCTGAGTGCTGGAGAAGTTTGATCAGGTGGGCACATGGGAAACATTTGGTTATTTGAAAATTCACTTTTATTCTTGGATAATATAGGTTGAAAATTTCCTAAAAAGGAATTGGAAATGACTTAGGAACAGCTTCTTCCCCTTTGCCATCAGATTTCTGAACAGTCCATGAATCTATGAAAACTACCTCATTATTCCTCTTTTGCACGATTTTTGTTTGGTAACATAGCAATGTTATGTCTTGCACTGTACTGCTGCCACAAAACAGCAAATTTCACAACGTATGTCAGTGATAATAAACCTGATTCTGATTCTGAAAGTAGGTGATAATCTATTGATTCTTCTGCAATAAAAGAGTATTACAAGGAACTACAGGAAACATGTTGGAAGAATCGACGTTCAAAACCAAGATGTAGGACAAAATCCCATCCGGAATGCGAATGATACCGTTACTGCACGTGGAAACTAACAGCCAGAATCAGAAGAATGACTGGCTGTTCGTTTGCACATGGACTAATGGAACAGAAAAGGCTTGCTGGGAATGCACAGTCACAACTCTGCATAAATCATCTCCAAAAGCTTTATGTGAAAGGTTTCAACTGTGCCACAAAGTCTGCTTCCAAAGATAAATTCAAGAATGATCCACAAAATGATTACCACAAGGACTGATCTGAAGAACAGTCCCATGCTTCAAAGAGTACATCATTCAATTTTACAGCAAAAAAGTCTTCTCCTCCTCTCAGATATTTTGCGAGTGTAAGCAATGAGGGACGGGTTGGGGGGTGGCGGATGCAGTCCACACATAACTGATCTAGCAAAAACTATTTAATGCAATGTCTTCTTGAAAGAGTATTTGTAAAGGTTAAAGCAGTCATTCAATCCTTCACAAAGTAAGCCTTATAATTATAGAGCTCCATATCACCCCTTGCAGAAATATCTTGCAGTTCTTTCCATGAAGGCTAACAGTGTCTTGCCAGATGAAAGAAGATAGGGCAAATTCAGACCCTCAGTGCTGCTTCCTGCTGTGGGAGGCCTATTGTGTAAGCCTTCCCACAGTGCTCAGAGGGAGTTTGGAGCATTCCTTGTTTCCTTGCTCACCCATAGGGCTCAGCCTGTACTTACTGCAATTCATCAGATGGGTCAGACATGGACCCAGTGTTCTCTCAGTGAATGCCAAGCACCCAGCAAGTTAGTTGCTGCATTTACCTGGCACCAGGTCAGTCATGCCCCAATATTGCAGTCACCACATCAGACTGATGAGCAGCTGCAAAGGGACAAGACTTATTGCCCAGACATACAGCTCCTGACTCCAGCAGGGAGAGCACAATGTGCCAATGGTGAAAGCCAGCCCTGTAATATAGCTGAGCACTTCGCTACATCACTACAGTTGATGCAAGCTGCTCACAAACTTTTATTCCATGGAAAGACAATAAACAGAAGCTGTTAGCACTGCCTGCGCACTGAAATCACCATCGTGAAGTGGAGCCATTAATCTAATGTGAACCCTGGGGTTTAACCACGGATCATGATTCCAGCACTTGTTCTCCAGGACGATACATTTCAGTCCCTTCTGTCTCAAAGGGATCTGGCCAGTTATCTGGAAGCACCCCCTCTGGATCCAGTGCTGCTTTTGCTGACTAAATTGAAGAAGATAACAATGATCGACAAAAATAGTCGTATTTTTGTCACTGAAATGAATGCACGAAACATTAATAAAATAAGACTATAATTGAGGCTGGAAGTAAAATTATTTTTTAGTCATGAATCTATACTATTTTACAAAGGTTAATGGAAAAATTAATGGAATGTTGGGCTTCATCACAAGGAAGCTGGAATATAAAGTAGAGGAAGCTGTCCCAATCCACCCCACTCTATGTAAATCCCCTGTTCCCCAGACTACGGGAGATTGAGAGGTGAACTGATTGAAATGTTTGAAAGAGTTAATATCCTGGATGCAAATGATTTCTTTGAGAGGAGGAAACAAACGACGGGGGAGAAGCTTAAAATCAGAGCCGTGCATGAGGGAGATCATGGAGCATTTTTCACTTTGGGGGTCACAGCAATCCAGAATCATCTTTCCCAAAGGGCTATGGATGCTGGGGCATTGGAATGTTATATATTGAGATTGATGGATTCTGTTAGGTTAGATTATCAAAGGGATTTAGAACTAAGGCAGATAAATGGAGTTGAGTGCAGGTTAGGAATGATCTAATTAAGTGGCAGAGCAGGTCCTGGAGCTGAAAGGTCTACTCTTGTTGCTATATTCCTCCTCTGGACTGAATTACATTTGAAGTGCAGTCACTTTTATGGGCGATGATTAATCCCTGTGACAACATTTAGAATGTGAATATCTCAATTTAAATGCAAGTGCTTTTCTTCCTTCTGTGAATGCCTGAACCAAATGGCTGTCCGACAGGACTGAAGTCAAAGGTCACATCTGGTTAAAAAAAAAACAAACTGCTGGAGGAACTCAGCAGGTCAGGCAGCTGTGGAGGCAAAGGGAGAGTTGATGTTTTAGGTTGAGACCCTGCATCAGGACCGCTCAAGATTTTTTGCTCTGGATTACAGCATCTGAAATTTCTTGCATCTCCAGTCACATCTGGTCCTCCCTTCCAAACCAATTCTATCTTACTACCTCCACACAGTGCCAGCAAACCTTCTGAAAGCTTGATGTATTTGTATACCCATCGATAATAAATTATATCTGGGTTTCGTCCCTAAACTGTCCTTTTCCTCAGTTTGTCTGCCATTGGTTTTCCTGTGCATTCAATGCACAAAGTCAGATATTCCCTAAGGCGAATGTAACTTAAATTTCTTACTGTTATTTCTAACCATCTCCTACCGTTTTCTCCAAATGAGGGCGGTGACCCCCTGACCTAACAAGCTGAGGACAAATTTATGGACTCTTGTTGCTTTAGCCTGAAGATGGCTGCACCATATCACAGACTAGATTTAATGAACATCTGTAATACTTCTCCCTTTAAGATGTAAAGCTTCGAATGCAGAAGCTGTGCCATATGGCTGGGATGGGAATCACAAAGCTGAGTAGATTCGTTTTGATTTAAGGCACACCATCCAAATTTAACTATCTTCCAAAACCTGCCTGCAGAAGGATGTTCCAAAACCTCCTGAAAATGACCCTCTTTCACATTTCCAATCATTGCCCCCAATTGAAATGGGTGTTAGATCACGGTATCCAATTTTCTGAATACTTTACCTCATCAATCACCCCTCTCGTGTTGGCATGCCTTACACTACCTCCAAGTCTCATTTCTGAACACAAGTTGAATCAGAACTCAAAGTACAATAAAATGGGGGAAACACTCAGTGTAGCAAGACATCACCTGACTTGTACCCTGCTTATTGGGCCACAGAGTTCATATTGCTCTGCTGATTACTGTTTTACAGCGACTGGAACTATTAAGCACAGGGTTCACTCGTACTCTTTAAATGATGGTTCCTATGCATTAGGGAAGGAGAAAGAATAATTAAGCAGTGATTGTGGCTAGATCTGCAATTGGATCAGGCTTTATTTCTCAGAGTGTGCACTGCATCTCATGGCACCATAGTCAACAAATGAATCCTTATTGAAGCAAATGTTTATCAACAATTAGACACAGTCCACCCATTTGTCTGTTGTGCACAGAGAAATGAATGTAATTAGCATGGTTCACCATCAGCATTCTTCTACACAGCTTTTAAATTTCTAATGAAAATTATGTTTTTCTTGAATTTCTACAAGATATCTTTATTAGTCACACATACATTGAAACACACAATGAAATGCATCTTTGTGTAGAGTGTTCTGGGGCAGCCCGCAAGTGTCGCCACGCTCCTGGCACCAACATAGCATGCCCACAACTTTCTAACCTGTACGTCTTTGGAATGTGGGAGGAAACTGGAGCACCCGGAGGAAACCCACACAGACACAGGGAGAACGTACAAACTCCCTACAGACAGTGGCCGGATTTGAACCTGGGTTGCTGGCACTGTAAAGTGTTACGCTAACTGCTACGCTATCGTGCCTGCCCTACAGCAAATACTGTTGGCAATGATAGGATTATTCTTGTAGCTGAATAGTTTATAGCTCAGAACTAAATCACTGCAGCATTACATGCCCCCATGCCAGTAAGGGATAATAAATTATTGCCATTTTTAATCGATTTATTGTCAATGACTATATAAGAAAAATCGAATAAAAGCAGTCACCTCACACTCCTCCAGAGAATTTCACATAATGCCAAAAAAGGTTGACAGTTGTGAAACAAATAGCATGGCAACAGCAGAGGATGTAAAATTATTCTCATTGATATTGCGAGAAATAATGTATGATTTAGATAGTCCCTGTTTCAGATCAATATCAAGGACTCAGACAGAGATTAATAAACAGTAAGAAATGAGGGATTCAAGCTTAGGTATACTTCATATATATCCAGTAACAAATCCATCATTTTGAGTGAAATTTGGTCTTTGTTTTCAGCATTCAGGCTCTGTGTTAGTGAAATTTCAATGGTGGTATTTTTCACCTATAAGTCGGAAATAAAAGGTTTCGTTTCTGCTCCAGAGCTTTCTGAAAATCTAGGCTGATGCCCTGATGCAGTGCTGCACTCTTGGATATACCATTTTTCAGGTGAGACCTTAAGCCCAGCCCCCTCCATCATCTCAGGTGGACACTATAAAAGCCTTCATTTCAAAGAAGAACATGCAAGTTCTCTCAGGTGCTTTGGTCAATATTTATTGCTCAAAGCACCTGAACAATCTGGTCACTTTCATGCCACTGTCTGCAGGACTGAGTGTGAAAATTGCCCGGTTACATTTTCCACCTCAGTGTTTACATTTCAAAGGTGCTTCATCAGATGCAAAGCACTTTCAGACATCCTGACGTTATGAAAGGAGCAGTTTAAATGCAACTTTTTTCTTTTGCGCTACAGGTATAAATCGAATTTCCGCAGCCAGGAGAGTGCTTTGCACAAGCAGGTCCTCCTGTTCCCACAGGATGCATGGATTGCTGCTTGAAGTGTTGACCTATAATTGCAAATGTTACAATTTTTAAAAAAATATGCACACTGTGGTATTGGTGCACACAGATGTTGTTATTTTAATGTAAATGCAGTTTGAATCCAGTGTCAACTGTAGCTGGACAATAAGTCTGATTCACTGGAGAGCAACTTCAATTGAGGTGTTGGAATGATCAGTGATAGAAACATAACATCATGTAAAGCCAGGAACGCAATACATAGGTAAAGTGGAGTCAATTGCCTTCATCAGTTGTATGGTAAACTGGCAGATTTGATGGAGTAGAGCCCATGCTGTGTTCCAATGGCCAGGAAATTTAGGCAGGTTGTATAAGGAGCTGCTGATCAGCTCTGGAGGCGAAAATTCCTCCCAAGTACACTACAGATGCCATGAGTTGTCTGCAATCCCTCTTAGCTTGGGCCTTCTGTGTTTCAAAATTTTGAAACTTATAAATCTGTGATGATCCTTATGTTTTCTGTCATTCACTTCACACACATTTTACATAAGTAGGGCCTGGAAATTGGATTGCTTGGTATTGTTTTTTACAACACCATGGAGATCCAAAATGATGGAATCTGGTGTACGTCAGCGATCATCTCCAGGTGAAATTGCAACAATGGCAAAACTGCATTAGGATTTCCAGTCGGGATTCACCCATCAGTATCCAACACTTCTCCATTGTCAGACGTGCAGCTAATCATTGTGAAGCATACATTTGAAACCTCCTGATGTAAACTGGAGCTCCCAGGTCTAAAAAAAGATGGCTTTTTGGCATAAAATTATGGAGCGCGCCCCTCCCTTATTTTGGTCCCATTTAAGGGAACAATCGGCTTAAATAGTACACTTCACAATCCAGTCAAAATGCTTGCACACTCCCACAGTGCTCAGACCGTGCTCAAAGTGGTAAAGAGTGCTGTTTGGGGAATTATAGAAAAACTCATTTAACCAGCCATCAGGGGTCTCTCTGCCCATGAGGAAGGCCCTCTCTGCCTCCTGGAGAGGCTCCACACTCTCCTTTCTGGATGGCCTCCCTCCGATGGCTGGCAGTTTCTATCTCAATGCAGGATAGTCAGCAACTGACCTCCTTATCATACATTTACAGACTTGAGGCTGTGTGTGAGAGAGGGAGAGAATTAAAGAGCAGCAATTATGGAGATGCAGCGGTCACCTTGACATAACTTGCCAAGACATGATATTTCTTTCCAGCGTTACTCCATTGTCTCTGTGCTCCTGCCATGTAACTCATTTACTAGCACTTCAATCAATCTCTCAAACCACTTTGTTTCTCTCTCCGTATCTATTCCAGCTTCTCCTTCTTGGCAGCTGTATTTTCTATTGGTGCAGTTCCTGGCTGCCGAGGGTAGTGTGATTTTAAGTACAGATGCCTTTTTCTGATTGCTGCATATCAAAATGGTGTCAGTCTTGATAAGTGGGGACCCATACGTGTCATCACAATAAATCTTTTCCACTGGAAACTATGTGACTGCAATTGTATACTTGTATGCAGCCAATTTTACAATCTTTTCAGGGTAGACCAGATTTGACACTAATGCCTCACACAATAATGTTTCAGCACAACAAAAAATGGTGAAATGCAATTTCCAGACAATAATATTGGTCTAGGATAATCAAATTACTATTTTCGACAGTGTCTTCTTAACTTATCTCCGGAACCTTACTTTGGCATTGCTCCATCACCTTTCTGCAGACTCCAAAGATCTATTTTTCTTCCTTTCCCTGTTGGTGATGAGCATGCAAAGAGGCTTTAAGGGCTGCGGACAAGTTGAGTGAGTGAGCAAGCTAGAGTTCTATGTGGAAAAATATGAGGGGGTCCACTTGGTGGAAAAGTTAGCTGTGCTAAGTATTTTTTTAACATGTGAGAGCTAGGAAAATGTCGATGTGTAATGCAATCTGGACATCTTTGTGATGAGACACTGAAAGTTAATGTACAGGTGCAGCAGGCAATTAAGAAGGCTTATGGTCTGTTGGCCTTTATTGCTGGTGGATTTGAGTATAGGTGTCTTATTAAATTTTATAGGGTCCTGGTGAGACCACACCTGGATAATTCTGTTCTGCTTACCTGAAAAAGGATATTCTTGTTATTAAGGGAATGGGGCAAAGATTCACTGGGCAGGTTCATGCGATGGCAGATCTATCATATGAGGAGAGACTGAGAAGGCTATGCTTCTTTCACATTCAGAAGAATGGAAGATGACCCCATTGAAACGTACAAGATTCTTATTGGGGTCAACAGGCTAGGAGGATGTTTCTCCTGGCTAAGGACTCTAACACCAGGGGTCACCATCTCAAAGTAAGTGGTGAGCTAATTAGAACTGAAAAAAAGGAATTTTTGGGATTCTCTGTCCCGGAGGCGGCGTTGGCTCGGTCATTGATTGTATTCAGAACTGTGATCAATAAATTGCTGGATAATAAAGGAATCAAGGGATATGGGGTCAGAGGCGGGAAAATGGCATTAGTAGAAGATCTGCCATGATCACGGATATAGAGTCGACTCGAAAGATGAATGGCCCATGCCTGCTCCTATTTCTTGCTCATACATTATGTTATTCCTTTCCTTGAGATCATGACACTCTTGCTGGTGCAAATTTCCACTGCTGGTGAATGAAACCTCACCTCTGTTGTGGTTACTCAAACACAGTCCTCGATAAAGGTAAAATTGTACTGGCAAGGTTTTCAACCCTGCTTGTCATTGCAGTTGAGATCAATCCCATCATGAGCTTATATGTGCTCATCCATAAGGAGGAGGAACTCTGGATAATTTTTCTCACTTAACCTCTACCTTCATTGATTGATGCCACTGCCAATTGTACTTTCCTTACAATTGAAAGCAATTAATAACAGAGTAATTATTAAATTGAGATCATCCTCATCCACATGGCTGTCTGCTGACTCAAAGCTGCAGCCTTTGGTATTGTGCTGTGGAATATTAGAGTACTGGCAGTCAACACTTTGTTCGAAGCAGTTTATTGCCTCCATGAGAGCAGAGGAGAAAGGAATTATAGACAACTGCATAACTATGGAAGGGTAGAGTTTCTACTTTAGTCACAATCAGCAAATTGCATCCAAAGTTATATTTTCTTCTGTTCAAATTTGTTTGTACGTAACCAAGTGTAAAATCTGCCATGAACCAATACAACTGGGGTGCATCATTCTGATATTTAAGCATGATAATGGTCCAATTGAATTAATGTGACTGAAAATGTGCTTACTGCAAAAATCATTCGTCGATTCTGCTATTCTAAGTTAATGAATTTAAAGTTCACCTTCCATTATGATGTGTTTCAGCTGGCATTATCTGTCTTTTGTGGTTTGGAAGTTAAGACAAACTAGACAATGGTCTCTTTAGTGGTTTGTTTCATGGTTCAGCCAGCACTCTAATGGATGCATTAGGATGACAGCACAGCAGCTAAATTATTGGACTCATCCAGAAACCTAAAGATTAAGGGACATAACATTAAACCCCACCATGGCAATTAGCAAACTTAAAATTCGGTTAATTAATAATCTGGAACTAAAGTGTTAGTGATAATGACTGCAAAATTGCTGTTTTGTTGTAAAACCCAGTTTGGTTAACTAATACCTTTGTTCAGAAGGAAATCTGATGTCATCACTGATCTATCTATGTGACTCCAGACCTACAGCAATCTGGCTGACTCTTGGCTCCTCTCTGAAATGTTGGAACGGGTCATGCATTCAAGAGACAATTAGGCATAGGTAGTAAACGCTGGCCTCCCCAGTGACAGTAACACCCACATTATCATGAAAGAAATTTCTAACTATCCTCCACAGCTCTGCACATGTTTAGCTGTGAGCTGGAGGGGCTCCATCAGGATGAGCTTCTACTGGATGCCAATTCACCATCAGCCTTAGCTCACTGATATTGGCATTCACTTATGGATCTATGCCATCGATAGGCCTTCAAATACCTATCAAGTCACAAGCTGGGAAAATTTGCAACAAAGTGACTTACACTCTCCTAACTTTTATCTCTTCATTGAGCACAGGCTGAAGAATGAAATTGAAAGAGTTTATAGATCAAGTACAGCGATATAAAATTTTTAAAAATTTTACTTACAGCATGGTAACAGGCCCTTCCGGCCCAACAAGTCCGCGCCGCCCATTGTAAACCCCAAATTAACCTACCCGTACGTCTTTAAAATGTGGGAGGAAACCGGAGCACCCGGAGGAAACCCACACAGACTCGGGAGAATGTACAAACTCCTTACAGACAGCGACGGGAATTGAACCCCAATCGCTGGCACTGTAATAGCGTCGTGCTAACCGTTGGTTTCTGAAGACTTTGCCCCTCACTGAGCAGGGTTCCTTGGTATTGTTACCCTCCAAGATTCCAGTTAACTGGTGATTTTAAATCTAGATAATGAGACTCAGCAAGGCAATTGTCAAGAGTACTGTTTATACACATGCACTTCCAGAAAAGACAGATGATGATCAAGAAAGGGGATACCCTTCCCCCTCCCCTTCAATCCATGGGCATGGGGAACACATAGTGGGTATTTAAAGTTTAAGTTTGGATTGAGTCCAACTGATATTCGCTTGCCAAATGGGTAGAGTTCAGAGACCTAGAAATGAGTTGACTTCAAGGACATAAATTAGTTTACAAAAGAGTTGGCAAATTCAGCCAAGATAATATGGTAATGCAATGACAAGTATTGTTATTAATTATCAAGGTTCTATCATGTACATTATTTGTTGTATTAACACTGTGGAGAGACTGTGGAGTAACTGCACTGTGTAATGAATCGGTTTGTAAGACAAGCTTTTCACTGTACCTTGGTACAAGTGACAATAATAAACCAATACCAATACCAAGATCAGAGGGGAAAATTGTGGAGCATGTTCCTTTGCCTATTCGAGGGAGAATGAAGGAAGTAAAGGCCTCTTGAACAGCCGTCTGTATAGAGAATAAAAGAAATACTCATCCTTACTGTAATTCATTCAGCTGCTATGATAAATGTTTGGTCGGGTTAAGTCCTGATGTAAAGACTCCACCCAAAATGTCAATAATTCCTTTACCCCTACAGATGCTGCTCGACCCATTGAGTTCCTCCAGCAGATCATTTGTTGCTCCAGATTCCAGCATCTGCAATCTATGGTGTCTCTGCTATGATAAATGATCTGTCCTGCACTACCTCATCACCACTATCAGCCATTTGTCGTCCACTTTTTGAATACAAGTCAATTAACTATGTGACCTGTTAAAGTGTAGCCTGCATGGCATTCAGCTGTATTTTGGTTGCTGTTACTATTTTATAGAATGTTATAAATGTCATGGAGTCATACAGTAAGGAAATAGGTCCTTCAGCCTACTGAATCCACACCAATATTCAAGCACCTGTTTACACTAATCCTGTTTTACTCTCCCCATTTCCCATCAACTCTCCCCAGATTCCACCACTAACCTACAAGCTAGGAGCAATTTATAGCAGCCAATTAACCTACCACCCAGCACATCTTTGGAAAACAGAAGGAAATCAAAGCACCCAAAGGAAACACACGTGGTCACAGGGAGAATGCGTAAACTCCACACAGACAGCACCAGAGGGTCAGGATGGAACCCGGGTCACTGGAGCTGTGAGCCAGCAGGTCTACTAACTGTGCTGAATAATTTCCTGCCCTTTAACTTTAAGTCAATGAAAGTTCGCTAATCTCTGTTGTAAACATCGCTGGACGTTTTCCTTCAAGTTATATAAAACACTGCACATAATTCCAATCTGAGAATACCTTTACCACATGACACTGGGCCACTATTTAGAGATTTGTCCCATGTGTATGTGGTCCAGGGCAAGATGCAAGATGTGCACTATTCTTCTGTTTGTGTGGAAAGAAATAGATAAAACAAAGACAACAAGAAAATTCAATAACTTTTAGTCAATAAGTTTCAATAAAAAAATGCCAGATAAATACAGAAGAAACATTTCATAGTATTTACTGAACCTTTCTTGTACAAATGATATCAACAATATTGATTACAGTGGAACCTACCTATGATCAACTCCTTTTGACTTTCTGCCAGTCCTTTTGGTGACCTTGCAGTCAGGAGAACAGATGAAAGTCAGCACTGAGCCTTCCCACCGCCTGTTGCTCTTGGGAGGCAGAGCCCCTCTTGACCAATCTACCCACAACCTCTGTCCTGGCAATATGGTGCCACCCAGCCACAGCGAGGTGCCAACACCTCGGCCACTACTGGAGCCCACAGGAGGTGCCAGAATTGGAGGGTTGTTTAAGTCACGCCAAGTGGGTCTTGGCTTGTCACATTCAAGGTGAAGATGCAATGATTATAACGCGGTGGCAACACCACAAAGATTAAAGTACCTTATCAGGGGCAATTTTTCCTTTCCTAAAGAGGAGTTAATTTTATTAGGGATCCACTGTAATGCTGAAAATTATAACTGGAATCCATTTACATTCCAGTGCACATCTTGTGAACACAGGATCACCACGACTGCTGACATTCACCAGTTTCACAACGTTGCTCAGTGTGTAAATCATGTACCACATAGAGTTTATACGCTAGTGCTTCACCAAAATTCATGCAGAACTTATACTGTCAGTGTCATGCTAGGGGTGATTATGACTAATGCATATCTCCTTAAAAAGTGCCGAAAAAGGTGTCCACGTAGCCAAGTGTGACCTGTAGTTTCTTGTCAGATGGGCGCACTGACTGGAGAAATGAGGAAATAAACATACTACGACGTTGCTCATCATTCTGCCCTGTGCCACAATAGAACTGTGAAGCAGTCATTCCACGGATGAGAGGCTTTGAGCTTGTAAACTTAATAAATTCTATTTGAAAATACTGCACGCTCTTTTCTGTGGCTGCAGCTGAGCGCATAACGTGAAATTACATGACTCCAGAAATAAATCTGCTACTTTCCCTCGGCACGTTTGGCTCACCAAAGGGAGATGCCCATTTGGATCCAGTTCAGTAGGCAAAGCTCACTGCAATGTTTTCTTTTGAATGAAGGTGTGCTGTGTCTAGTGTGACTGCAGCTGCTGATCTGAGAGGGGCAAAACAAAAAACAGGCACCTCATCATTAGAGGTCTCTCTCCCTTGCCAAGGTGTCATGACTTAGAGTCACAGAGCTACACAGAATGGAAACAGGCCCTTTGGCCCTACTCGACTGTGCTGACTGAGCTAGTCACATTTGCCTGGGCTTGGCCCATATCCCTCTAAACCTTTCCTATCCATGTAACTGGCCAAATGTCTTTTAAGTGTCGTAATTGCACTCACCTCTACCACTTCCTCTGGCAACTTGATCCACATACCCACCACCTTCTGTGTGAAAAACTCCCCCCCCCTCGCCCCAGTCCCTTTTAAATCTTTCCCCTCCCACCTTAAACCTACGACCTCTAGTTTTAGACTCCCCTACCCTGGGAAAAACACTGTGACCATTCACCTTATCTATGGCCTCATGATTTTATAAACCACTAATAATGTCACTCCTCAGCCTCCTATGCTCCTGGGATAAAAATCCCAGTCTCTGGATCTAACTCAGTAAGGCAGCTACGAGATGATTTGAAGCCACCTAACCTGAGTGAAATTTGATAGGATTGGAAATGAGGTTCAGACAATTTAATCAACTCTGGGGTGAATGATTCAAGGCATCTTAACAATGCAGTTTCTGCAGCTCAGAGACAAGGGCACGCATAGTACAACCGCTGACCCTGATACGTTGATATACAGTAGCTCGGACAAGGAGCTCCTGGATGGAATTATCACCAATGTGGTAAGTTGCCCCAGCCAGAAAAAAAATATCTGTACAACTAGTTGGGTTAATATAGTAACTGTTTGCTCCCTGCCACTTCCCCTGTGAGTGGCTGCACTGGATGGGTTTGGGTGGTCTGACCTGACCTGTTCACTGCATTCATGCTGCTGTGACTGCGGAATCCGTGTTATCTTTAAAGTCCCCGGAGAGCGTTCCTACATGAAAGGCGCTATCGAAATGTAAAGTTGGGTGTTCACCAGATATTCCACATTAAATGAACTGGCTGAAAGAGAAGCCAAACAGGAAGGTCGCACCACATCATCAAGCATGTAGAGAATGTGTAAAACTTGTGTCTCTGGGCCCCTCAGTAACCTTCAACTAAAATAGTGCGCCTTTGCAAATGTTGCAGATTTCTGTAAATGTACAGAACACAAGTGTGATAAGCATAGTCTTACATCGTTTGAACAGTCCTATACCTTCCAAACCAAAGATCTGCCGTGATATAATGGTGGAACAGGCTTGAGGGGCTGAAGGGCTGTCTTGTGTTCCCAAGCTGCACACCCAGTGTCCGCCTGGACGGAGTCCAGTCACTCTGGCTGGTGAGGTCATGGCAGGAAATATGAGCGGGTTTTTCCATTGTCTTTTGAAAAGAGGACATGTCACACACACAAAAAAAAACACACTAGAACCCGCAAACCAAAATATCTCTGAATTTTGCAAAACGTTCCTTTATTACAAATAAATCTGTCATATAAAATGTTGACATGCTTCAATCCTTGCATTTATTTGTCGCCACGCAACGCTGTGATCCATTTGGTCGGTACATACAACGCCCTGTTTATTGCATTACTCAGGGCACAGGAGCCTCTCAATACTAAGTAGAACAAGGATAGAATTTGCACAATCACAAAACTTACAATTAGAACAACAGGCATGGGTTCACTCTGGCCCACAATCCTCACTGACAAAACTGTCAAGCGCACGATGACCCGTGTGTGTCTTCCTTGTCACTGGAGCCTGTGTCTCGGAATACACAGGGGGCCATCTCACTCTGTTGAGCTGGGGGCTGCTCTTCCTTCTGCCATGGGCAGGCCGTACTCTCCAGAGCGCTTTCCAAATGATGGGACGCGAGGGTCGTTTTCATACATGCAGTCCCGTTGGACTACTGCAGGCTCTTCAGCAATCAGGTCAGTTTGCATGGTTGCTATAGCTGATATATGTGGTCTTGGTAGAAGAAGCTGTGGAAGAGAGGTTTGCCAGACAGGTTAGATCAACTGCAAGAAAGGACAGCCAGCAGATAGGGGGAGCGGGAGTGGGAGTTAATGGAGATGGGAGAGGCTCAGGGTGGAGAAGATTGATGATGCTGGAAGGTGGCAGTGGCTGGGAAGAAATGGGATTTATAGTTGCCTTTAATATTTTAAGATACGATAAGATTTCTTTATTAGTCACATGCACATCGAAACACAGAGTGAAATGCACCTTTTGCGTCGAATGTTCTGGGGGCAGCCCGCAAGTTGGAAGGATATTGATGGAAAAAATCAGGGAAACCACTCCCACACTCAGGAAACAAGAAGACAATTCAATATCCAACATCAATAACCAGAGGACAGGGCCCTATCTCAGTAACCAGAGGGCACAAACAGAAGATAATTAACTAAAGAATGCGTTGGGCCAGGGGAAATATGGAGAATCTGTTATTTTGACCCAGTAAATTGTGACGATTTGAACACCCTCCTTGAAAATGAGGTGAAGGTTCTGCTCATGGATTCAATAGATTCAATCGTAACTTTCAAAAGGGAACTGGAAAGGGTTTGAAAGGGGGAGGATGTGAACACCGAGGGCAAAGAGCAGTGGAGTGCAACAAATTGGGAAACACTTTCAAAGAGTTAGCACAAGCCTTATAAGCCAAATAACCTTCAGTGCTATGTGGTTCTATAATAAACAGCAATCATTCAATTTTCAGTCTCATTTCAATCCAACTGTCAAGCTGATAGAATGAGAACATTTTCCATTTCTCGGTGTTATGTAGTTGTATCTGTGTAAACTCCTCCACATCTTTCCGTGCTGTTCGCCATTTGGTAGTCTCAGCCTGAGCTCTGGAATTACCTCATTAAGCCTCTTTTCCCTCATGAAGATACCAGGGGTCCCCAGCTTATGGAAGACCAGGCTTTATGCAAATTCTCCCAGACTCTGCTCTCAGGTACAGTACTCCAATCTCTTCACCAGGAAGCAATGCAGAAATCACCTAGAGAAAAAAGCCAATGCCTTCTCCAAACTCTCTTTCGGGTAAGACCAAATGTTACAAACCCCGTGCCACCTTTCGTTGGTGCACACTTTAAATAAAATTAAACTGCTGGAGGTTTTCCCACTGATTAGCAGATCGGATCCCCCCTGCCCCCGTCACTCCACCCGCATTGCATTCAGACAAACAGTTGTCACCGTTCACTTGCCGGTAACTACTCCTACCCTGACCTTCCCCATTCTACTCTTTGCAAATCAGTCCCCAAGCGGCTGACGAGGGCTAAGGGTTTCACATTACGATTTTGGGGGAAATTGTTCCTTTCCAGCTTGCAGAAAATTCAGCTTACAGACAGTTCTCAGGAACGGAACCCTGATTTAACCAGGGGACCCCCTGCTTTCTCGATGATCTAACTCCACCATCATTTTTGGCCACGGATTCATCGAACCACACAGCATGGAGACAGGATCTTCAGACCGGCAAGTCTGTACTGACCAGCAAGCACCCATTTACATTAATCTTACGTCAGTGTTGCTTTATTCTCTTCACAGCCCCATCAACTCCCCCCAATTCTCTCACCAAAGGCAATTTACAGTGGCCAATTAACTTACCAAACCACATATCCTTGGGATATTGGAGAAAACTGGAGCACGTGGAGAAACCCATACAGTCACAGGAAGAACACTCAAAGTACACAGACAGCACCAGAGGTCAGAAACCCTGGGTCTCTGGAGCTGTGAGGCAGCAGCTCTACCAGCTGCACCACCCAGTGTCATTGGCCTTACTAGCTCATCAGATTGGGCAGAACCCATGGAGAAAGAAATAGAGTTGAATTCTCAGGTAAATGATCTTTCATCAGATAATCCACCTGGAACGTTAAGTTTGTTCCCCTCTCCACAGGTGCTGCTTGACCTGCTGAATATTTCTGCTTTTATTCCAGCATCAGCAGTTTTTTGCTTCTCAGTTGCCTTACTATGTCCTTGAAAGGCCAGGTGTCAAATTTTGTTTGATCCTGCCTTCCATGAAGCATGTCATACCAGGCTAAGGAGGTTATATCAATCATTGTTGTTTAAGGTTATGAACAGATCCCAAACTTGTTAAATTCAGTCTTCCCATATTTTTGATAACTATTTTTCTGACTGAGGTCATCAGAAGCAAGACCAGCATTTCCTGCCACCTATAGTTACCCAAGATGGAGGTGATTGGTATTGTTCTTGGCTGCTGAAGGTACCCTCAAATTTCCATTGTGTGGAGAGTTCCAAGGATTTGACCCAGCAATGACGAAAGAAGGGTGAAAAAATTTCAAACAGCTTGGTGTGCAACTTGGAGGAGAACTTGTGGGGTAACTGTGTTCCTTGCTCACTTATTATGCAAGGTTAAAGCTGGTCTAACAGACAAATGGTGAGAAATCGTTTCGGAAAGCTCTTTATCTTTCTAGTTGCTGTTCTTGGGGGAGTTGATGGAAATGTAAGGAGAACAAATTACAGGGAAAATTAGTGGGAGAGTGAGATCACTCTGTCAGCCAACATTTGGCTTTTCTTTGCATCATAAGAAAAGATGGAAATTTGGTAATCCTTTTAATATGCTTTAAAATGGTGAAGCATGACCACAGCTTAAAAATATTAATACTAGGACTTTAAATTGAATGATAAAGAACTTCTTCATTTCTTAACATTCCTCTGTGTCTGTAACCAATCGCTTTTCAATTTGATGAAGCAGCACTCATAAGACCCAGGAACATTTTCCATCTGTCCACAAACACGTGACACATCTGAACACATTACAATTGCAACAAAAGTGTATGCAGAAAACTCCAGGTATAAGATTGACAAAGCACCATTTCCTGAGGATAATGTCCCTTTAAGGTGTTAAATTAAAACTCAAAAAGATGTAGTTGTTGTGTTAAATGTTAGGTGCAAGTAAAGCAGCAATAAAATCCCAGTTCTATTCAATGGACTATTGTGAAGGATAATCGAATACATAAAAGGAGTTAATTGCTCATCAAGAAATCTTTTGTTTGCAATTCTGTCTGTTTTCTGAAATGTACGTTGAATCACTGCTTTAAACTCATTTCCAAATATAATGAAATAGAGTAGAACACTGCCTGAAACCAGAGGTCACATTTTAACCCAAGATCATATTTGTAAAATATGATTTACATTTGCTTTATTATATTCTTGTGCTAGAAGTGCTCTCTTTTATTTGTGATACTTATCTTATGCAAGTATAAACCAGGGCTTTCATAATAAAATTTCTTTATAGGAGCAGAATATAGGAATGAAGCTTTGTCACAGTATTATGGCAAGAGAAAGTAGTTCATAACCTCAGTATATCATTAAAGCAGATTCACTTTTCAGAGACACTGCTTGACTAGCATTTTCTGCCTTTATTTCACAAATTACAGAGTATATTCAAGACAGAAAAAAAGATTTTTTTGATATTAAGGGAAATGGGGTTGCTGAGGTAAAAGGACGGCCATGATTTTATTGAACACTAGAGCAGGTACAAAGGGTTGAATGACCTACTCTTGCTTCTATATGTTCTTGTTGTGAATCATTTAGGCCCATCTAAGGAGGAAGATCCAGCACCTCCAAAAATACAATATTCCTTCAGTGACGGACTGATGTATCTCCCTGGCTCAGGTGCTTCTGTGTCTGGAGTGGTGCATGAACCCACCACAAAGGGTTTTACTCAGGACATCTTGTGATGGCTGTTATGCCAAAAAAAAAGGCATGGCAGAGCTCCTTGAGCATCTAAATATTGAAAATGTCTTCACTCCTTTCTCATATTGGGTTCCTTTTTTTTTGTTATATTCTCATTGCAAAACTTATGAAGGACATTAGTCTTAAACTAGTTCATTCCTATTAAGAGTAAAATATATTGCTCCCTCAAAATGTCCCTTTTCATCCTTTCTTAGTAACTAATGGGAAATGGCATGCAAGCTTTAGTGCAATTGTATAGTTGAACTCTTAAAGGTTATTGATAAGAAATTAGGAAAAATCAGGATCAGATTTACTATTTGGGACTTAGACGTTAGCAAAATGATGAGGCACCATGAGCTGGGACTTGCTGGCAGATGCCAGTAGTTCCACACACAACTGCTGGCATTTCTCAATGTATTGGTCTCCAAGTTCAGGATTCCAGAGCAGAAGTCCCAAACATGCTGGCTGCTTCTCACTTGGGCTCCTCGGACAATGCTGTGGTATTGGACCCCAAAGTGCTGCAGCAGAGAGTCAACACCATAATTCCCTAGTGCTTTTGCTTGGACATCTACCTGCTGAACCTGCATCAAGTTAGATCTGGTTTAGCTGTGGGATTAGTTTCAATGGAGAGTACTGGCTTCAAGGTTACAAAGGTGGTATTAGTTAGTTTACATATGTTGAATTAATTAAGTTTAATTAAACTTTTTGTTAGCAATATTTTAATAACCGTAACTTTTAAAATGTTTAAATGTTACATTTTTTCCCAGTTTTTAATGTTTCTGTGTCATAGATAACCATAGAATCCTGGAATTGTACAGAAAGAACTAAACCCTTTTGACCCACCTCTTCCATGCTGACTGTGATGCCTATCTATGCTAATCCTTTTTGCCTCCATGAGGCCTGTATCCCTCTATTCCTTACCGATCCAAGTACCTGTCTAAATGTCTTTTAGATGTTGTGATTGTTTCTGCCTCTACCACTTCCCCTGGCAGCTCATTCCAGATAACCACCTTCCTCCGTTTGAAAAATGTACCCCTGAGATCTCTTTCAAATTTCTCCCCTCTCACCCTAAACCTATGCTCTCTAGTTTGAGACTCCCTTGCCCTGGGAAAAAGATTCTGACAATATATCCCATCTATGCCCCTCATGATTTTTATAAACCTCCATAAGGTCACCCCTCAGCTTCCTACATTCCAGTGAGAATAAACGCAGCCTGTCCAATCTCTCCTTGTAACTACAGCCTCCATTCTGCACTCTCAATTTCTACCACATCCTTCCTGTAGTCTGGTGATCAGAACTGTACACAATACTCTCAGTCCGATCTACTAATGTGCTGTACGACTGCAACGTGTTCATAAACATTCAAAGATATTGACAGGTTTGATAGCTGAGTAAGCTAGGAAATGTGGTTTAACCAGTTGTCAAACTTACTTTCAAATATTGTACTCCTTTGCCTCTTCCACCATCTAATGATGTTCCATGACACAAGACTATGATGCCATGCTGTGGGCATTTGAGATCAGCAATGCAAGTTGACACTGGTGGATGTACAAAAGTTACTTTCCACAAGGCATCAGTGTTGGTGGCAGCAAGTTCAGGCACCAGGCTAACTGCCTATAAAATATTTGGGATGTGCAATTGCTTAAAAGATATGTTTAATTATAAAGAGAGGAAAAGCACTGGACGACTGTAAATTACTTTACAGTGGAAACGGAAAGTTCTTAAAGTGAAGCACATTAACACAATTAACTTAATTTTGTGACACAAGCTCACCAAGCAAACACATCACCTTTAGCCTCTGTGGAACCACTTTACAATGAGGTACATTCAGGCTTCCTGCCGAAGGACTGAATACACTCCGTTCAAAGAACAGACATGCTGACTTACATCAGGCTTACGGCACGAGAACAGAGCATTCAGTCAGACTTGTCTTTATCAGTGTCTACGTTCCACATGAACCTTTGTCCACTCCATCTCATGTTAATCCTATCCACATATCCATCTCTTCCCACCGTTAACTGAAGTTTCACATTCTAACCATTCTCTGTTAAAGACTACAATCTGTCTGAAAGCTTCACATCAAGGTGCATTATATTTTAAATGCTAACCCTGTATTTTATATGTAGTGTGTGTTTATTTCAAATTGAATAAGGAATATTAAGGCAATCAGGTGTGAAAAATTCAAAACCAAAATTAGCCTGTTAGGTATCTCATTAATATTCAGAGCCTTTCATCAGTCGGTTAATGTAATCCCTGGTAAAAAAGCTGAATGAGTTTTCATAAGAAAATTCACTTTTGGATTTTTACATTCATATCTCTGATGAAAAAGTAGCCTGCCAGATGCAGGCCCACTTCAATGTAAGCCATGTATTCACCAGCCAAAACATTTATCTACCAGGCAAAGTACCCACCCACTAGCCAAAACACCCATTCACTCCCTAAAACATCCATCCACTTATTAAGCAACCATCCACTTCCCAAAATGTCCTTACACTTCCCGAGATGACCATCCACTCTCTGGGACAACCATCCACTCCCTGAGAAATCCATCCACTCTACCGAGATACTAACCCACTCACCAAGATATCTACCCACTATCTAAAAAGCCCAGGTACTAGCCAAAACAGTCATCCTCACAAACATCCATGCAATTATCAAAACATCCATCCATTCACCAAATCTTCTTTGCTCTTACCAAGATATCTATCCACTATCTGAAATGCCCAGCCGCTAGCCACGGTGTCCATTCACAAACCATAAAAACATCCGTTCCAGGACTGCTTGGCTGCAGTATGTACCAACCTCTGAATGCACTGCCAACAACCTCTTTCTTTTCCAACACTTCCAAATTCCCCATGTGTAGAAGAACTAGGAAGTGCATGGAAGCAGCACCTCTTCCCTCATTGCTCTTTACTGCTGGGCCAAGTTCCTGGAATCTCCCTACCTAATATATTGAAGGAAGACCTTCAACACATTGACTGCAGCAGCTCAGGAATGTTTCCCAGGAAATTAGAGATGAGCAATAATTGTAGTCTTACTACTGGTACCTTCATCTCAAGAATGAATTTTAAAAGAATTTGCTACAATTAAAATAAAAGTGGATTATACATTTAATGGTTTTACAATGGATTTTAATTACCAGGTCAACTCTGTAATAGGCACATTAGCTTGCTGAGAATGTTAGCACTGTGCTTGGAAATTGTTTTGGTTGTGAGTAAATGAGTGCTTTGCTAGTGCAAACAAAATTGAAGCATCTTATAGCTTTGCCAATGTTATCTTCTTCTAATGACACAATTACAACAGTCCATTCCAGAAATATGCTGAATGTTTCACAGAATTACGTAAAAGATTACCATGGATAACTAGGAAGGGCTATCAGTCAGTCATCTAATATCATATCCAATAATGAAAATTAACTCCTTAATGAAGATAATCAGAAACTCAAATTGTATTACAACTTTTGGATCACTCCCTGGACCTTGGATTATTTGTCTAGCAAGGATGCATGGGGGTAAAGTGTTTTCTCAGTAATTTATACAATATATTCCAGCTGGGTATTGTACTCTGCTTTCAAAATCTATTCAACTGAAGCTACTACTACATTACATATTTTGCAGGAGTATCAGAGGATCAATCCCTATCCCATTTCTTGAAATGGGTGATAGTCAGGATGATCCACATCCTATCCAACTTCTACTTCCATTAAAGATAGTGTGAGTCTTAGTGTGGAGACAGAAACAAAATCAACATTTCAGATCAATGACCTTCCATCAGGATTTTTGAAACTTTTGCAGTCCTTTGATAAGCTACGTGGCAAAGCTCTTTCAGGATGAATGTACTCATTTGAGCAGAATGACCTCTTAAAACAATATGGATCTCGTGAATTTTCCATCCATCTTCGGCCTTTTTGTGAATCTGTGCAAGCAATGCAGCATCCTGTAAATTGCTAACACTTTTCGATCAATATTGTTGCACAACAAACATAAGAATGCCATTTATATCATCTGTGGAAATGCCTATTGACAAAATAGTTTGCAAAAAAGACCACTCATCTGTATATAGTTAGAAAGATCTTATATGTGAGGGATGGTGTAAAATGGTGTCAGCAAATCTCATGTAATTTTGATGGAAGGTCATAGATCTGAAACGTTAACTTTGTTTCTCCTTGCACAGATCCTGTCTGACTTGCTAAGATTTTCCAACATTTTTTTTCAAATGGAAGATTTACTAGTTCAGTAAGAACAAATAACATTCCCATAAAGTGGCCAAGAAATACCTGGTTATTCTTAGCTCTCAATGATATCACCTAGCACAAACTGCTGATTAGCTAGTCAGGAATTACTAAAAGGTAATGGGAATTTGCTATTCATGGCATTTAATAATGTGTAATAATCCAACATTTATTTCTTTTAATTTCTTGCTTGCATTTATTTTCACAAAGCACCTTTCACCACTGTGACATATTGTAAAGCTCACAGATATTATCTAAGTTTGGCTCAGCCTGTCCACTTTGTGCACTGCGGCAGTCTGGGGACATGCAGAAGACAACATGATAGCTTTCATGCTTTGTTATATATCTGAAAAATAAAAATGCCTTGCAACCAATAACTAGACACTATAAAATCCTAATGATGCAAAGATTTAAGAGCTCTCGATTTATGTTAATTTAATACAAGACCGTGTATGATGAAAATTGTACTTACTGTTAGTTTCTAGGCTTTCACAGAGTTCAGTTTTGACCTCTCCATTTGGTCTGTCACTTGATTTTTGTGACAGCTTGCTTGACATTGTGGCTGCCGTCACCACTGCCTTGAAGCTACGCTTGCGTTTTTGCACATTCTGCTCTGGATGGAAGATGATAATGTAAACCTTAGGCATGTACAGCATGCCTAGAGATACAGAAGCACTTAAACTCATGGAAATAGTAAGGGTTGTTGTCTGAATGTACATCTGCAAAAGAAAATACGAAATTTTAATTGAAGGTCAAGAACCACTGATATATACAGATCAAATTACAAATTTATTGCTCCTATCAAACAGAGCGTAAAATGATTGAACAGTGGAAGGATGTGATGCATGAAGGATTTAATCTGTTCATGCAACAGGGAAGAAATCGCATTTTTTTCTGCAAACTTTTAAAGGCTAATTTTGCACCATATCGATGTTATATAAGCCAAGTTACAGTTTGCACTGATGGTGAACATGTGTTTAATGGATAAGATTCCTACGACCATTATTTTATTTGCAAAATAGATTTCATATCTGAAAAAATCAAAGCAATGCGGTACAAACATATGAACTGTTCTCAATCGTTATAAATAATGACTGGAAGGTTATTATTTTTCAATTCTGCCTCATTCTTGAAACTAACTTTGAACTTAACTGATCCAAAATTACAAAGTACTCATTTTAATCCAATCTCTTTACCCTGCAACAACACAAGAATTTAGTCAAAATCCAAAGACGTACATCTGCTCTAAGGGAACTAAAATCCAGTACAAGTCTGAAAGCATTTTCCTTATAGATGCTGAGTGGCCTTATATCTATTTCCACTACTTTCCACTTCTAATTACATAAAATTAGGTCAGTAAAAACAAATTTCAGTGTGGTTGTTTCTCACTTGTTGTTGAGCAAATGCCTTGTCTTTGCATTGAGGAAAGGGATTACTGATGAAATTTTGCCAACAATGTCAAGAGGTTTCTTCAGCAGAGCGAGAGAGAGAACCATATCCAGCCAAAATGACCCTCTCCACACTCCAGTCCTTAAAACCACACAGTACATGAATTATTTATTGGGAGAGCCCAGGAAATAGCTCTTCCCCTAATATCCTGCAGTGCAGTTCATCTGCACTAAGTAAGATGCATTGATAAATATTTCCTTGACCCTATAACTTACATGGCTTGAGACACATTATCTGCATTTCCTGATGAGTGGTACTTTCCTCAAACAACTGAGGCCTTTCCACAAAATGCACCTTCCTTGGATCAGCTCAACACTGCAGCACTGGATATTGAATGGGATCTAGAATGCTTTGGATTACTTCTTGACATTGATGACTTCTCATCAGTATTATAGCCACAGAGAAGAAGCAGGATAATGTATATGTGTCATCTCAGTATGAAACCTCCTTCAAATTTCCTTGCCTCTCCCTCAGAGGTGGCCTTGATAACAACTGTGCGTGCAGAGTTATCAGGGATATGAACCAACTGTGTACTGGGGGTCAAATGCAATCAATGCCAGAAGAACATAGGCATGAGTTTAGATATTTTGCAATCATGTGGTTCACTGCAATGATGCTAGAATTTTTAAGGAGAAAGCCTGAAACAGTCTGCTTCTGGAATCAAATTTAGCTTGACCTCATTCACATAAAGTGCACGTTATCAGGTCCCTTTCTAGATGAGGCACAGTGGGATGTGCAATGATGACAGCAACTGCCACACTAAGTGTGACTTATCCCTGCACCATCAAGTACATTATGAGCATTAAATAAGAATGTTTTTCTATTGTGCTACTCTCTTGACAAATCAAAACGCACTATCATGGATATCTTAAAGCATTTCAATTCCCAAGCTTGTGCGAGGGTCTAGTGGTTCCCGTACTACACTGTAGTGTTCTCTGTGCAGCTGCAACATAGTGCTAGAACCACAAGACCCACAGCATAATCCTCGATAACCTGCAAGAAACTCTTGCCCCAGATGGGCTTTGAGGGTCAAAAGAAGGATCGGTCCGGGTTGGTTGACTGTGGGGCAAGGTTGAGAACGGTGCCCGTGAGGCGAACTTGAGAAGAGGAACAGGAATATCATGTACACAAGAAGGCCTCTCTGGGATGGGCCAGATGAAGATGCACTGAACTGTTGGCATTCAGAGGGCTCTGCCCCTGTTTCAACCTCCAGGCCCAAAGCTGAGCTGTTGTCAGACCCCGAATTACTGGTGTCTGGTTCCCGCTGTCTTTGCTTGTCATCTCAGAGTCACCCTTCATGATCTTTACGCATGATGAGGACATAGGTGAGCTGGTGGATGGAGCAGAGGCCATATCTCTGTTCCAAAGAGGTGAGCAGTACAGCAATCTGCTCGTGGGTGGCATCGATGTCCAGTGCACAACAATCTGCTCACGAGCAGCATGAAGTTGCTCAGTGGGGACAGAGACCTGCCAACATGTGGCACCTCTCTGCTCCGTGAGACCATCAGGCTGTTCCCGGATGACAGGGCTGCTCCTGTGTGGCAGGGACCAGACCTCCAGCTGGAAGGTGGGACTGCACTGAGGCAAGCAAATTTTGCATGGCCTCTGTCTGTGTCCCTGCAGCAGTTGGCAAGCCCTTGTAAAGAAACATCCTTGCCCTCCAAAGACGATGTCCTGGTTTTCTGGATCTCCACTACCTCTTGCAAGAGCATGGAGATGGACTCCTTCCACTCTCCTTGTCATCTCATTCATTTGGCTGGGTAGGTCCGACAGCACGCTCACCATCCGCACCAGATTCCTCAGCTAGAACATCTTGGACCTCCCCTCCAATGAGCCCCTGTATCAGATTGCTTATCCTGATGCCACACTGCAGCCCTTTGGTGCCACGTGCAAATCCCCGTGACATGTATCCCTCTGACCTACGCTGCTCAGCCCTCATGGTGCCAGTCCCCGAGAGGGTGTTGTGGGGGTCAGTGATCTACCTCATCACCCTTCTCTTTCTCCCGCGTCCCCCTCCTGCTCTTCCTGTTCCGTCTCCGGGAGGGGGAAAACAGCAGTGCCTCCCCCAATATCCCTGCAAAGACAAAAAAGAGGGAAGTTGTATTGACAAGCTGCACCAGAGACACCTTTATAGTGGAGCAGTAGTGCAGGAGGTGATGAGGGTGGTAACTGTTGATTGAATCAAAGCGGCTGTAGTAAATCCTACTAGTGAGCATATCCTGGGGCATCGCACTTGCGATGAAGATAGTCGGAATCAGAATCAGGTTTATTATCACTGACATATGTCATGAAATTTGTTGTTTTGTGGCAGCAGTACAGTGCACAACATAAGGGCATAAAGGTTATTATGCGACAAAATAGTGCAAAAGAGGTGGTGTTCGTGGATCGTTCAGAAATCTGATGGCAGATGGGAAAAAGCTGTTCCTGAAACCTTGAGTGTGGGTCTTCAGGCTCCTGTACCTCCTCCCCGATGGTAGGAACGTGAAGAGGGCATGTCCTGGGTGGTGAGGGTCCTTAATAATGGATGCCACCTTCTTGAGGCACTGCTTCTTGAAGACGTCCTCGATGGTGGGGAGGGCTGTGCCCGTGATTGAGCTGGCTGAGTCTACAACCCTCTACAGCCTCATTTGATCCTCCATTGCAGGCGGTGATGCAACCAGTCAGAATGTTCTCCACCGTACATCTGTGGAAATTTGCAGGAGTCTTTGGTGACATACCAAATCTCCTCAAACTCCTAACGAAGTGGAGCCGCTGGCATTGGTGGTTGGTTGGTTGGTGGTTGGTGGCCTTCCCATCCATCAAATGCAGGATGGTCACCTCAGTTGGTGTGAGATGCCACACTTGTGAGAGAACCCTCCTTAAGTCTTTGCCTAAATGGAGGAGATGAAGGACATTGAGTATGCTCTCATTCTGTTCTTTGGAGGCTTGACCTCGCTGTGGGTAGTAGCTGCAGTTGAATGTCAATGGTGGGGTGAGGGCTGGGGGTGGCTGTAGGACAAGGTGGGGTGAGGGGGAACTGCGGGAAAGAGTTACAGCTTGTACGTTATTTGGATGAGTTACCTGGCCTCCCTCCTAGCCTTCAACAGGAACCCTTTCCCACTCTGACCGAATTTGGGAACCCTCTCTCTCCCTTCTCCCCTCACCTCCCTCTCCTCTTCCCTGCAGCTATCATGTGTGTTGTTGCTGTGTGGTTTCAAAGGGACTATGCCTTTAAGAGCTGACGAGCTTCTAAGATTGGTGCACAGGCATCTGGCTAAGCTGGGTGAGGTCCTATCAGGAACTGCACAGGTCCTGATTTACCTCATGTTTCCGGGTGTAAAGCACCCCATTGCCATTTTCAACATCTTTTTGGGCTATGCCATGATTCTTTGTGGGGGAACCAAATGGTCATTAGAGCTCTACACGGCTACAATGGAGCTTACCAGGGAAGGGTAAAATCCACTCTCTAAGCAATGGAATTCTCTCCACTGCGTTGATGGAATTTGGACTCAGTAACCATTTGGTGAGCTGACTACAAGTGATTGGATGTGGAATTTTTGCTCCTAAGCATCTTATTCTGATTCTAACTGAAGTGAAAAAGCATGCCTCTTAGCAAAAAATAAATATACATTATCTGTAAAGTTATGTGGTAATTTGTCATTGTCCGCACTGTCTAGTCATGTGGATACAAAAAATGTATGTGCCTAGAAGCAGATTTTAATGAAGCAACGAGCAGTCCTTTGCTGTTCAATGCATGAAGAGTCAGCTATCCACTGACCTGAAGTACAGAATATAACCAAGTTCAGGTTTTTAAAAATTTTAAATGCATTATCGACCCAGGTCTAGCTGACTAAATAGTCTAAGCTAACTAAGTTGAATTTAGTTAGCTTTAACCGAGAAGAGAGTCAACTGCTGCAATGCTGGTTTCACAAATCAAATCTTTCCACCTGAAGTCAATATTTCCAACCATTTTATCCTCATGGATTAAACTCTGAGCTCCTAATGTTTTTCACCACGAATACCTTGCTCCACTTTGGAGACTTACTGAAACAGAAAGTCCGGATACTTTTGATGCCAGTGGAAGACTCTGAGAATGGCCTTTACTTTACCCATCAGCTGGGAATCTGGCACGTGGATCTACAGACTCTCACAGAAGCCGCCAACTTCACCTTTCCATTGACAGCTAAGCCACATCATCTGACACACCAAACCACACTGATCCACACCCTGACTCACCCAAGTACGAGGTTAGCTTCCAAAAGGTACCAGAAACCAATGAACATGTGGTCACCCTTATTCATTTAGTAGCCGTATCCAAGCATGGTTTAGTGCCATTAGCTTGCCTCGGAGTTAGAAAGCTATGCTGTTTAAATTGTAAGATTATAAACTTGAGTGCAGTAGGAATCTTGTCTTCTGAAAGCCATTTAAAACCTGTGTTCTATCTGCCATTGTGAAGTGTAAAGTTCACAAGGCACTACTCAAAAAGCATGGACAGTTTTTCTCACAGCTTTTTTTTCCATTAACCAAAGAAATTATTAGATTAGCTGATTCTTGCCTTTTGTGGGACCTCCTGTGCACAAATCACTAGTATCATCACAACTGCACTGTTTTCTACAACAGTGACATCACTGCAAAAGAAGTGTGGTTAGTGAGGTGTAAAAAACTTCACTGCATGCTGAAATGGTCCATGCCACTTTATAAATGCAAGTTATTTCTTTGTTTAGTGTCATTATGTAAATCAGTTAAGCACAAAATGAAACCCTAAACAAGGAACTGAACTAACTGCTAATCTAGAAATGTCAAGGAGGGAGAGCAATAAGAAATGGTGACTGCACATTATTTTCTAATTCATTTTTATGTGAGAGCATTCCTGGCAAGAACATTAATTATTATCCATTCCTAAGGCCCCTGTCAAAGTTGTGGAGGACTGCTGCCTTGAAGTACTGCAATCCTCGTGATGAAGGACCTCCGATTGTGATTATGGTTAAGGAGTTCAAGTGTTCGTGAATTAAGGTCACTACATGTTTGGTGGCTGCTGGTGAAGATGAGGGAATGGCAGCATATATCTACACAAGTCAGGATACCACGCAGATTGTGGGAAAATCTACAATGAGGTAATCCCTGTTTAAAAGTAAGGGGTTGCACACTGAAGACAGAGGTAAAGTGATTTTTTTTTGTTTGGAAGGTCACGACTCTCTCCCTTAAAGGTGCTAGAAGCAGAGCCTTTGAATATTTTTATGGTCAGTGCTAAGCTAAACTCTTGCTAAGTAAGGGAGTGAAAGGTTACTGAGGGTAGTCTAGAATATAGACTTGAGGTTAAAATTAGATCAGCCATGATCTTTTGAATGTCAAAGCAGGCCTGAAGGCTGAGTGGCCTACTCCTGCATCCAATCAGATGTTCATATTACTGTGGGTTAGCTAAAGCAATTATATGTAATTTTTGTCTTGTATTTACAGTCATGCACAGATGAACATCTTTTACATGTGCCCTTTACAACAATCTCACAGCTCTGTAACTAATCAAAGCAGACATGAAGAAAACTGATGGATGGATTTTGCTTCTGTCAAAGATGTCATCTAAATCCATACTTTTCATTCCTCAGGTGAGCTTTCTAGTCATTTAAGTGTATCCCAAGTTAATCATGCATTCAGTGAGAGGATTAAATAAACAATTTTTTTAGCAGAAGGAATGCAAAACAAACACAGATCGATAAATATTCTGTAATTCCAAATGTTGAAATATTCAGACAAAATCATTTTTAGATAAGACTTTGCCTGTGGCTGTATGCTATCACTGCAGACAGCAGTGTAAATAAGCAATAACATGTGGATGTTCGCAGCAGATTCAACTTACAACAACCCAAACAAGAAATATCTCCAGAGTTTTAGATTTTCATTTTCTCTAACGTCTTGTCAGTTTTCTGCCCTGCTTGTTAGAGAAAACGTTTGCAGCAGATTTTAAAGCATTTGGGTTTTGGGGAAACTGAATCCACTGGTCGGAGTATGGAGTGGTATGAATTGGAGAGAAAATGCAAGGAAATGTGTTAGGCCCAGTTAATGTTGATAACTCTAAACAGCTTCCCAGCACTGTGACACAATTTAAAACAACAAGAAGGAAACAGGAGGTTTTGTTGACACTTATTCAGATTACATTTCCACTGTTGTTCCTTCCCATCATGTTTTCCCCTCGGCTAAAGTGAAAGTGATCAGCATCAAGAACTTTTCCAGGCTTTCTATCAATAGAAGCATTCTTCAGTGCCAACTTTCAAGTTTTACTAGATTTAGAACAGTTTATTCCAAACCAGATTAAAAATAAAAATCTGCTCCAAATTACATCTACTATTTGAAAGTGTTCCACAGGGAGCTGTTCTGGGACCCCTGCTCTTTGTGATTTTTATAAATGACTTTGATGAGGGTGTGGAAGGGTGGGTTAGTAAGTTTGCTGATGATACAAAGGTTGGTGGTGTTGTGGATAGTGTGGAAGGTTGCTGTAGATTACAACAGGATATTGATAGAATGCAGAGCTGGGCTGAGAAGTGGCAGATGGCGTTCAACCCGGATAAGTGTGAAGCGATACACTTCGGGAGATTGAATTTGAAGGCAGAATACAAGGTTAATAGCAGGAGCCTTAGCAGTGTGGAGGAACAGAGGGATCCATGTCCATAGATCCCTCAAGGTTGCTGCACAGGTCGATAGGGTTGTTAAGAAGGCGTATGGTGTGTTGGTCATTAGTCGGGGTATTGAGTTCAAGGGCCGTGAGGTAATGTTGCAGCTCTATAGAACTCCGGTTAGACCACACTTGGAGTATTGTGTTCAGTTCTGGTCACCTCATTATAGGAAGGATGTGGAAGCTTTAGACAGGGTGCAGAGGAGATTTACCAGGATGTTGCCTAGATTGGAGAGAAGGTCTTATGAAGATAGCTTGAGTGAGCTAAGGCCTTTCTCTTTGGAGAGAAGGAGGATGAGAGGTGACTTGATAGAGGTGTACAGGATGATAAGAGGCATAGATCGAGTGGACAGTCAGAGACTTTTTCCCAGGGTGACAGTGGCTAACACGAGGGGACATAATTTTAAGGTGATTAGAGGAAGATATAAGGGGGATGTCAGGGGTAAGTTTTTTTTTACACGGAGAGTGGTGGGTGCGTGGAACGCACTGCCAGCGAGGTTGTGGAGGCAGATACACTAGCAACATTTAAGGGACACTTAGACACATGAATGATAGAGAAATGGGGGGCTATGTGGGAGGGAAGGGTTAGATAGATCTTAGAGCAGGATAAAATGTCGGCACAACATTGTGGGCCGAAGGGCCTCTACTGTGCTGTACTGTTCTATGTTCTGTGAATACTGATCGTCTTCTAAATTTTTAGAAAGCCATGCTGAGATCTTATCCAAATCAAATTATCAAACTGAAAATTTGTGATAACTCTTGCCCTCTAATCTGCTAATCTGTTGGATTGGACACAAAAAATAAAAATTGGATGAGGTGCCAAGCAAATAGATGATCCATACAGCTCTCTCATGACAAAATTATCCTCATTGTCCAAAAAGTTCATAAAACTACAGAACAGAATTCATTTCAATGATCCAGATTCTCCTGAGAAATGCCATCAGTTTTGTGTGAAGCTCCCTGTGTAACTGTCAGGAGACTGAGGGAGCCTGTGTGAAATTCCTGACAGGTTCCCACTGGCAATTTCTCAACTGCATTCCCTGGTGGATTTCTTGCTATCAGCACACCACCCTCCAGTTCTTCAGAAGTTACGTGGGTAGGGGGAGCTGTGAAATAGGGGCAATTTGCAAAGTATGGACCAATGTTGCTTTATTAATGGCTCTGACTTTCTACGTTACAATTTGAGCAAAGCAAGAAGTCTGAAGAATGGGAAAAGCAATAAGGTCAGTGTAAACCAAGGACAGTTTGGGACATTAGCGGCAGTGACTGTGACCGTGCTGCTACAGCTACCACTCAGTTACCATACTCATTGTCTGCTCTAAGTCCAATTTCTAAACAACACCACTACTCCTCATTCTGGTCATAAAACTGAGCTTTTCCAAAGTTACAATCTGAACAGTCCTGAGCACATCATTCCTCTTGTGGCTGTTTGTTAACTGCACACAGTCACAACTCAGTCATAGAGTCATACAGCATGAAAACACACCCTTCGGCTCAACTCGTCCGTGCTGACCGTGTTGCCCAGCGAGCTAGTCCCACCTGCCCATGTTTGGCACGTAGCTCCTTAAACCTCTCCTATCCACGTACTTATCTAAATGTCTTTGCTCTCTTTTTATGGTGATGGGACAAAAAAAAAACTTGACAAAATAAAGGATATAGTCCACCTGATATCAGGCATAGTTACATAATTGAAACTGCATAACATAGGAGGTGGATGGTAAATCCCTCATACGACTCACAGGCCGACAGCTTGATAAAGTTGTCTGAAGACTGGATTTCATATGAGAACGGCATAGCTTTTAGGTTGTTCAGTGCTGAAGACCTTTGACCTGAAATGTTAACTCCATTTCCCTCTCCACAGATGCTGCCCGACCTCTGAGTGTTTCAGCACTTTTTCTTTTTGTCACAGATTTCCAGTGTCTGCAAATTTTTTGAATTTCATGAACAAAACAGCTGGCACGCAATGTCTTTGCATTTACCTCTTACATGCAGCACCTGACATGGTGATGCGTCTGGAGGGTATAAACTGTGGGGATTGTACACAAGCTCTTGAAATTGTGCTGCATGAAGATTAGCACATGGACACCAGGAGATTTTGAGTAAAGTCCTCAGCCCACTACACAAACTGAAGTATGAAGTAAGTGTCTCCAATAATATAGTGAACACAGAATTTAACATTAATACACTCGAGGCCTGTAGAATTACAACACTTAGAAGACGTTTGGACAGGTTCATAGACACAAAAGGTTTAGAGGGATATGGGCCAAATGCTGGCAAATGGGACTAGCTCAGGAAGGCACCTTACTCAACACGGACGAGTTGGGCCAAAGGGGCTGTTTCCGCGCAGTACGACTCTGTGACTTAATCTTTGCATGGGAGAATTTTCAAATGCTCTTCGTTTTACCCTTTGATGCCTCCATTGGCTGTGGAACAGGGAAAAGGTAGAGAAGAAAGAAAGAATAGACTTGTATTTATGTAACACCCTGACAGAATACTCCAAAAGTACTTTACAGCCCATGAGGTACTTTTCAAGTGTAACTCACTATTGCAATGCAAGCAATGTGACAGCCGGGCCAGGCAGCATCTGTGGAGAAACAGGCAGTCAATGTTTCGGGTCAGGACCCTTCTTCAGGACTGGAGATAGGAAAAGGGGGAGCCCTATCTTCAGTCCTGAAGAAGGGTCCTGATGCGAAACATTGACCGCCTGCTTTTCTCCACGGATGCTGCCTGGCCTGCTGAGTTCCTCCAGCATCATCGTGTTTTTCATCCAGATTCCAGCATCTGCAGTCCTTTGTTTCTCTAATGTGATGGCCGATTGCATACAGCAAGCTACTACTCACAGGCTTCCACAAAGGCTAATGTGATAATGACCAAATAATGTTATCCTTAGAAATGTTTGTTAAGGGGCAAATACTTGTATGGATGCTGGAACTACTTGTACTTCCCATTGCTTGAAATGGTGTTATTCTGATTCCACAGAACCTAGGGCTAGGTTTAAAACCTCATTCAAAAAAATAGCTCTCTCAGTGCAGCACAACCTCAGTACTTCAGTGGATTGTTTGCACTCCACACTCTGGGATTTGAACCTGGGACTTTCCTAACTCAAGACACAGCTGCACCACACATGACAATGAAGTATGAACATCAAATAGTAGCAAGGAGTGAAATGTTGATTGTTTCTTCCTTGGAGACACAAGAGGGCTGCAGATGCTGGAATCTGGAGCATACAAAACACTGGAGGAACTCAGCGGGTCAGGCAGCATCCACAGAAGGAAATGGACAGTCGACGTTTTGGGTCGAGACCCTTCATATCTTTCTTCCTTCTCCATGCCCTTCTTGCTCTAATCATTTGCAAAAAGCTAAGTGTTATCGTCTGTTCATCCTACCTAGGAAACCTCTGGGGAGAAAGTGATATTGGCCTGTAAACAGACAATAAGAGAAAATGACCTTGCAATAATAAAACATCTTTCAGGACCTCTGAATTAGCATAACAATCAATGCATTTCTTCTGAAGTACCTCACGCTATTGCCTTGCGGCATCCAATCTGCAGAGAGGATGATTCCACAAACAACAATAGGATAAATAATTCTATTGTCTGTTTGGCTGAAGTGTTTATCAGGACACCAGGGCAACAACTTCTTCAAGTAGAACTTTTGAAACTTGTGTGTCCACTGAGAGGCCAACAGCACGGCACAATTTAACATATCATCTAAAAGAATCTGGCATTACATTGCACTTTAGTCTGTTTTCACTGCTCTGAGTTGTCAGCCTGGCTTATTAGTTTGGTTCTTGCAACTACAATCTTCTAAGTCAGAAGCCTGAGTTCTGCCAACTGACTCAGGGTTGTGGCTTCAAATTATAAAGGATTACAAGAGCAACTGTAATATTGTGAATGCCTTCAGACTATTTTGTAAACACAGCAATTTTCAAATGTAGTTTGCCAGAAAGCATTAGCAGGATAAATAGCACAGATGAAATGGTGATTTTTGTGAATTGTTCCAAAGCAAGCATGATTAGGTCAAATGGGCAAACAAAATCTTTTGGAAACAGCTGGATGGCCTTCTGCTCTTCCATAAAATGGACAGCCGCTGGCACAGAAATATTCCACCTCTGGCTAAAGTATGCTGCTAATTGGGCCTTTGCAATAAAACAGCACAGGGAGGATAAAAACAAGGCAAACACAGATTTGTGCAAATTGCACTGTGTCATTAACTTTGAAGCACCACATGCAATCATTTTTCATGAAAGAGATGAAGCACACAGGTCACTTCTGTCCAAAGATTATTTTGAAATCATTTAAAGCTTGGAGATTATGGTAGTGTAGCAGTTAGCGTAACGCTTTACAGCGCCAGCGATCCGGGTTCAATTCCGGCCACCATCTGTAAGGAGTTTGTACGTTCTCCCCGTGTCTGCGTGGGTTTCCTTCGGGTGCTCCAGTTTCCTCCCACGTTCCAAAGATGTACGGGTTAGGAAGTTGTGGGCATGCTATGTTGGCACCGGAAGCGTGGCGACACTTTGCGGGCTGCACCCAGAACACGCTACGCAAAAGATACATTTCACAGTGTGTTTCGATGTACATGTGACTAATAAAGATATCTTATCTTATCTTATGATATGTTCCATAGTGGAATATTTAAAATGGTGAAAGATTGCAGCATGCTGTTGTGCAGAGGGACTTGGAAGAGCTTGTGCATGAATCGCAAAAGGTTGATTTGCAGGTGCAACAGGTTATCAAGAAGGCAAATGGAATGTTGGCCTTCATTGCTGGAGGGATTGAATTTAAGAGCAGGGAGGTCATGCTGCAACTGTACAGGGTACTGGTGAGGCCGCACCTGGAGTACTGCGTGCAGTTCTGGTCTCCTTACTTGAGGAAAGATAAACTGGCTTTGGAGGCGGTGCAGAGGAGGTTCACCAGGTTGATTGTAGAGTTGAGGGGGTTAGTCAATGAGGAACACTTGCTGGAATTCAGAAGAACCAGAGGGGATCTCATGGAAACATAAATTATGAAAGGGATAAGATAGAGGCAGGAAGGTTGTTTCCACTGATAGATGAGACTAGAACTAGGGGACATAGCCTCAAGATGCGGGGGAATAGATTTAGATGAGGAGAAACTGTTTTGCCCGGAGAGTAGTGAATCTGTGGAATTCTCTGCCCAGGGAAGCAGTAGAGGCTACCTCATGAAATATATCTAAGATACAGTTTGATAGATTTTTGCATAGTCGGGGAATTAAGGGTTATGGGGAAAAGGCAGGTAGGTGGATCTGAGTCCATGGCCAGATCAGCCGTGATCTTAATGAATGGCAGAGCAGGCTCGATGGGCCAGATGGCCTACTCCTGCTCCTATTTCTTATGTTCTTATAGATTACCCAAATGCTTAATGAATTAGTGCAAATATCATTGTAATAATGCAGATTTTATCACCCTTAACCACTGCTAAAATATAATGTAATAACGATTTCCTGTGAAATATCAAGGCTCTCCTCATTGTACTTGACTGCCCACCTTTCTGCATGGAAGAGTCTCCAGGCACCTGTCTGCTGCTACTCGGTCAATATTGGTGCATTTGACCTTCTTTCAGTCTCATGATTAAGTGTACCTCACCCCTCTTGATACTCTGATGTCTGTCATTGTGAACGCGCCTCGCTTTCTGTTTGCGCTTTATTGCTGCATTCTCGCGTTGAGTTTGTACCATGCTTCCTGTCACCTCCCTTCCCAAAAACAAAACTTGCCAGAGCTAGATTTAAAGAAAAGATTGATTAACATCATTTAGACCAAATTCAGTCCACTGAATGTTTGACCAGTCAGATTACAGAAGTAGTATAGTTGAATAAAATAAAACAAAATGCTGGAAACACACAGCAAGTTAAATAGCTTCTGTGGAAAGTGAAAGAGATTTAATGATTCAGATCAAAGACCCTTCATCTTTCTCTCTTCCCAGATGCTGCCTGACCTGCTGAGAGTTTCCTTTCTTTTCTGGTTTTATTTCAGATTTCCATCATCTGCAAATTTTTGATTTTTAAAAACAATAGTGATTTTTTAAAATAATAAATTTAGATAATTACAAAAATGGAGTTTGAGGATGCATCATTTTCAAATTGCATTTATCTTTTAACTTTTCTTTTAATTCTACATACCATGACATCATTGTATGAGAAGTATCTGTGGCCCTGGTAGAAGTTCTCTTGGAACTCAGGGTGTAAAATTGGACTTCACCTAACGGGAGATTCAGAAGCGGTCAGGTGACCCATGCAGTAAGTTGTCTTGAGCAACAACCAACCTGCTGGAGGAGCTCAGGAGGTTGAGCAGCATCTGGAGGAGGAAAGGAATTGTCCATGTTTTGGGTCGAAACCCTGCATCAGGACCGAGATTGGAGAGGCGAGATGGCCGGTATAAAGAGGAGAAGGGGCGTGGTGAGAAAGGAGTCCTTGCAAAAAGCTGTTTTACTGGCTTCATTTGTAAGTCACTGGTGATTTGCAGGCACCAATTGTAAGCTCAGACACAGCTCCCTAGAAATTACTTACCTTTTAGAACGTCAGATAAAGTTGGCATGCAGTTGAAAACCATGTCCAGGTGTCACACAGCACATAAAATATGTGCAAGAAACCTACTGTTCCCATTTCTCATGACTAACAGCTAGCCATATTGTTATCTCTTTCCAAATCAACAGAAATCTCACCAGCTTCAGGCACATGTTACAGCATTTATCATGCCTCGCATTGTTACCATCAGTACAGAATTATGCTCAGTTTTGTTTCCAGCTGATTCCAGCTGAAGTTCAAAAGGTGATGGGTCAAGACTTTTAACCCACCATGACACCTACCTGCTGGCTGTAAAATCTGTTTAGTTAAAATAAAAATCAATGCCCAGAGAAAAATATATTCCAATTCTACCTTTTAAAATTTAGATTAAATAAAGAGTACTTATCCGCAAGCATTTTCCATGACAAGTGGAACTGTACATATAAGCAGCTGAACTAATTTACAGTGTCAGTCTGGTCTGTGCTGTTCTTAAAAGATAGACTTCCACAACTAATCCTATAATCCTTACAGCTAGCATATTATTTATAATGGCAATTTCGATACATTTTTATTAAGTACTATATCTTCTAAGGGGTCGTATAAATAGTGAATAAATTATACAGTGCTGTTATTTATATATAGTTTATACTACTAAGAGGCAAGAGTGTAACTTGCCAAACCAAAAGCCTTGGACAACCAAGGAGGAAGGATAAACACAAGTCAAAAGCAAAAATAAAACATTAAAGAAAAAGCTGGTGTACAGCTGGATTATAGGAAAGATACAAGAAAAAGCGAAAGGTTTCAAAACAGATGCAGAAATGTAATTTAAAAATTACATGCATCTGGAAAAAAGCATCAGAAAAAAACTGAGAATATTAGAAATGAAAATAAAGAAATGGCAGGTATGTTTAATTAATAATTTACATAATTATTTATGTTTTTTTTTATTTACCAGATAGTACAAGAAGCTAATATTGACCCAGGTACAATTAAAATACCTGCGAGCAACCCAGTGAACTCACTGTTCCCATTTCTCACGATTAAGAACTAATCATTTTCTCATCTCTTTTCAATTGGTATGAATTTCACTGGAAGCCAATCAGTAATGCTTTATGTACACAGCAAGACCCTGGTGTGGGTAGCTGATGCCTTTGCTTCAGTTAGAATTGGTACGAATGACCTCCTGTTTAACATTGTAGTTAAATAGGTGTCCCTGTTAGTTCAGACCAACCAAAATTAATATGAGCAAAGTAAGAGTAATGAATAATGATACATAATCATGTCTAATCCCCAGTATGGGAGGATTCCCATCCAAAAATTTTAAACTCAGATGGTGAGCACATTACAAATGCTCTAACTATACAGCTCTCATTTTCTCCGAGTTAAAGGACTGGTCCACTACATTGGAAAATCAAACATCATTCCATTATTTATAAAAGATAGAAGAGGGAAACATGAAATTATAAATCAGTTAACCTAACATCTGTGGTTAGAAAATTACTAAGATTATGGATAAGTAAACAGAGATCTTGAAAAATTTCAAGTACAAAAACGAAAGAAACAACAGGAGACCGGTCCTCTGAGCCTGCTTCAACATTCCTCAAGATCACAGCTGATCTTATAATTCAGCACCACTTTCCAGTTCTATTCCCATATCCCATGATTTTATAAATATCCAGAAATCTATCAATATTTAAACTTTTAAACTTTATTTATACAGCACGGTAACAGGCCCTTACGGCCCAATGAGCCCGCGCCGCCCAATTACACCCGTGTTAACCTACTAACCCGTACGTCTTTGGAACGTGGGAGGAAACCGGAGCACCCGGAGGAAACCCACGCAGACACCGGGAGAACGTACAAACTCCTTACAGACAGCGGCCGGAATTGAACCCCAATTGCTGGTGCTGTTAATAGTGTTACACTAACCGCTACACTATCGTGATTATTACTACCACTGACGTATGTCGTGAAATTTATTGCTTTGTGGCAGCAGTACAGTGCAATACATAAAGATGTAAAAATTACTACATGTTACAAAAATAAATAAAGAGTGCAAAAGAGGCATAACAAGGAAGTGTTCATGGGTTCATGGACCATTCAGAAATCTGATGGCGGAGGGGAAGAAACTGTTCCTGAATCGTTCAGTGTGGGTCTTCAAGCTCCTGTACCTCCTTCCCGATGGTAGTAATGTGAAGAGAGCATTTCCTGGGTGGTGAGGGTCCTTAGTGATGGATGCCGCCTCCTTGAGGCACCGCCTCATGAAGATGTCCCCGATGGTGGGGAGGGTTGTGCCCGTGATGGAACTGGCTGAGTCTACAACCCTCTGCAATGTCTTTCGATCCTATGCATTGGAGCTGCCATACCAGACGATGATGAAACCAGTCAGGATGCTCGGTTGAAATTTGCAAAGAGTCTTTGGTGACATACCAAACCTCCTCAAATTCCTAATGAGGTAGAGCCACAGGCATGCCTTCTTCGTGATTGCATCAATGTGTTAGGCCCGGAACTGTTCCTCTGAGATGTTGACGCCCAGGAACTTGAAGCTGCTCACCCTTTCCACCGCCCACCCCTCAATGAAGACTGGTGTGTGTTCTCCCAACTTCCCCTTCCTGAAGTCCACAATCAATTCCTTGGTCTTGCTGATGCTGAGTTCGAAGTTGTTTTTGCGACACCACTCAACCAGCTGATCTATCTCACTCCTGTACGCCTCCTCGTCTGAGATTCTGCCAACAACAGTGGTGTCATTGGCAAAGTTAGAGATGGCATTTGAGCCGTGCCTAGCCACACAGTCATGAGTGCAGAGAGAGCTGAGCAGTGGCTAAGCACGTAACCTGTATTGACTGTCAGCCAGGTGGAGATGTTGTTACCGATCCGTACTGACTGTGGTCTCCCGATGAGGAAGTTGAGGATCCAGCGGCAGAGGGAGGTACAGAGGCTCAGGTTTCGAAGCTTGTTGATTAATACTGAGGGGATGATGGTGTTGAACGCCGAGCTGTAATTGATAAGCAGCAGCCTGATGAATGTTTTGCTGTTGTCTCGGTGCTCCAAAGCCAATTGGAGAGCCAGTGAGATTGTCCGCTGTAGACTTGTTGTGGCGGTAGGCAAATTGCAGCGGATCCAGGTCCTTGCTCAGGCAGGAGTTAATTCTAACCATAACCAACCTCTCCAAGCACTTCATCACGGCAGCTGTGAGTGCTACTGGGCAATGGTCACTGAGGCAGCTCACCCTGCTCTTCTTGGGCACTGATATGATTGATGCCCATTTGAAGCAGGTGGGAACCTCCGACTGCAGCAGTGAGAGGCTGAAGATGTCCTTGAACACTCCCGCCTGAACTTTATCAGTTTTAAGTAAAACTGAACTTAATGACTGAATTTCAACAGCTATCCGGATAAGGGAATTCCAAAGTCCACACTCCAAGTAATTTGAACTCATCAGAGTCCCATTTGGTCTGCTCCTTATTCTCAAATTGTTCTCCTTGGTCCCAGAATCTCAATCAGGGGAAACATCCCTCCTGCAACCAGCCTGTCATGCCCTTTCAGAATTTTCTCAGTTTTGATGAGACCACCTTTCATCCTTCTCAACTCCAAAGAACACATGCCTAGTCCACTCAATTTCTCCTTACATGGCAAATCTGCCATCCCTGGAACCAGCCAGATGAATCCCCACTGCACACCCTCTGCGGCAAAGACTTGCTTTCTTAGGTAAGTTGACCAAATCTATGGACAATATTCCAAAGTCTGTCTCACCAAAGCCATCTCAACAATTGCAGTAATACTTCCTTACTCCTGTATGGAAACCCTCTCATAATAAAGGCTAACATACCATTCTCCCTCCCGATTCCTGGCTGTATCTGCATGTTGGCCTTCAGTGATGTGTACAAGGTCCTTTTCAGCATGAACACTACCCAAGCTTTCATCATTCGACAAATATCAACAAATAAGTGGTCCAAAGTGGATGACCTCATTATTTTCACATTATTATTGCATCTGTCACGTTCCTGTCCACTTACTCAGCTTGTCGATATCCATTTGCCGTCTCTTTAAGTCTTCCTCTGTACTCAGAATCCCAGCTAGCTCATTAATGTCACCACATTTTGAATTATGACACTTGGTCCCCACAGTCAAATCGTCGATGTAGTTTGTGAATAGCTGGGGCCCAAATGCAGATTCTTGTGGTTCCCACAGGTCACAGGAGGATCCATTTACTTCATCACTGTACTTCAGTCCAATAACCAATTTTCAATCCATGATGGTATATTACCCCGAATTCCATGTGCTCTAACCTCATCAGCTAGTTGATCAGAGGGGGCCGATAAAGACCAAGTTCATTCTCTCCGTCTCTCCCACAGTTCACACTCACTCTATCCTTTGGTTCACATTCTGTGTCTCTGCCTCAGCTCACACTCTCTCCCTCAATTCACATTCATTCTTTCTTGGATCACACGTTTGCTTTTCCGAGTTACACATGTTCTCTCCCTCTCGGTTCTCATTTTCTATTGCCCTCAGTTCACATTCAAAGTCTGTCCATCTTCTCTCCCTCAGCACACATTCCCTCTCCCTCCCTCTCATCTGCATCTTCTACCCAATGTACCTTTCTCTCCATTGAGACCTGACGGCTCCTTTTGATACATTAATCCACAGAAAGAGCACTGGATCAGAAAGTAGTGTGGAAAAGTGCTTCCTATTTTGCTGCTGAACATTTTAACTCTAATTTTGAGATTATGGGTTGAGGATAACATGTAAATTTTTGAAAGTACATGAATATATTAAATAATTGAAAATGTGTAATCGATTTGACAGTATGATTCACTGAAGTCATCAGTTGAGATTTGTAAAGCAAATTAAAATTCCAAAAGCAAAATAAAGGATGGAACATGGTTCTTTTTGCTATGAGATGTCTTCCTATGTAGCTTTTTGATGATTGGCCTTTGCAAAGCTCCTTCTGCCATTTTGAGGGGTACTGCTTACAGTTTAATAGCCATAAGCAGCACATCCAAATAACCCTCCTTGTGGTTCCTACAGCAATACTCACACTAAACTACAGCAGGGAGCAGCTTTGCAATATTAATGCATCCTTTAGTTTTATTGTGTATTAGCTCATGTACTTTCCTGGCTGAGAGTTAATCTTTAAATTGGAGCACTGTTAGGTCAATTTAAATGTTAATATCACTGGTGAGTGTGGGGCACAGATGTTCTCTCCAGATGATGCCTTGAATAGTTCATGAGCAATCTGGAGTTTTGCATTTAAGCAGTCAAGTTTACACTTTAAAACTTCTTTTAAAAAGGATTTTGTTAATAATCTTAATGCATTTTTGTACATCTGTACCATTCAACATTAAAAAAAAAGACAGTCGTGTGCTAGATTGATTCAGGACTTCAGAACATGGCAAGGCATTTTCTACCTAATTAAGTACTTTGTGTGGTATAATCATGATTGTACTACAGAAAATACAACAGGTAATTTTACCGTATCAATATACCACAATAAGGAATCGTGTATCTCTTTTTAAGTGATGTTGGGCAGGATATCCAGGACTAGTGTCCTGTGATCCCTTAGCTCAACAGGCAAAAAGTGGGCATCTCCCACCATGTAGTACTTCCCTGGAAATGTGCAGGAATGGGAGCCTAGATTTTGTGCTCTGCTATCTAGATTGGGATTTAAAGCTGATTAAGAGATACGACAGCTGCCACTTAACCAAAGTCAACATCTACCATATTGCTAAATACCAGTTTTTTTTACTATATGTTGATGATTTGTTTCCATTTTGAAATCATTAACTATGCAATTTAAGATGATGTGCAAAAAGATAATGGTGCACAGAGAATGGAAATCCAAGTATAATGGCCCATTCTCCCTCTTCCATTTCCCATTCAGCAACCTTTAATCCATAAAGTTTACTAACTTTGTGGTTCTGAAGAAACAGTGGGCTCATTGATAGCTGGCCACTTAGAAAGAAGGAAAGATTTGCATTGTGAACAATGCTCTTCCGTGATCTCAGGTTTCCATTGTAAAGTAAGAAATGGAACAACCAATTTCCACACTGCAACATCTGACAAAAAGCAATGAAATGAAGGCCAGATGACCCATTTTAATGACATGAGCTGGGAGTTAAATGTGAAGCGACCTTCACTCACTAACTCGAAATAAAGCAAAACAGGATCAGTCAACAACATTTACTTAAAAACGTCCTTCATATGTTATGAATGCTCAAAGTATTTGTCTTCATCATGGGTACATCACCATATTCATGAGTATAATTTCTTTGTTTGTAAAGGTCTGTTAAACACTGGAGGATAATTTAAAATACAGGAGGCTAGCTTTTTACCTACATGACCTTCCTTGCAAATATTAATGAATGGAGGAAACTCTAACAGTGAATGCAGGAACAAACCTACATCAGGCACCTGTTCCGAATACTCAATAAAATGTAAATCTAATTCAAATTTTGTGATTAAGCCAGTTGGAAATAGATAATAGGCTGTACTGACATCAATCATATCTTCAATCAGGAAAGGAAGTGGGTTGAAGCTTTCATGCTATATTTGTAATAGCGGATTAACTTTTACATTTTTAATGGGGTTAAAGTTCCCTGATGTCACATACAAAGCCTGTGCACAAGGAATTACCTGCACCAACTGAGACGCAAGCCCCTGCAATGTGGCAAGTAATTACCAACTCAAGTCATGGAGATATTAATACAAATATTATGTGTGTGGCCTCCATACATCAAAAGATAAGCTGCCCTTTAGATTCATTTAAGTACGTGGTTGCTGATAGTGTAGCTAGTCACAACTGCAATTACTCATTCATAAGTCTTTGTCATTTTATGTGATATTCCTGCCCCACCTTTCAGGGTTATATTATCACCCATGTGGGATGAAGTTCCAGTTAGTACCGCTAAAACTGATACTTGGCCTTTCAAGAAAATGTTTAATTTCCTTAAAAGTTAAATCCTCCTGTCATAAGACATATTTCCAAGATCCACATATTACCAGAAGGAAATGAGAGACTGAATCTTATGCAGCTAGTGATATTGTTTAGCTCTAGGTCCTCATATGATTTTTCCTCTTGCAACCAATAGGTCTCTCCACCCTTTCTAATGGTGGAACGCTCAAGAATATATTGACATCATGCTGCTCGTGTGTCACAAGAATGTTACACTTGTGCAACTTCAATTATATTAAAACATGTGTTAAAAAATGAAAAGAATATATAAATTGGCAATAATATATGGTCCATTTAGGCATTTGAGGGCTGATGGTGTCAGGTCTAACATCATAATCAGTTATAGCAGCACAAAATGCTCCATGATGGTACAACTGATTCAGTTATACAGCAAATAAATAACTGTTTGAAGGATGCCTACTAAATAAAAGCTTTCACCTCACATTTCACTGACAGTGTATATTCCTTACAAGTACTGGCACCTTGTCATTTCAAATGCTGTTTTCTTGCTCACTGTCATTTTCTAGTCAGGGATGAAGATATGATTTTGAGTTAATATAATAGAAAGTGATTCCACATAAATCATGCAATCTAGTTCTATTTTTCCCCTAAAACTTCCTGAAAGCTCTAACAATAATGGTGTGTAAAAAGAGAGAGCCTAATACTGTGTGAAGCTGGTCATTGATGAGCCAAAACCTTACCAAAAATGGACATGATGTACTATTCAAAATGAGCGCCAGCTTTGTTATGCAGGCAGATGTGTGAGATGTGGAATAGTCAGGTGGGTGTTACTCAAATGGACAGATAACAAGCTCATTTATACTGACGCAGAGATTAAAACAGAGATGATGGGACTCTGAAGACAGAAGAGAGAAAGTGGGCTAGCGGGCAATGGAGCAAAAGAAAAACTTGCATTCAGTTGACATATTTCACAATCTCAGATGTCCCAAAGCACTTTACCCTTTTCAAGTGCAGGATGAAGTGCAGGAAACATAGCAGACAACTTGCACACGACATGCTCCCTTGAACAACAATGTGCTCATGCTCAGATTATCTGTTTCATTAAAAGAGATATTGATCCAAAGATAAATATTAGCCAGAACATCAGAAAACCTACCCCGTAGTTCCTCAGCACCATCCCTTGGGAACATTTGGGTCTTCTCGTCCAGTCAAGAGAGTTGGCAAAGCCATGGTTTAACATCCCCTCTTGAAGATGGTACCTCTGACAGGATCGTCCACTCCCAGTTCTACATTCTGTGCCTGTGTGGATTTCGTGCCCAAGTTTCTTACTCAAGCAAATAAATGGAAAATGAAGTTCATCAAGCCTTTGTGTGGATGATTATTTCATCAAATGATCTTTCCTGGAGTCTGGATCATTTGTACATCAACCTTATAGAAGTGTTTATAATTATGAGAGGAATATATAAGTTGGATGGCAGCAGTCTTTTTCCCAGGGTAGGGGAGTCGAAAACTAGGGAGCATAGGTTTAGGGTGAGAGGGGAAAGATTTAAAAGGGACCTGAGGAACAACTTCTTCATGTGGAGGGTGGTGAGTATATGGAACGAGCTGCCGGAGGAAGTGGATGAGGCAAGTAAAATAGTATCATTTGAGAAGAACTTCGATAGTTACATGGAGGGGCGGGGCTTAGAGGGATGCAGCAAAATAGGAACTAGCTGGGTGGGCTCCATGGTCAGCATGGACTCATTGGGCCAAAGAGCATGTACCTGTGCTGTATTGCTCTATGACTCTACAAATACTTTTCACTCTTGAGTAAGTTAGCACGATTACCACGTGTGCAGTAAGAATAAGTACCTTCACCTAGTTGTTTTCTGGATCAGTTCCCCAACACTGTTTATCTTCGGTCAAGACTAACGGTTGTTCAATGTCTTCCTTACTCGTGGTAGATTGGATGACACATTATTTCGTTGCTTGGGAATAGGACATCATGTAGCATACTGTACATTACTAGGCTAATGAATTCCAACTAGGAATTAGTTCGGACATCCTTTAAGGTCATAATGCCTAACTGCTCAACCAAATACAGACTGATGCTAATAAAAGTTGAGGGCCAGGTTGCCAAGTAAGTTTGCATATAAATCCTTGGCCCAGACCAGAAGAAAAACTATGATATGGGAGTCTCTATTTTTCTGATATTTTTGCCACATGGAGGAGATATGTGCCTGAAGAGCAGCAAATGTTCTCACATTGCTTTTCTATATATATGCAAGATTGTTCTGTGGCATTCCCAAGGCACTTTAGGATCTTTTACTACAATAAAGGTGTTATGCAAAATGCTCATTGTTGTTGGAATGACGACATTCCTGCACTTAAGAAATTTGAGAGACTTACAGGATATCTGTAAAAAAGTATTAATGCTGCAGAGAGTCTGTCACATGCTAATCACAATACCTTAGGAGGCCATTTGGCTCATCAATTCCATGCTATTTCCAAGCAGGACTATCCCATCAGTCCCCAATTCCCCCATACTCCTGTACCTTATTCTCCTTCACATACCCACCCATTTTTTAAAATTCTTTTATCACCTACCTACACTAATGGGGCAAAGTACAGTGGCCAATTAATCCACCAGAATATGTTTGGGATGTGGAATGAAATTTACGTGGTCACAGGGAGAACATGGAAACTTCACACAGACAGCACCCATGGTCAGAACTGAACCAGGGTCCCTGGAAGTGTGAGGCAGCAGCACTAACTGCTGCGCCACTATGCTACCCAAACACATACAGACATGAGTCCACCCAGTCCTCCCCAATAACTTGGTACTTCCTTCTATCCTATTGATACTCGCACTATAAATTATGCAGCAAGCACCAACAAAATTGCATGCTTATCAATGATTGGTAGTTAAAGATCACAAAGTCTAAGTTATACGGGCATCCTCTGCTCCTTGTGAAGGAATATGGGAAAGCTTTGAGGGAAAAAAGACTGCCAACGGGATTAGTTTAACCATTTACAGAAAGTAAACTAACTGTTGGAAGGTACAAAATTGGCAAAAGCAAAGTGTGCCAGAGAGGTAGGCACAGAGAGCCGAGAACTCAGCTCAATGGAGCAGCATCTTCAAGCAACTCAGCAAAGAGAGTACAGAATATGTTAAATAAGGATGTTTAACAATATTCGATTGGTATTTTCACATCTGGTGCAGACTGCTGGAAAAGGCAGAAGGAACATTTGATGAAATCCCAACAATTCTACAACCTATGTACAAGGAGAGTTTGAAGATGTGGTGAGTGAATAAAAGGCACCAAGGAACAAGAACGGGCATTGTGCTGTGACCACAATATGGCTACTTATTAGTAGCTGTCCTGTGGTTTTGAGCTGAGAGTGAATGTGCCTGAAACAGACATCAGCACAGCAATCCCAGGAAAAGCCAGCACAATAGGTTAGAATAAAGAAGCAACACCAGCAATCCTAATCTTAATGCAAGTGGAACTGTCAAAAATCCAGGAAGGATTGAAATTAATAGAAAGAGCTTCTTGAATAATCTAGCCTCAAAGGATTAAAATCACTATGCTTAAATTTCATAGAAATCTCATTTGCTAACCCTTCAGAAGACAATGCGCCAGTGGGCAATTCAACAAGTCATTATCAAATTGGCAATGAAATTGGTGAGTCAAAGTTGAGTTTACTGTCATATGCACAGGTGCAATGAAAAACTTACTGGCAACAGCATCACAGGCACATAGCATTCACAAGAAAAACATAAGTTAAACATACACAATTTTTACAAGAAAAAAAAACACAATTTAAAAAGGATAAAAATAACAAAGTCCATTTTAGTGCAAAGTGATCAGATTGGTCATAGTGTTGCTGAACTGTAGCGGTGATCAGAGTTTTGCTGGTTGGTTCAAGAACCGAATGGTTGAAGAGAAGTAGCCGCTCTTGAACCTGGCGGTGTGGGACTTCAGGCTTCTGCACCTCCTGCCCGATGGTAGCTGCTGAAAGATGGCATGGCTCGGCTGGTGGGGATCTTTGATGATGGATGTTACCTTCCTGAGGCAGCTACTGCCTTTCTCTATAGCCTAAATACCAGCACCTATCTATTGAGATGATGATGCCTTAAACATTTTTATTCATTTAGTGAGCTTAACTGTGCCAAATTTGGATGACTTTCTCCAAAGTGAGCTGCATTTCAGCATACATCACTATCAATAGGGCAGCATAGTACTGCAACAGGTAGTGCTGCTGCCTCACAGATCCAGCACCCCGGATTCAATCCTGACCTCCAGTGTTGTCTGTGCGGAGTTTCCATGTTCTCCTTTGACCACGTGGGCTTCCCCCAGGTGCTCTGGTATCCTCCCGCATCCAAGACGTGTGCGGATTGCTAGGTAAATTGGCCACTGTCAATGGCCCCTAATGTGTCAGTAAGTGGTAGAATCTAGGGGGAAGTTGATGGGAATGTGTGGAGAATAAACAATGGGGTTAATTTAGGATTAGTTGAATTCAGTACTTCCTGGCCAGCATGGAGTTGATTGGGCCTGCTTGCTTGCTGTATGACTCTATGACACACTGGTTGCTAAGTTAATTGGCTTCTGTAAGTTACCCAAGTGTAAGTCGTGGGCGAGTTTGGGGTGGAGTTGAGACTTGGGCCTGTGAGACATAATAGATTACAGGGAAATAAATGAGGTAAAGGTAACTGATGGGATGGCTCTGAATGGTGGCATAGACTTGATGGGGTGACTGACCACCTTCTTTGGCATGAGGAGATATGAATGCAGTAGAATCTGAGGGTATGGAGGAGATGATGGGATCGTGGGGAGAATAAAATGAGATTAGTGTAAATAGGTGGTTGATGGTTGGCACGATTTTAGTGGGATAAAGGGCCTGTTCCTGTGTTCTATGATTCTATTAATGGTTATGAAAACAGGATAGGAGATAGAAATAAGATACAGATCAGATCTTATTGAACGGTGGAACAAACTCAAGGGGCTGAATGGCCTACTCTGCTCTACAAATTGTTTTTCAACAAAAACACAGGAAAATAATCCAACTATGTACATTCTTCCACGTAACCTTAATGCAAGAGCTTAATGCGGCAAGTGCTCCTACTTCGCTCAGCCTTGTCATGTGAAACTCTGCTTAGCTCCTTGTCATTGTAAAAATTTTACGCCCCGGGGTTGCCTGTCACTCCAATTTGCTTATTTAGTTTGGCAAATTCAAATCAATACTCATCTAGGCCTCTGAGTGATCGGTCATGCAGAGGTGAAGCATTCCATCTATGTGGAAAAAAGCTCCGAACCAGTCACCCAAAATGAAGCAAGGCTACACAGCATTGAGGATGCCCAACTTGTGAGTTAGAGCAGCAGCAGAATGTGACATGTTAGCACTAGTTTCAGAGTTCATTGCCACCACCAGTTCAGCAGAGTTAGAAGTTCAGCTTTTCCACTCTCCATCCCAAACAACAGCTGTTTAAGAAATTAATGTAAGTATTGAACACACTTTAATGGAAGAAAGTTGATTGATCTTTGGTTAATGTAACAAAAATTATGATAAGTGCCTTCAATTTGTGATCCTATTAAGATATACTCCTGTTTATTTCTGAAAACCTCAGATCAATAGTCTACCACATGACACTCAAGTCCAATCAATCTTTATGCCCATGGATGATGTAAATGAACGTTAGTTCAATTTCCCTTTGGTTTAAAGGTGAATATGTTTCAGAATACTTCCTCAGTCCTTACATAAATTTAATTTCTTTTCTTCTTTCACTTCCCCCACTCTGCCTCACCCACCGCCCACACCAATCTTTTGTCCCCACCCCTCGCCCACCCCAAATAGCCTTATCTATTATCGCACTTCTCTGTAATCTGTAGTGGGAACAAATGAACCGGTCTGAAGTTACTCGAGGACACGTGTTGACAGTGCCAGGAATTGTGTAAAGCAAAAGATAAGTCGAATTCAGGTTCAATTTCTTCACAGCAATGTCAGGACAGTAGGTGTACATTTGGGTTAACAGGAATGTTTAATTAAAACCACTGTCTCTATGCCAATTACATCCTGGACTGCCTTTCGATCAAAATGCTTGCACCCATTTCTACTGAAAGCCTAAAATCCCAGATTCAGTGCTGAGGTATTTAACCACAACATTGCACAACTCAATTTGTAGTGGCAGGCATGGCAGTGTACGGGCAGGCATGGTAGTTTAGCGGTTAGCGTAAGACTTTATAGCGCCAGCGACCCGGGTTCAATTCTGGCCACTGTCTGTAAGGAGTTTGTACATTCTCCCCGTGTCTGCGTGTGTTTCCTCCAGGTGCTCTGGTTTCCTCCCACATTCCAAAGACGTACAGGTTAGGAAGTTGTGGGCATGCTATGTTGGCGCCAGAAAAGTGGCAACACTTGCGGGCTGCCCCCCCCAGAATGCTCTACACAAAAGATGCATTTCACTGTGTGTTTCGATGTACATGTGACTAATAAAGATATCCTATCATGTCTTATTTTGTTTTCTCTTCAGCAAATTGGGAGCAAGACACAGAAACAATTAAACAGCATTATAAAAGCAGCATACGGGAGGCTCTGGAAAAGCTGTTTTTAAACATTGAAGCATTACAGTGCCTCTGTTAGATGTTCTCCCACCAAGAAAAGCCACTTGGTCATTTGCCTCTATTGTATGCCTTAACAGTGTAAAGTCATGAAATTCCAACCACTCTCTCAGACCTTGAAAAGACTGACATTTTGATTCCCTGATATGTGGCTCCTTGCCCAGGCCCAAAAAATGCTCTGTTGCATCATTAAGGATACATAAGATAGGAGCAGGAGTAGGCCACTCATCCCCTCAAGCCTGCCCTACCATTCAATATGACCATTGATGATCTGCCCCAGGCCTTGTCTCCTCTTCCATTTGACTCTCAATTCCCTGATCTTTCAAAAATGTACCTATGTTCTCTTTGCATACCCCCAATGATGTAGCCTCCATTGTCCTCCAGGATGGAGAACTCCAGCGATTAACCAACCTGTGTGGAGAAATTCTAACAGTTTTGAAGGACCACCCCTTATTCTTGGAACTTTGACCCCCTCAGTAAACTCGCTGCCCAAAAGCAGCAACTTATTGAAGCTGGCTGGCTCTCTCAGTCCTGGTGAGCAATTCCCCTCCAGTTGCACAAGACTGAAAATAGAAGCGCAGAAAATCGAACAACATTGAATGAAGAATATTGTGATGAAGAACTCATCTAATACATTTAAACTAAATGTGAAGTAAAATTGATGACAGCTACTCCTAATTGTGTTATTTGTTATTCTGCTCCAAATTAATGAACCAGTGGATAATTTTCTGCCAAATCTTATCATCTCTTGAGATTGGAACCCCAAGAAATTGGTTGTAATCGAGTTATAATACAAAAGCTTTCAAAATATCCATTAATTTCATGCAAAGGAATGGAGTTCTATAACCGAATCTTAAAACAGAAGATCGATAACTTCGAAACACTTCTGTGCTTCGGTCTTTAGGAACATAAACACAAAAATGGAGGCTGTTCTGTTTTCATTCAAATTGTGGTTAATCTGTACAGTGACTCAATTTACCTGCCTTTGTTTCATCTTTCTTGAAACCTTTCTCTAGCAAAAATCCAGTCTCAAGTCTTCAAAGTTTCAAGTAATTCTACATTTATATTGATGTGGAGGTACCACATTTTCATTATTTTTATCTATCTTTGGAAGTGCTTCCTAATTTCACTCCTGAGCACTCTCGCCCCAATCTCAAAATGGTCACAACCAGAGGAAATTCCATCTGTTCAACATTAGCAGTGTCACCCTTCAACCTTCTAAATTCAACACCATGCAATGTTTCCATCGTCACTGCACCCTCTAAGCCCCAGTATCGTTTTGGTTCAATATCTTTTCCAAGGTAGTGCTGGGTTTCAAGATTGAATCAAGATGATTCACTTGAGCCACATTATAAGGGTCCCTCAATTAATGAAAACCCTAAAAAAAACACTGGATGGGATCTCAATGACTGTCATCAACAGCTCAGAACAGAACTGCTAGAGTTTAGCCACTTAAACTGCTGTATGTCCCAAGCGACCATGCACTTCTGTCGAATTGTGACTGACTGATAGACCCGTAAGTCTGAATCAGTCAATTTGCAGGGCTTCTGGTCTCCACAACCTACCAGGGTAAATACTTAAAATTCACCACACTCTGCACAAAGAAGTTTTCCCCTCACCTCAGAACTCAATGACCCATCCTTTATTCTGTGACCTCTTGTTCCAGCCAAAGGAACCATCCTCCCTGCACTCAACCTGCAAAGCCCTGCAAGGATTGTTAAATTTCAATGAGATTTCCTTTCAAATTCTTCTCATCTCTAAAGAATAAGGAACCTGTTTACTGAACCTCTCCTCACAGGACAAGCCCGCCATCACTGAACCAATCTGGTGAATCCTTATTGTATCCCTCTGTGGCAAGTATATTCTTTCATAGAAAAGGAGACCAAAACAGTGCACAGTATTCTAGATGTAGTCTTTCAATGCCCTATATAATTGCAGTAAGACATCTTTAACGCTGTACTCAAATCCTCCTGTAATAAAGAGCAACATCCCATTTGTCTTCCTAATCGCTCACTGCATCTGCATGTTGGCTTTCAGTGACTTATATACAAGGGACCAGACTCCCTTTGAACATCAACATTATCAATCTCTCAGCATTTAAAAACTACTCTGGCTTTTTGTTATGTGCACCAAAGCAGATAATTTCTTATATTTTCACATGATATTGCACCTGCCGTGTTGCTTCCCAGTCAGTCAGCTTGTCTACATCTCTTTGAAGCCTTTTTATATTCTTCTCTCTACTCACAATCCCAACTGGTCAGCAATAGAACATTTAGTCCCCTCAGCCAAATCATTGATATAGGTCCTAAATGGTTGTGTCCTACGCACCAATCCCACCAGTCACAGCTGGTAAACTTGGGTAAGATGCATCTATTCCCATTCTTTGATTTCGGTTTAACAACCAATTCTCAATCCATGTTAGTAAATTATCCTGAGTTTTGGGTGCTCCAGTCTTACTGTCCAATCTCCTGTTTGGGACCATATCAAAAAAGAAATCCCAATGCAATACATCCACAGGCTTCCCCCTTATTCATTCCACTAGTCACATCGTCAAGTTCTGTGAGAGTAGTCAAACATGATTTTCGTCTCTTCTCAGGTTGTTATTACACTTCATATCGACTTACAACAACGTTCAGTCAGAGGTACTGAAGAGATGATCCACCTCAGCTATCTCCTGAGGTCCCCACTGTCACAGAAGTCACTTTCCAGCCAATTCAATTCATTCCACTTGGTACCAAGAAACAGCAGAGAGCACTGGATACAGGAAGGGCTATGGGACCAGACAACATCCCAGCTGTGGTACGAAAGATGTGCATTCCAGAATGAGCTCTGTCTCTGGCCAAACTGTTCCAGTACAGTTCAAACATTGGGATCAACCCAACAATGTGGAAAATTACCCAGCTGTGTCCTACACACAAAACACAGGATAAATCCAATCTGGCTAATTACTGCCCACTCCCAATCAGCAGCAAAGTGATGGAACTTGTCATTGACAGTGCTATCAAGCAGCACTCTCTCCAATAACCTGCTTTCTGGTGTCCCATCACCAGGATCACTGCAGTCCAGACCTCATCATAGACTAAGTCCAAACATGGACCAACGAGTTGAATTCCAGAGGTGAGGTGACCATGACTTAACATTAAGGCAGCAGTTGACTGAGTATGTGCACAAGCAAACCCCTTTATAAGCATACTTTGCAACAACAAAAAAGCACTGAAACGCTAGTTAATAGTTTAAGAGACTTAAGAGACCCAAAAATATGGGCCATGGGGCCAAGGTAATCACCTGCCCTTTTATCTCTCTCAACCTGATGTTTTGAAGCTTTGTGGCCCAGAAGAGAGCCCTGTCTACCCAACTAAGCCCCAGGGGACCTGATAATATGTTACGTTCAGGTTAGGTCACGTGTATGCTCTGATACAACATTTGTCTGTTTGTCGGGTCAGTCCATGCCATGCTCTGCTGTCCTGATCCAGGACTTTATCCAGGTCAGGATAATTTGCTTTATGTCACTACAAATGAATAGCATTTTAGAGATAGTTATATTTAGACCAATGCTCTTGTTGGATGGGGGATGGAAAATTATATGTACTTGAGCTCAGGTGGGGTTCAAATTGGTCCTAGTTGAATTATTAACATTATAGCTCTAGTCCAGAACTTTTATTTGGCAATTTTAGCTCTGTGTAAATCGATGATGTTGGATTAATTATCAATGAGTTCTTGTGTTAACACTGCAATAAAATTCCAATCAGTCCCCAAAAGGCTTGTTCATCACATTCACATTGTGGACCTTTGTCTCTCCAGCTCTTTGGACACCTTACACTTATTCAGTTGTTTCTTTTAATGACCATCATCCAGTGAATGTTGTATTCTGTGGCAGAATGATATTGAAGGTCAAATGAAACATACTTCATTTGATTTCTCTGAAATGTGGAAACTTTCCTGTTACAATAGTAGGGATAATAATCTGAAACAGATGAAAAAGTGTTTGCTGGTGCTTGCAATGTAAATATGGACAGCCATCATACCTCAATCAACTCAATCAGTCGGGTATTCAAACTGTTGATAAAACAGCTGCTTTAACTATTCAGCCAAGGCACCTCTCTATTCTTTATCCATAGCTTCAAGGTTGGATAAGTTTAATGTGTGTCTGATTATTTGAAATCTTTCAGCCATTCCCATCAGTTTGGGACAAAAGATAGAATTGCATATGCATCATCTACAGTGGATGCACATGTCATTGTATCAAACTTTTATCTTGCCTCGCCACTAACAATTTAAACAATAATCAAAGTACCAAAGTATGAGAAAGGCAAGTGCTCCCCTGACAATTAGTGAAAGCTCATGCCCTTATTTCTTTTTAGGCACACTGGAACCCATATAAGTACGAATATGAACCCAAATTTCATAAGGGGTAGGTTAATGGAAATCCTCCCATCAGAAATAAGGTTTTGAGGGATGAAGACGCATGCATTTTGAATCAAAATATAAACTTTATTGGACCTTGTTACAGACTTTATAAAGGGGGAAAAAAGCAGGATATGGAGAAAGAGCTGAAGAGTGGGACTAACTGTTGACTATTTCAGATCCCTGATGATAGTATAATAGGCTAAATGGTCTTCTACTGTGGTGTACCATTCTGCAAGTTTTAAGTTCAGCCCCATCTGTCACTCCTAAAGACAGAACAGGCATTTACTTTTCACATGGTATAATGAGCTATACCATAGATAAAATGTCCCAGGGACAGAATAATGAATTCCTTCATTCCAAATAAATGTTGTACATTTCTCTTTTGATCTTGAAGAACAATACATTCTGCTGAGATATGCCCAGTTTCAGTTTCTTATGGCATGAAGTGAGAGGGGCCATTCGACCCATCATGTCTATGCCGGCTTGCAGAACATTCCCACCTGCACCATTCCCCCATTTATTTCTGTGTAACCTATATTCACAAGATCACAAGACAAGGGAGCAGAAGCAGGCCATTCGGCCCATCGAGTCTGCTCCAAGGAAAAGGGAAAAAGAAATGGGGTGGGAAAAAAAGAAAAAATAAGAAAAGAAAAGAAAAAAAAGAAAAGAAAAAGAAAAAAAAGAAAAAAACTATTCTAATTCCATTTTCCAGCCTTATCCCCATATCCCTTGATACCCTGACTATTTAGATATCTGTCTATCTCCTCCTTGAACACCCCCACTGATCTGGCCTCCACTGCTGTGCGTGGCAAGGAGTTCCACAATTTCACCACCCTCTGGGTAAAGAAATTTCTCCTCATCTCTGTCTTGAAACTGTACCCTCTAATTCTAAGATTGTGCCCTCTGGTCCTGGACTCGCCCACCAAGGGAAACAGCCTAGCCACATCCACTCTATCCTTACCTGTCAACATTTTAAATGTCGCTACGAGGTCCCCTCTCATCCTTCTGTACTCCAGTGAGTACAGTCCAAGAGCCGACAAACGCTCATCATACTTAAGCCCTTTCATTCCCGGAATCATTCTCGTAAATCTCCTCTGAACCCTCTCCAACGTCAGCACATCCTTCCTAAGATGTGGGGCCCAAAACTGCGCACAGTATTCCAAATGAGGCCTCACTAGTGCCCCGTAGAGCCTTATCAACACTTCCTTACTTTTATACACTATACCTCTCGAGATGAATGCCAACATAGCATTCGCTTTCTTAACCACCAATCCAACCTGGTGGTTAACTTTTAAGGTATCTTGTACGAGTACCCCCAAGTCCCTTTGTACTACCGCACTATCAATCTTCTCTCCTTCTAGATAATAATCTACCCGCTTATTTCTGCTTCCAAAGTGTACAACTGCACATTTCTCAACATTGAATTTCATCTGCCATTTTCTTGCCCATTCTCCTAAACTGTCTAGGTCCCTCTGCATTCTTTCTATTTCCTCTATGCTCCCTACTCCTCCACTTATCTTGGTGTCATCCGCAAACTTAGCCACACAACCATTTATTCCATCATCCAAATCATTGATGTACAAGGTAAAAAGGAGCGGCCCCAACACCGACCCCTGCGGCACACCACTAGTAACCGGTAACCAACCAGAACGAGATCCTTTTATTTCCACCCTTTGCTTCCTGCCAACCAGCCAGTGCTCCACCCATTTTGCTACCCTACCCATAATTCCATGAACTCTCATCTTATTAATCAGTCTCTTGTGAGGCACCTTATCGAAGGCCTTTTGAAAGTCTAAATACACAACGTCTACCGCCTCTCCCTTATCCACCCTACCTGTGATTTCTTCAAAAAACTCCAATAGGTTGGTCAGACAGGACCTCCCCTTCACAAAACCATGTTGACTAGGTCCAATCTTGCCTTGCGCCTCTAGGTATTCGGTAACCTCCTCCTTGAGGATAGATTCCAATAATTTTCCCACCACTGACGTCAGACTAATAGGTCTGTAATTGCCTTTGTGCTGCCTCCCACCTTTCTTATACAACGGAACTACATTTGCTACCCTCCAGTCCTCCGGAACCATGCCAGAATCTATCGATTCCTGAAAAATAATCGCCAATGCCTCCGCTATCTCTACAGCCACCTCCTTCAGAACCCGGGGATGCACCTCATCCAGTCCGGGAGACTTATCAGTCTTAAGCCCCTTTAGTTTTCCTAGCACCTTCTCTCTATTAATCTCAACTGAACTCAGTTCCAATTCGTGAGACTCCTGACTAACGGGCACATTGCTTATGTCCTCCACGGTGAAGACCGATGCAAAATATTCATTCAATTCCCTTGCCATCTCACTATCATCCATTATAATACCTCCTGCACCGTTATCAATTGGTCCTATGTCAACCCGTGTCTCTCTTTTATTCCTTATGTATTTAAAAAAACTTCTTTCACTTGCCCATCAACTCTCCCAATTCTCCGGCCTCCCATGCACACTAGAGGCAATATACCATCTTCAATTAACCTACCAGCATATTTTTGGAATGTGGGAGGAACCTGCAGCACTGGGGGGAAACCCACGTGTTCACAAGGAGTATGTGCAAACTCCTTACAGACAGCACCCAAGGTCAAGTTGAATGTGGGTCGCTGGAACTGTGTCTCAGCAGCACTAAAAGCTGCTTCACTGTGTCACCCCAGTTACAAGCTGGATATTTCATATATTACATTAAACCTCTGATTAAGCTAACACTTACACTGATTTTGAGTAATCCTCTATGGTGAACAATGACTCCCAGTTAGTAAAGATTATCTGCCCTTTAATAATTAATAGGAAGCCAAAGGCATGTCCTTTCACACCACCCCAACTCTCTATAATTATACACCAACTCTCTATAATTATAAATCAAACAGGTTGCTACTCGCCAAGGCATAGGCTTTTTCTGCTCATGTTATCATTGCATTTTCTGAATGCTCTCTGTGAATACCAAAGTTCTAACATCTCCAGCTGATGTTGCATGCAGGAGACATTTCATCTAGATATCCTCTGCTCTCTCAAAAGCTTGCTTGTGATGCTGCTTCAACCAGCTATGGGTTGAATCTCAGGTACCAAAGATAAACAAAATTCTTCCCAGGTCAAATAATGAAAGAATCTCAGAATGTAAACACGTTACGTGGAATTGAAACTAATCTGTCAAGATCATTCACATGCACTGGTTACAGAAAAGATAAATTCAAATGTCCAAGCCCAATTCAGACCTAGATATAAATAATAAGAACCTGCTTTGTAGTATAATATTTGCTTCAAATGAGGTATAAGCGATTAATGGGAGGAAAGTTAATGTGAGGAAAGGAACAATAGTCATTCCTCAAATTTCAGTAAGAAATCATTGAAGCTTCAATAAACTCCACCCAAATGATTTCAACAATATAGATTGAATGTGACTTGATAGCGTAACATTAATAGCGTATTCCTCAAGTCTGCTTTGCCCAACAATTATTTGATAATATCTTTCTTGATGAGCTGTAGGAGATTTAAAATAAATTGGGGCTAAACTGGGAATGATGGGAGAGGAATATCCTTTTTCTGTGAGTACTCTGGATTTGTTTTCTATTGTTAATGTTTTTGGAGCAAATCTCCTCTTAAGTCAGCAAGAATTGACTACCCGGCTTGACCTACCTCAGAGAGATAAATTGTTGATATGGGGATATATGGAATGGAAATTAATGCAGGGGCTGATTTTGTCGATGTTGGAAGTAGGACACATTGTTGCCGGACTGTGAATTGCCATGATCTGACAATTCATTGCTATTACATTTCGTTGCTTTGGCACAAAAGGTTATCAAAAACAAAGAAATATGAGTATGAATAGGTCAAGTGGTCATTAGAATCTGCTCTTCCATTCATGACCCCCATTATCCATAGATTCCCTTAATATCCAGAAATCTATCCACCTCTGCTCTGGATGAATGCAATGACAGCTCCTTTACAGCCATCCAGGGTAAAGAATTCCAAAGATTCACCACCCATTGCTGTACTGATATCCAGCACCTTGACAAATATCAAAATATATAATCAACTTCAGCCTGCCTCCTGATCTAAAGTAGAATTTCAGACTCAACAAGACCCACGTTTCAGTCCAAATTTTGTCCTCCCCACATCAGCACCAGTTTTCTCTCGAACTTTAAATTAAAAACTGCCGATGCTACGAATCCAAAGTAAAGACAGAAAATGCTAAAAACACTCCGCAGGTCAGGCAGCATCTGTGGAAGTAGAAACAGAGTTAATGATTCAGGTCCAAGACCCTTTGTCAGATCTCTCTTCTTTTAAATTGTCTCAGACCTGATATGTTATCTGTTTCTTCTTCCACAAGTATTGCCTGACCTGCTGAGTATTTCCAGCATTTTCTGCTTTTATTTCTCTGGAACTGTCCAGTCTGGCACCTCATACTTACAAATGAAGAAAGTCATGCGTACAATTATTCCGATTCACTGATTTCTTGGATGACAAAATGCAGCAGCAATTATTTCAATCCTCTGCCCAAACTTCTTTTGTGGGCACACAGTCTTTCTCCAGCACAATTTCAATCAGTCTTCTTCTATTGCAGATCTGACGCCAACCATTCATCAGCAGTTCTCCTTATACGCATATTCAGCTGCATCTTTTTACTTTGGTGGTGTGTCAACATTATTTAAAATGACAAACCTCACAAAATATCAGCTCATCCATTTAATCACCAAGTCCAAACTGACTCTTCAGTACCGAGGGAAAGGTGTACTCTAAAAGATGATGCCTTTCAGATGAGACAAGTCACTGGCTTCCCTCTCAGGAGGTAAAATATTCTATTGTAAGGGGAGCTCTCCTGATGAATAGTTAATTCTCAATCAGCATCAATGAAACTCTGCTCATCATTTCATTGCTGTGCGCAGGATCTTGTGCTGCTACAATTCCAGCATGACGTTAATCACTGGTCTTTGGAAGTATGTAATTGGTTATGAATGCTTTGAGAGTTTACGCAAGCATCCCAAGGTTGTGAAAAACACTGTAGAATTTATTGATACTCGACCCTTTCAATTCTTTGAATGGTTTCTCTGTCACATTGTTCACTCCAAAACAACTCTTCTCCACAAAATACTGTTAAGTTAAAGCAATCAAGGTTGGTTTTCAGTCACATCCCTTAATACTTCTCAGCGTTTAATGCTCCCTAATGTATACCACATTTCTGCTTGTCACTATTAATAAATGTATTGAAGGATCAAAGTAATATGAGGTTTATTATTACACAAGCAAATACAAGGAATATAATGTAACTTTTATTAATGCAGTTTTTATTCCATGAGTGTGATTCTTTACAGCAACTCATGTGGAATAAAAATTCCTTTTGAAAATTTAAAGGCTATGTCCTGTTTGCTCTATTATGTAATCACATAGAAATTTCAGCAGAAAACAGACCATTATCTCTAATTTGTTCAATGCTGCTGCTAATACCCCACATACCTCCTCCATCCCTACTCACTCAGCCCCTATCTTTCTACTTCTTTCTCCCTTGTGTACTTGATTAGCTCCTCCTTAAACACGTCCATACTATTCGCCTTAACTATGCCATGTGATACTGAGTCCTACTCTCTGAATAAAGAAGTTTCCCTGAATTCGCATTAGGAATCATCATCTGACTGTATAACAATTTTGGAATCTTCCATAATCAAAACATGATTTTAAGGGCCTCATTAGGTCACGTTTATGTTCTTGGCATTACATTTACCATCAGTGACATTTCTGATTATCTGGCTTGAACTTGTGCTTTCGCTATTTTAACTTCCATTGTGGATTTCTGCTGCGTGGAGATGAAAGTGGATCGTGATTGTCCAGGTTCAGTTTTCTTACTCATTCAGAACGCAGACATTGTTCCAGTTTTTGATTTTCTGAAATGGGCTTCGAAATCCAGGGTGAGAGAGCTGCAAGGAGCATGCCTGCGTAAAATGCTCCAATTAGCATCATTCCCACCACAGTATTGTGAAAAGCTACTTAGCAACAGGGGTTGAACTTAGTTGCATGATGTCACAACTGGTACACCAAGGAAACCGTCCAACACTGCATAAAATAGTTTGCTCATTCCTTGACAACTCCTGCTTAGCTAGTGAGTGTTCAAGAAGCAACAGAATCAAAAAGCAAAGCTACTACTGATGTCTTGGCCATGTGCTGTCAGTGATCGATGGACTCAGGAAAGAACAAGAACCAATAACCTTACTCTAACCACCGAGTCACAACAGAGCTCCCAGCAATTGCCCCCTTTTATGCTGGGTCACTGGTAGAAGCTAAGTCTAAGGAGTCATAAGAAGTGTTCACCATAATGTTAATGAAATCAATGCAACTGAATGTTCAAAAGTGAGTGCAGTTGGTGCCTGACGTAATGCATCAGTACTAGATACCACTTTTTGCTCCCATGTACACTTCTTGGGTGACATGTTCATTTCTTATTTAGTTTTTGGATTGGATACTCATCTTGAGCTGGGAGACTACTGTATAACCATTTAAGGTTAATTCGTGTATCTTATGGAAAACATCTGCAGGTACAAATGGACAAAGCTTCCACCATCACAATAGATAACACATTTTTATAACAAAAGGACAGTCTTTAAGCATTACTGCTGTTCACTTGGTAATGAGAGATTAAGACAAATACATATAGATGGATTAAAGCAGACACTCAATGAGAGACATCAATACTATGGCATAATGGAAGACCACCAAGGTATTAAAACACTTACCCTTTCTGCAGACTGGGCTGTGCCAAAAAATATTGGAATAAAAGCTAACCAAATTATGCAGGTGGTGTACATGGTAAACCCAATGGGTTTGGCTTCGTTGAAGGTCTCTGGAACCCCTCTGGTTTTAATTGCATACACAGTACATGTGACCATCAGCAGAATGCTGTATCCCAGGGAACAGATGAGAGAAAGGTCAGAAATGTCACATTTGAGAATGCCCCTGGCATTTTCTGGATCAACTGTTCGCTGTTCCCCATAGTCTACAATGGTGTGCGGAGGATCAACAGCAAACCAGATAAAGACTCCCAGGAGCTGCAGAGAGATGAGGCTAAAAGTGATTACCAGCTGGGAAGCTGGGCTGATAAACCTGGGAGCAGAGACAGATGTCTTACCTTGTTCAAATATTCTGTGAATTCTGTTAGTCTTGGTGAGCAGTGCTGCATAGCTAATGCACATGCCCAGCCCTAAGAAGATTCGCCGGAAGGAACAAAGAACTATATCGGGAGTTGCAATCATTAGGAAGGTTACAGCATAGCACAAGAATATTCCAGTCAGCAAGACATAGCTTAGCTCTCTGCCAGATGCCCTTACTATCGGTGTGTCGTTATGACGAATAAAGGTCGTTATGACAAACGTGGTGGCTATGATTCCAAGTATCGCTATGAAGACAGGGACGATCGCCCAAGGAGAATGCCATTCTAGTTTGACTATGGGGATAAGCTGACAGTCTGTGCCATTTGCGTTGGGTCTCCTATTGAATGGACACATCTGACAGGTTGATTCGTCGATCTGGTACTGGTAGCCTTCACAGCGCTCACAGTGCCAACAGCACGGCACACCCTTCACTGTCTTCTTCCTCTCACCAGCCTTGCACGGCAGGCTGCAGACTGACTGTGGAATGGCCGGTCCTCCTCTGCCCCACTGCATGTCCTTCACCTGTGGAGAGGTAAATGAACGCATCATCTACCGTTTGCTACATAAAAGGCAATGCTGGAACATGCAGTAACATTTAAAGAAACTTAAACAGCTTTCTTACATAATTAGTGGCACATTTATCACTGGAAGAAATGCTCGTATTAAGTCATTGCAGCAAACTCCAGCAAAAAACAGTGCAATTTTAAATATTCCGTGGTTCATAGAGTAATACAGCACGGAAATGGGCCCTTTGGCCCAACTCGTCCTGCCGATCAAGATGCCCATCTAAGGTAGTGCCATTTGCCGACATTTGGCCCATATTCCTCTAAACCTTTCTTACCCATGTACCTGTCTAATTGTCTTTTAAATGTTGTTATTGTACCTGCCTCAACACTGCAAGTGTCAAGGATTAGCAAGGGTAATAGTACAAGCATATTGCTGGAAATATTCTTTGCTAGGTCACTGTATGGGGAGATCCACATGGTGTTGGAGGAGCTGTGGCCGGGGTTGCAGATGGTGAATGGGATGGTGGGCGGGATTCTTCCTCTTAAGTCACTCTGTTTTTTTGAATCATAATGCTCTACACATTCCCTTTCAGATCGTTCGTGATGGCACAGGGGCGCAGCCAGTAGAGTTGCTGCCTACACAGCGCCAACAAACCAGGTTCAATCCTGACCTCCAGTGCTGCCTGTGGGAAGTTTGCATGTTCTCTCTGTGACTGCGTTGGCTGCCTATGGGTGTCCTGGTTTCCTCCCAAATCCCAGAAATGTGCAAGTTGATAAATAGCCTCTAGTATGTAGGTGAGTGGTAGAATCTGGAAGGAGCTGTTGGGAATGTGAGGAGAATAGGTTACAGGGAAAATTACAGGGGATTGGAATTGCTTTGTGAGCCAGCGTAGACGCTATGGGAGAAAATAGCCTCCTTCTACATCATATCAAAATATAATACTATGATATCCCAAAGCACTTTATAGACAATGAAATTCTTCTGAAAGATGGTCAGTGTAGTAATGTAGGAAAGCCAGCAGCCAATTTTTGTGTAGCAAGCTGGCACAAGCAGCAACATAAGCAGATAATCTCATTTTAGAAATATTAATCAAGGGATACAAATGGATCAGGATACCAGGGATTAAATAATCTTTGCAAAATTGCACTCAGTTTAATGTTTCCTCTGAAAGGCAGCACCACCAATCATAGAACATTCTTCTGCTTCTGTTTTGGAGAAAAGACCCAGGACTTTGTACCTTCGACTTAAAGCAATTTCATTGATGTAAAAACCCAGCTGGTTTACATTGTGTTAGGGAGCCTTGCATCTTCATCTATTGTGGTCTACATGTGTATTCAGTCCCACACCAATGTAACTGACTCTTGAGTGGCCTAGTTACTGACTGACACTTCATCATAGCAAAGAATGCTGGTTTTACCAGCAAAACCCAGATCCCCACAACTTTGTTTTAAAAAGCTGAAAGATGAGGCTTGGTAGTTTTTTTTTGAAATCTCAGTGGATATTTTAAAATGAACTTCAAAGAAACTTTCTGACCTGCTGAAAATGCAGTGGCCAGAAAATGACAGCAGAATCATTGATGATAATATCAATGAGAATTTTCTTTCTGCCCTGACATCATTACTGCCTCAATGGGTCTTATTACTAATCTATCCATTGCTCACAATAACAAGAAGACACTCGGAGGCTTGCAATAGCCATAATATCCCCGATTCCACAAATTATTTCGATAATACGAATTCCTAGTGAAAAGATAATGCACATTATCCAATGCTCCAAAAAGCAAACCTCGTTACATCATAGTGCGCATGAAAAGTGGGATACACAATTTGAACGCATCAAGGGATGAACACAAAGCAAATATTTTATGTCTATCTACAGTCAATTTCATGCTATTCAGTGCTTTTCTGATGAGAACATTGTCCAGCACTTAGTGGTCAAAATGGATGAGACATAAAAGACAGTCTGGATTCCAGAAAACAGAAAAGTTCCCAGTGGAAAATCTGAACCACAACTGGCTGTGTTGCTTTAGTCGTCAACAAGGAAAAACTTATTGCTTACGTTCAAATGAAGGTGGTCAGTCCACTGTCCGATAACCCTGTACCCGTGAGACGACATATTGACGATCTGGTATTGGTAGATGTCATATCGCCCAGGAGCATCCCCATTTTCATTGAACGTCACAGGCGTGCCAGCACTTCCTGCAAGATGAATAAACATTCCAAAAAGCATGTGAGAAACATAAGGGAATGTGACAAAACAATTACTTTCAGCAAAGAATATATCATTTGATTTGAGAATAAGTGGTGGGAATTTTCGTGAATGCCTCTGAACCCCATAATTGAAACTCATTTGGAACAAAAACTTCTAACATATTTTCAGTTACTTCCAAGCAAACATATGTGTGTTGAGAAATCTCTTCCACATGAAAAACAAGGTGGCCATATTGCTTTAAGTACATGGTATAACATAGATTTGCATACTATCTAATCTGTGATTGATTTTTATTTTACAGTATTGAGAGACTATGTCAAAATAAAACAGCAATAATGCAGCACACAGGTATAGCTGAAGGAGGGTTGTGACAGCTGTGTTAAAACCCAGATTGACTCTATATTTAAATTACTTTATATGAGAAATACCATGAAAACAATACATTTTTTGACATGAAGGAAGTACTTTTGCCAAAGATCCAAAATGACTTCAATATCAAAATCAATTCAGAAGTTTTAATGCACAAAATATTGGGGGAGGATTGAGTAGATTTCCTGGGCTTCAAATTCAGCTGAAGCCGAAGAGGTTGAATGTGGAGTTCAGGCAATCATATTGCTGTCTTAAATAGTCACGAACCCATGCCTTAAAAGCTCTCAAACCTGAAGCAGCAAAGGCAGTCCTGCTCAGTGGTGATAAACGTATTTGTGAGTCAGATTAAGATGCACCATTCAAGCTAAGCAAGTAGAATTTTGAATGAACATTGTTGTGCTGGAGCTGGCTTGGAAACCGCTTGATCCGATAATCAGGCAGAGGTACCATGAAGCTAGCAAAATGGAAAAAGCTCCTGTTAGGACACCAACAGGTTCGCCCAGGTCTGGCTGCCCGGTTGTACCAAATTGGACATCTTATAATTATAGCAGCACAGTATGCCCCCATTTGGCCCTTCAGGTCCCAGGGAGCAATCTGATCAGTCCCACTTCCACTCAATGGAGAATAAACTGGGCAGGAGGGGTTTCCTATCAGTGTGGTTTTTTTATAATGAGAGTGAATAGATAGGATAACATGAGGTTTTTCCCATCATTGTGCCAAAGTAACATTTGGCCCTTGGGATCCCTGGGTATTCCTGGTATCATGAGCTATAGAGCAAAGTAGGAAGAAGGCACATTTGAATATAAATTGATTTTGTGAGAAAGGTAACTGTAGGGAATGTAACTATAATAGTTTTCCAATTCACCTAACATTTACTGAAGAACTATGAAGTAAATGAGCAAGGCATAGAGGGATATAAAATTAAAGCAGGCACACGGGATTAGCATGATGGTCGGCATAGACGTGGTGGGCTGAAGGGCCTGTTTCTGCGCTGTACAGCTCTATGACTCTGAGCCTGATGTGTCTGTAGTTATTATTGTTGTCCTGTTTTAATTTGAACATGAAGATTTGTGGGACACTATAAATTTTCTTGCAATCCAAGCACCAGGCACAGCTCACTTGCTGGCAGTTTAGGTTCCAAGTCAGAAGGCTGTAATTTCAAGTCCCGATCTGAAGATCCGAGCTTAAAACAGCCTTCCAGCAGCAGATAATGTGTTAAACTCCTCTCACCAATGAAGATAATGGTCCGTCTGTTTGTAAAAGACCCTTGCCTAGAAGTTCTGTTGCACCCAAGAGGGTTTATTGTGTGGGCATTGTAGATGTGATCTGTCCCACCGACCACCCCCAGTGTTCTCTGCTCTTACATTAGAACAGGCTAAAGCTTGAAAAGCAAAACATTGCAGATGCTGAAAATCTGAAACAAAAACAGAAAATGCTGGAAACAATCAGTAGGGCTGGTAGCATTCATAGTGAGAGAAACAGAGCCAATGTCCCAAGTTGATAACATTGCACCAGGAAGGGTCATTGACCTGAAACCCCAACAGTGTTCTCATCTCCACAGACACCATCCAATTTGCTGAGCACCCCCAGCATTTGCTGTTCTCACATCAAAACTGACCAGTTCTGATATCTACCAGAGAGGCTGGACATCTGAAATGGTAAAACATATTGTTGAATCCTGAAATGTGTAATGTGCCTGGACAGAAAATGAAGGAAATGTTGTTCTTTGGGCTTATTTTGGCCTTCATTGGAGCAGTGAAGAGGACATATTTAGAGCAGTCAGTGGGAGTGGGATGGGGAATTAAAGCAAGAGATAACTGGAAGCTCAGGGTGTGGTCAATGGATCAGACAGCATCTGTAGAACGGGGGCTCAGGTTGGGGCTTCAGATAGACGACATTTCATGATGCAGAGGTCATCAACCTGGGCAGTTGATTCTGTTTTTCTTTGTAAATGCTGTCTAAGCTGTTGAGTATTTCCAGAATTTTCTGTTTTCGTTTCAGATATCCAGCATTTGCAGTTCTTTTTAAATCTGTAACTTTAATTCACTTTTCCCTCTCTCCACAAACAGTGCTCCTCACACTGAACTTTTCCACTCGTCTCCTCTCTTTCAAATTTCCAGCAACTGGTGTACTTTGTATCTCACTGTTCCAGCATTGCTTGTGGATGAGTCTCTCCTCTTTTCTCAATTATCTCCCTCGATCTACACTTCTCCAGACGGATTAGTTGCTACCAACAAGCTTTCACTAACTTCTCTGAGCTGACATCAGTCTGTGCCGTGTGTGCTTGGTCTCCACTCTATCACAGACATCTCCTTTGTTCTCCTAACTCCTTCCACTCCTCTGCAACTTAAAACATGGCCATTTTCCACATTTTCTTGTTTCTGACTGAAGGTCATTAATCTGAAACTTTAATTCTGTTTCTCTCCCCATAGGTGCTGCCTGACCTGCTGAGTATTTTCAGCATTTCTGTTTTTACCCTGTACCACCCCGGACATTCTTTCTTCTCCCCCTTCCCATCAGGCAGTAGATACAACAGCCTGAAGGCATGTACCACCAGGCTCAAGGACAGCTTCTATCCCTGTTATAAGACTATTGAACGGACCACTTGTATGTTGAAGATGATCTCTTGACCTCATGATCTACCTTGTCATGGCCCTTGCACCTTATTGTCTGTCTGCATTATGCTTTCTCTGTAACTGTAACATTTTATTCTGCATTCTGTTATTGCTTTTCCCTTGCACTACCTCAATGTACTGATGTGGTGAAATGATCTGTTTGGATGGCATGCAAAACAAAGTTTTTCACTGTACTTCGGTACATGTAACAATAATAAACCAATTACAAGATCAATGCTGATCAAGAAAATAGGAGCAGGAGGAGGCCACTCGGCCCTTCAAGCTTGCCCTACCATTCAATATGATCAAGGCTGATCTATGCTGGCCTCAACTCCTCTTCTGCACCAGTTCCCTGTAACCCGCAATTTCGTGATCTTTCAAATATTTATCTATCTCGACCTTAAAAATATATAATAATCTGGGCTCCACCACCCACAGGAGCAGAGAATTCTGGAGATTCTGAAAGAAGAAAATTCCACGCACTACAATTTTAAATAACTGGCCCCTTATTTTGTACTTATGTCCCCTCGTTCGTGACTCTCCTATGAGTGAAAACATCCCAACATCTACTGTGTCAAACCTCCTTAGGATCTTATGTGTTTGAATAAGGTCACCTTTCATTTTTCTAAACTCCAAGGAATAAAGGCCCAATTGCTTAGTCTCTCTTAATAGGACAACCTACTCATTCTCCACACTCTCAGAGTCTAAAAATCCATCAGTGTCGGCCTTGTTTATACTCAATGGCTGCATTTACAACCCTCTGGATAAAGAATTCCAAAGATTTACAATCCTGTCTGTGAAGAAATTCATCACCATCTCAGCCCTACATAATCAACCCCTTATGCCAAGACTGTGACCCCTGGTTCTGAAGCCTCCAAATACAGGAAACAGCATTGTCCCTTTCAAATCTTGTTTCTCTCAGTGAGATTACATCTCATTCTTCTCAGCATCAAAGAGTATAGGCCCAGCCTGCTTAACTTCTTCTTGCCAAACAAACCCACCTTTCCTGGAAATCAATCTGGTAGCTAAATTTCCTTGGAGGCAAATATCTCCTTTCTTAGATATGGACACCAAACCTGTACACAATACCCCAGATTTGATCTCCCATTATGATCTGTGGCATAGATAATAATGAATTCTAGCATTTTCTTGGCAACAGACAATAGACTAAAGACAAAATTTCCCAATAATTTCCTCTCCTTCATTAAATGGTGCTATATTATTTGCTACTTTCAAATTCATCACATTTCATCCCAAGCCTAGGGAATTTTGCTGAACATAAATAATGCATCCGTTATCTCTGCAGCCACCTCTTTTACTACTCTGGGGTGCAGGCTATCAGGAGCAGGGGATTTGCCTGGCTTCTCCAGAGTAGTAAAAGAGCTTCTCCAGGCCCCTTAACTTTATGCTCACAGCTTCTTGTCAAGATGGTGAAAGATTGGTCAGCTGGGAGGTACAGGGGGCCAAGACTCAATCTGGTCTATTTGTTTTTGGAAGGGTAATCAATATTCAATCACACACACTGATGTGGCAACTGGAAAGAGCTCTGGTTTTATAAGGTCAAACTCCCTGGGATAGCTGATACTCTCATTGGTGACGCGAGTAGCTCAGCATCCCATGGAGCAATCTGCAACGTTACACAGCTGGAAAGGAATGGATTTCAGACAGTTGGATGTAAGAGAGGAGTTACATGAAGCAAAGATTTTCTTGGATATTCTTTATAAGTCTGAAGTAAATTTTGTTTGAAGCACTACTCTTGAACAAAACTGTTTCTATTAAGCATTTGATTTTGCATAAGTTATTCAGCAAGGTGGATAAGAGGAGAAAGAAAATAAAAAGGTATAAAAGTACGTAAGAAAAAATGGCATAGAGAGAGAGCGGGATAGACAATGAAAGAAAAATACCATACTTACAGCTCGCAAGAAAGTTTCCAAGTGTTTCATAGTGTCTTTTACAAATTGCAGCCGCAATGTTATGGAGGGCAAATACAGCAGCCATTTTGATTAAGACAAGACTGACATTTCAAAATGGCATCACAGCATTTGAGGTAATTGTGGCCTAATCTTTACAGCAAATGGAGGTCATGAAGGCAATGGTTATTCTCAGTTACATGCAGCAGCTATTTCACAGGACATCAATTTCATCTTATAAGCACACTCTATTATGACTCATAGCTAGTGATGTGAATTTAAACGCTGACCACCACATGACTGGAGCAAAATATCCACCAGCAGCAGAGTTTGAATTTAAAATTGATCAGATAGGTAGCATTCTCAGACCCATGGGAGATTAGGTATTTGAATTCCTTACAACTCAGTTCTTGCTTACAGAGAATACCAGATCCACTCCACTCTAATACTCTTTAGTTTCTGAACAGTAATGGAAACTTCCAACAAAAAGAAATGCTGAGCCTTATAAATGATCAGTCAGTGCACCTGATTGGGTTACTTGAGGTCAGCCCAAAATTTGGACTCAAGCGTGTTGTGTTGTTTTGGATATCAAGCACGATGAAATTGGGTTTCTGTGACAAACAGCCAGGAATTAAAGACAAGCAGTGTAAGTACTATGTTGGAGACAGACCTCTTGGGACAAGCAGGTTATAATACACAAAGCAGCTGGGATTAAAGGTGTCAGAATGAATACATTTCTCTTTGTCTCAATTGTGTAAGAGCAACAAGGTTCAGGACAAAAGAATCACCAGGAAGCTCTTCAGAAATCCTCCCAGCATTGCAGGAATATCATTCCTTTATACACGCGCAGTGATGATAACTCCCTTTGTCCAAAGAGCCCTGAGCAACAATTATTTGTCTTCTGATGAACCCCCGTTTTCAACAACTACATCTAAATCAAAGTTGAAACCATTTATTGTGCCATATATTCTTGACAAGTGATAGTCACCACCTCATTTTTTTATGAGATGCTTGTAAATCTCAAATCCAGTGAAAATGAACCTATGTGTGGATTACATTGCATTCTAAACAATCAACTGTAGCATCATCATTTCACCATTGCTCTGTGAATTAGTGTAACCAAAAAGGGCTAATAAAACAGCTGGAGGGATAAAATCAAGAAGAAAGAAGGACTAAGATATTATTAGTTCCTTATTCTTCAACATGTATTGATTCATCATTTAAGTTTTTTTTTACACCTCATTAATTCCTCTGGAAGCTTCTGAAACTCCAATCAATGGCACTGTGCTGGATGGTTCTACATGGATTCCTGCCATCAAACATTTCTGAATTACACTTCGTTGATTGGTGTTCAGAGAGCAGCTCAAACATCTTGCAATTTGCTAATGTTAGTCAAATACTGCTAGACAATGATGCCAGAAATATTTTAATTAGGCATTTTTCAGAGCAATACTCCAGGAGTGCTACATTGCTGGAAGTGCTGGATTTCAAATGACCTTAAATCAGTTCTTTTGTCTTCTTCATAGGTGGTCTGCCAGAGTCAAAGATGACTGAAGAGTTTAGTGCAATTTTCGGATTATACTGTTGGAGTGTTTTCCCCAGTAAAATACAAAAACATCCACCAACATCCTCAAATACAAGAGCAAGATTTATTCCATTCACCTTCATTTTCTCAATGGAAAAGACACACAGAGCAGGTTGGAGCTCATGTATTGGGGATGGAAATTAGCAGCCACGTTAGAAAGAACAGGCTTAAAAGAAATACTGACACAGCAGCATATGAACAAAAGCAATTACTCACATAGTCTGGCAGCTATTGGCAATATAGGAAAGGACACATTCCTGCAGGCAAGGTGATGCTGTGCAGTTCTAATAACGCCTTTCATCGCACGGTTCAGATGTGTTAGGAAACCAGACTGCCAGAAACAAGACTACTGCAGACAGCGAGGGTGGCACTCACGAGAGAACAAACCAAGTTTGTTATCTTCTACTAATAAGGAAAATGTTGGAATCAACTTTTTGAAAGTGGTAACGGAGCATTTAGAAAATAATAATTCAACTGAACAGAGTCAACGTGGATTTATGAAAGGGAATTCCTGGTTGATAAATGCCAGTTTTTAAGAAGTTGTAGCTGGAAAAATAGATAACAATCAATTGATGTGTATTTAGAATTTCAGGAGGCCTTCAATAAAGTGCCACACAAGAGATTGTTAAGCAAAATTAGAAGTAAAATGGTATCGGGAGTAATAATTGACATGAATTGAAGTTTAGTTAACAGACAGAAAACAGAGTGTGTCGGTAAATGGATCACTGTTGATTTGAGAAGCTGTGATTGGTTGTGGAGCCCCAACTGTTCGCAGTCTACATCTATGATATGGATGAGGGAATCAAGAGTAACATATCCAAGTCTGGTAATGATACAAAGCAGGGTGGCAGTATGGACTGTTAGGAAGATGCAGAGAGGCTTCACAGGGATAGTTACAGGTTAATAGAACATGTGAGGACATGGCAGGTGGAAAATAAAGTGAAAGAAATTGAGGTTTCTTTCCAGCTTTGTCAGAAAATAGAAGTGCGGAGTATTTTCGGTATTGGTATTGGTTTATTATAGTCACTTGTACCGAGGTACACTGAAAAGCTTGTCTTAAAAACCGACTGTACAGGTCAATTCATTACACAGTGCAGTTACATTGAGTTAGTACAAAGTAAAGTGTCACAGCTACAGAGAAAGTGCAGTGCAATAAGGTGCGAGGTCACAACAAGGTAGATTGTGAGGACATAGTCCATCTTATTGTATAAGGGAACCGTTCAATAGTCTTATCACAGTGGGATAGAAGCTGTCCTTAAGTCTGGTGGTATGTGCCCTCAGGCTCCTGTATCTTCTACCCGATGGAAGAGGAGAGAAGAGAGAATGTCCCAGGTGGGTGGGGTCTTTGACTATGCTGGCTGCTTCACCAAGACAATGAGAGGTAAAGATAAGAGTCTAAGGATGGGAGGCTGGTGTCCGTGATGCGCTGGGCTGTGTCCACAAGTCTCTGCAGCTTCTTGCAGTCCTGGGCAGAGCAGTTGCCACACCAAGCCATGATACATCCAGATAGGATGCTTTCTATGGTGCATCGGTAAAAGTTGGTGAGAGTCAAAGGGGACAAACCAAATTTCTTTAGCCTCTTGAGGAAGTAGAGGCGCTGGTGAGCTTTCTTGGCCGTGAATGGTGAGAGATTGAAAGGCATTGATGTTTTGAGGACCTGGATGACCTTGTACATGATTCATTGTAAATTCCCATGAAGGTTGAGTAGGTATTTAAGAATGTAAGTGGTACATTGGCCTTTACTGCAAGAGGATTTGAGCACAAGAGAAGATCCTACTCCAATTATATCGGGCTCTGGTGAGTATACACCTGGAATAGTTTGTACAGGTCTGATCTTTCCACATATGGAAGGATATAATTATAATGGAGGGAGTGCAGTGTAGATACATCAGATTGATTCCTGGTGGGTTTGTCATAAGAGATTAAGCAAGGTAGGCCTATACTTTCTCGAGTTTAGAAAACTGAGAGGTGATCGTACAAAAATGTTATGGATCTTGACAGAATAAATGTAGGAATGGTGTTTAGCGAGTCTAGAATCAGGGATCACAAACTCAAAATAAGGGGTCAGTCATTCAGAATGCAGATATGAATCTCTGAAATTCTCTTTCCAAGAGAGCTGTGCAGGCTTAACTACTGAGTATATTCATGACAGAGGTCAATACTTCTTCAGATATTAAGAGAACCAAGGGAAATGAGGTTAGTGCAGGAAAGTGGTGCTGAAGTAAAAGATCAGCTGTGACCAAAGTGAATTTCAGAGCAGGCACAAGGGGCTGAATGGCCTATTCATGCTTCTGTTTCTCATGCAGCTCAGAACAGCCCCGGCTAATGCAGTGGTGAGGCAGGCTAAAGTTGAGTGGTTAATTCCACATTCTGTGAAAAAATGATGTTTGAAAACTTACAGTAATGCAGCATTTGGTATTTGCTGTTCCTCTGGATGTGCAAATGATTTGTGACATTTTGCCTTTAATCATAGTTTTGATACATGGCAAAATCATGCTTTCTGCAATTCCTGGCTTAATGCAAGCTCGAACATCAGCACTTTTTAGGTTCACACTTGTCAATTTTTTTTCCCAAAATCAGGAAGACTGAGAAATGTACTTTTGCCATAATGTAGCAGACACCAATGTAGCTTTAAAATATTGTTGTGTGAATACTGGTACATAAGATATACAGTGCTTGCACCTTTTTTAAATTCTCTCTTTTGTTCTGAAAGAAATATATTGGGCTATTACATTGATTTACTTCGGTCAAGTGTACCGAGGTACAGTGTAAAACTTCTGTTTGTGTGCCATCCAGGCAGATCATGCCATACACAAGTACAATGAGGTAAAATGAATGTAAAAATACAGAAAATAGTGAAAAGAAAACAGAATGCAGAATACAGAATATAGTACAGTAGCTACAGAGAAAGTGCAGGGCAGGTAAATAAAAGTCAGACTAAGAGCCTGGAAAATAATGGCTAATTCCGTCAGTCGTCTCTGAATCTGAAGGTTCTAAGCCAATGCTCCACTCCAGAATTTGGGACACAATCCACAATGGCAAAATAGTGCAGTACTGCACCTGCTTCATTGTGAGAATGAATGTTATTCCAAAGCACTCTTAAACTGAGGCCTTCTCTACCTAATCAGAGTGTAAGACAACACCGCGAGAGAGGCACATGACTTTGGCCACTAGCACTTCTAACCACTGAAGTGTGGAGGTGACTGCAACCATGAGGCAACTCACGCACAAGAGCGTTGGTGACCAAAGACAAAAACTTCCACCCTTGTGTCTTTTCTAAAAAGGAACAGAAGTTATCCTGCTTATCCATGAGCCAAAAAACATATCATTGAGATCATCTCCCCTCTACAGCCTCCAACCTCATGGTTCCCCTACCCTGCACTGCCCGTTTCTACCTCCTACCCAAGAACCACAAACCTAACTGCCCCGGTAGGCCCATTGTTTCTGCCTGCTCCTGCCCCACTGAACTCATGTCCTCATATCTTGACTCCATTTTGTCCCCCTTGGTCCAGTCCCTTCCCACCTTCATCTTCATCTGTAACAACTTTCAGTTCCCCTGCCCTGACCGCCTCATAATCATGGCCCTGACCATGACTATGGACATCGAGTCCCTGTACACTTCCATCCCCCATCAGCAAGGCCTTAAGGCTCTCCGCTTCTTTCTCGACGGCAGACCCAACCAGGTCCCCTCCACTGCCACTCTCCTCCGTCTGACAGAACTGGTACTGACCCTCAATAACTTCTCTCTTGGCTCCTCCCACTTTCTCCAAACCAAAAGGTGTAGCCGTGGGCACTCGCATGGGCCCCAGCTATGCCTGCCTTTTCGTCGGCTACATGGAACAGTCCATGTTCCGAGCCCACACCAGAAACGCTCCCCGACTCTTTCTCCGCTACATTGACGACTGCATTGGTGCTGCTTCCTGCACCCATGCTGAGCTCGTCAATTTTGTCTCCAGCTTCCACCCTGCCCTCAAATTTACCTGGTCCATCTTCAACATCTCTCTCCTCTCTCCCCTTTCTGGATCTCTCTGTCTCCATCTCCAGACACAGAATAACCACAGCCATCTTTTACAAACCCACTGACTCCCACAGTTACCTTGACTATACCTCTTCCCACCCTGTCACTTGCAAGGATGCCATCCTCTTCTCCCAGATCCTCTGCCTCCGCTGCACCTGTTCCCATGATGAGGCTTTCCATTCCAGGACATCGGAGGTGTCCTCTTTTTTCAGGAAACGGGGTTTCCCTTCCACCACCATCAATGCAGCCCACACCAGCATCTCCTCCATTTCCCCACATGTCTGCCCTCACCCCATCTGCCCCCCCCCCAACATAACAGGGACATTCTCCACAACTTTCACCACCTCCATGGGATCTCACCACCAGGCACATCTTCCACTCCCCAACCCCCTCTGCTTTCTGCAGGGATTGGTCTATCCGTGACTCCTTTGTCCACTTGTCCCTCCCCACAGAAGACCCTCCCGGCACTTATCCCTGCAACTGCACTAAGTGCTGCACCTGTCCCTACACCTCCTCCCTCACCACCATTCAGGGCCCCAGACAGTCCTTCCAGATGAGGCAGCGCTTCACCTGTGAATCCGACGGTGTCACATTGCATCCAGTGAGGCCTCCTCTACATCGGAGAGACTTGATGCAGATTGGGTGACCGCTTTGTCGAGCACCTTCGCTCCGTCTGCTGCAAAAGCAAGGATCTCCCGGTGGCCGCACACTTCAATTCTACATCCCATTTCCACACTGACATGTCTATCCATGGCCTTCTCTACTTCCACATTGAGGCCAGATGCAGGTCGAAGGAACAACACCTCATATTCCACCTTTGTAATCTCCAACCTGATGGCCTCAACATCGATTTCTCTAACTTCTGGTAACCCCTCCCCTCTTTCCCCCCTTTTTCCTCCCTCCTCTGTTTTCCCTCATTCCTGTGGCCCCCTCCCCCTTCTCTTTCCCCTCCCCCACCCTCATGACCTGCCCATCTATTCCCCACCACCTTCCCTTTATTTCACGGTCTACTGCCTTCTCCTACCAGATTCCTTCTTCTTCAGCCCTTTTGTCTCTTCTACCTTTCACCTCTCAGCTTCTTACATCACTCCCTTTCAGCCCCCTCCCCACCCACCTACCTTCCCCCCTCACCTGGACTCACCTATCCCCTGCCAGCCTGTGCTCCTCCCCCTCCCGTGATCTTCTTATTTTGGCTCCTGGAAAGGCAGCCCCGATGGTCTCGGCCCCAAATGCTGACTGTTTATTTCTCTGCATGGATGCTGTCCGACCTGCTGAGTTCCTGCAGCGCTTTGTGTGCGTTGCTCATTGAGTTAATTTTCTCTTTACGTGTGTAAGTATATTCCATGCTTGGCAATGAAAGCCAGATGGGATTATGTGGAGGGAGGGAAGAGGATGTAAAAAGGCATCAGGTGGATATTGATGACCTGAGAGAATGGGAACTTGGCCGATGCAATATAATGAGGAAAAATGTGAACCTATCCATTTTAGTGCACAAAACAGAAAAGCATAGCATTTTTTAAATGGTGAAGATCAAGTAATGTTGACGTTTAAGGGCACCAGGATGCCCTTGTATATAATACGCTGAAGGCCAACATGCAGGGATTGCAAGCAATCTGGAAGCCTTGAAAGCCAGGCTGACCTTCTTTACAGGAGGATTTAAGTGTAGAAGTAAAGATGTCTCCTGTATTAGGCTTTATGTACAGTTCTGCTCTCCTTATCTCCTGCTATAGAGGGAATGCAGTGAAGATTCACAAAAGTGATTTCAGTGATGGTGAGTTTGCTGTATGAGGAGAGGTTGAGTAGACTGGGCCTGTATTCTCAAAAGTTCAGAAGAATGAGAGATGATCTAATAGAAATGTTAAAAACTATTAACAAGGTTCGACGGGCTAGATGCAGGGAGAATATTTCCCATGGATGAGGAACCAAGGGTCCTAGTCTCAGAACAAAGAGTAGGACGTTTAGGACTGAGATCAGCAAAAAAATTTCTTCGTACGGAGGTGGTGAAATTTTGGAATTCTCTATCCAGGGCGGCTGGGGAGGTTTAGTCATTGAGTTCATTCAAAACAGAGATGAATAGATTCCTAGATATTAAGAGAAAAAAGAAATATGGAGTAAGTGCAGAAAAATGGCATTGAGGTAGAAGATCAGCCATTATCTTGATGAATGAAGGGCAAATTGTCGACTCCTGCTCCTATCTCATTTTCTCATATGGTCCAGTGTTAACATTGGCTGTAGTTCAAAGACAATATATTGTCTGTGAAGAGCTCCATGGTGCTCATGAGGATATGAAGGGTGTTTTGTTAGTGTTCCTTCTTTTCCATTGTAGCTCAAGAAAAGCACATACCTGATTCAAAGCCTCAATGTTCAGTCTCAATGGATCCTGAAATGAAGGCTATGATGTTAGTGAGTAAAGTTTTATTGGGTGAATCAAGCACTTCTAATGGATGAGTTAAGCAGGAAATCACTGCCTGCGCATCTGTTTTCTAAAATGAACTCCAACCAGTACTGGATCTGGCACCAGTTTTGCTAGGTCACAGTAGATAAGGCTTTAACGTCATTGGCATTTCAATGCTTGATAAAGAGTGGATAACTTGCCAGTTGTTGTTCATAGACTTCATCTTGGTGGTACAAGTCCATGTATAAAGCTGCACCAGTGGGAACAAAACATACCAGTTGAGAATGGGGTCAGAATGAGTTTGGAACAGCAAGGAGGAGTTGGTGTTCAATTCCTACTTGGCTGCTGTACAAGTTACAATCTGTGGAGGAGGGTTGAACCATAGGATGAGACCGTGATTTTGTGGCCAATGCACAACATGCACTCATAGGAGTTATTCAGCTCATGAGTGCAAGTTTACAAAATGATTATGGTTAAAAGTGAAACCAGATTAAAGGTATTAATCTTAACTCATTTATACAAAGCAATTATCGATGCTAAAAAGACTAAAACAAATCAAGTTGAAACTGAAAAACTTAGAATTAATAAATAATGTTGTAGTTATATTCAGTAAGAAAATCACACTGGAATATTTCAAATACACTTTGATACCATTGGTGTATCTTGGTCCTTCAGAGAACAGAGAAAACCCTGTGGTACAGCTGCACAGTTGCCTTGTGTCTCACGAATATTGGACAGTGGAGATTACTATCTTGTAATTAGGCCCAGTGGGATGTAAAGCCAAATTCACCTGCTCCTTTGAGGAAAACAATGGCGGACACAGTAGGAAGCTGTGAATAACACAGCTGAAGGCCTGATCAGTGGGAAGTTCACAATAGTTTCAAGAGTTGCAAACACATAAATAAATGTTCAAATGAGAACCAGAAAATAAAACTTTGAACAGAGCCAAAAATGGAAGCACTTACCACTGAAGTTTACAGCTCGAATGAAGTGAAGCAATTCCTTGCCATCTATGGAGTTCATTGAAGGGCAGAGACCAACATAACCAGGGCACAATTCTTTGTGCATATTGTGCAATGCATGTGCCATGGAGTATACAGCATCAATGACAAACTGCACTTTCCCCTCCTGTTCATACGATGAGTCCCTTCCGATTCTTTCCAATCCTACAACAAATGATTAAAAGGTTCATTATTAAACCCACCATTTCATTGGCTCAGTACAAAATCCCGATGGTTTTTCAATTTCAATACAGTAGCATACTCTAAAGACCATTTGACCTCTGACTGTCGAGTTCCAACAACTTACGGTTAACTTTTTCTTTACCTTGACCTAAGAGTAGATGCCAACTACTCTCCATTTATGCCTGTCACCACCTACAGTTCAAGAAATGGCAAGATCATTAATGTCCATGTTGATAGTTCATTGAGTTGGACGTTACGTAAGTGTATGCTGTGCTCCTAATTGTGCAGGACCATGACTAAGATATTGTTACTCTTAATAACTACTGCAACAGAATAGAAAGAAGTTAATATTGCACCAAATACTGATTCTACTTTGGTTTTGTGCTTTCTGAGGTGGCTGATGGGGCCCATGCGGGAATACCAAGTTTTCACACGTGGGAAATTAGAGGTACCTAAAGGGATGGGTGGGACGGTCGTATGTGAGGTAGTGTGTACTTTCTGCTGCTTTAAATATTGAATATTAAGAGATGATTGGGTTAATTCTGCAAGGAAAAACGTTAAAAAATATCATCAACACTTCGTGAGACAGGATGTTTTACATTCTATTTCTGATTTATACAGTGAGACGTCTGAAAGGACAAGGCTTTTGAATTCATTCTAAACAGTGTTATGGCATTTAAAAATCTTCAGACATTTATTCAGTATTGTAGTTGACATCAATACTCCTTAGGTGGCATCTGCCCCCAGAAAAAATATCCTTTTGACATGTAGAATTTGTCTTTCAGAATTTGCTACATGTCCAAGTCTTGCCTTTAAATGTATTTCTTTCTGTGAAATAGGTATCACATATACAGGCGACCTAGGGAGGGAGGTTATGTTCCTAGAAAAAATTCCATTTTGCAATTTTCCAAAATACAAAGCCACATCATCTGCAATGCCAAGGAACGCGTATGAAAACAAAATTCTTTCTTTTTCAATCTTTTTATTAGCTTTCAAATTAATACAGATTAATATATAACATCAATGTTTGTACATGTAATACAAAGAGATCAGGAGAACAATCATAGCATAGATAATCATAAAGAACAGTAAGATATAAAAAAACTGTAGATCCAATGATCTCTTAGTAAATGAATATAATATAAAAGAAAGGAAAGAAAAAGATTTATTATATAAATTAAAAAAAAGAGAAAACCAAATCAATAAGAAAAATTATAAACAACATAAACTAAACTAAACAGAAAAATTTCAAAATAAAACAAACAAAAAAAAAAGACCGGACTAAAATTTCTCAGTAGAAACAGAGCAATATTATGTCGTCAACTCCATTCCTCTAAGTTGGAAAGTTATTGAAAGGGGATCTACATCATGTGAAAATATTCAATAAATGGACTCCAAATATCTTCAAATTTAAGCAAAGGATCGACAGTACCACTCCTAATTTTTTCCAAGTTTAAACATGATATAGTTTGAGAGAACCATTGAAAAGTAGTAGGGAGTATTGGATCCTTCCATTTAAACAAAATGGATTATTTGGCTATTAATGTAGAAAAGAAAATTGACTCAGATTCCAGGATAGCAAATTTTTATTCAGTATCTCAGATTTTATGCAGAGATTTGTGAATTCTGTAAGGGAGAATTTCAATTACTTTAAATGCTGTAATACTGGGGTTGCCTGTATATTAAAAATTATATGTGGGATGCATATTTGTATATCAAAAAAAATTACCCACAGTATCCTTTGAGGTATCACTGCAGCTAACCTTCATTAGTGCTAAAGTTAAAAAAAATAGGCTTGCCTGGAAATTCAACACCAGTTGGGACCATCAAACATACAAAATGACTGTGGCAGCACATTATGCTCTTCTTATATAATTCATTTCACTGAATGGAGTTTTCAAGAGAGAGCTGAAAATCATCAGTCTTAAAGTTTTTGCACTTTTAAAACTTTAAAACAACAGTTTTTCACACCTCTTTCTCCTCTCCTTTTCTCTCTCTTACCAGTTAATTTGGTCTTTATAGTACAACACCTTACCTGTTGCACAAATAAATCACAAACCCACAAAATGTATTGTGCACATCTATTCTGTAAGAGCATTAGAGCCAATAGTTGACAGTTGGCAATAATTCCCTGCAATTTTTGTTAGTTTTGCATTGCATAACTAGTTTCCTGATGCAACAATAAGTTACAGAAAGATCTCTAGTAACTCTGGTCTATACAAACATGCGAAGACACTTGATGGTTTCTTTTCTACCTCAAAATTCAGTTGCATTACCTCTTTGAAAAATCTAGTTTTGCAGACATTAACTTTGAAAGATCCCCTCTGGTCTAGTTGTTGGAATTTCAGTTGATATTTTCTGATCTAAATTCAGAGCTGAAACTCTGGTAAGCTTGTGTGAGTGTTTCACACATTGTGGGTATCAGCAACAAGCTGTTTAATTTGCCTGTTCAGGCTTTTTCCAAAAGGCATGCATCAACAGTGAACCCCACCACCACATCCTCCCCCCACTCCTCTCTCTCTCTGAACAAATTAACTATGTCATCTATCATTTTTGGGAGCAAAAAGGAACCAACAGGTGCAGCTGGTTCCTCCGATACTTCCAAATAATTCACTCAATGAGTCTGATTTACTTTGGGAACAAGGAAGAAAATTAATTGGTTTATTATTGTCACATGTACTGATACAGTGAAAAACTTCGTGTTGCATTCCATACACACAGAACACAAACACATCGAGGTATACAAATGGAAGAGCAATAACAAAATACTGAATAGTGTGTTACAGTTACAGAGAAAGTGCAGTGCAGGTAGACAACAAGGTGCAACAGCCATGACGAGGTCGATTGTGAGGTCAAGAGTTCATCTTTATCATACAAGAGGTCCGTTCAAGAGTCTTATAACAGCAGGATAGAAGCAGTCCTTGAGTCTGGTGGTGCGTTTTCAAGCTTTTGTATCTTCTGCCCAATGGGAGGGGGGAGAAGAGAGAACGTCTGGGTTGGGAGGGATCTTTGATTATGTTGGCTGCTTACCCAAGGCAGCGGGAAGTGTAGACAGAGTCCACGGAGGGGAGGCTGGTTTGCATGATGTGCTGAGCTGTGTCCACAACTCTCTGCAATTTCTTGTGGTCTCTTGGGCAGAACAGTTGCCATGATGCACCTGGATATGTCACAATACATGTCCAGTTTCCTTTACTCCTATTCATTGCTTGAATCAAGTGTGGAACCAACTCTCTTTTCAATACTTAACTGGATTACTAGTTCTTATATTAAGCCATACTGTCCAAGAACAAGGAACAAAGAAGGTGTTGTTTAAGACTTAGCTCGCACCACTTTTAGCTAATCAGGTTCCCTTAGATCTCCTTGTCTATTTTTGTACAAAACACACATATATTTATAAAGGAGTTTATCTGATGATAATAGTCTGGATAATAATCTTACTTCAACCAGCATCAGATAAATGGATTATCTGGTCATTAGCACCTTGCCTCTTTACAACAATCACTACTTCTCAGAATCTACTGTTGTAGATAACCTTGAGGTCTTCTCGTGTCATGGAAGATGCCATTTAAATGCAGATCTTTTCTGTCGATATTTTTGTTTGTTACTTTATAACCAGACCCTACAAATCTCTTTTCTTAACTAATGAATATAGATCATTTTCTTCATACCAATTATGTAAACTCCTATACTATTGGCTGGGCTGCTAACAGTTAATGCAGGTTGCAAAATAGATCAATACGGTCAATATTCCTCAGCCACTTTGGCTTCCTAGCCAGTAACATTTCAGTTTTTAGATTCACTGTTTTTTTTTCAAGTCACTCCAAAGCCTTGCCACTCCACCTTACAACAACCTTCCCCACTTTTCAACTCTTCAAGGTCTCTGTGCTCTTCCCCATCATTCTGACATTGATGGCCAACTGACTCAGCATGGTTCAAAGACTGAACCTCCACACTTTTCTTTCCTCATTTAAGGCACTTGCAAAACATAGTTCCTTAACCTCAATCACCTAATTTCTCTCTAAGTGGCTTGGAGTCAAACTTCTTTTAATGACCCCCGTGTAAAGCACTTAAGAGCATTTAAACATCAGAAATAGAAGCAGGCGTTGGCCATTTAGCTCCTCGTGCCTGTTTCACCATTCAGCAAGATCATGACTGGTCTTTAACCTTGGTATCTCTTTCCCATATCCACTGGTTTCTTTAATGTCCAAAGCTCCATTATTCCCTGATTGAATATACTCAGCGACTGAGCCTGCACTGCCTCCTTGGATAGAGAATTCACTACCCTCTGGGTGAATTAATTTCTTTTCAACTCTTCCCTGAATGACTCATCCCTTATTTTGAGATTGTGACCTCTGTTCTAGGTGCCTCATCCAAGGGAAACATCAACCCTGCATCTATCCTGTCAAGCCCATTTGAATGTGTATGTTTCAGCGAGATCATCCCTCATTCTTCTAAACTTCAGGGCGCATGGGCCCAGTCTGCTTAACCTCTCTTTATCCAACTACCTCCCCATACAGGAATCAATCTGGTGATTACTTTCATTATCACGATCCAAAGGCAGGAAAACCAAACCTATACACAGAACTCCAGACACAGTTTCACCAGGTCACTACATAATTGCATTAAGTCATCATTTGTACACAGACCCAGTTGTAATAAAGGTTTACAAATCATCTGCTCTCTAGATTGCTTGCTGTGCCCACATGTTAACTTTCAGTGGTTTGTATACAAGGACACCTGGGTCCCTTTCAACATCAACACCCAGGTGAAGAATTTTTTCTCCCGGACTGTGAAGCTGAAATAGCCTGCACTCTGAAGTTTCTCTGCCTACTTCTTATCCTTGTCGTATACCTCCCTTTCAAAGGCCTTGTCTTTTATCTTGCCTTTGGTTTTGTGTCTAACCTTTTTCACTTTCTGCTCAGTAGCTAATACATCCTTCTTTAAAGCACCTTGAGATGTTTCACTACATCAAAGAAAATCCTTGACTGCACATTTTTGTTGATATTAACCATCAATGGTTGGAATTATCTGCCTTTTCATTGTTATGTTATGCTCCCTTGCCCTTCCTGTACCATCACCCACAACCTATTTGTTTCTCCTACATCTTTGAGATTTATTCAACCCTCATACCTGAAATTTTAAAAAAATGCTCTGAGTCAATTTTTTTACAACTATCTTGCACTCTGTTGTGAAACATTTCATTGGGACTGCTCCCCTTAGCCAAGAAGCCCATGTTTCACTAGTCTTTAAGAGATCAGGCACTTGGAATCAGCCTCTTGGTTCTATGCATTGATTTCAGTGCCTGGTGATCAATATTAAGTTGACAAGAGGGCTACAAACAATGACTATTATCTCCACTGATTAAAATTCTCCAGGTAGTCCAGCTTTAGACTGCACCATCTCAGTGTGAGCAGTGATTATGCTACAGAGAGAGAGCAGCAAGATAGTGCTCCTCATAGTGCTGTTCCCACAACAGTCTGGGTCATCTGTTGGAGGAGGGATCGCGGGATAGCTCTGACATCCTGCAAGACCCTTTGAATGTGGCAATCAAACACAACTAACGGTGATATCTTGGCTTTGTTTTGCATCAAGTTGAACTTGCATGGATAAAGTCTGAGCTTCCACTGCAGCACCTTGGTGTTGGGTGTCTTTGCGTCTGCTGTAATAGAAGTTAAGTTGTCAGCTATTGGACATTGCATTAGGTTTGGGATCGATGAGCAGGCTAATGTAGGGCCCACCACATCCTTGCTGGAAAGAACGGGCTCATAAACTCTGTACACAGCCTGGGGCGGGGTTAGCACGATATTCTCCTGTGCTCCTTGATAATGCAGGCAAGCTTTCCCACAGTTATGCCAGGACCCTGATTATCTCCTGTACACACCCATCTGTCTTCTTCCATAGGCTGCCCCAACGAAGCCCTTAAATGGATGAAAATGTTGACGGTCTGATTAGTAAATTGGTGGAGTTGTAGTTGGCGAGGAAGGTTGTCAAAGGATACATCAGGATATAGATCAGCTGGAAATTTGGGCAGAGGAATGGCAGATGGAGTTTAATTGGGACAAGTGTGAGGTGATGTACTTTGGGAGGTCAAATACAAGAGGAAAGAATACAGTAAATGGTATGACCCTTAGGAGCATTTATGAACAGTGGGATCTTGGGATGCAAGTCCATAATTCCCTGAAAGTGTCTAGGATGCTAAAGAAATATTGAATGTTGAAATATTGAGTATAAAAGCCAGGAAGTCATGTTACAACTGTATGAAACTTTGGTTACTCCACATCTGGAGTATTGCATGCAGTTCTGGTTGCCACACTGTAGGAAGGATTTGGAGACTTCCGAGAGGGTGTGGAAGATGTTCACCAGGATGTTGCCTGGATTGGAGTGTATTAGCTAGAAGGAGAGATTTGACAAACTTGGATTGTTTTCTCTGGAGCGTCAGAGGCTGAGGGATGACCTGACAAAAGTATATAAAATTATGAGAGACGTAGATAGGGTAGATAAGTCAGAGTCCTTTTCCCAGGGTGGAAATGTCAAACACTGGAGGGAATAGATTTAAGGTGAGAGGGTGAAAGTTTAAAGGAGATTTGTGAGGAAAGTTTTTTTTACACAGGTGCCTGAAGTGTGCTGCCAGCGGAGATGGTGGAAGAGGTATGGCTGCAAGGTTTAAGAGGCATTTAGACAGACCCATGAACAGGCAGGGAGTAGAGGGATATAGATCATGTGCAGGCAGATGGGATTAGTTAGATTGACATTGTGGTCAGTGCAGACATGGTGGGCCAAAGAGCCTGTTCCTGTGCTGCACTGTTCTACGTTCTAAGCTCTTGTGCAACTTAGCCTTCAAGGGAGCCGGGGAGCCTTTCTCACTACCTTGGCTACAGGCCATGTGGCTGGCAACTCACCACAAGCAGATTCCACCAACAAATGAAACTCTATATTACTCAAAGAGTCTGGTACATGAGAATTAGGTGTGGTGTCTTCACCCTTTTCTTTGTCCTCTGCTGGGCAGATGAAGTTATCAACGGATAAAGGTCATTGACTGAAATGTTAACTCCGTTTCACTCTGACCACGTCTCTTGATCTGCTGGATGTTTCCAACAAAGGTCTGAGAGGTGCGGACTGGTACAGGCTTACGACAGGCGCTGTTGTCCACTCATGGAATTTGAACAGTATGCTGAGGAGCCAATAACAGTGCAGCCCACATTGGTTGCCTGCAGCTGTCAGCCAGATGAGTCGCCAGCACAAAGCTGGGAGGCTCACACATCGGAAGCAACATCCATACATCATTTTCAGTGTTCTTTTTCAGGCTATCTACACGTTAGCCTCTCAGTTCATGACATACAATCTAGGACTGGGTGAGTGCTGGCATATCCAGATAATTAACCTTAAGCTGAATTGTTCAAGTGTTCCCATAATGTGTCTTGGCCTTATTCAAAAACTGAGAGGAGCGATTTATGGTGCACTCTGTCCCCTTTGTCAATAATAGATTAACTGGTTATTTATGTTACTGTTGTTTGTGGACTCTTGCTGTGCATTACATAAAACAAGAGATTGTTCTTCAGGCATAACAAAATCATCCTTTTGCCTGTGACGGGCTTCATAGTGGCCTTTAGATGCAGACTGCATGCCCTCTCTGTTCAATTATCCTCTGATGTAGGGCTATGAACGTATAGAAAGTTTCCACTGTAGGACTGTGTTGAAATAATGAAGTAACACCTCTGTCCCAAGACACTCTGGAAAAAGGCTTCAAATCTTTCCATCTCTAAGACAGCTGCAACCTGCACATCTCTACTTGAAATAAATTATCTCTTGTAGGATAATGTAACAGTGAATAAAGATAGATCCAAAATCTCATTCCTGTTCAGAGGTTCTATACAAGCTAAATTGTAGTGTCTGTGTGTTCTACTCTGCTTTTGAGTTTCAGTTCAATGAAGTGCAAAAGAACATACAGCTGCCACTGTAAGCATGTTCTGTACTAACAACCAGGGATGGAGTTTCTCGGCAACAGTCTTAATAATTTTCAAATGTTGATTGCTCAGTTTGATCCAATGCTTTTTCCATTTTAGATCTAAACCAAATTTTACGAAACTGATTGTTAACTCTAATTGATTTGACTTTTGCTTGTTCAGTTTTATATGAATGTAGATTTTTAGCATTTGATAAATTCATCTGTTTTTAAGTTTGAACATGAATCTCATCCGAGGTTCCCTTACACCTTCCAATTTAATTATTTAACCCACCTTAGTGTAGATTCCTCCATTTAGAAAATACAAGTGGGAAAATGTTCTGTAAAGTCTATTTCTTACAAGACATCAGGTCATTCCAAATTCCAGAGCTATTGAAATGGATGTTTTGCTGCAATTACGGAGAGATACTGTGAGGTTGGTCATGTCAATTAACATGTAGGGCAGAGTTGTGACAAAAATTGTCAAAATTAGGATTGTGCAGATTCACAACCTTTCATGAGGTACTGCCAAGTCTTACTGAGTCAGATTAAAAGCATACCAGCAACCATCTGGCCTTCCTTGTCCATCAAATCTGCTTCAGTTAGCAGAGCATGAGATCAATTAATAACTGAGATTAACAGAAGAGTTTCGTATTTATCCAATACCAGGTTAGTCAATTAACCAGGGACCAAGGGGTGTTGGATATTCTAAGATTGTTTCATGTGTTATATAGGGAACACAAACACCATTCAAACCCATTTCTGCCATACCCATTAATACTTTGCCAGTCAATTCCCCCTAGTAGTAAAGTATTTGTGTTTCATACTCTGCAGGCAATATCAACAATATACATAACGTGCAGCCTGTCTGGTTCTTTTATTCTATTGAAATCCACATCAACAGCAGACAGCATTACATTCTGCTTCATTATTCAACATCCACCCATGGAGCAATTCTTATCATTTCCAATGGTCCGAACATATGTCAGTTGTAGAACATAGAACATAGAACATAGAACAATTACAGTACAATTCAGGCCCTTCGGCCCACAAAGCTATGCCGAACATGTCCCTACCCTAGAAATTACTAGGCTTACCCATAGCCCTCTATTTTACTCAGCTCCATATACCTATCTAGCAGTCTCTTGAAAGACCCTATCGTATCAGCCTCCACCACCGTTTCCGGCAGCCCATTCCATGCACTCACCACTCTCTGAGTAAAAAAACTTACCCCTGACATCTCCTTTATATCTACTCCCCAGCACCTTAAACCTGTGTCCTCTTGTGGCCACCAATTCAGCCCTGGGGAAAAGCCTCTGACTATCTACCCTATCAATACCTCTCATCATCTTATACACCTCTATCAGGTCCCCCCTCATCCTCCGTCTCTCCAAGGAGAAAAGGCCGAGTTCCCTCAACCTGCCAACCAGAAAGTAACAATCAGCAAGAGAGAGATGCATCCAATGATGCTCAGCAGATTGAGGAGTCCCCACACCCCAGTACATCGACTACGCAAGGTTAACAAAGTCCTGAACTTCATTATTGGAGCACAAAGGTCCATTCCAGATGTAGGAACAGGGTATTTAACCTTTCATCAATATCCCAATGGCACAATTTCCACAAAATTTAGCTTACAATGTGCAATTGTTGTTGATTGTCATATTTCAATTAAATTAAATTTCAAATTGTAAGTAATGGCAATGGAATCCGATGTACATTCCAGGTGTGTAATACAAAACAAGATATAAAAGCGTATCTTGCAGAAACAGTTTGTGGTCAAATATACAGAAAAATACACAACTTTTGTGGCAATATGTTCATTTTCCCTCTTCAGTTTTTTGGTCATATAGTATTCCCTCTATTTTGGTATTTTTCTGTTACTCTTTTTCTTATCTTCCTTTGTATTTTACTTGAGTTTCAAGTCTTCAGCCTCTGCTTAATATCCGTAACTCTCTTATGCTTGCTTTCTCTACTAGTACCCTTGCATTCTTATTCCGTGTACAATTGCTCTTTCTTATCCAGAAAGCTCTATTTATTCTTATTCAGATTGTCAATTTTTTTATCCAGTCAGCTGTTACCTGCACAGAAAACAGAGAAGACACTTCCCTTACTGCGGAAATCACCCATGACACATTTGATGTTACTTTCCTTTCTCTAGCTTTCCACATTTGTTTGCAATGCAGAATAAATATTTGCTGCAGAAAATCTTTGCAGGCTACTTAGCCACCTCATATCCTTTATCATTTGATATCCCACAAGGGTAAAGCAAATGGGAGCAAAAATAAATTGTAATCAACTGAAATCAGCATGAAACACAACAGGACAAAGCCTTATAAAGGTCCCAAAGAAGGGTCATTGACCTAATATTTCCATAGTGCCAAGAAAGAGGCCATTCAGCCCATCTCATAACAATTACATAAATACCATTCCCCCACTTATTTCCCTCTCTCTCACAGGCTCATCAATTCTCCCTGATACTCTTGCCAACCACCTACATGACGGACATTTAACCTACCAACCAGCACGTCTTTGGGATATGGAAGAAGAGTGGAGCACCCAACAGAAATCCATACAGTGCTCTGGTGAAACATTAATGTTGTTTCTCTCTCTACGGATGCTGCCTGACCTGCTGAGTATTTTGGAGATACAAGAGGCTGCAGATGCTGGGATCTGTTGGGACTGCAGATGCTGCTGCCTGGCCTGCTGTGGTCCTCCAGCAGCTTGTGCTGAGTATGTTCATCACTTTCTGCTTTCATTTCAAGGTAACATAGCCTTTTAGTTCAAACTGGCGACATGAACTATCATTGTCTCAGGAGCATTTAGGCTTAGCAGCAAAGCCCAGGTCCCAAAAAAGAATCCATGAGGATTCTCACGAACTTCTACAGATGCACTTTTGAAAGTACTGTGATGGGTTACATCTCAGCCTGGTATGGCAACTGCTCTGCTCTGGATCGACGGAACCTGCAGAGAGTGGTAATATCGTCAAGGATGCCTGCCATCCTGGCCACTCTCTTTCCTACCTTCTGGGAGAAGATACAGGAGCTTGAAAGCCCGGATGACCAGACTCAAGAACAACTTCTTCCCCACTGCTGTTAGACTTCTGAACCAACCACCTCTTTCACATCACCTTCTCAGTGATGCTGCCACGTTTTCGAACCCTTAATTCTGTTGTTATTATCACTTTAGAATTTCTTTTTGCACTGCTTCAGTTTACATGACCATGTATTGCATTGTTCCATTGTTTAGCACGTCACTGTACTTATTGTTGTATTTATTATTACCATTTATACTGTTTACTCTACCAGCTTCACGCAAGCAAGGAATTTCATTGCACCCTGGTGTCTATGACAATTAACTAATCTGAATCTGAGAAAAATAAATCTTAAATAACAATATCTAGATGTCTCTGGAGATGGGTTTTAAAAGAATAAAAAATAAAAGAACTGCAACTATTTTATTAGTTGGCTTTCCCACTAACGTACATATTGGAAAATTAAACACTGCCCAATTGATATAATTTTCTATAATCTGCTCAGTGGAGGGGAATAGTGAGCATACTATGGTGGGATCATGACAGAACCAAAGGAACAGTAAGCATGGCTGTATTGAGAAAAGGAGAGAGAAAGCAACGGGAAAAATGAATGGTTCAATGTGAAGAAGGCCACCTATCAAATGTCAGCATTATTGTCACATCCAGTCACATTTTGAACTTTAACTACTTTTCGACTTGCAGGTTTTGGGAACTAGTTGCATTTAATGTTATTGGGCAAAATTACTGGCTAAACAATGGCAGGTAGGATTTATTGTGGTTACACTCTTTGGATCTGAAATAGAAGAGAGATGTATTCTAAATAGGGGGGAAGCAACAAACTGATATGGATGTCCAAGAAATCAAGTGACTAAAATCAGTAGCCTGTTGCATAACAATATTTTTGTTTAGAAACAATCTGGTGAAGGTTGCTTTTTAACTCAGGAGGTCAGGTATACAAATTTATGGCCATTATCAGGTTGTGATGCAAAGCACTGTTTAGACCCAGACTGTTAATTTCGGGGCACTGTGCCAACCCTCAGCAGAATTCTAACAGGGCTAAAGGTGTCGAATTACAAAGTTGCATAGATCAGGCTTGTATTTGCCGAGGAAAAAATAGTGATCTAATTAATGTTCTTCAGATGATTAATGGAATTGAAGGGATAGATAAAGAGAAACTATTTCCCTGGTGGGGAAATCAAGACAAGTAGGCATGATCAGGGTTAATGTCACACAGAGGGTAGTGCAAATCTGTAATTCCCTCTTCTAAAGAGCTGTCAAGTCTAGGTTAATTGATTTTTTTTTTAATGAGACTGGTAAGAGTATTAAGAATCAAAGAACTAAGGTGATTTGATGGAGCTTAGATACAGAACCAAGGTCGATGAATGAAGTTCAGATACAGAACCAAAGCAGATAGATGAAGCTCTGATATTATCAAATGGCAAGGAAAGTTCAAGAGGCCAGAAGGTTTTCTCCTGTCTTATATTCCTATGTCTGAAATGCATAATCCATTCCTAAGTTAGTAAAATGGTCTTAAATAGTAGGTAGAGAAGTTGCTGATCTAGTCACATTGCTTAGTCATGGTATGTCTCTATAATGCAACCCATTGGTTTATTTCCTTAACTGATAAACACTTCACGTTCATAGTGTCACAAAATTTTTAGTGATCTTTTTTTTGTTAAGATGGGAAACAGATTCAAAATGAAGCAGAATGTCAGGCACCCGTAAGGAGGATCTTGCAATACTAGTCAATTGAGGAAGAAAAGGTACCAGCTCATGTAGCCTGAGTGTCTATTTCAGTATACAGCTGCACAGTGCATTCATTATTTTCATGTGGTTACACAGAAAAAAGTTGATTGAGCAAAGTGATTCTCATCATAACTGTTACACTGTCCATCACTGTGAAACTGGCTTAATATTTCAAACCAAGTCGTGTGTCACCCACTTTCAATGTCATTCACCCAGGGAAAGATCCAAGCTACATTGTGTTTAAAGGACTTGGGTTTCAAGGGATGCCATTGTTGCACTTGCATACTTCTGCTATACCGATAGGAACATCCAAATAAAAAAGATACTTAGGTTGTTTAAGTGAATGGAGCCATTAAGGCTGAGATGGTATTTATAGCAGATTCTAACTCGTAACACATTGCAAGACAGTTGTTAAAAGCATTCTGCCAGATGTGAGGAGCAAGAATAGATTAGAGCATCAAAGGGTGTTTTGACTTGTTGACAGGAAAACAAGTGCATGTTTGGGAGGAAACTTAATTAACTGACCTGTTACAGAAGGAAATGATGTCAGATCTTTATCTGAGGTCAGAAGAAATAGTAAAGCCAAGTATCGACAGAAGAAGTAAAATTAAAGTCAGCAAAGTTGCGAAGCACATAAAAAGTGAGGATGTGGAAGAATATTTTTCAGAACAAAAGCTATTGGAGTGTTATTAATTCAATCACTCAATGGAAAAGAAGGGCAGGATTGTCATTTGAAGCAATTTGAAGAATCATGGGCAAAAAAGTTGATAAGAATAGATTTTGAATGCAAGAGGCGGGCAACAAGGAGAAGGACAGAAAAGGAGAGTGAACTGGGAATGGCAGGTTAGTCAGAGTCGACGGATCACAATCGAACAAAATGAACAAAATGTTCAGTACGAATAGCGCGGCCTCTCATACCTGAGGTCAGCTGCAACAAGCCAGTGGGTTTGGGATCCTTCCTTCAATACGCTGCAAAATGATGTTAATTAATGATGACACCTGAACTGGCTACTAGGGTTTTCTACCTAAACCTTTGTTCTTTTCTACAACATCCCTGGTCCTGAAAGGGGTTTCTGTTTAATCCAACAAGAATGTCGGGCCTAGATACTTAGTGTTATAAAGCCCCACTGAAAACAAGACAATCATTGAAAGTTTAAGGCACTAAAGGTTTGAGTCCCTGTTGGTTCTAAAGGAGTGGAATCCAGCTAGTCCCGTTCCACTGCTTTCTTTCCACAGCCCTGAAAAATGTTTCCTTTCAAGTACTAATCTCATCCCATTTGAACACTACAATTGAAACTTCCTCCACTACACCACTGGCAGTACATCCCAGACCCTAACCGTTCTTTCTGTGCAAAAGATGTTTTCCCATGGTTTACTTTCAGTTCTTTCCTGTGCCGATCACCTTAATTTCTGTGCCATATTTCTTGACTCCTCCACCAAGAGAAACAGTTTCTCTCTATCTACACTGTTCATGCACTTCATGATTGAAAGTACCTCTACCAGACCCATTCTCAACTGTCTCTGTTCCAAGGAGAACAACCCCAGGTTCTCCAACCTATTCACATAATTAAAGTCCATTATCCCTGAAATCATTCCAGTAAATCTCTTCTACACCCTCACCAAGGCCTTCACATCTTTTCTGGAGTGTGGTGCCGGAACTGGAAATAGTTGTGGCTGACACACTCATAAAGGTTCATCATGACTTCCTTGACTGAGCACTCCACACTTCTATTTATAAAGCCCGGGATCCCATAAACTTCTAAAACCGCCTTGTTAATCTGCTCTGCCACTTTCAATACTTTAAGTACAAATACCCCTAGATCGATTAGTTCCTGTATGTCTTTTAGAATTATTCCCCCTTGTTTATATTGCCTACTAAATTGTTGTCATTTGTCATAAACACTTGTCATTTCTTGTTACATTTCCTAACATTGCATCTACCCATTCCACCCTGTCAGTATCCTCTTGAAGTCTGTCATCATCCTCATCGTTCATTCTATCTCTGCAAATTTGGAAATTGTACTTTGTACACCCAAGCCCAAGTCCGTCAACATATATTAAGAGAAACAGTGATCCAACGAGCGACCTTTGGCAAACACCACTATATACATCTAAGTCCAAAAAACAACTATTTATATATCGTTCTCTTTAGCCAACTTGCTCTTCATGTTGTTACCACCTCCTTTCTTCGGTTGGCTTCAGGTTGATGACCTTCCAAGAACCCAAACACATCTCATGTCTGAAGTAACAATTCCTTTGCGTTTCTTCTAATTGTACAGCGTTCATTGCTTCCAATGTAGTCCCCATTTTGGAGAAACCAAATGGAGATCGGAGGTATCTGTCAAGTTGTTACCCAGTCTCTAAGAGCAACTCTGAGTTCTCAATTGCATATCACTTTAATTCTCCATCTCACTCCCACCTGGACATTCATGACTTTGGCTTCTTTCACTGTTCCTTCGAAGTTCAATGTAAACTTCAGGAATAGCATCTCATTGTCCGACTTGTCACATTGTAGTCCTCAGCACTCCATGTTAGAACACAAAACATAGAACATTACGGCACAGTACAGACCCTTCGGCCCATGATGTTGTGCTGACATTTTGTCCAACTCTAAGATCTATCTAATCCTTCCCCCCCACATAGCCCTCCATTTTTCTATCGTTCATGTGGCTATCTAAGAGTCTCTTAAATGCCCCCACAACCTCTGCCGGCAGTGCGTCCCACACACCCACCGCTCTCTGTGTGAAATATCTTACCTCTGACATCACCCTTATACCTTACTCCAATCACCTTAAAATTATGCCCCCTCGTGTTAGCTATTTTTGCCCTTGGAAAAACTCTCTGACTGTCCACTCGATCTATGCCTCTTATCATCTTGTACACCTCTAAAATGTCACCTCTCATCCTCCTTCTCTCCAAAGAGAAAAGCCCCAGCTCAGTCAACCTATCCTTGTGAGACATGCTCTCCAACCCAGGCAGCATCCTGGTAAATCTTCTCTGCAATCTCCCTAAAGCTTCCACACCCTTCCTGTAATGAGGCGGCCAGAAATGAACACAATACTCCAAGTGTGGTCTGACCAGAGTTCCAGAGAGCTGCAACATCACCTCGCGGCTCTTGAACTCAATACCCCAACCAATGAAGGCCAACACACCATACGCCTTCTTAACAACCCTATCAACCTGTGCAGCAACCTTGAGGGATCTATGGACATGGACCCCAAGATCCCTCTGTTCCTCCACACTGCTAAGAGTCCTGCTATTAACCTTGTATTCTGCCTTCAAATTCAATCTTCTAAAGTGTATCACTTCACACTTTTCCAGGTTGAACTCCATCTGTCACTTCTCAGCCCAGCTCTGCATCCAAGCAATGTCCTGTTGTAACCTACAGCAACATTCCGCACTATCCACTACACCACCAGAATTCATGTCATCTACAAACTTACTAACTCACCCTTCCACATCCTCATCCAAGTCATTTATAAAAATCACAAAGAGCAGGGGTCCCAAAACAGATCCCTGCGGAACACCAATGGTCACTGACCTCCAGGCAGAATACGCTCCATCTACAACCATCCTCTGTCTTCTATGGGCGAGCCAATTCTGAATCCACACAACCAAGTTCCCCTGGATCCCATGGTTCCTGACTTTCTGAATGAGCCTTCCATGAGGAACCTTATCAAACGCCTTACTAAAATCCATGTACACCACATCCACTGCTCTACCTTCATCATAGCACTTTGTCACATCTTCAAAGAATTCAATCAGGCTCGTGAGGCACAATCTGCCCCTCACAAAGCCATGCTGACTCTCCCTAATCAGCCTATGCTTCTCCAAATGCTCATAAATCCCATTTCTAAGCATCTTCTCCAGTAATTTGCCCACCACTGAAGTAAGACTAACTGGTCTGTAATTCCCAGTGTTATCCCTACTCCCTTTCTTAAACAAAGGAACAACATTTGCCACCCTCCAATCATCTGGCACTACTCATGTGGCCAGTGAGGACACAAAGATCATTGCCAAAGGCACAACACTCTCTTCCCGTAATAACCTTGGATATATCCTGTCTGGCACCAGTGACTTATCTATCCTAATGGTATTGGTATTGGTATTGGTTTATTATTGTCACTTGTACCGAGGTACAGTGAAAAGCTTGTCTTACAAACCGACCGTACAGGTCAATTCATTACACAGCGCAGTTACATTGAGTTAGTACAGAATGCATTGATGTAGTACAGGTAAAAACAGTAACAGTACAGAGTAAAGTGTCACAGCTACAGTCAAACCTTTGGTAATGTTTCAAAAGTTCCAGCACATCCTCTTTTCTCACATCGACATGCCCTAGCATATCAGCCTGTTGTATGGCATCCTCACAAACGTCAAGGTCTCTCTCACTGGTGAATACTGAAGCAAAGTATTCATGAAGGACCTCCCCTACCTCTTCCGACTCCAGGCACATGTTTCGTCTTTTATCCCTGATCGGTCCTACCCTCACTCTCATCACCCTCCTATTCTTCACATACATGTAGAATGCCTTGGGGTTTTCCTTAATCCAACTTGCCAAGGCCTTCTCATGCCCCCTTCTACTCTCCTAAGTCCATTCCTAAGCTCCCTCCTGGCTACCTTGTAATTCTCCAGAGCCCGGACTGATCCTTGCTTTCTAAACCTTTGGTAAGCTTCTTTCTTCCTCTTGACAAGATATGCTACATCTCTTGTCAACCATGGTTCCTTCACTCTCCCATCCTTACCCTGCCTCAATGGGACAAACCTATCCAGAGCCCCATGCAAGTGCTCCCTAAACAACCTCCACATTTCCATTGTGCACTTCCCCAAGAACATCTGTTCCCAATTTACTTTCCCAAGTTCCTTCCTAATAGCGTCATAATTCCCCCTCCCCCAGTTAAATACTTTCCCATATCGTCTGCTGAATTTAACGACTTCAGGTAACCAGACTTTAGAGTTTATATCAGAACTAGACCAATCCTACCGAATGGAATGAAACATTAGCTCTGCTCCTCTTTCCACAAATGCCTGATCGACTGGTATTTCCCACATTTTGTGCTCTTATTTCAAATTTCCACCATCAGCAATACTTGCTTTTCTCCAGTCTTGCACTGGCGTCTTTCATAAACCTCCACCAATGCCCTTTTTCTTTATCCTGTATTTTTCCCTCTCTTTCCCAACCTAAAATGTTCACTTGGTTTCTCTCTGCACTATATATATCATCCCTTTCCACAGCTGTGAATTGTTTCTTTAATTAATATTACCTTCCAATTCCGTATTATTTCACTCTTTATCTTGTCTGAAAACCTTGTACCTCGGGACATTAAGCTGCCAGTCCTGCTGCTCTTGAAGCCACGTTCCAGCAAGAGCTAAAGTATACTTGCATAGGATTATCCGTACCTTTGAGGTACTGTTTCTAAACCTCTTTCCCAGCCCTTTAAAATCAGCCTGCAGGACCTCATCCTTTTTTCTACCTCTGCCATTGGTATCAACATAAACCACAATGTCCTGGCTCACTTCCAGCCCTGCAGAATATTCTGCACCTTCTCAGTGATATCTCCTTCTATCCTGGCACCAGAGTGACAAATACTTGGGGCTCACGTTGATGATTGTGGAAAAGGCTGGTGTTCCCCACTAATTATGGAAACCACTATAACCTCTGCATTCACCCCCTGACCAACACCCATCTCCTCCACCATCCCCTTATGCTGTGCTTTGTCCCATGGCGTCATGTTCTGGACTACGTTGTGTTATAGAACAGAACAGTACAGCACAAGAACAGGCCCCATGGCCCATAGTGTCTTTGCTAAACATGGTCAAATTCAACTAAACCTCTTCTGCCTGCACATGATCCATACCCCTCCATTCCCTGCATATTCATGTGTCTATCTAAAAGCCTCTTAAACACCACTATCCACCATCTGCTTCCAGCACTACCCCTGGCAGCCTGTTCCAGGCATCTACCACTCTCAGAATCAGATTTATTATCTCTGACATATGAGGTGAAGTTTGTTGTTTTGCGGCAGTAGTACAGTGCAAAGACATAAAAATCTATAAATTATGAAAATAAATCATGCAAAAATGGAATAATAAGGTAGTCTTCATAGGTTCTTGGATCATTCAGAAATCTGATGGCGGAGGGGAAGAAGCTGTTCCTGAATCATTGAGTTTGGCTCTTCAGGCTCCTGTACCTCCTCCCCAAAGGTAGGAGCAAGAAAAGGGCAGGTCCCAGATGGTGAGGGTCCTAAGCGATGGATGCCACCTTCTTGAGGCACTGTATTTTGAAGATGTCCTCCTTGGTGGGGAAGGTTGTGCCTGTGATAGAGCTGACTGAGTCTCCAACCCTCTGCAGCCTCTTGTGATCCTGTGCATTGGAGGTTCCATACCAGGCTGTGATGCAACCAATAAGAATGCCCTCCACCATGCATCTATAGAAATCTGCAAGAGTCTTTGGTGACAGACCAAATCTCCTCAGACTCTGAACAAAGTAGAACCACTGGCATGCTTTCTTCATGATTGCATCAATGTGTTGGGCCCAGAACTGTTCCTCTGAGATGTTGACGCCCGGGAACTTGTAGCTGCTCACCCTTTCCACCACTGACCCCTCAATGAGGACTGGTGTGTGTTCTCCTGACTTCCCCTTCCTGAAGTCCACAATCAGTTCCTCGGTCTTGCTGATGTTGAGTGAGAGATTGTTTTTGCAACACCACTCAACCAGCCAATCTATCTCACTCCTGTCAACTTCTTCTTCGCCATCTGAGATTCTACTAATAATAGTGGTGGATTTATAGATGGTGTTTGAGCTGTGCTCAGCCACACAGTCGTGAGTGTAGAGACAGTAGAGCAATGGGCGAAGCACGCATCCTTCAGGTGCGCCTGTGTCGATAGTCAGTGAGGATTACCTCTGAATTATCTTTGTTGAACTTCACCATCCTTATTTTTTAAGCTTTGCTTCCCAATTTAAGCAAAGTTTGTTAGTTATTAAATAATTCTTATTTTCCTTTTAACTTAGCCCTGTTCTTCTTTTAAATCCCAAGTAGATCTGCTCCACCAAGTTCTCTTGCTCAATGAAGTCCTATTTGTTACATTCAGTAGGAGTTGCAATCTGTTGATGTGAAGGGGCTTTAATGTGATCGCAGGGGGTAGCTGTTCCATCTACTGATATGCAGCAAATACGACATCTGTTGTGCCCTACGGCACTAACCAGGTTCCTTTCTCCAGAGATGCTTGCTGACCTTTGAACATTTGCTATGTACCACCTGGTCATCTGACACCTTCAGCTAAGATGATGGCCTCTCAAGGACTTGCAAGACTGCCCTGGATGCAATACGTGTGCTGCTTGCCTCAAAATAAAGCAATGTAACAACATGGTGTGCTTTCCCATTACTGGTCATTACGTTTTCCATCATCACCCCTACCCGACTTTACAGATAATGTACTAGTATGCCATTTGCTAACTTAAACAGGGCAGAATATATGTTCTACTGTATATCATGAGAGGCATAATTCTCTCTGCAGTGATTTAGTCTTCACATACAAACACAAGACCAAAAGAAATTAAAGTAAGGGGAGGCCATTCAGCCCATCATGCTTGCTCTGCCATTCAACAAGTTCATGACCAACCTTTTACCTCACTGCCATTTCCCCTGACTCTCTTGATATTTAAAAATCTATTAATCTGTCTTAAATAGACTCAGTAACAGAGCCTCCTCAGCCTTCCTGGGAAGAGAATTTCAAAGATTCAGCATCCTCGGGTGGAGAATTCTCTCTTTATCTCTGTCCTGAATGGCCAACCCCTTGTTTGGTGTTGCCTTGTTTCATGCTTCACTTTGACAGAAGTGAGTGACCTCCTGTGTTCTGCTTAAATTCAATGTTGATACTCATGCGAAGATAATGAACACAACATCCCAGACAGGGATAACATTAACTTTGCATCTATCCTATCAAGTCCTTTAAGAATTTTGTATGTTTCAATGACATAATCTCTCATTCTTCTAAACCCAAGAGAGTACAGGCTGGTCTGCTTAATGTCTCAGTTTAGAACCTTTCTTCAATTTGCTGGTCTCCCAGGGGCAAAGCTCGTTCCTTTCTTGGAAAATCAAGTTTGTCTCTTTTCAGTGCACGTTCCTGCCTCCCACAGAGCAGACAGGATTTCTGGGGAGCGGGGGGAGCCCCAAGCCTGTCATAGTGCTGCTACTTAGCACATTTACTAATTTGTCTGCAGATTTGAGCAATTTATTCAAAATATTACAACAAAAGCACAGCACTGCAAATGTTGAACACTTGATATCAAGAAAAAGGCTGGATAATAGATGAAAGGTCATCAACCTGAAATATTAATGCTGCTTTCCTCTCCACAGACGCTGCAGGACCTGCTGAGCATTTCTAGCAATTGTAGGTTTTATTTCAGCCAAAACATTGTAATTCTTAAATATGATGTTGTAATCTATCTTATTTCCATGTCTTTCTATGTCTGTTGCTCGTTTCCATTCAATTACCAAAGGGTGTAAAGAAAAATTAACAGTATTTTAAAATGCTTGATATTTTGCATAATACAGTATTAATAAAGATATGACCAGCATACAATATAATGTTAAGGAGGAAAAAAAAGCCTCAAAGCAACTATCAAAATAGATCAGTAAATCTTTCAGTAGATCTGTATCTTTCAAATAGACGTAGTCAGGCTTAGAGGAGATTAATGTCAATGTTTACTGATCTAGACAGAGTTGCAGATGGTGATCTATGAAGAGTGATTTGTTGTGTTGCCTTCTTGTTTCACTTTGTAGAAAACACACTGCTAGAAGCAGTCAGTGCAGGGTCATCTGGTGAGTTCTGCTTAGATTAAATTTTAATGTTTATGCAAAGAAAATGAACTAATTTCTTCAATGCTCATTTTTAATTTCCTCACTGTAAATATTAGTCAATTAATGCTTCACTTTTTCAGCCTCCATTGAATCTGCTGCTTGTTTGCAGAGACATAAAGCAAGCAGCTAATAAATTAACTTCCATAGATACTCACGTCCTTCAAGGAAGGCAAACTGCTGTCTTCACCACATCTGGATCCATGGCAATGTGATTAACCCTTAAATGCCCTTTAAAATAAGCAGTTAACCACTCAGTTGTTTCATGACTACTTTGAAACAAAATGAGGATAAAACCAGATGGATCACAACTGGAGTTTTTAAGGCCACAGCTGGAGTGCTTTGTGCGGTTCTTGTTGCCATATTATAGAAAGGATGTGACTGCACTGGAGAGGGTGCAGAGGAGATTAACCAGGATGTTGCCTGGATTTTGGTTATAAGAAGAGACTGGATACACTGGGTTTCAGCGCCAGCGACCCGGGTTCGATTCCAGCCACTGTCTGTAAGGAGTTTGTACGTTCTCCCCATGTCTGCGTGGGTTTCCTCCGGGTGCTCCGGTTTCCTCCCACATTCCAAAGACGGACGGGTTAGGAAGTTGTGGGCATGCTACGTTGGCGCCGGAAGCGTGGCGACACTTGCGGGCTGCCCCAGCACACTACGCAAAAAACTGTGTGTTTTGATATACATGTGACTAATAAAGATGTCTTATCTTATCTGTGATGGGATGCTCTCTGCCTGCCTGGATGAGTGCAGCTCCAACTCTCAAGAAGCTCAACACCATCCAGTACAAAGCCACATGGTTGATTGGCACCCCATCCAACATCCTCCAGTGCACAGTAGCTGCAGTGTGTACCATCTAGAAAGTGCACTGCAGTTTCTCATCCAGGCTGTGCTAACAGTACCTCCAAAGAGGTGACCACCACCACCAAGAAGGACCAAGGGTACCAGGTGCATGGGAACCCCACCATCTACAGGATACATGTCACACTAGAAGTGTACATCGCCCTTCCTTCACACCACCTGCATTTTGGCCTAGGCTTAAATGAAATTTTAAAAAATAAGAACAAGGAAACCAAAGACATCTGAAACAGTTCTAAAACAAAAAATCATTAGCATTTTACAGCTTGATACTATTTTGTTTTTGCACAATCATGCTTCAGATATTATGTGTCTATGTAGTATATTTGATAGCTGTGTCAGATTGCTTGAACTTGGTTAGAAAGGAAGTAGATATGCATCATGCTCTGAAACAGGCTCGTTAATGGTTTAGTCAATCATAATAATAAAGATTGGCAGGTGCCTGAGGTGGACGGATAAATGAAGTATATTTATAATCTCTATGTGTTAAGAGCTGCAGAAAATAATATATATTTAGTTACTTCAACCTCAAAGGATTCCTCATCCACTGAGCCTATTATGGTTTGAAGAAAGCACAAATGCCATTTCCTTCTAACTCCAAGAACAGAATCTGCGTAGAAAAGGCACTTGATGCTTGATTACTGCTCCTTTTCTTATGCATCTTCTCTTAAATTCTTTGCAGTGATATTGTCTGCAAATAGGTCAGAGTACAATATCTATCACCTTGCCTCCGGTGCTCCATTACAGTCTAAGTAACTGGAGCACTTTAAAGGCAATGCCTCCACGTTATCTGAAAGAAATTCACAGAAGCAGAATCAATACAACCATGGCCAAGAATCTTGTCCCAATTGTGGCTCCAATGGTTTGATGATACTGCCTTTGGGAATTAGAACCAATGAAGGAATAGTATCCTTGGCAGCCTTGAAGAATGAGATGTATTATGCCATTATCATGCACCAACTCTATGAAGCAAGGCAAACATAGCCAGCTGAAGCAGTTTTATCTATTTACTTGCATAAGGATAGTTCACTTAAATTGAAAGAATTAATGACAAGCAAAAATAAATCTAGTGCATGAGTATTCCACAAGCCCAACCAAAGCAATTCTCCAAAGACACCCTATAAATATCACTGGACATTTAATCCATCGTTGTTGGTATTACAGTATTTCCCATTATGCTATCATTCTTCATGATGTACATAACTTGTAAATTATAAGTGTTTTGTTCATTCACTTTGAGACAGCTACACCTATGTATCTGAATACTAAAAGCCATCTATTAAATTTCAGCCGTTGACATAAAAAAAGCTCTAAAGAAAAATTAGATCAAACTGGAACTAAATGTTGGGCATCTCAAAAGCTCACTCTTCTCAACCAGTTCATTGTCATTCTGTCCTTAAGATCCCATTTTCTGATTAACTCCAATTAATTCCATTGGTTTTCTTGTGGAAACTGAAATATCCAAACTAATTTGAACTTCACAAATTTTAGGAGATTTGTCATTAAAACTGCAAAGAAACATGTCAAGACCAGCACCAACTTTGATATAGCCTTCACTTCCTCGTTGAATTTGTTGCATGCATTCAGTTTTGTTGGAGGCTTTGTTTGCTCTCTTTGCAAATGTACAGGTTGGTAGGTTAATTGGTCACTGTAGGGTGGGTGGTAGAATCACAGGGCAGGGGCAGGGGGGATGGGTGGGAGGAGGAGTTGTTGGGAATATGGTGAGAATAAAATGGGATTGGAGTAAGTGGGTGCTTGATGGTCAATGCAGTGGGTTGAAGGGCCTGTTTCTGTGCTGTACGAATCGGACTCCTACTGAATGCCCTGTTAAATAATACTATCCATCTCTGAAATCTTTTCAAATTTAACTTGATTTTGGAAAACAGGGTGGAGTACATCTTTGATTTGCTCCATTATGCAACTGAAGTTAGTGACACCTTTGAGGGTGTTCCTGAAAGGATCACCCTACTACAGTTCCAGACGATGCAAGAGCCTGTGAAACTTCTAACTATTGCACTTCTACTACATGATGTTTTTGCCCGTGAAGATATCTTTGTCAGCTGTACCAAGGTAGATTTGGTAATATTATTAAAATAGATGCAGGGTGCATTTCCTGTCCGTCATACCAGTTCCTTGGTCTATCACACCGTGCCCTACACAATCTGTATTACACTTCTTTAAAAAAAAAGTCACCAGTTATTCAAATATTCAGGGAATCATCAAAGTCATACAAGAATGATGCTAACAAGCCTCTTAATTAGTGCTACCAATTACACTAAAAAAGGCAACCAAAGACAAAAATATACAGACTAAACAGCAAGTAAGCTCAACAAATTCTCTCATTGTTTATTTAAAAGCAATTAGTTGCCTTCCATTTAAAATTACATTTTCACATCAGCTAGGGAATAATACATCATGAAGTGTTGCATTAATTATGTGTTCCTTTTGTAGAGCTGTTTAATAATAGCATAACATGGAGAGAGAGAGCGTGGTAGAGCCGTGGATGGGAAGGGTCGGGGGGGTTCAACTAGGCTGCTGTGTCCAAACTCAAAACCATTGATGGGGTTAGATTATTCAAGAGTTCAGTAAAGGAGAGAGATCAGAATGATTAAAATGAAGATCTAATAGATCACAAGATACAAGATCACACCAGAAGATCAGAGGACTCAGATGGAGATCAGAGCCATAGCTGGGGACAGAAGGAAAGAGAGAACAATTGGCGGGGTCATGGATAGTGCGGAATGTCGCCAAAGGACACAACAAGATACAGATCAGTTGGAAATATGGGCAGAGAAATGGCATATAGAGTTTAATCCAGACTTTGGGAGCACAAATGTGACAGAAAAGTATGTAGTAAAAGGCAGGACCCTGAGGAGCATTGATGTGCAAAAGGATCTTGGGATACAAGTCCACAGCTCCCTGAAAGTAGCAAACAAGTGGTAAATAAGGTGCCCGGCATCCTTGCCTTCATAGATCAGGGACTGAGTATAAAATTTAGCAAGTCATCTTGCAGTTGTATAAAACTTTGGTTACGTCACATTTGATGTACTGTGTGCAGTTCTGGTCACTGCATTACAGGAAGGATATTGAGGCTTTAGACTGTGCGCAGAACAGGTTCACAAGGAATTTTCTTGGATTAGAGAGTATTAGCTATGAGAGGTTGAACAAACTTGGATTGTTTTCTCTGGAGCATTGGAAGCTGAGGGGTGACATAGAGATATATAAAATTATGAGAGGCATAGATAGGATAGACAGTCAGAGCCTTTTTCCCAGGGTGGAAATGTGAAATACTAGAGGACGTAGGTATATGGTGAGAAGGGGAATGTTTAAAGGAGATTTACAAGGCAAGTTATCTTACACAGAGAATGGTAGGTGCCTGGAACGCACTGCCGGGGCAGGTGGTGGGTGCAGATACAATAGCAATGTTTAAGAGGCAGTTAGACAGGTACATGAACAACTAGGGAAAGGAGGGATATAGACCATGTGCAAGCAGATGGGATTAGTCGGCACAGACATTGTGGGCCAAACAGCCTGTCCCGTTCGATGTTCTTTGTTCTACTAGAAAGATCAGGAAGTGGGGTTGTGGGAGGGGTGGAGGGGAGGAGGAGTTGGTGTGAAACTGTGGCTCAAGGCTGCTGATCTCCAATAGTGGGGAGAGATACATCAACTGAGGACCAGACAGTATCCCAAAGTGGGGTGGGAGTTCATGGCTGAAGGAGGAGTTGAGACGGGATCCGACAGGGAGGTAGGAGGAATGGAAGCAGGCAAGCTGGGTTCAGCAGTCCTCACCTCCCTTAAGCTCTCACGTTTCCCGATTCCTGTGGACCCTGAGCTGACAGCATAAATTTGAAATGGAGATCAAATTTGTGGCATGCAGCCTCTCTAAAGTAATGAATTAACCAATGTGGTCCAGGGAGTAGGTTGGTTGTCCATCTGTTAAAACCAGAAGTGACCTGCTATAAGGCAGGTGAAAATGGAGCTTGAAGTTTATAACATATTAAATCTGCCCGTTTCTGTGTATTAAAATTCCCTTCAATGATCCATGGACCAAAGATTTAAAACTCAGTCCTGTCATTTGTCAAGAGCAGCAAATTCTCACCACTAAACGAATGAATTGGGAACTGTCCATCACAGGAGTACCAGTGAAATAATATCCATAGATGCCACTGTTTATAACAGCTGGCCCTCCAGGACCACAGCAAGTCAGAGGCCTCAAACATTTGTTATCCTGTTCCGGACCAACCACATAATGCATCACTCACAAGGCAGTTAAATACTTACAAAGTATGCCTTGGATTACAACCCAGAATACAGATAAGGCATCTGCTTCATCAATAATCCTCTGCCATGTATACAGTTAAGAGCCAGGGCCACCTCTGCCAATGATTCTCCATCCATAAAGGTCAGTGCAGTACTAGAATAGCTAGCAGCACAAACCTCTCTGTGAATATGAATAAAACCACCACGAAGCCCAAACATAAAGTATACAATTCTGCAGGAAAATGTTCAGAAGAATACGGGAGATTTGAGTGTCAGCAAGGTAGATTTACAAATGAGTCACTGTGAACGCTCAAGTCTAAACCCACTAATTGTGAGCAATTCACTCATGGAGAATCTCCCCTCCCCTCCCTTCCACACACTAATAAATATTTTGCAAGTGAATTCAAGTTGCAGGTGCAGCGGGAATTTCTGGTATAAATAATGTGCTAAATTGTGCTCATTTTAAATTATTCCTTCTAGGTTTTTACTCTAACTCATTTGCGTATTGCCAAAACATTAAACATTCCACTACCTAACACAGTCAACCCTAACATTTCTGCTAACCTCAATTGCTGGTTGTATCCCGACTAATGCTCCTCTCACCTGGAGCAGGTATCCTGGCCGGAACCTGCACAGAGAAACCGGCTCCAAGCCAAGCAGCTCAGGGCCTCACTGATCACCAATTCCATTAAAATGCTTCGTCCATCAAGAAGATGTGCCCCAAGGCTGATCCCCCTGTCAAAGCTGTCAAAGGGCTTAACCATATCTTTATAATGTGCAAGAGCTACATAAAAAAATTAAATGTCCTGAGAAACAAAATTGAAAGAACAAAAAAAGCATTCAAATCCATTAAAAACGCAAGAAAACACTTAAGTCAATGAAATGCATTTAAATTATTTCAATTAATCATAGAAATGTGAATTATCTTTAACTTGCCTCTCGTCTAGCCGGCCATGTCCCTCTTTTGAAATTATTGGAGTGACTGAACATGTTCCAGAGTTAATCAGGTGCAGGTTCAGTGGAGAATTAAGTGCAGAGATCATGCAGAAGTTTGGGCTGTAATGCTGGATTCCGTGAGGAAGTAACACTGGATTACAATCAGGAAATTGCCAGAGAGCAGCCAGGCAGACACTCTGTCTCCCACATTTAGACAGGACTGTATAGCAGTCTTGAAATATCTGCACAACTGTGAAACTAAAAACTGGAGGAAATTGTGGAACAAAGTTTTCAAAAAAAGAAACTGCTTATTAATGTATTACTTAAGAGTGGTAACTTTACAGTAAACTCTGACTAATACAGCTGTGTGTGCAGCCAACTTCAAGAAGAAGAATTTTAAATCACATTGACATTTCACCAGCTGTGAGCGACACAATTTGAAATTGCTGAAAATGATTATAAAATAGCAAACTATGTTCTAGTTATGTTGGGTTGCAGTAACCAGATACTGGGTAAATTTTGAAACTATTATTTCAGAACCCATTCAACACATGCAACGTTGTACCCCAAAGAGGCAGCTTAACTTTAGAAACCTCTTCCAATATATGCATGGTGCATAATTCAACGATATTTTCGATGGTAACTCTTTCATGATCAATCAGTTCTGTACATCCAATACATTACAGAATACCAATACAGAAAATTGCAGGAATTTGCAATATTTGCACGAAAGATAATTTGCATTTATTTTTCTCTTGCACCTGTTATGCACACATAGGTGAAAGGAACTAATAAAAACAAAGCCAATAAGTGGGACTTCCAGATCATGTATCCTCTTAAAAGAATCAATGACAGAAACAACAGTTTGCAAATTCTTTGCAGTCGAGTTATTGTAAGCCAGTAGTGTGACTGTTGGGACATTTAGTTACAGGCACATTCACTACAATTAACTTTATCAACTTGCAGGGTGGTTTTAAATTATCAACAGTGTAGAGTACAGTCCTACCACGTTATTTATCTCTTGAAAGCCAATAGAGAATTCCCAGTTGCTTCACGTCAAGAACATAAAAATCCGTTTGCCTGAAGAAATCCTGTCAACTGGAAAATTTACAGGTTAGAGGACAACGAGAATGCTGATTCTCAAAGCTGTTTTTATAAAGAAAGATTGAGAACAATGAGCTAACCATCCATTGATGCAGGTACCAAAGGAAAGATTTTGTAGGAATGGGAAGAGAGATCTGGTATTCCATTTTTAATTAAATTGTGAAGGGTAGACCTCAAACTGAGACCCAGACACAAGAAATTCTGCAGATGCTGGAATCTGGAGCAATACAACAAAAAGTGCTGGAGGAACTCAGCAGGTCAGGCAGCATCCATGGAGGGAAATGAATAGTCGACATTTCAGCCGGAGACCATTCATCAGACCTAGAGCTTCTTCACTCAAATCAACACGTGGGAAGGGATGGATTAAGTTTGGAAAATCACAAACAAAGCTTCGAGAATCAATTAAGAAACTGATGGATACAAATGACAAGTCCCCTTAACTGAACAGAGACAGCTCTTCACATGGGATGACATCCTGCAACATGGTTAGTACGAGCAGAGGTGCAAATTGACTGACAATGTGTCTTTTCCTCCCAGTCCTTTAGAGCTTTGAAATTAATAGGAGGAAGCAAAACCTGCATTGGTAAAGTCTATTTTACAAGGCTTAAGGCCTACAGAATTTTCTCCAGACACAACGCTGAGTTTTGCTGGAACAAACTGTTTTCCAAGAATATCCTGCTGAGACAAACACAGTCTATCAACCCTGCAAACATGGCTCAAGTATTCACTGTTGCCCTACCAAGTTATGGTTACCACACATTAATCTTAATTTGACTGTTTTCTGCAACCTCTGATTTGCTTCATCTTGCAGTCCTAGCCGACTATAAAGCAAGATTCCTGCAATGAATGCTAATTATTCCTGGGTGTCTGTAAATTAAAACTTATGGTAATTATAAGGGAAGGAACAGAAGAAACTTGAATGTGTCTCCATCATTGGTGCATTTGCCCAGTTTTTAATCTATGCCTTATTAAAAGACCAACAGATAACGAGGAAGAGCAATAGAAGAGTGAATTGAGCCTCTCCTGTAAGTGAGTTTCATGCAAAGTAATTCTGGTTATCAATCTTGCAAACATCCTTCTTTTTATCCATGAGAGAACCAGATGGAAAAACAAATGGAAAGTATGTTTTCTTGGATGCTGCTTTTGGTATTGTGCTTGAGGGGGATATTGCAGATTTTTGGTGGAAGTGACAGAACTTCCAGTTGTAAATGCGGTTTCATAATGCAGTCGAAAACCCAAAATCTTTGACTCTTTCCGCTTGGCGGGGAAGGGAAGGAGGCAGACTGAAATATGCCTCTGCCTCCCTGCCATTTCTAGCAAAGCCTTCTGCTGAGTGGCTCAGGAAGACTTCAGAATCCAGAAGCTCACACAGTTCAACACCAGCAGGCAAGACTCAAACGGGCAAACCTCAGCATTCCTTTCAGGAGAGGAAGGGCAACCGATTACAAGGAACGGGAGTTTTCTTTGGGTTTCAATGACACAAAATGCTGCCCCCTCAGGGTCTCCTCCAGCATGACTGAACCCCTCCCCTCCCACAGGCCCAGCTTCCTGGGTCACACCGCACGGTGCCGGGCTAGACCTGCAGTCAGACACCAGCCTTGCTGGATAACCAAAAGGATCGGGTTTACTGCTATCCCATTTTATCTGATTTAACTGTCTCAAATTTAAGATGAATGCTGGAGCAGAGGGATCTGGGAGCGAACAACCCAAATATTAGGAGGGCGCAGAACAGGGTAAGAAGACCGTTGAGAAAACACCAGATCCTTCAAGTTATCAACAGAGGCAGTGAGCACAGGATGTTATGCTAAGCCTTGACAGTCCATCAGTTAGGCCTCAGATAGATCACTGTGTCGAGTTCTGAACAGGTGGTAGAGCAGCTGCCTTACAGCTGCAACAACCTGGTTCTGACCTCTGGTGCTGACAGTGTGGAGTTTGAATGTTCTCCCTGTGGCTGCATGAATTTCACCCCCCTCCCCCCCCCCCCCCCCCCCCCCCCCCCCCCCCGTGTTGCTGTTTCCTTCCACATCCCAAACACGTGTAGGTCGGTAGGTTAACTGCCACTGTAAATTGCCCCTAGTATGTATTTGGGCATTAGAATCTGGAGGGAGCTGATGGGAATGTGAAGAGAATAAAATGGGATTAGTACAGGATTAGTTTAACAGCGTGCTTGCTTGTTGGCATGGACTGTGGGCTGATTTTGTGCTGAATGACTGTATGATTACACTTTAGGAAGAATTTTTCAAGGCCTTATGGAGGATGCAGAAGAGGTCAACTAGTTTGCCACCAGGAATCAGGGAATTTAGTTGTTCACTGGGGAAATCGGGAATAGTTTTGATGGCAAATTAAATATTGATGTTTCCAATGGGGGAAGGTGAGGAACAAAGCACAAAGATTTAAGGTGATTGATAAAGCAACCAGAGATATTAAAAGGAAAATATAAATTAAGCATGACGTTGTTTGAGAATGACAACCTTCAGCCTGAAAGAGTAGTAGAACTATATTTAGTGCTAATTTTTAAAACTGAATTAGATAAATACTACATGGAGCACATTTATATATCAATGGTGAAGAGCAGGTCAGGGGGACTAAATGGAGCATTCTACCAAAATGCCAAAGGCAAGGTTTGCTGAAGCACCTCGTCTGTGCTCTATCATTCTCTCTCTCCTCATTATTGTGAGCCTCTTTTTAAATGGGATGAGGAGATATTTCTTCACTAAGGGTGCTGCATCACTGGAATTCTTTACTGCGGAGAACTATTGAGACTGTCATCGAGTTTGTTCAACATTGAGATTGATAGATTACTGGAGATAGCTGGATATGGAGATAGTGCAGGAAAATGGTGCTGAACTAGAACGTCAGCCATGATCTTAATGAATGGCTGAGTAGATTCAAAAGGCCAAACGACCTATTCCTGCCATTTATATTCTTAAATTGTATGACTTTACTTGGCTGAAAATACCACAGGCCATTACCTTCACATTAAATAGTATATTTTTTTTCTTAAAATGTTAACCTCTTTGCACAACATCATCAAGAAACAGAATCTGGACCATTTGGTTCACAATTTCATTTTATTGATATTTCTGAACTTGTCCATTTTCTACACGTTAAGAGCCAATGAGAAATCTCAGTAGTTAAGAAGATGGGTGTGGGCTCCACGTGAAGGTCTGGTTCCACAGAAAACACTTTGCTGATCAAGGACTCACTGAACGTCTGTGAAAATGTCTAAGGCCAACAAATTAAACCATTGATATGACACAGAAGTGTGAAAAATGGTTCATTCAGAGAACAGCATACTGATTACAAAAACTGAGACACAAAATGTTGTGCAGATGCTGGAATCTGGAGCAATACACAAAAAGTGCTGGAGGAACTCAGCAGGTCAGGCAGCATCCACGGAGAGAAACAAACAGTCGATGTTTCAGGCTGAGACCCTTCACTGGGACTGGAAAGGATTACAAAAATTGTACAGTTTCACATCTAAATCCCTTCTTGCTGTTACTAATAATCACCCCTTAACTGAGTACAAAAGATTTGAGCTTGGAAATTCAATTGCATATTCCTTCATAAACTGAAAATCAATTTTTTTTTGCCAGAAAGACAACAATGACCATTTCTGAATCACTTTGCTTCACTTGGAGTCTTCAACTGGGAAATTCCTGCCATCAAGTACCCTGCGATCACAGAGAGATCTCCATGTCAGGGACATTGGAGCTTGAGAGGGAACACACTCCATGTCATAGTCATGGTGCCTGGTGTTGGGATATCTGGACGAGATGTCCTTCTCACCAAAGTGCCAGAGTGATGACATGACTATGCTGTGGGATGACTGGATTGCTGTTGCACTTTGTTGACACAGCTCTTTGCCTCTTCCCACCCCACAATTCCACAGCACAATGCCAGATCCTGAATGATCAGAACACTGTTGAGCTCAGGTCCTTGATGCCAGGCACACTGTGGGACTGCAACCCTCGAAGGCTGGAGGGACTGGCATACTGTGGGACTTGGACCCTGGATCCCCGGCGCACTGTGGGACTCAGACCCTCGATCCCCGGCACTCGATCCTTGGTCCCCTGAATCACTATACTAATGTCACACTCAGCCTCTCAATTCCCAACATACTATCTGTCTCAGTCTCTCAGGCCCCAGCACATGATGGCCCTCAGTCCCTTGAACTTCAACACACCACGACCTTCAGTCTTTCCACTCCCAGTACACTCAGCCCCTCCACAACATTTGTTGTGTGATTTCATTTCATGAGAATCTTCAATGACCAAATATTGCTGAAGTTGTCTGCAAATGATACAGAAACATTGTCAGCAGACAATGATGTTTCACGGTGATCAGAATATTGAACGGTTCCCTTATAGGATGAGATGGACTCTTGACCTCACAATCTATCTTGTTTGACCTTGCACCTTATTGTCTCCCTGCAATGTGCTTCCCTGTAGTTGTGACACTTTACTCTGTATTCTGTTATTGTTTTCACTCCGTGCTACTTCAATGCACTCTGTACTACCTCAATTCACTGTGTAATGAATTGATCTGTACGGACAGTATGCAGGACAAGTTTTTCACTGTTTCTCGGTACAAGTGACAATAATAAACCATTACCAATGTTAATGATCATTTCGGTATCCAGCCAGGTCTGGTTGTGCTGTTTTAGTTGACTACTAGGATTTGGCTGCCATGCAATTCAGGTAAGCATAAAGTATTCCAATTAGGCAGGCAAATTAAAAATGTGGCGCACTTGATGAAATGGTCTTGCATTTGAGGTAAAAGACGAAGGAATGTGAGGGCTTTGATGGGCAGGCCATTAAAATCATTACAAGTATCAGGAATCCTGCCTCCAACCTGCTCAATGGACACAATGAAAGTCAGGCTCCTGAACACTAGGAGACTGCTCCCAAAACATGGTTTGGTTCTGCCCAAAACACCCCAGCTCCAGACTTTATTACATCCATGCACAAGAGCTGAAAATCAGTCGCAATGGGGCTGTAACTGGTCTTGGCAACAAGGTGGCATTTGACGAACTCTGGCACCAAAAGCTCTCGCAAAACTAAGGTACCTGACACAAAGGAAGATGATGGTTGCTGCCTGAGAGCGTTGTAGCTTAGGATAGAGTCCATGATCCAATCACACTCAGTGGGATCATTAATGACCTTCCCTGCATCACAAGATCATGTGCACAGCAATCACCAAAATATAGCAGCATTCAACTCAATTCACAGTTCCTAATTATGATGCAATACTATCTGCTCTTCACTTGCACCAAACGACATGCTAACTTGTCAGGAAACAGCTGTCTCACACAAGCACCATTACAAAAGGCCCAACCACTTCTCCCAGTCTTTCAAATGCATCATCATCAGGTCCTCACCATGAATCTCCAGTCAAGGATGGTGGGTTCACCCAGGCTAGTAATATCAGTATAGTGGCTGTAGTGGCTGGGTTTTTTTTAAAGACTGGATCAACACCCGACCTCTTCAAAGACCATTCACCATTGCAAGGTAATGTGTAGTAATTTCAGGCAGGAACTATGCCAGTAATGAAACCTTGAAACTACTCATCAATATCACTGAATTACCAGTCGTGAATAATGCTTTGCCCTGACACCTAGTCTAAATCAATGGAAAGAGTTTGTCATCGGCAGATTTAACTAAAATAAAATACCTTTAATTACCTGTGCATTTCTTGACCTTGCTATTTCGCTTCCCATGCCAGCTTAATTTACAATTGAAGTTTTCCTCCCAGAACTCAGCAAACCAGACATTTCTCCTGTTGTTCTCCAAAGTACGGCTTCTGAAGTATCTGTCAAAGCCTGGGGAAGCAAACAAAAAAAGTCAGCCTTATTTTCTGATGACATCTGGCCCAGACTCTATGCCAGCTCTAAGAGTAATTCCATCAATCCCATTCCCCCACCCATTTCCCTGCAATCTATTCACTGATACATCTACTAACTCCCTGAGACTTTCATCATCCACCCACAATAAGTATAATTTTACAATAGCCAACTCACGTACCAACAAATGAGTATTTGGGAAGAGAGACGAAATCGGAGAACTTGGCGGTGGTGGGGGAGGGAAACCCACACAGTCACAAGGAGAACACGCAAATTCGCACTGAAGTGCCCAAGGTCAGACATGATCCCGAGTCATTGGATCTGAGACAGAGCTGCACTAATAGCAGAGTCACAGTACTGCCTCCATATCAATTACTGAGCAATGCACAGAACTTTGCAAACTATCAGGAACACACTAGGTTAATAGATAAAACAAGAGTGAGATCTACACCTTTCATTTCTTTCTGGGTCCTTAAACTTATTTTCAAAAAAACCTTAAAATTTAAGCAGCAAGCATTGTAGCCAAGTAGTGTGGAAAAACTTATCACCGCTGTCTTGAGCTATGACAGCTTGCAGTGAAAATAAATTAATGTAGTCTGTAGCCAATTTCCCTCAACACTGACCTTTTCAACTCTGGGGGAAAAATTACCAAGTTTGGCACTTTCCCCTGAGTGCGATCACAAGTCAATGAGTTTCAGTCAGAACACAGGAAGACGTGGTTAAATCAGGGAGCAGAAGCTGAAGAAATCCTACCTTCAATTGAGGCTCTCTTGGGAAGGACTGTGACAGCCCCTTCAGCAACCTCTTCTTGCAGGTGGACGGGTGCAACCTTTGAACCCCAGCTGTCAGAAGCGACCCAGAGGAAGTGCTTTGTCTGATTGGATCTTTTGGCGGCCTCCAGTAAACGGCTGTGGAGAAAGGGATGGCGGGGGTGGTGGTGGGGAGAGCAGAAAGTAGATTGGGTGGGCGGGGTAGTTAAGTGCTGCACTGCAAAATTATAATAATCCTTTCAACTCATTCCCTCCTCCACTCCACCCCAGCACTGAAAGGCATAAATGCAATGTACTCAGCCAATCATCTTGACAGTCTAAAACATGGCAAAATGCAGCAAAGACACCTGTTTGAAGACTGCACTTGTATCTCACAAAGCAGCCATCTCTTCATATCAAAATCATCCCATCTATTGAGCTCACTTTGTCACTTTCTCCCAACTCGCCTGTTAGTTTCTGATCTATTGCATCTGCAGGTATCTGAAAACCAGCTCTATTTCCCAGAGGATTAAGCAGTCGGATGTGTAATTGCATTAGAATTCTCCTCGCTCCTCAGGAAAATATGAGGCGAATTACAAATCAATTTTTTCAACCCCTTTGCTCATTTCCAGTATTTCTGAACTCCAGCTAAAATCTTTAGTCTCATCAAAATTGATAACAAGACAGCTAAAGATTTCAGCTAGATTTGGACCAGCGGGGCAGAACTAAACACCATCAAGTTAAAAAAAAGAATGTGCACCTGATGTCATCTTCGTTTGCAAATATAATTATTCCACGAGCATTGGGGGTTTCCAGCAAGCGCTTGATAATTTTGTCAAATTCTCCTGGTCTTGGCTCCCGAGGGATTTTCAGTGACTGGGCAATGCAAACCCTACCTAAGGGGGAAAACAAAATTGCTTCGTATTAACCGAGCTGTCCAAAGCAGCTGCAATTGTTAGCATATTGATGGAGTGCATATTTGCTGATCCATCCTGGCCTTTATTGATTGGACCAATAAGTGCAACACTAAGTTGTCCTGATGTTACTGGGCAAATATCGGCATAACAAACGTTATATCATACACAATAAAGAGCAAAGGGTCCAATTATATTAGGATGGTTAAAATAAGCAATAAACACAAAACAATCAAGATCTACAAGTAACATTATGACTATTTAGGTACCAAATTTCAATTCATGATGTATATATTCTGGATGCCACAAGTGGAATTTATTGTTATTCATTTCTAGAATGAATCACATTGGATGCCACATTGGCAAGGCCGTTAGCAACTAACTTCTGCTGGATGTATGTCATGTAAAAAGATGACAGCGGCAACTAGCAGGCAGCACTGATTTGATCCCAGCACTGCCATTTTGTTACTCAGTGCTCCAGTTAACGTGCTCTGTTAATCCTGCAAAACTGAACATATTCTCAGCAGTTTATGAGCACCATTTAAAGAGATCATCAGCTATTTCGCTGCTGATTGCTTTCTATTAACTGTTGCCACAATTTCAGAAGTCTTTGATGATTTCTGGAGTTCTCTGAAGTTGCTAGTATCCACAAAGAGTAGTGTGGTGAACAATTTTACCCTAACCTAACAGCTTTTGCACAAACCAGACATGAATACACATGCAAGCGTTGCCCTTGGAGTACAACATGCCTGGGAGAATGAGCAGAGGACATGAAGAACCGCACTCGGGAGGAGGAAGGGAAGACTCTCAGCAGGAGGGCATGTCAACCCACAGCAGTCGGGTAGCAATTCTCCTCCCTAAATGTCACTAAGGAATTATGCACAAGCTACCTGTGCTGCATTAAGGACTGACATTTGCTTTGGCACCTCCTCATTAAATAGCGCAGGGTAGTTTTAAATGCTGCCAGATCTTGCCACACTGAGGTCTCTGCTGAGCTGTGTACCCTCTTTCTTTGAATAAAGGTTGTAGTCATGTTAATTTGCAAACAACAGAACTAGTGAGCAGCCCACATTAGGAAAGAACAGGTGCAGATTACAGGTGAATCCCACATGAAAAACATGATAATGCTGGAGGAACTCAGCAGGCCAGGCAGCATCCGTGGAGAAAAGCAGGTGGTCAACGTTTCAGGTCAGGAACCTTCTTCAGGACTGAAGGCAGGGCTTCGCCTTTCCCTATCTTCAGTCCAGAAGAAGGGTCTAGACCCGAAACATTGACTGCCTGCTTTTCTCCACAGATGCTGCCTGGCCTGCTGAGTTCCTCCATCATCATTGTGTTTTTCATCTAGATTCCTGCATCTGCAGTCCTTTGTTTCTCAGGTTAATCCCACATTTCACCCACTTCTCTCAGTAACAAGTGACTAAAGATCAGGAGCATTGAACTACAATGGAAGCAGAAGTTCTGAAGTAGAAATTTCAGAAAACAGAATGGGAACCAATAAATAAACAAATTTGTACACATTGTCCACTTCTTCTCAAGGGAGGGGGTCTTGAAAGCAGTAGAATGGATCAGAATACAACATCCAATGTGTTACAACTTCAATTAAGAACTGCATCCCGAATGCATCAGGGTTGCGTTTTCTCTTGTCCAGTTTCTGGCCTTTGCACATTTGCTTCATCTGCACAGAAAGAAGGCAGAAAGATCCCACATGGCCTCATGGGTACAGGGCAGGCACGGTAGTGTAGCGGTTAGCATAACGCTTTACAGCACCAGCGACCCGGGTTCAATTCCCCCCGCTGTCTGTAAGGAGTTTGTATGTTCTCCCCATGTCTGCGTGGGTTTCCTCCGGGTGCTCTGGTTTCCTTCCACATTCCAAAGAACTACAGGTTAGGAAGTTGTGGACATGCTATGTTGGCACCGGAAGCGTGGTGATACTTGCGGGCAGCTCCCCAGAACACTACGCAAAAAATGCATTTCACTGTGTGTTTCGATGTACATGTGACTAATAAAGATCTTATCTTATCTTAGTTGATGCAGCTCAAAATCAGTGCAAGCAGGTACATAATGATAATCCTGGGCTGTTTCACCCCCCACTGTCTTGCCTTTTTGTATAAGTGTGGCAAATATTGGCAATTCAGGAAAAAAGCAATAACTTGCACATATGTAGTATCTTTTACTAACTTAGGATCTCCCAAAAAGAACCTTAAAGCTGAGGAATTATACTTGAAATAAAGTCTCTGTTGCAAATGCACAAAACATACCAGTGGATTTGCACTCCTCTGAATCTCACCAGTGACATCGTGATAATGACATATGGTTTACTTAAGCGCTGGTTGCTGAATGAGTCTTGGCTGGGAAAGATCATCAAAAGGTTGGTAGCTTTTGAGAAAAACTTCAAAGTAGGAAAGAAAGGTAGACAGGATTCAGAGACTGAATTATCATGGGATCTGGGCATTGAAGCAAGGCCAACATTTATTTCTCGTCCCCAATTTCCCTCAAGGTGGTGGTAGTGAGCTGGCTTCTTGAACCACGGCAGTTCATGTGCTATTCCTGTAGTCAGCAGAGCATTGAGACCCAGTGACAATGAAAGGACAACAAGTTGTTTCCAAGTCGGGATGGTGTGTGCCCTGGAGAGGAACCTGCAAGTAGTGGTGTTTCTTTGTGTCTGCTGCCCTTAAATGCTCCAGGTGACGGCAGTTGCAGGTTTGGGAGATGCTATCAAAGAAGCCTCAGCAAGGTCCCACAGAGCATTTTGTAGGTGGTATACAAGGCTGCAAGGTTCCGTCTTGGAACATTGCAGTCTAATGGCATGAACATTGAACTCTCCCACTTTGTAACCCCCAGCCCCCTCCACACCCACTATGCCTCTTCTTTTCTTCCCTTTCCCAGCCTATTTCTCTTTTTTCTATCCCCCCCCCTTATTCCCCCTTACCTTTGACCCATCCCCCAGTGGATCTGCTCTCCCCTCCTCCTCCACACCTGCCTATCACCATCTCTAACCTACTTCTGCCTATCACCACCTTGCGCCCACCCGCGTTCCCTCCTTTGTCCACCTATCACTGCTCTGCTTTTCCCTGCTATATATTGGGCTTCCCCTTTTCCTATCTTCGGTCCTGAAGAAGGGTCCTGATCCAAAACATCGACTGCTTGCTTTTCTCCACGGATGCTGCCTGGCCTGCTGAGTTCCTCCAGTGTCATAGTGTTTTTCATCTAGATTCCAGCATCTGCAGTCCTTTGTTTCTCATGGCAGGTCTGCTGTAGGTCTTACCTTCTCCCCAGTGAGAGTTCTCACTTCCCTGATCTTTCAAACATTTATCTCCTTAGCCTCTTGATCGGACCCCCTCATCCCAGGTATTAGCTTAGCGAGTCCCCTTTGGACTGCTTTCTTAGGTAAGAGGACCAAAACTGTGTGCAGTACTGCAGGTGTGCTGTTTCGTCAACCATGCTGTACAATTGTTACAAAATCTCCCTTTTTCTAAACTCTAATTCCTTTGCAACAAAAGCCAATATGGCATTTGTTCTCTTAACTACTGGCTGCCCCTGCCTGCCAACTCTTTGTGACATGCACTAAACACCTAGATCCCTCCGTATTTCACTCATTTGCGTTCTCTTTCCAATCCCAAGTTTTCACCCACTCAGTCTATCTATATCCTTTTGCAGTGTCACAATATTCTCATTGCAACATGAGCTTCCACCTATTTTTGTGTCAAAGCACTGAAGCAAACTCTTGTGGTTACCTGGGATGTCCTTCCACACAATTACAGGTCTGGCTGTGCATCATTTCCTTCACACTACAGTGGAGTTTCAGCCTAATTGTATATATAAGTATATATATTCAATCTCTGGAGACACACAGCCTTCTGACCCAGGCAAGCGTGTGCCCAAGGCTGTTCTATATCTTTAATCAATCCAGTTAGTTATCAACTTAGAGCACTATTGTGGTTTGGGATTTATTGGAAACAATGAAGACAGTCCCAATAGGTCTGTGTGTCTTTTCCAGATTTCATTAGCACTTATTTCTTTACAACCTCCCTGGATCACTGACCAATTGGGTTCAAATATGAGAGAACCTTTTGCAAAATAGATTTATATACTGATTCTAAATTCATTTTGAAATCTCACTAATTCAATTTTCCTTGGCTCAATGTGATCCATGTTTTGGAGATAAAAGGGCAGTGCGCTAATAAAATCATTTCCCCAATCATTTCATTTGCAATCTACAGATTCAATTAATTAAACTTTGATTACAGGTATTGTGCTCACAAGCACAAAATTGCATTGGCATTGCAGTGACTGTGAGATGGTAGCACTGTTGCTAGAAGGGGTTTCATTCTCCATGACGAATTGCTTAACGAGTTTTATTGCAGCCAGGCTGCCAAAGTGAGCTTTCACTGTGCTGGGGTGGGAGGAGGAGCAGACATTCTATTTATCTTGTTCACACTAAATACGTTTCCCTCAACAATCTGGCCACAGATCCTCCCTGCTTCTCCACATTAAAGAACAGTTAGCAGTTTGTTCACTTGTCTGTTTAATTAGTACGTAGTACTAATAGGCCAAAGTAGAACTTCCTTGGGGACTCCAGCAATCTCCTGTTGTTACTTTGGTGAAAGGCCAGTGGAATCCACAGTGCAGCAGATTAAACTGTCGTTATCATTGATAACCAAGCTAACCAGTTAGCCGTGAAAGTATTCATTTACAGAATGGATCGAGCTGCTTTAGCAGTATTGTTTGGGCACCACAGACAAAATGCTTTCTACAAGAAGAACTAAAACTACAGGACCAGAAACTTGTTCAATTCTTTCAGAATCAGAATCAGGTTTATTATCACTGACATATGTCGTAAAATTTGTTGTTTTGAGGCAGCAGTACAGTGCAAGACATAAAGACATAAAAATTACTATAAGTTACAAAAATAAATAAATAGTGCAAAAGAGGAATAATCAGGTAGTGTTCATGGCCCGTTCAGAAATCTGATGGCGGAGGGGGATGAAGCTGTTCCTGAAACATTGAGTGTGGTCTTCAGGCTCCTGCACCTCCTCCCCAATGGTGGTAACGTAAAGAGGGCATGTCCCGGGTGGTGATGTCCTTAAGGATGGATGCTGCCTTCTTGAGGCACCTCTTCTTGAAAATGTCCTCGATGGCGGGGAGGGTTGTGCCTGTGAATGGAACTGGCCAAGTCAACAACCCTCTGCAGCTTCTTTTGATCCTGCACATTGGAGCCTCCATACCAGGCAGTGTTGCAACCAGTCAGAATGGTTTGCACCATACATCTGTAGACATTTGCAAGAGTCTTTGTTGACATACCAAATCCCCTCAAACTCCTAATGAAGCAGAGCCGCTGGCATGCCTCCCTCATGATTGCATCAGTGTTGGGCCCAGGATAGATCCTCTGTGATGTTGACGCCCAGGAACTTAAAGCTGCTCACCCTTTCCACCAGTGATCCTCAACGAAGACTAATGTGTGTTCTCCCGACTTCCCCTTCCTGAAGTCCACAATCAGTTCCTTGGTCTTGCTAATGTTGAGTTTCCCAGTTTTTGTCCAATCAAACCAAAACTTTAAGGATTTAAGCATCTCAATTGAGAGACTGCCCACTTCCCAAAACGTCATCTCCCTCTGTCTCTTTTCAGTGCTCCAAGAAATGGAACCCTTTCTCTGTCGCTGTTTCCTCACGATATGATTGTCCCAATAGATTTTAGGCTAATCTCTCAAGCTCTGACCTCCAGCGAACCTCCCACACTCCAGCTTCTGATGGCTGCAGTTTATTCAATACTCTTAAGTCTCTATCCTATATGCTCTATCAAGTCTCACTCGCACATCACCCCAATATTGCCTCTCAGATGGGATGCCTAAAGCCACTGTTTTAAAATCCTCATCCTATTGTTTTATCTGGGTTTACAATCTTATTATGATCTACTGCAATAAAACCTGTGTCTTTCCTTGAATTGAGTATCTCTCCCCATTTTGATCCATTTTTGGAGGCTGTGTTTTCTTCCATTCTGCTCTCCACCATTGTGCCGAAGAGCCTAACTCCTTAGAAGCTTTTGTAATCCCTCCTATCATCTCCAGTTTTTACTTGCAATCCATCATTTTTTACCCCTCTGAAATGCATTGTTTCCTTTCATCCTGCTAATGATTTTAGCCCTTAACATTGAAAAGGATCTTTGGGTACTATTCTACAAAGAAACAGCTTACACTTAACACCAGTGCGTGCAAGGGGGGTCCCTAAAATGAGAGGCAGGACTTCCAAATTAACAATATTTTTACACCACAGACAAATGCTTTCTACAGGAAGAACTAAAAATACAGTGTTGGAAGTTTGTTCAATTCCTTCCCAGTTTTTGTCTCAACAAGCAAAACCTTTCAGTGCTTTGGCACCTCAGTCCAGAGATTGCCTTCCTCCCATAACATCATCTCCCTTCGTCCCTTATCAACTCACCTAAGACTGAAACCCTTGCTGCCTTGCTATATTGATATTTGCTAATGTTGACATCTATATCTTAACTTTCACTGCTGGCCACATGCAGTGAACAGAATAAAATTTTAATGAAGTCTAGAAAAGACAGACTGCACCATTGCCCCGTACTCGCTGTATTGGTATTGGTATAAACACAAAATGCTCTTGTTCCCATGAAGCACCAATTCATACAAGAAGATCAGCTGCAAACCTGCTCCATTTAACCAGGGAGCAAGAACAGTGCAACACCACTGTGCGTCAAATCAGCCCTGGGACAAAATCCCACTCTTAACTTTCCAGGTAGTTTCCCTCTTCCTACAAGCTCCTGCTACATCTGCAGCACGCCCCACTACAGATAACACCTTTATCTATTTATGTACAGGAAGTGAACTCAGGATACAGTACAGTGCAGCAGTACGTACTTGGGGAGCAATGACAGGTTGAAAAGATGTAAAAATGCTTGAACCCCTTTAACAATGGCAAGAACTGACCATCAAAGACAGCAATATACATTTTGTACGTCTGACCACCTGTACATCAAAAGCAAATTCAAATGTTTCTTGAATCAATGTCTTTGACTTCCCGAATACTGATACAATAACACAGCAGGAGGATCGCATGCAGTGAAGAACTGAAAAGCACTAGTCTGCCAGCAGTGAAGGTCAAACTCCTTGAATCAGATCACACTTGCCAAGTGCAATAATGCAAAAGCAGATGGGCACAGCATCTAATATTCACTGTGCTGCCACTCACACACTCGGTTAATAAAACTAATACCTTTCTGAAGGTAAAACAAATTACAAAAGGGAGTTCATGGGGCATCTCCTCCCACGGCCTCCACTGCAATCCATGAAGATGCTATTCAATCGAGATGGATCTAAAACCAGAATGGTGGCTAACTGGAAACTCAGGTTCAGTTGGAAGCCCTGCTTCCCTCTTTGAGCATCTCCATGCAAAGCACTGGTACAAGGTGGATGTTATTTCTTTGTAGAGTTGTTTGCAAAGATTATTTTCAATATCGGCAGAATGAAATTCAACGGACTCTTGTTACAATAAGATGAACTCTTGAGCTCACAATCTACCTCGTTATGATCTTGCACCTTATTGTCTACCTGCACTGCATTTTCTCTGTAGCTGTGACACTTTACTCTGTATTCTGTATTGTTTTACCTTGTACTACCTCAATGCATTGAGTAATGAATTGAACGGTATGCAAGACAAGTTTTTCACTATACCTCTGTAAAAGTGAAAATAATAAACCAATTCCAATTCCAAAACCAGACGAATAATTTTACAGCATTATCCATCATAGACATTTTCGATGTGGACATCTATATCACCACGTGGTGAAGAAAGTAACATTTTAATGATATCTAGCAGTCAAAAGACAGATTGTATCATTACCCTGTATTCACTGTTATCAAAAAACCAAACAGATCAGCAGAAACATTGACATTGTATGTTGTCCTTTTATAAAATTGTTCTAGCCAAAGGCACTGTTAAATTAGAAGCAATGCGGTTTATGGCAAGTATTTGGTTTCTTCCCCATCATTGCTGAGGCTCAACAAAGTAAACAATATGTCCTTCACAGTTCCTACAGAAGTGGAGGTGGGTTTTAGCTGGGTTGCCTTTCCTTCAGGAAGCACTTGTTAGAAGTGATGACCCAGATGTCGGGGGTGGAAGGAGCTGATGAGTGCATCATGGGTATCAGCAATCTTGATGTGATTGACAATCCATAGAACATTGAAACAGAAGTAGGCCATTCAGCCCCTCGAACCTGCACAACCATTCAAGTAGATTCTGCTGATTTGGACTTCCAATTTGCCACCTTAAGTCAATATTCCTCTTGTTACAACCTAATTAATACAAATTGATCTCAACCATAAAAGCTCCAATTATGCCCAGCATCACAATCAATTTGAGCACAGTATTTGTAGCCGTAACGTTGACTCCCCCAGCTGCTGATGGTTTGTGCCCAGGGCAGACAAGCTGAGGTTTGCTCTGCCTCCTTATGATCATTAAGCGTGTAAAGGATCCATGTTGGCATCAGCGTGTACAATTACCCCAGACAGGCTGTGCTGGAACAGAGTTCATGTCATGGAACAACAAGAGCTTGGTTACAAGTTACCCGGCACTGCACGTTCCATCCTTGAATTTTGTTTTCCATTTCAAAATAAACTTTATTCATAAAAATATATAAAGGAAATACAATACAATCAGAACATTTTTCCTTACATTCATGGTGTCATCGTCAATATATTCTATTTACAAGGCACCAATGCTACTCACATGGCCTCTTTGAACAAAACACCCATCAAGTGCTTGGGAGGCTGTTACGATGGACCAAACCCCTCAGTATCCAGCGGCGGCAGCACCTTAGATTGCAGTCCTTCCCCACAAAGCTGCAGAAAGCTTCAGTTCATCCCTTAGGATGTACTACTGCAGCTTGGAACATGCCAGTCGGCAGCATTCATTTACAATGGAATACCAACAAGATTTGGGCAGACTGAAGTGTGTCTTTCACTGAATTGATGATCTTCCAGCAGCACTCGGTATGCGTCCCTGGGAACAGCCTGTAGATCAGAGAGTCCTCTATAATGCAGCTACTCAGGATGAACCTCAACGAGGACCCTTGCATCATCTTCCAGATCTTCTTAGGCAAAAATACAGTCCATAACTGGTGGTCTATCAGCTCATCTGCATCACAGCCGTCTCAAGGGCAGCAAGCATTGGCAGTGAGACTCCGACCATGCAGGGAGGATGTGATGGGGAGGGCCATTTTCACTGTCAGCCAAATGAACTCTTGTCAGTGAGATCTAGTGATGAGGTATTCTGCCAAATGGCTTTGACAGTCTGCTCGGGGAACCACTGTGGCCTTCAGAGCCTGCAGGCCATTCCTTGCTGACTTCTTGCCTGATAGACATGTGGTCAAAGGTGTTTTTCTGTAGAAACCTTTCCTCGAAGGGCAGGTAGTGGGGCAACTGAATGAAGCACTGCACGTCAACAGGGCCAGCCCATCCTTTGCAACACTGGGGACAGGTAAAACCTCAGCATGAGGTGACACTTGGTGTTTGCCTACCTCAGTCTGCACACAGTTTGATGCAGCCACACACAAAGGTAGCCATCAAGATGAGGGCAATGTTGGGTACCCTTTCTCCCCACTCTCTGAAGACTGGCGCATCGTGACTCATCACATGTGCTCCATTTTGGATCTCCAGATGAAACAGAAGCTGGCTTGGGTGACTGCCACAGCACAGGACCAGGGTCTGGGCCACATCTGAGCCACATACACCAACACTGAGAGCTCCTCTTACCTGATGACCAGGTTCCTGCCTTCCACTGAGAGGGAGAACCACTCCTACTGTACCAGTTTCTGTGTGACCTTGCCGATCCACTCTTGTCAATTCTTGCTGCATGCCTCTGCTCCTCTAAACCTTCAAGTGGGTGACGTATTTTACTTTCTGTGCGTGATTAGTGTAGAATTTAGTATTCTATCTTACAGCTGTATTCAGATGGTTTTGGTCTTAAACATCTGACGAAGGGTCTTCGACCTGAAACATTGACTCTGTTTCTCTTCCCACAGCTGCAGCTGAGCATTTCCAGCATTTTCTAGTTTTAGTTTTGGTCTCGATGTTATCTGGGAGAGTTTTCCAAGCACTTGAGTCGAGGCTGGAAGAAGGGAAACTCGGCTTGAACTGCTAGATTTTCCTTATCATGGGAAACCCCATTGGTTGGGTTAAACCAAGGAGACAGATAAAACATAAAGGTGTGCCATTTTGTTAATGAGGGTGGGGTAGTTAATGGGTTATGAACTCCATTCTGCAGAGTTTTCGCTTCTTTTCCCTTGTGGTACCTACCCAGAAGCCAGCCTGATTGGTTCCCCGTGGTGTAGGGAATGCTCCAGTGAATGGGAATGTGTAGAGAACCTGCTGTGAATAACCATATGGCAGAGTGGCAAAGTCTAAATCTTGTGGGGCTGATCATTAGCAGGGAGGTCCATATTTAGGGGTGGGGGAATGGGTACCATGGAAAGAGGGGAACTGGTGATCTTGGAGGCTGAGGGTGATGATCACACAGGAGGGAGCAAATAATCTTGGTAGTGAGAGTACTCCTCCATAAAGCATGAGAAAAGCACCCCCACTCCTTTACCATCCCCTGCCACCCTTTAACTGCTGGGTTTCCTTATCCCAGAAAACCCCATTAGATCGGATTAAACTTGGGAGACAGATAAAAATGAGGCATGCACCCTTATTGTTATGTAACCAGAATGTCTGCTGGGAGCAGGATGGCTGTGCGTCACCTCCAACCCACACGAATTCCCCCCTCTGCCTCCATTAAAACCATGGACACATTGGAATTGGAATCGAGATGCCTTTAAATCTTCATATCCTCCCAAACCCACACGCACAAATACATTGTTGCTTTGTGTGGTCAGGAACACCACTAACTCCCTGTAGACAGCATTGCACATTCAAAGATTTTTAATAACCAGACTTTGGCATTAAATTCCAATGAAAAGTATGCACACCTGCATGTCTGATCATGTCCTTCACCACTCAGCACAAAGTCTGACCCCAGAATCTTCAACAGCTATTTTGTTACCTCTTGGGAGTTGTATTCCCCCTTGAATGGGAGTGAATGGTAAAGCAGTGGCATTTAACATTCATCAGCCATGCAGCTCTCCAAATTTTTCATTGGCCTTTGAATGGCAACTTGCACATACTGGAGGTTCTCATCAGCATGAAGCCCTCTAGTGGGGCTCTGTGATGTGTGTGAGCGGAGCAGGCAACAGCCTTCAATGGTGCCGAGTTTTATGGAGTGGAAACAGCCAGTGGGAGAAGTCATCTTGAATCAACAGTACGCTTCAAACAATCACGATACATAATTCTTAAAGCATAGCTCTTGCTTTCAGTGAGTTGTCAACTTGATAAAAAATTCCATACCAGTGACTACATGTTATGATTAAATTTGTTGTACTATTAAAATTGAGCAGGTAAACCTATTTCTTATTCACAATTTTCTATCGTAGTAAAGCACAAGCTAAATCTCAACATATGGGACTCTATGCAATTAATATTAGCAGGTTCCCATTTTAAAAGAAATGATGGAGACACATGACAATGCAGATGCTGGAATCTGGGGCAACAAACAAGATGCTGGAGGAACTCAGCGGTTCAGGCAGCATCTGTGGAGGGAAATGGACAGTCGACGTTTTGGGTCGAGACCCTTCACCTGGACTTAAAGATAGAGAGGCGGTAAAGACAAGGATAAAGAGGTGAGGGGAACAGGTGGAGCAAAAAGGAAACTAGCAATAGGTGGATCCAGGTGAGGAGGGAGGAGTGGAAACAGTGATAGAGTCTGGGAGGTGATAGATGGAGACGACCACGGGCCGAAGATGATGGAATCTGATTGGAGAGGAAGACGGAGCACGAAATCAAATAAGTGAGGTGGAGTGGGCAGGCGGGAACTGTGGGGTAGGGGAACCAGGGGGAGGTGTGCGCAGGTCATGGGCAGACGGAGTAGGTAGAGAAGGGGAAAGAGACAGTGTGATGGGGTGTAGGAGGAACTGGGTAGATCAGGAGGAGAGAGAAAAGGGACAGAGGGGGAGCAGGTTACCAGAAGCTGGAGAATTCAATGTTTATATCTTCATGCCCCCACTTGTTCCTATCTGCCTGCCCCACCTCCCTTATGTGATTCCATGCTCCCTCTCCGATCAGCTTCCATCAGCGGCAGCCCTTCGTCGCCTCCACCTCTCACCTCCCAGACTCTATCGCTGTTTCCGCTCCTCCCTCCACCATCTGCCCATCACCCCTCCTCACCTGATCCACCTATCGCCTGCCAGCTCCTGATCAACCCCTTCCCTTCACTGTTTTACACTGGCCATCTCCCCTCTATATTTTTCAGTTCGGGTGAAGGGTCTCGATGAGAAACGTCGACTGTCCATTTCCCTCCACAGACGCTGCCTGGCCCGCTGACATTCCCCCAGCATCTTGTTTGTTAATAAGACCAATAACCAGTTCAAGACAGCAGCTCACCATCAATTTCTCATGGAAATTTAGGGATGGGCAATAAATGCTGGCTTTGCCCAGGTCCCAAGAATGAACTAAGAGGAATATCTGCTCAACTATTGAGCACTGTTTTGCAACTCTCTCTTTCACATGTATTTACCTCATTCTTTTCAAACATTCTCTGCCTGCTTTATTTCAACCATTTTTATTACTTTTGCTGGAAGGCAGTTCAAACTCTAGCCATCTGTTTTCCAATGGAATGGGAGGAAATTATCCTCGGCCTTTGGCACTCAACGCATGTGAGAGCGTCATCAGCCAGCTGTACTCAACTCTGCTCCTCACTTCCACTGATTGCAATGGATCCAAACATGCAGGAGGGCAAGCACAAGCGGTGAGTGATACTCATGCACGTGTATAGAACTGCCGATCAAAGACAAATTACTCCCTCAGGCGGCTTGTGAAAGCTGAGGAAGATTAATTTGAAGTTGCCACAATACCTCAGACAAGATTAACAACTAACAGTATCACCCATTTGCAGGAAGGATACATTTTATGTTATGCTTTTCAGATAGGTACAAAGGTGTATTTGTAAAAATGATAGGATCAGATTTTGTCTGCACTTTAACTGTTGCTTGTGAAGTTTACTTATTTTAATTCATTTTCATTGTCAGAGCTCCTTTTTTTGGGAAACACAAAGGTAGATTTCTTGAGAACACACGCAGTGCAGCACTCTGGGCATTATTAATCAAAAAAACATAGAAAATGCTGGTATTACCCAACAGATCAGACAGCATATATGAATTAAGAAAGAGAATTAACATTTCAGGTTCATCTAACATTACTGCCCCACTAGCTACATCTCAAAACCATTTTCAACTTCATGAAAATACAGGGTTTTGACTTATCAGTAATGCTCTGCTGTCTGCTGCTGGGAAGGAGAGCTGACACCATCTGACAAAAAATTCTGACAAAGGGTCTTGGACTTGAAGAGTTAACTCCGTTTCTCTTTCCCCTGATGCTGTCTGACCTGTTGAGTCACAGAGTCATGCAGCAGGCAAACAGGCCCTTTGACCTGCCACATCTGTGCTGACCATCAAATACCAATCCACAGCATTCTCAGTTTCTCCTTTCACGTCCCTGAAAACCGGGACCTCTGCCACCGAGGAGGACATGGGCAGCAGGCAACATGGAAACACCGCCAACTGCAGGTTCCCCTCCAAGCTGCACGACATCCTGACTTGAAAATACTTCGGCATTCCTTCACTGTTACTGCGTCAAATTTCAGGAACTGCCTGCTCAACCATGTTGTGGGAATACCTTTAACAAAGAGACTACAAGCAGACGGTCACCAATAGCTTTTCACAAGCATTTGGGGGATAGAAAATAATTGCTGACTTTGTCATTGATTATCAAACACCCATTAAAAAAGATTTTAAAAAATGAGGAAGAACTGCAGTTACTAAAACTTCTACATTTCACCTATGTGCATTTACCATGTGTTCCTAGCACAGGGACTTGAGAGGAAATAATTAATCTAAACCCTTATGTAACCATCAGTACTCTGTTTAGCATTGTAAATTTAACACTACAGTTGTACCTAAATTACAATTAAATATAATTAAAGACAAAAATGTGTATACCACACCAGTGAAATTATACCTTTTAATTCAAATAAATTTAAAGTTAAATTTCAAAACCTTCTTCAGTTAGTGCCCAGATTATTACCATATGGTGATCCTGAGGTAGCTTTCATGAAAGTTAAATCTGTGCATGTATTGAAAAACCAGTCAGATTACATCAAACAGTGTTATATTGACTGATGACAATGTTTCTGATTTATTGAATTTACTTTCAACTCAGTATTAATTACTTCCACCCCAAGGATTATGGAAGCTTCATAATTAGTGCTTTCATCTTGCCGTAGCCAAGAGAATGGCTTTTAGACTTCCACTTTACTTGGCATACAAGTTCACTGGTTTGCTTACTTGTATTTAACACAGGTCTCTAATGTTTGGTACAGTCTGCAAATCCCACCAAGACATGAAGAAGATGAAAGACGATGGTGTATGTGTCAGATGCACCTAATATATCAAAGAGGGAAAGTCAAGGGAAACTACATTTTTGAAAATTAGGGTTAATAATCTGATCAAAAACAGCGTTTGAACAATGTGATGTACTTATACAAAATACAAAGTCTTGTATTTTCATTGAAATCTTTTATGACCAAAGCACAGTACAGCCAGTTGAGTATTTTGGAATATAATCACTGCAGTTTTGGGGAGATGTGGAAACTACCATTGTGCACAGCAAGTTCCCACAGACAGCATTGTGATAATGACCATGTTATCTGTTGCAGTGATGCTGGGTAAGGGATGTGCTAACTGGGGCAATGGGGAGACCCTCCTGTCCTACAAAAGGTAGCCTAGTGGTGCAGCAGGTAGTGTTGCTCCCTCACAGCTCCAGTGATCTGACTCCCACCCTGACCTCGGCTGCTGTCTAACATGGAGCTCACACATTTTCCCTGTGACTGCAAACATGGGTTTCCATTGGGCAACTTGGTTTCCTTCCACACCCCAAGGGCGTGTGGTAGCTTAATTGACTACTGTAAGTTATCCCTTGGTGCAGGAGACACAAAGGACTGCAGATGCTGGAGGAACTCTGCAGGCCAGGCAGCATCCACGAAGAAAAGCAGGCGGTCAACATTTCGGGTCTATCTCTGTCACCTCTCTCCATCTCAGGAGACTTTTTATCCACCGACATCTTCTACAAACCCACTGATGCCCAAGGCTACCTTGATTACAGCTCCTCCCACTCTGTCTCTTGCAAGGACGCTATCCCTTTTTCTCAATTTTGTCACCTCCGCTCCCATGATGAGGCTTTGCACTCCAGGACATCCGAGATGTCCAACTTCTTTACTAACCGCGGCTTCTCCCCGACTGTGGTCGAGAGATCTCATACCCGCATCTCTTCCATTTCCCACACCTCTGCTCTCACCCCCACCCATCCCAGACTCAACAGGGACAGGGTGCCCCTTGTCCTCACATTTCATCCTCTCAGCCTACGTATCCAACACATCATTCTCTGCCATTTCTGCCATCTCCAACAGGACCCCAACACCAAGCATATCTTCCCCTCCGCACCCCTTTCTGCTTTTCGCAGGGACCGCTCTCTCCATGACTCCCTAGTTCACTCCTCACCACTCCCCCCACCCATCCCGCTCCCGCCCCAGGAACTTTCCACTGCCCCCACCATAGGTGCAACACCTGCCCCTACACCACCTCCATCCAGGGGCCCAAACAGTCCTTTTGGTGAGACAGAGATTCACCAACACCTCCCTTAATATCATCCACTGCATTCAGTGCTCCAAGTGTGGCCTCCTCTACATTGGCGAGATCAAACACAGACTAGGTGACCGTTTCACAGAACACCTGCGCTGTCCGTAACCTCAACCTGCATCTCCCTATTGCCAGTCACTTCAACTCCCCCTCCATCACAGATATGTCGGTCCTCGGCCTCCTCCACTGCCAGGAGAATTCGAAGCACAAACTGGAGGAACAGCACCTCACTTTCCATCTTGGAACCTTGCAGCCTAACGGCACGGACATTGAATTCTCCCACTTTAAGCCATCCCCTCACCCCCACCTCTTCTTTTCTTCCCTTTCCAAGCCGATCTCTCTTTCTACCACTCTTACTTTTGACCCATCCCCTGGTGGATCTGCTCTCCCCACCTCCCCTGCACCTGCCTATCACTATCTCTTACCTGCATCTACCTATCACCACCTTGTGCCCAACCCGCCTCCCCTCTTTTGTCCACCTATCACTGCTTTGCTTTTCCCTCCTATATATTGGGCTTCCTCATTTCCTATCTTTAGTCCTGAAGAAGGATCCTGACCTGAAACATTGACCGCCTGCTTTTCTCCACGGATGCTGCCTGGCCTGCTGAGTTCCTCCAGCATCAGAGTGTTTTTTGTCCCTTGGTGCATGTGGGTGGGTGGAGAATTAGTGGGAATTGATGGGCATAGGAGAGAGAATAGGTTTCAGGGAAATATGTGGGGATTGCTTTGAGAGCCAGCAGAATATTGATGGGCCAAATGGCCTCCTTTGTTCTAACAAAATATAAAATTAAGACAAGCACCAGCAGTTCTTTTACCCAAGAAACCAAATGGGAGCCAAGTGTAACATGTCAATGGTGCAGCACTGCACCAGCATATTGGTCTGGATTTTGTGCTGAAAGCTGGAGCTGAAAGCCGGAGCCCAGGTCTGCCTGAACCAGAGCCCACGTCTGCCTGAACCAGAGCCCACATCTGCCTGAACCAGAAACAGGAATGCAATTGCTCAACTACAGCTGAGAGCAAAGATGATGTATAATTATATCAGAAGTGATCAATCATCTCCTCTACTTTTATCTGCTGGTGGCTAATTAATATTCTTGATATGGCTCAGTGTGTGGGGCAGGAGGTCAGGTCCTCTTCTAAGCACACAAAAATTCCTTTGCCAAAAAACTGATGGTCAAACCTAGCTTTTAAGATTTAATGAAAAAGGGTCACTCATATATAGAGTAAAGTGATCTTACCAGCTTCTTAAACAACTTTCACTTGGAAGAAATAAAACAACCAACAAGATAGAAACCATAACATAACTGTGTGGCCAAAGGCTAACAAATAGAAAAACATGTTGAGGATTTATTTTCCCCATGGAGGAAGATCCAAATATTGAACGGAAGGCTCTGCACCCCCTTAGCCACAGGTGTTCGATAATGGAAGTAATTTGTGTACAAGCAAAACAAGAAGCTGGATCACATAAAGAAAGAGAATTCACAATGATGAGTAGTGATAAAAAGCCAGCTTTAGATTGATTAACTTCCAACTGAGTGTAATGTATAGTGAAATTATTCTCTTCCAAGTTTCAGATAAGAGATGGAAATACACCTGGTTACATGTTCATTAGAAACCAAGGATGGCAAGTGATAATTCTATACCATGAGGTGATGCTCAGCAACCTCTGCACAATGTGCAGTCACCATCCAGAATAACTCCAGCTTCTGGCCACAAGGTGTGCAATTTGCACAGTGGCCGCAGATGTGGTGCAAACAGTGGGATGCACGATCTGCACCTGTCCAAATTTAACATGCTCCATTAAGCTCAGCTTCTGGGCAGCAGCTCACATGTGCAATTGGCACCTGCTGGTGTGTGTTTGCACACTTTGTGGAATAAAGGGGAAAGGGAGGGAATGGGAAGCAATGTCCTGGAAAAATGGAGCAATTTTAAGGGAGGGAGAACGGCAATGATAAACTTTTCCGTAATCTCTGCTAATGCATTCTCATAAATGAATTCAATTCAATAGGTCCCAAGCTGAGTATTTGTAATGGGTGAAGAAATGGTATTGCACCTCCAAAGAGCAAACCCATAAACTATTACAAGGTGTGATGACCAATTTAACTCTGGAGCATGGTAAATTAATTGCAGTAACCCCTCCTCCCTCCCCACTGTCCAAGCCCCAAGTACATAACCAAGATGAAACTGCCTTTTCTTTCTATTTCTTTCTATTTAATATATTTTATTCACCACTCTTTATGTAGAATCCTTTGCAACGGGGAGATCAAACACAGATTGGTTGACTGCCCCAATTTAATTTGCAAGCGTGATTCTTGGACTCTGATTTCCTATCACTTTAATTTTCTTTCTCATTGGTTTGTGTAATTTTTCTGTCACAGAAACAAAAAGGGGGACTATGTGGGAGGGAAGGGTTAGATAGATCTTAGAGCAGGACAAAATGTCGGCACAACATTGTGGGCCGAAGGGCCTGTACTGTGCTGTAATGTTCTATGTTCCCCTCCATTTATGTTGTTCTGTTGAATCTCAACACAAGCCCATCTAAGACACTTTAAATTCTTCTGGACTCAACCTGGAATTCAAAAATTTTGGACCCTTTTTCCAGGCGCTAATTTTGGTAACATAAGGACATAAGAATTAGGAGCAGGAGTAAAACATTCAGTCCCTCAAGCCCGTTCAGCTATTCAACACGATCACGGCAGATCTCCTACCTCAAACACCATTTTCCTGCCATATCCTCACATCCCTGGGTTTCCCTAATATTCAGTGACATATAACTCTTAATTTTAAATGAAATTAATGACTGGGTCTTCATATCCCTCAAAGTTATATTCTAAAGATACTCTATTCTCAAGATTCACCACCCTGATACTGTAAATATCTTCTCATTTCTGTGCTAAATGAACGACCACTCATTTGGGCAATGTAATCCCAAGTCTTCAACCAGGGGAAGCACCTTCCCAACATTAACCCTGTCAAGCCAAGGGGTAGGAACTGCGATTGGCATGGACCCATTGGGCCAAAGGGCCTGTATCCATGCTGTATTGCTCTATAACTCTAAGCCCTTTGAGAAATACACTTCAATGAAGTCACCTCTCATTCTTCGAAATTCCAGAGAGTTAGGGCCGAGCTGATTCAAACTCTACTCTAATGACAGACCCTCACGTTCCAGGTACTAATCTGGAGAACCTTAGTTGTACTCCTCCTACAGCAAGTATAAGCTTTTCTTAAGTTTGGAGACCAAACCTCTGCACACAATGGTGTGTAGTTTCAACAAGGCTCTATATAACTGCAGTGAGGCATATTTGCTCGTGTACTCTAATCCTTAAGCAATAAAACTGTTTGCCCTCATAACTGCCTGCTGCATTTGCGTGTTGCTTCTTAGAGAGTTCTGCCATGACCATTCAAACCTCTTTGAAACTGCTCTTGATTCTCTACTTGCTCCCTTAGAATGCACTATTGCCTTACACAATCACCCCTGTCTATTAATCCCTCTGGCTTTATTGCCCTATAACGGTTTCCCATTCATTCTTTTCTCCACCTTCTCTGCCTCCATACCAGCTTAAAACCTGTAAAATTTTTAAATTCCACCCCATGTGCAATCATCATCCCAGAACATAAATTCTGCTAGGCCCAGAAATTCTATTGGACACCATGTGCTTATTTGTGTCACATGATACAATATCCACAAAAGAACTTTTGCTAAAGAAAATTAGCAACTTTGTACATGGCTTGCCAAGTCCTTCTTAATCCTCCACACATTTGTCAGGAGGTAGGTGAACTTTTGCAATGGTGTCTAGAAATAAGCAACGTATATCTAGACACCAACTCTGTGATTTTTCCCTCATGCATGAACAGTGCAGGACACTCATGTAGGAGCACATGCATGAACTGCTTCAGTCCAAGTTGAAGGAAACCTGCCCAAGAAGGTCCTAGGCCAATGAAATTGGGGTGAGGGATGTGTTTTAGACTGGTCAGTCCAAGTTACATATTTACCGCTTGCAATGACTCTACACAAAGCCCCCAACCCAGCACCATAGTCATTGACCCCACACCTCTCCCAACCCAATCAAAAACTTGACCCTCAATCTACTGATTCAGAGAGCTAAAAATAATAAACACCCTGGTCCAGATAAAATTGCTGCGTAAGGGAGGATGTTACAGAGACCTCAGCCCATAATCCCGTAATCTGTAGATTTAGGATAGTGCCTGAAGACTGGAAAATTGTGAATGCTGCAGTCTTGTTCCGAAAAGGGTTTTGAGTAAACCCAGTAACTGCAGACCAGTCAGTTTAACCTCAGGGGTGGAAAAAGTGTAAGAAACAATAAATCAGGAACAGAATTGGCAGACACTTGGACAACTGTGGATTTGTTAAAGGCAAATTGTGTCCAATTAACTTGAGAGAGTTTTTCTGATCAAGAAACAGAGAGTTGATGAGATAAATTTGGTAGGTGTGGTATGTATAGATTTCCAAAAGGCTTTTGATAAAATGCCATATAACAAGCTTGTCATCGAGATTCAAAGCCATGGAAGAGAACAGTTGCAGCAGCATAGATGGAAAATTGACTGAGGAACATAACTAGAAATAGATAATAGTAGTGAAAGGTTACTTTTCAGATCCAAGGGAAGCGTACTTCAGAGTTCCCCAGGGATTGGTAACAGGACCACTGACTTTCTTACTATAATTGATGATATTTGGGTGTACAAGGTACAGTTTCCAGATTTGCAGACGACACAGAACCTGGAAACTAAATGAAGTGTGAAGAGGCTGGTCATGTGTTCAAAGGGATAAAGACAGGCTTGGTGGAGAGAGCTGATAGATGGCAGATGAAATGTAATGCTGACAGACTTGAAGTGTTACATTTTGGTAGGAAGAATGTGAAGAGGCAACGTAAACTAGAGGACAGAAATCTAAAAGGACTGCAGGATCTGGGAGTAAAAGTGCACAATTTGTTGAAACTGGCAGGGTAGGTTGAGAAAGTGGCTATAAAGCATACAGTATACTGGGCTTCATAAACAGGCACACAGTACAGGAACAAGAGGTCACGATGAACCTTAATAATGCATGGTTCAACAACAGATGGAGTATTACGCCTCGTTCTGGGCACATATGAAGTCTTTGAGAGGGTGCAGAAGGGAATTACTAGATATGATTCCAGGAAGGAAGGACTTTAGATATGCAGATAAGCCAGAGAAGCTGGGATTGTTCTCCTTGGAACAGAGGCTGTGAGAGGTTCTGATAGAGGTACTTAAAATCACAAAGCATATAGACAGAGTAAACCGAGAGAATCTGTTGCAACAGCGCACAGTCATGAACCAGGGGGCATAAAATGAAGGAAACTGGCAAAGAATCAAAACTGAGAATAAAAGATTTTACACAGATTCAGAATCAGAATCAGCTTTTTTAAAATCACTGAATTATGTGTCGTGAACTCTGTTGTTATGCAGCAGCAGTACTGTGCAAAGACATAAAAGTTACTATAAATTACAAAGTAATTAAATAGTGCAAAGAAAAAAAGAACAACGAAGTAGCATTCATGGACCATTGAAAAATCTGATGGCGGAAGGGAAGATGTTCCTAAATCATTGAGTGTGAGTCTTCAAGACCCTGGACCTCCTTCCCGATGGTAGTAACGTGAAGAGGGCATGTTCCCGATGGTGAGGGTCCTGAATGATGGATGCTACCTTCTTGTGGGACCGCCTCTTGAAGATGTCCAAGATGGTGGGGAGGGTGTTGCCCGTGATGGAGCTGGCTGATTCTACAACCATCTGCAGCCTCTTGTGATCCTTGCATTGGAGCCTCCATACCAGGCTGTGATGTAACTAGTCAGAATGCATACAAATGTAACATTCAAAAGGAAGCTGGGTACATTCCCAAAAGGAAAGAATTTGTACAGTCCTTGGGGAGAAGGTAGGGGACTAGGATTAGCTCGATTATTGTTATTTACAGCTGGTACAGATTCGACGGGCCAAACAGTCTCCTTCCATACTGTAACCATTCTGTGAACCTTTCTCTCCAGTGACCGATGAGCCACAGACCCAGACCTGTGTTTTCCCCCTTAGGCTTCGCATTAAAAAAAGTCCTTTCACATTATTAATTGCTCACAACACCCCTACCCTTGTGGTGAGCATGCAAAAGAAATATTGTTTTGCCTGTCACTTGCCTCCAAATTAACATCTCTTCAAAGAATTGCTAGGCCCTTTTCTCTCCACAGATGCTCCCTTGCCTGCTGATCACTGAGCATTTTTATACATACCAATGTTTATTTTAAACAGATTTTTGAGTGCTTCTCTCCACTGATATTTGAAATCAACTATACAGAACCACCGCAGTACTTGAAAGAGTTTTAAATCTGTGGGAATAAATCACATTAGTGTTAATTATAATAGAACACATTAGAGCACACTTTCCTCTGGTTGGAAACAAATGGTAAATTGTCTTTATTTCTATAATTTTAATGAATCTAAACCAAAACACAGGTGCATGTGATTTTGCTGTAGCTGGCTTTAAACAATATGCATCCAAGAGAAGAACCAAAATAACTGGGCATTCAGAACGTATCTGGAACAAAGCTCGTTCAACACTTCACAGCACTTAGTGACACCTAACTGATATAATTAGCAAGATCCATCCTTACAACTCAACACTCATTGAAAGGAAATTCCTAGCTTAAAAGAAATGGTGTTCTCAAGATGGTACTTCAATAGATATTTGTCCTTAGGCAGTTGGCTACACAGTCCTTATCAATAGCAGGGAACTTCACAGACCCACTAATCATTTTCTCTGTAATAACATCAGATCAATCTTGTGCACATTAGGACTTTGCAAACAATAAATTAATGGCCCAAAGAACCTTAAGCTGATACAAGCAAGGAATTATTTTGAGATAGATTGCAAGGTTAATACTGTATCCCAAGACAATCAGAAATTTAAATATTGAAATTAAATTAGGTTGTGCCACAACTTGTACTTTCTTATAATTTAATGATTACAGATTTACTTTTGACTGCTTCATTTTATATGCATAACCAGTCTTATGGCTTGGCACCAATTAATTGAGGCACACAAAGCAGAGGTTCTCTGCAGCTGTGGTGCAAGCATTATAAAACATTGTTAAGCAGAGACACGGTGGTTACATTATTGGAAAGGCCTGGATAAATCATGCAGAGGTGCGTGGTCCAATTCCACAATAGAAGCTGGGCACCTAATTCTAACAAATTTTGGAATTTGAAAAGCTGTCGTTGGTGTTATAAAAATTACTGCATTGTCAAAATAAAATAAAACAATGTCCTTCATGGAAGGAAATCTCCTGTGCTTACCCAGTCTGGCCTATATGTGAGCCCTGACATGACATAGTTGAGTCTGAACTGCCTTCCGAAAATACTCGAGCCAGCCAATCAATTCATGGGCAATCAATGTTGCACTTGGCTGTGACACTCAAATTGTCTGAATGAATAAGTAAAAACTACATATTGCTCCTGAGAAAAATCCATGTAGGAAATTTGAAGTTTATTTTCTAAATGTTTCTGACCTAGTGGGGTGTAGGGTTGTTGGGTTGGGTGAGGGGCGGGGGGGGGCGGCGCGGCAAGGGGGCAGGAGTTGGGAAATGTCAGCCCATGTTAGCCTCAGAGATAACTATCAGAAAGCATAAAATAATGTGGTGAACTACATTGATCCCACTAAATTGATAATAAGAAAAAATATATTTGAGCTATTATGTTCTTAACAAGACCTTGGATTTCATTCTACAATTAATTTGGCTTATACACTCCAAATATTCTGGATAGAACATGGCGTAATTAAATAGTGAATTGTCTTTTTTATATTTCCACATATATCACAACATGAAAAATCATCTTAGTTGAGAGAATAACATTTTCAGCATTGTATCAGTTTTCAGAGACTGAGATATTGTGATTTCAGAATGAGATTTCTTCAGTTGTATTCCTAATTACCTTCTGTATCCCAGTGAAGGAATGCCAACAACTGCTCGTGTATATCGTGCACAATTCACAGAGCAAAGTGACCTAGGGCTGTCAACGTGAGCATTACAAAACACAATTTGACACCCAAATGTAAGGGATGACCAAAAGCTTGGGCAAATGGATTGACCTGGATCATGCTGATAGCCAGCAATTCTACCTTAACAGACTGACATAGGATATGATCAGAGAACTGTAATGCATGGCTCAAAGATTGGCATGGAAGAAATGGGTTTCAATGCATGGAGCACCGGAATCAGTAAAGGGGAAAGATGGGTCTGTTCCATTGGGATGGGCTTCATTTGAACTGGGTGGGTCCATAGCTGGGGCAAATTAAATTACTAGGGATACAGGTGTAAACTCAATAGGAGAGGGGTAGATTTTGGCGAGGGGAAATTTAGACATTTAAAAAGGACAACATAATGCTGGGTACGAAAACTGGAAATATATTAACTGGAGGTCGTCAGGAAGGGAATGTGCCTACAAACATAGGAGTATACTTCCAATTAGATTGAGGACAAGAAAAAAGATAAAGACAAAACTGAAGGCACATAATGTTTGTAAAAATGTAAGTGAATTAATGGCACAAATGGAAACAAATGGCTAAAATCTAATGCCCACTACAACGATGTGGTTGCAAAGTGACCATGGCTGGGGATGAAATATCCTGGGTAATTAACCCAGTAGATTCAGTACGGGTGGAGTTAAGAAACAGTAATGGGAACGCACAGTATAAATCAGTAAATTGGAGGTATATGATACAATAATTAGTGGGGATCTTAAGCCATATTTAGACTGGACAAATCAAATTTGCAGTAATGGTGTGAAGGAAGAATTCATGAAGTGTATGAGAGATGGCTTTCTAGATCAGTACACGTCCTCGCCAGGTTACGACAGGGCTCCGTTCCTGAGAACTGTTCGTAACCCGAACCATTCACAAGTTGGAAATGATGCCTGCAGCAGCCAGCAGATCCAGCCTGCCAGTCTCCCAACCACTTGTTCACATGTACAGACTGTACACAAGTCGGGCATTCGCAACCTGGGTAGGACCTGCGTGTACAGAGCCAGTGATGGAACAAGCTATTTTAGACCTGGTACTGTGTAATAAGAAAGGATTCATTGATGATCTGGTAATTAAGGAGCCTTTTGGGAACAATGGTCATAACACAAAATTTTATATAATTATAAGGATGAAAAGTGATTTAGTTCAATCTGATATCAGGGTCTTAAATTGAAATAAAGCATACTATGAAGGCAAAAGGTGTAGGTTGGCTCTGTATACTGAAAAACTACATTGAAAGATGACAGTAAACAAACAGCAGATAACTTTTAAAGAATTAGCATGTGATGCAGATCCCATTAAGGCAAAATAAAAAGTAGTCTGCCATTGCAATGAAATTGAAGATAGCATCAAAGGAAAAGGTTTATAATGTTTCCAAATAGAGCAGCAAATGGGAAAATTTCAGAATTTAGCAGATGAACAATACAATTTCCTGATAAGGGAAAACAGAATAAGAGAGTCAGCTTGCGAGACAATAAGAACATCTATAAATAAGTAAATAGAAGATTAGCAGAGTTAATGTGGGTCCCTTGCAAACTGAGACAGAAGAAATTATACTGGGGAAAAGGGAAATTTCAAAGAAGTTAAACAAATGTGTGTCTGTTTTCTTGGAAATAGTACAGATAGTGCATGCATCAGTTGCCATCTTCCACCTCTCCCCCCACCCCACCCCACCCCAGCAATTGTTCTGGCAAATCTTCATCCACAGCAGGAATATCCTTCCATAGTTACAGAGTACTCTTGCACTCCAAAACATTTTCAGAAAAAGCCAATGCACCACTTGCCTTCTTGATTGTTTTCTGTACCTGTATATTAATTTACGCTTGTTCCAATACATACACATTGATCAGTTTTTACTATTCTTTCTCCCAAAATGAATAAGCTCAATCAATACTAATTACAGCTGTAAATAGCTAAGGAACCATCCTCGTCTAGGAGGGAGACAAGAGACCGCAGATGCTGGAATCTGGAGCAGCAATCTGCTGGAGGAACTCAGCGGGTCGAGCAGCATCTGTGGGGAGAGCAGGTGCAGGGTTTCAACCCGATGCAGGGTTTCAACCCAAACCGTCAGCAATTCCTCACACCTCCCCCCGCCCCCCCTGAAAGAGGCAGCCCGACCTGCTGAGTTCCTCCAGCAGATTGTTTGTTGCTCCTTATCCAGGAGAGATCTATTAATGATCCATTTGAACCAATCTGTTAAAATATTAGTTCGACCTCTTAGCCATAAGGACAAAGGGTTAGCCACTGCCACTGCCCCCCCATGCTATTATTTTGGGTATCAATCTTTTGCATGGCACCTTATCAAATGTCTTCTTGGAAATCCAAATATACATTGTCAATTGGCTTCCTCCTATCTAGGCTACAAGTTACCCCCTCAATAAACACTTATTTGATTTGACAAGCACAATTTTTTTTATTAAAACCATCTTTATTCTGCCTGGTCATTTTATGAGCATCTTTGTCCTCTAGACCACATTCTTAATCACTGATTCTCATGGTTTCCAGTCAATTGATGTCATGCTAAGTAGTCTGTTTCCTACTTTTTCACCCCCTCCTTTCTTGAATGATGTTACATTTGCTGCCCACCATTTGACAGGGACTTTGGATAACTACCCTTATTGCATGCACTGTTTCCACGACCATTAATTCTAGAACCCAAGGATATAGACTGTCTCATCCAGGGTACTTGTTGCTTTGGACGCCCTTAATTTCACCAGTACCTTTTCTTTATTAACATTTTTTCATTCTCATTCACTACATTATAGGGTGGTGGAATAATGAGGGTTGTGCTTTTGAAAGAAGATGTTTTTCAGACCTCAAGCATTAACATAAAGTGTGTTGGAGCCATCCACTAGCTGCTGTGTACCGATCTGTATAATAACACCAGAGTCCATTGTGGAATCTATGGTCATCCAGTATTCCTGCACCAATATTCCAGCCATATCCCATTCCTCTTCCATAGTTACTCAGTCCGATGTCATTGTTGTGTCCCAGCACAGAATCGCCCCCGAATCATTTTCACGAGACTGTAGTAAACATCCACAGTGCACATGCAATAATTATGTTGAGCTCAAAATTCAGTTGCTAGGAGGCAAAGAACACCTCAATTCTCAGGAGATTCAAATACACAAACAGAATTCTTTCACCTCATATGACCCCACCACTGAAGAAAAGCAAATCTAAATTTGAAAGCGTACTCATCAGACTGTCACCCAGGGATATGCAATGAGAACAAACATTAGGAATTCATACTTATTGAGATCTGAAATGAAAGTTCTGTTTGTGCAGAAGCACAGAGAGACCATTTTTTGCAGAAGTGTGCAGGGCTGTACCATTAGATGTCAGCAAGGTAGTATTCAGGACTTAGCTGGAACCAGAAATGATGGCAATGCATGGGGCAATGCATGTACTAACTTCTTACAGGGATCAGCAGAGATATGGGGAGGAAATGTGAAAAGTGGCAGATCGTTGGAACTCTCTACACTGGAGGCTTAGGCATCAATTGCATTCAAAATAGAGATCGACCAACACCAAAACCAACACCAGTTGCTGTATGGCAGGGTGAGAGTCTTTGTGGGCGTTGAGATGGTTTTACAATTGAACCCACCCCTTCCGGTGAGTGAGCTGACTTCTTTGCTCACTTTCCTCTGTTTCTCTTATCATTTCAGGTTTCCATCAGCTGCAGCGTTTTGCTTTTCAAAGACCTTCCCTGTTTTCCCTCCGTGAGGACTTGTTAAATGCCAAAAGTAGCACAGCTGAGCAGAAGCAGAAGTAAAGGAGCCTTTGTGGTAAAACTTATAATCTTCTTCCAAATAACAGGGGGGAAAGTGCAAGGAATCTCCATTGCAAAACCCATTTACTAAATGAGAATGACAGCAATTACAATTCTGGTAATCGAACTCCAGGCCAATGGAGTCAGAAAATAAACAAAGATTAACACTGAAAATAACATCCAGCATATATCTAAGTTAAATGGCACTTTCTGAAAATCAAAACACACAAGTCAACCCTTTTTTTTCTGGCTAACTTCTTGTTAACCCAAAATTCTCCTGTTTGGCTTTAGAAAACAAACTGCATTCCTAATATGAGTCAAGGAGATATTTTGCACACGTTGCCTTTGTCCTTTTAGATGGTAGAGATCACAGGAGGTGCTATCAAAGGAGCCTTGGGGTTATGCTGGAGTGAACCTTGTAGCTGGTGCAACTACAAGCCATATATGGAATGAGTGTTCAGAGCCACAGAGAGGGTGCCTGTCCTGCAGCTGCCTTGTCCAGCTATTCTACTTTTGAGTTTTAGAGCTGTTTTCAACTAGACAATGGACAATATTTCTTTCTGACCCATGTCTTCCAGATGGTGGAAGGGATTTGGGATGTCAAGAGGCAAGAAACTTGGCATAAGATACCTAGCCTCTTATCTACTCTTGCAGCCACGGATTTCATATTTCAGATAAACATTACCCCTCTGGATGCAGATAGAGGAAAATATGATGGTGTTGTAGCAGTTATCTGGGCTCATACCTGAAAGCCATGGACTAACAACCTAGAGACCCAAGTTAAAATCCTACCAAGAGATTTAAATTCAGATCATAACCTGAAATTTAAAAAGATTAGTCTTGGTAATGATGACTATAAAACTACTGGATTGTCATAAAATTTATCCAGATCACTGATCACATGCAGGGTATGAAAACTGTCATCCTTGATATGGATTATACAAGACTCCCAACATTGTGATAGACTCTTAGAAAAAATCTTATGAATTGGTGTGGAGAGCTAGTCACTCTGTCAGGGGCAATGAGAGATGGACATTTCCAACGAGACATAAACAGAAAAACAATGTTTACAATAACATTGTTGACTGTCAAAGGGATATGGTAATCCTGTTAGAGATGGTAGTTGTGTGGCACAGATGTTACTTAACATTTAGCAGAATGCATTAATGTTGTCTAGGTCTTTCTGCAAGCAGGCATAGATTGTTACATTATCAACAGCTGAAGATGGTTGGGCCCAGGACATTGCCCAGAGAAACTCCAGGGGGGAGTGTCCAGGGCTGAGATGAGTGGCTTCCTAAAACCTCAGCCATCTTACTTTATGCCAGATACGACTCCAGAAACTAGAGAATTTTCTCTCTAGCACCATTAACTTCAGCTTTACTAAGACTCCTTGATATTACACTGTGCCCTCATTTGACCAAATCTCAGCAGGTGTCACTCTAGCCTGACCTAATTCAGGGGCACTATCAAGTGCTTTGTTTATTCCAACAGCAATAATAGTCAGCATTGCACCTCTCTTGCATTTGCACACAACTTGGGGAAGATTTGGATTACTTTAGTCAATGGTCTCTCCTACAAGAGAAATTACAATTTGAATATAAGATTAAGAAGAAATCTTGCGCTGTCCAAAATGATTATACCTCAGTTTAATTATCTTTTCTAGCCCAATCTGTTTTTGCCCTGTCAAAGGTTTTAAATTGAAAATCAGATGTTCTATGTTCCTTAATTCTGTAACATCTTAGTCCTTCATAGCCTCCAGGCCAAACATTAAGATAACTAAAACTACCTGCATAATTGTACCATTCCTGTGTTAGTTTTCCACAAGTGTCACCAATCAACCCACCAGCTCATTATTCTTCTCATGACTGCTGGCGGGTTGGTCAACTGGGGAAAAGGAGTGGTGTGAGTTAGGACAAAGATATCATCGCAGCTTAGGCAGCTCTTTTCATTATCCAATACCCAGCATAGATACTTCACACCAGAGGACACTTTTTGGAAATTAGAAGTCTGGTTGCATCTTTCTATCCTTAGGAGTGAGACACTGAAATTAATTAGTTTGCTGCCAACAGCATCAGTGGTTAAGAAACACGGTATACGGGTATTGAATACATGAGCAGGGAGGTTATGATCCAACTTTATAAGACATTGGTCAGACCTCAGGTGAAATACCGTGTGCAGTTCAGGTCACCCCATTAAAGGATTGATGTGGTATCACTGGACAGGGTGCAAAGAAGATTCACCAGGATGTTGCCTGGGATGGAGCATGTGAGTTGCGAGGAGGGACTGGGTCTGCTCTCCCTGGAGCAGAGGTGGTTAAGAGGGGACGTAACTGAGGTATATAAAATGACGAGGGATATAGAAAGGGTAGGCTGCAGGAAACTTTCTCTACATATCAGAGGTAGATAAAACATAGATTTCGAGTAAGGGGTAAGAAATTTAGAGGGGATCTGAGGGGGACCTTTTTCACTCAGAGAGTGGTGAGATGGTGTAATGCACTGCTGGAGAAAACAGCGGAAGCAGAGCTATTGACAGCATTTAAGAAGTGTATAGATGAGCACTTAAATTACCTAGGCATAGAAGGCTACAGACCAAGTGCTGGATGATGGGATTAATATTATGTGTTCACTGGTCAGCATGGATGTGTGGGCCTAATGGCCTGTTTCCATGCTGTACGACTATGATTGTCCCAGTTGAGTCTGATAATTTTTGGTAACTCAACGATCACATGTTTACAATACGAACAATGAAAGGAATCAGTATCTTTGAACTAGGTATATTTTATTTCACATTTTTAATTCTGGGAAGTCAATCTGGCTGCACTTAAAATTGTCTCAAGATTAACAGGGGCGACAAATTCAAAGAGAAGCCAATTGCTATTTGGTCTCCATGCTGGCTCTTGAAGAGGTTCCTTTTGTGGGTGGGTAGGAACTTGACATCACTCTGAATAAAACATCAGTGTTCTAAATAACAGCTCTGTCATGGGAAATCACTGCCAGTGCAATCAAGATGGAAACAAAGGCATGCGGATACGTAAATAGACTGACAGACAAACATATAAATAGACCGACAGACCTTTAAATAGATGAGTATATCAATACACAGACAAACATACAAGCAGAAAGAAGATAGGTTTTGCATTCAGCACACATTTACTGGGGTGCAAACATTCTATTCAAAATGAGTGAAAGACAAAGCAAATATTGCTTGATTTTCTGATCTTGGATATATCTGAGAACTTTTGGAAAGTATTTTACAGTTGACTTCAAAACATACTATTATTTTCCTTAGTCTTTTGTGGGACATGGGCATCACTGTCAATGACAATATTTATTGTCCATTTCCATTACCCCATGTGAGACCATTTGAATGGGTGGTTAAGTGCCCACCAGATTGTCGGTTTCAAGTCCTCTGCAGGCCAGAGCAGATGAGGACAACACGTGTCAGGAAAAGTCCTGACAAACAGCGGTGAACCCAACAGGTCGTTCCACAACCCAGTAGTTTTATTGTCGTTAGTGGCATTAAAGACATGGACCACTTTTGTGCATCGATTTCGCAGTGAAATCCCTTGCTAATCGCACACTGCATGTCATACTCGTCCTTATCACACACAGTCTCCATAGGAAATTTGTTATAACATATGAGATATGAACAGCAAAAATCCTTAGGGGAAGTTTATTAGAAGAACATTTTTATATAAATTATGTAAACAATGATGCTTCAGGATGTTAACACCATTATACATTTCCAGCGTCTGTTTATTCTACAGTGAATAGCTCTAATGCATTGTGACCTTGTAGTACAATAGCAGTTATTCATAATCAAGAAAATTAATTGCATCTAAATTATTTGGTAATTGAATACACCACTGATTTATTAAAGTAATTCAAATGATATTTGAACACTTATAACCATCAAAACATATGCTATATCGCAGTAGTGCATCTTATGGATAATATCACTGCAGCTATATTGGTAGGAAGAGAGACTACCTAGAGTGTTGTCAATCAAGCATGCTGCATTGTCCTGGATGGCACTGCATCTCCTAAGTGACGATAGAGCTGCACACTTACAGAGAACTAAAGAGTTCTTTCACACTCCTGATATGCATCCTTTAAACCATAGAACCATAGAACCATACAGCACAAAACAGGCCCTTCGGCCCACCATGTTGTGCCGTCCATCAAACCACCCTCACACTATCAAACCCTTTCCTCTCGCATATCCCTCTATCTCACATTCCTCCATGTGTCTATCCAACAAACTCTTGAACCTGTCCAATGTATCTGCCTCTACCACCACCCCAGGCAGTGCATTCCATGCACCAACCACTCTCTGGGTGAAAAACCTCCCCCTGACATCTCCCCTGAACCTCCCACCCATAACCTTAAAGCCATGCCCCCTCGTCCTGAGCATTGGTGCCCTGGGAAGGAGGCGCTGGCTGTCTACTCTATCTATTCCTCTCAATATTTTATATACCTCTATCATGTCTCCTCCTTTCCAGTGAATAAAGCCCTAGCACCTTAAGCCTGTGCTCATATTCCATACACTCTAATCCAGGCAGCATCCTGGTAAATCTCCTCTGCACCCTCTCCAACGCCTCCACATCCTTCCTATAATGCGGTGACCAAAACTGAACACAGTACTCTAAGTGTGGTCTAACTAGAGTCTTGTAAAGCTGCATCATCACTTCACGGCTCTTAAACTCAATCCCACGATTTATGAAAGCTAACATCCCATAGGCCTTCTTAACTGCTCTATCCACCTGTGAGGCAACTTTCAGTGAACTGTGAATATGAACCCCCAGATCCCTCTGCTCCTCTACACTGCCAAGCACCTTGCCATTTACCTTGTACTCTGCCCTGGAGTTTGTCCTTCCAAAGTGTACCACCTCACACTTCTCCGGATTGAACTCCATCTGCCACTTGTCAGCCCAGCTCTGCATCCTATCAATATCCCCCTGTAAGTTCTGACAGCCCTCCACACTATCCACAACACCGCCGATCTTAGTGTCGTCTGCAAATTTACTAACCCAGCCTTCCACCCCCTCATCTAAGTCATCTATAAATATTACAAAAAGTAGAGGTCCCAGAACCAATCCCTGCGGGACACCACTAGCCACTGCCCTCCAATCCGAGGGCACTCCTTCCACCACAACCCTCTGCTTTCTACAAGCAAGCCAATTCCTAATCCACACAGCCAAGCTTCCCTGGATCCTTTGGCCTCTGACCTTCTGAAGAAGCCTACCATGAGGAACCTTATCAAATGCCTTACTAAAATCCATATAGACCACATCCACTGCACTCCCCTCATCAATCTTCCTCGTCACTTCCTCAAAGAACTCTGTCAGGCTTGTGACGCAAGATCTTCCCTTCACAAAGCCATGCTGGCTGTCCCTAATCAGTCCATGATTCTCCAGGTGTCCATAGATCCTATCCCTTAGAATCCTTTCTAACAGCTTACCCACCACAGACGTAAGGCTCACCGGTCTGTAATTCCCTGGACTGTCCCTACTACCTTTTTTGAACAAGGGGACAACATTCACCACCCTCCAATCCTCCGGCACCATCCCCGTGGACAACGAGGACTCAAAGGTCCTTACCAGCGGTTCAACAATCTCCTCCCTCGCCTCTTGAAGCAGCCTGGGGAAAATCCCGTCAGGCCCCAGAGATTTATCTGTCTTGATATTATTTAACAACTTCAGCACATCCTCTCTCTTGGTATCTACAACCTCGAGAACATTACCCTTACCAGCACTTCCTTCCGCGTCATCAAGACCCCTCTCCCTGGTGAATACCGAAGAGAAGTACTCATTGAGAACTTCTCCCGCTTCTGCCGCCTCCAGGCAAATTCTCCCACCTTTCTCCTTAATTGGACCTACCTTTACTCTAGCCATCTTTCTGCTCTTCACATACGTGAAAAAAGCCTGGGGATTTTCCTTAACCCTACTAGCCAACGCCTTTTCATGTCCCCTTCTAGCTCTCCTCAGCCCTTTCTTAAGTTCCTTCCTCGCTACTCTATATTCCTCACGGGCCCTGTCTGAACCTTGCTGCTTATACCTTATGTATGCTACCTTCTTCTCCCTAACTAGTTGTTCCACCTCTCTCGTCACCCACGGTTCCTTCACCCTGCCATTCCTTCTCTGCCTCACCAGGACATATTTATCCCTAACATCCTGCATAAGTTCCCTGAACATCGACCACATCTCCATGGTACATTTCCCTTCAAAAAGGACATCCCAATTTACACTCCCAAGTTCTCTCCTTATAGCCTCATAGTTCGTCCTTCCCCAATTAAATATCTTCTTGTCCTCTCTGCACCTGTCCCTGTCCATGACACTTTTAAAGGTTATGGAGCAATGGTCACTGTCCCCCAAATGGTCCCCCGCCAATAGATCCTTTGCCTGTCCCGGTTCATTTCCTAAAACTAGACCTAGCATGGCATTCCCTCTAGTTGGCCTGTCGACATACTGCGTCAGGAATCCCTCCTGGACACATTTAACAAATCCCGTCCCATCTAAACCTTTGGCACTAAGCAGGTTCCAGTCTATATTTGGGAAGTTGAAGTCTCCCATTATAACAACCCTGTTATTTTTGCTTCTCTCCAAACACTGCCTGCCAATCTGCTCCTCTATATCTCTACCACTACCAGGGGGCCTATAGAATACTCCTAGTAGAGTAACTGCTCCTTTCTTGTTCCTTACTTCCACCCATACGGACTCTAGAGATGATCCTTCTACAACATCCATCCTTTCCACAGCTGTAACAGTGTCCCTGACCAGTATCGCCACCCCTCCTCCTCTTCTCCCCACTTCCCTATCCCTCTTAAAACACTGAAAACCAGGAATATTCAATATCCACTCCTGCCCTGACGTCAGCCACGTCTCAGTAATAGCCACAATATCATAGTCCCCCATACTTATCCAAGCCCTCAGTTCATCTCCCTTATTCCTGACACTTCTTGCATTTAAGTAAACACACTTCAGTCCATCTACCTTACTACTTTTATAGCCTGTATTCTGCTTCTCCTTCCCCAAAGCCTCTCTACCTGTTTGATCTAACTTTTCCCCATCCCCTTCTTCCTCTGACCTACTCCTCCAGTTCCCTTCCCCCTCACAAACTAGTTTAAACCCTCCTGAACCACCCTAGCAAACCTAGCCGCAAGGATATTGGCCCCCTTCTGGTTCGAGTGTAACCCATCCTCTCTGTACAGGTCCCACCTTCCCGAGAAGAGATCCCAATGATCCAGAAATCTAAAACCCTCCCTCCTGCACCAACTTCTCAGCCACGCATTTATCTGCCACCTCCTCCTATTCCTGCCTTCACTATCGCGTGGCACTGGCAGCAATCCCGAGACTGCTACCCTTGAGGTCCTGTTCCTCAGTCTTCTGCCTAGCTCCCTGAACTCGCTCTTCAGGACCTCATCCCCCTTCCTACCTATGTCGTTGGTACCAACATGAACCACAACTTCTAGCTGCTCTCCCTCCCGCTCAAGAATCCTGTGGACCCGATCAGTGACATCCCGGACCCTGGCACCTGGGAGGCAACATACCATCCGGGATTCATGCTCACTGCCACAGAACCTCCTATCTGTTTCCCTGACTATTGAGTCCCCTATCACTACCGCATGTCTCTTTCCCACCCTTCCCTTCTGAGCAGCAGTACCATCCCAGTGCCAGAGGCCTGGTTACTGAAGCTAGGCCCCTGCAGGTCATCCCCCTCAACAGTCTCCAAGGCGGAAAACCAGTTACTGAGGAGAACAGCCTCCAGGGTTCCCTGCTCTGTCTGCCTGCCTGACTTCTTCTACCTCTTCCCTCCCCTGACAGTCACCATTCTATCTGCATCCTGAACCTCAGATGTACCTGCTCTAAGGGGGGTGACTGCCTCCTGATGGACCGTATCTACATAACTCTCTCCCTCCCTTATGCTGCGCAGTGTTTGTAGCTGCGACTCCAGCTCATCAACTGTGAGCCGAATTTCGTCCAGCCTCAAGCACTTACTGCAGATGTGGCCATCGTGGACCGCAGCAAGGTCCACGAGTTCCCACATCAAACAGCTGCAGCATATGACCATGTCCTCCATCTGACTCCCTTGTTTTTTTTACCCCCTAGTTAATCCCACCTACAAATCTATAATAGACAACAGGTAAACCTTACCTTTACCTACTTACCAGCTACTTACCCTCCTTTCCCCTTCATGCCGAAGCCCCTTGAGCCAAAGCCCGACCACTCTGCTGCCTATCACTCCGCTGCCTGCTCCGACGTTGCCAGCTCTATAGGCTGTTTGCTTTTTTAAGCTGCCCACGCCGCGCCTGCACAGTCCAGCCCCCACTCGACTAGTTAGAAAAAACTTTTAAAACACTTACTAAAGAAAGTTATAAAAATCTAACCCTTACTCTTAAAACCCTAACAAAAACTAACCCTTACACTTAAAACCCTAATAAAAGTGATAAACAGAAAAAACTTAGCTGCTCCGAAGTCCTCCAAACCGAAGCCCTCGAGTCCTCCCAAGATTTATTTTCTCTCTCCTTTTTTAAGCTGCCTGCGCCGCGCCTGCGCAGTCCAGCTCCCACTCAACTAGTTAGAAAAAACTTTTAGAACACTTACTAAAGAAATGTTGTAAAGGCTTTGTGGAGTCAAGAGCAACTCGCCATAGGATACCCAGCCTCTGACCTACTCTGACAGCCTGATATTTAACTGCTTGCTCCAGTTACATTTCTGGTTAGAGGTGTAACCTCACACCCCACCTCTGCAAAGGATGTTGACGCTGGGGAGATCTGATAACAGCAACAACATTCATGTATACAGTGCCCCAATCAGAGAAAAACATCCCAAGGAATTATGTAGGATTATCAAAGAAAAGAAAGAGACACTGTGCCATATTAGAAGGTATCAGAGAAAATGAAGCGGGTTTTAAGGAGCATCTTAAAAGAGAGAACTGTGGAATTAATGAATCCTAACAACACAGAAGGAGGTCATTCAGGGAAATCCATTCATTCCCATTGCCCTGCTCTTTTCCCAGACCCCTACAATTTATGCTTCCTCTAATGCCCATCCAATTCCCTTTTGAACGGCCTGATTGACCATTTCCCCCACCTTTATAAGCCAGAGAGGCTGCAATGTTTATTAAGGAAGGCCTTGGCAGCGAAAAGCAAGGATAAGAATTTCAAACCCTGAGTTGTTGCTTCAATATGAGCTAGTGAATGTCAGCAAGCCACACCAGTGGTGATTGAACAGGACATTGCAGATTGGGACATGGGTACCAGAGTTTTAGATGATTTCAACCTGACAGAGAGCAGAAGAGAGTCAGGACAGGTGAACATTGAAACAGTTACAAGATATAACTAAGGTATGGATGAGATTTCCAGCAGCAGATAAACTAAGACAGTTGGAGTAAGGCAGTGTTATGGGGGTGGAAACTGGTGGCAAAAGGAATGGCATGGATGTGAGGTGTGGAACTGAACTCAGCAGTTGTAATGCTGTTACTAACAAAAGGGAAATGGTCAGACTATCTCTTGTTGACGATCACTGCAGAAAGTACCAATTTCATAAAACTATCACTTGGGGTTTATCATCCAGGTCTGAAAATTGTTCTATCCACTGCTAACATTTCTGAAAGCTTGCCAGGAAACATGCCATCTTCTGCAAATATACCCAGTATGACATTATGATAAAGCAATGGCGACGAAGCAGCTGAAAATGTTTAGCCCAGCACAGAAGCACTATCTGGGACTATCATAGTGGGCAACAGTTTTTATTATCCTAACTCTTTCCTGATTGGAGGAGGGGACATTTGCAACATAACACAGAATGATTAAGGCATGGAAGGAGGCCATCCGGCCCATTGAGTCTGTCCCAGTTCTAAGCAAGACAGCTAGTTCCACTCCCTTATTCTCTTTCCAAAGCATTTTCCTCCCTTCCAGCCACTTACACAGCTCCCTTTTGAATTCTGCAATTGAATTTGCCTCCACTCCCGTTCTCAGCAATGCATTCTCGACCCAAACCACCTGCTAGCACAGTTTGGAGCACACGTATGCATTTGGCAGGTCACAGACAGGAAAGCAGAGGGTGTGTAGTTTCACAAGGATTGCGAGCTTCCAGTAGTCCAGGGTGCCACTGACTGTGCTCGTTCCTTTGTTATTTCACAGATGCACCACAATTCCATTGACTCTGGGCACCTGGTGTACCACCATGGCCAGCACGGACCAGTACTCCAATCTTAGATGCTTTCCAAATTTGAGCCCCTGTATTGAACCACATCAAAGTGTTGGTTACCAGGAGACCAGCACCATACTCTTCTTACCTGGTCCTTGACCTTCTTTGCACGATCCACACACAGAAGGTCAACACGTGTGTGTTAAAAGCTGTGCTGCCACACCTAACCCCTAGAGCAGACCAGTTCCACTGTCTGGCCCACACTGAAGGAGTCCGGGACAGAGTGGGAATCGAGATTTGTTGTAGCCTACAAGGAGGGGCAGGAGAAAGTAGTATGGAGGAGGAGAAGGAAGAAGATCCCCTTATGGCTAGACAATAAGGAACAATTGATCAGAGTGCACCTTAAATTCTCCATTCCTCAACAAATCCCCTTTCAAGCCCAGCCTGCATTAAATCAAACAGATGCAAGTCCATTGCTTATCGAGACCTCAGCAACCACTTCCCAGTGCTCTCCAATTTAGCCCACACTGACTTGCAACAGTACAGCAGCCAGAACTAGAGGCAGGATCATGCACTGGTCCAGGGGAAGCAACCAACTCCAATCACTATCCGTATGGATGCTGTGGCAAGACAAGGGTTAAGATGGTGTGCGGGCAGAGATGGTTTGCAGACAGTCTGCAGTCACCTGTGCTGAGCAAGGCCCTTGAGGGCATAGCTCCTCTTTGTACAGCATGGGAGCTGAGGTCACCAGTCATAGCAAGATAAGGATGCAAACGAAGGACTGCAAGGCACACACCATTAGACAATTACTTTATCAACTCGAAGGTATTATTGGCCATTAACATGTAGTTTCTATTGGTCATTAACACCCATATTAATGGAACATGATTGGTATTTTATGTACGCAACTGAGGGATTCTTGGATGCCCAAAGATTTTAATTGGTCAATATCTGTTTAAAAAATACAACTCTTTGTGGAAACTTCAGAATAGTTCAGTGACAGGGGCCGGAGTGTTCTCCTTGTGCACAAGTAAATAAAGTGTGATTGAGAAATGAGTGCAAGTTGTCAGAGTCCAGTTAATCAGCGACGACATCCATTTAGTCCAGGTTTTACATTTACATGGACGCTGACAAAGACAGAAGTTAACACTCATTCTTGAGAGAAATATCCTTGATGCTCTTATTACCCATCACCAGAATTAGGATCAGTCGCCATGGCGAGGGTCGGACAAGAAGATTGGACACCTGATCTTTGAACAGAATCAGAACGTGCAGAAGAAATGAAAATATTAAATTCGTCAATGAATCCAATGTAAATGATTAATTATTGTGCAAATTAAATCTGGCATCAGAGATCTTCTTTAAATCAGATTGCACTGTAACTCTGCAGAGATATTCAAGGTGTCTCTCCCTTGAAACCACATCACAATAAGCATAGCAATTATGCTGTGCACATGACAATTGTTATTGCAATTAGGTTTTGTAATTTATGTCTTTGCACACTGTAATTTTCTCATCAAGGCACAGTCTGGTGTAGTATTTAATGACAGGTGCCTAGAACAATATCAATACTGTCTCAGAAAGACAGTAAAACAATGCATCAGTGCGCTAATGTGCTAATTTACTAGTAAATTGTGAGCAATCCAATTCATTTATTAGGCATGAAGATTAACAATAGGTTGGTGCAAAAGTGCTATCTGTCACACTTGTTTCTGACTAAATGATAGGAACCTGCAGAAAATATCTGAACTTCACACAAATTAATGGCAGCGACAGAAATTTTCTTAATCTAGTGATTGCAATGAAGTAAGCTGCAATGACCTCTTACTGAACAAAGTCTGTCTTTACAGAGGGAAATAATAAAGATAAAGCTTGCTGGACAAAGCTCATAAGAAAGCTTCCTGCCAATCCATCTTTAATTTGTTAGGCAGTCCCTCAGGATCAAAAATGACTTGCTTCCATTCTGGTTCGATTGGTTTTAAAGTGGCTGACAAAGGCCAATGTGGGATCCACAGACTCCCACACAGATAAGGCGGGAGATGGCTGTCGAAACTGGTCAGGATAATACCAGGGGCAAACTAAATGGCAGTCTTCAACAACAGGATAAACATTCGCTGTTCAATGAGCAAGCTGAACCACACTACAGATGGACAGCAGGGATGAAAACAGAAAAACATCGTTATGCAAGTTGGTCTCTTTCCTCCAATACCAGCTCATTGGTAGGGTAGGCCTCCTGATAAATCTCAATTCCCAACTTAGCTAATATGCAGTTCATTGAAATGGGTAACTGATATGGGGATGAGTATAGCATTGCTAACAAGTGATCCTGCTCAACAAGCAGGCAAGGAAATGTTAACAAACTCAGGCAACTCAATATGGTGAACCCCATAAAAAAAGGATGGAAATCCTGGATAAAGTCCAACACAGTATTTATTGGCTGCTTCACAGTATCTGAAGCAATCCGTACGTTCACCTGACTGGAACAAACTAAGTGCATTTCTCAAAGCAACAAGTGGTGAAGTGAATAGACTCACTCTTGGTCGGAATCAATGTTTAATAGAATAATTATAATGACAGTGGTGCAGATTTTCCAGAGATTTTCTGTGCCACTGACCACCCTAACCAACATAAATGACCATATTGAAGCACAGGTGACTTCGAAAATCTGGAAGCTGCTGCAGTGGATCGGCACTGCGCAGCCGACTGCTCTACTATGTTGCACTGTTCAAGGAATTCACCAGAAGAGCAGAAGAATGGGGAAAATGCCGTGGACTTGGGTAATGGACCCACTGAAGGATCCTGAACCAGATAAAAGGAGGAGGTACGACTGGTCTTGTAGCAATCCTGTGAATGCAAACTCTGCCAACTCTGATCATCTCCCCACTACAGGCTAGAATTCCTTCACTTTTAATTTGGGACAAAATGTACATTAGATCTTCACTCACTATACCAAACATTTTGAAGGGTTTATTGAAACAACTGCAGCAAATACATAGTCTATCCTTCAACTCTGAGAAGGCAGTCATCTCTACCCCCTTTGTTGTTATTGGATTCAATTATTCCCTTACTTTCCTGCTCATCCAGTTGGATTTCATCCAAATCAGCTGCCTGTATGTAATCCGTACCTCCCCTCACCTCCCTGTATTCACTGATCCTTTTTGACTCTTGGAACACCAACATCTCAGTTCAAAATTCTCATGCCCTTGGTTCAGCTGCTCCATAGTCTTGCCCTAGCCATGCACCTACCTCCCACCCGACAATAACTTTCTGCCTCCAGCTTCCTCACACTTTTCATTTGTCCATTGGCAGTTTTGTAGACAGCCATACAGGTCTTAAACTCTGGAAGATGCCCTTAAATATCCCCATCTCTCCACCACTACCCCCTTAAAAGGAGACTTTTTAAAATGTACTTTTGACCACAAGAGGAAGGTATTTGCATAGAGTATTTCAGGACTACGGGATTTTCCAACTCCAATTACAACCACTGTTGAAATGCAGCCACTAATATATGCTAGGAGCCAAGGCATACACTTGACACTCAACAAAAGCTAACAATCCACAATGAAATAAACAGTCAGATAATCATCTTTGTGTGTTAATGGAGGGGTAGAGATTTCCCATTACATCAAAACTTACCTTCTCATCCTCACAGACGGGCCTTGGACCTTGTACAGGAGGGCAATTACAGGAATTCCTCAATTTATGGATGTCCTGTTCATGAATATTTGCTATAAAGTCATTGACTCATAAGGGTATGTGATCTTAATCTACTTTCTCATTAAAATAGACAGTGCTCCACCCCGCATCCCCAGAATGTACTGTAATAAAATACACTTTCACCAACCATTTCAGTTTACAAAGTATCACTTAGTGAAATGTTATCCAGGAACACATGCCCTTTGTCAATTGAGCAATACCTGTCATGCCTTGGTTTTATGGCTCACCTGAAAGACTTTCTCAGCATTGGACTTGCAGCTTAAATTTTCTGCAGGACTTGATTTGTCTGCAAATGCTACCACCAAACCTCAGTACATCACCACGAATAGTATCTTTGTTTAAACTCATGATAGATGAAGACATTTCTAATTTATCCATGGAAGAGTTGCTTGCCTAGCTTGCCTGAACAAAATGCTCTGTCAAATTAAGTGAAAGCTTCTCACCTGATGAAGAAGAGGTCCCTCAGACAACCCAAGCAAATTGCACAGTTTCAATCTTTATCAATGTGCCAGCATTCCAAACTGTGCTGCAAGTGGAGAAGCAATCCAGAGAATCAGCATTTAGTAAGTCTAATTTCTCCTTTGGCTCATTTTCAATGTTTATCTGATTATACCCTGATGAAGTACCTCGAGATGGTTTCTTACATTCAAGGCAATATATGAACATTACAGAAATTAATAAAATGAAACTGATTTCCAATTGCTCACCACACTTAGCATAATGACAGCTTATTTTTAAACTTGTTGAATCTTTGTATGTAATCCCTTATAGCCATGTTTAATTAATTTACAAGGATTCTTTTCCCTCATCCCACAGCACAATTATTCAAGATAAAAATGCCATATCAAACATGTGCACCTGCCAAAACTGGAGTGTCAAGCACAAGGTGTTCCCTGGACACTTCCATTTTTGCAGCACAGATTGAGATGCTGGTATTTGCTAACAAGTGCTGTAGGTCTGCATGATTTGCTTGGGTGCTCTGATTGATCCTTTATTCTTAGGCACGCAAGGGAATTTGACCAGTTTTGTAATCAGATAATTCATTGGAGAATGCTACAAAAGCAAACATGCATTAGTGAAAGCAGGAATGCTACTCCTGCGGAGAAGAAAGATTCAACAGCAATTTACAACAAAGAATTGCCCTTTAACATAACCGAGAATAAATTGCAATGAGGAAAAAAGCAAGGGTTTGGGACTAACTGAATAGCTCATTCAAAGAACTGGCATTGATTGAATGGCTTCCTTCTCACAGCATGATTCTACTGCTCAGAAGTTGATGGTTTGCTCCATTTTCTGGCAAGCTGTCTCCTGTCTTTTAGTTTTCATTGTATTTGCACCACCTTGCTGGAAACAACAGTGGGTAACGGGCGGCAAGTTCAACAAGGCATTGGAATCTCAAGAACATCAAGTTTAATAGCAAACCTCCTGAACCAATTCAATTTAAGAATAGAGAAAGAAAGAACAAGGAAGAAGGGAACTGGGTGAATTAGAGTCAAATTAAGTACAGGGAGAGAAATGAAGAGAGGAGATGAAAGCAAGATGAATTCAAAGTGAGAAAAAGGAAGTACAACAAAATCAACAATAATAAGCACATTACAATAAATTATTGAACAAATACTTGAGAAACTGAGTGCGAAATGCATAAACATTGTCCTAAACCTAAAATCTAGTGTCCAAAAATTACTTTCCCACAAAATCATCCATTTAATTTGCACTTCTGAGAATTCAAACAACCATGCACCGTGAGAAAGACTGCTTTCTGACTCTACCGGGAATGTAGATGGCACAACTGGTACATACATAAAAAATATATTCTGGGCAATATTTAAGTCTAAGCGCATCTACAAACAATTCATCATCTGTTTGTCTTTAACTCTGCAGCTTCATTTATTCCCTTTCTGGGTCTCCAAGGTTGAGTTTCATGTCTGAACTATAAATCAATAGCACAATGCATGCAATGGCAATGTCCAGCCTGGAACAGCAATTTTGAATTTGCAGTGGTAATTCTGCAATTTCACATCAGTTAATTAATTGCAATAAAGAGACTCGTGACAAGGTTTTGTTGAGGTGACCAGGAGATGGCTAGCAACAAAAAAACATCCGGTGACTATGGGGTATGGTTGTGTAATAGATTACTGGACTAGTAATCCAAGGTAACATTTTCAAATTCTATCACAGCAATGAGGCAATTTAAGTCTAGTTTATTAACTAAACCTGGAATAGAAAGCTTACATCTATAATGGTGACCATAAAAGTACTGAATTATCAGAAAACAATAATGAGGTTTTGCTAATGGCTTTTAAAATAGTATTATCTGCTGCCCTTTCTCAGTGTAGACCCACAGCAGCTCTTGAACAAAGCTAGCAAGCAACTCAGTTACTTAGAGATGACCAATGAAATGCTGAAATTAGGTAACAGCACACCCGGGGAATTAGAAATCATGGCACAAATTTCTGGACCTTTTCTTTGCTTCAGATCTGAGAATAGGCACCACCCCAATCCTCCGATGTTCCAGGCATCACCTACCCCAACCTCCCACAATCCAAACCCCTCATGGCTCAATCCTCCAATGGATCCAGAACTGATGACACACTGCACCACATTTTGGTGAGACTGCACTTAGAATATTGTGTACAGTTTTGGTCACCCTGTTATAGGAAAGACATCATTAAACTGAGGTAGGTACAATAACAACATTTAAAAGACAAGTACATGGATAGGAGCAGTTTAGAGGGATATGGGCCAAATGGGACTCGCCTGGTGGGCCCCATGGTCGGCATGGACCAGTTGGGACAAAGGGTCTGTTTCTGTGCTGTGTTACTCTACGACTCTTATGACGCCAATCCCCTAACATTCCAGGCTCCTTGTCCCTCCAATCCTCCAGCTCTGCAGAACTCGTAACCATCCAACTCTCAGACATTTTTGGACCTTCACCAATGCACAGAACCCCGACTCCCAGCCCTGACCCTTCTGTTGTACAGCCCTACCCACCATCCTCAGGTGAATAATCTGCTCACTGATTCAACCCCCACCCCAGCCCCAAATCATTGGCAAGTGGCTGCCAACTCTCTCTCCCCACCATCACTGAACTCTTGGATTTGGCCTCCATTCCGGGCATCGCATTTTCCACTTCATGTCCTTCAAGATGCACCCTCGGCCTTGGGTCTTAGCTCAGCTGGAACATTGGGCCCATAATCCATACAGTTAGTGATGCACTGCCAACCCCATCTAAGAAACAAAATCCCCATCCACTCACCCACGTGGGGACATTAGCAATTCTAAACATATTAAATTTAAATGAAATCCTAATTACAAATTAAATAATTGATGGACTGTTTTGATAAATAACCAATAGATTAAACAGAATTGACAATTTCTTGGATGATGATAGTTTATTGATCGCCTGGACTGCAAGTCAATCAGTAGGGGAATGCTACTGGTCAGAGCAAATGCTGCGGATCAAAGGAACTGACTATTATTCTGGAGATTTATTTGATTGGTTTTGAGGTTCTGGGAGAAATTTCCTCCTTTTTTTTCTTGACTCCACTTATGGGTGGTGGCAGACTTTGATCTCCAGGCCCAGACTTTGGAATATCCTGCCCTAAACCTTTGTGTCCTCACCCCTCCTCGAAGGGGGTCCTTGAAACCCAACTCTTTGACCCAACAGGCCAGGCAGCATCCATAGATAAAGAATGCTGTCAGTTGCTCTCAGGAGAGATGTTTGAAAGCCTGCCACTTGGAAATGTTTGGACAGGTAGCAGTTTACAACCTCAAAAGGTGCTAACTTAATGCAAGTTGTTGCTTTCGATGTCTTGTGGTTTGTTACCTCACTTGTGGCTCGAGCAAAATGGATTGGCAGTACAAAGAATACTCCGGTCAATTGGGTGAAAAGACTTGATGATCTAAGTGCTCTTTTCTCATGACCGAGTTATTCAGCTGGTGTCACATGGACAGCTGACAATAGGTCTTCTATTTCGAGATGTGTTCTGTAACGTTCATTCCTCAGGAGATCAACTGAAGCCAGTGCATAATTCACTTTTAAATTATTTCATCAAAATGAAATTTTGGTCAAAGTATTTTTTTTAACATCCATGAAACAACAGATCTTCAATGGATGCAATCTCACTGGCTCTCCACTCTGCTTTGGAGCACCTAGACAACAGCAAAACATACGTCATGCTGCTGTTTATCGATTACAGCTCTGCATTCAACACCATCTTCCCCTCAGTATTAATCAACAAGCTTCAAAACCTGGGCCTCTGTACTTCCCTCTGCAACTGGATCCTCATCGGGAGACCACAGTCAGTGCAGATCGGTAGTAACATCTCCTCCTCGCTGACAATCAACACAGGCGCACCTCAAGGGTGCGTGCTTAGCCCATTGGTCTACTCTCTCTACACTCATGACTGTGTGGCTAAGCATAGTTCAAATGCCATCTATAAGTTTGCCTTTGACAGTCCTATTGTTGGCAAAATCTCAGATGGCAACGAGGAGACATACATGAGTGAGATAGATCGGCTGGTTGAGTGGTGTCATAACAACAACCTCGCACTCAACGTCAGCAAGACCAAGGAACTGATTGTGGACTTCAGGAAGGGGAAGTTGGGAGAACACACACCAGTCTTCATTGAGGGGTCAGCGGTGGAAAGGGTGAGCAGCTTCAAGTTCCTGGCCATCAACATCTCAGAGGATCTATCTTGGGCCCAACACATTGATGCAACCGTGAAGAAGGCATACCAGCGGCTCTACTTCATTAGGAGGAGATTTGGTATGTCAACAAAGACTCTTGCAAATTTCTGCAGATATATGGTGGAGAGCATTCTGACTGGTTGCATGACTACCTGGTATGGAGGTTCCAATGTGCAGGATCGAAAGAGGCTGCAGAGAGTTGTAGACTCAGCCAGCTCCATTTACCTTGTTTTGACCTTGTTGTCACCTTGCACCTTATTGCACTGCACTTTCTCTGTAGCTGTGACACTTTACTCGTACTTTTACCTGTACTACATCAATGCACTCTGTACTAGCTCAATGTAACTGCATTGTGTAATGAATTGACCTGTACAATCGGTATGCAAGACAAGTTTTTCACTGTACCTCGGTACAAGTGACAATAACAAACCGATACCAACCCTCCCCGCCATTGAGGACATCTTCAAAAGGCGGTGCCTCAAGAAGGCAGCATCCATCATTAGGGACCGTCACCACCCGGGACATGCTCTCTTCGTGTTACTACCACTGAGGAGGAGGTATCGGAGCCTGAAGACCCACACTCAACATTTCAGGAACAGCTTCTTCCCCTCCGCCATCAGATTTCTGAATGGGCCATGAACACTACTTCATTATTCCTTTTTTTTTGCACCATTTATCTATTTTGTAATTTATAGTAATTTCCTGTATTTGTACTGTACTGCTGCCACAAAACAACAAATTTCACAACATTCTAGTCAATGATATTAAACCTGATTGTGATTCAACTACTTAAGAAACTAATAAGGGTGGGTAAAATTAGCAGGCATGATTCTTCATGACCCACTAATTTCCTGTCCAAACCACTTGGCTCCCTGTCACCTCTCCAAACCAAAGGTCCAACTAATGTTGTAAACTCATTGCAGAGGAAAAAGCACGTATGTATTATGCTGCAAAATACTCTCACTCAACCAATTAATGTTGGCTCCAGATAACGGTACAAATATTTCTGTTTAAAAATGCGTACCTGTGTAAATAGCTTCAATGACTTTAATCATCAGTACCTACACTAAGGGCTACTGAGACCTAACTGGATTCAAATAGCATTCATATACCAGAGTTCTTCTGCACAAACACTTCTGTGAATTTACTCTTCCTTTAAGTATTATTTTAATATCAGGCATATACAAACAAAACTATCAGCTTGTAGAGATAACTACACACTGAATTATCAGCTATGTTCAACTCCATTTATACAATCAAATTTTTTATGGTCCATGGAACCTAGATCAGAATAAATGGCTTGAATTAGATTAAGTAATGAACGAATCAAAACTGTTCAGAAGAATACCTCTTTTGATCAGTTGATTGATCTCCAACTTAGATAAATGAGGTATGGACAAATATGCTTCAGGAAACAAAATGAAGTTGGAATGTATTTATGTCCTTTCAAAGTCATTCAAATAGCGAATGAAGCTCAGCACTCAAGCACACAGTTAGCAACATCTTCACACAAGGCAGTAACAGATTGAATGGATTTTGCATCCCATCAGTGATTCTCAACAGCACTTGATAAAACCTGGCTCAGACAAGACCAATAAACAAGAATTTACACCACAGATTTTTAATTCATTAACCTTTGACAGGCTTCAACTAACTATACACAATTAAACCTGTAGATCTGTCAAAATGATGTTCAATGAGAATAGATCACAAAGCCCATCTGTTGATCAATGTCCCCTTTTTAGTCTAAAGTACTGAAGTCAACATTTTGGATTATATTAAGTCAGTCTTGGCCTCGAGCATATTTCTTGGAGAACAACTCTAGCAGCTTTCAATTTTTCAGTGAGCAAGTTTGCTATCCGTGTGCATCAAGGGAGATGAGGAGATTGTTTATCGATTCATTCAAACGCAAGTTCGGCAGATTTAGTTTTAGAAAGTAACATTTTGAATTGCGATAACTTGAGATCTGATGTGGTAAGCCAAGTATGCTTGAAGGAGTGGCTGATTTTCGACCCAAGGCTCTCAAAGCTCCCCACTATATTTTTTCCTTATGCTCGGGTCTTTTGCGGACTGATGGATAGAGATTGTCCACTATAATCAGTCAACACCAATTACCATTCCATTATGTGACTATCTGGATTATGGACGATGAACTAGTTGGGGCTTGTGTGCCTGGCAATTCTTATGGTCATATGTTGAAAAAGTATTTCTGCACTCGCAGGATGGTTATGCATCAGTTCTAAACCTTCCCTTCACATTTCTGTACACAGTGACTAATTCCATTCCCCAGCTCTATCTAAAAGCATTGTTTTGTATCCCCTTTCTCTGGCTTCTTGAATATTCACATGCCTCTCTAAGACTCTGTTAAGGCAGAACAAAGCAAAACAAACCAGATGTTCAAAACCCACACAATTAGTAGGACTTGGTAGCTAATCGCAAAGTCCTGAGGGGCCCTGACAGGGCACCATACACCATATCTTTTAGGTCACTACTCTGTGACAATTGATGTGCAACACTGCATCCTCAGAACCACTGACTTCTCAAACTAAGAAACGAGGACCGACCCAGCAATATCCAGAGCACTCCCCTATCTCAACAACTATACTGTCTCCTTCCTCTCCTGTGTCTGGGCTACACAAGTTTTCCTTAATCTTTTGCCCTAAAGAGATATGGTGTTGAAATCCATTCCTGCCTCCAATTCCTCCTCAGTTGAAATTTTTTCCAGAATTAGGAACTGCAGTAGAGAGAACCGCATCTCATGATTTTGTCGTGCACATTGTGTTCTCAGTTAAGGCAAACATTACCCAACATTGTCTCTATAGTATTTGTCAAGTAGGTTTCTCTTGCTGTCAAGGATCTGTTTGATTGATACATTAATACAATTTCAATAATACAGAAAACTTTTACAAAGTTATAACCTTGGTTCTTCTTCAATTTTAAGCAATGCTTGTGGAATCTGATGCATCATAAATGAGGTTACAGAAGTCTCCATAATATTTGATGAATCTATTCCATTGCAATCCACTGATTGCTGAGCATATGGAATGGGTGCATTTGGAGCACATCAAACATATGAAAATGGACAGGCAAAGTCCCCACCATCTATCTGGCCAGCCCCACTCAGCTGAATTGTCATATGCATCACAACATGCACTTTCCCACCCAATGCAGAAAAACATAACCTTCTGAGAGGGGTACCAAACACAGAAAAAATCCCAGGCCATTTAAGTAGGGGAAAAAATATCTAAAATTCTTCTTCAGCCTCCGGATATTAAAAGTAGCCCTGGAGATTACACTGACCCTGATCAATGTTAGGCAATGTGTCCCTCCTGTACGAAAGAATCGCTAACCCAGTCAGAAATAGGTTCCAGCCCTGACCTGAGGCTACATGGCACGAGTCAGCTATGAACAGAAAAACTGTTCAACTTCAACTTGTATGTATAACTTGTAAGTGTGACTCCCCAGTCCTGCTTAAACTATTTAATTAAAACAATTATTGTGGATAACCATTTAATACTTTCATAAACTACAAATCCTGAACCTACTCTTAAACATTCAATGGAAGTCCAACTTGTACACCTTCCTACAATTTTGCTTATTCCACTAAGTAAATTGTATTTAGAAAATCTGAATTTCCAAGACTGTAATAACTAAGCTTTCATAAATTGCTACTTACCAGTTTCCCTTGAGAACTGCATAAATGCCTCTACGCCACTTTCTCCATAGTTACCCTCAGAGGCTAGAGTAGAGACGTAATTCCATCCAAGGGCTGTAACAATATCCACCATTGCTTGAACTTGGTACGAGTCAGGAGGAACCACGCGGGAGAAGAAGTCATATCGGCTGTTGTCACTCAGCTCAGGAGCAGTTGATGCATAGCTGATCTGAGGGATCTGTATCAAAAGCCAAATATAGCATTCAAAATCTGAAAATACAATTGAAGCAAAACAAAGCTGCAGATGCTGGAAATACAAAACAAGAACAAAATGCCGTAAACATTCAACACTTAGAACTGATGATTGGTTACCGATCTAAAAAGTGTTCTGTTTATCTCTTTATAGATGCTGCCTGACCTGCTGAGTGTTCTGGCATTTTCTGTGTTTTTCTTTCTAAACAATACAAACATTACCTCATCAAAATTCATAATTATTAATCAAACTAGTAGCTGGAATTCCTGCTTTATATGACTTCCCCTGTAAAACAAGATTATTTTCCATTGCTGCAGTTGGCAATCAAAGCCCATGCAGAATGTTGCTATGCAACTCCATTTGGATTAGAATTCACAGCAATGAATAAAAATAAAGGTGTTGCAAAGTTGCAGCATGCAATCTGGAGAGTATTTTATTTGTCTTCAGTTGTATCCTCCTGGCCACCAACACTGAAAGGTTGTTGCCCAATTTCAATGCCTTCCAGCAGCAGTCAAACTGAGCACCTCCTAAGTGTCCATTTCTTATGCTTACAGTGAGTGTGGGTGGGCAACACAGATAAGAGGTGAAACGACATTGGACTCAATCTTGTCTTCACCCTATGCTTAATACTCAATTCACTGGGAGGCAATCAGAAACATCATCGGCTCATGTTTACCTTTCCAAGTGAAGGTGTACTAGACCATCAGGTGAGGTCAACTAACCCAATGTGATTAGGCCTAGGAAGTTTTAGTGTGGCATAAGAAGCACACTGTCTGCTGCACAAAATCTCCACATGAAGGAAACTACAGTATCTGGGCTGAGGCCTGGTCTGGTAGTTGATGGAGAGTGGGGAAGAGTTGGGTTAAGAGAAAGGGCCAGCGATTAGACAATCTATCAGGGCCAGATCTGCATCCAAGGGGGATCGGCTAGCTGGAGATTGACATCTTGTGGCACCTGGAGTTGGGGGGGGTGGTGGTGGTGGGGGTTAGTAATATTCAGGATCTTGATCCAGGGGTTCCAGGAGTTAGAAAAGGTTAACAATTGCTCAAGGAAGATCAGTGACTAAGAGGGGTGGGGAACTAGAAAGTATGGGGCGGTTGGTGGTCAAGGGTAGTCTGCAAGCAGGAGTTGGAAGATCAGATAAGTGCAGGGAGCGTGGTGCCCAGAGAAAGTAGAAAAGGCATTTGCCTCAGTGGAGCCTCAGTGCTATGAGAGCCTAGCTGCCCCAGGAGTGCCCAAGGCCATGTGCTCTCAGGACAACATGGTCTGACTTCTCTAGAGACATTCCAAACAGAGAGTTGCATGGAGAATGTTATCATTTGCTGCACATCTGCTGTAGAAATTGCAAGCCTGACTCAGGTCACAAAATGCCTTTGCAAATTACCAAGTGATGCAAACAACCTAACAATGGTCACTATCGCATTTCCAGGATAGGTCTATTTTAAATAAACGGAGCTACACAATCAAATTTCTGGGCCAGTACCAGGTCTAAACATGGAAGCACCCTATTCTTCAGATACACACATGCACACATTTTCATTTACTGAAGGAATCATTTGTTTAAGTATTTGCCTTATGCTATTTCGATTGACAGTCACCAAACATACTAACAAACTTCTACAAATGTACTATTGAAAGTATCCTGACTGGTTGCATCGTGGTCTGGTTTGGCAATTCGAGTAGGCAGGAACGCAAGAAGCTGCAAAGAATAGTGGACTCAGCCCAATACATCATGGCCCATACCTCCCCATCATCAGCATTATCTACATGAGGCACTGCCTCAAGAAGACAGCATCCAAGATCAAAGATCTTCACCATCTAGGCCAAGCCATTTTCTCGCAGCTACCATCAGGCAGGAAGTACAGAAGCCTGAAGTCCCACACCACCAGGTTCAAGAACAGCTGCTTCTCTTCAATCAGTTCTTGAACCAACCAGCACAACCCTAATCACCACCTCAGTATAGCAACACTATGACCACTTTGTACAAAAATGGACTTGTTCTATTTGTGCCCTTCCTTGTAAAAATTGTGTATAATTTATGTTTTTCTTGTGAATGCTGCTTATGTGATGCTATGTGCCTGCGATGCTGCTGCAAGTAAGTTTTTCATTGCACCTGTGCATACATGTACTGTACTTGTGCATATGACAACAACTGGAATTGGTTTATTGTTGTCACTTGTACCAAGGTAAAGTAAAAAAAAATTGTCTTGCATATCAATTCATTACACAGTACATTGAAGTAGCACAAGGTAAAACAATACAAAAAGCTGAGTAAAGTGTCATAGCTACAGAGAAAGTGCAGTGTAGGTATACAATAAGGTGCAAGGTCATAATGAGATAGATTGTGAGGTCAAAAGTCCATCTTATCATACTAGGGAACCGTTCAATAGTCTTATAACAGCGGGATAGAAGCTCTCCTTGACCCTGGTGGTATGTGCTTTCAGGCTTTTGTATCTTCTGCCTGATGAGAGAGCAGAAAGGAGGGAATGTCCCAGGTGGGTGGGGTCTTTGATTATGTTGGCTGCTTTACCGAGGCAGCAAGAAGTATAAACAGAGTCCATGGAGGGGAGGCTGGTTTCTGTGATGTGCTGAGCTGTGTCCACAACTCTCTGAAGTTTCTTGCGGTCATGGGCAGAGCAGTTGCCATACCAAGCTGTGATGCATCCAGATAAGATGCTTTCTATGGTGCATCAATAAAAGCTGGTAAGTGTCAAGGGGGACATGCCAAATTTCTTTAGCCTCCTGAAGAAGTAGAGGTGCTGGTGAATTTTCTTGGCTGTGAGATCAACAGGACAGAATATTGGTGATGTTCACTCCTGGGCACTTGAAGCTTTCAACCCTCTCAACTTCAACACCATTGATGTAGATAAGTATATGTGCATTGTCCCCTTTCCTGAAGTCAATGACCAGACTCTTTTGTTTTGCTGACATTGAGGGAAAGTTTATTGTCATGACACCATGTCACTGAGCTCTTTACCTCCTTCCTGTAGTCTGACTCATCACTATTTGAGATGTGGCCCACTACAGTTGTATCATCTGCAAACTTGTAGATGGAGTTTGTGCAGAATCTGGCCATGCAGTCATGAGTGTACAGGGCGTAGAGTAGGGGCTGAGGACACAGCCCTGTGGGGCAACAGTGTTAACAATCGTGGCGGAGGTGTCGCTGTCTATCCTTACTGATTGCGGTCTATTGGTCAGGAAGTCAAGGATCCAGTTGCAGAGGTAGGTGTTGAGTCCAAGGTCTCGGAGTTTGGTGATGCTTGGAATTATAGTATTGAAGACAGAGCTGTAGTCAATAAACAATAGTCTAACGTAGGCATCTTTGCTGTCCAGATACTCCAGAGTTGAGTGTAAGGCCAGGGAGATAGCGTCTGCCGTAGACCTGTTTCAACGGTAGGAAAATTGCATTGGGTTGAGGTTTTCCGAGAGGCTGGAGATAATGCGTGCCATGACCAGCCTCTCAAAGCACTTCATGATAGTGGATATCAGAGCCACCAGTCGGTAGTCATTAAGGCACGTTACCTTTTTTTTTAGGCACCAGGATGATAGTGGTCTTCTTAAAGCAGGTGGGAACCTCAGATTGAAGCAGGGAGAGGTTAAAAATGTCCAAAGATACCCCCACCAGCTGATCCGCACAGGATCTGAGGACACGGCCAGGGACACCATCCGGGCCAGATGCTTTCCTCGTGTTCACTCTCCGGAAGACTGATCTTACGTCCTCAACGGTGACTATGGGTTCAGGTTCATTGGAGGCTGTCAGTGTGGGTGGTGACATACCAATTCCCTTCTGTTCAAAATGTGCATTGAATGCATTAAACTCATTGGGAAGGGATGAGCTGTTGTCGACGATGCTGCCAGACTTCATTTAGTAGCTTGTTATAGCATGTAAACCCTGCCACAGCTGACGGCTGGTCTGGGACTCGATTTTGGACTACTCAACTTTGAGACTGTAGCTTGCTTCATCTATTCATTTCAAGTAGTATAGATGGATATGAATAAGTAAAACTGTTTTGATGTCTTTATAAAGCATAATTGAAATGTTATTAAGAAAATGCATACATATAAACACCTTTAAGCAGATTAAAAAATAAAGCCAAACTGAAACACTTTGCAAAGAGTTTCTGTCCTGGTAAAGTTCAAGAACAATGTATGCCTTTCATGCAAGTTGATTGGTTGCAATAACTTTATGAACTTACTCAGGAGGCCTTCGCCATTTCCAAAAGTCTCTCTCTCTCTCTCTCTCTCTCTCTCTCTCTTTCTCTCTCTCTCTCTCTCTCTCTCTCTCTCTCTCTCTCTCTCTCTCTCTGTCTGTCAGCAGCACTGTGTGGCTGAGTGCCTACATGTCAGTGCGATGAGTACTGGACCAGGTCAAGCAACCATTTCTCACTCGAGAGTATCTGTCACTGCTGGATCTGAATCCTGTCATCTCTCCGCCAACCTACCAGATGGAGCCCTGTGTTATGATGGGATGGTCTATCACATTAGGGACAAGGGAATAAGATTGAAGGAATGATATTATGCAGCTTAACCTGCAGCTGTACCTCCTGCCAACAGATTGCAGTGGTCGTGGAGATGTAAAAAGAACCTTCTGCGGGTTACAGAGAATTTGGAAATAACTATACAGAAAGAAAAACAATGCTTTGTGAAATATATTCATGTTGAATACAGTGCAGGGTAGAATTTCAATTATGCATAAAACACTTGCTAAAGTGGCATTGCACAAAGGACTCATGCCAGTTTGTGCTGTTTGCGCAAGATTTTTGTGTATATGCCTCAGAGAGGATTCATGTCAATAGCCAACCAAGTGCAATTTCTTTGCATAACCATTTATAATTTCAGGACATCTACTCACCAACTTAAGGTAACCTGTGTTAATAAACGGCAAGCCTGTGCCTCTTAAAAGGGAATGTGATTACTGACAGTAACCACTGCTGAAAATCATTGTGTAGCTTGAGATGAATTGTGTACAAAATCAGTGGGACAGACATTGGATTGCTTCTCTGATGCTGACCTCAAATATCCTGGCAGGAGAACTGAATAACCAGACAGTGGTCCTGCATGTAAAGTTCTCTTGTGAAAGATAAACAGACAATGGAAAGAAATGATTGTGAAGGACAGTGCACACAATGGTGACCTCGCATATGGCCCTAGTGCAAACAAAAGAGTTCATTGACCTCATGCATGTAGTCAAGGTCAATGTAAGTCGCAACAAAACCAATCGTGACATCTGCAAAACTGTACTTCTAACTTTTCCATGTCCCACACCTTGAATTGCCTCATCAGAATCTTAACCATCACCTTTCTTATCTAAGTAGCAAGGTTAATACTGCTGACATTAATCTAAATTGGGACTCTCACAACCAGGAGAAAGCAATTTTCATTTGAAGCTTTGTAACAGGAATAATCCCAGCACTTAAAGTGTTATGACTCAATGTTCACAGATAGAAATTTACAGGTTCCTTTACAACCCTGCCTGGCATAAAAGATGTGCAGATTTTTAAATCAGAAGATAACAATCACAAATTCAATAGGTTTTAATTTTTATGGGGACCTGACAGTGATACTTGGTCTCTGGTATCACTTGATATACTGTATGCCTGAACCTAGGAAAGCATTTCTCTGCTTGGCAACAGTGGATGGCACATCTAAAATAAGGATGACATCAATGTGCAAATGCCACACGATCTGCTCACTAAACCTTGTATTTAAGTTCTTAGTACAGAAGGAACAGGAGCAAGTTATTTACCCTCTCAAGCCTGCTTGGTCATTTTATGTAACCATGATTGATCTGTGACCTGGCTCCATGTGACAGCCTTTCCCTTCATCTTTTCATAATTTTAATTAACAAAAATCTACAGGTCTCAGATGTAAAATTAGCAATCAGCCTAGTAACAATTCCGAATTGGAAGAGAACTGCAAATTTATACCACTGTCTACATCTATAACTGTTTAGAACATAGAACATAGAACAATTACAGCACAATTCAGGCCCTTTGGCCCACAAAGCTGTGCCGAACATGTCCGTACCCTAGAAATTACTAGGCTTACCCATAGCCCTCCATTTTATTCAGCTCCATGTACCAATCTAACAGTCTCTTGAAAGACCCTAACGTATCAGCCTCCACCACAATTTCCGGCAGCCCATTCCACGCACTCACCACTCTCTGAGTAAAAAACTTAAAAGCCTCTGACTATCTACCCTATCAATACCTCTCATCATCTTATATACCTCTATCAGGTCCCCCCTCATCCTCCGTCTCTCCAAGGAGAAAAGGCCGAGTTCCCTCAACCTGCTTTCATAAGGCATGCTCCACATCCCAGGAAGCATCTTTGTAAATCTCCTCTGCACCCTCTCTATGGCTTCCACATCTTTCCTGTAGTGAGGTGACCAGAACTGAGCACAGTACTCCAAGTGGGGTCTGACCAGGGACCTATATAGCTGCAATATAGCTATATGTTTCATTAACCTTACTCCTAACAACCTTGGCTTTTATTTTAGACTATGTTCCCTAACTCTAATTAACAGAAAACGTTTCCATCTATCCATTCAATATCTTGGCCACCTCAATTAAATCACCTTTTCACCTCCAGAATTCACCCCTTAAACCTTCTGAATTCCAGGAAAAACGTAATTTATCCTCATAACTTAGTCTTAGAAGCATTCTATGCCACTTTCTCAGTAAGATCAATTTATTCTTTCTGATCTGCGGTGCTCAGATCTGCTCTCCATACAAGTACGATCTAACCACAGATTTGTTGCACTGAACATCTGTCCCAATAGTAATTAGCATTCCATTAAATTTTTCAATTATTTTCTGTACACACCCAAAACATGAATATTCTCTATAAAGTGATCCACCTGCCTTTCTGCATGCACCCTCTGCCACTGTTCCACTCCCTACCCCTTGTTTCTGGCTTGTAATTAGAAAGTATCTGTTCTAACTTCTTGGGTCCAAAATAAATAACCTTTTATTTGCAACAGTTTTACCCATCTGTCTAATCCATTCATTTCTCAATGTAATTTTATGCTTCCAACTACACTGCTTGAAACACCATCTATCTTTATATCATGATCCAATTATACATGTCCTGAAGCAACCAATTGAGTTCCTTGAAAAAGTAGAGAGTGTGTGGGCTCCTTGAAGACTTGGAAAACATATTGTAGCACAGCCCTAGCTGATGACACCTCTGTACATTTCTAATGACCCAATTTAGTGGAAAAGAATGATTGGAACTGAGGAACATATGCAAACAAGGATAAACACTATAAAAATATACTGCCCCAGAATTTACATCCTCATGTGAGTGGTTAAATGCATAAATCCATTAAAGATGCCCTCCTCCTCCACAGATCCTTGCCAATAGCTACAGCACTGAAATTAATGCAACAGTGTGACATTGGATTCTTTACTCATTTGTTACCCACCACAAATGGTAGAAAAGCTGGTGCTTTCAGAACCAAGTGAAATTTTAACTGGTGATATCCATTACCAGACTGCCTTCCTAGCTCTTAAATGTTAATTACACACCCATGAAAACTTTCTTCAAAGGTTTATGACTATTTGAAACACAAAAAGTTTTTTTAAAAGATTTATAGTCTTTTTCTCTTGTCTCTCAATCTATTTGGCTTTCCCGATCTTTATTTCATTTTCTATACATAATTTAAATGTAACTTTTACTTCTGGCTGTAGACTCCCAGGTTTAAAATCTGCGAGGTGAACATTTGAGCGGATTGCTTAGTCCATGAACCTACAAGTTTAGATTTCTCTGTATTCTGCACAATTCTACTTCACCGTGTATACAACTTTGTTTTGACAGATTTTCCAGTCAGAAGAAAGCCTAATTAGCTTGGCATCCAATTGGCTATGGATCTCCCCAGAAATGACCCCAAGCTCAGCTAAGTGAGACTGTGGAATGTTTGGTACACAACCCTAACAGAGTGCAACCTCTAATTTGGATCACTCCCAAACTTGGGAGGAAGACTGATCCCCAGTATGAAAAAGTCAGGGAGTTTCAGATGGTGGGAGCAGAGTCTTACCTTCTTGTAATGTATTCCTTACCTTCCTTCAAATGCCAAGTTTTCCCAAGGCTTGGAAAACTCAGCCAACAAGACTGTTTAATGAGAGGCAGCTTACTTTATTAAAATGTTTGAATCGATAAGCCCACCTTCTGGGAGCAACTTGGCTGCCAGCCTTATCACACTTGCCTGATGTCATTAGGTTACGGAGTCATACAACACAGAAACAGGCCCTTCGGTCCACCATGTCCATGCAGGCCGTTGCACCCATCTATACTAATCCAGGTAGCATTCAGGTTTCAGATTGTTTAGGTTTTAACATCATAGCAGTGTCAACTCACTTGAGAAGAATGAATCCACTGTACAACCTGATTGGTTGAAAAGCATTGCTGTTTCACCGCTGGTCTGAAAGTGGCAGCCTTGCTGAATTATACGAATCATCCAAACAACACAGTGACCACCCAGTGTATCAGTGCTCCCAGCACGCTGGACAGCAAACACCATAACTCCACGACTGACCACAAAATCCATGCCATTGGGACTGAGGCAATGGTTGTACACAAATAGATGTTGGGAGAGAGGAGGAATCAGAGAAAAAAAAAGATTGGACAAACATGTGCATGAGAGAAGAGTGACATAATAACATCCATGCTAGATGTTGATGTGGAAAGAGGTTTCACTATTGACTTGATTATGGAGCCATTGAAAATCACCAATGTCTCGAGGGCCATAGCACATTACAGCCAATAGTACTTGACCAGTCAATTCAGACAAGACAATACTGGGGGGTGGGGTGGGGAAATCACCCTTTAGTTTGTAAATGGCTCTTTCAACTCTTGCTTATGTTTCCCATTTGAACATGCCTACATGCTTTGATCATTTTGTTTTGCGGGGAAATGCAGACTTACCGGTAGGTTTAACCTTGATCAAGTGCCAATTTCCCCTTCCATGCAACAAAAGAAGAACCAGCAGAAAAACTGATAAAAATAAGTTGGGATTGTTTGGGGCTGTAAACATTATGCACTCACTGTTCTTTACTGTGGCGGTGTCTTACTGTAATCTTGGAATTTCCACATACTGAAAAGCGTCCTGCTGAGTGACCTTCTAGAACAGGCACAACAAGCAGTAATTTCAGCGTGAGTGATACATTTCTTTACAAAAGCAGATATAAATTTTATATTTCAGCATTTGAATAGTGCTAGGTCTCTTTCACAAGCTCTTTTTCGTTCCTGCCATTTTCAGGTGATCTTTCCCACCCCATTATTTTCTGTGTTGCTTTGTCAAGAGATGTTACTGTAAGAAACACCAGCCTGCCTACAGTGCCATCTTCCCCAGCACATTGAAAATTACATGTATACCACCATCTGTTTGACCAGAGATGAACATTTCAACGGGTGATCCAAATGTGCTTTCTTTCAAATATTCCTGCAAGCAATATTTATCGAATTCTCATTTCCCTCAAACCGTCCTACGTTGCTCCACCAGATCCCAAACATACTTTATCCCCAGATGTTGGGCTAAATCTTTGCATTAATTTTCAACCAATGGTTGCCATGGTTATGTTGAAGCTCCCCTGACCTACAGATTAACATAAAGGGAACCAGGTACAATCATAGAACACAGCTCCTACCACTAACACATAAAGTACATGAAAGTTCTACAGAAGAGACAAACAGCCAGAATTAACTGAACAAAGTGAAATTAATTTCCCAAACCAGATGGAGGCAATGGCTCAATAAATCTGTAACATGGGACCTGAACAGTGGAGACTGTTTTTTTAAGAGCTTACATTCTCAGCTTGAACATGGAGAAAATACAAAGGTAGGCATCTGCAAGTCTCAGGTGTATCTTACAAATAGGCACAGGCCCACATTTGCAGTAGACAGATGTCCAGGTCATGTAGCTCATCTGCTGTATTCCAACTCATCCCGACAACAACAAAGATCTTAACTCCCTTTTTCACATAAAAGCCCAATGTCAACAGAAGGGCAATCACAAATTCCAGCAAACTAGGAAGCTTTCCAAGTGCCCTAGGGCTAAATCAGCTCCATGCTTACAGCTCACGCCTGACCTGTCCATAATAAGAGCACTTTTTGGGAAACAGTGAGCAATTAGGTCATCCATAAACCCACTGTTATAATTATAATTATCCACAAAATCCAGTTACTGCCTGTGGATACAAGACCGTCATTTAACATGCCTCTTAAGCAGGTAATTTAACGTCATTTAACATGCCTCTTAAGCAGGTAATTAATGTTGACCACATCAGCTGCACTTCCTTTCTCTTATATACTACTTTAGGGCACCTGATCATTATTCACTATCTCTGCTTTACTTACATATTTAGAAAGATTGTACAAATATTGTGAATCTGAATGCCTGGAATGCAAAAGCAAATTACTTCTAGCAAGTGAAAGGAAAGAGCAAAGAAATAAAAAGTTAGCTAAAAATAGAAATTTCATTCACATAGCATTATTTCATAATTCAATACCACAATGCACTCCAACATGGATGAAACTATGGTTTTTGAGTTAAGGGCTCTCGGTTCAAATTCCATTCCAGAGACCTACACAGAAGAATCTATGTTAGTGGTTCAGTGGTACACAGAGGGAGTGCTCTGCTGTCAGAGGTACTGGTTTTCAGGTAAGCCTTCAAACTGAGACCATTTCCTTTATCTCAAAAAAGATAGAAGATCCTTTGACAATATTTCAAAGAGTGGAGGAGTTATTCTTGGTGTCCTGGATGGTATTTATCCATCAATCAATATTTTTTTTAAATTACTTCATCGTCGTAACATTGCTTATCGTGAGATCCTACAAACAGCAAATTGGCTATTGTGTCTTCTATACAACAATAGTTACTGCCCTTTCAAACTTAAGCACTTCGTGATGCTATATTTTTGCACAATAAAACAACAAATCTCGTATTTATATAGAAACCTTAACGGACAAAAGGCTTAAGGCACTACATAAGTACATTACTTTAATTTACAATACTTAAGCAAATATTCCAAAATGGGCTGGGAAATGGCAAGCCAGAAGAGCAACAACCTCAGCACTCACTATTGTTAGGTCAAATTCACAAGTCCTCGTTCAGTCTCTTTGGGTCTAAATTTTATACCAGCTGGGAACTGTTCATGGTCACTGCTGATCTACAAGAAAAACTCTAAACCTGCTTCTGGTGGGTCAGTGGCAGGGCCTTGTATGTGTATGTCTCATCTTATGGAAAGGGAGGGGGAAAGATAGGGAAGGGAGTAGTTCAAGCTCCATCAATGAAACCACTGAAATAAACCAACCGTCAATTAAGTCATGGCCCTGGGCTTAGCCTGCTGTCAAATGTCTCCAACATTCAGAAATATTCAAAAACACCAAAAGCCATTAAAATCAAACCTTTTTTTTAAATAACAAAAAAGACAAAACCTAAAAGACATAACAGAAAAGGTAAAACATTAAACCAACATTAAGTAATTCAAAAGCAGGTAAGTTACTTACTACTTGCCTTGCTCCCTTACAGCCGTTCCTCTCCATTCAAATGAATGGAGTCACTAGTCCTGAGCCAGATCCAGCCTGACGCACATTCAGCAGGCAGATTACAAATACAAGTGCTAAAAAATTTGCCACAACTCTGCACTTTGTCACTGGACTCCCCGAAGGAGTCAAACATCATAGTACCAAAGGGAAGTATGGCAGGGAGATGGGAATCCATACAGAAAGACAGAGGGAAGCAAAGCAGAGACCAGAGTAAAAGTTAGAAGAGAGAAAAGAGTGGAATACAGAAAAGTCAAATGCAAAGGACACAGGTTACTACATTCTACAAGGACAATGAGTTTAAGGGCACTTTATCTGAATGTCTCTAGTATTTGAAACAAGGTCAGTAAACTTGTGGCACAAATCAGTACAAAGGGGTATGATTTAGTGGCTATTACAGACACGTGGTTGCAGGGTGGAGATGAGTGGAAATTAAATATCCAAGGGTATCAGGTAATACGGAAGGATGGGCAGGAAGGTAAGGGAGGTGGGGTAGCGCTTTTAATTAAGAATGAGATCAGGGCGATAGCGAGAGATAAGATCTAGGGAGAAGAATGTTGAGTCCTCTGGATAGAGATTAGGAATAGTAAAGGGAAAAAAAAATCACTGGTGGGAGTTAGCAATAGGCTACCTGTGCCACCATTACAGTGGCGCAGGCAATAAACCAAGAAATATTTGATTCATGTAAGAATGGAATGGCAGTTGTCATGGGGGACTTTAACTTCCACGTAGACTGGGCGAATCAAGTTGGTCGAGGCAGTCTTGAAGAGAACTTCATAGAATGCATCTGTGATAGCTTTCTTGAACAGCATGTGAGTGAACCTACAGGGGAAAATGCTATCTTAGATCTGGTTCTGTGCAATGAGACAGGTAAAATTAATGATCTTGTTGTCAGGGATCCTCTTGGAAAGAGTGATCATGGTCTGACTGAATTTCTCATACAAATGGAGGGTGCAATAGTTCGATCTAAAACCAGTGTATTGGGATGAGGCAGGAGTTGGCTAGCGTAGACTGGAAACACAGGCTATATGGTGAGATAGTTGAGGAACAGTGGAAGACTTTCAAAAAGATTGCTCAACAAAAGTATATTCCAGTTAAAAGCAAGGACTGTAAGGATGGGGAGAGCCAGCCTTGGATAACTAAGGAAATAAAAGAAGGCATCAAACTAAGAGCTCATGCATACAAAGCTGTCAAGAGTAGTGGGAAACAGAAAGATTGGGAAAACTTTAAAAAGCAACAAAGAACCACTAAGCAAACAATAAGGAAAGGGAAAATAGATTATGAGAGTAAACTAGCACAAAATATAAAAGCAGATAGTAAAAGTTTTTATAATTATATAAAGCACAAAAGGGTGGCTAAAGGGAATGTAGGTTCCTTGGAAGATGAGAAGGGGGAATTAATAATCGGTAATGTGGAAACAGCCAAGGCCTTGAACAACTATTTTGTGTTAGTGTTCACGGTGGAGGACACATCTAACATGGCAAAGAGAGATGTTATGGATGCGATGGGAGGTGACAACCTCAATACAATCGCTGTCACTAATGAGGTAGTGATGAGCAAACTAGTGGGCCTAAAGGTAGACAAGTCCACTGGTCCTGTTGGGATGCATCCCAGGGTACTGAAAGACATGGCAGAAGTTATCGTAGAGGTGTTTGTGATAACTTACCAAAATTTTCTGGACTCTGGGCAGGTCCCAGTGGATTGGAAGACAACGAATGTCACACCGCTGCTTAAAAAAGTGTGTAAGCAAAAGGCAGGTAACTATAGGCCAGTTAGCTTAATGTCTGTAGTTGGGAAAATGCCTGAAGCCATCATTAAGAAAGAAATAGCAAGACATCTAGATAGAAGTGGTTCCATCAGGCAGACATAGTATGGATTCAGGAAGGACAGGTCCTGTTTGACAAACTTACTGGAGTTCTTTGAGGATATAATGAATGGAATAGGTGGATTTCCACAAGGCATTCGATAAGGTGCCGTATAAAAGACTTAACCACAAGATAAGGATGCATGCAAGGATAAGTTGGTCATAATGTATTAACATGGATAGAGGATTAGTTAGCCAATAAAAGGCAGAGTGTTGGGATAAATAGGTGTTTCTCTGGTTGGCAAATCAGTGGTGAGCCGCAGGGGTCGGACCCGCAACTGTTCATGATATGCATTAACAATTTGGAAGGGGGACCAAGTATAGCGTATCTAAGTTTGCTGATGACACTAAATTGAGTGGAAAAAGTAAATTGTGCGGAGGATGCAGAGAGTCTGCAGAGAGATATAGATAGGTTTAGTGAGTGGGCAAGGGTCTGGCAGATGGAGTACAATGTTGGTAAATGCGATGTCATCCACTTTGGAAGGAAAAATAGAAGATCAGATTATTAGTTAAATGGTGAAAGATTGCAGCATGCTGTTGTGCAGAGGGACTTGGAAGAGCTTGTGCACAAATCGTAAAAGGTTGGTTTACAGGTGCAACAGGTTCATTGCTAGAGGGATTGAATTTAAGAGCAAAGAGGTTATGCTGCAACTGTACAGGGTATTGGTGATGCAGCATCTAGAGTACTGCATGCAGTTCTGGTCTCCTTACTTGAGGAATGAATACTGGCTTTGGACTAGGTGCAGAGGAGTTTCACCAGGTTGATTCCGGAGATGAGGGGGTTAGCCTATGAGGATAGATTGAGTTGCTTGGGAATATACTCTCTGGAATTCAGAAAAATGAGAGGGGATCTTACAGAAACATAAAATTAAGAAAGGGATAGATAAGATTGAGGCAGGAACGTTGTTTCCACTGGTCGGTGAGACTAGAACTTGGGGACATAGCTTCAAGATTCATAGGAATAGATTTAGGATGCAGATGAGGAGAAACTGCTTTTCCCCAGAGAGTAGTGAATCTGTGGAATTCTCTGCCCAGGGAAGCAGTAGAGGCTACCTCATTAAATATATTTAAGACACAGTTAGATAGATTTTCGCATAGTAGAGGAATTAAGGGTTATGGGGAAAAGGCAGGTAGGTGGATCTGAGTCTATGACCAGATCAGCCATGATCGTATTGAATGGCGGAGTAGGCTCGACAGACCATATCGCCTACTCCTGCTCCTATTTCTTATGTTCCTTTGAAATGGTGGGCAAGGAGTAGCCAATAAGTGAACCATTTTTGAATTTGGTGGCATCGCACAAGGAAATGCCCATAGTTCTGCTCAGATCTGCTGGCATCTTGGTTCCGATTAGATAGATTGAGAGCTCATTGTTCGCAGCAAGAAGAAAGAGTATTTAACTACAGCTCCTTCCTATTTGGGGAAGAGAAGGAAAGTTGATTGAACCTGACTGGTCGTACAGCTGTGCTCAGAGAAAATGTCAAATGAAAGACTCCAAGCAACCACTACACTTCACGAATATTGCTAGACAGGAGATGCTGACAGAGTAAGAGAGATTTCAACTATACGGAGGATGTTTGAAGAACAGGGAGAAAAGTGTTATGAGGAAATGTTTAAGGCAAATATATTCAGCATTTTTCTGCTTCAGGATGCCATCAGTATGCTTAATAATTACTCCAATGGCTGCCAGTGCTTTTCTGTATTGACAGGGAGACAATGCTCATCATTGCCATTGGTGTCAGGAGGCAGAACAGGACATGCCAGTTTAAATTTCCTTCAAGCCATTCTTCCACACATTTCCTACAAATTGGACAAGGTATTCCCCTATAATCATGATATCTTGAGCAGCATTCTGATGCTCAGTGACACTCCCGGAATAGAAGGCTTTGCTCATGAACGTGACGATCTTTTGTGTTGGTATACAATCAATGACAACCGAGATGTTGGGGATATCCTGCAACGTCAGAAACAGCGCTAGAGCCTTCTTATTTTGCTTCAGGTTTCCCAGACTGAAAGTCACCGTTTACCCTTGCATATGACAGATGAGTCACCGCTTTGATACATTGAAGCACGAACTGCTTTGCTGATGGCCCAAGTAAATTATCATGTGCAAAGCAGTAAATTGATTACTTTTTTGATTAACATTGTCCTGGAGGATGAAATAAGGTACTGACAGATTGATCAACTGTTGAGGTGATGGGAGGAGACAGTATTGGATAAGACTCTTTGCATATCAGTAACACGAGTCCTCTGCACTAATTAAAATTTTGCCACAGAGAAGTGCATCATTTTCTCATCATGGTATTGCAAGAAAATCTGAATAAAGCAACAAGGAAAATCACTTCTCAATTATTTTCCACATATTACATAACTTTCATTTTAAATGATGTTCTTTCACATTTTATTCAAGAAGACTTCTAACACAGCCCTTGGCAGGAATAAATGAAAACTGTATGCATCAGATGGAGATCAGGCTAAAGTGGGTCCTGAATGATACACTTAATCTGTTGAATGAAAAATAAGCTCTTCTTGGTATATACTTGATTAATCTATGAAGTAACAGTACAAGGTCGGGCACGTAAGACAAAGCTGAGGTTGAAGTATTTCTGTTCATAGAGGAATTGTTCTGGGGCTACAATGTAGAAAAGTTAGTTGCCCTGGTGATGCAACACAATGGCATTTTTCAGCAATGTTTCTGCCCACTGTACGTCACTGTCCAGTGAATGAATGCAAATCGTGCTTCTAAAACTCGGTAGTACAAAACAGATGGCAGAAAGAACATACTTTGGTCCATCGAGCTGTCTAATATATTTGACTATTGAATTGTCGAACAGAAATGTTTGCAAAAGAACAACAGCATCCGAACATCAACATCTAAATGCACAAAGTGTGGGAGCTGATTTCAAAAGACGTGCAAAATTTCCATCAATTATTAAACAGATTTATTGTCTCTTAATCTATCTAGAAATCTCAACTCTGTCACATCGCTGACAGAGAAGCTCAGTAATTATCTCTTAATAATGTTAGAACAGAACAATTAAAAGGGATAACCTCTACTTTCTCTATCTTCACTGAAAGATAGAAGTTGCTTCGAATTTGGTTCACAAGCCAGTCATCCGGCCCAATTGGTCTTCACTCATATTTATAATACAATCGAGGCTCTATGTCATGTTAATTGTCTCTTCCCTTTATTCTAATTACATCTGGTCATTACCACATTTGTGGGAGCTAGCAGATTGCAAATTAATAACTATATTTCCTACATTACAATGGTGAGCACATTTCAGAAGTAAGTGACAGGCTATAAAAGGTTTTTAGTTCTCCCAAAAGGGAAGTAATACAAAAGCTGAATAAAGGCAAGAATTTCATTTCACCCACCCTCTCCATTTACTTCCATCACTCTGTGCAGCACTGAAATCCACAGTGTTATAAAAGTTGTGTGGAAGTATGGTTCAAGCAGCCATTTATTAAGTTGTGTTAGAAATATGTTCTAACAAGGGAATTTAACCTCTCAGGATCTCACTTCGCTTCATTGTAATTCTAACTGTTCTCAGTATCTTGTTGGGTCTAGCTGCCTCTATGAATTATTCAGACTGTTAAATTAATCTGTTAATTTTGCCTTTTCACATTGGTCTGTGTTCAGCACTTTCCAAAAGGGTTTCTGTGGTGCTCCCAAATGATTTGCGATTAACTAATTGTTAATCCTGGATTTGTTAATTCATTCAGAGTATGCACAGCAGTTTGGAGTTTTAGAATTTGTAAATATCTTTCCATTGTGAAAATGAGACAAACATTGCGTTGGGGCAAAAAAGCAGAAGCGTAACACAGGAACACAAGGGACTGCAGGTGCTGGAATCTGGAGCAACAAAGAACCTGCTGGAGGAACTCAGCAGGTCGAGCAGCATCCCAGAAGTGTAACACATTGTCCGTTACTCCCAGCTCCAAAACCAACCCTCAAATCAGGAGCGAGCCCAAAATCAATAACTTTCAAATGATTTGGAATTGGCATAGAATGGCAACACTTCCAAAACCTTTAAAGTAACTGTGAAGTTTTGATAAAAGTGTCCTGGAGGTCCAAAATGTTCTTTATTATTTTACGCCATTGCGCTTCATAAAACAATATCAGTGTCAAACTAAGGGTACCTTGAGATGGTCTCTGTAAATGACGGTCTCATGCCACGCCACTCCAGGCACAGACTGTGCATAAATTCAGAGTTTCGGGTCATCGCAAATTAGAAACTGCTTGGCAACAATCTAAATGTAGCAATTTAACTGTGCCCAAAATTACAATTGGCAGGTTCACTTAAATTTTAAAGCACTGTGCTGACAAGAGGCGATGAATCATGGGACCATGGAAACTATTGCTGCTAAAGTCTTAACACTTTTCTTCACAGACATCACCTCCATTTGTCAATTGTTAGACATGAGCCGCTAGCATTAGAGTCTCAGCCTTCCAATTCCAGTTAACGTTTCAACTCCCTTCAGCATTGACTGGATATAAATTGTAAGTCACATTCCTCATATTAGTTCTGTTCAGCAGCTGAATATGAAAGCATTTTATGCCCATGACAATGATTATGCACAATATATATACAAAACTTATTAGCAATTTGTTTAAGCTTTTTGTTATTGTCAAAGATGATAAATATTGTCCCACCCAGTGATGACTTAATCCTTCGATCATTAATCTTTACTTAACTAATGAACTGGTTAAATTAGTTTAGGGGGAAGTATTAGGTTACACAAGTTTATAAATCCAGGCAATTTCAGTTGGAAAAATATGGATAAAGCTTTATACAGGAGCACGCTAATAAAGATAGAGCAACCAAATGAGTAGCACATTTGTTGTACTTCTGATCAAGATATCAGCTGGGCCAGCCTTTCTATAGTTCTGATGTGACATCAGAGCTGTACTTAATTCACTGGAATGAGAATCAAACATAGTGCAGAATGGGAACTCTCCAAAGGTCATTTTCACCAGAACTGTTGCCAAAACTGCGTGGAGCTGTTATAATTCAATTTTGAAGAAATTTAGCTGTTAAATTTACATCAGAGTGACTGGATGCCCATATCTTGGCAATGGCTCAGGGTTTTTGTGAATGCAATCCAATGCATCATCTGTTGTTACAGCAGTCCTGAAGTTAATGCTTTTCAATGGATTATCCATGCAGGTTTGTGTTCTCTCCCTCTTTCCACTCTTTCTGTGGGAATTTGGTTCAGGGGGTGGGGGTGGGGCGAGCATGGGACTGTGCATGCAACCTGCTTCATGATTGTCAGCTCGACTCAGTGGTCTCTAGGTCAGAAGGTCATGGGTTCACTCCATTCCAGAAGTCTGAAGGCATGAACCAAGTTGATATATCAGTGCATTGATATATCAGTATGAAGCAGAATTTTGTTGGAGGTTAGTATTTCTAATAAGACAGTAAACAGAAATCCCATGTAAAAAAAATCCCACTGTGTTACTTAGAGAGTGAAGGAGCATCATCAGTTCCCAGGCCAATATTGATTGCTTAACTGACAGTGCCAAAGACACTTTACCAGATCATTCATCTCATTTACGGTTGTTTATGGGACCTTGCTGTGTGCCTTTTGCTTACCTCAGAATTGTGTTGCTAACTGTGAAGAACTTTGAGTCATATCCAGGGTAATAACCTTGACACTATGTAAATGCAAGCGCTTTCTTTCCTGATCAATTGAACCCAGCTAAATACATTTTCCCAGTGAGGTGTGGTATTAGTTGCATCGCTTCAATGCAGCATTCCCACATAAACTGTTCAGCAACTCAAGCAATCAAGCATTGACATTTCAGTACAAACAAAAAGAATCCTTAACAATCATAACAATCTAACACGCCCTCTATGGACTACTAGAGCACATAGAATTTCACTCAATGACTACACTATCACATCTTTTAGTGACATTACTTATGCTTAGCACTATTTCTTTATTCAGCTCCCATCACATATTGCTTAGATCAAATCTGTTGGTTTTCAACAACTAACAACAGCTTTCAGAGCTCAATTGTTGTCTCCCTCCTTGTAACTGAGTTCTAGCCAGATGCACATGGTCATGTAATGCCATATACAAAGCAATTTATTTTGAAGATTAAACGAATGAGCACTATGTTCTCTTGTGATTATTGCCTGCTTCATCAAAACCAATAACCATATGCTGGAAATATAAACATAACAAGACTAAAATCAGTGCACACTTACAGCAGAATTCCATGTCATAGTACAGGAACAAATTCTCTCCTATGTTTATTACAACACCTCACTCGTTGGAAGTTGAGAAGCAAGTAGCCTCCTAGACGTGTAAACAATGCGCACAAGCGCACAGATTAGGTGGTTCCATTGCCATTTTCTGGTTAAAATCGAGACTGCTTGCAGATAGGTGGCAATGGAGGACATCAATCCCAACACACAGGGCTGAAAAATGGCTCATTGATACCTCATCTACTTGAGATTCACACTTAGTAACCCAATTCGGTAACCCAGCTGGAGATGATAAGGTGCAGATTTGGGGTGGGGGGGGGGTGCATATGAGAACCTATAGATGTTCTACACCTAGCCAAGCAATGGTTCTGTTACTATTATAGTAATCCAGATGCCTGGAATAATACTGCAGAGAAGGTAAATTGAAATCCATCAAAGGTAGCTCAAGTGAATTCAATTTAAAAAGGCAAGAGTCATGGAGATACACATCACAGGGCACTTAAGCCCACCAAGTCCACAGTGACTGTCAACTGCCCATTTATATAATTCCAGTTTTGTTTCTTTTATTTTTCTCACATTCTCATCAGTTCCCCCAGATTCTACCGACCTGCACATCTTTGGGGTAGGGAGGAAACCAGAGCACCCAGGGGAAACCCACATAGTCACAGGGAAACATGCAAACTTCACAAAGACCGCACCCAAAGTCAGGATAGAACTTGGGTCTTCAGGGCTGTGATGCAGTGGCTCTACTAGCTGCACTACTGTGCCAGTTTCATTTAAGTCTGGAAATAAAACTCTGGTATCAATAAAAGACACTGTGCAGCTGTAGAATTCCCATAAAACCTAACTGGTTCATTAAGTTGTTTTAGAGAAAGAAATATGCCATTGCACAAATCAGGTCTTTATGCGACTCTGGTCCTAGACCAATGTGGTTGACTCTTAAGCACCTTCTGAAATGGCCCCATTAACCTTAGGGAGTTAAACTAGATGATCCTAGAAAATTGGCTCAAGGACTTCAATGCACAGTTAATGACAATGAGGCAGCACCCCAGCTTGGTGCTTTCTGTCCCTTAACCTGAACACTAGGTGCAGGCAGCACTAAACACGCTGTTCACTGACTGATTGTCTCAGCAGGGGGACCAGTATTATGATTGGCTTGCACCACACAGAGTCAGCCTGCATAACTTCAAGCCTGCCTGAGCCTCCTACAACGGAAGTTGATCTGAGAAACTGTGATAAATTAGACTGATGTACGAAACAGGCATGCTGTCTTATCACGCAATGTTGGACAGGCTGGGCTTTTAGCCACTGAAATTTAGAACAGTGAGGTAACTCAGCTGAAACATACAGCATCCTGAAGGATTTTTACAGGGTGGATGTGGACAGCATGTTTCTCTTTGGGAGAATCTAGAACTAGAGGTCACTATTTAAAAACAAAGGGGTAGCAAATTTAAGAATAGAGATGAAACCATTTTTTTTCTCTCAGAGAGTTGCCAGTCTTTGGAACTCTCTTCCTCAAAGAATGGAAGAAAAGTCTTTTGATGTTTTTAAGGCAGAGCTAGATAACTTTAATAAGCTGTAGGGGTGAAAGATTACTTATTAGTGAATGTGGAGTTGAGGTTACAGTCTGATCAACCCTGGTCTTTCTGAAAGGCAGAGCAGGCTTAAGAGACTGGGTGGCTTACTCCTGCTCCTAACTGATATGTTCATATAAACACACTGCACAGAGAATGGAAGCAAAGTGGCTTGTTGATACTGCACCAGAAGTCTTGGTAGAATAGCCACATCTATAATCAGGCAATGGCAATCAGTGCCAGGGAGTGAAAACCCATGAACCATGAAATACAGTGGTGCTTGCAATTAGTTCATTGATCTCGCAGGAGTTATCCACGCGAATAGATGTGTTCAAATGTTATGTCCCACCAACTACGTCACTTGTCTCAGGCTCAACACCTCACCAACCAACAACCATCAGAATTTAAGTTGAACTATTAATTTGCTCCAGCAAGCCTTAGAGACTCAAGCACTGCTGTGGGACCCATATGCTCATCTCAGAGCTTGTACTAGACCATCACCCACACAAGGACAGATGTGGTTATATTACCCTCTTGATGGAGAAATCTGTGCCATAATTGGAGTGGCCATTACTTAGGGAAACCATTAAACGTGTCAGTCTCCATATATCCAAGCCTCCTCTTCACATCCCACTTCTCCTTTATCCTGCAGAGTCTCTGATTGTCAAGATGCAGACAGTGTAAGCATGCAATTCTCACCTTCCCCTTTCCATCACCAAAGCCCTGCACTTGACCCCACTGCATCCCAGATAGCCAACAACTGCAAATAGGCCAAGAAATGATAGAAGGTAAAGGTGGAGTTGATTTTAAGTTTGTCTTCACATGGAAAGAGGTCATTCGGCCCATCACATCCATGACAGATCCCAGGGAGAAATTCCAATAGTCCCAAGCCCCCTTTCTTTATTCTCTTTCACATACCCATCAACTCCTCTAATTCTTTTTGCCATTATCCAACAGTAGCCAAATAAACCACCAGCACATCCTTGTGACATGGGAGGAAACCAGAGCGCCCGAAGAATACCCACACAGTCACAGGTATTTTGGACAAACTCCACACGGACAGCACCAGAGGTCAATATCGAACCTGGTCCTTGGAGCAGTGAGGCAGCAGCATTAACTGCTGTAGCCCTTTCTCAATTCAATGTGCCCACCCACCACCTCAGACACAGGCACTGCACAGAACTTAGAGATTTGCCAAGAGGCAACTTCAGCTCTGGGTGTTCTCAGACATGACTGGCCAGCAGCCGGACAGGGGGAGAGGAAGGATCAGGTAGCAGTTCAGTGAAGTTCACACATGGGTTCTGCTGCAGAGGCCTTCAGTGAGAAGGATTATAGGCATCCACGATGAGATATTTGGGGCACTTGAGTTCTGCTAGAAAGTCTATGTGCAATGTCACGGAGCTAGAAGTCCAATACCAACCTTGCACCGAATAGGTCTCGGCAAGAGACCTTTTCAGCACAATGATAGGGTAACCACCATGTGGACACAACCATCGCAGTGGACCCAATGGCCAATGCATGACGCACATTTGATTCACAACATGACCTGTCTACTCTGCATAGGTCAAATGGGCATTAGCTGTGCAGCCACAAATGCCTTCACCAACATAGTAGCTGGTACAATTCATGTACCAATGTGCTCTCACTCACTGGGTGGCACATTCACACAGTAGTTAGTGATATTGCCTCACAACTGGAGACTTGAGTGCAACCCAAACCCTGATTTGCACTGCAACACAACAGATTTCACCCAACATCTAGGTCTTGCAGTGGAAGCTCAGGCAGCTGGCACTACAGCAGTGAAATGCAGAAACACGGGGATAGGAAAAGCTGCAGAGAGAATAGACAGTATGGCAATGTAAAAGGGCGAGCAGTTGACATTACAATGCAGTGTGTGTGTGTGTGTGTGTGTGTGTGTGTGTGTGTGTGTGTGTGTGTGTGTGTGTGTGTGTAAAACACACACACACACACACACGTATACATACATAAATGATTCAGAAATATTATATTGTGTTGGTTTCCAGTTTGCATTGAGATCCAGTAAATGTTGTGGTAGTAAACTACAGAGAGATCAGGGTTTGTTGGATGAACGGAGAATTATGGTTCTGTTTATTGGTATTACGGTCAGATAAGTTTCTGCCATCCTTCAGCTTCCCCCTTCCTTCTCTCCACCTTCCTTTTACTTTCCCTCCTCCACATCTGTTCATTACACAGCTGGTGGCAAGGACTGAAACCTCATGATGATGAGGCTGTGCGGCACACACCAGACCATTATGGAACATGACGCCCACTCTACTGAGTAATGAGGGCTCCTCCAGAGCAATCTTAACACAAACAGCAGCAACAACTTCCAGTCAGATGGCACTTCTTGTATATAAAGATGTCCCAACAGTTTGACAGGAGCATCATCAAATAAGTTTGGCATTGAGCCAGAAAACGAGATACAAGACAACCAAAGGCTCGGTCAAAGAGTTCGGTTTTATGGAGTGTCTGAAAGGAGAAAGAGAGCGCAAGATTTTGGGAGGGAATTTTGAGCTCAGGAACTTGGGCAAGTAAAACCATGATGGGAGTAATTAAACTAAAACAGAAAATATTAGAAACACTTAAGTCAGGCGGCATCTGTGGAAAGAGGAGCAGAGTTAATGATTCAGATCAAAAACCTTTTGTCAGAACTTATAAAGCACTTTCAATCCAAAATACTGACATAACCTCTGGTGTTCCTCATGGACTTATCCTCAACTTTTTTTTCTCTGCAGCCTGCAACTGCAGAACAATATCATCATGCAGCAAAGGGGCAACTTTCACACACCCACATCTACCTGACCAGTGCTACGCCTGGCCCTCTCTCTGCTGGCCTGACATCCAACATTAGATGCAGACATTTCCACCAATTAATTATTGCGAAGAACAAAGCCATTATTATTGGTTCCCCACCACAAAAGTCGTTAACTAGCCACTTACACCTGCTGCTTCTTGCTTCAGTCTGTAACTCAGTTGAACTGACATCAGTCCCGACTTCAAAATGAGTTTTATGGCACATATCTATCCATGATTAAAACTGCTTATTTTCCCCTCAACTTTACATAATGCCATCCCTTCTTCAGCGTGTCTTCTGATGAAGCCCTCATCCATGCCCACGTTACCTCCAGACTTGAACACATCATTGCTGCTTTGCCCGACACCCTCCCCACCCACCCAAGCTCCACTTTTCCCGTGAATGTCATCCAAACTTCATTGTTTGTGTGTTAATTCACACCAGATGCTGTTCACCCATCTCCCTTATGTTTACTGCCTTTAGTTGGTTCTCCAGTTAAGCAACACCTCAGTTTTAAAATTGTCATCCTTGCTCTCATTTCCCTCTATGATCTTGGCCATCTATGTCTTAGACACCTCTATAACCCTCCAAGGTCGCTAAACTCCTCCAGCTCTTGTTGTTACTTCATTCCAAAATTTAATTACTCCCATGGAAACCAAAAATCAAGCTGCATAAAACAATTGATTCTCTGATTCTTCGTCAAAGACTGGACAGATAAGAATGGAATCAGTTGAGCAAGATCCGACCGAGCTGGACGACAGTGTAGAGTCATTGGAAGAGAATGTTGTGGTCAACTAGATCAAAGATATGGATTGATTGAGGATGAAGATGCACGGATTACCTTTGCACAATCACACAGCATGTCATTAGTGACTTTGATAAGAGCCATTTTGGTAATGAAGCAGGGACAGGAAATTGATTAGAAGTATTAAAGCAAAGAGATTTAGAGACACATTTAAAAGATTTGGGACGAAATGAAGCAACAGTTGAGATAACAGCAGATTTGAAGGAGAAGGAACAGCACCTGAGGAAGGAGAACCATTGATAATAGCAGCAATCGTCAGGCCAGAAGAGGTATTGGTATTGGTTTATTATTGTCACTTGTACCAAGGTACAGTGAAAACTTGTCTTGCATACTGATCGTACAGTCAATTCATTACATAGTGCAGAGTGCATTGATCAGCAATTTAGTGGGAGTAAGGTCGAAAGAGCAGGAGGTGGACCTCATGGAGATGATAAGCTCAGATAGGACATATGGGGACATAGAAGAGCAATGAGAAAGATGAAGGTTTGAGGCCAAATCAGGAGAGTAGTTTGGACTGGAGGAGTGAAGTGGCAGAATCAGCTGACCAAATGTGTTACACCTTGGTAATAAAGAGCTTCTTGCTCAGGTTGTGGGTAGAGTTCAAGGGGGTAACAAAGAGAAAAGAAGCTTGGGCTTTTCTTTGCCCTCCAGGAATGGTCCTGGATTAAAGCAGTCTTGCCAAATGAGAACAGGACCCTGAGTGCTTTATGAAATTCAGGGTAGATCTATTGTCGAAGGGCTAAGTCAGTTGTTTGCTATATCCAGTCAAGCCTGCATCTACTGCATTGAAGCAGGTACGGGGGGTATCGCCAGGTGAAGGAGAGTATAGAGAGTTGATGAGGATGGAAGACGAAACATGGGATTGGTGTGAATGGTGCTTAATGGTCAGTGCGACATGGTGGGCCAATGGCCCGTTTCCGTGCTGTAAGACACCACAATTCGACAGGCAGCACACCAGGACTGACTGTCCACACATTGCACTACTGAGAGGACTTGTGTGGCCACTTGCAGAAGCATTAGGGTTTGGCCACAAATGCCGGCTATGAAATTGAGCCACAATCTTAGAATGATGAAGTGACGATGACCACTGGAATAAATTACCAAAACCTATAGTTATTGGCACAACCTTTTTCCAGAAGTGGCTGCCAATCACAGTGGAGAAAAAGGGCTGAAATTAGAGAGTATGACATTTTCAAGAAGCCCTTACTTCTGACCTCACCCTGAGTGTGAGCTGCCTGGCACAAGAAGACACATTTATCCCATTTGTCATCATCTTCTGAAAGTGCTAAATGCAGAGACCGTCTGATGCCAAGTCGGAAAGGTTTGCACTGTTTTATTATTGTATATAGTTTGTCTTTTATTATGAATAAAGTTTATTTTGGATTTAAAAAAATAGAGGACTTCTCTAACACAGTTATTTTCCCAATTGCACAAGAGGCTCATTCTTGCCAGCAAAAATTAATTGAAGGTTGAATCCAAAACGGAGCAGAGCACACTGGAGGCAATATAAATCTCACTTCAGGGAAGAAGGGGGAAAGTCCCTCTCAAGAAGCAATCAAGTATCCTGGACTCAGAGTAAAACAAGCACATCGGCTCACTATGTCCACACCTACCATCAAGCACACCCATTTGCACTAATCCTACACTAGTTCTGTCTTATTGTCCCCACATTCCTATCAACTACCCCCATCCCCTCCCAGATTCTGCCACTCACCTACACTCAGAGCAACTTAAAGTGGTCATTTAACCTACTAATCTGCACGTCTTTGGGCTGTAGGAAGCAGCCAGAGCACCCGGAAGAAACCCACGCAAGCACAATGAAAACGTGCAATCTCCACACAGACAGCATTGGAGATCAGGATTGAAATCAGATCGCTGGAGCTGTGAAGCAGCAGCTCCACAGGCTGCACCACTGTGCCACTTCATTTAGATCTGATCCCTGAGGAGTGCAAGAATACTTACAAGGAATTCACAACAAGTACAGTGCTTCAGGCGACAGGAAAGAAAGATGGCGAAATGAAAGGCAAACAAAAGAAAGTTATAATCACTTGCCTACCACCAGCATTTACAAACAAAAGTGTGTCCTCAAATCCTCTCCTTTGATGTTATTCAGAGAGTGAAGACTCCTAGCAAGTGGCACAATTGCAATGAAAATCAAGAGAACTGGACATTCTGGAAATCTGAAACAGAAAATGCTGGAAACATTCAGCAAGTCAGACAGCATCTGTGGAGACAGAAACAGAGTCAATGGCTCAGACCTGAAAGTATTAACTTTGTTTCTCTTTCCACAGATTACCAACATCAATACACTCATGTAGCATAACTTGTTGCATTAAAATTCAAACAACTGCAAACACAACCCTTTCACTGTGGGCATGGAACAGCAGCCAGCTGGTATTGGCACTGCCAATGGCATGAGACAAATCAGCACCTCGCAACACCAGTAAGCAGCCATACCTGCAGAAATCGTAACATTCAGTGAGTGAGCTTGAGGAAACAGTTGGGCTGAATCCAAAGCGAAGATGAACACCTGTAGCTTAAAAAAAATGTGGGATTCATCTGATCACCTTCAAGAAGCCCCATCATACGTTATTAAGCACTTCTGTACAATGACGTTGGATAGCACCTCACATTGCTGCTGCAAGTTACTTGGAAGGAGCAGCCTATCGATCACTTGTTCTGTGTGTCAATGGTTTATAAAAGACGATGTCTCTGCTGCAACGGAAGAACATGAGTTAATGAGGTTGTTTGTGCTGTCAGATTGGTCAATTACTTAAAATTGCCAATGATATGATGCAGTTAGACTGCAAGCACGGCTCTCATCCATCTCTACATAGAACATTAAACCAAGGTTATGTCTCCTCTCAGATAGATACCATGGCATATTTTAAAGGAGATCGGAAGAGTTACCTTTGCTTTGTTGCCTGGCCAACATTTACACTAAAGCACCTTATCTAGTGATTAGTTGAATGTGGGACCTTGCTGTGTACTCATTGGCTGTTATATTTTTCTATAACAACAGTACCTCAAAGTATTTCATTGGCTTTAAAATGGTTTAAATGCTCAGGGTTCATGAAAGTGCTGAAACAAAGTGCAAGTTATTTTTCCAGGTTAGCTCTATTATATACTAGCTAGATATTTTTCAACTATGAATTCCTCAGACAAATCTGAACAAGACAGTCTCCCCCTGTTTATGTTGAATTTGACACTGATGCAGCCAGGCACAGTTCACTCCTGGTATGACTTGGCCTGCATGCATTCCTCATCCCTTCTCGTAATTTTTCTTTCTCAGAAATAAAACAAAGGAAGTTCCACTGAGAAAATCACAGTCCCAACTTGAAATGTCAAAATGAAAGACAATGAGACAAAAGCTATTCAACAAATAACAACCTTCAAAGCAACAATAAAATCAGTTTAGAACAAGTATTTCGAGAACGATCTAACTGCCCATTCTGTGTCACCTCCAAATAACATCTGGTTGCTTTGACCACACTAATGCAGAATTAATGGGGCAGCACTTTTAAAATGCTGGCTCAGACACAATGGGCTTAACATTCTTTTGAGCTTCATGTCTGATGATGTTGACAACAACAATGAAATGAATGACACCAAAAGGTAGGTTTAAAATTCTTACCAATTGGTTCACAATTGTAAGCTTTCAGCTTCAGTAAGTTTACTTTTGGTTCCAAAGATGGCATCCTTCGCACTGGTTGGGGATCGCCTTTAGCCAGTCTTCCTCTTTGTGTATAATCATTAGCCCTCTCAGATCTCTTGGTAATTTTTAAAGTGAACTCTCAGGATATGGGTCACACTGGTCAGTGTTCATTGCCTCTGTACCAAGTTGAATGGCTTGCTGGACTGCCTTTACACGTGAGACAGAAGTGAGGGGCAGGAACTCCCGGCACCAGTTCTCTCAATGCAGGCATCATAAAGAGAGGTGGGATTGTCTGCATGGTGGAGGCCCACTAAAGCAATGAGATATATTTAACAGTGTGCCCTACAGCAGCTTGAAATGCAAGTTCCCCAAGGCAAATGGCTCTAACCCTACTGGGGAAAAGTGAGAACTCTTCTTAAACTTGAAACTATGCTTGGCTAGAGCTACGTCAAACAGTGTCTCTCCTGGAAATCCATGAAACTATCACTGCTCTCACCCCCACCCCATCCCAATCCCTCCAATCTCACAGGCCCTCAGGACAGGAACACACTTCCCTACGTGCATCACCAAGACCCTGGGAACAGTTCCAGTGGATAGATTAAATCAGCCTACTGCATTTTCAGCTGGATAATGGAGGCTCGGGTGTTCTGTGCCATGTTCCCCTTCATGCCTAAAGCTGCTTCTTTTAAGTCACTTTCGAATTATGCAACATATCCAAAGCTTTACAGTTAAGTATATATCAAGCAAACATCTGCTCAGAATTGATCATTCCTTTTGATTTTCATTTCTCTTAATTTACCTTCTAAACCCACCCAATACCGAAGGTTCAAGCAGAATAACCCCAAAATCCACAACATAATGAATGAGATCTCCTGTGTTTGTGTTATAAATGTAAAAAGTCCACTTTTGAGGAAACCAAAAAATGGTTAAAAATGATGAAATTCAAAAGCATGTATCACTTCATGCCACCATCCACAGACACCATATCTCAGGCTCCCAGGTGCTGACACTGGGAGAATTTTTAAAACACATTCTTGGATACAGCTTCAAAGCTGGATTTGGACGGGATGCCAATAAAATTGAGCTCATTATATCTTACTTTATTCATAAAATAAGGAATACAGAGCATAATTAGGAATTACACAGACAAGAAAGGAGGATGTAAATTGAGACACGTTTGATCCCACCATATGCCGCCGGCATCGTTCTTGCTCAATGCTCAGCTCAGAATGTGATATAAAACTCAGAGACCAAAGCACAGCAGATATGGATTACACAGGCTGAGTCTGATGAGGGAAGCCGAGATGTTGGAGCCTAGTCAACATTTTCCATGTTCTGTTTCATGCTGCAAGCATAGTTGATCATCTGTATAATGTTATCTTCTGGGAACATGCAAGAAGACTTCCAGCAGAACGGGCCTGGCACTGAGTTCTTTTTTAATGATTTACCCATTCCCATGACAGCATATGAATGTGGTATCAGAAAGTGTATATCAGATTTCTAAAATAAGTATTGCATTTTGATTCAAACTTTTAAAAAAATCAACAATTTTCTCAGCTAAACTACACTTATCATTCCATTACAATGAATGTATAATTGCAGATTTTCACATTCATAATGTCTTGATTAATTACTGCAGAGAAAGGCTCACAGCTATTTCATGGGTGCAAGAAGCTGAAAATTTAGGATAGTAACTTAAGACTGTTACGAACAACAAAGGCATTATGTAACTTTGCAGTATGCAGAATTTTCTGATACTGGAATCTTTGAAGGGTTGAAGTAACATGATCTTCAATTACAAGCTTTTGGACCTAAACACTTAGTGAAATTGCCTGAAGATCAGTCACATTGGGGAGAACAAATGTTGCTATTTCTTTCTAATTAATGTCAGCAGGCCTTCTGTGAGTGATGGAAACAAGCAGGAGAACAGACTATTGCCAGATGGCATACCATGGAATAATAAAAACTGTTTAAAACAATCTCCTAGTTTTGAAAGATAAATCTAATCCAAGGATAAATAAGAGAAGAACTTGCATAGAATTACATAATTTAAAGCAAGGAAACTGGCCTTTTAAGCCATCTGCTCATGCCGGTGTTTATACACCACAGGAACCTCCACCCACCACATTTATCTCCACCTACCAGCATATTACTCTGACATGTTCTCCCTCATGACCTCATCAAACCTCCCTTTAAATAAATCTGTGTTTTTCGCCTCGACACCTTGTGGTGCTGAATTCCGCAATATGGGTAAAGAATTTTCTCCTGGAATTTCAAAAATGGAAATATTTATGACTATCTCATATTAAGACAGCTATCTTTGCACTCTGGCAAGTCCAGAAATTGTATATGAACACACAAACATGGTCTTACAAAGGGAAGCCACGACAATTCCATGCAGCGCTGCATCAGATGGATTTAGATGCACACACCATGTGCAGGTAGTGCAATTCTTGCTCCTTTAGCAAGATGCATGCATCATTTCAGGGCCTGTGCAATGTCCCCCAGGGCTGGAGATCTTACCTCAGGGATCTCAACATAAATATTGTAGGTTGCCTTCTCTACATCTGTGCTTTGAAACCATTTCACAGTTTCAAATTCCTCACCTGAATGGCCCACAACGTTTCTCCAAAGCTAAGTGCAGCAACCCATTTCGTTTTTCCTAATAGTTATACCCTCTTACCCCAGGCTCCTGTACTTTTCCCGCGCTACGTGAGAAAAGCAAAGAAACAGGAATGGGGCGTTTAAGCGCTCGAGGCTGTTCTGCCAATCAATTTGATCATGGTTGATCTGGAGAAACAAAAGACCGCAGATGCTGGAATCTAGATGAAAAACACGATGATGCTGGAGGAACTCAGCAGGCCAGGCAGCATCCATGGAGCGAAGCAGGCGGTCAACTTTTCGGGTCAGCACGCTTCTTCAGGACTGCAAACAGGAAAAGGGGAAGCCCAATATATAGGAGGAAAAAGCAGAGCAGTGATAGGTGGACAAAGACGGAAGGGGGGATGGTCACAAGGTAGGTAGATGCAGGTAAGAGATAGTGATAGGCAGGAGCGGGGGAGGAGGGGAGAGCAGATCCACCAGAGGATGGGTCAAAGGTAAGGAGAAATAAAAAAAGAGGGGCTGTAGAGAAAAAAAAGGCTAGGAAAGGGAAGAAGAGAAGTATGGTCGGGGGGTTGGGGAGGTTGTGGGGATGACTTAAAGTGGGAGAATTCAACGTTCATGCCATCAGGCTGCAAGGTTCCAAGATGGAAAATGAGGTGCTGTTCCTCCAGTTTCTCCTAGCCCCTTTGAAATTCTCCTGGCAGCGGAGGAGGCCGAGGACTGACATATCAGTGATAGTGTGGGAGGGGGAGTTGAAGTGACTGGCAACGGGGAGAGGCAGTTCGCGGTTACGGACAGACTGCAGTGTTCTGTGAAACGGTCACCTAATCTGTGTTTGGTCTCGCCAATGTAGAGGAAGCCAAACTTGGAGCACTGAATGCAGTGGATGATATTAAGGGAGGTGCAGATGAATCTCTGTCTCACCTGAAAGGACTGTTTGGGTCCCTGGATGGAGGTGGTGTAGGGGCAGGTGTTGCACCTATGGCAGGGGCAGTGGAAAGTTCCTGGGGTGGGACTGGGATAGGTGGGGGGTGGCGGGGGGGAGTGAACCAGGGAGTCACGGAGAGAGTGGTCCTTGCAAAAGACAGAAAGGGGTGGGGAGGGGAAAATATGCTTGGTAGTGGGGTACCACCGGAGATGGCGAAAGTGGTGGAGAATGATGTGTTGGATACGTAGGCTGGTAGAATGAAATGTGAGGACAAGGGGGACCCTAACTCTGTTGGGGCTGGGAGGGCTGGGAGTGAGATCAGAGGTGTGGGAAATGGCAGAGATATGGTTACAAGCTCTCTCGACCACAGTCGGGGGGAAGCCACGGTTAAAAAAGTTGGACATCTCAGATGTCCTGGAGTTGAAAGCCTCATCCTGGGGGCAGATGCAGCAGAGGCAGAGAAATTGAGAAAAAGGGATCGCATCCTTGTAAGAGACAGGGTGGGAGGAGCTGTAATCTTGGTAGCTGTGGGCATCAGTGGGTTTGTAGAAGATGTCACTGGATGAGGAATCTCCTGAGATGGTGATGGAGATGGAAAGATTGAGGAAGGAGAGAGGTGTCAGAGATAGTTCAAGTGAATTGGAGAGCAGGGTGAAAATTTGAGGCAAAATTTATGAAACTGTCAAGTTCTGCATGGGGACAAGAGGTGGCACCAATGCAGTCATCTTATCTTCATTCAGTAACTCTTGATATCCTTTCCTAACTAAATTCCATCAAGCTCAATTTTGCCATCTTGCTTCAAGAGATTTTTGGCGAAGATTCGTCCAGATTTCTACCACGCTTTGTGTGGAAAAAGTGCATTCTGACACCACCACAAACTGTCTAGCTCTAATATAGCCCTCTTGATATAGGTTTTCCAACTAGAAGAAGCTTATTTTTCTTAAGCTAACCTGAGCAATTACTTAATCTATGCTTTAATCAGATCTCCACTTATTCTCCAATGTTCAAGGGAATGCAACTCTACTTTCTGAAACTATTCCTCATAATCTTACCAAATCAGTCACAACATCATTCCAGTGACTATGTACTTCACTTCCTCACCAACTCCCAACCTGCCCCACCCCCTCTCCACTTCCAAGTTCAATGTCTTTCCGGAAGGTCAGTGCATAAAAATGAATGCAATTCTCCAGATGGGGTCTAAACAGAGTTCTGTACAACTGCAAAACATCTTCCAGCCCAATGTATTCTTCAGAGAAACACAAAAGCACTATTAGTCTTGAACTTTTTTTTGCACTTGTCCTGATGTTTTTATTGATTTTAGTATATGGAAATGAAAGTCTAACTGTTCATCCTAGCTTTTCACTTTTTAGAAAATACCATGACCAAACTTTGGAGGTATGATTTCATCTTATTCACTTCTATCAGCCACTAATCATCCTTTCCAATCTTCCTTACAACTATACACCTGTGTTACTGTACCATTTTTAGAAAACCAAGATAAATAGCTCTGTAATCCTTTGCTCTAATCATTTGTAGATATCGTGGGAAGCTGCAGGCCAATCCAGAATCCTGGTATTGGTAATGGTATCGGTTTATTATTGTCACTTGTACTGAGGTACAGTGAAAAGCTTGTTTTACAAACCAATCGTACAGGTCAATTCATTACACAGTGCAGTTACATTGAGTTAGTACAGAGTGCATTGAGGTAGTACAGGTAAAAACAATAACAGTACAGAGTAAAGTGTCACAGTTACAGAGAAAGTGCAGTGCAATAAGGTGCAAGGTCACAACAAGGTAGATCATGAGGTCATAGTCCATCTCATTGTATAAGGGAACCGTTCAATAGTCTTATCACAGTGGGGTAGAAGCTGTCCTTGTCTGGTGGTACGTGCCCTCAGGCTCCTGTATCTTCTACCCGATGGAAGAGGAGAGAAGAGAGAATGTCCTGGGTGGGTGGGGTCTTTGATTATGCTGGCTGCTACACCAAGACAACGAGAGGTAAAGACAGAGTCCAAGGAGGGGAGACTGGTGTCCGTGATGCGCTGGGCTGTGTCCACAACTCTCTGCAGCTTCTTGCGGTCTTGGGCAGAGCAGTTGCCATACCAAGCCATGATACATCCAGATAGGATGCTTTCTATGGCGCATCGGTAAAAGTTGGTGAGAGTCAAAGGGGACAAACCAAATTTCTTTAGCCTCCTGAGGAAGTAGAGGCGCTGATGAGCTTTCTTGGCAGTGGCATCTACGTGATTTGACCAGGACAGGCTGTTGGTGATGTTCACTCCCAGGAACTTGAAGCTCTCAACCCTCTCGACCTCAGCACCAGTGATGTAGACAGGTGCGTGTACACCACCCCCTTTCTTGAAGTCAATGACAAGCTCTTTAGTTTTGTTGACATTGAAGGAAAGGTTGTTGTCATGACACCATTCCACTAAGCTCTCTATCTCCTTCCTGTACTCCGACTCATCGCTGTTTGAGATACAGCCTACAACGGTGGTATCATCTGCAAACTTGTAGATGGAGTTAGAGCAGAATCTGGCCACACAGTCGTAAGTGTATAGGGAATGGAGTAGAGGGCTGAGGACGCAGCCTTGTGGGGCACCAGTGTTGAGAATAATCGTGCCGGAGGTATTGCTGCCTATCCTAACTGTTTGTTAGAAAGTCAAGGATCCAGTTACAGAGGGAGTATGGTTACAGTGACAGAGGAGGAATATCACTCCTCCTGTCCTACCCACTAACTCTATGTCCCACAGACCAACTCCCTCTGCAAACCGAGAGGGAAAAACAATTTCACTGCTGTACTAGAAACATAAAATACTCAGCAGATCAGGCAGCATCTGTGGTAAAGGAAATAGTAACTGCTTCAAGTCAACAGCCTTTCACTGGAATAAGAAGGGTGAGAAAACAGTGTGTTTTAAATTGTTGGCAGGGAATGGGGGTGGATTGGAAGAAACAATGGGGAATGTGTGTGACCAAGGTTGTCTAGATGACTCAAATGCTTCTGCTGCCATCTAAGAGTGGGGAAGCAAGTGCCTGTTAATCATAGCTAGAAGTGTATAAATAGAGGAATATGAATGAGGGCAGTTAGAGGGCAGAATGAGGGCACTACATAATGCTTCAGCTTATTTTGACAGAGTTATTACAGAATCAGTGGTTGATGGATAGATGCCTGAGGGAGGATCCAAGTCATTCAATTAAAATACAGATCTTTTCCACGGCCTGGAAACATTTTTGATTGGGTGTGCTCAGGCAGACAATTATTTAAATACTCTTTCTGCACAGGAAGGAATGTGGGATTCAAAGCCAATTTCGTCTGATGTTGTTAGTGCTCCATTCTTTGTTTGCACACATCTTCAACAAAAAGAGTCCTCAGGGAATACGAGGAGGGCATGCAAACAAGGTTCTATTCCCCTTCTTCCATAATGGAAAATGCTTCCCCAAATGCAGAGTCCAGATGAAGGGTTTTGACCAGAAACATCGACTGCCTATTTCCCTCCATACATGCTGCCTGATCTGCTGAGTTCCTTCAGCTCCTTCTGTGTTGCATCAGAAGACAAGATGGCATTGTGCAACCATTTATGTCTTTTCAAATAAACCACACACTTTGACTCTGTGGAACACTGCACAGTGGGTCTTGCACTAGACCCCAAATCTATCACGTGCTGCTTCTGAATGTTCTTTACCAATCCACTCTGCGGCTATTTAGCCAGAAGAACAGAACACAACCATCAGAAATCTGAACTTAAAACTGAAATATGCTCCTTCTGAAAGACCTACCAGTGACAGTACCCAGCAGAAGGATCAATGTCATTTTTGCCAATGCTTAAACTGGATATTAATTTCCAGAATGTATTAATCTCATTAGAAAAACAGCTAAAAATATAGTTCCTAGCTTACTGCCGCAGAATTATGTTCTTATAAGAACATAAATCGGAGCAGGAGTAGGCCATCTGGCCCATTGAGCCTGCTCCGCCATTCAATAAAATCATGGCTGATCTGGCCATGGACTCAAATCCACCTACCTGCCTTTTCTCCATAACCCTTAATTCCCCTACTATACAAAAATCTATTGAACTCTGTCTTAAATTTAATGAGCTGGCCTCTACTGCTTCCCTGGGCAGAGAATTCCACAGATTCACTACTCTCTGGGAAAAATAGTTTCTCCTCATCTCTGTCCTAAATCTATTCCTTTGAATCTTGAGATGTCCCCTAGTTTTAGTCTCATCTACCAGTGGAAACAACCTTCCTGCCTCTATCTTATCTATCCCTTTCATAATTTTATATGTTTCCATGAGATCCCCTCTCATTCTTCTGAATTCCAGCAAGTAAAGTCCCAGGCGGCTCAATCTCTCCCCCTCATCTCTGGAATCAACCTGGTGAAACTCCTCCGCACCACCTCCAAAGCCAGTATATCTTTCCTCAAGTAAGGAGACCAGACCTGCACGCAGTACTCCAGGTGCGGCATCACCAGTACCCTGTACAGTTGCAGCATTATCTCCCTGCTCTTAAATTCAATCCCTCTAGCAATGAAGGCCAACATTCCATTTGCCTTCTTGATAACCTGTTGCACCTGCAAACCAACTTTTTGCGATTCATGCACAAGCTCTCCCAAGTCCCTCTGCACAACAGCATGCTGCAATCTTTCACCATTTAAATAATAATCTGATCTTCTATTTTTCCTTCCAAAGTGGATGACCTCGCATTTACCAACGTTGTACTCCATCTGCCAGACCCTTGCCCACTCACTTAACCTATCGCAGACTTTCTGCACAATTTGCTTTTCCGCTCAATCTCAAACTTAGATACGCAACACTTGGTCCCCTCTTCCAAATCGTTAATGTATATTCTGAACATCTGTGGGCCCAGCACTGACCCCTGCAGCACCCCGCTCACCAGACAAACACTCATTTATCCCAAGTCTCTGCCTTCTGTCGGTTAACCAATCCTATATCCATGTCAATACCTTCCTCAACTGCATGCATCCTTATTTACAAACTATTACAAATACAGTCCTCACTATCTCATTATTCCAATTGGAATAAATGAATTCTAAGTTCATTCCTCAGAATTATCTCTAGCATTTCACATGTTAACTAAATATCAATTTTACACTCTAAACGTTACAGCTTACAGGTACAGGGTTTTCACACGTACAGGTTCTGATCCCTTGGAAATGCTGATTTGTTGGCCTGCTTTATTTAAAGGTGCTCCTCCCTGTTTATGTGATAATACCACCCCGTCATCATTAGGACCAACATTTCAAGCAGGCATCTGGGCATCCCTGCAGCAAGCCGTGGAGGAGGCTGTTAGTAGGGCAACGTCATGCTGCCAAAGCAGCAAATGGAGAAACATGAAGATGAGTGATATAAAAAATAACGGTGCACAAAGGGGGGACAAAAGGATGGTGCTGGGGTAATGGGAAGGCTTCTCTTTTTATTCCAAGTGGAAGGATTATTTGAATGAAAAAAGGGTAGATTCTTGGCCCAACACTTGGACCCAGCAGATACCCCGGCAAACTACTTCAGGGGCAACGAAAAGGACTTGTTCATTCCCCCTCACCTGCCTCCAAATCAACTGCATTGCAGAAGGAGTAGAAGCAGTAGAGTCAGATTAGTCACTCACATCCCAGCACCCCTGCAGCAGGCTTTATTTTCTGTGTGCCTATATTGACATGGAGGCGTAGAAAATAGCAGCAGGAGGCAGCCATTGAGCCCTTCAGCCCTGCTCCACCATTCAGCACAAATCAACGCTGATGCCGTGCCTCATCACCACATTTCCACTTGCCTTTCAGATTCATCAGCTGTCAGTGCCGTTAATTTGTCAAGCATTATTTTTTTCAATGACACTAATTTTCTTTAGTTTGTTGCCTGTTAGATTCTGCATCCTCTAATATTTCTGGAAAGTTAATTGTGTCCTCTACTGAAGGCAGAGCCAATGTATTCATTTAATTACTGCGCCATTTCCCTGTTTCCCATATACCTTAAGGGGTGGAGGATAGAGGTTTAAGGAAAAATAAACCGCCCACCAGGGAGGCAAAAACCCCAGTGTTATATGCATCTAAAATAAATGAAACAAAAGCAACATTAGAATGCTATAGGAATGCCAACGATCCCATCAGCATTACACAGTAAGACAACAATGTGTTCTCTAATGTCTGCAATATTCACGTGTAACGTTTAGGAGAGGATAAGTATATTGTCACCTTAGCAGAATTTCATGCAGAAGTTCTTGAGGCACTTTATATAGATGGTAATGCAAGCGGTCCTTCGTGATGGGTTCACACCATGATTGTCTTTCAGGAAACTCAACACTGTCCGAGGCCCCACCACTTTGAAGTACACATAGCGTGCATCACTATGCAATTGTTCATTGAAGCTACAAAGCAGAAGTTGGTATTCCTCAGAACAACATGTCTTTCTGCCATTTTTTCTTGCCCAGATTCTACATGTTAACATATTCTTTTGCTTGAACGCTCTGTCCCTTCTTGATACAATCCAGCTATCCTTACCCAATCACTTTCCTCATCCATATCCTTGGTGTTCATCTCGAGCACTGGAGATCCACTGAGACAAGCCCACCACCCCCTTATTTATTTTAAAGCCCTATTACTGCGAGAGTAGCAGAGAACCTCTGACCCAACTGTGTCCCTGCGTGGCATGGTATCAGCATGGCCTCAATAAGCAAACGCATGTGACCAACATTACACAAGTAGCAATATCATTTTATTGAGAAGGGTTGTGACATTCAGCAGGCTGTTCCTTGAAGATAGAGAGCACCTTAGTGGTAGATTTGGAAGTAACAAACTCAAGAATTTTGCATATTCTCATGATCCTTTATGACACAGCAGGAGACCATTTGATCCATCAAGTCTATGCTGGGTCTCAGAACAATTCCATCAATCATATTTTCCCATTTATTTTCTCTGTATTCTATTCTCTCACATGTGCCCAATTCCCCCTCAATTCCCACATATGGGTAACTTACAGCGGCCAATCAACCTACAAACCAGCATATTTTTGGGGATGTGGGAGGAAATGGAACACCTGAAGCAAACCCACATGGTCACAGGGAGAACATGCAAACGCCACAGACAGCAACCTGGTGTCAAGATTGAAGTTGGGCCATTGAAGCTCTGAGTTGGCAGCAGCACTACCCGCTGCACCACTCTACTGCCCAGATTATTGAGGGGGAATGATATCCTTCTACTCATTTTCACCCAGAGCCTCTGCAGAAGATCTGTAAAGAAAGCCATCCGACATCCATCCGCATATTCCAAGAAGAGAGGCAGGAATAGATACACAGGAAGCTCCCAGAGCAAAGTGAAACAGGCAGAGAATGGGGAAGGGTGTTTGGACACGAGAGGCTGGCACACAACCCAATTTCCTCTCCTGATGATATATGAGATGAAGGCAAGGCAATAAAAATGTGGATTGCTTTAAATTCTGCTAACATACGAAAAGGATGAATTTCCCAGCTTTATCCAACTTCCACACATACCAGCAATACAGACAAGAGCTTCCACGACAGCTATACATTTCATGAACCTTTAGAAAAGCAATTTTGCATTCACATACATCCTCTTTAGAGTTTCATCACTGAAGGATTTAATATTCCACATTGTCCCTTCAGAGGAATGCCTCGTAACATCATTTTCACTGGAAGTACCTGGAATTGATTACACATTAGAATTCCAATTATCTACATTTGGATTATCTCTTAGTAGTTGCTAAAATTAACTTTCATTATCATAACATTGTAGAAGAGCTGTTAATAACCTTAATATTCATAAAATTCCTCCACTTTCAGCCTTTGCACAGTGGAAATAACCATGTTTTAAGTCAGAAGGCTATTGGTCAAACTTCATTCCCAATATTTGAGTGTAAAAGTCTTGGCTGATACACCAATACAGTCATGATACGAGTACAGAGAGTAAATGAAAGGGGAAGCTAAAGACAATGGCTTGGAATTTCTGCGCCACCTTGGAAAAAAATCACATTCATTCAGTTGCTTCAGGCAGGCCAGGGCACATTTTGCTCGGGAACAAGCTGTTGCACGATCATAGAGAACAGGAGAGACGAGGTGTTGAACACCACAAAGATCTTACACAGTTGTGCAGAACATATGAAAGTGTACAGGCAGGTCATGGCTACAGGCCATAACAGAGAGTAGCCTAGGTTAGTGCAGGTAGGGTCAGTGTGTCAGTCAGAGAGATCAGGACCTTATGGATCATATTGGGTCACAATCATAATTGAGGTCAGTGGGGAAGGTGTCTGGAGAGAGGTACCTAATGATTGAAGGAGTTGGAGAGTACGGGGCTGGACAGTGTCCAGCAAGCGATTGGAGGTACAGCTGTCAAAGGTTAAGCTGGAGATCATGGGGCAGGGGCAACCCACAGTGACTTGGGAAACATGATCAGATAAAATCAGTTGTTAGGCATAGTGTTACTTCGAGGCACCTGCCAGTGGTAGTTCCCCAAAGTTGAACCTCATGACCTTAAACCAGTTCAAGGCAGCTCCCATTTAAATAACAACACTGCTGAGCGTCAGGAGTCTCCTATAAGTTGGATCAAGCAAGGATGGCAGATTATTTCTCCGAAGGACAAAAACCCAGATGCACTTTTATGACAACAAAGTAGTTTCATTACTGGTACCAGTTTCCTTTTTAATTCTGGATTACACAAATTGTTGAATTGAAATTCAAACTGGCAGCTGGGGAAAGCCCAGCTGGGTTTCAAACTCGTGTCTCTCTGGATCAATGATCCAGGCTTTTCGTTACTAACCTTGTAACATAACCACAATGCTACTGTTCTCCTGAATTATCATTCTCAAGGGAATTGGTTTTCTATTCCTCACCCTAACAAATGAACAGTTAAAGTTTTATCATAAAAGCCAAACTGGGAAAAGATTAGTTTTATCCAAAGCATAAAAACACCAGAATAAACGTTGCATTAAAAGCATTCTCCAAATATATTTGCCAGATAATTAGAAATATATTTAATGATTTCTTCTGTTATAACCATGTTAATTGTTAAACAAAAGATTGGTGTACCAAAAATTTACAAAATATTCCAGTTCACTTTCATTTTCTTGCAGATTTTTTCCTTTTCAGTCTTTTCCTTCTGAAAGTCACTATCGAAGCTGCTTCCATCAGGTGCAATACATTCCAGATCATCATAACCCCGGTGTGTAAAAACAAATTCTCTTCATCTTCCCTGCAGCACATCTTCCAATTACCTGTGCCCTCTGCTTATTGACCACCTTGCCACTGGAAACATTCTCCTTTTCTATTCTATCAAAAGCCTTTGTTATTCTGATCACATACATAAAGTGCCCATAATAATAGTAATATTTAGCAGATGAATAACTTTAGCATTTGATTTAAGGTAATCTCGCTACTAGATGCCCAAAGCACAATCTGAAGTATTCAGACATAAAAAGGTATCACTTTCAAACGAAAGCCTTAAATTTTCTTTATTCTACTATATTTCACAATTATACAGCAGAGTTTGCATCATGTATCAACTGAATAGCCAATGTTATTTTTATATCCATAGAAGCCACAGGGAAAATACTGCAATCTAAACTATCGCACACTTCGACCCGTTTCTCAAAATGTATGAAACTGAACCCCTATTGCTTACAACAGTTGTGAGATGGAGGGAACTAGAATTAGAATGTGTGAATTTCCTTCCTACGACTTCAGATCTTTGCAGAGAATTGTTAGTGTCGATTCTAACTGGATAGAAATCTTCCATTATAATCATGCATGAGCTATACAAATGGGATTGGAGACCATTCTCGGAGATACTGCAGAATACACGCAGTGCAGTTCCCAGTATTTCTAACTGTGCCCCTCAACTCTTCTGTGCTGCTTTTCCGTTTTCTTTTCATGACCAAATTTTTAAAAAAGCTGAAGAAAGGTAGTCCTGGTAATGTACATAAAATTATGGTTTTATTTCTGGTTGATTATAAGTAGTAAATTATGTTTCATTTGAGTGGTTTTATCAACACTGGCATCCACCCAGCAGGTTTTTAGAAGAAATTGTGATCTCGGAAGTATGCCTGCACTCAGCACTGCAAGAGGGGAATAAATAGCAGCAGATTCCCCTGAGTCGTGGCAATGTAAATAGCGACAAATATGCAGGCACGTAGCTGGATGTTAATTTAGTGAGCGAGTTTACAGCAGGTGTCGACATAAAGGTCATTTTCTGTGAAGCTGACATGCCTTCTTAAAAAATAACACAAATGTCAGCAGGGTTAAACTTGGAGATTCTAGATATGCTGCCTCTGTTGTGCTGCTGCATTGAAGCGAGACCTGGACCACCCGCAGCAGGTACCTCAAAGCATTAGATGTTTGCTGCCAGCGCTTCCTCCGCAAAATCCTCCAAATCCATTGGTAGGGCGAGCAAACCAGAACGAGTGTCCCAACATTCCCAGCATCAAGGCTCTAATTACTCAAGGTTCTTTAGTCTACGTTTTCTCTCTAACTGCCCCCATTCACTTACTGGCCAGATAACCCTGGTTACAGGGCCCCCCCAGTGGTCACCCTGGTTTTACCCCCATCAGAGACATCCCCCCCTCACCCTCTCTGCAGCTTAATGAGCTTCTTCTGTCATCTTCCCTGACCTGACAAAGGGTCTTCAACGCAAAACGTCGACTCTGTTTCTCTTCCCACAGATGCAGCCCGACCTGCTGAGCACTTCCAGCATTCTCTGTTTTGATTCCAGTTACACTGAGCCGGCCCCGTTAAGCAGGCCACGCCTTTCACACGGAGACACAAGAGATGGCAGATGCTGGAGTCCGGAGCAAAAAATGAGCTGCCGGAGATGCTCGTCTTTTGCTCACGTGTATCACATTCCGACGGTTTTCTGAAGAAGACACTCTGTGCCCAATAAGGGACTACCTGGTGGATAGAAAAGATTCAGGGATGTTCTCAAAGTCTCTGTGAAGAATCATAGAATCGCGCAGTGCAGGAACAGACCCTTTGAACCCATCTCGTCCATGGAGGCCTACCTACGGCAATCCGATTTGCCCACATTAGGCCAGTATCCTGCAACATTCTCACTGACACATTGGAATTCTTACTCCACAAGTACCAGGAGCAGCCATGCCCATATTGAAAGGTTAACCCAGAGTGTCACAGGTGAGAGTAGTTCATATAAAGAGCATAGTTGCCATTTCTGTTTCAGTTGGTCATCCCTTATGTCTGAGTAAGAATGTGGGGGTTCCTGGGCATTCCATGTCTCTGTGGCGAATATTCTTTCTCTCCCTCCAGTTCCATGTGCTACTCCATGAATAACAGTCCATGTAAATGAATTTTCTAAGGATGAAGGAAGGTCACCAGAGGAACCATTTCAATTGAACCATGCATTAAGACATACCAAGGTGACAAGTAGTCACCATAACCCAGTGTGTTGTACTACGCAAACACCAACAACCATATTCCCAAGCATTGTCATACCTAGAATAACTGATTAAATGGCAAGCAATGGATTCATTACTGTCTTTTCCCCCATTCTATTTGCTTGAGTTATGGGTTTAACAGTTAACAATCGAAACCTTCAGGCAGATACAATGCATCCGTGGCACTATTGAAACAAAAGCGTGGGCTGGGAAATCTAGTCCATTGTTCCCCTAAGTCTCCTGCTGAAGCACTGCGGGGGAAATTAGACCATTTTCTCTGGGAGCCAATATCATTGGGAAATCCTGAGGCAGCGAGATAGTCACAGCTAAAGACAGCAATGGGAGCTTAGCAAATTCCTTACTTCCTTTTTATCCGTCATCAAGCATCCCTCACCATAGTACCAACCACCTGAAACCCACAAATCTACCTGCCAATCCCTCATGAGCCAGGGCCCTGAATCCAATCCAAGAGCCTTCAATGATCTCAGTTGGCTAAGAAACCTGCAGATCTCCCCAAATGGAGTCTCCAGTCTCCATAATCCTTCCTCAAACCCCAAGCCTGATCATCAACCCTGCCCCAAACCCCAATTAAACCTACATCCACCAGTCTCAGGCGTAAACAGCACAGATTCAACTACAATAGACTGCAATGGCTTCTCAGTAGTTTTCCAGGACTTGGACCTTGGCTCTCCTGAAATTTGCAGTGGTGGGTACACTACAAAAGCATAATTGGTGCACCATTGTTACAGCCATCTAGAAGATCATTTAGCTCCACTGGAATTTGTACTCCATTTACAATTCACCTTTGTCAGCACTTCAGGAGGTTGTTTCGGTGAGCAGCTGAGCCAAGCAGACAAGGAAGATGCCAGGATCAATTACTGCTGTGTGCTGAGATAGCTAATCTCAGCCAGAATGGACACACAGTGCTGCTTTATCGGGATGAGGCTTCGTAGGTCAAATTTGGTCAGATTTCTCCTCCCAAATGTGATCTCTTATTGAGAGTGCCCATGTGTGAGCAACGGACAAGGACGAGACTGGGCCTGGCTGTGGTGCCTCTATCAGCCAATGGACACCAACACACTCATAAATAACTACAGCTTACAAGCAGGCCAGTGCCCATGTAGTGATCCAATGCTGCAGGAATGCTGTGTCAGCAGGAGGCTCATTCTTTCATCATCCTGGGAAGGAAAATAATCTAATATTGTTGAGGAAAACAGGAGCTTACTTTCAATAAGGCCAGAATGGGTTTTTGTGAAAAAGTAATATAAAATGGACGATGCCAATTATTAAACTGCTCCATCCAAACTTATTGCTTTATCTATGCAGAATCAAAATTCATATTGCACATGAGCTTCTGTCATCCTCTCTGCAGTGTATAAAAGCAATACAAAAGGCAACAGCTCGGCACTAGGGAGCTAAAATGATGTAGTGTTTAGGTAATTGGATTACTGGTAATGTAAATGCCTCACAAATTGGGAGCTTTTTTGATCCTTCATCTGCTCCATGGAAATGCCAAATTGCTTGCAATAGGACAGTATCTGGACAGAAGCTGAATGGCTCTAATGAGAAGCTCTCATGGATATGCTAATAATGATCCATAAAGCAGCATTTCAGATACAAAGCAACAACTTCTGACATGCACATACATAAGAAATAGTACTCACTGAAACAAATGCTCTTCAATAACATAATCAACAAACAAACACATTAATTATCAAATCATAGAACATTAGCAAAATAGGGGCAGGGTGGGTTGCCCACTTGGGGCACTGCAGCCTGCAAATTCTGAAAATATTTACATAGGCAGGAAGTGCACAAGCAGTGGTGGGAAAATCACAAGTCTGGTGTTTTACTCACCTTCCACCCACACTCTGCTTCCTGCTATATTCCTGACCTGGTTGCCGATACAGAGTGTTCAAGTGCATCATTGTACATTCAAATCCAATGCAAAATATCTGCTGTGTGTGAAGTTGGTGATCACTTCTCATTCAGAAACTACAATGATAGACTGCCCATAGTAAATTTTACTTACAGATCACTCTTTGGATATTAGTTCAACTATACATATTGGCCAAAATATAACTGGCCAATTTCAACCGGATACTTCAATCCAAAATGATTCTAATTCATTTAAATTGTACCCTTTAACTTGCACCATTCACTTCTTGATGCCACTCAACATCTCTTTCAGTGGTTCTTCAGCTTTCAGTGAAAGGGAACAAGAGCCAGAGGTTGGTGAGTTAATTGGCAATTGTAAATTGCTCCTGGTGTGTAATATAATCTGGGGGGGGGGGGGAGGGCAGGAGAAGAGAAGAATAAAAATAAAAATGGTGCTAATGTAGGTGTAAATGGGGGTTAATGGGTTAATGGTCAGTGTAGACTCTGAGACTGTTTCTATGCTCTAAAACCAGTGATATCATCTGACAGCAGAGGATTTCTGTCCACACTCTCCATTAAAAGGACAGTTCTAAAGCCAACACCATTATGGGCCAGATACTGATCAAAGAGCTAATCAGCAAATATATGAACTGGTGATAAGAAATCCACCTCCAGCACCTTGCACAACACCACCCCTGCACTCCTTCAGGTGGTATCAGAGTCTACTCTCACCTCAGCAGCTACATTATCCAATTTTAAGCTAAATTCTAGCTAAATTCTTGCCCAATGTTCAACCCCCAACCAGCCAATTTATTCAGCTACCACGGACATTTTACTGATGCTTTTCCACATTACGCCCTTGCAGCAACTATGGTTGTTTGACTTTCTTACCAAACTGAACTATTCAGCAGTAAGTGAAAATCAAAACAAAACTGCAGATGCTGGAAATCTGAAATAAAAACAGAAAGTGCTAGAAACACTCAGCATGTCAGGCAGTGCCTGTGGAAAGAGAAACACAGTTAATGTTTGAGTTTTGATAAAGGGTGTTCGACTTGAAATGTTAATTGGTTCTCTTCACAGGTGCTGCCCGACCTTCTCAGTGTGTCCAGCATTTACTGTTTTTATTTTATTACAATTTAGTACATGACATTGTAATAAAGCCAAGCTCTAATTCATAACCATTCCATCATCTCCAAATTATCGGAGATCCAGTAATGGATAACCAAAAATTTCTCTTACTTAATAATAATGGAAGAACTAAGCTGTCGTCTTTAATCCCCATCACAGCCTCTGCCACCGACTACAACCTTCACCCTAGTGACCATCCGAAACGGTACCACTGTATTTGCAATTTTGGTCTCACACTCGGTTCTGAGGTGAGCTTTGGACCACTGATCCACGTCATCAAGTGAATCATCAGTTCAAGCTCTGCAACATTGTCCCAGTCTGGGCCACCTCAGCTCACTGTACCCTTGTTACTCAATTATACACAAGTAGGACACCTTTAAGAACTGGTTTATAATCACATGGTATAACTATTGATACAATGTTGTATCTGAACACTGCAGTTCAGCTGAGATTTGCTGCTTCAAATAAATGGTGTTCCATTCTTAGCTCCACCTCTGACTACCTGTTTATGCTTGTAGCAACACAAAAGAAACCCACAGACACTATAGTTACTTCCAGACCCAAAATGGAAACTGAAAATGCTGAGAAGGTCAGACAGCATGTGGGGAAGATAAACAAAATCGCAGGTTGAAGGCCCGTTGTCAGAACTGGAAAATATTCAGGTGCAGGGAAGAGAAAAATAGAAGACGCTTTTGATAGGATAAATAAGCAAAAAATTGGACAAGTAAAAGGAACAAAAGATCAAGTGAAGAGATTCCTTCCCCATAAACTGCTAGATCCAGAACTATGAAACCACTGACTCCAAACATTTTTCCAGTAAAGTTACAAAAAAATTGGATTTAGAACTCCAGTAGCATCTCCATCATTACATCTTCAACCATTTCCTTCACAGTAATTTTGCTGATGAGCACTGGGAGAACAAACACTAGAAACTTGGAGGTTTGAACAAAAAGCAATGTTAACATGGAAGCTATTTGCTTATTTAGTTCCTGATTGCAAGTGACCGCGGATATTATGCAAATTAAAATATTTTGCATCACTATACTCGTATTGGATTTCTAGTTCTGCACCCGCCAATTGATCAGCATAAGCACCATTTAATGGCAGCAATCTGATAACCACTGTGGTTGGTCCAGATGTTACAGCATAGTTAAAAGGCAACACCCGTACACAACCAATACACATACTAAAATCGATACAATGCACAGCTCTGGTCTTTTTATTATTGCAAGAGAAAGATAGAGGAGCTGGTGAAGGTAAACCAAAGGCATGCAAGGAAGACAGCACAAGTAAGAGATTGGAACAACTTGAGAAAAATTGAACAGGGCAGGGCACTTTTCTACAGGAAAAGTAAGTACGAGTAGTTACACAATTGAAGAATTTTGTAGTGCAGATATTTCCTCACTATTGGAGACCAAAACTACAGGCTGCAAATATGAAATAGTCACTGAAGAAAGATCCAGTAATGAATTCAGGGGAAACTCCCTTATCCAAAGAGTTGTCAGAATGTGGCTGTGTTTGAGGTGCGTTGATAGCTATGTTTAAGGGAAAGCAAGACAAGTGTACAAGGGAAAAGGAAAAAAAAAGTAAAGGTTGAGATGAAGTAGGATTAGGTTTATGAGGATGAGAATATACTGCATATTTGAACCCAAACAAGTTAAGCGAAATGATGCATTTCCGTCCTACGGATTCTAGTAATTATATTGATCAAGGATCAACCATGAGCTCTTGCAGATGCATAAACCATATGCCTGTTCCCCAATGATAACATTGCCAAATTTCATTTACTACAACCTGAACTTTAACTGCATGAAGACTTTGTGATTACTTCCTCGAGCTGTAATTAGTTTGTAATGAATTGAACCTTTTGTTTCCTTTGGTAGCCATATGCTGTCTCAAATGCAATACAGAATGAGTGTGTAATGCCAGCAACTTAATTAGGATGAATTATAACAGAGCCACAAATCATCAACCTTTTGGTGCACTTCTGCAGAAGGGAAGAAAATAAGGCAGGGACCTAGACGCACCACATCCCAGCCCTCTCCAACTGTTTTTGTGGACCCTTAATGCCGTGTAACCTCTATCCTGCACCTGATGAGGCTCAACAAATGGAAGGGGAATTCGCCTTTATTTCCCTCAGTCCCAGCTAGGTGGCTTGTGAAGTGACAGGAACGAGATGCATAGGCTGTAGCAAGGAGCACAGCTTCCGCCGAGTGATGGTGGTACATGGTGGGGGATCAGGGTGGGTGTTAGGATGGTTTGGGGTGTGCAGGGATAGGATGGGTGATGGTCGGTGGAGGGAAAAATAGGGTCGGTGTCGGACTGGAGAATCGGATGCATGGAGCTGGGTGTTGGATAGGGAAACTGATGGGAGGGATTGGCAGTTGGGTGGGGAATTGGGTTGAAAGGCTACTGAGTGGGGGAATGGGATGGGGGGGCTGGATACTGCACAAGGGCTTGGGATGGATGGTCTTGGGTGTGTGGGGGGGGGGAGATGGGATGATTGAGGCTTGGTGTTAGGTGGGGGAATTAAATGAATGGCTCTGGGGAAATGACATGGACAGAGCTGGTTGTAGGAGGGACCAAATGGGTAGGGATGAGTGAAGGGGAAATGGGAACAGTCTGGCTGGCTGTTGGATGCGGAAAAAAGATGACGAGTTGGATAGAGATGAGTGTTGCTGGGGTGGAGTGGTGGGGCGGGGTGGAGGGAAAAGGATAGGATCTGGGTTGCAGCTCAGGTTGTTCAGAATTTATAAATCTTCTCAGTCTGTATTTGAAGCAAGAACTAATGTAGCGCCTTTTGGGAGTGAGGGAAGGGGAGCTGGCACCCCTCCTTCAGCAGAGGGAAGGCCTTAGTTACATTTCTGAAAGGCAGCAGAAAGCAACATTTAAATGTTGGAACTCGCCACTGATCATACAACAGGTTTTCCCAGCTGGCAATTCATAACAGCCTTGCAAGATTGAAGGCCTGCGAATTTCAGCAGAAAGTACCATGCTATCCTGACACAGAAATTATAATTCCCACCATTAAACCCAACTTGTTTCACCCTCCATACCAATCCTGTTAATTCCCAGCTTCTTTGAAATACCCCCCACATTTCCTGTTAGATTAGCTAACATAGGGGCTATGGTAAAATATCATGCGCATTGGCTGGATTTCCAGTTAAGAAATATAATTTAAGTAAATGACGTGATTTAGGACATCAGACTTTATCGTTACTGTAACTTAAGGTGTAAAAAGCCAATGCCATCCACCAAGCGATTCTAAAGAGACAATTTCTGTCAACGAGCAACAGAATGATCACATTTGATACGTAGGTACAATTCTTTCTTGGTTGCTTGCCTGCAGCTAATTTTATTTTTAATGTTCCTGAGAAATCAGGAATCACTTTAGTCTGGCTGCACCATCTGTCATTCCTAACCCTGCCTCAAATGCTTAGCTTTACCTTAAGAAAGATTCACATTACACCATGTCCAAAACGAACAACTGATAACAAATAAGAATATAGCTTTGAGGTCAGGGTGTAAAGGAAGAACCCAGCGACTGCGAGTTGGCTGAAGGTACAATTTCCAGAAACCTTCCCTTATTTTGTGAACTATCAGAGGCAAGCAAAGAGCTTCCCTGTTTGTCCAGGATCACAACAACAGCTTACATTAAGAACAGAAGCATTGTTGGATGATGCTTGTAATACTTTGGCTTGCCTGCCCTGATTCTACATTCAGAATCTTGATTTATTTGATATCTGCAAACAAATTTATTTTATGAAATTGCTGGTGGCTATACTTAATTAATAATGCCAATGTAAAAAGAGTAATAACTTTGATAGTGTACGTCAACTGAAGTAAATTCTTAAAAATCTGGTGCTCAACAGAAGTAACACACGAACAACTACCAGGCAAGATTCTGCGCTTTCCGGAATACCGGTGTTAAAATCCTTCTCTGGACTTGGGTGTCACTATCAAAGCTGGTATTTATTGCCCCTGAAGGTGGCTGCTACCTTTTCTTGAATGATTGAGGAAAGATAACTACCATGCTCAAGCAGAAAATTTCAGGAACATACCCCAGTGACAATTTCAGAACAGCGATACATTTCCAGGTCAGGATAGCATAGATAGTTGGAGAGGGAGCTAGATTCAATGGCATTCCCTTGTGCCTTTTCCCCCTGCGAGGTAGTTGGAGTCATAGGCATTCATCAAAACAGCTTTAGGAAAGTTCAAGATCAGTTGATAAATGTCAGAAGATCCTGCTGCATGCTGTAGGACACCAGGGTTATTACAATTTGCCATCTGCAAAATTAGAATCGCTGCCATGAAATGAAGATATCTGTGCCCAATCTGGTGAATGCATCAAGTTCTCAAAAGAACTCTGCATGCTTTAAAGAACCCTTTGTAGAACAGCCTTGGTTTGCCACAATGTGATTTGTTACAATCAACACATCAGTCAGAGTCTCCAAGGGAATCCTGGAATATCCACAAATATTTCACCTAATAACTCAGACCACTTGAAAGGAAATCGATGGAACTGGTTTATGTAGTTTCACCAGTCTCACAACAATACTGCATCACGTAATGTCGGGTAGGTCAGCTGTCTGTGAGGAACTGGTAATCATCTTTCACAATTATGGACAATGATCACCTGGTGCTGGGGCAAGGATGTCAGAACGAAGGAACCTGCATGAATTATAGAGCCAAGACTTTGAAGCAAAACTCCCTTGATTACCATCATACAAAGAGATTGAAAAATCCAACAAAATCTATTCAGCCACACTATTTTTTTTTGACAAAACCTTCTTGCGATGATTTTGAAAAGTTTTGTCCTGGTGATGTTTGTGAAAAATTACGCGAAGTTAACTTTTCGCAAGATAATCTATGATGCAAAACTGGGCAATTCAGTAGGTATTTGAAGAGGAGAATGACAGAAAGCTGCTCACTAATGTCTAGCCGTAGAGGTGGTGTGAAGTTCTCCTTTTCAGTGTCAGAACCGACCAATCAATTCTCAGGCATCAAACCAAGATAGATAAAGCACAACTTGAAACTTAATATTTTATAGACCACAAATTAAAGATATGAACACACTTATCAGGTTGAAACAGACACTGAAATATAATGTAAACTTTCAAAAAATGCATTATTTGAATTCCATTGTCCTGGGGATTCTTGAGAGTTGGGACTGGCACATTGAAAATGAGACAAGCGATGGGACAATGTACTGTATGCACCACCGCAAAATTCTATCGTCAAGAGTTGTTCCCAAAATCCTTGTCTTTTTTCACCCCTCATTCAGAACCATTAAATGTAACAAAGAGGTGATCTGTTTTATGTCTTTGTGAACTTGCTGTTTGCAAATTGGTTGTCACATTTCCTACAGCAAGACAATGACAGCATTTCAAATTTGAGCTCTTTGGGAATATCTGAGACCATGAAAGGCACTATACAAATGCACATCCTTCGCAATGCAACAGGCCGTTCAAAGACACAGCATAGGCACAAGGAGACAATTGGCAATGTTCTGCACTGTCATATTTGACAATTCTGTGAAAACATTCAAGCGATTATACTGAAGCCTATCTTTTGATGACACAGCCAAACAATGCAATGTTTTCAATGGTCAGGGGATGGTATTTAAAGATGTATAACAAAGAAACTGGAGTAAACATTTACAGAGATGATCATTTTCCATACTTTCTTATCTCTTATTTTGGAAGCCATTTCTCAATGAGGCACACATCAATGATGAAATGTACCACAGCCTCAGTGCATCAGCACAGCTTTTGGCTTTTTAAGGAAAAGATTGCTGAAGATTGAGGCTTCAAACTAGAAAAAAGTTCATGGTCCTCTGAGCAGCAGCGAATCCTGCCCTCCTGTACACATCTGAAACATGAACTACTTATACCAACCACCTCAAATCACTGGAAAGCTGGTTGTCTTCCAAATCCACTAGCAGGATAAGGGAACCAGCATCAGTAAACTCTCCCAGGCTAACATCCTCATTATTAAGGCCAGGCAGACATTCAGTTGACTTCAAAGATGATATTGTTCATATGCCATATGAGACCCTCGAAACAGGCACACTACCCTGAGCTCCATCACAGGATGAGATTACCAGGGTGGACAGAGGAAAAGACTCAAGGCCTCTTTAAATGCAACATCTCCACCAGCCCCTGGGAATCCCTGGCCCATGAATGACAGAAATCTGGAGAACACAGAAACACAGTGTAAACAGTGCACCACATCCCAAATAACCTACCCACCTGGAAGAGTCAGATTCCTGCATCGGCCTCAACAACCACCTCAGAAACCAGAGGAATGAAATGAAGGCAAGTTATCTTCTAACCCAAAGGACTGCCTTAGAAGGAGGAGAATGATATTATTTCCCCGATTGTCTTTGAAATATGATTGACGATATCTAGTAGAGGTTTAATTTGATGCTCTACAAATGACACACTGGTACTGCAGGCAATGCAGCTTTCTCACAGCTCCAGTGACCCATGTTCGCTCCTGACCTCTGGTTGTTGTGTCAATTTCCCCTGGGTGCTCAGGTTTCTTCCCACAGGACATATTGGTAGATTATTTGACTGCTCCACAAGACCCCTAATGCAGCTGGGTGGTGAGAGAATAGGGGAGGGGGTGGTGTTAATGGGCATGTGGGAGAGAATAGATTACAAGGAAATAAGTGGGATTGATCGGATAACTGATAACTGTGGGGAAAAATGGCCTCCTCCAATGTCGTAAAGAAATAAATTAAATTACAAAGTATCACCTTTGATAGTTCAGTACTTCCTTAGTTCTGCCTTAGAATATTAGCATACGTGATGCGTTTCTGAACCAGTAACGATCTGACTTGCAGTCCAGAGGGCCACCACTGAATTACTGCAGAAGAGAACACTTGTGCTGTATGCCAGCTCACTTCAAGTGCTACCAGTTAGCCCCACTGCCCTGACTATTTCTCCATAATCCTGCAACGCATTTCCTTTCCCAGTGAACATCTTCCATTGAATATTATCTGCACTTGATTACACATATTTGAATTTACGTTTTGCTGTAAAACAAATGGGATTATTTTCTCTTTAACCTCAATGGAACATAAACCTAATTGTGGGTCTGATAAACACACTCCCAATTTTGCTCATTTTCCTCTGAAAAATTTTCAAAGCTGAACATAGCCAGTTTATTTTTTTCGGTTCTGTAACAATAGACGACAGTCATGTAAACCAGGGAGAATGTAAATGCTGTGGCCAATGTAGCTCTTTTATTTTTTATTAGATCAGTTATAAAAAAACAAATGCTTTCCATGCATAGGGCAAAGAAAGAAACATCATCATCACTAAAAATAACCAGTTACTAAATGTCGCCAGCATTTTTATTAAATGATTCCAACTGAGAACGGATGCAATTCAGTATCAAGTAAATAATTAATAGATTTTTTTAAGTAGCTTTTCTAATTCACACATTTCATTCCTAAAGATAAAAGAATAGTATCTCAGTGCACATTCCAATACCACTCATTCTCTGCATTGACAGAAATTACCCACTGACATACTCAGGCTGAATAAAAGATAGAATCAAAATTGACTTAATGGAAGGAAAAAAAATCACAGACTGCACAACTGCAGTTTTCCATAAGCACCTCTCTACTGGAAGCTCAAGAGTGTGGAATAGGCCTTGATATGCCAATGTAAAAATCCATTTGTCCTTTATTGTATATTAACCCATTACATCCGACCAAAAGGAAGATTTATTTGATGCATTTCACCAGCTGAGGACATCACAAAACACAATGGAACCAAGTGGGCAATTACACTGGAGAAAATGCAGCAGCAAATTTGCACACAGCAAGCTCTCACAAACAATCAACAGCCAATCTGTGCAGAGATTTTGCTTGAGGGATAATTACTGGCCAGGGGAAGATGAAAAACATCCCTGAAAGGGCAGATAACAGCTTGGTTTAATTTCAGTTCTGATAGTGGGTCTTCAACTTGAAACATTAACTCTGTTTCTCTTTGCAGGGACGCTGCCTGAAACTGCTCTGCATTTTCTGTTTTAATTTCAGATTTCCACTATCTGCAGGTTGTTTTTAATTCTCATTTTGGTTCAACTCCTTATCTGAAATGTAGCACTGTGGGATCATTCTCTCAGTATTGTACTGGCCTATGTGTGCTCAGTGTGTGCATACACACACAATGCCACCTGTGGACTGCAGCTCAACACTGGACTAACAACCCAAACATCAGTTCAATTCCCACCATAGCAACTATAAAAGTACCACATGATTGATTTTAACTAAATTTGTCAACTAGCACTGCATTGATTACGAAAGCCACTGGATGTTTAAAAGAAACTGATTCACTTACCTGCTTTCTGGTCTGACTGACATACGACTCCATTTCCACTCTTGTGACTGACCTGGCAAATTTAGATGGTTGTCAGATCCTAAGTATAATTTACTAAAAAGCTCAGCATCAAAAATTCCAGATGTTTATCTAATTATCATAATTATCCAGCAGGCAAAAGCAAAATGCCTAATATCAACTATTTTGTATGTCAGTGACCATTGCTACGTTGTCAGAAGTGGCAACCATTTCACTCACCACAAGAACTCACAAATGATAATGAAGTGAATGATGAATTACCTTGTTTCTGCTGCTGTTGGTGCAAGGAAGGATATTGGGCAAAGAACCTCTCTTCTCTTCAAGTGGAGCTCTGGGATCTTCAGTACACAGCTGAGTATGCAGGGCCTCAGTTTAGCAATTCATCATCATACCCCAATGCAATACATCTTTTCCAGTATTAGCCAATAAATTTGTGTGTTTGTTTTATTAAGCAATTTAACAAACTCGGATCCTGAAGTTTGGAGACTGAATCCAGATACTTGAGCACATAATCTGGATTTTTTGATGCTGAGCTTGTTAGTAAATTATACTCAGGATCTGACAACCATCTCAATTTGCCGAGTCAGTCACAAGAGTGGAAATGGAGTCGCATGTCAGACAGACCAGAAAGCAGGTTAGTGAATCAGTTTCTTTTAAACATCCAGTGGCTTTCATAATCAATGCAGTGCTAGTTGACAAATTTAGTTAGAATCAATCTCGTGGTTGCTATGGTGGGAATTGAACTGACGTTTGGGTTGTTAGTCCAGTATTGTAACTATTGGGAAATTGGTCAACCAATGTTGTCTCCTCTCCAGAACCAAGATAATCTCTACCTCAGTGTTGAGCTGCAGTCCACAGGTGGCATTGTTTATGCACACATTCAGACACCAAGGTACCAATTCATTGTCAAGTTTGTTCATTTTTTAAAGCATACAAGAGGATGGGCCTTATGCTCAACATCTGCAAAACAATGGTCCTCTAGCAATCTCCTCCCACTGTTTTCTTATTTCACAAGCTGCCTCTGACAATGAAGGTCCACAATGAGAATGTGGAAAGTATAGACAGACCACTTCTCATATCTCAGTGAAGACAGACACTGATGGTGAGATTTGGCTACCTGAAGAAAAGGGAATTTGAAGATCAAGACCTCAAACCCAGCACAAAACTCATGGCCCACCAGGCATCAATGATCCCTACCATCCCTTGTTGTGCTTTACATGATAAAATGCTCCTGCTGTTAGAAAATTGTGACATCGGGAATATTGTGAACATCCCCATGGAAATCCAGTGGTAGGAAATGTGAAGCCCATGATTAAACCTGATGAGTGCTTATAATAAGTGGGTTAATTTAACAGAGGTTGCAGTCATATATGTGAGGTATTTAAGGCAAAGTGGCCGCCTTTACAGTAAGCAACATTTTACTTTCTAATAATATAGAATCTACAGTTTTCTTTTTGATTTTATTACTTTTTAAATATGATTGCAGCCCACTCAAAATCTGATTTTCAGTTAGTCAAACATGCATGGGTTGCTTGTGCTTTCTTGGATATGGAAAGTATTATGTTCATGGTGTTGTTTGTGAACTGTGTTTTATTTACATGGTTTTGCAAACCATTACTTTACCAGATCTAATTTTTTTTAAATAAAGAAGTTGTCCCATGAACTTGTGTTGAGTAAATTGGATATTTCTCCCCTAAACATTTTATTATATTTGTTAATATAACAACTATTCTGATTGCAAATCCTGAATGCATGCTTTCTAGTTCCAGTAGTGACTGAAATTGGCCTTGAATCCTTCTGGTTCAGCAGGCACCTCAAGGCACTGAAATGATACCACCAATACTGACATCACAAAGACTTCCAACCCTTTCACAAGATAAGTGGACTAACAATCTTTCCCCAGCTGACATCTGCAGCTCTTAGTTGATGCCATTGGGGTTGCTCACATGCTCATCATTCTGAAACAGATTCCAAACTCTGTCACTGGAAGAGATTACCAGGTGGACAGAAGGAATTATTCAAAGAGGTACTTAAAAATCTCCTTGAGAAAGAGCAACATTCCCACCATCTCCTGGGACTTCCCGGCCCACAACAGCTCAAAGTGGAGAAAGAGCATTTGGGATGGTAGCGAGGACCACCAGTCCATGCATTGGGAGCATACAGAAGCCCCACACAAGTGACAAAAGGAGGGCAATATCTCACAAGCCACCCACCTACCTGCCCTGCCTCCGACCCCACGTGTGATAAAATATGTAGATCCCTCACTGGCCTGTTATCTCAGACCCCAAGTGGAAGCAAATCATCTTTGATCACAAAGAATGCTTAAACACAAACACAATCACCAGCCGAACTCATAAAAAGATAATGCTACACAATTAACTACTGTCCGACAAAGGAAGAATTATGTTGGCAGGATATCCTTTTCTAAACTAACTTGGATTGATGATTTATTAAAACCTGGCCTTTAATTTAAGAAGAAATGAGAATTGCAAAGTAGCCGTGGCTGTAATTGTACAGTCGTTGCTGCAGCAACCATGAACGTGATTCTTTTGATATCTTAATTGAATTTTAGATCATAAAAGATTTTGAAAAAAGCACGTCCTCTTCTTTGCTGTATAATGATGATAATTAGGAAAGGTCATGTTCATTTTTATGATAATGATAATTGAAACATTTTATCATTAAATCTTTGAAAGGGTCATCATGATTACTCTCAGAGTGAGAATTCTTGGATCTGTGACTCAGAGCATATGATTGGTTACCACAATGATCCATTTCTTTTAATTTATGCAATTTACTTTAATTAAACAATAGATCACATGGAATAAATTATAGATTATACAACGGATAACTCTGTGCATTTGCAGTTATCTGACTAATAACCCTACATTCTGTCAGAGAGATTAATCCGAGGTCACAGTGCCGACTTCCAACACCATGCATTAAATGATTATATTTCCCAAGTTTATCTTTGGCATGCCTCCCCTTCCCTTCACTTTTACTGCACTTTGCTACAGAGATAACATGGAAAATAGTTTAAAGTAATCTGAAGCCTGATTGAGCTTCACAAGAAGGGCCCTGGAAATATATTAATCCAAGAATCTTTAGCCAGAAGGAAGAGGTGAAAAGTATCTCAAAGCATCAGTATGACAGAGCAGCAAACCTACAACAAATATAGAAGGCTGCTGACTGGCATCTGCTCAACCATGCAGAACCATCGTTTCATTGCAGACCAACGTATGTGCTATCTGAGGCTCACAGATAGAAAGCTCAATGGCATTTAAAGCCTGCATTGTGCACTGCTGAACACTCCTTACACTAAGCAAGGCCTTTCCTCTGCAAGAAAACTGGGGGCTCATGGAGGAGAGAGGCCTGCGTGTGGACTGGAAGGGAAGTCATCGAAGTAGATTTGGGCAGATCAGAGTGCAAGGGGTTGTTAGAGAAGGGTCACAAGCTTGAAGACAAGTACATGAACAGGGAGCTGGGGAGGTACCGACTGCCTTGGGCAGGTTCCCAGCACTTGCCTCCAACTGAGACAAAGGCAGGCCTCAAGTGCTGTGAATGCTGTTTCAACGAGGTGTTGCAAAGAAATTTGTTGGTATTGTGTAATTCATAAGATCACTGCCTGCCACAGTCACAGAGAGATACTGCACAGGAACAGGGCACTGGGCCCATTGAGTCCACACCAACCAAAAGCATACATTTTTTACACTAATCCTACACTGACTCCACATTTCCATCACCTTCCATCCCTTCCTCCCCACCCCATCATTCTTCTGCACACTAAACGCGATTTACAATGGCCACTTAACCTACCACTTTCCTTTGCGCTTTTCATTTACATTGAAACATAGAGCTCACAAAAAAAAACAGGAAAAATATTAAGCATTAGCTATCACTTTCAGGAACAACCTCAGTTCCAAGGTAGACTGCCGAGATGAAAACCTCCTTTGTCCACTGGTCTCGGGAGTCTGAAATGAAGAGTGCTGGTGCTACCTCAATCCAATTTCATTATCTTGAACCTACAGAGCAAAACTGATCCTACCTCAGTACTGAGAATTCACCCTGAGAATGGGGTTAGAGGTCATGGTTAAAAAAGAAGTGTCATTCTGAAGTTATAGAGTCTGGATCAGAATGAGTTTTACTCCATAGTACCTGACCTAAGCAGATATCTGGCAGCTTTCCGTGCCCGTTCACAATGCAGTGAATCCTGGCGTAAAGTTTTTCTGTTGGATTAGGATATTAAATCAACTTTGACACCTTTCATGGGAGAAATACTGAAAAGACATTGTTTACAAAGAAAGGCCATTTAAGGGGCTATCAGATAGCTACAGACAGCTATGAAACTGCGTTAGAATGGTGTAAAAGGACAGAAAATATCAATGAACAAGGCCTTAGAGTTCTACATGCAGTAAACATATCGGAGCTAGTATTGCCAGTTCAAAGGACCACTAAACTTGGAGGGCTGCCCAGTTAATGTAGCTGAGGAAGGCAATCAAAGAACTGTACCACTTGATGACACTTTATCAGCCTTCCTGTTGCTGGAGGCTCTTTGTATTAGGATGACATTTTTGGAGATGGGGTATCCCCTGTACATTTTCTTTGTCATTACCAGGCCAGAACCTAATAATGACTAACAAAATTAATGACGCCTCATTTTTTGCCACAATCTAGGAATAAGCAGGGAAAAGCAATGCTGGTTACACAAGGTTGCAATGGTTAAGTATGGATGATGACAGTTTACAAGATCACAAGACAACTCCACATTGTGAAAAATGTCATTCTAAATGTAGTCATGTTCACATTGGGCTCAGACACTGAATAATGTTTCCATATTAAATAATAATGCTGAAAAAGTCAGGCAGCATCTGTGGAGAGAGAAACAGAGTTAACGTTTCAGGTCAATGACTTTTCATCAGAACTGAAAAACCTTAGAAGTTAAACACATTTTAAACTGCAGAGAAGGGGAGCAGTTCAGGTAGATGGGAGGGGAGGGGCTGTGGGGGGTGTAGGGGGAAGGGGGAAGAAGGGGAGTGGACACACAGAGAACAAAGGGAATGTCTGTGATATGGCAGAGATCAAGAGAGACTGAATGACACAATGGGTGCTAGTTGAGTGAAGACCTGCTAATCACAACTCAATGTAATAGGGTGGCACGGTAGCATAGCGGTTAGCGTGACACTATTACAGCGCCAGCAATCCAGGTTCGATTCCCGTCGCTGTCTGTAAGGAGTTTGTACGTTCTCCCCATGTCTGAGTGAGTTTCCTCCGGGTGTTCCGGTCTCCTCCCACATTCCAAAGACGTACAGGGAGGTTAACATGGGATTAAATGGACGGCGCGGACTCGGGCCAGAAGGGCCTGTTACCATGCTGTAAATAAAGTTCTAAATAGAAATAATACACGCACATCATGTGAAGTTACATTTCACTGAGTGACTTACTGCTAGCTTTGCGAATGATTCTTAACTGTGTCTTCAGTTCAGGGATAATTATTTATACTGCACGAAAGAATAAATAAAACAAAATCTAAAAAAAGCCTTTCATTATTTCTCAACATTCTTTGATAGTACGTGATCAAGCAGCTACAACAACCTACCAACCACATCTACAGATGGGTACCTCAACCCCAAGTCAATTTAAAGAGGAAACTACTTAAACACTAACTTGCAGATTGAAGTCAAAGTCAGGTTTATTGTCATATGCACAAGTACATGTGCAATGAAAAACTTGCTTGCAGTAGGATCACAGGAACACAGCATCGTATAAGCAGCATTCACAAGAAAAACATAAATTATACACAATTTTTACAAGAACAAAATTGGAACAAAAAAGAGAGGGGCCATTTTAGTGCAAAGTGATCAAAGTGGTTATAGTGCTGCTCGACTGTAGTGATTAGGGTTTTGGCAGTTGTTTCAAGAACCAAATGGTTGAAGGGAAGTAGCTGTTCTTGAACCTGGTAAGGAAGGATGTGCCCATGATGTATTGGGCAGAGTCCACTTCTCTGCACTTTCTTACATTCCTGTGCATTCAAATTGCCGTACCAGACCATGATGCAACAGTCAGGATACTTTCAACAGTACATCTGTAGAAGTTAGAGTATTCGGTGACAAGCCAAACCTCCTTAACCTCGTAGGAAGTAAAGATACTGGCACACTTTCCTTATGACTGCATCCATGTGCTGGGCCCAGGATAGGTCATCTGATATGTTAAGGCCCAGAAATTTAAAGCTGCTGACTCTCTCCATCGCCAATCCACCAATGTAGACTGTTCGCACATGTTCACACTCCTTCCCCTTCCTAAAGTCAACAATCATCTCTTTCGTTTTGCTGACATTGAGGGAGAGATTGTTGTTGCAGCACCAGTCAACCAGGTGTCCTACCTCGCTCCAGTAAGCTAACTCATCGCTACCTGGAGACCAAATGCTGGTAATATCACTGGAGACACAACCACTGGCTAGAGAGTTACCTTAAGGATCCTGTTGAGACCAGGGTGATGGACCTCATAGGGTGGGACTGCACTTGCCGATATCCATGTGTTATAGCGTCACTTGAGGGTGTGCTCACCCTGTATAGTTTGCAGCCCCAGTGGAAGAGCCCACAGCCCATATCCAGTCTGACATAGCTACAGACAATGACGGGTGAAATAGCCACTCCACACATCGTGCAGTAAAGGGTCCATCGGAGAGCTTAGAAATAACCCAAAGCACTTTCAAAGGGCTTATCCAGACCTTGCATTTCACTCTGCAGAAGCTCATCTTGTCTGGATGCATGTACTGAGACATCGGTTCTCATCCAGTTCATGTGTTAAGCAGGAGGAGGATGGTTGGAGTTTGTCCAAGTCAGAGAGATGTCTCTCAGTTGGTGCCACAGCCCACAACTCCCAGCTGCATCACAGAGAACAGCCAATGCATCCCACTGTCTACAATCATAAGCATATACTCTGATAATCCCCATGGCTTCCTTGCTTAAAGATTCTAACACAAATCCGACACAATGTCTTCATCATTAGTGACAGAACTGACAGAAGCTATCTTTCTCAATTTCTCCATTGAGTGAAGAAACATTCAGAACCCTTACAAAGCACAAGCCACAAAATGTGCACCGTAACTGAGGGCAAGACACACTGCAGACACTTGCAACGCACACTACTTCCTGAAAGATTGTTAAGCACAAAAGCAAAGGTTTCGTTTGAATGCCTCCAGATTTGGACCTACTTATACAAATAGCCTCTAAGCTGAAATTACGCCTGCCTGAAATGCCTGTCATACACCTTCCCTTTCTCCTCTAAGAATCTATAATATTCACATACCCTCCCAAGCACACAAATACTAAGGCTTGTGCAAACAGCAGAGATGCATCAGGCATCAAAAAAGCTTCAAAACATTTTGCTGATTGAATTTCTCCAACAAGATGGCAGAGAAACAAGGACATGCAAACAGCTTCATAAAATCATCAATGGATCTAATTAATGAGAAAAGGCCATCTGAAGGACAATGGGGCTCTTTTACAGTAGTCATTTTTTAACCTATGCTGAACCAATGACATATGTTTCAATGTTACAGAGATGGAGAAGTCCCCTTGGTAAGTTTAGTGAACTGATGGGGGTGCTCAATGGATCTCAGATGTGTTTTGGATTATTGTGAGAAGAATACAACAGATGCACAGTTGACCTTAGACATTGGATGCCTAATAACAACAACCAGTAAAGCTATTTTACAGAAATACTGTGGACATCAAAATTTCATCATCAGCCCATGCTTTATAATAACTTGGAATTATACAATATCTTTAACGTTGTAATACATTCTAAGGTGCCTGATCAGGAAGATTAATCATCAAAAATTCATAGAAGTTAATTGGCCTGAACTGGGTGGCAGTAACCAGCTGCCACAGTCATTGCCGAGACACATAGCAAGTACAATTTTGCCTCCTGTGGACCAACCCCCATCCCTCATCAACATTTACCCAGCTGGTGAATCACTGTGCAGTGACAGTGCATGACATCATGCAATCTAAGGAGAGGGGGCAAAACAAGCCACATCCATAAAATTAACAGCTGGCTCAGCTATACCACTGCTTACATAGCCGTTCAACTTATCAAAAAACTTGGAATGCTTCTGGACATTAGAAACATGTGGGAACATTCGATAACATTCAAAAATAAATTCAAATCATTAAAAGGTTCAATTAACCCCAAATCACGAAAACAGATTGATGCAATTAGCTCAAAACTATGGGAAGTACCTAATGCTTCCTTGCAACCATCCCACTCTATTCAAATAAATGGCAACATTGCTCCCAAGTCTAGTCTGGGCAGATTCCCCATCTATTCACATTCCACCACTGGACTCCACGAGGACCTTCATTGTTGAAGTGCAGTTCAAAGCTCACCAGTGAACAAGAGCAAGCGTGCTCAGGAACATAAACACAAGAAATGAAAGGAATAGACAATTAGGCCCATCACACCCGCTCTGCCATTCAATGACGCTTAGCTGATCTTTTACCTCAGTGCCATTTTCCTGAACTAACCTTGTATCCTTTGATTCTGTAAAACTGAGCAACAGCCTCCACAGCCTTTTTGGGTAGAGAACTCCAAAGATATATTATCCTCTTGAAGAGATTTCTTCCCATCTCTGTTCTGAATGACTGGCACCTTATTTTGACACTGTAACCTCTTGGGTTTGGACATCCCAATCAAGGAGACATCAACTCTGCATCCACCCTGTCAAGCCCAGTAAGAATCTGTACATTTCCATGAGATCACCCCTCTTTCGAAACTCTCTCATCAAATGGATCATGTGGGAACTCTGAACTCACACAGGGAAATGCTGGCAATTCTGCTCAAGACAGCCAGCATATTGCCTCAGTATCTGGCCCAGTTTTCATGATTTAAATGAAGGAAACACAGCAGCCAATTAGTGCACAGCAAGCTCCCACAAAAAGTAGCAGGATAATGACAGGCGATGAGTTTCCAGAAGTGTTGCTTAGGGATAAATACTGGCTAGCCTTATATGGATAACTCTCCTGCTCTCCTTCAAAATGCATCAGGCTGACAACGATAAACGGCCTCCGTTTGAATGTTCAACCACATGGTAATACCTCCAATACTGTACCATTTCAGTACTGCTTCAGAGTTCAGCTTAGGCTTTGTGCTCAAGTCTTTTGCAGGAGAATTGCGCAGCATGGGGGCAAGATGGCTGAAGGCATGAGCACCATTAGTGGACCGAAGGAGGCAGAGAATGCCCGACAACCCAGAAACATGTCCGACCCCTTTACAGCCTGCTGTACTGAAAGCACAATAGTGGTTGAAAGCTTGACCAAACATATTGCTAAATAATGAATGAATGAATATTTTTCCTTACTAGAATCGATTACATTTACAATAATTAATAGAGCTCCTGGAACCTCCCATCCAATGTTGAACTGTGAATACATTCGGTTGAAAGAAAAATAACATGGAAATTGCTGGTGCTTGGCTGTTGTGTGAAGGCACAGAATGTACTGCAGGCTTTTGAACCGATTCCCAAGCAGCTAATAGGGAAGAAACAGTTTCAAATTGAAAGTAGTTAAACACAGTTAATTTCTATTTAATCTAGGGTGATTGTGAAAAAAAAGGCACTGGGAAACTTGCCTTACAACACAAAAGGAATGGGAAATGCCAACTTCTGTTGTTACAAAATGATCTAAACTGTCTACTTCAGCTTTCAACACTTGGGTAAATATCATTGTAATCAGGCACTTAGATTTTCAATTTGAATGCCTGACATCACTTTACTGAACATAAATGCATAGGATTACATTGACTTACACAGGATATATAATACACAGAAAGAGGCCATCAGGGCCAACCTGTTCATGCCTGTATTTATGCTCTTCCCACATTCCTTGCATCTTTTTTCAACCAAGTCCTTCAGCATAATCTTCTATTCCTCTGTCCCACAAATATTTGACCGGACTCCCCCAAATGCAACCTTCAAACCCAATGTTAGCTAGCTCCGTGTTCTCACCAGTCTTCAGGCAAAAGCAATTCTGCAGACTTCACTATTGGATTTCTTTGTAGCTTTGGAATCATTAAACAAAAACAATCAAGAGTGAGCCCTTCTAAAGATGCAGTGATGGAATTTGTCATCAATAGTGCTATCAAGCAAAACCTACACATCAATAACTGATGCTCAGTTAGGCTTTCAATAGGGTCACTCGGCTCCAGATCTCACCAGAATCTTGCTCTAAACACCGACCAAAGATTGTGAAAGTGACACCCCTGACACAGTAAATTTCAGACTAGATGGGAGAGACTGGTGAGTGTGGCATCAAGAAACCCAGATAAAACTGAAGTCAATAGAGATTGAGAGCAAAGCACTGCAATGATTGGAGTCATACCTCACACACGGGACGATGGTTGTGACGGTTGGAGATTAGTTATTCTTACACAGATCCCCGATATGTGTTGTGTAACATATCCAAGTATGCACAAGTTTGTGCAATTTTATTTCCAAAGAAAGCAAACATGAGAAGCATGGGTGTAATAGAAGGGATGGACTGGTACAGTGGTAGAATAATAATCAGCTTCAGCCCCAGCTCCTCTGCCTTCCAATCCTTCATCTGCCCCATGTGCTGAGCAACAGATTATCTGGAATGATGTACTTGTTTTATTGACCATAGAATCACAGGAGGCCATTTGGCCACTTGGGTCCATACTACTTCTCATTGAGGAATCACTTCAGTTCCATTTCCCTGCTCTTTCCACATTACCCTGCAAATTATTCTCAATCGTGCCTGTCCAATTTCCATCTGAAAACAAAAGGATCCACTTCCATTGGCCCTGCAGACACCGAATAAGTGATCAGCACCATTTCCATGCAAGACAAGTTTAATCTTCTCGTAGCTCCTTGATCGTTTACCCATTAATTTGAATCTGTAAGGTCTGACCCTTGAAACATCGGTTGATAGAAATAACTTCTTAATCCGCCATGATGCTTCCATCACATCTCTTCTCAATCCCCTTTGCACAACGGGAACAATGGCCCACAACTCCTTTCCAACCTTGCAGCAATAACCTCAGATCACTGGAACCTTTCTTGTAAATCTTACCTGCACCCTCTCATACCCTGCCCAAAGTGTGGTGACCAGAAGTGGGTGCAACATCCCTGTTGCAATGTAACCAGTGTTAATAACCTATCTACCTCTGTTTAGAGAACCCAGGATCCCAAAGGCTTTACTATCTACAGTCTCAATATGTCCTCCCACTTTCAAAGATTAGTCGACATGTATATCCAGGTCCCACTATTACTGCACACCCTTCAGAACTGTGCCATTTAGTCAATATTGACTTTCCCTATTCTTTCTGCCTAAGCACATTACATCACACTTGCCTTTATTAAATTTTATCTGCCATATTTTCCCATTCAAACAGCCTATCAATGATTCCTTGCAGCCTGCTACTGCCCCTCTCACTGTTCACCACAGTTCCAAGTTTAGTGTCACCTACAAATTTTAAGATTTTACCCTGGACACCCTTATCTAACTATACACCAAGGAAAGCAGTTGTTATGGCACTGAAGCCTTGGGAACACCAGTCTCTGCCATCCCCTAGTCTGAAATCTACTACAATTCTATGCTATCTATCCTTAAGTTAATTTTCTTTTATCCATGCTTTCATTTATCCCATTTTGCTAACCAGTCTTTTATATGGGACTTTGACAAATGCCTTCTGATAATCCATTTACCAGGCATCTGAGATATTTCCATCATACATCCTCCTGTACATTAAACTTCCGAGTTTGTAATTATATAACACAGCTTCACAGGAAAATCGAGTACTGGGTGAAATTTCCACCCGTTTATCAGTTGCGAGCATTATGTGCTGAAACTGCATTGTGAATAATGATTTCAGTTACTTGGAAACAGACTAATGAAGAGAATTTTGGGGAAGTTTATATGACCAGGTTTATATGACATAGTTTATATGACAAGTTTCTGTCCAAAAGGGTGGTGGAATCAGTGTCAACTTTAAGTTTTTAAAGGGTAGTGGGATGTACACTTAAATAAGAACAATTTGCAGGACAATCTTATTAATTGTTTTGCTCTTTCAAAGAATTACAAGAGGAGTTTTGGGCCACTTCTGTATTGTATGATGGTTGTGAGCTTCAGAAAAAAGATGTAATTGGTTTATTAATCCAACCATATCACATATTACACTAAGTCACAGCTTCTGATTATACTGGTGCGTGGTCTGAATATTAACTGAAAATTGATCGCAGAATTGTGAATGGACCATTCAGGTACAAGACACAATGTATGCAAGAAAACTTAAAATATTCCAGAATGGATAGCCATTCACATCAGAAAATACATACGCAGAAATATCATCAGATATCAACTGAAGTGCTGAATTAAAGACCGCAGATTTCTTCTCCTGATCTCTTTTGACCAATTAACTTGAACTGTCAGAATGCAATAGGTTTCAACAATGACTGCCAGAGATCACATAGAAGTCAAATTTCTGAGGAACAAGAACAAATATTGCCCATATTGCTTACAAAGAAACAATTCTGCAAGTGGCAAATAGAACAAATGGGAAAGGGCAAAACATCTGAAGGATTTAAACACCAGGACATGGGGAAACCAAGTGCTAACGTAGGTTCGCAGTTGAGAGGGTGATGACTTGGTGCAGGCAATACATTTTTTGATGAGTTGGTTTAAGGGGGAAATCACAGGAGAAATGGAGTTGACAAAAGAATGGAGGGGGGTGCCTTTAGAAGAACCAAGCTTGGATTTTATGAAGCTATGGGTCGAGTGTGGAAGAAGAAACCAGTTGTCGAGCTCTCCTGGCTACAGTTGGTTAAATAAGGGCAGAACTAAGCATTGGCACCTCCACTAAGCTGTGAAAGGAAGAGAGCTGCTGGAACAGGATAGTGAAGCCAGCCTTGTAAATGCTAATCAAGGCAGGGGCAGAGATTACCAATGTCCTGGAAGTAGAAGTAGGTGGTCTTTGTAAAGGAGATGATAGAATAGAATAGACAAGCAGAATCCTAGTGCTTCCGAAGTCTGGATCAGTGCTGGAGGGTGGCCAGGGTATGTGGTGAAGTTTATGGCAAGGCCAAAAAGCTTTCTTAAACCTAGAACAGGACAGTAAAGAAACAGGCCCTTCGGTGCACAATGTCTACTGAACACTTTGCCGAAGTAAACTCATTCTCTTCTGCCTGAACGTGACCCATATCCGTCCATTCCCTGAATATTCACATGTGTAAAGGGGACAACATAAACTTGCCACTTGTATCTTTCCACTATTTAACTGGAGAATAGTGTGGCTCATCCAAGACTGGCTACCAGACATGAAACCTGAAACACAAAAGCAGTGGAGAGATGGTGGAGAGGTGCCAGCAAATAGATGGAAACTGAACCCCAGGCAGCAGATAATGTTGTCAATGGGTAACTCATAAATAGGAATAAGGAGGGGACAATCATGGATTCTAGAGGACACCAGAAACCGTGGCTACCAAGTGGAAGGAGAAGCATTGTTAGAGGTGGCCTTGCTAAAACTGGACAGGTAGAACTAAGCATGGGTGGTTTCACCGAGCTGTGGAAGAGAAGAGAGTCACAAGGAGAGATTAACCTTGGGAATGCCTGCAATGGGTTAAAAGGGTCAACAAGGATAAATCTCAGTGGTCATTATCAGAGACAAAATCCTTTTGAGTTTAGTTCACAATAGGCTGAAACTTCACATTGGGTTTTCCTGGCGGGTGGCTCGCAAGGATGGAAATTTTGGAATTGGGTGATGGGGATTTTTTTTGAGAGAGACTTCTGGTTCTAGTTCTGAGAGGGAGGAGGGCAGTGTAAGACTTCTCCATCCTCGTAATGCTAGCTAGCTTTAAAGCTGGAAAACTGGTGGCGTGAGGTGGCTGGGTGGTGGGGTGGGGCTGCAGAACTGGGACCGAGACAATCCAATGTCTATTGACGATAGGATCACAGGAAGAGGACAGAGATTTCATGGCTAAGGGGAGCTTAAAGAACGCACAGAAGGGAGTGAAATTTAAGGCTGATGCTCATTGGCTTAGAGAGTGAAACTACAACTATTGAAGAGGGAGTTTCATCAAAAAAACTAAGAATAGTCAAAAATTGAGATCAGGCTTGTTCATGTTAAATATTTAAATATGAAAATGAACAAACTCTACAAAACAGATGGTGGTTCATGAACATTTAAATCAATGCAAGCCAGATACAGCCAGGCTGTCAATCCCGATTTTGGATGATCTTTTTGGCTGGCAGCAGCACAACGTAAACAGTCCCACTTAATGCGAGCTGCAATTCTTTTTATTCAGACTATGTTGGCTGTGAAAAAGATATGATTTCACATCAACAACAGTTACGGAAGAAGAACTGGGAAGGTGTCCCAAAGAAGGACGTCAGGAGGAAGCTGTGGGAACACTTTGACAGATCTGGTAGTGACTGTCGACAAAACCTGGTGCAAGGTTTGTGCAAGATTCCTCTTGCGTGGTGGAGGATGTGCAAGTACCACCTTGAAGTAATGCCAAATAACACAGGCCCAACAAATTACCTGGAAGCTGAAATTGGAGAAAGAAATCACTTTGCTTGCAGGCCAATACTTTCTGTCTGCTTCAGTTAACTCTGAGTAATTTCAAACGAGTTTACAGTAACCTACAAAACACATGGAGAAGGTGTGACCAACAACTGTGCAGCAACAGGATCATTCAGGACCACTGAAATACTAATGTCAGGTGACAATCGTTACATATGAATAAAGGGGGACATTTTAACTCGTCCTTCGCAATCTTCCACCTCTGAATTATTCTGGGATTTTTTTTTCCTTAGCTATGCAAGAGGAAGGCCAAATAAATACTGCCTAATTTCAGTCCCGAATTTTCCTTTAGGCATTTTATCCCAAGGTCCAGTTGTGGTCTAACTTGAAAGAGTGTTCCAAGTGTGATATACTTGGCTTCAGGAAATGGCAGCAAATTTGCTGATTACTATATCACATTGTGACATAGACGGAGGCTCCTCAGCCCATCAAGGGCATGCCAACTCCCAGAGAAACCCTGCCATCTCATTCCCCCACTTACTTCCCTGCAAACTATCATCTTCCAGTCCAAATAAAGGGTCTCAACCCAAAACATTGTCTGTACATTTCCGTCCATAGATGTTACCTGACCTGCTGAGTTTCTCCAGCTTTTCGTGCATTGCTCCAGATTCCAGTATCTGAAGTCTCTTGTGCCTCTATCCTCTTGCACATGCCCAGTAACACCTCCCATTCTCTCACCAGCCACCTACACTTGGGGAAATTTACAGTTGCCAACTAATTAAACAACCAACACACCAAGAGGAAACCGACACACTCACAGGGAGAACATACAAACCCCAAACAGACTGCACCGAAGGTCAGAATTGAATTGGAGTTGCTGGAACTAAGAGACACCTGCATTACCTGCAGCACCACTGTGCTGACCCAATGATGCCACATTTTGTGGACCAATGCAGGTCTTGAAGGTCACAGAGGAGAGCGGAAGATCAAACACAACTGGTACTTCCTGCCTTGTAGCTTCAGCACCACCGTTAAGAGCCCCAGGACTATGGAGAAGGATTTCCATACACATTCCTGGAGCTTCACATTTCTGAATTAGCTTAAATGAGCAAAATATTCTCTTGTGGCATCATCTGGTTCAATTAACACATGTGACTTTGCCATGATTTCCTTCAATGAAGTCCCCAAGTGGAAGGTTAACCTCTCGCTCTACAAAATGAGAAAAATCAAGGAAATAGCAGCAAAATCCCAGGGCCAACACTAATGTGATACGGAATCCTAATGAGATCTGGTATCCCAATCCAAAAACATATAAAGCACAAAATAGAGAGCATAATAGTGAGCACATTATAAAAGCCCATGACCTCAAGCTTTACTTCCCGCTCACAAAATTCCAGATCGATAATCGAAAAGCACTAGACAAAAGTTGTAAATATAATACCTATTTTCCCCAAGAAAAATCTCTAAATTTTAAATACTATATTGATAGCACAAAAAAGGTAATGTTATCTGTTGATTAAACAAATGCAAAGTAAGGACTATTTCCAGACAGCAGAAATCAATCTTGGGAGTTACAATCAGGTTTGACTGGTGAGATGCCAGTTGGAGATTTGGTCTGGGTCAGGGAGACAACAAGACAGAGAGAAGATGTGCTCTGACTAAGGATGTCAGGAGAAGTGCAGGTGGCAAGAACCGGTCAGGGAAGCAAACATCCAGGGATGAGTCTCGCATTGGGTAGCACCTGACAGCCATGTAAGGTAGCATTTCCTCAGGTTTGGTGCCCCGAACCTTCTAATTGCAGCTGATAATGCGGCCCCGCAGCACAAGCTCTGGAACAAACCCCAGGTAGCTCATAGCGCCCCACGTTCATGTAGCCCACAATACACACTGCTTGAGCAGCTCTCAGATGGAAACTTTACACTTCTCCCCTCACGCTGTCATATAAAAGTTTCCCCCTACCCATGTTAGCAATGAATGCCCAGCTGACATCAGCTGGGCACTCTTAATAGTGCTGCACCCTCCACATCACCACTTCCTTATTATTGCAGAGTCAGAAGAGGTGCTACCCACTCAGCCACTCCACTGATGGGTTCCTCAGCAACAAGGAAGCGGTGAAGTGTAGGTGCACTGGACCATTGCAGGTATACAAAGTCAAGGTTGACCAGACTGGGTTTGTGGGTGTATCACTTGGGACGGTTGTAGACTCAGCCAGCTCCATCACGGGCACAACTCTGTCCACTGTCGAGGACATCTTCAAGAGGTGGTGCCTCAAGAAGGCAGCATCCATCACAAAAGATCCTCACCATCCGGGACATGTCCTCTTCACATTACTACCATCAGGGAAGAGGTACAGGAGCCTGAAGACCAATACTCAACAATTCAGAAACAGCTTCTTCCCCCCCGCCATCAGATTTCTGAATGGTCCATGAACACCACCTGATTATGCCTTCTTTTTGCACCATTACTTATTTTTGTAATTTATACTAATTTTATGTCTTTGCACTGTACTGCTGCTGCAAAACAACAAATTTCACATCATTTAAGTCAGTGATAATAAATCTGACTCTTGACACGATTGGGCTACAGTTCCACCACAGAGCCAAGGCAGCCAGGGTGCCAGGTCCCCAGGGGGCAGTTCTGCTCTGGAGGACTGCTGGGGAAAACTGTTGTGGAAACACACTGATAAGCCTGTCATATTGTTTGGCCTGCAGGAGATAGCAAGGACACAACGGAGTTTTTAAAATCTGATCCCACTGTGAAGCCAGGAGCACATCCATTCCAGTCAGGAATCAGTGGGCACCTCAGTGCCAGCTGGCAGTGACACTCTGGTGATTCAGCGACTGATGGAACAGATCTCCATTTCCGTTAAGTTACAGGTGGAGGCCTGGCAAAGTGAGTGTGTGCCTCAGTGGAGGCTCAGACTGTTCCGAGGAAATGTCTGCTCTCGTGCACCCGGGAGCAGACTGATGCCACCTGAAAGGCGACTACCACATCGCGGATATAGTTTCAGCTACAAATGCAGCAAATAAGTGCTGCACAATGAATAATGCTTTTCCCATTTGTGTCTCATGTGCCAAACAACATTCTACCCTCGTATGTACTGTTCATGGAAGTGTTAGGGTGACTTTTACAGAATAAGTAAATTGGGCATGTTCCACAATCCACACTTTGAGGCATTAACATTCAATCATACTGTGCTCAAAAACACAGCACAAGCAAAAAGAACTTCTTTGCCTGCAAGTCTTCTTTCGACACATGGAAATGCATTCATGCACCCACAGAAACACACTAACTCATGCTTGTTTAGTGCCTGCTAATTAAACAATCACCAATGAAAACTACTTAGCTGGAAAGTGACTACACAAGGAGATGCATGGGCTGCCGTTACTGTTTCCACCTTATCTGCTGCCTCCTCCCTCCCCTCCGCGCGCCCCCCATCACCTCATGAATAAATTGTGCTTGAAGCAGCTGATCACGTTTGCAGAAATAATCGTATTCTTACATCAAACATCGTCCGGGGGCATTTGAGATAGAGAAAGACACAAAATCACTGCACAATTTTAGCCAGTTTTTTGAAAATAAATAGATAGCATTGCCTGAAAGAGAACAATATTGACAAAACACAACAGTTAATATTAGCAGCTGAGCAAAGCAACATGATTAATGAGACCAAGCTGCAGTCGGAGACCTGAGATGTCCTTTAATGCCCAAAAAGTGCGCCAAATACCAAAACAAACTGATAACTTTTGAACACCTTCCAGGTACAACAGTGTGAAATTCAATACTATGATCTTAATGATTCATTAACCTCCACACATACTCCCAGTGTGCTTTTGCTTTGTTTGTTCATTTCACAATCTGCCATCATACAGATGCAGCTGAGCTAAGCTGAACACCAGAAAATGAACAAACATGGTCTACTAATACAAAATAAAAACAGAAAACTGGTACCCCCCAAACATAACGTAAATGGAATCCTCTAATGATCACAACATCTAGTGAACGGAGTACTTTAAGTTTCCCTTCAGAAATGAGTCAAGGGCCATAATTATGCTTCACAAATTCAGGGAATATCATTTCTCTAGAAGGCTTCTGCTTGATAAAGAATGGGTGCACACATTGCACAGCTCTCTCACAGCAACAATCCTCTTTCTTAGTCCTGCATTATTAATCTGTTCCTCAGCATTACTCAGTTACAAGTTAGCTGATGTCAGCAAGCTCCTGATTAAAAGAAACTCTTTTATTGAGATACTGACTTAATTGCCCGAATACAGTTCAAGTGAAGACCACAGATGGCCACCACCGGTGTTAAAAACCAAAATTAAAAGTCTTTGTAAAGTTAGCAAAAGGAGCCAAAAAATTGTCAGCTCTGCACACAGTGATTGGATTTATTTTCTGTGCTGAAGGCTGCACAGTGCCACACGATGATCCCACCGGGTGGTCTTCAGCACTGGCCCAAGTATCACAATGTGAATGTCACTGTAAAAGTCAGAATGACAGCTGACAGAGGGTTATCACAGCCAAGCAGAAACCTCCCCTCACCTGGTATTCTCAGTGCTCCAGATATTCTTGTACAGCAACCAGCAGTGGGAACCTTAACTAAGTTTCTTTGATCTGATGCAGGATTGACCACGAGCTCAAATTTGGTTAGAATTAACTCAATGCAGTCTGGAACCAAATGAGACACTTTTCAAGGTGGAATGGCTACCTTATCAATTGATAAATCACTACCCTCAGAATGCTCTGACAAATTCCCACACCTTCCCCATCTCACCCACACACTTAACTTTAGTACAATTAGTAAAACTTGAAAAATATCAATGGTTACAATTTAATTTACATCTCTACACAACACAGGAGGCAGCCGCCGGGCCCCGTCAGGTCCACATCCATCCCAGCAGAGCAACTGCATCTTCCCTCATTTTCCCTGTAGCCCCCTTTCTCTCCCTCTCACATGACCATCAACTCCACTTAGATTTTTCATACCACTTACCTACACTTAGGTTAATTGGCGACTGTAAATTACCTCATCAGCACATTTTGGAATGTGGGGGTTACCAGAGCACCCAGGGGAAACCCATGTGGTCAAAGAGAGAATGTGTAAACTCCACACCAACAGCACCAAAGGTTAAGATTGAACCCAGAACCCTGCAGCTGTGAAGCAGCAGCACTAACTGCAGTGCCTCTCTGCCACCCATTTTATTATTTTCATTTCTTAACTGGTTAAAAGAAAACCAGCTCAGAGTTGGTGCGATCGCATGTTATTGAGGCATTTTTACTTAAATGTATCCTTCTGAATACAGCCAGTGCATTTACAGAGATGGCTACTCTTCCCCCCTCGATGTTGTCAGTGAACAGCTCCTTTTCTGTCAGTTCCGTGATCAACGTACCAGTCCTCAGTGAAACTAACTGCATCCGTCCACCTGCCTTCAGACTGTTGATCCAAAAATCAATCATGGATGAGCTAACATCACCTAATGAAACTCTTGTTTCAGTGCCTGCCACAATGCCTTCAGAAGTATAGAGTCAGTCAAAACCTGAAGTCCTGTTTGAAAGTGAGCTGTGTTTCAAATCTTCTGTGTCATCCAACCCACTTATTCCTACCTTCTCCACATTGCCCATTCTCAGTCCTCATTTCCCCTGCTGCAAAAATCTTTATCCATGCCCTTGTCCAGTTAGATTGGATTATGCCAATACTCTCCTTAACCCTCCTTCACTCACACTGAAATGCAGCTGCCCACCTCTTATTCTGCACTAATCCCCACTTGCTCGTTACCCCATTCTCATGTCTGTCCACAAAGACTCCACTGCAAAAAGCCACAAGACTTCAAAAAAAATGCACATTTTAAAATTTAAATACAGTCGATCCAACACATAAATCAGATTACTAATTAATCCCACACTAAATGTTCAATTACTTGAATCTCCAAGTTAAATTTTAGATGTAAAATAACACCAATTATCTTGGTTGACCATGCTTGTAGTAAGTTGGTTTGTACATTGTCATTAAACTCAGAAACAAGCAAGTTAATACGAAAATGAAGGAAGTTTTCTGTATCAAATAAGGGGAGTGTAAGTATAAGCTGGCTGCAGTAAATACCCTCCCTTCAAAGTTATAGCTAACAGCTGGCAGTAGAATGACTCTGAAAGTGCATTTAAATATTGGTTGGGAAAAGCAATAATAGAAATCCTTGAAATGAATCCCTACATTGTGGGTGGTGAATGTACCACTCACTTTGACATCTAACATCCAGGGGCCAATTATTCAGTCTCGGAGCAGCCTTTCTGTCCTTCCTCATAAACACAGCTGATCACAGGCAGCAATGCAAGGGCACCTCCCCAGCATCCTACAGTGGCACTTCTGTGCAATGTGCAAGGGTCAACGACTGCTGATTTTAGCCACTGGAATCCCTTGATGTTCCCTGATTAATGAAGGGAGGAAGAAAAGCTTTGCCTGGTAGTGGTACTGCAGGGGTCTCACATCTCCAGAGAACCGGGTTCAATTCTGATCTCGGCTGCTGTCTATGTGGAGTTTGCATGTTCTTCCTGTGACCACATTGGATTTCCCCTGGATACTCCAGTTTCCTCCCACATCCCAGGGACAAGGTGGTTTTAGGTTAATTGGTTACTGTAAATTACTCCTGGTATAATGGGTGGTAGGAGAATTGGTGGGAAGGGGGGCATAAGAAATGGTATGTGTTGGAGAATAACTTAAAAAGGATGTAAGTGGGGAATGGGATGTCATGGACTTTATGCAATGAGTGGCCTACTTCTCTGTTGTAAGGGAACACAAGAAATACAAGAAATGTTTTGGTGACTTCCGTATTGGAATTACTCCTCCCTTTGAGGCAATCTGGAGCTACTGCTCTGTAGAACAGTCCTTTTTAGACATGGCCAGAGCCAGGAGCCTGGATATGTCTTCTGAATAAAAGGTATGTCTCAAAGTCTTGACCAAGCTAAGAAGAAACCCATTGCAGCCAGCCTTCTGCTGGGCACGTTATCATCCATGGTTTTCTTGCACCAACCTCAGAAAATGCTATTGAATGAACTTGAAAATTCACAGAGGGAGGACACACATCACTCGGAGAACAGGGAATTCATTCTTTGAAAGTTCAGGTCTCCCTACGTTTCACCAGAACATTCTGAACTGCCACTACAAAAGTATCTTTGCTGTACAGACAGTCAATTATGCAAAGCAACAACCCTAACAACATAGCCAACGGACATGAACAGAAAGTAGCTACTAGATGGGTGACAGACATTGTCCATTTTGTTCTTTCCTCCAGCGATGCCAATTTCCCATGAACAAATGAATAAAAAGAAACACATTAGTGTCTACAAATTGAACAACATATTTTTAACATGCCAAAATAGTGTTATATTTCGCACAAATACCCAATTGGATCTCAGCACAAAATTGTGCAATTGGCCAACATGTAGTGTGAAACAGTTACACCCAAAAATGAGTGCTGAAACAGGGCTTGCTCTATTCCTGGTGGGACCTCACTCAAATCAGTGCAGCTCCCAGGGAGGAGCATCTGCCTTAAAGGTGCACTCTCTGCAGCAACACACTCTATGGCTGCAGGGCAGAGGGGGAGAAATCCCACATTCATTCAAATGGAAATACAAGGAAGGAGTTCCTGCATACCAGGAGTCCAAGAGATCTGCCTGGCCCAACGTAAGAGCCTGGGGGCTGGTAAGTACAAGAGTGAGAATCCCCAGACAATGGTGCAATAGACCACAGAACAGTACAGCACAGTATGAGCCCTTTGGCCCAGGATGTTGTACTGACCTATATAAATCTGACCTATATATGATCAATCTAACCCTTCCCTCCTATATAGCCAATAACCTTCCATTTTCCTTACATCCATGTGCCTATCTAAGAGTCTTTTAAAATGTCCCTATTTTATTAGCCTCTACCACCACCCCTGGCAGTGCATTCCAGGCACCCACCGCTCTCTGTGTAAAAAACCTACCTCTGACATCTCCTCTAAACTTTCCTCTTCTGACCTTAAACTGATGTCCTCTGGTATTGGCCATTGCCGCCCTGGGAAAAAAGTGCTGGCTGTCCGCATTCTCTATGCTCCTCATATTCTGACACACATCTATGAAGTCGCCTCTCAACATCCGTCACTCTAAAGAGAAAAGCCCATGCTTGCTCAACCTTTCCTCACCTGTTCTCTAATCCAGGCAGCATTCTGGTAAATCTCCTCTGCACCCTCTCAAAAGCTTCCACATCCTTCTTATAATGAGGCAACCAGAACTGAACATAATACTCCAAGTGTGGTCTAACCAGAGTTTTGTAGAGCTGCGACATTACCTCGTGGCTCTTGAAAATCCCCCGATTAATGAAGGGCAGCACACCATACACCCTATCAATTTGCATAGCAACTTTAAGGGATCTATGGACTTGGACCTCAAGTTCCCTCTGTTCACACTGCTAAGAATCCTGCCATTAACCTTGTACTCAGTCTTCAACTTCTATTGTCCAAAGCGTATCACTTCGCATTTTTCTGGATTGAACTCCATCTGCCATTTCTCTGCCCAACTCTGCATTCTATCTTTACCCCTTTGTAACCTACGACAGGCTTCTACACTATCCACGACACCTTCGACCTCCGTGTCATCTGCAAACTTACTAACCTATCCCTCCACTTCCTCATCCAAGTTATTTATAAAAATCACAAAAAGCAGGGGTCCCAGAACAGATCCCTGCAGAACACAACTGGTCACTGACTTCCAGGCAGAATATTTTCCATCTACAACCATCCTCTGCCTTCTGTGGGCAAGCCAATTCTGAATCCATGCAGCCAAGTCTCCATGCCTCATGACTTTCTGGATGAGCCTATCACAGGGAACCTTGTCAAATGCCTTACTAAAGTCCATATACATCACATCCTGTCATTGTTCCAAGTGCTGGTTCCCGATTCTGCCCCTTATCCCCATTGATGGGGCCTTGCTGTGCAGCACATGGTTTCCATGCACTACTATTTGCCTAATGACACAAACCTGAGTTCCATCAGGAGACTTGTATAAGAACCCTGGTTTCACAAACACTAGTTGCCAGATTATTGGTCTATCTCTGGGTATACTTTGTCTCCTGGCTGCTTAGAGCTGTTAACTCTAGAGCAGTCCTGGTTTTGCGGTTTCTCCTAGAAAACTCTGTTTCCGTTTTCTAGGAGAAACCGGAAACCGTCGCAGAGTCTTGAGGCAAGATTCCTTTTGTTCTGTGTTCGGTACCGAGGAAGCATCCTGACTCCAGTCTCGTTCCAGTGTTCAGCATTTGGGTTCTCTGCAATTTTGCTCTCCCTGTGACATTGTGACACATCCACCACTCTATCTTCATCAATTTGTTTTGTCACCTCCTTGAAAAACTCTATCAGGCTTGTGAGGCACTATCTGCCCTTCATAAAGCCATACTGACTATCCCTAATAAGACTATGCTTCTCCAAATGCTCATAAATCCTGTCCCTAAGAAACCCCTCCAATAGCTTCCCCACCACTGACCTAAGAGTCACTGGTCTATAATTCCCAGGATTATCCCTATTACCTTTCTTGAACCAGGGAACAACATTTGCCATCCTCCAATCCTCTGGTACCACTCCTGTGCCCAGGGAGGCCACAAATATCATCAGCAGTACCCCAACAATCTCTTCCCTTGCTTCCCGAAGTAACCTGGGGTATATCCCGTCCGGCCCCAGGGACTTATCTTTCCGAATATTTTTCAGAATCTCCAACACTGCCTCTTTCTTAACCTCAACATGCTCCAGCACATTAGCTTGTTCTATGCTGACCTCACATTCGTCAAAGTCTCTGAAGCAAAGTATTTGTTAAAGACCTCCCCTACCTCCTCCACCTCTAGGTGCATGTTTCCCCCTTTATCCCTGCGCAGTCCTAACCCCACCCAAGTCATCCTCCTGTTCTTCACACATGTGTAGAACACCTTGGTGTTTTCCTTAATCCTGCTCGCCAAGGCCTTCTCACGTCCCCTTCTAGCTCTCCCAAGTCCTTTCTTAAGCTCCTCCTTGGCTACCTTAGAATTCTCATGAGCCCTGCCTGATTTTTGCTTCCCAAACCTTAAGTATGCTTCCTTCTTCCTCTTGACTAAATGTCTTATCTCTCTTGTCAATCATGGTTCCTTTACCCTATCATCCTTTCCCTGTCTCAGTGGGACAAACTTATCCAGAACCCCATGCAAGTATTCCCCGAACAGCCTCCACATATCTGCTGTGCATTTCCCTGAGAGCATCTGTTCCCAATTTACACTCCCAAGTTCCTGCCTCATACCATCGTAATTAGCCCTCCCCCAATGAAACACTTTCCAATGCAAAAAGGAATTTCATGTCCTCGCAAGAAGAGGTCAGGATGATCTGCACACTGCTGTTGACACCAGTGGAGTGGAGGACCTCACAGGGAAGTGTATTTTATGAAGGACCCAACTTCATTAAGTGGAGTGCCACCCATCAGAAATATTGTTGCAAGTCATTTACATATTGGGAGCAGCAATTCATTCATTTATGTCTATAGCAAGTAAAAACCAAATGTTGCAATGGTTAGTACCTTAAAAATGGACCCAGTTTTTGGATTTAATTTTCTATCTGCTTGGAAGGGAAGTTTACATACAACAGGTCCCAATACATGTTTACTGCTTGTTTGGGCTGCTGGCAGTGGCTGTCTTGTTACATGTCCTCACTTCACACAGAGAGAACAGAGGAAATGCTGGGGGCACGAGGAAGTGCTGGGGGGGGGGTGGTGGGGAGTGGGGGCGGGGGGAATGCACAAACCAGAGGAATCATAGGGAGCAAAGTTACATACATACACATACCATGTCTTTCCCCCTTTACCGGCTGGACTCATCATGGTGTTATTTAATATATTAATATTGATATGCTGCTGATTATCATTATTATTACTATCATGGTTCATTTGCACACTGCCTTTTTATATTTTTTTATATACTTTATATTTGTGTAAGTATGTTCGTTTTATTTTATAGTTATAATCGCTTTTATCAATTTACTGTTTTGGTTTTTATTAGGCAAGGGAATGCCATCGTAATCTCGTTGTGTTGTTGTTGCAACAGTACAATGACAAATAAAGAATTTGATTTGATTTGATTTCATTTCATTTCATTTGATTTCATTTGATTTCATTTGATTTCATTTGATTAAAAGGCCACCGAGTCTCTTGGTTAGTATCATCTATCCTTACTCCATCACATGGAGGTACACAGAGCAAAGCCAAGGCATACAATAACATGTCTTGCTGTTTAGGGTCTGCTTTAAGACAGAACTTACCTTTTTCTGTTCTCCATTTGGTGCCTCAGAGAAGACAATAGTAGTGCTGAATGTTTTGCTTGTTTGTCCTGTGTGACACAGAGTGATTAGTAGAAAGCACTGGCACAGGTACGGCAACAATCAATTAATGCTGTATGGGAAGGAGTATTCAGTTAAGTGGCGCTCATGAGCGAGGATAAAGATACGTAGATAGAATTAGAGGTGCTGCTGCCTTCTGGACCAAGGCCAGAGAGCCAGTCTCGATGCTGCTTCAGTTATTGAGCTCAAGCCTTCAACTACAGTGGGCCTACCTATGATAAAGTCAGCAGTTAATGCAGTTTTTGATAACATAGCAAGCAACCAAAATTGTTTTGGATATCCAATGAAAAATGCATAACCTAGATCTGTACTTATATTCTTCTAACTGTGCTGCAGATGGCCAGGGACACGACAGCCATCATGTGGTCCTTTTGTCTGTGTTCTTGTTTGCCCACAAATGTTTTGAATGGGGCTCTGGAAATGCAGGGCTCCAATCTACAGCATTGATCTTCTTGCATTGCCTACACTGGCGAATCAAATCGATGCTCATAATACAGGGTGAATAACTTCACGCTATTGCCTTAATCTACTCTTTTGATCCTTCTCCCTCTTTCCCACAAAGGGTGGTAAGGGTTTGGAACAGTCCTGCAAGGGTGGGAAAGGCAGAACCCCTCATCATGTTTAAACAGCATTTGGACATGTACTTGATGAGCAATGACCTGCAAGGCTGCGGACCTGCTGCTGGAAGGTGGGATCAGGCCAGAAAACTCTTTCAATCAGCATGGACGTGGGGCTAATTGGGTCATAAATTTTCTATTATTCAACAAATTACAAGGGACACCCCAATAGACTGGATAAAATTGGAAAACTCCGAGGAAACTAGGCAGAAACAGTGGAGACACAGAAGACTGCAGATACTGGCATCTGAAGCAACACACAAAAAGCTGGAAGAATTCAGTGGGTCAGGCAGCAGCTATGGAGGGAAATGGACAGTCGATGTTTCAGGTCGAGACAGTCGAATGGATACAGGTTCAAGTCTGGCTGAATTTCAGGTTAAACAGACCAAAACAACAAAAAAAAGCACTGAAATCAGCAGAAACAAAACAAAGTAGGTATTAGTAGTCAGTGCTGAACCGTCAGAGGGTTCTGAGTTTATTGATGGCAAGAAAACTGAACAAAGACAATGCAGTTTGTATTAATGAAAATACAAGAATAAAAAGTTATATGCAATTTATTTTCAAAGAATTTTGACATACATCTGTGCTTTTCTTGTCAATTTCTCAATAAATAAATCAATAATATTATTGATCACTACAGATCTTGTTAAAATCTTGATTGGTCAGTTTGGGACACTGACACTGAGTGATTTGGAGTGATGCCAATTACGTCTGAGAAGGTACATCCACTCACTGTGATCAATATCAGAGACAGTTGACCAGGTTTATAATAATGCTCACAATTCCACTCTATGTATCAGTCACATTTCTTAGACTTGCCAGATTTTATTGTAGGGAAGTTTACTGTGTATGTGCAGATTTCTTCCAGCTAGTTGCCACACATAGAAATAACCCAATGAGAATAAATGTTAATTTTTACATTTTCATTATTATCTCAAATTATTTTATATTTTGCTACATTTTTCATATCAGCTGTATTGCACAAGTCTGCCAGGAGCTCTGCACCACTAACTGCAGACAGAAAGGATGGTCTCAACACCAGCTCCCCATTTTCCTCTGCTGCCTCTGAACCTTGACATCAGCCCATTCAGCCTCCACCAGGTTGACTCTTCCTTATCGCTTGTTGGCAAACTAACAAGGCCACTTTGGCCTCCTCTGCCCCCCTTTGCCTCATGCTACATGGCTGTTTCAGCATTCTGCTCATTGCAATAACTATGCATTCTCACTACCTGCCACCATACAAGCTTCAGACTCTGCCATCAGGTTGGCATTATGCTCCTAACATTTAAGCACCAAGCCTCCTAAATTAATATCTTCCAAAGCCATTGCCATTGAATATCAATTGGATTTTTCAGCCATTGCCAATGTATAAAAACAGAAAATGCTGGAAACACTCAGCGGGTCAGGCAGCATCTATGGAAAGAAAAAGTTAATGTTTCAGCTCACAGACCCTTTGTCAGACCCTGATGAAGGATCTTCAGCCCAAAACATTAACTGCATCTCTTCCCACAGATGCAGCCTGCCCTGTCAAGTGAAGTCAGGAAACTGTAGGGAACAACTGGATAGAGCAAAGGCTATGGAATCAGACAACATCCCAGCTGCAAATATTGAAGACCTGCAGTCCAGAACTAGCTGTACCTCCAGCCAACTGCTCCAATGCAACTACAACACTCGCATCTACCTGACAATGAAGAAAATTACCCAGAATGTTCCATTCACAAAAATCAGGACAAATCCAAATCAGTCTACTTTCAATCATCAAAAAGCTGGAAAGTGTCTTACACAGTGATACTAAGCAGCAATTACTTGCCAATAAACTACATATCAATTCTCAGTTTGGATTTCATCAGCTTTCTCGGCTCCAAGTTTTATCACAGCCTTGGTCCAAATATGTACCAAAGGACTGCATTCCAGTCACTGGTACCAGGGAGACCTGGCAAATTGAAATCCATGGGCACCAAGGCAGAAACACACCAGTGGAGTCATATCTAGCACAGAAGAAAACGGCTGTGGTTGTCAGCAGTCCATCACAGTCGCAGAACATCACTGCAAGGAGTGTCTCAGGGCAGTGTCCTAGGCCTAACCATCTTCATCAATGACCTCCCTTCCATCACAAGGTCAGAAGTGGGGATATTTGAAGACGATTGTACAAAAGCAAATTCAATTTGCAACTCCCCATCAAATGAAGCGATCTATTCCTGCCTGCAGCAAGACAGACAACCTGCAGGCATGGGCTAATAGCAACATTTATACCACAAAATTGCCAGATAACAAACATCTCCAATAAGAGAGTGACCATTCATCTACCCTTGTCAACTCAATGTCATTACTACTGCTGAATCCCCCACCATCAATGTTTCTGGGGGTCACCATTCACATGATATTCAACGGGGCCAGCCACATAAATACCGGGCTTCAGAGCAGGTATCCTGTGGCTGGTGACTCCCCTCCTAACACACCAAAGCCATGTGCAAGGATTAAGTGCAGCTCCAAGAATTCTCAAGGAGCCCAACACCACCCAGGACAAAGGCAGCTCGTTTGATTGAGACCCCATCCACCACCTTAAACATTCTCATCCATACCGCCCCACTGTGGCTTCAGTGCATACTGTCTACAAAATACACTGCAATTACCCACCCTTGCTACTCTGACAGTACCTCCCAAACCTGTGACCTCTACCAGCAAGAAGCAGCTGCTGCATGGGGAACTTTGCCCCTCGTTGATTCACTCCAGGTCAAACACTATCCCAACTTGGAAACATATTACTCATTCTTCATTGTCACTGGTCTGAATCATGGAGCTCCATACCTAAACAGCACTGTGGGAGTACTTTCATCAGAAGAATGGCAAGGGTTTATCATAGCAGTTTACCACCACCTTCTTGAGCAGTTAACAAACTTCTGCAGATGTCCTGTTCAAAGTATCCTGACTGGTTGCATCATGGTCTGGTACAGCAATTCAAATGGAGCAGGAATGCAAGAAGCTGCAGAGAGTAGTGGACTCAGCAAAATACAACCCGGGCACATTCCTCACCACCATCAGGTGGGGAGGAATTTAAGATAGAGGGATATGTGGGAGGAAGGGGTTAGATAGTCTTACGTGTGGTTTGAAAAGGTGGCACAACATGGCGGGCCGAAGGGCCTGTATTGTGCTGTATTGTTCTATGGTTCTATCAGTAGTATCTACAGGAGGTGCTACCTCAAGAAAGCAACATCTATCATCAAAGATCCCCACCATACAGGTCATGCCAGCTCCTCAGTTACCATCCGGCTAAAGGTACAGAAGCCTAAAGACCCAGAACCTCCAGGTTCAAGAACAGCCACTTCCCTTCAATCACTTGGTTCTTGAACCAACCTGAACAACTCTGATCACTAACCTCAGTCAAGCAACACTATGACCACTTTGCACGACAATGGACTTTATTTTCGTTCTAATTAGGTTCTTTCTGATAAAAATTGTGTTTATGTTTTTCTTGAGAATGTTGTGTATCTGATGCAATGTGCCTGTGATGCTGCTGCAAGTTTTTCCATTGCATTTGTGCATACATGTATTTGTGCAAGTGACAATAAACTTGACTTAACTCAAAATGCAATCACAATAAATGTTGGACATGTCATCAATGCTCACATCCCAAAAAATTGTACAAATACAATATCAGTGTTCAGATGTACCTTGCTTTCATATCACTATGTTTAATATGCTTTCATATAGAAATGTGGGATTTCAGAGCATAGACAAAAGCTATTCAGGCTCTTGTGCCTTTGCTCATTTTTGTTTTGAAAGCATCATCCAATGAGCTCTTTTCCTTCGCTCTTTCACCACAGTCCAGCAAATTCACCATTTGGAACAGGCCACACCTGCACCAAGTATAGCAGCCCTGAGAACACCTCACACCTGATGACCAAGTTCTTCCCAGTGTTATGGATCAGGTTGCTATTTGGTAAATGTCCCTTTAAAATATAGTACAGTAGAGTAGTAGTGTGTGTGTGTGGTGTCATCACGACAGCAAGATTACAACGTGCTGATGTTTTGCTCAGTGAGTCAGTGAGAAGGAAGAGAGAGAGAGAGAGAAAGACTGACTGCTGGTCTCTGTACCGATGGATGAAGAACAATAACTGTGTCTGTCACTACAATCCACGTATGGATTTTTGGAGCAATCCAGTGGAGTCCACTTTGTTGTTAACCTGTAGAGGGAAATAGGTATCTGTGTGGACGGCCACATCTTGAATGCCTCTCGATACTTCGGAACAAAGCAATGGAGATCATCAGTGATTGAGGTGTGGGAGGGTTCCATTGTGGAACATTTGGATTTCTCTCTATTCTCTCTCTACATTTTCTCTTCAGTCAACGGTGGTTTTGCAAAAGCCTTTCCTCACATTTCACCTTATGACTTGCTGAACTGAACTTTGAGACTTATTCCTGGACTTGGAGTTTTGGAATTTGCCACACACACACTGAGTTTAGTTTTGGGGATTATATTTGATACCTAACATTTTTACTTTCCGTATCATTACAAGTAGTTATTAACAAAATAGGTTTTAACACTTACACATGACTCGGTGTGTTTCTGTTGTTGCTGGTACGTAACACCAGTTATTGAGAGGGAGTGCGGTTCCCATGGTCCCAGTTTCTGCTTCACCTTCCCGATCCGCTCCCACCAATTTTTGTTGCACGCCCCGGCCCCTCCGAACCAGATCCCCAGCACCTTCAGGTAGTCAGGCCTGACGGTGAAGGGAACGTTGGATCAGTCGGGCCAGTTGCCGAAGAGCATGGCCTCGTTCTTCGCATGGTTAACTCTGGCCCCTGATGCCAACCTCAAACTGGTCGCAGATGCTGGTCAATTTGCGAACTGACCTTGGGTCCAAGCAGAAGATGGTGACGTCATCCATGTAGAGGGAGGTTTTCACCTGGGTGCCCCCACTGCCTGGCAATGTCACCCCTCTGATGCACTCATCCTTCCTGATGGATTCAGCAAAGGGTTCTACACAGCACACGAACAAAACAGGGGAGAGAGGGCAGCCCTGCCTAACTCCAGACTTAATGGGGAAGCTGTCTGTTTCCCACCTGGCTTATCACGTGCATATCAGCTGACAGAGAACTACACAGCCTACTCCCGCCTTTCTGCTCTTTATGGCTCTACAGATCATAGTTATTCAAGCACACATTGCAGACTGTTCAAATGTAATTCCAGTTTCTGCTTTGACCACCCCTTCAAGGTGTGAGCTCCAGATCCTCTGGGTGAAGAGATTTTCCTCATCACTCCTGCATCCATCTATAGATTACATACAGCTGGGGTGGAGGTTGTGTCAAGTGATTGGTAGTGAATCATAGAAATCACGCTCAATATGTTCTCCTGAATTCGTTTTGATCACTTTGATCAATCAGACAGAACTTTTCCATTTTCTTTCCTTAATTGCCACTGTTTTTTTGTCTGTGACTCTCAGCTGGAAAGTAATCTCTCAACATGATACCAAATGGGACCGGCCATGTGAACCAACTGATTTTCATTTCTCTGATGTTTTCAGACAAAAAATTCAAGTGAAAAACCTTTCCCAAAATCTCTAAAGAAAGGCTGGCTGGGAATCAATTTTCCTTTTTTCTCCTCTTTAGCTGGATATGACTCCATAAAATTGATTTAAATGAAATCATACAGAGGATTATAAATAAAGTGAATTTTCTGCATACTGTCAGCGTGCTTCAACATTTCTACCACAAGATATTAAATGTTTTTCCATATTGTTGAGGGCACTCTTTAAAGAACGGAGTTTAACCTCTCAGCCGAAAGACAACAAGCTAAAAATTATTGGATGGCTAAAAAGACATGTTAAAGCAGTGCTGTGGTGAGATCCTTCCATTTTGTTTGAAGCCCCTGGCAGACTGGTGTGTTCTTAAAAGAGTGGCTGAAGCATTTAATACAAATTAGAGAAAGTATATACAACCATATCAATAAGAATAAGTTCATTCTTGCCTTTTATAAACTTCCACTACTGCAAGGGTAGCAGAGGAAATTCAGTGGGATACAGATTGCTGGTTGGGAATTAGAAAAGATTAGTGGGATAGAGAGGTTAAGGCTGTAGTTAGTTGTGGATCAAAGAATGAGGCAGGGGTCAGAGATTAGATGGGGAGGGAACCAGGCCAGAGTGGACAGGCAATCAGAGTTCAGGGGTGAGGATCAAGGTTCTGGATGACTGGGGGTTAGGGGTGAGAGGGTGGTCAGGCAACCAGGGTTAGTGTTGGACAGCAGGCAATCCGGAGGGAGAACTGGAGAGAGAGGCAACTGGGGGCCCTGAGAATAGTGGCAAGAGTGGGAGGGTAATGTGGTGTGACAGTCAATACCAAGGAAGGTACTCGAGGAGGAGCTACTCGGAAGAGAATGGATAAGAAAAGATAGCTCCATTTTCATTGATACTTACCCAGCATTCAACCCTGGTCAAGCACTGAAGCAATGTCTGCAGTCCACACTGTTCAAAGGACTCATAAGCACTGGAAAATGTTACTCAAGTGGTGTCAAAATGTGCACTGAACACCATTTAACATCAATGCATATGCCTAGCAGCTGCTGTGAGCATGCACATTGCACTCATGGTGAACTTGCTCCCGATTTCAGTATGCACACCACTGCGTCACTTGTGATTGTGTTTTTGAGGAAGTTAGACACCACAATAACAGTTTCAGGCAGCTGCCCTACACCTGAATGCTCTACTTTCCTTAAATGTCAGCTGAGAATTTTAATAAAACTCTGCGTATGCACGCACGTGTTTTGCAACTGTGTGTACCATGCGGTATGTCTTTGGGTACAATATTGAAGCCACCATTGGTATCAGTTGTGTGTTATCTGCCATCAATAATGGACATTTGGCTAGAAGTTTCATTTGGCTTATTTGCCTTATTAAACACCAATGTAAAGCCTTCAGATGCTACATTGGCACAAAAAAATTCTGCAGACGCTGAAATCTGAAGCAATAAACAAAAAATGCTGCAGGAACTCAGCAGGTCAGGCAGCATCCACGGAGGGAAATAAACAGTCAACGTTTCGGGCCGAGACCCTTCATCAGGACTAGAAAGGAAGAGGGCAGAAGCCAGAATACGGAAGTTGGGGGAGGGGGAGGAGCATACGCAGGCAGGTGACGGGTGAGTCCAGGTCAGAGGGAGAAGGTAGCAGAAGAAGGAGAAGGGAGTAGGAGAAGGGGGAAGGAGAAGGAGAAGGGGGAAAAGATGTAATAAGCTGGGAGGTGATGGGTAGAAGAGGCAAAGGGCTGAACAAGCAGGAATCCGATAGAGGGCAGTGGAACATGGAATAAAGGATGGGGGAGGGGAGGAGAGGAGATGGGCAGGTCATCAAGGCTGGGGAAGGGAGCCACAGGAATAAGGGAAGACAAAGGAGTGGGGGGGGGGTGGGGTGGAAGAAGAAGTGGGTGGAGTTACTGGAAGTTAGAGAAATCGATGTTGCCATCAGGTTGGAGACTCCCAAGGTGGAATATGAGGTATTGCTCAGAGAAAACAGGGTTCCCAGGAGAGTATGGTAATGATGTCAGGTGGTGAACATGGCAGGTATGTTAATGAGTCAGAGAAGTGGATGATGTTGCAGCCTTTGCTCTGTGCAGGGACCAGGTTGAAATGTTCCTGAAGCTCAATGACACCTTCAAGGTCCCAGGAGAGACCAAAGAACAGAACAACAGCGCAATGCACAAAATGATTTCCTGGCGCTGGAAACCAGAGGTGAAAGGTTAGAGGCAATGACTTCCTTACTTTGAAAGGGTCAGCAGGAAAAGAGAAAAGGTCCAGTACCCACAGTAAAAGTTGCAATGTGAAACATAGCATTTGTGAAGACGGGAACCATTAAGGAAACCTTAAGTTAGAAATTGGCCTCTCAGGTTTGGAGATATTTTGAAAATGATGAATAGGTACAACTACTGCATTACTTAAAGGGGTACTAGTCAGTGTTAAATTTTGGAAGTTACAACTGATATTAAGAATTGCATGTACTGCATTAATGCATCTGTATTTTTACGGTAATTCTTGTTTATGTTGTAGTGTTTTCATTAAGAGAATTAGAAAAGTAGATTTATGTTTCGATTATTGACTATTTGTATTTTATAAATGATGAGTTGTATAATTTTCTACTGAATTTTAGTTAAAGTGATTAAAATATTAATATGTAGATAGCTATTATCATCATGGATTGTTTTTTAAACGCAAAGCAGTGTTGCATTTCTGCATAATGTTTCAACAACAATGTGAACTATGTGGTACATCTTTCGAAATTTCATTGTATCAACTACATACTGTACTCAGTAGTACACTCAACGGTATCTATGACTCTATATACAGAAATTAGAAATCCAACTGCTTAGAAATCCTGATAGTTCAGCATCCGAGTCGCAGGGTGCCAATTCCCATGCTCCTTTTGACAGACTGGGCCCGTGTTTTCGCACTATCTTTCACACACCGAGGCCTCAGTTCTCACACTCCTTTGAAACTTACCCAATTCCGTTTTCCACGTTCCCTCGAAACTCTCCCGATTCTATGTCAATGTTCCCTTGAAGCTCTCCTGGTTGACTGGAAAATTTATTATTTGGCTATGCAACATTTAAAAAAAAGTGTGAATTCAATGTGTTTTAAAGAATTAAAATTAATTACATCCAACAGCCCAGAATCACTAGTATGTCAAGCACACTGAATTAAAGGAGCTTTACTGTACTGCTGGTAGCTGTCTGCTGTTGGTCATGAATTATGGATGTTTGTTTTTAAAGCTCAATCCTACTTGTTTGCCTTACTGAACAATAAAGAACAAACCTACGGCCACTACACCATGAGAGGAACTTAAACCCACAGCTCACTGACTGAGAGAATTGTAATATCAACTGAGCCCAGTCGGCACTCAGAACTAAAGTTATGCTACTGAAACAGCAAACAGAATATCTCAAAGCAAACACAGTTGCGTAATTAATCACTGGTGATTTTACACACTGCAACAGCTTGTAAGTTGTCATCCATTTTATCCACAGCATAAATTCAAATTGGCTGGCTCAAAAGGTCTTGATACATCATTTAAATGTTTCAAGATATCAGCAGTTTAGTAATTTGTTGGAAATTACCACCATTTGTGGAAAACAATCAGGGCCCAACAATGTACTTCAAATAAGCAATGTGATAAGTGCCTATTTTCCTTTGCGATTAATCAACTACTAATGAATAAAAATCACAGAGCAGACAAGTCTGAAACATTCAATCTCAAGAATATGATTCTGTTGGTAATCATAAGAAACCAATCTATCACAACCTGTAATAATCATTTCATACTTGTCAAGGGACCAATCAGACATTCTTGATTAAAATATTGAAAGTTGATTAATACTGCTTTGGTGCATATACATTTTGATAAAAATAGTTGGGAGGCAACCACAAACATTTAATTCAATAACGAACATGGTAAGTTGCCACAGCGGAACAATATTTTACACAAAGCAATAACGATCCTCAATTAAAACAGCTTCCAAACAGGAATGCTACTCACCCTGTGTAGGAGGAGCAAGAAAAAGGGGCCAGTATTGCATTTTATGTTCAACTGAAAGAAATTGGCTAATTTCAGGGAAAACTACTTAAGGAAAGCTGTGTAAAATGTACAGTAAACATTCCATTCAGTATATCAACTTACTGCTCCATCTGAGCCACCTTCTACCGTACATCACCACATCCTATGAGGATATTCTATTTCTTTCCCTCTCATGTTCGTGTATAGCCTCTCTTTAAACGCATCTATGCTAGCCACCTCAACCACTGATCTCCAAACTAAGCAACCACCAATACTGATCTCTGGCCAAAGTTCTCCCAACTCAAACTGCTGCCCAACACACCCAACATGGACTTCCCTCCTAATGCTCCCCCCAAAATTATACTTCAAACAATATGGACCAATGTGGGAAGTGCGAGGTCATGCACTTTGGTAAGAGGAATCAAAAGGCAGATCATGAGCTAAATGGAGAGACACTGTAGATGAGTATCTGGGATCTAGGTATTCTAGTGCATGAATCACAAAAAGTTAGTTGGTGCAGCAAGTAGTTAAGAAGGCAAATGACATGTTGGAATGAGAGGTTAAACAGTTTGGATCCAAATGCTATGGAGTTTAGAAGTACGAGGCATGATTTCATTGAAACATACAACATCAGAATGGGGCATGTCCGGGGATTTTCCCACTGATGAGAGAGTCATAAATGAAAAGACACAGTTACAAGATAAGGGGTCAGTCAATTAAAACAGAGGTATGTAAAAGATACCTTTTTCAAAGGGTGGTGAAGCTCTAGAATTCTCTGCCCCAGAGGGTTATTGATTGGAGATCAGTTGTTGGAGTGACAGGCATTTAAAAGAGAGAACATGAGAAAGAAAGAAATACAATATCCAAACAGAACATAGTGATGGAAGCTAGATCATAAGTAGTATTTAAGGTGGACACAGATACACTTTTGAAAGATCTGGGAATTGAGGGTTCTGGGGTACTGGTACAGCAGAGGAGTTGAGGTCAGCCATGATCACACCGAATGGTAGGGCAGGCTTGAGGGGCCAAATGGCCTATTTTCTTGTGTTCCAGTACACTGCTACCCAAAGCTCTGCCAACCCTGATCTCCTGCCAAATGCTTCCCCCAACACAATTTCCCAGCCGACATTCCCCAGAAATCCCTCTCCCGTTACTGATCACGATCAATCACCAAACTCCTGCCAACCCCACTGAACTCTATTCTCCCACCAATGCTCCCCTCAACACCAGTCTTCCACTCCACACTACCCCAGCACCAACTCCCATCGACTGCTCCCTCAACACTGATTCCTTCCCAACACTTACCCCAACAAAACCTCTCACAGCGCTCATCTCCTAACCAATCTTCCAGCCTACGCTCCAACACCCCAACACCAATATCCCACCCAACAAATTGAATCACAGCCTCAAACTTGATACAAATCTTCAGCTTAACCCTCTAAACAATCCAGGCCCTACTCCATCCCAACCTCTGGCAACCAAACCCAGCCTGATTTCTCTGTGGATCATCAGACTGACACACACTTTGTTCCCCAGCATTCCCTACCAAGTCGCACTTGGTCCTCTACCCCACTACCAGAGGGGAAAGAACTTAACTAGGAAGAATCTGAAACCTTCCATAAACAGCACCAACATCTTTATGCTCAAAATTACAAATGGATCAGAGTCAGAGCAAATTGGCAATATGCCCAAACTAGGGATTTTTTCAGTGAGAGCAGCAATAATTCCATACATGCTAAGTATTTTGCATCTTCCACTGCTCAATCACAGCTGTAGATGATGTGGCATGGAGCAGCCCTTAATGATCTGGGAGATTATGGCAGTTTAATAATAGAAGCTTCAAACAATCATCCCATCTGAAACAACACTCTCATGAACCAAACTTCAATAGCCCCATCAGCACAATCCCAAACAAAATCATCCACAGACCAAATAACAACCACCACCCACGCAATCCAAACCAGGCCCACCACCACAATAAAAAACAATCCAAATCAACAATCTGCAGAACACCTGTACCCCTAGTATCATTATCCAAACCAAACACTCTCCATGACCAACATCCCCCCTCCCCACCATCCAAACCAACCTTTCCCATAAACCAAACCTACAACACCCTGCCCCGCAATCCAAACCAACTGGCCGGTTTCTGGGAGGGAAAGAGAAAGATTTAAATGCTGCCTTGGCATTGCACTCAGCAGGATTCCATAGCCTAGAAACTGGAATGCCTCACACTCTTTATCTGAATGTTCTGATTTTACCCAGAACATATCATGTTGGAAGCAATATCTTGCCAGACATGAAATTAGGCACTTCTGTGTACAGATTAGTGCCACAGACATTTTGCCAGTGTGCACCAAAGGACATATTTATTCACATAATGGCCACTTCTACCCTTACTGACATTAATTGGAGCAGGAAGCTGCATACTACAACCAGTACAAAACAGTCAGAGCAAATTGGGCTACTTTTGAGTGTGCTGCTACTGACAATGAGCGATTCTTCCAGCATTTAATTGCCGTTGTATTCTGTCGATAGGTATGCTATTAGTAGGGGGTTACCAACAATCCCATGTTGTGCAGGACTTCTTGTCTCTGAAAAGAAAGTTAGTCGTCTCAAGGATGCCAACTTTCTTACAAATGCAACAACAAAAGCTTGGGGTGGTGCCAGGAATTCCAGGGGAGCTACAACTCCCTAAAAGTTTTGACTAGTGATGTCATCACTCTGATTACCTTGAAGCCCTGTGCTGTGTGGCAGTTGGGAGGAGTGGTGGAGAGGCTGCGAATGAAGGTGAGTGCTAAGAACAACATTGGCCCCCCCAGAATTACCCAAGGCCCACTCACTGGCAGCTAGAGCTTTGGCACCCACCTGATTTCGGGTTTGATTCCTAAGGATCCAGATAATATTGGGCCCAGGTCCCACACGATATCAGGCTCAGGGTCTACCTAAATGTCACACAGGGATACTTATGTTGCAGTTATACAAGATGTTGGTGAGACCACACTTGGAGCGTTGTGTACAGTTTTGGTTGTCCTGTTATAGGAGAGACATCAGGAAACTGGAAAGAGTGCAGAGAAGATTTACAAGGATGCTGCCAGGACTCGAAGGCCTGAGTTATAGGGAGAGGTTGGGCAGGCTAGGGCTTAATTCCTTGGAACATAGGAGATTGAGAGGTGACCTTACAGAGGTGTACAAAATCAAGAGAGGCACAGACAGGGTGAATGCACACAGTCTTTATCTCCAGGGAAAGGGAACCAAAAACTACAGGGCATTGGTTCAAGGTGAGAGGGGAACGATTTAAAAAGGGACCCGAGGGTCAACTTCTTCATGCAGAGGGTGGTGCGTATATGGAACAAGCTGCCAGAGAAAGTAGTTAAGGTGTGCACAATAACAACAGTTGACAGAGATTCGGACGGGTACATAGGTAGGAAAGGTTTAGAGGGATATGGGCCAAACACAGGCAAATGGGATTAGCTTAGCTGGGCGTTGTGGACGAGCTGGGTCAGAGGGCCTGTTTCCATGCTGTATGACTACGATGCCTGGGATCAGTCTGGATCTAGGCAGATCATTTGCTGGCATTAATAGTGATTTCAAAGTGCTCTGAAGAGCTGTATAAGCACGATCAGCCACAAGGTTCTTTGAATTACCATTCCCATCTCAGATTTTGCTCTCCCCACTTCCTCCCCAAAACCCCACTCTGCACAGAACCTAAAATGCATCTCATTGACCAGGTCTTCCAAGTCCCTGGAAGAAAGTGTGGAAGCTGACTCCCCCTCCCTCTTTTTAAAAAAAGATTTACGTATTTACTATGTTACATCATTTCCATTAGAATATTTATGAATTCAAATTGCATGTGACCATCCTTGTCCAGGATGCATTCCTGTCCCTGTGGTGCCCAACAGTCCCAGAAGGCCTCCACGGAGCCAGTGGACACTGCATGCTCCTTCTCCAGGGACATCTGGGCACAGACATCTCCAGGGATGAAGGGCAGGCAGTCAGCTCAGGCGGAACCTCCGACAAGCCGATTGTGAATGGCCACTTGGTCAGCTTCCGAGACAGCCAAAGCACATGTTGCTGCAGTGCGCTGTGATGTAAAGTTTGCCTTTACGTGCTGATGCTCTATTCTGATCACTGCACGGCAAAATGGCAAAACTGAGAGAGGTCTCATCAGAAATTTTGCAGGTCCTGTTTTACTGCATCTGAGTAGAGACCCCCATAACATTGCTTCAGACTGGAAGTTGGGCATTTTATGATTTTTGCTGATTCATTTGGGCCTTGCTCCTAAATGCAGCCACGTTTTAGTGAATCAAAAATATCTACTTTTGATAGGGACATTATCTTCATATTTTGAGGTTTCCCAGCTGCTAAAAGCTGCTCCTATTCCTTCCTGCATCCTGATTACCATCCAGGCCATAAGGTTGGCATTACATAATGGGAACCCTGAATTTGAAAAAAGCAATCTCACTTCCATGATATCCTCCTGGATACCAGAGGTGAATTGGGAAATAAATATAGCAGTGACCTGAAGTTGGAAATAATTACACAGCAAATAAACTTTTACCAATAGCAAGGGGTTTACTTTCTCTAGTAGATTATGAACAACACCACTTGTGCTGCAAAGTGGGGCAAGTTATAACAAACCCATTTATGATATTCCTACAAATATATTAAATGTTAAACACAGTCATAAAAATATCAAAACCCATGCTGAATTTAAGCTCTTATCTCTTTATGAACACCATTTGCACTGCTCTTTCACTTGAAATAATTGGATCCATTTTATTTTTACTTTTCTGTCAGGTCTATCTATTAATGTGACTTGTTCCTGTAAATCCTGACCATCACTAAATGAATGTCTCTGGCCTGGACCTTCATACTTTACAGCTGCATATCGGGACGTCATTAATACACGAAATTTGTTAAAATTAACTCCCATCTCTTACACCTATTACTAACTTCACAGAAGGAGAAGGAAGGAGTTCAAGCAGAGAGTAGTTGTAATCCAATTCCCCCAATCCAAATGTCAAACTCACATGTCCAAATTTCAACCCCCCCTTCACAACCCAAACCAACCTCTCTGACAACCCACACTTCAGCTCTGAAGTTTGAAAGGGACCGTTGGGATGCTCGTTGAAAGAGCCAGCGCAGACCTCATGTGCCAAACTGCCTCCTTTTATGACACAATATTCTACATTGCAAAAATATGGACGATGATGCAGCCTCTGAGCTCCAGTGAGCCAGGTTCGATCCCGACCTCTGTGTGGAGTTTACATGCTTTCCCTGTGACTGTGTGGGTTTCTTCCAGGTGCTCTGCTTTCTTCGCACATCCCAGAGACATGTGGGTTGGCAGGTTAACTGTCCATTGTAAATTGCCCCTGCAGTGTGCGGAGCAGCAGTAGAATTTGCAGTGAGTTAATGGGAAGGAAAGGTGAATAAGAAAGGATTAGTGCAAATGGGTGCTTGATGGTCAGCACAGACTCAGTGGGATGAAGGCCTTGTTTCTGTGCTGTGTGACTTTACGTATATGGCCTCCCGGAACAAATGAGATAATTTAAATTTTTGGTTGTTGCATTAATTATAAATGCATTACCTGCCTGCAAACCTAATGAGGTAGTCACCACTGTGCCGACTAATATATCACATTAATCATTAAGTCATTTCACTGACATTGCTTTCCCTTTTATGACCTACCTTTTGGCAGGTGCTTTGGTTGCAATTCATTTTTCTAGATACAAGTTGTACAGCTATGCAGTGCATTTTAATGGACACACAATGAAAGGGCACCCGAATAAATTCTGAAAGAACTGTGATGGCAAATGCTTGCCTTTAAAGAGATTTAAAAGCCAACTCTCCATCTGTAATTCCATGCAGTTTTACCGGCATGCCTGTCGTACATCCCATAATTCACAATATTCACCATCAGCACCAATGTAAAGACCACTTTTTAACAACCAGGAATTGGAACTTCATTCACACAACTTCAAGAGAATCTGCATTGGCTTCCGCCTGGAATAGGTAAATACTGCGCCCATTTTTGACTGCATTAGCACCCGTCAGGACAGTTGGTTCATTTGTCAGTAGGATTTTTTTGCCCTTGCAACAGCTTCCAAATGCAAAACTCCCCCAAATTGTCAATACTATAGCATCAAACAAAATGTGTCTGCAGTAAGATTTTCCACCTCACGTGGTCTGAGGATCATTAATTCTTACATATTCACAGAACAACCAGGTTCCACGAGTCCCACTTCTTTCAATATAGTGCTTTTTAAAAGGCCAGTGGTCAAACTTCATTCTTTGACCTCGCTGAGATTTGTGACCTCAAGTACAACCTCGTGTGCTTTGTCCATGGAAGTCAGGGTGACAGTCACTCTCAGCTTCCTAGTCTCAGGATCATTCCAGGCTGCTGATGATGAACTCTGGCAGTGCTCAGAGTCACCCATACTCCATACTTTTCCCTCAGACCACATAAGCAGGCAGAGTAGGTACAGGCAATTGGCTGCATTACAAACATCCCCAAAGTTCAGGCATTCATAGACTGTGCTCATGTCCTGACAGAGACCTCTAATGGAAACCTCATGCCAGGAGCATCAGGCTTTAGCTCTAAGGGGCTCTATTGCTCCCCTGTACAAAGGACATGCCTCCTACAGGCACTGCCATTCACCAGCTCATCCAGGTACTTCTGATCCCTCCAGTATTCTCCTGCCCACCTTCCCATAATACCAACATCCATTCATTCAGTAGCAACATCCCACTGTAGCAAGAAGAGTATTGCTCATTTTTTGTAGTAGTATCTCCCTTGAAGACTGGCTGCAAAACCTCCAGCTGCTGGGCTAGATACTGATAAATGTGAGAACTTGCAACAGATTAATAGGAAATACTGCACCAAAATCTACAACGTCAGCTTCAATCAGACTTTATGCAGAGAGACCCAACAATTCTGTTCTGTAAAGCTCATAACTAAAATACTCACTCTGTGACTTTCATAGGCACCCTTCCATAAAAGATACAATGGCAATAACCTTCAGTTGGATTATTTGTTTTCTTAAAGATTTTCTGGTCCTTGATCTGTTTCACTCAAATGTGTGCACGTTAAAGAGCAGTAATGAAGTTGTGAACAGTAGTTTTTTTGGAAAATACATTTTAAAGTACGCAAAAATACTCTTGCTTTATTTCTTTATGAATTTTGGAGAAATGAGACGACTTTGTTTATTCTGAGGTTTCAAATGGCATGTGGTCAGTAACTCTCTGCATGTCAGAATCAGCTGGCCAAAGCCAGTGAAGTCACCACACTGTGGCTGCAAGCACCAACTGACAATTTACTCCTTTGGGAAGCTGCACAAAGGCAGGACAACAATAGTTGCCAATTTCTAGGCTGATTTGAATGCCCAAAGAAATCAGGAAAATTCAAAGTCCACTCCAATTTCATTGGATGATAAGAAACCATCAATAATGTCTAGTTAACTCGTCACCCTTATGTTTGCTAGCCTACATTGGTTCCCAGTTAAACTATGCTTTGATTTTACATGTATGCTTATTTTCAAATCATTTTGTGTCTTTGCTTTTCCTTATCAGTGCTCTTCCAATCCACTGGCCCGAGATATCTGTGTCTTTCCAATTCCAGCCAACTGATCTTCCCTGAATTAAAGAAAACTTTAATCACCCTACCTGTGGCAGTTGTGCCTTCAGTTTCCAAGGCTCTTAACCTCAGAATTCCCTTCCTAAACCTCCCCATTCTTTCCTATTTTATTATTCCCCTTAAAACCTAGCTCTAAGCAAGATTATGGCCATCTAACCTTCTGTGGCTTGATGCAGTTCCTTGACGTAGCATGGGATGTTTTGCCAAATTAAAAGTGTTACATACATACAAACTGTAGTTGCTGGGGAAATGTTTGACCTCCAGCATGCTGCATTACTGGATTGTTATCCAGTGAGGATTTACTATTTCAGAAGAAGGTTTTTTAAAACGTGACCACTGAATAAGTATTAAAAAAAAAGCCATCCTTATTGCTGAACTGATGAGTGAGAACCATGGTTTTTATTAGCAAACAATAAAATGGTAAACTCATGGCCATCAGCTGACTCATCCAATCTCAAAAGCCTGCCACCATACATGTGGCTTGAGTATAGGCTGACAGCAACCTTGAAGCATTTCAGATCTGCAGGGGAAAAGATTTCATGCTCAAGTTTCTAAGGAGCAACATTTCTTCAGAATACTTTCTCATCAGCAACTCTCTGCATCTCAGCATTAGCTGGCTAATCCCAATGAGATCACTACACTGTGCCTGTAAGCAGTGACTGACAACTTAATCTATGGGGAAGCAACACAAGGGCAGGACAAAGTGAGCTGCAAGAAGGTTCATCTTGTGCCAGAGGATGGCCAATGTTAAGCTACAAGATATTTTGTTTGCTAATTTGCTGCATCGCTTCAAGAAAGAGTTGGAGCAGTTCTTTAGAGGAATGGAATAATCAATAATATAAATCACATAAAATGTGTAGAAGCCAACTTCTGTGAAAGCTGGAAAACCAAAATGCTGGAGATTCTCAACGGCCCAGACAGCATCTGTGTAGAGAGAAACAGGGTTAATGGTTCAGGTCAGTAATGCTTCACCAGACCTGGGAGAAGTTAGAAATAAAACAAGTTGAAGTTGCAGAGAAGAGGAAGAGGCAGAGAAAACGAAAGGGAAAGTCTGTGATGGGGTGGAGACCAGGAGAGATAGAGCAATGTAGACCGCGAGGATGCTGGCTGAAAGAGATAGCAAAGGTGTATCCGGGGTAGGTATAAATAGGAGGCAAATAAAAACCGAATTGCCAAAAAAAGGTCTCAAATATTAACTCCGTTTCTCTTCCCAAAAGATACTGCTTGACTTGCTGAGTATTTCCAATATTTTCTGTTTTTAGCTCCAGGAATGGAATTTGGATCGTCTGCAGTTCCTGGGTATTGGTTCAATGGGAGCAGGAGATGGGTTTCATTGTGATCACAGATGTCATGAAGAGAGTTTGAAGGGAAGACTCACAAAAAGATGGGGGTTCAGGAGTCAAGGAGGGAAAATCCATTGATTCCAGTGGGATAAGGGAAAGTAGGAGTCTCAGAGACTACCAATCAGTGGAGATTGGAGAGGACGGGAAGGGGAGTTTAAGGAAGCATTGCACAGTAAAGAAGCCAGAGTTTATCTTTGTATTCAAAATGGTCCAGGGTCACTGTGCAATTTGTGGCAGTGCAGAACAAGGCCTTTGATATTTTACTTAGTGCAGCCAGTTTGGACAGTGAATGGCTGATCCAATTGTCTGCCGTATCTGCATCCCCTTGGATATAGAAGAATGGAAAAGCAGGCTAGGATGAATGGTATTCATGGGGATTGGAACATCAATGGTGGAGATGCCAGGATGATTTTGCAGATCTGTGGCTACAGAAACGTAGTGAATGGGGCACCCAAGGGCAGACAGGTGAGGGTTGGAATTTTGAAAGCGAATTGGGCAGAAAGTATTGTACCAGCACAGAGGGAAATGGTGGTGGTAGGTATAGATTGAGGGTGATGAGGAGACCTCCAAGGTGGCACGGTCCCAGAAGTTGCTGTGGACATGCCAGAGAGTTAAATGGATAGAAAGAGAGTGGTAGTGAGTTCAGAGAGGCAGCACGGTGAATTGAAGTGGAGGCTAAAATTGATTGAGCAGTTGCTCGGTGCAGAGACTGAAGGAGGAATGCAGTGAAGATATCCCAGTGAGAAATGTTTTGACACTACTTGGGTGCACAGTGAACAAGAATGTTAAATTCATGATCGTGCAGAAGGGTGGCAAGTAAAGTTTACCAGCTCCACCATAACACCCTGTGTGAAGGGTCAATTGGTGACTGTGGTGAGGGCACCTTCCAAACCCACAACCTCTACCAGCTAAAAGGACAAGGGCAGCAAAAGCAAGGGAACACCACTACCTGGAAGTTGCCCACCAAACCACACACCATCATGACTTGGAAACATAATCGCTGGGTCAAAATCCCAGAACACCCTAACAGCATTTACGGGTATATCCGCGCCTCAAGAGCTACGGCGGGTTAAGAGGGCAGCTCGCCACCACCTTCTCGAAGGCAATTAGGGATGGGCAATTAAATGTTGGCTCAGCCTGCAAGGCCCACATACCTTGAACGAATTAAAAAAAAGAGGCCACACAATTCTGACTTGCTAATGTCCAGTGACAGGGTATATAAGGCAACAGATCTAACAACATTCACACTCTAATGGTGCTCCGGGGCATGGTGAAAGTCAAGTCAAAAGTAAAAAATAAATAACCAAAGAGACTGGGTGGTAGTCAAGTAACTCAACTACTACTCTAGAGTTTTAGCTTTTTGATCCAGAAACGTGAGTTCAAATCCCACTGGCCACTGGAGAACTTATTGTACAAGAAATTCCACATTTATTTAATTGAATTTAAAGTGTCAGTAACAATAACAACATAACTCTTGAATTATTGTTAAAATCCCAACTTGTTCACTAATGTCTTGAAGGAAAACTACTGTCCTTACTGGTCTAGCCGAAATGTAAACCCTCCAAAGTGGTTGATTCTACCCTGGCTGATCCATTCAAAGGCAAATAGGGATGAACAATAAATGCTGGCATTGCCAGCAACATCCATGTCCCAGGAACCAATGTCATAAGATGCTTGCAGAGGCAAAAATAAGCCAGTAAACATACCAATACAGTCAATGCAAATAGGTTCAATTAGCAGTACTAGTGATACAAAAGCACTAGTGAATTACTTTCATCTCTGGCAGCTAGGTAAATTCCTGGTTTTTCAAAAAAAAAGAACAAGTTCCTTTGGTACATTACTTATTCACTACTTCTTTAATGTTGCACTTTTGACATAAAAATTGGATATATAACCGGGCTGAATATACAAGCCTCCACACAACTCTAAAGAGATGTATATATATATGAACATTCTTCATACTATCTCCACACACAGATTTCTGTCAGGATTGAAATAGGTACAGCAAAATGCAAATAAGTGGTTTACAAAAAGATAAAGGTCCCTTATTGAAAATATAAGCCATTCTGTTTGCCTTCTCAGAATAAATACCAGGATGCAACTGTATATTTGCCCTTGAGGGCATCATTTACCAATGCCAATGACTGCCATGTACATAAATACAAAAAAAAGCACAAAAAAACAGATTTTTAGTCAAGGTTTCTACAGAATTAATTATGTGTCACACAAGATGCAAATAGGCTTTTAGACACTCATCACCTATCATTACATTTTGCTCCCCTTTGGTAGCAATCACAGCCTTATGACTGTCAGGCATTTACTTAACAGGATTAAGTGCCAAGTAATGTTGCTTCATTCCTCTGGGAGCGATTCTTAAATGTCTCCTGTCTGTTCAGCTTTTCGGCATTGACTAGGCCTTGCAAATAATAGCTTTGCCACAGAATGGAATTTACATGTCAGGATTCTTCAGGGTTTTAATGCCCTTTGTTGTAAATTGAACAGGAGATATTTTCCCCTCTCTAAGGTTGTGTATTATTTGCTGGTGTTGTTTATCTCTGAAGGGCCCAGCAGAAATGCAACCATTCATTTTTCTGCTTGATTAGAAACATAGAAACATAGAATACCTACAGCACAATTCAGGCCCTTCGGCCCACAAAGTTGTGCCGAACATGTCCCTACCTTAGAAATTATTAGGCTTACCCATAGCCCTCTATTTTTCTCAGCTCCATGTACCTATCCAACAGTCTCTTCAAAGACCCTATCGTATCCACCTCCACCACCGTTGCCGACAGCCCATTCCACACACTCACCACTCTCTGAGTAAAAAACTTACCCCTGACATCTCCTCTGTACCTGCTCCCCAGCACCTTAAACCTGTGGCCTCTTGTGGCCACCATTTCAGCCCTGGGGAAAAGCCTCCAACTATCCACCTGATCAATGTCTCTCATCATCTTATATACCTCTATCAGGTCCCCCCTCATCCTCCATCGCTCCAAGGAGAGAAGGCCGAGTTCCCTCAACCTGCTTTCATAAGGCATGCTCCGCATTCCAGGCAGCATCCTTGTAAATCTCCTCTGCACCCTTTCTATGGCCTCCACATCCTTCCTGTAGTGAGGTGACCAGAACTGAGCACAGTACTCCAAGTGGGGTCTGACCAGGGTCCTATATAGCTGCAACAATACCTCTCGGCTCCTAAATTCAATTCCACAATTGATGAAGGACAATACACCATATGCCTTCTTAACCACAGAGTCAACCTGCGCAGCCGCTTTGAGCGTCCTATGGACTCGGACCCCAAGATCCCTCTGGTCCTCCACACTGCCAAGAGTCCCACCATTAATACTATATTCTGCCATCATATTTGACCTACCAGAATGAACCACTTCACACTTATCTGGGTTGAACTGCATCTGCCACTTCTCAGCCCAACTTTGCATCCTATCTATGCCCTGCTGTAACCTCTAACAGCTCTCCAAACCATCCACAACACCCCCAACCTTTGTTTCATCCGCAAACTTACCAACCCATCCCTCCACTTCCTCATCCAGGTCGTTTTTAAAAATCACAAAGAGTAAGGGTCCCAGTACAGATCCCTGAAGTACACCACTGGTCACCGACCTCCACGCAGAATACGACCCTTCAACAACCACTCTTTGCCTTCTGTGTGCCAGCCAGTTCTGGACCCACATTGCAATGTCCCTTTGGATCCCATGCCTCCTTACTTTCTCAATAAGCCTTGCATGAGATACCTTATCAAATGCCTTGCTGAAATCCAGATACACTACATCTTCTGCTCTCCCTTCATCGATATCTTTAGTCACATCCTCAAAAAATTCAATCAGGTTCATAAGGCAGGATCTGCCCTTGACAAAGCTATGCTGACTATTCCTAATCATTTTATACCTCTCCAAATGTTCATAAATCCTGCCTCTCAGGATCTTCTCCATCAGCTTACCAACCACTGAGGTAAGACTCACTGGTCTATAATTTCCTTGGCTATCTCTACTCCCTTTCTTGAATAAGGGAACAACATCCGCAACCCTCCAATCTTCTGGAACCTCTCCTGTCTCCATCAATGATGCAAAGATCATCGCCAGAGGCTCCGCAATCTCCTCCCTCGCCTCCCACAGCAGCCTGGGGTACATCTCATCCGGTCCCGGCGACTTATCCAACTTGATGCTCTCCAGAAGTTTCAGCACCTCCTCTTTCCTAATATCTACATGCTCAAGCTTTTCAGCCTGCTGCAAGTCCCCACTACAATCCCCCAGATCTTTTTCCACAGTGAATACTGATGTAAAGTATTCATTAAGTACCTCCGCCATTTCTTCTGGACCTATACACACTTTCCCACTGCTGCACTTGATAGGCCCTATTCTTTCGCATCTTATCCTCTTGCTCTTCACATACTTGTAGAATGCCTTGGTCTGTGGCATTGAAGCTGGTCTGTGGGTGAAAGCTTGACTGAATTTCCAATATGAGGAAGGGGCGACGGAAATAAATTACCCAAAACATTTCTGTTAGGTTTGCAATGTATTATAGAAAAATTATTCAGTTTGAATTTCATAATAACTATAATTTCTAATTAAATAGCTCACATTTTATAGAGTCAGAATGTTTCAGTCCGAGGGTTCAACCCTTGCCTTTGCCCAGTACAGCTGAGATGGTGGTGCTGCTGGCTGTAGGCATAGGCGGGGAGAAACACCTGGTCTCAAGCAGGATCTCCAATCCCACTCAGTACACAGCTAAACCCGTAAGAATGAGAATATGTGTGGACTTCTAATGAAGACAGGACTAAACTAAAACAGGATAGCACATTTATAATTTACCTCCTTACTACAACGCAGGAGGTCCATCACCAGATCCATGCCGGCTCCCAACACAGCAATCCCATCAGTCCCACTCCTTATAACTCTACAACTTACTCTCTCACACATGCCCATCAATTCCTCTTTGATTCTTTTGCCACTTATTTATACTAAAGGGTCATTTACTGTAGCTATTTAACCCCCAACATGTCTTTGGGATGTGGGAGGAAACTAGAGCACCCAGCAGAAAGCCACAAGGTCAGAAGGAGAAGGCACAAACTCCACACAGACCACCTGAGGTCAGGATCGAACTCGGGTCCCCATAGCTGTGCAGCAGCAGCACTAACTGCTGCACTAGTTGAACAGCCTGGTGAAATTCAATACTTGGACACAAACAATACAACAATAAAAAATGTGGAACAATGCTTACATTTAAGTCATGGCCTTTAGGAAGGCCAGAAGACTAATGGTGGCCAATAGGAAATAAAAGGCCAATTCCAGAGCCTCACACATAAACAGAAAAATTAACTGAATACAATTTGAATATACAATGCTCCATTAACGCATGAATATAAATTAACTAAATAAATGAAACAGATGGTTTCCTGAATGTGAGCACAATCCAGGGACAAAGTTTATTTCTTGCCAGTGACTCATGAAGAGAACACAAGCCTAATCTACTCATCTGGTTCTGTAATTTACCCTTTAATTCCCAGTATCATCCAGGTGACTCTGACCTTCGTCCCTTGAAAGGAAAATGCAGTCTCCAGAAAAGAAGTGTCCAGGATTAAATATAATACTCCAATTGCAGCCTCACAAGTGCTTTACTCAACTGTAACATCACCGTACCTTTTGGCATTCAAGGCCTCTTTTCATTACTTAGTTGTACATGATCACTAGCTTCCAATGCTTCTTTTACATAGACTCCCAAATCCCTTTGCTCCTTCACAGATCCCAGGTTATTATCATTTAGAAAATACATTGATCTATCTTTCTTGGACTCAAAAAAGTTTATTATTCTGCACCGCAAACAGCAAGATAATTTCCTGTGATTTTAGTTTGCAGTAATTCATAAAGCTTTTCTCAAAGTATAAGAGAGCACCTTGTAACAAGATCAGCAGCAGAGAAGAATTTCTTCCCCTCCCACCATGCAGGACTCTTGGCCAGTGTAGAGCATTTCTTTATCACTTCAAGACATTTCATTGTTATATGTCGTAATGGACAAACAGAATTTACCATCCTGATTTAGAGTAACGACTCAATTACTGCAAAGAAAATCTCCTAAAAATATAAATTAACTTCTACAAATTTATTCGGCTCACCTTCAAATACAAAATCAGATGAGCTACTTTTACCAATCTCTGTTAACCCACAAATTTGAATATTTAACCATACGTCACCCAATTCAAACTGGTCAGTACATCAGTCCATTTAGATTAGAGATCTTTGCAGACCTTTTCAAATCTCAATGATGTTCATTCACAAAAAAATGCTGAAATTACAAAATTAATTCAATTTTTAAAAAATTAACTGAAATCATGTAAAGATGCTTTTAAATAATTAGAAGCATTTAAAAAAACACAATTTAAGGTTACATAAGTAATCTCTCCTTTCTCCCTCACAATCCCCTTTCGGCTGAATTCCTTAACATGGCTCCAAGAACAAAGCTCCCAGTATGAGCACTGGAACATCTCAACAAGCTTCTGCTTTGTCAGCCAACTCCCCAGCAGCACAGCCCAGCCAGGATATGGCCAGCAGAGCTCACCCAGCTGGTTTGGAACTTCAGCTTTTGCACGGTAATCCCAAAATTTTCTGGAACTCAAGCCCACAAGAAATGCAGAGAGTTCTTTATAGAACTTCTGGCAAGATCCATCAAAACCCAGGTCACCATTGTTGCACCACTGTCTACAATTAAGAATTCTCTCCCTTAAAAGGCCATGGTCAATTGAAACACCCAAGAATGATGTCAACATCTGAGCAATATCATCAGAACTGGATCAAAGAGGAGGAAATGGGGTGAAGGGAAGGTTTGCTGGGATCCATGTGAATGATGGGCCACACCAGAAGGGCCGAATAACTTACGTTATTCCTAATGTTGATCTTTTCCCTTGATATTTATACATCATTTCTAATTGAAATTTTCACCACTACAGAAGGTGAACAAATCTGATTAAATTCTACAGAGTACGATTCACCTTCTCCCGACCCTCTTCCATTTTAATTCTATTCAGTCACATGTATATTCCCCAACAGCTGTGAATTTGAATAGCTTATGCCAATTTCAGAATAACTGCTTGAATAAATAAATGAGCAGCTTTTGTTTGAATGTTTAGTTCTTTATCAAGTCTACTAAACAAAAATCAGGTTAAAATTTCCTACATATATATTTATCTAAGCTGAGCATACATTTACTTAATTTATTTACTGCATTTACCAGATTTTACTGCATTTTCTACATTTACCCAATTTAAAAGCTTTTTATACCCTGATAACCGATAATCATCTGTGATTATCAGTTATGAGCTAAAATCCTTGCAAATGAATGAAATTCCATTCAGTATCATATTTGCATAATTAAAACATCTACTCTAGATCGTAGTATTTTGCAAGTGTGGATTATAACCATATAAACTGATCTACCTGATGTTTTAATTGAATTCCTCTGAAATTTTCATTCCCACTAAAATAATAGGGAAAACATTCTTGAAAAATGAAGTATGTTGATACAGCAGTCACGATTTACAGGCAAATGTGCATTTTGAATCTGATACTGAATATGTTTGTCTGCTATGGGGGCCTATTTAAAGTATTATGAAACGGATGACAAAATTACATATTGTAGCCTCTGTACAAGCATTTCAGTAGCAGTTTTTTTAATGAAATGTATATGGAAGATGTACCTGCACTATGAACAGCACAAAAATCACAATCCAGTTATTAAATTTACAACTCATGGTTAATAAAAAAACTGACTCATGCTTTGGCGTGTGGGATCCTGTCAAAGGAGGTGAATATTGCAAGTTATTAAAATGCATATTCTTTAATGACAAGGATTGAGAGGTAACAAAAAAAACAGGATGTTGGGAAGAGAACATTAAAGAAAATTATTAGACAGTAATGACAAAGGGAAATTTAAATTTGACAGAAGATATTTTATCAAACATGATTGCTCATTATATAAAATGCCACCAGATGTTACTAGGATGGCATGACCATTAATTTAAATTTCTAATTTCAAAAGCCAATAAGTTCTGTGTAAATATCAACCCTGAAAGTTTTAATTTATCTTGTGCCCTTTGCAACCTCAGGTCATTCCAAATCACTTTAGAGCCTATGAATGCAACACCACAGCCAACTTGTGCACAGCAAGATTTCTCAAACATCAATAAGAAAGCAACCAGAGCACCTGCTTTGGTAACATTGGTTGGTGATTAATGTCACCCAGAGCAACTGTTGTAATAGCATAAGAGTGGTGGAAAAGATTCAAGGAAGTACTCAAAGCCTACTTGAAGAAATGCATCTTGCCCTCTGACTCCGAGCTATTTCTGACCCATGATCACTGAACATGGAGAGGGAACATTTGGAACGGTACTGAGAACCTCAAGGCCATCCATAAGGATCCAGGTGGCCTTCGTAAGCAGCTGAAAAGAAGTGCCACCCCACAAACTACCCACCTCCTGTCCCATCCACAAGGGAGGCATTGATCTCATTAGCCACCTTCAGTAAACACCAAACTGGAGTGGAAGTAAATCATCCTGGATCCTGAGAGACTACCCAAGAAGTAGAAGGAGGACTACAAATATGGAGGCGTGAACACTCAATGTGAAATATTCTTTTCTGGAATATTTCTTTAATAACCACATTTCAAAGACACTTGGACAGCTACATGGACAGGAAAGGTTCAGAGGGACAAAGGCCAAATATGGGCATATGGGACTAGCTTGAACAGGCATCTTGATTGGTATGGACAAGTTGGGCCATAGGATCTGTTGCTGTGCTGTATTACTCTAGAACACTCACACAATGGGTCAGAAAATGTTGTAAGCTGCTACATCTCAGCTAATTGATTAACCAGACACTGCAGTTAGGTTACCAGTCAACAAAAGATCCATGGGGCTGGAAGATATCTCAGTTACAAGTTGGGAGACATCTAAAATCAAGAAGGATTGTTATAAAACCAAAAGACTATCAGGAATAAAGCCAGTTTAGGTCAACAGTTAGATGGGGGATGGGTGAGTGAGATGAGCTAGAAAACCAGTCCATTCTAATCATGTGTATCTGGGGTGAAAGGCAGATAGTTGGAGACCAGTATTGGAACATGCATGCAAGGGTAAACAAGTAAATGACAGCACTTTTACCTGAATACAGCACCATTTCCATTAATAAACAATTGTTTAAAATAATTAATCTTTGCAATTGGTTATAATAAATTTGGAGAATCAAACGTGATTCCACTTGCATTGTCCATTTATCTAGGAAGCATCATTCTTTTTCAAATACAAGTCAAAAGAAAACAGTACTCAAAAATAACACAAAAATTACTGTACAACTAACATCATTTTGACAGATTTTCTGATCAGATTACCACATTGCTGCTTATAGGTGCTTGCTGCTTACCTAATGACTGTGGTGTTTCCTACATTCTCAGTAGAACTACTTCACATGTAGTTCATTGGGATGTCCTGAGTTCAGAGACAGCGCCATGTACAAATGGTAGAAATTTTAAGCACATAATTAAGCCATTGTACCTGCATGAACTCTTTATGAGAACAATCTAAGTAGTCCTGCTTCACCTCTCTTTCCCCACAGCTCTAAAATTATTTTCTTTTCCATTTATTTATCCAATTCCCTTATGATATTTGCTATTGAATTTGCTTCCATTACCTTTTAAGAATGCAATCCAGATAATAATAGCTCACTAAATTAGCAGTTCCCCTCTGATTCTTTTGTCAACTAAGTAAATCTGTAATAAAAACAATGCTGGAAATGCTCAGCAGGCCAGGCAGCATTTATGGAAAGACAAACACATTTCAGGTCAAAGATACTTCATAAGAACTGGAAAAGTGAACAAAAAGAGAGTGGGGGAGGAACGGACAGAACAATTTTTGATAGGGCAAGATCAGTGTTACCATGGTGACAAGCTGTTGATGAAGCCATCTGTTGATGGATTAATGAGAATTAAATCTGAAATCTGTTCAGCAAAACTTCTGAAACTGGGAATAATTTCTCCACATCCATAAGCCTACAAATTTTGAACACCTTTACCAAATCTCCTATTTTTGCAAACTAGTCATTTGAAATAAATTTCCAGTATTGAAAATAGTAAATCCTAAAATTATTCCAAAAGAAAGTTGCACTAGGAACAACTGAACAACTGAAGTGAGAATTAGGCTAGATTATTTGTGCATTACTTTCACCGACAGTGCAATAAAAGGACAGACTAGATTGGCCTGTTGCAATCTAGATTCACTTGTTTCACAGGACCTGAAGTATTTTAATCTACCAAGGGAGAAGAGAAAGCATAGATAGATCCCAGCTCACTAATGAAACCTTCTCAGTGTTCCTTCACTGCCACCTAGGCATTAGATTCAACCTGAAATCTTAGAAAACATAATATCCAATGGCTCTCCCACCAATTATTTGGGGTGATAGGACTTTCCCCCACCACCTACCACAGTCCCAGAGCTCAATTGTTACAAAGCCAGAGATTTGCAATATATGATGAATCAGCACTTTGGTAGGTACTTTGAAAACAATTGCTTCCACAAGATTACTAATCTAATTTTCTATCTGTTCTTTCCTGCAGTCTCCTGGTGGACCAACTTTATTCTCTGAATACAGTCATCATTAGCAAGACCAACATTTGCCCTTCCCTAGTTGCCTTTATAAAGATGGTGGTGAGTCAGCTTCTTAAACTGCTGCTGTTCTTGTCATGAAGGGGCTCTCAGTTGGGGTTAGGTAGGAAATTGAGAGATTTTGACTCAGCAATGATGCATAATAATTCTCCAAAGCCAGCAGATTCAAGTGCCCTCTGGGTGGCCAATCAGCAGCTCCAAATAAAGTTCAGTTAATCTATTGTCAAATATTGCATCTCCTTTCCAAGGAAAGTAACAACTATTGTCATCTTGGGAGAGGTAAACTACAGACAACAGGATAAATCCATTAGAAAATATAATCAGGGCCATGAGCTGCAAACATTTTAGCATTGTAACAGTTTGCTTTCTTCAAGGCTAGCAAACACTTTTAAAAACTCAACCTTTCAATCTGAAGAGGAGTCACACTTTTGTCTCCACAGAGTGCAAAAGTAACATGAGAAAAGAAGCATCCCACACACATCCTAGACGAATGAGCAATGTTGTGAATGTGGAGAGAACCATCTCTCCCCGAGGCCAATTAATGACAAAGTTTTCCCGGGGTCCCAAAGTACTATTTACAATGTACTTTCTATCTCAATAGAACAAGTAAGGACAGTTGACAGGTTTAAACTATGTAAGGATAGAAATAGATTGGAGGTTCAGTTTTTTTTATGCAGAGAAAGAGTCCCTGAAAGTGGTTGGTATAAGAGGTGCTGAGTCCTTTATACCTTCATGAAAGGCCTAGTCCTGTCCTTGACTGAGACAGATTACATTACACAGAAAGTATAAACATGTCACCTGATCAGATTTACACCGCTTCAGTGGATCAGGAAGGAAGGAATAAAGGGTCTGTTGTTTACTTTGTGATCCTGTGTTATTCATTTGCAGGGAGAAAGAGTGCCCAGTAATGAAGCTCCATCACATCCTCCCTGGTCAATTTTGCATCCTCTGTCTTCCCCACCCTTAACCTATAATCTCCTCCTCCTTCCCTCCCTCCCTCCCTCAATTACTTACTCCATCCTTCTACCCACCTGTACAACCCCTCCCCTGGACTTTTGACATCTACCATGCAACAGTTTAACCTGTGCCAAAGCACGGCTAACCTCCACCATGGAAGGTTCACGTTCTGGAAGACTTTGTTTTGATGCTTCACTCAATGAGGTCAAAATTTTCCCCCAACATACATACTCACCCCGCCCCATGTCTTTCCCGTCTCTCTGCCGCCAAGGCTTTTGACCCTCTTTTACCTATCTCTACAGCTCAAAGACATTTAAAAACTGTTCAAATAATTGAAAGATATTAACAATAATAAATTTACTTAAATAATTTGGTGCTAGAAATTAATTTATGTTGTTTGTTTCTCTTTATTTTAAATAAATAATTTCCACTTACCTTTCTTAATCAAAGGCAATTACCCTATTGAAATGAATGGGATCACCATGGCTGGTACATACAAAGCCTTCAGCTCAGAGTACAGCACTTGCGCACCTCCCCCCAGACTCAGCGGCGGAGCGGGAGGGCAGGGGCTCCGGTATCTGACCCCTGGCTCTCGTCTGACTGCCACCTCCCAGCGTGCAGCTGCCAGACTCAGGAGGGGAGTCGAGCAGCCCCTTGGAGCTGGTCAGTCAGTGGGTGACTGCGGGACCACCAAGTGAACATCAGGCAGCAAGTAGTCTTGCTGAGATTTAAGGAAAACCAATGGCCCAAAAAAAATAGAAGCTGGTGATAAAAATAGAATGCATGGATCAATAAATAACGTAGACGGAGAAAGTGAGACACACGTACACAAGCAATGAGATCAATGAAGGCAGCCAAGCATATTGTATGTTTTTTTTTAAAAATAGATAGGGCCTCAATTTGAAAAAAAGTTCAGGGATTCCAATATGTGACCTGTCCTCTCTCACTGATTATAATTCAGGGAGTATACTAACGTTGCTCATGAAAACGTTCTTAGTATTCAGCCAGATCTAACCATGCTGTTCATCATCTGGAATCGTCAACAAGGGGCCAATATCATTTGTGGCTAGCGCCAGTTAAAGCCGGTGTTCGTCCCTTAAAGGGGAAGTCCACTGCTGCTGGAATAAGTGCTGGCAGTCCTTCCAATAGCAGCCATGATCTGGTATATAATCTCGGATATAATGGGTATCTGGGGATATCAAGGGGAGAATGGTTACAACAAGGGAGACATCAGTCGCAAGGGTTCCAGAGGCTGGACAGGGGACTTGGTGGAGGAGATGGGACGTAGGAGAGATGTTCTGCACAAGCGTCCATGAGGACCACCAGTCACCAGACTCAAAGCCGGCAGAAGCAAATAGCCGTGGAGGTGAATGCCAGGAACTGAGCCTCAAATATCGGTGCATTGCTGTGAAACGGTAAATGATCTCACACAACATTTCAAGATCAATGAAGGCATTTTCAAATGCCATATCCCACTACAAACCACATATGTTACTCATTTCACTAACCTCCTTCTGGGCAATGGAAGAACAGCAAAAGGCAGGCAATGATGAAGGCAACACTCAGTTTCACATTTCACCAATTCAGATACAGACAATCTAGAGAACAGACAGAGGCAGAGTTTGTGGTGAGTCACCAACACAAGGAACCTGGATCTAGGGCAGGAGGGATAGATATAGCAGGTGCCCGTGTCCATCAGCTTGTCCATGAGGCAAGTTCTGCTGTGCAAGACTCAGATGAGGACTCTTACAGGCCAAGCAACAGAGGAAGCCCGATGACTATCCCTACATAAACATTGGGAAGGGAACTGGTATTCAGTGTCAGGAAGCCTGGTGAAATCTGACACTGTCTAGGCACAGGGTATTGCACAGAAGAAGGAGCACATGCTTTTCATTGTTGAATTGGCATTCAATCCCAATCACACACTTGTAGCCTCAAACATGACAAAAGGGTTTGAAGGCCAATGCCATAGATACCACTGTTGAGCAAGCAACACCCACCCAGCATCTGAAAACCATATTGGAAGCTCAGACTGCTGCCATTGGGACTATGAATGATTTTATACAAAGGGGATTGCAGGAAGTTACACCAATCATAGAAATATAGATCTGTTACAACACAGACGGAGCACTGAGTTTGTGGCATAATTAATCCTATTAATTCAGTTCCCCTGCTCTTTCCCCATCGCCCTACAAATTATTCTTCCCCAAGGGTCCTTCCAATTCCCTATTGAAGGTACTGATTGATTCTGATTTCACCACCCAAAGAGCCAGTCAATTCCAGATCATAACAACTCTGAGTAAAAAAAAACTCTCACAACTCCCTTGGATCTTTTATCCAAGATGTATAAATCTGTCCTTAAACTATCTGCTAACGGAGACATGATCTCGTACACCTCTATTCAATTTTCTCTCAACTTTCTTAGTTTCAACCACTATCTCATTATAACCTGCCATTCACAAAGATTTATTCTGATATAAATCCAGATCTCTGTTTCTGCACACCCTCAAAAATTGAGCCATTTAGTCTGCATTCTCTCCTAATTCTTTCTGCTAAAGTGCATCACTTCAGACCTCTACATTAAATTTCATCTGCCATTTGTCTGTCCTTTCACGAGCCTATCTATATCCTCTTCACTCTTTATCACACTTCAAAACTTTCTCCCATGCTCGCCAATTTACTAAGATTAGAGAACGCTGGAAATATTCAGCAGGTCGGGCAGTATCTGTGGAAAGAGAACAGAATTAATGTTATAGTTTGAAGAACTTTCATCAGAACGGAGAAAAGTTAGAGACCAAGCATGTTTTAAGGCAGGGGAGGGGGTGTTGGAGAAAACAAAGGAAATGTCTATCATAGAGTGGAGACACTAAAATGACACAAGCGGTGGTGAAGGCAAGTTATTCATGGATAATCTGTCTGGAAGAGATGTACTTTAGATGTAGATAAAAAGAAATGATAGAAATAAGTTTGAATTGTTTGTAAAACTATTTAGAAAATTAAAAAATCCATGTGACCACAACAGTTGGGCTTTATACTCACAATCATGCGACATGCACACTAATCGTGGGTTTTTATTCCATATCTTCTGTGTGTGCTTTTGTCTGCCCTAGTACCCGAGATGGTGCTACTCCAAGTGTTGCAGTGTTTCTGGTGGAAAGATGCTGACTTTCACTTGGGGAGCCTGTAGATGGCCTTGGAGATTGATCTTGAACAGTTCTGAGTCTAGAAGGCCTGAAAGCAGACAGTGGCTCATGCCTCACGGAGCTATGCTATACTTCTCAGAGTAGATATCCACAGATGCTGCCCGACCTGCTGAATATTTCCAGCGTTCCAGAGGGAAAGAAAAAGGGGGGAGAAAAGCAGGTTGGAACTGTGCAATATGAACTAGAGGAGCTACGCTACAGGTGCTTGATGTCTGAGATGAACAATCAACAGCTGCAGGTTTTTGTTTTCAGATTACTATGATTGCTGAAGCACTGCTCTGAGAAGTATAGCATAGCTCCATGAGGCATGAGCCACTGTCTGCTTTCAGGCCTTCTAGACTCAGAACTGTTCAAGATCAATCTCCAAGGCCATCTACAGGCTCCCCAAGTGAAAGTCAGCATCTTTCCGCCAGAAACACTGCAACACTTGGAGTAGCACCATCTCGGGTACTAGGGCAGACAAATGCACACACAGAAGATATGGAATAAAAACCCACGATTAGTGTGCATATCACATGATTGTGAGTATAAAGCCCAACTGTTGTGGTCACATGGATTTTTTAATTTTCTAAATAGTTTTACAAACAATTCAAACTTATATGGTGGATTTGTATTCACAGTCACTTGATTATTACTTCAGTGACATTGGGTATAAATGTGGTGACGAATATTTATTTTGTGTTGGATTTTACTTTTGCATTATGGCCAATTGATGGACAGTGAGAGTGTGGGAAGGTAAGGGTGGTTACTGGGTGTGGTTACTGGAATTACAGTTAGACAATAGCCCTGGCACGAAGGAATGATCTAAATTGTCAGAGACACGAGAAATTCTGCAGATGCTGGACGTGTCTGGAGCAATACATGAAAAATGGTGGAGGAACTCAGCAGGTCAGGCAGCATCCATGGAGGCAAACAAACAGTCAACTGTTTATTTCCCTCCATGGATGCTGCCTGACCTGCTGAGTTCCTCCAGCACTTTTTGTGTATTAATCTAGATTGTCTCCTCCTTTCCCTTCTCCTCTTCCTCTGCTGTTGCTCACCACATAACATTTGAGTTGTCAGAGTGTAACCCTGGACTCCAGTGTTTGGTTTGTTAAGTTGGCTCAAATTCAGCTGGCACCATAGATTGCAAGAATCGCGACCATTGGCAGTTTACTGGGCATCGAGCACGATCACGTGTCAGCTAGAGGGTGAGAATTCCTTTTGGTTTCTGTACATGGCTCAATTGTTATGCAGTGTTTCAATGCAATCTGCAAGCTGTTAATAGCACAATGCACCATGGAAAGCCTGCAATCCCACTGAAGCCATGCACTGTCTGCACCTGCTATTCCCTGGCAAGGCAAATGTAGTTAGCTTTCTTTGAACAGAATCTCATTGACCTTCATACAACAGTGGATAGCAAACCGCAAGATGTTGTAACATCTCAAGCTCCACCTCGGAAAGAGCCCAATATATGATGGTCTATTTCCATAGTTGCTTTGACATCCATTCGCATCGCCAACCTTGTCCTTCTCTGAGGTTGCAGGTTTGGCTCTACCAGGCAACAGGTTTCTGTGGGCATGCCTTTTCTTAAGTGCAGATAGTTCATGTATTTTCCTAGCTAAGGTCTGGGGAGGAGAAATGTTCAGTCAACACCCAGGACAGATGCATCCTTTCCCTAGAGTCTTTTTCTGGTTAAAACCAATTGTAAAAGAAAGGGGGAAGAGAGGTGACAATTTCAGTACAGGAAACATCAGCAGAGCAAGAAAGCTTCCATTTTCTTAATGGCATGATGGTGGATTTCTGAACCAATTCCTTCTTTCACATCCCCTTCTCGGTGGTGCTGCCATATTCTCAAAACCTTAATTCTACCTCTACCGTTATTGTCACTTTAGCATTTCTTTTTGCACTACTTCAGTTTACACGACTATACTTCACACCATTCTATTGTTTTGTGTTTGTCACTGTATTTATTGTTGTATTTATTATTACCATGTTAATCTGTGAGCTTCATGCAAACTAGGAATTTCATTGCACCCTAAAAGAGCTGATCATTGACTTCAGGAAAGGGGGTGGTGTACATGCACCTGTCTATATCAATGGTTCTGAGGTCGAGAGGGTTGAGAGCTTCAAGTTCCTGGGAGTGAACATCACCAACAGCCTGTCCTGGTCAAATCACATAGATGCCACAGCCAAGAGAGCTCACCAGCGCCTCTACTTCCTCAGGAGGCCAAAGAAATTTGGTTTGTCCCCTTTGACTCTCACCAACTTTTACCAATGCACCATAGAAAGCATCCTATCTGGATGTATCACGGCTTGGTATGGCAACTGCTCTGCCCAGGACCGCAAGAAACTGCAGAGAGTTGTGGACACAGCCCAGCGCATCATGGACACCAGCCTCCCCTCTTTGGACTCTGTCTTTACCTCCTGTTGTCTTGGCGAAGCAGCCAGCATAATCAAAGACCCCACGCACCTGGGACATTCTCTCTTCTGTCCTCTTCCATCAGGTAGAAGATACAGGAGCCTGAGGGCACCTACCACCAGACTTAAGGACAGCTTCTATCTCACTGTGATAAGACTATTGAACAGTTCCCTTATACAATGAGATGGACTATGACTTCATGATCTACCTTGTTGTGACCTTGCACCTTATTGCACTGCACTTTCTCTGTAGCTGTGACACTTTACTCTATACTGTTATTGTTTTTACCTGTACTACCTCAATGCACTCTGTACTAACTCAATGTAACTGCACTATGTAATGAATTGACCTGTACGGTCGGTATGCAAGACAAGTCTTTCACTGTACCTTGGTACAAGTGACAATAATAAACCAATACCAATATGATGATAAACTAATCTAATCTAAATTAATCTAATCTAATCTGATTCAACCCAAAGGACAAGGAGGCTACATTTGTTAGTTGAGGACCCACTTTTGGGAGCAGGAAAAGAAATAATATGTCACAGTGTCACATTGAAAGCTGTTCTCTGTGACTACTTACACTGTTTCATTTCACAACCAATAACATCTTGTGGGCTTCTATGTGCATAAACTGAATTTTTACTTTGCTGCATGTGCAATGCAAATCTAACAATTCATTTCCTCTAAAATGAATCACCTGTGCTAGCCCAAAGTACCAAAGCATAATCATTCCTATTTACCTATCGCTACAGCCAAATGTAAGCCCACAAGGTGGATTTATTTTTGAAAAGGCATATTTAATTTTCAATAGCAGCAAGTTTTAAAACTGTAATATTTTAGACAGAAATTATATGATATTTGAAATATAAGTGTAACAAATAAAAACTCGACAGATTTGTTGCTTATTGAGAATTAGCTCAAATTATATGTGTTTATTAGCAAGTTATTGTCTTCATTCTGTTTGGGATCAACTTAATGTGTCATGTACTGGTTATGTTATTTTGAACTAAAAATCTAGACACTGCGAATTCAACTCCATGATAAAAATTTGAAACTCGGAATTGTTTGAAAAAGAGCTTTTCGAACAAATCAAGTGATGACAGTAAACGTGACCAAGCTGGTTGAGCTTCTGGAGGAGAAATATGCGATAAAGGCCTGGTGTGGACTACTCAGGATCAGTTCCACATTGTTGTTGGTCACCCCCAGAAATGGCCGAGTAAGCCATTTCGTTGAATCACTTCTTTCTGTGGTGTATTAGGAAAGGACAATAATTGCTATCAGCCAACAATACACATCTACAGATTTCATAATTCCCTGAGAAATGTGCAGATACATTTCCCTAAGCCAATACTCCTCTGAACTGAAACTTATGACACAAGGGGATAAAGGAGCACAGTAAAGATAGAATTGCTTTCTGCCCTCGCTTCTCCCTGTAGAAAAGCAGTGGGTCTCTGCTCACTATTTTCCTGCAGCAGTTCAGCCAAGATCAGTAACAGGTCCAGGTTTAGACACCAGGTATAAACCTGATGATGCAAGAGTGCCTCCTGGAGGTCCTTTCCCTTGTCTTACAAATTTATTATGTTCAGGAGTTAGGAGCATTGACCTGACATGTAACATTCCTGCTTTTCCATCCATGCTCATTGTGTCAGAGATATTATGACTTTTAGATATCAGAGTTAGAATTTCTGTGTGAATATATTCTATTAAAAAGATATTTCTTACCAATCATTCTCTAAAGCACATCTATTTTCTATCCATGGACAATTAGCCTATTCCATAAACGGGGTATATTTCTTAACTGGCCATTATTTCAATCTGCAATTCCCACTAACAGACCATGGTCAAATAGTTCCCTTTTCCTAATGCTACCGCATTATATTTATTTAGGAGGGAGATTCATTTTATGATGTACTGGAGATCTCCAAATAAAACTAGCTGAAAGGCATCCCTTTGTCACCGTCGGATCGTGGAGTTTCATTCAGTTTTAGTTTCTATAAATTGCATTTGTTAAGATTACATCCTGGATTGTGACAATGGCGCATTGGCATTCAAACATCTGGCGTTTTCTCAAAGTGTGTCACTGGACTGGGCTGTCGCAAGTCTGTCCAAAGTTCATTCCGGTGGCTTGAGTTGGGTTTTTCTCCCCGCGACATGGGTGTGAAAGAGCCGGATTCTTTGAATCAGATTGATGAACAGATTGCATTTTGTCACAGTTAATGATGAAAACGTTATAAGGCGTGTTGGGTGGTGTTAGCTCCCGCATGCAAATGGGTTCTTCAACCATCAGGCTTCACACGCCTTACAATATGCAGTGCCAATGACATGAATACAGTACCAACTATCAACTACTGTTAACCCATTCAGCAGCTCAACATATTCCTGTGCTTGTAATTAACTATGTGCCGCGTTTGCTTCGGGTCTCGTTGCATCCTTACATCAATCCCTTATAACATCCGTCTCTTTGCAATCACAGCATTATGGCTTTATACCGAGACCAATGTTTTGCACGTGAATTAATTAGCCACCTGAACTACCCCAAGTACTGTGCGCTGTCCCATTTAACCATTGTCCTGTCAACACCATTTTGCCAACAGAAGCTCCGTTTAATTTGAAGCAACCAGCCAAATTAACAGTTTAAATTGTCCCCGTTTGCACTGCAGCAGGTAACAGGGGGACTAAACCGGGAAGTGAACTACAGCAGAAAAGCACAGCAAAGTTATGCTTCAGTCCACTTACACTGCACTTTTTACTCTCTTTAGTTTATACTTAACGGTGTCAACTGCGGTGTACCTGCAACATTATTGGGCCGTGCGGAACTCTGCAAGCAAACTTTGCTCTAATACCATTGGATCTCACCCTCAGGCCACAGAAGTTCTTGCATAAATTCTGTGCTTAGAATTGCGTTAGCATTTGGAGGTGACGTTATTCTGTAGGACCGCTTACACAGGGATATAAACACGGACCTCGGGAGGCTGAAGTGACGGTGGGAGCAGCGTTGGAAGCCCACGTGCCAAACAACGGGGCTTCCTTCAGACCACGTTTCTTGTTAGCAATAGCTTGGAGCCTACAAACCGCTTGCCTGGTCGTCACCCTCCCTTTCATTGGTTGGTATGAATAACAACTTACTAAAATGCAAAATACTAAACAATAATTCTCTTTCTTTTGGAACAACAGCCACATCTATAAGAGATATCCCCCAGTCCCTGCTTTAAGCAAGGGTGATCTCCGCTCCTTGATAATCTACAAGTCCATACTGCCGGGATGGAAATTTTGTACACAATCTCGTTCTGCGACAGACGTTCTGTGATAGTTGGCGTGTGTTACGAGATACTTTCCTCGTACTTCCCTTCCCTCACACCCACGTCCCATTGCCCCTCTCCCGCACCCTCCAAACTCTCCCACAGATTCAATCAAAGCGACCTATGAATCCCCCCCCCCCTTCCGATAACAACCTCCTGACAGAACGTACCTCTGAATCCCTTACTTAAAACCAACATCAGCCACTAGCCAGAAGGTCCCGAAGAAGTTCCTCGCACTCTCCCGGGAAAACTTGTCCGGTTCCCTCTGCCAAATCCAATTCCTTGCACGTTGACCCCCAATCCTGTCATTGCAGACTGAACTTCCAAACACTCAACTAAATAGGTTATTTAAGGCGAGGGTGCAATACAACAGCGACCATCAGCGTCCTGCCGACTTTCACCGAGCCCACGGGAAGCCCCGGTTCATTACTGACAGTGAGCTTACCTTAAAAAGTCTCAGGATGTTGGCGACCATGATAGAGACGGAACTTCCAGAGGCACCTATAACTCCCACGATCTTGTCGGGTTTGGCGATGATGGGGGGCTCACCACTGGCACATCTCACGTCGGTGGCGTCCTTCTCGATTAGGGCTTGGACGAAAGTCAGAGACTGCTCCAAGGCGTACGTGTCCCTGGAGCAGGTGTCCAGGATGCGGACGCCCAGGGTGATGTTGGTCAGGATTGTCGGGGTCGCGGTGAGTTGGTCCACGGCGTGCAGCATGGCTTCCATCCTGTGGATACCCTTCTCCTTCTTGATCTCGCCGCAAGCGGTGCCGGACGAGCCCCGGGCGTGGACGGGGAAGAGACCCCCGAGAATGAGGTCCCCTTCCAGCCGGATGGAGTGGGCATGTTCCTGGGCTTGGCTTTTCTGCATCACTGCCAGGAGCCAGCAACACTTGGCGGCGAGGAGCCAGCGTCGGCAAGAGGCTCGGATCTCCCGCAGATTCATGCTGCCGCTCCCTGCTCTGCTGGTTTCCTTGGAGCGGGCTGGGAGACTTGGACCAGGCGCATCAAGGCTCGGCTGTCCCGGCGATGGCACGGTTAGCAGGAGGGGAGGAGGTGGCTGCAGCCCGACTGGACGGGACACCGGCTGGAGACTCCCGTGGATTTTTTGATCACATCCGTGCCCGGCATCTCCCACATCGCTGCCGACCCTCTCCCTCCCGGGACGCCAGGAGAGGACGGAGAGCCTCTCCCTCTTGCCTCCTCTGCCTCAGCTGAGGACTGAGCGCTGCTCCCGGCTCTCCGGCGTCAGAATCCTTTGCAAAGACGAAGGAGAGGTGGCTCCGCACGGCGCCCTGTTGATGTGCAACCAGGAAACCAGATCAATAAATGAGCATGAAAAGCACCCGTCAGCTCAGCCGACGCGTTCGCCCCTCTCTTTCGCTGCTGACTCTGATTCAATGCCCCCCTGCACCTGGCTGAGGTGAAATCCCGCAGCTCAGGGAAAGTACCTGGGACGGATCCGACCCCCCGCCCCCTATCCCACGTTTGAGCCAGTAACCAGGCACTCAGATCTCCCAAATGCACATCATTCTCACACTTGCATAATGACCTATCTCCATCGCACCGGTCATTCCCCCCCCCCCCACCCCCCCCCCCCCCCCCCCCACCCCCCCCCCCCCCCACTCCTCAATTTGTTTCCCCGCTCTACCGCTTTCCCATTTAAAAGGCGCTTGCCAACCCAAGCACTTCGGGTGTCCGGGCGCTGGTGGATATCTGGAGACAGGCTGTCCCCCGGGCAAGGATCGGGCACTCTCCCGTCAGCCGCGTCACACCAGGAGGTTCACTGCACGAGTGCTGCACACTTCAGGGGCTCTCGGCTCCAAAGCTCCCCCTCAAAGGTGCCCGTTCCTTCCCTGCATTCAACGACTCCAAACTGAATTTAGAAGCTTAAGGCAAAAGGAAATTCCCCGTGGGCGCTGGGAACGGGAAATCTCAGGGAAAGGTTGAAGTAATCAGCGACCACAGAAGCGGGAAGCAAGGAAGACCAAGGTCCCGAGAAACCAAGGTTTCGCTGGGTTTCTCTCTCCAGAGGTACTGTGTGCCTGCGGTTTCAAATCTAATTAAATGGTGAAGCAGGATCGAAGGACCGAGTAGCCTACTCCTGCAACTAATATGTATGTTTTTATCTTCTGTTTTTACTTCAGATTCCCAGCGTCCGGAGAGTATGCTCTTTTTTGCCTTTGGCCTATATCCCACAGAAGACGTCTCTGACTCTTTTCCAGTTTAACCAGATCAATCCCCTTCATGAACTTCCCTATCACACTCTGAGCTGTTGCCGAATTGTGGTAGCTTGGGTTCTCTCCGATGGAAATGCCACCTCTGCAATTATCCCAAAAAGAAATCCCCCCTCAGCCTTCTTCAATCTAGTAAAGAACCCAACCTGCCACTGGAAAACCATAAGGAGTGGAAATCCTGGGGAAGTTTTCACCCTCCCTCACACACACCATCAATTAAAAAAGGGGCAGTTTTCCTAGGGATGGAACTTCCATGATTCCAAGCTCATACGTGTGTGGGAGAGGGAAGCACCTAAAGTTAGATGCTTGGGGAACTCTAGGGATAACAGTGAAAGGGAGGGAGATGAGCCATCAATAGAGAGGCTGTGGCTACATTTGGATAGGTTAGTGCAGGACCAAGCAAAGGCCCTCCCACAGACAACAGAAGAGGGGAATGGGAGACTAACCATGTCTAAGGCTACAAACAGGCCATGAAAGGAGTCAGACCTGGTGGTGCAGAGGAAAGGTGCCAGGTTTGTAAAGCTTAATTTAGTTCATCCAAACCCAGTGATGGAAGACTAAGCAACTGTGCTTCACATACACTGGAGTCTGCACCCACTGAGCTTGTGGCCATCTCAGTATTCTATTTTTTCCTGGAGTCAAGACCATTGCATTCCAACCAGAATGACAAAATCTGGAAGGCTAGGATTCTCCCCTTGTTGCTGAAAGCAAAATTCCCAAAAGGTAGAGCATAAAAGGATCTTAATTAAGAATCTTGCCGCATTGTGGCTGGTTTTATCTATTGAAACACTAGCATTGTCCCATCATTCACTTGAGATTCCTTTCCTTCGTGAAAATTTGCCATCCTAACTAAGTAGTTCTGGCTTTTGTATGGAGATAGGATGAACCCCACAACAAAAAAGCAGGACCCCTCTCCAACATTGTGAGATTCTCACATATATCAGAAAGAATTTAATATTGATTCAATCTGTTGTTTCCAAGCATTTGTTGCTCGGTTTGTTGGGTCGTTTCTGTAGCTTTGAGGATCAGAAGCAGTGACAAGTCCCAGGATGAGGCTTTGTAACCTCTCCCTTGATTTTAGCATGTTGCAATTCATGTTCTAGTGGGTAAAAGAAAAAAACCTTATTGTAGTTTGCCAGAAAAAATATGGTGACAAAGACTAATGTTTTTGAAATGCTACAGATTTTCAGATGGATTTTAATCCTTCTTGGCTTTGCATGGCAAAGTCACAAGCAGATGCAGCAGAGTGCAAACTCACAGAAATCCATTGAAAGGCATTCTCAATAACGTGGCTGTCACTTTACAGAGATATCATCTAAATAACAAAAAGATAAATCGCTGGTTTTATTCTATTAGCTTATGCTGACAGAAGGGTTTAAAGGGGATTAAAGTCCTTCCCTTTGAACCACAGCCAGGTGGTTGATATATTTTCCATACTAACTCGGAAATCCACAAAATGGTATAAAAATGAACTCAATTTTTACTTTTCCTTATTACCATTAGCAGAGTCACTTGACGTCTATTTGCTGGTTTCCCACAGCAGTGTGACTGAGGTTTGGACTCAGCAGGTTTGAGTGATTAATGGCACATTCATACTCCTCTCAATAAGTCAATAAAACTTTAAACCAAATCTAAACCTGGTAGTCAATTGGGAGTGAAGGTCTTAAGTGCCCTGAAATAAGAGGAAAGGGGGGGGGGGGGGGGTGACGGGGGGAAAGGCAGGGATAAAAATCTCTCTCTGCTTTGTGTTGTTGTCGAGCCTTTGACCTCAAATTTAGACTGCATTTACATCACAACTGCAGTGCTGGTGTGAGCCACAGTTGAAATGTAAATGCACATCCAATCATTAGTTCCACACCATCTCAGAATAAATAATTTAATATTTGTCTTTAAGCATTTGGTCCTTCAGAAACAAATTACAAGGGAGAATTGTCATCAAGTATTGTCAAGTATGTCTCAAGAGAGAATTGTCATTTTATGGAAATCATAGCAGAAGAAACTGCAGGCACAAAAAATGAATTCAAATTAACTTATTCCATTCAGAAACACAATAGCCGGGGTGATACAGCTAATGGTGAGGTTATCGTAACCAGATAGCAACTCCAGTGACTACAAATGCACAGTTAAACATGTAAATAGGAAGCTTCTGTTTGGGTTCTGCTTCTGCAGAAGCCTTGTTGAAACAGTAACACACTGAGAGACTTGACACTTTTTAACAGACAGGGCAGAAAGGTGCATCATTTACCTACTGAACACTCTATATTCAAGAAAGCATTAAAATTTGTTCATTCCTTTTTAAATACAATTTTTATGGTATGATATATTAATTAATGCCAAACGACCTCCCTGACACTAACAATGAACTTTTCCAAGCATGGCATCCCATTCTTTTGATTATTTAGAGATTTAAAAATCATTTTACTTACTCTTTCTACCTCTGTTATCTCTATATCTCTTAATCTAATTTTTGGTTCTTCCACTTTAGTTTGCTTACTTTACAGGATTTGGCATGGAAATGAATATTCAAACACACATTTTCTGATTTATATCATTTGTTTCAGGAAGGCTTCTTCAGTATGAGTAGTTAAGAGGATACACAGGTGCTTACCCTGTTCATAGAAGTCCCAGATCCCCCGTCCAGGATGTTGCACCTCAATGTGTTTCTAATCACTTCAGATTCTCATGCAATAACTCAGAGAATGTCTGTGGGCAAGTGTAATAATTGTGAAAGTGAAATTGAAAAAAGTGCAACTGTTATAAATGGCTGGCATCAATCAGTTGATGGTGGGCCAAAGGGCCTGTTTTGTGCTTTATGGTTCTGTGGTTCTAGTTGTTACTCCCCACAAAATCTGGGCCAATGCAGCTATTTCAAATCCCTCAATGAATTCTAATTTCTCTATCAACCTCTTTGCTTAAAATATGTTTCACCATTAAAGTGTTGACAGATTTACAACAGCAGCCTTGCAGGACACTTTCCATTCATCAATTGTTAGTTCAGTTGTACATCAGTGATATTCTTCAGTGTTGGCTTTTAAGATTAACCTTCAGAACCAACCCACTCACTTTTATTTTGTCTCAGTGGAAAAGTTAGAAGCCCAGAGGATCCTGGTATTTTTTCATTAGTATCAGAGGAATGTTCACAGCTGAAGGTCTTTCTTTAAGAACTAAATTATGTGATAAATCACCATTGTTCAAAATTAAGCCAAACTGTTGCAGCATGACCAAGTCTGCACTGATCAAAAATAATTTCCTTCACAATGATCTCCAGTCACAACTAATAGCCATCACTTTCTGAAGAGTGATCCTGTGTCAGTGTAAGTTATCTGTTGTTTTCGACTAACCAGAGTCTATGCTAACTTTTTCTTGGGATAGATACGTTTTCCTATTGCTAGAGGTGCAATTCATCCTGAATTTAACTGGATTTTGATAGAAAAATTGTATCTATTACACCCATCATCACTGAACATTAAATATAATATATTTCAAAATTAGTGTTAAAAACTGCAAGGTCAGTTGTTTATAGATTATGTCAAAGAGCCCATCACCTAAATGACAGCATCTGTCAGTATATTTGATGCAGTGACAACATCCTTTATTCCAATTTAGGATGTCAGCCTTAGGCTGTCAATCAGACCATGCTCTGATCTTTGGAGGGATGTCTGGTAAGTTACTTGTGAATGTTTAACATATTTATGCTTATGACATGTATATAAACAGAGCTTCATGCATTTGTTCACTGTTATTGTTGGCTAGGTTAAATAAAGAGAAAGATTAAAATCACACATTGTTAAAAATTGTATGTGAGAATATATCTATTGTATATTTATTATTGTAATTAATTCTTCTCACAGGCTCTCATGTTCCCCAAGAGTCCGCAGTCTCCCAATTCATTAAATCCATCACATTTCAAAATGATTCCAATCTCATATAATTATGGGAGTTGACTAGTGGTAAAGTGAAATTTGCTGCATCCATTTTTAATAAAAAGATTTAACTGGAGATGTATGATATTAATTATTGGAAACATAACTTTGGATCTGAGCCAAAATTAAGTGACAAAATTAATTTTGAAACACATAAATTAATAGTACACATTATCTTTAAAGATTACAATATAGAATATTTAATTTAAAACACAGTTCTACACTAATGGGACACACATCTCTATGCCTTATGTAATTGCAGTCATTTTGTTAGGTAAGTGTTTTTTTCTGTACTCTAGATCATCACCTTCACATTCTGAACCTGAATGTTATGCATAAATTTAACAAATGTGCAATTATTGTAGATTGCTCTTGATTGACAGACTGTCCTTCGGGGACATGCAATTCCATTAACCTGGTTACCTCCTGTACTCTTTCAAAATAGTGCTTTAGTTTTTGTTGGCTTGCTGCAAACACAACCTGTTATCTAGCAAACTATGGGTTAACATAGCTGCAATTTGCCTGCACCTTTGCAGTGAGATCAAAAAATGGTTATCATTCTGGATACAGTTTAACTTCTGTGAACAATAGTTTTCTAATGAGCTGGGGCTTTCTCAAGGTACAACTGACCTGTGATACTGCACTCCAATATTAACAGCAGAGAACAATTTCAGTAATTGGGGGCATTTAAAAGAAATGCACATCTCATTTATTTAACAGCTAACAGTTTAACCATTTTGCATATTTAAGACTATTTAAGAGGGTAATGCTTTATGCTTACACTGCCACCTAAAGCTTGAATATAAATCAAAGTAAGCAGATGAAAGTGCTATAACATACGTTCCTTTATAATCAGTTATTTGAAACATAGTTAATATATAGTAGAAGCCATTCTACTATGATAATTATTCCTATGGCAAAAGTTGCAGTCATTGTTTGGAGTCGAACTAACTATAGCATTAGTGAGCAGAAAAGGTGAGGAGGAAATTTGACTGAGGTAAGCAAGATCAGAAGCAGTTTTGATAGAGTAGAAAGGTTGATAACCAGAGCTCATAGATTTAAAGTGAAGGACAGAAGATTTTTTTTGACACAGAAAGATGTTACGATTCAGGATGTGCAATCAGATAAGAAAATGGAAACAGAATCCAATGGGAAAATTCAAGGAGCTGGAAAAGAAAACCTTAAAGTTGACAGGGTTACAGGACTAGAGCAGGGGATAAATCTCACTTTATTGCTAATGCCAAAGTGCTGGCATAGAGAGGATGTGTTAGATAGCCCCCTTCTGTGGTGCATAATGCTACAATATCTGAAATGGCAAGTTTTAGCTAATTTCTTACTGCCCATTGTGCAATGATACTACCTACTTTAAACATCTTGGGATGAGAGTTGCGCCATTACTCACTGATATTAAGTTCTGACTGGATAATTTGAGAAGGAAGGAAGAAAAATCCAACAGAAAGATTGTATAACCCCCAAAGAACCCACCATGTTCTCCTTCCAAATAGAGCTTCTTTGGCATAGTGCAATGACAGAGGAACACAAAATGTTGCTGAACTTCTTTTCATCCACTTCAACCCATAAAGTGAATCAGAATCAGGTTTATCGACTTATCAGGCTTATCACTGACTTACAGGTCATGAAATGTGTTGTTTTGTGACAGCAGTACAGAGCAAAGACATAAAATTGCCATAAATTACAAAATAAATAAATAAATAGTGCAAAAACAGAAGGAATAATACAGTAATGGTGTGTTCAGAAATCTGAAGCTGTTCCTAAATTGTTGTGTGTGAGTCTTCAGGCTCCTGGTCCTCCTCATGCATGCAAGCGGTAACCTCATGCATTCAAAGGTATGAACAGGGTAAACTTGCACACTTTCTTGAATCTCCTCTGGTCCCTTTTAGTTCATTCAGTTTGGGGTTATTTTTCTCGAAAGGGCTAAAGTCACACACCATCGAAGGTGAAGTGCTGCTCAGTTGTCAATGCTTTCCTTCAGAGTCAGCAAGTTTCCCAGGAACAATAGCATTTATCATCACTAGTTGCCTCTCTGTTGCTACAGCTCTGAAAACTGTGTGCATGCCCCAGATTCTGATCATCCGCACGTCCTTATTTTCATCGCCATACCACTGGCGATGGAGCTTTCAGTTGCTACACCTTTAGCTCTGGAATCCTCCTGTCTTAAAACTCTCCACATCTCTTTCCTCTTTTAAATTACTCACTAAACCTGACCCAGCTATTCTCATATCTTCTATGTGGCTCCGTGTCAAATTTGGTTTGATAGTGCTCTTTTGAAACACTGTAGGGTATTTTTACAAGACTAACTGCACTAGATAAGATGCAAGTTGGTGTTATTCTCAAAAAAAAGGCATCTTGACAGTCTTGCAGAATTCTGCACTAATCTCCACATTTGTCATTTTCATAGGAATAATAAGTGATTCATCAAACCATATGACTCACCTCCACTGTCTTCACATATCATCTTACACTATTTTATTTGATCCATTAGATGCAACTCATTGGATACAGCTTTATACAGTCCATGAAGACTACTATATACTAGATTTAATTTGCCAAAATTAGTTCAGTCACTTCAAAGTTCAAATGATGCTTGTCACATTTTGTCCGTCCCCTTTTAGAAGAGAAATACAAAGAGAAAATGCTGGAAATAGCCAGCGGGTCAGGCAAAATCCAGGCAGAATCCATGCAAAGTGAATGAAGGCAAACGTTTACAGTTGTTGACCATTTATCTCAGACTAAAAGTCATTGAGCTCAAACATTAACGGAGTTCTCTTCACATGTGCTGCCGGGGCCTGCTGAACATTCCATTCCAATGTTCCCTTGTCTTTATTTCACATTCCCAGCATCCATAATAACTCATTTTTGGATCATGTACTTAGGTTGGTTCAGGGGGTTATGCAATGGGGTCAAGCACTGATAGAGAATCACTGAATCATAGCATAGGCAGAGCACAGAGGGAGACTATTTACCCATTCAGGTTTGTGCCAGCTCTTTGGAGAGTAATCCCATCAGATACACTCCCTTACTCTTTTCCTTTGGCCTTGTAAACTATTTTCCAACAGATTCCTGCAAATTCCTCCTGAAATCCCTGACATTGTTTTTCCGCCACCTTAATAGACAGTGTGTTCCAGAATCCAACCACTTGTTGTGCCATTCCTCACAACTCTGGATGTCTTCTCTCTAACACTTTAAATCTGCATCTGCTGGCTCTTGAACCATCTACTGAAGAGAACAACTCTTTTCAGTTTACCCTTATAAACCCATAGTGATCCAGTACACCACCTTCAACTCACTTCTGTTACTGAAATAACAGGAACCCTGAGTTATATATTTTACCATGTCCCAAACTATACGTATAAACTGAAATCAGGTATTATCTGTGTAATTAGCCAACAATTATTCCGATAGCTTTTCTGTTAAAAATAACCCATAGTATGTTACAGAGGCATAAGGAAATTCAAAGCTGACATAAGGTAACGATGAGGAGGTACGACCAAAGTTCAGGAAATTGATTCTAAGGACAACGGTGGGAAAGAGAAACAGCCCGGGTTAGGTTAATTAGCTGGAGCAGTGGATCGTTTCAGTAGAGAAGGGCAAAAGCTGTGCTGGCAAAGAACGGCTGTCAGTTTTCACCCCTGGGCCTGAGGGTGCAATGTAGGGCTGCACACGGAAGGCCGTCAAGAATAAGATGGAGATCAAGAATAAGAAGGGTAGATAAGGCGGAGATCAGGGTATGGCTGAGCAAATCAAACGCTGCGACGGGAAAACGATGAGCAAAGAGCTAAAAACGCTAGACAGTAGGTTGAAGAGTCCTTAAGGGGGTAAAAGTCCTTCTCCCTCTGAAGAAAGCAGTTGCCGAGGTTCAAGAGGGTGGCAGAGAAGATACTAAGTAATGAGAGCTGGCCATTTCTGAGAAGGAGCCGCGGGATGGTGGAGCTGGCTCTGAGTAAGGGTGGCAGGTATCATTAAAGAAGAGCTTCAAGCAATATAGGAGAGCGGTGAATTTGGAGCAAAGGGGAACCGAGAAGGACGGTGAAATCACGGAGAATGGCCTCAACAGTGGGCTGCGTGTCACCAAATTCCCACCGCCTCTGTGCTTAAAGGTGTAGAACAAATGGAAATTGTTGTGTGGGAGTTAAACATGTGCTGTGTTTCTTTGTCAATGAACAGCAGCGAGTGCCGTTGGGATCTGGGTTAGAATCGGTTAACACACGCTGTAGGAAGAGTCGGGGTCGGCAGTTGCCTCGAACACTGAGAACACGACCCATAAATTGTAAAATGTACGGCTGCACCGCGGCGGAATCCTGGCATCCGTTCCTTACAGGCGGGCATTTCATTAAAAAAATACAAAGGTGTCTGGTTTTACAGGTCAGAACGGATGGCAAAAGTTTATCTTGACAGGTGATGTTTGGGTTATTTAGAAGTCATTGGAAACGTGTTTGATCTGCTTTGCATAGTCAAGGAGATTCACCTTCCCATGACAGGGGGACTGGCGTTCTCTAAATGGTTTGTCTTATGACTAAAATAAAACACAATCAACTTCAACAAGTTAATGGGGTTGCTTTTGACAAGAGGAAGGTTGCTGATTGCAAAAGCGGCTTCATTAAAGGGCGTGATGGCGGGAGATGAGGACTTCATGATTAGGCTAAGGCACTCCGGGCAAGCAGACGGGGAAGGTGCAGATCGGATCACGCGGATGTTCACCCAATACACAAAACAGAGATCATCCAGAGGAGTGACTCGCACTACCACATCGGAGAACAAAATGTGTTTATTTGGGAGGGTGGAGGGGTGTAAATGCAATGGGATTTCTTCCCGCAGAATGGACTGCCGTTTTTCATATACACACTTGTCAGTCCCACTACTCTCGTGAATTATATTCAATTGACTAACTGGACTGGTCTCAGAACCCGAGTACAACCAAAGCGTGGCGTTAATTTCTGCTGGGAATTTCGATCCTCTATTGACTGCCTCCAAAACTATCCAATCCCGCGGGAGGACTATAGAGGACCCCCAAAAGCAAAAGCATGATTTGAAAACATTTCCTGGGTTATACGTCAGTCACCCTGTTCAATCAAGTGGGTGTTAATGACACTGCGTATTTCAGCGCAACACTGGTAAAACGGCTCTCAATATTAAATGAAGAAATCCTATTCATGATTTAGAACTAATAGAGTTAGTTGAGCACTCTGGGAGCGGGTGGTTGGTGAGCAGGTCACAAAATCATATCCAAGCACAAAAAGCTGAGAGTCGGGCATGCTGCTTTCAGTGAGGCTTGTCCTAACATTTACCTGACGTTCAACAACCCTGACATGTTACTCCCTTTCTCCCAGGTAACCTGTGGCTCAGTTTTCGCTCTTTTCTCTCTGGGTCCAAAGGCACTGGATCCAAGCTCCACTCCACAACCATAGCATGGGTGGGCTCCTCCCCACCCACGCTGGGCCAGGTTGTCGGTAACAGAGGTTGCACAAAACTAATTTTAAGGCCCAGATTGTCTCTCGGCTGATGTAAGACGTGCGAGCGACCACTGATACATGGATTACCTGGATGTCCATCTTGTTGCTGCATTCGATGCCTTGCTGTGCGGAGTTGTTCACGGTCAGAATAGTGTCCCTATACTCTATAGGCTGCGAGACACCATATAAATGCAACGAAATAATAATAGGCATCACCAGACATACTCAGCAGACACTGAGAGAAACAGACCTTCCAGCAGCTCTTCCACGCCACAAGTTCAGTAACCTCCCTCGAGGATTCTCGGCGTTTCTCGGCTTCCTGTAAGATCATCAGCAGTCCGCAGGTCTTGCTTCCACGTGTATAGCATGCTTTTGTTTATTTCCGTGCTCTACTGCCCACAGCCACACGACTTGGGGAGCATGGGCATGGCAACTAGTGGAAAGCTGCTGGACACATTGGGTAGGGTGGGGAGTGTGATGGGGCCGGTGCTGAATGAAGACGGGCGGGAAGGAGGTTTTTGCAGAAGGAAACCTTGGCAATTAACCGAGTCCGATCCACATTGCCAGCAAGGGCATACCCACTCGACCAACCTAACCACAGCGGTCTTTGAATTAACCCCTTCACGCGCCCTTGGCACGCGTCGTTTCTCTGTAGGGGTTTACATGGTGCAGGGATATTTCACATTCCTACCCTCACCCTGACGATGTGTCTTTTCCAGACTTAATTACCTTATCATTGTCGCTCTGTTGCCCTTCATCATTGGGGGCACTTGGTGGCGCTTGTGTCGGCTCGTTAATGGAAACGAGAAGGGAAATCTACCCCCAAGTTCTGCGCTTCGGCCCGCGTTAGTATAGAAACGTGCATTAATTCAAGATAAGCGTAGGTAGTCGGTAGGTTCTGAATGCAGGCAAGATCGGAAGCCTCAGGGAGGACAGGGTCTGTGGCAAAGGTTTTGAATAATAGTGACAACTTTCATATAAAGGAAGTACGTTTCCAAGGGACAGAAGTGAAGAAGAATAACAAAGGCCATGCCGAATATTTCTAAGCAAGACACAACTGCATATACTTCGTTAAGGTGGAAAATAAAGGTATCGATTTCGTAAAGTGATCTCTTGTAAGGTCACATTAGAGTGAAAGTTCGCGTTATTGATGTCCATCGGAGATAATTATCTGTCAAGTTCCCCGTGAAGTATTTGAGTGGAAGGATAAAAATGCTGTCTGCCACATTTTTTTTTGATAGACTGATCGGATGATTAAGATACGCATGACAGTAATGGTATAACTGAGAACGGTATGTGGATAGCTGCTCAGCCGGTACAATCGCAACGATGGCATGCGTTTTGCGCTCTGCAATGATGAGGCGAGGGCAAAGCAATGAGCGCGGAAACCAATAACCATATGGTCGGACTTGTTTTGAATATAGAATATCTACTCCTTACAGCATCCGAGGTCCAAAAATACAACAGCCACTATAAACAGGAGGCTGCGTCCTGATCCAGTCATCCTGCGTGTCTATTCCCTATTAAGTGCCAAATAGAAACTTAGTAAGTGCCAATGACCCCCCCCCCCCCCGGTCCAGATAATCCCCCCATAATCGATTTACCTGCTCCCGCAGCTTGCTACGCCATTGTCGTGGCCAGAGGAGGAGCTGGCCGTGGTGCTGAAGCGCCGTTTCTCATGTACGAAGCTCTCCAGTCAGTATGTACCAGGAAACATCACCTGTCCCGAACTCTCTGCTCCGCAAAATGTTCCGAGGTGTGCTCGCAATACCATCCAAGGCTCAGTCAGGCAAGGAGCTGGACCTTCGGAGAGCGGAGCTCCCTATATGGCCTCGGTCCGTTAACCCGACCAACCGAGCAGAGATAAGGGGGAGGGTCATGGGAGAGTTATAAGACGAGTCTGCTGAAAGCAGCTCAGTGCATAGCGATTCCTCGTGCCTGTGTACATTGGATACGGGCAATAACATTGGAATGCAAGTGATCTGAGGCAAATGGTAGCAAGGATAAAATATTTGACTCACCAGGATTAGAGATTCGCTTCAGTTAACCAAACGAATGCTAATGAATTCCACAGCGAGGTGATCCTATCAGGTATGCTGATGCATTAAACGTGACAAAACGCCATCACTATATAAACAGGTGCTCAGAACCGAACAGTGACTCATTGGAATAAGGTAGAGGAGCAAAAGAGGGCCATCGCACTAAATTAACTTAAGTAGGATTATAATTAGTGCAAGAGATGTATTGCCATCGAGAACCATTAAAACCTTATTAGACTTGTGTATGCAGTCAATGGTATGGAATTGAGGTTCATTGTGAAAAGGCTATATTCATCAAAGCCAGGATGGCTATAATTAATGAACATTACTGGAACTTCATATTGAAAGTGTTATTTCTGCCTCATAAAATGCCACCAGTCCTCTCACAGTGCACAGTTTCGCTAGGCATCACATTCATATTCATGCCATACAAAGTTCAAATTGAACGCGTATTGTGTCAATAGGGACCTCACGAGTTCTGTTCTTTTTACAATCAGTCTGATGCAGGGTTTCGACTCGAAACATCGACAATTCCTTCCACCCACCCCACCGTTGCTGCTCGACCCGCTGAGTTCCTCCAGCAGATTGTTTGTTGCTCCAGATTTCAGCATCTGCGGTCTCTTCTGTCTTCTTTTATAATGATGTTTAATAAAAACCGGAAGGTGCGTCCCTTTCATTAAACTATTACGATTCCCCATTAGAAGGGAGAGTGTAGATTATATAATTTTCTGAATATCTGAAGTTTTAACATATTCCGCGTACAGTTATTAAATACATGTCAGTGTTTCAAGTAGTTTAAAACATCGGCTGCTTCCATGTGAAATTTCTTGTGGTGACCGGTAACCCTTGGCAGTGTAACGATGTTTTGTTCACATTATTTCTTAAAGGACCAACATCTCAAGATTGAAGGTGGTAAACTTAATATACAAGTGGTAACTTTCTCTCAGTAGAAGTAGCCCGGCCCTTCAGTGCCCAGTCTATGGGCCTCCAGTCCCACTCCAGAGACCTGAGTCCAATATCCAGGCTGACGCTTTCAGTGCATTGCTCAGGGAGTGATGAGATTGTGGGAGGTGGGTGGGTGGGATGCGAATCTGCTGCTGTTGATGCTGGCTGTCCTCTTAGGGTGGAAACAAAAGTTTCCATTAACACCTTTGAAATAAGAGGGGCAAGGCCAACGTTTACTTCACCCATCCGACATCACCAAAGCATATTACTGCTCATCATTTCTTCACTAGGCAGTGTGCATTTGCTGTTGTGTAAGCTACATTGCAAAAGTGACTACACTTCAAAAGTATTTAACTGGCTGCATAGATTTTAGGAATATTCTGTAGTTACAAAAGGTATTATATAAATGTAATTTCTTTTCTGAATCAGAAAAAATAACATATTTGGAGTGGGTACTTGTTCCTATTGTTCACATGATGCCTTCTATAGATAAAGTAATATGTAGGTGTATGGTGATAGGATATTTCCTCCAGGTTCTGCTGGATGGATAGATAACTACAAAAGCAAAAATTGTCTCTTGAACAGAACCTGATTGAGATAAAGAATATTTGCATGTAATTTTCACCATCTGTAAAAAAAACTACCTTTGTAATTAGAATCTGGTTACAATGAACAAATTAATCAACAGGCAGGGAGAGAATGAGTCTATCAAGCCTGTCAAACCCCATGATGTCCAAAATATCATCTCCTATCAAATGCAATACACAAAATTCTTCTTTTGAGAGCTCAGCTGTGAATTTCTGATGGCCCCTTCCCTTCAGCGATTTCAATCCCTCCAGCAATTCAATCCAACCCTCTCACAAGGCTAAAAATCTGCAGTTCCTGCAGATACCTGATTAGTTGCTTCTTTTAAAAATACATGAACTAGTTTTCAGCCAAACATAAGCAAACCCGACCCCATTAAACTGTTGAAGATAATGCTAAGGAGGTTCACAGGTAAATGTTACCCCATTTTGGGGTCCTCTTCCAATCAATCTAAAATGGATTAGCCATCTAGTAATGATCCCGTTCTTTATCGAGTGTCCCATATCTAAAACAGGACTGTTGCAAAATTTCATTATATACATACATGCATCTAATTATTTGATCCTGTAGGGTCAAGGGTAACTTCCATTCCAATGCTGTTCAGAGTTGGCTGTTGAGGCCAATGTGACATGCGAGGACTCTGTCACATATGGGGCAGAATGTGCTTGATTGGCAGGTGCACAAGCAGTTTGGAAAATGGTGTGCACCTTCTGCCATTTATGCTAGTTACCAACGAATAGACCAGGTTGTCAATGCTAACCCTAAATGTTCATTCTCCATTTTGTCATGGACCAGCAGTTACCAGAGTCGGCAGGAATGTTGCACTTTTTCTAGGAGGCTTTGGGAACATCCTTGAATCTTTTCCTCTATCCACTTGGTAATCTCATATCATAATGGAGTTCAGAAAAAGATTGTCTGCCTTGGGGAATATGATGCCAAGCTTGTGAATGCACATCGGAGTGGACTGAATACAGTTAGTACCTCAACAGAGGAGGTTGGTCTGGGAAAGGATGCTAATGTTGGTTTGCTTATCCTACCAGTAGTTTTGAATGATTCTGTAGAAGCAGTGTTAGTGCCAACTTTGAAGTGCCTTGAGGCCTGTCTCTTACTAATCCATGTCTCAAAAGCATACAAGTGGTTTGGGGTCACTGCTGATAAACCATAAATTTCATGTCAGATTTGAGGTCTTGATCTTCAAACATTCTTTTCCTCAAATTGCTAAAGGTTCTGCTGGTGCAATAGTGAATTCCTTCAGCAACCTTTGTTGAAAAGTGATTCCTGAGATAATGGGAAATGGTTCATGTGTTGCAGGGTCTCATTGAAAATCTCTATTGCAAAAAGGGTAGTGTTATGCATTGGGGACAGGTTAGTGGAAGACTTCTGTTTTATGAATGTTAAGTGCAAGACCCAAGCTTTCATATGTTTCAGTGAATGATGAGACGAGTTTGGAACTCAATCTCTGAACATGCACATACACAAGAGTCACCTGTAGACAACAGCTGGGTGACTGATGTTGGGGTGACCTCGGTTCTAGGGTAGAGGAGACAGGGGTTAAACAATTTCCCATTTGTGCTGGAGATTAGCTCCAGGCCGGTGGGAAGCTGGGTGGAGGCAAGTTGCAGTGTTGCAGCATGAAAATTTGAGAAAAGTTTTGGCAAAACGGCACAGCCTTGCTTGGCACCTGCCTACAGTGAGAATGGCTAGACTCACAGCTTCAATGTAGCAAATTTGGAGAGAACAGGACATACCAGGAATGCTAAAGTCCCTGTAATAATGACCAGGACACAAATACAATTGCTGTGTCTGCAGGTGTGTGTCTCTGGTGTCTGCTACAGGGAAAGTCCTGTTGCTTTTAAATACCTTCTGAGTATTTTCCCCTCATTCTAATAACGTGGCACCATTGGCAAGACCAACATCCATCATCCATTTCTACTAAAGGTGACATTGGCTGTCCTTTTCAAACAGCTGTGGAGAGCAGTGTGCTTTTCCTGATTGGTTTGCTGGGACTTTTCAGAGTGCAGTTAAAGGTTAACCACGGTGAATCATGACTGGATCCCCTTTGGTCAAACCCAGTAAGCACCAATGATGTAATTCCCTAAAAGATATTCACAGAGTACCCTGGCATTTAGATCAGTTTCATAGTCAGTTTATAAAAGGATTTCAATTCTCAGCCTGTGATGGCTGGATTGGAACCGACAGAGCACCATTCTCAAAGCCATCAATGATTTGAGCAGAAGGTTGGGGAGTAGCTGCTTCAGGAAGGCTAACAGTGTCACCAAGGATGCCTGACACCCTGGCCAATCCCTTTTCTCCCTTCTACCTTTTGGGAGAATACAGGAGCCTGAATGCCCAGGCAACCAGACTCATGAACAGCTTCTTCCCCACTGCTACCAGACTTCTGAGCCAATCACCTCTTTCACACCCCCTTCCCAGTGGTGCTGTCAGATTCCTGCACTCTTACCTCTCTCTGTCATTCCAATATTGTCACTTCAGCATTTTGTTTTTCACTACTTTAGTTTGCACTACAATTTTTGCACCATTGTTTTGCATTATATTTATTATACTGTTTACTCTGTGAACTTCATGCCAGCAAAGAATTTCATTACACCCTGGTGTATATGGCAATGAACTACTGAGTGAGCACCATCTCTTTATAATGGGACCACAGGAACTGCAATCTTCTTAATCAGAATGATAAATAAAGGCAAAAGGATAACATATAATCAGAGCTAAGCACCAAAAAAAAACAGGGAAAATGGCGACAATACCCAGCACAGCATGTGTAAACGTCAGGTTACTAGGTATTAGCCAATATTATAAATTATATACGGGTTAACTGGTGTTCTAATTATCACCAGGTTTGTTCTCGACCTGGTCGTTTGTCGAATATAGCCATTTTACAGATATTTAAAATAGCATTTCAACCAATCTACAAGATTGGAGGTACATTTCAAACACTTAGACAACAGCACGAGGAATAGCATTGGTCGAAGCAGCCCTGCATTTTGCACTCAGCGGCGAAATGACGAGGTTGAATTCTGACCTTGAAGTGGGCTGTCCAGAAAGTTGCCGCAATCTCTCACGGCTGGATTTCATCTATCCCGATGTTCGTCGCCAGCGGGCACCACTTCTCCACAATCCTTGCCATGTAGCCACAGTGATACTGAAAGCAGAGTGGGCAAGCGATTGTATAGCAGAATTCTCGCAGACAGCGGAACGAAGTATAATTTTAACATTACATTTTTACAGACATTGAAACATACACACGGGATAAATACATAAACTGAAATATCATTAATCTTCTTGGAAATATAATTTGAGAGCATGGAATTTTTAAATACTTATGAGGGAATAACAGCCCACACATATAAAGTTTTTTTAAAATGAGGTTGTAAAACTGATTATTGTCTGACTGTGTGATACCTACAGCTCACGGAACATCCCGATATTTTCATCATTTTGCTTACAGTGCATAGATTGTTCATGTTAAAGTCAGTTCTCCGTTTTTTGAAGATTAGTCCAGACAAGGTTGGAAAAGCACCAGTGCCCGTGGAAAAGCAGGAAATCAGAGGAAGTCTGCACGGAGGAGAAACCCCGGTGCTTTATCGTGGAAAGCGCCGGTACGCCCGCCTTCTCTCTCTTTGTTATTTCTGACCCATAGAATGTACAGCACAGAGTTTTTCAGTCATGCTCCGGATACTTAACTCTCTACAGGATCAGCCTCGTACCCCTCTTCATTTAACCCCTCCAACATAGCTTTCAATTCATTTCTCCCCCAGGTATTAAAGCCCCCCCCCCCCCCCCCCCCCAATGCATTATCTATGGCCTTCGCCTTCAGGAAAGAGTCAAGTCGAGTTTATTGTCATGTGCGCAAGTACGGTGAGGTACAGGTACAATGATAATCTTGCTTGCTGCAAGATCTCGGCTTGAGTTCCAACTACCAGATACAAATACTTTCGGGAAACGATAGTCCCTTGAGGAGTTATGTCTGTGGACCGTAGGGGAAAAATATAGACAGCATCGCGCACCATTATGAAGCCAGTAAGGCATCTTTACAATGCATAGGCCACAAATTCAGGTGCACGCCAGTTCTAGCACTTCCCACATTCACTGACATTCTCATGTTTTGCTGATGTTAATCATTCAACGAAGAACCTGCTCTGAATTTAGCAATTGCATCGGCCAACACTGCACCCAATGACCATCTACCAATCTCCAACTACCAATGTCTCGTAATCCCGGCTGTGGGGAGAATACATTGGTCCCGGGGTTTTACAGGAAGTTGAAGATCCCTTCGGTGCTTAATGAATTGTTCAGCTTTTCATACAATCTAAGAATGCAGTTTAAATGTTCCCTGAATGAGAGACAAAATCGATTACTGGAAGTTTGCCAAACCTTAGTAAAAGCGGCAGCTGCAATTTATACAGCTTTTGCAACATTCAGTTAGTTATACTGTCCGAAGAGACTCCAATGGACTGTTGTTAATCAACACATATCACAGTGGTAAAACACAAAATTCCTCGCCCCGGTGACCGTTTTGTGGTTACCAACTTTAAAGCTGAGAGCGGTGCAATGCGCCATCTAGCGTTTACTATTGCCTTGGAGGTTGCATGAACCTAGTTTTAATTTACCCCGCAGTAAGCATCATATCTTTTTGTAATTTATTTCTAGGCTGTGGGAATCTGCTGGTTAGGCCAGCATTTAATGTTCCTCCCCTCATTACCGTTGAGAAGGTAGTGGGGTCCTACCTCTTGCACTGTTGCAGTTTCTCTGGTACTCCCACTGCGCTGCTGAGTAAGGCACGCTGGGTTTTGAGGTTACCATGAAGGAAGAAACCAGATAACGTGAGATTTGGAGATGAATTGAAGATGGTGGTGTTGCTATACAGCTGCACCAATGAAAACTGTGCTGTGGAAATTGTAGGGCAGTAATTGGGAAATAACTTTAAGCTAAATGACCAAAGCTTCAAGAGTACCCAGGAGTAACTTTTTTTTACATGTGAGACAAGGAAATGACAACATGTAACCAAGTATATGTACCTTTACTTTCACTCCATGGACTGGGACTGATTCCAACCTAAATCCCAAGGGCTGAAAGAAGTACCTGTCTAATGTGATCCAGAGTAATCACCAAGAGTTTTAATACTGTAGATACATTTCATTGTAAGCGGAAAAGATATACTCCAATATAAGTTTGATCCAGATTCCTCAATAATGAATGTTGGCAAAATGCACAAGATTAATAAAATGTACTTTGTGTTGAATCTGGTACTCTCACGATAACAAACAGAAAGAAAGAACAAGAAATCCGAGTTATTTTAATAGTCGTCCTTAGGGAAAGGACTCGAGATTGGCAAAAGACGGGGTGGACCTCACAATCCCTCAATGACAGGGAAGACAGACGAGGTGTACAACTTTAACAGCATATCTGATTAGCCAGGAGAAAATGTGAATATGCACCATCATAATACCTTATGTAAACATGTACATGGCACCTAGCTGCATAAGATAGCATGTGCCAAAATTGTAAACTGTTCAGTTTGTGTTCACCTGAATTACTATTGCATAACCAGACTCATTAAAGCATGCATTGTCTTCTAATACGGTATGCACCAATGATGACATTTAATTCAAGCCAAAGACTAGCTCATAAACCACAGTCAGACTTAAATCCATGCTTAAATACCTGCAAATCTCCACATCTGACCACTGAACTGTCAGCATAGTCAGTTGTGTCAGAATTCCCTCTCCCTGACTCTGTTTGATAAAGTCCTTCAGGATATGGAAAGCTTCTGGTAAACACTGCTTTACAAAGTCACCTCTCTGATGATTAACTGCCACCATCTCAGCTCAGACCTCTGAGTGGGCAAATATTCATGGACATACGCCTCCAGACTTATACACACTTCAGTTATTCGATGAGAATTTGCTCAGGAAGAAGCATCTATAAATATGTGGACACCAGCTCCAAATGTTGACCAAAGAAAAAGGGAAAATTCACTTTCTTTTTCCCAAATCTCCTAAGACAATAAAACCAAGCTTGCGTTGGAATCCTGAGATTCCCAATGTCACAGAAGCCAGCTCAATCCACTAGACATGAAATAGCCCAGATGACTGGATATAGCAAATGCTATGTTGACCAGACACTTGCCAAGCTGTAGTACTGAAGATGTGCTCCAGAACTCACTGCACCTTCAGCCAAGCTGTTCCAGTACAGTTCCAATACTGCCATCTACCCGAGAGTGTGGAAAATTGCCTGGCGATGTCCTGATTAAATAAAAGGACAAATCCAATCTGACCGGTTACTGCCCAATCAGTCTACTCTCATCAAAGTGATGGAAGATCACTACTTATTACTTTCAAGTGGCCTGCTAATAACCTGCTTACCAATGCCCAGTGTGAATTTCACCTGGCCTACTCAGTTTCAGAGCTCGTCACAGCCTTGATCCAAACATGAACCAAAGAGCTGAGAAGTGACAGAGACTGCACGTAACATTAATGCATTGAAAGAAGCTCAGAGACAATTTACTAGATTGATACCTGTTGGCCAATGAGGAAAGATTGGAAACGCTAGGCTTGTATCTGCTGGAGTTTAGATGTGTGACTGGTGACTTGATTGAAACAAACAACATTTGAAGGGGGGTTTGACAGGCTGGATGGGGGAGAATGTTTCCTCTTCTGGGGTCATGGTTTGAAAATTAAGGATCACACATTTAAGGCAGCAATAAGGAGAACTTTTTTCCCCTGAGAGGATCACGAATCTTTGAAATCTCTTCAAGCAGCAATGGAAGCAACGTCTTTGTATAGCTTTAATTCAGAGGTATGCACATTCTAGATAAGATAAAATATAAGATATCTATTTAGTCACATGTACATCGAAACACACAGTAAAATGCATCATTTTGCTTTACTGAGAATGTTCTGGGAGCAGGCCACAAGTGTTACCACTCTTCCAGTGCCAACATAGCATGCCCACAACTTCCTAACATGCAGGTCTTTGGAATGTGGGAGGAAACCAGAGCACCTAGAGGAAACCCACGCAGACACAGGGGGAGAACGTACAAACTCCCTACAGACACCGGCCGGAATTGAACACAGGTCGCTGGCGCTATAATAGCTTTATGCTAACCGCTACACTGCCGTGCCTGCCCTGATAAGCCAGACATTGGAAGGTTATCAGATGGGGAAAGTAGAGTTGGAGTTACAGTCAGATCAGCAAAGACCTTATTAAATGGCAGAGCAGAACTTGAGGGGCAGAGTGGCCTACTCCTGCTCCAAATTTGTAAATCCTGACCCTACCTGCCATGGCCATATAGCAATAAAAGCAAATAACTAAGAGAAACCTTGCAAGCACCTTTAATGGAGGTGCTTTGCAGCACAGGATTGCAGATGGTTAAAAAAGGGAAGGGAAGATGAGGAGGGGGAGTTGGGATGGTGTCACTGAATCTAATTCCAGAAGATATTTCTGAGCAGGCTGAAGTGGAGGAACCAGATATACAGAGATGGAGCTCTTTCCTTTCAATGCAATACACAGCAATCCAGTGGAATTTACTTCAATGGGGTTGTCTTTCTAAGTGACAATTAATCTCCCTTACATGCCTCTTGAAAATGTTCTTTTTTGGGGGCAGGGAGTCTTATGTTGCTATTTTTAGCGAATTATAATACAACTGGCAGTGGGTGTTATCCAGCATGTTAAACGTAAGGATTTGGAATGTATTGTCAGCAATTTAAACCCTTGTGGTTAGCACTAGTTCTGTCTTTGCAAAGAGACAACTAACATTACAATGCTGTGCCTTTTCAGAGTGAGCAGTTTGACATGCCCAGTGTTGCTTGCGGCTATTCGCATTGCTGCTTTCAATTGCAGCTGAACTTGTAAAACAAAATTTATCAGCTTCATGATTGAGATTCCTTTTAGTAGTCAGGCTGTTTACTAGTGTCATCGCCCTGCTGAAATCACTCCATTGGATTCCTTGACAGGCGGAACAGTATAACTAGTCATTTGTTGGCCTTGGCCTTGCACTACTGCTGGCAAGTAGCTAATTTTGCAATGTCACTTTTCATATTTCATAGAATAAGACCATTTGGCCCATCAAATCTATGCCGCCTCACAGAACAATCCCATTTCCCCAGAAATTTTCTCTGTAATCCATTCCCATCTCATCCCCCCACATTTTACCACCCACCCATGCTAGGAGCAATGTACCATGGCCAATTAATCCTCCAACCTGCACGTCTTTGGGATTTGGGAGGAAACCAGCGCACCTGGAGGAAACCCATGCAGTCACAGAGACAACATGCAAAGTCCACACACACAGCTCCAGAGGTCAGGATTGAACCAGGGTCATTGGAGCCGTGAGGCAGCAGCCCTACCAGCTGCGCCACGATGCCAATACTTCTGGAAGTCTTACTCCTGAAATCCCATCAATGCCTATTTCTTTTATATCATTGAGTCCTGATTTTTATGTATTTCCTGAAGTCCTGATATTTATTATTGAGTCCTGATGAAGGGTCTCGACCCAAAACGTTGACTGCTTATTTCTCTCCAATAGACGCTGCCTGACCTGCTGAGTTCCCCCAGCACTTTGTGCGTGTGTGTCTTTTATATCATTGATGGCTTTCTGGCACTAGTACAAATATTTAATAATATTGATTTCCATTCTACAGCCATCTAAAGTGCAGAAATGAGTAACTAGGAACTCCTATGAACAGTGTTGAAATATTTTACATCCTGCACACCAGATCCAGCAGAGTTTATTGTTCACAGCCTAATTCACCCACTACACTGACTTCATTTCTCAACCTCACCATGCACTGATATCAAATTCAAGTTGCAATGAGATCATTTCAACCATAACTGAATCAATTAAGATTCCCTTCCAGTATTGGAATCTAATGCTACTTTCTTCTTCAGGTGGATGGATGGAGCAGGAGATTTCTCCTCATTGCCCAGTCAATAATTACCCCTCAGCTAACATCACAAAAGCAGATGATCCCAGTTCTGTTTGAGGTATCTTGCTGCCCAGAAGTTGGTTGTTGCTGCATTACAATAATAACTATGCTTCAAAGATTGGCTGTAAAGCATTTTGAGGCACCCTGATATCATGAAGAGGTAATGTATAATTTATTGTTAAAGATTAGTTGAAAGGGGAGAGAGGCTGTGCATGTGACCCAGCACTTGTGCAATACTACTTTTGTTCTTGACTTCAGGACAATTTGCATTTGGCAGTGTAACTTGGGCCTAATAGTTTGCCTCCCATTATAAACCTTGAGTTGAGACCAATAAGCAGAACACATATCTATTTCCATCGAGGACATCTACAGGAGGCGATGTCCCAGGAAGGTGACATCAATCATTAAGACCCTCCACCTTCTGGGCCATGCCCTCTTCTCAGTGCTGCCATCAGGCAGGAGGTACAGGAGCCTGAAGACCCACACCTCAAGGTTCAACAACAGCTTCTTCCCCACTGTCATCAGGTTCTTGAACCAACCTGCAAAACTGTAACACTACCTCAGACTATACTTTTTTTCTCTCTCAGCTTGCACTGATGTCATTATGTATATTTTGTCTATTTTGTCGTGTAAGTTATGTATAATTTATGTTAATTTAAGTTTACGTTAACTTATATTTGTCATGTACTGTGCTGCTGCTGCAAAAAGCTAATTTTCATGGCATTTATTTTCTGGTCATGTATGTCCATGCCAATAAACTTGAACTTAATATCTTGAGTATGTCTGGAATAAAGCATAATGGATTGGATTATAAATAGGGCTTTCAACGGATAATAAAAAACAACAAAAAATCAAACAAAGGCCTATGTGGCAAATTGTTTTTTACTAATAACTATCCAATACTGGCAATAAATATCAGCCATGTAGAACATTCATTTTTCTTTAAGAATGCCAATGTAGCTTTCAAATTGCTCTTACAGACAAGTGACCAGCTCCAGTTGACTGGAGAATGAACTCGTGAGTGGTATGACAATGGTAAAAATGCAAGGGCGGATATTGAACAAAAAGTAATCAACCCAAAATAATTGGCCCAACGACAGAATTATCTGTGCCACTAGCCAACTGATTCCTGTCTAGCTACAGCTCTGGCATTTGCTTGATGAGGTATAGAACTGTCCTGGTATGCCCAGTTCACCATAAGCAGGAGAGATCGTATTCAGTTAACTGCTGCCCAATCAGTCCACTGTCAACCATCCGCAGTGCTGGACAGTGCTATCAAACGGCACTTACTCACCAAGGGACTACTCACTGAAGCACATTTTGGGTTCTGCTGGGATCACTTGTCCTCGGAATTTGTTACAATCATGGTGCAAACACAGACCAAAGAGCAAAAATCCAAGGTGAGTTAAGAGAGACTGCCCCTGATACCATTTGACTGGATGTGCTAGAGAGGAGCCCAGGTCAAAGGAACTGAAGTCCGTGGAAATCAGGGAGAAAGTTCAACAGAAAGGAAGATGATTGTGGCTGTTGAAAGGCCATCCATCTCAATCCTGTGACATCACTACGGGCATTACTCAGAGCAGCGTCCTCAATGGGGACGTTCACTTATAATTGCACAGTGTTCAATTCCATTCACAGCTCCTCAGTTAATAAATGAGTCCATGCCCACATGTAGCAAGGCTTATGGAACATTTGGGATGGTCTAATACTGTGAATGATGCCTGACACCCAAGCACTATGCAATTACCATCTCCAATAAAAAGTTTCTTTGCCTCCCCTTGGCATTCAACAGGTCTGTCAACATCAGATTCACCATTACAAACATCGAGGCAGCATTATTGACAAACTTAATTGGATGTACCGCAAGTTCAGAAACAGGCCAGAGGCTGCGTGTCCTGTGGTGAGTGATTTACCTTCCAACTGCCCAAATTACATCCAGCAGAACCGAAACATTATCACCTCCACAGATGCTGCCAGATTTGCTGAGTATTTCCAGCACGTTCTGCATCAAAAGTATTCATCCTTGTTTTCAAAGTTACCATGGTCTCACCCCTCTCCCTACAAACTCTTTCAGCCCTACAATTCCTCAAAATACCTTTACTCCTCTTGTTCTTGTTTCTTAAGCAGTCCTGGTTTTTACGATTCCACCATTGTTGAATGTGCCATCAATTGCCGAGCCTTAAGCTCTGCAATCCCTCCAATAAACACCCTTCATCTCCTCCTCCTTTAAAATGCTTCCTAAACCTAAGTCCCTAAGCTTAGGAAGTATCCAAACTTATGCTGGTTTTTGTAGTTGCCAAATACAACAGAAAGCCTTTTTCCATACATAGATATATCTCTCTTGAAGTGTTGTGAAAATTTCACTGTTCTAAATCTAAAATATGACTAATTTTTAACTTTCATGAACTCAAATCATTTGTTAAAACAGTGCAAGTTTTTCTCTCCATTATGCTTCTGTCCATTTTCTCTCCATTAGAGTAGAACTTCCTGGAGTTGAGCTCCAAAGGTGCCTGTCCATACTACAAGCAGGTGCAAATTATTCTGTCAAAACACACAAAAAGTGCTGGAGGAACTCAGCAGGTCAGGCAGCATCTATGGAGGGAAATGGACAGTCAACGTTTCGGGTCAAGACCCTTCATCAGTACTGTCCCTCCATATTATTTCCCTCCATAGATGCTGCCTGACCTGCTGAGTTCCTCCAGCACTTTTTATGTGTGTTGCTCCAGACTCCAGCATCTGCAGAACCTCTTGTGTGCATATTATTCTGTGACACCCTTGAAATAAATTATTGCTGGACTCTTCAGGAGTTAAGACACTAGATTTAGCTCAATCCTGGCCTGGTGTAGTATCAACTCAAACAGCAGCAGTGGTGGTGACTGCATAAAAGGTGCTCAAATGATAATGATGTGCTGAAAGAATTAATCATGCATTAACTGTGGCATTAATTACATTGATAAACAAAATTAGCATATTTTAATAATTCAACGGAAAAAAACCTTTGCTTTATAATCTCCAAAGATATAATTTAAAGTTCTTCTCCTCATGTTCATGGTGATTTTCACTAATTGGGCAATTCAGACAAATGTTATGAACCTGCATTGATACTGGGAGGTTCTGCACTCCAGGAAGCAGTGTTTGAAATTCTGAGCTGGGTGGCAGATTGACTGAGCAGAGGGTGTTGCTGCTCACACCCCCCAGCAATCTGAATTCTACCCCGACCTGGAGTGCTCTTTGTGTGGAGTTTGCATGTTCTCCCTGTGATCACATGGGTTTCTGCCGGGTGTTCCCATTTCCTTTTCCATCCCGAAGATGTGGTAGGTTAATTTGCTACTGTAAATAAGCAATAAAATCAAAGAGGAGCATGTGAGGCAATGGGTACAGGGAAATAGAGAGGGGAATGGGACCAATGGCATTGCTCTGCTGGCATGGATCCTGTGGGCTGAATGGCCTCCTTTGGTCTCAGAGGAAGAAAGATCTATTCCTAATGTATTTTTTGACCATTCTGTTTAATGTTTAGAAAATAATGGGGACCACATGCCAAAGCTTTGGGTTTGCCCTTTCAGCAGATGAGAGATCTGAATCAGAACAAGAATCAAAATTAGCCCCTTTGATGCTCTTATGTATGAGTTTACTTCAAAGGGAAGGAGATGCAGCTACATGCTGCTGCTATGATTAAAGGCCATGATTAAAGAGGGATTTAGGATTGTCTTTCATAAAATCTGCTTCATCACAGTCATTTGGTCCAAGAGCTAAGCAGTCAAGCAGCAGCTGAGGTATTTCCTATTTCGAATCACATACTGCAAGTTGGATGAAGTATTGAAAATACTTGCCTGCTTGTTAAGACAAAGAATAATCCTTAGATCCAAACTACAGTTGTTACATGGTTGTCACCTAACAGTGTCACCTTCTCCACATGGGAAGTGCAATAACATGATCCACAAATGCAGAGGATGGAGTAGTGTTTAATCTCACACTTTGAGCTCAGGCATCTTCCAAAATACATCCCTTTGGAAGCAGTCATGTTTCCCAGGCACGGATTGAGAGCAGTACCACCATCAATCTCACTCCAAGGCAGTAAATAAATCAAACTAGGCTAGCTGTGATGGTAGGGAAAATGGCAGTATCCCAACAGGTTGGTCACTCGGTAGGGGACACCCATCATATTGCTGCTTTCTCTTCTACACTTCACTGCCATCTTAAAGAATCCTTCTGAAAACTGATAGAGGATCAAAGTTCACCGTCTATTGTAGGAAGAGCTATTGTTTTAATTTTTGAAAGCTGTTTTAATGTGTGAAATTAAAACACTTAATCCACATTCTCATAATTCACATGAGTCAATGGTAATGAATACTCAGCCCCACTGAAGAGTGAGCAGGAGTTTGAACCTGCACAATTTTCTTCTGCCTAATTCAAAGCAATGAGTGTGGATATCACCCCATGTAGCAAACACCGTGGAATAAGTTCCACACATCACTTGCTCTTGTAACTCTGTTGTACTCTTCATTATTAACTTCTCAATAATAGAACAATAACTTACAAGAAATATTACAAGTAGCACAATTTCCTGTTTAACCTTCAAAATTATCTTTCCGTAGCAAGGTGCTACGCGCTGAGCTAAGAATGAAACACTCAGTCGGAGCTTTTAATAGTGCTATCAATAGTTGCTTATTAAGTGTGAAACGGAATTACAAGTTCATTCTTTTAATCAGCCAATGTTAACAAAAGGAGGGCATTTGAATTCTAAAGATTTTGTATTGGTTGCACTTACGGAGGCAATGTGGGTATAAGAGTGTTCAGGAAGTCTGTCCTCAGTGTCCAGGATTCAACTACAAAATTGGTGGAACAGGTTGTGGACTAGTTCCTTTGAACAATATCCCTATTGGTTTGTTTAACAGGGGTAAAATTTTCTTGATTAGATGCTGTCTCAAAGATATACGTGTCAGATTCACAGCCTTCACTTTCATCACAGTGTGTTTGACCTAACAGAAATTCAGCTACAGCAGTCTTTGTTCATCCACTATTCAAACCTCTAGAACATAATTCTAGTGCTAAGAACACATATGTCTAAATTGACAAGATTCATTTTCTTCTCTTGGAAGGAAGGCTTCTTAAAACCTAACATATCCACAAGTTCACAGCTGGGTGTTGTTGCACCTTCTCCGGGGCGTCTACTTCAGAGGAACCAAGCAACCTCATTTGTAGCACGGGAAATCCAAATTTAAAATATAATTTTTATGTGGCACCTGAGAGTTGTACTGGGTTTATTGTGATACCGCTGGTTCAGGGAGCTATTCTGTGTGTACTTTAGAATCTGTAAGCCTATTCAAACAAGTTTATTTAATTCTGAAGTATCTGTCTGATGCCCAAATTATTTCAAATGTCAGCTGTAAATCTATGATAAAACCACAGCATTAATCTTTACTCTTTGTAGAAAACTGATTGTCCACTTAAATTCACTTCAATGTGGTTGACATTATAAAAGGTTCTCTCCATATATATTGTCCATCTCCTTCCCAAAATTGCCATCATCTGCCACATGAGAACACATCCCCATCCTCCCTTTCTTCTTTAGCATAAGGGCACCTCCCAATTCTGTGCTATTGTTCCAAAAAAACTTCCATTACAAACTTTCCAATCAGGTCCATCCACTCTACAGTTCCAAAATGACCCTCATTAGCCTTAAACTATAGTCTCATATGATACTTATCCTCATTCTCTGCCACGTTCTATAGTCTTTCCCTCTTTGGTGCTTTTGAGGACTACAGAAAGTTCTCTATTCGAGGTGCTTTGTTCTACTGGTACCTAAGCAAGTACTACTGGTACCTAGCACACACTTCTTTCCACCCTATCCCACTTCTTGCGGTACCAAAAGATATATAGATGTCCTCTCCCCGATCAGATCTACATGCTGCACCTTGTTGATGTCTTCTACAGCCATGTGAAATCCCCACGTGTATTGTTGACATCTAGCTTTACTACTGCACCAGGACCTGTGTGTGGTCAGACTTCTAAAGTCTGACAGACGTAATATTTCCGATAAATTGTAAATTAGTGTACTGAAAACTGCACAGGCAGCAAAGAGAATAGTTGATCCACTCTATATTGCTGGCTTGCTACTCAGGAAATAAACGTAAATATTGGGGTAGATTTTTGTGACTTTTGCTGAATGGATGGGTGCCACAGGACAGGACAGTGGTTAATATAATATCTATTTTCATACTGAGCACAGTGAATCCAGACGATTACAGGCTGCGGGACTTTGCGAATCTTTGAGGATGATGTTATCCTCTATTGAAAGAGAGCAAACCTAACAGAATTCTTTGAGATGAAAGATATGATGGATGCACAAACCATAGTGTTTGTTATTTCGAAAGCTTTTAACAAAGTGGCACAGATACAGTGATGTAATTTAAGGGGTGTGCAATTAGAATAACAGCAGAAAATTGGTTTAAAACAGCTTATTATAATAAAAATTTAACAGTGCATGGACAATGCTGCTGAGAGCAACATTTAGTGTTCATTTTAGTTGCCCTGACAAGATGGTGCTGGGTTATCTTCTTGAGGAGCTGACTAGCTGTGGAGTGGCCAGTTAGACCACTGCAAAGAGTAGTTTGGAGCAAACCTCCTTGGTCTCTGACTGGATTTACATACATGTCAGACCTCTTAAGGAAATCCCAGAAGAACATTAGTGCATCCACTACTTTTCCCCCAAAGACAATCTAATAGCTTGGTCACCATTTTTCTTTACACAGATTTTTAACAATGAATAAAATTGCTTGAACTGCCAGATTAAGAACTCAACTGGAATTCTTTGGATTATTTGTCCAGACCTTTGGGTTGCAGATTCAACAACAGAAACTGTGTCAAAGCCCAGGAAAGTTGCTCAGAGCAGTTGGACATAGGTAACTGTGCCTTACAGTGACGTATTCTGGGACCAACATCAATCAGCCATGACCTTATTTGAATGGTAGAGCAGACTTGAGAGGGCACATAGTTCACACCTACTTTTGTTTTGTTATTACAACTACTTCTACTCACTAAGTGCATTAACAGTTTGCCTACAGGGTGAGGGGGATTATTGTCTGACAAAAACTGGTTCCAAGTTACGTCCAACTGGGAGAAATACAGTAGTCTAAGAATGTAGGCTCAGAGAAGCAGCTTCTCATGATATGGATTCCCTTCTACACCACAGAGAATAAATATGAAAATTCAGTACGTTGTGAGTGAATGTAAACTTTGTAAATGCCATTTAATATAAACATTTCCAGTTTAGACTTCAAAATCTGACACACTTTAAGAAGATTGAAAAAGCACTGCACCTTCTGTGATTTATAACAAAGATGAACATCACATTAAATTCCAGTTTGAATGATTTTATTTATTGTTATATTGTGGTTGCCAGTACAATAATCTATTGCTAGTCACTGCCACCCAGAGGAATTTTTCGGCAATTTTCTTATTCTGAACAACTTTCAGAATGAACTGTTAAAAGATGTTATTATAAAATAAGATCATTCCTGGATTAAGTCAGAGATGGTATTTGATTTTTCTGACTGACTGATATAAACTATTCTATTTCCTGCAACCACGTAGTTTCTTTAATCTTCTTCAGTATCCTTTGTTCCTACATTTCACTCTAGAAACAAAAGTCTTGTCTACATTCAGTTTACCTAAAGCAGCAAATAGCATCCAGAACAACAAAAAACACATTCCTTCATGTATATATATACACATACAGACTTGTACAGAAGAATGGTTTGGGATTTTCTAAAAGAACAAAAGAAACATAGACAATTGCACACAATAAGATTAAATGTCTCTTTTCAATCAAAGATAATTGAATACTTTAGACTTCTGTAAAATGATTTTCTTACTCCCATTTTTTTAAAGAAACAATTCTATCCCAATGCCTCCCCACTTCCCAATCAACCCAATTTGATCCTTTCCCGCTGCGATAACAAAAAATGAGGAAGTTTCCTTCTAAAGAACAGTGCTGAGAGTTGATAACCATCATTACTGGAGCAAAGATTTGCTGTTCCAACAACCCAAGCAACTGCATTCTTTGACAACTCCATCTTGCTTCAACAGACTGATTTACCTCCCTAGAAATCAAAGAACTTAACATAAGCTCTTGAATGAACTGATATCAATTGTGCCCTAAAGCAGACATGACATTTATTCTTTAGCCCCGGAAAAAAAGTTAAAGCAGTTTACTAATTTCTTCTTCATTATATCGGTCTCTCTATTCTCTGCAGAGATGTGCTAGTAATACTTTGGCACTCTAGATACTAGCTTACAATAGCAGGATTACTCATACATTGGCTGTGTAACCTTTATTGTAACAACAGCAGAAATAATCTTTAATTGGAACACTATGGGCATTACAGAAAAGAATGTATTAAATGGGTGATTTTTCTGACAGAACAAAGTTTACATAAACTAATAATTTTTTTCCTAACTTTTGGAAGGAATATAGAAATATAGAACATATATTTTGTTCTTTTTTTTTGTGTTATCATTTTCTGTCTACATTTCCCAAAACATCTATTGACCCTCGCTGGAGGAAGCAATGTGCATTGCCACATTCTTACAACCATTATTCACAAGAGTCCTGACACAAAGTAGCAACAAGCTCAGAGTGTGTTGAACTCACACAGCTAACCCTGATCTTATACTCAACCCAGTGTTCACAGTTTTGAAAGGGACCGGGTCCAACTTATCCACTCCACAAAACAAAGTGCTGAAGCCAACTGTACCTTCTCAATAACAAGCCTCAGATAGGGTTAGGGAACTGAGCACCAATCAGGACACAATTGTGACCTTCCCTCTGTATCTAGGCTATGCACATCTATTATACTGGTTTTGTCAGTAGCCAGTATAACTCAAAGTCGAAAGTAAAAGAGAGAATCCCAAAGAAAGAAAATGCTCCATGTTAAAAAATGCTGGGGGGGGGGAGGGTGGGATGCAATTTTTGCTCTTGGTAGTGAAAGTGAATTTAAATTATCTATAAATGATTCTCTTAACATAGCTAATTTTCTCAAAATTATATGTGTAAGATAAACTTTTTTTATTCATTCACAGATTGTGGGTATTGCTGGCAAGGCCAACAATCAATTGCCCACTGCAAATTTCCCCTGAAGTGAGTGGTTTGCTAAGTCACTTAGAGAGCAGTGAAGAACCAACCACCAAACGGTGACGGGCGTCAGACACAGGCCTGGTCAGGATGGCAGAACTCCTTCCCTAATGAAATGGTTAGATTTTGTCAATGTGCATGTGGCAATTATAGTGCTAGATGGGATGTTTAAAATTATAGATGAAGAATGATTAGTCACCAATGTGTATTGCAAAGTAGTTAATATTCATAGAACCAGGAAATGATCGCTGCCATTCACCTATTTATAACTACAAAGGACAAATTTATTAACTTTATCCCTTAACTATCAGCAAATTTCCTTTTACATGAATCAGTTTAGTGCTTTCTTTGTGGCAACATGCAACACAGGTGAATGCAATCTGCTTTCTTTAAACACTGTTTTGCTGACTACAGTATTAGTGCACATAGTTTAAATTGGTGATTGGCTAGTGTCCCTATACATCGGCTGAGATGGGGAATTTTGCTGTCAGATTCTCTATGCTTATCAACTACTGTATTTAGGTGGTGCAAGTGCTTTTGTGCTTCACTTCAGAAAGTATCTATGTCGTCACTACCGCAACCTGGTATGACCAGATCATGACTATAGAATTACTAAACTCATTGAAAAAAAATTCTAAGCCTTAGTACAAAATTCTCAGCCATGTGCTCAATATTGACCGGGAAAATATAACACAGCATTAGCAGTTCTTGCAGAATGTACTTCAACCAAAAAGAAATAATTACAGTCAACAAACAAGTCAAGAATGTCAATAAAGTCAATAAGAATGAACAGATGCAAACATTTGGTCTGAGGAGCATACTTCCACTTTTGGGTCGTGGACCAGTATTCCATACTGAAATTGATGCCATATCTTTAACACAATAAGCACTGTAGTTTCTGTTCTGTTAATACATGGAATCTCACCCCATTTTTAATTTCAGTGGTGAAGATTAGCAATTGGTGTCTCCATAGGCTGATCCAAGTTAATATTGGCTCTGTATTATTCCATCTGGGGAACCTAAGTTCATGATAGCAGTTATGATAATATTAAAAATTGTGTTTAAAAAAAAAAGCAGCACCTGGAAACTTTAGACCAGACACTGCCTCACAGAGCTGACAGAAATCAATTTGACTGACTTCATAAGCGAGTCACATTACACAGCTGCATCAATAGGAAGGCATAACTGTTGCACAGCACACCTGTGCAGCTGACTTTCAAGCAGACTCCGAGGGACAATTCAGCCCATTTTATTTCAAGTGTCTAAGAGCAACATTACTCAATAATGAAAATGCAAAAATAAGTTCCCTTACAGAGTAACAGAGCATTCCTGAAACAATTCTTCTGATTCTGGATCTTACAAAAACAGTAGTTTTTTTTCCAGAAATTAATAAACTCAGGATCTCCAGAAATAAAACTGTTAATATATTTTTATGAGCTTCTGTCATGCTCTGCAGAGTTCATTGTTTCCAATACTTTAGCAGATTTCCTTTGATTCACAGAAAGCAGACAGCTGTCTTGTCAAATTGCATTGAAAGAATGCTGACAACAAAAGCTTCTGTTCCCATCAGTCAAACTGATCAACCTAAAAAACAAAAATTGCCAGGAAACAAATGGGCTGAATTCAGAAGAAACCAATTGCTAGTCTTGCCAAGAAGTGTTAGTTACCATATTACAAGGCTCAATATCAGCAAACCATGGTTTTGTTGGTTATTTTTGTCAATATAATTTTGAACCAATAATCATACAACTAGGCAACTTGTAAGGAAAACAGTTACTTGGCCAATATAGCTGATTACACACAATTTTCAGCAGTGAAGGCTAACATATTTTATATGCTCGAGGGTAGCAAATGGTGTTGCTGTGTTTGCCGATTCTGCTCAAGTCCTTTCGAAAATGAACATCCTTTTTTGTTTTCTGAGGATATCCCCAAATTAAATTCTACTTGAGCTGAATATACTTGACATATAAATGCAAATAGTTTAGTGAATCTAAATTGACTTCTCAATTTAAAATGCACACAGAAAGTCTTGGGTATTTAAAACAAAATCTCTCATTTCATTTGTGTGTGTGTGATCATCAAAACATCAGTGTTAAAAGACAAACATTATACAATATTAATGACCAATTTTTCAAGGTATAAATCTTTTACAGTTTCTATTATCTGCTATAAACATGGAGCAGTTAAGCATCTTAGGATCCCTTTATAAATATGCAAAGGTTTTAGATGCGACCCTCATGTGCATAATTTATTTATATAAAAGAGAGAGAAAAAAATCATTTCCTACTGGCTGCTCTGTCCTCTAACTGGCTGCAAGAGTGAACAGCAATGAGCATTTGCACTCTTAAAGGGACATGATGGTTTGGATACAGTATGAATTTGCAGAACTCAGCATGAATTGCCTGATGTACTGTTCCTTCCTGGTCAAAGTAACATTGTTCTGACTTAGAAGATTCACCAGCAACTCATATAAAACGCACAACATTCTGGTAGTAGACTTGCACCGTGTCGTGATTTTTAATAACATTGAAGTAATTTCTGCACAGCTCTTGTAGGTTTTTTATATAATTTACACACTGGAGTGAAAATCATATATCTGCTCAGGTGTTGTAAAGGTATTTGGTATTCAAAGCCAGTGCAGTACTAAATATTTCTGTTAGCTTGGCTGCACAGCATGGAATCTTGTACCACCTGAAAAAAGAGCCCTGGTAATTCAAATGCCATTATCATCTCATTTCAATTGTCCAGAATTGCTCCTAGTTTCAGGTAGATGATAGTCTGGCTTCTTTTTTTGCAGCCTGATATTTATTCAAACTGACTCTCAGGGGCTCAAGCAACAAATTCAGTCTTCAAACTACAGGGATCCCACGAAGTTGAATTATTGGCATATCATCTGGAAGCATCTATAGAGAAAGAGGAGTTACAAAAAGACACAAGATGTGACACCAGTTGCAAAGTTAAGCAGCAGAAATTACTAGACTTAAACTTGTTTAATCCTGTAAGTATTCATACTTTCAGCACCTACACTAAACAAGAAATGGCCTACCCACTATAATAACATCTCTTCAAATACTGTATGTTTTTATTTCTTTGCTTCTCCACCTAGTAGTCAGGTGTTGCATTTAATGTTGAAACAATAATTATCTGTCAGCTGCTTTACAACCTTTTTCTCTTGCTTCAGATACAAGTGGTTATCACCTTTACCCTGTGTTGCTGAAGATGGAACTTGAACTCCTGGCATTCTCACCCTGAAGTCTAGCACACCTTCAGAATCAACTAAACTTATAATAATATGTACCATTGTTGAAATCCATCTCAGTAAACTCCCTCTCCTCTGTTCTGCATTCCTGTGACTCAAAATCTTTTAAATATCACATGTATTTGCAGTTCAACCACATTTGTCTCGAAAGGTTCACTGGCTGAAGACAAAGAAGGTGCAATCCTCCCACTGGCCTGACCTGAGCTGCTTTAAAACAAACACCTGAAGAATGGGCAACAGTACAAATTCATTCTTGGACACAGTTACCAAATTTCACAGCACACATAGACATTGTCAAGTTAACTAGGATTGGGGGAAATTGTCTTAAATTGGGGGAGTGGAGGGGCGGGTGCAATTTCATAAGAATAAGACAGGAACTACCCAAGGTTGACTGAGAGCAGTTACTTGCAGGCAAGTCTACAACTGCACAGTGGGAAGCCTTCGAAAGGAGAAACAGCAAGAGTTGAGGGCCAAGATGTTCCCGCAAGGGTAAAAGCCAGGGGTAATAAGTTCAGGGAACACTGGATGTCAAAGGTTATTGCGGGTTGGAAAAAAAAGGAAACATTTGACAGATACAGGGAACTAAAATGAGCAAGGTCCTTCAATAGAAAAAAGTGTAGGGAGGTGCTTAAAAAGGAAATTTGGAAGGCAAAGGGGGGGGGGTCATGAAATATCACTGACAGACAGGATTAAGGTTAATCTGAAGGTGTTCTATAAGCATACTAAGGGTCAAAGAGTTACCAGGGAAAGAGAAGGGTCCATTGGGACAACAGGGGAAATCTGTGTATGGAACCAGAAGGTATAGGAGTGGTTCTAAATGAACACTTCTCATCAGTGTTCACTGACTTTGTCATTGGAGAAGTCAGTGAAGGGGAAGGTGAAAATCCAGTGCAAGTCTCAATAAATAGAGAGGAGGTACTTCATGCCTTAGCAGGCTTAGAAGTGGATAAGTCTCCAGGGCTGGATAGGATCTCTTCCAGGCTGTTGTGGGAGGCAAGGAAAGAGATTGCTGGGGCTTTAACTAAGATTTTTAAATCGTCACTGACCACAAGTGAGGCTCCTGTTGATTTAAGGACAGCAAATGTAGTTCTCCTTTCCAAGAAGGGCAACAAGGAAAAGCCTGGTAATTATAAACCTGTGAGCCTAACATCAATTGCAGGGCAGTTATTGGAGAAAATGCTGAGGGACAGGATTAATGATCACTTGGAACAACATTGTCAATTCAAAGACACGCAAAAAGGCTTTGTCAAGAGCAGATGCTGCCTGACCAATCTGATTGAACTTTTTGAAGAGGTAACCAAGAGTATCAATGAGGGCAGAGCAGTAGATGTGGTTTACATGGACTTCATTAAACCCTTTCACAAGGTCCCTTATGGGACCTTGGTCTAAAAGGTTAGGGCCCATGGGATTCAAGGCAAACTGAATCCAAAATTGGCTCAGTAATAGGAGACAGAGGGTGATGATAGAGGGTGGCTTTAGTGATTGGATGCCTGCTGCTTGTGGTGTTCCTCAGGGATCGGTGCTGGGACCCTTGTGGTTTGTGATATAGGTGAACGTAGGAGACATGATCAGCAAGTTCACAAGTTGGCAGAGTCTTGATGCATTGGTGAAATGGGCTGATAAATGGCAGATGGCGTTCAATCTAGATGAATGTGAGGTGACGCATTTTGGGAGTACTAATGAAGCTGGGACACATACCATGAACGGTAAGGTCTTAGGGACCACTGATGAACATGGAGTACAAGTCCAGAGATCCTTGAAGGTGGCAGCACAGAGGATAATGTGTGAGGAAGGCATATGAGATACTGGCTTTCATTAACTGGGGCAGTGAATACAAAAACAGGAATATTATGCTCCAACCTTATAAAACTTTAGTTAGGCCTCAGCTGGTGTATTACATGCAGCTCTGGGCACCACGCTGCAGGAAGGATGTGATAATGTTAGAGAGGGTGCAGAGGAGATTCACCAGGATGTTGCCTGGGGTGGAGTGTTTCAGGTACAAGGAGAGACTGGAGAAGCTATGTCTGTTCTCCCTGCAGCGGAGGAGGTTAAGAGAGGATATGATTGAGGTATGTAAAATTATGAGGGGTATAGATAGGGTAGGCTACAGGAAACTTTCCCCCTTATCAGATAAACAAAATAAGAGAACGCGGATTTAGGATACAGGGGAAGGATATTCAGAGGGGATATGAGGGGGACCTTTCTCACCCGGAGAGTGGCGAGTAGCTGGAATGCACTGCCCGAGAGAGTAGTTGAAGCGGGGTTGCTGACAGCATTTAAGAAGTCTCTTCTCTTGATGAGCACTTGAATTGCTTAGGCATAGAAGGGTTTATGCCAAGTGAGGATGGGTGCCCACTGGTCGACATGGATGTGGTGGCCAGAATGGCCTGTTTCCCTACTGTACATATCTATGACTCCATGACTACGCGATGACTCCCAGTTCATCTACAGGTTTGGCTGAATCAAGGAGAAGATGGCGAAAAAACCCAGAGGTTCCATTCCTACTGAGTATTCAAGAATGTCATCTATGTTGAATAAAATTATCCCTTCAGTTTCAGGTTCCTGCATACACATTACTGAGCTGAACTTTCATTGGTGGAAGAAATGCAAGATAAAGTCCCATTATAACTTCAGATCAGTAGAGGAATTATAGGTTTTATGGCACTTTTTTTAAAATCAGTAATGGATACCTGCCAAAATACAAGAGCCAAACCAAATCCCTAGAACTGGAAAACCAAGTGTGGATTAATTCTCTGCATCCATACCACCCCCCATCTCACATCGAATCATAGCGTTGAAGGAAATCATCCGGACCATTATGGCACTTTAGTAGAGCTCTCCAATTAGTTTCACTCCCTTGCTCTTTCCATTTTGCAATTTTATTCTTTTCACATATATATCTAAAGCCATTTGCAAGAAATTACTGAACCTGTTTCCATTACCTTTTCATGTAATACTATCGAGATCATCATAACTCACTACCAATGCTCACCTTCGGTTTTAAAATTAAAATTTTCATTTTCTTTTAATTCATTTACAGGGTGTGGATATACCTACATTTACTACCTAAATTTTCATCCCTAGTTGTCCCTGAACTAAGGAACCATTAATAGTTAAGGTGGGGTCCAGAGCCACAAAGGCCAGACCCGTAACAACGGTAGATTTCCTCCCTTAAAAGACAAAAGAGAACCAGATAGGTTTTTACAACAACCTTTTAATTTTATGGTTACCGTTACCTCAACCAGTTGTTATTCCAGATCTATTACTTGAATTTAAATCCCCTAGGTGCTGCAGTGGGATTGGAATAGGCAAGGATCAACGGCCCAGAACTCTGGTTCCTATTCAAGTAACTTAACTGCTGTGAGACTGTACCTCATCTGCCAGATTGTTGTCCATGAGGTAAACAAACAGAGCTGAATTTGATACCACACTGGCTGCTTCAATCAGTAATCCCAATGGAACAACACAACATGGAAAAACCTAGCATGGAGCTGATGGGGTTATGCAATTAAGAAAACAAATCAGGGCCCAGAATTTGATGCCACCATTGTATCTTCCACACCAGATGACTTATGTAATTCCTCACTTCCAGCAGATCACCTCTTCTCAACTTGCACTCCCACGCAAGACATGACCTTCAATCACAAGGCCCTGCACCAGGTCTGTGTACAGGCAAGTGCTGAGTGCAACCTTCTCAGGTGGCCGATTCGTGCACTTGGTGCTTAGGACAGTTTTCAACCAAAGTGTTCCTCACAGCTTCACCTGACTGACCAGAAGAGAAACTCACAGAACCAGATGGAACATACAATATTAAAATTAGATTGGGTACAGAAAAACAGCCTTCCCTTTAATTATGTGGGTTCCACAAGTGGATGAGGTTTAGTTGCCTCTATTAGCTGCTCACTACCAATGCTAATCTTCAGTTTAAAATTAAATTTTTAATTTTCTTTTAATTAATTTACAGGGTGTGGATATACCTACACTTACTATTTAATTTTCATCCCTAGTTGTCCCTGAACTAGGGAGCCATTAAATGCTAGCACACAAACTACAGGAGAGTGGAGGTGAAAGGCAAGGTCATGAAACAGACTTAGTTCTTAAATGACACAATGCATGGTAACCACAGCTCCCTTACCGGACAGGAGGGCCTTGGATCGAGTGCTGCGGCCAACATTTTTATTTTCTCCTGATGTCACCGTAGAGGTTTTGTGCGTCTTTTTGTGATGCTCCAGGTAGGTCTTTTTGGCAAACGCTTTTCCACAGTTAGTGCACTTGTGAAGGGAGAAATGTTTGGTGAATTTTACTTCTGTGCCAGGCTCTGCTCCGTCAGCTCTCCTGCCAGATGCCCCACACGAGACTGGGGAGGTGGAAGCGCCGTCATTCTTGATGGCGAGCCGAGCTTCGTCCCTCTGGGGACCTCTCTTTGGCACTCTGTTCAGGACAAACTCAATCGGCTTCTTCACCGCCCGGCTCTCCAGATTGGCGATGATCTTGCCCAGGTAACGGGTTGACTTCTTGTGCACCACCGTGACGTGCCTGACCACATCCCTCTTGCGACGGGTCTCGTAGACACACAGGGGGCACTTGTAGAACTTGACGTAGATGTTATTGCCGTCGGTGTGCATCTTGATGTGCTTCGTCAGGTTCTGCTTGGAGGTGAACTGGCGCTTGCAGAGCTTGCAGTAAAGCTGCTTGAAGTCGAAGCCCATTGAAAGCTTGGGCTTCTTGGGCTTGGCCTGGGCACTTGCAACGCCCGGACTCGAAGCCCTCGGGCTGTCGTTCTCCTGCTTCACTTTGTGCTTCACAACCGGGGTGCAATTCTTCTCGGCCGCTTGGCCCGTGTTCTTGGGCTCGCCTTGAGGCCAAGGCCTGACGGCGGGAGGCGAGGCCTCTGCACTGCCCGCATATTCCGTGCTGACTGCAACCGCCTCCACAACACGCGCCGCTGCGGCGGGCTGCTCTGCCGCCTTGGACGGGCTCTCACCCAGGTTGATCTTGTGCACCGTCAGCATGTGGCGCTTCAGCATGACCTGCGAGCTGTACTTCCTCTTGCACAGAAGGCACTTGCACGCCGTCAGGTTGTACTCGGCTCTGGAGGAAGACTTGCGCTTGCGGGCCGCAGGAGCCGCCAGTTGCTCGGAGGGCGACTCTTCCAGGCTCAGCGGCTGCCCCGGTTTGGTGGCTACGTCAGGGGTAATGCAGTCCCTCCGCAGGCCTCTGTGCACCTCGTCAAAGTGCCTGCGCACGTTGGCCTTCGAAGCAAAGAACTTGTTGCAAACTGGGCACTTGGTGTTGGCTGTAACCATCCCAATGGTCCTTGACCAACCCCTGGTGGTGGGCAGGGACTGGCAGCCCCAGCTGTTCTTCGTTCCAATGTACTTCTTCAGCTCTTCCATCTTCTTCTTGTGCACCTTCCTGATGTGCCGCCGTACACTGCGCCGGGAGTTGAACGTCTTCCCGCAAAGGCAGCAGATCAAGTGGGGCGGGAGACTGGACGTGTCGGAGACCTCTGTCTTGACGTCGAGGGACCCGGGACTTTCTTCCAGTTGTTGGGCTGCTCCTTTTTTCTTGACAGCCTCCGCAGGAACTGAAGTGACAAGGCCCAACTCCTCCACTGGCACCACCTGCTCCACTTCTGGCTCCTGCACCAGCACGGGGCTTGGGCTTTGCGTACTGTAGGTCTCAATGCTGAAGGTTGGATCATCGACTCTGGTTACATGCTGGTACACTGCATTCTTATTCGTTTCTATGGGTTCCAGTTTAATGATGAATTCTTGGTTATCTGCCCGAGGATAGATTGCTTCCAAGAGCTCCCGTATAGTTTGGTTCTGCTTATTACTTGAATCTGGAAAATCTGAAACAGGAAAGCAATTACTTAGATGCAGTAGTCTAATATTATCATTCATTCAAAAGCTGAATTGATATATTCAATCAATACAAGTTAAAGTTATCCTAGAGTAATTGTTTTATTGCAACAGTGCAAATGATTCAAAATATTGAGTGTTTGTTTCAACACCAAGTGCAAATCAATTAATAAGCCATTCTTTCTGTTGCCCGGCATGTGGGCAGTTGCATCATTTCCATTTTCCTTTAAACTGGGTAACTTTGGATTCATTGAATTTTCATTTCCTAGACAAAAGACAACCATGAAATCTAAACCTTAAGTATTTGTAAGGCTCTGACTAACAGCACTTTCTCTCGTGACAAAATATTACAGCACTTGGATTTGTATCGTCTTTCATATCCCCAAGTACAGCAAATTAAGTACTCGTCAAGTGCAGTCACTGTTGTAATATGGGAAATATGGAGTCATCTTGTACATGTCAAGCATCTACAGTGACCAGATACTGCTTCACATTAAGAAAGGACAGGGCACTGGACAGATGTACCCTGCCATTTAGAAATCCAGGATGATCAATATCATGAACTAGATTAATTTCAGTGGATGTACCTTTGGGATCAAGATCAAACAGGGTTAATTGAAGAAGGTACACAGAATGAACATTCTACAGAACCAATCTTATCAGTAAATAGATTTAACTTGTTCTCTTGGAGTGAGGAATTTTATTGCCCTGCAGCACTTACCAGCTGTACACTGTTGAGACTAAGTGCTTTTAGCCTTTAAACTGAATGTGGCAAGGAGCATAATTGGTTCCCATTCAAGTACTCAACGTTCTCTAAATACTGATCTCTTTGAAAGCGCAAATAAGCTAAACGATATTCAGGCTTATTATCCCTCTTTAAAATCATTTACCCATTTTTGTACAAGATGGCTCATCAAAGAGGTTACCAAACCAACATGCAGTCAATTTTGTTGTGTAGTGGGGACAAGAATAAATGAACAAATTTGAATTCATAGCGTGCCTTTCTTGACCTCAGGATGTCCCAAAGTGCTCCACAGGCAATAAAGTACTTTTTGGCATGGACTGTGTTATAACACAGCGGGTAATTACCAGACTAATAATACAGAGGCCTGCTCTAACAATCAAGAGACCCAATTCAAATTCCACCATGGTAACTGTGGAACTTACATTTAGTTAATAATCTGGAATTTGTACAAACAACTTGCCTTAGTGACAATGATCACAGAAACTACCAGAGTGTCGTAAAAATCCTTCTAGTTCATTAATGTCCTTCAGGGAGGAAATCTGCCATCTTCAGCCAGTCTGGCTTATGTGACACCAGACCCACCCCATGTGGCTTAAATGCCCTGTGAAATGGCCTTTTACCTCTATTTTCTGAGTTGGCCAGCCAGCAGTTCAAGGCGGCAGCTCGCCAACACCTCCTCAAGGGGAAATAGGGATGGGCAATAAATGTTGGCTTTGCTAGTGACAACCAGATCAAAAAGGAGATCTTGTTAACAAAGTCAAAAGGAGATTTTGTTTATAATCTAGAAAAGATCTTCATTTGTTCTGACTCTCCAATGTGGCTGCAGAAGCTGAAATGAAAATAAAGCTGTGGACAGTAATGAAATAATATTTGTTGGATAAATCCTGGCTAAGACCCAGGAGAATTCTCCGCTGTTCTTGATTAATGTTGCTGAATCTCATACCCACCTGAGGGGGTTAGTCAGGCCCAGTTTAAATCTCATACAACAACCTGCTCCTCTGCAAGTACAACACTCCCTTCATATTGTATCGAACTGTCAGCCTGGATAATATGCTTAGATCCCAGGAATGGGATTAAAATATAACCATGGAATAACATTTGTGAAGTTACTGCATCTGTCACCGTCTCACATGTTGTAGGGTCAAATTATAGATCAACAGGAAAGAACAGTCTTCCCCAATCCCCACTATTGTATGGATGCTTACCCTTATAGACAGGAGGAATAAAATTTGTCTTGGTTGATCTAGGGCATTTCTGCCAATATCAATACCAAAATTCCCACTTTGGCTAATATGCTTATTGTGTGACATTCTTAATACATCACCCAAACCTCTCCCCTTGTCACCCTCACCCTGGCCATCTGCAGTGGCAAATTCAAAGTGAACGCCAAAGACACAACCCAGGATTGCAAGGGGTAAAATCTATAATTGTAAATCTATCTTTCATATTCCAGTGGACATCTGACCAAAATTTCTCAGACACACCATGACAACTGTTGCAAACTTGATAAAAATTATCAATTGCTTTCATTATAGTCAAGCCAAAGCACAAGATTAGCAATGCTCTCACCAATATTTTCAGTTATTGTTTTCAAGTATTTTAATTATTATAAAAAAGGAAGACATGATGGCAAAAGACAAACAAAATTACTGATGTTGATGGATGAATTCACTGCTCACCTGGTGTACTATTGGAAGGAAGTGCAGCCACACTAACTATTATTCCATAATAGTTACCAAACATTAGTAGATGTGGTTCAAGGCCTCTTCCTCAAACAGCTGGCAGTCCAATTCTGAGATACGCCATTTCACAGGGCATTTCTTGGCAATTATCCAAAAAGAAAAAAAGTACTGGCAGAAGAGTTTTTTGAACCACACTTATTTATGTCTGAAGTAGTGGCAACATTCTGGAGACAATACTTGAACTGCTTTGATTTACAATGACCATTTCCACAGACTGCTACATTACATTCAACCCTAGACTCATAATTTAGTCACAAGAGCAAATTCATAAAAGCCTTATGAATACTTCTGTAGCTTACTTCGGTAAAGTTTCTTGCTACTTTAGTTGAAGATGACTCATACTATGCATGATTTGTATTGGACAAGAACTTTCAAAAGAACTTTTTAGATGGGGCAGAGTTTATTAAGTGTGTCCAGGACGGATTCCTGTCACAGTATGTTGACAGGCTGACTAGAGGGAATGCCATATTAGATCTAGTATTTAGGTGGTTGAGCATTTGGGGGACAGTGACTACCGCTCCATAACCTTTAGAATTGTCATGGACAGGGATAGGAGCAAAGAGGACAGGAAGATATTTAATTGGGGAAGGGAAAATTATGAAGCTATAAGGCTAGAACTTGAGGGTGTAAATTGGGATGACATTTTTGAAGGGAAATGTACTATGGAGATGTGGTCGATGTTCAGGGATCTCTTGCAGGATGTTAGGGATAAATTTGTCCCAGTGAGGCAAAGAAAAAATGGCAGGTGAAGGAACCATGAGTGACAAGAGAGGTGGAACAACTAGTTAGGAAGAAGAAGGCAGCATACATAAGGTGTAAGCAGCAACGATCAGATAGGGCTCGTGAGGAATATAGAGTAGCAAGAAAGGAACTTAAGAAGGGGCTGAGGAGAGCAAGAAGGGGACATGAAAAGGCTTTGGCGAGTAGGATTAGGGAGAATCCCAAGGCTTTTTTCTCGTACGTGAAGAGCAGAAGGATGATGAGAGTAAAGGTAGGACTGATCAGAGACAAAGGTGGGAAGATGTGCCTGGAAGCTGTGGAAATGGGTGAGGTTCTCAATGAATACTTCTCTTCAATATTCACCAAGGAGAGGGGCCTTGATGACAGTGACGACAGTGTTGGTAAGGTTAATGTTCTAGAGCATGTAGATATCAAGAGAGAGGATGTGTTGGAGCTGTTAGGAAATATTAGGACAGATAAGTCCTTGGGGCCTGATGGAATTTTCCCCAGGCTGCTTCACGAGGCGAGGGAGGAGATTACTGAACCGTTGGCTAGGATCTTTGAGTCCTCGTTGTCCGCGGGAATGGTACCAGAGGATTGGAGGGTGGCAAGTGTTGTCCCCTTATTCAAAAAAGGTAGCAGGGATAGTTCAGGGAATTACAAACCAGTGAGCCTTGCGTCTGTGGTGGGCAAGCTGTTGGAAAGGATTCTAAGAGATAGGATCTATGAGCATTTAGAGAATCATGGAGTGATTAGAGACAGCCAGCATGGATTTATGAAGGGAAGATCATGTCACACAAGCCTGATAGGGTTCTTTGAGGAGGTGACCAGGATGGTTGATGAGGGTAGTGTAGTAGATGTGGTCTACATGGATTTTAGTAAGGTGTTTGACAAGGTTCCACATGGTAGGCTTCTTCAGAAGGTCATAGGGCATGGGATCCAGGGAGGCTTGGCCATGTGGATTCAGAATTGGCTTGCTTGTAGAAAGCAGAGTGTTGTGGTGGAGGGAGTGCATTCAGATTGGAGGGCTGTGACTCGTGGTGTCCCACAAGGATCGGTTCTGGGACCTCTACTTTTCGTGATATTTATTAATGACTTGGATGAGGGGGTAGAAGGGTGGGTTAGCAAGTTTGCAGACAACACAAAGGTCGGTGGCGTTGTGGATAGTGTGGAGGGCTGTCGAAGCTTGCAGAGGGATATTGATAGGATGCAGAGCTGGGCTGAGAAGTGGCAGATGGAGTTCAATCCGGAGAAGTGTGAGGTGGTACACTTTGGAAGAACAAACTCCAAGGTGGAGCACAAGGTTAATGGCAGGATTCTGGGTAGTGTGGAGGAGCAGAGGGATCTGGGGGTTCACATCCACAGATCACCGAAAGTTGCCTCACAGGTGGATAGGGTAGTTAAGAAAGCTTATGGGATGTTAGCTTTCATAAGTCGTGGGATCGAGTTTAAGAGCCGCGAGGTAATGATGCAGCTCTACAAAACTCTGGTCAGACCACACTTGGAGTACTGTGTCCAGTTCTGGTCACCTTATTATAGGAAGGATGTGGAAGCGTTGGAAAGGGTGCAGAGCAGATTTACCAGGATGCTGCCTGGATTGGAGAGTATGGATTATGAGGAGAGACTAAGAGAGCAAAGGCTTTACTCATTGGAGAGGAGGATGAGGGGAGACATGATAGAGGTGTACAAAATATTAAGAGGAATAGATAGAGTAGACAGCCAGCACCTCTTTCCCAGGGCACCAATGTTCAATACAAGAGGGCATGGCTTTAAGGTAATGGGTGGGAAGTTCAAGGGAGATATCAGAGGGAGTTTTTTCACCCAGAGAGTGGTTGGTGCATGGAATGCGCTGCCTGGGGTGGTGGTGGAGGCAGATTCGTTGGTCAAGTTCAAGAGATTGTTAGATAAGCATATGGAAGAATTTAAAATAGGGGGATATGTGGGAGGAAGGGGTTAGATAGTCTTAGGCGTGGTTTAAAGGTCGGCACAACATGGTGGGCCGAAGGGCCTGTATTGTGCTGTATTCTTCTATGGTTCTATGGTAAGTAATTAACCACAATTTTTTCTATTGGACAGAGGTTAGTAGCTTGCAGCAGTGAATCCTTGGGTGAACATTACAACAAATGTGCAACTGATAAATGGTGTGGACAGTGACAATTATCAACAAAAGAAAACAATAACCATGGTTATTAAGTAAACCTCTACATACACAATGGCAGACACAGTGAAGAAATTTCAAGTCCAAGCATTTTCCTGCTGAGTATAAACAGATTATACATTTACTATGCCTCACTTCATTTGGATATCTCTAGGTTCCTGTAAAATACTTTTAACTCACCTTAGATATCCAATTGTTTTTCTTGTTTCACATCAACCATCCCACACACTTTACCACCTTCCGCACAGACACAAGCCACACTGTTAAAAGGAAAGTTCAAGACTGGCAGTTGGGCATCACTTCTTCACACAAAGAGTGAGATGATTAATGAAGCCTTTTTGGCCAGGTGCAAAATGGAAAAAAAATAAAACATTAAAGATGAGATTTCATGCTGAAAAGTGGAGAGGGAAAATGTATATTTCTATCAGTGATGAGCTGGATGAGGTAAATGGAGTCTTCATCTATCTTTATGATGGTAATCAATGCAACATGGAAATGAGGTGTGAGGTATTCACCAAGGCTTGTGCACATTCAAGCCCCTCAAGCAATAATCATTCTTTGTTTTAAGACTGATGTAGCTAAAAAGCAACAACTATAATTCTGAGTCACTACTTTCATGGAAGACGGCAGGCTTCTCACAGCTGATCCTAAGTGCAAATTTGCAACAAATACCATCCACACAGCAACAACCATCCTTCAGTGATCTACTGGAGTGAAACCATCAGGCAACATGACAGACAAATCCTAGAATGAGGATCCTCCAATTTAACCCCAACGGACCATCCCTCAAGCAATTAATAGGGCCCATCTAATAACATTTCAATACCAGAGCAAGTGCTTTTTAATTCTCCAGGCATTCAATAATTCACATATTCAGTAAAAATTCCAATTACTTGGAGGAAACAGCGAAGGAAGAACAGGTACCCAAATTTTTTTTAGTGCCTCATCAGTTACACAGTGGTCTAAAGTGTGCCACAACCAGCGAATTATTTTTGAGATAACAGGTCCTCATTTATTATTGTATGGCAATGTGAAAATTTATGTGAAAACAGCAGGACTCAGAAGTGAAATGCAACGAATCAGTTGAAGAAGGGTTCTTAGCCAGAATATAAGAGAATTCCCTGCATTTATCTCAATAATGCCACGAAAAGTCAAACAAAAGTTAAGATCTTAAGTAAATGTATCATCTGAAAGAGAACACTTCCCAACAGTGCAACAATCCCTCAGTACTGCAAAGACTAGAGCTTGCAGTCAAATCCAGAGGAATGTTATGGGGGATGGAGGTTTCAATTAGAGGTCGGGAAGGATTTTTCTTGAAGTTTTTCCTTTTATTATTGCTGTTTATTTTTCCACACTCTTTTGCTGCTCCTCAGTTTGAGTATTACCAACTGAACAAATAATCCCTCTTACCATGCAGTTTTGAATTAAAATTCTTAAAGTGTAAAAGACAAGCTCTGAACATTCACTCTCCTTACAAGCAAAATGAAGGGGAAGGGATTTCCTTTGGATGCACTGTATAAATGCACATATAATTCAAAACCTCCTCATAGTGTTTAACTAATTTCCAACAAGCCCAGAGGAGCAATTTTTCTTGCATGAGATCCACCAAGTGATTATAATTGTGAAGAAATTTTGAGGCTAGGTGTTAAGCACTGAATACAAATTAGGCCAACGGTCCTATAAATATTGCAACGAGTACATTTTAGTGAAGTGTCATTTCAAAGAGTCAACATCAAGTCTCCTTTGTCTTATTGGTCACAGAAGTTCCCTCATCTACATGTCCAAAGTTGGCGTAAGGAAACCACTGCCCCATGCTCAGGAGACTTGAAGTGCATGACTCAATCCCATTCTCTGGTCCCCCACTGCCACTAAGTCTTCTTACACAGACAATCAGAAAGGGAGAAAGGAAAAACAGAATTTGAGGGAAAAAAATCTTGATAATTCCTCTCCACGTACTCGGACAACCGAAACTAAGTGCTAAATTCACAGGAGTTTCAATTCCCTCGAAGGTGAGTAGAACAATATAAGTGTTAAATTCTCAACTCATCTGTGCCAGTTCTGGAGGGTATTTTTGGAGAAGGGGTGGTATATTTCAACAGGATTTTTATTTTTTTTTATTAACCTGAGGGTTGGGATTACCAGACCCCAGAAAACCAGGCAAATAGCAGGTGGTGAGGATCCATGGCGTAACTGCCTTCACTCCACAAGAGCATGACTATTTCCTCCAAGCTCAACAACCTTACAATCACACAATGAAAGCCCCAGGCTTGACTGACCTTCACCCAGGTGAATCCAAACCCCATGACACTCCTTCCCTTGCTCCACAATAATGGATCTCATTATATCCACATATATCATTCATGTATATCATCATCTCCATGGATCTCATCCACTCTCACCTCACAATCACTATCAAACTGTGAGATATCATTCTTCATGAATGATATCTCACGGTTATCTTCTGCACAAAGGTGGAGGAAATCTAATTTCCAAAACTCCTCTCCACCCAACCTACTTTGACCACTATTAAGCTCCAAGTAGATTTCTGAGCCTAAAACATACTTCATTCCTACAGTGTGCTCAAGGATTTAGCATTTAAAGCTGGGATTAATGCACTGATGACATCTAGCAGAGTTTCAGTGCAAAGCATGCACATTGTCTTAAGAGGCTTTCTGTAATTAATGTAACATTAGTGTCACATCACGTGCATCAACAGGAGATCCTTTGGAAGAGGCAACACCGCTTTTGCAACTGCAGATGACATCCGTGTGATAAATGTAGGGCAGTAAGAGCGGACGAAGTTACTACCACCCGTGTGTATCAGAAATGCCAGCCTGTCACTTATCTGGACCTCAGCAAGCAATGGATTATAAGTGAAGTGCACCTTCATCAGCAGTGCAAATCAATGAAGAAATGACAGTGAAAGTCACATTGCTCTCAACCTCCAAGTTGATGACTACTATCAGAGAAGAGCAAAGTTTTCTTTTGCATCTCTGAGACAAGGCTCAGTCACAGGTCATTTGGTAGGACTTTCATGTTGCACTCAATGTTGTGGTTTCAGGTTCCAGAAAACCAAGTACCAAACTAAAAAGTAACAAAAAAAACTACAGATACTGAAAATCTGGAATAACAACAGAAAATCCTGGAGATACTCAGCAGTTCAGGCAGCATTTGTAGAGAGACAGAGTTAATGACTTTCCATCGATCTGAAATGTTAACTCAGTTTCTCTCTCTGCATATGCTGCCTCACCTGTTGAGTATTTCTAATGTTTTCTGCTTTATTACAGCACAGAATCTGGGCTGACACTCCAGTGCAAATGCATATCAGTGCTGCACTATTGAAGGTGTCTTCTTTCTAATGGAATGTTAAACTTGTGGGTAACAAATTTATTTTACTTTTGGTGGAGGGGGGTGTGGTGCCAGATTGACAACTCAAAACATCTTTAGCAGCCACTTAACTAAAATAGTTTACATTAACCATACATAAACCAGAAACTGGTATTTGTAATCATATATTTGAAGACATGTCTAATTTCTGAATACTATCAAACAACAAATATCTAATAGCCTCCTTATTTGAAACTCAGGGAACTATGCCTATACATTTGGCAACATAATTTGCTTTTAATTATTACTTATCAGCCTTAATAACATAGAAGTTTTGATCCAACCAGCACCTCTTCAGTGATTTAGAATTTAAAATATTACCTGCTTTATGAAGTAGCTTCATCATTAAAACAATGCAATTTACCATTGGATGCCTTCTCAGGATTAATATGCTGTGTTGCCTTGTACCTGAGAGAACATTTTGGGAATGTCAGTCTTTATTTTTGAATTTGCCAGGTGCACTACTGCTTGAAGATTACCTGTGACCCAGCGGCATTGTTTTGATTTACTGAGATTCAGTGAAGAAAAATAATTCTTGCAGATGAATCCACTGCCAACAAGGCAAGTAAACTTAATGACCCCATACCATAAGCTTTAGATACTTTTCTGAATCAAGACAACTCCAGTGTAGTTCCTTTGCTGTGAAGCAAGACAGAGCCCTGCAGGACAATAGGTTCAAGTTGTATACACAATTCTACTTCTTCTTCTCCCTTTTTCTTCTCTCTGTCTGCCTCCATCTGTCATTCGCCTGCCACTGTCTCCCAACTCCACATCCGCTTCCCTCCCCTACCTGGCACTACCTGTCTGTCATGTTACACCCCTCTTCAGTCCACCAATCACCTCGGACTCCTTTCTCGCCACTCCCCTTCTCCTCTTCATACTGGCCATCTCGCCTCTCCACTCTCAGTCCTGATGCAGGTTTTTGACCCAAAACGTCAACAAGATGAAAGAGAATCCCAAGGATTTCTTTTGCTATATTAAGAGCAAAAGTGTAGCAAGGGACAAAATTGGTCCTCTTGAAGATCAGCATGGTCATCTATGCATGGAGCCGAAAGAGATGGGGGAGATTTTAAATGAATTTTTTGCATCTGTATTTACTCTGGAGACAGACACAAAGATTATAGAACTGAGGCAGAAGAGTAGTGAGGTTATGGACTGTATCTGCATTATGGAAGAGGAGGTGCTGGCTATCTTGAGGTGAGTGAAGGTGGATGAATCCCCAAGGCCTGACAAGGTGTCCCCTTGGACCTTGTGGTAGGCTAGTGCAGAAATTGAGGGGGCTCTGGCAGAGAAATTTAAAACGTCCTTAGCCACAGGTGAGGTGCCGAAGGACTGAAGGATAGTTAATGTTGTTCTGTTGTTCAAGGAAGGTTCTAAGAATAAGCCTGGAAACTATAGGCCAGTGAACCTGATGTCAGTCATGGGTAAGTGATTGGAAGGTATTCTAAGGGACAGGATATATGTATTTGGATAGACAGGGCCTGATTTGGGATAGTCAACATGGCTTTGTGTGTGGTAGGTCATGTCTAACCAATCTTATAGAGCTTTTCGAGGAGGTTACAAGGAAGGTTGATCAGGGAGGGTGGTGGACATTGTCTACATGGCCTTGCTAGCCTTTGACAAAGTCCCAGATGGGAGGCTGGTCCAGAAGGTTAGGTCGCTTGGTATTCAGGATGAAGTAGTCAATTGGATTCAACATTGGCTTAGCAGGAGAAGCCAGAGACGGTAGCAGATGGTTGTCTCTCTGACTGGAGGCCTGTGACCAGTGGTGTGTGCAGGGATTGGTGTTGGGTCCGTTGTTGTTTATCATCTATATTAATAATTTAGATGACAATGTGGTAAACTGGATCAGCAAATTTGCAGATGACACCAAGATTGGGGGTGTAGTGGATAGTGAGGAAGGCTATCAAAGCTTGCAAAGTGATCTTGACCAGCTAGGAAAATAGGCTGAAAAATGGCAGATGGAATTTAATGCAGACAAATGTGAGGTGTTGCACTTTGGGAGGACAAACCAGGGTAAGACTTACACAGTGAATGGTAAGGCTCTGAGGTGTGCGGTACAACAAAGGGACCTGGGAATACAGATTCATAGTTCCTTGAAAGTAGCGTCACATGTAGATAGGGTCATAAAGAGGGCTTTTGACACTTTGGCCTTCATAAATTAGGGCACTGAATACAGGAGCTGGGATGTTATGTTGAAGTTGTATAGGACGTTGGTGAGGCCGAGTTTAGAGTACTGTGTGCAGTTCTGGTCACCTACCTACAGGAAAGATATCAATAAGCCTGAAAGAGTGCAGAGAAAATTTACAAGGATGTTGCTGGGCCTTGAGGACCCGAGTTATAGGAAAAGGTTGAATAGGTCTTTATTCCCTGGAGCACAGGAGAATGAGGGGAGATGTTATAGAAGTAGACAAAATTATGAGAGGTATAGATAGGGTAAGTAAATGCAGGCTTTTTCCCCTAACATTGAGTGAGACTAGAACTAGAGGTCGTAAGTTTAGGGTGAAAGGTGAAATATTTAAAGGGAATCTGAGGGGAAACTTCTTCACTCAGAGGGTGGTGCGGGTGTGGAACGAGCTGCCAGCGGAAGTGGTGGACGCGGGGTTCAATTGTAACACTTGAGAAGTTGGATAGGTGCACGGATGGGAGGGGTTTGGAGGACTATGGTCCGGGTGCAGGTAGATGGGACTAGATCAGGTCGGCATGGACTAGATGAGCCGAAGAACCCGTTTCTGTGCTGTAGTGCTCTATGACTCCTTTTGTCCCACAGATGCTACTCGACCCGCTGAGTTCTTCCAGCAGATTGTTTTTTGCTCCACTTCTTTTGGGATTGGCTGAAATGGGCTCAATGAACAACATCAGTTTATCTGCGTCTGTTAATGTCTGAGAATTGCTGCACAAGTGAATAGTGTGGATTCCCCACCATTTCATACCAGAGCCCAGGACACACTTGCTGACATATAGGGAATGTAGCCATTAACTTGCTGCCACTGTGTCTTGCAATAATTTCAGTTAGCCTAAAGAAGATCTGCATTGGCCTTTGTGGTCAGACACAAGCTGCTCGCTTGCCTGCAGCTGAACATTCAGATCAATGCAACTGTCAGAAGGGAAAGCCAAGGCCACAAAGCCAGTAACGTTCTTCAGGTGGGCCAAAGTTTCTTCTCCACCCCCAGGAAAGCTTTGATTTCCTGCAGCAGGAGTGCAAACCTTTTCAAGACTTCAGCCCTGATAAGCCACTTCACTTCTGTCTGATAAATTACATCACTGTCAGTTTCAAAGAAAATGACACCAAGTACATGGTTAAGATTTCAAAGTTGGCCACAGACACAGCATTCATCACATGTACAAAAATCAGTATTTTTGCCATCCAGATGTCACTGGTGTGATTCTGGACAAGCTGCTCCCCTCAATTATCCAGATACTGCTTGAGATGTACTGTCCTCATCTGTTATTGATGGCACACTGTCAAAATGCCCAGCAGTTTTTTCCCACTCCAAACCCAAAGACTTAGTTTTATCCCACAGAGTGATGAGCAAGTTTTTCACCCATGAAAAGATGGCTGTCCTAAAAGTCTTCCCTAACATCAAACTGATTCATTGTACTACACAAAAGTGCCACCATCTGAGCCTCATCTGCTGCCAAGGAAGGATACATAAAACCTTTTCACCACATTATCCAGCTGGCATAAAATGTAAATTCCCAAGAATAACTGTAAAATGTAAATTCCAATTCCACCTGATGTTTTAGAACCTTAGTTAGACGCAACTCCTCACATGCTACTAACTGGCAGCCCTTCACAAAATCTCCATTGGTTACAGGGCAAGATGTTTTGGAAATTAAAGAATTAACTTCACAGCTTACCTCTGGGATGGCTCCTGATTCTCTCTGCACCTTGTGGAAGACATCACACAGGGCAGGGGACAGTTGGGTAAGAGCTATACTTTTATTTTCTTTGCCCTGTTGGCCTGTGAATTCGTTAAAACTGGAAGGTTCATTGATGTTATGCCACTGAATGGATTTCTTTTTGTTCTGCAGCTTTGCCTTTACAAATAAAGCATGTATTACAACCAGGCAGAATTTTTACACAAACCTCTTGGAAGCTTTGTTGCTCTTATTGCTTGCTTTTTTTCTCCGCTACAAGTCTCTTCTGTGCTCATTTAAGGGCTTGTTGACCTTACCATCTCCCGTTCTTTAACACCTCATCTCTATTGCTCCTTCTTCACCGCCTTGCTCACTGTCCTACTCTGCCGTGGACCTTCATGTCTCCCGCGTTCTTGGTGTAGTACACAGGAACTCGGAGCCACTGATGTAAGCCATATACCGTGCAACACAAGTTTTAAATCACCCAACTGGATCACACAAATGTAAACCCTTTCTCTTGACTAATTAGCAATGAACAATTAAGCAATTGGACCTTGTGGAGCCCCGGAATCAGACCAGACAGAAGCATCGCCCTGATGCTGAATCAAGGCTCAGATTCTCAGGCGGATGTAGACAATTTAAAGAATTATCTTCAGGAAGACCTGTGGACTTAACCCGGTGCTTGTCCAACATCATCAGAAAAACAGATTATTTGGTCCTTTTTACATCCTGTTGAAGTCTGTTGTTCACCAAAGTTCTATGACAATTGAGACCATATATTAAAATGACTTATTATCATCTGCAATACGTTTATCATGTACTGATGAGAGGAACCCAAGTTTGTTTTGTTGCTCAATCTTCCCATTACACTGCGTTCTAGCTTCAAGCAGGGACACATCTCCTGATACCAGCCATGTGACACTGCCCGATTACCACCAGTATTGGTCACACCCAATGACCTTTTAGACAAAGTGGCAGGAAAAGTTACAGAAATTCTAGTGCCATTTTCTGAGAAATTCAAGGGTTGCACAATTGTTCCAGAGTCTATAATTTCTCAGAAAATGCACCATTGGCCTTTCTTCTGTAAAGACACACCACTCATTCACGGTGCCTTGCAGCTTCCCGCCCTAACTTTGGGTTTTAACAAAGCGTGTTTTTCTCTGCTGCTTCTTCCAGCTCCGTTCCTTCTGTAACTCTTTTCTCTACACTGCATGTGTCATTGTTACATCTGCCTGATGTTGGGTCAGTTCTGCAAATTAATCATGTCACAAAAACCTGACAACTGTCACTCATTCACTCAGTCAAGTGTCTTGGTATTGTTAAAAAGAATCTTTTGATGTCAATCTCACTGATTGTAAATGTCACTCTTGGTGAAAACTCTCTTGTGTTCTTGTGGCTTTCAAAACATTATTACCTGGTGTGTAGCAGAGGTCCGACAATTCCACAGGTAATTTCAATGTAAGTACCCAATGTCACTCTATATTAAGGGCACCAAACTAGTGCAATCAGGGGCTCCTTTGCTGCAAAGCTGATTTCAAATCAATCGGTACTATTCAGTATTTTGTTTATTCACAGTTCCAGGTGGCAATGATACTGCATTAGTTGGTTTTGAATATGATGGCTCTAATGTGCTGTCCCACTATATCATATACAAAGAGGTTCTTACAACAAATTTCAGGCATAACCTGACCACGTTACAGGTGAAATAGCTCCAGAGCTGCCTCTCTGCTGACCCAGATACCAAGTAGAAAACAATCTACACTCACAGCCAAACACATTCAAGGCAGCACTATGGGACTGCTGGTAGAACTGCTGTCTCACAGAACCAGAGACCTGGGTTCAATCCTGACCTCCGGTGTTGTCTGTGTGGAGATTGCACATTCTCCCCGTGATCACGAGTGTTTTCTCAGAGAGGGTATAGTCAGAGCCATTGGAACAGTAGTTTAAGATCTTCCAATAGATTCCTGCAGCTTTAGTATCTTGATTACCCAGCTGACGATACTTGACATACACCTAATCAGGGAGGAAATTAAACAGTACATGGTTCTCGGGGACAGCCATAGAACGTTCTGATTGGAAAGACAGCATTTCCTACAGAGGAAATAGGAGCAAGAATAGACCATCATAGCATGTTCCATCATTCATTAAAATCATGGCTGATTGTTCACCTCAGCACCATTTTCCAACACTATTCCCTTATCCCTTGATTCCCTTAATGCCCAGGAATCTATCGATCTCTGTTTTAAATGAACACAACGCTAATTGTTTTGCCTACACTCCAATAATCCATTTGTCTCCACTTCTTACTAAAAATCTGCAGCTCCGACCAGCATGGGCTCTCAGACCAGAGTTTCCATCAGACAGCCTTAATCGCTTTTGACAAGCTAAAACAAAAGGCAGCAACGTTGGATTATTTTACCTTGGTTCTTTGCTTAGAACTCGAACCGAATAAAATATATCTTAAAATTTTAATCATAACCCACAATGGTGGCCAAATCCAAGTTTCGGTTTAATTTTGGCAAGTTGTGTGAAACATAGCTTTTCAAGGAAAAGGTTTGCATTTAACATTCAGACAAAATCAATGTCCCAAGGAACAGAAAGAAGTAGTTTTACAACAGATTGACAGAATGCTTGGTCAAATAACATGATACTAAGCAATGAAGTGGCTGCGGCAGCCATGACTAACTAGTGCCATTTGATTAGTGTCCTGTAGGACACCAGAAGGATTCCTGGCCAATTTCAGTCACTATTAGAACTCGAAAGTGTGCATTCAGGATTTGCAATCAGAATAGTTGTTATATGAACAAATATAATAAAATGTTTAGGGGAGAAATCTCCAATTTACTCAACACAAGTTCATGGGACAACTCCTTTGTAAAAAAAAATTAGATCTGGTAAAGTAATGGTCAGCAGAACCATGTAAGTAAAACACAGTTCACAAACAGAGCCATGTACGTAATACTTTCCATATCCAAGAAAGCACAAGCAACCCATGCATGTTCGACTGAAAATCAGATTTTGAGTGATGCCTGCCATAATGTTAAAAAGTAATAAAATCAAAAAGAAAACTGTAGATGCAGTATCATTAGAAAGTAAAATGTTGCTTATTGTAAAGGCAGCCACTTTGCCTGAAATACCTTACATGTATAACTGCAACCTCTATTAAACTAACCCACTTATTATAGGCACTCATCAGGTTTAACCATGGGCTTCACATTTCCCACCACTGGATTTCCATGGGGATGTTCACAATATTCCAGATGTCACAATTTTCTAACAGCAGGAGCATTTTATCATGTAAAGAACATTGGGAACAAAGGAAAGGGAGGAAAACATTCATTCTACTGAGCAAGCAACATGATTTGGTGCAATCATGGTTGATTTGTATCTCGATTCCATTTTCTCCAGCTGAACTCCACATTATTTGTTACCTTCACAATAATTCTTCCTCAGTCTTTGAAGTTGGAATCATCCAATCATCCACAAGCTTTTTGGAGAGAGGATTCCAGTTTTCTACCAACTTGCTTGCAATGAAACTGCTTCTAAATACTGGGTCTCGAGTGGCCTGGTTCGAGCCTTAACACTGGGTTGGATCATCCATCTATAACCACTGGTGTTTATGATTTGAAGAAGAGTAGTTTGGTGCAGGGGCACGACGACTGCCAAGTCACAAGCCCTTTGATTTCCCCAGATGCCAATGCCTCACTGGGGAACTGAGCTCTTGTGCAGCTCAGAACCTCAAAGCGTTTTTGAGTTGGCAGGCAGCCTTGGCAACTGGTGATCTGGGCATTGCCTACAGGAGGCAACATCCCAGGGCTGCTCAATGCCAGGAGGCTTTTAGCTCAGTTAGGCTCAGGAAGTAATGATGCCCAGTTCACAAGTGTCCTTGGCGAGGGGGTGGTGTTTGAGACAAAGGGGGTTACATTCATTTTGGAGGATCTGAGCAAAGTGGCCAAGTGTTAACTTGCAGCAGGCAGATGTCGCATATCATAGTCATATTATTAAAACTCTTAAACCACAAGCCACGAGGGATGCTCCCAGCTTCTTCAAGACTTGAGCCAAGTATATCCCACCTTGATTTTTCAGCAAATTGCTACATGGACCAGATCCACCAAGGCAGGATCAAATTCACCCAAACCCTTGATCAGAAGATCAGTTACCTCTGCAAGACAAGTGAAGGGATAAAAGGGAAACATCGGTTGGGATTTGGTCATTAACTGAACACTTCCGCATTATGAGTGGTGCACGCAACCACAAATGAAACTTTCTTCTGTGTCGATCAGGTGTTCGAGGGATCTAAGCCAAGCACTACTCAGGACAAGCATGTTGGAAGGAGCAAGTAACAGAGGAACCATGTTGATGAGTTGCATTTCTGGCCCTGCAGACTTGCCCCAAACCCAACCCATTTCCTCAAGTTGGGATGTGACTGCATATCAGGCTCCCATGCAAGGACAGAAAAGTACCATCAGTGTCCGAAATGCCGATCAAGGTTTCAACTGAAGGCTCAACCAAGAGTTTCACCAGGGAAATATTTGCTGCAAACTGGAGAAAATGGAGACTGCGGCAAAGCTCTCTCACCCTATAAGGAGATCTCTTTACCATCACTCATCAGAGCCTTCTGCCTCCACTGTTAATCCACTGTCAGCTGCACTGTCTTCCAGTTCCATGGTTCCAAGCAATAGGAAAGAGAATTGGTCAGCAATGGCTCTGGTGCATAAGTGGGGAAGGGAAAATACAACAGAAGGTGCTCAAAATAAGAAAGTCTGACAGCACCTGTGGAGACGAGATGAGTTAACAGTACAGATCGATGACTGATTGTCAGAATTGATAGGGAAGGGAAACTCACACCAGTGCAATGCATATACTTCACCAGACTGAATTTTCCCTCATATTCTCACTCAATTTAAGCCAGGATAATTGGAGAGAAAAGCCCCATTAATTCATTTGTAAGTGACGCTGTCCAAGATCAACTTGGAAGTTTACAGCTTCAAACATTTGCAAGCACAGGTGTGGCTTTCAGTAAAATAATCAAATAAAGCAAGCAGATTGGCAGTGTTGAAAAAACTATGGACCGAGAAAGATTTTGGGGAGACTAAAAGCAGGAGGATCAAAGAAGCACAAGAGTGTCATTGGTTTCAATTTCAAAAATGAAACTGCCATGTATGGTGAAGAAATAGGAACAGTATGGCTCCTTAAATCTGCTCTGCCATTTATAGCTGATCCAAGCTTGGCCTCAGTTCCACTTTCCTGCCTGTTCACTGTAACCTTTGATTTCCTTGTGGACCAAAAATCTTACCGACTCAGCTTTGAATATACTCATTGTGGTTTTCCAATTGACGGGAACCTTTCTAAAATCTGGGAAACTTTGGAAGAAATATCTGTGGATAAGATCTTCCAAGTCACAAGGAAAAGGGCCATTAGGTCCAGAGGTCTTATCAGCCTTTAGGCCCATTTGTTTGCCTGGTAACTTTTCTCTAGAGATAGTCATTTACTGAATTCCTCGCTCCTTCCCTTTTTCCCATGGTTTTCCACTATCACTGACACACTGAGTGTCTTCCAGCATAAAGATAATTAAAAAACTATTTGTTCAAACTCTCTGTCATTTACTTTTCTCATCATTATAAATTCCCAGCGTCACACTCTGAGGAACTAACATCTACCTTTTTATATATCTGTAGGTGCTCTTACTGTCTGTTTTTACATTTCTTAACCATTTATTCTCATTTCCATTGTCTCTCTCTTTACTCATCCTTTGCTGGCCTCAAAAATTTTGCTTTCCTTTTTGCCAACCATTAGCCTTCACAAAGTTGTTTGCTTTTTTTCCAATCTGATGCCATATTAATTTTCTTGGTTAGCTACACATTGATATTTCTTCCTATAAAGCCTTTATTTTGACTTCATAGAACTGGACACTCTGCTACTTACGATATGCATTAGCAAAAGCCTCCAATATTTTTCCAGCAAAAATTCCAAAGATCCAAATCAGACCCTGCTGACAGTAATTACCAGGTAATCAATTCCAGCCACTTAATTAACTGTGCAACTGCCAGTAACAGGGAGATTGTTTACTATTGACTGACACTGCAAAAAAAAGTTCAACATTAAAATTAAATTCAAATGCAAAACTCAACTAAATCTTGGAAAGAGACCAACTGCTAAAACCTTAAAATCCACCCATTCATCCAGTTCCATGACTAGTACCCTGTACAAGCAGTACTGTGTAGAACAGTATTCAATGTGTTGGTGAAAGCCTCTTGCATTTATACAAACTCTATACTTAGCACTGCATAGAAGAGGTACTCCACAGAATTCGATTCTGCTACTTTGTACAGTATAACAATACATTGTGAATGATTCCTTGTAGATATTTGTGAACTCTCATAATTACACATATATAATTAATTATATTGTTATTTTATGTGTTCTCTATCTTTCTCTCACACACACACACACACACACACACACACACACACACACACACACACACACACACACACACACACACACACACACACTAACATCATCATGCAAAGATCAGTCGCTCGGTCTTCAGTGCATGCCAAAGAGGTCTGGATCAGGCCTTGGCCATGCCTGTTGACTGTCGAACTCAATCAGAAGTTCTGCAAGGACAGCAAAGGGGTGAAGGAACAGCATACATTGCAGCTGTAAGTAATTGGACAATAGCTGTCAACCTCTTCCAATTCCTCCAGCCAAGGTAAGGTTTCTCTATCAAGTTTATTTCTTTAAACATTTCAGATCGGCTGATCAGGTCACCCTTCAACCCTCTGTGCCCCAGTTGTTCCAATAAATCTGCAACTATTAGGCTTTTCTACATCCAGCTGGATTGAAATAGGATTCAAAGAGAGCGATGACTTTGCAAGATGCCATTTATAAATTCATCAGGTCAAACAGAAATCAATGTAAAATGACTGTCTTTCTTTGTGTTTAAGAATATTTTGCAACCATTAACAGTGTGAAACACATCTGAAGCAAGGAAGGAGAGAGAGAATAAAAGAGACAGAGAAAAACTGTTGAATCACAAAATGCCCTGCAATACTGGTGTTCCGTTCTCCTAAATTTTTCAGAAAAAAAATTAAGTAACAAATGTGTATGGATTTATTGTTGGTGCAGCTGTGGATTTACAAAATATGGCACTAGTTGTTCTGGATTTTAATCAGTCGTTTGTGTATTTTTAACGCAGAAGTCAGACTGGCTCCAAAACATACTGTGTACTATAATTTTTGTTTATTTCAATGGGCGTGGGGCTCTCTGGAGAAGGATGAATGAATCAACTCTGTTTAAATTTAACTGGCAATTGGGTGCCACTTGACAAGACATGGATAACAAAGACACTTAAATTTCATGGCACAACTTTCTTCAACAAAGATAAATGGATTGTCGGCCCACTAACCAAGGAATCTAAGCCTACTGTAAAGATGTGAACACAGTACCAAGAACGCATGCAAGGGTAACTCTTGCGTTTGGACCCCATGTTGGTCATCAGTATTGTCTATTGGGTGTTCTTTGTCCCAACTCAAGCCTTCAATGTCATGATGAGTGTTGGATCAGCTTGAGGTGCTGTGCCAAGGTTTGTTCAACATAAAGCTTTCTCAAGGAGACCATGAGCTGGTGACCTAAAAACTCCTGGAATGTTCAATTTTATGTAAAAGGCTACCATGATTTAGTAATAGCTGTTTTTATATTTTAAAATAATTCAATCTTTTTCTTCTGCCAATTTTATTTTTCAGTAAACTGAAATGTTAGTTTAGATTCCAATTTTATTTCTGTATCCACTTGCAAGAAAGGTTAGGAGTTACAACTAGGAGTGAGTTTATCAGCGAAAGGTAGAACTTTTTGCTCACTTAATCATGTTACAGTATTAAATATTTTGCACATAAAGTGACACTTCAATTAACTGTGCATAAAGGCATAAGGAGAAAGAGCTGAAGAGTTGACTGTTTCTCTCTCCAATGAATGCTGCCTGACCTACTGAGTGTTTCCAGTATTTTCTGTTTTTGAGAAGGTAAAAGTATTTGGCCAGAAAATGTAAAACACGAGTAAAACATGAAGTTTGTTAGCATAAAATTAAAAACCATTAGCATAACTTTCAAAAGAACTGGTTCAAATATGATGCTTCCTATAGCTTAAATCATACTAATACATTAATGTCAATGCAGCCTCAACTGAGGACCTGATTGGCATGGAAACCAAGAATGAAACATCAAATAGTTACAGAGCGCAGATCAGAAGTGCACCAATGGCACATTTCACTTCATTTAATCAGATACTTGATATGAATTTCGAAAGGATGGTAAATCAGATCTCTAACAATAAAAGTTGATTTAGTGTTCCATGTCACCATGGAATCTTTATCTGATCAGCTGCCATCTATAGGACATCAGATATAACAACTTATTGCACTTAAATCCCCACAGCATAAAATTTGCATCAAAATAAAGATCAACACTGGCCTTTAAAACAAAGCCAGAAACATAAAGAATGAGTTTGTTTGCTTCAGGACCACAGGGATATCAAATTTGAGAATTCAGTGATTTGAACTGTTCTGAATGATAGATAAACTTTGACCTCTTTTCAAAACAAAATCTTCCATTAACTTACGTTCATTCATCTTCTGACTTTGGAAGCAGTAAAACTCTTTATGTGTAATCAGATTGGGCAAACCTCTGAACAGGCTTCGACATAACTTGCACTCAAAGATAGTGTCCACTTCTTTCAGTAGAATGTGCTTCAATTGTGTGGTTCCTGTGTGCATAAAATAACACCCATATTCAATAACACCTCTTAAGTAAATATTTCCTTAAATTTTATATTTTAAAAGTATTATTTACTATTTTCTATGCTTTTTACAAAACTCAGCAAGAATTTAGTTTTAATTATAAATTTGTTAAACAAACACCAAATGAATATATATGGGGAAAATGGTCAAAATGCAAGACCTGTTTTTCACTGCATCTGCCTGCACCAAGATGACAATATCCTTAAAATAACCAGTTGGTTATCAAGTGAGTAAACTGAGACCAGTATAGTGAGGACCGTGACAAAAGTAGAACGAGACATTCTATGAGTCACAGAGCGAGGTGTTAAATTTATTTCTGTTCATGCTGTGGACAGTATTAGGACCTTGATATTAGTTTAGATTCCAGACAATTCTATAGTTGAGCTCCAGCAATCCAAGGTGCCTGGTCCTGCTTATAAGGGGAGCAGAAAGAAATCAATATGTGTTGTCCTACAGCTCTCACCAGCATTTTGTTCTGGAGAAAAACACTGTGATACTGGAGGAACTCAACAGGCCAGGCAGCATCTGTGGAGAAAAGCAGGTGGTCAACATTTCGGGTCAGGACAGAAGGCTTTTCTCCACGGATGCTGCCTGGCCTGCTGAGTTCCTCCAGAATTATTGTGTTTTTCATCTAGTTTCCAGCATCTGCAGTCCTTTGTTTATGATTTTGTTCTGGAGGATTGGTGTTGCAGAATCAATGGTTGTATCCCAGTGGTTGTATGTTTAGCAACATACACTGGCATTGGAGACAGTCCAAAAGAGATTTATTAGTCTAATTCCTGGGATGAGAAAGCTGTCCTGTTAATAAGGCCTAAAGAAATTAGATCCGTATACTTTGCAGTTTAGAAGAATGAGGGGTGACCTCACCGAAACATGCAAGATTCCGAGGGGACATAATTGGGTAGAGGTCAAGATGTTTCCGCTAGTGGGGGAATCTTGAATGAGGGGACATAATTACATGAAAAGAGAACAGTCATTTAAAACAGTGATTATGTAGGAACTTCTTGCAAAGTGTTGTGAACCTTCGGAGTTCTCTGCTCCTGGCTAGGTCATTGAAGGTATTGAAAGAGGAAGTGGATAAATTTTTGAAAGATTAAGGAATTAAGGGCTGTGGGGGAACTGGCACAGGAGAGGAGATGAGGCCAGGGCAGATCAGCCATGATCATATTGAGGGGATGAATGACCTACTGCTGTTCCCATTGTTTCAATATTCCACAGTGCCAAACTAATCAGCTGTCAACAATCATTGAAAGGTGGATCGGCACAAATAAACTGAAGTTCATTTTTGCTTTTAAAAAACACTTATTTCCTTTGGCAAAATACCATACCACCCACTTCCTTCTCATTTCTACTTATTGCCTTTTCTTATCCAGTCCTGGACTCATGCTGCCCCAAGTGGCCAGACACTGAATCTCATTGAAAGCCAGCACATCAGAGAACATTACACGGCCACTGAAAACAAAATATGAAAGCACCACCAATATCTCATTGGCAAGAGGTAAATTTATATTCATGCAGCTGCTATTCCTAGAAACAACTTCTACAAATAAGCAGCAATCTAAGGAATTAAGATGAAACATGGACTCCACAGAGAGGAAGATTTAACAATTTAATTTTGGACATTATGTTATCATAAAATCTCAATGTTATGCAGGAGCAGTAAATTATGTTAATAAAATTCAATTGATGTAGTAATTAAGAGAAGGCGAAGTCATTTTATTTGCATTGTTCTCACTCACTTCAATGCAATAAATCCTATGCCTCGCTTCACCTATTCTCCAATTAGCATCTTTAAGAAAAATTATGTTTATAATGGTCTGTTGTACAGATCAGTTACCAATATAGAGAGGAACATTTTTTTTACCCCGCAATTTAATTATGCAGAAAAGACAGCCATCTGTCAGTCAACTATTACACTTTACCTGTACGGAAACACTCAATGATTTGCTGAATTCCTGATTTTGAAGTCGAAAGCTGTTGTTGTAACAAAGGAGGGTCACCTAGTTCCTGTACATAAGCTAGAAAATGCACAAACAAAAAAAAATCTTTATATATAAAGAGTCATGGTCTATTATACTTGATATAGAATCAAATCAGTATCGTATCCAGGGTTAAAAATAAAATTACACTCTGGATTTTTATTAGCAACAAACCTGCCAGCTTATTTGCATAAAACTCCTTCATCTGCTAGTTCCACAAAGGTTGTACATCTAGTTTCCTCTTTGCATTAAGTTGGCAGAGGAATTTTCCCTAGCTCAACAATGCCCCCATATGCCTACTGTTGCATGAGATTATTGTTTAACATTAAAATAAACTGATCTCAAACACAGATAATGAAACTATTACAATGCTAATAGATTTCCCACAGCCTTGCATACAATGTTAGATGCTACGGTACTTCATAATGATAGGAATGCAGCGCTATACTAGTGTTGAGATGAAACTGTTTCCAGGCTGAACTGCTCACTTAAGGCCATAAAATTTTAATGCATCAAAAGGGAAACCAGAATATAAATGCTACTTCCTTAATGAAGTTGCAAACTGGGAGGCATTTGTAAATTTCTGCCCCCCACGTCAGGAGTAAAGAGAACAAAAGGGGTTTGTTTTCACTTACGAATTTAGTAACCATCAAAAAAATTATATGGATGCTTACTACTAAATGTCTCACTTTAAAGAGAAACAAAATATTTCCCTACAAACAAACGATAACACTGTCATTGGGCACTGCAGTGAACTGAAGCCAATTATTGCTTTCTTGGAGCAAAAGGAGTCACATAATAAGATGCAATATTTTGGTTTGGTGCCTTTCACAACTGTGCTGGTTCTGTATATTAATGACAAGTAGGGCTGTTGTGGCTGGCCAGATCTACTTCCCAGGTGGGTATGTAGGAGATGGAAGCCAATGCTTCGTAAATGCTATTGTGCAGTTGCAATGCCCATTTCAGCAGCATCCAACTGGGATTGAAATCTGATGATTCTAAGGAAGGAGAACTTCCCACGATTGCTAATTTAACCATGAAACTGATTTGCAGAGACAGTTGAAAGTACCTGGTCCACAGCAGCCATAGTAGTGGATGTCTGTCTGGCAACATTTGTCCTTCACCAGTGTTTTTTGAAGCCGCAACCTATTTTCTTCAATGTCCGATTCATTCTGATTATTGCACTAAAATGAACAATATAGGAAGGCAAAAGGTGCAAGCCATAAAGTAATTTATCATGTCCAGACACTCAAATACATTTCAAAATCATTCATTTCTGGTATGTCTCAAACCTTTTAATTTGGGAATGACAGGTTTCAGCAGAATACAAGCTCCAAGCAAGTAAATGTTTGTCTAAAGCTGCAGCATTAAACGCAACAGTGTGAATCTCAGGCCTAGAACCACGCACAAGGTAACTGGTGTCACACAGGTGCTATCAACAGCCCCTGAGCTTCATCAGATGATCAGCTCCTGCATGGTGGCAGGCTTCTTTTCAGCTCTTATGACTGGGTGGCATTGCTGCTCTCGCAGAACGGCAGTCTATCCCCGGGAAGCGCTTGACAGAGGTTCACATGGAGTTGCTCAACCAGGATCACCAAGGTGCAATGACTCTGGGTGGGCACTGCTCTGCGAAGCCTCAACGCCACTTGGCAGTGAAGTGCACTCTCCTGGAGGTGCTGCCCTCTGGGCTCCACATTAAGTTCTGCAAGAGGTTGGAGAACAACTCCCCATGCTGCTTGACATCTCTTAACATCTTGCCAGGGAGGCCTATAAATGTATTTCTACACCTGTGGCAGATCTGTAACACGTGCTGCCCCTGCTGTGGTACTTGTCCAAGCCCTGAAGTGCGGCTTCTTCCTCCAGAGAGCTAGTATGGCAACTTTCCTGTTGCTCAACTCCAAGTGCGGCCTGCTATTGTCTTCCTATTTCCATATGACATATAAAGAAGGCCATTTCAGCGCATCGAGTCGATGCCAGCTCAGAGCAATCCCATTCCCCCACTGATTTTCCCCAGTCACCTCTTCTCCCCACGTTCCCATTAAAAACAATTCTACCACTCACCTACACACTAGGGACAACTTTCAGTGGCTAACAACCTACAGACCCCACACATTTTTGGGATGTGGGAGGAAACCGGAGCACCCAGCAGAAACCCACGTGGTCACAGGGAGAACGTGCAAACTGCGCATAAGCAGCATCCGAGGTCAGGTTTGAACCTGGGTCACTGGTACCTAAATGTGAAATGCATGTCTCTAACCTCACTTGTTCAACATTCATGGTGAATGTGTCTGAAATGGAGTTTTATGATTTCAGGCACAATGACCCAGTGTCTTCCTCAATAGCGCCCTTCCCTTCCTACCTCTGCACTATGGGCAAGAGGTCGGGGGGAGGAGGCAGTGAAAAGGTCTTGATGATTTCCTGAGATTCTGCAATGGCACAGTGGGGCAGCAGTGACCCAGGTTCGATCCCGAACTCCAGTGCTGCGTGCGTGGAGTTTGCACCTTCTCCCTGTGACTCCGCAGGTTTCCTCCGAGCGCTCCAGTTTCCTCCCACATCCCAAAGACGTGTGGGGAGAGGGCAGAGACAGAGGCTGGTAGGTGATAGGTGGAAGCAGACAAGAGAGGGGTGATGGACAGGTGGAACCAGGTGAGGCAGGGGGAGAGGACAGGGAAGGTGAACCAAGAGAGAAGAAACCCAGGTAGATATGTATGTGGGTGATTGGTAGATGGAACCAGGTGGGGAAGGGTAATGAGACTTGGTAACAAGCAGGGGAGAGAAGGAAACTGGAGTAAAGGGAGGGAGAACATGGGTGGACTGGAGGGAGTGGGAAAGCAACACAGTGGGTGTGGGTTATCTGAAAGTGGAAAATTCAACGTTCATACCATTGGGTTGTAGGCTACCCAAGTGGGATATGAGGTGTTGTTCTTCTAGTTGTATTTGGCATCACTATGGCAGTGGAGAAGGTGAAGACAGACAGTTCAGCGTGGGAGTAGGTAAGCAAGAGGATGATAGCTTACTGGGGTAGGTGATCAGCCATGTTTTTACTGAATGACACAACAGGTTCAAGGGAACAAGTGGTCTACTCCTAACCTTAATATGTATGTCTACATGTACTTGTGAAAGAGTGCAATGAAGGTTCACCTGCTTGACTCCCAAACTGGTGGGGTTGTCCATTGAAGGGAGATTAAGCATATTGGCCCATACTTTCCTGGGTTTATAAGAATGAGAGGAGTCCTCACTGAAACGTCCAAAATTCTTACAGGGCTACACAGTGTGGATGATGTTTCTTCTGCCTGGGTTGTCCAGAACCAGGGATCACAGACTCAAAAGAAGAGGTCAGTCACTCAGGACCAAGTTGAGAAGAAATTTTCTCACTGGAGGGTGGTGAATCTTTGCAATTCACCACAAAAGGGGCTGTGGAGCCTCAGTCACTGAACTCTCTACCAAAGTAAGGGTTCAATTCCTGAATATATTCAAGACTGAGACTGATAGATTTTAGAATAATAAAGGAAACAAGCAATGTGGGGTTCGTACAAGAAAGTGAGGTAAAAGACCAACTACATCATTGAATGTCAGAGCAAGTACAAGGGGCCAAATGGCTCAATCCTACTTTTATTTCTTATGCTGCTATGATAAATATTATTCCGAAAAAAGATTGTCAACATTTAATCAGTTACTTAGCTCTTTACCAAAATTGAAAATTTAAGGAGAAATTCTAATATAATTAATAAGAAACTTAGTGGAGGAATTAGATTTACATTTGAATATATTCTATCTCTGTTTAATGATCCACCTTGCACCTGGGATAAAAACCATCTCAATTAAAGACAGGGAAGACTGAATCTCAGTCACAGGAGATATTTGAGCTCGTAATGGGAAGATTTCCTTTGCCTGCAGTGTTATAAATGGACTTCCAACTTAATTATCCTAGTGAACAGACTTTTCCATTGATCCTTGTAATGAGGAGCCCACAACATCAGCGTTGAAGACTGAGCCACTTCGTAGCTCTTGCTCTGGGTTTAAATCTGATGGCTGAAGTGCAGTTTTGTGTATACCTTTTTGTTTAGTCCTTCAACCAGTGGGTTTCAGACAGGGCAGCACAGTGGCACAGTTGGTAGAGCTGCTGCCTCACAGCGCCAGAGACCCAGGTTTGATCCTGACCTTGGGTACTGCTTGTGTGGAGTTTGCACATTCTCCCGGTGACCACAAAGGTTTCCTCTGGGTGCTCCAGCTTCCTCTCGCATCCCAAAGATGTAAAGTTGGTTGGTTAATTGGTCGCTGTAAATTGCCCATAGTATGCAGGTGAGTGGTAGAATCTGGGGGGAAGTTGAGGGGAATGTGGGGAGAATTAAAAAAAATGGGATTAACATAAATGGGTGGATGATGGTCAGCACGGACTCAGTGGGCCAAAAGGCCAGTTTCCATAATGTACATCTCCATGACATTCTTTTTCATTTTCCAGACGTTTTTGCCTTTGTACGTGAAGCACTGTTCCACATCAGAAGGACGTGAATCACCTCAGTTGCTGCTCATACTGTTGGGCAGCTTCCCTTTTACTTTTACGGCTTTGTCAAAGAACTCCAAACAGTGTCAGTGCTTCCCAAGGGATTTTCTTCCATTTGTTTTTGAGGATGTGGGCACCACCAGCAAGGCCAGCATTGATTGCCCACCCTTCACTGCCCTTGAGAAGCTGGTAGTGAGCTTCTTTCTTGAACCGCTGAGTCATTGTGGTATAGGAGCTCCTACAATGTGTTGGGTAGAGAGTTCTCGGATCTAGGCCCAGTGACAATGAAGGAGCGGTGACTTATTTCCATTTCAGATGGGGTGTGACTTGGAAAGGAAACATGCAGGTGGTGGTGTTCCTATGCACCTGGTGTCTTTGTTCTTTTTGGCTGGTTTGGGAGCTGCCGTCAAAGTAATGTAGGCAAGTTATTGCAGTTCATTTCATAGGTGGCACGCATTGCCATCACCATGTGCTAGTTGTGGAGGGAATGATAGCTTAAGGTGGTGGAAGGAGTGCCAGTCGAGCAGGCTGCTTAGTCCTGAATGGTGCTGAGCTTCTTGAGGGTTGAAGTGGCACTTGTCCTGCCAAGCAGAGAGTATTTAATCACACTCCTGACATATGCCTTGTTAATGATGGGAAGGTCCTGGGGTGTCAGGAGGTGAGTCACTCACTGCGGGATATCCAGCCTTTGACCTGCTCCTGTTGCCGTGGTATTTACGCAGTTGAGTTTCTGGTGAATGCTGACTCCCACGGACACTGATGCAGTGAGACTCTGTGATGGTAATGCCATTGTATGTCGACAATAACCACAGGGACTATGAACCTGTTGCACAGGGAGTCAATGCACTAACTACAATGCTCTAATTTTACAGGCAGTGTTTATTTTATATAGATAGTCCCCAGGTTTAAGTGTAAAGGTTAAAATTGTCCTGCAGCACAATGAGTGACAAAAAAGAAATATGGGAGCTCCTGGGGTTACAAATGACCTGACTTACGGAAATCCAACTTTACACAAATTCTCCCATACATTTTTAAAGCACTTTTCAAGCTAGTAATAATAATAATGTTTCATATTATTCATTAATGACTGGATACAGTGTATACTTCATTAGTTTAATTATGGGCAGTGTTAGGGTGATTATTCAATGAAAGAACTATAGCAAATGTATGCAGAGTGATACAATATGGGTAGCTGAAGAAAAGGGATGTTTCTGACTTACAGAGAAATCAACTTACAGACAGCTCTAGGGAACAGAACCCTTACGTAACCCGGCAACTGCCTATATTTTGTGTGGATAGAACTTACAGAGTAGAAACAGCTCCACATCCAGACTCCATATGAAAAGGTTCAGTTCCCTGCTCGTGTTCTGTACACTGAGACTTACACAGATCACAGTTCAAAACCTGATTTTTAATGGCAGCCACTTTAGATTTACCTGATTTCGCTTCCGCAGTGCAGCGTTTGTTCTATCCATCATCACAAGGCAGAAAATTTATTTCAAAGACCTGCAAACAAACTGTTAAAAAGAAAGATGACGGCTGGTGACAGCTTTATGGTGGACTAAAGTACAACTAATTCTTCAAAATATGCCATCGCTGTTCAAAGGTTTGACCAGAAGAGGTATACATTTGTACGTTACAAAAACATTTTGAGAAGTAAATGAAAGCAAGAACCAACTCTTAAAGATAAAAGAACAATGCCTACATCTAAACAGTAACTAATGACCTGCTAACCGAACCTAATGAACTAGGTTTGGAACGTGTGATTTAGTTTGTCTGTCACTGATTGCATTTGGCCTTTTTTCTGCAGAAGGATTGTCACCTCATTCAAAACATTGAACATTTAACCTTGACTCTTTCCCGTGTTCTGGCCAACAGTCATTCCTGCAGCTTGCTGACCATGGGACATTAGTAACACAGTGTGGCTGCTACACCTGTCCACATTCTGACATCCTCAGGATCCTGAAGCAGCACACTTACGGACGTTTCCAAGAACACCATAAGGCCTTAGTCACTGGAATTTCCTCATGGTTCTCCCTATCGGCTGCTTTAACTTTGCCAAAACGAGACTGAACACACTCCTTGAGGCTACATTTCCCAATCTCATTAAAGTGGAACCATCAAGAAAACTCCCAGGACAATACAAGGGGAATCATTCTTTAAAGACCACTCCTACAACAAAGATTATTTCTGCAGTAATTATAGTTTTCGTTATTGCAGATGTTGTTCCAGGGAACAGATTGCAACACTTGTGCTTTTGATGTTCACTCTTAACTCGAGACATTTCCCGGAGAATACTCAGCCCTTCCCATACCCTGTCTTGACAGTAAAACCTACTTGGAGAAGCTGAAAGGAAAGAGAAACTGCCAGCCTTGAGGTACAACATTACAAAGGTGCAATTCTCCAACATGAAGTGGCTTGCAGCGGGATACAGTTTGTGGAGGACAGTGGGACATGTTACTAAATGCTTCAAAAGACAGCACTAACAATTTCAAGCAATTTACTCGAATCCTTCCAAAGCTGGATTTTTGTCAAGTGGATTACACACAGCAAAGGCACTAGAAGTACTTTTGAACCAAAATGCAGCCCCTCAGAAGCCACACAAAAGGAGGAAGAAAATAAAATCAGAGAACCAAAGAGAAGGGTTTGAGTCTCTCTGCTGGAGACTCGCTATAACTAACCCCACGCACCATGCACATCAGATCCTGATGGGCCAGGAGCTCTGGGATTGGCACCTGAGAGCATGAAGAATGCTGATTCACTCTCTGATTATGACAACTTTCCAAAGAAGGGCTTGGGCCCAAACATAACCCAAGCTGGCTTCCTCAGAGATGAGGACCGAAATGAGAACACTGAACCGAAAAGCTGGAATTTCTTCTTTCAGGTGAAAGAAAAGGCACAATAATTTAATTTCAAAATGTTTGCTGGATGGGGAAATACTTAAAGAGCACTGCACATGTCTCTTCTGTCCCTCCTGACTATTAACTGTCTGCATTCAATTGCAGTGCAGTCATCACAAGGAAGAAGCTGGGAAGTACAGTCATCTGTCGGCAGTGACAACAACACAATTCTATCAATTTCTTCACTCTTCCAGGATATCTGGTCTACATGCAGAAGCACAATTTTCTAATGAAATAAACAAATAAATGATTCCATTTGTTTACCCAGAGAGGTGAGCCAGTTCCAGTTGAGTTGTAAATGTTCTCTGCAAAGTCAGATCAATTTCTTGATTACCTGCTAAGGCAGAAGGGAAACAAAAATGTCATGATATATTATAAATGATTAGACAGCTGACACTTATAACTGTGTGCACATATTAAAACATCCCTGATGTGGCTAAATATTTGGGGTCGTATTCCCCCACAGTTTCCCACTTGATCATTTGCCTTCCTGAAGGTCCAACGTTGCATTCACTGCATCACCCAGTCTTGCTTTCCTCCTCAAGTCTTGCTTTCATCCACAAGGTTCCTGATCAACAACCCTCTCTTCAGCCACGAATGTCACAAGAGAATTGGCGCTCAAATGTCACAGCATTAAAGGCAGAAAGAAGCCAACAGAAAACCTGAGCGCTTATATTAGCCAACGTAAAAGGTAAAAATTTCTAGTGGTTGTGTAAGTGGATCACATTTTTGAGGAGGGTCTAATTTTTTTTAAGAGATAGTCTCCAGTGAGGGATCGCTTGTGCAAGACTACACACTTAGCAGAACTTTTTAATATATTCAGGCCACAGGAGGGAGAAAGCAAGCACATCATCAACTGCGTCACACAAATGGCTAGAGAGGGGTACCTGTCAATTCACACATTTTAACAATGCAGACTTTGAATTGTGCACACTGAGCAGCAAAGTTTTATTTGGTCAAACAAGGCAGCATTGTCACACACAGAATTTTGGAATAATTCTGTATGAACTGACTTGGAATTTCATATTGATCACAGTGACAAGTGAACCACGGTAGACCAGTTAGCTTATAATGGCCTCAGATGTTACAAGTACTGGCTTGGAATCGCACATACTAAAAGGTTAAAAGTCAATGTTTTTCAAGAACCTGAAATCTCAACCTTAAGTGGTGAAGTCTGAACAACCCCTCAGTTTCTGAGCTAAAGTGACCATCTACCCATGCACAGGTGGTGAGGAAGATTCCTCCCTTCAATGGTCATTGCAGAACCATAAGAAGCATCAGGGATGTCTCCTCTATCGTGCAGCACTGAGAACTGGCTGCATGATTTAACATAGCCACTTGAGGGAGCCATTTACTGCAAATCTTTCCGCTCAAGTGCCAGCATGATCCACCCACCCCAACTCCTCACAAATAAACTTCATCCTTTTCAGTTTGGTTTTCGTTGCCAAAAATGACATATTGTGGACCTTACCCAGGTGATGTATATAACTACATCTAAAATGTGAGCGTTTTCACTAGCCTTAGCAGCGGCAGTGGAAAATAATATGATTAGACAGCTGACACTTATAACTGTGTGCACATATTAAAACATCCCTGATGTGGCTAAATATTTGGGGTCGTATTCCCCCACGGTTTCCCACTTGATCATTTGCCTTCATGAAGGTCCAATGTCACATTCAATGCATCACCCAGTCTTCCCTTCCTCCTCAAGTGCCTCTGCAATCAATCCACAATGTTCCCGATCAGTTCTATTACTAACATTAACCTATACTCCATGGTATTGGCAACAATCAGACATTGTACAGGTAGTTCTGCTATGATGCATGTTTCTACAACGTGTATTTGTTATAATGTGATTGATGGATCAGGGAACACTATTTGCATTCTGCAGGCTGCATTGGTTGTAGCGCCATTGCGATTGGGAAAACCTGTTTAATTCTGTGCTTTGGAGGCAATTACAGCCTGTTCTGCTAATGATGCCACTTTCTATAATGCAAGGTTCCTTAGGAACGTAACTATCGCGTTATAGCAGAACTGTCGGTACCCTGGAGAGAAGTAGATATGAAATCTCTTCCCACATTCAAATTAAAATTCCCAAGTTAGTGATCACAACAGAAATTCCTACACCACCAGCTTTTAAACTGCTCTGCCCAGGGCCGCAAGAAACTGCAGAGAGTTGTGGACATGTCCCAGCACGTCTCGGAAACCAGCCTCCCCTCCACGGACTCTGTCTTTACCTTTCACTGCCTTGGTGAAGCAGCCAGCATAATCAAAACCCCACCCACCCAGGTTATTCTCTCTTCTCCCCTCTTCCATCAGGTAGAAGATGCAGGAGCCTGAGGGCACGTACCACCAGGCTTAAGGACAGCTTCTACCCCACTGCGATAAGACTATTGAATGGTTCCCTTATATGATGAGATGGACTCTGACCTCACGATCTACCTTGTTGTGACCTTGCACTTTATTGCATTGCACTTTCTCTGTAGCTGTGACACTTTACTCTGTACTGTTATTGTTTTTACCTGTACTACCTTAATGTACTCTATACTAACTCAATGTAACTGCACTGTGTAATGAATTGACCTGTACAATCGGTATGCAAGACAAGTTTTTCACTGTACCTCGGTTCAAGTGACAATAATAAACCAATACCAATAATAAATGGCTGGTGAAAGAATAAGATTCCAATTTAGTGGCTGCTCATAAAAAGAATACAGCCTTAAATAAAAGTTATACATTTCACTTATTACTATGCACCCAGTGATTAGAAAAATGTGCGTCTCAATGAAACCCTGCACTTGCCCCATTCGTCAGTGAAAGAACACTGACTGAGGAAAATCACCAGCATATGGCAGCACTGAGAAACCAATCACAGCAATGTTGTCTTTAACCTTCTGCCTCTGCAAGCTGGAAATGTGGTGGTGCATGTTTCACAGCAGAACTAGCTCGTTGCAATGGAAATTCATAGAGATCGACAAGCCCCAGAATACAACCCTCATCTTCAGCCTTCCTTCTACGAACTCCATGTTTCACTGAATCATTGTTTTTTTGATTTGTCCCAACTTACAGCTCACTGTATCTCGCCTGGCTGGTGTCTGTAACGTGAGAGTTACCTTGTCACCAAGGCGTGCCAAAAATAAAGACAGAGAAAACAGCTGACCAAAGAGACAATTTAAAACATGGCAGTATATTGCAGTATAAAAAAAATACTTGCATCAAAGGTTTTTAAATATTTATAAAACATTATGAATGAGGCAGCTTCGTGGCTATGGTACTCGACTCTTAATCCAGCAGACACAAGATCAAAACTCCCAGCATAAGCAACTTGTGAATGAGATCACAAACTGCTATAAAAATCCAACATGTTGCATGATGTTATTGTGGGGAAGGAAACCTACCACCCCACACCTCCTCTCCACTACCTATGCATTCAGTCCCCACACTGCCTTGACACTGGTAACAACTCCACTTGCTTTTACAAGGGAACAACAGGCTAGCAAAAGGATTGAAAACCAGGGAGCTAAAAGATAAGCAGCCCTGGACAATTCAGGATATATAGGAGAATGACACTGTCCCGGTGAGATGGGTATTCTCAGAGTGTGCTGTTGTGTCAGGTACAAGATGTCCTCCTACAACTTTCAACCAGTAAGTTATATTTTTATTTTAACTGCATATAGAGTCATTCTTCTCTTCAGCATATCCTGAGTTAAAACTGGTAACTTCACTACTGCAAAACACAAATGACATCCTCAGAAATTATGAATAGGACATATAATTTTGTAACGTGAAGCAAGAGCAGACAGCTCCAAGTGGCCAGTCTGAGATGGGTGAAATGCAGACACGCATGTTATGGGAAACTCTTCAGTCACCCACAAGACAGGTGTTCGCTTCTTCTTTCAAACTTCTCACTGACGTACAGAAAGTGAACCATTTTCACCTGCAATCGGTCAGCTTCCAAGTTATTAAATTACAAAAGTGCTGCACATTACTCTTGAACTGGGGAACTACATTCCAAATCAATGATCCTGTTTAATGGCTTCACATAATTCTGGGAGCATTCACCAGAAATTTCTTTTGCTCGTGGTGCATAAAGTCTCTGGTTTACTCAGTAGAGTCACCAGCATGGGAAGAAGATCAGAAGATGAGGGCAAAATAAGAAGCATTGACCTGGCTTTCTATTTTTTCCTTTGGCTACCATATGGAGATCAATGAAAAAAGCAAAAAGGAAAATAAAGCAGATTCAGAAACATGTACATCTTTCTCTGCCAGGCTTCCAGGAACTTAAAAAAGACAGTGGAGACCAGAAGAGAAAGGCAGGTGCTAGAATCTGGAGCAACAAATAATCTGCTGGAGGAACTCAGCGGATTGAGCAACGTCTGTGGGAGAAAAGGAATTATCGACATTTCGGGTCAAAGCCCTGCACCTGCCACTGTCTCCCAACTCCACCCCCCCTCTCCCCTTCCCCTACCTGGCGCAACCTGTCTGTCATCCTACACCCCTCCCCAGTCTGTCAATCACCTCGGATTCCTAGCTCACCGCTCCTCTTTATACCGGCCACCTCCCCTCTCCATCTCAGTCCTGAAGCAGGGTTTCGACCCGAAACATTGACAATTCTTTTCCTCCCACAAATGCTGCTCAACCCACTGAGTTCTTCCAGCAGACTGTTTGTTACGGTACATATAAACTTCTATCAAATGTTAATACACCTCTACATGTATGGAAGTGACCACTGTCAAGTCTAAGTTTAAGAAGGGAACAAATTCTGTTGAAAATATATACAATTCATCAGGCTGTGATCATTTATACCAGTCCTAAGTTGCTTGCACCATGATCCTTATTTACAATGCTTAACTATATAATGTTGATAACTCAGGTAGGTGTTGATCACACATGAACTGGCCTGTTGTGGAATGAGATCCAATGCAATAACCTTGAAAGTTAATGTAATCAATCTACTCGCAAACTAAGTTGAGGTTCCAGTCTTTTCTTTAAATGTTATACATGAATAAAACTTCCAACAAAAGTATGGGACACTAATTTCCTTCTTATATTCAAAAATAAATTACAGCAGGGAACAGAAGTGAGAAAAGATACTGAAGTTAAAATTTGTGGATAAAAAGAATCAGAATTGCTTCAAGTAATGAGCACAATCTCAATACATAAAAAAAAGGATTTGGAAGCCCACAGATTGACTCAGAGGTCAAGTGAACCATGTCTCCAGTGACGCAAGGAATTATTTCCCAAAAATAAATAAGGCACTTCATCCACTAGTAAGGAGAAAAGTTTAAAACCCTAAATCCAACCCCCACTAGTGGAGTGCTGCCTGAGTTGCTGGTCACAAACAGCCTAATAACCAGGGGATGACATTGCCTTGTCCTCCCACCCTGCAGCTGGTTGCCGTGAAGTTGGTGGCACTGGCTAAGCCCTCACGACTGTAATGCTGACCAGCACCTCTGCTGAGCATTGCCAAGACTCCTCTGGAACAGTGCAGGCAGAAGCTGTTAGTGGGCACACAGGCCCCAAATCCAGGGGGCTTGGTCTCCCCCACTTCTCCCAAAACTCACAAGGCTTCAGGCTCCCGCAACAAACAAACTGCTGGACGAACTCAGTGGGTCGAGCAGCATCTGCGGGAGGAAAGGAATTGTCGATGTTTCAGGTCGAAAGGTAGGATATCTTTATTAGTCACACATACATCGAAACACACAGTGAAATGCACCTTTTGCGTAGAGTGTTCTGGGGACAGCCCGCAAGTGTCACCACGCTTCTGGCGCCAACATAACATGCCCATAACTTCCCAACCTGTACATCTTTGGAATGTGGGAGGAAACCGGAGCACCCGGAGGAAACCCACGCAGACGCGGGGAGAACGTACAAACTCCGTAAAGACAGTGGCCTGAATTGAACTCGGGTCACTGGTGCTGTAATAGCGTTACACTAACTGCTACACTACTGTGCCTGCCCTGATGTAAAATTTCTGATGTAAGGTTTCGACCTGAAATGTCAACAGTTCCTTTGCTCCCACAGATGCTGTTCAACCCACTGAGTTCCTCCAGCAGATTGCTTGCTTCTCCAGATTCCCGCATCTGCAGTCTCTTGTGTCTCAGTTTCCCGCACTCTCCCCAAACCCATGAGGCCTCTACCTCACAAGCTGCTCCTAATCATGGCACTGAAACACATACTGCACTGCTTCCACATTTATGGAGAGTGAAATACAGCTGGTACAGTTCTGGTCACCATATTTCAGGAAGAATGTGATGGGCATGAGTCAAGATGCAACAGAAATCTATGAGGATGTTGTTGGGGATTTACAATGATGTCTATCCAGAAGAAAATATCAGCTTTACTGGGGTTGTTTTCATTAGAAGATGGTGAGGCCGATTTAATTGAAACAAAAGGAATTGGTAGGCCTGGATTAGGCGAACAGACAGGACCAATTTTCCTTAAGAGACAGCACAGATTCAAGGGCAGCAGGATGAAGTATACAGAGGTTGAAGTTTAAAAAAAAAAGTCATGCAAAGGGTGATGAGGGTCTGGAACTCTGCCTGAAAAGATGGAGACAGAAACCCACGTCACTTCAAATGTATCTGTCAGCACAGGGTTGCCACAATCCAAAAGGATACACTCCAAGCACCGGATACCAGATTAGTCTCCACAGCTCTTTTTGGCCAACGTGGACACAGCAATGACCTCTGCCCTGGGCCATGACTTCTACGTGATTAAAATTACTGCTGCCTAGATCTTGGCCATCATGCACTGAACACAGTCACACACCAGCTGGAAAGCGAGGTTGTGGAATCCCTCTTGTCATACCTCTCCCAGTTGATGTATAGCATTTACAAAGAGATGAGCTGTCAGTTACAACCTACACTGAGGGCAAGTCAGCAATCCTCACAAAGACAGGTGCTTGCTCTGGCTCTGACAAGAGGCATGTATTCAGTTCTTTTGCAACAGACAGCACCTGTGACCTCCTTTATAATACAGCGTTCTACAATATGTTGCTCATAGCCAGAAGGGTTCCGACGTGCAGAGGTTTATGGTCACTGTTTTGTGAGTGGATCAGTAGGGTGGGCTCATCCCATAATCCCACTGAAGGAATCCTTGCTGAGGCACAGAAACCTTACGAACTGCTGAACATGGCCTCCTGCTCTGCTGACACCTCCCAGCAGATTGTCCTGCTCCCTCTGCTCATTCTCCTGACATGCTGGACTCCAAAGGAATGGTTACCTTTACACCCATGTCTGGGAGTAGCTGGTCACCGAAAAAGATTTCGGCTCCTGATCCAAGGATACCAGTAGATTTTATAGAAGCGCCAAACACTGGTTGAATCCAAACACTTGATAATCCTGTTAAATAACCTGGGTAGCAGGGTGGGGTGAAAAGGTTGTCCTTCCTGCTGCTGAATACTGCATCTCCACCTGAATTGAACACATGTTGGCGACATCCTCAAGATCCAATGACATCAAATCAACAATGCAATCTCATTGACAACACAGTGATTAACACACTTTCTCATTACAAAAATTATTCCTATCTTTGCAATTAATTTATTCCCACAGTAGACAAACTGTGATAAACATTCCAGGGTGGGCATTAGCATCACATGTTAACATCAGCCCCAATATGACAGCCAGCACAACTCACCCTACATTTGTGCATGCACATATCACAACATGATATAGGAAAGAATGTGACCCCATTTCCCACAGACAGTCAGAGCAGGGCAGCCAAAGGTTGAGAGCCACATTTCTGGATCTGGTTTGCAAAATGCCTTGAAGCAAGGCCCAATGATACAGACATGAGGATTAAAACTAAGACAAGATTGGTTCTGTTGGCATAAAAAGTTAACCAGTTATGCTAAGGATGTCATTAAATTGGAACGGGTGCAAGAAAGATTTACGAGGACGTTACTGGGACTGGAAGGCTCAAGCTATAAGGAGAGGCTGGATAGGCTGGGACTTTCTACCCTGGCGCATAGGAGGTTGAGGGGTGACCTGAAAGAGGTTCATAAACTCATGAGGTGCATAAATAAGGTGAATAGTCACAGTCTCTTCCCCAGGTCAGGGAGTCCAAAATGAGAGGGCATAGGTTTAACGTGAGAGGGGAAAGATTTCAAAGAGACCCAAGGTGCAACTTTGCCACACAGGTGAGTATATGGAACGAGCTGCCAGAGGAAGTGGGTAGAATTACAATATTTCAAAGGCATTTGGACAGCTACATGGTTCGGAAAGATTTTGAGGGATATGGGCCAACTGCAGGCAAATGGGACTAGCTCATTTAGCCAACTTGGTCGGCACGGATACGTTGGGCCAAAGGACCTGTTTCCGTGCTGTATAACTCTTTTGTATTTCATGGTAAAGAGAGGCATATCAACTGTTGCCATTAGTTTGATAAGTTGATACTAAAAATTTCAAAAGGAAGTTAATGAGTAATTTATCCCTTTCCTTCAGTTACATCATACACTGGATCAGTACTTTCCACTGAGGTCAACTTCATCTAAATTTTACTTGATCCAGCTGCACTGAAGTGATTCGGACCTTGTGTGCTTTCTCTATGATGTTTACACATTCTTCCCGTGACTGTGCGCATTTCCTCTTGGTGCTCTGGTTTCCTCCCACCTCCCAAAGACATAGTGGTAGGTTAATTGGCCTCTGTAAATTACCTCTTAGTGCCGGTTAATGGGGGAAAAAAGAATGCAGGGAGGAGATGATAGGCATGTGAGAGAGAACAAGTTGCAGGGGTGGAAGTAAATAAGGAAGAGGAATGGAACTGATGGGATTTCTCAACTGGGAGCTAGCATTGACCTGATGGTCCAAATGGCATCCTTCTGCATCACAACAGGAATGATGATGCAGAGACTACCAGAGTACATTACTGGCTGGAATATAATGTAACAATCTCTTTAAAAAAAATTGACCATTAAATATATTTGGTCTGTCTGAACCTCCATTTGGGTAAACCAAACCTCTCCATTGGCATTCTTCCTCCTTTCTGAAAATACAACCTTGTTGTTTAATCCCCATTTCTGCCCACCCAGCACTAATGCTCCTATCCACTCCAAGGAGCCTTTGGATCCTGGGACATAATTGCTTCTAACAGCATCAGCGTACTGAGCTCTGCGATACCTGCACTTTGTTTTGTTTGCATTCATCGCAATCTCACAAAAATATTAAACTGGATTCCCATAAAATTCATTAAATGCTACCATATTCTGACCAAATGCCTGGCTACTTTTTTTTAAATTGCAAAATCAATTTCTTAATTGATATCCTGATGTTTTCATAATGATTTCCAAATTAAATACAATCTTCATTTAAACAGCCATAGCTCAGTTTATTTCTTGGCTGAAGGGCCAGAGGTTCGTCTGCACTAACTGCTTGCATCGCATTTGTGTATTCTTCCCCGCAGCTCACAGAAATTCAAATCACACTGCAAAAACCAGGGTGTGGGACTTTTAGTTCTGCGTTTATTTTGCAAAGAGCAATTTCACATTATGTAACCTGTTGGCTTTTAAAAGTGATGGCTTTCCTTTCGCAAATATCTGAGAGTTAAAACTCCGTTACTGAGCTTTTTCACCCTGCATGTATAATGGGCTGTTTGCCTCAGACTTGAGTGGACATCCAAGGGGAACTGGAGTCCAGTGTTGGTCCACTCAGCCTCCTGCTCCACTCCAGAATACCAACATGCTGGAGAGAGGGCCCATCCTTGCATGTGGCCCTTTGGTTTTGTGCTGGTACCTATGCAGACAGCAATTCTAATCATCTGAATGGTGTAGCCATCTGTGTAGATAAAGGCAAGTGTTTGAGCAAGCTTACTTTAGTGTTCTTAAATGATACTTCAAGATACTTTAATGAAATTAACTTATCATTTAATTTTTAACAAGCTAAATAGATTTTTAAGTATCTTTAACCATAAGAAACATTTAAAAAAACTAGTTCAAAGCCTTTAACAGCTATCAAGGCATTCTGGGGTGGGGGCCACAGTGGCATGATGCCTAACGCATACTTAGCACCCTCTTCCCCCCTCACCAGATATGGACCTGCTTGTTCAGGCCTCCAAATCTAAAACAGGCGAGTTTGGGTGGGTGGACCTGCAAGATAGGTTCAGGATGATCCAGCTTAAAATTCTTGCAAGGAATTGAAGCACTTCCTTAAAATAAATTCTAGTATCTAACTGAAAACCTTATTCAAGTTCACTGCCTCACCACCATAAAGCACAACAGTCAATGGTTCCTCCAAGAGATGATATTATAAGATATTTATTTATTAGTCACATGTACATTGAAGCACACAGTGAAATGCGTCTTTTTGCATTACTGAGAATGTGCTGGGGGCAGCCAGCGAGTGTCGCCACTCTTCCGGCGCCAACATAGCATGTCCGCAACACCTAACCTGCGTAATGCTATTACAGCGCCAGTGACCCAGGTTGTTCTTTTGGAATGTGGGAGGAAACCAGAGCATTCGGAGGAAACCCACGCAGTCACGGGAAGAACGTACAAACTCCTTACAGACAGTGGCCGGAACTGAACCCAGGTCGCTGGCGCTGTAAAAGCGTTACGCTAACCGCTACACTACCGCAGAAGGGTCTCGACCCAAAACGTCAACTGTCCATTTCCTTCCATAGATGCTGCCTGACCTGCTGAGTTCCTCCAGCATTCTGTGTGATGCGCCAGATTTCCAGCATCTGCAGTCTCCCTTGTGTCTCCTCAGACTCTTCCCTTTCTTCACCTGTCTCCATCTCAGGAGATAGTTAACCACCTCTATCTGTTACAATCCCTCAGACTCCCACAGCTATCTGGACTACACCTCCTCTCAGCTACTCCCGTTAAGGAATTACAACTCCAATGACCTGGGTTCAATCCTGAACTCAGCTGCTATCTATGTACAGGTTGCACATTCTCTCCATGACTACGTGGGTTTCCTCTGGGTGCTCCAGCTTCCTCCCACATCCCAAGGGCGTGTAGGTTGGTACATTAACTGGCCATTGTAAAATGCCCCTGGTGTATCCGCAAGTGGTAGAATTTTGGGACAGTTAAGGGGAATGTGGGGGGAATAGGTTCAATATAAATGGTCGGTGCAGACTCATAGGGCTGAAGGGCCTGCTCACTTGCTGTGTGACTCTATGACTCCATTCCACCTCCCAGTTTCTCCAACTCTGTCACATCTGCTCCAATTGTTCCTCATAGAATTGTTGAATTTCTAAAATGCATCCACACTTGCACAAATTTACAATCAATCACCATCAGTCAGGGCACTGCATACAGGAGATGGGATGTCATGTTACAACTGCAGCAGGCGTTGGCGAGACCACACTTGGAGTATTGCGTGCAGTTCTGGTCACCAAGCCATGGGAAGGATGTCATTAAGCTGGAAAGGGTGAAAAAAAATTCATGAGGATTTTACTGGGACTGGTGGGCTTGCGTTATAAGGAGAGGCTGGATAACCTGAGGCTCTTTTCCCTGGAGCATGCAAGGCTGAAGGGTGCTCTCATAGAGGTATACAAATCATGAGGGACATAGATATGGGGAGGGTCACAATCTTTTTCCCATGGTAGGGGAGCCTAAAAATAGAGGGCATAGGTTTAAGGTGAGAGGGGAAAGATTTAAAAGGGGGCTGAGGGGCAACTTTTTCATGCAGAGGGTGGTTGGTGTCTGGAACGAGCTGCCAGAGGAAGCTGTAGCAGCGGGTACAACAATTACAGTGTTTAAAAGGTGTTTGGACAGGTACATGGATAGAAAAGGTTTAAAGGGATATTAGCCAAATGCAGGCAAGTGGGACTAGCTCGGATAGACGTCCTGATCAGCATGGACAAGTTGGGTTGAAGGGCCTGTTTCTGTGCTGTATGACTCCATGACTTAGTTATTGCATTCTTATGCAGTAGACTATAGCTACATTAGAAGGGTACTTGTCCAAACCACAAAGTATTCGATATGCCCAGCCCATACCTTCTAGCATTTGTGATTCTTGTTGATATCCTTTAACTCTCATGAAAACCATACTAATCAGCATTATGCCGGATTCCCCACGGTTTTCTACTTGGATATAACTTCCACCACAATGCCACCTTCTGATAATGGTTTCAGAGTGCCAATGAGGAGTATCGAGGAACAGCTGCCTGTAAAGTGCACTTTCCTTTAATGTTTTGCTTCAATTTTCCCCCTCTTCTTTTTCTCCTCAGAACTTGCTTTTTAAAATAATGCAAGTCCTGATCAAGGCTCTATTCAAGAGTGCTGAGGTCTCAATTCAATAATTTGGCTACATGCCAAATGGATCACTCCAACAGGCTTCCACCAAACTCAAGTGCACCCATGCAGGACATCACACGGAGGTTCCTCCTGTGGGACACAAGGATGCCTGTGTTGTTAAAACAGGAATCAGCCAGGTTCAACAGATCAATTACAGGACGAATACAATGTACACTGACTGAAGTCATAATGCAAGAGGCTAGACGGAGGGGTAAACACTTAACACCAAACTACATCTCTACGGTTACCTTCAGCTTTAGTGTGATGCAGCTGTAGAACCTCAACAAAAATCACATGTACAGCTGCAGAATAAACAGGGCTTAATTCAGTGCTTAGATCTGGATTCCACTGAATAAGCAAATTTATTCTCTGGATCTGCAGGAAACAGGTGGAAAACTGATGGATTTTTCTGCGCTTTTCTCCACTGTTATAATTTATTATCTGCATTTGTTACTTGAACTCCTGCAACAATGCAAACTGCCCGCCAAATGTTTCAGTATTATTCAATCATGTTCCAGTTGCCCATTAATATTGACAAGAACACAAGAGATGCAAATAAAGACTGCAGGGAACACTGGTGACACTCGCTTTTGTAGAGTGCCGCACCCAAAAAAAAGCTCTGGTCACATTTTACTGGAGAGAAAAGAAAACATAGGTTACCTTATTCATAAAACTGCAAAGAAAGATGAGCAGGCGATACAGTGTGGGTGTGGGGTGGGGAAAGGAAGTGAATTTAAGGAAGGAAAAATAATCAGCATTTTATTTTATTCCACTCATGGTTGCACAGTTCTGATTAATTCTGATCAGTTGATCATTATTGACGTCAAATCTGAAGCATGAGGCCCCACACTTTTGATAAAACTGTACCACTTGCTTCAAGTACTTTCTGCACTTCACAATATGCGATGGTGTATTACATTTCACTTATAAATTCAGCTCAGTGGTCCAAATGGCAGCTCAATGTCGAAATGTTAATTGTAACACAATCATTAGCATACCTACTGTACAAAAGACTCCCCCATCCCAATTAAGTGTGGCATGCAATAAAGTTAATTATATTTCCAAAATTAAGCTATCTTTGCAGTTATGTTGCAAACAAAATCTCAGCTCAAAACCCTTATGACCAAGAATGTCTTTTCCTTGAAAAAAAGTGAAAATATGGCAGATTGCCAAATCTTTATGAAAACAATTAGCCTGGTGAAAGATCTCAACTGTTGTGCCATATTAAGTAAGTGTGCATGTTGAATGCCATAACAAAGTTATTGTGTATTTCTGGTGCCAAGACCACGTTCCATGGAAGGGAAGTACGAACTTTAAACTCTGCTGAACTATAAACATTAATAATAGGCCCCCCAGTGCATCAACCTACAGCATTAGTCTTACTAAAACATGTTAATTTATAAAAAAATGCATTTTCAAATAACTATATTAATATCCATTTGTTAAACTCTGCCAAAATGTTTGTCAATCTTTACACCAAAGAGGATTCACATTCCAAAAGTTAATTTAAAAATTATACCAAGACCAGCAAACACTTGTTTCGTATCAAATTAATTTTGGTTAATTAAACTCAAAAATCGCATAGTTGGAAATACAAAACCTCTAAGAGCACATAGGCCCAGAATTTATTGCCAAAAATATAATAATTTCATCACTCTTAACTATGTAAATCAGTCAACAACTTGTGGTTGCAAGATACACTGAGGATTGCACATTGTCTTAAGTTAGTTAGTGCCGGTATCTAACACTATCAATACCTTCTTAAATGAGATAATGTGTATTCCTGCAATGTCAATCCACTTCCCCAATGAGGACTACTTAAACTCTGGCTGCACATTGCTCCAGGTAGTAAATTATTGTTAGCAATATTTTAAAACTTAAAGCCTTTTTAAAATCCTTATCTTTTTCTTTCTGACTTTCCTTGCTTCTTCATTCTCAAAAAGTAATCATTCTGTCCCCTCAGTTCTGTACCTGATTTCTTTTAAGTTCACCTTCCTTTTCCACTGATCCTGTTGTTACCTTTAATTCTCATTAGTGAAAGTCAGACTCTCAGTCCTATTGTTCACCAAGGTCCCAGATACCACAGACCCTGCCTTGCACCATTTTCAGTTTAGCGTTCCATGAAGTTACAAGGCAAAATATTGTTGAAGCACAAGAGAAAAGGCCTAACTAACAGCATGTGACACTATCTCTGCTCCTGAAAATATTCAGTCCACAAGCCAAATTTTTTAATCACCAAAATCAGGCCTTAACATGCAGTTACAAAATAATTTGGCACTGCAGGAAATTCTGGAAAATAATATAACTTTTATCACATGCTTGGTTTAGTATTGAATACCCTCTTATCCTTAATCCGTGAGAGAAAACTACCACCAACCCACACTTTCTCACTGTGGATTCTTATTAATATTCATGTGCAGAATAAATTACCATTGTGCAAATATAATCCCACACAGAAATGTGTGGGATTAAAGGTCAGAGAGCGAAACTAGAGAACTCTAGGCTGAATGTCTGGAAATTACTGGCAGTGTGACTGAACACCTTGAAAATGATCAGCTGATTGCAGAGAGCCAGTGAGGATTTGTAAAGGGCAGATCACGCCTTTCTACCGTTTGAGGGAGCATCTTTAGATGTTATTAATACAGATTTTTGCAAAGCAGTTGGTAAGGTCCCAGGAAGCTCAGGGCACTGAAAGCAAATGACTGATCCAGTTGGAAAATTGGCTGAGGAGCAGGACTCAGTGGAGGTAAGTGACAAGTGCTGAAGCTGGCAGGATTGCTGTTCTACAAGGATCCCAGCTGGGAGCCTCTGCTATTCGAGACCTTTATAAACAAGGTAACTGAAGGAATAGAAACCCATGCATGCAAGCTTTCTTATGGCACAAAGATAGAAAGCACTGTAAGCAGTGCTAATGGAAGCAGTGTTACATGGAGATATTAATGCATTAGTGAGCAGATCTGGGGCAAATAGACTTGGCAAAAGTGAACCAAAAAAAATTGAACAGAATGCTTCCCAAATGAAGTGATGATATGAGCGTCCATATACTCCAGGTAAGATCATATTTGGAGCACTGTTTGCAAGTCTGGGTATTGTACCATCTGGGTGATATACTAATCTCAGTAGCTTGGATTTACCAGAACAACATGTGATTAAAAAGGTTAACTTCTCGGGAGAGATGGCACAAAACAGGATTTTAGTTCCTGAAACGTAAAGTGCTGAGTGATGATTTGATCAAACTTTTTACAATGTAAGCTAGATAAAGTTATTACTCCTGGTTGCTTGAGTCAAGGGCTTGTTTGGGGTGGGGGTGCAGTGAGGAGTTTAAAATTAGATCCACGTCCTTCATCAAAGAAACAGTGGCAGAAGTTTGGAACTCTTCCACACATGCTAGGTCTAATAGACAATAAGTCTGAGATGGATGGGTTTTATTGCAAAACACTAAGGAATACAGGGTAAAGGTTGATATATGAAGTCACACTAAACGAGCCATGACCTCACTGAATAACAAAGCAGGGTCGATTCCAAGGTCCCAAAAAAGTGGAATCATAATTTAAAGAAAGAGTTAAACAGGGCTGTATGGAGGGTGAGATTCAAAAATAAATTTGTTTGAAAATTCATTCAATTTAAGGAGTTACTGTATTTATTAAAAATATATACTTCCCTGCATGCATCTTTACCGAAGTCTCAATAAAACAGAAAATCTTTATATCACTCAGTAAAAAGACAAGCTGACCACCTGTAAATGATCTGCTATTCAGACAGGGAAAACCCCCAACTAGAAATATCCATGGGACCATAAGCTGTAGAGTTACAACCATTAACCTGTTGTGGAGTATCTTAAAGGAGAGAATGGTGAGTGACTAGAGTCAAATTAACTTCCTATTAATAGGATAGGAAGAGCAGGGTGAGCTGCCTCAACGACTATCGCCCGGTAGCACTCATGTCTACTGTGATGAAAGTGCTTTGAGAGGTTGGTCATGGCTAGAATTAACTCCTGCCTGAGCAAGACCGGATACAATTTGCCTACTGCCACAACAGGTCTACAGCGGACGCAATCTCACTGGCTCTGCACTCTGCTTTGGAGCACCTAGACAACAGCAAACATACAACAGGCTGCTATTTGTTGATTATAGCTCAGCGTTCAACACCATCATCCCCTAGTATTAATCAACAAGCTTTAAAACCTAGGCCTCTGTACCTGCCTCTTCAACTGGATCCTCGACTTCCTTATCGGGAGACCACAGTCAGTGAGGATCAGTAATAACATCTCCTCCTCGCTGACAATCAACACAGGCGCACCTCAAGGACGTGTGCTTAGCCCACTGCTCCACTCTCTACACTCATGACTGTGTGGCTAAGCACAGCTCAAATGGCATCTATAAATTCGCCAATGACACCACCGTTGTCGGTAGAATCACAGATGGCGACGAGGAGGTGCACAGGAGTGAGATAGATCGGCTGGTTGAGTGGTGTCACGACAACAACCTCGCACTCAACGTCAGCAAGACCAAGGAACTGATTGTGGACTTCAGGAAGGGGAAGTCGGGAGAACACACATCAGTCCTCATTGAGGGATCAGCGGTGGAAAGGGTGAGCAGCTTCAAGTCCTGGGTGTCAACATCTCAGAGGATCTATCCTAGGCCCAACACATCGATGCGATCATGAAGAAGGCACGCCAGCGGTTCTACTTTGTTAGAGGAGATTTTGTATGTCACCAAAGACCCTTGCAAAGTTCTATTGATATGTGATGGAGAGCATTCTGACTGGTTGCAACACAGTCTGGTATGGAAGATTTAATGCACAGGATTGCAAGAAGCTGCAGAGGGTTGTAGATTCAGCCAGCTCCATCGTGGGCACAACCCTCTCCACCATCAAGAGCATCTTCAAGAAGGCGGCATTCATCACTAAGGACCCACACCAACCAGGACATGCCCTCTTCTCATTACTACTATTGGGAAAGAGGTACAGGAATCTGAAGACCCACACTAAATGATTTAGGAACAGCTTCTTCTCCTCCACCGTCAGATTTCTGAACGGTCCATGAACATTACTTAGTTATTCCTTTCTTTTAAGCACAATTTATTTTGTAATTTATAGTAATTTTATGCCTTTGCACTATACTGCTGCCGTGGAACAAGAAATTTCACGACATACAAGTCAGTGATAATAAAACTGACTCTAATTGATTCATGAAGTCACTCACTGCTTCCTTCTTAAGTAATTTTTGCAGCCAAAGGAACCTCAAAATCAAAAAGAGCATGGCACCAAGTTGGGACTTGTTTGTCTGGCAACTATAGTCACCTTTATAAGACAGTTAAAACAGAATTTATTGATTAATGGAGAAAATAGAGAATCTCAACTCAGAATTTGACAGTACTTTATCCATCCATAACTACAATAAACACTTAAAGGCTTTTCTGATTGGTTGAAAACTCCTATTTACTGCATAATATCATTTACTTTTAATTCTGGCTTTAATCTTGAATGAAATCATTGAACAACTGTATAACTTTATCTTTACTTTCATTGTTTCCTTGAGACCGACTGCAAGCAGCAGCATTGCAGATACATTACAACACAAACTATGGCAGACGAATGACTACATTTTATGCCTTTTATGCTGCAAAAAGATCAGCTCAAAGTAACCATCTTGTTTCCACCAACAAACTTTGGCTATTGCTTTTATCAATAAATTCAAAACATCAGCAAAAGAATATCATCAGCTGGATGGGTGCCACAGTTGTACTGACTCCTCAAATCTGAAGGCATTAAACTTTGATGTTTAATAATTGAGACATGGTAATAATAAAAAACAAAAGGGTCTTCTTCCTGAAACATGAACTGTTTCTCTTTGAACAGATGCTGGCTGGTGTTTCTTACATTTTCTGTTTTTATTACAATAAAACACAATTGGCTATTTTAAAAGAACATTCATCAGGTTTTTAACCTTGCTTGTAGACTGTGGGGGTAAAAAGGACATATTTTAAACAGAGAAAAAGATGCATTCTGATTAACTGCCATTATCTGGTGGTACAAAAAAGGTCAACTGTGGGTAATGTGTTTTTGTAAAGTCTACCACTTGAAGGAGGAAATATAAAAGCAGCTGTGTGCTACTGGAGTTAGCAATGTCAACTGGTGCACATCTCTGCAGCCAGAAGTTGCTTGGGCAAAGCAGGAAACCACATTAGTAAAAGCCATAATAATTCTGTATTAACTTCCTATGGTTTGGTACAGATCTAGGCCATGAAAACACTTGTTCTCAATACATAGCAAACCCATTTAAATTGGATTGTAGCAAACCCACAACATTTCTATTACTTTCATTTCACCTCTACACTGGAACTTGGACAGCAGCAAACTTAACAACAATTAAAAAAAGTTCCCAGGCTAGACTCACTGATTTTCTTCCCCCTTTCCCAACTAGTACAATTTTAGAATGATCTTACAATGTATTCTCAGAGCCTGTGGATGCCAACCTACAATTAGATTAACCATCCTCACACACAGGCATTGAGTCTCCTTTATAATGATGACAATAACACATACCTGAGGGCTGCCTGCCCTCTCCACAAAATAACTCAAACTCTTCACAGACTGCAACTGAAATTCATCCAAAATTAATCTCCTTTCCAAAACTAACACAGGATAATTCAGATTTAGAGCTTGAGCTAATGTTGTGGCTTCAAATGATTTTGTTTTTGCTGCACCAAATTCTGAGCTTTATTTTAATTCATGAAGTAAGCCAAACTCATTATAAAATAGGATAATATATTCTTATGAAAGTTGTGTCCTCTTAAAAGCACCTTTCAAATCTGGCACCAAAGCAGAGATAGTTTTTTGATTTTACAACATAACTACTGCAACTAGTCACCTGCTGATACTTTCCATGCCAAGCTAATGATCTTGGTATTATGTATTTTCAAGACTAGGCTCAGCAAGTTAATAAACTGTTCCCATCTGTGGTGAAATCTCAGAGTGGCGAGAGTCACAAGTATAGCAACCATGTGGTATGAAACCTCTCCCTTCATTAGTTTAATGGAGATGTTGGATTTCACCAAAATGCAAAGAGAATTGGAGCAGCTTATCATGTTATTAACAACACAGATTTCTTTGATAACAATATGGTTGGTTTTCATGTTAATACTTCTGATGAATTTCAAAGTTTGGAAAGACTTCTTTTATTTGGATAATTTACTTGGAATAACGGTTCATCAACTTCAAAAAGGCTCTGAAGATGCTTTGACTGCAATGCTTTCTCTTTGTCACATGTGAGGTGACCTTACAGCTTGCTTGTTCAACAAGGTACAGATGGCAGGACTCAACTTCAAACACTCTTTACCACCCTTATTCCCACTGTGCAGGTTTGCTGATGATTTACTGATTATATTCCTGGACTGTCAAGAATGGAATGGATCATTGCTTTCCTCTTGTTTTCCAAGAATCACACACATTTAACCCAGTTAGTGGAATATTAATACATCATTAATGGACTCTGGAATGTTGGCACTAATCACTTCTGCTCAGAATTCCAGAATCCAGCCCAACTAATTGGAAAATTCCACAAGGGCGGAGATGCCCTTAGATCTTCAGAGTTCCACAAAAGATGCCATTTTTGGAAATCACAGCACCTAATAAAGAATGTTCTTTTCCATTTCACTGCCGAGTGTAGCTTTGCAGCATTTTTATTTTTCTCTGATTACGTCTTCACTGAGCATAAAATTATTTAATGTTTTCAATGAACTGATTAAAGAGATCAAAAAATGCTCAGAATCATAAACGATATTTTGTAGGTTCTTAGGCCACTGACTTGATAATGTGCAAAACAGGTTAATAGGAACCTAGAAGAACAACACAGCTTGATCGGATCCATTTGAGAGGTACTAGTAGGTCTTTCTAAAAAGGAGACGCTGCTTCATTTAGTTGCACTGAACTAAAATGATTTTCTGCCTGATGAACAATCCCAGCAGGATCCGAGCACAGCTGGGAAATAGCAGGCAGAGCTCAGCCAATAGATCTGAGATTTCCACGTTGGCGTAAAATTCCCCAATTCCCCATCACTTGTGCCAACACATCAGCAGCTCCATGAAAGACTACTGACATCTACTTCATGGATAAATAGCAGGAAACCAAAGGTCACAGAGATGATTGAGTGTTGGGCCATTATTTCAGGTATGTGCTAATTTCCGCAAGGATACCCGCAGCCACCAATGAAAGTTCACCACCATCAACAGTTCTGGTCAACTCCTCGCTCAATTTCTTCATTTTTGCCCCTTCCAGACAAACAGATCCAATTAGATATGTTATCCACACATCTATGAAGCAGGTGACTGATGGGTGCCACTACCTTCTGCTTTCACTTTGACAAGCTGCAGCAGCCCAGCATAGTTGCCTCAGTGCCTTCTGCTTTATTCAAAATAAGTGGGTCACTGAGAACAACCATTTCGTTTTCCTCATCACTGAGGACCACGCACTGAGTCAGTATAGGAAGTTTCCTAAATTGGGAGTGTGGCAGCAGATGTAAATTGTGCTTGAATGTCTACATTGCCATTCTGATTAGCCATTTTTTATTAATGTATTTGTTCCTGGAAGGCAGTTGTTACAAGCAATACCAGCATTTATCGTCCATCCTTAATTGCCTTTGAAAGGAGTAGGGAGTTAAAAATATAAGAAACAGGAGCAGGTGTATGTCGAACAGTCCCTCAAGTCTACCGATAAGATGATGGCAGGTCCAAACTTGACCTCAACACCACTCTCTGTGCTTTCCCCAGACCCCTTGACTTCCTTGTAGGTAAAAGTCAACCAGATTGATGTCTCTATAAGCCAGGCTGGACAAGGAAGGCAGATTTCCTTCCTTTGATGCATCAACAAATCAGCTGGGTTTTACAAAAGTCCAGTAGTTTCAAGTTCACTATTACAAAGACTTTTTAAAAAATTTAATCAATTGAAATTAAATTTGTCCTTCTCATGTGAATTTAAGCAGAGATCAGTGTTATTGCAATTACTTTCTAACCAATGCAAGAAGGGAAAGGAGGCAGCCTCAATGATTTGTGTGGGGACAGATAATAAAATATAACCCAAGTTCTGACACAATGGGAAACGTCAACTTCAAGCAGTCACCATACAGAATCACTGGACTTTTATTTTTCAATGGACACACTAACCTTGCTATTCTTAGAATTAATAGCTTGTACAATCCATATCTTTTCAATGGCAAACAAAAGTGTAGTGAGAGAAAAATAGCTAAAATCTTTCACTTCAATGGGAAGGGGCTTTCTCCGTTCCCACTGAGATGTCAGTTAATACAGATGATCAGCATCTGAAGAGAAAACTTGACGTTCATGCAAAGTTTTGCTACTTCACTTGCAGTCTTTGCTAACAGGATACAGATGCTCTTTTGAAAGTGGTCTTTTCCTGTGCCAAAACCAGAACTGCACAATGGCAGCCATGGCTTAGAGCTGGCCATATGGGACCACTGCAGGTGTAAATACTGTTAAATAATACTCACATAATTAGGTCCTTTTGTACACACTTTCAAACGTTCCTGAATCAATAGGCAACACAATGAAAAGCTATTAAATTGGATTGCAAGAAATCTATTAATTCAGCTGTTCACTGAAGTCGTCACGCTGAGGACTTCAAACTTTTAAGATTTAGGTGTTTTTTCTCTGAAAGAAACGAACAAGCAAAAAGGAGAAAGAAAAATCTACATGTATACAATGAAGTAGGAAGCCTCCTCCTTCAAAATGTTATTTAGTGTGCTTCAGACTCTCCTGCCAGTCTCTGCACACACTAAATTCTGCCTGCCACATTCTCTCACCACCTCAATAGTCAAGAGATAAAAGGAATTGTCACAGATTTCAAAAGTCAGGGCAGGTTCCTTTGCCAAGGATAAACTATTTTAAACTGATAGGGAGTGGAAAACTGCAATTTGCCAGCATCCAATTGGGCAGAAGCAGCACCTTTTATCTTCTAGTTACTGGCACTACCCAGGACCATTATGGTCTATCAGGTCAGAGACAAGTTGGAAAAGAAAGGGCCTCTGGGGCAACTGAGTGCCAAAATCTCAGAAGCTTCTTTAAGCAGCCAGTTGTTTTGGAATTAGACAATTACATCTGAAAGTTTGCCATGGGCAGTAAGAAATAGCAATACATGAACAGACAGGGTAACCATCCCATATCAACACAACCACCTGGGATGCACCAAGACAGAGCTGAATTTAGTATGAAAAATAAAAATCAATGCCCGAAATAAAAACACAGCTGGGAATATTCAGTGTGCCAAGCAGCATCTGCAGAGAGAGAAACAAAGTTAATATCTCAGGAACATTAACTTCATTGCTCTCTCCTCAAATATTGCCTGACCTGCCGAGTATTTCTATCATCAGTTTTTATTTCTTACTTCCAGCATCTGCTGTGTTTTGCTTTTAAATTAATGTGACCCTGTTTTCTGTTGACTATAAAAGCTTAGTTATTTTGTAACTGCAGTGTGTATCAAAAACTTTAAAAACTGTAATATGATCCAAATGGATGTCCACATGAATCAAATTATCTAACAGATCACTTTAATCTTTTCACATGATAAATGTGTATATCCATTACAATTTGTCCCTTCCATTAATTAGGGATGACTGGCTGACAATTATTGTTTTTCTCAATACAACTATGAGATTAGGTGCATTATATAACATTAATAACATATAGAAAAGATGTTTTTTATCTAAAAATATTAAATTAATGATCAAAAATGATATTCTTAGCTAACAAGAACAAATTCAAGAACTGCAGGATTTAGTAGCTCCTGTCAAAGTGCAGTAAGCTCAAAATGCAAAATGGTATTTTACTCGTCCTCAGGGCACAAGCTGTATGTAGACTTATTGGTTTGGGACAATATGTTCAGCCACAAATGAGCAGTCACATGCATCTTCTGCAATTCCAAGCCACTGAAACCTTCAGAGAAAGAGGTTGCCAAGTCTCCTGCTGATCCACAATCCCTACCATCTGAATGCTGCCAAATACTCATTATCTAATGAAAGCAATTAACATTTATCTCTGCCCCATACATACTTTTGTCCAGTTGTGAAGCAGAAAAAGGCCGTCTTCTGCGTATCGTCAAGTAATAAGATTCTGAATGGCGTTTATGTTGCAAAACCACTCCTTATCCCTACAAAGGAAAACTCTGAAAAGGGAGCCAGCCAATTAGTGTAAAATTTCAATACATTTGATGAGATTTTACATAAATAAAACCCCAAAAAGGTACTGATAACCATCTGATTCTCACTTGTACAGGAAATATGTAGTGATATTTTTTGTAAATATTATTAAGGGATGGACAATAAGTGACAGTTATGCCAATATCCCATAAATGAATAAAGCAAAAGTGGCAGCCACAAATATTTTAGGCAGTAATTAATCAATACTTTCACATCTTGCGAAACCGAGCCATTTTCTATTGATTTAATCACTTTGTGGCAACCAGATTGTTTTATTGAATCTAAACAATGGCCTACAAGTAAAGGAGCAATTGTACTGAACAACATAACAGTATGGATAGACAGATAAGGCGCTTTGGAACTTTTAATGATGTGGCCAATAGTATTTTTCAAAAGAATCAAAAGATAAAACCTTCAACTGAGCACAGAATTAAGAACATTCAGTCCAGTTTTCTGGGGGTAAGGGTGGAGTTAAATGGTAGAGCTAGATCTTATATAAACTCTTCCAACACAAAGGTGTTTTAACTTCTATATGGTTAACCAAAAAAAACACATATTCTACTCATCCTGACTACCCATCATTCTATTCATCATTCTACTCATTCCAGTTAAATGAGATTCAAGGGATCAGAATCCGTTAAGCCAATGGTCTGAAAATGGAAAATGGGCTTAAGAGCAATAAACATTTTCAGCATAAAATCTAGATTTGTTTTTATCTTTTTTCTGGATATTTCTCAACCCAGCTTTTCCCTCTCCAATAATGGAATGCAAATTCAAACAACTGTGACAAACAGTACAATCACACTGTTTATTTCCCAAGCAAATGAACGATCTCCAAATGGTGCCAAACTTCAGCCAACTGATGCTGTGGATTTATGTCTATCACAAATATACACAAGGCTGAGGCATCCCAACTTGTTTGCAACCCTACATCATTCTTGAATTGAGTTCCAAGACATATTTTCCCCAAGGCAGGAAATCACATATTGAGCACAAGGGATTTTAAAAGAACATATTAAGAGCAAATAGCCCACGTTAACTAGATTTCAGGCATGCAAATTGAATCAGAGAAAAACTGTGTTGTTTTAGTCACTCTGTAAGGTAATCAAAGAGATTGGACCAGTTTGGAGAGTAGGCTCAAGTTACGGCCAATACAATATAATGTGAAAGATTGAAGGGTGATGCATATTGGTGCAGGAAACAAAGCTTACCAAATACTGCAAGTGGGAAATGAATCTCTGAAACCAGACAGTCAATTGCACCACCAGTAATAAAGTTTAATCAGGTATTGGGGTGGAGCTTCAGGGCATTTGTTAAAATGAACCAAAATGAGTCACATGACGCTACTATTGGACTGCCTTAAGGGCACATAACTAATAGTGCACACAGCCCTTCAAGCTGCTCCACCATTCGACATTATAGCTGATCTTCTCCCTCACCTCCACCCTGATCCCCACTTTCATCATTCTAAAAACCCATCAATTGCAGCCTTGAATGTGCTCATGAACAGTTTTGGAGACTCTGGTGTTGAGAACGCCAAAGACTTATTTAAAGAAATTCCTGCGGGTCACCCATCTGAAGCTATGACCCTGGATTCAAATTTCCATCATACAGCCTGTCAAGTCCCTTCAGTGAAATCATTCTTATTCTTCTAAGCTCCAGGCAACACAGAGTCATCGAGAGATACAGCGTGGAAACAGGCCATCAGCCCACCGAGTCCGCACTGTCCGTCAACCAACCATTTTCACTAATTCTACATTGATCCCATTTTTTTAACTCTCCCCATATTCTCATCGACTCCCTTCAGATTCTACCATTTACCTACACAGCAGGGGCCATTTACAGTGGCCAATTAAAACCTATCAACCCACACATCTGTGGGATGTGGGAGGAAACTGGAGAATCCAGAGGAAACCCCATACAGTCATAGGGAGAACGTGCAAACTCCATACAGACAGAGCACCAGAGATCAGGATTGAATCCAGGTCTCTGGTGCTGTGAAGCACTGACCCTTCTGGCTGTGTCACCAGGTCCACTCTACTCAAACTTTCCTTGGTGGACAGCCAATTCATCCCAGAGAGCAATTCCAACTAAACGTAGAAAATTATGGACTCAGCAGATGCTGCTTGACCTGCTGAGTGATTCCAGCATTTTTTGTTTTATTTCGGATTTCCAGCATTTGCAGATTTTTGATGATCAATTTTAATTCTTCGTTGCACTGCCTTGAAGGTTAGTAAACTCCTTCTGAGCAAAGGTAGACACAGTAACCCAGCTCTGGTCTTAACAACACCCTGTAATAATTGTAACAAGACATTCCAACTCATCTCCCTGCAATAAATGCCAGCATCCTGTTGACTTTGCTTGCTTGTTCTTGCTAACTTAGAAACTCAGGATATCAACATTTCAGCTGCTTTCTTTTTTAAAAAGGTGCTTTCTCATTATTCTTCATTTGCCACCTTTTCTTCTGCTTCCTACATCCCTTTGCAAGCTTGTTTCATTCACATTACAGTTTACTTTCCCAACTGGCCTTGCATCTTCACCAATTAGGGATAGTCCCCCTGTGACTGCAAGGATTTCCCCCGGTGCTTCGGTTTCCTCCCACTTCCCAAAGATGCAAGGGTTGGTAGGTTAACTGGCCACTGTAAATTGTCCCGAGTGTGTTGGGGAGCAGTGGAATCTGGGGGGTGTTGATGGCCATGTGGGGAGAATAAAAAGGGATTAGCGTAAATGAGTGCTTGATGGTTGATGGACTCAGTGGGCCAAAGGGCCTGTTTCATGTGGTTGTAAGTTGAATAAAAATTGAAAGGGTCATTCTCCAGCAGAATGGAAGGCAGGTGAAGTTATTAAATATCAGACAGGACAATGGCACAAAGTGAAAGGAAATGCTAATGGATTATGTGAAGAAACAAAATGGATTAATCATCGCCAACAGTTACGGTCTGAAAATCTGGGGGCCAACTGTTCCAGCCCAAAATTGTTAAACCTTCTGTATTGAGCTTAATCAAAATAAATGATGTTAAGCTTCATTTGTGTGTGAGATGAAGGACAGAGCAGTCAGAGCAGAAGGAAATTTAAAGTAATGAGCTCAGGACCACATCAACCAACTGAATGGAAGACTTCCACAAGGCAGTCATCTAATCTATATTTGGTCTCCTCAATTCAGGAGACCACATAGTGAGTCTACTAAACAGAAAGTACAATTAAACTGTTGTTTCAGCTTGAAAAATACTTGGTATCCTGAGCAGTGAGAAGGAAGGAGGTAAAAGGGCAAGTATCACTTTCCCTGCAGTTGTTCCACAGGAGGGGAAGGATTTGAACGAGCGGATTAGTGTCTCAGACAGGGAACTGACAATTCTGGATTGGGAAGAACTGGGAAGACAATGATTGGGAATGGAAATACACTGGAGATGGAAGAAATGGCAGAGAATGGTATGTTAATTGTGGAGGCTGGAGAGATACAGGGAGAGACCAAGGTCAAGATGAAGTCTCAGGATAGGAGGGATTGTCCAAATTGAATACATGCAACAGAAAAAAAAAATTAGATGAACTGTAGGAAGGGGAGCTAGCTTTGGGTGTCAAGGGGGTGCTTGTGTTGGAGAGTGCTCCTGTATCTTACGTTTCACCCCCTCGCCAGAAGTAATGCATCCAATTGGTCAATTTCTGCAGAGTGCCTTTCTATGATGCACCTGGATTAACTGGAGAGACCTGTAATTCCAGGATATTGAATAAATTAAAAACACAAGTAAAGCTAGCTTCATGAATTGAAGACCACTTATATTTCTACAATTTCAAAGTACAGACCAAATGTTTATATGCAGACATTTACATAAATATCAAACCTACATACAATAAAAACTTAAAGTTTGCCTGAATGAATGGTTGAAGCAGATTGAATAATAACTTTCAAAAGGAATTGAAGAAGGGAGAAAATACTCGACAGAGAGCGAGAAAGAGGAACAGGACAATAGTTAGCTCTTTTAAAGAAGCATCAAGGGGCAAATGGCCTCCTCCTCCAGTCCTGTACCACTCTATGATTTTGCATTCAGGGACTGGGAAAGTACATGCAGTAACAGCAAAATACCAAGATGTATTTTCCAAGAACAAGCTGTGTTGTAAAGAAGCCAAAAACACACTTGGACTTGGCTGCACATCTGTTCTGACTACCATAGGAAAGAGTTTCAGATGCCAATGACCTGAACATTTGATAAAATGGAGAAGTAGACCTTTTTGAAATCTACCAAAAATGTTGTTTGGGAGAATACCAGAGAGAAAAGACAGTGTAAATAGGAAGAATTCAGGATGTATAGCCATAGTCCAACAAATATGAGGCACTGGGCAAGTACTTAGTGCAATGAATCTCAGGGTAGCATCCTTCTATAAATGGAATATTATAGCAAATCTTTCATACATTTTTCAACATTATGCATTAACTATCACTATTACTATGGACAAAAATACTGGAAATATTCAGCAAGTCAAGCAGCAGACATGGGAAGAAAAACAGTTTCAGGACAGTGACCTTTCATCAGAAAAGTTAAAAAATGAACATGTGTTGCAGTGAAAGGGGGAAAGAGTCAGCAAGAACAAGAACACTGGTTCGGTACAAGAATCATGTCTTCTGTCATCAAGAGTCAGAATTGAATCATCCTTCACTACCATCTGGGGGACCTCTTGGCCTTTTCAATCAATTAAGAAACAGCTTCAGAGAATCAAACAGATTTATGGTCAGTGAGAATTTAGTGGTAAGAATTCACCTGAACAAGGTCTGCATTAGGGCTTCTTAATTACTATTCATGAATTTTTCCTTTTATTTCAACCACTATGCAAACCTCAGGGAGAATTCTGGGCAGGTAACCATATTCGAAAATGCTGCTTTTGGAAGACTGGAGCATCAATTGTCAAAGAGTAGAAGGAACATTTGGAATGGTATTGAGAACACTGGGTAAAGTTTAAAAGTCTTCGTCAATACTGGTAAGTTGACACACATAAATTTTGTTAAGCCCTTTGTATTGTCAGTCAACAGACAAGTTTATGGTTAAGAATCTATTCAAGTCAAGCTGCAGAGGATAAGGTCACGGCTACCTTGCAGCTTTTGCCAACCTTTGATCTAAATCGAGACACATCATCTGCCTTAGATTAAAATGTGGCCTGATGATCTGACTTCACATACGGCTACCACTAAAGCTGAGAGTACATGAACAATGCAGGGTATGGTTTGGTTCGGTTTAAACGGCACACAGAGGTCTAAAACTACCTCTGCCATGTGTAACTCATTGGGAGGTGCAGTCAGATCACGAGACAAGACTTGTGCACTACAACAAACAAGAACAAAGATCCAGAGGACTGGGATTGTGAAAGATTACATTATTAAAGATGCTCCTGGATTCTTCAATCAATCAAACTTGTTTATAAGGCTTGAATAACATCCATTTTTTTCCGATTACTTGATCAGACGTCACCACTGGGGAATCTATTGTGAAGGGCAACATTATGGCCCCTTCATCACCTGACATTCTGAAGTCCAACACCTTCGTTGGACAAGTGCCATATCTATCCAACACAACCAAATAAGTATTCAGGCCCAAGTTACACTGCAGATGTTGGCTTGAAGGAGGACACCAACATTGGTTCACTTATCCTTGCTGTGAATTTAGAGAAGTAATCTTCATTCTTCAAAGGCTTCTTCATACCCTCTTGATATCTTGTTCCTGCAGAGTGAACAAAAAGCCTGCAAAAAAATAGATTTGTTACCCAAGCAGGTTCTCTTCTTAGGAGTCTCTTTAGATTGAGGATGACTTGCTTCTACACCTGTCTTCCGGGTTCCGTGGCGGCCAATGAAGTCAACGCGGGAATCCCAGACTCATTGGCAGATAGGGCAGGAGGTGGCTTTTGGGGTGGTGTGCTTTTTCTACCACTTACACAGGACTTGCGTGTGCTTTGAATGCATGGATTCAGGGTTCTTCATAACTTCCTAAATGTTCCTTCGCCACTTTGAATGCCCATCGGCCAGAGATACCCACGAGTCAGGAGGGATGTTGCATTTCTTCGAGGAGGCTTTGAGCACATCCTTGAATCTTGCTCCTCTCTACCGATGACAGAACTCAGATTGGTGCGTCTGGTTCGCAAGTCTGGTGTCGGGCATGCAAAAGTGTTGTGGCCGATCCAAATAGCCAAACAAGTGTAACTGGGGCCTGAGTACTCTGGATGCACTGACAGTGGTTTGCTTATCCTTCCTGGGAATTTGGAGAAGTTGTTTTCATTCTTTAAAAACTTCTTCATACCCATCCTCATCCAAACAACTCTAATAGCAAGTTTGTTACAATGCATCTTCTAGTCAAATGTCATAGTGCAGGACAAAAAAAACTTGATGTTAAGGTATGCTTTTATTGACACTAAATTGTAAAATCAATTGCTATTATTATAGGACAAGCTTCTAGTTTGCATCCTGATAAACAGATAATCAAGTTGGCAAATCAACACTTCACTTATTTTTGAAAATCAACAAACTGCAGATACTGGAAATCTGAAATAAAAACAGAAAATGCTGGAAACACTCAGCAGGTCAGGTAACAGCTGTAGAAAGAGGAGCACAAGTCTTTGACCTGAAAGGGTAACTCTGTTTTTCTTTCCGCAGATGGTGCCTGACCTGCTGAGTGCTTCCAGCCTTTTTTTTGTTGGAGGAAACTCAGATTTAGCATCCTACATGTCAATCAAAACAAAATGCACTGTAAAGTTATTTTGAGCATGAAAGTAATCTGATTAAACACATTGGGAAACAGCACAATATTAATTGTTTTGTTTGCAAGTTTATCCATTTTCTGAAGCTTCTTTAATGAGAAGCCAAGCTAAGGAAAAGGGCAAGATCCAAGATCCATCTTGATGTCAGTGGCAAAGGCTCATTGTTCACCTCTTTGAAAGCTGACTCAAAGTCTTCACAAAATTTTGAGTAAAGACTTCCTCAAGTCAAACACTGACTTAGCCTGGCATCTCCTTCAGGTCATCTACACCTTCTGCAATTGGAGCAAGTAGCAACAGCTCAGACCTTCCAGAGAGCAGCAAGCTACCCACACCCACAACTGTGCACAGGGTCCACTTTTATCCAGAGCAGACCTTCCTGCAGCAAGTTCCTGAACAATGACAGCTTAAACCAGTTTGCCCAGATCCTGCAACAGCAAATCTAACTCACATAAATTCTTCGAGAGTCGGCTAAACCCACCTGATCAACTGTCAAAACTGTCAGAGCTCAGATATTGGAAAATTTCAAACGAAAACACTCAAAAGGCATCAGAAAACTCTTCAAAGCAATTAGACACTTTCGACTTAATTAATTCAAAAAAAATGTAAATTACCTGTAATTTATGTCCGTCTCACAGTCTTTCCTCACCATCGAATGAATGGAATTGCTGAATCAATGCCAAGTTAGAGAGCAGGTTTCCCAGCATAACTGCTGGGAAACTGCAGGAAGTTGGCATTCTGCCACTGAACTCATGGAGTTCAGTCAAACAGTCAGAGTGACATCTAGGACTTCTCTGGAAGTTTGGATCTGCCGCATTCATACGTACTTATGCAGCCATCCCATACTCCCCGACAGCTACATGGGGAAAATGCAGTCTGTTCAACATGGAACAGCAGGCATTTTTCAGGAAAATGCAGGCCAATGAAACACGCTGACCAACCAGGATGAATCGCATCAGATCTAAACCAGAAAGTAAAAATTAGTCTTTAAAAAAAGTGAAAGAAAGATTGGGGAAGTTGGATGGATGAAGAAAGAGACGATAAGAGAGATTTCAATTCCTTTTTTATATAAAACCTCCAAAGCATTAGCTTCTGAAAAATGAAGCTCCACGTTGTATTTATTGGATCATGAAGACATTTTCTGACAATTAATATCACATTGTTAAAAGCTTCACTTTCTCTTAAAAGCACCATCCCCAACTTATCAGATATGCTTATCAGGGAACTATATTTACTTCAATGCAGGGTTTATCAGCAAGGTAGCGAGAGGAAAACTCTGAAAATTTTGGACCTTCACATATGCCCGGGTGTGCTTGGCACCAGATGTTGCCATTTGAATGTATTTCATTATCCTGCCAGCACTGATAACATGTGCTATTGGGCTAAATGGAGCTGGATGTGGTCCACTGCCCAGATGACCATCCACTGCCCCTACCCTCACCTGGTAAGGACGTGGAGGGCTCAATGAACTGACCTCTTTATCACCAGAAGTTGACAGGGGCAGGGCCTCGGTTGGAGGACTGCTGAGCCCCTCCCCTTTGGAGGACTGTGCAGACCCCAACCCCAGCATTCCCACCAACAGAAGGCAAAGCTGGAGGCGGCATCTGTCAAATCTGGGAAGCAGTTTTAAAATGTCTTTGTTATTCAGTGACATTTTGCAACCATTAAAATTTTCTTCCTGATCTCTAGCTCAGGAATCCTCATCAATACTCCAATCCTACACCATATCTGGCTGGTGTAGATTCACAGAGGCAGATTCCCAAGCACATCTGAGCTCTGCCATTGGATTCAAGTGGAGTTGTCTGGTATCCAGTATCCCAGACTTCCAGCCACTCTTCGTTCTGGAACTGACAGCACAATTTTGCCCATTGTCTACACACCTCTGGGTCGTAAACTCTTGGACTGATTTTGTAAATGCTTCTTGAGTAGAAATGCACAAAACATTCCAACTCATTAGCTCAGCAACAGTGGACAAAGTATCTGCTCTTGGTTCCAAGTGATAGCAATACAAGAAACTGTCATTTGGTTTAAAGCTAATCCAATACACGGCCCAAGGAAAATCATGCCAGAGTTGTTCCTCCAATAAAACAACAGACGGTGGGTCACTATCCATCCTGCACCTTGACCTTTACAGTGATCCTGAGGAATCCTGTGAGATCCACCTCTAAGTAACCTTATCTGCTCTCGTGTGAAATTATGTGCTGCTAGAATACTGAACTGTGCCAGGTCTTAATGATCATACTGATCACTAAAGAACAGGGTAAGGACTATTTTTATTCATACACTCCATACACTGGTGCTGTCTAACATTCTTGTTGGACAAGAATGAACAATGGAAAATAAAGCCAGTTTACAACTTTATAAATCCAATGTAAAGATGTATTTTCATGTCCAGTGGTCTCAGTTAGTGCCCCAAGTCATTTTACTTTTATGTGAAGTGACATAAAACAGGATGACCCAAGGATTTAACCATGACACTCCCTGTTGATCTGGACTGGGTGCTTGTATCTTTCATTCAGTTCTTTCACGCTCCCTCTTAAGGCAATCCAAGTGAACACCTAGCATAAGGGAAAAGTAATTGTTACAGTGTTGATTGCTGTCAATTAGGGACGTTAACACAATTATTTACTCACACCAATATAACTTGTATTTGCATAATAATTTCAAAATAATAAATCTTCTTTGCTACTCTTTTCAATGGGTTGTCTTTCTTGGCCCAAAGCCAATATTCCAATACACTTAAGAACATAAGGAATGAAAGAGCAGGTTACATGGCCCCTTGTCCTGTTCCATCATTCAAGGAACTCCATGCCTTTTCTCCTGCCCATTCCCCATATCCTCCAATTCCTTCAAAGTCCAAAATCTGTCTCTCTAATGTACTTAATCCACAGTGCTCTGAGAAAAAGAATTCGAAAGTCGTATGACACATTGAGTAAAGAGATTGTTCTTCATCTCACTTCTAAATGGCTGAGACCATAGTTCTAGACCCTTCTGCTGGAGGAAGCAGGTTGTCAGCAACTATTCTGTCAATCCCCCTCAGAATCTTCCATATTTCAACGAGATCACCTCTCATTCTTCTAAATTCCAATGAGTGGAGACCATTCTAAATATTTCCTCGATGGGCAACTCCTCATCCTTGGAATCAATCTAGTGAATCTGCACTGTTCTGACTTCAAAGCAAGTACTGCAATAAGAAGATCTGAACTGTAAAGAGTACTCCAGATGAGATCTCAGAAATCTCTCCTGTTGAACTTCAAACCCCTTGTGGGGCTGCAGTGTGAGCATCCAAGTTGTGGTCCTGGCAGTCTTTGTGACTGCTGCTTCTGCTTTCACCACACACTGAGTAAAGCAGCATGATTGCGTCCACTCATGGAAGGATCCATGACTTCAGTGGAGGGGCATAAGAAATTTTCCCCATTTTATACTCCATCTGCCACCTTCTTACTTAACCTCTCTATATCCCTTTGCAGAGTCTTTACATCCTCTTCACTTTCCAACTTCGCTTGTCAGTCTTGAATATCAGTAAACTTGGATGCAACACACTCTATCTGATCATCAGTTATTAATATAAACTGTAATTAGCCAAAAACCAGGATCGATCCCTCTTGTAGAACACAAGTAACAGTGTCCAAACCTAAAGACAACCCATTTGCTCCCACTATCTGCTTTTGCCCTCTGTCCACAGCAATGTGCTAACTCTCACCTCATGGGCTCAGGTTTTTGAAGATCCAGATAGACTATGTGCCTTGGCTTCCCATCATCCATTCTGCTATAACATTGTCAAACATGATTTTCCCTTCATAAAATTATGACGTTAAGGCTGACTGCCCTATTAACTTTTAGTCAAACCAACTAGCCACTGACCCCTGCCCTGGCTAGAAGCTACCAGTCCAACTTGGCTAAACAGATGTGCTGCAATTGTGAATCAGTGGCAAGCCAACTTTTGCAGACAACAGTTTGCATCCCACATCTAAAATGTTCCTGCTCTTGCCTATCCTGCAAATTTAAACACTACATTTAGGGTCACACTGCATAGAACATAGAACTGTATAGCACCAGGACAGGCCTTCTGGCCCACCATATCTGCACAGACCATGATGCCAATCTAAACTTATCCCAGCGTTCTTAACATGGATCCCATCAAATTCTCAAATTAAAGTACAGCATTAAATACATCATAGATCTCCACAAACTAAGTTTGCCGCTTTAACAGATGTTAAGTTTAGCACTTTTACTCCAGACCTGGATTTTTCTCTCAGTGGAAGAAGAAAGCAGTTTTATCTTTCATTAACATCAACAGATAACAGAATGAGACTTGACTTTCATTCAGACTGATATTTGACTGCTATAAGTATGATTGTGTTATTGCACAAGAAATCACAAAACTTTAATCAAAAGTTTGGGTTCAGTACAGTTGGGTCCAATTCAGATGGCATTCACAGAACAATCTACCATGTAACATCTCCATAAAGTATGAAAGCAGGACCAAATTTTCATACCTTAAAGAAAGGGATTCTAAATGTCTCGTTCACATCAATTTATTTAACTGATTTGTTTCATTGAAAGGACCGACTGTCCATTACTGATAAAATTTAATCTTTGAAGTAGTGACACTTTCCCTCTACTAGAAATCTGACCAGGACTTAGAAGTATTACTCCACTCGTCGAACTTTACCAAAGAAAGTCATCTCCAAACATGTTTCTCCCATTCAATCACATTTATTCAGCTTGCTTACATACCCAGCTGTCTACTGGCTGGAGCAAATGCTGCCCCTCCTTGCTGCCTTTGAGAGAGAGGGAGTTGCACACAGAATACTTGAGGCAAATCTCTCTCAGTTTTCAACCTACATAGTGGAGTTAGAGAAAAGGATTCTCTCACTTCACTTCTTACTGGAGGTCAAGGTGAAGAACATTACGTCATTAGAACCAACAACCAACATTTCCATTTGACCTGTCTGAAGCTGCAGGCTGGAAAACAAGATAAAAGTGTGATTTCCATTCACGGGTAAGTCACTGGTATTTACTGAGGCAGTTATATCACTGACTACAATTTAAAGGATGCTGTGAGAGTCACTCAAGAAACCATGTCCAATAGGTTAAGGAAGCACAGACATTCAAATATTATAACAAATAAAAAAGGACATTGTGTTTCAAAGGGCAAAGCACAGAATAGACTTGTTCCTTTTGAATCTGTAAAACAATATTAATTATGGCATTGTGTCAGGGCCAAAGCTCATTTTTTCCACAAGCAGCAATAACAATGGGTTTTCTCTGGTTAGGAACAGAAGATATGGGGATAAACCCAAAAAGCAAATCTTTCTGAGGCAATTCTTTTTCTTTCATTTATAGATAAACTGAAGAATGATTTTTTTTATATAAAAAGGCCCTTTTGATCACACAGAGCTGGGGGTTCCTATCATCAGCAAGAGCATAGCTTCACCTGTATCATACAGCACAGACACATTTTTAAAATAATAAATCTCATATTCAGCTTTACCAAACACTCCATCCTTTTCAGGTGTATGATAGCAAAAAAAAAATCTTTGCTTCAGCATCTCCGGTCTCCAGAGAGCAAAATTAGAGAAAGGGTAGGGGAACAATTGCTCTGAACATCACATACTGCAAAATTGTGAACACATTTAAAATGTGAGCACGTGAATTGTGGCAGTTGCATATCCCCACAAATCTATTGCTACTGTTTAACCATATCTCACCTCAAGATAACATGGTCTTGATTCCCCAAAGGTAACATATTGCAAGAATGATTAATATAAAGCATACATCTGAGTAAGCATCTGACATATTTATAAAGCAGAGAGGGAAATCAAAGTTAGAGTGGGGTAGAGATGGGCCGAATGGCACAACATTAAGAAAGGGTAATAAAGTGAGGGAAATAATAAAGAAAGCTTTCGAGGTGTGCACCAAGTTGGTAAATCAATGAAAAGACATGAAGATCAATAGATAGGAAAGAAAAGTGGAAAGAAATCAAACAGTACCTTTAAGGCACCAAAGAAATGTCCCAGAATAATTCACAGGAGCATTATCAAAACAAAGTTAACACCCTGCTACGTGAGGAGGTATTAAGTCAGGCAAAACCAAGGAGTAAAACTAAATGTATTCTATTTTAGAAATGTTAAAAAAAAAACAAAGGCTTTATCATGGCAAAATACACCAGGAGTGCAATGGAAAGAATTGATGTCCGTGAATTTACATCAGTAAAAATGCAACAGCACTCTGGTAAAATTAACTTTGCAGGGCTGGAGAAGTTGTTTAACAGCACTTTTTTCTTATCAAACCATTAGAAACTCACTTACTTCTGAATGTACCAATGCTGACTTTTTCAACTATTCGTTGTGTAGAACTAGTGGGTACATACAGCAGGGCTGAGTCCTTGAAGCCTCTTCAACATCAGGTTCATTGGCAAAAACTGCAACGGAACCCTCTATGGAAAAGCTGGGTATTTCTGAAAGCGTCCTTTGAATTTCTACTTTTAACTTTGCATGTGCTTATTCCAGAAGTTGTCAGATTTCCTTTAAACAGTAACTGCTGAAAGCATCTTTGCTATTCCCTTCACATATTCCAGGTCAATGTAAGTGCTTAAACTTAGGTTTGAATTGTCACACAAGAAAATAACAAGCTTCCACAACATTTGCTTAGAAAGACCTGTTTCTGTGCTCTGTCTCTATGGCTATGACTATTATGTACATCATATGAAAGCAGCTTGTTTTATATAATTTTGAGATTCAGTTAAAGGGAACCAGTACTAAACTGCAACCACCAAAATCTCTTGCTTTTGGTTTAAATCACTATTGTACCCATAGAGGTCGCAATCTCATTTCTGATGGTTCTCAACAAGTATAATAAGATCAGAAAATGTTGGATATACTCAGCAGCTCAAGCAGCACCTGGAGAGAGAGAACCACAATTAATGTTTCAAGTTGATGACCTTTCTTCAGAAAGTCACTGACCTGATGAGTTAAATCTGATCTCTATCCACAGATGTTGCTGAATTTTCCCAACATTTTCTTTTTTATTTCATATCTACAGCAGCTGTACTTTTTTTTACTTTTTGATTATTTCCAGTTGTAATTGAGGTGCCTTGCCCTGGAGACAATCTGTGCCATGAACAGGAAAGGAGCTGGACAGGAAGCACACTGCAGTAACTGGGAGACAAGTTGAGGTAGAAGGGCAATGGCAATCAAGGGCCAAGATTTTCACCACCCGTAATGATCTGAATGCGAAAAGAGAAAGGAATAACTCCGAGGTTTACACCTGATGGAAAATATTCTAAACTGCATGGCAAAGAAAGCTGAAATACAAATTGATTCAGCAAGTGGATGCAATTATGACAGAGTAATATATTTTGATGAGAATGTAATTATTGGCCACTCCAATTTTTTCCAGTTGTACATCTGTTTCTTGAGCCAATAGTCATGTATTGCATTCCTTTCAGAAACTCATCTGGAACTAAATGGGAGTTAGTAGATAGCAGGTGGGGCAAACCTAAATAATAAAGCACCAGGGAGGCAGATGAGCAAAGACAATTAAGGATCTAGAGAATAAAGTCATTAAAAACTGACTCACAGGTGGAATGATCAAAATGGCTAATGTGATGTTAGATTTCATCCTAAGAGGTGAGCAGAAGCAAAGAAACATTGCTGCAAATGAACTGAGTACATTTAAAACACATTGCTTGGATACCAGCGCTGGCTCTTATGAAGGATATCCTGGACTTGGATCTGAATAAAAGAATTCCTAGGATCATTCCAGAGATAAAGGGATGAATCCGTAACAAACACCTGGGTAACTTTCAGTGAGGCTGATCTAATTGAATGTAACAAAAGGAACTGGCAAGATGAATAAGCACTGACTACCCCTCACCACCATTGCAGGGGATAACCCAGTCAAAAGGAAAAAGGACTTCTACAGTTTTGGTATGAGATAAGTCGGGAACAAAATGGCTAAACTCTTAAGTCAAAGGGTAAGAATTCTTTCAATCTGGCCAAGCTAGAACATCCGAGAGCCAAGACATTTGGAAGCCTCACAGCAAAGTTGTATCTTAAAACACAATGAAGAGATGACCAAAGTTAACAACTAACGTGTGGGCAAATGAGATTGGTGTTGATGGGCAAAAAGGTGGCACAAACGTGGGGGGCCAGAGGACCCATTTCTGTGCTGTATCACTCTGTGACTCTACAAAATGCTCAGCAAGATTATCTGATCAAAAGACAAACTTCTGCACCCATGAGATGGACATTCAAGGTAACACAATCAAAGTAAAAACAAAATCACCTTGAAGGTTCTCTTGCATCCTCTCCGACATAGTCATAAAGTTGAGATTATTAGGGTTAACCTGAGGTATCAAATCAGTCAGTATGTGTTTCTCCAGCAAGGAAAGAGTTTGGGTAGATGACTGGTGCCACCTCTGGTTATAAACCCAAAGGGAAAAGAGTAAGATTGTTAACCACAAAGCATAATAATCTCACTAAGGGGACAAGATCAAGATTCAGTTTAGGATTATGAAAATGTATTGTTGCAGCCATGAAGCTGTGGAAGACAGCCCAAATCATAACAGTTTAAGATTCTTGGATAACCCATCTTGAGAGAAAAGAGAAAGTTCATGTCATTTGTCATTAAAGATTTTGATTTGAAAATGTATCTGAAGCAAGAAGGCATGGCTAATTTCTTGTGTTGTGACAAATGCACTATTCAGTTTAAAGCATTTATAAAATTAATGTTTCATTAGACAGACACACACCACACAGGTTATATAAAATTATGCTCTCCTAGTAAAGTCCACACCCTCTGCTTGCATGTTTGAAGATCAGAACCACAGACTTTATGAATAAGGTCACTTTTTTTTATTTATTATGCCATGAAAATGCTAATAACCTTTAAGAGCCAACTTTCTTTTTACGGTGAGTTTGATACAATTTTAAAATGATTTCCCCAACTGCAAATATAATTAAGAGACTTTAGATCAGGTATGGACTTGAATTGTTCTTTCACTCTCCCAGCCTCAAGAATGAATTAATGCTATTTTGCACTTTGATGTTTATATTTTCTCGTATTTTCTTGGAGGATAAGAGCAGGCAATTTGACCCATCAAGAAAATGGCAGTTATTGCTATTCCTATCAACCCCACTCAGTCACTCATTTCCCCTTTAAGGTTTGAGCCTTATACTCCAAACTATTATTGCTCCCTCTGAATGAGAAAACTACAAACTGCAGATTATGGAATCCAGGTTTATTTCTTTCCATTAAATCCTGCAACTCCAAAGAGAAGCTTTAGGTCTGACTCATGGTGACTCACAGAAAATGAATGAATGTTAATGAATGAATGAATGAAAATGAATGAGAGTTAAATACAGCACAGAAACAGGCCCTTAGCCTCAGTGAGTCCACATTGACCATCAAGCACTCATTTACAGTAATCCTGTTTTATTCTCCCCACATACCTATTAACTCCCCCAAAACTCTACCACTTAGCCACACACCAGGGGCAATTTGCAGTGGCCAATATACCTACTAATTCACGTCATGGGGATGTGGGGGGAAACTGGCAGAAACTCACAGAGTCACAGGGAGAACATGCAAACTCCACACAGACAGTACCTGTGGTCAGGAATGAAGCTGCACCACTGTGCCACCAACTCTTTTGGACTTCAAGGACGTGTTAAAGCTGATTCGCAACACCAAAGTCAGTGACACTGAAATGTACCATGGAAGTGCAGAAATAAATCAAAGGTAAGTGCAAGTATATTGTTGCAAAGCTGGAAATCTGAAACAAAAATAGAAAAATGTTGTAAATACTCAGCAAGTGAGGCAGTGGAAACAGTGTGATGCAGAACACAGCAGCTGCTGGAAATCTAGAATGAAAAATGCTGAAAATATCCAGATCCTCAGGTAGCATCTAGAGAAGGATACTGTACTGATAAACTATAATTCCTTCATAATTTTGGTTTGTTGTTATAATTCTTCTCTGTTATTGTTAACCAAAATCAATTTCAGCCTTAAATTTAAAACAACATTGCAATAAGATAAAATTTTATGTTCAATGTTTTGAATCCACATTAGGTGGGCTGTAAATAAGTTATTTATTACGCATGTCATTCCATTGCAAATCTTTGCCTCATTTGCTGCTCTGACTTGCAAAATGGCCATGCTATCATGTTGCTATAATGGAACATTAGTCTGGATTTTCCAGAGTAAAAGCAAGGATTTTCACCCTTTTCTCCCCACAACAACCCAACCACCACCCCCCCCCCCCCACCCCCAATCAGCAAGTTTGGATTCCTGCACATTGGCCTGATGGCACAATTCCTGAACTTCCAGAACACTGTCGTTCCAACTTAGTCCAGTAAGAGAATGCAAGATTCCTTCAATTCCTCAGCACTTATGCTAGGGAATCCACTGGCAGATCTTTCACTATGTTGGACCTAGTTCAAGAAAGGCACCTTCACTGATTTTAATGAAGGAGAACAGTATGAGGGACTAAGTAGTAGATAAATTTGATTTCTTTAATTGTTTAGTTAAATACTCTTGATTATTATGTATTCTGGATTTTTCTGGATTTTTTCCAACAAATTTTTAAAAATTTAAAATTTGCAGTGTTTTAATAGTTTGTATTCTTTAATGCTTTCGAATGTCAGAAACTTTCGCAAGATTCTGACAGTGTTCACAGTCAGTTAAGCTAGAAAGTATGGTTCAGTTGGCTGTCAAAAGTGTTTCTCAGCTGTTTATGGCAGGCTTTGTTTCTGCATTACCAGCTCCCACCTATAACCAGGTTTACACTCAGAAGGCCCTGCCAGGAGCTCATTAATGAGGTTAGAACCAACTTCAGGGAAGAAGTTGCTGCCAGGAGATAACTAAAGGCAGACTAGGTGAGTAGGTCAAGGATTCACTGCTGACATAAAATTCTGGACCATCAGTTTCACACTTGTAGCGGGAATGAGTATGGAATTATTTTGAAGTCTTTTAATCAAATGAAGTTCATCCTCTTCTGAACTTTTGTCATCACTTTATCCTGGTCTTTTTGACACGGATCCATTTCCACTTATCCCCAAATCTAATTATGTAAATAATGCTGAACCAGGAAACATTTAAACATTTTACAACCTAAATATAGCAATTAATTTACTTAAAGAGCAAACACAATTCTAATTAGTTTTTGCATTTTCAACCATTGTGACTGTTCCATCTCTAACTCCATCTTGGTTAGAAAAATATACGTGAAGCTCAAATAATATTCCTCATTCTAATACTGGACAAGGTGCTGAAGTAGTGGCTCATCCTCTCATATTTATTTACCCAGTCTCCCTACTGCATATGAAGCAATTATCAAGAACACACATTAACACACCTAGCAGCACCATCTGCAGCCAATTTGTTTTGAGCAGTGATCTCTGATGCAGAGTTGTGCAGTTTGTATTTAACTTAATATTCATTGAGCATATGTTGTTTAGTTTACTTACTTAAGAAAGGAAAATCGAATTGGCCAGATTTGCTTGTTGCAGGTGAAACTATCATTGTTTCCTGTCTTTATACCATGAAACTAACAGCCACTTTGGGACCTCCTCACCAACAGTTTTAACATAGAAATCTTAAAGTTGCAGAGGGTGATGTAGCCCTCTTCCACAAGGCGTGGTGTGGTGCAACTTCCTCCACAATCAAGGGAAATCAATTGAATTGACAAAAACTTGATGTATTTTTTTTTCCAAACTAGTCACAATGTATAAATTTCCCTATAAACCTCATGCTACAAAACAAACCAATTCTTAAAAGATGTATTATTCCATCCTGGTTTGCTGTATGCCAGTAGTCTTTACCATGACAGGCTGCTCAACTATGCTGGACATAAGGAATGTCTTTGAACTGATGCTGTCTGCAACCACACCACAGATCACTAGATTTTCTTGGGCAACATAGTAGAGAAAAGAACCCCTATTGACTTATGTTTGAAGGCTATGAACCTCAGTAGTTGATATGCCTTGCCTCTCCCCTCAATCATTAACCTGCCGCTAACCAAGCACCTGCCAACCATATCCTCTAAAGAGGCATGAGAGCATTTCATCTTCTCTACAAGCTTTCCTTCACTTCTCCCCTGCCATCACCCTTCCCATCAGCTTACAAATCCAACATCATTAATGAGATTTCCCTGTGTTCTTTGTTGCAATATTGTTCTCTCCTGATGTTTCTTATAACTCTTAACAAATGCACATGGAGCATACTGGTTGTAAACTGCAATGTTTTGCAACATTTCGTCAATGCACGATCACCTTCCTTATCATTTCTTTCCGCGATGGCCTACCCTTTTACTACTCCAGTCCAGAAACAGACACACTCTTGTAGATATCTTTATCCAACAATTTACATTGCCATTTTACCACCCATCAAAAAAAAACACGTGAGATAAATACGTGTCTACAAAATCCAAACTTTTGTAAGACAATTATCATCACAAAAATTCTCTCCCCACTATCAGTTTAATACCCTATGGAACACAAATCAAAGTAAAAACCAGTGTCTTAATTACAAATGTGTAATGTTCCTTCCTCAAGCAAATATATCTATGAACACAATAAACTCTTTCTATATTGTGCCTCAAACTTAAAAGTTATGAATTTACCTTTAACAAGTATTTAATGAAAAACTCTCAGGCAAATATTGCTGGAGCAAGAGATCAAATATTCCATCAGTACAATTAAAGGAATGATATGATGTACCTTAGGAAGCCAGACACACACTACATGTGCACAATCCAGATTTAGCTCTCAAATCTCTTGGGGGAGAGGGGAAAGTATCAGGTTCATGCCTGGGCATTTAGGAAATGCTGAAACCTTCAATTAAAAAACTTTAATGAAGGCATTAAAGGACACAAAATCCAAAAGACTAAATATAATCAGGTTATTATGAAATACATAATTCTTTGATTTTGTGACTCTGATTCAGCCTCAGTTTTGGACTTCTTCAGCTGGATGAAAAATTCCCACATATCATTGACTAATTTGTTGGAACCCAATAACCAAATGCACAAGTGGAAGACAATACACTTCCAATATAAAATAGCAGCTGTACGTCACATAGCATAACACCCCTAGCAATCAGAGACTGTATCACAGCACCATCTATAGGAATAATATACACTAATGTGTTTTAATGAAGCAAAAGCACCACCTACAGATTCTAAGGAACCACAACACTAATATGATTGTGCACATAGATAAAATCCCTTCTTGTAGTACTTATTATTTGTATTCCAGAACTAGCCTTGCCTCTAAGCAATCTGATCCTGAGGTAGTTACAACACTGGTGCCTACCAAACAATGTGGACAATTACCCAGTTATGTCTAAGACATAAAAAGCACATCAAATTAAATCCAGCTAATGAGTGTGCTCTCAATCATCAACAGAGTGATGGAAGGTGTCAACAATATAATGAAGAGGCTCTTACTCACCAAAGATCTGCTTCCAGATTCCCAATTTGGATTTCAGGAAGACCATTTGGCTCCAGACTTCAACACAAACCTTTGGATATGGACCAAGATGCTGAGGCGAGAGTGAAATGACAGCAAGGCAATACTTGACAAAATGAATGCCAGTAAAACCAAAGTCACTGGGCATCAAGGAGAAAAATCAATGATTGGAGTCACCTTGTGCATGGGAAGATGCTCCTGGTTTTTGTTGGTCAATCATTCCAGCCCTAGGACAACATTGCCAGAGTTCCCTGGCCAAAGCACCTGCAGCTGCTTCACCAATGGCCTTCCTTCAATCGTGACAGAAGTAGAGATGTTTGCTGATAATTGCAACATGTACAATTCCATTCTCAACATCTCAACAAACAAACAGCCCCTTCCTGCACACAGCAAGACCCAGATAACAGTGGATGAAAATTGGCAAGCAGCATTTGATACCCAAACAAGAGACAGTTTAGCCACTGACCATGACATTTGATGATATTACCATCACTGAGAACCCACCATCAACATCCCTGCGTCACCACTGACCAGAAACTCAACTGGACCAGCCACATATATGCCACTAATACAACATCAGGTAAAAGGATGCAGTGAGCCTTGGTCCAAACTGCGACAGAAGAGCTCAAGTGAAAGTAACTGCCCTTAACATCAAGGCAGCATTTGATCGAGTATGGCATCAAGGAGACCTAGCTAAACCGGAGTCAATGGGAATCGGGGGAAAACCCTCCACTGGTTGGAATCATACTTAGTACCAAGGGAGGTAGTTGTGGTGGTTGGAAGTCAATCAGCTCAGCCACAGGACATCTCCGCAGGAGTTCATCAGGGTGGCATCCTAGGCCCAACTGCCTTCAGCTGATTCATCAATGACCTCCCTTCATTCGTAAGGTCAGAAGTAGCAATGTTCACTGATGATTGCACAACGTTCAGCATTATTGGGGGCTCCGCAGATAGTGAAGCTGTCCACATCCAAATGCAGCAAGACCTGGACAAAATCCAGGCTTGGGCTGATAGGTGGCAAGTAACACTTGTGCCACACAAGTGCCGGGCAATGACAATATCCAACAAGAGAAAATCCAGCTATCACTCCCTAACATTCAATGGCATTATCATCATTGAATGCCCCACTACCAATATCCTGGGGGTTACTAGAAGATGAACTCAAGTAGCCATATACACAATGTGGCTACAAGAGAGGGTCAGAGGCTAGGAATCCTGTGGCAAGTAACTTACAAACTCCCTAAAGCTATCCACCATCTACAAGGTACAAGTCAGGAGTGCGATGGAATATCTCCACTTGCCTAGATGAGTGCAGCTTCAACAACACTCAAGAAGCTCAACACTACACAGGACAAAACAGCTTACTTGATAGGCACCTCGTCCACAACCATTAACTGACTCCACCTCCGACGCACAGTAGCAGCAGTTTGTATCATCTACAGGATGCACTGGAGCAACTCACCAAGATTCCTTAGACAGCATCTTCCAAACTCACCACCTCTACAAGGTAGAAAGACAAGGGCAGCAAAAGCATGGGAACACCACCCCCTGGAAGTTGTCCTCCAAGCCACACACCATTCTGACTTGGAAATACAGTGCCATGCCTTCACAGTCACTGGATCAAAATCCTGGAACACTCTCCCCAACAGCATAGTAGAGAGCATTCCATTGCACTCCTGACTTGTGCCTTGTAGATGGTGGACGGACTTTGGGGAGTTTGGAGGTGAGTTACTTGCCACAGGATTCCTAGCCTCTGACACTCTCTTGTAGCCACATTGTGTATGGGGCTACTTGAGTTCATAACCACACAACAACGACTGCAGCGGTTCAAGAAGGCAGCTCACCACCACCTTCTCAAGGGCAATTAGGGATGGGCAATTAAATGCTGGCTCAGCCTGCGAAGCCCACATCCCTTGAATGAATAAAAAAAATTCTACAAGTCACAAGTCAGGGGCATCATGGAACACTCTGCACTTGCCTGGATGAGTGCAGTTCCAAAAACACTCAAGAAACTCCATGCTATCCTGGACAATGCAGCCCATTGACTCGCACTCTATCCACCACCGGCGTCCTGCAGCTGCAGGTTCAATCATCTGCAAAATCCACTGCAGTTATTCACCCGAGCTATTCCAACAGCATCTCCAAACAAGGTCTCCAATGGGAATAGGAATGCCACCACTTGTAGATTCCCCATCAAGTTGCACATCATCCTCACAAACTATATCACTGTTCCTTCATCATCACTGGATCTAAATCTTGAAACTCCCTACCCAACAGCACTGAAGAACAGCAGCAGTTCAAGGCAGCAGCTCACCACATCACTAAGCTGATTACGGATGGGAAATAAATGCTTGCCTTGCCGGCGATGCCCACATCTCAAAAGCCAAAATATTGTACTTCGGAATTAGAAAACATTAAACCATCTGAAGATTAATTCTATTGTCCTTTCCTGAACATATGACACACAATAAGGAAGCTTGCCTCTGGCCTAAAAAAAGTCCCATTCATATAAACCAATCATCACTGCTCTCAAAATTATTTTACACTTGAAAACAAGGACAGTCCATTAGATCACAATTTTAACTAGAAATGTACCACTCAATGCATAGTCACTTCACCAACCCAGAAAGCAAGATGCCTACTTGTAATGTGATTTTTTTTCCATAAAACTCTGAATAAATTGTTATGACAGCAATAAGCCCTGAACACTGAAGGAGTACCACTAGACATGATTCAGGAAACTAGGAGGGGCATTTTCTTCATCTTTTATGAGTTTTAACCTGGGTCTTCTTCTTTCTACACCAACAATCTGTTCTTCAATATTTTTTTCAGATTCATCTTCTTTCATTCTGCTTGTGACATATCTCAATAAAGTCTTTGTCTCTTGACTCTTAAGATAAAAATGCAAAAAAAAACCTTCACTCCTCTCTCCAAAAAAACTGCATGATTTGGTTTGACTGGATACAATGCAGATCTGTGTCTTTAAGATGTGGAAAGGCTTTGGAGAGCCAGGATGTGACCTACTTGTGCCAGCCGTTGGAATGCCCAGTTACTACAATATTCAGTCAAGTGATCCAATCAGCTTCTGGTGATTGATGAACCCCACAATGTTCATGATGGTGGATCACAAAGGGTAATGACATTGAATGCCAAGGAGAGGTAGTTGGACTCCTGCTGGAGATCATTACTATCTGCCACATGAGTGGTGCACGTGATACTTAATAGCCTGGGTCTGAATGTTGTCAAGTGTGGGCAAGGACACACAGAAAAACTTGAGGTATACCACACTACTTAAGTGAGCGATCCAACCAAACACTGGTCAGTGAACAGTCCAAAGGCTGGGTACTTTGCAAAGTGGCTTATGCCTCGACTCCCCAGAGCCTTTTCCATATCTCCGAGGGCTCATCCTTTTCCTGAGCAGTTGCAACTGGAACTGAGCACGGTGCAGTCATCTGTGGATAACGCTACCTGATCTTAAGAGGAAGGTTGTTGATGAATCAATGAGAGGTGTTTAAGATTCTGCCTTGCAAAACTGTTGTAGCCAAGTCCTAAGGTGGGGTTGGGAGGGGGGGAGGGGGTAAGGGGGGGTAAGGGGAGGATCTGCGTGTGAGAGACATGACAGACCTCAAACCACCAGAATCATCATCTTTTGATCCCAGCCAGAAGAGAGCTTAGCTTACCAGAGCTTTTTAATGCTACTTTAATGTCAGAGGTTAGGGGATTCATTGAATTCATCTCACGAGTCCATATTTGGGCCAAAGCTTTAATGAGGTCTGAAACCAAATGGTCCTGGTAAAACCCAAGAAATGCATTTGTGAGCAGATAGTTGCCACCTAAGAGCACTGTCAGTGACATCTTTCAACACTTTGCAGAAAGAGAGAAGAGCAATTCATGGATTGGATTTGCAATAAAATACTGAAGATGCTGGAAACACTCAGTTCAGGCAGCATCTGTGACAAGAGGAACAGGGTTCATGTTTCAGATCATCGACTCAAAAGCGTATATGTTCCTATCTCCACAGAAGCTTCCTAACCTCCTGAATATTTCCAACATTTCACTATAGGTTTCCATCAGTCCTGTGTTTTTTTGGATAGGACGTAACTAAGCAATTACCCAGATCGTTGGGATGATGCCAGGGTTGCAACTGTCCGAAAACAGCTGAGCTGGATGCACAGATAGTTGTGGGGCACAAACAGGACACTTTCTAGTTGGGTGGCCAGCTGTGTAGCCACTGCTCTCTGCCACTTCTTGAGATCACAAAGAGTAAATCGAATTGGCTAAAGACAGGTGGCTTCTCTCAACCCTCGGGAAGCAGCCAAAATGGTAATAACCGCAGAATTTTTGGTTGAAAATGTTGCAAAGGCTTAATTCTTTTCTTGGCTCTCATTTACCAGGACATTCCACCATTGAGGATGGGCATTTTCCTACAGCTCCTCCTCCTAGCAGCCATTTGTTAATCATCCAGAGGAGAGGGCGGAGGGGGAGGGGAAGGGAGGGGAGAGGGAAGGGAGGAGAGACGACGGGGGGGGGGGGCAGAGGGGAGAGGACGGAGGTGGCGGGGGAGGGTAGGGGAGGGGAAGGAGAGATGACAGGGGCGGAGGGGAGAGGGAGGGGAGAAGGGGCCCGACTTGTGGATACTCCCTACATGTGAACAAGCTCCAAAGTTGTTACGTGTTCGTTCGTACAAACAGCAGAACTAGTTTCCCCTCTTTCTGCACTTTTAGTAATTGTTCTTTTTTCTCAGGCACTTTCAATGCAATTCATTACAGTATTGAGCAGTTATGATTTGAGGATGGGGGAGAGGAGAGAGAAGGGGAGGAGAGAGGATGGGGGGCAGAGAGGGAGGAGAGAGGAGGGGACGGGAAGGGAGGGGAGCAGAGGGGGAGGACAGAGGACAGGGGTGGAGGTGGAGGGGAAGAGGACGGGGGGTGGAGGGCGTGGGGAGAGGACGGGAAGGTGGAGGGGGAGGGGAGAGAGAGGACGGGGAGAGGACAGAGGGTGGAGGGGGAGGAGAGGATGGGGGGCGGATGGGAGAGGACGGAGGGGAGAGGAGGGGAGGGCAGGGTTGGGGTGGTGGCAAGGAGGTGGGGGCAGCGACAGAGTGGATGGGGGGCGAGGAGGCGAGAGGGCGGGGGCGTTGCCTAAAGGATGGGGGGTTGAGGACGGGGGTGCAAGGGGGAGAAGACGGGGGTGGCGAGGCGGAGATGGGGGGGCGCTGGGGGAGAGGACAGGGGGCGGGGTGCTGGGGGGAAGAGGACTGGGGGGGAAACGAGGGGGGAGAGGATGGGAGGACGGGGTGGAGGGGAGAGGATGGGGGGGACGGGAGAGGACGTGGGGCAGAGGGGGAGGGGAGGGGAGGGTGGAAGGGAGGAGAGATAATGTGGGGCAGAGGGGAGAGGAGGGGAGAGGACAGAGGGTGGAGGGGGAGAGGATGGGGGGCGGAGGGGAGAGGACAGAGGGGAGGGCAAGGTTGGGGTGGCGGCAAGAAGGTGGGGGCAGCGACAGAGTGGATGGGGGTGAGGAGGCGAGAGGGCGGGTGCGGTGGCTAAAGGATGGGGGGGTGAGGACGGGGGTGGTGAGGCGGAGAGGACGGGGGGGGTGCTGGGGGAGAGGACCGGTGGGCGCTGGGGGGAGAGGACCGGGGGGAATGAGGGGGGAAAGAGGACCAGGGGGAGCGAGGGGGGAAGAGGACCGGGGGGAGGGGACGGGGGCGAGGGGAGAGGATGGGGGGCAAGGGGGGAGGAGTGATGACAGGGCAGAGGGGAGAGGAGAGGACGGGGGCGGGGGGGAGGGAAGGGGAGTGCGGAAGGGGAGGAGAGATAATGGGGGGGCGGAGGGGAGAGGAGGGGGAGGAGGGGAGGGCAGGGTTGGGGTGGCAGCAAGGAGGTGGGGGCAGCGACAGGGTGGATGGGGGCAAGGAGGCAAGAGGGCAGGGGTGGTGGCTAAAGGGTGGGGGGGTGAGGACGGGGGTGCAAGCGGGAGAGGACAGGGGCGGCGAGGACTGGGGGGCACTGGGGGAGAGGACCGGGGGAGCGAGGGGGGAAGAGGACGGGGGAGCGGGTGGGGGGAGAGGACAGGGGGGCAAGGACAGGTGAGGGGGAGAGGATGGGGGGCGAGGGGGAGAGGACAGGGCCGCGAGGGGGAGAGGACGAGGCGAGAGCGGGGGGGGCAAGGGGGAAAGGTAAGGAGGGAGGAAGGGAAGGGAACAGTTGGGAGGGTGGGATCGCAGGGAAAATGCAAGGAGGGAAAGATTAAGAGGGCATGGAAGGGCTTGAACTGAGGGATGGGCAATCAGATCAGGGCAGGATAGGAGTTGACTGGACAGGGTGGGAAGGTAGAGATCAGAGGGGAGGAAGGGTCCAGGAAGAGGGAGGAATGGAGGGAATAGCTGGGAGGGGGTGTGCAGGGAAGGAGCGGCTCAGAGAACAGGAAGGCGAGAAGGTGGCATGCAAAGAATGGAAGACTGGGCAAGGAGAGAATTACATAAAATCTATGATCTATGAGCATTTAAAGAATAATGAACTGATTAGGGACAGCCAGCATGGATTTGTGAAGGGAAGATCTTGCCTCACTAGCCTGATAGGGTTCTTTGAGGAGGTGACCAGGAAGATTGATGAGGGTAGTGCAGTAGTGTGGATTTTAGTAAGGCGTTTGACAAGGTTCTGCATGGTAGGCTTCGTCAGAAGGTCAGAGGCCAAGGGATCCAGGGAGGCTTGGCCTTGTGGATTCAGAATTGGCTTGCCTGTAGAAAGCAGAGGGTTGTGGTGGAGGGAGTACATTCAGATTGGAGGGCTCTGACTAGTGGTGTCCCACAGGGATCGGTTCTGGGACCTCTACTTTTTGTGATATTTATTAATGACTTGGATAAGGGGGTGGAAGGGTGGGTTAGCAAGTTTGCAGATGACACAAAGATCGGTGGTGTTGTGGATAGTGTGGAGGGCTGTCGAAGCTTGCAGTGGGATATTGATAGGATGCAGATCTGGGCTGACAAGTGGCAGATGGAGTTCAATCCGGAGAAGTATGAGGTGGTACACTTTGGAAGGACAAACTCCAAGGCGGAATACAAGGTAAATGGCAGGATTCTGGGCAGTGTGGAGGAGCAGAGGGATCTGGGGGTTCACATCCACAGATCACTGAAATTGCCACACAGGTGGATAGGGTTGTTAACAAAGCTTATGGGATGTTAGCTTTCATAAGTCGTGGGATAGAGTTTAAGAGCCGTGAGGTAATGATGCAGCTTTACAAAACTCTGGTTAGACCACACTTAGAGTACTGGGTCCAGTTCTAGTCGCCTCATTATAGGAAGGATGTGGAGGCGTTGGAGAGGGTGCAGAACAGATTTACCAGGATGCTGCCTGGATTAGAGAGTATGGATTATGAGGAGAGACTAAAGGAGCTAGAGCTTTACTCATTGGAGAGAAGGAGGATGAGGGGAGACATGATAGAGGTATACAAAATATTAAGAGAAATAGATAGGGTGGACAGCCAGTGCCTCTTTCCCAGGGCAACAATGCTCAATACAAGACGGCATGTCTTTAAGGTAATGGGTGGGAAGTTCAAAGGAGATGTCAGAGGGAGGTTTTTCACCCAGAAAGTGGTTGGTGCATGGAATGCGCTGCTGGGGTTGGAGGCTGATACGTTCGGCAAGTTCAAGAGATTGTTAGATAAGCATATGAAGGAATTTAAGATAGAGGGATATGTGGGAGGAAGGGGTTAGATAGTCTTAGGAGTGGTTAGAAGGTCAGCACAACTTGGTGGGCCGAAGGGCCTTATTGTGCTGTATTGTTCTATGGTTCTATTTACGTCGCAAATCTCATCGTTCAACCCATTATGTCTCCACAGTCAAGAAAGAGCTACCCAGCCTGGTCCCACTTTCAGCATATCTGTTGCTCTGCAGGTCACATCCAATACTCATGAAACGTGATGAGGGTTTCTGCCTCCACCACCCTCTCAGGCACTGAGTCCCAGTCCTTCAGTGTCCTCTAGGTGGCCAAACATTTCCTTATCTGCCTTTCCTAAACCCCTCCACTAAAGAAAATAGATTCCTCCAATTTACTCCATCTACACCTCTTAACTTTCCACCAGTCTCCTATGTTCCACAGAATACAAGCCTAGCTTATCAGATCTTTCCACATGGCTGACACAATCCGGTCCTAGCAACATATGTGTAAATCTCCTCTCTAGCTCAATTACATTTTCCTGCAAGGTGCTGATCAGGATCAGAAGTGTACGCATATTTAAACTGTGGCCTAATAGGTGTTGTATAAAGTTCCAGCATAACCTCATTGCCCTTATTCTTAAGTTGAAGGAAAGCATCCCATGTCATTTTAACCACCTTCTTGACTTGTCCTGCTACCCAAGAATCTGCAGACAAAGCTCCAAGGTCACTCTGTTCCTTTGTGCCACCCAACATCCTGCCATTTACTTAGGGTTGCAGGTAACCTACATTTCTAACCACTCCAGTTATTTCACAAATGTAGCATCGGCCACTCTTTTACTGATATGCTGTACTAGTCTGTAACAGCTTACTTTCAATTTTGCATATTCCCTTCCTTGATGCACCACCCAAAAGTATGACTTCATTTCTCTGGATTAAATTCTACTGGGTATTTTTCTGCCTTTCTGACTCAAACGTCTATACCTTACTGCAGTCTGAACCTTTCCTCTACACTGAAAACCACACGTCTAATTTTTCTGTTGTCTGCAAATTTCTGCATCACACCCACCACATTTAGGTCTAAATCCTTAATCTACATCACAAAAAGCTTTGGGCTGAGTATGATCCCTGTGGTACCTCATTGGTAACAGCCTTTGTCACCAAAACACCCATCAACCATTACTGGGACTAGGCCAAAAAGATCTGCCTAGCTAGTTCGACCAACCTGTCACATGGGACCTTGTCAACGGCCTTGCTAAAATCCATGTGGACTGCACCTTTATTAATCCATCTATTAACCTCCTCAAAAAGATTAAATGAATCACTAGAGGAAAGATGTGATAGTGCTGGAGAGGGTGCAGAGAAGCTTCACCAGGATGTTGCCTGGGATGGAGTGATTCAGTTACAAGGGGAGACTGGTCTGTTTTTCCTGGAGCAGGGGTTTGATTGAGGTACATAAAATTCTGAGAGGTATAGATAGAGTAGACTGCAGGAAACTATTCCCCATATCAGACGCAGATAAAACTAGAGGACATGGATTTAGGGAATGGGATAAAAGATTCAGGGGGATCTGAGGGAGATCTTTTTCATCCAGAGAGTGGCCACTACCTGGAATGCACTGCCTGAGAGAGTGGCAGAAGCAGGGTCGCTGACAGCATTTAAGAAGTGACTAGATGGACACTTCAATTACCGAGGCATAAAAGACGATGTGCCAAGTGCTGGGAAATGGGATGGCATGCATGTCATGGGCCAAATGGCCTGTTTCCCTGCTGTATAACTCTATGACTAAGTTAGTCAGACAGAAAACCTTTCTTTGGCAAAGGAAAAGCCATGCTGTTTCTCCCTGATTAAGGTGGCCCTTTCTAACTGAAGGTTTCAATAATTTTCCCACCATCTGAGGTAAACTAACTAGCCTGTCATCACTTGATTTATCTTGGTCCTCCCTGTTTAAACATTGGCGCAACATTTGCAGTCCTCTAATCCTCTGGCACTGCTCCTATAGCCAGAAAAGAATGAAGTGTTTCCATGAGAGCCTCCATAATTTCCTCCTTGATTCTTACAACAGTCCAAAATATATTCCTTCCAGCCCTGGTGATATAGCCATCTTCAAAGATAGTAAACCTATTAATACATTCTCTTTAACTGTTATCTCATCTAACTCTTCACACTGTTTGCTTAGTATTATCCACCCTCATGTGGACAACTGCAAAGTATTCATACAAACTACATCCGTGATCTCTCCCTCCACACAGGTTACCATAATGGCTCCTAACGGGTTCTATTCTTTCCTTTTTTTAAAATTTTATTTACAGCATGGTAACAGGCCCTTCCGGCCCAACGAGTCCACGCCGCCCATTTTAAACCCATATTAACTTACCCGTACGTCTTTAGAATGTGGGAGGAAACCGGAGCACCCGGAGGAAACCCACGCAGACATGGGGAGAACGTACAAACTCCTTACAGGCAGCAACGGGAATCGAACCCTGATTGCTGGCGCTGTAATAGCGTTGCGCTAACCGCTACGCTACCGTGCTGCCCAAAAATAAATAAGAGTGCTTTGCTATCCTCCATCTCCTTATATGTTTAAGATATATTTGAATTTTCTTTAATATTACATGCCAATATATTTCATACCCTCTCCCTGCTTTCCCAATTTCCCTTTTAATTCCACTCTGATACTTGCCTTTCAGGCCTGATACAAACTTCTGTTTTTTTGCCTCACCCTGTCCTCCATAAACCTTGTTGCGCAGGAAACTCTGGATATGCAGTCCTGCCCCTTCTCTGTGGCAACAGGTATTCCCCAAACCCCCAAATGCATCCCATTGCTCCAAGAATGATTTACCTTCAGGTCACCGTTTTCAATCCACTTTTGACATCCTAATTTAGAACCATTCCTCCTCTATTATATTTGATCCTTCTCCACCACTCTGCTGAAACTCACTAAATTATGATCACTGTCACAAAAATGCTCTTCCACCACCCAGATTAATTTCCAAAAACTATATCCACATTGCTTTCCCTACTGACGGGATTGTTACATACTGGTTAATAAAGTATTCCAGAGTGTAATTTAGGGATTCTGTGTCAATACCTTTCACAGAGACAGAAAGCCAATAAACATTAGGTTAACGGAAATCAAGTTCCCGGGAGTGAACATCACCAACAGCCTGTACTGATCCAAACAAGTAGACACCACGGCCAAGGAAGCGCACCAGCGCCTCAACTTCCTCAGGAGGCGAAAGAAATTTGGCATGTCCCCTTTGGCCCTCAATAATTTTTAATCGATGCACCACTGAAAGCATCCTATCAGGATGCATCACGGCTTGGTATGGCAACTGCTCTGTAGTGACCGCGAGAAACTGCAGAGAGTTGTAGACGCAGCTCAGCACGTCACGGAAACTAACCTCCCCTCCAATGGACTCTGTCGACACTTCTTGCCGCCTCAGTAAGGCAGCCAACATAATCAAAGACCCCACCCATCCAGACATTCTCTCTTCCCCCACCTCCCATCGCATAAGAGATCAAAAGCCTGAAAGCACATACCATCAGACTCAAGGACAACTTTTATCCCAGTGTTATAAGACTATTGAACAGTCCTCTAGTACAATAAGATGGACTCTTGACCTCAGAATCTACCTATAAAGTTATGGCCTTGCACTTTAATTGTCTGCCTGCTCTGCACTTTTTCCATAGCAGTCACACTTTATTCTGCATTCTGTTATTGTTTTCCCTTGTACTACCTCAATGCTCTGTTGTAATGAAATGATCCGTAAGGATAGCATGCAAAGCATACGCGACGGGGTGCCGCTGGGGGGGGGGGGCAAGGGAAGAGATGTGTGACGGGCATGGGGGGCAATGGGGAGAGTGAAGGCTCAGTTGGGTGGCAAAGGGGGGGCACAGAAGGGGGAGGGCAAAAGGGGAGATAAAGGGGAGGATGAATGTGGTCGAGGGAGGAGAGGAAGCGGGTGAAGTTGTAAGGACAGGAGTTGGGGCTGACTGGAGCTGTGGAGACTGAAGAGAATGCTGGGGAAAAATGGGAGATGAAGGTGGTGGGGTGATGCTGATATGGAGAGAGGGGATGGGAGGACGGAGAGATTGTGCACGGAACAGGTTGGTTGCAGAAGCAGGTCAGGGAAATAGCAAAAGGTGAGGATGTTTTAAGGACGGGCTTTGAAGAGAGGCATTGGGGGTGGAGAGGGCCATTGACTGTGGGCTGGAGGAGAGGCACAGAAAGGGAAGGGGGGAGCTGAACAAATAGAGGTGAGGAAGTGCTGTGCAGTGAGTGAAGGGGAGAAGTGTGGGGTGCGGAGAAGGCACTCAAGCAACTGGGAATGAGATGGGAGATAGTGAGATTAGGAGGAGAAAGAATTGTAAAAGTGAACACGAGGAAGAATAGGGATAGGGGAAGGGAGAAAATGGGGGAGAATAATGAAGAAAACAGGGAGGTGCGGGGCAGAAGGCAGAGGGAGAAAGAGAGGAGAAAGCAGAGTCGGAAGATGGATATGAGGACAAGGGAGGTCATGGAGGGCCCACCCCCCAAGGATTGACGGGGAGGGGCAGTCATGGCCGAGGATGGTGGAGGTCGAGAGCAGGGGGGATTCAGATCAAGATAGGTCAAGGACAGGAAGGAAGAAGGGAATGGGATCCAAGGACGAGGAGGGGAGAAGTGGGGTGTGCGGAGGGGTCCAGAGTTGTGGCAGAGGATCTGGACTGGAGAGGAGGGGCGCAGGGGGAAACAGGGGTAAGAGCTGGAGTGCTCCTGACCAATGAGAGGCAAGGTAGTTTGGCAATGAGGTGGGGGAAGTGCCTGGCAAGAACGGGTTGGATGTGGGGGGACAAAGTTGATGGAAGTGACAGGAGAGGCAGCAGGTAGTGGTCAGGCACCAGGGACAGGGGCGAAGGGGTAAGGGATACCAGAAGTGTGTAGAATTAGATGGCAGGAGGATGTTGTTTGGGACAGGAAAGGGTTAGAGGGAAGTGGGCCAAACGTGGGAAAATGGGATTATCCAAGATGAGCATCTTGATTGACATGGACATTGGGCAGAAGGGCCTGTTTCTGTGCTGTATTACTCTGTGGGGTGTGGAGAGTAAGGGTGGGGTGGAGGAGTTTGTGGGAGAGTGAAAGGGGATGAGGGGTGACGTGGAGGGCGTGGTGGAGGGTGGAAGGCCGGTGGGGGAGAGGGGGAAGGGGAAGGGGGAGGGGATGGAGTGGATGGAAAAGGGAAGAGATGTGTTGGAGAGCTGGAGGATTGTGTTGGAGAGGCCTGGGGTAGAAGGTGGGGTGTAGGGTCATGTTGGGGAGGAAAGTGGGGTGTGGGGTCGTGTTGGGGAGGGAAGTGGGGTGTGGGGTCGTGTTGGGGAGGGAAGTGGGGTGTGGGGGTCAGGTTGGGGAGGGAATGGAGGTGTGGGGTCAGGTTGGGGAGGGAAGCGGGGTGTGGGGTCGTGTTGGGGAGGGAGGGTTTTTGGGGCTTTTATGCTGGGGAGGGAGGTGGGGTGTTTGTGTTGGGCAGGAAGGGAGGTGGGTGCGTCAGGTTGTGTCGGGGAGGGAGGTGGGGGGAGGGCTGCTGTTGGTCCGTCTCGGGGGAGGGCGGGCAGCGTTGGCCGTCGCCCGCGCTCCGCACGGCTGGGCCGGCCCGGGCCGTGTGGCGCAGCGCCGAGCGGCGGGGACCCAGGAGGGGAAGGCGGGTTGGGGGCGCCGCTCCCCGCCGCCCCCCGCACCACCTGCCGCTCTGTGAGAGTTTGGCTGGGGAGGGGGGGTGGGTTAGAGAAAACCCAGCGCCGCTCCGCTGGCAACTTGGCCAGCACCCTGCCCGGCCCTCGGGTGCGCGTCCTGGGCCGGCGCCGGTGCCATCGCGGCCGGCCAAAGTTTGGAAAGGCCGCCGGTGTGGCCGCCCCTCTCTCCCTCGCCGGCTCCGGGAGAGCGCAGGGAACCAGGGAGCGGCGGGGGTGGCCGGGCCGGGGGAGGGGTTGGTGGTGGTGGGGGGGGGGGGGTCCCAGCCCCAGCACAAGCCGCCTGGAGATGGGACGGAGGGCCAGGTGCCTGCGGGGCGGGTCCGGGGCGCCGCCGCCAAGGTGCAAGGCGAGCGGCGGTGCCGTCAGCTCCTCAGCCGGCCACGGCTCCCCTTCGCCAGCCGCCGCACAGGGCAGCTCCGAGGGTGCGCAAGGCCACGCTCCGGGTGCGCAGCTTCCACACGCAAACCTTTCCCTCGCTCCGGATCCGCAGCCCCGGCTTCCTCGCCACCGCCCGGACGCGTTGCAACAGCCTCCCCCTGCTCTCTTTTCCTCGCCTGTGGCACGATTTGCATCGCCCTATTATCCAAAGGGACACAAAGGCAGGAGGAGGAGGAGGGGAGGAGGAGGAGGGAGGGGGGAAGGAACGGTCAAGAGCTACTTTGGCAACAAAAAGAGAAAGAGGGGAGTGGGAGGACTCGAATTTGGACCATTAAAGAAGAGCAGATTAACTTGATCAAAGGCACAATTGAAGGCGACAAAAAAACGTAAAGGTTTTGAGTGTGCGCCTAATGGTGCCCCGCACAACTGTAGTCCCCTCGCCAGAGTGTGTCTGTGGCGCAAAGGCAGTGAGCAGGGGTGTAGACACGCTGCACACAGAAGCAAACACTGATGCAAAATAAAATATAAACAGTCCCGACATCTAAAGAGAACTCGGGTGGGGGGGGGGGGGGAATCCAACAGGCTCTCGGTGTTTTTTTTTAGAACATTTTTTTAAAAAAGCATTTGTCATAACGTTTTATTTTTTTTTGCCTCTCCTCCTTCAGAGAAAGGCGTCTGCTGCCACGGGTGGCCGGGCTGAGCTGCCCGGTGCCAGAGCGCTGTCCACAGCCCCGCAGAGGGGCTGCAGGAGCGGCAGCCTGGCGCACAGCACCGGGGTCACCCCTTCCGCCTTTACGCGCCTATCAAAGCCCCGGGGCTTGGGAAGCTAACGCTGAGAACAAGGTTGCGTGCGCCGTGCTCCTTGTGTTTAAATATAAATTCAAAGCCCGGCTTTATTTCTCTCTCTCTCTCTTTTTCCTGTGGTAAAACTGCAACATAAAAAATACCAGAATGTTTCTCCTTTCTTTTTATCAACAGCGAGCTCTCCTGCTCGCCTCTCCTGAGCAAATCCACTTTTTTTCTTGCAACGCGTAAATATACATTGCAAACACAGTCTCGCGTAGATGCCTTTAGATTTTAAATTCGTAAAACAGCCCGGCGGCCGCGCACCCAGGATAGCGGGCGCCGGGCTCGCCTCCTCTCCCCCCCCCCCCCCCCCGCACCCCCCCCCCCCCCTGCCCGGGGCAGGAGACCAGCCCCGGGGGCGCCATTTTCTGCCAGCACGGAAATGCACGGCTCCAACAACTTCGAGCCGATTTGCGGCGCGCAAATAAAGAGCCCCCTCCTCCGTCCCTCCGTGCCCGCAACCCGGCTCTCTCGCTCAGCCCTCACCTGGCAGGCGGCGGCCCCGGCTCTCTCCCCCGGCCCCACTGCCCCGTGGAGAGGCTGCTCGTCGGCGCACCGCTTGGGCGGGGTGCTCGCTGGACCGAGCGCCGGTGCTTTTGTCCTCTCGCCTTTCTCAGTGCGATGTCCGTGGCGAACGATGAAGACAGAGAGAGAGAGAGATAGACCCCTCCACGGGCACACGCTTGACTCTAAAGTGTGCTGCGCTCCTCTGGAAGGATGAGGGTAACACACTACTGAGTGAGTACGTGTGTGTGTGTGTGTAGCTGCTAGAGTCCCGTCTGTCAGAGGATCCAGAGAGTAGGTGACTGGCTGGAGACTGAGCGACTGCTCCCGGGAATGCCTGCAACCTTTTGTCCCGCACACACTCACCACTGCTGCTGTAACCTTGCCTTGCGTAAAAAAACGAGGGACGTGAGAGATCAGCAACAGTGGGGCAGGCAGATGCAGTGCAAGGGATGGTTCGTTTTTCTATGACCCCATGTCGCATGCACTGTTTCATTTCCCTGTTTTAACAGCGATCTCTTGAATCTTCTTCTGTCATTAGTTTCATTTTTATATGTCCATCAGATCCCAAAGGTGTGGCTTTAAAGTTTTGTTTCATTTTTAAGGGAACTTGTCACAAACACAGTCAGGAATATCTAAATTTATTGGCATATCGGTTTGGGCTGTCTTGTTCTTATTTCATTACGAGTTAGTCTTTGGAGATCTTGTAAGTGCTGATGTTTGAAGCTTTAGAACTTAATTTGCTTTCAGTCCGACCCGTTACTTCAAAGTTGGAATTCGGTCGACTTTGCGGTTCCCGGCAAAAAGTCACTCACTTTAAACTGATGGCTCTGGAGTTTTACTCAACATCATGGACTGCTGTTAAATCAGATATTGTATAAATGTGCAGCTGACAAACCTATCTCAAACACTATTATTTTTGTTTTGACCATCTCTCTGCTCCCAATGGAATAAAAGCAGGTGGCAGAAGACTGATTGAAATCAGGATAAAGAACTTCACCATTGCATTGAAATGGTGCATGACTGGTAAGGTTGCTAGATTGTCCTGAAGACTTCTGCTGCTGCCACGCTGCCATTGATTTCACTCTATATTATACTAATAATGGCTTTGCCTGTTAAGCAAGGAAGTGTGAGGGTGTGTTAAAGTACCACTGGACTGTGGGACCAGAGATAATCCTGCAACAATGGTTAGCTTCAGGATAAAATGATGAAGGCTCATGAAAGGTATGTCATTGTGCTGAGGTTCATAAGTTTTAAAGAAGTTTATTCATTTTATAGCCAATGTGGCAGAATAGATAGTCCTGCAAAGGAAAATACTGGCTTTAAATCATCATTTTTAATTGCCACAAGTGGTATCGAAATGGAGGAAAAGAGAGCTGAAGATTGTAGAGAAGCAATGATGTGTAACTATCACTAAGGTGATGTACTAATTAGGCCTATGGAAAAAGAGCTATAGCTAAGCTAAAGTTAATGATGTGATAAGCTAATTCTCCCTTTATGGAGTTTTATTTGTGTTTTTATATAATTACATGCTGCAGAATTTTGTTGAACTGCCATGTCGAGAAAATGAGAGAAGTGTATAAAATGTGTCTGAATATAGTGAGGATTTGGACTTGTAAAGTCTTAAGAAGGTGATCTCAGAACCGTTCATCTTTAAATTCCCAAAACATTATCAGGTATGATTATAAGTATGACCATTTGTTCTGTGTGTGAACACTACTGCATGTATTATTAATAAAATTAGTAAAACTAAAACTTTGATTTCAATGTCTGAGCATTATTGAAACCCAAGTACTAACAATAGGATATTTATACGTGTTAAACAGTCCTGGGAAGATTTCTAAGTATTTAAAAATAATATTAGAATGCAATTCTATATGAACAGTTTACGTTCTGTGGAAAATAACGTATATCAACCAAAAATGTATTTACAATGTGAATGCACCATCACTTGCATGAAAAGGTTATCACCATGCCTAAACAGGCTGGATTGGTGCACTTGATGTTATTAAAATGAGCATTGCTTTACTTTAGTTGATATGCACTTTAGATGGTGAAGGGAGCTATAGATTCAGTTAATTGGCTACTACTCCCTTAAATACCCAAGAGCATGTGTAAGGAGCTTCTACTTTCCTAGGACTCATCATAGTTCACAGTCTCAAGAGATTGAGAAACTCCCAATTTATGAGTTAGCAGACCAATGAATGTTGAAAATGTATTATTTTTCTTCAAAATGTCATCTGTTCCACATGGCATCTCTGTCCACCCAATGCACATCCTCATTATGCTTAAATAGATTTAGCATCTATCTCTTTCTTTAAAGTTATAACTCATTATTAATATATATACATTTGGCATCATGAAGGTCTTTACAACTCTATAACCAAATCACTTTTACCACAATCACTAAATGTGCAGATCCATTTCTCGACTTGAATTTGGTTCCTAATTAAACTCCAGTCAATTGTTGGATCACACAGGAGAAACAACCCTTGAAGGTTTAAATAAAAGCCCAATTTCTCACTGGCCCCACTTCCCCAATGGTATGAACACTGAATTTTCCAATTTCAGGGAACCTACACCGTGCATTCCTTTCCCAGTCTACCTAGTTCTTTCTCCCTTTTGATCACCTTTTCCAACCGTCCTCACTCCCCCATCAGGTTCCATCTATCAAACACCAGCCCCTGTCCCACCTTTCCCCTGCACTTCTATATACTGGCCATCTTCCCTTTTCACCCCCACCCTACCCAATCCTGATGTAGGGACTCGATCTGAAATGCCAATACATCCCTTTTGTTTCTACAGATGCTGCTTAACCCACTGAGTTCTTCCAGCAGTTTATTTTTTGCTCAAAATTCCAGCATCTGCAGTCTCTTGTTTCTCCCACTTCTTACTGTTCCAGTATTAATTCAGCACCCAAAACAAATCGAGAGCCTGCTGGGAACAGATCACTGTATGTACCTTGGCCTGCACATAATGTCACATACTGCCTTGGACAACATGGTAAGCAACTCACGAATTAGCATTATTGGAGTGTGAAGCTTGGCATGACAAACCTAACATCTGTCATAGCTGCACATGATGCAGATTGCTACACCATAAAATCAACGTACTAAGTACATGATGCAGAACGCTATACCAGAAGAGTGAAGTACTAAAGTATCAGTAATGTGGAATTTGGACATCCATCTGACAATGAGGATGATGCCATCAGTATTCTGGCATGTTCAAAATTTGGAACACTATCTATTCTGACCTTTTACAAACTGGAATATTGTCCACTTAATTTTGCAAACAGACATGAAACAAACCACTAAAATACAAAGTTATTGGCCAGCCTGCATACAAGTCATATGTTTGGCCAAGTACTATTTACCAGACAACCAAGGATTAAACTCATCAGACCAACTATGATGCAGCAACTAAATCTGATAATATCAAAACTGTGCCAAATATCAAAATGCCCTAAACATACCAACACAATTCTGGCTCTAATTCTTTTCACCCCTGTGTCATTTCATGAAGTCCCAAACCATTAAAGCAACAAAGATAATAGAAGCTTTAAATTGTCCATCCCACAAAAGGAAAAATGCATGAGTATTCACATCAGAATAAACATCGATAGTTTTCCCCCAATAGGATAATAGTTAATGCACAGCATACTTCAGACATGCAATGAGAAAATTTATTACCTATGCTATCAGGGTTATATTGTCACTTCAGTTTTGTGCCTGTCTTATTCACAATAATATATTGCTCATCATGTTTCCTTAACAATAACTTGCATTTATATAGCAACTTTAACTGGGTAAAACATCCCAAGGCATTTCTTAAAAGCCTTAGCTGACAATTTGACACTAAGTCAGATTTAGAGAATGTAGGCCAGTTAGGCATTAAGGAGCAACATGGGAAAAGAGACAGGTTTTGTGCTATTTCAACACTAACTATTTCAAAGTTTTTTATTTTGGAGCTATACAGATAATGATTATAATTTCCTAAATTGCCTGGATGTAGAAAGCTCATAATTGCCAATCATATTTTCCAAGTAGTTAATTGGTCTCCATGGTTAGAGCATTCAGCCTCTTCTCATAAAGATCTTCAATGAAGTGCTAAATGGCAATATTGCAAGACAGTCTTTATTTTATGGGCCTTCTCTGAATGTACAAAAGAGGACAACTGTCATATGATGAGATTTGAAATGGATCCTCGGCACAACAAGCATTATAGTAAGTGCACTGGCCTAGCTATATCCATGCCTTTAAAGATTTCCAGGATGAGTTGGAGAATCATCACCATTATTGGCTGTAAGTCAACCCTACAGGATTTGATCTGCCTGAAAAATTCAGGTCATGGGTAATTACCAGAATGAAGGAATCATGTGTAAAATCAAACTAATTGGCATTTAATTACATTTTTGACCCAGTTGGATATTCACACTGAAATCTTTTCAATTTGGGTATGCCATTGGAGAGAAGAAAGATGTAAACTCTTTCTGGAGTCATTACAATTCACTACCTTTGGTGGAACAGCATAAAATTATTAAGAACTTTCAATCATTATTTGTTAGTTCTGCTGAAGTTAGTGTACCCTCTTGGGCAAGTCATCTGTGACCTGCTGTTTACAATGCTTGTGGTTGACTAAGTCCTCTCCCAATAGGGCTGAAAAACACGGCTTCTGGAAAAGTAGCTGAAATTACTTGGGTTCCCAGTTACCCTCAAACTGCTCTGAAGAATCACATGTCTGAGGCTAATCCACCAAAATCCAGATAAGCAGTCATGAACTACTAACATTTCTTCTTCCTCCAACTCCATTTACTTTACATCTATTGCTGCTATCTGCTTTAATGTTTCTATTCCAAATATTACTTTCAATAAAAAAAGTTGTGTTTCTTTAGGGGTTTTACATTGTTCTCACACTCACCCTTATGACCATTATTACTGGAGAATAACTTTGAATTCTGGAAGCAATGGATTTAATGACACTCCTCAAAAAATGAATCCTGCAATCAAATCTATTCGTACCAATAAGAGAAATCTCAGCAAGTAAAATTTCAGTGAAGGTATCCCTTTTATGCATTAACTCAATAAAAATATTTCCACTAGAAATGAAATGGTAGGGAATTAATATATGTTATATCAACATGGAATTGCTGACAAATAGGTTGCATTTAAAAGAAAAATGATATGCTTTACTTCAGACTAAATTTAACCTGTCTCACTTTTCCACCCATTGACAATTTGCAGTGTACTACCATTCTCTATCTTAATGAGGGATTTCTCGAATTTCCAATTTGTTTTTCTTTTCATCCCTTTTATATGTTCATATTCAGGTGTCTCTTCATGTTGCTTCCTTCTTAATGCAATGGTTGCATCTCACTAATTTTACAATCAATCTGGAAGTTAAACATAGGTTTCTAAAAGTTAAAAAAGATCATTAAAAGAAAAAGTTTACAGCAATTATATTTTGTGGGAGATTTCAATTCTGTAGTAATTGATTACTCATCGTGCATTATTTCTAAACATCAAGACCAAAAAATGGTACTGAGAGATATTTTCATAATTGGTTATAAACTAACTATACTGCTCGTTACAATCTTTTTTGCTTTCCTAACTATGGAACATTTTATTTGTCACTGTTGTGTGAACTTAACGGTGGAAAACATACAGCAGCTGTTATAATCTCACTAAAAGTTGTTCCCATGAATTAAGTCAGTTTTCTTTTTGTCAGCAAAGTATCTGCCATGTGCATCAACCTGTCAATATGGCATAAAAGTCTCCAAGAGAGATAATCTGCACAGATAAGTCTCTGATGATACTTTAGAGCACATAATTGTCCAGCCCATGTCCGTGCACCATCTATACATTGGTTTGAATGATTATGAGGAAAAAAAATGGGAAGGATACCCAGTCCCATGACAGATCCAGCTTCCCTGCTGCTATTTATATGCCAGGCTGGCTGGACATTTTGCAGCAAGGGCAAGAATACTACAGTGATGAGTTTTTAAAAAAGGGTTGACTCACTTGGCAATCTTCAGTGAGCTGGAATTTCACTTTGGAGTCAACTGATATCTAATGGGTTGGCAGTGTCCTTCAGTGGTTTCTAAGTATTTCATTGACATCGATGGGACCACATATTGGGAGGGGACTACAATGCAGTTGGGTGAGGGGGTGGAAGGATCAACCAAAGATTAATTACTTCAAAGCACTTTTACAGTATAATTTATATCTAAACTAAAGGTATTGCCTCATTGCAAGAAGAGAGAAAGAAAAACTTTTAGGAAATCTATGCTCTGTTTTACTCTTGCAATATCAACAACAACAATTTTTTTCTATTCAGGGTAGAGGAAAGAGGGGGCTCAGGTAGAAATAATTCTTGCACGTGTTGTACCCTGGTTCTCAAAGTTGGTTTCGTTGGGCAGGATTGTACTGACAGCCAGCTGACAATGCCCCTCCAAGTTGCACACCATCCTGATTTGAAGATATATTGCTGTTCCTTCATTGTTGCTGTCTAAAGCCTGCAACTCCCTACACAACATGACTGTGGGAGTATCTTCACTATAAGGGCTACGGCAGCTCAACAAGGCAGCTTCTCAATGGCAAATAAGAATGAACAATAAATGCTGGCCAAGCCAAAGATGCCCAGACCCCCAAAAATGAATACATAAAAATAATAGCCAGAAGATGCATAGAGAACTTCCAGCTAGCATGTCAGTGCATGAAGCATTTGCAAGACAGAAGTACCAATTGTGTTGGAGGTTGGATAAGGGCACAGAGAGTTAAGATGCATTTGATGAAACCTGAGCTGAGTGGCTGGATATGCCAGATCTGCCAACTTTCATTCTAAAGGTAAGTGAAGATTCATTGTTTATCTTAAGCTTATTTGCATTCATATTAATGCTTTGATTAACTTACATCAGTTAATTTTATTTTAAGTAAACCTGTCACATTGTCTTATTAATAATACAATTCTTAAATTATTTATGCTTTTTTAACAGTTTCCATGATTATGGGAGATATTTGGACAAGTGAAAAGGCCTCTGACAGAACAAGAACAGGACCATGGGTCTGGTACTCCTCAGTTCACGTTAGTTGCCATTTGCGTCCCTTTCTGCTTTGCAGAATGACTACAGTGGTGAGGCCTTGAGGTTGTTGGGGGCCTTGAGGCTGCAAACAATAGCGCAGGTGCAGAGTTAGCATGAGCAGCACACTACCAGAAGGCTGAGGCAAGGTCCAGCATGTTCCAACCCACTGACTTCAATGGAATCAAACTGCAGAAGCAGGTTACTACACGGATGCGCTACTATAATTCACACTGAATGCATGTAATGGAGAACGAATTTCTAGCTCCTAAATGTTTCTTTATTTTAATTAACTTGGCATACAGCCTTTTTAAAATCGACTTAAGAAATCTTAGGAAGTGATTGGAACGAAGTTTGCAAAAGTGCTGATCCCTTCCACACAATGCAGAGACACATTTGAAAGTGTTCCTCCAACACCTGAGGCACAACAGTGCTTTCCTTATGCAAAAACACATGAATATTAAGGTTTTGGAATTTCACAAAAGCTCTGAAAACAATGAAATGTGAATTTGGTAGGTTCTACAACAGGTAGATGAACCAACCCAGCAGGAGGCAAAATTTGGTATAAACTTAGCAATTCAATAAATTGAAGGTGACTGGAATTGTGCTAATTTCTGACATCAAATGTTACTGTCCTCTTGGTAATATAACCTTGTGAGTAGATTTCCACAAAGATTGGATTATTGACAAAGTTTCAACCATACATGAGCTAATAATATTCACCTCTGCTAAATAAAAGTAGAACTCTGCAAAACTGCATCCACTTTACAGAATTCCTGAATTACCTAAATGACTACCTTCATCTGTTTCCCTAGTTCCTTAGCTACTTGACTTGAATCTCGTTAGAATGTTGTCTTGTGTTAACAAAGCAAAACAACCAAGGAGTCCCATTGAAGTGTGATGAAGGTATGTAATGAGATAAAGGAAAAATCAGGATATGTAACCAAATGTTTGTTGAGAGATGGATTTGAAAGAAAGTTTTAAAGGAAGAGAAATGGAAAAGCCCCCATGCCTCATCAAGGGGAAACTCTGGATCATGGAACTTAAGCAGCTGAATGCTCATAGAGGTAATGAAGACATCAAAGCAGAAGTGGTTGGAGATGCCATTTGGGCCAATGAAGTGGCACAGCTGGTGGAGCTGGTGCTTCAAAGCTTCAGTGATTCAGGTTCAATTCTGACCTCATATGATGTCCATGTGAAGTTTGCACTTTCTCCCTGTGACCACATGGGTTTCCTCTCATATTCCAAGTAGATTAACTGTCCACTGTAAATTGCCACAGTATAGAATCATAGAGTAATACAGCATGAGAACAGGACCTTTGACTAGCTAGTCCCATTTATCCACATTTAGCCCATATCCCTCCAAACACTTCCTATCCATGTACTTGTTCAAATGTATTTTAAAGCATGTAGTTGATTGGTAGAATCTGGGGGGAGTTGAGGGGAATGTGGGGAAAATAAAATTCAGTTTGTGTAGAATCAGTGCAGATGGGAGCTTTACGGTTGGGGTGGACTGGATGGGCTGAAGGGCCTGTTTTCTAAACCAAAGTTTGAGGGGTAGAGTTTGGCATAAAAATGAAAATTTATGGATGCATGAGTTTAAACAAAGGTTGTAATGTTTGAATTTTAGGTACTGGGCCATCAATGTCAATGTTTGTCACTAAAACATTGGTGTCAATATTCAGCATTGTTGTCAATAACGTGTCCTCCTGACCCACTTCACACTTAAAGCCAGAGTTTTCCGTAAATTCATTTTGTACTCGAGTGCTATGAATGAATGGTCTGGAATAAGGTCATCAAAGTTTTGGATGATCTGATGTTAGCAGAAGGATAGGCGGCCACTTGGGAGATCATCTGGATAGTTGAGACTTCACTCAGGAATGAATGAGGCTTTCAGGGGATGAATGGTTCAATATAGGATCAGTATTATAAAAATATTGTTTCACTTGATAATGGGAAGGGATCAGAAATTCTACTTGGGGTCAGATGGAATGCTACAGATGTAGGCACTATGGTTCAGCCTGACTCACGATTGGGATCATGTCATTGATAATATAGCAAAGTATTATTTAATGTTCTAATTAATAGTATAATGCATGTGATTAATAACAACATGACATTAATATTATTAACATTATGTTAAAATGTTAATAATATAGGAAAGTAACTGGAAAGTGCAATTAATCTAAATCATTGGGCCAGTATGAACATCATAGGCCAAATGGCCCCCCACTGGTGCCATAAATGTCAACAATTCTCTGATTCATTTCAGCTTAAAGTTAAGACTCAATTAAGACTAAATGTCAGACAAGCAATCTAAGAGCATGGAGTTAGAGGAGGGTTGGAGCTGATCGTGGTTATGGAAGCCAACTCCATTTCTGTGAATGATGAAGAGGAGTGACAACATATTAAATAACTTTGAACATCAAGCAAATGGAAGCCATCAGGCGTTCAAAGTGGCCAACCAATTTCTCTTTACATTGGACAATGTGTATGGAGAGGCAACTGTTTACAATATACTCTTTGACATGAAGTTTAGGAGGATCAGCAGTTTAGTGTGAGTGGTGCAAGGGAACATATTTTTCCAATGAATGAGATGAGTTTGGAGAGGACTCGCTGGGGAATCTAGCGACAAAGGAGTTCTGAGGGCCCCAAATACGTTTAATCTGCTGGACAAAGGGACACAGGAAGAAAGCTTCAGAGGCACCTGACCCATCTCATGAAATACATGACGTCCTCATATGTGTTGTGAGGAGAGCGTAAGAGAGGTTTAAACTAATAATTAATTAAAAGCAGGTTAGGATTGTATAAGCTCACTTGCGACATTCCTAAATTGAAAAACAAAACAGATTTTGGAAAATTAGCAACCTTTATCATATCTACATAATGGAATCCCAGTTTCCTTGTCAAAGGATGCCTATTATCTAAAACTGGACACCCAGTGGATGGGTTTTCTTGAACATTGAGCTAACTACATCACCAGTGTGGTGCCATTTTGAGGCCATTATCGTGCTCTCTATATCAGGACAAGACATTCACACAAATTTATAATTTAACTCTGACCCCAATCATTTGTAATAGCAATCACAATAATATTGGCAATGTCTCTGAGAGGAATAAAAAATACAGTAATATCATGTAATGCCAAGATATAAATCTATTTTGAGTTCAAATGACAAAAAAGTTTAATACTGTAAACATACACCACCATAAGATTATCTTAACAAAATGATTCCAAAATTTTAAGAAGAATATGTTTTTAAGATTACTTGTCCTTTTGGCTAAATTTATTAATACAATGCCTAATAATATTTTCATTTTCCATGCAACAATGCTTCAATTTCTTGTGCCATATTGCAGTACCAGCTAAATACTAGTGACTGAATTGGATATAATATTCCACCTCATTTTAGTTCACATACCGACTGCAGTTAAAAGGTTTCATATACATCTTTCTTCATGAAATAAAGTAAAATATAACTTTGTAATATTCTATCAAGAAGATGCAGCAAAATTTGAACATGTGTGTTGCACAATCCATATAGGACAACATTATGGAAATACAATTGAATTGGATGGTTGTTTATGGAGTCTGTTACTGGAAAATGGCCACTAGATGATCATGTATAAAGTAATTAATTTTGTGAATTCCTCCAGTGTTATGACAGACTGCTTAATATTTATGAATTAGAACAGTTCAGGACACAATACCAAAGGAATGTGAAGAAAACGAAAACCTATATCTTTGCAGGAGAGTTCAGGTGTCTGCGGTGACATTTTTTGGTTGCTCCTATATCTTTAATTTGGAAGGAGTTGAAAGACATATGTTGCCAATGTTGCAAATGGAAAATGCCAATTTCTATCCATACTCATAGTTGTGGCAAAACTGATGATGCTTCATAGCACAATGGATTACTCTTTATCCTGTCAAAGCTAAAAAAGACAATCAACTTCACACCATATTTCAAATTCAGGAGACTGACATTGTAAAAGCAGTGCATTAATCAAGAACCACTACTTTTATTTGTTCTTACTTTCAATATCTCTCTTCATGCCAGCTGAATTAGAGAATATAGCACAGTGCATAGGCTCACAGGTCCCTGCTTCCAAAATCTGAAGTCCACCCTTGTGAGTTGGCACATGGCACACACCAAAGGACTGTGCAAATTTTGAATGTTGTTGATGTCACTTTATGTTGATCATTATGTATATTTTTGAATGTTCAGATTCTATTAACTTAAAACAACACTGCTCCTGAAATTCAGAATGTTCTTAATGGATTGAAGTTCAATTCATTCTTCCTTCAATAAACACAATAAAGAACAGCACAGATATATTTATGAAGTTCAAGTCAACAAGGAGATGTGAAGATTGTAACAAAGGCCTTGAATATCACTGCAGTCCAACTCAAAAATTATTCTCCTAAGACTGCCAAACAAATGCAGTTAATGTTTTTATTCTACCAGAATCAGAATCAGATTTATTGTCACTGACTCAGATGATATGAAATTTGTTGTTTTGTGGTAGCAGTACAGTGCAAAGACATAAAATTTACTATAAATTACAAAATAAATAAATAGTGCAAAAAAAGGGAATAATGAGGTAGTGTTCATGGATTCAGAAATCTGATGTTGGAGGGGAAGAATCTCTTCCCGAAACATTGAGTGTGGGTCTTCAGGCTCCTTGACCTCCTCCCTGGCAGTAGTAATGAGAAGAGGGCATGTCCCAGATGGTGAGGGTCCTTAATGATGGATGCCGCCTTCTTGAGGCACCGCCTCTTGAAGATGTCCTCAATGATGGGGACAGTTGTGCCCGTGATGGAGCTGGCTGAGTCTACAACCCTCTGCAGCCTCTTGCATTCCTGTGCATTGGAGCCACCATACCAGGTGGTGACACAACCAGTCAGAATGCTCTCCACAGTACATCTGTAGAAATTTGCAAGAGTCTTTCGTAATGTACCAAATCTCCTCAAACTCCTAATGAAATAGAGCTGCTGCCATGCCTTCTTCGTGATTGCATCAATGTGTTGGGCCCAGGACAGATCATCGGAGACGTTGACACCCAGGAATTCACCCTTTCCACCACTGACCCCTCAATGAAGACTGGTGCGTGTTCTCCTGACCCCCTTCCTGAAGTCCACAATCAGTTCCTTGGTCTTGCTGAGGTTGAGTGCAAGGTTGTTGTTGCAACACCACTCAGCTAGCCAATCTATCTCACTCCTGTACGCCTCCTTACTGCCATCTGAGATTTTACCAACAACAGTGGTGTTATGTGCAAATTTATAAATGCTGTTTGAGCTGTGCTTAGCCACATGGTCATGAGTGTAGAGACAGTAGAGCAGTGGGCTAAGTGCACGTCCTTGAGGTGCGCCTGTGTTGATTGTCAGTGAGAAGATGTTATCACCGATCCGTACCGACTGTGGTCTCCTGATGAGGAAGTCAAGGATCCAGTTGCAGAGGGAGGTACAGAGGTCCAGGTTTAGTAGTTTGGTGATTAATACTGAGGGGATGATGGTGTTGAACGCCAAGCTGTAATCAATAAACAGCAGCCGGGTGTATGTTTTGCTGTTGTCTAGGTGCTCCAGAGCAGAGTGGAGAGCCAGTGAGACTGTGTCTGTTGTAGACCCGTTGCAATGGTAGGTGAATTGCAGCGGGTCCAGGTCCTTACTCAGGCAGGACTGACTTCTAGCCATAACCAACCTCTTGAAGCACTTCATTATGGTAGATGCGAGTGCTATCAGTCGATAGTCATTGAGGCAGCTCACCCTGCTCTTCTTGAGCACAGGTATGATTGCTGCCCTTTTGAAGCAGGTGACCACCAATAGAACAATATGTTGAAACAAAATAATGATTAATCACATTCATTCTTTTAGATTTGCTGGTCAATTCATATAAAAACATTGGCCAAAATGATGAAATAAAATCATGATTATTGACATTAATTCTTTTAGATTTGCTTGTCAATTGATACAAGAACAACAAAAGTTCACCAAAAATGATAAACCAGAAATTGTTGGAAAACTTGCTATGTCTGCATGCCTTTGCTCACACCTCTATGAAGACTGAATGCAGTTTATTTATTATTAGTGGGTTTATGACTTTGCTAACCTATTATCCAGTGTACCACAGTTTGTATTCTGGCATTGCAGATAGTAAAGTTGTGTTTTCATGATGTTCTCAGATAACAAAGGTTAGTCTACATGTACCAATATCACAAGGAAAAGATCATTGGTGTCCCATGTTAAACATGCAAATCAGTTTTGAGAAAAGGCTTGTACTGCATTTTGCTTAGTGTTTCTCTGCCTTATTAAATACTTTTCATAAGATTTTTACACACAACACTGGAAGCACTTACTGACAATACAGGAACCTGTTTTATGATCCCAATGCTTTCACTTAGAAATTTTGCTATTTCATACTTGAGCATGTTTCTCATGTTGCTAAGCAAAAGAATATATGACTGCTAACTGGGAGGTTTGCGCATTCCTTGTATCCAGGTCTCTCATAATTTTATTTCAAACTGGCAAGTTGAGTCCCTGACTGACGAGAAGTATCTGAGCAATTTAGAATATTCATGGTAAAGTGACCAGATCATTAAACAAAGGCCGAGATTTTATAAACTAAGTAAGTTTAAGTTGAGAGTTTGATATTATTATTTAGCGGTTCTTCAATTGCACATAGTCAGGAACCGCCAAGGAAATTGTATTTGGAAGTCAAACAGCCAAACCAGTACAAAATAAGATTTTGTTATCTGTTACTTGCTGGCTGAAATCCAAGTGATGGATTTTCATCTCATTACTAACTGATATGAAATTGACCCATCTATCTCTGAAAATACTGGATTTCCTGATTTCACCACACTATATCTTATGGTTAGTTGCAGAGCTAACAATCCCTTTGGAATTATGAAAGGAGAAAAGAGGAGGTGATGCTTCTAATGGTGGCATCCTCCTGGAGGATGATCCATCGCATGTGGATACTGGTGGGATGAAACGTGAAGGCAAGTGACACCCTTTGTTCTAAATGAGAGCAGTGGAGGTGAGAGAAAAGTGTGGGAAATGGTTAAGAGCTCCGTCAACTATACTGGAGGGGAAATGATAATCAAGGAAAAATGAAGACTTCTCAGAAGTCTGGGATGAAAAGGATAATCATCAGAACAGATTTGATAGAGCTGGAGAAACTGGAAGAAAGCAGGAAGCAGGGTGGAAGGAAGGTGTAGTCAAGACAGCTGTGGAATTCTAGGGCTTGCAATAGACATTGGTTAGAAGCCCATTCCCTGAAATGGAGATAGAAGTCAAGAAAGAGAAGTCAAGAAAGGGAAAGGAGCCAAGGATGAACCTTGTGAAGTGAGAAGTGGGTGGAAATCAGGAGAAATGGTGATGAAACGTTTGATTTCTAAGAGCAGGAAGCAGCACCAATACAGTTGTCAATCTGATGTAAAAAGGGGTGAATGACTGGAACAAAGACAGTCCCAAGTATCCCACAAAGAAACAGGTGTAGTTTGGACCCATGAGGATTGCCAAAGCTACATCCATGATTTGGAGGAAATGAGCAGAGTTAAAGAAGAAGCTGTTCAATGTGAGAATGAGCTGAGCCAGGAGAAGGTGGGTGGTGGTGGAGGGGTCTGGTTGGGTCTCTGTTCAAAGAAGAAGAGGAAGGCCCTTGAGCTGTCCTGGCATGGGATGGAGGGTAGTGGGTAGGATGTTCATGGGGAAAATGAGTCAGTTGGAACCAAAAACCTGGAAACTTTCAAAGAGGTAGAGGGCATCAGAAGCATCACAAATGTTAGTGGGAAGCGACTGGCAAGGGGAAAAAGAATAAAGTTAAGATGGATAGAAATAAATTCTGTGGGTCAAGAACAGATTGAAACAATTGGTCTACCAGGAGACTCCTGTTTGCAGAATTGAAGTAAAAATTGGCTGTCTGAAGTTGGAGGACTAAGGTTGGAGGCTGAGTAAGGAAGATCTTCAGAGGAAATAAGGTCAGTGATCGTGTGGGAGAAAATGACCCGATTTTCTGTGATGGGATTACAGTCCAGAGGGGGGGTGTATGAGGAGGCGTCAGAAAGCTGGCAATCAGCCTCTGCAGGATAGAGATCTGTTCACAAAACAGCAACAGTGTGACACCAGTCAGCAGGTTTGATGACAAGCTTGGATTGACCCTCAGTGAATACACTGCTGCAAATTCAGAGGCGGGGTAAGGTAGTGTGAATAAGGGCAGTGGAAAAATTAATAACATTTGATCATGTAAATAATTTCTTGTGGTGACACCAGATGTTAGAATGAAATTGGGCAGCACGATGACATAGCTGGTAGAGCTGCTGCCTCACCGTGCCAGAGACGCGGTTCAATCCTGACCTCAGATGTTGCCTGTGTGGAGTTTGTATGTTCTACCTGTGACTGTGTAGATTTAGACAGGGTGCTCTGGTTTCCTCCCACATCCCAAAGATGTGCAGGTTGGTCGGTTAACTGTCCACTGTAAATTACCCCTAGTGCGATGGTGAGTGGTTAGAATTGGTGGGTGGGTGGCAGGGAAGGGGGAGTGATGAGTATGTCGGGAGAATAAAAAATGGCATTAATGTAGGATTAGTGTAAAGGGGTGTTTGATAGTCGGTGTGGGCTCAATGGCTCTCTATGACTCTATAACAAAGACTACAGAAGCAAAATAAATAGTTCTACTGTGAAGTGGAATCAATATTTGTGTAACTACCTTCATAAATCTCACTGGAACCAGAAAATCCAGGTAGTATGTTCTCCTCTCAGAGTTTAGTGGATGGGGGTCCTATGCGGGAATGATAGCATCACAGTGTTACTGGAGCTGTAACCCAAAGGTCTTGACTAATAGGATGCTGGCTGAGAGATCTGAACCTTTGACTTTTCATGACTTATGTCAGGTTGTTTCAATGCAGTTGAGTATTTAAATTCACTTCAGAATAAAAAGCTGGCATTAATAATACTATTACATCAAAATAAAGGTTTGTGAGTGAAAAAGTCCTTCCCTTGTGTGATCTGTTTTTGACTACAGAAACACAGGAGTGTGAAACCCAAAAATAAAGCCACAGATGCTGGAAATCTGAAATAAAAACAGAAACTTCTGGAAACACTCAGCAGGTTAGGTAGCATCTGCAGAAAGAGAAACAGAGTAAAATTTCCAGTGAAGTGGCCTAGCTAGCCAATCAGTTGGAAAGCAGAATAAGGATAACATCACATGGCCCACACAGCATTGACCTGAGCCCTGGAGTTGGATATGAGAAAGCCACATCCAGCCCAATCCACCCTGCAAAGTTCTTCTCACAAGCATCTTGGGTTTTTTGACTAACTTGAGATGAATCACAAAACAAGTTGACATGGTAAACATTCAAAGAATCATAGCATTCAGTCAATGCATCATATTCTTCCATCATGATCCCTGGGTACACCTTCTCTTAGGAGTAGGATTGGCCCACATCTGAGTCCTCAACATTGACTTCAGACCTAATGAAGTCTCATGGCATCAGGCTAAACATGGGCAAAGAAATCTGTTGATTACTCCTCAGCAGATGCATCAGTATAGGTTGAACAGTCCGTGGAAGAAGAATGGAAGGCAACAAGAGCATAAGCTGACTTCTGTGTGTAGGACTTCAATGTTCAACTCCCTCAGTTGCCTGGCAGCACCACTGATGATCAGGCGAGCTGATTCCTGAGGTGATGAGCTGCCAGACTGACTCTGCAGCAGGTGGTGAGAGATTAAACGTACCTAATGCCACCCTCATCAAGCAGCTGCTGCAGAGGTATCTCTGGCAGTATTGGTAGGTGTGATGATCACACAGTCCCTGTGGCAAAGTCCCATCCTCACACTGAGAGCAATGTCCACTCCAGTCTGTCTCCAACACTTGGTAAATGGGAAAGATTCAGAAGTGATGCAGTACCTCAAAACTACGCCATCCTCGGGAGCAGAGTTACGTTCTACTGTGTCCTACATATCTCCCGTTTAGTACCCCATCAACTTGGAGTATTAAACCCCTGGTTCAATAAGGAAGAGTGGGCTATAAGCAGTACCAGGCACACCCAAAACTGAGGTGCTGATCGAGTGAAGTTACAACACAGGAATATGTGCTTGCTAAGTAACAGAAACAGCATGCTATAGACTGAGTTAACTGATCTAAGCACTGCAGGTCTGCCACATCCAGCCATGAATGTGGAGGACAGCTAAACAGTTCATGGGAAGAAGTGACTCCACCAATATCCCTATTCTCAATGAAGGTAGAGCTCCATATTTGGGGGAAAAGGCAATGCTAAAGCCAGATGTAACATATTGGTGTCTTTCTGAGGTCCCAAGTTGAACTTCTACCAATTGGAATCACTTGGCAATATTGACAAGACAAGATCCACTGTCTTCATCCATGTTGCAAACTCTATTCCCTATCCCTTTCCCTCGAGACTGTCTAAAACTGAGCAGACTGTTTGCAAGCAAAAAAGGAAACCTTGTGCTGTTAAGTTTCAGACTTCATATTCTTGACAAACTGTGCCTAGGCCTCTGCTCATTTCTGCTGATATCCTCAAAAACCTTATTACCTTTTGACTTGACAAAGTTCTCCCTTCTTCCTGAGGTCATCCAAAAATCTGCTGCTGATGTCTTAACTCACACCAAGTTCCATTAGTCATTATCACTTATTTACCTAAATTGACTCCCAGTTAAGCAACTTGATTTTAAAATTCTCATCTTTATTTTCCAAGACCTACCCCTCCTTCCCTCTGTGATCTCCTCCAGCCCCACAGCCCTTCAGGATAACTGCATTCATCCATTCCTGGTCTCCTGCAATTTAATCATTCCTTCAGCTGGTAAGACCTAAACTCTGGAATTCCTTCCCTGCTTATCTCCCTTTCCTCCTTTAGCAGGCTATTAATAGCCTAACTTTCTGTTCAAATTAATATCTTCCCATGTGCTTGGTGTCAAATTTTGATAATACCCTTGTAAAGCACCTGAGTCTGATTTTATCAAATGGAAGTTCTTGTTATTGCCTGAAAGTGGCTGATTGCATTAGACACAACAAAAGCAATGGGCTCTGATATCATCCTAGCTGTGGTGTTGAAGTTGAGTGCTAGAGATCTAACTGCACCCTCTACCCAAGCTATTCTGGTACAGCTGTAGCACCTGTATCTAAACTAACAATGCAGAAAATCTCCCAGGAATGTCCTGTCCAGAAAATGCAGATTAAATCTAATCCAGCTAACTAACTCATCAATCAATTTTCAATCAATAGCAAGTTTGTGGTAAGGCTTGAAGTAAAGACAGCACTGAGCAGTGACGTTAATGAAATGACGATGAAACTCATTAGCCAGATGAAACGCAAAGTAAAAATGCAGAATGTAGTGCTTTCCCTCAGATCACAGTCATTACAGTGGAATTTGCATCTCCAAAAAAAGGAAAACTTTATTGAAAAGCAAAAGTTATAACGGATTGATTTTTTTCCAATGTTCCACAAAAACTTTGCATTATACATATCCAAAATATATTTCCTGTTTTCTGAATGTTATGCCTGTTTATAAAATTAATTACAATGCTTTAGGTTCTAGGCATTGTTGGACTTGGAAAACTTTAAGGTTTTGTCCGCACATTTTGTTCCTTCTGGAATGAAAAGTAAACCACTGGTCAAAGATGACATTTACCGTTGCCTGGTGATGCTCCATTAACACTTGGTTCTAGCATTGAATTCTGCTGTAAGGAAGCATGGACTAATGAAGATGAAAATCAATTTAAAACTATGGTCAAAAATATGAAGATTGATCACTTGGAATGGCTTCTTGGTGGGGCAGGAACCTTGGGCCTGTTTAAATTAGTAAAGGTGATGATGAGGTAAGTATTTTATACAGATAAAGGAAGATGGGACAAACAATCTCTGTCCTGTTTTTATTTTATGAACTAAAATTTATGAAGCAACTGAATTTAAACTCCCAGATTGGCAATAGTTCTTTGTTTGCTACCTGCATATTCATCATTTTAATCGCACAAAACTGTTTAATAATATCCCAATGCAACCAAAAGTCCAATGAAAACTTTAGTATAATATTTTATCCATAGGAGCTGACTGAAGTCAAGTGTTGTAAATTTTGCTTGAGATTTAGCGATCACATTTACTGATTACACGTTTTTGGAGAATACTATAAACCAATGACATTGGATGGAATCAATTTACTCTTTGAAAAAACTCAGATTTGATTGAAATGGGTGTTATTTTTTAATTTCATTGGGGTGGGATGGAGCAAATTTCCAAAAGCGGATCAGCCTCCCTCAACACTCTCCATTGACCTTCCTTTTCCTTGAAGTCAATACTGCTGAAGGAAGCCATTCTTTAAATGGTTCTTTGTGAACAAGCATTTGGTCACAAGCCTTTTGAGTGTCATTGTCAAATTTTGTTCCCATTAAAAACCTTAGGACACCTTACTATGCTGAAGTATCCATATGGTTGCTTTTTTTTCCTGTACACAATATATTTAAAGAGCTGCAGCTGTTTAAAACTGAAATCTAATTTTTCTTCTGTGAAGTATCTGGTTGTGACCGTAGTCTCAGCCTGAAGCTTCTGTGTGGATTCCACCCAATTTTCTGAGTGTTTGAAGCCTAGATTTCCTTCCCTGGGACCAATCCCAGCAGAAGTTTAGTGGGGCAAACTCAGTGAATGCTCATGCTCCGTCCAACACTGATGATGGCCAGCAAGGTTCCCAGCCCTGCTTTTGGAGGGGAGTTGTGCCAAGAAACACTGGGGGTGAAAGAATGCCAGGGCTGTGTGCCACTGAAGCCAACAGTGGCATGTCTGAAGAAAGGAAGCAACAGTTCAAAATGATAAAACTCACACTGTGCCCGTCCAGTCGAGGTAAGTTTAGTGCAAAAATTCTAGCTGTGGATAGTTTCATTCTAAATTCCATATGATCAGGGACTGAATTAATGGAATTGCTGCATATGTTTGATGGGAATAAATTTTTTCACATTCCCACTCATTAACACCTGACTTGAACACATCCATCCGAATACTGATGAACAAAATTTAACAGCTGAAGGCATTCTGGAGAAAATTTTGCAAGTGGTGGTGATGGAGGATGCTGGGGGTAGTTGATAGGATATTGCTCCACTGCCCACCCAAACACCAACCAATCTGACCCTTGAAGTTTCAGGAGATAGTGTTCAGACTTGTACAGCTGCTGCTAAGGGGATAAATATAAGATGAGGAGGAACATTACTCATATCAGTTAACTAGGAAGGAATCATGTATCACTTAGACTGTAAACTTCCATTGCTTTCCATTCAAGGATAAGAGTATAAACAATTATAAAATCCACTCTGTGTGTATGTGAATCTGCACTGTACATTCCCTATTGCCTCTGCATACTTTTACAGCACCGTGTCAAAAGTGGCATCTCATTGCCATTCATGGGACTTTGCAACACATAGAAAAACTGCCTCGCTTGCTGACAAATACCAACAGTCATTTTAATTCAAGTAATTTTAGCTCATGAAAAGTCCCTAAGGTATTCAGTTGAGACTATGCTGCATCATGGCAAGTCTTTTTTTAATCTCTTTTACAATATCATTCCAATGTAACTGGACCAAAGGACGGATAACAGCAATGTAAGGAAGGATGCTGGCCCTTCCATAGAAGGAGGAACTTTATACAGCTATACATGAAGACCCTTGACTACATTCTGAGAATCTATTGGGAATATACCTCACCAAAGCATTTCTTTTACAACTAGTTATTGCAGTATTTCTCCTCAAAATTACATGCAGGATTAAAAAAATGCAGAGCAGCATTCAGCAATAAAGGCAGAGATCTACAGTATACTCCTGGTTTGCCAGCACAGACTCCTGACTTTGACTCCACCATCTGGTGAGGTGCAAATTGGGAATGAGGTAATGAGGTGTCTTCACCAAAAGAAAGGTGTAACTGTTGGCTGAGTCAAGCCCAGCAGTTCATCACTTGTCCCTCAGTCGCACAATGATGAACATCATTTGAAGGTTTCCACCAAACAAGAAAAAATAGATATGTTGAGTCCTTTTGATTGGTGTTAGAAGGCAAAGTCCTTCATATCACAAAAAAACTGAGACGAGATAGGGGAGTGATACACTTCGGGAGATCGAATTCGAAGGCAGAATACAAGGTTAATGGCAGGACTCTTAGCAGTGTGGAGGAACAGACGGATCTTGGGGTCCACATCCGTAGATCCCTCAAGGTTGCCACGCAGGTCGATAGGGTTGTTAAGAAGGCGTATGGAGTGTTGGCCCTCATTAGTCGGGGTATTGAGTTCAAGAGCCACAAGGTGATGTTGCAGCTCTGTAGAAATCTGGTCAGACCACACTTGGAGTATTGTGTTCATTTCTGTTCACCTCATTATAGGAAGGATGTGGAAACTTTAGAGAGGGTGCAGAGGAGATTTACCAGGATGTTGCCTGGATTGGAGAGCATGTCTTATGAGGATAGGTTGAGCGTGCTAGGGCTTTTCTCTTTGGAGAGAAGGAGGATAAGAGGTGACTTGATAGAGGTGTACAAGATGATAAGAGGCATAGATCGAGTGGACAGACAGAGACTTTATCCCAAGACGACAATGGCTAACACGAGGGGACATAATTTTAAGGTGATTGGAGGAAGGTATAAGGGGGATGTCAGGAATACGTTTTTTTACACAGAGAGTGGTGGGTGCGTGGAATGCACTGCCAGCAGATGTTGTGGTGGCAGATACGTTAGGGACATTTAAGATACTCTTAGATAGACACATGAATGGTAGAAAAATAGGGTGCTATGTGGGAGGGAAGGGTTAGATAGATCTTAGAGCAGGATAAAATGTCGGCACAACATTGCAGGTCGAAGGGCCTGTACTGTGCTGTAGTGTTCTATGTTCTATGAGATAGATAAAAGACAGAGGATTAAATTTAAAAATTGAAAGGAGCAGAAGTTTTTTCACAAGGTGGGTTGTATGGCTGTGGAATTTCATTCCATAATTTGTGACTGAGGCAGAAGCAATGATATCACAGCATTAGATTTGGTAGGAATCTGGTAACACAGTAGGAAACATGATTAGAGCTATTTCCAGTAAGGGAGGATATATGCCATTATGTTCAAGGTGATTGAATGGCCTGCTCTCTTGGGTTAACCAACATATTCCCTTCAGTTTCCATTATTCATTACCATTTGCCTTCATCATATTTAACTCATGTTCTGCAGGTCTCTCTCATCCCGACTCCCGGACCTGAATGCACCTGACCAGCGAGGCCTAGGACAGTTCCATCCCTGTAGAAACCTGACTGGATTGAAGGCTCAACTTCACAGAGCCCCTGAAAATGCACCACCAGGCTCAAGGACAGCTTCTATCCCACTGTTATGAGACTCTTAAACAGTTCTCTTATGTGATAAAGATGAACTCTTGACCTCATAATCTACCTTGTCATGGCCCTTGCACCTTTGTCTGCCTACACTGCACTTTCTCTGCAACTGTAGCTGTAACACTATATTCTGCATTCCGTTATTGCTTTTCCCTTTGTACTACCTCAGCGTCACAGAGTCATAGTGCCATACAGCATGGAAACAGGCCCTTTGGCCCAATTGATCCATGCTGACCAAATTTCCCATCTAAGCCAGCCCCATTTGCCTGTGCTTGGCCAATATCCCTCTAAACCTTTCCTATCCATGTACCTGTCCAGGCACCTTTTAAATGTTGTTAATGTACCTGCCTCAACCACTTCCTCTGGCAGTTCATTCCATATACTGACCGCTATCTGAGTGAAAAAGTTACCCCTCAGGTTCCTATTAAATCTTTCCCCTCAAAATGTACTTTTGTTGTACTTATGTCTTGAAATGATCTGTATGGGTGGCATGCAAAACAAAGCTTTTCACTGTATCTTGGTACATGTGACAATAATAAACCAATCTTCTAAATTACTCAGATTGGTTTTTGCATCTTTTGAATCTTTTGTTACTTATGCAAGGAGTGACTTAATTCATGATGGTGCTAATGTACACTGTTGGAGAACTTATCCAGTTATTGCCATGAAACGTATGAATTTGCATTGTCAGTGGTTTACAATTTGTGATTCTGGATTCCAGCCCTTAGCTGCAGTTCAGTATTTGCAATGGCTCAGAGGCAAAGAATTTTGTATTTTCAAGTCCCACTCAAAAGATTTCAGCACATAATCCAAACTGACACAGCAGTGCAGTACAGACAGAGAGCTGCACAGTTGGAAACCCTTCAGGTAAAATGGTAAACCAAGACTCCGTTTGCTCTCTCATCTGCATGTAAACAATGACATAAAATTATTTAATTACCTATAATTTTGGCACATCCCACAGGAGTGAAAGCTCACATGTAAGTTGTATCTTTTTTAGTAAAATTGTAGCTCAGTAAAATGCCCTGACTCCAAAAGCTTGCAGCAGCCAACAAGGCAATGACTGAAGCAATATTTCAAGACAAGGTTTAAAGGGGACAGCTTCATAAACAGTTAAAATATTCACAAATACACAATGTAGTGGAAATGTCCTCTTAGGTCAACAGAATAGAAATCTCTCAGGTGCAATCCTGATCTTCCAGAAGATAACATGCAAAGAATTAACGTAAAAAAAAATAAGAAAAAGAAGTCGGTGTATAGGCTCTTGTGCCTGCACTGGGTGATCTTCTGTCTCAATACTTTCCCACCATATTCCCTTTATCCTGGATTCTTTTACCCTCTGTGATGGAGAATGTCAAGATTCAAAACTCAATGTGTTAAGAAATTTCTCCTCTCCTCAGTGCTAAATTGCTGACCACTCATCCTGATATTACCAGACACCCCAGCTTCTCAGCCTTGTCAAGCATTTTGTGGAGATAATTTGCAATGGACAGAGAGGTTAATGCTGTGTTTTTTGAGGAGAGAGGTGTTAGTTCTTTTATAATGAAGGACTACATAATCTAAAGAGAGGGGACTGTTTACAAGGCCAACTGACATGGGAGAAAGGAACAGTCAGCAACTTCTCTCTCTTTCTTTCTCTTTCTCGCACCCCCCCCCCCCCCACCCCACCCCACCTTCCTATTCTGGCTTCTGCCTTCTTCCTTTCCAGTCCTGATGAAGGGTCTCGGCCCGAAATGTCGACTGTTTATTTCCCTCCATGGATGCTGCCTGACCTGCTGAGTTCCTCCAGCAGTTTTTGTGTATTGCTCCAGATTTGCATCTGCAGAATTCCTTGTGTCTCTGTGGTGCTACATTTGGGACAGCTTCTGTGTTACGATTTATATTGTAGTCTGATACAGCTATTGTTTGTATAAGTTTGAGTAAAAAAATGTGAAATAATCTCCAGGAATTTGACAGTATCTGATGGTACCACTAGGTGGGGCTAATGCAAACCAGATCAATGGATGGAGACACATGAGACGCCAGATGCTGGAATCTGGAGCAACACACAAAACGCTGGAGGAACTCAGTGGGTCAGGCAGCATCAATGGAGGGAAGTGTACAGCTGAAGCGTCGACTGTCCATTTCTCTCTACGGATGCTGCCTGACCCGCTGAGTTCCTTCAGCATCTTGTTCAGCTGGGAGGATATTTTGTCTACCTGAGCTGATTCACCCAGAGCCTCTACAGCTCATTCCCTCAGACCATCAGTTTCTTACATTTGCGTATTCCGAACTCCACCTCACACACTTTTTAGGAAAAAATTACTCTCACTGGTAGTAAATTTGCATTTTCCTCATTCGAAGCTGCACCCATTTCTTCCATTATCATTATTTATTATCATGGATGCTACAATGCCCGTTATCAAGACCAAGCAGTCCATTATCAGAATCTTTCTCTATAACTCAGCTTTCCTCTGTATCATTAACCCAACTTAAACCTCTTCTTTGTATCTCAGTGACCACCATTAGCAACAGTGCAGACTGACCTCTGACCAAAGTATTGCAACATTCCGTACCCTGCAACAGTCACAGAAGAGTGAGAGGTGATCCCATATGCAAAACAGCGCAGTGCTCGACAGATTGGGTGCAGAGATTTCATTGCCTTCCTCCTTGACAGAGAGCACCAGGGAGCAAGAGCATGTGGATTTTTGAGGAATACAGGTTTTCTGATGAAGCAGGTGTCAGATCCAGTTATTTTCAAATCTTCAGGTTCTTTCAGGAGTCCAAGAATGAGTTGAAAACAATCTGGTGCTTCACAAAGTTTTACTGGAAAAGTTTATAACAAAGAAACAGTCACAGAGCACATGGCACTAGCTTTACTACTAGGAGATGAGCCGAGACAAAAGGAACTAAAGATGATCTAGGGTTGGGGGTGGGGCGGGGGGTTGGGGGGAGAGCAAGAGAGAGATAGAGGGAAGATAAGCAAGAGAGAGATAGAGGCAAGAGAGCGATTAACAAAAAACAACACCTTTTATACCTGAGATAAGAGATACTCCTTAGCTAACAATAGTTCAATCAGGAAACCTATTAGATACCTGTGGCCAAACCAACCAATGAGAACATTGGTTGGACAAACCAACAAGCTAGGGAGCGGCCATTCCTTGTACAGCCACTTGAGGTGTATTAAACACTATACGTGTTAAAAAAACTAATTAAACCAGTCGAATCCAACACAGGGTGCTACTGACTGCACCTGTATTGCTTTGAGAGCACCGTATCTGAAACCTAAGACATTCAATTACCACATGTGAATTCACTCTATGAATGTGCAGTTAGGTTTGCAATAGCTACTGCCCAATATAAGAGCATTAGAATTAGGAACAGGAATAGGCCATTCAGCCCTTGAGTTTTCTCCACCATTCATCAAAATCATGGCTGATCTGCAACCTCAAAGCTATTTTCCCTCCTTTCCCTTAATATCCAGAATGTCTTCTCTTATGCATGCTTTGTGGTTGATGTCAAAGGCATCACAAACTTTCACTGAAGAATAAAAGAGGATTGACACTCAACAACTGCAAGACAGAGGTCCTCCACCAAACTGTCCCCACCACACCACACAGCAAGACCTTGGAAAATGTGTACCAATCCCCTTGCCTTTGCAGCCACCTCTCCACAATGATGAAATTCACCACCACCTTCAATGCAGCAGCACACTCTTTTGTGGATTGATGAAAAGGGTATTTGAAGATCAAGACTTCTGACCTGGCACAAAAGTTATAGTCAGCGGTATCCCTAACCCTCCTATTTGCTTCTAACACCCGGGGTATTTACAGCAGGCACCTCAAACTGCTGAAAAGATACCACTGACACTGCCTCTACAACATCCTTCAAATTCACTGTAAGGATAGGCAAACCAATGTTAGTGGCCTCTTTCAGTACTGAGGCCCTTCTTATGCTCAGTCACCTATATTGGGCAGACGACAATGTTTGCATACTCAAAATCCGACTCCCTAAACAGACACTCTATTCCACGCTCTGCCTGGGAAGAGATTACCAGGTGGACAGAGAAAAGGATTCAAGAATGTGCTCGAAGCCTCCTTGAAGAAATGCAACATCCCCACAGGCACCTGACTGTTCAAAGGGAAGAAGGAACATTCAGCATGTTATTGAGAAACTCAAAGTCATGCATCAGGAACACACAGAAAACCCATACAAATGTGGAAGGGGTACATCAGTTCACAAACTACCCACCTGAACACCTCATCAGGTACCTCCCAAACAATCTCATTAGCCATCTCGGATACAAAAGCAGAGTGAAAGGAAGTTATCCTTGATCCTGTGGAGCTACTTAAGAAGAAGAATGAAGATGCCATGACAGCAAACCCAGGAGCCCACTCTTGCCCATAACTATCTCTGGCTTACAGCAGAACACAAAGGTGTAAGGAGAGGCTTCCAGCACCAGTGTCACCTACAAAATACCTCCACTTTAGAGGTGTATGCTGGCTTTATTCGGCACTAGCTTGAATTGGTGCCAGCCACTTGAGAGGCTAGACTCCGTCTAATGCTGGACCCTGATCATTCCCATCCCCACTCTTGGCTGAAGCTCTGACCATCCTTATTTCTGTTTACTTGAATCGCAACACCCGCACCTTGACTCACAACTAACATGTGTTCCTTCTCTGGCACCACAATGATGGAAGAAAGGCCCATTTGCATGCTTAGTTGTGCAATGGGATATTGCTGGTAACGAGAGATGGATTAAGCTTTAATCCTGAATTGGTTCACTGGTTGAACCCAAGGATGTATTGTAGTTTAAATGGTTAGTGTAAATTACCCCTAAAATGGGTGACAGAAAAATCAGGAGGGTGTTGATGGGCATGTGAGAGAGACAAGGAAATCAGAAGGGAATTGATGGTTTTGCTCTGTTGGAGGCCAGTATGTACACAGTGGGCTGAATAACCTCCTTTTGTATCGTACTAAATAAGTCACCTGCCTTTTGAGAGACAGAAGGCCCTTGGATCTCAGGCAAGTAAATTCTGCTCTTGTTTTGTGTATCTTCTCAAATACACCTAAATCAAAGAGATCCTGCTCCAAAGGAAACATGCTGTAAAAGAGGCATACCGTAAAAGAAACAAGTGATGCAAGTCTCATGTCGCATATGCAATATGCTGAGATTAATGTCGTTTAGTGGTTGCACATTGCACTTTCCATACCCAGTATCTACTCCATAAATTCCTCTGCTACATTCAGTAGCTTTCAGGAGGGGCTACGACCAGATGTTCACCCAGATGCTTACCCAAGAGCATGTATGGTACCGTGGTCTCAGAAAATATTTGTGTAAATGTGGCCTTAGTCACACAGAGGCTTTACAGATATGTCCCAATGTGTATGTTTGACAGCTTTGTAAAATATATGAGTAGATATACACCAAAAAGCCTTAAACCTTAGAAATTGCTCCATGCATATAAACAAGGGACCCATAAGCTTTGTTTGAAACTGCAGGGAAACAAAATTCCGATGCATCTGACATGCATTAGAATCAAATAATGGAATTTCTGTACAAACTGCGCATTAGTCACAAACTCGTTTGAGAAGCAGAAACTTTGTCATTTGATTTTCTACCATGGATGAGAGCTGTTAAAATGATGTGTTCCAGTGGGCACTGTCCATTGAGATACAGGGCCCTTCTTGGAGCAAATTTGTCCTCAAGTGGCAGCTGGGTTATAGGGATGTGCACCATGGGGTTTCCACCATCCATCATCCAATTGGAGGTAAGGATCCAGGGTAGGGATCATCATCATTGGACTCTCCATCCAGAAGGACTTGGACAGATGGTCAACTTCAGGAACACCCATCAAGGTTGCAGGTTTCACCCCACTGCCAGACTCACTGACAATGACCCACATAGAAGCCACGGCCAAGAAAGCTCACCAGCGCCTCTACTTCCTCAGGAGACTAAAGAAATTTGGTTTGTCCCCTTTGACTCTCACCAACTTTTACCGATGCACCATAGAAAGCATCCTATCTGGATGTATCACGGCTTGGTATGGCAACTGCTCTGCCCAGGACCGCAAGAAACTGCAGAAACAGCCCAGCACATTACGGACACCAGCCTCCCCTCCTTGGATTCTGTCTTTACCTCTCGCTGTCTTGGTGAAGCAGCCAGCATAATCAAAGACCCCAGCCACCCGGGTCATCCTCTCTTCTCTCCTCTTCCATCAGGTAGAAGATACAGGAGTCTGAGGGCGCGTACCACCAGACTTAAGGACAGCTTCTACCCCACTGTGATAAGACTATTGAACAGTTCGCTTATACAATGAGATGGACTATGACCTCACGATCTACCTTGTTGTGACCTTGCACCTTATTGCACTGCACTTTCTCTGTAGCTGTGACACTTTACTCTGTACTGTTATTGTTTTTACCTGTACTACATCAATGCACTCTCTACTGACTCAATGCAACTGCACTGTGTAATGAATTGACCTGTACGTTTGTAAGACAAGCTTTTCACTGTACCTCGGTACAAGTGACAATAATAAACCAATACCAATACCAATACCAATACCAGTACCAGAGAGAATGATGCTTTTGGTTAAGGCCCATTCCATGTTGTGGGCCATGCTGTTCACAACGCACACATTCATTTTACAACATTCCAACAGCAATGCTTGTTCTGTGTTATATACAAATGGACGTCACTTTTATGGGTTCTATGCGCAGGGCCCGACTGTACTTCAGTTTCCTGGGAAACGGCAAGCACGCACAGAGTTGCTGATCACATTTAGAGTTCAGCTTTCTAATCAAAAACTGTTGCTGACCACATAAAAGTATTGCATTACTGATAGGATTTCTAGCTTAGCTACTTCATAAAATCTATATGTATATACATTCCATAATGAATAATGAAATCCACATGTGAACATACATGAACTTCAGAGGGCAATAAAAACATGAAGGAAATATTGCATTTCAAATATAAATTATTTCAATTTGTGGTAAATGTCCTTCACCTGAAACTAAAGTACAATGAAGTGTGGTTAGCGAGAACAAATTCTGGATGTATATAGGTGTTCTCAGGTGGATCTGACCAATCTGGATTTGCAATGCTATGGTTCTGCTCAGATATCTTGTGTTCAGCATTTTAATACAGATAACATGCTTGTGCCCAAAACAAAGCTATTTTGTCTCCATTGCACCTTGTTTTTGGTCATTGGTTCCTTAAAGCTACATAAGAGTTAAAAAAGTTAGTTCATGGAAATCATTTTCTGCTTCAGCACTAGTACAGTTGATCTCTAGACAGTTTGCTTCAGAGAGGAGCCAATCCGTTCAGTTCAAAGACAGCCGGACTATCTGCCTATTGGCAACCGTTTTTATTTCTAAGTTCTTTTCTTTTTAGTTCCTGAAGCTTCAGTTATTTTTTCAATTTTTTTCAGCCTGTGCTTTTCAAATCAGAAGACTTAATGTGGAACCTCCCCAGATTGCAAGTCCTGATAACAACTGGCTGAGGCAGGTAACTTCCACAGTTGGTAATATGATGACTACACGACTTTTTGCATTAGAATTTGTCATTGCCATCCAGGGCCATGTTCACTTCTACTCCCTTACTCTGGCAATCTGTCTGCTTCCATTGATCACAAGCCAAGTCACCTCCATACCTTCACCAGTATCCATTGTCATTTACGTTTCCTAACCTCTTCCAGGTCCTCTTCATACTGCACTTGTTCTAAAACACTTTCATGAATCTCTTAGATCTGGACCTTTAACCTCCTGGCTCTCCGGTCTTTGACCTTTCATTCACGAAGATACTTTTTCTGCTGCCAAACCACTTCCTCTGCTGATGATGTTGTCTGTAGTTAGTCAAAGTGGTTGGATCCTAATTGCTTTCTGAAGTAGCCTAGTGCTTCAGCTGCAAAAAAAGCATTCTCTTCACCACTAATGAGTTCAGTACTTCCACAACTTTCTCAGGAAACTTAAGGATGGGCAATGACACATCTCAAAGATAGAGCCATGGAGTCATAGGGAGATACAGCAAAGATACAGGCCCTTTGATCCATTGAGTCGGCACCGACCATCAACCACCCACTTACACTAATCCTACATCAATCTCATCCTTTTTTTGTCCTCCGCACATTTTCATCAACTCCCCCTAGATTCTGCCATTTGCCTACACACTAGGGGCAATCTCCACTGGCCATTTAATCTACCCACTCACACGTCTTTGGGGTGTGGGAGAATTCAGAGCACCTGAGAGGAAACTCATGCAGTCACAGTGAGAATGTGCGAACTCCATACAGACAAAACCTGAGGTCAGGATTGAACCTGGGTCCCTGGCACGGTGAGGCAGTGGCTCTACTAGCTCTGCCACCATGCCACCCTAATTTTTACAAATTGTCAAGATTTAAGTCTTTGGCTTCAGGCCCTGCCACAAATGCATCACATTCCCCATTGATGCTTTCCTTCTCCAGGGGTTTATCACAGTTTAAACCAGACTGCCGCAACTTCAGCAGAACCTTTTGTTTGTTCATTATGGGAGTTAGGTTTATTGTCCATCCCAAATAGCCCATGAGGAGGTGATGGTGAGTCGCTGCCTTGAACTGCTGCAGTCCTTTTGGTGAAGGTATTGCCATACTGCCATTGTTCCAGGATTTAGACCCAGAGATCATCAAGGACTGGTGATATGTTTCCAAGTCTGGATGGAGTGTGACTTGGAAAGGAACCTGCAAGTGGAGGTGTTCCCAGCCTTTCATCAGCCTTCCTTTCTTTCTTTAGGTGTCTGTAAAATCACTCTCTATCACCAAGATTTTGGTCGTTATTTTTTATATCTCCTTCTTTGACATACCATCCATTTTTGGCCTTACACTTCATGTTGTGAAAGGGATGATCTTTCAAATTATAGTGAAAGTTGTTGCTGTTTTGCTTTGGAATTATGTATTTCTCACAATCGACCACTTATCAATATAAATCAATTCTTAAATACAGTTGTTCATAAAATGTATTTAATAATGCAGATTTTTAAATGACATTGAATACTTGTGTTCTTTTCACAATGATTTTAGATGGTAATTAAAAAATCTCGCAAGCTTATCAAAACAGACAGCTTCAACTGATCAGGCAACAGTTCAGCAAACTCCAAGATGCAGAACAAGCAGAAAAAGCCCAGATCAGTTCATGTTTGTAGTCTTCAACCACATCTATGTAAATAATTTTTCACTTAGATCATTTCAAAAGCTACTCCTTTCATTCCAAGCTCTGGCGTCATCTGCCGAGCTAAGGCCAGTACAATGCATATGTTTGAGGTGCAGTTTCTTATGAATGAACATATTTTAAAATTATTTTTTTTCTCTTCCATTAAATTTGTTTGCTCTCCTCACTGAGTTCTTGCTGAGGTGTAATCCTGTGGCCTCTCTTTGGTACTATGGCACTTGCTCAATTACCCATTTTTCTTGTGTACAAGTAGGCAGTTAATGTCTGCAATATTTCATTACACAAGGACTCACTGCCAATTCCAATTGCTTTTCTCATCCAATATACACAGAGGCATTCATCCAGTAAAGTCCACTGGAATCAGTGGAAAACAGGCAGAGATACGAACAGGACTAGAGTCATTTATTTTTGGCCATTCCTACCCAGGCCACCTATCGTCCTCTGGCTAGATCAAATAACTCAGCACTGATAAAGGTCAAACTTGGGGCATACAAAGTTCAGCTGTTGAATTCACATCCACTGGATTGGCCTCACATTTTGTTTTGAACTTCTGGTGGCTAGTTAGTTAAATAAAAAACTGGGGTTAATTAACTCTGGCATCTCACCCATGGTAGCTAACCCACTACCCTTAACCTCTCCAACCACTTCTACAACCATACTTCACTGCATGTATTCTCTGAGGCAATGCTATTAACTACATTCACACTTTGTTCCTGCTCACTCTGCACTGCCGTAAACAATTGCACCTTCCGCCACTTTCCCAGACTCTAGGACTATCTCCCCCAGCACTACTACCTGGTTACCTACCCTTCTGGCTCTAACACTCTTCCTTAGACTGCTTTCAATGTGCTTTTGTGCATCTTTCACCCCATACACAGATGTGTAATGCAGACAGACACAAACTACACTCTTACCCTTTTCCTCCTTATGCTGTTGCTTGAATATTCACTCAGATATCTCTCCATACATGAAGGAAATTATAACTATTAAGGTTGATGTTTAGCCATTTGGCTTGCAGGAATTGAACACTGCCTTACTTTTTGTTTAGAAATTGGATATCTTCAAATTTCCAGTTTCTAATCGTTGCTCTTCCATATCCAATTTCACTTTGTTTGAAAGGACAGTTGAGGTGTATTTGAGAAGGTACACAGTTTTCCAGGATACATGGAAATTGCTAATGGTACGTTCAAGCCCTGATTTCCCAAGGTTCCACAGAGGGGCACTGCTGCACTGTGGACCAAGACAAATCATAAATTTGGATAAGGAAGCCCACACATTGGGAGCAAAGACACAAAGCATTTTGTAACAAAGTGGTTTAAATAAGTTTTAATCCACAGAGGGTCTATACTGGGAGACCGGCCTGAAGATGATTGAAATAGTCTAACTTGGGGTAACAAAATGAGGGTTTCAGCAGCAGCTGAGCTGAGGCAGAGGTGGAAAGAGGCACTGTTATGATGTTGAAAGCCACTGGAGAGGATATGGGCTCAGATGCTTAGCGCAGGATCAAATATTAAGATCAAGGCCACAAAGGTCTTGATCAGGCTCAGAGCCCAGGGAGAAGGCTGGAGTTTGTGGCACAATGATCCAAGAAAAGGGTTTGGGCTTCTCACTATTTATTTGGAGTCAGTTTTTATGCATCCAATGTTGGATGTCTTGTAAGTCGTTTCACCAAGGGGGGAATGCAAAGGCTAAGCAAGGTGGTGTCGAGATAAAGCTGAGTGGCACCACCATGGACGGGAAACCTGAAGAGCTTTCAGATGATATCACCCAGAGGCAGTGAGAAACTGAAGTAGGTTCTAGATGTAGAGAAACAAAGGACTGTAGAAAGCCTAGATTAAAAAGCAGTATGATGCTGGAGGAACTCAGCAGGCCAGGCAGCGTCTGTGGAGAAAAGCAGGCGGTCAACGTTTCGGGTCAGGACCCTTCTTCAGGACTGAAGATAGGAAAAGGGGAAGCCCAATATATAGGAGGGAAAAGCAGAGCAGTGACAGGTGGACAAAAGAGGGGAGGTGGGTTGGGCACTTCAACTTCCCCTCCCACACTATCACTAATAGGACAGTCCTCAGTCTCCCCCATAGCCAGGAGAATTCCAAGCGCAAACTGGAGGAACAGCACCTCATTTTCTGTATTGGAACCTTTCAGACTAATGACATGAATATTGAATTCTCCCACTTTAAGCAATCCCCACAACCCCCCCCCCCCCCCACCATGCCTCTTCTCTTCTTCCCTTTCCTAGCCTCTTTTTTCCTCTCTCTCCTTACCTTTGACCCATCCCCCTGTGGATCTGCTCTTCCCTCCCCCCCACACCTGCCTATCACTATCTCTTACCTGCATCTACCCATCACCTCCCTGAGCCCAACCTGCCTCCTCTCTTTTGTCCACCTATCACTGCTCTGCTTTTCCCTCCTATTATTGGGCTTCCCCTTTCCCTATCTTCAGTCCTGAGGAAGGGTCCTGACTCGAAACGTTGACCGCCTGCTTTTCTCCACAGATGCTGCCTGGCCTGCTGAGTTCCTCCAGCATCATCGTGATTTTCATCTAGGTTCTAGATGTAGGTTCTTTATTTCTTGGAATGCAGGAGACTGAGGGGTTAACATATAGAGATATATAAAATCATGAGGGACATAGATAGGGTGAATTCACACAGTCTTTTTCCCAGGGAAAGGGAACCAGAAACGAGAAGGCATAGGTTTAAGGTGAGAGGGGAAAGATATAAAAGGGACCTGAGGGGCAACTTCTTCACGCAGACGGTGGTGCATATATGGAATAAGCTGCTAGAGAAAGTGCTTGAGGCAGGTACAATAACAACATTTAAAAGTACATGGATAGGAAAGGTTTAGAGGGATATGAACCAAACATAGGCAAATGGAACTAGCTTAGGTGGGCAACTTGGTCAGCATGGACGAATTGGGCAGAAGGGCCTGTTTCATGTTGTATTAAGCTATGATGTAAGAATGCAGATGGGAAAATGAGCACTTCCAGATATTTCTCTGCCTATATTTGGCTGGAGGTGAATTATTAAACTACTTTCTTTTATAATGTAGACCAACGTTACTGGATTCACTTATCTTAAAACTCAGATAATCCAGCATTCTTGGGACTTTGGTAGTGCCAGGCAAGCAGACTTTCCACACTATTGGATGTTATTCCTATTAATACCCAAACAAACCTTTATTTCACTTTTTCTTTTATGTTACACAGTAATAAATTTTCCAGTGAACCTGGTGAGTTTAAAGGGAGAGGGAAACATACGAGCACCCTGGACCCAGGTTGTGGCCACATACCTGGCCCACAATCCAGACCCCAGCCTTGGCCGCAATCTCCACTTTCACTCTGAAGCCTTGGCTTACATTCCGGACTATTGAGTGAGCCAGATACCAAACTATCAGCATTTCCAAACAATCAGATATCACATTATTGAAGTTTTACAGTAATATCAATTTTTCAATATTATATTTTTCCACATTTCTATGTCAGAAGACCTGACTCAGAAAAACCTCTGACTACTCTCTATTGCATTTGAGCCTTCTAACCTGGATGCCTAATGGTTGATTCTATGTGCTGGATGGTTAAGGGCATGTGAAGCTATATTTAATTCCATTTCAGTTCATAAATTGCTCAAATGATCAGCTACTCAAAGTATTCTCACATATTTGCCTGGCTGCTGGTGCTTCCTGCATCTGTCTTGGTATTTCCAGTGCTATCAGAGGATAGCCATTCACTGCAGGCTGTAAAATATACATTGTGTTTTCTATATTTGTGTCATTGTTGTTGTAAGGCAATAAAACATAGAACAGGAACAGGCCCTTCAGCCCACCATGTCTGCACTGACCACGATGCCAATATAACTAATCCCAACTGTCTGCACATGGTCTGTATCTCTATACTCCTGTTCATGTGTCTGTCTAAATGCCTCATAAATGTTGCGATCATGTCTGCTTTTACCACCTATCCTGGCAATGCGTTCCAGGCACCCATCACTCTCTCTGTAAAAGACTTGCCTCACAAATCTCCTTTCAACTTATGCTCTCTCACCTTAAGCCTATGCCCTCTAGTATTTGATATTTCCACCCTGGGAGAAAGTCTCTGACAATCTACACTTTCCATGCCTCTCATAATTGTATATATTTCTATCAGGTTGCCCCTCAGCTTCCAGTGCTCCAGAGAAAACAATCCAAGTTAGTCCAACCTCACCTTATAGCCAATTATCTCCAATCAAGGCAACATCCTGGTAAACCTCTTCTGAACCCTCTCCAAAGCCACCACATCCTTCCTATGGTGGTGCAACCAGAAATGAACACAATACTCCAAAAAAATGTGACATCAGCAAAGTTTTATACAGCTGTAACATGACTTCCCAACTTTACACTCATGACCCAACCAATGAAGGCAAGCATGCCATACATCTTCTTTACTACCCCATCCACCTATGTTGCCACTTTCAGGGAGCTATGGACATGCACCCCAAGATCCCCCTGCACATCAATTTTCCTATGGGTCCTACCACTTACTGTATACTTCCCTCTTGCATTTGACCTCCAAAACTGCATCACCTCACACTCGTCAGGATTAAACTCCATTTGCCATTTTACCTCCCAAATTTCCAATAGATCTATATCCTGCTGTATCCTTTGACAACCTTCCTCACTATCCACAATTCCATCAATTTTCATGTTATCTGTAAACTTACTAATCAGGCCACCGACATTTTTATCCAAATCATTTATATATATATCTCACAAACAACAGAGGTGCCAGCACTGATCTTTGCGGAACACCACTGGTCACAGACCTGCAGTCAGAGAAACATCCCTCCATCACTACCCTTGTCTTCTTTGACCAAGCCAATTTTGTATCCAATTTACCAACTCACTGTGGATCCTATGTGACTTAATACTGTCAAATGCTATACTGAAGTCCATGTTTACAACATCCACTGCCCTACCCTCATCAATCATTTTCATCACCTCCTCAAAAATCTGATCAAATTTGTGAAATAGGACCTCCCCAACACAAAGCCATGCTGACTACCCCTATTAGGTCCATGTTTTTCCAAATGTGGGTAATTTCTCCAATAATTTCCCTACCATTGATGAAAATTTCAGTGGCCTATAATTTTCTGGATTATCCCTGTTGCCCTTCTTAAACTAAGGAACATCATTGGCTTGAGAAGACACCTGCTGTGGTGTTTGTTTGGATCTTGATATTCAATGTCATATCATATTGGGATGGAATTCAGCCCATCCGTGTATTCTCAAGGCCATGTTTGTGGGATTTGTGCACTTGGATTCAGGAGTGGCTGACAAAGGTCTGCGTTTGGTGACTAAAGTGGATTGAACTGCTGGAAATTTGTGATCCTAAAATGTTTGCCAATATCTTTTTTCAATGCACCTTTATCTTTTGAGCCAGTCTTTTCCCAATATTGTCAATCTGTTTGCATTGTCAGGTACAGTGACTTTTTGACCATTATGAGAAACTATACCTCACATATGCCCTGGGGTTTTCAGTGGCATATTGGAATGTGTCTTCAAATTTGCATGCTTTTGCTAATGGCACTTTGTTGAACATTATGATGTTCATATTCCTGCTCAGTCCCAGGCTATATTGATAATGAAATGTAAACTGTTTAAGATTTGCCCCTCAGGCTGCTCAGCCAGTCTAAGTGTTGTACATATCTCTAGAAATTTCCTGCAGTCAGTGTTTTCCTTGCTTTGAGAACTTGCAACTGACATCCCTATGGCTTGCTATCCTGGATCTAACTTTGCAAACTGAAACTACGTGCCCTTTGTTCTTACAATTAAAACACTTCACTACTCTAAACTGGCAACCATGATGGGAAATCTTCAATACATTAATGGCACCTTTGGCCATAATGTTGGAGGTCTTGATTTTGTTATAGCTGCATACCCACTCACTTCATGAAAACTTAAGTTATGCACCAACTGAAATTCTTCAGCAATTTTAGAAACCATCTCCATCAATGTGTGCTCAATGTTAGATCTTGTGTATTCAATAACTTGGATTGAATCTGCTTATCTGTTAAGCAGTACACAAACATGTCCCAGGGTTGATGATTCAGGAAGGTACCTCAGTTACAATGTTGCTACAGGTTCTTCATAGCCATTTTGTCACTAATAATCTTTCATGACGTTTCTGGTCCCAAATTTTTAACTTTCCACTGTTTCTGAGGGCACTGGGTTAAAGTGATTTGGCAACGTCTTCATCCTCCCCATCAAACAAAATGTGTTTTGTTTTGTGCAGCATCAAAACCTTTGCTTTGGTGGCGTACTTATCTGAGCCATTCCTATCAGTAAGATTGCTTTCAAATATTTTCATCAGGCTTCATTTAAACCAGCACCGGTTTGCCTTTGACTTCAACAATATTATGCGCCTTAAAAAGCATCCCAATCAATTCTACATAAGAACTGAAGGGTTAGTGCACTTTATTTTGTAGTCCAAGGCTCCTGATATAGTCAAATTGGACCTCAGCTGCCATCTTGCACTTTTCCCATTTTAAAGTTAAAACATTTAATTTGGCAGTCCTACAAAATAGCCTTTAATGCATCTATGCTCATCTAAAGCCTGATACTATGTTTACTCTCTTTATTTTTGTGTAGTAACTTGTAAAGAATGCAGGTTAATATACAGGAAACCTGGAGAGCCTTAAAAGATGTGCCAGGTTTGTTCAAGGTTCTGACACTGAGAACATGTGCACAATGATACAAACATGGTCAAATACCCCACAAATGGCGTCACAATATTTACATTTACCATAACTGAGGTCCCAATACCTTTAGACACATTCCACCAACCGTAAGACCTGTAACCTCTAGATTTTTGTTTTCTGTCTGTCTTGAATTGTTTTGAATTGGCAGAATAGAAGTGGCCACAAAAGAACAGCTGGCAGCCCCACCCACAGAGTTCTTCTGCTCTTCAAGTTGTTTCTGTGTCAGACCCAAAGCGATAGTTACAGGGAATGGTCCCAGATTTTGTCCTCCTTTATGCACTACAGTTACTGTAGACTGCCACATGTGAAGGTGGTGTGGGAGTTTCCATCTGTGCCATTATGTGAAGCCAAAACACATGGGCCTAATTTTGTAATTATTGTGAAACTATTGCAGAGTGTTTTTTTATTGAATAATTCCATATATGTTTTGTTCTTAACTTGGCAATATTTTCTCCATTTCCCTCAGTATCAAGGATGGAAATTTTTTTGGTGACTGCAACAGAGGAGAACAGGAAGATGACAGTACTTTGTGTACATCACCAGTATGTCAGGATCCACATTTATATCCATGAGCCTGGACGAGTTGTCTCTGGATCAGAAGAGAGCCCGTCATGATTCGTGTCATTTGCACCTGCATCATGTTAGCTGTCTCTTCCTATTGAGCATTTCCTTCCAAGTGACTATTAGCAAACATCTGTGGGATTTGTTCATCAGGAAGGCACATCTAAATCAAGTAAATAACAAATGCTTTGTTTGTAAGCAGAAGTATCAACTGCAGAAACTTATACCAGATGACTGGTTCTCTAGAGCGCAGAGCAGAGCGGATGATTCCCAGGGACAACTCATGATTCTCAATACAGAAGATAGAACAGTACAGCATAGAAACAGGCCCTTCGGCCCATGACGTTGTGCCGAACTAATTAAGCTAGTGACACCTAATCCCTTCTGTCTACACATGGTCCATATCCCTCCATTCTCTGCATATGTCTCACTGAAACGTGGCTCACACCTGCCTCACCTGACTCTGCTATTCAACCTGAGGGCTTTTCAGTTCATCGAATGGACCGTACAGAGTCCTCAGGCAAAGTTAAAGGCGGAGGGGTCTGCTTCTTAATTAATAACTTGTGGTGCTCGGATGTGACAGTCCTGATGAGCTCCTGCTCACCCAGCCTGGAATATCTAACGGTGAAGTGTCGACCATTCTATCTGCCAAGGGAGTTCGCTTCAGCTATCCTGATGGCAGTCTACATCCCACCACAGACGGAAATGAAGCCTGCACTCAATAAGCTATACTCTGTGGTTAACAACCTTGAGACAGGATACCCTAAGGCCCTCTTCATCATCACAGGGGACTTCAATCAGGCCAACCTCAAGAGTGTGTTACCAAAATACTATCAGCACACCTCCTGCTCCACCAGGGGCGCCAACATCCTCGACCACTGCTATACAGCCATCAAAGATGCCTTCCGAGCCACCCCTCGTCCTCACTTTGGGAAATCAGACCACCAGGCTGTGCTCCTTCTCCCTGCATACAAACAGAAACTGAAACGGGAGGATCCGGTACAGAGAGTCATGCAGTGCTGGTCTGAGGAAGCAGATGAGCTCCTACATGACTGCTTTGAGACAGTGGACTGGTCTATGTTCAAAGACTCAGCTGCCAGCCTTGATGAGTATGCCACCACCATCAGACTTTATCAGCAAGTGTGTGGAGGACTGTGTACCAAAGAAGACAATACAGGTGTTCCCAAACAGGAAACCATGGATGAACCAGGAGATCCACTCCCTACTGAAGGAGAGGACCGCTGCACACAAATCTGGTGATCCTGATCTGTACAAGAAATCGAGGTACGACCTTTGAAAAGCTATCAGGGATGCCAAGAGGCAATACCGACTCAAAATAGAGTCCCTGACCAGCCGCCAGTTATGGCAGGGCTTACATGCCATAACAGGCTACAAGACGAAGTCGGGCTGCATAGCTAACAACAGCGCATCCCTTCCTGATGAACTTATTGCATTCTATGCGCATTTTGAACAAAAGGGAAGTGGAGTGTCACCATCCACCCTGACAGCCACTAACACAGCTGAACCTGTGATCACAGTGGAGGACATAAGATCAGTCTTCCGGAGAGTGAACACGAGGAAAGCACCTGGCCCAGATGGTGTCCCGGGCCGTGTGCTCAAATCTTGTGCTGATCAGCTGGCAGAAGTATTTGCGGACATATTCAACCTCTCCCTGCTTCAATCTCAGGTTCCCTCCTGTTTTAAGAAGGCCACTATCATCCCGGTACCAAAGAAAAGCAAGGTAACATGCCTCAATGACTACCGACCAGTGGCTCTGAATCCACTATCATGAAGTGCTTTGAGAGATTGGTCATGGCACACATCAACTCCAGCCTCCCAGACAACCTGGACCCATTGCAATTTGCCTATCGGTGAAACAGATCTACAGCAAATGCCATGTCCCTGGCCCTACACTCAGCTCTGGAGCATCTGGACAGTAAAGACACATATGTTAGACTATTGTTTATTGACTACAGCTCTTCTTCAATGCAATAACTCCAAGCAACCTTGTCACCAAACTCCAAGACCGAGGACTCAACACCTCCCTCTGTAACTGGATGCTTGACCTTCTAAACAAACAGACTGCAATCAGTGAGGATAGGCAGCAATACCTCCGGCACGATTATTCTCAACACTGGTGCCCCACAAGGCTGCGTCCTCAGTCCTCTACTGTACTCCCTATACACTCATGACTGTGTGGCCAGATTCTGCTCTAACTCCACCTACAAGTTTGCAGATGATACCACCGTTGTAGGCCATATCTCAAACAGCGATGAGTCGGAGTACAGAAAGGAGATAGAGAGCTTCGTGGAATGGTGTCATGACAACAACCTTTCCCTCGATGTCAACAAAACAAAAGAGCTGGTCATTGACTTCAGAAAAGGGGGCAGTGTACATGCACCTGTCTACATCAATGGTGCTGAGGTCGAGAGGGTTGAGAGCTTCAAGTTCCTGGGAGTGAACATCACCAACAGCCTGTCCTGGTCAAATCACGTAGAGGCCACGGCCAAGAAAGCTCACCAGCACCTCTACTTCCTCAGGAGGCTAAAGAAATTTGGTTTGTCCCCTTTGACTCTCACTAACTTTTACCGATGCACCATAGAAAGCATCCTATCTGGATGTATCACGGCTTGGTAGGGCAACTGCTCTGCCCAGGACCGCAAGAAGCTGCAGAGAGTTGTGGACACAGCCCAGCGCATCACCGACACCAGCCTCCCCTCCTTGGACTCTGTCTTTACCTCTCGTTGTCTTTCTTTTTCAATCTTTTTATTAGTTTCAAATTAATACAGATTTATATATAGCATCAATGTTTGTACATGTAATACAAAGAGATCAGGATAACAATCATGGCATAAATAATCATAAAGAACAATAAAATATAAAAAAATCTGTAGATCCAACGATCTCTTAGTAAATGAATATAATATAAAAGAAAGGAAAGAAAAAGATTTATTATATAAATTAAAAAAAGAAAGAAAAAAACAAATCAATAAGAAAAATTATAAACAATATAAACTAAACAGAAGAATTGCAAAAAAAAAACAAACAACAAAAAAAAGAAAAAAAAACTGGGCTAAAATTTCTCAGTAGAAACAGAGCAATATTATGTCATCAGCTCCATTCCTCCAAGTTAGAAAGTTATTGAAAGGGGATCTACATCATGTGAAAATATTGAATAAATGGACTCCAAATATCTTCAAATTTAAGCAAAGGATCGACAGTACCACTCCTAATTTTTTCCAAGTTTAAACATGATATAGTTTGAGAAAACCATTGAAAAGTAGTAGGGGGTATTGGATCCTTCCATTTAAGCAAAATGGATCGTTTGGCCATTAACATAACGAAAGCAATCATACGGATAGCAGAAGCAGATAAATGGCCAGACTCGATCCTTGGTAGTCCAAAAATTGCAGTAACGGGGTGAGATTGTAAATCAATCTTCAATACGTTTCAAATAATGTTAAAAATGTCTTTCCAATACTTTTCCAAAAGAGGACAGGACCAAAACATATGTGTCAAAGAAGCCACATTTGATTTGCATCTATCACATATAGGATTTATATGGTTATAAAAACGAGCTAGCTTATCTTTGGACACATGGGTCCTGTGAACTACCTTAAACTGTATCAACGAGTGTCTGGCACACATTGAAGATGTATTAACTAAATGAAGAATTTTCTTCCAAGTCTCTGTAGGTAAAGATGTCTGGAGTTCGTTTTCCCATTCATTCTTAAATTTGTCCAATGATTCTGGATGTATTTTCATAATTAAATCATAGATTATTGCTATCAAGCCCTTTTGATGAGGATTAAAACCTAAAATTTTTTCCGTAGTTTCAATTTTGTAAGGTGTCGGAAAAGAGGGTATAGTAGCTTTTAAAACATTTCTAATCTGCAAATATCGAAAAAAGTGTCATCTGGGCAAATTGTATTTGTTAGACAATTGTTCAAAAGATGAAAAACAGTTATCAATGAATAGATCGCGAAAACATACTATTCCCTTCCTTTTTCATATGGAAAGAGCTGAGTCAACTCTGGATGGATGAAAGAAAAAATTAGATTGAATGGGACTTGACAAGTTAATTTCATTCGATCCAAAAAATTTACGAAATTGAAACCATATTCGTATTGTACGTTTAACAACTGGGTTAGTCATATGTTTACTTAATTTGGTAAGTGCAAAAGGGAGTGAAGCTCCTAAAATAGAAACTAATGAAAATTCAAGGACTGATTGGTGCTCAAGGCGTACCCATTTGGGGCATTGAATTACATCTAAATCTTGTAACCAAAAAATTAAATATCTGATATTAATTGCCCAATAATATAATCTAAAGTTAGGCAAGGCCATACCACCATCCTTTTTTAGTTTTTGTAAATATTTCTTACTTAACCTTGGGTTTTTATTCTGCCAAATATATAAAAGAATTTTAGAATCAATAGTGTCAAAAAAAGATTTTGGGACAAAAGTTGGAATCGCTTGAAATAAATATAAAAATTTTGGTTAAATATTCATCTTAATTGCATTAATTCGGCCTACCAATGATAAAGACAGTGGAGACCACTTAGTAAATAATTGTTTAACATGGTCAATTAAAGGCAATAGATTAGCTTTAAATAAGTCTTTATGTCTCTTGGTAATTTTAACACCTAAATACATAAAGTAGTCAGTTACCAATCTAAAAGGTAATTGGCTATAAATTGGGGTTTGCATATTCAATGGAAATAGTTCGCTCTTAATAAGATTTAATCTATAGCCAGAAAAAACACTAAACTGATCTAGTAGTGATAGTATTGCGGGAATACATTCGTCCAGATTAGAAATATAAAGTAACAGGTCATCTGCGTAGAGAGACATCTTATGAATCTTCTGTCCGCGAGTAATGCCACATACATTTGAAGAGTCCCGGAGTGCAACAGCCAAGGGTTCTAAAGCAATATCAAATAATAAAGGGCTTAATGGGCTACCTTGTCTAGTACCTCAAAAAAAGGCGAAACAAAGGAGATCTTTGATTATTAGTAAGTATTGAAGCCATAGGTGTATAATAAATCATTTTAATCGCAGATATAAATTTAGGGCTAAAATTAAATTTTTGAAGTGTAGTGAATAGATATTCCCATTCGACTGTCAAACGCCTTTTCAGCATCTAGTGAAACAACACATTCTGGGATTTGGGATGAAGGAGTATATATAATATTCATTAATCTTCTAATATTAAAATGTAAATAACAGTTCTGAATAAATCCTGTCTGGTCTTCAGAGATAATTTGTGGGAGAACCTTTTCCAGTTTAAAGGCCAATATTTTGGAAAATATTTTTGAATCTACATTTAATAAAGAAATAGGTCTATAAGATGCACAATCAGTGGGATCTTTATCCTTTTTAAGAATTAAAGAAATAGTTGCTTCATAGAAAGATTTGTGGTAGTTTACCCACTGATAGGGCACCTTTAAAAATTTTGGCTAACCAGGGAACAAGAATATCAGAAAAGGATTTTAAAAATTCAGCTGTATATCCGTCAGAGCCAGGTGCTTTACCCGAGTTTATTGAAAATATTACTTTCTTTATTTCTTCCTCCAAAATGGGAGCATCTAATGTAGAACATTCATTTAAAGATAGTTGGGGAATCTTCAGATCTCTTAAAAATTCATACATTAATGTAGGATGCTCAAAGGATTCTGATTGGTATAAAGAAGAATAAAATTCTTGAAAGGATTTGTTGGTTTGAACATGATCTATCGTGTAGGTACCATCTGGTTTACGAATTTTGTTAATCTGACGTTTAGATAAAGTAGCTTTCGACTGGTTGGCCAATAATTTACCGGGTTTGTCACCATGTATATAAAATTGAGTTTTGTTTTTAAGTAGTGGATTTTCAATTGAAGATGTTAATAATAAACTATGTTGTAATTGGAGTTCTGTTCTCTTTTTAAAAAGCTCCAGATTCGGAGTATCAGAATATTTTTTATCAATTTCTTTAATCTTGTCAGCTAATATATGTATTTCATTATTAGTTTGTTTTTTCAAACCAGTGGAATATGAAATAATTTGACCACGGATATATGCTGTAAAAGCATCCCATATTATCCCACTGGAAATTTCTTCAGTAAAATTAGTTAAAAAGAAAAACGAAATCTGTTCTTTAATAAATTGGACGAAATCTGAGTCTTGTAATAGAGAAGGATTATATCGCCATTGTCTGACATCAAAGGATACATCTGGTACATTGATAAAGTCAATGGTGCATGATCAGAAATGGCAATTGCATCGTATTTACAGTCCATAGTAAGTGGAGCTAATCTAGCATCAATAAAAAAATAGTCAATCCTCGAGTAGTTATGGTAAACATGAGAAAAGAATGAAAATTCTTTATCATATGGGTGTAGAAATCTCCAAACATCTAAAATTCCGGATTAAACTAAAAAGGAATTAATAAAGACAGCAGATTTGTTTGGAAGTGCAGGATTTGACACTGATCTATCCATCAAAGGGTTTAGACAGCAGTTAAAATCTCTACCCATAATCACAGTGTATTCATTCAAATTAGGAAAAAATGCGAACAGGTGTTTAAAAAATTCAGGGTGATCTACACTGGCTGCATAAAGATTAACCATAAAAACTTTTTACTATGAAGCAGACCAGTAATTAATAAAAATCTACCATTTGGGTCTGATATTGTCTCATGATGGACAAACAAAATTGAGGAGTCTATAAAAATAGAAACTCCTTTCACCTTTGCTTGTGAATTTGAATGGAACTGTTGACCCCTCCAAAATCTAAAAAAACGTTGATTATCTTTCTTCCTGATGTGAGTCTCTTGAACGGAAATAATCTGAGCATTTAATCTATGAAAAACTTTTAAAATCTTCTTGCGTTTAAGCAGATTGTTTAAGCCGTTAACATTCCATGAAATAAAATTAATAGTCTTATCCATTTTAACAGATTAGAAAACATATGGTATGTAAAGGGTTAATCTTGGTACTTCCGAGTCTTACCAACAGGAAGAAGTAAAAAAAATATTCAAAGAGGAAACGGATGTGACAACAATTTAGAAAAATTTGTAGTTTAGCCCAGAAGAAAAAAAACATAAAAACAACCCCACCCCACCTCCCCCAACAGCCCAAAAACTGGCCAATAGGCAGCCAGAAAGCTACCTTCTAATTGAACTAACCCCAGTTCTATTGGTGACAGTAGTCCTAATTGAAAAAATATATAAACCACCCATGTTTTGTCTAAAAATGAACAACATAATACAAACAGAGATATTGAACTCATAACATAGTTGTGAGATTGAAACAGAGCCAAAGGGCGTTAACAGCCCACAATTAAAAAATATGGTTTAATAATTATTTCGAAAAGAAAGCAAACAATCAGTCATTTTGTTAAATTCTTAGTTGTTATTAAAACAAAACATTAAAAATATTAAAATAAGAAAAAAGAAAGGTTTAAATCTAAAAAATAATTAGATAATAAAACAGTAAATCAAAGGAAAAACTGTGTCTCTTCCACATTTCTTAGCCTCTAAAATTAAAAGCTAATTTAAAAGAAAATTCTCGGCTTCTTGAATGGATTTAAACCATTTGCGAGATTTATCAGGTAATGAAATTCTCAAACTTGCTGGGAATAATAATGCAGGATGATAGTTGCTTTGATAGAGACGAGCCATAATTGGTTTGTAGGTCAGCCTTTCTTTCATAACTTCTGGGGTGTAATCTTCAACTATTTGAAACTTCCATTGTTTAAATTGAATCATTCCACGTCTACGAGTGGTACGAATCAGGAGTTCCTTGACGCTGACATAATGGAATCTCAGTATTACTGGCCGAGGTTTTTGATCCGGAGCAGGTTTAGATCTTAATGCTCTGTGAGCCCTATCCAGAATGGGCTGAACAGGGAACATTTCAGGACCAAAAACATTGACCAAAAGATTAGAAAATAATTCCGTAGGGTTACCAGTCTCGGTGTTCTCTGGAAAATTGATGATCCTTAAATTTTTCCTTCTGCTGCGTCCTTCCAGGTCGATGATCCTCTGTTGTTGCTTTTCCAGATTTTGCTTGGTCGTAATTAAGACTTTTTCAAGTGAATGGAGTTTGGCATCTCTCTCTTTACCAGCTTGGTCGAGTTCAGCAATTAATTGCATTTGTTTGGCATTCTCCTGGATAAGAGTATTTTGGTTGTCTTCAAAGTCTTTTAAAATAGACTTCAATTTGGCAAAGCGCCGATCGAACTTTCTATCCAGATTAGAAATAGCTTCCAAGGTAGGTTGGTCTCCAATACCTTTACCATTAGCAGAGGCTTTAGATCTGGTGGTCATTTTAACAGTTAAAAATCAAGATTAAACTTGCGCCAATATTGTAAAAGACATTAAAAGGTGGTAAATAATAGATTGAAAAGTGCCTGGACCAAAGCCAAGTTATGACTTAGTCCATCAAGCGCCACCAACAGACTCCCCACCTCTCGTTGTCTTGGTGAAGCAGCCAGCATAATCAAAGACCCCACCCACCCGGGACATTCTCTCTTCTCTCCTCTTCCATTAGGTAGAAGATACAGGAGCCTGAGGGCACGTACCACCAGACTTAAGGACAGCTTCTACCTCACTGTGATAAGACTATTGAACAGTTCCCTTATACAACGAGATGGACTATGACCTCACGATCTACCTTGTTGTGACCTCGCACCTTATTGCACTGCACTTTCTCTGTAGCTGTGACACTTTACTCTGTACTGTTATTGTTTTTACCTGTACTACATCAATGCACTCTGTACTAACTCAATGTAACTGCACTGTGTAATGAATTGACCTGTACGATTGGTTTGTAAGACAAGCTTTTCACTGTACCTGGTAAAAGTGACAATAATAAACCAATACCAATACTCAGGTGCCTATTTAAGAGGCTCTTAAATGCCTCTATCGTATTTGCCTCCACCAACACCACTGGCAGTGCATTCCAGGCACCCACCTCTCTCTATGTAAAAAACTTCCCCTGCATATCTCCTTTGAACTTCTCTCCTCTCAAATGCATGCTCTCTTGTATCAGATATTTTGACCCTGGGAAGAGGATACCAGCTGTCTACTCTATCTATGCCTCTCATAATTTTATGATCTTCTATCAGGTCTTCCCTTAGCTGCTTCCATTTACATCATAGTTTAGTCACCAATATGAATCCAGTGGAGGAGGGTGGTTGAGTGAGGTGAGGGGGGGGAATGCACTGAACCATGGCCATTGTTAGAAGCTCCCACACCACCTTCATTAGTGGCAGTCTACAGTAACTGTAGTGCATAAAGGAGGACAAAAACTGGGACCATTCCCTCCAAGTTGTTGCATTGTACTGCTGCTGCAAAACAACAAATTTCACATCACTTAAGTCAGTGGTAATAAACCAGATTCTAATTCTCATTCTGAACTGTTGCTGTGGGTCTGAGAAACAAGCAACTTGAAGAGCAGAAGTGCTCCGTGGGTGGCTGCTAGCTGTCCTTTTGCAGCCTCTACTATTCTGCCAATTCAAGACAGACAGAAAACAAGTTATAGAAGTTTACAGGTCTTATGTTGGTGGAATGTTTCTAGAGGGGTGCATTGTATTGGGACCTCAGTTATGGTAAATGTAAATATTGTGACATAATTTGTGGGGTATTTGACCATGTTTATATCATTGTGCACATGTTCTCAGTGTCAGAACCTTGAACAAACCTGGCACATCTTTTAAGGCTCTCCAGGTTTCCTGCAATCCAAAGAGCAGAAGAGCTCCTTGGGTGGCTGCAAGCTGTTCTTTTGCATTCTCTTCCATTCTTCTGCCAATTCAAAACACCAGGAAAAGTTAAAGGAGGCAAAGATTTGAAATATTTTTTTATAATTCTGAGGACATATAAAAGAACTTGTGGAGTTTTAAAGACTCTGCCATGCAAATGTGGATTATCAACATGGATTTGTCAAGGATGAAGCGACAGAAAGGGTTGATGAGGGAAATACAATTGATATTGTAAATATGAATTCCCAAAAGGGATTTGATAAATTACCAAATAATTGGCTTAACATCAAGAATAAAGCCCTTATAGCAGCATGGATTTTAAAAAAATGGATAAATAGCAGTAAACAGAGGGTGGTAGTGATTTTTGTTTTGGATTTGAGAGAAGTGTTTAACAGTGTTCCCCTGGGTTTGGTACTAAGACTGATGTTTTCCTTAATGTACATTAATGTACGTTAGTGATTGGGCTGCGGGGGACACAATTTCTAGATTTGCAGACAACAGAAAACTTGGAGGTGAAGTAAACTGTGAGGAGGATAGTAAAAGACTTCAAAGATAATTGCTAATGAAATTTAATGCTGAGAAATGCAACGTGCTACATTTTAGTAGGAAGAATGAGAAGAGGCATTATAAACTGGAGGGCACAATTCTAAAAGGGGCACAAGAACAAAGTGATCTGGGAATATATGTGCATAGTTCATTGAAGATGGTAGGGCAAGTTGATAAAGTAGTTAAAAAAATCATACATGATCCAGTGTTTTATAAATAGAGGCACAGACTGCAAGAGCAAAAGGTCACGATGAACCTTTATAAAACGTTATTTCAGTGACAATTGGAGCATTTTGTCCAACTCTAGGCACCACACTTTAGACTTCAGAGAGGGAGATATACTAAAACAATTGCATGGCTGAACGATTTTAGTTGTGTGGACAGATAGAACATGGGTTGTTCAACTTGAAACAGAGAAAATAGTAAGAAGGTATGGTAGAAGATCATGAAAGTTGTAGACAGACTGTTCCCATTGGTGGAAGGGTCACGCTGCAGGTCACATAGAACAAAGGCAATTGGGAGAAAAGAAAACAGACAGGAGGAAAACCCTTTTTATGTGGTAGGGTTAGGTCTGGGACTAGGAATAGTAGTGGGGGCAGAATTATTTCTATTTATCAAAAGATAACTGCAGAAGTATCTGAAGGAAAAGAATTTGCAGGGATATGGGAAGGTGACAGGGGAATGGGACTTGCTGGATTCCTCTTGCATAGAGCTGGTAAATAGGGCCAAATGACTTCTTTCTATGCTGTAACCATTATGTAACTCTGATTCTGAGGTTCAAGAAAATAAGAGAACAATATGTTGGAGGATACTGAGAAGTATAGAGGAACTGAGGAACATTGGGATGTATGCCCACAGATCCTTGAATCACAGAACCATAGAATGGTTACAGCACAGAAGTAGGGCATTTGACTGTACTGCCTGCACTGGCTTTCTATCAGAGCAACTTACTAGGTCTACCCCAGGCGCCTCCTCTATGATTAGTAAGACAGGTAGATATGCTGGTTAAAAAGGTATTCATCAAACTTTTCTTTATTAGCCATGGCACAGAATTTAAGAGAAGGGAGAATATGCAAGCACTGTATACAACACTTGTTAGGCCACAGCTTGAATACTGTGTACAGTTCTGCTCACAATGATGTGATTGCACTGGAAACGGAATAGGGGAGATTTATGAGGATGTTACCGGGATGAGAATGATTGTGACATGACGAAAGATTGAAATGACTGGGGTTGTTCTCTCTGGAACAGAGAAGACTCAGGGCAGACTCAGTTGTGTATAAACTATGGGTCTGGATAGGGTAAATAGGAAGGAAAAACAACCCTTATGGAGGGGTCAAAAGTCAGGGAACATCAATTTAAATTATTGGTAGAAGAATTAAAGAGATGATGAGAAAACAATTTTTCTTCAGAGGATGGGAGAAGTCTGGAACTCACTGCCTGAAATTGTGCTTAAGAAACCCTTAGCACATTTTAAAAGTGCCTGGATGGATACTTAAAAGACTTGTGAACTGCAAGGACTGCAGACTACATGCTGATATCTGGGAGTAGGTCAGGGAGTTCTTTGTCAACCGGTTCAGATACAAAAGGACAAACAGTTCCTTGTAACTTTTCTGGGCTTCCATGACTGTGGAAAATGACAGAGAAATGGCACATTCTTGGTTCAATGCACCTGGGAGTGCCCAGTGATTGGAACTTGCAAACACTTCAAAACATGCATTAAACAGTTTTTATGCATGGTTTACTCATTAAAAAAAACCTGTCCAATTTCTAAGCATATTTCTATACCACTGTAAATGAGAAATTCCATGCCTTTTTCTCTGAAATTAAATTGAGGCACAGTTGTCTGGGTTTGAAGCCATTTCCATAAACTTTCTGCTGAAAGGGAAAAAAATTTTAAAAAGGAAGAAAAAAAGCAATTCCCACAGGATTTCTAAGCATGATTTGGTCCTAATTAAAACATATGTAGATCAGCACCTCGTATTCCTTTGCATTTTTCTAATAAGTATCCCTAAAGGGGAATTAAAAGAAGTACATAGGGGAGGCATAAATGCCGTGAATCAAGGATCTAAAGACCAGGAAAATACATAAGCACATTGGGATTTGGATTTTTTTTTAATTTTTAAAGCCTCTGAACCATCGCTCCGCATACTGGGAATACCAAAGCTGAAATCTGTTCCCATCATTAATCATAATTCCACCTGATTCAGATAATTAAATCAGATAAAGCAACTTGTTATCTGAGCCAGAAGTAACTGGCTTACTGGGCAAAATGTTTTGCATCTACTTTTGATATAGTGGGTAAGTTCAGATAGCCTCTGAGAAAAAGCATGGGGGTTACTGGCATCCCTTGCTCCTGATGCAGGCCGCTAACCATCTTCACACTGTCTGTTCCTATGTATAACAACCAGTAAGCAGCCAGTGTTAGCTTCACTATTGAGTGGCTGCATGCCTCAGTAGGGGTGTGAGCAATATTGTAAATGACCTATGCTGCCTAAAGTTTCCAAAACATTAACTTTTCTTCTTTCTCCACAGGTGCTCCCTAACCTGCTGAATATTTCTGGCACTTCTTGTTTTTGTTTTAAATTTCCAGCATCTGTAAGATTTTGCATTTGGACCACCTACAGTTAGCCTGTATCACTTCAAAGCAGTCTACACTCTTTGAAAGGGAGGTGCATTGTGACTGTAGCAAGTTGTGGAAGTCGACGTAGAAGTTATTCAGTAACCTGGAAAATGTGGCATAACACAAGAGAGAGTGGGCTTCAAGATTTTCCAACATAGCATCAGAGGCTCAGGTGGAGGCATGGTGAAGCTTTGCAGGGAATTCCCTTGAAAACTGATGTGAAGCAGTAGAACCTATAAAAACAAGAGACTAAAAAAGAATGTACTGAATGAAGAGTCATTTTAATGAAAGATTTTAACATACATATTTAGATGTAGATTAGGATGTGTCAGGAAAGCAATGATTTTCATGAGTGCATTTCAGTTAGTTTCTTTTTACGACAGCATGACCCAGGCCAACAAGGGCCCATGCCTTAGTAAACAGTGAATAATGAGCCGGATTTACTTAGGACCTAACTGACCCAGTCAGTGACTTCTGTGTTCCATGAACAAATAAACAGAAAATCTTACAGGGAGTTGAATTGAGTTGTTTAATCTTGAGTCAGTCTTGAGTTGGGAACCATTTGTTTGGATAGAGAGGTGAAAACCAAGGAATTGTAGAGTGGCTAACGTAACAGAGTGGTAAGGACATTACTGAAGTCTACCATTAAGGATAGAGTGACTGAGCAGCTTGTAAATTTTTCACTGGTCAGAGAAAGCAAGCTTGGATTTAGAAGGGGTGCATCATGCTTGACAAACATTCATAAATTCTTTGAAGTAGCAATAACATCAAGGACAGATGAATATGCAAAGTTGTGACAAATATAATTTAAGATATGCAACCTGGCCTAAATATTAAGCCAGGTCTTAAACAACACAGAAAATGCTGGAGTGAAGTTTGGAAGTGATTCTAGAATCATAGGGAGGTAAATCTGTAAAGCCCTTCTGCAAATAACAAGGAATCTAAGGCCATATGTTAACTTTCAATCTGTATCTACAGTCAGTGACGAGATCCTCAGCATTCCATGTATAAATTTCATCAGGAGGGACTTGACCTAAAAATGTTACTTTGCAGATGCCACATATCAGCTCTGAGATGTAGCACAACCAACACTGATTCCATAGAAATGGCAAATGATCATATGTTTAACTTTACTAGTTCACTGTTCCGTAGCTGGCTGAGGCAGGCCAAACCCCAGTCACAAAACTAGTGAACAGCTAAATCATGGCCCCTGGCTTGATCAGCTGACAAAATACTTGGATATTTCTGAAAAGCAAAAACACTCCATAATCATTGAAAATTAGTCAAACTACTCAAATAGATAAATTAAAATGTTTTAATAAAACTAAAACACAAAACATTTAAATATATGTAAATAACTCAAAATATTTAATTTAAATGAAATCAAGTAATTAAAAAGTATCTGATTTTCTAATCCCTCACAACTATTCCGTGGCTTTGAAGTCAATGCAGAAGAACTTCTTGAGTCAGATCTAACCTGATGCAGGTCTTCAGAAGAATATCTTGGAATAATGGCAGAGAATTGCTGCAGATCCAATCTTTACCACAGAACTCCATGAGGAGTAATAGCAACAAACTCACTTGGGAAGATGTCAGCCAAACAACAGTCAGTAAGTTTGAGACTTCTGCATTTGCATACACATACACAGAAAACCTGAAATTGCTAGTGCTTATCGAGGAAAATATTGGCAGTTACACTTGGAACTGCCATCATTCCCCACAAAGTCAGGCTCACTAAGTGATTTGTAGCATTGGATATGGAGCTAGTTCACAGATTGGCCATGATTTGATTAAGTGCTAGAACTTTGTCAAAGGGCTGGATGGGCAACTCATATCATGATATTCCTTTGTGTCTCAGTTGTGTATCTAGGCCATAATACAGTGTCTGATGACCAATTTCTCTTAACTACCTGCTATGCAAGCTCAGGCTGCTGCCATTGTGACTCTACCTAAAAGTACTCAAAGGGTTTGTTATGTTACAACAGTAGACCACAAATCTGTCCTTCAGCGCATTCTTGGAGTGGGTGAAACATTGGCAGGAAGTGGCTCCGTGGAGCTTGAATCTGTTGTATTTTTTCAGGATGGCAGCATTCCTGATGAAACTCCTGCACATCTAATGTTGCCTGTAAGGCCAACAGCTAGTTTACTGTTACCCACGCTGAAATGCTGCAGTGTAGAGCTAAGTCTTTGTGGCCCAGAGCTGTTCAAAGCTGCCCTTCAAGATATCAACAGTCTCCCCCACTGAAGGCAAACAGCCTCTACCAAATCTACTGTTGCCATTGGAGTGCACTGTGTAGCAGCAACCAGAGAGATAAAAGCAAATGGGTGAAGGGCAGAGCAAAGTTAAACATATGATCAGTTGATATTTCTGTAGAATCAATGTTGGTTATGCTTTCTTTCAGAGCTGGTGCTTGGCATCTGCAAAGCAACATGGAGGTTGAGTACCTTTTGCATCATAGGCAACCAAGCAAACTTTGCAAAGCCACTTGCTTGCTCCACCTCCACCATCTAGCAAGCAAGATCCCCCAGATCCTCTCTGGGGATCTTGACAGGGTGTATGTGGAGAAGACATTTTGTTCCTTTGGGAGAATTTAAACTAAGAGTCACTGATTAAAAGGAAGAGGTTGCCTATTTAAGACACCAAAGGGTCATGAGTCTTTGGAATTCTCATCCTCAAAGAGTAGAAGAAGCAGAATTTTTGTATATTTTGTGGTATCTAGGGCCAGCAGGTAATCTGTCTGGTGATTATCACATCCCACTAATAAATGGAATAATAGCTACTGTAAGAATGGTCAATGTTATTACCTTCACTTATATTATTTATCCAATTGAGAGAAATTTTTCAGTTGTTTTTTTTAATTTCTCCCAGTAGTTTCTCAGTAGTTTATTAGCTTGTATGGGGCTATATGGGGTTTATTGGCCTGTATGGGGCGTTATTAGCTATATCACTCTGAACCACACCATCAGTTGTCAGACATTCAGAGGTTGTGTGCATCCTTTGCACTGTGGACTCTCTGAATTTTCATACTGGAACTAATTCTTAATGCTTTCGCATTAGATGGTCCCAATGAAACAGGGCTCAAAGAGAAACCAATAACAAAATCAACATCAAAGTCAAGGTTAATATTATTTATTCAAGTACATGTAGCAAATGTTATTGGTTCTCTCAATTTTATGCTAAACATGTTGAGATGAATGTATGCTACTATTACCCAGTTACAGTTAACTGCAGACAAAAGGAAGTGCACAACTTTATCCAGATTTGTATGGGGAATACATCTTCATTAATCCAGCTTTCCTGATAATATGAAGAAAAGCAAATATCAGTTCTAAGTTGTGATTGTTTTCAGTAACCTAACTGTAAATTTTGAGATCAGCAAATAAGTTGTAAGAGCTTCTTGAAGGCACCAAGGTGTCTTGACTGGGTTTAACCCGAGTTAACAAGAGACTCACCTTGGCTGTTCCTGACCTGAATGTTTCATTCTTGTTACTGAATGAGATCAATGAATGCACATCTTAGTACATTCTGTTTACCATATAAAAATAATGGGCTGGACTTTGCTGATGCTGGCCTGCCATCTGCCCAGTCTCACCCCACACCCAACCTACCCAAGCTAGATGCAAATGACTAATATTAATAGCCCAAGGGCCTGTCAGTTCAATATTGACTTTCCTGTCTTTTAAAGCTGCCATGGCTTTTTAATGTTTATGAATGTCTCTAACTTTTAAATATTTAAACGTTAAAGAATATTTAAAACATTAAGTAAAAACAAATAATTTAGGAGATAGTTCCTTCCTTTCTTTCTTTCTCACAGTCTTAAGTCCCCATTGATAGCAACGATACTACCATTTATGCACCAGGATGAACCAATATAAATACTAGGAATCTCAGCAAATGCAGATCTGCTGCTAGGCTCCATGAGTAGCCAAGTGGTAGACCACACTGTAACATATGTCTCCAACTAACAGTGAGTATGTTTGACAATAAATGCTAGGAAGTTCTGAACATTTGCATTTACTAGTAAAGTCCAGGTTAATAATTCTAACCTTGTTATTTTATAGCCTATGGTGCAGCTAGCAGAGCTGCTGCAGCCCAGCTCCAGTGACCTGGGTTCATATCCTGACCTCCAATGCTGTCTGTGTGGAGTTTGCGTGTTCTATCTCTGACTGTGTGGTTTTCCTTCAGGTGGTCCAATACTCTTCCATATCCCAAAGGCATTCAGGTAGGTAGATTAACTGGCTGCTGTAAATTCCCCCTCATGTGCAGGGGACTGGCAGAATCAGGGGGAATGGATAGGGAAAATAAGATGGGAATAGTACAATATTACTGTCCATGATGTGTGGTGGGCAGCATGGATGTTTGGCAGAAGGGCCTGTTCTGTGCTTTATAACTCTATGACTCTAATTTCATTAAAAAAAAACTAGCATTTTCTCTAAATGTGAAATGTGTAAAGTGTTAACATTATCAACAAATGAAGTTTTGCATTTTCATGACAAAGATTGCCACTTGAACTTCTCTTTCTACTAACACGCACTACACAAATCTCATCTTAACTGGTATGTCAAGCATCCAGTTTATAAAATACTAAATTTTGGCAAGTTGCTAAAAATAGGGCAACATGCTAGCTTCGTTGTTTCCATCTCCTTTTCTATTTTCACAGGGAAAGTAAAGTGATCATCAGGAATAAAAACTGTGGACAACTTCTCCCTTCATATTAAATGAGGAGTGAAACAATCCGTAGCATCTCTCAAAATTTTCATCGCTGGTATTTTATAAAATCATTTTGGGAAGTGGATGTCACTGGTAAGACCAGTTGCTCATCCCTAGTTGCCACAGAGGTGATAGTTGTAAACCTTCTTCTTAAACCACTGTACATTGTGTGATGAAGGTACTCCTAATGCACTGTAAGGGAGACGGTTCCAGAATTTTTGACAGTATCCAAGGAAGAGAACTTGGAAATGATGATGTTCCTATAGCATCTGTGGCACTTCTACAGGATGGAAGGTGTGCTTAAAGAAGTCTTGACTCTTTATTACACAAGGTTTGAAGAAACAGATATTTAGATAGCCTATGGTTTCAGATTTCCATGGACTTTGTACTTTGTTTTGATCATTTTTTCCAAGAGTGCATATACCACGTATTGTTACACACATACAAAAATATAGACACAAAATAATAACTGATTCAGGTTCAGAAAAGAAATCTGCAAACACCAGTGTACTTAACATCAGCACGTTTCCCTTACTGATAATTCAGATCAACGTTCATCAATATCCTTTATAGCATCACTTCAGTGGTCAACACAACTTCATACGGTTGTATCTAAGTCAGTGTATTTTTTTCGTCTGTCTTCCCTTCAATGGGAGAGTGACAATTTTGCTTTGTTCCTTTGCAGCCCAGTGAGAAAAAAGACTGCCTGATGCAAAACCATACAGACCACAAGATTCAAACATTATCAGCACTACAATTGATATCAGCAACAATGTACTAAAGAGAAGAAAGGTCGAACTTGGTTCCCACCATAGTCTGTTCTGTTACCCATGGACCCATAAGCAAAGGAGATCTTTCATGCCTAAAGGTCTCAGGGTAAGAGACTGGCAGCGAAAATCTTGTTTTTGACATTTATTTTGTTTCTTTTGCAAGCATGACCAGTTTCTCCCCATCTTTATTTCCCTCACTGTTTATACAGCTATTTTTTAAACACACTTAGCTTTTTGGTTCTTTTTGCATGCATAACCAATGACATTTTAGACTGAGTTTTGCATAATCTCATCACCTTTTCATCAATATTGTGTTCTCTTTTCAACACTGTTAGTAAAGTAAGCCATGGGGTTTGATGTTTACCTAAACATTCAAAAGTACATTTATCACTCGTCAAATTATACATATCTTTTTGTAATTGTCAAAGGGAAAGAACTGATAGTTCTAAGAAACTGTCAGGTTTAAGAGACACGTGCAATTTCCCATACTACGGAAACTACAGTTGGACAAAGCATCAAAATATTCTGAATTTCATTTCAGAATCTCAGATAACAATGGCAAAAACTTCAACCTCTCATGGATAATTTGGAAGTTACTCATGTATGATCTTAAGAACAAAACTTCTGTACTTACGCCTCTGATTTGAATACTGCCAGGTGGATTTTATTGTCATGGGCACCTGCTGGCATCTTTGCAAAATCCTCTACTCCGAGAGTTTTCAAAGCTGAAATGATTCCAAGCAAAGAGTTAGGGCTGAGCTTCAAAGTTTTACAACAGTACAAATCATAGACAATGGGACATGGAAGCCATACCTTCTGTGTACTGCTTCAAAGTTATATATCCTTGTTTTGTAGTATCCAAAATCCCAAATACAGCATCCAAATTTGACTCATCAAACAAACAAGGGTAATTTGTTCGAGTCTTTTTGGCAGTCTTCAATTGCTCCAGTTGTTCAATTAAAAACTCCAAAGGCTTAGCTGCAAATATAAAAGCATATTTAACTAAACAATATGAATTGCAGTCCAACAACTGTTATTCATTTTCTTCAAATTGATAAAAATAAAAAAATATGAAAATAGGTTTATGAGAACTAGATCACAAATTTAATGGAAAAGAGAGAGTATATATTACAATACAATCCTAACTACTTTCTGTTGGTCAGCTGTATTTCTGCCTCCCTATTCAATCACAGAGTAGCATCACACTAATCAAACCTCATTTGATGAGGTTAATCCTTATTTGGTGAGGTTGGTGCATTTTGTTTTAAAGATGTAAACCATTTGTTTCATAAATTTTTTGAGAGCATTTTCCATACTCTTCCTCACTGTGAGAAGTTGCAGATTCTCCTCCAGAATTTGAAGGGCTCTACTTATTTGTAGCTGCTGATCTTTGGCTGTCTACTGTGGAGGTGCATGGGTGGGTCTAAGATCTTCCTGTCCTTCTACAGTGCTGGGTGCAGCCTGTCAGACTGATTGCTTTGGCAGCCTGCTTGTCTTCCATGTTAGTTATGAACAAGCAAATGATTTCCACCAGTACGTTTGTGTCCTGTCATAAGCTATGAGCACCAAGTGGACTGCACACCAGCAACATTAAAATTTGCTTATGATTTTGTTTCTAAAATGGGAGACTTTTGCTTAGTTTTGACTGCATACAAGTTTACCGAGAAAAAAGACATTTTTAATCTTTTCCAATTCTGACTGATCTGTGGGGATTTGTGGCCCACGTACCTATCCTCATTCACCATAAGGATTTTCCAGTTGTGGCGAAGAGGTTGCGCTCTGTGCTGGCTTTCATTAAACCTGGTCAAATGGGTTCAGTAAGCTCTGCAACATGGATTTTCCCTTTTCCAATGTGACTTGCTGTCTGGCATCTTCCGCTGGGGATCTGTGATGTTCAGTGATTCTGATGCCATCAAGTTGACTGAGCAGCTCGTCAGACAGAAGAAACCTCCCAGACAGCAAGCAGGGAAGTAAAAAAGCACTTACTTCACTTAAATGTTTAATTATCTTTCAGAAGGCAAGATAAAGTTTGAGATGTGTTAATGGGATTCGGCAAGAGCCTGAAATACACACAACCTTTCAAAAGAATTGTTTTTAAGACTATGAAACATTCAAATGTTACTCTAAGAGAATGGCAAACCTCAAGTATAATTTATCAGAGTGAGACAGATTGTTTAATAGCAAATATTGTGCTGGGATAGGTTGGATGTGGAAGGTGAGATGGGGTTTTAGGTTGCAGTGTTGAGGGCTTGATGCTAGGTTCTGGTGGGCAAAATGGAGTGTGGTGTTGAGTGGCTGATGCTGGGTGAGGTGGGTGAAATGGATGTTAGAGTGTGATGTTGACGGGATGAAGGTGAATTGGAAATTGGTAAGTTAGGTTAGGAGTGATGTTTAGGGTCTTACAGAGTGTGGTATTAAAGGGCTGATGTTGGAGTGGACTAGGTGAGGTGGGTGAGATGGGGTATGGCAGAGAGGGATTGATGCTGTGGTATGGGGGTAAAAGGAGATTTTAGCATGTGACATTGACAGGTTGGTGCTGGGGTAGGTGATATGGTGTTTTGTTGAGGGGTCCATGCTAAGACGTGGTGAGTGAGGTGGGCAAGACAGGGTTTGTTGAGGGGCCGCTGCTGGGCTGTGGTGGGTGACAGGGTGTGGAGTTGTTGATTCTGGTACAAGGTGGTTGAGATGATGTGTTATGGATTGGTTCTGGGTGTGGTGGGTGAGGTGAGTCAGAGAGGGTGTTCGGGTATGGGCTTGAGGGTTGATGCTTGGGTGGGATAGGTGCAGTGAATGAGATGGGGTGTTAGAGTGCTGTATTGGGAGATTGATGGTGGGATGAAGTGAGTTGGGACTGAGATAGGATGTGGTTTTAGAAGTTAATATTGGGTGTGGTGGATGAGGTGGATGAAATAAATTTTAGAGTGTGGCATTGAGAGATTACTGGGGTGAGATGGGTGTGGTGAGTGAGTTTGAAGTGGGATGGGTGCAGGAGGTGGGAATGAAATGGGGTGAGGTGGGGTGTTGAGACATGATGCTGGGGTGAGGTGGAGTGCGGTGGGATGATGAGGGTGAGGACGGATGTGGTGGGTGAGGAGGAGGAGGTGGGGTGATGTAGGGCGAGGTAGGATGGGGAGGGATGTGGAGAGATGGGGAGGGATGACGTAGGGTGAGAAGGATGAGGTGGGGAGGTGGGATGGGGTGAGGGGGATGAGGAGGGTGAGAAGGGATGAGGAAGGGAGGGGGTGAGGAGGGGATGAGGGGGGATGAGGGGGGATGAGGGGGTGAGAGGAGGGAGCAGAGGGTTGGGGAGGGATGAGGGGATGAGGGTGAGGGAGTAAGGAGGATGTGTTGGGATGAGGAGGGTGAGGGGGTAAGGATGATGCAGAGGGATTAGGAGGGTGAGGAGGGTGAGGGGGATGAGGGGATGGGGTGGGATGCGGGGATGAGGATGATGGGGGTGAGGATGAGGGGGTGAGGATAGTGGGGGAGGGGGAGGAGAGTGAGGGGGTAAGGAGGATGAGGTGGATAAGGAGGGATGAGGAGGGTGAGGGGGATGAGGGGATGGGGTAGGATGAGGGGATGAGGATGAGGAGGGTGATGGGGATGAGGGGGTGAGAAGGGATGAGGGGGTAAGGAGGATGCAGAGGGATGAGGGTGAGGGGGATGAGGGGGTGAGGAAGGTGAGGGGGATGAGGTGAGGAGGGTGTGAGGGGGATGGGGTAGGGTGAGGACGGATGAGGGGGTGAGGAGGATGTGGAGGGATGAGGAGGGATGAGGAGTGAGGAGGGTGGGGTAGGATGAGGAGGGTGAGGGGGGTGAGGCGGGATGAGGAGGGATGAGGGGGGTGAGGGTGAGGAGGGATGAGGGTGAGCTAGTCATTGCTGAGACCGCTCGTTTCCTCAGCCGAGCCCGCGAGTCGACGTGTCCCGACGCCCGAGGCCTCGGCCACGAGTGCCCACCTACCCGGCCGGCGGTACAGCAACATGCTGGTCAGGCCGTCGATCAGCTGCAGGATCTGGTGCTCCGCCAGGTACTCGAAGGCCTCCTGCTCCCGGGGAGACGCCATGCCGCCGTTGCTGGGTAACGGGTGCGAAGCTGAAGGGTGACGTAACTTCCGCTCACTGCCCTCCCCCTCGGTGAAGACCGGCCGCTTCCCTCACACCCGGCGGCTGGTCACTGCCCCATGGAGGTACCTCGGGGGCCGGCGCAGGTTGATCTTCTGAGGAGTGCGCTCTGAACGACCTGGGAGTCGATGCGAAGTCCCCGGGGGTAGCGGGCCGGCCGCCCGGCCTGGTTGTCGGAGCTCGTCACCGAGAGCTCTTCGGTCAGCCGAATGCAGCAGGCCTGGGGTTTGGAAAGCGAGGAAGGAGGCCACGGTGCAGCCAGTGGTCGAATGTTTGCCTGGTGCTCATGACCAAGGATGCATTTCTACCCCGCCAACTTCACTGGAAATGCTGCCTGTGATCGGAGGATGATGCCATACCGCCTGTTGCAGACCACCGCTCGGGAAGGGTTTTAATCCCGGTGGATTAAGGTGACCAGGACCACCGTGGCATCCAGTCACTCGTTTTAAGATCCAGCTTTCAATGGGTAAAGGATTACAGCGAGTGCATTGGAGACAGGTTTACCGACTGTACAAGGACAGGTGGCAAAGCAGGTTGCGAGGAGGAGAAAAATGTAGACTGGGCGAGTGGACAATAAAAATGACATGGAGTAGGATGTGGGGAAGGTGAGGTACGAAGTTAATGTATAGACAAATAATTGGGAACATAAATGGACATGTTGGCTTTTATTGCAAAGGGGATGGAGTATGAAATGTTGAAAGTCTTGCTACACCTGTATACAGCCTACAGTTTTGGTGTCTTTAATAAAAGGGACAAACTTGCATTGGAGGCAGTTCAGCGCAGTTTCGCTAGCTTGATGAATGGTCTGTAACCAAAATATTAACTCTGCTACTCTTTTGTATAGATGCTGCCTGACCTGCTGAATATTTCCAGCATTTCCATCTTTCTTTTATTATGTTGATTCCTGAGATGAAGGGGTTGACTTGTGAAGAAACATTGAGCACATTAGGCTTCTGCTCAGGGTTTAGTAGAAACAAAAGATTCCATGAGTGTTTGACGATACAGATCTTGAAATAATTGCCCTGATAGGGTATCTGAAACTAGGGGCTTATTTTCAGAATAAAAGAGGTCACCCATCTAATATGCAATGTAATAGGAGAAGGAATGTCTTTTCTGAAGGTCATAAATCTTTGGAATTCCCTACCTCAGGGAAATGTGGAGGCAAAATAAATGAAAGCTGAAGTTTTGCTCCACAGGTGTGAAAAGGGTTAAGGGAAACAGGAAAGTGGAACTGAAGCTAAGATTAGAGCAGTTATGATTTTATAGAATGCAGAGTAGGTTTGAGCAGAAGTGTGGCCTACTCTTGCTTATTATATTCTTGCCTCTTACCTTCCTGCCTTTGTTTTTAAAAAAAAGTTGTATCCTTGTTCACTGTTCCCTGATCTGCAGCTATTAAATGATGCAGAGTGATGGCAGAGGGCAATAGCCTTTATTATTAAGTGAGCTTTACTTCAGTGGCCTATCACTTTATACAAAGCCATAAGCAGTTATCTTACCCTAATTCTGGACCTGTTAATCATGAAGATTGCATTTATCCTTGATGTGATGCCAGATTTTGTTGTTGTTAAAATTAGATTAATCTTTTAGTATGGTTAAGTCTAGGAATTTTGACTCTTTTGGACTTTTTCTTCCTAGCCAGCTCTCAGGTATTGGTTTATTATTGTCACTTGTACCAAGGTACAGTGAAGAAGTTGTCTTGCAAACCAATCGTACAGGTCAATTCATTACACAGTGCAGTTACATTGAGTCAGTACAGAGTGCATAGATGTAGTACAGGTAATAACAGTACAGAGTAAAGTGTCACAGCTACAGAGTGCAGTGCAATAAGGTGCAAGGTCATGACGAGGTAGATCGTGAGGTCATAGTCGATCCCTTGTATAAGGGAACCGTTCAATAGTCTTATCACAGTGGGGTAGAAGCTGTCCTCAAGTCTGGTGGTACGTGCCCTCAGGCTCCTGTATCTTCTACCCAATGGAAGAGGAGAGAATGTCCCGGGTGGGTGGGGTCTTTGATTATGCTGGCTGCTTCACCAAGACAACGAGAGGTAAAGACAGAGGCCAAGGAGGGGAGGCTGGTGTCTGTGATGCACTGGGCTATGTCCACAACTCTCTGCAGTTTCTTGTAGTCCTGGGCAGAGCAGTTGCTGTACCAAGCCGTGATACATCCCGATGGGATGCTTTCTATGGTGCATCGGTAAAAGTTGGTGAGAATCAAAGGGGACAAACCAAATTTCTTTAGCCTCCTGAGGAAGTAGAGGCACTGGTGAGCTTTCTTGGCTGGTGCTGCAGAATGCCTGTCCATTTGGCTGCCCTCAAGCTGTATGTACTCTTGGGTCAATTCGTGGGATTCTAGCTCTGCTCTTCACCCGTTTTCAACATCTTATCTCTTTTTTTGCTATCATTTTGCTCTCTGTGACTCTGCTGTATCTACTCACTTGGTACCGTTTCCCCAGAAGCAGTTCTGGTATATTTCCCTCTGCTTTGTTTCCCTGCCATTTCTCCCACACATTCTTGCAATGTACTTCTGAATACCATCTTGCTCTTAAGGCATTCACTCAACTTTCATTCTTGCCTTTTTTGTATCTTATGTATTCAGCTTTATTATTATTGACTTTCCCACTCTGAGCCTTTTCTTGTGCTGCTTTTTCTTGCATATTACTGCATTCTACTGTCCTAACTTCCTGCATATCTCCTATTCCTGTGCTGTCTAAAGCTGCAGACCATCTGGCTCTCCCTCCCCCAACTTGCTGACTTAATTGATTCCTGAGAAGTCTTTCCATCCATGCTATGAGATGCATGTATCCTGCTAGCAGCTCAGAATCAACATCACATTGTGGCCTTGGAGGTGATCCATTGAGCTTTCACATACAAATCTGTTAACATCAAGTAAATGTAAAAGATAAAGTGCCTTTCAAAACTGTAAAATGTGCAATCATTTTAATTTATTTGAAAACAAAAAACTAAGTTATTTAGATGATATTTAAAATTGAGAAACTGTAGCCAACCATACAGATATTTCACCAGCTGCTCCCTAATCTTTCCTCTTTACATATCAGTCACCGTTTTCTGTTAACCTTGGCTTTGTAACAGGATAATTTGAATTTCCAATTTCTCTAAATTGGCAGTGATGCCATATACCAAATCAGATTAACATGTGGCATTCCCACATGGTAGTAGAAATAGAGGGTTTGGGAGGTGGTGACAAAGACAACTTCATGAGTTGTTGTAGTGCATTTTATAGAAGGGACATAGAGCAGCCACAGTGTGCTGGTAATGGAGGGAGTGAATGTATAACTAGACCTATCAGGGAAGGAAGTTGATACCACACCACTTAAGTAGGACACTGTAACTGCAGAGCCATATGTGGTTTGTAAAGTGCTCAGGAATTTCCTGACCATTTAAAATACTTCTACCTGTGATTGTTTCATTTTAAAGACTGGGAATGGAGATCTGCATATTACTGAAGCACTCCTGGATCTGAGTTCCAATCACAGCCAGGTGGATTAAATAAAGGACAGTCAGTTGCAAATTAATAGTCTGGCAATTTGTGAGCAGTATTCACAGTGCAAATATAGCCTTAAGCATCACATTTTTTGGAATGATTGTAAATGGTTTTTTCCCCTCTACATAAAAATATTTATCATCAGTTTAGGACTTTTGTTTTGTGTTAATGCAGAAAAGTCTGCTGGGAATATTTCAGGGAAAAATGAGCTGGTGAGCAGAGTGCTCCATCCAGTGGCATAACAGAAGAGAGTTTGCAAATTGCTCAAAGGTCAGTGATGGCTGATGGTAGTATAAACATTTTAGAGGACTTTGACACTTGATTTTAATAAAATGGCAGGGAGTGTGAAGAACAAAGTCTTTAGCAGAAAGCAATAATTAACAAGTAGTGAAGAAATCAGAATAACAAGCTTGTCTTTCATTTTCTTACTTTACAATTTGACACTTAAGAGCTTTAGAGCCATAGTTGTACAGCATAGAACCAGGCCTTTTGCCCACTACGTCTATGCTAACTGTATGCCCATCTGTATTAATCCCACTTGCTGTATTAATTCCACAATGCTGTGAAGATGCCTCTTAAATATTGTTACTGTTCCTTCCTGTACCCCCTCTGGTAGCTAATTCTGGATACCAATAACTCTGTGAGAAGTGCCTGTTTTTCTGTGGATAAAGGATTGTATCTCAAAGAAATTTCAGAATTACATTTGTAAAAAAAGCTTAAGTTACAATTTTAACATTTCTTTAAGTGAAAAACAGTGTTGTTCTGGAAAGTCTGACAAGATTGACACTTGATCAGAAATGGCAGCCTGAGAATTCAGAAGCTATACCAGTCCGATTAATTTACTCGTTCATAACCTTGCTTTGATAAATGTACTATATTGCAATATGCTATAAGCAACTAAGTGGCTTGTTAAAATCTCTTACTTTCAGGATGTTGATTGATGCTCAAGCGGTGATATGGAAACACTAATGAAAATTAACAAAAAATAAACTGAAACTGGTGTCAAAATGCTGGAATATAAACACAGTTGGTTTGTAGATAATTCAAAATCCTGGAATTGCCAACTTGTCAGCACTATTGGAGTGCCTTCCCTGCACATATGGATAATCATGAATGCCACATTCCATGAATAAAAGAATGATGTAAAAATAAGCCTCTGGGGGAAAAACAGAAAAAATAAATGATTTGAAATACACCACACTGGATCTCTATTAGTATCTGTGAAGGAAAAAAGATGGGTTAATGTTTTGGTACGTGGCCATCTTTATAATTTAATCTTGAATTTGTACTGTCTTTAATAGAACAGAACAAAATAAGTGGGTAACTGAAATGAAGTAATCAATCTGAACGTTCAATACTTGAAAATATAACCCTGTTTCTTTTTCTCACTTTTTTTAGTTCCATTAAACACCTCGCATCTTTTGGCAACAATAGTCAATAGCCACAACGTTTATGTGTTTTTCCTCTTTGCAGATTCCAATGAATTTGATCAGAATATCCAGCAATTTATAATTTTGTTTATAGTGAATAAAGTCAACCTGTGGGTCTTTTGTGTGTATCAGCAAGTGGGCAGCTTGCCAAAGGACACACAACATTGAAGGATCATTGCAGATGGAAAATTATTTCCATGACCTGCATCATGCTTTGTGGCAATAATTTGATTGGCTAAGCTGCCTTGTTCAACCTCTTTGCAAAAGGAAGCAGTTGCCAAGTGGAGTTCCTTTAAGGCTTTTCCTCCATCTCAGGAAATGTTTCCAGTGGTATGTCAAACTTGAGTTCAATGACAGTTTTACTGCCTTCATTCTCTTTATTCTCTAGCTTTTGTTGAAAATTTGTATGGTCCTTTCTGAGATGCTCATTAATATTCATTAAGCATACCATGTGTTGAAAGGTGTTTCTAATTAAATACTGTACTAGAATTCTCAGCTCAAATCTAAATGTTCCCAACCCAACAGTTGATGGTGAGAACGTTTAGTAAACATTTAAAGGGTGTCCTGGTAATTTATAACTATCATTAAATAAGCCTGTTCTTTATAAATTCCTTCACTTTTTTTAATGGCAAAAAGCAATCTTCACTCCTGCTCACAATCATTTTGTCTCCAGACCACCTGTTGACTGCTATTCTTCCATGGCCTTGCCCTTTTTGACTTTCCACAGCTGTTTTCCAATTGCATAGGAAACCTCAATCTGATTTTTAAAATCAAACTCCTAATTAGTGAATTGCTTAATGTTGCCAGTCTTCATTCTGTTTTGAACTGTGAAAATCTTGGGGATGTAGCGGCTGCTGACGAGCTCCCCATAATTTTAAAAAAAAGTCTGTGGTTAGGATTAGGACTGCAGTGGTGATTTAATACCTAGTTCTGTTGTGAAAAAGCTTCTGTTTGAAGTAACTCTACATCACACCAGATTTGCTGTAGCTGGAGTAAAGGTTCTATTTTAATGACAGGTGGGTTATAGCATTGATACCAATAAATAAATATTTACCAAGGCCTGTACATCTTGATTTCTGACTTCCATTAGCCAGAAACCTCAATACAGCCAAAGACTGCCAATGAAAAAGAAATCTGTGCATTGACAGTATAATCTTGATGAGTTTCTGAACCTGTCAATTTGACTGCAGAGCTGCTGAACAGAAACAAGAGCAGCAGCTTGGAACACTAAAGTGGTAGTGTGAGCAATTGGGGCAGGGGTTGGGAACCTGTAAATCCCACACCTAGCCCACTTATTCACACTGACAGTGGGGAAACAAATCATTCAGCCTGTTCACTGAGTGTTGGAAGGCAAACTTTATCACTACCCCCCAAGGCAAAATGGACTGTTAACACCATAGAGGTTCACCTGTGAATAATAAGTACTTCATTGATGGGTCTTTGCAAACACAATTTTGAGCAAGTGATTTATATTGGCTAGCTAAGCTGTTGGAGACATTACTTAACTCTAAGGTTAACCAAGAATAAAATATCAGGAATTCTAATAGATGAAATTTCCTGATTCGTAGCTGAACAGATGTTTGCTTTGGTATACCTATTGGGAAAACTGCTACTAAAATATTTCACCAAGATTGCCATGGTCTTTCATGAGACTGCCAGGTTAACTCCATTCAATCAGACTGTTAAGGCAGTGGAATACTAATTGCCATCGTGATTCTGATTTTAATTGAGTTAAAACAATAGAACAGCACTTTACCAATGGTCAAGCAAAATCAACAATAAAAATAGTATACAGTGGCATTCAAAAGTTTGGGCACCCCTGGTCAAAATTTCTGGTATTGTGAATAGCTAAGTGAGTAAAAGATAAGCTGATTTCCAAAAGGTATAAAGTTAAAGATGACACCTTTCTTTAATAAATTAAGCAAGATTAATTTTACAGTTTCAAAATAACAAAAAAGGAAAAGGGCCCGAAGCACAAGTTTGGGCACCCTGCATGGTCAGTACTTAGTAACACCCCCTCTGGCAAGTATCACAGCTTGTAAACGCTTTCTTTTTTCAATCTTTTTATTAGTTTTCAAATTAATACAGATTGATATATAGCATCAGTATTTATAAATGTAATACAAAGAGATCAGGATAACAATCATAGCATAGATAATCATAAAGAAGAATAAATATTAAAAAAATCTGTAGATCCAATGATCTCTTAGTAAATTAATATAATATAAAAGAAAGGAAAGAAAAAGTTATTATATAAATTAAAAAACCCAAATCAATAAGAAAAATTGTAAACAATATAAACTAAACAACAAAAAACTGGTCTAAAATTTCTCAGTAGAAACAGAGCAATATTATGTCGTCGGCTCCGTTCCTCCAAGTTAGAAAGTTATTGAAAGGGGATCTACATCATGTGAAAATATTGAATAAATGGACTCCAAATATCTTCAAATTTAAGCAAAGGATCGACAGTACCACTCCTAATTTTTTCCAAGTTTAAACGTGATATAGTTTGAGAGAACCATTGAAAAGTAGTAGGGGGTATTGGATCCTTCCATTTAAGCAAAATGGATTGTTTGGCCATTAATGTAACGAAAGCAATCATACGGTCAGCGGAAGCAGATAGATGGCCAGACTCGATCCTTGGTAATCCAAAAATTGCAGTAATGGGGTGAGGTTGTAAATCAATCTTCAATACGTTTGAAATAATGTTAAAAATGTCTTTCCAATATTTTTCCAGAAGAGGACAGGACCAAAACATGTGTCAAAGAAGCCACATTCGATTTACATCTATCACATATAGGATTTGTATGGTTATAAAAACAAGCTAACTTATCTTTGGACACATGGGTCCTGTGAACTACCTTAAACTGTATCAACGAGTGTCTGGCACACATTGAAGATGTATTAACTAAATGAAGAATTTTCTTCCAAGTCTCTGTAGGTAAAGATGTCTGGAGTTCGTTTTCCCATTCATTCTTAATTTTGTCCAATGATTCTGGATGTATTTTCATAATTAAATCATAGATTATCGCTATCAAGCCCTTCTGATAAGGATTAAGACCTAAAATTTTTTCCCTAGTTTCAATTTTGTAAGGTGTCGGAAAAGAGGGTATAGTAGTTTTTAAAAAATTTCTAATCTGCAAATATCGAAAAAAGTGTGATCTAGGCAAATTATATTTATTAGACAATCGTTCAAAAGATGAAAAACAGTTATCAATGAATAGATCACGAAAACATACTATTCCCTTCCTTTTCCATATGGAAAAAGCTGAGTCAACTCTGGATGGATGAAAGAAAAAATTAGACTGAATGGGACTTGACAAGTTAAATTCATTCAATCCAAAAAATTTACAAAACTGAAACCATATTCGTATTGTACGTTTAACAACTGGGTTAGTCATATGTTTACTTAATTTGGTAAGTGCAAAAGGGAGTGAAGCACCTAAAATAGAAACTAATGAAAATTCAAGAACTGATTGGTGCTCAAGACGTATCCATTTGGGGCATTGAATTACATCTAAATCTTGTATCCAAAAAATTAAATATCTGATATTAATTGCCCAATGATATAATCTAAAGTTAGGCAAGGCCATACCACCATCCTCTTTTAGTTTTTGTAAATATTTCTTACTTAACCTTGGGTTTTTATTCTGCCAAATATATGAAAGAATTTTAGAATCAAAAGTGTCAAAGAAAAAAGATTTTGGGACAAAAGTTGGAATCGCTTGAAATATAAAAATGTTGGTAAAATATTCATCTTAATCACATTAATTCGGCCTACCAATGATAAAGACAGTGGAGACCACTTAGTAAATAATTGTTTAACATGGTCAATTAAAGGCAATAGATTAGCTTTAAATAAGTCTTTATGTTTCTTGGTAATTTTAACACCTAAATACATAAAATAGTCAGTTACCAATCTGAAAGGTAATTGGCTATAAATTGGGGTTTGCATATTCAGTGGAAAAAGTTCGCTCTTATTAAGATTTAATCTGTAGCCAGAAAAAAACACTAATCTGATCTAGTAGTGATAGTACTGCAGGGATAGGTTCATCCAGATTAGAAATATAAAGTAACAGGTCATCTGTGTAGAGAGAGATTTTATGAATCATCTCTCTGCGAGTAATGCCGCATACATTTGAAGAGTCCCGAATGTAAATGCTTTCTGTAGCCAGCTAAGAGTCTCTCAATTCTTCTTTGGGGGATTTTCGCCCATTCTTCCTTGCAAAAAGCTTCTAGTTCTGTGAGATTCTTGGGCCGTCTTGCATGCACTGCTCTTTTGAGGTCTATCCACAGATTTTCAATGATGTTTAGGTCGGGGGACTGAGGGCCATGGCAAAACCTTCAGCTTGTGCCTCTTGAGGTAGTCCATTGTGGATTTTGAGGTGTGTTTAGGATTGTTATCCTGTTGTAGAAGCCATCCTCTTCATCTTCAGCTTTTTTTTTTACAGACAGTGTGATGTTTGCTTCCCTGTGCCACTGGCTGCAACACAAGCCCAAAGCATGATCGATCCACCCCCGTGCTTAACAGTTGGAGAGGTGCTCTTTTCATGAAATTCTGCACCCTTTTTTCTCCAAACATACCTTTGCTCATTGCAGCCAAAAAGTTCTATTTTAAATTCATCAGTCCACAGGACTTGTTTCCAAAATGAATCAGACTTGTTTAGATGTTCCTATGCAAACTTTTGACGCTGAATTTTGTTGTGAGGATGCAGGAAAGGTTTTCTTCTGATGACTCTTCCATGAAGGTCATATTTGTGCAGGTGTCGCTGCACAGTAGAGCAGTGCACCACCACTCCAGAGTCTGCTAAATCTTCCTGAAGGTCTTTTGCAGTCAAACGGGGGTTTTGATTTGCCTTTCTAGCAATCCTATGAGCAGTTCTCTCGGAAAGTTTTCTTGGTCTTCCAGACCTCAACTTGACCTCCACCGTTCCTGTTAACTGCCATTTCTTAATTATGAACTGAGGAAATGGCCACCTGAAAACGCTTTGCTATCTTATAGCCTTCTCCTGCTTTGTGGGCATCATTTATTTAAATTTTCAGAGTGCTAGGCAGCTGCTTAGAGGAGCCCATGGCTGCTGATTGTTGGGACAAGGTTTGAGGAGTCGGTATTTATAAAGCTTTGAAATTTGCATTACCTGGCCTTTCCTAACAATGAGTGTGAACAAGCCATAGTCCTAACAAGCTAATGAAGGTCTGAGACCTTGGTCAAAGTTATCGGAGAGCTCAAATCTCTTGGGGTGCCCAAACTTTTGCATGCCACTTAATCAGACTGTTAAGGCAGTGGAATACAAATTGCCATCGAGATTCTGATTTTAATTGAGTTAAAACAATAGAACAGCACTTTACCAATGGTCAAGCAAAATCAACAATAAAAACAGTATAGGTACACGGGCATAACTACAGGCCATGCCCTGCAAATCCATTATGTAGCACAATAAAAAGTTAATGTACTTTTAGTCGTATTATCTGTTATTCCAGATAAGAGGAAGCATCAATTTCCCCTCTTTAATAATGCACTTAAGTGTAATATTTGGACATGAAAAGATACAGTATGTTTGACCTATCCTAACTCTTGTGGTAAAGTTAACTGGTTAGTCTCGCTTTCCTGCATTGTTGCCCCCTTTTCAATTTTCTTCAAGTTACAATTGACCCTGGTTCGAGTCTTTTCAGGCAGTGCATTCTAGATCACTAACTTGCTGCAGAATGTTTGCTTCTATGCATCATCTGTGGTTCCTATGTCAAACAGTTTAAACCTGTACCAGCTGTTCACCAACCAATATAACTTTCATGATATGGGGCCATAGAGCTTTTTTAAAAAAAAACTAATTTTTTAAAAAAGAAATGCATGCAGCTGTGTAATAACATGCACTGTGGTGTCTGGCACTAAGATGTGGAAACCAGAATCCCAGAATGAGTCATTTGTTTGTGTCGAGTTGGTGCTACAGAAATGCTATAATTGGTCTTGATGGCCTTAGAAAGAGATAGAAAGGCAAGAGAAATTGCTAGGTAGTTGTTAGAAATGCATTTTCATAAATCAAGATCAACTGGTATCTCTTCCTAAGTGTGAGTATAGAGTAACTAGCAAAGATCTCAATTGAATAAATGGAGATTATTTGAAATTCTTCAAGTTAGCGAGCATCTGAGGAGCTGTACTTGTGCTGGAGCCGTGGAAGGAGAATATGACTAACAAAAGAAACTCCTTGGACTAATGTCAAAACAGTAACTTATTTTGATGTTCAGAAGTTTTAAGAGCTTGTTTTATTTCATCATCTAGCATTGACGTGGGATTAGAAGTAAATGCTGCACAGTGGGGCAGCAGTTTGTGCTGCATTTCATGGCTCCAGTTTCAGTCCAGACCTCAGGTGCTGTGTCGAGTTCACACTTCCCATCTGACCACATGGGTTTCCTCCCACACTATCAAAGATGAGCTGGTCGGTTAATTTGCTGCTGTAAATTACCCTTTAATGTACATTAATGGAAAAAACATCAGAGGGGATTTAATGGGCATGTGTGAGAAAGAACAAGTGCAGTGTGCAAGGAAATAGAGGGGAATGGGACTGATGAGATTGCTCCCCTGGGAGCCAGCATGGACTGATGGCTTCTGTGTCCTAAGGTGCAATGCTACATTCACACACCCCAACCAATTTTACAGTCCATTGAAATCGGAAACCAGGAAATGGTCAAAAATAATCCACAGGACATGTAGTGTCTAATGGAGAGAGGAATAGAGTTACTATTTAAGATCAAACAAGGCTTTGTCTTTTTTTAATGTGAGCATACTGGAATCTGCAATCACAATGGATTCAAAACAAATTTCTTCCAGGTTTCACATATCCAAGCTGCACAGTGCTCATGATGCACACCTGCAAGACAATCTCAGCTGCAGTTAAAGGGAACGTACAAATGGAAACTTAATGAGTTAGTGTCCCACTTATCCATCAACCTTCTACCAGTCTTGACTGGCTTCCTTTTTGCTTAGGCATCAATTACAAAATATTTGCACTTGTTCCCTCTAACCTCAAACCTCTACCTTTGATCTATATTCCTATCAATGCCCTTAATAGGAATATGACTCTTCTCTCCTTTGCACCTCTTCCTCATTTGTGTCCTCTTTGGCCCCTTGTTTGAACATTCACAACTACCTGCCTTGCAATAAACTTTATGGTTTAGGCACTACCCCAACTCTGGAATTTTTTTTAACCTTTTTCAAACACTCCACAAAATCTGTTTTGGGTATACTGAATAATTTGAGTATTCAACAAAAGGGAAGTAGTCATTATAGTTTGGGACTATGGATCACAATATTGCACGGCAAATTCTTCATATAACATGAAATAACTTCAATAAGGGCTTTGATTTCGATAAAACTTTTGACGGGAGCCTAAGATACAAAGCCTACTAAAATGTATTTCTTTGGTGTGGAATTGACACTTGAATTTGCATGTCTGTATATTGGTTTACTTTGAAAAAAGGTACTAATAAACTGTAGAAAACAGGTTCTATAAAGATCTTAACTTGTGGTTTGATTCATTCTTAAGAATTGTAAGAATTATTTTTTTTCTTTAAAACTTTGCATTGCAGTCTCTCTTTTTCACAGATACACACAATAGTATTGTTGTAGCTGAATGTAGGTTTTTTAGGTGGTGTGCTTTGCAGTGTTGATAAGAGCATGTGGCAAGTTTCCCATGTGATTCTCGGGGCAACTATCAAAATTAAGGTAATTACTATTCATCAAGGCGTATTATTCAGTCTTGGCCTTCATAGTGATGCAGGGGAACTTTAGTACATGTAAAGAAACTTATTTTTGCATATAATGTAAAAGTTTCCTATGCCAGTCATTTGTAGATTATATCCACTCAGGTTATAGGAAGATAATCAAAGTACAACTAATTTCTGGACTTCATTCTTCTAAATTTACCTGGGGAAAGTGTTCAAAGTTAAATTGATGCAGTTAATTGATTAATATTACTATGCCTAAAACATAAAAAAATACAGATCTGAAAACAGTATCAAATACTAAATAAGCTACTTGGAAAAAAAGTGGTTGTTGTATGAATATTGGTTCCAAAAATTATACTTGAACTTAAATCTGCCAAAGAGTTCCATCTATTAGTTGGAAACATTACAGTGCTCACTCACCTGGATTATCTTCATCATCAGCCTGTGTCCTATTCCCACTTGGTTAGCAAATTGATAATATAGATTTCCTTACACAATTCTGGTCTATTGAGAGTAGAACAACCTACAGGAATCAATATGATGGCATAACATGCTATTTACAAGGGGTGTGTAATTTCTTCTGCAAATTGAAACATTGATGCTACATTGAGCAGCACCTCAGGAACTGGTCCAATCACTAAAGCTCATTGTGCATTGACATCCATATAACATTCATGAATGAAGAATGAACACCAGTAACCTTTTCAGCTTCATCAAAGTCCAGGAGTAAGGTGAATTGAATAGTCCCAAAATTGAGATGCAAGTCACGCAAGTTGGAAAGAAAGTAGGTCACATCTATAACGTGGTTCCACGTAAATTTGTATATAACTTACACCTATATATATATATATATATATATATATATATATATATATATAGGGAGAAATGCTGGAAGTTGTTTTACACTCGACCTAGAATAGCTTTTATTTTTTCTTAGCTGGAAATGATTTATCATGCAAGAATTTCCCTGACCATAACAGTTCACAAAAGGTTCTAATTTGTAAAATGACCATGAATACACTTCATATGTAACTTAAATCTAAAGAAAAATTTTGCATCCATTTGCCATTTTCTGCTTTAAAATCCATGATTGTGAAAAACAGAATCTTAAAACTATTAACTAAGCATAGCTACAGATTAAAAATATCATGCAGTAATGACCATTAGAATAATATACTGCCAGAGAGTGAGAGAATTTCCCTCCAGTGTAATACAATAAAATGGACTGGTTTATCACAGTGAAATGCAGCTGAGGGTTTTGGAGCTGACTCGATGTCAGTGAATTAACTACTGAACTATATATTAAACTATAAAAGGCCTGCCCTGAAAGCTTTCAAAGTGGAAAACAATATTATGTCTAATGAATGTCACCGGATATTATCATCAGGATTGTTTTCCAAACCCTGGTCATTTCAGTTCAGAAATCTAAGTTTAGCATACTTATCAACAGGTTTAGTTGTTACAGAGTATAAGATATCAGGATGGAGACTTATTACAATGATCTGGAGTTTCCTCTTGCTAAAGATAGATTGCAGAATGGCCCAGATGTCAATGCGCAATGAGCTTCAGATTATTACCTGCTTATTGTTGTGGAGCTGACAGACACACACTGCGCTATCAACTTTGTTTGCTTTATGGTTAGATCAAAATTAGTTCTACTCAAGACTAGCTCTGAACTCTATTCAATAACATCTGTAGCCATTTAAGTTTTAATGTTGAAACATTGACCACTAACACACCTATTAACATTCAGAAAGAACCACTGGGGAAAATGTGGGAGCACAAGCTTGCCTTTGCACCTTCTTTAGACATCTTGTGAATGAAGTGGAACTGAAACCATACGAGGTCACTTCCTGGAAATGGCATTACGACAGGTGTGTAAATTTGATTTTCACATCCAAATTCCACAACAATGAACTGATGCAAAACTAAAACCACATTTCACTAGCCTCAGTTGCTGACTTGATCTTCACTTAAATGGCCGAGGAAACATTTTGTCACCCGGTTTCAAAAATAAATTCACTAACAACTGAAGGAAGTCTATAAATTGTAGTAAAGATGCAACAGGAAAGTGTACTTCTTAGAAACATATAAATTATTTTTTTTATTTACAAAGCCTGTTACAAAACAAAACAAAAAAACATCCCTCACTAGAGAATCTCTCCAAGCTGGGTGTTGAACCATGGCAGTGTCAATCAGAAACAAAGTTTGTTCAATTTATACGCCATTGAATTAACTATTTACAGCTATTCTAGACACCATTCTGTTAACAATACCACAAAGATGAAGGTCGGCATGGAATGAACACAATCGTACTGCTGGAGGGTAGGTGGTGGGTGGAAAAGATGGAAAGGTGCACAAAGCAAATTGAAAATATGTAGTGTATAAAATTCATTTACAGAAAAGGAACAGTTACAGTATGGCACAGATGATTTTTACATGCTTTTGATATCTTTGAATGGGAAAGGGGTAGAATTTAAATCTGCAGTAGGAAAGCACAATGAGGCAGGTGCAAATTCTTATCTGTGCAACAGCAGTATTAACACACCCATGACTGACCAGCAATGCAAAACCCACAGAGTTTTGTCAAAATGCCATGGGTCAACAGTGTAACAAAAAAATAAGGTGTAAATAGAAAAACTTCTTTTCCCCAAGAATTCACTGAGATTCAGCAATAATATAATAATGCTGTATAAACTATTTTCTACAAATTTTTGATCAGCTTTATATACAATTGTTACATCAATACAAAAGAAGGCATACAGTAATCTGCTGTCTCTTTATGGCTGACAGGTTTATGCATTGTGTCCATGATTTGTACTGGTACAATATACAATACCAAGGCCCACAACGTGGGCAACTACTGACACTTGTTATAATTACCAAGCTGTCCCCTTCAGTCATGGACTTGTCTTGCATCTCACTACCCAGTAGCAGTTCCTGACAAACACAGTTAGTTTTAAAAGGAAAGTTTGTAATTGTGACAGACTTCAGCATTATTTTTGATATACATGTGTATGTGTGTGTATATATATATATATATTTATATATGTAACACACACACACACACACACACACACACACACACATATACACACACACACACACACACACACACACACACACACATAAATTATTCTAATTACTGGGAATTCATTTCCCACCCCCTGTAGTTTTATAACAACCCACAATAAATTAGAAAAATTAAAATACTTAAAAGCTCCTAAGCTAATCATGACAAACATTTGTGCAAAAATAACAACAGATATGTACACAATTTTCAGTCTAACAAAATGTACATAGGAAAAAATTCAATCCAAATTTATTTAAAAAATATATAAACACACAACTTTTGACATTCCTAAATTCTATTTCTGAACCTATCCTGGCCAGTTAGAGCATTAATAAAATGATAAATCATAAATTAATGAAAATTAACACTAACAATTAAAGGAACAACCTCTTTAACTGTGTGGATGGTGATTAGCTTAAGAAAAAATAGTTCTCTGTGCTGCAACTTCATTTTAACAGTCTCTGCACACCAGCTTTAGTTTATTACACAGAACAGCCTTCGCTTTTAATATACCACTATTAAAACCATAAAAATCCATTCTTATTACAGGAAAATCCTTGTTTACTATAATCCCTGCCTGTTCTTTTCTAATTGGGAAGATTCCGTCACAAAATAAGTGCACTTTTAACACTGAAATATAAGACATCATTAACACTTCCTATGCTTTTGTTCTCCACTATCTCTCAATAGTCCCTCTGCAACTTCACTCATTACATTATCATGCTGGAAAACTCCACCATTTTATAACACCTTCTGATACAAAGCTGGTGACAATCCAGTTTCTGTCACTTGCTTAAAAAGATACTCTCTCAAATTTCCACCTCCACCAATTAATGAAACAAATTTTGCCATTAGGAAAGAAAAATTGCATTTGAAAAGTTTTTTTTGTATTCTGGTAGCTAATGTCTCTATACAGACATGGAATTATAAATGGAACAGTAAAGCATGAGAGCCAGTAGAACCAAGATGAGATTATTTTTTTCAACACCCCACACTGCGAAAATCTACCATGTCGCAAAACAACATTTTGATGAAAGCATATATCATTTATATAAAAACTATAGGGATACAAATCAGTGTAATCATGTGGGATTCCATAAATCCTGCCAATTGTCAAGAATTTAAAAAATTCCAGGTAAAAATATGCTTTGATACGTTTAATCTTTGTGTACATGTCAAGTCAATTTAGATCATGATTAACATTAATTATCTTTTGTGGAAGGGGAGGGGGTAATCATGATTATCCTGGCTTTTATAGAATCTGGTGTATTGCATTACTGGACAGCCCTAAACCACCACCAAAAGGACAAGTGATACTGGGCTTTCTCTAATTCGAAACTCATCACATGCTCATTCAGCCAGCATTGCCAGAAGAATGGGGGTAAAGGCCGCTCAGAGGTATTGGCTAAGATGGAGGCTTCTTCACATCTTCAGAGCAGAGGTTCTTGTCTTATCGGTGCAGTCCATTATGCAGTCGAAGGTGAGTACCAGAGCCACTTTCAACTATTGAATCTTTTCAAAACTACTATCCCATGAAAATAGTTTTCACTGCTGGATTTTTGGCTGCAAAAAGAAGAAAAATAGAATTAAGCTATATAAAACTAAATGAAAAAACACCGCACTAATAGCCTATAGCAGGAGCAGCCTTAAAAGGAAATATTAACAAAAAGGGGCTTTAGCTATAATGCGTTTCACTTTAGTCATCAGTAGTTAACAAGATATTCCTGACTGCTCTAACACGAAGATGAAATTTAAGGATGTTTTTTCAGAAACTGTAAAACAAAATAAAAATAAAATTTTAGCATTTTAAATGTATTTTTTCAATGAGAACACAGATTATCATTCTCTTTCTTCAAAACAAAAGGAAAATTTGGTCAGAAGAAGAGAGGGCAGCAAGATTAAGATGAAATAACAATTGATCAGGTCTCAAAAATTAACGAGCTACATCCTTAACAGAAAACAATCTGAACTGCAGCACATCCAGTCTGTGGCTCCCCTCACATGAAGCAACATATACAGCACTTTGCAGTCAAATTACAAGAATTTGCAATAATTTTTGAAGAGAGTGGGTTGAACAACGTTCCAGTTGTTCATCAATATGTTCATTATTATCACTGGTACCTTTTAAGTTCTTGTGCTGTACTGTTCTAAGTAAATAGTACAATAAATATGACCCATGTCTCTTCTTCATACCCCACTTCTCTCATTGCACCTGAAGTCCAACTCTTTCAAATGGATATGTCTGCAACTCATGTAACCATTTTTATTCTGTTACTGCTTCATTATACTTCTAGGAAATGTGCTTCATCAATAGCTACTCCAACTTGCTCATGCTATGCTTTGCAACTTTAATACTGAGAATGAATCGGGGTAGAGAAATCATGCCCTCCCTAAATCTATAGAAACCCATTGTTCTGGGGCAAGATGGAATACTGGTGATTAACTAAATGGAAATTCAAACGTGAGCTTGGAGTTGAGCAGATTCCCAATTACAGTAGATCAGATAAAATTCAACAGGTTTTTTTTGTCCAGGATTAATTCATCACAAATAGGTCAACAATTCCAGTCCCATGGTTAGTTTCATAACCTCTAACCTTCTGATCATCGCTATGGCTTTCTGCTGAAATGCACGACTGAGACACTTTGCAGCTGTGCTCCAGAAGACCAGGAGAGATCATTCACCTTGGGGTAACACACAGATCTTGTCAAGAGCATAAAATTATTTCCCCCAAATTCTGAAGCTTTGGTTGCATTAAGATTCCTTGAACTTGATTACAGAAAGTTACAAAAAAAATTTCAAATGAATATTCTAGAATGTTTTTTGCTGAAGTTTTCAACGAGATATATCTCAAAGGAAGTGATAAAGATCACTGAGGCTAAGTTCAAATTGAATGAATTATCTAACTAAAATTCAATGTTCACTTTTGTGGAATTCAAACCACAGACAGCAGGGACAGCTTGGTGTTTGATGTCTTTGATTCAGTGATTGATTTGCTTGAACATGTTCTATCTCCCAGAAACAGCAGCAGTGGACTCTCAAACTGGTTTCCTCATCTAACAATCTCTATTAATCACAACGCCTACTTTGCATCTGCATCATCACTTTGACAGACTTGCAACGACTTCAACACTCAAATCCACATTCATAGTTTGCATACACTGTCTGTTATTCAAACTTCAGTAGGCACATCATGCTGATACACTGCTGCACACTCACTAATACACATCACTCTTGTGCGACAAGCTGCCACAGAATTGCCACCAGCTACAGCAGCCTGGTGGCACTCTCCTTTGAGGATGACTTCTACTCCAGTGCATTGGGTTCTGAGAAGGCTGATGAGGCCAACGTGGGAACCACAGACCGTCACAGGATGGGCAGATAGGTAGATTGGGAGGTTGGCACTCCATCCACTATTTATGCTGGGCTTCTTTCTGCTTCTAATGCATGGACTTAAAGTTGTCAATGTCATCCCAAACACTCCTCCTCTATTTTGACTAGTCATGGGTGTCTATTTGAGGAGTCTGGTGTTGGACATGCCAACAATATGGCCTGTCCACTAGAGCAGACTTGGTGTGATCAGGGCCAATGCTGGATATTCTGGCCTGGGAAAGGCCTGGCACTCAATACCATGTCCATCAGCTCAGCATCCTGGGGAGGGGAGAGAGTACTGGCTGTTACCACCGAGTCCTTGGGCAGTGGTAAAAAGATTGTAAAATATGACGGAATGCTCATATCAAATTTTCCTACTCTCATTTCCCCTCATCCCACAACCTTCTTATTTACACCTCATTCTTGCCTTGTCCCCTTTCCTTCTGCCTCTCCTTTACAGACAGCCAAAGATCCTCACTTACTCAGGCCCAGCTGCTGAGAAAACGCCACCCCTTCATTCCATCTGAGACCTGCAAACTCTGTGTATGACACAGGTTAGTTTCGAGCAGAGTCTTCACAAAGTATGTCCTGGGCGTGAGAGACCAGCAACAGGGGTGAAAGGCTGCACAGGTGCCAGGTCCCCAAAGGACAAAGTAGCAGACAAGTCCAACTTTACAGGACTCTGGATTCTGAGAGGCAACCTACAGAAGACTGATAGCCATGCACATCGAGATGGCTTGGGGACACTGACAAGGGCTGCTTGAGTGAAGTGCATTGGAAAACAGGGGAATCCAGATCCACCTTGCAAACAGAGCTGGAGCTCTCCTTTCCCCACAGAAGTGGTGGCTAGTTGCATTTCAACACTTGAAGCCTCCGATAGCAGAGATCTCAGCTTTACTGCAGTACCCCAGAATCCAATCCATATAAGTGGAATACAATGAAAGTGCAGATTTCCATCATGAGAATTATTGTCATTGTGGTTCTGTATTACAATGTTTAAAGGGGCTTTCAGATAGTCTTCGCACTGCAGCTAACTATCATCTAGCAGGTTACCAGAACTGGCGAAGCCCTCACCCTGGGCTGTGACAGCAGCTCCATACAGCATAAATTCTCAGAATGACAGTATTCAAAATCCCACCACTGCCAATCCACTACTGCCCCGACAGCTACCTGTGGGAAAACTATCAGTATACAATCTAGTTTTTTAGGCCACTGTCTTTTCCTTTTTAGAATTACAGACTTGCTTAAAAGTTGTAAATTCAGATATCTGTGTAAGTGTATGTTCATATAGTTCTGCAATCAATACAACATTCTCACTATTACTGTTAACAGATCACTTGTAGACTCCAGATCAGCTAGGACGCAATCTGCACTTTAAGCTTTGAGGCAGTTGTAATGTATATGATTTTTAAAATTTATTTTGTCATAAAACAGCATTTTCCACACAAATGAGTTTTTGTACCACAGTGGTTTTCATAAGAACTGTCTATCCTTCACAAGTATATATAACAAGATGAGGAATGTCAGCTTTGCACTTAACTGGACTAAGCTCTTTGATTCCACTGTTATCTTTATAATCCTCCTTTCCTGGAAGCCAAAGTTTTAAGGAGATTAAGCTCTTTAAAGTTTGAGGAAATTTCTATCATCTACCAGCTTCCTAATTTTTGAAAGCAAGATACTTGGCTGAATAAGAATTTCAACCACTTTCTTTTATCTGGTTTCTATTTCTCTTCTGGTACAGTTTGAACTGGGTGAAAACACAATTGTTTAAGAAGTACCAATATGGTCTTTGTTAATTTGTTAAGAACTAATAGAGTCCATATGTCAATTGTGCATGTTCAAAAAACACAAAATAGACTTGACGTGAGTTAAAACTGCTTTCACTTTGCTGGTGAACAGGATTTGGATTGAAAATAAAACTGCTTGCTCCCAGCGACTACACTCAGAGTCAATTACAAAACAATCCTGCCATCAAAAGGTCACTCAAATGAACTGCAACTCTGCAGGAGTCATTGAAAGTGATACAGATAGTCTGTTACCTACTTGTCTGTTACCATGTGCAGGGCTTGTTGTGGTTGAAGGACTGGATTGTGATAAAGATATACTGCTGCTTTTCCCTATCTGTATGAAAGAAACAATAAAGGTTAAAAGAAAATTAGAATCACACAACATGAACATTTCAACAGTAAGTTACTCGGTGGCAGGATGATATCCATCATTCTGAAAATATAAACTTCTAGTAACAAATCATTCTGATCGTGGGAACACTTATCTTTCCAAAATAATTATCCAAATGACAATGATAGTTTCTGTAAGCATCATCACAATAACATCATACACTTTAAATGTCAGACTTTATTACATTTTGGGGTCAAATCCATTTTCAACAATGCCTTAGAAGGAGGCACACTGCTAATGACCAAGCTAAGTAAACAAGTAGTTGTCAAATTACTGCCTTCATTGCAACATTTTGACCTAGAAACCCATACATTGTACAGTGATTTTTGAGAAACAATTGCTTTTCTGCTTAAATACAATTTTAATCTATTTACTATTTAAGGTTCAGTGAAAAGGATTGTAAATACTGTCACACCTCCACAGATATGGACAGAGAAAAATGCTGCAGTTGGTTCATCTTGCACAGACAGGCAAAACGTTAAAAACTAAAACAGAACACTAGAAGAACTCAGAGGGTCCAGCAGCATCTATGGATCGAAAAGGCATACGTTGACATTTCGGGTTGAAATCCTGATGGCTGAGGGTAGGCTGACTTGGGGATGGAAATTAATTAGATTTGTCCTGCTCTTTACGAACTTGGCATATCCTGGTTATTTTCTACTTGAATGAATGCTGGTGTTGCAGCTGTACTAGAGCAACTTGGCTGGAGGTTCAGCTAATTCTGGAGTGCTAATAACTGAAATACTGTTTGGTCCAAAAGTTTTTGCTTTATCCAATTCTTTCAGCAGCTTCTTGAAATCGTATGGAGTGAACTGATTTGTCTGCAGTCTGGTCTCTAATAGTGGGGACCTAAGGCAAAGGCCAATACTGATGTTTGGACATAAATATCAAAAGTCATGCTTCACAAACTATCCGCAATTCTCCAGAGATGAAAATAAAACTAGAGGTTAGAACCAGCACAGAAAACAGGCCATTCGGCCCTTCTAGTCTGTGCCAAAACGGTATTCCGCTAGTCTCATTTACCTGCACCCAGTCCATAACCCTCCAGACCTCTCCCGTCAATGTATCTATCCAAGTTATTCTTAAAACTCAAGAGTGAGCCCACATTTACTACATCAGATGGCAGCCCGTTCCACACTCCCACCACTCTTTGAGTGAAAAAGTTCCCCCTAATGTTCCCCCTAAACTTTTCCCCTTCCACCCTAATCTAGGTGGAAAGAGCCTACTCGCATTAACTCTGTCTATACCCCTCATAATTTTGTAAACCTTTATCAAATCTCTCCTCATTCTTCTGCGCTCCAAGGAATAAAGTCCTAACCTGTTCAATCTTTCCCTGTAACTCAACTCCTGAAGACTCGGCAACATTCTAGTAAATTTTTGTTATTTTGTTAAGATTTCTGCTTGTGGAAGTCTTAAAGAACATGGAAATAACAGCACACCGGGCCAATTCCAAATCTGCTTGGCACGGAAAAGCAGCAGATAACAATTTCTTGCTTTAGAAATGGACTTGTGGAGTTCTTTAGTGATCTGTTTGTGGAATTGTACTGTGCAGCCAGGGGACTTCTCTGAACTCATAAAATATAAAACTTATAGTAAAATAAACATGCAGGAATATCATGAAGTCTTGAAAGACCCTCCACAAATCTATGATTTTTCTTTCCAAAATTTGTATCTTCAGAAAAGCACAGGGTCCAAAAAGGAGCAATGAATGTTGCACTTGAGTGACCAAAAGCTATTTATACAATTTATTTTCACTGAAGAGGGGACTGAAGGGGGAGATGGTCAGATAGTGACAATACCTTTCGAGTATCCTCGAATGGATCAGACAATCAATTTGGTGCAATGTTGCACAATAAATCCTGTGAATTTCTTGATACATGAGAGAAGAATTCATGCAGATGTTGTGTGGATTCATTCATTGTGGTAAAGTGATCAAGGACTGAGGGGTTTAGGACTACTAATGAACCAAATGGAACACAATGGCTCTTTGTGCTACAACAACTTGCATTTATTTAGCAATCATTTAAGTATCACCTGTGGATTGTGATTGTAAATCATTAGATTAAAATATTGCCATTTTGCTAATTACCTTGAAGAATCAAAGAAATATTTTATTGACCCTCATCTTCTTATAGCTTTTATGCGTGTTTGGCACCTCCCTAGGAGATTAAATAAACTGGATTGTACTCTTGGTCAGGGTCAGACACTTTTACATGATCTCTGAAAAGAACAAACTTAAAGAGCTATATGATCTTTCCTCGATCCACTCATTTAAAAAAAATTCTCTGAATTTTAGGTGCAAGAGAAAAAAACGTCCATGTAAGCATGAAATACGTTAACACCTTCATATCATGATAAGAAGAAATGAGTTTCAGTGCTGTTCCTGTTTACTCTAACTCTTGCCCAGCTCAAACCTCTGCATTCTTGCATGGCACCAGCCCACGGCACCAAAACCGATCTGATCCAAAATATCACAACATTCTTTTAGATGGTGACCATGCCTATGCTACAGTGTTCAACACCACCTTTCCCTGTGGTTCACTTGCTTCCAATCATACAGGTTCCGCCAAAGCCAGTTCATCTCAAGCCATGCACTTTTTCTTCTGCACCCCAGCATTCGACTTTGGAAGACACACTATTCCATTCCCGATTAAACGATGTTTATGCTTTCTTCTCACTAACGTCATCCATAGGTATGAGTCCAGCTGATAGCATCAATCAATACCTTTTTGCCACCAGATTGACTCGCAAACCAATGTTGTTCTTCTTAGGTTGTTGTCAATGGCAGATTATGAATTGGATAAAATATTTCCCAATATTAAATGGCAAGAAATCCAATTTCAGACCAACCAAAATTTGTTTCCTGAGCTCACTGAACCATTTTAACTTCTATTTCTTCATCACGTGAGGTACTTTTACCTCATCCCCACTTTCCCCCTTGATCTCTACTTCTGTTATCTCCATACTGGCCTTCCCAGTATCCTGCTACCTTAACTATAACTTGTTAAAAACTCTTCTAGCTGCGTATCATCCCTTTATTGCTCACTAAGTTACCGCACCATTGGCTCTTTGTCGCCAAATGCACTGAATTCAAGACCCTCACTTACAAGTGTTTTATATTCTTTCCACATTCTTTGCCCTCCCTCTAAATTTTAAACTTTGATCTTTTTTAACCCTCTCTGTCAAAAACTTGAATCGCCAAGACATTGTTGGCTCCAAAGTATGTGCTGGTTTACAGAAATAGTACAGAGATATTTGACAGTTGGACAAAGGACCTGTATCTGTGTTGTTTGACTCTATGAATTTCCTCAGAACCTATTTCATCGGCTATGCTTTTGGCCAGTTCCCTGACTTTAATGCTTGCTATTTCTCCTCTGTTAAATGACTTGTGGTCTTAACAGTTTTAGAACGTCTCAGTTGAACAGCTTGCGATTTTGGCAAAAAAAATAATCACAGCCACAAATTCACATAATGTCTCAAATGTACCACATATTTGTGGCTGGGGCAATCACGTTACATCCATTCTAGTTATTGTTCTATATTGAAAGGCTATTTTAAAAATTAAGACTCTTCATTCACAGCTCAGTATAGTGACAGGACAGGATACTTCACTGTCTGTATTTAGTTGTCCTACACAGTGCCTGGTGTTATAGGCCTACTGTTACAGGCCAGGCATAATTTAGATAGCTCCAAAATGAGGCAGCATATCATTGTTCCCTGCAAAGCATATTAATCATGTTTCTGGAAATGAAATTCATGTAGAGCCAGCTAAACTATTGCTCATTTCTTGTCAACATACTGATCTGACTCTTGGAAAGGGTGAGAGAGAGCAAGGGAGGGGGAGAGCGAGGGCAGGGGGAAGATAGAGAGGGCAGGACAGTGAGCGAGAATGGGACAGCGAGGGCGCAAGGGTGCGGGCGAGGGGGAGAGATGAAGTATGAAACAAAAGAATGAGCATGTATCGCCCACTTTCCCAAGAGGGCCTCATTAGAGCCATGGTAAAGCAGATGGCAGCACGATTGAACCTCAGTCCCAACTATGCAACAGGTGGAATGTGATAATCAAGAGAAGATAAGAAAATAGGTACAGGAAGTAGCCCATTCTGGCCCAAGAGCCTGCTCCACCATTCAGTATGATCATGGCAAGATTTGCCCCAGGCCTCATCTCCTCTTCTGTGCCAGTTCCCCATACTCCATGGGTGCTCCTCGATGGAGATGCATGCTGGCAACAGAAGGATGACACTGAAAGTATTGGGGCATTAAGTACAGTGTTCTGCAAGAAGGATTAACTATTACAGCTGTTATTATCCTTTCAGATTTTAACATTTAAAACATATATCCTTACTCATAGTGAGAAACCACAGGAAACGACAGTAGAAAGGTTACAGAGTATTTTTTTTAAGCTAAGAAACATTGTTTGCCAGCCCACAGAGATGTGCCTCTGTTGCTAAGTCAGGCAGCCAGCCCAGTTGAGAACCTTTCTTCATGGTCCCCCATGAGCAATGCACAGAAGTGCTGGACTACCCTGGACCTTACTTCATCGTCTTTCCAATCAGTGTCGCCCTAGTTCAGAACTAAGCACAGCTGAAGATATTTCCATAACTTCTGATGGCATAGGAGACAGCCACTTGGCCCATCGAGTCTAGGCTGGCTCACAGAGCCATCCCATTCCCCACTAATTTTCCGTTACCTATTCTCCCCACATTCCCATCAATTTTACCACTCACTTACACTAGTGGCAATCAAAAGTAGCCAACTAACCTACCAACCTTCACACCTTTGCGAGGTGGGAGGAAACCGGAGCATCCAGAGGAAACCCACATGGTCACTGAGCAAATGTGCAAACCCCGCACACTACCGAAGTCAGGGTTGAACCTGAGTCACTGGAACTATGAGGAAGCAGTTCTCAAGATCAAAATCTCATCATTCACCTTGCATCAATGCAACTAAAATTTGATATTAATATTCTGACAAGACCTCTGTTAAAATACAATCACTTATTGCAGAAGAGAATTAAGGCTTCCCTTGTATATGGAAATATATCAGAACTTTCTTTATCCAAGAAGACTCAAGTAGGCATGAATTTAAATAAATGGAAACATACTCCCCTTTACTGTAATTATCAAGTGAGAGACAAGACTCAAGCTGTTTTCAAAAGGCAGTGATCTAATATAGTGGAAAACTTAACTGCTTTATCCACTTAAGAGATTCAGAATAATGAAGTGGTTTGAGCTTATTTAAAGTTGCCACATACATGCTTGACCAGTTAAGGACTTTTATTACTGTCACATTATACCCTTATATTCTCTATAGTATTTTGTGCAGCAAAATAACTGAAAAAGGAATCAAAATAAAGAATTAAAGTCTTGGTAAATTACAGTTCAAAAAAAAACTACTCAAGTCTCTCTAGAGCAACATGCAGTCAATAAAAAAAAACTTCCAAGTATTCATGGGGTTTGATTTATGCAACATTATAAATAACAGCATTGATTATTTTTTTCCAAGATCACTTTGCATTTAAATAGTTTTGTACAGAAGAACTAACCATTATGTGGAAAGACTGGAGAAGCTGGGGACAGCAGAAAAGGTCAAGAAGAAATTTGATGAAGGTGTTCAAAAATAATGAATGGCTTTAATAGAATATTGAGCAATTTTTTTCAAATGGCAAAAGATCAGTAAACAAAGGACACTGAGTTAAAAACAGAAAATACTGGAATTACTCAGCAAGTCAGGCAGTATCCATGGAGAGAGAACTGCAGAGCCCTGATCTGCTGAGTATTTGTGTTTATTTCAGATTTCCCTGAAGATTATTGGTTTAAAGTTTACAGATATAAAGTGACTGGCTAAAAGAACCAAAAGCAATGCAGGGGAATAAACACTTAGACAGCAAATTGTTGTAATCTGGTACTCACAGCTTGAAAAAGTACTAGAAGCAAATTCAATAATAATTTTCAAATGGAGATTGAACACGAAGGGAAATAAATGTGATAGGACCAGTACTCACAGGTGCAAATATCAAGATAATATGCACAAAAAATAATTTAAATAACTCAAAGCTAGGACTAGATGGTCTCTTCACACATACCCACACACACAATGAAACAACTGTGTCAGGGATTGGTATCTTGTAAAAGAAAAAACAAAACAGCAGAATTACTGAACATTGAAGAGGTGAACATTGAGAGCAATGACACAGTGCTAAACAAAAACAAGAAAGATGGAAACTCAATATGCATGTTTTCAAATTAAATCACAGACAATAATTTCAATACAAATTTAAATAAGTAACTATTTTCAAAGTCTTGTTCTGCTTTTGCCATGTACAGAATGGTAAAAGCTTTCTGTTACATTTGAACACTTCATTGACATCACAAAGTGAAGATGAGAGAACCATTCAATAGCAATACCATTGCTGGTTTGCTTACAGGTTGTGCCAAGTTCTTCAGTAAAGTGCACAATAAAGCAATGCTCGGCAAGAATTGCCATTATGGTAAATGGAGTCAAAGGACCCAAATCAAACTCAAGTCAACAAGTCCACAAACAATGACCTCACCACTCCACCTTCCCACCAATGGGAGCCTGTGTGGAAAGGAAACAATCAATCTGAACTCTCAAATGTCTTTCAATAGGTTCCTCTTCAACCTGTAACCTGCACCACCTATACGAACATCGGCACCACATGGCTGGAAACTCCTCTTCCTACTTCCATTCACCTTCAAACCACACACAATCCTGACTTGCAGATACATTGCCATGGGCTCAAATTTATGGCCCTCCATACCGAAAAGCAATTGTGGAGACTACCTTGAACACACAGAGTTCAGGGAGTAAATTTTGTTACCTGTCCTCTGTTGCCCTTGCATCTGCCCTAGAAGTTGGTTTAAGACTTTCTATGACTGATTTTATAGCAGGATTCTTCCAGCTATTCTATCAAAGAACATGCAAGGACTTGGAGAAAGTAGGAGATATGGTGTATTATCTCAGTTCATCTTAATTCTGTTATTTTTATATTTTAATGGGGTCAAGTAAAGGTTCTGAAAAAGAGTGCATCAGAAGATGTTGGCTTGGAAGACAGAATTGGCTTAAATCAAACACTTACATGTTGAGCTATTCATTTCCTGCCAATCACATCCCACATTGAAATTACTTCCTCCGTCACTGTTTTTTGCTAAAATTATGCATATTAATCTTACCCATGCACCACACCATCTCAACAACGCAAAACGACAAATTGCTGAATTATAAAGGAACAGAATGTCATAAATTGGGTATCAAAACCGTCACCTGCAGTCTGTTCCATAAATTCCAGACAACCTGTGCAGTTGCATGTATACTACTTAGAAATTTAAGTAGTGCTAAATTGGAACATCAAGATTTGCCAGTATTAGCATTTGAGAGAGGTACAAAATCGCACAAACTAGCAAGAACATTGATTAAATTTCACATATGGATAAGGCCCTACTTTATTTCTGGTTTTGTGGCAATTGTGGATCCATAAAATTAGATCTCTGCTGCAATTTTTTAAAACCACAGGCCAAGTGCTGAGTACTGCCCTGCTCACTCCCTGACACATCAACTCCCTCCCAATCGACTCTCTCTGTTCTGATGCTCCACCCAGAAAGTAATGAGAAGGTGGAGAGAGTGCAGCAATGGCACGAGAGGGGAGAACATGGGTCTGCATCAGCAACTGTCAGATAGCGGGAAATTCCATGGGTCTGGAAGACTGCAGAGATTTTGAGGAGGGAACTCATCCCACTAGTGAGCAGACCAGTGGGACCTAATCCTGGGGCAGGATTAGGCACAGTATTGGGGCCACATTCTCCACTAGCCCCCGTGTGATGCAGCCCTTCCAATCCAAGCCAGCAGTGCCAAAGACCACCCTGCTCACTTCCCAATCCTTGCTAAAGAATAATGCCTAATGAAGTAAGACAGTGGCTGGTTCTCAGCAGGAGTCACAAAACATCATTATTGCAGATATGAAATATTTTTTAAAAATATAAAAAGCCTTCAGGCAATTAATCCCATTTTGCTCCCCAGAAACAAATGCGTCTACTGCCTTTTCAAATTGAGAATGTAATGAATATAAAGTCAATACTACATTCCTGCAATTTTGTCTCTCCCCTCCACAACTCAGTTCCAAATTTTTGAAGCTCTTCCGATAGTTGGGGGTTTACATATGCCCTCTAATCTCCACTGAATATAAAGAGACTTTCACTTCTATAATGCCTTCCGTGGTCTCAGCACGTCCGAAGCGGTTAACCAATTAAATGCATCCTGTGTTGTCAATGCTCCAATGCAGAAATCATTTAGTGTACAGGATGATCCCATAAAGACCACTGAGATAAATGATGCAATAATCTGTTTTTTTTCAGTAATACATTCAAATAGTGTAAAGAAAAAAAAGTCTGGCATTCCCAGAATAGAGTAAGTTTTCTGAAAGAAGGAATCAGAAGTCCTTACCTGGCGGGAGACAGAACTGTTTGAAGCTTCCGAGACTGAAGATATGACATTGGCAGCACTTCGTTTGTGAACACTGTTCATACCAGGCATTTTGGTTATTTTACTGGATTTACTGCTGGAACTAGAGCTTTTACGCTTTTTGCCTTCTGACTTGTCAAAAGGAAGGGGCAGCGAAGACATAGCATTATGTGCTACTAGTGCATGGTCCCCTGGGTGATGCACCAGGGAGGAAACAGAGAGAGTGGGGTCAATACTGCTTACCACCATGCTCATGTGTTTAATAGAGTCAGTCGAGCTGCCAGGCAAAGTAGTCCGTCCTGAGGGGTCTATTTTGGCACTGAGTGCGTTGGTTCCATTGTTCGTATTGTGCACAGACATTGCGCTGTAGGAAGATGTGGCTGGAAATGAGTTCAATGCAGTGCCAGGGTTCAGTATGCAGTTCCTTTTGTGCGACCCTGAAAATGATGAAGTTGAAGCTGAGCTCTGTAACGTTGAAGGAAATGGGGAGGAGACAGGAGGTGGAGGTTTCTTCCTCTTATTACACGAGCCCCTATCGCTGCGGGAAGGAAGGTCCTTAACTTTGGACGATCTGCTGGTTTTCGTTTTCGGCGGTTTACTGAGTGACGGGGAAGGTACGACAGCAGGTACTGGCGACAATAATGATGGGGCCTTGAACGCAGAATCCATCAAACTAAATGCAGTGGCTGCATGTGGAAAGGCAGCATTGTACGACATGATGGGATTGGTGTCTGTTGTGGTCACAAACCCCGCTGATGACAACATGGGGGCTGTCATTACGTAAGAAGGAGTCATTGCTGAGCTTGAAGATAGATAAACTGCAGAAGGGCTGCTCAGAGGCTGCAGCACTGATGTGGAAAAGGTTGTGGGCGATGGCATAGGGCTGTCTGCTGCAGGAGGAATTTTCCTAGAATTGTTTGGGTAAGAGACAAAGAGAAATATGTTAGAATCAATATTTCAGTGTAAGACCCATACTTATAAAAATGACATTAAAGACAGAGGAAAGCCATTCTAATTTCACTTTCCTCATGAAACAGGACAGGTCTGAGGGAAGATTCTTTCTGTAATGTGCCGCAAAATCACGAACATCTTATTTTAAATTTTGCAGCAAATTACATATTGAAGTCTTTTCCTCTGGCTCAATGCAGCCCTGTGGCAAACCTATTTCTGAAGTTCCTTTGATGATAAAGGAAGGGAAGACTTTCTGAGGAGAATAACACTAAATATGAGCGTGGACTTCAATCAAGCACTGATGAAAACACGAAGAGGAAAGGATAAGCATCCAGGTTACTTGCTGCTCAACTGGCCTTGAAGTGTATGTCCAAAAGTTTAGTAACCATAGATTATGTATTTAACTTTTATTGTTTTTTTTCCTGTTTGCTCAACTGACGCAGGGATAGAGAGAAAATCTCACATGAGAATTCCAGAATCAGCTTACTGATACCAACATTCACACGTGAGATTTTCACAGCAGCATAGCTGTGATGTGCTTATCAATGGGGGCTAAGATGAACCCACAGATTCACTTGATGGTGCAAGGTCATATGATGTTCACAACATGTAGAAACAAAACAGCCTTTTGCTATCATATTAGCGTCATGGTTAAATCTTAACAACATCCATGCTACTGTCCTCTTTTGATTCCTCATGATCTCCAAAAATGCATCAATTGCACCTTGAATATACTCAAAGACTGAGTATCCCCAGCCCTCTGCTGGAGAATTCAAAAGATTCACAGCTCTCTATGAAGAAACTTCTCCTAATCTCGACCATAAATGACTAATGCTCTAACCTGAGACTATGGTACCTAATTCTAGCTTTTGCAGCTGGAGGAAACAGCCTCTGAAGATCTACCTTCCCTCTGAAAATCTCAAAAGTTTCAGTCAGTAAATTTCAAGGAAGCATCAGCCTGTCCTACTCAATCTCTTATCAAAGGGCACTGGCCTCATTCCAGGGATCACTGCACCTTGTCAAAGTACTTCTTCTGTAAGCAGTCCAAATTGTACATGGTACTCCAGATGTTGTTTCAATTTTTCAGCTGCAGCAAACCTCTTTATTCTTGTACTTCAAATTCTGAGCAATAAAAACCATAAACTACTGCATTCTTATTCAATCTAATTATTATATCAGCACTGAACTTCCCAGATCTCACGCACCAGAAATCCCAGATCCCTTTGTACATTAATGTTTACTAGTTTCTCACATTTGAAATATATTGTTTTACTCATCTTCTTAACAAAATAAATAACCTCATTTTCCCATATTTTGCACCATCTGATATCTTATTGCCCACTCATTCAACGTCCTCTATTCCTCTGTACACTTTGTTCCTCCTAGCTTTGTATGGTCAGCAACTTAGAATTTTTACATCTGTTGTAGTCATGGGGTCACACAGCAGGGAAACAGGCCATTCCACCCACCACATCCACGCCGACCAGTGGCAACCCATCCGTAATTAATCCCATCTTCCTGCACCCTGCCCGTAGCTTCCTGTGCCTAGGCGATTCAAGTGCTCGTCTAGACACTGATTAAATGCTGTCAGTGATTCTGCTTCCATCACTTCCTCCGGCAGTGCATTCCAGATAATCACCACTCCCAGGGTGAAAAATGTCCTCCTCAGATCCCCTGTAAATCATTTCCCCCCCCCATTACCCTAAAACTACATCCTCTCGTTTTATTCTCCTCTGACATGGGGAATAGTTTCCTGCAGTCAACCCTATTTATACCTCTTATAATTTTATAGACCTCAATCATGTCCTCTCTTACCCTCCTCTGCTCTGGGGAGAACAAACCTAGTCTCTCCAGTCTCTCCTCACAACTGAAACACTCCATCCCAAGCAACATCCTGGTGAATCTCCTGTGCATCCTCTCCAGCGCTATCACATCTCACCTATAGCGTGGTGACCAGAAGTGCATGCAATCCTCCAGCTGAGGTCTGAATAATGTTTTATAAAGTTGGGGCATAACCTCCCTGCTCTTATATTCAACGCCCTGACTAATGCAGGCCAGCATCCCATATGCCTTCTTAATCACATTATCTACTTGCATTGCCACCTTCAAGGACCTTTGGACTCGCACACCAAGGTTCCCAATTCTCGAGGACATTACCTCTGTTCTCAGTACTCCCCAGGACATTATCATTCATGGTGCATATCCTGGCCTCATTCATACTCCCAAGATGCAGCACTTCACATTTATGAGGATTAAACTCCATCTGCCATTTCCAGCCCATTTCACCACATCATTATCACCCTGTAATCTAAGACTATCCTCCAGACCGTCTACACGAATCTTAGTGTCATTAGCAAACCTACTGATCATGCCACCTACATCCTCATCCAAATTACTCACATATATTACAGAGAGTAAGGGTCCCAGCACCAATCTTTGTGGCACGCCACTAGTCACAGGCATCCAATCAAAAAACCAACCCTCTACCATCACTCTCTGACTTCTACTGGCAAGCCAATTTTTGAATCCAATTTACCAACTTGCCCTGGATCCCATGGGCTCTAGCTTTTTGGACCAGTCTCCCATGTGGGACCTTGTTGAAGGCCTTACCTTACTGAAGTCCATGTAAACCACATCTACTGCACTCTGATTCTCTGCTACCTCAAAAAATTCAATCAGATTGGTCAGACAAGATTTGCTCTTAACAAAGCCATGCCGACTGTCTTTGCCTAGTCTCTGCCTTTCCAATGAATCATTATTCCTGTCCTTCAGAATTATTTCCAATAATTTCCCTGTGACTGATGTTATGTTCACAGGTTTGTGATTGCCAGGCTTCCATGGTAGCGTAGCGGTTAGCATAACGCTATTACAGCACCAGCGACCCGGGTTCAATTCTGGCCGATGTCTGTAAGGAGTTTGTACGTTCTCCCCGTGTCTGCGTGGGTTTCCTCCGGGTGCTCTGGTTTCCTCCCACATTCCAAAGACGTATGGGTTAGGAAGTTGTGGGCATGTTATGTTGGCGCCGGAAGCGTGACGACATTTGTGGGCTGCTCCAGAACACTCCACGCAAAAGATGCATTTCACTGTGTGTTTCGATGTACAGGTGACTAATAAAGATATCTTGTCTCCCTGCTGCCCCTCTTGAAAGGAGGTCCACATTTGCCAACCTCCAGTCATCTGTTCTTTTATCCAAATCTTTTATTAAAAGTTATATATAGCTTTGGGCCTAGAACCGATCCTTGTAGCTCCCCGCTAATTATTAGTGAACAGTAAAGTCAAAACAAGCAAACCTCTATTCTTCAATAACTTGCACAGTTCCTCGTTACTGAATACAGCAATGAGCAGATTCAAATTGTTTTACTTAAAAATTATAAGAGAATTTTATTGTCCATGTATTTTTCATTAACATTTAAGTATTTGTTGACCATAAGATTTTTTAAAAATTGGTTGTCACTCCTCCATTTCCCCCATTCTTGCAATTCGCTGATCAAAAAGTCTTGTGGACAACCTGGCTCGTAAGAACACAAGAGCACACCTTATGTCCACTTTGTAGATATCACTATAAACCTTAATTCCCTTAGTCCAAAATCCTATTGATCTTGGCCTTAAATGTACTCAACAACCGAGTATCCACAGATATCTGAGGTAGAGAATTCTGAAGACTTACTACCACCTGTGAAAATAAATTTCTCTTTCTCCCAGTTCTAAGCATCTAAATCTTATTCCTGAGACGGCACTCATTCACTTAATACACACCCAGTCATCCCCTCATTGCATCCATTATTTTTAGAATGACCGCAAGACTATTTTTCTCTACCACACCATCAAGATCTCCATTCCACCAGTTGATCATTCTTGAGCAAGGAGCTTCTTGACATTAATTTTAAATTTGTTTTCAATTATAGTATGAACCAGTATTTTTTTAAATCTGTATGTCACCTCAGTCATTTCCTCTTAAACCAGATTAATGTAGATTAGAGGTCAGCTTTATGGGAGGCAGGGCAATCAGCTTTCTTGCCATCTCTTGAGCTTCCTTGTTACACTGGTAGTTGACACTTTTGCTCTAATCACATTTTCCATTAGTTTTTGTCCAAATTTTTCCCACCATTATCCATCTCCAATTAGCTTTACACTGAGAACCAGGATTCAAGGCAAATGTCAGATTCCCAAAGAGGGCACGTGTAGTTGAAAGGCAAGTGTGCTTAAAGAAATGATGAAGAATAATGTAGGTTTGGGTTGTCTTTATTACTCTGTCCTGTGAGAGGAGGGATGAGGCTCTCAGCTCAACTGCTTCTGGTTACCATTAACTAGATGAGTAGTGAAGTCCAGTATCTGAACTCCAGCTCCACTGCAACACCTCAGATCGACAACAGTAATGCAACATTATGCATGCCATAATTTGCAGCAAGAGTTTCTCCCTCTGCTGCAAATGAAAATAACCAAGAATAGACAAAGTGCATCCCAATTCAAGGGGACTGATTCAGCAATAAGGAAAACAATTTCCAGCAGACCAAAAAGGTGCCTCATTACCATTATTATTCTGCCATCCATCTCACAAGTTTGATAAAACTTACACTCTTGTCAGGCTGAAGTGGAAACACACCTGTTATAAAAGTGCTTTTCAAAACACTCAGCAGGTGTTTATTAGGGGCTGAAATATAACCTTCATGTTCAAACTGTTCTCATGTTAATCTCATAAACTAGGGTGGGCAATGGACTCACTTCCACATCTGTGAATTTAGGTGCTTTTCTACCATTGAATTAAGTGCCAGTCGAAAACGGTTCCATCTTCTGTCAAAGACATAGAAACCTCTGCCCATCAGGCGACTTCCAAAAGTGCAATACTATAAAACAATGCAAAGTGATTATTTCAAACCACATATATTGAGGTTAAAAAAAAATCCACAAATCTCAAGTGTTGAAAGGAAACAAAAGAGCCACAAGTAAAATAAACCGCATACTCCTAGTGGCTTTGGGTGGTGCCCAGAATAATGACAGTCCAGTTTTTCAGTTTCCTCTGAGCCATCCACTTCTCCTTCATCACTGGACATTCGGCTTGCTAAGTCTCCAATTATGGACAATGGCAATTCCAATACTGTTGCACTGTTAGATGCAGTAGCCGTGTTATTTATGCTGTTGGTGGCTGAAACCCTGCTGAAAGCAAAACATAAATACTCAATTAACATCAAGTGTTAAATACTGAACTTCTGGGGGAGGACGAAAGGCTCAAGGAACATTGTATGAATATTACAATAAAAACAGATAATGCAACCCGACCCATCCACTGTCATTTTTATCGCAGATGTGATGTGCAAATTCCATGTCGCTGTATTGTTTTCAAATGTCTTTCTTCTTCTTTCCTTCAGCAAGCCATCTAAACTGCTCTTAAAAGTCTCTGGTTCAATCACTAGCTCTGGTAGTCTATACCACAATCTCATAACGCTGCGTAAAAGGTTTCTCCTGTCCCATGCCCTAAATTTCTCACACTTGCCCCTTCATTCAAGAGTCAGTTCTTGCTTTCAGTCCGTTTCTATCTGTTCTGTTCCATCACATCTTTCAACACATCAAATCAATCCAATCCTTTATTCAAACATCAGTACCTCTAAGTTTTCAATTTTTCACCATATTTGTATTTTCTTATACTCCCAGCACACCAGTGAATCTGTGCTGATCTTCTCTATTTCTTTCTTTTGCTACCTAGAATGTTGAGTCCAAAACAGCACAAAATACTCCAAAACGTTGTCTTAAACTTCTTTAAACATAAATTCTATATTCTATATTTCCTGTTATTGAACAATTTGTCCAGTAGATATTCAGCCTTAAGTTTGCACACACATCCAATGTAAACAAGTACCACACCACTTCACAAGAGAGATAACCTAAATAACATAAATACTGAATACTGAAGTTGCAAGAAATCTGAAATAGAAACAGAAAATGTTGGAACTCAGCAGGTCAGACAGCAGCTGTGGAATGAGAAATGAGCTTTCTTTTACTTTACAAAGTTTATATTCTGCGAGAGCCGGTGCTATTTTCTCTCATGTGAACCGCAGGACCAAATGTCAACAGGCCATTTGACCACAAGCTGATGCATGTTCAACTTTAATTTTACCCTCAGCCGAGGTCTGTACTTGAATACTTCAACAAGAGTTTTTTTTGTTTTGGGGGCAGGGGAAGGAGAGGTTTAAATGGTCGATTATGCTCTCTCTGGAGAGCTTGTAATGATAAGACAAAAATACACAGCACGACTATGGTGCAGATGCGGGTTTTTGTGTACGTGATAAGCCAATGTGCACAAACACGCTGATAGGACAGTCATTTCAACAAGGTGATTGTGAGGGGGCAGCCAAGAGTTTGCAGACCAGGGAGATTCAGGCCTTCCTCAGCTATGCCTGCTGCTTGGGCAAGGCTGCCCGAATGCCCAGAAGAAGAATCTTCTCCTGTTGACTTCCTGGACATTATGTTGCATCTCCATCCCCTCCCACCCTGAGCTCACCTGTTGGCTGCACAGTGCAGGAAGCAGCAGACAACAAAAGTACGAGACACAAGAGATGTGGAAATCTGGATCAACACACAAAGGAGCCAGAGGAACTCAGCGGGTCAGGTAGCATCTATGGAGGGAAATGGACAGTCGATGTTTCAGGTCGACACCCTTCATCTGCACACTCCAGCTCCTTTGTGCGTTGATCAAAAAGTATGAGACAATCCATTAAGTGCTGGGTGGTGTCTCCGGAGTGCTGTTGCTGCCAGAAACTGATGCCATATTTCATCTTTCCCCTGCTGGCCCTATGGCTTTTATTAAAATGTAGATGGAAGAGGGACAGAAGCCAGGACCCAAATGCTGAGCTCTGGGTCCTGAATTCTACCTAAACCTGGAGGAAGTCTGCAGTGCTGGCAAATCTTTGTGCCTTCTGCAGAAGAAAAATCACAGCAGAGAGAATCATTGAACAGCAAATCGAAAGGGACGGCATAGATCAGCTGCTGCTGCTTGGGATGGTGTGGAGGATAAAAACTTAGGGTGACGGAATTTGACCTCCATCTGCAGAGCAGTTTAGGGACAGCTCAACCAAAGTTTATAAAAGATCAGAGATCTTTCTCTCAGCTAACTTCACAAACAGCCTCTGAAAACATTACTCCTCAGAGAAACCGGCGTGTGGGTCCCAGCAGAGAGTGGATAGCACCTGCACTCCTCCTCCTGGGCTCCTGCTAGCCCTAGCATCTGACCTACAGCTTCAGCTCGAGCAATAAACCGGTGGGACTTCCACAGAAGCATCAGTGGTAAAAGAGGAGATAGCAGTGAACCTCACCCAAAGTCTCAATGGTCAACATGAGTGCATTTCAGAATCAGCAGCCAACTTCCAGACTGTTCTGTGGTGGAGTGCATAAATTTGCACAGAACATATGAGCAGCACTTTAAAATCAAGCTGCTGTTTCGGAAATAAGCGTCGTAATTGAGCAACAATTTGGAACAATGCGATTTAATTTATCCTGGAATTGCTTTAAACTTCTGACAAATGCTTCCTGAGGAAAACAGGTCTTTGTGCAAGCATGAATTGCAGTGTAATATGGTTGGTCGAATGGCTAGAGTGATGTGATTCAGATAAGAAAAATGCATTATTGCCTTCTGTTCTCTAAAGTATTCACCTTCCAATAGACATTGCTAGAAAAGTCAGGATTATGCTGAAAAACTTTTCAGCACCTTTATCAACCAGTTAATGAAGGTAGATTTGTCTTAAAAATGATTTGGCTTTTAATGAATTATAATTTAAACAAGACATCTACTAATTTAGTTTTGTAAACACTAATTCCTCCAATCATTATTCAAAATGAAACTTAATTTGAAAGAAGACTTCTTCACCTTTAGCGCAGAAGTATTTCACATCTTTCTTCCTCCTCCATTATGATAATTTTCACCACAGAAAATGACAAAACATTGTTTGCAATCATTTCTTTGGAGCATCAGTGTGGCACCCAATATGAACAGAATACACATCAGAATGTACTCTTTCACTATAAAGTACTACAATCTAAGTTCTCAACCTCAGGTGTACAACAGACGTTTGCTCCTTTACAGAAGAAAATTATATCAAGGATGTTGTCATCTTTGCCATCAACAGCACAAGGTAAATTTCAGTTTTTGGTTAGGATGGGATCCTTTTCAAGATTTCCCTTTGGTTGATGATCAGTAGCCAAAAGTCAAATATTTATGAAAATAAAGGCAGTGCCACTCTCCACAACAATATTTATAATAAGTGTTCTTGGTTAGAATACATCTCCAAAAAAAAAACGCCTATTCTGAGTAAATGGAACTCCATAAAGTGGACACATTAGCATGCATTAAAAGGACAGGTGGATAGGATAACAATTCCATGATAGAACTGTCATGAAAAGATCCCATGATGGAATACAATTACAATCAAAATATCAATTACAATTTCCACCAGCCACCAGGAAACATCCTTCTGTAATTTACACCAAATCCATAAACTAAAGAAGTGAACATATTGCATCTACTTTTAAATCCCCTGATGGTGCAATAAAATGACAGCATATTATGCGGAAAACCTCTGCTATATTCATGAATAGAGAACTGAAGAAAGAGGCTTGAGGCTAATATATAGACAGCAAGAGCACAGTGGTATGGATGTGGATCATAAGTCACCATCTAAGATGAAGGAGAATTCACATAGCCTCCCACCTGAGTTTTGCAATTTAACAATTATTTCCCATTGTATGCTCAAAACAATTAACGAAAATAGCTTGTTCAGGTACAATTAACTCTTGAACAAAGCCAAAACAGAATTCTTTAGAATGTTTTAAAATTATTGTTGTAAAGGATTACTGCAAAATTTACAAAAGCGTTCCACAAATAAGATATCCATTTAATTTTATTACTACAATAGTGCAACTGGCAAGATTCTCCCAGCATTGCTAACCAGGATTCAGAGCAGGAAAGCAGTAATGTATTGACGTCTTATACGATAAAGATGAACTCTGGATCTACCTCGTCATGGACTTTGCACCATAATTATCTACCTGCACTGCACCTTCTCTGTAACTGTGACACTATACTCTGTATTCTGTTGTCTTTTTTTGTACTACCTCGAATGTATTTATGTTTGGAATGATCTTTTTAGATGATATGCAAACCAAAGCTTTTTACTGTATCTCAATACACATGACAATAATAAAGCAATTCTCAAAATTCTCTCAATTCCCATTTTCATTATATGGTGATGATTTCATAAATTACTTTTGTTTGTATCCGTCTTACACTACCCTCACTGTACAGGCCACAATTTTCATTGTTTATTATGTTTTTTTTCATGAAGAAACTAAGTATTTTGAATGATGTGGTGCATGCAGGATAAGGCAGCATCTGTGGAAAGAGAAACAGAATTAACTTTCCAAATCAAAGACCTTACATCAGAACCGAAGAAGAAATGAAATGTTACTTATAGTGCAGAGAGAATGGTGAAGGGATGAATAGGACACGAGGAATATTTCTGATAGGGAAAGGTTGCAGAGTTCATCATGGGTTAATGAGGGCAGTTAGAGAGAGAGAAAATGAACAAAAGCTATGAAAAATAGAGCAGTTGAAGAGTGAGAGGACAAAGGAACATAAAGATTACGAAATGCAGGGCTGTGGGACATGCCCAGCAGGCCTAGTTGTACTAATGGAAAGAAAAATGGAGTCAATGTCATAGATGGATCATTTGCAGAAAAACTGGCTAGTTCTGATACAGACAGAGAAAGCAAGTTAACTGAAGTTGTAGAATTTGATATTGAGTCTGGAAGGCTGTTACCTGCCTGGATGAAAGACAAGATTCTATTTCTCAAGCTTACATTGGGCTTCTATTCAAGAAAAAAGTACAAGGGCCTGAGACTAGCTTGATATGAGATGGATGTGTAGACAGCTTGTATGTCCATGGTAATGTGCGCCAGTTGGGACTAGGGAATTGGAAAGTTACAAAGTAGCCCTCTGGATCCCTGTTGCATGCCATTTTATCTCCATCCCAATCTGACCTATCTTGTCTGTGACCTTCTGCACTGATGTAACAAGGCTCAAAGTAAGCTTGAGGAACAGTGCCTTATCTTCTGTCTAATGCACAAAATCCACAATAGTGTACAGAAGACATACAGTGATTAGGAATTTGAAGTACGTGGTTCCAGGCTTGAATAATGTTGCATCAGATCCAGTATAATAGCTGGTGCCAACAGAGTGTAAAACACTAATGTCACGTACTGAAACTGCTCCATCCATTTGGCAGCGCGAGTTTACTTATGTTGTACCTAGGCCAACAGACTCACGCTGATGGATGAATAGACCCTATAATTTCCTTGGCAATTCAGAATGCTGCTTTAAGCAGCATGAACATATTCATGATGCAGCTTGAAATCACTTGATAAGGTTCTTAAACTGGTCCATTAATTTTCAGAACAGTGTTGACAACTACATACAAAAGAAAAATCAGTGTGTAACTCACCTAGCAAGAACAGTGTTCAATGGTCTAGATTTTGCTGGCGATGTAACTTTAGTCTCCAAACCAGTGTTTGTTAAAGATCCTGTAACCTGCTCTTGTGTAGGCATTGACTGGCTCTGAAGAGTTTCCTTTGACATCTGAGGGTGTTCCTTGTCTTTCACAGTTTCTTTCTCCCTTGAGCGAGCTTTGTGTTCAGCAAGAAGAATGTCAAACTGTTTCCTTCGACCTGGCACAGCTCTCCGATGGTTAAGTGAATGGGTCTGTGGAGAGGCCAGAAGAAAAATTATGGAAGGAATACCACATACTAAATCTTAGGTGAAATGATGCTTGCAATCATAAGGTAATTTTAAAAAGATTACCCAAGTTATAAATAGTAAGCCTTACTGCATTGTTGATATGATTCAAATAATTTTGATACAAGATAGCTGCCATTCATTTTATAATACATTTAAGATTAAATTCTCAAGTAAATGCTTTAACATAAATGTGTTACTTTATGCATGTACGATGACTGGCTGCAAATTAAACTCCCTTCTCAAAATTCCAACACGGGTATTACAAAATAAGTCAACCAATCATTCTGAGCAAAAGGAATACCTTGCAGGTAAGTGACCTTGTACATGGCTTCTTTGTCTCAGGATCCATAACACCACAATGTCTGTTGGGATCAAATTCCCTCTCTGTTGAAATGAAAATAAGCACTTCAATATGCTAACCATCTACCAAGATCAGACATATTAAGATTTTCCTGTGATAGCTATGGCTTGTAAAACAAACAGAATTCCAAAACTGCGTTATGAGTCAGCTGAGGCAAATTTTGGGAAATTGCAGGCCTGCACCTCTCACATGGCTTGGAACGTTCTTGTCTGTTCGCATTTGTGTGGAAATCCCAAGCTTCTTAATACTTACAGACAGAAATACCAGTAGTTCCACGCAGAACTGCTGAGAGAAATTCAGGCCACTGTGTCCCAGGCTTCTGAGAAAGCAAAAGCTTTCAAATAAAGGTTTTACTGGAAACATCAAAAGACATAAACCTTCAAAAATGTCACGTGGAATATGCAGTCTTAAAATTTTATTCATTCACAAGAGCAATGGAAATATGATAGAGAAGTTAAGTTGTACAAACGGACTACTTATGCAAACCTAAGGGTTTTGATATGACTTTGACTTATGTTAATCAAACTCAAGAAGGACATACCATAATTCTTACTCTATGTTCTATTTTACCAAAGTTAAGCATTTACTATTGTAAACTGTTGCAGCAACATTTCTCATTTGACTTTATTACCTCAACCTGAACATTCTTAAGAGGGAGAGTGAGCAGCCAGAGGTCACTGATGAGGTGTGCAAAAAGAATAGAAATTTGAGAAGTGGAACCTCAAGGGTTGTAATCGCTGAAGGACTCCCTGTGCTAATGCACTAATGAGGGTAAGAATAAGAGGATAAGACAAATTAATGTGTGGCTGAAGTGCTGGTTCAGGTGGGAAGGTTTCAGTTTCTTGGAATCTCTTCCAGGCCAGAGGTGACCTGTACAAGAGAGAGAGGTTGAACCAGAGGGGGAGCCAACATCCTAGCGGGGAGATTTGTTCAAGTTACTTAAACTAGACTGGCAGGGCTGTGGGTCTCAAAGCAGAACTGTATCAGATGAGAAAGATGAAACAAATATGGAGAGGTTAAAGTGAGCAAGTCCAGTAGGCAGGCCAGGCAGGGCAGCACAGGGAGTGAGGGAGGTCTGATAGGCTAAACTGTACTTATTTTAATGCAAGAAGCCTGACGGGTAAGACAGATGAACTTGGAACATTACAGCACAGTACATGCCCTTCAGCCCACGATGTAATGCCGACATTTTATCCTGCTCTAATATCTATCTAACCCTTTCCTCCCATATAGCCCTCCATTTCTCTATCATTCATGTGGCTATCTAAGAGTCTCTTAAACGTCCCTAATGTATCTGCCCCCACAACCTCTGTCAGCAGTGTGTTCCATGCACCCACCACTCTCTGTGTAAAAAAAAACTTACCTCTGACGCCCCCCTTATACCTTCCTCCAATCACCTTAAAATTATGCTCCCTCGTATTAGCCATTTTCGCCCTGGGAAAAAGTCTCTGACTGTCCACTCGATCCATGCCTCTTATCATCTTGTACACCTCTATCAAGTGACCTCTCATCCCCCGCCCCTCCAAAGAGAAAGGGTACGGATTGGTATGAGATTGTGATATTATACCCATTACGGAAACATGGTTGAGGGATGGGCAGGACTGGCAAATTAACCATAAGTTCCCAGAAGTTTCGGGATATGGATGCTACAGGTGTGACAGATGTGGAGGTAAGAGAGGAGGGGGAGTTGCACTATTGACAAGGGAGAATATCACAGCAGTACTTAGAGAGGATACCCTTGGGGGTGGTGGTGGGGGGTGGGGGGAGGGTGTCCAGCAAGGTCATAATGGTAGAATAAGGGTAGAACTCAGACATAAGAAAGGGGGGATTGGTTTGAAGAAATTATACTATAGGCCTGTAGGAATAATAGGGTTGTAACTGTGGGTAATTTTAACTTCCCTCAGGGATTAGAAAGGGGAAAATTTGTTAAGCGTGTCCAGGAAAGTTCTCTGAAGCAATATGTAGATGGCCCCACTAGAGAAGGGGCTACACTTGACCTCTTTTTAGGAAACAAGACGACGCTGCTATGTCCATGGGCATTTTGGCACCAGTGACCATAATTCTATTAGTTTCACAATAATTATGGAGAGATAGGTCTGGTCCACAGTTGAAGTCCTAAATTTGGGCAAGGCTAATTTTAATGGCATTAGACAAGAACTCACAAAGGTTGATTGGGAGAGGCTTTTAATAGGTAAAGAGACGTCTGGCAAGTGGAAGGCTTTTGAAAATGAGATAGGAAGCATGTTCCTGTTAGAATGAAGGGCAAGGTTGGTAGGATTAGGGAACCCTGGTTGACAAGGAATATTGAGGGTTTGGTTTGGAAAAAGGAGGCATAGGTCAGGTATAGGCAGCTGGGATCAAGCAACTCCCTTTAAGAGTATAAGGGATGTAGCAGCACACTTAAGTCAGGAGGGTAAAAGAGAGACATGAGGTATCCCTTGCAGATAAGGTAAAGGAGAATCCTCAAATATTCTATGTTTACTAAAAGCAAAAGGGTAACTAGGGAGAGAGTAGGTCCCCTTAAGGATCAGTGTGGTAACCTCCACGTGGAACCGCAGGACAGGGGCGAGATCTTAAATGAATACTTCTCCTCTGTATATACCATGGGGAAGGATATGGAAGTTAGCGAGTTCAGGAAAGTAAATAGTGACATCATGAAGCATATTGATATTATGAAGGAGGTGTTACCAGTCGTGAAGTACATAAAGGTGGGTAAATCTCTGGGGCACCTCAGGATGTTATGGGAAGCACGGAAAGAAATTGCTGGGGCCCCAGCAGAGATTTTTGTATTTTTATTAGCCACGAGTAAGTTACTGGAAGACTGGAGGATGGCTAACATTGTGTCTTTATTTAAGAAGGGCTGCAAGGACAAGTCAGGGAACTACAGGCCAGTGAGCCTTACATCAGTGGTGGGGGAGTTACTGGGAGGGATTCTGAGGGGTAGGATTTAATTGCATTTGGAAAGGCAAGTGGCTCTGGGGAGTGTTAGTGAACAGTGAGACCTTGGCGTACAAGGACATAGTTCCCTAAAAGTGTTGACACAAGTAGACAGGGTGGTGACGAAGACATATGGTATGTTTGCCTTCATTAGTTGAGGCAATAAGTACAGGTGTAGGGATGTCATGTTACAGTTGTACAAATCATTGTTTAGGCTGCACTTGGAGTATGGGGTGTTATTCCAGCCGTTATATTATAGAAAGGATGTGATTAAGCTTGAGAGGGTGCAGAAAAGATTCACAAGGATGTTGCCGGGACTGGAGGGCTTGAGTTGCAAGGAGAGATTGGATAGGCTGGGACAGTTTTCCCTTGAACGTAGGAGGCTGAGGGGTAACCTTATTGAGGTTGATAAAATCATGAGGGGCTTAGATAGGGAAGATAGCCACAGTCTTTTTCCCAGGGTAGGAGAGTCTAAAACTAGAAGGCATAAGTTTAAGGTAAGAAGGAAAAGATTTAAAGGGTATCTGAAGGGCAAATTTTTCCACATAGGGGGTGGTGGGCATATAGAATGAGCTGCCAAAGGAGGTGGTAGAGGCAGGTACAATAACAACATTTAAAAGACATTTGGACAGATACGCAAACAGGAGAGGCTTAGACAGATGTGGGCCAAATGCAGGCAAATGGGATTAGCATAGGTAGGCATCTTAATCAGCATGGACAAGTTAGGCTGAAGGGCCTGTTTCCATGCTGTATAACTCTATAAATCTCCATGAAATCGCCATGAAGTGTTTTTAATTTTGAGACTCTAAATTCCTCTGTAGCACAAGCTTATGAAATTTATCCTCCAACTTTATTCATATCTACCAACATATTAATTAAATGACACTATAGTGAACCTTGCCGTATTATACATAAAGATATATCCAAGTTCTCTGTGGCACTATCTCAGTCAGTTAGACTTCACAACAATGAGCATTCTATTATGGTAAGTGCATCCATTTAAAATCATAAAACAAAAATTTTGTTCCATAAAGGGCTTCAGTTAATCAATACATATTTGCTGTTTATCTGGAAAGTTAGAAAATTATAATCTATTTGGCAACATCAGGCTGCAGAATAGATTCCAAAAGTTCTGATGGAAGCTCATTGACCTGATCTGTTAACTTTCTGATCTTCGCAGGTGCTACCTGACCTGCTGAGTATTCCCAGCATTTTCTGTTTTTAGTTCAGCATTTTAGGATGTTTTATATCCAAAATAAATAAAGGAATTTTCACTGTAGACATACCAATTTTAATCTACTAAAGCATGCAGCCAGGAAAAGACATTGTACATATGTTCGGGAAGTATTGATTCACGATAGAAAAAATGTATTCCCTTTTAAATCTGCAAATATTCCTGTATGCACTCTGTGCTTCCATTTATCTACACAATGCACAAGGTAGACTCAGCTTTTATAACATGGCATTCTGGCTTGAGTACTGAAGGCTAAGGGATCACAAATGACAAACTTGTAAAAACAGCTTATGTTCAGCTATCACTCTTCTCTTCCAGTTGTTATGACATTCACTGAAGCTGGCGTACATTTTAAGCACCAGGGTACGTCAGCCAAGTGGGATTTTCCAATGTGCATGCCCAGAGGGTAATTGCCGACATGTTCTTTAATCATGTGGGCTTCTCTGTTGACCCTGTTCCTCTTTTCATCCAAAATTTAAATATTTCAAGATGAGGTGATGCCTTGATAGCTAATTGTTCTCCTAAAATGCTGGGGCTATTTTAAGGTAACATACCCAGAAGACGTTAGCTAACAGCACCAACTTCACAACATACACGTTAACCATGTTCAATTATTAATCCAACATTTCAAAGCTTTAGATAACTTTTTGATGTTTATTCAGCTCTGCACACAATGACCGTTTCTACTTTTTAAAAAAATCTGTCACAAAGAACATTAAATGATGTCGCATTGACTTACAGTTGGACAGGAAATGAAACTAGATGTTTCAGGACACATTTCAAAACCATTTCCTGTTGATATGCCTTTGGATAAAATTGCTACTTTTCAAAATATGCCTTAAATCTGGTTTATGATATTTGAAGCACAGGTCATTTCAATGTTAAAGCTTTTCTTCTAAGATTTATGGCATATTCACAGTGGCAACACCTTATTGGTAGCAAATGCATCTTCAATTTCAAGTATCAACAAAACACCTTGAACATATCATGTATTGGACTGTTTATCATAACGAATTGCAAATGAGAGCATTATTGGTTGGAAAACGACTTCACGTGTAGTATAAAAAACAGTAAATGCTGGAAACACTTTCTTCCCACTGCAATGGAACCACTTTAAATGAAAAGCAGACAATTGCAGATTCTGGAATTGTCATAAAAGAGAATGCTGGAAATACTCAGTGGATCACACATCAATGGCAAACAGAGAGAAATCTGTTGTAGAGAAGAGGTAGGGTGAGCAGTTCAACCTAAAACATTAACTGCTTCCCTCCAGATGCTGTCTGATCAGTCAAGTACTTCCAACATTCCTTTTCTTTCTGAATCCCTCGAATGCTGGTTCTATGATTAACTTGTTCTCTTGTTCTGAGTTTAAACAGCCTGAAGGGAGAGGCCCCAAGAGCTTATTTTCTACATTTCTAAGTGTCTCCAGCTTCAGCAGTTGAACTCTGAGCCCTTCCTGCAGTTGGAGTCACTGTATTCTAACTGTGAGGCTGAGAACATTGTGGAGAGCATGCACAGAGAGGTGGTCACACTGCAGCTTAAATGTGCGTAGGCAAAGAGGGAATGGGTGACTTCCAGGCAAATGAGGAGGAAGGTAGCGCAGGAATATCTTCCCTTTTGCTGGTGAGGGTGATGGTTCCTCAGGGGAGTGCAGCCAGACGAAGGGACATGGTACCTCTGGTGGCTCAGCTGCACAGGAGGGGAGGAAGAAAAATAATAGAGCTATCACTCTTGGGAAATCAACAGATCGAGGGACAAAGAAGCATTTCTCTGGAAGTGGACATCACCCCAGGATGGTATGTTGCCTTCCTGGTGCCAGGATCGTAGATGTCACTGAACATCCTGAAAAGGGAGAGAGCTAAGAGCTAGAGATCATGGTTGGCTATCTATACCAACTGCAAAGAGGTGAAAGAAGGATGAAGCTCTGCCAGCAGAGTTCAGGGAGCTAGAAGGTGTAAAATGCAAGACCTCTCTTTTTCGTGAGGACAGAAATAGGGAAATAAAGCAGATGAACATGTGGCTGGAGAGGCGGTACAGGAGGGAAAGCTTTCAATTCCCAAGGAATTGGGATGGTATCGAAGCAAATTGGAGCTCCACAGGGTGGATGGGTTACACCTCAACAGAAATGGGACTGAAATCCTTGGGAGACAGGAGACATTAGTGTTGTTGCCGAGGCCGGTGTGGGGGGTGGTAATTTGAGTGTAGAATCAGAAGGGAGAAAAACTAAAAACTGGAAAAAGAAGGTATAGAGGTATTTCAGAATGCAAAGAGATAGGAAAAAGTTATCGTGCAGGGCAGTGGCAGAGGAAACAACAATCAGTGTGTATCAGGAAGCAGCAGAGTGTACTAACATACAAATGCATCAGTAAATAGAGCCAGAACAAGGCTCAATGAAAAGATAAAATTAAAGGCAAAAATGGGAATAGTTCAAATGAGATTAGGTTAGCATAAAACTGTACTGGGGGTCAGTGAAAATAGTAATGAAATAACTAAATTTGATTTATCGTTCATGTATGTGAATGTGTGGAGTGTGGCAAATCCAGCTGGTGAACTGCATGCACAGAGTGTCATGAGGGAATATGATGTGGCAGTGATAACAGAAACTTGGCTCAAAAAGGGGCAGGATTGGGCATTAAATATTCTTACAAATGAAATATAAATGAAAGACAGAAAAGAAAGGAGCAGGGGTAGAGGTGTTGATTAAACAGAACATTACCGGAGAGAGAGTATGTCACTAAAGGGTTCAGAATCTGTTTGGTTTGAGCTAAGATACAGCAGAGGGAACATTACATTTCTGTGTGTATTCAACAGCTCATTTCCAAGTTGGAGAGATACAGAGGAGATAATACGTGGAAAGTAATTACAGAGAACTGAAAGAAGAACTGCAGCATAGATTTAATGAAGGGCTTCAATTATCCAAATGTAAACTGGGATAGTAACCGTGCTAAGGCAGAGAGGATGAAAGAGTTTCTACAATGATAACCTTCAAGAGCAGTGTGCTGAGGGTACCACTGAACTACTAAGTGGGTACTTTGCATCTGTCTTCACAAGGAAAGTGGGTGCTTCCAAAGTAACGTTGAAGGAGGTGACAGCTAAGGTACTAGATGCATTAAAAATTTATCGCATGGTATTATTAGAAAAGCTGGTTAAACTTAAAGCAGGTAAGTCACCAGAACCAGATGGGATGCATCCTAAGATTTTGAGGGAAGTATGGGATGAAATGGCAGGGGACTGACTGTAATCTTTCAATGCTCTTTGGATACAAGGGTGGTGCCAGATAACTGCAGAGTACCAAAGGTTACTCCATTTTCAAAAAAGGGAGGAAGGGTAAGCACAGCAACTATAGTCCAGTCAGTTTAACCTTGGTGGTGGGAAAGCTTTGAAAAACATTGATGTGGGACAGTATTAATAGTCTTCTGGAGCAAAATGAATTAATTAAGGCAAGCCACCACAGATTTGTTCAGGGCAAATTGTATTTAACCAATTTAAGAGGTTTGATTTGATAAGGTAACAGGTAGAGCGGTTGAAAGGAATACAAACGATGTGGTGTACATGGACATCCAGAAGGTCTTTGATGAGGTGCCATATAGCAGGCCTTTAAATTGAAGTCTGTGGCATAAAAGGGGCATTGATTGCATTTTAGACAAAGTTAGCTGAGTAATTAACAAAAGATCATGGTGAAAGATTGTTTTTCAGATTGGTAGGTGGTGAATTGTGGCAATCACCAGGGATTGGAATTAAGGACCTCAATTTTTAAGCCATAATTTCTCAATTTGTGAATGTCATTAAACTTGGCAACATTTGCACCGTGGAGAGGATAATGACAACTTGCAGCAGGATATAAACAGACCGGTGGAACGGCAGACACACTGCAGATGAAGTTTAATGCACAAAAATGTTAGATGATGTATTTTGGGAGGAAGAATAGGGAAAGACAACACAGAATAAGGACATTGTTCTTAAAGGGGTGCAAGAGCAGAGGGACCTCAGGGTACATGTGCATAAATCATTGAAAGAGGCAAGACAGGCTGAGATAGCAGCTAATAGGGCATGCACAATGCTGGCTTTAACAGTAAAAGGATAGAGTGTAGAAGCAGGGAAGTCAATATGAACTTTTATAAAACATTGGTCTGGCTTCAACTGGAGTATTGTGTTCAATTCTAGTCACCTCATTAAAGGGAAGATGTGAAGGTGTTACAAACGGTACAGAAAAGATTTATGAGAATGGTTCCTGGGATGAGGAACTACAATTACAAGGATAGATTGGAGGGGCTGGGATTGTTTTCTTTGGAGTAGAGAAAACTGAGGGGAGATTTGACAGAAGTACCTAAAATGATGAGGGGTGTGGACAGAATGGATAGTGGGAGGCTTTTCCCTTTGGTGGAGTGGTTGAGCTTTAATGGATCTGGGTACAAAATAAAGGGAAAGAGAATCAAGGATGACATGAAGGGAAGTGTGTGGTTAGAATCTGGAATGCGTTTTCTGCAGATGTGGAGGAGAGAGGTCCCATTGTGACTAAGAGAGAATTGGATAAATGCATGATGGAGAAACATTTGGAAGGCTATGGAGGAAAGGTCTTTTGTGCTGTAACCATTCGGTGATTTCCTGCATGTCTTATAGTAACTGCTTCCTGAATAATTTTTGTCTTCAAAATTAATCAAGCTTAAACAATGCAAATATCAGAACCTCCATGCCACCTGTTAAAGCTGTCATCACTGTTGAAGACAATCCTCTATTTCCTATAAATTGAGCAATTATTAATCAATAATACAAAGTTGTACAGAATTTCCCTTGGGGTTTAATTAAACTTGGGAGAAACATTTTTAAATATTCTCCAAAACTAATATATAAATTTGCATTCCCATCAGTGTAGACCATTTCTCATAACATTTTCAAAGCTCCTTTAGATATAACTTACTTTTCTGAAATCACCATTTTGTAATTGTCATCTCTCTCAATCAATATTCTTGAATTGCTTCCTTTGTGACAGAACTTAGAATGTTATGCAACAAGTTGAATCCAAAAGAGGAATCTCTAAGAACTGAACATGAGTGTTGCTTAACAGAACAGCTAAAATTTTGTACAAGGTACCACTATGGAATTCTGCAAATGAGCCATTTAATAGGGGTTCCAAACTCATTGATATTAAACTTTAAATAATATTTAGTTTCAACAATGCACCTTACGTAATCTTGAGATCATCCAAACACTGATACCTACATCATAACTCACACTTCATATTCACGGATCACACCTGCACACTTGCTGATAACATGCTGGCTGCCATCCTGCAATGTTTTGATTTTAAATTTATTATTCTTTTACTTACTCTGTGGTTTGCTCCTACCTATGTGTTTTGCCCTGTATCTCTGCAAGCTCACCCCCATCCCTCCTAAAGTTCTGTGCTTCTCCAATTTTTCCTTCTTGGATACCCCTAATTTAATATTTCTCCTTGCTTCTATTGCAAGAACACGGAGTACTGCCTCTTGACATGACCGGGAAGTTAACCTGTGTCCAGATATCTCAGATGGTTGGGCATGCACATTACTCTTTCTGTGGAAATGCTCTCTGCTGTTGTGATAGTTATGGCCATCACAGGAAAGCAGACCTCCTATAACAGGGTTAACCAGTGTGTGGGTAGATTTTTAAAATTTTGGACTAGTTAGAGATTCAAATGAATCGAACACTACCTCGACAAACTGCAGAAGCACCCATCACACTTTGCCACAATTACCCAATCACCAAATGAAGAAATGCTAAATGGGAAAAATAAGGATATTACCACACATTACACATGAAGTTGAACAGATATTACATTGCTATATACAGTTCTGAAAATCCCCCTTAAGTTATGTGTGTGTGTGTTCCAAAGGGCGTTAGTGAAACCACATGAGAAGACCCGCATACAGTTCTGGTCTCCTTATGAAAGGAGAGATGTACTTGCACTACTCCCAGTTCAAAGGTGGTTTATTGGGTTGATTCCTGGAATGAAGGGGATGTCTTATGAGAAAAGGTCGAGCAGGTTGGGCCAATGCTCATCAGTTTAGAAGAATAAGAAGCGAGGAACTTGGCAAGGCAGATGCTGAGAGGGTGCTTTCACTTTTGGGGACGAAAGCATAGTTTTAGAATAAGGGGTTGCTCACTTAACACATGATGAAGAGGAATTTATTTTATCAGAAAATTGTGTATCTTAGGAATTCTCTACCACACAGAGCTGAGGAGGTTGAGTTATTGAATTTATTCAAGGTAGAGGCAGACAGATTTTTGGTCAAGGAAGTCAAGTCAAGAGAGAGGAGCTGAGGCCAAGATCAGATCAGCCATGATCTTATTGAGCAGGCAAAGTAGAGTCGAGAGGTCATCGGGTCTATTCCTGCTTCTTTCTTTGTTCTTAATTTTTATATTCGCAGGTACATGGTTAGTTCTTTATTACACCATAAATAGACTGCAAATCATTAGTTTATTTCTAGGAATCTGAGAAACCTACTATTTACTGCATTTCCTGAATTCTGAATCATTGTTTTGAAGCTACAAGTATATAGAGAATGACATCTATAACAGGGATACTCTTCTAAAAGTTGCAAAGGGTATTTAAATGGCTTTTCGCAAAGGTGATTATGCTCCCATTCTTGCTTCACGATGCAAAATTCAATCTTGCAAACTAAAAAAAAGGGATTTTTATTCCTTCTGTGTAGGAATTATCCTTAGAATATCTTGTGGATTGAATTTTAATGTTGAAGTACTAATACGTTTCTCCATTATTGTTTTTCATTTTTGGCACATTAATTATTCCTTCTCCAAGTAGTGAAATCAACATTTGCTACCACAGAATAAAGCAATTTATGCCCTTGCCTTATGGTTATACCAGTGGTGTTCAAGGTTCATGTTACAAAAGACCCTCATCTGGAACATCCTTTCTGAAAATAGTATTTATTTTTCAATGCCATGTATTAGATATTAAGTATATTCCTTTCAAGATAAAAGATCACAAAACATTGTATACATAATTAAACTAATAGTATTGTTCCTTCTCTTTATTTACATAAGATGCTTCTACTGTAATCTCTTCAATTGTCTTGTGCAAGAATTCTCCTCAAGGTTTTAAATATCCAGAGTTATGAGTAGATTCAAACTGCAAATGCTCTTCAGCAAATGCACAAGACAATGCAAGATAAAACAGCTCTGCATTAAACATACATAAGATATGATAACACAGAAAGTACTAAGGTACACTCCATCGATAAATATACCAAAAGAACATGTGATGACGTACTCACTGACTTTAATTTATCTGAATGTGCACTAGATCTTAGTGACCCAGTTGTCTCTGTGCAATCAGTGCCCACAATCCCCAAACTCACTTGCCTTGATACAGAGGACTCTTCTTCCTGGTCAAAAGTATCCCAGACTCCTGAAGCACGATTAGGATGGTGACAAGGTTCTAGTCATACATCTAGGAAGCCCTGGCTTCCACATGTCCCTGAAAGCTTTGCTGGGTTTAGGTGGTGCAAGGGTGATTTAACAGTTTTAAAATGCTTTCAATATTCAGAAACATTTACAAATTGGAATAAAAACTAAAAACATTAGAATGAAATAATAGGAAAAAGAATTTAGCAGCCCTGCCACCCCACTAAAATCAAGGAGTTCTTGGATCCCACATCAGGTTTGACCTGACGGGTACAGGATCCAAGAGGCAATTCTCCTCAGTAAATGCTGAAGAATCAGCAATACTGGGCTTGGCTCCTGGAGTGTCCTGCAGCAGAGTGAAATTACCAAAATTTGTCCGTAAGCTTGGAAGTTCAGAATTGACATCACATTTACAAAAATTTCAGACTTTCTGGTCTTTCTTTGGCTAAAATGCAGGCAACTATATTTGTAACTTCTAGCAACAGCCAGCAAGATCCAGCCCAAAGTCTCTCCTCAGTTCACTGTAATTACAGTGGCACATGATTCAAGTCCAGTATTGCATGTTCTGTGAATGCAGGAGGACTGTCAATGAGACCTTGAAATACAAACTTTATCAGTTCACCCATAAATTACAAGTCAGCAGTGCCCTACTGACAGCGGACTGACAGTCAGTTACATTTATCTCAACTGCAACAAATTCCACAAGTTTCTCATCCATGACAACATTTGGGAAAGGATTCTGAACTTGTTCATCTCTTAAAAATAAATAGTGGGATCTTTCAACAAACTCCCGATTTGTGTTTGTATCTGAAATTAATTGTGGGGGGAAATTTCAAATGTCTATTGATCGACATAATTTCTTCTAGCTCCTTATTTGCTCTATACCTATAATATTCACTATTTTCAGGATGTTTCAGTGTTTCTTCTGAAGGTAGACACAAAATATTTATTTAATTTCTCTGCCACTTCCTATTCCCCAGTATAATTTCTCCTGCCTCGGTCTGTGAGGGACGCTCACCAGCCAATCTTTTCCTTGTTATGTATCTAAGGAAGCTGTTCATTTTAATGTTTTGTGCTGGTACGCTCTGGTATTCTTCCTTCCCCTTCCCTTTTTTTTTAGTGCCTCTGTCTTCCTTTGCTGAATTCTGAAATTTTCCCAATCTTCAGACTTAGTTTTTATTTGATTGGGAACATTGCGAGAATTTTCTAATATAATGCTACTGTTAATTTCTCTTCATAGCAGGGACTAGCTCAGCAAAGCAATTTGGTTGGCATGGACGAGTTGGGCCGAAGGGCCTGTTTCCGTGCTATGTAGCTCTATGACTCTATGACATACAGCATCTATGCAGGTGTAACCACTGGAGAGAAGAGCCATAATAAACTATTCTCCATATGAGTAAATGGTTACCACAGCAACAATGCTGAAGGATGCTTTCAGGCAGAACTGTGCTGGATAGATCTTGGGGCAGAGGTAGGCAGTAGTTTGCACATTTATTGTGCCTTGCTACTTAGTCTGTTCAAGTAAAGAGACTGCCCAGTGTACTGCAAAGCCACACACATCAGAATTATGCCTTTGTGAGGTTGGCAGAAGGGTACCAATCTCTGTAGTTGCCTTAATGCCCTCCCTAATTTACAACAAAGCTCCACCTTCGAATGTTATCAACACATGATCGCATTTTCACTTGAGCAGTCAGTGCAGAATTGATGGTGGAAGCCCACAATGGAGAAAGGATAATGGTGATTGACCAAAGCAAGAGCACAATGGAGCACTAGAAACGAGCAAGGCTAAGTGCAGTTGGAGAAGAATCGGTAAAGTAACACCACAGTACAATGAGAAGTGGTGGGTGGGGAGAGTTACAACTCAATATTCATCTCAATCAACCTGCATGTCAAACAGGATCAATGTATTCAGCGAAAAAAACGTAAAAGTTGCCGGTTAAATTCAAAACTTCCAGTTAGTAACATAATCAAAACTGGTGTAAATAGTGATGGTTGTATAGGTGATGTGTTACAACAGCTGCCAACAGGGAGCTTCTGATTTCACCGCAAACCCATCAATCTGCTGTTTCTGCAATTTGAGTCCGGTGTGCTGGGTTTCTGGAGTATCAGAGGGAGATTAAAGGCCGGATGTGGATGGTGGGAAATGGAACAAGGCGTTGCTTGGACCCTTTGGAGACGAAGTGTTAAGGACTTGCTGATGATCAAGGACAGGGGCATGTGAATGCAAGGGTAAGGTATAGGCACCCTCATTGCTGTATTAGAGGAGCCTCAGCCTTTGCCCACATGCAAAAGGTACGAGGTTGCCTGCAGAGATGGGTCAGAGTCTGCAAGACAGATGAGCACTCTCACCATGGGGCCATGGTAGAAAAGGCAACTAAGCTACAGAATCGCAATGGAAGAAGTCTTGTATCACTCCCAAAACATATGCAAATTACAAACAGATTAGATGATTAACTGCGAGACCGGAAGAATGGTAAGAGTCAAGAGTTTCAATTCATGCAACACTGACACCCAGCAATGTCAAAAGAGGGAGCTATTCCACTAGGACAACCCCACTGAAACCAGACTGGGACCAGTCCTTTGACAAATCAAGAAGTGGTATGTAGGATTTCAAAATGACTGAAGGGATGTGGTGGGAGGGAAAAGACAGGGTGGGAGGGAAGGGACATGGTGGCGATATATTTGGAAACAGGAAAGGTACATTCAAAAGCCCCATGAGTAATGTCAAAACTGCATATCAGTAATGATTTGACCAAAAATGAATAAGGCAGGAAGGAGTTTTTTTGTAGGTGTAACTAACAGGATGGTGTAAATGGATGTACAATATTTAGATTTTCAAAAACCATTCAATGAAGTACCATTCAAAAGGATGTTACACAAGATTATACCTTAGAGAACAGAAGGTAATATATTAGCCTGGTTTCAGGATTAGTTAACAATCTGAAAATAAGAGTTGGAACAAGCAGCTTATTGAGAGATAGCCAGATTGTAATAGGTACTATAAGGATCATACTGGGGGCTCAGCTGTCTATAGCAATGACTTAGATGAGGGTTTAAGTGTAACGCATCCAAATTTGCTGACAATACAAAGTTACAGGGAAAGCACAATGTGAAAATTTTTAAAAATTATTGAAAATATATTTCACAGGAAGCAATCATTCAGTCTATCATGTCTGTGCTGATCACAAGGGAGCCTAATCCCTTCTTCCAACATTAGGCTGGGTCCCTACAATGGCACAACTCTTCAGGCACACATGCAAGTACTTTGTAAATTTTATGAGGCTTTCTGCTTCCAATTCCCCTTCAGGCAGTGAGTTCCAAACCCCCACCACCTGAAAACTTTTTTCCTCATCTTCCTGCAAAAGCTTTTTTGACCAATGACTGTAAATTTATGTTTCCTAGTTTTCAACCTTTCAGCTAAGGTATATAGGCCCATACCTGGGCCCCTCAATTAAGATCTCCCTTAGCCTCTTCTGCACCAGAGAAAAACAAGCCCAGCTGATCCAATCTTCCCTCGAAGCTACAACTTCCCAGTCCTGGCAATATTTTCTTAAATCTTCTCTGCACCTTATCACATGATTCTTGTAATGTGGTGACCAGAACTGTATGCTGTACTCAAGCTCTGGTCTAACTAGTACTGCATATAGTTCCACAATAACCTCCCAGCTCTTACAGTTCATGCCTCAGCTAAAGAAAAGCATCCTGTATGCCTTTTAATCACCTTCTTGTCATGTCCTGCTACCTTCAAGGACAGTGGACAAATTTCCAAAGTTGCTCTGTGTCTCTCAGTATCCTCCCCTTCATCATAAATTTCCTGGTCTCGTTGCACCTTGCACTTCACAGGATTAAATTTCTGCCCAACTGAGTTGACCATCAATATCTTCCTTGGTCTAAGGCTTTCCCTTTTCATGTCAACCATATACAAAAACTGACTGCACCTTCAAACGTCTTTATCATGCTCCCTACATTTTAGTGTAAATTATTAATTTATACTGCAAAAACATCGATTGAGTATTAAGCCCTGTAGGACAGCCTTCCAATCATAAGAACAGTCATCAACCATTATCCTTTGCTTCCTGCCAATTTTGGATCGTATTTCCCACTCTCTCTTTACTTTTCTGACCAGCCTATCATGTGTAACTTTGTCAAAAGCCTTACTAATATCCATGAAGGTTCTGTCAAATACATTGTCTTTGTTGAATTTTAGGAAGAGATAGCAAGGATGGTCAATCAAGTTCGTCAGACAGAACCTTCACTTAACAAATCCACGTCGATTATCCTTGATTTATATGTCCTTTCCAAAAGAAGATTTATGCTATGCTTTAGTATGGATTTCAATAACTTTCCTTCCAAAGTTAAACTTATTGATCTATGATTAACTTATTGATCCCTTCCTGCTTTTCTAAGCAATGGTACAATGTTATTAATCTGCAATTTCCACCCTTATTTTTGTAAACAGCCCAGGTAAGAGGCTAAAATTCCCTCTAACTTAGGCCTCCTACACTGTCCCAACAAAGTCCAATGTAAACTCTATAGCATCTCATCTTTCATCTAGACACACATTTATTTGTGCTCCTCCATGTTGAACACTTGGAAGAAGCACTGAAAGTAGCAAGAGGACAGAATGTGGTGAAAGCAGACGACATTTTGGCCTTCAGTGCTTTGTTGGAATGGGGTTGGAGTTTAAAAATAGGGAGATCCTGTTGCAATTGTACAGGAAGATGCCACACCTGGAACGTTGCATACAGTTTTGGTGCCAATACCTAAATCAAAATGTAGTAACATTGGAGGCACTCCAAAAGAGATTCACCAGCCTAATTCCTAGGATAAGGGAGCTGTTGTCCTACCAAGAGACACAAACTAGTTTGGGGCTGTATTCCTAGGAATTTAGAAGAAAGAAAGGTGACCTTATTCAAATACATAAAATCCTAAGGGGGCTTGACAGGGTAGATGTTGGAATGTTTTCACTAGTTGGAGAGTCTCGAACAAGCGGTTATAACTATAAGGGGCCAATCATTTAAAGCTGAGGTACGTAGAAATTTCTTCTTGCACAGGGTGGAAATCTCTGGAATTCTCTGCCCCGGTGGGTGATGGAAGCTGGATAATTATAAGTGTGGAGAAATGACACAGAAGAGGAGTTGAGGCCGGCATAGATCAGCCATGATCATAATAAATGGCTGAGCAGGGTTGAAGTGCTCCTCTGTTCTAGTCTATTCTGGGTGGGAGACTTCAAAATCCATCACCAAGTGGCATGGAAACACCAACACTGAAGCATGAAGAGGATGGAAAAGTAATTTGAATGACATGTTAAGTTAACGGAGAAAAAAATGTGGCCGAAGTAATGTAACGTGGAGAAATATAAAGTTATTTACTGCAGTAGAAAAAATAGAAAAGTAGGGCATCTATGTAATGAAAAACCAGGAGCTTTTTGTATTTATTGATGTAAACAAATCACTAAAAATTAATATGCAGGCACAACAAACAATTAAGAAAGAAAATAGTAAAGGTGTGGACTGTTTCATTTGCAAATAGAATTGAATATGGTGCAATCATTAATGAACATCCTGATTTCTGACCTTCTGATGGAAGGAACATCATTGATGAAGAAACTGAAGATGGTTAAGCCCAAGGCGCTGTCCTGGGGAACTTCTACACTGATGTTCTGGGGGTGGGATGATTTGACATTCAACAAACATAACCATCTTCCTTTGTGTGAAATCTGACTCTATCCATTGGACTACTTTCCCTTTGACACCCAGTGACCTTACTTTCATCAGGGCATCTTGATGTCACACTCAGTCAAATGCTGCCTCGATATCTAGGGCAGTCACTCTGGAATTCAAATCTTGGAATACGTCCAGACGAAGGCTGTGCGGGTCTGGAGCTGAGTTGTCCTCCTGGTGAAACCCAAACTATACATTGGGGGGTAGATTGTTGGTGAATAAATGCTGTTTAATAGCACACTACACCTCCAGAATAGACCCACTGGTTCTATCCTGCTTTTCCTGAACACAACTCATCTGGGCAATTTTCCACATTGTACAGTAGGTGCCAGTGTTATAAGTGTACTGGAATGTCGTAGCTAGAAGTGCAGCTAGTTCTGAAGCACACGTCTGGTCTCATGGACTTTTCAGTATTCAGTGTTCTCAGCCAATTCTTGATATCATGTAAAGTGATTTGAAATCTGCTCTTAATTTCCTCATACAACAATTACTTCATTCCAGGAATCAGCCTACTGAACCTCTGAATTGTCTCCAGTATATACCCCTCATTAAATAAGGAGTTCAAATGAGTATTAAAGACTCTACTTTGGTCTCACCAAAGCCTTGTGCAGTAGTCGCAACACGTTACTACTTTTCTACTCCATCCATTAAATGAATGCTATGGTGTCCATGAAACTATCAGGTGGTTATAAGAAAATGTTCCACAAAGGCTCTTCAGGGAAGGAAATATGCCTGTCTCACCTGGTCTGACCTTTATGTAACTCCAGACACATCAATGTAGTTTCCTCTATTTTTTTTCTTTGAAATGTTCAAAGAGTAATTAGGTACATACAATAAATGCTGGCCTTGGCAACAAACATACACATCCCGTTTAAGAATTTATAAAAATACAGATTTCTTAACTCTACCCATAAAGCCTATACAGCCTGCTTACCATTTGTTATATTTCCAGAAATCACTGAAGTTATTTCATCCTCAATCATACAGACTACTCTTTGTCCTCCACTATTTTCCAGGTCAACTTTATATCTTGCCGTACTTGGTTTTAGTTCTTCACAGTTTTGAGTTTGGACCTGTAATTCATTCATTTGCTGCTGACACTCCATGTAGTTGTGTAAAGAACGTTATTCTAGTCACATAACCTAATGCTTCCTTCTCTAGTACTTGCATATTTCTTACTTTCTTTTCTTTCATTTTAGTAAGATAACACTTTTCAGATTTATTTTTACCCTGTACTGCCTGAAGTACAACTTCTGACAACCACTATTATTTCTTCTTTTCCTTTAGAACTCTTACCCTTCCTCTCCCTCCTATTTACCAGATTAACATTTGATCAAAGCCTTGGCAATTTTCCTGTGTGGTGTCCAAAGTTGAGAAGAATGTTGCAGTTGAGACTTATCAGTGACTAATGTTTGTCATAAAGTTTTTCCTTTTATACTTTTTGACTCCATTTACGGAGTTAAGAATCCCATTTTTAAACAGCTTTATTAACAGCCACTTCCCCAAGATTTGTGTTGAAAAGTTCAAGGGCCTTTCTATTCCCATGTCCCTTGAAGGTTGTACCATTCAGTTTACATCATCTTTCCTTCTAAAAGTACCATTTCACATTTTTCTGCATTCAGTTTCATCTGCCACCCATCTAACAATTTATTGCCTGTGTTGTCAATTTCTCCTCCCTCTTTACTACTTGTCTTTATTACACTGAGAACTTCGTATTCATTTATATCGAAAAAAATCTCACCCTAATAACGACACACAAGGGGCACAACTGCTTCCCCTCAATTCTGAAAAATAACTTTACATCAAAGCCCTCCTGCCTATTGGCCAACTTTGTACCCACTGTGCTACTGCTTCTTCTGTGGCACAAGTTTCCTTTGCTGAAAGCATTAACATGTTCGTTATCCAATGGCAACAGGAAAGCTCTGGTACAATACCTAGCTCAAGTCACCAGTCTTCATATCAGAATCAAGGCAGTCAACGTCAACGTGGTTTGGCGAAAGATGATTGTGCGGCTGAGCAATGTGTCCTCTCTGAAGATCCAGTAATGCACATTCCAGAAGTCACCCTGACTACCAATCATAACAGCAACTCAGGCTAATTTGTTCCCTCCTCAGCCCATGGACACCAAAGCATATTTTCTCAGAATCCCCAAATGTTCATTTGAGCACACAAGTGCACACACACTATATACATCAATATTTATTTTAAAAAATGTTAAATTATGTTAATTGTTCAAAACCTATTTTGCACAGTTTTATTCTTCCCCATCCCCCCAAAATGGCAATGACTACGAATGTGAGCTCTGGATTACATCCACTGGCATGACAGAATGCAATGTGCAACTTCTTCCAAGAACTCATGATATATTGCCTTAAATTTCAATTTCAACATGCATATCATATCAGTGTACAAACTGGCTTTCTAAAACTCCACAGATTATCAGTTTCCCTTCTGTCGATTTCCTGCTCATGATTATTGTAAACAATGACAAACGGTAACTTTATGACAGAAGAAAGCAGACAGAAATGCTCACCAGAAAGTCTTTTGTGAGACTTATTACTGCTTTTAGTACCATTCTGATGTTTCTTGTCTATCACAGGTGGTACTATTGCTTTCCCATTCAAAATTTTTTCAGGTGAAGGTGGCACAGACTTCGATGTTGTTGATGTCAAACCAGACTTAACCAAACTTGCAGAAGATGTGGAGGATGAAGAGGAAGAAGAGGTGGTAGAGGTGGTAGCAGTGGTGGAACTCATTTTAACATTGGCACCATCCGTTTTCACCAGGTTCGGGATCTTCTCAAGGCTGACTACTGGGACAGGAACACTGCAAGAAAAAAAGTCCCACTAATTAGAAATGGCTCACGTATTCTTTTTGTGTGTTAACCCTTTCACTGGCACAAATGGAAAACTAAATTTAGAAGTGAATAAACTACCCCAGGCAATATTTGCTCAACATCTTTGGTACTGTGCCTGCACTTTTTAAATCTTATGATAGAGGTTCATAATATGGGATCCTCTGCGAATGAAATGGATGCATTCAGTGCTTAAGCAAAACAGGGACACAGCCAATTTCTAATTTGTAATGAGCAATAGAAAATATTCAGCAGGTCCATAACTTTTGCACTTCTGAGTTCAACTACACAAGGCTAGAATAGCAAATGAAAAGAGCTAAGTGGACAATAAATGATTTGATGCTATTAGGTTTGATTTCAAAACTTAATTCAATCAATAATTAACACACTTTTTATAAATACAGCCACACATCAGTTTTGTTGACTAGCCACGACCTTTCAAAAATAATGGTAGGACAAAATGTTCAGAAATGATGGAATATCCAAATTGCATTGTTACACCAAGCAACGTTAGTGAGATTGTTTTTGCTAAAACAGCTAGTATCTGCCTTCGTTCATTGGAGTTTAATTACCCTCACCATACTTGGCTGGGATAAGGAATGGAGAGATGATAAGAATCACTGATTGGAGTTCCAGTTCCTGATCTTGGTAACTCCTGTAATAGCTATGTATCACAGGATCCAGTTTAGCTGTACTGGCTTTTATAATCCAACAGCCTTCTGGCACTCACTGACCAGGTTTGGCAAGAGCATTACCACAAACAATGTAAACATAATCCAACATTACTTTCTACAATCAAAGCCCCAAAAAAATTAAAGGAGATGGAAGTGGAAGGAAAGAACAAAAATCTAGCTTTTGTGGAAAAGATGAATTTTCTGTAAATGTGGAAAAGCGGTGTTCATCTTTTTGTGTACAAAATTACCAATTAACATCTTAGAAAGGCAGTAAAGTGATGTTACAACAAAATGAAATTTGCAAACTGCAAATGGTGCGAAATTCCTGCAATGACACACCATTAAAACTTCAGCACATTTAATGATGGCATAAGTATGGAACATTTTAATGATAATGAGGACGCATATCACCATTGTCCATTGTTGAAAACAAAATACAGATATTACATTATCTGGCAGTGAAGGCATTGAAAAAGCTTGCTGGAATGTCACGAGTGCAAAATGTTGGTCACTGATGCCAAAGTAAATATTCAATCTGAACAGAGGTTGAGGAAGCAAACAAGCAAAATAAGATCTGACGATTGGTTGGAAGTTAAACTGACCTGATATTGTATAATAATGGTAAAGCTGCTGGTGCCAGCAGAACTTACAGGGGATGATTTACAGCTTGTCCTTGAGCATCACTGAAATAACTACGCAAATAACAATGGTGCAAACTATAGTTGATGTTACTTTTCTGGATACAGAACTTCTCTGACTAACAGGATCCAAACAGAACAAAAGTAGGATTATAGATCAGATGAAAACAGCTCCTCCACCAAAAAAATGGCAGCCATTGGTATCCTGCATCATGGAGCTACCTCTCCTGCTCTACAGATCATTTTGTGAAAGTTGACTCCAAAAGGCATCAATCCAATGTTTTTGTTTACTCACAAAGTTTCAGCAAAAGTTGGTGTATCATATAATTTCCACTAAGTGGCAAGTTACAAACTGGTACTGGGTCCAGGGCAAGGCTGCTAACCATTGGATTGGGAAATAATGGTTATGATGGGGACCTTAATAAAGGACAAAGCTGAAATACATTCCAAACCCAGCATAGCATATTCACTTCTCCACTCCCATTAAAAACATACCTAGGCAAACATTTAAAAAGCTAAAAAAAAACTGATAAGCAAATATTAAGAAGAATCTTTATGGTAATTTTCACAATTTCATGACATCCTGAATTGCTTTATATATCAATTAAATCCATTTGAAGTGCAGTGTAACAGAAGCAGCAGCCTACTTGTGCACCACAATGTCTCATCTATAGCAATCGCGTATCAACCAAATAACCAGATTTTAGAGACAATGGCTGAAGAATAAATATTCCCCAGCTCGTATTTTCAAAGAGTTACTTCAGTACAGATGATGCTATTGGGCCCATCAAATCCATGCTGGCTCTTGGTCCCATTCCCCGTTCTGTCCCCCGACCCTGTCAGTTTATTTCTCTCCAATGCCTATTCAATTTCTTTCTCATTTTCTACTTTTTTTAAAATCTTTTTTTTAAATTCTCAGTTTCTACCATCCTCATAGGGAGCAAATTGTAGATATCTGAAAAGAGTTCTTCCCCACAATGCTGTGTCTCTTGCCCCGAACTTTAAATATACAACCCCTTGTCATTGTAGCATCAGCTAATAGAAACTGCATTTCTAAACCTGTCATAATGTTCTACAAGTCTATAAAACTTCCCTTCAGCCTCCTTTAATTCAAGGAGAACAACCACAGCTTTTCCAATGTACCCTTGTAGATAAAATCCCTCATCCCTGGAACCATTCTGTTAGCTCAACTCTCATCCTCAACGACCAGCACATCCACCAAACTGTGGTGACCAGAACTGGACACAATGCTCCAGCTGTAGCTTTAGCAGAGTTTGACAAAGGTTTGGCAAAACTTCCTTGCTTCTGTACACAATTTACTTCAATTTATAAAGCCCACGATCCCAAATACTTTGCTAACACTCTCTCAACATGGCTATCAACGTCAAAGATTCATGCAAATGAACCCTCGCATCCCTCAGCTGTAGCAAACTCTTTAGAATGGTCATCGTCTTTTTTGCCTCCCCCATCCCTCTGCTTCTCTGCAATAAATTCCATCTGACCACTGTCTGCCCAATCTGCTTGCATAGCCATGTCCTGCCACAGTCAAGTGGTATCATCCCCACTGAATGCCACAACTCTAAGTTTGGCATCATGGAGAACTTTTGCATTTTTACTCTTTATTCCAATATCTAGGTCATTTATATTTAACCAAAAAAAGCAATGGTCCCAGTACCTACCCTCAAGGAAGACCACTGTCTCCTACTCCCCAGTCTGAAAAACAACCATATACCTCTCACTACTTGATCAGAAAATTCAATTAGATGAGTCACATCTATCCCAAATGCCTGTATTTTTTCCCTGATTATTACTAAAACCTTACCTATCACTGATGCTGAACTGACTGGCCTTTAATGGTATGGAACTTCCTTATACCCTTTCTTGAACGTTTGCCACTCACTAATTCTGTCATCTCTCCCACGACTAGGATTAGTCTTAGGCCTCCTGCCATCCCCAGCACCGCTTCCTCTATCAACCCAAGAGGCAAGCCATCTGGAGCAGGTGACCCACCCATGTGTTGCGCAGAAACCAGACATGGGATTTTTATATTCTCAATCGTCTATAGCTGACACCACACACATTATACAAGTGAGGAGGAAAAGCAATCCTGAGCAGAACAAAGGAAACAAGCAACACAAAAACCTTTGCGTAATATATTCTTTGACATACTAAGATAGAGTTTGATCTTCAGTGCCTTGGTAGTAAATGGGCAGAATGTAACCTCATTCCCTCATAAATTGTCAGGGCAAATCACCCCCCTTTTATCCAAAGTTCAAATTTCATTCCACTAATTTTGTTGAGGGAGATGATCTTGGTAGTGATGGTGATGGGTGCAAGGGAGGTGGGGGAAGCAATTTGCTTTGCTCCAAAAGAATGCTGCCAAGGCAGTGATTACAAAATTTAACCCACTTTGTGCAGCAGGTGAGGAGATTCATGAACTAACATGTTAAAGATGTTACATGTTTTTCTGCATTTAATAATTCCAGAAGTTAGACCTAGTTAAGGAGACAAACCTATCCGGAGATGCTTGGTACTTCCTTGTATAGCCTCAAACTGCCAAGTGCATGCAAATCAACAGAGGTATTTGATAAATAGTGAAAATATTTTGCGACTCCAGATAGTGTTGACTATTAGCAATTGGAGGGTTTCTAGTTTTAAACATAACTCTGCTGTTAGTGAAGAGTTATCATAGCACATTACATGTTATTACAGTCAGGTCATTAATATTTATCATAAGCAACACCACAGGAGACTTGCTTGCAATGAGAGCACAATTTTGTCAGGTTTATAACAGACATGATGCATTTGACTGATACATATTTCATATTTTTGACAGAGCAATAAGTTAGGGTGCATGGATAATAATCTGCTAATCGCGTGCTGATAAATAATTTATAAACTCATTTAATCAAGTAATAACTAGTAATGTTTTGGTAGCAATGGCGACTAAGGACAACAACGACAAGAAAGTTGGTCCAACTTTTTTATGTAATTTTGGATCCATAAAGCTGAAGAATCTACTGATTGAGCAGCGACCACTGTATATTTAGAACTTTCAGAATTTAAAACAAATACCGAACAGGTTGATAGACCAGTCCAAGTGTTATAGGACTTACGATGTATAAAACCTTTCTGTCTTCTGCTTTACGTTAAGGTCTGAAAACCGACATCCATCAAGAAACTTTTAATGAAGTTGCCAATTTTAATGTTAATTTGGAATTCTTTGCATGAAATCACCCACAGACAATTTTGGCTTCTTTTAAATACAAGGCAACTTTCATGGGAGTTCAATGCAAATGACTGACCAACTCAAGCATCCTTTCAATTAGTGAACACAGCATATTATGTGATCAATGAAACTGAAATGTAAAAAAAAATTTTAAGAATTGGATTTATTTTATTTGTTTTAGCAAAGCAGGTGGCAGTTTCTGAAAATATTAAAGAATATACTGCACAGAAATAGGTTTAGTCCACAGAACTAAATGTGCCCTTCAGCTTTGCCATTATTTGTGCTTAATACTCCAAAGGTATCCTATAGGAAGCAAAACACAAATTTGTTCAATATTTTCTTCAACTTTATATTCATCAATACTTCTGACAAGGAATTTTCTATGCACTCTCACCATGAAGAAAATACAGGATGTAACACAAAATATTAACGTTTAAAGATATACTTAGAAAAACTGAGCTCTGATTAGATTTGCAAGTGATAGTTTATATAATGTAGGTTCAAAAATATACTTCTGTGACTCTCTGGCAATTTGATTCTAGGTTAGTTTTGGAAAGACTGCCTTTTCCTGAGCAATATCTTAATCAAACCAAGTTGATTGCTCTGCCAAAACGATTGAGAGAGAATTTATAGACCATTCATTTACGACAAAGGTAAGACCAAACCTGAGAGGGTATCTTACCAAAGCAAGAAACAATCACCCATCGGAATTCAGTGGGTTGATTGTCAATTCCTCCCCCCTCCCCAACGGATGCTGCTCGACCCGATGAGTTCCTCCAGCAGATTGTTTGTTGCTCCAAATCCCAGCATCAGCAGTGTCTTGTGTCTCGGCAATCTTACTGAGGCGTTCAAGGCCTTAGACTGTTTGGTGATCTTAACCTAGATAAGTCCAGGTAAAGGCGGTCCAGTATTAACTGCCCAGAAAGCCAATTGTAACTATCATGCTGTGTATTCTAATGTTCACCCTGAACATCACAGTGAAATATTATAAACTATTTCTGTAGTTCTAGCAAATTTGCTGATCAACAGAAACAAGATGCCAAAAATTCAAAGCTTTTAAAAATAAATATTTCCCCCGTTCCTTACTTTTTTAAAATCAGTTGATATGCAAATTAGCACAACCTAATTTTTCCATGTCACATATTAAGTTCAAATTTAATTCAATCCGTTCTTTGCCATAACCAGATTATTTCAATTTAACACTTTTCATAATATTTCCTCTCTCAAAAATGATCATGAGCAGGTATACCAATGGGTTAAAACAAAACAAAAATTGCACACTGAAACAAAACAAGATCACAAAATGGCCTGAAAACTTAGCACAAGTCGCTACATTACAACTTTAATTTGGTGTCTATGTCACCCCATCCAACAACCTTCTGAGATTCCTGCCCTCCTGAGTTCTTGTCTCCAATTTTAATCTTTCTACTATTGACAGTTGTGCCCCAGTTGTCAAGGCCCCAAGCGCTGGAATTCTCTACTTAAACATCTCTGCATTGCTGCCTCCTTTTCCTTCTTTAAAACACTCCTTAAAACTCATCTCTCTGATCAGACTTCTGGTCTGTCTTAATTTCTTTCATGGCTTGGTGTCAGTTTTGTTTTTGGTAACGCTGCAGTGAGGTCCTTTAGGAAGTTTTGCTGCTGTTGGAGACTGAAGTGATCTGTGTACTATTGACCAAAATTAACAGTGCACATTCAAGAGCAGGAGCAGTAGGTTGCTCTGCATCTATTAGTGAAGTACACAAAGACATCACCCTAACAATATTATTACAACATTAAAAAGACATTTGGACAGGTTCATGGATTGGAAAGGTTTAGAGGAATATTGGCCAAATGCAGGCAAATGGGATTAGCATAGATACAGTGGCATGCAAGAGTTTGGGCACCCCTGGTCAAAATTTCTGTTACTGTGAATAGTTAAGTGAGTAGAAAATGAACAATTCTCCAAAAGTCATAAAGTTAAAGACGAAACGTTCTTTTCAACATTTTAAGCAAGATTAGTGTATTATTTTTGTTTTGTACAATTTTAGAGTGAAAAAAGGAAAGGAGCACCATGCAAAATTTTGGGCACCCCAAGAGATTTGAGCTCTCAGATAACTTTTACCAAGGTCTCAGACCTTCATTAGCTTGTTAGGGCTATGGCTTGTTCACAGTCATCGTTAGAAAAGCCCAGGTGATGCAAATTTCAAAGCTTTATAAATACCCTGACTCCTCAAACCTTGTCCCAACAATCAGCAGCCATGAGCTCCTCTAAGCAGCCGCCTAGCACTCTGAAAATTTAAATAAATGATGCCCACAAAGCAGGAGAAGGCTATAAGAAGACAGCAAAGCGTTTTCAGGTAGCCGTCTCCTCAGTTCGTTATGTAATTAGGAAATGGCAGTTAACAGGAACGGTGGAGGTCAAGATGAGGTCTGGAAGACCAAGAAAACGGCCGGAGAGAACTGCTCATAGGATTGCTAGAAAGGCAAATCAAAACCCCCGTTTGACTGCAAAAGACCTTCAGGAAGATTTAGCAGACTCTGGAGTGGTGGTGCACTGTTCTATTGTGCAGCGATACCTGCACAAATATGACCTTCATGGAAGAGTCACCAGAAGAAAACCTTTCCTGCATCCTCACCACAAAATTTAGCATCAGAAGTTTGCAAAGAAACATCTAAACAAGCCTGGTGCATTTTGGAAACAAGTCCTGTGGACTGATAAAGTTAAAATAGAACTTGTTGGCTGCAATGAGCAAAGGTACGTTTGGAGAAAAAAGGGTGCAGAATTTCATGAAAAGAACACCTCTCCAACTGTTAAGCACGGGGGTGGATCAATCATGCTTTGGGCTTGTGTTGCAGCCAGTGGCACAGGGAACATTTCACTGGTAGAGGGAAGAATGAATTCAATTAAATACCAGCAAATTCTGGAAGCAATAAAAAAGCTGCAGATGAAAAGAGGATGGCTTCTACAACAGGATAACGATCCTAAACACACCTCAAAATCCACAATGGACTACCTCAAGGGGCATAAGCTGAAGGGTTTGCCATGGCCCTGACCTAAACATCATCGAAAATCTGTGAATAGCCCTCAAAAGAACAGCGCCTGCAAGATGGCCCAAGAATCTCACAGATCTAGAAGCCTTTTGCAAGGAAGAATGGGCAAAAATCCCCCAAAGAAGAATTGAAAGACTCTTAGCTGGCTACAGAAAGCGTTTACAAGCTGTGATATTTGCCAAAGGGGGTGTTACTGAGTACTGACCATGCAGGGTGCCCAAACTTTTGCCTCAGGCCCTTTTCCTTTTTTGTTATTTTCAAACTGTAAAAGATGGAAATAAAAAAGTAATCTTGCTTAAAATATTAAAGAAATGTGTCATCTTTAACTTTATGCCTTTGAGAAATCAGGTCATCTTCTACTCGTTTAGCTAATCACAGTAACAGAAATTTTGACCAGGGGTGCCCAAACTTTTGCATGCCACTGTAGGCATCTTGGTCTGCATGGACAAGTTGGGCCGAAGGGCCTTTTTCCATGCTACATAATTCTGTGAATCTACAAAACATACATCAGGTAATCTTATTCTTAAAATGAATCTGATGGTCCCAGCTAAGGAACAAAGCAAATCAATACAGGACCAAATACCCAGGTCGATCCCTACATAAAGCCAGCTACAAAAGCAGGGCTCCGTTTATTTGGGTGCTTGATTTAGAGCTTTCTCTTTCATCTCGGATTTCTTGGCAGATTAGTAAGAACTGGAAGGCTGAAGCAGATTAAACATATGCAAGGAGGTTTCTCCAAAGGTGAGATGTTAGAACATAGAACATTTCAGCACAGTACAGGCCCTTCGGCCCACAATGTTGTGCCGAAATTTTATCCTGCTCTAAGATCTATCTAACCCTTCCCTCCCACATAGCCCTCCATTTCTCTATCATTCATATGTCTATCCATGTGTCTCTTAAATGTCCCTAACGTACCTGCCCCACAACCTTTGGCGGCAGTGCGTTGCACGCATCCATCACTCTCTGTGTAAAGAACTTACCCCTGACATCCCCCTTATATCTTCCTCCGATCACCTTAAAATTATGTCCCCTCGTGTTAGCCATGGTCGCCCTGGGAAAAAGTCTCTGACTGTCCACTCGATCTATGCCTCTTATCATCTTGTACACCTCTATCAAGTCACCTCTTATCCTCCTTCTCTCCAAAGAGAAAAGCCCTAGCTCACTCAACCTATCCTCATAAGATATGCTCTCCAATCCATTCAACATCCTGGTAAATCTCCTCTGCACCCTCTCTAAAGCTTCCACATCCTTTTTATAATGAGGCAACCAGAACTAGACACAATACTCCAAGTGTGGTCGAGCCACAGAACTAGACACAATACTCCAAGTGTGGTCGAGCCAGAGTTCTATAGGGCTGCAACATCACCTCGCGGTTCTTGAACTCAATACCCCAACTAATGAAGGCCAACACTCCATACGCCTTCTTAACGCCTTCTTATTGGTGGAAACCTGACAGAACAGAAACACCTGAAATGAAACAAGGCTCTAGGGAAAAGTAGACATTGGAAAAAGAGATCAGAACCGCTACAATTGATCTATGCTTGACAAGGCAGTCTTAAATGAAGTTTACTCATCATACTAGATCAAAAAAAAGAGAAGCCAATGATGCACTCCATGAATATGTACAACTGAGTGTAACTGGCACCATGGCTAAATTATTCCCATCTACATGATTAACTGCAATGTTATTGAGTCGTAGCTACATCTTGGTTGATTTCCCTTCCCTTTTGCTTTAACCTCTGGACAATTTCTGCCAAACATGCTGCTGTGTCCAGAGAAATTTCTTCTGGCTTCCAAATGTTTGGGGCTGCAAACAAGTGTCTCTTGGAACTCCACTAATGTCATTGTTTCCCCACAGAGCAGTACCCACAAGGAGCTGGTACCCAATGCAAGTGGTATGGTAGGCATGAGAACAAATGAATGTGCTGTCCGTCTGGGTGGCAGCTGCACATGTACCGAGTGTCCACATTTAACTAGTACTCAAGTTAGTTAAAAACATGCTACATTCCTTTCTTTGGACATAATCCAACAGCCATTGATAACAAAAAAAAGCCCATGTTGTTAGGGAGTCCAGCATTGGTGGAATCACTCGTTTCATTACCAAAATAATGAATATGGGGGAACTAAATCAATTACTAACTTACATTTATAAATCCATTTTAATAACATCCCTCATATTGTGGTGCATGAAAGATAAATTATACCTGTTGCAGTGACTTTGAGTTTTCACTCAGAAGACAGGAATAAATACAAGCACTTACCAAGTTGTACCTTGAATGTTGTCAGAGAGTTAGTGGGTTTGAGATTAAGCAGAAATTCTATAATCTGGTGGTGAGTAATTCAAAGTGACAGCTATCCTCTGTTCTAGGCTGACATCTAAACTGGGTGATATTCTTTTAATCATGTGACAAAATCCATTACGTGTTTTGTTTATTTTGTAGTACATCCTTGATTCCCCTGTGACTGTAACATGCTACTAAAAACTGCTACAGTGTTTCTTGACAATTGTTCTGCAAGGGAAAATTACAAGCATCAGAATACTGAAGGGATTTGTTAATGTTACTGTTACAGTTCTGGGATTTCCATTTTGGAAAGGTGTTTAAATCTCACCACAGGTAAAATTTCCTCTCTAGTTATTTCAGCCATTTTAAATGAAAGGACTGGTACTTATCAATGGCAGTGCAATCCATTCCTCCAACTTAGGGACTTGAAAGGCCCTTTTCTACAGTCAGTACAAAACTATACTCCCAATAAGAAATGTATTCAACAATATGCTCCACTCTCTCAATTGTTGAAGATGCACAGTATATCAAGTGATTGTTTCCTATGCTGTTGGGAAAACATCTTCCCCCTGACAAGTTTGCCAAAGACACATTCATTATATGATCAATAAGTCTGTCACAGGTTTACAATGGAGCAAAAGAATTTGATGATTTGGAAATGAAGCCAGTGGAGAATTTTCAAACAGGATCACAGAAAGTTTGAATGTAAAGGAGTGACATTAATATGTGCACGACAAAGAAAAAAATGCATACATTGTACTGTGCTGGGGTGTGGGAAATAAACTACGATGCAATGACGACACAGGAAAATGTGGAATCAGCAGCTGAAGCTTGGCTGCAAACTGGACAGCAGTAAAGACAGAACAGGATAAGGGCAGTGTCAATATCAAGGAGGAAATACATGCAGCAGAGGGAAATTGTGTGGATAAAAACAAGAATACAGAGTTAATACGTCAGTCAGATGTTTTACAAAAAAGGTATTGTTTCATTAGTGAGGCTGTACTGCAGAATCCTAAACTGTGGAAGGGAAACGGCCAAGAAGATTTGCATTCTCAGATGGAAGAACTTACAGCACAGAGATGGGTTATTTGGCCCAGTTGGTCTACACTGGTGATAATGCTACCATTCCACCTCAACTTATCCTTTCAGCACACCCTTCCACTGCCTTCTTCCTTATGCATTTGCCTAGTTTCCACAAAAATGACTTTGCTCTTCACCTCAACCTTTTCAAGTGGTAGTGAATTCCACATTCTAATCATTCTGGGAGTGATTCATGACCCTGACTTTTGGATACGCCATAAATACAAACATCTTCTTAATGCCTATCATCTCGAACTTTTTCATTTTTTGATGACCTCAGTTAAGTCCCTTAGGAAGCAGCACCAGCCTTGTTCAATCCTTACTGACTGCTAGTAAAATGAGTAGGAATAACAATATTACAGTTCTAGAAGACTGCAATTATCCATTCATTGATCACGACAGGGAGGTGATGGATTGGACTTCCTAAAATATATGCAGAACTCCTTCCTTAGTATCGTTACATACCTATAGAGAGAAAGGTATCGCCAGATCTAGATCTGATGAAATTTGACCAAACAAATTAAATGTGGGAGAGCACTTTGTCAGCATTTAATGATGTTTAAAGGCAAAATGTCAAGGACGTTAGGTTGAAAGAGGGCAAATTTTAAGGATGACTAGGTGAGGTGTTGTATGAAACACAGCTGCACAGGGTTGCAGATCAACAAAAGAATATTTACTTCCAAAACAAAGATTAGAAAATTGCAAATTACTTCTCTATTAAAAAAAACAGCTTTCAGAATTCCATGTATAATAAAAGATTGTACTTGAGGAGGAATAATATGAAGAAAGAATATGGAAAAATAATATGGGAAAAGAACAGATTAAGGGCGAGGAAAAGCAGGGACAAACTACGAGTACAAAATTTCAAAAGAATACTTTATTTGAATGTAAAAAGTATATCCTAATCAGAAAAATAGTGTGTGTCACACACGATTCAGAGGGGACAGGATTGTTAGTGGTAAAGGTTGATTAAAGGATAAACTCTGAGCCATCACTCCATAAATCGAAGGATCCTGAAGGAAATTAGGGGGAAAGAAGGGGACTATTGGAACTAGAAATCTATTATTGTAGTCATCAACTTAGATGTCTGGATAGTATCCATGCACTGCCTCGAAAACCTACTGCACCCAATTGGGTGTACTAATCTAGCATTGTAGCAGGACACTAATATATGTTACAGTAGAGAGCTCTTCTCTGCACATTTCAGTCAATCTGGACAGATTGGATCCCTTGGGTCGGTGGGGGTGGGAGCTGGTAGACATGAAAAGGTTTGGGAAGATAGGTGCTAGATTAGGGCCAAGGATCGCCTGAGCATCAGAGCCAAGCACTGAAGGAGACTGAAGTCTTTGAGTCAGTGAAGGATATGGTTAAAGGGAGGGGAACATTGATAATGTGATGCATGTGGAATCCTGGAAAACCTTTTTATAGTTTCCCCCATAAACCACTCCTGAGCAAGAAAACACAGGAAGAGTAAATAATTAAGTTCTAATCAGAAAGAATGATGCAGTAAACGGGGGTCAAGAACAGACTTTGAATGGCTGGAAAGAGAGAGCTATGTCTTACAAGGTTTGATTCCGGAATTGCTTTCATTTCAGTATACCTGAATGATTTGGACATTGGACCAGAGGGAGATGTAGCCCTCCAAAATATATATTATTTTCTTATAATTAGTAACAGCTCATTTGAATATTTAATAAATTCATGTTTAATTCATGGTCACAGAATTTGCTATAAATCTGAAAGCAACTAGCTTGCAAGCTTCTTACATTGACTTGACTTAAAAAAAACGAATACTGACCAGCATCAGTTTATAAAGGGAACACAGCAGTGAGCAGCTGCAGGCTTCCCCGGATTACGCATGCCTGATTTATGGACACCTTGTACATACGAATGAGCTCCCATAAGTATTATGAAATTCAAACAAGAAGCAGTCTTGCAAAAAAAACCATTTACATGTAACCTCCCCAGTAATCAGACACCATTGTCTCTTAAGAACATGGGCTTCCAGTTTCACCACGGGAGGCCACTAAAGGGAGTTGATTTGGTAATTGACAAGCAACCATTTCTAGTAGTTCTTGCACAATGATACCCTATTAAACAATGTACCATGGGCCATCCTGATTCTGCAGCACTCTCACTAGGTAAGGGAAGACAATAAATAAATGTTCATGTTAACTGCTCTTATTGATACCATTCATTACAATATTGAGGAGGTATAATTACCATACCAAGTGATTTTGTGCATTTTCCAACTTATGGACAAAATCTGTAAAAACGGAACCCATTCGAACCTGCATATCAAATCTCATGGAGGGAAGGTGGAAATTACATCAATATGTGAATGAATCACCCACTTGAACTAGATGAGTAATTAGTCCTAAAAAGACTGTTGATCAGATATATTGACTGAATAAACAAAATAAGGGATGAAAAGGATATCAGTGCAGGTGACGTGTCACAATTGTAGCATGTGGAATTTTATGGTTTGGACCACAATCCCAGAAGACACACAAATGCAGTAAATGTCTGCAACTTGAGGAACGCTGAGGCTTAGTTAATGAGCTGGTGTCTAAAGTGCAGAAAGGCCAAGGACACCAAGAAAATGTAGTTATCAAGAAACCTTAAACCAGGAAGCAGGTCAGGTTGTGAAACAAGTTGGATTTGTGGTCAAGGGGCGTGATTGCGAGCTAGGCAGGAAGGGATGCCCCTGGTGACGTGCTTGAGGAGACTCAACCTTTGCTCTTTACCAACAAGTATAGGATCCTTTCTGTCTATGTGAATGAAGGTAAAGTTGACAGGAGAGTGACAAAATTTAGCACAGCCCAATGATACAGGAAGACATTCAAGTGGTAAGAGTGCAGAAGAACTTTCTTGTTACATGGCAGGACAGTCAAAAGGAAAAATACTATTCTCTGCAGCCAAAGGTTCACAATATTAATGATAGATCCTCATGACTGAAGAAATGTGATGGGGAGGATCCAGTTATTGCAGTCCATGATAGAAGTAGAACCAGGAATGAATTTCTGCTGATGAGAGTTTTAAGGAGTTATGGTTACCATTAAACCACAGATGACTGCATGATTTAATCCCTGTATTGTAACCCAAGCCACGTGTCAATTTGCATTGGATAATAGATTCCAAGGATAAATGTGACTGAGAGAATGATGCAGGAAACAAGGGTTTTGATTCATAGAATAAAGACATCAGTACTGGGGGAGGAACGAGCTCTTCTACTGGGATAGGTGCTGCTGAAACTGGACTGGGACCAGTGTTCTGGTGAATTAGCCAACTGACAACTGACAGGACTTTAAACTAGCTGGGGAGGGAGTGATCTGGTAGAAGGACCAAGGAAAGGCAATATTCAGAAGCAGCAAGAAAAATGTCAAGGTGGTTGAGCATTGATTTGGATAAAAATAAGTAGATTGGGTCAAGAAAGGACATTGAGCTTAACACCACAGTGACTAAGCTGGCATCATAAAAACAAACTAGAAAGAGGTATTAATTTGAAGTGGACTAAACAATTACATCAAAATAAATGATAGCACAGCACAAATAGAAATGAATGGATTGACCTATTAGCTGTTATTGAGATCTATTTGGAGAGTGGCCAAATCTGGAATACTTGACTTTTAAAATAGGTAGTCAAAATGGAAAAGGAGAGTTGGGATACAAGTGGTACCCCTAATACTAAAGATGGGATAAAGGCCATAGAAAAAAAGGCGAAACTTGGAAAATTAAGATCTAGCATCAGAAAGGGTGGGGCAATGATGAAGCATGGGCTGAAAACATTGGTGAGAATAGTTTATAAACCACTTTAACAGTTGTAGTGTAGGGCAGAATATAAAATTTGAGGTGTGCGTAACAAGAGTAATCTTAGATAGTCCCTCAAATCGAGAATGTCTTGGTTCCACTCCGATTTTGTGGCTTCTGGTTTGAATGAGGTGGTGAAGTGGGACCTGCAGAACCCATAAGAGATGGGCAGGAGGTATTTAGGGTCATTAGAGGACAGAAACAGGCTCTTCAGCCCACCAAGTCCACTCTGGCCATCAAGCACCCATTCACATTAATCCTATCTTTCATCAACCGACCCCCCCCACCAGCCCCCCTTCCCCCGCATGTTCTAGTGCTCACCTACACACCAGGGTCAATTCATAGTGACCAATTAAACTAACAACCAACTTACCTTTGGGATATGGGAGGAAACTGGAGCATTCAGGGAAACCCATGTGGTCACAGGGAGAATGTGCAAACTCCACACAGATAACACTGGAGGTCAGGTCCTTGGAGCTGAGGCAACAGCTCTGCTATCTGCACTACTGTGCCGCACTTACTTGATCAGATGGATGGGTGGGCATTTTGTGAGGTGGTGCGCTCCTTCTAGCATTTATTCTGGGCTTCTGTGTGCTCCCGATTAATGGTCTCAAGGTCTCAGCGCCATTCCAAATGCTCGTTCTCTACTCTGAGGGGTCATGGTCGAGGTCTGCCCAGAAGTCAGTGGGAATATTGCATTTCTTTGAGGTAGCTTTGACCACATTGTTTTCCTCTGTCCACTTGATAATCTCTGAACAGAGTGCCCATTTCGGGAGTCTAGTTGGGCACGCAAACAAACTGAGGACATTTAGGACTTCAAGTGCTGGGACTATGAGCTGACCCTTACATTGGTTTGCTTATTTGGAGAATTCTGCTGAGACAGTATTGGTGCTATCTCTTCTGTGCCTTTAAGTTCCAAATATAGTTAGTTCATGTTTCAGAAGCATCTTGGAGGGATCACTGCTGCCCTGTGGACCATGATTTTTGTGCCAGGATTGAAGACTTCATCCTCAGATGGCAAAAAGACCGCCTTTGCACCTTGAAAGGAAGGGTGAATTTCACCACCCTCCTGACGTGGCTCCTGACATTGGGGATATGAGTCTCCAGGGTCTCGGTGAACCTTTATAGTCGGGCGGCAATATTGGAGCAGTGGGGACAGGTTGGTAAAGGAACTTCCTTCGTGGAAGTCGAGTGCGAGTTCCATGAGCTCAGCTCTAAATGTGCATAAAGTCATGCAGCACGGAAACAGGCCCTTCGGCTCAACTCGTCCATGCCAACCAAGTTGCCTACCTGAGCTAGTCCCATTTGTTTGCATTTGGTCCACATCCCACTAAATTTCTCAGTCTAAATATCTTTTAAACACTATAATTGTACCCACCTCTACAGCTTCCTCTGGCAGCTTGTTCCATGTACCCACCACCCTCTGTATGAAATAGTTGCCCTTCATGACCCATTTAAATCTTTCCTCCCTCACCTTAAATCGATGCCCTCTTGTTTCAGACTCCCTTACCCTGGGAAAATGACTGTGATCATTCACCTTATGTCCTTCATAAATGCAAACGTTGTCTGCATACTGCAGCTCAGCCACTGAGGTTCAGGTGACCTTGGTTCTAGAGTACAGGCGACATGGGTGGAACATTTTCCCATTGTATATTAGTTCTCCTCCACCCGGAATACAAACAGAAAATGCTGGAAGTACTCAGCATGTCAGGAAGCATCAGTGGAAAGGGAAACTGAGTTAATATTTCAGGTCTAAGACCCTTCATCAGGACTGATCAACTCTGATGCAACATTCATTCTGTTTCTCCTTCCAAAGATGATGCCTGATTTGCTGAACGTTTCCAGCATTTTCTCCTTTTGTTTAAGATTTCCAGCATCCCCAGCTTTTTGATTTTTTAACACCCCAGCAGGAAACTTGTTGGAGACAAGATGCAGAATTGTGGCGAGAAAGATTGAAACAAGCAGATCAGGGCAATGACATGGCTTTGCTGGACACTGGTCTGCACTGATTAGTACTGCACAGATACATTTGTGAGGATCATAACTTGCCTGCCACATGGATAGCACAGTAATCATGAAGCACTTCAACTTTCATACAGACGGCACAAAGCAAATTTCCAATAATAGTTTGGAGGAAACAGTTTTACGTGTATTTCAAAGAACCATGTTGAGAGCAGACCATTTTAGATCTAGATTTTATTGCACAATGCAATAAAAGGGAGTTAGTTAATATCCTTGTAGTACAAGAACCTCTGAGAAGAGTACTCATAGAGTGATATTGAGTTTGAGGTTGACTTAATTAAGTCTGAAAATAATCCTAAATTTCTACAAAACAAACTGCACAGGCATGAGATTCAAGTAAGGTAGATTACAATACGAGATTAAAAGATACGATGACAGGCAAGCAAAGGAAACACTTTAAGAACTAAATAATAATTTGCAACAAATATACATTTAAATAATTAAACATCCCACAGAAAAAGTAGCCCAAATGCAGCTACCAAGTTAAGTTACAGACAGCTGAAAAGGAAGAGGTTTATATTCCCAATTTGAGGATAAAGAGTATTTCAGAATTCAGCCAAGGGTTGCCACAAAATTGACAGAAAGGAAGAGCGAGAACAGACTCAGAGTAAACCATCAAGAGACATGTTAACACTTCGTAAAAGCATCCATAATGATGTAGAAAGAGGTTAGTAAAAGTAAACATGGACTCCTTAAGACAGAAACATAAGATATTACACTGATGTACAAGGAAATGGCAAAGCTATCAAAACATCAATTTTGTAATCACCTTTGTGGCAGTATACAAAAAAAATTATAAGTAGCATAAAACCAAAGATACAGTTAGAATGAGGGATAAAAAAACAATTGTTATCCATAAGGTAGAAATACTGAGCAAATCAAAAGACTAAAGCTGAGAAATTTCTTAGACTTGATGACCCACAATCTTGGATTTAAAAAGAGATGGGGGGAACTGGTTCTGATCTCCCGTTATTCTAAAGACTTCAGTATACCCACTGCAGGCAGATCAGCTTGATAAGAGCAATAGGGAAAATACTAGGGTCTCATTAAAACATGATAAAGGGCACTTAGTAAATTATAAAAGAGTTGGACAGGGTCACAAGGTTTTATGAAAGAATATTATATTTGACAAATTAGTTAAAAGGGTTTTGGTGTTGTAACCAGCAAGGAAGGTAAAGGGAACTCAGTGGATGGAGTGTATTTTGACTTTAAAAATACATTCAGAAAGGTACCACATAAAATATTATTACACAAAAATGGACTCCTAGCATTGGAATAGTACATTAGCTTTGATTGAACACTATTAACAGAGCACAGTACAGTTGTGCATTGAGACCCAGGTATTTACAATCTATGTCTATAGCAATAAATGTAAGGACTGAGTGTGATGCATCCAAGATTACTGGAAATCTGGAGCTGGGTGAGGGAATAAGGCAAACAGACTGCAAGCAGATGCAGACTGCTGAAGTGAATCTGCAAGAACATCACATATGAAATATAAATGTGCAGAAATGTGAACTTGTCAAGATTGGTAGGGAACACCAAAATCTGTTTTTTAAGTGGCAAAGGACACCATTCCAAAATGGTGAGAAAACATTGGTACACAGAGAGAACTACATATTCAAATATAACAAAGCAAGTTGGCAGGCACAGCAAGCAATTAGAAAAAACAAAGTATGTTCACCTTTAAAGCAGGAATGTTGGAATAATACATGAGTAAGTCTTACTGCAATTATGAAGAGCCATGGAGAGATTACATCTAAAGTACTGTGTCGCAGTCTGGTCTCCTAACCAAATGCAAGATACCCTTCTCCTTAAAAGCACAAACATGGTTCACTTGCCCAAATCCCAGGATGCAGAAATTGTCCAATGAGGAGTGATTGAGTGGACTAAGCCTACAGTATATCCTCCATTTAAATTTTTTAAGGAGCTTGAAAGAGTAGCAACAGAGATGATGCTTCCCCTTGCTGGGAGACTGACATCAGGACAGTCCGAGAATCAATAGTCTTGGTCTTTCATGACCTAGCTAAGGAGAAATTTCATCACAGATGTCTGTGCATTTTTGGATTTTTCTACTCCGTGTATCTTAACTCATTGAACATATTCAAGGCTGAGATCAATAGCGTTTTAGACACTAAGGAGATCAGTGGATGTGGAAGCAATAGGGGAAGGTGGAGTTCTGAAAAATCAGACATGATCTTAACAAAAGGTGGAGCAAATATGAGGTTTTAATGCCTTACCTCTGGTCCTTTTCCTTATGTTCCTAACCAAACCTCTGAGTGGAACTAAAATAGGAGGCATCATAAATAAGTTTGAGGACCAAAATAAGCTGTACAGAGGCAGAGATGAGAATGAGCAAAAAAGTGCCAAATGTCAATTAAGTGTAAATCGATAAATTTTGGTACTTCGAATGACAAAGAACTGGTGATGCGGAAAAGAATATGGTTTTGGTGGTTCTGGTTCACGAGACATTAAAGCAGCAGCTTAAGTGGATATGGTCATGATCTGCTAATAAAACACTGGGTTTTATGGCAAGAGGTATAGTACGCAAAATTAATGTGAAGTTGTCCACAGCTCTGTAAGGTGAAGTATTGTGCAACATTTTGGGCTCTATTTGACAACAAAGGTGCGAGGCCAAGGGAGGACATCAGGTAAATTCACTTGGATGCTGCTTGCCACTAATGCAAAGAAAGACTTGGAAAAATTAGGGCTGTTTTAATTACCAATGAAGAATTTCATAAGTGTTTAAAATAAGGGAGGGAATTGATAGAAATAGAGGAAGTCTTAACAAATGAGTGGCAGTGAGCTGAGGGACATATATACAAGATTGAATGCATGGTATTTGGGCCAAAGCATGAGAAACCATTTTAATGAAAGCATCACAATAATAGGGAATCCATTGTGATTGAAACAGATGAAAAACACCATGATGCTGGAGGAACTCAGCAGGCCAAGCAGCATCCGTGGAGAAAAGCAGGACAGTAGAAGGGTCCTGACCCGAAATATTGACTGCCTGCTTTTCTCCACGGATGCTGCCTGGCCTGCTGAGTTCCTCCAGCATCATAGTGTTTTTCATCTAGATTCCAGCATCTGCAGTCCTTTGTTCCTCTAGTGATTGAAACAGACCCCGTCAACATTTAAGCATTGGTTAAAGAATCGGTTGAAGGAAAGAATATAGAGACATGAGAACAAGGTGAGTATATGGGATTATTATTGCTTATGTACAATACAAGCACAGATTGATTGGGTCGAACGTGTAATAGTTTCTTGGTAATTCTATATCATGATGATGCAGGGTAATTTTGTCCATATTTTGGACTTCCAAATCTCAGTTGTGCTGCTGTGCCAAAGCATCAAGTAGAAGCCAAACAGCCCACTATAAGTGTTGGGTGGATTGAAAGAAAAAAAGTGATGGAGTTGCCAATAGGCTGCTATCAATGCCTGTGAACAGCCAGTTGAAGAATGGTATAGGTGGAGATGTTGGACCAGCTCACCTATCCTTCCTTATGACCGCAGCAGAAGGAGAAGCATGTTCTAGTGAGACCACAAGGGAACAAAGAGGATGATACACCTTTAAAAAATAAAGAGAAATTACGATTTTCTTCATGTAAAGTGAAAGACGGAAAAAGAATTTTTTTCACTGTTTCCCCACATCATTTTTTAATTGCTCCTCACTCATGGAATAGTCATAAATTGAGATTCTCTGTCAATCTAGAAAATATGCGTTTTATCCAAACTGAATAATCTGGAAGTAGGCATGGAGTTCCCTGCTCATCATTGATCTAAAGAACATCACGGAGCATTGAACAGATTTAGAGAAGGTCAATGCATTACAGAGCTCTTCATGAGTCTGTAACAGTCAGCGCATACCCAGAACAGATTATCAAAGGAAGCATTAAAACATTGCCGTAAAATGTTAACAAACTGATTAAACAAAAGTCAACGACGATGAGTTGGTATATTCTCTAGGTCCTCCTGGTTTTAGACAGGTACTGAATTCAATGAATATTCCATAGTGGCAAATGGTATTTAACCAATAATTTAGAGCACTTTGTCTAGAGGTAAGGCATTCAATTGGTGGGCATGAATTTGATTCTGATCTCCAAATGTTATAAGCTTTGCTGGCTCAAGCTCAAACAAGGCTAGGGTCAATAAAAAACTTGCAAAATGAAGCTACTGTATAAAGACCCAACTCAAATCACAAAATCATGCTCATAGCAGCTGTAAGTAAGTCTGACAAGTCACCCTCTTGCTGCAGGAGTGTATTTAACCATGATAGAATCCAGTAAGAAAATTAAATTTATTGACCTATTCATATTCCTTATCTGCTAACAGTGGAAGCATTCTTAGTTTGCTAACTTCCATCCCATATATACAGTGGATGGGATTTGACAAGATCATGATGACTGCATATGAATAAATGTTGACACCTCAGCAGTCACATGAGGAATAAATGATGAATAGGACAGCTGCTGTCACTTCATGAGCCGTTCTCTCTCTCTGGAGATACCTATGCTGTGATAAGATTCAATTTCATAAAATCAGAATCATACAACATAAAGGCAGACCTTTCGGCCTAACCATGCACCAGCCATTAGGCATCCATTGACACTAATCCTACTTTACTCTCCCCATATTCCCAACAACTTCTCCCCACCCCCCACCCCGATACTACCACTCACCTACACACTAGGCACAATTTGCTGTGGCCAATTAATCTATTAACCCGCATCTTTGGGATGCAGGTGGAAACATCAGCACCCGGAGGAAACACTTTTTTTAAAAATTGTGTTGTCTTAATCCATGTTGTTATTTTGTATATCTCATTGAATCATTTGAACAATGCAAGAAACACTATCATTTACATGCTCTCCAATGATATATCAAGATTGAAAAAAAATCAACCTGATGTCAAAACCATTCGGTTATGTCCTTCAATAGCTTTACCTGCCTTTGATTCTCTGATAATGAAATAAACAAAATCTTTTCCAGGTTGTAAATAATATTGCACATGATGGCAAGTACCATTCTAGTTCCTCTATTTCAAAATAGAAATGATCCAGCGTCACTGTAATTTCAATCTTAAACCAGGTTCAAACTGGCCTCACCATAATCCGAATTTGAAACCAGAAATGCATTGGTTTCATTGGAATGTTGAAGTTAAACAGCAAAGGACAGAATTCTCGACACTTTTAAACTGGGAATCTTATAAATAATAAAAAGGGATTGGGACAAATTATTACGCAAAATGGTGGCAAGTGGAATTATAATCTGGGGAAATACAAACATATCTACTTTCATTGGATGAACAGCAAAGCATACTTGTTTTCATAAAAAAGGGGGTGGACTAGTAAATCTTGGTATGCAGAGGGACTTGAAGCCCCTTGAACATTAGTTAAAGAAAATTAACATGTAGGTTCAGCAAACAGAAAGGAAAATCAAACACCGGTTATTTTTCCAAGTAGTTTAGAATAGAGAAATAAGGAAGTCTTGCTGCAATTACATAGAATTTTGTGAGATTGTGCTTAGAGCCTCAGTTGAGGCTGCAATGAAGGTTTGCTGGATCGATTCCTACGGTAAGGTGGTTTGCCTTCAGTTCATACTGAGGAGAATGCATCTCTATTCTGCATGTTAAAGAATGAAAGGTGACCTTACTGAAATGTACAAAATTCTTGAGGGCTGGTTGACATCCCACATCAAGGATCACAATATCAGCCATTTAGGACTGGGATGAATTTCATTCACAACGTTATGAATCTTTGGAATTCTCTGTGCAGAGGGTGATGGATGGTCAGTTACCGAGTTTATGACTGAGAAGTTCATTCCACTGAAGGCTATTTTGGAACTAAAAAAAAACTGAATCAGATATTTAACAACAGAAATACACACTTCTCTTGACCTTGTAAGATTTCTGCATCTATAATCCAGTTCTGTCTCCCCATATTTTTATTTATCACAATACTTGCTTCAATCATTTGTCCATAACTACAGTAAAACAATAATCCCACATCCTCAGGATTTGTGGTACTGGATTGGCCAGATTTTCTGGACCATTGGATGTTATCCCTATTAATACTCCTATACACATTTAATACACATTTTGTTTTAAGATGTTACATGGTAGAATAAGTTTTCCAACAAACCAGAAGAGTTCAAAGAGAGCAATGGAAACAGAGCCCTGGTGAGTTCAAAGTGAGTGTGGGAAACGGATTTCCAAACAGTGGCATAGCCAATTATCAGAGTCGTTCTGTAAAATCAATGAATTTCCTCTAGTATCGAAGATTGAGGGGTAATCTAATTGTCTAGTTGGAGATGATTAAGAGATTCAATAAAGTCACAGAATTATTACAGCACAAAAGCAAGCCACTTGGTCCATCAAGCCAATACCAGTTCCTCGCGGAGCATTCTAATTAATCAGCCTTATTACCCAAAGCCTTGCACATTATTGTCCCTCAAGATAACACTGCAAAATGGCACATCTGTTTAGTGTCTCTTGTCCTCTAGTTGGGAATCTTAGAACATGGGGACAAGAGAGACTAAAAAGCCATGCCATTTTGGGGTGGATTCAGGAACCATTCCCTGCCCCCCCCAAAAAAAAGGCTGTGGAAATTCAGAACCCTTCTCCCAAAACTGAGCTAGTTTATTTCAAGATTTCATAACTGAAACAAAGATTTAGAGACTTAATGACTAAATTAAGCTTGTCAAACCAATGTGGTTAAATAGAATTAGGATACAGTTCAATCCTGATCTGGACACTGGAATGTACTTTAAGAGCCAAATGGCTTAATAAAGCTCTTAACTTATAAATCATTCCCAAATAAATACATACATAAATACAAGGTATTTATTCCCAAATACTTTAAATGGAAAAAAACAATTTTATTCACTTTATCATAAGATATGGTTATCAGTAGAATATCAGAATTTATAGTCTAATCCTAGGCAGAGGCAGTTAAGAGTCAAGCAGATTGGCAGGTCTGGGGTCATAATATACCATATTGGGAAAGGGCATGAGTGAACGAGATGAGTTTCCAATACTGATAGTAACATTTAAAATTCCAGATTTATTTAACACGACTTAAATTCCCAGGTTGCCATATCGGGATTTGAACCTGTGCCTGGATCAATGATGGAGAAGTTACCCACTGCTGGCCAGTAACTTAACCATGACCCTACTGTGCCCCTGATTTTCATATTTCACTTAGTCAGTATTTCCAAACCATGACAATACATGACAATGCCACACTTATAGATTGCACAGCAAATGTTGTGCAGGCATCAGTGCCAGAACTATATTTGGTGTTACAGAATTGTGAACAAAAATATCTCAGCAGCATAGGCAACATTTGCCTTCATTTCCAAAACAAATTACAAGGCTGGATGGCCAATTTTTTTCAAGTTTCCAGTTGTGCATTCCACAAGAACTCCCCTGCCTCAATGTCCCGCAGAGGTAACAATGAAAGACTTATGAAAGTAAACCATGACAAAATAGACTGGAAAACAGTATCCGTTCCTAGTTTAGAAAAAAGCATTGATGCAGAAGGGTTCACTTCTAAATACTTTAATTGCAGGTGGTAGAGTTAATAAAATCATTACAATGACCTTGCAACCAAGAAATCCCCGGGCCTGAGTTGTACTTATTTATACTGGACTAATGACATTGCAACTGTAATTCATTTCAACAATAAAGTGCATTGAAATTCAGGGACTTCTGTTAGATAATTTTCCTTACAGATCATCTGCCAATACTCATTATCTAGCCTCACATGTGAAACATTGTTCTCAGGTGAAAATTTGAAGGGCAACCGATTCTGTAGAACCAGAAATGGAATTAGCTTCTGAAGTCAGACTAGGAAGATAGCGGAGAGGGTAATATATTAAAGCGGCTTTCACAAATACACTCAGAGGTTGGATTTGTCACACCACAATGAGCTGCAGGCTTGTTCACAACATAAAGAGGAGCAGTTCTTTTTTCTTTAGTTTGCTGGCATAAGAGGGATTGCAAAGTAGGCAAGCGTGTTCTGGGTTTCCGAAGTACTTAGAAACAGACCTTCTGAATGGCCCATTTCCCCTTCTAAACAAATTAGAACATAGAAACATAGAACATAGAAAAACTACAGCACAATTCAGGCCCTTCAGCCCACAAAGCTGTGCCAAACATGTCCCTACCCTAGAAATTACTAGGCTTACCCGTAGCCCTCTATTTTTCTCAGCTCCATATACATATCCAATAGTCTCTTCAAAGACCCTATCGTATCAGCCTCCACCACCGTTGCCGGCAGCCCATTCCACGCACTCACCACTCTCTGAGTAAAAAACTTACCCCTGACATCTCCTCTATACCTACTCCCCAGCACCTTAAACCTATGTCCTCTTGTGGCCACCAATTCAGCCCTGGGGAAAAGCCCCTGACTATCTACCCTATCAATACCTCTCATCGTCTTATACACCTCAATCAGGTCCCCCCTCATCCTCCGTCTCTCCAAGGAGAAAAGGCCGAGCTCCTTCAACCTGCTTTCATAAGGCATGTTCCGCATTCCAGGTAGCATCCTTGTAAATCTCCTCTGCACCCTCTCTATGGCTTCCACATCTTTCCTGTAGTGAGGCGACCAGAACTGAGCACAATACTCCAAATGGGGTCTGACAAGGGACCTATATAGCTGCAACAATACCTCACGGCTCCTAAATTCAATTCCCCAAGTGATGAAGGACAATATACCATATGCCCTCTTAACCACAGAGTCAACCTGCACAGCCGCTTTGAGCGTCCTATGGACTCGGACCCCAAGATCCCTCTGATCCTCCACACTGCCAAGAGTCCTACCATTAAGACTATATTCCGCCAACATATTTGACCTACCAAGATAAACCACTTTATACTTATCTGGGTTGAACTGCATCTGCCACTTCTCAGCCCAACTCTGCATCCTATCTATGTCCCTCTGTAACCTCTGACAGCCCTCCAAACTATCCACAATACCCCCAACCTTCATGTCATCCGCAAACTTACTAACCCACCCCTCCACTTCCTCATCCAGGTCGTTTATAAAAATCACAAATAGTAAGGGTCCCAGTACAGATCCCTGAGGTACACCACTGGTCACTGACCTCCACCCAGAATACGACCCTTCAACAACCACTCTTTGCCTTCTGTGGGCCAGCCGGTTCTGGATCCACACTGCAATGCCCCCTTGGATCCCATGTCTCCTCACCTTCTCCATAAGCCTCGCATGGGGTACCTTATCAAGCGCCTTGCTGAAATCCATATACACTACATCTACTGCTCTCCCTTCATCGATGTGCTTAGTCACATCCTCAAAAAATTCAATCAGGCTCGTAAGGCAGGACCTGCCCTTGACAAAGCCATGCTGACTATTCCTAATCATATTATACCTCTCCAAATGTTCATAAATCCTGCCTCTCAGGATCTTCTCCATCAGCTTACCAACCACTGAGGTGAGACTCACCAGTCTATAGTTTCCTGGGCTATCCCTACACCCCTTCTTGAATAAGGGAACAACATCCGCAACCCTCCAATCTTCCGGAACCTCTCCCGTCTCCATGGATGACACAAAGATCATCGTCAGACGCTCCGCAATCTCCTCCCTCGCCTCCCACAGCAACCTGGGGTACATCTCATCCGGTCTGGGTGACTTATCTAACTTGATGCTTTCCAAAAGTTTCAGCACCACCTCTTTTCTAATATCTACATGCTCAAGCTTTTCAGGCCACTGCAAGTCCCCACTACAATCCCCCAGATCTTTTCCGTGGTAAATACTGACGTAAAGTATGCATTAAGTACCTCCGCTATTTCTTCCGGATCCATACACACTTTCCCACTGCTGCACTTGATAGGCCCTATCCTTTCGCATTTCATCCTCTTACCCTTCACGTAGTTGTAGAACGCCTTGGGGTTTTCCTTAATCCTGCCCGCCATGAAATTAATCTCATGAAAACTAGAAACTTAGCTCCATCAAGGACAGATTTCTTCAGTAGATGTTCCAGTACATTGCACTTCCAAATTAGCAACAGGAAATATTGTTGAAAGAAAGGCATTAATGGAAAAATAGATTAACTTTCCTTTTGCAATAAAAAACATCTTTATGAACTCATGTAAATATAGTCAATTTAAACATCATTTGTTCAGCTTAAGGACAGCCTATTCACAAAGCATTTTTTTAAATCACCGAGCTACTATGTGATTCATAACAGATTCAAACTGCACTTGCTCATTCGGCATTTCAACTCAAATTATTGACGATGATTTCAGACTAATTAAATAGTAAAACTGTTAAGAGTGCTCTGAAAAATCCATTATACCTCAGGTGAACAAAATTGAGAAATATAATTTTAACGACCTTTTTAAAAGCAATAACCAAAAGACCATCATAAATGTAATCAAACTATAGATACTCACCATGATTTATCTCTTGTTACTTTGGAAGGAAAGACTGCCTGGTGCTGCTTATTATTGGAGGTATGTAGATTGTCTTTTGGTGGCTTGAATGGCTTGGAGTTGCTACCAATTGCGGTATGGCTACTGCAGGCTTTGGATTTCATTGGGATTGGTGACGTCGTGGAATTGGAGGTTGATGAAGCTGGTGAGAGGGTCGCCTTACACGAAGAACCATGTCTTCTTTCTGAAAATACAGAGAACAGTGATTAGACAATGACACAACTGCAAAAATATTTTTCATTTAATATTTCTGTAAAACTTGACAGCATGAACAAATCAAAAACGAATGCATTGAGGTACAAAAATTGTAGACTCAATTTTCCACACTTTTATTGAAAAAAAATGAGTTGTTCTTGTGGATGAGCCATTCTGTATGCCCACGACTAAATCAGTTGTTTGGTCCTATGGGCGTAGGCTTATAAAGCATGATGGTATCATGAACAATTGGCATTTCACTATAGGCTATATACATGAATTATTAAAATAAAAAAAACTGCAGATGCTGGAAATCTAAAGTAAAATCAGAAAATGCTGGAAATAGTCAGCAGGTCAGGCCACATCTGTGGGAAGAGAAACAGAGTTAACATTACAGGCTGATTAAACTGCAGGAAGCGGTGCATGAAATATTACATTCGTCCTGTTACTGACAATCAGCTGAGCAGTAGTTCTGAATTTCCACCTTTGTTAAGGAGTGATGAACTTCAACCCAGTTATATTTGTAGAATTCAACATTTCTAAGTGGAACTTTCAGGTTGAAAGGTCGAGGCCACCCAGTGGTTCTTGTTAGCTTCACTTATGTATTAGGTGTCAGCTTGGTGGTCACACATTTTTGGCTCTGAATAAGAAGTCTGAAAATCAAGACTCTTTCCAGATATCTGAACTCGCCTGACACTATCTGGCCTGACACTTATACGACACTGAAGGAAAGGTGCAGTTTGCTGCGCAATTTTTCAGATGAGATGTTAAACTGAGGGTTCTCTCAGGTATACACAGAACGTCTTCTGACACCTGCGTACTTCTCAAACAGCCTTGCTAAGAACAGATGATATGGCCTGTACTTTGTTTCTGCTTTTGGGAACTTGCTGTGAACAAATTGGTAGTAACATTTTCCAGTTGACTACATTCAATGAAATATGTTCTCAATCCAAAGCATGTTGGGAATTTCTGAGACTATGAAGGATGTGATGTGAATCCAAGTCTTTCTGAAATTCTCTCTTTGAATTCAAAAACTAGTTGAAATACTGCTTCCTGCCTTATTGCTTGTGGGGGCCATGTTCACCTCTCCTTCCTGCTTGCCCCTCTCCCCATTCTGAAGAGAATATGTTTCTGTCACCACCACTGCCAGGAAACCTCCTGCAGCCAAGGCCCTGTTCCAGGAATGGGCTTTTCATTTTTACTCTCTTAGAGACCAAGAGTAAAATCAAATGTAAATTAAAAAACAGGTAGGAAAAAGGTGAATGTGCAATTCTTTCGAGAGTAAATATTACATTGCAATGGTTTCTCAGGACTCAAACAAGTAAAATTCAAGTGTTTTGCTTACCATATGAAGGGAACAATTACCACATAAGTGCTCTGAACAATTAAACAGACTGCACGGCAAGGTGCTGGTAAAATACCTCTGGAATACTTGTCCAGAAAAAGGAAGAGAGGTGGGACGAGGTTTGCAGCTGTTACTTTTCTTTAATATTTCCTATAACATAACTATTTGACACACTGTGCTAGAAACATCAAAGTGTCAATCTTACAAAATAATAATTTCAAATGTTATCACCCAGAATTATCCCAGCCCATGGCACTTCCTCCCTCACGATTCTAGAATCCATTTCCACAGTTGTTACACCTGGGAGGAATTTTTTTAGTTAAGCCAAATCCTTCCATGCAACACCGTTACTCTCTCAACTCAATTCATGGACCCACCATGAATTTTTAAATGTTTGTAGAGCTAAAGGCCATTTAAATGTTCCCAACCAATCCACAGCATCGCTACCAAACCTTATCTTCACCGACAAACTTCCTTCCCATTGTGAACACCCCAAGGTTCCTCCCTCAATATTTCAACCACCAAACTATAATACTTTTCCCAAAGCTTCCTCCAACTATTCCTAAACTTGGATCCTTCCTCTAACTTTTCCCAGCACACCTTAAACTTCCTCTAATTGTTTTCAAATCTCCCTTCAGCTGTTTCCAACCACCCCAAACTGCTCTATTGTTGTTCCCAAATCTGCTTATTTCCTCCAAATCCTTCTCATATTTTTCTCAACACCAACAAAGCTGCCTGTCCTGCAGACTAATCCCATCAAACCCCATAATGGCACTTAGTTGTTCAGTATATCAACGAATTTTTTAACATTAAGGACGTCAGGGAAAATGGAAAACACTTTCCCATCTGTAACAATCCTGCTCTTATAAAACCATTTCTTGGCTGCTTTAAATGTGATGAATGACACTGAAGAACTTATGCCCCTCCCCCACCCCACCTCAGTGTCCACTCATTTTCTCCTACTATTGTACATAGTGTCTGTTGCAGAACAACAGGGTGCTGCAAAAGGATCATAACCAATAAAGGCTCAAGTGATCAGTCCTGCGTCAAAACAGATTTCGCTCACAATCATCCCTCAGCTTGTTGACCACAATGGTTCCTTCATGAGCTTAATTTAAAAATTCTTATCCTTGGGTTCAACTCCTTTTATGGACTCTGCCAAGAACTACTCTGCTACAGTTTCGCCCATGTCCCTTTTCCTCCTTCCGCCATGGGCAGTCACGCATTCTGTGCCAAACTCCTGGAATTTTCTCTTCAAATCCCTGCTTCTGTACCTCACATCCATCCCTTACAATACTCCTTAAAATCCATCCATTCCTGCCTTCATATCAACTTCTAAATGATTATGCCCCTGTGAAGTCCTTGCAACATTTTAGCACACTAAAGGTGCTTTGCAGGTTATTGCAAATTTTTTTTAATTTATCGATTTTCAGGACACAGGTATCACTAGCAAGGCCCGCATTTATTGCCCATCCCTAATTACCCTTGAGAAGGTGATGACAAGCTGCTTTCTGAACCACTGCATTACTTCTGGGGAAGGTACTCCCACACTGCTGGAGTGTCTGGATTTGGACCGAGTGACAATGAAAGTATGGCAATGTATTTCCAAATCAGGACGGTGTGCAACTTGGAAGGGAACCAGTAGGTGGTGACGTACAAATGCACCTGTTGCCCTTTATCCTTCTTGTTGGTGGAAGTCGCTGGTCTGGGAGGTGCTGTCGAGAGTAGCCCAGTCTAGTAACTGCAGTGCATTTTGTAGATGCTGCTAATGGTAGAAGGAATGAACACTTAGAGTGATAGATGGGATGCCAATCAAGCAAGCCACTTTTTATTTGCTGATGTCAAAGAATCAGTGATGGAATTTCCTCGTCCAACCTGCTTCCAGTACTGTCCCACTAAAAACTCTTGATACTACCACTTAAATAGAAAATATTTCAGAATTAAGATGACATAAAACGTAAATTTAAACACACATACCTCGTAGTTCGAATGTTTTAAAAGGCCTACATAACACTGCTCACAGCAGCTTATACCAATGCTGTTCTGTAGCAACAGAAACATTGTGCCATGCAACTGAAAACCTATTATTCCACAGCTACGGTGAAGCTTATGTTTAGGCTGAGCTGTCATTTAAATACAACAATGCCTAGCTGCTGTTAACAGGAACACCATGTAATAATTATGTTAATTGCTGGTGACAGTCGTTTCCAGATATCAGTGCTTTAAAAACTTAAACCACTGATTAGCAAGCTACCAGAATGGCATGGCTCCCTTTTGCATCTTTGACATTTTGACTTCTGGTGGGTGAGAAGTGCTCTCGACAATTTAGACAATAGATATGTGGTGAATGAGGTGGGCAAGAGGAAAATACTTCAGTGAGAGAACATTTTGGAAAAAGTGGTCACAATAACATTAGACTTAGAATGGTAATGGAAAATGTCTGGAATGTTCAAAGGTGACAATATTCCACTGGGAGTGGGTTGATTTCAGTCAGGTGACTGGAGGTCTGACACAAGTGGAGTGAAAGACGGCAGAAAAATGGCAGATGGAGTTCAATCCGGAGAAGTGTGAGGTGGTACACTTTGGAAGGACAAAATCCAAGGCAGAGTACAAGGTAAATGGCAGGATTCTGGGCAGTGTAGAGGAGCGGAGGGATCTGGGGGTTCATGTTCACAGATCACTGAAAGTTGCCACACAGGTGGATAAGGTAGTTCAGGAAGCTTATGGGATTGAGTTTAAGAATCGCGAAGTGATGATGCAGCTTTACAAAACTCTGGTTAGACCACACAGTTCTGGTCGCTTCATTATAGGAAGGATGTGGAAGCGTTGGAGAGGGTGCAGAGGAGATTTACCAGGATGCTGCCTGGATTAGAAAGTATGGATTATGAGGAGAGACTAAAGGAGCTGGGGCTTTACTCATTGGAGAGAAGGAGGATGAGGGGCGACATGATAGAGGTGTACAAAATATTAAGAGGAATAGATAGAGTGGACAGCCAGCGCCTCTTTCCCAGGGCACCGATGCTCAACACAAGAGGGCATGGCTTTAAGGTAATGGGTGGGAAGTTCAAGGGAGACGTCAGAGGGAGGTCTTTCACCCAGAGAGTGGTTGGTGCATGGAATGCGCTGCCTGGGGTGGTGGTGGAGGCAGGTACGTTGGTCAAGTTCAAGAGATTGTTAGATAAGCATATGGAGGAATTTAAGATAGAGGGATATGTGGGAGGAGGGGGTTAGATAGTCTTAGGAGTGGTTTGAAGGTCAGCACAACATGGTGGGCCGAAGGGCCTGTATTGTGCTGTATTGTCCGATGGTGAAACAAAAATTGGCAGGTTAACTGCTAAGTGAGCGAAGATAATTTGGAAGCACGCAGGCATATTACAATGAAAGGGAAAGGGGCATCCAAAGCTGGTTAAATAGCTAAAAGATTAAAATGAAACAGAAAAGGACAGCATGTAATAAATGTCAGGTGCATAATAAAAATGCATGCAGAATAAAGAAACTACAGAGCAAGAATTGTATTGAAAACATACTCAAGCATTTGGACTGAAAGGTGAATCCACAACATTTTGATGCAAAGGCAAGAATGCTACCACTGAACCAGGGAGTGTAGTCTGAGAGGGTTCCTGGAGCCTCCCCACTAGTAAAGGATACTTCGTAGTCTAAACATTCTCAGGATGAAAGTATTCAATGTAAAATACTAATATAATTGTGAAACACCAAACTGTTCAAATACATGCTTAATTTATCAGTATATGACCAGAAAGGAGCATAAGTAAATAGAAACAGCATTTAAAAATGCACAATTTAAAATGGTATGCAATAAGTATTGTATGGCTACATAAAACATCTAAGGCATATTATGCTTCAATGGACACTTTGGGGAGGACACTTATGTTGTCTGTGTACATTTTAGATCTTCCACAGATAGCACTGTTGATACTTCTCCACTGCCTTAAGGCACCTCCAGCGCACTGTCCATATTCCAATTCGGCAGAATAGGGAGGGGACCATATATCTGAATAAACACAGGTCAGTCCTTTATTCTTTTTGTATTATATAAGTTGGACTTGAATAGTTGAGGTAATGATAAAGAAATGTGTAGTGGATGCAAAAATTAATCATTTGTTTGGCTGTAAGAAGAAACGCTTTGGACTATGGTCCGGTCAGTTGCGTAAGAAAATGGGCATTGCTATTTAATCCAGAGAAGTGAAATAACGCATCTGGGGAAGCACAGTTATTGAATATACAATAAGTGGCAGGATATTGAGTGATGTGGAGGAACAAAGGGACCCTGGACTGTACATTCATAGATCCTTAAAGATGGCAGGACAGGTCAATAAGGTGATTAAAAAGGCATAAGGAAGGTTTCCTTTATTGGTCAAGAAGCAGCATGTAAGCAAGGAGGTTCTGTTAGAACTGCATACAACTCTAGTTAGGCACAGCTTCAATATTGCATACCATACTGTTCTCGTCACTACATTACAGGAAAGACTGTGGAAGGTGCAAAGGAAGTTTACAAAGTTCTAAATAGGACTGGAGAAATGTATCTATGAGGAGAACCAAGGTCCTCTCCTTTGGAACAGAGGGGGCTAACAAAACTTAACTGAGCCAAAAAAAAATTATACAGTGCTTAAATGAAATAAATAGAAAAAATCTACTTCCCTGAGCAGAGGGGATGAAAACCATCAGGAACAGATTTACAGTAATTGATATACAGGAGATGAAAAGGTCATTCACTGATCATTCACTGAGATCATTCACTGCCTGACATGATAGAAGAGGCAGAAACATTCATCAAATTTATAAAGCATTTGGAAGAGCCATAACATGCATGGTTACAGGCCAAATGCTGGATGGTTAAATTAGCCCCTTTACGACCAGCACAAACAAAATGGCCAACTGGCCTCCTTACATGTTGTAAATTTTCTTTGACTCCATGATGAACCACGAGCCTGGTTCTGAATCTAATATTGTGATCATCAAATTCCAGTTTCCTCAAGCAACCAATGAAAGCATTTGCACACATGGGTTGGTTTCTTAGTCGACGTCAGTCATTTCTTAGACGTCTTCCGAGGTGTGGGAGGTGCTTAGTGCTCTCCAGGGATTCCACACAAACCGGAATTACCACAGCTGGGGATTGCTAATTGGGAGCTTTCTGGCAGAGGATCTCCGAGTCTTAAGCAAAAAATCGCATTTTACCATATACCTTGGCAAACACATCAACATGACAATGCTACAATCATCTTCACAGGGCTTGCCACGTCATATTGACAGAGCTCCAGATCCCAAAGCAAGCCTTCTTCTCTGGTTTCAGTCCTGGCAGACAGTTCAACAGAAAGGCAGAGGAAGCATTCCAAAGATGTCTTCAGGACAAACATGAAGAACTCAACATTACCACCAAATCATACAAGATTATCACTCAGTGAGAACCCATTTCAAAGAACTCTAGCTAAAACTACACAGCAGTGACAGCAAATGGAAAAGTTAAATTGACAGGAAGCTTGTGTTGTGGACCAGATCAACAACGCAAGCTTACCCTATCACAGCTGGAAATGAATGCCGAAGTGGCAACAGAGCATGCTAATCTTTGACTGGCCTCATCGGCCATCTTCAGATCTACAAGGCTGAAGCCACAACTATTTTTTTTTAAATTGATTTTGTAACTTAGATCAAGAGACCTACTGTGTCGTAGCTGAATTTGCTGATGATACAAAGTCAGGCAGGGCTGGAAAACAAGTTGTGAGGAGAACGCACAGACACCACAAAGGATATAGGTAGGTTAAGCGAATGGGCAACAATCAGGCAGATGAAATAAAATATGGAGAAATAAGAGGTTATCCACTTTAGTAGGAATATGGAAACTTCCATATTTTAGTATGAAGTAAAGTATGGAAGTTTAAATGGAAAGAGATTAAAGGATACTACTGTACAGTAATCTGGGTGTCATTGTACATGATACACAGAAAGTTAGCAATACAGACATAAGTAATTAAGAAGGCAAATGGAATGTTGATTATGATTGCAAAACGGATGGAGCACAACCATTTTTGAAACTGTAGAGAGCTTTAATGAGACCAAATTTACAATATTGTGTACAGTTTAGTCTCTATACCTGCAATGGAGGCAATTCAGACAGGGTTCACTAGACTGGTTACTGGGGTGAAGGGATCATGTGGGTGAAGGTTGAGTAAGATGGGCCTATATTCAAAAAGGAGAGGCAATCTTATTGAAACCCCAAGGTCCTGAGGGGTCTTGACAAGGACCATGCTGAGAGGACCTTTCCGCTGATGAAGGATTATAGAACCTCATAATAAGGGACACCCACTTAGGCGAGAAATGAAGAGGAATCTCTTCTCTCAGAAGTTTGTGTACCTTTGCAATTCTCTCACCCAGGAAGGCTGAATCACTTACTACGTTCTAAGTCAAGACAGGCATGTTTTATTGGAAAATCAAGGGTTATGGGAAACAGGCAGGAAAATGTTGAGGTCAGATCAGCTACAACCTTGCTGAATGGCACAGCAGGTTGGAGGGACCTGCTCGTATTTTGTTTACATCCTTGAAATATTCTACAAAAAACAATCGTGCCTGTCTACTAGGAACTGCAAATGAATGATGTACGTACTCCGAATTATAGGACTGACTATACAGGTCTGTACCTGTGCACTAAGTAAATATTCAGTGAGGTGGCTGCAGAGTCCAGCATCTTCCACAGTGATGGTCTGAATATTCTACAGGAATACTGGTAGCATTGCATGGGAATGCTGACATTTTTGCAGAGCCCCTAAACTAAATCTACAACTCTGGATAAACACAAGAGTCCTAAATTTCCCCACATGATTGTGAAGGTTTACTGATTGCCCTGTGGTGTTAGACTCCTCAGGGTTTACAGTGACGGTGCATAAGTGCCTGCAGTTTCCCAGCACTTATGCTTCAAATCTACCTGTTGAACCTACGTCAGTTTAGACAAGGCACAGGAACAGAGAACCCATTCATTTGAATTGAGAGGGCTAGCTGTGACCGAGAAGGAATACATATTTCCGATTGAACTGTTAATTTAAATCTAATACTTTCTGGAGTTTTTGAAGTGTTTTAATATATTGTACTTCAACATTTTATGAAAATTTGATAGTACTTACTCTTTAAATACTTTTTCAACTTTTATTTTAAAGCATTTGTGTATGCCAGAGATATCCATAAACACTTCCGCTCTTTGAAAGCTGGCTCAGCCTGGGGCTATGTATAACAAGTTATATTTATGCATAGCCCCCAGATATGCAAGTCTGCATATTTCACACCAAATATGTGAGTCTGCTTCATGAGAGACAGCCATATGCCATAGCTGGTGGTGTGGAAGGAAACTTAATCAAGACAGAGTATCTGAATACAGAAGAAGAGATTCACATTGCACAATAGTTCCAGTGGAACTGCAAAAGTGTGCCAAATAAATATATTTATAACTTAAGCAAGAAACAGTGCTCAGAGGAAATCTTGCTTTAATAGTTATAAGAATCACTAACACAGTGGGAAATTTCTGGCAGCTGCTGAGATTACAATATCACTAGCACAAGATGATACCAGAAACCAACCCACTATGATTAGAATATCATTAAAATGCTGTGACCAGTGGACACCCTCAAGATTTTAATACAATATCATTAACACGTATCAACCAGGGATATACTCATGCATTGGATAGAATAGCACCAACACGCAGAAACCAGTGCAAATTCTCATGCTTCATTTACAATACTGCAAACGCACAGGAAACAGAGCAAACACTTGCACTTTGCTCATTTCGTTAGCACATATGAGAAGCCTTCCCTCATGCACTCTTCCAGAAATGTATCATTTTATTTTAACCGTCAATAGGATTAGAAGTTAAGTAAGACAACTTTAAATCAGAGTACAAATAAGCAAATTATATTGCTTACTTTTAGGAGCTGAATTGGTGAAAGACTGTTTGATCTGAATGGCAGGTTTCACAAAGCTTGTTTACTACTATATTCGCTCTTGATCTACTTCAATTTCTTTTTAAGTCCAGGAATTACAAGAAAATAATTTTAATTGCTAACAGAGAGTCCGTGGGACATCAAGCAAGGAATTCAGTTTTTCTCAAACCAATACATTATGCACCAAGAGCCAACAAAAAAAGAATGCTTTCCTCACATCTGCTTATTTGCTCACGTTCAATACTGAGACTTGTACCAGGGTTCAAATGGATTGGAAATGAGGTCAGAGTTATAAAGTTAGGCTGTCAGGCCAAGAACTATGTGATCATGAAGAAACCCAGAACGAGAAATAAAAACAGCTGACAGAATCATCTGATCTAGCTTCTCAACTACTCAATCCCAACTACCACAAACCATATTCATGCCACAGTATACTTTGTCTTTTCTGCAATGAAAAATGCAGCACAACACAACACGTTAGTCAACTAAACTCTGCAAGGCTGTTGACACCCACTCATTGGGTGAAAAATGTGTGAAATGTGTAAATTCATTAACCATCGACAGTAGCTAAAAAAGACAAACATTTCCATTCCATAACAAATATTTTAATAATCTACACAACTGTGAAGTGGGGAGCTTGGAGATAAAAGCAGGTTGTGACTCTTTTAAATTCCATTTTAAAATTGACAGTTTAAGACTTGGTTCTACCTTAAAACAGTGGTTGTAACACATTGTGGAACATGTCAGGATGGTGAAAAATGCTACGGAAGAGCAATTTTAAAAAAAGTTTCTAATACAACTATTTGTCCCTGTTGGTATAAGCAGATACAGTCATGAGTCAAGCACAGGTAAATACTGTGATTTTATAGACATTATGATACTAGCACACTGTTCAACAGAATTTAACATTTCCGGAAGACTGAAGATTGAATCAGTTTTGCTGTTCCAGGGAACTCCATTTCTTGGTGCACTGATTTTCTATAATTATTATTGGCACAACTACAGTCACAAAATACAGTGACACATTTATATCCTGTGGAAAAGAAGTTCTCCGAATTTTTATTTTTGGACCAATGGTACAAATTAAGCACTTGCAGCCTGAAAGGCGTTAGAATCAAATGAAACCTGTATTTCCGCAGCCGAGCAGCACAGTGCTCCCTTTTTAAGAAATCTGATCACCAGGGGTCTCTGAAGCACTCACAAGTCAATGCATTTAGCAGCACAAGCCAAACGTTATCAGGTTCAATCCCAAGTCAGTGAGGGATGTGCTAACTTCACCAATGGCAGCAGTTGAACGCTACAAGAATGTTAGCACTCTATCCTCCAAGTCAGACATTAAAAAGAGGAGCCAGCTGGCCTCTCAAATGGCCGCAAAAGATCCCATGGCGTTATTCTAAGACGATCAAGAACCTTCTTTCCTCAGGGTACTGGCCAATATTTGTGCCTCAACTAACACTTAAAACAATTTATTTGATGTCTGTGGGAGAGTGATGTAAATAATATTGTCACCCTTCATAACCGTATACTTTAAATGTCATTGGATACAAAATACTTCAGGACACCCTGAAGTTGTTAAAAACACTACATGCAAGCAATTTCTTTATTTCTTTTACAATCAACCTTAGCATCTCTTAGATTAGGCAGATGGTAAGCCAGCAATTTTTGCTCCCAATTTATAGCCAGTACTGTTATTGTGGATGTTATATAAAGAGCCAAAGACTGGACTGTTAGGCCACCTTTGGACAAATAACCTGCCAGTAATTAGTTTCCAGGCTCCAACAGGAAAAGGAACCAGGAATGCACTGGAGCCAATGAGAAAGTTGCCCAATCATGACATGGACCTTCAGGAAAAGTGGGGATGAAGATGATAATGCTGGGGGGGAGGGGGAAGAGAAGGGAAAGGGGGAGAAATCTGACTGCCTTAAATGAGCAAGTTCAACATTTTAAAAAATCACAATGATACAGAACAGATAGGAGTCATATGTCTCAATGTGCTTATACTAGTTCTTTGAAAGAGCCTTGGCAATTCTTTGGCAAAGTACCCAAGCCATGTATTTTAAGGAAAATAAGACTACATATCAATGGGGGAGCTAAGCGGGAGCAAGGAACAGTCAGGAAATAAATGGCACAGTTCATTTGCCCACTACAAGCGTGTCCCATCAATTAAAAGCTCATAGTTAATAATTAACAGCTCAGTGGTGGATTAGTATGTACATGTCCCCAACCCATACACAGGCAAGCATGTGCAACTCCCCTCCCACAACTAGGTAGCCAGGAATCAGGTGAATTCCCCCAGAGGGAGGGAGTGAGAGAAACTGAAAGTTACTGAATGAGTCAGCTCAAGGCTGCTCTCACACACCACCCAGTAACTGGTTCAAGAGCAGCAGTGGCAAAGGCCTGGGAGCACATCACCTACCTTGCCCTTTTGGCCGGGGAATGGTGTGTGGCATGGGGAGACCTAAAAAGAGGGGGAGAAGAAAAAAAATTCATTAAAAATGTGAGGGTGAGAAAAAACAAAGGTTTAAACACACTTTTTTGACCCACACACTCAGGCCAAAAAAGCAACAAAAAAAATCAAAGAATGACTTGCTAATTTACTTCAGTTTTATTATAGAGTAAAAATAAGCTTTATAAAACAACAAATAAATTCCATTTACAGATGGCACACACAATTTCTGACATGAAACAACATAAAGTCCTTGTCCCATTGCAGAGTGAGATTCTCAGTCATTACTGACTCCAAGCAGTAGAAGCATTGCAATAGTGGGGAAGAGCAATGAAAAAGACACAACCCAACAATTGTAACAATTTAACAAGTGGAGCAGACCACAAAGCTGATAGATCAAAGGGACTATCTGGATTCAAGTACGACTCTCAAACAGAGAAACAATTTAATTTGCAAACTTAATTAACTTACAATATTTATTCAGAAAAGATAAAGAGTGACTAAATAAATCCAGGTTTTTAATCATCTGTATACACTAACATCCTTTAGGAGGTGCAAAGGGTTAGCGTACCATCTTTTTAGTTGTGTGAGGTGGCCACAATTCAAAAGACATAGCGTCTTTCTCAGGACATCGCAAAGCGTTTTACAGTCAAACCGTAATTGAGAAGCTGTGGTCACTGTGGTAATGTGGATGACTCAGGAGTCAAATTATACACAGCAAGTCCTCTCAACCCAAACAGTAATGAGATAACGACTAGATCATCTGTTCGGAGTGACGGTTGAGAGATAAGTATTACGTACAACACCATGGTCAATTCCACGCACTTCTTCAACTTGTGCTGTGGGATCTTTCACATCCATTCAAGAGGGTAGATGAATCCTTGATTTAACACATCATCTGAAGGACAGCACCTCTGAAAGTGCAGCACTTCCCTCACTACAGCACTGGAGCATTCGTCTGGATTATCCGCTCAAATCTCTGGAGTATGATTTGATCACATGATGTTCCAACTCACAGGCAAGGGTGCTATCGCTGAGACACAACTCCAGGCTGAAAAACGAGATAAAAACCACCGACCTCTGACAGTTGTGATGTTCTGAGTGGAATTAGGAAAGTGGGTTTTATGCAGCTGGAGATCTCCACCAATTTCATTCCACTTTTCTCATTTTTTAAATCCAGTGTTGTTCCCCATCAGATTTCAGACACAAATGGAGCACTTGAATCTGGCAGTGATGCACCAGACCTGAGAGTTCCTCCTTGTGTTGGAACAATGTGAACTGGTTTGCATGACAACTGCTGCTTTACAGTGTATAATCACTGTCAAAATGAAATGAAGGCTCACATTAATAAAGTGCATCACAGAACATTGTGAAGAACGTTGTAACCAACAAAGTACTTCTGCAGTGAAGCAGGAGGTTCTGTTTACACAGAAATGTTAGATGCACAGGGAATTTTAAGAGAGCATGAAAAAGGATCAGTGTTCGTAAAAATACAAATTTAATGTTAAAAGGGACAGCTGATATCCTATTCATTATCACCCAACCTTTTTACAGTATATTAGGAGCAGATAGTGAGGCACGTACAAGTCCTCTGGGCTTGGAGTAAGCTTAACAGTGAAAATAGGTGTCAAGCCTCTGGCACCAGAAATGAGGCTGTTGGCAATCTGGGCATTGTCTCATTGGACCAGTGAGCAGGACTGTTTGTGGGTTAGAAAACTAATGGCTGCTCTCTCAATCACCCACTGCACTGCCCCAGTTCAACACATGGCCTCTACCTTGCAAAAGTAACCAATGTTAGAGCACTTCAAAATGCACGTTGTTTAAACACAGACAGTATGCTTTTTAAAAGTACACAACTTTAAAGGTTAAGATATTCTCAATGTAATAACCGTTGAGATAGAAGAAATACAGCGAATCTCCCACCAACATCAACAAAGTAAGCACTCTATTTTTGTGGTTAGATGGAAAATAAATACTGACCAGGATCACAGGGTAACTATGGTGCCCTTTAAATAGTTCAGTGGGCGCCCTGACAGGCTGCAAGGAGCCTCTGTATAATACTTCAACAAAAAGACAGCACCACAATCAGTGTAACTCTCCCTCAGTACTACCAAAGCAATACAAGCTTAAGCAGCAGCCTATACAGCATAGCACTGAGATACTGACATGTGCTGCCACAGTGAAGAAGAAGTGGCTTGCTGTTGAGATAGAGACAAACCCAATTTGTGCCCAATGATGAATGTACTCAATACAAAGCACAGATGCATTTTAAATAATGTTGAATCAGTGGTGATGTAGCAAATTGAAACAACAATATCCACCATCTCAGGTCTAGTCACTGGACTGCCAATTCCAGACATAGTATTGCGGTATGGTGTTAAGTGGCTGCTGGATGTGAAAATCACATATCTGGAATATTTAAAAGGAGTTACTTTAAGAAATGGAAGAATTTCTAAACATAGCAATGGCTTCTAAAAGAAGCAAACTGACACAGTGACATGACTACTGGCCACAGTCAAACAAGGTTATGCTCTGCAGGAAGACTATTTCATCCAAGCATCAAGTTTTCAGCTGACAATGTCAAACATCATTGACACCAAACTTCAATCTGTTTATAATGGGAATCTGGTGGGCAACATAACGGGGGAAAGTCCTTGAACATATGAATAACAGTGGAATTTATTTTAAGAGTATAATTTCCAGATACAAAGTGTTAACATTTAGTTTCCCTCCTTAAGAAAAGCCACAACAAAATTTACTTGTAGGAAATAATAAGATTGACAAGAGCTTGCCAGTTGAATATGAAAGAGCTGCAATAGATCAATAGAACTTACTTTATATCACATGTCAGCTCAGCTCTGAGATCTCAACCAGGGGAAAGAATAACGTTATCTTGAGAATACAATCGGCTCCAAGTTACACACAATCCCGATGATCTTTTATTGTTACTGGATCAAAATCCTGGAAGTCCCATTTATTCTAGTCACGGGAGCACCATCTATAACAAACACTGCAGTGGTTCAAGAAGGTTTCCATCATGTTTCAGTGCAATCTGAGGTGGGTCAATTTATGTAGCCTGGATAACGTACCCATTGCTAATAAATAATAGCAAAATGCAGAAGGCAGGCAGGAAAAAAGAAACAATGAACAACTGCAGACACAAGAATTACTTCTGTCTTCCTTTCCTCCTCCTCCCAGAGTGTAGGTGGGCAGTTGGAGAATTAGGGTAGAGCTGATGGGCATGTAAGAGAGTAGAGGTTACAGGGAAAATAAGTGGGGAAATGAGATTGATCTGGGAACTGGCACAGACTTGACGGGCCAAATGGCCATCTTCTATGTCGTGACAATAATAATAATAATAATAATACAGGAGAAAACCAGAACACATTCATCCGAATACAATTTTCCAGTCCTGTTTTCAAGTTGCTGCACCCATCTTCACTTAAATACCAACGTTCTGACTTCGTAATGCTTGCAAACTTACTCCACTACTGAAAAACACATGCTGCATCAGACTTTGAGAGCAACCTTGATGTCAGGGACACTCTAGCTCCAGATAAATGGTCTTCATGTACTATGATATAATCTGAAAAACATGCAGCATGAACAGAAATATAGGACCTGTATCAAATGCTAAGTTGTTTTAAGAGATTGATCACTTTCTTGCTTTGAGAAAGAAAAAAAATTGCAGTGGAAAGAAGAGTTGGACCTTCTCTACAACCTGAGTAACCTTTTTGCAGTATGAATGTCACAGTACCCTAGATGTAAATTATTCAAGGTTGTAAAGGTTTACAATAAATTTTCTAATTTTCAGTTCTATCCCTCAGGCAAAGGACCAGCGCTTTGTTTACTTCATTGATATTTTAAACCTGTGTGATTTTTGTGCATTTCTACCCCAAATAAACATTTACTCTCCAAAGTCAATCTGGCCCTTTCAATTTCCAATCAAAATAAAGCATCATACACTTGTTATAATTGAAGTTCATTTGCCATCAACATGATAATTTGTCACTCCTCCTCCTTATAAATCATAACTTATCTGTTATCCCTTGCAAATTTTGAAGTTGTGTGTCTGCTTTCCAAATCCAAATCACTGATTTAAATGGTGAACAGTGCTCACTGCATTGATCCTTGTCAAACATCATTTCCTATCTTTTATCAGGCTGAATAGAACATAATAAACCCTGACTCTCTTGTTTGTAGTCAACTTAATATCCATCCCTCTTCAAGGCTGCCACCTGATCTGCTGAGCACTTTCAACCTGATTTTTCAGGTTTTTAGCATCTGTGTACTTCATTTTCTGATGATATATATTCTACTCCTTTTGTCCCAAGTGAGCTTAGCCATGAGACAACTAACACATTTTCAAAGGCCTTTCAAAAATATTAAAACATTACCTTCATTGCATTTATCTCATCTTAGAACACAGAAACAGGCCCTTCGGCCTAGGATGTGCTGAACTAATTAAGCTAATGACACCTAATTGCTTCATGGACCAAGCAGATGGTCCATATCCCTCCATTCCCTGCAGATGGTCCATATCCCTCCATTCCCTGCATATTCATGTGCCTATCTAAGAGCCCCTATCATATCTGCCTCCACCACCACCCTTGACAGTGCATTCCAGCCATCCACCACTCTGTGTAAAAACAAAACTTGCCCCGCACATCTTTTTTGAACTTTCCCCCACTCACCTCAAATGCATGCCCTCTATTATTAGACATTTCGACCCTGGGAGAAAGATACCAGCTGTCTACTCTATTTTTCTCATCATTTTATAAACTTCTATCAGGAAGTTCTTATTGTTCTGGTATTTAGTAGACCAGGAAGCAGTACTTGACTTTTATCAAATCAACAAGAGTGACACTACAATTGACGCTGGTGCTCAGAGTTACAAAAGAAATATTTAATCTCAACCACAGCAGCGACAGACCTGAAAGTCGCTCTGATTTCACAGCTCAGGTACCAAGATGTTTTAACATTGATATTGCTGTTCTTGACAGCAAGCAGGAGCCAGCCAGCTCAAAGGACCAGGACAATGTGCCAACATGGCCTTCAACACTGGAGGAGAAGTGTGTGAAAATGAAGACCTCCAACCAGGTAAAAAAGCTCATGCTCAACTAAGCAGAAGTGATCCCTGCTTCAGGGATATGGACTATCTACAGCCAGCATATCAAAGGACTGGGGAGGTACTGCCAACACATTCTCTGCAATATCCCCCAAAAGTGATGGCAGGACTAATATTACCATAATCTGCCAGACCACCATCCCTACGTTCAAATTACATTTACCAGTGCCAATGGGGCAGGCTGCATTGTTTGCATGCCTGACACCAGATTCCCAATACAGCCTCTCTACATCGAGCTCTGTCATGGTAAAACACAATTAGAAAGACAGAAAATGCTTCAAGGTGTTCTCAAAACTTCTGGAAAAAACATGTAGCACCCTTACTGACAATGGAGAAGGAGTTTCCAGAAAGGCAATGAGAACCTCGAGCCCACAAAAGCCCAATAAAAACAGCGGAAGGAGTGCAGCACTTCCTATACTACCCACCACATACTCTTCAAGCACTACCTGCCCCCATTGTGGCAGAGTCTGTAGATCCAACATAGGCCTCAACAGCTATCTCAGTGAAAGCCAGACATCCTCAACCCCCAAGGGACTGCCAAAGCAGAAGATGGTGTCAAGATTAGGGTATTTTGGACCAGATCTTGTTGACTCAGTCCCCCCTCAAGAAGCACCACCAATGATCCACCCGTGTCAGACAATCATTCATGCAGGCTGGAAGCATGCAGGGCTTCAGTGCTGTGATGTTCGTGATGGCAGGGTCTTTGGAAATTCAGTGAGAAAACCCCATGATCAAAACACCACTGACATCTTTTAACACGAGGCAATCCCTAGAGTAAAAGACGTATTCAAAAAGCAAAACATTGCAGAGACTGGAAATCTAAAAAATAAAATAGGAAGTGCTAGGTGTACTCCGTTCTAATGAAAAGTCATCAATCTGAAATGTTTACTCTGACTCTCTCTCCACAGATGCTGCCTGATCACTTGATTATTTCCAGAACATTCTGTTTTATATTATATGAGGAATTTCTAATAGCACGCGAAAGCCTCTGACATTCAGAGACAATCAAAGACTATTAAAATTTTTAAAAAATCAAATTGTAAAAATTATTTAAAGCTTCTAAAAAACAAACTTAAAACACTAAAATAATTAAAAACATGAAATGAAAGCAAAACTACTTTTAAGTAATAAAAAACAGAAAATGTTGGAACAATTGCAGATCAGGCTGTATCCTTGGAAAGAGAATCCGATTAATGACTCCAGTCAGACCCTTGATCAGAACTAGGAAAGAGAGAAAACAAATTGGGTTCAAGTTGGAAAGGATGGATAGGACAAGGGGAATATCTCCAATACAGCGAGGCCAGGGTTGCAATGGGGATAAGCTGTATATGAGCTCATACGGTCAATGATACATTGGAGGCAGGGTGGAGGGGAGAGAGATGTGAGAGTGAGAGAGCGAGAGAGAGATTGTAAACAAAGAAACAGAAAAGCCATGCAATGAGGACAGTTCAAGAGTGACGATACAAACAAAGGAGAATAGAAGTTACAAAATGCAAGGCTGTAGGGCTAGCGCAGCAGATCAAATGGTGCTAATGGAGAGAGAAAAATTGAACCAATAATCACCGATATGCTGGTCAGTTCTGATACAGACAGAAAAAGTGAGTTACTTTAAGTTATAGAATTCGATATTCAGTCCAAAAGACTGCAATGTGCCCAGAAGGATGAAGTTCTGTTCCTTATGTTGGGCCTCATTATAATAGTGCAGGAGGCCACAGACAAATAGGTCAGAGTGACAGTGGGAGGGAAAGTGGGAGTGCAACGGGAAGCTCAAGGTCCCCCCTGCCAACTAGGCATCAGTGCTCCAGAAAGCTGTCACTTAATCTGTGTTTGGTTTCTCAAGTTTAGAGGAAGCCACACTATGAACATTGAAGGCAACACACTAGTTTGGAATCACTGCTCCATTTGGAAGGACTCTTAGGGTCGCTGGAATGTGGGAAGAAATAAAAATTGCATCCCCTGCAGCTGCTTAGAAAAGAGCCATGACTAAAGGAGTAATTAGGGGAGATGAAACAACGACCAGGGACTTATGAAGGGAACGTATCTGGTGGTGGAATCTTGTTGGAGAGGCGCAAATTGCGAGGGATGATCCACTGATACACCGTGGTTCAGAAAGAAGGAAAGCATCTCAGATACATCTGTGTGGAAACTGTATGAAAGCAATGAAGATGGGGGAACTGGGAACGCAAAGTAACAAACCTTTCCACTTGCCTCCTAATCCACAGCTTTACAATACCCACTGAAATCAATACGGTCTTGGATCCCACACCTGCTCTCACTGGAAAACCTTTAGAAGACTGAACCGAGTGAACTGGCAGATTTAGCCTTCTGAATCTGTCAATAAACCTGGGCAATGCACAGGATGGTGCAGTGGCGATGTGGGTGTGGAGTTTATACTTTGTCCCTGTGATCATGTGGGTTTTCTCCAGCTGCCCTGGCTTCCTCCCACATCGCAAAGACATGCTGGTAATTCTCTACTGTAAACTCCCCAGAATAAGTGAGCATTTGTTAACGAAAGCAAATTGGTTACAAGGAACTAAGTGGGGAACAGGAGAGCCAGCAGAGACTGAATGGGCTGAATGGATTCCTTCTCTGTCATCAAGAAATACAAGAACATAAGTGGACGTATGAGTCAGTCCCAGATTTAACAGTCACCGTTGAAACAGAGATCCTGACCTTTTATTTTCTGGTCTGGGTGAGTCTTTATTTTTGAGGAATTGTCCTTTAAATTTATGGAGCTGCTGTAAACTTTGAACCAATGCTCATTTAACTCAGATAGCATTTGATTTAATTTGAGAGTATAAAGTAAAAAGGCTTTCCTCTTCAAGTAAACGTAGTGCTTCACTTGGGATATTGTCTAACAGGCCAGGAACACCAGTTCCAAATAGCATGCTGTGGTATTTGATATCAGCTAAGTCAAGCAGGTACAATTGTCCTCCACATGACTCAGCCCAAAAGTGAACACAAAACAACGAATATTTCTTCTGCTGGTTCACAAAGGCTAAAACGTTGTGCTGGTACAGGGAAAGTGAATGGGAGCTGGAGTTGGGAATGTGGGCCAGGTATGCAGCCGGAGTTGGGGGTCGGGAACTTGGGTAAGTGTGCGGGCAGAGCAGGGTGCCAGGAACAGGTCCTGCATCTAGCCTGACTGGGGTGTTGGTGACTGGGTAAGAAGCGAGGGAACAAATGGGCAAAGGCTCCTGTGCCTGAGCCTGCGTGTGTGCATGCATGTGTGTGATGGCATGTATTGGATAGCGGCTACACATGTGCCCACCTTCATGTGTGACCATTAGCACCCACACAGCAGAGCCCAGCTTCCATTTGCCTTGTTCCCCCTTGCCAATGGATAAAGACCTTGCTCCATTTGGCCTGTGTGGTGGCTTCCTGACATTAAATAAAACCACGCACAGATATCTTCACAACATGAAATTCAGAACCTGAAATGTCAGCACCCTCATGGACAACCCCAAAAGTGACAGACCTGAACACTGCTCTATTGTAGGTCAGGAAGTAGGATGCTTTGAGTTCATAGAAGCAACGGAAGGAGCACACCACCTCACAAACTACCGCTGTCCACCCTGGCAGCCACCATCTGTACAAGAGTCCACTGTTCCCACATTGCTCTCATTAGCCACCTCAGAACCCACAGAATCTGAGTGGAACCAAATCACCCTTAGTTCAGAGCAACTGCGTAAGAGAAAGTTAAAATCACAGAATGTAATCCCTCAAAGACCAGTAACAATCCCACACAATAAATTTGGAATTTACTTCTTCAGCTGCAACTACATTTAACCATCAGTCACTTGATTATAAAATGGGCAGAAGGTCAGAATTTAATCTGCTGAAACACTGACAAAAAAGAGATCCAATATAACTAAAACAAAAGATAGGATTCATTTAAAGCATAGTAAAGTAGAACCCCAAGCATATGCTCTTCAGTGACTTGGCTGACAGGTTGGAATATAGAGAAGTACAGCTTTGGACTTCTCCAAGAGGCCTGCAATGGTGAAACATCCTCAAGGTACTCAACTCAGTTTTCAGAGATATATAAAAAATGATTCTAACATCCTGTGCACTTGTAGCAATGGGAGATTTGAAATCAAATGTGTGAGCAAACAAATGTCTAATATAGGTCAAACTTTCTGGTAAGTTTCAATTGTCTAGTAACCTACCAAAATTGGCGGGGAGGCAATCTGCATTATGTGCCAATAAAAACAGAACATGTTTGTGCACTAACTTAAGAAACCCATGTTTGCAGGCTCTTGTAGCAAGGAGGCATCACAGTGGTATACAAACTTATTCCCATCCAGTAATTTTCCCAGTATGTTGTTCATGCATAGGCCAAGATATTAAAACTTTGATTTCTCTATAATGGTTATCGATTGGAAATCTGAAATAAAAACAGAAAATCTTGGAAACACTCAGCAGGTCAGGGAAAGAGAAACAGAGTTAATGATTCAGATCGGAGACCCCTTGCTCGAACAGTTCTGATGTTCTGTTTTTATTTCAGATTTCCAGCATCTGCTGCTTCTTTTTCCCCATTTTTATTTATTGCATTCTGTGGTATAAGGCTATAACCACTTTCTAACCATTGTAGAGAATACTTTGGCCTATGCATGAACAATGTACAGGGTACATTTCTGGATGGGGTTAAGTTTAGACACTCCTGTGATACTTCTACACCATCTTGCCTGCCAACATGCATTTCTTAAATCCATGCACGAAGAATGAAAACTTGGGTAGCTTGCAAAAGGCAGATCGCCCACAGAGAACTAGACCTCAGGTGATATCCATACCTTCAATACGTAAGACATTTCCCAGAGCAAAATTGAGACAGCAACACAACAGAGAAGTTGAAATATTTGCATGTGTTCAAGTTTCACTACTTGTCACAATCTTCAATCTTACTGCTGCAGAATGAACACAATGTCATCTTACAGACTCTGCTTAAAGCTAGTTATTTTTTTCAGAGCAGCGACACTTACTATATCAACAAAAACAATCATTTAGCTCATTGCTGTTTGTGGAATGTTGCTATGAGATAAATGATCAGTTAATCTGCTCTTGTTGGTTTTGATCAAGGGAGGTATGTAGGCTGAAACACATGCTGGACTCTCTGCTCTTCCTTGAATAACAACATGGGAGATTTCATCGATATTTGAATAACTGGAATGGACAGTTAAGGCTCTGACTTATCATTTCAGCACACCCTCACTGTGCTGAATTATCACCGCAGGTTACGTGCTCAAGGTATCCAAGCAAACAACTAAAACTCAATCCTCAAACAAACTGGTTTTTAAATATCAGTGAGAACACTTTGTTTTGATATATCAAGTGGCATAACACAAAGGTAGCCAGGCAACTAAAATAAGGAAAAATATCCAACAGCATTGAGGCTGGTAGATTCTAGGAGCCAAACTGAAAATCCATCCACTCTGCATTGAAAGCAATCAGGTGTTGCTGCTCTGATAAATAATGAACAATACAATATCTTATGGGGCCTTTTGTTTTCGAGAAGGGAATGTTCATGTCTTTGGCGTGAAGTTTTTGCTTTAATGAGAAGCAGAAGATAGGAGCAGGTTCTCTGAAGCTCTGCTGGCTGTCACCGCCAGCGGCACTTCAAGGCCTTTCTGCTTGGAGGGCGAGCACTCCAGCTTAGTCGCATCCAAACCACTGTACTTCAGTCCTGTTCCTGTGCCACACTGGTGAGTTCCCCAATGAACGTGATGTTCCAGCACTGACTCATCTGTCTTCTGGCCTGTGTTTGTGGGGAGCAGGTGAAATCTAGAAGGCAAGATTTCAGCTACACATGCATTTGGCCAATGAATTCACACAGCAAGAAATCTTGGAAATTCTGTGCGACTTCACAGATTAACTACTGGATCCCAGGTGGGGCAGACTTCGCACGTTTTGGTTACAGCTATACCAATCCCCGCTGTAACAGAATTCTTGGAAATATGTGTCATCGGAGGCAAGGCGAGTCATATTTCTACTTCCCTTTTCAATCTTGCCCGTGAGAAGCTCAGACCAACAGGGCACATTCTCTTAACAAGCTCCTGATGACAAAAATCTAATCCACCCACACTCACAGCTAAACACCACTGAAGCAGGGCTGTCATAAGAAGAGATCAAATAGGGTATGTTTATTCTCACTGGAACGTAGGACGGTGAGGGATGCAGTTATAGAGATTTACAAAATTATGAGGGGCACAGAGGTACATAGTCAGAATCCTTTTCCCAGGGCAGAGTGTCTAGAATTGGAGGGCACAGGTTTAAAGTGAGAGGGGAGGATTTTAAAGGAGATCTATGGGGTAGATTTTTTTAATATTAAGGCGAATATTTGAAATGGGCTGACAGAGGGGGTGGTGGAGGCAGATACAATTACAATGTTTAGAAGGCATTTAGACAGGTAATTGGATAGGAAGGGAGTAGAGGGATATGGGTCTAATGTAGACAAAAAGGATTACCATAGAGAGGCATCTCGGTCGGCATGGACAAAGTGGACCGTAAGGGCCCATTTCTGTACTGTACGTTTCTGTGATTCCATGACCTTGCAACATTCAATTCTACAGCAAGTGCCTCCTTTCCACAGTACTCCTTAATCTTGTTGGTGGTTTGGGAAAAACAAGGAAGGTACAATTCAAAGGGTATTAGAAATGGACAACAATATTAACTAATTCAGTTATGAGTAAGAGAAATAAAAACAGAAAATGCTGCAAAATGCTTAACAGATCAGACAGCCTCTGTAGAAAAAAACTGAGGTGATATTTCAGGTTGTTGACTTACATCAGAACTATGAAAAGTTAGAGGAAAGAAAGCATCTTTTATGTTGCAGAGAAGTGGGTTAGTAACTGATGAAAGAAAGAAATACTAAAGGGGAAACATCAATAAATTGACAGCAGTTACAAAATAAAAGTTCTCTGTTTCCAACACTCTTCCTCATCTTAGAATTTCCAGATATTTCTGGTGCACTGAAAGTTGTTAAAAGGAACAGCGAGCTTCCATAATACAGTCAGCCTGCGAGCCTGGGGAAGAGGAGGTGCAGGGGTGGTGGTGCTTCACTGGTTTGAAGGGTGGGTATTCAGGAGAGGAGCCAACCATTTACAGTGGGAAAGGCTCTGCAGTCTGCAAAGCCTTGATCAGCTTGGAGCAGGACTCTAGCAGATGACCGAGCCCAGGACCACATTGCAAGAGACTGCCTAGTCTAAAGATGCACAACTGGGGAGCTCAGGTGACATTCCAGTCACCAGAAGAAATTTCCCCACTGCCGTGTTCATACTGGTGAGTTCCCAAGCCAGGAATCGGTTTCAACTTCAATCTCTCTTCAAGTGTGGAGGTAGAAGCATGACCAAGCATTTGCATATAAATTGTTGTTTTGGCTACAATAACACAAAATCAGGAGCTCTGGACTGCAGCCTGCTGCCTGGTAGGTCACTTCTGCTACAGCCCTGGACTCCTCTGCTTCACAGCTAATAATGCCAAAATACTGAAAATACATGAGAGGCCTGAAGGAAAATAAATAGTTAATCATTTAGGTGTAATTCTTCTTCAGAATTGAATACAAAGATTCTCAAGAAGGCTTGAACTTGGGTCTTTCCCTTTAGGGATATCCAATATCCATGACCAGGATTTTCTGCTTTTAATTCAACTTATCATTTACATCTTTTCCTTGCTAAGTTTAACATTAAAAACATTGGTGCAACCAGTAAAAGCAGCCACCCATCAGTAACCTGAAAGAAATGTTTTGTGGAGCAATATTCCAGCACTCAGTCAATATTTCAGATAGGGAGCAAAGAAAACATCGTAAATCAAAAACTGAGGAGGTGTCAGTGATGCTTGCTACACATTGTTGATTTGAGAGCCTTGTGATTATTGCAAGCATGGAAGTCTTATGATGCAAGTCAGAAAACAATGCAATTTTAACATTCTGTTGTGCAAGCCTCAAACTGTTTCAAAGGATCCGGATGGCCAATGGGACAAATGATAGCAGCAGCTTAAGTCGCATGGAGAAATATGGGCAAGATTATTTCAAAAACAATGCAACTTTTAAACATATTTTTATCTCATATACACACAGATTTTTTCTTGTGGTTTCCTTCTGGTACAGAAGTGCACCGCTGGGCACAATAGGCCTCCCTTCATCATCTTGTCTGTTCCTGATGCAACTCCAGCAGAAAATGCATTGGAGTACTGTAGGATAAAAACAGACTCGTTGGAGAAGACACCAGAATGATGCTGTTACTTGTGGTTCATACCTGGCCTACATTCATGTGGTCAGTAAAAGAGGAGGAACAAGAAAACATAGAGTGGACCCACAAAGACAAACATTGTCACTTAAACCACAAATCTTTCACCAGCAAAATAATTTCGAGCATTTGGACAGCTAGATGCCAGAACACTAATATCTCAGCAGGCATTTTGTGGTAAGACAGTTGACCAGCAGTTCTAAACCTTTTTGAATGAGAGGCCAACGTGTATTTGGTCAATAAACACTCTTGATGACTGTCATGAGTCAATCCTTTTAAGGAAATGTGTACTGGTAGCACACTAACTGCCAGATCAGGCAACATGCCAAGTATATTTTTTTAAAAATTGAGTGAATTTTCTTACTAAATTAGCTCTTTTTTTTAATAAAACTTTGCAAAACCCTTTTAATCTTTGCCCTCCCCTGCCAACAAGCAGTTTGCATGACCTGTGTTGGGAATCATTGCTGTGGCCCCTCAAAACATGATGCAGCACTAACATCTCAGCCTTGGCTCAGTGGTTCTTTAAGGCAGAAGGTGAGGAGGTTGAAGCACCAGTGGCGAGATGTGACCATATTATTTGAACAGACATTTCAGTGCTGAATGCTATGTTAAAGCAGGATCCTGTGAGCTGCTCAAGCTGGGCATAAGAAAATCCCATGGTAACATTCTCAGATAGATTTCAAGCACTCACTTATAGCATAACTAAAGCTAAAAAAAAAACCTGATATTTCAAACTCATCTTCATATTTACTGAGGCCAAATGAGCTGCCACTTTTGCCACACACTGCAATTATGACTGTGCTGCAGTACTCTATTGGCTGGGGTATTCTGAAACATCCTGCAGATGAGAACAACACTGTGTAAGTCAGAATTCTTCTTGGAAAAGCACTTCAACTCTGCTGTTTTCCAACTGTTGTTGTCTGAACAAGGCAACTCTCAAGTGCTCCCTACCAATTCACTTTTTTATTCTGTACATGCAACAGGCAGAAACCCAATTTTTTTTCTTAAACGGAGGTAAGCACCAAAACCAGCTCTCTCCCTTAACCTGGCTGCACATTTTAAAAAAACATGCTTGTGGATGCAACAACACTATGATTTTCCTCAATCAACTCACTTATAGTACAAAGGGCAAGTAGCCAAGGCATGTTTGATTGACTGCACTCCATATTATATGTTCAAATATTTTCTTATGTTCAGTGGCCTAAAAGATTGAAAAATAGCTACTGCTATCACTTTCAGAAAATCAGAGATCAAAACAAATTGATGTTAATCACAAAAAATATCAAAGTATAGAAAGTGAAACAGTCACAGAAACAGAGAGATGCAATCTTTTTAAATGTCATCTGAAGGCAACCACAGCAAACCAATGATGACTGAAGAACACATCGAAGTAAAGATAATGAGAAAGAAACAACTGAGCACACTCAGAAAAACATTTTTTTACCAGTCAAGTATGTGCAAAAATATTCTAAGCATTGTTAAACCAACATTGGATTCATAAAGTTATTTCAGATGAAATGTTAAAGCAAGGCCCCATCAGTCCTTTAGGGATGTAAAACGGTCTCATGACATTATTCAAAGAGCAGAGAATTCCAATGATACCCTGGCTAATACTTATCCTCTCAACCAAATGCATTAAAACAGATCAGCTGCCCATTTATCTTACTGCTGTCTGCTGTATTGGATTTGTTGTGTTCAGATGAGTTGCCAAAAATCCACAAAACCCAACACTTCAAATTATTGAGCTGCTAAAGATAAAAAAAAACACTTTGGGATGTCCTGATATCATGAAGAGTTCCAAATAAAAATCAACAATGTTAGTTATTTCTGGCCCCTCTGTAATATAAAGCGCTGAAATATTTTGAGTTTCAATCTGGATCTACTGGAAACTTCAATGTAAAATTGCAAAATCAAAATAGCATTTTTCTGGAGTTGCTCTGTTCAAAATCTGAAGAAACAATATAAAAATTAAAATATTTTATCAATCTTCAGGTGCAGAACTTTAAAAATTCAGTGATCAGTCTGGCTTCATTGGGTACACTAAATCTAGTGTGCACAAACCAACCACATTGGGTAAACACTCACGAGGCAATAACATGTGAAAGTCTGTCAACAAATCACCCTCTTACACATGCCAGTACCAGTGCAGTTCTCCGCTACTGATCAGGCATGGACAGTCATTTGTTAGGTGCAAAAAAAACAATAGCCTCACAGCAGAACAGCCAGAATGAACCCAGTTTAAGAATTCAAGACTCAACATAAGGTGACCCTTCAGATTAACCCAATCATCACCAATTCACGTTACTGATGATCAATATTATTATAAATCTGTCACATACATTTACCTGAACAAATTACAAAACTGCAATGCTGCTCTAAGGACTTTGAGAGTTAAACCTGAAGATACCCGAGAGCAAAACCAGGTGTATTGCTGCCAGACTGAGCAGCACTTAAAGAGGCATTGCTCCTGGAATGAAAAAGCGGTAGCAGGTTGAACTATCATTTCCATAGCAATGGCATGGTGTGGAACCAGGTATGAATACATTTTGATGCCTCTGACAGGGGTTTGTTAAAATTTGCTAAAGAAGTCACAAAAAGAGCTTCTTTAAAATCGCTGTTAATCTTTACGTGGGAATGTGCATGTGACAATCAGAAAGAGAGTAAAGGAGGGAGTGGGAGAGGGGAAGAGATGCAAATGAAAAGGTAAAAAGCTGTGTCTGAAATTAGCCAGTTAGCACTAGAAATATACAATTGGTCTGTCAGCATCTGAAGTGGATAAAGTGCATTTATCAGAACTGGAAGAACAGAGAATATTGGAAAGACATAGAAGTTCAACCAGCATCCATGGAAAGAGAAATAGACAATACTTGAGGTCAAAAACCTTGCATCAATCCTGATGAAACATCATTGACCTGAAACAACAGGCCAGAACTTGCTGCCAGTGGCCCGCCACCCACATGTCGAAACTGGAGTAAGGAACAGATCCAAAATGGCAAGGCCCTGGTGGTGGAACAGCTTTGCATAACATAACAAGGTCTATTTCCTGATGCCCTGAAGTCACCATCCACCTGCCCCTGGTTGCACTTTTTGTTCCTCAGTGGCCCCGAGGTACAAACTCTGCAGGAAGCCCAGCTCCCCACACTTCAGTGTGATCCTGTGCAGCACCAACAGAATGGCTTTAACAGCCAGTGAGACCCCAGCCCCAGGCTCACCAGTGCTCAAAGACACTTAGTTACACATAAGTCTTGTTAAAAAATTAATAATATTGAAATGTTCAACTTTTAGTCCGGTAGCGTAGCCGTTAGCGTGACGTTGTTACAGTGCCAGTGATCGGGGTTCAATTCCCGTCACTGTCTGTGAGGAGTTTGTACATTCTCCCCGTGCCTGCGTGGGTTTCCTCCGGGTGCTCTGGTTTCCTCCCACATTCCAAAAACGTATGGGTAGGTCAACATGGGGGGAGGAGCGGCGCAGACTCGTTGGGCCATAAGGGTCTGTTACCGTGCCGTATAAATAGTTTTCTAATGGACTAAAATCATTCAAATACTAAACAACAATTAGAAATTTTAAGAGTAACAGATAAATAATGAAAGCTGACTCATTCACCTTTCTCCTGGAAGTCAATGCTTCCCATTCATTTTACTGGGAACTGCCATGCTCGTTGTAGTTTTAACCTTGCCAGCCTCCACATGCATGCTTCCCAGCTGAGAGTTACGAAGTGTGCGGAAGTTCATGCTTCCTCATGGGACTCAGTTAAGTCCTATCATCAGCATGGTTGTTGGGATAGAGGTTCCAGGCTAATACCCTTACACTGGTGGACTAGAACAAGCCCTCCCCACAAATCTCTAACAGCTGACAACTCAGCTTTGCCAGGTGTCATTATCCATCAAGGACTCTGAGTGCATCCGAATGTTTCCGCTGTTCAGATATATTAAGGAACAATAAATACAAAAATCAATCATAAAACGCAACTTTAAACAATCAAAAACATTAAATAAAAGAATCTTTAAAAATAGAATCTGCGTATATACTTCTCTAACAGCTGTTCATCTGCACTGAGATGCTTGGGCTTCTTGTGCTAAGTTCAATTAAATTTTAAAAAATAATAATTTAATGTAATTTAATTTATTTTAATTCTGCACGTTTATGCTGTGCCACTGAACCTGTGAGGCATTTAACACCAAGATACAACCAGAAAGTCACCAGAAGAGGCTGACCATCAATTTCAGCACAACCACATTTTGCAGAGGGGCTCCTGAGCTTCTTGAACTCACAAGGGATAAACGCTGGTAGTTCCCAGCAAATTCCAGCTGTAAATTCTCTTTCCATTTCTCTTTCCACAGCTACTGCCCAACTTCCTAATCACTGCCAGAACTTTTTCTCGTATCCAATTTGCTGAAATTCAGTAATTGCAGTATTTTGGTTTAATCATTAGAACCACAGGATGGAAGAAAAGTGAGCCCTTAAATTAATATTGAGCAAAATGCAGCAGAAAAGTAGAACTATACTGAATACCAACAGCTGTCTCAATAGCAATCAATGTGTTTAGTTGTATAGCAAGATAGGGGTGCAAACTGTACAAAGGTACGAAAATTATCTGATTAGGTTAATAAAAAGGGCAAGATAGAACACAAACGAAATAGCAAAGTGAGGCAGTGAATTGGCATGGACAGAATACATAACAAGAGTCCAAGACTTCCATAAGGCAGGCAACAAACTAGGGAAACTAAGAGAAATGCAAACGGTGGGATAATGAGAAGACAATGAAAATATCAAGCTTTCTCTTACACAGATCTACAGGTGCAGATTTTGTGCCAGAACTACCCTTAGATGAAATGCGTAGCCCCAAAACATGAATTTCCCTCTCTTTTCCCACGTATCAATCGATATAGCATGCATCTCTCATAGCCTTCCTGTTCCATGGAAATACAGTAAAGCTCTAATAATCCAGTAACTGATTTTTCAGAAATCCCAATGGTCCGACACCGAGTTCACTCATTAGTCTTCAGAGTGAGTGGGAACCAGATTCCAGAACACCAAGTATCAGGAATGTGGGGTACATTTGCAGCTGAAGCAGGGGTCCAAAGTGCTTTTATGTCTCATCTTTTTTTTGACAAGCCAAAACATGCAAGTTGGAACCCATCAGGCCCTTTTTCCTACTCACCTTAAACCCACTGGATTCACAGAAAAATTATACTCTTGCAATAACATGTTATAAAAAGTGAAATAAAAGTGTTTTGGAGGATTAGTAGAAGTAACATCCAATCATCTGCAAGCTCTGTTAACCTGGTGCCAAAGTCCCAAAAATGCAGATTATCAGTGTTTTAATGTACATTGTTAAAGTCCAAAGTTTCTAAGTTCCAGTCAAAAGATCAAGGGAATGAGGTACCATTCCTAAGGATTACTTGGACAATAGAGGCCAGAAGACAGAATGGGAATGAAAAATTTGGGTGGGGGGGGGCGGAGGGGGGAGTGGCGTCACTGGAAACTGACAGGAGAGAGGGGGACGCTTGAAAAGAGGTGAGTCTCTGTGCCTGAGCTGGTAAGATTCACCTTGCAAGAGTCTAAACGAGACACATCTGCAAATTGTTACCTGCTGATGGGCTTATCCACAGCAGAAAATAAAGGTTAAAGCAAGTATAAGTGGAGCAGCCATTGTGAGGGTGGGCTAGTGTTTTGGGGGTGGGGGAAGCTGAGGCTCGGGCGGCTTCTGAGAAGAAGTGATGGTAAGTGTCTTTCTTTGATTTGGTGTCCCCTGTAGTGCAGAGTAGTGAGTGGTGTGTTCAGCTTGTGAGATATGGGAGTTCTGGGAGACATCCCATCTCCTTGATAACTGAGGTACATCCAGCTGTAGCTCCTTACAGACTGTTAGGGAAATGGAGCTGCAGCTAGATGACCTTTGGCTCCTATGGGATACTGAGGAGTACATAGACAAGAGCTACAGGGAGGCAGTCACTCCAAGGCTGCAGGAGGCAGGTAGCTGGGTGACTGTCAGGAGGACTCAGAATAGGCAGACAGTGCAGAATACCCATGTGGCTGTTCCCCTCAATAACAGGTATACTGCTTTAGATACTATTGGGGGGGTGGGGTTGCCTACCAGAGGAAAGCTGCAGTGACCAGGTCTCTGGCACTGAGCTTGGTTGTGTGGTGCAGAAGAGAAAGGGGGGGGGGGGGGGTGAAGAGGAGAGTGGTAGTGATAGATGATTCCATAGTAAGGGGGGGGGGGGATGGACAGGAGATTCTGTGGATGTGAAAGAGACTCCTGGATGGTATGTTGCCTCCTTGGTGCCAGGGTCAGTTGTGTCTCAGATTGGGCCTGCAGCATTCAGAAGGGGGAGGGTGAACAGTCAGAGGTCATGGTACATATTGGTACCAATGACATGGGTAGGAAAAGAGATGAGATTCTGAAGAGGAATATAGGGAGTTGGGTTGGAAACTGAAAAGCAGGACCTCAAGGGCAGTAATCTCTGGATTGCTGCCTGTGCCATGTGCCAGTGAGGGTAAGAATAAGATAATTTGGCAGATGAATGTGTGGCTGAGAAACTGGTGTAGGGGGCAGGGTTTTGGATTTATTGATCATTGGGATCTCTTGTACAAGTCATACCTTCCCCAGAAAAGGGATGGGTTACACCTGAACTGGAGGGGGACCAATATTCTTGCGGGCAGGTTTGCTAGAACTGTTGGAGGGTTTAAACTAGTTTGGCGGGGATGGGAACCAGAGTGATAGGTCAGAGCTTTGTTCACTTACTGTACAAGTAGATGCAGAGTATAGAAAGACTGAGGAAGGATAGGCAGTTGAAAGGGCAAAATTGCAGTCAGTTGGATGGGCTGAAGTGTGCCTAATGCAAGAAGTATCAGGAACAAGGCTGATGAATTTGGAGTGTGGGTAAGTATGTGCAACTATGATGTGGTGGCCATTAGAGACTTGCCTGTCACAAAGGCAGGAATGGCTGTTGGGTATTCCAGGGTTTAGACGTTTCATAAGGGATAGAGGTGGGGAGTGGCTTTGCTGATCAGGGACAGTGTCACAGCTGTAGAAAGGGAGGAACTGTCCACTGAGTCAGTGTGGGTGGAAGTCAGAAACAGAAAGGGAGTGATCACTCTATTGGGAGTATTCTACAGACCACCCCCCCCCCCCCCCCCCCCCCCCCACCCTGCAAAATAGCAGCAGAGATGCTGAGGAGCAGATCGGGAGGCAGATTTTGGAGTGGTGCAAAAATGAGTTGTTGTCATGGGTGATTTCAACTTCCCTAATATTGATTGGCACCTCCTTGGTGTAAAGGGGATGGGACTGAGTTTGCTTTGTGTGTACAGGAAGGATTCCTGATGCAATATGTGGACAGGCTGACCAGAGGAGAGGCCATACTGGACCTGGTACTAGACAATGAACCTGATCAGGATTCAGATCCCTACAAGAGAGCATTTTGGAGATAATGACCATAACTCCTCCTTTACCAAAGCCTTGGAGAGGAATAGGAGCAGACGATATGGGAAAGTATTTAACTGGGGGGGGGGGGGGGGGTTGGAAATTATGATGCTATTAGGCAGGAACTTGAGAGTGTAAATTGGGAACAGGTGTTCTTGGGGAAGTGCACAGTGGAAATGTGGAGGTTGTTTAAGGAATACTTGCATGGGGCTCTGGATAAGTTTGTCCCACTGAGGCAGGGTAAGGATGTTAGAGTGAAGGAACAGTGGTTGACACAAGACCTAGCCTACCTATGCTTTAGAAAGCATGGTTCAGACAGGGCTCTGGAGAGTTACAAGCTAACCAGGAGGGAGCTTAAGAATGGACTTGGGAGAGCTGGAAGGGGGCGTGAGAAGTCCTTGGTGAGTAGGATCAAGGAAAACACCAAGGTGTTCTACACGTATGTGAAGAATAAGAGGATGACTAGAATGAGGGTAAGACTGATCAGGGATAAAAGAAGAAACATTTACCTGGGGTTGGAAGCGGTAGGGGAGGTCCTTAATGAATACTTTGCTTCAGTATTCACCAGAGAGAGAGACCTTGACATTTGTGAGGATGGCATACAACAGACTGATCTGCTAGGGCATGTTGATGTGAGGGAAAAAGGATGTGCTGGAACTAAAAGACATTAGGATAGATAAGTCACCAGGGCTGAATGGGATAGATCCAAGGTTATTACAGTAAGCTAGGGAAGAGATTGCTGCACCCTTGGTGATTATCTTTGCCTCCTCACTGGCCACATGAGTAGTGCTGGATGATTGGAGGGTGGCAAATGTTGTTCCTTCCTTTAAGAAAGGAAGTAGGTGATAACCCTGGGAATTACAGACCAGTGAGTCTTACTTCAGTGGTGGGCAAATTACTGGAGAAGATTTTTAAAGACAGAATTTATGAGCATTTGGCGAAGCATAAGCTGATTAGGGACAGTCAGCATGACTTTGAGGGGCAGGTCATGCCTCACTAGCCTAATTGACTTCTTTGAGGATGTGACAAAGCACATTGAAGAAGGTAGAGCAGTGAATGTGATGTAAATGGATTTTAGTAAGGTGTTTGATAAGGTTCCTCATGGAAGGCTTATTCAGAAAGTCGGGAGGTATGGAATCCAGGGAAACTTAGCTGTGTGGATTTGGAATTGGCTCGCCCATAGAAGGCAAAGGGTGGTTGTAGATAGACCGTATTCTGCCTGGAGGTCGGTGACCAGTGGTGTTCCACAGGGATCTGTTCTGGGACCCCTGCTCTTCGTGATTTTTATAAATGACTTGGATGAGGGTGTGGAAGGGTGGATTAGTAAATTTGCTAATGATACAAAGGTGGATGGTGTTGTGGATAGTGTAGAAGGTTGCTGTAGATTACACAGGATATTGATAGAATGCAGAGCTGGGCTGAGAAGTGGCAGATGGTGTTCAACCCAGGTAAGTGTGAAGTGATACATCTTGGGAGATTGAATTTGAAGGCAGAATACAAGATTAATGGCAGGACTCTTAGCAGTGTGGAGGAACAGAGGGATCTTGGGGTCCATGTCCATAGATCCCTCAAGGTTGCCATGCATGTTGATGGGGTGGTTAAGAGGGAGTATGGAGTGTTGGCCTTCATTAGTTGGGGTATTGAGTTCAAGAGCTGCAAGGTAATGTTGCTGCTCTATAGAACTCTGGTCAGACCACACTTGGAGTATTGTGTTCAGTTCTGGTTGCCTCCTTATAGAAAGGATGTGGAAGATTTAGAGAGGGTGCAGAGGAGATTTACCAGGATGTTGCCTGGATTGGAGAGCATGTCTTATGGGGATAGGTTAAGTGAGCTAGAGCTGCTTTGGAAAGAAGGAGGATGAGAGGGGACTTGATAGAGGTGTACAAGATAAGAGGCATAGATTGAGTGGACAGTCAGACTTTTTCCCCAGGGTGACAATGGCTAATGCAAGGGGGCATAACTTTAAGGTGATTGGAGGAAGGTATAAGGGGGATGTCAGGGGTAAGTTTTTTTTTTAGTGTTGGGTGCGTGGAACTCACTGCCAGCAGAGGTTGTGGGGGCAGACACATTAGGGATATTTAAGACTCTTAGACAGCCACATGAATGATGGAGAAATAGGGTGCTATGTGGGAGGGAAGGGATAGATCTTAGAGCAGGATAAAATGTCAGCACAACATTTGTGGGCTGAAGGGCCTGTAGTGTCCTATATGCAAGAAATCAGTATCCATCCTCTATTTCTTCTCCCAAATGAAAGAATTGGGAGATGTGGATACACAGGTACTGTCCATATTGGGGATAGTCCACATAAATTGCTAGGAATGAACGCTAGGCCTTCAACAAATCTTTCGTAAAGGGTGAAAGAATAAGTGAATTGTCTAAGAATGATAGAAAGATCGATGGTAGAAATGAATGAAAACATCCTGCAAAGCTTAATATTTCTGAAAATAGCATGGGACAGATTTAATAACAGAAATGACCACTACACAAATGAAGATTTTTTATAACAGTAAAGCAGCAAGAAATATTAAAGGATTAACAACAAAAAGGTAGGCCCTATTAGAGATAACAGGAATAAATTATTATGGACAATTAAAGTAGCCAATATATTAAACATTTTGTATGTCTTCAATGACAGTATGGAACTTAAAGGACTTTAAGAGCAAGTCCTGCAAAGATAAAGAGAACTGAAATTGGACAAAGCCTCTGGACTTCATAGCCAGAACCCCAAAGTTCTAAAAGGGATAATCTCCCAAAATTTCCTTCTGAAACAGATCAGAAGGTAGCAAATATAGCTGTATTACTTCATGGAAGGAGAGAAACAAAATGGGGAACCACAGATCAATTAGCCTGACCACCTATTGTCAGCAAAGTGCTGAAATTGATTAATAAGGAAATAATAATAAGGCACTTAAATCATAACAATCTTAATGATGGGAAAATGGGGTTTGACAATCTTAATAAGAAACTTTTTGTATAAAAAAAAATTAATCTAGTGGAGTAGATAATTGAAGCAGTCCATCTGGATTTCCATGAAGCATTTGATGGGGTACCACACAAAGTTGTTGCATAAAATAAAGGGCCACAAGGTTGGAGTAACACATTAGCATGAAATGTGGACTGGCAAAGGGTTTTTAAAAAAAAAAGTTGGAATAAGGAAGTGGACAAGAAGATAACAAATGGCATAGCACAGTAAATTTCAGTTCATGGGTTCAGGAAATAGAAAATCAACGTGCAGAAACTTGACTAATATATAGGTCTTTACTGTAAGGGGCTTGCTGCAATTTTGCAGTATTTTAGTAAATCCTTATCTGGAATAGTGTTCCATTTTGGACTCTGTAGCCAAAGAAGAATATTTACCCAGGAGTCAGTGCACATTAGATTCTCACAGCTGATATTTAAGATGAAAGGATAGTTCTATGGAGAGAGACAACTGGGGGGGGGGGGGGGGGGGGGTGGGAGTGGGAGGAGAAAGGCTTATTTGCTGGTTTGGAAGAATGGGAGGTGATTTCCATAAAATATACAAATTCTGAGAGGGATTGACAATCTAAATACCAAGAGGTTGTACCTCCTTTCTAGACAATCAGGATAAGGCCAAAGCCATTTAGCATTGAAATGAGGAGAGATTTCTTCATACAGAGTTGCAGGTCTTTGGAATTCTCTACCTCAGATGCTTAGTCATTTGGCATGTTCAAGGTTCAGATTAAATTCTGGGAAACCAAAAGGAATGAGTAGATCTGAGTACTGGGTGGCAAAGTGGACTGAGAAAATGAATGGCAGAACAGGTTTGGGGTTGTGTGGGTTGCTACTATTTCTTGTCTTGAGGATGGGATCAAGGATGTCCTGATATTAGTAGGATCACATTTGTTGCTATCTGAAATGGCAGTTGATGGTGGAACAAATGCAGAAGCTGGTGGGTTGGAAGGTAAGAAATCAGAGCTAAGTTGAGAGGGGCCTAAGAAATTGGATGGTCACTGTCCTCAGTCCTGCCAATCTGAGGAAAAAGCAAACTTCAAAAATACTAAAGCAATCATTAGAACAAAAATATACACAAAATGTGGCATTAAGCAGCAAAGGTCCTGGTAGGTTTAAGAGAATGTGGGCTTGTATTTGATGCCCACACAAAGTCCATTACCAGACTGAAACAAACAAGCGAAGAGGAGGAAAGATTCATAGATGGGGGTGGGGATAGATGAAAACTGAAAGTCAGTTGAATATACAAGATCAGCCTGAGCCAAAAAAAATGAAGCACAGACAGCATACAAGTTGATTTGGAATTTTTCTGTTTACAACAAACACTGGCAAACATAAGTACAGGTTATCATGCGGCCCTTTCTTTAAATCTGGAGAAGGTATGTGAAATTAAATGACTCTTAATTACTACTAAGTCTAACAAAAAAGAGAAAGGGAAAATGGAAGGAAATACAGCTGAATGGAAAGTCTCAATCTTGGTGACAAAGTACACGAGAGCAGCTGTTGAGAAATGTAAAGGTTGGGAGAAAAGTGATTTAAGGAGATGCTTGTAAGCGGAAACTAGAAACCAGGGTTCCTTTTGATTACTGGGATGACCTTGGGTAACTGGACATTTCTGAATAGGAAGGTGAGACTGAAGAGCACTTGTTGGGGATCAATCCAATATACTGATGGTCTGCTAAACCAGGTGAACATGAGATGAAACTCAAGGCTATACCCTTGGACTTAACATGTAAAGACAAGCAACAAGGATGAGAGAATAGTTTTTCAGACAAGAATACCAGATGGATGGAAAACAGTTGAGAAAACTGGCATCTGCAGAAATATCATGGTGAATGGGGAAAATTTGAAATTCACCCAGAAATCAATGCTAAAAGCAAATGAGCTTGGAATACACACCAGGATGTAACAGTAATCCATTGTGTCCCAAACCCTAAATAGCATTATCCTCCTGATCCCCAAATGGCTAAACGGGGGAAAAGATTCTGCAGAGTCTGTTTGAGGAAGGGCACAGCAGATTGACAAGCCTCGCTGCCCAGGACTGACCATTCACATTGAAAGCTAGCGCACAAGCTATGCAACTAAATAACTGAAACAAAGCTGACCTATCAGCAAGGTGCAACATCAGGGAATGAGTATGCAACTGATCACATGCCCAAATCCAGTAGACAATGTGAATAAAGAACAGGAGGTATAAACATCAGTACTGCATTCAGAGAAGATGACCGAGTCAATTGAACTCAAGAAAATACAATTAACCCAGAATGGCCATCTGAGGAACATGGGTCTGTATGGTAGGCTAGTCTGTAAAGGTAGATCTCATGGGATTTGGGCAGAGCTAGCTGACTGGATTCATAATTGGCTCAATGGTAGGAAGCAGGGGATGATGGTGGAAGGTTGTTCCTCAGACTAACAGTCTCAAAAATGGAACTTGTTTGTAACCTGGGGACTTCCTGTATAGGAGTTGGGGTGTTATATTGCAGTTATACAAGACAGTGGTGAGGCAACATTTGGAGTATTGGGTACAGTTTTGGTTGCCCTGTTAAAAGAAAGACATCATTAAGCTGGAAAAAGTGCAGAAAAGATTTACAAGAATGTTGCCAGGACTTGAGGGCCTGAGTTCTCAGGAGAGGTTAGGCAGTTGAGGACTTTATTCCTTGGAACATAGAAGACTGAGGGGAGTCCTTACAGAGGTGTATAAAATCATGAGGCACATAGGGTGAATGGATGCAGTCTTTTTCATTGGGAAAGGGAAATAAAAACTAGAAGGCACTAGTTTAAGGTGAGAGGGGAAAACTTGAAAAGGGATCTGAGGGGGCAACTTCTTCACGCAGAAGGTGGCATGTACATGGAATGAGCTGCCAGAGAAAGCAGTTGAGGCAGGTACAATAACAACATTTAAAAGATCTTTAGATAAGAGGTTGGATAGGAAAGGTTTAAAGAGATTTGGATCAAATGTGGGCAAATGAGACTAGCATATGGGAGCACCTTGATCGGCATGGACAAGTTGGACCAAAGGGCCCATTTCCATACTCTTTGACTCTGACTCTATAGCATTTGTTAGCTTAAACTGTATAAACCTGATCTGAAATAGCAGAGTAGTTCAAGAAATCTGTAATAGTAGTGAAAGTATTGATTGCATTTGAAGGATGTGTAGTACAAACTCAGTTATTTGATTGTAAAATCAGTTGCTGTCTTGTAAATAGTGAAGTTGACCTTCCTTAGACAGAGTTATTCAGACTTTGGTTCTACACACATGCCATTAATTTAGATCTTGGATGATTTATAGCTCAAATTTACTTTACTCACATGTCTTGATTCCACATTTCTCATCACACACCCAGAAAATACTTTTCAATCTGCTTTAAAATGTTTGACAATCCTACCTCAATAGTTTTTCATGGTTTTGGGGGGGGGGGGGGGGGGTTTGAGTGAGTGGGAGGATGCAGAGGAGGAAGGGGGGGGGGTAGTACTGCAACAGTTTTCTTGATGAATCTATTTACAACTGCAGCAGAACACCCACCACTTCATATTCAAGTCTCCTTGAAATAAAAGCTGATATTCTATTAGCTTTTTAAATTACATTCTGTAGCTATCCCTGATCTTTTAGTGGTTTCTGCACATGGACCCTTAAGTACCTCTGCTTCTCCACTTAGATCCAATTTGTACATCCCCACATTTTACTCCATGTCACAGGTTTCCCATTCACTGAGTACTGAACCCCTTTTGTAACTTTCTGCTTCAATCTACACTGTTTAAAAGTATTCAATCTACTATGTTGTGGTTCTATAGAGTTAGGGGTTTGTTGTGGTGAAGGATGTGAGGAATTTGTCTGAAGTGATTTAATCAATGGTTCAGATCATGGGAGGAGAGAAATGACGCATTTATGTGACAGGAGAGGCTGAAGGAGCACAGCAGAGCTTGAACTTAACGAGAATGAGGCCACAGCAGCACTATGATGTGACAAAGACAGAGTTCACTGTGGACAAGTGGCTGCTCCATTTAGGAGGAGGATATTTTAGCAGAAAGCTCAGGGCTAGTCAAGGAAGACTACGTGGCGAGGTGAAAACTGGAACAAGACAATGTTTGAAGGAAAACAAGGTACCAAAGTAATAGCAGAAATTTCCGAACCATGGCTCAGTGATACAGAGCTCATTGCTGCCAATGCAGTTTGGACAGGTGGTAGCATGAATGATTAAGTACATTTTCTTGTTTGCAGTACAGACATCAATTTTGTTTCCTTACATGGCTACTCAAATAAATTAACCTGTTTTTATAAACATGATTTGAATTCTCGGCATAATATAAATGGGCAATTACTTGGAAATTCTGCAAAATAAGGAAAAAAAATCACTTTGAAATTTGGCACTGCATAACATCCAAATTTCTGCACACATACCAGATCATAAAGAGCTCCTTGAAAATGAAAGTTCTGGATGCTCATTGCATGAAAAAAAACTTTAGCTCATCTTGTTTTTATAATCCTATGCACAATTTCCCTGATTAAAAATATAATCAAAAACTGTATACAACATAAATTCTTTACTCTGATATCAACTAATATGAACTTACAAAACCTTAAATACAACCATGCTATGGGGAAATGTTATATTTCTTATTTTCAGCCAAAAAATTATCTACATTGGGGGAAAAATAGGCTTATGCCTATTTCTTAATTTTATGTACCTTTGGCAGAGAAGGGAAAACGTTTTCTCGATGTATTATATTTTGTACTCTGAAAAGATTAACCAGCAGCACATTTCCAACTAATATTCACTTGCACTTTTATTTCAATTAAAATCAGTCAATGTGTCAAAGCAACCTTTCCATCAACTCAGTTTTATCACGTGAAACCACCACTCCCAAGCTACATTAAATTTTATTTCTGATTGTATGTTACATTAAGAGGGGCGGCACTTTCAAACTCCTGCATCAAAACATATTGTGGTGCCAACTGTGCCCAAAATTAAAACGTGGACAAAAACAGAACTTTTTTTCCCGCAAGGAGATGATAACATTCAAGGAAAACAAAACATTGACCAGCACTGAGGCCTGAGCATAGGAGCGCCTGCTTGCTACATAGGAGGCAGTAAAGGCGTCCAATATATGGGCCATTAACTGGAGTCCAAACAACTCACTCAATTATGTTGCATTCTGAACTATGCATACCGCCTACTTGTTGAATCCACCCATAGCAAAGAAATGCCGACATCATCACTTTCATGCTGTTACTACGTTTTGTTTTTACTCCACATCACAAAGCAAGGGGGGGGGGATGGGAAAGGGAAGAGGAAGGGGGCTGGAACCCAATAAACATATTCGAGAATTACAGGGGGGAGGGGGAGGGGGAGGGAGGCAGAGATAAATGACTGCGTGCACCGTCGACATTCCTCGCGGCTTTTATCGACATTAACCTACATTGTGTGTGCACGCACGCACACACCATAAAGCTGCTACAGAATGAAAACAGCAAACACTGCCCAGGAATCCGACTGCACGGAGCACGTCCAATAACACCAGATCAGATCTGCACAAGAACCTACTGTAGAGCAGAAATCCACGTACTGAGGACTGGGGCAGCAGCCTAATCTGATGACACAATGACTGTAAACATGCTGGACTTCTCAGAACTTGGAGCACTTAACATTGCCATGGATACTGCAAGCAAAATCCTGCCGCAAACCTTTCGGTAGAAACGAGAACCCGAGGGGTGGAAGGGGGCGTTGGTGCTGCAACGTAGCGTCGTCTTTAGGCGAAGTGATGATAACCCAAGACAGGAAATATCAGAACTGAGCCTGTGCAAAATGGTCGGTTTGACAGGCACTGGTAAAACACACACACACGAAAAAACTTTCAGGTCCTCCCAATCGGACATCGTGAGTTCAAAGCAAAACTTGAACCTCTGCCAAGATCAACAAGCACAAAATCCTGTGCAGCATTTCCCCCCTTGTTTACCAATCTCTGGGTCACAAGAGAACACACAACCAGTGAAGTCTCCCTAGAGCGACCGTCTCGGTCAAATAGATTTGGTTTTAAAACAGCTGGGAGTGCAGGAAAGCTTGAACCATCAGAAACCAGAAGCGATCACAGGCCTGAAGCAATTCTCCCCCACCTCCTCGCTTGCAAATCAACGCACTTTGCCAGCAAAGTAAAATGACATTTTAGAAAAAAACAAGAGCCAATATAATGTGTTGCCGGATCTAGTTTCGCTTTGCCAGGAACAGAAAGCAAATTCCCAACAAAACTAGAAACGTAGAAACCTAGAAATGAAGTGTTTTGAAAAACAAGCCAATAGTACTTTTCAATGTAAACAATATCAATTAATTTGCTGTTATAATATCAAGGGATACTGGCTCAAAGTTTACCAAATAAATGTCAGATTTGATTTTTAAAAATCCATAGCTTGGATAACTCTTAGTTTCTATTTCATTCTTTTAACTAATTTTTGCCAAACACTTTAGTGCAGCAATCTGTGACAAGGTAACATCTGAAAAGATATAAATTTAACTTTTGTTTTTAAAATGTGACATTCAGTAATATGACAACACTCATTGTTCATAGGTTAGCAGTGCCATCCTCATATTCATGCAATGAACCATATTAGTTTTATTTATTTGCATATGTTTCAGAATACTCCAGCTTGTTAACCTCGGCCTGTCGAACAGCATTCCAATCTCCCAACACTTCTTTCTTAATGCTGTTGATGAAAATGTTCAACAATCAAAAATAGTCTGTGAGTGTCCCTATCAACTACTGAAACTCATTTTGCACAAGAAACTCCAGCACTCCAGGTCAAAATGGTCAAAATTTGGCACAATGTCCAACTTTTTCCCCTCCCCAATGTTTAGTTTTCTCCTTGCTGCTAACAAAATGCTTGGCAGAGTACAGTGTGCAGATCACATGCATAGCAGGCACAACCATTACGCTCAAGTCACTTAAAATAGCCTTCAGTTAATGTGCCTGCACCTTGTAAGTGCTTCCTTTCTGGAATGGCAACAATTGATCATGGTCGGCCACAGTTCAGTGGTAGCGCTCATGCTTCTGATTCAACCCCCATCTCAGATACTTGTGCACCAGATGTAGGCCAATAGTCTGGTGCAGTGCTGAGGAAGTGGTGGACTGCATATTGGATGAGATCTTAAAATGGCATGTCCTGTCAAACTGGCAGTAAAGACACTTGACATTATGTCGAAGAAGAGAAAGGCATGTCTCCCTAGCTTTACTATCTATCTGTCGATTAAAATAACTGAAACAAATCATCCAGCCATTCTGTCATTGGTGTTTGTGGGATTTTACTATATGCAAATTGGCTGCTGTGCTTCCTTCATTATGGCAGTGCTGGGCATGATAGCACATGTTTAAACTGCTGGACTAGCCAGCAGAGTTCTGGACCATTGATTCAGAGATACAAGATCGAATGCCAACATGACAGCTGGGAAATTTAAATGCAAGTAATTTTTAAATCTGGAATTTCAGCAAAAGAACCTAGTCTCAATAAAGATAAACACAAAACTACTTGATTGTCTTCTGGAAAAGAAACCTGCTATCTATGACTGTCATGACCAAGTTGTGACTTCAGACACCTAGATTGCTCCACACTTATGGGACGAGAAATGCCAGTGTTGCCAAAGATTGCACACCCTATAAATGAATAAAAACCTTGACTGGTCTTCGGATAGCCTTATGTTGTGAAGGGTGATGTATAAATTCGAGTCTTTTTCATTATTAGTGCTTTGGAGGTTGGGGAAAGAAGGGGACAAGAGGCGAAGGTAAGAGGAAAAGAGCAAGCTGAGAAAAGGGTAGGAAAGGAAGGGAGGAAGGTGAGGAGGAGGCGCAAAGGCGACGGGGGGGGGGGAGGGGTTGAGACGGGTGGAGAGAGGGCATAAACTGTACATGCCAGGTAACCTGTTTTGGCTTTTGTGTTTTTACTGTACACGATTCGGAATCCAGGTATCACTAACCCTCAGTTCCCACATCTTTATTGGTAAATTGGTTTATTATTGTCACATGTACCAAGTCAATGTTATCGTACAAGAGGTCCATTTGATTGTCTTATAGCAGCTGTTTTTGATCCTGCTGGTGCGTGCTTTCAGGCTTTTGTATCTTCTGCCTGATAGGAGGGAGGAGAAGAGAGAATGTCCAGGGTGGGAAGAGCCTTTGATTATGTTGTCTGCTTTACTGAGGCAGCAAGAATCCCTTGTGTCTTCCACCATCTAGCCAACCTATTTTTTCTATAAGACACAAGAGACTGCAGATGCTGGAATCTGGAGCAAAAGAAAAGGAATGCTGGTAGAACAGCAGGTCAAGCAGCATCTGTGGAGACAAAAGGTGTAAGTCGACATTTCTGGTCGAGATCCTGCATCAGGACTGAGAGGGAAAAGGAAAGATTCCAGTAGATAGCAGTATAAGGGAGGAGTGGGATAGAGGATGGCAGGTGTTAGAACATAGAACAGTATAGCACAGGAACAGGCCCTTCGGCCCATGATGTCTGTGCTGACCATGATGCCAATCCAAACTAATCCCATCTGCCTGCACATGGTCTATGTCCCTCCATTCCATGCATGTTCATGCGCCTGTCTAAATGCCTCTTAAATGTTGCCTTCATATTTGCTTCCACCACCTCCCCTGGCACCTACCACTCTCTATGTAAAAAAAAACTTTCCCCCTCTCACCTTAAAGCTACACCCTCTAGTATTTGACATTTCCATCCTGGGAAAAGACTCTGACTATCCACCTTATCAACGACTCTCATAATTTTATATACTTCTATCAGGTTGCTCCTCAGGCTCTGAAGCTCCAGGAAAAATAATCCAAGTTTTGTCCAACTTCTCCTCATAGCTAATAAATACTCTCTAACATCCTGCTGAATCTCTTGTGCACCCTCTCCAAAGCCTCCACATTCTTGCTGTAATGCAGCAACCAGAACTGCACACAATACTCCAAATGTGGCCTAACCAAAATTTTACATAGCTGCAACATGACTTGCCAACTTTTATACTCAACACCCTGATCAATGAAGGAAAGCATGCTGCACGCCTTCTTTACCACCCTATCTACTTGTGTTGCCACTTTTAGTGAGCTATGGACTTGCACCCCAAGATCCCCCTATACATCAATGCTCCTAAGGGTCCTGCCGTTTACTGTATACTTTCCCCTTACATTTGACCTCCCAAAGTGCAACACCTCACACTTGCCCGGATTAATCTCCAACTGCCACTTCTCTGCCCACATTTCCAACTGGCCAATATCCTGCTGTATTTTCTGACAACTTTCCTCACAATTACAATCTAGCAATTATTGTGTTGTTTGCAATATTACGAATCAGCTCACCTATATTTTCATCCAAATCGTTTATATATGTCATAAACAATAAAGATCCCAGCACTGATCCTTGCAGAACACCACTGGTCACAGACCTCCAGTCAGAATAACACCCCTCCATCTCTACCCTCTGTCTTCTATAACCAAGCCAATTTTGAATCCAATCTACTAAGTCTCCATGTATCCCATGTGCCATAATCTTCTGGATCAGCCTACCATGAGGGACCTTGTCAAAAGCTTTACCAAAGTCCATGTTTACAACATCCACTGCCCTACCCCATCAATCATCTTCATCACCTCCTCAAAAAAAAAACTCAATCAAGTTTGTAAGACATGACCTAACAGTGGTGTGACCAGATGAGGAGGGGATGATGGAACCAGGATGTGGGGGGTGGGGGGGGGGGGCGCGGGAAATGTGAGAGGTGAACAAAAGGAGAAGAAAACTAGGTTGACAGATGAGTGTGTGTTGGAGAACACTGGGGGTTTGGGTTACCTGAAATTGGAAAATTTAAATGTTCCCCATCCCCCGGTGTTCTCCTTCCACACACATTACTGGTCTGCTGAGTTTAATTTGCTCACCTTTCCCATCCCCCACTCTCCCCACCTGGTTCCATCTGCCCATCACCCCCTCCCCATCTTATCACCTACCAGCCACTATCCCACCTCCCTCATACTGTTATACACTGGTAAACTTTCCTCTTACCTCTCAGTCCTGATGCAAGGTCTTGACCCAAAACATCAACTTACACCTTTTGCCTCCACAGCTGCTGCCTGACCTGCTGAGTTCACCCAGCGTTATATTATTTTGTTAATACAAACATTGTCTCTGCTTCATTCACTAATTCTGTATCAGCATTCCACAGCCTCACAACCCTCCTTATAAAAGTTTCTTCTTCTCTTTATCCAATATCCACTGGATCTTAGATTTCCATTTGTTCACTCTAAGCTCTGCAATCTCTGAAAGCAGTTTATTTCTATCTTTTACCTCCTTAAATTTTTTACAACTCTATTAAGTAACCCCATATTTTCAGTCCAAGAAAAACTGCTAAGAGATATAATTAATAATCAGAGTTGAACAGACTTGAAAAATTAACACTTTTTGGAAAAGGTTAACCTTAAAGAGATCATCAAGAATATAATAAGTTAAACAGCAAGAAGCTGTTCCTATTAATTGGCAAGCTCGTACTGCACTATATAATTTATGTAATGTTCACAAAAAAGGCAAGGTTATATAAAAGTGATGGGAATGCAAAATTCTCTGCTACAAATCATCATTGAAACAATGTCCATCCATTATCCCAGGATTGAAATGTCTAGTACTGAGGGCATGTGTTTAAGGTGAGAGGGGGAAAATACAAAGAAGATGTGCAAGGCAAGTTTATTTACACAGAGAGTGGTGGGGGCCTGGAATGCACTCCCAGGGATGGTGCTGGAGGCAGATAGCATAGGAGCGTTTAAGAGACTCTTAGATGGGCACATGAATACACAGAGAAAGGAGGGATATGGTCAATGTGCGGGGAAGAGGGATTAGATTAATTAAAATTCATCAGTTTAATTAGTCTAGCACAATGTCATGGGCCGAAGGGACTGTCCTGTATGTTCTATGACTTGATACACGTATGAAAAAGGAATACTGAAGGACACAACTAGTAAACAGGAAAGTGGAGTTAGACTAGGTGGCTCATGTGAGAAAAACACTGGCACACTGAATGACCTATTTTAGTGCTGGAACGTTCTATTATGCATGATTTTTAGGAGAGGAAGGGAGAAACCAGAGACAAATACAAAAAATAAAGTTGATGCCAAGATCTGTTTAGTTAAATCTGAATAGGCAATAGTCAAGTATTCCTTTGATGGTTTTCACAGATTGAAGCTTGTTAACCCACAGTCCTGAATTAGATCAGAACCTATTGGAAAGCAGTTAATATTTTAACACTTGCTAATCAGACGGCCCAGCTCCACTTGCACTGTTGTGTTTACTATGTCACAGTTTGCAGGTAAGATTTATTTTCTCCATGACCTCGAATATCTTTTCTTCTCATTGGCCTTGCATCACATCCTTAAATTCACCTTTTTTTGTTTTTAGCTTGTCTATCCTCTTTGTTTTACCCACTAAAACACCAGCCTTGAGACCCTTGGGTCCTGTGTTTTCAACTAATCCGTAACATTTATCCCATTGAATTCAATTGCTTACCACAGCCTAAAATGATGTCCTGGGTCTGACATTATCAGCCCAGAGATGGCCTTCAAATCCTGGAGATGTCAAGGGGCTCCTGTACACCTTTTGATGTACATCTCTCTCGGATGCACCTTCTTTCCAAAGCCGTGAACTTGTGCTCTCCCTCAAAGCCCTCCATGAATTAACAATTCTAGAACTCCTCCACTCTTCCAACATACGTTGGGAAGTTGCTGTCTTCCATGGTTTCTAAAATACATCTGAAACAGTGGAGAATTCTAAAGGTGGCCGAGGGAAAGACTGTGGTTTGGGAGAGAAAGTTTTACTAAACATTTGGAAGCACAGAGGAATCTGCTGGATTCCTGCTTGAGAGAGAGGTACACAGGGAGAGTTTCTCCAAAACAAAAATATCCACTTCCCTCAACAAACTTCAATTCAATGCCAAAAATAATTTCCATTTGCAACACGTTACAATCTATAATTCATCTTCGTATAGCTTATCCTGCAATTCATCAGGAGCAGTCATGAACAACACTTATTTCAAAGAAAAAGGAAAAAAAATTATATCCTCCCTTCATCAGCATGCTCTTCCCATAAATCAAATTACCACAGTCATAGAGAGATACAGGACAGTAACAGGTCCTCCAGTCTACCAAGCCCACACCATCCACTCTGACCATCAACCACCCATTTACACTAATCCTACATTAATCCCATTTTCTTTATTCTCCCACATTCTCATCAATTGCCATGCAGGTTCTACCGCCCACCTATACACTGGGAGCAGTTTACAGCAGCCAATTAACCCACACAACTTTGGGATGTGGGAAGAAACCAGAGCACCCAGAGGAAACTCAGGCAGACACAGGGAGAAGGTGCAGACTCCACACAGGCGGCACCCGAGGTCAGGATTGAGCCCGGGTCTCCGGCACTGCAAGGCAACTGCACTGCTAGCTGCACTACTGTGTTGCTTAATAAAATTGAGCTTGTCCAGTCTATTCAACAAGCCTATCAACTGCAGCAATTGAAGTGTACTGATAGGCATGAAGACACCAGGGAAAAAATTATCCTGGTGTTTGCATATAGAATAATTTGATTCGTATAGAAAGCATTTACAATTCCACTGGAAATATAGTTTAGAGAAAACCTTTCTCCGATGATTCTGAACAACAGCATAAAAGTTTTATTGTGTATCTTAATGCTTTTACGTGCTGCACAAAAAAAATTAAATCACAAACCCAATGGCTAAATGGGGTCAGGTACTTTGAGCACTTGTAATGCAGTTCCGAATATTCCAGCGCAGTCCTCTGTGTGTAGGCATGTCATAAGCATAGAGGGGGCCAGGCAAACATAGCAACATCAAGTGGCATAAAAGTCTGAAGTGTCGCCTCTTGCACAAAATTCCACCTTTAAACTTTCATCATCACTGATTTCATCCTTCCCTCCACCCACTGCCAATATCCCAAAAGTCCCTCAGAACCCTCTCTAAATCAGTGGCCACCTTTAAAAAATACATAGAGGTGAGGATAATATTTTGGGCAGGACTTGTTTTGCTCCAACCCAAATTAAAGTTCAGGTAGTCATGTTACACCATGGCCAGGTTTCAAATGTTGTTCTGAAACGGGCTCCTGTAGCTTGGGCAGCAGGTAGTCATTCCAAGTGCTACCCAAAATTACCAGCCTGGCACTGCAGCACAGAAACAAAAGAGACAAGGCCCTCACAGTGAGGGAAGCAAGCCTGGACTGCAGGGTTTGTGATGATTCCATGATCTCCACTCCCGCTGTTGTTGCCTCTGCTCAATCCGTGCCACGTCCAGCCCCACTGCCACTCTGACATGCCAACTCTCAATCCATACAGTCTGGAAAGCCCCATCATTTTGGGCAAGCGCTCGTCCTTTAATAGGGTCTCAGAGCATATAATTAAAATGTCCTCTAGAGCTACTCTCTGTCCAAACACATTGGCTCCATAAATCCCTCCAAAAGAGACTTTCTCACTTTAACTGCAATCCCACCTGGTCTAATATTCTGCCTTTAACATCCCGCATCTCAAATCACACCCCCCCCCCCCCCCCCAATGATTGTGGGATGACTGAACAGCACCTCCAGTAGACAGTACCATGCATCCCTCTCCAGGATTTTGATCCTCCTGCAATTACCTCTGGTTCCTACACCAACCCCCACCCCCAAATCCCTGTCTGCGCAGTTGCCTCTGTTGTGTTGCATGGAAGGAAAATGACTCCAAGGACTCACAGGGTCAACAGTGTTCTGCAGTCATGCAGCGCAGGACTTGAACTTGAATCTTGAAGCTCAGGACCGACCTGTATAAGTAGGGAAGGATGGTCACCTGATCCTGATGCCCCTTCCAAAATTCAGGTTGTTTGAACATTCTAAAGGAAAGTCATTAACCCAAAATCTTAACACTGTTTCTCTGTCTACAGATACTGCCTGATCTGCTGAGTATTTCAGCATTCTGTTTTTATTTCAGATTTCCAGCATCTACAGTATTGTGCTGATGAAGTAAAATTAGAGACACCTACTGAGCTTCAAGAACTTAAATTTCTTAAATACACCCACACAGACTGGCAGATTAGTATTCTAAAACTTTTACGGCCTTTGCTAAGGAACTGAGCTTACAGATCAGTCCTGCAATTGGACCTGAATTATTTTTAACCTAGTGGGACAACTAGCCCAAATAATGTATTGGAAAACACTGTAGCATTGCGCAGTTACAATTATGCAGACGAAACACTAAGACGAGGGTGAAGTGGCGTATTATTTGAGCTTGTATAATATCGTGGTCAGAGGAAGAGAGCTGTTCAACACACACATACAAAGGCAGTAAAAGATTAAATACATTACAGGTTATTTTGTTAAATGTATGTACACACATATATTAGTTAATAATTAATACTTTTCTGAAAAAAATAGGATTATAGTATGTAGAACAGGTTACCTGCATGGTGGTGTAACAAGAAACTTTAATAGTTCCAAGATAAAAAAAACTATTCAGTGTAGTCAGGATTGTAGAACTGCACCAAAGTAAGTGTGACTGATGGGTTCAATGGATAAAGGGTGTTGTCCTCACTGACAATGTCATCATATTATAGAACAAGCAAAAAAATCTTTTAGATGCCTTAAAAAACATGTCAATATTAATAAAACACTTCTTAAGTTGCAGTTAAGGAAGTCATGTACACTTTGTCTGTCTTTTTCTTGTCTTTCTATGCACACCTGTTCCCGTGTATTCTTACAGGAACTCATTCTGTAGTGTATAGAATAAAGGAGGGGGAGAGTCCAGGCATTAACAGTGCACATAGCACATTGTATGTGTAATTGGTCTACAGGCCAGTGCATATCGAAATGCCTTAGTCTAAAAAAAACAAGTTGCTCTATCACTGTGTCAAACCAAACCAAATAAATGTGAGGACGAGTGCATTATTATCCGCAAATTTGTTAATTTTCCCAGTGTTTTTGCAAAGGAAGACACTTTACTTTATCTCTTTAAACTAAGTATCTGATTTCATTTGTGGCCTCTTTAATGACTCCGAAGTGAGAGAGCGAATTATGTGTACCTGCTTGCCCTGATTTCAAAATGGTTCTGTGGCAACACCTCACACGTGGAATTCCTCAGTTCAATCACAAAATCATGGAAATAATCATATAAAACTCATGCTACTTGTGACTATTTGACTTGTTGTGTCTGTGCCAGTCAAAAAGTTACCAACTTAAACCCAACTTCCAGCGCTATGTGCGTTGTCCTGTGGGTCACAGCACTACAAGTACCCTTCAAAATCCATGTGCTGTTTAAACATGACGTGGGTTTCTGCCTCCACAACCCAATGACGGAATGAGTAGCAGGCCCCTACCACCATTTGGGTGAATAGAGTATCTCCGCTCTCATCCTTCCATCTATGTCCTCCAATATAGGACCACATAGTTAAGGGAAATATGTCTTTCCTATCTGCTTTGTCCAAGCCTTCATGGTTTTATGCATCTCAATTAAGTCCTCCCTCAGCCTGCTCTGTTCCAAAGAATACAACACCATCATTAAATCCTTCATCACAGCTCAATCAGCCCACATTCCAAAGACGTATGGGTTAGTTGCTGTGGGCATGCTATGCTGGCGCCAGAAGAGTGGCGACACTTGCGGGCTGTCCCCCAGCACATTCTCAGTAACGCAAACTGTGTGTTTCGATGTACATGTGACTAATAAATAAATATCTACCTATCTATCTTCTGGACCAGGCAACATCCTCATAAATCTCCCCTGCTGCCTCTCCAGTACACTTTCTCCAGTATTGTACAGAGTCTTCTTCTTAACTTGTCTCTCAGGGTCGTGGGTGACTTGCTTCCACTCCAGTTCTGAGGAGTGGAAGATGCCTCTGTGTGAGTTCTTTTAATGTGGGTTTGCTGTCGCACATCAGCTGCCACATAACCTTAAAAGAGGGAGATTGTGGTCCAGTGACAAGGTGGTCCAAAATGATAGGAGACCAGGCTTTGCTGCAGAGACTTACACATACATGGACACACATACACAGACATTCCAAGCACAAACAGGCACATTCTACCCACACACAATCTTGCCTACACCCTTTTTTTTGCAGCCCACCCATTCTTATCCTGTTCCCCTTTAGTCCCCCTTCCTCCAGTCTCCATACCCAAGTCCCCTTTCCCCTCACTGCCCCGCTTAGTCTCCTTCCCTTTTCCTTTCACACTTAATTTCCCCACTTTCTCTTGGAGTGAAGCCAATGCACTGACCTCTGCTGCTCACCTGGGCCATCCCCAACTGCCAATCGCCCGTCCCATTCCCCACAACCACCTGTTCCAGGAGGGTGAAGCCTGCAAACCAGCCCTGATGGTATTCTACCTCTCCCTCCCACCCTGGGCCTTGCCCAGAAAATCTCAGGAGTGTATGCAGTACTATTACCAGCGGCTGAATGAGTGTCACTTACAGCTCGAGCATAATCTTCCTGCTTAGATTCAATGCCTTGGCTAAGAAAGGAAAGTCTTCCATACGCCTACTTAATCACTTCATTAACCTGTCCTGCTACCTTTAAGGATCTGTGGATGCACACTCCAAGTCTACTGTGATTCTCCATATTACCCAATATCCTGCCATCTATTGTATATTCCCCCCCCCCCCCCCCCCCCCATCCAGGGTATTACCTCACATATCTCTGGATTAAACTCCATTTTTCACTATCTGTCTAGCTGTTCAGACCATCTATAACTTCATGCAGTCTGAGTCATTCTTCCTTGCTTTTACCCACAACGCTAGTTTAGTTTCATCGGCAAACTTGTTTATCATGTCCCTTACAACCATTAACATATATGCCAAAAGCAATAACATATATTACAATCATTCAAAAACTCTTAAAATTAGAGAATAGTGAATATACCTAGGAGAGAATCTGAGCAACAAGTGTTTTTCAGAAACATTAGAAATAATGCCATGACATTTCCTCAAATTTACTGTCATTCAGTTAGTTCATGACAGATTTATCTCAACTCCATTATTTAGCCTCTGCTCCATACCCCATGATAATTCTGCTTAAGAAAAACCTATCAATCTCAGTCTTGAAAACTCTCATTATTCCAGCATCCAAAGGCTTATAGAAAAGAGATTTATAAACTTCTGCTACCTTTCATGTGAAAAAGAACTTTCCGAGTACTGAAAGTTGAACAGGCTGTTGTGATTGAAGCCAAAAATAACTTACAGTAAAAAAAACCGTGTACAGTTCATGTTTCAACATACCCTTAAAGAAACCTCATCATGCATCACTGAAGTAAATTGCCATTGCTACATATAGCTTTCATCATTTTAGTTGGATGACAACATAAAAAATAGATTATCCTGGGTACAAAAAAAACTGTCAAACTGAGGTTGTGATTCTGAGCTAATCCCTTTATGTTTGACACATGAAGTGTTCTTCAGTGCAAAAATAAAATTATGAGTGTATAGGGACTTTCCTCATACCAATGAGTAATACCACAGGGAGATGGAATTCCCTATAAGAACGGAAATAGGAGCGGAATAGCTCCTGTTAGGTCTGCAATTGTCTTATAACAAATACAATTATATTGTAGAAAGTTGCTTGCTTTATAAATAGGTTAAAAAAAACCTTCGTGAATGGTCCAAGTTTCAAGCGGGCCTTCCCAACTACTGCTGGCTAATATGTGGCATATTCACATGGAAATGGGTATTTGATTCAAGTTTGCAAACTCTGGGGAAACTGGTGCAATTTACTGATTAACTTGTTTCATCTAGTACCACCACTAACCAAAATAAAACCTGAAATTGAAAGAAATGGAGGTTTCTATCTGTCTTCCTTAAGATACCAGAAATGCATTTGCTCTAGGCCTTAGTAACAAAAATAGTATCAACTACCAGCTGCAAACAAAGCAGCAACCTAAGTGAAAGTCATACCTGATGAACACTTCCAATCTTTCCAGACGACAACAAATGGAAATGTGGATCATAAGAAACACTGCGTGGGCCCAGTTCAACAGAAATACAGTTTCTGACTTCCAGGTCTGCAGATGGTGCTGTACATTAGGTCAAGCATTTTTTGCACATTTAGTACTATCTTGTCGTGTAACGTTCTGAAAGCACAGCACCATCTACAGGGCTGGAGCAAGAAAGCAGAAACAAATATCAATATTGCAAGTTTGACATTTTTTTAAAGGGGCAATTTTGCTCAGTCTCAAGCACTAAGAAAGAGAAACTTGTTCAGTTGTTAGTGAAAGGTTTTGATAAAAACAGGCCAACTTCAGTACAAATTGATTTCCAAGCTGTTCATTTTATTAATGGTAACTTTTAATACATAAAATAACTAAATACTGTGTTCAACAGTTTTCCAGTTCTGTGTGAAGGTACATTGTTACAATACTGTTCAAAGTTACTGATTTTCTTCACTAATTCACATCCTCATTCTGCTTCATGCCAAACAGACATTCAGTGAAGTCTTAAGTGCTGCCATGTATTTATTCACCATATAAAACAACATGAAGTACTTGCTAACTATATTAAGGTCTCTTTTCACCAATATTGACACAATACTGTTAAAAACCATGAGAAATTGAATCATTAAATCCTTAATGATTAACAGAAATATTTATACTGACAGTGGAGTTTACTGCTTTCAGATTAAGCATTATACACACGGGTGAAGACTGATTCAAACAATTACTGAAGGATTCTGCCACCCACCAGAATTTTAGCAGAAATCCCTTAACTTTCCTTTCTCATGCAGCTAATGGCAGCACCTCAACTGCTTCAATGGTTGAGCTCTGTAAACAATAGCTACCATTTAACCAACTCAAAAGGTGTTTAACAGCAATTTGCACTTACAATGTCAAGGCACCTTCTTACAGAGTGATTTGAATAAAATAATGGTCACAATTTAACAAATAAACTTCCACAGAGTACACCAGTGTTCAGTTCTAGACTCCACACTGGCAAGGGCATGATCACTTTGGTGTCAGCCCAGCAGAGGTTTTAACCAGCAGGATTCTAAGGTAAGGCCTTTTGCAAGAGGGATACACTAGAAAAACTGAGGTTGTTTTCCTAAAAGTGAAAACAAGGAGGTGATGAAGTGCTTAAAATCATGAAGGATTTGAATAGGGAAAATAGTTTCCAGAGGCTAAATGGTCGATAATCAGAGGGTACAGATTCAAGGTAAAAAAAAACACTATGATGCTGGAGGAACTCAGCAGGCCAGGCAGCATCTGTGGAGAAAAGCAGGCGGTCAACGTTTCGGGTCAGGACCCTTCTTCAGGAGGTAGAAACAGATTCAAAACTTGTTTTCTAAAGCAAACTGGATAAACACTTGAATGACAGCTATGGCATCACTGGGAGTACATAATAAAAATTAAATCCCACAATTTATCTCATAGTTTAAGGCTGTGGTCCCTTAATTAAAATTTGTCACAACCTTCTTATTCCACCAAAGCAATGTGGAACTAGAAATTCCATTTCAACCTTTTAACTGAATTAAGACAACATTGTGGGTCACACCTAATGCTGTTGAAAGAAGATCTTCAATTGCAAGGTTCACAGAACAGCAATGTTGGACTTCAGCATGATGCTCTCTACTGATAAGTTGCATGTTCCCATAGCTGCTGAGTTACCATAGCAGGTGCAATCTCTGAATTCAGTTCTTAAAGAGACATACCACAATACAAGAAACATTCTTCCAGTTTAAAGGGAGTGTTGCCATTGAATGGATGGTATAATAATTGAAGGGGGGTAGCAGTGCACCCAGGGTGTCAGAGAGAACTGAACAGACCAGTGATGAACAGTAATAAAAGGTCATCGAGCTGAAACATTAACTCTCTCCGCAGATGCTGCCAGAGGTGCTGCGTACTACCAACTTTTTTCTGTTGCTGTTTCAGATTTCCAGCATCTGCAGGTTTTTGCATTTAGATTACTAGTGCTCACTGGAGGCACAAAGATGCTCCAGGGCTACAGGCACTCCTAGCGGGAGGTTTCCACAGAGGACTCTGTAAGATCATGAGGGTATGAATGCTTGCACTTTGGGGAAGCCTGTAATAAAGCAAGTATGTGAGACCATCTACCTGTTCCTGTGGGTTGAAGGGAAAGTAGATTGTCACCTTTCCCTGAGACAGGGTGACCTCCCTTATGCAACAGTGAGCAGCAAACTGAGATGTGGCAGAGATCAGTAGCAGCAGCCAGGAAGGAACCTGAGGCTGGGAAGCTGACATTGCCCATGAACCCGACCTCCTTGGGCAAGGCAGACAAGGCACACTCAAGGTTAAAGGAAGTCACAGATATGAATAAATGGGAAGAATGCAGCTTGAATGTTAGCCCTTTAAATTGGATGGTTTCAGGGACAAAAAGGTTAGCAAAATGTGGCTGTACCATGATTAAAAATGGATTGTTATTTTGACACCAACAAAGTTTAAAATCTCACTGCAGGTAAATTTTGCATATTGCACGACTGTTGACTTTGTAAAGGGGATTTTTTTTCCCCACCAGAAAAAGGTGCCAAGGCAAATAAAGTCTCATTGAAAATTCAGCACTCAAATTTCCCAATGAGTACATTCTATTCTGGGTTAACTCTGAGTGTTCAACTACATTGTTCATTTTTTGGAAATGCATGAATGAATATCTGGGGATCCAACATCACTCCCAAAGTTCCTCTGTGTCTCCTCTGATAAGCCATGCCATTGGCAAGGTCAGGGGGTTTCTATCCAAACCAAGGAACCATTTCCTGCTCATGGCACAATTTCTCCTGAATGGTTCACTGCTTCATCTGACAGTCAACAGGACCCAGGAGCGCCGGACTCACTGTACTGCCAGTCATCTTGGATTCTTGCACAAACAGCAAGCAAATGACGTGCACTGTGCTGGGATTGTGCCCTTGGTGTCTGGTCTACAATCAGCATCCTTATTGAAGTCCCACTGGAATTTTAATACACTTCAGAAAGAAATACAGGGGAATTCCAAATAAATTAGAAGAGTGGTAATTTTTGTTTTGTTTACCAAGAGCTCCATCTGCAGGAGTTACAATATACTGTAACAGGTTTGATCAAGTCAACAATAACTAAAGAAACTACCAAAGTTGGGCAAAAGAAAATTTGGATTAAAACTAAAAGTGCAATATATGTATTGTTATTGCATCAAGTCATTTTTGTCATGTTTCTTTATCCAACCAGAGAAATATGATAAATGTGAATAATTGAAAATAGCTGGCAATCCAAAATAGAAACAGAAAAAGTGTTGGGCATGCACAGCAGGTAGGCACTATATTTGTATAGCAAACACTGCAGAGTTAACATTTCAGGTCAACATTAACTCAATTTCTCTCTCTACAGATATTGCCTGACCTGTTGAATCATTTTCTGGTTTTATTTTAGCTAAATGAATAACCTGTGAGATTTTATTAAGGGTTGTTCTTCCAAGTGTGTCTCAAACATGATTGACTGTAAAGAACTGTTAATTAATTATGAACCGAGTCAGGGGAGGTGGCGGTAAATAAAGTGTATTAGTATTTATTCCAAACTAGATGAGTCAGCCACTGAAAAGAGGAAGGAAGGCATGGCGTTCATGGGTGATAATGACAACATCGATGATTTTTTGATTGTTATTTAAGGGTTTAGAATATTAAATTTGATGCTGGTAGAGATACACAGACAGGTAGACATAGACATGCAATAAGAAATATTTCGCAACTCAAACATAGTAAGGAAAGAGGAGAGGCAGAAACAATGGAATAAACTAGATTGCTCTTTGAAAGAACTGCTGCATACTTGATAGACCAAATGGCCATTTCCTGCAGACTGAACTACCTTATCAATTACAAAGCAGGAGCACAGCTTCTTTTAGAAGAGAATGCACTGTAACGTTTCAGAAACATCTGGTACAATTTAGGTCCTATATTTTATTAATACATTTTATCCTTTTGTTTAAAAGTATGATTATTTTCAATTCCTGCATCCAAATTCCAATAGAAATTGGTTATGGAAACTTGTTACACTGTAATTACTCCTTCTGATGAATGGTGACACCTCCACTGGGAGGTCAGTTTAATTACGTAGGACAAATACTGTAAATATGAATGCAGGAAGGTACAATGGGGAAAGTTATCAGAAAATACACACAGAATTTTTTTTCATAAAATGGATTGCACAATGATTTCCATACAATTAATGACTTTACATGTTCGCTGTTAGACTTCAAACATCCCTTAAAATTTAGGAAGTGATCCCACCTTAGAAGTATGTTCCAAACTGGAAGAAACCCACCTGTGCCCAATCCAAAGTGCGATGGTTGGTAAGAATATGAGGGAGGTCACGTGACTACCTTATAGTCACTATCCATGGAAACCCAAACAAGTATACTGGAGGAAAGCATCCATTTGCCATTCCATAACATAGAATCGTACTATTCTTTGCTCTGCCCAAGATCTCATAATATTTCGTAAGTAACTAATGAGACTTCATGAAGGATTCAAATGGATGAACAAAATACAAAGCCCTCTGTGCACACCAGTGCAGTAAAATCTTCAGATATTTCATTAAGAGAATGAAATCAAACTCTCATCCAACTGAAACATGACTTTCTTAGAAAAAAACAATGGTGAATTCAAGAACATTATCCTTATACAATTCATATCCCACAAATTTTGCAGGCTAAAACTAACTTAGTAGCTAATTAATTCCAAATCACATGTTCAAAGAATTTAAAATAATGAGCCTACTACTCATTAACAACAAAATTACAATCCAATCAGGAATTGAGGGCCATCTATTTACAAGCATTTACCATACAACTTGCATTAAATATGAGACAAAATGATTGAAACCAATTTGCACTTGATGCTAATGGTTCATGAAATGCTTTGATCGAGGCTAAGTATTACAAAATAGAACTAGCTCATAGGAAGGATATGATTGCACAAGAGGAGGTGCTGAAAAGATTTACGAGGATATAGTCACCACTAGTGTCTCCCAGGATGGAGTTATAAAAGCACATGCAAAGCAAAGACAGTAAATGGGGAAACAATATACAGGAAAGTACCCAAACATGCACAGAGTTTGAACTAACCCACTGGAGACCTGTGCTGACTTTGAAAATAAGTTTCTTTTGATTTTCATGCCCTATTGGAAAAATGGTTAATTGGCTAGGCTGGAAATAATGACCCAGAATTCCCATTTAGCAATGAGCTGCATACAGTCATTGCTCCGTACCTGCTCAATCTGTGCTTACCTGAAGCGGACCTTCAAGCAGCAGCTACCTCACTGAAGTCAGCTCTAACCTAGATGGCAAGGCCCTGCATAGTCCAATCGCAACTGACATCATGTAGTGGGACCTGAATTAGCTCCATACACAGGAATGCCTTGATAGCTGCTTGAGCCATATCCCAAGGCTTAACCAGTCATCGAAGCTGATAAGCTATATAACAGTTGTGAATATCTGACAATAACAATTTTTTTTAAAAATTGAAAATAAAACGCTCTAGAAAAGAAAGCAATTAAATTAAACTAAGTTCTTAATTAATTGAAATCTGTAAATTACCCCAAAATTACCCCTTGCTGCCATTCCTCTCCATCAAAATGAATGGAATCACTGAACCTGTGAGCAAGATCTCTATCTTGACGTGGATTCAGCAGGCACACTCTCCTGCACAGCTACTGGGGAATTGCAGGAAGTCGGTGCTCTGCCAATAGACTCCACTTTCAATTCAAGGTTGGAGTGCAGTTGAAAAATTGTCAATGGGTGCCTCTCAAATCTCTTGGGTGCTTTGCGCGTGTGCACACTTCCTCAGGAATTCCGTGTCTCTTCATGCTTCTGCATGAAACTGCTAGCATTTTTCACAATGATCTAGGCCTATAATTCTGTGTAAATGTCCTATGCCTTTAAAACCACAAACCACAACCACATAAGGCTGAAAACTGATCCATATATTCAGCTTCTCCCATAGGAAGAAAAAAAGCCAACATGAACAAATAAATGCTGGTACAATTTTATGTTGATTCTCTGGCTAAACAATGGGTTTCAAGCTTGAAGAACAAACTTTCCACCAGACCTGTTAAATGGAGCTGATCCAGTAGATGATTTATGGACTATATTGACAGATATCTTTAAGAACCACAAAGAAGTTGAATATTTCAACCAGAATAAGCTATCTGGAAGACTGGAAGGTTTTAGAATTTTCCTTTCATTTTAGCCACACAATTCTCTAAGTTCAACACATCAGAACCTGTGCAAGGAAATTTGACCAATTGAGGAAATAAAATTCTTATATTACTCTTCAAAAGCTAAAGTGAACTACGGCATGTTTGCCTGGTTTAAAATCTTTGGATCATGACCAACTACATCTGTTTTGGGAGAGTGCCCAGAATGGAGTAAGTGTGGAAACTGATCCAGTCTGCCTCTCTCTCAATAACTGTGTTATGTAGGCAGAACTAGGAATGACCAGTCCCCATAAAATATAGAGTTGTTTTGTTAGGTTTATTTTATTGAATCCTTCACCAGGAATGCTCAGTACAGATGTCTGAAGATTCTATAATATTGTGCAATTGGCAGGGTGTGAGGAAGCTTCTTGCTTCATCAGAATTTGTTTGTTGCTGGGCTATAATGCCAAAACAAATATCTTCGCTACATTTTTTAATTTCGATTGTGCGAATAAGGAACAAAAAAATGGTGTATTTAACTTTCCTGCTGTAATAATCTCCCACCAATAGACTCTCTATCCCTCCCTAAAACAAAATATTGAAAGCACTTTAATGCACAATGCTGAAGTACTAACCTTTGTATTTCAGAGGGAAAACCACACTTTCTAAGCATTTATTTTCAAAAGAAAGAACTATTTCAATCAAAGATCTCTACTGAAACATCTAAAAAAATTGTATTTATTTATAATTATTGTTTATCAAGGAAAAAGGATTCTGACAAAATGTAAAGAACAGTTGCCTAGAAATTCCAATGCATCTTAAAGAGTGTGTTGGAGTGGCATTAATGCAGTGGAACAATGACTGTTTTGGACAAAGTTCCACTGCACCAAAATTTACTTGAGATTGAGGCCCAAGGTCTTAATGGCCACTAACACTGCACATATTTGTGCTTGAAAATGTGTAGGACAGTTTTCCTCTCCTGAGGCTGTTTAAGCCCAAATTGTGAATTGCACAGTGTGAAGAGTTTAGTAATCATCAACGGCATGGGCTCTGGGAACTGCCACACAGCTTTTCAGATTTTATGCAAGGCTGGATGGTGTGGGTGAGGGGGAGGAGAGGGACTAAAAGGCAGCCATCCTGGTTCTACATTGACATATAATAATCTGCAGTTTCTGCATTCAGTAAAGATTAGAATGATGGGAATGTCTGAAATATTGGATGAGACTTTATCTTTACAAATGTTGGTTTGCTGTGCAGGGTAGGACAATCTGGTTGCACGGTTTTTCTAATGGTTTTGTCACACCATCTTTTATCTGCAGCTGTCTCCAATCACACAACCTTTCCTGCCATCTCCAACTATAACTAATAAATGAAAATCTTCAAAACAGTGGAAGGCATTTTTAACGCCTCTACGATTGTTTTCCCCCCTGAGGTTGCCTGCAGCAGTAGCTGAGATTAATTTGGGGATTTTCTAGGACAATCCTGGGGATTTGTTTATTTCTGTTTATTAAGAGTGTTTTTAAGATTCAGTTCAAGTTTAGTATGTCACAGAGAAAATATTAAAGAACACAAAAAAAATTACAATAAGAAAAAGAGTCAATAAATTCTGTATTGATGCTGTGAAATTCGCCTTTGGAACCAATTCCACTTAATATGATTAATCATATTTAAGTGCATCAATGATAAATACCTACCACTGGTTTGTCAGTGTCCTGGAATAAATTCACAACCTACCATGTTTCATGAATTATGTCAATTATGCCCTTGGTGTTGATAGAACACTTTGACATGATGTGAATCAAACACAACCATAAAGCAAACTTAGTATGGTATAGATTGCATGCCACACGATACGGTAGTGTGTCTGAGCTCCAACTTCAATGAAAATCTTCCAACCTCCAGGGCATACCAGATTTTGTTTGGAGTAACAGTGCCAATTAAGCCCATGTATTAAGTGATTCTGCAATAGGGCTCAACTTATTGAATCTTTGAGAATTTCTTTGCCAATGATTTTAAATCTTATTTTCTTCCTCCACAAAATCTCAGAAGCCTCTCTAAAAACATGGCTAACTGTGGCAAAGAAACCCATCCACATCAATGGTAAATGACAACTCCACTTTGTTAAACAAAAATGAGCACCCACAGAAGACAATCCTGGGAACAGTTTAAAATGTCTTAAATTAAGCCAAGAACGAAATAATAATTGTTTTACTTGGAAGGAAATGAATGCACATAATTAGTAAGATCAGTTATCATTTTAACTGCCTGAAAGAGAAACACTCATGTAGTACTCACTTTAGCCTGTTCCTAACATTCAGTCAAAATGCAAAATAAATCAGAACCAAATAAATATGCTATTGCTAAATTAGAGTTTAACATGGTTTCTGAACTCCTGAAATCTGTTAATTATTTATTAAAGCTGTACCAATCTAACAACAGAATTTTCCCTGAAGACCCTGCAGTAATTTAGCTTTAATGCTTTTGACAACCTATACATTTAACAACTAAAATTCCTCTAGAAGTTACTAAAGTCTGCATTGTTATTTTGTTAGACCTTTACAATGGCAAAATGACAAATGACCAGAGGACTTGCTTTTCATGTTTGCAGGCATGTTGGTAAATATTACGTAAACATTTGATAGTGGGAGAACAGAATATAACTACCACTAATTGCATATGTTGCAGTGTTATTTATTTTATTTGTATTTGTCAAATAAATATACTTTGCCAAAAGCATCAAGTCACACCTGCTTGGTTGGAGATGGGAGTAATGGTTGGATTTTTGTAAAGAATAAGCAAATAGCATTTACATTGTGGGGAACCAAATGCATTCATTGAGGCAACACGCACTCTATTTTACTAATCCTGTACTTCTTCATGCTGGTTGAACTGGCAAGCAGCTCTGATAATTCCAATTTCTCCTTTAATTGAAAAAGAGTATTTTGTCAGTAAAATCACATGTTATTCGTAAAACTGGATATTATTCATCCAACATCCATCATTGAATTCACAATTTTGGTGAATGTATTTACAGCAATTTGATGATTGGAATTTCCAGTCCAATAGGCTTGGTGATGAACAGACTGCCTTTGTCCTCATTTAAAGTAGAAAGGTAACCGTCCTACAAGTTCTCTGTTGCCTCTATACAACACAGCCTCTGAAGCAGATGGGACAGGGATAAGCGCAAAAGGATGCCTGAATGGAGTGGATTATTTTTAAATTAACTAGAGAACCCAAATCCAGGGAAGCAGAAGAAAATTCTCAGTAACATTCATTGGTAGCCAACTGAACAATGATATTTATAGAGCGCAGCACAAGTTTGTCATAAACATGAGAGAAGATTCTACACAACCCAGCAGGTACAGTGGCCACACATACACAACAAGCAATATGGGCCCAATGGTCACATATTCAATTTCCAAATCATTCAGGGTTAGTCAATCTCAGTCATGTCAGATTTAGTGTCACTGAACAAGACTCCACGACAATTATTAATTCTTAATCATTATTGGTCATTTCTAGATGGATGTTTCTTGCTTATAGACACCAGGCAAGATCAGGAAGAGGCTATACTTGGTTTGGCACTCAGCAGCTGGCCAGATTTAAATGAAGACAAGGACTTTAAATAGGAGGGGTCTGTTCACTATCTCAGTGACCATCAATCCACATACTGGCTGGTTGTCAAAAATTCAAAGTGAACCTCATTCATCTTTGGAAAGGGTTAAAGAACACAGATGATGTTAAAGAGAAACACATTATTTCAAAATAAAAAAAAAGTTAGTAAAAGGGCATCTGGCCTACTATTGACTCCCTTTGAGTTCTATCCAATGTAATGTTACTCAGCCAAACAGGATTCTTTCTATTACTGGTATTCATATGGTCCAAACACAACTGAGTCATGGAATACCAAGTGTCTGGAACTCCTGCTGTGCAGTGGCAGCCTCTCAGATGTTCTTCTGCACAAGTGCTTAACTCCTTTTCCTGATCGAATATCTGGTCATAAACAGGAACATGCAAATGGCTCAAGTGGTTATTTTAATTTTCCATGTTCTTAACGGGCTCCAAGCTACTTAGACATTCCAGAATCACCAGTTTGATAAATAATGTTACCTGCCTATAAAAGTTTTTGAACAACTCCAAAGGAGCAATGAAAGTATTTAATAACTACCTAAGTGGTCATCTAACTCTAATAAAATAAGATTATATGTCCACATGTGCTAACATTTCAAGATGATTCATCTCGTAATACTCTTACCTCCTAGGTCAAAAGGTTATGTGCTTGAACCTCACTTTGAGTGTATGACCTACCTAAATTGCCACTTGAAGATAATACTGAAATGGTAATGCATTACTTGTTTGTGATACTCCTGGGAGATATTAAACCAATGATTTGCATTTCAATGTAGAAGAAAATCAAAGATCCAAGTTCACAAAAAGACGTGCAAACATGGAAGCTGGAGTAGGTCATTCAGCCATCAAGCATGCTCTGCCATTCAATATGACAAAAGGTGACCCTCCGCCTCAAATTCATATTCACACTCTCTCCCTACACCCCTTGATGACTTTTGTGACTCGAAGTTTCTCTCTTGAATATATTCAGCACTTGGCTTCCATAGCCTTCTGTGGTGGAGAATTTCATAGTTTCTTTGAGTGAAGAAATCTCTCCTTACCTCAATGCAACCAAGGAAAACATCCTCCCTGCAGCCACCCTGTTGAACCATGTCCAATTTTGTATCTTTCAATGAGATCTCCTCTTATTCTTCTAAGCTCTAGTGGCAACAAGCCAACCCAATCTCTCCACATGTGGTAGTACCACCACCAATCAATCTGGTGAGCCTTCAGTGGCAAATACATTCTTCCCTGGGTAAGAAGACCTAAACTGCACATCATACTTCAGGTATGGTCTCACCAAGGCCCTATATAATTGTAGCAAGATATCCTCTCACAATGAATGCTAATATACTACCTGCTTTCAGTGAGTAGGGCATAAAGACACTTAGATCCCTTTTTACATCACATTGCCAATCAAATCACCATTTTAAGTAAATTCTTGCCTTTCAATTTTTTCCTACTGAAGTGAATAACTTCACATTTACCCAGGTTATATTGCATCTGCCATGTATTTGCCCAGTGAGTCAACTTGTCTAAATTTCCTTGAAACCTCTTTGCATCCTTATCACAACTCACAATCCCACGCGAGTTCTCAGGCAGCAAAAGATGCCTGCAGCCCCACAGCAGCTGGCAAATCCTTCCCTCTGGTCTCCAAAACACCCGTTCATACATATAGGCTGTACATAAGTCAGGCTTTCATAATCTGGGGAGGATCTGTACTGGTACTTTGATTGGGGTTTTCTCCATAAGGCTATCCCTTGACAAAGGGATATTATTTGCCATTTTTATAAGGAAAGCAGGTTGACAATGACTAGGAATCTAATAGATATTTTTTCATTATTTCATATTATCTTCCAACTTAGGAGGCAATTCACTCATGTTGGCTGTTGGAGATTCCCATCAGTCTCATTCCCCCAGTTATTTCCCTGCAACTTATTCTCTCTCACATGCTCATCACTGCCCCCCCACCCTGATTTTCATGACACTCACCTACACTAGGGGAAATTTATAGTAGCCAATAAACCTACCAACCAGCACTTCTTTGGTTTGTGGGAAGACACTGAAGCACCAGAGGGTGGGAAAACATGCAGTTGCAGAGAGAATGTGCAAACTCCACACAGATAGCGCCCGTGGTCAGGATCCAACCTGGGTCGCTGGAGCTGTACAGTTGCAGAACTATCTGTGGTCCCACTATGCCACACACAGATACATTTCCATTACTGCTAGTTCCCAAGATCAGTGATATCTGTGACAGTGACCAACTAGAATGAAGGTGATTGAATTTTTGAAAGGGGATCTTTTGAATGGTGAGATGGCTGAGAGTTCTGTCAATGAGACACGAGAGAATGGATAATAGGAAGTATTGTCAAAATAATTTCTATGTATTTCCTATGATACCAAAGTGACAATGCTTAAATCCAACTAGAATTGTTGCAAGTCATCTGATTCAACTCTCTGAAACAGGCTTTCACATGGGAGATTTTAATAAAACTGTGCCAGGTTACTAACCTTATATATAATCAAGAAATATTTTGTAAATGCATGTGAAAAACAAATTATATTCTAAAAATAGATGCTGGGATACTGATTCCCTGGGCTGGAAAGTCACAGCCTCTAAGTTACTTGAAAAGGTGTAAATAACATACAAACTTTGCAAATTATCATCCATTCAAAAATATTTATAAAAACATGTCAGATAAAATGTAGAAATAAGCATCAAATATACACCACAAGGTTATTCTGGGATGAAAAATGGAACTCAATAACACAAGGAAACAAGTTGTATTGCAATTTTCAGGATCTAAATCTGTCTTTATTTTAATTATAAAAAAATCATATTGTACAGTGGCACCTAGAAGTTTTGCAACAATATTAATTTGCACACTCTAATGAAACATTCTGTTGAACTTGATTTAACAAATCCAGCTCTGAAAGATCTCACAAGCACACTCGTACAGACTTAAAGAAACGTGTTGAAAAACATTATTAAATTCCATCAATATGCTTATTTTATGCTTATTTTCTAACACAAATAATTCCATCTACCTGCACTTTTTCAACTAAATACAGAAATATAAGTAGATAAATGTTATATACACTTAATAAATTATCCACTGAGAGAATTAAGACTGGAACTACAAAAGTCTTTCATTAAACCAATGCTTATCTCATGTGTAAAAATTAATGAATGATATGGTTAAATTAAATAATCAATTCTTTTTGGGCAATAATATCTACAATGGAAACTTCAAAAAAAAAATCAACAGGATCAATGCTATGCTTCCAAACAGAAAAGCTAAACTGGCTACTAACAAGTTTGAAATCTCAATCATTATTCTGGTATCCTGCAAGATCCTACCTGTACTAAAAGCAATATTTAAGCCTTAGATGGACTTGGCCTCACTGAGCATGGTAATGGAAGCCAAGTCATTTGATGCAGATTGAGCAATACAGGTATTACATTTGAGAAGAACATGAGAGAAGCAAGAGTCAACCATTCGCCCCTTGCACCTACTCCACCTTTCAGTAAGGCCATGCACCACTTTTCCACACTGGCAAAGAGAAATTCTTCTATATGTCTGTTTCAACCCAACCTGATTAATTTCTCCTCACATATCTCCTAATCCCATGAATCAACTTGGTAAACCTTTGTTACAGTCCTATGCCAAGCCTTTCTTTCCTCTGGAAGGGAGGCCAAACCTGCATGTAAAACCCCCTACATCAGCTCACACTTCCTATATAACTGCAGTAAAACATCCTTCTTCTTGTTCTCAATCTTCTGCCAATAAAAAAAACATTTTTCTTCCTAACTGCTTGCTGTACCTGCAAGTTAACTTTCAGTGATTCATGTACAAAAATACTCAAGTCCTTCTTGTGTAATGGGAAAGGGACAAAAACGCTTGTCCTCCTTGTGTAAAGGGAAAGGGTAGTCAACACTTTTCAATATCTAATCATTTGAAAATATTCTGCCTTTCTATTTTTTCTACCCAAGTAGATAAACTCATATCTTCTACACTGTATTCCATATGGCAGTGTGAACCCTCTCTCCATCTTCCTCATGAACCACATTGCCACCCAGCTTTATAATATCAGCAAACTTGAATATATTACACTGGATTGCCTCATTCAAATCATTTAGAATATACTGTCAACAGCTGAGGCCCTGGCACCAATTCCTTTTGAACCTCACTGGCCAGAGTCTTCCAATCTGAAAATGACCTGTTTGTTCCTACTCACCATTTTCTGTCCATTCCCAGTCTTCAATCCATGCCAATAAATTATTACCAATGCTACCATTTTGTTTCATCTTGTATGGCATCTTATCAAAAGTCTTCTGAAAGTCAAACTACACCACATCCACTGGTTCTCCCTTATCTATTCTGCCAGTCACAGACTCAAAAATCTAACAGATTTTTAAAAAACTATTTCCCATGCATAAATCCACATTGATCCTATCCAATCCTATTCCTTTTTTACATGCCCTGCTATCAACTTGGTTAATAACAAATTCTAGTATTCTCCTCCAGACTACCAACTGATCAGGCTAACTGGTCTAGGTGCTCATTTTCTCTCCCTCCTTTTTTAAAATAGTAAAGTTACATTTGTTACCTTTCAATCTATGGAAGATGTTCCAAAGTCTGTGGAATTTTGGAAAATGACACCGAGTGCACTATCTCCATACCCACCCCCTTCAAAAGCTTGGGATAAGATCATCACATCAAGGGGATTTATCAGCTTTCAGACCCATTCATTTCACCATTTTTTTTTTACCTCTGGGCTAATTTCTTTAAGGTCCTCATTCATCTAGTTCAAGGCTGTTTTCTGCATTGCATATTTCTTTAACTTCTCTGCCATTTCCTTATTTCCCAATATAATTTCTCCAGTTAGGGACCCACCTTAACTTTTGCCAATCCCTCCCTTTTTATTTATCTGTAGAAGTTCTAACAATCTGCTTTTTACCTTTCCTGCAGAATTACTCTCTTATTCTACATTCCTTTTCCTTACCAATTTCTTATTCCTTACCAATTTCTTATTCCTTCCTCTGTTAGAATCTGAAGCTTCCCAGTCCTCAATCTTACTGCTTGTTTTGGCAACATGATAAGCCATTTGCTTTGATCTAATACTACCTTTCTCTTGTTAGCCATGGCTGGGCAACTCTTGCTGTTATGTTATTTTGCCTTGAAGGTTTACATATTTGCTGTAAACCATATATTAATTTGGTAAATGCGAGCCATTGGTCATTTACCTTCATACCTGTTAATGTAGTTTTCCAATATGTACACCAAAGTCAACTCACACCTCTTACCTTTGTAATTTTAGATTTTAGATCCATGCTTCAGACTGAAGTACATCACTTGTAACCTTTATATAAAGTTCTATCATATTACGACCACTCTTCCTTACAGATCCCTTAACTACGAGATTATTAATTATCCATTTTCCATGACACAATTCTAGATGTAAAATAGCCCATTTCCTCATTGATATAGAAAGGCATCTCTCAAGTGCACCGTAAATTTATATTCCACTCTACTGCTGCTAATTTTGTTTGACCCATATAAACATACAATCTAGGAGCAGGTGTAGGCCACTCAGCCCCTCAAAGCTGCTCTGTCATTTAATAAAATCATTGCTTATCTGACTGTAACCTCAATCTGTATATTCCCGTTTACATGTGGTAATGTTTCACCCTTTCAAGTAACTGCCTGTGTCTACCTTAAAAATATTCAAAGATTCTGCTTCCATCACCCATTGAGCACTATTCCAAAGACTCATGACCCTCTGTCAGGAAAAAAATTGACCTCACCTCTGTCTTTAAACAGTGATCCCTGGTTCTAGATTCTTCCACAAGAGGAAGCATCCTATCCACATTCCCTCTCTAAACTCCACCAGCTATTAGCCTAGTCTATCAAACCTTTCCTCACAAGACAATTCCAGGTATAATCTAATAAACCTTTTCTGAACTGCTTGCACTATCCTTTATAAAATGAGACCCATAGTGTACACAGTACTCCAGATGTCTCCTCACCTGTATAACTTCTGTACTACTGTATTAAATTCCCCCAGCAATAAATAACATTGTTAGCTTTCCTAATTACCTGCTGTATCTACATACCAGCCTTTTACAAATTATATACTATGACATCCAGATTCCTCTGTATCTTAGATCTCTGCAATCCCACACCATTTAGATGATAGGCTTCTTTTTCATTTTTCCTACCAAAATGGACAACTTCATACTTTCCCCCCATTATACTCCACTTGCCAGGTCGCCCCCTTATGTCCTCTTCACAACTTCCTTTCCTACCACCTGTACGTAGATTGAAGCTCCGCCTGATTATTGTATTCCCCTCACTACATGCATCTTTAACTTCCTGATCTATGTTATGCTTTACATTACCATTACTGTTTGGGGGCCAATAAACAACTCCCACCAGTGCTTGCTGCTCTTTGTGTTTTTCTCAGCTCTACCCAAAGTGATTCTATTTCTTGATTTTGCAGCCTAGGTTACTTCCCCTACAACCTTTACCCCTATTGTCATGGCTATTGGTCTTCCATTTCTATTTAGACTATCTTTTGTAAAAGGTTAAGTAGAATACTTAATTCCCAGTCTTGATCACTTTGCATCCACATCTGTAAGGGCTATTAGTTCAAAGCATTTACTTTCTATTTGTGCCATTAATTCGTCCATTGTCTCATGGATGCTGTTGATGCAAGGGAATTAACGGTAAGTGGGGGGATATTAAGTGGAGCAATTGAGAGGCCTTGGTCCGTTTGCCCATCGATCCCTTAAAAGGTAGCATGACAGATAGATGAGGTGACTTAAAAGGCAAAAGGGGATGCGTTCCTTTATTAGCCAAGGCACAGAATACAAGGGCAGAGAGGTTATGCCGGAACTGTATACAAAATTAATTAGGCCACAGCATCACTATTGTTTACAGTTGTGGTCACCATATTACAGGAAAGACTGCAGAGGTTGTAGAGGAGATTTGCAAGATGTTGTCATGACTGTAAAATTATAACTGACGGAAGACTGGATAAGCTGGATTTGTTTCATTTAGAACGGAGGATACTGAGGAGAGACCTAACTGAGGGGTCTAAGTAGAGTGAATAGGAAATATCTCTCCCTCTTTCTGCTGTAGGATCAAAAACCAGGGAGCAGAGATTTAAAATAACAGAATGTGCGATTAGTGGGGAGATGAGGAAAGCTTTTTTCACCTGTGAGGTTTGGAATTCGCTGCAGAGTTAAAAATCCCAAAGTATTGAACAGTCCTGACCTGCAAGTCTGTGGACCTAGTGATGGAAGGTTATGATTAGGTTGTGTATAATTTCTCAACTGGCTTTGGAAGCCTCCAATGTTCGTAAATTCTCAATGATTCTATGATTCAAAAGGAGCAAAAGAAGAGATTTGAGAACACAGAACAAAGAAATAATACCCTAGATTTCACAGCTGTACCAATACCAATCTATCATTATTCCTGCTATTACACTGTAAAACTGACAACAATTTGGGGATTTCTGTGAACGCAAAGATTAACATAAAAATCGTCAAGTTACTGTCAGTGATTCAGCTCTCTTCCACAGCCTGCATTGAGATGAAGGTTTTTTCATTGGAATTCAGAGTCATTAAATGAATTGGTGAAAACTTGAGTTTTCACAACTCATGTCATTACAAAATACTCTGAAACTGTCATACATCATTGCCTTTGAGGTCTTTGTAAGTTTTTAATAATTAGTCAAACTATAATCACAGCTCAAAAAATTCTCCAGTGCTAAAAAGTAATTCTGAATGTGGACTGCAATTTCCTTAGGACAATATTGCAAAATCATAATGGATTTTGAAGTTTTGTTTTCATAATATATCAGCCTCTACCTTAGTTATGTGTACATTCCAATCTTAATCTAGTGCTCTATAAAATGTTTAAAATATTACCAAAATAACTGTATTACAGCAAAATTCAGGACTTTGGTCCAGACCATAAAATGTTATTAATACCCCATCGCACTTTTAACTCACCTTATGTTTATAAGTTACTTACTAATATAATAAATTTTCTGGTGAACCCAGTGAGTTTCAAGGAAGTGCAGGAAATAGGGCCTAGTGAGTTTAAAGGGAGCAGAGGGAACAGGGCCCCAAAGTGTTTAAAGCAGCGCAAGGAACAGGGCTCAGCGAGTTTAAAGAGAGCATAGGCAACAGCCTGGTGAATTTAAAGGGGGTGCAGGAAACATTTTTTTTGTGAGTTTAAAGGGAGCACAGAAACATCACCTGGATTTCTGAATAATTCAGAGTTTTACTGTAAACCTTTTCTGGTTTCCTGTGATTGGTCGCTCAGTCAGCCTGATGACAACCCAGCTGCTAGATGACAGGATTCCTGCTTTGAGTTGATGCCTAACAGCAACATTAAGGGGAAGTCTACACTGCAGAGATTCTGATCACGTGTGTGCAAATGGAACTCAGCTCAGCCTACAGAACCTCCATTCCCAGGCTATTGGTACCCAAAGTCAAATATATGGAATGACATAATACCTTTAAACAAAGGAGTAGTCCATGCAATTCAGAGCCCTTTCCATGATTCAGAAAGACCACAGCTGGTCCTCTACCACTTCCACGTTCCTATACAATTCCCATGTTCCTCAATTCTCTTTGTACCCAAAAAATCTATTATCCATCCTTGAATATACTCAATAACTGAACTTACTTAGCCCTCTCAAGGAGTAAATTCCAAAGATTCACAACCCTCTTAGTCTCATCTTGATCCAAAATCAACAATCCTTTATCCTGAGACAATGCCCCATAGTCTGGACCCTTCAACAAGAGGAATACGCTTCTTGGTGTCTACCTTGTCAATCTCTCTCAAACGTTTATAGGTTTCAATGAAATCACCCCCCTCCTCTAAAATCTAGTGAATATTGGCCAATCCTACTAACTACCCTGACAGGACAATGCCTTTGTTAGTGTAGATGGGAAAAAAGGTCAGCATGGATGTGGTGGGCTGAAGGGCCTGTTTCTGTGTTGTAAGACTCGATTCCAAGAATGAATCTGGTCGATCTACACTGCACTACTTCCTTTCTTTGCTATAGAGACCAGAACTACACAGAGTATTCCAGGAATCATCACCACAGTCTCATACAAATGAAGCAAGTCTTCCTCAACCTCATACTGTATAAATTTCCAGTGAAGAATTGCACTCTCTGATTGTTCCACATACAACTAATGCAGATCCCTTGGATTGAAAAGCCTCCTTCTATGCATTAACAATTCTATACTCCAAACCCTGTGCAACTCAGGATATCATAACATTTACCTTCCCAACTACATGTTAAATCTGAGTTATGCAAATACGTTGTTTGATCAGTCTGAAATTTCAATCTTTTGAATGAGCATCAAAGTAAATATGAAGCAAATCATCAGTTTGCAAGACTAGCTGATGTCATCCAAATAAAATACAGTGCACAGATAATCCAAATGTTGTTCAACTGGTAGCTTGTTAAATGATATAACTGGATGAGAAACATTTTTGTGCAATATTCAAGGACCTCAATTTACTTAAGCAGCAAATGGCCAAATTAACTTTTTTCCCCCACAATCAAGATCCAAACATCTATAAGTTTCTAACAAAAAGTAACTAAGCATGCCTGATTTTGAACTAATGGATATGACTCATTTACACAACTTTGAGGGAGGGAAGGAAAGAAAAAAAACATGGTCCTAATAAAATTTCATTTGAGGAAATTTTGGGAAATATGTGGGATCAATCTTTGAAGATCAGTGATTTATCATTCTCCAGTACACGAAGGAACTTTTGTTTGTTCCATGATCTCAGCAACTTTCCATTTGAAGTAATGTACTGAGGAACTGTTATGAATTCATCTCAATTTTCCTATTGGGGCGAATAGCCAAAAATTGTCTGGTTGACAAGTGAGACCTCTAGTGGCCATAGTAATTAACCCAGAAAACAGTTGGTCATGGTGCCAAAACCAAACATTGGATCAGTTTAATCGTTCAGTAATAAACATTCAAGTGCACCAAAAAACCTACTAGAACAACAAGGACTTGATAACATCAAAAAGGAACAAACCACCTTGAAAACATGCTGCAATTCTCAATATGTCCATTTACTCACCTGTTATTTAACAAAAATAACAGGTGAGTAATGCATTTATTTATTCAAAGCACTGGCTATACATGAAGACACTGCCAATAGATCAAGCTCCCAGTAAAAATATGCAGGATATGTTGTTTGCTATACAATTCCAATCAGGTAAACATTGTCCATTGTTTATACTACACCTATAAATGGGTAATGTTTTCTTTCACATTTTCTCATTTATAGTAACCCTAAATATATATAAATGACTAAGTACTTGCTTTTTGGACAAAAAACTAATTCATTCAATCTTCTTTGTTACAAAACTTCAATCATTTGGCCTGACTGGGATCAAATCAGAAGTTTTCATTACTTTCCTCCTCTTCACAGATGCAGTACAAGCAAGAAAGTGAGGAAAGGTATTAATTCAAAAAGACCCAAAACTCAACTCAGCTCATCATACACATGATGTCTTGATTAGGCTGTGAACTTCCAGCAAGATGTACCTCTGCAAAGATCATTTGCATAGAACTATTCTGTAGCTTACCGCAGTGCCCATTGAAAGCTTGTGGCTTGACTACCTGGTTGCAGTGACTGCACACAACTAGGTAAAATTCATCATGAGCTGGACAGTGGCCAAACAAGTGCATATCTGTAACAGAAAGAATCTGTGTCATTGTGCTGCAGAGTTGTACATTCCAAAAATACTGAGCATGCACAGTGGAAGACACATTCAAATGGCCTTCTGATCCAAAATGTTTTTTGCAGAACTTTCAGTGTCTAATATGTACAATGGTAACCAAAGTTATTGTGGAACCACGTTTGACAGATTAAAAGATAGCTGTGAGTTGTCAGAGGAGATGAAGCACCAAAATATAATAAATGATGACCTTGCAATTACCATAGCTGAAATAGAGCTATTCCCACAGGCAGCAGAAGTATTTGACAGTGTTGGCATCCATAACACACTATCCTCTTATCTATTCTTCTTCCTATCATTGCAGACAACTTTTGCTTCATTACTATTATAATATTTTTTCTATAACCATATATCTTTCTATTTCTGATAATATGATAGGAAGTATGAAAGCCACCCACGTGCAAAAAAGAAAATGGCCTTATTACAACAAGGAGAGAAAATTTTACTTGTGTTTTCTATCAGCAACTATTATGTGTATTGTAATTTGTTTCTTTCCAAAGGAGACAGGTTACTTGGGAATGTGAAGTGCCTCAAAGAAAGACTTGTAACTGTAGAAGTAAAAGTAAACATTGTAAATGTTTTTGTTTTACAAATAGTGGATGGGATGGCACTTTGGGTTGGCACACATATCCTACCAGCTGAAACTGAGACCTAAAAGACAAATGTAACTGGAATTGATTTAATCAGTCTAAATCAAGTTCTCCAAGTACATCCTGAAGCGTAAAATTGCCTTCAACTAAGTGAACCTCCAATTTTTCCATCCCAACACCATCACCACAAAGAAGAAAAATCTAAATTTTTAAGTTTCATGTGTTGGGGTCAAATTAATAAAAACTACATCAAGCCTAATTTCAACCTTAAGCTGACTTTTACACTCATCATCCTTTCCATTGTCTCCATGATTTCCATCATTGCTACAAGATTTTCAAATTGTCTCCCTGCCGGCTTGCAGTCATCAACGTTCCGAAAAATGTGTCAAATTCTGCCACAAAAGTCCCGTCCTACATTTGGTCCACTCACCTCTCTATTAACTTAAGGGTTTTCTAACCTCCAATGCATTAATTTTGCTCTCATTATTAAACTCTTCCACTGTGTTGCCCACTCTTCGATGCAATCTTCTCCAGACCTTTATCTATAAGTCCTTTCCTCAGACCTGTCCGCTATCCACGCCCCTCTCTCCCTTCTAGCCACAACTAATGGCACAATTCCTTTGTGTTATGCTTTGGACATCCTTGGGTTAAACCCACTGCAGAACAGCTCACAATTATAATACAGAAAATGCTTAGCAGAAGGCAAAAATCAAAGGATGTATGATAAATCAAAGATGGAAAAAGGATTTGAAGAGATAAGACAAAGCTTAATAACAAAAAAAAGGATTTAAAGGAGGGTCAGAGGAGGTCAGGGAATTGACTAGTTAAAGGAGTTTAGTGCAGGGAGTTCCAGATTTTGAAACCAAGAAGAGATAGGATCTAAGTGGCTGGAGTCAGAAGAACAGATTTTAGAGGTGAGGGTTTGGTGGGGAGATGGGCGGTGCAGAACAGAGAAAAACAACAATTCAAATTCAGAAGGATCATACGGACAAGAGAAATGCTAATCTTTTTAAAAAAAAAGCCCAAATTTTTACCAGTGTGTCCAGTTCACTTTTTGTTTCAGCTTACATCCACTTGTAATATTCCTGGGAATGAACTTAAGAGTAAAAGTTGTAAAGCCATAATGGACTCAATCTTAGTACAGATAGTGTTAAGCAAGGCTGCATCAACCCCCAACACCTTTCTCAATCTTTCTTGCTGCAGTGCAGTGTCACACCTCCAGCAAGCTTCCTGCTGCAATGAAGCTATCTACAAGACAAACGGACAACTGGTCAACCCACAATGCCCCTCCAGACCCTAGGGTACCCAACTTTAGTCTTCGAGCTACAATACACATACGCACATGTTTGGAGGTTATGCTCCAATTCACAGTCCATTCATTCACTGAAACATCCAAGAGGGTGGCTTTTACACTAAACATTCACAAAGCTATGGTCCTCTACCAATCTGTCCCTCTGACAATAACAGCCTACCATGAGACCCCAATAAACCATGGACCACTTCCCATAACCTGATGGCCACCTGTCAATTAAGGCAGACATCAATCATGACATTCACCATTGACTTCACTTTGCCAACACAATCTTGGCAAACTAAGGAAAAGTGTGTTTGAAGATCAAAACCACAAACCTGGCATAAAGCTCATGCTCCAACAGGCACAGTGACCACTGGCCTCCTCTATGTTTCTGAGATGTGGACTACCTACAGCATCCATCTCAAAACAACAAAGAGATACCACCAATGCTCTCTGCAAACTCCTCCAAATTCTCATATAAGTACGAGAGGACATGGCTTTAGGGTGAGAGGGGAAAGGTTTAGGGGGAACATCAGAGTGAACTTCTTCACTCAAAGAGTGGTGGGAGTGTGGAATGGGCTGCCATCTGATGTGGTAAATGCGGGCTCACTCTTAACTTTTAAGAGTAAATTGGATAGATACATGGATGAGAGAGGTCTGGAGGGGTATGGGCTGGGGGCAGGTAAATGGGACTAGCCGAATAATTTCGGCACAGACTAGAAGGGCTGAATGGCCTGTTTTCTGTGCTGTAGTTTTTCTATGGTTCTATTAGCAGTTTAAGCAAACCAATGTCAATGCCACCTCCTAGACTAAAACCCCCAATTACAGTTGGTATAGGACCCAATCTTTGTGAATGTCTAGTTCAGTAATTTCACATACCCAACACCAGTCTCCAAAAACAGACACACTATTCCAAGCTCTGTCCCAGCAAGAAATTAACAGGTGAACTGATGAAAAGATTCAAGGACGAGCCCAAAATCCTCTCTGAAAGAGTGCAATGCCCCATTACATCATGGGAATCCAAGGCTCTTGACCACTCAAAATGGAGGAGGAGTTTTCAGGATGACACTGAGAAACTCGGGTTCATTCACTGGAAGTACACAGACCCCACACATTAATGGCAGAAGGACCACACCACTTTCTACTTGCCCTCCCCTCAACCTTGTGACGGGGTTTGTGAATCCCATAATGGACTTCACAACCACCTCAGGATCTACAGAACTGGAGTAAAAGCAAGTCATCCTCAATCCCGAGGGCCGACATAGTGAAAGATTTAAAAGTCGAAGGTTCGCCTTCAAGTTTTCTTTCCAGCGACGAGAGAGCGGAGATTGCCGGAAAATAACGAGGTTTTTTTTTTCTCTTTCTAGCGTTCGGGACAGCGGCGAGTGACTGCGCAGGCGCGTGACGTCACCCGGAAGCGCGCGGGCGATTTAAAAAGCAGACGAGCATATCTAGCGGGCAGCGTCGGAGCGGGCAGCTGAGTGTGAGGGAGCAGAGTGGGTTGGGCTTTGGCTCAACGGGCTTCGGCGAGAGCGGGTAAGAGGCGAGATTATAGAGAGGGGTGAGTTATTAGTTTAGTTTAGTGTTGAGCTCAGTGATATTCAGCAGTATGCATCTGGGATTAGTATTGTGTTTGGAGTGTCAGATGTGGGGCCCCTGGGAGACGACCAGACTCCCTGATAACTACATCTGCGCAAAGTGCACCGAGATGCGGCTCCTCAAGGAACGGATTGAGAGTCTGGAGCAGCAGCTGGATGACCTTCGGTTGGTTAGGGAGAGCGAGCAGGAGATAGACAGGAGTTATAAAGATTATGTAGACAGCACCTCAGTGGCAGTCCCCCTCAAAAACCGATATCTCATTTTAGATTCGGTTGGAGAGGATGACTTCATAGAGGAAGACCTCAGCAGCCAGGACCTTGGCACCGTGTCTGATACTGTGGTCCAGCAGAGGAAGAGACATGCAGTGGTCCAGCAGAGGAAGAGACATGCAGTGGTTATTGGGGATTCGATAGTAAGGGGTACGGATAGCAGATTCTGCGATAGCGATAATGAGTCTCGGATGGTGTGTTGCCTCCCTGGTGCCAGGGTACGGGATATCACAGACCGTGTCGAGAATATTCTGAGGGGGGAGGGTGAGCAGCCAGAAATCTTGGTACATGTAGGTACCAATGATGTAGGTAGGAAAAGAGAAGAGGTCCTGAAGGAGGAATACAAGGCATTAGGGAGAAGGTTGAAAAGTAGGACCTCAAGGGTAGTAATCTCAGGACTACTACCCGTGTCGCGTATCAATGACAGGAAGAATAGAAAGCTCTGGCAGTTAAATGCGTGGCTGAGTGACTGGTGCAAGGGGCAGGGCTTCAGATTCTTGGATACCTGGGACCTTTTTTGGGGGAGGCAAGACCTATTTGCTAAGGATGGGTTGCATCTAAACTCCAAAGGGTCCAATATCCTGGCGGGAATGTTTAATTTAGTTGTAGGGGAGGGTTTAAACTGATCTGGCAGGGGGATGGTAACCAGGATGCTAGGTTACAAGATGCTAAGGTGAGGGAGAAAGTGTATAGAAACGAATCCATTGAGGATGGCAAGAATGACAGGCAGGTGATAAGTCAGGATAATTTACTGAATAATAGAAGTACAACAAATCCGGATGTTAGGATACAGAATGTTAGGATCGGGGATGAGGATGTTCGGATACCGAATGTTAGGATAGGGGATGAGGTCTACACGAACATGTCTAAGATAGTAGGTAGCGAAGATAGTAAGAAGGATGGACAGGTAGAAAGTCAGGATAATCTGCTGATCAATAGAGGTACAATAAAATCAATAGCAGATACCAGTCTAAACATACTATATTTAAATGCACGTAGCATCAGGAATAAAGTAGATGACCTAGTGGCACAACTACAGGTTAATAAATATGACATCGTTGCAATCACTGAGTCGTGGCTTCATGATGGATGTGATTGGGAACTGAATGTCAAGGGGTATACAGTATATAGGAAGGATAGGAGGGTAGGCAGAGGGGGAGGTGTGGCCATGATGGTTAGTAGCGATATAAAATCAATAGAAAGGAAGGACATTGGGTCAGAGGAGGTGGAATCCTTATGGGTGGAGCTGAGAAATAGCAAGGGTAAAAGAACAATAATAGCAGTCATATATAGGCCCCCGAACAGCAGTCAGGAAGTGGACCATAAGTTGCAGATTGAGATAGAAAAAGCATGTCAGAGTGACAATGTGAAGATAATTATGGGGGATTTTAACATGAAGGTGGACTGGGAAATGCAGCAAGGCGGTAGTACTCAGGAGAGTGAGTTTGTGGAATGTCTAAGGGATGTTTTTCTGGAGCAACTTATTGAGGAGCCCACCAGGGGATCGGCTGTTTTGGATTGGGTGCTGTGTAGTGAACCCGAGGTGATTAGGGAACTAAAGGTAAAGGAACCACTGGGAACAAGTGATCACAATATGATTGAGTTTAGTTTCAAGTTTGAGAAGGAGAAGCTGATAACTGGTGTATCGATATTTCAGTGGAATAAGGGAAATTACAAAGGTATGAGAGATGAGTTGGCCCAAATTGATTGGAGGAGTAAGTTAGCTGGAGGGACGGCAGAGGAAAAATGGAAGAAATTTCTACAGGAAATAAGGACAATGCAGGACAGATATATTCCAAGAAAAAAGAAGGTTTTGAATGGAAAAAAGGCACAGATGTGGATAACGAGGGAGGTGAAGGATAAAATAAAAGCAAAAGGGGCGGCGTACAAAGTAGCAAAAATTAGTGGGAAAACAGAAGATTGGAACGATTTTAAAAATCTGCAGAGAGAAACTAAGAAGGTCATTAGGAAAGCAAAGATGAGTTACGAAAGGAAGCTGGCGGACAACATTCGGAAGGATTCTAAGAGTTTTTTTAAATACATAAGGAATAAAAGAGAGACACGGGTTGACATAGGACCAATTGATAACGGTGCAGGAGGTATTATAATGGATGATAGTGAGATGGCAAGGGAATTGAATGAATATTTTGCATCGGTCTTCACCGTGGAGGACATAAGCAATGTGCCCATTAGTCAGGAGTCTCACGAATTGGAGCTGAGTTCAATTGAGATTAATAGGGAGAAGGTGCTTGGAAAACTAAAGGGGCTTAAGGCTGATAAGTCTCCCGGACCGGATGAGGTGCATCCCCGGGTTCTGAAGGAGGTGGCTGTGGAGATAGCGGAGGCGTTGGCGATTATTTTTCAGGAATCGATAGATTCTGGCATGGTTCCGGAGGACTGGAGGGTAGCGAATGTAGTTCCGTTATATAAGAAAGGTGGGAGGCAGCACAAAGGCAATTACAGACCTATTAGTCTGACGTCAGTGGTGGGAAAATTATTGGAGTCTATCCTCAAGGAGGAGGTTACCGAATACCTAGAGGCGCAAGGCAAGATAGGACCTAGTCAACATGGTTTTGTGAAGGGGAGGTCCTGTCTGACCAACCTATTGGAGTTTTTTGAAGAAATCACAGGTAGGGTGGATAAGGGAGAGGCGGTAGATGTTGTGTATTTAGACTTTCAAAAGGCCTTTGATAAGGTGCCTCACAAGAGACTGATTAATAAGATGAGAGGTCATGGAATTATGGGCAGGGTAGCAAAATGGGTGGAGAATTGGCTGGTTGGCAGGAAGCAAAGGGTGGAAATAAAAGGATCTCGTTCTGGTTGGTTACCGGTTACTAGTGGTGTGCCGCAAGGGTCGGTGTTGGGGCCTCTCCTTTTTACCTTGTACATCAATGATTTGGATGATGGAATAAATGGTTGTGTGGCTAAGTTTGCGGATGACACCAAGATAAGTGGAGGAGTAGGGAGCATAGAGGAAATAGAAAGAATGCAGAGGGACCTAGACAGTTTAGGAGAATGGGCAAGAAAATGGCAGATGAGATTCAATGTTGAGAAATGTGCAGTTGTACACTTTGGAAGTAGAAATAAGCGGGTAGATTATTATCTAGAAGGAGAGAAGATTGATAGTGCGGTAGTACAAAGGGACTTGGGGGTACTTATACAAGATACCTTAAAAGTTAACCACCAGGTTGGATCGGTGGTTAAGAAAGCGAATGCTATGTTGGCATTCATCTCGAGAGGTATAGTGTATAAAAGTAAGGAAGTGTTGATGAGGCTCTACGGGGCGCTAGTGAGGCCTCATTTGGAATACTGTGCGCAGTTTTGGGCCCCGCATCTTAGGAAGGATGTGCTGACGTTGGAGAGGGTTCAGAGGAGATTTACGAGAATGATTCCAGGAATGAAAGGGCTTAAGTACGATGAGCGTTTGTCGGCTCTTGGACTGTACTCGCTGGAGTACAGAAGGATGAGAGGGGACCTCGTAGCGACATTTAAAATGTTGACAGGTAAGGATAGAGTAGATGTGGCTAGGCTGTTTCCCTTGGTGGGCGTGTCCAGGACCAGAGGGCACAATCTTAGAATTAGAGGGTACAGTTTCAAGACAGAGATGAGGAGAAGTTTCTTTACCCAGAGGGTGGTGAAATTGTGGAACTCCTTGCCACGCACAGCAGTGGAGGCCAGATCAGTGGGGGTGTTCAAGGAGGAGATAGACAGATATCTAAATAGTCAGGGTATCAAGGGATATGGGGATAAGGCTGGCAAATGGGATTAGAATAGTTTTTTTTTCTCTCTCTTTTTTTCCCACCCCATTTCTTTTTCCCTTTTCCTTGGAGCAGACTCGATGGGCCGAATGGCCTGCTTCTGCTCCCTTATCTTGTGATCTTGTGATCTTGTGAAAGAAATAATAGTAGCAGAAATAGTAGTAGTAGTAGTAGTAGCAGCACAGTAAAGCTATAAATGAAAGACTCTGTTGTACTTGGCTGTGGTGTTTGACACGAACACTAAAATTCCAGAATAGGAGAGTCTCAAACAGCATAGTATTGATATTCCTGTATGAATGGGAGGCTAAAAAGCAGCATGCTTAGAACTCTGGGAGATTGGAATTTTTCAAAGGCCTGAAGCCCAGATTCTATTAAGCACAAGACTTTCTTCCCTTATGCTGCTGCAGGCAAACATTAAAATCAACAAGGATGATGTCTTATGCCACCATCAGCCAACACTCCACACTTCCCATCCTCCAGCCACAAAATACAGTTTAACTTTAAAAAAAGGCCTTTAATCAAAAGTCGATGACCAAAATCTAAGGGTCAGACACATTTGTGGGAAGCTCGAAAATTATATTTATGAAATCAGTTTATCGTAAATCTCAATCTTCGGTGATCTTCAATGAAGAGGAACTGAATTCAATCAACATACCAGCAGCAGTGTTATCTATGATATGCAGTATTGCATTTGATTCCACGCAAAATATCTTAGGCAATACATGGGTAATGAGATTTACCATTTCAAAAGCAATCAAAAACCACTGATTTAATTAAAAAATACCCACACCGGTTACTTTTCCACAAATTCATTAAGGAATAAAAACAAACTAATGCTCTTAACAGTGGAGAAATATAGTTGGGTATTTACACCTGTTATGATTTTAAATATGATTCACAACTGTAACAATCATAAACGACTTCAGAACAACTCATGATGTAGCCTTGTCTACATTGGAGAAACCAAATGGAGATTGGTAAAGTGCATTCAGAAACCTGTCCATTTAGCCTGCAGGCAGGACCCCAAGCTTCCAGATGCCCATTACTTACATTCTCCACCCCACTCTGACCCCTCTGTCTTCAGCCTCCTGCACTGTACCAACTAAGCTTAACATTAGATTCAAGGAATAACATCTCTGGGCACATTACAGCCTTCCAGACTCAACAATAAGTTCAATTTCAAGTCATTATCATTTCAAGCTACTGCATTTCAAATCTGCAGCAATCGTTTTTTTGTAATTTCAGGCAATTATTCTGTTTTTCTCATTAATACTTACTTCGGACCAACCTTTTATTATTTGCTACTTCCCTGCGCCATTTCCCTATCTATCAGTTAATTTCTCCTGCCTTCCACCCCAGCACAGACCTTTCCTTCTCCTCCCCACTGCCTTTTCTCTGCATTGTTTTACTTATAACATTTCCAGGTCCAATGAAAGCACATTAACCTGAACAATTCACTCTGTTTCTCTCCATAGATCCTGCCTGGCCTTATAAATTTTGTGTTTGTTTTCAGTTTTGCTTTTATTAATTCAAGGGATGCGGGCTTCAGAGTCTAAGACAGCATTTAAATGCCCATCCCTAATTGCCCTTGAGAAGATGATGGTGAGCTGCCTTCTTGAACCGCTGCAGTCCTTGAGGTGTGGGTATACATTCAACGCTGTTAGGGAGGGAGCTCCAGGATTTTGACCCACCAACAGTGAACGAACGACAATATATTTCCAAGTCAGGATGGTGTGTGGCATGAGAGCAACTTCTAGGTGGTGGTGTTCCCATGCTTTTGCTGTCCTTGTACCTTCTAGCTAGGAGAAGCTGTGGGTTTGGAAGGTGCTCTCTAAGAAATCTTTCCATAATCTATGGTATTTTGTTTTTCAATAATGAAGAAGGTGTTGCTGCACCAAAGGGGTGCAGAAAATCAATTGAAGTGGCTTGCTTACAGTCCTCTGAAAGCAATAGAAACTTCATTTTTTTTATTATGTAACTAATCCCATGCTTAGGCTGACAGCACCTATAATTATTTTTCAATTGCACTCTGGTAAGCATGGAGTATTCCTGATACACGCTGTATCCCAAATGCTGATGCTAAATTTCATGCATTTGGGTTGTGTCATTTATCCCTACATCACTTAAAAGTCTAAAATGATATAGAGTTTTGATTCCTGAATGTCAAACTTGTCTCATAGGTTGTAACTGTTCCTCCAGTTGAAAAATAAACGCAATGCTTGTGGCCCTGCATGTATCACCGACATTTCTGCATCAGTTTCCAACAGCAAAGTTCAAATTACTTAAAAGAGGGAGAACAGCACTGAAAATGTCAGAAAAATAGCAACGGCCAGCAGAGGGATGAGTCACACTGTCATTGCAATTTCTACTGTAAAGACTCCATAAGAGAAATTATGCTTTTTTTGCCCACATAAAAAGTTATATGCATTTAATGGCTCAAAGGAGATTTTCTTAAAAATAAACAAATCTGATCTCTGATATATTGACGCTAAAAAGATCTGGAACACACTGTCAGATAATCTACAGTAATAATTTGTGTCTCTAACATAATGAAACACCTCTAAAGTTGCTCAACCGGAGCAAAGTTTGACTAAATTGTTACTGAACCTTACAAAGAAATATTCAGTAAGATGACAAAATATTTGACAAAAAAAGAATATAAGGAACATCTTAAAAAGAAGAGCAAAAGATGGAGGGCCAGGTACCTTTAAAGAAATCACTCTAGGGCTTCAGAACAAGACAGCGAATGGTGAAGCAACTAATATTAGGAATATGGAAAAGATTAGAAAGTACTGCAAAGAGCTAAAAACTGCTGGGGTTAGAAAATTTTGGGAAAACATTTCAGAGACATTGGGGAAGAGGAAATTGAGAGAATCAGAAACAGGATGAGGCCATGGTCATGAGAACAAGAATGAGGATTTTACAGCTGAGTCTTCGTTAGAGCAGGAACAAATGTGGACCAACAAACAAGGCAAGAAGCAAGATACAGGCAGTGGAATTTTGGATGAGCACAGCTTTCTACAGGGTGGAAGGTGGCAGGCTAGTCAGGAGACCATTACGACAGTCATAGACTCATAGAAAATCAAAGAGAGAGACAGCATGGAAGCAGACCCTTCACACCAACCATCGTACCCATTTTCACACTAATCCCACCTTAACCCATTTTATTTTCCCCACATTCCCATCAACTCCCCCAAGATTCTACCACTTATTTACATACAAGGGGTAAATGACCAATTAAGCAACCAGCCATTGAGTTTCTTGGAATGTGGGAGGAAAATCGAGTACCCAGAGGAACCCATGTGGTCACAGAGGAAACGTGCAAGCTCTGCACAGGCAGCACCAGAGGTCAGAATTGAAGCCAGATCATTGGAGCTGTGAGGTAGCAACTCTACTTGCTGTGACACTGCGTCATCATTCGGAGATAACAAAAGGCATGAATAATAGCTTCAGCAGCAAAGAAGATGAGGTATGACCAGAGCTCAGTGATGTTAAGGAGATGCAAACAGCTTTCTTTAGCAATGGAGTGTGTATGTAGACAAACTCAACTACGACAACTGCACCAACAAGGTTAAGAAATGTCTGGCTTAGCTTCAGACAACATCCTACAGTAAGACTGGTAACCAGGGAATGGAGCTGATCAAGGAAAATGCAGTGGCTTCAATCTTCACCACATTTACTTGCAGGCAATTTTTGCTCCTCTCATACACATCAGACAGGTAGTGCAGAGTGTCTTCAGCACACATGCATATTCTGATGTTGTGTATTCAAATGATGTTGTCAAGAGGTAGCATATGGGAAGGGCCCAAAGTTGGACAGATCCTTCACAAAATTCCAGGAAATAACTGTGTGGAAGTGTGAAAAGAAATATATTTGCAATGTGTGGAAAAGCTTGGCAATTTATGGTCCATATTCTTTATATATTATATAGTATTCAGCCAAGAGTGTACAAATAAGCGCAGCCAGTATACTTTTATACACATCCTACACCTAGGGCACAGAAAATTCTAGACTGGATGGCAAAATGCCGCAATACTTCATTAAGAAAGGCAATTAGTAAAGTATAGACTGAAGGGAAAATGGTGTTTGATTAAGATGTATTGGAATGCACCTAGCAATGCAGACAAGGGAGAATCAGAGGATGCAGTATATCAGGATTTTCAAAAGAAATCTGATAAGTAACCACATATACAATTGCTACATAAAATAAGTCTTCACAAGGTAAGAATAATAGTATGGATAGAGGATTGGTCGAAGGACAGAAAACAAGGTAGGAGTAAATGGTTCATTTTCAGGTTGGCATACGTTACCAAGGATCAGCAATCGATGCTCAGCAACTCACAATTTATATTAATTAGTTTAAATAAAGACACAGGAACATATTCAAGTTTGTAGATGACCTAAAATTGGGTGGAAACGTGAACTGTGCAGAGGATGATGGAAAGACCCTGGGAAGGGCTACAAAGGTTAAGCGAATGGTGAAGAAGGTGGGAAATGGAGTACAATGTGGAAAAACGTGAGATAACTCACTTTAGTACAAAGAACAAGAAAAATAATTAAAGCAGTTAGAAACTTGAGATACTGTATCTACTTGTGCTCATTTATGAGACACAGAAATAAACATGCACATATAACAAGCAGTATAGCCTTCTTTGCAAAGGGGTTAGAGATGAAAATTAAGGAAGTCTTGCTGAGATTGCGCAGGATTTCAGTATGACAAGGTTTAGAGGTTAGTATGTTGTTTTGTTCCTATACCTTAAAATGGATATATCCTCCCCAGGTTGTGAAGACCCGACTTATGGGCACCCCATACAAACAAACGAGAGCTTAGGAGCCTGGTGGGATAGATTTGCTGGCTGCTGCATGTATCTTCTGTCAGGTGGGAACAGATCATTTCCATCTGCCTTCTCTCCCCAGCCCTGCCCTTCAAGCTGCAACAATCAGGGACTGGGTCAGACCAAGCAGAACTGGGAGCATTAAGCAGACTTGCTCACTCACCGAGTCACTGTGGTCTGCTGGCAGCCATTGGTCCCGCACCTGCTCACTCTCCCATCACAGCTGTTTCTGTGATCCTCTCCCACACACTGCTTTTGCTCACTTCCAACCTACAAACAGTTCAGGTTACAAACACTTCTCAGAAATGGAACCCTGTCGTAACCTGGGGACTGCCTGTACTTCTTTGTAGTTTACATACAGGTATTGTCTTAAGATAAGGGGTTAGCATTAGATGAAATGAGGGGAATTTTTTTTTAAATTCCGAATACTCACGATGTGTTATCCGAGTATTCTTTATTCAGATAATACATCAGAGGTAGTAAATCCCAAATTCTGTAATTTAAATGACGGATGCTCAGTATGTTAAGTAGCAATGTTTTGATATCTTGTTCAACATAATCTGCAGAAATTATTAAAATGACAAAAATTTATGTACTGTGACACTTTTACTCTGTACTGTTATTGTTTTTACCTGTACTACCTCAATGCACTCTGTACTAACTCAATGTAACTGCACTGTGTAATGAATTGACCTGTACGATCGGTATGAGAGACAAGTTTTTCACTGTACCTCGGTACAAGTGACAATAATAAACCAATACCAATATTTTTGAAATCCCTAAAATATTGTGCTGTCTCGAAGAAGGAACTAAGTTTTTAAATGGTGTATCAATAAATAACTAACAGCTTCTGTTGTCCTAAGAAAAATGTACTTTCTACGTGTAGCGTTTTATTCATTCAACTGATTATTTCAAAATTCAACTTTTGTTTATTTTGTAAGTTTTTGATATTTCAACAGCTACCTTAATCTCATGTTCACGTTTCAATCTTTATTTCACACTCTGTACAGTTAATGGGATTGGTTGTTTCCCCAGTAGATGACATCGATGTTGTTGGACCCAGGGATTCCATGCAACCCTCTTCCAACAACTAGCATCAAGAGAGGAAAAACCCATGTGAGATAGTGCAAGATCTTCTAGGTCAGTGATGGGTGCTAGTGCTTCCCTATCAACTGCAAAGTCCTGGCCATAGATTTGCATATTGGTTCATCGGAACACAAGAAAGTAGGAGCAGAAGTAGGCCGCTCAGCTCCTCAGTCCTGCCCAACTATTCAAATATGATCATGGCACTGTGCTGTAGATCTCATCTCTACTCTGCCAGTTCCCTGTGGCCCTCAATTCCCTGATCTTTCAAAAATTTATCTGCTTCCTCTTTTAATACCCCTAATTATAGAGCCTCCATAACCCTCCAGGGTGGAGAATTCCAGAGATTCACCAGGCTCTGAGGGAAGTAGTTCCTACACACCTCACTTTTAAATGACCACCTGTTAATCTTGTACTCAAGTCCCATTCCACTAATGAAAACGGTTCAAATGATTAGCCCATTTGAATCAACAGCCAATCCTCTTCCTCTTATATATAAATGAAACCCTGATGCAGGGTTTCAACCAGAAATATCAACAAATTCCTCCCCTCACTTCCCACCCCACACACATTCTGCTCGACCTGTTGCTCCAGATTCCAGGATCTGCAGTCTCGTGTCTTTAAATGGTGGTTACGTTTTTTTTATAAACTGTTTTAAGTGAAGTACTTCTTGATATGTTTGAAACCCACAGTTGAGGTGGATCCCTCAATTAAAGAGTTCATTGGTCACTTGATCTGGGCCTCACTAAAGACATTACATCAACGAATTACACTTTGAACACTGAATTGGAGTTTTCCAGCGCAATTTGATGAATAAGCTGAAGGTGATTTTAATTTAGGGTTTCTGGTACAATATTTACTTTAGTACTACCATTATGGGCACATCTCACTTTCTTACTGGTAAACATATTTTGCACTTCAAACAGTGTATAAAGGGCTTGCTACAGCAACTGCAAACTTTTTTCCCCCAGTCATTTTCATTGCCCGCACATAATATGCACCACTTTTGGCAATGTTTGAGAAGAAAGAGTAGTCAGTGATATACAGACAATTTATTGTAAATTAAGCAACTAGAAGGTACATTTTCTGTGGTTCTTAATACAAAAAAAGTTCTTTGTTTTTAAACATACATGATAAATACACACCTTCAAGTTCATTGTCATAAGATCAATGCAATGTTTCTCTGCCTTCATTCAATCTTTGTATCAGTTTTCACTTTCAATGCTATGATTAATGCGCTCTGTAAGTTGCTTTACAGACCCCAGGCACCGAAACAGCAATAGGTTGGCAAGTAGCAAGACTGAACAAGATAAATCACAATTACAGAACCAGCAGAGTACTGATACCTTTTCCACAAATTCCCACAATTGAATTTTGTCCAAGCTATACAATTTTTCATATCAAAACCACTGCCATTTACTCAAAGAAATGTATTTCCAGCAAAGGAGGAACTTATTTGGCCCAGTTTAGTTGTGCCACTGTTTGAAAGAGCTAATTATTTAGAATCATACAACATAGAAATGGGTCCCTCAGCCCACATATCTACACCAATCCCATTTGCCTGCATGAGATCTGTATCTTTCTACGCCTTGCCTACTTAAGGGTCTGTCTAAATGCCTCTTAAACATAGCGACTGTATCTGATTCCACCACTTCCTCTGGCAATATTCCAGATAGCAACCACTTTCTGTGCAAAAATAAATTACCCCTCAGATCCCCTTTTAAACTCCTTCCTCTCACCTTAAATCTATGTCCTCTTGTTTTCAACACCCCTACCATGAGAAAAAAAACATTTTGACCATCTGCCCTGTGCCTCATAATCATGTATACTTCTATCAGGTCACCCCTCAGACTCCTTTGCTCCAGGGAAAACAAACCCAGCATATCCAATCTCTCCCCATACGTAGTTCTCCAATTCAGGCAACATCCTGGTAAAACGCCACTGCACTCTTTCTCCACCTCAACTAAAACAATCCTTCCTATAGTGTGGTGACCAGAACTGCACACAATACTCCAAGTGAAGCCTAACCATTAAACCAGCCAACATAATCAAGGACCCCTCCCTCCCCAGTCATTCTCTCTTCTCCCCTCTCCTGTCAGGCAAGAGACACAAAAGCCTGAGAGCACGCACCACCAGGCTCAAGGACACCTTGTATCCTGCTGTTATCAGATTCTCGTACGCTAAACAATGAACACTTGATCTCCCAATCTACCTTGTTGTGACTCTTACATTTTATTTGTCTACCTGCACTGCAGTTTCTCTGTAACTGTAACACTATATTCTGCATTCTGTTTTCTTTTTTACTACCTTGATGTACTTATATCTGGAATGATCTGTCTGATGGCATGCAAGCAAAAGCTTTTCAAATGTATTTCGGTAGATGTAACAATAATAAACCAATACCAATAACCAATTCTTTTGTAAAGCTGCAACATAATCCTGATTTCCCTCCATTTCCTATTTCATGTTTCCCCCCTCACTTTCCTTTTCACACACGCCTTCAATTTTCCATTGAAATTTAATACAGAATCGTTTCCCCATTTCAAGCTGTACATTTCACATCATTAACCACCTCACCAAGCAAACCCATCCCCCCATCACCCAGATCCTTTTACCAATTTTCTTTAATCTCTTCCCTCCAGTGAGTAACTCGCCTGACACTAGAAACAATTTGTTCTAATTATCTTTTAAAACCATTATTAAATCTCTTCTAAATTTTCCATTCTTAAAAAGGAAAAATTATGGATCCGAAGTTTTTTCCCTCAACTGTACTTAGAATGTTTACAGCATTTCTATTCTAATCCCAGCTTTTCTAGCATCTCTGCATAACTAGTCACTAATAATTGCTATCATTCTTCTCTGCAGCCTCCATAGTGACTTATTTGCCTAAGTGTGCTGAACTGACCATAGTGCTCCAGCTCAGACCTAGCAAATGATTTCGAAAGGTTTAGCAATATCTTCCTTGTTTTATTTGCACTCAGATGTATGTCAACTGTTCCTATTTCTCCATCCAAAGGATTCCATTCTGAATCACTTTTCTATTGATTAAATGCTGAGCTTTCCATGGCTCTCAGAAATCGAAATAAGTGACAAGTAGATGAACAAATTCTTGCCATATGTAGCTTCTATTTACTGTGCACATTAGTCATTTGTAAACTGGACAACCCAAAGTGATGTCTGAATGTTATCATGATACCACAATAGGAGGCATAGTGAATGATTTTAAAAGATTAAAGGAAAGTATAAGTAGCTCGTGATACGATGGAGAATGGGCAAAAAGCAGCAAGTAGAATTAAAGTCAAAATAATGGATAGAATACAGTTCAGATTCTTAAAGATACCCATGGGGAGGGAATACAAATACAAAGACTTAAATTGGAGTGGCTTTTGAAGCTATAAGTTTACGTGATGTTTAAAATTATTTTTAAAATAAAATGAAGGGCAAAGGCAGAATTTGAAACATAGGAATTGCTAAATAGGGAAAAAAACAAGCCTCATCTCCAATACATTGAACTATTCTTGTAATCTATTATCGACTCAATTAGTTGGTCCACAATGGACACAGCAATGGCACAAAGAAAATGCTGGTACTGGGTTGTTTGGGAATTGTAGTTCCAATGTAATCTTTGGTTTCCTAAACACTACCAGAGGAGCATCTCCAATTATTCTGTTCAGTTTATAGTGATTGGTGGATCTAGACTAAGGAAAGAGACATAAGATTAAAGTAGCAGTTCAGAATGGAAACTAAACCTCCTACAGTCAATAAATTATAGGACTCTGAATTGCATTTCCAGAGTAAACTGAGATCATGTGAACATTTAGGAATAGGAAATTAGGGTAAATGAAAGCCATGGGATTAAAGGAACACAAGAACAAAACAGAGATAAGAGCTACACTCAGTCTCAAATCATCAGATGCTAGGGGTATGAACTTCAAGCATAACATTGGTACAGTTTACATGCTATCTTTAGTTCACAGTGATGATAAACATTGTGCACAATTTTTTTTGTGAACCAGAAGAAACAATCAGTTCTCACCAAATCATATCCCCCCATCCTCTTAATTTCTCTTCTGAATCACTTCTTAACCTGCTCAGGTTTAGTAAGCAGTAAAGTTCCCTAGTTTCTCTTACTGTATTACAGTATCCTTTCATCCCTGATTGCCTCCCGGTTTGTAACCTTTCACTTTTGTATATTTCCTAAAATGGTGTGCACAAAGCTCTACATGGTATCCCAACAAAAATCACATGCATCAGCACGGGCTTACATTGTTAAAGTTTTAATACACAAAAGTGATCTTAGTAATCTAACAAAAAGGAGTCAATCAAATAGGCCTGATGTTTGTGCAAATGTGCAGTAATATTCATTGAGAAAAATTTAATTACCAAAAAAATAAAATTAATATCTGTGCCAATACACAGCAACTGACAGTCTTAGTCGTGAGCACAATGCTATTGTAACGCCAGCAACCCGGGTTCAATTCCAGCCACTGTCTGTAAGGAGTTTGTACAGTCTCCCGATGTCTGCATGGGTTTCCTCCGGGTGCTCCGGTTTCCTCCTACATTCCAAAGACGTACAAGTTCGGAAGTTGTGAGCATGCTACGTTGGCGCCGGAAGCGTGGCGACACTTGCAGGCTGCCCCCAGAACACTCTACACAAGAGATGCATTTCACTGTGTGTTTCGATGTACATGTGACTAATAAAGATATCTTATCTTGAAAATGTATTCTGACTTTAAAGAGTATGAACAGAAAGTAATTCTAGAGCCAAATACTTCATACTTTTAAGACAAGGACAATGTTCAAACTCAAATCTGGCTGTCATTTCCTTTGCGGGTATCAGATTTGTACAGTTCAACAAGCTACCATTATGTAAAGCTCACAACAGTTTGCAAATATATCCAATGGGAACACAAAAGGTAAAAGATGTATACTAATGTTGGTTAATGGAAGATTAAGTTTGTAATTATGCAAATAAGTTCAGTTGGAAATGTAAACAATAACTTCTTTTTGGAAAATAGTACAACTTCAAGTACCTTTTGCATTCAATTTCTCTATTGTGTCCAAAACAGACAATCTATCCCTTGATGTTTGTTTTGGGCAATTTCCTTTTAAATATCAAATTTGCAGTATTTATAGTATGGTGTTCACATTAGAATCCTTTTAAAGTCAACTGCATAATTATATTCTGAACTTTTAGTGGCTTAGAACATTTTTTGATATTTGACTCAAAGTGCCTGGAATACTTAATTGTGTTCTTACACATGACAATTTTAGCACTAATGACAAAATATTAGGAGCTAAGTGCTGCTACACAATTGGATAATGCATTCTATGAAAGCTATTGCAGATGTGATTTATTTCAGGCCTGTGGAATCTTGATAGAGTTTTAAACTTAATAAAATAATCACTTGTTAACTTCTGTTGTTTATCTCAGTTTTGGTGCTGTGATGTTAAAGAAGTTTTGATTGCAGTAACTAAGGCATCAGTTGTTTTGACTCAGCACAAATTGGTAAATCCAATCTGGCCACCTCCTGTGCCACCCCCCTCTTCTTTAACAGATATTTGCCACACAACAATAACATTTGCTTTAATGCACCTTTAATCTATGACAATCAAGGGTTTCTAATTCATCTGTGAGTAGCGAGTTTGAAATCACAATAAGATGTATATAGATTCCCAGTCAATTTTATCCTGCAGCTGTCCACTTTTCCTGACATTTTCTTAATTCAGAACAGATTGACCTGCTAGCTGCTTGGAGACGTGGGATGCACAATAAAAACTTGGCTGATAACATATATGAGGAATCAAACTAGTAAGACCCAGGAGTGGTACAACATAAGCATGACAATCAGATTCATCGATGAACAAGTCATTGCAATGCTGAAGCTGTGCTTTGGGTTTCTTGGGCTAATATGGAGGCACCTTCTGTATGGACCAGCCAGCATTTTCACATGTAGGATATTATGCTTGCATAACACTGTGTGACAGTGAGGCTTGAACCAGCAGAAGGTACAAAGCACAATCATTTCAGATCATCTCAAAGAGATTGAAAAACAATAAACATAGTATGGTGCACCAACAGCAGATCTCAATGCTGGCTGGGAAGCCCAAGATACCTTCTTTATTGTGAAGTTCCATTTGGCTCCATCAGTACACCCATCTGACATTCAGATTAGGGCTGGCAAATAAGTAATCATTTGGCTGCAGCCCAATATAAGATTGTTTATATCCCAAGAACACATTTGAGATAAATATTCAACTAATTGAATTATATGCTCATTGATTGGAACACAGGGTCATAGCAATGTGCTAAAGTGGAACTAAAACTTACCTCACAACATTCAAAAATGTAAATTGCAGACATAATTTCAATTCCCAAGCGATCCCCAGTAGCTTTCCTGAAAAACCTAGGTGTACAATAATTCAGGACAATAATGGGCCAAGTTGTTAGTCTTTGCCTATCATCAAACAACTTGATTAACATTACTGCAAAGTTGAGGTATGAAGAGTTATTTTTATTTTGAATACTGCAAGGTGTTTTAAACCTTTCCCATTTCTTCAACAGCACCTCCATCATCTAATAGGACAAGGGTAGCTTGTACATGAAAATGTCACCATCTGCAAGTTCCCCTCCAACAGAAACATTATCCTGAATTGATAATTGGTATCATTGATGAAGGTACAGCAGTTGATGTTATCTACATGGATTTTAGCAAAGCATTTGACAAGGTCCCTCATGGTAGGCTCATGCAGATCTATGGGATCCAGGGTGACTTGGCTATTTGGATTCAGAATTGGCTTGCCTATAGAAGATAGAGGGTAGTGTTCAATGAATCTTACTCTGGATGGAGGTCCGTGACTAGTGGTGTTCCGCAGGGATTCGTACTGGGGCCTCTCCTGTTTGTGATTATTTATAAATGACTTGGATGAAAATGTGGATGGGTGGATTAGTAAATTCGCAGATAACACAAAGATTGGTGGCATTCTGGATAGTGTTGAAGATTGCCAAAGAATGTGGCAGGATATGGATCAGATGCAGAAATTGGCAGAGAAATAGCAGATGGAGTTTAATCCAGGCAAGTGTGAGGTGTTACATTTTGGGAGATCAAATGTAAAGGGACACAATTAATGGCAGGACCCTTAACAGTGTTGATGTACAGAGGTATCTTGGGGTCCAAGTACATAGCTCCCTGAAAGTGCATACCAGTTGACAGAGTGGTAAAGAAGGCGTATGGCATGCTTGCCTTTATTAATCAAGGCATTGATCAAGAGTCAGTAAGTTATGTTGCAACTTTTAAAAAAAAACTCTGGTTAGGCTGCATCTGGAGTCATGCATTCAATTCTGGTCACCCCATTATAGGAAGGATGTGGAGGCTTTGGAGAGGGTGCAGAAGAGGTTCACCAGGATGCTGCCTGGATTAGAGGGCAGGTGCTATAAGGAGAGGTTGGACAAACTTGGGTTGTTTTCTCTGGAGCAGCAGAAGCTGAGGGGAGACCTGTTAGAAGTTTATAAAATTACGAGAGGCATAGACAGAGTAGACAGATGGTATCTTTTCCCCAGGGTTGAAATGTCAAATACTACAGGGCATGTTTTTAAGGTGAGAGGGGGAAAAAAGTACAGAGGTGATGCGTGCGGGTCAAGTTACTTTTCAGAACAGAGAGCAGTGGGTGCCTGGAATGCGCTGCTAGGGGTGGTGGTGGTGGTGGTGGGCAGATATGACAGAGGTATTTAAGAGGGTCTTAGATAGGCACATGAATATGCAGGGAATGGAGGGGAATGGACCATGTGCAGCTTAATTAGTTTGGCACAGCATTGTGGGCCAAAGGGCCTGATCCTGCGCTGTACTATTCTATGTTCAATGTTGAATCAAAATACTGGAATGCTATTCAATACCATTTTTGGTGCATCTTCACTACACTGACTGCAATGGTTGAAGCAGACAGCTCACCTCCACCTCGACAAAAGCAGTAAGCAATGGGTAAATAATTGCTCGTCTTGCTAGCAAGACCCACATGTGATATATGTATTTTAGAAAACCATCACTGAATTTGGCACACAATAACATAAGCGATTAAAAGTAATGAATTCACTCTGTATCTTGTTTTGACATCGAGAACTGATGCAAAATTAGCAGGGGGTTTGTTTGCAGATACAAGAAAGATGAATAGTGTGTGAGCTGAATTATTAAATGGTCATGGACAAGAAGGAAGTAGCTCCCGCACAATATTATGTTCGGTTCCTCCTCAACGTCTCCATTAAATTATGGAAGGACCAAAGACATCAAAAGTTTGACGAACATTTGGCACAAGCCCAATGCACAATTTCCACTGCCACAGACTCTCCAAGGTATTTATAATCCGGTAGGAGGAGGAGAAGAATCCCAAGCGGACTATTACTCATCAAGTCAATGCATATTAAAATAATAAACGTCAAACATTTGTGCATGACTAAAAAATATTCATTGAAAAAATGAACAGCTTGATGTGATAACAATTTGGACGATGGCGTAAATGGTTTTGTGGCTAAGTTTGCGAATGACACCAAGATAGGTGGAGGAGTAGAGAGTATTGAGGAGACAGGAAGGTTGCAGAGAGACCTAGATAGTTTAGGAGAATGGGCAAGGAAATGGCAGATGAGATTCAATGTTGAGAAACGTGCAGTTGTACACTTTGGAAACAGAAATAAACAGGCAGATTATTATCCAGAAGGGGAGAAAATTCAAAGTACAGAAGTACAAAGGGACTTGGGGGTACTCGTGCAGGATATCTTAAAGGTTAACCACCAGGTCGGATCGGTGGTAAAGAAAGCGAATGTTATGTTGGCATTCATTTTGCGAGGTATAGTGTATAAAAGTAAGGAAGTGTTGATGAGGCTCTACAGGGCACTAGCGAGGCCTCATTTGGAATACTGTGTGCAGTTTTGGGCCCCATATCTTAGGGTTCAGAGGAGATTTACGAGGATGATTCCAGGAATGAAAGGGCTTACGTATGATGCGCGTTTGTCGGCTCTTGGACTGTACTCACTGGAGTACAGAAGAATGAGAGGGGACCTCATAGAGACATTTAAAATATTGAAAGGACTGGACAGAGTAGATGGGTCAAGCTGTTTCCCTTGGTGGGTGAGTCCAGGACCAGAGGGCACAATCTTAGAATTAGAGGGTACAGGTTTAAAACAGAGATGAGGAGAAATTTCTTTAGCCAGAGGGTGGTGAATTTGTGGAATTCCTTGCCACGTACAGCAGTGGAGGCCAGATCATTGGTGGCGTTTAAGGAAGAGATAGATAGATATCTAAATAGTCGGGGTATCAAGGGATATGGGGATAAGGCCGGAAATTGGGGTTAGGTTTATTTTGGCACCCCCCTCCCCGCCACAATTTCTCATTTCTTTTTCCCTTTTCTTTGGAGCAGACTCGATGGGCCGAATGGCCTACTTCTGCTCCCTTGTCTTGCGATCTTGAACTGATTGCTTGCTTAAAGCTTCCTGCCAATGTCAGTCATTAACAAAAATAAGCAAAACAATAAGTTTTATTATAATGGAACTGGAGCATGTCAGAGATTTGAGCATGTGCAGGTTAATAGTGACACCAGATTTATAACTTTTCTGCATTTTTTCAAAAGGACACTTACACGTTGGAGACATTTCCCAGAGCAGTGAGAATGATTCCAAGATCTGTAGTCTGAGCAGAGTTGAAGCATCACACTTAACTTTGTTAAAAATGTGCAACATAATGCAAGCACTCAGCCTTAAAAATACGGAAGTACATTGCTTTATGTTGCGATCTCAGAACCGTTTCCTCAGAGACACAGAAAAAAAATTAGAAAATTTGTTTAGAGTTTTTGAAGGTAGTATTCCCTTTCCTCTTCATATTAGTTCTCCTGCCCAAATGAATAAATCGTGGCCTTGAAAAATTACAATTAGGTCAAGAAATGCTTAGTTGTACTATTTTGATATTTCAATGCCAGCACAGAACTAAATATAGAATAGAGGCTATTACCTGCTTCCGCCATCAATTCTATCTGCTGCAGTTTACAGTGCAGGAAAATATAGTACAAGAAAGTTTAGTGGAAGCAAGTCACAAAAACATCCATAAGCACATGTACCAAAAGTGTTAAGTTGCTTCTAGGTATGAAGACAGGCACTGTTAATTTAGTTGGAAGTGCCTTTACTGCAAAAAAAAATCAATCATTAACTGTCTCTGAACTATTTAAGATGTCTCAATAATTTTCTGAGGGACAGATATAAGGCTAGAAATTCCTTTAGTTCCTTGGCTAGAGCCCAAGGCTCAGATATTTCAATCCCCACAACAATAAAAATATAACCTCACACAGTCATTTCTTCTGTTATCACCACCAAGGAGCTTGGTGGTGATAAGAAAGATTGTTGGGGAGTAGATCTGAGTTGTTTGGGGTGGGGGGGGGGGGTGGAAGCAAATGCAGAGGTGGAGATAAGAGGGAGGGCAGAAGAACGACGAGGACTAAGAAAGTGGTCAGGGATAAGTTCAGGGAGGCCATCAGAAAGATTAAGAGTCAAATAGAACACTCAGCAAGCCAGGGACATACAGGTATTGGCTGGGGAGAGACTCAAGGTAGCAGAAAGTGGAAACCAATCTGAGGTAGGGGAGGAAGGACAATTTCTAAGGATATGAATATAAAAATTAACCCACCTTAAATGAAGAACAATACTTCAGACTCCTTGGCAGCAGCCCAGGTAGGGACTTGAAGCTCAACCTCTGGTTCAGATGTGCTCTAGTGGATCAAGACCTGTGCTATTTGCAAGCTACAAGTAGAATTTCTTGTAAGTGCTACCAATCGTGCACTGTACAGCAAACAACATCACTGGGCAGCAGACTTTGGCATTTGTACGTCATATGAAAGGGGTGCATGAATGCATTTAGCAATAAGGTTCTGGATAATATTCACGCTATTAGCACATAAAAATGAAGCTCCACCTTAGAAAATTTGTAGGGCGGATTGTCCTTTTAATAATCTATCAATTGCCACTTTCCTAGCTGACAGATTCACTTGAAATGTATTCCATTTATGTAGCAATTTTAATTATATTTCTAGATAAATAATCTCTTAGGAATTCTGAATCCAAAGACTAGAAATATCAGGAGATCAAACATATCTTTCAAACATCTTTTCGAAGCTTATTGTCTTTGTCTGTGAGACATGGATATCACTGGCAAGGTCAGCACTTATCATGCTTCTCCAGTGTCCCCTAGGCCATTCAGAGAACAGTTAACCGTCAAACACATTCTGTGGTCTGGTGTCACTTGCAGGCCAGACTGAGCCATGTCAGCAGTAATTGCACCATAGCTCAGAACTGTTTTTTCTCCTTTTTGCTATCTGTGAGAATTTTGCAATGTGATCAGCTGTTTAGCTGCTTGATGATATCCCAGGAGCTGGATGCCAAAAATCCCTTGAAGTGATGGCAAATTACACTAGAAAAGAAAAATTTCTTGCCATATGAAACACTAAATCTTTAGTCAGTGTATTCATGGAAGGAGCAGTGGGTTCATTATTGACTGCAGATATTTCTGGTTCTACCCCACACATCAACTTCCAACAATTTGATTGTTGGAAAGTTAAAAGTAGTTAAAAATACAATGTATTTTTCTATCACAAAGCCTATACAATAAATAAGTGATAAAAGTTATGTGATTAAAATATCAAAGGAATATTTTCCTATAAAGTCGTAAGTAAATGATGTGTTCTCTTTTTTAAATGCACTGTAGAGCTATTTTTGACCTTTACTAATGAATGATCTGAGTGCCAATTCTGTTTTTTTAATTGGTAAAACAAAATCTAAACCGATAGTTAGTTTTACATGATTCTCCAATTAAAGGCAAATGGCTTCCAAGTTACACTCAACATAATAAGAAGCAGCTGGAGAGCATTTTACTCAATTTGAAATTGCATCTTTGAGAGCAACACACATGCTTTTGTCATTTTTTGAGATAAAACAAAGTTGAGTAGATGTGTTTACTTCGAGCTTTAAACCGGCTGCTTAAAACAAATGATTTTTGTACCACACATGCGTGGCATGAGGATCTGAACTTAGGTATCGCTTCAGTTTTGTGGTCAACAGTGTCTTCTTGAAATCTGTAAGCTTACAAGTAGTGTTTTGGCAACTTAAAACATTAATTTCAATGTTTCCTTGTAACACCAAAAACTGACACCCCAACTGCTTATATTCAGCAATATAAATGTTTCCAATTGCTTATTTTACAAAATTAACAGTGCAGAAATATTCATGCCAGAATATTTCTTTCCTATTTGTTACCTCATTAAAGAACATTTACAGAACAGTACACATGATTGGCTGTTCAACCTCTTGTTACCATCACAGTTGCTGGACTTGAGGGATCCCTGGTGAGAAATTCTTCCACCCAAAACATCAACTCTGCTTCTTTCTCCAAAGACATCACCTGACCCATTGAGTTCTTCCAGCAATATCTGTTTTAATTTAGTTTTTCCAGTATCTGTAGTTTTTTCGCTCACCTCTGCATGGAACAGGCAAAGTAACAGCACACCTTTAATAATGCCACAGCAATGTCCATATACCAAAAAGGGACCTTTGAAGATATTTTTCCCACCAGTCATCCTTACTGTTTTTCCTAGTAGGATTGTCAATTCTACACAATTACGCTTTCCCTTTAGGATTGAAACCACAAAGAATAACTTGTTAAATCTACTGTGTGCAAGCTCTTTAAAAGATACCAAAAAAGTGTGGTAACTTTTTTTTTATTATCTTTCATTGCTTCTACGTTCTCTTTTCCACTCTTAATGATGTTGACCCTTATTGAGGCAATGATTCATTAGTGCAAGGACCATCTAGTGACTCAGTTGGCTGCAAATCCTTCTTTGACTACTGAATGCTCCCTCTCTCATTATTTCTGGACTTAAAAAGGCTACACCCAATCTGTCTGTAATCTCGACAAAGATCTGACCTACATGCCTTTCCTATCTAAAATTTCTAACCACAACATCTACATTCAATGTGTCCACCCCTTCCCATACTGGCAATTCTCATGTCTTCAACCAATAGCAGAAAAGCCATTTGCCCACACTTCCTAGGTGAGTAACCACTGTTTAGTAACCCAGGCTTTTCAAAATCCTTCTTAAAACTTAATGCACTCTATTGGATGAAGTTGTTGAGTGGAATAATTTATTTTGGGGATTCAACTCTACCTTCACTTGACATTCACATACAACTGCTTTGTAATTATGGTGGGAAGCAATCACAAGATAAGGTTTTTCTTTCTCCTTTCTAGATAGTAATACTGGAGATGGAACAAGAACTGTAATGCTAACTGGCTGCAATTGGTTGAGTTTGCACATATCTGCAAACAATATCAAATTCTGCGCAACTTCTGCAAAATGTATCTGATAGGTCATCAGAAGGACATGGGAATTGTTACAAGAATAATTTCTTGCAAACAGTATCGAGTTTCCTTCATCACTTTCTCTGAGCATGTTCTGTCTCCTCCTCAGGAGTTATATTAACATCTTGCATTCATATGAAGTAAAATCTGATAATCCAGCATCTGATAGTTCAGAAATCCTCTTGGTTCGGCATCTGGCTCACCCATTAGTTTGGAATGTGAGCTGGGTATCCAGTGTGCAAGCGGAGTGTGCCACAATCCAGACTCAGGGCCAGATGTGCAGCTGGAGACAGGGTTGAGGTCCGAAACACCAGGAGACAGGACCATGCGTACGTGGTCCTGTGGCTGGAGCTGGGGTCTGGAGAGCTTGTATATTTCCTGCTCCTTTTAAAATTACTGGAAAATTAGATATTTATTGGATAATGTATTAATATTAACCTTGCAAGGTTTTTTAGCTTCCTCGTACATGTACAAAAACAGATGTCAAACTTGCAAAAATAAAAAAAAAGAAAATTCATTGAGTTGGTGCCAGTCCATGTTGTTTTTCAATTCTCCCATAGTTGTGAACAGGAACATTCTGTGCTCACACCTTCTTGTATTAGAGATCATCATCTAGTCTGAGTAATGGAAATGCTGAAATTAAACAGAAAAATTATTGTACTACTGTGTAACATGTAAAAAAAAGTGAAATGAAAGTGTTTGGGTATTAACAGGAGTAACATCCAATAATAATTTGGAAAAGCTGCTGGTCCGACACCACCAACATCCCAAGGGCGCTGGATTATCTGTACTATTGTGCCTCCAACATAACAAAACATTCCAAAGCACTTTGCAAGAGTGAAAACAGCATAAATCTGACACCAAACCACTTAAGGACCAGAAGTTTGGTCAAAGAAGTAGCCTTCAAAGGAGAATCTTAACAAAATAGCAAGGGAGAAAGGTAGACCGGTTTAGGGAGGGAAATCCAAAGCGGAGGTCCCTGGCAGATGAAGGCATAAATATTTATGGTGCAATGATTATATGTGGGAATGATTATGAAGCTGGATGTAGAGTGGCCTAGAATACTGAAAAATATTGCAGTTGAGGTAATACAAAGCTATGGAGGAGACAGAAAAACAATGGTGGGCAATTGTATTGTGGAGGGCCGGGGCCGTCACGTGACAGCACTGCCCAGTACCTGGTCGAAAGACACACCACTGTCAATCAAGGCCTGGCTCCACCCCACCCATCAGTGCACAGCTGACCATTGGCCCCTTTAAGCACCTTTGTACCTGCCCTCGGGCCATTGGTCTCTGGTGATCGTTTAGTCCTCGCTGGCACCAGGCCATTGGCCCTTTTGAACTACCTGGGCTGGACCCCCCCCCCCCCCCCACCCCCAGACCTCCCGCACTATAAAGAGTGCCCCATGTGCTGGATCCGATCTCTTTGTTGCCCCGGAGGAATCGTGAAACGATGCTGGAGAGACCGCTAGAAAGCTGTGCACTTCGACAGGGTTAGGAGCATCTTAAGTTAGTATTCCCGGTGGTGTGGAGCTGTGCCTGCACTGAGCCAAGGGGTGGCAGGTAGCGTATTGCTTTTCCATGATTGTTTGTACCCAGTTTGTTTTGTGTGTGTGTGTGTGTGTGTGTGTGTGTGTGTGTGTGTGTGTGTGTGTGTGTGTGTGTGTGTGGCCCCCGTTACTTTTTTTCAGAGCCCTTGTCCTTCAAGACCTCGAACTTGTTTCACAACAGCAATTTAAAAGCAAGGAATTGCTTAACCTGGTATCAGTGTAGGTCAGGAATTGGTGATAAATAAAAGGAACTGTGAACTTAAGGCATGGACACAAGAATTTTAACTATCTCAAGTTTATGTAGGGTAGAACTAGGGAGGCCAGCCAGGAATGCATTGGAATAGTCAAGTCTTGAGGTAATAGAGGCATTAATGAGGGTTCTTTACAGAAGAGTGGCATACTGACACAGAGGTGATGTGGCCCTGGAAGTTTTCAAAATTGACTACGTACAATCTTTTTTTGAGGTCAGACATAACCAAGGACAATTCCTTGTCGATATCCATTATGGCCCTCAAATAACAAGTTAGAACACTTCTACGTTAATCACTTTTGTAGGAAACCTCGAGGTTAAAAGTCACAAAATTAATGGTTGTTAATCCTTTTCCCAAACCAAGAAGACTGATTCATGAAGAACTTAACTGCTAAGATGGGCCTCTGTCATGTTGCGAAAAGACTAACAGGAGGTAAAGAAATGTATGCTTAACTTCATGATACAACTGGCCGAAGTGGCCATTATGTTATCTGTGAAAATAAACGGTCTTGCCTTCATAACCAGGATATTGTATGGCATAGAATTATCATCATACCAAGGAGGATAGAGTACAGTCAGGTCTAATAGCCCAAAACTGCACTGTACACCAGCAACAAAGGGAAGATATGTGCTCCCATTCTCAACAGCATGACATTATGGAACACAAGCAAACTAAGGTCAGTGGAGGTTTCATATTTCTGGATTTTTGATCACAAGATCACAAGACAAAGGAGCAGAAGTAGGCCATTCGGCCCATCGAGTCTGCTCCGCCACTTCACCATGAACTAAACTATTCTCCCATCTAGCCCCAATTCCTGGCCTTTTCCCCATATCCCTTGATACCCTGACTAATTAGATACCTATCAACCTCCTCCTTAAACACCCCCAATGATCGGGCCTCCACACCTGTATTTGGCAACGAATTCCATAAATCCACGACCCTCTGGCTTAAGAAATTTCTCCTCATCTCTGTTCTAAATGGGTACCCTCTAATTCTAAGATGGTGCTCTCTTGTTCTGGACTCACCCACCAAGGGATCAGGATAGCGTATTTCACAATGGGCATTCTAAGTCATCTTCCTGAATATGACACTCCATGATCAATCCTACTCATTTTTAATGTGACACTTCAATTCAGTTGAATTCAGGAGAGATCATGACCAGCCAGGAAACATTCCCTCTTTCAGCAGGGAGGAATAACCAGCTTGAACAGAAAGCTAACGTCCAGATCCAGCTTTGCAAAAAAGGATAGTCAGGCAGACTGGAAACGGCCATGAGAATATGGAAAACACTGGTGACTAAATCAGGGTAGCTTGTATTCATTATTTTCACACTGCAATGTCAAACCGAACTGACAACTCAGATCACGTTTATTATATTCTATAGTTTTCACTTAACACTTATCTAGTGTTAACAGTCTTCCTTCCGAGAAATTCAAGAAAAGCATGTGCAAAAGACACAAATATTCATTTCAAGTAACAGTGGAATTCTGTTGCATTCCTCTTCAGAATAGTGAGCAGGATGACAACTCCAATTAAATCAGAGAAAACATCAAAGGCAAATGCTAATTTTTAGGAGTGGGTCAATGGGAAAACCCTCCAATATTTGGGTCTTATCTGACACAAGGAAGATTATCATAGTTGTAGAATGCTGCTCATTATAAAGATTAAGGCTTTGGCACCATCTTGGCTTAGGCTGCCAAATGGTAGGCAACGGTGTAACCAAGAAAGTCAAGCCACAACTGTCTCCATCCAGGAAAGACCAAAGCACTTTATCTGAATTTTTGCAGTACAACCATCACTGGTGCTCTGCTATCAACATTCAAGAAACATGCACAGCTTAATCCGGCCTGACCGCTTTACCAATATGAATATTCCTGAACATAGCAATTTAAACTAGGTAATACTACTTTAAAGCCAAAATAATAGAACTTCCTTCAAATATTTTTACTGCATACTGAACACAATAGCAATGAAGTTCCAGAACTATTTAATTATTTACACTCCAAACTATTGACACATATCTTCAATCCGATTTCCTATCAAATAATTATCTAATTTCAATACAAAGGAATTTAAGAAGTTAGCATTGAGTGTTTGGACCTCTGTCAGTCATTGCGATAAATGCAGCAGAATCCTCATCTGATGTATAAAGCACACATCCACTTCGTACTTGATATGGCTAAAAATTAGAGGAATTTTGCAAATAGAGTCAGAGTCAGAGTCATACAGCATGGAAACAGGTCCTTTGGCCCAGCTGGTCCATGCCGACCAAGGTTCCCATCCAAGCTGGTCCCATTTGTATTTGTTTTCTTCCATAATTTCAGAAATAATCAAACTACAAAAAGAAACAAGAAGTTTATAATGTTATTGCCTGGTTATGAATTAACAAAGAGGAGAAGGGGAGTGGTGAGAAGGGAGTCCGAGGTAAGTGGGAGATTAGCAGGAACACAAAGGCTACCAGTACTAGACTCTGAAATGTAAAGAAGGTGAATGGCAGCTGGAACCAGCACAGGTGTCAATGTGTTCCTGCTTACCTCTCCAGCAGCTGTCTCTAATCTTCACACTCCCCACCCCTCATCTTGCGCCATCTGTTTTATTCCCCCTCTCTCTCTGTTTGCCTCCATCTATCATTCACCCGCCACTGTCTCCCAACTCTACCCCCGCTTCCCTCCCCTACTGGCACAATCTGCCTGTCATCTTAAACCCCTCCAACAATCACCTCAGACTCCTGTCTCACCACTCTCCTTCCCCTCTTTATACTGGCCATCTCGCTTCTCCACTCTCAATCCTGAGGCTGGGTTTCAACCTAAAACGTCGACAATTCCGCTCCAGATTCCAGCATCTGCAGTCTCTTGTGTCTCCAGTAAATCCTTCTACTTGCTTGCTCCTTGCAAGGTTTTCCAGCTTCCCCATATGTGCACAAAAACATACAAACTTACAAAAATCAAGGAGAGGAAGTGAAAGATCAATAAGTTGATGTCAGTCCATGTTGTTTTCCAATTCCGCTGTATTTATTCACAGGAACATTCTGTGCTCACAGCAACTTGTAGTAAGGATCATCATCTAGTCCGAGTAATGGAAATTACTCAGTAGCTGGTAAGGTTGATAAAAATTAAGACTTATAGCATACAAGGCTCAGTCAGTCAGCTCATTTAACAATTTCAGATATTGATATGCATGGCCCTACCAACATTGTGATATTGCAGTTTCTACAATAATCCAGCCTCAACCACAATGAGCCAAATCATCTGATTGGCTCCAGCTTTCACAATGTCTGGCCTCCACCTTGCCTTTTCCTTTCCCAGGGCCTCTGGCCTCTCTCTCAGCCACTCCTGAGGCTTGCTGTCCATGCAGACCCCGGATTCATCCATTTCTGCAGCACACCCAACACCATGTGCCTGGATTGAAACAATGAACTGTAATGCGCCTCAAAAATAAAACAGTTATGAAGGAAAAACACTCCACATGGACTGACATGATGTAATAGAACAACTTAAATATTTCATGTGTAAGGAATGTTTAATAACTGATTTCCCCCTGAAATGAATATGCATACCAACATTATGAAATTACTGCAATCAACAAAGGTAATTATTATTTTTCCACAATTATTTTTCCACAATTTTGTCTGTTATATACTTGTCTGCAACTTAACCTCAATTTTTTGAAGTTCATCCATAATTCAGTAGGGGCTCAATGATAAAAGAATTAAAAAATATATTGGAGCTAGGACTCAACACCTCCCTCTGTAACTGGATCCTTGACTTTCTAACCAACGGACCGCAATCAGTGAGGATAGGCAGCAATACCTCCGGCACGATTATTCTCAACACTGGTGCCCCACAAGGCTGCGTCCTCAGCCCTCTACTCTACTCCCTATACACTCAAGACTGTGTGGCCAGATTCTGCTCTAACTCCATCTATAAGTTTGCAGATGATACCACTGTTGTAGGCCGTATCTCAAACAGCGATGAGTCGGAGTACAGAAAGGAGATAGAGAGCTTAGCGGAATGGTGTCATGCCAACAACCTGTCCCTCAATGTCAACAAAAGAGCTGGTCATTGACTTCAGGAAAGGGGGCGGTGTTAATGCACCTGTCTACATCAATGGTGCTGAGGTAGAGAGGGTTGAGAGCTTCAAGTTCCTGGGAGTGAACATCACCAACAGCCTGTCCTGGTCAAATCACATAGCTGCCACAGCCAAGAAAGCTCACCAGCGCCTCTACTTCCTCAGGAGGCCAAAGAAATTTGGTTTGTCCCCTTTGACTCTCACCAACTTTTACCGATGCACCATAGAAAGCATCCTTTCTGGAAGTATCACAGCTTGGTATGGCAACTGCTCTGCCCAGGACCGCAAGAAGCTGCAGAGAGTTGTGGACACAGCCCAGTGCATCACGGACACCAGCCTCCCCTCCTTGGACTCTATCTTTACCTCTCGTTGTCTTGGTGAAGCAACCAGCATAGTCAAAGACCCCACCCACCTGGGTCAGTTTCTCTTCTCTCCTCTTCCATCGGGTAGAAGATACAGGAACCTGAGGGCATGTACCACCAGACTTAAGGACAGCATCTACCCCACTGTGATAAGACTATTGAACGGTTCCCTTGTACAACGAGATGGACTATGACATCACGATCTACCTTGTTGTGACCGTGCACCTTATTGAACTGCACTTTCTCTGTAGCTGTGACACTTTACTCTGTACTGTTATTGTTTTTGCCTGTACTACATCAATGCACTCTGTACTTACTCAATGTAACTGCACTGTGTAATGAATTGACCTGTACAATCGGTATGCAAGACAAGTTTTTCACTGTACCTCGGTACAAGTGACAATAATAAACCAATACCAATACTGAGCTCAAGGTGTTACCACAAATAACTAAGGGCAGTGTGAACAGATAATCTTCTGCAAGGCAGGTTCCATAGTCACATTAAAGACAGTAAGCCATGCACTGTCTGACTAGACATCCATCCCAATAACTTACAGCCTCAATCTACACTGCTCACTATTCAATAAAAAGCCTGCTGAACACCTGTCAATATTAATATTGATAATGCCAAGGAAAGAGAGCAGCAAAGCTCTAATCCATTAATGCTCTGTGGTTCGTTTGTGCTGGCTAAGTGTGCCAGGCAATTTGGACCACCAATGTACCACTTTCTGTCACTCATTCAAAGTCCCTGTTCTCAATTGCCCCCTACATCTTCTGGTTTGAATATTAGAGGTGTGAATGCCTGATGAGGACAAAATTTGGCCCAGATCTGAAGGCTCTGCAAGTATATAACCTACCAATATTAATCAACTCCACAAGTGATAAACACCCTTCAGATGGAAAACTCTAAAGACTACTGAAACAGTAATGTGGGGGTACAGCTGGTACCTTGCTGAACTTGTACTCCAGAGGGCTGGGCTAATAACAATACAAATTCCACCATGGCCATTTCAAAGTTTGAACTCAGTTTTCAAAATCTGGAATTTTAAAAAGAAAATTAGTATCAATAAAAATGATCATGAAGCTATCAATGACAAACGTAGTTAGTGGGTGGCTACAGAGAGCAGCCAAGATTCAACCACTACAAGTATAACCAAAGTAGTTGTCGAATCATAAGGAACCATGCCATTCATGCCTAGTTTGTCCTTATGTGGCTCAAGTCCTATCCCAGCATGGTTGGCTCTTACCTCTAAAGTACATAGAAACATAAGAATCAAATGCAAGAGTAGGCTACATGGCCCCTTATGTCTGCCCCAACATTCAATAACATCATGTTCATCTTTCATCTCAACACTACTTTCCTGCACTATTTCCATGTCTCTTGAAAAACCTAAAGATCAGTTTCTAGCTTGAAAATATTCAGCAACTGAGCCTCCAGATTTGGTCGAGAGCTCCAAAGATTGTCTGGTCTCTGGATGTAGAAATTTGTTCTCATCTCTTTCCAGGATGGAAAACAACTTATTTCAGACTGTGAGCTCTAACTCTGGACATACTAGTTCCGGGAAAACCTCACCATGCTACTCTGTCAAACCTCTTAGGAATTTTTTGTTTCAATGAAATCATCCCTCAGTTATCTAAACTCCAGATAGCACAGATCCCATCTGCTGAATCTCTGCTCATGTGACAAACCTGCCACCCCAGGAATTAATGTGTGAACCTTCACAGCTCTCCCTTTCCTGCAAGTATATCCTTCCAAAGACAGTGAAACAAGATCAGTACACAATATTTCAGGAACTGTCTCACCAGTTACATATAATACAAGTCATTAAGTGCTAACTAAATACTATGTAAATACTTTTGCCAACCTGGGGTTACTATATATTAAGCCATCGTTGACTAATTTAGCTAATTCCCACTCTCCAAGGCTAAAACTATTCACCATCCAAAAGCAGAGATGACCTTCATTTTCTCTCCCACCTCCCCAACCATCTTAAACCATTTTCTGAAACCCATTTTGCTGCTTTCTTCACCACACCAGTAAATACAGGAAGCTCAATGACTTCTTTGTCACTCATATTCAAATCCTCCTTAAATAAAGACCAACACACTGTTATCTTCCTGGTTGCTTGTTGTACCTGCATGTTAACTTTCAGTGATTCATGTACAAGGACACCCAGGTCTCTCTGAACATTAACACCTTTCAATCATTCACTAAAACATAGACACTTTTCCATTGTTCTACCAAAGTAGATGACTATATTTTTTTCACATTATATTCCACTGCCATGGCCTTGCCCATTCACTTAGTTTGTCTATCACACTTTGAAGTCTCTCTGCTGACACCTCACAGACCATGATACCATTTTGTATCATCAATTTATTCAGCATAGATTGAGAACAGCTGGGGGCCCAGCACCAATACCTATGGCACCCCACTAGTCACCTCTCAACTCAAAAAATGACCCATTTATTACCACCCTGTTTTCTGTCTGTTAACCAATTTCCAATTCATGGCAGTATATTACCCCCCAATTTTGTTTAATGTGTGCACCTAATTGAAGACCTTCTGAAAGTCTAGATACACTTCAATTGTTCTACCCTGATATCTTCTGCTAGTTCTAACCTAAGAATACACTTACAAATTTAATTTCCTTTTCATTAATTCACATTGATTTTGCCCAATCTTAATATTATTTTCTGAGTACCCCATCACCACTTCCTTAGTAATAGATTTCAGTATTTTTCCTACTACTGATGTCAGACTAATTGGTATACAATTCCTGTTTTAGGTTCTTTCCTACCTTTCTTAATTAATTGGAATTTTTTTCTATCTTTCATTCTGAGGGAACGATATCAAAACCTATGGAATTCTGGAAGATAACTACCAGTGCATATGCTTTCTCCATAGCCACATCCTTCAAAATCCTCAGTTCCTGGGGATTTTTGCCTTTCTGTCCATTAATTTCGGCAATGCTAATTTTTCAATAATGTTAATTTCATTGAGTTCCTCATTCACTCTAAACCTGTTCTTCTCCACTATTTCCAAGAGGTTTTCTGTAAAGGCAGACACAAAATATCTGTTAACTTTTCTGTCATTTCCTTTTCCCCAAGATAAATTCTCCTGTCTCAATCTGTAAGAGAGCCAAGTTAATTTTAGCTATATTTTTCTTTTTACATATTCAGAAAATCTTTTTCAGTTTCTCATAAAACTATTCTCATATCCTACATTCCCTTTGGTGACCTAGTAAACTTTGTACAAGTGACCCTTGTGTTATGGCAGTTTGCACAATGCAAAAATTGTCCTTACGGAGTTCACAAATCACAACCAAAAATAAGGGATACAGAATTAAAATTCACTCTTCAGAAATCTGAGTGAAAAAAAATATATAAATAAACATTTTTTCCCCAACTCACATTGCAGAATAATCACAATACGGACCGCTTTCTGGGTATGCAACCCCCCCACCCCCATTCCCCAAGCCACAACAAAAAAAGTATCGCTGACTGACCTGACAGAAACAGGCGATGAGGGGGCATAGATCTGTTCTCACAGATCCAACCAGATGCACATAATCTATGTCACCATGGTTCTTATGGAGAACAAAGGACACAACATTTGATACTGTACATCTCATGGTCATTTTTACTGATAATAGTGCTTCTTGTTTTATAAATTCAAATTTTTGAAAATTAAATTTAGATTCTCCAACAGTCCCTTTAGGATTCAAACTCACATTCAGAATACTAGTCCAGTAAAACAGAGTTCAAGAGGCAAGGGCCATGGTAAGTAAATCCTACCTTTGCAATGAGAACCTACTTTAACACATTGTGTGTCATGACACAAAAATGAGCATCACTGAAGTTCAAAACTATATTCCATATCTTGGACTGAAATTCCTCTCTTTCCCACACAAGTCAATTGGGTAATGAAGAGAACAGAAGATCATATTAAGACCAGCACTAGGTGTATCTAAAGATGAGTTACCAAACTGGTCAAGCAAAAGACAGCAATGCATAGATGCACAAGCAGCATGCACATGGGATCACACAACTAATTGATCAGGTGATTTGAAAATGAAGCAACAAACAGGAGAGTTTATAAACATTTTGATGATCAATTGACACTAAACTTTGGAACACAGAACAGTACAGCACAGGAACAGGTCCTTCAGCCCATAATGTTGTGCCAAACTAATTAAACTAGTAAATAAACACCTAACTAAACTAATCACTTCTGCCTACGCAATGTCCATACACCTCCATTCTCTGCATATTCACGAGCCAATCTAAGAGCCTCTTAAAGGCCTCTCTCAAATTTGCCTCCACTACCACCCCCGGTAGTGCATTCCAGGCACCTACCACTCTGTGTTAAAACAAAACTTGCCCCGCACATCTCCTTTGAACTTACCCCCTCTCACCTTAAATGCATGCCCTCTAGAATTAGACATTTCGACCCAAGGAAAAAGATACAGGCTGCCTACTCTATCTATGCCCCTCATAATTTTATAAACTTCCATTAGGTCTCCCCTCAGCCTCTGCTGCTCCAGAGAAAACAACCCAAGTTTGAACAACCTCTCCTTATAACACATGCCCTCTAATCCAGGGAGCATCCTGATAAATCTCTTCTGCACCCTCTCCAAAGTCTCCACATCCTTCCTACAATGGGACAACCAGAATTGAATGCAATACTCCAGATGCGGCCTAACCAGGATTTTATCAAGCTGCAAAGTAATTAGAATCAGATTTATTATCACTGACTTGTATGTCGAGAAATTTGTTGTTTTGCAATAGCAGTACAATGCAAAGACATAACATTACCATAAATTACAAAAATAGTGCAACAAACAAAGGAATGAGGGACTCTTCAGATATCTGATGACGGAGGGGAAGAAGCTGTTCCTGAAATGTTGTGTGTGGGTCTTCAGGCTCCTTTACTTCCTCCCCGATGGAGTAACAAGAAGAGGGCATGTCCCAGATGGTGAGAGTGATGGATGCTGCCTTCTTGAGGCACTGCCTCTTGAAGATGTCCTTGATGGTGGGGAACGTTGTGTCCGTGATGGTGCTGGCTGAGTCTACAACCCTCTGCAGCCTCTTGCGATACTGTGCATTAGAGCCTCCATACCAGGCTGCGATGCAACCGGTCAGAATGCTCTCCACCGTACATCTGCAGAAATTTGCAAGAGTCTTTGGTGACATACCAAATCTCCTCAAACTCCGAACAAAATAGAGCCACAGGCGTGGCTTCTTCATGATTGCATCAATGTGTTGGGCCCAGGATAGATCTTCCGAGATGTTGACACCCAGGAACTTGAAGCTGCTCACCCTTTCCACCAGTGACCCCTCAATGAGGATTGGTGTGTGTTTCACACCCCCCTGACTTCTCCTTCCTGAAGTCCACAATCAGTTCCTGACAAACTTCCTGACTCTTGAACTCAGTGCCTTGACTAATAAAGGCTCACATGCCATACGCTTTCTTTATCACCCTATCAACCTGTGCAGCCACTTTCAGGGAGTTATGGACTTGGACCTCTCGATCCCTCTGTACATCAAAAGCCCTCTGTACATCATTTCCTTGAGGACTTTGTTTTCTTGAGGATTACCGTTTCCAAATGTGGAAAGAAAACTTGCAATTCCCCCTCCTTTGAATGCACATTCGCTGGAGTGAAGTTTCGTACATTCCAACAGATGCCTTTGGCAAGAATCTGAACATTAAGTGAACGCAGGCTACTCCACAATGGAAAATATAACAGCCGAGTGCAATCCTCAGCTTGGACCAAGATCCCAGAGTGATTGTTCCTATCCAAAGCCTAGGGGTACAAAATTCAATTTTGGCCTCACAACCTACATGCCCGCCCAGATCAGCTAAATTAATACAGACCATAGCAGACATCAAACCTGTGACTTTCTGATCTCTACATATAATGAAGCAACTTTTATATGGCTTTAATTATTTATGCACCTGTTATTCTCCCCAAATCATCCACATACCGTGTATTACTTTGAAGTTTTGAGAAGAAGTAATGTAGAAAAATATAGCAGTCATTTACATCTAGCAAGACTCTGCAAGTAGATTGAATCTATTCTAAGGTGTTGGGTGATTAAGTGATTAGAGCAAATACCTGTAGAATGCATTCCTCATTTCTGAATACTATAATAGGATCTTTATCCAGCAGGTGAACTTAATAATGGTTGATTAACAAAGCACTCAACTTTGTAATAAATTGAGGGATAGTTACTCGTACAATTAACACATCAGATGTCATTAAGAGGGTTTCATTTCTCAAAACAAAAAGTTCGGGGTGGGGAAAGGGAGAAAAGAGTCTTAAATGAGAAGGTGCCAGACTATGGTGGCCTGAGTGCATCATTGGGAATGAATATCACTAGTGACACTGACAGAGGGAGAAAGCATTCATTCACACCCCAAGCTTAACTGTATCTGAGGTTTCCCAGATTAATCCACCCCAGTTTTGATCCTAAACTGATTTCTTGTCCAGCAAGTACCATTTTATCAATCTTGTCCCTTGCCTTTTGTCTTGTCATCTACTATTTGTTCAGTAATTAACGGATGAGAGCAAATCACTTTCCAAATTTACCAGTAATTCCATTCATAATACTATAATATGGTACAACCATAATACTTCATCAAAACATGTTAACATTTACAGATATTTTGCAAGATATTTGGACTACAATCTTTTAATCTGACTATAAAACCAGGAGATTAAAATGCCTACACAAACTTTCTCAGAGGACTGACATAAAACAGAAAATGCTGGAAAAGGTCAGGTCAGACAGCATTTGTGGAAAGAGAACCGGTTAAGAGACTATTCAATGAAGATCTGGGACACTTCATCTGAAATCAACCAATCAAATATATTCCCTTTGTTCCACCCATCCCTCTCTCTCACATCATCTGCCACCTACAAATAGTTTGTGTTTTTCTCTTTCACAGTTCTGATTAAGGATCCCGGACCTGAAAATTTAATGGTGTTCTCTTTCCACAGTTGCTGTCTGACCTGTTGAGTTTTTCTAGTATTTTCTGTTTTTATTTCAGATTTCCAGCATCTGCAGTTCTTTTTTGATTTTCCTTCTAAGGGACAATGTTGAGTTTTAGAAATGTTTATTCAGAGAATCAAAGGCAATTCAAATGATCTGATTTTTATAACCACAAGTTCCTACTCTGTGCTTTATAATATTTAGTTCATCTTATTGAAAAAGTGAACTCTTAATTATGAGGAAGATTTAACATTCATGAACCAAATAATTGGACATTGGTGCAGAAATCTGCATTCCATTCAGCATCTTATAAAATGGCACAGAAATAAAGAACCCCAAATATTAACTCAAAATTAAGTACAAAACAATTGCAATGTTTGCTCCAACTCTGGTATTTAATTGCTATTGTAATTTTGAACAGCTCTGAAGTAGCAAAGAGCTTCAGGATGACAACTCTTCATACCCAAACATACACATAGTTGCATGTCAAAAAAAGGACAGAATTTTTCACAGTAACAGGCTACAACTCATTTTTGCTGCACTTTTTCAGCACTAGTGGGGAGTGGCATGAGGCTTCTTATGGAAGTTCAGAATAAGAAATAATACATCTCAAAGTTTCCCAACTCCAAAACTTCCAGTATACCCCCAGTAAATATCTGAAAACAAATGGATCTAAAATTGTAAATGATGTTACTACCATGTAGAATCTAGTGTTAAATTGATGAATTCTGTCCATCTAAAGCAAAAAAGGTGAAAATCTAATTTAGCTCCAAGACTGCATAGGATTACAGATAAAATCAAATTACACTTCAACACTGTTCACTCCTCGATAATCAGCACTTCTGATTAAGATCCTCCACTGTTAGACCAAAGTAAATACTGGCAGCTAACTAATCCATGAAATAACATTGCTTAGCACAGTGAGCGAGATTTAAGGCCCAGGGCAGAAGGTCTGGACAATAAAAGTAAATGGACAAAGGGACGGGCAGAAGATTTGTAAGATGCTGTCAAGCAACAAATGAAGAGCAACAGGGAGGTATGGATGATCCACTAAGCAGGCTGGGTAGAACCAACACTGCAGATACAGTACTATTGTATACTCTTCACAATCATATTATGCAGTCCTACCAATACTTTGGATACCAAAGGCAAACAGATAGTTGCACCTGCTAATAACATAAGGTAAGTAGAAATTGAAATGTTCACACAATTTGGATAAAATGTTCATCCATAGCTTCTTTTTCCCCTCAAGTTAATTCATGAGAATTTTAAACTATTCTTAATGGTCAATCGTAAAAGGATTATCTGATTTTCCCCAAGTACAATGTATTACATGGATCAGTAGTTATCTCATTAATCAATTAAAATATTAAGAGTTTGCAAAGGTATCATGTCTGTCAGTATTGTCAGTTATTAATCAATCCTTTGAATAGTGATTGTAAGCAAATGCCACCAAGTAGTCACATCACATATTACACTGATTAATTCTGTCAACACTTTACATTTTTACAGGCTAAATAAATCACTACTTCACTGTATCTTTAATCACATGCCATAAAACTAATTAAACCACATCTGTGATTTCCTGAACAATAGAATTTGCTCAGTTGGACATTTAGTGGCAGGGGAGTAATGCTCATGATTTGCATGACCCAAGGTCACCACATAACAAGAGCATCATTTTAACTATCACCAATCCTTGTGACCATGTTGTTTAAATAAATTATCTGGTTTAGGATCAACAGAATAGGGAACAATAATGCCAATTTATCACGTCATGAACCAGATAAACTGCATGTCCTTCACATCATGAGTCATGTAATAATACTTGAGTTGCATGGAATTATATCATGCAATCAATTAATAAGATGAATTAATCATTAGCAGCTGCACAAGTAAAGTTCCTTCTTCAAATCATAGACATTCAAGATGTTGGCATTCCAGTACTGAACTTTCAGAACTACCACCTTTTGAATGTAATGTTAAATTTCTGTCTTCCATGGCACAATTCTGAAAAAGAACACAAGAATTGTGTGTGTCCTGGCTAATATTTACCTCTCAACCAGCATCATTAGAACTAATTATCCAGTCATTATTGCAGCAAATCAATGAGGGTTGTCACAGTAAAGGATTCCCTCAATGGCTCCATCATCAGTGAGAGCTCTACTCTAAACTTACTGACACTCGCCAATCAAAAGCAATAGTAGCTATAAAAAGGATCTGTTCCTTTTTCCTGCCCAGCAATCCCAAAGAAGTGCACATTCAGGATTCTCCTCAACTTTGATGCCATGAAAGTGTCAACCTCACTTCCTGAGTTCAAGAAATCTGCAGTCAGAGTGTCCAGGCTCACCCTTGAAAATGCCTTGACAAGGGTCTGCCAAACTCTACTCAAAGACAGTGCCTTCAGAAAGTGGCAGAAAATCAGCCAGAAAAAGATAAATTTCAGCTCTGACAAGTAGACTATCCTTATTTAGGATAGAAAGAGCCCATTTCCCTTAGATGAGGGGTCAAAAACCAGAAAGCATTGAATTAAAGTAACTGGTAGAAAGAATAGAGGGAAGATTAAGGAACAATTTTCACTCAGAGAATGGTAACTAATTGCGTGAAAGGGTGCAGGCAGCAGACACCCAACACACATTTAAACAATACTTGGATGTGCACTTGGATGACCGTGACTTACAATGCCACAGACCCAATGCTGGAAGGCTGGATTAGTAAGAGAGCTCTTTTTCCAATCAGCCCTAACGCAGTGGGCCAAAAGGTCTCCACCTGCATCTTAAATTTTCTATTACATTACGTAAAACAAATCATTCAAAAAAGCAAATGAAGTCTAATATCAGAAAATTAAATTCATACTTACTTAATACAAAACAGAACACTGAGAAAATTAAGTACAGTACTCATGTCAACCCTTCCCAAACTGAATGAATACACCTACAGCTCATTTCCTGACGACGAACGGGTTCTGCTTTTACAGACGTCCATAAATCGATTTCGTCCATAAGTCAGAAAAATACACAAAATCACTCCATAAGGTAATCACACCACCACAGTATTGTAATAAATGGCATTAAATGCGCAGAAGACTGATAAGAAAGAATAATTACTGAAAGTGGAGAGAGATAGAGAAAACTGGATCTGCCATTTTTAAGAATGAATGTATGCACGTATGTCAGACTTCTGAATTTAATTGTATTATGGGAGCTCCTTCGTATGTGTGGGTGTCCATAAGTTTGGCTGTAGTGGATAAACATTTTAACTAGTGTCACTGAAACAAACAGCATATCCAAGCATTTATCGTGACCCACATCCATTTCTATGCTATAGGATTCTAAATCAGCCATGATATCATTAAGTGGCAGAACATGGTCAAATGTTTCAATGGCCTCTTCCTATGCTCGTGTTCTTTTCCTGCTAATCAATTTGTACATATACATATGTGAGATATGAGATAACTTTAGCACCAGGCTCACGGTTCTTGCCAAACAAAAATATAACTAATGTAAAAATTTTTATAGCGTAACTACAACAAGAAGCTGTACACATTTTGCATTTTTCCAACCTAACTTCAACTTTGGACCTCTCTCAATGGTCAGGATAGGAAGGGTGTGAGGTGGTAAAGTGGGCAGAGAAGGCAAGAGGATGCTCGCTATATTTCATTGATTCATTCTGTCCAAATGTCCCAGATTTTATGAGAAAATGCCAGCAGGTTCAGGACTTCCAGATTTTTGCACAAATATCAGTGTCCTAAATTTACTGGCAGCTGCTCACTGACAATTTCCTTACAACTCCTCAACAACGGACACCTCAGAATACAGCAGCAGAGCAAAGATGCAGCAAATATGCAGGGGAAACTGCTCAAGAAACCTACACCAGACTAGTTTTTGCTCCCCCGTGAATTTCATTAGCAATGTTTGATTCCCCCCACTGCCGCCACCCAACAATGCAATATAAATATGAGATGTAAACCTGACTATAGCGTTAGTTTTGTCACTGAGATTGGAGAAGACACTTTCAAAGTGTTCTCAACAGAGGACACGAACAAGCAAAGTGCAACCTTTATTCATGGGTTAACAGCAAGCATGGGTGGCTTGCCAGTAACAGTAAAGACTGGGCCAACATAGTCTATGATATTGCTGTATAAGGGATTTTTTTCTATTGTCTGTACCATAAATTAATTCTTTGTTTGCTCTGCTCTAAATGGCAAAATGTATTGAAATGTTTATTTTGCATAATGTTTAAACTATGTACCAAATTTTTTTATAACCCATACTTTCATGTACCCAAGTATTCCAATAAAGTGCTTACAAACTACATTTCCCTTTGTTGTATGAAGGGAGCTCACTTTCCATCTCTTCCACATTCTTCTGTACATTGGGATATGCAGAGTGCTTTTCCCATAATACTCACTTTGATCTTCTGCCAACCTGCATTTGTTGCACAAACTTGGGGAAATTGAATGCTGCAAAAATTGTTTGTTTCTCACCAACATTTACCTAATATCTCTCCCAGAGTGTACAGCAGAGAAGGATGCCCTGCTAGCTCAGCTCAATTCAGTCCACTCCAATGATGTTTATGCTCCACATGAGCCTCCTCTCACTCAACTTCATTTAATTCCATCAGCATAATCTTCTTTTCATTTTGCCCTCTGATTGAACCAAATGTTCTCTTAGATGCATCAACTCGTCCTTGTAATTGTGAATTCCACATTTGAACCATGCTCCAGCCAGAGGTTTCTCCTAAGTTCCCTGTTGGATTTTTCATCATGCTCTTCATATTTCTCTCTAGTTTTGGTATCACTCACAGGTGAAACATCTTCACAACATCTACTCAATTAAAATCTTTCATTATCTCTTCTTTGTAAGGAGATCTTGAGATTATCATCCAATTCCACCCACTCTATATTCTTCAACTCCCCTCAAATCACATACCATTAAAGCGCGGCACAGTAGCGTAGTGGTTAGCGCGACGCTATTACAGCGCCAACGATCGGGGTTCGATTCCCGTCGCTGTCTGTAAGGAGCTTGTATGTTCTCCCCATGTCTGCAGGGGTTTCCTCCGGGTGCTCCAGTTTCCTCCCACATTCCAAAGACGTACGGGTAGGTTAATTTGGGTTTAAAATGGGCGGTGCGGATTTGTTGGGCCGGAAGGGTCTGTTACCACCCTGTAAATAAAATTTTTTTAAAAAGCATACATTCTCCAATATATCACTTGTAGTGGCTGAATCAATACATTTCACTTCATTTCTGTTGATTAATACATCTTCCTTGTCTTTCCCCAATGTAACCTGTTTTCTACCTCTATTCTACTAACACTTATTCTTCCTTCCTCTTAAGTGACAAATACTCCATATGATTGTTCTTCTCCTTCCTGACATCTGTGCTGTGATACATTGGCCAGATTTTGTAGTCAGTGGATATTGCTTCTTGCTCATTAAGTTTATATGTGTGGACTTCTTGGCAACAACTTCCAGACATTAGGAGCGGTGCGGTACACCCAACAGGGGCTCTTGGCACCTATGAACAAGGCATTCCACAAATCTGAATTTAAGTAACATCCAGAGTCTAAACCAAGATATACAAGTCAAGACAGAATACAAGAGATAGATAACAATGACAAAGAAGAAGATACTTCTTTAAAAAATCTGAAGGAGTATGCATGACCTCACAACTAGAAAAAAAAGCAAATTCACATTTGACTGGACTTGCCCCAGATTTTTTGGCATGGTTAGTATGTACCTGGTGAATATGCTCAGCAATTTCATAATCTTCACATTTAGATCCCAAATCTCTCGACAAGGTGAACAAAACTTATAGAGAAACAAGGCATGTCAGACAGCAACACCCTGATTTCTGTTTGTTACTACTAAAGTGCCACAACCAGAAAATGTTATCCAACTTACTCTTCAATAATACTGAACTGATACCCTCGCCATTATTGTTACTTCAAAATCCCTGCCATTATCTTCCATTCCATCTTATTTTCCGGAACATCTCTCTGCATAAAATCATCAGGCTTTTGAAATTTAGCTTGGACCATTAAATTATTTTGATTGTATCTACCAAACAATCTTCTCTGCTGTTTTCAATTTTGGTGGTATTTTGCATTCAGCATGATGATCCTTTCTTAGTTTCTCAAAGTAAAAGTAACTGGTTAAAATGCTACATTCTAAATAGATAAATCCCACCTTTTTTGTTATTTCATTCTCATTTACAATATTGACACCAATATTATTAATGGTCCTCAATAGCTTTTCTCATGAAATTATGGGTTCTCTTTACAAACTTTCTTTGCCCCATTATTGTGAATCCAATGTACACTACACTTCCTCCTTGCATAGCGGATTCCAAACAACGCTCTGACCCTATCAAACCCCATTACTCAGCAGTTTCAACAGTTGTTAAAATGTTGAGAATAGATTTTTTTTTCCTTTTCTTATTAGTTTAACAATAGACTAAATGTTGGAATTATTTTCCTATTGAACAAAATGGGAGTTAAAGTCTGAATAATTTATTGCAAGACAAGAAAGAAATAACTTTATAAAAACTATTTATAAAGTTAATAACTTTGTTCCAAAATAAAACAGCAGGATACCTACAAGTGTTAACAATTACAACTTAAACAACACAAATCTGTCACGATAAAAAGAAAGTAAATCTATTGATAAAAGAGATAAAGTATATTTTATTTGTATTTCACAAAGAAACAAAGATTATTCAACTCATTTATAAACTGCAAAGTTGTTTATTATGACAAATTTTAAAACAGTAAATTCCCATTGTTTAATATACAACTGTTAGAAAGACATGTAAATTTTATTGAAATTATTGAGGCTTACAGCAGCAAAAGACCAATTGATCCATTCAGTCTATGCCAACTGTTTATTACAATCGTCCAAAACTAATCACATGGGTTTGATTTCTCCCATGTACCTTATTCTGCTTCATTTTAATCCAATTTTCCCTTAAAAATGTAACAGTTCAATCTCTCCCTGCCAAAAGAAAAATTACATCCTCCATTGTTCTGTGCAAAATTATTACACAAACTTTCCTTGTTATTGTAGTGGATTTGAATCTGTGTCTGCCCAACACTGACTTCCAAGTCTTTTCTTCTACACACTTAATTTTTAAATTCCATTAACCACTTTGGATCCAGTGAAAAAGGTCTGACTACTAATAACTTTTCCACCACAGGCATGATTTTGGTAGCAATGGGTTAAATAGTCCCTATTGTTTTAATGTCAATCTACAATCAGATGCCTAAAATGACAGACAGTACTATGACTGTGGAGTAACGAAGGCTTTGTATAAATTTGTCTTAATAAACTTTATGCCTCTATTTATAAAACTGCCTTTTATTTAAATGGTTTTATCCAAGTACCTCAAGTACAACAACGTTACTCAAGATTACAATGGTAATCTCAAGTACCAGAATAACATTTTGACCCCCGAGATCTATGTCCATCTGCACTCGAGTGCACAGTACCCATGTTTGTAGAGTTTTCCCTCAAAAGATACCTAACAAATTATCTCCAGTTTGTTGCCTCTAACACCTGAGTGATTCTCTCCCAACTTGTTGTTATCCTTTCCCATACACCTTACAGCCCTCAATTATGTTAAAATGCCTACTCCTGTGCCATCAGTGAAGGCCAAGATTGCATTCCCTATACTCAAATGCAAATTAATTGTTAATTTCATGATCAAAAGCAGAACAAGTATTGGTCCATTAATAAAAACAACTGTAAAGACCTTCTCCAAATACAGCTACATCCATTTACCTCAGCACTCAGTTTCCAGGTCATTGCCCAATTTTGCACCCATGCTGACACCATTTCCTTAAATAATCCCCCAATAAACTGGTTGTGTGACAAAGGGCTTTCAAAAGCACATGGGATTTATTTTCAGCTGGACAGCGGAGTGAAAAAGGCATTTGGTACGCTTGCCTTCATAAGCTGAGGCACTGAGTACAAAAGTTGGAATGTCACGCTGCTGTTGGGAGTACCATGTACAGTCCTGGTTGCCACATTACAGGAAGGATATGGTAGCTACAGAGGGAGTGCAAAAGAGATTCACCACGATTTTCCCTGAAATTAAGGGCTGTAGAACATAGAACAATTACAGCACAATTCAGGCCCTTTGGCCCACAAAGCTGTGCCAAACATGTCCCTACCCTAGAAATTACTAGGCTTACCCATAGCTCTCTATTTTACTCAGCTCCATATACCGATCTAACAGTCTCTTGAAAGACCCTATCGTATCAGCCTCCACCACCGTTTCCGGCAGCCCATTCCACGCACTCACCGCTCTCTGAGTAAAAAAACTTACCCCTGACATCTCCTCTATATCTACTCCCCAGCACCTTAAACCTATGCCCTCTTGTGGCCACCAATTCAGCCCTGGAGAAAAGCCTCTGACTATCTACCCTATCAATACCTCTTATCATCTTATACACCTCTATCAGGTCCCTCCTCATCCTCCCTCTCTCCAAGGAGAAAAGGTCGAGTTCCCTCAACCTGCTTTCATAAGGCATGCTCTGCATTCCAGGCAGCATCCTTGTAAATCTCCTCTGCACCCTCTCTATGGCTTCCACATCTTTCCTGTAGTGAGGCGACCAGAACTGAGCACAATACTCCAAGTGGGGTCTGACCAGGGACCTATATAGCTGCAACAATACCTCACGGCTCCTAAATTCAATTCCCCGATTGGTGAAGGACAATACACCATATGCCTTCTTAACCACAGAGTCAACCTGCACAGCCGCTTTGAGCGTCCTATGGACTCGGACCCCAAGATCCCTCTGATCCTCCACACTGCCAAGAGTCCTACCATTAAGACTATATTCCGCCAACATATTTGACCTACCAAAATGAACCACTTCACACCTATCTGGGTTGAACTGCATCTGCCACTTCTCAGCCCAACTCTGCATCCTATCTATGCCCCTCTGTAACCTCTGACAGCCCTCCAAACTATCCACAACACCCCTAACCTTCGTGTCATCTGCAAACTTACTAACCCACCCCTCCACTTCCTCATCCAGGTCATTTATAAAAATCACAAATAGTAAGGGTCCCAGTACAGATCCCTGAGGTACACCACTGGTCACCGACCTCCACTCAGAATACGACCCTTCAACAATCACTCTTTGCCTTCTGTGGGCCAGCCGGTTCTGGATCCACACTGCAATGTCCCCTTAGATCCCATGTCTCCTCACCTTCTCCATAAGCCTTGCATGGGGTACCTTATCAAACGCCTTGCTGAAATCCATATACACTACATCTACTGCTCTCCCTTCATCGATGTGCTTAGTCACATCCTCAAAAAATTCTATCAGGCTCGTAAGGCAGGACCTGCCCTTAACAAAGCTATGCTGACTATTCCTAGTCATATTATACCTCTCCAAGTGTTCATAAATCCTGCCTCTCAGGATCTTCTCCATCAGCTTACCAACCACTGAGGTAAGACTCACCGGTCTATAATTTCCTGGGCTATCCCTACTCCCCTTCTTGAATAAGGGAACAACATCCGCAATCCTCCAATCTTCCGGAACCTCTCCCGTCTCCATGGACGACACAAAGATCATCATCAGAGGCTCCGCAATCTCCTCCCTCGCCTCCCACAGAAACCTGGGGTACATCTCATCCGGTCTGGGTAACTTATCTAACTAGATGCTTTCCAAAAGTTTCAGCACCATCTCTTTTCTAACATCTACATGCTCAAGCTTTTCAGGCCACTGCAAATCCCCACTACAATCCCCCAGATCTTTTTCCATAGTGAATACTGACGTAAAGTATTCATTAAGTACCTCCACTATTTCTTCCGGATCCATACTCACTTTCCCACTGCTGCACTTGATAGGCACTATCCTTTAGCATTTCATCCTCTTACTCTTCACATACTTGTAGAACGCCTTGGGGTTTTCCTTAATCCTGCTCGCCAAGGCCTTCTCATGTCCCCTTCTGGCTCTCCTAATCTCTTTCTTAAGTTCCTTCCTTTTAGCCTTGTACTCCTCCAGATCTCTAACATTACCTAGATCTCTGTACCTTTTGTATGCTTTTCCTTTTGACTAGATTTATTATAGCCTTCGTACACCACGGTTCCTGTATCCTATCATGACTCCCCTGTCTCATCGGAACATGTCTGTGCAGAGCTCCACACAAATATCCCCTGAATATTGGCCACATATCTTCCGTACTTTTCCCAAAGAACATCTGTTCGCAATTTAATCTTCCAATTTCCTGCCTGAAAGCCTCATAGTTCCCTTTACTCCAAGTAAACACCTTTCTAGCCTGTCTGTTCCTATCCCTCTCCAGTGCTAACATAAAGGAGATAGAATTATGATCACTATCACCAAAATGTTCACCCACTGAGAGATCTGACACCTGACCACGTTCATTACCCAATATCAAATCAAGCACAGCCTCTCCTCTTGTATATCTATCTACATACTGTGTCAAGAACCCTTCCTGAACACACCTAACAAACTCCACCCCATCTAATCCCCTCACTGTCTGGAGATGCCAATCGATGTTTGGGAAATTAAAATCCCCCATCACAACAACTCTGTCATTCTCACACCTTTCTAGGATCTGCTTCCCTATCTGCTCCTCAATAACCCTGTCACTATTGGGCGACCTATAAAAAACACCCAGCACCGTTATCGACCCCTTCCTGTTCCTAACCTCCACCCACAGAGACTCCGTAGACAATCCCTCCACAACGTCCACCTTTTCCGCAGCCACCTTTTCCGCAGCCGTGACACTATCTCTGATCAACAGTGCCACTCCCCCACCTCTCTTGCCTCCCTCCCTGTCCTTCATGAAACATCTAAAACCCGGCACTTGAATCAACCTTTCCAGCCCCGGAGCCATCCAAGTCTCTGTAATGGCCACCACATCATAGCTCCAAGTATCGATCTCAAGCCTGTCTGAACACATCCCTTCTCTATCACCTGCCTATGGTACTTACTCCTAGCCTCCTCTATTTGAAAGCCAAACACATCTTCCCCAGTCTCTCCAGTATGGATCCCACCCCCAACAATTCTAGTTTAAACTCTCCCCAGTAGCCTTAGCAAACCTCCCTGCCAGTATGTTGGTCCCCCTGGGATTCAAGTGCAACCCGTCCTCTTTGAACAGGTCATACCTGCCCCAAAAGAGGCCCCAATGATCTAGAAAGCTGAATCCCTGCTCCTTACTCCAATCACGCATTTAACCTCCTCCTCATTCTGTTCCTATACCCACTGTCACTTAGATCAGATCAGAAGGAGAGATCAGATATGCTGGGTTTATTCTCACTGAACATTGGAGGCTACGGGGTAACATTATAGTGGTTTACAAAATTATGAAGGGCATTGATGGGATAGATAGTCAGAATCTTTTGATGAAAAACATGATGACGCTGGAGGAACTCAGCAGGCCAGGCAGCATCCGTGGAGAAAAGCAGGCGGTCGACATTTCAGGTCAGGACCCTTCTTCAGGACTGAAGATAGGAAAAAGAAGAAGCCCAATATATAGAAGGGAAAAGCAGAGCAGTGACAGGTGGACAAAAGAGGGGTGGTGGGGTGGACACAAGAGATGCAGGTAAGAGATAGTGATAGGCAGGTGCAGGGGAGGAGGGGCAAACAGATCCACTGGGGATGGGTCAAAAGTAAGGAGGATAAAAGGGGGGGGGGTCGAAGAAAGAGAGGCTAGGAAAGGGAAGAAAAGAAGGAGCATGGATGGGGTTGGTGGTGGGGATGACTTAAAGTGGGAGAATTCAATGTTCATGTCATTAGGCTGCAAGGTTCCAAGACGGAAAATGAGATGCTGTTCCTCCAGTTTGCGCTTAGAATTCTCCTGGCAGTGGAGGAGACCAAGAACTAACATATCTGTGATAGTGTGGGAGGGGGAGTTGAAGTGACTGGCAGCGGGGAGATGCAGATCGCGGTTACGGACAGAGCGCAGGTGTTCTGAGAAATGGTCACCTAGTCTGCTTTTGGTTTTGCCAATGTAGAGGAGGCTACACTTGGAGCACCGAATGCAGTAGATGATATTAAGGGAGGTGCAGGTGAATCTCTAAGGGAGGTGCAGGTGAATCTCTGTCTCACCTGAAAGGACTGTTTGGGTCCCTGGATGGAGGTGATGTAGGGGCAGGTGTTGCATCTATGGCGGGGGCAGTGTAAAGTTCCCAGGGTGGGGGGGGGGGGGGGGGGGGGGGGAGGGGAGGAGTGAAGGAGTGAACTAGGGAGTCGTAGAGAGAGCAGTCCCTGCCAAAGGCAGAAAGGGGTGAGGAGGGGAAGATATGCTTGGTAGTGGGGTCCCGTTGGAGATGGCAGAAGTGGCAGAGAATGATGTGTCGGATACGTAGGCTGGTAGGATGAAATGCAAGGACAAGGGGCACCCTGTCCCTGTTGGGTCTGGGAGGGGTGGGGGTGAGAGCAGAGGTGTGGGAAATGGCAGAGATACGGGTACGAGCTCTCTTGACCACAGTAGGGGGGGGCAGCCACAGTTAGTAAAGAAGTTGGCCATCTTGTATGTCCTGGAGTGGAAAGCCTCATCATGGAAGCGGATGCGGCAGAGGTGGAGAAATTCAGAAAAAGCAATAGCGTCCTTGCAAGAGACAGGGTGGGAGGAGCTGTAACCGAGTACTTAATTGAGAATCTTTTTCCCAGGACAGCAGAGTCGAGAAATAGAGGGCACAAGTTTAAGGTGAGATGGGAGAAACTTAAAGGAGATCTGAGGGGTAAGTTCTTCACACAGAGGACAATGATTATCTGGAACAAAGTGCCAGGGAAGTGGTGGAGGCAGCTACAATTACAACTTTTAAGAGGAATTTGGCAGGTACTTGGAAAATAATGTAGAGGGATATGGGTCTAATTCAAGCAAATGGGATTAGCGAAGATCGGCACCACAATCTGCATGGACTAAGTGAACCATAAAGGTCCCATTCCTGTGCAGTGTATTGCTACAATTCTATGACTTCTAACCAGTCCATTTTTTTTACTGAATATAGAACCCATGGTAATTTTCAGCCAGTCAATGTGTTGGAAGTATGTCGAGGGCAAAAACTCAGCCAATTTGTTTGTGAATGATTTCTCCCAAAACTTTCTTAAATTTTTGGCTATAAATATGATGGGGAAACTTAACTACATATCTTTCATAAAGTTTTAATTCCAGAATTTTTAAAAGAAGCAGTACCTCCTAACCCAACTGAATTTCATTAAATAGAATGACTCCTTCATCATTTAAGCTGCGGAACTTCAATGAGTACGATTGTCAAAAAGACTCACTCACCATAACTACACCCAAATAAAATTAATAATAAAAGAATATGTAAAACTAAACAATAAGGCAAAAACATATAGTGTATAAATAAAATTTATTTAAGCTATGAAACAGAAGATCGCTCAAACTTATGGTTCTTTTCTCTTTTAGTACTACCATTTGCCAAAAGCTAACCATCAGAAGATATGGTGATAACACACATCAAAGTGAAACTGACAGAATTTTCATTTCTAAAACTGATCCATGAGTGTGAACATTCACTGTACAATAAAAATGTTTTAAAATACAAAGGATAAAGAAAATAGTTCACACAATTAAATTGTGTAATTTTATGGTTTAGTGCAGAAATAAAGTAATTCATTGGTGACGGAAAATTCTATTAACTCTTACGAAAGAGTAAAAGACACTCTGATGTAGATGCCAAGGAGTTGTGAGACTGATCATCACCTAAAGATAACCTCCAGATGCATAAAATGCATAATACATTGAACTTAATACTTTAAAGTAACATCAGTGCCATAAAATACCCACACTTCATTTATTTATCACAACTCCATTATCACTTATCACAACTATCAAAGGACACAACATTTAAAAGTATGACCATCACTGAGACATCTTCATTAACTCCTTTAAAAATTATAATTATAGCAAAAATGAAAATTTCAGCATTAAAACCGAAAACCACTTTATCATGGACCAAATACAAAAACATCTGCTGTAATTCAGCATTTTGGTGGTAAACAACATCAGACTGTTCTCCTTTGGAAAATGCGATTTTTCTAGCTGATCCTGATACTCAGCCTGCCAGGAGTCAATGCTCCCCTTAATCTATTGACACAATACATATCAGCAGGACCATGAGCCAGAAGAACAAATCCCTGCTGATATGTTTGTTACATTAGCAATTAAATGGAATTCATCCAATGTTCAGATTTCTTAAAGCCTTTCGCACACTCATTGCATTGAAGTGCAGTGTTCAAAACTTCAGAATAACAAAATTCCCAAATGTAAACAAACCTATGATGAAACAGGTTTACATCATTAAAAATGCATCTGCATTAATATAGTTTCCAAAACATAAGTAGTTGTCAAGATTAATTGAGATTCACAAACTGCTGAAAATCAAACTTGACTTTGAATTATAAAAGATAATTATGTTGCGTGCAATGCAAAGTATCAAATACCTTTGTATTTCCATGGCTTGTGAGTAATACTGTGACACATACAATGAATGTAAACATTGTGCAATCAGTGTCAGAAGTATGTCATTCATTCATTCGTCCATTCATTTCAATACCTGTCAAAGATTGGCGGCAGGTAACAGAGGAAGATATATAGCATCTTGTATTTACTGGATAACGTTGCGATGTTGCTTTCAGCATCAATGCCACCCTTACCTTCTTTATTAAGCCTCATCACCTCTCTGTTCTTTCCACCCTCTTTTCCAGTGTCTTCTGCGTCTGTATCTGCACATGAGTAAAGGCAAACAAAAAAAAGAGAAATAAAAAGAAGAAATAAAGCAAACATGGCAGTGATGTTCAATCAGTGACACCTCGTTGGGCAGAGCAGCAATTCGATTGCCAGTGTTTATCTATCTACCTGGGCCACATGGGGGGAACGACCACTCTTTCATCCTTTCTCTCTCACACACACACAGCCACTGTGTTCTGCTCTCACAATGAGAGGAGGCCGGGAGGGGGGTCTGGCAAAGGGCCCAGGCAGTGTCCGGCTGGCAGGGCAGGGCCAGGCTCGGTTACCCCGGCAGCCGGTGTGCCTGTGCCCCAGTCTCTATCACTGGCCATCACACACAGCGGAAGCATGGAGGAGACCGGGCCCCGCAGCACCGGCAGGCGCGCCCGCCCAACCGCCGCCACAAACACCTCGCGGGAGAAAGAAGGAGGCCGCTTACTGTCCGGGCATTGCACTTTAGCAGCATCGATCCAGCAGGACCAGGGCTTGCCCAGAAATGCCTCGGGACTGGGCACTTTGCGTTCCAGCGTCGCCATTGCTCTTCCTTCTTGTTGCTGTGCTGCCTTCGCCAGCGGGTGACGTCACCTTCGGCTCTTTCCGCCATCTTCAACCGATTGGAGGGGAGGGGAGGAGAAGGTGGACGGAGGAGGAGGGAGGGAGAGGAGGAGGGGGAGAGGCGGGAGAGGAGGAGGAGGAGGAGGGGGAGAGGAAGAGGGGGGGAGAGGAGAGGGGGGGAGGAGGGGGGAGGAGGGGAGGGGGAGAGGGGGAGGGGGGGAGGGGAGGGGGAGAGGGGGAGGGGGGGAGGGGGAGAGGGGAGGGGGGAGAGGGGGGAGGGGGGGGAGAGGGGGGAGGGGGGAGGGGGGGGGAGGGAGGGGAGGAGGGGAGGGGGAGAGGGGGAGAGGGGAGGGGGGAGAGAGGGGAGGGAGGGGGGGAGAGGGGAGGGAGGGGGGGAGAGGGGGGAGGGAGGGGGAGGGAGGGGGGAGAGGGAGGGAGGGAGGGGAGAGGGAGGGAGGGAGGGGGGAGGGAGGGGGGAGAGGGGGGGAGGGAGGAGGGGAGAGGGGGGGAGGGAGGGGGGAGAGGGGGGGAGGGAGGGGGGAGAGGGGGGGAGGGAGGGGGGAGAGGGGGGGAGGGGGGAGGGAGGGGGGAGAGGGGGGGAGGGGGGAGGGAGGGGGGGGGAGGGGGGAGGGAGGGGGGGGGAGGGGGGGAGGGAGGGGGGAGGGGGGGGGGGAGGGAGGGGGGGAGGGGGGAGGGAGGGGGGAGGGGGGAGGGAGGGGGGAGAGGGGGGAGGGGGGAGGGAGGGGGGAGGGAGGGGGGAGAGGGGGGAGGGAGGGGGGAGAGGGGGGGGGAGGAGGGAGGGAGGGAGGAGGGAGGGAGGGGGGGAGGAGGGAGGGGAGGGGGGGGGGGGGGGGGAGGGGGGGGGGGAGGGGGGGGGGGGGGAGGGGGGGGGGGGGGGGGGGGGGGGGGGGTGGGGGGGGGGAGGGGGGGGGGGGGGGGGGGGGGGGGGGGGGGAGGGAGGGGGGGGGGGGGGAGGGGGGGGGGGGGGGTCTGGGGTGGGAGGGGGGGGGGGGGCGCGTCGGGGGGGAGGGGGGGGGGGGGGGAGGGGGGGCGGGTGGGGGGGGTACTGGGGGGGAGGGGGGGGGGGGGGAGGGGGGTGGGGGGAGGGGGAGGGGGGGGGGGGGGGGGGAGGGGGAGGGGGGGGGGGGGGAGGGGGGGGGGGGGGGGGGGTGGGAGGGGGGTAGGGGGGGAGGGGGGGGGGGGGGGGGAGGGGGGGGGGGGGGGGGGGGGGGGGGGGAGGGGGGGGGGGGGGGGGGGGGGGGGGAGGGGGGGGGGGAGGGGGGGGGGGGGGGGGGAGGGGGGGGGGGGGGGGGGGGGGGGGGGGGGGTGGGGGGGGGGGGGGGGGGGGGGGTGGGGGGGGGGGGGGGGGGGGGGGGGGGGGGGGGGGGGGGGGGGGGGGAGGGGGGGGGGGGGGGGGGGGGGGGGGGGGGGAGGGGGGGGGGGGGGGGGGGGGGGGGGGGGGGGGAGGGGGGGGGGGGGGGGGGGGGGGGGGGGGGGGGGGAGGGGGGGGGGGGGGGGGGGGGGGGGGGGGAGGGGTGGGGGGGGGGGGGGGGGGGGGGTGGGGGGGGGGGGGGGGGGGGGGGGGGGGGGGGGGGGGGGGGGGGGGGGGGGGAGGGGGGGGGGGGGGGGGGGGGGGGGGGGGGGGGGGGGGGGGGGGGGGGGGGGGGGGGGGGGGGGGGGGGGGGGGGGGAGGGGGGGGGGGGGGGGGGGGGGGGGGGGGGGGGGGGGGGGGGGGGGGGGGGGGGGGGGGGGGGGGGGGGGGTGGGGGGGGGGGGGGAGGGGGGGGGGGGGGGGGGGAGGGGGGGTGGGGGGGGGGAGGGGGGGGGGGGGGGGGGGGGGGGAGGGGGGGGGGGGGGGGGGGGGGGGGGGGGGGGGGGGGGGGGGGGGGGGGGGGGGGGGGGGGGGGGGGGGGGGGGGGGGGGGGGGGGGGGGGGGGGGGGGGGGGGGGGGGGGGGGGGGGGGGGGGGGGAGGGGGGGGGGAGGGGGGGGGGGGGGGGGGGGAGGGGGTGGGGGGGTGGGGGGGGGGGGGGGGGGGGGGGGGGGGGGGGGGGGGGGGGGGGGGGGGGGGGGGGGGGAGGGGGGGGGGGGGGGAGGGGGGGGGGGGGGGGGGGGGGGGGGGGGGGGGGGGGGGGGGGGGGGGGGGGGGGAGGGGGGGGGAGGGGGGGGGGGTGGGGGGGAGGGGGGGGGGGGGGGGAGGGGGGGGGGGAGGGGGGGGGGGGGAGGGGGGGGGGGGGGGGGAGAGGGGAGGGAGGGGGGAGGGGGGGAGAGGGGAGGGGGGAGAGGGGGGGGGAGGGGAGGGAAGGAGGAGGGAGGGGAGGAGGGGGAGAGAGGGAGGGGGAGGAGGGGGAGAGAGGGAGGGGAGGGAGGGAAGGGGAGGGAGGGGAAGGGGAGGGAGAGGAGTGGGGAAGGGGGGACGGAGGGAGGTGGGGAGGGATAGGGAGGTGGAGGGGGAGGTGAGGAATGAGGGGGAGGGGATGAGGAGGGGAGGGATGAGAGCGTGGGAGGGGAATAGGGGAGGGAGTGGGAGTGTGGAGGGGTAGCGAGGGAGTGGGAGAGTGGAGGGAGGGGTGAGGAGGCAGTGGGAGAGGGGTGGGGGGGAGGGGGAGGTGGATGAGGGGGGAGCGGTGGGGAGAGTGGGGAGGGAGGTGGAGGGGAGGGGGGAGTGGGAGAGGGAAGAGCTTCTGAAACAGATTTTATGTAGCTACCTGCACTACCAAGGAGAGCAGATGCTCCGAGATTTCTGCAGCTTCACTATGCCTCACTGGATATCATCATGAGGACAGATTAGGCATAAAGGGAGATCATCTTCTCTGGGGATAAGACAAAGAAACCTATAGCTGTGACGTCAATTATGAGACTGGAGGTAGCTGGAAGGAAGGAGTGTTTCCTTCTTTTCCTGGATTCAAAGCTGTGATGGCCTCATCAGATTAGGAGAAATGGGACATTTGCCTTCATCTAGATATGTGTATCACAGTCCCAGAATGAGACATCAATCTTTCATGACAGAGCATGAGAAAAAAAAATCCCTCATCCAGAGCATAGTGAATCTCTGCTGGGGACTGAGGAAGCTGAGTATGTTGAAGAGAAAGATCAATAGATCTTTAACTATTTAGGGAATAAAATGACATAGGAAGTCATGAAAGGATAAAAAGAAATCAGCCATGGTCTTAATGAATGGTGGAGCAGGTACAAAAGCCTTCTATTTCTTTTGGTTACCACCAACAACTACTTTTTTTTCCATCCATTCACACAACAGATCGCATTACTCTCACTCATTGATTCGTTCTTTCCTTACAAAAAACAACAGATGAGACAGATAACTGGGAATGAGCAATTGATTAACATGCATAACATTATTATAATTATGCACAAATGAGAATGTGCAGCGCCTAAAAAAGAGTTATGTGATGGAATTTCCGGAGCGCTTTCTCAACCTGATATGTATTTTGAAAGAGCAATTCATTCATCTTCAGACATATTCTGTGAAATCATGGCTTCAAACATCAGAGGAGGTGGTGATCTGGCTCATTGTGCCCGTGCTAGTTCTCTTGCCCCAGTGCCACCTGTTTAAAATTATTAATCCAGTTCCCCTTTTAAAAGTTATCGTTGTATCTGCTTTCACCAACATTTGAAGCAGCACATTCCAGATCACACCTTGCTGCGTTGGGAAGAAAAAGTTCCTCACTTCTTCTCTACCAATCTTAAATCCACATCCTCTCTTTTCATTGGATGGAGGGTCAACTGCAGTCTTCCTCATCCTGTCCCTATGGAAGATGACCTCCCTTTGAGTCCAGTCTGCTCTACTGTAACGTGCAGTGAGGTATCAGAGGAAGTGTGAGAGATAGAGAATGTGAGTGTGTGAGGAAGTAAATGATAATGATGTTGTGAAGTCTGGAGTCAGGCAGGGCTGCCCTCTCTCTCCTGTCATGTTCATGTGCTGCATAGAACCCTTTGCTGAATCCATCAGGAAGGACGAGAGCATCAGAGGGGTGACATTGCCAAGCAGTGAAGGCACCCAGGTGAAAACCTCCCTGTACGTGGATGATGTTGCAGGGCGATCAACATCTGCGATCAGTTTGAGTTGGCATCGGGGACCAGAGTTAACCACACGAAGAGCGAGGCAATGCTCTTCGGCAACTGGCCCGACCGAACCAATGTCCCCTTCACCGTCAGGCCTGACTACCCGAAGGTGCTGGGGATCTGGTTTAGAGGAGCTGGGGTGTGCAACAAAAATTGTAAGGAGTGGATTGGGGAGGTGAAGCAGAGACTGGGACAGTGGGAACAGCGCTCCCTCTCAATAACTGGGAAGAACTCAGTCATCAGGTGTGAGGCGCTCTCAGGGCTGCTATACTTGGCGCAGGTGTGGTCTGTTCCTCGCTCCTCTGGCACGAAAATCACCCGTGCCGTCTTCCGGTTCATCTGGGGATCCAAGATGGAGAGGGTCCAATGGGTCGCCATGCACAAGTCCCTGGACAATGGGGGCAAAAGCGTCCCCAATGTCACCCTAATCGTGATGACCACCTTTGTCTGTGGCTGCATCAGGCTGTGTGTGGAACCAAAGTACGTAGGCACCAAGTGTCACTACGTGCTGAGGTTCTACCTGTCCCTGATGTTGTGAAGGATGGGCCTGGCCCCATTGCCACACAATGCCCCAGTCAGCTGGATGTTGCCACACTACCTGTCCTTCGTGGAAAAGTTCTTCCAGACCAACACCAACATCAGGCAGTGGTCAGCACAGAACATCCTGCAGACACTGCAGGAGAAGGACTCAATGGATACTGTGGGGTGGTTCCCTGAGCAGACTGTCCAGACCATCTGGCAGAATGCCTCATCGCCAGAACTCACCAACAAGCACCAAGACCTCGCTTGGCTGGCGGTGAGAGGGGCCCTCCCAGTCAGATCCTTCCTGCATGGTCGGAACATCACTCCCAGTGCGCGCTGCCCCCGGGAGGACTGTGCTGGGGATGAGACAGTCGCCCACCTCTTTGCGGGCTGTGGGTTTGCAAGGAGGGTGTGGCAAAAGATGCAAGGGTCCTTGTCACGGTTCATCCCAGCAGCTGCGTAACGGAGGATTCTCTGATCTACGGGCTGTTCCTGGGGACACACACAGAGACGGACATCAAATGCTGCTGGAAGGTCATCAACTCGGTGAAAGACGCCCTTTGGTCTGCCCGAAACTTGTTGGTCTTCCAGCACTGCGAGATGTCCGTAGGGGAATGCTGCCGACTGGCACATTCCAGGCTGCAGGAGTACGTGCTGAGGGACGCACTGAAGCTGGGTGCAGCCAACGCAAGGGCTCAGCGGGGAAGGACTACAGTTTAGGGTTCTTCTGCCACTGGAGAGGGAGGGGTGGGTCAGGCGAGAAAGCCCCTTAAATATTGTAAATACAGGACTGGGTAGCCCCCAGGAAGCCACACGAGTGGCATCGGTGCTGTTTTTTATATAAAAAGGTAACACTAATGATTGATCTGTACAAGTATGTAAAGGCTTGCACTATTTTATTATTGTATATAGTTTCTCTTTTATTATGAATAAAGTTTATTTTGGAATAAAAAAAGAGAAAGATAATGAGAATGTGAGAGAGGTCGATAAATTGAGAGTGAGAAAGAGAGTTGTACTCCATTGGTGAAATTTGGTTCCATTGAATAAATTCAACTGCTTCTAAATTGGGCATTCAACACAAGTACCCAAGGATAAATTTTCGCCTGAGTGCAAAAGTGAGAATGTGAATGAAGGAGAGGGAAAATAAATCAAAAGGCACATTTCTGGCATTTGTAAAACAATTCAACACAGCTATCTATATACATGTAAGAACACTGCATAACTCACCTCACTTTTTCATGCCTATGAATTTGAATTGCAATCTTAACCTCTACATACTTCATATCCTCTCAATAAATATACTTATCTTTACTTTACCATCATAAACCCTCTGTTAGTAATGTTATACCATTCCACTAAATTATCTTTCTCTTCCAGAACCTCATCATGATTCCAGTATTTATGAATATCCCAAGTCAACACATTGATTGTAGGGTTCAGGTCAAACAGCACTTATAAAACATAAATGTCTGCATTGAAGTGTAATATCAAAATAACGGTTAAATACGAAAAGGGGTAGACAAATTGTGGAACTTGAGGCCATAATCCAGTCAAACTGTCCAGGTGAGAAATGTGAATGCTGAGCCTCATGCTGGTAGTTCACAGCATAATTTTCTTAGTGCTCCTCGATTCTGACCGTAATTGAAAGCAAGCAATGAATGAAAACCAGTTAGACTCAAGCTTTCTTCAATTATATGTTGCAGTAAAAATGAATATGTTCATAACTGATGGTGCTAGAAATTTATTTTAACAGATCAGAATTCTCAGCTCCTACCGATATCAGAAATAATTTAACTTTAGGGTGTTTATGTTCCATAAATACAACCATCGGTGTCTACACACAAAATGCCACATTTTTTATTCATTTATTTCAAATAAAACTTGACCCTGATGATTTCTGTCTTTTAAATCGTTTTGCTTCCACGTTGTTTCTGGTTTCTCATGTTTATGATTTATTGGCTTCTTCTGGGCTTTTATCCTTTATCTGTATTCAGTTGTTATCCAAATCATTCTACTGTAGCCGAACGCGACGCGTTCACGAAAGGAAAACTCAGAGACGTTGTGGCTGAATCGGAGCACACTTTACTGTGTGAAGCAAAACGCGTGTGCACAAAGATACCCGAGAGCCTCTCCGGCGGACGTGACGTCAGGATCCCGCTGGAAGGCCCGCCCCACGGTTAGCTCACAACACGCTGCCGTGCGTCCGCCTGCAGCCGCCGATGGCGGTTCGAGTCCCATAAATACGGGTCGCCACACTACCTTATTTTCATATTTTTAACACATCTTTAGTTTCCTTAGTAGACATCCGAATGCATTCCAAAAGCGTACGGGTTAGGAAGTTGTGGGTATGCTATGTTGGTGCTGGAAGTGTTGGCGACACTTGCAGGCTGACCCCAGAACACTACGCAAAAGATGCATTTCACTGTGTGTTTCGATGTACATATGACTGTAATCTCTTTTAACGATGCACTTTCTTTCTTTATTTATTCTTTATTAAAGATAAAATGAATGTCTGCTACATTCATTAGAATCTGCTATAATAGTATCCATTTCACCCAGATTTTGATCCAAAATTATGTAACTTGACAAAGAGTGATCAAATGGAGCAATTTCAGTTTGACCATGCCAACTCAGCACCAGAGGTCATGATCGAACCTCAGTCTCTGGAGCTGTGAAGTGGCAGTTCTACTAGCTGCACCACTGTGCTTGGCAGGTGAGATAGGAACCTACCACAACTGTAGATGGAGCACTCATGTAAAAATGTGAAGGCTTTTCAGTGTGGGATTGGGTGAGGGTGGTGAAACAGGCTTGGAACCTCACTGTGGAAGAGAAGCTGAAGTTGAAATCATACCCATTGTTCTGACCAAGCATGACATTTCCTCAGATAAAGACCTTTTTTTTAATCCAGACTGCTGACAATTCCAACCTGACAGGTAACATTTTCTAGCTGAAGTTTTGCATTTCTTGATTATAGCTGAGAGAACTGAGACTCACGAAGTGAAAGGGTTAACTTAAAGGAAGAAACTGTACCATCATTTGGCAAACATGGAGAACTGTCTAAAGCATCCTTAAATTGAGTTGGTACATCAGAAAAAGGTACATATACAAAATGAATCCATTTTCCACAACAGATTGGTGAGAATTGAAAGCCTGCTTGTTTTGAGTTTTGAGACATAGATATATTAAGTTTTGAGAAATAGATATATTCAGAGGATGGAATAAAAGTTCTTTTTGAACTATGTAACTAATACCATCAAAGACCAGTAACATATCCCATCATTTTATTGCTAAAGTGTGGTTAGCTTTAGAGAAATTGTGGAACATGGGCAAGGACAGGTAATCCTGATATTCTGATGACCTTTGTATATAAGATATAAAGGAGGATAATACCTTCCACCCACTGAAGTATATTTTAGTGTAAAGGAATAATAGAAAATAAAAATGATTGTTTTTCATTTGGAACATTTTACATCTCTTCCAGCAAACATCCATCACACTCCTCCCTCCAGCATGGGTGGGGATGTACCTTGCTGCTGTTGGATGTCAGGTTTCTGATGCATTGGCTGGGTCATTGAGGACCAGTTTCCCAGGGCTTGCATCAAATCATCACTGGTCGATGATTTACAACAACAGCTGTTTAAGTGGTTAGCATAACGCTATTACAGCGCCAGCGACCTGGGTTCAATTCCACCACTGTCTATAAGGAGTTTGTACATTCTCCCCATGACGGTGTGGGTTTCCTCCAGGTGCTTCAGTTTCCTCCCACATTCCAAAAGACGTCCGGGTTAGGAAGCTGTGGGCATGCTATGTTGGTGCCGGAAATGTGGCGACACTTGCGGGCTGCCCCCAGCACATTCTCAGACTGTGTTAGTTAACGCAAAAAGACGCATTTCACTGTGTGTTTCGATGTACATGTGACTAATAAATAAATATATTATTTCTGACAGATGAATACAATACACACACTACCACATTTCCCAACTTGCCAAAAAACACAACTTGCACTATGAATATGATTTGCATTCAAACTTGTAACCAAAGTGACATCTGTTACTCAGGAGAAGAAGGATTACATAGCCCAATTTCACAGTCACAGTTTCAATAATAAATGGGACATGAAGAAAGAGCAAAAGAAAGCAAGAAAAATGTTGATGTCTGCAGGGAAATCCTGTTTTTTTAATCTAATCAAAGGAAGGTTAACTTTATGTTGGGTCGGCACAGTAGTATAGCGGTTAGCGTAACGCTATTACAGCGCCAGCGACCCGGGTTCAATTCTACGCAATGGGCATGCTACACTGACACCAGAAGTGTGGCGACACTTGCGGGCTGCCCCCAGAACACTCTACGCAAAAGATGCATTTCACTGTGTGTTTCGATGTACATGTGACTAATAAAGATATCCTATCTTATAATCTTTAGCTGGAAACATAGGCACTGATAGCTTTGCGATTCCCAGCCTAAGTTCAGCCCACCAACAGAGATAAGCAACATACTTTTCCATTTTCTATCGCACAAGGCACAACACAAACTATATTTATTTCGCAGTTGATTTTTCTCAACAGTGTTTTTCAATGCATTGTCCAAGAGATGAATTAAATGTATGTGTCTACTTGTGTATAATTGCAATATACAGTATACCTCATAAGAGGTGTTATTTTCATCCTGAGTCACTTCATACTCTGTATCAGAGGTACACTCCCAGGAATTACTGCAGATCTGCAGATAGAAGTTGACAGATGACGTGGCATTTGATTAAAACTGATATTCCCAGCACCATCACTTATTCCTATTATTCTTTTCAAATTAAACCAGTTTTATTTGAAGAATTACTAACTCCTAATAAGTTGCCTGAAAACATTTAAGGAGAAAAAGATCACAGTAGTCAAAAAAGTTGGAAACACTGACTAAAAAAAGGTTTTCCTGAACTTCTGGAAGTAATCAGGGAAGAGATTTTGTGAGGGAATTGCAGAGGATGGGACCAAAATAGTTGCAATCTCTGGCACCAAGTGGATTCGGAGCAAACAGCAGAGGATTAAATTCCATGCTCCAGAACACAGAGGCCAAAAGACTGCTGAGAAAAAGTTCAGCGAGGCCACAGTGTGGGTTGTAAATCAGCAAGAATATACATGTAAGGAACAAATGGAGGTCAGTGAGTGAAAAACTTAGCAGAACACAAATGTAGGAGGTACAGTGTGGACAATTTTGAGTGTATTGAGAGGAGTTTTGTATCGGCAGTATCTATAGGAGGTGCTGCCTCAAGGAGGCAACCTCTATCATCAGAGATCCCCACCATCCGGGCCATGCCATCTTCTCGCAGCTACCATTGGGCAGGAGGTACAGAAGCCTGAAGTCCCACAATACCAGGTTCAAGAATAGCCACCTCCCTTCAACCATTTGGTTCTTGAACCAAACTTCACAACCCTAATCACTACCTCAGTATAGCAACACTATGACAACTTTGCAGTAAAATGAACTTTGTCTTTTTTCTGGGTTTTTTTGGAAAAATTGTGTATAATTTATGTTTAACTTATGTTTTTCTTGTGAATGTTGTGACTCTGATGTTATGTGCCTGTGATGCTGCTGCAAGCAAGTTTTTCGTTGTTTGTATACACGTACCTGTGCAGATGACAATAAACTCGACTTTGATTTTGAGCGATGGGGAGTGGGATATTTAAATTTTATTTAAATTAGCTTCAGAGTTTAATAGCAGTTAATCATTTGCAACTTCAAGGCTACAATTTTTTTTTAAATTGTATACTCTTTTGCGCTCCGATGACTTTAAGTATTGTGACCAGGTGGGCCAAGCCTTAATATTATTACCGGTGCAAACCCCTTCCCCATTTGGGGTGGGGGTGGGTCTGAACCTCTGCGTCTGGAATGAATGCAAGAAGCGGGTCCGGCCATCAGTCGGGAGTCCGTGCCCCAGGGCAGTTACTGATACCGTGAGACTAGCACAGCAGCAGTGGCCCTGGATGGTCAGTGCCGTGCTCTTTATCCCTGGCTTGTGTGGAGTTTCAGGGGGTTTCCAGAAAGGATCAGCCCGAAGGCAACAACAGCATGATGCCGAGCCTAAGGAATGAACTGTTCACACCGAGAAATGCGCCGTATCTTCACCTGCCGTCCGGGAGCGGGGTTTGAATGGCCCAGGGAAGAGCAGTTAACGCTGGAGCTCCGCTCTCAACGCCCACCTAAGCGCAGAACTTGGGGAAATACTGGAAGCGTAACCACCAGTGCAGACACCGGCAAGGCGTTAGAAAGCACCCTCCAGCGCCTTTACCGTGACATTTTAGCTCTCCCCACTTGACCTCATCAGCACGAACTTTTGAAGATTCGGTCAATCAACTTGGTGGGTCAAAGGGTCTGTTTCCGTGCTGTATCTCTCCCTGACTCATCCCAAGATCCCCACCATCACAGAAGGCAATTTTCAGCCATAGTATTAGTTAACATGTTAAGAAAATAACAAATGTTGATTAGTTGCAGTCTACGTTCCAGACAACACCAGCTTATAAACAGATGGTTGTAATCAACGAGGAAGATTTTTTAATGCAGATAATAGTACCTAGGGTCAGGGATACAGGAAACAGTACCTCCGGCCCAACTCAACCATGCTGACCAAGATGCCCACCAAAGCAAGACCCATTTGCCCGCATTTGGCCGATATCCCTCTAAACCTCTTCTATCCATGTACCTGCTCAACTGCCTTTTAAATGTTGTTACTGTTCCTACCCCAACCTCTTCCTCTGGTAGCTCATTCCATATACACACCACCCTCTGCGTGAAGATGTTACCCCTCATGGTCCCTTTTAAATCCTTCCCCTCTCACCTTAAACCTATGTCCCCTAGTTTTTGATTGCCTTTCCCTGGAGAAAAGACAGGGTGCATTAACCCTACCTATGCCCCTCATGATTTTATACCTCTCTATAAGGTCACCCCTCCTACACTCCAAGGATCCTCAAGGAGCAATGTCTCAAGAAGGCAGCATCCACCATTAAGGACCCTTACCACCCGGACATGCCCTCTTCACGTTACCACCATCGGGGAGGAGGTACAGGAGCCTGAAGACCCACACTCAATATTTCAGGAACAGCTTCTTCCCCTCCACCATCAGATTTCTGAACAGTCCATAAACCCATGGACACTACCTTGTTATTCCTCTTTTGCACTAATTATTTTTGTAACTTATGGTAATTTTTATGTCTTTATGTCTTTGCACTGTAATGCTGCCGCAAATTTCATGGCCTATGTCAGTAATAATGAACCTGATTCTGACACTGATTCTGATTCAAGGAATAAAATCCTAGCCTGCCCAATCCCTCCCTATAACTCAGGCCCTCGAGTCCTGGCAACATTCCCATAAATCTTCTTTGCACTTGTTCGAGCTTAACGATGTCTTTCCTATAACAGGGTGACCAAAACCATACACAATACTCCAGGTACGGCCTCACTAACCTCCTGTACCTTTAAGACAGAAGTATATCCCAAGGCACTTCACAAGATCATTATCATACAAGATTTACCATTCATCTGCATAGGAAGATATTAGTACAGATCACCAAAGTTGTTCAAGGAGATAAGTTGTGAGGGTTTTTGAAGGACAGAGAGGTGGAGAGAATTGGAGAGGAATTTCCAAAGCTCAAGTCCATACTTGCCGATGATATCGCCATCACTGGTGAAGCAATCAAATTCAAGGATGATCAAGATGCTGATACAAATGGAGTGCTGATATCACAGAGGAAGAGATCACAGATACAGGAAGGGAGGAAGCCATGGAGAGATTTGGAATTAAGGTGTTGTTAATTGGAAAGTAATGTAGATCTGAGAGCAGGTGGATAGTAGGACATAGAACGGCACAGGAACTGGCCCTTCAGGCCACAATGTCTGTGCCGAACACAATGCCAAATTAAGCTAAGTCTCCTCTGCCTGTATATGATCCATTTCCCTCCATTCCCAGGGTGGTACGGTAGCATAGCGGTTAGTGCAACGCTATTACAGCACCAGCGACCCGGGTTCAATTCCCGCTGCTGCCTGTAAGGAGCTTATACATTCTCCCCATGTCTGCATGGATTTCCTCCGGGTTCTCCGGTTTCATCCCACATTCCAAAGATGTACGGGTCAGGAAGTTGTGGGCGTGCTATGTTGGCGCTGGAAGAGTGGCGACACTTGTGGGCTGCCCCCAGCACATTCTTAGCAATGCAAAAAGATGTATTTCACTGTGTGTTTTGATGTACATGTGACTAATAAATAAATATCTTATACAGTATATCTATCTTCCCTGCATATTCATGTGCACCATTACCCCGGCAGCCTGTTTCAGGAACCTACCACTCTCTGTGTAAAAAACTTGCCCCACACATCCCTTCTAAGCTTTCCCCCCTCACCTTAAGCGCACGTCCTCCGGTATTTGATGGGTGAACCAAAGCTGGACAACTGAGTTCTTGGCTGATAGAACTTACAGAGAGCATATTGAAATAACTCAGCGAGGACTGTGTTGAATTAGTTTAGGCTAAACTATATACAATGGTGTGTATGAGGGTTTCAGACTCAGGTGAGTGCAAATGGAGTGGTGAAGTGATGTTGTGGCGGATGCAGGCAGTCTTAGTGATAGTACGGCTGTGTTGTCCAAAGGTCACCCTGGGTTAAGTATGGCAACAGTGATTCAACCTCACAAAGAATGGAGTCTTTGCAAAGGGAAAAATCATATGGGATGCCATTAGGGACTTTTATAAGAGCCATTTTGGTACTGTGATAATGGCCTGAGCAGATGGACTCAAGCAGAAGGATATAAGGATGATCCACAAAGCTGGAAAGGTATATAACATGTTCAAGGACTTGGAGAGGAAAGGAAGGTTTGAAGTGGGGCTGCGGGTGTTCAGTTGTATCAAAGTGTCATACTTGTCTGGATATTTTGGTTCAGCTGGCATGCTTGTTACGAAGAATGAATTGCACTGACAAATCTGGAATGTAGCTGGAGGTTAACTTTCTATGCAGAAAGTGTCTGGGTTGAAATGTTGCCTGAAGGTCAAAAATTACATTCCGTCAAGCAGGTCTTAGTTACAGCTGGCAGGTCTGGGAAATCAAAAAAGAAACGTGTTTGCTATTAGTGTAAAACTCCGCAGGTGTCACTAAAAGCAGAGCAGGGTACAGTGACATGGAAAAGCAGAGTCCAAGCAGATCATGTTGATGCCCGGACCTGCCAGGAGTAGGACCACAGACAGTGCTGTGGCTCCCACTGGAGGTTCTGCGCCGAGTGTCTTGGGGAACTCAGAACCACAACAAAGGACCGGCTCCGTCGGTGTGCAGCAAATAGGAAAATTGTGCATCTCCACTGAGCTGCTCACCTAATCACAGGAGAAGCCAGTGGGTTATGACCATCATCACCAGAACCGTCACCGGCTCATCAGAAAATCCAGCCCTCTGAGTTTGTGCTAACTGTTTACATGGATAACAGTGAATCAGCAGCCCATTTTAATCCTGGCTGCCAACTCACTACCCTTCAGATACTGGTTTGTTATAAGTGATTTATTTCCCTGAATAGGCTCACCAAATATTGGCACAGTACATAGAAACTTTACTGATTTAAGCTCAAAGAATAAAGGATTACAATCAATCTTTTAGTTATGTCCATTATCAATGCACCCAGGTTGCTGACTCTAACCAGAACTTTACTTGGCCCAGTGACTGTGAAGCCAGAGCATGCAGGGACAGGTCTGCGGTCTGTTGCTGGACTAGTATCTAACCAACATGTTGTGTGAATAAATGAGTTCATTGTATTCATTGCATGGAAAGAGAAGTAGCTTGATTTGTTTATAAATTTGTATCATGGATATTTGGATGGTTTTGAATAGAGAGAATGGAGAAATAATGTTTGCCAAAGTCAATATGTAAATATTACAGAACTAAACTACAATAAAGAGTGGAGATAATTATTGGAAGTGGATTATGGAGGAAGAAAGGGGAGGATAATTGCCCTGCTATTAGAAGGCAATGCAAAATCAAGCTACAGCCTACAACGACCATATACTGGAAGAAAAGATGAGGATTAGTAAGGCAGAGCCAGATATGTTGAGTTCTAGTGCAGTATCGACTGATGTCCTCATAGTGACTGCAAGTATGTCATAAGAATACTTTGAAAATTAGGCTGAAAAATATGGGCTTTAACAGACAGTTGAATTTTGGGTTTTACCCTCTTTTTACCTTCTTTTTCATTTCTCACTTATTTTCCTCTCTCATTCACTGCTTACTTGTCATTCATTTTTGTTTGGTTTCATTTGCATTCCTCTTTTCCTCATTCATTAATCTTCCCTCTGCCCCTCACCGTAGGGCCTTGAGTCCCCTCTTCACTCTATCGCTCACATTCCCTTTCCTGAATTGTACCTGTTCATTTTCGAATAATTCTTTCATTGACTTACTCTTTACCCTTTGCTCATTCCACTCATTCCTTTAACCTTCCATCTCTCCTTGTTTCCTGTCCCTTGGTATCCCTCGCCTCATTCAGTTTCCCCCTTTTTATTCAGTCTGTGATGTTTTCATTAACCATAGAACCATAGAACAATACAACACAATACAGGCCCTTCGGCCCACCATGTTCTGCTGAACTTTAAACCAGGCCTAAGACTATCTAACCCTTTCCTCCCACATATCCCCCTATTTTAAATTCCTCCGTATGCTTATCTAACAATCTCCTGAACTTGACCAACGTACCTGCCTCCACCACCACCCCAGGCAGTGCATTCCATGCATGTACCACTCTCTGCGTTAAAAACCTCCCTCTGATATCTCCCTTAAACTTCCCACCCATTACCTTAAAGCCATGCCCTCTTGTATTGAGCATTGGTGCCCTGGGAAAGAGGCGCTGGCTGTCTACTCTATCTATTCCTCTTAATATTTTGTACACCTCTATCATGTCTCCCCTCATCCTCCTTCTCCCCAAAGAGTAAAGCCCTAGTTCCCTGAGTCTCTCTTCATAATCCATACTCTCCAAACCAGGCAGCATCCTGGTAAATCATCTCTGCATCCTTTCCAACGTTTCCACATCCTTCCTATAAAGAGGCGACCAGAACTGGACACAGTACTCTAAGTGTGGTCTAACCAGAGTTTTGTAGAGCTGTATCATTACCTAGTGGCTCCTAAACTCAATCCCACGATTTATGAAAGCTAACATCCCATAAGCTTTCTTAACTACCCTATCCACTTGCAAGGCAACTTTCAGTGATTTGTGGATATGAATCCCCATATCCCTCTGCTCCTCTACACTACCCAGAATCCTGCCATTAACCTTGTGCTCCGCCTTGGAGTTTGTCCTTCCAAAGTGTACCACCTCACACTTCTCCAGATTGAACTCCATCTGCCACTTCTCAGCCCAGCTCTGCATCCTATCAATATCCCTCTGCAATCTTCGACAGTCCTCCACACTATTCACGACACCACCGACCTTTGTGTCATCTGCAAACTTGCTAACCCATCCTTGTACCCCCTCATCCAAGTCATTAATAAATATTACGAAAAGTAGAGGTCCCAGAACTGATCCTTGTGGGACACCACGAGTCACAGCCCTCCAATCTGAATGCACTCCCTCCACCACAACCCTCTGCTTTCTACAGGCAAGTCAATTCTGAATGCACATGGCCAAGCTTCCCTGGATCCCATGCCCTCTAACCTTCTGAAGAAGCCTACCATGTGGAACCTTGTCAAACGTCTTGCTAAAATCCATGTAGACCACAACTACTGCACCACCCTCATCAATCTGCCTGGTCACCTCCTCAAAGAATCCTATAAGGCTTGTGAGACATGATCTTCCTTTCACAAAGTCTTGCTGGCTGTCCCTAATCAGTCCATGATTCTCTAAATGCTCATAGGTCCTATCTCTAAGAATCCTTTCCAACAACTTGCCCACAACAGACATAAGGCTCTCTGGTCTGTATTTCCCTGGACTATCCCTACTACCTTTTTAGAATAAGGGGACAACATTCGCCACCCTCCAATCCTCTGGTACCATCCCCGTGGACAACGAGGACTCAAAGATCCTAGCCAACGGTTCAGCAATCTCCTCCCTTGCCTCGTGGAGCAGTCTGGGGAACATTCCATCAGGCCTTGGGGACTTATCTGTCCTAATATTTTCTAACAGCTCCAACACATCCTCCCTCTTGATATCTACATGCTCTAGAGCATTAACCTTACCAACACTGTCCTCAGCGTCATCTAGGCCCCTCTCCTTGGTGAATAGTGAAGAGAAGTATTCATCGAGAACCCCACCCACTTCCACAGCTTCCAGGCACATCTTCAGACCTTTGTCTCTAATTGGTCCTACCTTTACTCTCATCATCCTTCTGCTCATTACATAAGTGAAGAAAGCCTTGGGATTTTCCTTAACCCTACACAACAAGGCCTTTTCAAGTCCCCTTCTTGCTCTCCTCAGCCCCTTCTTAAGTTCCTTCCTTGCCACCCTATATTCCTCATGAGCCCTATCTGATCCTTGCTGCCTACACCTTATGTATGCTGCCTTCTTCCTCCTAACTAGTTGTTCCACCTCTCTTGTCACCAATGGTTCCTTCACCCTGCCATTCTTTCTCTGCCTCACCGGGACAAATTTATCCCTAACATCCTGCAAGAGATCCCTGAACAACGACCACATCCCCATAGTACATTTCCCTTCAAAAATGTCGTCCCAATTCACTTCCGCATGTTCTAGCCTTATAGCTTCATAATTTGCCCTTCCTCAATTAAATATCTTCCCATACTCTCTGCTCCTATCCTTGTCCATGACAATGCTAAAGGTTATGGAATGGTGGTCACTGTCCCCTAAATGCTCACCCTCAGAGATATCTGTCACCTGACCTGGTTCATTACCTAATACTAGATCTAATATGGCATTCCCTCTAGTCGGCCTGTCAACATACTGTGACAGGAATCCATCCTGGACACACTTAATAAACTCTGCCCAGTCTAAATCTAAGCAGGTGCCAATGAATATTTGGGAAGTTGAAGTCTCCCATGATAACAACCCTGTTATTCTTGCACCTTTCCAAAACCTGCCTCCCAATCCGCACCTCAGTATCCCTGCTTCTACCTGGGGGCCTATAGAATACTCCTTTCTTGTTCCTAACTTCCACCCATACTGACTCTAGAGAGGATCCTTCTACAGTATCCACCCTTTCTGCAGCTGTAATAGTGTCCCTGACCAGTATCGCCACCCCTCCTCCTCTTTCTCCCCCTTCCCTATCCCTTTTAAAACACTGAAATCCAGGAATATTCAATATCCATTCCTGTCCTGGTGACAGCCAAGTCTCTGCAAGAGCCACAATATCATAGTCCCATGTACTTATCCAAGCTCTCAGCTCATCACCCTTATTCCTGATACTTCTTGCATTTAAGTAAGTGCACTTTAGCCAATCCACCTTTCTACTTTTATAGCTTGTACTCTGCTTCTCCTTCCTCAAAGCCTCTCTACATGTTAGATCTGACTTTTCCCCATCCACTTCTTCCTCTGACCTACACCTCTGGTTCCCATCCCCCTCGCAAACTAGTTTAAACCCTCCCGAACCACCCAAGCAAACCTGCCTGCAAGGATATTGGCCCCCCTTGGGTTCAGGTGTAACCCGTCCTCTCTGTACAGGTCCCACCTTCCCTAGAAGAGATCCCAATGATCCGAAAATCTAAAACCTTGCCCCCTGCACCAACTCCTCAGCCATGCATTCATCTGCCATCTCCTCCTTTTCTTACCTTCACTATCACGTGGCACTGGCAGCAATCCTGAGATTGCTACCCTTGATGTCCTGTTCTTCAGCCTTCTGCCTAGCTCCCTAAACTCACTTTTCAGGACCTCATCCCTCTTCCTACCTATGTCGTTGGTACCAACATGTACCACGACTTCTGGCTGTTCTCCCTCCCCCTCAAGAATGCTGTGGACCCGATCAGAGACATCCCGGACCCTGGCACCTGGGAGGCAACATACCATCCGGGATTCATGCTCACTGCCACAGAACCTCCTATCTGTTTCCCTGACTATCGAGTCCCCTATCACTACTGCCCTCTGCTTCTCCTCCATTCCCTTCTGAGCAGCAGGACTGGTCCCAGTGCCAGAGACCTGGCTACTGCTGCTTGATCCCTGCAGGTCATCCCCCCCAGCAGCTTCCAAAGCGGAAAACCTGTTACTGAGGGGAACAGCCTCCGGGGTCCTCTGCACTGTCTGCCTGTTCCCTTTCTTTTTCTTTTTCTCTCCCCTGACAGTCACCTGCTTCCTGGACCCTTGAAGTACCTGCTCTAAAGGGGGGGGGGGGGGGTGACTGTCTCCCGATGCACAGCATCTACATAACTCTCTCCCTCCCTGGTGCTTTGCAGTGTTTGAAGCTGTGACTGCAGCTCATCAATTCTGAGCCGAAGTTCCTCCAGCCTCCAGCACTTACTGCAGAAGTGGTCACTGTGCACCCCAGCAGGGTCCACTAGCTCCACATCATGCAGCTGCAGCACATTGCCATGCCCTCCATCTGAACTATTCTTTCCCTACCTAGCTTTAATCTACTTAAAATTTATAACAGTAACAGTTAAACCTTACCTTTACTTACCAGCTACTCACCCGCCTCGCCCGTTACCGTCTAAGCCCGTTGAGCCAAAGCCCAATCACTCTGCTCCCTCTCACTCCGCTGCCCGCTCCGACGCTGGCCACTGATTATGGCAGTCTTCTTTTTAAACTGCTCGCCTGCTACCCGCTTACGTCACGTGCCCGCACAGTCCTGCCCCACTATTCCCGATTAGAGAAAAAAAAACAAGTCATTAACTAGTCATTCTTCAGTGAGGGATATAGGTAACCAATGAAGAGGAGAGGTCTAGAGTAAGCTTCCAAGAAGTTGAATCTTTCATTCTCTCCCAGTTATGCTTTTCTCCACTGGTAGCTGCACACCCTAGGACACAGGCAAGTGCCGAGTAATCACCTGCTTCATTCTACTGAAAAACTGTGCTGCAGTGAAGGATCTCACGATGAACTGACAATGGTCACTTCACATTATCAGCTGCCTTGCTTTCTGCTGCAGTTCTGGGTTCTTGAAAAGCATAAGGAATAGAAGCAGGAGTAGACCATCAGGTCCCTGATGGTCTATCCCCTGATGTTCTGCCAGACGTTCTACTCAAAAGATGCATTTCACTGTGTGTTTCGATGTATATGTGACCAATAAAGATATCCTATCTTTTTTTTTTCACCTCAGTTCCATTTTGCCCCATTAATCCCATGTCCCCCAAATCCCTTAATGTCATATAATCTATCAGTCTCTCTCTGAAATATATTTAACTTCCGAGCCTCCACAGCTCATTTCAAGTTCGAGTTTATTGTCATGTGCACAAGTACTGCGAGGTACAGGTACAATGAAAAACTTGCTTTCAGCAGCATCACAGGCATGTAGGTACAGACTACACAGAATATAAATTATATTAAAATATAAATTATATCATAATATGGCACCAGGGAGGGCGACATTATGCAAGCAGCAGGCAGTAGAACACTTTTATATTCACATTATGAACTTTAAGGCTCATTTGGGTGGAGAATTCCGAAGATCCACTACCCTCTGGGTGAAGAAGTATTTTAACTCTTTAGTTCTAAGTGACTGACTCCTGGTTCTGAACAGCCGAGCCAATGGAAACATTATATCTGCATCTACAGTACTAGATCTGATATGGCCTGTTCTCTGTCTGATTCCTCAGCATACCAATCAAGAAAACAACCTTGTATGCACTCCATGAATGTGTCCTCCTTGCTTTTATTCCCAATTTAATTTGCCAAGTCCATTTGTAGGTTAAGATCTTCCTTGATTATTGTCTTACCCACATTACATTGTTCAGGAAATCTAAGAGAAAAACTAAATTAAACAAATAATTACTTAAAATGATATCACCCCCTTAGGCACCAAATCTGCACTTTGAAGATACTTCAAACACATGTGGTGTAGGGGAACCCACAGACTTATATTCCCAGGCACCTAGGTTCTGAGCCAGCTGACAATAACTTCAATACACAAATTCTAACTTGAATATGTGAAAATCAGAGTGTCATTTATTACAGACTACTCATTTGGCAGGATGAGCAAAGAACCACACTTCAGCCACAAGATGAGCAACGAGAAGATTGCAAAGGAGAATTGCATTCTATAAAAAATGTATGAGGAACTTCTTAAATCATTTATATTCTGAGGACATCATGTGTCACAGAGCTAGTGGATTGTAAGGTATGGCTGTAGGTTGCACAGCATTGTGAGGGAAGCCAAAGCAATGTAAGAGACCCTGAAGCTGATTCCACTGGCTTTACATCCAAGTAACCTGACTCAGATAAGTTCAAAATTGCTTTATATCAGCACAAACAATGATTTAGCACGTCTTTCTTTGGCATTGGAATGTGGAATGCAGTGGTGATTAGGGAAGGATGAAGGGTCTCGATCCGAAATGCCGACTGTTTTATTTCTCTCTAATAGATGCTGCCTGACCTGCTGAGTTCCTCCAGAATTTTGTGTGGTTGCTCCAGATTCTAGCATCTGCAGAATCTCTCGTGTCTCCGTTTTGCTAAACATTTACAAATGTTTCCAAAGATTTGAAAATCAAAGACACTGAAATCTACGTCATTTGAGTACGTTTAAAGGGTGCCTTCTGGAATGTATGGTCTGAAGCACAATGAACATTGTCAGATTGGAGACCTTCTGTTCCTGATCTGCATGAAGCTTAGAACATCTTTCCTGGAGCTAATTTCTCCAAGTCCCATCAAATTATTAGAGGCACTTAAGAGAAGTGCAAATTGGGTTTCTTAACTTAGAGGGCAGGGTGACAATGAATGATTGGTTGCCAACACTGCAAATCTACTTTTATAAAGTAAAGCAGGACCCCTAGTCATGTCTTTAACAAGTTATGAAGAAATTACCCTCCAGGAAAGTTCTCCTTTCAAAAAGCAGTAAGTTGTATAAATTACCAGGGCATTGAGAGAAAACAAGAAATGATGACAGCCAATAGCAATGTGGAATATAAATCATGAGAGAGTCTTTAAATACCCCATGAGTTCCTATATTCAACAGAAAAAAGAAATGTTCTGAATAATCATACACATATTGACTCAGCTGTGTCTCATTTATGACCCTCTTGTCTCTGAATCAAAAGGTTGCATGTTCCACCTACGAATGGCAGACACATTCAGCTTAATACGGAAAGCATGCTGCATTTATCAGAGGTCCCCTTTTTCAGACGAGACTACCTGCACCTTCTCACTTATGTGTAAAAGATCCCATAGTAGAATTTGAAGAACATCAGGGAGGTTCTCCAACATGCCTTGACTGATGTTTATTCGTCAACCGAGATAACTGAAGCAGATTCATTTATCATTATCACATTACCATTTGTGATATCTAGGGTGGGAATTGGCTGTCATATTTCTCACATAACACTGCCTACAATTCAAATTGCTTGTAAAACATTTTAGGGCATCCTGAGATCATGAAAGGCACTCAACAAATCCTTTAAATGGGATTCATGTTAGTTTGTGATGTGGCAGTGCAGCAGAACTTTTCTCCTGTCTTTTGGTTGCAGAGTCACTTTACAGAAAGCCAGTATCATCTGCAACATTTTTGTCATAGATCCCACTTTCAGGTCTAAAATATTAGCATGCATAATAAAAAAATGGGGGAGAGTACTGAGCCCTGTAGAACCCTTCTGTCATAAAAACATTGTCAGCCTTGACTACCACTGAGCCAAATTTGGACCTAATTTGTCACTCTCCCTTGGATCCAATTTGTCACTCACCCTTAGATTGCACGGGCTTTGATTTTTATGAACAACCTGCCATGTGGGACTTTGTTAAAAGTCTTCTTAATATCCACATAGACAATATCAAACTCCAATCAATCTTCCTCAAAAGTTCAATCATTAGTCAAATATGGCCTTCCCTTAACTATTCAATGCTGATTTTCCCTAATTAATATGTCCTTTTAAAATGAAACTTATACCATCCCTTAGAAAAGATTCCAATAATATGATCATCACAAAGGTAAACTAACTGGCCTGTATTTAGTTTATCCCTTTCTCCCTTTTTAAACAATGGTACAATTTTAGCAATTCTCCAATCCTCTGGCACCACTTGCTGCCAGAGAGGATTTGAAAATTAGTGACTTTGCAATTTCTGACCTTGCTTCTTTTAGTGGTTTGGGATATATTTTAGCCAGACTTGACAATTTATTTATCTTAAAAAATGATAAACCTCTTGATACCTCCTCTTTTAAAATGTTCATAACACTCAACATCTCACACCCATCAGCATTACCCCCCTTTTTGTTTTGAAGACAGTCACAAGTTCATGAAGAACCTTACCCATTACCACACATGGGTTTCCTTTCTGGTCCTTAAAAGGCCCTATTTATTCCTCACTTATCCTTGCATTTTTTATGTTTTGATAAGACATCGGGTTTGCTTTGACTTTACTTGCCAATATTATTTTATACTCTCTTTATTTTCCTAATTTCCTTTTTAATTTTACTCCTCCACTTTCTATACTCTCCCAGGCTTCCTGATGTGTTGTGCTCTTGATGTGTGAAATAAGCTTTTTTTTGCCTTATTCAGTGACTCTGTACAAAGGCAAGATCAGTAAAGACGTATCCCAAGAGCTGGACCCCATTATTGAACTGTTCCACCACATCATTGTATCACTAAAACAATCACTAAAATTCATGTGCCCCATAGCACAGTTGCCACTGTTCTTATGCTAACACCCACATCTCACAGGTTAGATACACTCCCAGGCTGCTGCCATTAAAGTACTGTGTACCTGTATTGGTGGATGTTGTGATTCCATTGTTATTAACTCCCTCTATCAGGTGATGACACAAAATACAAATAACTTTGCACAGAGAAGCCCATGGTTAAAGCTGCTGAACAGTGAGTGTTGTTTTGACGATGTTTTCCACACATTTAGTGTCACTGTGATAACTGGCAACAAAGATGAAAAATGTTAAAAGATAGTTGGAGGAGTAAGTGACAAGAGTTTTGCATGCCTTTCATGGTATTTTTCTTTCTCTGTAGTGGTAGAATGGCATGTTTTTCTGAGCCAAAGCTGGATTTCACTCCTGCAGTCTTTTGCTCTTGCATCAGTTGCATCAAGCCTTAGACAGGATGATCACAGCAAGGACTTTGGTCCACAAAAGACCACCTTTCAATAGTTCCATCAAATCGTGGATTGAATATATAGAAAGGATGAACATTTAATGGCTGCAAAATGACATTGCAGGGGGAAATCAGACATCCATTTTGCTTGTGGCTGTTGATTAAAAACTTTGATGTCTCCAGCCAGATCAAGAGAGAAGGTATTGAAAGATTTGGCCACACTGATTGAACAACATGAGGTCCCCAACAAGGCCATAGTCCTATGGTGCAATGCTATCAGTTTTACAGTCAGAATCAGCATTCAGATGAAACTGTTGCAGATTTAAACTGAATTGCCAAATACTGTGACTTTGGAGGAGACAGTGTGGAATGACACAGCTTTTGGAATCCAAGGAGTGTGTATTACAAGGAGGCTGCTCATTGAGGGGAAAGTAAATCTCAAGCAGACCTTTGATATTGTCCAGGCAATGGATGCAGCTACCAAGCAAGCACAGCACTTGCAAAACCACCTACCGAAGGTTCAGCAGGTTGACAGTTTGTGCCTCAGCTCTTTGTTCCTTTTGAGAATAAGGAAGAACGATCTGAAGGGGAGATATTATTGATGTGACATTGTACAATATTATGAGTGCCAAATCAGTAACACTAAAAGACATCTGTCAACAGTCTGCTTGAATATAAGACTGTGGCAAACTCAGGTAATCAAGGAGTGTGAAGCCTATGAGGAAGAATAGTAAAAGGCACTGTATATATAAGCTAATTGAAGAAGATGGTCACCGAGATGGATGCATCCTTCCCTTATTTTCTCTGCAACTTAAAACTACCTTGAGTTCTCTTTTTTCCCTGTTCTGGTGGTCTTTGACCCTAAACATTAACTCTTTTGCTCCTTCCACAGATGTTGAGTTTTCAGTTTTTATTTCAGATTTTCAGCACCTGCAGTTTATTTTATTTTCATCCACAGTTTGACATCCTGTCCAATAGATGGCATCTCTAAGTATCCAGCTCCCTTTCTGGACTAAGGTGGCATACCAAATATTTCACTTCAGGTCCGGGAGTGGGATCTCAACATGCAGTCTTCTCACTTGGAGGTGAAAACTCATATGTTCCCATCAATATCTGTGGTTCATTGATGAGGGACATCCCTCTTTTAAGCTATAGTCTTCATGAGCACATTTTATATGGCTCCTGACAGAACTGTTTATGGCATTTCCAAAGCTTTTCATACCTATTTGGATGTGGTGGTTTGAAGGGCCTGTTTCTGTGCTGTATGACTGTGACTCTAATTCAACTGGAGGCACTTCTCCCAACCTCTACACTTTTTTCAATAGCAGAGACCTTGAAATGTTTACCATTTGTGCAACCACATTACAAATTCTTCCAGATTTTCTAAGAATAGAAACAAAGCATGCTATTTCAACAATTATTTACAAGGTAAATGTTCATTCGTTGTACCAATATTTATTCAAAGCCTGAATGCTGCCATTCTGAAAGACCTGGTGAAATGTATCTCTTTGGCAAAGCCACATTATAACCTAGTCAACAATACAGTAGTACAATACAGGGAGGTACAAGAAATATGAAGTAATTTGGTCTTTGACCTGAAATATTAGCTCTCCACAGATGCAGTGCAGCCTGACTTGATATTTCCAACATCTTCTGTTTTTATTTGAGATCCCCAGAATTATCTTTCATGATAACAGTGAGGAAAAAAAAGTAGTGGGAGAATAGTGACGTCTTAAAAGTAGCCTTTTAACAAAGTGATAATCATAGATGCTAATCAAGATCTCTGGCCTACAAAGAGAACAAGAAGCCATTCTGTCTTATTTTTGCATGTACCTTCACATTTAAAAAATGCTATTCTAAGTTAATATGTTTTTCTTTTTGTTCTTTTCTCTATCTTAATTTATTCTCTTAATCTACTCTATAATTCCTACATTTCATTTCTCCTCTGTACCTGATGTTATTCTAAATCACCTTGTTCTGTCATGAAGAACCACGTTCAGAAATCATTGTTGAATGACCCAGCACATATTAGAAACACTTGTTCTTGACTCTATTGGCAGAGGAATTAGTTTCTCTTCATATATCGTCAAATCCTTTAATGACCTTACGCATGAATTAGAAGGCCCGTTAATCTTTTATATTCAAGACAAGTTTATATAGAACTTGCAATCTGTTCTAATGACATAATACTTATAGTCATAATATAATTCCAGTAATTTGACCTGCATCCACTCCAATACAAATACATTTTACATTATTCTCCTTACAAATCAATTGTATACCCCTGTCCCAGATTTGAATGCAATAGTCAAGATAGGATAATAACAGGTTTAATGTATTTTGAATTCCCCTCCTCCAAGGCTAACATTCAATTCACCTTTAAAATGATGTTTTGCACCTATTACCGTATAATGAATTGTGTAATTGGATCCCTCAATCTCCTTGCCCACCTGTGGCTTCTCACCATTTAAAAAATGTTCTATGTTCCTTTATTCCAAATATTTCTTTGTAGGTCAGAAATAGATAACTCTACATCTGTTAACAATTTGTTTGGCTCCACGTGATACTAAGGAACAGCTGAAAATATGGATACAGCAAAGGCTAGCTGACCTGATTTGTGTACAGTTCTGGTGGCCATACTGTAGGAAGGATATGGTAGCAAGAGAGAGAGTGCAGAAGAGATTCACTAGGGTGCTGCCTGGAATGGAGAACTGTAGTTATAAAGAGAGATTGGATAGGCTGGGTTTATTTTCACTGGAATGTAGGAGGCTGAGGAGTGACCTTATAGAGGTTTATAAAATTATAAGGGGCATAGATAGTATAGATAGTCAGATTATTTTTTCCCAGGGCAGGGGAGTCTAGAACTAGAGGACATAAGTTTAAGGGGAGAGGGGAGAAATTTAAAGGCAATCTGAGGTGGAGGATGGTGGTTATCTGGAATGAGATGCCAGAGGCAGATACAATTACAACATTTAAAAGGCATTTAGACGGGTACTTGGATAGGAAAGGTGTAGAGGTATACAAGCCTAATGTGGGCAAATGGGACTAATGTAGATACGTATCACGGTGAGGGTGGGCGAGGTGGGCTGTGAGGATCAGTTTCTGTGCTATTTGATTCCATGATTCATTCTCCTTGAAATGCTGAAGACATACTCCACAATCAGCTGCTCCTCTAGCCAAGGTGTTCTCGTACCTTTCTCATGCTGGGATCTACCTTACAACGTGGAAAATTGCCTTGGTATCTCTTGGCCACAAAAACAGGAGAAATCCAATCCAGTTAGTTACTGTCCCTATCAGTCTACCCTCAGGCAACAGGAAAGTGATGGGAGGTGTTGTGGCCATGCTAAGAAGGGGCATTTACTCACCTGTTTGCTGATCCTCAGTCTGGGGTTTTACCAACACTATTTGGTTCAGACCTCATTAAAAACATGGACAATAGAGTTGAATTCCAGAGATAAGATGACAGTAACTGCCTTGATGTCAAGAGAAAACTGACTGGCTGTGGCTTTCAAGAGCCTGAGTAAAATTTGGAGCCAATGAGAATCAGAGGAAAAATTCTCTGGTCGGAGTTGCATTGGAGGCTACAAGACGAAGTCGGGCTGCATAGCTAACAACAGTGCATCCCTTCCGGATGAACTTAACACATTCTATGTGCGTTTTGAACAGAAGGGAAGTGGATTGTCACCATCCACCCTGACAGCCGCTGCTGCAGCTGAACCTGTGATCACAGTGGAGGACGTAAGATCAGTCTTCCAGAGAGTGAACACGAGGAAACACCTGGCCCAGATGGTGTCCCCAGCTGTGTGCTCAGATCTTGTGCTGATCAGCTGGCAGAAGTATTTGCAGACATATTCAACCTCTCCCTGCTTCAATATCAGGTTCCCTCCTGTTTTAAGAAGACCACTATCATCTCGGTACCAAAGAAAAACAAGGGAACATGCCTCAATGACTACCAACCAATGGCTCTGACATCCACCATCATGAAGTGCTTTGAGAGGTTGGTCATGGCACGCATCAACTCCAGCCTCCCAGACAACCTGGACCCACTGAAATTCACCTATAGGCAAAACAGATCTACAATGGATGCCGTGTTCCTGGCCCTACACTCAGCTCTGGAGCACCTGGACAGTAAAGACACCTACGTTGGACTATTGTTTATTGATTACAGCTCTGCCTTCAATACAATAATCCCAAGCAAGCTTGTCACCAAACTGCGAGACCTAGGACTCAGCACGTCCCTCTGTAACTGGATCCTTGACTTTCTAACAAACAGACTGCAATCAGTGAGGATAGGCAGCAATACCTCCGGCACGATTATTCTCAACACTGGTGCCCCACAAGCCTGCATCCTCAGACCTCTACTCTACTCCCTATACACTCATGACTGTGTGGCCATTCTGCTCTAGCTCCATCTACAAGTTTGCGGATGATACCACCATTGTAGACTGTATCTCAAACAGCAATGAGTCAGAGTACAGGAAGGAGATAGAGAGCTTAGTGGAATGGAGTCATGACAACAACTTTTCCCTCAATTTCAACAAAACTAAAGAGCTGGTCATTGACTTCAGGAAAGGGGGGGGTATACATGTACCTGTCTACATCAATGGTGCTGAGGTAGAGAGGGTTGAGAGCTTCAAGTTCCTGGGAGTGAACATGGTCAAATCACGTAGAAGCCACAGCCAAGAAAGCTCACCAGCACCTCTACTTCCTCAGGAGGCTAAAGAAATTTGGTTTGTCCCCTTTGACTCTCACCAACTTTTACCGATGCACCATAGAAAGCATCCTATCTGGATATATCATGGCTTGGTACGGCAACTGCTCTGCCCAGGACTGCAAGAAACTGCAGAGAGTTGTGGACACAGCCCAGCACATCACGGACACCAGCCTCCCCTCCTTGGACTCTGTCTTTACCTCTGGTTGTCTTGGTGAAGCAGCCAGCATAATCAAAGACCCCACCCACCTGGGACATTCTCTCTTCTCTCCTCTTCCATCGGGTAGAAGATACAGGAGCCTGAAGGCACGTACCACCAGACTTAAGGACAGCTTCTACCCCACTGTGATAAGACTATTGAATAGTTCCCTTATACAATGAGATGGACTATGACCTCATGATCTATGTTGTTGTGACCTTGCACCTTATTACACTGCACTTTCTCTGTAGCTGTGACACTTTACTCTGTACTGTTATTGTTTTTACCTGTACTACATCAATGCACTCTGTACTGACTCAATGTAACTGCACTGTGTAATGAACTGACCTGTACAATTGGTTTGCAAGACAAGCTTTTCACTGTACCTCGGTACAAGTGACAATAATAAACTAATACCAATACCAATACCAAACTCAAGAAGGTTGTGGTTGTTGCAGATCAATCACCTCAGTCATCCCAACTCCAAGACATTACTGCTGGTGTTCTTAAGGTCAGTGTCCCGGGCCCAACCACCTCCAGGTATCTTATCAATGCCTTTCTCTTCCTTGTAAGACCTGAAGTGGGAATATCACTGTAGGTTGTACAATGATGATGTCACGCCTGCATTCAAAACCTAGACAGCATTCAGCATGAACTGATTTAATGGCAAGTGACATTTATGCTGCACAAGCGTAAGCCAATAACCATCTCCAATAAGAGAGAGTCTAACCATCTGATCTTGACATTCGCTGTAGATGTCCCCAAGCACCAACATCCTGGAGTTACCATTCACTAAATCCTCGGTTGGATCAGCTGCATAGTGTGATTACATCAGCAAGCTAAAGACTGGGGCCTAGAAATAATTATACATCATTAAGGGTGGTTCGTGGCAGGCTAATGCATGCTTCCTGCTTGGGCCTGTGGCTACAAAATTCTATTGAGCACAATGTCCAAGGCAGTTTAACAAATGTATTTCCTCCCTCATTCAGCCGTTGCAGTGGAGTTTTGTATGGCAGAACCACATCAGCAACACATTACACAGCCGCTTGACCCCCCCACCACACATCTTTCCTTTTGCTCTGCCACATTTTGCTGCAACCGAGACTAAGTTATTTTTCCCTTTCTCAGGTATGATGTAGGGATCCTCATCTGAAACGATACCTGTTTCTCTTTCCATGGATGCTGCCTAACCTGCTTAGTTTTTCCATCATTTTCCATTTTCTCTCTTTATATCTTGTTGGCTCAGTTTTTCTTATTCTATTCATATAGATCTAGCCTGCTCGGCAGGTTCCCACCACCTTACACAGATCTAGCAATTTGTGTGCTGATAACTACTGCCATTAAGCCATTTCGATTCATCTTATCACACACATTCCCTCTGTTCTACACATCCCTCCCCCACCTTCTCCCATACTGAGAACTAATCAGCATCTCTCTCTTTCCCAACTCCGATGAAGGGTCTCAGACCCAAAATATTGACTGCTTTTCCTCCAACAGAAGTTGCCTGACCTGCTGAGTTTTTTCCAGCACCGTCTGTCTTTTTCCCCCCAGTGGGGGAAGACGGTTTGATTATGGATAGAGGGCATGGTTTGGTGATGGCAAGGTGTAAATTGACCTGGAGAGATTGGGCATTTGTTGGAGAGGAACTGGAACTTCAGGAGATGGGCTGCTGGTTGCAATTGATTCCTCATTGGGACTGGGTGGGGTGATGTTGTGTTATGGTTGGAGCCATGAGATGGTGGTGCATGGAGCCTGAGGAAGACTCGGAGTGAAGAGTAAGTTATTAAATGGAACCAATCTGCAAATGGTCAAAAGTGCCAAGCTTCATTGCTGGGATCTGGAAAGGAACTCCCATTAAAGTTCTCACAAGTCCTGGTTCTGTGTGATGGCCTGTGTCATCTGTGGATCTCATACAAGTCATGGACTTTTAAGGAACAGGCATCCAGGTGTGTAATGTGGACTTGAGAGCAAATTCATAAATTTAGGATTAGACTTTAAGTACCATATTGCTCTCAGCAGTTAGTTTTCTGATAAAATCCAGATGGTTTTATGAAAGGGTAATCATGTTTGATAAAGTTTTTTGAGGCTGTAACAAACAGGGTCGATGAAGGAAAACCATTAGATGTAGTGTGCACTTCCAGAAGACTTCCATAAGAAGTCACATAAAAGGTTACTGCAAAGGATAAGAATGCACAGGGCTGGCACAGGTAGGAGATCGGCCAACTAACAGAAAACAAAGCATCTCAATAAATGTAAAATCTTCAGATTGGCAGTCAGTAACGAGTGGGATGCCACAGGAATCAGTGCCGGGGCCTCATCTATTTGCAGCCTATGTTAACGATTTGAAGGAAGAAGCTGATGTATTGCAGCCAAATTTGTTGATGATAAAAAGTGACCAAACAAGATCTGCGATCATTACCACTGGATCTAAATATTGGAATTCCTAAGGGAAAAAACAGCACTGTGGGAGTACCTTCGTCACACCGACTGCAGGGGTTCAAGAAGGAAGCATATCACCACTTTCTCAAGGGAAATGAGAATTGTGAAGTCCTTTGTCTTCTTTATTTAAGCAAAGGTTGCCAGGAATAGGAGAGAAGCATTATGCATTGGAGGGTGGCGCAGGGAGGGCAGCATCTGGTGATGGGCAGAGGGGCCACAGGCCCATAGACAACTGGGAGATGTGGAGAGATGTGAAACTTGCCCGCTAAGTGCTTCAATATTTCATTCTGGTGACAACCTCCTTGCTGACTTCCCCAGAGGTGCACCACCTCACTGACACCTGTGGTGCTGAATCAACATAAAGTCATTAGTCCTCCTGTTTTGCCTTTGCAGGGTATTGATGGAAGTCTGAGATACCCCCCCCCCCACCAGAAGAGGAAGAACAAATGGACAAATGGCACAGAGGGTGTTGGAGGAGATACTGGAGAGAGGGGATAACCAGCAGGAGGCAAAGATGAAGGTTTGCAAACCGTACCATTGTGCTCGATGCTCCACAGCACCAGGTCAGATATTGGGCCCAGGAGGGAAGAATGTATTAGTTTAGAGGGACATGTCAATCAAACAGCAGGCCACAGTATGGCATGAGGCACAGGGAATCTAGCATGGGGTCTGGTCAGAGGGGAGATCCAAGCACCTGCAGAGCCACAATTGGGATAATTTTTAACAAGACCAATGAGAATGTGTCAAGAAATGCCTGACCGATTGCAGGAGATGATGAGGATCAGCGGAGAATCTCGCTCTCACAACAGGTTGTGTTCCTCTGGAGGCCTTGAGTACTTGCTTGGCATGGGCTCAGGGTTAACCCCATTCACTCTGCAATTATGGGCATGATATTATCTGCAGCGGAGGCAGCACAAAGTCTGAAGAATCCTCAGATGAAGACATGCAAAGGGATACAGATGGGGTTAAGTAATTAAGAAGTTGGCAGATGGAGTATAATGCGGGAAAATGTGAAATTATCCACTTTGGAAAGAAGAACGAGAAAGTGAGTCTACACAACTTTGTGGCACAGGGGGTCTGGGTATCCTCGTACATGAAAGACAAAAGTTAGCATTCACATTCAACAACCTCTTAGCAAGGCTTTATTGCAAGGGGTATGGAGTATAAAAGTAGGGATGCTTTGAAGTAACTCTACAGGTTGCTGGTGAAATCGCACCTGGAGTCCTGTGGACAGGTTTGGAATGATATCATGTATTGGAGGCAGTGCAGAGAAGATTTGTCCGATTGATTCCTGGATGAAGGTGTTAATGTATGAAGAAAGGTTGAGTAGGTTGGGCCTGTGCTCATTGCAGCATAGAAGAATGGGAGGTGGTCTTACTGAAACATATGATTCTGGGGGAGGTGGGAAATTGACAGGATAGATATTGAGAGGATGTTTCCTTTGGCAGTAGGTACCGTGAACAAGGGGCATAGTTTCAGAACAATTTCAGATGGAAATGAGGAGGGACTTCTTCTCTCAAGAGGGTGTGAACCTTTGGTGTTTCCACTCCAGAGACAACCGGCGGCAGAGTTGTGTTGAGATGGACAAAGACAAGGTACGGAGTGGGGAGAGGGGCGAGTGAGTCAAGGGGTAAGGAAAGATTGCAGGAAGTTGGTGTTGAAGCCAAGATTGGCCCAGCTATGATGTTATTGAATGGTTGAGAAACCTGAAGGGCTGACGGTCCTACTCTGATGTTCTTATATTCTAAACGTTGCGCCATGCAGTGGGACTTCTGGGCCTCAACCATTCATGACAAATGACTCAGCTCTGTCATCCTAAGGCCTTCCTATTGTCCACAAAGCACAAGAAAGGAGACGGGTGGAATACTCTCTCTTTGTCTGGATGAGTACAGCTCCAACAACACATAGGAAACTCAACACCACTCAGGACCAAGGAGACCATTTGATTGGCACTCAACTCTCCACCCTAACCACTCATTCCTTTTCCCAATGTCGCTGCAGATTGCAGTGCAGAAGGCTTTTTCAATAGGACCTCCCAAACCTACAACGTCTACAACCGTGACATGCAATGAGAGCAGGGAGACAGGAAGGTTACTGCCTGCAAGTTCCCTCCAAGTAACAATCTATCCTGATTTGGAGGTGGAAGCGTTGGAAAGGGTGCAGAGGAGATTTACCAGGATAATGCCTGGTTTAATTTGGAGGTGGAAGCGTTGGAAAGGGTGCAGAGGAGATTTACCAGGATGCTGCCTGGTTTAGAGAGTATGCATTATGAGGAGAGACTAAGGGAGCTAGGGCTTTACTCTTTGGAGAGAAGGAGGATGAGGGGAGACATGATAGAGGTGTACAAAATATTAAGAGGAATAGATAGAGCAGACAGCCAGCGCCTCTTTCCCAGGGCACCAATGCTCAATACAAGAGGGCATGGCTTTAAAGTAATGGGTGGGAAGTTCAAGGGAGATATCAAAGGAAGGTTTTTTACCCAGAGAGTGGTTGGGGCATGGAATGTGCTGCCTGGGGCAGTGGTAGAGGCAGGTACATTGGACAAATTCAAGAGATTGCTAGATAAGCATATGGAGGAATTTAAAATAGAGGGATATGTGGGAGGAAGGGGTTAGATAGTCTTAGGTGTGGTTTAAAGGTCGGCACAACATTGTGGGCTGAAGGGCCTGTATTGTGCTGTACTGTTCTATGATTCTATGATCTACAAGCAATGACCACTGCAAGGGCAAGAGATGTCTCTTGTAAATACTCTGCACTGGCAAAATTCCTATTAACCACATACTTCTCCAACATAAAGCATACAAAGCATTTAATATGAATACTCACCTCTCTTTCTCCTTTTGCAGGTGCACATGTTTTGCTTGGCTAAATGAAGGGCTTCTTTAAGCAGGTCAAGATGGTCCTTTAAAAACTTGAACCGACAATGACATTGTTCCTTAGACTGGTCTAGAAATGAAACAATATTTAAGACTGTGGGAATTGGGTCTTTTTGATGGGCATGTGTGTACCTCTTAAGGCAAGTTCCCCAACCCACTGTTGCCAATTAGATGCAGCACACAACAAACCCCACCAGACAGTGACTTTGCTATTAACTGTACTTCTTTATTAATCACCATTAGTTTAAACAACCAAAGATTCACTGTGTACTTTCAAACAAAACTCATTTACACTTTAATTACTATTTTAGTTAGTTTGACAACTTACAAAACTCATTAATTCTCTTCAGATATTACCCGCTGTCGATGACCTGGCTGGGATTTAATGTGGCGATTTCTCCTACTAGGCAGAGACTTGCGGTCTTCTTCTGTAATTGTTAGCCTTTGAAGCTATTGCTGCCAGTCATCTCATGAGGCACCTTTTTATACATTTCTTTGTAAACTTTTGGTATTGGCATTGGTATTGGTTTATTATTGTCACTTGTACCAAGGTACAGTGAAAAACTTGTCTTGCATACCATTCACACAGATAAATTCATTACATTGAGATAGTATAGAGTGCATTGAGGTAGTACAGGGTTTTGAGACATCTCTTTGATTTTACAGCCACTTGTTTCTTTGATACTTTCAATCTCCTGCTGGATTCTATAATCACCTTAGCTACCTGGTGCATAATTATCAGAGTTTAGACTTCTACAGTTTACCAGACTGTCCCTGGTACACAGTATCTCAAAACTGTCTGTTTCTCAGTATCAGGAACAGTGGGGGAAAATGTTCACTGCGCCGTAAAGCTGTCTCAACTGGAAAAGTACTGCAGCTATGTTCCTGCACTGATACTAACCGGTGTCCAAATGTTGTTCCTTCACAGCTTTGTGCTGACCAAGCCTCTTTTGTTGTTTTCATTTCTTCTTAACTCTTCCTTTTCTCAACTGTCTACAGCTCCCCCCTCTTGATCCATGATCAGCATGATTAATGGATCATACAAGTTATCAACTTAAGTAAATCTAAATACAGGTAATGAGTAATTGGTACTTGTGATACCACCAATATATATACATTGAGCAAAAAAGAGTTAGTAATAAGTTAATAATAAGTTTGTTATGCAATATAAAGGTGACACATAACTGTTGAATAATATTTATTTTATAACAAATAAATAAAATAGTTATATTAGTTATAATTAAGTAAATACATATAACTGTAATAGTAAGAATAGTGATATGTGAAATAAGGTGTATTTATGGATGCATTCCCATTCCATAAATCATCCAAGGAATCATATTTTGAAATTCTCACATAGCTACTCCAACATTCAAGACCCATAGTTAATATAAAGTTTATCTTCCCGAGTAAGCTAAGTACTAAAAGGCAATTGCCTCATGATGCCTTGGTTAATAGTATGTGTATGTTCTTCCAAAATATCTACAATATTAATGTCGGTATTATTAATAGTATCATTACTCTGAGTATCTAAATCTGTGAGGTCTAGAATAAATGCAGTAGCAAGACCAGCTCCATAGGCCTTATTATGAAATTGAATTGGAGGGGTAGTTTCATGTTCAGATTCTCATAAAAGTAAATCAGTAACCAGATGTTGTGTGAAATCGTTCTTCTGTCTTAAGGATCAAGGACTCTGGACACAAGCTTTGTAGACCAAAACTAGTTTAATCACAAAGGCAAATGTGGGACAGAGTGGATGGGAACAGACTTCAGGATATAACACTTCAATGCCTGGCCCACACTAGCATTGGCCCTTAACGATCCCTGAGTCTGAGTGAAACGCTCCCTGACCATGTGGTGATGCACTCTTATTAATGATCTCTGCAGCATTGTCTCACTACTCCTGGGGTCGTCAAAGAGGAAGGGCTAGGGGATGCAGCCCTTTTTATGGAGCTAGGAGGCTGGGTGGAGCCTCACTGTTGTGACTTAAATGAGCCAATGGTGTGGGAGTCAAAGACAAAGGTTCCTGCCACAACCAATGGTCAGGCAGGTTCAGAGACAAAGGGTACTGGTCAGGCAAGTTCAGAGGCAAAAGGTACTCTCACACCTGAGGGGTGGGTGGAGCCGCACCTCGATTGACAGTAGTGTCACTTCTGATCAGAGGAGCAATGCTGTCCTCCAGTCAGCGGGGGTCAGTGTAGTTACTGTTACCTGGCAGCCATGTGGATTTCTCACAACATTAGATCTCTAAAGAACTAGTAAATGTTGAAAGGGGACCAATGAAGAAGGAAAATAGAAGAAAAAAGTGTTCAAAACCACTTGGATTAACTTATGATGAATATTATCAGAAAATATTTGCCAATGGGGTTTTAAAATAATACCTGAATTTGCAATGGAGTTGGGGACATTACAGAAGATTAGGAGTAGGAAAATGTACCTGTAATGCTATGGCAATAAATACTGACATTGACAAGTACGATACGAACAATCAACACTTAATGGGACGGAAAAACTTAGCTGAGTCCAAAAGAATTAAATTACTGTCCCATTTGAAGCAAATTGTGGGATCCATGCAGGACAGTCTTCACTATTTCTTCATTGTGTCTCAACATTAGCAGAGGCATCTTGGAAAACAAGAATGGTGGGGAGAGGTTTCTTGTTGACTAACATTATGATCCCAGAGGCAAATCTGAAAGAGAAAAGGGTAGTTTCTCCTCTTGTGTCTAATTAGTTCACAATTAAAACATTAAATTTTAATCATCATCATAAAGGGTGAGACGAGATAAAGCATCCGTCACTTCTATAAGTGAGAGGATGTGGGACAATCGGTCGCCTGGTCTGCACCGCCACTCACGGTGATATTACCAGCACCCCCGTCTGCAGCCTAGGGTTCTGAGTAAAATTCAAACTCCATCTGGGCGTCAGGAAGGAAATGCCGCTGATGATGGAACCTGTGTTGCAAACCGAAGGGCTTTAGTTGGTTTATAGATACCAACCAGCCCTTCCCATGTCCAGTATGTTGGGCTAGCTTTATCAACATAGGTATGTGGTCCCCAGTATTTGGGGAGAAGGGAAAGTACATGGGTTAAATATCTGTAGCATGACTTGTTGACCAACATCATACTCCCCCGGTGTAACCCTCATATTAAAAGAAACTTTGCCTGTTTGTTTTCGTCTCCCCATTTGGATAGCAGCCAATTTAAGCAACACCCATGCCTCATTGTGGGTCTCGTCAGTTGCGTCAAAACTATCACAAGATGGAAAAAACAACAAGATGCTGGAGGAACTCAGCAGGTCAGGCAGGACCCATGGAGAAAAGCAGACGGCCAATGTTTCATGTCAGGACCCTTCTTCAGGACCTGACCCGAAACGTTGACCGTCTGCTTTTCTCCACGGGTGCTGCCTGACCTGCTGAGTTCTTCCAGCATCTTGTTATTTTTTTTCATCTAGATTCCAGTATCTGCAATCCTTTGTTTCTCCAAAACTATCACAAGCCTGTGGGGACTTTTCATTAGAATGTGAGTCCAACACTGCCTCTTTACCTCAGAAAGGTTTTGTCCGTTTAGATTTGGACCATAAACTCCTTCACACTGCAGCCATAAGTGGTTTGCAAATGCTGTGGGTATTCCCCCTTCTGTTGTTTACATCTATTTAAACCTTCTGCAGGGTCTCCCCTGTGGAATCCTACAACCACTAAAACTGCAGTTTTCATCTCGTCTAAAGAACCTCCACCCTCTTTCTGAGGGAGGGGTAAGGCTGAAAGCACAGCTGAGCCAAGACAAACCATTATCAATTTTGTTTCCTCCCTGTCATTTAACCCATGCAGCACTTGCTGTTTGTGGACAACATCAAATAATTCATGTGTATTTTGGTGCAGCTAAAATACAGCAATTTTCTTTGCTGTCTCTGTCACCTGTGCAACTGAAGATGGGGTCTTGATCCTCATGGACAGTCTTATCAGCCTGATTAGCCTTGTGTAGAACTTGTGCTGCTGCTTGTAAATCATTACATTTCCCTTCTAATTGTTGGTTTTCCTTCTCTAGTGTTTTTTTTTGTTTTCTCTCTTCTAATTGTTTTTCTTGAGATCCTTTCTCTGCTCGAGTCCGAAACTGACTCAAAATGTAATGTATTCTTTTCTTCTTTACTGTTCTCCTGTTCCCACCAGGATTTACACTTTGAATTCTCCCCCTGACATTTCTCTTAATTGTTGCTTCAGTTTATTAGTTTCCTCCTCTTTAAGTTTTAATTCTAGTAGCGTGCATGCAACTGCAATTGATTTGCTTGATTCTTTGGCTCTTTTACTCTCACAGGGTTGAGCCTGTTCCCAGAGCACATTCCCTGGGGGGGTTCTATCCTTGACAGATCTTCCTTAACCAAAATTTCTACCCATTTGGGCCATTTTTTATTTAAGTAGTCTCACAGGACTATCCACTGCAATCCCTTAGCTTCCATCATTGTCTGATGCTTGTGGCCGTAATGTGACCACCTAGCCATAACACAACTGGACTATTTGATGCCAGCAGCTGTGACAAAACCACTTGCTGGTAGCTGTGGTATAACTAACCCAGCCTTTAGCACAAATTAGAAAACTTGGATGGGTGGTTCAGCTCGGGATGATTTAAAATCACCTCTCATTGAGTTCACCCAGAGTCTGCCAAAGGTTGCCAGTTAAATGCAGCACACAACAAGCCACACCAGACGACGACTCTGCTGTTAACTGGACTTCTTCATTACTTCAAACAACTCAAAGATTCACTGTGTAGTTTCAAACAAAGCATTAACTCTTTAGTTACTTAACTCTTTTAGTTAGTTTCACAACTTCTAACACTCATTAATTCCATTCAGATATTACCCGTTCTTGATGAACCTGGCTGGGGTACATGAATGACAGACCCTACATTCATTTACTGCAGCTACATTCCCACACTGACACTAACCAGACGTCCAAATGTCAGTGTGACCCCACTTTCACATTGTCCCTTTGGCTTCATGCTGACCAAGTCTGTTTTGTTGATTTTAACTCTTCTACTTAAATTCTTTCTTTTTCTCCTCGAATGTCTATACCACCCAATGAGGCCAATCATCACCATGATGATTCTTCCAGTATTAACGACTGAGAGACCTCCATTGGATGAATAGTTCAGATTTCAAATTCAGCAATGATTTTACAGTCATTAGGCTTTGAATGATGTTTCAGTAACCAATCTTGATTTCTGAAGCTGGCCAGTCAAGTATCAGTATGAAAGACGCAGCAAAGTTGGGCAATGTACTTAGTTGAACTGTGTGGATCTCAAAAGTGATGAGTAGCATCCAAAAATCCCAATTTTTGGCACTAAAACTGGAATCACACACAATGATGGCATAATCCACTGTATAAATCACAAATGGAAATTGTCTTCAGTGCAATTTTTAAAAAATTCTTTACGTTTTATTTACAGCGTGGTATCAGGCCCTTCTGGCCCAACGAGTCCGCGCCACCCATTTTAAACCCAAATTAACCTACCCGTACGTCTTTAGAATGTGGGAGGAAACCGGACCACCTGGAGGAAACCCACGCAGACACAGGAGAACGTACAAACTCCTTACAGACAGCGAAGGGAATCGATCCCCGATCGCTGGCGCTGTAATAGCGTCGCGCTAACCGCTACGTTACCGTGCTGCTGCCAATGTTGAATAGCAGATGTAAATGCTCAGGTCAATTTCACAACAGTCACTAATTCTAATGAATTTTAATGCTATTCCTTGAACTTGTGTATTGAATGTCTTTCATGTGCTATTGGTTGAAAAATGGGTGCTAATGGATCTGATTTCTATTCAAGCATTTGGCATTAAAAGGGAAATATAAAGTGCAATTATTTCTTAAAAACAAAAAGGAAAATACACAGTAGGTGTTTAAACTATTCTGCACCGAGGACTTTCTGAATGGAGTATTGGCCATCTGCAAGGCTTCACTTGCCTTAACTTCGAAGAAATAAGTAAGTTGATGGAAAGTTGTTCTATTATTTGCTTACATCAGTTTTGTAGCATCATCTCCAGAAGATGCCAGAAATGTTCAGCCAAATAAGGGCATGTATTAATACTAGATAGTAACATGGAGTAACGCTGAAGATCACATTTTCCCTCATCAGTATTGTTGTACATCAGTAAATGAGCTTTGCCAGTGTGACACAGAACTCCTACATGTTAAATGCCTTTCGTTGGATGAGCTTTCTGATATTGGTAAAGTTGTGGGAAATACCCAACACCCTTGGCTTAGGGAGGTGGGCAGTAAGACCCAATTTAGAATCAATCAGGAAAAAGCGGCCTGCCCCCTCTCTGAACTTCTGTATGCTACATAAGCACACCAACAGGAGGAAGCAGAGCCCCATTGTACCTAATGAGCATCTGGCCACATTTGGTATTGAGATCCTGACCACATTGCCAAATTCACCATGAATGTGCTAGGTTCAATTGTGAAACACATTACCAGATGGAAAACGAAGCATACAATTTCTAAAATATGTTGATTTATAGTATTTTGCAGAGAGTGGCTTCATAACAACCACTCATACCTTAGTTATGCAGTTATTTTATTTTATTATGTGATCTAGAATGTGCAGTATTTTTGAGAACAGGTGCAGTGACAATGAATGAACAAAGTAAGTGTGATTGACAAGGTAAAGCTAACACAAAGAAGTTGGAAAGTGGCCAAGCCCTTGGAGAGCTGACTCACTGAGGCTCAATGGGCTTGCTTATTACTTAATTCAGACCAAATGAACTGGCCAAGTAGTCAACATTACTCAGAGACTACTGGGTATGCCTAAGTAAAGAGTTTCAGAGCAACCATCTCCAACACAGACACAAGGCAAAGGAAGTCTGGAGACTTGAGGATATTAACCATGAGCACAATTGCTAATTTCCTTAAATTGCTCCTCATTATTAACTGCTATACAGGAGAAATACCTGGTAAGTTCCTTTCTGAGCTTTGCAACTGCTTATTTTCAGTAACCTGGCCCAAAACTATTCAGTTTACTGTCTAATTCATTACCAAATTTTAAATATATTATCAAATTTTAAGAATATTTAATAAAATTGTATCTTCCTTGTAGCTTCAGACAAAGACTAATGCCTTTCCAAAGTTTTGAATTGCAAACTATATTTGTTGTACAGACAGTTGTACAAAGTTAGAAAAAAACATAGAAGTGTACATATAATTTAAGGATATACATATTATTGTCTGATTTGTGCTTTACTTATTACTAATTAGAGTGCAATCAAACCTAAGTAGTTATTTCATGGGATTACTTTCACAAAATATAATGACAGGATAGGATGTAAAACTATTATGTGCTGAGTATACTTCATAATGAGGCTATTCCAGTGCTGTTCTGGCCTGCCTTCAAAAAACAGCTTCCATAAATTTTTCATTCTAATCTCTGCTGACCTTAACAAAGTTACTGATAAGTCACAATTGCTCATGCTTACTGCCTGATTTTATCATGTTCATCTTTGATTTTAAATTCTTCCCTGGACTTGTTCAAGTCAGTAACTTCATTCAGCCCGACAATTCCCAACATCTCTGTGCTGTTCTAATTATGACCTTTTTGCCCATCCCCAATTTTAATTGCTCTATCGTTGACATTTGTGCCTTCCAGCTGCCTGGGATTTATTTTCTGAATTCCACTCCTCAAACTCTCCATCTTGCTGGCATTCTCTCCTATAAGCTTTATAACTACCTTTTTGACCAAGGTCTTGTTTACTTGTCCTGTATCCCTAAATGGAACTTGGTATCTTTTTTTCCTCTAAAGTCCCTTGGGACATTTTTACCAAACAGAAAGTACTGCATCAAAGTAAATTGTTATGAACTCCACACTTAGGGAATTCATAAGGAAAATCAGAACGCAGTTGCTCTTTACTATTTGTTCACAGATGATGGTTTCAATATAGAAATATACCTGTTCTCCAAAATGGGTTCATAATGCATGTACATTGATAGGACACATTTGACAACTGCTAAACTTTGACAATATCAGCAGCAACCAGGACAGGCCAGTTGTAGTGCGTAGTGCGGTAGGCTGCAGATGTGGTGGGAATCAATTTATCTTTGCTGTAGTTTACAGTAATTTACACCCAATGTCAATTAATGCATAGACCAACCTTTGGAGCAAAGCTTTATTCATGCATAGATTCAAAACACATCAATTGTTAAACTTTAATCTGGTTTAGAGGTCAGGTTTCATCCAATTCTCAGCTGATCTCAAAAATGCACGGTTGACTGCTGGGATAACTAGCCCAAGTCATTTGAACATTGCTGCACTGAAGAATAGAGCAACTTTTCATGATCCTGCTGAAGGTCCAGCCACAAAAGGGAATGGGACAGTAGATCAGTTTAACATCTGACAAACTCTTATAAGAGAGTCAAAACCATCAAACATGAATGCTCACTTAACCTGTTATGTGTGCAGTGTACTGCACATATGTGGTCAAGCTGTGTAGAAACTTTATCATACAATGCAAAATACCCTGATGATCCTTGTCAAAGGGCAATGTTCTCCTCTGCAAAGAGGAATGGAGAGATTTCCAAAGGAAGTCTGCTCTTCCAAAGACTATAAGAACGGTACAGATGCAGACATTGAAATTTAATCATTATTCAGAATCTGTCATCATCTTGAAAAAGAGAAAGGCTGTGCAAACAAAGAAAATGCAACCTGAAGAGAGATCAATACTAGATACCAACAAAAACCTGGTTCTGGAAGGAGTTAAAGAGCTGTGGTAACAAACAATTTGCTGGAGGAACTCAGTGGGTCGAGCAGCATCTGTGAAGGAAAGGAATTCTCAAGGTTTCAGGTCAAAACCTTGCATCGGGATGCTGCTCAACCCACTGAGTTCCTCCAGTAGATTGTTTGTCGCTCCATATTCCAGCACCTGCAGTCTCTTGTGTCTCCAAAGAGCTGTAGTATCTATTCTGTGCCCTGCACCAGTTGACTATGAGAAGTGGTAATAAATGTCACTGTATCTCATGAGTGTGAGGATAGACGATCTTCCATATAGTAATCACTGAGCTTCAAATCAAAACTCTTTAGAGTAATCTGTAAGAGTCAAAATGCAAGCTTGATGACAGCTGATGCTACCATAATTAGTGTGCTGAAAATGAGGTTAGAATTGGCTGGACACCATCCTAACTGTTTGTCAGCAGGTAAAATCAACCTATCCTCATGAAACCTCTCTACCACCTCTTTTTTGACATTACTCCTTGACCAAGGTTCAAGTACTCCTTTCAGATACCCACTCCTTTGTCTCAGAGCAAAGGTTTTGCAATGGGATGTTTCGCTTTGTAAAAATGTGCTCTCTAAATGGTTACTGTTGTTGATATTTTGAAGACGAACAGATGATGTGGTAAAGACACTACCAAACATAAAATAAGAATAAAAATCTTTTATTCGTCTTTGGTCTGTACTTCAAAAACTTATTTCTACCAAGTTCACTGGAAATCAGAATGTAAGCTGCAAACACACTGATAGCATAAACCAGGCACTGAAGAGCATTTTTTGTTTACACAAAGCAGAATAAATATTTTTTTAATGGATAAGGTATTGGGAAAATGTAGTTTTCGGCAGTGTATATGCATTTAAAAAGCATTGTTACAAAGTATTCATGCAGCAAGAAAGCAGCAATTTGGCCCAGCTTGTCTCAAGTCTGTGTTAATGCTGCACGTGAACCAAATTTGATGATTTGGTCAATTTTGTTGTACAATTTTATGAAAACATACAAAAATGCTCCATATATCTGAGCAAAATGATCTTTTGCTGGTCAACGTGCCACTATGGATACCATAATCTATTTAAAATTCTGATAATCCAATTAATGCTAACAACCACACCAACATTGAAGACAGAGTCAGTGTGGGAGTGAAGTCAGGAGGAATCAAGGGGGTACAATTACAATGTACAAATAATTTATTTATTTTCTATTGGCATTTGGCCCAAGTTTCACAATAATATGTTTTTCTCACTTTCTATGAGGTGTCAGTGGATTTATCAAAATACTACATCTACCTGCAACTGTAAAAATAGAAGAAGATACTCCTGCAGGAGTTTGTATCTTTAACTTTTCTGTGACCTCGACAATTAAAGATGTAGCATTAACTGCTAAAATAGCAGATAGCAATCCAGTCAACAACTTCTTTGCTGTCTCTATAATACTTGGTCTACAATTGGAGGTAAGAAACTTTTTTAAATGGCACTTTTACACGAGAAAAAACAAGTGTAGAGAGTCAGGAGTACATAGGTTAAAAAAAAGTGTTATCTTCCATTCCTGCTTCAGTATTGCCCGTGAGAAAAATGTATGGATAGTTCTTTGACCATTGTTTGTTATTGTGGTGCTAGGGGAGTGAGCACAACTTGTCCACTGCTAGGACAATGGGAAAGAGCAACTCTCTGCAGACAGACAGTGGGCAGAATTCCAGCAAATGGTGTTTAATCTATGCAAGCGTACGGTTATATATTAGGGTGATTTTACACTGTTTACCTTCACTTGACATTGAACAGAACTGAGAGCAAAGGATTTAGAAGGGACACAATCCCTCTTCCTGACAACTATCAGAATTTGATCTTGACCTTTTACAACACTGGTGCTGTACTCAATTCAAACACGAGTTTCAATCCACATATCTATGCTGTACTTAAAAAAAAACCTGCTCCACCTCCGTAACATTGATTGACTGCCTCTCCTCAGCAGATCTGCTGCTGACATCCTCATCAACACCTTTGTTACTTTGAGACTTGACTGTTCCTATGCACTCTTGGCCGTTCTACCCTCAATAAACTGAAGGTTATCCAGAACTCTGCGGCCCATGCCCTAATTCGCATCAAGTCATATTCATTGATTTCTGCTCTCGTTGCCGACTTAAGTTAGCTCCCAGTTAAATAACACCTCAATTTTAAAATTATCATCCTTGTTTTTGAATTCAGCCATGGTCTCACCCCCCCCCCCCCCCTTACTTTATACTTTCCTCCAGCTCTAGAACCATGTGAAGTATCTTTGCTTCTCTGAATCTATTTACACATTGGTGTCTTCAGCTACCATGGGCTTCGGCTCTGGGAATCCCTCCATCTCTAAAACTATCCTCCTCCTCACTACGTCTTTTTTCTCCTTTAAGATATCCTTAAAAACTAGATTTCTGACTAGGTTTTTGGCCACCTGCCCTAAAAGCTTTCTCTGTTGCCCAGTGTCAAATTGTGTTTTCCAACGGCCTTGCAGCTCCTTTTGAACCTCCTTCCATATTAAAAGCTCAATGTGAGTGCAAATTGATGTTATAATGAATAATTCAATAACATTTCAGGACCGATGTTGAGAAGCCACTGACAAAGAAAATTTGTATTTGGTTGTGTTAAGACTATTTATTATAAAGCAATATAAAGCTTTAATATTTAAAGCACTGGCCTAGATTTTCCAAAGAAATGCCAGAAGTTCTGTAGGGTCCTGCCAGCAATTTCTCTCAATGAAAAGAAAATTCCACTGGGAAATTAACCTGCAGAACCTCTGTCTGGTTAGATGGACACTGCTTCAGACACTCCATTCACTTCAAAAGGAATGGGAAGGGCATGGGAAAGGGGCAGATTGAAGTCATTTACATTTTCTTAAATGAGTAGAATTAATTTGATAAGTACTTATTTGCTTTTGTGCTTCTAATGTTTTAAGTATTTTTTCTAATGTTTTGAAATAGTAAGCTTAATTTTATTCATAACTTAAAATCAGATATCACAGGCATTCACAACATTCAAGCTGTTTACCAGTTTTGACAGCTGATTTAACCTGGAGTCATGTTTAAGTTGTTTTTAAAAATGTATTTGGCAGGACCTTGAACTGTGTACTCCCTGTCATTGAGCAGTCGGCAGACCAAAGAGTGTTGCATGATCTGCTTCCAGCTGCAACCACAGGTCTCAGGTATTACAGACTAGGCTCCGTTTCACCATTTTGGCTCTTGACTGATGACCTTGGATATGGCAGTGGTTTCGGTCCTTTCACATGCTCCATTCTCCTCTGGACCTGCAGGAAACTATTCAGTCACCTCAGTGCACGTAGTTTCCCACTGTCAAGTTCTGTGAATTATGACGAGCTCATCTCCCCATAGATGGAAGCAGGGAGTGCTGGAAACCTGTGTTAACCTGAGGAAGCTCCCATCATGCACTTTTCTGCAGCGTTGTGTCCATGTAGAGGATTCCCATCATCCTCTCTCTTTGGCTGCCACCCAGATGAGCCTGGATGTCTGATGATCCAGTTCCAGTGAGGACATAGAAGCAGTTGGTGGCAATGACTTCAATCTGCCCCTTTCCTTTGCCTTTCCCATTCCTTTTGAAGTGAATGGAGTCTCTGAAGCAGTGTCCCTCTAACCTGACTGAGGTTCTGCAGGTTAATTTCCCAGCGGAATTTCCTATTAGTCGTGAGGAATTCCTGGCAGTCAGTGATGATTCTGGAGCTATCATTCAACTCCAGGTTGACTGCTTCTGTTGAATGGCAGAGAGTTCCCTTCCTAGACAAACACAGCCAACACCGAAGTAGCAAATGCTGAACACAGTGGTTCTAATCATGCACAGAATACCCTGCATTTTGAGTTTGCAAGTTTCTAGACTGAATTCAAATCACTGAATATGTTATCAAGAAACAGCCCAAAGTACTGGATGCGGCAACACGATGGAACCAGGTGAACACCCTGGGTCTGGTGGTAAAACAAACACTCCAAATCTAACCAAGCAGTTGTGTCTCTGGTCAAACTGTTCCTGTACAGTCACCATGCCATCGTCAATTGAAAATGTGGAAGATTGGCAAGATGTGTCCTGTCCATAAAGTTTAGGATAGATCTAATTGACTAATTACCTCCCAAACCACCTACTCTCAATCAACAGTAGAGCAATGGAAGGTGTCATTGGCAGTGTTGCGAAGCAACACTCACTCTCCAATAACTTGCTTGCCTTATTTCATTTTGGGCTTTGACAGAATTGTTTGCCTCCAGATCTCATTGGAGACTTAGTCCAAATGTGGACGAATAAACAGAAATCCAGATTGAGGCAAATGATTTCATTTACAAGAGAGCATTAGGCAGAGTGTGGCAACAAGGAGCCCTGTTGTAACTGAGAACAATGGGCATCAAGGAAAAACAGTACAATGATTGGAGTCATACCTTGCACTAAGGAAGATGACTGTGGTTATAGGCAAGCAATCATTCCAGCCCTAGGACATCATGGCCCCACCATGTTCAGTGGCTTCACTGATGACTTTCCTCCCTTCATAATGTCAGAGGTGGAAAGTCGAGTGATGATTTACAGTGTCATTTCCTTTCACAAATCCTGAGCAAATGAAGCAGTCTGTGGCTGCATGTAGTAAGACCTGGCCAAAATTCAGGCATGGACTGACAAGTGGTGAGTAACATTTACCCCCACAAAAGTGCCAGGCAAAAGAGAGTCGAACTAATTGCCCTTGACATTCAATAGCATTACATCATTGTGTTCCCCACAACATCCTTCAGGCCACCAGTGGCCAATAACTTAACTGGGTCTGCTGCATAATTACTGTGATTATAAAAGCCTGCCAGGGGATGGCCATCTTGCCTTACCAATGTGTTTTCCACTATCCATACTATTTGCCTGAATGAATGCAGCTCCAACAAGCTCAACGTCATCCAGGTCAAAGCGCGCCATCTGTTCTCCACCAGCATGCTATCTCTGGATGTGCACCATCCATAAAATGCACTGCAGTTACTTGGAGTTAATTCCAGGCTTTCCCATTCACAAGAATGCCTCACTGATGAAGATTTCGGGACACTGGCCAATCTACAAAAGGCAGGTTCATACCAACCACAGAAATCAATAGTGAACTCAGGCAGCTTACCACTGGCAGGAAATTCTGGGGAATTGTCATAACGGCCACAAAAGTCTAACTGCTTTTGTCTTACTTCAAGCCTTCCACTTGTTAAATCAGAATATATTCACTATTAGTTAAACTACATAAAAATGACCTTGAAATTGCAGATGAATGCCTTCAGAGTGCAAACTCTGTCAACACTTAATTCAACTCACTCCCAATGAGCTACATGTGGTGTTAAAATAAACCCTTCCTCTTTTTAACAGGTGACAGTTTCACAAAGCCCTGGACTGGACTATGAAACTCAATCCAATTACGACTTATTGATCTTTGTTGAAGATAATAAGGGGAACACGGACTTTCAAACACTTACAGTTTTATTAGTTGATGTTAATGAGCCCCCAAGATTCCTGGATAATCTGGCACATGGAGGTAGGTTGAGCAAAGTGCGTATTTTGACAAAGAGGAAATGCTGAGTTCACAGATTCCATCGCGCAGACAAGTACTTTCACCCTTTTTACAAGCGCATTTTAAGAACACAGCATTAAAGATATAAGGGGCGATTTTGATATGCAAGAAAGAACATCTTGCATTTATATAGCACCTTTTGGAATCTCAGGCCATCCCAGAGTTTCAGAGCTGAAGGAGCTTGGTCAGCGCTGTAATGTGGAAAATGTGGTAGCCAATTTGCACATGACAAGCTCCCCAAAACAGCAGGGAGGTATTGGGCAGGTAATCTGTTTTAGTGCTGTTGACTGGGTGATAAATATTGACCAGGACACCAGAGAGAATTCCTCTGCTGTATTGGGCAACTGACCAGTGAAGTGCAAGCTCCAGGCTCCATCTGACAGTTGAACAAGGAGGAAATGGGAATCTGAGGCAACTCAACAGTTTTGGATCAAGACTGAGATGTAAGGGGTGAGGGGTGGTTGGAACCGGTTGCAGTTATGTCCTGGCAGGTTGGATGGAAGTTTGATGGGGGAGTAGGATGATTGACTGGTGAAGGTCCAGATTAGCAAAATCCCAACCATTGTCTGCCAGAGTCCGATGTATTTGGTAGCACCCAGTTTGTGGGATGGGAGGATGCTGGTGGTTGTTGCTTGAAGCATAGAGGTTCTGGTACTTCAGCCACCAAGTAATAGACCTCTGTGATAGTCACAGCGAGCAAATTACTGAGGTTGACAGGTTAGGGAAGCTACCACTCTTAGTGTGAGATTGTAACTCTCTGTCACGTGGCAGCTGATATTTGGTCAGAGTGAACTTTAAATGCAATAAAACTGTTCAGATTTGCAATTTCCACAGTGAAATATGATCTGTATAGTGGCATTTCAAATTTGTATGGATCCTGTGATTTCTGCAGAGAATTTCAGCTAAATTTCAGTTCTCCAACATTATAGGAGTGACAGCTCTTCAAAAATACTTCATTGGCTGTGAAAAGCTTTTGAATATGTGGAGGTTGTGAAAGGTGCTAAGTCAATGCAAATCCATTCTTTCAAAGGGAAACTAAAGACCAATATAGCCTACAAGGTTTTAAAAGAGTTTTGTAATTATGGAAGACTTGGGGAAAATAACTGCAAGCACTCAAGGAAAGTAAAATGGGATTAGCGTACGACTGTTGTAAATGGGAGCTCAGTGATTGACATGGAATCAGTTGACTGAAGGGCCAGTTTCCATACTGTATGACTCTACGACACTCTCTCTGACACTTTTACCCAAGGTGAGCTCTACACATAACCACGGGTTGGAGGGGAGGGGATGGGGTTGGGTGAGACCCAAGGGTGCATGTTTTGAAAGGAAATACACCAATTAATGGAAGGCGAGGAAGAAAAATGAATGTATCTAAGTCTGCTTTTTCCTTAGGGGAGATACAAGAAGACACTTTTTTGGTAAGAAATTCAGTAAAGGCCTGTTTGTGAAGTGGGAAGCAATGGATCACCTCTTTCTTATGCACCATCCAAATACCCTTTCCAATGTGGTCAATAAATTGGGTATATAACAGGGAGCAGATCCACTATCTCCAGTTTTGCTGAGTGCAAAAATTTCAATTTCTTCCCTAGTGTTTGTTAAAATTGAAAGCCAAAGTTCCTAGTCCTACAATTGGAGAAGACCATGAGAGAACATATAGCTCATTTTATTCATGGCTTTCTCAACTTCATTTGGAGGTCCACGGCAGTTAACACTCTCAGTGTAGTACACAAGGTGTGCCGTACTGTTGGAGGTGCGTTTTTCGGATAAGAATCTGCATCTATCCTCTTGGGTGAATACAATAAGATCTCAGGGCAGTATTTCAAAGAACAAAGGAGTTCTCTTAGGTGTTCTGGCCAACTTTGATGCATCAATCAACATTACTAGAGATAGATTACCTGGTCATTAGCTCATCCTTGTTTGTGAGGATTGATGTGTGCACATTGACTGTTAAATGAGTAATTAATTGCACTTCACAAAGTACTTCATTGGCTGCAAAGTGTTTTAGGACATTGAGATTGTGAAAGGCGGTAGACACGAGAATTTCTTTTACATAGGCTCTGGATGGAGTAGGCCTGATAGATAGAATGTGCTTTTACTTGCTGAGGGTTTTATGCTCTGTGAGGTCAATGAAAGAAGTAACTTCCAAATCCAGTATTGCTTCTATGTAAATAAGTTGATCACTAGTCAGAGATAGCATTGGTGCATACTTGGTTTTGGTATCAGGAAATTGTTCTGGAGTCATACTGTGAAGTAAAAGTTCCTGCTGTTGGAGGAACCTCACTTTGTAATCTTTGGAATTATATTACTATTTAATTTCAAGTTTTTCCTTTCAAGTTATATTCTAAAAACCACCTCAAGAAAGTACAAGCTTAGAAATCGTGATTTGTGCGCAGTTAATTTTTGTCACGTGAGTTTTCTTACTGCTAGAAACTACATCTTCAAAAAGTTGTTTCCCCTCCCCCACTGTTTGGTCTGCTGAGTTTTTCCAGCAGTTACTGTTTCCATTTCAAATTTCATTTACAATACCCATGGTGTTAGCCCCAGAGCAGATGTTTTCACTAATATTTGCCACCATTTCCCTGTTTCCCACTACATTCAGGATTTCTGCATATGTACTTGGGAAAGTGGAAGACCTGAACTTGCTGGTCACTCCCCACCAGTCTTTTCCTGACTGCAGTTAGGCTACTGCCTCACCCAATCAGTCCCTCCAGCAGTTTGTTTTTTTTGCTCCAGATGCAGAATGCAAAGTTTTAGCAGTTCCCCAGCAAACGGGCTCACAGAACAGGCACAAGGATGGTGTACCCATTCACTTGAATGGAGAGGGACAATGGTATTTGATAATGTATATTTTTTTGCACTAATTGTTTAGTTATACACTTTTGACTGTTTTATTTGTTTTAAATTATTTTGCTTTTGTTTATTTTATTATAATAATTTTCACATTTTAAATGTTTGAATGTTAATAGATTTCCAGAAACATTCCACTTTTCTGACAGGTTTGACAGCTTGCTAAGCCCAGATTATGGTTTAGTGGACTGTCAATTTTCTTCTCCCTCGCACTTTGAGAATAAAGCTTGTTCTGTCCTCCCTGCGGGATTGCATGCAAGGTCCTACAGGCTTGAGTCAGGAGGTTGATAGAACACTATACTTTCCACAAAGGTCAATGGTAAGTGTGGTGGCTGGCTGCCAGCTGGAATTTTTTTGGGTCTTTGAATATATTCTTACCAAAATATTTAAATTTGATAAATTAAACGTAACTGCAAAAAAATTATTATATGCAATTCATATTCCAAAAAATTCCTAATTTTTCTTTGAAATCTAAATTTGCAAGCCCTTTTACAAATTTACCAGTCAGTTTATATCTTCCACAGTATTACAATCTCAAGAACTTGTTGCAGAAGAGGTTCTACAGATGCTGGAATCTGGAGCAACACACACAATAAGTGCTGGAGGAACTCAGCAGGTCGACTGTTTATTTCCCTCCATAGATGCTGCCTGACCTGTTGAGTTCCTCCAGCATTTTTGTGTGTGTTGCTCAAAAACTTGTTACCCCAGTTCAGATCTTGTTACGTAATGCCATTTTGCTTGACACCAACAAAATAAAAAGAATCGACTACAAAATAAAAAAAAGTCTGGCATCAAAGTCAAAATGATCACCATTTCAACAATACAACAGCCATTGACATCCATGTAACAAACTATTATCTACTCTCTTGCAACACTCTGTTAAAATACACGTCTTGCACAAAAGTCTTCTGATAACAAAGAGGATTATTTTAATTGGTACATGAAAAAGAATATTCTTGATAGTCAGGATAATGCTTCTCCAGCCTACAGTTCCATGGACAATTAATAACAATAGCATTGTGCAAGTCATTGTGTTCCTGACTTTGAAGTTTGTCGGGAATAGTGTAGAAGTCAGGAATGCCACAGAGCTCAAAGGCCAGGTCTGTCCTCCTGCAGGACTCAGTCCAGGGGTGGAAATTAATTGTGCTGAGCTAAGGCTTTGAATAGGGTTGTCAACCTGAACTGAAGCTGGCAGGTAGGTATTTTTAAAATTTTTTAATTAATATGGAATCATAATTTATTTTAATTAGCTTTAATGTTTATAGTTTATATCAGTTTAATGTATTTGAAATGCATTATAAATATTTTTATTCATAATTTCAAACTGTTTTAACTGTTTAATAGTGCCTGATCTGTCACCTGAGGCCCCGTTACCACTTGCTGACCACTCCACCTCAGCAGTTGACCATAGTAGCGAAGTCTGGAGCTGGATTCACCCCTGGAGACCTCAACATCAGCTGCAGAGATCCCTTGGGGAGGGGTGGTGAATGTGAGATGCAAGTGAATCAGGCACTATCTGGCCCAAAAAGCATGTCAGTGTGTTCATTTATCCTGTGTTAATTTGCAGTTGTATATGTTGACTTTCTGGAGAATTTAGCAGTTGGTGCGATGATATATGAAGTTGAAGCAACTGATCCTGACAAAGAAGATGATGTTCTCTCTGTAAGTCATTTCCAAAATAGGCAGAAGACAAACTTGCTTCTTGCCTCCCCCCCCCACTTTCATTTTTTTTCTCTAAAATTGGGGATCATAAGTTGAGATGCAGTTTACCAGCACATACAGGTTCATCTGTGTGACAACTTTTGTCATCTTGTACTCCAAGCACAGGTGCAGTGGGGAAAGAAAGCCATACCAACTGGACTTAACAGAGCCCTTATTGAATTTTATAACATGCCACCTTTCTCAGTAAAGATTACTGTCCAATTCCTCCAACCTCCTTCCCCGCCATCTCTGAAGGATGGAACACCGGGGTGATTTATATCACCACTAATGTGATGCTGATATCATAACTTTCCCTGTACAGTGGGGCTCAACACCAGGCTACATCTGCCTTCTGCGATACAGGGAACTCCACAATACAAAGGCCAGGTCTTGCTAGCCAAATGCAAAGGTCCTATTTTGCTGGGCAGCAACATTCAGGCATCCAGCAGCATGACCTGATCAACAACAGGGGCCCTGGCAGAGCACTTAAGAGAACATCTCCTCAAAGGCCATTGACAGCCAAAACCATGCCCCAGCTTAGCTGGAGATAAAAGCTGTTAGTGATTTTTAATTGTTTTTAAATGTCTCTAAATTTCAGATATTCATCGACATCAAATTGCTTCCTTCAATTTTAATAGTTTAATGGTATCTCTGAAGTAAACTTTATTCTGTGCATGGAAAAATAAAAAAAACTTGAAATTAACAGAAAACATACATACTTAAAACTTGAAATCAAAGGAATATTGTTTTAAATTAAGTAATTTTGCCACCTAATCCACAATCCTACAATGCCCATTCAAATCAGTGCAATTTCAGATCCTGGGACAGGTTTGACCCAGCAGTGAATCTATGAGTGTTACACACCTGACAGTATCACAGTGAAGTCCAGGACTTACTGCCATTTAGATGGCACTAAGCCAGCGAGATCTGGCCCAACATTAATCAGTAAACACACCAAACATCCAGGCAATCTCAAAGTTAACATCAAGGCAGCCTTTACCACATTACCATATCTAAATCAGTAAAACATGCTTTTCAGTAATTATCCTGTAGAAATTAATCAGCATCATTGCAACAAAATCACTACCTATTTTAAAATAGAGCTTATAAAAGATTTTTTTTCAATCAGCCTATTTATCTGTAATAGACTAGGCTTTTACAGTAAATCTACATTTTTCTGCCAATTTTCAAAATAAAAGCCAAATTTTTGATTTAGAAATCATGAACAAGATAATGCCACAGTGATAATGGCCAGAACCTTGTTCTCCACAGGTACGAACCATTAGAACCACACCATCTCCCATCAGCTTGTTGCAGCTGGCACCAGTTCTGGGCTGCTTTCTGCAAGAGAGTTTGAAGGGCATGAATGAGTGTCACACAACGCACTTGGGTGATATTCATGTCATGTTTGAATGCACATAGCCTGTGGGATGTGTACATGAGACGGGCAGCAGAGGCGATGATTGGAGAGTGGGGAAATTGAGAGAAGTTGTTGGAAGATATGCGATGCTGCATTGAGCGGCATGTGAGGCTAGCATTGCAGTTGATGGAAGATGGATTGGATGACCTTAACCATGTGTGCATCCTCTTGTAGCACTGCAAACACGTCTTGGGACTTGACTCCTTGTATTTTCCTCAGCTGCTGCCTCTTTCCACTGTCAGCTCACAATAAACCTTTCAAGTCAGAGGCCAACCTGAAACATTGACTGTTTCTCTCCCCACAGATGTAACCTGACCTGCTGAGTGTTTCCAGCAGCTGCAGCTTTTTTGATTTTTCACCTTGATGGCAAGTTGGTTCCCTTCATCTTGTCCACCAAGAACTTCAGAACTGTGGAGGAAAAATCAGGGTTCCCATTCTATTCTGTGTCCTGCAAAACTTCTGCAAGCATTTGCAGCAAAGAGCAACCCCATTGCAACCCTTTACCCTCCACAATGCCACATTGCCAGTGAATTAAATATGTACAGGCTCTACTTCTATGTGCAGGAAGTGGCTGAATAATTTCCAAGCATTCACATAACTAGTCCCCCCCTTAATGTGCTAAGGACAGCCACAGTGTGATTCACAGTCACCTATCAATCCAGTGGTAGCATGAATTCTGTGTGTCCCCTGCAGTGGGTCAAACAGACTCACAGTTTAATTGCACAATGCAGTCCCAGCTTCTGTCTTCCAGAGCTGTCGAATTTAGTCCCCTCTCTTCATCACCCATCTTTACATTCTTGGAAAAAATTCCAGAATATTTTTGGTTCGATGCATAAAGTAATCGAGTGTTTTGGGTTTATTTCAGTATTCGGTCAATTCCTCGCTGGTAATCGTTAACCGTAGTGGGAAAAATGGGGCAATTCTTGCGGCAAAATCATTTGATTATGAGAAAGATTTGCACAGGTAACGTCTTTCTCTTTCCCTTTATCAGTTGGTGTTTTGTGTTAATTAAGTTGTATTTTACACAGAAATAACTTCAGAATATGTGCCAGCTGAGGTGCCTGGCCTCCTGCAGCGTAGAGAGCCTGCCTGCCTCTTCCCACGTCTTCCACCAGAGCTGCCTGCCATCTGTCTGAAACTTACTGGGTTCTTCACAACTTTGCTTATCATATCCTATCATTCATATTTCCTTGTGACACAGAAGGATGCCATTCCAATCATGTCTGCTCTCAGACCAGTGTCATATTTGACATAGAGATGAGCTTCAGACTGTTGACGTCATTATGGAAGCCTATCCCTGTCTCCGTAATGATGGGATTGTACTGGAGAGATTGCAAAGGAGATTCACCAGAATATCGCTTGGGATGGAACATTTCAGCTATGAGGAGAGACCAGGTGGGCTGGGTCCATTCTCTATGGAGCAGAGAAGGCCCAGATGAACCTGTTTGGGGTATACAGAATTATGAGGGGTATAGGTTTAAGGTAAGAGGTTGGAGGTATAGTGGGGACCTGAAGAACAATCTTTTCACTCAGGGTTTTTGAAAGTATTATGTATTAGTTTATTATTGTCACATGTACGGTACAGTACATGCAGGCACGGTAGTGTAGCGGTTAGCATAATACTTTACAGTGCTAGCAACCCGGGTTCAAATCCGGCCACTGTCTGTAAGGAGTTTGTACGTTCTCCCCATGTCTGCGTGGGTTTCCTCTGGGTGCTCCGGTTTCCTCCCGCATTCCAGAGACGAACGGGTTAAGAAGTTGTGGGCATGCTATGTTGGCGCCAGAAGCATGGCGACATTTGTGGGCTGACCCCCAGAACACTATGCAAAAAAGATGCATTTCACTGTGTCTTTTGATGTACATGTGACTAATAAAGATATCTTATGTACCGAGGTACAGTGAAAAGCTTGTCTTACAGACCGTTCATACAGTTCAATTCATTACGCAGTGACACAGTGCATTGAGGTAGAACAGGGTAAAACAATAACAGAATGCAGAATAAAGTGTAACAGCTACAGAGAAAGTGCATTGCAGGCAAACAATAAGGTGCAAGGTCATAACGAGGTAGATTGTGAGGTCAGGAGTAAATCTGGAACGTGTTAAGTGAGTGGGTGGTGGAGACAGGTACCCTCACACCTTTGAAAAGATGCAGCTGATAAAGCTTCTGCCTCACAGCTCCAGCAACTTGGGCTCCACCCTGACCTTGGGTGCTGTCTACGTGGAGCTTTCACGTTTTCACCGTGACAACATGGGTTTCCTTTGGGTGCTCCAGTTTGTTCCCAGATCCAGGTTGGTAGGATTATTGGCTACTGTAACTTGTCCTTAGTGTGTAGAATCTGAGGGGAGTTGATGGTAAAGTGGGGAGAATAAAATGTGATTCATGTGCGATTAGTGTAAATGAGTGGCTGATGATCAGTGCAGACATGGTGGGCTGAAGGGGCTGCTTCCATGTTGTATGAATTTACAACTCTATAAGAACCCAACCTTATTTGCTGAAACCTTCATCCATGCTAAGGTTACATTGAGACTTGATGATTCTGATTGATTCCTGGCTAGCCTCCTCATTCTACTGTTGGTGAACCCTAAGTCACCCAAAAGTTTGCTGCTGTTAACTTAATGTCATCCTGTTCAACCTTAAAGTGCTCTTGCTGACCCTCATTGGTTAAGTCATGGATCAGTTTTTAAATTCTCACCTTGTTTTCAAATCTCTCTGTGGTCATCTCACAGTAGCGTGGCGGTTAGCATTATGCTATTACAGCGCCATCAACCTGGGTTCAATTCCGGCTGCTGTCTGTAAGGAGTTTGTGTGTTCTCCCCGTGTCTGTGTGGGTTTCCTCGTGGTGCTACAGTTTCCTTCCATGTTCCAGAGACGTATGGGTTAGGAAGTTGTGGGCATGCTATGTTGGTGGCGGAAGCGTGGTGACACTTGTGGGCTGCCTGCCCTCCCCTGAACACTCTACACAAAGATGCATTTCACTGTGTGTCTCGACATACATGTGACTAATAAAGAAATCTTATCCCCACTTCACGATCTCAGTAATCTCCTCCATCCCTTCAAGCTTCAAAAATATACAATCTTCCAATCCAGTCCTCCTCTTCATCCCCAGAGCTATCATTATCCCACCACTGCCAGGTATACCTTCAGCTGTCAAGGCCATAAGCACTCCCGATATATCTCCACTTTTCCTTCTTTAAGACTCTCCTCAAAACCCTAATCAAGCTTTTTGTCATCTTGCCTTAAATGTTTTATCAAAATTCGTCTGATAACCAACTTGTGAAACTCCTGGGATGCTTTGCTATGTTAAAGGCATTATGTAATTACAAGCTCTTCTATTGTTGACTATCAGGATTATTGCTTTATATTTTTACAGCTTCAGTGTGATAGTGACAGTAAAGGATACAACGGGTAATAGCATCACAGGGATTATTGTGGTCAATTTAATTAACGTGAATGACAACTGGCCAGTCTTCAAGCAGTAAGTACTTAATTTTTTTTCCTTTACCTTACTGAATGTTGGCATTCACCAAGAGCCTGTGTCTGAGCAGATGCAGCTACGAGAAAAGGGACTGTGAAATTAAAAGGTCAAACTATAAATAATGAAGCAAGAAAATGGTCAGCGTGCCCAGTTCATTGGATGTTTGAAAAGTGAATAATACTAACTGGTTCTGAAGAACTAGTTCCAAGACACTTAAAACATTCCCTTTTCTTTTACCTTAGAATTGATGTGGTACATGTATCTTATCTTCACCAATTGCTATTTTGTTTTAGACTCCCATTATTCAAAAAAAATTATTTTGTGATGTTGGCATTGCAGGTGAGCTTAGAATTTAATGCCCTTGTATAATTGCCCAGAGGTTCTGGAGGGCCCTCTTCTTGAATCTGTTTTGATATGACTGAATGGGTTATTATACAGCTTAGACAATTTCAGAGGAGACTTCAGTCAGTCACATTGGTGTGACCTTTTGGATGCTATTGAATCACGATAGATTTTATAGCAATCTGACAACCAGATACCAGCTTTTTATTTCTAATTTTTAAAAAAATTCTCAAGAATTTGAAATTATCAAACAGCCAAATTGGGATTTGAGCTCGAACTCATTAATCCCATGACATTACCATCAATGTAACTCATACAGAACCTAGCTTTTACTTTTTCCCCATTTGACATCACCACGGAAAATGTGTTAGAGCAAATGTTTTACAGCATGCTTTGAATACAGCCTCAGCAAATTAGTTCATTGGTTTTGCTGAATTGTGTGTGCCAGTTGCCTTGTTACATTTGTATTGTTCCAGAAATAAAACAATATTCAATATTTTGGAAGAAAAGCCACCCAGTTCAGTAATCGGAAAGGTTACTGCTTATGATCCTGATGATGATGGTACATCAGTCAGCTTGATTTATTTTATGACTGCTCCAAACCAATACTTCACCATTAATTCAGGTACGTAAATGATAGAAAAGTTACTACACACAAGGAGGCTCCTTGTATCAGTGACAGAGCTACCCAACCTAGCTTTACTTCCTAGCTTGACCCATACTGTATCCAGGGGACTCTAGATTTGGCAATCCCACCCTGTTTCTTTGCAGGAATTTTGTCTTGAATCTACTTTGTGAAAATCTTCCATTGCTGTGAGACTCTCAAGAAACTGGTCCCTGTCTGCTTTTGCCAATTCACTTTGCAACCGAGTAAAATAGACTTTATCCCAATTTAGAATCTTTACTCCTCTTTTATCTTAGTTCTTTTCCTTAACTATGCCAGATCTTACTGAATTATGATCACAGGAATAAAGATTCTTGCTGCGATTAAATAGGACCTTGATGACCTAAAGTTATGAGTGCAGTTTTGATCTCCTTACCCAAGTATATACTTGCCATAGACAGAGAGCAATGAAGATTCACTGGATTGGTTTCTGATACAACAAGGTTGCTGTACCAGGAAATATTGGGTAGATTAGGACTGTGTTCTCCAGAGTTCAGAAGATTGTGTGGTGATCTCACTGAAACTTACAAAATCCTGATTCAGGGACATTCTCCCTGGTTGAGGAGTCTAGAACCAGGAGTCACAGTCTGGGAAGAGAGGTTGTCCAATCAAGAAAAGCTAGACAGTTCAGGTCTGTATTCCTTGGAATCTAGAAGAATGAGGGGTGACCTTATTCAAGCATATAAGCTGGTAAAGGGGCTTGACGGGATAGGTATAGAGCACAACACAAACTACTGCAGAAACTCGGGCAGCACCTGTGGAGGGAAATGAACAGTCAATATTTTGGGCTGAGACCCTTCATCAGGACTTCAGGTAGATGTTGAGATGTTTTCACAAGTGGGAGAGTCTCGAAGAAGAGGGTTTTACTGCAAACCAAAAAAGACTGGTCATTTAAACTTGAGGCAACCAGAAATTTCTTCTCTCAAGGGTCATGAATCTCTGGAATTCTCTGCCTTGGGGGTGGTGGAGGCCAGATCATGGGATATATTTAAGGTGGAGATAGATAAATATTTGAAAGATTGAGGAATTTAGAGTGACAGGGAACTGGCACAGTAGAGGAGTTGAGGCTTGGGGCAGATCAGCCATGATGATGTTGAATGATGGGGCAAGGTAAAGGTTAGGGTTCAGGTGAGGGGTCGGGTGACCTACCCCTGCTCCTATTTTCTTGTGTTCTTGTTTCAGGGTCAGGGGTAGGTTGTTTGGCAACAGACGAGGAGAAAATTCTTCCTGTAGAGGGTTGTGAATCTTTGGAATGCTCAACCCCGGGGGGCCAATGATAGCTCAGTCATTCAATACAGACATTGGTAGATTTCTGGATATTAGGGATATCAAGGGATGTAGGAATAGTGCAGGAAAGTGGGACTAAGGTAGACGATTAGCCAAGACGATGCTGAATGGTGAGCAGGGTGCTCATTGCTGCTCCTAATTCTTGTCGCTGCCACCTGTGCTGCTGTTTTATTCCCCTTTCTATATTGTTTGAAAATCCTGTAACTAGGAACATTAAGCTGCCAATCCCACCCCTAAAGACAAGGACCTTCTGCTAAAATAGATCCAGAACCTAGCATTTAAAAAGTTGACAACCCTACAATGTTGACACCATGCTTAGAAACCAGGAGGAAATCTTGCATTCCCAGATAACAAACAGTTTACGTTTTTAGAGACATCCTCAGGTCGATTTTGTCCATAAGTTGGAAACCGCACAAAAATCATTCCATATGGGAACTACAGCTCCACAGTATTGTAATGAACTGCATCAAAGATATAAAAGACTGATAAGAAAGAACAATTACAAAAAGGGGAGTGAGAGCGAGTGAGAGAGAAACGTATGTTTGTATATTGGACTTCTGAACTTAATATTATGGCGGCTCACTCGAATGTATGGGTGTCCATAAATCGGGCACTGACAACCCCAGGACGATTTGTAGCATTCAATAGCTGAATAAATATCCAGCATCCATTAACTTATCCTTTCATTTTCACACCTAAGGTACCACACACAAAGGTGAGACCGATTTATCACTTTTACCAAGACGCATGCAAAATAAAGCAATCAACGCGTGTAGATTTTAACTACACTTTACCATGCAAGTTTTGTGTGACTCAGAAATAGCTGTTGTCAATTTCTAAAGCACAACAAAGGAGTATTAGAAAACTTAAATAGTTCTTTACTCATTTTAGGTTACTAAATGACAGAACTGCTTTTAAAGAGGTCACATCATTCCAAAAGCAAGACAAATGATCAGCACAAAAAAAAATGTATCATGGCTGTAGCACAAAGAACATGCAGCAAAGAACCAGGCCATTTCTTTATTTAACTGTGCTGGTGTTTATATTCCACAGAATATTTCATTTGTCTCATCTCAATCTTTAAGTGCATCTTACTATTCCTTTTTCTTCCAATGGACTTATCAAGTTTCCTGTCTTTGTTTTGAAAGTACCGAAGCTGGTTGCCTCAATCAATTCCACAGTAACAACTCTAATCACTGTCTGAAAGTTTGACCTTATTTCCCTCATGGATTTATTGCCATCCCTGACCTTTCTCTCCACATTAATACTCTCCAATCCATTCACAGTTTGAAAGAACTCTATTTGTTAATATTGAAGTCTCTTCCCTAAAGAAAATAATCACAACCTGTTTAATATTAGATAGGTAGTTCTTAGTTCTGACCCCATCCTCAAACAACATGTCTTGCATTATCCCCAGTGGTCCTTTATATTCACCAGCTGAAAGATGTTTCTCTCATTCAGTTCCTCCTTCTTGAATGGATTGATACTTTGCTGGAGTGTGGTTTCATTGGGAACAAAAGCTCTTCTATAATCCATTGGCTTTTGAAATTGTGGGACTGATCCTGCAATGAGGGAAGAGGGAACACAGTAGAGATCCTTTCCTTGCCTAGTACTCTAATGGTTCCTGGTTCTTACTAATATTTGCAATGGTCCATTCCCCAAAATAGTTAGAATTTATAAAGAAAAATATTATTTTAAGTGTGGTATGGTGCTTTTCTATTGCAGTTACGGGGGAGCTGATTGTATCTGCAATAATTGACCGAGATAATGGACCTTTCAGAGATGTTCCAATGCAAGAGTTTGAAGTCGCTGCTAAAGACAGTCCTTCTCAAGGGCATACAGCCTCAATGACCATTATAGTCAACATAAGAGACGTCAATGATAACCAACCCTTCTGTTTCCCACATACACACAGGTACCTTGTGAACTCATTCCTTTGTCACTGCAAACATCGGTAAAGCTAGAAGTGTTCCATGAGATAAAAGTCGATTCCATTACATGATGGGAGTGGCCATTTATTGGGGAGATTTGTTCTGTATGCTGTGTGTGGAAAACAAGGATAAGTTTCAGCTGAAGTATTTTTTAACTATGGGCCCGTATTTTTTCAGTTAAACTGTTGAAAGGGATGAGAATATGGAGGAAGCTGTAACAGAACAGTGCTGGAAGCCTGTAATTGCTTATCAGGCATATGAGGATAGGTGAGCTGGGGCTTTTCTCTTTGGAGAGAAGGAGGATGAGAGGTGACTTGATCGAGGTGTACAAGATGATAAGAGGCATAGATCGAGTGGACAGTCAGAGACTTCTTCCCAGGGCAAAAATGGCTAACATGAGGAGCATAATTTTAAGGTGATTGGAGGAAGGGGGATGTCAGGGGTACGTTTTTTACACAGAGAGTGGTGGGTGCATGGAACGCACTGCCAGCAGAGGTGGTGGAGGCACATACATTAGGGACCTTTAAGATACTCTTAGATAGGCACATGAATGATAGAAAAATGGAAGGTTATGTGGGAGTGAAGGGTTAGATAGATCTTAGAGCAGGATAAGATATCGGCACAACATTGTGGGCTGAAGGGCCTGTACTGTGCTGTAATGTTCTATGTTCTATGTGTGGCACACACAAAAATATTGAAGAATGCCCAGACTTATTGGACTTGAATGGCTTCAAAGTACGCTTCCCAAATAACATCCAAATTGAGCTGATATCAGACCATGAAGCCCCTTGGACAAGTCATCTTGATTACTGGGCACTTAGGCTTGTTCTGCCATCTTCACCTAATAACAGGTAGTACTCATTTACTGTATACCTGCTGTGTGCTAAACTCATGGAGGTCACAGAATTGATTTAAATTAACTCCACGTTATGCCATCTGAGCACTAGTCACTCAGCACACTGGCTGATAGCCTATTCATCCATGTTGGATCATCAAATTTTGGGTGAGGAATCATGTCTTATTACAGATTGGGTGCAGTTTCAGTTTTTGAATGGCTGTCAATAGCATTCATAGGCATCCAAGACAATCCAATGGTCCTGTCAAGGGGTAGTTGGTAATAGAACTGAGTTACAGGAGGATGTGTTCACAACCTCAGGAGTCAAATAATAGTTACAACATGCAAAAACAAGTACAACCCAAGATAATTGTGAAAAGTGATTTCTAATATCAATCAGGAGAGAAACATTTACAGAACATTTTAGTCACCAGAAGCCAGAACTTGATTCTTATTTGAAGATGTGCAGTTGTTCCAATGATAATTGCTTTGCACATTTCCCATTATTTATTTCTAGATTACAGGGGAAGCTATCTGTCAAGCCTCAGAACCAGCAGTGGCATGACACTAAATTGAGTGGGAAAGCAAATTGTGCAGAGGATGCAGAGAGTCTGCAGAGAGATATAGATAGGTTAAGTGAGTGGGCAAGGGTCTGGCAGATGGAGTACAATGTTGGTAAATGCAAGGTCAGGCAAGGAAAAATAAAAGATCAGATTATTATTTAAATGGTGAAAGATTGCAGAATGCTGTTGTGCAGAGGGACTTGGGAGTGCTTGTGCATAAATTGCAAAAGGTTGGTTTGCAGGTGGAACAGGTTATCAAGAAGACAAATGAAATGTTGGGCTTCATTGGATGCAGCTCCATGATGCAGCTTTACAAAACTCTGGTTAGACCACACTTGGAGTACTGTGTCCAGTTCTGGTCGCCTCATTATAGGAAGGATGTGGAAGCGTTGGAAAGGGTGCAGAGGAGATTTACCAGGATGCTGCCTGGTTTGGAGGGTATGGATTATGAGGAGAGACTAAGGGAGCTAGGGCTTTACTCATTGGAGAGAAGGAGGATGAGGGGAGACATGATAGAGGTATACAAAATATTAAGAGGAATAGATAGAGTAGACAGCCAGCACCTCTTTCCCAGGGCACCAATGTTCAATACAAGAGGGCATGGCTTTAAAGTAATGGGTGGGAAGTTCAAGGGAGATGTCAGAGGAAGGTTTTTCACCCAGAGTGGTTGGTGCATGGAATGCGCTGCCTGGGGTGGTGGTGGAGGCTGATACGTTGGTCAAGTTCAAGAGATTGTTAGATAAGCATATGGAGGAATTTAAAATAGGGGGATATGTGGGAGGAAAGGGTTAGATAGTCTTAGGCGAGGTTTAAAGGTCGGCACAACATGGTGGGCCGAAGGACCTGTATTGTGCTGTATTGTCCTATGGTTCTCTGGTTCTATGGTTCATTGCCAGAGGGATTGAATTTAAGAGCAGGGAGGTTATGCTACAACTGTACAGGGTACTGGTGAGGCCACACCTGGAGTACTGCGTGCAGTTCTGGTCTCCTTACTTGAGGGATGAATACTGGCTTTGGAGGCGGTGCAGAGGAGGTTCACCAGGTTGATTGTAGAGTTGAGGGGTTAGCCTATGAGGAGCGATTGAGTCACCTGGGATTATACTCGCTGGAATTCAGAAGATTGAGAGGGGGTCTTATAGAAACATATAAAATTATGAAAGGAATAGATAAGATAGAGGCAGGAAGATTGTTTCCACTGGTAGGTGAGACTAGAATGATGGGACTAGAATGGAAATATGAGAGTAGAACTAGGGAACATAGCCTCAAGATTTGGGGGAATAGATTTAGGACAGAGATAAGTAGAAACTGCTTTTCCCAGAGAGTAGTGAATCTGTGGAATTCTCTGCCCAGGGAAGCAGTAGAGGCTACCTCATGAAATATATTTAAGACACAGTTAGATAGATTTTTGCATAGTAAGGGAATTAAGGGTTATGGGGAAAAGGCAGGTAGGTGGATCTGAGTCCATGGCCAGATCAGCCATGAACTTATTGAATGGCAGAGCAGGCTCGATGGGCCAGATGGCCTACTCCTGCTCCTATTTCTTATGTTCTTATGTATAAGGCTCTTTAGCCCCTCCTATGGGATAGAGTTTCTACTGACATATCACTGGTGTACAATCATGTACGTTAGTGCCACTAACCTAATAATGTTTGGGATTGAGACAGCATCTGTGGAAAGAAGCAGAATCAGTTTATTATTGCCATCTTACATGACGTAAAATTTGTCGTTTTGAGGCAGCAGTACAGTGCAAAGACATAAAATTACTTCCAATTACAAAATAAATAAATAGTGCAAAAAAAAGGAACAATGCGGTAGTGTTCATGGACCGTCCAGAAATCTGATGGTGGAGGGGAAGAAGCTGTTCCTGAATCATTGACTGTGAGTCTTCAGGCTCCTGCACCTCCTCCCCGATGGTAGTAATGAGAAGAGGGCACGTCCTGGATGGTGAGGGTCCTTAGTGATGGATGCCGCCTTCTTGAGGCGCCGCCTCTTGGATATGTCCTCGATGGTGGGGATGGTTGTGCCCGTGATGGAGCTATGGAGCTGGCTGAGTCCACAACTCTCTGCAGCCTCTTGTGATCCTGCGCGTTGGAGCCTCCATACCAGGTGGTGATGCAACCAGTCAGAATGCTCTCCACTGTACCTCTGTAGAAATTCTCAAGAGTCTTTGGTGACATACCAAATCTCCTCAAACGCTTAATGAAGTAGAGCTGCTGGTGTGCCTTCTTTGTGATCGTATCAATGTGTTTCCCACTCTTCAGCATGTTGAGGGCAAAGGCTGCTGTGTTATGGAGAGGTCATTGAAACCGTGTTTTATGGTTTCCAACTCTGACACAGTGAAGGCTGGGGCCAAGTAAGTTCCACTGCCCCTATAGTGAATTTCTATTGGAAATTATCCAGAATTTGGAATTTAAGTGAAAGAATGGTAGCTGGGGTGGGGTGAGGTGCTCTGTCCCAGAGTACCATGGAGTATCCATCCTCTACTTGATGGTCCATTCCTAGATCGAAAATGCAAAGTTAAGGTGTGATTGTGTGCAGCTTACATAGAATGAAATAACTTGATGAAAGACTGATACACTGCCAGAAAACTGCATTTGGAGGACAAATATTTTGAGTCAGTACATTTTATTCAGAAGTTGGGGCTTCAACCATGCTTCCATCTCTTGTTTCTCCTCAGTTGTGGTCAGTATTCACCTGGTGCTCCTCCTTGAAGCTCATCTTTGATGCTTCTACAGAGGTTGTAGGTGTTGTACTGAGAGATGACAGTTGTTGTTAGAATTCAATTCAAGTCAGGCTGTGACCTCCAGCTCTGCCGTCACATTAAGAAAGAAAAATATTCTAGGAAGTTGCTACTGTTGTCTTTTTTTATCTGCAGGCCTAACCTGCATGTTTCCAATTGTAAAGAGGTAGAATGAAAACAAAAAGAAAAGGACTGAACTTGTGTGAAATTGGGAGACCTTCCCATTACAATCATTATTATCCACAGATCCAAAATGTTTGAGGTATACAGGGCTCTCTTGTTCCACACATGATGACATCTGTTATGTGCAGGACTGTTGTACAAATTCACACACAAACATATATATCTATATATGCGAAAACACACATACATGCCAAAAAGAAAATAAAAGCCAGAAAGATAAACATGTTAATCGGCATCATTTGAGAATTCAGGTGCCTATCCCTCATCAGAAATGGGTAAAGTGCTTACCAGAAAAGTAATAATCAGTCATTTGATTTACAAATGCTGACAGATCTATTTCGCATTTCCAATGCTTTCTGTTTTTTTAATTTAAATATCCATCACTTGTGGGATCTCTTTACCTTGGATTTAAAAGGGACGGTTAGGGTTGCAATGGAAATCTGAGCAGGTGTGTGGTACTCAGTTTCCCCAACCCAACGGCCTCTTTCAAGAATCCGATAAACACTTAACAGGCTGCCTGTTTGCTTTTTGTTTCAAGTTTGCAAAATTCAATGGGCAATGGTGCACAAGCAATTGTATGGCAGAAATAGTCCTTGCCAAAGCAAGCATGCTCGTGCATTTACAAAGTCAGTGAACAGTTGTTGAATGAAAGGGTATAATTGCTTCGTGGTGCTGCGCTAGAACCGTCATGAGGTAAAAAAGTGAAGTTGGCATGCTGTGTGACTTTGGGGGGTGGGGTCGGGAGGGGAAACTTGAGTGACAAGATCTTTTCATTTATTTGCTCAAGGAAGCACTTAACCGAGTAATTATTAAGATACCTGCACATTTCCTCCTTAAGTGTACACATTTGGGCACATTTGGAGACTCTGTTTGCTCTTGTCCAAATGGTATCAGTTCTCTGCAGCAGATCACTTGCAGTGAGTTTCCAAGGCTGCATAGTCAAAACAAAATCAAGTTCTGCTTTGAGACAATCATTCATCCATCTGCAATAGCAGGAGGACTTAAAAGGATTTCAAGATGTCTTTTACACATAAAGGCTTGAGCCACCTCATTCCGTTAGTCCTTAATATACTCATGAATGTTGACTTCTGACCTCAGTTTCCAGTGGGAGATCCACTAGGAAGAGCTCGGGAAACACACGAACACAGAGCAGCAGTCAAAACAACACTTCAAAGGCACATAATTGGCTGATTCAAAAAAGGCAGTCACGTTGTCAACTCTCCTGGGATCATAACTGCAGCACCATAAAAAATTCTGGAGCTACAGATAGATACCTTCATGTGAAATACCTACTACAGCAGCATATAACCATCCTACGTTAACACAAACTGTCAAACTAAATGCCAAAAGTGCAATTTCTCACAATTGTTCACATCCCCTGAAAACAGAGCATTGGCATAAATTGGTGTTTTTCTGGTTGGCAAGATATAATGAGTGGTGTGTCACAGGGATCAATGCCAGGGACTCAATTTTTTACAATTTCTATAAACAACTTGGATCTAGGCATCGAAAGTTGCTGATGAACTTTCTGATGATACTAAGATAGGTAAGAAAGTAAATTGTGGAGAGCAAATTTGAAGGGATACGGGTAGGTGAGTGGGCAAAAATCTGGCATATAGGGAAAAGGTTGATTTTGACAGGAAAAAATGAATAAGAAGGACATTACCTAAATGGTGGGAGATTACAGAGCTCTGAGGTGCAGAAGGATTTGGGTGTCCTGATGCATGATTCACAAAAGGGGAGCATGCAAGTAAAGCAAGTAATTGGGAAAGCTAACAGAATGTTTTCCTTTAATGCCAGAGAAATTGAAGTACAAAAGTAGGGAAGTTATGCCTCATTTACATAGGATATTGGGGAGACCACATATGGATTACTGTATACTGGATTGGTCTTATTCATTAGAAATAGTTCACAAGAGGTTTACTACATTAAAACATGAAATGAGTGGGTTACCTTACGAGAAAGATTGAACGGGCGAGCCTTGTATCTGCTGGAATTTAACAGTGACAGAGATGACTCATGTTATATCCTGAGGGGTGTTGACAGGGTGGATGTGGGGAAGATGTTTTCCTCTTGTTCACTGTTCACAATTTAAGGAGTTGCCCAATTAAGGCAGAGATGCGGAGAATGTTTCTTTCCCTCAGAGGGTCATGAGGTTTTGGAACTCTCTTCCTGAAGGGCAGTGGAAGCAGAGTCTTTGAAAATTTTTTAGGGTGGATGTAGATTGATTCTTGTATGTCAAGGGAATAAAAGGTTACTGGGGCTAAGCTGGAATGTGGATTTGAATTTACAATCAGATCAGCCATGATCTTACTAAACGGCAGAGAAAACTCAAGGGGCTGAGTGGCCTATTCCTGCTCATAATCTGTATGTTTGTAGTTCTATCCCTGAGAGGGCTTTCACCCGAGTTTCCAATCCATTGTTTTGAATTAACTAACACTTGTGAACCTGAAATTCAATATACTACGGGAAATGTTATGGTCCTTGTACACCACTGTACTTTCTGCCCATGTTCCCTTATGTCTGTCTACATGATATTTTTAATGACATCTACTATTCATTTGATGTTATTTCAAAGTTAGCTATACCCAAGCTGCATGTCAGTGATAGAAAGTTATACGGATCATAAAATTAAGAGTTCTGAAAAAGAAACAACTGCTCACTTTGGACCTTGTTCAGTATTCAGGTACCAGAAACAACTAAAAAGGGTACAACAATTGTTACTATATCCTGCAAAGATAATGACGTGGATCTTGCAAACAGCCAGTTTACTACTTCGTTTCAGCCTGGTCTCAGGACTGGTGGAAAATTTGCTTTGAATGGGAAGAATAGTACTACTATTGTGGTAAGAGAGTTTCTCTTTTCAGCATGTATTCTGGAACCAGATCAGTTGCTCTCTCCAGAGACAATTGCCTTTAGAGGAAAAAATGAACCTTTGCAACAGGGGAAAAAAATCTTTGATTTTTTTAAAAACAACCTTACAGCTTGTCTGAAGTTTTACAGACTAAAGGCACCTAGTGTGGTGCTGAGGTGGTCCACAGGAAAGATCTGTGTTGATAAGTTTCAATCGAGAGAGAAGAAGCACTGTACTACACTTAGTGAAGAGTCATCAGGCTAATTTCTGGGATGAGTGGATTGTCCTATCAAGAGAGACCAAACAAGTTGGTTCTGTATTGATTAGAGCTTAGAATGAGCAGTGATCAGATTGAAAACATATCAGATCCTGAAGGGGCGTGCCAATGTATACAGTGAGATATTTTCCAGTGGTGGAGAGCCTAGAATGGCGGGGCATGGCTTCAAATGTAAGGAGCCTTCCATTTAAAACCAAGGTGTGTAGAGATTTCTTCTTGCGGAGGGTAGTGCCCCACAGTGTAATAGTGGCTAGATCATTAGAAGTATTTAGATTGGAGGTGGATATATTCTTGAAAGATCAGGGAATTACATGTATGCACAAGTACAATGAAAATCTATGTGCCTGTGATGCTGCTGCAAGTATGTTTTTCATTTCACCTTTGCATGCATGAACTTGTGCATTGACTTTGACTTTGATTTTGAGGGCTCTGGGAATCTGGCACAGAAGAGTTGTTGAGGTCTTGGTTCGACCTGACATAATTATATTGAATGGCGAGACAGACCTGAGGAGACAGGTGGCCTACTTCTGCTCCTATTTTGTGGTGTTCTTGTGTGCATTTGGTATCATTGTCTGGGGAAAAGTGGGGTGAAACCAACTCATACTCCTACCAATGATCTGCTTCAGCAAGGAATATTAATGGATCCTCTGTGGACATAGGGATAGAACATGACTTTGTCCAATAGCATTCACGTAGCTAAAGATGGCACAATGGTGCAGCTGCTGCCTCATTACTTCAGCAACCTGGGTTTGATCCTGACCTCCCGTGCTGCCTGTGTGGAGTTTGCACGTTCTCCTTGTGACCATGTGGGTTTCCTCCGGGTGCTCTGGTTTCATCCCAAAAACATGTAGGTTAGTAGTTTAGTTGACCACTGTAAATTGCCCCTAGTGTATAGGCGAGTGGTAGAATCTGGGGGTGAGTTGATGGGAATATAGGGAGAATAAAATGGGTCAGGATAGGACTAATATCAGTGCTTGATGGTTTGCATAGACTTGGTGGGTTGAAGGGCCAGTTTCTATCCTCTGTGACTCTATGATGGTGATCTTTATTTCCATCACACTATACAGCTAGCACAAAGTCAAGATCTAAGGTGAGATAAAGATCCAATTGAGCTTGGATGTTATGGCAATCAACTTTGATGACTGTACTATAGCAAAGAGAATTAGAGAAGGGAAAACCCCGATAAGCAAATATTTGTTGCCAATTTTTCCTTTCACATGCAAAATACTTTAAACTTTCTGAATTTATTCATCTGACAAAGTTTCTGTGCTGTATCTCTCTATGACTCTACTAAAATAATGAATTTTGCATTTTGTTAAGCTCAGTCTGTATTATTTGGATTCACTCTGTAATATTTAAGCCAGTTTAGGACACCCCTAATGTCCTCATTTCTAGGAACTTTCCTTGGTTAAATCGGCAGGTGGAACCAAACAATGCATATTAAGTGTCAACATCCCAAACAAATATAAATAAGAAACTGCAATTATCCCTTGATCACTCCAATTAAAACAGCTGCCCCACATAAACATTATGTTTCTTTCCTACCTTTCACACAGTTATCCAAAAACATATATGGCCTTGAACCCTAATAACATGGAGCTTTGTTAATAATCTGTTTGTGGAATTGATTGAATGTATTGAAGTTGTAACACACAACACTGTAGTGTTTACTCCAGTTGCTACTTCTTCCTAGAAACCAGGAGGTCCAGTCACAGAGGAGATTTTCTGGCAAAAGCAATGTTGAAATTGAACTAACAGGTTGTTGCTGTTCAATTGTTCCTAAGGTTTATTCCTGATAAATTAATCTCATTGTTTGAAGAATGATTAGTTGGTTTGTGGACTCCCCTCTTTATTTTGTCTCACATTGGACTGTTTCCAATTTACTGGTACTGCCTTAAATATCCATTGATTTCCTTGTATGGTTGTCAGTGCCACGCAAGGCTCCACAGTCTCTTCCAGTGTCTGAAATAAATATCCTCTAGGCTGGGGATTTATTCTGAGTGCTAAATTATGCCTTGACCATCTTCGTGCATGATATATTGTTCACAACTTGCTTTTCATTATTTTAATAGAGTCATACAGAGATACAGCACGGAAACAGGCCCCTCAACCCACTGAATCCATGCTAGTCATCAACCACCCATTTACACTCAATCTACCTTAATCCCATTTTTATTCTCCCCACATTCTTATCAACTCCCCACCTGAATCTGCCACTCACCTACACACACGGGACAATTCACAGCAGCCAATTAACCTCCCAACCCCACACGTCTTTGGGATGTAGGAGGAAACCAGAGCACCAGGAGGAAATACACACACAGTCACAGAAAGAACAATGCAAACTCCACACCGACAGTGCCAGAGGTCAGGATTGAACCCAGGTCTTTGACGCTGTGAAGCAGTAGCTCTACCAGCTACACCACTATGCCGTTCCAAAAAAAGGTTTTAGAATAAATTTTATTTCTTTGTTTGGGGTAGGAAGACTATCGTGAGTGGAATTGGGAGGTTTCTCAGGGTGACTGATGCACTTAACCCCCTTTGGGCTCCATCCTGCCACAGTAAGGAACTGCTGTGCCACTCCTGGGAACTGAAATGAAGGCAGAGTGCTTACGGTATAGGAATTAATAAAGACAACAGTTTAACAATTTTGCCTGTTATAGTCATAGAAGTTGAATGGCAATAGAGTTGTTGATTATTCACAACAATCTCTAGAAGAGGATGATATGAGACAAAGAAAATGCCAGTGAGAGAGGGCTCTACAGTTTGGAGTCCAGAGTTACTTTACACAAGTCACATCTGAAATTGCTCACATCTGATAAATATTATTTTCTGAAATAAATCTATAAAATTTGGTGTTTGAATAAATCATCATTAACTGCTTCCACTGTCTCCCTCAGGATCCCTACTCAGTGAAATATTAATGAGGATATTAAGTCCATCAGGCACCCATTTTGTATTTATCTATCCACATGAAATTTAAGCACAATTGCTCAGGCACTTTTATTTAATTGTTAAAATATTTCAGGGCTCTCCATTCCACTCAACTGCAATCTGTTTTGGTAGGTTACTGGTGATCTGGACTTTGAAGCTGTTACTAATCTTGAAGATGGCAATGTCTACATGATGACAGTAGTTGTCACAGACATTTCACCACCCCATTTCCAAGGTAAGTGATCAACAAGAGATCAAAGCAACAAATTCTATTTAGTGTTTAAAAGGATATTTTCTTTCTGTGAAATCATTAAATACTGGCATATAAAATCCAATCAGGCTATTTACTTGAATTTCAAGTATTTTCTACACATTTTCAACCTTCTCTGTGATAGTTTAGATTTTTTCATGGAATTTTTTTATATTTGGAGAGATTAGAGACATTGGAATCATTCTCTTTCGACGAGAAAAGAAGAAGATTTCATACATGCTCAAATTATGAGGGGTTTTAATATAAATAGGGAGAAACAGTTTCTACAGAAATAAGGTAAATAACCCAAGGACACTATGTGAAGATCATTGGCAAAACAGCCAGAGGGATGATTGGGAGAATTATTCGATAGTGACTTAGTGTGATCAGAAATGCACTGTTTGGAAGGGTGTTCAAAAAATATTGCTGTCTATTAAAGCTATAGAATAGAGCTAAAAATCAAATACTCTGAAAGTCATATATGTTATTGTTTTGAATAATATTTAATAAATCATTATTTTCTTTACTTACAGTGACCTTTAGACACTGTACTCAGTTGCTCATGTTATTGATTCATTCATCAGAGAATATAATCTTATATTTGTCAAACAAAGTCAAATTGTAGAATTTACCAATTCCTAGCCAAGCTTTTTTATTTTTTTCAAATTTGATTTCTCAAGTTTATTTGTCTTGGAAGCAAACATTACATCAATATTAAATTAATTAAGACTAAAGCATTTTTAAATTCATCTGATTTACTGAAACAAATAGCATGGAGTTTCTGATCAATTTGCTGTGTATTTTCACACCATTTTAACTCTATAACAGTAGCACCTGGCATGAACAAATGGAGAACTTTCAGCACAAGTTGTATTTAGCACATCCTGAATCTCTATAGGCTTTTGCGCTCATTTTAAAAACACTGTGGCAGAAGCAGGATACACTCAAAAAATCGCCCGCTGCCCTCTTATTACGACTGAAAGTTTCTGCTAATTATGGCCATTACAAGTCTTCAAAATTAAATTGAATCTTTTACTGAATGAAAAAAAAGTTAGCTGATTAATTGAATACTGTACCCAAATGTTGCTAAAATGGGGAACACTATTCCAAAATGGGAAAGACTTTGAGTATAACTACTGCTGGAATCGATGAGAGTGCACAAAGTAGGGGGTCTAAGTTCAAGCAGCGTCTTCAGATCATGCACTGACATGTTTGCAGGCTAAATGCTAAATGTTACAAAAGAAACTACTAACTCAATGGACATGTTCTAAATGTTCGACTTTTCTCACCTAGATACAGCGACTGTGTACATCACGGTCACAGCAGTAAATGAGTTTCAACCATCCTTCAGTCAGACATCTTATACCTTCAACGTATCTGAATTCAGTGCAAGTAAGTAAATGCCTGGAGAAACCAAACTTTAAAAAAATAAAATGGTTCAATTCTTCCTTTTCGGCTCAAGGTTCAGGCGAGGACATGAATAGCCTGAAGATGAAAATTAGCATAAAAAAGTAGAAAATAGGCACTAACTAAATGAGGTCCTGAGGAAGGAGCACAGAATAACACTTCCTGCTTTAGGTCCCTCATTATCTTACTAATATTAAGAATTTTTATTCTTGTGCTATGAATGTCATGGATGACATTTATTATCCCTAACTTAATGTACTGAGTTGCCTCCTTGTCTGCAAGAGTTTGTGTTCCAGGATTTTGATGCACCTATGACAAAGGATTGGCGATCTAAGCCCAGGTCAGGATAGTGATACTAGTCCAGGTCTAAGAGAAGGTGTGTTTGTTGCCTTTGCTCTTCTAGGTGATGCAGATTGTGGTTTCTGGGATGGTGCTGGCAAAATAGCTGTGGTGAGTCACTCTACGGCACCTTGTTGATGATACACTCGGCAGCTCCACTGCATCAGGAAGGAAGTGAATGTTTGGCATGTAGATGGGGGTACCAGGCATTGTCCTGGTGATGCTCACCTCTCAGGTACAGTTTGTGTGCTGTATTTAAAAGGCATCAGAACACAATGAACAAGGAAATGCCAACCTGCACATTTCATTAAACTGCTAGATGTATCTGACCATTCCCGATCCTTTGCTTCTAACTTCCAAGTTATTTACTGTCTTAAAAGTACTGATCCAACACCACACAAGCTTTGAAATTATTTAGCTTGCAATTACCAAATTCACATCAAAGGATAGTGATTTTAATAAGCAATGCTCTCACAACTTATCACAAAATTATCCTTAATGTTCAGAAGCATTCAAAATATTGAAAATGATATATTTTTCAAAAAATTAAATATTAAAATCTTCAAAACCATTTAAAATAATTGAAAAATTAATGCAAGCTTAAATAATTAAAAATAACACACAAGTTTCCTCTTAAACGAATAAGCTCACAGTCAAACCTGGCCCACAGAACCTCATCTGAGCTGGCACTCCAGTGTAAAAACTTTGATTTCCAGCAAGTACATATTCCACAGCTGAACTCTGTGCAGAGTCCAACAGCAAAGAATAGTGAAAGAACCACCATCAGGAATCTGTCTGTAAGTTTGGGACGTAAGTGTTTTGAAAATGCATTGCATGGTAGCCTAAATTTGGTGGCATTCATGTAATTGACCATGGCATTGCCAGTAAAATCTAGCCAGGCTAATGTAGTCTTCAGAGACAAAATGCAATTTGTAATTTGGTTGTCATATTTAACCTCCTCTTAATCTGTTGCTCTCCTTCAACCACAATTATTTGTCCGTACTTTTAATGGGGGAATAGGGGTCTAAAGCTTCAAATCTGTTTTGAGTGCTATGCCACTGAATTTCCAAGTTCTTCTGTATAAATTGTAGAAACATAGTTGTCCCCAGAAATCAAGCATGAAATTCCTCATGTGTAGGATGTACACTGATGACATTTGTTGTGCAAAGCTCGATTGGAATACTAGCAGCTGAAATTGGATCATTCCAGGCAACAGCAATAAATACATGCCATGGATCTCACTTTGCTGTGCATTCCAGATTTAAGGGAGTGGTTGGGAAGGAGTTGAGTGACACTCACACACACTCAAGGGAAAAGGACTTTTACTCCTTCATGACCAAAGAATCGCCTGCAATACTTCTCTTCCCAATCTTGTACCTTTACCCCAAAGGCCCGTAAAGATCGATTCTTGGCCTCCTCCTATTTGGCACTGTGTTCAGTTTTATTTGTTAATGTTCCTGTGAAGTTCCCTTGGGACATGCTACTGCATTAATTATGCTACAAAAATATAAACTACTATTGTTGCTAGGACTGCCCTTCAATGATGAAAGACCCAGAATAGAATTAATAATTGGGAAAATATTCTCCATTGGATTAACATGTCTTCTTCATTGCAAAGTTGCATTTTCTACAGGCATCATTAATAATTCCCAGAAACATTCAGGCATTTGAAAGCGGACAATGACATATGTATTATTATGTATTATTGAATAAGACTTCAAGGTAGCTGAGAACAAAAAAACTAACACCAAGACCAAGGTGGAAGATACATTGTAATAATTGACCAAAATCTTGGATCAAGACATGGATTTCAAAGATCAAATAAAAAGGGAGGTTCAGGGATATAATTCCAGAATTCAGATCCTAATAACAGAAGCCACAGTGATGGAAGTTGATTGGGACGAGGGGAAGAGGGATGGGAATAGGGCAGGGGGATGGAAATGATGCAGAGGTGAAAATGAAGAAGAATCTCCAATGAGGGAAGTGCAGATTTCTTGAAGGATTGCAGGCTGGAGGAGGTAAATTGGTTTATTATTGTCACATGTACCGAGGTACAGTGAAAAACTTGTCTTTCATGCCATCCATACAGATCAATTCATTACAACTGTGAATTGAGGTAGTACAAGGTAAAAGCAATAACAGAATGCAGAATAAATTGTTACAGTTACAGAGAAACTGCAGGGCAGGTAGACAATAAGGTGCAGGGCCATATTGAGGTAGATTGTGAGGTCAAGAGTCCATCTTATCATACTAGGGGACCATTCAATAGTCTTATAATAGTGGGATAGAAGCTGTCCTTGAGCCTGGTGGTACGTGCTTTCAGGTTTTTGTAGAGAGACTGTCAGGGGTGGGTGGGTCTTTGATTCTGTTGGCTGCTTTACCGAGGCAGTGAGAAGTATAGACAGAGTCCATAGAGTGGAGTCTGGTTTCTGTGATGTATTGATCTGTGTCCACAACTCTCTGCAGTTTCTTGCGGTCCTGGGCACAGCAGTTGCCGTACCAAGCCATGATACATCCAGATAGGATGCCTTCTATGGTGCATCCATAAAAATCGATGAGGGTCAAAGGGGACATGCCAAATTTCTTTAGACTCCTGAGGAAGTAGAGGCGCTGGTGAGCTTTCGTGGCCGTGGCGTCTATGTGGTTGGACCAGGATAGGCTGCTGATGATGTTCACCCCTAGGAACTTGAAGCTCTCAACCCTCTCAACCTCAGCACTATTGAGTAAACAGGAGCATGTGCACTGCCCCCCCTCCTGAAATCAATGACCATCTATTTTTTTTTGCTGTCATTGAGGGAAAGGTAGCTGTCATGACAACATGTCACTAAGTTCTCTATCTCCTTCCTGTACTCTGACATTGTTATTTGACATATGGCCCACTACGGTGATACCATCTACAAATTTGCAGATGGAGTTAGACAGAATCTGGCCACACAGTATGTGTACAGGGAGTAGGGGGATGAGGACACAGCCTTGAGTAGGGGGCTGAGGATGCAGCCCTGTGAGGCACCAGTGTTGAGAGTAATTGTCCCAGAGGCGTTGCTACCTACAGTTACTGATGGCGGTCTGTTGGTCAGGAAGTCAAGAATCCAGTTGCAGAGGGAGGTGTTGAGTCCCAGGACTAGGAGTTTGGAGATGAGTTTGATTGGAATTATAGTATTGAAGGCAGAGCTGTAGTCAATAAACAATAGTATAACGTAGGTGTCTTTACTGTCCAGATGCTCCAGAGATGAGTGTAGGGCCAGGGAGATGGCATCCGCTGTAGACTTGTTTCGGCGGTAGGAGAATTGCAGTGGGTCAAGGTTGTCTGGAAGGCTGGAGGTAATGTGTGCCATGACCAGCCTCTCCAAGCACTTCATGATGGTGGATGTCAGAGCCACCATGCAGTAGTCATTAAGGAACGTTACCTTGTTTTTCTTAGGTGCTGGGATGATAGTGGTCTTCTTAAAGCAAGTGGGGACCTCAGATTGAAGGAGGGAGAGGATAAAAATGTCTGCAAATACCCCTGCCAGCTGATCTGGACAGGATCTAAGGACACAACCAGGGACACCTTCTGGGCCAGATGTTTTCTGTGGGTTCACTCTCCAGAAGACTGATCTTGCATCTGTAACAGTGACTGTGGGTTCAGGTGCATTGGAGTCTGTCGGGGCAGGTGGTGACATTCCAATCCCCTTCTGTTCAAAACGTGCATTGAATGCGTTAAGCTCATTGGGAAGGGATGAGCTGTTGTTGGCGATGCTGCCCGACTTTGTTTTGTAGCCCCTTATAGCGTGCAAGCCCTGCCACAACTGACGGCTGGTCTGGGACTCAATTTTGGACGTATTTTCTCTTGGCACCTCTGATAGTTTTACAGAGGTCGTATCTTGATTTCTTGTAGAGGTCAGGGTCACCTGATTTGAATGCTGCAGTCCTGAATTTAGGGAGTGGATCTTCCAGTTCATCCATGGTTTCCTGTTTGGGAATGCCTGGATTGTCCTCTTTGGTCCTAAACACACTTGCTGATAAAATCCATGATGGTGGTGACATACTCATCTAGGCTGGCTGCTGAGTCTTTGAACATGAACCAGTCCGACGCAAAAGCAGTCGCATTGAAGCTCATCTATTTCTTCAGACCAGCACTGTACATAGCACTGCATCCTCATTTTGCTTCTGCTTGTGCACAGGGAGAACAAGCACAGCCTGGTGATCTGATTTACCAAAGTGAGGGTGGAGGGGTGGCTCGGAAGGCATCTTTGATGGTTGTGTAGCAATGGTCAAGGGTGTTTGGACCCTTGTGGGATAGGAGATGTGCTGGTAGTACTTTGGTAACACACTCCTGAAGTTTGCCTTATGAAAGGTAGGCAAATTAAAAGTGAACTTTTAAGAACAGCCTGCCGCACAATAGTGATATTGTACAGTGTTATCTCATAACTGACTTTTCCCTTTCCAGCAGGAACAAAGATTGGACAAGTGTCTGCAGACGACAAAGATCTTCCAGGCCAGGAACTCATTTACTCACTTGTAGCAGGGGGAAACACACTGGGCTACAATCAGTTGTTTTGGATCAATCCAACATCAGGGGAAATACATCTTGTGGCCCAACCCGATTATGAGGCAACTGCCCAGTACTTGCTTACAGTGCAGGCTGTTGATTTAGATTCTGATGATACAAAAGCTGCTACAACAACTGTAAGTTCTTTCTAATGCTAGAGGTTAGTTCATCCACATGTTGGAATAAATATTAAATGGATATTGTACTCAATCACTTTTACTTAACTAGAACATTAACAAGACTTAACGTTCAGAATACATGATCTTTTTTCAGTTTCTGTACCCAGGAGACTTTTGGGTTCTAATATTGAATGGCTGAATAACTTACTTGTTGACATTGACATGGCAGAAGTAATAATTAAAGAAGTTAAATTTAATGCAACAGGGGAATTTGCTTGGCATATTGACAACAGACATTCCTGACTCTCTGCTAGCCTGCACGATAAAACACTCGATGAAGCTGAAAGGGAACAAGACCAAAGTAGGGTTGTTAATGAAAATATCTCCCACAAACTCAACTAATCTAGAAAGGAATGACATTGACAGGTCATTTTTCACCTCTCCCTAATCTTGCAGCCCTTGTTTATTTAGTATAATTTTCCGCTTTTCCCTCACTAAAGTGTTTTGCTCATTCTGTTTTGTGGGAGAAAATTGGTTGCTGCATTTCTTTACCATAATGCTGCATTTAAAATCCATTTTGTAGGCTTTCAAGCACTTTGGAGCATCCTGACATTATTCAAGGGGATACATGAATGTAATTTCCTTCATTTTTGCAAAATTGCCTGAATAATGTTAAATAAATACCTGAAAAATCCCATGCAGTAGGTTCACTCTTCATTACTACATGACTTATCGAGCTGTACAGCTGTATCAAAAATCACAACACACTATGGAAGGACTCTCCATTTCATTGATTTTTCCAGTTCAATGCATCAGCATACCACCCCCTTCTCAAGGACAACAAATGTCAGACCTGACAATGATGCTAATATTCTGTCACTGAACTTTAGAAAATCTAAGCCGAGTTAAAGCATCAAGTAACACCCTGTTGTCATAAATCTTAACATTTTTGTGAGAAACCTTCTGTCCAACATACAAGCTAACTGAATGTATAAGAGGATAAAACTAACCCATAATGTAAAGAATTACCAGCATCTCACTGGATTATCAACAGGAATGAATTCAGGTTTGATCCTTGTGTTAAGTTTTTTGACCTTTGCCAGGACATTTGCGTGACAGCTACATTAACTTCATTTCCTTGGGTCCAACAGGTGATTAAAGTAAATTCAGTAAGAATTTCCACTTCCTGAATGCAGAGATTTCTTACCGGAGTGGATGAATTCAAGATTGGCTATGATGATCACTCAGAAAATAGATATTCACAGTTTAACTTGCAAGTTAAACAGCCACATAAATGGGTTACTGGAAGATACTAGAGAAATTAGTATTATGAAGCCAAGGATATTTGGGAACCACTACATTTAGCCAACCATGAGATCTGTCAGGGCACAGGATAAAGCCACAATAGTGATGTGTATCCATATCCAAATTGTGAGCAATATTCTACATGCATGCTGTGATGAACTCACAGATTTGTGCAATACCAAGGAGGTGGGGATTAACACCCGAAGCTGATATAAACCACTACCCATAATAGTTGCTGATCTTTGCATTCTCTCTGCTGAGATTAGAAAGATTACAGCCAAGAGTTGATAAGGTAGAAATCCAGCTGCACAAAAATTGGCCACTAAGTGTACTCACCCCCACACATGCAGTGTTTCATTCTATTGACGCACTATCAATTCTATGTAGTTTTAAGTACTCTTAAAAATGTCTGAACTCAAATATGACCTAATATATTTAAGCATAAATTATGGTTTAATTATATTCATTGAGACAACTAAAATGTATTTACAAGGGAAATGCATGAGCTATTAAAAATGGATAGACTGGTTACAATGGGGATTTCTCCTCTGGTTAAAGTGTTTAGAAGGAGGGGGCCACAGCTTCAAGCTATGGGTAAGACACTTGGGTGTGAGTTGATAATAAATGTCTTCATGCAGAGAATGGTGAACCGAGGGAATTCTCTGCCACAGGAGGCAGTGGAGACCAAGTCACTGAATACATTTGAGGAGATAGGTCAATTTTTAGGCACAAAAGGCCTTAAGGTGTATAGAGAGAAAATAGGTATATGGCACTGATATAGAGGATCAGGCATGATTGTATAGAATGGTGAAGCAGGCTTGAAGGGCTGAATGGCCTACTCCTGCTCCGATTTTCCATATTACAATGTTTTTCATACTGACCAAGTCCTTGAAAAAAGATCTTTCTAATCTCAGCAGAGAGAATGCAAAGATCAGCAACTATTATGGGTAGTGGTTTATATCAGCTTCGGGTGTTAATCCCCACCTCCTTGGTATTGCACAAATCTGTGAGTTCATCACAGCATGCATGTAGAATATTGCTCACAATTTGGATATGGATACACATCACTATTGTGGCTTTATCCTGTGCCCTGACAGATCTCATGGTTGGCTAAATGTAGTGGTTCCCAAATATCCTTGGCTTCATAATACTAATTTCTCTAGTATCTTCCAGTGACCTGGATATGGTTAATCCAGATATGGATTAAATTGATAATCAAGGTAATCCAGGAAGCTTTCTCATTAATCAGAGATTTTTGTGTTCTAGGTCACAGTGAATATTCTTCCAACCAATGATGAACCACCTGACTGTCAGCCAAAATTTTATTCTCTGGCGATTCTCGATGACACAGCTGTGGGAACAAATGTTCAAGGCTTCCAATTATCCTGTACAGACCGGGACTCTCCCCCTCACTCTTTCCGTTACTTCATAACTTCAGGTACATCAGTGGAGACACTCCTGTTTTGTTGCCTTAATTTAGACATCTATTGCGTAGCGGTTAGCGTAATGCTATTACAACACAAGTGACCCAGGTTCAATTCCGGCCGCTGTCTGTAAGGAGTTTGTACGTTCTCCCCGTCTCTGCAGTGGGTTTCCTCCGGGTGCTCCAGTTTTCTCCCACATTTCAAAGATGTACAGGTTAGGAAGTTGTGGGCATGCTATGTTGGCGCCGGAAGCGTGGCGACACTTGTGGGCTGCCCCCAGAACACTCTACGCAAAAGGTGCATTTCACTGTGTGTTTCGATGTTCATGTGATTGATAAACTTATCTTCAACATGTTGCTTTCCTACCAGATTGTTTCTTCTTTCACCTGTCCGTCCTCTGTAGCATTGGCCAGAACCTTAAAGTCAATATCAAGCTGGCATCAGTAAAAAGTGCACTCCCACCTTCTGCGATTCTCTCTGCGTGAACTTAGTTGAAAAGTTGGGAGGTTCTTCTGCAGTGAGGCCATGTGTTTCAATTCTTTCCTGTGGATGTAGGTAGCACGAGGTAGTTGAGACCAGCTCCACAAAACCAGAGAGAACATTTACAAAGGCCAGGAGCACCCAAACCTTTGTGCTGGTGGGAGCAGCCATTTTCAGGGCAGGGCAGAAGATTGTCCACTGACATTATTATCTCCACATCTGCACATGTGACACACTGGTGGACAGAGGCTGCTTCACGTGCAGAGATGTTAAAAGTACACATTTTAATATGTATAATTGTACCTCACAAAGGTGGCACAGAGGAGCAATGAACCAGGCCGCAATCAAATGGGTGACGTGTTAGTTTAAGGGCCTGACCCATCCTTGCTTATTGCCGGGGGGTCTGTGGCATTCAACTTCTAGATAAGTGCTGTATTCACTTTTCTATTGCTAAAATCATATCCCCACTTGCTACCTCAGTGCCCAGTTCCCTATAACCATCCGGCTGACACCATACCCAAGCGTCTGCTCTGTTGTGGAGGGAATAGTCCCTTTGGAATCCTGATAGGGTCAGGGAGGGAAAGGCGAGTCTGATAATGGCATCACATTGGAAGTGTTGGAAGTCTTGGAGAATGACAGAGAGGAAGACGTCTCCTCTGATCACTTCTCACATGCACCGGTGAACTTCTGGTGTCTTCTGCTGCTCCCTGGTCTCAACCAGCTCATTTTCAGCATGGATGTTCCTTTGCCCCACTCCTGGACAGTCTAAGGGCCTTTTGCTACCAGTCCGATTTCACCACCTGACTGAATAACCTTCTTGTCCTCCAATCAAAGACCTAGCTATGGAAACCCATGTGGATTATGCCCGGCCCTTTGTCAGACACATGCAATAGTCCTGGTTTCAGCCCTCCCCAAGCTTCCTCATCTCTCTTTTCACTGCGTTGATGACCCATTGCTGCTGCTCCCTGCTCTCATACACAACTCAAAACTTTTACTACCTTTGCTGTTAATTTCCACCCTGCTCCCACATTTGCATTGTCGATCGCTGACTCTTCACCCCCCTATTTTCATTTCAGGGGATAAACTAATGAGCAGAATCTCGTGCAAACCACTACATTCCTACAGCTTCTTCAATGTACTCCCTTCCACTTTGCTTCCAGCATTGATCCAATTCCATCCCTTCCCTCCTCTCACTCTTGATTTACTTCTATTTCTTTCAATTTGTTGTACTGCACTCAATGCTCTTGATGTAGTCATTGGTGAGACTAAACGAACATTGTTTCTCCAGTGTGGAACACCACCTTTCAGTCCACAAGGGTGACCCTGAACTTCTCCCCACTAAAACTCTGACACTACACCACTCCACTGAAGCTCAGTCTCGAGGAACAGCAGCTCGGACAGATCAAACCAGAAGACTAAGCACCGAGTTCAGCAGTTCATTCTAGTTTTGTATCTCCAGCATTCAGTTTTTCATTTTTCTTTACCTCTTCCAGTATCTCGGATTTACTTGCCAGCTCCCGCTTGCACGTCCTCTAGTCTCATCTTCACCATCTACTTTCTGCAGACGCCACTGCAACTCCTGTCCTCGCTCTCTCCGGGTCCCTGCCCTTTCACAGTCTGTCCCTTTCATATTTCGCTGCCTTTCCCCTCTTTCTCTGTAACTTTAGAACTTATTTCCGACTCTCTCTGATGAAAGGTCATCGCTCTGAAAAACTATGCTGTTTCTCTCCCACAGATGCTGTTTGACCTGCTGACTATTTGCAGCATTTTCGGTTTTTATTTAAGCTAAATGATCAACTCATTGTTTAGAATAGCACAATTGATAACGCTTTATTTTGGACCCGTGACCGCTATTGTTCGGATTTCAAAAACATTGACCAAATGCAGATATATCAGTACACTATGACTAAATTAAGAGCTCTGAATCCTATTGCAACCTTAGTTTGATCATGGCAACAATTTCTTGATAGCATGGTGTATGTAATGTTTTTCTGACCCTTGACCCTTTAAATGGTGTCAGAAGTACAAATAAAATAAAATCTTGTAATATGGGAAGTCTATCAAAATATTTCTAAATATACAACTTAAAATAATGGGTTAAATTACCTTCAGGAATACCAACCCTTAAAGCAATATCATAACTATTATTTGCCTGCAAATTGTATTAACAAGGTTACTTTTTGTACCAGGTAATATCAACAACCACTTTAGACTCTCTCCAAGTGCTGGATCCAACATCACCAAGCTGGTACTTGCCGTTCCTTTTAATTACATGCAAGGTGTTGATAAAGTCACTGATTATAATCTCATTGTTCAAATAACTGATGACAACCTTTTGGCTGGAAACACAGAGAGAAAACTTGTGCAAACAGGGAGAGTAATGATCAATATCAGAATTATTATCCCTACACCCAGTTCTCAGAAAACAACCACAACCGTAAGTAGATCTGGATATCTGGTGATGAGTAACCTTTTGAGTGACATCAATACAAAGCAGAACAAAAGCTTTGATATAGTTTTGTTTCCTTTAGTTGTGAATCTCATTCTGAATTCAAATCCAAGTTCCTTGCTTTAACTAAGAGAAAGAACTGAGTTCAAGATAAGCAAGTTACAACATAATAACAAGCATAGTCCCAGTTTAATGTTTCATTGAAGGATAGCAAAATTAATTACATTTTTATTACACCATATGTCTACTTTAATTACTGTTGAAGTTGAACCTTAAATCATAATGGTCTCTTCCATTGGAGTTGTGAATCCAACCAGTTGAAGAAAAGATCTACGTAGTTTACAAATGTTGTATTTACAAATTAAACATACAATGTAGAATCTTATATTTTACTACTGGAAATTAAATGTAATAGCCAACTGACCCTAACATCCTTAAAGTATCTGAAAGCTGAAACCTTCAACGTAATAGTCATGTTCACATTTTTTATTGATATAATCAGATGCTGACAACCAAATTATAACATTTTCCCTCTATTAAGCAACAATTTAGGAAATTTAAATGCTATCCGGTGATCAAAAACTACAATCTCATGTTGAACTTGAAAGATCCAAAAGAGAATGAGCAAGATATCTATTTCTGGTCATTGGCACTTTCTCAGTATTTGTTTCTCTTCCATTTATATTTTACAGCCAAATATAACCTATATCAGACTATCTCAAAACACCTATGAAGCAGAAGCTTGGTACATACCATTTGTTATCACCTTGGGCTGTGTGTTGCTGCTTGGACTGCTGGGATATTTGGCATATCTTTTGGCTAAGTATATCCGTTCCATACCAAAGTCATCAAAGCTCAAGAAAAAGCCATTGTTAGTTGTGTTTATAATTCAATTCAACCCTGTCAAGTACCTATCATGTGTTATTTCAGTGATTAGTTTAAAACATTGTGTGAATGCCATTTATTTACACTTCTGTGGGTTTAATTTCCTCTGGGAGTATACTGGTTAAACAATTATGTCAGATTCTTCTGTATTCTACAATTGGTAGCCAATGAAAAGCACGTGAAGGAACAGCTTAGACTATAGTATTGCACTCCGCCCTTCCAATGCAACTTCCACAAGGAGGAGCACTGATTCATTAGCAAAGGGAGGTCAGCTGGTGGCAAACAGGAGGAGGTTTCCTTATTCATATTCGGCCTTCTGCTCTGAGATTTCATGCGATTTGGAGTGAATATTGTACCTATGGTACATCTTTGTCCCATCACATCTGGCAAGTCTGGTTGCAATGGAGGAGTCTGCTACATTGTCTCTAAATTTTGATTCTGTGACCATGACCGTGTCACAAGATTAACACAAGACAAGGGAGCAGAAGTAGGCCATTCGGCCCATCAAGTCTGCTCCATGAGCTAAGAAAAAGAGAAAAGAAAGGGAAAAAGAAAAAGAAAAAAGAAATGAGAAATGGAAAAAAAACAACTATTCCTTTCTAGCCCCAATTTCCAGCCTTATCCCCATGTCCCTTGATACCTTGAATAATTAGATACCTATCTATCTCCTCCTTAAATGCCTCCAATGATCTGGCCTCCACTGCTGTACGTGGCAAAGAATTCCATAATTTCACTACCCTCTGGCTTAAGAAATTTCTCCTCATCTCTGTTTTAAACATATACCCTCCAATTCTAAGATTGTGCCCTCTGGTCCTGGACTCGCCCACCAAGGGAAACAGCTTAGCCACATCTACTCTGTCCAGTCCTTTCAACATTTGAAATGTTTCTATCAGGTCCCCTCTCATTCTTCTGTACTCCAGTGAGTACAGTCCAAGAGCCGACAAACGCTCATCATATGTAAGCCCTTTCATTCCGGGAATCATCCTCGTAAATCTCCTCTGAACCCTCTCCAACATCAGTACATCCTTCCTAAGATATGGGGCCCAAAACTGCACACAGTATTCCAAATGAGGCCTCACTAGTGCCCCATAGAGCCTCATCAACACTTCCCTACTTTTATACACTATACCTCTCGAAATGAATGCCAACATAGCATTTGCTTTTCTTACTGCCGATCCAACCTTGGTGGTTAACCTTTAGGGTATCCTGCACGAGTACCCCCAAGTCCCTTTATACATCTGTACTTTGAATTTTCTCCCCCTCTAGATAATAATCTGCCCGCTTATTTCTTTTTCCAAAGTGTACAACGGCACATTTCTCAACATTGAACCTCATCTGCCATTTCCTTGCCCATTCTCCTAAACAATCCAGTCTCTCTGCAAACTTCCTGTCTCCTCAATACTCCCTCTTCCTCCACTTATCTTGATGTCATCTGCAAACTTAGCCACAAAACCATTTACTCCATCATCCAAATCGTTAATGTACAAAGTAAAAAGAAGCAGCCCCAACACCGACCCCTGCGGAACACCACTGGTACCCGGCAGCCAATCAGAACAGGATCCTTTTATTCCCACCCTTTGCTTTCTGCCAACCAGCCAATGCTCCGCCCATTCTGTTATCCTACCTGTAATTCCATGACCTCTCATCTTATTAATCAGTTTCTTGTGCGGCACCTTGTCGAAGGCCTTTTGAAAGTCTAAGTACACAACATCTACCGCCTCTCCCTTATCCACCCTACCTGAGGTTTCCTCAAAAAACTCCAATAGGTTGGTCAGGCAGGATCTTCCCTTCACAAAACCATGCTGGCTTGGACCTATCTTGCCTTGCACCTCTAGGTATTCCATAACCTCATCCTTGAGGATCAATTCTAATAACTTTCCCACCACTGATGTCAGACTAATAGGTCTGTAATTTCCTTTATGCTGCCTCCCACATTTCTTATACAGCAGAACTACATTTGCGACCCTACAGTCCTCCGGAACCATGCCAGCGTCTATCGATTCCTGGAAAATTATCACCAGTGCCTTTGCAATCTCTAAAGCCACCTCCTTCAGAACCCGAGGATGCACCTCATCTGGTCCGGGATACTTATCTGTCTTTAGTCCATTTAGCTTACCTAGCACCTTCTCTCTAGTAATCTTAACTGAACTCAGTTCCATTCCTTGAGACCCCTGACTAGCCGGTATATTGCTGATGTCCTCCACAGTGAAGACTGATACAAAATACTCATTTAGTTCCTCTGCCATCGCTTTATCATCCATTATAATCTCTCCCGCACCATTATCGATTGGTCCTATATCAACCCGTGTCTCTCTTTTACTCTTCATATATTTAAAAAAACTCTTAGTATCCTTTTGAATGTTATCTGCCAACTTCCTTTCATAATTCATCTTTTCTTTCCTAATGACCTTCTTAGTTTCTTTCTGCAGGTTTTTAAAAGTTTCCCAGTCTTCTGTTTTCCCACTAATTCTTGCTTCCCTGTATGCCCTCCCTTTTGCTCTTATTTTAGTGTTAATCTCTCTTGTTATGCATATTTGTGCCTTTTTTCCATTCAAGACCTTCTTTTTTCTTGGACTATATCTATCCTGCACTTTCCTTATTTCTTGTAGAAATTCCATCCATTTCTGCTCTGCCGCCCCTCCAGCCAGCTTACTCTTCCAATCAATTTGGGCCAGTTGCTCTTTCATACCGCTGTAATTTCCTTTGTTCCATTGAAATATTGATACACCAGTTATCAGCTTCTCCTTCTCAAATTTGAAACAGAACTCAATCATATTGTGATCACTAGATCCTAATGGTTCCTTTACCTCTAGTTCCCTAATCACCTCCGGTTCGTTACACAGCACCCAGTCCAAAACAGCTGATCCCTGGTGGGCTCATCAACAAGTTGCTCCAAAAAACCATCCCGTGGACATTCCACAAACTCACTCTCCTGAGGTCTACTGCCTTGCTGGATTTCCCAGTCCACCTTCATGTTAAAATCCCCCATAATTATCTTAACATTGTCTCTCTGACATGCTTTTTCTATTTCCAACTGTAACTTATAGTCCACATCCCGGCTGCTGTTAGGGGGCCTATATATAAACGCTATTATTGTCCTTTTACCCTTGCTATTTCTCAGCTCCACCCATAAGGATTCCACTTCTTCTGACCCAATGTCCTTCCTTTCTATTGATTTTATATCATTACTAACCATCAGGGCCACACCACCCCCTCTGCCTACCTGCCTACCTTTCCTATACACTATGTACCCCTGGGCATTCAGTTCCCAATCACACCCGTTATAAAGCCATGACTCAGTGATTGCCACAATGTTGTATTTATTAATCTGTAGTTATGCCACTAGGTCATCCACTTTATTCCTAATGCTACATGCATTTAAATATAGTACATTTAGGCCAGTATCTGCTACTGATTTTGTTGTACTTCTATTGTTCAAATTATCCTGACTTTTCACCTGCCTGTCCTTCTTACCATATTCACAGCACACTATCTTGGACTTGTTTCTATAAACCTCCTCCTCTACCCTAACATCTTGTATCCTAACATCCTGGTTTCCATCCCCCTGCCAGATTAGTTTAAACCCTCCCCAACAGCTAAATTAAATATTCCCGCCAGGATATTGGACCTCTTGTAGTTTAGGTGTAACCCATCCTTAGTGAATAGGTCATGCCTCCCTCAAAAAAGGTCCCAATGATACAGAAATTTGAAGCCCTGCCCCCTGCACCAGTCACTCAGCCACGCATTCATCTGCCAGATCTTTCTATTCTTACTTCCATTAGCACGTGGCACAGGTAGTAATCCTGAAATTACCACCTTAGATGTTCTATTTCTCAACCTTCTTCCTAGCTCCTTGTATTCCTCCTTCAGGACCTCTTCTCTTTTTCTACCTATGTCATCGGTACCTACATGTACCAAGACTTCTGGCTGATCACCCTCTCCCCTCAGAATATTCTGGACCCAGTCCGTGACATCCCGCACCCTGGCACCAGGGAGGCAAAACACCATCTGGGATTCATTGTTGGGTTCACAGAATCTCTTATCTGTTCCCGTCACTATAGAATCCCCAATAACCACTGCATTACTCCTTCCCCTCTGGACCACAGCACCAGGCATGGTGCCAAAGTCCCAGTTGCTGTGGTCTTCCTGTCCAACAGAATCTAAACTGAGATACCGATTTTTGAGGGGGACCGCCACAGAGGTGCTTTCTACAAACTCTTTATAACTTCTGTCGATGACCTGCTCACTCTCCCTAATCAGCCAAAGGTCATCGAGCTGCTGCTCCAGACTCTCAACGCGTTCCTTGAGGAACCGCATCTCGGTGCACTTTGTGCAGATGTAGTCATCGGGGAGGCTGGTAGTCTCCCAGGGTCCCCACATCTGGCACTCCAAACATAGGACCAATCCCAGAAGCATACTGCTATGGCACTGTCCAATACTATACTACTGAGATAAATAAACCAGTGACTTAAACCCGCTCTATAAATCTCGCCTCTTACCTGGTCTCGCCAAAGCCCATTGAGCCAAAGCCCAACCACTCTGCTCCCTCTCACTCCGCTGCCTGCTCTGAATGCTGCCCGCTGGATATGGCAGTCTTCTTTTTAAATCACCCGCGCGCTTCTGGGTGACGTCAAGACTGTTGCTCGACAAGGAAAACAAATAAAGCTGCAGATGATGAAATCTGAAACATAAACAGAAAGGCTGGATGAACTCAGACAGTCAAAGCCACTCACTTAATAAATTCTGGGCTCGACATGATGTCAAACTCTTCTACAACACCGACTCAATCCTGTCATGGCCCACAGTTGCACTTTACTCTTTGCTGCAGCTATTGCTCTAACAATTTCATTCCTTTCTGACAGAGACGATCACAAACTCTCTCACCCGGCTCCTGATTTCCAATACCCCTCTTGAGATTTCTCCCCTTTCATTTTCTTCTGACCCCATATCGCCACCCAACTCCAACCCCTGTTGCATTTTCGCCATCCCCTCCGATCTCCCCCTCTCCGACTCTGAGCGATCACTCCTCAGCAGCGGCCTCAGCTTAATTCCCCCTACATCTGCACCTTAATGAATTCCAGGCCCAACATGACGTCGATCTCTTCTTGACTGGCTGGGTTCTTCCAGCACTTCTGTTTTTGCTGTGGGATAGCTCTTCCCTTTTCTCAGAGATGCTGAAGAGTTGGGAGTCCAGCTCATTGACACTCTGAGTCTTTGCTCAGTCACGTTGCAAATCCTGTCCTTGCTTGATTGCAGAGTCCAGTGTCTGGGCAATATCAAATGCCATCTTCAAGCTCATATACTTCCCAGCAAGCAGCTCCTTCTACTGTGGACACCATGGATTCCTCAGAATAAGGAATCCTGAAATGTGTCCTCCAAACATGTACCAGATTCACAGTGTTCAGCAATCCATCTTAAATCTGCCATATGGCATGCAGCTGTCTCACCTGGATCCTACTTCTGTATGTAAAACTCATACTGTTGCACGATAGTGCTGGAAGTGGGCCACTCATGCTGTTCAGCTAACTTAACCAGATCCTCATATGTCCTATTTCCTGCTTTGGCTGCAGAGAGCAAGGTTTTAATGGACTTGTACATCTTAGAATCTACAAGTGGGAACAATGTGGATGACCTCTTCCATTCTGCAATGCTATTTTCAGGGAAAAGGTGTTCCAACCTTCCTATATATTTAATTCATAACTCAATTGAACTGTTGAAGGAACTTAAAGTACAAATGTAGTCACTTTTGACTTGATAATGCCACAAAACAACTGATGCAAGCACAATAAAAACAATGAAATTAAATTCTGTCTCAGTCAACCGAGCTGCTCCTGAGAAAGAACTCCAAAATCTTATGAAAGGCAAGGAAAACCTCTTCCTTCTTTGACTCTCTTCACCAATTATCATACTGGTACAGTATAGTCTGATGTATTCAAACATCACGAAGAAATGACATCTAGGATTTAGCCATCAAGCATGTGCAGTGATATGTGAGAAACTTTTTGTGCACTCATCTACTGGATAATAATGGGATCACAACACAAGGTTCCTTCAGGATCTTAGAGTCCACATGTTATTACAATCATCTATGAGAAATTAGTCAGGAAAGTGATGGAAGTCTCTCCACTTGCCTGAATGATGTCATCCAGGAAAAAGCAATCCAACTGCTTCTTATTCAGTTCTCTATAGTGCAGAAAAGCAGCAAATAAATTTATATTTGAGAAGTTTTGCATGTGGATGTTCAAAAGACTGTGTGCTTTGAACTTTGAAAATCAATAAACAGAGTAAATATTTCTGGCCACAGATCCCTGATGAAGGGCCTTTGACCTGAAATGTTAACTCCATCTCTCTTGTTGCCTGACCTTCTGAGTGTTTCCAGAATTTTCTGCTTTAAACTTTATTTGGCAAACATATTTCTTGGGACATTTTGGTTAGCTTACAACTGTGAATGATTTGCTAAAAACATGGAATCCTTTTTTTTTCTTTTCAAAGTCTATTAAAAATTAAAAAGTTACATACTCCAACGGGACAGTGAAGCGAGATGAATTCAAATCCCTAACACAGCCTCCATAATCTGTAAGGAAAAGGGAAGTGCAAGCAATTTCCCTTCCAAATAAACAAGTTTAAGCACAAGGTTTGTTCAGCAGCTCTGCGTGAATAACTTCACCATGAAGGAGTGGAGCTGTTCAAGAAGGTAACTTTCCATTTCGTTCTCAAGGATCATCAGGAATGGGCAATAAATACCAGCACCACTAATAATGGCCTCACAATACAAGCACTGTACATAGTAAAACAAAATGTGGCTTCCTCCAATTCTGGCACCTTGTTCTGCCAGCATTTGATCATTCCGTTTTTGTATCTATGCCTTCCGATGCCACGGCCCCAAGCTCTGAAGTTCTCTTTCCAAAACTCTACACCTCTCTTTCTTTCAGACGTTCCTCTGAACTACTCTTTTGGTAATCTGTCCTAATATAGGAGCTATTAGGGCAGTGACTTAATAGGTGGCTCTGTCTTAATCATTGTCTTTGATAATGCATTTAAGGAGCACACTGGTTTTTTGCTCCTGTTGTGCTGAGGGCACTTTGTAAACGGAAGTTGTGTTTGGAGAATATTAACACCAGTTTTGAATGCTGAATACAGAGAAAAGTAAATATGTCATGAAATACTAATAATCAATTCCATGTCATTAATTTTAATCTTCTTTTCCCTTCTTGTTCCAGGATGAAAGAACGAGGTGAGTCCTTAAGCTTTCTCAATGTTTTTCAATGTTAATAGAACAAATGGTTTTCTCTCATTACAATGAAGTGAGTGACCGTGTCCTTTGTTAAATACAGAATCCAAGATGAAGAAGCAGCACAGTGTGATTGTGGTAAGTTTCAAAGCAAGTATTTTTTACTTGAAGAGTTTTGCAAGTGGACGTTGTTTTAAACTTTCTTTTGCAGTCATTTTTCTGGGAAAGTCTTGACTACTTAACAATTCCAGATGATTTGTTAAATCATCAAGGCTCCTCATTTTCAGTATTATTTGCATATTATCCCTCAACTATCTCTCACCTATCTAGATTATCTGGTTATGATCACATTGTTGACTGTGGGAACTTGACCGTGTGCAAATTGGCTGACATATTTCCCATATTACAACTATGACTATACTTGAATGGCGGCACAGTAGCGTAGTGGTCAGCATGACACCCTTACAGCAACAGCAACCCAGGTTCAATTCTGGCTTCTGTCTGTAAGGAGTTTGTACGTTCTCCCCGTGTCTGCGTGGGTTTCCTCCGGGTGCTCCGGTTTCCTCCCACATTCCAAAGACGTACGGGTTAGGAGCTGTGGGCATGTTATGTTGGCACCAGAAGAATGGCGACACTTGCAATCTGCCTGCAGCACATTCTCAGCATTTCACTGTGTGCTTTGATGTACATGTGACTAATAAATAAATATCTTATCTTATTTCACTGACTGCAGGTGCTATGAAAACAAGATCTTTATCTAACTTTCAGAGCAAAGCATTTTATGACCAATTAAAAACTTCAGTCTAGCCAAAGTTGTAATGCAATAAACTAGCAGCCAATTTGTGAGTGGTAGATTTCTACATAATGACCAGATATTTTCTTTTTAATTCTGTTAGTTAAGTGATATATATTACATCCGGTAACAGAGGGAGCACCCCGTTCTCCTTTGAATAATGTCAGGGATTCTTCTATATTCTCAAGAGTATAGAAATGGCCTTGGTTTAACATCAACATCTGACAACATTTAACATTAACTGACGACTGAGTCATTAAAGACAAGGCAATTCTGGAAAATAAGATTATGCCAAGTTTATATTTTGGGGTAAGACTTCACTAAACCAGAGCTCTTCAAGCTGCAGATCCTAGACCTTCAGTTACCTTTGAATCCTGGCATGACTGACAGGAAAGCCACGCAAAAAATTAATCCTGTTCAACCACATAATTGTTATTCAAGCTTGCCTCACTTGATTTTATTTTATATTTTAAGTATAGATATTTGGTACGGTCTACTTTTAAACAAGGTTGTTTCATTGACAGTGATCATTAAGCACATCTATGCAAATTAATGAAAGACATCAGTAGATGTATGCAAATTAATAGGAATATATATTTGATCATTATCCATGGCCCTTGCTGTAAATCTGTTTGGAACCCTTTCCTAAAACGTTGTGTGAAAAATATAGTTTCCTATATTTTGACTATAAAACCGCACATTTTCATGACCTCCATGCTTCTTCACGATCTCTATCATCACTCAGCCACAGGCTACGTCACAAGAGACTAACACACAAAATTTGAAACTTATGAATCATCTGTATTTCAGGAAATGATCAAACGCAATGCAATCTTCAATGGAGAAGCTGTTGATCCAGGTAAATCAACATCTTTAATACCTCTTACTGCATTATAAATGTAGGTGGGCATCTTCTGAGTGTAACTTTATCAGCTGGCTTCCTGCCTGTTTTTCTTTCCCTTTTTATGCTGGAACTTAATTTTATTTCCCTACTGCCCCTCTGTTTTGAGATTATATGTGGCTTTTATTACTGTCTTTATCTTCTCTTCAAGCACACTTGCTATTGGTATTCCTCTCAGAGAAGCTTTCTCTCTTCCCTTTCCTCTCAAATTGCCCCTTCAATCTATTCTCCATAACAAAGTTCAACTTGGATTTAATTTCCTTTGAACCACATTCCCTTCATTCCATCACTTCTTCTCAATGCAATGGATTGATTTCTGGACTTCTGAGGAATCCTGGGTTATGGGAATCCTGCAAGAAAGTGGCCAAAGTTCAGAGCAGCCATGGTCTTAACAGCAGGCTCGTGAGGCCATATGCCCATTCATGCTTGTAGTTCTTTCATTCTTGTGTCTCATGGCTGAATTACGCCATTTTCAGCTAACCATGACCTTCAAAGGTGTGATGAAAATCTTGCTCTCTTAATTTGCAAGGATTTTTACTTGACGTTAATTACTTTCTACCACAATATTAAACAAATCTAAAATACACTGCTTTCATTCTAAACATTTTTGCCTGAAGATATGTTTTATGAAAAATAAATCTAGCAACAATTACAGAATTAGAGTGCCCATGATGGAGCTGACCAAGTCTACGACCCTCTGCAGCCTCTTTCAATCCTGCACATTGGAGCCTCCATACCAGGCAGTATCACGCAAACAAATCTGACACTTCTGGTTCCCAGATATGAATTTTCTGACTACTTAGTTCATGCTTTAAGTTTGACAGAGTGATTCCTTACTGTGAGGCACACCCACACTTTATGACACAACGGGAACCCTCTCAGCCCATCAAGTCTATGCTGGTTCTCAGTACAATCCCATTCCCCAACAAATCATCTAACAATATGCTCACATATGGGACAATTCCTTCCTGCTTCTCTTGTATATCCTGTTTGATGGAGGAGATGGAAGGGACCACGTTGCTCATATGTCTCCAATGATTTCCAAAATGTGAACACGGGACAATATTTAAACTATTTTGGTGCACAGTAAAAGTGCAAGACTCAAAACTGGGTTTCACACAGAGGTAAAATCTCTCTCAACTTGCAACAGAACCAATTTATGATTAATTATATCTAATTCTCTTGCTTGTCGCGTTCCTTATTTCAGTATGTCTAAACACTTATTTAATCACAAAACCATAACATTCAAATTTAGAAACTTAACTTCCGAACACAAACAGAAATTTCCAGTCTGTTTCAGCAGGTAAAGGGCCTTTACAGCTGAGTCGCTCGAAATGTTTTCTAATGCTATAACTTATTATTATGACTTAGAAGGAGGCTATTGGGCCCATGCTGGCACCCAGCTGAGCAATCGGATCAGTCCCATTCCCTTTATTTCCCTGTCTCCCCTGCAAGTTATTCTCCCTCTCACATGCTCATCAATTTTTCTTTGATTATTTCATGTACTTGGGGATAAGTTACAGCAGCCAATTAATCTGCCGGCACACATTTGGGATGTGGGAGGAAACCAGAGCACCCGGAGCAAAATCACACACAGAGTCTCGAAGAGAACGAGCAAGTTTCACACAAACGGCAGCCGAGGTCAGGATTGTGAAGCAACTCTACCAGCTGCACCTATTTTTTGGAAAGTACATTTATTACCTTATCGATACATAAGGTGTACCCAAATCACTCTACATTTCAGATAAAGTTGATGTGTTTGGCACTTTCTTTAACTTAATTGGCTCTTAACCAGTCAAGAGCCAATTATGTCTAAGAGGGTGCCAAACAGATAAATAACCTCAGCAAACTGTTTCACCACACCAAACCTCAAAGTGCAACACCAAATTGGAGTGTGCAAGAAGCTCACATCAGATCGAGTTAGACTCACTTGAAGGGTTAAAAATTATTTGATATACAACCACAAAAATGCCAAGTCCTGGCCTCTTAGAAATCTCCTCCTGTTGTATGTTCCTCTTCAGTCACAGGCAATGTGTATCAATATAACACAAACTCTGGAGCCAGGCGTTGGAAGGACACAAAGTTGCCCATGAAAGATTATGGGAATGCTGAAAATGAAAACCTTAATTTTAAGCCCAATGTCATCAAAACCAACAAGACGACCTTGACACAACAGGACAACTTGAAGGAGGCCCATGAAGACCAGAATGCAATGCAGACTGTACCCAATGGCCAAGCTTCTTCAATATCTCCTCCCAAACTTGGGAAACAGACCAAAGTTGCACCACAAATATCAAAACCATCTCAAGCTCAAAATTCTTTGCCTAATATTTAGGTTGTGCTGAAACTTGATTAAAGAATATGAATATTTTGCAAATAAATTGTTTGACCATCTTTGCATTGCGGAACATTTTACAGTCACATCATGAAACTGAAATATCTCATAGCTTTGTAAAGGAGTCCAACAAAAATAACAGCATTGACCTTTCCTATTCAAATAATGTCAGTGGTTTTAGCAAGCTTTGTTTTATTTTTGCACGAAAAGCATTAGAAATACTTCAGAAATTAGTTTTATGTTTAAGAGCCAGCTGGACAAACTTCAACATTGCTGCTCTTCAGTTGAGAGATATCGTAGGTAGTATTAGTAAACAACATCCATTTATGTTACACCTTTGTTATCATGGATAATTTTATAATCAAAGTATTTCTTCTACCAACCACTTACATTTCCAGCAATGTTTCCAATTCTGAAATTACCTTTGCAACCAGAGTGACAAAATCTTCACACCTCATCAATAGTTCCTCAAGCTCCATGTACACCAAATTCTTAATTTTGCTTTAAGCAATGATAAATTTACAGGATACTTTACTACATTGCACTCATGGAGATGAGAAGTTTGCTCCCTCTCCCCCCACCCCCATCCCAGTGAGGAACAAATGAACGATAGCTACAGTGGAACAGGAGACTTGTTTCAGTATCTCATCACCAGATCTGGCCAATTGCAATTTTACTTTCACTGGCTGGAAATTAATGTCCAAGTAAGGTCTATTCTTTTGTCACTGGGAATTGAATTAAAACTCATTAACTTCAATACATGGAGGAGACTCACAGCCAGCGTCTCTATTGTTACTGATGCTGAACTTGATCTGGCTCTCCAAGATGTCTCCTGGCAGCTGTAGATCGTCATGTTCAAATTAAACTGAGGTCATAAAAAGGATTATATAAGTTTTAGATTGCCTTCATTAGTGTACAGCATACGTATTGAGAAAAGTTCAAAGTACTGCATATCTTGGAAATGTGAAATAAAAGTAAAAACTGAGCAGATCGATGGACTTAATGGTTTTGACTGTCTGAGTTTAGACTCTTCACCTGAACTCACCACCTACCCACCCTCACACACTAACCTGATGCAGGGAGGGAGGGACAACCAGGTGGATCCTCCCCACAGAAGAGGGACCATGATTAGCTTCTTGGCCTCAGGCCATTTGTTCTAAGGCCCTACCGGAAAACTCCAGTGGCCTTTTGACAGCTTGCTGTCATCAAAAGGTCTTTGAAATGTTTTGAAAATTTTTTCTTATAAATCATCAACGAGCAGGCTGGGAAGCTGGGGAGAAGCTCAGGAATGAGTGGAAGATACTGTAGCAATGATGCTCGATGGAACTGTTTAATCCAGCCCATGATTTCAGGTCAATTACTCATTGGCATTGGAAAATCCAGAGATAAGTATTAAGATGCAGAGAGGGGGCACTGGAGGAGAGAATAAGAGGCCTGTGAAAGAGTGGAGAACAAGATGGATTATTTGATAAAAAGGGTTGAAGGTTCAAGGTAAAAAAAAGGAGGTGGCACTTGGAACAGGTGAAGCAATGAGCTTCTAGAGGAGTTGTAAGAACATGGGAGTGACAGAATGGGAGTCAGGAATTGTGTAGTAAATGTTGAATCGGGAAGGCCTGGCTAGAAGATATGATTGAGCTTCATTGGAAGAGCACAGGAGGCCAATGACGGAGAGGTCAGAGTGGGAGGGGGACAGAAAATCAGAGTTGTAGGTGATTAGAAGCTCAGTGTTACACACCTGACTCAACTAACACCATCCCTGACTGACTGATAACCGTCCATTCCCAATCTTGGGCCTCTCCCACCAGTGACCTTTGGACCTTTCTCTGGACTTATCTGATTTTCTTTGGATGCATTAGGTTGCCTGGAAATTACAGACTATGGTGTTGTAAAATATACTCAACTGAATATGGTCACTTCCATAGATAGTAGGATGGGGAATTTCTAGCATAATGTTTCTCCCTCCCTGATATTCCATGCCATTGAGCAGAAAATAAGCAGAAGCCAGCTCCTTCCACAAAAAAAGTTGCCAAAGAAACTGAGTCACATTTTGCTTTTGCTTATAGCTGATTATGTATTAACATAGTCCTTGTATAAGGCTCCTTCTTTGTTCCTTCAAAGAAACAAAAGAATAGAGGGAAAAAAATCAATAAAAGAAATAAAATACGAACAATTCAACAATGGTTGCAAAGTTTTTCATTAATGAAAGGGCAGTTTAGATTCATGTGTATCAATATTCACATCCTGTCCCAAAGCCTAATATTGTTCTAAGAAAAAGTCATCCAACTCTACATCAATGGCTCTGCCGATAGTTCAGTCTAACACAGTTTACAACAGTAGCATGCTTGCATTCTTTGCTTTAAGATGAAAGTCATCACATGATTTATGGAACAATGCAACTCAATTACGTGCACATTGTAAATACTTCAGAATAACTGTCTTCACACAGAAGTTAGCCCTGTACTTTCAGCTAATTAATGGTCTGCACCAGTACATGAAACTACTAGAGCAGCATAAACATCCGCTAATCATTAATATTCTCTTGGAACAGAAATCTGTTATCTTTACCCAGTCTGGTTTATATGCGATTTCAGACCAATAATAAATCAGTTGACTCTGAACTGCCCTCTGAAGTTGTTTATCAAGCCACCCATTAGAATTACAATCACACCACTCTCACAAAAACAACAGTAAGAAAACCTTACGAACCACCTAACAATGAACTAGGCTCTGGACATGACGCACACTCCAAAGTCCTCCTCAATAACATTTGGGGTTCTTAAACAAAATTGGGCAAGATGGTCAAACAGATGGATTTGCACAGTCAAGTTATATCTTGGAAATGACATCTTCAATTCCTCACCTTTCCCCCAAAGAAGTGGTTGTGTAACTATATACAATGAGGAGGTAGAGCACCGCTGAGTATTTAACATTAATTTTTTTCAACGCATGGCATGAAGTCAAAACCTACTGCCCACTCTCAGGTTTGCAATCGTACTCCTCCAAATGGAACAACACTTGCAAACAGCCCTGAGCATAGCAAGGACGTGGAATGTTGTCCAGTGGGCAGAACAATGTCCATTACCAAATGTCGCACCACCACTGAGTAAGCTGGATGTTTCCCGTTGGCAGACTGAATGGGAAACAACTGATGAGTGAATGAACACATGGATAAATCTCAGCACTCTGCCTGGAACTTAGTCCAGAACATTAATGGTATGAGTGGCCATTGTATAGTCCTCTTGGAGACAAAGTCCCTTCTTTGCACTGATGACTTCCTCCTTTGTGTAAATATGGCACTGTCACTGTACTAGAAGGAGTAGATTTGGAAGAGAATTCTTGACAAGACTGGACATCCACAAGGTGCTCTGAGCTCTCTTGGAGAGATCGTGGGAACAGCAGAAATGAGAAAAGCCATTGGTGCTCCAGCAGATCCACACAAGGGATGAAAATCAATGTCTGCATGGACAGATGACACTGGGTGAATCGTCAGATCTGTGAATTAAACCGAACTTTACCTGAGGAGAAAGAGATTGACAATTTGCAGACCAGCAGCTCAGCAAGTGAAAGGTGAATTTCAGTAACTGCAGGAAAATGACTGCTAGTTAATGTCCTTTGATGAAGAAAAGTTTTCACTTTGTAACGAGCTTGAGCAAACTAAAATTGTGTTCTGGAAGTTTCCCCAAAGACAGACAGCTGAGCTTTGTGAAATACCAGAGTGACCATCAGCTGAATAGAGAGGGAAAATGGGAAGGTTTCAGACAAAAGTTTCTGGGAGAGGCAGTGAAGAAGGAGGCACTACTCAAGGTGAAGGATCCAGCTGCATTACAAACTAGAGAGATACTGGTAGAGGCACAGCAGAGGGAACAGTTTGGAGTAGTGGCAGAATGTGGTCAGTCAGGAATCTCCCACACAAAGAGGCGACCTCAAAAGACACTGCAAAGATTGGAATTCCTGGCTCTCACGTAGGTCTGGGATCGTGGGGTTTTGCACATGATAAAGTCGACAACAAAGTGGCTGCAGAATTAGTGCTGGATTGGCTATCATGTTTGGTCCATATTTATCCACATTGTGAACAGTATATTCAAAATAAAAAAATATGTAGGCTATTTATCAGACGAGGACAATTTTGGACACACAGAGGATGGACATGAACATGCACAACACCGGTTGGGTTACTGAAGCTGAAGCTGTGGGCAAGAGTGGTTTAAAACCAGGCATAGCCCCAGGGACTGGTACAGTATAGTAGCCTCAAGCCAGAAAGTGGTCCACACACTGAAAGCTGGGTGCAAAGGAAGTTGATGTCAAAAGTGGTTGAACACAGGAACTTGAAAGAGAATGTGAACATGATCCTACCATTAAAGTTACCCATCACACATGTCTGATCAGTGTTACTCTGAGAACTTCAAATTGAAAACTCTTAGTCCATGGAAGAAGCGAGAAGGGAAGCCCAGCAGTTGCATTGATAATTGGGCAATGGATAATGAAGCCCTGAGCAACCAGTGGGTCTTGTCAGTGGGCTGCAGCTTCAGTGCAGCAGGGCTGTTGGCAGAGCATTCTGGTGGAAGCAGAGCTCATGACACGTCTCACTGGAGGGAAGGTACAGGATGGCCCACAGCAAGTGTTCAGAAGTGGAAGGAAGGACGAGAGAAGCACAGTTTAGGAACTGGAAGAGAAGAAACATCAGGATGCAAGGTGGCGTGAAACCTAAAGGAGCATTCGCAGAAACAATCAATGTCAGGACTTGCTATTGGATTCATTGTACCAGTAGTATACTAAAGCACATTGCGTCTGTTGCAGTTATTAATTATTGTAGATTTTATATTCAGGTTTATGTTGAACGTTTGATACATACAAGCGACATCCAGATGATAGTGATCCAGATTAAGTGATTATAATGTGTTCAAAATTGTGAAGATAATCTTAACGTAACAATCGCCAGTGCAAATATGTGTGAGGCTACATGAAGAGGATGTTCCCTGGAATGCACGAGGTAGACAATGAAGACATATTCGTTCCAGTTTGGAGTGAAGACTTCAGTGAACAAAGTGACCAAGTGTTCATCATTGGCTAAACTAACAACTACATTTGATGTAAATAGTTAACCAATTGTATAGTTTCTAGTTTTTTTTAAGGGAAAGTGGTGCATGTGCGTGTGTGTGCGTGCATGGGGCAGGTGTCCCGAAGAACTGGCTTGTATTATATGGCTTGTTTCTTGACGCATTTTTGTACCCTGACACTGCAGTTGAATTTACAGTTACTGTCTCCAAATAAAGGATGATTTGTTGATTGCTCTTCCTCTGTGTTTGTTTATGCAACAGCAACACAAAGCACCGAGCGTTGCCGTGCAACTGCTATCTGAGCCGGTTCACTGACACCCTGGCCGCCTGTCATTTCTGCGGCCAGGAGAAGACGGTGTACCATGTGTACGTGGAGTGCAAGAGGTTGCAGCCCCTCTTCGCATGTCTGAAGGGGCTGCTCCTCAAGCTCCAACTTCAGCCCCATGCTACTGATCTACAGTCACCCGGTGTGGTGGGGGTGGGGGGGAGGGCGAGTCATTCGGGGGATTTTTAAATTTTTTTAAATTTTATTTACAACGTGGTAACAGGCTCTTCCGGCCCAACGAGTCCATGCCGCTCTTTTTTTTTAAACCCATATTAACCTACCTGTACGTCTTTTAGAATGTGGGAGGAAACCGGAGCACCCGGAGGAAACCCATCGGACACGGGAGAACGTACAAACTCCTTACAGGCAGTGACGGGAATTGAACCCCAATCGCTGGCGCTGTAATAGTTGATCTCCTGGTCAGTCTTCTCCCGGGCCTGGCCAAGCTGGCCATCCATGGGTCCAGGTAGCGGGTGGCTGAGGGTTCCGGCTGAGCCACCTGCCTGCCCCTCTTCAGGGCTTACATCCACACATGCGGGTGTTCTTAGAGAGGGAGCACATGGTATCCACAGATGTACTGGGTGAATTCCGCGATCGGTGGGTCGCTCAGGGGATTGTGTGTGTCATGAATGGTGTGAACGAGATTCTTATCTGAAGTAGTGTGTTTCATGGTCATTAGTGTTACTTGCTGTAGTTATGCAGTTAGAATCTGTCTGCATAGTTTTATCTTTCTTGTATTAGTTGCTGTAGTTTTGACACTGGATGTCATTCTGTAGTGCTTTTAGTCAATAAACTTCTGTATGTTCCAAAAAAAACCAGCAACACAAAGGAAGCCACAGAAAATACAGATGTGGTCAATAAGTTCCTGCCCCAGAACATCACTGCAAGTGTTCGTCGGTGAATTAGGCCCAAGTAACTGGTATACCAAATACCTTTCTTCCCCTATGCCCGAAGCAGAGCGTTTGTTGATGTGTGCACAATGTTCATTTCCTGCTCTTCAGAACGGAAGCAGTCCAGTGCCAGAGACCTGGGTGCAATCCTCACCTCGGGTGCTGGTTACGTTGAGTTTGCACGTTTCCCCCCCTACCCCCGTGACATGGGTTTCCTCTGAGTGCTCCGATTTCCTCCCACATTCCAAAGACAGAAATGTTCCACTCCAGTCACCACCCATGCACCATGGCTGCAGTGTGTGCCACCAATAAAATGCACCAACACAGCTCCTTCCTAATCTGCAATCTCCACTGCCTAAGAAGAAGGGAAGAAGGTGCTTAGGAACATCAGCACCTGCAAGTATTCCTCAAAATTGCACACTGCCTGGAGTTGGAAATATATTGCTGTTGTTGGAGGAACAAAATCTTGTAACGGTGCTGTGGAGTTGCTTCAGTGTACAGATGACAGTGGTCCTGAGAAGAGATCCTGCTAAAACACACAAGGTTATGAGAGGTTTCACAGGGAAGATTCTGTGAAAATGCTTTCTCTGGTAGGGGACTGTAGATTTCGAAGGGTATACAGTATTAGGATAAAAATTCAACCATTTAAAATTGAGTCATAGAATCAGGGAGTCAGAGACTTAGAGCACAGTAACTGGCTCTCTTGCCCACTGTCAAGTTCCCATCTATATTAATGCAGCTCTTGAACTGTAGCCTTCTATGCCTTGGCCATTCAAGTGCTCATCTAGATACCTTTTAATGCTGAAAACTGAAATGAGGAGGAATTTCTCTTTAAGGATGACTGTGAATCTTTGAAATTTTGTACCCAAGAGAGGAGTGGGTGCTGAGTCATTAAGTATATTCAAACTTTAATAAAAGGTTTCCAGACTACAGAGGAATCACATTGTGATAAGAATTGGGCAGGAAAATAGAACAGAAGTCAATGGTCAATCATTATTGAATGGCAGAGAGGATGCACGAGTCCTATGGCCTACTCCTGCTCCCAGTTACATCCAAAAATGTTTTTAAAAAATCACATAAATGAGGTGGTGTTGAGACCCTGAATAATAAAAAAAAACTTAAGTTCATGGCAAATGCCTCTGAAAATTACTGGAGCTTTATCTTGGGAATTGGATTTCTGCTTTGGTGGAATCTGCATAATCTATCTGACAGTTTGATGAGTCCTGAAAAGCTTGTTAATTGAATGAGAATATCTCTAGTGAATTAAATGCCATTGTTGCAATATATTTGCTAAAACAAAAATTTTGAATGGAGAATATTTTAGACTGTAATTTTTAAATTCATTGTTGATTGTGCTGAGTCATTATCCCTGAAGAGCTGGATCTCTTGACCTCTCTCTTACTTTAAAAGGCCCCTTAAACCAAGGTTGCGGTCACCTATTCTAACGTCACCGGAAGTGGCTCACTGACAAGCTTTGTTTGATGGTGCTCCGGTGGAGCCTCTTGAGATTTTACCCGATGTGACCTGTAAATGCTGGCTATTGTCATATTTAGAAATCAGATTTATGAAGACCTTCCTCAACAATGAAAATGTACGACATTTCTGCAACTTATTGCTTTTTTTGGGAATAGTAATAAGCTTTGTATGTCTGTACTATAATTCATTAGCCTTAATATTTTCTAGATAATTGCATAATATTAATCAGATCTCACTTAAATTGCAATAAATTTAAGGTGCCAAATTAAAATTGCTATTGCTTTGTAATCAATAGGCACTTATTTGATAACTTTGTTTTTCTCTTTTAACATACTACAGTTGTCAATGGGGAGTGACGCTAATTCTGTGAATCAACCTACTTAAATATTTTTTGCTTCCATAGATTTTAATCATCTTTATTTATGATCTGCAGCTTTAAGGAATACATTCTGGAATGCACTGCATCCAAAGTGTTTTACATCTCAAAGAAGAGCTTGAGCACACATAGCCTTCACCAATGAATGGCTGAAAATGAGAGCAATTACACTTGCAGCAAATTCACCTGCATTTATATGATGAAGGGTCCTTGTCTTGAAATGTTGACTCAGCTTCTCTCTCCGCTGATGTGGAAAGCTTTCAGTATTTTCAGTTTTGTTTCAATTAGGCTTGGGATTGATACAAGTCAAGCAATTATCTTCCAAATTTTACAAGTGGGGAAATTGTAAATCTTGTTTTTAAAAAAGAAAACAATGTCATAACATGTGATCATATTCACAGAAAAGTGACAGGAAGTTCCTGGTCAAATTTCACAAGGGGTGGGACATAAAATGCATGCACACACTTCAAAACATGCACAAAACAATTTTTAAGTGGCAATTTTGCAGGAAAACCAAGCTTAAAAAGGCCCAACTTCTGGGCTCATAAAGTGATAAAGGTTGCTCATTTGCCAACCCATAGGTTGCAATGTTCAGGTTTTTCTTGTGCTTTTCCTCATTAGGCACGTCCAATCAACATATTGAAATGAGTGTGCAAATTTTTGTGATTGGTTTATAAATAAAAGGGGCAAAGACACATAACATAGCAATGCACCCTAAAAGTTCAAAATTAAAGGAATATGAAACATTTCAACAATAGTCAATGAAGCTGAGAAAAAGGCCGAACAAAATTAAAAGAATGTTAAGTTCTAGTAAATATAAAACAAAAGATTAACACAGCAAAACGGAGACACAAGAAATTCTACAGATGCTGGAATCTGAAGCAACACACACAAAATGCTGAAGGAACTCAGCAGGTCAGGCAGCATCCATGGAAGGAAATAAACAGTCGACGTTTCGAGCTGAGACCCTTCATCGGGACTGGAAAGTTAGAGGGCAGAAGCCAGAATAAGAAGGGGGGGGGGGGGGAAAGAGGGGGACGATCACACGCAGGCAGGTGATGGGTGGGTTCAGGTGAAAGGGGGAAGGTAGGTAGGTAGGTGGGTGGGGGAGAAAATGTAATAAACTGAGAGGTGAGAGTCTGGGTGAGCACGTGGCACAGCAAAGTCTGGTTAGGATATACAATGTGATAATTGGAAGCAGTTTGTATCAAAGGACTCGCAAGGAGTTTTTTTTCCCCTTGTTGAGAGAATTCAAGTAATTGTGTTGTTTATGCACTGGTGTGGTGTTAAAACCACTGGATTACAAAGAGCTTTTACATTAATAGATCAAAGTTACGAATGAGCATGTTAATACTGAGGCAGCACAGTGGTGCTGCTAGTAGTGCTGCTGTCTTATGGCTCCAGTAACCCGAGTTTAATCCTGACCTCTGGTGCTGTCTGTGTGGAGTTTTCACGTTCTCCCTGTCGCCATGTGAGTTTCCTCCAGGTGTTCTGGTTTCCTCCCACATTCCAAAAATTTGAGGGCTGGTAATTAACCGGCCGCTGTAAATTGCCTCTAGTGTGTAGGTGAGTAGTAGAATCTGGGAGTTAGGGAGTTGATGGGAAGGTAGGGAAAATAAAATGGGTCAGGGTCAGATTAGTGCAAAAATGCGCTCTTGATGCTGGACACGGACTTGGTGGGCTGAAGGTGAACAAAGGGAGGGAGAACCTGGGAGGACCGATGGGAGTGGGAAAGGAACACGGTAGAGTGGGTTCTCTGAAATTGGAAAATTCAATGTGCATATCATTGGGTTGTAAAATACTGTAGTGGAATAGTTTGCGTTTTGCCTCAGCGTGACAGTGGAGAAGGCAGAGGACAGACAGGTTGGTGTTGGAATGGGAAGGGAAGTTGAAATGAAGCTCAAGATGGTCATTTGCAGACAGAGAACAGATGCTCAGCAAAGCAGTCACCTAGTCTACGCTTGGTCTTGCCAACGTAGAGAAGGCCACATCGCGAGCACCATACGCCATAGACCAGGCTGATACTATTTGGAAAGCCCAGCATTTAGAAGAAGTCAGAGCATCATTCCTTTGTGGAAATCGTTCATTATTCCAGATTCTTGCCTTGTCGGGACACCTTTGTACCAACTTCTCAAGAATGAGCAAAGGAAATGGAGCAGTTGGACCCTGTCTTCCTTATTGTCTCTTCACCTACCTTGTCCTCTTTCTGTCTGTCTTCCGCAGAGCAGGTCAAACTAAAGAAGCCAGTCATTGGATTCAATCGGCAATGACTGCATGAATCCATGAAAGATGCTTTCAAAATAGAAAAAGCAATATAGTGTATTTATGTACAGCAGGTAAATATCATGTTGTTATAGAAGTGGTAAAACAAGTAAGTCATGGGCTGATAGATTTGGATAAAGTAGAAGTCTTTGTTTTAAAACTGTTGACATCCTATAGATATCATTGTGATTAGCACTTTCCATTATTCTTAGCGTAGTCTGTCTTAAATATGTCACATGCACAGTCAGAAAGCATTCTAAAATGTCACTCTTGAAAAAGAAACTGTCATTCCAATAAAATCCACTTGGGGGTGCAGGAGCTTCAGGTAGTTAAACAGGCGGCACAAAAGATTGCCTTCAATCAAATTTGGTGCTGCTGTCATGCTTTTGGAGGGGAGCTACAATTTAAGGACAGTGCAGGATGCGCGTGGCCCCAACAGAAAATAATTCTGCAGCCCCAAGGGATGAAGTTGAATTTAGTCAGCTGTGCAAGTACCAGCATATTTTACACTGCATCCAGTTAATGAAGACGGTATAACATGGGGTGTTGATTTGCCTTGAGATTATATAGTCCTTACCTTCCAATCCTGTGGCATCTACATTCAACAGATCACCTCCTGCAATATCTTACATGCACACAGTGAAGTCACTACCAGGCACATCTTCCCCTCCTTCACTTCCAGCATTCCAAATATACCAGTCCCTCTGTGACTCTCTCATTCGCTCTTTCAGCTTCATCTTCACCCACACCCCTTTTCGTAGCAGTGGGGGAAAAAAATGGATTCCCCACTATGGATTGCTGGAAAGCACAATTAACCAGGTCCAAAAGAGTGTGTAAACATTAAACCCCTGGAACACATAGCAGTGAGAAACATTGATATGACCCAGAGAGTGGCTGGAATGTGGAATCTGCCATCAGAAGAAGGAGCAGTCCAGGAAGATGACGCTGAGCAGTTTGAGAGGAAAGTTAGGTCAGCAAGTGCGGGAGAGAGGTGAGACTTGTGTAGAGTGTTAACGCCACCCAGGCCTGTTAAAACCAGTGACCTCTTTCTGAGGTGTGAAGTCTATAAAATTCTAATTATTGATCTGCATTTGGAAAACATTACTGTTTCCTGGAATGCAGTCAACGGGCACTTATTCCATTGGCCCTTTTAGTGAGGATGTCTATTCCTCCCCTACTTTAACATCCTCCCGCTTAGTCCGCTGAGTCCCACAAGCACACCAGCCACTGCTTCCTCCAGCCATCCTACTGGCTGGTCCTGGGCATCCCACTTTCTCTCTTGCTTCTATTGTGCATTTCCAGACAGGGTCTCACGTCTTTATTCTTTTAAGCTGAATGTTCCTGGTGTGTCCTTAGCCTCTAATTTGGTGCCCTGCGGATAGCATAGACGAATAAACATTATTTGTTTTATTCAAAGGTTTATTTCCTTCGACAGTATGTACACAAGCTCACAAGAACATGAAAGCTGTCACACCTTTATTACAAGTGCAATGCTGCTTCCCCTTTTGAAAAAGAATAATTTGGTTTAACATATTTACAAACATTACAAGTCCAACCAGTGCTCTGTTCTTTGTATTCTTGGTAATAACTGCAGCGATACAGCTCCTGTTCAACTGGGATGTTGTCGGTACACAATCCACTTTATTAATGGTGTCTCGCCATCAGTCACATTCTGTGTTGATTTCTCTGAAGCATTTGTAGAACCCACTTTAGGAGTATATTTAAACTCACTATCTTCCCTCCCATTCCTTGGCTAACCCTTGTTATATTTTCTTTGTCTCGATGGCCTGTCTTCCACAGCCACTTCCAAAGTCAGTTGAAACAGACTCAAATGTATCCTGACTTCTGAGCACCAGCATTTCCTCAAGAGTACACTGTACTGGATGTGATTTGACTTGGCAACACTTGACCTACTTATACTTCCCTGCTTGAATCTGGGTAGTCTGGAGAAGTGAAGTGTTGCTTTATTCCATTCTATTTCATGAATTACTCAAACAGAAACAATCTGAATTGTGGACCATTTCCCAATACAACCTTGTTGAGAAGACCATGTCTTGAAAAAAAAAGTGGAACCAAATTCCTCTACTATTCTTTCTGGTGATGCAGGAGCCCAGATGCATTCATTTGAGATGGTTACCAACTAACCTTTTATATTAATAATCCTTACCAACACATTGGAATGTTCTTGTATACTATGTGGAGTGGTGTTGTTGGTAGTGGTGTTGTGAAGTCCTGGCAGAGTCTGTACCTGCTGAACAGCTCTTCCAGATGCTTTCCATGCTGGGCCATTGGACAAAACCACAAACTACTCCCTTCATTTTTGCTTTGCCTAAATAATCAGCACAGAATTCTTCCATAGTGCTGCTTCTTTGGATACAACTACTCTGTGACCCAATTTAATGAAGCTGTCATAGTTCTGAGTGCTGAGCACTGGTTGCCAGCGTATTGGTCAATCTTTGGGTATACTTTGTCTTCTGGTTGCTTAGACTTGTCAACTCTAGAGCAGTTCCGGTTTTGCTGCTTCTCCTAGGATATCCTGTTTGTGTCGCGACTCCGCCTCAGAGCCCCGAGGCAAGGTTCCTCCTGGTCACTGCCTGCATTTGGTTCTGAGGAAGCATCCCGACTCCAGTCTCGTACCGGTGTTCTGCATTTGGGTTCTCCATGACCTCTCTCTTTGTTTGACAGCTTAACAGAAGCTTGTAGCTGCCATCTAACACGTGTCTGAACATTTACATTGGTTACCAACCACAAACCTTGTGCTGTTCTTGAACCCAGGCTTGCTGTTCTTACAGCGGCAACCCTAAAAATGCATTCCCATTGATTGTGGCATTGAAGATTGCATGTCTCAACATTTATTCATTTCAAACCTGGATCTCTTCGTGACCTTATTTCCGTCGCTGTCATGGGGGGTGGGGGAGAAATCAGCCACAAACCTTCAGTGTGTCAATTAAGTTCATAGCAGCTTCTTCATAAGGCAGTCCTGACAAGTTACCCGCTGTGGCATATTGCCCAGACATGCCTCCTACTCTATCTGCACGTAGACTATTGGATAGTGTGCAGATTGTGAAAGCAATGGGTTTTTTTTAGGACAATTCAGTGAGTGATTCAGCACTATTCCAACTTTATGGTTGGAAGCATCACAAGCAAGTTTTAGCTTGCACTCATCAATAAAATATACCCAAAAGGGTTATCTGCCAAAGCTCTGCTGACAAACTTATGCTTTCTGCTACTCCTTTCCCCACCTCATTGGTTCAACCTTCTTTAATAGCTGGTGAAATAGCATCAATACTATTGAGGTCCAGTAGAAACCTGCCTTGGTGTTGGATCAGACCACAAAAATGATCAAAGATCAGTGCCTTTCAGGTTTCCCCTCTTTAATGATGGCTTCAACCTTTTCATTAACTGCTATGAAGCCTTTCACTCCATTTTAAGGGCCAAATATATATGTACTACAGCACAAAGGCACAGTTGCTTTTCTTGAGAGCCTTTAATATTCCCCAAATATCCAAAGATTTTTCTCCTCTGTTACTGTTGAAATTAGAATGCTATCAGACGGTGCTATAACATCTTTCCCATGACAATCTGGAATAGTTTTGGTGGAAGGTTTACATCATGAGACAGCTCAGTACATGAATACAACCTCTTGTGCATTTTAACCATTAGGTAGGGTTGGCTTATTTCATTCACCTTAAGCTGAGAAAGGACCAATGTGAAGATCTTGGCTTTTTGCCTTTTCATTGTACAGATCCTGAGATGGGGGCATAGGGTAATGTTCATCATCCACAGCTCAGTTAAAGATCCATTCACATTATAATCACCACAGAAATGGGAGGTCTTATCTGTTCCGACCACCACAATGATATGTCACCCATTCACTTTGTGCCACTCTCACCATGTATTATGTTATTCAGCCATTTTTTTGTCCAAGTGATACTGCTCTAGGTTGCAGTAACTTGACCCTGCATTTGGCTTAGTGCACACGTGTGCTTGCTGACTCTTAATATACCTCTGGGAATCCAGAAACCTCTCTTCAAATTGTTCCAGAAGTTTCTTTGATCTTCATTGCATTATATTCACACTAAGTACATCCCCCAAGCCAGTCTCGTCGTAGCAAACCTGGTCAGTTTGTGTGGTCAGATTCTATGAACAGTGGCTTTGTTTTTTTTGCCTCTTATGGAAGACTTGTCTTCAGGGTTTGACCAGAATATCTTCTCAAGTTCAATTTGCTTATTGCCAGCTGCATGTTATTAAAACTCAATAAGTATATCCCTGCCTATGTTAACATACAAGAGAACAACTGTATAATAGTCCTATTGTTGCCTTGCACATCAATTTCACCACTATTTGGAAACTGCTGCATTTAATAACCTCACATCTAGTGATGTACGTGCTGTTTAAAATGTGCTTCATGCAATGTTCGTCTGCTTCAGTATTATGTAAACACCCTTCTGTGGGTTTCTGCTGTAATTATTTCCCTTCCTTAACTGCCACCAGTCTGGTTTATGGCTTGGTTTATTATTAATATCACATATACTGAGGTACAGTGAAGAACTTGCATAACATTTATAGGGATTAATTCATTATACAGTGCACTTAGTACAAGGGAAAACAATAACAGAATGAGAATAAAGTGTTACAGTACATTAGAAAGTGCAGTGCAGACAGACTATAAGGTGCAAGTCGTAACAAGGTTGATTGTGAGGTCAAGAGTCCATCTTATCATACAAGGTGACTGTTCAATGGTTTTATAACAGTGGGACAGAAGCTGTTCTTGAGCCTGGTAGTACGTACTTTCAGGCTTTTGCATCTTCTGCCCAATAGGAGGGGGGAGAAGAGAGAATGTCCAGGGTGGGTGGGTTCTTTGATTATGCTAGCTGCTTTGCTGAGGCAGCTGGAAGTATAGACAAGAGTCCATGGAGGGGAGGCTGGTTTCCGTGATGTACTGAGCTGCGTCCACAACTCTCTGCAGTACAATTTCATTTTAGGCTCGCAGACAGAAGCTATTGATCATTTTCTGCCCTCGAAGTGTCCTATTGCCTTGACTGACACTTGCGCTGAATGATTCCCATTAATATAGTGACAACTTTTCCTGGCGGACACATATTTCATGCCACTGTTACCGGTGTGCCTTGGGCTCAGTACTGGGGCTTTCACCATTTTTCCCACCACTTACTTGAGTACCACATTTACTCTCATGTTCAGCGCCAGCTGAAATCCTTCTGCATTTCTTGAAGACAATTCCAAAGACGCAACTACCTTTGTGCCTGTTCAAACGTTATCAATCACACCGGATTCTAAGTTAGACTGGATGTGTTCGTGTCATTTTACATACAAAATTATCCCACAGTGCACAACCCAGGAATACATTGAAGTTACAATACTGTGACAGGCTCTTTAGAATGGCTGTATAATCATCCATCATTTCTCCTGACCTCAGGTTATATTTTCCAGACTTTGAACTTTTCACAAGTTTCAATAGTGCTGGTTGAAATAACTTGGCAATTGCTTTTATTACTGCAATTTTTAAAAATTATTTCATCAACTGAGATATAGATCTTTTTTCAGGCCATGCATATGCTTGCCAATGTTGTAAGTGTATCACATGATACTCCTACCAGTAGATCACTGTCTTGAAGTCACATTTGGCTGCATCCTAAACATTTTCACTTTCATCCTCTGGAGTGAATCATATCATCGAAGCAAAGAACATCTCCATTTTTTTTTAAAAGTTGAATGGCTCCCATCCAGGTTCCCAGTATAACTGGCTTAAGTCTGAGCAGTGTTGATTTCCACTTCAACCGGAACCATTGCAATTCACCTATCGCTGAAACAGGTCTACAGCAGATGCCATCTCCCTGGCCCTTCACTCAGCTCTGGAGCATCTGGACATCAGACTCCACCATCAAAGACTTTATCAGCAAGTGTGTGGAGGACTGTGTACCAAAGAGGACAATACAGGTGTTCCCAAACAGGAAGCCATGGATGAACCAGGAGATCCACTCCCTACTGAAGGAGAGGACCGCTGCACACAAATCTGGTGATCCTGATCTGTACAAGAAAGCGAGATATGACCTTCGTAAAGCTATAAAGGATGCCAAGAGGCAATACCAAACTCAAAATATGGCAGGGCTTACATGCCATAACAGGCTACAAGATGAAGTCAGGCTGCATAGCTAACAACAGTGCATCCCTTCCTGATGAACTTATCGCATTCTATGCACATTTTGAACAAAAAGGAAGTGGATTGTCACCATCCACCCTGACAGCCACCAACGCAGCTGAACCTGTGATCACAGTGGAGGACGTAAGATCAGTCTTCCGAAGAGTGAACACGAGGAAGGCACCTGGCCCAGATGGTGCCCCAGGCCACATGCTCAGATCTTGTGCTGATCAGCTGGCAGAAGTATTTGCAGACATATTCGACCTCTCCCTGCTTCAATCTCAGGTTCCCTCCTGTTTTAAGAAGACCACTATCATCCCGGTACCAAAGAAAAGCAAGGTAACATGCCTCAATGACTACCGACCAGTGGCTCTGACATCCACCGTCATGAAGTGCTTTGAGAGATTGGTCATGGCACACATCAACTCCAGCCTACCAGGCAACCTGGATCCATTGCAATTCGCCTATCGCTGAAACAGGTCTACAGCGGATGCCATCTCCCTGGCCCTTCGCTCAGCTCTGGAGCATCTGGACAGTAAGGACACATACGTTAGACTATTGTTTATTGACTACAGCTCTGCCTTCAATACAATAATACCAAGCAAGCTTGTCACCAAATTCTGAGACCTAGGACTCAACACCTCCCTCTGTAACTGGATCCTTGACTTTCTAACAGACCGCAATCAGTGAGGATAGGCAGCAATACCTCTGGCACGATTATTCTCAACAATGGTGCACCTCAAGGCTGCGTCCTCAGCCCTCTACTCTACTCCCTATACACTCACGACTGTGGCCAGATTCTGCTCTAACTCCATCTACGAGTTTGCAGATGATACCACCGTTGTAGGCCGTATCTCAAACAGTGATGAATCAGAGTACAGGAAGGAGATAGAGAGCTTAGTGGAATGGTGTCACGACAACAACCTTTCCCTCAATGTCAACAAAACTAAAGAGCTGGTCATTGACTTCAGGAAAGGGGGCGGTATACATGTACCTGTCTACATCAATGGTGCTGAGGTTGAGAGGGTTGACAGCTTCAAGTTCCTGGGAGTGAACATCACCAACAACCTGTCCTGGACAAACCATGTGGATGCCATGGCCAAGAAAGCTCACCAGCGCCTCTACTTCCTCAGGAGGCTAAAGAAATTTGGTTTGTCCCCTTTGACTCTCACCAACTTTTACTGATGCACCATAGAAAGCATCCTATCAGGATGTATCATGGCCTGGTATGGCAACTGCTCTGCCCAAGACCGCAAGAAGCTGCAGAGAGTCGTGGGCACAGCCCAGTGCATCACGGACACCAGCCTCCCCTCCTTGGACTCTGTCTTTACCTCTGGTTGTCTTGGTGAAGCAGCCAGCATAATCAAAGACCCCACCCACCTGGGACATTCTCTCTTCTCTACTCTTCCATCGGGTAGAAGATACAGGAGCCTGAGGGCACGTACCACCAGACTTAAGGACAGCTTCTACCCCACAGTGATAAGACTATTGAACAGTTCCCTTATACAATGAGATGGACTATGACCTATGACTTCATGATCTACCTTGTTGTGACCTTGCACCTATTGCACTGCACTTTCTCTGTAGCTGTGACACTTTACTCTGTACTGTCATTTTTTTTTACCTGCACTACATCAGTGCAGTCTGTACTAACTTGATGTAACTGCACTGTGTAATGAATTGACCTGTAAGATCAATTTGTAAGACAAGTTTTTCACTGTACCTTGGTACAAGTGACAATAATAAACCAATAATTACCAGGCTATCCTCTTGTCCCCACCAAATTTACAGCACTACCCCTTTCATTTCTACTCATTCTCAAGCCTTCACTTTTGACTCGCTACGATTAATTGCAAGCTTCTCAGATTTAACCTGTGCTCCCTCAATGTCCTTAACAACTTCTTTTTAAATATACATTTTTGACTCACTTGTTCTTTTGCCATTCCTTGTTAGTGTAAGCCATGGGTTCTTAATCACTAATGAAGTGCATTACATTGTGTGCAGAGCGGTACATGTGAGAAACAAATAGTTCAGACAGGGCATGCTTGATTTATTCATTGTTTCTTCTTCAGCTGTGCACATGAGCACAATACACAGTATGCAACATGTCAAGAATGACGTCACATATATTATAATACTTAAACTTGCCTCCAATTTAGTGCACCTTGTCCATCATTTTACTGTGTTCAGAGTATTTATTTTTTAAAAAGTAAGCTAAAAATTGAAGATGTCACTCAGAGGAACATCACAATCATTGCAGCCTCTATCTCCAAAGGACATCTTTGTCATATTCTAAAATGGAAATGCATTTGGACTGAACTTTACTCTAAAACTATGAGCCTGATTGATAGACAGTGACAATACTATTTTTGCAACTCATTCTTCAAATAATTGTGAATTTAGTAATTGTATAGAAAGGTGCAACGCCATTTCCTATTGTGCACCACTTGTGACACTGCCTCTGGCATTTCTTACAGCACATTTTAACTGAGTACAAGTGGATTGATCGCCCATTTCACAAACCTCCTAATTTTTATTTCCAGTGATTTCAATGCTTGCTACTGAGCTGATTTTTTTTTTAAAATGCCTCTGTACTATATTCTTTTCCTAAAGTTAGAATAGATTTATTGTTCCTGCAGGCATATAACTGGGAATTAACTCTTTGAAACCTGGACCCAAGAAACTTGATGGTGAAATTTGACTTCCATTATTCTAAAATTTTATGGGCCATTTCCACCCCCCCCCCCCCCCCCCCCCCCCCCCCCCCGAGTTTCCTTCTGTACAAACAACTAAAGAGTGTGACACTTTCCCTCTCCAACATTATCCAATCAAGGGGTTGGTTGAGAGCAAAAGGCTGTTAAAGTCATGTAACAATTGTGACTAATATTAACCTGCCTATTGTAAATCATACAAAATATTAGCTCTGATGAAAATACTAACTTTCTAGAATTTCAGTCAGAGCTTGTAAGGCTTTTGGCATTCTTGAGCAAGACTGGGGCATTTTATTGTGCATGCCAATGATTCTCAGCAGTGGCTTCTTTAGCTGAATAACTTTGTTTTCTGCTGCATAGCTGTAACTCACTGCTCTTGACTGCTCCTTCAGCTAGTCTTAAATTTTCCAGCTTTCCTTTGCCCTTAAAATCATAACAATTTCAACATTACAATTAGACATCGTAATGTTCCCAAAACAAAAAACATTATATTCTTAGATTGTTGATGTGCTGCACTGAAAATTAATACAAATTACTACTGCTTATCTGCTTTATAATTCCTTGCAGCATTTTAGTTGCATAAGCCACAAAATCTGTAGAAGCACAGTTTCCATTAAAATGCCCTTATCAGCCTTATGCCCGGTTGAAGTATTTTCCTCATAGTATCTTGGAATTATAAAAAAACATGCGAGGCTTTTACCATGCTGACTACTTCTAAGAACTACACAATTAATCCCACTCCTCTGCTCTCCACATAACCCCACAATTTATTTTCCTTCTTGCAATCTTTCCAGATACTTGTTGAAACTTACAAGCTTCTTCCACTTTTTCAAGCAATGGAAACCAGATCAGAACAATTCACAATGTGAAATAAACTCTCCTCATCTCCCTGCTGTTTCTTTTCCCAGTTAAATGTTACTTAAAGTTGCAATATCATTCTTTTTGTCAATGTGCATGTCCCCACTAATACAAATTCCCATGTGGGCATAGGCAGTTCAGATGAGCATTTATGATGAACATACTAAATGATCAAATTATATTGTATTGTCTGGCCAGCTCTCAGTTACCGTCTAACTTGTTTCACCCAAAAGCAGCACTTCCTGAGTGTGATGCTGTTGAAGATTGACCAGTGCATAATAGATACAGCTGTGGCAGGAGGTACTCTGTCCCAGCTTGCACAAAAAAGTCTAAAGCTGAAGAATTACTTGTTTTAGGAACAGTCTGTAATTATTTCTTTAGTGCTGCTGATTATTCATCTTAAGACTGGATACCAAAGCTACATCCTGATCCAAAACCCTACAGCACCCCTATTTATCAATTGAGACAGGCATGTGGCTGGTATCTCCAGAAGGAAAGAACGGAAATGGCAGAAGGCGGAGTTGGGAGGAAATGGGACAATGTGTACACTCCTGCTATTTTCACGGCAGAGTTATATTCCCAGTGGAGACTGGGAAGACTCATGGAGATGACCAGATTATAGTTGTGGTTATAGACTTGCCAAAACCATCTGGGATAAACAAAACAAGGCTTTGTTGTTTAGCATCTTGTGAGAATTCTCATTTCAGAGACAGTGACAAAATAAATGACACATACCCTTTAACTGTTTCTCCTTCCACAATGCTCCCTGACCGGCTGAGTTTTTCTAGCATTATCTGTTTTTGCCTTAATGTAGTTTCCCCAATCTATCATCGCCAACTCATGCTGAACACAGACTGGTTGCTAAAAAGTTACGTCTCAGCATTTCCACAATGAAGGCTATTTTGTTTGTGCGGATAGATTTTGACCTTGACTTTACAAACTTTGATGATATACTGTTGAAAGACAAATAGCCTTTACAAAAGCAACATAAAACCTACAGGCAGCACAGCAATGCCAGCAGCAAAATAAGGAAAGGGCAGTTCCTTCCAAAGACCAACAGCCACTTAATTGTAGGTATTAATATAATTTTACTTATTATTAATGCTGTAATATTATAATATAATTAGTAGTTTTTGTTTTCTTTTTTAGTGTTTTGAGGTTAGATGGAAGGTTTATCATACAGTGCAATAATTTTACCTAATATAGACTTGGGTGGGTGCTCAGTCAGAGCACTCCTTCCCAATTTTCAAAAGTCAGCGTTCCACACCAAGGCAAAGGAAAAAATGGTCAACCTAACCAGAGCTTCTATCTTTTGAATGAGATACTCAGCTGAGACAGCCTGGTTTTCCCTTTCAGGTGAAAACTAACTTGAGTTGTCATCTTCTGGTCAAATGGTATGATCAGAACCAAACTGTCATCTCGTTAATGCCAAAACAATGAAAAACAAGTGAACAGCACTCCAAAGTTCATAGTGTACAAGTTTGTACTCGGATCACTGATTTAAAAGTTCAAGCCTGTTTTTAAACATTCTCTCTGGTGAGATATTGAGTCCTCATCCTGATTGCCCTGTTCCATTGAAAAATCTAAGAATTTCCTATCTCCACACAAATACATATTTGCAATTTAAAAATACTGTCAATTTTGTTTGTGTTTGTGAGCTCTTAGCAAAGTCCACACGGCATCCCCATATTTACATCAGGGAAACCAGGTAACAACAGGACAGATGGTACACCTGCCATAACATAAGCTCTTGTAACACAGTTTAGGAGCTCTCATGTCTTACAAGCAGGGTCATTTTGTGTTGGTGTCATCCGTCCGTCACGTAATCTGATAAACTGTCAAGTCACCTTGCATTATGATATTCCTGCAGGAAATATAGTAAAGAGGTGGGCTACATGGTATACACAGCACAGGTATGGGCTGCTTGGTGAGGTTTCTACCCCGCTCAAGCCTTCTCCCAAATTTCCTTCCCCATCACTATCGGCGGAGTCCTCTGTTCACTTCTCCCTCATATGTTTATTTAATCTCTCCTTAAATGTAGAATCAGGTTTATTATCACTGACATACGTTGCGAAATTTGTTGTTTTGTGGCAGCAGTACAGTGCAAGACATAAAAATTACTACAAGTTGCCAAAAATAGTGCAAAAGAGGTGTATATACATTTATATAATATTACTCTCAACCATGTTTTTCTGATAGGATTGCAATGTTGGTTGTGAAGAATAATAGTTGCTTTAAGACTGTCAGCCTTCAGGCAGTGTGTCATGGAAAGTTCCAATGAGATAGTCTGTGGGGAGCCATTGCATAAAGAGGACAAACCTTGTTTTAAGTTTCTTGTGTCTTGTATATTTGTCCATCGACTCGAGGTTAGGAATTCATTGAGAATGCACATCCTTGAATAGAACAATTCTTCCTTTCAACCAGACAATCACCATTCAGATGAAGGGACTTGTGAATCCTGCACCAGGTCTAACTTTGTGCAGCATCCAAGAGCAGATTCTACAGCATAAGTGCTGAGGAATTCCAATAAGCTCCTGCTTCACTCTGTGCTGAAGCTGAGCTGGGAAATCACCAGCAGAACTTAGCCAACATTATAGGCTGTCCACGATGATACCGGAGCCCTGCAGACACTTGTCTGGATAAATTCCAGCAGATTTTGTGTTTTTAATTTTTTTTTAAATTTTATTTACAGCACGGTAACAGGCCCTTCCAGCTCAACGAGTCCACGTGGCCTATTTTAAACCCAAATTAACCTACCCGTACGTCTTTGCAATGTGGGAGGAATCTGGAGCACCTGGAGGAAACCCACGCAGACACGGGAGAACGTACAAACTCCTTACAGACAGCGACGGGAGTCGAACCCCGATCGCTGGCGCTGTAATAGTGTCGCGCTAACCGCTATGCTACCGTGCCTCTATGTCCTCAATGTTTCCCTACTTTATCTGCTCTGGTTCATTTTCCATTCCTAGACCCAACAGCAAATCTTCCCTGGTCAGACTTCTTTTCTAACCCAGTAAGTAAGAATCCTGCTCATACTTCAAGAACTGCCTTCCCCAGTCAAATATTCTGGTTGGTGCCAAGCTGAACAGAAACAAGGAAAAGCTGAGCTAATTTGTAAAGAATCAACAGACATTTAAAAAAAGACAAAGGAAAACACTCGAGCTTTTATATACTCAGACACAATAGCATAATGTAGGTGAGCAAACAGATATGATCTGAACGTCACAGGAATTAATACATTGTTTACCAACAGTAACTGTTGCTTTAAATCTACAGCCCATTGTCCAAAACACTATTTTAAATCATGAAACACTCATCACTCAAATCCTTACTATTTATTGTTCACTATCAATTTCAACATTGCCAGTGCTTGGACTACTGATATATTTTCATATTTTATCACGCCACATTAAAGTAAAAAAAATCAAAAAATTACCACAACTAGTTATAGGTGTTTTCAGTGACAGAAACACAGGAGTGTTTTTTTTAAAAAATATAATGTAAATTGAACCTTACTTCATTAGGATCTGGGTCTCACAGCACAAGGAGATATTTCAAACACATTGCATTGTACTGGTTGAAGATGTTATGCTTCTTTAGAGATCAGGATGTCACCATCAGTGCAGGCACCCAAGGATCAAAGAAAACGATGTTATCAAAACAGAAAATACTATCAACCTGGAACAAACAGTAGGATGGGAAACTCATTGGAACCTGACATCTTAACTGGAAATAACTTTACCCTGAAGTTCAGTTATCTAAGGCTGTTTTAATTTGAAGACAAGCGATCGTTGCTCGCCTCTTCCTGACTCTCACCAACTTTCTCCCCTCACCTTCACAGCGATACACTATTCAGCTGAGGAAACAAGCTCCTGACTGTGAAGGCTGGCATAAGCAACCTTAGCCCACATCACCACATGTACGAAAGAATGTGTTGCTGAATGCAAATCAGGAATGGCTCGATATCCAAGGTCAGTGAAAGCCAATTATGACATTCGTAATATTACCCCAATCAACATCACCAAACAGCACAGACCAGGGTCATTCTTGTCTTCATTACTTGGTTCCTTGCTTAGTGTTGTCAGTTTCCCGCCTGAACTTCCCTTCTCTGATTTACCATAGAACACTACAGCACAGAAAACAGGCCATTCGGCCCTTCTAGTCTGTGCTGAAACTTTATTCCGCTAGTCCCATTTACCTGCACCCAGTCCATAACCCTCCAGACCTCTCCTGCCCATGTATCTATCCAATTTATTCTTAAAACTTAAGAGTGAGCCTGCATTTACTACATCAGATGGCAGCCCGTTCCACACTCCCACCATTCTGAGTGAAGAAGATCCCCCTAATGTTCCCCCTAAACCTTTCCCCTTTCACCCGAAAGCCATGTCCTCTTGTACTTATCTCTCCTAATCTAGGTAGAAAGAGCCTACTTGCATTTACTCTGTCTATGCCCCTCATCATTTTGTAAACCTCTATCAAATCTCCCCTCATTCTTCTGCGCTCCAAGGAATAAAGTCCTAACCTGTTCAATCTTTCCCTGTAACTCTGTTCCCTGAAGACCCGGCAACATTCTAGTAAATCTCCTCTGCACTCTTTCAATCTTACTGATATCCTTCCTATAGTTAGGTGACCAGAACTGCACACAATACTCCAAATTTGGCCTCACCAATGTCTTATACAACCTCACCATAACATCCCAACTCCTATACTCAAAACTTTGATTTATGAATGCCAGGATGCCAAAAGCCTTTTTTTACAACCCTGTCTACCTGTGATGCCACTTTTAGGGAATTATGTATCTGAACTCCCAGATCCCTTTGTTCCTCTGCACTCCTCAGTGCCCTACCATTTACTGTGTATGTCCTACATTGATTTGTCCTTCCAAAATGCAACATCTCACACTTGTCTGCATTAAATTCCATCTGCCATTTTCTGGCCCATTCTTCCAGTTGGTTCAGATCCCTCCGCAAGCTTTGAAATCCTTCCTCGCTGTCCACTACGCCTCCGATCTTAGTGTCATCAGCAAACTTGCTGATCCAATTTACATTATCATCTAGATCATTGATATAGACAACAAACAACAATGACCCCAGCACAGATCCCTGAGGCACACCACTAGTGACAGGCCTCCAGTCTGAGAAACAATCATCCACTACCACTCTCTGTCTTCTCCCACACAGCCAATTTCGAATCCAGTTTACAACCTTTCCATGGATACCCAGTGTCTGAACCTTCTGAACTAACCTCCCATGTGGGACCTTGTCAAAGGCCTTCCTAAAGTCCATGTATACAACATCCACAGCCTTTCCTTCATCTACTTTCCTGGTAAGCTCCTCGAAAAACTCTACAAGATTCGTTAAACACGATCTACCACACACAAAGCTATGCTGACTATCCTTAATCAGCCCTTGGTTGTCCAAATACTTGTATATCCGATCTCTCAGAACACCTTCCAATAATTTACCCACTACTGATGTCAGGCTCACTGGCCTGTAATTACCTGGTTTACTTTTAGATCCTTTTTTAAACAACGGAACAACATGAGCTACCCTCCAGTCCTCCGGCACTGCACCCGTGACTAAGGACATTTTAAATATATCTGCCAGGGCCCCTGCAATTTCTACACTAGTCTCTCTCAATGTCCGAGGAAATATCTTGTCAGGCCTGGGGGATTTATCTACCTTTATTCGCTGTAAGGCAGCAAGCACCTCCTCCTCCTGTTGTATAATCTTCTTTTTCTCAGGGATTTGCTGTTGTTCTGAGGAGTGGAAGATGCCAGTGTGTGAATTCCTTTAAAGTCGAAATGACAATTACACACCAACCACCATGGGGCAGGCTGGGGCAGGATCTTGATCCAATGATTAAAAAGGTCCAAGATGATTGGAGACTAGGCTTTGCTACACACAAAACCACCTCCTTTTCTTGCTCCATTGCCTGCACCCACCATTCACTATTCCCTTCTCTGCCACCTCCCCTAACAGTGTCTCCTTTGCTCACACGGTCACTCTCAGCACTCGCCCTCTTCATTCAACCCCATAGTACCCTTCCCCTTTACTCTCACCCCTCAGCTCCCCCCCTCTCCTGTCACCCTTAGTTTCCTCCTCTCCATTCAGTCTCCCTCTCAGTTCCCTCTCTCAGCTACCTCTCCTTCACACCCCCCTCTCTTTCCATGCCACCTCCCCTCTCTCCTTCAACCTCCTCCCTCAGCATGCTCTTCAATCCTCTCTCTCCCAGCACCCACCCCCTCTCCCCCCCACCAGCACCCACCCCCTCTCCCCCCCACCAGCACCCTCTCTGTCTCTCAGCACCCTTCCATCATTCAGCTCACACCCCTCCCCTTCCCTTCCAGTTCCCTCCCCTTCCTGCAGAGTCTCACTGAGTCAGTGGGAAGCATGTTGCTCAAGACATTTGAAAGCAGTACCAATGGATTAATGCTCATTTACACTGGTGTCATTTCCAGGCTGTTGCTTACACATCCCAACACTTAGAAAGCTGTATTCCTAAGCAAACTGCTTTGGTGGATTTTACAATTAATAACTGAACTTATTACAGTGGGTGCAGAAAAAGTCAGGGTGGGAAAAGAAAGGGCTCAATTGTGGTTGAAGCCTCCCAATGCAACAGTTCAGTTTTTTTATTTTCACACTGAGTTGTTTTCTTTTTGAATGTACTCCAAGTGTTCAAGAAATCCCAAAAGCCAATTACCACTCTCTCAGTTTCAGAGTTACTTCATAATTACCTGGGTGCCATATTACAGTAAAGGAATTTTTAGAAAAAAAATACATACCCATAACCCTTGCCACAGCACAAGCCATTTCAAAAGCCTTTGGTTAAGACAATAACCAGAACATTTGGTTTCTCAGCTCAATGTAAAACTCCCACAGTTTTATGGACATCAGGGGAGTTACCCTGTAATCCTGGCCAAGAGCACTAAAACAGATGCTCTGGTAATTATCAAATCAGTTTGTAGATTCTTGCAAAGTACAAATTGGCACATGCTTTTCTCACAGTACAGCAGTAACTTCATTGGCTAAAGAGCCTTTTGGGAGGTCCCGAGGTAATAGAGGACACCATGTAAATGTCAAGTTCCTTCTTAAAAGCACTTTATTACCAATGAATTAACAGAAATAGCAATAAGCTGTTCTGTAAATTTGGTTTCCAAAGCACACAGGAGAAATCCCCCTTACTCTTAGGGATGTCAGGGCTTCTTTCACATCAATTCAAGCTTCAGTCTGAAAACATAAAGAACTTCTTGCAGGTTTACATCCAGAAACCTTAGAACCTTGGCTGTATATTCCTGTGATTTCAAGATGAGTTAATTCCTTGAATAGAAGTCATTTACAGGAGAATTCTGTATCTTGTGTTGCCTACTACTGGGACCTCATATAGGTGCAGGAAACATTCTCAAGAATCGGTGTTAAAAGGGATCATTAGAGTGTTGCATTTCGAGAGCTCTGTGCGTGGCAGCACCTTTGTGTTAGGAACTTGGGTGATGAAAATTGGTGCAAACCCCTGCCCTCCTCATTTCTGTGCCCTGTTGTGTCACAGCTGGAACAGCTCCATGCCCTGTGCTGGTGCTCCCCAACAATGGAGTCAGTACTATAAAGGGTATAGCTAAAAGCTGAGTCCAAGTGTATGGCAAGAGAATCTGGATCTGTGGAATGCTCCTCCTGCAACATGTGGAAATCAGGAAGACTTCCAGTGAACCTGGCCACCACGCGTGCAGGAAGTGTGTCCAGCTGCAGTTTCCGATTGACTTCATTACACATCTGGAGCTGTGGACAGAATCACTCTGTGACACCAGGTGTATTGTGGACAGCACATTTCATGAGCTGGTTACACTGTAAGCAATGAATCAGAATCAGGTTTATTATCACTGACGTGTGTCGTGAAGTTTGTTGTTTTGTGGCAGCATTACAGTGCAAGACGTAAAAATTATTATAAGTTACAAAAATAAATAAATAGTGCAAAAAAGGAATAACGAGGTAGTGTTCATGGGTTCATGAACTGTTCAGAAATATGATGGCAGAGGGGAAGAAGCTGTTCCTAAAACGTAGAGTGTGTATCTTCAGGCTCCTGTACCTCCTCAGCAATGGTAGTAACAAGAAGAGGCCACGTCCCGGATGGTGAGGGTCCTTGGTGATGGATGCAGTCTTCTTGAGGCACCGCCTCTTGAAGATGTCCTCGATGGTGGGGAGGGTTGAGCCCATAATGGAGCTGACTGAGTCTACAACCCTCCGCAGCCTCTTTCGATCCTGCACATTGGAGCCTCCATTCCATGCAGTGATGCAACCAGTCAGAATGCTCTCCACTGTACACCTGTAGAAATTTGCAAGAGTCTCTGGTGACATACCAGATCTCCTCTAACTCCTAATGAAGTAGAATTGCTGGCGTGCCTTCTTCGTGATTGTATCAATGTGTTTGGCCCAAGATAGATCCTCTGAGATGTTGATGCCCAGGAACTTGAAGCTGCTCACCCTTTCCTCCGCTGACCCCTCAATGAGGTCTGGTATGTGTTCTTCTGACTCCCCCTTCCTGAAATCCACAATCAATTCCTTGGTCTTGCTGACATTGAGTGCGAGGTTGTTGCGACACCACTCAACTAGCCGATCTATACGCCTCCTCGTCGCTATCTGAGATTCTGCCAACCACAGTGGTGTTGTCAGCAAATTTATAGATGGTGTGCACAGGCCAACTGTAGCAATGTCTGCACAGGCAGAAAAATGGTGGGTGACCACCAAGAAGAATAGTAGGCAGATGGTGCAGGAGTCTGCTGCAGCCATCCCCCACTCAAACAGATATACCATGTTTCCGATTGACTTGTTGGGGGAGATGGCCTCTCAAGGATAGCAGCAACAGCCAGGTTTGTGGTACCACAGTTGGCTTTGCTGTACAGCAATGTAGGAAAAAGACTAGGAAAGCTATAGCAATAAGAGGCTTAATTGTTAGGGGAGCAGACAGTAGCTTCTGTGGTCATGAATGAGACTCCCGGATGGTACGTTGCCTCCCTGGTGCCAGGGGCAGGGCATTCTGGTGAACATCCCCACCGGGAGGTGGTGGAGGGTTGCTTTTGTGATTGGAAACCTGTCAACAGTAGTGTACCACAGAGATCAGTGCTGGAACCCTTGCAGTTTGTAATAGACATTAATGTAGGACATATGATTAGTAAGAATGCAGATGACACAAAAATTGGTGTTGTTGATAGTGAAGAAATTGGTCACGACTACAGAATGACATTGATCAGCTGGAAAATTGGGTAGGGCAATGGTAGATGGAACTTAATCCTAATAAGAATTAGATGATGTACACAGGGGGACCGTATAAGGGTAGGATATATATCATGGAAGGTAGGGCCCTAGGGAGGACTGAAGAACAAAGGACCATAAGACATAGGAGCGGAATTAGGCCATTCGGCCCACTGAGTCTGCTCTGCCATTCGATCATGGCTGATTTATTTCCCCCTCTCAACCCCATTGTCCCGCCTTCTCCCTGTAACTTTTGATGCCCTTACCCATCAAGGACTATCAACCTCCGCTTTAAATATACCCAATGACTTGGCCTCCACAGCCGTCCGTGTCAATGAATTCCACAGATTCACCATCCTCTGGCTAAAGAAATTCCTCCTCATCGCTGTTCTAAAGGGACATCCTTCAATTCTGAGGCTGTGCCCTCTGGTCTTAGACTCTCCCACTACTGGAAACATCCTCTCCACGTCCACGCTATGCAGGCCTTTCAATATTCGATAGGTTTCAATGAGATTCCCCCCTCATCCTTCTGAAGGAGCCCTGTGTACGCCCAAAGTTCCCTGCAGGTGGCAGCACAGGTAGGTCGAGTCGAGAGGAAGCCAGATGAGGTCCTTGCCTTCATTGAGCAGGACATACAGTGAGAGCAGGGAGTTATTGGTACAACTTATAAAACATTGGTTAGGCCAAATTTGGGATTTTCTGTGCAGTTCTGGTCAGTCCAATACAGAAGGGATGTGATTGCATTGGAGAGGATGCAGAGGAGATTCACCAGAATATTGCTGGTGAAAGTCTCAGTTATGAGAAGAGATTGCATAGGCTGGGTTTGTTTTCTTTGGGGGCAGAGGAGGCTGAGAGAAGATCTGACAGAAGTAAACAAAATTATGTGAGGCATTGGTAGAGTAAATAGAAAGAAACTTCTCCCCATGGCAGAAGTGCCTAAGACCAGTAGGGCATAGGTTTAAAGTGAGGGGTAGGAGATTTGGAGGAAATTTGAGGAAGAATGTTTCACCCTGAGGGTGGTTGCAAGCTGGAACACACTTCCTAAGAAGGAGGTGGAGGCAGGTACCTGCACAACATTTAAGAAACATCTGGATGAGCTCTTGAATCACCAAGGCATAGCAGGCTACAGAACAAGTGCTGGTAAATGGGATTTGTTGAGATAAATACTTGATGGTCAGTATAGATGTGTCAGTACCAGGGGCCTGTTTGTGTGCTGTATAACTCTCTGAATCGCTCACAACTTGATGTGAGAGACTGCCTGTGAGGGCTGGGGTGTGCATTACAACCGCGTAGCGTTAAGATGTGGGGCCGAGGGCTGTACCCTGACCTGCAGAAAGAGTGTGGGCCATTGCTAAGGGCCACCAGCATTGGGTCCATGTTTTGACCATTCGCCTAGATACCGTGGTCTCTCTTCTCACCTCCTGTTGCTTGAAGGCTGTCGTCTTCCCCTCTCTCTGTTTGACTGCACAGCTTTATGGTAATAAACTATAACATGTCAGTGCTCTGCAGCGCAATGCTAAGTGGTTTAACGGTGTAGTGCAGACACATCCTAACATTGTGTCTCTGTGCTGTGTCTCTATCCTGATCTTTCCTTCCCCTATCCCCTTTCCCACAGTCCCCCATCTTTAAAAGCTTTCTTCCCTCAATCCCTTTCAGACCATCTTAAGGCCAGTGATAGTAACACATCAGTTACTGGGAACAATCTTACCAAAGGTCAGATGTGTGAAAGGTGCTGAGTGACACCAGGGTTAGTGGTGGCTTTATAACATAGAGAAGTGATCAGAACAAATAGATCAAATTAAGTTAGATGTGCTGTCACATCCAGAGATAAGTATTGAATGTACTGAACAAATATTAATATGCACCCTGGATCCCGCATTGAGTTACTGTTCCATAGCATAAGATGCAATACCAGTTGCTGTTGCATGCAGGTGCCTGGACATTTGAGTCACTATAACATAGAGTATTATTGGTTTGAATTCCACCATGACCTGAATCTTATTTCCAAGAAAGATGTGGGTGGGTCTGCAGCTTTCTGCATTAGCTGGGCTAAAATAGATATAATGGCTAACTTTCAACTTCAATGCAAATATTTTATGATTAACATAGGGATAATTAAAATGCACAGAACAGTAAATGACTCCAAGCATGAAATTTCATATTTACTTCTGCCGAACATAAGATTTAAAACATGCAGTCATACTTTATAAGTTTATCATTAGTTGGATTTTACATACAATGTTAGTCATGGCTCAGTGATAACACTCCGGGTCTGATTAAGGAGGGGAATCTTGAAGAAGAAGGGAACTAGGTGGGTCCGTGAGATGAGGTGTGGATGAGGGTGTAGGCAGGAACACGGGTCTTCAATGGTCTTGGGACGCCCTTTGCCATCAGACCAAGATTTCATCCTTCAAGCCCATGTGGGAGCTTGTGTGCAAAGGTCACCCTATGTTAAAAGAATTGATGCTAAGGAAACTTCCCCTCCTCCAATGATGGAGAAAAGTCATCCATGATTGCAAGGAATTGCCTCAGAAGACTCCTAACTTAAATGATAAAAGGAAGTAGGCAAATCCACATCAGAGCTCCATCAAGCCAATAAGACAGATTCTGAAATATAATCTACACAATGGGTTTGATTGACTCATTTCATTGCCATTTGTCTGTAAATATGAGGGACAGACAGTGATTAGGCACATATACAATTCTAGTTCATTAATATAAAATGGTTTTGTTTGGAATGGACTAAGAGGGAAGACAATCCACGTCGGGGAAATAATCTGTGCTGAAGCAATGGATCCAACCAAGCTTTGGATTCGAAGGACTCAACCATATACATGGAAAAATATTTCCCGTATGATAAAGGAAATCTCTTACACTGAATTTAAATTTCTCTCCTGTAATCTGAATGGTTGTTCAGATAATTAGCACTTGATCTTCTCATTAACAGCTTGGCCAGTTTCCTGCACAGTTGGCTTTTATTTAGCTAGACAGCTTTAGATCTCTGGGGTACTGGAATCATTTCTGGGGAAGGTGGGATGTGGACAAGCTGGGTGCATTGCATCTCAACAGGGTCAGAGCCAATATGATGATCATCCATGAAAAATGAATCCCATTTATTTACTGATCACTTCAACCATTTTTTAATAAAACTTTAACCCCCAGGACAGAAAGCAGGAATAAATGGGACATTTTGGGGTTGAGAGTCTGTGAGTAATGGGTGCCACAGGGAGCTGTTCATAATCTATATGAATGATCTGATTGGGATGAGGAGACCATGCCTAATACATCCATGCTGCATATGATATAGAACTGGTGGCAATGGGAATCATGAGGAAGGTGCAGAGGCTGTCTACGTTGGTAGAAGAAATAGAAAAGCAGAGTACCTTCTAAATTGTGACATATTTAAACACGTTGGTGTTTAGAGGCCTGCGTGTCCTTGTACAGAAATTACTGAAAGTTAACATGCAAGGCATCAAGCAATTAGGAGATTTAATAGTATGCTGGTCTTTATTGCAAGAGGATTTTAGTATTAAGAATAAAGATGTCCTACTGCAATTATATAGTGCCCTGGTAAAACCATATCTGAAATATTGTGTTCTGGTTTGGTCTCTCCATTGAGGGAAAGATATATTCTCTGTTGAGGATGTGCGGCAAAGGTTGATTGATTCTTGGGATGTGTATATTGTGCTATGAGGACAGATTAAGCAGGCCTATGCTATCCAGAACTTAGGAGAGAGAGATGATTTAGTTGGCACAATGTTTCCCCTAGATGGGGTATCTAGAACCCGAGATCACAATCTCAAAGTAGGAGGTTGGCCATTCAGGTCAGGGATAAGAAGAAATGTCTTCACCTGGTAGGTAGTGAACCTTTGGGATTCTCTACTGAAGTGTTGTGGAGACTCGGCCAGTGAATGTATTTAAGTCAGATTTTTGGATATTTAGAGACTTGTGGTTCGGGATTAGTGCAGGAAAGTTGTGCTAAAGTAAAAGATCAGCCATGGTCTTATTGAATGGCATGAAGGGCCAGATGGCCAACTCCTAATGATGCTTTAGTCATGCAATTCATATTGACACCACACAAAATCTAGTGATAGATGCTGGAAAATAGGGTTGCCAGGATAGCTTAATAGAATTCTGAAGCATCTTCCAGATACTGTGTATTAACTCACACCCAATAAAACCACAGAGGGCAGGAATGCATGTTACAAAGTTCAAAGACAGTTAGATGGTAAGAGTGCTATCCAGGCACAAGGCAAGGTTTGTCACCAGGTATCAGAATCTCCAACCTTGAAAACAGCATTAACACAGGCAAAATGTCCCTCAAGTCCCACATTCAAAATGAAATAATGTAACCATGCCGTCAGCAGTTTGTGTAAATATGCAGTATAAGTGTGTTCTATGATAGTCAAAACTAATTTTTCTGATGGATTATTGACATCAAAACAAAGGGTGTTCAGTTTTCCAATGAACCCCAGCTTGCAAAAACCTCTCAAGAAACTTCAAAGCTTATCTTAAATCTAAGTTAGGAGAAAGTTCTGATTTCAATCATTGCAGGCATCACAGTGATTCTTGTGAGCAGACTCACTTTATTACGCATACAAGTTTCACTGCTGAATTGAACCAAACCTTTTGCCGAAATAAGACCTCTCATTGGAGAATGAACTTTCAGTGACTCACTGACACTTCTGTGCTGCGGCACAAACCCAAACTGTCAGGAAGATCATGTTCCTTAAAGTAGTATGGCATTTTACACTAATGCAATGTCACAGAGTCATAGCAGAGAAACATGCCCTCTGGCCCACCATCTATACTAATCCTATTTACCAGCATTTGCTCCATGGCCTTCTTTTCCTTGAAGATTCAGGTACTCATCTAGATATTTCTTAAATGTTGTGGAAGTACCTGCCTCCATCACCCACTGAGGCATTGCGTTCCAGACGGCAACAAAAAAAATCTCCCTCAGATCCCCACTGAACTTCTTACCACTTACCACGAATCTATGCCACCTCGAAAGTCTAATCTATTGACCTGGCAATGAACAAGTTTTTACACATTATTCTTTTGGCTGAATTATCTATTTGTATTCTGCTCTGTGTATCATATTATCTGTAAGTATTTATTGATTTTAATTTTGCACTTTAATCCCTTGCTTAGATTAATTGGAGATAATGGTCACAATTATAAATCTTCTTTGAATTATTGCACTTCTATTATTGATTTGATCCATTTTTAATGCAGGGTTTACAATCCAAAATTGATTTTAGTCCCATTCCTCCTTGAGATCCTAACAGGTACATGATTTTATGCAAGTAAGCCATTAGATTTGTAAATTGCAGAACCTATCAAGGGCTGCACGGTAGCGTAGCGGTTAGCATGACGCTATTACAGCGCCAGCGATCGGGGTTCGATTCCCGTCGCTATCTGTAAGGAGCTTGTACGTTCTCCCGTGTCTGCGTGGGTTTCCTCCGGGTGCTCTGGTTTCTTCCCACATTGCAAAGACGTACGGGTAGGTTAATTTGGGTTTAAAATGGGAGGCGCGGACTCGTTGGGCCAGAAGGGCCTGTTACCATGCTGTAAATAAAATTAAAAAATTTAATAACCTTAAGCATCTAAAACGCAGCCTGCATTTCTGTTTCACTGGATATTCTTCACATCATTTATGTCCTCCACTGTGTTGTGTGGCACTTCAAATCACGCAAAGTGGAGAAGAAAAATAGATCTAGCAGCTCAAAACTGGATGTCCAAGAGGTGCTGTGGACCATCGGCAATGTTCAGCACCACAATCTGTAACCTCATGGCCCAGCATAATCCTCACGCCACTATCATAACCAAGTCAATGGATCAATGAGTGCCAGCAGCACCAGGTGTACCCAAAATTGAGATACCAACTCAGTAATGGTGCAAAGACAGGACTATGTGCACTAAACAGTCAAAATATTATGCAATAGTGATCTCACAACCGACAGATCAGATCAAATCTCTCCTGCTACATCGAATGGTGCATGTTGCTGGACAAGAGAATGGTAAACAGGAGGAGGAATGTACCTCTACTGGATGGTGGCAGGGCCCAGCAGGTGAGTGCTAAAGGCAGGGCTGAAGTATTTGCAATCACATTTAGCCAAAAGTGCTGAGTGAACAATCCATCTTGGTTTCCTCGTGAGACCACATGCATCACAGAATCCAGTCTTCAGCTTATTTGGTTCACACCCAATGGCATCAAAAAAATGGGTGAGAGCACTGGCTATAATGAAGGTTATTAACCAGACAACATCCTGGCCATAGCACTGAAGACATGCACTCCAGAACTAGCCACATCTCTAGGGAAGCTGTTCCAGTACAATAGTGAACCCAACTACATAGGCTAGAAGTAGTTAAGGCTCACACAGCAGCAAAACCTAGAATTCTTTTAAAAGTGTATTAAGACTGAACAGATGCCACAAATAAATAGGAGTACTACAAATAATATGACATTATATGAAAGTATAGGTTATATAACAAAATATTACCAGCTATTTATTGTACACCAAACTGGTCTTTGTGCTCTACATTGCTTTAAAGCTTGACTGTAACTATGACTTACATCCCCATGTAGTTCTCTCTGAACATAATTCACTCCAGTGATTATTGAAGGGCTCCATCCCATATGTACAGGAAATAGTCTTCATCCACAGTTCCTTTGTGAACCACACTTTAACTTTGAATATTACTTGCTTGTTAACTTTGAATGATTTTGAACATGATTCACACCAGCAGTCATTCAGAGGAATGTTCCCACTTGTACAATTTTTGGTATCTGCAAGTTTCCAAATTTTGTGCAACTTTGTAATAATAAAAAAAAATCACACCTGTGACAATTTGACTAACACTACCCCTTTGAATGAACCATCTTTATTATTTTGCATGTTGCAAAACCTTAAACTATTCGATGCGGAAATGTTTGGTGACAGGTCATTAATACACGATAAAGGAATTGAGGAAAACTATGAAAAAGTTGGTGAATGGGTTTTAATTAACTGACAAGTCTGATGTCTATGACTTTCAAAGGTTGCTGGGGACAGATCCAGATACTTGTTGATTTGCAAATATTTGTTGACAGCCACACCACAGGGGTTTAGAGAAACCCATTTTGCGTTTCTATCAGCTGGTGGTTCAGGATTGTCTTTTAGCTCAGAACCTGACTGAAAAGCTCCTCACAGAGCCTTTCTGTTCCTCTCAGCACGATGTGGAAAACATTTTAGTGAATTTTTGGACCATTTTGATTTGCCATGAGTTTAAAATGCACTTGCTAAAGACAGATTAAATGAATAAAGAAAACAGCTCACAAGAAAAGCACAAACTGCAAACTTTAATTTCCCTGCATCTTTCCAAGCTACATGCTGAAGCAGCCCAAGGATTAAGATTGAGAGGTGGTATACATAAACTATTCTCAGTTTCTTGTGATCGGGGAAGTTACACAAGGCAAGGTCCTCAAACACTATTCCAATTTAACTAGTGCAGCTGGTAAGTAAAGGAGCTCACGAGAGAAATCTGGCATACAGCAAGACCCACTCACATGGTATCCTTGTTGACAGCCTTGGAACAACAGATGTTCACTGCCACACAGGAGGCTATCCAGTCCACCCTAATTGTGCAAGCCAATTCCACAGTCATGCAACACCAATAAACACATTGGTTATGCTACTGCACCAGTAATCCAAAGGACTGGACTAATAATCCATTTTCCAGGGAGAGGAGTTCAGATTCTACCCTGGTAGCTGGGGAGTTTAAATTCAATTAAATAGAAATAATCAGCAAATATCAGTAATTATGGTCTCAGATCTGCTACTCTGTCGGAAAAACTCAGTTAATTCAATGACCTTTGGAGAAGAAACTCTTCCCTGATCTGGCCCAAATGCAATTTCAGATCCTGGGCAATGTGGTTCAAACTCTTGAAAAAAATCTTGTAAATTTTAAATTAAAGGTCATTCGAGGTCAAACAACAACCTGGCAGTATGGTTACTTAAAATTAAAGCTTAATCAGACATGCAGAACTTGGAGTAAAATTGCATGCAAAAATCTCTCAGGCTCAACATTTATGCCAGTGTCTTACTAGATCTAAATAGCATTTACTGCACATATACAACCTCTACAGGTTTGAAGTATCATAAAAAGGCTCTATATTCTGAACAGCCATACTATCTTTTAAATCACAGGATTTCAGATTAAAAGCAGCACTGTGAAGTTACATTCTTAAAGTTTATAGGTTTATTTAGAGAAGGAAATGGCTTTTAAGGCGAGCCAACGCTGATATTCTGAATTCAGCAATTCTTTGCCTTTACTGTCCTCTCTCAAAACAGCAACACTTAATCTTAGCAATACAGAAGACTTCAACTATAATTTATACCTTCAGCTTTCCCACATTACATGCAGCACCATACCACATTTCTCCGTTAAAATAAGGCTTAGTATGCAATAGGAAAATAAAAAATTTCAATGCATTGATATGTCAAGTTTACACTGATTTGCTATGTTGACATATCACATCTTGCCTTGAGATGACAGCAAGTGCAATAATCTGTTACACTAAATTGAATTGATTGCGCTATTTTTTCAACCCATGATACTCTTCAGACATGGTCACCATGTTGTGAGTTAGCTCATGAGCTCATTAAAAATGAGCCAGTTTGTTCCGAATAGTGGAATCCAGTAACAATGGGAAGCATTTGTTCAGAGATGTAAAAGAACAATGAGCATTTGTATCTGTTGCTCAGTGCCATTTTATAAATACTGAGACTTTGCCTTCTGATTGTCCTTTATACAGGCACTGAAATTTATTCAGTACTTGACTTTTGTTTTCTCATAATTCCATTTCAAAAAAGTGCTCACTTCTGATAATTAAAACATTCACGGGCTTTTGCCAGTATAGAATAAATTAACAGACACCCATTTATCTGTGCTAAAACCAGAAATTGCATGAAGATGTGTGAAGACTTAAATATATTTTCACTTGGCACACCACATTCAAAGTCCCAGCAATTCAAAATTAGAAAAACTAAAAAAAAAGACTTCTATGCAAGTGGGAATGATTAAAAATAAAGGAAAATACAAATAGCAATTGTACAACTCAGATTTTAATAAAAGTTAAAAAAAATTATGATACAATTAAGTTTGACTGTGTGCTATTAACCAATTTGCTTCAGCAACACATGAAAAAAAAACACAAAAAGGTCTTTGTCACCAGAACCTCTTACTTATTTTCCTTCAATTCTTCAAATAGTGGCCTTTTTGAATACAACAGACCATTTCAAGAGGTCAAAATGTCTACCAAGGTTTGGCAAAAGACTTGGTGCATCTTTGAAGTGATATTACATAATTCAGCAGTGCCAAATAAATCACATGGATTGTTCTAAGAATTCCATTTTCAAAGTGCAAGCCAGTGTCTGCTGAGGACAGATCTTGGAAGTTCAGCAAATGTTTGGAATTTTTGTAACATTGACAAATAGATGATTGGGCACTTTGGCAAATCAGTGTTTCTCTTTTTTCACCCTGCTCCTTCCTCCACAAGCTTCCAGCTAGGCAAAAGATTAACAAACAAAAGCATAGTTTCAAACAAAAAACTCAGAAGCAGGTGTATTTAAGAAAAAAAGCTGAAATACATTTGGTACTTTGCAGGCAATTCTTAGTCACTGACTAACAGCACCAGTCAGAAGCAAAGGAGTTTTAAGATTGTGAGACAAAAAGCAAAATGTGGATACATAAATATTTTCAAGTTGATACTAAATCTTCATTTTGTCATTTACAATGAATGTAAGCAATTAGGACAATTACGTTTGCCACTTTCCTCAGTTAAAACAAAATTAGACCAGCTTAGGGTAGAACTCATGAAAGTTGAAAAGGTCATATTTATCACTAAGCAATGAAAGTACTGATTTAACACCCGTGAAAATAAAACATACAAATTTAACCAAAAGGCATCAATTCTTCAGCATAATTTTGTTAGAAAACAGAAAAAAGTGTCTAGAGAAATGCAATAAAAATGTTCTTTGATGTGATGTTCTAAATTGTGTTGTATAGCACAGCCCATTAAATAGCAACATCTCCATTATGCAAAAAATTTTGCTTTCAGTACAATGTGGACTGTATGAATCCAATTGGATACTTAATAATCAAATTGTACATCATAATCAGCATAGAGATTTTCTGTATTCAATAACAGCTTGATACATACAAATCTCCTTTCAAACTTGCCATCAAGTCAAGATAGGAGAACAGCATATTTGGCAAATAGTCACTGACTGATCATTGTATGTGTACATGATAAATACTCTTCAGGGAACAGCAACCCAGGGAGAAAATAGCTCCATATTAGTGATATATTGAAAGGGCTCCACTGTATTATGTACTTATGATGTGACAAATCACTAATGGTATTATTGACAATGTCTCTAAACATTCTTGCACTGGAAACCTCAACACTTAAATGGGACTACACGCATTCTTTTTCTCTTCTCTCCCTCACCCAATCCCAAAAGGCACATGATACAACAGCACAAACAGCAAATACAACAGGTATAATAGATAGTTTCCCCAAAAGCTTCTGCAGTGTTATAAGCAAAATGAATTGTTTTGTAGAGGTTGTAAACACATTCCTCAACAATCTTTCAACTGCCATCTATGAATTCTGAGCTGGTGGTGCCACATTTCCTGGACCCTGCTGATGTTGTTCTGGTTCAGCATGCCAGCTCGTTTCCTTGAACACAAACCAGGCATTTCCACACCATAGAATCAGATTAAGGAAACCAAACACCTGTAAAAGAGATACAAACCATCAAATGGCAATCAATGCATGAAAGGATGCAGCATAAGCCACAACTTTAAAAGCAGCTTTGCCATTTAAAGTCTTTTTAATAGTATATTGTGCAGGGATCATGAGATCCTAGCAAGCTTGAAGTCCCACACCACCTGGTTCAAGAACAACAATTTCCCTTCAACCATTCGGTTCTTGAACCAACCTGCACACCCCTAATCATGACCTCAGTTTAGCAACACTATGACCTCTGCACTACAATAGACTTTTTTTTTGGTTTTAATTGTGTTCTCTCTTGTATAATTTTGTATCATTTATGGTTAATTTATGTCTTTCTTGCGAATGTTGTGTGTCTGATGCTGTGTCTGTGATGCTGCTGCAAGCAAGTTTTTCATTGCACCTGTGCATACATGTACTTGTGCATATGACAAACTTGACTCTGGCACGAACAAGTAGCAATCTTGATTATGTAGCTTTCTGAAGTAAAGGGAAATTCATGGGAATATATGGTAGGCAAATCTTGGGGTTTTGAACAAAGAAAGGGGTTCGATCTACCCACAACATTGAAGATCTTAGTTTCTGTCCTGCTTCAGGAAGCACTGGCTATAAACTGTTGAACAAGATCAAATACTACATCTCTCCCGGCTCCAAGCCCGCAGGGAGAAGTGGTGGTGTTTAAGTGGGAAGTAAAGGTTCCACATGGAACCTTGTCAAACGCCTTACTAAAATCCATGTAGATCACATCTTCTGCACTACCCTCAACCTTCCTGGTCACCTCCTCAAAGAACCCTATCAGGCTAGTGAGGCAAGATCTTCCCTTCACAAAGCCATGCTGGCTGTCCCTAATCAGTCCATGATTCCCTAAATGCTCATAGATCCTATCTCTTAGAATCCTTTCCAACAGCTTGCCCACCAGACGCAAGGCTCACTGGTCTGTAATTCCCTGGACTATCCTTATTACTTTTTTTTGAATAAGGGGACAACATTTGCCACCCTCCAATCCTCCGGTACCATTCCCGTGGACAGTGAGGACTCAAAGATCCTAGCCAACGGTTCAGCAATCTCCTCCCTCACCTCGCAGAGCAGCCTGGGGAATATTCCGTCAGGCCCTGGGGACTTATCTGTCCTAATATTTTCTAACAGCTCCAACACATCCTCTCGATGTCTACATGCTCTAGAACATTATCCTTACCAACACTGTCCTCAGTCACCCTCTCCTTGGTGAATACTGAAGAGAAGTATTCATTGAGAACCTCACCCACTTCCACAGCTTCCCACCTTTGTCTCTAATCGGTCCTACCTTTACTCTCATCATCCTTCTGCTCTTCACATATGTGATGCAGCTCTACAAAACTCTGGTTAGACCACACTTGGAGTACTGTGTCCAGTTCTGGTCACCTCATTACAGGAAGGATGTGGAAGCATTGGAAAGGGTGAAGAGGAGATTTACCAGGATGCTGCCTGGTTTGGAGAGTATGGATTATGAGGAGAGACTGAGGGAGCTAGGGCTTTACTCTTTGGAGAGAAGGAGGATGAGGGGAGACATGATAGAGGTATACAAAATATTAAGAGGAATAGAGTAGACAGCCAGCACCTCTTTCCCAGGGCACCAATGCTCAATACAAGAGGGCATGGCTTTAAGGTAATGGGTGGGAAGTTCAAGGGAGATATCAGAGGGAGGTTTTTCACCCAGAGAATGGTTGGTGCATGGAATGCGCTGCCTGGGGTAGTGATGGAGGCAGATATGTTGGTCGAGTTCAAGAGATCGTTAGATAAGCATATGGAGGAATTTAAAATGGGGGGATATGTGGGAGGAAGGTGTTAGATAGTCTTAGGCATGGTTTAAAGGTCAGCACAACATGGTGGGCCGAAGGGTCTGTATTGTTCTATGGTTAAAAGGAAACCAATGGCAACTCCCTAATCCCAGGTAGTGAAAATAAAGGGTTCTGGATAAAATCAAGGAGAAACTTAATATTGGTCCTCCAAAAAAGGCACTTAAGACGAATACCAACTCTTCCTCAGCTGGTGCTAACCAGCACAGATCAGTACGTGACATAAATGAGTGATGCTAGGTTCAACCAGAACACGTGTTTCTCAACGAAACGTACAATTTGTTATCAGATGGCAATGAACCTCATCAAGCCTCAGAAAATAACAGCAAGCAGTATTTATTGTATCACAGCGGTAACTGCATAGGAGATAGTCATTTGACCTGTTGAATCCATACCAGCTTTATCCAAGAGCAACACAGCTGGTCCCACTTCTCCACTCTCCCCAAAGCCCTGCAAATATATTTTTTTCAAATATCTGTCCAGCTCCTCTGTGAATACTACAATTGGATCTTGCTCTTGTACTACATGCCTTTAATGTAAAGCCCAGGATTCTATACACTTTTGCAATCACCTTCTCAACTCGCCCTGTCATTTTTAAACAAACTATGCATTTGTATCCCTATTGCTGCACCCATTCTGAAATTCTGTACCAATTCTAAACAGCCTTTGCTATCTCTCATTCTAAAATATAACTCTTCACATTTCTCAGGGTCAAATTTTGTCTGCCATCTTTCCACCAGCCTATCCACCTCTCCTTGGTGATCAAAGAACTACAGATGCTTAAAATCAGAAACAAAAGCAGTCCTTTCCCTCTTACATCCATAACACCTCAGATGCCTTCTGCCACTTGGATAGTTTCCAGTTTCCTGGCCACAATAATCCCTCTACACCTCCATCTCACACAAGGAATGGTCAGTAGCTCTCCATTTCATCTTTGAACAAATGCCCAACCAATTCTCTTTCATAAACTTGTTCTCTCATTAAACAATTTCTCTTTCAGTTCCACTCAGTTCTTCCAAATCCAGAGCAGTGCTTTGGGAACTCACATGGGCCCAAGCTACACTTGCCTCTGTTGGATACATGGAGCAGATCATGTTTCAGTCATTCTAGGCCCCTCCCTCGGCAGTGCATTGACCACTACATTGATGCTGCTTCCTGCATGCATACAGAACTTGAAAATCATCACCTTTACTGCCAATTTTCACCCTGCTCTCACTTGTAATGTCCTTCCATTCTGCTAGTTCATCCATCTCCTTTGCCTCTGCTCTGTTGATGAGAATTTCCACACAGGGACCCCTGAGATGTCTTTTCCTCTAATTGTGGCTTCCAATTTACCATAGATGACAGAGCTCTCAACGATGTCACAGTCATAGACTTGTACAGCATAGAGCCAACCAGGCCCTTCAGCCTTCTACATCTACACTGACCATCACATCTAATCCTACTTGCCTGCATTAATTCTATGTCTTTCTCTGCCTTGCTCATTTAATTACCTGTCCAGCTGCCTCCACGATCTCCTCTGGTAGTTCACGCTGGATACCAGCTACTCTGTAAAAAAAAATTACCTCTCAGATCTTCTCTAAACCTCCCCCTCTCTCGCCTAAAACCTTTGACCTCTTGTTTTATTCACCATACCATGGGAAACAGACTTTGCCCTTATCTATGCCTCTCATAATTTTCCCTCTCTCTATCATGTCACCTCTCAGCCTCTTCTGCTTCAGGGAAAACAGACACAGCCTGTCCATTCTCTCTTTAGAACTCAAGCCCTCCAATCCAGGCAACATCCTTGTTCATCTTTTCTGCACCTCTCTCACTTAATCACATCTTTCCTGCAGTGTAGCAACCAGAACTGCACACAATCCAAGTGTGATCCCAAGTGTGGCCTAACCAACATTTTGTACAACTAGAACATGTCCCAACTCTTGTACTCAATGCCTTGGCCAATGAGGTCAAGCAAGCCAAATGCCTTCTTCACCATCCTATCTACCTGCATCATCAGTTTCAGGGAACAAAATACTTGTACTCCTAGGTCTCCGTTTAACACTTGCTGGGGCACAGCCATTCACTGTACATCCTGGCTTGGCTTAACTTCCCAAAATCATCACTTTGCACTTAGAACAATACAGCACAATACAGGCCCTTCAGCCCACCATGTTGTGCCGACCTTTAAACCACACCTAAGACTATCTAACCTCTTCCTCCCACATATCCCCCTATTTTAAATTCCTCCATATGCTTATCTAACAAACTCTTGAACTTGACCAACATATCAGCCTCCACCACCACCCCAGGCAGCGCATTCCATGCACCAACCACTCTGAGTAAGAAACCTTCCTCTGATATCTCCCTTGAACTTCCCACCCATTACTTTAAAGCCATGCCCTCTTGTATTGAGCATTGGTGCCCTGAGAGAGGCGCGCTGGCTGTCTACTCTATCTATTCCTCTTAATATTTTGTACACCTCTATCATGTCTCCACTCATTATCCTCCTCTCCAAAGAGAGAAGCCCTAGCTCCCTTAGCCTCTCCTCATAATCCATGCTAATCCAGGAAGCATCCTGGTAAATCTCCTCTGCACCCTTTCCAACACCTCCACATCCTTCCTATGAGGCAACCAAATTTGGACACAGTACTCCAAGTGTGGTCTAACCAGAGTTTTGTAGAGCTGCATCATTACCTCGCGGCTCTTAAACTCGATCCCATGACTTATAAAAGCTAACATCCCATAAACTTTCTTAACTACCCTATCCACCTGTGAGGCAACTTTCAGTGATCTGTGGATATGAACCCACAGATCCCTCTGCTGCTCCACACTACCCATTAACCTTGTACTCCGCCTTGGAGTTTGTCCTTCCAATGTGTACAACCTCACACTTCTCCATATTGAACTCCATCTGCCACTTGTCAGCCCAGCTCTGCAACCTATCAGTATCCCTCTGCACTATCCACAACACCACCGACTTTTGTGTCGTTTGCAAACTTGCTAACCCAGCCTTCCACCCCCTCATCCAAGTCATTAATAAAGATCACGAAAAGTAGAGGTCCTGGTACCGATCCCTGTGGGACACCACTAGTCACGGCCCTCCAATCTGAATGCACTCCCTCCACCACAACCCTCTGTTTTCTACAGGCAAGCCAATTCTGAATCCACACAGCCAAGCCTCCCTAGATCCCTTGCCCTCTGACCTTCTGAAGAAGCCTACCATGTGGAACCTTGTCAGAGTTAAATTCTATCTGCCACTCCCTTGCCCACTTTCTCAGCTAATCCCGTTGCAATCTTCTTCACCGTCCACTATAGCACCGATTTTGGAGTCATCTGCTAACTTACTAATCATATCGCCGATGCTCTTATCCAAATCATTTATATGGCAAACAGAGGACCCAACCCTAATCTCTGCAGCACATCACTATTCACAGGCCTCCAATCTGAAAAATAACCCTCCACTATCACCCTCTTGCCTTTTACCAAGCCAATTTTGTAACCAATTTGATCCCAATGTAATCACCTTGATCCCAAGTGTTCCAACCTACCGGACCAGAACCAGAGGTTTAAAGAGAATTGAGGGGTAAATGTCTTATCTATTTTCCACACCTGTTCTCACCTGCTCTCTTCCCAGCCACAGAAAGGATGGGGTGAACACAGGTTCGCCAATGTGGTATCCTCTACATTGTAGAAATTAAAAGATCACTTTGTGGACTACTTCCTTTCAGTCTGCGCGAGGGACCTGAACTTCCAGTTGCTTGTTGCTTTAATTCACCATCCCAGTCCTACTCTGACTTTCCTGTCTGTGGCCTTCTGCACAGTTGCAACAAGGCCCAATGCAAGCTTGAGAAATTACTTCTCATCTTCTGTCTGAATGCACTGCAGCCTTCTGGACTTTATATCAAATTCTCCAACTTTAAATAACTCATGCTTTCTATCCATCAGTATCAGAATTGGCCATTTCTGCTTGTCATCATTTTAGCTCAGTTTTTCTTATTCTATTCGTATAGTCTACTTGTTGGGCATGTCCCACAGCCTCGCTATTTGACAAAAGAGCTTAACATGCTTGTAACTCTCCCCATTAATTAATTTGGACTCCCCCCCCATCAGAAATATTTCCTTTGTTCCACCCATCCTTCCCCCAATTTCTCAGCAACTGAAAACTAACTTGCTTTTTTCTTTAAAACTCATTTTCCAGTTTTGCCAAAGGGTCCCAGACCTGAACACAGAACAGTACAGCACAGGAACAGGCCCTTCAGCCCACCATATCTGAGAGGACCATGATGCCAACTTAAACTTATCGCATCTGCCTGAACATGGTCTGTTCTACAATTCTGTCTGTTCATACGCCTGTCTTAATGCCTCTAATATTTCCAATTGATCTACATCCTGCTGTACCCTTTGACAATCTTCCTCATTTTCCATAATCCCACCAATTTATGTTGTCTGCAAACTTACTAATCAGCCCACCTAGATTTTTGTCCAAATCACACAGCTGTCCTATGACTGATCCCCATGGAACACCACTGGTCACAGACCTCCAGTCAGAAATAACACCCCTTCCAGCAATATCCTCTGTCCTCTATGGCCAAGCCAATTTTGAATCCAATCTACTAAGTCACCATGGATCTCACATGCCTTGATCTTTTTGACCATCCCTACAAGTCCAAGTCCAAGCTTTTCAAATGAGAGTCGATCCTATTCCCAAGAATCTTCTCCAATAATTTCCCTCACGGCCTATTATTTGCTGGGTTATCCCTATTGCCCTTCTTAAACCAAGGAACAACATTGGCTATTCTCCAGTCCTCTGGGACCTTGCTCGTGGCTAGAGGATACACAGATCTCCGTCAACGGCCCAGCAATCTCCTCTTCTCTCAATAACCTGGGACAGATCACATCATGCCCTGGGAACTTATCCACCTTAATGTTCTTCAAGAGAGTATCAGTGTAACCCCCCCACCGATCTCTCAATCCTCCATGTCATTGTCCTTGATGAATATCGATGTGAAGAACTTGAAGTACCTTGTCCACTTCCTCTGGTTCCAGGATTAAATTCCCTCCTTTGTCCTTGAGTAGTCCTACCCTCTACCTAGTTACTCTTGTTTTTTTATGCATGTATAAAATGCCTTGGGATTTTCCTTAACCCTGCTTTCCAAGGACATGTCATGGCCCTTTTAGCCCTCCTGATTTCCCGCTTAAGTTCTTTTCTGTTTCCTCAAAGGCCCTATCCAAGTTCAGCTTCCTAAACCTTACATACTGTATGCTTTTTCTTTCTGACCAAATTTGCAACCTCTCTCATAACCCAAGTTCCTAAACCTTGCCATCCTTTTCTCTCTTCCACATAGGAATAATTTCTCCTGAATTCTGACCAGCTGGCCTTTAAACAACTCCCACACATCAGATGTGGACTTGCCCAACAACAGCTTCTCCCAATCTACTCACCCCAGCTCCTGCCTAACACTGTTATAATTGGTCTTTCCCCAGTTTAGCACTTTCCCTCGCAGTCTTACCTTATCCTTAACTAGCTGAAACCTTACGTAGTTATAATCACTGTTCCCAAAATGCTTTCCCATTGAAACTCCCATCACCTGGCCAGGCTCATATGCCAATACAAGGTCTAGTATGAGCCTCTCCCTTGCTGGACTATCTACATACTGTGTCAAGACACCCTCCTGGATGCAACTAACACATTATGTCCCATCTAAGCCTCTGGCACTAAGGGAGTCCTAGTCAATATTGGGGAAAATAAAGAAACCCACTACAATAACTTTATTGCTTTTACATCTTACTCTAATTTGCCAACATGTGTTCCTTTCTCCCACTGGTTATTGGAGGCCTATAGTATCACCCTATCATAATGATTGCACTTTTCTTATTCCTGAGCTCTACCCATATTACTTCACTGGATGAGCCCTCCAAGATGTCCTGGAAGTTCAGCTGTGACATTCTCCCTCATCAGTAGTGCTCAGCCCATCTGCTTCTCCCTCCCATACCCACCCACCCAGTAGTCTACTCCCTTTGTTCACCTCTCCCATATCCCTCCCTATCTGGTTCCACACATCACCTACAAACCTCTATCCTATCCCCCCACTCATACTGCTAAATACTGGCAATCTTTCCTCTGTCCTTGTGCAGGGTCTCAATCAGAAATGCTGGCTTACACCTTTTGCCTCCACAGATGCTAGTCAACCCACTGAGTTCATCCAAGGTTGCTTCTTGTACCAGATTCCAGCATCCGCAGTCTCTTGCTTTCCAAGTCTCATCCTGTCTAAATTTTTGCTTTAGATCTGTTTTCCCTCTTTTCAATGCTACCTTCAATGCCCATCCCCGTCAAATCAGGTTAAATCTCAACCCAGAGCACATGTAAACCTCTTGGGAAGACATTGGACCCAACTCTGTTATGGTGAAAAGTGTCCAACTTGTACAGGTCCATCTTCCCCAGAACTCGTGACCCAAAGGTATAAAGCTCTCCCTCCTGCATCATCTCTCCAGCTGTACATTTACTTGTGCTATCCTCTTATTTACATTATTACTGCTGTGTTATGCAGAGAGTAATCATAAAATTACCACCTTTGAAATCCTGCATCTTAATCTCTTCCCTTTAAATTCTGCCAGCAGGGCCTCAAATGTTTTTCCATCATGTTGCTGGAATCAATGTGAATCATGACCTGCAGCTGTTCACCCTCCAGAGTTTTCTGTAGCTGCTCAGCAATATCCGTAACCCTATACTACTAAAATCAAAGCGGTTTTACTTGCTGTGAACAAACTTGCACTGTTTAAAACCAATGCTTATTTAAATCTGCTAGGGCTCTGTCCCCAGTGCTCCTCTCAAACTCACTGGAGCCCTGTCCCCCATTCTCCTCTCAGACTCACCAGGGTTCTGTTGTTGCCTCCTCTCCCCACCCAAACTCCTCTCAAACTCACTGGGGCTTTCTCCTCCACCACCACCCCCCCACTCCTCATTAGGGCTTAGCCACCATGGTCCTTTTAATGCTCCATTCCTCAGATACAAATAGGATCCAAATCAGAGTCTTAAAACAGGATGGATTCACTGTTGTCCTACATTTGTTTATTCCATGGTGTTTCCAGAAGCGAGCATCATGGTGGAAAACTACCCTACACTTGATAACATGTTGATGGCACCCAATGAAGGTAACAGCAAGAACAGAGTCTCAGACCCCAACAGGTACTCACAATCTGTTTGATCTAAAAGGATCTGAAAATGGCATCTTTGAAGTTTTCAATAAGAATGTCATGAATGGTATCGATCACCACTGCATGATTCTAATATAATATGTGAAGGGAAAAATCATTCAGAAGAAGCTTTCCCAAGGTGATTTTCAGCAACTCACCTCAAGTTGTAATAATCTATCACAGGTTGGATTTAATGAGTGGGCATCCAGTGAAACATTATGGGGAAACCAAATACAAGAATAATAGTGAAAACGGGAGGATTAAATAACAACAAGTGCACATACCACAGACACGTTCAAACTTCCCATGCTGGTTACGCTCGAACCAGTACATTCAGCTTCATTCTTGCAGAATGAAAGGTTGTCCTTGAGGACATTTGGACTTGTAGAATACTTGAGATCAGTGAGGCCTTTACCCCAAGCTGAAGAGCTGACCAACCACAAGAAAGCAAAAGTCACTGTCACAATGAAGTCCTGAAAAACAATAAACAAAGTAAATGTGTAGCACAAAATATTCAGAAACAAATAATGAACTCAGTTTATTGATGGCTTACTGCACTGAAATCCAACAGGACTATTACAACGAGAGAGTAAAACAAAATGTTAGAAACACACAGCTGGTCAGGTCTGATGAAAAAAAATCATGGACCTCAAACATTAAGTTTGTGTTCTCAGAAGATGTCTGGCCTGCTGGGTATTTCCAAAACTTTGTTTTTATTTCAGACTTCCTGCACCCACTGCAAGTTGCTTTTGTTTTATGGAACACAATGTCATATTGCATACATGCAAGGTTCACAATAATAAAAATACTAACAAAAGAAAATGGTTGAATATATACTGGCTGATTTAGGAGTTCAATTCCTGCTTACAGCAGATTCATTTATAAGTAGAGAGAGAGAAACTTCTCCAATCGCAGAGGGATTAGAAAGCAGAGCCCAATGCAAGGAGCAATTGAGGAGAGCAGCAGAGATGCATTTAAAGGTAGGGTAAACAAGAACATAAGGAAGGAAGGAAGGAAGGAACAGATGGTTATGCTGATACAAAGTGATCAAAAACCACAGAAGGCTATTCAACGCACCATCCATGCAGGCTAAAAGTAGATTTTAGACTAATTTCACTATCCAGTTCCTGGAACCTGGCCTGCAGATTATGACACAACCAGGTACTTCTTAAAAAGTCACATGGGTGAGAGTCTCCACCACCCTTTCATATCATGAATTCCGCAGCCCTGCCACTTGTGTGAAATAATTTTTTTTTTCAAACTTTCTTCCGATTTTTCTACCAATTAGCTTAAATCCATGTTCCCTAGAATTGACCTCTCTGCTCTCTGAAATAGATCCTTTCTTGGCCTTTGATAATTTTATACACCTCAAGTAAATTTCTGTCTCCTTTGTTCCCAAGGGGAAAAAAAACCCTAGCCTGGGAACGTTACTTGTATTGCAATTCTCCAACCCTGGCAATGTGCTCACAAATTTCCCTGTAGCCTATCAAGAGCTATTACATCCTTCTACAGTGTTACGATCAAAACTCTGCACGTTACATTGACCTAATGTTTTCTATGTTTATGCATGACCTCCCTACTCTTGTATTCTATACCTTGACCAATAACATCCTTATGCCTTTTTGCCCACCTTACTTGCTACCTTCATGGATCTGTGGACATGTATACTAAAATCCCCATTTTTCTCTACACATTCAAGAAAATTACTATTTATTGTGTATTCCTTTCTCCTCGTCAAATGTATTACCTCACACTTCCCTAGGAGGAATTTCCTTTGCACTTCTCTGCCAACCTAACCAGTCCATTGATATCTGCCTGTCGCCAAGAACTTTCTTCATCAGCCACCCTACCGACTTTGGTATTCAACTGTGGCCTCCACCTTTAGATAGGTGTCATTGGCATATACGCTGAAAAGCAAGCAACCAAAAAAGTATGGGTGGATTTTGTGGAGACTGCATTGATGTACTGAAAATGCTAAAATGATTTTCAGTACATTTGATAAACTTAATCCTAACCACAAATTGAAGTTTGCTTCAATATCTGATTTATCACAAACAGTTTAGACAAATCTGTGTAATAGAAAAGTTTAAATCAAGCAATGGGACTCAGTTGAAGTAGAATTCATTGCTCAAGGGAAATTTGAAGCAAGATAAAAAATAAACACATCATCCTTCTGTTATGAGTTAGTTGGGCAGCCAAATGACAGACATTAAGCTAGTATGCAGCAATTCTATTGACTGTTGCAATTCCTTACCTAAGTTTTTAAAATGAACAAAATTGTTTGCTTTGTTTATACATTTCATAATTTTTGATTTATTTCCTGTACACACAATATTAAATACTTCAAAAAAAGTCAACAGTTCTGGGGAGGGTAAAAGTACTATGCCAATGGCTCAATCTTCTGAGAAGGCAGAGCAGAACTGGAAAATAAAACATCTTCTAAAGTCTTTGATGTGGTTTTCAAGAAAGTTTTAGATTTGTCACTATTAAACTTTGTTCCATCCTTTATACAGCTGTTTAAAAAAACATGTACATAGTACTACCATACTGTATGAAAAAGTCCTTCAATTCGTTTTTCCCCTCCCTTCTCCAGTCAAGTGGACAAACACCAAAATAACTAGTACAGCAGCCTATTCCACTGCCCTACTATCTAGAGAATTTTAAATAATAAATGGTCAAGGTGACCCACCCTTTATAACAAGCAGTTTTATCACAGTAAACTATTCTCAGGATCAAACAGAACTTAAGATGCATAAATACTGGAACAAGCAACCAAAAGGCTTGGACAAAGCAGGGACAACATAAAGCAAGAGAGGGGCAACATAAAGGAAGATAGAGGCCTGGTGAAATTTAAGTAGCACTGACAACTGCTCTTAGTAATGGACTAGCTGAAATCAGGGATGCTCAAGAGCTCAGTGTTGAAGGAGTACTGATAGCTGATGTGTAGGATGGAGGAAATTTCAAACGTCGGAAGTGGCAAGGGCACAGAGTTTAAAAACAAATAAGTATCATTTAACTGGAACTCAATGTAGTAGTGTGTAAAAGTAAGCTACCACATGAAATAGAACAGGGCGGCAGAGTTTTAGGTGACCTCAAGTTGATGGAATGCAGTGCACAAGAGGCTGAGAGATACGGACTGATCAGGAGTTCCTGCAACAAATGAGCCGAATCAAATGGATTGAATCATGCAACACTGCAGGAGGTACAAATTCTTAGTGATGGCTTGGATATGGTTTGAAACTTATTTCAGGGTGAACTATGACACCAAAGTCATGAAGCCTTAAATCGGTTCAGAGGGAGAAGGATGGAGTCAGTGGTTACGGAATGGAGTTTGTGACAGGCACCAATGACAATGCCTTTGCCTTCTCATTACTTTGCCAGAGGATATTCCTGCTCACCCAGTACTGAATGTTTGACAAGTAGCCCAACATTTTAGAAAAAGTTGCAAAGTCAAGAAAGGTGCTGTGAATGACAGCTATGCATTGCCAGTGTATATGTGGAAGCACATACCAAGTTCTCAGATGACATTGTTGAGATGATACAGCATGTACATATAAGACAGGAGGGAGTAAATGATAGATAAATGATCCACTGTAGTATTGTGAAATAAAATTAGGACAGATGAACAACAGCTTTGTCAAAAAGATACACTTTTAAGTGCATCTAAGGAAAATTATGAAGATGAATTTTTCTTTAAACAGCAAGTAATGAGGGCCTGAATGCATTGCCAGGGACAGCAGTGGAGATAGAATCCATTGGTTTATTATTGTCACTTGTACCGAGGTACAGTGAAAAGCTTGTCTTACAAACCAATTGTACAGGTCAATTCATTACAGTGCAGTTACATTGAGTCCATAGAACCATACAGCACAAAGCAGGTCCTTCGGCCCACCATTTTGTGCCGTCCATCAAACTACCCTCACACTACCTAACCCCTTCCTCCCGCATATCCCCCCATCCCACACTCCTCCATATGCCTATCCAACAAGCTCCTGAACCTGTCCGATGTATCTGCCTCCACCACCACCCCAGGAAGTGCATTCCATGCACCAACCACTCTCTGGGTGAAAAACCTCCCCCTGACATCTCCCCTGAACCTCCCACCCATAACCTTAAAGCCATGCCCTCTCGTCTTGAGCATTGGTGCCCTGGGAAGGAGGCGCTGACTGTCTACTCTATCTATTCCTCTCAATATTTTATATACCTCTATCACGTCTCCTCTCATCCTCCTCCTTTCCAGTGAATAAAGCCCTAGCACCTTAAGCCTCTCCTCATATTCAATATGCTCTAATCCAGGCAGCATCCCGGTAAATCCATTGGACAGATTAGAGAGAATCTCCTCTCCAACGCCTCCACATCCTTCCTATAATGAGGCGACCAGAACTGAACACAGTACTCTAATTGTGGCCTAACTAAAGTTTTATAAAGCTGCATCATCACCTCGCGGCTCTTAAACTCAATCCCGCGACTTATGAAAGCCAACATCCCATTGGCCTTCTTAACTGCTCTTTCCACCTGTGAGGCAACTTTCAGTGAACTGTGAATATGAACCCTCAGATCCCTCTGCTCCTCCACACTGCCAAGTACCTTGCCATTTACCCAGTACTCTGCCCTGGAGTTTGTCCTTCCAAAGTGTACCACCTCACACTTTTCCGGATTGAACTCCATCTGCCACTTGTCAGCCCAGTGCTGCATCCTATCAATATCCCTCTGTAAGCTCCGACAGCCCTCCACACTATCCACAACACAGCCGATCTTAGTGTCGTCCGCAAACTTACTAACCCAGCCCTCCACCCCCTCATCTAAGTCATCTATAAATATCACAAAAAGTAGAGGTCCCAGAACCGATCCCTGCGGGACACCACTAGTCACTGCCCTCCAATCCGAGGGCACTCCTTCCACCACAACCCTCTGCTTTCTACATGCAAGCCAATTCCTAATCCACACAGCCAAGCTTCCCGGGATCCCTTGGCCTCTGACCTTCTGAAGAAGCCTACCATGAGGAACCTTATCAAATGCCTTACTAAAATCCATGTAAACCACATCCACCACACTACCCTCAATCTTCCTGGTCACCTCCTCAAAGAACTCTATCAGGCTTGTGAGGCAAGATCTTCCCAGTCAGTACAGAGTGCATTGATGTAGCGCAGGTAAAAACAATAACAGTACAGAGTAAAGTGTCACAGCTACAGAGAAAGTGCAGTGCAATAAGGTGCAAGGTCACAACAAGGTAGATCGTGAGGTCATAGTCCATCTCATTGTATTGTCAATAGTCTTATCACAGTGGGGTAGAAGCTGTCCTCAAGTCTGGTGGTACATGCCTTCAGGCTCCTGTATCTTCTACTGTGGTGTTCAAAGTGAAGCTGGACAAGCATCTAAAAGAAAAGACTTTGCAGGGCTATGGGGAGCAGGAATAGCTGGATTGCTCTCGCAAAGAGGCAGTACAGACTAGTTGGGCCCAACCTGTGCTGCTGTATTGTAACCATTCTATGTGAAGAGGCAAACAGGTTAGGAAGACAATTTCAGAACTCAGCACCAATTCAGCTGGTAACTGGAATGAGGGAGGAGGTAATCAAAAAAGTCCCCGGGATCTTGGAAGCCTGTAATCTTCAGCATTAGTGATGGTGTATAGCCAAATACAGATCAATCACACAGTATCACTTCACATTTTAAATAGAGCATTCTAAGCATGATGCGCATTAGCAACTGCAGTTATCTCCCTCAGGAGCAAAGGAAATGATATAAATAAGAGAAAAAACACTCAATTCTGGAAAACATGGTGGTAAAATGCAAATGTCCTGCAAACTATTCAGTTGGAGACAGGGGATAGTTAGATAAATGACAATAGAGGCATAAATAAGAATCAAAAATAACAGGTAGCTGTAATACATAATATTTTTAAACAGCTGAGGACGTGAAGGAAATAGAGGGGAAACCAGAAGCACGAGAAATTGCCAAAGCCAAAAGCGCACTAACAGCCAAGGAATCATTATAAGTAGCTTGACACCGAGGAGCAGACAAACTGTTCACCACCCCAACATAACAACTAAGACAACCAGCATGTGTTGCCCATTGATTCACACGCAGTCACAGCTTTGTACCTTCATCATGGACAAAAAAAATCTAAGTAAAAATGCAGCTTTAACAGTTAAATGCTTAAAATACATTTTTAAAAAGAGAATAACAGGTGATTACAGCAGGGGTTAATGAAGTCAAAACCTCTCATCTAGAATTGTGTCATTTTACCCAGCAAAGTTTTACTCAAGTCACGTCTACACTTGAGTAAAAAAATCAAAGAACAAGTTGCATACATTTAAGTTGAATGACCACCTTGTTCTATGATAAAATAGTCGGAGGGTTGGCTGATGACTATTCTTTTCCTCTCCTCAATGCTTTAGAGTAATTGAATTGCAGCCCTCTCCATGGGTTTTTATATATTAAAAAAACAGGGTATAAACATCTTTGAAGCCGAGGTACTAGATCATAAGAACTAAAGCACATGGTTTGCAGCTATGAGAGCCATGTGATATTGGCATACAATTTATACAATGTTTGCAGCTCACTCGAAATGCTCAGAAAGTTGCATATTGGAACTAATAATTTAGAAAAAGTGACAACCAACTTGAAGGTTTAACAAAATAAATCCCATTATCATAACAGATTCCACAAAAGGAATTAGTATATCCTGAAATATCAGGCAACTTACCAGAATACAAATTCATCCTTTTGATTTGTACAGCAGGAAATAAAATAAGTTATTTTAAATATTAAGTACCTCCCAATATAATATCAATTTAATTCTCCAGAAAGTAGATGTTAAAAATACAGATATTTAAAAATAGACAAGTGAAGATGCTTACCACTAACAGACCCTCAACATAAAATATTCAATGGATACATGCACAAGAAGAAACATTTATAGGATTGCAAGGAAACCAGAAGGAGCTCTAACAAAAAGTTGGCACAAATATCATGGATTAAACCTCCTCCCATATTGTTTCACTACGAGTCTGAAAAACTATTAAAACTGCTTGTAAGTAATTATCACTTTAGCTCACCCACCCTGACTTGCAAACTCTAACTCAAAGGACTGTTCCATTGGGAAACACAACGAGAGTCAGCCATGGTATCAAGTGAAAAGTAACAACGAAAGAGACCATGCTGTTCATAATGCTGTGTATCAAGCCCATACTTAACCTGTTCTGGCATTAAATAGATTAACAAAGCGCAGATTGGGGGCAAATTTGCAAGCGGAGTAACAGATATTAAAGATTAACATTTGCTTGTCAACTATCATACAATATGCAGAACAAATGTTACCAATGCAATATATGGCAAATTATTGTTATTCCAGATCTTAATACTTCTTAGTTTAAGAGGGCCTTAACTGGAAAAGCTGTTTAAAATTACAATACTTTTTGAATTGGTACCAGATTGTAATAGACCCATTTTTAATATAAATAAAACAAATATGCTTCGTGTTTGGGACTCTTAGCCAAATAAACCACCAGGAATTTGTATTAGGATTATTTATTAATCTAAATTTAGCAAGTAAAAGAAATAAATTCACAGAAAAGTTTCAAGCTGGAATGTAGATTAAAAATTCAGGTAGTGTCATTTCACGTTTGAGACAATGGAAGTGGATGAAAAATGTTCTAGTAAATATTCACAATGACTTGGAATGGCACCAGAAAACAGAATTAACTTACTCTGATAATATTATTTACAACCTCAGGTGGTTCTAAAGTATTTTGCATCCAATGAAGCACTCCCAAAGTCCAGTTGCTGTTGTAAATGCATGAAGCAAGGAGCCAAGATACTTAGACACTCAGCAACGAATTCAAGCTTTTTTTCCCTTTAAAGTAATACTGAATGAGCAAGAAATATTATCCCCAGCATGAGAGTAGGTAGTTGAAACTCCTTTAACCTTATCTAAATTGCAAGAGAATCCCAAGGCATTCATCAAGAGGATAACTAGGGAGACAGTTGGACCACTCAAGGATAAAGGAGGGAATGCATGTTTGGAGGTGGAGGATGTGGGCAAGATCCTAAATGAGTGCTTTGTGTCTGTATTCACTGAGGAGGACATGGAGGATACCGAGATTAGTGTGGAGCATGCTAAAATGTTAGCACACGTTGGTATAATGACAGAGGTGGTATTAGGTCTCTTGAAGAATGTTAAGATGGGCAAGTCCCCAGGGCTTGATGCAGTATCCCTCAGGTTATTATTGAGGGGCAAGAGATGACATTACTGGGGCCTCGACCAAGATCTTTGTCCTTTCCAGCCACAGGCAAGGTCCCAGAGGACTGGCAAACCACTAATGTTGTTACTTTGTTCAAGAAAGGAAATGGGAATAATTCTGGAAATTATAGACCAGTGAGTCTCACGTCAGTGGTAGGGAAGCTATTGGAGAGGATTCTTAGGGATAGGATTTATGAGCATTTGGAAAAGCATGCCTAATTAGGGATAGTCAGCATGGCTTTGTGTGGGGTTGGTCATGCCTTATCAACTTGATTGAGTTTTAGAGGACGTGATGAAGGTGATCGATGAAGGTAGAGAAGTGGATGTCAGTAAGGCATTCGACAAGGTCCCCCATGGTAGGCTCATCCAGAAGATTAAGATGCATGGGATCCATGGTGACTCGGCCATTTGAAATCAGAATTGGCTTGCTCGTGGAAGACAGAAGGTAGTGGTTGATCGATCTTATTCTGGCTGGAGGTACGTGACTCATGGTGTCCCACAGGGATCCCTGCTGTTTGTAATTTTTATAAATGACTTTGATAAAAACATGGATGGGTGGGTTAGGAAGTCTGCAGATGACACAAAGATTAGTGGCATTGTGAATAGCGTAGAAGATTTCCAAAGGATACAATGGGATATAGATCAGTTGCAGAAATGATTGAAGAAATGGCAGATGGAGTTTAATCCGGGCAAGTGTGAGATGCTGCACCTTGGCAAAATGACTAATGGCAAGATCCTTAACAGCATTGATGTGCAAAGGGATCTTGGGGTCAAAGTCCATAGCTCCCTGAAAGTCTCACACAAGTTGATAGGGTGGTAAAGGCAGCATAATGCATGCTTGTCTCTATTAGTCAAGGCATTGAGTCAGGAAGTTAAGTAGCAGCTTTATAAAACTCTGGTTAGGCTGCATCTGGAGTATTGTATTCAATTCTGGTGACCCCATTAGGAGGATGTGGAGGCTTTGAAGAGGGTGCAGAAGAGGTACACCAGGACACTGCATGGATTAGAGGCCATGTGCTTTGAGGAGAGGTTGGACAGAGTTGACTTGTTTTCTCTGGAGTGGAGGCTGAGGGGAGATCTGATAGAAGTTTATAAAATTATAAGAGGCACAGACAGAGTAGAGAGCCAGTACCCTTTCCCCAGGGTTAAAATGTCTAATACTAGAGGGCATGCATTTAAGGTGAGACGGGGAAGTTTTTTTTTGTTATGCAGGGAGCAGTGGGTGCCTGGAATACACTGCCAGGGGTGGTGGTGGAGGCAGATATGACAGAGGCGATTGATGCTCTTAGACACTTCAATATGCAGAGAATGGAGGGATATGGACCATGTGCAGGCAGAAATGATTAGTTTAATTAGGCATCATTGGCTTTATTAGTTTGGCACAACATTGTGGGCCGAAGAGCTTGTTCCTGTGCTGTACTGCTCTATGTAAATTGTATCTACTTGAAGTTCATAACTCAGTGCTTATGACTGGTAGCATGTAATCATGCTTTGCTATTAATGGCAGTGAAGCTTTACACCAGGCATCCAAATAGGTATTGAATTTCATGTCAATATAGGCCACTAATAAACCGAAACCATTAACAAGCTGCTTATAATAGAAGGCTCATCTCCTCCTGTCTCAATCACAATGTTTCAGTGCCTTCTCATGAAGCCCTGATGTACATTAGCTTTTTTGATGTAGGTTCCAATGATAACATAATTAAGAGTAGGACAAGTGATCCCTCAAACCTGCTCCACCATTCAATATAATCATTCCTGATCCTTTACCTCAATCATTTCTCTATCCAATCCCTCAATTTCCCAACGTCAATCCCATCTTGAATACATTCAGTGACTGACGATCCAATGCACTCAGAAGGTAGGAATTTCAAAAGTTCAAACCCTTTGAATAAAAAAAAGTCCTAACCTCATTTCTAAATAGCCTAACCGTTATCAAGATTCAATGCCCCTTCACGAGGCAATGCCTTTTGAAATTTTCCAGAAGCAATATGCCAACTTTATCTGTGGTGAGCTATATCTTCGAAATGTATTAGGATTTGTTGAACACAATTCCCTCCCCTAAAACCCTGCTGACTCTGCCCTAATCACATTACGATCTTCTAAGTGGCCTGTTCCCACTTATTTAATGGATTCCCATATTCTCCTGACAGCTGAAATCAGGCCAACTGAGCTGCGTTTCTCCATCTTTCCTTTCTTGAATCGCCGAGTTTTACTTGTTAATTTTCAATCCAGCGAGGCAGTTTCTGAGTTGGGGAATTTTGGAACATCACTACAACATATCCACTACCTCTGCAATGACTTATTTTGGAATCCTAAACTGAGCCATCAGATCAGGAAAGGCACCAAGCCTTTAACTTTTTCAATTAACATTAGCAAATAAGAAGTACTTAAGTTTATCACTCCAATTTTGATACTGAAATCATTTGAACAACATTCATCAACAATAAAATTCTGTTTTAAGTTTAGATCTTTGCTTGGTCAAAAGACAAAGATTCTATTAACAGTACCCACAGGTCCCCACTCAGAGGGAGCTCAGTGGTTAGATTGTTGCCAAATAACGAAAGGAATTTAGAACAAGACACAAGAAATATCAGAGTCTACCAACAATATATATTTATCTAATGATTGAACATTTTTGGCTAAATAGGCCTGCAAATGCATGTCACTCAGTCAAATTACATGCAGCAATTGCTTATTTATAGGTGAAAATCTACTTGATTTAATTTGTCCAAAATCAAACATATAATTAAGCTCTTGATGGCCTACAGTACACCTAGGTGCATCACACTGACATTAAGAACGCACACTTGCTTTATCTTTTACCAATCTCTTTGCTCCTTCTATATAAACTTATAGATCTCCACCCTAGAATCTTAAGGCTTGTGAAAATTAAATGCAACTTGTTAAAAAACATAACCACATTACAATTATGCATAAAAGTTGGTTCCTTGGTAATTTCATGGAAAAATTCTGAGATACTCACAATTATTGGACCACGTTTACCTTCACGATACACATGGAGGTACCCAACATACACAACCAGGGCGGCCATACAGTAGAGGAAGGCTAAGACTGCAATGGCAACAAAAAACTCAGCAGAGGATGAAAAATCTCCCACTAGATGGGTTGCTACAGTACTATTGCATGTGCCCTTGGGTATCAGGATAACGGAGTTCAACCTGGAAAATAAAAAGTCAATAATAACTGTCACTACCTACTACTTCCTTTTGTACAAAAAAAATTAAATAATCTTCATCTGTGAAGTCACTCTCCAACTTCTTGGGCAGTGAATGTGGAGGAACTCACATAGTTGCCCCTGCAGTTAACTGTTCTGCAACATGCTGCTGCCATAGGAACAATACTAATTTAATTAGTCCATGCAAGGCTACTTTGTCACCAACTGAGAAGCAAATGCAAGATATTGCCCTGGGATAAGTTTGAGGAATTTTTATTAATAATCAAGACTGCAAAATGCACAGACTCAGACATGGTTACAAAGTCTCTGAAAACTTTCATTCAACTGAAAGACAAGGAATTACATCTGCTAGTTAACATTCAGAATGACATGAAATTAATTAAACTTAGAGTGAAAATCATTTACCCAAGATATTAAGTTTGCTTCATAATTTGTTCTGCGCAAGTCAAAAGCTACACAACAAAATGAAGATACTAGAATTTGACTTGACACTGGTGATAACATTCAAACAACAAAACACACTAACCTGAATGGATATTGGAAGGTTGCTGTATATTCTTGAGGGCCACTGTTATTTTTGCATTTTACATTCAATGCAGTTTGCCCAGTGAACCCACCACATGTCGCAAATCCAAAAATTGCAAATATCTGAAAGCACAAAGATCACATGAAAGGAAAACTTATGCGAGAACTGGCAGAAGATGCTCATCTCTTACATCATAACTCAGACTGTGTTAGAAAGAAAGTAAGGCTGGTTGTACATTGCTGTTCACTCTGAAGAAATCAGGTCATTTATATGGCTGATATCCGAGGATCAACCAATCTACAGCTGATCTCTCAATATGCAAAAAGCCCTGTAAAACAGTGTTATACATTTTCAGCTTAGCACATTGTTTTATTGAATAGCCATGGCAAGATTCCAATCACCTGTCCGCAAACTATTTAACGAGTCTAATTACCAAACACTTCAACCATCCCAACAATAAGCAAAATTCAACCTCTACTGAAGTGTGATCTGGTTAAAAACAGTACTGAACTTGGTGTGGCTACTGTCAATTATCATACCAGAGGCAACTGCGGCTGAGTGGGTAGCAGTCACACTCCAAGCGAGAAGGATTGGGTTCATGTCACTTTCTGGAGACACGAGCACGAAGATCTAGCTTGACCCTGTACCGGAGCACTGAAGGAGGTGTCTTTGCTAATATTTATCCACTAATCAACACCACCGACAAATTTCTCATCAGTATCAGATTACAGTACACAGGAGATGGTTTTGTAAATTGTCCTTATTGCAATAGTACTTTAAGGCTGTAGAGTTTTGGTTTGATACAAAAACATGAAAGAATCTATCTAAATTTAAGCCTCTTAAACTAATGAACGCAAGATTGTTTTACCCAAGTAGAGGGTACTTTAAAGGCTACTGGGGAGAGTTTAAACTAGAATTGTTAGGGGGTGGGATCCGAACTGGAGAGACTGGGGAAGAGGTGTTTGGCTCTCAAATAGAGAAAGCTAGTAGTAGGTACGATAGATAGGCAGGTGATAGAGAAGGGATGCGCTCAGACAGGTTTGAGATGTGTCTATTTTAATGCAAGGAGTATTGTGAACAAGGCGGATGAGTTTAGAGCTTGGACCAATAGTTGAAGCTATAATGTGGTGGCCATTACGGAGACTTGGATGGCTCAGGGACTGGAATGGTTGCTTCAAGTGCCGGGTTTTAGATGTTTCAGAAAAGACAGGGAGGGAGGGAGGGAAAAGAGGTGGGGGAGCGGCACTATTGATCAGAGATAGTGTCACGGCTGTAGAAAGGTGGACGTCGTGGAGGGACTGTCTACGGAGTCTCTGTGGGTGGAGGTTAGAAACAGGAAGGGGTCAATAACTTTACTGGGTGTGTTTTTTTTATATATAAGCCACCCAATAGTAACAGGGATATTGAGGAGCTGATAGGGAAGCAGATCCTAGAAAGGTGTGAGAATAACAGTTGTTGTGATGGGGGATTTTAGTTTCCCAAACATCGACTGGCATCTCCAGACAGTGAGGGGTTTAGATGGGGAGGAGTTTAAGTGTGTTCAGGAAGGATTCTTGACACAATATGTAGATAGGCCTACAAGAGGAGGTTCCCAATTTGGTATTGGGAAATGAACCTGGTCAGGTGTCAGCTCTCTCAGTGGGTGAACTCAGTTGGGCTGAGAAGTGGCAGATGGAGTTCAACCCAGATAAGTGTGAAGTGGTTCATTTTGGTATGTCAAATATGATGGCAGAATATAGTCTTAATGGTAGGACGCTTGGCAGTGTGGAGGATCAGAGGGATCTTGGGGTCCGAGTCCATAGGACGCTCAAAGCGGCTGCGCAGGTTGACTCTGTGGTTAAGAAGGCATGTGGTGTATTGTCCTTCATCAATCGGGGAATTGAATTTAGGAGCTGAGAAGTGTTGTGGCAGCTATATAGGTCCCTGGTCAGACCCCACTTGGAGTACTGTGCTCAGTTCTGGTCACCTCACTACAGGAAGGATGTGGAAGCCATAGAAAGGGTGCAGAGAAGATTTACTAGGATGCTGCCTGGAATGCAGAGCATGCCTTATGAAAGCAGGTTGAGGGAACTCGGCCTTTTCTCCTTGGAGCGACAGAGGATGGGGGGGGGGGGGGGGGGGGGGGGGAGAAGAGCCTGAAAGAGGTATACAAGATGATGAGAAGTATTGATTGGGTAGATAGTCAGAGGCTTTTCCCCAGGGCTGAAATGGTTGCCACAAGAGGACATAGGTTTAAGGTGCTGGGGAGTGGGTATAGGGGAGATGTCAGGGGTAAGTTTTGTTTTACTCAGAGTGGTGAGTGCGTGGAATGGGCTGTCGGCAACGGTGGTGGAGGCAGATACAATAGGGTCTTTTAAGAGACTGTTGGATAGGTACATGGAGCTGAGAAAAATAGAGGGCTATGGGTAAGCCTAGCAATTTCTAGGGTAGGGATATGTTCGGCACAGCTTTGTGGGCCGAAGGGCCTGAATTGTGCTGTAGCCTTTCTATGTTTCCAAGTAGAGTCAGAGACTTAACCAATTACAGCTTTTTGACATGCTTGGCTTCTCTCCACCACTTCTGTTGTATCAAACTCTGACCATCAGTCAGAATTGAGCTGTACTCAAACAAAAGGAGTAGAATTGGACAGCACACAAATGAGCCCTTTTGGCCCACCTCACCCATACCAACTGTGATCTTATCTATTATGTAGAATAGTACAGCTTAGAAGCATGCCATTCAGCCCATAATGTCTCTGCCAACCACAAAGCCAACTTAAATTACACATCTTCCTGAACACTGTCTATATCCCTCCATCCCCTGCCTGTTCATTGATGCAAATTCCATTTGCCTGCATTATGCCCTTTACACCTTAAGTAGCTGCCTTTCAAACATTGTAACTGTATCTGTCTCTACCAACTCCTCTGGCAGTTCATCCCAAATAACTTCAACCCTCCTTGTAAAGAGGTTGTAGGGCAGCAAGGAAGGAAAAATAGAACACAGGAGTAATTTGAGCAAAAAAAAACAAGAGACTATCTAGCTTCCTTTGATATATAAATGAAAAGAAAAGCAAAGGTTTATAAGGCTCACGTCTGTCACATAGGTAGAGAAGAAATTACATTGTAGAATAATGAATAGCAGAGAATTTAAAGAAATATTTTATGCCTGTCTTTATGGAAGACAGAGAAAGCACCCTTGAAATAGTGAAAAGCAGCATGGTTAGAGCAAGAGATTCTAAATTAGTATTAGTTTAAAAAAGATATTGGAGAAATTAATGGGCCAGACAGAAGGAAATTGCATCCCATGAAAGTGGAGATGATGCAGGTTGTTATCTTCCAGAATTCCAGAGATTCACGATTAAAAGCTGGTAAATGTAACCCCACTATTTAAAATAAGAACAAGAGAAAATGAGGAGCCGTCGATCAGTCAGCCTGATCCAGGTAGGAGGAAAGATGCTTGAATCTATTATTAAGTGTTAACACGACACTTAGAAAACAATGACTGGATTGGGCAAAGTCAACGTGGTACTTATGAAAGCAAACATCACATTTAACAGATGTGTTTGTTTTTTGGGATGTACCAAGTGGAATACATATAGTTGAACCAGTGTATATGCTGTATTGAGAAAGCGTTCAATAAAATGTTACATAAGACGTGAGTAAATAAATTAAAGCACTTGGGATAGATGGCAATGGATTGAGGGCTGGTCAATGGACAACAAAACAGATTAGGAATAAACAGGCCATTTTCAGATCGGAAGGTTGTGACCCATAGGATGCTGCAGGGATCAGTGCCAGGCCCCAGCCGTTCACAAACTAGGTCAATGATTTGGATGAAGGGAACAAGTGCAACAAATCTGTTTGCTGATGATAAAAAGAAGGATGGCAGAATGGGTTGCAAGGAGATACAGATTAGCTAAGTGAATAAGGATGTGAAAGAGCGAATATAGTCTCAGAAAATGTGAGGAGATCCACTTGGGTAGACAAAGTAGAAAGGTGGTGTATTTTTTTTAAATGGTGAGAGAATGAGAAGCGTTGGTGTTCAGTGGGTCACAGGTGCCCTTGGGGGGGGGGGGGGAAGAGAGAGGGAGGGAGGGAGGGAGGGAGGGAGGGAGGGAGGGAGGGAGGGAGGGAGGGAGGGAGGGAGGGAGGGAGAGACACACAAAATCGCTGCAGGCTAACATGTTTGCACAGGGAGCAATTTGGATGGCAAACTGTTGAAACAGAAGTCAGATGAGCTGGAGGTCAAGTGCCAGCAAATCTATCCTACACTTGCTGCTGGACTCGGCAGCCTTTGCGATGATCAGAGTTAGAGGCTAGATTGACGTTCAGCTTTACATCACCAATATCAAATTTGGCTCTATTCCTTTGAATGAAGTCACAAGTGTTTCCTGTATTTGAACATATGGTTCGCTTTAATTTACAGTTGTCTGCTGGTGGAGCACTGAAATGCACTTCGCATCTGGACTCTCAGCTTTAGACTAGCCACAGCTGGAGTGATCAGTGCAGCCCCAGTTGTCTGAGTGTGTTACTAATCTTGAGTGGAAGGAAGTGCAGGTAAGGAGTTTATTTCTCTTATTCTTAATGTTTTCAATTAATTTCTGGTACTGCAAAGTCTTTTGTTTTATTAGTTATTTCAAATTATTTAAATCTACTTAACTGTTTTTGAACTTCTGATTATCAGGGAGCGGAGAACTGGCCAAAGGCCATCATGGATTGCTGGGATTGTGCCTCAAGACCCAGAACCTGGTGGATACTGAGGGTCAACTTAGTCAGCCCTTCCTATATGGATAACACTAGTGGGGCGGGCAGGCACCACATGCAGTGAGCACAGCTGTTTTTCTCTCTCTACAGAGGATGAAGTCAGCATTCTCTGTCTATACTTCCAAACAGGTTGAATGCAATTCATCATATTTTTCAGTTTGAAGCTTTAAGTTAACCACATTAAAGATTCAGAGCTAATGTGAAGGATCCAGTCACCAGGCACTTCAAGCAGAGCTTGTACAGCTTGCACAGCTTGCAGCGCTTTGCTCTGGGTGCATCTTTCACTTTCAATTCACTTTTCTATCAGAATTGAAACATATTAAGGTTGTAACGTGCAAGAGATTACAGCTGTGTCCGCAGATGAAAGAAAGAACTGGGACTGATTTAAAAGACACAACTCAAGGTCTTAGAGTGGAAGACATTTTATTTTTAAACCTTCATAAGGGAAGCGTTCCTCTGTGTTCCATGTCCAAAAACATTATTAAAGGCTTTTTGGGAGTTTTTTTTAGTCGCAAAGGTGGAAATATTATAGACTGACATTTTTATAGTCTCTTTCCTGACCTCAGGATGTACTAAAGTCAATGAATTAATTTCAAAAGTTTGGTCACTGTTGCAGTGTGGGAAATGTAGCAGCCAATGTGTGCAGAGCAAAGTCTCTCAGGCAGCCATGTGTTAATAAAGCCAGATGATCTGTTTTTAGGCATTGATAAAGGAATAGATATTGGTAGCCAGAGCCCTGTTCTTTGAAGTAGTGACGTTGGATGTTTATGTCCACTTGACAGCAGATTCTTTACAGCTGTCCAAAAGAAGCATCTCCAACAACACAGCACTCCCTCAGTACTGCACTAGATATTTTGTTGCCCAGGATATAATCCTAACTTCATGATTCAGGCAAAAGTCTTCAAGGAATCTACGGTACTCTATTATGCCATGGCTAATAATTGAATCTTTCATTAAAGTGGAACAAATTGTCAAAGATTCTTTTCCTTTATTTTCACAAAGTCAAATTTTATTTTTGACCTAACTCCCATTTATTCCTAAAGAACAATTTAGTAAAAGGTTTCACTTTACTTACCTAATCCATAATAGCATAATTCACACAAGGCTGTTTCCTATTGTCTAATCAAGAGATTTTACAATCTAAGTAAGGTTCCTAGGATTTCAAGATATATTTTCTCAAAGGCTGTGTTTTGTGGACAAGAGGGAACTTACACAGGACCAAGGTGAAAGGGCATCTGGAATACTGTGTACAAATCTGGAGTCTCCCAGCCTGAAGGAGATATATATATCAGGATGAATCGAGATAACAACTTGATTCCTGGGATGTGCAGTTTATCCTACGAGTAAAGACTAAGCATTCCGAGCCTTTATTCTCCAGAGCTGAGAGGAGAGAGAAGTGATCTCATTGAAACATACAAAATTCTTTAGGAGCTTGACATGGTATATTCACAGATGTTTCCCCTGGTTGGGATGTCTAGAATCAAGGGCTCATAATAAGAGGTCAGCCACTCAATACTAAGAAATTTCTTTACCCAGACTGAAGCAGGACTTCATAATTCTCTAACCAACAGAACTATTGAGACTCAGTTGCTGTGATTTATCAAGATAGATTGATAGGTTTCTGGATATTAATAGAATCAAAAGATATGGGGTTATTGCAGGAGAACAGCAATGAGGTAACAGATCAGCCATTATCTTAATGAATGGCACATCAGACATGGGGGTCAAACAAACCTTCACCTGATTCTTTCCTTTATATTGTTACTACGAAGAACAACATGCAAAAGCGAAAATGAAAGATTTTGGAAAAAAGCATCGTTGACTTTAAAATAGTTCTCTCAATTGCTCACAAGGGCCCTATGCCATCACTTGTATACTTAGTATAATTCATTTGGCCCTCGTTCATAATAGAGACATCCAGTCAGCATACAGAAGTGTTTTTGAAGTGTCCTGCACAATCTCACTCCATCTATTCTTGCCCTATTGCAAGAATCTTCCTTCAAATAGAAATGCAAGATAGTATTATCACTATCTGCTCACCATGTTGCCTTTTCCACCCCATTTTATGCACCACTTCAGTCTTATTTGTAAACTCGGGTTCTATTCCCTCTTCTCCTGGGTGGAGACAAAATGTCCCTGCTCATTGCAGGTATAGCAGAGGTGACTATCAGAGCCATTAAGTTAGGAGGTCCGTCATATCCTTGGAAAGTTAGAATATTCTCACACAACTCAAATAAACAAAAGCAGAGCCAAATGCTGGCCACAACTGCACAGAGTCTCCAAAATTCATTGCTAACTGCTGTGGTTGGTGCTCTCTGTAGGCTATCTACGGGGACCAGATTATTTCACATAAACTTTCCACAGGTAACACCTGACCTAGAACCTCCAGGATGGAGTTTGATTACTTGAGAAGAAAGTAGTAATTACCAATTTTTCCCTTATGAACTGGGATTTTAACTTTGCCTCTCCAAGGAGATTATATGGCTCACGAGGGATTGGGTAATAGGATAGAGCACTCAGTCATGGTGCCTTGTTTATCAATGGTCTGAAGAAGGAATGTCAATTTCAGGAAGCCACTAAATTTAACTCCAAAGTATATCATGTGATTATATCGTCCAACGGCAATAACATTTTCCTGCTGGATTTCTAAATGTTTTCACTTTAAGATGCAGGTTTGCAACTCCAGCACAACTTAACTACTGTAAGAGGAAGAGCCCGTTAGGACTTGTTTCATAGTCACATACTATTGGACCATCACCAGAAGGATGTTGTTTTAAAAAGCTTTCCAAATATTTGCCATTAGGAAACAAGTTTTTATTGCAATTGATTATGAATAAATTGTAGTTTAGGCATTTGTGTAAAAAAAAATCACATCCATCTTTTGTGATATTCAATGAAAAAGACTTACAAACTGTGCCACTTTGGTCACTTTAGCCATGTTTTATTTCACTCTTTGGAGGCCTACCAATTCCAGTCAATATAAAGCATTTTTTTTAAAGCCTGGCTATCTTTCTGTTAGCCTCAATGCCACCGGTTGTTAGCCTTAATCAAATGCTGGCATCTGTGCACTGTCATGAGAAAAGTACTTGACACCCCGGAGTCTCTTCACACCCTCTGCACCTCCAAGTTATTCTCACTAACAAATATGGAACATTACAACATGTTCTAGGAGCTATAATGTTTCATTTAACCACACAAGATAGATCCACAGCACTATAATATGGGAAAATGCAAAATAAAACCTTAATCTTGTTCTTCGTTCTAACAGCAGCAGCCTCACATCAGATGACATTTTCTTTATGAAAATTGTTTTCACAATTTGGCATTGACCCAGCACCAGACCAACACTGATAAATTCTGTTAACAATTTCTAAAATTTCTGAAAGGGCAGAGGATGAAACAGATGTGCTGCTGTTAATACGATTTACCTGCAATATATAGTTGTAAAACCAAAGAGCAAAGTCGCCAATTTAAAAGAAAAATGACCAAAATCAGAACTGCCTTTCCTAATTGCCCATAGTTGCCCCCAGTATCTCACCACTATGTACTCAATAAATTGTGATTAACAAGCAGCTAGATGAAACCACTAAGGTCACAGAATTACCTGCAAGCCACATTGCCCTTCAAGTTCATGGCTCACCTATACCAAGAAAATATAGCTAATGACCCAACTCTATGCATACCGAGTCCCCCAGTTTCCTCAAGACCCGATGCTCTCAAAAGTCAACAATCTCAGATACAAAATGAAAAACTGACCTTGTATCAATTTCTTTTTAGGAAAGGAATTTCAATTTTCAACCATCCTTTTTGCATGCGGATGTTTTTTGAGAATCACAGTTGCAAGGACCAGCTCTAATTTTGAAAATGCATCTTTGCCTTTCTACACAGGAAAATTAAAGCATGGTATTCACAACAAACTGAAGGATTCAACTTTGAAACTAGAGCCTTTAAGATAGACAACTACTATGTATTGGTATACACAATACAAGAGCCATCTTTGAAACCAACTCCTATGCTGATGGCAGAAGATCAGTGTCAATTGCCTCATGCAAGTGGCTGGTTTGAGAAGTGTAGAACATTGACATGCCTGTACTATCTACATCTCGAGCAGACTAACAAGAGGAGGTGCAGCATCAACATCCAAGAGCGGCGATGTCAATGGCCAACACCAAAGTCTCTGCACACATTTCTCTGAACCATTTCTCCCTTCCCTGAATCATTCCGTGGGCTTGCATTAATTCAATTGCCAACAGTTATTATCTCAATACTATTATAGATTAGAATAATATACAGATGATTGTTTAATACTTAAAGTATTAGTCAGCATCTGTGCAGGGAAGAAAATAAGTTAACATTGCAGGTCAATGGTCTTTTATAAGAACTATTCATCTTAAGTACCATTGTTGATGTATTTGTATAACTTGATAGGAAGACTAATTTAGTATTGGAATTGGTTTACGATTGTCACTTGTACTGAGGTAGTGAAAAACTTGTCTTGCATACTGTTCATACAGATCAATTCATTACACAGTGAATTGAGGTAGTACAAGGTCAAACAATACAGAATAAAGTATCTCAGCTACAGAGAAAGTGCAGTGCAGGTAGACAATAAGGTGCAAGGTCATAATGAGCTACACTGAGGTCAAGAGTCCACCTTATTCTAGGGAACTACTCAATAGTCTTATAACAGTGGGATAGAAGCTGTCTTTGAGCCTGGTGGTACGTGCTTTCAGGCTTTTGTATCTTTCCAGCGACCAGAGAGCGGAGAGTGCTGGAAATTAACGAGGAGTGAGTTTTTTTTTCTTTCCAGCATTCGGGATAGCGGCGAGTGACTGCGCAGGCATGTGATGTCACTCGGAAACGCGCGGGCGATTTAAAAAGCAGACCACCATATCCAGCGGGCAGCGGAGTGAGAGGGAGCAGAGTGGGTTGGGCTTTGGCTCAACGGGCTTCAGCGAGACTGAGTAAGAGGCGAGACTTATAAAGAGGGGGTAAGTTATTAGTTTATTTGTTGAACTCAGTGGTATTCAGCAGTATGCATCTGGGGTTGGTCTTATGTTTGGAGTGTCAGATGTGGGGACCCTGGGAGACTACCAGACTCCCCGATAACTACATCTGCACAAAGTGCACCGAGATGCGGCTCCTCAAGGAACGGATTGAGAGTCTGGAGCAGCAGCTCGATGATCTTCGGTTGGTTAGGGAGAGCAAGCAGGAAATAGACAGGAGTTATAACGAGTTTGTAGACAGCACCTCTGTGGTGGTCCCCCTCAAAAACCGATATCTCATTTTAGATTCAGTTGGAGAGGATGACCTGATAGAGGAAGACCTCAGCAACCGGGACCTTGGCACCGTGCCTGGTACTGTGGTCCAGCGGAAGAAGCGAAATGCAGTGGTTATTGGGGATTCTATAGTAAGGGGTACGGATAGCAGATTCTGCGATACCGACAATGAATCTCGGATGGTGTGTTGCCTCCCTGGTGCCAGGGTACAGGATATCACGGACCGGGTCCAGCATATTCTGAGGGGAGAGGGTGATCAGCCAGAAGTCTTGGTACATGTAGGGACCGATGACATAGGTAGAAAAAGAGAAGAGGTCCTGAAGGAGGAATACAAGGCATTAGGGAAAAGGTTGAGAAGTAGGACCTCAAGGGTGGTAATCTCAGGATTACTACCTGTGCCACATGTCAATGATAGAAAGAATAGAAAGCTCTGGCAGATGAATGCGTGGCTGAGTGACTGGTGCAGGGGGAAGGGCTTCAGATTTTTGGGTAATTGGGACCTTTTTTGGGGAAGGCATGACCTATTCGCTAAGGATGGGTTGCACCTAAACTCCAAAGGGTCCAATATCCTGGCGAGAATGTTTAATTTAGCTGTTGGGGAGAGTTTAAACTGATCTGGCAAGGGGATGGAAACCAGGATGTTAGGTTACAAGATGCTAAGGTAAGAGAGGAAGTTTATAGAAACAAGTCCAATGAGGATGGCAAGAAGGACAGGCAGGTGAGAAGTCAGGATAATTTGCTGAATAATAGAAGTGCAACAAATCAGGATGTTAGGGATACAGAATGTTAGAATAGAGGATGAGGTATATAGGAACACGTCTAAGATAGTATGTAATGAAGATGGTAAGAAGGATAGACAGGTGAAGAGTCAGGATAATCTGCTGAACAATAGAAGTACAACAAAATCAATAGCAGATACCGGACTAAACGTACTATATTTAAATGCACGTAGCATTAGGAATAAAGTAGATGACCTAGTGGCACAACTACAGATTAATAAATACGACATTGTGGCAATCACCAAGTCGTGGCTTCATGACAGATGTGATTGGGAACTGAATGTCCAGGGGTACACAGTGTATAGCAAGGATAAGTGGGTAGGCAGAGAGGGAGGTGTGGCCATGATGGTTAGTAGCGATGTAAAATCAATAGAAAGGAAGGACATTGGGTCAGAGGAGGTGGAATCCTTATGGGTGGAGCTAAGAAATAGCAAGGGTAAAAGGACAATAGTAGCAGTCATATCTAGGCCCCCAAATAGCAGTCAGGAAGTGGACGATAAGTTGCAGTTTGAGATAGAAAAAGCATGCCAGAGGGACAATGTGAAGATAATTATGGGGGATTTTAACATGAAGGTGGACTGGGAAATCCAGCAAGGTGGTAGAACTCAGGAGAGTGAGTTTGTGGAGTGTCTACGGGATGGTTTTTTGGAGCAACTTGTTAATAAGCCCACCAGGGGATCGGCTGTTTTGGACTGGGTGCTGTGTAATGAACCGGAGGTGATTAGGGAACTAAAGGTAAAGGAACCACTGGGAACTAGTGATCACAATATGACTGAGTTCAGTTTCAAGTTTGAGAAGGAGAAGCTGATAACTGGTGTATCGATATTTCAGTGGAACAAAGGAAATTACAATGGTATGAGAGAAGAGTTGGCCCAAATTGATTGGAAGAGTAAGGCAGCTGGAGGGACGGCGGAGGAGAAATGGAAGGAATTTCTACAGGAAATAAGGAAAATGCAGGATAGATATATTCCAAGAAAAAAGGTTTTAAATGGAAAAAAGGCACAAATGTGGATAACGAGAGAGGTGAAGGCTAAAATAAAAGCAAAAGGGGCAGTGTACAAAGAAGCAAAAATTAGTGGGAAAACAGAAGACTGGGAAGCTTTTAAAAACCTGCAGAGAGAAACTAAGGTCATTAGGAAAGAAAAGATGAATTATGAAAGGAAGTTGGCGGATAACATTCCAAAGGATACTAAGAGTTTTTTTTAAATATACAAGGAGTAAAAGAGAGACACAGGTTGATATAGGACCAATTGATAACGGTGCAGGAGATATTATAATGGACGATGGAGAGATGGCAGAGGAATTGAATGAATAATTTGCATCAGTCTTCACCGTGGAGGACATCAGCAATGTGCCGGTTAGTCAGGAGTCTCACAAAATGGAACTGAGTTCAGTTAAGGTTACTAGAGAGAAGGTGCTAGGAAAACTAAATGGGCTAAAGACTGATAAGTCTTCCGGACTGGATGAGGTGCATCCCCGGGTTCTGAAGGAGGTGGCTTTAGAGATAGCGGAGGCATTAACGATAATTTTCCAGGAATCGATAGCTTCCGGCATGGTTCCAGAGGACTGGAAGGTCGCAAATGTAGTTCCGCTGTGTAAAAGAGGGAGGCAGCATAAAGGAAATTACAGACCTATTAGTCTGACATCAGTGGTGGGAAAGTTATTGGAATCTATCCTCAAGGATGGGGTTACGGAATACCTAGAGGTGCAAGGCAAGATAGGTCCTAGCCAACGTGGTTTTGTGAAGGGAAGATCCTGCCTGACCAACCTATTGGAGTTTTTTGAAGAAATCACAGGTAGGGTGGATAAGGGAGAGGCAGTAGATGTTGTGTATTTAGACTTTCAAAAGGCCTTTGATAAGGTGCCTCATAAGAGACTGATTAATAAGATGAGAGGTCATGGAATTACAGGTAGGATAACAGAATGGGTGGAGCACTGGCTGGTTGGCAGGAAGCAAAGGGTAGAAATAAAAGGATCTTGTTCTGGTTGGCTACCGGTTACTAGTGGTGTGCCGCAGGGGTTGGTGTTGGGGCCGCTCCTTTTTACCTTGTACATTAATGATTTGGATGATGGAATAAATGGTTTTGTGGCTAAGTTTGCGGATGACACCAAGATAGGTGGAGGAGTAGGGAGTATTGAGGAGATAGGAAGGTTGCAGAGAGACCTAGACAAGTTTAGGAGAATGGGCAAGGAAATGGCAGGTGAGATTCAAAGTTGAGAAATGTGCAGTTGTACACTTTGGAAACAGAAATAAGCAGGCAGATTATTATCTAGAAGGGGAGAAAATTCAAAGTACAGAAGTACAAAGGGACTTGGGGGTACTCGTGCAGGATACCCGAAAGGTTAACTACCAGGTTGGATCGGTGGTAAAGAAAGCGAATGCTATGTTGGCATTCATTTCGAGAGGTATAGTGTATAAGAGTAAGGAAGTGTTGATGAGGCTCTACGGGGCACTAGTGAGGCCTCATTTGGAATACTGTGCGCAATTTTGGGCCCCACATCTTAGGAAGGATGTGCTGACGTTGGAGAGGGTTCAGAGGAGATTTACGAGGATGATTCCAGGAATGAAAGGGCTTACGTATGATGAGCGTTTGTTGGCTCTTGGACTGTACTCGCTGGAGTACAGAAGAATGAGAGGGGACCTCATAGCGACATTTAAAATGTTGATAGGAAAGGACAGAGTAGATGTGGCTAGGCTGTTTCCCTTGGTGGGCGAGTCCAGGACCAGAGGGCACAATCTTAGAATTAGAGGGTACAGATGAGGAGAAATTTCTTTAGCCAGAGGGTGGTGAATTTGTGGAACTCCTTGCCATGTACAGCAGTGGAGGCGTTCAAGGAAGAGATAGATAGATATCTAAATAGTAGAGGTATCAAGGGATATGGGGATAAGGCCAGAAATTGGGATTAGAATAGGTTATTTTTTCCCACCCCATTCCTCATTTCTTTTTTCCCCCTTTTCCTTGGAGCAGACTCGATGGGCCGAATGGCCTGCTTCTGCTCCCTTATCTTGTGATCTGCCTGATGGGAGAGGGGAGAAGAGAGAATGTCTTGGGGGGGATCTTTGATTATACTGGCTGCTTTACCGAGGCAGCAAGAAGTATAAAGTCCATGGAGGGGAGGCTGGTTTCCATGATGTGCTGTATCCACAACTCTGCAGTTTCTTGCAGTCCTGGGCAAAGAAGTTGCCGTACCAAGCCGTGATGCACCATAGAAAGCATCCCATCTGGATGCATCGATACAAGTTGGTGAGTGTCAAAGGGGATTTGCCAAATTTCTTTAGCCTCCTGAAGTAGAGGTGCTGGTGAGCTTTGTTGGCCTTGGTGTCTGCATGGTTGGACCAGGACAGACTATTGGTGTTGTTCACTCCTAGGAACTTGAAACTCTCTTGACCTCAGCACCATTGATGTAAACAGGTGCATGTACACCACCCCCGTTCCTGAAGTCAATGACTAGCTCTTTTGCTTTGGTGACATTGAGGGAAAGATTGTTGTCATGACACCACGTCACGAAGCTCTCCATCTTCCTGTACTCCAACTCATTGTTATTTGAGATACAGCCCACTACGGTGGTATCAACTGCAAACTTATAGATGGAGTTAGAGCAGAATCTGGCAATGCAGTCATGAGCATAAAAGGTAGTAGAATAGGGGGCTGAGGATGCAGCCCTGTGAGGCACCAGTGTTGAGAATAATCGTGCCAAAGGTGTTGCTGCCTACCGTTACTGATTGCGGTCTGTTGGTCAGAAAGTCAAGGATCCAGTTACAGAGGGAGGTGTTGAGTCCCTGGTCTCAGAATTTGGTGATGAGTTTGATTGGAATTATAGTATTGAAGGCAGAACTGTAGTCAATAAACAATAGTCTAACATAGGTGTTTTTACTGTCCAGATGCTCCAGAGATGCGTAGGGCCAGGGAGATGGTCGAGGTTGTCTAGGAGGCTGGAGGTAATGTGTGCCATGACCAGCCTTTCCAAGCACTTCATGATGGTGGATGTCAGAGCCACTAGGCAGTAGTCATTAAGGCACATTACCTTGTTTTTCTTAGGTACCAAGATGATAGTGGTCTTCTTACAGTGGGTGGGGATTTCTGATTGAAGCAGGGAGAGGTTAAAAATGTCTGCAAATAGCCCTGCCAGCTGATCTGCAGAAGATCCAACAACATGGTGAGGTTGTATAAGACATTGGTGAGGCCAAATTTGGAATAGTGTGTGCAGTTCTGCTCACCTCACTATAGGAAGGATATCAGTAAGATTGAAAGAGTGCAGAGGAGATTTACTAGAATGTTGCCAGGTCTTCAAGGAACAGAGTTACCGGGAAAGATTAAACAGGTTAGGACTTTATTCCTTGGAGCACAGAAGAATGAGGGGAGATTTGATAGAGGTTTACAAAATTATGAGGGGTATAGACAGTAAATGCGAGTAGAATCTTTCCACCTAGATTAGGAGAGATAAGTACGAGAGGACATGGCTTTAGAGTGAAAGGGAAAAGATTTAAGGGGAACATTAGAGTAACTTCTTCACTCAGAGAGTGGTGGGAGTGTGGAATAAGTTGCCATCTGACGTGGTAAATGCAGGCTCACTCTTAAGTTTTAAGAATAAATTGGATAGATACAGTGGCATGCAAATGTTTGGGCACCCCGGTCAAAATTTCTGTTACTGTGAATAGCTAAGTGAGTAAAAGATGACCTGATTTCCAAAAGGCATAAGTTAAAGATGACACATTTCTTTAATATTTTAAGCAAGGTTACTTTATTTCCATCTTTAAATATCCAGCTTCAAAAAAGTTAGGCGACACCCACCCCATGTTACGCAGGCATTGAGTTCCCAGAACACCATCTATATCACGATTTTCCATCATGTCATAATGTCATCTGTGCATGTGTCAAGAAGCGAGTTGATTAAAAACCTGGATCTGAGAGCAAATTTTTTATTCCACCTCAATTTTTGGGTAGTGATTTGTGAATTCCATAAAGGCAAATTTCCATTACCCAAACAGCCATAACCAGGGGTTGCCTGTAATTTGAATTCAGGAGCTGTCATCATAACAATTGATATTGTTATTAATTGCTAGCTGTACAACAATTCCTCAGTCACTGAGATTAACCCAGCTAGCAAGGTTGAAAGTGACCAATATCTTTACCAGTCACAGTGAATTGGTTTCATGTGATTGCCAAAGGTCTTTGTAGTAACTTGAGTCCCTATTCATTGAGGGACACACACAGTACCAGAAACCTATGATAAAATGCACCTTTGCACGTTCCTTCCCATTTGTCGCCACTATCTTAAACACCAACCCATGGTGAAATTTTCAGGGTTAATTTCTCCCAGGCTGATGCAGCAAGTAGAGAGAAAAGTTATCATTTAAAGATAATTGGAGGTTTCCTTTGTTGGTGGAAGTCTCAGTCTGTTAGTCATTGTGTTAATTTGCCTATTCTTAACGATCAGCTGCACTCTCTCTGCTTCACATTGAGCTCCCCTCCTGATACAGCAACCACAGAGTAAATTGCCTTTTCACAGTCACAAATGAATTTGCAGTTCACTTTCTCTAATGACACAGGAAGCTTGGAAGTGAACGGTTATAGATTGCACAAATACATTCTGCCATCTGTCCTGAGGCCTCAGATTCTATCCAGAAACATGGAGAATAAAGTTTCAGCTTATTACACAACCATTATTTAACCTTCCCACTATGTGTCTCAATGTAAGTTTTAAAGAATCTGCTCCATTTAAAACAAACTTGTAAAGACTAAAGTAAACACCCCCAATACTGCCCATATAACCACACCTGGGACATAGAAGTACTATAATGAAAAACAATTTAACCAAGCTGGATGAAGCTGCTTCTTAGGGATGCCTGGAATAGCAAAATATAGGTTCAAAAAACAATAACAATTTTTAAAAAGTATATTTTCAGGAAAAAAAAGCAGTTGTAGAAGTGTCAAAGATTTAAGGTACTGGCCACTGAACTCATCTTTTCAAACAAAATACAGTAAAAAGTTCCCACAAATTCATATTGCCCAACTGAATGGCACATATCAAAATTAGCTGAAACCTAAAACCAATAATCTCAACCTCATTGCCACAGGATGAATCTCAGTTCCTACGCTGGTTGCACTGCATTACTGGCTATCAGAGCTCGCCTGGCCAGATTCCAAATTTCAATCCATCCACTGGTCACCAGCAACTGATGGAAAGCAAAACTGGTCCCAATATTTCCATATAGCTTTCCTCACCTGCCCAGTAAATAGAAACAGTAAGAAAGTTGTTCTGAATCCAAGCTGTCAAAATTCCATCAACATTGGCCTCGAGTAGAGACTCAGACATGAAAGAGCAGAAATCAAGCAGGGACAAAATGAAGGCAAGCTGTATGCAGTAACACCCACCAAGAACAAACATGTCTACCACCAGAAAGTTCACCCAACAATCATAAGGAAAGTTTTACCACACTAATAGGATAAACTTGCATTTATAATAGCACCTTAAACAACTCTAGGACAACCCATTTAGAGAAAATGAAACTTTTTTTGAGATGTGGTCACTGTTGTTTGAAATGTAGCAACTACTTGCATGTGGCAAGCTCTTACAAAAAGCTGCATGAAGTAACACGGTTTTATATAATGTTCTAATTTGTGCCTTGACAGCAACGGACCCAACTGAACACAGCACCCTTCCCAACCCCAAAAGACCCCAGAGATTATAGTGTCGGATTTCACTGGCAAATGCCGAGGGTTCCAGCAGAACCTTCAACATTTTGTTTAAATTGGAGTGCATCTGGGACTTCTGTGCATATCTGGCAAGTGCAAGTCCAGGACTTAATGACTAATTTAAAAGGATGAATCTGTCAGATTGCACTATCACTGGATTTCACATGTTCATTTTTATTTATCCATGTGTTTCGCATGCTTTTACCCAATTTTAAGTTTATTTTGTTTATAAATGAGCAATTTTTTAAATTTCTGAATGTCACATACAGAAAACTACTGGAAAATTAGTTCATTTTTAGAGCCTTCACCTTTCCCAGCTGTCAGGGGTTTCAAGAGCAGCACCTTCTCACTGGAGGCTGTGTCCCAACTCACTCTGTGATGCTGGGCACCGAGATGGGAAAGGCCCATAAGGTCAATGTTTCACGTCAGGACGAAAGAAGTGCGGATGTCCGACTGGAGACTGAAGGTGCTGAATCTGGGTGGGGGGAACTGGCCTGCAAAATCTGGCCCATTCCATTCACACCTGTAATGTGGAAATGCTAAACGACTTCAGAAGTCCAAATACTTTCCACTTCTCCCTCAAGAATAAAGCTTTCAGTCCCCTTCACCCAACAATAAGAATCATGCACCTTCAATTTCCAAAAGGACTCAGATACATACTGACAGCATATTAGAGAAATCACATTAGCCATCACAGGAATCTTGTAGTGAAAACAACAATTTATACAGTGGCAACACACAAAATGCTGGAGGAACTCAGCAGGTCAGGCATCATCTATGGAGGGAAATAAACAAGGTCTCGACACGAAACATCAACTGTTTATTTCGCTGGTGAGTTCCTCCAGCATTTTATGTGTTGCTGCTCTGGATGCCAGCATCTGCAGAATCTCCTGTGACTCCTATTTATACAGTAGCTTTAACATTGTGAAAAAAACTTCAAGGCCCCACCTGGAGCATTGTGCAGAGTCCTGGTCTCCTTACCTAAAGGAAAGGATATACTTGCTGTAAAGGGAATGCAACAAAGATTAACCTGCCTAGTTTCTGGGATGGCAGGTCTGTCATAATGAGCAGGCTAGGCATCAGTTCTCTAAAGTTTGGAAGAAAGAGGCAAGCGAGATCATTGAGATGTATAAAATGCTGAGAGGACTTGACAGGGTAGATGCAAGGAGGCTGCTTCCCCTGACTAGCAATCTAGAACTAATGGTCACAGTCTGAAAACCAGGGATATGCCATTTTGAACTGAAATGAAGAGAAATTTCTTCAGCCTAAAGAAGGTGAATATTTGGTTTTCTCTACCCTGGAATGCTGTGGAGGGTCAGACATTGCATTCAAGACAGAAATCAAAAACTTCTGGATAACGTAGAGATTAAAGGATATGAGGATAGGGTGTTGCAGTCACAGATCAGCCATGATCTTGCCAAATGGCAAAATACTCTTGAGGGGCTGAATGGCCTACTCAAAGTGATTTGAGATGCTAATAGAACAGATGAGCAAAAGCTTAGGGGCAAGTTTTTTGGCAAGTCTCAAAGAAAGGCAGGGAAGCAGAGAGATTTAGAGAAAGAGTTCCCAAGTTGATGGTCTTGGAAGCTGAAGACATAACCATCAATGGCGGTTTGAAGTAACAGAGGGATACGAACTTAAAAGAAAATTACCCAACAAACAACACAAAATTATGAAGAGTTTCTGAAGAAAGAAGCTGGTTCCACTAGTGGCAAGAGGATGGCAACCAGTGGTTGTAGATCAAAGACAAATAGCAAGAAACCTTGTGGGAAAACTGAATAGAAATGTATCTAACTGGGTATTAAGACTGCACTTCTAAAAGGATGGTGGAAAATTTAATAGTAATTTGAAAAAGTTTGTTATTTCCTTCAAAAGAAAAATCAAAACTGCAGGGTCATGGGGAACAATCTCAAAATGTGTGTGATTAATTGAAAAGCTCCTTTGGAGGACTGACCCAGACAGTGGATTGAATGGCCTCACTCTGAAATCCAAACTGCTGCAGACTTGAGCATGCTTTGAAGTTGATGCAAATCTTTTAAAAGATACAGAAACCATTACCATATAGCTCAGACATTGTGAATTTCATTTTCCACAGAGAATTTTAAAGTGTCAATGATTATTTCATGAAAGAAAATTAGTTGGATTAAAGAACAAGAAACTTTTAAAAAAATCCAATTTTTCCAAGTGTCAGGAAAGTCTAATAAGAGCAACCAAAGGCTGGTGCATTGTGCAATTTTAAAAGTTGGGAAATCAGCTATATTAGACTTTGATTGGCCACATTTGGGGTATTGTGCGCAGTTTTGGACACCACATTACAGAAGGATGTGGAGGCTTTGGAGAGGTGCAAAACAGGTTCACCAACAAGTTGCCTGGATTAGATAGTACTAGTTATAAGGGGAGGTTGAACAAGCTTGGATTGTTTTCTCTGGAGCATCAGAGGCTTGGTGTGGGGAGGGGGAGGGCGCGAGAGGCTTAGATAGGGTTGATTGCCGGGGTGGAACTGTCAAATACTGGAGGGCATAGCTTTAAGGTGAAATGGAGGAAGTCTGAAGGAAATTTGTAAGGTGAGTTTTTTTTTTAGAAACACAGTGGTAGGTGCCTGGAATGCATTGCCAGGGGAAGTGGTGGAAGCAGACAGGATAGCAACATTGAAGAGACATTTAGACAGACACATAAACAAGCAGGGGATAGAGGCATATTGATTATGTGCAGGCAGATGGGATTAGTTTAAATAGGCATTATTATTGGCACAGACATCCTGTGCTGTTCTATCTTTACATTTGTGTTTCTAAAACTTTGGGCTTAAAATTCAAGAACAGTGGTGGGATAAAACATGTTAGGTGATTTATTTTGCATTAACTAATGTACTAGGCAGAATCCCTTTCAGACAGCCAACAAGATTGGTCACAATATTTTTCACTGCTTAGTCTTAAGATCCCATGTCCATCAGTATCAGAGGTATCACAAACTGAAATTGAATGATAATTTCCCACAAAAGTCCAAGTTTAATTTTTTTTTTAAAAATCGCAAATATGCCACCAATAAAGTCACTTTCTTGAGGTTTCAAACTGAAAAATCTTAAAAACAGGAAATAATCGACTTGAGCAGCTTACTTCAAAAGCAGCAGTTGTACAAGTTATCACCATCTGGCTGTTTCAAATTTCAACTTCAGCACAATCATCCTGCCTACACAAGTTTTCAATCACATACACCAGAGTATCTTTAAGTCACAAATTCTGCACTATTTGACAGCTGAATGCGTCCAAGAACCCACAATATGCGTCAGTAATTGGTGACATGAAAATAAACCCATCTGTGTTGCAGCTACTCTCATTTGAAGCAGGATCATGCCACCCCACAATGATGTCACTAAACCAGTCTTCCTTTTCAGAAAAATTGGAGCTCCATTTTTATTATTATTGTGTCTTTGATTGTACCATTAGTACCAGCCAGATTAAACAGAGTAAATGTGCTGAGTGGACTGTGGTGTACCAGTCCCAAATCAATGGTCTTCTCGGATGTGATGCAACTGTCTCAACACTCAAAAGTTAAAGCAGCTACAGACTCAGCCAGTACAAGAATATTATCAATGGGGATAGCTGATGGAAGCACACCCAGAGATATTTGCTGTTAAAATCATTAAAACAACACAATTACCAGAAATGTGAAGCAAAAACTGAAAAAGCTGCAAAATTGTGGCGGGGGGGGGGGGGGGGGGGGGGGGTGGGTGGTGGGTGGTAAAGGGAGAGAGTAAAGAGTTAATGACCGTACATTATTCAGATCACTGGGCTGAAAATTTTAAACATTCCTCATACATTGCACCATCTGACGCCCTAAGCATTTTTAGACAAACAAAGGACCGCAGATGCTGGAATCTGGATGAAAAACACGATGATGCTGGAAGAACTCAGCAGGCCAGGCAGCATCCGTGGAGAAAAGCAGGCGGTTAACATCGGGACCCATCTTCAGGACTGAAGATAAGAAAAAGGGAAAGCCCAATATATAGGAGGGAGCATTTCCCCCTGTTATTTCAATACCTTCGAGGACTGGCTGACCCCTTTCCAACAGCAATATTAGTTTCGCGAATGACCAGACGCCTGTTTCACGAAGTATTTATCTTCACTGAAACAAAAAAAAACTAAAAAAAAGCAAGATTCGCTTGGACGTTCCTTGAATCCTGCTCCTCCTTCGCCCTCCCTGGGAGGATCCTCCAGGAGCTGGCACCAGGCCATGCGGCAGATCACAAGGCAGAGCCGAGCAGGGGGCACCCCCGCCCCGCCCCAGCCCAGCCCAGCCCAGCAAGAGGCCCGGCGCTCCCCCACTCCCAGTCTCCCCTCACCACTAGGCCCCGGGGCCGAGGTCGTAGTTTGAAGCGTTTGGCGGCACCTTCCCTCCCTCCCGGGCTGGGACAGGCCCCGGCCCGGCCGTCTTTACCGCGAAGCCACCAACTCACCCACTCCAGGAGCTTGATGAAGCCGATCGGTTCCTTCAGCGGCCCGAAGTCCAGCTGCAGCCCGGCCATTTCCGTGCGAGTGAGGGCGGCGAAGAGGAGGAGGAGTAAAGAAGCTGAGGCGGTCGCTGCTCTACCTGTCGGTCCGTCCGCCCGCCCTGCCTCGCCTCCGCTTCCTGTGCGGGGCGGGACGCGGCGACTCGTCCTGGGAACCGCGGCTCCGCCCCCAGGCCCCAGCCTCCAATCAGCGGCTCGCCCCGGGCCCCGGCCTCCAATCAGCGGCTCCGCGCCCTGGCCCCGGCCTCCAATCAGCGGCTCCGCGCCCTGGCCCCGGCCTCCAATCAGCGGCTCCGCCCTCGGGCCACGGCCTCCAATCAGCGGCTCCGTCCGCCGCCTTCATGCACTGGTCCCTTCCCGGGACGGTGTGTAGGCTCCGGGCGTTCCCGCCGTCAAATGCGCACACGGAGCGACACCAGCCCAGCGGGCCGAAGAGGAATGGGCTGCTTTCCTTCCAACCACGTCGTCGGTCTCTTTCCAAATGTCAGCGGGCGGCTCCATCAAAGACCGAGCTCAGGAGTGCAACGCTCAACTACTGTACGGGAGTGTAAGCCTGCGTTGTGTGCCCGTCTCTTCAGTCCTTTTCCTCCCCCAGCCCTTACACTCAGTAATTTATCACCCTCAGTGATTCCAACTGTCTCAGTTCACCTTACTCTCTGATCTTCCACCCTCTCCTCTCATATAAATCTATTTTAGCATTTATTTCTCCAAAGTCTGCCGTCGCACGTGGAATCATTTGCTCTCCTTGTCTCATAGATAGGGACATCTCAGAATCAGACTTATTATCACTGACATATGACGTGATATTTGTTGTTTTGAGGCAGCAGTACCGTGCAAAGACATAAAATTACGATAAATTACAAAAATAAATAAATAGTGCAAGAAAAAGGAATAACGAGGTAGTGTTCATGGGCGGTTCAGAAATCTGATGGCAGAGGGGAAAAAGCTGTTTCTGAATAGTTGAGTATGGGTCTTCAGGCTCCTGTACCTTCTCCCTGATGGTAGTAACAAGAAGAGGCCATGGCATGGATGGTGAGGGTCTTTAGAGATGGATCCACCTTCTTGAGGCACCGCCACTTGAAGATGTCCTTGATGGTAGGGAATGTTGTGTCTGTGATGGTGCTGGCTGAGTCTACAACCCTCTGCAGCCTCTTGTGATACTGTGCATTAGAGCCTCCATACCAGGCTGCGTTGCAACCAGTCAGAATGCTCTCCACTGTACACCTGTAGAAATTTGCAAGAGTCTTTGGTAACATACCAAATCTCCTCAAACTCCTAATGAAGTAAAGCTGCCACTGGCATCAAAGTGCAATCACGAAGAATCTCCTGATCACTTCACCTTATTGCTCCTCATCCACACCACACCCCTCCGCCCCCACCCACCCCTTCCAACTCCAATTCCTCCTGCATCCATATCTGGAAAAGGCTATCTCCCAGTTTGTTTGCATTTATACTTCCGAAACTTCTGTGACAAAACTTTTGGGCTTCCACTTGGAGCAAATTTTCTAAGCAATCTACTCAAAAAAAAAACTGCAGATGTTGGAAATCCAAAATAAAGACTGAACGTCCTGGAAACGCTCAGTAGGTCAGGTAGTTACTGTGGGAAGAGAAATAGTTAGTGTTTCAGGTCTGGGACTTATAATCAGAAGTGGTGAAGGGTCCTGGACCTGAAGCTAACTTTCTCTTTCCACAGGTGCTGCCTGACCAACTGAGTTTGTCCAGCATTTTCTGTTTCTACTCGGCTCATCTTCACCTTTGACACCCTGGTCCCTATTAAAATAATTTTCTCTCTCAAGCAGGCTATCTCTCTTTGAGGTATTATCAGCTCTCTCTTAAATTGAAGATACATAGATTTGAATAGATATTGCAAACAAATGGTGAAACCAGACATCATCAGATATGTCTGGACTTACTTTCCAAAGCCTTTCCACCATCTACAAGCTAGAAATGTGATTGAATGATCTTCAGTTGCATGGATGAATGTGGTCCAAACATTCAGGACAAATGAACCATTTGATTTGTACCCATTTAGCACCCAACACATGGCTCCTAGTTAACCACACCACCCTTTTTCTAAATCATGCTGTCCAATAGAGTGGGACACCTCTCTCCTCATACAAATCTTATCTAAAAGCAAAAAAAAAACTGCTGATGCTGGAAATCTGAAATAAACACAGAAAATATTGAAAATACTCAGTTCAGGTATCATCTGTAGATAGAAAAATCAAACTGCTGACCTTCAGAACTAATCAGAACGTTTACATTCAGCCTGCAAAGGTAACCCTGAGCCCATTTGTCTGTTGCTTTAATTCTCCATTCCACTCTCATGCTGACTTTGGCCTCTTACATTGTTCCAATGAAGTGGAAAGTAAACCTGAGGAACATCTTCCAACCAGGCACATTAACAGTCTACAGAACTCAACACTGAATTCAACAATTTTGGATAATCAGCCTTTCCAGGTTGCATCAGAATTAGCCAGTTTCAATGAAAGACCATCAAAATGTAACATGAATTCAGGTTTTCTTTCTCCACAGACATTGTCTGACACAGCATTTATATCTCCAGTATTATATTTTCTTTTAAATCTTTATCCAGTCATTTCCAGTGAATCACCACTAATTGCTTCTTTCCCCACAACCGCGCCACAGAAGACCCCTTTAATCTTATTTTGAAAATGCATCTCCTACCTGACAGCCTGTCAGTAAGTCAGGACTGTCTGCAGTCGGTCCCCCTAGAAAGAATGGAGGAGAATATCTTTGGTACCTTTGAAATCACTCGAGCTGTTGGACAACACAGGGGAAGTGAAGGGAATTAAGGAATTGCAAGAAGGAAAGAGACATTGTGGGTGGGGAATCTCAATAAATCTTGAACCAATCAATCAAAAGAAAGTTTTTTTCCCCCGATTTATTTTCAGGACCTGGGCATTGCTGCGAAGGGCAGTATTTATTGTGCATGCATAATTGCCCTTGAGAAGGTCATGGTGAGCCAGCTTTTTGAACTGCTGCATCTTTTCTAGTGAAGATACTCCCTCAGTGCTATTGGTGAGGGAGTTCCATGATTTAGACACATTGACAATGAAGGACCGGCAAAAATATTTCTAAGAAAGGAATGGTGTGTGAGTTGGAGAGGCACCTTCCTGTGGTAGTATCCCATGTAGCTACTGCCCTTGTTTTACTTTGCGTTCGAGGTCTGGAAGGTACTAGGAGGCAAGTCATTCACCACAGGATACCCAGCCTTGGACCTACTCTTGGTCAGTGGTGACCCCAGTACATTGATGGCAATGGAATTGGCAATGCCATTGGATGTTAAGAGCAGGTGCTAGATTCTCTTGCTGGAGGTAGTCATTATGTGGCACTTCTGTGGTGAGAATGGTACTTGCCACTTATTAGCCTATACCTGAATGTTAGCTAGGACATGTGGGTCCGGGCTACTTCATTTTCACACAAGATCACACAAGACAAAGGAGCAGAAGCGGGCCATTCGGCCCATCGAGTCTGCTCCATGAGCTAAACTAAACTATTCCTATCTAGCCCCAATTTCCGGCCTTACCCCTTATCCCTTGATACCCTGACTAATTAGATACCTATTAATCTCCTCCTTAAACGCCCCCCAATGATCGGGCCTCCACAGCTGTACGTGGCAAAGAATTCCATAAATTCGCTACCCTCTAATTCTAAGAATGTGCCATCTGGTCCTGGACTCACCCACCAAGGGAAACCTGCTTAGCCACATCTACTCTGTCCAGTCCTTCCAACATTTGAAATGTTTCTATGCGGCCCCTTCTCATTCTTCTGTACTCCAGTGAGTACAGTCCAAGAGCCGATAAACGTTCACCGTATGTAAGCCCTTTCATTCCAGGAAACATCCTCATAAATCTTTTCTGAACCCTCTCCAACATCAGTACATCCTTCCTGAAGGGTGGCACAACATGGTGGGCCGAAGAGCCTGTATTGTTCTATGGTTCTATAAGGGGCCCAAAACTGCACACAGTATGCCAAATGAGGTTTCACTAGTGCCCCATATAGCCTCGTCAACACTTCCTTACTTTTATACGTTATACCTCTTGAAATGAATGCCAACATAGCATTCACTTTTTTTACCGCCAGTCCGACCTGGTGGTTAACCTTTAGGGTATCCTGCACGAGTACCCCCAAGTCCCTTTGCACTTCTGTACTTTGAATTTTCTCCCCTTCTAGATAATAATCTGCCCGTTTATTTCTTCTTCCAAAGCGTACAACGGCACATTTCTCAACATTGAATCTCACCTGCCATTTCTTTGCCCATACTCCCAAACTATCTAAGTCTCTCTGCAACCTTCCTGTTTCTTCAATACTCCCTACTCCTCCACCCATCTTGGTGTCATCTGCAAACTTAGCCACAAAACCATTTACTCCATAATCTAAATCATCAATGTACAATGTAAAAAGAAGCGGCCCCAACACCGACCCTTGCAGAACACCACTGGTAACCGGCAGCCAACCAGAACAGGATCCCTTTATTCCCACCCTTTGCTTTCTGCCTACCAGCCAATGCTCCACCCATTCTAATATCCATCCTGTAATTCCCTGACCTCTCATCTTATTAATCAGCCTCTTGTGCGGCACTTGTCGAAGGCCTTTTGAAAGTCTAAATACACAACATCCACAGCCTCTCCCTTATCCACCCGACCTGAGATTTCCTCAAAAAACTCCAATAGGTTGGTCAGGCAGGATCTTCCCTTCACAAAACCATGCTGGCTTGGACCTATCTTGCCTTGCACCTCTAAGTATTCCATAACCTCATCCTTGAGGATCGATTCCAATAACTTTCCAACCACTGATGTCAGACTAACAGGTCTGTAATTTCCCTTATGCTGCCTCCCACCCTTCTTATACAGCAGAACTACACTTGCGACCCTCCAGTCCTCCGGAACCATGCCAGAGTCTATTGATACCTGGAAAATTATCACCAGTGCCTCCACAACCTCTAAAGCCACCTCCTTCAGTACCCGAGGGTGCACTTCATCCGGTCCGGGAAACTTATCTGTCTTTAGTCCATTTAGCTTCCTGAGCACCTTCTCTCTAGTAATCTTGACTTAGTTCTATCCCCTGAGACCCCTGACTATCAGGTATATTGCTGATGCCCTCCACAGTGAAGACCAATGCAAAATACTCATTTAGTTCCTCTGCCATCTCTTTGTTATCCATTATAATCTCTCCTGCACCGTTTTCAATTGGTCCTATATCAACCCGTCTCTGTTTTACTCTTCATATATTTAAAAAAACTCTTAGTATCCTTTTGAATGTTATCTGCCAACTTCCTTTCATAATTCATCTTTTCTTTCCTAATGACCTTCTTAGTTTCTTTCTGTAAGTTTTTAAAAGTTTCCCAGTCTTCTGTTTTCCCACTAATTTTTGCTTCCTTGTATGCCCTCCCTTTTGCTTTTATTTTAGCCTTCACCTCTCTCGTTATCCACACTTGTGCCATTTTTCCATTCATAACCTTTTTTCTTCAAATATATCTATCCTGCATTTTCCTTATTTCTTGTAGAAATTCCATCCATTGCTGCTCTGCCATCCCTACAGCTAGCTTACTCTTCCAATCGATTTGGGCCAGTTCCTCTCTCATACCACTGTAATTTCCTTTGTTCCACTGAAATATTGACACACCTGATATCAGCTTCTCCTTCTCAAATTTGAAACTGAACTCAATCATATTGTGATCGCTACTTCCTAATGATTCCTTTACCTTTAGTTCCCCAATCACAGCACCCAGTCCAAAACAGCCGATCCCCAGTGGGCTCATCAGCAAGTTGCTCCAAAAAGCCATCCCGCAGACATTCCACAAACTCTCTCTTCTGAGATCCACTACCTTCCTGGCTTTCCCAATCCACCTTCATGTTAAAATGCCCCACAATTATCTTGACATTGTCTCTCTGACACGCTTTTTCTATTTCCAACTAGTCCACATCCCGGCTGCTGTTAGGGGGCCTATATATAACTGCTATTATTGTCCTTTTACCCTTGCCATTTCCTAACTCCACCCGTAAGGATTCCACTTCTTCTGACCCTATGTCCCTTCGTTCTATTGATTTTATATCATTGCTAACTGTCAGGGCCACACCACCCCCTCTGCGTACCCGCCTATCTTTCCTATACACTGTGTACCCTTGGACATTTAGTTCCCAATCACATCCGTCATTAAGCCATGACTCAGTGATTGCCACAATGTCTTATTTTTTAATCTGTAGCTGTGCCGCTAGGTCATCCACTTTATTTCTAATGATATGTGCATTTAAATACAGTACATTTAAACCAGTATCTGCTACTGATTTCGCTGTATTTCTATTGTTCAGCAAGTTATCCTGTCTTTTCACCTGCCTGTCCCTCTTACCATCTTTACAGCACACTATCTTGGACTTGTTTCTATATACCTCTTCCTCTAACATCCTGGTAACCGTAACTGTATCGGAACAGTTTGGCTGGAGGTACAGCTGGAGTGCAGGTTGCAATGTTTTCTGTTCCTGCAGTCTTTGCTTGTATCTCGTGCTCTCAATCATTTCTTGGTATCACTTGGGAGTGAACTAAGTTGGCTGAAGAATTGATTCTATGATTCCTTGTAATCTCTTTTCCCCACCTTACAATCAACTACCTCCACCCATACTCTTCTGCTCACTTCACACAAGAGACAACTTGCAATTATCAATTAACCTACCAACTCGCACATCTTTGGGAGCTGGAAAGAAACTAAACCACTTGGGCAAAACCAACACATGCAGAGAGGGAACATGGAAATTCAAACCCTGGTCACTGGAGCTGAGATAACTGCTCTCCCAGCTGTGCCAATGTGTTGCCTCAAGATAAAGCAAACAGACTTTGGCTTAAGACAACTCTTGACAGAATCTACTGCTTCAGACTTTTTGATAATAAGGGAAGCCCTAAATTTATTGACAATATTACCAGATGAGCTGTACAACCTGAGAATCACAACTACCCAATTATTGGATTCCTTGATTTGTTTCTTGTCTCTGATCACATTTTCATGAAATGAGTCTCCACAGGGTAAAGTTGAAGACAGTTTAATATTTATAATTTTCTACACTTTAAGTGTCCAGAAATTATTGGAGATAAACAGTTGCAAATATGACACTATACTTCTTAACAAATCACTTGAGTGGAGCTGAAGAGATTTATAGTTAAGGACTATTTTCAAAACAGGGACACAAACTTAAATTTTAGATTTGACTCAAGTAGAGTTATCAAGGGAAAGCACTTTAGAAACTCCACTGTTAATCTTTTAATTGCACAACTAGAAATAAAGCAGCATTTCCATACTAACGTTCTTTCCAAAAAGGATTTCTTTTGTGACTATAAAACCTGTTTGACAGCCTTTTAAACAGGAATTTATTGGACAGATATTCCTAATTGTTTCATGGGTATACACCTCCTCAAGACTTGTAACTCCTTTCCCAGTGAACTGGCCTGTCCCATTTTGAAGTTATTTAACACCTGAATGAACTTGCTGTCCAACATTATGGAGGCAGTGATGAAATAAAAATAATTCATCCATCTTTTAATATCAAAATGCCAGTGGTACTTAAAGGAAACAGCAAATAATACTGACATGAATGTTTGGAGAACAATTGGATCTTCCAATTTGATGCAAATGTAGCTTCTAGTTTCTCAAGTCCTGATTGTTGTAATTGAAAGGGAAAAGTAACATTTTCCAAGGAGGTGCACTTTAAAATGTGCACCAGTATTCAATTAAGAATGGCAAAACATAGGATGTCACACTGCAGGCCTTTATTCAATTAAGGACATTATCTACTGATAATAGAAACACCATCGGGCCAAACTGTTGCAAATACTCAACAGGTCAGGCAGCATCTTTGGAATGAAAAATGGAGTTAGCATTTCAGGTTGAAGACATGTCATCAGAACTGGAAAAGTGGGAAAGTTAGTTTTAAGTTCCAGGGTGGAGAAGGGATGGATAGGATAAAATAAATATCTTGATAGGGTGAGGCTGGGAATACGTTTGAGACAAAATCACGCAGTTGGTAGGTTAATTGGGCTGGTTAGAGGGAAGGAATGTCAACAAAAGAACATAAAAGCTATGAGAGCAGCAAGAGAAAAAAATGGGCATAAAAGCTGTGAAATACAAAGGTGTAGGAAATGCTTGAAGTCATTGCTAATGGAGAGAAAGATTGTGCCAGTGTTGCAAACTGATGACCTTTTGCAGAAACTGGGCAGTTTTGATAGAAAGAGAAGGCAAGTTACCTGAAGTTGCGGAATTTGATATTGAATCCAGCAGGGTGCAAAGTGCCTTGGTGGAAGATGAACTGCTGTTTGTCAAGCACATGTTATAATGGTGCAGAAGGCCACAAACATATGTCCGAGTGGGATGGAGAATTAAAGTGACAGGCAACAGGAAGGTCAGGGTCACCCTGTCGACTGAACTCAGGTGCTCTGCAGTGACCCAATTTGTATTTGGACTCTGCATTGTGGAGACTATATTAAATGAGCATTGAATGCAGTAAACTAGATTAGAAGTGAAATCATGGATGATTGGAAGGGAAGAGGTAAAAGAACAGCCTCTCCTGCGATTGCATGGGAATTTCAAAAGTGATCTTTCTCATGCATCAAACTGGATTTCAACCTAGTTCACGTGTGTAGGTTAAACAAGGAAAACCACTAAATTACTGTTCAATTTGTTCAGCTCCTCCACAATCTTTGACAGACGTGGCACTAACCTATGCAAGGACATGAAATGCTATCTTGCATCAGTTACTAACCAAACCAGAAAGGTTAGGTGGTACAATGAATTTTAACTGAATTTAAATCATATTAGTCATACTGACAGCCAAAAAACTCCTTTGCTGCTGAAAATATTAACTCACTGTATAGCCCCATTCCTGTAGAATTTAATTAGAGATTGAATTTTTTAACTTTTCCTTGCGTCCATTATCTTCAGTTGAGTTTGCTTTCTGTACAAGATATCTTTGTCATTTGACCACACTATCCAGGCCATTAAACTCAATCCGAAATGGGCATATTTAATTATTTCAGGAACTATTGGACGGAATGCAATGCAATACAGTGTGAAGAAACTTCACCTGAATTCCACTTTATCAAGATATGCTGGATATTTTATCTTTTATGAGAACACATTGCTGACAGCGACAAGAGGGATCAAAAGAAACATTTTATTAATAATATTTTTCAGATAGGTTTCAGGTTTATGGGAAAAATATAATTTATAGGAGAAATTGAGAAACAGCAAATGGCATCAAGTTCGGCAAAAGTAAACAAAATTACAGATGCAGTAATATTTTCCAATCTACAAAGTATACATTGTGTAAAACAAAGCCTTATTAAAGTTCCTTGATTAGACAATACACAAGGAAATCAATTAATTTAAAAATAGAGGTATATAGGACAGCTAACCACCTCAAATTCAGACATGAAATAAGAGATGTCATGGTAGACCAGTTTATTACATTTATAAAAGCATAAACGCTCAACAAATTTAATGACAAAACCAATATACCTACAAAATTTAAAGTTATTTTGAAAACAAGGCTGTCTCAGATACCTACAAAATTTCTACAAGCATTTGGAAAGATGATGACAACATTACTGTTTTAACAGTGAATTCAACCAATACCAATACCAACTACATTGAAAATTGGATTAGCAGCTCTAACTCAGAAACAATCCCTGCCAAGAGATGTTCCTTGATGAAGATAGTATTGCCTTAGTAATTTGTTTAAAAGGTGAGGAGTTATAAACTAACACTAAATGACAAGGTTTGAATCAAAACTGCTACACTCAGGCCTACTGGGCTCATTTAAGAGACCAAATGAAAGAAAGAAAATACAAAATTGGGTGGCGTAGTGGTGCAGCAGTTAGTGCTGTTGATTCAATTCCAGGAAGCCAGGTTTGATGCTAACCTCTAGTACTGACTGTGAAGTGTGCACGTTCTTCAATGACCACATGAGCTTTTGCCAGGTGCTCTGGTTTCCTTAAACATCCCAAAGATGAACCAGTAGTTTAATTAGCCACCGTAAATTACCCCTTGGTGCAGTTTATGGAAAAATAATCAAATGACAATTGATGAGCATGTGAGAGAACAAATTGCAGGGCTGAGGGTTAATAGGATTGCTCTGCTGGGAGCTGGCATGGACATGATGGGCCAAACAGCCTCTTTCTGCATTGTAGTACGCAAGCAAGCAACCTGGTGTATATTTGATGCATTGCTCATTGGGTGACTATGACAAATGTCTATTTCGTTTTTTCCCTGGTATTTCTCCCTTCTAGTTATTCAATTCTTGTGTCCTTTAATTTAAAATTGCCACAACCCATTCAACTCCATTACTTAAACATTGCAATTCATTCATGAAAATCTGATACAAAAATTTCTGTATACAGCACAACATATTGTTTCTGCAGCCAGATAAAATCTTCAGTTCTCATAACATTGTTTATTTAATGCAATGATTCATTCCCCCAGAGGAGTTCTTTGCCAAGGTTCCCATGTAATGTTTGTGTGAATGAATTGATTATATCTAGCAGTTGTGGTTGGTATTTCATTGAACACAAGCTGAACTACCTTTTATTTTTAGGAATGTAAAGCAGGTTGAAAACAGCAATGTTATTAAATGAAAACATCTTAGTGATGAGTTTAATATTAAAACATCATTCAACAAGTACTTAAAATGTTCCAATGATCATTTATAATTTTGATCCTTCTATTTGCTGTTCTGTCTGATCTCAGTTTTGAACAATTGTACAACATTATTCCCATTTCTATCCTTGACAGACAATCATCACTGTGGCACTGAATGCAAGAGAAAGCCATACTTCACAGAACAAATATCATTGGAACCAGTTCAATGAGTTATTTAAGGTTACACATTCTTATATAACAGCAAATGTTCTTCCATTTCAAGATTATATGGGGGAATAAAAGAACAAAAACAAGCAAGCTGTTTATTTTCAACTTGTCCTTAAATTTCTGGTTAAGCCATTACATCATCGATGAGTGGAATCAGTAATGTTCACTTGACAAATTTTAAAAAATCCAATGGCATAGTCCAATGCTCTGTTTTAATATTTAGATACATTGCTGTGGTAAAAAAAATAAAAAAATAACAAGTATAATCTGAAACTGGAGACATCAAACAACTGTACAAAAAACAAAGCATATTACACATAACTGGTGCATTAAACCATCTCCAGAACTGATAAATGCAATGGGACACAAGATCAAATTTAAAGCCAATCCTATAGGGTTGTAAGATTTCATTGCCAATTCCATTTCTTATTCCGAGACAGTTTGGGTTTGCTTTAACATTCTACAGGGGAGATATATGTATATAATGACACACTGAATTGCCTCTTCCATCCCAATCTTACCTCAGTGTAGAAACAACTGGTAGTGAGAGTCAGCAAAGATTAAATTGTATTAAAGAAAAAGCCAAAATAAGTGTTCAAAGGAAGGCACCTTCCTATCAATTTCAGAAATAAGGTTATAAGTTCATCATGTGCATTAAAAGTCTAATCCAAATTAATCAGTATACTTGAAAGAGAGAGAGAGAAAAACAGTTACACATCTTGCATTAATTCACTTCTGATTGTTGCAAAGAGCAATTTTAGTTAGAGTGGACATCTTCCCTTCCTCCACAATTGCTCTTAAAAAGCCTGCATTTTCAGCACACACAGGTCTATAAATAAAAGTGCACCATTAACTATCCATCCTTTCAAAATCTACTCATGTTTGTGTGTGTGTGTGCGTGCGCGCAAAAAAGGCTTTGTTCAACACAACATCAAATGGTTGTACTTTGTCACAACCTGATACTTTATTCTGCAAAGCAGCCCTTATTCCTAAACTGGAACAGTGTCTTAAAAACAATAAAATAGGAAGATCAAAAAGGAACTTGGTATATATGTACACTAAAATTTAAATTATTTCCAATATTGGCCAAATTTTTCACCCACTGAAGGTGGTCAGCTAGTCCAAACACATAACAAACATGGGCCGACATTTGTACATTTTCATAATTCCTAGTAACCACTATTATACCTCACAATTTACATTTTAAAACACAAGTAGCAGCTGTTCAAAGCAACAAATTGTTGAGACTGTGTACAGCGAGTGTTAAAAATACAAACCATACTGGATGATCACTGTACGCTTGATCGTCATTTGCTGTTTATGTGGCACAGCATATAATTATAAATGTTTAGATTTAATAGGTAAATTAAAACTGCATATATACACACATCTGCGCACCAAATCTGCAACAGACCTAGGACATCATTCTGCAGTTATTTGTTTGAAATCAACTCAGATTTGAGAGTCTCCCATTTTATTCTTCAGTTGCGCATTTTCCCTCACTTCATCAAAGGTGTAGCTCTTTACAACTATGCCATTCTTGAAAACTGTGTGCAGTAGATCCTGTAAATTGAGAACATCCAGGAGTCACATTCAACTCAAACAATCCAGAAAATAACAATGCACTAAGTGTGGATCAACTAAAATTTAGGAAGCGAATGTCAATTTGTGATTGACTACATGCCTGAAATTTAACATCTTCCTCAATGTCTTGTAATGCCCTACACAACTGTGTAATTGTTGATGTCTTTTGATATTGCTGCCTCACAACAAATGGTGGATGACTTAAATTGAAAATTAACAAATGACACATGCTATAAATCTGAGAAAAACGAAATGCTGGAAATACTCAGGTCAGGCAGCATTCTATGTCAGTGGCCCTTAATCAGACTGGAGGAGTGAGAACATGGGTGTGCTTTAAGTTGCAGAGAGGGGGAAGGGTGGAGAGAATGTTTGTGATAGGATGGAAACCAAGGCTGTCCAGGCAGCAATTACTTTCAGAGCTATCTAGTTAATAGATGAGCGAGGGCAGTTAGAGGACAGAAAGCAAAAGAACATAATAGAATTGCTCTACAGTTCTAGTGTGTTCTTTTCATTTTTGTTCTCTCTCCAATTGCCCTCACTCATGAACTAAACAGCTCCAAATGTGCAAGTGCACTTCATTTCAAGTTCACTATGTGGTCTCCCCTACACTGAAGGGAAACCAAACACAGACTGGGTGACTGCTTTGCCGAGTACCGCATTCATGATCTTGACATTGCCCATCACTTTAATCCAACTTAAGGTGACATGCTTTCCGTCTCAATCAGAACTGGACACTTCTACTTTAAATAATCCATCTGTGATATCGGCTCAGTTTTTCCTCTCCATTAGCACAGCCTGATCTGCTGGGCGTATCTATTTACACTTTTTGGCCTGTATTATCATCTCTACCTGTCCCCATTAACCCATTTGACCAAAGGACTTCTGCAACTTGTCCCCACAACTTAGTGTACCATATAACTAGATATTTCCTCTGTCCTTTTTCTCACCCCAGCCCCACCTTCTCTGTAACGCAGAAATAACTTGTTTTCTCACTTTCCCAATCCATGAAGAGTCTTCACCCTGAAATGTTAACTATGTTTATCTTTCCACAATTTCTGCCATATCTGAGTATTTCCAGCACTTTGTTTTTATTTTAAATCAAATGTAGATTTTTATCCCGCCATACAGGTTTACTATTTTTCATGAGATTGATGGGTTTTGAACAGAAGTTCTGGCATTTCGCCATTAAAATGGAAGTAGCAATTAGATCATCAGGGACATTCAAAATCAGTTCAGAAAAATGATGAGGAGTTGTCCAAAACTGCTGGCATATTCCAAAAGTGGGGCCGAGGCAGTACACTGCCTGAAACCTACTTGTCCTGTGGAGCATGCTCCGCCAGCTCCCTCAGCTGTGGAGGATCACTTTGTTTGCTCTCCCGTATCCAGAAAAGACAAATGCAGTCAGGCAGATGGGGAGTCTTGTGCAGTCAAACTCAATTTTCAATAAAATATTAATGGAGCCATTAAGAACACCGAAACAAAAGATTATTTGATTGAGACCATTGTGCTGTGCAATGAAAAGGTGATTTGTGACTGAATGTTCTCACTCACACATTCCTTTATCCAACCATTCCCATTTTCCCCCCTTAATACCAACAGTTAACAAAAAAAATCAAATATCAGGTTTAAAAATTATTGACCCATCAGCCTTTTGTAGAACAATTCCAAATCTCTAATATTCTTTACAAGTGGAAGTGTCTTCTCGCTTCTGAAAGGTCTGGTTCCAATTTTCAAACTAGTCCCCCTGGAATTGGGCTTCCCAAATAATAAAAAAATAGTTTCTACCCAATTAGCATGTCTTACCAACTTTTAAATATTATTCAAATAATCTTTTAAATCCTGGACAATGCAACTTGTGTAATCCTTCCTGGTTTGTAATATGTTAGCCTTTAGAAAATTTAATATTGCTCTGGTTATTCCACTCCATAAATCCTTCATGGTGCAATGATCTCAGTTCTGCTGTGGCCATATCAACACAATAAAAATCACAGCACATGCAGCCATTTGGCCCATTACATCTCTGCTATCCTATTCCCCTCATGACACCCCCAGTTCCTTTGCTGCACTACTTTTGTTTACCCAAGCATGAGGTACTAGAAACAGTTGTTCCTCATGTAAAACTTCCACAATTCAAAAATAAATCTCAAATCTCCTCAGCCTTCTCTCCTGAGAAACTCAACTTCTCTGGTCTTTCCTTATATTTATATTGACTTATCAACAAAACTCCTGGGATTCTAGTCCTCTACAGATAGCATTTCATTAGCCTATTTTTCATCCCAAATAATATTTTCTGAACAACCATAACAGCTGGCATCCCATTTTCTGGACCTGCCTATAACATTTTAAATGATGAATATACACAAAGTTTCTTCAAACCTAACTTTTCACCATTTAGAAAGAAATTTGGTTCCATCATAAAAACAACATATGCTTGAAGAACTTAGCCAGTCAAGCAACATCTGTTGAAAGAGAACCAAGCTAATATTTCAGGTCAGGGACCCGTCCTTAGTACCAGGGGAAGAGTGGAGGCATTACAGTTTTCAAAACAGAGCTGGAGGGGAAGAAGTGATGTGCAAGACAAAAGACTACATGGAGATTGATCAAGACAGATAAGAATCCCCTAAGAGAAGCATTTTATAGAAACAAGAGGAAGGTACACAAAAGCATGACAATGGGAAACAATGGGAGAGCAGTTTACCTGGAAAATTCATTGTTCATTATGTGCATGTTTCACATTTGCCTTTATTGAAATCGATTTGCTATAGTTTTGCCCACTCAGTCTATTAGCTTTGTAATTTAATTATTCCATCTATAATGAAAGTTATCTTGTATCATAGGCAAAATAGAATATGTCCCAGTCCATACGATCTGAAGTAATTTATAAATATTTTAAATATTTGCAACCTGAACAGATTCTTTCAGAACACCAATAGTCACCAACTGCCAGTTTAAGTTCCCATCCTTTCTCTCTGCTCAGCCAATTTATCTTAATTTTATCTGGTTCAACTGTGTCTCTTGGCAAGAATTTTTATCAAATGCCTCTGGATGTCCATAGTAACATCCAGAGACATTCCTCACCCTTTACATTAAACAGCTCTTCAATAAGAGATCTCAGCATAACTAAATATTCAAAAATCCATTCCCAGCTCTTCGTGATTAACCAAATGTTTAAGATGTTACAACCATAATATCATTAAGTATGAACTCATGATTTACTGAAGTTGGATGTTATGCCAGCAGATCTATAATTTCCTGGTTTCTTCCCTTTCCCTAGTTGAAATAGCCAAGTGAGAAGAGCAAATTTGCAATCTAAAAAATGATTCTTAATTAATACCAAGGTTAATATGCCTTCCTTTTTGTTTGGCAGTGTGGAAAACAAATATACAAAGTTACTTACAGGCCCATTTTGTTCAAGTTCGCCTTTACCCTCTTCGAGTGTAACATAATCTCCTGAAGCAGTGCAGTGCAAAGACAGACGCCCTTTCTTGGATCGCTTGTTTGGATCCATAACTGGATCTTTGAAAACATTTACCTATATACAAGAAAGATTTACTTACATGCATGGTAAGTATTGCCTTTACCTCAATTCTTTGAGCAGTTAAGAGTTTCACTGAAATACCTGTACAAGTTACTTTTTTGACATTAAGCCACAAAATCTGCAAGGTTCCAAGTTTATAACTGGAATCCAAGAATCAAAAGAAGCCATCACAAATCCCCATTCACACTTTAGCAAGGATGAAACCTCAAACATCAACAAAAGTTTACTGAAGAAAACACTTCACTACAGAACACAACATAAATCCTAATAACATTAGGAAACATCACTAAAAAGCAACACAAATATTAAAGCCTCCTTTGCATGGAATAAAATCAGATTACCAGTAGACTGGTGGCATTTCTTCCCTGCTTCTGTGCTACAAGATAATTTACTCAGCACAATCACTTTTACCTCAAATCTGACATTCTGAACAGCATTCAAAACATTTCTCCAAATTACTACCATTAAAACATTCTAAGCACAAGTATGGCAAGGATGTTTATGTTGCTGGACCGCTAATCCATAATGCTGAAACAATAATCCAAGGACATTTTCAAATTCCAGCATGGCAGCTGTAGAATTTAAAATCTGGCTAATTAACAAAATCATAAGAGCTAGAATAAATAATAGTCATCTTTAAAAACACCAGTCTGTCTTACAAATCCCATTGGGTTCACTAACATTTGAGGAAATCTGCCATCCTTATCTGGTTTGGACAATGCTCAACTCCAGACACACAGCAGCATGGCCTTGCAAAGCACGAGCAATTAATGAAGGGCAATAAATGCCAGACTTTCTGGCCTTGGCACCTCCAGTGAATGAACATGTAATGAATAATTATGCAAACTATTTATCAGACAACAAAGAACTCAGGCAATTATATAACAATTGTATAATTATTATTCAATTCATACATAGTGTATACACACACACACACACACACATCTCAGACAACTAAGTTCTCTACTCATATTAAAAAAAAACACTGGACCTATAAAACTGTTTAAAATACAATCCAACAGCTTTATAACATTAACATACCCCTAGGCCATTGGTCACGACATAACTGCACTTAAAAGAACAATTCAAAAGATCTCTTGTCATCTTCTGTAGCAAAGCTCCACCAGAACCAAAGGTAATGTTTTCAATGCTCCATTTATGTTCTTTCATTCCTTGTACAATCTGAAAAACAAAGTATGCTACTGTTATCCATTTACATATGGCACAGTGCGATATGTGGCTCATATAGACTCAAATTCAGAGCAATAGCTGCATCAATTTGGTTTCTTAAAAAGTTTCCAATATCCTGCTTCCTGATATCTAGCGAGAAATCCATTCAGAGTTAAATTATTCTGCGGATGTATAAATGCCTCTACAAACATTAGAGTTAAATGCAAGTCTCAGCCCACGGTTTCTCTGCCATTTTATCAGATCATGGCTGATCTGATTGTAACTTTCCAATCCTCCCGATAAAAGTCATAGGAGGACTGATTTAGTTTGCTCTCCCCACTTGAAGCAGCATTCCGAATTAACTTTTCCTATACCTTTCCACTTGAACAGAGTTAAGTGTCTCATCTTAATGTTTTGTGCACTTAAAATGTCTCTCATGTTTTCTACAAAACCAGAACTGGATAATCTTCAAGGTGTAAACTAACCAATTCAAATTGTATTTCCATTGATTCTTTTTATTTTTTTTTCCTGAGTTGTTTTATTGGTCTGTTACAACTTCATTCAAAAAAAAATTGTCAAGGAATTTACCTTAATTGCAAAATACCTGCCACAGAGGTGTTAATTAAATCTAGGGATATAAATAATATACAATATACATAAGCCTATTCATAAAATGTGCCACTTTACACTCAGCCATTAGCACGAGAATTTTTAACCTGTACCAACCCCAATCCTTAATACTTGAAAATGAAATAAAAATAGAAAACATTAGTGATACTCAAGATCTCAGGCAGCACATGTGGAGAGACAACTTAAAATGTTAACTCTGTTGAAGCTACAGAGAAAAGACAACTTTTGTTGTAGGACGAAGACCAAGATCGTGCAAGTGACAAATGGTGGTGGTGGTGAATGCTTGTTAAATCATTGTTTATAGGAGATGCATTTGGAGGGAGATGAGCACAGACAGAGGAAAGGAAAACAAAATGTTCTAAGGTGCAGAACGCAACAGCTGCTGAAAACCTGAAGAAAGAGAGAATGCATCAGATAGCATCTGCAGAGAAAGAACAAAAACAAGTTAACATCGATGAGCCTCTGTCAAGATAGGTAAGGAAACACTAGTTTACAGAAATTATTAAATTCTATATTGAGTCTTGAAGGCTACAAGGTGGTGAGCTGGAAGATAAAAGGTGCAGTACTTTGAATTTACTCTGGCTTTCAACAATGTTCCAGTGAAGCACAAAGACAGATCAGAGTGGGAGTGGGATAGAGAATTAAAATGAATGGCAACTGGCAGCTCAGATTTTTCTTTTCCAGACTGAACAGAACTGTTCTGCAAAGAGGTTACCCAATCTGCATTTGGTTTTTCCCCATATAGTGAAGAACATAACACAAGCAAAGAACGCAGTTCACTAAATGCTTTCTGCATTCATATAAGAAATAGTAGTAGACTATTTGGTCCCTCATACTCGTTCTGCCATTCAGTAAGTTCACAGCTAATCTTTTATTTCAGTTTCACTTTCCTGCACTAACCCGATAATCCCTGGATTCCCTTAATATCTTTTTCTTGAAAATCCACAGCCCTCCAGGGTAGAGAGCTCCAAAGATGCATTGTCCACTGTGTGAAAAAAAATTCTTAGCTCTTTCCTGAAGAGCCAACGTCTTATCCTGACATTGTGATCCCAATTCTTGGCAGCACAGCCAGGGGAAACTTCATGTCTATTCAGTCTAGCCCTTTGAGGATTTTGTAAATTTCAATGAGATTGCATAATCTCTCTGCATACGACAAACTCACCATACCAAGGATCAATATGGGACATTCCATTGCAAATATATCCTTTCATCATTTGGGAGACTAGACTTTGCTCAAGGTTCTTGATGCAGTTTCTCCAGGACTCTGTATAAATTGAGCAACGAGTGTCTATGCCTGTACTTATATCCTCTTGCAATGAAGATCAACACACTATTTGTTCAATGAACAATTAGAAAGACAATGGTATGAAACCAAATGCAGAGTGAGTGACTACGGCAGAACGTCTTCATTAATCCTCAAGGGTGACCCTGAGCTTCTGGTTCCCCATCACTTTAATTTCTACCCCATTCCTACTCTGACCCCTGTGCCTTTGGCTTTATATACTGTTCAAATGATGCCCAACCTGAACTCGAGGAACAGCACCTTATCTTCTATCTAAACACATGCAGGACTTGGAATTCAAGGTTGAATTCAATGATTTCAGATAACGAGTCTTTCTTGAATATGAAAGTGAAAAGATGCTTCCATTCGTAAAGGATACGAGAGATTTGGAATTGGCAATTGCTGTCAGTTCAGTTAATTTTTAAAATCTGACATTTGATTTTTTTTGTTAACTTATGTCCAATTCTGGCATTGTGCGCATCTCTCGTCACCCCATTGCAGGAAGGGTGTGGAGGCTTTGGAAAGGGTGCAGAAGAAGTTTACCAGGATGCTGCCTAGATTAGAGGGATTACAAAGAGAGGTTGGGAAAACTTGAGTTATTTTCTCTGGAGTGTTGGAGGCTGAGAGAGACCCGATAGAAGTTTATAAGATTATGAGAGGCATAGATAGGGTACATCTTTTTCCCCAGGGTAGAAATGTCAAATACTAGAGGACATGTATTTAAGGCAAGAGGGGGCAAGTTTAAGAGAAATGTGAAGGGCAAGTTTTTTTTTGAAAAAAGCAAATGGAGTGGTAGATGCCTGGAACAGGCTGCCAGGGGTAGTGATGGAAGCAGATAAAACAGTGCTGTTTAAGAGGCTGTTAGATAGACATATGAATATGCAGAGAATGGAGGGATATGGATCATGCACAGGCAGAAGAGAATTAATTCAGTTTGTATCGTGTTTGGCACAAATGTCGTGGGCGGAAGGGCCTGTTCCTGTGCTGTACTGTTCTGTGTCTATCCAAGTCAGAATTGGTCAGTTTTGGTGCAAGATGAACCTGTAACATTAACTCCAATTTTTTCTCTCTATTGATCCTTTCACAGCATTTGCCATGGTCTACATCTCTGTTCCACTATCGTTTCTACCTCCCTCTCCACCATCTTTGCTCATCTCTCACTAGTTACATCTCCTCCAGACAGATTAGCTACGATTAACAAGCTTTCGCCACACTCTTAGACTGCACAGCATCTGTGTCACCTGGATTCTCTTGGTCTATCACAGACACTCCTGATGCTCTCTCCACTCCTCCCCCTTATCTCCAATTTAAAAAACACACGTTTCTCACATTTCCAGCATTTTGTGTTTATGTGCAACTCCAGCTGCAATGGGAAAAGTTTAAATTACTCAGTGGCGTCAATTCTCTGCAATAGTACCCATCAGCACCACTTTTCTCTCCCCATCCATCCCTTTTTTTTTACCTATTGTGAAGGCACAATGACATGGTTGAAGAAATACCAACCAACAATGCTCATTTTTTCACCTAAACCCCCCACCTTTCTTCCTGTAAAGCCTTCCTAAAAGCCATCTCCAACCAAGTTCAAGTCACTAATCCCAAAATTATCTGCATTGATACAAACACAAGTTTGAACAGTTACCTTCAATTAAGCAAGTCATTTATGAAGAAACTCAGCTGTAATGTCTCAAATACAGGTCCCCAGGTTATGAATGACTGACTTACGGACAGCCTGTACACATAAACAAGCGTTTGGGCAACCAGCAGGATGGATTTGCTAGCTGCTGGGGGGCAGCAGGCATCTTCTGTGCCCGGGTGGGGGGGGGGGGGGGGGGGGGGGGTGGAAGAAGAATGCAGCATTTCCACACGTTTTCTCTTCCTTCCCCACCCCCCCCCCCCCCCCCCCCCCCCCCCCCCCAACAACAAGCCCAACAATTAGGGGCTAACGTCAAGCCAGCAGAGCTGGGAGCACTGAGCAGACTCAGTGAGTTAGTGAGGCCAGCTGGCGGCCGCTCTTCCTGCACCTGCTCTCTCCTGTCACAGCTGATTCTGTGATCCTCTCCCACACACCGTTTCTGTTCATTTCTGACTTACAAACAGTTCGTGTTCTCAACAGTTCTCAGGAACGGAACCCTTAGGACTACCTGTAAACCAAATAAAAGAAATGGGTACCAGTGATTACTTCTCTGGGCTGTTCACTATTACCTCTTGTAAAGTGTTGATATCCACACCATCTCCCTGAATGATCCTCAAGAAAGGTGGAAGTACTTTATAACCTTTAGAATTTTCGAATGGTGGAAATTTCCTCCCAAGGATCTCAAGAACCTGTTGATAAAACAATTAAGATTTTGATAATTGAATAGAAGATGATCAAAAGCTCAATTATTCGACTAATCACTTCAAAAGGTACAAGTACATGTGTATGAAAAGCAGATACCAGTATTGAATTACACAATTGCAAACTTCAGGAACAAATCCAGAAGATTCAAATAATATTCTACTGATTTCATAAAGTCCTTGTGGTTCACAACACAAAACTGTCCCTAATTGCCTCTGATGCAACTCAAAGGAATCCTCCTAGCAAGTATTCCTGAATATTCTGCTGAATACAGCCATCCAGCCAACATTCCCTTGAGCTCGCTAATCCCTTTCAGTCAATTCTTTATCTACCCAAGATGACTGATGCTTTAACCTTGCAGACAAACTTTTCATACAAAACTTAATTTAGACTTCATGCACACAGCATCCAATATCCACTTGGGAAGCCACATCCATATTAATAATAATATACAAAAAATCAAAATGCTACGACAGAAGAATGTGCTCCTCCTGGTAGACAAAAATCATGTTAATTTTAATTCCCAATAATTGATTCCATTATCTTGCTCATTACAAATATCTCTGCAGTTATTCGGTTTGTATCATCTTTCCTGAAAATGAATTTCATATTTATTTCAAAATCAGGAATGAGTTACTGCCTTCAGGACTTAATCTTACTCATCTCTAGTCTCATGTGTCCAATCACAAGTCCTGTTCTGACATGTTGGTTGCAGCCTCTGACCTCATACGAAGGGTATACCTCAAATGTCAATTTCATTTCCTCTTGAAATACATCAAGGAATTTTTGAATATTCAAGTACTTTCCTTTTAAATCTCAAGCCTCATTATTACGGATGTTGGTTTGCCACACATGGAGTATTTCACACAGTTCTGGTCGCCCTGCTGTAGGAACCTTATTATTAAACTGGAGTGGGTGCAAAAAGGATTTGTGAAGATGTTACTGGGACTGGAGGGCTTCGGTTTCAAGGAGAGGCTGGAAAGGCCAGGTCTTTTTTCCCTCTGGGGCACAGGAGGCTGAGGGGTGACCTTATAGAGATTTATAGAGGGGCATAGATAAGGTGAATAGCCAAAGTCTTTACCTCCAGAGCAGTGAGTCCAAAATTGGAGGGCAAAGGTTTAAGGAGAGAGGAGGAAGATTTAAAAAGAGACCCAAGGGGCAATTTTTTCCCTCCCCCACCACACAGAGGGTGGTGGGTATGTGAAATGAGCAGCCAGAGAAAGGCAGAAGCAGGTACAATTATGACATTTAAAAGGCATTTGTACAGTTACATGGATAGGAAAGGTTTAGAGGGATACGGGCCAAAAACTGGAATTCTTTGAGAAAGTAACAGGCAAGATAGCAAAGGAGAGTCAGTGGACGTTGTTTACTTGGATTTTCAGAAGGCCTTTGACAAGGCGCTAAACAAGATAGGAGCCCATGGTATTACAGGAAAGGTACTAGCATGAATAGAAGATTGGCTGACTGGGAGAAGGCAAGGAGTGGGAATAAAGGGGGCCTTTTCTGGTTGATTGCCAGTGACTAGTGGTGTTCTGTAGGGGTTGGTGTTGGGTCCACTACTTTTCACGTTTATATGTTAATGATCTGGATGGCGGAATTGATGACTTTCTGGCCAAGTTTGCCGATGATACAAAGATAAGTGGAGGGGCAAGTAGTTTTGAGGAAGCATCGAGTCTGTACAAGGACTTGGGACAGGTTGGGAGAAAGGGCAAAGAAATGGCAGATGGAATACAGTGTAGGGAAGTGTATGGTCATGCACTTTGGTAGAAGGAATAAAGGCATAGACTATTTTCTAAATGGGGAGTGAATTCAGAAATTGGAGGTGCAAAAGGACTTGGGAGTGCAGGATTCCCTCAAGGTTAATTTGCAGGTTGAGTCGGTAGTAAGGAAGGCAAATGCAATGTTAGCATTCATTTCAAGAGGACTAGAAATATAAAAGCAAGGATGTACTGCTGAGACTTTATAAAGCATTGGTCAGATCACATTTGGCATATTGTAAGCAGTTTTGGGCCTCACAATATGCCAAATCTAAGGAAGGATACACTGGCATTGGAGAGAGTCCAGAGGTTTACGAGAATGGTTCCAGGGATAAAAGGGTTAGCATATGAGGAGCATTTGATGGCTCTGGGCCTGTACTTGCTGGAGTCTAGAAGGATGAAGGGGGATCTTATTGAAAGGCCTGGATAGAATGCATGCGGAGAGGATGTTTCCAGTAGTGGGAGAGTCTAGGACCAGAGGGCACAGCCTCAGAATAGAAGGACATTCCTTCAGAATTCCTGCAGAGGAGAAATTTCTTAAGCTAGAGGGTGGTGAATCTGTGGAATTCATTGCCACAGATGGCTGTGGAGGCCAAGTCATTGGGTATATTTAAGGTGGAGCTTGACAGGTTCTTGATTAGTAAGGGCGTCAAAGGTTACGGGGAGAAGGCAGAAGAATGGGGTTGAGGGGGGGAAATAAATCAGCCATGATCAAATGGTGGAGCAGACTCGATGGGCCGAATGGCCTAATTGTGCTCCTATGTCTTATGATCTTAAAAACAGGCAAATGGCACCAGCTCATTTGGACAACTTGGTCAGCATGGATGAGTTGGGCTGAAGGGCCAGTTTCCATCCTGTGTTGCTCAATGACTGTTTCCATGTGGATGCAGAATTTGCCAATCTTGGAAACCCTTACAACTACCATCAAGTCAGAAAGTTTCCTTTGAGTACTCCCATCTTAAACTGAAATGAGTGTATTAGCAAGCATTTTAGTACTCAAGAGGAAAACAAATCTCAACTGCTTTGTAAGTGCACAGTTCTGGCTTACTTTCTGTTTCAATTCTACAGCATACAAAGCAGCAGTCTGCTTACTGAAACAAATATTAAAAAGCAATTGGAACTAGTCAAACAGCAGGTGGAGCCTTGTCAACCAAAGTGAACAAGATCGAATAAAATTCTTATAAAGACCAAATATATAAATTATATTTCTAAATACAAGCTACAGTAAAACTCCAATAATCTCCCTTTAGTCAGAAATTCTGATGATCTGGCAATTGGCTCACTCATTAGTCCAGAATGTGAGGCAGGGGTCCAGAATGCAAGCAGGACATGTGGCCAGAGCTGGAGGTCAGTGTGCTGCTACAGCCCCGACCCAGACAATGGACCACATCTGAGGCAGAGTTGGGGCCTGAAACACCAGGGATCAGGAACATGGGTAGGTCTGCAACCAGAACCCGGGTCTGGAGAACTTGTACGTTTCCCACTCCTTTTAAATTCACGGGTTCACTCAAAAAATTATATTACTGTATAACATGCAAAAAAAGTATGTTCACATATTATGAGTAACATCCAATAGTCCAGAAAATCTGCCAGTCCATCACTAACAAAGTCCCAAGGGTGCCAGATTATCAGAGTTTTGCAATATAGTGTTTTATTTTACCATTTCAGTTCCCACACACATGTATTCAATGTGTGCTTTCACAATTTTTCTTATACACTTCTGATGTATGGTTTGTAATTTTAGCAACAAATTTTTCAGAAGATATTCAAAACATAAATACCTCTAAACTAGGAACTACATTCTAAGAAGAGAAACAAGTTACCTGTAAAACTGTATCAAGTGGATTTCCTGAATCTGGCCGAATAATGAGTGGAGCTTCAGGACTCCTTCCTTCTATCAAACCTCTTAAGTCCTCACCCCAGATTTTTTCACAAGCATTATATATATCATAACTGTCACTGACAATTGATACAGGCACAGTAGAAAACTTCTTCATTATGTGTTCAAAGGCATCTTTTTCACAGTCTTTTCCCCATGCTGTAATTGTACTGCTCATAGAAAGGAAATATAGAAACTATTCAAGAAGCAACCCAAATGATAGACAGGTATACAACTATAAACTGATAACCATCAAGAACCTATAGCTAAAATCAATTTTATGACATACAAAGAAAAACAAAAAGAACTGGACAAAATTTAGCCTTGGCTTTAGAATACACAAATTAAAAAATAATTTCTGAGCACAGCTGAATTACTTTTCTGTCAGAATTACTTGCAAGTAAATTTGGCCTTTACTTAAATTCAAGATTCACTTAGTTTTATCAGAATTCAGTTAAAAAACTAACCCCTCAAAATTATGACACATGGAACATACATAAGGATTTCGGCAACAACAGGTATGTTTTGATTCAGCTGGTAATAGTCATCCAATCAGCAAGTAGTGCTTTCAAGCCCTAATCCAGAGATTTAACCACAAATATCAATGCTGACACTCCTGTATAATGGGGGTGCCTTCTTTTTGATGATCTCATACAATTTTATCTAAAATTGACTGCTTTATGCTCTCAGCTGAACACAGAAAAAAATCATATGGCACCACTTATTCCTGGTATCTGGTATTTCTGCCTCAATTCAACATTACTTGCAGATCATTTAGTCATCATCACACCACTGTTTGTGGTGTTTATGCGAACTTACTGGGCATAAATTGTCTGCCATATTCTCTACATCACAGTTGTGAATGTGGTTTAGGATTATTTCATTATTTGTGAAGTGCTTAAGGACATCTTGAATGCAACATAAAAAGGTACTATACAAAACTTTAGCTCTTCACAATATATGCAGGAAGAAGGCAAGCCAATAATACAAACAAATTATGTGAAAGCAAAAAATGAATTCCAAATCCAGAAGAATTTTATTGGATAAATTGACAGAACTTTCAGTAAGAAGCAAATTATAAAAAGTGGTCAAAATACCAATTTCCTAAACAGAGTGCTGTTGAGATTGATACCATATCTGGCTGATACAACACGGAGAATATAAATACCTGTACAACAATATTCTCAGAAATGACCAATGTACATTCAAAGGGCATAATTAAGAACTCATCTCTGCTCCCAGAGGGATAAGACTGAGTTTTGCAATTGGAACATGAATGAAAATTCAAAATAGACTGACAAACCAGAATTTAAAAACTAATAAAATAAGATTTGGCTTGAGTACAAGTATTGTTTCAAAATTCAAATGATGAGTTGGTGGCCACAAATATTAACATTCACTTTGATGCAGGATGATATTAGGTTTAATAAGTAATCTTTCCCCACATAATACCCACATTCAAAGTTACATTTCAAACACTTTCCAAGATTTCCTTCATAACATGTTATAAAACATTTACTGTACAAAATTAAGTTCAATTATCCACGTGCCTACCTGTGTTCTGCTGCTGGCACTGAAAAGCCCGGCATGGAGTCCTTTGTTCCATAATACTTCTTGATTACTGTGATTCCTGCAACTGTGTCAGTTCCTTTGAAGTTTACCAGATGAGCAGACGCCCCTATTCCTGCTGTCTAAAAGGAGAACATCTATTATGACACCCGGGCAAATATACTGAAGCACACAAAATGTAACTCTTGCTTTAGAATGTTTAAATGGTGAGAGTGGGGAATATTTGATACTTTAAAAGAACCTGTGTGTCCTTGTGCAGTAGTCACTGAAAGATAACATGCAGGTGCAACAGATAAAATGGTCTGTTGACCTTTATTGCGAGAGGATTTGAATACAACAGGAAAGATATCTTCATGCTATTATGATGGGCCTCAGTGTACCATGTGCAATTTTGGACTCCTTACTCAAAAAAAGGATATAGTTGTCATTGAGGGAATGTAGCAGACTGGTTCCTGAGAGAGTGGGTCTGTAATACAAGGAGAGATAGAACACTATTTTCTAGAGTACAGAATGAGCAGCAACTTCACTAAAATATACAAAAATTCTTAAGAGGCTCAACACGGCAGATCCAAGGAGGCTGTCTTTTGCCAAGTAATTTTGAACTAGGGAGTCAGTTTCAAAATAAAGAGTGCATTAAAGTCTGGAATGAGGAAAACTTCTATAAAGGGGTAGTGAATCTTTGGAATTCTCCACCTCAGAGTGATGTGCAGGTTTAGTCTTTAATTGCACTCAATTTTCAGCTAATTTAGTGATCGATAGATTCCTGGATGTTGGAGGACTCATGAGATATGGGGACAGGAAAATGGCATTGAGGTAGATCATCAGCAATGATCTTTTCCGAATGGCAGAACAGGTTCAATGGGCTGAACTGTTCTGCTTCTTACATTCTTATTTTAAAAATGATAATATCAGCATAGTCTACCTTTGAATATGGGAAATATTTACTTTTAATTAATTAAATTTGGCTTTATTTGGAGTCTCTGTGTCCTGGTCACGTTATCTTTCAGCATGAGTAAGGAAGGCCATAATTTGCTATGAGACTCTGATCCTAACTATGTCTCTCCTTAAAATCCCGTACCCAACTCTAGAACAATGTAATACGAGGATGTAGAAGCCAATTCAATACAAACAGTAACATTCAAGAGATGATCAAATACTCAAGGGAAAGACTGCATTATTATGGGAAACAGCAGGTGACTGGGAGCAATTAAAACTACCAAAGCACTAACATAAACAAGACGCATCAATTGGCTAACTTTGGTATATTATGTTACAAGTCCAAGGCACCACAATTCATTCTTTGGTAATAAATGTTAAATGGCAAAAACTTACGAACTTAAAACCTCAAGCATTTTGCTAATCTGGCTGATATCTTGGCCAAGCCTCTGGTTATTCAGTTCCAATTCTATGAGAAAAACAAAGTTCTTACCTCTTGAGAGGAAACCCCTCGATAGCCAAAGTCATGAAGCTTGTACTCCAGTCCATCTAAATTACCAGCAGTCTGCATTAAATACTTGGCCAAAATTTTCTTCTGCTCTCTGGAATTGGTAGCCACAGAAATTGGATACCAAGTTTGAACAAGGCTAGTCTGGAAACCAAAGGGAAAATGCAAGTTTACTTCTCCCAAAAGAATGTTTTGTGTGCAAACAAAATACAGTACAATTAAGGTAACATCACAAAAATCCGGAAGCTGGATATTCCTCAAATATTTTTCAGTCTGAAAAAGCAACAAAAACTGCACACATACCTCAACCCAATTAGTTAGCCAATAACACTCTGGGTCTGTATTTTCAACTGTAAAGAGAACGTTCCCCCGGGGAATGACACTTCCTTCAGGAACAGCCTTTATTTCTATTGGAAGGTGACCATCATGTTTCTATAATGGAGAATCAAAAGCGAAAAGTAACAAGATATCAGCATTTTTTAAATACAATCCAAATTTAGCACATTATTTTAATACACTGTTGGAAACATTATGGAAAAAGCTGTCCATGTTCTCTAACATGCCAAATATATTTTGTTTCATTAGCAACATCATTTCATTTACTGACCTACAGAAGCTAAACAACCAAAATTAAAACTGAAGATGTAACGTCTGAAAATTTGCCTTGACACGAAGAAGTGGAAAAAAAACACTTTGGTTAAAAAATTTCAGTTTCTTCACTGAGATATCACCTTTGGAAGCTGCAGTAAAGTGCCAATGACCAAACTTTCTTTCTTACACCCCATTAAAACAAAAACTGGTAGAATATTTGGTTCTCCCTGAAGCCCATTGTCCTCTTTGGAAACCAGTGCCATTCAGTTCCCTCAAACAAAGAAACTGTTTGCCAAACTTTGCAACACCCCTAATCTCCATTTTCAGTGTTCTTAAACTATTGTTTCCCCATTTCAAAAATATCTTCCCAATGTCACCCATGGTTTCACATGTCTCTTACACAACATAGCTCATTACCCACCCCAACACCACCCCCCCCCCCCAAAATACTTCTCTATATTGAAAGAACTGTGTTCACCAAACTTTAAAAAAAAATTCTATTTCGGGAAGCAGAGTGATTAAAAGGTCATGGTGCACAGAGAGACCTGGGTGTCGTGCACACAAATCACTGAAGGTTAACGTGCGGGTACCACAGGCAATTATGAAGGCAAACAGTATGTTGCCTTTATTACCAAAGGATTTAAATACACTGCCCAAAGAAGGAAGGAATGAAGGAAACAGGAGTACAGCAATGGCTCCCCAGATTGATGGTGGGGTTGTCATAAAGGACGGATTAAGTAAACTTGGCCTATATTCTCTGGAGTCCCAGGTACATGGATAGGAAATGTTTAGAGGGATATGGGCCAAATGGGACTAGCTTAGATGGGCATCTTAATCGGCATGGACAAGTTGGACTGAAGGGCCTGTTTCCATGCTGAATTACTCCATGATTCTAATAACATAATCTCACTGAAACGTACAAAATTATTATGGAGTTCAAGGCCGCAGAGGCAAGATGATATTCCCCTGAACTGGGGTATCCAGAACCAGGGGTCACAGCCTCAAAGTAAGGGGACCAGTCATTTAGAACTGAGACGAGAAGAACCCAGTAGGCATGTGGGACTCAGTCAAGACAGATCAACTGATTTTTGGATATTAAAAGATAATCAAAGAATGATAGTATTGGAGCAGGAATGGGACGATAAGATAAAGGATTATCTCATGATTATTCTGAATGGTGGAGGAGTGCAGAGAAATAACAGCCTACATCTGCTTATACTTCTCATGTTCCTATGACTTTAAATTCTGTTTATATCCTGTGCTTGTGCTAACGTTTTACCATGAAAACTGCATTGAAGATTGATTCCAATCACTGCATGTAGTGTTCTAAGTGTGTCCATAGCTTTAATGCCGCTCCTCTGAGGGCATTTATTTTTGGATCAGATGTTGAACTGATGTCCCATCTGATCCCTTAATTGAACCTTGGCAATCTCCATACATTAGGGATAGGTGTCCTGGCCAATATTTATCCCTCAACTTAAATGAACAACATTTTGCAGAAGCCAAAAGAATAAACAGCTCAAAACTATAATGCACAGGAACAAGTCATTTGAAACTATTTCAGTAACACTGTTATTTTCAGGTATCAGCAGTGACTCATTTAGTCGCACTCTTCCCTCTAAAGTCAGAAGGGTCTGGGTTTCAGGGTTGAGCATAAAATCTAGACTGACAAAATACATCTTCAAACTTAAGACTCCATTTGTCCTCTCAGCTGAATAAAAGATCCATGCCACCACAATGAGATTATACTGTCAACGTTGCAGCCAATTTGTGTAAGGTGGAAACCTTGACATTGCAGAAAGATGCAAATTGTTTGTCAGGAGAGTGGAAAATGAAATTTAATCTCAAGTACGGGGTAATGAATTTTGGGTGATGCAACAAAGCAAAAGAATATTCTGCCATTTATTGTATACTGAATGGTGTGAAAGAACCAAGAAACTTTAAACTGTATAGCTGAAGATCCTTATGGAAGAACAAATGGAATAAAGAAATTAAAGTGCCAAGTGAGTTGCTTTTGTTTATTAGCTGAGATGCAAGAGCAGGAGATTTAGGCTAACTACATTGGAGGGTGCAGAAGAGAATTACAAGATGTTTCCAAGAGTGAAAAACAGGAAAGAATAATATGTTTGAGTTGAAAAAGGAGGCTGAGGGGAGTCTTGGTGAAAATGTAAAAAATTATGCGAAGAATCAAAACCAGGGGACAATGGATTTAAAGTAACTGGTAGGAGGATTTGGAGGAAATAAGGAATCTTGTTTTCCCATTCAGAAAGGAGAGCAAGGCAGAAACCACCCCCCCCCCCCCCCCCACCCCTCTCATACTTAAAAGTAATTGAATGTTTACTTGAAGACCAGTGATTTGTAGGATTACGGTCCATGTGTTGGAAGATGGAGTTAGATGGCAAAGCTGTTATCTGACTGGCACAAACAGCCCACTTTTGTGTCATATTTTAAGAGCAGGAGAATTATCCCTAGTATCCCATTTTACACCAACTGAAAAATTAGTAAGTATGTCTGGTTTTTATGACCTGAACAGCTTTGGAATATTCAAGATCATGAAAAGTGCAAGTCTTCTTTATTGAAAAGTAAATCCAAGTCTTGCATAACTGACAGAGCATTTTCTAAGAACTTAATTCACTTCCCCTTGAAATCATTTCCATCTGCTGATTGAGAAGTTTTATGTTGAAAGTCCATTCTTTGACACTTCCTCACGAACAACAGTAAACTTTTTTCCTAGCAGGGAAAACCCATAAAATAAACATCAAGGATCTATACAATGCTGCTGAGAAATAGTACTTGCAAAAATAGCCTTTTTATACAGTGAAAATCAGCAAGGAAGAGTCCCTATTCTGGGCAGAAATACCCAATATTAAACAAGACAGCAAGTGTGCAATGACTTCAGCAGCCAGTTTAACAATGTACATACTAGGGTGAACCAGAACTTTTTCATACCATTGAACCCAACTACTATCAAGAAAGATTATCCAGAAATGGATTGTTAATGTTGTTAAGTTTCATTTTATCAAAGAGTCTGGGATGTTTACCAAGGCTCATGTAAAATAATGCAATCTGAACAATGGACAAAAGTAGTATCCTAGCAGTAATTAAATGATTTAAGGTACAGAGGTGTGTGCGTGTGGTGGAGTAGGGCGAGAAGAAGGGTGAAGAATCAACAACTAAAAGATTGCTGAAACAAAATTGTCTCTTGACACTACACAGGTACTCTTGAATTACCCACCTCAAGGATATAATTCCAGCCACTCTCATTAAATACATCATGTTGAAAATGTTCTCTGTAGACCTCTTTGGCCTCTTGAATTTTTTCCTTTGTTACAACTTTACCTGTTAAAAAATTTAGACGAAAGCATTTTCATGTAGAGATTGATCCAAGTTTGAGATTTCCATTGTACTTGTCGTAAAGCTGCTTAGATCAAACCTTCAAAAACATTGCTGTACAGAAAAAGCATTCATTTCCAAAAAAAGATCCTTTAGCACAGTGGTTTATTATAATTACCAAGCCATTTTATTCCAAGTGTTATCTGCTTAGTAAAATAATTAAATACTTTACTGTAATTAACAGGAAATTAATTAAACAACATATTAATCATACTTTATCAGAATCATTAGCAAATATTCCAGTTCAAGTTACTCATTCAAAATCAACATTACACACAAAATTTGAATCAATATTCAAGACATGAGACATTAAAATCATTCCAGGAAAATAGTCAGAAGCCACAAAGAAGAAAGAAACTTAAAACAAGCACTTGAGAGAAGTTATGAACCACATTGATAGGACTAAAGACAGAAAAGTTTAGAATTTTAAACTTAAATAGGGGCAATTTTGAGGACATGAAAGCAAAGTTAGCTTAAGTGAACTGCTAAGTTGAAGGATCAGTCAGTCAAGATGCAATGGCATAATTTAAGGAGATCATTCCAAATACATGGAATTTTTGTTGGAAAGTAACTATCGTAATCAATGCACCACGTTTAAAAAAATTATTGGATAAAGTAAAAGTATACTTTTGCGCAAAAATTAGTGCAGGCCAGAAGATTGAACAGAATGATAATGGCAGTGGTAGGCAAACTAAACAGGCATTTTGCAGTCTCCATAACACAGGTAATATCCCAGAAATTACTGTAAAACTGGCAACTGGAGGTGGGGTGGGGAAGGAATTCAAGAAAATTGCAACCATCAGGGAAGTGGTACTGAGTAAACTTGTTGGTGCTGCAGGCTGACAAGCCAGAGTCCTGATGTACTTTATCCTTGATTCTTAAAAATGGCTTGTGAGATGGTTAATGTGTTGGCTTTATTTTTTACCACAGAGGGTTCCATTAGATTTCAAAATAGCAAATGTAACTCCCGCCCCCCTCCTCAAAAAAAGAAAGCAGGAAACTACATGCCAATTGGCTTCACAGCTGTCATTAGGAAAATGTTGGAAACTATAACCAAAGACTTGATATCAGGATACAGAAAAAATTTACAAATGTAAGCACAGTTTTGTGAAAGGGAAATCATGCTTCACCAGTTTATAAAGAGTTATTTGAAAGTACCAACATATGCTGTGGATCAAGGGAAATGGAGGACTTCCAGAAGGCATCTGATTAGGTGCTTCGTCAAAGAAAATAAAAGCTAATAGTGCAGCAGATAACAAACTGGTGTACATAGAAGATAGGCTAACAGGAAACACTAGGCATAAATGGGTCTTTTCCAGTTAACAAGATGTAATGCACTGCAGATATTTGGACTGGGTCATCAACATTTTACCATTTATATCAATGACTTAGTGGTGGGATCAAAGGTATGATTGCTAAACTTTCTGAAAAACAAAACAGCTCATATCATCTAAATAGTGTGAGAATGTTAAGCTCTAAAAATGGCGGGAGGGGGTGGTGGTGAAGAATCTGGGTGTCTTAGTGATGATTTGCAAAAGGCTAGAGTGCAGGGACAACAGTAATTAGGAAAGCTAACAACATTATCACTTATTGCTCGGGGGATTAAATACAGAAGTAAGTGGTTTTGAGCATTGACAAGATTCCATCTGGAGTACTGTGAACAGTATTGGTCTGCTTAAAAGTTATTAATATGCATTGAAAGCAATTCAGAGGTTTACAAAACTAATCTTGGAATTGGTGAGATGTCTTATGAGGAAAGGTTGGACTGGCTGGGCTTGTAGCTGTGGAGTTTAGAACAGTAAGAGGGGATCCGATTGAGACACCAGATCCTGAGGGGTCTTGACAGGTGGACGTGGAAAAGATATTTCCACCGAGGGATAACCTGGAACCATTGGTCACTACAGTTCCAGATTATCCCACAAGTGGAAATATCTTTTCCGGCACCTAGTAGTCCTTTCCGTCATTTACTAGGTGTAGATTCGAGTCTGCATACCTGATCTGAGCCCACAGGACTTGACTATGTGTTATGGGTTCAGGTCCAATATATAAAAAACTCCTTGGGCTCAGGTCAGATTGGGCCGGCTCTTTATATATAAATGCACTAATCCTTGCTGATCGACTCCATTACCAAAAATTCAGCATTTTGCAAAGTGAATCAAAAGAAATTCAATGGGAATTAAACCAGAATCAATAAACCTGCAGATGTGGGAAATCTGAAATAAAAACACAAGATGCTGGAAATACTTAGTGGGTCAGGCAGCATCTGTAGAAGGAGGAATTGTTAATGTTTCAGATTCTAAATGTTTTGTCAGAACTGGAAAGAGAAAAGACAAGTTATTTTTCAGTAGCAGAGAAGGTTAGGGAGGAATGGGTAGAATTAAAACCAAATGGCTTAAGGTGGTAGTTAGAAGCCCACAATGCTTTCTTGTCTGTGTTAGGTGTTGCTCATGGCAGGGTTGTGGGACATGCCCAGAGTCCAGACTATACTAATAGAAAGAGGAAAACTGAGCCAAAATTGACAGGCAGAAGTGGCCAGTTCATATGCAGACGGAAAGAAAAATGAGTTACCTAAAATTGGAGAAATCGATATAGAGTCCAGAAGACTGCAATATGCCAGACAGAAGGTTAAACTAGCACTCCAATTATATGGCCTGCTCCCAATCTAATGAAGTCCTGATGAAGGGTCTCGGCCCGAAACATCGACTGTTCATTTCCCTCTGTAACCGCTGCCTGACCTGCTGAGTTCCTCCAGCATTTTTGCTCCAGATTTCCAGTAGCTGCAGTCTCTCGTGTCTTCTGCTGCTCCCCATCTCCCTCCTGCTGGACCAAGAAAGTTCCTTCTAGGCTAGAAACACAGGAGACCACAACTGCTGGAATCTGGAGCAAAAAAAAACTGCTGGCAGAGCTCAGCGGGTCGGGCAGCATCTGTGGAGGGAAATGGCCAGTTGACGTTTCGGGTCGTGACCCTTCATCCAGTTCCTCCAGCAGTTTGTTTTTTGTTCCTTCTGAGCTAATTTGGAACAGAGACCAGACCCATTCTTGTACTACCTTTCCTTCAGCCTGTTGTTCCACTGGAGTAAGGAGCTATGCTGAATAGTCGAGCCAGTACCTCTCACGCAGAGGACAGGGTAAGGTGCACATGGTTAGTTGGTGAAATGCGCCTGTACTGTGCTGTAGTGTTCTACGAAGGGTTAGATAGATCTTAGAGCAGGATAGAATGTCGGCACAACATTGTGGGCCGAAGGGCCTGTACTGTGCTGTAGTGTTCTATGTTCAAATGGGTTTGTCAATGTTAGATGGAAAGGAGATAATTCTTTTTTGAGGGTCACGGGTCTTTGAAGCTCTTCCTCAAAAAGGGGAGTAGAAGCAGAGTTGAGGATTTTTAAGGCAGAGGAAGATTGATACAAGCAGGGGGTAAAAGATTACTGTGGTAGAGAGAGATACGGAGCTGAGTTACAATCAGTTCAGCTGTGATCAAATTTAATGGAAAAACAGGCTTGAAGGCAGAGTGGTCTACTTCTAATTTGAAAGTCCTCAGAGTATGACCACCAGCTGATTTATGATGTATTGGATAATGGACATTCTGGAGACTCAGCAAATGTCTCAGCAATTTGAAAAACTAAGTGCAACACCCTGTTCAAGAATGGAGGGAGACAGGGAGCAAGAAATTATAAACCACTTAGCCAAACAACTCAGTGAGAAATAACGAGTTCAACATAAAACAAGTCATAACAGGACATTCAGAAAATCCAAACAATCAAGCAAGGTCTAATTGGTTTTATAGAAGGAAAGTAGTGTTTGACAAATTAAAAGTCTTTGAAGATGCAAACAATAGGGTGGATAAAGGAGAAACTACAGATGTGTGTTCCAGATTTCCAAAAGGCATTCAGTAAAGGATCACAAAAGGTCACTGTAGAAAACAAGAGCTTATGGCACAAGGGGCATGAATAGAGGACTGGTTAACAAAACCAGGTAGTATTAATGGGTCATTTTCAGATTGGCGAGATGCAACTAAATTTGCTGAGAAGGACTGGAGGAAAAACAAGCTGAGAGGATGCAGCAGAGTCTGCAATAAGATACAAACTGCATGAACAGGTAGATATTTGGCAAATGAAGTATAATGTGGGTTTATCCAAATATGGGTTTATCCAAATGAGATTAAAAAAATCAAAATACTGTTTCTATGAAAAGGAAGTACAGTACTACTGTCCTCATACATGAAACTCAAAGGCAGTATATGGGTGTGACAAGTAATTAAGGTGGCAAATGGAACATTGGCCTTTATTGCATTGGGTACCCAAGTCGAAAAGACATGTGACAGTTTTGGACAGAACACAAAGGGAGCCGTACAGATGGTTTGTCCCCTCCCTTAGACAAGGCCACACTTGCATTTGGAAGCAGTTCTGAGAAGGTTCATGAGGTTGATTCTTGTCACAAAGGATTTATCTTGTAAGGAAGGGTTGAGCAGATGTGATCGAAACTCACTGGAGTTTAAAAAGATACAATCTGAAGGCTCTGAGAGGGTTTGTCAGGGTAAATACAGGTAGGATGCAACTTCTTGTGGGGAAAGATAAACAATAATTAGGGAAATTTTCCAACAAAAGTTAAGATGGTGTTGTGAGAAATCCACATGGCTGCCACGTGACAGTAACGACACTGACCCCCCCCCCCCCCCCCCCCCCCCCCGCTGACCGGAGGACAGCATTGCTCCTCTGATCGGAAGTGATACTACGGTTAATCAAGGTGCGGCTCCACCCACCCCTCAGGTGTGAGAGTACCCTTTGCCTCTGAACTTGCCTGACCAGTACCCTTTGTCTCTGAACCTGCCTGATCATTGGCTGTGGCAGGAACCTTTGTCTTTGACTCCCACACCATTGGCTCGTTTAAATCACAACAGTGAGGCTCCACCCAGCCTCCTAGCACCATAAAAAGGGCTGCATCCGCTAGCCCTTCCTCTTTGACGACCACAGGAGAAGTGAGACAACGCTGCAGAGATCATTGAGAAGAGTGCATCACCACATGGTCAGGGAGCATTTCACGCAGACTCAGGGAGCGTTAAGGGCCAATGCTAGTGTGGGCCAGGCATTGAAGTGTTATATCCTGAAGTTGTACATTGTTATTGTGTGCTTGTTTGTATCAGTGTGTGTGTGTGTGAGAGTGTATTTTACCCCAGTTGCGATTCCCCTCTCGTGTTCGTGGTATCCTGTGCGTGAGTGAGCATGTGTCTGTTCCCATCCATTCCGTCCCGCGTTTGCCTTTGTGATTAAACTAGTTTTGGTCTACAAAGCTCGTGTCCGGAGTCCTTGATCCTTAAGACAGAAAAGAACGATTTCACACAACAGATGGAAATGACAGTAAATTACTTTTGAGGGCCAAAAATCTTGGGAATTCTCTAGCCCAAACTGCAAGAATTCTGCATTTGTCTACCCACAGGAACATTTCACCCCCTGCCCTTCAAGAACCTATCTACCTGAAAAATATTCAGATTATGCTTCCACCAACCTTTGAGGAAGGTAGTTCCAAGTACCGTCAACCCTCAGAAAATACTTCGTCTTATCTTAAATGCGCAACCCCATTTTCAAAACAATGTTTCTGCATTCTCCCGCCAGAGGAATAATCTCTTCACATCCACTTTATCAAGGCCCCTCACGATCTTACATGTTGTAATCAAACACTCTCTCACTCTTCTGAACTCCCAGAGATACAAATCTAGCTGTCCAACCTCTCCTCAAAAAGGCAACCCACCATTCCAGGCATTAGCTTAGTAACCTTTTCTAAGCTGCTTCCAATGCGTTAGCATCCTTCTTAACTCAGGAGACCAATTCTGTCCACAATACTCTAGACGTGCTATGACCAATGCCCAATATATCTGAAATACAACCTCCCTTCAATTCTCCTGCAATAAATGATTCATTCCATTAGCTTTCCTAATTACTTGTTATGTCTACATATTAACCATTGGCAAATCATGTAACAACAGAACTAATCTACCTCATCCAGAATGCGCATGTTTACATCTTGAATCATTCTGAAGTGTCCTGGTCTTGCTATACCAGGAGTACACCTAATGTTCATGAAACAGCCAAATTCAAGCAGCAGTGCAAAACTGATCAAGGTGTTTGAAAAGTGCTTGAAAAAGGAAACAGTCATGAACATTTGGATAATTCGAAGCTCTTTGGCCTCAGTGGATGTGTCTGTGGGGACCATTGAGTTCACAAAATATGTAAAGGGATAAGACATCAAATTGGAAACAACAGCAAGTGCCGAGGAGAGCATGGGTTCTGCTGTTTAAAATTCAAGGCAGAAGTGGGTAATAAGGTGTAAAGGACAAACAGTGCTTCAGATCTTGTACAGAGAATAATGGCAGTACTCCGAGTACTTATTGTAACACAGCAAATCAGACAGCAGCTTCCAGTGTTCCATACTTCTACAGTTATGCCTATCTATAAGTTAGGTCAAAGATACACTTCCCTTTTACAGGCTGCAATACAGCCTCGCCAATGTCAATGCAACAAGCTGAACAGATGGGGTTTCTTTCTAAACAAAAAAAGGAAACTGAGCGGTGACCTGGTAGAGGTCTTTAAGATGATGAAAACAGTTTGGTTAGAGCAGATAGAGAGAAAACATTGTCATTTATGGGAAAGCATACAATGCAAGTCCATCAAATTGATCAAGAAAATCATCAGGTCAGAATGGACTTTTCGGGCTGAGACTCTCTGGAGGAAACCCACGGTCACAGGGAGAGCATGCAAACTCCACAAAGACAGGTCTCTGGCACTGTGAAGCTGTGGCTATAATACCTGTGCTACTGTACAACCAATCGAAATCTGAAGCTTGCTAATCTGACCCAAACTGGAAAATATAGTCAGGTCCCATAGAATCCTACCAAGTAACAGGTTCAAATACAAATACAGCTTAAAATTATACTTGACCAATTTAAGAAGATCATACTTCAAAAACCGTACCTGCTAAATATTTCTTCAGAATATACTGCAAACCATAGAACACAGTTTCATCATATTGCACCTTGTTGGATTTGTTATTTTCTGTCCTCTTTTCACGACATTCAAAGTAAGAATAGACCTTGCTTGTATTGGGTGGATATTGCTGATAGTGAGTCACCTTTGAATGGATAAAATGAAAGATAATAAATACAGCACATCTTGAAATTAAGAAAACAAATTGATAGTCAATAAAACTGATTACTTTTACTAAATTAAAACAAGAAACATTACATACGTACTCTCCCTGGTTAGGAACATCTTTGGATTCAGAGGTATCATCCCATACAATTTCAAATTATACTTCAAATCTAAAACATAACAGATGCTAAAAATAAACTGAAGCAAAGTTCACAATCACCAGCAGCTCCTTCAACCTCAGGCCAAGGTTTAATTAGAACAAAATAATGGTAACCATGTGCTAATTCTAGGTAAAAACTTATTTTGCAAATAATGCCTAATTTGGTGTGAACATGTAGAATAATGACCTATTCTGGAATATAGAAAACATGCAGATAATTAGCGGCAGCAGGAATGAGGTATCAGTGGACATGGCTGGGAGAGTGGGAATGTGGTATTGAGACAGACAATCAGCCATGTAATGGTGAAGCAAGCTCAAGATCCAAATGGCCAAATCCTGCATCCAATTTCTATGTTCAAATGAAAAATTTGCTTAAACTCAGTCACAGCAATATTCATCCATCAGGAACATGCGTTTTGCTGAGCACTCTCTGCACTGCAATACCCATCCGAGAGTGGAATGTATTTAGCAAAACCTATGCTCCCCAATAACCACGTTTTTAGGACCAGGAACAAAATTGGCTTGCAGCATGTTTTTTTTGGCTTCAGGCATCCTCGCAATTCTATGAACTAGATTTTACACACCTGATATTTAACAAGTCAAACCAATACAAGTCTTCATTTGGTATCGCTGTTTCTTGACTAAGTGGTAAATTCTGGGTCTATTTGGTCAACCAGAAAGGATCCCTTTGAGCTAATGTGCAAGATCAACAAGACATGATTTGCATGGTCACAATTCCAAGAAATATCATCTGACCCAATAGGGAATGTTTGGCAGGCTATTCATGTTGAACAGATCCAATGATTAAAACACAAGTTTAGTGCAATCACCCAGCAAATAGTAGGTGACAGATGGACAATAGTCAACAAATCACAAAAGCAACACAAAAGCCAATGATTCAGAAGTGATAATCTTGGAGGAACCAATGTGTTTTGAGACTTGTTCTGTTCCTCAGCCAACTACATTTCTTTTCAAATCAAGTAGGTCCTTAAACATTCAAATCAATAGCTTAGATGTAGTTTGGATAAATTTCAGAAGTATAAACTTTTAAAAAAACAACAGGCTGTATTTCACTCACAATGAACTTGTGATTTTCTTAGAAGATTGCAGAGAATTGCTGGCTTTTTCTAATATTGCCTCGAGAAGTTAGGTAGACAATTCAGAGTCATATTTATAGGTCAGAATTTGCTGCCAGCTCCTCAATGACCTGCATGGCATGCAAGATGTTACCTTTCAGGATCCACCACTATCAATTTGCACTTCTGAACTTGCCAACTCGTGAATAGAAAGTTCAGTGCAGTGGCTGGGTCTTGTAATGATGCAATTCATCACGATGGGGGAGGGAGGCAAGAACAAATCTCACCACCACTGGATTAACCAATTTTCAAAAGTGTCAAACCTGTCAATACCTATTACACAAAGTGGTAAAATTAACAGAAACAAATATTTGAAAATATAACTACATTCTGTCATTAATAATTCTCTTACTTTCTTGCTGCTATTCCTCTTCAGTCAAGTTAAAGGACCCAGTGTCCCTAGATTCACTTAAGTGCCAGAGACAGGAATGTTGAACTTATTCCCTGTGGAACTCCTGGTACTTCCTTGCACTTAAGAATCAAAACTGCCCCTTCAGATGGAAGATTCAAGCAAGACTGCCAAAAATCATTTACCCACTGGCTTTTTTTCTAAAATATATCGAATACAAAAAGAATGAACCTCTAAAAGATTTGCCGTACTCCTATCTGGAAATATTTCTTACTGGCACACTCCCTGGAGACCTCATATTTTTCACCCAATATCTAGAGAAAAAAAAGAGATGCAATGGCAGGTAGCTCCAAAAGTGGCATTTCAACTAAAAATAGTTCTTGGAAAATGTGGGATCCTTCCCAAGCACTGATTTGCAAGTCACCAGAGGACCCTGAGAGAAGTTTATGGCATCTGTTCAAGGAGAACACACAGCAACAGCTTTCCTCAGCTGCATAAAGTCTCTCAGCTGGTTGAAATTGTAATGTATTAAATCAGCCCAAAATGGCTTGTGTTCTTTACAAGGATATGAATGATTTCCTCAACTTCACATACATCATCAGGAACCAATCTAACAGTTTTCACACCTGATAATAATTTTATTCGAGGGAGTAGAGGAAGCGAGATACATGCAAGTTCCAACTTAAACTGTCAGTTCTTACGTAACAATATTGAATGTTTACCAGTCTATTAAAGTCCTTGAAGAAACATTTATTTTCAAGTGAGCAGTTATCAGAATTTTGATTCAGATATGCAGAAGGTCAAGTTGGCTCTCAATGATACCCACTCCATTCTTTCTACACCACCAAAAATAAATATCTGGTGAAGAAACAACAACTTAAGAAACTGCTAGTAACAGTTTGAACATTTTTTTAAAAACCATCCTCCCCAGAGTAGGAGTTGAAAGTCAAGTTAAGTGTCTTTTTTGGTGTAAATGCACCTTTAGGTGGTGATAAACCTAGCTATGAAAATTTCAAACAATTCAGTTTTTGCAGCAGTCCACATCTAATACCAGAGTCAAACATGCAGGAAACTGATGATAATTAAGAAGGCTAATAGTTTGGGGAACCAATAAGACTACTACTGAAAATTGCCACACTTGTTAGCAATACATCTCGGAACGTTGAGCAAACATTCAAAGAACACAAGAAATAACAGGACTCCTTCACCATTCTGTAAAATCATGGCCGACTTGATCTTGGCCTCAGCTCCATATTCCTTTCAGTTTCCCCATAACTCTGAACCCTCCCATAGACCAGAAATGTCTCTTAGCCTTGAATATATTCAATAATTTCAAAAGAAAAGCATGAAAACAGTTTAGCAGTAGGCTCTTTTTGGTTTTTGAAGAGTGGCTATACAATTCACTTTTTATATTCTATATTTTATATTCTATGTGAGAATCACAGTAGGTTTTACATAAAAAAACACGTGTAAATGAATAGCTTCAAGGCAATTAACAACGAAGAAATTTTTTTTAGTGGACTGGGGAAACATTTTACACTGTAAAAATAATGCATTTCAAACCAAACGCAATGCAACCATAAAGTTCATGACAAATTAATATTTTTCTGAATGTTTGACTTCCACCCCGACTATAACAGGAAGTCAAGTAAACCCCTAATGATTAATGGCACGGTAATTTAATTTTGCTAAATAAACCGGAGCAATACTGCCTCCTCGTGGTAAATTATGTAATTTTAATTAGAAGACAATGTAGTTAGAATTAAAATCTAGCACTTATGAAACAAGATCATAGAAATTATCGGGGGGGGGGTGATAAAGATCGATTTAAAAGTTAAGAGTAGCGGCGATTTTACTTTTTAAATAAAACAATTAACAAAAACAATGCGATATTAAAATGGGCAGGAGTTTCAATTCCTGCTTGAATAATTATTGGAATTACAACCACAAGCAAAAAAGTTGCCTCATCCATTTCGGCGAAATACCCCACTCAGCGAAACTCGTGAATGATTTTCGTTATGTGTCACACAAGTTCAGGACGACGTGCGCTGGACCTGATAATCATGAAACTGCACCCCCACCACCCACCCCCTCTAAAACTGGGCAACATTGACGGATGTGAGTCGCATTTTTCCAAGAATCAAATTTATTAACGCAAGCGAAACATAATGAGCAAATGCCTGTGATTCAGAGAGCTTTCAGTTTTGATGCCCTGATTCGGTCTGCACTGTACTTCAGGGGGACCTGTGGACGGGATAGGACCCCCACCCACCAGACACCTCCAATGAATCCCAGCAGCATGAAGTTAGGGCGGCAGCCGCCGCTCTGCCATCGCCCTGCTGGGGGCACCGACAGGTAGGGGTAGGCAGTCCCCCCCCGTACCCAACCCCTGACTGGGGCAACGAGCTGAGGCCTAGATCCTCGGGGTACTTGATCTCTCCTGGGCAGAGAGCATGTGTGTGGGGGCAGCGCCCGACCGATAGTGGCTTAACCTTTCCGATCGGGGGGTAACGCGGCCTACGGTGAGAGTTCACCGACACCTGCAGCGCGCCGTGCCCGGGGCCGGGGGGCCGCCGCGCCGCCTACCTTGTAGGAATCCGTGGCCAGCAGGATGTTGAAGTCGCCGTTTCGGCTGTCCATCTCAAGCCGTCCGCTCCGCTCGGGCGACGGGCCGGGGAGAGCAAGAGCGCGGAGGAGCCGAAGTCGCCGCCACTACTTGACGCCGCTGCCGTGAGTGGCCCAGCATCGGCCTGTGTGCCGCTCCTCCTCCAGGCCCGGGGCAGGGGGAGGGGGCGGGGCCAGCGGCCGAGGAGGAGGAGCAACGCGGCAGCGCGCGTAATCACCGCCAGAGCGCGGTCACCCGTCCCGTGACGTCACACATGGTCGGTGACGGCTGTGATGTCACGGCAGAGAAAAAAAGGCGGGGGGAGCAGGGAGGAAGGAAATCACGTCTCTGCCAGCCCTGACTCTCGCGAGAGTGGGCGACGCCGTCGAGGCCGGCCTGAGCTGACACCGTCGATGGCGGCTGCGTGGCGCCGGAGGTAGGATGGCGGTCAACGCTTGCGGGGGAGCAGGCTGGCTGTCGTTTGAAGTGGGGAGGGGAAGTAGGTCAGGCAGCCTCTGTGGAGAGAGGAACGGAGCAAACGCCCGGGGTCCAGTTTTCCAGCCCCTGCCGTGTGTGCCGTTCCGCTGGGTTAACGGCGGAGCGGCGCCGGTCCGGAGATCCCGACTGAATAAAAACACCTGAAGAACATCGTTCAATAGTATATTGTCTCACAAACCCACTTTCCTGCCTTATCTACATAGGCTTCAAGTTTATCGCTGTTAGTAATGCCATGAAAGTTTGCAGTAGAGTACATTACAAGGCGAGAACGCGTTAACAATCTTTAATTAGCAGGGATAACACATAACTCACACGTGTTCAAAATAAACAGAACGACGACTAGTGCAAAGCATCTTTAATGTACAAAAATCTATGGCTCTCCGTTTTGAACACATTGTGATTCAAGTTCCACAATCCTCTGATGTAGAGAGTTTTAATAAAACACCAGGCTTTGAACGAAGACGTTTCTCATTTCAGTGCCGAATAGCTGTCCTCTCTCAACCTAAGCGGCATGGGTGGTGCAAATGATGCTGCCTTACAGTTCCAGGGACCTGGGTTTGGGTTTGAGCTTGACATTTGGTGCTATCAATGTGCAGTTTGTATTCTCACTTGGTTTCCTTCCACATCCTGAAGAAGTCATGGTAGGTTTATTGACTTCTGTAAGTTACACCTTGGTGAGGGTTAATGGCAAAAGAACCAAAAGGGAGTTTGGTTCTGTGCCTCATTCAATAAAGGAAAGGATTTCCTGTAACACAGGAGACTGTAGATGCTGGAAATCCTTCGCAAGGGACTGATGAAGAGTCTCAACTCGAAACATCGACTGTTCATTTCCCTCATAGGTGCTGCCTGACCCACTGAGTTCCTCCAGCTTTCCTGTGCTTTTTAACCACTTTAATCACAAGTCTTACTACCTCTGGTATTACATTCTGAGCTTGTTCCTCTCAGAATCCTCCCATTCATTGTGTACTCCTTTTTCTTCTTGTCCTTCCTCAGTGTATTACCTCGCACTTCTATGGATGGAATTCCTCCTGCTAGTTCTCTGCCCGGACCATCAGTATCTTCCTGCGTTACAGAGTTATTCCTCTCACTTTCAACCACAGTTAATTTTTCTCTCTACAAACTTCTTTACCGTGCCTGTCACATTTATATCTAAGCTATTAATATATTACTATTGAGAACAAGGGACTGAATACTGAGCCCTGTGAAACACTATTGGAAACAGTCATCATGTTGCAAAATGCCCATTAACTACTTCCCTTTGATTTTTGTTCCTGAGACAATTTTGGATCCAATTTGTCCCTCTTCCCTTGATCCCTTGTCTTATACCTTCTCTAATCAGCTTGCTATGTTGGACCTAGTCAAAAGTTTTGCAACAATCCACGTAGACTATATCAAATGCATTGTCCTCTCCTTATTCCCACGTAGTTGAATCATTTCAAACTGCATAAAATGACCTACAATTGCCCATTGTTACCCAATAGAAACATAAAACCTTCTGGCAAGTGGTGTAGACCTTCGTAATCATTAAAGCAAACAAAAAATGTTGCATAGTGCAATGACACGCATTAGTCAATCATTAGTCAGATGCAACTCTCCCTGAACAAATCCATGCTGTCCACTGTATGTTTTTCTTCTTAGGCAGTCCTTGGGATCAAAGATGACTTACTTCCACTATGGTTTTGTGAGTTTTGAGATGGCTAATAACACCAATATGGGAACCTCAGACTCTTCCACACACTGGGCAGGTACCGGCTTACAGGGTGAGTGAGTAGTTAGTTTCTGAGATGGTCTTCTTACACAGGGCCTCCATGTGTTCCTGATGCACGGACTTAAGATTGTCAAATCACCCTGAATAATGCTGCTTCACTTTGAGTGGTCCTGGGATTTCCAGAAGTCTATGGGGATGTTGCATTTCTTCAAGGATGCTTTGAACACATTATAGACTTGTAGAGTTATACACCACGCCCAACAAATTACCTACCTGAGCTAGTCTTTAATATGCCTGCATTTGGCCCCTATTCCTCTAAACTTTTCCTATCCATGTACCTGTTTAAATATCTCTTAAATGTTGTAATTGTACCACTTCTACCACTTCCTCTGGCAGCTCGTTGCATATATGCACAACCCTCTGTATGAAAAAGCTACCTGTCAAGTCCCCTTTAAATGTTTCTCCTCTCTCACCTTGAACCTATCCCCTCCAGTTTGAGATTCCCCAATCCTGGGGGGAAAAAACTGATCATCCACCATAACTATGCCCCTCATGATTTTTTAAACCTCTTCCTAGACGTGGACAATGAGGTTATAACTGAAGCTCTTCAGTTTTAGCCCAATTTTAGGATCTTAGTGGGGCTATCATCTGCTTCCAAGGTTTTGTTATTGTTAAGTTGGAACTGCATGTATTAAATAACTCAGATTATGTATAGTAGATAACTCGAGGCCTTGTTCTTGTAACCACAGTTATTGCACATACTTGAAGGAATCCAATGACTTTCAAATTATTTTTCTGAATATGTGATTAATTTAGTGCTATCTTACTTCATCTTTATCAGCACTTTCACATAACCAGTCTCTGATAACTTTGCTGTCACCCTCAAAAAAAATAAAGCTTTCATTCATCAAGTTGCTTTTCAGTAAATATATCCTGACAGAAAAAAGTTTGCAGGTAACTTGACCTGATTGTTGTGTATTCTGCTTCTTTAACAATATTTGTGGGCTTTAATATTCTATTTTGGTAGCCTGTATGTTCATTGGGAAAGAGATATTCATGTTATTCACTTCTCAAGTCATACTACCCAGCTGCATTAATTTACATAATTTGCTCCAGTGTCACAGGTGGAAACAAAAAGCATTATGACAAGTGTCGTTGGGAATCGAGCATTAAAACAAACAAAAATTGTGCTTTGTGACGTGATGTTTTAATGTTGTTATTAATAAAACCCGAGACCCTTGATCTTGACCTGAAACGTCAACTGTTTATTTCTCTCCATAAAAGCTGCCTGACCTGCTGAGTTCCTCCAGCATTTTGTTTGTGTTGCTCCAGATTCTAGCATTTGCAGAATCTCTTGTGATTTTGTCCCACTATCATTTTTATGATGTATTTACAGCATGGAAATGGATGTTTTTGTCTCTCACAAGCCTTCTCATTTCACCCCCTCAATATATTCTTCTATTCATTCCACCCCAACTCAATAAAAGCCCCCCCACCCACATACCTGCCTCCCACCACCACCACCTATCATCTGCCAGCCAGTGCTCCTCCCCCTCCTCCAACCTTCTTATTCTGGCTTCTGCCCTCTTACTTTCCAGTCCTGATTGAAGGGTCTCGACCTGAAACGTCGACTGTTTATTTCCCTCTATCGATACTGCTTGACCTGCTGAGTTCCTCCAGCATTTTGTGTGTGTTGTTCAATATACGATTGTCAGTCATTTCTGCTAGTCCAAGTTTCATGTCGCCAACAAACATGTTTTTCCTATGCCTCCTTTTTTTCCTTATCCGCTTCCACAATCTGGTCCACTTTTAAATCATCTCCAGCACGTCATCTCCTTCTCATGGCATTTTCTGTGTAACTGCAGTAGATGCAACTTTACCTTTTTTGTTATCATCTTCCCACTGTTCAGGATCTCAAACACTTCTTCCAGGTGAAATGCAATTTACTTATCCTTCTAATTTAGTCTGTTTCCTGCTTGCAATTTAGTGTCCTTTAGATTGGTGAGTCCAAACTTAACGTGTGGTTGCTTTATAGAAAGCCTCTATTCAGTAGCAAGCATGACCCAGTGTTTCTCACCATCTATCATTTTACTTCTCCCTGCTACTCTCATTTCTCTGTCTTAAATGTCCTGTGCTTTCTTAATTCATTTCATTGTAAGCTGAAGGAGTATTTTGATCAAGCCTCTAACAGCCTTTTGAACTCAATATTGATATTTAATTTCTGAATTGCACCTACTGTTCCTAATTTTTCTCCAGTTGGTAATTATTCTGTTATTTCTTTGTATCCCTCATCTAGGCACTTCTGTTTTTATAACGTGCCATTTCCCTTACCTTGCACTGTCATCTCTTTCATCATTTCATTTCTCTTATCTTTCATTGCTTTACAAACCTAACCTTTTGTTCATCTGCCTTCTTTCCCTGCCTATTTGCTTGTTCAGAATCTATTGCATGTAATTTTTTTTTACCAGCTCTGCAGAAGATCATTATCCTGAAAAGTGAAGGTTTGTTTCTTATTCCTCAAATTCTGCCTCACCTATTGAGTATTTCAAGCAATTTTTATTTTTATTCTATTTTATGGCTTTAAATACTTTTATGCCATTAACCTTGATTGGTACTTGTGGAAAATTTCACATTCTAACCACCTCTTGAGTTCATCCTACTTCTGGTCTCAACTGCAAGCAGAAAGAAAATAATTTGATTGTAATCTTAAAAATGTTTGTCATTCAGCCATTCTGGAGAGAAGAGCTGTACAAAATATTTTTGCATGTGCATCCCTGTAAAGAGGAACAAGGAGTAGAATATTTAAAGCCTAAAGTCTAATTTGAACAAACTAAAAAGGCTGCTTGTAACCTGAACTCAAATCTCATCACTGGTGTCTTTTTCTTGCATTGTCCACTTTTACAAGGCTTGTGCCTGGGATCCTGTGAGAGGAGAACTGAGATCATTTTGGTTCAGAGATTAACTCTCACAGGACTTGACAAAGTGAATGCAGGGAAGATGGTTCCCATGACTATTGAGTCTGGAACAAGGGGTCATAGTAACGACTGAGTTGAGAAGAAATTTATTCAGCCAGGGGGCGGTGAATCTTCATAATTTTCCAGCCAAGAAGGCTATGGGGGGCTCAGTCACTGAGTATATTCAAGATGGAGATTGACAGATTTTTGGATATTGGGATCAGAGGATTTGGAGTTAAAATAGGAAAGTAGTGCTGAGGTAAAAGTCAGCTACGATCTAAGTGAATGATAGAGTAGGCCTGAGGGAGCAGATGGCCTACTCCTGTGATTTCTTATGTTCATATAACGGAACGATTTTCCCCACAGAGTGGTGGGGAAATACTTTTGAAATGCACTTCCAAATTTAGGAGAAGAGCAAAGGTAATGTGACAGAAGTAATTAAAATTTTCAAATAAAGACAGCCTTATTTAAGAAAAAAGTACGGAACAATAGACCATTAACATGATGGTAAAAAGCTGGAATCCATCATTAAGGACATGAAAACAGGACAAAAAAAATCAGTGTGATTTGACAGAGTCAGGGTGTTTCTAAAAAAAACATTTAGGAAATCTAATAAATTTTTTTCCAATGTAATGTGCAGAGTTGACTGGAAACCAGTGAAAGACACCTATCTAAATTTTCCAAGGTCTTGGTGAGATATCATACGAAATGTTGTTACATAAGATAAGGGCAAACACTGTTAAATGTGACATCAGCATGAAAAGGAGGACAGAAAGCAGTAGAAATAAACAAGTTATTTTCTCCTTGCCAGTGTCATTATTTTGCATGATGGAAATCAGTACTGGCCTTCAGCTAATCATGATCTATATTATTGCACAAATATAAAGGCAAACATATCTAAATTTGCTGATATTTCCTTGAGGTTTTCAGAAAGAAACACATACCAAGTTTAAAATTAAAAGGAAATGTGGATAATAAAGTTGATCCATGCACTAGAAACAGTTACGAGAATATAATCACTACAAAAAGTAACCACATACTTTGAATTTTTCTGATCTTTGTCACTGTGTCAATGGAATTACAGCCCCTGTTACCAATTGTACTGTACATTTGTAAAATCCATTAGAAATCTTGTTATAAATCTTACTTCTTCCAATGAAGCACTTTGAATATTTTCAGTACAGGTCCTCCCCAATATACAAGTGCCCAGCTTATGTACAGCCCGTACGGCGGGATGAATTTGTAAGCTGTTGCAGGTATATTCTGCCGAGTGGGAACTCAGAACTCTGCTTGTGGCCACGTTTCCGACTTGTAAACTGCTCAGGTTACAAGCATTTCACGGGAATGGAACCCTGTCTTAACCTGGAGGGGACCCATATTAGTCATCAGCAAATTATAACATTTACGCATCAAATGCAACCTCAGTTGCTCATGATTAGTTATAAATAAACTATTTAATACAAAGTAAAAACAATTTTTATTTAAATTCTTCTTGCCACAGTTTTATGACCATTCTTAATAATTCTTGTTTCATTCCGTGACATGTGTTCCTCCAATATCAAAAGATCTTGTAATGATGTTTCCTTGACAAACATCCATGTCTTGGATAAAATGTAGTTTAGATTAAAATACACCATTAAAATATTGATCTAATCCTTAAAACGCACTGCATTAGTTATGGTGTGAGACCAGCACAGAGGCAATCATCTCTTTAAAAAAAACTGAACTTGGTACTTGCATTCTGATTTTTGCTTTGTTTACTTTGTGTATCAAATTGTAATAATAATTGCTACAGACAACAAGGTGGCACAGAAGTTAGTGCTACTTTAGGAACCCAGATTTGACCTTGACGGTAAGTGCTGTCTGTGATCGCATGGCTTTCCTCCCACGTCCCAAAGCCATGCTGGTAGGTTAACTGGCTTCTGTAAATTTCCACTTAGTGACAGAAAAAATCTAAAGGGAAATGATGGGCATGTGTGAGAGATCTAAGTTGCAGGAATACAGGGAAATAAGAGGGAATGAGATTGCTTCCCAGAGAGCTAGCATGGATGTAATAAGGCAAATGGCCGCTTCATGTGTCACTATAAGATTTAAAAAAAAGGAATTATATCTTCCTATCTAAAATGTATACGTCTAATGTCAGCACAGATCATCTTAAGTGAGAATTCCAGAAGAAAGAGACGATCAAATACGAAGAGCAAACATGAACAAAGTGTACACACCCACAAGTGTACAATTTTCTAAAAGGGTACAGAGAATCACACTGTCGGGCAACATTTGAAAATTCCTTCATATCCCATACTTCCTTTGCCTCACTAATACTTAAGCAATTCAGGCTCTAAGATCTGGAATTCACTCACTAATCCTTATCAACTCATTCCCCTTTTAGGGCATTCTAAAAACTTGTTTCTTTAACCAAGCTGTTGCTCACCCGTGGCTCAGCATCAGTGGTTGTGTGATAATAATCCTCTGAATCATCTTGGGACATTTTGTTTTCCTGAGTTACAGAGCTGTTGTTGAAAATCTCAAAGGAGAAATCTTTTACTGGATGTGTTAATGAAATTAGTTCTGGGTCAGACATGATTCAGCCACAATGTTTGTACAACCTGAGCAAGGGGGTGACAGGACAAGAACAGTTAATTCTTTGGTAGTTTTGACTTGTGTAGAAGAGCACATTCAATATACATCGCTGAGTACAAATTTATTTTCACATTGTTCTAGGCAGTAGCAAGGAGGCTTTCAGAACATTGCTGATTTGTCATCACTTTCTTGTTGAGCTTACAAATATAGAACAACGTTGCAACGTTGGTATGTGCTTGTCCATAGGAAGCAATATACATTTGATATCGAGATGGTTGAGTGAGCTGGGCATTATTAATACCATAGGTGAGTTTTGTTCTTTTAAAGCTGTTTAATATTTAAATATTACACACCTAAAAGAGAGTTACCATTTCCTCTTCCATTGGAAAAATAACCCCATTCAGAAAAAGAAAATTTGAATGTTGCCTGGCCAGCAGTAAAAAGGCTACCATACCATACTTTATTGGAGGCCAGAGAGTCAGTGGTATTCAACATTTGGGAAGCAAATCCTTTTCACTTTCCTATCCCAGCGCTTCACTCAAATGTTCCACAGAAATGTTTTGAGCAAATTTTACAAAAGATCAATTAAAAAATTAGACCCATGATCTGCTCTCTCTACTCATAGATTGGTATGGATGCCAAGTGTTATGTCCCACCAATAATTCAGCAAAGGGCAGTAACAGCACAAAACTTTTGTTGTGAATTCAGGTGAAATAACTTAATTCACAGAAGTTAGTGAACTATTTACGATAATTGAAATTGAAGCTGAATTCCAAGATGTGACCTGTCAATTCTAGGCCTTTATGGGATATTAAATGTATGTGCTTAAAGTGTATGTAAATGGAAATCTGTTATCTTCAGTATAAAATGAAATGAACTTGAAATGATTCTTGATACCTTTATTTCAGATGAAGTCTGTTGAAGAGCCAGAGCAAGGAGTATTTGAATGTAGTTTATGTGGACTCAGAGCACCGTTTAACTACCATGGACAAAAACCACCAAATGCACGTTCTATTGTGTGAGTGACTTTTCACATTTAGAGTCATGCAGCATGGAAACAGGCCCTTCTAGAGCCCATTTAGAGCCAAAGGCTGTAGAGGTTCCTTATCATCTATATAAAGTATACACTTACTATTCAGATATCAGAGGTGCAAAATTTGGATCAGTTACATTAGTTGTTTGGGTACTATGGTTCCCATCTGGGTACCAAAATGGCTTCCACAGCATGGAGCCAACTCTACATTGGTTGAAGTGTTTCATGGTGCAGTTGACTGTACGCATATTGCATTTGTGGAAATGGGAGATCAACTCCACCCTTAACCAAAAGAGATTTGTGTTTAGATGGCATGTAGCCATTGATACTTGTTCATTTCAGTCAGGTAGATGTTCATTTCAACAGGTAGATCTGCTAAAAAGCAACAGTTGTGTTGCTAAGAAACCTCGCATTAGAGAAAATCACACTATAAATACAATTGTGTCAATGGGAAAAAGGGGGTTAGGGGCTAGACTCCCAATAACAGTTATTTTTCAAATATAAATATGTTTTTAATTGCTACAAGTTTATTCTGTTACTGAAAGCTAAAAATACTAAAGGCTGTATGTTACATTGTTTATTGATACTTGTGTAACTATTAGAAGCTATTGCTTATCAATTTCCAATGGCGTCCTGCCCTGATACTAGCAACCTGTGTTTGTATGTAAGAGACAATGGTGTCTGATTACTTGGGGGGGGTGGGAGAGAGAGGTGTTACATGTAAACATTTTTTTTCCCAAAGACATTTTTTTCCTACTTATCAATTTTCAAAGTAACTGGTTCTCTAGTTCCTGATCAAAATCACGTTATATCCAGTTCATGTTATGAAAACACATGTTATAGCTGAGTACCTGGACCTGGTATCACAGTATCACTGATGGTCCCTTGCTTCTGCAGTGGTCTACCATGTCAGCTGCACTTGAGCTACCAAGCTACCATGGTGTCCTGAAGAGCACTGCAGTTTTTCGGCAGAGCATTTTTCATAACCATCAACGTGGCATGCAGCTGAGGAATAGGTGATGAGTGAAGGCAGCCAAAACAACAACGACCTACCTGGACTGTGCATGAGAAATTTCCATGTTCAATTGCAGTAACTCCAGAGCAAAACAGTGGTGCAGCTAGTAGAACTGTTGCCTTACAGCTCCAGTGACCAGAGTTCAATCCTGACCTCTGTTGCTGTCTATGTGGACTTTGTATGTTCTGTTTGTGACTATTTGGGTTTTCTCCAAGTGCTTCGTTCTCCTTCCACATCTTAAAATTGTTGGCAGGTTAATTAGCCATTGTCAATTACCCCTGATTGCTCAATTAGTGGTAAAATCCAGGAGGAGTTGATGGGAATGTGAGGAGAATAAAATAGTGTAAATGGGCATTTGATGGTTGACGTGGACTCGGTGGGTTAAAGACCATATTTCTGTGCTGTGCTATACGAACTGCAATTTCCCCATTCACTGACAGTCTCACACTTTAACTTCCCTCTGACTGTCAGTGTATCTCAGTGGCATTACTTGCACTGTCACACTCAAATCCATTTCGTCAGTAATTTCTCAACATTGTAGAGAGTGGAAATTGTGGGGAGTGCTGGAGAGCACATCCTAATGGAGTGGGAATGTGGTTCAGGGGATGAGAAGTGTGTGGATCTAGTGAGGAAACTGTTAGAGGACGGGGAAGGGAAGTGGAGATGTGCAGGAGTGGAGACGGAATAATGGGTGAAATTGGGCGGAACTTCTTTTGGTAATAACATGAGGTGTTGAAATGATTTGTGAGGGGGCAGAAGATACCATGGATATAATCTTGGAGAGAATATTAGCAGTAGGATCAGGGAGATCAATGGATCGGATAAAAGGTGGCAATACTGGAGAAAATAGGAGGATGACAGTAAAAATTAAGGGGCCTGGAAGACAGCAGAGAATGAGGGTGGGAATAGTTAGGGATCATTATGAATGAGAAGATGAAAAAAGAACATATCAATGAAGATCGATACCTTGGATCCGAAGATGGAGGCCCAGTTACCTTCTAGTCATGACCTGCTCCAGAATTTAAGAATATTGCATGCATAAAATCAGTCGTGTGTTAGAAATATGACCAGTGGCTTCAGTGCAAATACGCATCCGAATCAAGTTTATTATCACTGACGTATGTCGTGAAATTTGTTGTTTTGCGGCAGCAGTACAGTGCAAGACATAAAGACTACTACAAGTTACAAAAAGGAGGAATAACAAGGTAGTGTTCAGAGATTCATGGACCGTTCAGAAATCTGATGGCAGAGGGGAAGAAGCTGTTCCTGAAACATTTGAGTGTGGGTCTTCAGGCTCCTGTACCACCTCCTTAATGGTAGTAACACGAAGAAGGTATGTCCCAGATGGTGAGCGTCCTTAGTGATAGATGCCGCCTTCTTGAGGCACCACCTCTTGAAGATGTCCTTGATGGCAGGGAGGGTTGTGCCCATGATGGAGCTGGCTGAGTCTACAACCCTCTGCAGCCTCTTTTGATTCTGCACATTGGAGCCTCCAGACCAGGCGGTGATGCAACCAGTCAAAATGCAAGAGTCTTTTGTGAAGTCCCAAATCTCCTCAAGCTCCTAATGAAGTAGAGCCGCTGGCGTGCCTTCTTCCTGATTGCATCAATGTGTTGGGCCCAGGATAGATCCTCAGATGTTGACGCCCAGGAACTTGAAGCTGTTCACCCTTTCCACCACTGACTCCTCAATGAGGACTGGTGTGTGTTCTCCCAACTTCTCCTTTCTGAAGTCCGCAATCAATTCCTTGGTCTTGCTGACGTTGAGTGCGAGGTGATTGTTGCGATACCATGCAACCAGCTGATCTATCTCACTCTCGTACGCCTCCTCGTCGCCATCTGAGATTCTGCCAACAACAGTGGTGTCATCAACAAATTTATAGATGGCGTTGGAGCTGTGCCTAGTCACACAGTCATGAGTGTAGATAGTAGAGCAGTGGGTGAAGCACACATCCTTGAGATGTGCCTTTGTTGATTGTCAGTGAGGAGGAGATGTTACGAGCGATCCACACTGACTGTGGTCTCCTGATAAGGAAGTTGAGGATCTAATTGCAAAGGAAGGTACAGAGGCCCAAATTTTGAAGCTTGTCGATTAGTACTGAGGGGATGATGGTTTTGAATGCCGAGCTGTAATCGATAAACAGCAGCCTGACGTATGTTTTGTTGATGTTTTGGTGCTCCAAAGCTGAGTGGAGAGCCAGTGAGATTGTGTTCACAGTAGACCTGTTGTGGCGGTAGACAAATTGCAGTGGGTCCAGGTCCTTGCTCAGGCAGGAGTTAATTCTAGCCATGACCAACCTCTCAAAGCACTTCATCACAGTAGTTTAGTGCTACTGGGCAATAGTCACTGAGGCAGTTCACCCTGTTCTTCATGGACACCAGTATGATTGGTGCCCTTTTGAAGCAGGTGGGAACCTCCGACTGCAGCAGTTAGAGGTTGAAGATGTCTTTGAATACTCCAGCCAGTTGGTCAGCACAGATTTTCAGTACCCTGCTGGGGCCTGATGCCTTGCAAGGGTTCACCCTTTTGAAGGATGTTCTGATGTCAGCCTCTGAGACAAAGATCACAGGGTTGCCAGATGCTGTGGGGATTTGCACAGGTGTGTTATTCTCCCTTTCAAAGTGGGCATAAAAAGCATTGAGCTCATCAGGGAGTGAAGCATCACTGCCATTTATACTCTTGGGTTTCATCTTATAGGAAGGAATGACATGCAAACCCTATGCAGACAGCACTCAGGAACTGTGCAGAACATTTGCAAAGGACCTTCAGTGGGCATTCTACTTAAATTCCCACATGTAGTAAATTTAAATGTTGTGCTGTGTCAGAGAATTTCTTGGCCATGTAATCCTTTGCTTCCCATTGCCATTACATTAATTAAGGTTCATACTCTAGAAACCTTATTACATCATTTTTATTTCTTGGTCTTTGGAACAGGAATCCATGTCATTCCATAAAGTTTCTGTCATTCCATAAAGTTTCCACCATTCCATACAGAATTATAGAAAGTGGTAAATCTGCATTAGATGCACACAGTGATAAAGGTCCATGTGTCCCCCTCCTTCACATACAGTATCTTGCAACAACCTGTCTGCCTTGAAAGCCAAGAAGAAATTATTTTGAAACCTTTTAATAGACTACAAATTTGTTTTGTGAAAGGGGCATTTAGCAATAAATGACATGGACATGGTGTCAACATGATAAATATAATTCTGTAGTCGGTAAATATTTTTATTATCTTTATTGGGTATTGTGGTGTTTACTATGTGCAAAATAATGCTAGATAACTAGTTTGGCAGAATGACACAAGTTAAAGATAATAGACCGAGTAGCATGAGCTTGCTGTATAGAAGCTGAACCAACATTGGAAATTCACATTGGAACCAAAAAATTGTGATTTCTGCTGAATTGGACGTAAGAATTTACTCACCCATTCGATGTTTTGTACAAATTTTTCTTTGCATAGACTGCTGGAGGAGTGCTACACCATGAATGATCCGTTCACATCTCAAAAGGACAAATTTCTTATAATTGGATCTCACTGTAGTCTTTGCAACAACATTGTATGTGTTGGACAAGTAAGTTTATCACAATTTCTTCCTCATTGGTTGCAAAACCATTAGCTTCATGCTGAACAGAATATATTTTTGGAAGTGCAGTGTGAATCTTGCTCCTCCCTCTTGTTGGTATTTTGAACTGGTGACTTCAGTTTGAAGTCATCCCTTTTTCATTATTTCTCCTCACCCCTTTTTTGCACAACCAGTCTTGGTCTTTCAAAGAACTTTACGTGAATTTGCCTTTTTCTTTAGAATCCCTTAAATTGACCTTGCTTTCCATTGTTTTAATAGGCATTTGTTGCCCCGCAACTGGTAAGGTCTTCTCGAGTTGCTTGGCATTCTGTTTTCCTTCCTCATCTATTGACCCTATTCTATATTTTAAAGTCTTGGGTTGTACATGGACTTCATCTGTCTGCTCTTGACCTGATCTTATGCTAACTTTATTGCTTTCCCCCTCTTCAAATGGCTTTGTCATTGTTTGGAGTTGCAAGCCTTCATTGAATTGGTCCTTTCCCATAGAGTCATACAGCACGGATACAGGCCCTTCGCGCAATGGGTCTATGCTGACCATGGTGCCCACCCATCTAGTCCCAATTTCTTGCATTCGGCCTATATCCCTCTCATCCGCCTCTCCACGGACCTACCCAAGTGCTTCTTAAATGATACTTTTGTACCTGACTCAACCACTTTCTCATGCAGCTCATTTCATATACTCACCACCCTCTGTGTGAAGAAGTTACCTCTCAAGTCCCTTTTAAATCTTTCCCCTCTCACCCTAAACCTTTGCCCCTTAGTGTTGGACTCCTACCCTGGGGAAAAGACTGTTACCATCCACCTTATCTATGCTTCTCATGAATTTATAAACCTCAGTAAGATCACCCTTCATTGTCCTATGCTCCAAAGAATAAAGACCAAACCTGGCCAACTTTTCCCTGTAATTCAGGCCCTCCTGGTCCTGGTAACATCCTCGTAAATCTTTTCTGCACTCTTTCCAGTTTAACCACGTCTTTCCTATAACAAGGTGACCAAAAACTATACACAGTAACTCCGTGTGTGGCCTCACCAACGACTTGCACAACTGCAACGTAATGTCCCAACTCCTATACTCAATACCCTGACTGATGAATGCCAGCGTGCTGAACACCTTTCTCGCCACCCTGTCTACCTGTGATGCCGCTTTGTACTCCTAGGTCTCTCTGTTCCATGACACTCCCTAGTGCCCTACCATTCATAGTACAATTATTGGTTTATTATTGTCATTTGTACTGAGGTACAGTGAAAAGCTTGTCTTACAAACCGATCGTACAGGTCAATTCATTACACAGTGCAGTTACATTGAGTTAGTACAAAGTGCAGGTAAAAAAAAGTAACAGTACAGAGTAAAGTGTCACAGCTACAGAGAAAGTGCAGTTTAATACGGTGCAAGGTTACAACAAGGTAGATCATGAGGTCATAGTCCATTCATTGTATAGGGAACCGTTCAATAGTCTTATCACGGTGGGGTAGAAGCTGTCCTTAAGTCTGGTGGTATGTGCCCTCACACCTGTATCTTCCACCCGATGGAAGAGGAGAGAAGAGAGAATGTCTAGATGGGTGGGGTCCTTTGATTATGCTGGCTGCTTCACCAAGACAACGAGAGGTAAAGACAGAGTCTAAGGAGGGGAGGCTGGTGTCCGTGATGCGCTGGGCTGTCCACAACTCTCTGCAAGCTTCTTGCGGTCCTGCACAGAGCAGTTGCCGTACCAAGCCGTGATACATCCAGATAGGATGCTTTCAATGGTGCATCGGTAAAAGTTGGTGAGAGTCAAAGGGGACAAACCAAATTTCTTTAGCCTCCTGAGGAAGTAGAGGCGCTGATGAGCTTTCTTGGCCATGGCATCAACGTGATTTGACCAGGACAGGCTGTTGGTGATGTTCACTCCCAGGAACTTGAAGCTCTCGACCCTCTCAACCTCAGAACCATTGGTGTAGACAGATGCATGTACACCACCCCCTTTCCTGAAGTCAATGATCAGCTCTTTAGTTTTGTTGACATTGAGGGAAAGGTTGTTGTCATGACTCCATTCCACTAAGCTCTCTATCTCCTTCCTGTACTCCGACTCATCGCTGTTTGAGATATGGCCTACAACGGTGGTATCATCTGCAAACTTGTAGATGGAGTTAGAGCAGAATCTGGCCACACAGTCGTGAGTGTATAGGGAGTAGAGTAGAGGGCTGAGGGCACAGCCTTGTGGGGCACCAGTGTTGAGAATAATCGTGCCGGAGGTATTGTTGCCTATCCTCACTGATTGTGGTCTGTTTGTTAGAAAGTCAAGGATCCAGTTACAGAGGAAGGTGTTGAGTCCTAGGTCTCGCAGTTTGGTGACAAGCTTGCTTGGAATTATTGTATTGAAGGCAGAGCTGTAGTCAATAAACAATAGTCTAACGTAAAGTCCTATACTGGTTTGACTTTCCAAAATGCATCACCTCACACTTATCTGTATTGAAATCCATTTGCCACTCCTTGGCCCACTTCCTGAACTGATCAAGACCCCCCTGTAATCTGTGATAACATTCTTCACTATCAACCGAACCTCCAAATGTTGTGTCATCCGCAAACTTACTGATCAAGCCTTGTGCATTCACAGCTAAATCATTTATGTAAATAACGAATAACAAGGGTCCCAACACCAACCCCTGCAGCACACCGCTAGTCACTGGCCTCCATTTCTGAGAAACAACCTTCAACCACCACCCTCTGCTTCCTATCTCCTACCTTTCTGTCCACAAAACCAGACATTTGACCAGTGTACCATGACACCCTTTCGAAAAGCCCTAGTTCTTCAAAATCATAACTTTGACCACCTTTATCTGATGCTTTGTAAAATAACAATTGCAATTTCAACAAGAGTTCAGAGGAATGCATATGGCATGGCAGTAAGGATATTTGCATTAAAAACTTGGAAAAGCTGAATGCCTTGAAGGGATGGAGTCAGTGGACCCAGATATGTGTGTATTTGAGAAAGATTGTAAGATGGGGATCGGGGTGGCAAAGTGGTGGTGGGAAGGGTACAATATCATATTCATACTTTAGAAAAACATTTTTTCCACTTACTGATTTTCTCCCCATAATATTTGTTTAATAATCCCTTCAGGAATGTAGCCTTTTCTATACAAAGCGATTCTGTATCCCCTGTGTTAAGAAGCACATTGAACAATTCCCTGAAGAGATTCAGTTGGACCTAGAGAAGAAGCAGCAGCAGCAAAAGCCTCAGTCCTTGGGTTGAACACAGCACAAGATTCGCTTTAATGAGAAAACCTGGGAGTCGATCCTTTACATTGAAATACATCCAATGGGAAGCTTTTTCTTATGTGAATAAAAAGATTATCACACTATCTTTTGAAAACATTTTCTATGAAGAAGTCCAGCAAAACTACTCTGCAGAAAATATGTTGTAAATAATTTCAAGTATATTGGAAAAATAAATGAATAAACAAAGCCGTTTTATCATGTTTACTTTCAATCAATAAACAGTATTGGTATTCAAGAGTGTAGTAACAGCTCCATGACTCAGTAACCAAAAGAGGAAAAATGCTTATGTTTATCTGTAACACATAGTTCACAATGTTGGAATACTATTATTCCACATACTCCTTTCATGTTTTTTCTCATGCCCAGAATGCATGAGAAGGTCCTATTCACTGATCTCTGTCTTTATTATGACAGAAACTACCCATATGACAAAACTGATGAGATCAAAAACTTTCTGTAAGGAACCTGATCGTGAACCCCCATGAGCACTGTTCTGGAAAAAGCATGTTGGAGTATAGGCAATACTAAAGTTTTCTTCTATGGGTGCAGCATCACTTCCAAAATAATCTCCTTATTATCAAAGGAATACATTGTCAACATCGATAGGCATAAGATAGGTGTAAATATAAGGATACTTTGCACCATTGATAATGTATTCCTTTGGTAATAAAGAGATTTTGGTATCTAAAAATGTTGGCTGTAGCAATGATGCCACTCAGCATAAGAGGTATCAAATACGTTTTTTTTCAGCATCTTCATACTTTAGGAATATAATAAGTATAAGAAGAAGAATATGTTCCAACCTTCAAATGTAGTGACATTATGAAGAATTAATCTGGTTAGTATTTCTGATATTTATTTTAACACAGAATGTCAAACAAAAGGCCTTTGGTTCATTAAGGCCAGCTATCCACAATGTTTTCTCAGTTTAGCTGTATCAGGCAAAGCAATGGAAGAAGATGGAGTAATCCACCACCTCAAATACCAAAGTAATTGCGAGATATGAAGAAGGATAATTCACTAAGAGAATGCTTTGGCCAGGGCTGGCTCAGTGAGCAAGATTGAGAGATAAGCACATGGTCTTGAAGGTAAGAAGACAAGACAGGCATGAGCTGACACAATGTGAAAGTAAGTGCAATAATATGATCAGACACATCATGATTAAATCTGTTGGAATACTTCCCAGCATAGGTTCTAAAACTAGGCCTTAATTATGAAAATCTATGCTCGAGGTAATTTGGCAGCTCTTGTATTCAACTATTATTTCTTTCCCAACTGCATAATTTTATAGGTAAATTCAGAAGGCATATTTTCTTGCACAACTCTATATTACCTCACATCACCACTCCTCTCCCTCCAGCGTTGGTCAAGATGCCTCTGCCACAAGTTCAGAACAAAACTGGAACTTCTCTTAAGAACATTGTAAGCTGAATTGTGAAGAAGTGCAATAAGGCAATGTCAATGCAAAAGGGGGAGAAAGTGTCCCTCTGCTTCTTTTATACATGGTTGGTTATAAAGGCCACACAGTCAATTTAGACGATAATATACAATGAGGTAAAACTGCAAGGAAACAGCTTAAGGGTCAAAGAAAAACCATAAATTCAAAAGTAATAATTTCAAGACAACGACAACCTCTCGCTTGACATCAGCAAAGCTAAAGAGCTGAATGTTGACTTAAGGAAGGGGAAGGAGGACGAACATGCACCAGTCTGCATTGGGGGGATTGGCAGGGAGAGAGTCAGCAGCTTTAAATTCCTGGGTGTTAGCATATCAGATGACCTGCCCTGAACCCAGTAAAGTACATCGATGCAATCGTAAGGAAAGCGCGCCAACGTCTTTACTTTCTTCAAAGGTAAAGGAGGTTTGGCAAGTTTTTCATTTGCACCTGTGCACACATGTACTTCTGCATATGACAATAAACTCCACTTTGACTTTGATGTGACCAAGTATGACAGAGCAGTAGAACATAAATTTGTACCCATTAGACCCTACTGCTCTGTCACAGCTGAACATCAATATGTTAAATGAGAGATTTGCTCACTTTTGACCCTGTTGTGCACTGAGAAACAAGAAGGGACTTAAATGGAGAGAAGAACTTTGAACTTCAAGAATTAATTTTCATTCATTAATAAATTGTTTGACACCTTTGCTTCAGACTTGATAATACACTGGACAGATTGTGTTAGTTCCCCGTGTACAACCCAAGACTTTAAAGTTTCTGCAAATTAACACCATTAGGTGGCAGCAAAACTTCAACACATTATTGCAATTTGATTTTTCTCCCAGATGTAGAGTAAATCATCGAGCCATATTGGGCTGGATCAGGCCTGCTGTCCAGACGTACCATATATATAATCTGGGATGGATGTGTTGGTGAAACATTGCTGGGTTTCTGGATTGCGGAGGCACTGGTGAGGTGCAGCAAGGCTTTGGTGGGCTCTGGTGGTGAAGTACTGCCTAGAAAGCCCTGACAAGTGGACATAAGAGAAATCTGAGAGCATAGTTTGGCTTTATGTCTTAAACAATCAAACAATTTAACAGTCTTACCATTTCTCTGACAGGCCATTAACATTCAGCCCATTGTGTCTACAGGCTTGGCTTGCCTGTAGAAAGCAGAGGGTTGTGGTGGAGGGGGTGCATTCAGATTGGAGGGCTGTGACTCATGGTGTCCCACAAGGGTTGGTTCTGGGACCTCTACTTTTCGTGATATTTGTTAATGACTTTGATGAGAGGGTAGAAGGGTGGGTTAACAAGTTTGCAGACGACACGAAGGTCGGAGGTGTTGTGGATAGTGTGGAGGACTGTAGAAGATTGCAGAGGGATATTGATAGGATGCAGAGCTGGGCTGAGAAGTGGCAGATGGAGTTCAATCCGGAGAAGTGTGAGGTGGTACACTTTGGAAGGACAAACTCCAAGGCGGAGTACAAGGTTAATGGCAGGATTCTGGGTAGTGTGGAGGAGCAGAGGGATCTGGGGGTTCATATCCACAGATCACTGAAAGTTGCCTCGCAGGTGGATCGGGTAGTTAAGAAAGCTTATGGGATGTTAAGCTTTCATAAGTTGGGGGATCGAGTTTAAGAGCCGCGAGATAATGATACAGCTCTACAAAACTCTGGTTAGGCCACACTTGGAGTACTGTGTCCAGTTCTGGTCGCTTCATTATAGGAAGGATATGGAGGCGTGGGAAAGGGTGCAGTGGAGATTTACCAGGATGCTGCCTGGTTTGGAGAATATGGATTATGAGGAGAGACTAAGGGAGCTAGGGCTTTACTCTTTGGAGAGAAGGAGGATGAGGGGAGACATGATAGAGGTGTACAAGATATTAAGAGGAATAGATAGAGTAGACAGCCAGCACCTCTCTCTCAGGGCACCAATGCTCAATACAAGAGGGCACGGCTTTAATGGGTGGGAGGTTCAAGGGAGATATCAGAGGGAGGTTTTTCACCCACAGAGTGGTTGGTGCATGGAATGCACTGCCTGGGGTAGTGGTGGAGGCAGGTACTGTGGTCAAGTTCAAGAGGTTGTTAGGTAAGCATATGGAGGAATTTGAAATAGGGGGATATGTGGGAGGAAGGGGTTAGATAGTCTTAAGCGAGGTTTAAAGGTCGGCACAACATGGTGGACCGAAGGGCCTGTATTGTGCTGTATTGTTCCATTGTGTCCTTTCCAAGCCTGATCCCCCTCTTCCAATGCTGGTTACGTAGCCCTGTGGATCTCAGGTACAAATCTGAGTACTTTATAAATGTGATGAGAGTTTCTGCCACCCTGTCAAGCAGCAATTTCTATTCCACTATCACTATCTGGGCGAAACATGTTTTCTTCATCTCCCCTCTAATACTTCTACCAATGACTCTGTCCATGTCCTCTGGTTTTTGACCTCTCTGCAAATTGAAATGAGTCCTTCCAACTTACTCTATCTAGGCCCTGAACATTTTGTATACTTCCGTTATCTCCTCCCATCCCAGTAGTCTCATCTTCCAAAGAAAACAACCCCTCACAATGTTTCCATTTGGCTAAAAGTTTTCCAGTACTGCCAACGTTCTTCCAAATTTCCTCTGTACCTTCTCCAGTACAACCACATTTTGCCTGTAATCTGGTGACCAGAACAGTGCTCAGTGCTCAAACTCTGGCCTAACTAGTGTTGGATACAATTCTATCAAAGCTTCCCTGTTTTTTATATTGCAAGCCTTGGCTAATAAAGGAGAGGATCCAAATGTTTTAACTTTGTTATTGATGTATTCTGCTGTTGGTATGGATCAATGGACCTTCACTCATAATTTTACTTTTTTTTAACGAGTTTGCCATGTGGTCAAAAGCTTTCCAAAAATCCATTACATCAACCACACTGCCTCCTCGACTTTTCTTCTTACTTTCTCAAGAAATTCAACTGACTTTGCAGACATTACCTTCCCTTAAAAATACATGATACTTTGATTAATCTGTTCCTTTTGAAATGAAGTTTTATACCATCTGTCAGAATTGATTCTGATAATTTCTCTGAAACAAAGAATAACCTAACTGGGTCTTAGTTATTTCATTTATCCCATCCTCCCTTTTTAAGCAACAATAATCATTTATATTGTAGCGGCTAGCTACACACTACAAAATGAAGACACAGAGTCGCTGGTTTGCAATCAGAAGTCGAATGAACGACAGGGGCGCGCTGCGCCTTTAATATCCGAAAACTTCCCACACTACAGTTCCCGCGCTGACGTCATGTGCGGGTCACCTGACCTTCCTGCGTGCGGGCTTTCCTAGCCCGACGATGGGGAAGAAGGAGGGCCCCGCGCCATCTTGGATCGGGGCCTCCGACGACGTTTCGCGATGTCGGGAGCCGGTTCCATGCCGGTGCGGTGAGTCGCTACAATATCACAATTATTTTGAAGTTAAAGAAACATTGTTCACTATCTATTAACTCGTGGCTTTGTATCTAAAGATACAGATATGAAAATCATGAGATTTTGTTGCATTGATTATTTCTTGCGTGTGACGGTGAACAGTATGGATAATTCTAATTTGTATCCAATAGTTTCTTCTTTTCATTTGCAAAAGGTTGATGATCAAAGTCAGATGTAGAGATTATCCATGGTCATTGGCAATAATGCTGCCCTTAGTGTTACAGATTTCATTGATTTGTGGAAATGTTAAATTGCCAGCAAGAGCACTCTGCCAAATCTCCAAAATGAATCAACTCAGGAAAGTGTCCCAGACTCCCGTCAGGTTGGTGACACATGAACACATGTGGTAGGGGAGCTGAGTTTTTTCTCATGGTCTGCCAGTTGCTTCAAGTACCCCTGGCCAACAGCACAGGAAGAGCCAGCGACCAGTCACTGTTTGCCTAGAGGGCTATCTAGGACTATTCCAAGCAGATTGCTGCAGGGTGAAGGTGTGGGTCAAACCAACCGGGGTACATCAGATGACCATTGATCCCTTTTCAAATTTCTCACCAGTACCCCTCCCACACGTTATCTTCAAGGCAGCAACGACCAGTTGTGGACACAGCTCAGCACATCACAGAAACCAGCCTCCCCTCCATGGACTCTGTCTATACTTCTCATTGCCTCAGTAAAGCAGCCAACATAATCAAAGACCCCACCCATCCCAGACATTCTCCCTTCTCCCCCTCCCATCGGGCAGAAGATACAAAAGCCTGAAAGCATGTACCACCAGATTCAAGGACAGCTTCTATGCTACAGTTATAAGACTATTGAATGGCCCCCTAGTATGATGATAGACTCTTGACCTCACAATCTATCTCATTATGGCCTTGCACCTTATTGTCTGCTTGCATTGTACTTTCTCTGTAAATGTAACACTTTATTCTGCATTCTGTTATTGCTTTTCCCTTGTACTACCTCAAATGCACTTTTGTAATGAAATAATATGTATAGATGGTATGCAAAACAATGTTTTCACTGCAGTTCATTACATGTGACAATAATAAACCAATTTACCGTGGAGACCCATCTTCACAGGATGCATCACAGCAGACAGCAGTTCCATTAGCAGCAGCAGCCTTTGTAGTGTATGTCCAACCTGTAATAGTACTGATCATTTGTAAAATGAAGCTTGTCTCAACATTACAGGCATATCACAACCTTGCCCTATCAGAACGGTGCCTCTCTTTCTTTCAGCTTTATGCTGTAGCGCAAGGACCCAAGAAAAGTGTGCTGGGCTACTCCATCATTTGTCTATGAAGTTTATCTATGCATTTGCTTTTCACTTTCTGCATTTTTGATGTCACTTTTACCCGTAAGCTCTTGGAGCCTTGTTAAAGTTTACCCACAGATATTAGTATATGCAAAGTATGTCCCAATTATGCCCCTCTTCTATACCCTCCCTTTAAATTTCATTTGCATGCAGTTTTTTTACTCTAACCTGAATTCATTTATTCTGGTAATGGTTGGGAACTGGTGTATATCAAATACAGTAGTGCAATAGTTAAGTTAAGGACCAAGTTCCTCCAAAGCTCCACACACAGCTATGTATAGTTATAGACTGATGCTAGATTATGAATCACTGATTAGCACGTAATGACTTTTTAAGTTTGCTTTTTTCACTTTTGGGATATGGATGTCCCTAGGAAAGGCAATCCAAATATTTCCCCAGACCAAAATGATGTATCTCAGTTTCTTGGTCAAAAACTTAAGGCCATTAAAAGTCAGTCATGTTGGTGAGAGTCACATTTTGGCCAAAGCAGCTAAAGTCTGGCAAATTTCTTTTGCTCAAGGATAATGGTGAATGTAGGCTTTTTACAATATTCCATTAGCTTTATCATACTTCGTGACAGTTTTTCATTGATTTCAGCTTTTTATGCCCAGATTTCTTTTTAAAAAAAACTGAATCTGACCTCCTGTTCTCTAGATTCTAGTCCATTGATTAATTATTACTGTACCCTATCCAATTTCCACAATTTTGAAACCATTTAAAACTGAGTTACATTAACGAAATGACGATCTATTTTACTTCATTACTTCATCTTGGAAGGGGGAAACGTGAAGCAACATGTATAAGGTGTACAAGCTTGTCAGAGTAGATGCAGGGGTGAGGTTTCACCTGGCTGTGGTGTCTGGAACCTGGGCTCACAGCATCAAAATAAGTGGTTGCCCCTTCAGGATTTGGATGAGAAGAAATTTCTTCACCAAGAGGGTAATAAACTTTGGAGTTCTGTACTCAAGAGGGCCTTGGAGGCTCAGTTGCTGCATATATTCAAGATAGACACTAATAGATTTTCAAGTCAATGAAGGAATATGGTGTTAGGGCGGGAAACTGGCATTGAGGTAAAAGATCAGCCATAAGAGGCACATACTGCTGCTTCAATGTCTTACTTTTCTTTGAAATAAAATAAATCAGCCTTTTTATTTGTTTTTCATAACTGTTGATCTTACTTAATCAGTACATAATTTGTCCTTCTAATCTCTACTCATCCAATTGGAATTTGATGTGGGAAGAATTTGAGAACAGTGGATCAACCAATAGTGAAATTCTGATAAAGAGTCTTCAAACCAGAAACATTAACTCTGGTTCTCTTTCTCCAGATGCTGTCGGACCTGATGAGTGTTTCCAGCATTTTTTGTTTTTATCATTTATCATTTTGGGTCAATTATTTCAGAAAGATAATCCCTGATAAACCAGCAAGATAACAACATTTTCGTGATTCCAATCAAAATTATGATTGAAAACCCCGCAACCAGAGCTGCTTTTACCCTTTTCAATGTAAATCTGTGAGCATTCACATAGCATCTGTCCTGACCTCAGGAATTCTCAAAGCTATGTTTAAGTCGATGAACTACTTATGACGTGTAGTCACTATCTTCTATAAAGTAGTACAGCCATCATTTTGTACACAGGAAATACCCACAAAAAGCAGTAGTAATTGCCAGATAACATATCTCAATCATTTTAATTGAGGGATAAATAAGGGCCCTTAGTACAGAACAAATACTGAAACAAATTTATCAGACCAAACAATAAATACTTGTTCTATTGTTTCCATTTTAATCATTGTTTGATGTTCCTCCAGGTGGTTTTGCTCATTTCCAGATAGTAAGTACCACCACACTAGACAAAACTTAGGTTGTAACTTTCAGCTTTATTGCACGCACAGACTCGATTTCATATTAAAGAACAACATAAAAGGAGGCTATTTGGCCCATCAAATCTTTGCCAGCTCCTGGAATGCTCCCATCAATCTCATTCCCCCCTTTAGTTCCCTGTAACCCATTCTCTCACACATTGCCCATTTACCCGCTACCCTCAATTCTCCCACTATCCACCTGAACAAAGAGCAAATTATAGTAGCACTTTAACCTACTAACCAGCACATTTTTGCGATGTGGGAGGAAACTTGAGCACCTAGAGGAAACCCATGCAGTCACAGGGACAATGTGCAAACTCCACACAAACAGCAATGGATATCAGACTCAAACACGGGTTCTCGCGAGCTGTGATAGAGCTGAACTACTTGCAGTGTCATGACTCCAGCATCTGCAGAATCTCGTGTCTCCATGTTGCATGATAAATGAACCGTTTGCAGCATTAGTTATAAATGGACTTTGATTAATATTTTTTGAATGCCTGCACTGAAGTTGCCCTCACACCTAATGTGCCTCAGATACTTCTGCCCAAGGTGGACTCTCAAATTGCTATCCACAATAGTACCAAGGATATTAATATTATTTTCCTCCTACCCTGCCAATCATGTCTATTATTGTAAAATGACTCACAGGATGACACTACGAAAATAAGTGGAAAAGCGAGTCATGAGGAGGATCAGAAGGATATCGAAAGGTTGAGTGATTGGGCAAAAAGGCGGCAAATTGAGAATAATGTGAAGAAATGCAAATTAATCCCCTTGGGTAGGTGCAGTAGAAAAGCAGAATATCATTTAAATGGAGAGAGATTACAGAATGATGTGGTATGGAGGGATATGGGTGTCCTAATATATATGAAACAGAAATTTAGCATGCAAATACAGCAAGTAGTTGGGAAGGCAATTGGAATATTGGGCTTTATGGCAAGGGGGATAAATGCACAATGTGGAGAGGTGTACACAAGTAAAAATGTGGAAAAGGTTTGGAGCAGCAAGAGTTAGTTATTGAGTACAGTTCTGGCTTTATTTAAAGAGAAATATATTTGTGTTGGAGGAAGTTCAGAAAAGATTTATCGGGTTGACTCCTGGAACAAAGGGGTTCACCTCTGAGCAATGGACCTGGTACAAGGCAATGAGTCTGATCAGGTTTCAGATCTCTCGGTGGGAGAGCATTTTGGAGACAGTGACCATAACTTCTTGACCTTTACCATAGCCTTCAAGAGGGATAGGAGCAGACGACATGGGAAAGTATTTAATTGGGGGAGGGGGAATTATGACGTTATTAGGCAGGAACTTGGGAGCGTAAACTGGGAACAGATGTTCTTGGGGAAGTGCACAACGGAAACCTGGAGGTTGTTTAGGGAGCACTTGCATGGGGTTCTGGATAGGTTTGTCCCATTGAGGCAGGGTAAGGATGGTCGATTGAAGGAACCATGGTTGACAATAGATGTAGAATATCTTGTCAAGAGGAAGAAAGAAGCCCACCTAAGGTGAAGAAAGAAGCCCACCTAAGGTTAAGAAAGAAGGATCAGTCAGGGCTCTGGAGAATTACAAGGTAGCCAGGAGGGAGCTTAAGAATGGACTTTGGAGAGCTAGAAGGGGACATGAGAAGTCCTTGTCAAGTAGGATTACGGATTACAGAAAACCCCAAGGCGTTCTACACATATGTGAAGAATAGGAGGATAACTAGAGTGAGGGACAGGACAGATCGGGGATAAAAGAGGACTCATGTGCCTGGAATTGGAAGAGGTAGGGAAGATCCTTAATGAATACTTTGCTTCAGTATTCACCAGTGAGAGAGACCTTGATGTTTGTGAGGATGGCGTCCAACAGGCTGATATATTAAAGCATGTCAACGTGAAGAAAGAGGATTTGCTGGAAATATTGAAAAACATTAGGATAGATAAGTCACCGGGCCCAGACGGGATATATAATAAGGTTATTAAGGGAAGCGAGGGAAGAGATTGCTGTGCCTTTGGCAATGATCTTTGCATCCTAACTGGCCACAGGGGTAGTGCCAGATGATTGGAGGGTTGCAAATGTAGTTCCTTTGTTCAAGACAGGGAGTAGGGCTAACCCTGGGAGTTACAGACCAGTGAGGCTTACTTCAGTGGTGGGCAAATTACTGGAGAAGATTCTTAGAGACAGGATTTATGAGCATTTGGAGAAGCATAGGCTGATTAGGGACAGTCAGCGTGGCTTTGTGAGGGGCAGGTCATGCCTCACGAGCCTGATTGGATTCCTTGAGGATGTGACAAAGCACACTGATGAACTTAAAGCAGTGCATGTGGTGTACATGGATTTTAGTAAGAAGTTTGATAAGGTTCCTCATGGAAGGCTCATTGAGAAAGTCAAGAGGCATGGGATCCAGGGAAACTTAGCTGTGTAGATTCAGAATTGGCTCGCCCATAGAAGGTGGTTGTAGATGGAGCACATTTTGCCTGGAGGTCGGTGACCAGTGGTGTTCCACAGGGATCTGTTCTGAGACCCCTGCTCTTTGTGATTTTTATAAATGACTTGGATGAGGATGTGGAAGGGTAGGTTAGTAAGTTTGCAGATGACATGAAGGTTGCTGTAGGTTACAACAGGACATTGATAGCATGCCAAGCTGGGCTGAGAAGTGGCAAATGAAGTTCAACCTGGAAAAGTATGAAGTGATACACTTCGGAAGATCAAATTTGAAGGCAGGATACAAGGTTAATGGCAGGACTCTTAGCAGTGTGGAGAAACAGAGGGATCTTAAGGTCCACATCCACAGATCCCTCAAGGTTGCCACACAGGGTTGTTAAGGCGTGTTGGCCTTCATTAGTCGGGGGATTGAGTTCAAGAGCCACGAGGTAATATTGCAGCTCTGTAGAACTCTGGTTAGACCACACTGGGAGTATTGTGTTCAGTTCTGGTCACCTCATTATAGGAAGGATGTGGAAGCTTTAGATGGTGCAGAGGAGATTTACCAGGATGCTGCCCGGAATGGAGAGCATGTTTTATGAGGATAGGCTGAGTGAGCTAGGACTTTTTTCTTTGGAGCGAAGGAGGATAAGAGGTGACTTGATAGAGGTGTACAAGATGATGAGGCATAGATCAAGTGGACAGTCAGAGACTTCTTCCCAGGGCGAAAATGGCTAACATGAGGGGGCATAATTTTAAGGTGATTGGGGGAAGGTATAGGGGAGGTGTCAGAGGTAAGTTTTTTTACACAAAGAGTAGTAGGTGCATGGAACACACTGCCGGCAGAGGTGGTGGAGGCAGATACATTAGGGACACGTAAGAGATTCTTAGAGAGGCACATGAATGATAGAAAAATGCAGGGCTTTGTGGGAGGAAAGGGTTAGATGGATCTTTCTTTTCTTTCTTTTTCAATCTTTTTACTAATTTTCAAATTAATACAGATTAATATATATAACATCAATGATTATACATGTGATACGAGGAGATCGGGAGGACAATCATGACATATATAATCTAGACCTCACGGTCTCTTGGTAAACGAATATGATACAAAAAAAATCAAAAAGCGAAAGAAAAAGATTTATTGTATAATTAAAAAAAAGAGAACCCCCAAATCAAAAAATTATAAGTAATAAATCGAAACAAACTAAAAAAAAAGTTTCAAAAGAGAAAAAAAACTGGACTGATATTTCTTGATGAAAAAAGAGCATTATTATGTCGTGAACTCTGCTCCTCTAAATTCAAAGATTATTGAAAAGGGATCTATATCATATGAAAATATTGAATAAATGGACTCCAAACTTCCTCAAATTTAAGTGAAGAATCAACAATGCCACTCCTAATTTTTTCTAAGTTTAAACATGATATAGTTTGAGAAAACCATTGAAAAGTACTAGGAGGTATTGGATCCTTCCATTTAAGCAAAATGGATCACTTGGCCATTAATGTGACAAAGGCAATCATACGGCAAGCAGAAGCAGGTAAGTGGCCAGATTCCATCCTTGGTAACCCAAAAATTGCAGTGATAGGGTGAGGTTGTAAATCAATATTCAATGCGGTTGAAATAATGTCTTTCCAATATTTTTCCAAAAGAGGGCAGGACCAAAACAGATGTGTCAGGGAAGCCACCTCTGACTTACAACTGTCACATATAGGATTTATATGGTGACAAAAACGGGCTAGCTTATCCTTAAGACATATGGGTCCTGTGAACCACCTTAAACTGTATCAAAGAGTGTCTGGCACACATTGAAGATGTATTAACTAATTGAAGAATTTTCTTCCATGTCTCTGTGGGTAAAAGTATCTGGAGTTCTCTTTCCCATTCATTCTTAATTTTATCAAGTATCTCTGGACATCTTTTCATAATTAGATCATAAATTATTGCTATCAAGCCCTTATGATGGGGATTAAAACCTAAAATTTTTTCCATAACTTCAATTTTACATGGAGTCGGAAAAGAAGGTATAGTAACTTTTTAAAAATTTCTAATCTGTAAATATCGAAAAAAGTGTGATCAAGGCAAATTGTATTTATTAGACAACTGTTCAAAAGATTAAAAAATAGTTATCAATGAATGAATCACGGAAGCATGTTATTCCCATCATGTTCCATAAAGAAAAAGCTAAGTCAATTCTGGGTGGTAGAAAGAAAAAATTAGATTGAATGGGACTTGGTAAGTTAAATTTATTCAATCCAAAATATTTACGAAATCGAAACCATATTTGTATTGTATGTTTAACTATTGGGTTAGTCATATGTTTATTCAATTTAGTAAGTGCAAAAGTGAGTGAGGCTCCTAAAATAGAAACTAATGAAAATCCTTGCACTGATTCATACTCAAGGTATACCCATTTGGGACATTGAATTACATCTAAATCTTGTGCCCAAAAAATTAAATATCTGATATTAATTGCCCAGTAGTATAATCTAAAGTTAGGCAAAGCCATACCACCATCCTTTTTTAATTTTTGTAAATATTTCTTACTTAACCTTGGGTTTTTATTCTGCCAAATATATGAAAGAATTTTAGAATCAATAGTGTCAAAAAAAAGATTTTGGGATGAAAATTGGAATTGCCTGAAATAGATATGGTAATTTTGGTCAAATATTCATCTTAATCGCCTACCAATGATAAAGACAGTGGAGGCCACTTAGTAAATAATTGTTTAACGTGATCAATTAAAGGTAACAAGTTAACTTTAAACAAGTCCTTCTGCTTCTTGGTAATTTTAACACCCAAATACATAAAATAGTCAGTTACTAATCTAAATGGTAATTGCCTATAAATTGGGGTTTGCATATTTAATGAAAAAAGTTCACTCTTATTAAGATTTAATCTATAATCAGAAAAAAACACTAAACTGAGCAAGCAGTGATAATACTGCGAGGATAGATTCCTCTGGGTTAGAAATATAAAGTAAGAGGTCATCTGCATATAGAGATATCTTATGAATCCCCTGTCCACGAGTGATACCAAATATGTTAGAAGAATCCCAAATGCAATTGCCAAGGGTTCCAAAGCAATGTCAAATAATAAAGGACTTAGAGGGCAACCCTGTCTAGTACCTCGAAAAAGCCTGAACAAAGGGGATCTCTGATTATTAGTAAGTATTGAAGCCATAGGTGTGTAATAAATCAATTTGATTGCAGATATAAAATTGATATAAAATTTCTCCTGTATTAAATAAATATTCCCATTCAACTCTGTCAAATGCCTTTTCAGCATCTAATGAGATAACACATTATGGAATTTTAGATGAGGGGGTATATATAATATTAAATAACCTCCTATTATTAAAATGCAAATAATGATTCTGAATGAATCCTGTCCGGTCATCAGAGATAATTTGTGGAAGAACCTTTTCCAATCTGAAGGCCAATATTTTAGAATCCACATTTAACAGAGAAATGGGTCTATCAGATGCACATTCAGTGGGATCTTTATTCTTTTTAAGAATTAAAAAGATAGTTGCTTCATAAAAGGATTGTGGTAATTTACCCACTGTTAGGGCATCTTTAAAAATTTTTCCTAACGAGGGAGAAAGAAGATCAGAAAAGGATTTTAAAAATTTGACTGTATACCCATCAGGACCGGGTGTTTTACCCGAATTCATTGTAAAAATTGCTTTCTTTATTTCTTCCTCCAAAATGGGTGGGTCTAATATTGAACATTCATTTAATGATAATTTGGGAGTCTTCAAATCCCCTAAAAATTCATACATTAATGTAGGATCTTCGGGGGATTCTGATCGGTATAAATAAGTATAAAATTCTTGAAAAGATTTATTAATTTGTTCATGGTCCACCGTGTAATTACCATCTTGTTTACGTATTTTAATAATCTGATGTTTAGTTGAAACAGCTTTCAGTTGGTTGGCTAGCAATTTACCAGATTTGTCACCATGTATATAAAACTGACTTCTGGTTTTAAGTAATTGATTTTCAATTGGAGATGTTAATAATAAACTGTGTTGTAATTGAAGTTCTGTTCTCTTTTTATAGAGCTCCAAATTAGGAGCAGAGTATTTTTTATTGATTTCTTTAATCTTATCAGCTAATATACGTATTTCATTATTAGTTCGTTTTTTCAATCCAGCAGAATATGAAATAATTTGACCACGGATATATGCTTTAAAGTATCCAATATTATCCCACTTCTTCGGTAAAATTAGTTAAAAAGAAAAATGAAATCTGTTCTTTAATAGAATGGACAAAAGTCTAAATCTTGCAATAGAGAAGGATTGAATCGCCATTGTCTAACGCCAGAGGGTACATCTGCTAATTTAATTGATAATTTCAATGGCGCATGATCAGAAATGGCAATTGCATCATATTTACAGTCAATAATAAATGGAGCTAATCTAGCATCGGTAAAAAAAATCAATCCTCGAGTAATATGATAAACATGAGAAAAAAATGAAAATTCTTTATCATATGGGTGTAGAAATCTACAAACCATCTAGAATTCCGGAATCACTAAAAAGGAATTAATAAAGACAGCGGATTTGTTTGGAAGTGCAGGATTCGACACAGAGTCTGTCCCATCGGAGGTTTAAACAGCAATTGAAATCTCCACCCATAATCAACGTATATTCGTTTAAATTAGGAAAAGAGCAAATAAATGTTTAAAAAATTCAGGATGATCAAAGTTAGCTGCATAGACGTTAACCATAACAACTTTTTATTATGAAGTAAGCCAGTAATTAATAAAAATCTACCATTCGGGTCTGAAATTATCTCATGATGAACAAATGAAATTGAGTCTATAAAAATAGAGACTCCTTTCACCTTTGTTTGTGAATTAGAATGAAACTGTTGACCCTCTAAAATCTAAAAAAGCGTTCATTATCCTCTCTCCTAATATGGGTCTCCTGCACAAAAATAATCTGAGCATTCAGTCTATGAAAAACTTTAAAGATCTTCTTGCGCTTAAAGTTAGATGGATCTTAGGATAGGATAAAATGTTGGCACAACATCATGGCTGAAGGGCCTGTACTGTACTGTTCCATGTTCTATATGTTCCAGCAACTGAGCAGGTTAGGCCTGTTTTTTGTGTAGATGAATGAGTGATGATCCATATTGAAACATAAGATTCTGAAGAGGATTGACAGGGTGCATGCTGAGATGTTTCCACATGAAGGAATTTAAAACTGAGGGACATGGATATCAGAATAAGGGGTCATGCATTGAAAACAGAGGTAGAAGCAATTTCTTCTGCACCTACAAAAGCTGTAAAAACTGAACATGTTCAAGGCCCAGACAGGTAGATTTCTGGATGAGAGGACATCACAGTTTATGGGGTACAAGGAGGAAAGCTGAGTTGAGGATAAGGTCAGATCAACATGATAATAGCAGGCACAAGGGACTATATGGCCTATTCTTGCTCCAATTTCTTACCTTCTATATCTGACCCATAGGGTAGTTGCTGCACAGAGAAGTCACAAACATCCTGTGAACCTCGAGACCCAGAACAGCAGAATACTTGCCATAATCTAAACACCTCTCTGGGGGAAAAAAACCAGAAGATGCTGGAATCGCTCAGCAGGTCAGGCAGCATCTGTGGAAAGGGAAACAGAGTTAATGTTTCAGGTCAAAGACCTTCATCAGAATGGGAAAACTAACTTGCTTTTTCTCTTCTTTCGCTCAACCTATCCTCATAAAACATGCCCTCCAATCAAGCAGCATCCTGGTAAATCTCCTCTTCACCCTCTAAGGTTCTGAAGAGTGTTGGGGAGGGATGAATAGGACACAGGGAATATCTCCAATAGGGTGAGGAGGGTTGCCATGGGAAGGGGCTGTTCATTCATGAGAGAGAGGAGAGGGGGGGGAGAGAGAGAGAGAGCAAATGCAAACACAGGTACTTGTAGAAGCTGTGAAAGTAATGCCTAGCAGGTAGTGGTGGAGAGGGGGGAAAAAAAAGAGTCAATATTATAGATACAGGACCCACAGCAGAACTGGCCATTTCTGTGGTCAGGAGGCTGCTGCAGATTCAGCTAAAGACTTGGTACCAGTAACACATTTCACCCATTCTTGATGCAGAAATCAGGTACTGAGTTTTTACCCTGCAACCAAAGCAGGGATCATCAAAAAAACATGCAAAATATGACACCCTTGCTTTAAAAGATGGGTATTTTGGTTTCCCCCTCAGAGTGCACTGAAAGGCAAATCAGACAGTTGGAGAAAACAGCTGTCTGCAGAATTTGCAGCTACCGTGTCATTTGTGCACTGCTGTCTGGGGAGTGGGTCATGGACGCTCCATGGCGGCTGCACCGAGAGCATAAAGATTCTTTGGAGTTGGAGTAAAATGTGGGAGAAGAACTGAAACAATGGACTGGGCTCTTCTGCTCCTGCCCCCTCCCTCCCCTCCCTACCCTGTGGAGTGGGCTGATCATATCCTTTGCCACTCTTGGGCCACTACCACTATGGGCATTGGAGCTGTGGATTGCAACATCTTGCACTGAGGTAAATAACACAGAGACCCTCCAGTCTTAAGCGGCACGTGGAAATCGACATGGGGACTCAGTGATTCGTGACTTGTGTGAGATACTCCTCGTTTAACTGAGAGTGAACAGTGAAGGTCATAGGTAATGACCCTTTGATCATGTACAGAACTGACACTAGCAGGAATCACAACAGGAAATGACTGGTCTAATTTCCCAATGGGCAGGAGTTCAATTGGAAATGGGTGCAAACATTTCAAAACATGCACAAAAGAATTTTTACATGCAGTTGAGGTTTAAAATGCAGGTGCAAATGGGTTTAATTTCTATGGTAACAATCCGTCTCGGTAACCACGAGCACAAATCAAACTGGGCTAATTTATATAAAGGGAACTTTTTTCTGCATAAAGCAGAAAGAGAAAACAATTCAATACATGAAAGAAAGAAGTTTCACTTATGCCATTCAGGGATGACAGATTATTAACTCTGAAAAAGGGGGAATTATATTCTCAGTTATCACTGACCTAGAAACCATGTAACGTACCATTGTGGTGGGCAAATCACAAACACATCATTCAATGGATGATGAAATGTTTACACAAACACTGATAAGAAGGAATTTACATAATGAGAGAAATCATATCAAAAGAAACAGATGGCTTTTATTCTTGTATTTACAGCTTGGATATTGGTTTAATATCTCACACAAAAGAAGCTGCTTGAATAATGGACAGAAACACCATTAAGGCATTGGGGTGCGGCTGAACTCACAATACAACAAGACTACGGTACTACCGTACATGTTCTTCTTAAACTGTATATTTACGTACAGAAGTATTGGTGAGCCATGTTGTAGAGCTCATTCTTGATTTGTTACATAGGAGTTGCCCTGTAGTAATGTTAACATTACTTGGGGTATCACACTTTCTGCCTGTTTATTTCATAGTCAAATCTCATCTTGTACTCAACTCAGAATTTACCAAGCTGAAAGCTGCAACCATCCTTTATCCCCTTATCACTCATCGCAAAAGAATATAACTGGCGGGCACGTCAACAGTAATTCAGTACTGAATTCTGGTGGGAAAACAGACCGACAATCCTTCTATTTCACTTCAGACAGAAATCATCCCATAGGATTATTGACTCAGAGAGTTTGTTCAAATAAACTGAAATGGCACTTTGTTCACTGAGGTCAGGTTCTTAAGAACAATTGCTATTCGGCTTTGAAATATAAAAACCTGAACAAAAGTTTTTCATAAGATACTTTATAAAATAATGTAACATCCATTGATACTTTGAGGCTATCGAAACTGACCACTGGAAGTGGGAAATTCTGATTCTGTACCATTGTAACTCCACAGGGGAAGATAATAAATCAACGTTCGTGTTAATCAACCCTCACTGAGAATATTCGCTTCTGACATGGAAAAATCAGTTTATGGACCGTTCTCGGGAACAGAACCCTTCCATAACCCAGGAACTGCCTGTGTATGACAAACATTAAGGGTCTCTGCACTGATTCTTGTGCTACACCATCGATCACAGGCTTCCAATCACAAAATCCACTATCACCTTCTGTCTCCTATTACTGAACAAACTTTGGGTTCAAGTTGCCAGCTTGCCTTGGATTCCATGGGCTCTAACCTTTTGGCTTTCCATGTGGGACCTTGTCAAAGACCTTATTGAAGTTCATGTAGACTACATCAATTGCACTGCCTTCTTCAGTTTATTTCATTATTTCTTCAAGAAATTTAGCTAATCAGACAGTATCTTCCACCAACAAACCCACATTATCACTAACCAAACCCTGCCTTTTCAAGTGGGGATTAATACTTTTCCTCAGAATTTTCCAATAATTTTCCTACCACTGACTTTAGACTCACTATCCAGTAATCACCCGGCTGAGAGAAACAAGGGACTGCAGATGCTGGAATCAAGATGAAAAGCACGATGATGCTGGAGGAACTCAACAGGCCAGGCAGCATCCGTGGAGAAAAGTAGGCAGTCAACGTTTCAGGTCAGGACCCTTCTTCAGAAGCTGTCATATGCTTCTTTTCTGAAGCAATCCTTTGGTACCCTTTGATATCCAGAGTTCTCTGGACTTGCCTTCCTTACTTCACATGTTGGTCCTGAACCGCTTTTCAAAGACTTCCACTTGTTGAATGTAGATTTACCCACAAGTAGCTGCACCCAGTCTACTTCTGCCAGGTCATGTCCTATGATATCATACGATATTAAAAAAGATTAAAACTTATGAGTGAACTTAGCACTTTAGTCTATTGACTTTCCCTGGTCTGAACAATTGAAGTTATTTCTCAGCAAGCAGTATCTCCTGGTGAAGACATGCAACCCATTTTGGCTGATTGACCAGTGGAGTGCTGTTGGCTGTACACTCTGCAACAAACCAGCCCCAATAATTTTGAAACCTGGCTTCAATGTGGCACACGAGCTGCTGGGACACCAAAAGAATCTTTTTGAACCTTGTTGGATCAAGGCCTCAAAATCAGGCTGTTGTGGTCTCCAGCCAGATACATTCCAAATTCAATAGGTGATAGAAACACACGGTCAAACTCATGAAGAATAGAAACTCAGACTAGATTTGTGAATCCTGGAGACATTAAAATTAATTAACACTTGCCTTTTGATTCCATTGTCCACTTACTTAAAGGTACATTCTTGGGATTTGGGCTTCAGCATTTATGCATTTAGCATCAGCAGTTTACAGTGGCAGGTGGATGATAGATGGAGGGAGACAAAGAGAAAAAAATGAGAGGCAGATGGAGCGAGGTGGGGAGGGGGGAGTGTGATGGTTGGAGACGGCTGCTGGAGGGTGATAAGCAGGAACACAAAGGGCCACCTGTGCTGCAATCTGATAGGTAAAGGAGGTGTTAATGGGACTCAAGTTGGGGTGACGTGCAGTTAGTAATAACGCTCCCAGAGTGCCAGTAAATTTTCATAAATTATCAGAGACTCTAGGTCAAACCCAGGAAGTTCCCAGGTCTTCTCTCTACTAACCTGCACTGTTGATCACTTGTTTTCCACTACTCCCACTTGTTTCCAGATAATCTTCGACCTTGGTCCAAACATGAGCTAAGAGTGGGATGTGTCTAAGGGGACTGAACTCTGGACTTGCCCAATAGATCCAACAGCTTGTTCATTGTTACTGGAGCATTATGGATGAATAACATGACCCCGTGGGCAACTCAGAAGTTTCAGGTTGTTGTGAAATAATGCAGGGAGCCTGTTGGTGCCTGACTTTACAAAGAAATCTGAAATATCATTGAAATGATGTGCAAATCAGAGGCTTAATGTTTGTTTCTGGCAACCTCTCCGCTTGTCTAGGGAGGACTCACATTAATCCAGGTGAAGGCATTCATCATCACAGTGAGCAGCTCTCGTCTTTTTCCTGCAAGTGGGCTTTGTGCCATGACATTTCCAACACATCTGCCCTCCTGTTCAAAATCCACATGAACAGCAACATTGTGGTCGGCACCTAAAATAATTTTTCGATAGCTTTTTTTTTCTCAAAATAGATTTTATGTTTAGTTGTGTAGAATATGGCAGCAGAGGATACAAGGGAGCTTTGCCACAAGTTACTACAACTAGGAGGAGTTTACATAAGGAGGTCCAATCATACCTGAGTAAAAAGGCATTTTCAGAATTGAACAATGACAGAAAAAACATGAGTAAGGCTCTGCAAACAGGGTGTGAAGTTATTTCCAGAAAGTCTGCACCAGAGATGTTCAATACTATATATAGATTAACAATGTTGTTTGCTAAATGCCTCATTTGTATTTTAAAAGACTGGAAAATATCCTCAGCTTTTTTTTGGACTGTAAAGCTCAGGTGTACATTTAATATTTCACCAACATGAAGACAACAATGCTGTCGGGTAACACAGAGTCAAATCCAGTAATAGATGCGAGTTTGAATCATCGTTAGTTCCCATCACACAACTATAACCTCTTTCAGGAAAAAGGTTTTGCATATGTAAACTGCTGAAAATCCATTGAAAGAGAAAATAGACCAAAAGAAATTCCAAGTCTATAACAGAATGAAAAGGTCAAAAACTGGGCAAATACGTTGGAGGCTTACTGTGGTTTAAAATAGGAACAGAACCTTATTGGTGCAATGTGGCTCCCTGCAAACAATTTTGGTAGGGAGCTCTATTGCACCAATTAAGGCCCCAAGACTAACACAAAGGCAGGTTTTGAGTGGGAGTGGAGGCCATTGTGTGCGTGAAATCTGAAAAAAACTAAGTCAATATGTCTGGTTTCAATTTGCTGATCTAATTAAAATTTACCTTCTGGTTTTGTGTCTCGAAGTCCTGATGATGGGCGTAATGCACACCCATAAGACAATCCCAATGACTATTTGGGCAGCAAATATAAAAGTTTAGAGGTGCTTGATGTTATGTGGAGAAGACAATAAGAGTTAACATAAGAACACAAGAACCAGGAGTAGAGGGGTGGCCTTACAGCCCATCAAGCCCGACGTACCATTCAGTAGATTAAGTGGAGTTTTTATATCTCATCCCTGCTTTTTATACCCATGCATTCCCTCAAGGCTGAAAGCTACATGTCCTCAACCTTGAGAAAGCAGAACGTTTGAGAAATTTCTCCTCATCTAGGTCCCAAATGACAAATGCCTTTTGAGGAAAACATCTCAACAATCTTCAGTCAGGGAAAACAGTTACGAACCCCAAGAATTTTAATGAAATCATTATTCATTCTTCTAAATACTTGCAAACATAGAGTCATACATTACAGAAACAGGACCTTCAGCTCAACTAGTTCATGCTAGCCAAGATGCCCATCTAAGACAGTCCCATTTGTTCGTATTTGCCCCATATCCCTCTAAACCTTTCCTATCCATGTGACTGTAAAAGTGTCTTTTAAATGTTATTGTGCCTGACTCAACCACTTCCGGCAGCTCATTCCATACAAGCTTCATCCTCTGCGTGAAGAAGTTGCCCCTCAGGTCCCTTTTAAATCTTTTCCCTTTCACCTTAAACCTATGCCCAAGGAAAAAGACTGTGCATTCACCATATCTCTGTCCTCAGGACGTTATACACCTCCTCAGTCCCTATGCTCCAAGGAATGTTTACAAAAAATGTCAGGAGGATGGCTGTGATGTATGGGGAGAGATTGAGTAGGCTATGCTTGTATTCCTTAGACTTTGGAAGAATGAGAGGTGATCACATTGAAATGTACAAAATACTGACAGGGCTTTACTGGGTGGATGCAGGATGTTTTCTTTGGCTGAGGAGTCAGGAACTACGAGTCACCGATTCAGAGTAAGGGGTAGGTTGTACAGTACTGAAATGAAGAGAAGTCTCTTCACTCAGGTGGTGAATCTTTGGAATACTCTACCCCAGAGTGGTGTGTCATTGAGTTCATTCAAAACAGTGATCTCTGGATATTAAGAGTGTCAGGGGATACAAGGATAGTGCAGGAAAATGGAGCAGAGATCAGCCATGATCTTGGTGAATGGTGCAGCAAGCATGAAGGACCAGCGGGTTTCTAATTCTTTTGTTCCATTTACTAGATCCTTTCTCATAGAAAGGTCAACTTAATGACCTTTCATTGCACCACTTCAAAGTACATCTTTCCCTGGGTAGGAAGATCAAATCTACATCAAGTATAAAAGGCGTGATCTCACAAAGCCTTACAGAGTTAGCAATCATGGGTATGAGTCAGCATCCCAATTCAAAGATGATTGGCCTGAGCTACTGCTGGGCATTTTTAGAGTCAGGAGGGAGATCATTTATACAAGCAATTGGAGAAGGTGTCCTGCAGGTATCATTAGGAAGGGCGAGGAGTGAACAACAGAAATGTATAACCCAGGACTTGGAGGAAGTAAAGGAGGCAAATTAATAATTGAACCTTATCAGAAAAATTTGGTATTGATTCAAAACATACCAATTCTGCCCCCACTGTGTCTTCTTATATGCACTGCATTGCGTCACTCCCACGGGTTAAGTTTCAACAGCATCCCTGGTTCACTGTGGATGGTCACACTCACAAAATGCACTACATCCATTGGGTAAGTACATGACCTCCTCACCCACAGTTCTGTCCACTGCTTTTGGAAGAGAGGAGTGCAAGTCACAAAGAGAGAACTGAAGGGGACTGCTGCAAATAGTACAGATCACCAATGAGACACAGGTAATGACATCCCTGGCAATGTATTGACAATACTTATCACAACCAAGTAATAGCTTTTGTATTTCTTTCCAGAGCCTCAGGCATGGAGCAAAAGGTTGCAGCCATTTCCAATGATAATTTCTTAGAAGACCTCATTCTATTGAGGATATGCAACCATGCACTGGTACAAATGCTTGTACATTTGTTCACTCAGTTTGGTTTGCAAATTGCAAGTGAGCACAGACAGATACTGATGGAGAGAGGTAGACAATGTCAAAATGGACACACACTGCAATACTGCAGCCTTTTGCTTCAAGCAAGGACAAAGCTAATCTTGATATTAGTCCCCAAGGCAGAGGGATTAATAATGCAGAATAAGAAAATGGCAGCGACATTAACCAAATATTTTCTGTCAGTGTAAACCATTAAAGGCAAACCAAAAATAAATGAAATCAGGGAATAAAAGGGAAGCAGATCACAAGAGGAAAATATTGGAGAAACTAATGGCAAACAATAAAAGGGTGTCTGATAAACACCCTTGCCATTATCCTGGAAGTGGCTGCAGAGATAGCAGTTGTGTTGGATGTCATGATTCAAAGTCCATAAATTCTGGAAAGATCCTACCAGTTTTTCAAACCCCAATGTAATACTGTTATTGAATGTAGGACAGTGACAGAATGCAGAGAACTTAGATAAGATTTCTTTATTAGTCACACGTACATCGAAACCCATCTTTTGCATTGAGTGTTCTGGGGGCAGCCCGCAAGTGTCGCCACGCTTCCAGTGCCAACATAGCAATTAGCCTAAAATCAATTGTAAGGAAAATGTTGGAATCCATTATTCTGCAGGAGATAACAAGGTGAAAGAAAATCACAATATAATTAAACAGGAACAACATGACATCATGAAAGAAAAACCCTGTATGCCAAGGTTAGAGTTCTTTGAAGAAGTAACCATCAGGTTGGATAAAAAGGGAAATAGTGGATTATATTTTGAGGCAATTGATAAAGTGCCATAAGGGATTATAATATTTAAGGTAATAAAATTAAAAATAGAAAATGCTGAAAAAAATGCAGCAGGAGAGCATCTGCAAAAAGACAAACAGCCGATGTTTTAGGTCTGGGACCCTTCGTCATTTTGATTTTCAAAGGCAATAAGTTTGTTCAGAAAGACAATTGGTGAATTGACAAAATAAAGGGGTCGATTTCAGGTAAACAAATTGTAACTCATGGAGTCCCACAGGGATCAGTACTGGGGTCTCAGTGACTTAAAAAATAGTGGTGACAGATGAAAGGACTGAGTGTATTTTACTCAAGTTTGCTGATACAAAGATAGGTGTATAAGTAAGTTGCAAGCTAATGAAAGGAATAAATTCAGGTTAAGTGAGTGGGCAAATGGCAGATGGAGTAGAATGTGGGGAAATACATAGTTATCTACTTTGGTAGGTGTAACGAAATAGTTTAAAACTAGTTCCTTGTTCTTTCCTGATTCAGCAGCAATGGGTATTTGCAAACAAAATGTACTATACAGGTGTTGAAGGTTATATAAAAAAACTATTTTATTCGGGTTATATAAAGACGACTCATTAACCACCACTAAAATACAGAAGGAAAGAATACTTATTAACCAATCAATCAATAAACTAATCTAATACAATGCTGGAGTGAACCCCAAGTGTCCAACAACCTCTTCTACAGTTTTCTCTCTCTGCCTTGCATCAATCTGTCTCTTAGCACTGGTCGTAACTCCAGCCTAAAGCAAGATTCTGATTTGCACAAAGTAGCAGCCTCTCTTTTATACCTTTCAAAACCCCCAACCCCGGCATGTTACCATGGTACGAGGCTGTATCTTTATCTCTAGTGAACTTCGGCCTAGGCACATAACTTTAAGACAGAGACTTAAGGTTTTTGCAGGCTTCATTCACCATTATCAACTCTCAAGGCTGGATACCAGGACTCTGGAATGTTCTTAAAACATTCCCCATATTCCAAGCTGATACCATTTTGTGTCTCACACTTTTGAACCTATGGAGGAATCAAATGACTTGTGGAAAATGTAATTCTCTCCTTACAGTAGGACAAAGAATAGTTATTTAAAAACACAAGATGAATAAATATTGTCATTTAGAGTCATCTTAGTGTCCATGTTCAAGAGAGACAAAGCTGTGTACAGATAAACAAGTAACTAAGGCAGCAAATGGAAAGTTGGTCTTTATTGCAAAGTCTATGGAGGACTTAAGTAGTAAAAGTTTATTATTAGTGAAAAATAGAGGTTTTTAGTGAAACCTCACCTGCCTTGGAGATAGTAGGGAGAAAGTTCACTAGATAGATTATAGGTATAAAGGGTTACCTTACAAGGGAAGGTTGAGCCTATAGTCACTGGAGTTTAAAAGAATGAGAGGCAATTTCATTGACCCATAAGCTTCTGAAGGGGTTTAAACAAGTGGTGGTGTGAGGATACCTTCCCCAGCAGGGGAATGAAGTACAAGGAAGCTCATTTCAGTGTTAAGAAATGCATATTTAAGACAAATGTGGAAGAATTTTTGTGATTCTCTACCCAAAAGAAAGTAGTGGGTATTAAGACATTTTATAATAAAGCACGAGATAGATTTGTGGATTACTTCACATGCTCTGCAAGTTAAGCACACAAGAAACTGCAAGCTCAGTATCAAAATCCAGGTAAAGACATTCATTAAAGCATTAAAATTTGTCAATGAGTTTGAAATGTCTCAAATATTTGAAGCTCTTCTTAAACACCAAATTTAGTTTTGCCGAGGTATACCATTTATTGCCAAAGTTACACACACGAGATTAACGGGCAATCAATTAATAGACAGGAAAACAACAAATGGAACACAACTTTGAAAAATACCTAAGGTCAACCTTGCAGATTTCACCTGCAATCAAATGCATCATTTTGGTTTAAATTTTAAATCTGATTTGAATACTAATGTCCTTAAAGTAATAATAATTTCTTATCAGTGTTATACATTTTCTTGCCAGCTCATTATTTTGTATGAGAGTGGACAGTAGACTGAGCTGAGCTGGTCAATCATCACTTTGGATCCTGTCCGAAATCCAGTTCCATGACTCTTTTTGTTCCATATATGCACGGCATAAGAATTCTTCAGTAACTCTTGAGCCTCTGACTTACTTACTACCTCAAAGTACTTTTTCCAGTCCTGCCAACGGATTGGATAAAAAGCCTCAGGAGATAGCATTTTCACTCCTTTGCATTGTTGTATCTTGGTTACACTGTTCGTTCGACACCACTTTTTAAGAACTCTAGTTACCAACTGAGGCCCCTGGTGACCCCAGATCCAGCCATTAAAGTGTTCAACAAAGTCCTTCAAACAACGGCCAATAAAGTCATGGTGCTGATTAAAAGCCAAAAAGGCTGTATTTACTAAATATCGTTGTTCTCTCCCAATGCTATTGGTGAGATTTAGCAGATTTTTAAGAACAATAATATCAGTGTCCAAGTAAATTCCACCATATTTCCACATTATGGCAAGCCTGGTGGCATCAGCGATAGTTGTTATGAGATAGGGTTGCCACCATGGGTTCAGTTGCGAATACCAGAAAGACAATGGAGTATCTGCAAAAATCTCATTTAAATCTATTGGCTTGATCTCAACATTCGGAAAGCAGTTCAATAGAGAAATTCCTAGGGCTTGTGTACTACTTCTCGCTGTAAGCCCCTTCATAAAAAAGACAACTTTGGTTGTTGGGTGAGACCTTGCAGCAGATTCCACAGAACACATGGTCAGAAATGTTGGGTTGGTTCGTTTGGAGGTCTCCACAAAGAAAATAGTTGTATTACTTTCAGTAAGAGAGGAAACATTTCTCCCATAATTGATGTCAGTGGCTGGGCACTTGATGTGATTGGCCATCTTGTACTTCACAGCCTGAAATTGTGCATCACCTTTGTAGCTGTAGTAAAGCATTAATGTCATCAAAGTAACCAACTTCAGTGAAATCAAAAGGCATATGGACAACTTAAACCAGAAATGAGTCTTTGTAGTATTCCTTAGTTCTAAGCATTTATTCATGAAAGGGCACTGCTGCTTCCAATTCTCTTCAGGGGCCATTCTTGAGGAATATTGGCTGACGTCTTTGACCTTTGTGAAGTGAATGTACCAACTTGAAGCTTAGATTCTTCCACAGACAAAAAGACAAACATGAATTCTTTGAACAATACTAGTGTGCATCTTCCCCTTATCCATTCCACCCACAGACATAATTTTTTTTATCTCTTTGTGCCAACCCCATGCTTATCTACTTACCCCTGAATATAACAATTCTCTTTGCCTCAACTAATGGAACATGATTAAACTGGAATTTAATTAATCCACAGCTGCTTAATGAATGAGAAGGCAGTTCTCACAGGTTCTCAAGAGCCATGAAGGAAACTGGCTCTGGAGATTGTGACCCAAGCCTTTCTGCCTGTGTTACATCTGCTGAGGATTGGAACTGGTTATAGTGATCACACAGCAGCACCATCTGAATCAGTCGCATTCAATGGTGAGATATTGAGTTCAGAAATCACTTTACAGTTTAAAAATGCATTGCAATTGTATGGCACTGAAACTCTGTACAAATTCTATTCTAGTTTCTATAGGTTAGTATTCTAATGCTCACGCTGTTCAATCAGCTGTCAAATCTCAGATGTGTACAGGGGCTGAAAACTGAAATTAGGAAGACAAGAGGGGCTTGCATTTCACCAGAGCTTCTCAATGACCAAACACATTCTCTGGTTGTTTACAGAGCTAGAAATCCAGAGGCCTGAACTGAAAAAGCCAGGGAACTCAAGCAAGCCACATCTACGGGATTTTAATTAAAAATCACAAACATGTAACTGCCGTCAATAAAAGTGACATGAAGATGTTAAATTGTCATTTTAAAAAAATCAACAGTATCTCATGCCCTACAGGGAAGGAAACACACTATTCTTTTTCCAAATACCAATCAGATCAACTCTCTCTGCCCTCTAACATTATTTAGCCTCTCAACTAGTGGTTAAATTGAAGAGTGAAAGGTGACTTGATTGAGACATACGAGACCCCAAGGGATCTTGACAGGATAGATGTGGAGAGTTTGTTTCCTCTTCAGAGAATCAAGAACTTGGGGTCACTATTTAAAAATAGCGGGTCACCCATTTAAGACAGATGAGGCAATTGTTTTTCTTTCAGAATTGTGGGTCTTTGGAACTATTTCTCAACAGGGCAGTGGACACATACACTTTGAATATTTTAAGGCAGAGTATGGATTCTTGATAAACAAGCAGGTGAAAGATTATCACAAGGAGATTGGAATGTGGAGTTAGGTTACAATTAGATCAACCATGATCTCAATTACACGGTGCAACAGGATTAAGGACCTGGTCCTAATTTGTACATTTGTGTAAACCGTTACAAAGAATAGATTAGTGGTGTAATTGATTGCAATGTAATAAATCACTGATAAAACCAAGATTATTTCATTGCTTTTCAATATCACAAATCAAAACTAACATTGGGAAAAAAAAGACTTTGAATCCTTGGAAACTTTTAGTTAGAAATTAAAATTTTCAACCCACTATTTACCTTTTCAAATTATAATCTAGACTATGTTAGAATTTAATTTTAAGGTAACATTTTCAGTTGCTTTTTGTGTCCTGCATTGTAATTTAGATTGAACTCCGTTAAAATGGAGGAGGAAAAGATTACAATACTCACCAGCCAATTAACTTTCCTATAACACCAAAACATCTTCTCTTTCCCTGTTCTTCAGGCTCTCGACTTGGTGCTACAGGTCTTCATAATATTAATACGACATTTCTTCCCCTGGCTTTACCTAATTGTTACTGATAAACTCTGACCCCTCTGTTCAGATACACCCTAATGATGGCACAGGTCCAGCCATAAAACAGGTCTTCTATAGTTTCTCCTCCACCCCTGCAATTAATCTGCTGAATACAAAGATAAACAGAAAGGCAAGCTGCAGACATGCAAAATGTCTGCAAAGAGGCTTAGACAACTAAAGTGAGTGGACAAGAGAAAGGCCAAATGCGGTAATATCAGGGCAATTGTGAGGTTTGCATATTTTAGATGGTGAGAAATTAATAAATGTTGGAACAGAGCATTATGAAACAAAAATATTTGCATGTAGGTGCAGCCAGTAATAGATAAAATGTAGAGAGCTTTGATAAGACCACACCTTTATTTTGTATGGTTTCAATTTTTATACCTTAAAGAGGATTGAGCCCTTGGGAGGAGGGATGGAATTGTCCAGAGTAGGACAGCTCTCCCAATCTGTTTGTGGACACATTGAGAAGGATGGGACAATCCTCACTGGAATTTAGCAGGAGAATTATGAGCAATCTGACAAAAATAGAGAAAAAGTTCTGAGGTAGATGCCAGAGGGTTATTTTGTCTGCCTGGAAAGCGTAGGATTACAGAACATGGAGACAATAGCCAAATAGCAAGCTTTCTTTACTCAGAAGCTGTAAATCTCTGGAATTCACCATATGAAGGGTTGTAGATCTTCAGTGTTTTATTACATTCAAAGTTAAGATCAATAGAACTTTGGACTATGAAGGTAACTTTGGACTATGGAGTTTAGATGAAGTGGAAAGGATAATTCATTTATGATATAGAATGGTGGAGTAGGCTTGAGAGGCTTTCTTCAACTCCTCCTCCTTCTGCTCTCAATACTTGAGGTCCTTCTTCCCCCATCATTTTCAAAAGGCATAATTTTGAGTCAACATCTTGAATTGCAGTGTTTCGCATCCTTCATCATAAAGTTTTTGCTAATGTTGTGAAGGTTATAGCTGGTATCAGCAATAGAAATTCATATCACCTGCTGGGATACAGGACTGCTCTGTTGTCTTGGTGATTAATGCCTTTGTTGAAACCATTGTCACCCTGGGGCACGTATTGCTCTCTTGATTCTTAAGTCAGTGATGTTTACGTTGGTATGATTTAGAGTGCGATCTTGTTATTATCGTCCTTTTGGTGCACATGGAGGAATCCAAATTCCCTACAGGGTCATCAGGATTGCCTAGTTCCTTAATTTCCTTGTACAACACTCCGACAGTTAATGCTGATGTTTGGTTTTGGTAGATCAAAATCTGCTGATGTTTTCCCAACAAGTTTTCATTCCTTTTTTTTGATATTATGATTCAACTTCATTTCATCCTTTGCTCCATTTTACATTACCAAATACCTTTCACTGGCGAATGTCCAATATTTCCTATTTTTCCTTACCTACTACATTTCCTTTGATGTGTGCTTTGTAGCATCGTGACAATATTAAAATTCTGCTTCAACCAAACCAGTCTGAGTGCTGACATGGATATTCAGTGGGAATCTCAATTTAGCTGGCAGCTACTGCTGCAGATTGCTGCTAAAAATCCAGTTCCTCCTCACCCTAGGAAATGAGTGGCTAGGGAATAGAGTTTTGAGACAGGGGTTAAAGTCATCACTTTGGCCCTCCCTATTTTCTAATGGAATCAATTTTCTACTCTGGACAAGCAATGTGACAAATCAAAAATGGTAGAGCAATGGACCGGATGGGAAGATGGTGGGGGTGGGGGGTGGGGGGGGGGGGGTTAGAGAGGAACAACAGTGGGTATGCAATGAAGGCGAGGGTGAAGATAGGCAAGCGGTAGCTGTGTATATTTTGAAGAGGTTCATGCACACAGTTTGATCACCTGAGACTCAACGGAGTTGTTGTGGAACATGTCTTTTGAGAGAACGTATAGAGGGAGTGAGCGAGAGAAGTGCTGATGGTTTACAGTTGTTCAAAAGTAACTTTAACATGGGAGTCATGAAGGTTTAACATGGCCACTCAAAGATTAAGGGCTGTTCTGCAGAGGCATAAGGAGAATTCATTGCTGATCAAAATTGTTAATGATTACAGTTGTTATCTAGTGGTAGAGAGTAGTAAAATAGCCTTATTGAAGCTTACGAAATCCTCATCTCTGGAATTCATCATTCCATGTAATGCATTGAAGTTGTTGTTCCAATTCCATAAAAGCTACCTCCATGGAAACCCACCCCCACCACAAGCTCCAAACCCAGCTGTGCCATGCCTGCCCATTGTTTCAGAGGAGCTGCCTGCTCTTTCTTATGTCTGGGTTGGGCTTCTCAGCTCCAGCGACCCGAGTTCAAACTTGGGGGGGAGGGGGGGGATGGGAGAGGGGAGGGAGGGGGGGAGAGGGAGGAGGGGGAGGGAGGGAGGGGAGGGAGGGGGGGGAGGGAGGGGGGAGAGGGAGGGGGGGAGAGGGAGGGGGGAGAGGGAGGGGGGAGAGGGAGGGGGGGAGGGAGGGGGGGAGGGAGGGGGGGAGGGAGGGGGGGGAGGGAGGGGGGGGAGGGAGGAGGGGGAGGGGGGGGAGGGAGGGGGGGGAGGGAGGAGGGGGAGGGAGGGGGGGGAGGGAGGGGGGGGAGGGGGGGGAGGGAGGAGGGGAGGGAGGGGGGGGAGGGAGGAGGGGAGGGAGGGGGGGGAGGGAGGAGGGGAGGGAGGGGGGGGAGGGAGGAGGGGAGGGAGGGGGGGAGGGAGGAGGGGAGGGAGGGGGGGAGGGAGGGGGGGAGGGAGGGGAGGGAGGGGGGGAGGGAGGGAGGGGAGGGAGGGGGGGAGGGAGGGGGGGGAGGGAGGAGGGGAGAGAGGGGGGAGAGGGAGGAGGGGAGAGGGGGGGGAGAGGGAGGAGGGGAGGGAGGGGGGAGAGGGAGGAGGGGAGGGAGGAGGGGAGAGAGGGGGGAGAGGGAGGAGGGGAGGGAGGGGGAGAGGGAGGAGGGGAGGGAGGGGGGAGAGGGAGGGGGGAGGGAGGGAGGGAGGAGGAGAGGGAGGGAGGAGAGGGAGGAGGGGAGGGAGGGGGGGGAGGGAGGGGGGGGAGGGAGGAGGGGAGGGAGGAGGGGAGGGAGGGGGGGAGGGAGGGGGGGAGGGAGGAGGGGAGGGAGGGGGAGAGGGAGGAGGGGAGGGAGGGGGGAGAGGGAGGAGGGGAGGGAGGAGGGGAGGGAGGAGGGGGAGGGAGGAGGGGAGGGAGGGGGGAGAGGGAGGGGGGGAGGGAGGGGGAGGGAGGGGGGAGGGAGGGGGGAGGGAGGGGGGAGGGGGGAGGGAGGGGGGAGGGGGGAGGGAGGGGGGAGGGAGGGGGGAGGGAGGGGGGAGGGGAGGGGGGAGGGGAGGGGGGAGGGGAGGGAGGGGGGGACGAGAGGACGGGGGGAGGGGGAGGGGGGAGGGAGGACGAGAGGACGGGGGGAGGGGGGGAGGGGGGAGGGAGGACGAGAGGACGGGGGGAGGGGGGGAGGGGGGAGGGGGGGAGGGGGGGAGGGGGGGAGGGGGGGAGGGGGGGAGGGAGGACGAGAGGACGGGGGGGAGGGGGAGAGAGGACGGGGGGGAGGGGGGGGGAGGGGGGAGGGAGGACGGGGGGGAGGGGGGAGAGAGGACGGGGGGGAGGGGGGAGAGAGGACGGGGGGGAGGGGGGGGAGAGAGGACGGGGGGAGGGGGGGGAGAGAGGACGGGGGGGAGGGGGGGGAGAGAGGACGGGGGGGAGGGGGGGGGAGGGGGGAGGGAGGACGGGGGGGAGGGGGGAGGGGGGACGAGAGGACGGGGGGGAGGGGGGACGAGAGGACGGGGGGGAGGGGGGACGAGAGGACGGGGGGAGGGGGGACGGGGGACGAGAGGACGGGGGGGAGGGGGGACGGGGGACGAGAGGACGGGGGGGAGGGGGGACGAGAGGACGGGGGGACGGGGGACGAGAGGACGGGGGGGAGGGGGGACGGGGGACGAGAGGACGGGGGGGAGGGGGGACGAGAGGAGATAAGAGGGACAGTCAAAGGCTCGGTACTCACCGCCAGCCCACTGCTCCTGCCCAGCGCACACGCCTCCCCCGCTGCCCTTCTGTCAGCCCGCGGGGCTCCCACAGGTGTTGAAACCGAGAAAACTTCCGCTCAGCCGCCCTTGCGACACGGTTCTAGTGCAGCCACTGAGAGACCCGGCACCGATGGAGAGAGACTCGCAGTGTCCCGCCCGCGGTATTAGTCTCTGGGGTTACGGGGAGAAGGTTTAGTAACGCCGCTTTCTGCCAGGAACGTTTTATCTGTCCCCCCTTTGGCTCCGATCGTTCTCAGAGAGAACCCCAATTCACTTCCCACCGTGGGTCGGTAGCATCAATCGCTGGCCGGGTTGGAAGGTACAGGGGTCGGGCATTTCTCTTGCACCAGGCTGATTTCTGCACGCCGTCGCTGCGTGAGCCGCTAAGTGCTTCCAGCAATTTATCTTTTAAAAAACATTCCTGAAGTTGCAGGTATTGCACTCGGCAATCCACCATCTACAATGCCCAGAGTCACAGACTGAGCAGACGGCATCGTAAAAGTGCGCTGTTCTGATCAACTTTTACACACGGTGTGGATTCGGGGTGAAAGTTAATTACAGTTGGTTATAATGCTCTAGAACGCTTTGTCACGTCGTTGAAGGGCCAATGTCTTCAACACTTCCAATCTTGTACCAATCCCAGTGATAACTATTGCACACAGTGCATCTCATCCTGGATAACCATGAGTGGTTTAAACACGACAAACCAGCTGCCCGAACGTTGATTAGGAACCGGTTAACTCACATTGAAAGGTACATGGGTTCATTTCAAACCAAACGACTCCTATTAAGCCCCACTCCACCCCTGACATGATCAAACAGTAGCAGTGTAAAGTTGGGATTCAGGACGTACTGCATGGACGTAAATATGTCCACCACCCCACCAGCAGGAAGAGAGTGTGGGTCGGGAAGTAGCGTCAAAGGAGCGAGAAGTGGGTCTCAACATCAATGGAAAAGGGGCAAAAAACGTTTCGACACTTTTTCTCTGTATGGATGCTGCCCGACCTGCTGAGCGTTTCCAAGATTCTCTGGTTTTATTTCAACACCTGCGGTTTTCTTTTGGGGAAGGATGAAAGTTCAGGCCGGGAATAGGGCGGGAAGTGTCGGCAACGTTGAGGCGCGTTAGACTTGGTAGAAGGGAGGGGCAGTGGAAAGAATGTTCCCATTCTTAGTAGCAAGGACCCCGGGAGCACGTTCTGATGGAGAAGTCAAAACAGAGGAACTGACAAAGGGTCCTCCACCTGAAACACTGTTTCTCTTTCCACAGATGCTACCCGACCTGCTGAATTTTTCAGCACCAGTATTGCTTTTGAAGTTCACAATTGGGGGAGAAAACAGGTGTCATCTTTACATTCCAGAAGTTGAGTTTGGCAGAGCAGAGCAACGTTATTTGATAGAATCCAGCCTTATCTAAGGACAAATATCCAATCCAGTTCTGTACTCGCTGCGCTTAGATTTGGATCCTTGGATTTAAGGGACCAAAGCTTGGAGCTGCGTTAGAAAAGCAAACCTGGGACTAGGTTTGCTTTTCAAGTGGTGTTTTGCTGGGAGTGGGTCAGAGGCACACAGTTTGGAGGTGATGGTGCAACTTCCTCCCTGCAGAATTGTGGAGGGTGGGGGAGACAGAGTGGTTACATGGTTGACTCGGCAAAGAGTCCGCTCCTGCAGAAAGAAATGTTGGAAGCTGTTTGGGTCTGGGCTCGGGAATGTAAGGAACTGGTCGGAGTTAGTCTTATGACTGTTGAAGACCACAAAACAAGATTGAGAAGAGTACAGTGGGAGAGATTATAGAAAATTAGATTGCAATGAACTCGGGAGAATTGACCAAATGAACCAAGGACTGAAATCACATGATAACAACTTACTCAATGTTGACATTGGGGAGGAAGGATACCCAACCCCTAATATCTTTAAAAAAATCTATCAACCAATGTTTTGAAATCAAGTCAGTGACTGAGCTTCCAGGGCAGGGAATTCCAAAGTTTCACTCCTTTCTTGGTGAACCTCATCTCAGTCAAAAAATGGCCTCTTCCCCACATTCTGAAACTGATTCTAAACTCCTTACCTGGGGGAACCATCCTCTCTGCAACCACCCTTGTTGAAACCTGTAAGAATTTTGTCAGCTTCAGTGAGATCTCCCCTCATTGCATTTCCAAATATGGCAAGTATATCCTTTTATGGGTAAAGAGACTAAAACTATGCACAAAGTTCCAGATGCAGTCTCACCAAAACCTTAAATAATTGCAGTGAGAATTCTTTACTCAAATCCTCTTTTAATAAATGCCAACATACTGTTTGCCATCCTAGTTGCTTATTGCACCTGTATGTTGGCTTTCAATGCCATGCTCTTCCTTGCTCTCTTAGATTGTCTATATATTCCCCAGAAGCTTCTTTCTATCTTCCTCTGTACTCACAATCCCACCTAGTTTTGTATCATCTGAACACTTGGAAATATGACATCAATCCCCTCAGCCAAATCTTTGATTGTGAATAGTCGAGTCTGCAACATTTCAGAGTTAGCAGAGATTGGGAAGATGATAAAGATTGCTGGAAGCACTCAGCAGATCAGGCAGTGTCTGTGGGAAGAGAAACAGAATTAACATTTTGCTGCTGATGCATCTTTGACCAGGAGAGTTAACTGTTTCTCTTCCCACAGATGCAGCCTGACCTGCTGAGTATTTCCAGCATTTTCTGTTTTTAGATTTCCATCATCTACAGCATTTTGATTCTTCACTTACTTTAGAAGATGATAACCACTGGATCCATCTGTTTCAAGGCTCCTGGGATTAGATAGTAGTCTTTGGGATTTAATAGCTTCCTGGCTTCTTAACTTTAAGTACTTTATTTTGCTAATACTAATTTCCTTCAGTTCCTCACTCTCACTTGATCCTTGGTACTATGTTATTCCTGGCAAAATGTGTGTGTTATTGTAAGAGGTAATTTAAGCAACATAATGAAATATTTTAAATGTATAAGTTCATTTTAAACTGTCTGATCTGCCTATGTCTTATCTATGTCTTAAACTATGTCTTATCATTGTTGTAATTGAATAATATTACAATGATCATTTGAAATTAGGATTATTGCATTTTCTCTTAGAGTCAGCAGCAGCCTGTAATACATTTTGGGTTGGCTCAGTGATGCAGAATCTCAAGGAAGCCAGATTTCCAGTGAACATCTTGATTGAAGGTAGACTACCCCTGTAGGGAGTTATTCACAGGCAGTGTTAAGGGAAGCTCTCTGGTGTCTGCAGTGAGAGCAGAACACTGATCATGTCCTGTTGTTATTAAAATGTTAGAGAAACAATGTGTTTTTTAATGTGAAATTAAGGCACGTGACCTCTTATAATTTAATCAGTGCTGCTGCTTTGAGAATCTGCACAAACTTTCCTTTATCTTTTGGATTGCTAAAGTTTTATTTCACGGTGATTAAATCATTTTTCCCTTGTTTTTAGCATGCTATTTTGTTTAGAGGCAAGGGACTGCAGATGCTGGAATTTGGATCAACAAACAATTTGCCCGAGGAATTCAACAGGTTCAGAAGCATCTGTGGGGGAAGGAAATTGTTGATGTTTTGGGTCAAAACCCTGCATCAGGTTTTGTCAAAGTTCAGTTTTGTTTTTCCAATTAAGACTTTATTTGATCTGATCATTCCCTTCAGGTAAATTTCTCCTTGTGTATTTTCCTCCTGAAAATAACTTGATAGATGTGAAATCCAAGTATCTGAAGGGATAAGAGGTATAGATCGAGTGGACAGTCAGAGACTTTTCCCAGGGCGACAATGGCTAACACGAGGGGACATAATTTTAAGGTGATCGGAGGAAGGTATAAGGGGGATGTCGGGTAAGTTTTTTACACAGAGAATGGTGGGTGTGTGGAATGCACTGCCGGCAGAGGTTGTGGGGACAGATGCATTAGGGGCATTTAAGAGACTCTTAAGTAGACTTGTGAATGATAGAAAAATAGGGGGCTATGTGGGAGGGAAGGGTTAGATAGATCTTAGAGCGGGATAAAATGTCGGCACAACATTGTGGGCCAAAGGGCCTGTACTGTGCTGTAGTGTTCTATGTTCAAAGTCTCAACCAAATCATCACAATGCAGCATGTTTGCAGGGAAGTTTCTAAATTCTTGAAGCTGCTGAAAGATGTTAGATCTCTTGCAGTGCAAAAGACTTGAGTAAGAGGAAAAGAAAAGAATCCATTGTGGCTCTCCTTGGTCATTTTTGGAAGCATAAGTTTAAAGTTAAACAACTTGAACAGAAGAGCTGTCAGTTTAACTTCTCTGTAGGTTTAGCTAAGTTGGCAGCATTTCAGCTTGTGGAGTTTGAGTATAGTAAATTATCCTTCATGTTGCTTTATGATTTTTAAAACTTGCAATGTCTACCTTACGGATCCAAATTCGAATGGAATACCTGAAATAATAAGATAGCCTCTCATTCTTCTAAACTCTTAGGAGAATGAGAGGTGATCTTATTATGAGTACAGTCCAAATCTGTTAAACGTTTCCTCATAGAATAATTCCTCCATCCCAAGGATCATCCAAGTGAACCTTCTCTGAAAAGCCTCCAATGAAATAAGATCTTTCTTTAAATAGGGAGGTCAAGGTCATTCACAGTTCTCTTTCTGTTGTCTCATCAGCTGCATTTAGACTTCCCCATTTTTTGTACTCTGAAATAAGGGCAAATATTCCATTCACCTGTGGCACTCGTGCTTGCTTTCCGTGTTTCATGCACAAGAACCTTCAAGTCCCTTTGTATTGGAGCTTCCTGCAGTTTTTTTTTCGTCCATTTAAATACCATTCTTTTGTTCCTTCCAAATGAAGGACTTCACAATTTCCCACGTTACACTGACCTTCTCCCCAATCACCTACACCATGAATATTTCTCTGTGAACTGTTTGTATCCTCCTCACAACTTGCCTTTCCATCTATTTTCATGTCTTTTGCAAATTTGGCTACCGTACATTGGCTTCCTTCCTCCAAGTCATTGATATATATTGTAAACAGCTGCAATCCCAGCACTGAGCACAGGTTGCCAACCTAAAAATTGACCCTCTTGCTCCTACTTCCCCTTTCCCAGCTGTTAGCCAATCCTCTGACAATGCCAGTGTGTTACCTCCAATGCAATACTCCTATGACTCAACATTTTGAGGTACCTTGTCAAATACCTTCTGAAAGCCCGAATCCAATCCATCTCCTGGAATACCACTCGAGTGAAGATTTCCTCCAGTATCTCTAATAAATTTGCCAGACGCAATTTCCTCTAAATGAAGCCATGCTGACTTTGCTTGATTAGATTACAATTTTTCAAATGTGCTACTATTAATTCATTAATAATAACATTTTTCCAACAACAGATGATTGGCTAATCAGCTTTTCAACAACCTCCAGTTTTGAATGTCACACCAGCAGTTTTCCAATCCTCTTGCTCTTCTATAGAATCTAAGGATTTTTGATAGATCTACAATATCAATCAGCATATTATAGAATACAAGTCATCTGGGCCAGGAAACCTATCAGCCATTACCCTGGTTAATTTGCCTCATACTAATTCTCTCAGACAGTGATGGTATTTTGTCCCCACAGTATAAACGGGATGTTGTAAAGACTGATGCAAAAAACCAAACTCATTTGAGGCACCTGATGCATCAAGATTACATTTACATATAATTACAGCCCAACATTTTTTGGGAATCGGAAGTACACAGAAATATAGTTTAAGGGGTCAGCACATAAATACCCTGCCGTAACGATTTGTAAATGGCAGCTTAATGAAATGGCATATTTGATATGTATAAGCCTATTTTCATGTATTTCTAATGAATCTTAACAGTTTTAATATCATTCTTGTAATGGAAATGTTATAGCCATCAAGATTGTTAACAAAGATTTTAAAGCAAATACAAGTATTAATGAAGCGTGGTAGTTGAGTAAGTGTCTGATGTTAGGCAAGTAGGAAGGCCAACTGAGAACAATGGCTGAAACAGAATCACCTTTAATACTTGTGACTATCAAAGGGTCAGCATGAATTTAGATGTTGCTGTTCTGCTGAAAGCAGATAGATGGTCCTCGACTACATCTCATCTATTTTTGTGCCCCTGTTCTCACCCTCTTCCCTCCTGGTCAGAGCAAAGAGCGGGTCCACCTGCTACTCACATTCCACCACCCGTAGCCTCCGCATTTAATGGATCACTTTGCAGTTTCCGCCAATGAGATTTCATCCATAGACGCATCCTCCCCCTTCTGGCATTCTGAGGACACTGCTCCCCTTTGTGGCCCACTGGTCTGCTCTTCCTTTTTCACCAACCACTCTCCTTCCCGTGGCACTTTCTGGTGCAACCCACAGGGGATTCAATACCTGTCCTTCAACTCTTCCCTTCCAACCACCCAGGGAGCCAAACATATCTTCCAGTGGAAGTAGCTATCACTATCCCTTGCACTTGTTTCCAATCTGGTGTAGTGGATGCAATGCTCATGATGTTAATTTCCTCTTACACTGAAGAAATCAAATGCAGATTGAGTGACCATTTTTGCAGATCATTCCACGTTCAGTTGACAGGGTTGACCCTGAGTTTCCTGTTACCTGTCATTTTTAATTCTCTACCACATTCCCACTTCTGGACCATCTGCCTGAGCTTTCCTGCAACAAGGTTCAGCATAAGCTTAAGTAGCAGCACTATCTTCCATCAGGTCTAAATATCAAATTCAACAATTTGGAGGTTACTTGCTTTTTCTCACAGAGTCATAGACTCAAAGTCGTACAGTACAGCAGCAGACCTTTCAGCCCACCATATCCCTGCTGAACATCTTGTACTAATCCATTTACCAGCACTTGGTCCATAGCCTTCAATGCCTTGGCAATTCAAATGCTCATCCAGATACTTTAAATGTTGTGAGAGTACCTGCCTCCACCACCATCTCAAGCTCTGCATTACTCAGGCGCCACTCTCTGGGTGAAAACACTTTTTTCTCAGATCCCCTCTCACCCTCTTCCTTCTCATCTTAAATCTCTGCCCTCTGGTTTTAGATGCCCCCGTGTATGGGGAAAATGTTTCCCACTATCCACACTATCTTTGCCTCTCATAATTTTGTATCCTTTCATCAGGTCTGCCCCTCAGCCTCCTCCACTCCAAGGGGAAAAAGCCAGCCCTTCCATCTCTCCTCAAAACCAAAATATTCCATCCCAGGCAACATGCCGGCGCATCTCCTTCACATCATCTCCAGCGCAATCACATCCTTCCTCAGAGTCGTGCAGCAGGGAAATAGGCCAGTTAGTCCACCACGTCCACACTGACTGGCATATTAATCCATATTAATCCCATCCTCCAGCACTTGGCTCATAGCCTTCTCTTCCTAAATGATTTGTCCAGACACTTAAATGCTGTCAGCGACTCTACTTCCACTACTCTCTCTGGCTGTACATTCCAGGTAGGTCACCACTCCTTCTGGGTCAAAAGCACCCCGAGATCCCTTCTGAATCTCTTACCACTTAACTTAAATCTATGTCCTCTAGTTTTATTCCACCTCTAGCAAGGGGAAAAAGTTTCCTGCGGTATATCCTATATATACCCCTCAATTTTATATATCTCAATCATATCCCCTCTAAACCTCCTCACTCCAGGGAAAACAGACCTAGCCTCTCCAGTCTATCCTTATAACTGAAGCACTCCATCCCAGGCAATGTCTTGGTGAATCTCCTCTCCACCGCTGTCACATCTTTCACGTAGTTTGGTGACCAGAACTGCACCCAGGACTCCAGCTGAAGTCTGACCTATGTTTTATAAAGCTGGACGATAACCTGCTTGCTCTTATACTTAATGCTCGACTATAAAGGTCAGTACGTCCTATACCTTCTCAACTATTTTTTTCTACTTGTGCTGCCCAATCAAAGTTTTAAGTTATCCATTATCTCCATGCTCTTGTATGCCATGGTATTGCTGGCCTTCTTTAACCATATGTCTTCTTCACTGCCTTATCTACCAGTGCTACCGCCTTTCAGGATCTATGAACTTGAACACCCAAGTCCCTCTGTTCCTCAGTATTCCCTAGAACCCTACCATTCATACCCTACCCATATGAGACCTCTCAAAATGCATCACCTCACACATTGTGATTACATTGCATCTGTTGTTGTTCCGCCCAACAAACCAGCTGTTGATATCAGAACTGGCCAGGTCTATCGTAAGGTTATCCATCTGTAATATAACTCAATTTTACTCTTCATTGATGTAACCTGGTGTGCTGTGTATTTCCAGCATTCAACTTTTCATTTCAGCTTTCAGCAACAGCTCTGACCTGCATTCACAACTTTAACATATCCCTTTGTTCTCTCTCTCTCTTCTCTCTCTCTCTCTCTCTCCCTCTCTCTCATCACCCTCCATTAATCCATTAACCAGATTACTCCATGAACGTTACAATCACTTCAGCAACCCGGCCTTAACCCATGAAAGATATTCCCTCTGGTCCCATACATTCCTCCCCCACCCTCTCTCCCACTCATAACTAAACTTGTTTTCTCATTTCTGGCAGAGGGTCTTAGATTTTTAAACATCTGTTTTCTCTTTCCACAGATGCTGCCCGCCTTGCCTGAGTGCAATATTGTATATTGCAGAGAAATTGAAGACTCAGAGAGGGCAGTTCTGCTTCAGTTAGACGTGGCATCAGTGAGGCCACATTTTGAATTCTGTTTACAATACTAGTCTCCTAATTTAAGGAAGGACATCAATGTATTGGAAGCAGTTCAGAGAAAGTTTATTTGACTAACGCATGGATGGATGGGCGTTTGATTGAGGAAAAAATTGGGGGGGCTAGACTTGCATCTGCTGGAATTCAGAAAAATGTGGGAAGGGACTTCACTGAAAGATACAAGATCTTGAGTGGTTTTGACAGGGTGGATGCGGAGACGATGTTTCCTCTTGTGGAAGAATAAAGGATGGAATGGGGCAAGGGGGAGTGGGGGGCATTCTCTGAGAAGGCAATATATCTTTGGAACTCTCCTCCTCGATGGCTGGTGGAAGTTGAGCCTTTGAATATTTGTAAAGAAGATTCTTGGTATAAGAGGATGAGAAGTTACTGTGGTTCAATCAGAAAGTGGACTTGAATTTACAATCACGTCAGCCCTGATCTCATTGAAAGGGAGAGCAGGCAAGAGGGGGCCGAGTAGCCTACTCTGCTCCTGATTTGTGTCGATAATAAAAGCTCAGTCTGAGAGACCAAATAATTTTGACAAGAATAGGTCAATCTGCAAGAGGAGGAATGGGACTAGAAATGAATGAACACAAATATAATTTTCAAGGTTCAACTCTGGAAGCTGGTGGTTTGCATTAAGATCAAAGTGCGAGAACAATGGAACAACCAGAAGAAAGAGAACCTGCAGTCAACAGAACTCAGCGGGGGAACAGAAACCATGCAACAGTTCCCTCAGGGTGAACCTCCATGGTTATGAGGAACAGAATGCACCTATTATTTCTGTTAAGCATGGTTTCTTTGTAGTGGAGGAAGTTCTACTTAATAAATGTGTTCTGCATGTAGGCAATATACCTGTACTGCAGTGGCTTGTTGTTGCCAAGAACAAGCCTCTTGAGTTTCAACATTTAATTTAAACTAACTATGAACTGGCAGATCTTGCATCATTTTCCATGAAGACTGACGCAAAGTGTTTCTCTGCCATTTCCCTATTCTCAATTATAAATTCTTCCATTACAATCTGTAAAGGGACCTAAATTTGCCCTCGCTTGTGTTTTCCTTTTTACATACCTGTAGAAGCTCTTATAGTCCTTTATGTTTATTGCCAGTTTACTTTCATATTCTGTCTTTCTCTTATCCATTTCTTGATCCCCTTATGTTGAGTTCTATGATGGTCCCAGCCACTGGTCAAATGCAACATTTGACAAATTTATAAGCCTTATCGATGGATTTTATAATATGCTTTCTCCTGTCATCCACAGTGGACCAATTTTCCTGTTAGATTTTTGTACCTTAAATGAATATGTGTTTTCCTTCAAATTCCAGCCATTGCCTATTCACTGTCATACCTTTTTACTGTGACATCCCAAGCAAGCATGGCCAACCTGCCCCTCATATCTTCACAGTTTTGTTTGTCTAGATTTAAGACTCAAGTTTTGGACTGAATTGCATATCAGTGCAGGAATCGATCTGGTGAGACTTTGCTGAACCCCCTATCACAACTATATCTTTCCTTAAGTAGAGAAGCCAGACCTGAGCACAATATTCTAGATACAGTTTTTACCTGGGCCCAATGTAATTGGAATCTCTACTCTCATGTTCAAACCCTTGTGCAATAAAGGCCAACACACCATTTGCCTTTCTAATTCTTGCTCTACCTGCAAGTTAAATTTCAGTGATTCGTTTACAAGGTCCCTCTGAACACCAACGACTTTTGATCTCCAGTTAAAGACCAAAGGTAGGAAAACTGAGTATTGCTCACCTTTTTCCACATTATATTCTATCTGCCATGACGTACAGATTCACCATCGCTCAAAGCCTGTTCATCATCTTTGCAGCCGACAATGCCACTCTACTTTGTATCATTAGCCAACTTGAATATCCCCTCATGCAAATCATTGAAATAGCTTGCGAATATCTGGCCTCTTGTCCCAGTCCCTGTGACATCTCACTCATCACTGTCTCCCAACCCAAAATCAACTCATTCATTCCCGCTGTCTGTTTCTGGCACAGGTACCCAGCCTGAAGCTCATCTGAAGATCAAAAATGCCAAGTTGCAAATAGTCTGGACTTGTCTCACACAATTAACAGGAAGGAAAATGGAGTTACTGGCTGAGAAACAGCATGTTTGAATGGGAACCAAAGCCAGTAATTTCAGACTTCCCAGTAAATGGTAAAGTTCCTGCATATCCAGCAGTTAGTTGAGGGCCCAGTTCATTAGCGATGAGATTGATCTGGACGTTGTTGTTGAGCATGTGGAAACAAATAAACTGCTTAATTTATTGCTTTCCCTTGTCCTGCCGCTTACAAAGACTTGAGAACAAACACCTTCATATGTGTCTGGTCTTGCATTTTCTTGTCTCGGCTGAAGCTTCCAAACAAGAGGGTTCGCCTCACACTTCTGAGTTGAATCTCACTTGTCATGTGTCTTCCTAATCCATCATACCATCTGAAAGCCTGTACTATCTTCCTCATGGTATACTGCACGTTCAAGTTTTGTTTGTTTTGCATATTTCAAAATTGCAATCCTGTACTCTCGAGTTATTAATATTTCAGAAACACAGTCTTTGTACCAAACACAATGGAACACTATTCTTCATTCCAAAAGCCACTCACCAAAATTCACTTTTTAAACAACACCCATAGATCTGCTCTGCAATACTTTTGCTACCTCCTCAAAAAATTCATCTTTGTTCTTTAGACAGGAGTCACCCTTCATAACAAATGTTTTAATATTTTCAAGTCCACATTGACTCAGTTAACTTTTGTCCAAGTGTATGGATCCGGAAGAAATAGCGGAGGTACTTAATGAATACTTTACGTCAGTATTCACTACGGAAAAAGATCTGGGGGACTGTAGTGGGGATTTTCAGCGGGCTGAAAAGCTTGAGCATGTAGATATTAAGAAAGAGGAGGTGCTGAAACTTATGGAAAGCACCAAGTTGGATAAGTCACTGGGACCGGATGAGATGTACTCCCAGGCTGCTGTGGGAGGCGAGGGAAGAGATTGCGGAGCCTCTGACGATGATCTTTGCATCGTCGGTGGAGACGAGGAGGTTCCAGAAGATTGGACGGTTGCGGATGTTGTTCCCTTATTCAAGAAAGGGAGTAGGGATAGCCCAGGAAATTATAGACCAGTGAGTCTCACCTCAGTGGTTGGTAAACTGATGGAGAAGATCCTGAAAGGCAGGATTTACGAACATTTGGAGAGGTATAATATGATTAGGAATAGTCAGCATAGCTTTGTCAAGGGCAGGTCCTGCCTTACGAGCCTGATTGAATTTTTTGAGGATGTGACTAAACACATCGATGAAGGGAGAGCAGTAGATGTAGTGTATATGGATTTCAGCAAAGCGTTTGATAAGGTACCCCATGCAAGGCTTATTGAGAAAGTAAGGAAGTATGGGATTCAAGGGGGCATTGCAGTGTGGACCCAGAACTGGCTGGCCCACAGAAGGCAAAGAGTGGTTGTTGAAGGGTCGTATTCTGCGTGGAGGTCGGTGACCAGTGGTGTACCTCAGGGATCTGTACTGGGACCCTTGCTCTTTGTGATTTTTATAAATGACCTGGATGAGGAAGCGGAGGGGTGGGTTAATAAGTTTGCAGATGACACGAAGGTTGGGGGTGTTGTGGATAGCTTGGAGGGCTGTCAGAGGTTACAGAGGGACACAGATAGGATGCAAAGCTGGGCTGAGAAGTGGAAGATGCAGTTCAACCCAGATAAGTGTGAAGTGGTTCATTTTGGTAGGTCAAATATGATGGCAGTCTTAATGGTAGGACTCTTGGCAGTGTGGAGGATCAGAGGGATCTTGGGGTCCGAGTCCATAAGACGCTCAAAGCGGCTGCGCAGGTTCACTCTGTGGTTAAGAAGGCATATGGTGTATTGTCCTTCATCAATCGGGGAATTGAATTTAGGAGCCGAGAGGTATTATTGCAGCTATATAGGTCCCTGGTCAGACCCCACTTGGAGTACTGTGCTCAGTTCTGGTCACCTCACTACAGGAAGGATAAAAAGCCATAAAAAGGATGCAGAGGAGATTTACAAGGATGCTGCCTGGAATGCAGAGCATGCCTTATGAAAGCAGGTTGAGGGAACTCGGCCTTTTCCCCTTGGAGCGATGAGGATGAGGGGGGACCTGATAGAAGTATATAAGATGATGAGAGGTATTGATCAGGTAGATAGTCAGAGGTTTTTCCCCAGGCCTGAAATGGTGGCCACAAGAGGACAGAGGTTTAAGGTGCTGGGGAGTAGGTATAGAGGAGATGTCAGGGGTAAGTTTTTTACTCAGAGAGTGGTGAGTGTGTGGAATGGGCTGCCGGCAGCGGTGGTGGAGGCGGATACGATAGAGTCTTTTAAGAGACTGTTAGGTAGGTACATGGAGCTGAGAAAAATAGAGGGCTATGGGTAAGCCTAGTAATTTCTAAGGTAGGGACATGTTCGGCACAGCTTTGTGGGCCGAAGGGCCTGAATTGTGCTGTAGTTTTTCTATGTTCTATACTGTCTCCTTAATAGTAGATTCTACTAACTTCCCCATTCATGACAGAAAGTACACTATTAAGCCCATAATGTCCTGATTTATTGACTCTACACTAAAATAATGAAATGCCACTGGCAGTTTTTCATCCATTTCTCAATGAAGAGCTTTGAAATAGGGGAACTAAGTATTTTCAATTTCCTCCCCTATTCCTTTCAATCTTCTGCTCCTTGGGACAGTCCCAAGAGATCAGTGATGACTTGCTTCTGCTCCAGTTCTGTGGTTCCTGAGGTGGCTCATGAGACCAATGTGGGTAGTTTGGGAAGCAATAGCTAAATCTTTCTGCTATTTACATGAGGCTTTTGTGTGATCCTGAACAATAGATGTTCTCAATGCCATCCTTAATTCTCCTTCTCCATTTTGAACAGTCAAGGGTAACAACACCCACATTAGTGGGGATGTTACGTTTTTACAAAGAGAGACTTTGTCAATGTCCTTGATTTCTTTCCACTGTGTACTTCCAGCTGTGCTGGAACTTATAGTGTATGCTTCGGAAATCTCATGCTGTGAGTGAATGTAATCAGGGTCTCATTGTTGGTGATGTTAGCCTAGGAAATGATACTGAATTCAGCCTGATTATCCTGCTGGTATATTTGTAGGATTACAGTGGTACCTCTCCAGTGCTTTGATGTGCCTGTTGTACATAGCTCACAACTGCAAAGCATTCAGGAGGCTAGGGATCACTGCTGCCTGTAAACAGTGAGCTTCAGGCCACATTTGATGTCTCCCTCTTCAAAAACTCCTTTCTTTAGATGACCAAACATTGTTTTGAAGGGGATAGTGATTTACATCATTAAATTCTGCCTTCTTTGAGAAGTGGCTCCCAAGAAATGGGAAGCAGTCGACCTTTATTGCCTGGGGGCAGGTTGGCGAAGGACCTGTATCTTGTGGGTGTTAAGTGGAAAAAGACCCATCCTTTTATATGCTTTAGCGAATGAGTCAGTGATGACTTGGAATTTGGTCTCTGAGAATGTTCATGCACAGGCATTTGTGTATCATAGCCTGATGACCAAAGTCGGAGTGACCTTGGTGCTGGAGTGGAAGCTGTGGAGGGGTGAATGATTTCCCATTTTCCCTTTAGGTTAGCTCCACTCCTTTGGGAAGCTTGTCAGAGGAAAGGTACAGCATTGCAATGAGCAAAACTGAAGAGAGTTTGAGCTTGACCCCAGGATTGGGTCTGTCTTGAGCCCATTTTTAAGATCATTGTATGCATCCCATTATGGAGCAGGATGGAGACACATTTTTGCAGGCAACTAATTGTAACGAGAATCCTTAGCAAGAGGCAGTCAGCGCCTGATGGAAGGAACACTTTGAAGAACTTCTCAACCTTGACTTGAGTAACTATCTCCAAATTATCTGGTCTAGGCTCACTGCCATCTGTGGTCAACAATAATCTGACATGCCCATATGGCGATCAAAAAAACAAGGCCTCAGGAGCCCTCAGTATCCCCTATCAAGTTTTAACATTTGGTAGAGGGGAAATTCACAACCTCATCTCCCACATCTGGGAAGAGTAGGATGTGTCCAAGAACTCAGAGGTGCTTTAATTGTGACCGTCTTCGAGGAGACAAATCCAGTTTTTTACAGAAGCAGCCCGGGAGCCGTTGGAGCAGCAGTTCCCTTTCAGGTATGGTGAGTGTATTTAAAAAGCTTAATAAGAGGAGGGCAACTGAAGGGTTAAACAGCGTGTTGAGTAGTTGATTAGAGGGAGTGTGTACTTGAGGTAATTGGCAGGGACAAATATAAGGAGGGGTAACTGAAGAGGAGTGGCCAGTGAGGAGTGGCAAGTGTGTTAGTGGCTCAGGGTAGGACTGGAGCTTTGAGGCTTTGGCTCGAGAGGCTTTGGCGAGCAGAGGCTGAGGAAGAGCTTGCTCGCAGACAGGTAAGGCCAGCAAGTTCCTTAAATTTAATTAACTTAGGAGTAGGTAATGAAGGAAGCAGTTAGGGCAGTCGAGTGCTCCGTATGCAGTATGTGGGAAGTCAGGGACAGCACACTTGTCCCTGATGACTACACCTGTAAAAGTTGCATCCAGCTGCAAGCTCCTGACAAACCGAGTTAGGGAACGGGAGCTGGAGCTGGATGAACTCCGGATCATTCGTGAGGCAGAGGCAGAAGTAGACAGGAGTTTCAGGGAGATAGTCACCCCTAAAAGTCAGGAGGCAGGTAGCTGGGTGACTGTCAGGAAAGGGAAGGGGTATAGACAGAAAGAGCAGAGCACCCTGTGGCCATTCTCATCAACAATAAGTATACTGTTTTGGATACTGCTGGTGGGGACGACCTACCAGGGACAAGTTGCAGTGGTTGCGTCTCTGGCACTGAGACGGGACCCTCGGCTCAGAAAGGAAGGAGGGAAAAGAAGACAGCAGTAGTGATAGTGGTTTGATAGTTAGGGGGACAGATAGGAGGTTCTGTGGGAGAGATTGAGAATCCTGGATGGTCTGTTGCCTCCCTGGTGCCAGGGTCCACGATATCTCAGATCGAGTTATCGATAATCTCAGGAGGGAGGGTGAGCAGCCAGATGTCGTGGTCCACGTAGGGACCAATGACGTGGATAGGAAGGAGGAGGAGGTCCTGCAAAGAGAGTTTAGAGAATTAGGTGCAAAGTTGAAGGACACGACCTCCAAGGTTGCAATCTCAGGACTGCTACCCATGACCCGAGCTAGTGAGGCTAGAAATAGGAGGATCATGCAGTTAAATACGTGGCTAAGGAAATGGTGCAGGAGAGAGGGCTTCGTGTTTCTGGACAATTGGGCTATGTTCCAGGGAAGGTGGGACCTGTTCCGAAGGGACGGTTTGCACCTGAACTGAAGGGGGACTAACATACTTGCGGGTAGATTTGCTAGTGCTGCTCTGGGGGGGTTTAAACTAGACTTGCAGGGGGAGGGGAACCAGAGTGTTAGAGCAGATAGTGAGATGGAGGAGGAAAAAGGTCATGCGAGGACTGCAGGTATCGACAGAAATCAGAGGTTTGTACGTGATAGAAATGTTCTCAGGTGCATCTATTTCAATGCAAGAAGTATTGTAGATAAGGCAGATGAGCTTAGGGCGTGGATTGGCACGTGGGATTATGGCTATTAGTGAGACTTGGATGCAGGAAGGGCAGGACTGGCAGCTTAATGTTCTGGGGTTCCATTGTTTCAGACGTGATAGAGGGGGAGGGATGAAGGGGGAGGAGTGGCATTACTGGTCAGGGAAAATATCACAGCTGTGTGTAAACAGGACAGCCCAGAGGGCTCGTCTACTGAGGCCATATGGGCGGAGCTGAGGAACAGGAAAGGTGTGACCACACTAATAGGTTGTATTATAGACCGCCCAATAGTCAGAGAGAATTGGAGGAGCAAATCTGTAGTGAGATAGCAGACCGATGTAAGAAACAGAAAGTTGTAATCGTAGGGGTTTTTAAACTTTCCACATATTGACTGGGACTCCCACACTGTGAAAGGGCTGGATGGCTTGGAATTTGTCAAATGTGTTCAGGAAAGTTTTCTAAATCAATATACAGAGGTGCCAATGAGAGAGAAGGCAATACTTGATCTCCTGTTGGGGAACCAGATAGGTCAGGTAACAGAAGTATGTGTAGGTGAATGTTTTGGGACCAGTGACCATAATGTCATTAGTCTCAAGTTAATTATAGATAAGGATAGGTCTGGTCCTCAAGTTGAGGTTCTAAATTGGAGAAAGACCAATTTTGTGGAAATAAGAAGGGATCTAGGAAGAGTGGATTGGGATAAGTTGTTTTCTGGCAAGGATGTGTTCAGTAAGTGGAAGGCCTTCAAAGGCGAAATTTTGAGAGTGCAGAGTTTGCATGTTCCTATGGCAGATAATGTGAAGGTAAACCCGAAGGGTTTCTACAAGTATATTAAGAGTAAAAGGATAGTAAGGGACAAAATTAGTCCCCTAGAAGATCAGAGTGGTCGGCTATGTGTGGAGCCTCAGGAGATGGGGGAGTTCTTAAACAGATTTTTTTGCATCAGTATTTACTCAGGAAACTGGCATAGTGGATATGGAAGGAAGGGAAGCAGTAGTGTCATGGAACATATAGAGATTAAAGAGGAGGAGGTGCTTGCTGCCTTTCAGCGAATAAAGGTAGATAAATCCCCTGGGCCTGACAGGATATTTCCTCAGACCTTGAGAGAGACTAGGGTAGAAATTGCAGGGGCGCTGGCAGATATATTTAAAATGTCCTTAGCCACAGGTGCAGTGCCATAGACTGGAGGGTAGCTCATGCTGTTCCATTGTTTTAAAAAAGGCTCTAAAAGTAAACCAGGTAATTACAGGCCAGTGAGCCTGACATCAGTAGTGGGTAAATTATTGGAATGTGTTCTGAGAGATCGGATATCCAAGTATTTGGACAACCAAGGGCTGATTAAGGATAGTCAGCATGGCTTTGTGCGTGGTAGATCGTGTTTAATGAATCTTGTAGAGTTTTTCGAGGAGGTTACCAAGAAAGTAGATAAAGGAAAGGCTGTGGATGTTGTATACATGGACTTTAGGAAGGCCTTTGACAAGGTCCCACATGGGAGGTTAGTTCAGAAGGTTCAGACACTAGGTATCCATGGAGAGGTTGTAAACTGGATTCGAAATTGGCTGTGTGGGAGAAGACAGAGAGTGGTAGTGGATGATTGTTTCTCAGACTGGAGGCCTGTCACTAGTGGTGTGCCTCAGGGATCTGTGTTGGGGCCATTGTTGTTTGTTGCCTATATCAATGATCTAGATGATAATGTGGTAAATTGGATCAGCAAGTTTGCTGATGACACTAAGATTGGAGGCGTTGTGGACAGCGAGGAAGGCTTTCAAAGCTTGCAGAGGGATCTGAACCAACTGGAAAACTGGGCCAGAAAATGGCAGATGGAATTTAATGCAGACAAGTGTGAGGTGTTGCATTTTGGAAGGACAAATCAAGGTAGGACACACACAGTAAATGGTAGGGCACTGAGGAGTGCGGAGGAACAAAGATCTGGGAGTTCAGATACATAATTCCCTGAAAGTGGCGTCACAGGTAGACAGGGCTGTAAAGAAGGCTTTTGGCATCCTGGCATTACTTTCAATGCAACTTTTTAGAGCAATCTGACAATGTTTTGGATTTGTACGTAAATCTAAATACAACGCCAGGGAATTATTTGCATTGTCATTTCTCCATTGCAAATACCTCTGTTTTACACTAATTTATAAAGACGTGTCATTTCCTCCAGCTCCTAATGTACGTTTCAGAATTGTCAGCAGGTACTGACTCATTACATCTGTAACATCTCAATAAAAGCCATGAGGAAGATCATGACTTCATCTCATGCCTGAATGTCACAATTAATTATTGCAAGAACCAAGCCTCCAGTATTGCAAGTCCAAACTTTTGAGAGCAAATTTGAAGACTAATTCTGATATTAAGCAATTCCACACCACACCATTGTGCCACGGGCAAATACTGTTGGGAAAAACTACTTCACTAGTTTTGTAATAAACCAAATATTTTGAACACTTCTCACAGTTCACCTGTAGGTTTACCCATTGACAGCTTTTGGTAAATTTCTATCTCATTTACTTAAATTGGGTTGTAGACAAGTTAAAAACGTTGGTTCCCAACACAGCTGCCTTCAAGGCTATTAGCAAATTGAAATGCCTTTACTGTTATTACTGATTAATTCCTGATACTAATTATTGTTAAATTTAGTACAGTCTATTCAGCACTGGTTCACTCAAAACCCTTTGATCTGTTCTTTTTACTTGGCTTGTTCCTGAATCATATACACTTTATTAAATGGCTGTAGAAATGTTTCCATCTATGTAATGAGTGCAAAAATTAACTAGCTGTGCAAATCAACAGGCTTGGCTACTGGCTTGGAACATTTAGGTGAATCTTTGAAGATTTGGGTTGTAATTGGTGTGTGGTTCAAAGTATCTGGGTGGCGTTGGGGGTGGGGGACTCTGACAGGGGAATGGTTCCTGGAGGAATCTTGTCGGAAACCAGATTGCAGCAATTACAGGAATCTGTTAGAACTGTTTGACAAGACATGCAGAAGGGAGTTTTCTCACCCTAAGGTTATATGTGGAATTTGTTTTGGTGGTTCCTCTTCAATCACCTCCTCTTGTTGTTCCCAAGGACCTGTAGTCACCACACTGAGGAGTATCCAGGAGGTCACCAAGGCTGAAACGTGCATCTCTCTGGTGCCTCCTTGGCAGTTGCTGACTCTTCCCTCTCTGGTGTCTTTTCCTATCCCACTCTTCTTCCAGACCAAACATGACCCCTAAGAAGAGCCCCATGACCTCTACAAGGTTGGAGCATGAAACTTGCATTTCTTTTAATGCAAGGTTTTCAGAGAATTTCCAGAATAACTGTATTCACAATCCTCACCAACTTTTGGTTTACTCTTGTTCGGATACCAAAATGGCAAGTCTTTTCCTGACTGAGTGTTAGGACCCAATTATATTTACATTAGAAGTCTCAATTATCTTCTGGGATGACTATTCCCATCATTTGCTTCAATTCCTTTAACAAGGTGCTAAAAGCAGGGTGAGCTAACTCTCGGCTCAAGACTTAACACAGGCAAATAAACACACTCAAAGAGTTCTGTTTCAATACTGATTTATTAACACACGCATACACTGACGTGTTGATTACTTTTACTATCACAGTTAACATGCACCATTACATTTGTTTTTCCATTACTAAGCTGGGATATTACTTGCATGCTTACAGACTGGCCAGGTTCACGATGAGAGGTTTTCCCAACTCCCCGAGCCAGACATGGGGGAAATTGCCATCTTCCTTTGCAATAGTGGTCTCCAGAGTTGTCACTGCCGAACCTCAAAGTCTCTTTCTCCTCCTCCACCAGATGCCTATTTTCTTTACAGCCAATTATAAAGGCCACATACGTTCTTGTTTTTTCAACTTCTTTCCTTATCTCCACTCTCAACCTTGAGTAGTCTCAGCACACAGTGCATCAATTACCCATTCATTCACAACAAGCTTGACAAACAGAATACATCTGTTCTAACATGTAGCATTAACAACTCAAAGTCACTCCATGCTTCTCATAGCTGGAGTCTGAACTGTTCAGCCCAGCTGACTCCTTGGATGGAGAAGCTCTGCTCCCAGAACCTGTTGGGATACTTAACATCTCTCTCCCTCTTTTAATCAAGAAGTCTCTTTGGCTACAGCACAGTGTTAATTGCTGCTTCCACTGCTGCTACAATTAAACTTCACAGTTTGACTTGTCTTGTCTCCTCTTTTGCTAGCTTCTTCCCCGAGAGGAGAGGGGAGCAGGAATTCTACCAGTCTCATAGCTGCCTAACTGCAGGAGGCACCAGTTAGTGTCCGAGCTCCGTTCAAATTACAGCCACATATTAGTGATTTGGTGATGAATTCACCATTTTAAATTTTACTTACAGTGTGGTAACAGCCTTACTGGCCCAACAGGTCTGCGCCGCCCACTTTAAACCCAAATTAACCTACCCGTACGTCTTTGCAATGTGGGAGGAAACTGAAGCACCCAGAGGAAACCCACACAGACAGGGGAGAATGTACAAACTCCTTACAGACAGCAACGGGAATCGAACCCTGATTGCTGGCGCTGTAATAGCGTCGTGTTAACCGCTACGCTACCGTGCTGCCTACATTGATGGCCTACATTGATGGAACCCCCAATGTCTTGTTGGTCATTACACATTTCTCCATGGGTCTCTGTTGATGATTGCTTGTGCTTAAGTTGAAGCAGGAAATCTGACAAAACGGTGACAACCCAAGGTCTTCAATAAGACAAAAGTGGAAATCACTACCTTCAGGAATCAGAAGCACATCTCAAAAATATTTGCAGCAAAATCTTGGAACAAAAATTGATATTAGTCATCTTGCTTTGAGTAAAGTATCCTTTTGGTGAAATCTGTTACCAGAACATAGGAGCACACCAGGAAAACAAAGCAGGTGAAGCCCTTATGACAAGTTAAGAGTGACCTTTGGATTTTGGAATTTTAAAATAATTTAACATTTTTTTCATTGAGCTAGAATGGTAGTATTCACTAAAAGAAATCATGCAGCTCTAATCACCACACCAATCAAAGTCATAGGCTTTTCTTTGTTTGTGGTTTTCTTCAGAAATCAACTCAAATTGCATTAAAGTAACTCAACATATAACTGAAATGTTAACTTGTATGAACTGAGAGATTGTTTTAAGATAGTGTCATAATGCGGTTTTTCATGTGTAACTCTACTTTGAGAAAATTAAGGCTTCTTGAAGCCACTTTACAAAGTGGAAGATCACCTAAGCAAGTCCTATCTGCTACGAAAAGAATGCTTAGCCCTACCAAGGGCTCCACCTAGATGCACAAAGTGAATGATAAAATCACTCAGTATTTACTCAAACTATTCTGTTCCAGGCATTAAACCGAACTATCAGCCTTCTCAGGTAGAGGAAACAAAATCCATGTAAATATTCAAAGAATATTTAATCATAAACCTTATAAACAGAAAATCTGGAGTTGCTCAGCAGGTTAAGTAGCATCTGTGGAAACAAAAACAGGGTTAAAAATTCAGTTCATTGACCTTCCTGGTATTTACAGTTATCTACTTTTCAACCTTAAAAGACTGTCAGGCTATTATTGGAGCATAGTTTGCAGGAGCTTAAATGCACAAATTCCCTGCTGAAATTTTTACAGTATTTACTACAATTCAAAGGTGATTTGTATACTCACGTCCTTATGCCTCACCATGTTGCCCAATCCTGCTGGGTTAGAGTATGGATCATTGCATAAATTTTAGCCATTGCACTTTGGTAATTAATTAGTCTGAGATCCTTCCCTGAAATTTTCTCCAGGATTGATTTCTTCTGTGACAAAGGTAGGCTGGAATTTGAATCTCCCACTGAGGGAGGGTGAAAAGCATCCAAAGCAACTGTCTACCTTTAGACCATGCAGTTTTCTGCCACACAGGATATGTGTGCTGATGACATGTCAGAAACCATCTCATCATCAAATTGCAGAGAATATTTCCGCCTCCGTGAGGGCTGACTGTTCTTTATTGGAATACTTTAATGTAACTTCATTGCCTTCAGGTGATGCATCTGGTTGACTGACTGGTCTGCTTTTTTATTGCAGGAATGCTCCTCTGCAGCCTATGACTGTGGAACTAAATTACCTCATTCTATAATCCCAACACCTTGCCTGCTACAGATTTATTCAATTAGAATTTGCATAACCACATTTTTTAAATTTAATGTTCCAACTAAATCCTCTTAAATTGATTTACTTCTATTACTTAGCTTAATAAGTGTTTCCCATTGCTTTTATTTGTGCGTAGAACTCTTATTTTGGTAATCAGTCAAATTTGTGTTGGATTTTTTTTATTAACCCATGGCAATGCCAACATTTATTTTCCACCTCTAGCTACCCCAGAATTAAGGAGGTAGTTAAGAGTCAAACACATTGGTGGGCCTGGTGTCACATATAGCCAAGACCAGGTCTGGATGGCAAATTTCCTTGCCTGAAGGCCAATTGTGAATCAGACGAGTTTTATGACATGGTAACTATTACTGATCAGCTAATTCAAGATCTTAGTTGCTTGAATTTCAATTCCTCAGCACCCATAGTAGGATTCAAACCTGAGTTCCTCAATCAGTGCTTCAAACTTTGGCTGCTAGTCTAGTAACTTAAACTATCCCACTGTACCCCTAGCTTGTAGACCGTTGACATTTTGTTTTCTTATGCTCTGTGTATTGTGATACCAGTAATTTATTTCTGTTCTCATATTACCAGGTGCTTATCATTGCACTGTCTCGCCTTCTCTGCACCTGTATTATTTACGTTATCTTTTATTCACTTCCATTCTCGTATTGTTCTTTATATATGCTATTATTTGTACCTGAGCCATAGACTTCCCCACTACAACACCAATCCTTTCATTGTATGGAGGACTATTCTGCTGTATTATTGATCGTATTCATTAGGTTCAGGCATAGCCTATACCAGCATCCAGCTCCTTCCTGTGCTGGTGTTGATAGCGAAGCCCCACGAGGGTAGATGATATCTGTGGTGTGGTGCAGAGTAGCAAGGTTCAAAAGCTCATACTCAAACAGGGGAAAGGCTGTGAACCTTTTCCTTCAACCTGAGACACTGGGCATCAGGAGATAGAGAATTAGTGATTCAGGAATAAAGTTTGTGCTGGTAATTGAAGACAATTGCTTTGGTCTTCTTGGTCTTTAATTGGAGGGAAATCTGGCTCATGCTGGATTGAATAAGGCAATGCACTACTGTACATTGGAGATCCATGTCTTTGAAGTGGTGAGGAAGTGAAATTACTCTGATTCCCCTCTGTCAATATCCCCTTCCCCTAGCCCCAATCCTGCTTTGCTCTCTTGAGGACCTGGTGGGGATTATGCACTAGTCTTTCTTGAAAAAGAGGAAAAATAGATTATGAGTGGGCTTGTCATAGAACAGATTTGTGGGAACCTGTGCTGATTTGAACAGTGAGGGACTGGCAACAAAGATGATCAAAAGCTCAAACGATTTGAAGGAGGCCTATTACGTGAGCACTGCTTTGACAGTGGTGTCCTGGATGGGCAAGGTGCAAGAAACAAGGCATGGACCTCCAGTTCCAAGGTCAGAAACCTCCTTGCTCTGCCAGGTGAGTGCCTAAATTCATTTCATCACTTCCATGGTCACTTCTGCACTACTGCACAACAAAGTTTACTTCGTCAGCTCTGATTAAGTCATTACATTTCTTTCTGCACTAGCCTAGGCTACTGGGACGGGGAGGACTGGTGTTTAGTGCCTGTGCAAATTCATATCACCTTGCCTCATTATTCTGGCCAGCTTGCTATCCTACTGCCAGTCTCTTCTTTGGGAAGATATGTGGGTTCTCTTCACTGCTGCCTTGGCTTTCTGCTCAGCAAGCGCATGTTGATCTGAGACCTCATTTCTGTAAAAGGATAAATGAAACTGTTGGGGTGACACTGGAAGAGTTGTTCTAATGATAAAAGGGAAACTGCATCTCAAAAATATCTCGCGCTTCCAAGCTCTGCTGCTGAAGAATATTTTGTGAGTGGCACCTTTTAAAAAGTTCTATGTTGTTTTCCTCGCTCTTCTTTTAGTTGCCCCTGTGTTCCTGGTGATGTTCCGATCTGTAAACAAATAAGTTCACCAGGAAAATGCCATGTGTGACTGGTGAATGCAATGTCATATAATGTTGATTAAGATGGTAACTTATTTGTCCATTGGTTGCTGTGGTTATCCAACAGCTCTGCAAGCATTTTTCAGGTGAGAGTTGCTTGAATTAGCTAGGCTACATAGTAGGCAAATGTGAACTCAAAGACACCTGGCCATGGTTGTTTATCATATCTTTTTCTCAACTGGCAAGCCTGACTTGGAAATTTGGTCAAGGTGAATGACATAAGCAAAATTTCTTCAGTCTGTGAAGTACAATGGTATCACATTTTGGATTTTAAATATGAAAGCCTTTGACTAGGTACAAAGGTGACATTGTTGAAAGGCTTGTATAGTATTTGTTAGCTTTTGGCTCTGATGCTGCTTCTCCCATGAACTGTTCCTCTCTAACAATCCCCAGGCTTGTATTCCTGAACTAAGTATGTATCTATCATTTTCAATTTGTTTCCAATGAAACTAACATTAATGCTCCTATTAAATACAATAAAAACAGAATGCTAAAAATACTCTGGTCAGGCAGCACTTGTGGAGAGAAAAATAGCAGTAACGTTTTAGTTCAAAGATGTTTCAGAACCAACTTGCTGACTATTTCCAACACTTTGTTTTTATTTCAGATATAAGACATCTGCAGGTTTTTGTTTTGCCATGAGATACAAACATAGTCCTGGGCAGTTTAGTTTTGTCCCCCCCAATATCTGATGTAACTTAAAATATTAGAAGTACTTTGTTGGCTAACTTGGGAAAGGGAGGATATTATGCAAAAAGTGGGTGTGACAAAGGTTAGAGGAAATTGGGGGAGAAGAGGGTTAGGAAATAGATTGGGAAGGAGCAACAATGAACACTGTTGATTGGAACCAGATTGATGCAGAAAGTATCTGTGAACATAAAATGATGAAAAGGTAAATTGTTCTGATTAAATAATGTAGAACTCAAGAACTTCGGCAATGAAAGGTTGCTACAGACTAGGTTACTATTGGTGAATGTCCCTTTAAGATAGAGCATAGTGGTGTGTGTGTGTGTGTGTGTGTGTGTGTGTGTGTGTGTGTGTGTGTGGGGCATGCTTATGTCAACAGAAGATAAAGGACATACTGATGTTTCTGAGGCAGTCAGTCGGCATCAGTGGGAGAGGGAGAGGAACAGCAGCTTGCTAGTCTCTATCGATGGATGAGAGACAATAACTGTGCCTGTCACTACAACCCACGTATGCTGCTGTCTCTCTCTCTCTCCTCTCTCTCTCTCTTCAGACAACGGTGGTTGTTGAAGAAGCCTTTGCTCATGTTTCACCTTACGGCTTGCGGAACTGAACTTTAAGAACCATTCCTGGACGTGGAGTTTGGGGAGATGCCACGCACACACGACAAGTTTAGTTTTGGGGTTAATGTTTAAGATTCTAACATTATTACTTCTAACATTCTAACATTTTTACTTTTATTTTTCTTATTATCATAAGTAGTTATTAATAAAGTAGTTTTTAACATTGAATCATGACTGAGTGTGTTTCTTTTGTTGCTGGTTCGTAACAAGGGTATGGTGGTATTTTTTGAAGATATGGAGAAAATATTGAATGAGATTAACAAAGACAAAGGGGAAGCAGAAAAGAATGTATTTAGTGCCGTTGTTTGCTCCAGCTGTGGAAACCACATACTCAACCATCACAAAGTGGCTTCAGTGGTATAGGGAACTACTGAATGGCACCATTCTTAAATGATAAGGGCGGAGGGATTCAAAATGTTATAGTATCAGTAATACTATAGTTAAGTCCTCAAAAAGAAGAAAAAGATGGAGTCACGTGGTACATTAAATCAAGACATCTGTGTGTAATATTATCATACCACACCCTCTCTTATTGAATCATGAGAGACATGGAACGGCTGAAATGTCATGTTGTATAATCAGGGAAAGGTCTACCTCTGATGTTAAAACATGAGAAATCCAGGGAAACCAGCCCATGATTCTACATACATGTGTGAAACCCAAACAATGCAAAATACACATATCTCCAAACAAAAGAAAAGGAGTATGGTCAGTAGCCATTGCTTGAGAATATTAGTTACTACATAGTCTAACAGTAATGGTCAGGGCAGAAACCAGAGAAGGTTAGAAAAGGAAAGATGTATGTTGAGACAGTATTCTTTCTTTAAATTAAAAGATTCAATGGATGCTTCTTTAAGATCGTCTTGAGAAGCAACTGCTGGTGGCCCTAGAATCCAGGCAAGGCCAGGCCATGTTTCCTCTGGGGAGATGAGATAAATACATGATGCTGGAATGTAGATAGAGGAAAGGGAGAACCTGGTGTCAATACTTGAACACGTGTAAAAGTTGAATCAATTAAGTTGGCATCATCACAGAGGGTCTTTATTGAAATGGTTATCTAAACAAGAACACTTGAGCTAGAGAAGTAGAAGGGTCACAACAACATTAACTAATCAAGGAGGAGCTCTTGGGGTACCTGTTGTTTGTGACGGATTCATCGATGGGATGTATAATTAAGCCACTGATGGACAGGAAGCATTTGCTAACCCCCTGAAATAGAATATTTAAATTAATGTACCAGCAGAAAAGGCAGACAGCTAATCGATAACTTTTCCATAAGGAATTAATGCTCGCCTTGGCTCAACACTTTGATTTTCTGAAAAAGAACATAGCAAAGGAGAATAAACTGTTGCTGCCCTCTGCTGACGGTGATGCATCTCGCTTTTATGTTCAACTGCCCAATCTATCATGAGGGAATTATCACACCTGTTACTGGTTGGAATGTCTATTGTGCCTTATATTGAGATAATTACATTATTGGTATTGGTATTGGTTTATTATTGTCACTTGTACCGAGGTACAGTGAAAAACTTGTCTTACAAACCGATCTTACAGGTCAATTCATTACACAGTGCAGTTACATCAAGTTGGTACAGAGTGCATTGATGTAGTACAGGTAAAAAAAAAACATAACAGATACAGTGTAAAGTGTCACAGCTACAGAGAAAGTGCGGTGCAATAAGGTGCAAGGTAACAACAAGGTAGATCATGAGGTCATAGGTCATAGTCATTGTATAAGGGAACTGTTCAATAGTTTTATCACTGTGGGGTAGAAGCTGTCCTTAAGTCTGGTGGTACATGCCCTCAGGCTCCTGTATCTTCTACCTGATGGAAGGGGAGAGAAGAGAGAATGTCCCGGGTGGGTGGGGTCTTTGATTATGCTGGCTGCTTCACCAAGACAACGAGAGGTAAAGACAGAATCCAAGGAGGGGAGACTGGTGTCCGTGATGCGCTGGGCTGTGTCCACAACTCTCTGCAGCTTCTTGCGGTCTTGGGTAGAGCAATTGCCATACCAAGCCATGATACATCCTGATAGGATGCTTTCTATGGTGCATCGGTAAAAGTTGGTGAGAGTCAAAGGGGACAAACCAAATTTCTTTAGCCTCCTGAGGAAGTAGAAGCGCTGGTGAGCTCTCTTGGCCATGGCATCCACATGGTTTGTCCAGGACAGGTTGTTGGTGATGTTCACTCCCAGGAACTTGAAGCTGTCGACCCCCTCGACCTCAGCACCATTGATGTAGACAGGTGTATGTACCACCCCCTTTCCTGAAGTCAATGACCAGCTCTTTAGTTTTGTTGACATTGAGGGACGGGTTGTTGTCATGACACCATTCCACTAAGCTCTCTATCTCCTTCCTGTATTCCGATTCATCACTGTTTGAGATACGGCCTACAACGGTGGTATCATCTGCAAACTTGTAGATGGAGTTAGAGCAGAATCTGGCCCCACAGTCATGAATTTATATGGAGTAGAGGGCTGAAGACGCAGCCTTGAGGTGCACCAGTGTTGAGAATAATTGTGCCGGAGGAATTGCTGCCTATCCTCACTGATTGCGGTCTGTTTGTTAGAAAGTCAAGGATCCAGTTACAAAGGGAGGTGTTGAGTCCTAGGTCTCAGAGTTTGGTGACATTTAGTCATCATTTCCTTGTAAACCAATCATATGTCGGACAAGGCCTATGGCTGAGGCTTGTACTTACTGAATCCTCGGTTCTTCTACCTATCTGACTTACAATCAGTCTTGTGTCTGCCCTTTGACCAATTCTAGACTTCCAACTAACCAAAGAGGTGTGTCCACCTCCTAAAGCAAGTTTTGCAGTAATTTTCCCTCATGCACAGGATATCTGCAGCTCAGACTCTAGCTTATCAACTAGAACCCAAAGCTCCTCAGAATTTTACTATAGACATCGTTTCTGGGAATCTCATTGGTTTCCACCTGCCCTCGCACACAGAACCTATGACACATCTATCCCCATTCAGTTAGTTTTCTTTCTTTTTACAATATTTTTATTAATTCCACAAAAAAAAGACAGAGTACATGCATCAAAGAGAGGATGAAAGTACTACTGAATACGTTGTGTTAAATTATACTTAAGGTCACAATACTCTAATAATCACATGTAATAGTTAATAAAGAAAAAATTGGAATAATTTTATTATAAAAAAATCTACACCCACTACCAGAAACCGAAGCTGTTTGGTAAAAGGAAAGACAAGGAAAGACCCTTGAGACATAACGATATCAGCCAATATCTGTACTTTACTCACCAAATCAAAGGTTTTGAAAATAATTCAAAAAAGGTCCCCACAGGGTTTGAAAGTCTGTCAGATTCAAGAATTGAACAATGGATCTTCTCTAGATTCAGGTATGACATAACATCCCGTAACCATTGAGCATGAGTATTTCTCTTATAACCCTGCTGGTTATAAGAGAAATAAAAGCCAGAATATGTAGATCAGAAACCTCCAAAGTTATAGCTTTTTCTCCGACAATCCCAAATAATGCAGTCAAAGGATTAAGTTTAAAATTTATTTTAAAAAGCACAGAAAAAGTTGAAACACCTCTGTCCAATATTTTTTAAGACTCTGACACATCCAAACATGTGAATTAAAGAAGCCTCTCTGTTATTGCATTTGTCACAATAAGGAGATATATCCGAATAGAAACAGGATAGTTTGTCTTTAGACAAGTGAGCTCTATGGACCACTTTAAATTGAGGGAGAGAATTACGGATGCATAATGACGAAGTATTAACCAATTTAAAAATTTCATTCCAAGTTTTCCTCAGAAATTGACATCTGCAAGTCTTGTTCCCAGGCATTTTAATTTATCTAATGGAACCTTACTCATTCCTAATAACTTGTCATAAATATTAGATATTGAACCATCATGAAAAGGCTCCAAATTAAAAATTGCATCTAGTAAATTTTTATCAGGCCTTATAGGAAAAGAATGTAGTTGAGATTGGAGAAAATCCCTAATTTCTAAATATCGGAAAAATGAGTTTTTGGTAAATTATATTTGGTTGACAATTGTTCAAACGAAGAAAGATTCCCTCCAACAAACAGATCCTGAAAACAAGTGATACCTAATTTGCCCCACTCTTTAAAAACTACATCAGTCATAGAAGGTTTACAAAAATAATTAGAAACAATGGGACTAAAAGAAAATCTCGATAAACCAAAATATTTTCTAAATTGTAACCAAATCCTCAAAGCATATTTAACTACTAAATTATCAGTTGATTTATTTAACCATAAAGGAAGTGAAGAACCAAGCAGAGAAATAATAGAAAATTTTTTAACAGAGTTAGCTTCCAAAGAAACTCATACTGGACAAGCCTCTTGATTAATGTAATGTAACCAAAATGTGAGATTTCGTATATTAACTGCCCAGTAATATAACAGTTAGTTTTCAATCACATGAATTAAGATTATTTCCTTTGTTATTAATTTAATAAAATATTCAAAGTTTCCATCTTACAGTTCAAAACTACACCTCAGTTAAAGTAATTATAAAACTCATCAACCAGTCACCTACCTTCTGTCCTCTGATGTCACATCTTATTTTCTCAGGGAATCCCAATTCCATGAAGCCAAAGTTGATCTCTTGCTCTCCTGTAGTTGATCCCTCAATGAATCAAACACATTGTTGTTGATATTATGTAGTTCAATACAAGTTGCCTGTGCAATGATGCAAGCTATATTTGAACACCTACCCTATTTTTTTGGTGGAATTCAAATTGCATTCCTGCTCTGGCCCCTCAACCGTGCTACATCTCTACCCTTCCATGGGGACATCAGAAATAAAAACAAAATGATGGAAACACTCAGCAGGTCAGGCAACTGCTGTTGAAAGAGAAGCAGAGTTAACATTTCAGGTTGAAGACCCTTTATTAGGGGCAGCACAGCTAGGAGAGCAACCTCCAGCAATCCATGTTCGATCCTGACTTCCAGTCTCATCTGTGTGGAATTTGCATGTTTTCCCTGTGATGCCATGAATTTCCTCTGAGTGCTCTGGTTCCCTCCCACATCTCAAAGTTGTGCAGGTTGGTAGGTTAATTGGCCACTACAACTTGCCTCTAGTGTGTAGGTGAGTGGTAGAATTTGGGGCGGTGGGGTGGCCTTTGATGGGAATGTGCTAATATAAAGGGTTAGGGTAGGATTAGCAGGTGGTTGATGGTTGGCACAAACTCAGTGGGATGAAGGGCCTGTTTCCTTTTGTATCTCTCCAAAGATTCAATATGAGAAACATTTTTTTTGATGGGGTCATCAGATGTGTTCACCTTTGTTAGGCCGACAGTGAAAGTTGGCAAAGGGGGAACTGCAAATAAGGTAGCCCAAACCTTGTGATGAAAGAATGGTCTTTGTTGTGACACGTGAAGGTTTTGCATCCAAAATGCCACCCTCAGAACACTGATGCTTGGCCAGGCCTTGTGCACTCCTGTTTGAAGAGCAATGGATTTTTGGTTACAGGACTTGCTAAAAGTAGATTTAGGAAAGAAAAGCAAAAAGTATCAATGAAAATAAAAAAACTGGCTTGGTGGAAAGCTGACAAATAAGCTGGTAACTCATGCTTGAGTGATCTTAAGACACCTGGTGCTTTAGACTGATAAAGTAGGTGAGAAAATGGAGCACTTCAAATGCAAAGATATATTCCTGGGAGTGTACCCTAAGTAACTTATTTTGTAGAGATGTACTTCAGCTTGTGCAGATGGGGAGCTGAGGGGCTATTCTTAAAAATTAATCCACATACGAGTGTGACAATGCGAATGCTGGTCCAGGTTTTATCCAACTGAGCCATTGTTTTTTCTTTTGCTACCTGAAGAGGGAGCTGGAGGTAAACCTTCTGTGAGACCGCAACAACCTCTGCTGTATGTTCTCTTGCTGACGACGTGTTACTCAAATCAAAAATGTTCCATTTTCATTTTTCACCATCAGTTTCTGTACTTTTAGCAGTCCAGGCCATAACTTCCCTCCCCAAATTCTAGGTTGCCCTTCATCTCTCTCTCCCTCTTCTTTAAAGGCTTTAACAATTTAAAAAAATAAAGATGACATTGTCATCAAACCAGCTGACAAAGGTGGTGCCGTGGTGGTCTTTGGCGTACTGACCTCTACCCTGCAGAGGCCAGACGCTGACTCTCGGACACTTCCTCCTACCTACCCCCTGAACCATGTCCGGCACCATCCCTGACCTCATCACCCCTTCTCCCCCCCCCCCCCCCCCACAGCTACCAACATGATAGTCCCGCAACCTATTACTACCCGCTTCTATCTCCTTCCCAAAATCCACAAGGTGGACTGTCCCAGCAGACCTATTTTCTCTGCATGCTCTTGCCCCATTGAGCTCATATCCTCATACCTGGACACTATCCTGTCCCCCCGGCCCAATCCTTCCCACCTACATCGGTGACACATCACATGCTCTCCAACTCTTCCATAGCTTTAAGTTCTCCAGCACACACAACCTCATCTTCACCATGGACGTCCAGTCCCTATATACCTCCATTCCCCATCATGATGGCCTCACCACCCTCCGCTTCATTCTTGACAAGAGACAGAATCAGTCCCCTTCCACTAACACTCTCCTCTGCCTGGCTGAACTTGTCCTCACCCTGAACACTTTTGATTCCTCTCACTTTCTACACTCCCATGGGCCCGAGCTATGCCTGCCTCTTCGTTGGCTACGTTGAACAGTCTCTGTTCCAAGCCTATTCCTGCCCCATTCCTCAACTCTTTCTCCGCTATATCGACGACTGCATTGGTGCCACCTCTTGCACCCGTGTGGAACGTGACAGTTTCATAATTTCACCACAATTTTCACTCTGCTTCCAATTCACTTGGACTATCTCTGACACCTCTCTCTCCTTCCTCGATCTTTCCATCTCCATCTCAGGAGATTCCTTATCCAAACCCACTGATACCCACAGCCACCTCGATTACAGCTCCTCCCACCCTGTCTCTTGCAAGGACGCTACCCCTTTCTTTCCATTTCTCTGCCTCCACCGCATCTGCTCCCATGATGAGGTTTTCCACTCCAGGATGTCCAACTTCTTTACTGTGGCTTTGCCCCTACTATGTTGAGAAAGCTCGCACCTACATCTCTGCTCTCACCCCCACCCCTTCCAGACCCAAAAGGGGTAGGGTCCCCCTTGTCCTCACATTTCATCCTACCTGCCCATGTATCCAACACATCATTCTCCGCCACTTCCACATCTCCAACAGGGCCCTACCACCAAGCATATCTTCTCCCTCCCCACCTCTTTCTGCTTTTCACAGGGACTGCTCTCTCTACAACTCTCTGGTTCACTCCTCCCTCCCCACCCATTTTGTTCCCACCCCAGGGACTTTCCACTGCCCCCGCCAGAGGTGCAACACCTGCCCCTACACCACCTCCATCCAGGGACCCAAACAGTCCTTTCAGGTGAGACAGAGATTTACCTGCACCTCCCTGTAGTGTGAAAGGTCATGGCTGTCATGTGACAGTGACAAACACTGACCCTATCTGGTTGGAAGACACAACACTGTCAGTCAAGGTTTTGGCTCCAACCCTGCCCCTCTAGGCACACCTGACGATTGGTCACTTTAAATACCTTTGTATCTGGCACACTCGGGCAATTGGTCTGTTTGAATTACCTGGGCTGGCTCCACCCAGCCCTCCAGCAGTATAAAGAGTGCCACATGCTTGGTTTTCTACCTCTTTTGGTTTATCTCTGAGGGATGTTGAGGTAAGCTGTGCACTGCTTAATAGAAATCAGTTAAGTATCCCTGGGACCATAGAGCTGATGCTTGTACAGAGTCAGGGGGTTAGGCATTGTATTGTTTTTTCACTGATCATTTGTAACCAGTTTGTTATGTGTGTGTGTGTGCGCGCGCACATCTCACCCTTGTTGTGATTTCCCCCCAACTTTGCGATCACCTGTGTGTGTGCGTTCACAAGTGTGCATCCGTTCCCATTCATTCTGTCTCTACGTTTGTCTTTGTGAATAAACCATTTTTAAACTCCAAAGACTGTGTCCAGAGTCCCTTGTCCTTTAAGACCGCAAAGAACCGTTTCTTACAACACTCCCATAATACCAACTACTGCATTTGGTGCTCCAAGTATGGCCTCCTCCACATTGGCGAGACCAAATGCAGACTAGCTGACTGTTTTGCAGAACACCTGCGATCTGTCTGTAACCGCGATCTGCATCTCCCTGCTGCCAGTCACTTCAACTCTTCTCCGCTTCTCCCCCCCCAACCACACTATCACTGATAGGTCAGTCCTCGGCCTCCTCCACTGCCAGGAGAAGTCCAAGCGCAAACTGGAGGAACAGCACCTCCATTTTCCATCTTGGAACCTTACAGCCTAATGACATGAACATTGAATTCCACCACTTTAAGTAATCCCTACAACAAGCCCCCCCTTTTTTCTCCTTACCTTTGACCCATCCCCCAGGGAATCTGCTCTCCCCTCTTCCCCTGCACCTGCCTACCACTATCTCTTACCTGCATCTACCTATCATCACCTTGTGCCCACCCTGCCTCCCCTCTTTTGTCCACCTATCTCTGCTCTGCTTTTTCCTCCTAATATTGGGCTTTCCCATTTCCTATCTTCAGTTCTGAGGAAGGGTCCTGACGCGAAACATTGACCGCCTGCTTTTCTCCACGGATGCTGCCTGGCCTGCTGGGTTCTTCCAGCATCATTGTGTTTTTCATCTGGATTCCAGCATCTGCGATCCTTTGTTTCTCTAGGATGGGAATAGTGCTAGTAAGGACAAGGCAGCATAAAATCACACAACATGATACCAAAATGGCATAAATAATTATTTTCCACTAGCACCAAGCAGGAAGAGAATGTTCACAAACGCCTTCACTCCAACCAGTGCACAAAAATTGCACCTGTGTTTACATGTACTTGTTCATATGACAATATTTTCTACATTTTCCCGGTCCTGATAAAAGTTCATTGACTTAAAATCTTAACTCTATTTCTCCTCTCCACAGATGCTGCCTGACCTGCTGAATACTTCCAGCACTTTGTTTTCTACAGTGCTTAATTTGGCAATTTATTCAGCACAGACATTGTTCCTGTACTACACTTTTCTATGTTCTAATGTGAGAACCACGGACTCATCCACAGCTAAGGCAAGAGGTGCCAGATGGGGTAGACAGGTGAATAGTTTGTGAGGTGATGGGCTGCTTAATCAGGGCTTCTAACACCATCTTCTTTTCCATTTTGAATGGTCACAGGCAGGGATTTGCAGGAGTCAGTGGATTGGTTACACTTCTCCAAGGAGTTGTAGAGTATCATAGAGTCACAGTTATACAGCATAGAAACAGCCCCTTTAGCCCAACTCGTCCACGCTGACTGAATTGTTTACCTGAGCTAGTCTCATCTGACCGTGTTTGACCCATATCCCTCAACCTTTCCTATCCATGTACCTGTCTAAATGTCTTTTAAATGTTATAATTGTACCTGCCTCTTCAGCTTTCTCTCTGGCAGCTCGTTCAGTCTCCCCACCACGCCCTATATGGAAAAAGTTGTTGTTTAAATCTTTCCCCTCTCACCTTAAACCCGTGCCCTGTAGTTTTAGACCGTCCTATCCTGGGAAAATGACTGTGACCATTCACCTTATCTATGCCCCTCATGATATAAGGTCATCCCTTCACCTCCTATGCTCCAGAGAAAAAAGTCCCATTTTCGCCTTAAGTCAATCCCTCCAGTCCTGTTTACATCCTTATAGGCCTTTTCTGAACCTTTTCCAGCTCAATGACATCCTTCCTATAGCTGGACAATCAGAACTGCACACAATACTCCAAGCGTGGTCTTGCCAATGACGTGCACAGTTGTAATGTGACATCCCGACTCATTCTCTCTGCCCTGACCAATGAAGGCAAACAAACCAAATGCTGTATTCATCATCCTACCTGTGTCACCACTTTCGGGGAGCTATGTACCTGTACCCCTAGTTCTCCTTGTTCTACAACACTCTCCAGGGCCTTACCATTTAGTGTGCAAGTCCTGCCCTGGCTAAACTTACCAAAGTGCAACATTCTACATTTGTTTGAGTTAAATTCCATCTGCCATTCTTTGGCCAACTTCTCCAGTTGGAAGAACAACCTCCACTACCACTCTCTAACTCCTTCCACAAAGCCAATTGGTTAGCTCACACTGGGTCCCTGGATCTAATCTTCTGGACTAGCCTACCATGTCAAAGGCCTTGCTGAAGTCCATGTAGACCATGTGTACTGCTCTGCCCTCTTCAATCTTCTTGGTCACTTCTTCAAAAAAAACACAATCAAATTTGTGAGACACTATTCCCCACTCACAAAGCCATGCCGACTATCCCTGATCAGTCCTTTTGAGGTTTTGAGTCCTCTGACAGCTTAAAGCAAAGAATCTGTTTCAGGAGTCTGGTGTGCGGTGGCGTGCCCTGCCCAACATAGTTGACTGATTGCAAGAACAGCCTCAATGTTGGCCTAGGAGAGGACACTGACATTGGTTTGCTGTTCCTTCCAGTAAATTTAGAGAATTTTTGTGCAGACGATATCTGTGGTACTTTTCCAGTGTCTTGGAAGTGCCTGCTGTAACTAGTCCCAGATCTCAGAAGCATGTAGGAGGGCAGGGGTCACTGCTACCAACGAGACCATCAGTTTTGTGCTAGGTCTGAGGTCTTGCTTTTCAAATACCCCTTTCTCAATCAAGCAAAGGCTTTGCTGGAGTATTGAGGGTGTTAATGAATTACAACATTCCTTCTCATAACGAGCAGGACTCCAGCACACACTGACTGGTCATTATAACAATTGTGCCTTGCAGTGCTCTATTTTGCATGCCAGTCAGTTCACCTGTGTGAGAAATACATAAAAAGTGAGGGGTTTAAAAAAACATTTAAAAAGAATAAAGCATTAATACTGCTAAATTAATTAACACCTGAAACAAGTGCAATGATAATGATGTGTCAATTGCTGTTTGAAACTAGGGAAGATTTTAAAAAGTAGACATATTTTAAATTGCAGAGAGGGATGAAGGTGGAGGGAACAAAAGAAACAGTCAGAAATGAGTTTGAAGCCAACATTAACCACACTGAACTGCAATACTGGATTAGCAAAGAGCTCAATTTTGAGTGTTGTTTGCACCAATTCAAGTTAGCCTGAACCCATTAAAACAGGTTCTATGGTCCCAGCGTATGGTGGAAATCACTGGTGGTACTGGAGGTTGCTAGAAGGGATGGCACAATATGTATGCTCCAGGGTTTTCAATGCTGCGCTGGAGATTTTGACACAGGAAGTTGAGAGGAGGAGACCCTGTAAAGTCATGTTGATATGGGGTTTGTTTGGCAGACAGGCCCTCCAGCCCATCAAGTCCATGCTGACCATAAAGCACCCATTACGTTAATCCCATTATTGTTCTCCTCGACTCCTCTCAGTTTCTCCAACTCGCCTACCCACTAGGGTCAATTTACAGTGGCCAAATACCCAACCAATCTGCACATTTTTGGGATGTGGGAGGAAACCAGAACACCTGGATAAAACCTACATGGTTACAGGGAGAACAGGCAAACTCTACACTTAAGATCAGGATTGAACCTGTCACTGATGCTGTCAGCCAGAGGGTCTACTAGCTGTACCACTGTGACACAGCGAGGCAAGGAGCTCAGGGACATTACATACATCATCAAGGTCATTGCCTTGCTGTGTCAGTGGCTTCAGGCATTGGTCAATGTATGTACTTCCACCATCTACCAGCCAACAGCATCTGTCAGTCGGAATACAACCTCACCTTCATCTGACCAACTCCAATTCCCAACATCACCTCCCTTCCCCATTCCACAGTATACCACAATCAATACACCCACATCTCAAATCTCTCAAACACTACCAATTAGCCAACTTTGGAAGGCACATCACCACACTCATTGACACATTCCTCTCTTACAGGGATAGGATGCAAATAACCAAAACTAGCAGCAAAAAAAACAAGCTGAAGGAGAGTGCACTCACTTCAATTAGAATGGACGTGAGAGTGTTGAAGTTGGTGACAGGGTTTAAGAATATTGAAGAGATTTGTGTCTACTTATTCACGCCATTATTCTCTTCCAATTTATAGGTTGCAAAGGATGTAAGCAGGTACCCATTACAATCCTCTGCATCCTTCGCCTGCATCTCTGCCTTTCCCCTTTCGGAGAGCAATAACTTGGACAATTAGCACATGAAAAGCAAAGAGTAAAGATGAAGACACCCCATAACTCAGTCTCACACCTGCAGTCACTTGCACTATGTAGTGCAGAAGCTAACTTTGAACTGGGATCTGCACACAGTGAGGGAATATCTACATACAGTGAACATCTATACATAGTGGGTTACAGCCAGGGGAAGGTTGAAAGGGCCCAGGTGCCAGTTCCTTGGAGGTCAAGCACTGCGTGAAACTTCTACAGAGGACTCGATTGAGGGCTGGCAAGTAATTCTGGCCCAGTTCTGAGGTTGTCCTCGTGGCTGGGCCAAGTGGCGGATTTCAGTGAGGACTTCCTTACTTGAACACTGACCATGCACGTTGTACCTCTCTAAGGTGGATGTAAGATTTTTTGGTGTATATTCCTCTTCCCACTTCTGTCAGGTTGGCTTGCTCTCCATGTCCTGTCCGTGAATTCTTGGCACACTATTTCCTGTGGAAACACAAATGTAATCTGGAAATACTAAACCACAAATTGGAAATCAAATAGCAACTAATTGGTTTTAATTGATGACCCTTTAAAAAGTGTAGATTGGATGGCGGCTCCTCTTTGCTGATAAACACTTAATCTGCTGTGTGTATTGAAAACATGGTACTGATTGCATTGTTGAGGTCCAGTTTGGCTTTAAGGTGATGTCACAGTCCGATATACGATCTGCATGCTCCACATACTTTCAGTGGGTGAGGTCATTGAATAAGTTGTTGTCCTCTTAATATGACAGTCATTGTCACTTGCACTACAAGTCTGAGATTAATTTCAAATGCAGCCATATTTTGTTGTTCAAATGGGTTTCCAGGAGTGTGAGTGAAACAACATAAAACACTCATACTTTTTAACTGTGTAAAAGCATAACATAATAAGCTCCAATTTGCATTGCTTCAGGAAGGCTAACAGTATCATCAAGGATGCCTGCCACCCTGGTCATTCCCTTTTCTCTCTCCTACGTTCTGGGAGAAGATACAGGAGCTTGAAGCCCCGGATAACAATACTTAAGAACAGCTTCTTCCCCACTGCTATCAGATTCTGAACCAATCACATCTTTCACATCCCCTTCCCAGTGGTGCTGCCACATTCGCGGGCTCTTAACTCTACCTCTCTTGGTTATTCTGTTATTGTCACTTTAGCATTTCTTTTCGCGCTACTTCAGATTGCACTGCAATCTTTGCACCATTTAGGTGTCTTGTGCTTGTTGCTATATGTATTGCTATATTTATTATTAGCAAGTATACTGTTTACTTTGTGTGCTTGACATGAGCAAGGAATTTCATTGCATCCTGGTGTATGTGATAAACTAATCTGAATCTGTACTGCTTCTGCCATAGTGAAGGTACTTGTAAATTCAATGTAACCTGGTTTGGTAAACTGTACCAACAGTACCTGATGTCATCTGTGTTACAACCTGGACACTTTCTTTAAGTGTTGTAACCACATCCATTCCAACAATTTTCTTTGTTTACTTGTTAATTTTAATTTCATTTAAAACCTACAGACCTATATACCTTTAGAGGTGGTGAAAAACCATTGAAACGTTGCAGTGTTTTAAACGTAAATCAATGATGGGGGTACCATTTTGTCACGAACCAGCAACAAAAGAAACACACTGAGCATGATTCAGTGTTAAAAACTATTTTATTAATCACTACTTATGATAATATGTAAAATAAAAGTAAAAATGTTAGTATGTTAGAATTCAAAAATGTTAAACCTTGAACGTTAACCCCAAAAACTAAACTCTTCGTGTGCGTGTGTGGCAAAGTCCAAAACTCCCAGTTCCGGAATGGTTCTTAAAGTTCAGTTCTGCAAGCCATAAGGTGAAACATGAGCAAGGGCTTCTTCAACAACCACCGTTGTCTGAAGATAAGACGTAGACGTAGAGAAACATAGAGAGAGTAAATACGAAATCCAAATGTTCCACGATGGAACCCAAACGACACTTCAGGGTTTACTCGGTAGTGACTTCCTCACCCCGAAAAGCATCCGAATCGTGGTCGTCCACACACAAATACCTGTTTCCTTCTACAGGTCAGCAACAAAGTGAACTCCACCGGATTACTTCCAACTTCCATACATGGATTTCAGTGGCAGACACAGTTATAGTTTCTCATCCATCGATAGAGAAAACTAGCAGGCTGGTGTCTCTCTCCCTTCTCTCTCTCTCTCTCTCTCCTTCTTCTTCTTCTGACCTCTTCAACAACGTCATTGCGTCCTTTATCTTCTATCGACGTAAGCACGCCCCACACACACATACACACACACTCTCTATCTTAAAGGGACTTTCACTGAGTCCGTAACAGTTCTTAAAGTTCAGTTCCGCAAGCCATAAGGTGAAACATGAGCAAGGGCTTCTTCAACAACCACCGTTGTCTGAAGATAAGACGTAGATGTAGAGAAACATAGAGATACTAATTACGAAGTCCAGATGTTCCACGATGGAACCCAAACGACACTTCAGTGTTTACTCGGTAGTGACTTCCTCACCCCGAAAAGCATCCGAATCGTGGTCGTCCACACAAATACCTGTTTCCTTCTACAGGTCAGCAACAAAGTGAACTCCACTGGATTACTTCCAATTTCCATACATGGATTTCAGTGGCAGACACAGTTATTGTTTCTCATCCATCGATAGAGAAAACTAGCAGGCTGGTGTCTCTCTCCCATCTCTCTCTCTCTCTCTTCTGACTTCTTCAACAACATCATTACGTCCTTTATCTTCTATTGATGTAAGCACGCCACACACACACACACACACACACACACACACACACACACACACACACACACACACACACTCTCTCTATCTTAAAGGGACATTTACTGAGTCCGTAACACATTTCCATCATAATATTTAATTGCCAGCATTTGAAAACTATGGTGTTGTATTTGAAATGAGATGAACAGCTTTGCAGTGGAAACACCCAATGAAATAACCGCAGGCTGTTTGTGCTGGGGCCAAACAATGTGGGTTATAGTTCGTAAAGGAGCAGCTCCGACATCACTGAGCAAATGGTGTGAGTGTGGCAACGCTAGACAGAAGGGAATCTAACACTAGGGAGCGTGCCTGAAGCTTCTTGGAGAGATGTGGAAGGAAATGAAGAAAGAAGGGCCGAATCAACCAAACTCCCATGTGTTGTGAGGTCTTGCAGATGGTGGCAGAAATGATTAGGTGGAGATGTGAGCCTTCAGAGTTTCAAGCAGCAGAGGATGCGGTTGATGGGATATAATACCCAGGCCTCCGTGTTCTTGCTCTTCGTTGGAATCTCTCAGTGCTACAAAATGGAGTCAAAATCATGAATAGTGTTCAGGTCCAGTTTGTTTAGAGATGGCTGATGGATGGGAGGGGTGAAGGATGGAGTGGCATGATGCAGATGAGGAATGAAAGAGTGTGAAGAAGATTAAAATGAGGATGGAATTGGAAAAACAAAAAGATGAATTGCAGAAGGTAAGGCAGGTGCAAATGAGGATGGTGAGAGTAGGAATGAAGGAAGGGGAAGTTTAGGAGGAGAGAATGTGAGAGACAGTGTTACAGGGTGAGGAGGGAGAGGGAAGCGGAGGTAAATAGGGAGAATGGATGAAAAACGGAGTAGCTGCAGGATATAAAGAAAAAATGAAATTGGAGCAAAAAATTGGAGGAAAAGAGTTTAATAAACAGTAGAATAACTTGTGAGATGGAGAAAATAGAGCGTTGAACAATTCTGGTTGACCGTTTCATGGTTGTTAGCTGGTCATAGACAGGATTTGGTTCTTTGATACCATTGGTTTTATTTTTAATGCTGATAAATGAGTAATTTGAGAGGTGTCTTTACCGCTGGGTTTTTACCTATGTCATGGAGTCAGGATGACAATTAGACACAGGAGGAACACACGCTACTTCTAAGTTGTATGAAGGGGTAGTTTCCTGTCATTGTGTTATTGTTAGATTATGATAATTGAACCTCATTATGTTGAATAAGCCATAACATGTGATTCCATCAGGAAGGTACTTTTTAGAATCTTGATCCATGCATCATTTTCAATGGACCATGAAAACAGGCCCATTACAATAACATACCTTCAACATCTCTTGAGTATATGATGTTACAATTATTGGTGATCCAGTGTTAAATCTACACGGGAAGAATAGCCACCACCAAGCAATTTGCACCAAGAACATTGCAGAATCAAGTTTGAACAAATTCAGACGTAGCCTTCACTGCATGAGAAAACTTCAAATTGATATTATCAAATAAAATTCACTAATTCAGCTGTACAGTTTCAGGCTGTGAGTTAATATTTAAAAGAACAGACAAATTTAAACTGAACAAGCTCATTTTAGATTTTTCTCGACTTTGCATGCGTGGCTTGGGCTGTTCAGCTAATTTAGAATTCATTACAATAAAGGACTAATTATGCTGCTCAGAACCTAATTATTTTAGGCAGTGAATAAAGGAATCTGAATCTAATCCTCCTAATCTTGGTCGGTAGTTCCAGCTGGAAACATTCTCTTGATCTGTTTATCTAGTTCAAGTAGACGCAATAGCTAAACCACATTTTTACAATGACTTTACTTTGCTGGAACACTTTGATTCCTTGCATAATGCTTCTACATCAGTCTGGAAGAATAGCAACAACTTCCCAATTGTTTCATAAAGTTAAACTGCCTGAATGTTGTAAGAACTAGTCAGCAGCAATCTTTGCTGGTCTTATTGTTAAGTGACCACAGGGGAAGTTGGAATACCTCTCTGATCTTTAGCAGCAAGTACTGATGAGTAGCTCTGTTGAAATACGGCTGTAGACAGGCTTCCCTTATTCCTTGCAATTTATGTTTAAATAAATATTACAGTAAATGCAATGTCCACAAGGTGTCCCCACTGCTTTCTACTAAAGATAGAGGTTACACATCGTATTAACCTTCTACGCCTGGATAATATGTGGCCTTTGGTCAACAGCAGCTATTGTTGGTGTGGAATAGCAGAATCTGGTGCTGCACAAATTAATGTTCCATTTGACTTCTGTACCTATTTTCCTTGTCTAAATATGCTAATATTGCGTTGGACTCATAATTTGCATTGTCTTGCCATCAGTCTTAATGCATGACCTTAGTTTCCATGTGCTCGTTTAACAATAATCGGAGTACTCTGTCAGGAGGTCTACTACTTAAAAACCAAGAATAACACACGGCTAGAGATTACTACTTGTTAGAGACAATGAATAAGTATAGTGGGTCACCCCCACTTTGTTTGTGAAGCTGCACTGGATATTATCCTCTTTCAGCATGGCATTCTTTGCTGATATGTTGAAAGTTCTCACACCTGCTGACATACAATCTAGCAGATACAATCACTACAGTCAACTCGCAAGCAGTTTCGGGTTGGAGGACGTGGGGAGGAGGTGGTCGGTTGCATTCAAAATTCTCCCAGCTAAAGGGGAGTGTGGCTACTGAATGAATTGATGCTACAATGATGGGATGAGGATGTGATAGTATCCCCTGAGGATCAGAAGGATCTGGATAGGCTGGTGAAGAACAGTTCCCACAGGAGGCATGCTCTTTGTCCACGGGAGCCACAGAGACTCCAGGGATACAGTCAGGTGTTAATGGTAGGAGTTTGCCAAGGAGGTTTGTGCAAGCAAATAAGTGCAGTCTGAACTTTGTGGAAGTCTGTAATGCAGGCAAATGCCTGTCTGCAGACTGAAGGAAAAGTAGATGTGGTCTTCTCTTGTTTGATGAGGAGGTTGGATGACCTTTCTAATGCAACAGTGAGAAGCAAACTGTGAGATGTGGCAGAGATCAGCAACAGAAGTCTGGAATGATCCTCAAATTAGGAATGATCATGAATGTGACAATGACTTTTCCCTCCACAGTAAAACCGGGATCTGAAGTCACATTATGATGCTGGAGGAACTCAGCAGGCCAGGCAGCATCCATGGAGAAAAGCAGGCTTCCCCTTTTCCTATCTTCAGTCCTGAAGAAGGGTCCTGACCTGAAACGTTGATCGCCTGCTTTTCTCCACGGATGCTGCCTGGCCTGCTGAGTTCCTCCAGCATCATAGTGTTTTTCATCTCGATTCCAGCATCTGCAGTCCTTTTTTTCTCATCTGAAGTCACAGATCTCACTGAGGACAAAATACGGTTTGAATGTTTGCCTCCTAAGTAGCAGGATTCAGGGCATAATGGGTTAATGACACCAAACAAGAGTTTTTCCTTTTCAGAGCAGTGAAGTTGAAAATCTCACCAAGGATGAATTTTGCAAGTTACACTACTGTTGACCTAATTTGGTTGAATTTTACAATAGAGAATTTGTGTTAAGGCAAACAAAAATCCTGGTGGAAAAATCAGGAGCTGAATTTCTCAGTGGGTGCTGAGACACCCAGAAATGATCTTGATTAAGCCAGTTTTCAACCGCACATCACTGTTTCCTTTGGCCCTGTGTGAGTGAATGAATGGAGGTTGTGAAGTCTACAAAACTTTGTGAACCTGTTGAGAAAAACATTAGAGCCTCCACATTTCACATGTGTATCAAAAATCTGAGTCCCAGCATTAATTTCATTTTTGTTCTTCTGGGTTGGGAAGGTACATTTAAGCACGCTAAATTATTGGAAGTTGGATTTTTATCAGATCTAATTATCATGTATAATGTTTCGGCAACAAGCAGTAAACAAACACACCTTTAACTGGGACTCACGGTCAGCAATGGGTCACTTAACCTCTTGTGGTGTCAAGTTTCTGTCCGAGAAGCAAATGGCTTTTGATGGTTTCAGCCTTCCCTTATCCACTTTCACTTCACAAATGAGCAAACTGATTGATATCAGCAACCTCCAATGTCGGTGAAAATATATTTATTGCAGGACACTGGCAAGTTGGCATTGGGTTAGAGAAGGTAACTAATTGGCAGGTGTGTGGAAGGAATCATCGTCGTGGGCTAAACCAGTCCTGTCAGTCTGAAAGATTATTTGAATAATTTACCAAAAGTTAGCTTTCTATTAAAAACAGGAAACTGAAAACTGACAGCTACTTGTTTTGCTGAATTTTAAGAATCTGTGCACCAGAAGTGTAGAGTAAGACCACTGTAGGATGGTAAAAACAGAGTAAGACCATTTAGTCATTGTGTCTGTGTAGCTTTCATCCATTAATTGGAATTAGGCTGTCCAAGGCCCATTTTCTTGGTCATTCCTTTGCTCCCTAATATTTTGCCTATTTATTTGTCAAATGCTGTGATCGAATCAGCTTTCATAGCCATTTAAAACAATGTATTCATTTTAATTTCTGATAACACTTTTTAAAACAAAATACTAACTTTTTCACAATGAGGCATCAAGTGTAGGCCCCTGTCTTGTCCCTGATGACTACACCTGTAAAAAGTGCATCCAGCAGCAGCTCCTGACAAACTGAGTTAGGGAGCTGGAGCTGGATGAACTTCGGAGCATTCATGAGGCAGAGGCAGAAATAGACAGGAGTTTCGGGGAGATAGTCACCCCTAAAAGTCAGGAGGCAGGTAGCTGGGTGAATGTCAAGAGAGGGAAGGGGTATAGACAGAAAGAGCAGAGCACGCCTGTGGCCATTCCCATCAACAATAAGTATACCGTTTTGGATGCTGCTGGTGGGGCCGACCTACCAGGGACAAGTTGCAGTGTTTGCGTCTCTGGCACTGAGACGGGACCCTTGGCTCAGAAAGGAAGGAGGGAAAAGAGGAGAGCAGTAGTGATAGGGGTTTGATAGTTAGGGGGACAGATAGGAGGTTCTGTGGGAGAGGTCGAGAATCCCGGATGGTCTGTTGCCTCCCTGGTGCCAGGGTCCGTGCTATCTTGGATCAAGTTATCGATATTCTCAGGAGGGAGGGTGAGCAGCCAGATGTCATGGTCCATGTAGGGACCAATGACGTGGATAGGAAGGAGGAGGAGGTCCTGCAAAGAGAGCATAGAGAGTCAGGTACAAAGTTGAAGGACAGGATCTCCAAGGTTGCAATCTCAGGATTGCTACCCGTGCCATGTGCTAGTGAGGCTAGAAATAGGAAGATAATGCAGCTAAATACGTGGCTAAGGATATGGTGCAGGAGGGAGGGCTTCATGTTTCTAGACAATTGGGCTTTGCTCCAGGGAAGGTGGGACCTGTTCCAACGGAATGGTTTGCACCTGAACTGGAGGGGGACTAACATACTTGCGGGTAGGTTTGCTAGTGCTGCTCTGGGGTGTTTAAACTAGATTTGCAGGGGGAGGGGAACCAGAGTGTTAGAGCATATAGTGAGATGGAGGAGGTTAAAGGTCATGCGAAGACTGCATGTATAGACAGAAATCAAAGGTTTGTACATGACAGAAATGTTCTCAGATGCATCTATTTCAATGCAAGGAGTATTGTAGCAAAGGCAGATGAGTTTAGGGCGTGGATTGGCACGTGGGATTACGACATTATTGCCATTAGTGAGACTCGGTTGGAGGAGGGGCAGGACTGGCAGCTTAATGTTCCGGGGTTCTGTTGTTTCAGACGTGATCGAGGGGGAGGGATGAAAGGGAGAGGTGTGGCATTACTAGTCAGGGAAAATATCACAGCTTTGCATGAACAGGACAGCCCAGAGGGCTCGTCTACAGAGGCCATATGGGTGGAGCAGAGGAACAAGAAAGGTGTGACCACACAAATAGGGTTGTATTATAGACCGCCCATTAGTCAGAGACAATTGGAGGAGCAAATCTGTAGAGAGATAGCAGACCGATGTAAGAAACAAAGTTGTAATCGTAGGGGATTTTAACTTTTCACATATTGACTGGGACTCCCACACTGTGAAAGGGCTAGATGGCTTGGAGTTTCTCAAATGTGTTCAGGAAAGTTTTCTAAATCAATATATAGATGTACCAATGAGAGAGAAGGCAATACTTGATCTCCTATTAGGGAACCAGACAGGTCAGGTGAACATTTTGTGTTGTGTGTGAACATTTTGGGTCCAGTGACCATAATGTCATTAGTTTCAAGTTAATTATGGATAAGGACAGGTCTGGTCCTCGAGTTGAGGTTCTAAATTGGACAAAAGACCAATTTTGTGGAAATGAGAAAGGATCTAGGAAGAGTGGATTGGGATAAGTTGCTTTCTGGCAAGGATGTGTTCAGTAAGTGGAGGCCTTCAAAGGCGAAATTTTGAGAGTGCATGTTCCTGCCAGGATTAAAGGCAAATTTAACAGGCATAGGGAACCTTGGTATTCTAGGGATATTGGCAATCTGGTTAAGAAAAAGAAAGAGGTGTATAGCAGGTATAGGCAACTAGGAACAAATGAGGTACTCGAAGAGTATAGAAAAAGTAAGGAAATACTAAAAAAGGAAATCAGGAAGGCAAAAAGACACGAGGTTGCTATGGCAGATAATGTGAAGGTAAACCCGAAGGGTTTCTACAGGTATATTAAGAGTAAAAGGATAGTAAGGGACAAAATTGGTCCACTAGAAGATCAGAGTGGTCGGCTATGTGTGGAGCCTCAGGAAATGGGGGACATCTTAAATAGATTTTCTTGCATCAGTATTTACTCAGGAAACTGGCATAGTGGATATGGAAGGAAGGGAAACAAGCAGTAGTGTCATGGAACATATAGAGATTAAAGAGGAGGAGGTGCTTGCTGCCTATTAGCGAATAAAGGTAGATAAATCCCCTGGGCCTGACAGGATATTTCCTCAGACCTTGAGAGAGACTAGGGTAGAAATTGCAGGGGCGCTGGCAGATATATTTAAAATGTCCTTAGCCACAGGTGCAGTGCCATAGACTGGAGGGTAGCTCATGCTGTTCCATTGTTTTAAAAAAGGCTGTAAAAGTAAACCAGGTAATTACAGGCCAGTGAGCCTGACATCAGTAGTGGGTAAATTATTGGAAGGTGTTCTGAGAGATTGGGTATACAAGTATTTGGACAGCCAACGGCTGATTAAGGATAGTCAGCATGGCTTTGTGCGTGGTAGATCGTGTTTAACGAATCTTGTAGAGTTTTTTGAGGAGGTTACCAAGAAAGTAGATGAAGGAAAGGCTGTGGATGTTGTATACATGGACTTTAGGAAGGCCTTTGACAAGGTCCCGCATGGGAGGTTAGTTCAGAAGGTTCAGACACTAGGTATCCATAGGTTGTAAACTGGATTCGAAATTGGCTGTGTGGGAGAAGACAGAGAGTGGTTGTTGATAATTGTTTCTCAGACTGGAGGCCTGTGACTAGTGGTGTGCCTCAGGGATCTGTGCTGGGGCCATTGTTGTTTGTTGCCTATATCAATGATCTAGATGATAATGTGGTAAATTGGATCAGCAAGTTTGCTGATGACACTAAGATTGGAGGTGTAGTGGACAGCGAGGAAGGCTTTCAAAGCTTGCAGAGGGATCTGAACCAACTGGAAAAATGGACCAGAAAATGGCAGATGGAATTTAATGCAGACAAGTGTGAGGTGTTGCATTTTGGAAGGACAAATCAAGGTAGGACATACACAGTAAATGGTATAGGAGTAGGGATGTTATGGTGAGGTTGTATAAGACAGTGGTGAGGCCCAGTTTGGAGTATTGTTTGCAGTTCTGGTCATCTAACTATAGGAAGGATATCAGTAAGATTGAAAGAGTGTAGAGGAGATTTACCGAATATTGCCAGGTCTTCACGAGTTGAGTTACAGGGAAAGATTGAACCATAGAACCATGCAGCACATTACAGGCCCTTCGGCCCACCATGTTGTGCTGCCATTCAAGCCACACCTAAGACTATCTAACCCCTTCCTCCCACATATCCCTCTATCTTAAATTCCTCCATATGCTTATCTAACAATCTCTTGAACTTGTCCAATGTATCAGCCTCCACCACCACCCCAGGCAGTACATTCCATGCACCAACCACTCTCTGGGTGAAAAACCTTCCTCTGACATCTCCCTTGAACTTCCCACCCATTACCTTAAGGCCATGTCCTCTTGTTTTGAGAATTGATGCCCTGGGAAAGAGGTGCTGGCTGACCACTCTGTCTATTTCCCTCAATATCTTGTATACCTCCATCATGTCTCCCCTCATCCTCCTTCTCTCCAATGAGAACAGCCCTAGCTCCTTTAGTCTCTCCTCATAATCCATACTCTCTAATCCAGGCAGCATCCTGGTAAATCTCCTCTGCACCCTTTCCAACGCCTCCACGTCCTTCCTATAATGAGGCGACCAGAACTGGACACAGTACTCTAAGTGTGGCCTAACCAGAGTTTTGTAAAGCTGCATCATCACTTTGCGGCTCTTAAACTCAATCCCACGATTTATGAAAGCTAACATCCCATAAGCTTTCTTAACTACCCTATCTACCTGTGAGGCGACTTTCAGTGATCTGTGGATATGAACCCCCAGATCCCTCTGCTCCTCCACACTGTCCAGAATCCTGCCATTTACCTTGTACTCTGCCTTGGAGTTTGTCCTTCCAAAGTGTACCACCTCACACTTCTCTGGATTGAACTCCATCTGCCACTTGTCAGCCCAGCTCTGCATCCTATCAATATCCCTCTGCAAGCTTCGACAGCCCTCCACACTATCCACAACACCACCGATCTTTGTGTCATCTGCAAACCTACTAACGCAACCTTCCACTCCCTCATCTAAGTCGTTAATAAATATCACAAAAAGTAGAAGTCCCAGAACCGATCCCTGCGGGACACCACTAGTCACAGCCCTCCAATCCAAATGAACTCCCTCCACCACAACCCTCTGCTTTCTACAGGCAAGCCAATTCTGAATCCACACGGCCAAGCCTCCCTGGATCCCTTGGCCTCTGACCTTCTGAAGAAGCCTACCATGCGGAACCTTGTCAAAAGCCTTACTAAAATCCATGTAGACCACATCCACTACACTACCCTCATCAATCTTCCTGGTCACTTCCTCAAAGAACCCTATCAGGCTTGTGAGGCAAGACCTTCCCTTCACAAAGCCATGCTGGCTGTCCCTAATCAGTCCATGATTCTCTAAATGCTCATAGATCCTATCTCTTAGAATCCTTTCTAACAGCTTACCCACCATAGATGTAAGGCTCACCAGTCTGTAATTCCCTGGACTATCCCTACTACCTTTTTTTGAATAAGGGGACAACATTCACCACCCTCCAATCCTCCGGTACCATCCCTGTGGAAAACGAGGACTCAAAGATCCTAACCAACGGTTCAGCAATCTCCTCCCTAGCCTCACGAAGCAGCCTGGGGAATATTCCATCAGGCCCCGGGGACTTATCTGTCCTAATATTTTCTAACAACTCCAACACATCCTCTCTCTTAATACCTACATACTCTAGAACATTACCCTCACCAACACTGTCCTCAGCATCATCAAGACCCCTCTCCTTGGTGAATACTGAAGAGAAGTATTCATTGAGAACCTCACCCACTTCCACAGTTTCCAGGCACATCCTCCCACCTTTGTTTTTAATCGGACCTACTTTTACCGTAGCCATCCTTTTGCTCTTTACGTACAAGAAAAAAGCCTTGGGATTCTCCTTAACCCTACTCGCCAAAGTCTTTTCATGTCCGCTTCTCGCTTTCCTCAGCCCTTTCTTAAGTTCCTTCCTTGCTACTCTATATTCCTCATGAGCCCTGTCCGATCCTTGCTGCTTACACCTTATGTATGCTGCCTTCTTCTTCCTAACTAGTTGTTCCACCTCTCTCATTACCCATGGTTCCTTTACCCTGCCATTCTTTCTCTGCCTCACTGGGACAAATTTATCCCTAACATCCTGCAAGAGATCCCTAAACATCGACTACATCTCCATAGTACATTTCCCTTCAAAAATGTCATCCCAATTTACACTCCCAAGTTCTCGCCTTTATAGCCTCATAATTCGCCTTTCCCCAATTAAATATCTTCCCGTCCTCTTTGCTCCTATCCCTGTCCATGACAATTCTAAAGGTTATGGAGCAATGGTCACTGTCCCCCAAATGCTCACCCACCGATAGATCTGTCACCTGTCCCAGTTCGTTACCTAAAACTAGATCTAATATGGCATTCCCTCTAGTCGGCCTGTCAACATACTGTGACAGGAATCCATCCTGGACACACTTAACAAACTGCGCCCCATCTAAACCCTTGGCACTAAGTAGGTGCCAATCAATATTTGGAAAGTTGAAGTCTCCCATTATAATAACCCTGTTATTTTCACATCTTTCCAAAAACTGCCTCCCAATCTGCTCCTCAGTATCCCTACTGCTACCAGGTTGCCTATAGAATACTCCCAGGAGGGTAACTGCCCTTTTCTTGTTCCTAACTTCCACCCATATTGACTCTAGAAAGAATCCTTCTACATTATCTACCCTTTCTGCAGCTGTAATAGTGTCCCTGACCAGTACCGCTACCCCTCCTCCTCTTCCCCCCCACCCATCCCTTTTAAAACACTGAAAAGCAGGAATATTCAATATCCATTTCTGCCCTGATGTCAGCCATGTCTCTGTATTAGCCACAATATTGTAGTCCCATGTACTTATCCAGGCCCTCAGTTCATCTCCCTTATTCCTGATGCTTCTTGCATTTAAGTAAATGCACTTTAGTCCATCCACCTTACTACTTTTACACCCTGTACTCTGCTTCTCCTTCCTCATAGCCTCTCTACCTGTTAGATCTGATTTTTCCCCATCCCCTTCTTCCTCTGACCTACTCCTCCAGTTCCCTTCCCCCTCGTAATCTAGTTTAAACCCTCCTGAACCACCATAGCAAACCTGGCCGTGAGGATATTGGCCCCCCTCAGGTTCGGGTGTAACCTGTCCTCTCTGTACAGGTCCCACCTTCCCCAGAAGAGATGCCAATTATCCAAAAATCTAAAACCCTCCCTCCTGCACCAACTCCTCAGCCACGCATTTATTTGCCATCTCCTCCCATTCCTACCTTCACTATCGCATGGCACTGGCAGCAATCCCGAGATCGCTACCCTCGAGGTCCTGTTCTTCAGCCTTCTGCCTAGCTTGCTAAACTCACTTTTCAGGACCTCATCCCTCTTCCCACCTATGTCGTTGGTACCAACATGAACCACGACTTCTGGCTGTTTTCCCTCCCGCTCTAGAACCCTGTGGACCCGATCAGTGACATCCCGGACCCTGGCACCTGGGAGGCAACGTACCATCTGGGATTCATGCTCACTGCCACAGAACCTCCTATCTGTTTCCCTGACTATCAAGTCCCCTATCACTACTGCCTTCCTCTTCTCCTCCCTTCCCTTCTGAGCAGCAGGACCGGTCCCAGTGCCACAGGCCCCGGCAGGTCATCTCCCTCAACAGCCTCCAAAGCGGAAAACCTGTTACTGAGGGGAACAGCCTCCGGGGTCCTCTGCTGTATCTGCCTGTTCGTTTTCTTTTTCCTTTTCCCTCCCCTGACAGTCACCATTCTATCTACTTCCTGGACTCCAGTAGTACCTGCTCTAAGGGGGGCTGACTGTCTCCTGATGTACAGTATCTACAAAACACCCCCCCTCCCTGATGCTGTGCAGTGTTTGAAGCTGCAACTCCAGCTCTTGAACAGGTTAGGACTTTATTCCTTGGAGCGCAGAAGAATGAGGGGAGATTCGATAGAGGTTTACAAAATTATGAGGGGTATAGACGGAGTAAATGCGAGTAGGCTCTTTCCACCTAGATTAGGAGAGATAAGTACAAGAGGACATGGTTTTAGGGTGAAAGGGGTATGGTTTAGGGGGAACATTAGGGGGAACTTCTTCACTCAGAGAGTGGTGGGAGTGTGGAACGAGCTGCCATCTGACGTGGTAAATGTGGACACTCATTAGTTTTAAGAATAAATTGGATAGATACATGGATGGGAGAGGTCTGGAGGGTTATGGACTGGGTGCAGGTCAATGGGACTAGCATAATAAAGTTTCCGCACAGACTAAGAGGGCTGAATGGCCTGTTTTTTGTGCTGTAGTTTTCTATGGTTCTGTGGTCTGTGCTCTCAGATGGATGTGAAAGATTGTGCTACTAATTTGAAAAAGAGCAGGTGTTCTATTCAATATTTATCCCTATACTAACAGATTACCTGATCATCACATGCCTGTTTGTGGCAGTTGTTATGCTCAAATTGCCTCCTGTGTTTCCTACATTGCAGCAGTGACTAGATTTCAAAAGAACTTCATTAGCTTAAAACCCATTGGGATGTCCTTAAATCATTAAAAGCACTTTATAAATGTCTCATTTTGTATCCTTCTGATACTAATCTTGTAACAGATTAGCTAAATGATAGAAATAACCCTTCAATATTTTTCTGATTAAACACTTAGAATACTTTTATCAAAAAAAAAACTGTTGTACAGGAGAAAAATATGCAATTCTTTGTTACCTCATTAATTCAAGTAACGTTTCTCGATTGTTATACATCTTACCAAGACAGATCTGCTGGTTTGCAATGCAGTTTTATTTTCCACAATAGCTGGGTGTGTACCTTTGTTGTTTTGACTTTCAATTTCAAATCCCCATTGGTTAATCAAATTGCAATCAACAGGAAAACTGGATGAAAGATGCAAATAAGTACTTACCCCATGAAATTAATTCTTGCATAACCATGGCAGTGAGATCCACAAGGACTCACTTCAATGAGGTCTCAGTTCGTCTGAAGAGATTTTTTAAATGTCTTCAAGAAGACATTAAATCTTCTTGCACCAGCTGTTTACAGCTGCACCTAGGCCGTGCACCAGCCACATGTAAACACGTTAGTGTACTGCTCCAAACACTCTCACTTCACACACTGTTTGAGCATGAAGGGAAGGTCACAACTTGGAACTGAACAGTTGCAGAGAATGCCAGCAAAAAATTTGGATATGTCTGTTAATGGGTGTGGTTGAGTTTCTGCATAATTATATTCATGTCAGCCATGTTGCACTGCAGTCATAATGCCCCATAATTTAACTTGTGTTGGAATAGCCATGGTAGGTTAAAAATAGATTACAATTCACAAGAGGTATATATATCTATACCCATGTAATATGGGTATGATTTCTCCTTGAGGCAGACAATTTTGTTGCAAAGACTACACCTGCACGTCTCTATCTCTCCCCTAGAGAAATAAAGGATTCATACTCTCACATTTTTTTGGCACAGAACAACAACTCAGTGAGTGGTGTTTGATGTCAAAACAAGTTGCTCTTGTAGTTCAGGTGACATATAAACAGTAAATGTTGGGATGCACTGTGCACCTGTCAGCATGAACAAAAGTAAGTTAAGTTCATATTTTGCCAGAGCTCAGACTTGTGACCAATATACCTTTTCTTGGAATTTATACTGGAAAGTTTCAGCAGGCTTATGGGAGCTCTGTAATTCATGTATGTAAGCCATTCACTTCCATATGGACAGAGTTTCGTGGAGTCATAACTGCAATCTCCTTTCTTTTACCTTTCATATTCTCCAAATATTAAAAAAGATAATTACTTGCAGTTGGCCAGAAAGATCCAACATTCCCACAACTCAAACTCCTACATTTGACCTGAGAGGTGTATAAAATCCTGAGTGGTATAGATAGGAAGGAGAACTAAAAACTAGAGGGCATAGGTTTAAGATGAAAGATTTAAGAAGGACCTGAAGAGCATGGTGTGTATATGGAACGAACTGCCAGAGAAAGTGGTTGAGGCAGGTGCAATAATAACATTTAAAGGATTTTTCGATGTGTGCATGGATGGGAGGGGTTTAGAGGGATAAGGGCCAAATGTGGGTAAATGGGATGAGCTTGGTGGGCACCATGGTCAGCATGGATGAGTTGGCTGAGGGGCCTGTTTCATGCTGTATTACTCTGTAACTCTATATCACCACCTGGAACATGCCCTCTTCACGTAACCACCATCAGGGAGGGGGTACAGGAGCCTGAAGACCCACACTCAACATTTCAGGAACAAGTTCTTCCTCTCAGCCATCAGATTTCTGAACGGTCAATGAACACTACCTCGTTCTTCCTCTTTTGCACTATTTATTTATTTTTGTAACTTATAGTAATTTTTATGTCTTTGTCTTGCACCGTACTGCTGCCACAAATCAACAAATCTCACAACATATGTCAGTGATAATAAACCTGATTCTGATTCCATGTAAACTGGCACCAATTGGTCACTAGATGACTGAGAATCTAACCCACTGTTGGATTGTTAAGATGTGGCATTCTGCAGCCACTACATCAACAATAGGGGATCACCTGATGGTGGTGCTAGGAATCCAGCCTACCTCCATTTTGCACAGGCAAATAATGAACAGTCTCACCTCACTACCCTCACATGGGATAAACTAAACACAATGCTGTAAAATTCAGCCATATCACTTGCTGTTTGGGCACTATGAATACTGAATTCATTTCAATAAGATATCTTTATTAGTCACATGTACATCGAAACACACAGTGAAATACATCTTTTGCATAGAGTGTTCTGGGGGCAGCCTGCAAGTGTCACCTCGCTTCTGGCACCAACATAACATGCCCACAACTTCCTAACTCATACATCTTTGGAATGTGGGAGAAAACCAGAGCACCCGGAGGAAACCCACACAGACAGAGGGAGAACGTACAAACTCCTTACAGACAGTGGCTGGAATTGAAACCGGGTCGCTGGTGCTGTAATGGCATTATGCTAACCGCTACACTACTGTGTGATGACAGGTGCATATTAGTTGCACCAGCAGCAGTAGTGCATTGTACAATGTGAACACCCACCAGAAGTAGAAAAAAACTGAGAGCATGGAAGGCCTCAGCATGTTCATTGCCAATTGCCAACATGACTTCCACTGCATCAATTTTTCTATGGCCTCACTCATGCTACCCTAGCCCCCTCAGAAATCTGCTTCCTAAGGACCAACTTCAACATTGTTACCAAACTCATTGACAAGGCTGGTGCTGTTGTGGTTTGGTGAACTGACCTCTATCTTGCAGAGGCCAAATGTCACCTTTCATACATCTCCTCTTACTTCTCTGTAGACCACGAGCCATTGCTTCTGAGATGCTCTCTGACCTTATTTCCACAGGAGATCTTCTCCTCCAGTCTTATCATTTCCCAACCATGCACAGCTCACTTTTATCTCCTTTCCAAGATCCAATACATGACTGTCCGGGTGGACCCATTGTTACAGGCTACCCTTTTTGCACAGAAGTTATTTCCTGCTATCAACACCAGGATGGTCTGAGAGCCTTTCACTTCTTCCTCTTACAGAGACCCAACCAGCCTCCTTCCACTACCATTCTCATTCACTTGGCTGAACTCATTCTTACATTGAGCTCCATCAACTCCACTCATTTTCTCTAAGTCAGGTGTGCAGCTATGGGTCCCAAGCTATGCCATGTCTCTCTGTTGAATACATAGAGCAGTTCTTGTTTCAGTGCTGTTCAGGCACCCCCCATCCCCCCACCATTATTTTTACATTATATTGAGTATATTGATGTGGTTTCCTGAATTTCCCAAGAAATGAATAGAGTGAAATAGGCAAAAAAGTAGTTTAGGTGATCAAACCAATTAAGGACTCCAGTTAATGTACTGAGTCTGTATCGATTGTATACATGTACACGTGAAAAAGGTTCACATCCTTGTTTTCAAAGAGGGATAGCTGCGTGGTGTACTTTTGTGAACTATGTAAATAAGTTGTGTTGAAATGCCTTGCCATTGGACCAAAATATATATGTACACACCCTTACTTTAAACTTCCTGCAGATACTATTGTGGTTTGCGATTACCAGCAGTCCCAGCATGGTTTCTGATGAAGAGCAATACCTGAGGGTGTCTTCACTCCACTCCACCCTCCCTGCCTCGCCCCGAAGAAATAAGGATATTTCATGAGTAATGTTTAAGAGCCTTTCCCCGTGGGTGGGGTGGGAGGAGGGGAGAGTGAGAGAGATGAGGGGAAGTAGGTATGGGGTCTTGGAAGGGGAGGGGTGGCAGAGAAGTTGGGTGTTGGAGTGAGGGAGGTTGGGACATATAACTGCGATGGAGGAGTTTGAGGGATGCAAGGGGGGAGGGGATGAGTGGAAGGAAGTAAAGGGGTTGGGGAATTGGGAGGGGTGAGGAGGTTTGTACAAGTTGGAGGGATATGAGTGTTGAGGTAGAATAAGTATGAGAGGCATTGAATGTGTGGGAAGGTTGTGAGGTGAACTTGATGCAAGGTGGGTTGGGAGCTTGGGAAGGATATGAGGGGGTTGAAGCGGTTTGGGGAAGATGTGAGGGGTTCGAATTGAAGTGAAGCATGTGAGGGGAGCTGGGAAAGGTGTGAGGGGAATTGGGAAGGGTGTGAGGGAAGTTGAGATTGGGAGAGGTGCAAGTTGGTATGGAAGGGCGAGAGGGCAGTTGGTTGTTGGGAATTGGGAGGGATGCAAGGGTGATTGAGGGTTGGGAGGGGTGTGAATGCAGCTGAGGGTTGGTATAGGTGTGAGGGATTGGGGCAGGTGTGATTGAGGTTGTGTTTGGGAGGAGTTGGGGATGGTAAGGGCATGACAGGATTTGGATGAGTGTTTGGGGTAGGGAAAGGGGTGCAGAAGATGGGGCTGGGTTGGGAGGGATTTGGGGACTGGAAGGCTGTGGGATCTGGGTGGGGACAGCTGGGAGGGTGCTTGGGAAGTGTGGGGATTGGGAGAGTAAATGGGAAAGGTTCAGTTTAGGTGTGTTGGCGAGGTCTGGTTTGGGACGGGGTGAGGCAGGTTGGAGCAGGGACGAGGTTGGCATGGGTGTTGGGGTGCAGGGGTTTGCGTTGTGGGGTGTTTGGGGAGTGTGGGATTGGTTGAGTATACAGGCAGGGTCTGGTTTGGGATAGGTTTTGGTGGAGGGTGGGCTCTGGGTTGGGATGGGTGAGAGGCAGGTTGGGTTGGGCCGGGTGTGGGCTGGGTGTGGGGTGGGATGGGGCGGTGCCCGGGTGTTGGGGTGGGGCCAGGGTTGGGCTGGGGATGGGGTGGGGCGGGACCGGGTGTGTGATGGGGCGGGGCGGGGGACGGGGTGGGGCCGGGTCTGGGTTGGGCCGGGTGTGAGGGCGAAGTGGGGCTGGGTGTGAGGGCGGGGCGGGGGCCGGGTTGGGCCAGGTGTGTGATGAGGCGGGGCCGGGCCGGGCCGGGTGTGTGATGAGGTGGGGCCGGGTGTGAGGGCGGGGGCCGGGTTGGGCCGGGTGTGTGATGAGGTGGGGCCGGGTGTGTGATGAGGCGGGGCCGGGCCGAGTGTGGGGACGGGTTGGGCCGGGTGTGAGGGCGGGGCGGGGGCCGGGTGTGTGATGAGGCGGGGCCGGGTTGGGCCGGGTGTGTGATGAGGTGGGGCCGGGTGTGAGGGCGGGGCGGGGGCCGGGTGTGTGATGAGGCGGGGCCGGGTTGGGCCGGGTGTGTGATGAGGTGGGGCCGGGTGTGAGGGCGGGGCGGGGGCCGGGTGTGTGATGAGGCGGGGCCGGGCCGGGTGTGGGGACGGGTTGGGCCGGGTGTGAGGGCGGGGGCCGGGTGTGTGATGAGGCGGGGCCGGGCCGGGTGTGGGGACGGGTTGGGCCGGGTGTGAGGGCGGGGGCCGGGTGTGTGATGAGGCGGGGCCGGGCCGGGCCGGGTGTGGGGACGGGTTGGGCCGGGTGTGAGGGCGGGGGCCGGGTGTGTGATGAGGCGGGGCCGGGCCGGACCGGGTGTGGGGACGGATTGGGCCGGGTGTGAGGGCGGGGGCCGGGTGTGTGATGAGGCGGGGCCGGGCCGGGCCGGGTTGGGCCGGGTGTGTGATGAGGTGGGGCCGGGTGTGTGATGAGGCGGGGCCGGGCCGGGTGTGGGGACGGGTTGGGCCGGGCGTGTGATGGGGCGGGGCGGGTACGGAGGCCCAGCGGGGGGCAGCCCGGAGGGCGCGGCGCCAGGTGACAGGTGCGCAGCGGGAGCCTGTATTTTCATATCACATCACGCCCTGGCAACCGGCGGGCGGTAGCCTAGCAACCGGCCGCCCGCTGCTGGCGGCGACTCAGCTCGGCAGCACCAGGCCGGCTTGTCCATCCCGCCCCTCGAGTGCCAGTCACTTCCTTGTTTTTAGTTGCTTTCACTCACTTCTCTCTGCGAGGGAGGAGGATGGCTCCGACGATCACGGGGCTGCTCATCATCGCCCTGTTGAGCTGCGAGGTGTCCAGCGACCACAGAAGGGACTTCCCCGAGCTGCCTGCCCACCGCCTGGAGGTCTTCCAGCAGTTGGCAACTCTCAGGGGCGCTTCCCGGGACAGGAGAGATGCTCCCCGCCGTCGCCCTGCCCGGCAGGCAGGTTCCTGTGGCACTGACACCTCTGATCAAGGCGCCCTGGAGCAACATACCCATCAGGTGAGTGAGGCTTGTGCACCCTTGATTCAAAATTAAAGGAACCATCAGGGTGGTCAGGTGCTGTCAAGGCTTCACTTCCTTCTGCAAGGAAATGTTTCAGAAACTGATCAGTCTCTCCCAGTGCCGGGTTTCACAATCCGACCTGTCAAAATGACCATCAAGGCAGGGATTGGGGTGGAAATCTCAGATCTAAACTTGCAATGAGTCAGGTTTAAAAACGTGACCTGTTTTGATGTGCGCCAGTTTTGTTTAAAAAGGTGAGCACAGCTGTCTGTGTGTCCGAGTAAAGTGCAGTACAATTTGTTTGATTTCGATTTTGCTCACGTATCTCGCTTTGTGTAGTTCCCGGAATCTACGAGCACAAAGTATAGCTTGTTTTATTTTAAAGGTAGTGTCCGTTCTAAAACTGTACCGGCATGCTGTGGAGCCTCCAGCCTGTGTCCATGCTTGTGAATTGTGTCGAACAGTACTCTGAGAGTAAAGAATGGGTCAATTATTGAATGCAGTGTTTCCAGTTTATAGAATCAGTATGTTTCCCTCTGAACCGCCCATATCCTGTAAAACAGAAACACTAGATCATCTGTGGCCAAATCCAATCGACCAATAAGCAATTATATTTGAACTTGTTGATTAGATTTTTAAAAAATAGATAAACATATTAAGAGATATGGCACTAGGATAGATAAATGCTGTTGGCATACACATCAGGCATGATTTAATTGACTTGTTATGCCTTCTTTTCTCTTATGTTCCTGGATTATTCTAATTATAAATTAATTTGAGTGTTGTTTGTTCTTTTGTTATCGTATTTTCAGAGGATATTATTGCATTTTCTGCTGTTGTACTACAGTCTGAACTTTCCTTGAAGACGTTTGAGGTCGGAAAAGATAACAAATATGTGGGGACTGGTAGTGCTACTTCACTTAGCTTGCTAGATATAGGAAAGGACTGTGAAAATGTTATCATGTGTAGTAGCAAATGGTTTGAATAAAATTATGTTGTGAAGGAGCATAACTATTATAATAGAAGAATGCAGTTGGGAGCAATTTTAGCAAAACAGGTGAAGTATTGGTCACATTTGTAACAAACTCCTTAATCTGCATATGAGAGTTAACTGAACAGATTATGAATTCTGTTTTCAGTCAGGACTGGCGGAAAGTGAGTAATATGCTCAAGTTTCCTAAATGAGACACGAGACTGCAGATGCTGGAATCTGGAGCAACAAACGATCTGCTGAAGGAACCCAGTGGGTCGAGCAGCATTTGTTGGGGGGTGGGGTTGGGGTGGGGGCACGGAATTGTCGATGTTTTTGGGTGAAGACCCTGTATCAGGACTTATCAGATCCACTGAGTTCCTCCAGCAAATTGTCAGTTTTCCTAAAACGGAGTTAATTCTAGTGGCATTGATGATTAGACAGACAGTGACGTTGGTTGAGTTGGGAAGTTGGCTCATATTAGAATACTTCAAAACCACTGGTCAGGAAGTTAAAGCATGAAATTCAGTAATATTTAGCCTAAAAGCATGTCTTTTTTTTAAACCATGAGTAGGAAAGGACTTACATTTATCTACTTCACAACCATTGGACTTCATTTTACAGCAACTTGCATGCTTTTCAAGTGTAATCATTGTAGGAAGGTACAAATTGAGGCAAACAAAAAGGACAAAGCAAAAAGATCACAATCAGCAATGAGATAAACAACTGGATAGATAATCTATTCCAGTGATGTTATGGTCAGGACACCAGATTATACATCCATTTGAGAGAACTGATCAGACTTTAGTTTGTTTCATCTGAAAGACAGCACCTCTGACCATGCAGCGTTCTCTCGGCAGTGTACTGGAGTGTTGGCCTAGATTATATCCTTACACCTCTGGAGTGAGGCTCAATCCCACAATCTCCTAATAACAATAAGAATACAGAAGACAATTGTTCCAAGTTGGTATACATAGTGCAACCTTGTTAAGTGGATGTTGGGTTCAGTAAAAACAAGTTTGAGGACTTTAGAGTATGAAATTTAAGTATAAAAAAAACAGTGTAAATATTAAACAAGGATCTTCCTCCCAAAAACTACAAAACAATGGTGTCGGGGATGTGTTTAAATGAAATGTCTCATGTTTTTGTCATGTGTGACATTTCATTAAAGTGTACCAGACCACAACAGTTGAAGGGGATTATGTTTTAAACTGTGAGAGAGTGTTCTTTTACATGTGCTGCTACTGCAGGCTGGATCACAGAAGCAACACTACTGTACCTTGAGTTTATGTTGCCAAAATGGCCTTGCTTCTGACAGTGTTAGTTGAGCGGTCCCGACCTAAAGTCGATGTTGAAGAATCAAGAATAAATAAGCCTAAACCTTTCTAAAATTTTTTGATGTGATGATAGTTTTTGATTGAAGTTATGGCGAAAAATGAGAGAGGCTATTCCCTCTCGCAAATAGATCAAAAGCTGGAGGGCATGGGTTTAAATTCACGGGCAAAGGATCCAGACTAGAGATGTGGACATTTCTTTTCATTAAGAGTTTAACAAATGTCCAATCATCTACCCAAAAAGATGATGGAATCTGATTCCATGTTTAACTTTAAGAGAATGTTGTACAAGGACCTGAAGATGAAGTATTTCCAGGGTTTAGGACAAAGTGTGGGAGTACGATAGTGGCGGTGATATGGTGGCTGAGAGCACACACCAAAGAGCCGCACAGGCACAATTGCATAAATGGGCTTCTCCTGTGTTGTAAGATCCTGTTTCTTTATTTCTTTGTACAGCTTAACTGCTCAAAGGATAAGCTGGAGTGGCATGAGGAAAAAAAAGATTTATCTCATAACTTTATTACACCTTTCTTACACTAGTTAAAACTGGTATTTGGATCTACCGAAAAATAATACATTCTGCTTTGTTAAGAGTTAGATTACTCTTTGTGTACATGTGTAATATAAATCAAGTTCCTGCATGCTTGTTATATGGAACTGAAAACATTGTTGGTAGTTCCATTATATTGTTAGCAAATTTTTTTTTGCCTTGGAGGTGGCTCAAAGCACTTTGTAAGACAGTGTTTGTAGATTGGAAGATGTTCAACTTCTGTATTTATTATTCTAATTGTGGAAATTAGTTCACCTCAAGGTTATTGTGAATGCGTACAAAGCCGTCCTGCTAGAAGTAACTGATTAATCCCAAATCTCAAGCGTTAGTGTGTGCTCTCTCCTCCTATATCGGCTGCGAGTACTTTCTTCAAAATTAGCTCTTTATGGATTTAGTTTCTGGTGCGGGCAGCTTCCTTTCAGTCCAGTGGATAAATATGGGAATGTAGATTTTCATCCAACCAGTACATGCCATTCAAGCAAAAATGATCCAAATGACTTGCCTGTAAATTTAAAATGACATACATGAAATATAGTTATTGCAGCCAAGAAGCAGTAAGAGTTGTGACAATAAAAGAAAATTTTAAGTGCATAATTGGACTTTAGTTTATACTGTAGTGGAAAAATCAAACCTCCCACAGAGTACTGTAAGACATCTTTTGGATATCTCCTCTAGATTTTATTGTACTTGGAAATTTCACTTACAAGGTCATGATTGATAAACTTGAGTTTTTATAATGGCAGGAAATCAGCTTGGGTTTCCCTTGACATTTGGCAGTGTGTACATATGGAACCACCTCACCAGAAATGATTCCATGTTTAAAATCGAATCCATAATGTGCTAATTTCAAAGAAAGTACACTATTAGTTGATATTGTAGGAGAGAACACATGCCAGAACTTGGGTCTTGTGATTATAAAATACTTTTGGGAGAAAAGTTTTGTCCACACAATAACCTTGAAGTGAACTTTCTGTAATTAGAATAATTAATCCAATATTTGAACGTGTTCCAATCTGAAACAAAGTGTGTGTATATCACCTATGTTACAAGGAGGCTTGTTATTGACCATTGTTAAAATGCATGACTTGCCCTTTCTATACTTTGAGAAAAGCTAATTTCAGTTTGCTACCTAGTTGGCCAATTAGGTGCCCCTCTCTGAAATCTTTATTCCTTGGTGAAATATATTTTAAAGATTGACTTGTGTGATTTGTTCATTATAGATTTTTAAAAACTCTTGCAGAATTATGAAGCCTCAGAAAAGGAAATGTAGTTTGGCCCATGGCATGTAATTAAAATCACTTCTGAAGTAATCATTGCTGGGAGTTGACTGATGTTCATTCTGCTTTTGATGTGCATTATGCTTATGAAGTTCATTATCCACCACTGATGAGGAAAATGAGAACTGATCTGATTCAGGATATGTCCACTTTCCTCTTCTGTGTCCATTTGTGACTCTTGTACTCAGATCTTCTGCTGGTGAACATATTGTTTGCTTTCCAAATTGCTTTGAGATCCTTTTCTCTACTCCCACTACCCCAACCCTTATTAACAGGGCACCCGTTCTCCTTTTCCAATTTTCTTATCTCATGTCATTAATTTGTCTGTGTCATTAATTTGTCTGTGTTCTTGTGAACATTCTGTGCATTTTAGATGAAGAATTTTCAATTTTATCTTTTTACCATTTTTCACTAATATGACTCCAATTGGTGGTACACTTTGTATGCTCAGATCTTCCTAACGCTCTGGTTATAATTACCCACTTTGATACTCAGTACTATTGGCTAGTTATTTCTATTTTATTAATTTCTCCTTGCCTGAGTCCCCACCCTACCCAACTACTTTGTTATTCAATTTGGTGGGACACTGTTCCCAGCTCGATTCAAGTGAAGCCTATCCTGTTGCAGCACATCCCTCCTTTCCCCAGTACTGGGGAATCCATCATTGCCTGGTGCCCCATGAAATAAAACCCATTTTTTCCAAACTAATCTTTCACCCTTGCATTTAACTCTCTGATCTCATTGCCATTTGCACGTGGCTTAGGTAGTAATCCAGACTTCTTTAATTTGGACTCCAACTACTCATATTCATTTGGTAGAACCTCCTCCTTAGCCCTAACTATGACATTAGTTCCTGCACAGTCCATGATAATGAGATATTCCCCTGCCCACTTAAAGCTCCTTTCCAAGAGATGGACTTAATCCTGGCAATGGGCCTTCTGGACTCGTGCTCATGCATGCACGGAACATTATCTATTCTCTTAACTACACTTTCCCCTATAATCACTGCTTTCCTATTCACTCCCCCAACTTGGCCCCCCATACCATGGTGCTGTGGTCAGCTTACAATTTTTCCTGAAGTATCTGCTCTAATCACATAGACTGCAAGAATTTTGTGCCTATTGAATAATTGCAAGGGTTGATGTTCCTCAAACACCTTCTGGATGCTCATATCTACCTCATTCTTAGTAAGACATTGCTGTCCTTTTTGACTGGCCAATAACGAAGTACTTAAATGGTGTGACAGCCTCTGGGAACCAAAGCCCAGCTAATTTTCCCCTTGCCCACTCCAAATGTCAGACTGCAGTTTAGAAACTTTGAGTACAAGTTCCTGAAACTGAAGACACTTGCTGCAGATGTTTATGGGTGGCGCAGTAATATACATTGCAGAGCTTCTCCCTCACAGCACCAGAGACGTGGGTTCAATGCTGATCTCTAGAGCTGTCTGTATGGAGTTTGCACCTTCTTCCTGTGACCACGTAGCTTTTCTCCAGGTGATCTGATTTCCTCCTACATCCCAAAGGTATGCAGGTCGGTAGGTTAATTGGCCACTGTCAATTTCCCCAGCTGTGTAGGTGAATGGTAGAATCTCAGGGGAGTTTGTGAGAATGTGGGGAGGGTAAAACATGGAATTAATGTAGGATTAGTGTAAATGGGTAGTTGATGGTAAGACAGTGCAGACTTGGTGGGTCTAAGTGCCTGTTTCCATTCTGTATCTCTTTATGACTCCATGTGACACCTTGGACTACAGTGACTTCCATGAGTTTCCACTAACAACACCTGACCTGCCAAGCTAATTTTGGTATAAACACTTAAATACATTAAATTAGCAATCTCTATGCTTAGGCTTGTTAATTATAAATTTGTTCGTTGAATGGATACATTGTATTGTTTTGGAATGAGCCCCATTAAAATGAAAGTAAAACTACAATCTTATTAGCCAAATTATCTCATACTCACCATAAAGGTAATTCATTGAACCAAAATTACAGATGCTGTAAATCTGAAATAAAAGCAGAAAATGTTGGAAATACTCAGTTGGTCAGGCAGCATTTGTGGAGAGAGAAGCTGTTAACATTTCTGGTCGATGATGTCATCAGAGCATATGCACCTATCTGCACTAATGTGCTTCATGCTTATTGGGAGGAGTTGCTCCCCCTGCTGGCATCTCTTGCACAGACCATCAGAAGGACTGAGGTAGGGGCAGAGGAGGACAATATTACAGAGATGGAAGTGTATTTGTTTTCTAATAGAAATCATATGAGGTTGACATGCAGCTCAAACTTTGAACAAAATGCCACAGTTTCAAATGATCTGGTTCTGTTTCAGCATGGCACACAAGGGACATGGTGGGTGATGGAATTGGTGAGGAGGAAAGTTTATTATGTAGGATCAAAGATCATGGCTTGTTCTTTGAATGGGAGGAGGTTATGGACCATTCATAGCTGAAGGTTGGGGAAGCAGAATGACAGCACCAAGGTAATCACAAGGTATCAATGTAAGCAACAGTTTTCAATCATCCATCCGTACAACTGATTGATGGCAAGACTGAACAGATTCAGATTTTCCATTTGTTTCAATTGTGACATCTACTGTAAAATTACTGAAAGCCCGGAAGTAATAATTTAGGTTTTAAATGTGAAGCAATGCTCAGGAAAATAAATTTGCACATGCAGATTAATAGATGTCTTGCATCTGCAGAGTCAAGTGCAATTATTGAACCAAATACAAATTTGCTGAGCAGAAAAATGACGGTGAATATTCCCATTCCTATTGTATTCTAGTTACTGCCATTGTTTGTTCTTTACAGTAGTTTATTTTAATATAAATAAGAGAAGACTGTGCTTCCACGGAGGCTATATTTTTCTATAAATTCATAATAGTTACAAATATAAAGAAGCTTAAAAAAACAGGTTTGCTTAAATACACCAGAAACTTTGTAGAGATATTTGATGAAGGATGAAATGTGCAAAGAAGATTAAATTAAAATTTCATGATTTCTTGGCTTTAGTTGTACAAAAAAAGTCAGTGAATCCTGAAATATCATTCCCTATCATATTTGCAGAGGTTTATATAGCAAATGTATTTGTTTATAGAAACTATAGATGATAAGGAAAAGTGTTGTTTACTTTTGTTTGTATTTTTCTGGAGCCAATCAAAAAGCACTGGGTTCTCTGTCTTTGGTGATGAGCACAGGTAGCTTCCCTCAATGGCTTGTGAATTTTTTTTTATAGTATGGTAACAGGCCCTTCCGGCCCAACGAGTCCGTGCTGCCCATTTTAAACCCCCAAATTAACCTACCCATACGTCTTTAGAATGTGGGAGGAAACCGGAGCACCCGGAGGAAACCCACACAGACACGGGAGAACATACAAACTCCTTACAGACAGCGACGGGAATCGAACCCCGATCGCTGGCGCTGTAATAGCGTTGCGCTAACCACTGCGCTACCGTTCTCTACCATTCCCAACATGATTGACAGATTTTGGTCTAAAAGGGATTTTTATAAATAATAAATATTAAATAGTTAAATATTAAATAATTATTTTGAAAAAATAAGAAACATCTAAAAATATATATAAATAGATAAGAAAGTGGAACTGAGGCCAAGATCAGATCAGCTATGATCTTACTGAATGGTAGAGCAGGTTCTTTGAACTATATGGCCTACTCACTTCCTACATCCTGAAATAGTGTAACCCCTAACAGAGCATGATGTGTTTACATAGATAAGAAAACTAGCTAATGTTGCTTGCTGGAGTGTTCTGCTTTGCATATCTCACCAGCATACAGTACATAACACTTCAATTTCTTTGCTTTAGTTATTTAGTTGCCAAGCCACAGAATTTGTCCCTGTTTGTCCTAGCAAAGCAGCTCACCCTGTTTAACTTCTGTTGCTGCATGAAGAACCCCACCTCACCCCACCCTCTCTGCCTCTAAAAGGTTCACCTCATCTCTTCATAACTGCCTTTATTTTAGTAACTCTCTTCAAAACTCTGTTTTATATTTTGGAGGCCATGAATACAATAGAGCAGATAAAAACCAAGCGTAATGTAGCATGATAATTTAAGATAAGATATCTTTATTAGTCACATGTACATTGAAACACACAGTGAAATTCATCTTTTGCGTAGAGTGTTCTGGGGGCAGCCCACAAGTGTCACCATGCTTTCGGCGCCAACATAGCATGCCCACAACTTCCTAACCATATGTCTCTGGAATGAGGGAGGAAACTGGAGCACCCGGAGGAAACCCACGCACTCATGGGGAGAACGTACAAGCTCCTTATAGACGGTGGCCGGAATTGAACCCGGGTCACTGGCGCTGTAATAGTGTTACGCTAACTGCTTCCGTGCCTGCCCATAATTTCCAACCTTACCAACCACCTCTGAATCAATATAATAAATAGTTTTGGAAGGACATCAATTACGAAAATGTTGTGCTTCTAATATTGTTGTGATTATTGGTGTTGCCAGTATCAGGTATTGACTTTCATGGAAATGTATTCACTAATGACTTTTCATGCTGAAGGTCTTGTAACCCATTGGGCACTCTCTTTCCAGAAACCCAGCTTACTGTTTTCCCACTAGAGCACTGGTTAGATAACTATTCTCCCTTATTAGCAACAGATTGCAGCCTTGACCAATTTTAACTCGTATGACTTTGAAACTGTAAAAGTTGTTTACTTGACACATTCAGAGTAATCTGATTTTAAGTCTTTTGACCACAAAGTCTTCATGTCCTTCAATGACAAAGTAGACAATTGTTATGACTTAATTTCTTAGCTTAGAGATGATTTTCTATTAAAGCTTGTTGTTCCTTTCAATGGACCTGCAGTGGTAGCTTCATTCCCTGTGTATTCCAATAAATTGAAGTAAAGTATATTGTATAAAACCACCAAGCATGCTGCTTTTTCTTTCAGCATCTGTGATGGAGTACTTCCATTAGCTTTATTGTTATCTTTACCAGTCTGAAAATGAGTATTTTGTTTTCCAGCTTTCTTCATTTGGACCAGAGGTGATTAATTCACAGTTAATCTCCTGTAAATGTGCTTACCAGAACTCAAGGCTAGGTACAGCTTCCAAATGAAGAGAGGTTAGAGGGCAACAGATAAAAAAGGAACAAGGACAAATTCTGGTTTAATTCCTATTTTGGGTTATTCATTCTGGGCTTATTGATTTTTCAATGATAATGATTTATCATGAAATAACAAATTTGTTAGCCACTGGGAACCAGTGATAGGAATTCGGAATTTTTCTGGCCTATCATAAGAATCATAGAATAATAGTGTAGAGGAGGCATTCCAATGCTTTGAGTTAGTCATAGAAAAGGGAGTAGAAGTAAGTCATTCAGCCTTTGAGGCTACTTCGCCATTCAATATGAGCAGGGCTGATCTTCCAAATTCAGTACCCCATTCCTATTTTCTCCCCGTATCTCTTTAGATACAGGATCTATATTGAACTCATTCTTGAATATATTTAAGGATTTTGCCTCAACTGCCTTCTGTGGTGGAGAATTCCATAGGCTCCCAATTCTTTGTGAAAATAAATTTTGCTTCATCCCAGTCCTAAATAGCTTACCCCACATCCTCAGGCTGTGAACCATGGTTCTGGACTTCCCTACCACTTGGAATATCTTACATGCATCTAGTACCATCAGGATTTAATAATTTTCAATTTTCTTCTAAATGTTAATGAATATAAGCCCAATTATCTCAATCTCTCCATGTTTCAGTCCTGCCATACCTGGAATTTGTCTGATCAGCCTTTGCTACACTCTCTCCACAGCAAGAACATCTTTCTTCAGATAGAGACAAAACTGTACACAATACTCAAGGTGTGGTCTCACCAAGGCGCTGTACATCCCTGCTCCTGTTCTCAGATCCTCTTGCTATGAAGACCAAGCTATCATTTGCTTTCTTAACTGACTGCTGCACTTGCATGCTTACTTTCATCAAATGGTGCACAAAGACACCCTAGTCTCATTTCACATCCTCCTTTCCTGATCTATCACCATTCAAATAATAATTTGCCTTCCTGTTATTGCTACCTAAGTGGTATTATATTGCATCTGCCTTGCATTTACCCACTTACTCAACCTGTCCAAATCACATAGGAGTATCTCTGCAAGCTATTCACACCTTACATTCCCATCCAGCTTTGTGTCATCCACCTTTATTTCCCCTGTATAACTTCTTCATAGATATTGTGAATTGTTGGGGTCCAAGCACTGTATCTGGTGGTAGCCCACTAATCACTGCCTGCCATGTATTGTAACTCTTCGTTTCCTGTCTTCCAACCACTTCTCTATCCATGTCAGTACATTACCCCAATCCCATGTAGGTTCAATATAACAGTACAGCACAGGAACAGGCAGGCTCTTTGACCCACTATGTCTGTGCTGACCAGGATGTCAATCTAACTATTCCCATCTGCCTGCACGTGGTCTGTAACCCTCCATTCCCTGCCTGTTCGTGTGTGTCTAAATGCCTTTTAAACTTTGCTATCATATCTGATTTCACCACCTCCACTGGCAGTGTGTTCAAGGCATTTACCATTTTTTATATTAGTTACATATTCCTGGAATCCTTGAGAGGTCATTAGTTTGCATATCTTCCTAATGCTTTGAATGTACATCAAATCGCATAAAACATGCAGGGGGTTATGACTTCATCTGAGCCGCACAGAGACCAGAGCTGTTGATGTAACAGGTCTTTATTCAGTACGAGCAGGGGTTCCTGATGGAAGAACCTCTCTGAACTCAAAGTACATCGAGCTTTTGTACAAAGATAATGTGCTGCCTGGGGTGGTGGTGGAGGCTGATACATTGGACAAGTTCAAGAGATTGTTAGATAAGCATATGGAGGAATTTAAGATAGAGGGATATGTGGGGGGAAGGGGTTAGATAGTCTTAGGTGTGGTTTGAAGGGCGGCACAACATGGTGGGCCGAAGGGCCTGTATTGTGCTGTATTGTTCTATGGTTCTATAATAGCAGCTGATTAAATACAACCTTAATAATTATAATTGCATAGTTTACTTAAAAATTTTGGGTGTGCACAAATGTTTCCATGGAATTTACAATGGGAGCACATGTTAATTGTTGGGACCAACTCAAATACCTTTGTTGGGACAAAGTAGTTCAGATTATTCTGAAAGCTTCTGAGAACGAATCCCAGACACCCAAAACATCTTGCTTTTTCCACAGTTTTGTGAGGGATGGCGCTTCAGATACACAAACACCCCAAGTTTTGAATGACAACAAATATGACCAAGTTTGAAGTGATAAGTGGTAAAATCCTATGGTTGGACACCCCTTTATCTGTGTCACAATGGTGCAAAACATCTTGGCTTGAAAGTTTGGAAAATAAGTTGATGGCTGATTTTTGTTTGCTTTACTCACACTTTTATATTCTCTGACTATGGCTGCTACTCCCTGACACAGACCATCCAGTCGAACTGGTCTGTCTTTAAGTTCCATGAAGCTCCTCCAGTTTCATCTGACTCATCTCAACCTTTCAATATGCCTTTTAATTCTATTTTCCTTACTTGCTCTTCTGCTCTCCTTTAGAAAGTATTTGAATTATTTGTCTCAGACACTTCCTGTGAAGCAAGTTCCACAAACAAAGCACATTTCAAATAAATAAATTCCTCTTCATTTCCTTATTGAATCTGTTAGTAGCTGCCTTTTATCCATGATCCATAATTTCAGACTTTTATACATCAGAGTAGATATGGAAATATTCCAAATCTATTGTATCCAACTTCTTAATAATTTTAAAAAACTCTATCAGGTCTCTCCTGTGCTAACTTTTATAGCCAAGCTGCTGCATCTTTCCTGTATCTGTCATATTTCAATTCTGGACTGTCCATATAAATATTTATTGGACTTTCTTAGTGATATTGTTTTTGCAGCATGGAGACTGGAAATGTGCATCCTCCAACAACAATGGCCTGACCAGAGTTTTATATAAATTCATTGATGCAAAATTTGGGAAATGTAGTAAACAATGAGGAAGGTAGAAATAATCTTCAATGCTTCAATGGGCTAGAACAATGGATGAACTTTGGGCGGATAATATTCATTGCAGAAAAGCGCGAGGTGATTATTTCTGTATTAGAAAGGGAAGACTCAATACATGGTAAATGGTACCATTTTATGGGGGATTTAAGAAGAGAGATACCTAGAGTGTTTGTACTCCAATATCTGAAAGTGGTGGGGCAGGTTAACAAAGTAGTGAATTGTAGCGGTTGCTACCGCGGAATAAAACAAGACTCTACTCGGAGGATTGCCAAACAGAACTGGTTTATTTTCCCGCCTTGTGCGGGCCCTTTAAGGGAGAAAAACTCCCGCCCAAAAAAACCGGCAATGACGTAAGTCCTACGTCATCAGGACTTTCCCGCGCGCGGGTTCTCCCCGTCGCTCGGAAAGACGAGGCCCGCCGCCATCTTGGGCCTCGTTGCTCCGACGCCGCGCGACCCGACTGCCGAGCCGGTTCGCCCGACTAGACGGTGAGTCGCCACACAACCCCCCCCCAGAACCGGCGAGACAGTCCCCAAGGTCCGTGGGCTGTGCCAGCTGCCGCTTAGGGGGGGCGGCCTCTGCGTCGTGGCGTGGCAACCTCGACAGGCTGTTGCAGATCCAAATGGGCCGGTTTGAGGCGGTCCGCCGTGAAAACCTGTTCCCTGCCTCCAATGTCCAAAATAAAAGTGGATCTGTTATTCCGTATGACTCGGAACGGTCCCTCATATGGTCGTTGCAATGGCGCCCGAGGTGTGCCCCTGCGAACGAAAACAAACTTACAGTCCCGTAGTTCCTTGGGCTGGCAGGATGGGGCTTGACCGTGCCATGAGGTGGGAATCGGGGCCAAGGCGCCGAGCTTCTCGCGCAGTCTTTGTAGAACTGCTGGGGGTTGTTCCCCTTGGTCCTGAAGGGCAGGTATGAAATCCCCGGGGACAACTAGTGGCGCCCCGTATACAAGCTCAGCTGACGAAGTGCGGAGGTCTTCTTTGGGGGCAGTGCGTATGCCGAGCAGGACCCAAGGCAGCTCGTCAACCCAGTTAGGACCCTTCAGGCGGGCCATCAAGGCCGATTTTAGATGGCGGTGAAAACGTTCCACCAACCCGTTTGATAGAGGATGGTAGGCCGTGGTGGTGTGCAGCTGCGTCCCTAGCAGGTTCGCTAATGCAGCCCAGAGACTGGAAGTGAATTGGGTGCCTCTGTCTGAAGTGATGTGGGCCGGAACGCCAAAACGTGAGACCCAAGTTGTGAGCAGCGCTCGGGCGCAGGAATCAGTTGTGATGTCAGTCAGGGGGGTTGCCTCAGGCCACTTCGTGAACCGGTCCACGATGGTAAGGAGGTACCGGGCTCCTCTTGAAACCGGCAGAGGGCCCACGAGGTCGACGTGTATGTGGTCGAACCTCCTACGGGTAGGCTCGAACTGCTGTGGTGGGACCTTGGTGTGTCGCTGGATTTTTGACGTCTGGCAGTGCAGACAAGTCCTGGCCCACTCACTGACCTGTTTGCGCAGGCCATGCCAGACAAACTTGCTGGCGACCAGTCGGACAGTAGATCTGATGGATGGGTGCGCCAACCCATGTACCGAGTCAAAAACGCGTCTCCGCCAGGCTGCAGGGACAATAGGGCGGGGCTGACCAGTCGCAACGTCGCAAAGTAGGGTCCGCTGACCTGGACCAACCAAGAAATCTCGGAGCTGCAGACCCGAGACTGCGGTTCTGTAGCTGGGCAGTTCGTCGTCGGCTTGCTGTGCGTCAGCCAGGGCCGTGTAGTCGACACCCAAGGATAGGTTGTGGATGGTTGGTCTGGAAAGTGCATCAGCAACGACATTATCCTTTCCGGAGACATGTTGGATGTCAGTTGTGAACTCGGAAATGTAGGATAAATGTCTCTGCTGACGAGCTGACCAGGGATCGGAGACTTTGGAGAAGGCAAAGGACAGAGGCTTATGATCGGTGAAAGCGGTGAAAGGCCTGCCTTCTAGAAAGTATCGGAAATGCCGGACCGCCAGATACAGCGCTAGAAGTTCCCGATCAAAAGCGCTGTACTTCAGTTCGGGCGGTCTAAGGTGTTTGCTGAAAAATGCCAAGGGTTGCCAGCAGCCTTCGAGTAGCTGTTCCAGTACCCCACCCACCGCGGTGTTGGACGCGTCTACCGTGAGGGCAGTCGGGACGTCAGTCCTAGGGTGTACCAGCATCGTGGCGTCTGCCAGGGCGTCTTTGGCCTTGACGAAAGCAGCCGCAGCCTCGTCAGTCCAGGTGATGTCCTTGCCCTTACCAGCCAGCAGCGAGAACAGAGGGCGCATGATACGGGCTGCTGCAGGGATGAAACGATGGTAAAAGTTGACCATCCCAAGGAATTCCTGTAGGCCTTTGACTGTGTCGGGGCGGGCAAAATGGCGGATAGCATCCACCTTGGCGGGTAGGGGTGTTGCCCCGTCGCTGGTGATTTTGTGGCCGAGGAAATCGATAGAGTCAAGTCCGAATTGGCACTTGGACGGGTTAATCGTGAGGCCGAAATCGCGGAGGCGGGAATACAGCTGGCGGAGGTGGGAAAGGTGTTCCTGGCGGTTACGGCTGGCGATCAGTATGTCGTCCAAGTAAATGAACACGAAGTCCAGGTCTCGGCCTACCGCGTCCATCAGCCGCTGGAAGGTCTGCGCGGCGTTCTTAAGGCCGAACGGCATCCGAAGGAATTCGAACAGGCCGAATGGGGTGATAATCGCAGTTTTGGGGACGTCATCCGGATGGACCGGGATTTGGTGGTATCCCCTAACGAGGTCCACTTTGGAAAAGATGCGGGCCCCGTGTAAGTTCGCTGCGAAGTCCTGGATGTGAGGGATGGGATAGCGGTTCGGGGTGGTGGCGTCATTCAGCCTGCGGTAGTCGCCGCAGGGCCTCCACCCTCCGGTGGCTTTGGGGACCATGTGCAGGGGGGAGGCCCAGGGGCTGTCTGACCTGCGAACAATCCCCAGCTCCTCCATGTGATGGAACTCTTCCTTTGCCAGGCGGAGCTTGTCTGGAGGTAATCGTCGTGCTCGGGCATGAAGGGGTGGCCCTGTGGTAATGATGTGGTGTCGTACCCCATGTGTGGGCCGAGAATTTGTAAACGAAGGTGCCAAAATCGATCGGAATTCGGCTAGGAGCTTGGCGAAATCGTCGCCAGAAAGGGTAATGGAGTCCAGGCGCAGGGCTGGTGGGCTGATTTCTCCCAGGGGATAGGTCCGGAGAGTGCTAGAGTGGACTAACCGCTTCCTTCGCAGGTCGACTAACAGGTTGTGGGCCCGAAGGAAATCTGCGCCTAGGAGTGGTCGGGCGACGGTGGCAAGGATAAAGGTCCAGGTAAAACGGCTGCCGCCAAAGTGTAATTGAAGCGTACGGGTGCCGAAAGACCGTATCGTTGTACCGTTGGCGGCATTGAGTAGAGGACCTGGTGGCCTGTCACGAGTGTCGCGGCCTGTCGGGGGCAAAATACTGACCTCCGCTCCAGTATCAACGAGGAAATGCCGTCCAGATTTCTTGTCCTGAACGAAGAGGAGGCTCTGTCGGCGGCCAGCCGCCGTAGCCATCAGCGGCGGCTGGCCCTGGCGTTTCCCTGAAACTTGCAGGGTGGGCGGCATCGACGGGCCTCCGCACCCCACCTCTGATGGTAGAAGCACAGCTGGTCACCCGTGTCGTCGTCTGCGTTCCTGGGGCGTGGCTGCTCGGTTGCTGGGGCCGGGCGAGGCAGGCGTTGGGCTCGCGGCCTGGTGATTTGACTGACGGACGAACCGCTCTCGCGCTTGGCCCTCCACAGGACATCTGCCCGGGCGGCCACCTCACGGGGGTTGCTGAAGTCGGCATCAGCTAACAACAAGTGGATGTCATCGGGGAGCTGTTCAAGGAAGGCCTGTTCGAACATCAGGCATGGCTTGTGTCCCTCGGCCAATGCCAGCATCTCATTCATTAGGGCGGATGGGGATCTGTCCCCCAGGCCATCCAGATGAAGCAGGCGGGCGGCGCGCTCACGACGGGAGAGGCCGAAGGTCCGGATCAAAAGATCTTTGAAAGCCGGGTACTTATCTTCCTCCGGAGGCGACTGGATGAAGTCTCCAACCTGGGCGGCTGTCTCCTGGTCCAGAGAGCTAACCACATGGTAGTACTTCGTGGAGTCGGAGGCGATCTGCCGAAGGTGGAATTGCGCTTCAGCCTGGTCAAACCAGACGCTGGGCTGAAGTGTCCAAAAGGTGGGCAGCTTGAGGGCCACTGCGTTGGCTGCTGCGCTGTCGTCCATTTCGCGGGTCCAAAAGCCGTTTGGACCGTCGGGGTCACCAATGTAGTGGTTGCTACCGCGGAATAAAACAAGACTCTACTCGGAGGATTGCCAAACAGAACTGGTTTATTTTCCCGCCTTGTGCGGGCCCTTTAAGGGAGAAAAACTCCCGCCCAAAAAAACCGGCAATGACGTAAGTCCTACATCATCAGGACTTTCCCGCGCGCGGGTTCTCCCCGTCGCTCGGAAAGACGAGGCCCGCCGCCATCTTGGGCCTCGTCGCTCCGACGCCGCGCGACCCGACTGCCGAGCCGGTTCGCCCGACTAGACGGTGAGTCGCCACAGAATGAAGTTTATGATCCTGGGCTTTATGCCTCTATTTATAAAGAACAAGAACCATAAAGCTACGCTAAACCAATACAACACATATTTTAAACTCCAACTGAACTACCATGTCCAATTCTGGGCGTTGCAAATTAACAAGGACATGAGGACTTTAGAGAGGGTAAGAAGAAAAATTTAACAGATGAGGGACTATGATTAGAAACTGTACTTGGTCTTCTTAGTGCAAAGCAAGCTTAAAAAAATTGACAGTGTTGTTTAAAATCATGAATGCTTTGATAAACTGAATAAGAGGAAACTGTTTCCAATGATTAAAGGATGATATTAAGACACAAATTTAAGATGATTGGTGGATTAGCCACAGATGATATGAGGGAAACATCATCAAGCATTAAGTGGTTAGCATTTGGAATGCACTGAAGACAGGGTAGTGGAAACAGATTTAAAAGAAAAAAAATAAATATTTGAAAGTGAAAATATTGTATGTTATGGGGAAAGAACACAACAATTGTTCAATTTTATACCCAGAAATATACTGTATACTTTTATAGGCATTTTAAAATTGCTTTCCTGCCTCACAATAGAACTTTTAATGATTTATGTATCTATATTCCTGAATCCTTTTGCTCTCCAATTCTATTCATTAATGAGCCTTTTTTTTGGTTAAACTTTTATACAAAATGTAGTCTGCCCTGGGGAATTCTCACTAATGCTTCAATAAACAACTGTAATCATTGAGGACAAAGAATTAAAAAAGAGAGTTCATATCCTCTGTAAGTAAAATAACGTGATGCTTGTATTAGCAATATGTGTTAACATGAACCACTGAGAAATGTGGCATGAGGTATCAATTCCCCTGATGGTACTGAATTATAAGTTTTCTAACATTTTTAAATTTAACGTGTTCCCACTGTCCTCATTTTAACATGAAAGTGCTCTGCCAATGTTGCTTTATCATAAACTTGTTTTTCTCTAGGCTTCAGAGCTAATTACAATGAATATTATTTGATCATTTTCCATTGGTTTGATCATTCAAGTCATTCTTCACCCCTCCTCGATTCACCAATCACCTCTAGCCCCTGTCTCAGCCAGCTGTTTCCCCTCTCCATTCTTAGTCCTGATAGGATTTTGACCCAAAATGTCGACGATTCCTTTCCACCCACAGATGCCTCTCGACCTGCTGAGTTCCTCCAGCAGATTGTTTGTTGTTAAGTAATAATGGAGATAGAGAAATTAGGAGTAGAGTTTAAGTAAATGAACAATTCATTTCAGTGCTTGTTTACATAAATTTTATTGCAGTAGTTTTTTTTCTGTGGTTTTTCTATATATATACAAAACATTTAATTTGTATTTTAAATATTGCCAGGTTTTTTAGCTAATGTATTGGTGCAAATGAAATGAGCAGTATACTTTGCAACATTTCAAACCATAACAATATTGTGATTTCTGAATATAATATTTGGCAGAATTGGGCTTTCTTAAAAACCCAACGTGTTTCAAATTGTTATTCACATGCTACAATTGTGCTGTATAAATAAGTGAACCTTTCTCGTTACTGTAATACATTAAAATCTTTGAAATGAAAATACTTAATGTTCTGAATTCTTGGTATTCATGGCAGAAATTGACATTTTATTACAAAATAATCAAGTAGCTTTTATAAATTTTGCTTTTTCTTTTTACAGAACACATTTGAGGATGATGATGGTTCCTCTGTAACATTAGCTTGGGTTGGAGATGGAACTGGGGTAAGTCTGGTGTGTCACAGTGTTTTGCTTTCCCTTCAAAATGTAGAAAGTGTTTTCAACTTTTGAACCACTGACTTTATAAATGATGCTGTTTTCTTTTTGACAATGTGTGTCGTGTACAACTTGAAAAGTTAATCAAAAGCTGCCTTGCAATAATTGGAAACCTAAACTTGGGTGATGCAACATAATGTTTGTGTTATCAAGGAATGCAGGGTGGGCAAGAGACAATAGCAAAGATTCTGACTCTCGGTCCCTCAGATTATAACCACTTGTCAGGAGCAAGGACTTGTGAATTGTATCTGCGAAGTACTGCTGAAAGTACTTGTGCACCTATCCATCGATATTTACTGCCATGGCAATATTCTAATCAACTGCTAAAAACAATGACGATCTGTCTGGCTGGAGAGAGGACACCACGTGCTTCTAGTTGCCTAGAAATTGGATCACATTGCAATTTTTTTCAGGGCTGTGCTCTTCAAAATCTACTTCCCTGCAATAAATCCTATTAGTAACAATTTTCATGTGAAATTGTGGTAATTGTGAAATTGGTTCTGGTTGTAATCCACATTAGTTGGTGTCTAACATCTTCCCAACTTTAGATTACCTAATGACGTCGTTTGTCATACACTGGACACTTTAAGCCCTCCCATTTGTTTTCTTTCTTGGTTTTTATCCATGCATTTCAGTGTTTTAAAAATTGTTACTTAATGTATTGATACAAAAGAAATGAACAATATACTTGCATCATTGCATACCATAACAATTTTATAATTTCTAAATGTAATGGTTGGCAAAAGGTGAAGGGAATGGGCCTTAAGTTCCAGTTTTCTGCATCTATAATATAAGCTCAGTTTGTTTTTTTTTCTCTTTTTTTCCCCCTCTTTTTCCTCTTTCTGGGAGTGGAGGAGATGCCCAACCTGACCTGCTGGGTGTGTCCTCCTGCACTGCATTTTACAACTCCCTCATTCTTTTGTCAGGGTTCTTTTCTCTGTCTCTCCCTCTAACTGCTCCCATTCATTCATTGGCCAGATAACTTTGTTTACATCTCATCTCCCTGGTCACCCTGATTTTACCCTGTCAGAGACATCCCCCTCCCCAAAGCTCCCTGCAGCTTTACAAGCTTCTTTTGTCTCTTTTTCAGTTCTGAGGCAGGGTCTCTGACCTGGAGTGTTGACTCTGTTTCTCTTCCCACAGATGCAGCCTGACCTGCTGAATATTTCCAGCATTTTCTTTTTGTCTTAGATTTCCAGCACCTGTGTTTATTTTGACTTTCAAGAGAATGATTATTGTTGAACCATAGGAAAGCAAGAGCACACTATGCTGCATTCTTCATTTAGGTGACATCAGATCACCTCACAACGCAGCTCCATAACAGCAAACTGCAGTAGAACCTTCCAGATTGTGCTCAAACCAGCAGGGAGTGCTTGTTACAGCACTTAACTGCTGAACAACTCATTCCACAGATGTCTACTCTTGGCAGCTCTTTATGACGGAAATTTCGAGATAGGCGTCACAGGGAGAGTTGGGAACCTTGGGGAAAGAAGATCCTTATGAAAGGTGCATAGAGAGTTTCAGAAACATGGGACTTTGCTTCTCAGAAACATCCAGGTAATGTGTGCACGCAGGGTCAAGGTTTTAAAATGCAGTCATCACTGAAATATATACTACATTCTGTGGGACAACCTTCCGTCTCATTCTTAGGCCTGGTCTTCTCTCACTATGGAGGCACGATCAGGACTCTTCACTTTTTGGCATCTGGATCATTCCAGCTGTCTGCTGCTGCAGATCTTTTTCAAACCTGTGCATTCACACACCACTCCATTTGAGCATCCACACAGCAGCACCCATGGAACAACATGTTTAATCGTGGAGCATGCCATTTGACTCCTAAAAATAAGATGTAGCTGTCTTCATCAGTCGGGGTGCACTGTAGTGTGTACCCAACTGGCACAATGGCCTTACTGTAGTCTCTTGCATAACCTGGAAAACAGGAAACAGCAGCCGGTGCCTGAAGAAAAACAGCAGGTGACCTTACCCAAAGAGACAAGAGCCAGAGGACCTGCAGGAACAGGAGGACCATGATGGTTGTAAAGAAGTTGTTTCTGTGCAACATCACCATCTTACCATGAAACTGAACATGGGGAGTCTCTGATCAAAAGTTTCATAATTCTCATGAACTTGCTCAAGATTTATTGAGCCTGCTTGCAAAACCACTGAATCTCTTCCCTCCATTTATAACCATCACCACAATAAATTGCATAAAGAGCTCAGGTGAGTCAACATATTCCTTGCATGCTGCTTCAAGGGTCTATCTGCACTGCTTGTAGCACATCAAGGAATTAATCCCTGCTTCAATTATTTCGGTATCTCGCCACAACATTTCACTATTTCATGTTGAATGGCATCTCACTGAAAGCATTGTGAATTCTGCACAAAACCCACTTTCCACTGGAAAACTACACTCTACTGGTGTTAATAGTGCACAAAAGTTCTTTTGTCATTCATTTTAGGAATCTATGTGCCACTAGTGAGAGCAGTCTTCATTATCTATGCTTAATTGCCAGCTAAAGTAACTGCAGTGCAGTTTGTGAATGCTGCATTCTGCAGCTACTGTGCACAAGTAGTAGAAGGAATGAATTTTAAGGTGGTGCCAATCAAGCAGGCTGCTTTGTCATTTGATAGTGTTGAGCTTCTTGATCAGATCAGTGCAGAGTATTCTATCGTGCTCCTGCATTGTGCATCGTAGCTGATGGAGAGGCCTTCAGTATGTAAGGAATCAGTAGTCACACGATACCCTGCCTTTGACCTGCCCTTGTAGCCACTTTATTTATGTGGCTAGTCCAACTGAGTTTCTGATCAATGGTGATGTTCCACAAGATCTTGATGGCGAGGAGCTTGGCAATGGTCATGTCACTGCATGTCAAAAGTAGGTGGTTAGATGAAATTGGTCATTGCCTGGCACTTCTGTGGCACATGTTACTTGCCACTTATCAGCCCATGCCTGAATGTTGTATAAATCTTGCTGTGTGCAGGCATGGGCTACTGAAATTGAACATTGTGCAATTATCAGCAACCATTGTTACTTCTGACCTTATGATGGAAAGGAGGTCATTGATAAAGCAGCTTGTGATACTTGGGCCATGGACATTGCCCCAAGAAACTCCTGCAGTGAAATCCTGGAGCTGGGATGATTGACTTCCCACAATCACAGTCATCTTCCTTTATGAGTTATGACTCCTGCCATTGAAGTGTTTTCTCTTTGATGCCCATTGAGCTCTGTTTACCAGGGTACCTTTCGATGTCACACTCATTCAAATTCTGCCTCAATGTTAAGAGCAGACACTTGCACCTTACCTCTGTGATTCAGCTCTTTCGTTTGTGTTTGGATCAAGGCTGTATTGAGGTCCTGACCTGAATGGTCCTGGCAGAACCCAAACTGTGCATTAGTGTGTAGTTTACTGGTGAGTACATACACCTTAACAACATTGTCAACAGAATACATGGGATCCAGGATGAGTGAGTAATTTGGATATAAACTTGTCTTGGCAGTTGAAGGCAGAGGGTAGTCGTGGAGCGTTGCTTTTCAGGCTGGAGACCTATGACCAGTGTGCCGCAGGGGTCAGTACTCAGTGCCCTGTTGTTTGTTATATGTATTATGACCTGGATAAAAATGTTAGTGGCATGAAAAGTAAGTTTGCAGATAACACCAAAATTGATGGTTATAGTGGACAGTGAATAAGATTGTCTAAGGTTACAACAGGATATTGATCAGCTGGGAAAGTGGACAGAAGAATGACATGGAATTTAACTCGGACAAGTGCAAAGTGATGCATTTTGGGAAATAAAACCAAGGTGGGACATACACAGTGAGTGGTGGGGCCCTGGGCAAAGTTATTGAACAAAGAGACTTGGGGGTACAAGTAATTAGTTTCCTGCAGTGGCGAAACAGGTCAACAGGGTGGTGAAGAAGGCGTAAGGCATGCTTGCCTTCATTGGCAGTGGCATTGAGTACAAGAGTTGGGACATCATGCTACAGCTGTACGAAATGTTGGTTAGATCACACTCGGAGTACTGTGAGCAGTTCTGGTTGTCACACTATAGAAAGATTGTGATTAAGCTGGAGGTGGTGCAGAAAAGATTCACCTGAATATTGCCTGGACTGGAGGTCTTGAATTATAAGGAGAAATTGGATAGGCTGGGACTATTTTCCCTGGAACAAAGGAGGCAGAGGGTTGACCTTTATCGAGGATTGTAAAATCATGAGAGGCACAGATAGGGTAGATAGTTTTTTTTTTCCCAGGGTAGAGGAGCCTAAAGCTAGAGGGCATTGGTTAAAGGTGAGAGGGAAAAGATTTTAAGGGGCTTTGAGGGACAAGTTTTTCACACAGAGGGTGGAGGAGCTGCCAGAGGAAATGGTAGAGGCAGGTACAATTACAATGTTTAATAGCCATTGGAACAGGTACCTGAATAGGAAAGGTTTGGAGGGATATGGGCCAAACGCAGGCAAATGGGGCTAGCTTAGACTGGCATCTTGGTTGACATGGATGAGTTGGGCCAAAGGGCTTGTTTCCGTGCTGTATAACTCTTTATAACAGCTTCCTTAAATTTGACAATTGAGAAGAGATTGATTGGACAGTAATCAGACAGATTAAATTTGTCCTGCTTTCAGTGAACAAGACGTGGTCAGGCAGATTTCTAGAGTTGTAACTACGTTGGAACAGCTGGCGAGAGACACATCTAGTTCTGTAGTGCAGGTCTTCAGTCCTACAGCTGGGATGTTTTCTGGTCTGATGATTAACATCAGTGGTGGGTATCAACCCTTGTAACCAATGGAGCTGCGCAATGGGCATCTCAATATATTTTGCACAGTGGTGTGGAAGGGTTAGGGAGATTCATTCAAGAGCTAAAGTTTCAAGCCAGTGTATTTCAGCAATGGGAAAACCTGAATCAGAATCAGGTTTACTATCACTGACATGTGTCATGAAATTTGTTGTTTTGAGGCAGCAAGACATAAGAAATCACTAAGTTACAAATACATAAATAAATAGTGCAAAAGGGGAATAACAAGGTAGTGCTCATGGACTGTTCGGAACTCCTCTGCTGAACTCTGGAATCCAAAGGTTCAGTTTATGCAATTGAACCAATTGACTAGCGTCAGAAACACACTGGGGAAACGAGATAAAATATCAATTGAAGATGGCTCATATTTCACTCCAGTCACATCAATCAGATGTGGTCACTCCATTGTCTTGCTATCCTGCTAAAGGGGTCACTTCTAAATAACACCATGTCACCTTTTCATGTAATTTCTAATCCCATGTAGAAATGAAGCCTCCTAAAGTACAATCAGCATTGAGTGGATATTTCATTTCATCATGCTACTATGTTTTATTCTCCAGTCTCCTGAAAGACTCTCTCCTTCAGAAAATGCCTTTAAAATTATTTGAGCAGCGCACCAAGTAGATAGAATAATTACAAGACGGGAATTTACATCAGTGGGCGTATTCATTGAGTCCCCTAATAATATGGTAGGTATGACATCTGTTCTGGTGCTGCAGTAAGGGAATCCTTTTTATATAAAGGCATCCTAAAACAGCTAGCAGTGATCGAGTATGAACTTGAACCATTTGACTTTAAAATACATGCTCATTCAGTAGTATGATGTGCAATAATATTGGCAGCTGCAAAACACCAGTGAGTTGACACACTAAAATGCTATGTATCCAATATGAAGAAATTAAATGTGTATTGAAAATTATTTATTACATTGTGAAATTAATGAATACGTCAATTGAAAATTAAATTAGTCTTTCAAGTTTAACATCCTAGTGCCATGTCCTTTTGACCACCTTGTAAGTAGGTTTTGATGTACTAGCACCGTGTCTAGCTGTTGGAAGATCACTTCCTTAGCCTTCAAGTCTACATGAGTCGTCAATGACCAATGATAAACTCTTGCACTGTATGAGTTGGCTCCAGACTGTTGCTCCATGGCCATTTCAAGGAGAAGTTTGGGACAGCTGACTGTGGCCCACAGATAAACATGAGAAGCAGTGGTAGGAGGTGAATTGCTGATCTTGTTAGGGTGAATGAAAACATCCTGATATTGCACACCTCTCAGGGGACTGTGTAGGTGATGCTTCAGTGATCTGCTGGGACCTAATAATATTATCATTATTTCAGCCTCAGCTAAACCTCAGCCGGCCAACAGGTTCATACAGACAAACATAACCTTAGACTCAGCTGTTGTTTTATAAGATCATAACTGATCTTATTTTGGCCTCTGATTTCTTACCTATTTCTGCAGTCTTTGACTTCCCAGTAGATAAAAAAAATCCATCTGTTTTAACCTCCACAACTCTTTAAGGTGGCGAATTACAAACATTCCCATTACATTCTAAGAGAAGAAATTCATCCTCTTTTCAGTCTTAACTGAATGACTCCTTATTTTGCCTCCATTTCTAGATTCCCCAGTGAGGAGAACCATCCTCTTTACCCTGTCCAGCTTTCTTAGAATCTTCCATGTTTCAATAAGGTCACCTTTTATTCTTTAAACTTTAATATGTATAGGCCGAAGCTACTCAACCTTTCCTCTTATGGTAACCCTCAGGAATCAACCTAATGAATCTTCTCTCAACTGCCTCCAATGCAAGTATTCTAAACTTGGCAAGTCTGCACTTTTATAGCAAGACATCTTTTTATTTTTTATACCTTTTATGATAAAGACTAACATGCCATTTATTTATTTTTAATTACTTGCTGCACCCAGTATGCTAACGTTCTGTGTTTCATTCACAAGGATAGCCAAGTCCTTTTGCAGATCAGCATTATGTCGACTCTTTCCATTTAAAAAAAATATTGCTTTTCTGTTCTTCCTACCAATATGCATAACCTCACGTTTTCCCACATTATATTCTAACTGAATGTTTTTTGTCTTATCCGTATCTCATTGTAGACCCTTTACCTATGTATATATCTTTAAATTCTCTTTGTCTGCCCCACAACCCGCTTTTCCACCTTTCCTTGCATCATTGGTGAATTGAACTACATATACTCGGTATCTTCATCTGTTATTAATATAGGTTATAAATAAATGAGGCCCAAGTATTGATCAGCTTCAAGTTGTTAGTTACAGCTTGACAAGCTGAAAAGGAGACATTTATCTTCACTCTATTTTCTGTTAGTTAGCCAGTCCTTTATCCATGCTAATGCATGAGCTCTTACCCTGTGCAGCAGCCTTTTACGTGGCATCTTACTGAATGCCTTTTGGAAATCCAAATATACTACATCTATTGGTTACCTTTTATTCATCCTAGTTACTATGCCTTTAAAATGCTCCAATAGATTTGACAAACCTAATTTCCTTTTCAAAGAACAATACTGATACTGATTAATTGTATTATTATTTTTTAAATTTTCTTCCATGACTTTCTCAGTAATAGATTGCAGGAATTTCCCAGTGGTGCTAACTTACTTGTTGGTTACTGCTTTCTGTCTCGCTGCTTTTTTGAACAGGAGCATTACATTTGCAGTTTTCCAATCAGCTGGAACTGTGCTGGCTGGGGATTTTAAATTCAAGTCATTAAATAAATCAAATGTTTAAAACAAAAGGCTAGCATCAGTAACAGTTCAAAATTACTGGATTATTGTTCAAACCATATTTGGTTCAATGATGTCTATCAGGGAAGGACATCTGTTGTCCTTACCCAGGCTGGCTTATGTTTGAGTTTAAAACTACCAATACCTTAACTGCCTTCTCAGTTCAGTGACAATTACAAATAAAACCAGAAAATGCTGGAAACAGTCAGCAGGCTGGCAGAATCTGTGGAAAGAGAAACAGACTTAACAATTCAGGTCTGAGACCCTTTGTCAGATGGAGTAGAAATATTCACTGTGTTTTTCACTTCATAGAAGCTGCATGACTTGCTGAGCACTTCCAGCGTTCTCTGTTTATACTCCCTCTGTTTATATTGCAAGCCGTTTTATAAACAGAAAAACATAGCTTCAACTTGAGCTCATCTATTTTGAATTTGACTCTAAGAGCTGTTAAGTCTAAGAGGTAGAAGTTTCCTGGAGCTTAGAGGGTAAAATAGGTAGTATCCCATTTCTAATTGATTATATGCCCCATCCAGTATTCCACTGATTTCCATAAGAGGTGGTGCAGTGTAGGCAACCACTTGGCACCATTGTGCAAAACTGAATTTATGCTTTAAATTTAAATCTCAGGACGCAGTTCATTTATCTAAGGAATCTGATTCAGTTCCTGATAATGGGGTGAAATAATAGCAGTCATCTGCAACATTTGGTTTGTTCAAATAATGCCTGGACACAGAGTGTGCCAGTGGGGCTGCTTAAAGTAGTCCAAGTAACCAAGCTAATACTTAAGTTAATTTCCATTTCCAATTATAATGAGGATGATTACAATAATGACACAGTCTCTTAAACATCAAAAGACATCTTAAGACGTCTTGTAGCAATATAAGCATAATAGCTAATGAAATAAGATGAGATTGGAAGAGTGACCAGAAGTTTCAAAGATAGTATTCTTCAGCAGGAGAAGTGAGTAAAGAATTAGAGTTCAAGAAGAGAAGGTTAGAGTGGGAGAGCCCTGTTACGTTTGGTGGAAGCAAAGACGGTGGGAGCATGTTTTGTTAGAACTAATAAAATTATAAATGGTGATAGCATATACTTTGCTCCCAGATAGGGGAACTAAAATACTGCTGCTGATAATGCTGGTCCTGTTTTTAAATGTTGCCTGCAGATCACAATTTAAGAGGACGGAATTATAGGGAATGGAGATATTGGCAGGTTGCAGGGATAGAAGAGGTTTCAGTAGTAGGATGGAGAAATATTAATAAAACAATTAATACATGTAGACGATATGATTGTGATATCCAACTATTTGTTTAGGTATATAATCAGATGTGTGATATGAATCTGTAAAATTGCAGACTAACTGTGAGAACCATTAGCAATGTTGAGGATTTACTAAATTGTCTTTGTGCTGTTTTTTACAATGAAGTTTATTTATTGACCTAGCGTCAATAGATTACACAGGAATATACTGCAGATTTAATAGACTAAAACCCTAGGCTTCTGTGCAATCAAATCCTAAGCTTCTGTGCAATAAAACCGTCATTTAATGATGCATTCAACTATGCCTGGAAATTAGTATTTATTTTTGCCTTTTCAAATAACCACAATACATTGCAATAATATTCAGTAAATGCACATTGCATTTATACTTAGTTTTTAACATTTAAATGATGTTTTGCTCTGTTATCAAACTTCCAAATCACAAAACAAATATCTGGGCATGTGAACAAAAGCTTGGTCAAAGATTAGGTTTTAAAAATTTAACTTTAAGGAGAAAGAGGTAAAGAGGTAGAGAGGCAGAGACGCTTAGGAGGGGAATGCTAAATCTAAGGGTCTGGGCAATTGTTGACTAACAATGGTGACATAATTTGCATTGGAGAATCTCAAGAGGCCAGAATTGAAGGACTGCAGTGATCATCGAGGATTATAGGAGGTCTTAAAGAGAGAATGGGGCCATGGAGTGATCCAGTGAAAATCTGGAAAGATAAGATATTATCAGGCCGATTTACTAATGGAACATAGTTATTAAAATAATGGCTAAATATAGTAATTTCTAAGTGTGACTTGATGAGAACTCCTGGAGACCCATAATAAAACAAAATGCTGGGGAAAAAAACAGGCCATGCAGCCTCTGTGCACAACAAACCTCAAGAAATGTTGTTGATGAGTGGCCTTTCATTTGAACTAAAATAATTATGAATGGTGATGGCTGAGGAATTCATTTGCTCCCAGATAGGAGCATTAAACCATTGTGCCGATACTGTTTTTAAATGTTGCTTACAAATCACTGTTTTTTTTGCTCAAGCGCTTGCTTACCTGGCAAGTGGTGCATCCATAAGAAATTCTCAATTTAAATTTTGCTCAGTTACTGGTGTTCAGCTGTGCAGCTGCCACCTCATGTCACCAGTCTTTGTAAAGATCCATGCAATTCATTCATGACCCAAAATCCTAAGAAAGAGATTAACAGGAAGGGAGAAATGTGTTTGTGTCTGGAAGAGGGGCTGGTGGAGCTGAAGGAGAAGGGGTGGAGAGGTTGGTGGGTGGTGGTTGCAGAAGGCCATTTCAAGTTATGGGTAAGCATGCCTGAGAGAAAATGCCAGCTGAGCTCACTTTTAGGAGTGACATTCCAGAATTATGAAATGAGGCAGATAGAGTAGGTGAATGTAAGAGCTGTACACCCTAAACTCACCATTGTGTTTTCCTGTCTCCAGCTGGAACACTGACCACCCAATTGGCACCTCCACACTATTTAATCACTACCCCTACCTCCCTTCCCAAAACTTTCAGGCAGCCAGACATTTTTCAAGTGAATCCATTTCAAGGGTCCACCTTCCTAATTTGCCCCTGTGTTATAGCCAAATTTTCAAGGAATGAGTGACAAATCTCTTCATACAGGAGTGAGGTTTTCTCAGCCTGGGTGACTGGTCTGGACAATAGTGTTCCTTTCCTGATGGGCATCAGAGCAGCTGAATCCCTTGCTCCAGGAAAGCAGGGTAAGCATACCATCTACATGGTTTACAAATATCCAACTCTCCTTCTTCACCATTCCCTTCCTTATTGAAACAACTTCACTATCTAAAATGTTCTGTGCTTGAATAACACTTTCCACAAAGGGACCATGCATATAGCATTATCAGATGATTGCTTCTGTCCTTAGCATTTTAGGCTGATCAGGAAGACCATCATCACCAGATGTACCTGTTCTAGAAAACTTAGAGATGATGAGATTCTGGCTGATGTGATGTCAGAAGGGTATCCCACATTATATTGTCTATAACATACAGGGCATTGCGAGGACAAAATATAGTTTAGTGGGGAAAAGTTTAAGAATGTCTTATGAAGATGGGTTGAGCGAGCTTGGGCTTTTCTCTTCGGAGGGAAGGAGAATGAGAGCTGAATTGATGGAGGTGTACAAGATGATAAGAGGCATAGATCGAGTGGACAGTCAGAGACTTTTTCCCAGGCCGAAAATGGCTAACATGAGGGGGCATAATCTTAAGGTGATTGAGGAAGGTATCGGGGGGATGTCAGAGGTAAGTTTTTTTTATGGTGATAGGTGCATGGAACGCACTGCCAGCAAGAGGTGGTGGAGGCAGATATTATAGGGACGTTTAAGAGACTCTTAGATAGGCATGTGAATGATAGAAAAATGGAATGCTATGTGGGAGGGAAGGGTTAGATAGATCTTAGGATAAAATATCGGCACAGCATTGTGCTGTAATGTTCTATCTAAGAGAGGTACCAACTATTACCGGACTATGGGAAGTAAGGAAATCTTATGTGTTGACTAGCTGGAGAATTCAAACGAGGAACACCGTGAGGTAGCACTCTGGAGAAGGCTAGTGTTTATGTACTGTATAATAGTGCCTGATTCATTGCCCAGCCTGTTGGATAGATTGCACAAATTGTATAGAAGCATAAGCAAGTCTATCTCACATGTCTGTTGAAAGGTCTTGCAGAACTAGAAGTGGATCTTTGGTGATATGCACTTCTCAACTAGTCACTGTGGACATTTTGGCACTGTTGTGAAAGATGGAAAATAAATTCTGCTCCAGGGAGGTACAGGCCAAATCTATCAGGGTTCTGCTAACTGATAACCATTGTAATTTGATCTCCATCATGAGTATGTTGCTGTTTTGCGGAAACAGGGAGATGCCTTGATGGACAACACTGCAGCTGTTAGGGAGCAGACAGCTATTATAAGAACTAGTCATCAGGGCTGACAGGGATCTGAAGGCTTTCATATCAGTCATGCAATTTGGCTTGCAGCTGATCTGCACACTGTTGTCCTGCTAATCCCATGAGAGTGTTGTGATGTAGATTTTAAATGTCCTGTGCTCCCTCAGGATATTAATATTTTGCCTCCCAGGACAGGGTCTAAAGCAGTTCGTTCAACTATGCCCCACAGCCTGCTTTCTCAGACTGTCACACTCTTAGTGGATTGCAGCATTTGAAAGTCAGCCCTTCCAGGGTAAGAGCTCATCCTGGTCATTCAGCATTGACACTGAGTCCCCACCATGGAAAGGCAGCTACAGAGGGATTTCCGTAGTGTTGTAGGACAGTAAAGCCTACGTGGAAGTCAAATACAATGGAGAAGCTCTAGTGTTTGATAAATAGGTGATCAGTTGAATAATAAGTTTCAATTACATGCTATCAGTTTTATAATTTAGTCCAAAGGGAAAGGTTTTGTTTTTCATCTTTAATGAACAGCTTGAGATTCTATGCAAAACAAATGAGTTTTACAGAGCAATTTGGCCATGCTCAACAGACTAATGCATTGTAAAGCAATTTATTGTAATCCAAAATCCCAGTATCTCTTGTATCCGGTGCTTACTGAAGCTTGCAGTAGGGATTGTTGTGCATTGTTTGTACATTGATATCTCAATGTGGCCTTGTTAAATGTTTCAGCCCTCATTGCTACTTAAATAAGAGATAGTTGAACTATAGCATGATCCTTCTCAAAATATAGAGTTTATGTCAGGGTGTCTCATTTCACATTTGTAAATTGGAATAGGATATTAGAATAAACCTTCAGAATCAATAATCCATGCATCATCACAGTGGTTTCAGTTTCAACATCGTATTGTCCTCAAGTCTTCTCCTTTTGGAATTAATTCAAATGTCACTGTCAGTTTTGCCACCATGTGAGCAGAGCCTTTTATCTGAAGCTTTGATGAGCACAACGTACTGTTTTCATTGCCAAATTTGGATCATGATAATTCCAAGTCTGAAAACTAAGGGCAATCTTTAAATATGTCTGACGATGTGCCTGAGAATTAACTTCTCCCACAAAGTTTTAACGGCAAGCAAGTTTCAAATGAACAAGGTCATCATTTTTCCATTATGTTTCAATGTGGAAGAGTTTCTAACAGAAAATAGTGATGTTATTATATACTTTATTGGCTACCACATTACTGCTCAATTTGATCATGTCTACATTCTATAATGGCTGACTCCAAGTCTTTTTGAAATATTGAAGGATGATTAATAGAAATTCGGAGAGTTGGAAATTTGGGCAGAAAGATGATGTGGGGTTTAATCCAGACAAGTGTGAGGTGATGCATTTTGGGGGATCAAATTTAAGTATATGGTAAATGGCAGGACCTATAGGAGCACTAATGTATAGAGGGATCTTGTGGTGCAAGTCCATAGTTCCCTGAAAGTGGCAACACAAGTAGATAGGGTGGTAAAGAAGGTGTATGGCATCCCTCCCTTCATTGGTCATTGAGCATAAAAGTTAGGAAGTTATGTTGCAAATATATAAAACTTTGGTTAGGCCACATTTGGAGTATTGTGTGCATTTCTGGTCCACACACCACACTTAAGGAAGGACGTGGAGACTTTGGAGGGAGTGCAGCAGAGGTTCACTAGGAAGTTGCCTGGATTGGAAAGTATTAGCTCCAAGGAGAGGTTGGACAAACGATTGTTTTCTCTGGAGCATTGGAGGCTGAGGGGGAAACCTGATAGAAGTATATAAAATTATGAAGCATATTTTGAATAGATAGTCATTTTTCAGGACGGAAATGTCAAATACTAGGGGGCATAGGTTTTAGGTGAGGGGGGAAAGTTTAAAGGCGATGTGCGAGGCAAGTTTCTGTTTACACAGAGAGTGGTAGGTGCCTGGAACATGCTGCCATGGGAGGTGGTGGAAGCAGATACAAGAGCAACAATTAAGAGGCATTTAGAAAGACACATGAACGGGCAGGGAATAGAGAGATACAGACCATGTGCAGGCAGATGGGATTAGTTGGATTGGCATTGTAGTTGGCGCAGACATGGTGAGCTGAAGGGCCTGTCCTGGCTGCACTGTTCTATGCTCTAGAAAGGACTGCTTATTATGAGGGTTGCTATCAATTATGACAGTTACAAACTCAATGCACTCAGGCTGACATAAATGGAGACTGCCTAATCTCTATAAATCATCAAAGAGTGAACTATAGAAGAGGGACATATTTAAGAGCCAAGTAATCTTTCCTTGCATCCTTTTGTGTCTGTTGTTGGCTGCCTGCCACAATGATTTTGCATCTGTGAATAGAAGCTCCATAGAAGACAAGATAAACTTTCTTTTCAGTGAATGAGTAATTCTACAATTTTAAGCATGTTTATCAGCAGCTTGTGCTTTAGTGGTCAGCTGAAGGATAATGGAAAAATAGTATAAGGTATTCAAGGTTTGCTAAGGGCTTTTCTTAGATGCTAACAACTGGCTGTTATCATGCTTACGGGTAATTAGATCAACAATGGCAGATCTCTTTGACTGATATGGAAAATGGTGCTTGCTAAATGGCATGAGAATCTGTTGGTTATTAGACATCCCTGATCACCCACCCAAATAGAGCCTCCCTCCTGCACTGTCTACGATTTGGATCTCTGAAAGAACCTAGAGTAAGTGAAGGTAACACTGACCTTGCTCTCCTCCTACCTTCTTCCCCCCACCACCAGCTGCCCACATCCCTGCAGCACCCTTTCTTCCCTGGGTTTCCCTAAATTTCCTCCTCCTCTTGCTATACGTCCTCATGTAGGAGCTTAGCTAATTTGTGCAGTAAGCAGCAGAGGATGACAAACTAGGTGAGTACTGGAGGCCATCTCCAGAGTGGTTCAAACTGTAAAATCACATTTTGAGGAAATGAAGAGTAGCCTCCACTGTGCATCTTGTACCCCAATGGTTTCATTATAGCAGTGCTCAGTTTTAGTGACTGGAGATGGCATAGTAGTGGGAAGCCATTTAAGGAGAAGGTAGTCTATGTAGCAGTGACTGCCATAGAATGAAGGAGTCATGGGAACACCAAGGATATTCTACATTGCCCATGATAAAGTTCCCCATAATGGTTGACCACAACATGAATGTTGAGTGATTGGGATCTCTCATGACTCATGAAGAGCTCCATGTTCTGTGAGAGAGAGAGAGAGAGAGAGTGTTAAGCACCACACAGAAATAAATCCTTTCTGAAATTGCCAGCTTTTCTGAAGTTTCAATGCTGGCAAATTCATATACCTGCTCTGCAGCATCTTGTGCAATTGAGAAGTAGAGGAAATCTGTACTAATCAAGTGACCTTGTGTACTGTGGTGAACTGAAAACTGTGAGATATGGTATAGATCAAGAACAACTGCCTGTAATAATCCTGATACTAAGGAGTTGAGTATGGCAATGACTTAACCCCCTAAAATGGCGTTAGCTTGTATATGAGGCTGCAGAAGGTTGCAGGTCTCTGTGATGACTGCCTTGTAGACCTTGGCCTCTGTGGGCACTGCTTCTTGAAGCAATTGAGGTAGATTCTGCGAAGAATAAAGTCTTTAGCTGTGATTCCTTTTGTGTTTATTTTCTAGCAGACATTCCCAGGTGCTAAAGTAACAGTGGAGCTCAGTAGGAGTCTCATTGGTGATGAGAAGCAGTTTTTAGGATGAGCTTTCAGAATATTCTGTAAAAGAGTGTGAAGGTTGCATTTGAGAGTGTAAATAGCCCTTTAAACCATATGGCTCCAGAGCAAGCAGTATTATGAAAAATTGATTAGTTTGTGACAGTTGGGTTTGGAATGAAACTGAAAATCAATGAAAACTGCAGATGCAGGAAGTCTGAAACAAAAGCACAAAATGCGAGAAGCACTCAGCAGGTCAGGCAGCATCTATGGAAAGAGAAACAATTAGCATTTCAAGTCCAGGACCCTTCTTCAGAACTGAGAAAGAAGTTATTCTAGGTAACAGAAGATGGGGGGAGGTGATAGGTGGAACAAAGGGCATTTCTCTGATGGGGTGAAATAATGTGGCTAGCATTGCTAGATCATACAAAAAAAGAAAAAGGACGGCAGGCAAAAATGTCTAGTTCTCACACAGAAAAAGAAAGAGCAAGGTTTCTAAAATTGCAGAATTCGATGTTGAATCCTGCAGGCTGCAACATACCCAGACAGAAGATGAGGTGTTTCTCAAGCTTGCATTGGACCCTGTTGTGACAGCGCAGGAGGGCACCAACAGAAAGGTCAGGGAAACAAAGGACTGTAGATGCTGGAATCTGGATGAAAAACACTGATGCTGGAGGAACTCAGCAGGCCAGGCAGCATCCCTGGCGAAAAGCAGGTGGTCAACATTTCGGATCAGGACTTTTCTTCAGGACTGAAGATAGGAAAAGGGGAAGCCCAAAATAAAGGAGGGAAAAGCAGAGCAGTGATAGGTGGACAAAAGAGAGGAGGCGGGGTGGGCACAGGGTGGTGATAGGTAGATGCAGGTAAGAGATAGTGATAGGCAGGTACGAGGGAGGAGGGGAGAGCAGATCCACTGGGAGATGGGTCAAAGGTACGGAGAGAGATAAAAAAAAGGTGTAGAAAAAAGAGAGAGAGGCTAGGAAAGGGAAGAAAAGAAACATGTTGGGGTGGGGGGGGGGAAGTGTTGGGATGACTTAAAGTGGGAGAATTCAATGTTCAAGCCGTTAGGCTGCAAGGTTCCAAGACGGAAAATAAGGTGCTGTTCCTCTAGTTTGTGCTTGGAATTCTCCTGGCAGTGAAGGAGGCTGAGGACTGACCTATCAGTCTGACTGATAGTGTTGGGGGGGAGTTGAAGTGACTGGCAACGGGCAGATGCAGATCACGGTTACAGATAGAGCGCAGGTGTTCGTAGTGGGTGCGTGGAACGCACTGCCAGCAGAGGTTGTGGGGGCAGAAAGGGTGCAGAGGAGATTTACAAGGATGCTGCCTGGATTGCGGAGCATGCCTTATGAAAGCAGGTTGAGGGAACTCAGCCTTTTCTCCTTGGAGCGACGGAGGATGAGGGGGGACCTGATAGAGGTATATAAGATGATGAGAGGTATTGACAGGGTAGATAGTCTGAGGCTTTTCCCCAGGGCTGAAATAGTTGCCACAAGAGGATGTAGGTTTAAGGTGCTGGGGAGCAGGTATAGAGGAGATGTCAGGGGTAAATTTTTTACTCAGAGAGTGGTGAGTGCATGGAATGGTCTACCAGCAACGGTGGTGGAAGCGGATACAATAGGGTCTTAAGACTTTTGGATAGGTACATGGAGCTGAGAAAACTAGAGAGCTATAGGTAAGCCTAGTAATTTCTAAGGTAGGGACATGTTCGGCGCAGCTTTTTGGGCCGAAGGGCCTGGATTGTGCTGTAGGTTTTCTATGTTCAGGACATTTCAGAGTTTCTTAGATACATGAATGATAGAGAAATGGAGGGCTATGTGGGAGGGAAGGGTTAGATAGATCTTAGAGCAGGATAAAATGTTGGCACAACATTGTGGGCCAAAGGGCCTGTACTGTGCTGTAATGTTCTATGTTCTGTGAAACGGTCACCTGGCTGCATTTGGTCTCGTCAGTGTAGAGAAGGCCACACTTGGAGCACTGAATGCAGTGGATGATATTAAGGGAGGTGCAGGTAAATGTCTGTCTTACCTGAAAGGACTGTTTGGGTCCCTGGATGGAGGTGGTGTAGGGGCAGGTGTTGCACCTATGGCGGGGGCAGTGGAAAGTTCCTGGGGTGGGAGCAGGATGTGTGGGGGGGAGAGGAGTGAACTCTGGAGTCGCAGAGAGAGCGGTCCTGTGAAAGGCAGAAAGGGGTGGGGAGGGGAAGATATGCTTGGTAGTGGGGTCCTGTTGGAGATGGCTGAAGTGGTGGAGAATGATGTGTTGGATACATGGGCTGATAGAATGAATTGTGAGGACAAGGGGGACCCTATCCCTCCTGGCTTTGGGAGGGGTGAGGGTGAGAGTAGAGGTGTGGGAAATGGCAGAGATACGGGTGCGAGCTCTCTCGACCACAGTTGGGGGTAAGCCCCGGTTAGAAAAGAAGTCGGACATCTCAGATGTCCTGGAGTGGAAAGCCTCATCATGGGAGCAGATGCAGCAGAGGCGGGGAAATTGAGAAAAAGGAATCGTGTCCTTGCAAGAGATGGAGTGGGAGGTCAGACTGGGAGTGAGGTGATCAATTAAAGTGGCAGGCAGCCAGAAGTTCAAGGCTGCTCCTGTGGAGTGAGCACAGGTGCTCTACAAAGAGATCACCCAATCTGCATTTGGTTCCTGCAGTGTAGAGGAGGCCACATTGTGAATACTACATATAATATAGTAGATTGGAGGAAGTGCAAGTGAATTATTACTTTGCTAGGAAAGAATGTTTGGTTCCCTGGATGGTGGGAAGGGAAGAGATGAAAGGTAAAGTATTCCACCTCCTGTGGTTGCTTGGGAAAGTGCAATATAATGAGGAGTGGTAAGCAGGGAAGGAAGAGTGGACCAGGGAGTCACAAAGACAGCAATCCCTTTGAATTGCTGAAAGAGGAGAAGAATGTGTGTTTGGTGGCAGAATCTTGTTGGAGCTGGTGAAAATTGTGAAGGATGATCTGTTAAATGCAGAGGGGTGGAAGGGCAGGCTTGGGAAACTCTGTTCTTGCTCTTTTTGGGACGAGAAAGGGTGAGAGAAGATGCATGAGGAATAGACCAAATGTGGTCAAGGGCTCTGTTCACTATGGTGGAGGGGAAGCCACTGTTAGGGAAGAAGGAAGACATTCCAGAGGCACTAAACAATCTGCTGGAGGAACTCTTGGGGGGGGGGGGAGTGGGGGGAAGAAATCCTTCCCCCCACCACAGGTGCTGTTCGACATGCTGAATTCTTCCAGCAGATTGTTGTTCCAGATTCCAGCATCTGCAGTCTTGTGCTTCCTGTGATTCCAGAGGCACTGATGTGGACTGTCACATCACTGGATCAAATGCAATCGAGGTGGAGGACCTGGGCAAATGAAATGGAGTCCTTACGAAGGCAGGGTGGAAAGAAGTATAATCAAGGTAGCAGTGGGAGTCTGTGAGTTTTTACTGAAAGTTGGTGGCTAGCCTATCCCCTGCAAGGAAAGCTAAGAGGTAGAGAAGGGGAAGGGAAGAGTCACAGATGATTTGAAGGTGAGAGCGGCATGCCAATTGGCTGTGAAAGGGAGAAACTTTTGAATTCTGTGTGAGTGCAGGAAGCAGCATCCAAGCAGCTTTTGATGTACTGGAAAAAGAATTGAAGGATTGGGAACAAGCAGAACTGAAACAAGGACCATTCCATATCTCCCACAAAAAGATATGGGGCTTTGAAATAACCTGACTGAATTTTGCTGAAAAATGGCTTTATGGGAAGAGTGGGATCACTAAGTGCACAGCAGGCACCAGAACCATATTGCCACCTAAATGCAGTTTATTCTGGGAAGTGCATGGTTGACTTTCCAGAGTGGTGCAATGCTCCCCAATGTGACACATGATCATTTCTGGGTTAAGTCATTTTTCAATCACATAACAAGGAAGAGAATAAACGACAAACAACGTTGTAGTGTGAGACACAAGATGGGTCAGAAGGTAGTGGGAATAGAGGAATCATTTTCTGAAGTCCATTTGAAAGATGTGATGGTGTCATTCCTTGAGCTTCACTGGAGCAGAGCAGGAGGCTCAGAACAGAGAGCTCAAAGTGCGAGTGGAGTGGGGAATTAAAGTAACAGATCACCAGCCTGTGCTGGCAGGCTGTGCAGAGGTGTTCTGAAAAGTGTTTGGATACTGTGTCATGAGCGGTGCATTTAGTTTGATGAATTTGTAAGTAAATCCCAGTTTCATCTGGAAAGTGCGTTTGGGGCTCTTTATGGGGCACTTACAGGATGGAATGCAAGTGATGAATATGTGCTCACATCTACCTGTAGGAGGACTCGGGCACCAGACTCCACAACCATGAACCAGGTCTGGCTTGCCCTCTTAAGTTTCACTGAAGCAGGCTTTGCCTGCTAATGAAATTCTTATGAAGGCTTGTTTTTGCTTGAGTTGCCCCTGTCAATTACAGATCATGCAAATTAATTTTGAAAAAGTGATATTAAAAACATGTTAAACAGCAATTGACACCACTGCACAAAATTTCTAGGCACTCTAGGTCAATATATCTCAATTTTTGATCCAGTTATGAAGGTTAATCATTGATCTGAGACACTAAGTTGATTTTGCTGTCCAGACCTGCTCCCTGACTTGCTCAGTGTTTCCAGTGTTTTCTGTTTTTATTTTAGCCTGATCTGCATCATTCACAATGGGCAGAAATGTATTAACCTTTTGCCAACGATTCTGAAGAGAACTGTTGGTGAGGTTCTCCTCGCAGATCATTGCACTCCTGTCTTCCACACCTGTGAGTTGCAGAGTGCAAATATGGCATGTGCTGGAAGTCAGATGACTAGTGAAAATAGAGAAGCCCCCATTAATTTGAATAGGGTTGCTGACCTGAATGGAATGGATAAGTGATTTTAATCTCTCTTGTTTTTTAACTAATTCATAGCAGTTAAATGTGTTTTAGATACATTTATTATTTAACTTTTTAATTTTTTAAAGTTTTCCCATTTATCCAAATCTATTTAAAATGTTCTTTTAAAAACATTTCTGATTAATGGATATTCAAAATATTTGATAAGTCATTTGATGACACATCAAAAGGCTATCAGGAGCTGGACCTCAGTTTCCACAGCTGAGTTGATTCACCGATTGTGCTGCATCATGGGACAGGTACTAATGTGAGGGTTCCTGGTCAAATAGACCCACAGAGCTACCAAATTTTAGTGCACCTGGTTGGGTGGGGGTCGGGTGCAAACAGAAGGGACAGGTCCAGCACGATCCAACACATCTTGCTTTTGTTCTGGAGCATAAATTAATGAATACTTTACGTCAGTATTCACCACGGAAAAAGATCTGGGTGATTGTAGTGGGGACTTGCAGTGGCCTAAAAAGCTTGAGCATGTAGATATTAGAAAAGGGGTGGCGCTGAAACTTTTGGAAAGCATCAAGTTAGATAAGTCGCCGGGACCTGATGAGATGTACCCCAGGTTGCTGTGGGAGGCGAGGGAGGAAATTGCGGAACCTCTGACGATGATCTTTGTGTCGTCCATGGAGACGGGAGAGGTTCCGGAAGATTGGAGGGTTGCGGATGTTGTTCCCTTATTCATGAAGGGGTGTAGGGATAGCCCAGGAAATTATAGACCAGTGAGTCTTACCTGAGTGGTTGTTAAGCTGATGGAGAAGATCCTGAGAGGCAGGATTTATGAACATTTGGAGAGGTATAATATGATTAGGAATAGTCAGCATGGCTTTGTTAAGGGCAGATCCTGCCTTACGAGCCTGGTTGAATTTTTTGAGGATGTGACTAAACACATCGATGAAGGGAGAATAGTAGATGTAGTGTATATGGATTTCAGCAAGGCGACTGATAAGGTACCCCATGCGAGGCTTATGGAGAAGGTGAGGAGACATGGGATCCAAGGGGACATTGCAGTGTGGATCCAGAACCGGCTGGCCCATAGAAGGCAAAGAGTGGTTGTTGAAGGGTCGTATTCTGCATGGAGGTCGGTGACCAGTGGTGTACCTCAGGGATCTGTACTGGGACCCTTACTATTTGTGATTTTTATAAATGACCTGGATGAGGAAGTGGAGGGTTGGGTTAGTAAGTTTGTGGATGACACGAAGGTTGGGGGTGTTGTGGATAGTTTGGAGGGCTGTTAGAGGTTACAGAGGGACATAGATAGGATGCAGAGTTGGGCTGAGAAGTGGCAGATGCAGTTCAACCCAAATAAATGTGAAGTGGTTCATTTTGGTAGGTCAAATATGTTGGTGGAATATAGTCTTAATGGTAGGACTCTTGGTAGTTTGGAGGATCAGAGGGATCTTGGGGTCCGAGTCCATAGGACGCTCAAAGCGGCTGCGCAGGTTGACTCTGTGGTTAAGAAGGCATGTGGTGTATTGTCCTTCATCAATCGGGGAATTGAATTTAGGAGCCGAGAGGTATTGTTGCAGCTATATAGGTCCCTGGTCAGACTCCACTTGGAGTACTGTGCTCAGTTCTGGTCGCCTCACTACAGGAAAGTTGTAGAAGCCATAGAGAGGGTGCAGTGGAGATTTACAAGGATGCTGCCTGGGATGCGGAGCATGCCTTATGAAAGCAGGTTGAGGGAACTCAGCTTTTTCTCCTTGGAGAGACGGAGGATGAGGGGGGACCTGATAGAGGTGTATAAGATGATGAGAGGTATTGATAGGGTAGATAGTCAGAGGCTTTTCCCCAGGGCTGAATTGGTGGCCACAAGAGGACATAGGCTTAAGGTGCTGGGCAGTAGACATAGAGGAGATGTCAGGGGTAAGTTTTTTACTGAGAGAGTGGTGAGTGCATGGAATGGGCTGCCGGAGATGGTGGTGGAGGCTGATACGATAGGGTCTTTCAAGAGACTGTTAGATCGGTATATGGAGCTGAGTAAAATAGAGGGCTATGGGTAAGCCTAGTAATTTCTTGGGTAGGGACATGTTCGGCACAGCTTTGTGGGCCAAAAGGCCTGAATTGTGCTGTAATTGTTCTATGTTCTATAAACTGGAAGAGAAAGTCACAAAGTCATTCCTCTCAAGTGAAATAAATACTGTAAATTGCATAACAACGAATTTAGAGGGAAGTATATGTAGTTGTTTTAATATTGTTTATAATTAAGGGAAGCAATTGTTATAACTTGATTGTGGGTTTTGATTTAGTGAAATATTTTTTTGAAAAAGTGTGCTGATTTGTTTATTTAAGGGATTTAAATGATCAAGCAGTGTCTGTCCAGAAAATATATAGTTTTCTATGTGGACTACTACTTTGATACTTGGATACTTTCAGCAACAAATGAAGAGTTGTCTTAATTAACTCTCAAATCACAAGAACAAAAAATATCCAGTTCCTGAATTCGATATCTTGCTGGATAATATGAATTTTAAAGCACCCAATGCCTAAATATATTTATAATAAAATTAGACCTATTTGGCAACAGTTAGGCCAGGTTCTATTACTGATCTATAATCATTTTAAGGGGGACAATGAGTACACACCTGTACAATGATGTAGTTTGGTAGCACAATCACCTAATTGAACTATTCTGCAAATTTAATAGGATCTAAACTCATGATGTTGATTGAACTTCCACAGGTGGGGTGTTGGAGGAGGGGGTGGATGTTAAAGAAGTACTTTAAGTTTGAGAAGAAAGGGAAAATGTTGGCACTGTCAACCGATGGATCGCCACAGAAAATCACCAGATGTTTTGTCGGAACACAGTTGGCAGAAGTTTGGAAGCAAGTGGCTTCCTGCACACAAATTCAGGCAATGGTGCGGAAGTGTTCATGGTTGTGGTTAGGGAATAAACATCTTTGTTACATTGTAGTTTGGAATAAAAGCCAAGTAATGTGATTAGGTGCTAATTCCTTGTATGAAATACTAAGCAATTGATTTTGGAGAAGCATTTTATAGTCAACATAAATGTGCAAATCAAGTGCCAAGGAGCCTTCCCATTGTTTGTCTTTCTACTGATCTCCTGATTAATATTTAATACTTCCTCCTTTGTGAACGTCAAAGACATTCATAGACTTTCCATTTAAGCAACAGCTTAGAAGGCTGGTAAAGCTCAATGCAGACCCTCACCAACTATTCAGCAATCTATGGTTAACCCTGTCGGAAGGGCCAAACATCTTGCTTTTCCTGTAGGAGCTTCATTGGACTTTTATTGGGTTTCTCCATCATGTCTATTCTGGTGAGGTTTCTTTCTACACCAGTGCTTGACCTGTCTTCCTTTATTCTTAACTTTGGGACCATTTTCTGTCCTTTTAGGCTCACTCCTTCTCATCCTGTCCATAACTAGGGGATTCTCCTTGTCTTATCTTTTACCCCACCAGGATCTACATTCAATAGGTCAAGTGCAAGCTTATTTCACCTTCCCACTCCCACTCGATTCCACCCCCACCCCCCCCCCCCCAATCCCATCCCACGTATCCTTTCAGCTCTCTGAAAGGACTATTCTCTCTAGGATGTTTCGGCTTATTCTTTCATCTCCACTGATATCCACTCCCCTTCCTGTGGTACCTTCCTGTGCAACCACAGATGCCACACTTTCACTTTTTCCCAACATTCAGTGCCAAAACACAAGTTCCAGGCGAAGCAGCAATATGCTTATAATTCAGTCTTTAAGCTTGACCCTAAGCTTCCACTTGGCTCTTGCCTCAATTCTTCATCCTACATTCACTCTGACCTCTTCAATGTCCTATACAGTTCTAAGGAAGTTTAACTTAAACCTGAGCTCATCAATCCTCCCCACCATTGAGAATGCCTTCAAGAGACGGTGCCTCAGGAGGGCAGCATCCATCACTATGGACCCTCACCATCTGGGACATGCCCTCTTCTTGTTACTGCTATTGGGGAGGAGGTGCAGGAGCCTGAAGACCCACACTTAACGATTTAGGAACAGCTTCTTCCCCTCTGTCATCAGATTTCTGAATGGTCCATGAAACCCATGAACACCACCATTTTTATGTCTTTGCAGTCTGCAGCTGCTGCAAAACAACAAATTTCACATCATATAAATCAGTGATAATAAACCTGACTCTGATCTTGCATCTTGATATGTTACAGTTTTCCGAGCTCAACAATCCAAATACTCATGATTTCCAGTTTTTGCATCATTCCTTTCTTTCTCCTTCTACTAATTTTACACAATTATTCTGTTTTTCTCATTTACATTTCCTCCAGACCAAGCTTTTGTTATTCGCTAATCTCTAACACCCTCTTTGACCTTGCAGTAACACCCTTTTTGATACTTAATCTCTCCTGAATATAAAGGAAGCCAACAGACCTTCCCTTATGTTCTCTCCTCCCCTCCTGTGCATTTGAAAGCATGTCTTATTTCTAATATTTTAACACAGTGAGTGGATAGAATCTGGAATGCATTGGTGTGGAAGTGGTGAATGCATATTCAATTGTAGCATTCAAAATCACCTGCGCGGTATCAAAAGCATGGTAGTGTAGTGGTTAGTGTAATGCTATTACAGTGCCAGCGACCCAGGTTCAATTCTGGCCGCTGTCTGTAAGGAGTTTGTACGTTCTCCCTGTGTCTGCGTGGGTTTCCTCCAAGTGCTCTGGTTTCCTCCTACATTCCAATAGCATACCGGTTAGGAAGTTGTGGGCATGCTATGATGGCGCCGGAAGCGTGGCGACACTCGTGGGCTGACCCCAGAGCACCCTACGCAAAGGTGCATTTCACTGTGTTTTGATGTGCATGTGACTAATTTTATGGTGCTGGCACAGATTGAACCGGCCAAATGGCATTCTTCAGTGTTGGAACCATTTTTGTCATTTTTCTTAGTACTGATTAAACATCAGCTCTGTTTCTTTCTCCAAAGATGTTGCCTGACTACTTGGTAATAAATATATTACCAATATTTACTGTTTTACTGCAGATTTCCAGCATCTGCAAAATTTTCATTTTAGAAAGAACTTCATTGTTTTGTATACACTGCAGTGTGTCCCCCTCTGCCTCCCCTTCTCCATCTGTCTCCTCTCTCCCTCTCTCCAAAAGCCATGTTAGGTGCTGAAGTCTAAAGAACCAAAGTAAGTACCCTCACTGTGTGCACACTGAGTCATGGAGTCAAACAATGGAAATTTACAGAGGCCGGTTACCTACCAATGATCATGTCTTTGGAGTCAGAGGAAACACAGGTGGTCACATGGAAATGGTACAAATTCCACATAGTCAGCACTGGAAATCAGGGTTGAACCCAGGTTGCTGGAGCTGTGAGTCAGCAGCTCTATTCGCCCCACTACTGTGCCACCACTGTTCCTTCTACATCTGCTTGGTCAGTACAAAGTGGTGGTAAATGGGAAGAATCCCAGACCTAGAGGCTGATATCCCTCTACTTTCAATCGCTGCATCAGATTAATTGGTTGGTCAAAGGCACTGACCTGGAATGAAAGCTCTGAGAATCCAATTAACAAGTTTGAGAGGGCTGCCTCAGTCCTGAATTTAATGCTAAAATATGTTTTGATAATAAAAGAAAATATTCCATGTTATACTTCATCCATTCCTATGGGATTATTGCAAAGTAGAGTGAAAGAATAGGGCTTGTTTTAATTATCAGTAGATTCTAATTACCTGCTCCTGCCTGCAGAAGTCTTCAGTCATATGTAAGCTCCAGTGTATTTCCTTCTTCTGGTTGATATAATCGTGCTCTCCTGTGGCATGGTAGTTCTGGGAGAGAGTGTGGGCTGAGGCTGCCACACCGCTGAGCAATGGATTCCCTATTTTGATTGTACCTGACTGGCTCCTTGTTGTAAAATAGCCCAGCATCCTCCTCCGGCTTCACTGGAAAAGAGCGGAAAGCAGGAAGTAGTCATGGGCTGAGATTATCAGTGTGTCGAATGAAAGATGATGGAGACATTGGGAGCCTTGAGCTATATTACATTTAAAATCACAAAACTTTTTGTTTATAGATTGTGCCCTCTTGGTTATTTTGCTTTGAGGAAGTGGGTACCTGAACCATTAAAGTTCAAACACACTTACTAATCTCCCTTCACCACTTAATAAACTTAACTTCATCAATTGCTTTGTTTTTCCAGTATTCTCAACATTGTACTTTAGCAATAAAATTAATACCCATTTCAATTTTTCAGATCATTCTTGCAATGACTACTTTCAACTTGCCACTTGCTTGGCTATTTTTTAGTGGAGCTTCCCGACTGTATAGAAGGTAAGGTTGTACTTCTGATGTCTTGCATCCTGCATGTCTCGTGTAGAATTTGGCCACATCTGCAATAGGGGACTGATTTAAAGTTGAGTTTATCTGAAAGTAAGTTGATTCGTTGTGAAGATTTAAATGAAAGATGTGGGATTTTTAATAAATCTTGCAATTATGGTTGAAACTAGCAACTCAACACTTATTGCTTATAAATGCTGTTGACATGGAGATGAGCAACCTTCTTAAACCACTGTCTCCATATGATAAAGATACTCCCATCGTACTTTTTTTAGAATTGCATCATAAAAATGTCATGGCACAGAAGGAGGCCATTTGACCTATTGAGTCTGTTAAGGGAGGAGTTCCAGGATTTTTTCCAAGTAATAATGGAAGAATTGCAATATATGACCATCTTTACATGACGTGGGGGACACTCAAGAATGATAATCCTCCGATGCATTTGCCAAGTTTGTACATCCAGATGGTAGAGACTGCATGTTTCTGACATACTGTTTGTAGCATTCAGCAGCAGATCATTTATTTAAATAAGGTAAAACTTTTCTAAGAGTGCATTTGATAGGAGATGAGATTATGCCCTATTATAAGTGTCAGACTTGAGTGAAAATTAGCCATAATCTACTCCATGTAACAGGGTAAATGGGATAAATTATTGCACCTTGCTGAGTTTTAAGAATGAAGCCTTTTTCAGCTTTAGGAATGCACAGTTCTGTACTATTTATCACCTATCAAAATAATGGAACTAACGCCACACAATCTTCCAACAGTACATTGCAAAAGGCAGGAGGTGTGTGGGATGTGGGGAGGATGAAATCAAAGCGATTATGCTTTGCACTGTTGAGCATTAGCTCTTGTGTGTCAACTCCTGCATAATAATTACTATTGAACTTTCTCAAAGGTGACTGCAGCAAATGCATTAATACTGTAGGAACAAGGAAAGAAAAATCATGTCACTAAGCGCTGGTGCTAAGAAATGCTAATCTCTCATTCTATATGGAATCCCTGTTGACTGTGGCAGTCTGTACTTTGCTTGCTTGATCCTGCCCTTACCCTCTCACATTAAACATATTTTATCTAAGGAGGTATTTGAGGAGGGCCCTGGCAATGACTTTCCCTGTGGCAGATAACAGGGAGATCCCTCCATAAATACCACAATCAGATTTGACTCCTTTATTGAAGAAGGTCATGATCACAGCATCTCTAATTTCCTCTACATGTCCTTCTTTTTCCAGCTGTGGAAAATAAAATTGTGAATTTATGACTTGAGTTCCTCACTGCCAAGTTTAGGCCTTCAGCAGGGGTACTTGCTCCCAAGGCTTTGTTGTTTTCCAGTTGGCATATAGCCTTTTTGATTTCTGGTTGCATAAGAGTGGCAGCAAGAGCGAATTGGTAGTTTGTTATAGAATGGAATCAAGAGTGGTCACATCAAGGACAGAGTCATGGTTGGGCAGCTCTTCAAAGTGTTCCTTCAAAATGGTATTAATTGCCTTTCTGTTCTTAAGTTCATCTCTTTTCTTGACTCTCAGTGCAGTGGCCCTTCAATGTTTGAAGCATAGTTTGCCTTAATAGCACTGAAGAATCTATGCTTGTCATCAGTTCTTTAGGTCTTGGGTTTACTGTTGGCCAGGTGCCTCTAAAGCTGTTCCCTTGAAATGTGGTTTCATCATTCACGATAGTTAAAATGCAATTTTCAATTTTCCTTCTCATTGTAAATACACAAACCATATTTAGTGGGAAGGAAAATCGAGAAGAGGAATCCAATACTATTTGTTTTGCACTTTTTTTTTAACCTAGATTACGTTTATCATTTTCTTGATACAACAATACCAGGCAATTGATGTGCACGTGTCCATTTCTTGAACAGGAAATGGATAATACTAATTTAGCAATGAGATGACTTGAGCTCAATTTGCTTGGGTGTTGAATCCACTGGTAAATTCATTAGGCCCATTATTTTTAAAGTATCCTAGGCAGTTGCCTGAAGGAGACATGAAGTTTCACTTGACATATCCAGCAGTATTGAATACATTGATGAGCAACCTAACACTGTGGGGGAAAAACCAAAAGAAAAGTTGTTGCCAAAATACAAAGCAAGTCAAAAATATTCCCATAGAGACAAAAAGAGCAAAAATGCTTCCATGGCCATGTCACTTGATTGCACCACAACCCAACCACTACCTAAAAATCCTTGATTTTTTCTCTTTTGCAGCGACTAGATCAGCCTAATCACCAGCATCTTACTGGTCCTCCTGGCAGAGTAAACTATGAGAATAATTATTGTAGCCCCTTCTGTACTCTAACACAAACAGCAAAGTCTTTTAAATTTCTTCATGTTTCAGTTCAGGTAAAAATACATGATGTCTTTTGAATTACAGTGAAGATTATGGGAAAACATTTACTGATATCTCAAATCTACTCAAGAACTATTATATAAGGAAAGAATTTGGAATTAATGTAGGACCAGAGCATTCAAAGAAGGTGAGATTTTCAAACTATTAAGTATCAGTTTCTATTCTTTACAAAAAAATAGGAACTACCTAGGCAGATATCAATAACGTACTCCCTTTCTGTCAACCAATAGGTCATTCTGACAGCTGACGAGTCAAAACAAACAAGACGAGGTGGCATAATATTGCGGTCATCTGATTCTGGTCGATCATTTCATTCCATCCGTCTCCCCTTCCACCCAAGCCTGCCGATGGTCTATCACTCCAGCCATTCAGATCACCTGCTGGCCTACAGCACTGATGTAAGTAAGGCAAAATCGGTCAAGTTCCATTTTTTAAAATGTTCATCCTCCTCCACTGTGACTGCCTGTTGGGGGGAATTATTTCTAAAGGCTGCTTTGTGTTTTATTGGGACATTTGGAATCAGCTCTCACTTTGTCATTTTTTTTCCTTCTGCTACAGCATGACCTTTGGCTTTCTCAAAATTTTGGTGAGACATGGAAAAAGATCCATCAATTTGTCTACACATTTTCATGGTAAGATAAATTGTTTTTAATATTTGCAATCCATCCTACATGAATGATATGGAAAGTGTTTTATAGCAACAGTTTATGGAACTTCAGGAAATTGCAAAATTCAAAGCATTTTTTTTATTGTGCAAAAAATGTCCCAGCAGCAGTTAAATTAAGATCTCCTACAGAATTTTCCCTCCAACCAACCTTTCTTTTAACCATGTTATTTTTTTTCATCTCATGGGCTATAATGAATCTGAATATGATAAAGACCTGCCCATGATAATTTTGACTGCAGGCTAAATCATGCCCTCAACCCAGGCTGTCATACCTATAAGATACTCTTAGGAAGAAGGAAACAAATGAGAGGTTGAGGAAAGGAGTGGGGTAAGGTGTGGTGGGGGAGAGTGTGGTTACCAAGGTGGTATGGTTATTGAAGGGAGGGAGGAAGTAGAGAAGAGGAGGGGAAGGGAGGTGTGTGTGGGTAATGGGGAATGGAAGTAGGAATGGAGAGAAGAGGTGCTAATAGGCAGAAAGTATAGTGTTGCCAATGATTCAGCATTGGTTTACCTATCTTGTATTTAAGTGGGAAATTAGTCATCCCTTCAGTAAAAGGATGTCCTTTCTCACATATCATTTTCTTTATGTATATTAAGTCACAGGACTGGTCCCTAGCTGAATTATTCTGGAATATTATTTGGCTTGGAATTCCAGCGAAGGATTTTGCAGTCCTATACCAAGTTCCAGAATTCAAACTAAACTGGAACTTACTTGGGAGTGATACTCCCAATGTGAACTTCGTGAAGTAACTGGTGTTAATTTTTGCTGGTGGAGTGAAATATGCCCACCCACAACCTCATCCTTTTTAAATACAGCATTGCCAACCCTGTTGAAAGGCAGAAAAAGGTTTCAAACACTAGAAATACTGGAAGTGCTTTGTGGGTCTGACAGTGTCTGTGGAGAGAGAAATGCTCAGCATTTCTGATTAATAGTCTTTCTTTAAACCAGGGAATAGTTAGGATAAGGGATGCAGTAAAGTAGTGAGTGAGAGTGAAAGAGAATACAAGGGAAGTCTGTGGTTGGGAGGAGACCAAGAGAGACAGAGTGTCACATATGGTGGTGGTGCTGCTGGCAGTAAAGACTTGTTTGTCACAGCTGCTTTGTCTGAAGGTGGTATATAATAGAAGATAATGAGATAAGAAAAGTGCTGAAGTGGTGAGATACAAAACACTGCAGTTTCTGGCAATTTAAAAGCGAATGCTGGAAAGACTCGGTAGATCACACAGCAGCTGTGGAGAGAGAAAAATTGAGTTGTTATGAGTTGATGATATTTCGTGAAAACTGGCCAGTTCTGACCAAGCTCAAATAATGTGTCCATTTTGGGAGTCGACGTGAGGTACAAGGATATGCTCAAATCGTCCTTGACATGCAACATCCCTGATTTGCAGGATCTCTAGCCCATGGACCACTTAAAGTCGAGAAGGAACTTTCTGGATGGTATTGAGAACCTCTGGACTTTGCATCAGAAGCCTGCATAAGTAGGTTAGAAGTAGAGCAGTAGTACCGAACTGCTGCTCCTTTGGCCATCCCTGGCATCTCCACGCTGGGAACAGAGTATTTAAGCAGGCAATGTAGTGTAGCGGTTAGTGGTAACACTATACAGTGCCAGTGACCCAGGTTCATTCGTGCTGCTGTCTGTAAGGAGTTTGTGCGTTTCCCCGTGTCTGTGTGGGTTTCCTCCAGTTGCACCGGTTTCCTCCCACATTCCAAAAATGTACGGGTTAGGAAGTTGTGCGCATACCATGTTGGCACTGGAAGCGTGGCGACATTTGCGGGCTGCCCCCAGAACACTCTATGCAAAAAGATGCATTTCACTGTGTGTTCGATGTACATGTGACTAATAAAGGTATCTATTTCCCGCCTATTCCTATTCCTATTCCCCATCACTTGGCCCATCTGTGGAAGAATCTGTGTTTCCCATGATGGCTTCATTAGCTACATCAGAATCAACAGAACCAGAGTGGAGGTGAGTCATCCTCAGTCCTGAGGGACTGCCTAGGAAGAAGAAGAATCTGTCGCATTAATTCCCCATCCCAATCTGATCTCTCGCTCTCGCTCTCTCTCGCTCCTTTTACACTGTTCCAACAAAGCCCAAGGAACTTCTAACTTGGTGCATTACAGTTCTCAAGACTCAACACTGAATTTCTGATCACTAGCCTCTCCACTCTGTATGAAAGGTCATCCACCTGTAACACTACATTTTTTGATCTCTATAGATACTCCCATCAATCTTTCGGCATTCTATTTTCTTTCAGATTTCTTTCAGCTGCAGAGTTTTGTATCTCATGTTCTAACATTGACTTTTTTCCCCTCTTGTTCATCTTCGATTTTCACCTCATTAGCAGTCATAACAACTTCCTGTATCAAACCTTCACCACAGTCTCTCAGCTGGCACCATCACCACTTGTGACATTTTTAGTTTCTCTTGATTTCCAGCCCTGTGTAAACATGTTTTATTTCTAACTGTTTTCATTGTTATGGCCAAACAATCCAGCCCCGTCCCCTTCTGCAGTTTGGAATGCTTAAAAACAGTTTGGAAAAATAATAAGATGAAAAAATGTTCTTCCCCAACCCCCTTGGACAACTTGGGGTTCTATGGTTATGTAGGAATAGAACTAGGCCATTCAGCCCCTCAAGCCATGCCATTAAATCGTATCTGATTTGCACCTCGCTTTCATTCAAATGGCTTCCTCAAAATTCTATAACAACATATTTCTGAGTTTCATGATGATAGATCTATCTTGATGTTTCATACATATTGAATTACTTTGACGTGTGGAGCTCGCAGTTAAAAAGGCAAACACTGTAGCTATTTTGTGACTGGGTTTTGTTGCACTGTTGCATGATACTGTATTTTTTTCATTGATCATTTCTCATGACCTTGTTTGCTTTTTAGGGGACCAGGAAGCACCATTTTTTTCTCAACTCATCCGAACAATCTTTGTAAGTTAACTAAATTTTTAAAAACATTTAAGTCTTGAGTATGTTTTGACATTTTGCTTTCTCCGTTCTTCTCTTCCCCCTTCACCCCTCTCTCTCCCTGTATAGAGATACATCTATTGTTGGTCATGCATCTTGCAGTGATTTTGGATCAAATCAGCTGCTTCCAGTTAACTGATGGTGAATCAGCAGCTGATTTTATATCCATTAAAGTCTATAAAAAAAGAAAATTGAGTCGGGTGGAATATTCCTGCTAATATGTATCACTACACAAGGCTGATTTCATCCCCACTGTCCCTTCATTTACTTGGGTTCTTATCCTTGGGCAATCTGATTTATTTCCTTCAGTGAAATCAGCAAGAGTAAGGGAAAGTTAGAAGGTTGATGGGTAAACTTAATAAAAGGAATAGGGCATAGGAGTTCTACCAGAAACCCCATTCACTGGGGCACAACTTTGGAGAGGATTTTTCAGAAGCCTCAGAGCTCATTCTCTCCAACGCAGAAGTTGTGGCTAACTCTGTTCACATACTTGTGAACCCAAAGATGTGCTGCAGCATTCAGCTGCTTTTACAACTTCCTTCAGAGCACAAGCAAGCGCTAACCAGTGACCAAGTTCTGCAGTGGAAGATCAGACCATACGAGAAAAGCTGATTGCCACAGTGGCTTGTACTGCTACCATCGTGAACTAGAGTGTGCATAGGAATTTACTGGATGGTGTAATAATCTGTCCTTCAGGAGAATATTCTCACTTTGAGAATGGCAGGAGCTCCATGGGACCCAAACGTTATCATCCATTCTCAGAAGCACAGTATTCACCCTCCCACTCCTGCATCAGTGCCTTTGCTTTTCCTGTTCAGCAATCTGCCAGATTTGCTTTTGTTCACTCTAAGAATTCTACAGCCAGACCTCCTAGGGTAGAGATGTTTGTGATTAGTCTTCCAGACCATCTGCAGTCATCCCCACCAAGAATCAACAACCTTCCACCAGTTACACAGTAGCCACAGGAGCATCTTTAAGTAGGAGATGAAGAACAATGAAAGGCATATTGAAGATAGAAACCAGGGGAGATGAAGAACAATGAAAGGCATATTGAAGATAGAAACCAGGGAAGAATGTATATTGTGATTTGTTCACTGCTATGTGGAATATGGCATAATCTGATTCCTAATGTTGTTTTGAAATGTTTATTTGTGGTCATTTTGGTTTTGCATTGTGGTCAGCAGAGGTTCTAATTGTCAGTGAACATCAGAAGGTAAAATGTGGGCATTTTGATGAATGGTGAATTCATGTTGTGGGTGTTGGTATTGTACTTGGATGAGTTGTTCACAAATAGCCTGAACTGGAAGGTGCTATCTAATTTGCTCCCTCCTTCCTCCTCCTCTTCTTTATGCTCCTCAGCTATTTGCTGTGAAGCTGGAAAAGCTTTCCTTCTTTCTTTCTTCAATCTTTTTATTAACTTTCAAATTAGTACAAAATAATATATATAATTAGTAATTATACATATGGTGCAGAGAGATCAGGATAACAATCATAACAGTTAATATATATAATCACAAGGAGTAAAAAGGTAATCTAGACCTCCTGTTCTCTATTAAGTGAACAAATACAAAAGGAAAGATTGAAAAGAAATGAAATGTAATTATATGAAGAACCCCCAAATCAAAATAAAAATATTGATAATAACCAAAAAAAACCAAAAAACTTCAAAAAAAAACTGGGACATATTTCTTCAATTAAAAAGAAAAAAAACATTACTATGTAGTCAAACTCTGCTCCTTCTGCATTCAAGGGTTATTGAAAGTGATCTGATAAAGATCAGCTTATATGGAAATATTGAATAAATGGGCTCCAAACTTCACTCAAATTTAAGCGTAAGGATCAACAGTACCACTCCTAATTTTTTTCTAAGTTTAAACAATGCTATAGTTTGAGGAACCACTGTAAAGTGGTGGGAGGTATTGGATCCTTCCCTTTGAACAAAATGGATCGCTTGGCCATTAATGTGACAAAGGCAATCATACGACCAAGCAGAAGCAGATAAATGGCGAGATTCCATCATTGGTAACCCAAAAATTGCAGTAGTAAGGATGAGGTTGTAAATCAATATTCAATACAGATGATACAATAATATCTTTCCAATATTTTTCCAAAAGGGGACAGGACCAAAACATATGTGATCAAGGGAAGCCACCTTCGAATATCTCTGTCACACATAGGATTTATATGATGATAAAAACGGGCTAACTTGTCCTTGGACACATGGGTCCTGTGAACCACCTTAAACTGTATCAAAGAGTGTCTGGCACACATAGAAGATGTATTAACTAATTGAAGGATTTTCTTCCATGTCTCTGTAGGTAAAAGTATCTGGAGTTCTCTTTCCCATTCATTTCTTAATTTTATCAAGTTCCTCTGAATGTATTTTCATAATCCGATCATAAATTATTGCTATCAGGCCCCTACTGATAAGGATTAAAACCTAAAATTTTTTCCATAATTCAATTTTATGTGGTGTTGGAAAAAGAAGGTAAAGTAACTTTTAAAATTTCAATCTGTAAATATTGAAAAAAATGTGATCTAGGCAAATTGTGTTATTAGACAACTGTTCAAAAGATAAAAAAGAGTTAATCAATGAATGAATCTCGAAAACATGTTATTCACTTCATTTTCCATAAGAAAAAGCTCAGTCAATTCTAGATGGTTGAAAGAAAAATTAGATTGAATAGGACTTGATAAATTAAATTTATACAATCCAAAAAATTTACAAAATTGAAACCATATCCGTATTGTATGTTTAACTATTGGATTAGTCACTTGCTTACTCAATTTAGTAAGTACAAAAGGGAATGAAGCTCCTAAATAGAAACTAATGAAAATCCTTGCACTGATTCACACTCAAGGGTGTACCTAACGGGGACAATGAGTTGCCATCTAAATCTTGTGACCAGAAAATTAAGTATCTAATATTAATTGCCCAACAGTAAAATCTAAAATTAGGCAAAGCCGTACCACCATCCTTTTTTAATCTTTGTAAATATTTCTTACTTAACCTTGGGTTTTCATTCTGCCATATATATGAAAGAATTTTGGAATCAATAGTGTAAAAAAAAGTTTTGAAATAAAAGTTAGAATTGCCTGAAATAGATACAAAAATTTTGGTAAAATATTCATCTTAACTGTATTAATTCGGCAAATCAATGATAAAGAGAATGGGGACCATTTAGTAAATAATTGTTTAATGTAATTAATTAAAGGTAAAAAATTCACTTTAAATAAGTCCTTGTGTTTCTTGGTAATTTTAACACCCAGGTACGAAAAATAATCAGTCACTAATTTAAATGGTAATTGCCTATAAATTGGCATTTGTATGTTTAATGGGAAAAGTTCACTCTTATTATGATTTAATCTATAACCAGAGAAAACACTAAACTGAGCAAGTAGTGATAATACTGCAGGGATAGATTTCTCCAGGTTAGAGATATAAAGTAACAGGTCATCTGCATAAAGATATCCTATGAGCCCCCTTTCCACAAGTAATACCAAATATGTTAGAAGAATCCCGAATGGCAATTGCCAAAAGTTCCAAAGCAATATTAAATAGGAAAAGCTTTTGATGTAATGATTGCTTACTCTCCAACCCTCTGGAATACTGCTGTCCACTTTGGAAGTTTGTCATATATATCTTTTGCAGGATCCATAGGATATAATATTTATAGGTTGGCTTAATTTGTCCAAAATACATTTACAGCTATTTCATTCTGAACGATGTATTAAATCAATACAATTATGAAATTGGGTTGCATATGTTGTAACAGTATTGAAGAGTGTCAGTTTCCTGTGGATGTTGACAATTCATGTGGATCTATATTCTCCTGAATTTACACAGCTATTTAAACTTCAATCTAAATATAATGTCATTTTCCCAGAAATGGAGTTCATAAATATTTCACAAGTGACTGGTTTTTCTTTTGTGATATTAAGGTGTGAAATAGAAAATTAGATGCCGTGCTATTGTTTTTGGAAAGATGGGAATTAATTATCACAGAGTACACATATGTAACATTACATAAACTCTAAAACATTCATCAACAAGCAATTGACAAGAAAACATGTTGTGAAAAATTTAAAGTATGCAGACTATTAGATATATATTGACAAGTGGATTATTTTATATCAGTTCCTTTAACATTGGACCCACTATGGATTGCTTTTTGATTCATCAGCCTTTGAAACCAGTCATGATGTTACTAACATTCCTGTTTGGAGTGGACTGCAAACATTTTACGGATTCCACTTCTTAAATGTGAATGTAAGATTGTTTACTTATGGTTTCCCATCTGTGAAAGGTGCTTAATGAGTAAAATCAATTCAACAGCATCTTCTGAGCAGCAGAATTCATTCACGGCTTTATGTGAAAAGTGCTATGCACATTAACTGATGGAAATGTAGTGGGGACTTGCAGCGGGCTGAAAAGCTTGAGCATGTAGTTATTAGGAAAGAGGAGGTGCTGAAACCTTTGGAAAGCATCAAGTTGGATAAGTCGCCGGGACCGGATGAGATGTACCCCAGGCTGCTGTGGGAGGCGAGGGAAGAGATTGCAGAGCCTCTGACAATGATCTTTGCATCATCGATGGAGACGGGAGAGGTTCTGGAAGATCGGAGGGTTCCAGATGTTGTTCCCTTATTCAAGAAAGGGAGTAGGGATAGCCCAGGGAATTATAGACCAGTGAGTCTCACCTCAGTGGTTGGTAAGCTAATGGAGAAGATCCTGAGAGGCAGGATTTATGAACATTTGGAGAGGTATAATATGATTAGGAATAGTCAGCATGGCTTTGTCAAGGGCAGGTTCTGCCTTACGAGCCTGATTAAATTTTTTGAGGATGTGACTAAACACATCGATGAAGGGAGAGCAGTAGATGTAGTGTATATGGATTTCAGCAAGGCGACTGATAAGGTACCCCATGCGAGGCTTATTGAGAAAGTATGGGATCCAAGGGGACATTGCAGTGTGGATCCAGAACTGGCTGTCTCACAGAAGGCAAAGAGTGATTGTTGAAGGGTCGTATTCTGCATGGAGGTCGGTGACCAGTGGTGTACCTCAGGGATCTGTACTGGGACCCTTGCTCTTTGTGATTTTTAAAGTGACCTGGATGAGGAAGTGGAGGGGTGGGTTAGTAAGTTTGGGGTGTTGTGGATAGTTTGGAGGGCTGTCAGAGGTTGCAGAGGGACATAGATAAGATGCAAAGTTGGGCTGAGAAGTGGCAGATGCAGTTCAACCCAGATAAGTGTGAAGTGGTTCATTTTGGTAGGTCAGATATGATGGCAGAATATAGTCTTAATGGTAGGACTCTTGGCAGTGTGGAGGATCAGAGGGATCTTAGGGTCCGAGTCCATAGGACACTCAAAGCGGCTGTGCAGGTTGACTCTGTGGTTAAGAAGGCATATGGTGTATTGTCCTTCATCAATCAGGGAATTGAATTTAGGAGCCGAGAGGTATTGTTGCAGCTACATAGGTCCCTGGTCAGACCCCACTTGGAGTACTGTGCTCAGTTCTGGTCACCTCACTACAGGAAGGATGTGGAAGCCATAGAAAGGGTGCAGAGGAGATTTACAAGGATGCTGCCTGGGATGCGGAGCATGCCTTGTGAAAGCAGGTTGAGGGAACTCGGCCTTTTCTCCTTGGAACGACGGAGGATGAGGGGGGACCTGATAGAGGTAGGTAGTCAGCGGCTTTTCCCCAGGGCTGAATTGATGGCCACAAGAGGACAGAGGTTTAAGGTGCTGGGGAGTAGGTATAGAGGAGATGTCAGGGGTAAGTTTTTTACTCAGAGAGTGGTGAGTGTGTGGAATGGGCTGCTGGCAACAGCGGTGGAGGTGGATACGATAGGGTCTTTTAGAGACTGTTGGATAGGTACATTGGAGCGGAGAAAAATAGAGGGCTATGGGTAAGCCTAGCAATTTCTAGGGTAGGGACATGTTCGGCACAGCTTTGTGGGCAGAAGGGCCTGAACTGTGCTGTAGTTTTTCTATGTTTCTATGAAATGTTAGGAAAGTAATTAGTGATTTTTACCAGGTAACTTGTATTTTAGTTGTGAAGCATGAAAACCAGAAATACATCTATTTTAGGAAATTTAAGCCCATTTAAACAACCAGAGGTTAGAAGTTTCTGACCCATCAGAATAGATTATAGCAATTTTAATAAGTTACTTTTGGTGAATATCACAAGAAAACATATGCTTAAAATTATATAGAAACAAAAACTGGTAACTTTTTGTTACTATTCGTCGAGGAAGTTTTTAGAACCTTCTTTTATCTTAAAGTTGTTATGTACGTTATCCATAAAATAAAAATTATAATTTGTCCTTAATGCTGACAGGCCTATGTAACCTAGAAGTGAATAATATTCCATGTTCAATACATGTGGGTCAGTGTCCTTAGTGGTGATCAAGCCAGTAAGAATAGTTGAGCTAATCACCAATTTTAACTTAAAAGTGTACATAACATGTACATAAATGTGTTATGAAATGTAAATATCATTTTATTGTTTATTAAAATTTATTTTACAGATGACGTAAATGACAGAGGAATTCTGGTGCTTAAAAGAACAATGGATTTTGGAAAAACGTATAAAATACTTCTGACAAATGTTTACTCGTTTGGCTTTGCTGGCCGCTTCCTCTTTGCCTCTGTAGTCAGTAACCAGGTAAAATGACTACTTTTAAGGAATAGCAGCTTGAACATATTGCAAGCTGCAACTAGAGAATTATACACTGGATGATTTATACACTGTGAAGTTATAAATCATCCAAGCCCGGAGATATTCTGCAGAGAAGGCTATTTAGGCTGAGTGATAATGTTATAGGGATGAGTGGTTTGGAACAGTTGCATAAATTACAGCATGACTTGAAAAGGACCAGCTTATAGAAGCATAAGAGATGGATAACAATTTTATTTGCTGGGGCACAAACTGACTTAAAACTTCCCTTTCTTGCCTCATCTTTTATCTGTGTGCCTCATTATTCAGGGGTCTAGATTTGACTGTCCCATTATTTTCTCTTTGTAGGAACATTTTTATCCTGAATTTTATTTACCTTCAAGCAGCAGTTTCCAGTTCACTTTTGCTAAATTGCTTCCCAGTCCAATAAAATTGGCTTTTGACTTGAACTTGGGTCAACTCACCAATCCTTTTCCTTTGAGTGGCACTTGTTTTTCTTACACTTTTATGAAACATCTTAATGATGCTGCACAAAGAATTGTTGTTATCATCAATAGGTTTTATATTGAAACTTTACTTAAAAATAATTGTACTTGAAATTCCGTTATATAACTGTTGACCATCACATAAATAATATCTCGTGAACCAGCCTGGAAGTGAGTGCATCTGTAATATAGAACCATAGAACAATACAGCACAATACTGGCCCTTCGGCCCACCATGTTGTGCCGCCCTTCAAACCACACCTATTTAACCCCTTCCTCCCACGTATCCCTCTATCTTAAATTCCTCCATATGCTTATCTAACAATCTCTTGAGCTTGACCAACGTATCAGCCTCCACCACCAGCCCAGGCAGCGCATTCCATGCACCAACCACTCTCTGGGTGAAAAAGCTCCCTCTAATGTCTCCTTTGAACTCCTTCCCCCCCCCCCCCCCCCCCATTACCTTAAAGCCATGCCCTCTTGTATTGAGCATTGGTGTCCTGGGAAAGAGGCACTGGCTATCCACTCTATCTATTCCTCTTAATATTTTGTATACCTCTATCATGTCTTCCCTCATCCTCCTCCTCTCAATGAGTAAAGCCCTAGCCTCCTTTAGTCTCTCCTCATAATCCATAGTCTCTAATCCAGGCAGCATCCAGATAAATCTCCTCTGCACCCTCTCCAACACCTCCACATCCTTCCTATAATGAGGCGACCAGAACTGGGTACAAGTGTGGCCTAACCAAAGTTTTGTAAAGCTGCATCATTACTTCGTGGCTCTTAAAGTCGATCCCACAACTTGCAAAATCTCTCGTTCACTAAAATGCTTGCAATTGTTTGAAAAAATTGAATTTAAAAATAATGTCAGTCTGAGTTTCAAAGTAATTTTAGCAACAGCTGTTCATTTAGAAAATAATTTTCTTTCTACTTATTATTTCATGTAAATCATTTGCCCTCTCTGAGCTATACTACCTTGTGATTGTCAAATGTTGTTTGTAATTTAGAAAGATAATACGTGTAACAAATTTATATGAGTGTATATATAATATAAAGAAAAGAAAAAAATATTCTGAAGAGTATGGAATGTCCAATTTTAATTACAGACCCAGCCCCGATCGGTCTATGTGTCTGCTGATCAGGGTGATTCTTGGAATAAAGCTCAGCTGCCTCCTGTCAGTCATGAACAGGTACGTTCACAGTAATCTTCAATGACTCTTTATCTGTTCCTGCATGTAAAGTATTGAAGAACATTTAAAATAATGATTTCAATTTCAAGTTCAGGGAGGTCTTTCAGTTATTATCATTTGACAAAATCAGGTATTTTAGGTTATTGGGAAAACTTGAGACAAATGCATTAATGTTCAGTTTCTATAATAATATCTGCTCATTCAAACCTGTCAGTTGGCAGCCATGTTCTTATTCTTTCAGGTTTTATTTTCCAAGTTATTCTGGAAAATTCATTGACTAGTGCAGTAGTTTCCCAAGCTGTTGTGTATGACCCCCTCAAGGGTTTTTCATTTGCTGTTGGGAAAATTTGAAAAATACAAACCTTAGTAACATTTGACATGAAAAGAAGGATCTTGACCCAAAACATCAACTGTCCATTTCCTCCCGTAGATGCTGCCTGTGTGTTGGTCCAGATTCTAGCATCTGCAGTCTCTTGTGTCTCTATTCTAAAAATTTGTTTGGCAAAAGAATGGTCTAAAAGTTCAGTGGGGCAATGCTTTTGTTTCAGCAATATGCATCTGAAAATCGATTATTTCCGGAGTGGAACGTGATCTTGACCATTTCCACTTCAAATTGCATGACTCTTGGCATTTCAGATCACGATTCACCCCTGCACACCTGGCATGCTTTCTGTGTCAGTCCTGCACGGAGTAATTTCATTCCCTGTGCAATAAACCTTCTGCAGCATCACTATTGCTGAAGAAAGAGGACCAAGTTCTTTTGTGAATGACCTTTGCTGGGCATTTCCAGGAGAAGGAGATATTTGTGCAGCACAGCACTAGGCTGGGACTCCACTAAAGCAAATCCCATACTTACCCTTCAGGATGCCCCCACCACCACCATCACCATCATCCTCATGGCACCAACTCTGTTCGCAATATCCTCCACCCTCCCCACAGATTACTCCCACTATAATCACCAGAGAGCTATCTATCCCCCTTCAACCCTGCACTGGACTCTGATCTTTCAGTCTCCTCTTGGACTTTCCATTTAGGTAAGGCTCAAAATCTTCCAATCCACAGGCTTACAATCCCCTAACTGGCTATGCCCCAATGTCCAACCATCCCACATCCCTGACAACCACTGACCAAAGTAACCATCAACCTATCCTCTGCTTTGCCTCATCTGACAGCCCCTACATTATGTCGCTCCCTCCTACTTATCATTACTGTTCCTATTATTTTATGAACTTGCTAATAATCAATGTTCCCAAGCCAAAGAATGTAAATGCAAAAAATTATTAGATGCAAAAAAAGTGGAAGACTTTCTCAGAGCTGACATAAAGAGCAGTGGACCTACTTCTGCACATGAGTATATTCTTTCATTTGTTTAATTTTGGAAGCATGTGAATTCTGTAAGAGGGCATCTTTGAGATGGTTGAAGACTGGCAATAGACTTTTGAGCTTGCAGTGGATATTGATCAATAGTGACAAGAATGGAAGTGCATAGTTCATGAATAAATGCAGATGTACTTGAATATTTGAGATTAGCAAACATGATACTGAGCATCCAACTGTTATTTCAAAATCTACTAAGTATCATTCCCTTGCAAGAGAAGAAGTTGTAATATTTTTCGCTATGGATCAATCTGGAAGGAAAGGCTGCACACATTGGAGCAATCCTGGAGTAGATGATGGATCAAAATTTATGCAGTTGTCTCTTGTCACCTTATGTTTAGTGTGCCTAATTCCTTCTTATCTTGATATCCTGTTTCTCCTTCCATACATTTTATTTCAATATTTCATTTACAAGGATGGAAGTAGAAATAATGAAAATACTTCTTTCCTATTGTTATGTACTTTATATTTGCAAAAATCTGTGAAACAACACTGCAATTGAAAATAATTAACTTGGTTTATTGTGACAATTAATTAGGATATTAGTTGTGAGGTTTCGTCAAGGTGCCTGGCCTTGCGGGAAGTATCAGTGCTGATACTATTATTCATCCATACTCCCAGTGTTTTTGGTCATGTTTTGTGCTCACTAGTGCCACCAGGAGACAATTACTTTTGTACAACTCCTGCAGTTATTTTCGAGCTTGTTGACATCTCCAGCAGTTTCCGTGTTCAAATTGCCAAGTCTACTTCTTGCTATAGTAAGGTTGTGAACCACAGTAAATAAAATATAAATAGGACCAGAAGTAAGCCGCAGAGTCCCTCGATCATGCTCATTAAAAATCAGCAAGCCACTTTTTTCAATGTAATGGAGGTATGTAATTGTATCTGTGAAAAACTATTTATAAATAATATTGAGTCAAATTGAAATGGATCTATCCTATAACTCCATTCACATTAACTTAACGTGGAACATAGAACAATACAGTACAGGAACAGGCCCTTCAGCCCACAATGTATGTGCTGACCATGATGCTAACCCAAACTAATCCCATCTGCCTGTACGTAGTCTATATCTCTCTATTCCCTGCCTGTTTACATGCCTCTTAAACATTGCTATTGTATCTGCATCCACCATGTCTCCTGGCAGCACGTTCCAGGCACCGACCACTCTCTGTTTTAAAAACAATAAACTTTGCCTCGTAAACCTCCCCCTTTTCACCTTTAACCTATGCCCTCAAGTATTTGACATTTCCACCCTGGGGAAAAGTTAGTCTCTCGTATCTATGCTTCTTACAATTTTATATACTTCTGTCACATTGCTCCTCAGCCTCCAACACCCCAGAGAAAATAATCCAAGGTTATCTCTCCGTGTAACTAATGATCTGTAATCCAAGCAACATTCTGGTGAACCTTTGCTCCACCCTCTCCAAAGCCTCCACATGCTTCCTGTAATGTGGCAACCAGAACCAGACACAGTACTCCAAATGTGGCCTAACCCAAGTTTTATGCAACTGCAACATGACTTCCCAACTTCTGTACTCAACACCACGACCAATGAAGGCAAGCATGCCATATGCCTTCTTTATCACCCTATCCACTTGTGTTACCACTTTCAGGGACCTATAGACTTGCACCCCAAGATCCTTCTGTACATCAGTACTCCCACAGGTCCTGCCATTCCTAGATCATTTGACTTCCCAAAGTGCAACACCTCACACTTGTCCAGATGAAGCTCCATCTGTGATTTCTCAGCCCACATTTCCAACTGGTCTATATCCTGCTGAATCCTTTGACTACCATCCTCAATATCCGCAACTCTGCCAACTTTTGTGTCGTCTGCAAACTTCTTAATCACTCCACCTACATTTTTATCCAAATCACTCTATCACAAACAACAGAGGTCCCCACACTGATCCTTCCAGAAAACTACTGTCACAGACCTCCAGTCAGAATAACATCCCTCCACCACTACCAATTTTGAATCCAATCTACCAAGTCTCCATGGATCCCATGTGCCTTAATATTCTGGATACCTGAGAGTTCTCTGTGAAGTGGAATGAGCCACAGGTGGTGACTAGATCTAGGGCTTTATCTCATTCTCCATTTTATCCTTCCTTGTTAATCTTTTGGTTGTAATTTGATGTTTTTTTATGTTCTGTTCAATCCTGTGGCCTGCCACCAGCTATCTTTATGCAATTATATGAATGTCATGATAGTGAATCTGGCCCATGGAATTTTTCTTTCCTGTGGGAATATATCTCCTTGTCATGAGTTATACAACACAGATACAGGCTTCTTAGCCCATCAAGTCTGCACAACCATCAGCACCCCACACTAATCCTGCACCAATCTATTCAATGCCTTTCAGCTATTTTGAGATGTTACTTGTATTCTCTATAGAGAAAATTGATGCAAGACACTTTTTTTAATTCATCTGCCATCTATTTCTATTATTAATTCCCCAGACTCACTTCTTACACAACCAAAGTTTAGTTTGTTAGCTTTTCAAAATATCAACACAAATTCTTACTGTCTGTTTTTTTTTCATATTTCTGGCTAGCTTTAGTTCATAATCCAGTGTTTCCTTCCTTGTTAATATTTCAGTCATACTTTGAATTTTCTGACTTGCCACCATCTGTCTTCGTGCAACTATATATTTTTTCTTCAAATGTGATACTATATCTTTTTTTATTCATTAAGCATAGATGGCAAGTCCTCCCCTTGGAATTTTATTTCTCATATATTTATATGTATATATATCTGAAAGGTCCATCTGAACATTTGCCAGAATTGACCAATCCCTTAACCTAAATTACCTGTTCATTTTGTCTTGTTCTGCTTTCATGACCCCTTTTCTCTCCCTCAGAATGAATGTAAAATTCAATCATAGTTTGACTGCTGCAACTAAGAATGCCTTCATGAGATCATTAATTAATCTCATTTGTTGGACAATATCAGGTCTAGTGTTGAAAGTTCTCTAGTTGGCTTTCAGGAAACTGTCCTGAAAGCATTCCATTGAGGCTTGCTTTTCAGTCGGATTTTTTTAATATATACATAAGTGTGTGTGTGTATCTCACACACACACACACACACACACACACACACACACACACACACACACACACACACACACACACACACACACATAAAATATATATATAGATTAAAATTCTCCATGATTATTAGTCTAAATCTTTGGTCCATTGTTTTTGACCCCTTTTTGGTAAAAGAAATGGGTCCTTTCTATTTGTCCACCTGGACCCCTCACAATTTATACATCACAATTAAGTCTCTGTTAAGCCTCCTCTGTTCCAAACAAAGAACACCAACTTATTCAATTTTTCTTCATTGTTTCAGTTCTGACAGCTGTCATGAATCTCCTCTGAACCACTGCAATTACATCTTTCCTGTAATGTAGTGAGCAGAACTCTATGTAGTGCTCAAGTTGTAGCCTTACGAGTGTTGTATACATAACCTGCATGATCTTATGTTTACTTGTAAAGGAAAGATCTCATTCCTTTTTAACCACCTCACTGACCTTTACAGATACATGGAGTTGCCCTTTGGGGTCCCTTTAGTTCTCTACGCCATTCAATGTCACGTTTCCTCACTTTGTTGCACCTCCCCAAATGCATTACTCATCCTTCTTCAGATTAAACCACAGGTCCCATTTTTCTGCCCGACTGAATTCTTTTAGATTTCAGTCCAATGATGTGACAGAGCAATGTATAGAGATTAAAAAAGAAAATCGTTTATGCTGGGTGCTGCCTGGATCTGAAAGAAAAATTACAGTTTAATATTTCAGTTGCAAAATCGTGCCATGTCTAAGGCCTGATACGCACCCTAAATACCAGTCTTTATTTTTAGCTTCTGGTTACCCTAACATATTTCCAGTATTATGTATTTTTTATCAAGTGAATTTTAACTTTATTTTCCCAACCCTTCCCCAAACTGTTTTGTTATGGTCCCAACAATTAAATTGGGAAGGACTTCCTTTATGTACTAATTTAAACTAGAGAATGTAGTGTATGTATGCATGTATGGGTATTTGTGTATATGTGTGTATGGTTGGAGAGCTGTAAGTGGTCACTCGTGGTAATGTGAATAATGTTATGTTGATGTTCTTTTACAGTTTTACTCAATACTCGCAGCAGACGATGAAATGATTTTCATACATGTGGATGAACCTGGCAGTAAGTAGTACCTCTGAATTTTTTTTCAGTGAACGGAGGAGATTAACATATATTTAAATTTAATCAGTCATTCAATGTGTGTGTGTGTGTGGTCTGCATTTACTCAGAATTTGTTTCTATATTTATGAAATGTGTGGCTCACTGGTAAGATTAGCCACTACCTTAAACTGTTCCAATCCTTGTGATTAAGGAACTTGTAGAAGTGGAAGTTCCTGTATTTAATACACAACACTGAAATTCTGAAAGCAGAGTAATTGTGACTGGGAATGGAAATTATCCTTTATCCCTTTATCCTTCTAGGTGATAGAAGTAATGAGTTTGGGTTGCTTTAGTGATGCATTTTGTAGACAGTACACAGCTGCAGCCACTTACTGCTAGTGGTGAAGGAAATGAATGTTCAGACAGCAATGCCCAAACCTTTGGGCTTGAACCATTTTAGCTCCGAACAGAAGACTGCAGGCCAAATTCTTGCTGGTAATTGCATGATGTCACAGTGACATCAAACAACATACAATGATTGTTTAACATGACATGCATAAATTAAGAACACAGGGTTAAGGTAGATTCCAACCTACTTAGACTGCCATTGGAGCATCCAGATGATCACCTTACTCCAAGCTGATGCCTTTAGCTTTCAATTATGACTGATTTTCCCCACCCATCCACACATACTGCAAGTGTTCTTGCATCCTTCCACCTTCTACTTGACCCATTTTCCAGCGCCTACCTGACCTTTCCCCCTGCTAATTTCTATCTAATCATCACCATCATCTGCGTGACGTGAACATCCACGATCTATCAGACCTGACTCTCTCCACCATTTCTGTCCCTGACCACTCTATCAACCATTTCCTCAACTCCCTGTCTGCACAACAATCTGCTTGTTTTCATCTCTCTGTTTTCCCCCCTCCCCCAACTCAAATCCTCCACACTCTCTCCACAATAGCAGAAAAGATTAAAGGAAAGGTATATTCTACCATGCAGCATTCCTTGGGCTTTATGTGCAGCAGGTTGATTCAAGAGTGGCAAAGGCACAAATTTGACTTAAAGGCCATGGCAATGGGTGATGCTTGGAATACAGTCATGCTCCCTGATTTAACCCAGGTGTGTTGAGCTTCTTGAACTTTATTGGAATTGAATTCATTCAGGACAAGAAGTGAAGTTTGTCGTTGGGGTGATGGAAATAGATACAGAAATTTCTGGAGATGCACATCAGGTTAGACAGCATATGCAGACCACCTGTAACCTTCCCTCCTCATCACAAATTGCCATCCTTTCCAAATGCATCACTGTTCTTTCAGTCTCGTGTGTTAAATAGAGGAACTTGCACTTCACCGAGTTTCTTAACAGAGTTATTGGTTTAGGTCGACAACCTTTTATCAGAATTGTTTGTGTGGTAGTTGAAGGAAATGTTTCCAAGTGGAGATGTGACAGTAAAAGTCATGAGGTAAAGATGTTGGGGAGGGCTGTATGTGGTTGATGGTGCCAGTGAGTAGGGCTTTATTTCTAACATTAGGTCATCAGGTGCTTAGAATGTTGAACTTGTAAGTACTTCATAGTTGAGACAAGCAGGCTGAGGAAGTATATGGAACCACACAGGATTTGTTAGATTAAAGATGGAAACCAGAGCTAGGAGGTAAGGAGGGAACTGTGATACGTGGATGATCACTTGAGCTTTTGAGCAGCTGACAAAAGCTCTTTTTTTTGTATTCCTTCTAACAGTTACTGCAAGCAAAAAAACGTAAATGTATTAAAGTTCCATTAATTGTTAATGGCACATGCCTGCATAGCAATTGCTCAGTATGCCCAGATGAAGATTAAATGTTTTTTGTTTTTCTTTTACTATCTGCCCTCTGAAATGGAAAAATTCAAATAGCACAATTATGTGAAAGTCTGTTGGAGAATCAAAAGTAATGAAACAAATGGAGAAGTTTCAGAATCAGGTTTATTATCACTGACATATGACGTGGAATTTGTTGTTTTATGCATCAGTAGAGCGCAAAGACATAAAAATCTACAAATTACAAAAATAAATAAGTAGTGCAAAAAAAAGGAATAATGAGGTAATGTTCATGGATCGTTCAGAAATCTGATGGCAGAGGGGAAGAAGCTGTTCCTGAATTGTTGAGTTTGGGGGTTACCCCTTCCCTGATGGTAGTAACGAGAAGAGGGAAGAGAAGAGGTTTGAATAGAAAACAAGGTTGTGCTTCAATTTTTATTTGCAATTAAGCATACGATACAGCTCAGTATACAATAGTCATCAGGTAATCATCCCCATCTTCTCTTTAGTATTCCTCTTAGTGTTGGTAATTTTAATTGGTTATGTAGTGATGGCACTTCTTCTGATGAACTGAGCAAGATCCAATTGGCAGCAATTTTGGAAAGACTCTATCTGCTGCAAATAACCTAACTTGCTGCTCTACAGCCTTTTGTTTTCAAATAGAGTGTTTTACGCTAAACTGTTTTGCTTAATATTTCTTTTAGATAATGGGTTTGGTACAATTTATACTTCTGATGATCGAGGACTTCTGTTCTCCAAGTCCCTGGAACGTCATTTGTTTTCAGATACAAGCGGTACAACAGACTTCACAAATGTGACGTCACTTCGTGGAGTCTACATCACTAATGTACTTGATGAAGGTAAGAAAATAACTACCTTATTTGAAACTGTTAAGTCAATCTGTCTTTATGCATGTCTTTTTGTAAAATTACTCTGAAGGTAATCTCAAAGTGTTAACATATCCTGGCATTGCAAAAAATTATGGATGTGTCAGACTTGAGTTAAGCATTTAACAGTTCATGCATTCATAGCATTTCTCACATTACCAAAGAAAATAAGTTTGCTTTGACAAGGAAGCAACAGTGTGGTGTCCTGTCATAATATAGGGCAGGTCAGCAAAGCCAGAAATAACAATGTAATTTTGACCAGATTATCTGTTCTTTGTTTATTGAGTGATGGGAGTTGTGTGGTAAATTTTGATCATCAAAATAGGGGGAACTTCTCTGCTATGTTAGTTTTTATGCCACCTAAAAGGACAAGGATTGTCTTAGTTTGACATATTCTGACATTGCAAAAAATCATGGATGCGTCAGATTTGAGTTAAACGTTTAACGGTTCATGACTCTGGAAAAGTGGCACATCTGTTAATAGAAACCTCACAAAGGACTGCATTGAATTGTCATTGAAGTGTTCGTCAGATTGTGTTCAAGTTTCTGAGTGGGACCTTGCAACCTCTGACTTGCAACCGAAAGTTACCACTCAGGCATGGCTGACATGAAAATGGAATTGTGGCCATTTTATCTTAATTAATTTTTGATTTAAAAGCACCAATACCTGAAATTGATGATTTACACGTGGCATAATACAACAAGCCTTTATGTCCCAGTGACTCTCTAATCATGCCCAAGCAACTACAGTATCCAAAACAGCTGACAACCCATAATAGTTTAAGCCTTCTTGGTGTCCAGAATCTTCCTTTCTGTTATTTCCACCCTATGATTTGGACTGATCCAAAACACCTCATGGATTTCATGAATACCACTGGAACCCTGTCACTCTCAATCCTTTGAGGCCTAAACTGTAATTCACTGAATGATCTCTGTGTTCCAACTTTTCATATCTCCGTGCAGACTCCCAGATTTTCCTCATACTCAGTCTCATCCAACTCAGGCCACTCCCTCCAATGTCCACTCCACCCCACCCATCATCCAGTTGCAGACACTGGAGACAATTCAAAGAATGAGGTAACGGAGGAAATGGGAGTGCACAAAGAGTGACACAAACACTTGAGAAAGTGTTGAACATTCAACATGGACACACTGTAGAGGCACAGGCAAGAGAGAGTGCAAAACAGAGAGAAGGAAAACATCAAAAATGCAATTGGAAAGAAAAACTATGCATTTATGTAATGACTTACATTACATGATGTCTCAATGCTTCACATCCAATGAATTACTTTGAAGAGCAAACGCAGCAGCCAACATATCCAACAAATAAAAATTGAAAGTTCTGCAGATTCTGGAAATATGAAACAAAAGCAGAAATCGGTAGAAAAATGCAGCAGGTCAGACAGCATTTGTGGAAAGAGAAACCGAGTTAACTTTGAAAGGTTTTTAACATGAAACATTCAGTCTGTTTCTCAGTTGCTGCCTGACCCACTGAGCTTTTCTAGCATTTTCTGTTTTTGTACAGAGCAAATTTCACAAGCAATAAATGAAAGAAGTGATAGATGGTGTTGGTTAAGGGAAACAACCACACAACATCTTTCAAATAACAGTACCATTTTTAAAAGATAGAAATCAAGATCCAATTACAAGTTAAGAAAAATTGCACTAGAAATTCATTATCACCCAAGTTTCTGATAAAGCAGATGGCATGCATGCACACATTCCAAAGCAGGTACTCGTTGTGCACTAAAAAAACACAACCTTTCAGGGGGTCAGGCAGCATCTGTGGAGAGAGAAACAGAGTTATTGTTTCAGGTTGAAGACCCTACATCAGAACTAGCCCCTGTTATTACACCCCACCAACACCATTTGTAAATGTTAGGAACGCACTAGTGACATCATAGCATATTTTTTCAACTTCTCATGAGCAATTTCAAAAGGCAATCTACTGATGTTTAATCATCTATCTTTCAACACCCTTGCAGATAATAATATTCGATCAGTAATTACATTTGACAGTGGAGGAGAGTGGAAGCCTCTGAAAAAGCCAGATAACAGTCAATGTGATGCGACAGCCAAGAATCCACAGATGGTTAGTGGAAATATTTACTTTCAAAATGAATCTTTTCTCCTCGAACTTCACTGGTTTTTAGTCACCTTTGTTTGCTTTTGGAGAACAGCCAAGGAACAGGGCTGTAGCTGGGTTGATTTCCTCTCCTAACTCAGGCAAGTCAAATCAGGACATGTGGCACTCGATGCTCAGCCATCAATGACACAATTATTTATGGCAAAAGGCTGCCAAAGCAGAGTGAATGTGATGCAGGAATTCCTACCACAATTCAGCAAACGCCAACTTCTGCCCTCATTTACTCAGTGCCAAAAGTGCACAAAACTTCAACTCAATTTTCTTGAATCAAATTGTCACAACTAAGTTGCTGCATTCTGTTGCATAACAGTAATATCAGGACCACTGTGTGTACATGCATGGCTTGCCCACCAGAGCAATTCCCAGAGGATTCCTACACATTGTGAACAAGCAGCACAGTACATTGGAACAGTATCATGGGGCTGATGTTCTGCCACACCTGGTATGGATGTTATGTAAGGTCTTTTGTGAAAAATATTCTGCTTTCAGCTGAGAAATTTGGATGTGTTGCTCTTTAGCTTTCAGTGCTATGTATGTGAAAATAAGTTATTTCTGGAGAGGAATACAGTTGCAATAGTTTCCGTGTCAAATTGTGCCCCTCCAGCAGTTTTGATTAAGCATTCTTGGTTTCAAATCATGCCTGCACCAATGATGTGACCTGTATGTCAGACACACTTGGAAATGCATCATACCCCATGTAGTATCACTAAGGAAAATAAGTAACATTGTTTACTTTGTAGTTGAGTGCTCTCAGAACATTAGCACTAATACCTCTGCATGTCCGTATTCAGAGTTGGGAACCCTAATTAGGCATGTTCTCTAATTTATATGTGCTTTTGGGCACGTGCTTCCCTCAATACTGACCCCTGCACCCACTGATCTTGCTCCCTACTCCCGAAGCATCCCATGACATCACTTCCTCCCCACCCCAATTATTTCTGACTGTCCCCACGTTTTTCTTCCCCACAGCTCATAATCCAAGCCTCCTGACCCTCGCCTGAGCTCCCAGGTTGCCCCCCCCCCCACCCCCGACTCAGGCTCTGATCAGAGTGTCATTTGTGACCCAACCTTCCAATCATCCTCCATCTGTAGACAAACCCTCCCCACCCCCCATCCACAACATTCCCAACTCTGATTGTTGCCCTCCTGATTCTGAGTGACCACTGGCACCAGAATTTGAAACCCCCATCTCTGGCCCTGATTTGAGTCCCAGCAGGAACTGCAAACTGGCCCACAATTGAAGTCAGGATCCCAAATGAGGCCCTAAATCAATTCCAACCCCCAACCAGCAGCCCTCTTTCCTCTGTGAATCACAGATCTCTTGTCAGTCCCTGTCTGGCTTGAGACTTTCCTTGATGCACTCCCCACTGGTGCAGGTGGTGAAGGAAAATGTGTCAAGATCGTTCAATAGTGTTTGCCATCCTGGGCCTTGGATGCTCCTGAATCTGACTGAAGTTGGGCTTTAACCAAAGAAGTGATTGGCACAGCATGCAGCAGTTAGCATGCTTCTCTGGCACCAATTAATTTCTAGATTGTGGTGTCAAATTGTCCAGGGAGAGCAAAATTAACTTCCTTTTAATGAATGATGCGTTCATTTGTTTATTGATAAATCCTTTAAGATGATAAATAACCAAAAGAATTCTCCCTTCATTCAAAAGAATATGAAAGGGTGGGGTTGTAATCCTTCCTGTGCATTGTACCAAAAACGATAAAAAGTAAGAACTGTACTGATTTCTTATGTGATCACATCAAGGTTGTTTATGGCTTGTCCCTAATGGTAATTGTGAAAAAGTATTCGTGAGTAATCTCTTGAAATGATGGACCCTGAATGTGCTCTTACAAAGCCACTTGGTAGGGCAGACTAGGTTATTGTCCCAGAAATGTCAGTGCATGTTCCATATTTGTTTATCTCCCAGTTCTTCTCTTTGAGTTCCTTTCCCATGCTATCCACTATTTCATGACTGAATAGGTAGGCACAATCTATAATGGCTACATGATACAGATTAAATTACTTCTTTTCTCATTCCTGTTCTGCTCCAATTCTACCCAACTAACCTTCCATTTCCCCATCCATCTTCTCAGTGCATCTTCCAGTCAGCGCATACTTAGCTTCTGCTTCTGCCTACATCAAAGAAGGAATTTATCCATATGCAGAAGAGCAGATTTGATCTGTCTTCCTCTGTCCCTTGTTGCTATATAAAGGTGTATCAGCACGTTGTGCCATCAGACATCCCAAGATAAATAGCCAGGAGAATTTAATACAAGATTTGATGAATGATAGTCTTATCAGGAAACATTCACTTGTTTCAATGACTAGTAAAACCCTGTTTGATATTTGTCACTCTCAAAAATAAATTCAGCTCTGTTTATTTCAATAGATTGTAATCGGTCATTTGTCCTAGTGACTCAAAGATCTTTCTGATTATTGATGATGGCAGCTTTGATCCATCAAAACTCTGGTTAGACCATACTTGGAGTACTGTGTCCAGTTCTGGTCGCCTCATTATAGGAAGGATGTGGAAGCGTTGGAGAGGGTGCAGAGGAGATTTACCAGGATGCTACCTGGATTAGAGAGTATGCTTTGTGAGGAGAGACTAAGGGAGCAAGGCTTTACTCTTTGGAGAGAAGGAGGATGAGAGGAGACATGATGGAGGTATACAAAATATTAAGAGGAATAGATAGAGTAGACAGCCAGCACCTCTTTCCCAGGGCACCAATGCTCAATACAAGAGGGCATGGCTTTAAGGTAATGGGTGGGAAGTTCAATGGAGATATCAGAGGGAGGTTTTTTTACCCAGAGAGTGGTTGGGGCAAGGAATGCGCTGCCTGGGGTGGTGGTGGAAGCAGATACATTGGTCAAATTCAAGAGATTGTTAGATAAGCATATGGAGGAATTTAAAATAGGGGAACATGTGGGAGGAAGGGGTTAGATAGTCTTAGGTGAGGTTTAAAGGTTGGCACAACATGGTGGGCCGAAGGGCCTGTATCGTGCTGTACTGTTCTATGGTTCTGTATTCTGGTGGATACAAGCCTAGCCTGTCCAACCTTTCCTCACAAGACAATCCACCCATTTCAGACATTTGTTAACTTTCCTGAACTGCTTCCAATGTATTAGAAACACAGAAGTAGTAGGAGTAGCCGATTTTACCCTTCAAGTTAGTACGATAATGGATGACCATCCCTCCTTAAATTAGAAGACCCAACCTGTACACAGTACTCCATGTATGGTCTCACAAACAACCTATATAACTGAAGCATTAACTTCCCTACCTTGTATTCAGTTGAGAATGTTCTTTAGTTTTCCCTTCGCTGATTGTACCTTTGCACTGTACTGCTGCCGCAAAACAACAAATTTCACATCATTTAAGTCAATGAAACAATTCTGATTCTGCATACTTCTGCAAATTATACACTGGAACACTCAGATCCCTCTGCATCTCAGAGCTCCACAATTATTTTCACATTATAATCTAATTTGGAGATATTTATTCGCTCAACTTACCTACTGTATGTTGCTTTGTAGCTTCTTTGTGTCCTCTTCACAGCTTACTCTCTTACCTATCCTTGTGTTATTGGCAAAATTAGCAACAACACCTTCAATGCCTGCATCCAGGTCATATAAATAAATTGTAAAGTGCTGAGTCCCTCGCACTGATTCCTGGGGGCACCATTTGGTTCATCGTGCCAGCCAGAAAAATGTGTTTATGCCTCCTCTCTGTTTTCTGATAGCTAGCCTCTTCTGTCCATGCCAATATGTTACCTCCTATGTGAGGAGCTTTTATTTTCCATAATAACCTTTTTATGTGGCCATTTATCAAATGCTTTCTGGAAATATTAGAACATCGATTAGTTCCCCTCCATCCACAGTACATATAGCTTTTTGAAAGGATTGCAATAAATTGGTCTAACATGATTTCCCTTTCTCAAACTATTTTGACTTTGCCTGATAATCTTGGTTGTTTTCTAAGTACAACTAAGATGCGTTATTTGACCTCCAGGCTTAGCTGCATCACCATGTTATTTCAAGACAAAAAAGCACTTCCTTCCACCCATGTAATATTTATGGCTCTTCCTCAGTCCATCTGTTACTAAACTCCTGTGTATGCTTTTGTCAGTTTCATCCTCAACAGTTTCAGATCACCTGGCTATCTTCCCATGCTATTAATTACATGAACTGGAGATCGTCATAAACTTTGCAGCACATGCACTAAAATGCACACAATTTCTTCTCACAAAACAACATGGTATTTTCCTACCTACATTGACCTATCCCTTTGTTAGTGTTTGTCTGATTGCACTTTATGAAGCATTGGAGTGGTGTCCTGGATGGAGGCACTATCAGGGAGAAGAGGGACATGTATGAAGAGTTGCTGTGTTGTACAGAGTAGTCAGTTGGTGACTTGGACTGAGAAATGGCAGCAAAGTTTTTTGAGAAACTTTTACAGGGTGGAGTGTGGGAGGTGGACCATGATGGTATTTAGTATTGATCAAAGATGAATTGTCAGTTGGTAATATCTGCTGGTATTATATTGTCTTTCTTTTTTGTTGACTTCTTTCAATTTATTAATATCGCAGAAGTTTTAAACTGCTATTTAAACTGCTCCGAGCTTATCGATTTATCATTCAAAATTGAATACAAGGCTGCACAGTCAACCCTAAAGGATGGTTATGCTAAATCCCACCATTACTCTATAATGTCTGAAAAGATATTTGTCTCTGTTTCCAGTGTAACCTTCATATCCATGCTGCATATAGCATCTCCCAGACCCTGGATGTTCCTTTGGCTCCACTCACTGCACCAAATGCAGTTGGATTGATCTTAGCCCATGGTAACGTGACTTTTTCGTTATCTTCTGATTATCTTAATTTTACCATTTTTCTGCTAACTTGTTTCTGAATTCTCCAATAAGTGAAATGATTTTTCTTTGTCTTTCTATTGTGACAGGTAGTGTAGGAGATGCCATCTCGACAATGATTCCTGATGTATATGTATCAGATGATGGCGGATATACTTGGTCAAAAGCACTGACTGGACCACACTATTATGCCATTCTTGACTCAGGAGGCCTAATTGTAGCAGTGGAATCCCTTCCGGACAAGCCCATAGATATTATAAAGTATGCAGCTGTTTCAAAGGATAACTATAGTCTTGTTAGACAACTGGAAATCATGCTTATAGGTTTTTAAATATTAAATGATTTATGCTATTAAATAACTATAAGACATGATTTATGCTTATAGTTATAACTATATTATAGTTATAGTTATAACTATATTATAACTATAAGACATGATTTAAGTCATAGTTTTTTTAGCAGCTTATTTTTCTGAATTGCTCTTTCAAAATGATATCAATGAAAATACTTGAGATATCTTTATTAGTCACATGTACATTGAAACACACAGTGAAGTGCATCTTTTGCATAGAGCGTTCTGGGGGCAGCCCACAAGTGTGTCGCCATGCTTCCGGCACCAACATAGCATGCCCACAACTTCCTAACCTGAACGTCTTTGGAATATGGGAGGAAACCGGAGCACTCGGAGGAAACCCATGCAGATACGGGGAGAATGTACAGGCTCCTTACAGACAGTGGCTGGAATTGAACCTGGGTCGCTGCTGCTGTAATAACGTTACGCTAACTGCTATGCGACCATACTTAAATGCATACCTGAAAATTGTTTCTATTTCTGCTTTTAAAGCTGTAAAATATGCTTTAATTCAAAGTCACACCCATAATAGACCCCAAAGTTTGTATCTGCCTATGTACACTGACAAAAATTGATAGGATTGGAGGTAGGACCATGAGAGGCCTCAGCTGGTTGAGGGAACTTCTGGGCCTTTCTCACACCAAAGTGGCTGGAAGTCTGTTATGTTGCTTGGGGCTCTGCCTTGAAATAAAATTCTTTCTGCTCACAGAAACCTCCCAGAATAAATCTTTAAGGATCTAAGCCCAATTCCCAGCCTGAGCACCCATCCATTGCTGAGGTAACCCAATAAAGCAATGTGTATCTCTGACAACCCTATGCCAAGTATAAATAAAAACTGAGATACAAGAACCTTTAACTTTAGCTGAGTGTACTGTGGGGCCCTGCTGTCACTGCAACAGATTAGAAATGTTGGCACAAGGTTGGACATAAGTGCCAGTTAGTTCCCAGCTGAGTTTATGGCATTTATAGAATCATAGAGTCATACAGCATGGAAACAGGCCGTATGGTCTAACTGTTCTGTGCCAACCAAGGCACCCCATCCAAGCTAGTCCCATATGCCAGCGTTTGGCCCATAACCTTTTAAACCTTTCCAATCATTGTACCTGTCCAACTATCTTTTAAAAATTGTTATTGTACTTGCCTCAACCACTTCATCTGGCAGCTCATTCGACAAACATACCACCCTTTGTGTAAAAGTTGCCCCTCAAGTTCCTATTAAATCTTTCCCCTCTCACCTTAAACCTATGCCTTCTAGTTCTTGATTTCCCCATTCTAGGAGAAATTAGAAATTAAATTAGTCTGGTGTGAACTTAGAAAAGCTATAGACTTTTGACCAGCAAATTCCAACCCCATAATAATACCAGTGAAATGCTGAATGCTTCTGATTGGTTAAATTTATATTTGTGGTAGGGAAAATTAAGTAATGTTAACCAGAATTCAAAATGTGATATTTGTGGCCTTGAGCTATACATCACAGATTGGGGGTCATTCCTGCAAGGTCATAAAAGCAAGACAACATTTGTAGTTTCCAATAGTGGCCACTTCATTTCTTTGGAGTAGATTGTATAATTACTTCAAATTCAAGGAAGACCAGACATCTCTAACAAATACCTCTGGGAAAACCTGCATTTGTAAAGATTTCATATTACTGAAAGAATTTTATGTTTCAAGGGGAAAATGATTCAACATTTTAGTGAGTGGCTAAATCTTAACATGCTTGTTTTTGAGTGAAGAAATGGGTCGAAGTCTCAGTCATGGGTGATTACCACAGTGAATATACTTCAAAAGTACATTGTTGGGTGGACCATTCTTGCTTCCCCTACAACAAAGAAGGTAAAAAAGAAATTGTTTAAAAAAAACAGAAGTACTTTGCCTCTTCCATCCTGGATGCCATTTCTGGCTGATTTAGTCTGGTGAGGAAGATACCAATGGTTCCCACTCAGGTTTCTGGTGAAAATGACATCATCAGGGTCTAGTCTTTATATTTACAGTCTGTTGATTTGGGTGGGTAGTCTTGTGATTTTAAAGTAGCAGACGGTCAGATTGGGAGAAATGCTGGATAAGGCCCCTACTTCATGTTAACTGACTCCCAAGCAAAAATGCAAATTTAAATTTTTTCTAGCCCAGGTCAACTAACTAAACAAAATGCATCACAGTCCACATTTGGACATTAATATTCATTCTGACTGACTTTGGCTGCTAGATAATAACTTTCTATTCACAATTGTTTGTGTGAAGCTTGTTTCTACTTACAATCATCAACTATATTCACATACATGGTTACATCCTTTATTTTTGCAAAGGTATTCAACTGATGAAGGGCAGTGCTGGAAGCATTATAACTTCACCAATGAGACATTTATGTTTGTGGGGCTTGTATCAGAACCAGGAACCAAGTCGATGAATGTCAGCCTCTGGGGATACAAACACGAAAGCATTTATACAACAACTTGGCTTTCAATAACGATTGACTTTGAGGAGCTTCTAACCAGAGACTGTAAGTTTCACTTGGCATTTTGTTAACTGCATTTAGTCCTTTTATACTTTCAGTTGACCAATTTCCATCCCAAGGCAAAGAAGGTAGCTGAATTAGCCTTTGGTTACTTATATTTACCCTTATCTCTCCCTAACTAATAACATCAGTTTCATCCCTTGCTATATGTTATTATCTGTGATTATTTTGAATTTGATACCGGTAAATAATTAGGTCAACTGTTATGATCATTCACTACACCAATGCATAACAATTTCCATGTCATTACTGTGAAGATCTTTCATTAAACATATGTTTTTTAAAATGGATTCTTCTTTCAGGTGAAGAGAAAGATTATGTCAGGTGGTTAGCGCATTCTACAGCAGCCGGTGCAGAAACTGATGGCTGCATTTTGGGATACAAAGAAACATTTCAGAGGCTTACAAAGGCCTCCGTTTGCAGAAATGGAAGGGATTATATCGTCACCAAAGAACAAAGCTTCTGCCCATGTACTCTGAATGATTATATGTGGTATGTATAAATAAAATACAGTACATTCAACTAGTTTCACATGCTTGAATTCTATTGTACTTCTATAATTTTAAAACAATTCTGAGTGTGTAAATTTGGTCATGGAAGACTTCCTGGATATTATCATGGTCACATAGCAATCAATCATGTTTATTTTGAAGACAAGCTTAAAACAGTTTTTTTTTGACTCTACAATGTCCAACCATTTCAAATTGGGCTTTCACTATAATATATCAGTTTTAGAAACATAGAAAAACTACAGCACAATTCAGGCCCTTCGGCCCACAAAGCTGTGCCGAACATGTCCTACCCAAGAGATTACTAGGCTTACCCATAACCCTCTATTTTTCTCAGCTCCATGTACCTATCCAACAGTCTCTTAAAAGACCCTATCGTATCCGCCTCCACCACCGTTGCCGGCAGCCCATTCCACGCACTCACCACTCTGAGTAAAACAAAACTTACCCCTGACATCTCCTCTGTACTTACTCCCCAGCACCTTAAACCTATGTCCTCTTGTGGCCACCATTTCAGCCCTGGGGAAAAGCCTCTGACTATCTACCCGATCAATACCTCTCATCATCCTATATACCTCTATCAGGTCCCCCCTCATCCGCCGTCGCTCCAAGGCATGTTCCGCATTCCAGGCAGCATCCTTTTAAATCTCCTCTGCACCCTTTCTATGGCTTCCACATCTTTCCTGTAGTGAGGTGACCGGAACTGAGCACAGTACTCCAAGTGGGGTCTGACCAGGGACCTATATAGCTGCAACAATACCTCTCAGCTCCTAAATTCAATTCCCCGATTGATGAAGGACAATACACCATATGCCTTCTTAACCACAGAGTGAGCCTGCACAGCTGCTTTGAGCGTCCTATGGACGGACCCCAAGATCCCTCTGATCCTCCACACTGCCAAGAGTCCTACCATTAAGACTATATTCTGCCGTCATATTTGACCTACCAAAATGAACCACTTCACACTTATCTGGGTTGAACTGCATCTTCCACTTCTCAGCCCAACTTTGCATCCTATCTATGTCCCTCTGTAACCTCTAACAGCCCTCCAAACTATCCACAACACCCCCAACCTTTGTGTCATCTGCAAACTTACTAACCCACCCCTCCACTTCCTCATCCAGGTTGTTTATAAAAATCACAAAGAGCAAGAGTCCCAGTACAGATCCCTGAGGTACACCACTGGTCACCAACCTCCATGCAGAATACGACCCTTCAACAACCACTCTTTGCCTTCTGTGGGCCAGCCAGTTCTGGATCCACACTGCAATGCCCCCTTGGATCCCATGCCTCCTTACTTTCTCAATAAGCCTTGCATGGGGTACCTTATCAAACGCTTTGCTGAAATCCATATACACTACATCTACTACTCTCCCTTCATCGATGTGCTTAGTCACATCCTCAAAAAATTCAATCAGGCTCGTAAGGCAGGACCTGCCCTTGACAAAGCCATGCTGACTATTCCTAATCATATTATACCTCTCCAAATGTTCGTAAATCCTGCCTCTCAGGATCTTCTCCATTAGCTTACCAACCACTGAGGTGAGACTCACTGGTCTATAATTCCCTGGGCTATCCCTACTCCCCTTCTTGAATAAGGGAACAACTTCTGGAACCCTCCAATCTTCCAGAACCTCTCCCGTCTCCATCGACGATGCAAAGATCATTGTCAGAGGCTCCGCAATCTCTTCCCTCGCCTCCCACAGCAGCCTGGGGTACATCTCATCTGGTCACGGCGACTTATCCAACTTGACACTTTCCAAAAGTTTCAGCACCTCCTCTTTCCTAATATCTACATACTCAAGCTTTTCAGCCTACTGCAAGTCCCCAGTACAACCCCCAGATCTTTTTCCGTGGTGAATACTGACGTAAAGTATTCATTAAGTACCTCTGCCATTTCTTCCGGATCCATACACACTTTCCCACTGCTGCACTTGATAGACCCTATTCTTTCGCATCTTATTCTCTTGCTCTTCACATACCTGTAGAATGCCTTAGGGTTTTCCTTAATCCTGCCCGCCAAGGCCTTCTTATGCTCCCTTCTGGCTCTCCTAATCTTCTTAAGCTCCTTCCTATTAGCCTTATACTCTTCCAGATCTCTAACATTACTTAGCTCTCTGTACATTTTGTAAGCTTTTCTTTTCCTTTTGACTAGATTTATTATAGCCTTTGTACGCCACGGTTCCTGTATTCTCTCATGACTCCCCTGTCTCATTGGAACATGCCTATGCAGAACACCACACAAATATCCCCTGAATATCTGCCACATTTCTTCCGTACTTTTCCCTGAGAACATCTGTTCCCAATTTAATCTTCCAATTTCCTGTCTGAGAGTCTCATAATTCCCTTTACTCCAAGTAGATGCCTTTCTAGTCTGTTCCTATCTCCCTTCAGTGCTAACTAAAAGGAGATAGAATTATGATCACTATCACCAAAATGTTCACCCACTGAGAGATCTGACACCTGACCAGTTTCATTTCCCAATACCAAATCAAGCACAGCTTCTCCTCTTGTAGGCCTATCTACATATTGTGTCAAGGATCCTTCCTGAACACACTTAACAAACTCCTCCCTATCTAAACCCCTTACTGTCTGGAGATGCCAGTCGATGTTTGGGAAATTAAAATCCCCCATCACAAAACTCTGTTATTCTCACACCTTTCTAGGAGCTGCTTCCCTATCTGCTCCTCAATATCCCTGTTACTATTGGGTGGCCTGTAAAAAAACAAAAACACCCAGCAAAGTTATTGAGTCCTTCCTGTTCCTAACCTCCACCCGCAGAGACTCCGTAGACAGTCCCTCCACGACATCCACCTTTTCTGCAGCCGTGACACTACCTCTGATCAACAGTGCCACTCCCCCACCTCTTTTACCTCCCTCCCTGTCCTTTCTGAAACATCTAAAACCCAGCACTTGAAGCAACCATTCCAGTCCCTGAGCCATCCAAGTCTCCGTAATGGCCACCACATCATATCTCCAAGTATTGATCCAAGCTCTAAGCTCATCCGCCTTGTTCACAATACTCCTTGCGTTAAAATAGACACACCTCAAACCTGTCTGAGCACGTCCCTTCTCTATCACCTGCCTATCGTACCTACTACTAGCTTTCTCTATTTGAGAGCCAAACACCTCTTCCCCAGTCTCTCCAGTTCTGATCCCACCCCCTAACAATTCTAGTTTAAACCCTCCCCAGTAGCCTTAGCAAACCTCCCCACCAGAATATTGGTCCCCCTGGGAGTCAAGTGCAACCCGTCCTCTTTGAACAGGTCATACCTGCCCCAAAAGAGGCTCTAATGATCCAGAAATCTGAATCCCTGCTCCTTACTTCAATCCCTCAGCCACGCATTTAACCTCCTCCTCATTCTGTTCCTATACCCACTGTCACTTAGCACTACCTTTGAGATCCTGCTTCTCAACTTCCTTCCTAATTCTCTATAGTCTTTTTTTTCGGGACCTCATTTCTTTCCCTACCTATGTCGTTGGTACCAATATGTACCACGACCTCTGGATGTTCTCCTTCCCCCTTCAGGTTATCTTGGACGCAATCTGAAACATCCCGGACCCTGGCACCTGGGAGGCAAACTACCTTCCGAGTTTCTTTCCTGCGTCCACAGAATCACTTGTCTGCCCACCTAACTATAGAGTCCCCCATCACTAGTGCCCTCCTCTCTCCTTCCCTACCCTCCTGAGCCACAGGGCTGGACTCTGTGCCAGAGACACTGCCACTGTTGCTTCCCCCAGGTGGGCTGTCTCCCCCAACAGTACTCAAGCAGGAGTACTTATTGTCAAGGGGTACAGCCACAGGGGTACTCTCTGGTACCTGACTCTTCCCCTTCCCCCTCTTGACTGTGACCCATTTGCCTGACTCCCATGGCCCCGGTGTGACCACCTGCCTATAACTCCTTTCTATCACCTCCTCATTCTCCCTGACCAGACAAAGGTCAGGGAGCTGCATCTCCAGTTCCCTAACACGGTCCCTCAGAGGCTGCAGCTCGACACACCTGGTGCAGATGTAGCCTTCCCGGAGGCAGGGAAACTCCAGGAACTCCCACATCTGACACTGAGTACAGGAAACCACACTCATACCCCTTCCTTTCCTCGAGTCACCTACCTTTCCTTGCCCCTTTACACCGAAGCCCCTTGAGCCAAAGCCCAAAACACTCTGCTCCCTCTCACTCCGCTGCCCGCTCTGAAGCTGCCCGCTGGATATGGTGGTTTGCTTTTTAAACTGCCTGCGCCTTACCTGCGGACATCACGCGCGTGCGCAGTCCTGCCCCCACTATTCCCAATTTAAAAACTTATAAAACAACTTAAAAAAGAACCTTATAAAATCTAACCCTTATGATAAAAACCCTATTAAAAATAAAAGAAAAAAAACTTATCTGCTCCGAAGTCCCGACGTCTTCCGAAGTGAAACCCACGAAGCCGCCGACGTTTTTCTTCTACCCGCTTTTTAAACTGCCCATGCCTTACCTGCTGACGTCACGTGCGTGCGCAGTCCAGCCCTCACTATTCCCAATTAAAAACTTATAAAACAACTTAACATTGTTTTATAAGACAACATAAAGTTTTAAATTTTATTTCATTATCTCAGTAAAGTTGTTCATACTTAATTTTTAGCAACATTCAAATATTACACTGGAAGGCCAAGAGAGATTGAGTGAAGGAAGCTTTGTTATGTGAAGCTGTCTGTTCTTACTGCAGAGCTCAATTTGGGTTTATTTTATTCAGGCTTTTGAGACAGTATTCTCTAACCCGTATTCAGAATACAAGAGACATTATAGCAGGAAACCATAAGTACGGAGCAAGAGAATGAAAGGCAGGCAGATCAAGCAAAAGGGGTGTATATGGTCGGCAGATTAGGATGAATCAAGATATTTACAAAAGTGGAGTCAATGGTTATGGAGAAGAGACAAGAATATGGAGCTGAGACCAAGATCAAATCAACTATGATTTGATTGAATTGTGGAGGAGGCTTGAGGCCTCCTCCTGCCCTATATCTGATCTTCATATTGAACAGATAGATCAAGGAGAACCAAAACAATTTCAATATTTTGATCACTGGAACCACAGTCATTTATAATAGGAAGATCGGGGAGCAGAAAGAAATTTGCAATAGCAAGATCAGGAAGAAAAGAGACATTTACTGGGGAGCATGTAGATTGTAGAGGAAAGACATCAATAATAGGCAGATCACAAAAAAAAGACATTTAGAACACTGATCAGGAAAAAGAAAGATATTTGCAACAGGCAAATCTGGGGAAGAGACACCTACCACTGGCATTTCACATTTTTGCAACAGGTAGACTGAGAGAACTGCATTCAAAAACTATTGCAGATTTTAGAATGCAGGCAGATGAAAGTAGTGTAATTAATCACCAACACAGAATCGAAAGATTCCCAGCATTAATCCCTCAACACAATTCATCTTTAATGTGTACCTACAGTTCAGCAAAATTCTGATCCATGTTTATTCATAAAAACTTTCCTGTATCATACTCCATTCCATACTTTTTCATAGCTAATCAATCAAGAGCAGGATTAGTCATGGTTTGAACTGGGGATATATGGCTGAGCGAAATGGTTAACCAAAACAACGTACAGAAAACCTGAGCTGTTTGGATGCAAAACTTGTCCCTTGACAATTTTCCTCTCCTCTCAATCTCCTCTTGGGCAGAGACCTTACCATGTCTTGTACTTTTTCCCAAGTTAAGAGTCTATCAGGGTTGGCCTGGGAGTTTAACTTGTATTCTGCTTTAAGCTCATGAGAATGTATTTGAGAACCTTTCATGAGGCACTATAATGCATAAGAGTCCCTGATGAGCAGTTTATATATTTAAAGTCTTTGGTGTTATTTGAAAACTGGACAATCTGTTCAAATAGGAAATGATGGCAATCCTGATTATTAAATTCTTCAGTGCAAGCATAGAACGCGTACTTCACCGCAGGGTATGGTACACTTGTTATAAACAGCACAATAATGTTGACAATTCTGCACCCTTCTTGCATCTGCACCTTCAATTACTATTTAGAAGTGTTGGAGGTGCTTTCTTTTACAAAGATGAAAACTGGCTACCTGTTTAGGAAAGTGCTCACTTGTCCTCATGACAATTAATTTGAGAAGAGGTGTCTTGTACCATTAAATAGAAGAAGTAAATTAAAATATTGGTCCAAAGGTTCAATACTACAGATGCTGGATATCTGAAATATAAATCAAAAATGCTGGAAATACTCAGAAGGTTAGGCAGCATCTGTGGAGATGAAAACAACAGTTAACATTTTGGGGTCAATGATCTGTCATCCAAAATCTGTTAATTAAAATAATGGATGTAACAAACTGCACTGTATAGTCTGAACAAGAATGAAATTCCAGGAAGTATAATCTTAAGTGATTAATAACCAGTAAAATTGTTGTTTTTCTCTTTGGTTCCTCACATAAGTGATTTTGGATATTACCGTGAAGGAAATAGTGATGAATGTAAAGAACAGCCAGATTTAAAGAATCGTGTACTGGAATTCTGCTTACAAGGGAAAGAGGAGCTGCTGAAAACACAAGGGTGAGCTCTTTCTCATGAACATTTGTTAACACCTCCTAATTTTTTTACATATTATGTAGCACCATATAGCTGGTGTACATAATATATCAGATCTAATTTAGTCACACCACAGTACTTTTTGGGTAAACTAATATGGGAGAAATCTTCTGGCATTATCGGGGCAATTCAGTGATTCAGAACATTTCAGAGTGCAGACACAAGAGAATGCAAATGCTGGAATCTGGAGCAAAAGATAAACTGCTGGAAGAACTCAACAGATCAGGCAGCATCTGTGGAGGCAAAGAGATGGTTGACGTTTCAGGTCAAGACCCTGCTTCAGGACAGCAATTTAGCTTTAGAAAGTTTTAGATGCTATCTTGTGATTTTTCATCTATTAAAATGATTGGATGGAAAAATCACAGATTCTGCACATGTGATTTTAGAAATATACTCAGCCTGGAGTTTTAGATAATAAAATGATTGATAAGTGGTTTATTTTTAAAGAACAATAGTATTTTTATCTTGCTCAGCAGACATAAATTAGCATGGATCCAGCAGAGGTAGGTTGTGGGGTGACAATTGTAACTGAGAGGTGTGTGGGAGAGGATTCAGGAGAGTTAGAGACAATGGGGTGAAAGAGGACTTCAATAGATTGGGGTTGGCAGTGGTGTTATAATTGACTGGACAAGGGCGTATGGGGTAAGGGATCAGAAAAATTAAAGGAAACATACTTTAAGAGCACCCAGACACTTGACTCCATACTCAGAGACTTAGCAGGTCAGCTCAGTCCTCTTTAAGTTGCTTTGCTTGTCTTGTGCACACCTCTATCTGCTATGAACCAAGTGTGCAAATGAATTTTAATGTAGTAAAATTAAAACAACTTTTGAACCCAATTTTACAGCACTGTGCGTGTCCTGACGTCTCAGTATTTCAGCATATCCTGGGTTCCACTTTCCTCCCGCATTCCCAACGATAAATGTGTTGGTGTGGCGACTCACCATTTAGTCGGTCGAACCGGCTCGGCAGTCGGGTTGAGCGGCGTCGGAGCGACGAGGCCCAAGATGGCGGCGGGCCTCGTCTTTCCCGAGCGACGGGGAGAACCCGCGCGCGGGAAAGTCTTGATGATGTACTACTTACGTCATTGCCGGTTGGATTGGGCAGGAACAGTCTCCCTTAAAGGGCCCGCGCAAGGCGGGAAAATAAACCAGTTCTTGTTCGACAATCCTCCGACTAGCGTCTTGTTTTATTTCACGGTAGCAACCGCTACATTGGTGACCCTGACGGTCCAAACAGATTTTGGACCCGCGCCTGGACTCCATTTCCCTTTCTGGCGATGATTTCGCCAAGCTCCTAGCTGAATTCCCATCAATTTCGGCACCTTCGTTTACGAATTCTAGGCCCAAACACGGGGTACGACACCACATCATTACTACAGGGCCACCCCTTCATGCCCGAGCACAACGATTACCTCCAGACAAGCTCCGCCTGGCGAAGGAAGAGTTCCGTCACATGGAGGAGCTGGGGATTGTTCGCGGGTCAGACAGCCCCTGGGCCTCCCCCCTGCACATGGTCCTCAAAGCCACCGGAGGGTGGAGGCCCTGCGGCGACTACCGCAGGCTGAATGACGCCACCACCCCGGACCGCTGTCCCATCCCTCACATCCAGGACTTCACAGCGAACTTACACGGGGCCCGCATCTTTTCCAAAGTGGACCTCATTCGGGGATACCACCAGATCCCGGTCCATCCAGATGACATCCCCAAGACTGCGATTATCACCCCATTTGGCCTGTTCGAATTCCTTCGGATGCCGTTCGGCCTTAAGAACGCCGCGCAGACCTTCCAGCGGCTGATGGACGTGGTAAGCCGAGACCTGGACTTCATGTTCATTTACTTAGACGACATACTGATCGCCAGCCGTAACTGCCAGGAACACCTTTCCCACCTCCGCCAGCTGTATTCCCGCCTCCGCGATTTCGGCCTCACGGTCAACCCGTCCAAGTGCCAATTCGGACTTGACTCTATCGATTTCCTCGGCCACAAAATCACCAGCGACGGGGCAACACCCTTACCCGCCAAGGTGGATGCTATCCGCCATTTTGCCCGCCCCAACACAGTCAAAGGCCTACAGGAATTCCTTGGGATGGTCAACTTTTACCATCGGTTCATCCCTGCAGCAGCCCGTATCATGCGCCCTCTGTTCTTGCTGCTGGCTGGTAAGGGCAAGGACATCACCTGGACTGATGAGGCTGCGGCTGCTTTCGTTAAGGCCAAAGACGCCCTGGCAGATGCCACGATGCTTGTACACCCTAGGACTGACGTCCCAACCGTCCTCACGGTAGACGCGTCCAACACCGTGGTGGGTGGGGTACTAGAACAGCTACTCGAAGGCCGCTGGCAACCCTTGGCATTTTTCAGCAAGCACCTTAGACCGCCCGAACTGAAGTACAGCGCTTTTGATCGGGAACTTCTAGCACTGTATCTGGCGGTCCGGCATTTCCGATACTTTCTAGAAGGCAGGCCTTTCACCGCTTTCACCGATCATCAGCCTTTGCCTTCTCCAAAGTCTCCGATCCCTGGTCAGCTCGGCAGCAGAGACATTTATCCTACATTTCCGAATTCACAACTGACATCCAACATGTCTCCGGAAAGAATAATATCGTTGCTGATGCACTTTCCAGACCGACCATCCACAACCTATCCTTGGGTGTCAACTACACGGCCCTAGCTGACGCACAGCAGGCCGACAACGAACTGCCCAGCTACAGAACCGCAGTCTCGGGCCTGCAGCTCCGAGATTTCTTGGTTGGTCCAGGTCAGCGGACCCTACTTTGCGACATTGCGACTGGTCAGCCCCGCCCTATAGTCCCTGCAGCCTGGCGGAGACGCATTTTTGACTCGGTACATGGGTTGGCGCACCCGTCCATCAGATCAACTGTCCGACTGGTCGCCAGCAAGTTTGTCTGGCATGGCCTGCGCAAACAGGTCAGTGAGTCGGCCTGGACTTGTCCGCACTGCCAGACGTCAAAAATCCAGCGACACACCAAGGTCCCGCCACAGCAGTTCGAGCCTACCCGTAGGAGGTTCGACCACATACTCGTCGACCTCGTGGGCCCTCTGCCGGTTTCAAGAGGAGCCCGGTACCTCCTTACCATCGTGGACCAGTTCACGAGGTGGCCTGTGGCAACCTCCCTGACTGACATCACAACTGATTCCTGCGCCCGGGCGCTGCTCGCAACTTGGGTCTCACGTTTTGGTGTTCCGGCCCACATCACTTCAGACAGAGGCACCCAATTCACTTCCAGTCTCTGGGCTGCATTAGCGAACCTGCTAGGGACACAGCTGCACACCACCACGGCCTACCATCCTCAATCAAACGGGTTGGTGGAACGTTTTCACCACCATCTGAAATCAGCCTTGATGGCCCGCCTGAAGGGTCCTAACTGGGTTGACGAGCTGCCTTGGGTCCTGCTCTGCATACGCACTGCCCCCAAAGAAGACCTCCGCACTTCGTCAGCTGAACTTGTGTATGGGGCGCCCCTAGTTGTCCCCGGGGATTTCATACCTGCCCTTCGGGACCAAGGGGAACAACCCCCAACGGTCCTACAAAGACTGCGCAAGAAGCTTGGCAACTTGGCCCCGATTCCCACCTCACGGCACGGTCAAGCCCCATCCTGCCAGCCCAAGGATCTATGGGACTGTAAGTTTGTTTTTGTTCGCAGGGGCACACCTCGGGCGCCGTTGCAACGACCATATGAGGGACTGTTCCGAGTCATAAGGAATAATGGATCCACCTTTATTTTGGACATTGGAGGCAGGGAACAGGTTTTCACGGCGGACCGCCTCAAACCGGCCCATTTGTATCTGCAGCAACCTGTCGAGGTTGCAACGCCGCGACGCAGAGGCCGGTCCCCTAAGTGGCAGCTGGCACAGCCCGCGGACCTTGGGGACTGTATCGCTGGTTCTGGGGGGGGGGGTTGTGTGGCGACTCACCGTTTAGTCGGTCGAACCGGCTCGGCAGTCGGGTCGAGCGGCGTCGGAGCGACGAGGCCCAAGATGGCGGCGGGCCTCGTCTTTCCCGAGCGACGGGGAGAACCCGCGCACGGGAAAGTCTTGATGACGTGGTACTTACGTCATTGCCGGTTGGATTGGGCGGGAACAGTCTCCCTTAAAGGGCCCGCGCAAGGCCGGAAAATAAACCAGTTCTTGTTCGACAATCCTCCGACTAGCGTCTTGTTTTATTTCGCGGTAGCAACCGCTACATTGGTAAATTAATTGGCCACTGTAAATTGCTGTAAATTAGGATTGATGTCTTGGTGCATTCCTATCTTTGAATGCTCACAACAAGAAAAGTAGATTTAATGACAAATTTGTATGTTCTTTCTTCAATTCATTCTGAGTTCTTTTACAAGAGTGATTTGTGTGTCATTGGCTTGCCTAAAGATGTGATTCGCACCCCCAACATTTCGAGCCAACAAATGGAGATATGTCCTTCCTGAGCAGTGTCCGATATTTAGCATGTTGTTACCCACAACTCTAACATGCACTACACTGTCAGTTTGGTCAGAGATCACAAGACAACCTTTGGGGGAAGTTTTCCTTTGAGGTTTTTGACACCAAACATAAAAGCTTTCCACTGACATACAATATGGAATTATTCATCTGTCTGCTGTGACCTAAAATGTACTTTTCTAATTGTCCTCTTTTTTTTATATATATAGTACTTCCCTTAAATATTAGTGACCTAGTTACATCAAATATTTATTTCTTCTGAGACTGTAGTGTTGCGAGGTTTCTAATCCAACTTCCATTGAAACTTCCATTGGTTAAGAGAGAAAATCCAACAACAGCAGCCACATTCTTCCAGGAGACCAAAATAGACTGGGTGATGGAGAACTATTTTCTTTACAGCTGTTCCGATATCTCTTCACATCAGTATGAATGTTCCTGCCCTGAGATGGGTAATTTTCACTTTTAGGCCTCCCCCCTCTAGATCTCCAGTCAAAATCTAACTCAGTTCTTTGCTGGTTGGCAAATTCAAACAATAGGCAAAACCAGACCTTCAACCTTTATTGCAGCTATTTGAATACAGATGTTCTTCTGTTTGTAGGAAGTTATCTCTGTGAAGCATTGGGTATTTCCTGGTTGTTTTTCAGTTGTGAATGATGTGAGATTGATGTCATGAAATTGTTCACACTCTCAATTCTTTAAGGTATCGAAAAGTTCCAGGAGATAAATGTGAAGGTGGTTTCATGCCCAATCGATCAGAACAAATGACAAACACGAGATGTGAACAAATTTTGTCAGTGAAAGATCCCGTAAGTAAGCTGAGCTGTTTCTGAACTAAACAACTCATCCATTTATCTTCCCTCTGGATTACTGGAGCAGAGATAGGTTGAGACATTAGAGCTGTTTCCTGGATGTGCACTACCTCTGATAGCCTCAGCCATGACTATTGTTACTTGTGGGTGGAATGCCCAATTAACAAAGCACACTTAACAGCAGGATTATATTTTGCATGTTGGCACACAGAGAATTAAGGCTAAAATTTACAAAAGGGTGCAACTTAATGGCACGGTTGTGTAGCGGTTAGCACAACACTATTACAGTGCCAGCAACCCAGGTTCAATTCTGGCCACTGTCTGTAAGGAGTTTGTACGTTCTCCCCGTGACTATGTGGGTTTCCTCTGGGTGCTCCAGTTTACTCCCACATTCCAAGGACGTACGGGCTAGGAAGTTGTGGGCATGCTATGTTGGCGCCGGAAGCGTGGTGACACTTGCGGGCTGCCCCCAGAACACTCTACACAAAAGATACTTTTCACTGTGTGTTTCGATGTACATGTGACTAGTAAAGATATCTGATCTTATCTTATTAACTCCAGTCTTGGCAGCTTATATGTAACCATAGTTATTTGAAATGAGGGCAGTGATCTTAAGGGCATGGGCCAGGTTAGCAGTTAAACATGATAACACAATCCAGACACAACACAAGCAGTGAATAGGGTCTCAAGGGGTCTGAAAGATTTTGTTGATTTATTTATGGAATCACTTTGTTTTGAGACTTTGGACCCTCTTGGATCAATGGTAACACTGCTAAACCATAGTTTATGTATAATCCTCACAATAGACAAGAGCCTGGAAATGCACCAGTCGGGGCTAGGTTCATTCTTAGGTACAGACCACAATACTATAGCATAATGTGTTAAATATTTATTATGTTATCATCCCACCATTATAAGGAATTTACTATATATGGCCCACTTTCTGCATTTTATATTTGGACTTCTATCAATTTGGGGTCCTGATAATGGTCAGTTTATACTCACAAATAATTGAAGGAGTTCATCAAGTTTGGTTTATTTCATTTTTATAAAACTCCTTCAAAGTTCAGAGAGAATTGTTAGTTTGGTTTCTCTCAATGGAACAGTAGAATGTGAAATTAGATATCTGCCCACTGTTTCTTCTCCCCTTTGGTGTGTTACTTGACAAGATTTCTGCTTGACAAAAATTCTATTTTATGTAACCATTTTAATTGCTCCCATTTAATGATATTCTACCATAATGGAAAAAACAATCACAGGTCTGTGTCAGTTATCTCACGTCACTAAATCATTGTTTGTTGCACCCTTTGAAGCAAGAGGATAGATGACTGCCACGATCTGTCATGATCTCAAAGCAGATGGAAACTTTAATGGTCCAAAAAGCATCCATGATAGGGGAAGAGCTGGTGTTATGTGATGAACCAACAATAACATTACAAGCTGTCAACTCGGCATAAGGACAACCCAGGGTCTTAACTGAATGTTGTGCACTAGTGACTCGGGTGGAAACTGAAGAACAGTGCAATTTTTGAAGAACTGCATCGTGTTCTGGTGTTGGACTTGTATTATCTCTGAATCAATATCACCAAATTAGCTATACAGCTCATTGCTATTGCTGGAGGCATGCTCAGTGTAAAGTGGATGTCACGTTTGCTTACATTGCAAGAGAGACTGCAGTTCAAAAGAAAGTTTGCCTAGATTTTTCTGCAATGAAATCAATGTTGCCCTCCTTTTGATGACCGCCTTCGTCTGTGGCTGCATCAGGCTGTGCGTGGAACCAAAGTACGTGGGCACCAAGTGTCACTACGTGTCGAGGTTCTACCTGTCCCTGGTGTTGTGAAGGATGGGCCTGGCCCCGTTGCCACGCAACATCCCAGTCAGCTGGATGTTGCCGCACTACCTGTCCTTCATGGAAAAGTTCTTCCAGACCAACACCTTTGACCACAAGTCCATCAGGTAGTGGTCAGCCCGGAACATCCTGCAGACACTGCAGGAGAAAGACTCGATGGATACTGTGGAGTGGTTCCCTGAGAAGACTGTCCAGACCATTTGGCAGAATGCCTCATCGCTAGAACTCACCAACAAGCACCAAGACCTCGTTTGGCTGGCGGTGAGAGGGGCCCTCCCAGTCAGATCCTTCCTGCATGGTCAAAACATCAGTCCCAGTGCGTGCTGCCCCCAGGAGAACTGCGCTGGGGACAAGACGGTCGCCCACCTCTTTGCGGGCTGTGGGTTTGCGAGGAGGGTGTGGCGAAAGATGCAAGGGTCCAGCAGCTGTGTAACAGAGGATTCTCTGATCTACGGGCTGTTCCTGGGGACACACACAGAGACGGACATCAGCTGCTGCTGGAAGGTCATCAACTCGGTGAAAGACGCCCTTTGGTCTGCCCGAAACTTGTTGGTCTTCCAGCACTGCGAGATGTCCGTAGGGGAATGCTGCCGACTGGCACATTCCAGGCTGCAGGAGTACGTGCTGAGGGACGCACTGAAGCTGGGCGCAGCCAACGCAAGGGCTCAGTGGAGAAGGACTACAGTTTAGGGTTCTTCTGCCACTGGAGAGGGAGGGGTGGGGTCAGGCGAGGAAGCCCCTTAAATATTGTAAGTATGGGATTGGGGTAGCACCCCAGGGAGCCACATGAGTGGCGTCGGTGCTGTGTTTTTTTTATATATAAAAAGGTAACACTAATGATTGATCTGTACACTGACATAAAGGTTCCGTACACTGAAATAAAGGTTCACGCTGTTTTATTGTTGTATATAGTTTGTTTTTTATGATGAATTAAGTTTATTTTGGAATATATATTTAAAAAAATCATCATTAAATTATGCCAGAATTTAAGCAGAAATATTCCATCAGCAAATTGTGCAGAAGTGTTCTGGGAATTTCATTTACTTGTACTTGAACCTGCTATAAAGAGGATATCAAGACAAACAATATGTAGTCAAGGAGAAAGCAAAGCTCTTTATTCCAGTTCTGGTCTCCTTACTTGAGGAAAGATATACTGGCTTTGGAGGCAGTGCAGAGGAGGTTCACCAGGTTGATTCCTGAGATGAGGGGGTTAGCCTGTAAGGAGAGATTAAGTCACCAGGGACTATACTCACTGCAATTCAGAAGAATAAGAGGGGATCTTATAGAAATATATAAAATTATGAAAGGGATAGATAAGATAGAGGCAGGAAGGTTATTTCCACAGGTAGGTGAGACTAGAACTACGGGACATAGCCTTAAGATTCGGGGGAATAGACTTAGGACGGAAATGAAGAGAAACTGCTTTTCCCAGAGAGTAGTGAATCTGTGGAATTCTCTGCCCAGGGAAGCAGTAGAGGCTACATCATTAAATATATTTAAAACACAGATAGATTTTTGCATTGTAGGGAAATTAAGGGTTATGGGGGCAAGGCAAGTAGGTGGATCTGAGTCTACGGACAGATCAGCCATGATCTTATTGAATGGCAGAGCAGGCTCAATGGGCCAGAGGGCCTACTCCTGCTCCTACTTCTTATGTTCTTTAGTTGCTTCATTAAGTCACTATTTACACACGCACGTTAAATTCTGAAACCATCAAACCATCATGTATGCATATTCACCGAGCTTACTTTAAAGAAAAAAAATCATGGAAGCTTTTTGACTTTTGAAGTGAATAATTCTCATTTAGTATCATCAACCCCTTTTAATTTCTCCACATAAGAAAATCGTTGGCGTTTAATGCAATAGAAACCTCAATCTTTCTAACTATTCTCATACTAGCTAATTGGATTCCTAACTTTCAACATGTTAATGGTGTTTGCAAATCTGTACATACTCTTTGAAGGACCTGTGGGCAAATTCCCCACTGTAAGTGATGGGGAATCAAAGTGATTGGTCTCCACTTCACTACAGCATTTCAGCACAGTTGCAGCCCAGCAGCAAATCACTGACAACAGCTTTGGGATTTCCTTATTTGTATTTGCATGTGCTGGTGCAAAATCTTATCAATTGTACAAGTTGATGGTAGTTCTGAAATAAAAACAGAAAATGCTGGGAGCATTCTCTCCCTGAACATGTTGCCTGATTTGTTAATTATTTCCAGCAGTTTTTGTTTTTATTTCAGATTACCAGCATTTATGCTATTTTGCTTTTGGATGCTTCTGTCATTATTATTGACTTTCACTATAGGAAAGTTTGGATCAAATTCTTTGAACTGTTTTGGCAACATGGTGCTTTTACAAATGCAATTTTTCTTTGGGTACCAGATGAAATTATGTTAAATTTGACATTTCTGAATAATGTAAATGTTGTTACATTTATTAACAGATGCCCAAAATTACTATATTCATCATTGTTTTAAGTGTTTTGGGAGCATCGGTGCTGATGATAGCAGCCATTGTCCTTATATTCAAGAAATATGTGTGTGGAGGAAGGTAAGCAGTAGAAATCTGTATTGATTTCAGCCTTGCTTTAAGATGTTTATAATTTAAACAACTGAAATTGGCCTCTGTTGTGCAGCATTTCAGAAATGATCTATCGTGAGCAAAATTAAAAAGCAACTGCTCAGTAGTGTAAACCATGGAGCCTGCAGAGCAAGCAGTATCATTCTGATATTTCATCACGTCATTGTACTATGTTGATGTTGCACCAGGAAAAGATACCGAAATTCCAAGCTTCTAGAATGAGCTTCACTCCTTTTTACCCATTTAGAATGTTTCTGTTCATTGTGAAGGAAAGAAAGAAAGATAGTAGAGTGTGCAGTGTCTGCCGAGGGTGGATTATGGGATTTCAATAAGACAAATGTGCAGCTTTGTACTTGAAGAAAACGTCATAGGATTAAAAACAAATTGTTTATTTTTCATCCAGTAAATTAATTTGATGGAGAGTCTGAGATTGTAGGTAATTGTAGTTTTGTTTCTTTCATCTCAAAGGAGTTTGCTTTGAATTGTAATCCAATGCATTCATTTAACAAAACCTCATATCCTGAGATTAGACTAGACAAAGGAAGAATTAACAAGTATAAATGGCTGGTTGATAAATACTAACTAAATAATTTAAGACAGCAATGGCAGGACAGGTGATTTATTCCAGCTGTAGCATATGAGAGATGATGGAAACCATTGAGATTCATGGCAACGACATTTATAGCAGTGTCTGCAGTTTGAGGAGTTGGAGATGATGAGCTGGACTCTGAGATTCAGACAATGCAATGGATCTAGGAAGATGAAGTCACCTGTAAAGTTTGTTCCAGGAGACTGTACACTCCCTAGATTAAGTAATGCTGATTCATCAGCCAGGAGAGACACGGGGGTGTGACTCTTAGTGAGATAGCTATGAGGATGCGGAAGGAAGTGGCATGAGTCCCAAAGACTTTGTTGTCTGTCCGGTGACAGAATTAAGGACATATTATTGGAACTGGAGAGAAACTTGGAATGTGAGTGATCCAGTTGTCATGATCCACATGGGAATCAACAACTTAGACAGGACAAAGAAGGCAGTTCTTCTGAAGTATGAACAGCTAGGGTCCATATTAAAAAGCAAAACCATAATTTCTAGATTACTACCTGAACCATTTGCATATTGGCATAGAACAAAGAGCTCAGAGAGCTGAATGGGACGCTCAAAGATTGGTGTGGAAGGAAAGGGTTCTCGCTCATGAGGCACTGGCAAAATACCAAGGATGGAGAGGGCTGTTCTGTTGGGACGACCTTCACTCAACTTGAGCTGGGACCAGTGGCTTGGCAAATAACAAAACTAATTGATTCTCAAAAAGAAACCATCTGTTTACTAATGTCCTTCAAAGGTGGAAATTTGCCATCCTTATTTATCTCACCATGTATGTGACTGCAGCTTGTGGTTGACTCCAAAATTCCCTCTTGAAATGGCTGAGTAAGCCACAATTAGACTCAGGCAACAAATGCTGCACTTGCTCGTGACACCTGGATCCTGAAAAATGATTTTTAAAAAATGAATATATGCATATGTTTCAGGAGCTTTCTGATTGACAGTGCACCTTTTTCCATCCACTTTGTGGCAAGATATGCAAATATCTCTTCATTTTCTAGTTAATTTTGAAGCAGGTCAGGTCTGAAAAGTTTAATGTGGTATATTTCTATAATCAATATGTATGAAATTACTCAGTAGCTGATTTCCTCCTTTCTACATAGGGCCTTGGTCTATCGTTATTCTGTTCTGCAAACCAATACCGATGAAGTCTGTATTGCTGAGAGCTTGGATAGCAACAGATCAAACACTGAAAGAACTTACCATGATGACTCTGATGTGGTGAGTAACTTGGAAATGCGCTAATGAATGAACTCATTGAATTTCATTCTGTTTGCGTTTGTCCTTCATCTCTTTTGGCTCTTTGATTTGATTTGTTTCATTGGTCTTTCACATTCATAGCTCAGAGCTCCTTCTTCAGGAGTTATCTCAACTCAGGACAGCCAGTGCATGTAATCTGTTAGAAGCCAAACCCAGTAAGTGGATAAAATAACATTCACTATATCCCAGTTCCATAAACAATGTAATGACTAAAAATCCAAACTTGCAGTGATCTATAAGAGAGAAGGAGATTAGATGTTTGGATACCTTGCAGAAAAGTGAAAGGTTCCAGCAGTTTCATTTTTATGCTGGTATTTTATTTATTTGGGACAGTGTGATTCCTCATAACACATCAGCAAGAAGAGAGCTGCTGTTGTTGATGGGTCCTCTGAAGTTGAAAGCAGGCCAGCAAGGACCTGCACCATTTTTGCAAAGCTAGGAGCAACTGGCAATTTAATTGCATTATGCAGTTTTTGTCAGCATTATGCAAAAGAATTTTTGTTTTTTCCATCAGGTTTATTTTTAAGTTTCTTCATTTCACTCAAAATCCGGATAGGCACTCCTTGAGTTGGTCACTCGGGAAACCCCAATCTGACACGATGTAATTTCCCATGCAAAACATCTTTTTGGACCATTGAAGGAGAACTAGGATGAGAACGTTTGTCCTTCTCTTGCTGGATTAAACTACAAGTTCTCCAAGGTAAATGAAGTACAAGATGTTCTTGGGCGGCACGGTAGTGTAGCGGTTAGTGTGACGCTATTACAACGCCGGCGATCGGGGTTCGATTCCCGTCGCTGTCTGTAAGGAGCTTGTACGTTCTCCCGTGTCTGCGTGGGTTTCCTCCGGGTGCTCCGGTTTCCTCCCACATTGCAAAGACGTACGGGTAGGTTAATTTGGGTTTAAAATGGGCAGCGTGGACTGGTTGGGCCAGAAGGGCCTGTTACCACGCTGTAAATAAAATTTGAAATTTGAAAATTCTTCCCTGCATTAACACCTCCCCTTACAAACTCCCTTATGCCGGGGACTTTGTATCCACTTCTTGACTTGGGGAAGGTGTCACTCTTTGACTCAGTTTGGTAGAAACCTGCATCACCTCTTCAGACCACACTGAATCAGCTTCTGAAATACATTCACAATTACATAAATCTTCAGTATTCTCTTGTCGGAATGAAGTGATTTATGTGTACACTTCTAATTTTTTATCCTTTTGTTCATAAGATTTCTCTTCGTACAACATACTATAACTTGAACGCTCCAACATCCTGTTTCTGAGTGTTTGATTCATTGGTAGGTGGTAACAGACAAGTCTAACAAATTGTTTGAATTGTTTCTCTCTGTGACTCAAGTCATAATACATTACTTTCCCAAATGTGTCACTCTCATACTACCTTTCAGGACTTGGTTGCACTCAGTTCAATTGTAACAGCTGGAATTTGAAGTGTTGTGAAATGTGGTGTGGTTCTGATGCTAATGGATAGTTCATCGTTAAATGCACGCCCTTGTATTTGCTGCCTCAGTATTTATTGATAATTCTCACTGATTCATCAACCATAGCGTTTGAAGCTCGACGATATGGTGAAATGGTTTCATTTTATAAAACACTCAGAAACAATTAAAGAAAATTCTTCTGATAAGCCATGACATGAGGAAACGGATCTCAATTCTTTGACGGTATGAGATCCAACATGCATCAACATGATGCATTTTGCGTAACATTCTGAGTACTAAGGTGGAGGGGCAGGTAGTGTTGAGGAAGCAGGGAGTCTGCAGAAGGAGTTGGACAGGTTGGGAGAACAGGCAAAGAAGTGGCAGATGAAATATAGTGTAGGAAAGTGTACGGTCATGCACTTTGGTAGAAGGAATAAAGGCATAGACTATTTTCTAAATGGGGAGCGAATTCAGATGACAAGGGACTTGGGAGTCCTAGTGCAGGATTCCCTCAAGGTTAACTTGCAGGTTGAGTCAGTAGTAAGGAAGGCAAATGCCATGGTAGCATTTATTTCAAGAGGACTAGAATATAAAAGCAAGGATGTACTGCTGAGGCTTTATAAGGCATTGGTCAGACCACATTTGGAGTATTGTGAGCAGTTTTGGGCCCCATATCTAAGGAAGGATGTGCTGGCATTGAAGAGGGTCCAGAGGAGGTTTACAAGAATAATCCCAGGAATGAAAGGGTTAACATATGAGGAGCGTTTGATGGCTCTGGGCCTTCACTCGCTGGAACTTAGAAGGATGAGGGGGGATCTCATTGAAACCAACCGAATATTGAAAGGCCTGCATAGCGTGGACGTGGAGAGGATGTTTCCAGTAGTGGGAGCGTCTAGGACCAGAGGGCACAGCCTCAGACTAGAAGGACGTCCCTTTAGAACAGAGATGAGGAGGAACTTCTTTAGCCAGAGGGTGGTGAATCTGTGAAATTCATTACCACAGACGGCTGTGGAGGCCAAGTCATTGGGTATATTTAAAACGGAGGTTGATAGGTTCTTGATTAGTAAGGGTGTCAAAGGTTACAGAGAGAAGGCAGGACAATGGGATTGAGAGGGAAAAATAAATCAGCCATGATCAAATGGCGGAGCAGACTCGAAAAGCCGAATGGCCTAATTCTGCTCCCATTTCTTATGGTCATATCATGTACTTAAGTCAGCAAATACTCTTTGGAAAAGTCTTGTTAACTATTTCCAACTTTATAAAGTGTCCCCACTGACTTGGCTCAACAGTCTTGAAAGATGGATGATGTGTGGGTGATTAGTTAAAAGGTGATGCTGAGGAGAGTGCAGAAAGTGAAGAATGTGTGTGCTGTTTTTCAGGAGATTTTGCTGGAAGTTTTTCTGACAAATGTGATGAAGTGGGCTTTGGCTCAAATTCAATCTTCCTAAAATAGTTTTCAACAGAAGATTGTGCGGAGGCCTTTTTCTTCGCTTCATAAATTTTCTTATTGCAAATCAGTCACTCATTGATGCCCCCATGAAGAATTGGGTCTTGTTCCCCGAATATAGCCAGAGAAACTTCCATAAGGCAAAAACCCTCTGCCATTTGTTTAGTTGTAATCCTCTTGGATTCTTCTGTGATTTCTTGTTCAGCTTTCTCTGTGATCAACAGAGCTTTTAATTCCACCAAATCTTTGTTTAATAGTTCTTGTGCGTGAAATTGCCATGACTCTCAACATCACCTGTTTCAATTTCCAGTTCCTGTTCCTTGATCAGTTGGAGAACATTTTTCTTTCACATTTTCAAACCCTTTGAAAATGTGCACAAATTGAGGGCAAATTTTTTCCAGATGCCATTCATATTTGTCTGCATTACTTCTTCAATGATGTAGATGCCTTGATAAATGTTGTAGTCCTTCCAAAATTCTTTGAGTCTCCTGCCATGCTCACCTTCTGTGACCATAATTGCCTGCAAAATTGTGCTATGTAGATAGTGGACTTTAAAAGAAGTAATGACTCCCTGATCCATTGGATGTTATAATGGTGTTCTATTGGGTGACATTTAAACAAATGTAATATGAGAGTGAAATTATCCAGGAATATATTGAATGGCAAAGCAATGGCTGCGCAATGGTTTTTTCAAAAAAGGGCACTAAATGGTGCCACAGCTAGTTGAAGTAACAAAGCTTTAGTTACCTACACCTTGAGAGTAGACTTCTAGATAGCTGGAAGTGGGGCTTTACTGATACATTCTCTGCATAGTAAATTGAAATAGATTATAGTTCACAATCACTGTATGCGTTATCACCATTCTATCTTTCAAGACTTTGAAGCCAAGCATTGACTTTTCTTCCTTAGCAATGTATGTACGTTCAAGCAATTTTTCCAAAATAATCCAGTTTTATCAACATTGAGCACTTGTTTAGAATTATAACCCTCTCCCAAATAATATCAGTTAAAACACTGGGAAATTCACTTGCTGCATTAAAATCTGCACTCGCATCTTCACCAGTGACTTATATCACATAAATTAGCAGGCCTTTTAAGTCTATTAAACCATTCATGGTTCACGACAAAGTCTTCACTTTAACTTTCTTCACCTGCTTTAGTCTTTAAGTTATTAAGGCTTTTGGCCATTTCACTGCATAAGCCCGATATTGATCTTGCTCTTCAATCCAAATCGTTGTTTTTCCGTTTTATTTTAACACCAGTCCTCTGTTTAGTTATTATTGTCAACTTCATTGTTGCCATTTCCTTTTTCATTTTCTAGAATTCATGCCTCGTCTTGTATAATTGTCCCATCCATTGAAAAGTTTAGCCTTAAGGCGCACCTGATAATTGTTGATGTTTGAGCTTGGTCACATTGCTTTCCTTTGTCCATTTTCATTGTCATATTTCCTAGGAAGGCTACTCCCTCTTGTTTTGGTCTTGTATTTGGCTGATGTTGTTAGGGTGCAAATGCAATGAAACAAAATGGAGAGACCTCATGGTGACACAAACAATTTGACATGAAATGAAACACAGACATCAGGATGTTTTGTTGCACTTTGTAATGGCTTCTTATGACAGTGCAGGCATTCATCTGTGGGACATTCATATGTCAGAGTGTATGCCTGATTCAGTCAATCCTCTTCAGGTTTCTTCTGTGATCATTTTAGAACAGTTTTTGTTAGTGTATTCTTAACAATCGCTGTAGCTGTAGTTGCTAAATTATCTTTTGCTCTGTTAACCTTCACTTCCTTGATCAAAATTCTGATTTGGTAACCTTATAAACACATTTGCAATAGCATTCTATTTTGCATTCTCAATGCAGCCATTGTCGGTATTGCTGACTTAGGACTAAGAATTGCTAACAGAGATCTGTGACCCAATTAAAAGGTCTGCCCAATAGGAATTGAGGGATTTAATTTCAAAGGCGAAGCTTAATGGCTCTTGTTCAGTTTGAGTATGATTTCTTTCACTCCTCGTCATTTTATGTGATGCAATGGAATTATTTTTTCTTGATCTTTGACCATTCCATGACTGATTTACATGCAGATTTCAGCATACATGTTGCATCACAGTGAACTATCAAAGACTTACTTCCTAGATTCTTCTTGCATCAGTCATAAGCCATGTATTTTCTTTGGCCCAATTTGATTTTTTTAAAAATCTTTCTTCAGCTACAGACATAACGGCATCAGAACTGTTACAAGATGTGGCAAAAATCTAGCATAGTACTTTGCCAAATCTAAGAATGACTCAAGATCTGCAAAATGTTTTTGGGTTTCCTTGCATTCACAAATGCTTCTATCTTTTCATTTGATTAGTTGCAATCCACCTGTATTTATTTTTAATCCAAGGTAAATTATTTATTTCTGTACAAATTCACACAATTTATTAGAAATCTTATTTTCAGACAGCATGGATAATATGTAACTGGAGATAGTGTAGGAGGGAGGGCTTTATAGTGTTGGTGCTTTGGGACCAGTTTTGGTGGAGGTGGGACCTGTAAAAGCTGGACAGATTGCTCTCCAACAGAGCTGGGACTAGTGTTCCTGTGGAAAGGGTCCTGAGCTTGCTCCCTTTGAGATCCTGTTTCTTGATAAATTCCTAACTCTATAAAATCTGCCTACAGACCCTCATCCCTTTCTCTACCTTTGTCACTGAGCAATTTATCTGCTTCCACCCCACTGAAACTGGTGCCTCTCCAATTGACTTTTTACCTTCAGGTGGTCTATGTCCGTTTCTGTAGCTTTTCTAAATTACGATTGCAGCTTTCTCATTCTTTCCAACTTCACTTGGCTTGGCTCATTTCCCAACCATCAATGCTGCCTTCCTTACTGGGTCAGAAACGTACTGATCAAGGAAGTTTACCCAAACACACTTCAGAAACCTCTACCCCACCTTCAGTCCTTGTACTACAGGTTTCCCACTTTGTATTTCAGCAGTTGAAATCCCCCATCATCAATACTGTATGGCTTTTGAACTTCTCCACAATTTCTCTGCCATTTGCCAGCCTATGAAATAGTCCCAGCAGTTTATTTCTTCTAAACAGATAAATTCTGACAAATGAAAATCAAAATGCTGGGAATTTGAAATTAAAACAGAAAACACTGACTCAGCACATCAGACAGTGTTCGTGCAAACAGAAACAGAGTTCAGGTTGAAGGCCCTTTGTCAGACCCTTCTGATGAAGGATCTTCAACCTGAAATGTTAATTCTGTTTCTTAGATCGATTCTGACCTTGATCATCCCAGGACATCCTCTCTCTCCAGGAATCCAATATTCTCCTTAATTAATACTGCCACTCTCCCTCTGTTCTGGCCTCTCCATCTTTCCAGAATACCCTGTATCTAGAATATTTAGACCCCCCCCTTCCTGCTTTTATCAGCCAAGTTATTGCCTTGATATCATAATTCCACAGGGTTAGTTCTGCCTGAAGGTTTACCTATCCTCTTTTGTGCACTTTTTGGGTTTATATGCATGCACTTTAAATGTATGTTAGTCTTTCTTTCACTCTCTCTAAAGCTGGTTCTGTATAAAAAAAAAATTCTATCATTTGTTCTAGTGCTATTTATCTCTCCCAATCCTTTTTGATCATATTTTTCCTTTGTTAATGACACATACCTGTGTCCAGACCCCAGCCAAATTAGTTTAAACCTCTTATCACAGTGCAAGTGAATCTTCCCACAAGGCCATCGGTCCCAGTTCCGTTGGGGTGCAATCTATCCAGCCTGTGCAGGTTGCTCCTCCTCCCAAACTAGTCCCAATGCCCCAGGAATAGAGAGACCTTTCTCCTACACCATCTCTCCTACCACATGTTTAACTGCACTATCGTCCCACTTTTATACCAACAGGGTTATGGCATAGGGAATAACCAGGAGATTGCCACCTTTGAGTTCCTGCTTCATAATCTCTTTCCTAACCCCTGCAGGACCCCATCCCTTTTTCTATTCATCATTGGTACTGATGTGGTCCGTGACCTCTGGCTGTTCACCCTCCTCTCCAGAATTCTCTGCAGCTACTCAGTAATTTCTTGGCATCAGGGAGGCATTCTGAAATCACTTCCTCTGCATCACCTATTACAATTGCTCTCTTGACCTTTCCTCTCTCTCCCTGTAGAACTGAGTTACCTATGGTGTCGTGGCTCTGACTGCACTCCCTTGGGGAAACCTCTCCATCAGTTCTTAGAGTTGAATACTGGTTAGAGAGCAACAAGGCCTGAGGGGGTCTCCTGAACTCGTTTTATCTATCAGTCTGGAAGTCACCCATTTCCTTTCGGCCTATGCACTCTCAACCTGCAGGTGACCACCTCTTGAATCATGCTGTTCACAAAACACTTGGCTTTGTGAGCGGACCGCAGTGCTGTTGCTGAAGTCTCAAGCCCAGAGCTCAAACTCCTTCAGTTGACAATGCTCTCTGCACCTGTGTTTGTCCAGGACATGGGGAGCATCCAGGTGTTCCTATTTTGCACAGGATTTACACTGCATAGTTCTAAGGTTCCCTGCCATGCCTCCACTTATTAGATTAACTCAATTAAAAGAATGTCCTTAAAATATAATTGCTATTAGTTACCATGAGGAACCTTTTTAAATCCTCACTTCTATGTTTAAACCAAATGCTTGTTTAAACTCCCAGGCCTTCTGTTTCTCTCATTTTTAAATTCATCAGGCCTCCATTTCCCCGCTTCATTTAAACTATTGCCTCTCTTCATTCTTACTACTGAAATGTAACATTTTTGGAGTTTCTGCCCTTTCCACCAGCTTGTCTATATCATTTTGAAGTCTATCATTATGCTCCCCACGGTTCATTATGTTTCCAAACTTTGTGTCATCTGCAAATTTGGAAATCATGCCCTGCACACCCAAGTCTAATTCGTGTATATTAATGGTCCTGACACTTCTTTTGGGGAACACCACTGTATGCTTCGCTCAGTTCCAAGGATCAACTATTTATACTACACACAGTTTCCTTTTACAATATTCTGTCCACATTGCTATGTCTCCCATTGCTCTGTTGGCTTCTATCTTCGTGACAAGCCTATTATGCAGCACATCAAATGCCCTTTGAATGTACATAAACACGTCGTCATCTGCATTTCCCTCATTGACCCTCTCTGTTACCTCATCAAGAAGTTTTGTCAGGAGTATCATACAAGATTTGCCTTTAACAAATATAAGCTGGCTTTCCCTAATCAATCCACACTTGTCCAACTAATTGATAATTCAGTCACTGTTTATTATTTCTAAAAGTTTTCCTACCACCAAGGTTAAACTGTCTGACCTGTCATCACTGGAATAATGCTGCTTTACTTTCTGGCAATTGCAGTGTCCATCCATTAAACTGAGAGCATGTTCATGATCGCAGCTATTGGGGGAGAAATGCTGCTCTGTTATTAGGATCTATTTTACTAACACAAGGTTCTAGGGAAAGACCAGAGGAATGCAATTCATTGGATAGATCTTTCAAAGAAGCAGCATGGATACAAATGAACTGAATGGCTTCCTTCTGGAGGTAAAATATGATGAAACAATGTTATTGATGGGTGTTCAAATACTAGATCAGTAAAGAACAGGACATAAAATTTACCATAAGGTAAATTAGTTTCATAGGGTTCAATCCTGGCCTTGTGTGCTGTGTACGTGGAGTTTGCTCATTCTCCACGTGAGTTTCGTCTCGCATCCCAAAGATGTCGCAGGTTGGTGAGTTAATTGGCCAGTGTAAATTGCCCCTGGTGTGTAGATGAGTGGTAGATTCTGATGGGAGTGGATGGGAATATGGGGAGAATAAAAAATGGAATTAAAGTACAATTAGAGTAAATGGGTGCTTGATGGCTGATGTGAACTTGGTTGGCCAAATGGTCCGTTTCCATGCTGTACCTCTGTTTTTATGATTTTTACAAAAAGCGTACACAATTGCTCATTAGTTCTGTGACTAGCTGTTTATTTATGCTATAACTGACACTTTAACAGACAGATCCATACGTTCTTGGTTTTATGGGATTTTTAATATGTTAAAATAATTATTTATGGAGTGTCTTTGTAAATGTAATCTGAACACGATCCTGTTGCCTTTGTTTCTATCTCATAAATCTTGTTAAATGAAATGTTTTGTTGTAAATGTACTTTAATATCAATCAATCTTTTTCCCCTTCCATCCTAGGATCTTCTTGATTAAGGCTGCACTTGGTCTAAATGGTATCGTAGCCATTATTTGCCAACCTAAATCTGAAAATGGACTTTGCCTCAATAAGTCATCAGTTTGTAAAGAGAACATTGCCAGGTGCCCTTGACAATGCTTTCTTCCTGCTAGTCAGCTTCCCTACATCATCATTCCATTTTGCAAGCAAGATATTTTGTGCCGCTGCTAATAAAGAGTGAAAATTTAATTCTTTTCACTGTGTGACTATGTTCGTGTAGCTACTATCATTTCATGGGCATGTTACTTGTAGGATAAATTTTACAAGTCCTGTGTCAGTTGGGAGGCTTTACTTACAACCAACACCTGTTACAAAATGTTTCCCATCTAAATCAATACACAGTAAAAACAGAGGCAATGTACCTGTGATTTTTCAGTGTTTGAAGAGTGGCTCCTCACAAAATTTACCTTAATTTACTTACCTCGTAAATTCACTGATTGTTTAAACTGTGGAAAAAAACAATTGCCTAACAGGATTAAATGTTTGACTTCATTGCTTGAGTCTTAATCTGTTTGAGAGAATCACTTACTCTCTATAGAAGCCATCAAATTTAAATTTCATTTGGATGAGCAGTGGGCTCTATTCTGCCAGATTACTGTCCAGCAATGAAGATAAAAATCTCCCCCATTACTTTCAACTTGTGATGGAAAAGGCTCATCTGAGTTTGATAAAACCAACAAAAAACTAAATTCTCATTTACTGTTCAAAGAACCATTGTAAGGACAAAAAAAAATCCATGTAAATTGTCCTATCACAATGTTGCCAGAAGATTAACATCATCCCTCAGCCACTGTTCAGCGAAATTACATTGTGCATTTTCAGCGGTTTTTATACAGGATTTGTTTGTTCGGCTTACTCCTCACTGAAGAATGCATCGACATTCTAAGCTGTGATGTTTGCCTTAAAAAGAATTGTCATTGTTTATTGTAAACAACCACATCTAACATTGGGAAATTGTTCATGCTTGTACCTCGTGTGTGATTGCATTATTTAACTCTGGGCAACAAGTAGAAATTTATTGGAGCTTAAAATTATCTTGGCAGTGGTCCAAAATAGTCAGCATCCAATCATTTGCCCTTTATATCCTGCCTGATATTCACTTCTATTGGATTTAAATATGAACACAGGAATATAATAGGCAATACAATCACTGCAAGTTTCTGTGTTCTGGACCATAGCATTATACGTTGACTGTCACATATACGTGAAATGTCACATACATCAATACTTTGTTCAATTTTCCAGACAGATGAAACAAATTGGACACTTATCAGCCTTCCCACAGGACCTTAAGATCTGATTGACAGGCTCAGTTCACCTTTGATACACCTAGGTGTTTTTATAAAAGTCTGATAATCATCCTGTATTTCTAAACTTCCCCATGTTATATTTGACTCCCACCTTTTGTTAATCCTTTCCTCTCATACAAAACTGTACTCTTTTTGTTTTATTAGTTGAGGTGGTTCTCAGCTTGGAAATCACTTAATATGTAGTCTGTAAATCATGGGATTCCAGCTCAGGATTCTTACATACGTTTCATTTTGATTAAAAGAGAAATCGCAAGGCTTCAAATTTTTCTCAGAACTGTCCCCTGTCAGCACCACCTCCTGCCTCCAGACATGCAACAGAAACCTGTTTGCGTATGTAATGGTTTCTGTGTAAATGGCATTTCCTGTGACATTGTTCCACTTGAGCAGAAGCTTTTCCAAATAATTTCCCTTCCAATCAATACATTTATGAGTCATTTCCCATTAAATATTTTCCCATTGTTTCACTGAGGTTAAGGACACAGTTGTCATATTGAAGTCCAATAATAAAGCACATTGACTTGTATCTTCTATTATTTTATGGAATACATTATTGTAAATGTGATCTACTTAAAACTGTGTCCGATGACACCTGGTAATGTTTTGGCATTCCTAAATTATCCAATTAATCCCCATTATTGTACTATGATATCCATCTGCATCTATTGGCACAGGACAGTGGATCTGCCTGTCATTTTCAGATGGCTTTCCCAATGAAATGGCAAAAAAAAAATGAGCTGACTGAATTGGGAGCTGTCTGACCAACAAAGTATCATCAAAACATTCCACTGAACCTGAGATTCAGATAAAATGTCCACCACAGACAATGTAGTAATTCACTCTCAAACTGGTGGTCCAGTGGCATCAGCTGGTACTGCCTCACAGCAGCAGTATCCGGGCTTCAATCCTGACCTTGGTTGCTGTCTGCGTGGACTTTGCACGTTCTCCCTATGACTGAGTGAGTTTCCTCTGGATGCTCCGGTTTCCCCCCCCCCCCCCCACATCATAAGGAAGTGTGGGTTCATTGGTTAATTGGCCACAGCAAAATTGCCCCTAGTATGTAGGTGAGCGGTAGAATCTGATGGAAGCTGATGAGAAGATCGGGAGAATAAAAAAGGGATTAATGTAGGATTAGCGTAAACGAGTGGTCAATGATTGGTGCGGACTCATTGGGCAGAACGATCTATGTCTGTACTGTATCACTCTGATTCTATGGATGCGAATTAAATCCTACAAACAATTACTGCTTTAAATGCTTCTTGGAAAAATAACCTCGCCCTACAATCAATTTTGAATTTTCAAATTAAACCAAGTAATATAAGTAACAAATTTTTTTTTAAAAACTTAAGATGCTGAAAATCTAATAAAAATCAAGAATAATGTCAGGCTCCTGCTAACAAACAGGCTGCTTCTGTGGGAAGAGAAACAGATTTGACATTTCAGGTCAAAGACTCTTCATCAGGACTGGGAGGGAGACAGAAGAAGTTTTAAACAGCAGGGAAGGTGGGGGAGGGGATGTCTCTGACGGGGTAAAACCAGGGAGTTGCGAAATGCAGAGCAGGAAGATGTATTTGACAGGTCAGGCTGGGCATGTGCTCCACTCCCAGAGAAAGGAAAGGAACAAAAAGGTTGGGGGGGGGGGGCAATAAACAAAGCTGAGCTGATGTCACGATGGATGAATGACAGTCAGAGAAACCAAGTTACCTGAAGTTGTAGAGTTGTCTTTCTGCTCTGCATTTTGCAACTCCTACATTCTTTTGTCTATGTTCTCACTGTCTAACTGTTCCAATTCACTAATTGATCAGATAACATTGATTACAGTTTATCCCCACCACAATTTTATCCTGTGAGAGACATTTCCCCCTTCCTCACCCTCCCTGCAGCTTAACAAACTTCTTTTGTCTCCTTCCTAGTTCTGACAGAGTCTTTGACCTGAAGCATTAACTTCATTTCTCTTCCCACAGATGCACCCTAACTCATGAGTATACAAATAAGATCCTGCAGTGGTCAGCCTCCTGATTCAACCTATCCAATCTCTAAATTGAATGTGAAAGAGGGCACTTTTCCCTCAGCTTTCATTAGCTACCTGTGGATTTTCTCCCCCTCCTGCTGAAAGAAATGTCGCAAGATTAAAGGGAAGCAAACCTAAGCACAGTTGAAGTTGGCCACCACAAGTTGCCAAGCAAGATTTTTTTTAAAAAGCTGGTTCTTATGGGTGAGGGAAGTACCCTTTTTTTATAAATGTAGTGTAACGTTATTATAGGCCCAACTCTGATTTGCAAGGGCAACAGCAGAGAAGGTATGCAAAATTTTTAGTTCTTAAAGATTATTGTAGTAATGTTATTTCTATCTTTATAATAGATTTCATAGAAAATATTTTTTAAAATATTCTCTGATAGGAAAAATGTCAGGGAAGTTAATTCAATATTTATGAAAAGGGATTTAGAGCACACTAAAATATTACATGTAATTCTTATTAACCAAGACTGCTTTTGGAAGTTATGTTGTGCTTTACAAAGTAAAGTTTTTCAGTCACATTGGAACGGTGGTGGGGTAGGTATGTTAGAGTCTCAACTTGTACCACAAAATGCTACAACTGTGGCAAAACTTTTTGGACAGTGTCCATATATTTTCCTATGTGGTATCAGTCCAGCAATGGCAAAGAGAGAAAGGCATTTGAGTGAGAAATATCCCTGGAGTGAACTCAAAACCGGTTAGGCATTTCACTACCTCCAAAAGCTGGGTATGTTCACCCATACTGTTTAAACCTAGTGAGAGACTGTTCACTGCCTCTTCCTCCCCTTACCAATAGCCATCAATCATAAGACAATGAGGCACTTCCCATTCTTAAAACATTAATGCTGTGAACTTTTATAATTTTTGAAAAAATTGAAAATGGTGTTTGTACTGGTGTGTGTTCAAGCTAAGCTGGTTCTGTTGGTCAATTGTCAAATAGGTAAATGTTGGTCTTGCAACTTCTAAATAAATTGTGCTTTATTAATCACTTTTGCATAAGATTTCGCATTGACTGTTTACAGAGAAAGAAAGTATTCACCTTAGCAACTGAAGAACAGGTAAACCTGGTTTTGTATTCCTTCACAGCCATGGTTCAGTGAATCAAGAGGCTGTGGGTTCAAAGCTCCCATATATTTGCGAACATGATCGGGGATGTTACCTCAATGCAGTATTATGGCAGTGGTGTATTATCACAATTGTCATACAAACCTGGCTATAAAGATCCCTCAATGTACTTACAAAAAATAGGGGTTCCATTTCACACAACGATCCACTGCACCCCTCCCTCTTTCCCATTTCAACCACCCCCCAGACCTGCACCAACTCCAACCAGCTGCCCAGTATCTCAGGACAACATTTATCCCTCATGTAATGATTGATTTAACATTACTGCTGTACAGTGGAATGACAACCTTTACATCAGCACTACTTTCCTGCACTATCTCCATATCCCTTGATTTCCTTAACATTCAGATGTCTATCAAGTTCTGGATGAAGAGAGGCAGAAGATGAAGGAGAGATAAATGTGAGTTTAGGGCTGGGACAGGAAGGGTCCTTAGAGGCTGGTACGGGGTAAGGGAAGGATGTAGCAGGTATAATGATGGTCTCAATCAATGATAGATCATTGGGTTTCTGTTTTTACCGAACACAAAGGAGCTTCCACAACTGCTGGGGGCAGAGAACTCTTCCCTAATTTGAAGACATTTCTTCTTATCTTAGTTCCAGTTGGCCTACTCCTTATTCTAGCAGTCCTCAGTCAGGGGAAATATCCTCCCTACATCTAGCCTGCCCTACCCATGAAGAATTTTGTAAGTTTCTATAAAATCTCCTCACATCTTACTCAACTCTAAAGAATACGTTCCCAGTCTACTCAATCTCGCTACATATTGAAAACCAACATTCCTGGAACCAGTCTAACAAATCTTCATAAACTTTCTCTGGAGCCAGTACATTCTTTCTTGAGTATTGAGAACAAAATTATACACAAATGGGTGGGGTCTCTCTAGGATCCAATAGAATTGCAATAAAACTTTCTTATTCCTGTAATCACATCCTCATAATAAAGGCTAACATATCATTTGTCCTCATAATCCCTTGTCACACCTGAAGGCCTTCAGTGACTTGTGTCCAAGTATACTTAGACCCCATTGAACATTATCACTACCCAGTCTTTCACCATTTAACAGATCCTCTGCTTTATGTGCACCAAAGTGGATGACTTCTCATCTTTACACATTATATTCCATCTGCCATGTTCTTGCCCACTCTCTCAGTTTAACTATATTCCTTGAAGACTCTTTACACCTTCCTCTGTTCTCACAGTCTCACCAGTATTGACAAGTTGGGACAAATTGCCTATTTCCTTGCTGTATGAATCTGACTATACGACATTTCTTACCCTTGGACAAATCTTTGATATTGATAGCAAATAGCTGGGGCCCAAGCACCAAAAACATGGTACCTCACCACTTACAGCCTGTCAATCTATGAAGGAGCTAATTATTCCCACTATTTGCTTTCTGGCCAATAACTAATTCTCAATCCATGTCAGTGCTCTACACCCATTTCTGAGCACTATAAACTTGTTAACCAATGTTTTGAACACCTTCTAGAAATCCAAATGCGCCACATCCATTGGTTCTCTCTTACTTATTCTACTTGTCACATCCTTAAAGAACTCCAATGAATTAGTCACACGTGATTTCCCCTTCATAAATCCATGTTGGGTCTGCTCAGTGCTATCATTTTCTTCCAAGGTGTTCTGTAATTACATCCTTCGTTATGGATTTTACCTACAACCAATGTTAAGCCAACAGGTCGGCTGTTCCCTGTTTTCTATCTTGATCCTTTCCTAAATAGCAGGGTCACATTTGCTATCTTCCAATCCACAAATTCTAGAATCAACAGAAACTTGGGAGATAATAACCAGAGCATCCAGCATCTCTAAAGCCAGCTCCTTCAAAACTCCTATGAGTGAGTCACCTTTTGTGCATTAAATCCAATGAAAGCATGATTGGTAGATGACAGCATTCCATGTTTATGTTGTGACATCCAGTTGCATGGTTCCCTGCAAAGCAGGTGCACATGGTCATTACAGAGTGCACATGGATGATGTCAATTTTATACTTATGGAACGAACACAGAGTGGGGGCCACATACAGAAATGCAGGAAGTATGTGCAGTTCCTGAGCTAGTTTGGGCTCATTTAAGGGACTGGCTCATCAGTGAATACCTATTCCAAACTGTTAGGCAGCTCATCCACCCAAGTCATTTCAACAGGTTGGGTATCAGGTAAATGTTAGAGAAACAAAAGACTGCAGATGCTGGAATCTAGATGAGAAACACAATGATGCTGGAGGAACTTGGCAGGCCTGAAGAAGGGTCCTGACCCGAAATGTTGACCGCCTGCTTTTCTCCACGGATGCTGCCCGGCCTGCTGAGTTCCTCCAGCATCAGTGTTTTTCATCAGGTAAATGTTGCTTGATCTCATTGTAGAATTTGAAAAGAGGTCTTCAATTACTTGCAGGTTTCTTGGGAGTCCATTGAAGGAGAGTTTATTGGGGTCAGCTTAGAGCTGTAACAATTGCTGAAGTGAAGCTTCCTCTGCAAAACTTGGGAACAACTGTAGTTGAATGTTGGTTGTGTACACTTTTAAGATTTGTAGCATGCAATCAATTAGCCTCAGTGTTGTTGAACTGGATGAACTAGTCTTGCCTGTGAGAAAATAGGTACCTGGTAGAGAATATTCTCATTTTATCCAAGTTTCTTTTGTTGAATTACAGAACTTTGTTAGTTTGTTCACACTTTGCTAGTTTAAATCTTCCAGTATACTTGAGTGAAATGAGACACAGATACCGAGTATTTTGTTAGTCTTCTGCTGGGTTTCCAATACATAGGAGTGAAGGAACGCATAGAAAATGGAGACACAAGAGACTGCAGATGCTGGAATCTGGAGCAACTCACAAAACACTGGAGGAACTCAGCAGGTCAGGCAGCATTAATGGAGGGAAATGGACAGTTGACATTTCGGGTCAAGACCCTTCATCTGGACTGAATCTGGATAGTGCCCCCAGTGCCGACACAAGTACCTTGTCCACCTCCTCTCAGCGGGCTTAGATTACATTGCAACTGCCTTTGACAATGTCGCAAAACACTCACGATTCTAGGCAACTCTTTGCCTTCCCATCCCACACAAGTAACAGTAAATATCTCCTTCATTCTGGGATACAACCTATTTACAATAACATCTATCAAGGCAGGCATCTTCACCTCTAGCATTCCAGAATGTTTTTGAAATATGGTAGGTACCCATTCTCGATATTAGTTAACATCCTCACCTGCCCCCTGCACAGTGCTGTGTATCTTATGCCAATCTACAATGTGAGGGAAACACTTCAAGGCAGTTGTTAGGTTAGCCCAGAGTGCCACTAAATCAGTGTCACGCCGATCCCCCGGCCATTGAGGATGTTTTCCAAACTGTCTCCATCTGGTGGATCCCAAGCAGGTGTCCATTACAACACATGTATCATCAACATTAGGAGTATGACATTTGCAGAGGATTTCCATCTTCTGAATAAACCTTTGTCCATCCTCTTTGGGATCAGGAGTTGACTCCACTGTGGATCATAATTCAGAATTAGACCATGGTCTGTAAACATGGACTGCCTCTCTGTCTGGTCCTGGGAATGCTCGGGGTACAAGCCCACACTAGGGTCGGAGGATCCAGTACGATCTGCTACCAGACCTTTGTTCAGGGAAGCAGCACTCCCTCCTGCACCACTCTGCCCCCTTCATCTCCTGTAAGTGCGATCGGGAACCTCCAACTGTGGTGGAGCAATAGCTGGTGCAGATGCCATTGAGTATCCTGGGAGGGGCAGCGCTAGGTGTGGGCCTTGTTGTAACTGGGGTGGTGGGCCAAGGGTACAGTGGGTTTATAGTCATCTAGTTCATCCTCAGATTCCAGTACTGGTTGTTTCTTTGCAAACACCGAGATGGCCACCATTATCCTTGCCTGTCCTTTCTGTCTCTTCCACTCCTCGCACCTTTTGCCCACCTTCAGCAACACACAAAATTGCTGGAGGAACTCAGCAGGTCAGGTGGCATCCATGGAGGGAAATAAACAGTCGACGTTTCGGGCCGAGACCCTTCATCAGGGCTGGAAGAGAAGAGGGCAGAAGCCAGAATAAGGTGGTGGGGGGAGGCGGAGGAACACACGCAGGCAGGGGATGGGTGAGTCCAGGTGAGGGGGGGAAGGTAGGTGGGTGGGGAGGGGGATGAAAGGGAGTGATGCAAGAAGCTGAGAGGTGATAGCTAGAAGAGGCAAAGGGCTGAAGGAGGAGGAATCTTGTAGGAGAGGACAGTAGACTGTGGAATAAAGGGAAGGAGGTGGGGAATAGATGGGCTGGTCATGAGGGCGGGGAGGGGAGAGAGAAGGGGGGAGGGGGCCACAGGAATGGGGGAAAACAAAGGGAGCGGTAACTGGAAGTTAGAGAAATCGATGTTGATGCCATTAGGTTGGAGACTACCAAGGCAGAATGCGAGGTATTGCTCCCCAACCTGCATCTGGCCTCAACGTGGCAGTAGAGGAGGCCATGGATAGACACGTCAGTATGGGAGTGGGATGTGGAATTGAAGTGTGCAGCCATCGGGAGGTCCTGGCTGTTGCAGCGGACGGAGCAAAGGTGCTCAACGAAGTGGTCACCCAATCTGCGTCGGGCCTCACCGACGTAGAGGAGGCTGCACCGGATACAATCAGTGACACCCTTGGATTCACAGGGGAAGCGCTGCCTGACCTGGAAGGACTGTCTGGGGCTCTGAATGGTGGTGAGGGAGGAGGTGTAGGGGCAGGTGTAGCACTGTGCATAGTCGCAGGGATAAATGCCGGGGGGTCATCAGTGGGGAGGGATGAGTGGACAAGGAGTCACAGACAGCGATCTCTGCGGGAGGAGGAGGGGGGGGGGGAAAGAGGAGGGAGGAGGGGGGGGGAAAGAGGGAGGGAGGAGGGGGGGGGAAAGAGGAGGGAGGAGGGAGGGGGGGGGAAAGAGGGAGGGAGGAGGGGGGGGGAAGGAAAAGAAGGGAGGGGGAGGGGGGGGGAAAGAGGAGGTAGGAGGGGGGGAAGAGGGAGGGAGGAGGGGGGGGGAAAGAGGGAGGGAGGAGGGGGGGGGGAAAAGAGGGAGGGATGAAGGGGGGGGGAAAGAGGGAGGGAGGATGGGGGGGGGAAAGAGGGAAGGGAGGAGGGGGGGGAAAGAGGGAGGAGGAGGGGGGGGGGGGGAAAGAGGGAGGGAGGAGGGGGGGGGAAAGAGGGAGGGAGGAGGGGGGGGAAAGAGGGAGGGAGGAGGGGGGGGGAAAGAGGGAGGGAGGAGGGGGGGGGAAAGAGGGAGGGAGGAGGGGGGGGGAAAGACGGGAGGAGGAGGGGGGGGGAAAGAGGGAGGGAGGAGGGGGGGGGAAAGAGGGAGGGAGGAGGGGGGGGAAAGAGGGAGGGAGGAGGGGGGGGGAAAGAGGGAGGGAGGAGGGGGGGGAAAGAGGGAGGAGGAGGGGGGGGAAGAGGAGGGAGGAGGGGGGGGAAAGAGGGAGGGAGGAGGGGGGGGGAAAGAGGGGAGGAGGAGGGGGGGGGAAAGAGGGAGGGAGGAGGGGGGGAAAGAGGGAGGGAGGAGGGGGGGGAAAGAGGGGAGGGAGGAGGGGGGGGGAAAGAGGGAGGGAGGACGGGGGGGGGAAAGAGGGAGGGAGGAGGGGGGGGGAAAGAGGGAGGGAGGAGGGGGGGGAAAGAGGGAGGGAGGAGGGGGGGGAAAGAGGGAGGGAGGAGGGGGGGGGAAAGAGGGAGGGAGGAGGGGGGGGGAAAGCGGGAGGGAGGAGGGGGGGGGAAAGAGGGAGGGAGGAGGGGGGGGGGGAAAGAGGGAGGGAGGAGGGGGGGGGAAAGAGGGAGGGAGGAGGGGGGGGGAAAGAGGGAGGGAGGAGGGGGGGGGAAAGAGGGAGGGAGGCAGGGGGGGGGAAAGAGGGAGGGAGGAGGGGGGGAAAGAGGGAGGGAGGAGGGGGGGGGAAAGAGGGAGGGAGGAGGGGGGGGGAAAGAGGGAGGGAGGAGGGGGGGGAAAGAGGGAGGGGAGGAGGGGGGGGGAAAGAGGAGGAGGAGGCGGGGGGGGAAAGAGGGAGGGAGGAGGGGGGGGGAAAGAGGGAGGAGGAGGGGGGGGGAAAAGAGGGAGGGAGGAGGGGGGGGGAAGAGGGAGGAGGAGGGGGGGGGAAAGAGGGAGGGAGGAGGGGGGGGAAAAGAGGGAGGGAGGAGGGGGGGGAAAGAGGGAGGGAGGAGGGGGGGGAAAAGAGGGAGGGAGGAGGGGGGGAAAGAGGGAGGGAGGAGGGGGGGGAAAGAGGGAGGGAGGAGGGGGGGAAAGAGGGAGGGAGGAGGGGGGGGAAAGAGGGAGGGAGGAGGGGGGGAAAGAGGAGGGAGGAGGGGGGGGAAAGAGGGAGGAGGAGGGGGGAAGAAGGGAGGAGGAGGGGGGGGGAAAGAGGAGGGAGGAGGGGGGGGGAAAGAGGGAGGAGGAGGGGGGGGGAAAGAGGGAGGGAGGAGGGGGGGGGAAAGGAGGAGGGGGGGGAAAGAGGAGGAGGAGGGGGGGGGAAAGAGGGAGGGAGGAGGGGGGGGAAAGAGGAGGGAGGAGGGGGGGGGGAAAGAGGGAGGGAGGAGGGGGGGGAAAGAGGGAGGGAGGAGGGGGGGGGAAAGAGGGAGGAGGAGGGGGGGAAAGGGAGGGAGGAGGGGGGGGAAAGAGGGAGGAGGAGGGGGGGGGAAAGAGGGAGGGAGGAGGGGGGGGGAAAGAGGGAGGAGGAGGGGGGGGGAAAGAGGGAGGGAGGAGGGGGGGGAAAGAGGGAGGGAGGAGGGGGGGAAAGAGGGAGGGAGGGGGGGGGAAAGAGGGAGGGAGGAGGGGGGGGGAAAGAGGGAGGGAGGAGGGGGGGGAAAGAGGGAGGGAGGGGGGGGGAGGGGGGGGGGGGGGGGGGGGGGGGGGGGGGGGGGGGGGGGGGGGGGGGGGGGGGGGGGGGGGGGGGGGGGGGGGGGGGGGGGGGGGGGGGGGGGGGGGGGGGGGGGGGGGGGGGGGGGGGAGGGGGGGGGGGGGGGGGGGGGGGGGGGGGGGGGAGGGGGGGGGGGGGGGGGGGGGGGGGGGGGGGGGGGAGGGGGGGGGGGGGGGGGGGAGGGGGGGGGGGGGGGGGGGGGGGGGGGGGGGGGAGGGGGGGGGGGGGGGGGGGGGGGGGGGGGGGGGGGGGGGGGGGGGGGGAGGGGGGGGGGGGGGGGGGGGGGGGGGGGGGGGGGGGGGGAGGGGGAGGGGGGGGGAAAGAGGGAGGGAGGAGGGGGGGGGAAAGAGGGAGGGAGGAGGGGGGGGGAAAGAGGGAGGGAGGAGGGGGGGAAAGAGGAGGGAGGAGGGGGGGGGAAAGAGGGAGGGAGGAGGGGGGGGGAAAGAGGGAGGGAGGAGGGGGGGGAAAGAGGGAGGGAGGAGGGGGGGGGAAAGAGGGAGGGAGGAGGGGGGGGAAAGAGGGAGGGAGGAGGGGGGGGGAAAGAGGGAGGGAGGAGGGGGGGGGAAAGAGGGAGGGAGGAGGGGGGGGAAAGAGGGAGGGAGGAGGGGGGGGAAAGAGGGAGGGAGGGAGGGGGGGGGAAAGAGGGAGGGAGGAGGGGGGGGGAAAGAGGGAGGGAGGAGGGGGGGGAAAGAGGGAGGGAGGAGGGGGGGGGAAAGAGGGAGGGAGGAGGGGGGGGAAAGAGGGAGGGAGGAGGGGGGGGGAAAGAGGGAGGGAGGGGGGGGGGAAAGAGGGAGGGAGGAGGGGGGGAAAGAGGGAGGGAGGAGGGGGGGGAAAGAGGGAGGAGGGGGGGGGGAAAGAGGGAGGAGGAGGGGGGGAAAGAGGGAGGGAGGAGGGGGGGAAAGAGGGAGGAGGGGGGGGGGGAAAGAGGGAGGAGGGGGGGGGAAAGAGGGAGGAGGGGGGGGGAAAGAGGGAGGAGGGGGGGGGAAAGAGGGAGGAGGGGGGGGAAAGAGGAGGAGGGGGGGGAAGAGGAGGAGGGGGGGGAAAGAGGGAGGAGGGGGGGGGAGGAGGGGGGGGGAAAGAGGGAGGAGGGGGGGGGAGGAGGGGGGGGGAAAGAGGGAGGAGGGGGGGGAGGAGGGGGGGGGAAAGAGGGAGGAGGGGGGGGGAGGGGGAAAGAGGGAGGAGGGGGGGGAAAGAGGGAGGGGGAAGAGGGAGGAGGGGGGGGAACGAGGGAGGAGGGGGGGGAACGAGGGAGGATGGGGGGGGAACGAGGGAGGAGGGGGGGGAAAGAGGGAGGAGGGGGGGAAAGAGGGAGGAGGGGGGGGAAAGAGGGAGGAGGGGGGGGAAAGAGGGAGGAGGGGGGGGAAAGAGGGAGGAGGGGGGGAAAGAGGGAGGAGGGGGGGAAAGAGGGAGGAGGGGGGGGAAAGAGGGAGGAGGGGGGGGAAAGAGGGAGGAGGGGGGGGAAAGAGGGAGGAGGGGGGGGAAAGAGGGAGGAGGGGGGGGAAAGAGGGAGGAGGGGGGGAAAGAGGGAGGAGGGGGGGGAAAGAGGGAGGAGGGGGGGGAAAGAGGGAGGAGGGGGGGAAAGAGGGAGGAGGGGGGGGAAAGAGGGAGGAGGGGGGGGAAAGAGGGAGGAGGGGGGGGAAAGAGGGAGGAGGGGGGGGAAAGAGGGAGGAGGGGGGGGAAAGAGGGAGGAGGGGGGGAAAGAGGGAGGAGGGGGGGGAAAGAGGGAGGAGGGGGGGGAAAGAGGGAGGAGGGGGGGGAAAGAGGGAGGAGGGGGGGGAAAGAGGGAGGAGGGGGGGGAAAGAGGGAGGAGGGGGGGGAAAGAGGGAGGAGGGGGGGGAAAGAGGGAGGAGGGGGGGAAAGAGGGAGGGAGGGGGGAAAGAGGGAGGAGGGGGGGAAAGAGGGAGGAGGGGGGGAAAGAGGGAGGAGGGGGGGGAAAGAGGGAGGAGGGGGGGGAAAGAGGGAGGAGAGGGAGGGGGGGGAAAGAGGGAGGAGGGGGGGGAAAGAGGAGGAGGGGGGGAAAGAGGGGGAGGGGGGGGAAAGAGGAGGAGGGGGGGGAAAGAGGGAGGAGGGGGGGGAAAGAGGGAGGAGCGGGGGGGGAAAGAGGGAGGAGGGGGGGAAAGAGGGAGGAGGGGGGGGGAAAGAGGGAGGAGGGGGGGAAAGAGGGAGGAGGGGGGAAAGAGGGAGGCGGGGGGGGAAAGAGGGAGGGAGGGGGGGAGGAAAGAGGGAGGAGGGGGGGAAAGAGGGAGGAGGGGGGGGAAAGAGGGAGGAGGAGGGGGGGAAAGAGGAGGAGGGGGGGGAAAGAGGGAGGAGGGGGGAAAGAGGAGGAGGGGGGGGAAGAGGGAGGAGGGGGGGGAAAGAGGGAGGAGGGGGGGGAAAGAGGGAGGAGGGGGGGAGGGAAAGAGGGAGGAGGGGGGGGAAAGAGGGAGGAGGGGGGGGAAAGAGGGAGGAGGGGGGGAAAGAGGGAGGAGGGGGGGGAAGAGGGAGGAGGGGGGGAAAGAGGGAGGAGGGGGGGGGGAAAAGAGGGAGGAGGGGGGGGAAAGAGGGAGGAGGGGGGAAGAGAGGGAGGAGGGGGGGAAAGAGGGAGGAGGGGGGGGAAAGAGGGAGGCGGGGGGGGGAAAGAGGGAGGAGGGGGGGGAAAGAGGGAGGAGGGGGGGGAAAGAGGGAGGAGGGGGGGGAAAGAGGGCGGTGGGGGGGAAAGAGGGAGGAGGGGGGGGAAAAGAGGGAGGAGGGGGGGGAAAGAGGGAGGAGGGGGGGGAAAGAGGGAGGAGGGGGGAAAGAGGGAGGAGGGGGGGAAAGAGGGAGGAGGGGGGGAAAGAGGGAGGAGGGGGGGGAAAGAGGGAGGAGGGGGGGGAAAGAGGGAGGAGGGGGGGGAAAGAGGAGGAGGGGGGGGAAAGAGGGAGGAGGGGGGGAAAGAGGGAGGAGGGGGGGGAAAGAGGGAGGAGGGGGGGGAAAGAGGGAGGAGGGGGGGGAAAGAGGGAGGAGGGGGGAAAGAGGTGCCTGGTAGTGGTTTCCTGTTAGAGGTGGTGAAAGTTGTAGAGAATGATGTGTTGGATACAGAGGTTCGTGGGGTGGTAGGCGAGAATGAAGGGAACCCTGTCTCTGTTATGTTGGGGGGGGGGTGCGGATGGGGTGAGGACAGACGTGTGGGAAAGCGGAGGAGATGCTGGCGCGGACTGCATTGATGGTGGTGGAAGGGAAACCCCATTTACTGAAAAATAGAGGACACCTCCAATGTCCTGGAATGGAAACCTCATCATGGGAACAGATACAGCGGAGGCAGAGGAACTGGGAGAAGGGAATAGCATCCTTTAGTGGGGTGGTGGGAGGAGATGTAGTCAACGCAACGGCGGGAGTCGGTGGGTTTCTAAAAGATGTCAGTGGATGATCTGCCTCCCGAGATGGAGACAAGGAAGATCCAGAAAGGGGAGAGAGGTGTCAGAGATGGACCAAGTGAACTTGAGGGCAGGATGGAAGTTGGGGGCAAAGTTGATGAAGTTGACGAGCTCAGCGTGGGTGCGGGAAACAGCCCCCATGCAGTCGTCAACGTAGCGGAGAAAGAGTCGGGGAGCGTTTCGGTGTCGGCTTGGAACATGGACTGTTGCAGGTAACTGACGGAAAGGCAGGCACAGCTGGAGCCCATGGCTGCACCTTTTGTTTTGGAGAAAGCGTTTTGTAATACCTTCCTTGCTTTTTCATCCAACTGCTTCTGCACCTCGCTCCTCCACTAAGTAAACGCAGCCCAACCCACATTTTTCCCTTGCCGCTACCACCTTCTGTAAACACTCCAGACGGTCCACATTGAACGTGCCGTCCGGAGGGAAACACTTATCGGCTCCCTTTGAGCGCTTGCCCCATTTCTCAACATACTTTACACTCTCAGGGCCATAATGCACAAACATATAAGCCGCCAACGTTCCCTTGGAGGGGTCCGGGGCAGTTTTTCGACGGTGCTCCGCCCCACGTTAGCTTCACTCACACATCGGAAGTCCTGTTCTCACCCACATCCTCTTCGCGGGACAAGAACCCACGGGCACCCAACCCTCCGCCTGCCGCGGCTCTCCTGTCCTTGTACAGGGGACTCGAACCTCCCTTCACAGTTTGCTTGTCTCTTTAGCAACCAACATGACGGCGCACTTCAGCTACTCTATACAGGAAGCAGTTTGCGTTCCAGCGACAGACCCAGTCCTACTTGCTTAAATACGAGCTGCCGCGGACTCTGCTGAGGCTCAACTTAGTTCTCCCGTAGAGCGAAGCCAAAGGTTAGCCATCTCGGCGGAACCTCCAAAGAACCTCGACTATCAGCTAGACTCCGACAACTAGCACTCGTTTCCCAATCAAACTTTATTTACTTGTGCACAAAAACAGCATGGTCCCAGTCAGGGAACTACTCTGAAACTTCAGCTCAGGATTGTCAGTTTTCTACATACATTGGCCAAATGAAATCTTCCATACTTCCTCATCCCTTATTAGTGTACATAGAATAAAAATCACCAATCACGATATATTCATACGTGCATCAATAACCAATAAAAACCACATACTAAGTCAAAGGTGGAGACACAACAAATTCTGCGGATGCTGGAATCTGGAGCAATACACACAAGGTGCTGGAGGAACTCAGCAGGTCAGGCAGCATCCGTGGAGGGAAATAAACAGTTGACGTTTCGGGCCGAGTCCATCAGGACTGGAAAGGAAGAGGGCAGAAACCAGAATAAGGTGGGGGAAGGGGGAGGAGGCAGGGGATAGGTGAGAAGGGGAAGGTAGAAGAGGCCAAGGGCTGAAGGAGGAGGAAGCCGGTAGGAGGGGGCAGTGGACCACGGAAAAAAGGATGGGGAAGGGGAGGAGATGGGCAGGTCATCAGGCGGGAGAAGGGAGCCACAGGAATAAGGGAAGACAAAGCGGGGGGGGGGGGGGAAGACAAAGCGGGGGGGGGGGGAAGACAAAGCGGGGGGGGGGGAAGACAAAGCGGGGGGGGGAAGACAAAGCGGGGGGGGGGAAGACAAAGCGGGGGGGGGGGGAAGACAAAGGGTGGCTTTAGAGAAATTGATGTTGAGACTATCAGGTTGGAGACTCCCAAGGCGGAATATGCTATCCTTTATTTGCATTTAATCAGATCAAAAGCAGCCAATTAGACCTTAGGGAGTCATCGTCCAATAGTTTTTGTGTGCTTTCCAATCCTTCATTAGCATCTTTATCTTGTCTGGTCACCTCACGCCCATGGTATTTCACACCGTTCAAAGGGGAGTTTATTCTTCCAAGGACATTATTCTGTGCAGCTGCACACTATCTTAACCCTTGCTACGCTGCAGCTTCCACATTTCCTCCAGCGTTTTGTGTGTTCCTCTTTCACAGAAACATATGAAGGAGGGTGGAAGGACTTTGATTAGGAGAAGCAAGCACTGAGAGTCTTTCAGGAGAGGTGTCAGAAAAAAAATGCTTCAGAGAGATCAAGAAGAAGGGAGATTTTAACTTTGTCACGTTTACATAGGTGTCTATTGTGACTTTAAGAAGAGCTGTTCTTGCACTGTGACCTGATTGCAGGAGTTCAGATCCAGAGTTCTGGAAACATTTGGTTTAGATTTCAGAGATATTCAAGGACTTTGGAGAGGAAAGAGAGAGGTTGGCAGTGGGCTGTAGTTTGTTAGAGGGGGTACTCAAGTATTTATTTTGAGGAGGGGTGACAACAATGGATTTGATCGAGCAAAGGGGAGAATTGTTAAGAATGTCAACTACTTAGCCAGCAGTTTATTGGGAATGGGATAAAGAGAGCAGGAGGTGGGTCTTGTAAACAAAATCAGCTCAGGGCAGGCATGGAGGGGACAGGAGAGAGGGAGAGAGAGAAATGTGAATCTAGGAATGTAGGGGCCAACAGAGAATGGTATGGGGTAAGGGTAGGATAAATATCTCAATCTTAATGACAATAGTGTATAATTTGTTTAGTTTATGTTTTTCTTGTGAATGCTGCTTATATGATGCTATGTACCTGTGATGCTGCTGCAAGTAAGTTTTTCATTGCACCTGTACATACATGTACTTGTGCATATGACAATAAACTCGACTTTGACATTGATCTATGGAGGGAAATGGACAGTCAACTTCAGAATCAGGTTCATTATCACTGACATATGTCATGAAATTTGTTGTTTTGCAGCAGCAGTACAGTGCAAGACATAAAAATTACTGTAAGTTACAGAAATAAATAGTGCAAAAGAGGAATAATGAGGTAGTGTTCATGGGTTCATGGATCGTTCAGAGATCTGATGGCAGAGGGGAGGAAGCTGTTCCTAAACATTTTGGGGTTGAGACCCTTCATGTGGACTGACCCAGATGACGGGTCAGTCTAGATGAAGGCTGAGCACCTCCAACATCTTGCTTCTGACCACCCCCTGCAGCTCCCCCTCCAAGCTGCAGAAGGCTGATAATGAAAGTATCTGCATCTTGAGCTAAATCCAGGAACTCTCCAGCCAACCTTCACAGTGGTTCAGGAAGGCGGATAGCCACCACCTTTCAAGAGTAATTAGTGCCAGCGACACCCAGGTCCAGAAAAATGAATTTAAAAAAGTCCAAAAGATAATAAACCTGCTGGAGAGTGCAACAGGTTTAAAGCAAGTCCAGTGGCTGGGGCAGTGGACGATATTGGTTTATTATTGTCACTTGTACCGAGGTAACAGTGAAAAACTTGTCTTGCATACGTTTCGGCTCTGCCTTGCTCGGACATTTACCAGCGGTCTCTCTGTGCTGCTGCGGATTTCCATCATTTTGTTCCTGCGACTCCTTTCGCCTGCACCTCGGATTTGTTTCCCTTGATCGATATTGTGGGCTGTCCTGCTCGTCTCTTGCTGCTGGCAGTGTCGAAGGCGTGAGGTGTCCGGGGTGAACGTTGGGCGGCAGCCGGCAGGCGGCAGTGTCGGGGGCGGGGCGGTCGGCAGGCGGCAGTGTCGGGGGCGGGGCGGCGGTGTCGGGGGCGGGAAGGCGAAGCGGCGGGCCGGCGGGGGCGGCGGCGGGGGCGGTGGGTAGCCGGCAGGCGGCGGTGTCGGGGGCGGGCGGCCGGCCCCGGTCTGCGAGGAGCGATGGGAGGAGCGGAGTGAGAGCTCGAAGCGCCGGGAGCTGTCGAGCGGCGGAGAGACAGCGCGCTGTCCGGGCTGCAGGTCAGTGGTTGCCTCCCCCTCCCCCCCCCGACGGGTCGACTGTCCAGTGTAGGCGGCAGCGGGCCCAGGCAACAGCCCCGGCCCGCTCCCCGATCTCCATCCCTCTCCTCAAGTCACCGCCTCTGATCCTTGTCCCCAACCCGCCCGCACTGGAGGAAGGGCAGGTCGCCGGGAAAAGCAGCTGGCGTCACGCTGGCTGAGAGGCGGCAGCGGGTAGGTCAAGCCAAGGGGAAGGGGGGAAGGGGGGAAGAGGGGGGGGGGCAGAAGACATGGGTGGGAGTTGTTTTTAGGTCCCCAAACAGTAGTTGTGAGGGAGGGCACCGTACACAGGAGGCAGTTAGCGGTGCATGTGCTGGGGGTAATACAGTGATCATGGGGATCAGTGGACACATTGGGCAAACCTGCTACTAACAATGCAAAGGACGGACGTACAGATTAATGTGTGGAGGAACTGACTGTTTTAGATCTACTATCGTGCAACGAGAAATGGTTAATTATTTTGTCGCAAAGGAGCTTCTAGGAAACAGTGACGGTAACACGATAAAAATTTTACATTCAGTTACAAGATTGGTATTGGTTTATTGTTGTCACCTGTACCAAGGTACAGTGAAAAGCTTGTCTTACAAACTGATCGTACAGGTCAATTCATTACACAGTGCAGTTACGTTGACTTAGTACAAAGTGCATTGATGTAGTACAGGTAATAACAGTACAGAGTAAAGTGTCACAGCTACAGGGAAAGTGCAGTGCAATAAGGTGCAAGGTCACAGCAAGGTAGATCGTGAAGTCATAGTCCATCTCATTGTATAAAGGAACCCTTCAGTAGTCTTATCACAGTGGGGTAGAAGCTGTCCTTAAGTCTGGTGGTACGTGCCCTCAGGCACCTGTATCTTCTACCCAGTGGAAGAGGAGAGAAGAGAGAATGTCCTGGGTGGATGGGGTCTTTGTCTCGGTGAAGCAGCCAGCATAATCAATGAGAGGTAAAGACAGAGTCCAAGGAGGGGAGGCTGGTGTCCGCGATGCGCTGGGCTGTGTCCACAACTCTCTGCAGTTTCTTGCGGTCCTGGGCAGACCAGTTGCCGTACCAAGCCATGATACATCTAGACAGGATGCTTTCTATGGTGCATCTGTAAAAGTTAGTGAGTCAAAGGGGACAAACCAAATTTCTTTAGCCTCCTGAGGAAGTAGAGGCACTGGTGAGCTTTCTTGGCCATGGCATCTACATGATTTGACCAGGACAGACTGTTGGTGATGTTCACTCCCAGGAACTTGAAGCTGTCAACCCTCTCGACCTCAGCACCATTGATGTAGACAGGTGCGTGTACACCAAGCTGATGCTGTGAAAGCTCAAACCGGTTTTCAGCCTAAGTAGAGAAAACTATGAACGTGTGTGGAGCAGGTTGGTAGATTACAAAACTAATTAAGGTGTGATATTGGATAGGCAATGACTAGCATTTAAAGAAATGTGTTTTGTGGTGTATATCTACATTAAGGCATAAAACAAGAAAAAAACATATCTAACAAAGAAATTATCGATAACGTTAAATCAAAAGTAAAGTTGCCAGAGGAAATAAAAGGAAGCATAAGGATTGGGATTGTTTTACAATTCAGCTAAATATGATCAAGAAATTATAAAGAAAATGGAATGTGAGTGTAAACCAGCAAAACTTCAGAACACTGTAAGAAGTCCTTTTAGTATATAAAAATAATAGTGGTAAATGTGAAAAGGTGAGTTCCATGCAGGCTAAGAAGGGAGAAATTATCCTGGGAACAAGGAAATAGCAGAGATTAAACACAGTTTGTATCTGAATTCAAAGGAATGCACACAAATAATTTCCCAGAAATACTGGAGAACCAAGGCTCTGTTGCAAATGAGGAAATTAAAGAAATTAGAATAAGAAACATTAGTGGAGAAGTTAATAAACCTGAAAACTGATCACTTTCAGAACCTGATGATCTGCATCCCAGAGTTTTGAATGTAGAGCCATGGAGTTGTACAGCATGTCCATGCTGATCTTTATGTCAATCTGCATTAATCCCATTTGTCCACACCAGCACTGTCCTTCTGTGCCTTGCCTTAATGCCTCTTAACCACAGTGATGGTATCTGATTCCACTACCTCCTCTGGCAGTTCATTCTAGATAACAACGACTCTGTTTTTAAAAAAAAAACCCTCAGACCTTCCTTAAAACCCCTTCCTCTCATGTTAAAACCCCTTCCTCTCATGTTAAAACCCCTTCCTCTTGTTTTTGATACCCCCACCATGGGGGAGAAGAATGACTCCCTACCTTATCTATGTCTTTCAATCTTGTATACCTTTATCAGATCACTCTTCAGCCACCTTTGCTCCAGGAAAAACAATCCCAGCCTAGCACCGATCCCTGCAATACACCATTGGTCACAGACTTCCAATCAGAAGAGAAATGTCCACTACTACTCTCTGCCTTCTATCACCGAGCCGGATTTTGATCCAGTTTGACAGCTTGCTTTGGCTCCCATGTGCCTTAACCTTCTGGACCAGTCTACCATACAGGACCTGGTCAAATGCCTTGCTTAAGTCCATATAGACAACTACCTCCTTGCCTTATCAATCGTCTTTGTTACCTCCACAAAAACTCAGTCAAATTAGCGAGATGGCATTTCCCCCACACAAGCCACGCTGACTATCCCTGATCAGCCCCTGCCTTTCCCAATGTGCATAAATCCTGCCCCTTAGAATTTTCTCCATTAATTTCCCTAATACTGATGTAAACTCACTGGCCTGCAGCTACCTGGCTGCTTCTTAAATAAAGGAACATGAGCTATCCTCCAGTCTTCTGCTACCTTGTCTGTGGCTAACAAGGAGCCAAAATTCTCTGTCAGGGGCCCCAGCAATCTCCACCCTTGTTTCCCATAGCATCCTGGGATAGATCTTATCCAGCTCTGGGGATTTATCCACATCTATGTGTTCCAAAACATCTAACTCTTCCAACTTCTTAATAGTGACATGCTCCAGACTGCCAAGGTATCCCTCACTGTTATCCATGTCCTTCTCCTTGGTAAGTACAGATGAGAAGTATTTATTTACGATCTCATCCATATTCCCTGGCTCCACATGTACATTATCCCTTGGGCCCTAAGGGGACCCACTCTTTCCCCAGCTACCCTCTTATTTCTAATATACTTATGGAATGTCTTGGGATGCTCCTTATTCTTATTTGCCTTCCTAATTTCGTTAAGTACACTCCTATACTCTATATTCCTCAAGGGACTCACTTGATTGTTGCCTATACCTGTCACATGCTTCCTTTTCCCTTCTCAAATCATCACTGCTCCATTTAGTAACATTTTAAACCTTGTGCTTTAACTTCCCTGGATAATCACAGCCAGACCATTTTCCCCATTGAGCTATTGTGCTTAAGGTGTTGTATATTTGATGCAAACTAGGTATTAATTAAAAGTTAGCATTGCAATTAGCATAACATCCTTTGCCTGTTTTAAACAGTAAAAGACAGTTTCTATCACTCTCTTCACTTTTATGTCAGGAATTTATAAACAGCCCTGCTCATTCCTTTTTGGATTGTGCCATTTGACTTCTGCCTTGCTGTGGATTTCTCCTGCCCTCAGGCAGGCTCACCCTCAGCTGCTTCGTCACTGAATCCCTTCACGTTCACCTGACCTTTGGAGCGCCTCGTATTGAAGTTTGCGGCAAATTGCTATTCTTGTGATTCTAAGTGCAAGACCATCCCTGCCATCTTGATTCCGACCCACGCTGTTGTCATTGTGCAGCCACACCTAGGTTTCTGGTGAAACTGCTTGACTTTGTGTTGCCAGATATCTGGGATGTACCAGCACTTCAGATCACTACCACCCTCTTGGTTTTGGCCTAAAAGCCATGGTCAATGCACACTGGCAATAATTACTGTCACCTTCATTATGCAAGTGAGTGTTGCATTTTATTTATTCACCCAAAGGAGAATGCCTTTTATGAACAGTCAAATTTCACTATTTCTGGGTGTTGGCCTTCTTCACCAATTTTATTGGTGAAAAACTGATGCCACCAAGCCCACCCACACCACTCACCACTTTGAGCAGTTCCATGGGGACTCTGTGAGTACACAATGAATAATGTCTCAAGTCCAGTACATTTTGTCTCCCACCCATCAGTGTAATGTTGTGTCTTGCTTAAACTTATTTGGATTGGCTGTATTCATTGGTTGGAAAAGTAGTGAACATAAAGTAATGAAAAGTGGAGGACGTAATCTGAGAAACTGGAAGCAAGGAACGTGTAAGCAGCAGGATATTGAGCATACATTCATCAGAGGGAGTGGCATGAAAAGAATAATGAATTGCTGTAAGAAAAATAATTCTTCCTCACTCCCAGCTGAAAAATTATATATTACTATACCTATAAAATAATATTACTATTGTCAGAACTTTATGAACTCCAGTTAATAAAACATTTTATTTGTTCAGTGCCAAGAATCCCTAATATTGTTTTCTTTGGAGGGGCCTAATATGAAGTCAGGGGCTTGAAGTACTTAGCTACAATGTGAATATTGTGTTCAGCTTTGCATATATTTAGCTCCCATTACAGCAGATCTTTGAATATGCATTCCTTTTCTCTGAACAAATGTACATCATTGATTGTAATGATTCAGGCAGGCAAAAGGTTCATCTTTTCAGTGAAAGGACCCTCCACCACCCTTCCCAACACTTGTGTGTTATATATGCATACAGGATGATTTACTTCTGTTGTGGTTGTGTGGTTCTGAAGGGGCTGTTAAAGGCCAATATTGGAATAGAGTACTCTTTAACAAATGGGTCAGGATTATGTTATAGCACACCGTTATTGTTGTGGCCAAAGCTTAAATTAGACTTGTGGATAATTAAATGCCTCATTCTGTAACCAGGACCTAGTTTTACTGTTAATTAAGTCTTCTGCGTAATCACGTGTACAGAGAAGTGTAACAATCAAAACTTGGTTAATTAAGTTTTTCTGTGTAATCATGTATGCAAAGAGGTGTAGAAGGCTTGTCCCGAAATCGTGTATGGGTAGATCAGCTTTGTCTGGTCTCCTGGTGTGCATCAGTTTCAATAAATTGCTCGTTGTTCAGACACCAATTCCATGTTGCCTTTCTCGTTCACTCCAACAATTTGAGGAGCCCGGCTTCTGGGTATGTGCAAATGTAAGCATCACCTGAAAACAGCAGCTTGGGAGACAAACACACACACAAGCACATGTGCACACACACTCCTTGTTGGAAATGAAACTTATCAAGTCAATTGATGCGGTGTAAGCAATCTTGTTGCTCTCTGTTTCACATTACAGATGGCTGTCAAATTTTGGCTGCAATGCAAGAGGCTTGTTAGGGTTGGAGTCCTCCATTTATGTAGATTTTTATCACTGCCACAAATCCTAGGTAATGTTGGAAGCAAATGGCAACTGAAATTCCAGTGGGTCAGAAAGCAATAAGATTGCAGTCAACTCAATTCACAGCTGCTGAATAGAATTGGGAGGGTGGGGAAAGGGAAGAGGGAGGTGGGTGGCACATGGTTCACAGCAGGGAAACCAGGTAAAAGAGATTCACTTGCTCCATACCCTGAAAGGGAATATTAGGTATTTTATTTTAAGATTTGTGTTGATGTGTTTTTAAGTGTTTACGTTTATTGGCCAAGGGTCTTAGCTCTGGAATGCAACCAGAGTTTTTACATTGAAACTATTGAGGAATGCCTTTTCATTTCATAAACTTCTGCTTTATGAAGCATTTTCCTAGAATGTAACCCTTCTGTCAGTCAATGGATATCTGTATCTCCTTTCTGCTGCAGTCTTGTTCAGACATATGGTTGAAGCAAGACCTTGAAATTTTGCAGCCTGTTTGTTTTGGCTCAACCACAGTGGCTAATATAACATGAAATGATGTTCGTGCATGTTTTTTTTTAAGCATTGGCACTTCCTCATTCATCATTAGCTTGGTGATCACATGCATTATGTAAGGCCCATGGGAGCTGCAAATAAAACTCCTTTTAATGGCCACCATAACTTGTAGCACCTGGTTCTATGTTACAAAACCAGTTAGCATTCTTGGTTTTGCATAATAGGAAGTGTCCTGAAATAGGGACTCTATTTTTCAGTTCAGAAGTTCTCCATAAAACTAACCATGGGGGATGTGCTTATCTCCCCTCATGAGCTCTATTGCTTTTGGTATGGATGTTTTTTTGAGTGGAGCACACCTCATTCTCACTTGCCCTTCTTGACAAAGCTACGTTATTTCCCTTGATCATTTCTGAAATTGTTGTCAATTCCATAAACACTGCTTGCCTTGCTCAAATGGCAATTTTTCAAAGGGTTTAAACCGAGTAGGTTCCCATTAGCCAGCCACCTTTCCAACACACCCAATCACAAACATTCCATGTTGGTCTACTGCCATCAGAAGGGACTAGATATAGTGGGAATCGAGAAGTCGGGATTGGAGCAGTACAAGCAATGTGGCCGATTACAGGCAGTTTCAGTCAGAACTGCAGGCATGATCCAGATGAAGAAAAGCACAAATCACCTTAATAAGGGTAGTCCACATACCATGTAAAGTGAAAGGAGGTAAACTACACCAAAAATTACAGGAGCAATAAAAAAACAGAATAATAATCAAAGGGCATTTTAACCACCCTGACTTTAACTGGCCAGAAGAGATAGGTAAAAGTAAGGGAATGGATTCCTTACAAAATGTGCGATGATGTTTTCCAACCCAGTGTGCTGGTAGAATGATTCACTACTGGATCTGGAGAAAGGGAACAAGTCAAATCAGGTGAGGGAAGTAGGGCAACGTATCAAATAATTGAGAAAGACTTGCATAGTACCTAATGAATTGGAGAAGAACAGATTTTGAGGTTCTTAGGATAGAACTTGGGACGATAAGTAGTAAAACAATATTGGAAATGAAAATTTAAAGCAGAAATGAAAATAATTTAAATTTAATTTCAACAGGATGGGGGAAAAAAGAACTATGAAATTAAATCAAAGTACATAAAATAGTGATGCTTTCCACAGGAGCACTAATTTTAAAATGTGAGTAAGGCCACTGAGGGCTGAGCTGCAGAAAAGTGGAAGCTTAAAGTGAATTTGTAATATTAAATAATTATTTGTGTTTATCAAGGAGGTGGACAAGTCGGACATGATTTCAGAAGATAAGGAGAGAAATGTCACATTAATAAAACTCAGATGATTACATCCTTTCATTTTAAATGATCTCTGGCAGCTCGACAGTAATGCACCCAGTAGAGCTGCAGCTTCATAGCTCCAGCAACCTGGATTCAATCCTTACCTTGGTCTGTCTTTGTGGAGTTTACACATTCTTCCTGTGACTGTGTGGGTTTCCTCCAGATGCTCCAGTTTCTTCCCACATCCTGAAAACATGCAGGTTGGTGGTTCAATTAGCCATTGTAAATTGCCTGTAATGTGTAGGGAAGCCATAGAATCTCGGGGGATTTGATGTGAGTCTGGGGAAAATAAAGGCTTGGTGTAGGATTAGTACAATGGGAGCTTGAATGTCAGCATGGACTCAGGAGGCCAAAGGACCTGTTTCCCTGCTGTACAATTCCAAGACTCTGAGATGGCAGTCACATGCTATTAATTGTTTGAGCAATTTCTCAAAGAAAAGATCCAAGACCAAAAGACTGGTGAACATCTAGAAATCAAAAACACAATAGGCGATGGTTAGTTAGGATTATAAAAAAGAACCTTTTGCTTGAATTACCTGCCTCAGTTCTTTAGAGGGATAACTAGACATAGACAAGGGTAAGGTTATGGATATAATTCATCTTGATTTCAAAAGTCCTTGATAAAGGCTTGCGAGAGCATTTGGAGCTGAGTCAAATACTCAAATGAATTAAAGACCTTTTTACTCAGAATAGCAGAAAGTAGAATTTGGAGGAGCAGACTGCTTCGACTCTTGGGACTGCTCCACCATACAACAAGGTCATGGCCAATCTGATCTGCTACCTAAACTCCGCATTCCTCCCGACTCTCAGTAACTTTTTCACTCACTTATGAAGAATCTGCTTCAAAGAAAACTCCGTTTCCACCAGCTCGGGAGGAAATTCAACCCATTTTTTGTCTTAGAGATGAACCACTATCTTGAGATAGTGATGCCTCATCTAGTTTCTCCCAAAAGTGAATATGTCCACCCTCAGGATCCATATATTTCAGAAGGCGAGTATCCTAAAAGGGTATAGTGTGTATGTTTTTATTAGCTGGGATTTAATTCTTGATTGTTAATAAATTGATATTATTTAAAATTATGATTTTGGTGCCACTTTTAATTGTTCTTATTTTGACAAAAATTCTAGAGCTCTGTAATGAAAAGGGAGATTAATTCATAATCCATTTATGAATTAAAACATTTTCCCGGAATATAACCCCTTTGTAATCCTGTCTCTGTAACTTGATCAAATGACTCAGAAGCCAGTGAAATATAACTCTTCCCCTGGCTGGTTTAATATGAATCTCACTTGTGATCCCTTGAGGCCTCTGCAGAACCACAGTGGCGAGTTGGGGGTTGCTTGTGTGATAGATGGCTGCTTGTTCCTGTATGTGGATTTTTTTTCCAAAGCATTGATAGATGGAAGTATGAAACTAATGGATTTAGCACATGGTCAAAATTGTGGAAAATTGGTATAATGTCTGTCTGTGTGAGGCAATTGAAGTAGGACTGAGAAAAGGTAGAACAATGTCCTTTCTAAATGGTGTAAAACTAGGAAATGCTAGGTGTCCAAAGAGGCTTGGGTTTCAGGTACTTGGATCATTAAAATGACATGAACATGCACAGAAAATAATAAAGACAAATGGAATAAAACCCAGAGAATGACAACAGCTTCAGTATAGTGAGCAGTTCTGGAAACTGCACCTTATTTTATGAAAGATATTTTAATTAGCGTCAGAGGGAATGAGTACGTTTGTGAGAATGATACCTGACTCCAAGGGTTAAACTGCAGGGAGACGTTTTGCAGGCCATAATTAAAGTCATAAGTAAGGGGAGCTGACAGGAAACAGCTTCTTCTGATTGGGGAGTCCAGGACTAGGGAGTATTGTTGATAGGAAGTGTTTCCTAGTTTCAAAAAAGAGTGGATGTTTGGAGATCTTTTGTAAATGACAGCAGCTGATATCTGTTGATTTGCAATCTGAGATTAATAGAATTGTGTTAACTGTGGACATTAAAGGATATTGAACAAAGACATAGGTCACAGAATAGATATTTTCTTTTTCAAGAGATGTGAGGGGTTAATTAGCTTCCTCTTATCTGATGGTCCAGCACGGGAGGCCTTTTGGCCTGTTATGTCTAAATCAGCCCAGTGGTAGAGTTTCAAATCAGACCCACTCTCTTGCTCTTCATATCCTTGCACCTATTTCCCCTTAAAATGGTTATCAAATTCCCTTTGGAAAATTTACAGTTTAAAATCTTGATGTGGTCAATTTAAAATCTAATTGGATTGGAAGTAGAACTTACGTGAGCATTTGCTACCCACACTATCATGCTAGTGAGGATAAGTTAAATGCACGTGGAAAGTTTGGCCATGTTGGATGTGTGCAAGAGAATGCTGTTAATAAATAGAACAAATCATGGCCAATTGGTGATGTGATCTAGCTGCAACATCTATTCATCAGTTTCGCTCTTGCATTAGAAGGTGGGGTGCAATTATGCTGTAAAGAAACAGTGATGTGTTTCACAAGACGGTGCAACATGCAGTTAAATATACACCAGCTTAAAATGTGTCCAAAATCAGAGTATTATGAATAGAAAATAATGGGTTAAGATGGAAGAGTATTAGGGTGACTTACAGCTGAGGTGGAGCCAGCAAATTCGAATATTTCCTGTATTTACAATTTGTGAACTGAGAAAGCTGTTCATGTAGGTTGTGGCTCAATCAAAGCTGATGTCCAAGTAATCAGTTCGCATTATGCACAAAATCCAATTAGGATCACTGGTGATTTCATTCCCCCCTCCCACGCCGCCACCCCCCCCCATTCCTGATCGTAGTTCGCAAAAGCTATTTGTTGCATTCCTGAACAAATCCATCATTCCAAATCCTGGTAAGCTCCTCTCTTCCTCGTGATGTAACCTCAAGGCTTGAGATGCGTGATTCAACCACTTTATGTACTTTAAACACCTTTCAATTTCTGTTGCTTTCTCCCCTACTTTTTCAATCTTGATTAGTTTTAAATAAAAGTAATGCAGATTTGTGCTGACTATGGGCTGGTGGTTCCCAAAGGGCCTTGAACTGACCACCATGAATCTGGGATACGGAGTCCATTACTGGGATTTCCTATTCCTACACTGTGGTATGTGCCTGTCCAATCATAACTAATCCCCTTCTCTTGAGTGGGTATCTGGATATGAAGAAACAAGTTATTTATTTATTACTTTTTTAAATGCAGTTTCCTTGGACTATGGAGATGTGAAATGTCTAGATTCACAATTATTTTATTTAAAACCAGTAATTTCTTAAAACATTGTTTATAAAATTAAGGGATTTTTCTTCTTACAGATATTGAAGCTGGGAGATTTTCATTAAAATTGGAACAATGAGAGTAGCAGGTTAAGATGCAATGAATTTTATTGAATTGCCTTTTGGCACCATTTGCTTTACCGTAAGACAACTGTAGAAGATTAAATTTGGAGCATCACTGGACAGTCTATTCTATGGACAGATTTGCATTAAGTTGGCAATCTGCAGTAATAGTCATGCTGTTTTTGGACTACCTTTAAGCCTGTGATTGAGGTACATTATTGGCACAGAGAATAGGACATTTTAATATACACCTGGCCTTGGCATTGTTTTGGAAATGATAGCTGAGAGTAGGAAAAGTGTTCCATTTCCCAGCACACACATTCTGCACATTGTAGACAAAAATTAGTCAGGTTGGGAGTTTGAAAACTTAGATTACACCTTGACAAGGGACTCAACATAAGTGGACTGCAATCTATCCTGGTGTTAAGGATTTTATTCCTATCAGGAAATTGTTGGGAATCATTTGTGAACAACTGGCTTGTACATGCAGTTCTGCACTGCACTGGTTCTAGCCCTAGGGAAAACAGATGGACATTTGACCACTAATTGCAGTAATTTACCGTATTTTCTTGTCTTATTCCACTTTAAGTAAATTTGCACCCTAACTGAAATCCAGCCTCATCAGGTGATAGCTTTCTGCTGTACTTTATATTTTAAAACTACAATTTTACAAAGATTTAATGTACTTATATAATCCTGCACTTAAATGTAATATTTATTCGATACAATACCTGAATAAATAGCAAGAATTTTTCACCCATTCTATTCAGTTTGCTTGGAATGTAGTATTTTCAAAAAGTACACTGTGTGGTTTGCAGATATTAAGCTTTTTTAATTAAATATTAATCTATTCAAAATGCTGGCAAAATTGTTCAGAGACTTTTGTCTCAAAAACCATAACCTCTAGGATTGCGGATCTTACTATGAATTTGATTCTGAAATTACACTGTTCTAAACAGAGCTAGTCACAGAATGATGCTAGCAGGGAAGAAGGCCATTTGACCTGTCATATCCCTATTGGATCAATTTCAGAGCAATCCGGTTGGTCCCATTCTTTCCCAACACCCCCATCACCCTACAAAATCCATCCTTTCAGATATTTATCCAGCTCCCTTGTAACTGCTACTGTTGAATCTCCTTCCACTACCACAGTGAATTCTGGACCCTAATCACTCGCTGTACAAAAAAAGTTTTTCTTTACATCACTTTTGGTTTTTTTTGCCAATCAGTTTCATTCAGTGCCCTTGTGTACTTCATCTCTTTGTCAATGGGAAGAACTTCCTTTCGTAATTTTAAACATGTCTTTTAAATAACCTTGTAACTTCCTGTTTTACAAGAAGAAAAACCCAGATTTTTAAGCTGTCCACACAACCCTCATTGTGGAATTGTTTTGGTAAATCACTTCTACACCTCTCCAAAGCCCTCGCATCTTTCCTGGACTGTGGTGTCCAGAAATGGACAAAGAAGTTGTGTTCAAAAATGGTATTTTAAAAAGGTTCATTATGACTTTATTGGTCTTGCACTCTTTCCTCCTATTTACGAGGCCCAGGATCTGCTATGTTCCTTTAACCACTTTCTCTATTTGCCCTCTTACTTTCAATGCACTGATATTTTAGTCCTGTACTCCTTTTAGATATGTACCCTCCAATTTATATTGTCTCTATTCATTATTTGTACCAAAATGTGACACTGCACAATTCTCAGCATTTCTTCAGCCATTTATCCATGATTTCTGCCATTCTGACTATATCTCCTTGGTCTATTACCATCCTCTTCATAGTTCACTTCCAAGTTTTGTGTTATCTGCAAATTTGGAAATGTGTCCCATACATTAGAATGACAGTCATTAGAATATTTTTGAGGTCTCCAGGGGTAAATTCAGCTCCACTGTACAATTCCCTTCAGTTCAAAACTTTCACTATTCTTTTACATAGCCAATTTTCTATCCATATTGTTAAATTCCTTCTGTTGGACTTAATCTTGATGGTGCTATTATGTGGCACTTAAATGCTTTTGGGAAATCTGTAATGCCGCAAAATCTCGATTTCTCTCATTTGCTTTTCCAATTGATCAAAAAATTCTGAGATTATTTGGGCACAGTTTGCCTTTGACAAATCCATCTGGTTTTCTCTAATCTATCCATACTTGTCCATGTGACAGATAATTCTGTCCCTGATTATTGTTTCTAGAACTTTTCCCATTCCCAGTGTTAAATTGAGTGGATTTATTCCTACACCTGTTTTTGAACAAGGATGTAACATTTGCCGTTTTCCAGCCCTAAATCTATAACTATTTGGAAGATTAAAGTCAGGGCCTCCCTCGGCAACCTAGAGTACATATCATCTGGACCAATTGATTTATCCACTTTAAATGCAGCTAGATTTTCTTGGGCTGCCTCGGGTAGAAAAGATGGATTTGTTGCTTTGCTCTTATTCTTGTTTCCTAATGTGCTGAGTTCTGCTCACCTTTGGATAGTATCTCATGTAAGTCTGGCAATCCCCAGTTCCAGCATATCAACGTAATGTGTAATGACTTATTTTAATCTATAAAAATATTACATATTGATTTCCAAGTAGAGGGACTTAAATTTCAACGGTGTCCTGGGTGTAGCAAAATGATGAATGTACCCACAGAGGACATACTTGCGATGGAGCACTTTCCTTCCTACTCCTGATGCTTTATTTCAAAACTTGGCAATTTATTATTGTCTTATTTCAGAATCCTGAAACTGTTTCTGTAATTGACATGCTTTTCTATCATTTGATCTTTCAGGTCCAGTAAAATTTGGGGTAGTCATTGTAGTGTTTTTGCTGATGGGCTATCTCGCATTCCAAATATTTGAAATCAAAATAGAAGGAAATTTGAAATCAATATTTGGTAAGTATTTTACTACATGCTCCAGTACCTTGGAATGTTACATCTAGGAAATAAAATGCAGCACAATGTTTTGAGATAAAACATAGGGATAAATTGATTTCATTTATAAACAGGAAGATGGCTTGTATGATTATTAATATTCAGATATTGTTATAACATTATTGGATGTGCACCAGTCAAGTGGCTATTTCATTTTCATTTGTGTAAGTAAATTTAACTCCATATTTTTCCTTTTCATTAATTCTATAACTGTGGTCTAGTACCTCTATGGTGCAAGAGTCCAGTTGCACTTAGACCATTTGCACTTAGCAGGTTTTTGTCTCTTGGGGCTGGCCTGAGGATGCTTTTATCACTGTTTTATCTGCTTTCCTTGTCACCTCAACCCTTCTGTGTATAAATGATTCCCCTGAGCATGGTATTAATGATTTGGAGGCCTGTGAGAAAAATGGACCAAGTACCTTGGATACAGGTTGGGTAGTTGCCGATTACAAGTGGCAATGCAGATCGCATGTTAATGATTGTGGTTTTCAATTGTGCCTATAATATTACTGTGACTAAGAAAGTAGAGAGAATGAGTAATAATTTGAGGCCATTGGTGAACCTTGCACAGAAACTTGCATATAATACTGACTAAGGGAAGAATAGAATTTTTCCAATGATTCAGATGGTGCTGCATTGAAGCATTAGGGAAAGGAAGGATGGAGGTCAGAAGGCCGTGAATCACTCTCTGATTCCTTTCCTATTCATGCTTTATGAGTATCTGTATTGTCCTCACTTCAAATAATTAATGAATTTGGTTTTAAGAATAGCTTGTGTAGAGAATTCCATACTCTGTGTGCCCTGTAGAAAGAAACCTTTCAGATTCTCCATCTGGTAGTTGACAGCTGATATTTCTTCTGCATTCGCCATGATGCACCTTGTCATGATCAGCTCAATGGTCCGCCCTCCTGGTCCTTGTTCCCGCTAATCAATTTTCTCCTCTCTTCAAGGCTCTTTATTCATGCATATTTAATATGTTCATAGTCAATCTTCACAAGTTTTGGCAGTGCTGTTGTTTAACCCTTTCCTCATCCCTGATTCTGTTGACCGAAATCAAATGAGCTGAACCTAATGATATCCAGAAACAAGCATCAACTGGAGTGAACCATGCATTATTGGGCTATCACTTTACATTTTCTTTTTCAATCTTTTTATTAATTTTCAAATTAATACAGATCAATACATATAACATCGGTAATTATACACGTAATACAAAGAGATCAGGAGGACAATCATAATATATATAGTCATAAAGAATAAAAAATATATTCTAGGCCCCACGGTTTCTTGGTAAATGAATATATTACAAAAAAAAATCAAAAAGAGAAAGAAAAAGATACTTTACATTTTAACTATTGTAATTCTTTTATCATTGACCAAACTTCAATGCTTTTGTTTTAAGGGAAATAACGTACAGCTCTCTTAACTGCTTGTCAGAGCTGTGAACAAGCCAGTCATCCCCCTCTCAAGCTAGCAGCAAAACCGTAACTAGATTGCAAAAGAGGATTTGTGGCTAGTTTTTTAAATACAGCAGCTTTTTAATAAAGTTGTGGCTGCTGTTAATTGTAAGTTTAAAATGACCCAAAAGTAAGGCTGCGAAATTTCCTTGTAAAAGCAGCAACAATATACAAGGTATTGTCATTTGACCCAAATATATAGATAAGACATCTTTATTGGTCACATATACATCGAAACACACAGTGAAATGCATATGGAGAAACAAAGGACTGCAGATGCTGGAAGCTAGCTTAAAAACATGATAACGCTGGAGGAACTCAGCAGGACAGGCAGCATCCTTGGGAAAAAGCAGGCGGTCAACGTTTTTGGGTCAGGACCCTTCTTTAGGACCGAAGATAGGAAAAGGGGAAGCCCAAAATATTGGAGGGAAAAGCAGAACAGTGATAGGTGGACAAAAGAGGGGAGGCGGGGTGGGCACAAGGTGGTGATAGGTAGGTGCAGGTAAGAGATGGTGATTGGGAGGTGCGGGGGAGGAGGGGAGAGCAGATCCACTGGGGGATGGGTCAAAGGTAAGGAGAGAGAGAAGAAAAAGAGGCTAGGAAAGGGAAGAAGAGAAGGAGCATGGTGGAGGGGAGGTGTTGTGGGGAAGGGGGGATGGGTGAGGATTACCTCAAGTGGGAGAATTCAATATTCATGCTGTTAGACTGCAAGGTTCCAAGATGTAAAATGAGGTGCTGTTCCTCCAGTCTGCACTTGGAAATAATGCAGTGAAATGCATCTTTTGTGTAGTGTTCTGGGGGCAGCCCACAAGCGTCACTGCGCTTCTGGCGCCAACATAGCATGTCCACAACTTCATAACGCGTACGTCTTTGGAATGTGGGAGGAAACCGGAGCACCCGGAGAAAACCCACGCAGACACGGGGAGAATGTACAAACTCCTTAGAGACAGTGGCCGTAATTGAACCCAGGTTGCTGGCGCTGTAATAGCGTTATGCTAACTACTACACTACCATGCCTGCCCTTTTAACTAATTTCACAAGAGGTAATGATGCTTTTAATTGACAAGACCCAAATGTACATGTTTTTGATTAATTTAATGGAAACTTTCATCATGATGCATTTTAAAATCTGAAAAAATTCTAATTTCAAGATTGACATGTTTGTCAAATGTGTATTTGCATTAAATTATTGCAAAGCAGATGAGTTGTTTATTAACAACAATTTAATGGTTTTATTTTGCAGCCAGATCACAAGATGATGTGCAAGTACAAGGTAAGTCTTTTTTCAGATGTGGGAACTGAAAGTTTTAGTCTATTACAATAATTGATGACTTTTATTTTTAACTCATTTATTTTTGGGGAGAGGGAGTTGACCATCTTTTCCTCTGTACTTTCAATTATGGGCACAATAGTAAAGTCTTCTGGAGTGTCCTGTTGCGCAAGTAATGCAAATTGAGTGCTGTTACTCAAGACATACCAATTTGCAGCCTCTTCCCACTGTCTGCAGTGCATTGAGCTTGCACAGCCATATAGGTACGTGTTTGTTATTTTCAGTGGTACTCCAAGATTCAATAGAGAGAGGAATATCCAATGTATGCAGACAGAATGTAGCATGAGTAAATTATTGTTTAGAATTGGACTCTCAAAAGCTTCTATGTACGTCCTACAATTTATTTAGTTATTTTAGAAAATGGGGAATGTAATCATCCATTGATTCAACATTGCTCTATTATTAGGTGTCAGCTTGGTCTCTATTGAGGTTTTTGCATGGCTTTTGCAACAGCAAATATACTTCTGCTATCCAGAAAACATGTAAAACTAATATATGGCCCAGTCTGATAATTTTTTTATGGGAGTTAACTAACACTTTGCAGACAAAATGGAGCAAAAAAATGTAATGCTCAACAGGATATCAATCATCTTCCTGTGTTCTTTGTTTTTTTTTCTACTTCTGATAATTTATGATTAGTGTGTATGGATTTCTTTTTTGAAATAATTCTTTAAAATTTTATCTCAGCAACAAAGCTACCAAAGTACAAATGTGGCCTAGCAAAGCCTTGCCCTGAGGATCATTTTGCATTCAAAATGTCCAGTGGAGCAGCAAATGTTGTTGGACCCAAAATCTGTATTGAAGATAAAATGTAAGTATTGAACATTTCTGCTCCTGTATTACATTAAGTTGCAGATGAGCAAAGTACAGAAGGATCTGTTTCCTTGAGCACAAATCGCAAAAGGTTAGCAGGCTAATGCAATAAGTGCTTGGGAAGACAAGTGGCAGATTGGTCTTTATTTTGAGCGAGTTGGAGTTTAGAAATGGGGAAGTATTGTTACAATTGTGCAGAAGACTGGTGAAGCCAAATCTCAAGCACTGTGCACAGTTTTGGTTCCCTATTTAAGAAATCACACTTTTGTAGGAAACCCTGCCAGTCACACCAGTAGTAACAAGGTTTCGCAGAGAATGAGGTTAATGGTTAATTATTCAGTGTTGTAATGCTGTTGATTATGGATAAATGTTAACCAGAACACCAAGAGACGTCGCTGAATATGTGGGATGACATATAGAAGTAAATTATGGATGAAAATTTTTCCATCGTCCTTCAGCATAATGGCAAAATGCCTTCTACTTTGACTCTCTTTGATAAAACAATTTAATGTGGGGATCTGGAAATCTGATTGATTAGACAAGGAATAATATTGTGCATTCGCGTGATGGATTGAAATAAACTGCATAAGTATGATGTAAGTGATTGAAAGACATATTTAATTTCATGGTTTTATCCAAAACGAAATCCTCAGTTTCCTTTTGAGTTTAAGTATGTATTTGTTTTTGTTTAATCATTGTTCCATTAAAATTTAAGTCAACGACATTTTGCAAGTACAAATTTGGGTTTCATAATGCAGTAATGCTCCTTGCTCTGTTTTCCACATTGACTGCAGTGGCATAAGCATTGCTTCACTGCTTTGATGACATTTGGTTCACAGAATTATGCTGTGTGGCAAGTGCAAGGTAAATCCAATTGGTTTGGAAACTTGTGGCTTCCAGCGCAAACCAAAAGCAGTACACCCCTGTGCAAAATAATTATCTGGACTTCAGCAGATAAATGCAATTAAAGCTGAATCATTTTGAGGTTAACCTGGACAGAACATCACATGTAGGGCATGTTGTGCATTTTCAGGATATCTGTAAATAAGCAACTTGAAAACAAAGCTTAACGGAAATGTGATGAACTTATTCACTCTGTTGTAGAATAATGAGTGGTGTTAAAAACAACGTTGGTCGGGGCATAAACATTGCTGTGGTAAATGGTGAGTGAATTAACTTATCCAGTTTGATGAGGTTTCTGATTTCCTTGTTAGAAACAATGCTTCATTCAGCAGTTTCCTATATTTTGTAAGATCAGTTACTCAAATTCCTGCAAATTTAATTATCCTTTTGTTTATTGTTTTCTTCATATTTTATACTTTGTGGAATGTAACATCAGTAGGACTTGTATATAATTGATGGCTATCGTTTACTTGGAGTATAGAGGTACAATTGTGCTGTATAATGAATGAGATTAGGGGGTCAATGTTTAGCAATGTTTTAAAAATGCCGTATTTTTCTCTTGTCAAAGACGATGAGAACGAGTTTTTGAATGTACTTAGGAAGGCAACCTTTGTCAATTTTATAATTAAGTATTTTAAATTTCTGAGTGTGTTCTACATTTTTAAAAACTTTTAAATATTGTTTTCTTACACTTTAGCTCATTTACTTTTCTGGTTCCTTCAGGTAAAACTGGTGAATTATTGGAGACTAAAATTTTTGACCTTTGGAGTGGAGGTACAGAATTAATACTTTTAATTATGACATCTAATTTTTATACAGACAGTGGCATGCAAATGTTTGGGAACCCCTGGTCAAAATTTCTGTTACTGTGAATAGCTAAGCGAGTAAAAGATGAGCTGATTTCCAAAAGGCATAAAGTTACATTTCTTTAATATTTTCAGCAAGATTTTTTTAATATTTTAAGCAAGATTACTTTTTTATTTCCCTCTTTTACGGTTTCAAAATAACAAAAAAGGAAAAGAGCCCGAAGCAAAAGTTTGAGCACCCTGCATGGTCAGTACTTAGTAACACCCCCTTTGGCAAGTATCACAGCTTGTAAACACTTTCTGTAGCCAGCTTAAGTGAAAAGGCTCAGTGCAGTTACACTTGCAGTTTGAGCTTCGAAATTCATTAGTCGTTCTGAACTTGAGTCATTGAATTACTTGGTACTCTGTCTCAGAAATTTATTTAGTTGCAGTCTGACCATGATTCTGTTGAAACAAGGTACCTTCTTGTAAATCCAAAAGTCCCCACCCACAACACACCATGAAATATAAATAGTCTCCAAATATTAGTAGAACTGGGGAGGAGAGTCAGGCGGCATGACAAGGATTTGAGGAGTGATTTGAGGCTGTGAGAGGGAGATGATTGTAAGAGTCAGGGACCTAAATTGGATCATCTGAAGTAAAGATTGAAAGTCAGAGTCGAGTTTGTTGTCATATGGACAAGTACACGTACGCACAGATGCAATGAAAAACTTGCAGCAGCATCACAGGCACATATAAGCAGCATTCACAAGGAAAAACAAATGAAGCATAACTTCAACGCGAGTTTTACAAGAAAGAACACAATTAGAACAAAAAAAAGTATATTTTAGTGCAAAGTGATCAAAGTGGTCACAGTGTTGCTAAACTCAATGATTAGTGAGATTGAAGAGAGTACATAAAGGGAAATTGTAAGCAATGACAAAAAGTGGTATTAAATGTACCAATGATATGAGCTGATGCGTGAAAAACAACTTTGTGGTGGAAATCTGCAGACAGAACACTTTTGAATCGATTGAGTTTTGTTTTTATATGATGCGTTCACATCTCTGGGTAATACTTTGGAAGAAACCAGAGTTGGCATAATTACACTTGAGAGTTTCAGGTTTACTTTGAGGTTGATGCAGGAATTCAGCTCAGATAGAGACTATGTCAAAGTTCCCACAATTCATTTAACTGAAGCAAGCATTTAAAGAAAGAATGGAGTCAGAGATTTGTGTTTTTCTTATTGTGAAGTATACAAATTGGTTTGATGTTGTTAGGTTAGCTGAAGTTTTGGCTCTCTTCAAAGTTGAATGTGAGATGAAAACATCAAGCAGCACAGTGGTAATCCTGCAGCTGCTGTTCGTTGCAGACAGAGTTGATGTCAACAAGAAATATGAGGGCCAAGAAAGGAACCCCAGTGTAGTTCTGATTTAACCTTGAATGGGTCCAAAAAAGGAATTATTGTAACCATGTTATTTTTTTATTTACAGCATGTAAGCCATTAGAAAGTGTTGGTGAAGGGTTTCTTCTAACTACTGAGGTCTGTGTTCTCAAAGGTACTCCCATGGTCCCATTAGATTACAGGAATTTTCTCAGTGATAATAAAATCAAATGCAATGCATTTCCAAGATAGGGGAGTATGTAGGCTGGAAGGAAACTTGCAGGATTTCTTCTTGTTCACCTGTCTATGGGGGGAATAAAATCACTGATTATAGCACAGAAATAATTCCAATGTGATGATGAGTTACTTCAGAATGTTTTTGATACTGCTTTTAATGCAGCACCATACAAAATAAATAAATTTGGTTTCATTTTATAGTTGTACCTTTTTCAACATTTGCTAATTTTAAAGAGTTTCCCTTATCTATTGAATTGCGTTAACCACAAATGCTAAATTTGTATGCTAATCAAGTGCTAAATTTGTAATAAAAATACTCAATCTTATTTCATGGGTAATATAAATTTCCTAACCTGGCCACTGCAGCACTCTCCTCTGAACTCATTCTTTTGATTTTTCTGACATATCAACAAGTATGATCAGTTTTGGTTGTCAGCTTTGGGTATCATCTGTGCATCACTTTCCTCTCCATTTCTGCAGGATATATTAGAGCATTCAAGGGTTTTATGGTAGCCAATAATTATCAAAGAGTTTTAAGGAAAGAAGAATTGCTTTACCTCATCATGACTGTATGTTGTATACTGCTCGCAGTTACTATTTTGTGAATAATACAGTGAGTCTTAAATGTGATGCTTTGGTAAGGAATGTGTGGTTCAGTATAGATAAACATAGCTGAAGTTAATAATTGATCTGAGTGTAATAAATTTACCTTTGTGTTCCCCACAGATGTAAACCCTTTCATTGATTTCCTGAAAAAGGTGAAGGATGGAACAATAGTATTTATGGCTACTTATGACGATGCTGCAACCAAGTTAGTAATTATCAGCTCCTCATAAATTAGTCGGGGAAATGTTTGTCAATTTATTTAGTGTTCTCATTTGAAGTTGCATTGCTATGGAAAAGTATCAGCCATATTCCCAAAGTGACTCTAAGTTGGAAAGTTGTTTATATAAAAGAAGCATGTTATAATGTGCATATACTTCTATAACATTATGTTGACATTTTGTAACTGTCCTTTGGTCTTTGAGGTTTACAAACTGCAAAGATCAATTCAGTATAGTTGATGTTACATGATATGAGTGTGTAAATTAGGATTATTCAAGATCCAAAAATCCAAACTTCATTTACAGTGAAATAATGTAAATAACTCGTAATTTGAAAGTGGGATGGCAAGGGGAGGGCAAGGATTAATTAGGATTAAAGAAGCTAATTACGCACTGAGGTAGGAAGTCATGGGGGAAATGTAAATTATAATTTTTGTTACAAACATAGAAACTGGGGTAAAACAACAGATCAGACAATATCAGTGGAGAGTGAAGCAGTTACCATTTCAGGACAATGACCTTTCTTAGAACTAGGATAAACTGGCATGTTAAAACTTGCAGAGTGGGGGGGGGGGGGTGAGAATGGGGAGAACAAGGAAATGTCTGCGATAGGGTGGAGGCCATGAGGATCTGAATGACACAACATGGTGTTAACTAGGAGAGGGTGCTAACAACTTGTTCATGGCAGCTGAGCTATCAAAGGAGTGATGAAAACCCTGCTGAAACTTTGAGGTAAAGAACATTGCTGGAAAACTGAAATTGATTGATTGGAAAGTCCAGCAGATCAGGCAGTATCTGTGGAGAGAGGAAAAGCTAAGCTAGATGAAGTCTGTCCAGGGTTTGAGAAGCAAAGCAGCAGATGGTGAAATCAGAAACAAAACCAAAATTGATGAAAACACTCAGCACATCAGGCAGCATACATAGAGAGAAACAGCCAATGTCTCAGGTTGATGACTCTTCACCATGAGAGATCATTGATCTGAAACACTAACCCTGCTTCCCAACCCCCACACCCTCTTACAGATTCCCTTTAACCCACTGAGTACTGCCTGCAATCCCCTGCTGTTTCACATGAACTGGCCAGATCTGAAACACACTGGAAAGACTGGTTATCTGAAATTGTTGCATTCACTGTTGAGCCCCTCGGGTTGTAGTGTGCCAGGATGAAAGTTGAGATGTTGTTCCTTGATCTTGCATTAAACTTTGCTGGAATAGTTCGAGGGGCTAAAGGCAAAGAGGTTGGGGCGGGATGGAGAAATGAAGTGATGGGCAACTCTGTTTTTCTTTCCATGTATCCTGCCTGAATTGCTGAGTATATCCAGCATTTTCTGTTTTTTAGTTCAGATTTCCAGTATCTCCAGTTTTTGTTTCCTAGAATACTTTTTATTAGCCTTTACCAAGAAAAAGATGCTGCCAAAATCTGAATATATTGGGGAAATTAGCAGAGATAATTGATGGGATATAAAATGATGCAGAGCAGGAACAAGGACGTTCGGCTGTCCTTAATCATGTCACCTGGTCTGCATAGGATGCATCTTAGAATGCGGAGGGTGAAAATTGCAGAAGTATCTTCCAGTACTCCCCGTGCACAAGGAAGTGGGAGAAGACCGGAAAAAGTGAGAAGTAACACTTGTGATTTTAAAAAAGGTTTGTTGGGACATGGCTGTAAACTGGAAACCAGTCTGTTTAACCACTGTGATGGGGAAACTTTTTGAAGAGGAAAAAGTAGTCATTTGGAAAAATTTGTGTCAATAAAGGACTGGGTTTGTTAAAGGCTAATGGTGTTTGGCCTGACCTAATTTTACTTTAGAAAGGGAGAAGATTGATGAAGGGTATATAATATGTTGTATGTATTTCAGAAGGCATTTATAAAGTCTCACAAAAGGCTGGTTAGTGAAGTTGAGGCTATTGGAATGACAGTGTCAGTGGTGAAGAAATTGACTTTAAAGCCAGAAATCAGAGCGTAGTGGTAAAGTGTTCTTTTCTCAAACTGGAATATCTTATAGGCAGTGCTGTTTTTAGGGTCGGTACTGAAACACCTTTTTTAAATTATAAATTATTGACTTGGAAACAAGCGTGTTTATGGATGACATCTAGCTTGGAAATGTGGTTAAAAAGTGAGGAGAACAGCAAAGAGGACACAGGCTGGCAAAATGGGCCGACAAGTGGCAAGTGAAATTTAATATAGAGAAGTGTGTCACTGTATACTTTGTCAAAAAGAACAGGGAGGAATATTGATTTAATGGTACAGTCTTAAAGCATATACAGGAACAAAAGAATCTGGATGTTGGGAGAATGATTGGTAAAATATATGTAACCCTAAAATTTATAAATAGAGGTTTAGAGTACAAAAGCAGGGAGGTCATGTTAAACCTGAATGAAATCCTGGTTTGGCCACAGCTGGAGTATTGCACTCAGTTCTGGTCACTGTACCTTGGAGAGGATTTTAAAGCCCTGCAAATGACACAGGACATTTTTGGAAAATAAGTAAAGCTATGAATGCTGGAATCTGAAACAGAAATGTTGGGGGAACTCAGCTGGTCAAGTAGCATGTGTGAAAAGAGAAACTAGTTAATGTTTTGGGTCAAAGAGGATCTTCCAGCATAGATCATAGAGTCATACAGCATGGAAACTGGCCCTACGGCCCAACTCATCCATGCCGATTTTGTTGCCCAGCGAGCTAGTCCCATCTCCCCGCATTTGGTCCATAGCCCTCTAAACCTCCTTATCTGGATGGCTTCTAAATGTTACTAATGTGCCCGCCTCAACCACTGTTTCTAGCAGCTCATTCCAAATATGCGCCACCCTTTGCATGAAGAAGCTGCCCCTGATGTCACTTTTAAATCTCTCGGCTCTGATCTTAAACCTATGCCCTCTTGTTTTTAGCACCCTCCTCCCTGGGGAAAAAGACTGTGCTTTCACCCTGTCTATGCCCCTCATGATTTTATACCTCTATCAGATCACCCCTCAATCTCCTATGTTCTTGGAAATAAAGTCCTAGTCTATGCAAACCTCTCCTTGTAACTCAGGCCCTCAAGTTCAGGCAACATCCTGTAAATCCTTTTCTGCATTCTCCTAGTTTAGTAACATCTTTCCTATAACAGGGCTACCAAACTGTACACGATACTCCAAGTGCAGCCTTTGCAACATCTTGTATAACTGCAACATAACTTCCCAACTCCTATACTGAGTGCCCTGACTGATGAAGGCCAGAGTGCCAAACACTCCCTTCACCACCTTATCTACCTGTGACTCTGCTTTCAGCGAAAAGCATTTCGTTTTTGTTTCAGAAATTTTTTGAATGGTTTCATTAATGGGGGATTTCAGCTACAAGGTTAGAAAAGATAAGCTGTTGCTATTTCCTTGCAGCAGAGGATGAGATTTGATTGTGTGCAAAATCACAACGTGTTATAAAGGGTAAAACAAGAGAAGTTGTTCCCATTCCACAGATGGTTAAAGGACAGAAGGCAAGGGTGTAATGTGTCTTGGGCAAAAGGTGAAAAAGATGTGAGGAGAAATTTTAGACATGATGTGGAATTCACTTTGTGTAGTCAATTGGTGCTTTCAAAAGGGAATTGGGTAGTCAGAAGGGAAAATAATTTTTCAGGGCTGTGGTGAAAGAAACAGGTGGATGGAAATGACAGGATTGCTCTGCCGGGAGCTGGCACATACTTGATGGGCTGAGTGGCTTCCACTAGCATCAAGTTCTGTGATTAAAGTATGATCACAAGTTGGTCAACAATGTAGGTTTTCATTCAGTCTATTTTCCTGCCACTTGTTTCGTCACATATGGCCCAAAGGAAAGCAACTCTGACAGTATGTTCTCTTGGGTGCATAATAAATAAATAGAGCTTATGAAAGAGAGGATTGCATGACAACAAAGCTGTTGGATTTCTTCTTGCTGTGCATTCTACCCAGTATTTCCCAAATGGTAATCTGAGGTAGCCTCACAACACTATCTTTAAATAATATTCAAATAGCCTTTGTTTCACAGTGTTATATTTTTAGAAGTTGGTATCTTAAAACCTGTCGTAAAAAGTACTGCACAAGCACATAAAGCCTATTTTTGTTCTACATGTTCAGTTTTGCAGGTTCTTTTTGTGCATTGCCTGTGACAGTTGCCTATCTTTTGGTATTTTTCATTGCAGACATAAAGTGTAGAATTGCACTTGAGAGGTACCCTGGTTGCTGATTGCCCCCACCCGGTTTGAGCAGCCATTGCACTTTAAGGCAAACCTTTCCCAGAAAACTTCAGAAAAGTCTTCAGTCCCACCCCTTGCTCTCTGGCAGTGGCAGATCATAATCTCCCAGTGCTGTGTGGGTGTTTTGGTGGATCTCTGCTCACAAGTTCCCTGCCAATGGAGATGGTTTCATCCTGTGGGAGCAGCTGTATCTCACTTTGCCTCCATCGTCATTCAGAATGTACGACTGCCTAAGCTCTGTTCCTGTGCTCCTCTTAAACCCATTGGCTTCTATCTCCTGCACTTTTTTTACCAAGTACAGTAGCAGCCAGAGAATTCAAGTTAAATTATATAAAAATCTATAAAAAATACATTGCCTTTACTATAATTAGGCATGGTGTCCTCAAAACTACTAGCTAGTTGGCAAAAAAAACCCTGTCAGATTCACTGATGTCCCTGAGGGAAGGAAAGCCACTGTTGATACCAGACCCACTGCAATGCGATTGACTCTACCTGCTCCTCCCAAGTTAAGTTCTATGAAGCTACTAGAAGAAGAATGAAACAAGACTATCACCGGAATTGCTGTCTGGTCTTAGCAAAGGCACCCCCAGGCCAGTCATTCCTGCAAACGCCCTGCCTTACTCTTTAACATCCAGACACATGCTCAAATGGGGTGAGTTGCCCTTTTGGCTGAACAAGCAAGTCGTACATACAGAGTAATAATTTGAGACATTGTCCTTAAGTCCTCCACTATCATTTTGTTGACAAACTATTGTCCCAGTAGTTGGAGCACATTTACTGACAATACTGTCATGTACACTTTTTTTTTGTCTGCAATGTGCCATACCGAATATCAAAGTAGTCCATATGCTAATAGACGAAGTTCAGCCAATTCACGGGAAATCAAACTGTATTTCTGTAAGAAAGATTTATATGGTGCCTCCCTAAGACTGGTAATCAACCTGTTAAGTAGTTTTAAACTAAATATTGTACATTTGATAGACATAAATTAACTTAAAGGTGGATTGTTCTAATTTTGTTTCAATTTACCTTGTTCTTACTGCAGACTTAATGATGAAGCACGCAAACTTATAAGTGAACTGGGAAGTTCATCCATCTCGAACCTCAGCTTCAGAGACAACTGGATATTTGTTGGTGCAAAAGGGATTCAATCAAAGAGTCCTTTTGAACAGGTATAATGAGTGTTGATGCTTTAAATATGCTTCTTCCATGATTTACAACTGTACTATTTTGTCTTTGCTGTTGCAAATTCATGATGAGAGTATTGGAGAACCAGCTATTTCTGCCACTGAGAAAGCCAAAATAAATGAACAGGCAGTTCTTCTCTGTCTGTGATAGGTTTGGTTATAGTGGTTGAGGTCTGTTGGATGGACAGAATGTTTTGTTGAAACACAAGTTCAGATGGGGCATCTGAACTTGTTACCCCAGAGTATTTTGTCAGTTCTTTAATAGGATTCAAATTCATGAGACTACTGAAAACTTGCAAAAAGTTAAATAGCAATGTGCTAGTTTGGGTGGGACCAAAGGATTTCTAAAAAGATTTGTATATCATTATCATATTACGTTTCAGTTTTCTTGAGTTTGGGGAGAGAAACAGATTATGTTGAAGAATGTTTGAATACATCTGTATTTTCCACTATCATTGATGTATTTGCCAAAAGATGCAGTAGAAAATGAGAAATGTTTGTCTTCCAAGAACAATATTCCAACCAGCAGCCCACTGCACCTGCAATTCAGATTAATGGGAGATTACAGAGAATATTGGTCATTTCCTGTGTTATGGAAGGCACCTTACAAATGGTTGACATAGATGAAGACATCCAACATTGTCTTATGTTTTTACACTGATACGAAAAACAATTGATTTATATTTTAGTATTGAGATCTCATAAATGTTTTACAGCTCAGCAGTAAAGAATGGAGCTCCGTCAGGCAATTTGCATGGCTCTTGGAGTTTGAGCTCTGACCATTGTTGTATTTTCTAATGTCAAGCTATAGTTTAATTTAGTGATCTGCAGGCTCCTTCAGATGAACGTTGCTGTAACTTGATAGACCAGATAATCTATAATATTTTGTGATGTGACAAGGAGATGTAGTAGACATGTGGGTTACCAGATGAGAATGGCGCTCCAGGAATTCCTCTACTGGGAGCTGGCAGAGACTCAATAGGCAAATAACATCCTTCTGCCCTGTCACAATTTGATGGTTCCATTCTTACTGGGAACAGGTTATTTGCTCCAATTGGGTCTGATCCTTGATTCTTGATTACAAGGTAGACCATCCATATCTCCAGCTATTGTCAAGCCCCAAGTCTTATTATTAGATTATTAGAGTCAGTCCATCGCATGCCAGCCATGGTTCCTGTAATTTACTATGGCAGTGTATCATTGATTGGGTTAAAGTCCTTTGATAACTGACATGACTTGCCATACTTCAACAGTGAATCCTCGTGGCATTTAGCAGCCTTGAATAATTTTGAGTGAATTCATGTGCTAGATGATCTCTGCCAAGAAAGCTTGAACCTACGGATACAAAATAGGTTACAATAGACAATAGGAGCAGAAGTAGACCATTTGGCCCTTTGAGTCTGCACCGCCATTTTGAGATCATGGCTGATCCTCAACAATCAATATCTTTGAGGGTGAGTATTCTTACCGTTGAGGGTGGGGTTCTGCTTTTAGGTGAACTATCTCTTCCTGAGGAATGTAGCATGTTCCTGATAGTTACTTCATTGGAATCTGGGGTTGCCTAGCTGCTGCATGTTAACTGCTTTTAATGACAAGCATGATCTTATTTCCTACTTCTGTATATTATTAACCTATAATGGTTTTGTATCTCCTTACTACCAAGCAAGATGTGATGAAGTATTGATTAGTTTTTGTGATAGCTATTTTAATTGACTTACAACGTACATTCTAAAAGATTAAATTATGGCCAAAATTTTAAACTATCTGCCACTGCCTGGGTGTGGATAAATGGAAGCATTGACTCAAGCTTGCATTCCATTAATACCTACTTGATCCCTATAACTGTTGAACAAAGATGGTGAGCCTGGTGAATTCACTCAGAATTGATCAAGATTAGGGTACATTGTAGGGACTCGCCCTCAAAGAGTGGCATTTTGCATCGGTTATCAATGGTACCCTTGTAATACTGCCTTCAGAATTGCCAAGTGCCAAAGGATATTAAGATGTTTTTCTCCAGGAATCTTGTACCAATCTATACTAATCCCACTTTACCAGCATTTCAGTAATCCGCTTTATCTACTCTCTAGCTGCATTAGTTTCTAGTGCTGGAAGATTGGGGGCTTTAAATTTTTTTTAAACCTGGATCAGGGACAATTTTAGGATCCTATGGCATTCCACTAGTAAGCCCATTCAGCTCCAGAGATGAAACAGAGAAGCTTGACATGTGGTGGGTTGTTACAGTTTCCAGTATTCTTCTAAAATTGTTTTCTCTTCAGTGAATGCTATCCTGAGAACATGTGGGACTATGGCCATGAAAGTTTTTAGTATCCCATCAGTAACAGAAAATTGATCAGAAGAAACTTCATTTCTTCTGTAGTAGTCACAGATAGTCAAGGACAACAGTAGTGTTAGAGGATACGAAATAATTGGACCAGAAATATAATGTTTACTTGGGACTGTTTAAAATGAAATTGAAACATTTGGGGCAACTTGTGAGCTGAAAAATAAAGTACTGGCCAAGGAACTAAACAACCAAAGATAAGATGCTGTAAACCTGGTGGCAGTGTATACTTGTAGTATTTACAGTAATGATTCACGTGTGTTTCCTTGCAACAAAACAACCATTCTACATGTTCTAATATAAATCTTTTCCACTTACAGCATATAAAGAATAATAAAGAGACAAACAAATACGAAGGCTGGCCAGAAGTTTTAGAAATGGAAGGATGCGTTCCCCCCAAAAAGGAATAAAAACCCTTGAGAATAAAATTATATTTGAACATAGTTTCTTTGTTTTGACTTGACCAAGTTTTCTGTTCATTTTTCTTTTAAACTTATCATTTGATTGTCAATTTAGTCCCTTACAATTACTGTTCCATTTTTTTTTTACGTAAAGAAACAACCTTGTGTTTTTTGTGTCAGAACCTACTGGTCCATACAGGGACAAACGCCTTGATGCTCCCCCATTTCCTGTAACAAATTTTTTTGTTCAACGGGTATTCGTACTTGCAATTTATTTTGGAGGAATAACAGAACTGGAACAAAACTGGTCAAAAATCGTTGCTTATGTTTTCTGGAAAGCAGAACTTGATTGATCCATTGTGCTGCAGATTGCATGTTTATAAATGTGAATCATAATCATGATGAAAGAATTAAATGGCATATTGTGTGCTGATGGTTTTTGTATAAGTTGTTCTTCCAAACCTCTCATGTGGAAACCAAAGTCCAGTGTTCGGGCTAGGAAATTAACATTGTCAGATTAATGTCAGCTGATCAGAAGCACTTGTAATTCACAATTGCAAAATTCATGCTTGGGAGGGAAATTGGATTTCTTGTGTATATTTATTTTTTTCCCTTTTTAATGTCATGTTTTATCTTTATGCATTAGTAAACATTAGTGAATTTATGCAGCATCGCAGGAGATTGTAGTGTTTGGATATACTCATTTATTCTGCTGGATGATTTGTTTTCTAAAGCATGTTAGATGTGGATGTAATGAAAGTAATTATTTTTGTTTTAATGCTGACAATGTTATGTTGTCTCTAATTCTTCACAGCTAGTGTTGATTAACATTAGAACAGTGAATTTCAATCTTATTTTTATAAAGAGTAGACATTCCTGTGGAAGCTTGAATCCTTTTTTCCACGAAGTGTCACCTAACCTGAGGAAAAATATTTTAATAGGTCTTTTTAAAGTAGGATACAGCAGCAAGAACAGCATGTAAATCAATGAAAGGAAATGCAGCACAAGAATCTGGTGACAGTAATTGAAGGGACTGGGCCCCAATCTCAGCTTGTGTGTTAATATAAATGGAAATGAAAGTGAAATCATAGCTCTAGGAAAACTTCAACTGAGAAATTTACAATTTCTATTATGTGAACAATTTTACCGTGTCATTTCTGTATCTGTCCATTGAGAAAATGTTGTGCAAACTTCTAAAAAGGCTCTATGCATTTCTGTAATGATGTAGATGTCACTTATCTGTTTGCAAAATGAATCAATCACCAGCTCAGATCCCTAAGATTTAGTTCATGACTTTGTGTGTAATTAACAGCTCACCACTGTTTGGCTGTAAATATTAATAAAATGTCTTGAAATCATCTATAGGTATAGAAGGGAGAGGTAAAATAAAATAACTGCTTTTTTTCCAGAAGGGGAGAAATGAAAATATCCCGTTATTTTCTAAGTCAGCTGTTTTGCACTTTTGCTAACTGTAAAATATTTGTTTTGTGTATGAATGTGGCTTTCTATATGCTAATGAGTCTTAAATGCAGAACTCAAATGGAATTCAAAATTACTGTAATATAGAGATAAAGAAATCAGGTTGCAATTAATGGTGTGCCTCTTATTAATACTTTAAAATTCAGATCTAAATGGTTACATGGTTGTGTAGTTGTTTGAAGTTTCATTAATGTAATTTTTTCTGCTTTCAGCATAAATGCCAAGATCATCAATGATCTTGATGTGAGGTCTAAGGGAAAGGAGAGAGCTATGTCTTTTGAGATAGATTGATCCCTGAAACATAGGTCTCCTTTTTATAAAAGCAAATTGAATTTTAGCGGGCATTATATACCCACCACTAACCTCAGCAATAAGGACTGAGTTCCCTGCACACGGAACACTCCTAAAGGCAGCAAAAACAAACTGCTGGAACAACTCTCTGGCGCATCTCTGGTGTCTAAGGGATGGTCGACATTTCTGGTTGAGACCCTGCATCCAGATTGAGAATGCAGAGGGAAGATGGCCAAATTTGTATTTCAACTCTTAAAGGCAGTTTCTCACTTGGATTCCATTATTTTTTTGTTTTGTTTACTTAAGTGTAATTGGAACACAGTATCGATGCAGGTTTTTCCCAGGTTGCAGCAAGGTTCTGTTCCTGAGAACAGTTGATAACCTGGACAGTTTGTGAGTTGGAAATGTAGTCACAAACCGAGTTCCCAGGTGGCAGAAGATACCTGCAGCCCTGCCGGGCTCCCAAATGCTCGTTTGCATGTATGGGCTGTGCATAAGTCAGGCATTTGTAACCTGGGGAAAACCTGTATGTTTTTCCATTGCCGCCTTGACTTGGCTATTTGTAGTTGTGGGTAACTGCATCCATTTATGCAGATCAAGAGGAAGGGATATGGTGTGTCAGCCCCCTCACTGCTGTAGATCAGGATTGTGTGGGGGGGCGGGTGGGGGTTGGGGTTGTGATATCAAGGTCGGAGCCCAGCTGCAGCTGTAGACAGTAAGTAATATGTACCCATCCACTGTTAGCTAGGAAGGGGCCAGATCATTCCTACCAGGATATGTTGAAGAATATTTTCAGCATCTCTGTGCCTGCAGATTCAGTCACCAAAACATTGTATCATTAAAAAAACTGTGCAAACACTTACCCAGAAAAGGAGATGAGCCTTGGGGCAGATCAGCAGTGATCATATTGAATGGCAGGGCAGGCTTGAGGGACAAGTGCACTAGTCCTGCTATTTTCTTATGTTGTTGCTGTTTCTGTTCTGATAATGTAAGTTTAACCTCAATGTAAGGAATAGCCAATGTTGAAATCCATATTTATTACATCCAATGATTAGAAAATCGTACATCCACTTATTCTGAGTGCCTTTGCCAGAGAGCCTCCTGTGGGCTTTCCTCAAGGCTGCATCACAGCTGGTGGATGGTTGCAGATTTGTGCTGCAGCTGGCCTGGCTGAAGAGCCTTGAGCTAGCCTTAAGCTTGCACAGTCTTGCTGTGAATGCCAGCAGTCTAGCTGGCTGACAGGCAACACAAGGACAGTGGTGAAGTGGTCCCATAATACAGGATGTTATTCTGAGAACAGTCAGCAGAACCTATCTCCAGGGCACCATACTACCCAAGGGCAGCACCTCAGCAATTGTTGCCCCTGCTGGCAGCCATGCTAGAGCTGAGGGCTGGCCTCACCAACCACCAAAGCCTTTCTGCAAGAGCAGCCACCCAGTGGGCTTGGGACAAGTTCAGGGCTTTACCTGGGAGGTGTGTCATATGGAGGCTGACAATTTGGACACTTATACGCTGATTAAGGGGAGGTCTGTTCACAGTTTAGTACATGGGGTATTAAAGTATTGCAGCGGAGAAAGTTTTTCCAGGGCTCCTGGAGGGGAAACAAAACAAGTATTTCAGTGGCCGCTGCTGCTGGGTTGGGAAACGGGTGAACCAGAAGAAGACGTACTGTGAGAGATGGTGTGGTCCAAGGACAGGCAACTGACAAGTTCAGTTGACTAGTGGATCACTGGACTAGGATGTATCACAGAATTAAATATCAGCATAGATTATGGCCAATGTGCCTGAAGTCAAGCTTGGAGCTATCACTTCTTGTTTCATGGATAGTGTGTTGTCATTGAACCAAGCTGGCATTAAAATGAAGCTTGATATTTCCATATGACAATAGGAAATACATTCAGTCCATTGAGACTATACGAACTCACACACAGCAATCCCATTCCCCCATTAATTTTCCTTGTAACCTATTCTTCCCACATTCCATTAACTCTCTCCAGATTCTATCTCTTACATTAGGGCCAGTTTACAGTGTTCCAATAACCAATCAGCTGGCACATCTTTGGCGATGAGGGAGGAAACCCACACAGTCACAGGGAGAACATGCAAACAGACAGCACCTGAGGTTAGGATTGAACCTCGGACACTGCAGCCTTTAGACAGCAGTTTTACCAGCTGTGTCACTGTTCCATTAATTGACTTGCTTCATTTGAAAAGAACAAATATTTAGCTTATTATATCAGGATATCAAACAAATGAGGAAGTTCTTTTGAATTGCAGTGTCTATTGGTGGTAACAGGTGCAGCGCTAATCTGAAGATTAAGCAGCTTATTGGTTGTTGCTAGATCAGGAGATTTGTTTGTTGTTGTTGATGCATCAACTGGGCTGCTCACACAACACATTGGGGAAACCCCAGTATATACAACCCCAGGCCTGCTTGCAAGCTGTAAAATCCTCAAAATCTGGTTGTTGTAACATTTACAGTGGCATACAAAAGTTTGGGCACCCCTGGTCAACATTTCTGTTACTGTGAATAGTTAAGTAAGTAGAGATGAACTGATCTCCAAAAGTCATAACGTTAAAGATGAAACATTCTTTTCAACATTTTAAGCAAGATTAGTGTATTATTTTTGTTTTGTACAATTTTAGAGTGAAAAAAGGAAAGGAGCACCATGCAAAAGTTTGGGCACCCCAAGAGATTTGAGCTCTCAGATAACTTTTACCAAGGTCTCAGACCTTCATTAGCTTGTTAGGGCTATGGCTTGTTCACACTCATTGTTAGGAAAGGCCAGGCGATGCAAATTTCAAAGCTTTATAAATACCGACTCCTCAAACCACTATCAGCAGCCATGGGCTCCTCCAAGCAGCTGCCTAGCACTCTGAAAATTAAAATAAATGATGCCCACAAAGCAGGAGAAGACTATAAGAAGATAGCAAAGCGTTTTCAGGTAGCCATTTCCTCAGTTCGTAATGTAATTAAGAAATAGCAGTTAACAGGAACGGTGGAGGTCAAGTTGAGGTCTGGAAGACCAAGAAAAATTTCCAAGAGAACTGCTCGTAGGATTGCTAGAAAGGCAAATCAAAACCCCCGTTTGACTGCAAAAGACCTTCAGGAAGATTTAGCAGACTCTGGAGTGGTGGTGCACTGTTCTACTGTGCAGCAACACCTGCACAAATATGACCTTCATGGAAGAGTCATCAGAAGAAAACCTTTCCTGTGTCCTCACCACAAAATTCAGCATCAGAAGTTTGCAAAGGAACATCTAGACAAGCCTGATGCATTTTGGAAATAAGTCCTGTGGACGGATGAAGTTAAAATAGAATGTTTTGGCTGCAATGAGCAAAGGTATGTTTGGAGAAAAAAGGGTGCAGAATTTCATGAAAAGAACACCTCTCCAACTGTTTCTTTATTTTCCAATATTTTTATTAATTCCAAATAGAAAATACAAAGTACATGAAACAAAAGACAAAATGTTACAAAATACATTGTATTGAATCACACTTGAAATCACAAGACTTCATATTAATAAACAGAAATGATAGCTAATTATTAATAAATTGGAATAATTTTATTATAGAAAAAATCTAACCCCACTACCAAAACCGAAGCTGTTTGGTAAAAAAAAGACAAAAAAAAAAACACCCTAAAGACATAATAATATTGGCCAATATCTGTACTTTAAGCACCAAATCAGTGGTTTTGAAAGTAGTTCAAAAAAAGTCCCCATAATATTTGAAAGTTCAAAATAGATCCAGAAATAGAACAACGGATCTTCTCTAAGTTTAGATATGACATAACATCCTGTAACCATTGAACGTGAGTGGGGGGGGGGGGAGCAACTTCCTTCCATTTAAGCAATACAGGCCTCCTGGCTATAAGAGAAATAAAGGCCAATATGTGTAAGTCGGAACTCTCCAGAATTATATCTTTTTCTCCAACAATCCCAAATAATGCAGTTAAAGGATTTGGCTTAAAATTTATTTTAAAAAGCACGGAAAAGGTTTGAAATACCTTTATCCAGTATTTTTTCAGACTCAGACATGACCAAAACATATGAATTAAAGAAGCCTCTCCATTACTGCATTTGTCACAATAAGGAGATATATCCGAATAGAAACGCGATAACTTGTGTTTGGACAGGTGAGCTCTATGGACCACTTTAAATTGAAGGAGGGAGTGCCGTGCACATAATGATGAAGTATTAACCAGTTTAAAAATTTGATTCCAAGCTTCCTCAGAAATTAAAATCTGCAGATCATGTTCCCAAGCATTTTTAATTTTGTCTAAAGGAACCTTATTCGTTCCTGATAACCTACCATAAATCTTGGATACTGAACCATCATAAAAAGGCTTCAAATTAAAAATTACATCTAGTAAGTTCTATTCAGGACATATAGGGAAGGTATGTACTTGAGATCAGAGAAAATCTCTAATTTGCAAATATTGAAAAAAGTGAGTTTTTGGCAAATTATATTTAGTTGACAATTCTTCAAATGTTGCGAAATTTCCTCCAACAAACAGATCCTGAAAACAAGTAATACCCAATCTATCCCATTCTTTAAAAACTACGTCAGTCATGGAAGGTTTAAAAAAACAATTAGCAAAAATGGGACTAGACAAAGAAAATCTCAATAAACCATAAGATTTTCTAAATTGTAACCAAATCCTCAAAGCATGGTTAACTACGAAATTATCAGTTAATTTATTTATTGATAAAGGAAGTGAAGAGCCAAGCAAAGAAATAATAGGAAGTCTTTTAACTGAATTAGCTTCCAAAGAAACCCATAGCGGACAGGCCTCATGATTGATATAATGTAACCAAAACGCAAGTTTTTTAAATTGACTGCCCAGTAATAAAACCTAAAGTTGGGTAAGGCAAAGCCTCCATTATTTTTAGCTTTCTGAAAGTGAATTTTATTTAATCTAGGATGTTTATTTTTTCATATGTAAGAAGATATAATTGAGTCAAGGGAATCAAAAAAAGACTTAGGAATAAAAACAGGCAAGGCCTGAAATAGATACATAAATTTAGGTAAAATATTCATTTCAATAGAATTAATGTGGCCAATCGACGATATAGAGAGGGGTGACCAGTTTAATATGACCCTTTTCACATAATTCAGTAAAGCAAGAAAGTTCTCTTTAAATAAATGTTTATAATTTTTAGTAATTGTCACACCCAAATAGGTAAAATGATTTCTTACAATTTTAAAAGGAAGGTTAATATTGAATGGCATCAGATTGTTCAAAGGGAAAAGTTCGCTCTTGTGTAAATTCAGTTTATATCCTGAAAGTTGGCTAAAACAGGAAAGTAGAGAAAGCAGAGAAGGTAACAAAGTCTCAACATTAGAAATGAAGAGCAATAAATCATCAGCATAGAGCGAAACTTTGTGGGTAGTACCTCTCCTAAAGATACCAGCAATCTCTGTAGATTCTCGAAAAGCAATAGCTAAAGGTTCTGGGACCAGGTCAAATAGCAGAGGGCTCAAAGGCCATCCCTGTCTGGTTCCACGATGAAGTTTAAAAGGTTCAGAAAGTTGAAAGTTAGTAAGAACACAGGCAGAGGGAGATAAATAATTTAATCCATTGAATAAAATCGGGCCCAAAATTAAATTTCTCTGAGGTTTTAAATAGGTAACTCCATTCGACCCGGTCAAAGGCCTTCTCGGCATCTGTGGAAATCACACATTCTGATAATTCCTTAGAAGGAGAATAAATAAAATTCAATAAGTGATGAATATTAAAATGGGAATAACGGTTTTTGATAAACCCCGTCTGATCATCGGATATAATTAATGGTAAAATATTTTCCAATCTATGAGCCAAAACTTTAGATAAAATTTTAACATCAACATTCAGTAAAGAAATTGGTCTGTATGAAGAACATTCCGTTAGGTTTTTATTCTTCTTAAGAATAAGTGAAATGGAAGCTTCATAAAAGGATTGTGGTAACCTTCCCAATTTAAAAGAATCCGAAAAAACAGACTTAAGTAAGGTATAAGCAGTGAGGAGAAAGCCTTATAGAATTCTCCCGGAAATCCATCAGGACCTGGGGTCTTTCCAGAGTGCATTGACCATATAACCTCAGCTATTTCCTCATAAGTAATAGATTTATCCAGTTGTTCTCGGTTATCAGCAGAGAGTGTAGGAATATTTACTTGGTCGATAAAGTTGTTCATTGCAGTATCGTCTTCAGGAGAATCAGAACTATAAAGTTTAGAATAAAATTCTCTAAAAGTATCATTTATTTCTAAATGATCCGTTGTCTTTTCTCCATTGGCTTTGTGAATTTCTTTAATTTGCCATCCAGCTATAGAGGTTTTTAATTGGTTAGCCAATAATTTACCTGTTTTATCTCCATGAATATAAAATTGACTTTTATCTTTTAAGGGTTGATTCTCAATTGGATATGTTAAAAGGAGATCATATTTGGTTTTAATTTCGACTTGCCTTTTAAATGAAGTAGGATCTGGATCCAAGGCATATTTTTGGTCTAGAAGTTTCAATTGATTGGCTAAATCAATCCTCTCTGTGTTAGCTTTTTTCTTAATGCTTGCCGCGTAAGAAATAATTTGTCCTCTAGTAAAGACTTCAAAAGCATCCCATATAATAAAACTAGAAGTTTCTCCCGGTGTATTCTCTTTAAAAAAGAAAGTGATTTGTTTCTCCAAAAATTTTAATAAGTCTTTATCAGGTAGCAAAGTTAGATTAAAGCACCAGGATCTGTTTATTCAAGGGAGTCCGGGGAGATTTAAAGATAAAATCACAGGAGCATGGTCTGAAAGAGCAATCTCTTTATATTCACAGGATCAGATTGATGGAATCATTTGACTATCAATAAAAAAAAATCAATCTTGGAATATGTGTGGTGAACATGAGAAAAAAGTGAATATTCCCTGTCTTCTGGATTTAAAAAACGCCAAGCATCAGTAACGCCAGTTTTTATTAAAAACTATTGAAGAAATAAAGCTGATTTATTAAGAGCTGCTGGTTTAGTAGATGACCTATCTGACCTTGAGTCTAACCAACAATTAAAGTCTCCTCCTAGAACCAGAGAGTAAAGATTCAAATCTGGCAAAAGTGCAAAAAATCATTCAAAAGATCCTGGATCGTCGGTGTTCGGAGCATAAATATTGGCAAATACCACTAGTCTATTATCTAGCTTCCCCGATACTATAACAAAACGACCATTAGTTTCTGTTATTACCTTATGTTGAACAAATGAAACAGTATTATCTATAAAAATTGAGACCCCCTTGGATTTAGCTCAGAAAGAGGAATGAAATTGCATCCGTCTCCATCAACTGAAAAAATGTCAAGTATCACAATTGCGTGTATGAGTTTCTTGTAAAAAAATAATTGAAGCTTTGAGCTTTTTAATATAAGCAAAAATCTTATTTTGTTTTACAGTATGGTTTAATCCTTTAACATTAAAACTAATTAAATTAATCACTCGATCCATTTTAATATGGTTTAAATGTGAGTAATAAGAAGGGTAATACACAAGCCATATTAGAATGTAGATTCAAATTAGACAGTGAACTTCCCAATAAGGTAACCAAGCAACAGACTTGGCTAAAAGCCCAAAACAGCTTCCAAAGAAAGAACCAGCAAATTCTGGAAGCCGTCATCACACTGTCTGTAAAAAAGCTGAAGATGAAAAGAGGATGGCTTCTACAGCAGGATAACGATCCTAAACACACTTCAAAATCCACAATGGACTACCTCAAGAGGCACAAGCTGAAGGTTTTGCCATGGTCCTCACTGTCCCCTGACCTAAACATCATCGAAAATCTGTGGATAGACCTCAAGAGAGCAGTGCATGCAAGATGGCCCAAGAACCTCACAGAACTAGAAGACTTTTGCAAGGAAGAATGGGCGAAAATCCCCCAAACAAGAATTGAAAGACTCTTAGCTGGCTACAAAAAGCGTTTACAAGCTGTGATACTTGCCAAAGGGTGTGACCATGCAGGGTGCCCAAATTTGTGCTTCGGGCCCTTTTCCTTTTTTGTTATTTTGAAACTATAAAAGATGGATATAAAAAGGTAATCTTGCTTAATTTATTAAAGAAATGTGTCATCTTTAACTTTATGCCTTTTTGAAATCAGGTCATCTTTTACTCATTTAGCTATTCACAGTAACAGAAATTTTGACCAGGGGTGCCCAAACTTTTGCATGCCACTGTTCATGGATGGGAGAGGTCTGGGGGGTTATGGACTGCATGCAGGTCAATGGGACTAGTTGTTGTCAATTGTTGAAAGGAAGAAAGATAAAGAATTGATGAATCCACTTATAAATCATTTCATCAAATAATGCAGGACTGTAACACATATAAGTGCAAGAGCTTGCATTTATACAGCACCTTTTCCATCCATAAAGTGTCTCAAGTGTTTCACAGCCAATGAAGTATAATCTCCAACTGCAACGTGGGACCACAAACAACAATGTCAAATAACCAGATAATTCAGTATTCATAATGTTGTTTGATGAACAAAATATTGGTCAGGGAACCTGTTCCACTCGTTTCCATGAGAATTAGGTTGCTGGATCTATTGTCTAAGTTTGGCTGCTTGTAATGAAAAATAGCAAGAGGTGCAGTCTTCCTTTCCTTTCAACTCAGCTTTTTAAAGTTTATTCCGGGTGGCAGGAATTAACTTAATTTAAGCATCTTAATTCAAACGCCTGCAGTAACAGGGTGAAACGCCAGTGACACTTATGCCCTCAAAGTTTGACTTGGGCACATCATTTCCTGATATGAAGCATGAGAATTGTCACTCGGCCAAGTTAGAGTCAAAATCTGTGCTAAGGCTGTCTTCTGTTTGGCTTGCAAGTTAAACTTCCAATAAAACAAGTACAATAAAAAGGAAATCATGGCTACATGGTGTTGTAAGACAAGTTCTTTAAGGTCTCAAAGGGCAAGGACTCTGGACACAGTCTTTGGAGTAAGAAAATGATTTAATCACAAAGACAAACATGGGACAGAATGAACGGGAACGGATGCACACTTACACACACACAGGTGATCGCGAACATGGGGGAAATCGCAACAAGGATGAGATGTGTGCGTGCGCGTGTGCACGCACGCACACACACACACACACACACACACAACAAACTAGTTACAAATGATCAAGGAAGAAACAATACAATACCTGACCCCCTGACTCACTGCAAGCATCGGCTCTACGCTCCCAGGAATCTACTTAGGATGCTCCTAACCCTTGTGGAATTGCACACTCTTACCAATGGTCTCTTCAGTGTTGTTTCACGATTCCTGGAGCAATCAAAAGAGAGAAAACCATGCACATGTGGCATTCTTCATAGTGCTGGAGGGCTGGGTGGTCCAGCCCAGGTAATTCAAACAATCCAATGATTCAAGGCCAGGTACAAAGGTGTGTACAGGAACCAATGGTCAAGCGTGTGCACTAATGGGTGGGTGGAGCCAGACCTTGAGTGACAGTGGTGTGGCTTTCAACCATGTGCTCAATGGTGTCACATGACAGCCATGACCCTTCACAATACATTCCACCCCTCGAAAGTTACACCACTCGCCAATCATGGGAATGATTATCACTAAGCTAAGAAATATGCGTCAGTGTGCAGTACTAATGGAAGGCAGAAGTGGTTCTAATAATCTGACGAGCACAGCACAAGATACAGATAGCTACTACAATTAGAACGAGGGCAGTGGCTCAGTGAATGTCACTTGCCCACCATCCCCACAGTGACCCAAACGGCCACCAGTTTCCCCATGAGGTGTCGTGCTGGAGGAGCTGCTCCCTTGCTTTTTGAATTTTAGCCACCGAGTCTCGAATGTGAGCAGCCAGGTTGGTGATGTTGCTGGACTCATCAGGGATAAAGGTGCAAGCACTCCTCACCAATCACTGCACAACTACCACCGTCCGCAGCGAGTAGGTAATCCAGGGCCATCCGATTCTGTGGGGCTACCAACCTGATGGCAGCCATCTCCGCCTCCGTCCTTGTTAGGGCGTCCTTGGTACGTTGCAGTGACATTTTTGTTTCGTCAGCCAGCGTCTCGAGCACGCTGGTCATCCATATGACTTCACGGGACAGTCGGGCCGTGCCATACATGGGAAAGGCTATCATCCAGAACCTCTCCACCTCCGTGATGGCCCTCTTGTCCCTGTGGCTGCTGTATGCCGGGTGGTCCCCAAGGTCATCGAGGGCATGGATATAGGGCACCACAAGTGCTGGAAGGCAGCAGCCGTACCAGCTTGTGGGGAACTATGGGTAGGCACGGTGGCCACAAATCCAGTGGGTCCTGTTCAAAGTCCAGGGGGGCCCCAGCTCAGCGGCACCATCGGCAGTGGTCACTGAGGCACCCGGATACCAGTTTCACTCACAATCACTATGGCCAACAGAAAAGGTGGAACTGTGCTCATTCTGGAGTCTGCACCAGCATTCCCTCGGCTTACTCAGCGGCTGTGGGATGACTGAGGGTCGGGACTCGGGTGGAGGTCTAATTGTAGGAAGGGAAATACCAGTTCCTGAAACACCCACCCCATCAGGATGTCCTGTAGTGGTGAGGCGAGTGGTGGGGGACTGCCATCTGCGCCCCCCCAAACAGATATACCGAACCCGACAGGCGCAAAAAGTCTGTGTAAGCAGTTCATTTGAAGATCATCCAGGGGGATCGGTGTGAGTGGTAGATCTTCATCGGTGTGTGATGGGGTCTGGATGCAGATCCAGCAGTCTGATTTATTAGTGGTGCTGGCGAATTCATAGGCGACTCTGAGGAAGGCGTTAGCAGATATCCCGATGCCGATCATCGCAGTGGAGTGACTGGAGTAGTGCCATCGTCCCGTAGGGGGTGGGGGAGCAGTTGAGGAACAAGCTCATTCTCGGCGGGTTAGGTGTTGGGTATGAAGACAGGATAGTTTAGTGTGACCCGGAATCGCGACCCAACGGGTGTCCCCGGGACCGCGCGCAACAACCTCTCCCTTCTGAGGGGGACCCTGTGGCTGTCGGACCCACACTCTCCCTGAGTCTTTGGTCTCAGGGGGTCCGGGGTCTTGCAAGTCGGGAGGTGGGGAGTGTGCCAGATGGCGGGATAGTGTGGCCAGTGGACCGTGTATTCGGCTGGTCGATGGCCTGCTGTAGCACGCTCGACCACCCCTGCAGTGTGCGGGAAGGCGTTAGCGTGCGCACTTTCTCTTTCAGCAGGCCGCTTATTCTTTCCATCAGGCCCCATGCCTGTGGATGGTAGGGGATATGGAACAGCCATGAGATCCCTGCATCAGCCGCCCAGTTCTGTACTTTAGCCCCTGCAAAGTGTGAGCCCTGATCAGATTTTACCTCCAATGGGACTCCATAGATGGAGGAGAGGTACTGCAATCCTTTGATGGTGCTGTTCTGGTCGACCCTCTCACAGGGCACCGCCACCAGGACACCCGAGTATGTGTCCACCATCGTCAAGGTGTATTGCTTTTTATTGCGGCGTGGGAGCATTCCGATATAGTCTATCTGCCACACATGACCTGTTCCCATGCTGCGGCGGATGTGACCCGGTGGCCCCGCTGGCCAGCCTTGTGGTTTCACTTGTTGGCAGGTGAGGCAGTTAACGACAGTGGTCTTGCACTGGTCCACTGTGAGGGTGACCCTGAACTGTTTTGTCCAATATCATGTGCCGGCGGTCCCTAGGTGACCGCTTTGGGATGTGCCCATGTAGTTAAAGCACTGAGGTCAGGTTCCCCCGGGGAGGCGGTAGTGCGGCATATTTCGGCAGTCTGCTCCACAGTGGCATTATGTATAGCCTCCTGTGTATTTTTGTGGGTATGAGCATCCACGTGGTGGACTGAAATCTGTCTTTGGGTGGCCTGATCCCAGATAAAACGCCAGTGTCCCTGTCCCCAGAGGGGGCGTCCATGAATTTCCCACCCTGTTTCGTGCCACCAAGCCATCCACACGGCCATACAGTTGGCCACTGCCCAAGAGTCGGTATGGATGTGGACCGGCCCGGTGGTGTTCTGTGGGGTAAGTGCTACTGCTGCCAGTTCAGCCAATTGACTAGATCCACCCACTCCCTCTTTGGTCAAGGTTTTCCCCGTGGTGGGATGAAGTGCCGCCGCCTTCCAATATTGTTTCCCCCCTTTCCAGCGGCTGGAGCCATCTGTGAACCAGGCGCGCAGTTTTTGTTCGGGATTGAGGGAGTTCAAGGGTTGGCCCCAGGACACGGGGGAGGGCTGGATCTCAGGTATGTCTGGGGGTGGGTCCTGGGACTGGGGGAAGGGCATGACCTGTTTGTGGAGGCAGTGCTCGGTGGCGAGGAGCGGCAGATAGCAGGCTAGCAGCTGGCGCTCGAAAGGGCAGTAGCAAGTGGCGGCCTCAGGAAATGATTTGGTCCAGAAGCCAAGCGGGACTCTACACCCCTGGACCTTCTGCCAGAGGCTCCATTCAGCAACGACTTGGTAGCGGAGACCTGTAACTGGAAGGGGACCCCTGCCTGGTGGGTGGCAAGCGGCAGGGCTTGCTCCACAGCTTGCTTGGCTGCCTCAAAGGCAGCCTGCTGTTCAGGCCCCCAGGAAAAGGTGGCCGTCTTCCGAGAGACCCTATAGAGGGGTCTCAGGAGCATGGTGAGGTGGGGTATGTGCTGCCGCCAATAGCCGAGGAGACCCATGAAGCTCTGGGTGTCAGTTTTGTCGGAGGGGACGACAAAATTTTAAATTTTGTTTTGGGCAGTTTCAGGAATGTCTCATGTGCCTGCGTGCCACTGGATTCTGAGAAACAATACATTCTGGGCTGGGCCTTGTACCTTTTCCATATTAATGGCGCAGCCCCGTTCTCTGAGGGAAGAAATTAGCATCTCAAGAGCCTCTGAGACAATGGCTTCAGAAGGCCCTTGTAGGAGTATGTCGTCAATGTCGTGGGCGGCTGACACCCCAGGGGGAAATTGAATGGCTTGCAAATCCCGGGAGATTAGCCTGTGGCATATTGTCGGACTATGAATGTACCCTTGTGGTAGACGTTGGAATGTGTATTGTCTCCCGTCCCAGGTGAATGCAAATTGGTCCTGGGAGGTGTGATGGAGAAGAATGCATTGGCTAAATCCACAACGGCTTACCACGGTTTGTCTGGGCGCCCCAAAATATCCTCCACCAGAGTGACGATGTCAGGTACAGCAGCAGTGGGGGGGGGGGGGGAGGAGGCAGAGTTATTGAGGTGTCTGTAGTCCACCGTCCTGTGCCACGTACCATTCTTTTTGCAGACGGGGCTATTGAAGGGGGAGGCTGCAGATCAGATGACTGCCTCCCGCAGCAGGGCTTGGATGGCCTCAGTGATGTCTTGGTGTCCCCCCGGCACCCTGTACTGTCGACTGCAGACGACCTTGGAGGGAGGGGGAACAACAACCGGTTCCCACTTGGCCACCCCGACTACCACCGTAGCCTGGGCAACTCCAAAAGTGGACTTGCCCCATTTCCTGTCTCAGCAGGTCCCGGAGCTGAGCCCTGAGGGCAGGGGAGTGTTTCAGGTGGGGGAGGGGTGGAGGCAGTATCAGTGTCTGTGGGGGCAGCCCACGTGGTCTGGCAGTTGGGGCACCCCCGTATTGGGCTTGGTCCCGGGGTGGCTGTGGGTCTTCCCCCGGCCGGGCTCCCCCCTGCAGAGCTCCTTCTACTGTGCGTGGAGAGTGGAGGTCAGGACCCCGTCTGTGCTGGTGTTGTCCACCCCTCTGCACAACAAGTCCGGGTATAACTGCTTGCGTGTGGGATGGGGGGGGGGGGTCGTGTCCCCAGCCCTCTTCTCCACTCTGCGGACCTGGATGGGCACCCCCCGCTGCATGTAATCCAGCCCTTACAGGAGAGTGATGGCTTCCCATATGGTCTTCCCACTAGTCGGTCCCATGAGGGGCAGGACCACTGGCCTCAGGTTGGAGCACGCGGAGGCAACCAGGTACCCCACTAGCGCGCTGGTCGCCCTGGTGTTCTCTAAAAGCTCAAGGACGCCGGCCCTCTCATAGATGCCAGTCACCAGCGCCCATTCCCTGATGACCCTGGTGCCCTCACTGACCGTGCTCCACTGCAGTCGCCCGTATAAATCCCACTCGAGGAGGGTAGGGTACCGGACCCTCACGGCGGTCACTACCCAATCCCACAATGTAGCGGTGTCCCCAATACCTCCCGGTGTCACCCGCAAGGCGTTATTAATGCTCTGTTGGTCAGACAAGCTCCCTAGGGCGCTTGCTTCCTGGTGAGAGAGGCTCATGTTGGGGGCCTCCTCATCCCACAGTCAGAGCAGCCATGCGCTCGCTCAGCCGCCAGTGGTACCAATCTGCCAGCTGGGTGAGTTCCTTGACAGAGAAATCCTGGGTCTCCATAAGTCTCGGAGGGATCACGGGCACTTCCCCCTGCGGGGGCCTCATCCTGACTCCCCTCCCCTCCGTGGCGGACCTGGGACCACATGGTGATGGGTCGAGCATGCAGGAGTTCAGGTGGGTAGAGGGGGGAGGGCGGGTGTGATGGGGCCCCGGCTCTTCGGGCACCTCCTCCTTGTCAGTATCCATCCATATATCCCCATCCCCCAACCACGTGTCCAGCTTGTCACTGCACCAGACCAGGGCACGAATTTTTAATGGGTCTGGCTGCCAGCCAGACCAGCGGGCTGCCTGCACCTACTGTAGCTGAATCAGCCTGCAGGCGACCTCAGTACCTCTGGCCTCAAGGTCATTGGCTCGGGTCTGGGCAGCCTGGACTGCCTCCTGCAGCACACAGCACCGCTGCTGCAGCTCCTTTATCTCCTTGTCTTTCTGGAGACATGTATTCTGTGTCTGGCTGGTAATCCCAACCTGGCATCTCAGGAGGGACGCAAACAGCCAGAAGGCACCTCTTTGACTCCCTTTGGCCCTGGGGGACCCCCGACTTCTAGAGGAGGGCGACCACGTGGTGCCCCAGTTTCTCACCACGGGGGTCTAATTGCTCAGCCCAGTCCACTGGCTTACTGTGGTCTGCCAGCATGCTGGCCAAGCTCCCAAATCCCTCACTCTCATCAGTCCACCCGGGGATCCTCTCCTCAGTGCCTGCACTGGCCTTCTTTCCCCTATTCCAAAACATCCTTCCCTGCATCTTTGTCCAGCCAAGACCTTCAAGATCAGCGCTAAATGTTGTAAGATCAGTTCTTTAAGGTCTCAAAGGGCAAGGACTCTGGACACAGTCTTTGGAGTAAGAAAATGATTTATTCACAAGACAAACGTGGGACAGAATGAATGGGAACAGATGCACACACACGCACAGAGATGATCGCGAATGTGGGGGAAATCGCAACATGGGTGAGATGTGTGTGCGTACACACACACACCAAACTGGTTACAAATGATCAAGGAAGAAACAATACAATGCCTGACTCCCTGACTCAGTGCAAGCATCGGCTCTACGCTCCCAGGAATCTACTTTGGATGCTCCTAACCCTTGTGGAATTGCACACTCTTACCAATGGTCTCTTCAGCGTTGTTTCACGATTGCTGGAGCAATCAAAAGAGAGCTAACCACGCACATGTGGCATTCTTTATAGTGCTGGAGGGCTGGGTGGTCCAGCCCAGGTAATTCAAACAATCCAATGATTCAAGGCCAGGTACAAAGGTGTGTATGGGAACCAATGGTCAAGGGTGTGCACTAATGGGTGGGTGGAGCCAGACCTTGATTGACAGCAGTGTGGCTTTCGACCATGTGCTCAATGGAGTCACGTGACAGCCATGACCCTTCACAATACACATGGTCAGACTGGGGAATTTCATACACACCATTAAAGTGAAGAAGGTGTAGCTTGATTTGATGGAAGTGTGTAGGAACATGACAGAGTTAGACAGGAGAAAGCCGTTCCCATTTATGACGGTTCAAGTACAAGGGACACAGATTTAAAGTGAAAGGCAAAAGACAGTGGTGGGTGGGGGTGGGAATTCATTTTTGATACGCTCAAAGTGGTGATAAACTGGAACTCACTGCCAGGAGGAATGGTGGAAGCCAAATCAATCAGGGCTTTCTGAAGGGAATTGGATAGGTGAGAGGGAAAAATAACTGGCAGGGAAAAGAGCAGAGGAATAAGTTTGAACAATTCGCTTTGGAGAGCAGCAGCAGAGATTAGACGAGCCACATGGCCTCTTTCTGTACTCTAACAATTCTAGAATCCTGTGTTGTTCTGAGCAGCCTCTCCATATTTTCTGGGGGTCTCTTATTTCTTGCAAATCAAAGCCTGCAGATGCTGGAAATCTGAAATAAAAAACAGGAAATGCTGGAAACACTCAGCAGGTCAGGCAGTATCTGTGGAAAAAGAAACAGTTAATGTTTCAGGTGGAAATCGCTTGATCAGAACTGGAAACTGGATCCTTTCATTTGGATTCTCCTTCCAACTGCAGAGGGGATGCCCCAGTTACCTCTGCATGACTGAGCTCTGGCAGTGCTCTTCGTTGACCTGGTTCCTCAGGTTAAAATGATCTCCCAACATTTTTAACGATAAGCACTTTTATAGAACACAGAACATTACAGCACAGCACAGGCCCTTCGGCCCATGATGTTGTGCCGACATTTTATCCTGCTCTAATATCTATCTAATCCTTCCCTCCCACATAGCCCTCCATTTCTCTATCATTCATGTGGCCATCGAAGAGCCTCTTAAATGTCCCTAATGTATCTGCCCCCATAACCTCTGCTGGCAGTGCGTTCCACACACCCACCACTCTGTGTAAAAAAACTTACCCCTGACATCCCCCTTATATCTTCCTCCAATCACCTTAAAATTATGCCTCCTTGTGTTAGCCATTTTCACCCTGGGAAAAAGTCTCTGACTGTCCACTCTTATCATCTTGTACACCTCTATCAAGTCACCTCTCATCCTTCTTCTCTCCAAAGGGAAAAGCCCGAGCTCACTCACCTGTAATGAGGTGACCAGAACTGAACACAATACTCCAAATGTGGTCTAACCAGAGTTCTATAGAGCTGCAACATTACCTCGTGGCTCTTGAACTCAATACCCCGACTAATGAAGGCCAACACACCATATGCCTTCTTAACAACCCTAGCGACCTGCGCGGCAACCTTTTGGGACCTATGGATGTGGATCCCAAGATCCCTGTTCCTCCACACTGTAAGAGTCCTGCCATTAGCCTTGTATTCTGCCTTCAAATTCGATCTTTTGAAGTGTATCACTTCACACCTTTCCGGGTTGAACTCCATCTGCCACTTCTTAGCCCAGCCTTGCCCTGTTGTAATCTACAGCACCTTCTACACTATCCACAACACCACCAATCTTTGTATCATCATTAAACTTACTAACGACCTTTCTATATCCTCATCCAAGTCATTTATAAAAATCACAAAGAGCAGGGGTCCCAGAACAGATCCCTGCAGAACACCACTGGTCACTGACCTCCAGGCAGAATACGCTTCATCTCCCACCACCCTGTGTCTTCTATGAGTGAGCCAATTCTGTATCCACACAGCCAAGTTTCCCTGGATCCCATGCCTCCTGACTTTCTGAATGAGCCTTCCCTGAGGAACCTTATCAAATGTCTTACTAAAATCCATGTACGCCACATCCACTGCTCTACCTTCATCAATGTGCTTTGTCACATCTTCAAAGAATTCAATCAGGCTCATAAGGCACGGCCTGCCCCATGCTGACTGTCCCCAATCAGCCTCTGCTTCTCTAAATGCCCATAGAACCCTTGGCAATTGCCTTTCTGGACTCTTCTAACACATTTGGTATCACTCGTGGAAAGGAACCCATAAGATATCTCTATATGCAGATGACCTGTTACTCTATATTTCTAACCCTGAGAAATCTATCCCTGCAGCATTATCACTGCTTGCTCAGTTTAGTGTTTTCTCTGGTTATAGATTAAATCTTAATAAGAGTGAGCTTTTCTCATTAAATATGCACATCCCAATTTATAGGCAATTACCAATTAGATTAGTGACTATTTTACATATTTGGGTGTTAAAATTACCAAGAAGCACAAGGACTTATTCAAATTTAACTTTTTACCCTTAATCGATCATGTTAAACAATTGTTTACTAAGGTCCCCATTGTCTCTGTCATTGATTGGCTGAATTAATGCAGTTAAGATGACTATTTTACCAAAATTTTTGTATTTATTTCAGGCGGTTCCAACCTTCATCTCGAAATTCTTTTTCGATACTATTGATTCTAAAATTCTTTCAGATATATATGGCAGAATTAAAACCCAAGGTTAAGTAAGAAATATTTACAAAAATTAAAAAAGGATGGCGGTATGGCTTTGCCTAACTTTAGATTTTACTATTGGGCAATTAATATTAGATACTTAATTTTTTGGACACAAGATTTAGATGTAATTCAATGTCCCCGATGGGTGTATCTTGAGTATGAGACTGTGCAAAGATTTTCATTAGCTTCTATTTTAGGAGCCTTACTCCCTTTTACACTTACTAAATTGAGTAAACAGATGATTAACCCAATAGTTAAACATACAATCTTCAGTTTAAATTTCGTAAATTTTCTAGATTGAATAAATTCATTTTATCAAGTCCTATCCAATCCAATTTTTTCTTCCAACCATCCAGAATTGATTTAGCTTTTTCTTTATGGAAAATGAAGGGAATAACATGCTTTCATGATCTATTCATTGATAACTGTTTTTTGTCTTTTGACAGTTGTCTAATAAATACAATCTGCCTAGATCACATTTTTTTCGATATTTACAGATTAGAAATTTTAAAAAAATTATTTTACCTATTTTTCCAATACCACATAAAATTGAAATTACAGAAAAAATTTTAGGTTTTAATCCTTATCAGAAGGGCTTGATAGCAATAATTTATGATCTGATTATGAAAATACGTCTAAAGACAAGAATGAATGGGAAGGAGAACTCCAGACACTTTTACCTATAGAGACATGGAAAAAAATTCTTCAATTAGTTAATACATCTTCAATGTGTGCCAGACACTTTGATACAGTTTAAGGTGGTTCATAGGACCCATATGTCGAAGGACAAGTTAGTCTGTTTTTATCACCATATAAATCCTATATGTGACAGATGTAATTTGGAGGTGGCTTCCCTGACACAACTGTTTTGGTCCTGTCCCCTTTTGGAAAAATATTGGAAAGACATTTTTAATATTATTTCAACTGTATTGAATATTGATTTACAACCTCATCCTATTACTGCAATTTTTGGGTTACAAATGATGGATTCTGGCCACTTACCTGCTTCGACTTGTCGTATGATTGCTTTTGTTACATTAATGGCCAAGTGATCCATTCTATTTAAATGGAAGGATCCTAAACCTCCCACCATATTTCAATGGTTTTCTCAAACTATAACATGTTTAAACTTAGAAAAAATTAGGAGTGGCACTGTTGATTCTTCATTTAAATTTGAGGAAGTCTGGAGTCCATTTATTCAGTATTTCCATATGATATAACCAGACGTTTTTCGAATCTCTTTCAATAACCTTTGAATATAGAGGAGCGGAGCTAACGATATAATTTTTTTTTAACTGAAGAAATATCAGTCCAGCTTTTTTTTGAAGTTTTTGGTTTACTTCTGGTTATTATTATTTTTTCTAATTTGGGGTTCTCTTTTCATATAATTAAACTTCTTTTCAAATTCTTTTGTATCATGTTCACTTAGTAAGAGATTGGGAGGTTCAGATTATATATTTTACTCCCTGTGAGGGTATATATTAACTGCCATTATTGCTATCCCGATCTCTTCGCACTATGTGTATAATCACTAATGTTGTGTATATTAATTTGAAATTAATTTGAAACTTAATAAAAAGATTGAAAAAGAAAGTAAATGCCCACAAATCCTGTCTCTAAGAATCTTCTCCAGTAATTTGCCCACCATTGAAGTAAGACTCACTGGTCTGTAACTCCCAGGGTTAGCCCTACTCCCTTTCTTAAACAAAGGAACAACATTTGCCACCCTCCAATCATCTCGCACTATTCCTGTGGCCAGTGTTGCCACAAAGATCATTGCCAAAGGCGCAGCAACCTCTTATAACCTTGGATATATCCCGTCTGGTTCCAGCACGTACTCTTTCCTCACTTTGACATGCCCTGGCATATCAACCTGTCGTACACCACTTTATGTAAACACTTGTTTGGAGACCCGCCTGTTCAAGCATTGGGATTATCTGCTGTATTAAATATACTATCTCAAAGCAAATTATTATGAAGATCACTTTGAACTAAAAAAAGCACATGCAAGTTTGCAACACATGCCCCCAAAATAGATCTCACTTGTTAAAAGCAATGTTTGTTTTTCTTCAAGAAGCAGAGCTTCCTGCAAATGGTGTTTGTTCCTGCAGGCAACGAATACCTCGTGAAGAATTCAGTGAAAGAATCTTCCCTTTAGTGGTTGTTATTTCTGGTGTCTTACAGCAAAGGAGGCAGATGCTGCAGAGCTCCCGGAGCTCAGCAACGAGCAGACTGGTTACTGGGGGCGTCACCGGGGCAGACGAGAGGAGGATAAGGATCCGGGCGAGTTGAGACCGCGAGGGGAAAAGCAAACGTGTTCTTTGCCCTTTATTGTTTGCAGCCCTCGGACAGCTTCCCGATCGGGACGTGCCGCCAAACGTACTCGCTGCACTGCCGCACTTCTCAATGCAGCTCCTGCTGATGACGTTCCAGCCGGCGGACCCGCTCAATCTCAGCCAATGAACAGGGCGAATGAAGAGGAAACGGAAGCCTATGGTGGCTTGTCTTGCAAGGCAGGCAACGTCCGTGGAAGGGAGGGCTTTGACGGATGATATTTGGAAAAGGAAGGGAGTTCCCGTAGCTCATTTGGTCATTGCTGCTGCGGAGGCATCGCATGTAAGTCATCTGGGTTCTGGAACAGTTCACCCTTCATGGAAGCTGATAAACATCTTGTCATGGCTTCTTGCTTTACTCGTGAGGGGCAGAGGGCAAAGGCACGACTCCTTCACTTCCAACGCCCTCCTCCTAAACCTGTTTCAAGAAGTAATTAAAGGACCAATAAATAAAGCCCTGCTTGAACCGCGATATTGTTGATCTCGTGATTCATAAAGTCACAGAGTCAGAGGCATACAGCCCGGAAACGGCCCTTTTGCCCAACTGGTCCACGCCGACCAAGATTCCCATCTAAGCTGGCCTCATTTGCCCATATCCCTCTAAACCTTTCCTATCCAAATACATTTAAATGTTGTTAACGTACCTGCCTCAATCACTTCCTCTGGCAGCTCATTCCATACACTGACCACACTATGTAGGGAAAAAAGTTGCCCCTCAGGTTCCTATTAAATCTCTCCCCTCTCACCTTAAACATGTGTCCTCTAGTTCTTGATTACACAACTCTTGGGGGGGGGGGGGAGGCTATGTGATTTAACCCTATCTATGCCCCTCATGATTTTATACACCTCTATAAGATCACCCCTCATTCTCCTGCACTCCAATGAAAACAGTCTCAACCTTTTCAACCATAACTCAGTCCCTCAAGTCCTGACAATATCCTCGTAGATCTCCTCTGCACTCTTTCCAGCTTAATGGCATCTTTTCTATAGCAGGGTGACCTAAACTGAACACTATTCCAAATGCAGCCTCACCAACATCTTGTACAACTGCAACGTAACATCCCAACTTCTATATTCAATGCCCTGACTGATGAAGGGCAGTGTGCCAAAAGCCGCCTTCACCACCCTGTCTACCTGTGATGCCACTTTCAGGGGACCTTATCAAAGGCTTACTGAAGTCCATACAGACCACGTCTACTACCCTGCCCTCATCGACCTTCTTGGTTAATTTTTCAGCTGAACTTAATCAGACTCCTGAGACTTGAAATCCTAGGCACAAAGCCATGCTGACTATCCCTAATCAACTCCCATGTTTCCAAATGCTTGTAAAACTTATCCCTCAGAATTCCCTCTGGTAACTTACCTACCACAGATGTTAGGCTTACTCATCTATAGCTCCCAGATTTTTCTTTGCAGCCCTTCTTAACTAAAGGCACAACATTAGCCACACTCCAGGCTTCTGGCACTTCACCGGTTGTTAACGATGATGCATACATCTCAGCCAGGGCTCCTGCAATTTCTTCTCTAGCTTCCTACAGTGTTCTTGGATATACCTGATCAGGCCCTGGAGATTTATTCATACACTTTAAGACATCCAGCACCTCCTCTGCTGTAATGTGGACTACCCCCAAGACAGCCCCATTAACTATCTTAATTTCCAATGTCTTCATGCCCTTCTCCACGGTAAAAACAGAGGAGAAATATTTATTGAGGACCTCAACTATCTCATACTGCTCCACACAAAGATGTCTATTTGGTCTTTGAGGGGCCTTATTCTCTCCCTAGTTACTCTTTTTCCCTTAATATACATAACATTTCTTTGGATTGTCCTTAATCTTCTCTGCCAAAGCTATCTCATATCCTCCTTTTTGCCCTTTTGATTTCCTTCGTAGCATCCTCCTGCATCCCCTCCAGGGACTCACTTGATCCCAGCTGCCTGTACCTGAGCCATGCCTTTTTCCTGACAAGAGCATCAGTATCCCTCATATTCCTGGGTCCCCTACTCCTGCCACCCATGCCTTTCACTCTAACAGGGACATGCAAACTTTGAACTCTCAAAATCTCACTTTTAAAAGTCTCACGCTTGCCGGATGTCCCTTTGCCTGCAAATAACCTACTCCAAAAAACTTCAGTAAGTTCCTGTCTAACACCGTCAAAACCTGCCTTGCCCCCATTTAGAACTTTAACTTGTGGACCAGATCTGTCCTTTTCCATAATTAATTTAAAACTACCAGAACTCTGGCCACTAGTCTCAAAGTGCTCCCCCACTGACACCTCAGTCACTTGTCCTGCCCCATTTCCCAAGAGCAGTTCAAGCTTTGCTCTCTCCCTAGTAGGGCCCTCTATATATTGCCCAACTAGACTTTCCTGAACACACTTAACAAATTCCACACCATCTAAGTCCTGAGCAGAATGGTAGTCCCAGTCTATATTAGAAAAGTTAAAATCCCCTGCTATGACAACCCTATTATTCTTGCAACTTTCTGTAATCTCCCTGCATATTTGTTCTTTCTAATTCCCATTGACTATTAGGGGGCCTATAGTACAGCTCCAACATGGTGATCATCTTCTTATTTCTCAGCTCCACCCATGCAGCCTCACTGGACGATCCCTCAGTAATTTCATCTCGGACTACTGCCATGATGTTTTCCTTAATCAGAAATGCAACTCCTCCTCCTCTCTTTCCTCCACCTCTATCTCACCTATAGCACCTGTATCCTGGAACATTTAGCTGCAAGTCGTGTCCTTTCCAGAGCCACGTTTCTCTAATGGCTATGATATCCCAGTCCCATGTAGCTATCCATGCCCTGAGTTCACCTACCTATGAATGCAGTTTAATCCAACAGTCTTTCCTCACTCCCTGCCATGCTGCTGCCTGTCTCATCTACTGACATTACTGTCATTGAATTCTGTCTCCACTTCCAGCCTCCCATCTGCCTCCCTTCTGATATGGATCCCACCTGCCTGCCAGTCTAGTTCAAACCCTCCCTAGTACCACTAGCAAATCTGCCTGCTAGAATATTGATTCCCCTCCAGTTTGGGTGCAACCCATCCCTCTTGTATGGGTCACCTCTGTCCCAGAAGAGACCCCAATGGTCCAAAAAACTGAAACCCTGCCGACTGTTCTAATATTTCAGCCACACATCCTATTCTTACCCTCACTAGCTCGTGGCGCAGGGAGTAATCCAGAGATTACTACCCTCGATGCCCTGCTTTTTAACCTCTTTCCCAACTCCTCATATTCACTATGCAGGACCCCATCCCCTTGTCTACCTATGTCATCCGTGCCAATGTACACAACGACTTCCGGCTGGTCACCCTCGCCCTTGAGAATGTTTTGCAACTGCTCAGTGACATCCTTGACCCTGGCATTAGGGAGGCAACACCCATCCTGGAGTCTCTGTTGCAGCCACAGGCCCCTCCCGGACTATCGAGTCTCCTATCACTACAGTTCCTTCTGTCTTCACCTTTCCTTGCTGAGCCTCAGAGTCAGTCCTGGTCCACAGACCAGGCTGTGGATGCTGCTGCTTTCTCCTGAACAGTCATGCCCCCCAACAGCATCCAAAACAGTATGCTTGTTTGCCAGGGGAATCCTTCACTATGTCTTCCCTCTCTACCTTTCCTCATGGTCACCCAACTACCTGCAGCTTGCACCTTAGGTGTGACCACCTCACTGAAACTTATCTATGATGCTTTCAGCATCCCAGATGATCTTAAGTTCAAACAGCTCCAGCTCCTTGACACGGTCAGCTTGGAGCAGCAGCTGGACACACTTCCCACAGGTGTGGTCCTCAGGGACACTGGAAGTCTCCTGATCTCCCACACCCTGCAGGACGAGCATACCACTGCCCTAACTGCCAACTTGACGCACTAAGTTGAAGACAAAAGTTGAGAGACCTTACCTGTGCTTACCTTGACTCTTACCTCTGCTCAGCCTCTTCGCTGAAGCCTCACAGTCGAAGCCTCAGCACTTTGACCTCAAACTCAAATAGAGCCACTCTCAAAATGTCCACTCCACTGGAGCCTGCGTCCCTTTTATACCTGTAAAGCAAGTTTTAAACTCTGCAGGCTCCTCCCCTCTGCTGCTAAGGCTGCTGAGTCTCAAAAACAACAAATCCTTACCTGAATTCAGAGAATACATGTTGTTTATTCCCATGCAAAACTAGTTTTTTATCATTTGAAACATTGCATAATTACTTCTGCAAATACATTTCTCTATTTTATAGTATTCTTTGTCTTGATGATATCGTAGACAATTTTCCAAAACTGTATAAGGCAGTGAAAAAAAAGACTGTGCAAAACATGACATTGGTGCATGAAAAACCCACAGAGACAAGTCCACGGCAGTGCAAGAGGTGGTCTGTAGTGTTCCGTTGCTGAGGTAGGGTTAGGGTTGTGCAGGTCGGTTCAAGAACCTGATGGTTGTAGGAAAGTAGCTGTTTCCTGAACCCGGTGGTGTGGGACTTCAGGCTTCTGTACCTCCTGCCTGATAATAGCAGTGAGAAGAGACCGTGACCCAGATGGTGGGGGTCCTTGAATGTAGGTGCCGCCTTCTTGAGGCAGCGCCTCCTGTAGATGCAGTCAATGATGGGAAGGGCTGTGCTTGTTAGGCACCAGGCTGTGTCCACTATTCTCTGCAGCCTCTTGTGATCCTATGCACTGGAATTGCTGCACTAAGCCATGATGCAGCCAGTCAGGATACTTTTAGCAGTTGATCTGTAGAAGTTTGTAGAGTATTTGGTGACATGCCAAATCTCATTAAGCTCCTCAGTGTTCTCAGTGCCAACCTGAAAGCTCCTCATCCACCCGGCGGTCATGGGCTAAAATTCCCAAGGAGTAAGTGGGGAAGTTGCATTTCATGAAGGAGGCTTTGAGTACATTCCTGAATCTTTTCCTGTCCACCTGGTAATCTCTTCCCATGATAGAGCTCAGAATAGAGCGTTCATCTCAGAAGCCTGATGTGACCTGGATGTGAACATGTGACCTGCCCAACGGGGTCAATCAGTGCCTACAGCAACTGCGTATAACGCACAAAACATTGAGTATATCATACAGTTGTTCCCCTGCATATCTTGTGTATTTATTATCTCCTTTACATGTGCGTTCTCATGCCATAGTTTTGGCTACCTTGCTGTTTCTTTTGATTTGATGTTGTGCTTTTTGCTTTTCTCAGAAGTGTTGACATGGAGGCGGCCTGGTGCTGTTTCAGTGATCATGTTGGCTTCCGTGGCACGATCAAGAATTCTGCCAGCGATTTTGTGGTGACAGAGATCGACACGTGTGGAAGACTGGTCAGCGACATTGGAGTCGATTGTGTCCAGGATACTTGTACCATTAACCACCAACAACTCAAGTCCCAGCCAACACCCAGCAAAAGGCTAAAGAAATGGGAAAAACCATCAGAAAACGATTCTGAACAGACAAGCATTGATAAATCAGAGGATTCCACAGCCGCAGGCAGCATTGTCAGCCAGACCACTGATTGTGGGTTGTCAGAGTCTGCACTTAATTCTTCTCCAATTGAAATGAAGGGAAGTACCTTGGAGCTGCTTTTGGGCAGTTCGCTAGCCACATTGCTGGAACAGTTTGCAATTTCAGCTAAAGAAAGTCAGCCCACGAAGGGGGAAGATGAGGCCACACTTTCACTTGGGACCTTCCAAGAGAAAAGCCAGCGAGCAGCTGTCCACTTGGCTGTACGGCAGAGATTTCCCTTTCTAAAGACCATTACCAGCAGCACTGAGATTCAAGTCAGGCTTGACCCTCACTACTCTGAGCTCTGTCAGTTGGTGTCTGAGGAGGAAGCAGATGGGTTGTTCCGTTTCTTGGATTCGAAGGACAGAAGTTCCAAGTTTTCTTTTCAGCCGGATGGAGACAAGGAACATCGGAAGGCTGTCCACCATTTTGTCAGCAGGTATTTTGGGAAACTGCTGGAAACTAAAAGCTTTTCGGAGCAAGCTAGCAGGAGCCAGGGTGATGCGGTGATTACTGTGAGGTTTCGAGACAAAATTAGCAGTGGCAGGAAACGAACTGATGAATGCCAGGCACCTTACACAGGTATCAAAATCACTTCATGCTTTTAAACAACGGGTCACAGTTTTTTGGGGGGTGCAGAGGGCTGATGAGTTTTAATGTTAATCTTTTTGGACATTTGGGAGGTGAGGCAAGGAAAAGCAAGGGGTTTTTTTTCTTAGAGATTATGAATATTAGAGGATGTGAGAACAGAGTGAAATTGGCCTGATATTAATGTGATGCATGGCATCCTGTGGCTTTTATTATCTCAATTAACAAAGGGAATATTTAACATTCGTTGAGAGACTAATATGGCTGGTGTCATTCCTCAGACAGTTAAATAAGAGGTTCACATTGATGTGGTATTGGGGAGGGATGAAGGTTGAGGGGAGCTGCATGTGAAGCTGATAAAAACAGGCATGGACCTTTTAGGTGGAGTGGCCTGTTTCTGTGCGACCTAGATCGAAGGAATGTTTTGACAACCTCTGATTCACTGTGACTTTTTTTACAGCCAGTGGAATATTCTTGCAATGTAATCACTGTTGGAATGTAGTTAAATGGAAATGGGAATCCAGAATTGGCTAATGGCCAACAGACTGTGGTGATGCTGTATCAGCCTAGTTCTCTACCTGGTTGGAATGTTGAATGTTATTTGTTGTGAGGTAACAAACCAAGTTATCTACTCAAGATTATTTATTTGGGATGGATAGACATCCAGGAAAGAAAACCAAGGTGGGGGTTCATGGTAGCTAGGGTTCTTAACTATTCTTGATGTAGTTCGGCTTTAAAACATATCTGGACATATTTTGAAGCATTCACCCTGTGCAAGGTGAACATGGAAACTCTGGATGCGGTCGCTTGCCTGGCCTCGGAACTTGGTGTGGTACCGTCGGACTTCAGCTACGCAGGCATCAAAGACAAGAAGGCTGTCACTTCCCAGACCATGGTAGTGAAGAATGTGACAATCAACAAGTAAGATCTTTTAAAAGTATGTACTTTTAAAAGTTTGTTTATCCAGCTGTGGCTGTCAGAACGGATGCCTTTTATTGCCTAACCATGGCTGCTACAAGCAGACAGTGAAACGATAGAAGTAGATCAGTTATCAGTTGGTGGGGGCTAGATTGCAGAGACCAGAACAGGTGAAAACAATGGCTCACGCTCAGTAATCAAGTTCATCCAAACATTTCTACTTATCCCCTCACAAGCACCAAGTGCAGCACAGCCATGGGCTCTAGGTCGGTCAAATTCTTCATTTTAAAATATTTTACTGTGTTCAGATCCCTCCCTATCTCTGTGCCCTTCTCCATTCACACGTTCTTGAAAAACTCTCCAGCATCTCTCACTTTAATCTTCTGGATCCTGGGATCCAAAATTCCCACTCTCAATCTCCAACTCTCCCTCCTTTTTAAGACCAATATAAAGCTGATCTTTCAACCAAAATTTTGGTCAGCTCTCTTGATATCCCCTTTGACCTGCTGTCAATTCCTGTCTGATTATCTTTAAATGCTTGTTGTTATTGTTCCTTCCCATGAGCTCAGTAAAGAAAATAGATATAAATAGGACACAAGTGTTACTGTCTTCTCACTTGTGGTCCTGATCAGGAAGTACGGTTGTCACAGAGACTGGAATCTAGTGTGTTATTCCTGTTGGTTTGAACCTGAATCATGATAGTCACTTCCCCCATCTGGCCTGCTATGTGTGACCTATTCACTCACAATTAACCCTGGCTTAAAAACATTTGTACTCAATTGAAACGTGGTGTAAGTCAAGTAAATTCCTGCCAGGAAAAATATTTGATGGATGGATTTCACTTCAGTGGGATAGAAGGTGAGGACAAGGTGAATTCTACCCTTACTGGGAGAAGAGTGGGCGAGAGCAGAGGTGTGGGAAATGAAAACCTGATTGAGAGCGCTGTTGACCAGGGCAGGGAAAAGGAAGACCTCTCGGAAGCACCGGCATGAAGAGTCTCAACATAAGAACAGAAATGACAGGGAGAGAAAGTAGAAGAATGAAATGGTCTCGTTGCAGGAAGAGTGAGAGGAAGGAGCAGGCAAGATACCTGTGGGAGTATGTGGGCTTGTCATGAATATTAGTGCACCTCCCTGTGGCGCCAGAAGCTTTGAGTCTTTTAACTGAGATGAACATGTTCAAAAGTGTAGCAAGGCAATATTCAATATAATTAAAACAAGTCTTTGTGTAGCTTCTGTGTTCTTTAAAAAGTCAAATATAGGCTGTCCCTGGGATAAAAATGCTCGACTTATGGAAACCCCTACATATGAATGTGCGCCCATAATATTATTAAATTCAAAAGTCAGAAGTATGTACATACATTTGTTCCTCTGATCAGCAGAACTAGTTTCTTCTCTCTCTCTCCACTTCTAGTGATTGTACTTATCAGTCTTATGTGGATTCATCACAGTACTGTGGAGGTGTAGTTATCATATCAAGTGATTTTTATGTTTTCTCTGACTTATGGACAAAATCAACTTATGGACATCTGTAGAAATGGAACCCGTTTGTTACCTGGGAACGACCTATATTTTGGGCTCTGGAAATCAACGGTTATTTGGATAGAGCTCTGGCAATCTGGCCGAAGCCCAAATTAGGTAATCAGGCTGGAAGTTGCACTCTTTGCATCATTTATTTTTATGCTGTAAACGGAAGAGGAAATAAAGAAGATTTGAACTGACCCTGAATTTGCACTTCAGTGGCATTGTACATGATTAATTATTTTATTCAGTGGTATAAAAGCACAATTTTTTAATAATTACTGTCTGCTGTAGCACAAAGGCCCAGATAGCAGTATATCCAGTATGAGAAGGGTGGCAGTGGGGCAAGAGCAGGATGTTGTGGGGAGTTGAGCTGAAAGTAAACACAGATTAATATCAGATGTTTGCCAAATACATCCCCAGTTTTCTTTAAGTTTTGGAACACCAAGTACTGAAGCAACCTACACCTCACTAAAGGAAGTGTTTTATAATTGTATCATTAATGAGTCATTGCAGAGTTTTGCAACCTGCAAGGAGTCCTCTGGGTCAATGCTGCAGTGGCTGTGGAAAGAGACGGCGGTTGAGGTCCTTGCAAGGGGTTCAGCTGCAAGAATGTGGATGGAGAGCCATGGAGGGTTCGGCGGCTTGGGCTGAGGTATTTGAACAGATCTTGAAATCTCGTTCACCATCAGCATGGCTGGCCTTGTGACCTACGCATTGTGCCACACCCTTGGCACTCGTCTACCAGTGAGCTCAGCAGTGAGAACCCAATGATAACGTCTATCTGTTACTCCACAGCTTCCCACCACTCCCGAGCTTGCACGCATAACTGGCTATTCGACCTTTGCTGTCAGAACATATCAACGTGGCAACCCACTCTCTGACACACATTCCTCACTCTTCCAGTGTGTTTGTATATTAATGTATGTCATTGTTAGTTTCACTTGCTGAGACAAGCATTGCTGCCCATCCCTTATTGGTATTGGTTTATTATTGTCACTTGTACCGAGGTACAGTGAAAAACTTGTCTTGCAAACCGATCGTACAGGTCAATTCATTACACAGTGCAGTTACATTGAGTTAGTATAGAGTGCATTGATGTAGTACAGGTAAAAACAATAACAGTACAGAATAAAGTGTCACAGCTACAGAGAAGGTGCAGTGCAATAAGGTGCAAGGTCACAACAAGGTAAATGGTGAGGTCAGAGTCCATAGCGTATAAGGATACCGTTCAGTAGTCGTATCACAGTGGGATAGAAGCTGTCCTTGAGCCTGGTGGTACTCGCCCTCAGGCTCCTGTATCTTCTACCCAATGGAAGAGGAGAGAAGAGAGAATGACCCGGGTGGGTGGGGTCTTTGATTATGCTGGCTGCTTCACCAAGGCAGCGAGAGGTAAAGACAAGAGTCCATGGAGGGCAGGCTGGTGTCCGTGATGCGCTGGGCTATGTCCACAACTCTCTGCAGTTTCTTGCGGTCCTGGGTTATTGCTCAGGTGTGGTCATGATGGAGTGGCCATTACACACTCAAGGGTCAATGGCAGCACAGAGACCAGTGCAGGTGAGGGGCTGCTCAAATCTAATCCTCCTCTCATTTCACTTTCCTATCATTTTGCAATCCAATTTGATGTGCTCATCTTTTACTAACCACCCACTCCTCCCTGTCACAACCCTACCCTTGTACCCTCAGATTGACAGGAACTCGTCTGGTCAATCAATAGTAATGGCTCGGCAGTGATAGAGTAGTGACAAAGTCCCTCCACTAGTCTGACGCTTGTAGTCACCAGCTGCGATTCTGACACCTAGTGTAGTGTAGAGGCAGGATCTGTGGACATGAGCACCCTGGTGACAGGGCAAAGGGAAAGCAGTAGCCTGGATGAGAATCCCTCAGAGGAGGTGGTCACACAAGTTCTGCTCACAAGGCACAGCCTGCAGAAGTTGCTGACGTACTCGGCACATTGGCAGTTCTGAAAGAAAACGAGTGTTCAGTGTCCGATACAGGAGGCAGCCCAGCTCCAGCCTAGTGCGGTGCTTTGCCCGGGGTCTGTGTATTACTTCCCGTGCGGATATATAAGCCAGCTCCATTTCTAAACTTGCAGATTCAGCCTGGGGGCCAAGGCCTTGACATCCACTGCAGTGCAAACAGAAGCCAGTGATTATCAGCACTGCAGCAGAAGCTGAAATTTCTGCCATGCAAGTTTGGACTGATGCCGTTGTGGTTCTGGGTCATGGTGTTCAAAGTGGCTCTGAGGGTGTCCCAGCAGTACAGAGTCTTCCTTTCAAAAGATCATAAGGATCAGCGGCTCCACTAGGCTTCTGTCCATTCTCAGGGTGGCAGTATCTGGGGTCCCACATTGCCACTGTGCCAGTACTCTTGCTCTCATTAATCAGTCAGACAGCCAGGACTGTTGAGATGATGCGGTCTTTAGCTTGGACCTTGGAGTTATCTCTTGGAGTTCTCTTGGAGGCAGTTGGAGAGGTGTTCTTTTCATGAAATTCAGCACCCTTTTTTCTCCAAACTTTCCTGCGTCCTCACCACAAAATTCAGTGTCAGAAGTTTGCAAAGGAACATCTAAACAAGCCTGATGCATTTTGGAAACAAGTCCTGTGGACTGATGAAGTTAAAATAGAACTTTTTGGCTGCAATGAGCAAAGGTATGTTTGGAGAAAAACGGGTGCACGATTTCATGAAAAGAGCACCTCTCCAACTGTTAAGCTCGGGGGTGGATTGATTATGCTTTGGGCTTGTGTTGCAGCCAGTGGCACGGGGAACATTTCACTGGTAGAGGGAAGAATGAATTCAATTAAATACCAGCAAATTCTGGAACCCGTCATCACACTGTCTGTAAAAAAGCTGAAGATGAAAAGAGGATGGCTTCTACAACAGGATAACGATGCTAAACACACCTCAAAATCCACAATGGACTACCTCAAGAGGCACAAGCTGAAGGTTTTGCCATGGCCCTCACAGTCCCCTGACCTAAACATCATCGAAAATCTGTGGATAGACCTCAAAAGAGCTGTGCATGCAAGACGGCCCAAGAATCTCACAGAACTAGAAGCCTTTTGCAAGGAAGAATATGTGAAAATCCCCGAAACAAGAATTGAAAGACTCTTAGCTGACTACAGAAAGTGTTTACAAGCTGTGATACTTGCCAAAGTGGGTGTTACTAAGTACTGACCATGCAGGGTGCCCAAACCTTTGCTTCGGGCCCTTTTCCTTTTTTGTTATTTTGAAACTGTAAAAGATGGAAATAGAAAAGTAATCTTGTTTAAAATATTAAAGAAGTGTGTCATCTTTAACTTTATGCCTTTTACTCGCTTAGCTATTCACAGTAACAGAAATTTTGACCAGGGGTGCCCAAACTTTGGCATGCCACCGTAGATGCCCAATTTTGAGCTGCCTGTTTGGTCTGACTCTGTACCAATTAGCATGGTGATCATGCCACAAAAGGCTCTCTTCAAAGTGAAGAGAAAACTTTCTCTCTACAAAGACCATGCAGTGCTCAGGTCCTACCAGTGCAGGCGTGGACAGATGCTTCTGCAGCTGGTGGTTTGGTGAGGATAAGGTCATGTCTGTTCATCCCTCTTGATCGAGTGGGTTTGTCACTACCCACTGCAGAGCCTGTCTGACGGCTGTGTCCTTCTGGACTGAGCCAGGTCTGTCGTTGTGTTCGTGTGGACATTGATATGGTTAACACTGGGGGAGAGATGAGATGGGAACTCTGATGGGAACTGGGATTGTGTTTATCGAAGTTTGGGTTGCTCTTGTAGTTCCTAAGTGGGCTTTCGACGTAGCCTCCTCCGTTCTGCTTTATAGCGGCTGGCAGGGGCTGAGTTTGTGTTCTTGCCAGATGAGTGGTAATTTGTGCATTATGCTCCTTAATTGGGAGATCCACTCTGCTGAATATGACTGATCTAGTGCTGCTAAATCTCCCTGTGCTCTTCAAAAACTTCCAACACAAACCAGCGTTTATCTGCAGTCATATCTCCTACAAATTAACCACCACAAACCTGAGAGCAATTGCGGATCCCTTTAAATAGCAGTTTGTCGTCAGGGGCCCGGTTTTTCTTGCTGTTAGTGGGGAGTACAGTGACACAGAAGGTAACTCTGCTGCCTCACAGCTCCAGGATCCAGGTACGATCCTAGCCTTTGGTGTGGTCTGCCTGGAGTCTGCGGGTTCTCTCTGTGACTGCATGGATTCCCCCGGGTGCTCCAATTCCCTTCCACATCCCAGAGATGTACTGGTTGTAGGCTAATTGGTTATTGTAATGTCGTAAGGTGGTAGATAATCTCGGTGTAGCTGATGGGCATATGGGAGAGAATGAGTTACAAGGAAATAAGTGGGAGAATAGGATTGCTCTGAGAGACAGCATAGATTCAAAGGGATGAATAGCCTCATTCTTTGTTGTTAGAGTTATGAGAGTTAGCCACTCTCCACACCCACAATAAACAGTCGATATCAAGCTTCCTTGCTCACTGGTTTATTCAAACGTATGTAAAGAAGTCACCAGGTGCAACGTTCCAGGAAGACTTTTAAGTTCCAGGAAGACCATAGTGATTATTATAACCTAGCATCATTACACATGATTTCTATCACCGAATTCTAACATTACACATCATAGATGAGCATTTTCTTGACCAAACATCAAATGTATGAGTATTATTCTTTGATTTACCAGAGATGAGACCTTTGTCCCTCGTCATTACCCCATCATATTAAAACCTCTCTTTGATTCATAAATCAGTCATTGTTACATACATTTATTAGCCATTTGTAGTCTACAAGCTTGCTATTATTAGGGGGCATATCTTTAGTGACAGGTTTTGTTTCTAAAGTCATCACTCCTCTCCACATTTCTACAGAGGTTAATTGTTTTAGGGACAGACTGGGACTCTGTCCCATCTTAGGAAACATTCCATTTGGAGCCATTTAAGTAATTAAGCTAGTAGCCTGGGCAGTACAAATATCTGCTAGCTTAATTACAGAAGTCAGGTCTGACGTGTTTAACCGGACAGAGACATTTTTTTCTTTTGTGACATGTTTTACCAGCTGCATCATGTCCCAAGTGTCATAAAAAAATATACTCCTAGAGTAAGGAAACATGAGAAATGATCTCTGGGTTCATCCCTGTTAGCTGCACACATGATGTTTGCAGATCCATCAAAATATAAATTGACAGCACTGGTCTGGAATCAGCATTGCACAGGGATTGGCATCAGTATCTGCCTGCTGTGCAACCTTAGTATGTATTAGCAACGCATGTCCCCAGTATGGCAGATGTTCAGACCTGCCCTTAGCGAAGAAAATTCAAAGCCAAGTGCAATCTGTAGGGTTTAAACAACAGCTAATATGGAAAAGAACTTTGTAACCAGTAAATGAATAAACAAGAGTCTTGGTTAAATCCAGTTTTGAATTCAGAGAAACTTCTGCCTGGATACGGTGAGAATGTGGAACTTGCTGCCACAATGTGCAATTGATGTAAATAGCATGAATATATTCAACCAGAAGCTTGGTAAGTTTATGGAAGTAAAAATTAGAATTCGACAAAAAATAACACTGAGGCAATGAAGGAAATATTCAGAAGGATAGCCAACAGATCTGTCCTGGCCAGGATCAGAGAAAATAAGTTTTTTAAGCAACTTAATTCTGCTGGGCTGGCATGACTGTGTTTCAAAAGGAGTGAGTGGGGCCATCCCAACCCTGCCCATGAACAAGGGAATATAGAAGATGCACTCTATAAACTTCTGAAATATAAATCATTGAGGAATATAATGAACTTCTACCCATTCATTATCAGGGAATGAAAAATATTGCCAACCTAATTAACAATTGTGGTTTTTAGCTCAGTGGACAAGATACAAGGCATGACTAATCTCTCTTGCATTGATTGTATCTCATCCAATTTCTTTAATTTTTTGTTCTATGCACAGTTCTACATTAAATTTTGTATTAGGGAGAAAAACAGGGTGGTTTTAAAATAGCATCCACATACTATTGCATAATGAAATGCTCACATTTTTACACAGGGTAAAGCCTGTTTTTGGCAAACCGTGAAACTCGTCAGTGTCTGGTGTTGTTATGGTGTTGAAATACCTCAAAGGTGGTACAGAGGAGCAAAATCGACTTTCCCCGATGTCGGAGATAAGAGCTAATGGTAATGATGTGATAAGTTGGCTCTTCTCCCAGATAATGTCTGAAGATACATAAGTACTTAATGAGTACTTTTTCTTTTGCAACAAAATGAGGGCCCAAGTTCTCCCATAAAGCAAGTATGAACTTTTAATCAGGCATCAAAGCTTACAAACTGGACACATCCACAAAGGAGGAAGATATTGTTACTGCGATGGTAGTGCTGCTGTGCTGGAATGATAAGATCAAGTAGGCTGAAGAGCCACCTTTAAGCTAACACATAGTGTGATGGTTTTCTCTTGATCCGTCTGTTGAAAATATTCTAAAGTCCATGTTGGTGTGCCATTTCTATAATTAGCCTTTTATTCTCAGTTGAAGGCACACAGACCACTAGACATTACATTACGGGCATAATTGGTTGTAATTTTACCCCCAGCAAAGTTTTCCAAAAGAAAACAAAAAGCCAAAGATGCTGAAAGTCAAAAATAAAACAGAAAATCAGGCAGCATCTGTGGAGAGAGAAGCAGGGATAATGTTTCAGGTTAACAAATTTAATTGGAACTGAGAAAAGATTGAAATTAAACAAATTGCAGAGAAGGAGGAGACAAATGTGGAGGGGAGAGGGGAAAAGAAAACTTGAAAGTGTACGATACACAGTGATGCATAGAGGGGAAGCAAAATAGTGCAGATACTGGAAGACTTAAATAAAGGCAATGTTGGAAATACATAGCAAGCCAGGCAGCATCTGTGTAGAGATAAATATAGTTAATTATTGTTGCATATTGATGACTAATCAACATAAATGGCCAGTTCTGATGTAATCTGGATAGGCTGCTTATCTTTTCTTTAATTCAATGTTGCCCTGAGGGATGTATGAATACATTGGGCTTTTTACAACAGTGTAAAGAGGTGAAAGACCAAGGTTGGTCAGAGTGCGAGTGGATGGAGAATTAAGTAACTGAAAGCTAAGGGCCACAGTTGTGAACTGATTGGTGTATTGCAGTTGATAGTCACCTCTACATTGGAGAGATGCAGGTTGAGTGGCTGCTTCGCAGGAAACCACTGTACAGTCCCCAGCGATGCCCCTGACACTTTATTTTCCATTCCACTCTCATTCTGACCTCCCGGTCCTTGGCCTCCCATAGTCTTCCAATGAAACCTGACTTAAGTTCAAGGAAGAGCATTTCATTTTCCAAATTGGTGTATTACCACCTTAACGACTCAACAGTAGATTCAACAATTTCAGATAACCAGCCTTTCTAGAGTGTGTCAAACTGGCCAGTTCTGACAAAAGGCCACTAACTTGCAATGTTAACTGTACCTGTGACTCCTAACTGCTGCCTGAACTGCTATTTCCAGTATTCTTAATTTTATTTTTTATTTCTTATATCTGCAGTGTTTTGATGCTTCAGCATTTTTTTTCCTCCTGTTTCTATCTCCTCCTGGCAACACACCTGTGATTAACAAGCCGTTATCACCCTTGCTCAGCTGGCACCACCACCATTGGTGTTATTCAGTCCCTCCTGCTCTCCACCTGATCACAGACATTCCCTTTGCTCTCTGTGCCCCCTCCTCATTCTCCACAACTTTGCAGTTTGTCCGATTTCCAGCTTCTCCCAGTTCTGATGAAAGGTTTATGACCCGAAATGTTAACGTTTTTTCTCCGTCCACAGATGCCACCTGACCTGCTCAGTATTTCCATCATTCTACTCTTATCTCAACAAAGTTCTGCCTGCTACCTCTGAACCAGTAATTTCAATACTGAAGGAATCCCACAGTGAGCAGTAGATGAGCTCTTGGTCTGTGTTGTACAGAATTTGGATCAGGCTGTCACTGGGAATTAGTTAGGTTATTCATTGTGCAAGGCATTTTGGTAAGTTATTCATTGCCAAAGACAACTTGGTGCTCAAATGTTGCATCTGTTGAAATCAAATTTGGGATTTTATCTGCCATTTTACACTCAGATAATTGCAGATTCCTGCAACAAACAAACAAACCCACATGTAATTCCCCATTCTAATTAACATATCACAAAACAGTCTCTGAAACAGTACCTCATGCTTTATCTTAATGTGGCAGGAACCAGATGCTGTTGCTATCTTGTATTAAAGTCAGATGGCTGTAAGGAAGGACACATCTACTCCTCTGTGCATGGAGAATGGTTTGATTCTTAAGAGAAGCTGTAAAATTAGATTGAGTAGCCCATATGCTGTTTGTGCAGTTGTTCTTGCGTTATCTCAAACTACATGTAAAGAATTAAGAAGTAGCAGTAAAAAAGTAATATCATCTGCTCAGTATGGTCTTCCTGTTCAGTAAAAATGCTGTATACATCCTCCTCCTCTCTTTGCCCTGCTGCATGTTGAGCTTTGTTTTGTTATTTTAAGAATAGTTTGAAATTTTAGAGATACACTCTGTGTTGCATGCTGCCTTTTCTGCACTGAAGTGTACAAATCGAAATTTTGCCTAATGTTACGAAGTTACAGAGGATTTACAGCCCTTTCAACTGTGGCCAAAGGAAGTTCAATAAATGATAGTGAGATAAATGACCAGATTATGTGTTTTGGAGTTGGTTTAATGGCTCATCTGAGGGAAGGGTATGACATATTGTTGACACTCCATCATTGCAACACTGCTCAGTACCACAACCTGTATTATTTGTTCAAGTTGCTGGACTGAGACATTGCCACACAGCTTCTGACTCAATGGATTGAAATAAGCAGCATAAATTTATGTAGCTCAGTAACCTAGCTCTTGTGGTCACACGAACAAAGCTGCTAAAGCTATTCTGCCTGGGACTCTCTGTTCCTTTCTTCATGTTAAAGGGTGCTACATTTTGTTTGCTGACATTTAGCTTTTGCCAAAGAATGAGGGAACCCTACCAGAAGCCAGTGGTCGAACTTGTGATACTTAAGTTAAAATGTTTTGTGTGTGTAAAAAAAAGTAGAATGTTTGCACTTGTAGCCTAATCCACTGTAGTCATACACACCGACTTTGTTTCCCATCAAGGTTAAAAGCAATTCAGTCGTCAATCCAAAACAAGGATTTGAAAATATATAACCTCCGTGCTGCAAGCCAGCACTTGCGAGTTGGACAGCTAAAAGGAAACCATTTTAGTATCATCATAAGAAATGTCAGCAAGCACCTGGAAGATGATCCTGAAGCAAGTCTTACTGAAAGGGTATTTGATGCCATTGAGAATGTCAAGGTAAAATTCCATTGAAAGTTGTTGCCTATATTGTACTGAGGATAAACAAAGAGAAGAGAAAGGGGAGATAGATTTATTCACTCGACCCTGAGCCGTGCGCATATTAATGTTTGATAAATATTTAATCCTCCACCTTTGTCCTTGGGTCGGCTTGGTTGACAGACAATGACGAGGCTGACATGCCAATCGTTTTAACACATAGAGTTTATGCAAATGATGTGGCCCCAAGATCATAGAATTACAGAAATTTAAGCACAGAAGCAGGCCATTTGGCCCATCCTGTCCATGCCCACTTTAAGTTAAATCTACTGCTCAGCTATTGTTTCATCGTTTTGCAGATAATGGCTCCTTAAGTGATCATTCAGGTCCTTTTCAAACAAGGTGAGAGTTTCTGTTTCCACCACCCAGGCATTGAATTTCAGATTCTCATTACTCATTGAAATGGTCTTGCATCATCTCACCTGTAGTTCTTATACCAATTGACTTTAGTCTAATTGTAGAGTTATAGATCAACACAGCATGGATACAGGCCCTTCGGCCCAACCAGTCCATACCAACCACCTTCTCTTCCCAGCTAGTCCCAATTTCCTACGTTCAGCACATATCCCTCTAAGCCCTGCCCCGCCATGTACCTATCCAAGTGCTTCTTGATACTATTGTACCTGCCTCAGCCACTTCCTCTGGCAGCTTGTTCCATAGACTCACCACCCTTTGCCTGAAAAAGTTGTCCCTCAGGTTCTTTTCCCTCTCATCTTAAACCTCTGCCCCCTAGTTTTGGACTCCCCTATCCCGGGGAAAAGACTGTTACCATCTATCCTATCTATGCTTCTCATAATTTTAAACACTTCAGTGAGGTTGCCCCTCATTTTCCTACGTTCCAAGGAATAAAGACCTAGACTGGCCAACCTCCCTATAACTCAGATCCTGGCAACATCCTCGTAAATTCTTTCCAGTTTAACCACCTCTTTCAATATAACAGGTGACCAAACCTGTACACAGTGGGGCCTCACCAATGACTTATACAACTGCAACATAATGTCCCAACTCCTGTACTCAGTGCCCCGACTGATGAAGGCCAGTGTGCCAAACGCCTTTTCCATCACTGTCTACCTTTGACATCACTTTCAATGAACTATGCACTTTGTGTTCCTAGATCCCACTGTTCCATTACATTCCCTAGTGCCCTGTAATTCATAGTAATAAGACATTTAGACATTTAAAGACCTTTTTCAAAGCCCTCAAACCCAAAAAGGAAAAAGGGACGGAAAAATAAAAAACCCACAACCCCAACAAGGACCTGCAGACCCCACCACAGATGGAGCAGGAGGTGCTTTGGCTTCGATTTGGGAGGTGAATGAGCTCCTTCTGATGCTTATGCTGGGTTTCTTTATGCTCCCAGTGCTTGGACTCGAGGTGCTTGATGCCAATCCAAATGCTCCTCCACTTGGGGTAGTCATGGGCCAGAGATTCCCAATGAAGCTGATGTAATTAGGGCCTCATTACTGGGCATATTAGCCTGGGAGAGGATGCTGTTGTTGGTTTGCTTATCCTGCTAGTGGATTTGGAGCATTTTGCAGAGTTAGAGTTGATTGAATCTCTCCCTGCTATCTTGGGTGTCCAATGAAGAAGGTAGCCGTTTCCATCATAGCAATGATTAATCACAAATACAAGAGCTAAAACACTCAATGTTTGGAGGAACTAATGTCACCTCTGCAAGGTAAGATCCCCTGATGGTGCAGTACATAAGTGTCTGACAATTTCTATTCTCTGGAGTGAGTGCGAAAATGAAACACTCCTGGGGTAGAGACAGTGCACCTGCAGTATGTACAGGGTGCAAACAGCAAATACAGGACAAAATGTGCTTGCTAATTACTGACATCTCGACTAAGGGGAATGAGTCCTCATTGTTTACCCTGCCTAACTTCCTCATGTTTTTAATGAAGTTCAATTAAATGTCCAAGAATCAAAGAACAGCCCCAACCTAGATGTCTCTCCTCTTGACAATACTTCTCCAGACCTGCAACATTCTCAAATTTCTTCTTTACTCTCCATTGATCTCGCGTCCTTCCTGTAGCGTGGTGACCACACTCTACGCGATGTTCAAACTGTGGCCTAGCTAATGCTTTGTACAATTCTGGGTGACCTCCCTGCCCCTGTGTTATAGCTGAACCAATAAAGGCAAGTATCCCCGTGCTTTCTTAACCACCTTATTTACCTCTCCTGTTGCCTTCACGAATTTTCAAATATGCGGCCCAAGGTGTCCAAGGTGACTTTTTAGTATTCTCCTGTTTATTGTGTATTTCCTTGTCCTATTTACCCTTCCCGAATGCATTGCCTGTCTGGATTGACCTCCATTTGACAACTTCATGCCCACCCACTGATATCTTCCTCCAACCTTGAAATGTGCTGCCAACTTTGGTATCATCAGCAAATTTCTTAATTGTGGCTCCTATGTTTAATTCCATATCATGTTATACCACAAGAAGCAAGGACCCTAGTACTGAGCCTTGTAAAAGCCCCCTGAATACAGCAGCTGAGTCACGAGAATTCTCATCAACAATTGTCCTTGGATTTCTGCCACCGAGCTGTTTTTAAGTAAGCTTTTCTCATTTACCTTGTGTCCATTGGGCTTGGGCTTTGTTGATTCATCTTCCTTGTAGGATTTTGTCAAACACCTTTGCCAAAATCCATGGGTGATATTATCAAATGCTCCATCCTCATTGATCATTGTTAGCTCCTCAAAAGAAGTTGTTAGTCAAACATGACCTCCCCTTAACAAATGTATGCTGATTAACCTAGAACTCTCTAAATCCTGATATGTGCCATCCTTCAGAATTCATTTTCAACAAATCAGCACTGTCAACGTCAGATTGATTGGCCTGTTGTTGTTAATTTTAGATCAGTTTACTATCCCTTTTCACCATTTTTCAGCAATAGTACCACGTCAGGAGTCTTCCAATGCTCCGGCATGCTGCCTGTTGTCAAGCAGCATCAGAATAATTGTAATCCAGAGCCGGTGCTGTTTCTTCCCCAGACTGGTTCAGAACTTGAGATACACTTTGTTTGGGTCTGATGTTCTATCAACTCTTGAAGGTGCCCTTCCCTTTATCGCCATAAGATGGGCTGGAAAGTATAGCCTTGAGTCAACAGATCCTCTGTATGTTGATGAGATAACAGAGTTACTGTTCTACCAAACTTTACAAAGAGCCCTATCTACACTGAATACGCCACTGTTTAAGATAAGATCAGATATCTTTGTTAGTCACATGTACATTGAAACACACAGTGAAATGCATCTTTTTGCATAGAGTGTTCTGGGGACAGCCCGCAAGTGTCGCCACGCTTCCGGCGCCAACATAGCATGCTCACAACTTCCTAACCCATATGCCTTTGGAATGTGGGAGGAAACCAGAGCACCCGGAGGAAACCCACACAGTCGGGGAGAACGTACAAACTCCTTACAGACAGCAGCCAGATTTGAACCCGGGTCGTTGGCGCTGTAAGCATTACGCTAACCACTGCACTACCATGCCTGCCCTGTTTATTATTCTTTGTAGCAGACATGGACCATGTGTATTTGTTAAATCGTAAGCTGCAGACTGAGAAAAGTTAATTTACTTCCCCTATTCAAGTGGAGATGCAAATTCTAAATCCTTAGCTGTTTCTTGGGTAAGACTGTTTAGTGATTATAAGGTCATGTCCATTTATCTTAATGACAAGTTATTACATGGAGAAATTTTATTTCCCTCATTCCTATTAATAATCTCACATTAGTACTGACAGTAATGTATTCCTGTTAAATGGCAAGTGAATTCTTTCTACTGCAGGAGAAAGGATTTGTGAACTACTATGGGCCTCAGCGATTTGGCCTGGGACAGAACGTTCAAGCAGATCAAATTGGTTTGGCTCTCCTTAAGCAGAATTTGGTAAGACTTCTTTCAACATGAACATTTTAAGACTTTCAGGTATACAGGCATGCTGAAGTAATTCTCAGAAGGGCTGAAGGCTTGAGAACTTCAGGCTGTTATAATGCCATTTCATAGCAACAAAATTTTAACCTGTTTATAGGCAATTAATGATTGGTGCTGATGTATATCAGGTTTCCTGTTAATGGCCCTGAAGTTGCAGCCAATCTGTATCTTTACAGAATTGTTATAGAACATTCAGAGCATAACTATTTTTACAGCCCAGAGTTTATGGGACAAAATTATACGTGGTCCATTTAAAGGAGCTAAATTTCATATTTGAGATTCAGGTAATGGAGGGTTACATTGCCAGTGCCAGAAAAAGAGGGATGAGAGGAAGTTCATGCAGGTTATAAATTGGTTTGGAGCATTTGAGCCAAGTGGTTGTACTGAAAGTAGTTTTTTTGCCCAGGCAGTGGATCTTGCTCCTACACCTTAGCTTTGAATAATCTTGTGATTTTTATATAGAGATTGAAACCGAGTGAAGGAGCTTTTACAAGAATGGTAAAGCTCAAAAATCACAAATCTAGGATTTCTTTAGTTGAGATGCAACCCGTTTATTTCATGATTCTTCAACCACTTAATCACTGGCTGATGTTGAAACGAAGGCATTTAATGATGGCAACTTCTAGTTGGTTTTCTTGCAACACACACACATTATAAATATTCCTGTTTCCTTATCACACAGTTGGCTATTTGGCCCATTGAGTCTATGTTGGCTGTCTGTGTAATCCCATGTACCTTCCTTGTAACCTTTTCTCTCACACATGACTATTAACACCCCCTGAGTCTCCCACCAGCCACCTGTACTAGGGGTAATTTTACATAAGCCAATTAACCTAACATCAAGCAAGTCTTTGGGATGTGGGAAGAAGCTAGAGCACCCAGGGGAAATCCACATCGTCACAGGGATAATGTGTAAACTCCACACAGTGAGAATCAAACCCGGGTGTCTGGAATTGTGAGACAGCTACACTACCTGCAGTGCCCAAGTTGGTAGCTGGCTTGAAAGTTAAAGAATGCTTCCACTTATGCAGAGCCTTTTCAATCACTGAGGTGTTGATTCACTCTACTGACAGTGGCAAATATGGAAGGCAGTTGGCATAAAAGGAACAGGAAACAGGAATGAGAGAGAGAGGGAATTTTTATTGTGATGTTGGTTGAGGTATAAATTTCTGGTCAGAGCACTTGGTAGGACAACAAATGTTCTATTTGAATGATGATTGGAATTTTTCTTACAGCCACCTAAAGAGACCATGTGGACCTTGATCTATTGTTTTAACAGTTCAATCTTTGAAGATTATTTTATTGACTTTTAAGGCAACAACTATACTTGCTTTTCCTGTTTAATTCCCATTGCAATGCACGGAGGAGGTTTTAATTCTGGTTATGTTATACCAGTGACTATTTTTCTGATCAGTGGATAAATTGGTCATTTGAAAAATTGCATCTGGGTTGAACATGCATTTAAGTTTCTCAAACACATGTTAGTTAACAAGGCTACTACAGACGATTTTGGAAAACACTTGGTGTAAATGGGCCACTCTATAACGTAACACCACATACAAAATATTGTTGAGCTCCTGAACGTTACCTCCATTTAAAAGAAAGTTTTTTGTGTCACTTCAGCCATATTGGGCATCATCCTTTCTAAGTTTAAGAATCAAAATTAAAATTAAAATTTTTTTTAAATTTTATTTACAGCGTGATAACAGGCCCTTCCAGTCCAACGAGTCAGCGCTGCCCATTTTAAACCCAAATTTGCCTACCCGTACGTCTTTTGGAATGTGGGAGGAAACCCACGCAGACACAGGAGAACGTACAAGCTCCTTACAGACAGCGACGGGAATCGAACCCCAATCGCTGGCGCTGTAATAACTCTCCTAAGGTCTGCTGCCTTAACCACACCAAATTCTGTCCATAAATCAGCACTGTGCTTGTTGATTGGTTTCCACTTTAAACTTTAAAATTCCTTGCTTCATTTTTAAATTCCTCCTGGGCAGCTGTCTTCTGCCTTCTTGTGCACAACCAAGTTTATTGCTGCACCACTCCTTTCAGGCCCAGAGCTTTGGAATTCCCTCCAAAAACCTTTCTGCTTCTCCAGCACTCTCTAATTCCTTGAGCTTCCTTTCATCCTAGTTGTTTACACGTGTTTAGTTACCCATCCTGATGTCTTTCCCTTTGGTTCATGTGATATTATTCTTCTGGGAAGCACCTGGGAATATTATGATTTGAAATGCTGTCGTTGCTGTTGTGAGGGTGATTATTGAAGTCCTGTCTGCTCCTTTATATCTGCACTTAGGTGAAAGCTCTGCACTTATTTTTTACACCAGAAGAAGGAAATGACCCTGTGAATAAGGCCAAAAGGCATTTTATTCATACTGGTAAGTGTCAACAGCCACAATTAAAAATGTATTTTTTTATTTTAGGTTTTGCTTGCTTGTTGTTAAGCAAACGGTTGTGTTTGTTAAGCAAAAGGTGTGATTGGCCTTCTGGCATGCTTTACCTATCTGGTTTATCAAAAGGGGCAATTTAATTAGTCCCAGCAATTTTTCCAATTTGCTTTGTGAAAGTTGGTATTGAACTTGATGCGTCGATTATCTTGAATCTGTCCCTTCTGGTTATTGCCTGGAAGGGATGAACTAGCATTTTTTTGGCATCTCTCAGTCAGGTATTCAGTATAATTCAAATCACTCAGCAACCAATGGCTTACTCTCAATTGATTATATTCTCACTGTTCAACAGTTTTCTTGCTGCCTCCCACCTGGAATCACTGATCACAGCCCCACATCCTGAGTGGATGCAATGGGTCAAACTCATTGGACCTTAGCATCCTGGAATTCCTGTTGAAATCAATGAGGTCTCAGACCTTGTGCCAGGAATTTGCAAAATGAGTGCTTCCTCCCCGCCCTCACTCCTGCTGAACAACTCACTGCAAGTTTCCAGATTTTGGGCTGTTCCATGCCATTTTTTGGTGTTGAAACAATCACGTGAGGCACCCTTATGTTGTTTCTGAAGGTCGCATAAAGATCTAGTGGTGAAGTTCACCAGTAAAGGCATTGTCTGGTGTCCATGTAACACCACACTGAAGCTGATGTTATTAGTTTCAGCATGGAGTTCTCACAAATTGCCAACATGTAGCCCAGCAGGTGCGATCTTTGCAGCCAGCTCTTAAAGGGACAAACCACAATACAAACAACACACTTCCAGCTACAGGAGTCTTGCTACTGAGTGGATAGGCACTACAATGATGAGAGGGGGTGTGGGAGGGTAGTCCCAAGGGGTAAGAGGGCTTAGGCAGGCTGGATGCATGTCCTCTGTGTGTGGCACCCTGGGAACCCTCTGGGGCTAAACCTAAGTGCTCCCAGTAGGAGGTTGCGAGGGAAATCTCTAAGGATGCACTTTGAGGGACCCTGCTATGCAGGCAAATACCCGTGCTCACTCTGCCTGCTCCTCTGGGGTGGAAGGATTAGTAGATGGCATCTCTCCTCGTGTACGGGGTTGGGATTTGGAGCAGTGAGCAGCAAACTGTGGGATGTGACAGAGATCTGCAGCTGCCTGGAATGGTCTTAAGATCAGGAAGCCAAGAGTGACCCAATGCTGACCTCCGTGCAAAACAGACAAGGCACACACGCGATGTATTTGTTGACATAGAAGGTAACTGACCTCATTGAGGGCAAGGAATGCAGTTTGAGTGTTGGCCCTTCACATAGCACAGTACCAGGGAAGCTACTGATTCTGTGAGTACGAACTGTTTCTTTTACCAGTGAGGTTGAGAATCACACTGCACACAAACTCTGCTTGTTGACGTCACTTGGAGTTTTACACTGGACGGGAAGTGCTGGGGAGAACGAAAATCCCGCTGAACATGAGTTGAATTTCCCATCAGACTTCTATTATTGGATTACGCTGTTTTGGTCTACATTGGATTAGGCTGTTTTCTCAGGAACACAATGCTAATTTTCTCAAAGTTTTAAGAATAAATAGCTGTATGTTTCTATTTTACTCCCAGATCTCCCAGGTATCAGGATTTTTTATTTTACTTATTTTTAAAGCAGTTGATGACTTCATTGGGAGAAGTACCATCCATGGAAGTGTTTTTTTTGCCCAATTTTAAATGCATTGAATGTGGATTTCATCTTAGCGTGTCAAAGTGCCTCCTGCAGGTGAAGCTATTAGGCTCATCACTTCTGAACAAAAATAAAGTTTGCCAATTATTTCACCCCACCCATGGCAACAGTAACTCAGTAAGTGTGTGATGAACTTATTTCATGCACATGATCTATGCCCAACGTTATATTTATAATTTTGCAGGTGTTCCTTGATTCATGGATGTTTGATTTAGGTATTTTCATTGTTGCGTTATTGACTCTTTCAGATAAATGACTTAAATTTACAAAGCTTTCAGATTAAACTAAGGCTCCATCTGTCCTCTCGGGAAGATGAGATTCCATGGCATTGTTTTGGAATAGAGCAGGGGAGTTCTCCACACTATGCTAGCCAAAACTAATCACTCAACCAATATCATTTTATCTGTGAGTTAGGAACTGCTACTATGGCGAAAATTGATGCCATATGTCTTACTTTAAGAGTTACTATACTTCATTGTCTGTATCGTGCTTTGGGATGTCTTGAGAAAAATGCTTTATTTCTGTTGCTGAATGCTAGTTTGAAACAAAATATAATCTCTGCAGCAAGAGCACAGAGTTAACAGTGGGAGATTTACAGGAATTGTAGGGGTTTCCTGCACAAAAGTTTAACTACCACTAGAATATACTCCCTCACGTGAGGCACTGAAGAGTCCTTGATACCATGTCTGTAGTGTTCTCTTTCCTTCAGAGGATGCCAAAACAACTCTTGCCCTGATGCCAGAGTATAAAACAAGAGAGCGACTGGTGCTACGTGCATTAAATCGCTATGGCAACGGTCAGGAAGGCTGTACCCGGGCTTGGCTAAGTTTACCACACTACATGCGCATTCTGTACATCCATTCGTACTGCAGTAAGATCTGGAATGAAGCTGTATCTTTCCGTTTGAAGACTTATGATATGAATGTTGTGGAGGGAGACCTGGTCATCTGTGATAAACTGGATCTAGATGTCTCATCTCGAAATAGCCAGGTAAGTCAATTTGATGGTTTTAAAAATAGCGTTGTGCTTGCTTTTGAATTTTTCTTATCATTTGCTGTACTGCCTTATGACCATAAGATCATAAGACCATAATGGATGTATTGCAGGAGGAATCAAGAATCTCTCAATCCTTTATGAATGGCCAAGCATCCACTCCTTTCCTTTCCTGAATGAGTAAAAGGATGCTTAGTGAAAATCCAGCTTTTTATGAACCACATATTTATTGCTAATCACCAGACACAACACCCTTCTCAGTTGTATGCTGTGCATGTACTCTCATTACAAGTTTGTTCCTTGGTGTGAATCCATTAAAGGCTGTGATTCTCGCAATGGCAGAAGAAAGGCTCTCCCTGCATCTCTGGCAAGAATAAACAATTTTTCACTGAAGGGACAATAATTCTTGTTTATCTTTATTTCACACTTCTTTTAAACAAAATTAGACAAACTAGTGGTGAGAATTTGATGATATCTTCTGTAATGAAATCAGCCATTTTAGTCCAAATTGTTCCTTTCTGCAATAGTTGGCTCATTCTAACATCTACGTCTAGCTGGAATAGAAAGCATGATCACTGATACCTTGGTTTCATATCTGTCGACATCTGTGATGTCTCATAACATTGGGCCTATATTCCTTTGAGTTTAGAAGAAAGAGACATGATCTTATTGAAATGTGCAGAATTCTTACAGGGCTCGCCAGGATAGATGCAGGAATGATGTCTTCCTTGGCAAGGGTAGCTAGAACCAGGGATCATTGTTTATTGGATTTGATTTAAATTTTCTCACCCCAAATATTGCCAGGTAACATATAATCAATGTTGCTTCTTCCAGTATAGAGGGAAAATGAGGATTCACTAGGTTGATTTTTTTAAGAAAAAGTGTCCATTGTTACTGTACATTTTCAAAGGACTTCTTTTGGAAAAAATTAACAGCATTTGAATTATTCCCAACCAGCAGGTGCACGTGGTGACAGCCAAAGACGTGGAATCCAACACTTACTCCATTGACCGGGTAAGGATGATATCTCTGTCCTTTATCTTAAACCTATCCCTCCATCATTGAAGGGTTTTTTGGAGAACATTATGCATGTATTCCTGAGGTCTTCACTGTTTTATGTGGAAGTAATGCACAGTATTGGTCATAATTGAAAGAAGAAGGTGGTTAATTGATGTCAGGAAAATGGACAAGTATATATGGTGCCTTACTTTGGATTTTCAGAAATGTAACTGCTCAGTCAAGGTAGTATTCTTCTGAAATTCTAAAACCATTTTGGTATAAACCTTGACTCAGTCATGCCTTGTCTCCCAATTAACTTGGAAAGCTGTAGGCTCAAACTAATTTCAGCATTTGTGCACCTAATTTAGTTCTGATATTCAAACCATCTCTGCACCCTCAGGCAGGTTAAAAGGTGCTGCAGCAGTACTCAGAGGAATGACTGATAGTGCATTCACCAATTGTTGTGGTCAACATTTATTCTCAGCTAATATAAATGTACAGGCAGATGACCTGATCATTAATATGGGGAACCACAAACACCAAGGGGTGTTTGGAGAGGCAGACAGTACCTATAAACTGATTCATTGATCATGGTCTCCATGCTACTTAAGCAGGTTGAGTTTGCCAACAATATTGTCACTAGGTAAAGAATTGGCTGTGGAATACTTAGGGTCATCATTAACTGATACAGAAAAACACATTTAATTAGAATCAGAATCAGGTTTATTATCACTGACATATGTTGTGAAGTTTGTTAGAGAAACAAAGGACTGCAGATGCTGGAATCTAGATGAAAAACACGATGATGCTGGAGGAACTCAGCAGGCCAGGCAGCATCCGTGGAGAAAAGCAGGCGGTCAACGTTTCGGGTCAGGACCCTTTTCCTATCTTCAGTCCTGAAGAAGGGTCCTGACCCGAAACGTTGACCGCCTGCTTTTCTCCACGGATGCTGCCTGGCCTGCTGAGTTCCTCCAGCATCATCGTGTTTTTCATCGTGAAGTTTGTTTTGCAGCAGCAGTACAGTGCAAGACATAAAGACGTAAAAATTACTATAAGTTACAAAAATAAATAAATAGTGCAGAAGAGGGATAACAAGTTGGTGTTCATGGTTCATGGGACCATTCAGAAATCTGATGGTGGAGGGAAGAAGCTGTTCCTGAAATGTTGAGTGTGGGTCTTCAAGCTGCTGTACCTCCTCCCCGATGGTAGTAACGTGAAGAGGGCATGTCCAAAGTGGTGTCCTTAATGGTGGATGCCGCCTTCTTGAGGCACCGCCTCTTGAAGATGTCCTCAGTGGCGGGGAGGGTTGTGCCCGTGATGGAGATTGCTGAGTCTGGCAAGCTATTCAAAAATATGTGCGAAATACAAGACTAACATTTCTTAGAGTACAAATTAAGAGGTTGCTTTTTGTAGTTTTCTTTCAGATGGAAATTAATCTGGTGTTTCTTTTTAACTGAAGGTTGTTCTCCCCATGCCCGGGAACAGCATCCAGTATCCCTGCAACAAGCTAACTTTATGGTACCAGGATGCTTTGGTGCGAGACGGGCTGGAGGCTTGCAGGTTTAGAATCCCTGCGCTCCAACTGAACGTTCCAGGGTGTTATCGGCCGCTCCTAGCATGGCCTCAGCAACTTGTGTATCGGTGGTTGGAAGGTGAAGAAGTGCTTTGTGCAAAGGAAAACTCTGGCTTTGCTACTGGTGAATCCAAGCTGCCGCCAGAAACAGGAGATGCTCTTTCTTTGTCATTCAGCCTGAATTCGTCAAGCTATGCAACAGTGTGTCTCCGGGAAATAATGAAATGCAACATATAGTTCAATGTATGCTCTTTGGCATCATCACTGTTGGTATTGTCAGAGAGGCAGTTGGCACTTTTGGTATATAGAGTGTTTGCTTTTGGAGACGGGGACTATGTGTTCATGCTTGAAGGCTGCTTTGGAAAAAGTCTGACAGGTCAGAGTTTAAGCTGCGAAAATTGATTTGTCTCTGCAAAATGAGAGTTACATTGCTTCAGATGGAATTGTGGCTGCAGATCCTCACGGCCTGAAAGGCAGGAGAAATCAAACGGAGGCGTGTTTGAGCAGGGTTGGAACTCGGGATAAATTGTCCATCAGGCATCACTGTCATGGGATGTTAAGCAGGTCTGCCCTCTCACCTAGAAATACTTCAGTCCAAGGGAAACCAGGCAGCATGAAAGGACGGGGGATAAAAGCACAATCACGGGGGAATAACCACAGAGGGAACCAAGTCACGCTGAGGGAAATGAAATATATATCTTTAAGCATGGAATATGTGCCCTTTAATTATTCCGTGAGCACTTGAATCAGAACTTGTTTCCAGTCCTGCACTATAGCCTCTATTGGCTTTGGCCAAACAACTGGTAGCTCAGAATAATCAGTGAATCAGAATTACCTTTTAATATTAAAATAGGAATGGGCAATATGGTCAGCTTGATGACACTTAAATGTGATTTTGTGTTTGAGATGTGCACCCTGTGGTTTACTATTGAGGGTGCATTGCACATCCAACATCATGATACGACCTGTTACCCTTTGCCCCTGTTATGTATTAATGTGCCCTTTTCACCTCAAATTGGTTCAAATATCCAACATCCTAAATTAAGAAGATTAAGAGCTGAGCTAATGGAGGTGTTAAAATGATGAATGTAAAAGAGCAAAGATATTTCCCATGAGTCCACAACAAAGTGCAAATCTTAACAGTGGAACTGTACCATCCAGTGGTGATGTCAGGAAACACTTCCTTACACAAAATTTGAAACTCTCCATCCTCCAACCGTATCTCCTAACTCCCCCATCCTCAAAAGGTTAAGTCAGTTGAAAATACAAAAAGTGCCGTTATTACCTAAGGAGTTGAGTAATCTACTGTTGTTGCAATGTTCCCAAGGTTCAGTTTGAACTGAGACAAAATTTGCGTGTTGTTTTTCTTTCAAAATACTAATTTTTTTCCACTGCAATACTTTCAAAGATATTGGATTCATTGGAACAAAATTATCCATTCTATGGCATGGTTGAATGACAAATAAAATGCTTCCTTGAGAAGGGAGAGAGTGTGGCACTAGTACCTGGCTCTAGTAACGCAGTTAGACAACAACAATGGCATCATCGTGAAGTATTTTCAGCCACCAGTGAAGCCATTGTGGTGCACGTGTGGTCCAGGAACTGGGGCCTGGACACAGATTCTGCTTCAGCTCCGCACAGTCCAGCCCTTCCTCTCCACAGGAGTATTGGCCTGAGGCCGAAACAAACCTGTGGTGTAAATGCAGCCACAATTACAGCATCTGCTGGCAATTCTCTGTGAACAGAAGGTACTTGGACCAAGGAGTTGTCGCCAATTAAAAAAATTAGAGGTAAGTTGCTGCTTCACATGGAAAGAGTGGGTGGTGGGGAGGGAAGAGTTAAAAGTACATTTGTACAGTGGCTACTTTGAGAAGGGAAACAAGTATTAGTGGAGAAGGAAGAATAAAGTGGGGTGTCTTGGAGGACAAAATCGCTTGGGAACACTGGGAGGGGCAAATACCTGCCTGGTGGTAGCATCCCATGAGGAGATGGAAGCTGTGGAGGATGAGGGCAGGGCGTGAAGGCTTTTTGGATGTAAAAGCTGGTGGAATGGAAAGTGAGGACGAGGAAATCTTCTCCTTGTTCTGAGAGGGGTGAGAACAAAAGTGTGGAAACTGGAGCAGACATGGTTGAGGGCTCTGTTATCCGTGGAGAAGGGGAGTGCACAGTTGAGGAGAAAGGAAAACATGGAAAGCAGTGATGTGATGGAGAACTGGGAAATGGAATGAACTCCTTAGAAGAAGCCAGCGTAGGAGGAAATGTCATCAAGCTAGCTGTGGGAGTCAGTGACCTCAAACTCTCAGATGTCTGTCACTCTGTCTCCATCTGACCTCTGCCTTCTACACTATTGGAAAGGTGTTCTACGTGAGCTTGAGGAACAGCACCTCTTCTTGCTGCCTTCTGGATTTAACCTTGGGTTCAACAATTTCAGATAATCAGCATTCCTATTTTTATTTAAGATTTCCCGAACTTACTCCATCTTGCTCTGGTAATTTTGAATAATTGATCTGAATTTACAACTCCAAACTCTTGCCTGATTTCAACAGCAACAACCAATCCGTTGGAAGAACTCAGCAGGTCGAGCAGCATCTGTGGGAGGAAAGGAATTGTCTAAATAGTACACTGCCATCCTATTTCACTTTGCACTATTAGCCCTTTTGTCATTTAAGCTCTCTTGCTTGTCATCCTTAGGTTTCCCCCCTTCTCCACTTACTCTGAATTTATTACTTTGTTTCATTGTTTTTACTAATTCTGGTGAAGCATTAACTCATCTTCCCTCTCCACAGGTGCTGCTTGACCTGCTGAGTATCTCCAGCATTTACTGCTTTTATTTCACGTTTCCAGGATCTAGAGTATTTGCTTTTGTTTTTAGTGCACCTTCTCTTGCTTTCATTGCTACAGCTTCAGAAAGAAATACCAGCGTTTTTATGATATTGACAGTCAGTGCTGATTGTTGCTGATCCTGTTCCGCACCTCAGGGTCACGACCCACACCAACGCACTGCTGAACTAAATTTATTGAGGCTGCAAGGCTCCCAAGGTCTGCCCTATGTTACTACCACAATTCATTCCATGAGATGTGGTGGACATGAGCATCGACTAGGCTGCAATCAGCAGAAAGTAAGACCCTGTCTCTGCAGCACCTTGATGTCCTTTGGACAGCTTGTGGTGAAAGATCCTTTCATTGTCTCCTGATGAGCAGAGACATTTAGAAATAGTTGGGGGAAAAACTAGATCATTGAAAGAGAAAATGTTGCTTTCAAAACACACAGAACTGCCAGTGATTAATTATGAACATAAATATACATTGAAATAAAACATAAAAAGAGAAAAGGAAGATTTGTACTTATGAATAAACAAATTAGGAACAGGATTAGGACACCTCCGGCATTCCCGCCACTTAATAATATCACAGCCGATTAGATTCTTTCTTTCTTTTTCAATCTTTTTATTAATTTTCAAATTAATACAGACTAATACAAATAACATCGGTAATTATACACGTAATACAAAGATCAGGAGGACAATCATGACATATATAGTCATAAAGAATAAAAAATATATTGTAGGCCCCATGGTTTCTTAGTAAACGAATATATTACAAAAAGAAAGTCAAAGGAGAAAAAAAAGATTTATTATATAAAAAAAAAACCCAAATTGAAAAAAAATTCTAAGTAATAAAACAAACTAAAACAAAATTCCAGAAGAAAAAAAAAGCTGGACTGATATTTCTCGATGAACAAAGAGCATTATTATGTTGTCACGCTGCTCCTCTAAATTCAAAGATTATAATTAGATTTCTACTCTGTTCTAGCTGTGTTTGGATAATGTTGTGGGGCCAGATATGAAGCACAATTCTTTGGCTCAGCCCCTGGACTCTGGCCCATCGTGCGCTTGCCGCCATTCATCGACTCCTTATCTGTGAGCCACAATTTACACCGTTACTGAACCTGCTGTACTCCTGATGAAATTTGAACGCCGGACATGCCTGTCATTCTGCAGTTAGGTCCTTTGGAGGTTCAGCTGTGAGCTGCTGAGAGTTGACAGACATGAGCTTGCCGTGCATCCATTACTGCCTGAGTAGCTGTACAGACAGGGGCTAATGTTTCAGCATTCTCCCATGAGCTGGGTGAGGAGGTGTGTTAGAACTTGCTTTGAGAATAATAGTGTGTGGTCTGATATTCCTATTTGCTCTGTAGATAAGTTAAGGCAAAACCTCTTTCAATATTTACTATGCTTTTGTACAGTTGTGCTAACTATGTAGGTCACCAAGCTCTTGAAGCATTAACGGGATAGAGAACGAGTCAAATTCTTGCGCCCATGTAAGATAATCCTTTTCCTTTAAGCAGGGCCCCGGTTGACGTTGTCTTGCTACTATTTCTATACGTAATCGTGCAGCTATTTATCTTTCACTTACTTATTTTTTGAGAAAGGTGAGTGTTATTTATCTGATAACTTATCAAAATGAAACCCCATTTCTTTTCCGGTTTTTTCCAGTAACACCATCCCAAGTATAAAGTTGCCATCATGGTGCCCCATCAGTTAGGTTTGGGACAGGGCTTCACCCAACTTGCCCCAAATCATTAACCAAACAGCCCACCAATACCAAAAAAGTTTAGTTTCACCCGATTGTAAAAGGGATTTAATCCTCTGCCTCAAATTAGGCTCTATTTGGCTTAAAACATTTATTACTGTTTCCAAGTACTAACAAGACTGTTTAACTTTCAAGATCATATGCTTTCACAGCAGTGCAGCTGTGGCCACTTAGTTCTAGGAGGTGATTAATGCTTTCTAGCAGGTGTTTTGGAGAAGTGAATCTTTAGTTTTAAGTTACTTTCACTTTAAGATGGTGACAGCATTTTGAATGTCAGTTATTGGATGGAAACCCAGGTGTGTGTAAACAGTCCTTACCAGTGCAGTAACAGGTGTAGGAAATGAAGACTACATGCTGAGTTTGTGACTGCTTATTGCAGTTAAGTTTTAAGTAGTGTTTAAACCACTGAGGAAAGTTGGCTGGAAGCATGTATATTGGTTGCTTTGTTAGAAGCATAACTCTCTCAAGGCTCTTGGCTACTTTGGGGAAAGTCAATGAATTACTTTCTATAAAGAGAGGTAAGTAGGCAATGTAAACTTTGAGCAGCAGCTGTGAAGTGATAGAATGCATAAATGTAGAGTTTATGCAAGCATGTAATAAAAGCAGAGTGGTTTTAATAGGGGATTTTAACTTTAATATATGTGGGATAAGCACAAGTGCTCATGTTAAAAATGCAGAGACTTTCTGGCACATACTTAGGACGGTTTCAGCATTCTGTCCAAGAACCAGTGAGGAAGAGGAAGTGTTAGATTGAATAATAAACCAGCCTAATTGTACATGAGCATTTATTTTACCACGATCATAATTTGCCATGCAATATAGTATTTGAAAGGAAGAAAACCAAGGTGTCTATAAGTTTTTGGATTTATGTCAGACTAACATACAATGAGGATAGAGGCTATTCCCAAGACAAGTCTACCAATGAACAGAAAGAAAGTTCTGTGGGTGGTTCTTCTGGGGGGAAACTGAAAGGCTACACAGTAATCTTCTCCCCAAAAGACCAGAGCTTTACAGCCCTCCCCCATCCCCACCTACCCTCTCCTTTCCCCTCACTCTCCTCTCATCACCCTCTTCCCCCTCTCCCTTGTTCACCCTCACCCTCTTTCCCACACTGAATCCACCTCGCCCTGCCATCATGCTCACAGTGGACCTCCCTTCCCTCCATGTCCACGAGTCCCAGACTTCCTCCCAGCTTCTTTGTCCATTCTAACCCCATCAAACCCCCTGCCCACATTAACCCCACCAATTTCCCCCCACCCTAGGCTTACACTAACCCTCTGCTGTGCCCCCTGCTCACTCTGACTCTCCTCCTACTACCCAATTTGGACTGCCCAGCAGTCATCAAGCAAGCTCTTATTTCTCTCCCCATCCCCTGGGAAATGAGGGAATATTACAGAGGGAGGTTGAGTGTTACTGGAGCTGCATCTATCCAGGCAGAGAGTATCCCATCACAGTGCCTGGTGCTGGTGGAAAGTCTTTGGAATAACAGGAAGTGAATCACTTGCTGCAGGATACCCAGCCTCTGACTGCTTATGACTCACCACCTGACACTTCCAACTAGAAGCTCAGGACAAAGCAGCCTGCCTGATCAGCCTTCCATCCACCACCCTCAGCTGGCATTCTCTCCACCACTGGTGATGTGTGGCTCCATCGGGTGCCATCCATGAGATGCATTACTTGCCTGTGCCACTGAAGGTCTGGGGCACAGACTTCTGGTCTGAGATCGATGGGTATTTGTTGGGTATCAAAGGATGTGGAGCCAAGGTGGGGAGATTTGATTAACAAACTGAGCAGTGAGATGACGTTCCAGGATATGAAATACCTTGAGGGAGCATTCTTGCTTAAACTCAAAATGCTACTCCCTATGAAAAACCCTGAAAGATCCTGTTCTTTGTGATCTTGTTTACTCTATGCTAATTTAAAAACTTCACAAGTGCTGCCTGACCTGCCGAGTATTTCCAGTATTTTCTCCTTTTTACCTGTACGATTGGTTACCTGTATGATCGGTTTGTAAGACAAGTTTTTCACTGTACCTTGGTACAAGTGACAATAATAAACCAATACCAATATTTCAGATTTCCAGCATCTGTAGTTATTTGCTTTCCAAATGTCCTCTTTCTAAGCAATAAACTACTCTGTGGGGAACAGTTTTTACTGTAATCACGTCACTGCTCTTTTGCAAAAACAGCCCTAAAAGACTGAATTTTCAATTACCAGTACAACCTCGCTGTGTGAAAACTTAGAAGATGAAATAAACATTTGTAAATTTCAGAAACCAACATGGAAGCAGCCTTGGGAGGGAGGGAGACAGATAGACAAACCTTCAAAAGAAATTCCTGCAAGGATGTGTAGTAATTGGAGATCTCCACTAGATAGCAACATTGTACTGCTGGCTTGACCCAACAAAGTAAAACTGAACACAGCATGGACAACAAACTCAGTGAATCGTTGACCTTGCCATCAACTGCCGGGTAGGGTATGTTAGTTCCTGATAATCCTATGACTTCAAACAAATATAAACTGACAAAGGGCAGAAAGATATTGGATTGAAAAATTACAGGCCAGTCACCAATTAGCTAAATCAATTAAAATTTATTCTCAAGCCTTCAGAATTTAAAAAAAGATGCATTCCTAAAAAACGTCCCAAACTCCTAAGACAGCTATTCCAACCCCCAGGTCTTGACATAATCCTTATTGCTCTCCATAACCTGTTACCTTTGAATTCGAACCTCCAAAGCTTTGAACATGATCTTTCATATTAACTGTTAACACTGATCCCCAAAGCCCAACTCCTAAACCTGTAACCACTGACCCCTATCTCCAACTGCACAAGCAATGAATTTCAAACTAAATCCCTCTATCATGGTCCTATGCCATGACTGCTCCTTGAACAATACACATTCCCTTTAGGACCTAGATATTTGCCAGTACCATTATTCTTCTTGGATGTATTTCAGTGCAAGTTCATAATTAACAAATGTCAAGAGCAACTTTTGTATTCTTGCTGGTGTTCTATATTGGTAATCGTGGCAGATTTTGTTCTTGGGCCTGTTGATCAGTTTCTACTACAAACCTCCTCCTGTACAGATAAGTGTCAAATTTCTCACGTCCATATACTATTGCTAATAGCATATCTGGCATACCTTCTTTCCACAGATGTGAGTGCTTTCGATGCAAATACCAGAGCCACTCCCAGCCTTAAGAACGTTAACCAGTAACAAGAAAGTTTCTTTCCTGTTGCAATATGACAGGCATTAAAATTTTAATTTTTTCTTAAAGATCCACAGGTTACCAAGCGTTATGTTGTAAGTCAATTTATTGGTTCATTAAGAAATGACAATTGCCCTATTTATCACAGTATAGTAACACAAATAGGTATACAACCTGCAAGATGCAATGATTTGCTGGAGTTGGATTGGCCAGTGAAGCAGTGAGCAGCAAGTTGTTTCAGTATTGGACACAAGCATTTTCTCCGGCTTCATCTTCCAGAGATGATTAAGGTACAAAGCCAAGGCTAGCATAGGGGATTTACCTTGAAGAGCTCTTGATTAGATGCCGATCCCTCAACCTTCAAACACTAAAATTGCAGACAGTGAAGGTTATCAAAAATTACAGTGGGATTTTGATCAGGTGGATAATGGGCAGAGAGTGGCAAATAGCATAACCACCAAGTCTGTTGAAACTAAATGGTTTCTCATGTTCCATTGAAACTCAACTGTTTTGTTTTCTACGATCCTTCGAAACTCATCAGGCCTCATTCCATGCTCCGTTGAAACACACCAGGTTCTGTTTCCCACATTCCTTTTCAACTACCAAGTTTGCTGGAAAATGTGTATTATACTACTGTTGCATCAAAACAAAAAGTGAATTAAAAGTGTTGGAATAACATTTAATATGTTGTAGAATCTGCTGTTTACTGAGCAAAGAGGATGCAGAGGCTTCAAGGGGATAAAGACAAGCTAAGTGACTGTGAACAATGTGGCAGATAGAGTACAAGAAGGAAAAATGTGAGATTACAACCCGAGTAGAAAAAAGATATGTTGTGTATTTTTTAATAATGAGAGATTGGGAAACATTCAGAAGGGACCTGGCCATCCTTATACACGGGAAATGTAAAGCTAACACAGTGCAGCAGGCAATTGGGAAGGCAAATGGTACATTAGCTATTATTACCATTCATGAGAAAGTTGGTGAAACACTTGTACGCTGAAGCTGTAGTGTAGCGGTTAGCGTAACGCTATTACAGCACCAGTGACCCGGGTTCAATTCCGGCCGCTGCCTGTAAGGAGTTTGTACGTTCTCCCCGTGTCTGCGTGGGTTTCCTCCAGGTGCTCCGGTTTCCTCCCACATTCCTAGGACGTACGGGTTAGGAGCTGTGGGCGTGCTATGTTGGCGCCGGAAGCGTGGCGACACTTGCGGGCTGCCCCCAGAACACTCCACGCAAAAGATGCCTGTTTCCATGTACATGTGATGAATAAAGATATCTCCTCTCTTAGAGGCATAGAAGTGCACAAAACAATGCAGAGCCTTGTCTCCCAGCACAGAGAGAGGGTAGAAGACACCACAAGTGCCCAGCAGCTCAGGCAGCCTCTGTGGAGGGAGGAGGGCAGCGAGGGCGCACTGCCGCACGGTCCCCTTGTGCTCCCATTTCCTCGGGACGCCATTGGTCGAGCCAAAGAGCGCGCGCACAAGCAGTCCTGTTGCCGGGCAACCGGTCCCCCCGCCGCTCATTCACGAAGGAGCCGCCTACTCGGTCAGCAACCATTGGACGCGCTTGATCACGTCATCTGATTGACGGGAGGAAAAGTTCCAAGGGGGGAATGTGGGCGGGGCTGCCGTTAACATTTCCTTTAATAAAAGTTTTTGCCAGAGATAAAATAAGAGCTCGCGGCACCTTTCCAACGGTGCCGACGTTACGATTTAAATCGGACCGTTGACGCAGCAGGCACCCTGCCCTGCCCGGCGAGCGGCGGGCGGCATGCGGCGCTACCTGCGGGCCGTGCTGCTGTGCCTGGCCCTCGCCTTCGTCCTCGTCCTCTACGTCTTCAACGAAAGCGCTGAGGCGGAAGGAGGAGTTCGCGGGCCGCCGACTCGGAGTAGGCGACATGGAGGGGGTGAAGCGGGCCCGCGGAGCAGGTAACGCGGAGGCCTGGGTTTAATTGGGGGGGGCCGCTGGGTCCGCTCGGGGCGGCGTTAAAATCCGCCGCTAGCGCGCCCCCTGACGGCTGGGAGGCCAAACACCTATGGGGGGGAGGGAGGCATGGGGGGTGGGGACATTGGTATTAGTTTATTAGTGTCACTTGTACCGAGAACTTGTCTTGCATACTGTTCATACAGATTAATTCATTAAGATTAAGATATCTTTATCAGTCACATCGAAACACACAGTGAGATGCATCTTTTGCGTAGAGTGTTCTGGGGGCAGCCCGCAAGTGTCGTCACGCTTCCGGCGCCAACATGGCATGCCCACAACTTCCTAACCCGTACATCTTTGGAATGTGGGAGGAAACCGGAGCACCCGGAGGAAACCCACGCAGACACGGGGAGAATGCACAAACTCCTTACAGCGACAGGAATTGAACCTGGGTTGCCGGCGCTGTAATAGCGTCGCGCTAACCACTACACTACTGTGCTTGACCACGCAGGGCATTGAGGTAGTACAGGGTAAAAACAATAACGGAAAAGTGTCACAGCTACAGAGGAAGCACAGTGCAGGTAGACAATAAGCTGCAAGGTCAAACAAGGTAGATTGTGAGGTCAAGAGTCTTATCTCATCGGATGTGGGGGGGTATGGGGGGATGTGGGGGGGGAGAATGGGAGCAGCAATGATCTCTAAGAGAATGGTTTAATAATTTATTTGGGCTACTTGCAGATGGGAGGTGTTTGCATTCAGATAAGGTAAATGGGGCAGGACTTGTACAGCAAATGGTAGAGCCCTGAGGAATGAGACCTAATTCTACCTCTGGCTAGATTTCCCTCAACTTGCACTAATGTGGTTATGTTCGCTTTTATTTATTTTGTCACATAAACTTAAATTAAGTTATACACAAATTATGTAATTTTATGCTTTGTCAGATTTGTAATGTGTTGTGCTGTTGCTGCAAAAAGTTGACTTTCATGGCATTTCTACCTTTTGGTGTGCATATGACAAGAAACTTAAACTTGGATGCTGTAGAACAGAGAGACCTAGGGGTGCAGGTGCATAGGTCATTGAAAGTGGAGACATGGGTAGAAGGCATTTGGCATGCTGGCCTTCATTGGTCAGAATATTGAGCACAGGGATTGGGACGTGATGTTACAGCTGTCCAAGATATTGGTAAGGCCACATATGGAGTACTGCGTATGGTTCTGGTTGCCCTGCTACAGGAGGAATGTCATTAAACTAGAAAGGGTTCAAAAAAGATATACAAGGATGTTACTGGGACCGGAGGGCTTGGGTTCTAATGAGAGGCTGGATAGGCTAGGACACCTTTCCCTGGAGCATGGGAGGCTGAGGGGATGACCTTATAGAGGTTTATAAAACAATGAGGGGCATAGATAATGTGAATAGACACAGTCTTTTTTTCCTAGGGTAGGGGAGTCCAAAACTGGAGGCCATCAGTTTAAAGTGAGAGGGAAAAGATTTAAAAGGGACCTGAGGGGCAACTTTCTCATACAGAGGGTGGTGAGTATATCACACAAGCTGCCAGAGGAAGTGGTAGAGGCGGGTACAATTATGACACTTAAAAGGCATTTGGATAATTACCTGAATAGGGAAGGTTTAGAGGGATAAGACCAAACACAGGCAAATGGGACTAGCTCAGTCAGGCAACTTGATTGGCACGGATGAGTTAGACTGAAGGGCCTATTTCCGTGCTGTATAACTCGGAATCTATGAGAGAGTCAGTGTGTGCTTTTCAGGTCACACTGCATTTGCATTACATGATTCAGTGTATTAGAGAGTAATATAACGTAAGAACCATCCACTTGGCTCTTCTTGCATGTGCTTTTCCTCTGTACCTACCTAGTTCTACTCATCTTGCATATCCTTGGAACTTTTCCAGTCTTGAGGGGAAAAAAATGCTGCAAATAATCAGGGCACACAGCATCCGTGGGAGGGAAATAGTGTTTTGGAGTGAGGTCATCAATTTATGTGAGTGACTTGGATGAAGATACAGAAGGTATTGTTGCTAAATTTGCTGATGGCACAAAAATGGTAGGAAAATAAGTTGTGAACAAAATAAGGAGACTTCTTGTAGTCTGAAACTGAAAGTGCTGGAAAAAAAACTCAGTAGGTCAGGCAGCATCTGTGGAAAAGAAACAGTCAATATTTCGGGTTATTCTGACAAAGGGTCGCAGACCCAAAATGTTAACTGTTTCTCTTTCCACAGATGCTTCCTGACTTGAGTTTTTTTTTTAGCATGTTCTGTTGTGGCAAATGGGGAAAATGTTCAATTTGTCAAGAAAAATAAAAATGAAGCATGTTATCTAAATGGTGAGAGATTAGAGCTCTGAGGCTGATTGATTTGAGTTTCCTAATGCATGTTTCACAAATCTTGCTGTTTAATGTTGGGGGATTTGAGTACAAAGATATGGTGGTTATATTTAATATAGACTTTGATGTCAATGTAGGAGATAGGATTAGTAAATTGGCAGATGACACAAATTGATGTTGTGAAGAAAGTGTCAGACCAAAGGAAGATATTGATCAGATAATAAACTAGGCAGAGCAATGGCAGATGGCATTTAATCCTGCTAAATTGGAAGTGATGCATTTTGGGGGCTCAAATAAGGGTAAGATATTCACAATGATTGGTACCCAAGGGAGTACTGAGGAACAGAGGGTCCTTGGTGTACAAGTTCAAAGATCTCTGAAGGTAGCAGCACAGGTAGAGAGTGGGTAAAGATGGCATACAGGGACATAAAGCTGTGCCCTGCTCTGCTACTTTATAAAATTTTTGTGTAGCTGTCTCTGGAATATTGTGTGCAGTTTTGGTTGCTTATGTGTTGAAAGGAAGTGATTGCTTTGGTGAGGGTGCTGAGGAGATTCGTCAGGATGTTGCCTGGGATGGAGTGTCTCAGTTATGGATCGGCTGGGTTTGTTTTCCTTGGAGTGGAGAAGGCTGAGGGGGATCTGATAGAGGTTTACAAAGTTATGAGGAGCATAGTTAGGGTAGACAGTAGTAAACTTCTATCTCCTCCTTTTTCCACCCCCCCCCCCCCCCCCCAACAGAGGTGTCTAGTGAGAAGAGCTTTAGAGGGGATATAAGGAAGATTTATTTTTTCAGAGGGTGGTTGGAGTGTGAAATGCACTGCCTGAGAGTGTGGTGGAGACAGACTCCCAAAACATTTAAGAAATATTCAGATGAGCACTTGAATTGTCAAGGCATAGAAGGCAATGGATCAAGTGCTGTTAAATGGGATACGTGTAGATGGTTGTCATGGATGAGGTGGGCCAAAGGGCCTGTGTCTGTGCTGTATGACTCTTTGAATTATATATGATGTTGACAAGCTTTGTCTGGAATACTGTGCACAGTTTGTCTTTTTGAGGGAAGGATATTAATAAATTGGAAGCATTTCAGAGAAAATGTACTAGATTAATACCGGGAAAGGGCAGATTATCCTATGACAGATTAGTCTTGGATCTGCTGGAGTTTAGAAACATGAGAAGGGACTAATTGACACATACAAGATCCTTGGGGATTCTTGACAGAGTGGAGATGTTTCTTTTTGTGGGAAATTCTACAACAAAGGGTCACTGCTTAAATAAGGAGTCCCCATTTAAGCTTGATGAGGCATTTTTGTTTTGCACTGAGGATCTTGAGTCTTTGTCTTGCTGAAAAGGCAGTAGTCTTTGAATATTGTTAAGGCAGAGGAAGATAGATTCTTGATGAGTGAGGGAGTAAACTGGAATGTGGAGTTCAGGTCTAGCACACAGAATCAGGGCAGCCATGATCTTATTGAATGGCAGAGCTGGCTTGAGGGGCTGAGTGGCCTGCTCCTATTGTAATTCGTATGTTTCAGGCTAATGACCTGCCCTAAGTGTAAGGTTTTCAACCTAAAGCATTAAACTTTGTTTCTCTCTCCATGGATGCTGCTTGACCTGCTGGGTAATTTCAGCAATTCTGTTTTCATTTCATTTTCCAGCATCTGCAGTATTTTACCTTTGATAATATTTTCATGTTGTTTAACCTTTTGATCTGGTTTGGGCACAAATAAGGTATTTTGTCCAGTTCTGAATGCTAAACTTTGGGGAAGATTTGAAGGATATAGAAAGGTCACAGAAGAAATTTGCTAAAATAATTCCAAGGATAAGGAGCTTTAGTTATGTAGAATATCAGGAGAACATTAGGTTATTCTCATTGGAGAAGAGGAGGTTGAAATCAAGATGTTCAAAAGCCTGAAATGTTAATGCAGAAAAAAAATAGAGAAAGAAGTGTCTCATTAATTAATACTAATGTGACAGATTTTTCCAACTATAACTAATGGCTAGAGTCATGGACACAGATTCAATTGTCGCTTTCAAAGAGGTTGTTGTATAAATAACTAAGTAGAAAGGATTTGCAGGGCTATGGGAAGGGCAGCGAAATGGGTTTAACTGGATTGCTCTTGCATAAAGCTGATACAGATTTGACAGGCCAAATGGCCTCATCCCATATTGTGATCATCCTGTCTTTTTTTTTGCTTTAATTCTTTCTTAAACGTTTGTTTAGAGAATGCAACCTATTTCCTTGGGTGAAAGCCTCTCTCCTCCTTCGCCCCTTTGCCAATTTTCTTGAATCTGTACCAGTGGAAATAGCTCCATTCCTCATTATTTTAAATCTCCCTCTAGTTTCATGTTTATTATTACTGATGCATACTATTCATTCAGTGTTTGAAGTTCCATGAGTTGTTAGTCCAGGTCTCTGAGTCACTGGTATTTCCAAGCTTTTTAGGATAATCTTTAGATTCTAAAATACTAATGATGCATAGTGAAAGACTTTTCCCTAATCAAGTTTTCAACATTATTGAGATGAATTCTATAGAAAAGAATAGTGAGTGTAAATTCCTTGCGACTCACCTGACGTTTTATTCCTAATTGTGCTTTATTTATTTTGGAGTGTGCAGCGTTAGAAGTTATGGTGCAAAAGCATGTGATGACATTTAATAAAATTTAATGAGTTCACCACCATCATCCTTGCAGACAGTTGAAAGTGGTTTTGAGGCCAGTCACCATTACCTCCTTCATGACGATTAAGGATGGATATTAAATACTAACTTGGCTAATGACACCCACATTACAAAAGCAAATGAAAAAATGTTGCTGATGTATGCATGTTGGGATAAGTTTTGCTCCATTGTTAAATGTGAAGGTGAGGTAAGACAGCTTGACTAGTCATTTAATGGAGATGACAGGGATATGAGGGTGCAGATGTTGTGAATGAGCATTGCGTAAGAGTAGTGGTGTCGTTGGTAAGATGTCATTTGAAAATTAAGCTCCTGCATCTTGCTGAGCAGCACTAAATTGTTAAAGTTCTTCATGCACTGTGCTAAATTTCTGATGTTAATCTTAGTTCTACTTATTCCCACTGCCTCCGAGCATACGTATCGAGGGTTAATGTAAAAACAGAAAATGCTGGAAAAACTCAGGAGGTCAGGCAGCATCTGGGGAAACATTTAACATTTCAGTTAACATTTCAGGTCGAAGACTCCTCATCAGAAGTGAGAAAGAAAGAAAGTTGATTAGTGTAATAGCAGTGAAGGTGGTGAAAGGCAGTGGGTGGAAGAAAGGGATTGTCTATAAAAGTGTGAATAGGACATTTAAGCTCCTTTTGTCTGTGTAATGTGTTGCTAGCGTTCTGAAGTCTGGCTGTGGTATAGTCTGACCTATTGGGGTGTACCCAGCAGGCCAGAATATATAAATAGAAGAGACTAATGGCAACAAAAATGGCAAGTCCTAATACAAACAGAAAGAAAGAGTAAATCATCTGAAGCTTTAGAATTCAATATTGAGTCCTGCAGGCTTCAATGTGCCCAGATAGAAAATGAGGTGTTGTTCCTTGAGCTAACATCGAGCCTCATTGTAACAGTGCAGAGGCCACAGAAGGAGCGGGATGGTGAATTTAAAATGGCAGGGAATTGGAAGTTTGGGATTGGTCCAATGGGCAGAGCTCGGGTGCTGCACAAAGCAGTTATCCAATCTTCATTTGGGTTCCTCACATAAGGGAGGTTGAATGCAGTACACCAGACTGGAAGAAGTGCAAGTGAATTTCTGCCATTCCTGTAAAGATTGTTTAGATCATTGGATGATGGAAAGGAAAGAGATGAAAGGGTAGGTGCAGGCAACTCCTGTGTTATTGGGGGAGGGGGGGGAGAGGAGGGGGTGGGTTGTGTCCCTAGAAGATGGGCCTTATAGGGATATTTTTTCCCTCCCATAATGCAAAGCTGCGTCATCTGAGCATGTGCCAAGAAATGTGAGTTGGGGGAAAAATTTGTATTGATTTTTTTTTCAGAGATTTTGTGAGAGCAAATTTTATTCCGCATCTCAAAGTTTTGGGTAGTGATTTGTGAATTCTGTGAGGTTAAATTTCCATAACCTGAATGGCCGTAACATGGTGGTTGCCTATCTCACAGTGGTTGCTTGGGGAAGGGCCATATGACAGGAAGTGATGGGTGGGGACAGAAGAACAGACCAGGAAGTTGCTGTTGGGAGGGGAAGGATAAGTGTGCTTGGTGTGGAATCCTGTTGGAGTTGGCAGAAATTACAAAATGTGATCTGTTGAATTTGGAGGCTGGTGGGATGGAAGGTGAGGACCACAGGAACTCTGTTCTTGTGACTTGTCTACTTGCTGCACATCTGCTCTCACCCCTTCTCCTGGACAGAGCAAGAACAGAGTGAATATTTACTGTCCTGCCAAAACTGCACTGAATGGTTGCAGATAATAGGGACAGCAGTTCCTTTATCTGTTTATGTTTCTTACCCAATTTAACACTAGTTCAAATTATACTTTATTGTCATTCACCCATGTGCTGTAAAAACACGTTGAGGAACAAAATGTCGTTTTTCCCCAGACTCTCTCAACAGAGGACATACAATAAATGCAGACAAAAAAAATTGTGCAAGTGCAAATAGTGCAAAAAACTGTACATACAGAATACAAAATTAGTGCAGGGTTAGTGCAAAACCGAACAAAATACAGAACTCTGTGTTGCACTAAATGTATAAACATGTTCAGCAGCAGCCAAAGTTCTTATATGCTGTTGTGCAAACCAGGGCTTTTGGCGCAGCATTTGTCTGAAACTGCCTCCAGGGTATTCAGGAGCCTGACAGCCTGGGGGGAAGACACTGTTGTACAGTCTAGTAGTTCTGGCCCGGACGCTCTGGTACTGCTTGCCAGCTGGCAGTGGGCCAAATAGGTCGTGGGAGGGATGAGAAGGGTCATCTATGATTCTGCAGACCTTGTGTGTTGTAGATATCCAGTGTGAAGGGAAGAGGTACTCCAATGATCTTTCCAGCCTTACTTGCAATTCTCTGCAAAGTTTTATGGTCAGAGATGTTATAGTTACTGTACCAGGCAGAGATGCAGCTAGTCAGGACACTCTCAATGATGCCATTGATGCACAGGGTGAGTGGTCAGCCTGGGCCTTTCTAAAGTCCCAATAATCTCCCTGGTTTTGTCCACGTTCAAGGAGAGATTGTAATTATGGTTTTGAGAATGGAGGTGAATACTGTTAATTGTCGCCTAATTCAAGTACTTTTTTTACCTCAAGCAACTTTGAGATTAGTTAGTGGTTCTCAACCATGATTCAAATTAGTAATTATTTTATTGTCTTCTACTATGTACTAAAAACCCATTGAAATCCTCACATACATCGTTGTCTACTCAATTGATCATTGCAAATCGACCCAAGCAAGATAAGCAGATATGTGGGCAAAACAGGAAATGTTGTTTTTTCCTTTATCTTGTATTGAGGCAATGAAGCTACTGGTAAATTTGACACCTAAGAATTAATGAAGTGCTGCACAATCATTGTAGAATCTAGCTGTTTGATTTCCAACAAGTGGAAATCTTGTGCATTTCTTTCTGTATTTTTTAGTAGAGCAACAGTGAAGTAAAATGGTGGAACAAAAGCAAAGACAGGCAGTTGCCTAAAGCACTTCAAGATTGAAGCATTACCTTCTGGCATTCAGACCCATAAATGGGAAGAAATTGCTTCCAGGTATCACATTAGTATTGAGAGAGGCAGAGCTGATCTGCCAATGATAGAGGAGGAAAAAAACTTAGTTACAGTAGGAAATTGGTTTTCCATGTGAATTTTGTTTTTCTGCTGTGGAAGATGCCTGTTTGAGGATGGATTCTTGATGTAAAATTTGGTATACAGTTGATGAATTAGATGGTGGTCAGCTTGTATGCCGCTCTAGATCCTCATTGCTTTTATGTTGATGACTCTAAATTTCATTAAAAGACTCCAATAGCTGAGGGTTTATTTAATGAGTATCTGAGCTTTATAAATAGTAGATATACCAGGTTTGATCCTTAAATTATGATGGACAAGTAGTCTTACCTGATTGATTGATAATTGTGCATGGGACAAAGAGAAGTTCATTATCCACTGCTGTTGGCATTTATTTTTCTGTGTGAATGTCATGTGAAGATAGAATATGTGTGGTTGTGATTTCCTTGTTATGAGAGATGGTTGACAAAACATTAAAATTATTTATTCTAACAGAATATGTGAATGTATTTTAACAAATTCCTCATTCTCATCCATCCATTCCTACTTCATCCACTTTCTTACTGTAAAGTTATTGCAGGGAAGAAAGTTTTTCTGTTTTTATAAGGGGTTATAAGAAACAATTTGTACAAATATCAGGTGGGGTTCCAAAGCAGGTACATGCTGTCTATGAGAAAGTTAACTAACAGTTGGCTGTTATACTCATAAGATATCTTGCAGTCCCAATACTTAGGGAAAAAATACATTCATTAGTGAGTTATTTATCGAGTCCTTCAAGATGTTTATAGATGCATTGGTATTTACTAATTCTTAAAAAATGTCTTCAGATTTGTCGAATGTATTCGAGGATGTCCAAACCAAAATACATTGCCAAATCTTCTCATGTGCACCTCACTTATGATGATTAAGGAGTTTATGCTCACTAGTCAGGTTGACATTGCCAAGGTTTGGAATTGGTTTATTATTGTTGCATGTACTGACATACAGTGAAAAGCTTCTGTTTGCGTGCCATCCAGACAGATCATTTCCGTACGCAAGTACATCCAGGTAGTAAAAAGGAAAACAGAATGCAGAAAATAGTGTTACAGTTACATAGAGTGTGTGGTGCAGATAGACAAATGAAGTGCAAGGGTCATAACGAAGTAGATTGGGAGATTAAGAGGTCATCTTTTAGCATGAGACGTCTGTTCAAGAGTGTGATAATGGCAGGATTGAAGCTGTCCTTGAGCCTGGTGGTACGTGCTCTCAAACTTTTGTATCTTCTGCCCGACGGAAGGGGGGGAGAATAGAGAATGACTGGGGTTGGAAGCGGTCCTTGATTATGTTGGCTGCTTTCCAGAGGCAACAGGAAGTGTGGAGGGGAGACTGGTTTGCGTGATGGACTGGGCTGCATTCACACCTCTCTGTGGTCTTGGGTAGAGCAGTTGCCATACCAAGCTATGATGCATCAGGATAGGGTGCTTTCTGAGGTGCATCTGTAAAATATTGGTGAGAGTCATCAGGCATTCCTCAGCCTTTCGAGGGTGTAGAGGCATTGGTGTGCTTTCTTGGCCGCTGCATCCATGTGTCTGGACCAGGACAAATTGTTTGTGATAATTACACCTCAGAACTTGAAGCTCCCAACCATCTCCACCTCAGTACCATTGAGCACTTACTCCGCCCTGCTTCCTGAAGTCAATGACCAGCTCCTTGCTTTGCTGAAATTTAGGGAAGGGTTGCTGTCTTGACACCATGCCACTAGGCACTCTATTTCCTTCGAGTACACCACCTCATCGTTATTCGAGATCCGGCCCACTACCATGGTGTCATGTGCAAACTTGTAAATGGAGTTAGAGCAGACTTCGGCCACACAGTTGTGAGTGTATAGGGAGTATAGTGAAGGGCACTGGTGTTGAGCATAATCATGGAGGAGGTATTGTTGCCTACTCTTACTGATTGTGGTCTGTTGGTCAGGAAGTCAAGGACCCACTTGCAGAGTCCTAAGTCAAGAAGCTTGTTGATGAGTTTGTCTGGAATTATGGTCTTGAAGATGGAGCTATTGTCAATAAATAGGAGACACAAAAGACTACAGATCTTGGAACCTGGAGCAAAAAGAACAAGGTGCTGGAGGAACTTAGCAGATCAGGCTAAGTGGAGGGAAATGGACAGTCGACATTTTGGGCTGAGACCCTTCATCTGGACTGAAAGAGGGGAGGTGGCCAGTATAAAAAGATGAAGGGAAGGGGTGGAGCAAGGGCTGGCAGGCGAAAGGTGGATCCAGGTGAGGAGGGTTGATGGGCAGATGGAGGAAGGGAGAGTGAAAATAGTGACCGAAGTTGGAAAGTGATAGGTGGAGGTGACAAAGGCTGAAGCTGAAGACAGGAAGGTGGAGCATGGAATCAAGTGAGGAAGTTAGATGGGAACAGTGGGGGAGGGGAACCAGTGGGAGGAGTCGGTGGGTGATGGACAGTTGGAGTGGGTGGAGGAGGGGAAAGAAACAGGGTGATAGGTGCTGAGGCAAGTGTGGGGAAAAGCTGGGTAGATCAGGAGGAGAGAGAAAAGGGACAGAGGTGGAGCAGTTTGCCTGAAATAGGAAAATTCAAAGTTCATACCATTGGGTTGTAGACTACCCAGATGGAATACAAGGTGCTGTTCCTCTAGTTTGCGTTTAGAACCCTGGCAGTGGACTAGCCAGAGGACAGACATGTCGGTGTGGGAATGGGGATGAGAATTAAAATGGCTCACAACTAGGAGATTAAGATGGTCACAGCAGATGGAGTGCAGGTGCTTGGCAAAGCAGTTGCCAAGTTTGCATTTACACTCACCGATGTAGAGGAAGCCACATCAGGAGCACCTGATACAATAAACGAGGCATGAGGATTTGCATGTGGATATCTGCCTCACCTGGAAGGGCTGTTTCGGGACCTGGATAATTACCACTGCCAGGGTGAGGCTAAACGCAAACTAGAGGAACAGCACCTGGTAGTCCCCCTGTCCCTTTCGCGCTCCTCCTGATCTACCCATTTCTTCCTACACTCACCCCAACCCCCATCACCATCTTTCCCCTCCTCTCCCCACCCCATCTATCCATCACCCACACACTCCTCACACTGATTCCCCTCCCCCACTGTTCCTGTTTGCCTGCGTCACCCCCTCACTGGATTCCATGCTCCACCTTCCTCCCCATTCAGATTTCATCATCTTCAGCCCTTTGTTGCCTCCGCCTATCACCTCCCAGCTTCTGTCGCTATTTCCGCTCTCCCCTCCTCCATCTGTCTGTCGCTTCACCTATCTCTTGCCAGCTCTTGCTCCTCCCCTTCCCTTCACCTTTTTATTACTGGCTATCTCCCTTTTTATCTTTATATCCAGATGAAGGATATCGACTGTCCATTTCTCTCCACAGATGCTACCTGACCCACCAAGTTCCTCCAGCATTAGGAGTCTGACACAGGTCTCTTTGTTATCCAGATGTTCCAGAGATGAGTGTAGGGTCAGGGAGATGGCATTGGCTGTGTATCTGTTTCGGCATTCAGTGAATTGGGTTGAGGTTGTTTGAGAGGCTGGTATTGATGTGTGCCATGACCAGCCCCTCAAAACACTTAATGATGATGGATGTCAGATCCACAGGGTGGTGGTAGTCATTAACACATGTTACCTTACTTTTCTTTGGCACCGGGATGATAGTGGTCTTCTCAAAGTAGGTGGAAACTTCAAATTGGAGCAGGGAGGGGTTAAAGATGTCTGCAAGTTTAATGTTTGTATTTAATGAACATTGGATTGTAACCATCTAAAAGCAGCTTTTCATCATCTGTGAAGCCAGGATCCTCCTCTTCATTGGGATTTTTGCTTACTGAGTTCTTTAGAATTGCATCAAAAGAACTGCTGTGCCTGGTAACTTACCTGTTTTTTTTAGTCCTAACATTGAAACCATTTACACAGCTGTACCAATGAAACATGTTAAGTGGTTCATTATCAACTGCTTTCTGCTACTGTAAACATGGCTGACACAGGTAATGAGTTATTAAGTGTTGCTATTGAATTCTTACTGTTCTAATCTGATAGCAAAAGCTGTCTTGTTCTAGAATCAACTCCATCCAAACGCACCTACCTTGCATCTACCTCACTAAAAGGAGTATAATCATTAGCTTTATTCACATTCTTATTTGCTTATCCCCTTGTGAATTTATGAGATTCTGGAAGTGATCCAGAGACTATAACCCTTGAAAAATACTCTTAAATTAATTTCTAACTCCTGCTACACTCCTGACAGGACCTCTTGCCTGTCTTTACCCATATTGTTAGTCCTAACATGCATTACAATTATATCCTCCCTGCTCTTATCTCCAATATCTTCTCAAGATGGTTTGATTACAAAGGATGTTACCTTTTTACTTAATAATGGAATTTCCCCACAGCTACCAGCTGTCTTGGGAGGCCTCCTGTTCTAATGTATCATGATTCAAGTTCTAGCTGTCCTTCCTGGAGTCTTTATGCCTGTCCTAGCTGTTTGACTCAATTGCAACTCACTCCTCATTTCTTAGAGTCAGTATTAGACGTTAAACTCAAGATCCAAGTATTTACCAGAAAATATAGCTGTGATGGAATTTTTTACATTACACTCTGTTTCTATAGCATTCCCAGTTAAGACATTCTTCAACAAGATTCTGTTAAAATAGGTATCTGGGATAAAGTAGGCAATTTAAATTTGGAACAGGTAATGGAACAGATATAGTGCAAACTGACACCTCCTTTACAGTATTGTGGCAGTGTCATATTTGTCTTTAAACTGAACAATATGGAGCCATGTCTCGCATTGTTATGGTTCATTTTTACCTTCATGCCTTGATTTAATTGCATTTATCATGTTTGAGTTTCTCTGCTGTTTCAGCACACTAATTTTAGATATGTATTTGGCTTCATTAACTATCATTCTAATGTTTAATTTTAATTAACAGTACATAAGTTGACTGAATTAAGTAGTACTTTTTATGATTTTTTTAATACTTGGTTATTTTGTTGTATTTTGATAGAGAAAGGTAGTTATTTTTGATACATAGACTACTTTGTTTTTATTCAATCAGGTGTAAGGATGTATCTGTGTCTTTCTGGAATCCATATTGGATGCTGCCCACTGGTGTTTGTGCAGTGAACTGCTTTTGGGAATCTGCATTTAGGTAGGCTGATTTGTAATTTTACAGATTCACAGATTTTCTTTTCTCCCCACAATATTAATCCTACGTGGATTTGATATATCCAGGTTTTAAAAGGAGAAAAGATGAAGTAGGATTCATTTAATTACAAAATGGTTTGGTAAAAGATCACTTATCCAGCCTTTGCCAGATTTGATGGGTGCCAGTTAAACAAATATGCCAGTTAACTCAGCCCAAGCATTCTGTCAGCACTGTCTCGATGTCAGCCTGACCATTCCCTCTAAAATGCTGGTTGCTGGGTTAAGCTAGATAACTATACTAATCTATATAAAGCGATCTTGCTGATCTTGAGGAGGGCATGGCCTTACCTCTTGTTTTCCAACAGTGAGAGAATCTGCATATATTATGGTGTTGAGAGACAGGCATGGTATAAGGGATGAAAAGAGATTTTAAGTTTAAAGTTAACCTGAAACAGAAATTCTATATCTTCATATTTCTATGTGATATTAAGATATTACCACATTGCTGGAGGTGTCCACATATTTTGACATTAAACGTAGCCTTTGGCTGCCTGCTTGGGTACCTGTATCAGGACTTCATGGCTCTATTCAATGTGGAGAATAAAACTTTGCACAGTGTCTTCTGCTTGTGAATAACTTAACATAAAAGCATAGATTAATTTAAATAATTTTTGTCATTCCTGTTATGCCTAAATTAGCTAGTGCTTTTACTACATCTCAAAAGTAATTCATTAGTTGTGAAGCATTTTGGGGCATGAGAGATGGTGTCCATGTGCAAATTCTTTCTTTACATTGTATGTTTAGGAACTGTAAATGTATCTTGTATGCAGTAGTTGTACAGATCTTCCCCAGGTTATGAACGCCTGACTTATGGATACCCTGTACATACGAACGAGTATTTGAGAGACTAGCAGGATGGATTTGCTGGCTGCTGTGGGGCTGCAGGCATCTTCTGCTGGGTGGGAACGGGGCATTTCCGTGTGATTTGTTATGGTGTACTTAGGACTCGGCATACCTGCTTTATAGTACCTAAATTTGACGTTGGTGTAAAGTCGAACCAAATGTAAATTTGTAATGTAAGCATCCTTCAATCTCCACACTGGTGAATCGTTGAATGAGAAAAATTCTTCTTTATCAAGAGAAATTAACTGTCTCCCTATCAAGTAATTAAGTCATTTCCAAAGTTGTTTTTTTTTTGGAAGATCATTCCTTATGATTCTTCCCTGTTCAGTATCCTAGCTTACATCAAGTTCACCCATCACTTTCATGCTCACTGTTCTTCATTAGTCGATTTTGATAAATCCACTGCTGGTGCCTAGGCCAAATTCTGGAATTCTCTCCATAGACTCCTTGCATGGTGTCAAAATTTGTTGGTAATGCAATGATGAAGTACCTTGGTATGTTTACTTTATAAATGCAAGTTGATAGAGTGACATAAATGCATGCTGTAAATAAAATTAAAAAAATAAATAAATTGGTTAACCTTTCTTCAGTTTTGGTCTGTTGTTTTCTCTCCGAGCATCATGTAGTGCTCTGGAGTTGGTTTTGTATCTCTAATATCTGTAAGTCCCCTCTGTCACTATCTGTTAAGGGAAAAGTGCACCAGTTTCTCTAGTTCTTTTGTAAACCAGTCATTTGATGCTCAAAATCAGTTTTGTTACTCTTCTTTTCATTGCCTTAATGTTTCCTTCTCACGTTTGATAACCAAATTTGGACACATTAAACAGTTATCTGATCAGTGCACCCTAAAATATTTTCCCAATGTCCTCATTTACTCTGTTGATTTTACAATCTTTGTTCTTTTTGAAAAGCAAAGAACTGCTGATGATGGAAATCTGAAATGAGAACAGAAAATGTTAGAAGAATTTAACAGATCAGGCAGCGTTTGTGGAAAGAGAAACAGAGTTAGTGTTTTGGGTCGATGTTTTCTTTGTTTGCCTGAACCTTTTCTACAAGTGGAACTACTTCTTTTCATTCCATTCACTTCCTCCATAGAAAAGATGTTGCACTGGGAACCTCGTATTGGTCTTATGCCTCATTCTTTCTTGTGGGTTATGTGGAACATTTATTCCAGTGAAATACAAGCCCTTTGCTCTATTTTACCAGGAGTTTGATAACTATATCAATGTTAATCACTACTTTAGCTCAGAAGAAAATTGTCCTTTCCTTCATTCTTCCACTTATCCTCTGGCTTTACAAGGTTCATCCCTTAATTCTTCCATTTCCTCAACTTCTGTTTCTGGAGATAGACTGGTAACCAGTAGGACCACTAACTCCTACAGCTGCCTTTGACTACATTTCCTTTGGTGCTGCTTCCTTTAAGAACTTCTTCATTTTCCCATCTGACAGTGCCACGGACAGTGCTTCTGATTGTGTCTGCAAAGGCAGAATAATGCATTAAGTGGAAAATGCAAATAAAAAACAAAGCTTTGGAAATGCTCATCAGGTCAGACAGCATCCATGAAGAAAAAAAAGGACTTAATATTTTAAATTGGCATTCTTCTGCCACTTCTGGTATGATGTTGCCACCCAAACACACCTTCCCCATTTAAAAGGAACTATTCTCTGTACTTGGCACCCTTTTTGTTTTCCTACAGCACCTTCACCTGCAAGTGCTAGAGATGCTACACTTTCCTGCCACATGGGGTGGAAGTCTCTTCTTCCACGTTAAGCACTGATTTATGTGCTTTCAATTTAGCATACTGTTTTTGTTATTCACAGTGTGATCTCCCTGACACTAAGGTGACCAAATAAGATTTGGGTGATCACTTTGTGAAATTCCTTTGTTCAGTCAGAAAAATTTGACTTTGAGCTTCTGGTCACCCATCATTTTAATGTTCTATCGCACATGCACAGTGACCTCTGTCCTTTGTTTCCTGCACTGTTGTAATGAAACATGGAAAAGCACCTCATCATTCAATTAAGCGCTGTACAGCCTTCAGGCTTAATATTGTTTAACAGGTTTGGAACTGCAGTTGATAATGATTCCGCTGTTATCATTTAACACCTCCACACGCTTTTCAACATCCCATTTCTCTTGCACATCATCCCTTTTTAATTTTTCTGTTTATTGTCAATCTTCGCTTTGTGTTTTTTTTTCCTGCCCCCTCTCATCTCTGTGTAAGTTGAATCTTCTAGTTCTAATGGAACGCTGATGGGCTAAAAATTGTCCCTCTCTTCAGATACTGCATGATTTGAGTATTCCCATCATTTTGCGCTTTGTTCTTGGCTTCCAGCGTCAGCAGCCTTTTGTGTTTATGTGAGTGTTATTTTACTTCAATTACCAAGCCTAACCACCTACAGTACAAATTCCTCAGTCACAGGTGAAATTCTGCTCAGGAAGAATTGTTTTCAGCCAAGAACCCAAACAAAATTGCCAAAAATAAATCAATTGATGATCAGTTAACAGTCGCGCAAAGGAAAAAAAGTTGTATTTCAATTTTGACTGATAGAGTCAGAAATGGAAGGTATTGAAAGGGATAATAGAGTGTGTATTAATATTATCAAGAAGAAAAAAAATGTAGTGGAGCTATGAACAGACTGTCGTTATACAAATCCTGATAACTGGGAAGATTGATGTTTGAACCATGGGAGAAAATTTCCTGCCTGGTCTGTTTTAATCTTTAACAGGGTGTGAATGTGCTGGTAGGGTCTCTGGCATGCCCATCCCTAACTGTCACTAAGAATATGGCGATGACTGCTCCCTGGACTGCTGTAGACAGTGTGGTAAGGGGTGTAAGCTGGCATTTTCCTCATGAACATGGTGAGCTTCATTAACGAACGAGTTATAAATTGAAGAGAACTGTGTACTGATCAGTAAACAATCCAATTTCTAATCTTAATGATTGATGAAGCAGCGGTAGATGTTTGGATCTAGGATACTTCCTCAAGGAGCTCCTGCTGTAATGTCCTGGGCTAAGATGATTGGCCTCCAATAGCAATCCATGTACCTGTCCAACTGTCTTTTAAAAGTTGTCATTGTACCTGCCTCAACCACTTCCTCTGGCAGCTGATTCCACATAGATACCACCCTTTGTGTTTTTAAAAAAAAGTCGCCCTCAAGTTCCTCTTAAATCTTTCCAAATCTTTCCCCTCTCACCTTAAACCTATGCCCTCTAGTTCTTTATACCCCAACTCGGGGGGTGGGGGAAGGCTGAGTGCATTCACCCAACTATGCCCATTGTGATTTTATGCACCTATATAAGAACACCTCTGTCTCCTATGGTCTTAAAGAATAAGTCCTAGCCTGTCCAACCTCTCCCTATAACTCAGCCCCTCAAGTCTTGGCAGTATCCTTGTAAATCTTTTTTGTACTCTTTCCAGTTTAATAGCATCTTTCCTACATCAGGATGACTAAAACTATATATTTATAGCACTATAAAACTGTATCTTTATAACACTATATTCCAGAAGCAGACTCACCAGCGTCCTGTACAACCGCACCATGTCTTCCCAAGTTTTACATCTTTGATTGCACTAAATTTAATTCCAACCAGTGGACAGGTTTCTGCTTGATTTGCATTGGCTTATTTTTTCTAGAGCTCCTTGGTTCCACAGTTAAATGTTGATGTTAAGAGTAGACTCTTTTGCTTCATCTCAGCAGTTTAGCTGTAATATCTTTAATAACAGCTTCTAACATTGCCCTATGACAAATGTTAAACCAATTGGCATGTTGTTTTCTGCTTTTTGTCTCTTTCCCAAATGCTATTTTTTAATCGAATGGAACCTCCCCAAATCTAGTTAATTCTGGAAAATTAAAAGTAATGCACTAAGTATCTGACTAGACGCTTTTTTAAACCACTAGGATGAGTACCATTTCCCTTGTAAGTTCCTCCCTTCCATCAAATGTCTGCTTTACAGCTTTTTTTGTACATCACTTGCATCCTCTATGGTCAAGACTGATACATAGTGCCTGAAATTCATCTGCCATCTCCTCCTTGCTTTTGTATTGTTAATTCCCAAGATTTGTTTTCAACAGGACCAGCACTCAGTTTATTTTTATCTATGGAAACACACTTGCTTTCCGATAAGCTTTATCTTGTACTGCAACTTTTCCTTCCTTATTAATCTTTAATGATAATCCATTCTGCAGTTCTGGTTATAGATGGATGAAAATGCCTTGTATTTTGCACCCATGCGCGAGCTCCATTATGATAGAGAATAGGGTTGTTCGTGGAGCTACCTCCTTTATAATCATTGATTATAAAGCAGAAAATTCTGGAAATAGCAGGTCCAGCAGCATCTGGGAGGAGGGCTGTTTTTCATTTTTTGTCCTTTTCATGAGTTGAATTGTTCGTGGTTCATAATAGGATGTGGCGAAGTTTAGATCTGATTTTATTTCTGGTGTTGCTTAGATTTAGACTATATTTGTTAATGTTTATTTGTAATAGTTGCACTGAGGATTAGTAAATGGTTTTAAAGTAAAAAGAAATGTATTCTCGCTCACTCCTGATGCTATTGTTCCAAAGTATAAAGAACTTAAGAACCTATTTTTGAAAAAAAGGAGCAAATAGAAATTGCTAAAGAATAAAAGAGAAGACAGACCAAAAATGGCAATGGCTATGGATTTATTCTTCATATACCACTTAAATTGATCTTGCCAACTTCTAGTTATGATGCATTTTGTTAGATACAAACATATTAGCTGCTGTTGTCATCAGACTTGATTAGTGCATTGGTACCATTACAGTTTGGACTGCTTTCTAGTGCTATGTGGTCTGCAGTAAGTCATCTTCCATAGGGAAAGGCATGCTTCCTCATAAACGGAAATTTGATGCTCTGTCAAATATCTGGAGGAGTAGGTCATTTTGCAGGCAGTAAATGCTAATGTTTGGATTTAAACCTGAAATAATAGCAGACACTCTCACATTTGTGTTGCTGGTTGCAGATCAGCAGAAAAGAGATGTAGCATTATTCTGTTCATTTTGGAACTATAGACAAAGAACATACTAAAAGCTGGACATCATTTAATATCCTTTTCAGGATTAGCTGGCTTTTTACCAATTGCTTTAAGAATCTTAGTGAATTCCAGATGTGATTTATAAGATGTGGTTATGGTAGTATCTATAATTAGACACATCTCCACAGAACCCAACTTTGTTAGTCCATGCAATACTAGCAAAAGGTCATCACGTTACATTCAAGTTCAGACAACTTCTATCTTCAAAGCTATGTGTCAGAGTCAAACATAATAATCTACTACAAGAGAAACAAAGGCCTGCAGATGCTGGAATCTAGATGACAAACACTATGATGCTGGAGGAACTCAGCAGGCTAGGCAGCATCTGTGGAGAAAAGCAGGTGGTCAACATTTCAGGTCAGGACCCTATTTCAGGTCAGGACCCTTCTTCAGGACTGAAGATAGGAAAAGGGGAAGCCCAGTATATAGGAGGGAAAAGCAGAGCAGTGATAGGTGGACAAAAGAGGGGAGGCAGGGTGGGCACAGGTGGTGATAGTTAGATGCAAGTAAGAGATAGTGATAGGCAGATGTGGGGAAGGTGGAGAGAGCAGATCCACTGGGGGATGGGTCAAAGGTAAGGGGAGTAGAAAAAAGGAGAGAGGCTGGGAAAGGGAAGAAAAGAAGAAGCATGGTTGGGGCGGTGGTGGTGGGGATGACTTAAAGTGGGAGAATTCAATGTTCATGCCATTTGGCTACATAAGTTCCAAGATGGAAAATGAGGTGCTGTTCCTTCAGTTTGCGCTTGGAATTCTCCTGGCAGTGGAGGAGGCCAAGGACTGACATATCTGTGATAGTGTGGGAGGGGGAGGTGAAGTGACTGGCAGCGGGGAGATGCAGATCGTGGTTACGGATGGAGCACAGGTGTTCTGCGAAACGGTCACCTAGTCTGCTTTTGATCTCACCAATGTAGAGGAGGCCACGCTTGGAGCATTGAATGCAGTAGATGATATTAAGGGAGGTGCCGATGAAACTCTGTCTCATCTGAAAGGACTGTTTGGGTCCCTAGTGCAATATGAGCAATGTGCTGTGGGTACGTTACTAAGGAAATACTTATACTGACTGTTGTAAAATTAAAAATAAATGTTTCAACATGTAAGCATGGTATTGCTCAATTAATAGACTAAACCATTTGACTTCTGTTTCCCAGTTTATTTGTTCTCACCTGGTAGTCTCAAAGAAAGAGTAGCTTTCATTTTGTCTTTGACCAGTTTAAAATAATAAGTCCAAATGCAAAATACTGGAGATGCTAGAAAACTGAAATACAAACAGAAAATACTCAATAGATCAGGCAGTATCTGTGAAGGCAGAAAGAGTTCAATGATTTTTCCTTAGATTGAATATCTTTCCCAGGAATTATGTCACGCTCTGTTACTCTCTGCAGTACTATGAGTAAATTGCAGTTGATGCTGATTTTTATTTTAAAAGGCAGCCATATTCACTGTTTTACTAGCTGATTTAAATTCACTTTTCTGTCTAGCAATTCAATGGAACTAGGTGGTGCTAATCTTAAGAGTGTTTCTTCTGCACCAGATTTCTGATAGTTTATGCTTCCATACTATAAGAAACCAGCAACTTCAAACTCTGCCAGTTTTGTGATTGGAGATTATTTAGTTAAGATACCAATTAAATGACCGTGTGTGTGTGTATGTGTGTGTGTGTACATGAAACATTAATAGATATCTTAATAGATGCCCATTTTTCTTAAGATGTGGAATGTGACAAGCTTCACTTTTCCAGCTGATTTATCTACCTCTAGTCTAATCCCAGAAAGTTTATGTAGACTATGGAATTTAACCTTGAATGCTGAAATTTATTTACTATTCACTTATAAATTAATTAGAAATCCCTCCTAAAGCCATAGTCAGAAATCTCCAGAGTAATCATGTTTGAATTTTGCTGTGATATCCAATGAATATTTGACTGGAAATGAGTAAAGGACGTTAGATGATGTTTTCCTGGATTGGACTAGAGAGCAAATTGCATCTGGAAATGCTGGAGGTGCCCTGCAGAGTAAAATATACTGTCACCCTGTCTCAGGAATCTATCCCATGATTTATCAATGTCAGCCAGCCTTACTGACAAATTACAAGCTGCTTCATTTTGTAGACTCCATTACTAAACTGTATATTATGATTTGGAAAAAGAGTTGTTTATAAGCTGCTTTACTAATCCACTGACCTACCTAGTTGAAATGCTTGCCAGGTTCTTGACTCAGCGGTGAAAATACATGGGTGAAAAAGTATTTGCATCTCCATTTGAAACTGATTCTAGATTGTTGAACAGATCATCAGATCTGTGATCTGATGTAGACCACAGATCTGATGTAGATCAATGATGATGCAGATTGATGTAGATCAATGATGTGGATGTAGTGGGGGGAGAAAATATCATTTACTCTTGGTGGTATGAAGCCAAGAATTTGTGTAGGTGGGCGAGACTACCACTGCATGGAAACAAAAGCCTGGTTTTAGTCCTTCAATGACTCGGTGAAGAGCCAAGATACCAGGTTATGAAGGGCCAAATTCAGTCCCTACCTCATTGTTTATGGAATTGATCTCCATTAGTGTGTCAGACAGAATACTGTGTTGTCAGGTGTGATGATTAGCTGAACTTTCTGATCACTATTTAACAAATCTTATTGATATGTCCATATATGAACCTTGGATAGATCAGCATAGACTATGATTCCCTGCACAATTGAATAACCTACTAGCATTCATTGTGTTGGCACAACATGGAGCATAGCTTCCTGGGCATTTAATGAGTGCTTGTGCATTAATCAGCACCATCAAAAGAAGATTTTATCTCCTTTCTTGGAAGGTAATTGTTTTTCAATTTTTGTATTATTCCTCCCAAATAAGAGAGAAATTCATTAGTTACTTAAGAGTGGATGTCTGTACATAAGAGTCATTCCCTACTGGGTTGAGATTGCCCAAATTCTTCTACTTGCAGAATATTTGTTGCCAAAGTGACAGACGTTTGGTTCAAGATTTGCAGTGAAACTGTGTGCCACTCAGCCTTTAAGAATATGGTTTGATTTTGGGTCAATGTTTACTGGTCTGTACATAGTTTACAGCAGGAGCAGTTAAAATGTTGACCAAACTGATACGTAGCGTAATTTCTTAATACAATATCTTCCTTCTCAACATATCTGCAATTTTTGACTTGATTACACACCACCTTCCTCCTAACAGTTCCCCAGGCAGGTATGTCTTTCTTTACCTTGCTTCATTACTACCTGTCCAGTTGTTGCCAGAAATTCACCTGTTTAGCTTCTTTTCCCACTCTGACATTGTTACCTCCTAGCATTTTCCTTTAATTATCTATCCTGGGCTCCCTCCTATTTCTCAACCAAATACTGACCCTTGGTGTCATTTATCTGAAAGCACACTTCCACATGTATGCCGACAACACCCGGTTTTTCATTGCTCCTTTACTCATTTCCAGTTATAATATTCATTGGATATCACATCAAGATTCTTGATTTCCTGCACCCACCCCCCACCATCGTCAACTGTTCATAGATTGTAATCTGACAAACGACAAGCAATGAGCAGAAATTTCTAACTTTAGTTCCTATCACAGACACTGCTCTGAGTCCATTGACTCCATTTCACTCACCTTTATGCAGCTGGGTCCAACTTTTCCTGATAACAGTCCTGAGTTTGCTCTCCTACAGTAATGGTGTTACATAAATACATGCTGTCAACATTTTCCTAGAAATTTGTTAAAATTAATTACAATAGTACTGGTGAAACAATGCACCCTTAAATTTAATTTGGAGAAGGGATTGTACAAGCTCACTTGATATGAAGTGTAAAGAAAATAGCAACGTGTAGACTGGTCACTGCTCTTTGGTTCAATTCTGAGCTTGGGTGCTATCCGTGTGGAGTTTCCTCAACATTTCACAGTTATGATTTATTTTTAAAAAGGTCTAATGGAACCTATCTGAATTTTAATCAATAAAATTGGATGGATTCTACAGTGGATGGGAGATCCAGTTCAATATTCTGCTGCCCAACAGTGGAAAAACCTGATTTCAATGAGATCTGGAAATGCATTTCTCATCATTGTACTGAGGAAAACGTGCACCCTTTATCAGTAGATACATTAATCTAGGAATGGATTTAAGATTATTTTGACTTTTGATGGTTAGAAAACAAATTCTCTTGTGTCCAAAATGCATTTTAACAAAATTTTGGTGTGATTAATTTTACAGGTATGAAGTAGGAAGACTGAGCTCTACAGGCTCATTAAGTTCTTCAGGGAGGATGCATCTGGCAGTGGTAGCTTGTGGCGAGAGATTGGAAGAAACCCTGACTATGCTAAAATCTGCTGTTTTATTTAGTCAAAAACCACTTTGTTTCCACATATTTGCAGAGGATGAACTCCATGATAAGTTCAATAGCTCAGTAAGTACCTGCTTTGATATTTATGCTTTATTTCTTTACAAACACATCAAGAAAATCAGTAAGCGATATGGATTTATTGAATTTCTCATGGCAATTATTTTAATTTTTAATAAAGTTCCTGGAGCACTTTTTCCTTATTTCTAGTTTAGTTAAACATTTTTGTGTGCAGCTGACCCCTGTGTTATGGGGAAGGGGGTGTTTTGTTCCAAGAAAGTGGTCCATATCTTAATTTCCCATAACACACAGCTGTATCATTTGCATATGCGTCTAGAACTGTGAGTTGGAAAATAAATTGTGGTTTTATTTATTTATGTTTCCCACATAAATTCCATGAGAGTGAATTTTATTCCATATCTCAAATTTCTGGGTAGTGATTTGTGAATTTCCATTATCTAAACGGCCGTAACTTAGTCTGTACTCTGAATTACCCCTGGCATTTTTGTTGTGCTTGGAGTTGATGGTAGCCCTGGCATTTTTTGTAACTCTATCGGAATGAAAAATTACTTGGGATCTATCTTGTATCCTATCAACATGAAAAGGGTCATGAAATTGGTTGGAGAAATTACCCCAATGCATTGTGGTCCCCTTGTGCCATTTACTTTGTTGCACTTGTTGGCAGAAGGTAACTTGTAGGATATCCTGTTAATAATCTTTCTGTTACACATGCAGCTGGAAAACTGGAAGAAGGAATTTCATCAGAAGTTCAGTCACACCATCTACCCAATTACATTTCCAGCTGATACTGCAGCAGTATGGAAGAAACTCTTCAAACCGTGTGCTTCACAGAGACTCTTTTTACCTGTAAGAAATGTTTAAGAGGAACATGGGACTAAATGTTGGAGGTTGAGTGGAATAGAGTTTGGGATAACTTCAGAGGAATCTGTGGGCTGAGGTCCAACAGAAAACCTTTGACCTAAAGAAAAGATTGTGGGTGGAAAAACTACATGTGGATCAATTCGCTTTTAATCATGACATGTGGATTATTTATTGCTGTTCTGATCAACTACAGCCCAAGCACTCGAGGCTCCACTCTACTGAGGGTCTAGGGCAAAGGAGATCAAAGGCGGAGACAGTGAGTGCCCACTGGAAGGATATTGTCTTTTACACTTGCTATTGCCTCCGTCCAACAGCATAATGTACAAGTCCACAGGAAAACCCTGGAAACAGTGAATCACTTCCCACATCTTGAAAGCTGCCACTCAAGAAAGGCAGATGTCAATGATGAAATCTACATCACCTTCAGTGTGCCAGCACAGCCTTTGGCTGCCTATGTATTTAAAGATCAAGGCCCCAAACCCAGTGCAAAGCTCATGGCCTAATGGGTTTCAGTGATCCCTGACTTCCTCTATGATCTGAGACAATGGCTGTTTATGGGAGGTAGAATGAGCAAAGTCAAAGTCCTTTTTCAGGTCAACCTCTCCAGCAATGAAGCTATAATCCTATTCTTTCAGCTCCAATAGGCAGGCCACATTATTTGCATGCCCAACACCTAACTCCTGAAACAATCATGTTTCCTTCATGCTAAGAGGTTATCAGGTGAACAGTGAGAATGATTCAATAATGATCTCAAAACATTCTTGGAAGATGTGTAAGGTCCCTATTGACTTGTGTGTATTCTTGGTCCACGTCTGCTCAAAATGGAAAAGGAGCATTCAGAATGGCATTGAGAACTTTGAATCCCTTTGTTAGGAGTACACAGAAGCTGAATATAAATGATAGAAAATGTGCACTACTTTAGGAATTATCTACCCACCTGCCCAGTCAAATGCCACCAGTGGCAGAGTCTGCGAGTTCCTTGTTGGTCTTATCATCCAACTTGGAGCTCACAGCATTGGAGTCAAAGCAAGTCATTTTCCAGTATGAGGGACTATCTTAGAAAAGATGGTGATATATTTTGGATGTTTGTTTTATCTTGTGATCCGTCACAACAGTTATGTTACTCAAAATCACTTGCCTATCTATTTAATGATCAAAAAGATTCCCATTTATATTGATTTTAGGACCAAAGTACTTTGCAGCCATGTATTTTAGAAGTGGAATCACAATTTATAATGTAGGAAACCCAAATGAAGATGAGGAAATTTATATCTTTAAAAATACCATTAAATGATGATGCTAATAGCAATTGTTCGTTGACTTTTTAAGTATGAATAAAGAAAAAATATAATATTAACTGCATCAATAATCTAACTGTAGAAAATGGATGAAATCACTTTCTGGTTACTCTAAGAACTAACCCAAAGCCTGAGATGATAAGAAAAAAACAACAGCAAAATTTAAAATTTTTTTAAATTTTAAAATTAAAATTTTATTTACAGCGTGGTAACAGGCCCTTCCGGCCCAATGAGTCCGCGTCGCCCATTTTAAACCCATATTAACCTACCCGTACGTCTTTGGAATGTGGGAGGAAACCGGAGCATCTGGAGGAAACCCACGCAGACACGGGAGAACGTACAAACTCCTTACAGACAGCGACGGGAATTGAACCCTTATCGCTGGCGCTGTGATAGCGTCGCGCTAACCGCTACGCTACCGTGCCTTCATACATTCAAACAAAACAAAACAAAAACAGTAGCATTGTGTTAGCATTCCAGCTGTGATTCAGTTGGAAGCACTCTTATCTCAAAGACAAAAAATTAAGGTTCCAACTTGCATTCCTGAGGGTCAATTTACTCCTGATGCTCCCAGAAACAAGAATGTGATGATCATGAGATGATCCTTTTTTTTGGGAATAAAGATTGAATAGGGCACTAGACTACTCCTCTGTTCATCAAAATAATGCCAGGTCATTTTTGTTTTCATCTGCCTCTGGGCATTTTTTTTCTTTTTGGAAGATGGAATGTAGCAGCTCCAACAGTATAGCAATACCATATTGGAGTTTCATCCCATAGTTTTGAGCTTGAACCTCGGGAATTTCTGGATATTAGCAGAATTCACAGTATATGGAGATGAGGCAGGAAAATGGTGCTGAGGTAGAAGATCAGCCATGAAAGATCATCTCATGAAAGTTGAAGCAGTCTTGAGGGGCTGAATGGCCTACTGCTGCTTCTATTTCTTAGTTAGTATTTTTCACATTAACTCCATTTATATATAGGTTGATTAACCATGTCAAACACTTTGTGATAAGAAAATCTTCCTTAATGCTTTGACCAGTTTTCATAACCGTCATATGAAAAATAGGTCCTCAGCTTCCGAATACCCAACTTATGTATAGCCCTCACGTACAAACAAGGGTTTTGGAGACCAGTGGGATGGCTTTGTCAGCTGCTGTGAGGCTGCAGCATCTTCTGCTGTCTGGGAACTCAGTTTGCGGCCGCATTTCTAACTTGTGAACTGTTCGGGTTACGAACCATTCTCTGGAATGGAATCCTGTCATTACCTGGGGAGGACCTGTAAATAGTTGTCAATTCTTTGACGAAATTGCATTTGTAATCCTGAATGTTCCCAGCCCCTTTAAGTGCTTTTAATATTTTACGACTACATTAATATGGTGAATTCTGGTATTGGCACACATAGAGTCCCAATTTTTTTAATGAAATTTTCCAGTTGCCTGTATGATAAATTGGTTTATTTTTGTCACATGTACTGAGATGCAGTGAAAAACTTTTGTTTGGATGGCACACAAAAGCACTATTCTACATAAATGTCACAAAGGTTGTCTCTCACCACTAGTTGTAAAGCTTGGTGCACAGGAACAAGGAGGATGGAGCAGCACCAAAAAAAGTAGTTACCTCTAAGTATTTTTTATATTGTGCTAAGCAGGAGGGTTTAACCTAAGTAGTGCCCAGATGTGTGAAAGGTTGGGTTTGCCCCTTAACCAAGACTTGATTAACCTCTTAGCTAGACTAATAAGTGGTTAGACATTCAAATGAACATTGCTTATTGAATGCCAGTGCATGAACATGTAAAAGAAGAAAATTTTAAACAAAAAAACTGTCAAAGATACCTATGAAAAATTGCTTGGGACATTGTAAAGAAAAATAAAATTTTGCCTTTTATTTAAAACACTTGGAGCTGGACACCTGACTCCACGGTGTGATCTATGCCAAATAGAAATATCTTGAGCAATCAGTTCTCTTGATACGTCCACACTGTGATGATTCAAGAACATCTATTTTACCTGTTTAATAGTTCTTCCTGATATGTTCTTGTTTTTTAAGTTGATCCTGAAAGACGTGGATTCCTTGCTCTATGTAGATACTGATGTCCTTTTTCTGCGTCCTATGGATGACATATGGGCATTTTTTGAAGATTTCAATCAAACTCAGATTGCTGGAATGGCACCAGAACACGAGGAGCCACGAATTGGCTGGTACAACCGTTTTGCCAGGCATCCATATTATGGTAAAACTGGAATCAACTCTGGAGTAATGATGATGAATATGACCCGAATTCGAAAAAAGTACTTCAAAGTAAGTGCATCTGGACTCTTGGTCATATTAAATGCTGTAATATTACATGCCTGTTGTGTTTGATCTATCTTTGTGCTTTAAAGGATGTAGGAAGCAAACGAATACAAATTGATATCTTCTGAGTTAATTCTAGTGCAGCATGAGATCTATTAAACCATTGTTAGTTCATTGTCTTTTATGGCTTAATTATTGTAGTATTGAGTTGGTTTTTAAGAACAAATTAAAAAATCATTTAGTGCAAGTTTAGATCTAACTAAATGAAAATGACACAAGTATAAAAATCAATTGCCAGGAAACATCTGATCAATAAAATTTACATAGTGAACCTAATTCCTGGCTCCAGTTTACTATTTGAATAGTGATCAAGTTGGGTAACCCTGAATGATATTGCCAATGTCCTTGCTTTTTTTTATCCTGACTCTTTTAGCTCAGGTTGCTGATATCACTGTAATCATTCAAGAACAGACCTTTTAAGATAATAGCTGATGTTCATTAGTTAGCATCAGAGTAATAGAGTTCATGATCAAATTAGAGAATAATGATGCAGAAGAAATTTTCTTAATTAATAGCTGCAATCTAAGATCTTGGAGTATATTCTGAGGGATTGTATTTTAGTAAGTGCTTTGACCAGAGGATGGCGATATTGGGCTGTCATCTTAAAGTGCTTGATTTAAAATTACATGTATGGGGGGAGAAAAAACTAATTGTTCAGTATTATTCGATATGTCACAAGCTCCGAGTTTCACATTGGCTTGTTTTCCAACTAAAACATGCTTAAAGGAGATAAAATTGCTTATTTTTATGGGAAAACTGGGTAAGGCATTGCAATGCTGTATTTTCTGTTGAGTTAGATTTGTAGCTCTGCACTACTCAAACTATAGACTGCTGTGCATAATTAGGAGTTCATTTATCACTTTTGTAATGAAATCTATATGGATTATTGAGGAATATTTTTCACATGCATTTGCATTTTATCAAATTCGCTCCAATAACGTGCTTCATTTTTTTATTTATGGAATATTATACATCGAAGAGCATTGTAATAATTATCACATTTTTATCAGCATTTTTGTTAGCGAAGTGGTTTTGGCATTTGTTGTGGTAATTTTACGTGCACTTTGAATGGAATGATCAGCAAAACTTGGACAGTTAGATATTTTAAAGAATTGCATGTTATATTTGATACCCCTTTCAATTTCAAAGCTTAGAGTTTAGCAACTCCACCTGCTCTTGGAATTGGAAGAAGCATCTAAACCCAAGGCCTTTCAGTGGTGTGAACCAGTTTGATGTGTAGGCCGCTTTTGGAAAAAAAAAGCTATTGTCTCAAATACTTTACCTGCAATTGTACTTCACAGTTGCATAACTTTGCAATATTAAAAGGTAAGGGTAGAAATTTTGTTTTAAAAATATTATGAATGGCTGTGAACCATATGGGCTGTTTAAGCCTGTTCTGTCATTCGGTAAGATCCTTCCTGATCCTGTCTTGTCCTGTTTTCTGTCCAATTTCCATTGTTTTCCTTTTGACTAATATTAATAGATAGTACTGAATATACTTAATTAGCACAGGGCACATACCTCCAGGTATGAGATTCGTAGCTGTGTGAACAAAGAAATTATTTCTCCTCTCAGGACCATGGCCTAGCCTACATCCAGATTTTCTAGACACCGTAAACCATCGATCCACACCCCTCTCAATCCCTTACTCAGAAACCTAAGTTTTGGTAAAATCACCTCTTGGAACTGTTGGAGGTCCATCCTACTCAGTTTCTCATCAAAGGTCAAGCATCTTCTACTCTGGAATTCATCAAGTGAATATTTGTTCTATTGTATCAAAAACAATTATATTACGGAGACCATAATTGCACATGTTACTCCAGGCTCTAAGCATCCACTCTGTCAATCTCTTAGTCTTGCATTAATCTTTAACTTATCAAAGCCATCCTTTAACTGAACAGTGTAGTACTTCCAGCTGTAGTAGGGACATTGTCTGTTTTGTTACTTAGCATGAACTTGAACTAAAAGTCTAAAAGGCATTTGCCACGTTTGTGACTGTGCTTAATGTGATGTCCTTGCAGCTCTTGAAATGAAGACTGTTTCACGATCTGGTTTTGCTAGCATTCCTTGCATCTTGTGAAATTTTAAAAAAACAGTTAAAATCTGTTACAAAATTCAGTTTTGGTGTTTAACATCTGTTTCATTTCTGAACCACTCATGCGGGACAAAAGACTAAATGTCATAATAAGAGGAGGCAGTTTTGCATCTTTATGTGTTCAGATACTGCCTGCTTGAATGTTTCCTCTTTGTACCAGCTTTAATCCTCTGAGTTTTAAGTTGTTGAGTTTTTTTTACATAATGGGTCAACAGCCTAAAATTACCCAATTGAGCACTAATTGTCAATCTTATTCACAAATGAATAGCTGGTATGGTTGTGTATGCAGTAGTAGATGCTTATCAGTGCTGGTACAAAGAAATGGAAAAATAGAGTATGTAATTGTTTCATTTACATGGCATCCTGGATTGATGGTGCTCTCTGTGTGCGTGTGTGCAATAAAGTAGCAAAAGGAACTTGAAGGGCGCTTTTCTGTAGGAAAGAGAAGGGTGAGACGTGACATGATTGGGGCCCCTGAGGAAATGAATGCCAGATAATCACTACAAGGGAATTAGGGAAACACTTTGTAACTGAGAGTAGAAACTATGTAGATTGTGATAGTAATTCAAATAACTAGCATTTTTCCAATTTGGGATAAATTGAGCAAACACATATGCGGGGGGGGGGGGAGAAAGGATATGGTGCAGAATAGTAGAAGGGGAATTTCTCTTTGTAAATCTATCCATGAGTGGAATTGCTTTAGGCTGAACTGTCTGAAACACAATTTAGCAAATTTGTTCTGACAGCTTTAAGGTCTGATAATGCCCATTTGTGGTCTCTTTTGATGTTCACAAGCTAGTGTAAACTGGGTACAAAATGTGCTTCAAGCATTTGGACCAATGTATGGTGTGTTTGATGATGAAAAACTGCATTTTTTTTTCTCTGTCCAAAATAATCAACAGTTGATATCAAGACAGCACAAAATTTCCATTAGGGACTTGCTTGATGTGTCGGCAAATGGATAACTTATTGGTGCTTGGATCTTGATTTTTGAATGGTTCAGTATGTCCATTCCACTTGTCTGGAAGTTCTTCATCCAGGGAAACAATTTATTCTTCTGTTTAAAATTAGTATATTCTTTCTGTTGTGTAGAATGATATGACAACTGCACGGCTCAAATGGGAAGATTTGCTTCTACCTCTCTTCAAAAAGTACAAACTCAACATCACCTGGGGAGACCAAGATTTACTCAATATTGTTTTCTATTACAACCCAGGTAAATATCATGTTTCCCTTGTTGGTTACATCCTTCTGCATTAGTAGTTTAAGTAACTTTTTGACAATGCGGTTTGAGTTGAGAATTTTTGATGCCATTTTAATTTCAAATGGTACAGCCTGTTGAATGGTTAAAAAACCTACTGCAAGAATGATTCTATATTTGATGCATACCAGAAAAATTAATGTGGAATACTTGTATTTCTTTCAAAAATCCAATTTGTACTTAAAATAGTAATGACTAATCTGAAAAATCGTTTACAGTGCACTAATTTAGTATCACCTTTATCCTATTGCAGAAAGTCTCTTTATTTTTCCATGTCAATGGAACTATCGCCCAGACCACTGTATGTATGGCAGCAACTGCAAAGCGGCAGAAGACGAAGGAATCTTTGTTCTTCATGGAAATCGAGGAGTCTACCATGATGAAAAGCAGCCAGCTTTCAGGGCTGTGTACAGAGCAATAAAAAATGTAAGTACTGTATCCTAGAGATGTAGTCTCAAAAATAATTAAAGCTTTTTATTCACTCTGTTTGAAATTATCCATTGATGTACCATAGTGTAATATTTTAATGCAGTTGCAAAGAAGCATTCTTGTGAAATTTATGCAATGCAACTGCCTCTGGGTCTGGTGCTGCTCTGTGAATTCATTTTTCACTCATACGATGTTATTTACTTGGCTCCAGTTACATGTTTTAAGTCTGGGAATTTCGAGCAATGGTTTCCAGTATTGAAATATGATGTAGCAGTAGTTATTTTTCTCTAAAAATCAATAGTAATGGCCTTTGTAATTAGTCCAATGCACATGGGGACATTTTTTCTTTTTCATGCTGCAGCAAAGTTGCATCAATTAAAGCCAGCACTCTGGCAGGTAATACACTCTTGTGTACATAAAGTCCTCCCATTCAAGTGTGCAGCAGTTGTGAGTTCCTTTTGTACTCATTAACCTTGTATAAATAAATACATCATAAGATTATTCCTTTTGCTAGTTGTTTAATGACATCCATTAGCATTTCAAAACACTAGAATATAAATTAAAACTTGTTTAATTTTACATGGAATGCTGCAAGGATCTGTGCTTGGGTTTGTTATTTAATGTCTATCAATGGCTGGAATGAAGTGATGTACCCAAGTTGCTAATGATGAAGCTCGATGTGGAAGTAATTGTGAGAAGGATATGGGCTGGTTAACTGAGCAGAAAGATGGGCGTAGTAATATGTGTATGTACTGACTCCAGTAGGATGAAATAGCAAGTATTAAATATTTCAATTCGCAGAGATTTGTGTACATGAATTACAGATGGTTAATAATACAGTAAGTAATAAGAAGAGAAAATGGTATTAGCCTTTATTTCAAAGTAACTGAACTAAAAAGCAAAGGATGTTTGCTGCAGTTTTGCAGGGCTTTGTTGAGACACACCTGGAGTACCATGTGCACCTTTAGTCTCCTTGCCAAAGGAAAGATATGCTGGCATTGAAGATTAAGTTCTATACACAGCACAATCTAATGGTTCTAATTTATTTTGAAAATTGTGAAATGGTCAAGTACACAGAGGTGTGCCATATACATGCTGCTTAAATGCATTGGCTTGCTTAGAAATTTTGATATTCAATATCTTTTGGGCTGTAAAATAAATATTGCCTAAAATTCAGTTATATTTTATATCATAAAAAATAGCAAATCAACCAGTTGCCTTTTCACTGACTGCAATTGCCACAATAGAAATTAAGATATCTCCAATTTAGGATTTGAGACTGTATTGATTACAGCGGAAGTGTATTGCTATAAAACTTTGATTGCAGTCTATGTCCTGTGAGTATCATAAAGCTGTATATATAAAGTGCTTTTATCACTCAATGCAATTTCCTTGATGGTCTTATTTTGTATTCTGTGTATGTTAGCATTAAGGTCAATCCACTTGAAACATTAAAACATTTAAAGAGTTTTTTTTTGAAGTGCTTAGAAATATGAGGAGAGAAATCGCCCTAATAATCTAGAGTAGATTTATTGGCTAAGGTGTATGTAACAAATATAACTGATCCTACTCACTCATGATTGCTAGTTCATTAAGGCAGGAACATTACAGCATGCAAAATGCAATGAATTTTTCTGCTGCCAGAATGTAGATTGTGTCCATTTAAGACTATAAAGTCTAATTGAGATCATTCAAAGATTAATTGTTATTTAGACCAGGATCATTAACTCTGGCTTCATTGGTGGCAAGGTCAATTGAGTGTCTATAGTATTTTTTGGATTGCTACAAAAATTCTCATTAAATCCCATGATAATATGTTAAGTGATCAGAAGTTTTTCATGTTTTAGGTTGCCCTTGGAATTTATGCAAGTAATTGATAAGTACATACTTCCTTTGGTCTACTATTCTAAAGGACATACTACCCTCTATAAAATAGGCTTTATTTAAAAAACACAATTCAGTCATTTTAGATGCACTATTAGTCTGAAAACTAATATTTATACAATGTAACTTGTGATGTACGTAAAGAAATGATATTCAGACTGTTATATAATGTCTCTGTGATATAAGCATCTAGCCACCATATCAAAGTTAGAAATAACAGCTTTTTTGGCAAAGCTGCAAATCAGGCAGGCAGGAGAAAGTGGATTTTATTGTGCCATGCATCCAAAAGTGGAAATGAAGATCTCATGCCCATGATGCAGAATTTTCCAATGTGTCAGATGGGAAACTGTCAGGTTTCTCAGAGGGTATTGCAAACTCCCCAGTCATAATAATAGGAAGCAGTTTTTACTTTATTCATTTCCTGGTTTCTGGGCATCACAAGCAGGGCCAGCATTTATTGCCCTTTTATCGCTAATCAACCGAGTGGCCTGCTGGGCTCTTTCAAGGGGCATTTTAGAATCAATCACATTGGTAGGTCTGAGGTCACACATAGGCCAAACCAAGCAAATTTCCTCCCCTTAAGGATATCAGTGAGCCAGATGGATTTTTATGACAATCTTGTAATTTTGTGGTTATCATTACTAATGTCTAGTTTGTTTTAATTCTGATGATCAGCTGAATTTAATTTCCATTGCTGCCTTGGATGGATATGGTTTTATGCCTCTATTATTAGTCCAGGCATCCAGATGACTAGTCCAGTAAATTAACCACTGTTGTCACCCTAAATTTTGCAGAGGTGCCAGATTTAAATTTTGACATCCTGATTTTAAAAAAAAATATTCTGCTTGTCAACTTCAGCATTAGTCTTGTGATCTGCTTCAAACCAAATTAGTCAATAGAAACCCTACTTAGTTTAATTCTTTCCTCTTTCTTCTTCTCCAAACATCCCTGAATCATGATTACACAGGTGCTCGGAGTATTGTTGTGCCTTCACCATCTTGGTGGTACTGTTTTATTCAAACAATTCAATCAATCCGAAACCTATCCTCATTTTTTTCCATGTTTGAGTATTTTATCATGGTGGACATTTAATGCAAATACACATCAATAGCTTTTGTTGTTCTTGATGTCTTCCTACTGCCTTTACTAGTTTAGCAATCTGACATGTTGCTTGTGCTTCAACAGCCTAGGCTAGCATTGCCATGGTAAGGGTTGGGTTGTGGCTGAGACTTTTTGTAGGCAAGGACGCAATAAGCCCCACAGTATAACAGATGATCCTGGGAGCAGCACAGGCTCAATGAATCGTACTGTTTCCTCTAACTAGGGATATTATACGAAGTGTTAAATAAATGAAAGAAGAAAGTGACAACAAAATGCAGCACTTGCTGGTTATCCATTACTAAACTTTGACCATTAAACCTTAATGGTTATTCTCCAGATCATTAAGGAAAATATACATAATAATAGCTTTTATTTCAAAAGCCTCAGTAATCACACACAAGCCTCAGAGTGCAAATACTTTCCATTCCCTTGTGCTAGGAGGCCAGAATTTCCTTCCTGCCCAACCTCAAAATCACCATCCTTCACAGTGTGAGCTTTATTTGAGAATCCCTCAAGTTCATGTGCATGTAGCTATCTCAGCCAAGAGTAATATCTGAAAGAGAGGTCAGAACAAGGATGGTAATTCAAAGAATCCCACAACCAGTGATGCCTGTAATAGATTTTTAATTGCAGTTAATGTCAGCAAGAGATCTGCCCAGGCTGTGCCCTGCCACCCAGGCATATCTCTTTGATGGGCACAGGTAATGGAAAGAAATCGAGGTTAGGAAGGCAGGAAAGAGAACAGAAATGAAGGATGAGATAGAATAAGTAGAGAATGTGTACACATGCCGTTCCTTATTTTCCTGGGCCTGCAGATACAGTTTTAGTTGTAGTGGGGAGGTCAATTCCCAGCAGCATCATCACACGTGTGTACGCTGTGAATTTGTTGTCACAAGCTCCAGCTTTAAACTGCCCCAAACCGCCCTACATTTATTCGGAAGCAGTTAACAAAGGCTTAAAGGTGAAGTCCAAGAAGAAGATTGGAAAATGAAAAACAAGTGGTGAATCCAAAGGATGAAAGAAATCCCACAACTCGCTGATAATTCATAGCTTGTTTTCAGTGCATCCAAGGGTGTTTCAGGCAAACTCTCTTGAATTCACACACAAAACTGAATATTGCTGGGATTATTCAGCAGGTCAGGCAGCATCTTTCAAAAAATATAGTTAACATTTCAGGTTAATGACCTTTCATGTCAATGTGGAAAAGTTGGAAGTAAAACCAGTTTTAGGGTGGGGAGGAAACTGAGGAGAACAAAGGGGAAGGTCTGTGTTAGGGTTATGGCAGCAGAGATGAAATATAGTGATAGCGGAGCTGGGTAAAGAAGTTATTAAAGAATGACAATAGGTAGAGCAGGAAGGAGTATATAAATAGAAGGCAACTGAATTTGTGACATTATCAACAGAAATAGGAAGGGGTAAATAATGGATGCTGGAAATAAAATACCAAGGCTAGAATTGCTAATTATCTGAAATAGTTGAGTTCAGCCTCAAGTCCAGAAGGCTGCAGTGTGCCTCATCAGAAGATGCAGTGTTGTTGCTTGAGCTTTCATTAGACTTTGTTGAAACAGGTTTTGGAAGCCAAACACCAACAGGTTTCAAAAGTGGAAGTGGGTTGGAGAATTAATGTGACAGACAACTGGAAGCTCAAGGTTATGCTTGTGGACTGAATGGAGGTGTTCTGCAAAGCAGTTGTCAGGAATGCTCTTATCAGTAAACCAACCAGAAGTTTGGCAGATGATAAAGATTGAAGACCACCAAAGCAGCTGGCCCTGGTGGCATACATACTGAAGGTTTGAAAGTTGGTGGAGAAACTGACCAACAGACTCCAAGTTGTTTCTCAGCCTGGATACATTCTAGCATTTTTCCAACTAATAATGTCAGAAAAGCTGGTCAGCAGTTCCCTATTTTCTCTCCCACCTTTCCAGAACCTAGAGAATTTTGGAGGATGCCTACCAGTGCATTCACTACCTCCCGTAACCACTTCCTTCGCAGTCTAGGAAGCAGATCATCAAGTCCTGGGGAGGTATCAGCTTCTATCCCTGTTAAGGTTTCCAGTACTATTTTTTATTTCCTAATGCTTTTCTTTGATCTCATTCAGCCTTGATCTATATTTCCATACCTTTTAAGATGTCTCTGTGTCTTCGGTGAAGATTGACTCGAAATATTTGTTTTATTTTTTCTGACCCATCTTCCTTTTTATTCTCCAATATAATTTCCCCTGCCTGAGTCCATAAGAGACCCACTTTAACTGCAGCTAATCACTTCCTATTGAGATACCTGTAGAAGCTCTTGCAGTCTGTTTTTGTTTTGTTTGCTGCAATGTTCTTGTATTCTACTTCTTCATTCTTTAGTCATGTCTTGGCTCTCTGTTATATTCTGAGATTTTTTTTCAGTTGTCAGGCTTGCTGCTTTTACTGGCAAAATTACAAACCTTTTCCTTTGATCTAGCATTACTTGATGCCATAGCTGGATCGCTTCCAATTTTTGCCTGAAAGGGGTATATATTATTTGTTAGCTTATGTACTGAAAGGTACTGTCATACCTTTTTAATATAGTTTCCCATTGTACTCTGTTACTCTCTGAAGGCCACTTCGTCACTAAATCATCAATTAATCCTTTCATTACATAACAGTGGATTTGTTCCCTATTTGATTTCTCAACATACTGACTTTCTGCTCTTTTTTACACACCATACATTCATCCTCCAAGATATTACTGCTAATTAGATTTGACCAGTCTATGTAGATTAAAGTCTCCCATGATTATGTTATTAACCTTGTTGTATGCTCTACTAATTTCCTGATGTTTATACAATGCTCTACTGTCTGGAGGCCAACATTCAACTCCCACCAATGGATTCTGCCCGTTGTTTCTCAGCTCTATCCAAAATAATGCTCCTCCTTGATTTTCTGTGCTAAAAGGTTATCACTTTTTGTGGTTGTGCTTTTTACTTTGGACCCAGGCTGCACATTCCTTCAGCAGAACCTTCTTTGTCCCATTTGTGTCCTTCCCTGTTTTTCATAGTCCAATAGTTCAGCTAAGTTATAAGTTTGCATGTACCTTATTAAACCCTGGACAACAATGGCAGTATCCCAATTGTAGGGCAATGTGGCAGGAAAGGCCTGAGCAAATCATTCCACTCTTTAGGAAACGATAGGCAAAACATTATTATATCTGAATATTTCACTGTCCCTAAGTTGGGTGGTAAATTCATAAATTGTTTTAGTGAAATTGTCTTTTCACTGATCTCTCTAACATCCATTCAGCTGCTTTTGAATTCCTGAAAACCTGAGAAAATTTGGGTGCACCTAAATAGTAAGCCGTCATTTGATATTCAATTGTTTTCCTTTGTAAACAAAAGAAAATGTATTTTTTTTTACTTAAAATTTAGTTGCTACTTTGATTTAATTCATTAATTGTTAAGCCTTTTTTTCTTGCAATCTCTACAGTACCCTTTCGGAGAAGATCCCATCCATTCACTCCTATATCCACTTGAAAAAGAACTGCAGAAAACTACAAATACTTATTGTGGAAAGATCCATCAAGTCTTCACACAACGGCTGCAGAAGAGCATAAGAACTTTACAGGGAAAAATTTCAAGAGGGAGGTGATTTTGTGAAATCACTTTTTCAGAATGTATTTTTGCCTTGAACTTTAGGAATTTGACCTTTTCTCATAACCTAAACAAGAGATGTTTTTAAACACGAGGAGGCAAATTGAAATGAGATAACTGACACCAATCACTGTATAGGCATGGGTATTTTCATTGAAACCTATAAATGTAGTCATTATCTCCATTTGAGCACTAATTTTACCTCTTTTTAAAAACTGAAGAATTTATTTAGTGGAAGACAATGTTTACAGAGACGCAAGTGTTATTCTGTCAAGTGAAGGTATATTAGGACTGACAATCTGTTTAATGTGTTTCAATATGAAGGTAATTAATCTGAAATTGTGTGGTGCGAAGTTAACTTCAGAAGTGTTGTATGTTCATGACAATCAAGTCTTGTATAGCACCACAAAAGATGTTTTTGCTCTGTTAGAATCTTTGCCTATTATAATAGTGTGAGAACATGTAAGTGAATTGATTAATTTTTTTTGATTATTGATGAACAACTAAAAGTAGTTCACTTCAGCCAGTTACAATTTTCCAGCAATAAAGATATTCATGCCAGAAAATATACCAAATTGGTACCTCTTAAGAATAGTTTTTCCAATTATTTTAGAAAATGAAAGAAATTGCTTTGTGTGTTTTAGCTTCATTTTGAGTTTAAATGCAGAATGTTTAAGTTTGCACCCTAAAACACACAGATGTGATGCCCAGTACTTTTTTTTTTAACCACTTCAATATGTTGCTGGAATTTGTCTTATAGCTGATATTGCAGGAAAACTCATAACTCCTGTAATTAAAGATAACAAATTTTAGCCAGCCTGGACTGAAATGTATTCACTCATTTCTTGACAGTCAAATTTTGTTTAGCAGAGTAAAATACTTGTTTACTGCTTGCCATAGTGTTTTCTTTTCCTGCAGCTTCTGAGAAATGGGATACTGTGTAAACCATGTAAATGTACCAGACGACTAAATGAAATTGACGTAGTTGTAATTTAGAGATAAATTAGTGAGAACTGAGTGCCATCATTTCATGATCTTTTTGGCTGATTGCTTAATATTTTAGTTCTTTCAGATTGAAATCCCTGGTGGAATGTAGTTATTAAAAATAAGTACCAAACATTTTATAGAAGTTTGGAATTATCTACATCTAAGGATATTTTAAATGACAAACTTAAAATATTGTTACAGTAAATGTGAAAATGCAATGTGTATTTTAATGAATAAAACAGTGTCAAATCTGTTCATGAACCAGTGTACATATTGCTCTGAGATCATCCAAATAAGTTGCAAACACCAGAGCAAGAATATAAGAAATTGGTTAGAAGCCTTGAGATTAATCCTGGGGAAGATGATCATAAATGAACATGAGCAGTTGGTGTTCAGTTTATAGTTAGCTCACCTAAGGTCTGGTAGGCCAGCTGTCTGAAATGCCAGAGCAATGGATAAAAACAGGTGGCAAGATAGACAATCTATTTTTTTGAATATTAGTTATTTATATCATATTTTGAATTTTATGGTGATCTGCCATTATGCTCACCAGCAAACTGAACAGGAATTTCTACACCTCTAGCAATTGAGAGCAAATGTTTATCTACACTTTATAGAAAGATCAGAGATACAAAGCCCAAGTTCTTCCTAATCCTCGAGTTTAGCAGCAGCAAACAAGAATACTGCACGAATGTTGAGAGGTTCCGTTTGAGTACTGCTCTCATAGAACTTGACCACACTTGTAAATGTAGCTTTAATTCCTGGAAGAAACTTGGAAAAAGGGGATTATACTTGACTTTGGTAAGTTAATATCAGTAGAAATAGTTTCTAAGAGGACATATGATAAAAAACTTGTGTAACATTATCCTGACTCTGATTTCCAGTTTTTTTTTTCAGCATTTATAGGTAATTTTTTTTTGACCAGGAGTTCCAAGTATAATTACAAGTAATAGCCTGCAGTTCAGAGATATCGTATGTGGAGTTTAGTTAAGCACAGATGAGTGGAATGCCACCAGAGGGGATGGTAAGTGCAGATAATGCATTATCTAAGCAGACAATTGGTCTGCTTAGTCTACCCAAGTAGACCAAGTCTACTAACTCTAGCTAAGTAGACTAAGTAGGTCAATATTGCAGCAGCTAACCTATAACAAAGAAGAGTTTGTATGTTTTGTGTTCATAGCTTTGAATACTGGAAATTTTCAGTAGCGCTTAGAATGCAAGCTATAAACTTCACCTTCCTTTTCTGTACTATAATCAAACATATTATTAAATGAAACCTTGTACTGCTGAAACATTGATAGACACAATAACATGTGAACGAGTCTCTGAACCTGTGAACCTCCTCATCCGTTCTGCCCAGTTTCTCATTTGATGACCTTGTTGAACCAGTGGCAAGACATAAACTTGCATTTTAAAGCTTGCTTTTAACTTTGGAATACTGTCCAAAATATCATTTGGAGTATTTTGTATTTTGTGGCCCATGGGGAAGGATTATTGGAAAACCTCAACAATTCATCTGAATAATGTCTTAAGTAATCTTACTTGGTCAGGATAATAGCTTGGATAAATTCAGATTGAATTTCTTGGCAATGTGTTTAGGAGGTAATCCAATTGATGATAATTTAAAATAATTAAGGGAATTGTTATGGGAAATTACTCTTCTCTCTTATTAAGAGTTTCAGAATATGGAGATACAATAAAACTACTGCTCCTCTGGTAATTGACAATTTCATGGAAAAGCTTTGTATTAATGCCTGACAAAATGGTGAAGAGAAATCTTTGGATTGAAAGGCCTAATCCTGATCCTGTGACATTGTTTCAAATCACCAGTGTTGAAGCAATAGTTTTGTAATGTGTTTCATGATGTCAGGATATCCCAAAGCCCCTCACATGATTATTTGAAGAGTAGTCACTTGTTTTGTAGGGCAACACACACAAAATGCTGGAGGAACTCAGCAGGTCAGGCAGCATCTATGGATTGATGTAGGGTCATGACCTGAAACGTCAATAGTCCTGATGAAGGATCTCAACCCAAAACGTCAACTATTTATTTCCCTCCGTAGATGCTGCCCAACCTGTTGAATTCCTCCAGCATTTTGTGTGTGTTGCTCCAGATTCCAGCACCTACAGAATCTCTTGCATCTCTGTTTTGTAGGACAGACAAAAATGACATCATTGATTTGACTTTTTCTTGATCGGGTTAGTTGATACAAATGCAACAAAAAAGGGACTAGAGAAATTATTTTGGTGGATCACATTGGATGTTTTTTATGACAAACAGAAGGGATAAATATCCCAATAATGGTACAACATATCAATGCAGCATTGTACAAATGACATAGTTGTACAGCGCGGCAAAAGGCCCTTCAGCCCACCATGTCCATACCAACTATAGAGTACCTATCGATACTAATCCTATTGACCAGTACTTGGTCCGTAGCCCACTGTGCCCTGGCGATTCAAGTGCATTTCCAGATACTTCTCCAATGTTATGAGAGTACCTGCCTCCACCACCACCTCAAGCAGTGCATTCCAGACTGCAATCACCCTCTGGGTTTTAAATAAAAATTCTTCCTCTGATCCCTTCCAGATCTCCGACTCCTCACTTTAAGGGATCTTCGGACATGTACACCAAGTTCCTATTGTTCCACGGTATCTCCAATGACTTTCCATCCATTTAAAGCCAAAGTGGATATGTTCCATTGGCAGTTATTCAGTAAATGAAGCAGTTCCTAACTGCATGCAACAACACATCGGCAATATTAAGGAAAAAGTGCTAAGTGCAAGTAATGTTTGCATCATACAAGTTGCAAGCAATGAGTATCTCCACAAAGAGAAAATCTAACCATCTACTCTTAATATTCAGTAGCATTGCCATCAAGATAACCTTGAGGTGAGGGTTAGACCCGCCATGCAATACAATGGCTACAATTGTAGGTCAGAAGTTGGATACCTTAAGGTAAATGTGAAATATTATTTGCTTGCCAGGCTGAGTGCATTTCCAACAAGACTCAAGCAAGATGAAATCCAGGGCAAAGCTCCCTGCTTGATTGGCACCCTGTCCATCATCCTAAACATTCTCCTCTGCCATCAACAGACCATTGTTGCGATACGTATGACGAACTGCAACCCCCAGCTACCTATCCAGGCCACTCTGGCAACATATCCTAAGGCTGCAAACTCTGTCCGCAAGAAGGAAAGCAGGGTAGGTGCAGTCAATGCCAAAGAATCACTATCACCAGCTGCATGTTTCCCTTGTTGGGCGCCATCTTCATTTGAAAGTAATTTACAATTCTGTGATGAAGACTCAGTGACAATGAACGATCTCCCTACCCAACTTCATTGTGGGAATACTTTCGCCAGCAGGATGTCAATGGCTCATCACCAACCTCTCAAGCAATTAGGAACAGGCAATAAATGCTGGTTTTGCTAGTAGCACTTATGTTCTGTGAAATGAATGAAAAAATATTCTAAGGAATGGCACAGAATCATTTAAAAACAGAATTTGACACCATAAGCATTGAGAATATTAATACAATTCACTAAAAGCAGGCATGTTCGATAAGATGGATTCTTGATCTCAATCTTATTGACCACCTGCACTGCACTTTCTCTGTAACTGTAAGACTTTATTCTGCGTTCTGTTATTATTTTTCCTTGTACTACCTCAATGCACTGATGTGATGAAATGATTTGTCTGGATGGCATGCAGAACAAAGTTTTTTCACTGTACCTTGGTACATGTGACAATAATAAACCAATTTACCAATGTTGTTTTCTCCTGGTTAGTGTGTCTAGAGCCAAGAGTCAGTCTCAAAAATTAGTGGCTGGTCATAGGACTGAGATGAGAGGAAATTTCTTCACCCAGAGTGGGGTCAGTCTTTGATATTGTCTGCCCATTGGGGGATGTGGAGACTTGCGGCTGAGGACATTTAAGTCTGAGAGTGAAAGGTTTTTGGATATCAAGGGAATTGAGGAGTACTGGGTTAGTGCAGGTGAATAGGCACGCTATGGTTGCTGCTGGCTGGGACTTGTCTGCTTATAAGTAAGGTGTTGTCTTCCTTTCCAGGGTCCTTGAGACCTTCACACAGTTATATTTTTCTTGTGCCAACATTTCTGTTGTGGCTGTTATTTTAAGGCCAGACAAATGGAGTCTGTAGAATGAATTAAGTTGTGATCAGTTGGCAATCATTGATACCTGTCATGACATGGATGATGCCATACTGTAACATGTGTCAGTGCCTGGATTGGGATTGTTGCCAAGAGGTCTTGTACTTATCACTCTGATGAAACAGAGTGCTAAGTTAAAGTTGTGTTCCAAGTATTATGTCTGGAGGACAACACCATTGGTGTTGGCTTCCTCAGTCCTTTATTATCAATCATGACTTTAGAGGTTGTTTGCAACTTCAGTGTTAGGATCTGGGATGCAAGTCAAGATTTTCTCAAAAATGAAGAAAAAGTCCTATTTGGCCCCATCTATAGCTTCAAAGGAGTAAAGCAGCAGAATGGATTGTCTCAGTCTTAGGGCAAACAAGTCCGTGAACTTGCTTGCAAGTTGCAGTAGATTAGGATAGAGGACTCGAGGGATAGGATTAAGATAATGAATTGGGATTTTTTTTTACATTGCAGGAATATATGGAAAAGTTTTGGCAAAGCAAAGGAGGACTGTTGTTCTGTCATTGAACTGTTGCTAGCATTTCTATGTAGTTGATATATATCTTGTGTTAGTTGGCAACACTCTTGTTTCTCACTCAGAAGGTTGAAGGTTCAAGTCCAACTCCAGAGATTTAAGCATAAAAACCTATTCCACACTTTACTGTAGAGGCAGTGCTCCATAGTGAAAGGTGTCATCTTGCAGATTAGTTGTTAAACTGAAACCCTGCTTGCCTTCACAGTGATTATAGAAGTTCCTATAATGAACAGGGGAGTTGTGTCTAGAGTTCTGGCAAATGTTTATATCTCACACAGCACTGAATGAAAAAGAACATTAACCAGTTGTCAGATTGTTACTTGTAGGAGTTGGCTGTTTGCAAATTGTCTGCCAAGTTTCCTAGAATGACTGCATTTTAGCCATACAACTTTAGTTCTAAAATTAATTGAGCTGTGATTTGCATGTAGAAGTCACTGTATAAATGCAGGTCTTCTTTCAATTTTCAATCACAGAAAAAAAATGACATGAGTTTTAATATTTATCTTATAAAATGCATGTTATAAATAGGCAAGTCTTTCTATTTTTTTCAGCAACAGTGATTTCACCCTAATCCCAATCTCCTGTTTGTTCCCATAATCTTTTTAATATTGTTCTTCTGGGAAATATTGTTAAAATAATTTTTAGATGTTCATAGAATAATTTGTAGCAGAGATTTGTAGCAGCTAAATTCTAGCTGTTTTGTGCATTGAGATTTTTTTCCAAACTCCCCTTCATATTTTATACGTGATTTTCTTTAATGAAGCCATAATATGATCTCATCAATCACTAGAATCACTCCATTACAGTTCACCTGGTTTTTACAATCCAGTATTTAAAAACTTCAATCAGATCATTCTTAAAGCCTGGTATCTCTCATAATTTCACTAACTCCAATTTCTTCTCTCTCTTAACTATAATCCTTCAATCTTGATAACATTGAATCTTCACATTTGTTCAGAGTTCCTACATCCTTCCAAAAGACTACACAATAGTTCAATTGCACCTCAACTCAGATCTTGTACCAAGTTGACTACCTGGTCAATTCTACTTTGTGCAAAACTGCCTTATTTACTTGAACTGTAATTTTTAATGACGTACATCTACAAATCACAACCCCTCTGTTTTCCTCCTTCCGGAATCTAATAGTTATATTGATCTCTATTCATTGATCCTACCAGCCTATACAGACAAAGAACCATAATCTGCTACATAACTGCCACATAGAATCATTTAGACTTGCCTTATCAGAGAGATTCCCTTTGTCCAACCCATCCCTTCCCACTTTCACTGCTACCAGAAGCTAACGTTTTCTGTTTCTCAGTTCTGATGATGGGCCCCGGGCCTGAACTGTTAACTCTGTTTCTCTTTCCACAGATGTTGCCTGACCTGCTGAATGCTTTCAGCATTTTCTGTGTTATTTCAGATTTCTAGCATCTGCAGTATTTGTTTTGATTTTCAGCTTGTATTTGCCCCCTTGTAATTTTCTACTTTGTTTTTAGGCACAATTTTTCTTCTGAGTTTTGGGAAGTTATTGAGCTACTACTATTTTCTATAGCTATTTTTGGAATCCTCCGACACGAACTCTAAGGAAAACATACAATAGGTATCTTACAAGAGAAACAAAGGACTGCAGATGCTGGAATCTAGATGAAAAACACGATGATGCTGGAAGAACTCAGCAGGCCAGGCACCATCCGTGGAGAAAAACAAGCAGCTTTTTTTCCATGGATGCTGCCTGGCCTGCTGAGTTCCTCCAGCAATAGGTATCTTACATTTTGAATAACTTCAGTATCATTTATCTTTAAATTGTAACCAGCACTAACCATTTACAATTCCTCAGCAATTGAAATAGTCCATTTCTACATACAGCAAGATTTAAGCAATATTCAAACATGGCTAATAAGTAGCAAGTAACAGAGAAGTGCCAGGCAATGACTCCCTCTATAAAGAGAGAGTCTAATCACCTTGCCTTTCAGTGGCTTTCCAATCATTGAGTTTCTTACCATCAAGATCCTGGAATCACTCCTATCCAGAAACTCAACCGAACTAGCCACATAAATACCATGGCTGGGTATCCTGCCATCATAACCTATAAAGCACAAGTCAGGAGTGTTATGGAGTGCTATCCACTTGTTTGGATGTGTACAGCTCCAATAGTTAACCAAAAAAATTAACACCATGTGGGCCAAAGCCTTATTCTTAATTGGTACCTCATCAATTATCCAAGCATTTACATTGCTGTTGGTGCACAGTGGCTGGTCTGCAGTTACTTGCCTGGCCTACCCTCTCACAGCAGCCCCCTCCTCCAAACTCATGACTTCTGCCACCAAGAAGGACAAGGGCGGCAGATGCTTGGAACCCCACCAGCCTGCAGCTTTTCTCCAAGTCACACAACATCCTGATTTGACAATCCATAGCCATTCCTTCGCTGCTGCTGGGTTAAAATCCTGGAACACTGTTGTGGCATTCCCAGAAGGATTGTTGTGATTCAAAAAGGTGGCTCCCCATCACCTTCCCTAAGGCAATTAGGAATAGCTAATAATTGCTGGCCTTGCTGTCATTACCTGATCCCTCAAAAAATGAATGAATAAAAAAGGTTTTGCAATCTTAATAATTATCTCCACAGTAAAAACTGATGCCAAGAAGAGTCATTCGATGCAGCCAGACCTGTTCCAATATACCCCTATGCCAATGTGTTTTGTGTGTGTGTTGAATTTAACAACAGCTGGTCCATTAAGTGCCTCATTCTATAGAGGGGGCTCTACAATAAAGGTAAAGCCAAGTGCAACATAAGGCAGATAAAACTAGATTCTGACTGCATCTAAGGACTCTGTAATTATTTTAGAATTGGATGTGAGATGTGCTAAACTAATACTCAAAGTAGTACTTAATTAGATGCCAAAGGGTTATTTGACTGAATTGAATCTATGAACAGTCTGAAATGATGATTATCAATTAATGTTCTGCCATTTAATGACTTCAAAGTTCATCTAAGACACTGTTATCTCAACAGGCATTTTGAATTTTAGGATCTGTTCAATAGATATAATAGATATGCTGCGATTGATAATTGTAAGTGAAGCCAATTGCAATTGCCCCTGTGCTTCATAACCATTTTCTGTTCAAAGTTAAAGATGTCCAGTAGTCAAGTATAATGTTCCTTTACTCACAGTAAGTGCACACAGATACCATGCACTTCTATTTTATGATGATAAGTTGCAGACAATAGATTAGACCACCAAGAAAGTGTGGCCAAACTATTCCATTTGGGAAATAATAATGGTAATGTTTTTAAACAATTGTTTATATTGTTGAAATTGTAAATATCAGACACATAATCCCACTGTGGACCTTGAACCCTTTGCCATCTGTTTTGCATTAGTTTACAATAATGCATTGATTGTGAATTGCTTCAGAAACACAATGGCCATCATTTAAAATCTATTAAAATCATGTTGTATGAAAAATATTGTATAACTTGTTTGAGATTATTATATTGGTCTACATCAAATATTTTAGTTTTTATGCTGAAAGTAAAGTACAACATTGTTGAAGATGTAACATTTTACCACATTTTAAATATTAGCATCATCTGACAGTAAGATCTTCAGAATAATTGAATAACTGTAAGCCTTTTTGAATAATTGATCCCTTTTTACAGTCAGTAATAAACTTGAACTAAACCCTGTTATCTCTCACTTCATGTATTGTCTGGCAGTTTATGGATGTGTGTCAAGTAAATTTACAACTACTGGTTAAACTGTGTAATGGAGGTCACTGCTTTGTTTTATAATGCATACCCTGGTCTACATTGCTGCTATTTGTTCAAATACAGTAAAATAGTTTATGATTAGCCTTCATTTCAGTCTTGCTTCAGTTTTTCAAGAGGTAGCATTGACGTAAATCATGAAAGTACTGAATCGACACCTCCATTTTGGTTTGATTTGCACACTCCCTGTCCATGTGTAGACAACTGTGTTGGTGTGGTATGGTTGTAGTACTTGATTTCTTGCAAAAGCAATATTTAGTTTTTGCTTTATTCATAAATTTAATGAGGATGAACTGTTTGAGTGATGGAATAGCTGTGATTTAAGAAGTTGTCCCCTCCAGGTATTATTAATTGAATTTCAGTTGCTACTTTGGTTTTCTGAATTGAACAAATGTTCTGGTGTAAAATTTGATTATGTGGTGTTACAGCTAAATTATAGTATTAGGAAGTTGTGTCACACTGGTTACAGCAGCTGTATAATTAACATACTGTGCCCCATTTATAATGTCACTCAGAGAATGGAGCAGGATCTATGTCTGTACCATCAAGCTCATAGTTAATGTAAACTTGACAAATTCATACACTCTGAATCAGTTCTGGCACAAATGAAGCCTACCTCTTGGGGCCAATTTAGAAACTGTACTGTACAAACTGTCAGTGGATTCGTTGCTGAATTAGCCATTGAAAAATGTGCATGACCTGGAGCCAGCTGGAGGAACTGGATTAGAATGAAGAATGGCCTAATCAGGGTCTTGGGCTCACTCAGGGGACCCAAAACTCTCTCACTGCTTACTTTGTTTGGAATGAATGCTGAAACTTCCTATCTTCATTAAGCTGACAACAAGCTATACATTAATTTACTTGGGTTAAAATAAATGTGAATTTCAATCCTAATGACAAGTTTTGATTGGTGCAAGTCATTGTAAGCAGCATGATGATTTTTATACATGATTTTATTGGAAAACGACTCATTAATGTTTATGAATGATGAACTCATTGAGTTCATTAATAATGGTTATATGCTTGGAAATGAAAGATCATTTTATACTTGTAAGGGTTCTCCCTGTGAACCTATAAACCCAGTCATAGTTTAACATACAGATACCAATAGAATCAAAATACAAATTCACACAAACGAATGAAAATTGAATCATTGTTACGTAAATGAGGAAGCTCTTCTGAACTTGCCATTGGGCACCTTTGATGAGCTGGGAATTTCACATAAAAATAGTGAAATTTGTGTGTCATTATAAGGTGAGAAGAGGGTTTAAACGAAGCAGGTTCAGAGTAATAGTATGCACAATTCTTCAGTTGTAGAATTTGAATTAGACTAGTTCTTCTTCTATCTAACCCATCCTTTGTTATCATATTTGGGCAAATTGGGCTACAAAGACCATTTGCTTCTTTTGCCATTTCTTAAGTACTTCTTGGCCAGTCTCCTCATTTTTCTATCCTATGGTGCAATTGTTTTGTCCTGGCTCACATACTTTCAAAGTCTGGATTTAGTGTATGCTCAATCAATCTAGCATTGCAAGCAATGATTTGTGTTTGGATGGGGAGGAGATGGCAGAAATTGGCCTTGTAAATAGTGAATGAAATGCATGGCTAGCTGATATGTTTTTGATGGTGTTTTTAGTTTTTAAATGATGCCATCTTTGCTAATAGTTGGTGCCATTGGCAAAACATCATATATTATCCATCTGTAGTTGCCCTGAGCACCTTAATGGAATTGACCAGTTTGGTAGGCCATTTCAAAGGTCAATTAAGAATCAACCAATTTTTCATTATGTGGGACTAGTTATGTTGAGGCTGGGCTGGGTTACGATGGCATATTTCCTTACAGTACTGCGAGACACACTAGCACGTATCTCGACCATAAGCATTTGGCTGAATTTCTGGGATGGTGTTCAATGACTTGGAAGTAGTCACAATTGCATTCCACTGTAGGTAAACCCCATTTTCCATTGCCCAGTGGTGAAAAAACACTGCCAAAGAATCTAATTTCTTGGCAGATGACTTCAATCTCATATCACTAAGGTTAACTTTAGAATATCCTGCAAAATTGACACATCACTGATTTTCCTTTTGCATTGTATTTGATTTTATTAAATTATTCTCTTTCACTTTTGATTTTATTAAATTATTTTCTCACAGGTGGTAACCTAGCTAGATCATGGTGATCTAAATGGGTCATTGATGCACAGTAAGTAACCAGGGTATGCCTTTGAGGAGCAGCCTGATAACTGAAGCAATTGAAATGAAATCTCCCCAAAAGTACAGGTTAAAGTTGAAATTCCACATTGTTTCTTTTTCAGTTACTCAACTCTGAAAGTTGTCAAGATAGCATGACAAGACTACAGATTTATGCATTAAATAGAAAGTGAAACAAATTAATTTTCTATTTATTTGGCATTAATAACCTTTTGATAAGAAGGAGGAAATGAATTCTGTTGAGTTTAATGTCACAGCTCTTGATTAGTATAAGCAGGGCTGATTCCCTTGACAGCTGGTTGAACTGAACTCACTTTCACATTTCATTTTACATTCAAGCCCCCACATATCTTTGTCTTCATGGGTCATTTATTTGCATACCATAGAGTCTCCCAGGCCAGGTGTGGTTTAAATTATTATACCCAATAATTTTCGTTTCTGAGGTTTAGATGGTAATATCAGTATATTCTCATTATCCAAAAAATGCACTAAGAAAAGTCCATCCTGAATATGCAGGCTTATCTAATTCAAAAAGATCATTGCCATTTGTAAGAAGTATAAAACTGCTAATGGATGTAAGCTGTATCGTCTACATTGGCTGGATTTTCTGGGGTTCTCAAGCCATCCCTGATTTTTGCAGATCATTCCCCTTACTAACACTGGGAGTGTGGAATAGGGAAGACATTTTAGACAGGTTTCAAAACAAATGATTGAAGCTTGTCACTTGATTAGTCAGCCACGGGGATTCTGCTTATCAACATCACACACCTGGTTGTTTTGATTTTGCAATGCCATCCTAAAGGCATCAGAGAATTAATCCTGCTTTTGCTAGACTATTTGTCAAAGGACGTGTGATAATTTCCACAGATACAGGCAGAAATGCAATTGACATATTGACATTGATGAGGGAATACCCGTTGTAAAAAGTATTGGGAATTGTTTTTGATTAATTTAGTGTCCCAGGAATTTGTGCTCTGGCTAGCAGTATTATTTTATGAAACTATTGGAGAATTGCTCAGAAAGTAAATGATTGAAATCTTGTCACAAAACAAGCAGTGTAATCAAAATAGCCTGAGATGTATTGAATCTTTGCGTCATATTTAACAGCAATATGTTCTAATTTTCTAGATGTATTAGCTTGCATTACTGAAAGCAAGGCTTTGTAGATTGCCTCAGCAGTAAACCTTTTTCTTGTGGTATTGTGAGTTTTGATCAAGCAATTGGTAAGACTATTAATCTGCATAAAGGTGCTTTTGTAATGATATTTGCTTGGTTAATTAGGCAGTAGTTCACATGCTTCATGTGCTTTCATTACTAAAGCAAGCTTCTGCAAAACAGTGAAGGAGGAATGTGCTGAGTGGGCTGGAGAGGGAGGGTGGACTGGGAAGAATGAAGGGGGAGGATAGTGAGTGGGCTGGGGAGAGTGAAGGGGTGGTGAGTGGGCTGGGGAAAATGGAGGGAAGGGTGGTGAGTGGGCTGGGGAGGGTGGAGGGGAGGGTGGTGAGTGGGCTAGGGAGGGTGGAGGGGAGGGTGGTGAGTGGGCGGGGGAGGGTGGAGGGGAGGGTGGTGAGTTGGCTGGGGAGGGTGGAGGGGAGGGTGGTGAGTGGGCCGGGGAGGGTGGAGGGGAGGGTGGTGAGTGGGCCGGGGAGGGTGGTGAGTGGGCCGGGGAGGGTGGAGGGGAGGGTGGTGAGTGGGCCGGGGAAGGTGGAGGGGAGGGTGGTGAGTGGGCTGGGGTGGAGGGGAGGGTGGTGAGTGGGCCGGGGAAGGTGGAGGGGAGGGTGGTGAGTGGGCTGGGGTGGAGGGGAGGGTGGTGAGTGGGCCGGGGAGGGTGGAGGGGAGGGTGGTGAGTGGGCCGGGGAGGGTGGTGAGTGGGCCGGGGAGGGTGGAGGGGAGGGTGGTGAGTGGGCCGGGGAGGGTGGAGGGGAGGGTGGTGAGTGGGCCGGGGAGGGTGGAGGGGAGGGTGGTGAGTGGGCCGGGGAAGGTGGTGAGTGGGCCGGGGAAGGTGGAGGGGAGGGTGGTGAGTGGGCTGCGGTGGAGGGGAGGGTGGTGAGTGGGCTAGGGAGGGTGGAGGGGAGGGTGGTGAGTGGGCTGGGGAAGGTGGAGGGGAGGGTGGTGAGTGGGCCGGGGAGGGTGCTGGAAGAATAAAAAGGAGCAGGAGTAGACATTTCAACCCCTCGTGCATGCACCATTCAGTGAAGTCACGGCTGACCTTTTACCTCAACACGACTTTCACACAATAACCTCATATCTCTTGATTCTCTTATTTAAATACCTATTAATCTCTTAAATATACTCAGGGGCTGAGCCAACACAGCTCTGTTTGGGAGAAAATGACCAACATTTATTGCAGTCGTGATGAAAAAATCTCATCTTGGTCCTGAACGGCCAACCCCTTTGTTTTGAGATTGTGAGCCATGGTTTTGGACACCCCAGCCAAGGGATACAACCCCCTGCATCAAACTTGTCAAGCCCTGTGAAGCATTTAGAAGTTTCACCGAGATCACTAGAGGTGTGAGTGAGAGTGGAGGGAGGTCGGGTGGGTGAATAAAGGAAATGGGAGCTAAGACGGAGGTGATGAGTGCCGGGAAGAATGGAGTGTGGAGGGGAAAGTGCTGGAGGGAGGTGGGGGGGGAAGGAACTGGGTAAAAGCAGAGAGTCTTGGAGGGAAGGTTGAGTGAAGGAGTGGAGAGCAGCGGGTAGTTGTTGAAAGGAGGCATAAGTGAAGTGAGCAAGTCCTGCTTGATAACAATGACAATGACACCTTTCATCCCTTTTTAGTAATTGAGAGGAGACTGATTAGCTAAAGTGGATTTGTCCTGCTTTTTGTGAACAGGACGTAGCTGGCAATTTTGTACATTATCAGGTGTTGCAACTATACTGGAACAGCTTGGCTAGGGATGCAGCTAGTTCTAGAGCACAGATATTCAGTACTAAAGCTGTGATGTTACCCGGTCCCAGAGCTTTTGCTATATCTTAATAGCCCCAGGAGGAGGCTGAGAAGGATCATTTTGTTCATCACTTCCAGCTGAACACGGTGAGTCAAGCAGGAGGGGGCTGAAGGGGGTAAAAGGGAACTGATGGAGGGAGCTGAAGAGACTCTTGCATTTGTTTCTTAAGACGGCTTTGAGAATCTTATTCCCTGTCCATCTGTTAATCCCTTCTCATGACAGAGCTTGGAATAGAGTTTCGGGAGTCTGGCATCAGGCAAATGAATGATTGAATGTAATTAGTCCCTCAAGGTTGGGGATGCTGGTCTCAGGAGGATGCTGATATCAGTTATCCTTTCCATGGATTTGGAGGAATTTGCAGGATCATTATTGGTGGTATCTCTCCAGAGTCTTGGGGTGCCTGTTATATGTTCTTCAAGTTTCAGAAGCTTACAGGAGGACAGAGATCAATGTAGCCCAGTGGACCATGAGTTTTGATGTTTTGATCTTCAAATACCCATTTTCCCCCAGTCAGTCGGTAGCTGTGCTGGTGCACTGAAGTGATGCTGAGGTTTATCATCAACATCTATCATTGCTGATGGGTGACTCCCAAGATATGTATTTCATGTTTTCTAGGGTCTCACTGTGAACCTGTATCATCGGGAGCAGTTTGATCAAGGACCTCTGCTGATATTGAGTGTAAGGCCCATCCCCTTGTATGCTTCACTGAATGAGTCAGTGATTCACTGGATTATAGTTTAAATAATCTAGTGAATCACAAATGGAGATTCATAAGTTAATTTTCCATTTTCCTAAGATGCAATATTCTTTTGGATTTATGTGCATCGTGACACATTATTTATTAAATGATATTAAATATTACTTATTAAATCTTGGGTGAATGGGTGTCTGAGATTCTATTGGCAAAAATTTCCATTGTAGATGTTCAAATGTAAAACTGAGTGATTGGAGGTAGCACTACTTGCCTAGGATCTCATAGCAACCCTCCTGCAGGACAACCGAAGGATCCAATGAGGAAGATCATTCTCTCTCTCAAAGATCATCCATCTAGAATTACCATGGAGTTCCTTCCACTGCGTGATTGCAAGATTTTGGTTCCAGTCACCAAACCGAGAAGTTTAACCTCGTGTTTCAATGAAGATAACCTCCTTATGTTGGTTGCTATTTCGATTGTGTATCTCCTTGCCTGGGTTTCATGGATTAGCTTGAAATAACATTCTTAGTTTGCCCTTGCTACCAATTTTGTCTTTCTAATCAGTTTCATACACCTCTTACTTCCCTGTCTTTGGTGATGAAGGTCCAGTTCATCCACTTTTCTAATAACTCAATCTATTAATGCCAACAATCTGAAGTTGTGTGCTATATGACTTTATGACTCCAACATTGTGTTCTTTGTCACACTAACCTTGTCGCTCTTTTATCTACCTTGCCAAATTGGACACAGTAGTCCACAGTTTTGGACACTGCAGTAGTCCTATCCTACTACACCTTGCAGAGTGCAATTCTTGTACACTGGTCATATCTGTTCACTCTGTGCATCAGTTGGACAGCTCCAATTACACAACCTATCCAAAGCCAAGTATTTCTAGCTTGTCATGTGTATGGCAATAATTCTCCATCATGACATTAGGCCTTACAGGATGTTGCCTTGGGTTCTTTGATATTGATTTAGTCATAAATACAGCTTTATATATTTTTATTTAACACTTGTGCAATATGTCACCTGCGGGTGTATTTGACATGAAGGATTCATAGGCATTCATGTAGTTTAATGAAAGATGTGATTTGCACTGACCTTGGTTGCTCGAGGAAAGGGGGAAAAAAACATTTGACATTCCACAGTAGGGAATCAAATACCTCAAATCAATATTTTTTTTTGAAAAGATGAAGCATTGGTGTGAACGTTTATTTTTCTTGGGCCATGTTCCACGTATCAAAAATCAATTGGAGTAACAATATAAATTGCCTTGGCACATAGGACTTTATAAAAGAGAAAAAGAAATTAAATCCTTTTGCAAATTGTGGCTGATAGATTTATCACTTTGCTGTCTCTTGAAATATCTGATGGACTAAACTGGCTCTGTACTAGATTTGCCAGCTGATGGATTAACTGGTGTTGGTCAATCATTTGGTGGTAATTGGTAATGGGCCAGGTCATGACCTGATCCCCGCCATGCCTTATGATTACCACCTGCATTAGAACAGAGGACATAAGAAACGATAGGCCATATTGCCCCTCAAGCCTAACTTGCCTTTCATAATGATCATGGATGATCTGATCTTGATTGCAAATTGCTTGACTCCCCTCTGGACAGAGTTTTGGTCTATCTTGAATGTACTCAATCACTCAACCTCCACAGCTCTCTAGGGTAGAAAGTTCCAAAGATTTATAACCCTCTAAGATAAGAAATTCCTCTTCATCTCTGCCTTAAATGGGAATGCCCTTATTCTGAAACTATGTCCCCTAGTTCTAGACTCCCACATGAGGAGAAAACTTCTCTTATCATACACCTTGCGAACCCCCCTCAGAATCTTACATGTTTCAGTAACATCACTTTTCATTCTTTTAAGCTCCAATGCATATAAGCCCAATTTACTCAACCTCTCCTCATAAACAAACCCCTGCAACCCAGGAATCAACTTCATGAACCTTCTCTGAACTTCTTCCAATGCAATTATCCCTCCTTAAATTGGAGAGCTAAAATTGTATGCTGAACTCCAGGTGTGGTCTCATCATACTCCTATACAGTTCAAGGAAGACATTTATACTCCATTCCCTTTAACAACAAATGCCAAAGATTAACTTTATTGCTTATAAAAAGATTTTAGCTTATGTAGTAACCTTTCAGATGGTATCTTATGAACTGGCTCCCGATTATCCACTCTGCTCATTACATCCTCAAAGAACCCTTATAAATTTGTCAAACATGATTTTCCTTTCATAAAACAATGCTGACTCTAAATGTATTATGATGTTGTGAATGTACTGTTGCTACATCCTCATAATAGAGGTGTTTATTTTTGAAGTTTTCCAATCTATTCCAGAATCTAGGAAGTTTTGGAAAATCACACCTAATATATCCACAATCTATATAGCCACTTCTTATAACACTTGAACAGGAAGGCCATAAGGAAAACAATCCGAGTTTGTCCAACTCCCCCTTGTAGCTAGTATACTCCAAACCAGGCATCCTGGTGAATGTCTTCTGCACCCTCTTGTCTCTTTAGCATTTCTTTCTGCACTACTTCAGATTGCCCCACTATCTTTGCACCATTCTGTTGTTTTGCATTTGTCGCTGTATTTATTGTTGTATTCATTATTACCATGTCTACTGTTTACTCTGTGAGCTTCACGCAAGCAAGGAATTTCATTGCACCCTTGTAGATGTGACAATAAACTGAACTAAACTAACTAGGCCTCCACATTCTTTGTATAGTGTGGTGACCAGAAATGTACACAATACTCTAAATGTGGCCTAACCAGCTGCATTATGACTTCCCAACTTTTATACTCAATGCCCCAGCTGATGAAGGCAAGCATGCCATATGCCGCCTTTACCACTCTATCCATTTGCGTTGCCACTTTCAGGGAGCTATGGACTTACACCCCAAGATCCCTCTGTATTTTAATGCTGCTTGGGGTCCTGCTATTTACTGTATGCCTTCCTCTTGATTTTGATCTCCCAAAATGCATCACCTCATACTCGTCTAGATTAAGCTCTATCACCTCTTCCTTTCTCCCTAACATTTCGGAATTTCACAGACTGAATTTCTGTATGGCTCCCAACAGACTGCTAGCATTGCCATCAGAGGTGCAGTGGGCTGCAGGTGGTGACTAGGTGACCACCAAGATGCTTCTGCTGTCAGAAGGCCATTTGTTTCAAATGTCTATCAAAAGATATTTGGGGGAAAAAAAATTAAAAATAAACAGTAATGAGTAAAAAAAAGATGAATGTATTTAAGAATATTAAATATTAATTCAAAACATAAATATTGAAAGTGATTAATCTGTGACTTTAACTCAGCTTTTATCTCTCCACAATGCTGGCTGGCCTACTGCGTGTTTCTAATATTCTCTTTAATTTTAGACTTCCAGTAGCTGTCGTGTTTGAGTCCCAGTTCTCCTTTTCTCCCCTCTTCTCCGTCCTCATTAATCTCCTTATATTTACACCTCCTCCAAACAGATCAGCTGCATTAACAAACCTGCACCTCCTTCCTTAGCCAGCACCACCAGCTGTGAGTCCTGATGCAGAGTTTCCACCTGAAACATCGACAATTCCTTTTCCCCCACGGATGTTTCTCGACCCACTGAGCTCCTCCAGAAATTTGTTGCTCCAGATTCCTGCATTCAATCTCTTCTGTCTCCACCAGCTTTTATGTCACTCTGAGTCTCTTGGTCTTCACCCTATTTCAGACATTCCTTTTGTTCTCTCCACCACAATGCCTTCTCTGCCACTTAAAACATGTCCAATTACTAACTTTGCTTAATGACCATCCATCAGAACTGAAATGTTAATTTTGTTTCTTTCCTCAGGGAAATGGCCCCACTTGAATGTTTCCAGCATTTTCTGTCTTGTATCCAGTAAAATTGTGAAGTTTTAGGTCAGGAGGTACGTCTCTACTGGTGCCATTGGAGAGACATTCACCACAACTTATTTTTGTGTAGTGGCATTCAGAGACTTCTTAATAATGAAGAAAGGGTGGGGAACATCAGTGGGGAACCAGGAAGCAAATAAGGAGGAACTAAAGGTATCATCATAAAAGAGTGTTTTGTAGAGGAAAAGCTTCATCTTAAACCTTTGATCAGCCCTTTCGATTATTTGCTCGAATATCTTATTATGAGGGTTGCTGTCCATTTTTGTTTGATAACACTCCTTAGAAACATCTTGGGATATCTTACAGTATTGAAGGCACTATATAACTATAAGTAGTTATTATTACTGAGAACTCTTTAAACAGTTAGAGCTCACTAAAGATTTGGGATGGATGACCCAAGAACCATTTATTAAGCTAACATACACTAACAGAAATATGGTGGTAGTAACCTTCACTTTGATTAAACCTTCATAACCAAAATGGATGCTTGAATTCTTCACTGCCTACTCCTCCATTAAAGGAAAAGCTTTGAAAGTGGTAAATATTTTTAGAATAAGAGGTCATCCATTTTTTTCTTTTGTGTTGTGAGTCTTTAGAACTCTCTTCCTAAGAGAGTAGCAGAAGGAGTCTTTGGGTATTTTTAAGGCAGATGTTGATTGATAAACGAGGGGGTGAAAGGTTACTGTGGGTTGGTGGGAATGCAGAATTGAGGTTAAAATTAGATTCAACCATGACCTTATTGAATGGTGGAACAGGCTTGAGGGAATGGGTGGTCTACTCCTGCTCCTAATTTGTTCACTGCTTTTTAAAAAAAAACAAGCTGTGATGCATTACAGGCTATGTTGGGAACTAAAAGCAGGAATAGACAGACTGATACACTTCAGACTTCAGGACTATTTATGTTGCTGCTTTTGACATTTATGTTTCTAATTAAACTCAAAAGATGACATATTTTCCCCTCTCCTAATATTCTTCCTACTTTATTTGCCTGGGGTACAGATCGACAGGTGCCAGTCATTTTCTGATGCTTTAGTTAAATTTCCATTGTTAATGGATGTGAGTTCATTCAACCAAATCGTGGTCACACCTCCCACAAAGATTTTCTAGCAGGTACTGGTCAAAGGCAGGAGCCCCCTGAGATTTTCTTCTCCTGAGTCCAAAACAATTTTAATCAAAATTATAGCACCCTAACTGAGATTAGTGTGTTTAACTCATCAATGAGAGGTTGGCTTTGGAGGTTTGTTTCACCAAACACCTGATTGCATTTATTTATGTTATGAAAAATATGCATATTCTCCACACATCCGATATAAACAAAATTTGAGATGTCACATTCCTGTGTAGTTACCTGATTGTTACTCTGTTGTGACATTACTTAGAAATTGAATTGTGTTTTTCAAAATCAAACTATATAGCTTCAATATTATTTTTATTTATTGAGCATACTTCCGGTTCATAAATGTTCATTACATAAATGAGCTCTTCCATAATCATGCAAACCTGCATCAACCCAATATGCTGCTTAACAAAGAGTGTTGCATGTACAAGGAATTATGTTTTGTAAGATGTATTATTGACATATAACTTGTGCAGCTCTCTCATCTTCCAGCACATTGACACATGAGTTTTTGTGGATTGTGAAGCATAATTAGCAGTGTATGAATAGACCGAGAAGCTTTGCTCAGTTTTTTTTTCTTGATGGTTGTGGCCAAATCATATGTATCTTAATACAGCAAGAAATCTGTTAGATCTGCAAGCAAGTACCTGTTGAAGTTTTATAAAATATCTTCACTTAAGGTGACACTGGCAAGATCAGCATTTATTTCACATCTGTATCTGCCTCAAGGAAGTGATGGTGTGCCTTTCCCTGAACTACATTCCCTTTGGTGATGATGCTGCTAGGATGGCATCAGATAGGAATGACCTGACATTGACCCTATGGCTATATATGTCCAAGATTGGGATAGTACTTGAATGTAAAGGTAGTTTGAGTTCATGTGACCAGGAGAGGTTTCTCTGCGTATTTATGACCTGTACATATTGAGTTCCTGAGACAGTAGAATTAATGGGAAGGTTTGACTGTTTAAAAAAAATATGGCTGGTGTTAAAAAGAATGTTATGTTCATCAGACGAAAATGCTCTCTGTGTGAGTTTGAGGACCATTTAAAAACAGCTGGGTGTTAGTGTGAAGTTGATATTTAATATTGATTGTGAACTATTGGACATATTCATAACATTCAATGTTCCAAGGACACCAATAAATTAGTGAAAGAATAGTTTGAAAATGTGGGTGAAAATAATCTTATAGTTGTACATCCATTTCATATTTTTGTATCTTTAGAGCAGATATCTGATCAGTTGACACCTGACCAGCAGAAATGCATTGAATGTGACAGACAGGATAAGTAAGAACACTGGAGATAGAAGCTAGAGGAGATTCACAGTTCTGTGAGCCTACTCTGTCATTCAATAAGATCATGGCTGATCCTACAACCTCTTCCTCACTCCACTCTGATCACTGTATCTCCCACATTCCAAAGACATACGGGTTAGGAAGTTGTGGGCACGCTATGTTGGCGCCAGAAGTGTGGCGACACTTGCGGGCTGCCCCCAGAACATTCTACACAAAAGATGCATTTCACTGTGTGTTTTGATGTACATGTGACTAATAAAGATATCCCATCCCATCCCCTAGTCTACCTAGCATTGAAATGTCTATTCCAGCCTTGAATATACTCAACAGTTGGACATTCACACTCCTCTGAGGTAGAGAGTTTGAGATTTTCAAAACCATGTGTAAAGACATTCCTTTGAGCCTCCCAGCACTTACCCTGCCAAACTCCTCTCAAAATCTTGAAAGAATGATATCACCTTTCATTTTCCTAAACTCCAGGGAATAGGGGCCAAGCATCCTCAATTGCTCTTTGATGAGGGCAACATCCTCATCCCAGGGATCAATCTTGTTAATCTGCTGTTGGTCTCCAAAACTAAATGGGTGGGAAAATATTATAATCCTGTCCAAACATTGTATTACATTATCCCATTGTATCAAGCATGCCAAATGTTTTGCAGTTAGTTACTTTGGAATCAAGTCCTGATGATGTTAGTTCGATATTTAAACAATTTCCTGACATCATAACTCACTCTTAGGAAATGAATGCCCAATGTTCCTACCTGAGCTGTTCAAAGAAACTTGTTTAAAGAGCTGACAACAATAGTAAATGGTGTAATGTGAAGCTATATCCTTGCTTTCTTTTGGTTTAATTCCCATCTTCCTACAGGCATTGTACAAAATGATCTGGCACCTACTGTTGTTTTGCCAAGCCCATTATGACAAGATAATGGATCTCCCGTTGGGAATCTGCCTTTTCATATGTTCTTTGGAGGAAGATGAGGATCATTAGCAGGGCAACAGGTAGGAAACAATGGCCCACAGGCGGATGCCTACCTGCAAATTCTCTACCGCTGATGTTTATAAATTGAGGTGCACGTGGCAAATTTAAAAATGTGGTAAAAAAGATGTGCTTTCAGTAAAATGTGCAGAAAAATATCAGATTGCAGTAAATAACTGTATAGTTTCCAAATGCCCTTTAGATCAAAAGCCTACCATCCTTACTAGACCCCAACTATAGTTCCATTGCAACGTGCTAAATCCTTAATAGCCTTCTGAAAAGATATAGCAAGTCACACACCACTGCTGGTAGCTTAAGAAGGTGGATCACCGCCTGTACACCTTCAGTACAATTTGGGATGCACAATAAATGCCAGAATGCCACAATAAATTTGTTATTGAGAGAATTAATTTGTAAAATCTCCTGACCAAGCAACTTTATTTATTGAGCAACTGTACCATTCTTCCAGCATTTTTGCCTAAAGTTCACATCTACTAGAGTTTGTATTGCTTGTGCCCTAAACTGAAACCAATGAGGCTTCTAAGAAACAACTTTTAAAGTGAGAAACCGATGCCTTTCAGATTGACATGACCCCGACATGGTATAGATTTAACTGTTGGTAAAAGCCTTTACCTCAGGTTTCAGGTTGCACATATCATCTGGGCAAAAAGTGCTAACAATCAATATATGGATTAATTATCACAATGAAATTGGTGGGATTATAGATTGCATGCTCTTAACACTGAAGTGTTAATGTCACTTGAAGTAATCACATAGTCAATGTTTGCTTTCCAAGTATGTGATGTACTTGAATGAGAAGGATTAATGCTAAGCAAACTTGTAGGACTTTGCCATAATTTCATGAGCCAAGTGCATTTCCAGCTATTTTATCACAATGCTCTTGAACCTGAACATATGTTTAATCCGTATCATAGTTGGCAGATTTAAAGATATGTTTTCACAATGTTTATACTTTGTCATTAGCATGATAAGCTAACATTTTAAGGGACATCCTTGAAAATGATCTTGAACATGGTTTGATTTAAGTTTTTGCCAGTCTCCAAAAATAGGCAGATTTTTGATAATCAAGGGGTGAAAGGTTACTGGATGTAGATGGGAATGTAGACTTGAGATTACAGTCAGATCAACCATGATCTTATTTATTTAACATAATATTTCAACATTATTTTAATATTTTTCATAGGTCCAAAAGACACACGCATATTCAATAGCAGTGACAGCTTTGGTAGCTCACTAAATTGTCAGAAGTGTTCTTTGCATGCAGCCAGCTCTGAGATAGCCCCTGTGCTGCACTCCACCAAACTGAAGTGCAGGGAGCCAGGATTCCAATGGAAGACAAAGCCAGAGGCCACAATAAAAGAAGTGTTGTGGCTCATGGGCAGGCAGAGATTTCAGAGTAGCAGAATATCTGCCCAACTAATATTCTCCCATCAATCACAATGCATAGTCTACTTACAGCAACACACAAAGTGCTGGAGGAACTCAGCAGGTCAGGCAGCAACTACAGAAGGAAATGGACAGTCGGCATTTCGGGTCGGGACCCTTCATCTGCACTTTGTGCGTTGCTCCAGATTCCAGCGTCTGCATAGTTTATTTATCCTGATTCTTTGTATCCCTTTAAACATGCTATATCCTACCCACACACTAGATGGTGTTAACAATCATACTTGCCTCAAAGATCCTGAGCTGTTTCATTTACTTTGAATGAATTTTTGTTTGTTTTATTCTTTGGAGTCCTGCGATTCTTTTGAATTTCCCTTTTTGGCTTCCTGCTGCATCATAACAGTGGAATGATTACCCTGAATGCAGACTGAAAGTGGCAATAAGTAACTCCAGCAGATGTAGTAAACTGTTGAGAGTAAAGATCGTAGTTATTTCCACAATGATTACTGTTGTATATTATATTACAATTATTATGCTATAAAATTTGTCAGTCAACATTCAGTCAAAACTCCTGAAGTGTTTTTATTCCTAGATGATTTTTGGTGTTACTTTAGTATATGTCCAACAAAGTAGATAAATATTTTATCAGGTTTTTGAATGTCAGATCTGAACTGCAACTGTAAGATGCACGGCATTTATTCACCAAGCCTATTTTGTGGTACATCTGCCAACTAGAAAGACAATGGGAACACCACCACCTGCAGTTTTCCCTCCAAGCCACGTACTTGGAAATATATTACTTTTTCCTCAATGTTATTGTGTCTAAGCTCTGGAAAAAAAAGCACTATGGGAGTAGCTCCAGGATTTTGAAAGACTGCAGCAGTTCATGGCGGCAAGTCACCACCAGCTATTCAAGGGCAATTATGGATGAGCAATAAATCCAAAAGTTCTTTGTCTTTCAAATATTCCTTTTATTGCTACTTTCAATCTATTTCACAAATGCATGGTGCATCTCATGCTGAAGTATCTCCCACTATGTATCTGCTGTTTGATCCATCACTTTTTCTCCTTAAATATATTTATTTAAACAAATACCAATTCATCGTCACATCAGATTTGCATACTTCCTAGTCCAATGCACTTACTCTGAAATAAAAATGGAAAAAGCTGGAAATACTTAGTAGGACAAGTAGCATCTGTGGAGAGATAAACAGAATTAGCGATTCATCTTTTGTCAAAAAATTCATGTTGAACTCTCCTGCCTCTTGAATATTGCCCCTTTTCATCTAATGCATTTGTCTCCCTTATTATTCTAAATCAGATCTAAACTGCTTCCATGATTGAACCGGCAATGTGCTGACTGCCCGTTCCTTGGAGTAGGCTAAATCACAACCAATGTCTCAAAGAGCAGTTGAGGAAACTTGGGAAAATAGGAACAGGAGTAGGCTAGTTAGCTCCTTGAGTATGTTCAAAGAGATCATGGTTGATCTGTGACCTAGCTCCACATATCTGCCTTTCCCTATATCCCTTAATGCCTTTGGTTTACAGAAAATTATTAATCTCAGAATTAAAATTAACATAGACTGAGTATTAATTCCATTTACAGAAGTGAATTCTAAATTTCTTCTTCATCTAATATTATATTGAAGTACCAACCATGGATCAATTAGAGCACTTTCTTTTTTCCAGCGCTTGAGTCACCATTCTAGACAACTAAATCTGGGAGGATCAGTGCAGGGGTGAATGTTTCACTAACATATCTATGACTGCTTTACAGTGGTGGGGTCAAACCAAACCCTCATCTGCTCTTTCAGGTAAAAGATTCTGCGGTATTGTTTTGGAGAAGAGAAAGAAGAGTTCTTTCTGGCATCCTTACCAATATTTACTTTTTGACCAACATCACTCCCAAAACAAAAACAGATGGTCACTTTCAAGCTTTTAAAAATCCTGAATGTTTAATGTCAATGCGATGGATTATCCAACCCACTGACCAATGGTTACGGGGCAAATAACACAAAAACATAAGAAAATAGGAGCAGGAGTAGGCCACCAGGCCTCTCAAGCCCGCGCCATCGTTCAATATGATCAAGGCTGATCTATGCTGGCCTCAACTCCTTTTCTGTGCCAGTTCTCTATAACCCTCAATTCCTCGAGCTTTCAAATATTTATCTATATATCTACACTTAAAATATACCTAATGATCTGCCCTCCATCACCCTCTGGGGCAGAGATTCATTTCCTTCTGAGAGGAGAAATTTTTCAGCTCATGATTTTTAAATGACAAGCTCCTTATTTCCTTCTGTCCCCTTGTCCCCTTGTTCGTGACTTTTTAAAAAATTCATTCAAGGGATGTGGGCTTCGCAGGCTGAGCCAGCACTTAATTGCCCATCTCTAATTGCCCTTGAGAAGGAGGTAGTGAGCTGCCTTCTTGAACTGCTGCTGGCCTTGCTGTTAGGGAGAGTGTTCCACGGTTTTGACCCAGTGATAGGGAAGGAATGACGCTATATTTCCAGGTCAAGGTGGTGTATAGCTTGGAGCGCAACTTCCAGGTGGTGGTGTGCCTGTGCTTTTGCTGCCCTTGACCTTTGAACTGGTAGAGCTCATGGATTTGGAAAGCGTTGTTTAATGAGTCTTGGTGCTGCAGTGCATTCTGTAGACGGGTCAGCTGCTGCTACTGTGCATCGTTGCATCATCAGTGAAAATCCCTCTTCTGACCTCATGATTGAAAGAAGGTCTTTGATGAAGCAGCTGAAGATGGCTGAGCCTAGGGCACCACCCTGAGGAATTCCTGCAGAGATATCCTGTGGCTGAGATGATTCACCTCCAGCCACCACAACCACCTTCCTTTGTGCCAGGTATGATTCCAACCAGCAGACGGTTTTTCCCCGATTCTCATTGACTCCAGTTTAGCTGGGGCTCCTTGATACCATGCTCAGTCAAATGCTGCCTTGACGTCAACGACAGTTCTCTCACTTCACCTCTGGATTTCGGCTCTTTTGCCCATGTTTGGACCAAGGCTGTAATGAGTCAGGAGCTGAGTGACTTTGGCAGAACCCACACTTGGCTTCTGTGCGCAGGTTGTTGTTAAGCAAGTGCCACTTGATAACACTATCAATTATCCCTTCTATCACTTTATTGATGATCAAGAGTACACTAACGGGGCGGTAATTGGCTGGGTTGGATTTGTCCTGCTTCTTGTGGACAGGATGTACCTGGGCAATATTCCACATTGTTGGGTGGATGCCAGTGTGGTAGCTGTACTGGAACAGCTTGGCCAGGGGTGAAGCAATTTCTGGACCAGTTCAGGGCTCTCCCATTAATGAAAATATCTCAATATCTACCCTGTCAATCCCCCTTAGCGTCTTATATATTTGAATTAAGTCACCCTTAATTCAAACTTCAAGGAATACAGCTCCAAACTGTCCACCTCTGTTGATAAGACAACCCTCTCATCCCAGGAATTAACCAGGGAAATCTCTTTTGGACTGCCTCCAATGCTACTGTATCCTTTTTTAGATAAGGGGACCAAAACTGTGTGCAGTATTCCAGGTGTGACCTCACCAACACCCTGTACTACTGTAACAAAACCTCCCTATTCTTAAAGCCCAACCCCTTTGTGATAAAGCCCAAAATGCCATTTGCCTTCTTAACTACTTGTTGGACCTGCCTGCTAACTGGAGGTACCTTTCTTTGTTTTTGCATTTGAAGGTGAGTGCTATAATGACAGCACATGCTGATCTCCAATCTTCCCACCATGCTGTGTATCATGCAGGACTCTGTGTTGCTGATTGCCTTTAGAACAGAATCTCCCAACCTTTATAGTAATGCAAAGCGATGATCCTGGCACTGCCAAGATTTTCCAGCACATCTGGATTGCTGAATGGTGAGAGGCCTCTGGATGAGGGACACCCTAGGAAGAAACAGAGTCCTTGGCTCTGTCTGGGACATGGGGGATGTGGTGGGAGGAAGTCTGACTTGCAGACATCACCAGTCTTTCCAGAGAAAGAAGCCAGTGAGTGGCAGGTCAGGAGATGCGGCCAGTGGCCTATATTAAGTCAACAGTTATTTCTGCAATTCATTGCTGTTTCTCCAACTTATTCTTGATTTCATGTATGCTAAAGCAGAGGCTGGCTTCTGCAAAGCAAGCCTTGACAAACAGCAGTTAGATAAATTACTGGATGATTTGTTTTTAGTGATATTACTTGAGGAACAAATATTGGCAGAACCCCTGGATAATTCTACACTTTTTCCAAACACTACCAGAGAATCTCTTATGCCTGATATGATATCACATCTGTGCAACTTATTCTTGCACAGTTGATTCTGAAGTACTAAATGTGAGTGAATGCCTTGATGGATTACAACACTAGCAGAACGTTTATGATGCAAGACTTAACAGATCCCTCTGGATAGGGTAAGTTGAATCCACCTGCTTATCCAAAATAATTTCATTATGAAGTGTAGATAGTTGGAATAAATGTCCCACAACATCGCTAACAATGCTCACATCCTGTAATTGAATATAACATGGAACTTTGGTAAAAATAGGCGTTTTATAAGAGAGCATATAGAAGAACTGTAGAAACAAGAATATATGGAAATGACAACGGAGCTTCGAAAAGATGACACTGTATTTATTATTAAGGGACAACGTGAGGATATTTTGTAAGAACTGAAGTAAAAGGATAATCAAAAAGAAATGGGGACTAGTGAGAGATGAAGCGTCGAGAGTGCACAGAAGCATGAAGGAATGCCAAAGATGACTAATCCAGTGCATTGCACCAATTTCTACAGAGGCAGCTAGTCAGGAGCAACTGGGGAGAATGTGGAGAAACCACAAAGTATTAATAAATGTTCATGGGACTGAGGGAAAAATCATGGCACCTCCAGGTGCAACGAATTCCAGAAAGCTGAGTAAATACTTAGTTGATCATCTGGACAGGCTCCCTTCCCAGATCTCACTGATCTAACTGACCTTAAACTTGTGTCACGACTAACCACAGGAAATGGTGAGATTTCCCGATGATATCTTACTTGTTAATAATTGTCCAGTAACTTATCAATAAAACTACCTACCTTCACTCCTTCCCCCTGTTAGAAATAAGTAGATCAATCTACAATTGTAGGTTTGGATATCTGTAGCAAGCTTGAGGTGAGGCAGTGTATTACGAACAAATCTTCAATTCATCTTTGTTATTGTTCCATCTATTGAATATATGCCTGTAAGGGGAATTTTACATCTGCGTGAGCCACTTTAATTTCAACGTATGTTTGAATGCAACTCATTTCCACATGCTTTCAGCATAAAATTATTAAACATTAAGGAGTCGAGGGGAACTAGGAAGAGAGAGAGATTCAACTAACTGTCTCACATGGAGAAAACTGCTGGTGATTTCTTAAGCTGAATGACATATTCCTTATGAGAAGCTAGGCTATGATATTAGTATTCCAAGACTACATTCTGTTACTTAAGGGATCTCTCCACCATCCACCACCACCCCTCATTAGTGGTTTGATCTGCACAGGTTTTTTATGGTTGCACAGCAGGCAAATTCCATCAGAATTACATCTAGCTCAATCCTAATAAATCTGTCCTTGATGTAAAATGATTCTTGTATATTGATCAGCTGCTGTTCACGGACGCATTTCTCTGGCTTGTAGGGATCTCTCCATGGTCATGAGACCTTCTATTGTGAAAAATTATCTGAAGGACCCAAAGCCAGCCGTGTTGTCAATTGTGTTGTTAGATACGTTTGCTGGGAAATCCTTCTGTTTTAAACAGCTCAATGCAAAACAATTAGTTTGCTGTATGTTTGTAAATAGGCTGTTACATTCAGCTGATGGAGCTACATCCTTCTGTATGGGTGAACGTGGCATGGGAAAAAAAGAAACCATTTCTCCTGTGTTCCAGCTTCTGGTATCTTGACTTTTGTGTTTTTTCCTAATTGTAAGCACCTTCACTGATAAGGGATGTAAAATAAGACAGGGGAACATAATGCAGAAAGCATTGGATAAGTCAAAACATTCTGCTGCTCAAATTTATTTCATGCCTCCTTGCCATGTTGTATCCAGTAGGCCATGGCTTCGTAGCATGACTTCTGGCTGTGTCAAACGATTGTGAGTTCAACTTCCACTCTTTGAGACACTTTTAATCTAAGGTGACACTTTGATACTTTATTGAGGGATTGCTGCATTTTTGGAGGTGGTGATGTGTTATCCTATTGGGCATGAGATTCCTTGGTATTGTTTGGAAAAATGTAGAGTTATTCCAGGGGTTCTGCCAATATTTGTTCCTCAAGTAATATCACTAAAAACAAATCATTCAGTAATTTATCTTCTCTAAAGCCAGCCTCTGCTTTAGCATACATGAAATATCTTCAGAGCAACAATGATTAGCTATTCTCTTAGAACATCTCAGTGCTGTTAGTATCTGTTAATATTGAAACATGGTAACACCACTGAGTTTTCTGGGATTATTTTCTTTCTAATTAAATTTTATTTTTTAAAAAATTTTATTTACAGCATGGTAACAGGACCTTCCGGCCCAACGAGTCCATGCTGCCCATTTTAAACCCAAATTAACCTACCTGTACGTCTTTGGAATGTGGGAGGAAACCGGAGCACCCGGAGGAAACCCATACAGACACAGGAGAACGTACAAACTCCTTACAGACAGTGACAGGAATCGAATCCCGATCGCTGGTGCTGTAATAGCGTCGCGCTAACTGCTACGCATGGTAGTTATATACAGTATTGTCAGAATCAGGTTTATTATCACTGAGATATGTCGTGAAACTTGTTGTTTTGTGGTCAGTACAGTGCAAGACATAAAGACATAAAAATTACTATAAGTTACAAAAATAAATAAATAGTGCAAAAGAGAAATAATGAGGTAGTGTTCATGGACCGTTCAGAAATCTGAAGGCAGAGGGGAAGAAGCTGTTCCTGAAACATTGAGTGTGGGTCTTCAGGCTCCTGTACCTCCTCCCTGATGGTAGTAACATGAAGAGGGCATGTTGCAAGTAATAGAACATGGAACATAGAACAGTACAGCACAGAACAGGCCCCTCAGCCCACAATGTTGTGCCGACATAGCTATTGCCTCCTACCTACAAAATGCCCATATCACCTTACTTTCCTCTCATTCATGTGCCCATCCAAGCCCCTCTTCAAAGTCCACAATGAATTTGCCTCCTCCACCCTATCAGGCAACACATTCTAGGCATCCACCACTCTCTCAGTAAAAAAATGTACCCCTCATGATCTAGACCTCAGGAAATGAATCAGATTCAGGGAAGAGTGACAAGGGATCTTAGCTATTAGTACAATCATTCAAGCAAAAAAAAAGACCTATATTTTTTCCTATCTAAATTAGATCTGTATTCTTTGGTGTTCAGAAGAATGAGGGGCAATCTTATTGAAACATAAAATATCCAGAGGGGGCAAAACAATTTCCACTCATAGGAGAATCTCAAACAAGGGTAGATAGTTACAAGATTAAGGGCCGGTCATTTAAAACTGAGGTGCATCGGAACAACTTCTCCCAGAGGATGGTGAATCCCTGGAATGCTCTGCCCCTGAAGGTTGTTGAGGTTGGATCATCAATGGTAGATGGAGAGGTTGTAGATAGATATTTGAGAGATCAGGGAATTGAGGGCTATGGAGATCTGGCACAGCAGAGATGAGGCCTGGAGCAGATCAGCCATGACCAGATGGAACTGTGGAGAAGGCTTGAGAGGCAAATGGTCCCGCTCCAATTTTAATATGTTTCACCCTTCCTAATCCCAGAAGAGACCAACTAATACAATAGAGCCCTCTGGTCACTACGATTCCTATGTTGACGCCAAACTGAATGTCATGTGCTTCAGATATAGCGTCATGCCAGCGCCAAGTATAATGGATGTAGGTCCTTAATGATTGAAGCAGCCTTCTTGAGACACCGTCTCTTGAAAATGTCTTTGATGGCGGGGAGGGTGGTGTCCGTGATGGAGCTGGCTGAGTCTACAACCCTCCGCAGCCTCTTTCGATCCTGCACATTGGAGCCTCCATACCACATTTGTGTAGAGAAAACTTATGATGGTTTTGGTGTATATCCTCAAAAATATGTCATTATTGTATGTTCTTTACATATGCATTGAGTGACTTGTACATTTCTAACAATTATAGTTTTTGATGTCAATTTCTCCTTTGTGTGGTATTTGGTACTTTTTTAAAGTATTGTGAATTATTATCATTCATATCTTTGCTACTTTTTGCTTGGATCAATATCTCTGGCCTAGAAACAGCTCCACTCCCATTGTCTTGACATTCAGGGTAACCCTAACACTTGTGTAAATCATGTAAAGACCAAGAACTTTAGTAGTGAACTTCACAGTCTCTGAAGCTGTCGGTGTTCTCTCTGGATGTCTTGCAAGTTCTGGTAGTGATCAGCATGTAGTCAAGTAGGTGTGATCTTTGCAGCCAGCTCTTAAAGGGGTATACCATAGTAACGAGCACTCTTCCAACTATAGGGGAGTATTGCTACTGAATGAATGAATGCTGTAAATATTCGAAAGTAGGGGCTGTCACAGTGGGAGAATACTCTCATGGGGTCAGAGAAACTGGACAGATCAGGGAAAAACAATGCCCACATTCTTAGTACATAGGGGCCTTAGGCTGAATGCTACAGCCAGGCACTGTTGGCAGGTTTCCGCAAAGACACCAGTGCAGTCTCTGAATGTTAGTATTTTGGGGAAGCCTGCAGTATGGGCCAATACTTGTGTCCACTCTGCCTGCTCTTATGGGCTAAAGGTAAAGTAGTTGAATCCTCCTGCCCTTGAGAATCAGGATAGGGTGATCTCTCCAGTGCAGTAATGAGCAGCAAAGTGTGAGATGTGGCAGAGATCAGCAACAGCTTGGAATGATTTTGAGGCTCGGAACTAGAGAATGACCGTGGGCTTGACCTCCATGGGAAGAAATGGTCAAGACACACTTAAGGTTGCAGATGGTCACTAACTATTTTGAGGACAAAGAACACCAGGTTAGAGTTAGTAAAACCTGCTTGTTCTGTGAGTAAATAAGATTTACTGTTTTTCAGATGAGAGGTTGAAAATCTCACTGCAGATAAATTTTGCATGTTGTACTACCAATAATGTCACCTGTGGGAGTTTTATACTGGAAAGAAAGTGCAAGAAAAAAGGAAAACACTACTAAAAATGAGAAGACAAATTTTTTGACATGCATTAAGAGATGTCTACAAAATTGCTCTGCTCCAGGTTAAGTCATTTTCAACAGTGTAGCACCATTTTTTTGTTTGAAGATGTGCAAATAAATTTCTAGCTGTTGTGTTTGTTTGAGTATTGGAGGCATGATAAATCATTCTGTGTGTCCTGTTAAGTGTAGGATCAAGCTTACGATTTGCTTTGAGCTGTGTCATCCTTTAATATTTCAGGTTTATCTGTAATAACGATGTCTCAGTAGAAAAAAAGGAATAGGTTTTAGGGGGCTTTCATTTGCACACTTTTGCTGTGACAATTTTCTGAGTGTTAACTATGTACAATGTTGTATTTCAACATCATCTTCCAACTTTAATATTGCCACAAACAAAATCATGAGTCATCATGATTCAAGGGAGCCATTGTTCAGATGCACAAAAAAAAAGGTTTATGTTGTACCTTACATAATATCAGGACTTCCAGAAGTATTTTGCATCCAACTGAGAGTTTTGAATTAAGTTCAATTAGTTAACCAGCTGTGAGACTCTCACTCTAAATCTTACCACTGGTCTCTTAGATCTGTGCAAATCTGAAGGCACTAATAATACAAAACAGAATCTCAGTCCACCACCCTCTCACCCCATAGTTTTATGTGTAGTCTTACAAGGTCAGGTATTGGTCCTCCAAACCTGCAGAGGCGTTTGAATCCTGGTGCAGCAACAACATCAGAAAGGGCTTTCACTGGAGTGAACCAGTGAGTAATGGAGCGCAGTATCCTTGTCAAGAGAAGAGCACCAGTGTGGGTGGAGAGTTGTCAGCTTGAACTCGGATGAGACGCCAGTAGAGTTCCTTAGTGGGTCAGTAGGTCAGACATCAGAGAAGGATAGTGCGGTGGCATAGCAGTTAAGCCAGCTGCCTCACAGCTCCAGTGACCCAGGTTCAATCCTGACCTCCGGTGCTGTCTGTGTGGACATTGCATTGTTCTCCTCATGACCACACGGGTTTCTGCTGAGTGCTCCAGTTTCCACCCACATCAAAGGTGTGCTGGTAGGTTAATTACCCCCTAGGAGCAAAAGAAACTTAGGGGAGCTGATGGGCATATGAGAGAGTAAAAGTTGCAGGGAAATAATGAAGGATGAATGGACTGATGGAAGTGCAGTGTTGGGAACCGTCATGGGTCAACTGGCCTCCTTCTGTATCAAAATAAGTAAAGTGATTTAGCAGTCTCATTTTACAATTGACTCAGCGTCTATGCCATGGGTATTTCAAGTACTCATCTAAACACTTAAATGCTGTGAGAGTACCTTCCTCCACTAGCCCCTTAGGCGGATTTCAACAATCCAGATTTAATGTTGCAGGTCAATGATCTTTCATCAGAACTAAGAAAAGTTAGAAAATACACCTGTTTTAAGTTGCATAGAAAGGGGGAGGGTGGAGGGAACAAAATGAGATGGTGATAGGATGGAGACCAAGAGAGACCGAACGCCATCAAGTGGTGGTGGTTTAGGCTGACAGAGGTTGGTGCAGGCTCAGTACTTACAGCTGACCCACCTGGAGGGGATGCAAATAGAGACAAATGAATGAGAACGGAGGAGAGCAAAAAGCAAAGCACAATACTGGAACAGTGCGAACCAGAACACAGCAGTTACTAGAAACCTGAATCAAAAGAGAATGCCATTCAACATCTGTAAAGAGAGAAAAAGTGAGTTAACATTACAGGATTGATAATCTGAGCACTTCTAACATTTCTATTTCAGATTTCCAGACCTTCAGTTTTTTGCTTTTTGATGTAAAACCTTCAAATTCTACTTAAAAGGATGAAAAGGTATGAATAAACAGGATTTTCCATTGTCTATCTGATACTGTAGGTTGAATCTTCAGGTACAGTTGCTTAAGGTTCTTTGCACTGTAATAACACCAGATGTCCATCTCTGTAACCCTGTGCTACCGTGATACTATAGTCCTCATAAGGTCCTCAGTGAAGCTTCGGTAACAAGACAATAACAGAAGTTTCTTACGAAAATATGAGACAGAATTTCTCATATGATATTCCACACGCTGAGTGGTGTTACAAACCATTCACTCAATTTGTACGTTCTTTGACAGCACAACCTGTCATGTGCTGTCAGTGGAACCCAGTTAGAGATTACTGTAATTTGAAAGTTCACTGAGAACAAAAGGAGAAGTGAACCAATGAAATTGTGCAGTTGGCATAAAATACCTTTAAAATTCATATTTTTAAAACATTCCAGGTTGCTGGAGCACTTGTAATGCTGATACAGAGTTTTAGTATTTTTTTTAAAGCTTTTAGGTGTTTTATATTGAGTTATATAATTACAAGGCAAAATAAGATTTTGAATAGATTGAATATGTTTAGTCAGATCTTGTGACATAACTAAGATTTATATAGGTCGTAAAATGAAGAATTTAAAAATGGTAAAATTTTTCAGGACATTTGGCCAACATTTCAGGCAACCCACACTAGATTCTAGAACCTAATTTCAAAACCTCACCATCAATATACAAGATAGTAGAAGGAGAATCTCCAGCCATCATTTCTTTAAAGTAGTCCTTGACAGCCTCTTGAATTCCATTTACATTAACATCAACTCATTCCAAATCCAATGTTTCGGATCCATGCTATTTCACACATTCCTAATCCCCCTCATTAGCATCCTTCCATTCCATCTCACCTCCCAACTTTGAAACCTTCAAACCCTTCCATAACGCCCACTCTGACTATGCCTCAGTTTTATAATATCTCACTCAGGACCTGTCACAATCTCCTCATTTCTGCAACCTCTCCCAACCTTCTAGGTTTCTTTGCCCCTCCAATTCTGGCCTTGTGGTCTCCTGATTGTAATTGCTACTTTACCGAATGCTGTGTTGCTAGTTACCTAGGCCCCAAATTCAGAGAATTTTATCCTTAAAAACCCGCTGTACTTGTTAAAACATACCTCTTGACTAGCCTTTGGTTACTTTTCTGTTGTTTGATATCATCATTCCTTCATTAAATTACCAATTTATGTCTTGGGCTATCAAGAGGAGCTAGATAAAATGCAAATTTTGTTGTTTTCAGACAAACATTTGTAATTTATTGATTAATCCCCTTACCAACTACCTTTTGTAAGGAGCACATACACAGGGGTTCAATTAAGAGGAGATGTTGCATAGCTAAAGTTTGCATTGTTGACTCCTGAGGTTGAAGAAGTAATGAAATTGAGATGCTTGAGACGATGAAAGGATTTGATTTGATAAGATGATGAAAAGAAGAGGAAAACTATTTCTCCTACTACTGTAATTGAGAACTGAGATGTTCGTCGTGTTAGAGCTAGTGGTTCAAGAATGATCCTAGGAAGCAGCGCTGTGGAATCCTGGAATGCTCTTGTCAATAGGCTGACGACAGTTGGTTAATTGATTATTTCATACTGTTGTTAACTTACTACAACAGAGAAAGAGATCATCCAGTCCATTGGGTTCAATCCAGAAGCCAGCAGAACCTCCTATCAGTCCTATTTCCTTAATTATTTCTTCATAACCCTCCAATTTTTCTCACATACCAATCAACTCCCCTTTGATTCAGGTAACTTGATTTCTGTCTGTATCAGTCATCCATCTGTGATATTGGCTCAGATTGTTTGTTTCTCCCCCTTTTTTCCTCTGGGAGTGGAGGATATGCCCTGCCAGACATGTCTTCCTACTCTGCATTTTGCAACGCCTACATTCTTTTGTCCATGTTCTCACTCTCAAACTGCTCCCATTCGCTCGATAACCTTCTGTATAGTTGATCCCTATGATCACCCCAGTTTTACCCTATCAGAGACATCCCCCTCTCTGTAGCTTAACGAGCTTCATTTGTCTCCTTCCCAGTTCTGATGAAGGGTCCTCGACCTGAAATGTTAATTCCGTTTCTTTTCCCACAGATGTGGTCTGACCATTTGAGTATTTCCAGCATTTTCTGTTTTTATTTTCGATTGGTAATGTGATGGGGGATTAAAGTCATAATTTACAAGCTTTGAGTCCTGTAGGTGGCCTCAAAATTAACTTTCAACAGCTTTAGATTATAGCCACTACTCTCATCTTCTTGGGCAAGAGATTTTGGTTTAGGATCCTGCTGCATCAATTCATCTCCTCTGCACTCATTTGTTCTCTATTACCACCCACTATGCCGTACACCATAACTTCTATTTCCTATTATCAACCTTCCTCTTTATTCTTCCCCTGCTATTGTTTTATCCTGCTTCTATATTTATTTAAACACTGCTAGTTTTCTGTTCTGATTACCTAAAACATTACCTGCAATTCTGTTTACTTTTGTTTCTCCTCTGAAATACGTCACTTCACACTTTAAGATGGTGAATAAAGGGTTAACTGCAAGGTTGAATTTGAACACACCTGTGCTGGATGATAATTATGCCACCAAACGAGGCCTGCTGGGGACTTTTCAGCAGAAAAAGTAAAGATCTTTGCTGCTGAAAGTTTTTGAACAAAAGTTTGGAGGTGAAATTCCCTTTAAAAATATACACACTGCACTGAATATCTTGTACGTGTTTTACTGGTGTTTTTTTTTATTTAGGAGGGTTGGGATATTATAAGTTTTAGTTTCTCCATGTGTTCTTAGGGGAAAGACTGCAATGATTACTCTAACTGGAGCATCATTCAAACAGGTCCCAGGTGGAATTTTTGTCCCTACTTTTCATCTCAACTTTATTCTTCAATCAGAATGTTTTATCTCCTACCTCAGTCCCCTGAAAACCCTCTTAAAGGAGTGAGATATCATCGTTCAGTTCTGAATATGTTTACGCACAAGCAAATGTTTACTTGCATGAAATACTAAGATCTGTGTGATAGGATCAAGCATCTTCTCTACACATTCATGCTGTGTGTTACTTTTGAAGAAGTTATAAAATGGATATCAGGTATGTTTCATGAAAGAGCAGTTTGTTACATTGAAGGTATTGGAATTACAATATATCATCCTTGCTTCTGGGAAGACCAGTCACCAATGTGAAATGACAGATGCAAACATAATTTGAAGTGAAAGCTGGGTGGAGTGGAAAAACCTAGTCCATGGGACAAGTCACTGTTGATAATTATGTGACAGAGCAAGATGTGGAGTGGGTAACTGCGGAGTAGGAAGAAGACCAAGTATGAGAAACAGTGGTGGGAGGGTTGAACAATGAAGGGCAGCCGAGCAAACTTGAGAGACTGTGGGAAATGGAGGGAGACAAAGCTCAACTGATATGTAGATCATTAGGAAAGTGACATGAAGCAGGCATAAGGAGGCTGCAAAGGGATTAGATGGGGGAAATTCTGGCAAATGGAGTATGATGAGGGAAAATGTGGTTTGTTCATTTTGGCAGGAAATATAAAAACTTAGAATTTTATCTAAATGGCGAGACACTGCAGAGCTTTGAGATGGAGTGGGAAATAAAGGGTTGACCATTTTACAGATGAGGTAATTTGGAACTCTCTTCAAAGCATAGTGGAAGCAGAACTCTGAATATTTTTTAAGGCAGTGGGGGATAAATACTTGATAACGAGGACAATCAACAAAGGGAAAAATGAAAGGAACAATGGAGATGTAAGAGTTTGAAGAAGGAAAGATTAACTATATTCAAAATCGTGTGGGCAAAACACTAGCTATTTGGGAGGTGCTTACTAAGTGTCGCGGTCTTCCTCTTTGTACTAAACAGTGACCTTGAAGAAAATAATAAATTTGCTTAAGACAAGGGGTGATAAAAATCAAGCGACAAAACTAGTCTCAATACCATTCTTGTTGAAATTTTACAATAGTTAGACCAGAGATAGTGAACATGGGAACAGGAGAGAGCTATTTAGCTCCACCAGCTGAATATTAGTATATTACAATGAGTAAGAGTATAATTGATTTGTGAACCAATTCCATTTATCTGCCTATTTATTTACTCACTATTTAGTTATTAAAATCTAATAAACTAAGATTTAAAAGATACAATTGATGTTTGGCACTTTTCTCAAATAATAGTTCAAACTATTATATGGGTTATAATCTGAACTCTTAATTCATACCAATTGAAAATAGAATAAATTCTAGCTTTTTAATACATTCATTCACTTTAAGTTGTCTGCAGTGTCACCTACAGTTGATTTTCCTTAATAGCTATCAAAATGATGTATACTGATAACACTGGCACTCAATGAATCAGATATGGGGCAGGATATTTGCAAAAAAGCCTATTGGACGGCAACTTAGTCAGTTTACTCAGAGTGTTTTCAAAGAGCAGAAGGAATGCAAACTCACAGTAAATGAAGTGCAATTTCTTTAAATGTGTGGTGACATATGTGGACATAAAAATGTCTCCACCAAGCTGCTTTGACAGGGAAATTACTCAGGCTGACTGGCTTTTTGCTGTAAATAGAAAGAGCCACGCAAGAAAACTATAATTAGGGAGAGAAAAACAATTCTTTACTCTGTAGTGCCAAATTTTGGCTGCATCCTGATTATTCTATTTATGAATTTTTACTATAATATCACTGACTCTTTAAAACATATGTCCTCAGGTTACAAATCTGTATTTTGATATAATGAATAGAGTATCACTTCCTGCCCATCACGTACCAGTCTGTACCAAAATGTACCCACAACAACTTTCAAGCATCCTTTTCACTTCATGAAATTTTGCTTAATGAAATGCTTCCCAGGAGCATATCCTTTTCATAAATCAAAGAATACCCATCCCAGCTGGAATCCCACTGCCTTACTGAGAGAGTGCTGAACGTGCTGACTTTCAGATGATGCATGAAGGCTGTGTACCCTCTTGGGTCTCAGAAGATCCCAAGGCAGCATCTTGAAGAAGAGCAGAGGTGTTTTCTCTGGTGTCCTACCTGATATTTATTCCACAATCTAATTAAAAATTGCTCACTTGGAAGACCTATTAAGTGGGTGTGGTTACATTGCTGATTGTGGGCACTTGTGTTGTCAGGTTAAATTACAGTAATGGTTGTATTAGCATTGAAAGGTGTAGAACGTGCATTGTGACATTTGGTTCTGAAGGGCACTATATAAGTAAAATATTCCACTTACAATATTACTACCAACTTCTCGCATACGAGTATCCATTACAGAAAATCTTAGGGGCCAATTGGTATCAACATAAAAGCACAATCTAAAATGGCTGTGACAGGAAGTGCCCATTCACCTGAGATTTTAGCGTTACGAATAACTAAAGCCACACCCGGATTTTAGCACATAATATGGACCAAAATTTCACTGCTTAATTGCTAGGGGGATTGTCCTTTTAGATGAGCCATAAATCAAAATCTTATTTGCTTGTTCAGCTGGACCGAAAAGCTCCCATAGTGCATTTCACAAAAAGCAGTGAGTTCCCCTGGCTAACATTCCCCTGTCAACCAGCACCACCAAAAACTATAACTGGTCATCCAGTTTGTTTTTCTTGCGCATAAATGTGGCCCATTCAGCTGTTGTAATTGCCTTTGGAATACATCAAAACTAATCAATTGGTTTTAGTGTACTTTGGGATCCCCTGAAAGCAAAATACAATAGATGTGGGTAAATGAAAAAAGAAACATCCAATAAGACCTTAGCAAAACATTAAACTTATTTGTATGAGCTGAATAGTTAAGCATTAATTTTGTATTCATTTTAAAATGGGTTTATTTCCTAACACAATTGCCTGTAATTTCTATAATTACAATGCGCAATCAGTATGTTCATTGCTCTGCTATGCAGTGATGGTTAATTGGTGAATAAGATTTGTAATGATGCTTGCAGCTGATGATTGAACTGCCTCTCTTGATTGTACCACTGTCTGTGACATTACTTCCCAGTATCCAGTCCTAGAATTTCCTCATAAGAATATGAAAGATTGAAAGCATCTTCAGAGACCTTTCAGTCATGACCTTCATACCCTTCCCACTGATTCTATTGCTCTCTTGATCATTTTCAGATTAAACTAGAATGTTTAAATCTTAAGCAATCTATGCCAACCGAAGCTATGATTCCAAGCTGATGTATGCTCTATCAAAAGACAACATTCTCCAGCTTTGGGACATCAGCCGTTTCATTCTTACCAACTTGTCTGATGATGAAACCCAAATCCATGACTTGTTAAGTCCGGACTTGTCTATTTCAATGCAACAAACAACCTGCTGGATGAACTCAGTGGGTCGAGCAGCATCTGTGGGGGATAGGGGTGGGGGGGGGGGAGCGGAGTGGAAGGGAATTGGGAATCGTTGATTATTGGATTGCGGATTATTGGAGTTTTACTGTACATGAATGGGCAGTGAAAGTCTCTGAAAGACGGTGCTTTTGGCAGTGCAACATTCCCTCAGTTTAGCACTATAAAGCTGGAGAGTGGAGGCAGTGCCCTGACAGTAGTTGAAATCTTAGATTTAAATCTTGAATGCAAAACGTGATGGATTTTGGAGAAGAACCCTGAACAAAAACCAAAAGCTTGTCCTGATCACATGACATACATTGTTGTTCCCTTGGTAGCTGTGCTGCACTGAACATTCCATTCGCAGTTTGTCCTATATCTCACGATGAGATATGAATAAAAAAAAGTACTGGCTTGCTTCTCATTTTTTACTGTTGTTTATGCCCCATTACACACCAAGTACAGAACTGTTCTACAAATGATAGTTCAAGGCATTCATAATTAAAATGAAATGTACATCAAAAATAAATTGCCTTAACGAACTCTGAGATTATTATTGCGGATCTATGAACAAAATAGTGCAATGAAATAATTTATTTCATCCATGAAAAGTTTGAACTTATTACAGGCATGTGTGGCAGTCTTCATTCACTGATTGCTAAGGACCTTAAGTGGCTCTGCTTATTGCATTTGAATGAATATTTTCCATTATTTTGACTTTGATAAAAACATTGTAGACTTATACTCTTTAAAAGGTTTAATGCAGGAAACATTAAACAATAGGAGCAGGAGTCCATTGAACCTGCTGTACTATTCATTAAGTTCATGGTTGATCTTCTACCTCAGCACCAACTTCAACCCATATCCCTTGATTCTCTTAATGCCTAGAAATGTATTGATCTGTCTGTTGACGAATACAATGACTGGGCCTCCTCAGCTCGCTGGGGTAGAGAACTCCAAGGGTTTACCACACTCTGAGTGAAGAAATTTCTCCTCATATCTGTCCTAAATGGCCTATCCCTTATTCTGAGACTGGGCTCCCTGGTCCAAGACCCCTCAGTCAAGGGAAACATCCCCCGTAGTCTCACCTATCTAGCCCTTTTAAAAATTTTGCAAGTTTCAATTATGTGATTTCTCATTCTTCTAATGTCTGGAGAATTCAGGCCCTAGTGTACTCGATCTGTCCTAATTCTGCAAACCCACCTTCCCTGGAACCAGTCTAGTGAAACTTTCCTGCACTCCCTCTGTGGCAAGTACATCCTTTCTTGGGTAATAAGTCAAAACTGCAACAGTGCTCCAGATGTGGTCTTGCCAAGACTCCATTCAAATGCAAGAAGACTGTGTACCTCCACTAATGAAATCCTCTCATTATAAAGGCTAATACCATTTTCCCACCTAATTGCTTCCTGCATCTGCATGGTACGTTTCAGTGCCCTCTGCACAAGACTAGATCGATGTCTTTGGACGTCAACATTTCCCAATCTCTCACCATTTTAAAAAAATATTTTTTTTTTCTGTTTAGTGCATCAAAGTGGATGGCCTCACATTTTTCCTCATTGCCAGTTTTTTTTTCTCTCTCACTCAGCTTATCCATATCTCCTTGAAGCCTTTTTGCATCCAGCTTCATATTCACAATCCCACCTCCTTTTGTATTGTCAACAAAAATATGACCCATCCCCTCATCAAATTGTTGATGCTACTTGTTATTGGTGAGGCCCAAGCACTGTTCCTTGCAGTAATCCACGTGTCCCAATTTGCGAATACTAGTAATTCCTACTCTGTGTTTTCTATGTTTTTTAAATCCTCAATATTTGTCAGTATATTACACCTAATTCCTTGTCAAACGACCTTCTGCGAGGGACCTTGTTCAATGCCATCTGAAAAATCAAATGCATCACATTCTCCTCTTCCCCTTTATATATTCTATTAGGTGCATGCTCAAAGAATCCAGCAGTTTAATCAAACATGATTTGCCTTTCCCAAGTCCACATTGACTCTGCTTAATCCTATTATACTTTTCAAGGTGCCCTGTAATTACATCTTTCATTATCGATTCCAGCATTTTCCCCACATTAGATGAACTGGTCAGTAGTTCCCGGTTTTCTCTTTCCATTTTTTTTTAAATAGTGGGGTTAAATTTGTTACCCTCCAATCCACAGGAACAATTCAAGAATCTGCAGGAAGGTGATGACCAGAGAACCCACCATCTCAGAAGCCACTTCTTTCAACACTCTGGGTGTATGTCATTGGGCCATGAAATTTATCAGCTTTCAAACTCACTAATCTCCAGTACTAATCAATAGTACTAGAGATTAGTGAACGACCAGTACTTGATTACTTCATTGTGTTAATCCCAGTAAGGATGGGGACAGTGGGAGAGGGGACCCAGTAGGATGAGTGTGTAGGTGATGGGAAGGTGGAGGAGGGGAAATAAACAGGGTGATTTGTGGCTGGAGGTTAGGGGTTGGGTGTGTATTGGAGGAACTCGGTAAGTCGCTTGCTAGCTCTTGTCCTTCTCCTTCCCCTCACTTCTTTATACTGGCTACCTCCCCTCTACTCTCAGTCCAAATGACCACTATCATCCCGGTACCAAAGAAAAGCAAGGTAACATGCCTCAATGACTACCGACCAGTGGCTCTGACATCCACCGTCATGAAATGCTTTGAGAGGTTGGTCATGGCACGCATCAACTCCAGCCTCCCAGACAACCTGGACCCATTGCAATTCGGCTATCAGCGAAACAGGTCTACAGTGGATGCCATCTCCCTGGCCCTACACTCAGCTCTGGAGCATCTGGACAGTAAAGACACATACGTTAGACTATTGTTTATTGACTACAGCTCTGCCTTCAGTACAATAATCCCAAGCAAGCTTGTCACCAAACTCCGAGACCTAGGACTCAACACCTCCCTCTGTAACTGGATCCTTGACTTTCTAACAAACAGACCACATTCAGTGAGGATAGGCAGCAATACCTCCGGCACGATTATTCTCAACACTGGTGCCCCACATGGCTGCGTCCTCAGTCCTCTACTCTACTCCCTATACACTCATGACTGTGTGGCCAGATTCTGCTCTAGCTCCACCTACAAGTTTGCAGATGATACCACTGTTGTAGGCCGTATCTCAAACAGCGATGAGTCGGAGTACAGGAAGGAGATAGAGAGTTTAGTGGTATGGTGTCATGACAACAACCTTTCCCTCAATGTCAGCAAAACAAACGAGCTGGTCATTGATTTCAGGAAAGGGGACGGTGTACATCCACCTGTCTACATCAATGGTGCTGAGGTCGAGAGGGTTGACAGTTTCAAGTTCCTGGGAGTGAACATCACCAACAGCCTGTCCTAGTCAAATCACGTTGATGCCACGGCCAAGAAAGCTCACCAGTGCCTCTACTTCCTCAGGAGGCTAAAGAAATTTGGTTTGTCCCCTTTGACTCTCACCAGCTTTTACCGATGCACCATAGAAAGCATCCTATCTGGATGTATCACAGCTTGGTACGGCAACTGCTCTGCCCAGGACCGCAAGAAGCTGCAGAGAGTTGTGGACACAGCCCAGCGCATCACGGACACCAGCCTCCCCTCATTAGACTCCGTCTTTACCTCTCGTTGTCTTGGTGTAGCAACCAGCATAATCAAAGACCCCACCCATCCGGGACATTCTCTCTTCTCTCCTCTTCCATTGGATAGAAGATACAGGAGCCTGAGGGTACATACCACCAGACTTAAGGACAGCTTCTACCCCACTGTGATAAGACTATTGAACGGTTCTCTTATACAATGAGATGGACTATGATCTCACGATCTATCTTGTTGTGACCTTGCACCTTATTGCACTGCACTTTCTCTGTAGCTGTGACACTTTACTCTGTACTGTTATTGTTTTTACCTGTACTACTTCAACGCTCTCTGTACTAACTCAATGTAACCGCACTGTGTAATGAATTGACCTGTACGATCAGTTTGTAAGACAGGCTTTTCACTGTACCTCGGTACAAGTGACAATAATAAACCAATACCAATACCAAATGAAGGGTCTCGACCTGAAACGTCAACTGTCCATTTCCCTCCACAGATGCTGCCTGACTCACTGAGTTCCTCCAGCAGTTTTTTGCTCCAGATTCCAGCATCTGCAGTCTCTTGTGTCTCTACAATTTCCTTGGACTTGACCAGCTTAGACTTGATGAGTAGCATCTTTCTATGCAATAACAATTCTTTGATCTTATGAACTCTCTTTTCGATATTGAATAATGGAGCAGATACTCCCATTATTATTATCTCTGTTTAACTAGTTTATCATTTATCTTGTTGAATATCTGGCTATTCATTGGATCATTCTGCAAGGCAACTAAACCTCATGTGGAGACTGGTGCTTGAAATTGGTGGTGGAGGAGGGTGTGGTAATTTATTGTAGGGCAGTGAGGGGATTTAGGTAGCTAGAGGTTGTTGGCAATGGGATTGCAGTGAATGGTGTTGGGGTGGAACAGTTGGTGATTAGGCTGTGCATGGTGGTACTGTAGAGATGGTGTATAACTGGTTGCACAAGCCATTTGTTTAGTGTTTCTATTTCTCTCAGATAGGCTACTTCCGATATGCTTGCCACTGGTCATTGTTTGTCTTTGTCGAATTTAAATTATGTATGAAAACCAGAACAGTCAGTGGAGAATTGATAGCATGTTCTTTCAAACGTTACTGTGACAGTCATGGACTAAAGCCACAGTGAGAATCCAACTGTAGTGGTGGGAGATTATAAATAATATTGTGTTCCGTAATATAGAACAGCTGTTTTTTAAAAACATGAATCTGCTGGTGAAGCTGATAAGCTGCTCATTGTATTCATTTTGTTATCAAATCAGAAGGAACAAGGCCCCCTCCCAAATTAACAACTTTGATTTATGTTGGTGTTTGGAAATGGAGAAAGGTTTGTGGAAACTTGTAATTATAGTCCAATTGAAAGGTGCGGTGTTTGGTAACCAGTTTTTAATTCATTCTGGCAATTATGTTCACAAAAACAGGGGTCAGATTGTTTCTAGTGGGATGCAATGGCCTCATTTATCTCAAGCTGCCACTTGTTCAAAACTGTAGCTTTATAGCAGAGCTCTGAAATATTCTGTCTGTTGTGTTTGGATCATTAACTCATTAGTACCTGCAAATGGTAACTGCAAAAAGACAGACTAAACTAGCAAAGAATTTAATGCCAACCAAAAGAAATATATCCTGAGAGGAACAATGGATTTTTATGTTAATGTATGGATATATAGGAAATCCCAAATGTAACTTGAAATTCAAGTGGGTCCAATGCACCAGAGAGAATTGTCGTCCAGGTGTCAGAGAATTTTTGTATGGACTGCTCGATTGGTAACAGAGAAAGTGGAGAGAGAGACTTGTTTTAAACACAGCAAATAGGAGTGATGTACATTCAGCAGGAGAATCAGATTCAATATTAACAATAAAAAGATAACAGAAGTATGCTTAGCTTTTGTAGCCTGTGAAAGAGGGCTTCTCTGCTTCATGACTTCTAGAACTGATGCAAAATAATGTAGTGTTGTTTAAAAAGGAAGCTTATTGGGAGGGATGTGGGTGGGAGGGTTATAGGTTTGTGCTAGATAAATAGACCAGAATGGATAAAGGGTATTTCTCTGCAGTATTTGGGCTTGTGGTTGTTTTATATTATTCTCTACGCAGACCAGGAAGCAATGACCAGCAGGCTGCCACTGCTCTGAAACCAGCCACAAGAAAATGTTTTCGTGCAATTCAATCAACTCTCCTCTTGATTGCTTTTATTCCCCACTCATTGGAATTTCCTAACTCTGGCTCGGTGCCTGACCCAGCACAGGTAGGGATCAGTGGCTCATTTCTAACTATCACTTTCTAACAATTTGAGAAGGTATTAGCTGCAATGAGCCACAATTTGCAGACTTGCTTCTGGTCTGTGTGTCTTTTAATTAATATTCACAGCTGTGTACTTCCATTCATTAAAGTCACAGATATGAGGTGTCTATTGATAAGGGACAAGGAGCATATGCATTTTTTCTAGCTCCTTGACCCAGACTCCATCTGTTCTTTCCCAGATTCAGTCCACGGCACTTAATCTCCTACCTCTGGAATCTTAATTCCATCTTGGTAGCTTATCAAACTGTTTAAAGTGCAGAAAGGCTTTGGTGATGTGGATATCAGCAGCTACAATGGACTGCCAGTGCACAGAACTGCCAAGAGAGATTGAGGATTAGGAGTAAAAGATTCTTTGGAGCACTGTGCAATATGTGGCACGTGCCTCGTAGTATGGCTAAGTCATTTTAAAAAGAGGCTTGAAGAATATTTGGCCAAGAAGTGATTGAAATTTTAAGTGTAGATCATCAGATTTATTGTGGATGATATGGGTTCAGTCCTGTTGGGATCAAGGGAAGATTATTGAAGGTAGCCAGTCAGTGCTAAATAATACTATTTGTGGTTTTAAATTTCATAGCCCAGAGTTCTCGCTCAATTACATTGAGGTCAAGGAGAAATTTCAGAGTTTTGTCATCCTGACGTTATCTTCTCTGCAGTTTTATCCAGGCTTATCCAGCTTCCTCAGGAGACTAAATATCGGGATATACGGCATGATTAACCATTCAAATCAAATGCAGTTTGAAGGAAAAGGAGAGTAATGGACTCATGGCACCTTCACTTGCAATACATTGTTGTTAATAAATGAAATACAACCAGAATATTTGCAAGAAGGATAGTAGATTACTTGTGAGAACAGGCAGGCAATGAATGGCCAGAGCCTGTCTAATTTATAGCCATCCTTGACTTTCGTGCTAGCTTACTGCAGCAGTGACTCTGGTTCCGTGCTGCAGTGACCATTTTTCTCTCCTGGGGTTGAAGGTTCATTTGAAGCTTTCTTTATCACCCTTTGCTGACAACCCAACAACTCCACCCACCCTTCTCCAGCCACATCTATATGAGGGTAGAGATGACCTCTGGATCTAATCTTACAGCATCGTGGACTTGAAAGCCACAGTGCATCTGCTTTGTTAGCCATCTCGACGTGTGCCAAAGTGACTAGGTGCTGATCAGGGACTAAAACTGAGACTTTGCCACCTGTACCTCACCAACTGATGCACTTACAGTGATCTAGCAAGTTGCTGCATCTTTTATTAAATTGAGAGCATGAAAGAATATGTGGCAGTAAAAAAAATCAGTTGTATTCCCTGAACATGTTGCAGTTAGGCTTTTAGTTTTCTGTAACCTGATTCCAGTGTGCATGGCTGTTTATTTACCCAGTTTGCATGGAGACTCAATCATAGGTAAGAGAAACATGAGAAATCAAAAAATGTAGCTGAAACAATGAAGTCTGCACCTTTGACTAAGGTATAATTATACCCTTACTGTTTAGTGATTATTAGCAAGTTACTATAGTAGAAATGCAGTGATCTGAATGCTTGCATTCATCCAAAGTGGCTGAAATAATTACTGATGACAATAGTGTTGGATATCACCTTTATCCCGGAAAAGAACAACACAGAGATTGAGAAGGAATTGTTTGGTGAGACTGAACGGTTAGATTTGAACACATCTTGAATTCAAGCATCGGCATGTTTGCAGGGGTAAAAAAAAAAACAAGGACCCCACCCCACATTTACTTACATCTGACCTGATCTGCATAGTCGTGATCTCTTGTGCATCACAGTTTATGCACTCATGTCATCTGAAAACACTTTTGTTCTAGTCATGAGCATCTTATCCTGCAGCTAATTTTTTGGAAGCTGATCTATTCAACTAAAGATTCTTGGATTGGTAAACCTTTCTCACAGGATAAATTCATGTAATGTTCACATCTACTTTTGGTTGTCCTAATCATTCAGTGATGAAATTTCTCATTAAAACTTTTGCTAATGCAAAAATTACAGGGACTAATTTCAAAACTGCATCTTGGAAATAGTCATCAGCTCATAAAACATGTTTATGCACCAGTTTGTAATCTTCTGCTGATCTTTCAACTCCTCTCTGCAGAGCACTAACTAACATCACTGCTAAGAAATAATAACTATTCAGTGCTGTGTAGAATGCTTAATTGACCTATTATTGACCAGATAGGTTAAGTCAGATCAATCAGACTGTTTTCTATGACTTTGCTTTGAATGCAATGCATTGTAAACTTCATGTATAATAATTACCGTTTGGCTTGTCTCTTGAATGGATGCATGGAAGGCAGTTGATAAATTGAACAGTGAAACCCCAAGACTACTGCTTATGGGTCTTGAGAAGATGGTGAGCAAATATTATATCTGCATTGTTTACTCTCCCTCTAAGCAATGTGTCATAAATGGAGTGAAAGATTGCCATAATATAAGATCATGGTTTTTTTTTGTTTTCTTTCCTATCCTTCACTTGAAGTACAGTATCCATCCTGCCCCTCTTTGTAAATGGTTTTCCTGTTGGTTTGGTACACGCGTTTAAAAAAAATATACGACCCAGATTGAAGGTGGGTTCTGCCGCTTTCTAATGTCCAAAATGGTGGCAGAGTGATGTAATGACATTTAATCATTAATCTTGTGAGAGCTGTACTGAAGTTTAATTCGGCATGAGTTGGGTAAGGAGTATCGTAACATGTCAGTATTCTTTAATTGCAGAAACTAAGTTGCTAAAACAAATGAAGATTTTAGAAACTGATAGGTTACATTGGATTACCAGCACCTGTTGACTAAACTGCTTGCTTCATGCCACCTTTGTGCTGCTTGCTGATTAGCATGATCGCTGCACACTAACTGCACTACTCATCAGCAAGAATGTAAAGGTTGTAACCTCCTAGCGCCAACTGAAGCTGGCCTGCACTGCTTCCTGCAAGTCCATCTCTCAAGGGGTGTTGTGCTGGAGCAGAGGCCAGGAATCAAAAGTAAGTTTCACCTACAAGATATTGAAGAGAGTTATAATGTGGGAGATGGGTTGCCAACAGTACTGCATTGAAAGGGACTTGTACCTCCGGGAAATTAGGTGTCCCAAATCATACAAACACCTACTTCACACGAATTTCCCAACCTGGGCACTTGAACTATAAAGGCCAAATCCAGGGGTCAGGAAAGGCCCAGTAAACAGGATTTTGCAGTCAGTGGAGAGCACAGCTTGCTCTCTTTTAAATGTGTTCTGACAAAGTATCTTCAATCTGGACATTTAACTGTTTCTCTTTCTACAGATACTGCCCGACTTGCCGAGCCTTTCCAGCATTGTGTCAAGAGTTCCAACATCTGCAGTTTTTCTTTCATTTACTGCTTGCATCCTGTTGACTGGAAAAATAAACAGAAACTTAGTCTGCATTTGTGTTCCCAGGAGCCACTGGGGGGATCCTGCCTGGCATAGCATGTCACTCCCATTGCAAGTCTAATCTCCATCCGCAGCAACTCTGCAGCAGCAGCCAGGAGCTTAACATCCATTGTCATTAACTGGCTGTGTCGCACATGGCTTAGCCTCTTGTCAAAGTCTAACATTTTACTGCTAGCTGCTGCTACAGGTGGAGTGGAGGGGGAAGGATCCAGAACAATTAAATACCAGACCAGTATTGGACCGAATGAGTGCAGATGCTAGTAATGTGAAGTAGAACAGCAGGAACTATTTAGCACTCAGGCAACACCTGTGGAGAGAGAAACCTGGATTACATTTTGAGTTGACGACCTTTCATTGGAAATGGGAAAGCTTACAGAGAGAGAGGGAGATTTTAAAGTGTTGCCGGGGGGGGGGGGGGGTGGGCGGGGGCAGGGGGTGGAGAAGACAATAGAGACGCCCTTTGATAAGGCGAAATATTCATTTAATGCCGGGCAGGTAACAACTACTACACAGTTCAGTCCAAGTAATTGGCAGTAATTTACAAGTGGTTGTCGTTTGCAATATATCAAAACAATTCCTTTGAGCTATCATCATAACTAGATCCCTGAAAGTGGCCAGATATTATTAAAGAGTGATGTAAGTCTAAAATGAAAATTAGTGACCAGGTGCCTGAGGCAACTTGGTACAGTCCATAATTACAAGCTCAGGGCACAAATATGTCCATCAAAGGATTACTGTTATTCTCTGATCCTCTGGAGTTTCTCAAGTGAAATCATAGTAGACTGATTTCTTGTGTTTGTACTAGATTCTTTATAATTATAACTGTATAGATTAGAATACATTTGCAGTCTTGAAGTTAATAAACCATGCAACCATCTTTCAAAAATACCAATAAAACTTCCCTAAAGAATTTGAATTCCATCTTCATTTGCATTTTACGTTTTCCATTGAATGACAGAAGTAAAAACTCAAATTATTTTAGCCTGCTGCTACAAAATATAAATGTGTCCCAAGCTAAAATTGACCATAGAAGTCATTATTAATCCTGCACCTATCAGCAGTGAAAGATATTCATAACAAAGGGGAGATGCTTTTATGAAATAAAATTCATAATTCTCATTGGAAAAAACTCTCAACCAGGTTGAATAGAGGCTGGGCATTTCTTTGATACATCCTGATAGCTTGTCAAGGAGGATGTTGACAGTTGTCTGAAGAAAGGTTATATGCTATACTGCGTTTGACATGGCAGAGAAAACATTGAGAAAAGGCAATGCACGTGCACAGATAATGTACTAGATGCTTCTCTCAAATGAAATTCTGAACATATGTAAACTTTAGGGATTGTTTGTTTAACATGTGCATTTGTGTTGCGTTGCATTGCACTGTTCTCACTAAACAGAAGTCCAATTAAAGTTAAGTGGAGGTAAAGCTGTTACTTCCTATCGATGGAAATTGAGTGGGCAATACATGAATAGAGAATTATTTTCCAAGAAAATTGACATTCATAATGCACACTTCTGAAGCCCTCCTCCAGAAGGGAGGAGGTAGACAAGGGTGGAGGATCAAACAGTGAAAGAGGGGAGGTTGGGGAGACACCATGGGAGAAATGGATGGTGAGGAATGGAAGAGTTGGGGGGAGCCAAGGAAGGATGACTGAAGAGTGTGGAGGTTTTGAGAGGAGTCAAAGATGAGGAGGAGGGAGGTAGAGAAGAGAGGAAATGTAGTGGAATGAGGAGACGGAGGGGGAGAGAGGGAAATGGAGATGGTGAGAGCGCTGCAGACGGCTGTTTTGGGCCCCAAAGCTGAGCCACAGAAGAATGCTGAACCAAAGGATGATTAGAAGGCATGAGCATATAGCCACTGGGGTGAAGGAGGTTCCAGAGGGGGTGTGTGTACGTTGTGACTATATACAGAAAGAAATGGAATGTAGGGTGAGGGGAATGGAGAGATGCCCATTTGAAGAACATACGGAGGGATAAATCCTTTTTGTTTTTGTGCTGGCTGATTTTGAATGGGAGAGATCTGTGAGTGAAGATTTATAGAGCCCCCGAGGAGTACTGATTCTCAGATTAAGTATAGAATAGTCTTAAGATGAAAGATTCTGTCACCCTCCCTTCACTTGAACCTGCCACAAGAAAACAGGAAAAGAGAATATGACATAGGGGAGTCGGTGTGAATTAATTTAAAAGGAAAAGAAAAATGCATTTTGTAGATGGCTTTTCGCATCCCAAAGCGCTTTTACACCATAGGAGTACTTCTATAATGTAGGAAACGGCAGTATGTTTGTAACAGCAAAATCTCACCAACAGCGATGAAATAAATAACTCAATCCTTTGGGTTTGTTCTACTTATCTCAATAACACAGAAAAAGACCATTTAAGGTTCTGACCAGTTTTTAAAACCTTATGTTAATTACTTCAATATTGAAGTGGCTAATGAAGGCCACTGAGAGCACCTCTATCGTTCTACCCCGTATTTCACATGCTCCTAATGTTGGAGATGCACTAGGTCCCCAAGTAGCGGTGAGACCTAGTTTCTCACTCATCTTTTACATTTTCCTCATTGCAGCTGGGTGAGGGCCATCTTGTTGTGAGGAGGATGCAGTGCTGTGTGCAAGCACTGATGGATATAATAATCTTGCTCATGTACTGGTATCTTCAAGCTTTAAAGGAGTATTGTGTGCAGAGAGAGAGATTATTAAAACTACATTATTGAATAATTCTGGATATCTTTTATTTTGGTAAGTTAATATTTACTCAAATTTACTCAAAACTAAATTCAATGACCAAAACTTCCAATCACATGCCATGTTTTGAAATCCAGTCATTTGAGTATTGTAGCTTGTTTCATTGGTTTTCATTTTAACTCGTGCATTTTGAGATGGATGATACTGAAGTCAGATACTGAATACAGAACTATTTTTTGGTCATCTTAATCCCAATCGTATTCACTGTGTGCAACTTTTCCTTGAATGATTTCATGGTTTTTATCTAAACTGCCTGATCCCAAAATCTGTTCCATGTATGATGAACTTGAAATCAATTAGTAACACTCACCTCAAGTCTGAATGTCATGGGTTCAAGCCTATCACGGGTTGTGATCATGTTGTGTTTCCTAACAAACTGCTGCTTGGTAAACCAATGCTCTGCTTATATGCTGAAGTTTTCTTTTATTCATGTAGGAGGTGGACATTGTTGGCAAAACCAGCGTTTGCTACCCATCTCTTAATGCTGCTGAAGGTGGTGGTGAGTCACCTTGAACCAGATCTTGACAGGGTGGACGTGGAGAGGATGCTTCCTCCTGTAGGAAAATGTAGAGCTAGGTGTCACTGTTTAAAGACAAAGGATTGCCCATGTAAGACAGTTGAGACAAAACTTTTTATGTCAGTGGGCTGAGAGTCTTTGGACAGCAGAAGCAGAGCCATTGAATACTTTAAAGCCAGAGAGTGAAAGATACTTCATAAGCAAGGGGGTGGAAGGTTATTGCTGGTAATTAGGATTGTGGAGTTATGGTTACAATCAGATTAATGGAAGAACAGGCTTCAGGGATCCAATGGCCTACTCTTGATCCTAATATGTATTTTTGTAAGAACTGCAATCCATCTTGTGAAGGAGCTCTTGCGCTATTGTTGAGTTCCAACATTTAGACCCATCAATAAAGCACAAGTGATGTATTTCCAAATCGGGATAGTGTGTGACTTGAAGAGGAACTTAGAGGGGGTTGTAATTCACATGCACTTGCTGGCTTAGTTCTTCTGGGTGTTGGAGGTGAACAAGTTTCGGAGGTGCTGTTGGAGTAACAGTGTACCTTGTAGATAGTGCAGCCACGGTGCACTCGTGGTTGAAGGAGTGAATGGTTGAGGTGATGGACTGTCAGTCAGCCTGGCTCCCAGATGGTATGGAGCTTCTTGGAAAGCAGGAGTATCATGTTACAGTCCTGACTTGTAGATGGTGGGAGGGCTTTGCTGTATTATTCAGCCACCGACCTGCTCTTGTAGTAATATGATTGTGTGACTGCTCGGATGGAAGTTTGGTTGATGGTGAGTGAAAGTAATAAAATTGAATATCAAAGGTTAGTGGTTAGTCTCTCCTTCATTGGGAGACGGTGATTGCCAGACAATTCAGGAACATGAATGCTACTTGCTATGTACTAGTCAATGTATGAATGTTGCCTTGGTCTTGCTGCACAGGGGCTTGGACAGCTTCACTTGCTGAAGAGTTGTGAATGGATTTGAACATTGTGCAAACGTCCCCAATTCTGACTTTATGTTGGAAGGAAGGTGATTGATGAAGCAGCAGATGATGTTTGGGTCTAAGACATTGCCCTGAGGGCACACCTTCAGTGTTTTGCAAAGACTGGGCTGATTAACCCTGAACTGTCACTATCATCTTCCTTTGTGTGAAGTGTGGAATATTTTCCCTTTGATTCCCATTGACTATGCTTTTACTGGAGTTCCTTGATGTCACAGCTGCACAAGTGCTAGCTTGATGGCATGGTCAGTTACTCTTGCCTTGCCTCTGGAATTCGGTTTTTTGGTCCATGTTGAAATAAAGGCTGTAATGAGGTCTGGAGCCAAGTGGTCCTAGTGAAGCCCACACTGGGCATGGATGAATAGATTGTTTTTAAATAACTGCAATTTGATTACACTGTTGAAAGCACCATCCATCATTTTGCTGCTGATTGAAAGTAGACTGATAGGATAGAAATCAGCTCAGTTGAATGTGTCCTATATTTTGTAATCAGGGCAAACCTAAGAAACTCAACATTTTTGTGCAGATGCCATTCTGGTAACTGTATTGGAATAGATTGGCTGGAGGTGTGGCCAATTCTAGAGTACAAGTCTTCAGTCCTACAGCCAGGTCCTACGTATCCAATGTTCTTGGCTATTTTCTGATGTTGTGTGAGGTGAATTGAATGGCTGAAAACCTGATTCTGTGATGGCGAGGACTAAGAGAGGTTGCCAAAATAGATCATTTGCCCGAAATTTCTGGCTGAAATGTTCATGTGGCCATATACCTTAGTTAGCAGAATTCTGAGAAGACCAATAAGTTATCTATATCTTGGCCAACATTTTTCCTTCAAGCAATGGTACCAAAGGTATAATTTTTAGCCTGCAGGGCTGCAGACCAGGTACTGGAAAGAGGGATTATCCAGGAGAATTCTTTTTGAATGGGCTGGACATGATGGGCTGAATGGCCTCCTCTGTTGGAAAAAAATTAAAAGATTCAAGGATTTCTGTGATAATTTATTGGATTTAATAGTTTAGTGGCCTTGATATTTAACAACAGTAACAGTATTTTTATGGTGCATCACTGTGTGCAAGGTCCTGGGATGTCTTGTGTGTTTGATGTGTTGCAATAAAAATGCAAATACTGTTTTCTTTCTTTGTTGACATCAGCCCTAAATTTCTCCTTCACTAATTTCAACCTGAATTCCCTTGCTATAGCCTAGTGTGAAGCAGATTTAGTTTTATTCTGGATTTAATTTTTCACCAGTGTCCAAGCTTGTGCACTTCTGATAAATTTGTCATCTCTTCTGACTCAACAATAGCTTAATTTAGAGCATATGTTACTGTATCATTCATTTACATCCTAAAAAGAAATCTGTTGTGAGAGATGTGTGAGTTCTGGAGAAGGACATGAGATTACAGCAATAAATGAGATTGTGTTTGTTTAACTGAAATATAATTTGAATTTTGCATTTCTACTGTAATGTAATTAAGGCAATTTACATGTGATACGGAATGAAGCCTGTGCTCTGTAGTAAACCGATGTTTATTTAAGTTGAAAGTCTGTGTAACATGAGTAATTATAGAAAGCTGAAGATAAAAAAAATATAGGTGCTGTAAATCTGAAATAAAAACAGAAAATACTGGAAGCACTCAGCAGCTCAGGCAGTAACTGTGGAAAGAGAAACAGTTAATGTCTTGTGTCCAAATATGGGTGGATAGTTGAAGAATTCACAATTAATTTCATTGTTCAAACAACCCCAATTGATATTTTCCATCTTCATAGTGATAAATAATGGACTATAGCAATTTAGTGTGGAATGGCAGGAAATTATGTGTTAAAAAAACAACACGAGAACCTAAATTTTGAATGAATATGGATCTTTGCTGACGAGATGATAATGTCCAAAGACCCTATTTGGTTCCCACACAAAGATGAAGAGGAACTAAATTTGATAGCTCCCAAAGATTGGCACAAGGATCAAAGAGCACAGTTAATGACTGTTCCATGTAATGTAGGCAGTAGCTGCTGGTTCCTGATAAGAGAGTATAATGTTAGTTCTCTTGAAGGGAATATCAGTGATCATTGTTATGCCACAATGGATGGCACATTCTGAAATGATCAAATATTATCTGTTCCAAACAGGAAGGAGCTGGACATACACGTGTGTTGCCAGGTCACCTTGATAGCCACTGGCAATATGGTCATTGCCCTGCTCTTAGTTGGATTAGTTAGTGCACCAGGCAGCAGGTTTCAATCCGCTGTGAGCAGTTAACACCTTACACGCACTTCCTCTGTGAGGTTCCTGTGGAAGGACTGTGCTCGGAATGTGCTCGTGGAAGTGGTCTCCTCTTCTGACAATATGTCCTGATCTGCATGCCTTCTGCTCGTTCTTGTTCTCATGTTGTTTTCTAAGGGAAACATCCACCAGTGCGCACACATCTGCGACCAAACGATCTGAACAGAAGCATTAGACCTAGCAATATATCCTCCAACATTTACACATTATATGCTGCAAACCTTGAGAACTGAGCTTATCTAGATAGTTGTAGTTGGCAAATTCTTTAAATAGTGCTGGTGTGGATTTCTTCCTTTGGCTGACTGATTGCACGTTCACAAGGACATGTCAATTGGAGTGTTGAGCTTCAGAAAGGTTAATGGCAGCTTCAACTCTGCCCCTGCTATTGGTGGTCTTTGGCTGTGCATTCATGCCTTCACCCAAAAGGTATCTGACCAGACTCTCACCACATGTGCCACAAACTCTATTCTGGACCACTAATGCTGACCAATATGAGAATCCATCCTCGATAGCATTAGGTACTCTTTTCGTTTCTGCAAAGTTGCTTTTAAGTATTTTTAATGCAAGTTAAATCATGCCTCACTTTCATCGATTGCAACCTTGTGGGAGAACATTGTGGTTGGTGATGCCAGTCTAGGGTGGGTGAGATATTGAATGGAATAATATAAATATTTCACATCGTTTATCATTTCATCATTATGGGAGCTGAGCAGAATCCAATGCTTGATTCATTCAACTGACTTTGGTAATAGAAGGCAAGGAGGAAATTTTCCTTCTACTTCCCTCCAGTCAATATAGGACAAAAGAACTAGACTGTGCATATTTCATTTAATATGACTGATCTCAAGTAAGTTGAGTTTATTGTCAAGTGCATATATGCACAGGTGCGATGAAAAACTTACTTGCCGCAGCATCACAGGTGCGTAGCATTAGAGACACAGGATTCAAAGGAAAAACAAAATTAGAACAAAAAATAAACAAAGTTCATTGTGCAAAGTGGTCATAGTGTTACTGTACTGAGATAGTGATTAGGGTTGCGTACGTTGGTTCAAAAACCCAATGGTTGAAGGGATGTAGCTGTTTTTGAACCCGCTGGTGTGGGACTTCAGGCTTCTGTACCTCCTGCCTGAAGATAGCTGTGAGAAGATGGCTTAGCCCAGAAAAAACATAGTTCTGATAGCTCTAATTTATAGCCAAGTTGATGGCCTCTAATTTATCAGTACTAATGGTAACTGGTACAGTGCTTTTCCTTTCCTTAATCCTTCCTTGGCTACCCTCAAATGTTGTTTTCCACACACTTCCCTGTTGTTTCGTCACTGGGCTGGAACAATGAATGTCAACATTTTCAATGCCAAGAACTTTCTCCTATATAATCTAAAGCTCAAATCTGGTAGTACCTAATCATCACTCCTGATCATCTTCCCTTCATTTTCAGGTTTCTTGCACTATGGCTACACCCTTTCACAGTTAAAAGAAAAACATTTGCAGGAACGGAATCTAATAAGTCCTTGCCTTGGTTGACTTCCGAGGAGCAGAAGCCAGCAGCAGAGTTGGGGGGACGGAACGTATGTGTCACCAGGGGCTCTGTCTGTTGCACCCACACCATGATAGAAACCCCCGACAAAGGATTGACTTCATTGTTGTGCAAGTGTAGCTTCACACATTTGCCAACTCCAAAAGTTATGACTTCTGAATTTCCCTTTTTGATCGAACAAGCTGTTTGAAGTATCGTATTTCCCCAAATTCCTAATACCTGGCCCAATCACGGTTCAGAAAATCAGTCTTTTTCAGTTGTAACAAAAATCATCGTCTCCATGCTGGCCATCAACATAGGTGCACCTCAAGGCTGCGTCCTTAGCCCCTGCTCTACTGTCTATACACAATTGACTCTATGGCTCAGTGCAGCTCCAATGCCATATACAAATTTGCCAACAACACCACTATTGTTGGATGAATCATGGGTGGCGACGAGTCATGTACAGGAGGGCGAAAGGACATCTGCTTGACTGGTGCCGTAACAACAACAACCACCTCTCGCTCAACGTCAGTAAAACTGATTGTTGACTTCAGGAAGGGGAAGGAAGGTGAACGTGCACCAGTCTACATTGGTGGATCAGCGGTGGAGAGAGTCAACAGCTTTAAATTCTTGGGCATTAACACATTGGATGATCTGTCATGGGACCGGCACAAAGATGCAATCACAAGGAAGGCGCACCAGTGTCTATACTTTCTGAGGTGAAGGGAGTTCGGCATGTCACCAGACACCTTAACAAACTTCAACAGATGTACTGTTGAAACTATGCTGACTGCTTGCATTGTGGTCTGGTTACGTCAATTCGAATGCACAGGAATACAAGAAGCTGCAAAGAGTAGTGGACTCAGCCCAATACCTCACGAGCATATCCCTCCCCGCCATTGAAAGTACCTTACAGTAGACACTGCCTCAAAAAAGCAGCATGAATCATCAAAGACCCCCACCATCAACAACAGCTACTTCCCTTCAACCATTTGGTTCTTGAACCAATCTGCAGAATCCTAATCATTACCTCAGTATAGTAACACTATAAAAATATAATCACCACAGAAGTATCCAATAGTGGCAATTTTATTGGGAGGTGGGGACAACTGAGTTTAAGTTTATTGGGCAAACATTCTAATCCCACTTTGGGAAATAAAGACTGATAGGAACAAATGTGAAGTGGCATCAAGAGCAAAATCTCTGAGAGGGAGCAGTCAGAAGGGGAACATTGCTGAGAAATGAGTCCCTCGCATTAAAGTGAATAACTGTTCTGCCAATTTTTTAATGTTAATGTCAGGCATCTTAATTTGCGTGGCAGAAGAATTTACAGTAAGGCCCAAACGAATAATTAATATTCCATTTTGATTCTCACCTAGGCCCAGCATTAAACTGTTTGGAAGATGCCTTCAGTATTTTATCTTGAGGATCAATTATTTTTAATCTTGAGGATCAATGTATTTTTTTTAAAACGGCCATCTTTAAATTTATTGAGGGAAATAGACAATCGACGTTTCAGGTCGAGACCCTTCATCTGGACAGGTGAAGGGTCTTGACCCGAAACATTGACTGTCCATCTCCCTCCATAGACGCTGCCTGACCCACTGAGTTCCTCCAGCATTTTGTGTGTTGCTCCAGATTCCAGTGTCTGCAGTCTCTTGTGTCTGCCTTTTAAATTTGCCTACCGTTAGGTTGTGTCACTGATTCTGCTTCCTACATTCTGGATTTTTGGTTTAGTGCAATATAATGCTGAGAATGAGAGCACTTCTCACCCTGTTGAGTGCTGACCGCCAGCATTTTATTTTTGTTTGAGACTTTAGAGGTTAAGCTTCTGCAATCTCTCCTCTGAGTTCATTGCTTTTGCAAATGCCCGGCAGCCCCAACTTTGCATATCATTAACACAAATTAAGCAGGACATGAGAGCAATTTTACTAGCTCAAGTATTGCTGTTGGATGGAGAGTGACAGTAATAGAGGAACCTTTTGGATCTTGGCATAAAGTGCTGAAAAATAATGAGGTGTAAAATACCAGCAATCACAGCATGGTGTAATTTTGTTAATATACAATTAGCTGGTATGTTAATTAATTTGGAAGTTAAAATGTGATAATTATAGTATTAATATTGATATTTCAATGCAAATCCCTTTAAAGTACTGCTCTTCCACCAAGAGAGAAATTAAATTAGTTTCACCTACTAAAAATGATCATAAAACTGCCATTGAGTTGTATAATGGACATTGCTGGGCAGTCCAGTGCAGGCAGTTCCAAGTTCCACTGCCAGGAGAATTCCAAGCGCAAACTGAAGGAACAGCACTGTATTTTCCGTCTTGGAACCTTGCAGCCTAATGGCGTGAACATTGATTTTTCCCACTTTAAGTCATCCCCACACCCCTTCCCCACACCCTCCCCTCAAAACCAGGCTTCTTCTTCCTTTTCCTAGCCCTCTCTTTTTTCTACCCCCTTTTTTCTCTCCTTACCTTTGACCCATCCCCCAGTGGATCTGCTCGTCCCTCCTCCCCCGCACCTGCCTATCACTATCTCTTACCTGCATCTACCTATCACTACCTTTTGCCCACCCCTCCTCCCCTCTTTTGTCCACCTATCACTGCTCTGCTTTTCCCTCCTATATATTGGGCTTCCCCCTTTTCCTGTCTTCAGTCCTGAAGAAGAGTCCTGACCTGAAACATTGACCACCTGTTCTTCTCCACGGATGCTACCTGACCTGCTGAGTTCCTCCAGCATCATCGTGTTTTTCATCTGGATTCCAGCATCTGCAGTCCTTTGTTTCTCTTGAATGTACATGCATGTTTCTCCTTTTATGAAAAGAGGTTATGAAGTCAAATAGAAGGGGTTTTTTATTCCCAACACCAAGAAAGAGGTCACAGGACCAAGGCATGTCATAAGACTGACCCCTCATTTCATGGAGAAGCAATTAAAGAGGATAATTCAGGAGGGATGAACATGAGTCATCTGAGCACCATTAAGTAGATTGGGAGAAGAGAACAAAATGGTCTGTTTGATCTCTCATGGCCCCAGATTCAGTCATGGTTAGGCAGGACAGTGCTATGGTTAGGCAGGACAGTGCTATGGTTAAGCAGGACAGTCGCAATGAGCTCAGTAGAAGTTGCTGTGAATCGTTTTCCTAGATCTCTGGACAATAGATAGCAAAAGCCTGGAACTATGCTTCAGATCTTGTAGATACAGGATACAAATGAATCACAGAGAAGATGTTAGGCTTTGAAGAGGGGAGTAAGGAAAGGAAATGAGTATGATGTGTGGTGAAGAAGAACGAAGACCTCATTCAAACATTGTGATTTCATTCATGTGTTAACTTGATTTTGCCCATCTTTAGACTCATCCCTGCTATATTTATTGTCATTGCCTGATGTAAGGAAGAACAATTGTGGTGTTACTCTGCTAATATTTCAATGGCCTTTAGTCAGTCGTGGTGACGCATCACCTCCTTTCTTTCTCTTCGGATGTTTCCAGACCTACTGAATGCTTCTAGAATTTTCTACTCCATTTCAGATTTCCAGAATCTGCAATATTTTGCTTTTCAATGTAGACCTTGCTGTGTTATTTTACATTGCTTATTTCAGATGACTGGATATTTCCGATGGATATCAAAATAACTGCAAATGCTGGGAATCTGAAATAAAAGCAGAAAGTGCCGGAAACATTCAGCAGATTAGGCAGCATCTGTTGGAAGAGAAACAGAGTTAATGCTTCAGATCTGCAACTCTTCGTAAGAAGGATCTGAAACATTAACTCTGTTTCTCTTGCCACAAGTCCTCCCTGACCTGCTTCGTGTTTCCAGCATTTTCTGTGGATATTTCCTGTGTCTATTCAAACTCAACACTCTGGTGCAGTACTGAGGGAGAGCTTCATCTTCAGAGATGCCTCCTTTCTGATTAAATGGCGAACCAAGACCCTGTCTTCTTTCTTGGGTGGATGTAGCAAGTACAGTGGAACATTTTGAAGAATGGGGATATTTCCCTCGTGTCCTGCTCCAAATGTTTCCCTCAGCTGGAATCCAATAAAGACAGATTATCTGCTCATTATCTCATAGGTGTTGAGGAAGCTTGTGGTGTGTAAATTGGCTGGAGCATTTCCTACGTTATGACAGTTGCCACATCTCAGAAGTACGTAATTGGCTGTAGTAATTTAAAATCCTGAGTTTGTGAAAGTCACAATATAAATCCAAGTCTCTCATTGTTCCCTTGTATTATTCCTTGCAACGTAGAAGGAGGCCATTCAATCTATCAAACCTATGCTGGGTCTGAGGGCAATCCCATCAATCCCATTCCCCCATTTACCTCCCTATAACATATTCTCTCTCACACACACCCCCAGTTACATGAGGTAATTTACAGCGGCCAGTTCATCTACCAACCAGCACTTCTTTGGGATGTGGGAGGAAAGTAGAAAACCTGAGGGAAGATCACGTAGTCACAGGGAGAATGTCTAACTCAACACAGCCAGCACCGTGTCAGAATCGAACGTGGGCCACTGCAACTGTTAGGCAGCAGCAATACCTGCCTCACCACCCTCCTTTTTATATTCTTAATGGGAACTCAAATGCTTCACACATTGGCTAGTCTAGTCTGAAACCTCCCATGTTACTTGATAGTAGACTGTAAACCCGATGACTTTCAAATAATAGGTATTTATTGTTACAAGTGGCTGAAGGACAGAAAGAGATAACTTAATGATATGATGGAGCTGCTTTCTGGTACAAAGTGTGTGTACAGCCAATCAAAAATTGAATAAAAATTCTATTTATATTCTCCTCACAGATAATGATCATAGTATGGTGTGTGCAACACAGTTGGCAAATGTCATAGCACGTTTCACTTTAATTACTGTCCTGGGTTTGATTAGGTTGGTAACAAATTGTCGTGTCTATATCTGATCCACAAATATTATAAACTCACTGGGCTGGATTCAAGTTTTGTGAAATAATATTACCGTGGGACAACAGACCAATTTTCCACCCCAAAAAGGTGGATCTTTGCTGATTTAATAAGAAGGATCTGCCATTGAAAGCCTTGGTGCATTTGGGTATCATTTTGACATGACCAAAACTGAGATAAATTTCTGTCATTTTAATCATTAAATTGGGATTGATCGGTCATTGTTTTGTGCTTCTGTGCATTTTTATTTGGCTTACAAGACATGGTCTCTGCTGGACAGGACTTCATTTATTACCCACCCGTGATTGCGCTTAAGCTGGTGGTGGTGAGCTGTCTTCTGAATTGGATGTCATCCATCAAATGAAGGCTTATACACAGTGCTACTTAGTGGGAAGTTCCAGGATTTGGACCCTTCCCAGAGTAATGCAATAAAAATATACCTCCATGTCAGCATAGTGTGAATCAAAAGGAAATTTTACAAGCTGTGTTGCTTCCATGTTTCTGCTACACTTTTCCTTCTACATGGTAGGGTTGTGGGGTTGGCAGTTATCCATGAAGAAGGTTTGACAAGGTGTCCATATGTTGTAGCTCCTGAGCATTCCTTCACCCTCCTGATGTGTGTCTTGGAGATGGAGGGTAGATATTGAGGAGTCAGGAGGAACTGCTGTCACAGGATACCTGTGTAACATCTATAATGTGGAGATTTAACAATAGAAATCATTAGCTATATGAAATTGATATTGTGCAAACTTTGTCCAGGTACCAGAGCTTGGTCAGGTCTCAAACTGCTCAAACTCTCAAGTGGTTCTATATCAAATTTCCAGTGTTTAAAATGCAAGAGCTTTTCTTCACTACAATTAAGGACTGAGTACCGTTTGGATACATACCTCAAATATTCACGCCCCATCAAACAGCACATCTTTGATTTTATTTACTGTTTGAGTTTATCACTGTCTTCTTCAGTTTTCAATGAGTTTTAAATGACGATGCAAACAGAGGTTGCATGTATTCTCAGAGTCTCGAGGGATCCTCTGAAGACGCTGCTGGGTCCTTATCATTTTACCTCTAATTTTGCTCCATAATTTCTCGTGGTGCTTTAATGCTTCCTCCCATGTGGCAGATGGTGTCAGGATAGTCTAGCAAGGTAATTGTAAAACATTTTGCATGTGATGCACATTGCAGTCAGAGTGGCAACAGGACACATGGTTCTCTGACCTGCTCTTGTAACCATTGTATTGGTATGGCTGTTGCAGCTGAGTCTCGGGGCAACAGTGATTCCAGGATTTTGATGGATGCAGCAGTGGTGTCCCCATTGAATGTCAAGTGTAGGTGGTTAGGTACTCCTTTGGGCTATTGGTATTGGTTTATTATTGTCACTTGTATTGAGGTACAGTGAAAAATTTGTCTTGCATACCTATCGTACAGGTCAATTCATTGCACAGTGCAGTTACATTGAGTTGGTACAGAGTGCATTGATGTAGTACAGGTAAAAACAATAACAGTACAAAGTGTCACAGCTACAGAGAAAGTGCAGTGCAATAAGGTGGGAGAAACTGAAGATGGTTGAATCTAGGATTGTAAACAGCAAGACGTCTACAGGAGAAAGAAAAACCCCTGGTTTGATCATTCTGGGTTGAAGTATATCTGCTGTTGAAGAGACTCCATTTACACATATTAAATTCGTCAGGATATAAATTCTGAAGGAATATCTTGGTTTTGGCTGATGGATTTGCAAACGTCACTGAATAATCAAATGACACCATTTGGAAGCTCAAGGGGATGCATCAGTTCAATGTGAACAGTTAACAATTCTGAGGGAAGAGATCTCCTTTAATCTCCAGCTGAATGCTATTTGAGCTTTTTCATTTTAAAGTCATTAAAATTGCACTTATTTTTGGGAATAACAAATTGCAATTTGCAATCTTGTGTCTTCATCCGTGCATGTCTGCACATCCCTTGGTGTGTGGGCATGCAGATGCTCCTGAGTTCCATCAGTGAAACACTGTTCTTTTGCTTTGCTTGCAATTTACCCCACTGTTTGCAAGCTTCACGTCCCATATATCTGTTTTCTCTTGTGCCATTTTGAACCCATCTTTACCTTGTTTTACATTAAAAACCCTCCTTCCCTATTAACAAATGAAAATCATTTTTAATAATCCAGTTCTCCTGTACTTTCTGGAGAACTTCTTTGCATTTCAGGGAAGCTTCCTTTAAATAACTGCGATTGATACCTATTCTTCTGGGTGTGCCTGATTACGGACAGATATCAGAACCATGTGGATGAATCTCCCTTGCATCATTCACACATGGAATTATGTACTTAGGTATGCATCTGAGACACCAGACACACCATTGGTGTAAGTGTAATTAGTGATGAATTTTGGAAACTGTATGATGAATCAGAAATGATTGTGATCTTGTTCTACTCTAGAATAAATTGATTTTTTTGAGTGTGGTGCTGAAAGAAAATGGCACCCAGATTTCTGGGGCCAAGGTCGAATTGTCCAAATTTTGAACAATGGGCAGAAGTCTGAACAGGTCACCAAAGTGTTCTGAGAAAATTTTCCTTATGTGGAAACAGTTCACAGCTTTACAGAGATGAAATTTCTGAAATTATATTTAACATCACTGTCAATACATGATAAGATTATTTGGATGTTAAGCAAATCTTTGGGGACAATTAATATCAATTTAATTTTTAGACAGGTGAATCTCAAATCGGGAAAGACATGGGCTTTACCGTAATCACCTCGGTGCTGCTTCCTTCCTTCAGTGTGTTGTATTATTTGAAAGTTGAAAGATTCAAAAGATAAGCAGCAGATTCAGTAAAATCAAATTTTCTTGTTCTGAAGCTTTGAATTGGCATAAATCAAACCATCTCCATGTGAGTTTCTTTCTTCTTTTAAATCCATACGTTTTAAACCACAGTAAGAAACCTTCAAGTACTAAGATGAAAGGCCAGCCAAATTGAACAGAGTGAGTTTACTGAGTTGGAAGGAAACCTTCATATTACCAGCGAGTGAACAGGAATCATATGCCCTGTCAATCTTCTCTCATGTTTGGCTTCCAATCTGTCAACTTAGTGACCTTGTGCTGTAGTTGGAAGAGCTGGGAGCAGTTTGTCTACTCATACACTTATCATTGTGGACTGGCTGAATAATGTTCCAAGTGCCTGAAGTGGTAAGAGAGCCAATAAACTGCATAGAGAAGGGAGTGGCAGTGTCACTTGTATGTCAGTGGTGTACAAGGTGTGAAGGATAGATGGGGGGGTGCGCAGAGGAGAAAGTAGAGTCATACAGCATGGAAGTAGGCCCTTCAGAACATTGAGTCCATGCTGGCCATCAATTCTAAAATCATAGAAGCTTGCAACACAAAAGCAGGCCCTTTGCCCCATCTTGTCCCTGCCGACCATGATGCCTATCTACGTTAATCCCATTTGCCTGCATTAAACTAGTATCCCCCTCTTCTTTCCTATCCAAGTGCTTTTAAACGCCAATGCCTTTGAGGTATGGGAAGAAAACGGAGCACTGGGAAGAAACCCACATGCTCACAGGGAGAATGGGCAAACTCCATGTGGATTGTACCCGAGGTCAGGATTGGACCCAGGTCACTGGAGTGGGGAAGGGCCTGTTTCTGTGCTGTCTCTCCCTATGACTCTACTGGCATTCAATAAGTGGTAATCCTCCTAATTTGCTCACAGTTTATCTTTTGTTTCTGATCATCCTTTTGAACTACAACCACTAGAAGTGTTCTGCTCCTATCAATTGTGTCTCATCTAATCTCCATTCTTTAAATTGAGAAGGACCCAGGCCATGAAGTTAAGCTGCGAACTGCTGACTTTTTTGGAATCACAAGTGCCAACTTGCTTTCACTTTTATTCACGACTTGGGCGCACACAATTTTTAGCTCTATTCGCACTGCTTGTCCAGTTGGGCAGCAGAATAATGTGTACTCATGTCTAGAGCAAGCAATGATGTTGATCTTGTGCAGTCTTGATGTGATGTTAACCCTTACAAATGGTATTGGGACAATCCGTCCATCGTCACATGTTAATAATGCAAAGGAAACCTGGTGTTTAGCAGCAGGAGGAACTACTTCACAATCCAGCCCTCTCTCTGACCACCAATACCCATTCTGTTTCGGTGCATCCACTAAGATAAAGTTTTGTTGGTGACTGAGTTGGGATTCAGTTTGCTGGAGAGAGCCACAGCTACTTATTCGAGAAGGAACCATTTGGTCAGCTCCACAAGCAGACCTGTGGCTGGAGTCAAGGTTACAATTTTGATTAGTCCCCTCCATTTCCTGGCGGGAATGGTGTTCATTCCTCTGGGTCTCCAATGCGGGAAGGGGAGGAGAAAAATAGAGGCCAGTATAACAGGCCTGCTGCCAAACGGTGTAGGAGGAGGAATGGGTGAAGGGCTCCAACCAGGAGGACGTATCCAGCAAACATATTCAGGGAGCAATTGTCACCTCCGTACCGAACAGAAGGAATGCCTTTTGGAACTTTCACTTCTTCAAGAAGACAGTAACTGAGATTTGCAGGTCTCTGCCCATGGCTGGAAAGACGGCTACGGCCCTGAATTCCTTCATTTCAGTATTTCTCCAGGTTGGTGCTGACTATCCTGTTACAGTATGTAGTCCTGTTATGTATCAGAAAGGAATTCAATTACTTTTCCCCTTGCTTTGGGTAGAGAGCAGCAGTTGGTGACTATACAGCGATTTGCCGATGTTGCAGTCCTTCTGATCACGTAGGGTGTGATTCCACCCGTGTCCTCTCGGGGCTCAACCTGAGAACATGGAACCCTCCCCTCATCATACTCCAGGACGATGTTTCCAGTAATGTGTTGAATATACAACAGAAAACACTGGAAATGCTCCGTGAGTTGGGCAGGATCTGTGGAAGGAGAAACAGCGTTATTGTTTCAGGTTGATCAGAACTGGGAAAAGTTGAATGAAACAAGTTTTAGGCTGCAGAGGAAATGGATAGGGGTGGAGAGAACAGGAGGGAGGGCCTATGGTAGGCTGGAGGGCTGGAGAATCTAAAGGACCGAAGTAGTGATGGTGCCAGCTGCAAGAGATGACAAAGGCTGGTGTATGACAGGAGTTATGTCTGGAGACACGTAAACAGGAAAGATGAATAAAATCTGAACTTACCCAAAGTAAAACATCTGTGAGTGCTGGAAATATCAGATGCATAGCTGGAAGAGCTGATGGCTGGAATTGTTGAAATCCACATTGAGGCTGGAAGGTTGTAATGTTCCCAGTTGGAAAATGAGATGATATTCCTTGTTTTGGGCTTGGGGGGGACAATACAGGAAGCTGAAGGTGAAGAGGTCGGTGGGAATGGGATGAGGTATTAAAGAGGAAGCTTCGGCTCCTGCTTGAAGACTAAATGGAGGTATTGTTTAAAGCATTTGGTTTCTCCAGTGTAGAGGAACGATATTTCTGAGCACTGAAAGCAGGGACACTAAATCAGAAGTATAAGTGAGTCACTGTTTTACATGGAAAAAGTTAACAACATCCCCGATGGTGAGGTGGGAAGAAGTAAAAGGGCAGGTCAGAGCCAGAGAGATGCAGCACAGAAACAGGACCTTTGGCACACAGAGTCCACACCAACCATTAAGCATCCATTTTACATTAATCCTACCCTATCCCGTTTTTGTTCTTCCCATGTTCCCATTGTTGCATTTCCTGTAATTGCATTGGAAGTTGCCTTGTAAATCCTAAGGCACAATGGCAGTAAAACAATGCCTTAATTCGGCATCAGCCAGCTATATTCTTTATCTGCCAGTCACCACACCAGACCAGCAGGTATCTGCTTGAAGATACTCTTGGCCCTATACATTTGAGCAGAACAAATTGACAGGAAGCAAGCAGAAACCCTGAAATAACATTGAGCATCTGTGTGTTGGACAAATGTTTCAGTTGACTAGATCATTTGAGAAGAGAACTCCAGTTGATTTGTGGTACCTTTTGCAAACTGTGTAGCCTGTGGTCAGGGAGACTCTGCCTTTGCCAGCAGCTGAGGACTTGGAAGGCAGGAGGTGAGGGTGGAGAGACCCTTTCTGATCATTCTGTCAGCAATGACAATGAAGAGAACAAACTTTTGAAATGTTGCCCTTTACCTTCACTTTGCTTTCTCCTGCTAATGACTTTTAGTCTGGTTTGCTATTCCTTTCCCAATTCCATATCCAGTGCACTTCTCCCAAAATTTTCAGCATGATTTCTTGATAAAGTCCTTCCATAAGTCAATATGCACAAATTCTACTGCATTTCTTCAATCTGCCCCATATGTCACCTTCTCAAAAACAGTAAGGTTCGTCAGGCATGACTTTCTATTCTTCCTTACAGCACAGGCTATTTGGCCCTTTAGAACCATGCCTGGACATAGCAATCCCATTCATCCATGAATTTTTCCCGTGACCTATTCTCCCCACTTTTCTGTCAACTGTCTCCAGATTCCATCGTCCACCTACACCAGGGGAACTTACAGTGGAAAGTTAATCTTCCCACCCACACGCCTCTAGAATGTGGGAGGAAACCAGAGCACTGAGATGAAATCCACGTGGTCACAAGCAGATGTTCAAGCTCCATTCAGATGGTGCGAAGGCCAGAATTGAACCTGGGCCGCTGGTGATGTGAGGCAACAGCTCTATAGCTGCTCCACTGTGAAAAGACTTACCTGTTGAATTCTGCCTAGACTTTTAATAACAAATTTCTTTCACTGAGATGTGTAATTTTATCCTTGATTAAAGACACTAAAATTTTCCCTGCACAGATGTTAAGCTAACAGGCCCATAATGACTTAAGTTGGCTCTGAATTGTCTTCTATTTAAAAAATAGGTTCTGCATCTACAAATTTACAGTGCTTGACCATACCCATTGGTCCTGAAGTATAACTCAGAGGGCCTCAGCAATTTCCTGCCATGACTCCCTCAAGATTTGAATTGGCATCACACCAAGCCCTGGACTTTAGTCTTTTTGGATGAGAGTCTAATTTTATCTGTCACAATCTTTCTTGTCTCACCTTTGCCACTTCTCTAGTACTCCCATCATTGGTAAAGACCAATAAAGAAATAGTCTTATCACCATCTATGAACTGGACAATTCTATTTTTTATTTTAACAAGTCTAGTTTTACCAATGAGCTCTCAAAATATTTTACCATTCATTTTAATAATTTTTGAATTAGTTTTTCATACACTATATATCCTTGTTTCTTTTCAGTTTTAATGGGTTTCCATCTCATTATGTGAAATATTTTGAAATAAATTTATTTTACTCTTGCTGTACAGTCTGGTATCACCTATCAAATCGGCTCCATATTAACACTCCTTCCGGGAGATGACAACTTCCAGAATAAAATTTGGGTTAGTGCATAAAACAGACGCCACTACACTGTAGTGACTCCTGTGATCCTTTTGACCCCAAAGGTATACACTAATCCTAGTCTGTGCTGTACTTTTACTTATCCGAGTAGAATTGTAAACAGAATCATAATCTGGTGTACTACCTTCGAAAGTGCTCGCCTACAATTGACCAATCTGGTTCAGTACACAGATGCCTGATCTCCTGGGCATTCCCAGTATCCTCCTTTTGGTTTCGGGTTTCTACGTGCAGCTCTGACCTGCATTTCACAGCTCCTCTCCTTGTTGATCTACCAAGCCAGACTTTTCTGTAAACAGTGGGATCACCTTGGCAACCCCTGCCTCACCTCATCGGAGAAATTCCTTTGAGGAACCAGGGTGAGCAGGCTGATCTTAGTTTAATGACAATATAAGATCCTCTCAGTACAGTGTGAGTTATCTAATTTATAATATGATGAAAAGTGCTCAGCTCTGTTTCCATCCCAAAAACAATGTATAGCAAACACTTTATGAAGATGATGCCTGTTTAATATATATGTTAATTTGGTAGATTTTTAATATGGGTATGTATGCTTCCACTACTAACAAGTCCCGCAGAGCACACATTTCCTTTCGAACCAGACTTAGTTCAATTTTTTTAAAAGTGAGAAAGCTCCAACAATGGAATCAACAACTGCACGTTTTTATTTCAAAAGATAAATCTTTGGCCTTCTATGGAAATTATTTTGCTGTGACTCAGTCAGAGTGCAGGAGCTGAAAAGGACAAGTTTTAAAAAAAAATGATCACTATAAAAATAATTTAGTACCATGACTGGTGTTGGCAGTTTTATGTTTCTTTAAGATTTCTTTCAGTCCCACCAGAGCTTTACAGTGTCGGTAGTTATCTCTAGCGTTCCAGGTCACAGCAGGCTCCCATTATTGGCAACCATATTACAAACTGTAATGACTCCTCACTAATCTAAATAACAGTAACAATGAAAAGTCATAAAAAGTGCAATATCAGTAGCAGGAAAGGCAGCATAGTATAGCACGCACCTCACTCCGGAGATGTGACTCTATGTCTTGACCTGCATGTGTCTTCCGATGGAAGAAACCTGCATGCACCCAGCTCCTATACTCAATTCCTGATCTCTTGCCTGGGAGGTTTCTATGTTCCCTCCTGGCATTAATGGATTGCTGAATGACTTGTGTTAGTGGAGCTGGCCTTCAGTTTTGAGAATCGCCTACTCCTTTTGGGACTTCCAAGGAAGAAATCTGCTTCCAATGCATAACACGGAATCAAAACATAATGGGGACCCCTTGCTGATGAAATAATGGAATAATAAACTACTAAATGGGAAAAAAAAACTATTCCGGTCCTGTGTTTATTATAAAAGCAAGTTTTTCTATAATGAACAAATATACTTGATGGTCTTAATGAATGTCTGATATCTAGATGCAGATATTGCCACAAGATTGTTTGCTGCCTAAATTTCTTTACCGAATTGATTGAAGATAAATATAAGATCCTCTCCGTGATTGTCACCTTGTCGTGGTGGAGAAGCTTGTGTGGTCCTGAGATCCCGAGAGCGATGCCGTCCGGAGCTATGCTCCTGGTAGGGTCACCCATGGTGGTAAGGTCGATGGTGAGGTCCCTGACAAAGAACAATCCAACCAAGACCTCAACAGTGGAACAGGCGGACGAAGTTATTTCAAACTCAACGGCTGTGAAGGCGGATGAAGGCTGCAACAAATCCATCAGCTCCAATCGTCGTGGTTTCCATGCCATTGGAATCAGTTGGTTGATTTGTGAAGAATCGTGTGCTTTTTGCAGTGCAACATCAAGTACACATTAAACAAATGCATGCACAGGCGTCTTCGCTCTGTGGGCTGCTTCTGATCAACGGAACAAAGACCATCATCCTTGACCTCGAGGGATAGCCACGATGACGACGAAGATAAAGTTTACTCACTCAGTGTCTTATGACTCGGCACTTATGAGGTAAGAATTTCTGTCACAGTTGTTTAGTTTTACACTTTTTCAAACTGGACAGAATTACAAATGCTCCATTTCTCTCCTACCCTGTTATTTAACAGTATCACTTAAGCCGGAGTTTTACTATCACTTTTGCATCAGTATGTTTTCCCACTTCACACTGCTGAAGAACTTGGAAGTTCACAGCAATTCCACAGTCACATTAGTGATTTGACTCTATGGTACATAGAGGTGAACGAGTAAAATCCTGGCACTATGTCTAGGTTTACACTCGGTTTCAACATTTCACCACCTAGCAGTGTCAGTTGAACCCATTCCATCATGATGCCAGATTATAATGTCATCAGGGTTACACAGAGCACAAACAGATGAAAACGCATTTTAAATCAGTCAATACCTTCATTTTAAACGCCTTAGTTTGGCCAGTGTACTGACATGAATATCCAAGAAAGGAGAAGTGGATTAGGACAAAGTAAGATTGAAAACTTGCGCTGTAACACAATTACCAGGTGGCCAATGCATGACCAAAGGTGCACCAAGCTTGGACCATAATGTATTTTAAATGTACCTTCAGCCTAATTTAACTGCACTTTTCTGCTTAACAATTCTTTTGTGCTTGAAGGCACACCATTTGAAATGATGAGTGATTTAATAAAATAAAGCAGAATTTTTAAGCAAATCGCTCAACAACTGAGAGGTTAAGGTTTTACCAAGAGCTTCCTCTTGGGAATCCTTGGACCCTGTTTTCCACTTGCTCAAACTTTGCGGATTCTGGGGTTGATTCATTTATGTGATGCTGCTATGTATCCACACTGCATATAGCTCAATTTCCCATTACTTGTTGCTGAGTTTCAGTTTGAAATAGGTGAAGAGATTCGCAGTCCTTTCAGGGAAGGAATAGTGGTACAAGCTGTCATTTTAAGGAAGTTTGTAAAGGAACTGGCTATATTTTAGGTAGAATCTGTGCATTTCAAGGGCCAAGAAATATCGTGCTGTCTTGTTCCTGTGGTTTAGCAGGACGGCACACGGAAGTGTAAATGCAATGCAGACTTGTATCCAGAGCCTGCATTGTCAACGTAACCAATGTTGGGGCACCTCCAATCAATCACTGTGTCCCAAGGTGGAAGGTTGGAAAATACCCAGAACTTGCTTCCTCCTTGCTGTTTCGGAGATCAGGCAAATGTAGGATAGATGGGTTAGCTTCTATTGTTAAATAGCGTGTAGGCTTGGTTCACACTTAGTTCTAAAGACTTGTCATCTGGTTGAGAATTGGAAACCATCCTATTGTGGTGTATAAGAGGGAAGGGGAGCAAGCTTTGGTCTGATAAATAATTAATATATCTTAAAAATAAATGTGTGTATTAATTACACTTAATTCCCATCTGATTACCTTTCAGGCCTCATTATTTGCCACTTCAACCTGGAAGATTAACCCCTGCATTCCTCTTGCTTTCTAACTAGTTTCTTGGCATTGGAGATATAAATGACCAATTTATACACCCAACAAATATAAACATAAGTATTCCCAAGTGCAGAAGCATGGGGGTGGGTGCACGGCAGTGGACATGGTGAACTAGGTCGATTAAGGGGTAAGATTGTGCTAACCTGGTTCTCCCGATTGGAATGCCTGCCCATGGTCTCTAATGTGACTGCAGTTACCTGGGCTGGATGTGAGGGGGTCAGCTTGTTGGCACTCTGTGCCCTGGATTCCGGCTGTGTGATCTGGACCACAGGAAGTGAAAAAACGCAGCTGCAAGGAGGGAGTGCTGGTGTAGAGACTTGTCTTCTGTTAAAGCTGTCATTGAATTAAGTTAAAATGTTTCTGACTTTTCAATAACCAAAACTGAAGTAAATAATTTAAAATCATAGAAAAAATTATAACAGTTAATTAAAGCATGAAGCACTTTGGAAATGATTAAAAGCATTAAAGTAAAGCAAAAATATTTTTGAAAATATAACTAACTTTTCCTTTCACCTCCAATCTGTGACTTACAAACAGCATTGAGATGAATCAGTTTCCGCATTCTGCACTAGATCTGAACTGGCACAGTGTATGAGATGCAATTCCTTGGTGTAATCCTGTGGAGTCCCAGCAAGTCTGGGTGTCACTGTTGTGCTCCAGACATAAGTCCAAACGAACATGTTTCAAAAACTGTGCATGGGACTTGCTTCAGTTTCACAAGTTGGCAACTGCTCTGCCCGTGACTGCAAGAGGCTGCAGCGAGCTGTGGACACAGCTCAGCACATCACAGAAACCAGCCTCTCCTCCATGCCTTCTCACTGCCTTGGTAAAGCAGCCAACATAATCAAAGATCCCACCCACCACGGACATTCTCTCTTCTCCCCTCTCCCATCTGGCAGAAGATACAAAAGCCTGAAAGCACGTACCAGTAGTCTCAAGGACAGCTTCTATTCCACTGTTATAAGAGTACTGAATGGTCCCCGGTACAGTAAAATGGACTCTTGACCTCTCATCTACCTCGTTATGGCCTTGCACTTTATTGTCTGCCTGCACTGCACTTCCTCTGTAACTGTAACACTTTACTCTCATTCTGTTATTGTTTTCCCTTGTACTACCTCAATGCACTGTTGTAATGAAATGATCTGTATGGATGGCATGCAAAACAAATTTTTCACTGTACCTCAGTACATGTGACAATAATAATAAAATAACTTACAAGATGAGCACCAGCAGTTCTGTTTCGATATGCTGGCCAGCGCTATTCAGCCCAATATTTCAAGTAAATCTTGGCTCTGATGACACCATCTCAGAGCTACTTTTTTCTGTTCACAGAAACACTATCCGACTTCTGCATTATCCTCAAGTGTTCAAGGATGGTCTTGAACACTGCCTGTTTTTGTTTCTTAGCAGAGAAACAGAAATGATTTTACACTGGTTTACTCTAAGCCTGTTGGTTTGAAGTTCAACTTGTACATCACCAAGACAAAATGGTATTTGGTGGCTCTGTGTATACACACTGATAAGAGTTTTCACTTTACACTGCCTGCTATGTTAGCCCACAGTTGAAGCAGGGATACAGACGTGCATCCTTCCTGTATGGCATGTGGATTAATTTACCACAGGGAGCAGAGTAAATGACTCATGATGCAACTAAGTGTTCCATTCATTCAAAATCTACCAGTGCCAGAAGAATGGTACTGTTCTTAACCATCCTGCAGCAGCAGGGCTAGACAGATGCAGCTGCTTGCATTCAAGAGAAACACGTGTTGTATAAAGGAAAGGAAGCTTGTGTATTAACAATGCTTTTACAACGAAATACAGTCTTGTGATGGATCAGCTGAGAGAACCAATTTTAGATGTTGTTTAAAGAGTTTATACTACATTAAATCTATTCTCAGGGGTTCAATTCTTCAATGTGATACAGCCCTAACCTTCCTTCATGGAAAGGTTAATAGGCATCTATATGAGTTTGGTAAATCATTTGCTACTGTGCACCATTTCATAAAACGAGTGAAGTCATAAAACAGAAATTAAGGGTTATCACATACGCACTACTGCATATTAAGCATACACCACCAAGTCCATCTTTTTTTTTATGATGTTCCAAGAGCAGTCCATGAACATATGAAAAGTGGAGCATCAATTTGCCTTTCAGGGCCTATCTTTAAAATCTTTTGAAAATGGAGACTATGTCTCTAAACCATTCATGATTGTCTCATTTGCAAACTAGTGCTGGTATCTCTCTGAGATTTTTCTTTCAGCAGGGATCAACCTTTCATCTCCCTCCCAAAAGGAAAATTCCCAGAAATGAAGTCAGATTTAAGACTAATAACCAGCCTATTTACATTTTCATTCTACTGCGTCTGGCATGATATTCGTCTCTGTCATGTTTTCCACTGTTGGTCTGCATTCATTTCCCTGCCATAGGATAATATCTAGATGATAAGAAACTACAAAAGGCCACATAGCTGTATGTCAAGCACGAACCTTTTATTTGTATTGAAAGGTCTGCAATAACAGCTAAGTGTGGTCAACCTTCCAGCTGCTGAAATAGAAAGCTCACATTTGTTCAGCTCCTTCCATGATCTTAATATATTTTAAAATGTGGTGCTGGTCTGACACAGTAAAATGTTTCTTTCAGCCACTTAAGAAGGAAGTTAACTTGCACTAGTTTAGTACTGCATATGAATTAGAGCATATGAATCAGCCCCTCGAAACTGCTCCACCATTGAATAAGATTACAGTTAATCTGATTATAAACTCAATTCTGCATTCCCAGCTTCACCCAGTAAACTTTCAGAATCAGATTTATTATCACTACTTACATGACATGAAATTTGTTGTTTTGCGCAGCAGTACAATGCAAAGACAAAGTTACTATAAATTGCAAAAAATAAATAAAATAGTGCAAAAAACCACAAGAGCAACGAGGTAGTGTTTATGGACCGTTCAGAAATCCGATGGCGGAGGGGTAGAAGCTGTTCCTGAATCATTGAGTGTGGGTCTTCAGGCTCCTGCACCTCTTCCCCAACGGTAGTAACAAGAAGAGGGCGTGTCCCAGATGGTGAGGGCCCTTAGTGATGGATGCGGCCTTCTTGAGGCACCGCCTCTTGAAGATGTCCTTGATGGTGGGGAACGTTGTGCCTGTGATGGAGCTGGCTGAATCTACGACCTTCTGCAGCATCTTGCGATCCTGTGCATTGGAGCCTCCATACCAGGCAGTGATGCAACCAGTCAGAATGCTCTCCCACTGTACATCTATAGAAATTGTAAGAGTCTTTGGTAACATAACCAAATCTCCTCAACTCCTAGAAGAGTAGAGCTGCTGACATACCTTTTTTTGTGATTGCATCAATGTGTTGGGCCCAGGATAGATCTCTGAGATGTTGACGCCCAGGAATGTGAAGCTGCTCACCCTTTCACCAGTGACCCCTCAATGAGGACTGTGTGTGTGTTCTCCCGACTTCCCCTTCCTGAAGTACAGGTGATCTATCTCACTCCTGTACACCTCCTCATCGCTATCTGAGATTCTGCCAACAACAGCGAATTTATAGATAACTTTTGCTCCTTGCTTATCAAAAGTTGATCTACCACTGTCTTAAAAATATTCAAAGGCTCTGCTTCCACTGCCCTTTGAGGAAAAGAGTCCATTACTTCTCGACTGTATTTACTGTGTGAGAATGACCTGTAAGCTGAGTTCAAGGGAAGGGAACAATGATATTTTGGAATATATGAGCATTATGAAGAAGGAGGTGTTGGAGGTCCTGAAACACCTAAAGATGGATAAATCCTTGGGGCCTAACCAGGCGTATCTTGGAATGTTATGGGAAGTAAAGGGAAGAGATTGCTGGGGCCCTGGCAGAGATTTTTGTAACTTTGTAAGCCACAGGTGAGTTACTGGAAGACTAGAGGATAGCTAATGTTGTGCCTTTATTTAAGAAGGGCAGCTGGATAAGCCAGGGACGGACAGGCCAGTGAGCCTTGCATCACTGATGGGAAAGTTATTGGAAGGATTCTGAGAAACAGGATTTACTAGCATTTGGAAAGGCAAGGACTGATCAGGGATAGTCAGCACGGCTTTGTGCGTGGGAAAGCATGTCTCACAAATATGATTGAGTTTTTTGAGGAGGTGACCAAGAGGAATGATGAGAGCCAGGCGGTAGACATGGTCTACGTGGACTTTAAGAAGGTTCTGCATGGTAGCTGGTCTGGAATGTTAGACCACATGCAATCCAGGGTGAGTTAGCCAATTGGATACAAAGTTGGTTTGGTGGTGGGTAGGCAGAAGGTGGTAGTGGAGGGTTGTTTTTCAGATTGGAGGCCTGTGACCAGTTGCGTGCCGCAGGGATCGGTTGTGTCCTTTGATGTTCATCATATATGTTATTGACCTGGGTGTTGTGTGAAACGGTTCTTTTGGAATCTTAAAGGTAGAGGAACTCTGGACCCAGTCTTTGTAATTTAAAAATGGTTTATTAACAAAGAACAACGCGGGGACAGAATGAATGGGAACAGATGCACACTCACACACACACACACGCACGCACGCACGCACGCGCACACACACACGCACGCACGCACGCACGCACGCACACACACACACACACACACACACACACACAGGAGACAGCGAACGTGAGGGGGAATCGCAACAAGGATGAGATACACACACACACCCAAACACACAATAAACAAGGTACAGCTTATCGAGGGATAAAAACTTTAATGTCTGAATACCTTGACTCAAACAAGCATTGGCTCTAACACTCCCTGGAATCTAAGACACTCCCAAACCACATGGTAGAGCAGACTCTTACCAGTGGTCTCTGCAGCATTGTCTCACTATTCCTGGGGCAGTCAAAAGAGGAAGGGCCAGGGGAGTGCAAGACTCTTTTATAGTGCTGGGTAGAGCCTGGCCAGGTGATTTCGACAGGCCAATGTTCAGGCAGGTTCAGGAACAAAGGTGCTCGCCAGGGCCAATCCCTATGCCCACACCTCCACAATGCTGTCCTCCGACCAGAGGGATCAGTGTTGTTACTTTCACGTGACAGCCATGTGCTTCCTACTACACTGGGTGAGAGTGTAGGAGGCACGATTAGTAAGTTGGCAGATGATCCCAAAATTTGAGGTGCAGCAGACAGTGAAGAACGTTGTCTCAGGTTACGACAGGACATAGATCAACTGGAAAAGGGATTGGCAGATGGAATTTAATTTGGACAAGTGTGAACTGATGCATTTTGGGAAATTAACCCAGAGCAGGATAGATACAGTGACTGGCAGGGGCCTGGGCAGTGTTGTTGAACAGAGGGACCTTGGGGGACAAGTAAATTGTTCCCTGAAAGTGGCAACACAAGTAGAAGGCATTTGACATGCCTGCCTTCATCGGCCAAGGAAACGTTGGTTAGTCTGCATATGGAGTATTGTGCATAGTTCTGCTTGCCATGCTGTTGGAAGGTGTGATTAAACTAGAAAGGGTACAGAAAAAATTCCTGGATTGGGTGGCTTGTGTTATAGAAGAGAATGGACGGGCAGGGTCCATTTTCCCTGGAGCAAAGGAAACTTAGAGGTGACATGCTAGAGGTAAATAAAATTATGAGAGGCATAGATAGGATAAATAGCCAGAGTCTGTTTCCCGTGGTAGGCATGTCTAAAACCGGAGGGTTGGAGATAATGAAGACCAACAAGTTTCATTCTCCTAAAGCCACACACAATACTGGAGGAACTCAGTGAGTCAGACAGCATTTATGGAGGGAAGTGGACAGTCGACGATTCAGGTCGAGATCCTTCATCAGGACTGGGGGATTTCCTCTGTAAATGTACAATCTGGGCGAAGAAATAGGGACATGTATTTGCTGAAGTTTAACCTTCCATTCCATGTCCTTGTTTCTTTATAACTATCTGCAAAAACTATAAACTCGCAAGTGTAATAACCAGGTCTCCAATGTCTGGTTTGATCCCCAAAGCCTTTATAAACACCAAATGGTCAGAAAGCTATCGCGTTAACAAACATTGGGATAAGCACTTCAAATGCAAGCAACCAGCCACTTCAATCATTGTGTCTCTAGGACCAGTTTGTTTACTAAATGGTGTTTGCCAGTAACAAAAGGGTAGTTGAATCAGGCTATCACCATGAAACAAAGCGAAGATGACAATTAACCTAACGGGAGAGGAGGTGGGGAGGGCAAGTCTTGGAACTTGTATTTTCTCACCTGAAATTCCACTGTAAACATATTGCTATTTGGGCACGGTAGTGTAGCGGTTAGCGTAACGCTATAGCAGCGCCAGCGACTCGGGTTCAATTCCCGCCGCTCTCTTTAAGGAGTTTGTACGTTCCCCCCGTGTCTGTGTGGGTTTCCTCCGGGTGCTCTGGTTTCCTCCCATATTCCAAAGACGTATGGGTTAGGAAGTTGTAGGCATGCTATGTTGGTGCCAGAAGTGTGGCGACACTTGCGGGCTGCTCCCAGAACACTCTACGCAAAAGATGCATTTCACTGTGTGTTTTGATGTACATGTGACTCATAAAGATATCTTATCTGAAACGTAACCTTATTATAACCACTGAAATTGTTTTCTACCACCCGTAATGTAATTCAAATTGTGACTTTGTAACAAAGAGCTGAGACAGATACCAGGCAGACAAGGTAGGGTGGGTGAACAGGGATAAGGGAGTGGGTGGGGGGCTGGTTGCTAGTTCTGGCTGAGATCCTGTTTGCTCAGGTCAGGGGAGGACCAGTGTGAAACCCATTGTAAGGTCAAAGGAGAAGTTGTGGTTGTAGCTAATAATGGCTGGTGGGACTTTACATGAAAAGTAAGACCTGCCAGTCACAAGGGTACTGCAGTGGGGAAGATCAGTTATGAGAAGTCGTGCTTTAGCAGCTCTAGCACAGAGGGTAGAGAGAGAAAGACTGTCAAGGTGTCAACTCTTACATGAAGGTTACTGTAATCTCTCAATTACATGCAGAGGTTTATCACCAGAGAATAAGGAATTCTGGTCTCTTGTTACTAATTAAGTCCCTTGTGTAAACTCTTACACTACTGGCTGTAGTTCAATCACCAGCCCATCCCGAAGGGCTGGGAAATGGGGGTGTGGAGCAGGGGCAAGCAGCACCCAACCATCTCCACTGATCTTCCTTCAATTGACTGTTTCTCCACCTCCCACCCAACCATGACACTCTTTCAGGTGACCTACGCCATGGTAAATACTCATCAGACTTAAGAAACCACCGAGGTAATCAGGCAAAGTCAAACGGTTTTGAGAAAGGGAAATTATGTTTGTATAATTTATTGGAGCTTCTTGCAGTAACGTACTATGGATAGGGGACCTGGTGGATATACATAGAATGTAGAACAGCACGGGACAGGCCATTCGGCCCACAATGTTGTGCTGATCTTGATGCCAATTTGTACTAAGTGTCCTCCTCCTGTGGATCATCCACATCCCTCCATTCCCTCCATATTCATGTATCCACCTGAAAGCCTCTGAAACTCCACCAAACTGCCTGCTTCCACTACTACCCCCGGTAACCCATTCCAGGCACCCACCACTCTCAACCTTTCCTTATAGCTCATACCCTCTAATCCAGGCAGCATCCTGGTAAACCTCTTCTGCACCCTTTCCACAGTCTCCACCTCCTTCCTATAACGGGGTGACCAGAACTGCACACCATACTCCAAGTGCAGTCTGACTGAAGTTTTATACAGCTGCAGCATTGCTTCCTTACTCTTATACTCAAAACCCCTACCAGTGAAGGCAGCATGCCATGTACTTTCTTTACCACCTTATCCACTTGTGTAGCTACTTTCAGTGAACTATGGACCTGGACCCCAAGATCCCTCTGTACCTCAATGCTATTAAAGGTCCTACCATTAACTGCATACTTTCTACTTCCATTTGACCTCCCAAAGTGTAACACCTCACACTTGGCCAGATTAAACTCCATTTACCACTCCTCTGCCCATATCTGTATCTGATCTATATCCCGCTGTATTCTTCGATAGTCCTTTACACTGTCCACAGCTCCACCAACCTTAGTGTCGTCGCAAACGTGCTAATCCACTCATTTACATTTTCATCCAAGTCATTGATATATATCACAAACAACAGAGGTCCCAGCACTGATCCTTGCAGAACACCACTGGTCACGGACCTCCAGCCAGAATAACAGCCTTCCACCCCTACTCTCTGTCTTCTATGGGCAAGCCAGTTCCAAATCCAAACTTGCAATTCACCCTGGGTTCCATGCATCTTTATCTTCTGGATCAACCTACCATGAGGGACCTTATCAAATGCCTTACTAAAGTCCATGTAGATAACATTCACTGCCTACCCTCATCAAGCACTTTTGTCATTTCCTCAAAAAACTCGATCTTTAGAAAGGCATGACCTGCCCTGCACAAAGCCATGCTGACTGTCTCTAAGCAGGCCATGCCTTTCCAAATGTGCATCAATCCTATCCCTCAGTATCCTCTCCAATAGCTTCCCTACCACTAAGGTGAGGCTCTTTGGCCTATAACTATCTGGATTATCCCTAGTTCCCTTCTTGAACAAAGGCACATTTGCTACTCTCCAGTCCTCCAGGACCTTGCCTGTTGCTACTGAGGACATAAAGGTCCTGGTCAAAGCCCCAGCAATCTCCTCACTTGCTTCTTTCAGTATTCTGGGATATATGCTATCCAGCCCTGGGGACTTATCCACCTTGATGCTTTTCAGATGACCCAGCGTTACCTGCTCCTTAATCTCAAAATGTCTCCTTGAGGAGACACCCGGCATACAGCAGCCATCGGGACAAGAGGGCCATCACGGAGGCGGAGAGGTTCTGGATGATTGCCTTTCCCATGTATGGCACGGCCCAATTGTCCCGTGAGGTCATCCATATGGCCAGCGTGCTCAAGATGCTGGCCAATGAAACAGCAGTGGCACTGCAATATACCGGGGACGCCCTGATGCGGACAGCAGTTGAGCTGGCTGTCGTCAGGATGATCACCCTGCAGAATCGATTGGCCCTGGATTACCTACTCGCTGCGGATGGTGGAACCTGTGCAGTGATTGGTAAGGAGTACTGCACTTTTATCCCTGATGAGTTCAGCAACATCACTCAGTTGGCTGCTCACATTTGGGACTCGGTGGCCAAAATTCAAAAAGCAAGGGACCAGCTCCTCCAGCACGACACCTCATGGGGAAACTGGTGGCCATTTGGGTCCCTGGGGGGATGGTGGGCGACTGTCATCCACTGGGCAACTCCTCTCATTCTCATTGTCATCACTATCTGCATATTATGCTGTGCTTGCCAGGTTATTAAGAACATGCCTGCCCTTCACTAGTACTGTATACTGACATATAGTTTTAGGCTTAGAAATAGTTATTTCCATGTAATGATTGGTGAGTGGTGTGACTTCTGAGCGGTGGATTGTATTGTGGAGGTCATGGCTGTCATGTGACAGCACTGCCCCTACCTGGTCGAAAGACACACCACTGTCAATCAAGGCCTGGCTTCACCCCACCCATCAGGGCACACCTGACGATTGGCCGCTTTAAGCACCTTTGTACCTGGCCTTGGGCCATTGGTCCTTTCGAACTACCTGGGCTGGACCCTCCAGCACTACTAAGAGAGCCACATGCTTGGTTCTGTCTCCTTTGTCTCCGAGGGATGCCCTGTCGGTAAGCTGTGTACTGTTTAAGAGAAATTAATTGAGTATCCCTGGGAGCACAGAGCTGTGCCTGCACTGAGTCAAGGGGTGGCGGGTAGCGTATTGCTTTTCCTTGATTGTTTGTACCCAGTTCGTTGCGTGTACACGTGTGTGCGCGTGTGTGTGTGCGCGCGCGTGTGTGTGTGTGTGTGTGTGTCTGTGTTGTTCCCATTACCCTTTCCCGTGTTTACCTTTGTAAATAAATCATTTAACTCTATGGCTGTGTTCGGAGTCCTTTACTTTCGAGGCCTCGAACTTGTCTCACAACACCTTCCTTTCAGCCTTACTTGTCATACCATCTTCTTACCCGCACCCTACTACCAGTTGCCCTGCTGCTGTGGTTCCCATCCCCCTGCCATTCCAGTTTAACCCCTCCCAAGTAGCACTAGCAAACCTCCTGGCGAGGATATTGGTCCCCCTCCAGTTCAGATACAAACTGCCATGTTTGCACAGGTCCCACCTGCCCTGGAAGAGAGCCCAATGATCCATGCATTGGGATCTGAAGTCCTCCCTCCTGCACCAGCTCCTTAGCCACGTATTGAACTACATTATGTATCTATTTCTCACCTGACTAGCACGTGGCACGGGTAGCAATCCTGAGATTGCAACGCTGGAAGTCCTGCTTTTTAACTTTCAGCTGAACTCCCTAAATTCCCTTTGTTGCAAGACCTCGTCCCTTCTCCTGCCTATGTCATTGGTACCAACATGGACCACGACCTCTGGCTCTCACCCTCCCCTCTCAGGACATCCTGTACCTGCTGTGAGACATCCTTGACGTTGGCACGAGGGAGGCAACGCACCATCCTGGAGTCTCGATCGCGGCCACAGAAATACTTGTCTGCGCCCCTTACTGTCGAGTCCCCTATCACTATCACTCTGCCTGACTTCACCGTTCCCTTCTTTGCCTCAGAACCGGGCACAGCACCACTGACCTGGCTACTGCTGCTGATCATCTCCCCCAACAGTATCCAAAGGGGGAATGGCCACAGGGGAAACCTGCACTGCCTGCCTACTCCCCTTACTGATAGTAATGGTCACCCATCGATCTGCAGCCTGCACCCTTGGTGACCACCTCACTATGATATCCTCAGCCTCCTGGATGATCCTGAGTACTTCCAACTGCACCTTCAGTGCCTTGACCTGGTCTGTCAGGAGCTGCAGACTGCTAAGTATGTACTATACTTTGATTTCCAGAAGCCATTTGATAAGTTGCTGCATTGAAAGTTTATTGCAGAATATAAATCATAGTACTGGAAGTAACATATTGGCATGAATGGAAGATTGGTTGGCTGCCAGGAAAGCGAATAGGTATATCTGGTCCTTTCTGACTGGTAAAAGTAGAAAATAGTGTTCCACAGTGATTGGTGCTGGGGCCTTAATTTGTTACAATTTGTAAATAATTTGGATGAATGTTTGCTTAATCTGTTGATGACACAAAAGTAAGTAGGGAAGCTACAAGGGGATATAGATAGATTAAGTGAGTGGGCAAAGATCTGGCTAATGAAGTATAGTATGGGCAAATTAAAAAAGCATGATCTGACTTGTGTGATCTGGGTGTTTGAGTGCATCATTGACTAAAGGCTAGTATGTAGGTACCACAAGTAATGAGGAGAGCCGACAGAATGTTATTTTTTCACTCGGGGAGTTAAATACAAAAATAGGCCGGTTCTATAAAGACCATATCTGGAGTACTGTGTACAGCATTGGTCTCCTTATTTAAGGAAGGATGTAAATGTATTTGAAGCACTTCAGTGATTCTTGGGCACCATGCATAAGTGGTTGGAAAATTGTAGCCTGGACCTCTGAATTTTCCACTCTTACTTCTGTTGACAACCTTGGATGCATTCTTTCCAGACCAAGTGATTTACAAACTTATGAAAATACAAATTAGGAGCTCGGCCCATGAGCCTGCTCCACCAATTAATCTCACGGCTGATCTGATGAAAGCATTCCACCCTCCCCAAGTAACTTCTCATTCCCTTGTTTATCAAGACTCTAGCTGCCTCAAAAATATCCAAAGATTCTGCGACCACTCTTACCCTCTCCAGACCCATCCTGTCTCAACCCCTCAAGATCTCATACATTTCAATCAATCCCACCATCAAGGACATCTTCAAGAGGCGGTGCCTCAAGAAGGGGTATCCACCACTAAGGACCTTCACCATCCAGGACACACCCCTTCTTATTACTACCATTGGGGAAGAGGTACAGGATCCTGAACCCACACTCAATTATTCAGAAAAATCTTCTTTCCCTCTGCCGTCAGATTTCTAAATGGTCCATGAACCCATTAACACTACCTTGTTATTCCTTTTGTTTTTGCACTACTCATTTATTTTTGTAATTTATCGTAATTTTATGTCTTTGGACTATACAGCTGCTGCAAAACAACAAACTTCACGTCACTTAAGTTGTGATAATAAATCTGATTCTGATTCTGGGTGGTCCCGTCTCACACTTCCAAACTCCATTGCTACAAACCTAACCTGTCCAATCCTTCTTCATAAGACAACCTGACCATTCCAGGTAATAGTCTAGATAACCTTCACTGAATTGCTTTGATGCATTAACCTCCTTCTTTAAATAAATAGAGCATTACTGTACACAGTAGCCCAGTTGTGGTCTCACCCGTACTCCATATTACTGAAGGATAGCATCTTTACTTTCTTAGTTCCCCGAGTTGAAAAAAAATCAGTCTGCATCTCAGAACTCCACAATCTCTCACCATTTAAATAACATTTTTAATTTCTCCCCATATCTTTACCAGATTTTTGCTCACTAAACATATCTATATCCCTTTGTAATCTCCCTATGTCTTTTTCACAACTTACATTCTGACCTAATGTTGAGTCATCAGTAAGTTTAGTGACAATACCTACAGTGGCTTCATTAAGGTCATTTATAGAAACACCACCTTTTGCAAACAATGTCCCAAAGTGCATGAAATGCCTCTTTATCTGGTCAGCGATGTAGCAAAAGGTCATGTGGCTTCCAGCATGCAGAGCAAGCTCCTGCAAGAACCAATGAGATACATGATCAGATGGAGTTTGTTACGTTGCTTGGGGGAATAAATTTTAGTGAGGACATCTTGGAGTACTCCATAGTTTTCTTCTTAAAATAAAAAGTACTAAGGGATCTTAATATCTACCTGAGAGGACAAAAGGAGCCCCAGTTTAACTTTACATCCAAAAGATATAAACATGACATTCTCTCAGTACTGCACCGAGGAGTTAGTCCAGACAATGTGGGAATTCAAATCAAGATCTATGACTTTCACGACAGTGAAGTTAAGACTATGTGTAAAATATTGCACACAGTGCAAGTCATCTGCCATCCATATATAAGTGTCTTTCAGCAGCAGCACAACTGAAGCCCGCACATGAGGTAACAAATTAAGAAACCCAATTTGTTTCATGAACGTTGCTTCGATCTCTTAATTGTGTCACAGCCTTTGATACATTCAAAGCAATTAGTTATTCTGGGTAACATACCCAATTAGATTCTTTTTGTTGCAATGAAGTGATAATTAGCCCATAAGATTTTTCACTTGTCTGTGAGTCTTTCATTGTGATCTTTGTATGATCTGTCAGCAGGAAGTATAATATGATGATTACTCCGAAAAGTCAGTTGACAGGAAGAACAATGTTACTTCAAAAAAAAATGGGATGGAAATCTGTGCTTAGTGAGTTGTGCAGAAAGTGAATACGTAGCAGAATGTGCTTCTGAAAATTAGTTCCATTGAAGCCATTAGAATTTTGGAAGCAGGATACCAAGCACAGCCATTGCTATACACATGTGTTCAAGATAGAAAAACAGAACTTGTCATTGTCAGCAGTCCTGATGCAGGGTTTCAGACCCGAAACGTTGACTATTCCTTTCCCCCCGCAGATGCTGCTCGACCCGCTGAGTTTCACCACCAGGTTGTATGTTGCTCCAGATCCCAGCGTCTGTGGTCTCTTGTGTCTCCACTGTCATTCCCCCCTCCTCCTCCTCTGTTGTTTGACTATGTATCAGGAATTGAAAGGCATGCTCTTGACTGTAGAATGTACAGTCCACATAGATGTGAGTGAAAAGAGATGTGAGTTTAAAGCTTGAAAAAATATTTATCTCAGAAGCCTAAATTCTGTGATAATTCGTTCTCTTGATTCCCTCCTAATCAATGTCCTTCTGTGACCTCTGACCTTATCTGTGATGCCCTTTTGTATACATATGGCAATTAATTTCAAATTGTCCTGCAGAAATATATTTGTTCTCTTTTTCTGCAGTATTAATTTCACAAGTTCTTGCTTTTAATAATCATGCAATAAAAAGGCAAGATCTGTACTTGAAAACCACAGTGACATAGACTTGATGTGCCATGGGCAAAATATCTTCAGTTAACTCGCATTCTAAGACTCCTGCTGAGTGATATGTTCAATGAGAATTAGCCATATTTTCTACTCTATCTCATCAGTAATGTTAACAAGTAGTGGCAATGCTTTGCATGGGAGGCACATCATTTCATAAAATTTGCAGGAGCATTTGGCTTAATAAAGTTGTCACTCAAGCACTTTTTTCTATTTGGCTCTGAAGAATTGAATTAGACATTGAATTTTTGCTGCATATTGTCTGATGAGGTCTCCCCGAGATCTTTGTTTGTTGACATTAATGCACTCTCTGCTGGCTGTTATCTGATTCTTCCTGATTTTATGAAAAAGATGAAATATTAACAATGCTATTGGACCTTCAATGTGAAACAGAATCTAATTTTCCTTTTAAAATCTTTATGATATGTTGGAGGAGATCAACATTATGATATTTTCACTCTATTTGCACTCAATATCATCGCTTTACTGCTCCAGTGGCCTAAAAACCAATGGAAAAAATAACCAAGGGAAAGCCATGCCTTGTGGCTGGATAAAACTGGATGCCCTTTTATTGGTTGACCACACTAGGAGCGCTTGTGATTACCCATTTTATTTATGTTGTTCATTCTGCCATCCAGTAATAAGTATAAATAACAATTCCTTAGTTTGGTTGTAATATGTGCATGTACCTACAAATGAGGCCACGTCAAGGTTATTGAGGGACTATCTTGTGTGAAGTGAAAACACTTGGTAACAGAGTATTTCTTGATTCTGGGTAGCTTATATTCTGATATTTCTGTAAACATATGCTGATTAGCTTCATGTCATCCTGCGCCGTATCATGAACGTTAAATCTCCTCCCTTTGGAATGACAGTCAATTCCAGTTCTAAAGTATATAACTTGTCTCACAGTAAATCTTCTCCATTGACTCTAACTTTGCTTCCCAAGCTATATGCACCAACTTTGCAACAGTTTTCCTCTTCTAATATTCGTCTACCAAAGTCATGTATCCATTCATTGGAGACAATGATATTGGTCGACTCAATCGATAGTGATAGCAACTTCACTTTCTAAAACAAAATCAGCTATGAACCACTTTGGGTGTCCTAAGATTGTAAAGGTGCTAACCTAATGATAAGATTTTTCTTTACTTCCTGATAGGAGTAAGTAACTTCTAGCCTACAATTGTAGAACAGCACACACTAATCTATCAGCATGAAGTTAGCATCAGCATAGTACATATACATATTATAATAATATATTGATTATTCTAGGTCACTACCAACAGCTGTTGTGAACTATCCATGCTTGCTCTTCTGTTGACTTATTATGTTTTGCAATAGTAGTTGGTTATTAAAACATTCCAATCCCCCCCACTCCCACCTATCATTTAGGGGTCAGACAAAATGGATCTGGGGAACCAATGTTATTTTCTCACAGGAACCACTGCCATCAGTTTTATTCTTCCAGATCTGCAGTGAATCTGCATAGTTCTTGGTTTGGAATTTGAACCGTGTACATCAGCATTCCCCATCTTCGCCACTCCCTGCCGATCAAGACCTGGCCCTCTCCCCACCCCATCTGACGATCCGTACTCCTGGCTCTGACTGTGACTAGGTCACATCTTGCAGGTTGTCGATGTCTTCAGCTGTTCTACAGTTGGCTTGTCTGCCTTCTGATGGCATTTTCTTTGCTGAAGTTCTCGCTGAACTCCACCAAGTGTTAACCTGGCACAAGTTGAGGATGTTTTCTGGTAGTAAGCTGAATATTCAGCCAGTGCAATGCACTTGGCATTAATCAGGGATTAATAGGACAGGCTCCTTTCATTATGATATAGGTTTTAACACCTTCACTGACAACAGCCCGTGAATAAAAATGATGCATAATTGAACTGTTGGAGCATATGTTTCAATAAAAAGAACTATATTTGGGAGACAGAAAACGTATGGCTTCTATTTCCTGATTGTTCAACAGGGTCCCAAGTTCATCCACTAGATAAGATTAAGATATCTTTATTAGTCACATGTACATAGAAAAACCCAGTGAAATACACCTTTTTGCGTAATGTTCTGGGGGCAGCCCACAAGTGTCACCACGCTTCCAGTGCCAACATAGCATGCCCACAACTTCCTAACCCGTACGTCTTTGGAATGTGGGAGGAAACCAGAGCACCCGGAGGAAACTCACGCAGACACGGGGAGAACGTACAAACTCCTTACAGACAGTGGCCGGAATTGAACCCAGGTCGCTGGCGCTGTAAAGCGTTACGCTAACCGCTACACTACCGTGCCTGCCCTATTTCGGAAAGATTTCATCTTCATTTGCCCTTTGAGCTCACCAGTTTGGGAAATGGCAATTACATCATGAGATGTAATCTAAATAATTACTGTTCTAACCATGGTGCTGGTTGCATTCAACATGTGGCATTGTGTGTTTGTCATTTACTTCATGATTTATTTGTTCAGTGAATCACGAACATAATACTTCATAGACATCCTCTTGCTACGTGTTGTGTTTGGAGCACTACAAAACCAGGGCGAAATACCACAGAAAATCTTAATTTGAATTCAGTTTGTGATGAAGTGGGTGGGGGTGAGGAAGGTTAACTGTTCAAGATTATAGATAGTGAGCAGAAGGTTAGTGCTGCTCAAACAAGTGAACCAGCACTACTTCCAGGTTAATGTGCTGAACTCAGTCCTCACAAAGGAAACAGTTGTCATCTTATCACAAGGCTAAGAATAGCTCTCTAGAGCATGTATTGGTATTGGTTTACTATCGTCACTTGTACCGAGGTACAGTGAAAAACTTGTCTTGCATACCGCTCATACGGGTCAATTCATTACACAGTGCAGTTACATTGGGTTAGTACAGAGTGCATTGAGGTAGTACAGGTAAAAACAATAACAGTACAGAGTAAAGTGTCACAGCTACAGAGAAAGTGCAGTGCAATAAGGTGCAAGGTCACAACAAGGTAGATCGTGAGGTCAGAGTTCATCTCATCGTATAAGAATCTGCCCTTGAGCCTGGTGGTACGTGCCCTCAGGCTCCTGTATCTTCTACCTGATGGAAAAGGAGAGAAGAAAGAATGACCCAGGAGGGTGGGGTCTTTGATTATGCTGGCTGCTTCGCCAAGGCAGCGAGAGGTAAAGACAGAGTCCAAGGAGGGGAGGCTGGTGTCCGTGATGCGCTGGGCTGTGTCCACAACTCTCTGCAGCTTCTTGCGGTCCTGGGCAGAGCAGTTGCCGTACCAAGCTGTGATGCATCCAGATAGGATGCTTTCTATGGTGTATCAGTAAAAGCTGGTGAGAGTCAAAGGGGACAAACCAAATTTCTTTAGCCTCCTGAGGAAGTAGAGGTGCTGTGAGCTTTCTTGGCCGTGGCATCTACGTGATTTGACCAGGACAGGCTGTTGGTGATGTTCACACCCAGGAACTTGAAGCTCTCAACCCTCTTGACCTCAGCACCATTGATGTAGACTGGTGCATGTACACCACCCCCTTTCCTGAAATCAATAACTAGCTCTTTTGTTTTGTTGACATTGAGGGAAAGGTTGTTGTCATGACACCATTCCACTAAGCTCTCTATCTCCTTCCTGTACTCCGACTCATCGCTGTTTGAGATACGGCCTACAACAGTGGTAACATCTGCAAACTTGTAGATGGAGTTAGAGCAGAATCTGGCCACACAGTCATGAGTGTATAGAGAGTAGAGTAGAGGGCTGAGGACGCAGCCTTGTGGGGCACCAGTGTTGAGAATAATCGTGCCGGAGGTATTGCTGCCTATCCTCACTGAATGTGGTCTGTTTGTTAGAAAGTCAAGGATCCAGTTACAGAGGGAGGTGTTGAGTCCTAGGTCTCAGAGTTTGGTGACAAGTTTGCTTGGGATTATTGTATTGAAGGCAGAGAATATAGCCCTCTTCTGGGTGAAAAATATACTCAATTGGAGAAGGCGAGGAGAAATGTAGGAGATATGAAGAGGCTGGTGAAATGGGCAGAGAGATGGCAGATGGAACTTAATACTGAGGCATGTGAAGTGTTACATTCTGGTAGGAAGCATAAGAAGGGGCAATGTGAACTGGAGGAAACAATTCCAAAAGGGGTACAAGAACAAGAGGGATCTGGGCTATATAGAGTCATGCAGCAGGGAAACAGGCCCTTCACCCCATTGAGTCCATGCTGCCCATCCAGCTCCCCTTTACACTAATCCCTTGTTTCTATTCTCCCTGCACTCCCATCCCAGATTCTAAGATAAGACTTTTTTTTTAGTCACATATACATTAAAACACACAGTGAAATGCATCTTTTGCGTAGAGTGTTCTGGCGGCAGCCTGCAAGTCTCGCCACACTTCCGGCACCAACATAGCATGCCCACCTTTCATCTACTCAAACTGGGGCAATTTATAGTGGTCAATTAACCTACTGACTTGCTTGTCTTTATGATGTGGGGGGAGGCCCGTGTGATCACAGGGAGAGCGTGCAAACTCCACACAGACAGCACCGGAGATCATGATTGAACCCGGGTGGCAGCAGCTCTTCACTCTGCACCTCTGTACCACCTCTTGTATATGTGCAGAGTTCATTGAAAGTGGCAGGGCAGGTCAGCAAAAATAGTTGAAAATTTCATGGGATCCCAGGCTTTATTTAGGGCTAGATTACACAGGTAAGGAAGCCATGATGAATCCTTATAACGTACTGATTTGGACTATTATGCCCATTTATGAGCATCATACTCTAGGAAAGATGTAAAGGATTTAGAGAGGGTGCAGAAATTGTTTAGTGGATTAATTACAGTGATCAGAGAGTTCAGTTATGTGGATAGACACGAGAAGGTGGGGTTGTTCTCCATAAATTGGAGGAGGTTGTGAGTGAAAATCAAAAAAAACTGCAGACATTGGAAATCTGAAGTAAAAATGCTGGATGAGGCAGCAGCAGTGCATAACAAAGCAGTTAATATTTCAGGTCCTAGACCTTTCATCCGAACTGGGAAAGTGAGGAAGAAAGTTGGTTTTCACTAGCAGGGAAGATGGCAGAGGGATGGGTGAACCAAAGAGAATATCTCTGATAGGGTGAGACCAGATGAGTTAAAGTGGCAGTTATAAGATTATACTGCTTTCTCTGTGTTATGTGTTGCAAATCACAGAGTTATGGGATGTACCAAGCAAGGCAAGCTCCAGTAATGGAAAGAAAAACTGAACTGACAGAAATGCCCAGTTCTGATGGAGACAGAAATGATGAATGAATTAAATAAATATGGAGAATTTGATATCGAATCCAGAATGCTGCAGCGTGTTGTTCTTCAAGCTTGTGTTGGTCCTCACTGTAATAGGTTAGGAGGTCACAGACTGATAGGTCAGAGTGGGAATGGGATGGGTTATTAAAGTGGCAGGCAACCTGCAGCCACTTCTGCAGACACACATTCCCCTCTCCTTTCAGCATTTCAAAGGGATCAATCCCTTGGAGACTCCCAGTTCACTCTTCCTGTCGCCGTCAATCACTTGCTGTCTTGTGGCACTTTCCCATGCAATCGCAGGAGATACAACACTGGGCCTTTCACCTCTTCCTTTCCCACCGTCCAGAGACCCAAACACTCTTTCTGGGAGAAGCAGTAGTTCACTTGTACTTCTTCCAATCTGGTGTGTCAGATTCTAATCTGATGTTCACAACGTTCTCTCCTTTACAACGGAGAAAGCAAATCCAGATTGAACAATTGCTTTATGGACCACTTGTATTCAATCAGCAGGAGTGACCCTGAGCTTCCAGTTGCCTATCACTTTAATTCCCCATCCCATTCCCACTCTGACTTTTCTGTCTGTAGCCACCTGTACTGTTGCAATGAGGCTGAATGCAAGCTTGAGCAACAACACGTCATCTTCTACCTGGGCACCTTGCAGTCGTCCAGACTTGATATTGATTCCTCCAGTTTTATGTAACTCACACTTTCTGTCTGTATCAGAACTGGCTGTTTCTGCCTGTCATCTTTTTAGCTCAGTTTTTCTCTCTCTGTTAGTAAGGTTGACCTGCTGGACATTCCCACTGCCCTGTAATCACCAGCACATAACACAGACCCAGAAGCATAATGTGCTTCTAATTGCCACATTGACCCATTTGGTCTCACCCTATCAGAGATATTCCCTTTGCTCCACTCATCCCTTCCCCACATTCTCCATGACTGAGAACTGACTTGTTTTTCCCTCTTTCCCTGTTCTGTTGAAGGGTTTTTGAACCTGAAATGTTAACTGCTCCTCTTTCCACAGATGTTGCTCAACTTTTGAGTGTTTCCAGTACTTTCAGTTGTTACTTCAGATTGCTAGAGTTGCTGACAGGGATATTAAAATCACAAAGGATAGGTAGAGAGAAACTGTTCCCATTGGCAGAAGGGTCAAGAGAATGAATGCAATTGGTAGAAGAAACAATATTAACATAAGGAATTTTGTTACTGTTCCGAATATTGGTGTCTGGAATACACTGCCATGTATATTGGAGAAGGCTGGCCAAGTCTCTGAAAGAAAACATTTGGAAGGCCTGGGAGAGGACAGGGGAGTGGAGCTGGCTGCATTACTTATGGATGGTGCTGGTATGACCTCGATGGGCTGAATGGCCTCTTTCCATGCTCTCATCTTTCTACAGTGCACTGAAATGTCTCCCTCTACATTAGAAAAGCCATACTTGGGTTGGATAAGCACTCAGCAGAAGACCTTCATTCAGCCCACAAGAGTGATCCTGAGCTTCCAGTTGCCTATCAATTTAATTCTCCAAACCACTTCCACATTGACCTCCTTTGGCCTTCTACACCATCCCAAGAAAGCCCAATGCAAGCTCGAGGAGCAGCACTCTGTTATCTGACTTGACTCATTACAATATTCTGGACTCAATAAGGAATTCAACAATTTCAGATAATAGGCCATTCAAATCTTCAGTCTCAAGTTTCCAACATTCAAAGCCCTTTGCTCTACTATATTTGTAATTTCAGATTTAATTTGTCGTCTTCTATTTCTTACTTTCCCAAACATAATCATTAGTTTTGCCTTTACGCATCAGCTGGCTCCATCATCTGTTTTGCCATTTAATCTCTCCTGCCCACCATCCTGTCAAAAGCCTTCTCTTTTGTTCCTTCTTTCACTCCTCCCTTTTTTCTACCACTTATTTCACCTCATGATGAAGAACTCATCGATCTGAAATTTTAACTCCATTTCTCTCTCTGCAGAAGCCTCCCGAACTGCTGAGTATTGCCAGAATTTTCTGTTTTATTTCAGATTTCTTGCAACCTCATTGTTTTGCTTCTGGGTTAGAATTGCTTTGTTTAATTTGTCACAAACCAGCAACAAAAGAAACACACTGTGCATGATTCAGTGTTAAAAACTATTTTATTAATCACTACTTATGATAATACGTAAAATAAAAGTTAAAAAAAATGTTAATATGTTAGAATTCAAGAATGTTAAACCTCGAACGTTAACCCCAAAACTAAACTCTTCGTGTGTGTGTGTGACAAAGTCCAAAACTCCCAGTTCCGGAATGGTTCTTAAAGTTCAGTTCCGCAAGCCATAAGGTGAAACATGAGCAAGGGCTTCTTCAACAACCACCGTTGTCTGAAGATAAGATGTAGATGTAGAAAAACATAGAGAGAGTACATACGGAATCCAAATGTTCCACGATGGAACCCAAACGACACTTCAGTGTTTACTCGGTAGTGACTTCCTCACCCCGAAAAGCATCCGAACCGTGGTCGTCCACATACAAATACCTGTTTCCTTCTACAGGTCAGCAACAAAGTGAACTCCACCGGATTACTTCCAACTTCCATACATGGATTTCAGTGGCAAACACAGTTATTGTTTCTCATCCATCGATAGAGAAAACAAGCAGGCTGGTGTCTCTTTCCCTTCTCTCTCTCTCCTTCTTCTTCTTCTAACTTCTTCAACCACGTCATTACGTCCTTTATCTTCTATTGACGTAAGCACGCCCCACACACACATACACACACACTCTCTATCTTAAAGGGACTTTCACTGAGTCCATAACAAATTGGAGTTACTCAGATGCATACTTCCATTGAGTGGAAGGATCCTATGAAAGAGTAGTTGCCCATAATTCTGTCAGTGTGATAGTTTAGAATTACTACATTCTGTTACTTTAAAAAGAGATATGATAGTCCAAATATTTTACCTAAAAACCTTCATGAGAACATTTTGTTATGTCAGATGACATACTGCTGTAAAAACAAATTGGTTTGTTGTTCCTTTTATAAATACAGAGAATGGATTTCTTCTCTCTTGTCCAATTTCCCCAATTTCACCCATGAGTGTCTGAACTTGTTAATGATGGCACTGTGAGGAGATGGGCAGGACCTCTTTATTCTGTAGACACTGCAAATTACTGTCAGCAACAAGCAATAAATGGCAGATGCCTTTATGTTGCACTTCTAAACTAAGGCAACACCCCAAGACACTCAGTTTGAGAACTATCAACAAAACTTTATAAGCAAACCACAAAGTTTGGAGAGATGATTAAAGGGTCAATGGGGCTGGTTTTAAGGAACACCTGAAGAAGAGTGAAGTGAGGAGATCCAATGATGTGGTGTGCCTAGACTACCAGAAAGCTTTTGATAGAACTCCACGTGAGGAGTTGCAGCATAAGCTTCAGACACTGAAGATTCCTAATGAAAATGGGTAATAAATTGTCAATAGAGAGTGGGTACTAGTTAGACAATTGATGTTGAGCCTCAATGTACTCTTTCTAATTTCTTGAGCAACATTGATTCAGAGATACAATTGATAAAAAAGTAAGGATATTGTGTCTGTTCAGTAACTTGGACAAATACTGTTTCCAGAGTCTTTCAGCAGCAGACGGGCTCAGGATTGATCTTTCTGGGTTAGTGACTGAGCCAGGAAAATTATATGGGAATGAGGGAGTCCACACTAATGTAGGGCACCCAATTTTCAACTTAAGTACTGTTATGGGACTGTTGACAACCCTGCTCCACATGCTGCCTTATCTCCTGCACATCTCCATCACTTCCAGGTTTTCAGCATCTCAACGTTACAACGTTTAAAAGACATTTAGACAGGTGTATGGATAGGAGAGGTTTAGAGGGATATGGGCCAAATCCAGACAAACAGGATTAGTATAGATAGACATCTTGGTTGGTATGGACGTGTTGGGCCAAAGGGCCTGCTTCCACGTTGTACAGCTATTAATCTACGAACTATTTGCTTTGATGTTTCTCTGGTGCTGTTCATGTCGAGAGCCGGAACATTACACCAGCATTGAAGGGCAAGTCTGGGAGGATAGATGTAATAGAGCTTCCATCAGATTTCTGCACTTCTCTAATTCTAGCCTCCTGATCCTCCTGAACTGGATTGCTCCACTGTGCTTTTAGCCAACACAGCCCTACCCTCTGGAATCGTATCATGAAAATCTTGTGGCCTCTATACCTCTGGATAAGCTGCTACTTTAAACCTAAATCTCTGGCAAAGCTTTTGGTCATTGTTCTAATGGCCTTTATGTGGTTTGGGCATGAATTATTTTCATTTGATGATGCTCCTGTGAAGTGATGATTTAAGGCACTGGTATAAAGGGAAGCTCCTGTTGGCAGGATCTGGGGGAGTTAACGTGCAACTTACCCGGGAGCAGGGTCAACCATATGCTTCCCAGGCCATCATGGATTGTGGACAAGCCTGAATATATGAAAATGGTCACTCCCGTTATGTCTAAGCAAAATCCCATTTGTCGTCTGTCCTAGAACTTGAGGATTAAGTGAGAATCCAGCGAAGGTAACCAGTGATTACTTTCTTCCTCTTCCTTAAAAGGAGATTTAATTGTAATGAAGACTCTAACACAGCTCATAAAAAAAATTGCACAGCACACTGGCACAACAGACACATGATTACTCAGTCTTGGACGTTCACTGATTTGTGTAACTGCTTACCTTGTTTATTATTAAAATTAATCAAACACATTTTTCATTAAGTTTCAGCACCACCCTCAGAACTGAGAACCATATACCAGTTTGTTGCCTGAATAAATCAGTTCTTTGTTTACACAATAAGTTGGATGAAGCTGCAGACTTCAATGCTAGTGATGTTATGACAATTCCTTTGTTTCATCTGAAGAAAAGTGCCTGATCCGTCCTGTAATTCAATAAAAACATTCAATATTTAAATATCACAAACCTCCAAAAGGAAACTAATGTACCTGCCTTACTTAATATGTGCCCTGTGTCATGCACATTAGTCTTTGAACATTCTGCTAAATGAATCCCCTGGCTCTCTCGGAAATGCCAGTTTCGCTGCTGGCAAAATACAGGAAAAAAATACCATGTTCCTATTTGTTTTTCTTTCTCCAAGAAAAGATTTGCAAGAATGACCACATTTGATGTATGTGCAAAATTGAAGCATCTGTATATAGAACTGGCTGTTCAGTGGCACTACAATTAATGGATTAATTAATTTTTCTGTCAATTAACTATTTTAATTGGTTATTCTCATACTGTATAATTAATAAATAGGCCAAACCTTATTTCCAGCTATAGTCTTTCCATTAACCTGTCTTTCAAAAGAACAATGTTGAAGGAGTTACAGTACATTATTCATTGATGTCCCTCTAGGGGGTTGTAGGCAGCAGTAGCAAAGCTGCTACTTCCTCAATTTTTCTTTTGGAAGCTGCACATCGGAAAGAAATTCTGTCAGAATTACCTCCCGTGCACAATGCTGTTGAATTACCTCCTGTGCACAATGCTGTTGATTAATCTTAATGGGCATTTTGGTCAACAAGCTTGTTGTTAGCGCTTGCAGTTTTATAGAGGAAGTGTTTGTTTTATTATTGACCAGGAGAAGAGAAGGGAAACAGCACTGAGGCAGAGTGAGGAGGCTAGTACATTGTGCTTGATGGTTGTCAGGAGCAAAGTTATGTTAGGGAGTGAGGTAAGATTTGGGTTATTGACTTCCACCTGTCAATATGCACATTGCAAATTTAGAATAATTAAAGGCTATCTTTTTGCAGGTTTAATTTGCTCCAAGTTCTCGAAATGCTGCATTCAAAGAATTCACAGTATTTACAGAATTAGGGAAGGGAGACGATTTCAAAATCGTGTTGCAGACATATTCTATTTCTGGACATTCCCACAAGCGGATCTATCCTACCCCAGTTTATACCGTTTGTGGGGCGTATTTCACTCCAAGTTGATGGCTGGCTTAAGCTGAGCCTAGTGGCATAAGGGCAACTTGCATTTACATAATGACCTTAACCAAATGTTAAATCTATCCAAAAAGCTCAGATCGCTATCACTTGCTAAAATGAAGCTAAATTTAGAATCACTAGATTAAGTGAGTGTCTAATTCCTCAAAGGGTTTGTTTACTTTATTTTGTGGGAATTCGGAATGACTGATCTTGCACATAACACTTGGGAATTGAAACATAGATGGCCTATGAAGAAGCAATGATATATATGAGCTTTTGATGGATGGAAGAAAATGAGTGTCAGATAGCAGGCTTTCGTAGGCCCCCAGGTAGCTGAAGCTGGCTTCTCTCAAGAGAAGACCGCGTTTACACCAACCCTGTCATTGCCCCCAATACAAGGGATCATTTCCATATTTCAATTGAATTTCCATGGATTGAGGCAAACATCTCTGTGATGTTCCTCGATTCTCTGATGGATGCTCCCTGGAATGAGCCTTCCAGATTTTCTGATGGATGGTGGCTGTAGCTCACATATTGGACATGCTGAGGGTGAGAGATTCTGCTAATAAGCCTGTTACCCACCAGAGCACACAGGTTTCCGGCCCCAGGAAGGAACCACTGGCAGTGTAAGGTTGCTGCTGTCACAGCTGAAGGGGCCTTCATGGAAAATGACAGCTTTTAACAAAAAACGTCAGACTTTGGTGATGTTTTATTTATTGAGCTACAACCCGCTCATTTTAACTTTGACTCCTTCCCCTTCAGCATTTATATTCTTAATGTGGTTTGATCAGTCATATTAGGTTCCACAAGTTTTCAGTGGTGTGAGCAGGAGCAGCTTTAGATGTATTCCTTTCTAATTCAGTCTCTCTCTCTCTCTCTCTCTCTCTCTCTCTCTCTCTCTCTCTCTCTCTCTCTCTCTCTCTCTCTCTCTCTCTCTCTCTCTCTCTCTCTCTCTCTCTCTCTCTCTCTCTCCCTCCCTCCCTCCCTCCCTCCCTCCCTCTCCCTCTCCCTCCCTCCCTCTCTCTCTCTCTCGCATCGGAAGAGTTGGCCGAGCATCACTGTCATTCTCCAAGCTGGGGAAATACAGGTCAGACATGTTCTATCATCCATTGATGTCTTACGGTCAATACCAACCAGCTCTGACCCTGCACCACCAGGAAATAAGGACATTTTCCTCCCTTTCACTTGCTAATGTTCTCCTATTTTAAAGCATATAGTCCAGAGATTCTTTTCCCACTTTGTTCTAGCATTGTACACCAACCTAACGTTATCAGATGTCCCATACTAAGGTTCGAATGCATGGTACCCAGAATTTAGTTTCAGTGTGGCAAAATCTCGCAGCTGCCAGCACTTGGCCTCTTGGCCATGACCAGAGGAGACAGCCCATAAAGGGATATATGCACGGTACAAGCAGCAGCTTTCCAGTCACTGAAGAGTGCAGTTACTTCAAGAATGGATGCTTCAGTGATGGAGGAAGGGAGGAGTGCTCTCAAGAGCGCAGGGACCTGGGCAGGCTAATACAGAACAGTGCCAACGGGAATATTTTTGTGTGCAGGTGCAGCAAAGACCTTCCAGTGCTTCAGGCAGGGATTTCTTGAAGGAGGTTATCAGGAAGTTTCTTACCCTTCATCCTTTCTTCCAGACTCTCTTTCCACCCAAATCAAGCCCTCTTCCTCCTCCCCCACACTCCCAACCCATCAAGACTTCTTCCTCCATCCAAGCCCTCTTTCCCCTCATCCCTCCAGGATCTCTCTGCCCCCTCCCCAAAGCCCTCTTTCCCCTCTCTCCATCAGGTGTCTCCTCACCTCCTCTCTTTCCCCGTCTGCACTACCCCTCCCCAACTCTCCCCCCCAATCCCTCTGCCTGTCTTTCTTGTCCATCATCCACCAAGCCCTCAATTTGGCCTTTACCAGGACCACTCAGTTCCAGACCTTATTACAGCCTTGACTCAGGAATGGAGAAAAGAGCTGAATTCCAAACATGAGATAGCATCAAGGTGCCCCGGGAAAACTAAAGTCGGCAAGAACTCAGGCGTATACCTCCACTGGTTGGAGTCATAGCTCTCATGAATGGGTTGTTGGAGATCAATCGTCTCAACCACAGGGCATTGCTGCATGTTCCTCAGGAAAGTGTCCTTGACCTAACTATATTCAGTTCCTTCATCAATGACCTTCCTTCCATCATACGGTCATAAATGCTGATTACACAATGGCCAGTTCCATCCACAGGTCCTCAGAAAACGAAGCAGCCTGTGTCTACATGCAGACAAGACCTTGACAAATTCAGATATGAGTTAATAGATGGTGAGTAATATTCATGCCATGAATGATCATGCCCAACAAGAGAGTCCCTGGCCATCTTGACCTCAATTGAGGTGATAGGCACTGTCGTCCAGAAACTTAAATTGTATGAACCATGTAAGAACTAGTAAGTGACGCACCTCCTGATTTTCCAAAGCCTTCCCACTATCAACAGGGTATGACAGAATCAGGATTGATTTTTTATCACATGAGTCTCATTTCAAATTGTGAATCATCTGGCATATCTTAAAAATGTCAAACTTAAAATCTTTTTTTGTCTTTTCCTTTCTGACTCTTTCCTTTTGTCTTTTTTAAAGTCTCCCAAACAGATATTTCATTCCTCTTATTCATTGATCTTTCTATATCTGATCTGACGTTGAATTCACTACGTTAAATCATTGTCAATCTCAGTTCTTTCTCACTTCTTCCTCAATCCTTTAATTGCACTGGTTTTGGAGATAGACTCTTCCCCAGGTCCCGGATGCTGTTGCCTTCAGCATACCATTAGTGATTTCCAGCAACTTCATAAGCAAATCTTTAATACCTAAGTATATACTCAGAACCACAGCATACAATACCTGCCTTGAATGCCACCCTGTAAACTGCATTATCTCAACATTAAGACAATTTCAATCTTTACAATTGTAAGAGCAGTCACTCCTTATGTTTATATTCCTTCATATCAGCAGCATGCTGGTGAATCAGTATTGTCCCTCCCAGTAACCACCATAATTTTGCTTCAGTGTCATATTGTGCACATCAATATCTATCATTCCCTTGGTTTTTATATTTGACATCTTGAGATAAACATTGAAATTAATTACCAGTTTTTAAACAGCCTTGTCCGCACTGATGCACCGATTCATTTGGGCTTCTCTTTAACTCAGTGATGTCCCCCATTATAGGTTTTTGCCACAGTCCTGGTTTCCCAATTAAAATGAAATGGAGGATGGGAACTTCAGCCTCTTCAATTTGTAGAACAACATATTTCAGTCATTTCTGTCTTTGGTTTTCATTTATAAGGGATTTCAGCACAGAATAAAGCTAGCTTAGCCCTTCATCCACCTAAAGTTTATCAATTCCACATCCTTGGCTTGTTGCCATTTTATTTTTCATCTTTAAATGTTTATCTAATTCACTTTTGCACCATGATTCACTCAGGATCTAGTTCTGACTTTCTATTGTAGGCTGCTCATTTCAATCTCCAATTTACTGATTCACTGATCAGTGGAAATAACATTTTAACATTTTTGTTTGATCCCTACTTGATTCAGTGAATAAGGTCCTCTTTTTTCTTCAGATCTCTCATCACAACTCCCTCCTTGTGAATCTCGATTGTATTTTTACCTTGAGTACAGTATGCTATCTTTTAATGAAGACCCAAAACTTATAGCAGTAGGAATGCCCAGTTAGTTCTATTTTTGTTCAGATCCTCAGAATGCCAGAGATTTCAGGGTTACAAGCCTTAGCTCAATGGTAGCACATTCGTCTCTAATTCAGGAGGTTATGGATTCAAATGTCATTCCAGAATCTGTGATCCAGCTAACATCCTATCTTGCTTTATCATTAGCTCTTTGCTTTTGTACTAAAAGCAATTAGATAGAAAGTGAGACTCTTGTTTCCCCTTTTACAACAGGTATCACCTACAAACCTGCTTTGAAGGATTTGAGTGCCGTCATAGATCTTGGTTCAAATGATCTAAGAAAGCCAAGACAAGGCTGACATTTGTATCTTCAGTTTGAGAGAAAGCTACTGATTTAATAATCTCATAGTCTGCAAAGTTGCTACATTCTTTCAGATTAACACAAAGTAAATTAAAAGATTACTTTTTCCTTCTCTGTGAAACAATTATTCTGGATATGGTCAGCTGTCCAGAGCTCCCCCATACTAGTAAAAAGGAATGTCTTTGTTCTAGCTGAATCAATAGAGTAGGGGATTTAAGAACTTTAAGGAGACGTTGTTCATAATTAAGAAGCTAAAAATGGAAAATTGCTGCTAGACTGTAATAGGTTCTGCACTTAGTGGCCTGACATTGTAATTAATATTAATCTATTGAATTTAACATTGCTGGGAAGAGATTGTTGTATTACAATAAATTAGTCTCTCATTTAGTTCTCTTTTATGACAATTTTTTCTTTGGTGGACCTGATCCTTCAATTTAGTAATTAACATTGAATTTCTAATTCCCAATTATGTGCTGTTCTCAATTTGAAAGTCGATCCATTATGTCACACTCCTCCTGTTGTATGCGGCAATATAATTTCATGTCATTATTTTATAGGTGAAGACAACTCCTATTTGTTATGCAGAGGTTCGCTGTATTGACATTTGAAACAAGCTTAATAGGCAATGGATTTTGACCTTTAATTTTTTCTGGATATGGGATATCACTCTTTAATTGTCCCGCAGAATGTGGTGGTGAGCTGTCATCTTGAACTGCTGTAGCAGGGGCGAAGGTGCTCCCCTTAGTGCTGTTGGGTAGGTAGCGACAGGATTTAGACCCAGCGATGATGAAAGATGAGCGATACATTCCAAATCGGATGGCATGCATCTTATAGGGGAACGTGGAGGCACTGGTGTTCCCATGAACCTGCTGCTGTGGCCTTCTCAGTGAGTCATGGTTCGAGATGTACAGTCAGAGTAGCCTTGGTGAATGACTGCAGCGTAATTTGGGCTGCTTTGTCCTGGATGGCACTGAGCTTCTTGAGAGTTGTTGGAGCTACATTCAACCAGGCAAGTGGAGAATATTCCATCACACTGCTTCTTGTGCCTTGTTGCAGAAAGGCTTTGGGAGGTCAGCAGTTGAGTCACTTGCCACAGGATACCCAGCCTCTGACCTCCTGTGACCACAGTATTTATGTGGATTTTACAAATGAGTTTCTGATCAATGGTAACTCCCAGGATGTCTATGTGAATACCATTAAGTATCAAAGGTATGTGTTTAAACTCCCCTGTCGGAAATGGTCATTGCCTGGCACTTGTATGGTGCAGATATTACTTGCCACTTATCAGCCCATGCCTGCATGTTGTCTGGGTCATGCTGCACAGGCATGGACTGCTTCACTTGCTGAGGAGCTGCGAATGGAATTGAATGTGTACTGTCATCAGTGAACGTCCTTACTTATGATGGAAGGAAGCTCATTGATGAAGCAACTGAAGATGGTTGGACCGAGGACACTGACCTGAGGAACTCCTGCAGTGATGTCCTAAGTCTGAGGTGATTGACCTCCAACAGCAACAACTGTCTTCTTCTGTGCAAGGTTTGGCAGGATGACTCAACTTCAAACCATTGGATGGTGTTGCCCATGATGGCTAGAGACTACAGTTTCACTTGAGCTCCTAGATTCCACACTCGGTCAATTGTTGCCCTAACGCCAAGGCCAATTTCTCTCAGCTCTGTGGTACACATGATGAGCTTTGGAGTTGAGTCATCCTGGCAAAACCCAAGCTGAGCACCGATGAGCAGGTCAGTGACAGCACTGTTGATAATACCTTCTATTTTGATGATGATTGAAAGCAGACTAATTGGGTGGTCATTAGCCAGACTGGATATCTCGACTTTTTGTGAACAGGACACACTGGTGCAATATTCCACATTGTCAGGTATGGCCCAATGTTGTAACCATGTTAGAACAGCTCGGCTGGAGGTGCAACTGATTCTGGAGCCCTGTACTTCAACATGGATGTAGTCTGGTCTTGTAGCCTTTGCTGTATCTGGTGCCCTCAAGTGGAGTGAATCTCCTTGGCTGAAGTCTGGCTTCTGAGATGGTGGGGATCTCAGGAGGAGGCTGAGGTGGATCATCCACTTAGCACTTCTGGCTGAACACAATTGCAAATGGTTCAGCCTTTAGCACTCACGTGCTGAACCCAGCCATCGATGAGGATAGGTAAGTTCTAAGACCCTCCTCCTCCTAGTAGTAAAAATTTTTGCCTTGGTGTGGCAGACTGCACAGCTTTGACCTGATCCATAGGTTGTGAGTGTGCTTAGCTTTGTCCACTGTGTTTCTGTTGTTGTTTAGCATGCACATATGCCTGTGTTGCAGCTTCACCAGGTTCGCACCTCATTTTTATGTACACCTGATGCCGCTTCTGGCATGTCCCCCTGTAACTCCTTGTTGAACCAGGTTTGATGATAATGGTAGGCTGAGGGATTTGCTGTGCTGTGAGATTACAGGTTGTGGTGGTGTACATTTTTGCTGCTGCTGATGGTCCGCAGTGCCTCATGGATGTCCAGTTTTGAGCTACTAGATCTGTTCCTGAGTCTATCCCATTTAGCATGTTTGTAGTGCTACAAACACAATGGAGAGAGACCCTGGTGTGAAGGCATAAACTTTCACTCCACAAGTGGTGATCAGTTCTACTAATGCTATCATGGGCAGATGCATCTGCCACAGGTAAACTGGTGAGGATGAGGTCAATAGGTTTATCCATCATGTTGGTTGCCCCACTACAGGTACAAACCCGGTCAGACGGCTGTGTCCTTCAGGACTTGGCCGGCTCAGTCAATGATGATGCAAGCAAGTCATTCTTACTAACAGATTTGAAACTCCCCCCACCCACCCCCACCCCCACCCCCACCCAGAGTACATTCTGTGGTCTTGCTCCTTTCAGTTCTTTGTCCAAGTGCTGTTCAAGTCCAAGTAGGGGACTACTACTTAATTCTTGATAATGAATGTTCTCCTGTTCAAATGATTGATAACACAACAGCACTTCTGTAGTCATGCTGGGGAACTGAGAGATGAGCTTTCAAACAAATAAATTGCAAGCCCTGAGTGTCTCTCCCATTTCTATATCTTTGTCATTCCTTGTTTGACGAACTGATCTCTATCCATCACTCTCCTTCTCCAGAGATCTGTATTTTGAGGTAACCTGTTCAGTTGTGCTGAGCTCTTCTGTATTGTACAGGAGCCCAGAGTGTGGACAGTGAGAGCAGATATCTAAGTTCACATAATCACCACTGGCCCCAAAACACCAGAATGCACAAGTGGGGGCATTCCTGGAACGTGGGTTGGTTTACACCATGGAATGATGTTACTTAAACCTCCATGAGATATACGGGTGGATCAGGTTCCATGTATGCAGTTTACATCCTTGTTCTCATTGATGCACAAACATGTCAAGGTCCTGGTTCTTATCTAACTTGCTTCTCCAAATTTAGCATTCATCTAGCAATGTGGCAATGCCTTTATAGCTAGCCCTCTTAGTCTGAGAGTCACAGAGCCACCCAACACGGAAATTGTCTCTTAGGCGGGCCCAGTCCATACTGACTGTCAAGTGGAGACACGAGAGACCACAGATTCTGGTCAAGGACCCATTTTTGCTAGTCCTACATCAATCCCCTCTTTTTTATTATTAAATGCTCCCCATGTTCCCATCAACTCCCCCAGACTGTACCACTCACCCTCACACAATGGACAATTTACAGGAGCCAGCTGACCTGCCAATCAGCTCATCTTTGAGACTTGGGAGAAAATCAGAGCACCCGGAGGAAAGCCACGCAGTCATAGGGATAACGTGCGCACACACAGTCAGCAGCAGTTGTCGAGATCGAACCTGGGTTGCTGAAACTGTGAACCAACAGATCTACCAGCTGTGCCACTCTGTTGCCCATTTCCTTCTCGGCCTTTAAGCCGACAATCCAAACATGATGAACCCTGAAAGTAGGAAATATGAGCATTTGTAGGTTTCAGTGATCTGTGGTTCAAGTTCCTGATTGCATAGCTTGCAGCCCACTGATTGAACATCCACGCTTTAGCCAATGAAAGGCAACAAGCAGGCGGTGAGGCAATTAATTATCAGAGCCTGCATGTTGTGAGTGTAATTGTCAAGTAGTGGGCACAGTCAGAGGCATTATACCCCTTCATTTACATTAAACTGTGTCATTTGGAGGAGAATACACCTGTCAATATAAAAACACGCAAAGAAAGAAAGGGAAAAACAGCAACATTTTTAACGTACAATAAGCCTCCAATAATCCACTATCCAGTCCTTGAGAAATACCAATGGTTCAGCATGTAGCTTACCAGGAAATGTTTGTTGAGTTCCCTTCTGACTGTCAGGGCTCTGGTTCCCATGCTCCCTTCCGATTCACCGGGGCTCTGGTTCCCATGCTCCCATTCAACTCACTGGACCTCCCTTTCAAGGGATCAGGGTCCTGTTTCCTGTGCTTCCTTTACACTTACCTGGTTCACTTGGTAATTTGTTATAATACCACACAACATCTAAAAAAAAAGAATTTAAATCACATGGAATAGCATCCAATAATCTGGAAAATTGACTACTCTGGCACCATCAAAGTCGCAAGTGTGCTGTATTTTCAGAGTTTTACTGTGTTACAGAGCAAGCACTTATTTCAGAGACCACCTGGTGAATGGAAGGGAATGGGCAGCTGTCTCCAACAATTATGTATTCTGATGGTATACTGAAAATTACTTCCAATTTACAGAAGAAATTCATGGACAGTAATAATGCAAAACCATTTGGAACCTGTAGGTTTCTATTTTAGCTTTTTCACAGGAGACAGTGCAGCAAGCTTATACTGGATGGACAGAATTCTTGATTCCTCATGTTCAATCAATGCAATGCATTTGCTTTAACTCATAACACCTTGTAATATGCACACAATGACTTTCTTCCACCCAGTGCCAAGACATCATTGCGTATGAGTAAATCACTCGGGGCACGATTCTTATCAGCATTCCATGTCTTTAAGTTGGTTTTTCTCATTAAAAGCTGCACAGTGTGAGGTGATTCAATTCCCAATCCATTTCAATGTGCATCTCATGCAGTTACATGAAAAATTGCCTTATACTACAATGGGATATAAAAGCATGGATCACCATGCTAATGACTCAATGTGCAATGCTCCCTTCCACTTTCATGGCCCTAAATTTGTGATTTATGTGATATGTGTAACCTTTCCCTTTCTCACACTTACATCTTGTTTCTTCCTGCTAATACTTGGTGCTTCTCTTCACTTTTTTACCACGGAAATAGGGGCATCCTTGTGGGACTGGTCGAGGACCCAAGCTTGTGTTTTTGTCGTCTTTGTAATGGCTAGCCTTTGACCCACGCTGTGATTGGCAAGTCCGGATAATTAAGTTACAGGCTGAAGACGTGCAGTTAATGTATCTGCACAGTTGCTCTGTGTCATCATATTGTACCTCAGGGAGTCTCTTTTCTGGAAAAAAAAAGAAAGGGACTTGAATCTTACCCTTCACTGAAAAGTATTGGTTCATGCAGGGCTGTTGTTCAGCAAATATAAGTGGCTCTTTAATACATTGCCAAAGTGATCATGTTTGAACTAAAGCAGTGCCAGAATGCTCTTCTACAATGAACGTGAATGCATCATATTTACCCCCAGTACGATTCTCACCCATTGTCCACACAAATAGCACTTTTAGGAATCTCGATACAGCGATCAGGAAGGGAACACAGGAGACACAAGAGACTGCAGATACTGGAAAAACTATTCCCATCTGCCCACCTCACCAGATTCCATCATCTGTAGCCTTTTGTCACCTCCATCTATCACACCCCTCTCCCCAGCCTCAAAGTCTCTATTTCCACTCTTCCCTCCTCCATCTGCCTATTACACCTCCTCACCTGGATCCATTTATCGCTTTCCAGCTCTTGCTCCACTCCTCCCTTCACCTTTTTATGCTGGCTATCTCCCCTCTATCTTTTAGTCCAGATGAAAGGTCTTGACCTGAAATGTTGACTGTCCATTTCGCATGACAGCTGCTGCCTGACCCGCTGAGTTCCTCCAGCATCTTGCAATCAGGAAGGAAATCCTAGCTGTGCTTTTTTTTGTAAGATTCTCTTGGATGCTAAGGCCAATAGTACTTGTACTTTATTCAAGCCCATAATTTGGATCAGATGGTGAGTTACGATGAAACATGGTACCATTATCTACAAAACATTTAGGAGAATTTACTGGGTCCCTCCTTATTCTATAATTATCCAGTATGGCTTTATGCCAAGACTGTTATTTTATCCCACATTCAAGTTATTTAAAAAATAATCTTATTCCTCTTTGTTCCTTTTTTAATGGCCTAATTTTACTGACAAAAGATAATGAGGTCTCAAGATTTGAAGAGGATTATTCTGCAGCTAGCTTTGGGAGTGCATGGGGCTGATTCAGGCATCATGCCTCCTGAGTTCTCGATCCCTGCTTTCTCATTTCCCAGAAGGTATATGGCTTATCAGCACACATTCTATGAGTGGACATTTACAGTGAGAACCCAAAAACTGCTCCTTCAGGGCACATTGCACCTGTTGTCCAACAAATGCAAAAGCACAAAACACAAACTGATGGAGGAACTCACCAGGTCAGGCACCACCTGTAGGGCAAAATGGACAGTCAATTTTTTGGGTCGAGACCCTTCATTTAGACTGTCCAGATGAAGGGCCTTGACCTGAAACACCAACTTTCCTTTTCCTCCACAGACGCTGCCTGAACCATTGAGTTCCTCCAGCAGTTTGTGTTTTTGCTCCAGATTCCAGCATCTGCGGTCTCTTGCTAAATCGCCTTGGATTGGTTCCCTATCTTCTGTTCTTGGTTGCAGTTACTTCTATGCAGTCCCACAGTTCTTTACCTGTCATGTAGGGTGGGTTACAAGTTGGGATAGATCATTCCTTCCTGTGTTTGTTAAACTGGACAGGACTAGATTCAATCATTGCCCCACAAATAGTGTTAAGTTTACAATATGGGGTTGGATTCAATCTTCTTTTAATGAATCTACATGGTGCATGACCTAATCAGAATCCCTAACTTGCATGTCATGAAATTTGTTGCTTTGAGGCAACAGTACAGTGGAAAGAAATAACTAGACATTTCAAAATTAAATAGAGGCTGATGAATGTCAAGTTAGGGGCAAAACATGCTCCACAAACCACACTGTTCAGAATTTGAAAGTTGTTGTAAGGCAATTCATTTTGTGACTAGGGGTGTGACTATGGGTGTTTATATGGCAATGACGAGACGAACTCCCAGGTCACATAGTTACAAGATTAGGGGGCTGTCTTTTAAAACCTTTGCAGAGGGTGGTAAATATATGGAATTCTCTAACCCAAAGGGTTGTGGCAACTAGATCATTGATGGCATTTAAAGTCTTCGAAAGATCAGGGGATTGAGGGCTGTGGGGAATTGGCACAGAAGAGGATTTGAGGCCTAGGGCAGATCAGCCAAGACCATATTGAATGGCGGGGCAGGCTTGAGGGGCTGAGTAGCCCACACCTGCTCCATTTTTTCTTGGGTTCTTGTATCTTTTGAAGTGGCAACAGGTCAACCTACATTCCGGTCGAAAAGTGGCAGAAAAGCGAAACAAAAATGCAAATTTCGGAATCTGAAAGGAAAACACAGAATGGTGGAAATACTCAGCAGGCTGGGAAACATCTATGGAGAGAGAATCAGAGTTAACATTTCAGGTGGGAGAGGGAGATGAAGCCTTATAAATTACAATTCACAGGCTGTTACCTCCCTCCGTCAGTGCACACCACCTCCCCATGTCATTAAGTGTCTGGTCTCCACCCTATCACAGACATTTCCTCTATTCGTCTCTCCGCTCCCCACTTCTCTGCAACTTAAAACGTGTTTTATTTCTAACCCATCTCAGTTCTGTTCAAGGGTCATTGACCGGAAGCATTAAGATGTGGCCTGACCAGCTCAGTATTTTCAGTAGTTTCTGTTTTATTTCTAATAGTTAAAGATTGCACTCACCTAGTAATCATCCATGTCACGAGGCATTTGTGAGCACTGCTTCACAATGTCTTCACAGAATTGGATGTACCCAGAATTGAATGTACATCATTCAACTGTTTGATGGATAAGCAGCATTAACAGAAGAGTAGTTGTAGCGGTTAGGATAACGCTTTACAGCGCCAGCGACCCAGGTTCAATTCCGGCTGCTGTCTGTAAGGAGTTTGTATGTTCTCCCCATGTCTGCATGGGTTTCCTCTGGGTGCTCCGGTTTCCTCCCACATTCCAAAGACGTACGAGTTAGGAAGTTGTGGGCATGCTATGTTGGCACTGGAAGTGTGGTGACACTTGCGAGCTGCCCCCAGAACACTACGCAAAAGATGCATTTCACTGTGTGTTTCGATGTACATGTGACTACTAAAAATATCTTATATCTTAGCTTATGACCAGTCAGTGGAAGGTAAAAGGATTCCATAAGGCCAAAAGTGGTGAATTCTGTGCAAATGTAGAAAAACATAAGTGAAATACAAAATAGCACTAAATGCTAGTTGCTAATGTTATCTTTACATTTTATGACTTGGTGTTATTTGCTTGCTCAACCAGCAAAAACGATTGCTGTGTTTTAAGTGCATTATATTGGGCATAACTATGAGTTCTTCACTTTTATCACTGGTTTAAAAATCTTTGCATTGGCCCGACATACTAGATAATGAGCATTGTCAGTTTCTATTGATTGTGGTTGATCAAGGAGGCTCTTCAAATCAAGTTTTTGGTTTTAAGCACACAGCCTCTACAAGGCAGGCAAGTTTTTAATATTAATAAATATCGATTTTACTTAGACTCGTGTATGCCAATGGAACAAGTAAATGGTTCAGTATAGGTTTTAAAATCATATTCAGAGATTTAAATTTGGATTTCTCAATGGTTGTGAGCCAAATGCTGACTATATTCTCTCATGATAAAACCATTGTCATCTGAATGAATAGTATGTCAGATTACCACTCTTAAATACATCTGAACAATGTTAAGTGCTTTTTTGATGCAAGGAAATAATTATATTCTTCTATGATGACCAAATGTGCTGGTTCCTATAAGATTTTTGCTACTGAGGTTATGCAGATGAATTTGGGCAGGAACTTCAACTATTTCTTCATTTTGGAAAAGTAGCACAATTGCTTACTGCTGAACACTATCTCTCCATGTCTTGTGTAGGGTCATGTTATAGGAATGTAAGTTCAGAAGTACCGGCCTTGCCTTGCACATCCATCCACAAAGTGAGAAAATATTTACGCAAATTGATCAATGCCATTTTCCTTTTTTATAAATATTACATGGTTAATTTTCTATCTATTTGCCCAGCTGGGTACATGATGGGGTGATAACAAAATTGTGTTAATTAACACAACTAATGTTGTGATGTTTCTGTCAGCCTTCTTCAAGTTTTATGCAACTTTTTGAATTTTATTTATCCCCCTTTTAAATTTTCAACAGTTCTTGAATTTAAGTTCTCTCGATTTCACATCTCCTGCTTGACAGTCTCCTTCCTGATCCTGGAATATATTGGAATAAACAGACACTGTTTGCCTATGCTGGAATTGAAGCCAATTGGGCAATAGGCAAGTTTTTAATCTTTAATATGTTTGTACAAAGTATCTCATCCATTAAAGACCATTGAATATAATCCAGAATATTTTACTTTAGGATTTACTTTATTAAGCAATGACAAGTTCCTTTCCACTAACACTGGGGTGACCATCAAACTTCATGTGACAAGCATACTTTGCATGTACTATTGATCGCTGCAGTACCTGTATTGGTCCATCAATTACTGCTCGCACTGTGCCATAATTCTTTTGTTATTCTTTCAACTGAACATGATTGAATTTCTCTAAAACAAGGCAAAATGTCTCTTTGCTCTCTGCCTGCCTGTCTTTACCAATTTATGAGCCTATTTTCCTGGGTCCATCTAAGCAGAGAACTGTAGACTAGAGTTATCAGTCAAGACCTTAAGAAAATATTGGTCTCCTTGGAGAAAACCACAATGTCTGTCATCTCTATCAGGTTCACAAAGTGAAAATTGGCTCACAATGAAGGATACAAAGTTTGATGAAAACGCGGTCATGTTCTGAGTGTTCTACATAGTCCATGAGCTCGTTTAACAAAGCATTTTTACGATTGATATGTGCTGCTAATGGGTAGGATGGTGCCTTCACACCATGTGCTTAAAGTCAATAACCCTATAACTCCTGATAAATGGCAATTGCACAGATCTGTGGCTTTGTGGAAACTGCTGCTCTCCACGTTTGGGGAAAGTTATAAATCTGGAAATCCTCATTGAAGAGTGTGTGACATTTGGCTATGTGGTTTGTGTGATCCCACGATAATCACTGCTTGATGCCTAGAAAGAGCTTGTGACAAATTATTGGCTGCTATAATCTGCAGCGTTATTGGTAATGCAAAGGCTATGAGCAGCAGGCGCAAACTTTAACAGATGATGTGTATCAGTAGACAGGCAGCTCCTAAGGCGACAGCAAATCAGACATTGTTAACCTACTAACAGCAGGATGCATTCCTCGCTCTGTAGGCTCTCCTGAAAGGACAATGACTCGTCGTTTAGAATCTTTTTACAGAGCATGGGAAAATATCACACCTTTTCCGCAAGAAGTTCCCTTTATTAACATCCAGCCATGGCTGTTGACTCTTAACTGTGCTCTGAAGTACCCCAGCAAGCCATGCCATCCTAGCGTCAGTGTTAGATGAGCAGTAAATACTGACCTTGCCTGTGATGCCCACTTCTCGACTACTTGCCCCAGCAAAAAATTCATCCCTGTACTTTCTGGCTTAAGTTTAAAATATTTACCTTTGTGTTCATTCCTCCCTATCTCCTTGATCTTCTCCAGTCTTTCAGTCATCCAAGAATCTAGTGCTCCAGTTCTAGCCTAATATGTTCCCCTCTCCCTTTGTCTCACCACTGGTGTTGTGCCTTCAAAATTGATGCCAAAGTTCTGGAACTACTTTCCTAAACCTGTCTGTCTCTCTCCTCCTCCTCTTCTACTGTTCCTCCCACTTCATACTTGGGCGCTCATCTGTCACCTCTTCCATTGACGGTGCTAGGTTTTGGCTGGTTATGCTCCATCAAATTCCTAAATTAAATATTGTCCTACAAAAGAAATTGGTAATGAATACAAGTCAGCACTTGATCCTTGCTGGTCAAATTGGAAATATCCTGCTTTTTGATGACAGGAGATACTTGGGTGATTTCCCACGCATTGGGTAAATGCCGGTTTCATTGCTGCAGTACGATGGGTTGCTGCAGGAGGCTAGTTCTGATTTCAAAGCTCCTCAGCACGTAAAGCCGAGCTGTTGTCAGGGCCCATGGACTTGGCCATGTCCAGTTCATTCAGCTGTTGTTTAATGTAAAATGATGTGAATTGAATTGGCTTGTTGCTAACAGCTTCCATTGTGAAAGCCTCTTCTTGGCTGAACGTCTTTGCAAATGTTTATCCTTGTATCTTGTACTCACATTGTGGGCATAACCAATACTGAGTTAGGGGTTGTTCGTAAAGCTGCATCCTCCTGTAGGTCTTCTGTTTGTTCGACAGTTGGGTTTGGATGTTATTCAGAGCTTTACCAAAGTTTGTCATTGTGGCATCGGTAATCTCAGTTAGAAATCTGCTGTCTTTGACATTTAGCCACGTCTGATTGACTGATTCTCTTCGCTGAGGGATACAGAATTAGTTGGTCTCTTATAGTACTCCCCCAGCATTGGAAATGTTTCCTGCTGCTGGCCCAGTTTATTGAACTCAATCATGTGATTTAATCTCTGGGTTACTAGTTTACTAATCTGTTGAATATTAATGCATTAGCCTTTGATAAACCATATCTTAAGGTTTAAATTGTATACAGTAAAATGATGCTATATTGTATGATATTGATGCTATACTAAATCATGATACTATATTAGTTCATCTGATCAATAGGTATAGAAGCACTGCAAAATGTACATCCCAGGCAGCCTTATCCAACCTTGCCGATCACTGGAACGGAGTTCTTATATGCAGGGACTGTAGACTGGTGTTTCTACTCAAGAAAAAATGGTTGTAATCAGGAGCCAGAAAATTGAGAGGGCCTTTTGCTATTTTAGGAGGGTATCACTAACTGATTAAATTCAATATGGAAGTACCATGCAAATTTATAAGGAAAGAGTATTGGACCAGACTCAACAAAAGCTGTACTGTGCCCATTTCTGATTAAGTGATTTTGATTTTGGAGGTATATGATTAAATAGTAGCTTCCAATCTATATTGCATTATGTTTTGCACCATTGAACCATTCGACACCTGTCTCTCTCACACTCTGTCCACCTTCCACACCTTTCCCTTTCTCTGCTTCTCCTTCATTACTATCTGGTTTTAACTTTCCTTTTTCTCCTCATGTCTCTGATAGCAAACTGTTGCACCAAGATTTGGCAGGAATGCAGCTTCTGTTGCCCTTTGTAAATCTTGTTAAAGACTTTTAAGTTCTTCTAGAGTCGTCAGATGAAGTTTGCCAGTCTCCCTCTTCATTCCATTTTTGACCACATTTAAGTTAGCGGGGTATGTGCTAGTGCTGAACAGAATTAATGACAAGGAGCATGCCACTCCTCTCACACTTAGTCTCTGCAGTGTTACTCTACCTTCTCTATTTGCCTCATATTGGATGTATGACAGGGAGAAAGTGTGAGGGGGCAAGTACCAGCTCGCAATAACCCCTAACTGCTTTCTATCTAATTGTTATTTTCATTCCCCAGTGCCTGATCAGCTGGTCTTAGGAGCTGTTGGTAACCATCAAGAAAGTTAGATTAGACCCTTGGGCCAGGGGTTTCGTCATTCCCACCTGAGATAGTTGTCCATTTCCCTCAGCCCTTGCCCTGTATAATTTTTAGTCACCTACTTGGGCAGATTTTCATTCATTTGCTTCCTATTGGAGTTAATTGACATTGTGTAACAGCTGGTGAATGTTAAAGAGTACAAGAATTGCAGTTCCATTGTTTGCAAAGAACCAAGAGCTAAGCCTCTGGGAAATGGAACAAATGGGTTTCTTGAGGAGACTAGTAATAGCCCATTTACTGATGAAGCAATGCCAGATGATGAATAGCCTATTAGCAAAACACAGGACAAAGTAGAGTCTTACAATCCACAGTGAAGCCATGGTACAATTAGAGACTTGTTCTTGGAAATGCTTTAATGTGCAGAATGCTGCTCTTGACTCTTTGTGCTTATTTGATGCAACAAAGGGCTATTAAAGAAGGGAAGGAATAAAGAGAGAAGGACCTTTGCGAGGGATAAACTAAACACACACGTAATCTGCAAGAACTTGGTCATAATTAGATTGGATTTGAGAGTTTGTCAATTTACCTAAACTCACCTATACCTCAACACAAACCTCAGGGGATTCTTAGCCAGGTCTCCTGTATCTAAATTCTTAGGTTATTATCGTGTATCACATCCTAATGCATGGACAGAAAAGGAAAGGTACATGTGTGGAAAGCTTGCCGTAATGACATGTCATTCTGGTGATTTGTTATTGTGTGGTTCAGACAACAGGCATTATGCATTGTTACAAAAATCTGGTCGGCTAGTTGAATGCAAACTATATACCTTTCATTAATTTTTACATGTCATCATTTATGTGATGAATATGAATTTCAATTGATTGCTTTCTGGCCTACAGTCTCTAATCCTAGACTTGTATTTTTACTTATTGATTTTTTGGGGGGATCTGGGCGCCGCTGGGAAGGCCAACGTTCATTACCCACGTTTAATTGCCCTTCAGAAGCTGGCAGTGAACTGCTGCAGTTCTTTCGGTGCGGGTACCAACACAAAGGGGGTACCCGGATTAAGAGCCAGCGATGATAAGGAACACGGTAGTGTAGGCAGGCACGGTAGTGTAGCAGTTAGTGTAACATTTTTCAGCACCAGTGACCCGGGTTCAATTCCAGCCACTGTCTGTAAGGAGTTTGTATGTTCTCCCCGTGTCTGTGTGGGTTTCCTCCGGGTGCTCCGGTTTCCTCCCACATTCCAAAGACGTACGGGTTAGGAAGTTGTGGGCATTCTATGTTGGCACTGGAAGCGTGGCAACACTTGCGGGCTACCCCCAGAACACTCTGCGCAAAAGGTGCATTTCACTGTGTGTTTCGATGTACATGTGACTAAAAAGGTATCTTATCTTATCAATATGTTTCCAAGTCAGTTTGCTGCATGGTTAGGAGTGGAACCTGCAGGTGGTGGTGTTCCTGTGCACTTGTTGCTGTTCTAAGTGGCAGAGTTCATGGGTTTGAGAGGAACTGTCAGAGTACTTGGTGAATAACTGCATGGGTGCGATGGGAATAAATATTAAGGATAGTGGATGGGGTATCAATCATGGGAGTTAGTTTGTTTCTTGAGTGTTGTTGAAGCTGTACACATCTAGGCAAGTGGAGGGTACTTAAGCACTCATGTGACTTCTGGCTTGGAGATGATGGAAAGGCTTGGGGTGTCAGGAGGTGAGCTACATGCAACAGGGTACTGAACCTCTGGCTTTGTCTTGTAGCTACAGTATTTACGCGGATTGTCCAGTTGAGTTACTGGTCAATGATGATTCCAAAGTGTTAACAGTGGGGGACTCGGTTATGGCAATGTCATTGAATATCAGGGAGAGGTGGTTAGATCCTGCTGCAGATGGTCACTTGTGTGACACAAGTGTTGGTGCTTATCAGCCCATGCCCAAATGTTTTCTCAGTCTTGCAGTATAAAGGCATTGCTGCTCCATTTTCTGAGGAGTTGCAAGTGGAATTGAACACCGTACAATCATCGGCATTCTTTTTTGACCATATATTAGTATAAAGTCATTAATGATGCAGCTGAAGATGGCTGTATCTAGGATATTGCCTGGAGAGCTCTTGCAGTGATGCTCAGGGGCTGGGATGATTAATCTCCAACAAACACAACTATCATCCTTTATGTGAGGTATGACTCCAACCACCAGAGTGTTTCCCCTTGGTGCCCCACTGCAGCACTTTTACCAGAGGTCTTGATGCCAAACTTAGTCCAATGTTAATTTCATGTCAAGGCTAGTCACTCTCACCTCGCCTCCAGAATTCAGCTCTTTGATCCTTGGCTCTGATGAAACCTGGAATTGAATGGCTCTGGCAAATCCCAAACTGGGTGTCAGTGAGCAGGTTATTGGAGAGTAAATGCCACTTGATATTACTTTCAAGGAAACCTTCCATCACATTGCTGATGGTTGAGAGAACACTGATTGGGTGGTAAATTTGCCAAATTGGATTGGTCCTGCTTTGTGTGGGATGGACATACATGCATAATTTTCCAAATCGTCAGGAAAATGCCAATGTATTAACTGAACTGGAATTGTTAAACTGGATGTAGCTAGTTTTGCAGTGCAGTTCTTCGATCCTATAGCTGGCATGTTTTTATTGCTGTCTCCAGTGCTCTCAGCCATTTTATGTGGAGTGAATTGAATGAGCTGAGGTTTGACTTCTGTGATGGTGGGGATTTCAGGAGATGTGCCATTTACTTGGCATATTGAACTAATCATGGTTGTGAATGCTTCAGCCCTGTCTTCAGCCCTCACATGATGGGCTCTGCCATTGTTGAAGGTGAGGATGTTTTTGAAATTGTCTGCCTCTATCCACAGTTAAATGTGGCAGGGGTACAGTGCTTTGATCTTCTCTGTTAGCTGTGAGAATGTGGTTGAATCATATCAGTTTCCCTAGTTTGGGTAATTAAAGAACCATAGAACCATAGAACAATACAGCACAATAGAGGCCCTTCGGCCCACCATGTTGTGCTCACCTTTAAACCACTCCTAAAACAATCTAACCCCTTCCTCCCACATATCCCTCTATCTTAAATTCCTCCATATGCTTATCTAACAATCTCTTGAACAAGAAGGACAATGACTACCAGCTTTTCCAGTGTAAAAGACATTTAGACAGGGAATTAAAGGATATAGACCATGTTCAGTCAGATGGGATTAATTTAATTTAGCATTGAGGATGGCACAGACATTGCAGTTCGAAGGGCCTGTTCCTGTGTTTTTTCTTTGCCCTTCAGTCCGTGGAACTCTCTGCTTCCTCCGTCAGTCTGTAGCCTTTCTAATTGAATGGTGATAGAGTTTCCAGCATAGAAAGTGATCGTTTGACCTATCACATCTGTAGTGATGTTGGGTGCTGGTCTGAACAATCTAATCCCATATTCACATTGTTCCCTTATACTCTTTAATCTTTTGATTCTTCTTTACATCTTTGTTAAAGAACTGTGATTAACTGTTTAAATCGGCATTTGTGGGAATGTATTTCATTGCCTGAGATCTATTTGAAGGGAAACACTCTGTCCTTGTGTTCTTATTACAAATCCAGTATATCTGAATTTCTGTAATCAATGAGAATAATCCTTTCACTTTTCATGCTGTGAAAGGTTTTTCAAACCTTTTTCCTACGTGGAACAGATTCCATCCCAGCCCCCAAATGATCTTCAGATGAAGGGTCCTAGACCTGAAATGTTAGCTAATTCTCTTTCTGAAGACACTGCCTGACCTGCAGAGTATTTCGAGCACTTTGTTTTCATTTCAGATTTCCTGAATCTGCAGTTTTTAAAAATTTTTATCCCCAGATAATCTTTGCTGAAACAGTAAGCAACAGCAGCAATATAGATCTAATGATCTATAGAACCATGAAGTTCATAAAGAAAGCTTTTTAGTCCATTGCAACTGTGTGGTGGTCTGTAAATGCTATTTTGTAATTACATGTCCCTAATTTCCTAAACCTCTTTATTGGGAAATATATTTAAAAGCTTGGGAAAAGGACAAAGTGGTGGAATCAAATGGCATTTCTTCAAGAGAGCTAGTATTGTTCTGATGAACTGAATGGCCTTTTTCCATCCTGCAAAATTTTAGGAAAGCAGAATTTAAGCATCTCTCCAGAATGGTAACTCCCCACATTTAGTAAAATTCTTTCTATAAAGCAGTGCTTCAGTTGGACTTTCTATGCACCAGTCTGTTCACTAGTAGCACTCACGGCTCTGAGTCAATGTTATGCTTTGAGATTTGGAGAACGTAGTCTAAGTGAAATGCTGAGGGAATATTGATGTGTTGGAGGTGCTACCTAGCAAATGAAATGTGGTCCTGACGTGTCAAGAGGATGTGAAATATATCAAGGCACTCTCTCAGAGAACAGCCAGAAAATTCTAACCAGTGCTTCAGCTGATATCTGTACCCCACCAAGGTCATCTTTCATCATGTTCATATTCCACTGCTCTTCATGGGATCAGCTTTCTACATTTGAACAGTGACTACACAAGGGCTTAACAAACTGTAAAGTGCTTTTGGAAGCACAGACGTTGTGATAGGTGCTTTCAAAATGAACGTCTTTCTTTCATTCTGGGATGAACCTTTTTATACATATGTAGTGATTTCCATAATAACTTATCATCACTGTGCCTACATACATCTGATTAGTTGTTCTTCCACCCGTATTTTGAGTTTTCACCCTTGCCTTTCAACTCTAGTCCTCCACTTTGTTTATAACCTTAAATATTTATATTTTCATTTTTTGATTTCTCCTCCAAAGATTTATTTCACTGCACAGTCCTCCACGATCAACCAAATATTTTAATTGTTTGTCCATTCTTCTTTTCCTCTCATCCCAGACCACTCCTTTCATTTTATTATATTCCTTACTTTCTATCCTCAGCAAATACGGCTATTATCCCACAATTACCTACGTTTAAACAATTTAATAGAGAATAATTGTGTTACAAGCATAGATGCCAGTCAAGAAATATCTGTTCGCTCCTACTCATCTTTCAGCCTCTCTCCCTCTCTCTCCTTGCTGCTCCGTTCCATTAGGTATCACAACCTTTGCCGTTTCTTCCTTGTTATTTTCTAACAGAGCAACATCTGTCACCTTGCAATAAAAACAAATCAATTGTGGAAATAATCAGCAAGTTAAGCAGCCTTCATGGAGACTTGGAGCAGAGTTAATGGACATATCCTCCACTGGTACAGCCAATTGAGCTGGTCATTCCTTGCCTGTGACTATGTGCTTCATCCACTGCAGTGCTGGGTGGTCTTCTACCAGGTGGCTGATTGCCTGTTAGTTGGTGGGGCCTATGTAGGCCAGGCCTCCTCCAAGTGAAAGTGCCGGGCTGCTCTTCTCGAATGGTTTTGACAGCCGGTGAGTGTTCACTCCCAGGCTGACACAGATTGAACACTTGTGTTAAAAGAAAAACTGCAGATGCTGGAAATCTGAAATAAAAACAGAAAATGCTTGAGAGGCTCAGCAGGTCAGGCAGCATATGTGGAAAGAGAAACGGAGTCAAGGTTTCAGGTGGAAAACTCTTCGTATCAGATCAATGACTTTTTTCTGAATGTTTTTATTGAATATTTGTGAACGTCTTCCTCATTCAGAAATACTCAAAAACTCTCAGGGTTACTAAGATGTAAAATTAATATTTACACTTCTAATTAAAAAAACACTATAAAACATGTGCACTAAATTAAAATCAATTAAATGCATTTTAACAAACTGAATTAGTTTACCTGAAGTTCTACCTACCATTCTCCTGGCAACCAATTCATTTCAATGGGACTACTGTATTTGTGCCAGATGTAACATGGCGTGAGCTCAGTAGGGTGATCTCCCTGCCTGAGAGTTGGGAAATCTGAGGAAGTCTGCGCTCTGTTGGATTCCACGTGGAGTTCAGTGACACAGCGGATCAATCAGATTTTGAGTGGAGGAGTGGACAAGTGTAACATCTCAGACGGGGTGAGGCTAGGGTTGCTGTTGGTACAAGTTGCAGGGGTCAGCCAGTCATTGGGCTTTCTGATACGGAAAGAGAAAGTGAGTTATCAGAAGCTGTAGAATTTGACATTGAGCTCAGAAGGCTTCAAAGTGCCCTGACGAAAGATGAGGTGCTGTTCCTCAAACTTACATCTGGCATTCTCTCTCAGCATAAGCCTTTTTAGGACCAAGGTGGTTAACTTTCAACAGTGACACACCAACCCTGATAAAACTTGGCTTCACATCGTCGCAATCAATCATCTCCTCAAAGATTTATTGCAGAAATTTATCGGCTTCAATCTTCTGCAAAGTCCACGAGCAGCTCGAAATCACATCTATACAAAGCACACTAAACATGATACTCAGCTGGAAATTTAAATCCCCTCCAGCTTCCAGTTATGGGCATCTGAAATAGACCAGGGAAAGCACAACAACATGAAGGCTTATTCACAAATACTAAGAAGACTGGGCAGCACAATGGCACAACTAGTAGAGCTGTTGTCTCAAACTACAGCAACCTAGGTTCTATTCTGTCCTCCAGTGTGTCGTGTGGAGTTTGTTTGCTCTCTTTTGACTTCATGGATTTCCCCCAGGTGCTCTGGTTTCCTCCCATAACCCAAAGGTATGCAGGTTGGTAGGTTAGTTAGCCACTGTAAACTGCCACTAGTGTGTAGGTCAATGGTAGAATCCGGCGGGAGTTGAAGGGAATTTGGGGAGAATCAAATGGGATTAGTGTAAATGGGAATTTGATGGTTGGTGTGGACTCAATGGGTGGAAGGGCCTGTTTACATCCTGTATGATTCTATGACATTATAGAAATGCTGTCCACTCTTCATGATGTAAACATCCAGCTTAACCGCCCAAATGCAAAATTGTAGTAGCGAAATACCGCAAACACTGGAAATCTGAAATAAAAACAGAAAATATTGGGTAAAAACTTGCCAAGTCAGAAAGTATCAGTGGAAAGAGAAACAGAGTGAACATCTCGGTTCAATGACTTTTTCTGATGAAAGATCAGTAGTCTGTGGAGAAAACAAGGCTGAGTTAATATTACCAACAGATAACCCTACAGCAAAACTGGCCAGTTCTGACACAAACAGGGCAAGTGAGTTACCTGAAATTATTGAATTCAATATTGAATCTCGAGGGCCGTAATGTGGATTTATCCCCTTTTCCTTTTTGAAAGCACTGTATAATAGTCACAATCTTCCATTTCTTTTGATGTGCAATGGAAGTCCCCATAATCTGACATCCAATTAGTCACAAATCCTGATAGTCCAGCCCATGGTTTACTCATTAGTCCAGAACATGAGCAAGGTGACCGGAGTGCAAGTGGGTATCAGCCGGGATCAGGGTCTGGGCTGTGGGCCAGGTGTGCAGTTGGGGCTGTGGTCCAGAACACCAGGAGTCAGGAATGTGAGTAGGTTGCAGTTGGAGCTGGGGTCTAGAGGTCTTTTGTATTTCCTGCTTCCTTCAAACTCATCAGGTTGGCTGGAAAATTTATTATGCAACTATATAACATGCATAAAAATAGTGAAACAGATGTGTGCCTGTGCATTCATAGGAGTAACATTCATTAATCCCGAAAGTTAGCTCGTCTGGTACCACCATAATCCCAAGAGTGCCAGATTATCAGGATTTCCACTTCCAAAGGATTTTCTTGATTTACCTCATTACGTTTAATCTTAATTACGGAAATCTGCTACCTAGACCTTGTCTGTTTTCCCTGACTTGAAAAAAATGAAAAGTCAGTAGATGGAATGTTTTGTGCAAAAGAGAAATCTAGGCATTGTGCGGGGAGCATTGAAAATGGGAGTGTTCCTATTGTGAACCGAGAGAATAGGCCAATATCTTTGTAGGTAGAGGGGGATGAAGGTACTATCAAAGGTCTCAGTAACTTGCATTTGGTGAAATAAGGAAATATTTCTTTTGATTAATTCCTGGGTTGTAGCTGTTGCTGGTGCAGCCAGCATTTATTGTTCATCAGTAATTGCCTCTGGACTGGCTAGCTTGCTTGGCTATTTTGTAGGCTAGTTAATGTCAACCAGATTGCACACATTAAAAGAATACTTCTATTGGCCTACAAAGGACATTGAAGAGATTGTCCATTCACTAAAGTCTTGGATATGTCCACTGGCAGATGCAATAGTACAGGTTTACTCAGTGAATAGTCAGAACAATCAGCGATAGCAATCAGAGTGACACCATGGCCATAACATGGATGCTGCTGGTGGTAGCCCCAATTGTAGGCTGTATATTCAGTGAAGGATCATAATCTGACCAATTATGTCAAGTTGTCTTTAAAGAACAGAAAGTTTATCTTCACACACTGAGGAATCAAAGGGATAAGGTTAATGGATGTAAAAGGTGAATCACCAGCCCATAAATAGTTCATCCTCAGTTGGTCACTTACAGTAGTTGGGGTGGATGCCTGGGGGGAATTGGCATTCATTGAACACATTTCTTATCTGCATCATTTTCTAATACTAAATCTTCAGCACAGCGTTATTTGTTGTACTGGGGGGCATAGGAGATTTAGTTCTGAAATTTATAATTTTAATTAATTCTTCTAAGTAACCTTTGGTTTCAATTATTGAAAAATATGCCCATAAAATTGAAGATCATTGACTGATTACTTCCTGCTGAAACACAATGTTGTTGGTGAGAAGCTCGCCAAATAGATTAATGAAAATAAAACCCAAATAGCAATAAAAGTGTAATGAACCCCAAAGAAATGTATTCAAGCATTACTGTAATATATGGTTTTAATAATTTTACTGCTTAGAGAATTGACATGAAGAAGGTCTAGGGAATAAAGGGCTTGTGTTATAAAAACTTCATTTAACACATTCTGTTCCAATTAAAGTTTTTTTCTATTCATCAGACAAAAAAAAATTGACATAAAAGCTGAAGGATGTAGGTTATTGATGTTTCATTTGTAAATGGATTTTTATTATTTTCGATAAAGCTAAAAAGCTTTGTAAATGTTAATAGACTAGCTGTTTCATCTGCTGAGGTTTATTGAATAACGCTTCTTTGCTGGAAAATAATAGCAAGGGTAATGTTTCAGCAACAGTCAAGACAAATAGTTCCAGACGGCAGGCATTTATAATGAAGGGAAGCATATTCACAAATGTGGAATAAAGCATACTGTAATAAATATTTAATTTATAACATTTGTCATGGCATTGTTAATAGTCTGTGATACAGTCCTCATAAATATAATGTTAATTAGATCTTTATGTATCGACCTGCATGTATTTTACCATATTTGACAATGATTTCTAATTTGATGTATTGCAGTCTCACTCTCTGCAATGGGGGTGAAGGGCTAGAGAAAAGGAACAGAATTCATCGACACAACTATTGTAACTTTTTGCTTTTGATGTAAATTTTAATAAGAGCTGAAAATGCGTATATCACTAGGAAGGAAAGTGAGGAACAGGAAAATTCAGCGATAAGGAACATAAATTGAGAATATAAATGTTGCCATTGTACACTTCAAAATATAACCCAATAACCTGTATGTTGGTTTTTAATAACAGATTCAGTAATGCAATAACTGTGTTCCTTCAAAGCTGATGAAAATCTGCAGAGGAAACAAAAAGACATGCATAAAATCAGATCTTTGTTCATTGTAAAGAAAATACATTCTGCTAATTCATGACTGTGGTTTGGAATATTGAGATTTGCATAAAAATACAATGGTTTAAAAAATAAACCATGGAAGTCCCTCTGAAAACAAATTTGCCCTTCTGCTCTTCCTATTCCAGTTGTTCTCTGAAAACAATTATGTTTGAGATTATAACAGATTATATTCTTTGGTTATTATTTTCTGCATTATTTCTGCTCCATGACTTCATTGCTGCTTCCTCTGAGAGGAGATTGATCAATGCGATCTTTTGACTTCATAGGCTTGGAACTATTCCATACAATTTCTGGTGGATGTACTTCACATTTTCTAAATGTTTACTGAGATCTACGTGCAGGTATATTGAAACCAGTTGGTGTTCCTCCAGCACAACTAACAATCTGCTGGAGGAACCCTGCAGGTCAAGCAGCATCTGAGGGAGGAAAGGAATTGTTGGTGTTTCGGGTTGAAACCCTGCATCAGGACTGATGCATGCATGCCTTTTTGCCCCCTCTGCAGATTTTCATCATCGTTCAAGAAACACAGTTATTGCAATACTGAACCTGATATTGAAAAACCCTATGCCAGTCCTGATGCAGGGGTTTTGACCTGAAACGTCGACAATTCCTTTCCTCCCACTAATGTTGCTCGACCTGCTGAGTCGCTCCAGCGGATTGCTTGTTGCTCCAGATTCCAGCATCTGCAGCCTCTTATGTCTCTCTGGTGTTCCTCTGGCATTCAGTTCATTTATTCATTCGAAGGAACAAAGGAGGATAAACTTTTGATACCAAATGCCAACATGGACTCATAGTCTGACTGACTGGTCTGAACTGACAACCAGAGACATGAGTACAGATCCCACCGTGGCACTGATGGAATTTAAACTTAGTTAATCATGTAGAATTTTAAAAACTAGTATTGACCTTAAAACCTGCAGGGACAGGGAATCTGCCACCCTTACCCAGTCTGGCCTATGTGTAACTCCACACCCACAGCGATGTGGTTGACCCTTTAAATGGTCTCTGAAACTGCCCAGCAAGTCACAACAAAACAGATAAAGTTAAAACAACCTGACCACTGGCTATCAAATCAGGCATCAAAGTTAGCAAGTTAACCCCACAAAGTGCTTCTCATGAACATTTGATCTTTACACAGGGAGAGCTGTCCCACAGATTAGCACCGTACACGAGCACAGACTGCATCATACAGCCAATATGCAGATTCCTGCAGACCTCTCTTCCGTGATCCTTGGTCACATCCTATCTCCCTGGCAGGTTAGACCCACTAAAGGTGACAGCACAGCGGCTTACTGGCAGGAGGGAGTAGCCCAGAGATTACCAACATTGACTCCGATGTCCATAAAGATTCTGCAGGGTAAGGAGACAACTTCTTGAATACCACCTCCCTTAGCTATCAATATCAATATCAATGCTCCTCGATTTTAAATAATGCTTGGAAGAAGCACTGAAAATAGTGATGTACTCTCAGTGAGAACTACAATTTCCGTCACCAAGTGTGGCTTGATGACTGAACTGGATATGGCCCGAAGGACATCACAGCCAGACCAGGTGAGTGGCAGGCAGTGAGCTAACTAACATAATCCTCTCCAATCTCAGAAGCTGATGAAAAATCTGTAGACAGCCTTGTGGAGACAAATGACCTGTCTTCACAGCAAGGAAGATAGAGACAAACATATGAATTAGGAGCAGGAGAATGCTCCGTGAGCCTGCTCTGTTGTTTAATAAGATCACAGCTGATTAGATTGTAACCTCAACTCCACATTCCCATCTAGCCATAGTAGCCATTCATTCCTTTGTTTATTGAGCTTCTATTCTGCTCTGCCTTAAAACATTTAAAGACTCTGCTTCCATTGCTCTATGAGGAAAAGTTCCAAAAACTCAGAACCCCTCTGAGAGTAAAAAAATTCACCTTGTCTATCTTAACTGAGTGACCCCATATTTTTAAAGGGTGATCTCTCGTTCTGGAATCTCCCACAAGAGAAAGCATCCTCTTCACATCCAAGCTGTCAAAACGCTTCAGGGTCTTTTGAGTTTCATTCAAGTCACCTCTTACTCTTCTTAACTCAAACAAATACAAACCAATCCTGTCCAACTTTGAATAGTTGAGACAGAAGCATTGATTCCTGTGGTGCCTCACTCATCACAGTCTGTGCCAATCTGAGAAAGACCTGTTTATTCCTACTCTTTGGTCTCTGAAAATTTAACCAACTCTCAGTCCACATTAGTATGTTACCCTCAATTCCATGTGATCTAACTTCATTCATTGAAAGCCTTCTGAAAATTCAAAAACACCACATCCATTGGTTCCCCCTCTTCTACTCTGCGAGATGCACACTCAGAGTCTAAGTCTAATAGATGAGTCAAACATGATTTCCCTGTCATTAATCTTTGTCAAGTTTTCTCAATAATATTATTTTCTCTGTGTTTTGATATTGCATCCTTTATTGTAAATTCCAGCATTTTCCCTGCTATTGATGTCAGACTAACAGGCCAGCAATTCTCTATGTTCTCTCTGCCTGCTTTCTAAAGTGTGGGGGTCACATTTGCCAATCTGGTTCCATTATCTAATCTGCAGGCAACATCCACCATCTCCATAGTTACCTCTTTCAATACTCTAGGTTGTGGATCATTTGGTCTTTGAGATTTATCAATTTTCAGGCTCATTAATTTCTCTCATAGTATTTCTTTACTTGGCTACTCTGTCCCTTTGTCTGCCTGTACGTCTGGGAGTTCTTTTGTGTCTTCTTCCATGAAGACAGACATGTATTTGTTTATTTCCTCTGCCATTCTTTATTTCTCATTACATATTTTCCTTTTGTCAGTTTTTTGGTCACCCTTTATTAAATTCTTAAACATTCCCAATCCTCTGGCTTACTGCTTTTCCTGGCAACTATGTAACTCTTTTCTGTAGATTTAATAATGTCTTTAATTTCTCTTGTAACCGACGGTTAGATCACTCTTCCTAGTGCATTTTTCTGCTTTGTAGGAATGTTTAATTTTTGCAAATAATCTAATATTTCTTTAAGTGCTATCTACTGCCTGTCCACTGTGATACATTTTAATGTAATTTCCCAATCTACCATAACCAACCTCCTCCCTCATATCTTCGTGGTTTCCTTTCTTCAGACTGAAAGCTTTGGTTTCAAATTACATAGACCAGTACAGCACAGGAACAGAACCTTCGGCCCACAATGTCTGCACCAAATGTGATGTCAAATACTAAATCTCTTCTGCCTGCATGTGATCCACATCCCTCCATATCCTGCATATTTACATATCTATCTAAAAGCCTCTTAAATGACACTATCGTATTTGCTTCCACCACCCCTGGCAGCCCGTTCCAGGCACCTGCTGCTCTGTGTAAACAAAAACCTGCCCTGCACACCTCCTTTAAACTTTCCTCCTCTCACCTCAGTTGCATGTCCTGTAGTATTTGACCTTTCTACCTGGGAAAAAGGTTCTGACTGACTACACTATCTATGCCCCTCATAATTTTATAAACTTCCATCAGGTCTCTCCACAGCCTCCACCACTCTAGATGAAACAACCCAAGTTTGTCCAATCTTTCCTTATACCTCATACCCTGTAATCCAGACAGCATCCTGGTAAACTTCTGCACCCTTTCCAAAGTGTCTACATCCTTCCTGTAATGAAGCGACCAGAACTGCCTAACCAAAGTTTTACACAGCTCCAACGTGACTTCTTTATTCTTAGATTCAATGCCCTGACCAATAAAGGCAAGCATTCCATACACCTTCTTTACCACCCTAGCTACATGCGTGGCCACTTTCAGAGAACTATGGACTTGGACCCCAAGATCCCTTTGTACATCAATGCTGTTAAGGGTTCTGCCATTAACTGTATACTTTCCCCTTAAATTTGACCTCCTAAAGTGCAATACTTCACATTTGCTCAGATTAAACTCGATCTGCCACTTCTTTGCCCCGTCACTGATCCTGCTGTATCCTTTGACAGCCCTCTACACTGCCCATAACTCCACCAATCATCTGCAAACCCACCCACCTACGTCTTCATCCAAACCACCAGCCTATTATTTCCTGGATTATCCCTATTTCCCTTCTTGGACAAAGGAACGTCATTGGCTACTCTCCAGCCCTCCGGGACCTCGCCTGTTGCTAGTGAGGATACAAAGATCTTCTTCAAGGCCACAGCAATCTGCTCTCTTGCCTCTTTCAATAACCTGGGATATGTCATGAGTTTGAACTGCATCACTTTCAAACTCAATGTAAAATTCTGTCATTCTTTACTGGATACCTCTTTATAAAGTTATTAAGAGTTGTTAAACTTACAGAGTTATTATTAAAAACCTATCCCAGAAATGGTCCCAAGGTCTCAGAAACCTAAAGGTCTCCCTCTTTCCTTTCATTTCTGTGCTAGTTAGCATGTGGCACAGGGAGTAATCCTGAGATTCCTATCTTTCAAGGTCCTGCAACAGGGCTTGATGGTGAATGTAATAGTGTGCTGGGAAAATAGTGGAGACAGTGCAGGATCCCCTGCAGTATAATCTGCTGTGACTTAACATTGGCTCTCTTGGGGGAAAAATGTCCTGGAAACTACCAAATTTATTTGAAGCCTGTTTAAATCCTCAGAGTTCCCAAAGCACTCGACAGCCAATGATTAGCTTGTTTATGGTCAAATGTGCCATTCAAATTTTGTCCTACACTCAGAATTGGTCATTTCTGGTACTTGGTCGAAAAATGTTTACTAAGGCACCATTAAGTATTCCACACTTTACGTGGTGCCAGGGGTCATCCATTTCAATAGGCAGACTGGGTTTTGGATTAGCATGCAATCAAAGACAGCAACCCATTGGTATTACGCTGAAGTGCATTTGTAAATCGTGTGAAGAAATCCTGCCATAGAAGTTGACCTTGTGACTTCCCGAATCAGTGTGAGAGAGCTGGTTAGAAAAAAGTCTGGGTTCTCCTGTGACACCTTCCACAATCCCCATTCAATGCCCTAGTTAAAACGTCCAGAATGGTGTTCAGAACAGTAAGTTTGCTCCAAAAGGACTTCATTGACTGTACAGTGGGATGCTCTCAGATTTTGAAAGGCACTATATTAATTTTTAAGCCTTTATCTGATTTTTACCTTGAAATAATCCATTCCCACAGTCTAAAAAGAGGGAACATTATCGATGTGCCTTTCTTTTTCTTCTGTTTGTCTATCTACTGGCCAGGGCCAATTCCCTGTAATAGGATGCACTGTCAAGAGATGACATGAGCCAGTAAATAAAACACATTTCAAATACATAGGCAACCTGCTTGGCTGGTTAAGTACAGCAGCAGAACAAGGGAATATCTTAAGCTCTGATGTACAAAGAGCGCAGTGACTCGTCAACCATGCTATTTCATCCTGAGTCCCATTGCCACACAGTTATCATATCTATTGATAGAGATCAACTGAACGACAGTAAGGTAATAAAATGACTGATCGTGATGCTCTGACAGGCAGAATTCATTGTCTGTAAAATTAATTTAACTTTTTATGTAAAGAAAATTATTCATGACTATAGGGACTTTCTTCTGCATGTTTGTAACTTTAGTGACATCTACTCCTTGCGTTCTATCAGTAAAAGCAACACGAAGGACAAGACTAAGCAGTATAGACTAGGGGATCTTGGGCCTGATCCTGACTCAATAATGAGTTAACTTATTGCAGTGGTCGATGAAAATCAATCATGGTTCTTATTTCTGATTACAATCCAGCAGCTACAGCTGAAACATGTGCAGGTGATTGAAGGTAAGGATGGGAATTGGGACTGTGGTATGGCCATCTGCATGGGAAGAGGCCTGGCACCATTGCTATCTAAGCCAGTACACAAAGAGCAATCATACCGATAAGGCACCAGTGTACAGAGGGTGCCCACAGAAGCACTTCCCCTGTCCTAATTGCCTGTCTACAGAGCAATGGTTCTGAGATAAATTTGCTAGTGAAGCATGTTAGGAACTTGTAATGATGCAAGTGATTGCAAGGAAATTATTTTTTTAACCACGGCTGAATCAGTGTCTGCAGAAGTGAAGGGAAAGGTCTGAAGGAGGGAAGGGAAAGTGAAAGGAGAATGAACACCATTGACCATCGTCACAGCAAACAATAATATCTCCACAAATAGTGACTGCACCTTCCTCCTGTTCTGGGGAATTTAAATGAAGATTAGATCAGTTCAACAAATGGATGGCTGACTCATTTTGATAAACTTTAAGGGACCTCTTTATGTAGGTCAAGAATTTCATTTCAACTTGTGGGTTGTCAATTGTAAAATTACTTTTAATTAATTTATACTCAATTTAAGGGTCAGCAAAGCAGGAGGTCAATTCGTCAAACTTCATTCTTGCATTTTGAAAACAAAAAGGTCCCAAGGAAAAGCGTTAAAAAGTAATATATAAAGGCAGGAGGGAAATGAATGATATAGAGATTTCTTTTAACTGATAAGACAGAGTGCACTGAATCAGTTGAGATTGTACGGTTTGAAACCTTGCATAATTATATGTTATTAAAGATACACCACTTATGCACAAGATTTTAATTTGATTTGGTTTCAGAACTGACTGTATTTGCCCTTGCGGGAAAGATTCTTGTGGGATTTTTGAGGGAATGTTGTATCCAGAGCTTCATATTGTGGTGCAATGTCTTTGAATATCCTTTGTGTACTGCTTTTGTTCTTGTTGATGGAAATGGAAGGTTGAGTTCTAGACTTTTCTAAGTCTAAATTCTTAAAAAAGTACCTGTCTTCCCTATCTTTACAAACACCATCCCTTTCACAACTGAGACACGTCATTAGGGCAGAGTGAAGGAGCTCTACCCTCCAAAATCTGTCCTGGATGATGGGTGTCCTAGATGCTCTATTCCTTCACACTTCCATCTCTCAGCCTGAGCACAAAATACAGACAGCAAAACCACATACCAAAGCTAAGGAGCTTTCAAGTGCAAAATTATTTCTGCCTCAGTGCAATTTAAGCCATCAAATACGCAGCAGTTCTTAAGCTTGCTGGCTCACTCATGCTTTCTTGGTTTGCGGACTGTTTTACAATGGATGAGTGTCGTCTTCTTGTGTTTATTTTGATTTCTGAAAATTCAATGAACATACTGAGAAAAACAAATTTACTAACATTAGTATGGCGAGTGAATGAAGCAAGAAATCAAAGCTATGATCTCCCTGCCACAGCTGGCTTAGTTCAGGAGGGGATAATTGACAAGGGTTTCTGGTGCTGACCTGGGAAAAATAAGCGGTAGGACTAATTTGTTTGGCGGTGAGGGCAGAATCACAGACACCACTGTACAGAGCCTCGGGTGCATCCATCATGTGAATATGCTCCTCTGGTGAGCCCTGGAAAAGAACAAGAAAAGTGAGAATTAATTGAGAAGGTTTGTAGAAAAAGTAATTAGTTTAACCCCTCCCAAAAAATACTCAATACTATATTGCCCAGGCCAAGAGCTAAATTTATGGCATCTTGATGTTATCACTGTTAATGTTGATCCTGTTTAAACACATGACACAGTCAGAAACTTCAATAGAATCTTTGTACCAGGCTGCTTGAGGAAACTGTCCACAATAACAACTTGGTTCTCATTTGAGTCCATAATTCCCTCAATTTCTCAAATAAATTCAGCTCCTTATTTGCTTTGTGACACTTGCGGTAGGTGAATTGTTATTACTCAGACACTTTGAATTCTTCAAGGTTTGGGTTGAGACTTTGGGAAGCAAATTATGCAACGGAGTAAGTTTGTTGGAGGATCTGTTATCCTCAATCCATCTGATGCTTAATGATCTTGATGCTTAATGATCTTGATGCTTTTTTCAAAAGACACCTGCCAATTTTGGAAAATAACATTGAAAGATTAGCAATACATTGGTATAGCAGAATTGCAAATTTGTGCAGTGTCATAGAAAATGATACATTTCATGGTATCTTAAGCAACATGCTTAATGCTATTTTACAGCTCTTTGTGGAGAGGAAGGAGAAAATTTAGAAAATAAATGTATGAAGGATAATGAAAATCCGATGACTCTGGAGGCTGCAGATTAACTTTGATAATACAAGTGTTCAGAACAGCGAGTAATTTTACTTGGCTGAATGTATCTTTTGCTTGCATTAAGAACATGACAGGTATGTACATTACAAGATTACATTAACAACTGCCCGACTGTCTGAAGCAAATCAAACTCCATTTCTACATATTCTGTCACACTTGTCTTTCATCTATCCATTTATATACATGTGATTGAAAACTGGCACTCAGGTTGTTAAAAGTGTGGGTTGCTCTCACCTATTTGATGATATTGATTCGGTAGGGTTAAGAATTGGTAATCTGTTCTTGGTGGGCTACTTATCAAAATATTAACACTGCAAAAATACAGATTTACCTTGCTGTTTCTGTGATCTTGCTTTTCAATGTTACAACAGCTGACACCTTTTGTGTCTGATCTCTGCACACTGAAGTATATATTTGCTCTAAAGAATGTGATAGAACATACTTAGAGCCTGGAGAATGATTTATAACAAACCAAATTCAAATAATACATGAATAGAAAATCATGACATTTGTCTTTAAAGATACAAATCCCATTTCCTATCCCCTATGACCCACTCACAACACTATTACGTCCTACCACTACATTGCAGTGTCCCCTGTGTGGCTGTGTTCTGACTGCTGGAAGGTTTCTACTTTCCACTTCAAGTCCCACAGATATCCTTTTAGTTGTTGCATTCATAACTAACATCAAATTGAGTACTACTTAAAAATCACAAAATTAGACAAAATGTGCTTGAAACCGTGTTTTGGTGCTTTACACCCAGAAAGCAGCTTGAAACAGGATCTGTGCCATTTCCGATGGGACCACACTCACTAGGGATGACCCATAAGACTACAACCAACAGCAAATTCAAGGAACGGTCTGGAATCTGGCTGTGGGTGAGTGCACTGCCTGAGGAAGTCTGGGAGGCAGGTTGGTGTCTTGAAGCTGCAGACCAGGCAACCTCTCAGGGGACTGGGTAGACGATGGTGCGCCAATGTTCTGGTGTTCAGACAGCACCGCCATCGCTCAGAGCAGCCATTGCTCCAAACACTCCAGCCGTGATCACTCCGCCATTGTTTCAGCCTCGAGGCTCAGGACTGACGCAGCTCCAGATCCCAGATCACAGGTGTCAGGTCCCTCCCGTCTTCACTTCTCCTTGGAATCTGCTCTCTGAGCAATACTCTGCTCGCGACAAAGACGTGTGTGAATATTGGAGCTTGTCTCTGCTCCTGCAGAAGGGAGGTGAGCTTCCACGTGCTATTTCCCTGCTCATACAGGAGTGTGACCAGATCACACACTCCATCATCCCACTCCTGCAGAAGAGCGACCTGTTGACGTGCAGCGTCTCTCTGTTGAGTGAGAACAGTTTGCCTTTGCTCTGGAGAACCTTGTGCAGCTCACGGGTAGAATACCTGGGTACACTGTGAGCAGCAATCAGCTGACGTATGGCATATTCTTTTTCCATGAGGGCATTGGGCTGCTCCCAGCTGGCATATCACTGGTCTTTCAGAGCTTCAAGCTGTTCCCGTGCAGCAGAGACCAGACCTCCAGCTGGATCAGGACAAGACCACGTAGAGACAGAAGTACGCAGTGTGGCTTCTCTCTGCCTCGATAGCAGTGGTCACCTGAACCAGTAGGCACTCAGTGATGTGAGTGTCCCCAGGTCCCACAAAAGGAGCTCCCTGCAGGCATCGATTTCATTGACCAGCACTTCTGCTTGTCTGTCGAAAAATCATGAAGCTCTCTCCTGGTCCCCTGCAGCCCTTTTCTGCTCTGTGCAGACATAGTGGGGTTGCTGCCAGGAGATGTGTGCCTTTAAGGGCCGTTGCAGAAAAGTGATGGCAACCACACTAGTGAGCGTGGTCCCGTCGGAAATGGCACGGATCCTGTTTCGTGCTGCTTTCTGAGTGTAAAGCACCATAACATGGTTTCAAGCACATTTTGTCTAATTTTGTGATTTTTAAGGAGGACTCAATTTGATGTTAGTTATGAATGCAACAACTAAAAACAGGTGAATTCCAATTTCCAGGTAGCTATTCTCTGAATGTCTTAATTAAAGTTCTCACTATTAGAATGATCCACAATGCTGTTTTAATGCCAAATAATAGGTGTGGTTGTGATTTTTAGGCCAAGGAGTTCCAGGTTCTTCTGGTACTGGGTAAAGAAAAGGCTTGAGTTGAAAATGGGAAGAAGCTGATTGTTGTTGGGAAGAGACGACATCAAATGATCAAATGGAGGAAGTTAAGAATGGAAAGGTGGAGACTGATGGGAGTTTCAATCAAAGTTTTTACTCCTGTCATATTCTGTGGCTGGCACATTTCAGATGACGAAATATGTTTTTGCATTATCAAAACCACAAGAAATTTAGTTTGGTCTGCCCTTGAGATACGAAAGCAAATTTCATATTTTTATTGAGCACTCATTGATTTAATCAAAACCTTTTGGCATCAAGGACAGTTAGTGTCATTGTATTCATCTGTCAGGGATAAATTGCCCTTTTTAAGGGTCAGCATCACCAATTCCTTTGGGAAGGCAAGGCGTTGGCAATTCAGCTACGGAGCATGTCTTGGGCCAAGTGAGGACAGCTGGCAAGGAACCGGAGGGAGACGGATGCTGTTGCATTGTAGTCTGTGCAGTCCGTGATAGAGAAAGCCACTCTGCCATGTGTAAGGTCACCGTGGCTGAACCTGGAGGAGGAGCTCTGTAGCAACCTTCTTCATTCAGCATGCTGACTGCCAAGGTCTATATCTGAGATTCTATTTCTGCACTGCTACTACTTGGCTGTGTTTTGCAGAGGGCTCGTGTGGTCAGCCATCTCCCGCTGAGATGCTCCATATGTTCGTCTCATTCAGTTTAGTCTAGCACCATTCGTCATCCGTCTACTAAAACCAATGAGTGATGCCAGTGCTGAATATTTTGGTTACTGAGAATTCTGAAGGAAATTTCACACACGTCCCATTGTTTACAAAATTTTGAAGGTAAGATATCAGGCGGTGGAATTTTACACCAACCGCAGCCAATGATTAATGGCTTTGTACAACATCCAGAGCTGCAATTGAGTATATAGCAGCAGGAAGAAGATGAATAACCTTGAATAGTGCCATAGGTACTGTGATTATACCTTGTTTAGTCCATTTGATGTCATCTCCCAATTAGCATTACATTTTTTTATTAATTTGTGTAATCTGTACAGTATCCTGAAGGAAAACATTTCATTTGAGACCGTGGAAGTAAAAGGACATTGTTTAACATGATCTGCTTCTGCCCTTTTATGAAGGTGTTTATTGGACACCTCCAGGAAATCCCCACAGCACACATTGCTTTCCTTCTTATCAGCAGCATTCTTTCAACCTCAATTTTCTCCTGTTCTGTGCATGATATTCCTTGCTTCTTTATTCTTTTCTCAAGCTGAGACATAACAATATAGGTCAAATGGAGACATCTTTGACAGACAATGTGATCGATGAGGCATAGACCAGCGGCGACACAAGAGACCGCAGGTGCTAGAGTCTGGAGCAACACACAGTCGCCCTCCTCCTCCCAATCCAACTGTCCACACACTCCTTCCACTGGGTCCCGTCCCCCCCACTGTTCCCATCTGCCCTCGCCACCTCCCTCACTTGATTCCATGCCCCACCTTCCCTTCCGATCAGATTCATCATCTGCAGCCCTTTGTCACCTCCACCTCTCACCTCCCGGCCTCTGTCGCTGTTTCCACTCTCCCCTCCTCCATCTGCCCATCACCCCTCCTCACCTGATCCACCCACCATTTGCCAGCTCTTGCTCCACACCTTCCCCTCACCTCTTTATACTGGCTATCCTTCCCCCCTATTTTTCAGGCCAGAGGAAGGGTCTCGACCCAAACCGTCGACTGTCCATTTCCTTCCAGATGCTGCCTGACCCTGTGAGTTCCTCCAACAACTTGTTTGTTGCTCCAGGCGTATGACAGTGTCAGTTAGATGTAATACAGTGCTAACTCTCAAGTAATCTTGTGTTCTTTTGTTCCTGTTCCATTTTCTGATGTTATGATTTCCTTTTAAGACTCTCCATTGTTTCTCATGACTACTCCTCCACCCCAGCAACTTCCACCCCTTTCCATAAAAAAGTCTGATTGAAATTCACCCCAGGGCCTTGAGAACACACTTCAGATGGATTATCAGTGCAGTGCGTTTGCTGCACTGTCAAAGGACCCACATGAGATGTTTAAACCAAGGCTCCATCTGAATTCTCAAATGTAGCAAGCTGATTTATATAGCACCTTTAACGATAGCAATGCATGTCAAGTGGCTTTGTGGGATTTGTACACAGAAATTAACGCTGAACTACAGAAGGCAATGACAAATGAGCAAAGAATTGGTCAGATAGGTTTTTACGAAGAAGGAAAGAGGTGAATTGAATGCAATGGGAACTGATGCTGAAGAGGGGAGGTACCCTGGGGCAAATCAGCTATGACCATGTTGATTTGCTGAGTGCTCCTGCTCCTGTGTTTTATGTTCTTATGTGAAGAGGAAGAGAGGTTTAGAGAGGGAAGTCCAGGGCTCTGGCTGAAGAAACGGTGCAGTGATTAACACAAGAACATAGGAACTAAAACCAGAAATCGGCCATTTGGACTCCTGTGCCTGGTCCACCATTCAATAAGATTTCATATTTCTCACAACGTAGAAGGAGGCAAAAAATCCAAACTGCTGGAGGAACTCAGTGGGTCAAGCAGCACCTGTGGAGGGAAAGGGATGGTCGATGTTTCAGGTCGAGACTCTGCATCAGGACTGGGAGTGTAGAGGGAAGGTAGCCAGTATATAGAAGTGAGAGGGAAGGTTGAGACAGAGGCCGGTAGATGAGGAGGAGAGGTAGATGACAGGTGGAACTAACTGAGGAGGAATGTATTGGGCAGACAGAGTCAGGAGGGAGGGGAGAAGGAAGGGTGAAGGTTAGAGACAGAGGCTGGGACATGATAGGTGAAACCAGATGAGGGATGACGGGCAGGATGGAACCAAGTGGGGGAAGGGATTGAAAAGGTGAACCAAGGAAGAGGAAACCCAGGCTGATAGGAATGCAGGTGATGGGCAGGTGGAACCTGGTGGGGGAGAGTATCACCAGTATATCCTTCCTTGGGTAGGGAGACCAGACCTGTACTCAGGTAAAATATCTACTCTTGTACTTAAAACTTCTTGCAAAAAACACCAACATACCACTTGCCTTACTGCTGACTGAACCTACATATTAACTTCCTGTGACTTGTGCCTAAAACCAAGGCCTCTCTGTACACCAACCCCTTTCAATCCCTCACCATTTGGAAAATATCTCAGTCTTTTACTTTTTCTGCCAATGTGGATAATCTCACAGTTCTCCACATGATGTTCCATCTGTTGTAACCTTATCCATTCACTAGACTGGTCAAGATCCCCCTGAGGTCTCTATACATCCCATTCTGCCACCTAACTTTGTATCTTTGCCACACTTGGATATGTTCCATTTGATCCCCTCATCTGTGATGTAGATTGTGAATATCTGGAGGCTCAGCACCCATCCCTGTGGCACTGTGTTAGTCACAGTCTCCCAACCCTTAGCCTCTGCTTTCTGTCTGTTAACCAACCCTCGAGCCACACCAGTAGACAGCGATGTAAAGGATAATATCATCAGTAGATAGGTTGGGAAGGATAGATCATCTTTGTCACAATCACACAAAGTGTGAATGGTGATTTTGACAGAAGTCATTTGGTTCTGTGGCAGAAGCACGGACATTTATCAAAGGAAAGAAATAATCTTGCAAGGATAGTGGGGCCAAGGGTCATCTTGTGGAGAGGTGTGATGACGGCATTTATGAAGGTGTGACCTGAAGAGAAGGAACTTTTAACACTATCAGCGTTAATGGAAATAGAGTCATGGAAGCAGGAGATGGAAAGGAAACCAGGGAGAGATTGAAGGAGTTTAGGAGGGTGGTGAGAACAGAGCACAATGAATTGAGATGCAGGCTGAAATTACCAGGCATGAGAAGTCATTTGGTATGGAGGCTGAAGGAGGCAAGCAGTGAGGAACCTCAGTGAGAAAGGTTTTCCTGTACTGGGATGAGTGGCAGAGGATTTTGAGGGTTCAAAATAGCGGGAAGCTCAGAGGGGAATCGAAGGACAGACCAATTTTCAAGGAGGCTATGCCTCACTTTCTTGGCTATCGCATTATCACATTATTGTGCAACAGTTTGTTCTGTGTTTGCCATGTACATCAGTGAGTTTACTTCAGACGGTACTTAACTGGCTACAAAGTGCGTTTGCAGATGTAAAGAGTGCTGCGTAAAATGTCTTTCTTTCCTCATCTGTTCATTGTCCTTAATTAATCCATTCCCAAAGAATGTAACTGCAAATGCTGATGGCCTTTTGTTTTGGAAATGATGTGGACAAATTCACTCTGAGAACAGTTTACCCCAAGTCAGAAACAAAAAGGAACAGAGTTCAAATTACTTCTAATTACTGGGGTTTATTATTATTGTCACGTACCAAGACACAGCGAGAAACTTTTCTTTGGGTGCCATCCAGATAGATCATGCCATACACAAATACATCAAGGTGGTAAAAAGAAAAACAAAATGTAGTAGTGTTGCATTTTCAGAGAAATGCAGTGCAGGTAGACAAGTAAAGTGTAAGGGCTGCCATGAGGTAGATTGGGAGATCAGAATTCAAGAATTCATCTTTTAGCATATGGAAGGTCCATTCTGGAGTCTGATAACAACAGGATAGAAGCTGTCCTTGAGCCTGGTGGTATGTTCTCTTAAGCTTTTTTATCTTCTGCCTACGGGAGAGGGGAAAAGAGAGAATGACTGGAGCGGGAGGGGTCCTTGATTATGTTGGCTGCTTTCCCGAGGCAGTGGGAAGTACAGACGGGGCCAATGGAGGGAAGCTTGGTTTGTGTGATGGACTGGGCTGCATTCACAACTCTGTAATTTCTTGCAGTCCTGGGCAGAGCGGTTGCCATACCAAGCTGTGGTGTATCAGGATAGGATGCTTTCTGTGGTGCATCTGTAAATATTGGTAAGAGTCATCAAGAACATGCCAAATCTCCTTGCCCTTCTGAGAAAGTAGAGGCGTTGGTGTGTTTTCTTTGCTGTGTTGTCCACATGGCTGGACAGTACAAATTGTTGGTGATACTTACATCTGGGATCTTGAAGCTCTCAATGATCTCCACCTCAGCACCATTGATACGGACAGGGACGTGTACTCCACCCTGCTTCCTGAAGTCAATGACCAGCTCCTTTGTTTTGCTGACATTGAAGGAGAGGTTGTTGTCATAACACCATACCACTTGGCTCTCTATCTCCTTCCTGTACTCCGCCTTATCGTTGTTTGAGATTGGGCCACTACAGTGGTGTCACCTGCAAACTTAAAAATGGAGCTAGAGCAGGTGCCTTCCAGTCTAACATTATTGCATTATTTTGAAAGGAATAACATTATTGTCAGTGTCAAAGTAGCAGTGTATCAACATGAAATGTTCATACATAGAGTCATAGAGTGGTACAGCACAGAACTGGGCCCCTTGGTCCACCACGTCCATCCTGACCTTTTTGTCTATCTACACCAATCCCATTTGCCTGCATTAGGGCCATAATTCAAATGCCTGTCTAAATGCGTCTTAATTGCATCTGATTCCTCCACCTCCTCTGGCAGCACATTCCAGCTATCAACCACGCTCTGTGTTTAAAACAAAACGTACCTGTCAGATCCCCTTTAAAACTCCTTCCTCTCACCACAAACCTATGCAGTCTTGTTTTTGATACCCAGGGCTTGTAATAAAGGCTGAATGTTCAGTATAATTAAAATAGAAGCTGCATTACAGTATCCAAATGTGAATCAATTATAAAGACATCAAAACCCACAAAAGATAATTTTCTGCAGATACACGCCCCTCCCATTGTGAATAAGAATTCAACAGAGAATTTTGGGATGGAAGAGGATAATTCTAGTTATTCTTGGCACTCTTCTGCCTCTCTTAGATCAGAGCAGCTCCTAATGCTTTATCAGAGGCCGTTTCTTGCTTGTTCAAGACCTCTGTCACTCTTTCATTTTCACAGACATGTCTCTAAAGCAGCAAACAAATAAACAAAATAAAATACACGGATATTAGTCACCAGAAATAAAAATTTAAAAATATGGAAATTTGCATCAGAAAGAGCCAAGGTTTTGACTTTCTTAAAAAGATAGATCAGTTGAATGTGTCCCAAATAAACTATTACTCCATCTCTCTTTCAGAGCCAAACTGGCCTGCTGTGAATTTCCAGATACTAATATCAATTTATTTATTTACTTTTCCTTTCTTCCTACACACCCCAGAGTCAGTGGAAACAAACTCAGCCCCACAGTTACATGGAAAAGTACAGACATGAAGGTGCCAGATGACAAGGGTTGTTGGGGGTTACAGCGAGCAAGGATGGTGGGCTTCAAGCAAGCCACAGAGAATTTATAATGAACCAAGGTTGGTTTTAGTAGATGGTCCTGGCATAGAACAGCTGCCTGCCTTGAATGTCTCTGTTTTTTCACTCATTTCTATGTATTGATCTTGGCATTAAATCAGCTGAAAACAGCAGCAGTCATTGGAAGCAATAAAGAAGTAGACTTCATTTCAGTCCTGCAGTCAACTTATTGCAGGTAAAGTTAGCTGTGCAATCACCCACATGTTTAAATGATACTAACTAATGAGCCATGCTGAAATTGTCCAGTGTTGCTCGGGGTAAGTGTGGGATAATTACCCACATCTACTGCCCAAGTTTTAATGTGACAGTCAGCACTTCTTTCACATTATAATTTAGTGTTGTCAGAAAGTCAAGGTGGACTCGTGCAGTTTAATCAGTTTCACATCTTGTAATGATTGCCAGCATTTTCCATCAGTGGTAATCGAAGCAAAGTGGCACACAAAACAATGATAAGGTTGCAAGAAGGCAATTTGTACTTTAGTGAAAGAGCTTATCAGAAGAAAAAGGGCAGAATGAAGTGTTAATGGTTGGTGGCACTCAAGATACCAGGGCTAAAGTTGGACAAGTTTCGAAAACCTAGCCAGATCAGGGATACTACCTCAAATTAAACTATGACACTAAAACACAGGATGTAGATTCCAACTCGTCTAGTCTGGTGTGGATTTTGTTTTTGCACAAACTGTTGACAAAATGGAGCAATTTCCAAGTCGAATAGCACAGTTAAAAATCTTGGCTGCAAATGGGAATAATAGGTCCGGGGTCTATCTGATGATATTTCTGGTGTCCTCAGCATGTTCCAAGTTAATACAAGGGCAATTAATTACTTCTGAAGCACAGTCACTGTTGCAAATAAATGCAGAGTTAATTGGCGCACAGCAGGGATGTTAGTCAAGCAATAAATTTTGGCTAAAACACCAGAAGAACTCTTCTGCTCTTTTTTGAGTAACAATTTGGGATTTTTAGCATGCCATGCATCTTGCCTCCAATAATTCAGCATTCCTTCCATTCGTACTGAAATCTCAGCCTTGTTCATTTGCCCAGGTTCTGAAGAAGAGTGAAAACTGGAGTTTCTGATATAGAGACAGAAGAGCAAACACTAGCTGAATGGATGATTTACTATTATCTGTGATCCTGGGATTGTGTGTTTATTATATCATCTCCTACCTTCTATGTTACACTTTCCTTTTATGTTAGACTACAACAAACTAGTAGTGGATCTGAATTTGCTAAAAATTTACATTCTAGTACTGGTAATTCCAAACTCAGAATCAGGTTTGTTATCACTGACATATGTTGTGAAATTTGTTGTTTTGTGGCAGCAGTACAGTACAGTACATAAAAATTACCATGAGTTACAAAAATAAATAAATCGTTCAAAAGAGGAATAACAAGGTGGTGTTCATGGACCGTTCAGAAATCTAATGGCGGAGGGGAAGAAGCTGTTCCTGAAACATTGAGTGTACGTCTTCAGGCTCCTGTACCTCCTCCCTGATGGTAGTAGCCTGAAGAGGGCATGTCCCGGATGGCGAGGGTCTTAATGATGGATGCCGCCTTCTTGAGGCACCGCCTCTTGAAGATGTCCTCAATCACAGGAGGGTTGTGCCCGTAATGGAGCTGGCTGAGTCTACAACCCTCTCTATTATGCACAACTTCTCCTGCATTTTTGACCCAATTAATTTTATATGTTGGCAATGTTGTCAAAACATGATGATCAACTGGTTGTCTATGATCTACTCTGTCAAAATAATGAGTTACTGGAATAAAGGGTTAGACCATTATCTACTGCAGGTCAGCATTTAGAGTCCTTTTCTGTTGCTCCACAGAAGCACTGACTAAAATAGCTGAATAGCTAATTGCCATTGTTCTATGCACCCGACCTCTGACAATGTTCCAAAAATATAAAATTACTTGGGTCCAAAATACAGAAGAAGTGTTGTACACAAATGCAGGTATTTTGGAGTTACCAGATTATGTTATGAGTGACTGGATTGTGCTAAGTTGTTGGAAAACAACCATAGGAATGGGAGCTGTAAGGATTTTCTGATATGGTTTAGTAAGGAAGTCTTCCTTCATGTTACCATATCGTGTTACCAGGCAAGGGGGAGAAAAAGTTCTACTGAACATATTTGCTAAAGAAATTTGGTTTGTCCCCTTTGACTCTCACCAACTTTTACTGATGCACCATAGAAAGCATCCTATCAGGATGTATCATGGCTTGGTACGGCAACTGCTCTGCCCAGGACCACAAGAAGCTGCAGAGAGATATGGACACAGCCCAGCGCATCAGGGACACCAGCCTCCCCTCCCTGGACTCTATCTTTACCTCTTGTTGTCTTGGTGAAGCAGCCAGCATAATCAAAGACCCCATCCACCCGGAACATTCTCTCTTCTCTCCTCTTCCATCCGGTAGAAGATACAGGAGCCTGAGGGCACGTACCACCAGATTTAAGGACAGCTTAGACCCCACTGTGATAAGACTATTGAACGGTTCCCCTATACAATGAGATGGACTATGACCTCACGATCTACCTTATTGTGACCTTGCACCTTATTGCACTGCACTTTCTCTGTAGCTATGACAATTTACTCAGTACTGTTATTGTTTTTACCTGTACTACTTCAATGCACTCTGTACTAACTCAATGTAACTGCACTGTGTAATGAATTGACCTGTACGATCAGTTTGTAAGACAAGCTTTTCACTGTACCTTGGTACAAGTGACAATAATAAACCAATACCAATTTGATCTCAGTTACACATGGAGTTTCTAAATAAATAAATGCTTATGATTTGCCAGAAAAAAATTGGCACCTTATTAGCCCTGATTTAATTCAGAAGGGTAAAATGGGACTGAGAAAATTATATATTGGCCTGAGGTGTGGGTCATGTGTGGGAGGATGTAACAGCTTCAGTCTGAAATTTCTCTTACTTTGTTTAAAATAAAGCAACTGGCCCCATCACTGAGCACAAATGGCCATAAAAGAGAATAACCAGATTTGTAACAATACTGTTTTGACAGCCTGGTGTTCTTTCATGTTGTCCAGATTGTAAGCAATGAGAAAAGGCAAATTCCATTTACACAAATCACTGTGATGAAAATCTGAAGATGACAGCCCTGTACAAATTGTATAGATCTTTTAAATTACAGAATCGTTAAATGATCTTTTGTTCTGTTCCTTGCTGGATCTTGTCCCGTTGCTTCCAATCAACCATTGTGCTTGCTGTGGAGTGTTCTAATTACTTTTATAGCAAATTGTGGTGAAAGGATCAATGGTCAAACATAGTGTTTGTTGCCAATATCACCACTGTGGTGAATTCCTATAATTATTCATGTGCTGTCAACTTAACCCTGGCTTTCTCTTTCAGTGGCAGTCAGTTTATCTTAAAATCAGAATGCTAGTAATTTCTAGGGTAGGGACATGTTCGGCACAGCTTTGTGGGCTGAAGGGCCTGAATTGTGCTGTAGTTTTTCTATGTTTCTTTCTAAAAGTCCAGGAGGAGTCCATTTATCCCACCGAGTTTGTGGATAGCTCTCTGAAAGCTAACCCTTTTGTAAACCTGTAGCCGAACATTGTTATTTCTTTCACGAGCATATATTTAATTCCCTATTGAAAAGTATTATTGAATCTGCTTTGTTCATTCTTTAATCAGTATATCATGAGTCACAGTATAAAAATAATTTCCTATCTTCCCTGTGATTTCTCTAATTACTTTAAATCTATATTCTCAAGTTGTTAATCCTCTTGCAGTGTTGAGTTCCTTTCTTTCAAAGGTTGTTGTTATCTGCTACTTTCTCTCCATCACACTATTGCACGAGTTATTTGAATGGAATATGCTTCTGTGTGCATTTTAGCAGTGCTTCTTCATTAAAACTGGTTTTAATTTGGTCTTCACATGAGAAATTAATGCTGGAATTTGTCGTTGAGAATTTCACATAATCTTTCCCCCTGCTGTTCTAATGGCTAGTTAATAACTCCATTGAATCTTAATCACTCCGAAGAGCCATTATGGTTGGTGGAACATTATTAGCTGAGAGGGGAAATCTCCAAACTGGAGAAAAACAAACCACAGGTGGGCTGGCATTAAACGTGCTGATTCCATTGTACATCATGCCAAGAAGTATGGTGTGTGGGTGACATTGAGAGGGTCAGGGACAGAATCAGCCATTGAATTTCCAGGCAGTTCTTTGTGTCACTATAACTGTTGCCTGAATATATAAATGACAAGAGTAATATGTAAAGATTACTGAGAACAAAATCAGTCCATATTATAAAAAAGAGAAAAATGTTCTGATCATTCCAATTGTGAAAGAATACAGTCTTTCTGTTTCATTGAATAGGTGTAGCCACTTTCTCCTGTTGACATTCATTTTGCACAGTGATCACCCATTCTCCTGTCTGTATCAAGATGACAAGTCATTTCACACTTTTGTCATCCTATTTGATCTGATTTTGACCCCATGACCTCTCAAAACGTCCTTTCACCTCTAACATTTCCCCTCACTGGCCCTGCCTCAGCTCATCTGCTGGTTAAACTTTCAACCATGCTTTTTTGTTCAAAACTTCAGAAGCAAACATTCCAATGCTCTTCTGCCTGGCTTCCCATTCATTGCTCATCCTAAACTGTGCTGCCCTCTTCTTAACTTGGATCACATTATACTCTCTCCTCACCCCTATGATTCCTGATCTGCATTGCCTCCCAGTTCACCCTGTTACGTACCAGCAACAATAGAAACACACCGAGTCATGTATAAGTGTTAGAAACTATTTTATTAATAACTACTTATGACAATAAGAAAAGTAAAAATGTTAGATATTAAACGTTAACCCCAAAACTAATACTCAAAGTGTGTGTGTGGCAAATTCCCAAAACCCAAGTCCAGGAATAGTTCTCAAAGTTCAGTTCAGCAAGTCATAAGATGAAACGTGAGCAAAGCCACCATTGACTGAAGAGAAAATGTAGAGAGAATATAGAGAGAATTTATGAAATCCAAATGTTCCACGATGGAACCCATATGACACCTCAATCACTGATGATCTCCATTTACTTTGTTCCAAAGTATCTGCCACCCCAAAGGCATTCGATACGTGGCAGTCCACACAAATACCTGTTTCCTTCTACAGGTTAACGACAAAGTGGACTCCACTTGCTTGCTCCAAACAGCCAGACATGGATTGTAGTGACAGACACAGTTATTGTTCTTCATCCATTGTTACTGAGACTGTCAGTCAGTCAGTCTCTCTCTTTCTCTCTCTCTCTCTCTCTCTCTCTCTCTCTCTCTCACTCTCACACCAAAAATGCCAGCCCGTTGAAATCTGCTTGCTGTCACGATGACACCACACACACACACACTACTCTACTATACTATGTCTTAAAGGGACATTCACCAAATAGCAACCTAACCTGTAGCAACCTAACCTGTAACAACCCACAAAATGCTGGAGGAACTCAGCGGGTCAGGCAGCACCTATTGGAGGAAATAAACGGTCGACGGTTATGAACGTTCTCGACCCGAAATGCTGACTGTTTATTTCCCTCCATAGACTCTGCCTGACTTGTTGAGGTCCTCCAGCATGTTGTGCGTGTTGCTCCAGATTCCAGCATCTGCAGAATCTCTTGTGTCTGCCAATTCACCGATGGCTCAATTATCGAATTCTAATATCTAAATTCACATTAGTCCTGGGCTTCATCTCTGAAACCTCCTCCAGCGCTACAACTCTTGACCTCATCAAGAACTCTGTATTTATCCAAGTCTGGCTCCTGTGCAATTTATTTGCCCCTCCACGAGAGGCCATGCATTCAGTTGTCTGGGGACTGAGTGTGAACATTTCCTCTTCATACTCTCTCATCTATTATACACTCCTCAAAACGCACCTGGTTGTGTCCCAGTTTAATCCTTCTTGGTTAAGTATTTAACTTCTGTCTGATTACTTTCCCTCGAAGCACCTTGTCATATTAGCATCTTGTCACATTAAAGCCACCATATTAAGCCCTATTCTTTGTCTGGAAAATCCTTCATAGTCCAGATTATGCGATTCATCCAAACTGATCGCAACATATTTCATTGTGAAGGCAAACCTTATTGCTACTTAATCTTACTTGCCTTACTAAACCTGAAGCTGTTCCTTTGGTGACTAGCCAAGTTTGTCTTCCGTTTGATCAGCTGACAGAGATTAGTGCTAAATTTGTAGTTTAGTTATATAATTCTGTGAGCAATGATAATGGTATTTGATAATAGAATCTTGGTGTCAGTCGTTTTCTGCAGAATAACCTTGAGTATGTAAAACATAAATAGGATGTCAAGGTCTCAGGCATCTCGCATCCCTCAAAGCCTCAGCCTGTGTGAGAAGCAAACTTTGAGTTTCTAGATCCAGCACAGCATGTATCTTGGCTCCAGTCCAAGACAGGTTGTGCAAAAACATTCGCACCAGCTGGTGAGGGCTACTTGTGTTAGCCCAAGGGCCAAATCACTTTCTACAGCTATTTATCACTTTGTACCTTATTACAAAGAAAAAGAAACAAAGAGTGCTTTGCTTCTATTATATCAAATGGGTTTTGATCTTCCTAAATAGATAAGTGAAAGTCGAATTATAGTTTGACTTTTGCAAATAATGCAGTTTAACAGCTTCAAAGTTTAAAAAAGCTATTTTTCATAGATAAATAGATACATTATTCCTTAGTTGTAATTTTCAATAATTCACTGAAAATTTGCACTTTATACTGATCTTGTAAGCATCACACTGTAAATCAGTTCATTTAAATCAATTCCTTTATGATTATTAATCTGATGTTCACACTAAGCAAAGAAATACTTCATTTTTTAAGAAAAGCTTCCTATTCACAGTCTTCACACAAAGCCAGTAGCTAAGCTTTCACCCACTAAGGGATAAAATTAACATTTTTTATAAAAATCTAGCCATGAACTCTGGTTGGCAGGTTGCACTAAGTGACACAGTCTCAGTATTGACTTTTGTTTGGTGGGATTTCCTCCTACAGGTAATTCCATCTCACTTTCAAAGATGATGTCTGAGAATACACTGGACCAACGTCTAAACGAAATGACCAATAAGTACCTGAAATATTTCACTGGCAATTCCATACTAAATGAATTTTAGAAATGAAAGAAAAATCAATATTTCCTCTTTTTGTCAACCAAGCCACAGAGGCCAGCACTTGAGGAAAACATTAAGAAGTACGGCATGTGTTAAAAACTGCCGGTCGATTTATGTCGCACCACCGCTTGCTTGACATAAATGACATCAAAAGACTTAGCCTTTAGCGATATTTTTAAGAATTTCCTGCATTCCCTCATTAATTGCCAATTACATCTATACCAAGGAAATTTGTTTAATTAATTATTAAATATAAGCATCTTTACCGTGACACAATAATTGTTAACAATTTAACAATCAACCTTTCTATGCTGGAAATACATAATTTATGGGATCTCATGGAGTGAATTTTCAGATTTTATTCTTCTCTCTATCTTGTTTTTCCTATCTGAGTCCAACGTTTCTGTCTTTTTATTTTCCTTTCTGCTTTTCTATCCATGATTTGACTCAGTTCACCATCAGACATTGTCCATAAACCTTAGGAGAGGCAAATCTCTGCTAGCTATGTCTTCTCTCAGACCATGTTCTCCCTTTGACTCTCTGTTTGCTGATCTACACTGACTCCAGTTGACCCCATCTTGATCTTAAGATGGGAATATTTTGTTTTCAAGTAGTTACATAATCTCTTTGACCTGGGCTAGAAATTCTTCCAACAGCTCCACCAAAGAACTTGGCTGTGATGCTGAAAAAGGAGGGGAGTGCAGCAATTTTGTGCACTTTTCTGGATGATGTCAAATCTGTCTCTTCACGTCTCGGCGGTGTTTTCATTCTCCCCGTCTCTTAATTTCCAATTAATTTAATTTCCGTCAAACGATGTAGTGCCACTTGCAAAATTCACCTCCAATGAGATTTTCAACTGCATTGGAAAGAAAAATGGCAATTCACAGAACAACCAGGGCTTACCAACCCTGAGACTGTGCTATTTAAAGAGCCAGCACTCAAACTACAACCTCCGTCCTTTCTTCCTACTTCAGGTACACCTAATGCAATGACTGTTGCACCCACGGACATCACTCTCTGCTTCTTGGCCCCAGGACCATTCCAGGTCCTGCTGCTCTCTGCCACATCTCACAGTTTGATGCTCAGTGCTGTATTAGGGAGGTCATTCAAATTCCATACTCCACTTTACATTAACTCTCCAATAGCCTGCAGAACAAGTGTGGGCATTTGCCAATACTGTAGACTCTGCCAAGGTGCAGCCACTTTACTTGTATCCTTACAGAATACTTCTCCATATCCCTGGAGGCTGTCCGTGGTCTTGGCGCATGAAGAAAATGCCTCCTCTGACACTTCTTCAGTGGCCTGTCTAGATCCCTGTAACTCCTTGGGAGTCTTTCTCGCCAACACTCACCCCCTGCCCTGCCCTGCCCCATCATTGCAGCATTCAGTTCATTCAGTGACAAGACTCCCTTGTAGCTAGAGCAAGGTTGCTTGTATTGTGCTACGTCACTAAGAGCTTGCTGCAAATATACCTGTTGTCACACATGCTGAGAACCGTGAGAATTTTCAACCGATCAGGATTGCAGTGCTGAGACTGACGATATTAGGCTTGGAGTGGGCTTCCATAGGGCAACCTCTTCTACCCACCTTGCTCTCTCTCTCTTGCTTCTTGCTCTTTATGCGACCCACAAAAGTGGCAAGAAAATCTGGTGTAGAGCAGTTTCTGGGCACCAATCTCTATTATCTCCTTCAGCTCTGATACCTCCAAAGAGCCTTCATGTGTCTATTTCTGCCCACATTCTCCCAAGTTAATTGTTTCACCGTGGGCAGCCATGCTCCAGCTGCCAAGACCCTAAGCTCCTACCTAAACCTTGCCCCATTTAACACATTACTTAAAGCATTGCTCAATGACAGTGGCATAGATCCTTTGACTGATAGTGCTGCAGCACAGCATTTTAGTGTACTTTTCATTTGTTTAAAGTGTTATGTGAACAGAAGTTATTGCTATTTCTTTGATCCTTTCTATTTAAATCTGTTGGGTAAGGCTATAGACTTTCACCAAGCTCCTAGCTGTCCTGCCATCATCAGCTTGTGTTCTTAGCAGGCTGGGGCACAAAATATTTTTAAGCTAATGTGTTCAGGGAAGTGTCTAACTAATGTCATATTCAGTCGGATGCCCTCCTTGACATTAGGCGATTCCAGTTCAGCAGAGGCATGCACTTTTTCTATGTTCATATTCAACAATACACATAACACCAAGTTGTATTTGCAGTTTCTGAAAGGCTATGTTTGCAATTTTGTAATTGCGGTGACGGATGTGATATTTCTGAAACATTGGATAGCTTACGTCTGTTATATGAGAAGGGTTCCGTATATAATATCAGACAAACTGTAACGTCAGAGAAACTGCATTGGTGACGTCAGGCTGTGTTGGCGATGTCAAATCGACTGTGTGAGCGACGTCAGACGGACTGTGTTGGTCGTAGAGTCACAGAGGTGTGCAGCACAGAAACAGGCCCATCAGCCCACCACGTCCGTGCTGACCTTTTTAGCCCATCTACAGTAATCCTATTTGCCTGCATTAGGAGCATATGCTTCTGTGCCTTGCCTTGCCAAGTGTCTCTTAAATGTAGTAATTGTATCTGATTCTACCACCTCATCTAGCAGCGAGTTCCAGATATCAAAGACTCTCTGTGTGTAAAAAAAAATCTACCCCTCAAATCCCTTTAAAACTCTTTCCTCACACCTTAAATCTATGTTTTTGACACCCCTGCCATGGGGAAAAAAAAGATTTTGACTATCTACCTTATCTAGGCCTCTCATAATCTTATATATTTCTATCAGCCTCTTCACTCCAGGGAAAACAAACCCAGCATATTCAATCTCTCCCCATGAATAAAGTCCTCCAATCCAGGCAACATCATAGAAACATGGAAAAACTACAGCACAATTCAGGTCCTTCAGCCCACAAAGCTGTGCCGAACATGTCCCTACCCTAGAAATTACTAGGCTTACCCATAGCCCTCTATTTTTCTCAGCTCCATGTACCTATTCAACAGTCTCTTAAAAGACCCTATCGTATCCGCCTCCACCACCATTGCTGGCAGCCCATTCCACACACTCACCACTCTCTGAGTAAAAAACTTACTCCTGACAACTCCTCTATACCTACTCCCCAGCACCATTTCAGCCCTGGGGAAAAGCCTCTGACTATCTACCCAATCAATACCTCTCATCATCTTATCTACCTCTATCAGGTCGCCCCCTCATCCTCCGTCACTCCAAGGAGAAAAGGCTGAGTTCCCACAACCTGCTTTCATAAGGCATGCTTCGCATTCCAGGCAGCATCCTTGTAAATCTCCTCTGTGCCCAGAGAAGATTCCACATCCTTCCTGTAGTGAGGTGACCAGAACTGAGCACAGTACTCCAAGTGGGGTCTGACCAAGGACCTATGTAGCTGCAACAATACCTCTCGGCTCCTAAATTCAATTCCCCGATTGATGAAGGACAATACACCATATCCCTTCTTAACCACAGAGTCAACCTGCACAGCCGCTTTGAGCGTCCTATGGACTTGGACCCCAAACTTAAACTTGGACGTCCTCGTGAATCTCCTCTGCACTTCCTCCAGCACAACCACATCCTTCCCAGAGTGTGCTGACCAGAAGTGCACACAGTACTCCAAATGCGGCCTAACCAGTCTTTTGCAAAGTTGCAACAAAACGTCCCAGCTCTCATATTCTTTGTTGTTGGAGTGTGTCGTTGGTGTCGTCGGAGTGTTCTGTTGGAGACGTCAGAGTGTGCTGTTGGAGACGTCGGAGTGTGCTGTTGGTGTCGTCAGAGTGTGCTGTTGGAGACGTCGGAGTGTGCTGTTGGAGACATCGGAGTGTGCTGTTGGAGACGTTGAAGTGTGCTGTTGGAGACGTTGAAGTGGGCTGTTGGAGACGTCAGAGTGTGTTGTTGGAGACGTCGGAGTGTGCTGTTGGTGTCATCGGAGTGTGTTGCTGGTGTCGTTGGACTGCGTTGTTGGTGTCGTTGGACTGTGTCTGTGATGTCAGGTTAAATGTTTTCTATAAAATAGGCTATGTTGGTAATGCCAGCTGGGGTTTATTTGTAATATCAAACAAGTGTTCTCTACAACATGGACAGCTGGTCTTTATGAAATCACACCTTGATCTGCAACATTGGACACTTCTATAAAAGGCTTGATAATGACTCCAGAATGTTAAATTCTTCAATAACTCGAATTTTGACTTTATCATTATTGCTTTATAAGATGTTTGCAATCTCCCTACCATATGTCCAAGGAGCAGGAATGGTCCAGGTAACCTTACTTCACTCTTTAGTTAGCTTAGAGTCCCCTAAACTTTCTCATGTTATAAGGAAATACAAGTCATAACAAAGTCCCACCAAACACTTGCTTTAAAACACTGCATGTACAGGATCATTGAACATAAAAAATAACATTTACACAGTGAGAAGTATGAGCTGCCTTGCTGGTGCACTTTTGTGGGAGCCTACATACTAACTAGGTAGAGAAAGGGCAATTAGTCCATCAGTCAAGTTTGGTGACCACTCTGCTTTAAGTGGTTGAGGCTAATATTATGATAATAATTTGTTTGTTGCTAATTTCCACTCACTGTGATAGTGGGGGGTATTTATTCCAATTTTATGGGAAGATGTTGTAGTTTCCTCTGGTCTGTGAACAGATTCTGCTTGCTGAGTAAATAAACTTCTCAATGTCCAGTAAATTGTTTGCTGTGGGTCATAAATTCCCAGCACCCCTGACCTATTGGCTGTTGGACTATTGTTAATAAATTCCTGGTTCATTAAAAGTCAATGCTTTGATCAAGAAGATCTCCTGATGCACTGGTATTAGAGTGTATCAGTGACTGTGTGTCCGCACCTGCATCTGGTGACACCAAAACCACGGGGAATTGTGCTTTCTTAACACAACAGACTTGACCTTCAAGATGCCACAGAGTATTACATAGAGCATTTGTAATAGAAATATTTTATACATATAATCAGAGTACTCTCTCTGCATTACCAGTATGGCTTGAATGCCTTGCTTACTTTCTCGTTGACCAGTTAAAATGGGCCTATACTGATCAGAGGAACTTAAAACAGAGTGAAGCAATGAACGATGGATGAGAAATAGGCTGAGTTTAACACTTCCAAAGTATGAAATTTGCAAGAATGACAGAAAGAGAAGTAGTTTAAGAGTGTTCAGGCTGGTTGTCTCGGTACTTTGAACATAACATTCTTTTTCAATGCTCAATTCAAGCTCAGTCAACAGAATCAATCAAAGGTGGGCTTTGTCAGCAATGCGTGGACTTGATTTGACCTAAAACATGCATGCTATCAGCCTACATTATTACTTTCTCTCCTTGAAATGGGTTTATGAAAGAAAATGCAAATTATCAATCTGACCCATTCACTCGAAGGATTAGTTCATTAACCCTTTGGAATTTACATAGAGTGCTTCATTTCATCTCTTTCTCTCATCTTAAACAGAAGTATTTGAATCCAGTGGATGGGGCAAGTTAATCTGATTTCACAGAGCATGTTGAAATTTAATTGAAATGCATTATTCCATGATAAACATAACAGTAATTTCACACTAGATTAGGATTAGTCAAATATCAGATTAAGGTTCTCCATTAGTAAGTAATTTCAAAGATAGCGCGGTTCTCTGGAAAAAGCAACACTATTATTTAAAGTTAGATCCATTTGATATAAATGTTGGTGCATATGTTATCTGACACAATGCATCTATTAACAATTTACTGTTCAAAATGTTGCTGAGTTTGCGTTGAATGAAAGTCTCATCAAACCTTTGGATGTCTTGTGTATCTTTTGCAAACTCTAGTTATTTTCTGGTACATGTCAATTGGTTTAGTGGAGTCAGCTAAAGCACAGTGCATCAGTCCTGTTTTAAATGAATTTTCTTCAGGTTTTTCCGCCACAGTTCTGTGTGCACACTGCTTTTGTGCCACTTCTCCAACTGCAACATCTATAGTTGGTCAACAGATGAATGCTGTAAGGTGATCAATGTCAGTTGTCTTTTAGTGCATCTCTCTTTCCAGCCACTTTCATGTGAACAATTAGACCAAGGTTTAGCTCACAAATGAAGAGGGCAACAGTGCATAATTGATTTGGTGTTCTGACCTCATGATTTAATATCTGACTGGAAAGGCAAGTGTTGACATGATCTGCTAGGATATTTCAGTTCGGGTTTGCTGTACTGTTGTTTCTTTTGCTGAGGTTGCAACGGGAAATGAAAACTTAAGATGTCAAAACTTGGGGCCACCAAGGATAAGGAACTCTCCTGTCTAAGGTTCTGAATACTCTTCTCAAATGCCACTTGTTCACCTTTTGCTGATGTTAGTGATTCTGGGATGATGCATTACATATTTGTTCACTGCACTGTTTTTCTGCTCTAAAATCTGTGTAACATTGCATTCTGGTTATATAGGTTTAGTCTGACTGAACTTCATGCCTTCCAACATGTCTGTATGCTGCATGCAGCAAAGGATGGACTTTCCCAAAGATTTAAAGAAGAGTTTGCATCCTGCTTCACGGCAGTTTATCTCATCTTACTGCAGTCCTCATTTGTTAGAAATATGAGTTCTACCATAGAACCATACAGCACAAAACAGGCCCTTCGGCCCACCATGTTGTGCCGACCATCAAACCACCCTCACACTATCTAACCCTTTCCTCCTGCATATCCCTCTATCTCACATTCCTCCATGTGCCTATCCAACAAACTCTTGAACCTGTCCAATGTATCTGCCTCCACCACCACCCCTCAGCTCTTGTTCTGTAACACTACAGACAAGAGCTGAAGTCTTGAGACTAGAGGCCAAGAATAAATTCACATACTGACAAATGCTTTTGCATTTATTAATGGCTGAACATACACAAAGGCAGAAGAAATAATCACTGCAGCCAGCTCCATCCTCCATAGCTCAACCTTCTTCATCTCCCACTCCACATACAATCTTCCTTCTAAGATGAGCTAAAAAGCCTAATACATCATCATTATTCTCACACCCTTTATTTCCATTATATATTAATTTATTACGGAGGAAACATTGGTGTTTTTGGGTCACCGTGGCACAGACTTGCCCCCAAGACAGTGGTGTTGTATCATCAAGTTAAAGTGACAAAGTAAATCTACATATAAATAATGATTCCAGCATCTGTGGTCTCTTGTGTCTCCATGTAAATAACGTTGCCTGGTTCAGAATTAGTCTACTCACAGCCTCTGGGTACTTTCTCAATCTACTGCAGTCTTTCAATCTGCCTTTTAAATCTAGGATGTAATTAATTTCCGTAAAACCGATTTTTTTTTGATTTCCTGATTTTAATCTCTGATGCACATTCAATGCCCTGGCCTGATACTGTCAGGCAATCTTGAAAAGAAGAGAAAATGACAATCCTAAAATTGCCATCTTCTGGAGGTTTTTGCCTGTTACTATTCCCAATCCGGTTAGTCACCTTGTGCTGCAGAAGGACCACCCACTGCACAGTTCAATGTGCCAAACCTAGTTATCACTTGTTGAAGTGTGCACTAAACTGGAAAATTACCAGCTCATTAGACACATCATTTAAATTCTCAAGTCATTTTCGCCCTTCCAACAACTTGCTAAACATTTGTCCTAATTCTGACTCCTACATCTGCTTTAACACCATATAATTTAAGCCAGAGTGAATCTAATTTATCTGCTCTCTGATCATTCTCTGCATGGAATCAAATTGACCTCTGGAGAAATGACTGACTGCCAAATTTCAGTGTCTTGGCCCCAAATCTGTCATGAATTGTTTCATCTCCCTTGGCCCCTGCACCATGGAAATTAAGAAATTAATGAAACAGGGTAGTATGCATCATACAGTCTTTTAGATGGAGTATTTAGTGAAATAGATGCTGTTTACATGTTCTATGCCTTTTACTATAACCCTGTGTGTATTAGCACACGTTCTAATCAAGGAGGGAAGTGACGTCATTTGCTGGAGCATGTTGTCTGTGAATGGAGTTGCCATGATTGCCTTTATTCTATTGTGTAGCAATGTGTTAGTAAATAGAATTCCAATGTACACTGGGAAGCTGATCACAGATCAAGCTGGGATGCAACTGAGAGGGCAGCAAATAAGTGCATAATAGGTCAATGATGCACTAAATAGACATTACGACCCTCCCAACCCCATTCTAAAGGATTCCATTTGACAACACCTCGTCCAACCTATTTGACAACATAACACGATGGGAAAAGACAGCAAAGGATGCCAATTAAAGTCCACACTCCTAACGAGAATGTGAAAATCAACAAAGTATCTGGTTTCACCACTGATGGCATCTTCTAAAATAGCTGACACAAAGCTAAACGTAACAAATTTCTAAAATGTCCCACGGCTTCCCAATGCATGCTCTGTAAACTGATTGGTTAAGTTATTGCGGGGTGTTTGGTGGCACACAACAGCTAAACAACACCTGTGGAGATAGGTGGGAATGGGTCAGGGAAGCCAGAGCGTGAACCCTGCTGCCTGCACCAATTTAGGCAGTGATTTTGGCAACTTGATCTTGAGGGTACAATTCAGCATCTGTATGTCAGAACTGTTGGGTCTTATCATTAAATAGGTCTGAATCAACTAGTGTGTTAGCGCCTGTAATGAGTGCCTATGTTCAGTAATATAAATGCATATTGTAACACAGCATCCTCTTAGCCAAGAGCTCCACTATCGACAGTTATGCTGTATTCCATTTATGTTGGAGTCAATCCTCCATAGACTCAAGTGTGAAGACAAGTTATGAGCCAAACTGAACTGACAAAGTTCTTTTTGCATCTATTTGCAACACACCAAGTGAAGGTTGTTTCCTTGAACATTTAATGTGACCTGTAATTTGAACATTAGCCAGTGAAAACTGCAGCAAGTAATAAAGTCATTTCTTGTTGGTAAGGGAGCTAGCTGTTCAATGAGATGGTAAAATGCCGAGGCAAAAGGCTGCCGGCAGCAAAAGGAAGGGAAGGAAATAATGAGGAATAGAGAAATATATTGTTTTTTAAAAGCTAAAGGGTTAAACTGGGAGGAAGTCAACAAGCAAAAGAGTTTTAGTTAAGAGGATGTTCTGCGACTTATTCACCAGTAGGTTTGACCTAATTTTCTGTAGGAGCAGCTAAGAATTTCTAGCATTTCCTGATTTTATTTTGGATTTTCAATAGTTATACCTTTTTCATTTCTCCCATCCAGCTGACAAGTTGAGTTTTGCCACCCCTTTCTGTGTGGTGAACTTTTCTGTGGGTCAATTTTTGGTTCTGGGCAGCACTCTTGTCCTTGAGTCAAAACGTTGTGGGTTGTGGGTTGTGTGATTAGCCTGTGGCTTTCTGCTTTGTGGCAGGAGGAACGTAAAATTCAGGCTCCTGCCTTATTATCTTGGATCAACTGCACTGTATATATTGCATAAGTATATATCAGTGAGGTACAATTCAGTAAGTAGTTACTGCTAATGGATGCTATGTCTGCACCACTTAAAGAGGTGTCATTTCAGTGTCTGCATCTGCTGGCAAAACCTCCAGCAACTTTGCTGGAGGCCATGGAGGTACAGGGCAGAGATTTGGCATTCAATTTGTTGATATGCTACTGAGCGCCTTGCTGTGCAAGATGGGGCTAAGGTCCTCTGCTCACCTGGCCCAGGAAACCATCTAGCTCTGTAAGTCTGCAGTATGGGAAAGTCATTGTCAAGAGTGAATCACCCAAGCCGTGAATGCTGAGCCAAAAATTATTTAATGACTTCCCCCACACAATCAACACACTATGACTAAGTAGAGAGGGTGTAGAAAAGGTTCACAGAAATGTTGGCTGGACTAGAGAGCCTGAGTTATAAGAAGTGATTGGACAAGCTGGGACTATTGCTCTGGAGTGCAGGAAGCTGAGGGTGAGCTTTTAGAGGTTCATAAAATTATGAGGGGTATAGATATCCTCATAAAGAGACAGTCTTTATCCCAGGTAGGGGAGTCTAAAACTAGAAGGCATAGGTTTAAGGTGAGATGGGAAAGATTTAAAGTGAACCTGAGGGGCAAGTTTTTTCACACCGAGGGTGGTAGGTACATGGAACAAGCTGCCAGAGAAAGTGGTAGAGACAGGTACGATTGCAACATTTAAAAGGCACTTGGACAGGTAAATGGATAGGAAAGGTTTAGTGGAAATGGGCCGAATGCAGGCAAATGGGATTAGCATAGAAAGGCACCATGGTCGGCATGGACGAATTGGGCCGAAGGGCCTGTTTCCATGCTGTATAACTCTAGGAAGACCAGTGAAGGCAACATCAAATCCAGTTTCATCAAACCTGCATCACTGCGCTCAAATACTGTTCCATATTGTAGACCTTAGTGATGGCCTTTATCAACTGCAATTTATACCCAACGCCTGCAGGTTTCCAATGCTGCCAAAGCTTGGTGCAATGCAAACACTGCAACCATGATGGGTTGTCAATGGAGGGATCCTCTGATTGCCAGCAACAGCAACTGCACTCACCACAGATGTATTATGTTCTCCAGCAGCCTCAGCACACTTCTCTACACCAACTCTAATCAACCATCAAAACATCCACAAATCATTGAGGATCATTTCAAATAGTCATTTGTAGGGTGTGGCTCTTGCTGTTGAATTCCAGATTTCTCATGCCTTATGAAAAACACCATGATGCTGGAGGAACTCAGCAGGCCAGGCAGCGTCCGTGGAGAAAAGCAGGCGGTCAACATTTCAGGTCAGGAACCTTCTTCAGGACTGAAGGTAGGAAAAAGGGAAGCCCAATATATCGGAGGGAAAAGCAGAGCAGTGATAGGCGGACAGAAGAGGGGAGGCGGGGTGGGCACAGATCCACCGGGGGCTGGGTCAAAGCTGAGGAGAGAAAGGTAAAAAAAGGGGAGAAAAAAGAGAGATAGGAAAGGGAAGAAGAGAAGAAGCATGGTTGTGGTGGTGGAGGGGTGGGGATTACCTAAAGTGGGAGAATTCAATGTTCATGCCATTAGGCTGCAAGGTTCCAAGACGGAAAATGAGGTGTCTTGGTGGATCTGCTCTTCCCTCCTCCCCCACTCCTGCCTAACACTATTTCTTACCTGTATCCACCTATCACCACCCTGTGCCCACCCCGCCTCCCCTCTTTTGTCCACCTATTACTGCTCTGCTTTTCCCTCCTATATATTGGGCTTCCCCTTTTCCTACCTTCAGTCGTGAAGAAGGGTCCTGACCTGAAACGCTGACCGCCTGCTTTCCTCCACGGATGCTGCCTGGTCTGCTGAGTTCCTCCAGCGTCATAGTGTTTTTCATCTAGATTTCCAGCATCTGCGGTCCTTTGTTTCTCTCTTTCTCATGCCTCAGCTGGATTGTTGTAAGCCCAGTTTTTGACAAACTGCTTTGCATTTTTCCAGCATGCTCCACTGAGCTCTACAATTTGGAATTGACTTATTATTGTCACTTGTACCGAAGGACAGTGAAAAATTTGTCTTGCATACCGTTTATACAGATTAATTCATTACACAGTGCATTGAGGTAGTACAGGCTAAAACAATAACAGAATGCAGAATAAAGTGTAACAGCTACAGAGAAAGTGCAGTGCAGGCAGACAATAAGGTGCAAGATCACAACGAGGTAGATAGTGAGGTCAAGAGTCCATCTTATCATCAATTTCTTGAGTAGCAAGTTACACAATCACAACTCCAAATCCAAATTATGTCCTTGTATACAGGTCACTGAAAGCCAACAAGTAGGTGCGGCAGACGATTAGGGAGGGAAATGGTACATTGGCTTTTATTTATTTCTTCATAATTTTGTTTATCTCTGTCAGATCCCAGCTTCCTCTGCTCAAAGGTAAACAAATCCAACTTATCAAGTCTCTTCTCATAACTGAAACGCTCCATCCCAGGCAACATCTCCTCTGCATCCTCTCCAGTGCAATCACCTTTCTTATAGTGTGACCACCAGAACTGTTGTAAAAATCCATCTGGTTGACTAATGTCCTTCAGAGGAACCTGCTGTCCTGACATGGTCTCGGCTACATGTTACTCAAACCCACAGTAATGCTGACAAGTTTTAGCTCAAAGGAGATTTAGGAATGGACAATAATTGCCGGCATATCCACATACCGTGAATGGATGAAAAAAATGAACACTAAACTACTTGTCTCAAACTGGACGCACAAACAGAACGTGCTGGAAGCACTCAGCAATCAGGCAGCATCTGTGGAGAGAGATGCAGAATCAATGCTTCAAAACTGGAAAACTGAGTAAGTTGCAGAGAGGAGGAGGGGTGGAGGTAAACAGCAGGCGTGTCTGTAATAAAGTGCAAGCCAAAGTTGTCAAGGCCGCAATGGATATTGCAGCCCTTGGATGCAATATTGAATTTAACAATTTCAGGTGACTGTGTCTTCTCGCCCCCTCTCCACAGATGTTCAGTTTCAATTGCAGTCTGTTTTCAGTTTCAATTTGTTCCTTTGTTTTTACTTGTTTCCCATCTGTGTTCCATCTGCCAGAATTTAAAGTAATTGTCACTTTGACAACTTTGCTCTGTACACTCTCACAGATATTCCCTCTGACCTCTCTACCCATCCCCCTCTCTGCAACTTAGAACATGCTCGTTTGCTCACTTTTCCAGTAGCGAAGAAGGGTGACAGACCATAAGTGCTACTGAATTTGCCAAGGTCCTCCAGTATTTTCAGGAAATCTTAGTTCATATTTACAACATCTGCATTTTTTCCTATAGTTATCGTTTTAAACTAGACACCAGCAGTGGTCTAACATACCACATTCCTACTTAAGCTTGCAAAGTTGTACCTTCTTTCCAATTTCCTTCCAATAGAAACCTTCCCCCCACAACTGTGTTCTCATTACTAAGATGCATTTTTTCAGTCAGTGCTACATTGGAACTGGTTGCACATTCATTAGTAAACTAAACAATATAACTTTGGTCTTTTGCTTGCTTAGTTAATCCCATATGTTGCAGTCTATTCAAATATTCAGTTATTTGGCTTTTGTCTACCCTATTTATCCACAATGTTTCTACAGATACAGACTTGGTAAGTCACACCCTCCCCCAATACCTTAAATGCCCTGTCCCCAGTAAAACTGTTCTTGATCTTGGCACTTGCATGTGTGTTAGATCTCATCTGCACGTCTTGTTCAAGGGACACTGCTTTGAATGTCATTCGTAGAAAATTTGTTTGACCACCAGGTCCAGATTTTGCTGGATTATAATATTAAGAATTATTCAATCCTTCTCTCCATTAGTAAAGCTAGTCAGTGGTTAAAGATTACCCAGAAATACAATCTGCACTCTCCACCATCACTTGAAACACCAAACCTCACGCATTTTTCTTCAGTGGCGATTCTTCTCCCTAGGCAGGTATTTCAGGATTGCAGATGACTTGCTTCCCCTCTGGTCCTTTGGTTTCAGAAGTGACTGATCTGCCACTGAGGGAACCACGGACCCTTCCACAGATGGGTCAGAAGGTGCCCGATGGGGTGAGAAGTTGATGAAGTGTGAGCCCCTTCTGCCATTCATGCTGAGCTTACGCATGCTCCCGGCGCATGGAGCTGAGGTTGTCTGTACCACCTTGGATGTTCCTTCTCCACTTTGAATGGTCATGAACCGGAGATTGCCAGAAGCCAGTGGGGACGTGGCGTTTTGTCAAGTTGGCTTTGAGCATGTCCTTGAACCTTTTCCTCTGTCCGCATAGTAATCTCTCCCCATGACAGAACAGAGCACCTGTTTCGGGAGTCTGGTCTCAGGTGTGTAAATTATGTGGCCTGCCCAATGTAGCTGAGTTTATGTAACTAGAGCCTCTGTGTTAGGAATGTTGGCCTGGATGAGCACACTGATATTGGTTCGTTTTTCTTCCAGTGGATTCAGTGGAATTTGCAAAAATGGTTTTGGTGAACTTGAGTACCATTCAGTTGTCTTGCCTTTGACAGGGCCCGATGTTCCCTAATGTGACCCATTGCCCAAGAACTGAAAACATGTTTTTCTACAAATTATACCCTAATTACTGCATCGCCTTTAGGCTTACTCTGTCTCCTATTTGCTCTTCTGATCGAACTTTTAACCCCTCAAACCCCATATTAACTGGCATTGTTATTGGTTCCCTTGTCTCAAATCTACGGTCATTGTCCTTTTGCTCAATTTTCCCTTGACCTCTCTTTCTAACTATTACCTCATCTCCACTCCTCTTTTCCCCTCTAATATCCTTGAACCTGTTGTGTAGCGGTTAGCGTAATGCGATTACAGCGCCAGCGACCCGAGTTCAAGTCCGGCCGCTGTCTGTAAGGAGTTTGTACGTTCTCCCCGTGTCTGCGTGGGTTTCCTCTGGGTGCTCCAGTTTCCTCCTACATTTCAAAGACGTACAGGTTAGGAAGTTGTGGGCATGCTATGTTGGCACCAGAAGTGTGGCGACACTTGCGGGCTGTCCCCAGAACACTCTACACAAAAGATACATTTTACTGTGTTTTGATGTACGTGTGACGAGTAAAGATATCTTAATCTGTGAGCATCTTCCTGCAATTCTGACTTACCTTTGGCTCAGTCACTGTATTAAAGATGTCCTTATCAATGTCACAAATTCTTTGCAATCTTGACTGTACCTGCTTATGTCTCATCTACCTGCCACTGTTGATCACTCTATCCTCAACAATGCCTCCTCCCTGTGGTCCACCTTTTGCTTGTTGCCACCTTCGGTCATTGAATCTTGACCTGAGAATGCCCTGTGATGGCTTCTCTCCATGTTCCCTCAACGTTTCCTCTGGAGTCCTCCTAGGATCTATCCTTAGCTCTCTTTTATTTTGCATCTCTTGGTAATACCGTTCAAAGTTAGAACATCAAGTTTCATGTGTGTACTAATATGACATTCGGCTCTATCACAGATCGCATCTCTGCAACATTCCACTATCTCAGATTGATCATCCTGTTTGTCTGACTTCCAATACTGAATGAACAAGAATTTTCTCCAGTTAAATATAGGGAAGATTGAAGTAATATTTGGTACAGGTCAGAATCTTAGATTCCTAGCCATCAATGCCATCACTAAAACTTTCTAAAACTGAGCCAGGCCTTTTGCAACTTTGGTGTCGAGCTTGATGCACAGTTGAGTCTATGATCTATATCTGTTCCATCAGTGAGACTGCCATCTTCCATCTCTGTTACAAAGCTGAACTGTGCCTCAGCCTCAGTCAGCTGCTGCTGAAACCTTCATGCTTGCTTTGGTTACCTTTTGTAACTAATGCATTGCTTCATTAGCTGTTAATTCTCAGTGTGCAATCTACTAAGATAAGATTTCTTTATTAGTCACGTACATCGAAACACACAGTGAAATGCATCTTTTGCGTAGAGTGTTCTGGGGGCAGCCTGCAAGTTTCACCACGCTTCCGGCTCCAACATAGCATGCCCGCAACTTCCTAACCCGCACGTCTTTGGAATGTGGGAGGAAGCCCGAGCACGTGGAGGAAACCCATGCAGACACGGGGAGAACGCACAAACTCCTTACAGACAGCAGCTGGAATTGAACCTGGGTTGCTGGTGCTGTAATAGTGTTACGCTAACCACTACACTACTGTGCCTGCCCAATACTGTACACCATACTGTACAAAACCAGATAAGGGTGGAAATGCATGGGAATTCAACAATCATTGAATAAAGAATGTTATGGTTCTGGCTCCTCTACAGGAAACATTAGGCAGGATAACCTTGGATTTGGTAAGGTCTGTAGGTGCCCAGAATTGGCATCTGGGAACTTACCTGCACACACCTGTGGAGACTGGGTGAGGAACTGATTTCACTGAGCCTGCACACATGGGAATTGGTGGTGAGATCTCAGGATTTGTAGTTCCTCTGACATTCAAAAACTATTTAAATTGATGTAAGTAATTAAAAAATATATATTAAAAAGTGTGGAATATCCATTAAACACCTACAAATCATTAAAATATTAAATTAAAGTAGAATACTTAAAATTTATAACTTTCCCTTTTCCACAGGCTGAGTCCCCATTGAAATGAATGGGCATAAGATTGGAGAGGTAAATCACCATTTTATATCTGGGCAATCTCAACAAGACCAGCTTCACCACTGGATTCCATGTGAACTAGAATCTGTCACTCAGTAACTCTTGGATGTGGTAGATCAACACTAAGTCCAGGACTTCTGTGAGATACCTAAATGTTGCTGGTTCCCTTTTAAATCACCAGCCATAGCCAAGAGGGTTTGATTCATTGCGCCAATCTTTCTCTTTCAGTTGATTTTTTTTTACCCATTTTCTAGCTTTCTTCCAGAATTCCAGCATTAGATGCTGGGTATGAATAAGTGGTTGCACTCCTGAAAGATTCAAGTCTTTTCCAGAGAGTAGAGCATGTAAGAAGGGCAAACGTTCCCTGTGTTGGAGGGTGTGATCTTTTGCATGAGCAATTAAGCCAATCTGACTTCTCACTTAGCTTTTAAAGATCCTATGGTAAAAATTTAAGTAAAGAACAAAGCAGGTCCCCTGGTTACACTGAACAACCATCCCCATCCAGTCAAATTGTTAACATTTCTGTGCACATCTTAGCAGCTGCTCTGTCTTGAATCCAATAGTGAACATAATTCGAAAGTACTTCAGTGACCATGAAACACTTTGGCATAACTTGGTTTTCAAAGCTGCTATATAAATGCAAGTCATCTCCAGCTTGATCTATAGCCTAAAAATTTTCTATGATGTATCTCAGAAATGTATATGGAGCAGGGAGGAAGGTAAATAAATCAAGTTCAGCCAGCTAACAAGAACAGAGGAGGCTGATTGATAACCCTTTCTTGATGTTCTGGAATTTGAAAGACCTCAAGGCGGAGGTCTTTGACCAGATTATGACACAGGACTTTTTTTAAAATTTGCTTTCTAGAAATCCCTAAAGGTTATCACCAAGCACTCATCTGATAAGTGCCACTTGCTCAGGCTCGAACATATCTGAAGGATTTGAGCTGGTATCAGTTTGACATTTCTGTCAGGATGGGGATTTTAACTCCACATGAATCTGACAAATGCCATTGCTGTCATCTGCTCAGTTTTAATTATACCTGATCGAGTCTCTCAACAGCTGCAAACAGGCAACTTAATTAGCTGGTGTTAAGGCTGATACCTAAAGCCTTAGTCAAGCTGTAGAATCCCTAAAAGCGTGATAGCATTTAATTGACATTTCCACCCAGACTATACTCTGGTAATGAGAATTAACAGATGAATTTATGGAAATCTACATGTTGGGCCAGCTTTTATCTGAGGTATCTGGGTGCACATGAAGGCATTTATACCTGAACAACTTTATTTGAAAGAAATATCTTCCCTAAATAAAAGATGATGGGGGATAATGTAGAGACTTATTAGAAGTTATTTCTTAATGAAAGCTAAATCACTTGAGTGTTTGACAATTAGTATATGAATTGCAGTTTGCACCATAAGATAAAATTGATGCAATTCCTTGCTTCTGCATCAAAATTTCAATATCACATGAGAAATGAATGGAGTTGCTTTGACTTGCTAATTTGCTTTATTACTCAGGTCTAGTCTTGATTTCAACTAATGATGCTGCTAAGTGATAAATTCATGAGACTTGTCAAAGGATTGTACAAGTAGCTTAACAGTTACTTTCAGGAACAAAGTCGAATCGTCTTCGTCCTAAGTCAATTCTCTTCATTTTTCACTTTATTGATTTCCCTTGTTGGACCTTACGAGCCCTGCAGTATTTTGCACCAAGTGGGAATACATGAGAGGAAGCTTTCTAGGTAAGCCCAAAGACCTGTCATCACCTGACAAGCACACAAATGCACCAATGATGTATCAATTATGTACCCTGGTTGAAATGTTCTTCTCTACCTGAAAGCAGAATTGGTAATTGGTTTATTATTGTCACATGTACTAAGCTGCAATGAAAAGCTTCTATTTTGCATGCCATCCATACAGATCATTTCACCACATCAGTACATTGAGGTAGTACAAGGGAAAAGCAATAACAGAATGCAGAACATTCTGTGCTACAGTTACAGAGAGGGTGCAGAAGGGCCAAGCATAGTCCCTCCACTGCTACCTTTGGTCAGCCAACCACACGGGCCAGAATATTCGGTGTTCTTGGTTTATGTTGCTTCACTGAGGTTGGCAGGCATCTCAAAGTGCCAGAGACAGATCATTAGTATCGCTTCTGCAAATTCCTCCAATGCCAGTGTCAGCGGCCTTACCCATTGAGGTCCTATTTGTGATTTGCTTGTTCCAGCAGACAGCCCACATGCCTGGCATCTGACCCCTAAGCTCAGTCATGGCAAGAGATCTTCAAGAAGACAAAGAAAATGCCTCAAAGATGTTCTCAAAGCCTCACTGAAGAATTGCAAAATCCTCATTGATTCATGCTCCTGGTCCGTAAATGCTCAAAATAGAGAAGGAAGTCTCTTTTTTCAGGAGCATGTGGAGGCCATATAAAAATAGTGGAAAGCACCATCCCAACAAATCCACTCTCCAGCCCCATGTGTCCTGTCCTGCATCTCCTTAATCTGTCTGTGGCAGAGTCTGCAGCTGCTGCCTTATCAGCCATCTGAGAACACACAGAAATAGAGTTATCCTCAACCTCGAAGGACTGCCCATGGTATTACTTTCCTAAAGCAAACCTATTGTTAAGATATTGCAAACCAAAGTCGCGGGTGAATTCCTTGATATGACGTATAATAGTCTCTATTTGTAGCAGCGACTTTGGTTCTGCATGGAACGATTTGTAAATTATGTTTAGCATTCAATGTAGTGAATTGTTGCAATGAACATCTGAATGGATTAAGAATGAGGAATTGTTAAAACGTATTCTCCTTGTGCTTAAGAGAGCTTCACAACTGGTAATCTTGGTGAAGGTAAGAGATACTCTGATTGCCAGCATCTTTCAAAGGGATACGTCTGTAATTTCTCCAATATTTATTTGTCCTCTGACTCTGACCTTGTGAAGTTCCCCTCACTCCACCATTAAGGAGCCTTCAACTACATAGACACTTCTTTCTGAAAGTGCCTCACTGGAGTCCTAACCTTATTGATCCTCAGAACCTGTTCTTCTAATGAGGCTTTTGGCCACCTCTTCCAATATTTCATCTCTGAGTTGTCGTTAATTTACTTCTGATGCTGTATTGTGAAGTGCCTTGGGTAATTTTTGATGTTGAAGACACTCCCCTCGCAAATTAATGTCTGCAGGGAGTGTATGTCCTAGTCAGCTCTGTTCAGCTTGATTCCCAAAATAACTTCCTGTGAAAGGGAAGGCGTGTAGCGGCTGCGACCGCGATGCGAAAGTAAGACACTAATCGATGAGTTGCAGAACAAAACTGATTTATTTTCCCACCTTGCGTGGGCCTTTTAAGAGGAACGGTTCCCACCCACCAAAAACAGAAATGACATATGCAAACTTTTCCCATGCACGTGTTCTCCTTGTTGCTCAGGGAAGACGAAGGCCCAGCGTCATCTTGGGCCTCGCCGCTCCGACGACGTGCGACCTGACCGCCGAGCCGGTTCACTTGCTCGGACGGTGAGTCACTACACAACCGCACCCCCCCCCCCAGAACCAACAATACGGTCTCCAAGGTTCGCGGCTGTGCTAGCCGTTGCTTAGGAGGTCGGCCTCTGCGTCGCGGTGTTGGGACCTCGACCGGTTGTTGTAGATCTAAATGGGCCAGTTTGAGGTGGTCCGTCGTGAAGACTTCTTCCTTGCTCCCAATGTCCAAAATAAAGGTGGACCATTATTCCTGATGACCTGGAACGGCCCCTCGTATGCTCGTTGTAACGGTGCCCAGGGTGTGCCCCTGAGAACGAAAACAAACTTACGTTCTCGTAGTTCCTTGGGCTCACAGGATGGGGCTTGGCCATGCCGCGAAGTGGGAATTGGTGCCAAGCTGCCGAGCCTCTCGCGCAGTCTTTCCAGGACTGCCGCGGGTTGTTCCTCTTGCTCCCGAAGGGCGGGTATGAACTCCCCTGGGACGACCAGGAGCGCACCGTACATGAATTCAGCTGACGAAGTGTGGAGATCTTCCTTGGGGTCAGTGCATATGCTGAGCAGGATCCAAGGCAGTTCGTCGACCCAGTTAGGACCATTCAGGCGGGCCATCAGGGCTGATTTCAGATGGCGGTGGAAACGTTCTACCAACCCGTTTGATTGAGGGTGGTAGGCCGTGGTGGTGTGCAGCTGCGTCCCTAGCATGTTTGCTAATGCAGATCATAGGCTGGAGGTAAACTGGGTGCCCCTGTCTGAAGTGATGTGGGACGGAACACCAAAACACGAGATCCAAGTTGTGAGCAGAACCCGAGCACAGGAATCAGTCGTGATGTCAGATCGAGGGGTTGCCCCTGGCCACCTCGTGAACCGGTCCATGATGGTAAGGAGGTACTGGGCTCCTCTTGAAACTGGCAGTGGACCAACGAGGTCGACGTGGATGTGGTCAAACCTTCTACGGGTAGGCTTGAACTGCTGTGGTGGGACCTTGGTGTGTCGTTGGATTTTTGATGTCTGGCAGTGCGGACAAATCCTGACCCACTCAGTGACCTGTTTGCGCAGGCCATGCCAGACGAAATTGCTGGTGACCAGTCGGACAGTAGATCTGATAGACGGGTGCGCCAACCCCTGTACCGAGTCGAAAACGCATTTCCGCCAGGCTGCAGGAACTATAGGGCAAGGCTGACCTGTTGTGACGTTGCAAAGGAGGGTCTGCTAACCTGGACCGACTAAGAAATCTTGGAGCTGCAGGCCCAAGGCTGCAGTTCTGTAGCTGGACAGCTCGTCGTCGGCTTGCTGTGCGCCAGCCGGGGCTGCGTAGTCTTCACCCAGGGACAGGCTGTGGATGGTCGGTCTGGAAAGTGCGTCAGCAACGACATTGTCCTTTCCGGAGACACGTTGGACATCCGTTGTGAATTCGGAAATGTAGGACAAATGTCACTGCTGACGAGCTGATCAGGGATCGGAGACCTTGGAGAAGGCGAAAGACAAAGGCTTATGGTCAGTGAAAGCGGTGAAAGGCCTGCCTTCTAAAAAGTACCACAAGTGCCAGACCGCCAGGTACGTTAGAAGTTCCTGATCAAAAGCGCTGTATTTCAGTTCGGGTGGTCCAAGGTGCCTGCTGAAGAAAGCCAAGGGTTGCCAGTGGCCTTCGATTAGTTGTTCCAGTATCCCACTGACCGCAGTGTTGGATGCGTCCACCGTGAGGGCGGTTGGGACATCTGTCCTAGGGTGTACCAGCATCGCGGAATCTGCCAGGGCGTCCTTGCCTTAACGAAGGCAGCCGCGGCCTCGTCGTTCCAGGCGATGCCCTTGCCAGACATCAGCGAGAACAAAGGGCGCATGATACGGGCTGCTGCAGGGATGAACCGATGGTAAAAGTTGACCATCCCCAGGAATCCTTGCAGGCCTTTGACCGTGTTGGGACGGGCAAAATGGCGGATAGTGTCTACCTTGGCGGGTAGGGATGTTGCTCCTTCGCTGGTGATTCTGTGGCCAAGGAAATCGATAGCGTCGAGTCCGACTTGGCACTTGGCCGGGTTGATAGTGAGGCCGAAATCACTGAGACGGGAGTACAGATGGCGGAGGTGGGAAAGGTGTTCTTGGCGGTCATGGCTGGCGATCAGTATGTCATCTAAGTAAATGAACACGGAGTCCAGGTTGCAGCCTACTGTGTCCATCAGCCGCTGGAAGGTCTGCGCGGCGTTCTTAAGGCTGAATGACATTCGAAGGAATTCGAAGAGGCCGAATGGAGTGATGAGCACAGTTTTGGGGACGTCGTCAGGGTGGACCGGGATTTGGTGGTATCCCCGGACGAGGTCCACCTTGGAGAAGATGTGGGCCCCGTGTAGGTTCGCCGTGAAGTCCTGGATGTGAGGGATGGGGTAGCGGTCCAGTGTGGTGGCGTCATTCAGCCTGCGGTAGTCGTTGCAGGGCCTCCACCCACTGGTGGCTTTGGGGACCATGTGCAGTGGGGAAGCCCAGAGGCTGTCTGACCTGCGAACGATCCCCAGCTCCTCCATACGGTGGAACTCTTCCTTTGCCAGATGGAGCTTGTCTGGAGGTAGTCGTCGTGCTCAGGCATGAAGGGGTGGGTGGCCCTGTGGTAATGATGTGATGCCGCACCCCATGTTTGGGCATCGAATTTGTAAACTGAGGTGCCAAAACCGATGGGAACTCGGCTAGGAGCTTGATGAACTCGTTGCCAGACAGGGAAACGGAGTCCAGGCGCGGGGCTGGTAGGCTGGCTTCTCCCAGGGAGTAGGTTTGGAAAGTTCTGGAGTGCACGAGCCGCTTCCCTCGCAAGTCGACTAACAGGCTGTGGGCCCGAAGGAAATCGGCTCCCAGGAGTTGCTGGGCGATGGCGGCAAGGGTAAAGTTCCAGGTAAAACGGCTGTCGCTGAATTGTAATTGAACTGTATAGGTACCTAAAGTTCATATCGTTGTGCTGTTTGTGGCTTTGAGTGCGGGACCCTGTTGCCTACTACGAGTGTCGCGGCTGGTCGGGTGCAAAACACTGACCTCTGCTCCAGTATCGACAAGGAAACGACGCCCGGACTGCTTGTCCCAAACGAATAGGAGGCTGTTTTGGCGGCCAGCTGCCGTAGCCATCAGCGGCAGCTGGCCCTGGTGTTTCCCTGAAACTTGCAGGGTGGGCGGCATCGACAGGCCTCTGCGCCCCACCTCTGATGGTAGAAACACAGCTGGTCGCCAGTGTCGTCATCTGTATTCCTGGGGTGTGGTTGCTCGGTTGCTGGGACTGGTTTAGGTAGGCGTTGGGCCCGCAGTCTGGTGATTTGGCCGACGGACGACCCGCTCTCGCGTTTGGCCTTCCACAGGACATCTGCCCAGGCAGCTACCTCACGTGGGTTGCTGAAATCGGCGTCAGTCAACAGCAGGTGAATGTCGTCGGGTAGTTGTTCGAGGAAGGCCTGTTCAAACATCAGGCAGGGCTTGTGTCCCTCAGCCAAAGCCAGCATCTCGTTCATCAGGGCCGATGGGGATCTGTCCCCCAGGCCGTCGCGATGAAGCAGGCAGGCGGTTCACTCACGACAGGAGAGGCCGAAGGTCTGAATAAGAAGGTCTTTGAAAGCCGGGTACTTGCCTTCCTCCGGAGGAGACTGGATGAAGTCTCCGACCTGGGCAGCCGTCTCCTGGTCCAGGGAGCTGACCACGTGGTAGTACCGTGTGGAGTCGGAGGTGATCTGCTGAAGTTGGAATTGTGCTTCGGCCTGGTCAAACCAGACGCGGGGCCGAAGCGTCCAAAAGGTGGGCAGCTTGAGTGCCACAGCGTTGGCTGCTGCTTTGTTGTCCATTGTGTGGGTCCAAAATCCGTTTGGACCGTCGGGGTCACCAATGTAGCCGCTGCTACCACGATGCGAAAGTAAGACACTAGTCGATGAGTTGCAGAACAAAACTGATTTATTTTCCCGCCTTGCGTGGAACTTTTAAGAGGAATGGTTCCCGCCCACCGAAAACGGAAATGACGTATGCACTACATCATCAAACTTTTCCCGCACGCGGGTTCTCCCCGTCGCTCGGGAAGACGAAGGCCCAGCGCCATCTTGGGCCTCGCCACTCCGACGACGCGCGGCCCGACCGCCGAGCCAGTGCGCTTGCTCGGATAGTGAGCTGCTACAGGGGAATATTTACCAGCTTAAGTTATTAATTGCTTCACAAACAATATGGTACAGTTGTAGATTGCTTATAATCCTTCTGTATTTATGTGCCTATTCACATATAATTGCGATTGAATTTTTTTACCGGGTCAACAATTATTAATTTAGTAACATTATCCTGTGTGGACTGCAGGAAGAAACAAAAATGTTACTGTATGACATGACTTTCACAGGGTTCAGAAAAAGTAGATGGAACAAGACTGCTCTTGCGAAATAACTTTCAGGATTTATTATAAATTAGAAAAAATTGTTCCATCGTGGTGTACAAAGTAGCAATCTCTCATTGCTCAATAACCGTCTGAGAAGATGCAAACCTCTAATATTTGTGCAATTGATTGGAGATAATTGTTCCAATTTATAAACTTAATTGTTAGTAGATTTTATTAAATTCGACTGAAATAACAATCAAGAGATGACGTGCTTATTTATAGCCAGATTTAATAATCTGTTCAAAGATTCAGGCTGCTGAGATTAAAACAAAATCAGAAAACACTGGAAGCTCTTGGCAGGTCGGTCAGGGAGCGAAACAACATTGATGTTTCGGTTGAAAAAACCTTCATCTGAACTGGAAATATGAGAAAAGATGCATGCTGTAAGGTAGAGAGAGAGACAAAGGGGGTGGGGGGTGGAATAGAGAGAATGACTGTGATAGTGTGCAGACTAAAACTGTCAACTTTGTCACTAAAAACCAGCAACTGAAGACAGAGAAGGAGAAACAAATTAAAACAGATACAACCACATCAGTGAAGAGAAGAAAAACAGAGTGAATACCTGTTAAACTGAACATTAATCCCCAGGGGCTTCAAAGTACCAAAATGGAAGATTAAGTGGGCTGTTGCCTCAGCGTATGTTGGGCCTTGTTGGGGAAATGTAGGAGACCAAATATGGAGAACTCGGAGTGGGAGTCTGGTGGAGAATTAGTGAGACAGGTGACTGGGAGCTCTTGAGGACCGAACAGAGCTGTGGTGAAAAGTGATCACCCAATCTGCGTTTGCTGTCTCCAGTGTAGAGGAGACCACATCATGAGCACTGAATGCAAACCAGAAGAAATGCAAGTGAACCCGGAAGGACTGTTGTCCCTGAATGGCGGGTGCAGGAGAGGTAAAAGGGAAGATGTTGCCTCTCCCGCAGTTGCATGGGAAAATGGAAGAATCATGGAGGGAATGGTCCTTTTGAAATGCTGTAATGGGAGGGGAGGGGAGGGGAGGGGAAGGTGTGTCTGGAGACAGCAGAAATGTGGAGTGGAATCTGAGGACAAGGCGAATCCTCCCCGTGTTCAAGCTGGGAAGGAAGTGCGGGAAGTAGTGACACAAGAGACTGCAGATGCCGGAATCTGGAGCAACAAACTGGAAAGCAGAGATGCACCTGAGAGCTCTGTCAACTTTGGTAGAGGAGAAGCAAGGTAGAGGAAGACTTTTTTAAAGACACAGATGTTGAAAGTCTCTCCATCGAGGCAGATGTGACAGAAATGGAGAAACTGGGACGCTGGGATGGAGTCCTTCCAGGAAGCAGGGTGGGGGGAGGTGTTGTGGAGATAACCCTGGAGCTTATAATAGTCATTGGTAACTAACCTGTCCCCTGAGATGGAGGTAGAAATAAAGATATCAAGAAAGGGAAGAGTCAGATATGGACCATGTGAACACAACGAGCACGATGGAGATCTTGTTTGAGTGCAGAAAGCAGCAGCAATACAGTTGTCAATGTAATGGAAAAGGTGTTGGGGGAGGGAAGCATGATTAGGATCGACGGTGGGGACTGTTCCACTTGTCCAACAATGAGTGGGGCATACAGTAGGATGGGTCTGTGTGAGTTACTATAGCTACAGTTTTCACATGGAGAAAGTGAGTGGAGTTGGAGGAATTGACAGAGGAGAAAAGAACAGCACTTTATCCTCCTTTGAAGCCCTCAGGACTTAATATTGAATTTAACAATTTCAGGTAAAACATTGTTTTCTTTTTTCCTCTCTTCGCAGACGCAGTTGCACCTTTCTGTCTCAACTTGTTCGCTTCTCTTTTCTCTGTTTTGAACTGCAGGCTTTTAAAGTCATCACTGCTTTGATCTACACCCTATCACAGACACTCCTTCTATTCTCTCCACCCCTCCTTCTAGCTGTGCAAATAGGCATGTTAAGTTGCACTTTTTGAGTCCTGATGAAGGTCCTCGACCTGAAACATTTGACTCTGTTTCTCTCTTCACAGATGTTGCTTGACCTGCTGTGTGCCTCCAGAATTCTTTCCTTTTGTTTCAGATTTTCAGCATCTGCTGTTTTGCTCCTGAGGTTAAAGGACATAACCACAGAAAATTTCAAAGTAAGATAAGAATTCGCTGTAGAAAAATATTATATGCAGAAATACATCAATGCTTTGATCAATAAAACATGATGAAACATTCCCTTTGAATAGTGAAGTTGAACAGCTTTTATGCTAAGTGCACGTGTTAGGTTTACCACACATGCTTGCCTTCATCGGTTGGGGCATTGAGTATAAAAGTTGGCAAGTTGTGTTGCAGCCGTATAAAACTTTGGTTTGGCCACATTTGGAGTATTCTGTGCAGTTCTGATTGTCACACTACAGGAAGGATGTGGAGGTTTTAGAGATGGTGCAGAAGAGTTTCACCAGGATGTTGCCTGCATTGGAGTATATCAGCTATGAGGAGAGTTTGAACGAACTCGGAGCATTGGAGGCTGAAGGGTGGTGTAAAATTATGACAGTCTTTTTCCCAGAGTGGAAATGTCAAATGCTAGAGGGCGTAGGTTTATTGAGAGGGGAAAGTTTAAAGGAGATTTGCAAGACAAGTTTACACAGAGCGGTAGGTGCCTGGAACACACTGCCAGGGGAGGAGGTAGAAACACGTATGATAGCAATGCTTAGGAGGCATTCAGACAGACTCACGAATGGAGGGACACAGACCATGTGTAGGAAGATGGGATTAGTTAGATTGGCATCATGGTCAGCACAGACATGGTGGGCCAAAGGGCCTGTTCCTGTGCCATACTGTTCCATGTTCTATGTGCTTGATACATGATCTGGTTGCTTGACATTGGGAGAAGTGAATTGGAGAAGAAAAGTCAATGCAAGAGCACAATGTCAACTTTCACTTCATCTATAATCAATTTGCGATGGTAAACTCAAGTGGTTTGGGATTTAGAACATCTTCTGAGTCATTGGAATTTGAGTTCTGCATTTTAAGCCTTTACACACTGCAGCCACTTTCAACAAAAGTCAGTAAGTGATAGTTCTCCTGGGGGCTTTGGTTGAACTCTCCGGCTAATTGATTGTGATAATGAAGCAGTCGGATTCTGTTATTAACAGGTAGTTAAAGATGGTGAGAGTTATCAGATTGCCATCACGTGAACAATCTCAAAAGGTACCTTTCTGCTCATGGTCTCTCAGGGCCTGATACTGCTTGTCTCCTTTGATCAATGTTCTACAGAAAATGCACTAAGAGCTTAACATTGCAACGAGAGAGTTGCTTACAGATGTTAAGACTGAGGTGACTCTGAAAGCAAAACAAATGAGACGTGTTTCACTCTGGTGATCTTCACTCCAGAGTCAAGCTTAACACTGTAATTGTAGCAGTGAGACAAAACAGTTACTGGTGTGCACGCGGTGAATACCCATGTTTTAGATTAGATTAGATATCTTTATTAGTCACATGTACATCGAAACACACAGTGAAATGCATCTTTATGTGTAGAGTATTCTTAAATGGATCATCCAATTCACAATTTTCCGTGGGTTCTGAGAATTCTGACTGGCCGAGACTACCTGCCCCACCGAGTACCTCCCACTTGACCTGTGGCAGAAATCGCAAGTCTCCATGTCAGCCCCATGGGTCACCTCAGAAATGGAGTGGAAGGAAGTTATCCTCAATCCTGAGGGACTGCCCGAGAGAGAGAGTGGATTGGAGCCATGGACTTCTGTTGATAGGGGAATGTGAATTAGGAAGGAGAGAGTAGAACATAGAACAGTACGGCACAGGAACAGGCCCTTAGGCCCACAATGTTGTGCCAATCCAATTACATTAGTAATAAAATGCCCAACTAAACTAATCCCTTCTGCCTACACAATGTCCATATCATACCATTTCCCTCACATTCATGTGCCTATCCAAGAGCTTCTTGAATGCCCCTATCGTATTTGCCTCCACCACCACCCAGGCAGAGCATTCCACGCACCCACCACTCTCTGTGTAAAAAAAATTTGCTCCGCACATCTCCTTTGAACTTACCCCCTTATCACCTTAAATGCATGCCCTCTGGTATTAGACATTTCAACCCTGTGGAAAAGATACTGGCTGTCTACTCTCTCTATGCCTCTCAATCTTATAAACCTCTATCAGATCCGCGCTCAGCCTCTGCCGCTCCAGAGAGAACAACCCAAGTTTGGCCAACTTATCTTCATAGCACATGCCCTCTAATCCAGGGAGCATCTTGGTAAACCTCTTCTGCACCCTCTCCAAAGCCTTCACATCCTTCCTATAATGGGGCGACCAGATGTTCAGATAACCCAGGCCTTCATGCAAAATACAGTTTCTTGGGAACTAGGCACAAATGCAAAAGTGCCTTTGCCAATTGGGCTTGTTTTTAGTGAATGTGGTCCTTCCCGAACTAAAACACATGGTATCACATAAATGTGCTTGTTGTGGTTTTTGAAACACCAGATGCAATATTAATATTTAGCAAAATTTCATTAGGTTCTGTCATTGAGACAGTAATTCAGAAAGCTGAGCATCCTCTGACTTGTCTGAAATTCAACAGCAATATTTTTGCTCTTTTCACAGCTGGATTCTCTCCCTTCCCCCCATGCCTGAAAGACTCACTGCAGCAATAAATCATTTTGAAGGTAAGGAGTTAACAGGCATTTTGTGTGCATTGCCCATTAACTGCAGAATCACTGGTCTGATTTCCCTCTGCTTAAATCCCAATAATGGATTTGACTGGTTTTGACAAAAGAATTAAATATTAGGGGATGGACTGAACTAAGTGCAGTTTGCTGGGTCCTGGTTTGTGAACTGAATCTTGTGCTCTCTGATGGTTTACGGTGAGCACTGATTGCATTCTGAAATATAATACATTGTACTCTTAGACCTGGAAACACTTCTCATCAATCTCTTTTTCTTCTCCCATCTGATACATACATTCTGGGAGGAGTTCTGAGCATTCTGCTATCTGCCAGAACCTCTCCCTCTCTCTCTTTAAGCTCATTAGTTCATTTTCCCATGGTGGGAACTCAAGTCCCCATCCTCCTTTATTTACCCCAATGAGTTTTATCTAAAGGATTCCCCAGTAAATGAACTGAATATCTGCAAAACCAGCTTTAGGTTTATATCTTGTCCCTGGCGAAGAACAATATATTTAAATAGAAAACTCTTTCAGTTAAATAGAACAGTAAATGAAAATTTAAAAATAAAACTGCAGATGCTGGAAATCTGAAATAAGAACAGAAAATGCTGAAAACATTTGAAGGGTCCCAAACCTGAAGCATTAACTGTTGCTTTTTCTGCAGATGCTGCCTAATCCATTGAGTATTTTCAGCATTTTCTGTGCTTTTTGTTAGTTAAATATTAATTTATTTTACATAATTTAACCAACATGAAATCTAATGAAGAAACTTAGTCACAGACAACAGATATGAGGATGCACAGTAATTTTACCCCCTATTAAGGTGCAGGAAAACACCAATGAGTTAAAATTGGAAAAAAATAGAAGTTTGAAGGTGAATAGGTAAGGTAGAGGACACCTGCTTCTGGCTTAACTAGAGCTTATATGTGGCTTGTGGTTTGTCTGACTTAGAAGGTGATAACTAAAATTTAAATGAGGCCCTCTGTCTGCCTCATTTTGGCAGGAACTTTAATGGCTGCAGGTTGTTTGTCTCAGCTTGGAGGAACCAGGAAGCCTTGTGCATTGTTTGAAGGTCTGGATTATTTTTGCTTTCTTTCAAAGGACGCTCAGGAGCACTGCAGCATCCTGTTCAAAAAAGGGAAGTCAATAAGAAAAACAGACGATAACCAACAAAATTAACATAGTTCTGAAAGTCAACGTCAATGAACTTTTGAGTTGAGGAACCCAATGTCAGTTTCATTACAATGATAATCATTGCCTGAAACATTCATTTTTAGATGTGTTGGGCAATGTTACAAAGCCAGATATTTTCCTATATGCCAAGTATAATTTAAAATTGTCTAGTATGTGTTAAGTGGTATTCCGGTCATCTCTTTCCAGTGCAGTACATGAGATTGTTCAACATTTTTAACAACTATGTCCTGCACACTTAAAAAGTGAAGTAAAGGTGAGGGTTACTGGTGTAATGCAATTGACATCCTGTTCCTTAACTCAAAGGTTGTCTGACGTTGACTTTCAGAGCCCTGTTGACTTTGCCCTCTCTTTGTCTTGCTCCCTCTTTTACAGAATGCTGTTGAGAAAACCCAGCACCCTTTGAGAAATGTGTCATTTGTTGAGGTTTCTATGGAAACAAGTGGAAGGCCTTAAAAGTACTGAGATTTCCAACCCCTGCTGCATTGTACACTTTGTCTATTTTTAATAAATCTCCATTTTCTCAATGTAAGTAGTTCCTAAAAAGATTGCAGCTCCACTGCAAACATTTTAAAGGCCACATTCAGGACTTTCCCATTCAGTGTTAGTATAACCTCTGTGAAACTGTATAACACAACCAGCACCCCACAACCTGGTGGATAGTGGGGGATGCCAAGGGCTTCCATATGGCGTAGATCTCACCTTGTACAACTGTGCTTTATTCCCAGAGCAAATCTTCACTAACCGACCTGTTTGCAGTTCATACTTATCAGCTTCAATGACTTTACCACCAGTATTAACTCTTCATCCTCTTGTCCCACTGTTCAGATTATATTTACCAACTCTGTCCTCTTCACCAGTACCTGCTTGGTATTCTCTCCCCTGTTCTAATTCACTTATATCTCACAGATCTCCTGAAAACCACACTCTGCCACAATTGCTCAGCACCTCAATCACTCAGCATCCTTTGATTACCTTGCCAAAAGCACAATGGGGCATGGTTCCTTGTTAAAAGGTGCTATGATCAATGTTGGTTCGTATTCAATCTGCCACATATACTTTGCATCAGGTTATGTTATTGTTATTGTGGTTGCTGTCTGAAGTTTCAATTTTAATTCGAGGTTCCTCTTCTACCATCCTTCTCCACTCAGACAACCAACATTTGTATCATCATAAACAGGTACTGAGTTTAACAATATGCATGCATGATATTGTGACAAGTTTATGCAGCTGAGATCAAAGCCGGTTATTTTGTTAATGTATTCCTTTCAGATGAAAAGCTAGAAATGCTGAGTATTTGTCCAGAGGAAAAAAAAACATGAGAAACAGAAACGTTAAATATTTTGTAAATGGTGAGAGGTTATGAAATGTTGATATTTAAAGAGATGCAGGTAGTATTGGACATATTACTGTAAGCAAACATTCAGACGCAGCAAGCAGTTAGGAAGGTAAATGGTATGGTGGTGTTTATTGCAAGAATATTTGAGTAAAAGCTTAAAGATGTTTTACCACAATTCCATAGGGCTTTGGTGAGATCACCTGTGGATTACTGTACACAGTTTTGGACTCCTTACCTAAGCAGGGATATAGTTGCCATAGGGGGAGTGCAGCACACCACGCTAGTTCCTGGAATGGTAGATCTGTCAGATGAGGAAAGATTGAGTAGGCTGGGTCTCCGTTCTCTGGAGTTTAAGAAGAATGAAAGGTGACCGCATCGATACTGTATGTTCAGAATTCATAGAGTACTTGACAGGGAAGATGTTACACCTAGCCAAGGGTTCTGGAACTAGAGATCAGACTCCCAATAAGAGGCTGGGGCCATTTAGGAGTGAAATGAGGAGAATGTCTTCACCCAAAGGTTGTTGAATATTTTAAATTCTATATCCTGAAGAGCTCTGGAGACTGAGTCATTGATTGATTACATTCAGAACTATGGTTGATAGATTTCTGGAAATTAGAGAATTTGAGGGATACGGGATGAGGCATAAAAATGGTGTTGAAGTATTAGATTAACCATGAGCTTGTTGAATGGTGCAAAGGGATTGAGGGCTCAATTGCCTGCTCCTAATTCTTATATTTTTAAATTTCTCATATGATCGGCATTGCTTTAGGTTAAACAATTGAAGGTTGACTCCAGGAGGTTGTGTTATGAAATGCTCTTTGTCTGCATCTGCCAATGAATGACAGTGAATTCTACTGATTGCTGATGTATTTCTTGGTGCATCTGTAGTGACTTATATTAAGCTCGCAGGTCCTCCCACAATGGTCACTGGCATTTACTGTAGGTTGATAGTGAGACTGGAGGCTCCTGTGCTAATGAGTCGTTTCCTCGACTCTTATGACACAGTCACATTAAAACCTATAGTAATAAAACAGCTCCTCAGGCCTGCCCATTTTACATTGAGCTCAGAAATGACGTTCAAATAGTCTGAATTTAAACAGGAAGCAAGGTTTTTTTTATCTTAGCCTTTAGCCAAGCCACCAGGAGATGAATTGTGTCCATTTTTAGGAGTACCACACTTTCGGATGGATGGCAATGAGCTTCCCCCCACACAATGTTTAAGGAATCACCAAAGGTGAAATTGCTCTTTACATAGTTCTGTAGCGACTCGCCGTCCGAGCAAGCGAACCAGCTCGGCGGTTGGGTCGTGTGTCGTCGGAGCGGCATGGCCCAAGATGGCGCTGGGCCTTCGTCTTCCCCGAGCGACGGGGAGAACCTGCGCACGGGAAAAATTTGATGACGTAGCGCATACGTCATTTCCGTTTTCGGTGGGCGGGAACCGTTCCTCTTAAAAGGCCCACGCAAGGCGGGAAAATAAATCAGTTTTGTTCTGCAACTCATCGACTAGTGTCTTACTTTCGCATCGCGGTAGCAGCCGCTACAGTTCCATAAAATTGCCATGTTGGATACAGCAGGTCTTATGCCATCTCCAAAACCAAATAAAACCAAATTTGCCTGCCAGCAAACATCTTGTTGGAATTTGCTGCTGTATGTAAGTAGCCCAATCACAGCACTGGAATGGCTGGCTCGATCCATAAGATGCATCTTTTCATGCTGGTCTCATTCTAATATTATGAAGATTTGATGGGTGATTTAAAATTCTGTATACAGAGATTAGCAATTGTAAAATTCATTTGCATAGAATGTAATAGAAATACTGTTGATTATAGTGTGCGGTACTTAAAATAATGGTTCTCCTGGTGCCAACTTGAACCCATTCAATGGTAACATGAAAATATTTGTAATAAGTGCAGGAAAAGGTTTTACAATAACATATTTACTCTCTGAAATCTGCATTTCTTCAAATATAAGCAATAATTTATTTTATCTTCACAATAACCACATAATTTACCTGACTACAGCATCATATCCACTAGAGTACGAATCACTCAACCACCTACACTTTACTTGGACAATACACTTTTAATTTACAGACTAATCGTACAATACATGGCTGAACAAATGTGAAAGTTAAAAACTTGGATGTTAATAGTTTATGTTCCATGTTGCAGCAGAAGTAGTAATGTCATGTAAGAGCTAACAGCTCAAGTATGCAAAGCTATTGGGATTGGCGTCATATAGTTTTAATAACATAACCATAATACAAAAGAAACGTGTAATGATTAACAGACGTAATAAAATCAGATTCTTAAGTTACATTAGGCATAGTATAATATGAAATATGGCTCTTTTTTTTTACAAATAGTGAGATTGAAGATCATGGTATGGATGATGGGAATTTTCAATCTACAAACAAAGTTACCACATTATTAAATTTTGTAAAAGTGATCAGCAACTGCTTGTAAAAACCACGATTAGATCAGAAGCGGTCCTCGGATAGAAAAAAATGACATGCCACATTTAACGAGGCAATTGTATGCTACCTCAAATGGATAGCGTCCTTATAAAAAGTGTCCCTTTTACACAGTAGTAACTGAGAGGAAAGAATTGTAGATCCTTGTGCCGTCTGGTGACTTGGCACCGTGTGTCATTAGTTCTTGGATTGTCATCCAGTTGTCAAAGATTTTCTTGTTCCGCTTCCTCATCATTTTCCTGTGGCTCAGTTCGATGATGTTGACCTCCTTCTTGCCCTCGCCGCCGCTCTGCGGGTTCTCCCGCAGGCACTCCAAGCGGCTGCGCATCATGAACTCCCGCCGTCGCCGCTGCTCCTTGGCGCGCACCACGTGCTGCTTCCGCTCCTCCTTGCTCCAGTAGCGGCCGGTCTTCATCTCGCTCATGGCGTCGTCGTCCGTGGTCATGCCGCACCGCTCCTCCTTGATCTTCAGGGCACGCTCCTTGAGCAGGCGGTCGCGCACGGGCCGCTTTGTGATGTACCGCGTCCCGTCGCTGCGGATCTTCACTTTCCACTCCATCTTGGAGTCGGCCGTGGCCTTCTGGGGGTCCTTGCACATGCTGACCAGGCTGAGCTGGCTGTTGGCGTACTCCACCGCCGACTTCTGCTGGATGAGCTGCATGTAGCTCTGGTAGTGCCTGGCGTGGGCGGGTATGTCGACGTGCCTGTGCGGTGAGCTGTGGTACGGCGACAGGTACGGCACCCGCTGCCCGCCGCTGCCGCCTCTCTCCTGGTCTCCTGACTTGCTCCCCTCCGTCACGTTCTCCGTCTCCTCCCCGGGCACGGCGGTCTCCGGCGTCTCCGAGGAGCTGCTGACGGCGGGGCTGGCCTCCCTGGACGCAGCCTGGGCCGCGTCCGCCGAGCTCCTCAGGTTCCGCTTGTTGGTGACGCTGACGATCCGCTGCAGGGAGCTGTCCGGAGACCGGTCCACCGTCAGCGGGGTGCTGCGGCAGCTCTCTGCCGTGTTGTAGGCGCTCGAGCTGTCCTTGTCCGATTTCTCGGGGTGCTCCATGATGTCCGCCAGCTTCCCCCTCTGCGGGTCGATGCTGGTGTTGTAGTTCCTGAAGCTGCTGCCGTGGATGGACCACACGTCCCCGTACTCCTCCCTCACCTTCTGAAGCTGGTGCGCCTGCATGATGTTCTGGCACTCCAGCTCAATGTTCCTCAGCTCCTCGTTGAGCATTTCCAGCTCCCGGTCCATTACCTCTTGCTGCCTCCTGCCACACTCTATAGTGCTCGTGGAATAGTACAGGTCAAACTGGCTGCGGTTGTTCATCTTGCACTTCAGCTCCAAGAGCTCCTTGAACCTCTCGCATTCTTCGTCCTGAGTGCCAACGAAATCGGAGTCGTTGTATTCACCCGACACAAAGCTTTCGTTGCACTGCAGCTCGCTGCTGCCCAAGGTGTCCTGGCTGTAGCCCAGCTCCCGCTGGCTCTGGAGCAAGGTGCTGTTCTGCTCCTCGCCGAGGATCTCCTGCTCTGAGCTCTCGTCGTTCCTCACGCTGTCGTCTGTGCGGCCGAGCCCACTGTCCTTCTCGTGGTTATTGGAAGAGGTGGTCGCGGTGTCCGTTGTTCCGCCATCTTCTTCATGCTTTTTCTGCTTTCATTAAACCAAAATAAAAAGTTATATTCAGTCAGGTAAGTAAATGGGGCAGCTGAACATCATGACACACAAATATGGAAAATCATCCCAAGGCACTTGACAGCAGCAAGAATGTGAAAGGTTAACATGAGACGAGGTGCCAAAGAGAAGGAAAGGTGGGCTTTATAGCTAATAACACCGTGTTTGACCAATCGAGAGGGATTGTGGACCATCTTCTCAAGTTTGGCTGCAGGCAGAAGTTAGTTTCCATTTTATACTCACTTTATCATGGCATTGTAAGCTGCAATCTTAACCAAAGGTACAACAGACCAACCTCAGAGCAGACCAGTGTCAACTCCTTTTGTGATCTTTTTTGCTGCTCTTCACCTCTGACAAATCCCCTTACTAGAGTGGAGCTAATCTAAAGGACAAATGGGAAACTGTTCAGCCTATACTGTTCAGATTTTTATAAATGACTTGGATGAGGATGTGGAAGGGTGCGTTAGTAAGTTTGCTGATGATACAAAGGTTGGTGGTGTTGTGGATAGTGTAGAAGGTTGCTGTAGATTACAACAGGACAGTGATAGGATGCAGACCTGGGCTGAGAAATGGCAGATGGAGTTCAACCCGGGTAAGTGTGAAGTGATGCACTTCGGGAGGTCACATTTGAAGGCAGAATACAAGGTTAATGTCAGGACTCTCAGCAGTGTGGAGGAACAGAGGGATCTAGAGGTCCACATCCATAGATCTCTCAAGGTTGCCGCGCAGGTCGATAGGGTTGTTAAGAAGGCGTATGGTGTGTTGGCCTTCATTACTCAGGGTATTGAGTTCAAGAGCCGCAAGGTGATGTTACAGCTCTATAGAACTCTGGTAAGACCACACGGAGTAATGTGTCCAGTTCAGGTCACTTCACTATAGGAAGGACGTGGAAGCTTTAGAGAGGGTGCAGAGGAGATTTACCAGGATATTGCCTGGACTGGAGAGCATATCTTATGAAGATAGGTTGAGTGAGCTCGGGCTTTTCTCTTTGGAGGAGGAGGAGGATGAGAGGGGACTTGATGGAGGTGTACAAGATGATAAAAGGCATAGATCGAGTGGACAGTCAGAGACTTTTTCCCAGGATGACAATGGCTAACACGAGGGAACATAATTTTAAGGTGAATGGAGGAAGATACAAGGGGGATGTCAGGGTTAAGTTCTTTACACAGACAGTGGTGGGTGCGTGGAATGCACTGCCAGCAAAGGTATCTGAGGGCAGATACATTAGGGGCATTTAAGAGACTCTTAGATAGACATGAATGATAGAGAAATGGGGGGGCTCTGTGGGAGGGAAGGGTTAGATAGATCTTAGAGCAGGATAAGATGCCGGCACAACATTGTGGGCTGAAGGGCCTGGACTGTGCTGTAATGTTCTATGTTCTATACCAACTCCATAGAATCCAAGGTCACCACAAGCTCATCAAGCTGCAGTAAACATTCTTGGGAGTTGAGCTCCAAATCATCATTGACTTGTTCACTGAAGTACATGAGAAAATGGGCCTTACACTCAACATCTGCATGAGAGAAGTGCCCTGCCAATCGGTCTCCACTGTACTCTTACAACAGGGCTTGTTCTTCTGAGTTTACAGCCAAAATATGTTTGTGCAGAGAGAGAGATCTACCCCATATCTAACCTGTGCTGTTTGATTCAGACACTGGACCTACTGAAATTAAAAGTTTTCCAGCTTGGAGTTACCCATGGAATAAATTTTACTGGAAAGGAAAAACAGTAGGTCCTTCACAATAAAATTACCATTGTGAATTGACAAGAGCATGTTAACAATTTGCCCTGTTGAGAATGATTCAGATGTTGAGTTAATGGGACTGTCAGAAGCATGTTGATCTGAAGGACAGCAATATTGTTAAAATGAATGGTGCCTTGAGTTGTTTTACTGTAAATAACTCAATTGTTGGCACTTAAATGACATCAAGACGTGAACGACATTGCTACACCCCCAACCTCAGGATGTCTCTAAGTCCTTTACAACCAATGAACTACTTCCTAAAATGCAAATCACAATTGTGACACAGGAAAGGAGGCAGCCAATCTACACAGAGTAAGCTCACACAAGCACAATATCTTACCTGCTCGAGACCAGTGGCTGTAAACTGCATCGCTTGATTGTGTTGCTCTTCCAACATGTCCATGTGTAGCTCATCAAGAAAATCATTTCGATCATCATCCAGCCAACCCTCATCCAACTGATAAAGGAGCAAGGAGTTAGGATATAACAAGAAATCATAAACCTGAGTACAAATAGTTGTCTAACTCCCTGCACGGTTTAGAATGTTGCTATCCACAAATTCTGATGGATCTGTCATATTTTGGACTGCATTACGTAATTCCATCTTTGTCCATCAGAGGGACCTTTGCATGGTTTCAACATTTTTGGTCATTTGCTGTCTACTCAAGTTGATGTGTGAATCCCACATCAAAGGATGAGAAGGAAAAGGCAGCCATGTTGTTATGAAGAAGTGACAATCATTTGATTTTATCCAGAATTACAAATCCACCACTAATGTTGAATGTAAATGCAGCTGGAACAGAAAGGTGCTGTGGGAAACGGATTTCCAAAAGGTGTATTTCACAGGAGGCTTGTTGGTTTAATACGTAGCAGCAAGAGTGAAATTGGTTGACGTATGGGAAACACAGAGGTTAGGTAAAAAGTGTTGCTCAGACTGGAGGGGAGTTACAAGCAACATGCTGGGTCTATTTTTGTTCTCAGTGGAAAGGATAAATTGGATGGGCATGAGGACTTTGAACTATGTCATAGGATGGAGAGTTCAGATGAGAAAGGTAGTTTGAATGAGAATTACATAGCGTAAAGCAGTTGCACACCAGCTACCACATGGATGTGACACAGCAAGGTCTTTTTCCAATGGCAAGCAGATCCAAGCCAACTGGAGAACAGGCTCTGCAGCACAGATTTACCAAAATCACACACAAGAGGCAGGCATGCACGGCCCAGAGACACATAAATTACAAAAGATTAAAATGTACACCATTTAAGGCAGGAGGGGAGATAAGAATCTATGGCCAAAACAGTAAGAGCTACATGAAGTATGGAACTAAAACTTGCATGGAATATAAAGATGAACAAAAAGAATTTACATTTTATCTGGAAAAAAGAGGGTGGTTTAGAGCTAAGTTGAGGATGAGATTGTAAAGGAAACAGTGGACAAATAGTGGAAGTAAGCAAATGGTGGGGACAGCTTAAATAATGACTCTGTTTCTCTATTTACATTCGTGGAAGAAGATGGATGCCCTTTCTGGGCAGCCCAAAGAAACAAATACTGAATTGAGGTGGGGCAGTGGATACAAAAATATGAAAGTAGGCAGGTTGATGATGATGAAGAAAGGCATAAAGAGCCTCCAGGACCCGGAGACTCCATCACAAGGTTTCAAAAAATTGATGAGAACATTGCAAATACCTAAATTATGATCCTTTTCAAAAGCAGTGGAGGTCCAAAGAGACTCAGGGGTCCATGTGCATTATTAAATGTCAGTGACAGATACAGAAAATAATCAGAAAGGCTAATGGAACACTGGTCCTTACACCCAGAGAACAAGAATATAAGTGGTTACAAATTGCTTTACAGGAGCCCTGCTCAAACTATCTCGAGTGCACTGTTCAGATCTGCTATTTACACAGTCCAAAAGATGTATTGGCCTTGGAGTGAGTGCAAGGTAATACACCTGGGTTTTCTGGAGCCAATTTATAAGGAGTAATTACACAAACCAGGATTCTATTTTCTGGAATTTAGGTGATTTGATAGAAACGCAAGCACGATGTCTGCTGCTTTAGGAATCCAGGAGTAGGGGATCTAATATGATAGTTTTTCCAGAGGGAAGTCGTGAAACATTTCCACACACAAAGCCCAGTCCAAGTTTGTGACTCCCTTTTGCCAGTGGAAGTTACTGGCCCAATGAGTTACTTCAAATCTAAGGCTGATGAATCTTTGATTAACCAAAGAGGTATTAAGGGATTTGCACCTATGGCTTACGAAGTCAGGTCACAGATCAATCATGACCTCAACAGGTGGCAGAGCAGGCTCATGGGACTGAATTCCCATCGCCAGTGGACTTGAGAAAACAGGACATTGTCTTAAATGTTTCCAAACGGTGGAAAGGAATGGTTTGCTTGACAAGTAGTGAGGTCATCTGTAACAGGCTTCAGTTTGCCAGAATGGGCAGATTTATTGTGGAAACTTAGAGTGAATAAATAAAATGTACACCAACTGTAAAAGGCACTGAGGAATGACTAGAGGACTTATTGGGATTTGAATATATTCCCTGAAAATATGAGTACTGGGGAATAATGCCAGAATAAATGGCAATAGCATTGTGGATTTAATAAAAAGATACAGTGCAGATGTAACAATGAATTTTTGCACTGCAGTGCAGAGAATATTTAGTTTTGAACAACCCTGTGTATACGACATTATTAGGAATGAACATGATGCCAGGATTAGGGAACTGTGCAATGGGGAATGACTTAAATTATTGGGACTATTTCTGTAGGAGCAGATTGAATGAATGTTTTTATTCCAAGTTGAAACAGAATGTTCGAGGAAGGCATATTTCTACTGGTTGGAGCATCAGTGACAAGGGCTCATCAATTTTAAAATGTCACAGAGGGGTTCAGAGAAATTTCTATGTGTCGTGGCTGTCAGGGCATGCTATTGTTTGCTACTGGGATGTGAGCGTTGATTCATTTAATTGAAAACTGGATAAATTTTTGAAGCATACAGCTACGAGGAGAGTGAGGGTGAGTGGTTGCAGTCTATTCTACCAAACAGCCATGTAGCTTGTTGGCACTCTCCCACACTATAAACAAGTTCAGTTGGAAATATGCACAGAGAGTGCTCAAGAAAAGTCTTTGACTATTTATCAACCTGCCTTTATCAGATCCAATACCTGCTTCTTCATTCATGTGATTTACTGGCCAAAGGTTCAACAGGGCTGGGATTCACAAATACTGAATCCAGTGGAAAAAGAATGCAGTGCAAAGCAAAACGTTTTCAATCGAAGCAGCTCCATTTTACCACTTGCATTGTCCCAACATGGGATCTTAAAGTAAAAGGTAAGAAGTGCTAGTGGGTGTTAAATATCACAGAACCTGGAGGGTAAACTTTGTTTACTGAGAGAGACAGTTACAGCTAAAAGGAAATAACCTGTTAGGACCTTCAAAAAGTTACTTGCAGCAGCAATAAGGGAGTTGGGAAGGAGGGGAGATTAATGGGATGGGGGAGTGTGAAAGAGGGAAATTGAGGAAACGAGCTGGCAGGGAAGTAATGTGTAACAAAGAAGTTCTCAAGGAATGAAGGCAGATTCGAGGTACTTCTAGTGTAGGCTTAATCACAATTGTCAACTGTGAGAGATTCCATCATCACAGCTAGCCACTGCCTTTGGGGATCACAGGGAAATACCCAACTTCAAAGCTCCCTCTCTTTGCCGTGTGATTGCAGGTTCAAGCCCTCTCCACAGACTTCACATTATCTAGCCTGACACTTCAGCGTAGTACTCGGGGAAAGTTGCAACATTAGAAGTGCTACCAGAAGTGGAAATTGTAAATTTCTCCTGGGCAGTATCCGTGCCTCAACTAATGCTGCTGAAAGCAGATTACTTTGGCCATTTATTTCATTAATTGTTCTGGGATCTTGTGTTCAAGTATGTTGTATTTATCTGAACTTCAAATCTAAAGTACTTGATCATGAAAATTTTAAAGATGTGAAAGATGTGTTTTTCTCCATCAATCAGTGGTTACCTGAATCTCAGGTCGCGCAACTAGCAGTAGAATATTTCTGCTTTCCTCACTGGAGAGCAATGCCACTGCCCCTTCCCGGTCTTGGACATCCTTGCCATTTATCTACAAGGAGGAAGAGATCAAAACAAAAAGCATATAATTTATTTTCACCACATCAACTCTGAATGTAGTAAAAAGCAAATTACAGTTCATTTGTATTAAGAATTGACATGGTCATTCACACAAAAGACTCCACTTGGGGATCACAGCAGTAAGTGCTGTCACTCAATTATGTGCTTACTGCAGAAGTTGTTATCGATCGGCAAAGGAAGCTGGACATAACAGAAAGCTGAAATGTTCATAAATGTCCAACATGTGCCTCAGCAACATACATCCAGGAACACAATTACCTGGCAGATGACAGATGACGTCCATCTTTTTTCTCTTCAGAGTAATGGAAGTGTCAGTCAGAGATAATAGTGCTGGAGCTAGAATCAGTCAACCTCCACACTGGTGGGGGATGCAATTAGAAACAACACAGCATTACCTCGTAACACCTCACAGGCTCACTGCTGGCTTCTCTTTCACAAAAACACTTTGAATCAATTGAGAAGTTGTCAGTGGATTTAAAATTTCCTCCTTTGAGGGCTAATTGTGGTGCGGACAATAGGAGTTACTTATTTACGGCTGCAGGTTATGCAAGTGAGCTGTAAATAAATATTTAGAAAAGGAGGAATGGTCTGAAGGTGTTCCTAGAACAAGGAATAAGGCATCGCGATTTATTAAACTGCCTCTCTTTGGAGCGCCAGAGACACCAATGTAACACATGCAGCCTGATAATCCAGTTTTCTAATGCTGACATTAGATCTGTCTGACCAAGCTCCCTTCCCTCCATTCACCTGAAAAGAGAACTCTTATCAGTGCAATTAACACTGGGCACAAGTGTTTTCCAGATTCAATGGCTTGTCCCACACTCAAATCTATTAAAAGGTTGCACATTATTTCATTCTTGAGCCTGTCACTGCATCTTTTAATAAGATCTTGACTCCAGTAAATACACTCTGTGCTTTACATCTCCAGCACTGAAGAAAGTCAGATTTGTGGTTCCCCCCAATTATAATAAGGTAACACCACAGCAAATATTCTGGTCCATGAACTTCACCTTCTCCAAAGCCTTCAGCTGCATAGACTTTTAAACCTCACCTTGAAGAATCTGTATTATATTTTTCAGTACATGTACGCATTCTGGTAGATGTGCTTTGTATGAACAAACAATGTAAGCTTCTCACTGTCAGAAATAGCAAAGTGAACCTGAGCATATTGCGTATACATCACAAGGTTGCCATTTGGCTTTCTCATGACATTTCTTTGACTGAAGACTGGCTTGATAACTCATGCCCTTTACATTTGTTTAGCAGGAAACAATGCCGACTTACTCTGCAGTCAAGAGATTTATGGTCTCACAATGTTTTGTCGAAGTGAGGAAACTCTTCCTGCCAGTTTAAGTGCCACATGCAAAGTTCCAACTCATGGGAATAATAAAGAAAAATTATTTCTTTTGAAAGGCTAGTTTGCCTCTGCAGCTTTTCCATTCTTAACATTTCCGGCCAATGAGTTAGTAAATGAATAACAACAAAATTCCCAGGGCATTCTCCCTCTGAGACACAATTACAAACCATGGTCAAAAAATACATTGGGCAACCTTTAACTTCCAGGCTCAGAGGAACATCAATTGCTGCACCAACATGATGTTAAAGACACCATCTCTCATCAAACCCCTGAATGACTTCACCCAATTTCATTGGATCAAAGACCTTTGCTAACAGCAGAAAAAGGGAGTTTATCCCATCATTGGGTCAAACTCAGGTCTCAGTTTCTCAATGAGATTGGATGATCATGTCAGACTTGACGACAGTTCTGAGTCACACAAGTGAGTCAAACGTGAAAGTACTGCCCAACACATCAGCAATTTAGAAAAATATATCACTGTATAACCCCAGCTTTAAAAACATACCACTTCATTCTGAGAAGTAACAGATCAGTCTGACCATCATCACACTTTTAAAGTGTTCATTCTCTTCTTGCATGAAAATCCAGCAACATGTACAAGACATTTGTACAGGTTCATGGATAGGAAAGGCTTAGAGTCATATGGGCCAAATGCAGGCAAATGGGACGGTCAGAAAGACATATTGGTCGGCATGGATGAGTTGGGCCAAAGGGCCTGTTTCCGTGCTGTATAACTCTATGAATCTATAAGTGATCTAGATTTTTATGTGTAATGTCGTTAAATATGCAAAATAATCCAAGGTGCTTCACACTGAGCCATACATCAGGATGGATAGCCAAAAACTTCAACAAGGAGTAAAGCTCTGAAAGCTTCTAGAAAGGCAGGGTGGAGTGAATACAGGGAGTGATGGGGTAGAATTCCAGACTTGGGGACAATGTTGTGGTCAACAACAGTGATCAAATCTACAGACAATACTTGAGCTGGAACTGGAGGACAGCAATAATCTTCAAAGTTGGAAGGCTTGATGAAGGGAGGTCGAAAATTATAAAAATGAAGCTGGTGCAGGACCAAGGACCAATGTGGGATCACAAGTACAATGCTGATGGGTGGAGGCATTGGTTTGAGTTGGAATACCGACAGCAAACAACTTAAGGTCAATGAAACTGAAAGGAAACTGAAATAACAGCTTCATTCATACCGCAAAGAAAGCCACTCGGACTTGATCAGTTCACTAAATGGCAGATAAACAACATCACAAGAGGCAAGGCTCAGCTCCCACTGTCAGGCCAACAACATTTTCATTTTCTTTGTTCCTTCACACTCCTAAAAACCTTTCAATGGTGTAAAGTGCTTCCTTCCAGCAGCCCTCCTTAAATCAAGTGGTGTTGCCTGTATAAATGAGAGTTCAAATCAACTGGCAACAACAGCTTTTGTGCCACATTCTTGAGAAGCCATCAGAGATTATGCAGAAAATATTAGGTCACAAAGCACAGAAAGAACCCACCATGCCCATGCTGATTTAGGATCGGGGGAGAATGTTCAGACAGCACTGGAGATCACTATTGAACCAGGTTCACTTGAGTTATGAGGCAGCAGCTCTACCACTGCGCCTGTGTTTCAGCCAAATAACTTCAAGGACCCACATGCATTCTTAACAGTTTTCTCCCACTTATTCCGATCCAGAAATTTGTAAGTATGAACTCCCATATCTTAATTCCATTACTCATTGTAAAATTGGACCATTTAGATTAAAGTGGTTTTCCTCAGTCTTCCTCCGAAATTGAATTACTTCACTCTTCTCTGCATGAGATTTCATTTGCTGCACACTGGTACATTCCAGGCAAAGTCTGCTATGATTTTCCACATTTCTAAATTTTACACCATCTGCAAACTTTGAAATCATGCCCCTTACGCTCAGGTCTAGGTCATGAATAGACATCAAAGGGACGAGCGGTCCCAATTCTAGTCCCAGTGGGACGCCATTATAAACCTTCCCTGTCTGCAGCATCTGGTCGGGTCGCTCCGTGACACCCATGGCGGAGATAAAAAAGGACCATAAACAAAACTGAAAGAACTGCCTGATAACTCTGCAGACATTATAAAAAGATTTCCTTATGTGTAGCTATATTGCTTTGGCAAGCAATTTAACGCTGGCATGCAAACAAAGGGCTGTATAAAGAATGGAAAGCCAGTGGTCTTCTAAGCAGCTTCCTTTACGATAACATATTTTTGAAAAGTCCGTTTTCTTGTGTCCTTGCTTCTGCCAAACTGGAATGCTCTCCAGCAGGGTCCAGTCCGAGTGTTGCCATGACAACAACAACGCGTGACTAGCCCAAGGCATGGTGTGACACCAGCTGTGGGGTTGCATTCATCGCATGCAACCTGTACCGAGCCCAACTTGAATTAGCTCCCCTCTCAGCTCATCTCCCAAGTGCATCTTTGGAGTTAGTTGCACATCTAAGGCCTGTTTCATTCATGTTGCAATAAGCCTGCTGCTCCTGTCGCAGCTGGTGTGTCAGCGTCTCAAACATCTCCGTCCATGTTTACCTGCACAATCCGATCTCCTTCCCTGATGCGCCCGTCTTTGGCAGCAATGCTATTCGGGTCAACCTACAGAGATAAAATACGTTGAAGGTTAGGCTATGGGGTGACTAATATTACATTCTTCAGTAACTAAACATTGTTAAAAGCAGAGAAGTGGAATTCAGTGTAGATCAACCATGACCTAGTTGAATAGCAACAATCAGTATCCACTCTAGGCCCACAGATTTCCACAGGTATCTTGACGACATCCCGTCCCCTCTGCTTCCTGCAAGGACTCCATTTCATTCTCCCTGTTTGTCTGGCCTCATCAAATCTGTTCTACATGCCAGTGCCATCCATTTTTCCTAACCCTGGTGTCCCCTCCACCATAGTTGACAGGGCTCTCAAACATGTCGTCTCCACTTCCTGCACTTCTGCTTTCACCGTCCCCTCCTTCCTCCTGCAGCAGCCTCACTTTGCAGCCCACCAGCTTCTACGTCCAACAGACACCTCCAACATTGATGCCACAACTTGACACATCTTCTACTCCTCTCGGTATTCCAAAGGGTCCATTTCCACTGGGATGCACTGGTACAGTCTTCTATCTTCACCAATGCCCACTTGCCCTTCTTATACAACACCAGCCCTTTTACCTCTTCCCTTCTGGCCATCCAGGGACCCAAATGGTCCTTCCAGTCGGAGCAACAATTCCCTTGCACTTCATCCAATTTAGTGTATTACATTCAGTGCTTGTGATGTGGTCTCCCCTACACTGGGGAAACCAAATGCAGATTGAGTGACCACATCGCAGAGCATCTCCGTTCAGTCCACAAGAATGGCCTTGACCCCGTCATTTTAATTCTTCATCCCACTCTGTCTTTGGGCACCTACACTGTTCCAACGTGAGCTTGAGGAACAGCACACCTCTGTGCTTTGAAGCCTCCAGAATTAACACTGAATTCAACATTTTCAGAGTCTTTCCAGCCAGGATCTCACATTTCTGGCACTCAAGAGCTTTTCTCCCCAGCCTTCTCCTCTTCTGGTAGTTCAGAGAGCGTCTCCCACTTACTTCTCCTCCGGAAACATCTTCTGTTGTTCACCACCCTTCACTGCCCTCTCTCAGCCAGCACCACTTGTATCACTCAGCCTCTCCTGCCTTCCACCCAATCACATTCTTCCTCTTTTTTTGTTACAGATTCATAGAGTTATGCAGCATGGAAAAAGGCCCTTCAGCCCAACTGGTCCATGCCAATCTACACTAATGCTATTTGAGTTTGGCCCATATTCCTCTAAACCTTTCCTATCCATGTACCTGTCCAAATGTTGTTTTCGAACTGTGATTGTACCAGCCTCTAACACTTCCTCTGGCAGCTCGCTCCAGAAACCCACCACCCTCTGGGTGGAAAAACCTGCCCTTCAGATCGCCTTTAAATCTTTCCCCTCTCACTTTAAACCTATGTCCTCTAGTGTTAGACTCCCCTACTCTGGGAAAAAGGCTGTGACTATCGACCCTATCCATCTCCCTCATAATTTTATAAACCTCAATAAGGTCACCCCTTGGCTGCCTTCGCTCCAGGGACAACAATCCCAGCCTATCCAATCTCTCCTTATAACTCAAGCCCTCCAGTCCAGGCAACATTCCCGTGAATCTTTTCTGCGGTCTTTCAAGCTTATTTACATCCTTCCTATAGTGAGGTAGCGAGGTGACCAGAACTGCACACAATACTCCAAATGCAGTCTAATCAACTGTTGTCCTCTCAACCCCTCCTCCAGCTTTTCTCTGCAATTTGAATCTTGTAATTTCTCCAATTTTTCCAAGATCAACAACATGAGAAACTTACTTTCTCTACATTGCTGCCCAACCTGCTGAGCATTTCAAGCAGTTTCCATTTTATTTCAGGTTTCCAGCATCTGCAGTATTTTGACTTCAGATTTTCCCTTGATAACCACATTTGAGAAGAGACAGGCTTGGGGATCAGGGAGGGAATTTTTTTTTTGAGATTTCTGTTCCCAGAAAGAAAAGTGGGTCAATCTCGTGTGCCTTAATAGCCAGCTGATAATTGGCATTGTCAGATGGTGGGCAAAACATCGGAAATGGTATCTTGGCAACTCCAGGAACAAGGAAACACCACCAAATGCTCAGGACATAATATATGCAATGGAGTTCTCAGATAGCACTGCTGTCTTTCTTTGTAATCTAGGGTCATGGACCCACTAGTCTGAATGATGCTGGACTTCCCCAGAATGCATATGAATTTGTGCACAGTTAGGACCATGACAGGATCCACAGAAAGAGAACACTTCTTCAAAATGAAACTGCATGGAATCTGCAGCTAGCTGAGCTGATCAAGCCTCACCCATTGGAAAGACGGTTCAACTGCAGACACTTTAAAGAAAAGTGCTGTTCAAAAATGTTGCCGAGCGCTAGAGGACCTGCAGTCCAAGCATGCATCTAAACCTCACTTATTGAGAAAGGACCATGCACCAAAGATACCATTTAATTTCTGTACTTTGACATTCATAACCTGGGGCTGGAGACTAATAAAAGATTTGTTCTCTGAGACTACAGAGGCTTAATCAAAACATCACCCCCAATGTATTCCATGCTTTACTTACCATACTGCCGCTTCTAAACCAGCAGCAAACGATTTCAAATCTCACCGATGTACAATCACAGCAGCCAAATACTCCGCAGAATTTAGGGAAGGAAAATTTATACCATTTTGTTATCTGCCTCATGAGATAAGCAACAAAGAAGGAATTTTAAGAAGGGGCTATGGGTTTAGATGATCAGATGATCCGTGGCATTCATGATTCATGGGTGCTCCCATCTAATACTAGTTCTTGTTATTGTGTGTTGCAGAATTTGGAATACAAATTATACTCTATCAAAGTCAACATTGTGCAGAGCTGAGTGATGACCCTGTAACTGAGGGACACTTCTATCTATCACCTTTGGCACGATTGCTATCTTCAACTATTCGTTTCTCTCATTTTACCGTTGGATTCTTGTTCAAACCAGCTATTACTCTGTAATGGAGGCCTTTTTATCTCATTTATGATTACTTTTTGATAACCTATTGCCAAACACTCTTCACAATTTTGTTTCCTAACGACTGTAATCTTTGAATCCCACCTTCACAACATTAGAGACTTCCTTTCCTTCAAGAAGCCAGTCAAATAGGTTCAGGGCTTTCAATTCGCACAATCTCACAATCTCGCCAAAACAGCCAGTGCAATTTCAGGACCAGTGTTAGAGTAACAGCACCTCTATTGCTGCCTGAAAGCAATGAAAGAGAACCTTCAGCAAAGGGACTGCAGTGCTTCAAGCAGGCTCTCAACAGTGTCTTATCAGTGTGGATGGACAGCATCGCAAAAGGGGACCTTGAGAATCTTGGGCATACCTCAGACTATACCTCTTAATTGTTAATACTCTGTCCAACCTACAGCATTTCCTAAATGGCCTATGAATTGAACTGCATTATTGCCCTGGATTAATACAGTTGCTGCTCGATGAGAGCTTTGTGTAAGAGCACACCATATGTGTGTCGTCAACTCAATTTTTATCATTTAATTCTTTTTCCCCTCTGACAATGCTCAGTAATTAAGATCTACCACTGAAACACTTGCTTAAGATAAACAGGCTGCAATAATCATATTACTCGGGCAATGCAATTTACCACAGCAATTAGAAGTGACAATGCTTGGCGCACTGCCAATCCACAAGTCAGGGCCATTAAATGTCATTGTTGGCTCGTGTCTTTCCACAGTAACTTACCTCGCTGACATAGATCCCGCTATCATCTTCATCGTCGTCTGTTCTGTAGCAGACCGTCAAGCCCAACTTCTCCTGGCTGCTGATGCGGCAGAGTTCAACCTCCTGAAGAACACAAACGCATCGTCCCAAATTGTTAGTTATGTTTCTTTTGATTGTCCTGCATGGTTTCCACTTCCAAAACACTGCAGGTTTGGCAAAATACGTTGCTCTCCAACAAACACAAATCCAATAAAAATCAAACTTCATCTCATGGTGTCAGCTGACCATTTTTACACATTTTAGTAGGAAATCCTCTGATATGTCAACGATAGTTGTTGCTTGCAATAATTGGCACAAGCTGGTCCCATTAGTGAGGTACTTCTACTAGACAGGGACATGTCTAAACACTGATGTTAAAGAGCATCATTTGGTAAACTATAAATTCAGATTGAGAGGCGAGCTCCACAACTACACTGGAGAAATTCAACATATGAACAGACCCAGTGTGGCAACTGTGCAAGAGGGAGGCATTTTTGGGAGAAATAAAAACTCTCTGTCAATGCTAAAACTTACTCCACTGCAGTTATGACCAAACAATGGAATGTTTTAAATGTACTGCAAATTTTGTCAAATTACATGCACATGCAGGGATGCGGCATGAGCAGAAAGCACCACCCAACAAGATTATGAGTAAAGTCACAGAAAGGATTGAAGGGCAAGGATAGTGATTCCACCTAAAACATAATGGAGCAACTGCTCCCTCACACACCAGAATCTTCTGTAAAGTAATAAAACAACTGTTTATTCCTTCGGCAGACACACAGGGTGAAGCTTCCCATCTCACCCATTAGAACAAACACAAAAGCACCAGAAACTCCAGTCTAGCATGCACCTGCTCAGCGATCAGTTCTACTAATAACCTCGAGGAGGAAACAAAATGTTAGGTTTTCAGGTTTGTCTATGATGTGAAGACTGGCAGAAGGGCATGATGTGATGAGGACTCTGCAAAGGGATATAAATGGATTGAGTGACTGGGTGGAAACCTGGCAAATGGAATTTAACACAGTGAAGTGTGAGGCCATGCACTTTGGTAAGAGGAATCAAAAGGTGGGTTATTATCTAAATGGAGAGAGACTGCAAACGAGTGAAGGCCAGAAGGATCTAGCTGCGCCAGAGCATGAATCACAAAAAAGTTAGCAGGCAGGTCCAACAAATGGTTAAAAAGGCAAAAGGTATTTTGGCCTTCGTTGTGAAGGCATTGGAGTTTAAGAATAGGGAGGTCTTGTATCAAGTGTTGGTGAGGCCAGACCTGGAAATAATGTGGACACTTTTGCTGCCCTTACCTAAAAAAAGGATATAGTTGCATTGGAGATGGTTGAAAGGAGATTCACCAGGCTAATTCCTGGGATTGTCCTGTCACGAGAGGCCGGACAGTTTGGGTCTGTATACCTTGGAGTTTAGAAAAATGAGCGGTGAACTTATTCAAACATACAAGATCTTAAGGAGGCTTGAAAGCGTAGCTATTGAGATGTTTTCACTGGTGGGTGAGTTACAAACAAGGGGACATAGCTGTTCTTGCATTATTTGAGGGGGAATGACAGGGTGGATGATAAGACAATGTTTTCTTTGGAGGCACAGGGAAACTAGGGGGCATAGTTTCAGGATAAGGGATCGTCCACTTCAGAAGGAGATAAGGTGGAACTTCTCTGTGAATCCTCTAACCCAGAGAGCTGTGGAGATGGGGTCACTGAATAAATACAAATCAGAAATTAACAGACATTAAACCAGATGGGAGCTAAGAGATATGGGGAGCGTGGGAAAGTGATGGTGAGGAAAAGACTGGATCAGCGTGAAGTTACTGAATGGCAGAACAGGTTTGAGGGACCAACTGTCCCACACCTGCTCCTGTTTTGTTTATTCTTATGTGCCAGATTGAGTGTGATCCAGTTCATTAATTATGCAATGAATTAGAGTGCAAGCCTCAGATCTCACATCCTGTCCTATCCCACCGTATGCAAAATACAGTCATGGAGCGTTGTTTCAAACACTGCAGTTGGGATTGGGAACCCCAGCAGATAGGAGAGGTGAGCCAGGTGAACCATAGGCAACACGAAACCGTGAGACGGAAAGGTCAACTGCTGGTACATGTCTACAGTCAGCGTGCACTCCGCCTACAGTCAGCGCACACTTGGTCATGTTCCAGACCACCAGCAATTTACTTTCAATAACAGAGCTCTTGCTCGTATTGACACACACAGAGCTCTCTGGCTGCTCTCCAGCTCAAACTACTTGCATTACCTAAAAAAGAGGAATTTATCCGAGTATAGTCACAGAGTCTTACATTATTGAAACAGGCCCTTCGGCCCAACTCGTCCATGCCGACTGATTTGCCCAGTGAGCTAGTCCCATCTGCCCACGTTTGGCCCAAATCCCTCTGAACCTCTCCTATCCATGTACTTATCTAGATAGCTTTTAAATGTTGCTGACGTCCTGCCTCAACCACTATTTCTGGCAGCTCGTTCCAAATACGCACCACCCTTTGCATGACGAAGCTGCCCTGATGTCCCTATTAAGTCTGTCGCCTTTGGTCTTAAACCTATGAGGAGACACAAGAGGTTATGCAGGTGCTGGTATCTGGAGCGACACACACAAAAAGCTGGAGGAACTCAGCAGGTCAGGCAGCATCTATGGAGGGAAATAAGCAGTCGACGTTTATTTCCCTCCATAGATGCTGCCTGACTGCTGAGCTCCTCCAGCATTTTGTGTGTGTTGTTCTTAAACATGCCCTCTTGTTTTTAGCACCTCCTCCCTGGGAAAAAGACAATGTACTTTCACCCTGTCTGTGCCCCTCATGATCTTATATACCTCTGTCAGGTGACCCCCTCAATCGTCTACACTCCAGGGAATAACGTATATGCAACCTCTCCTTGTAACTCAGGCCCCCCAAGTCCAGGCAACATCCTGGTAAATCTTTTTTGCACACTTTCTCTGACAGGGTGACCAAAACTGTCCACAATACTCCAAGTGCGGCCTCACCAATGTCTTATACAACTGCAACGTAACTTCCCAACTCCTATACAATGCCCTGACTGATGAAGGCCAGCGTCTTCACCACCATATCTACCTGTGACACCGCTTTCAGCGAAATATGCACTTGTACTCCTAGGTCCCTCTGTTCCATAACACTAAATATGAATAGGGAAACAGAATATATACTGCACCATATTGGAACTTGCATTCAATTAAAGAAGTTTAATTAAATTGGCTTGAATTGCTCTTCAGATGGCTATCTTGGTCTGCAGTAACACCTTGCGACCGGTTAGATAAACGGTGATAAGTTGACAAAATTTGGTAATGCCAAAGTCTCAAAGAAAGTAAGAACTGGACTGGACCACTCAGGCCCTGAAGCCCGTTCTAAGGTTGGATTAGGGCAGCATGTCAAATCTGCATCTCGGCTCCATTTACCTGTCTTTTGCTCGCCACTGTCATGGTCTGTGTGTGCTTCATTTTGGTCGGCTTCTAGCCAAAGGAGCCTCACTGCCAAATTGGATCCTGCTGTCCACAAAGTCTCCCCGCAAAAGGGTCCAGGATCACCTTCAGCGAAGGAACCCTAAGTTTTACCCCTCCTGATACAGGCGTGGATCTAATACAAGAAACTTTGTTCATGAAAGCCACATTTTGAAATATATCTGCCAGTCACCCATCTGTGATTTTGGCTCAGTTTTTCCTCTATTTGTCTGCTCAGCATGCCTTAGATTCCTGCTTTTGGTAACACATAACACAAAGAGGCAGGCTGCACTTCTAACTGCCACATTAACCTATTTTGGTCTCGCCTATTTTAGTCCCATTGCTCTAGCCATTCCTTCCACATCTTCTCTGCTACTGAAAACTACCTCATTTCCTCTCTTTCCCAGTTCTGAAGGAAGGTCTCAAACCTACAACGTTAACTCTGTTTCTCTCTCCGCAGATGCTGCCTGACCTGCTGAGTGTTTCCAGCATTTTCCGGTTTTATTTCAGAATTCCAACATCTTGAGGCCGGTGTCCCGTCACAATCTTTCATACAGTTATGTGTTATGAAGGGTTGTACAACAAATACTGTGACTTCAATTGTTTCTTCAGGCCCTGAATCAGCTAAGTTGAGAGGAAAATTAGATGCAGGCTCATGCATGCCAAATCTGTGCGTGGACGTGTGCATGCATGTGTGTGTATGAGATAGACATATGCATGGGACTACACATGTGCCTGGGTGTAAATGTTCTGGGAGGATGTGATGGCTTTGCTTTGTGTGGTATAGAGAAATCATTTAGCCAAGTAAGCATTGTTGCAATGTAAGAAAATAACAGAGTCATTTTGGGTTATGTAGGAGGGAAGCATTGAATCCCGCAAGAAACTGCAGAGAGTTGTGGACACAGCTCAGCACATCATGGAAACCAGCCTCCCCTCCACGGACTCTGTCTCACTGCCTCGGTAAAGCTGCCAACATAATCAAAGACTCCACTCACCCCGGACATTCTCGCTTCTCCCCCATCCCATTGGGTGGAAGATACAAAAGCCTGAAAGCACGCACCACCAGGCTCAAGGACAGTTTCCATCCCACTGTTATAACACTATTGAATGGTCCCCTAATACGATACGATAGACTCTTGAACTCCTCAGTCTACCCCATTATGGCCTTGCACCTTATTGTCTGCCTGCACTGTACTTCCTCTATACCTGTAACACTTCATTCTGTTATTGTTTTCTCTTGTACAACCTCAATGTACTGATGAGATGAAATGAGCTGTATGGATGACATACAAAACAAAGTTTTCACTGTACCTCAGTAAATGTGACAATAATAAACCAATTTACCAGAATTGTACCATAATTCATCAAGATAAGTTAGAACAGAAACTGTGAAGATTTAAAAAAAATCTGCAAACTGTTTTCCAATGGCACCAACATCACTTTTTGGACCTCGCAACTTGCTGCTTTTTTTTCCAATGTGTTGATGTGTTGTTGGTGGACATTTCGACTAATTTTCAAACTCAATTAGCAAAAAAACCTGACTGAAAATCTAGTCAGAAGCAGCTTATCTCAGGGGAAAGGACAGTGCAACAAGTTGCATCTGAATTGTGGCTTCAACCCTTCCCACTGGAACATTAAAGAGATGGGAATCCTGGACAGGGCTTTCTGTCAGTCAGTCACTCACATGAGCTGCCCCCCATCACAGGGATTTTGTGCTTCAAACAATGATGGATGCATCCAGGATCATAATTAAAGCTGGCCTTTCTCTTCCAATTATGCAGGCTGCGATATGACAGAGAGCTTATCTGGAAATCACTAAGCCATTACAATCCAGAATCAGTCTATAGAGTGACAAAACAAATTTGAATATAAATCAGCTATGAGCAGAAGTGTTCATTTAATTTGACATGTTGAAGATTGTGTTGACGTGCAAAATGGCAAACAAAGTGCAAAATTGCACATTGCTGCTGAACAGCTCGAGCCAAGAACTGACAATATAAAGGGGAACGCTCCTCTTTATAAAATCGGCTTACAAAGTCATTACATGTCAGGCAGGGGACATCATCCCCAGCAATTAGCGCAGAGCAGAGAGAAGCGAACGAAAGAGAAACGGACAAAGAATGGAGGCTGGGGAGAAAAGGAACCGAGACACAGGGAGGAGGAGGGATGGAAGTAGAAAGGGAGGGTAAAATCAGCAAAGGGGGTGCGAGAGAAGAAGAAATGGAAAAGGAAGAGTGAAAAAAAGGCTACAGAAAAGGAGAAACAGAAGGAAAAATGGACGTGGAATGGAAGGGGAAAGAGAAAAAAAAGATGAGCGTGAAAGGGAGAAAAAGATGAAAGGAGAAATGTGATTAAAAAAAGGGGAAGAGAAAAAAGAGACCATGGTAAAAAAAATGAAGTGAAAGTGAAAGATTAAATCTGCTGGAAGACCTCTGAAACAGCCAAAGTCAGGCAGAAGAGTAATGGAATGCCGTTGTGTACACAGACATTTGAAGAGTTTCCCTGTTTTCGGTAGGAGACACAAAATGAAACACAAAGAAATCTGCTGGTCCCATCCAACAGTCTCACTTTATTTTCATTTCCCTGTGCAGGGCCGAAACATGCCAGGCATTTCTGACTCTTAAATCTTCTCTAAACAGGTTCTGAAAAGAAATACATTTGGAGAACTCTGACATATTTGTTTGTGCTTCCTGTCCGTCACTCACCTCTTTCTCTCCCCCCAGCTGGTGACACACATATGACTGGGGGGGTGAGAAGCAGCTAAGTAAATTGGGAAATTCATTACCAGTGACAGCTATGGATGACAACTGTCACAGGTGCATTGAATGTCAGCATTTTGCGGAGAGCGATTGTAAACACAGGCATAATTTACAGAGCATAAACATTCCAACAACACAATGCATTGCTTTTTCCAGCTGCTTTGCACAATTAACCAGAGAAGGCTGCATTTTTGGCTCTGATGTATGGAGCTGGCAAATTAACATTTTTTTTAATTCCCTCCTTTTATTTGTGCAAAGCAGATCATTGGCAATTAATTCATCTGATTCCTCTAATCTTCACGTAGCACCAGGGTATGCTGATAACAAGCTGAGCCTATTCATTAGGAAGCTTGCTTAACTCTTGTGTGAACAAGCACAAAGGTTGGAAGAATAAATTAGACCAATAAACAATAATAGCAGTTTTATTTCTAATTTCAGAAAATAAATCAGATTTCTTGGCACTGATGAAAAAGGACATTCATTCGCTAAATAAAAGCCTTGATTACAGAAGCTTTGCCAATACTTGCTCTCACTACAGGGTGATAGGCACAGCTTGTCCGTTAGGCAACTCTTCCCTCCCTTTTGCTTCTGAACTGCCTCTCATTCCGAACTCCCTCTAAATTATTGATCATTGTTCCAGAGTTTTACGTTTCTTAAAACTTTCTACCGAATACACTTCTGGTGCTTAAGTTTTAATTGACTGAAACCAAAAATCGTGAGAAGACAAAATTTGTCAAGTAATATCCTTTCCTCATAAAGTGTCTCTTCAAAGCAGAAACTGAAAAACATGGAAGTTCTGAAGCCCTCTTCAAAGAGTCTATTTATATTTTGCCAAGTCTACTTTGAGATGTGTGCACTGTTCTGATGTGCATTAAATTTAATTTTGCCCTCGACGTTCAAAGTCTTAGAACGACAGCTCACAAAGCACACTCCTCTGAACTCTTCCATATGAAAGGACTGGTTCCTATTTGTTTGCGCATTTTCCTCACACTTTACTTGACAAATCTCTCTTTTAAGGATGCAGGTGAGGAAAACTAATTCTATTACCTGTTTATACAGAGCTGGCCCAACCACCAGGAAGGGAAAGGATCACAATGTTACTGAACAGTTAAGGACAGTTGCAAATATAATCTTTCCATGAAGAAAAATAGTTTAACAGGTCTGATTTTCATGGAGACTGGACTTTTAGTGATTCTCTCTTCCTCCTTCAAGACGTTGGTCTCATTTGGATATGCTAAGAATAAGCCAACGTATTCAAGAGACCATTCGTCATGTGGCAGCCATAACAGTGACCATCAGATCAGATCACTCAACCCCATCTTGGCCTGAGAGCAGTGAGCAATTTTCAACCCGTAACTCAAAGCCATTTTATTTTATTCCTCACACACCCACGTCAGAAGTCAGCTAAATCATGAACATTACTCCCTGCTGCTCCATATGACTTGACTGTTCACTGGGAAGATTCAGTTAGGAGACTGAGTACAGAGAGGCCAATCTTTGTCTGGAACTAGTATTAATTTAAAAGCAAGTGAAGAGATTTCATTTAGTTCTACAACATAGGAAATGCTTCATATTGAGGCAAATAAAGTGCTAAATTAATGTTCAGCCACAGATTACAAATGCATTCCTCTTAATTGTTACATCAGTGCCTAGATTGCTATTAAACTTGCACACTAAAATGAATATTTGTGAAATTTGAGTGATCTTGATATTCTGCATAAAATCAGCCTCTGATTTTAAAGGTGGATCTGCTCCTTTCTTTTTTGACAGTGAATGCAGACACATCTGCTGAAAAACATGAAGAACAAAAACGGTGCGAGTCTGCTCAGGGGAGCCACTCAGTCTTGGCAAGTCAGAGGAGGAAGTGAATGAACCGCTGGGCTGGGAACGTAGTCATTTCTCTTCCAAAGGGCTCATTGCAGCTGCTCATGTCCTACAGACCACAGAAACAAATCTCTTTTTTTAAGGAGATTGAATCCTCTTTTTCTTCATCGACACCGGCCATGTCCCCAACAAAATAAACCAACAAAGCTCAATCTTTTCATCACTAGACCTCAAGAATGTTGAAATCAGAGTCAAACAGCACTGGAAACAGGCCTTTTGGCCCACTTGGAGCATGCTGACTGTCAAGCCCCTGTTTACACTAATACTAATTAATCCCATTTTACTCATCCCACATTCCGATCAACAACCCCTAGATTCTACCATTCACCACACGCTTGGGGAGATTTACAACAAGCCAGTTAACCTACCAAACCGCACGTCTCTGGGATGTGGGAGGAAACCGGAACATGCAGAGCAAACCCAGGCAATCACAGGGAAAACGTGCAAACTCCACACAGAAAGTGCCAGAGATCAGGATTGAACCCAGGTCACTGGAGCTGTGAGGCAGCAGCTCTACTCCAATAAAAACAACAGCAAAGCAGACAGCTCCTTCAGGAGATAAAAGAAAATCACTGGACAGGGTTTAGGGTTAGAAAATAATCGATACCTGAAGCACCGAGCTTACAACAGTTAGGATAGGGAAATTAAGTTAGATGCTGTATATTTCTGCACTAAGTATACTGACAGTTCAATCACTGTGCCCCCACCCGTCCCACTAACCCACCATACCCAAGGCAAAATGCGCTGACCTTGACAACACACTGAGAAAAGCCAAGAGCCATCATTCAATATGAATAGTCCCTGGCTTAAAAGAAGAGTCCTCTCGAATGGAACGGTGCAGATGTGATAACTGCTCATTCTCTCTTCACTCGGTCACCTGTCTTAAATATATGTGGCCAGGTGGGTCAGACAATGAAGAAAAAAATGCGGCCTTTTCAATTTATAGCACTGCACTCTGTCATCGTTCCTGCAAAATGTCCACGGCAGATATTACATTCCTTAAGCAGTCATCTGTGACTGCACTCTCACTAAACACACCGAGGTACCATGGTAAGCCATTCCATTTTCCAAACCTCCACAGCCATCCATCTTGCTCACCTATCTGCCTGTGGGGAATATTGGTTTTTGTTTTGCATACTCAACATCTTTTTGAGGTTATTAATTAACAATTGGCAAATAATGCAACTTTTGTAGTGAGAAATTTTGCAAACAAATTTGCTCATTGACAATCGTCCATTATTTTTGTAACACTCCTATAGGCCAATGCATTTATTTTCTTCCCTTTGTGGCTCTGAATGTAAAACTACCAGCATTAAGGAAACTGTCAAATGACTGGAGGTATTCATGGCCCGTTCTGACAAATGTCTTCCTTTATTAAAAAGAAGTACAATTTCAAAGTTGTCACCATGCAAAATGATAAAAAGAATCTTGCCTCTTGCCATCACTCATAAGAATATAATCATTTTCCTTTTTTTTGTCAGTTTTAGGTCTTTCTGTTGTGGAATGAACTTCTGTGTAATGTTTTATTCACCCTGTTATTTGAAGAGGGTTCTGCCTGAAAAGGGCACTTTTCTATTTAAATTTTATGTCAAACACTCTTTATTCCAGTCAGGAGGTTTAGCCTCAGGCAGTAAAACCACAGCTGATGTTAAATTAATGACTGTGATGGTGCGATTAGCAGAGATTACAGGCTATTGAACAGAAGCTCAACTGCTATTCAGACCTCCTACAATACACAGCCTTTCCATTATTAGCAACTAATATCAAAACTAGCACCATATTGCTTTGTCATGTTAACATCTACTTTACGATCTGATAAATTGCTTCAGACTGCAAAATTTTGTAAAGGGCGCATTAAAATGTTACCTGGCAAACACTGGTTACAGGCATATTAGCCAAAAAGGCTCTGGCAGATCCGCATTGCAATTGGAATCATCTCCACATTAAAAGTGGTGAATTTTGGAAAATATGAAAACATGCCCATTAGTTGCTTTTGCTTGTTCCTTTTTTAAAATTTGGTTCATTTTGTTTAGAAACTAGTCCAATTGGTTAAAAAAACATAGAATCTGGCTTATTTTGTAACAATTGATAATTTTTAAAGTGCAATCAATTTGGCTTAGTCAGTAAGGAGTCCCACAAAGGGTGTTAGAGCATCATTAAAGGGAGTTAAAAAGTACTTTGAGACACAAATCTTGTCAGCTTTTATCTCACCAACTGATTACTGCGTTACCTCGTATTCCATTTCATCAGCTCGGTCGCCGTCATGTGTCAAGTTGGGAAGGTAATCACCAGCTTCATAGTAGTCATGGGCCATAGGGTGCAGGGAGTGACAGCTGTGTGAGGGACGATACAAGGAGAGCTAGAGTGAGAACTCACAACAGAACAAGATTTGAATTCATCTTCCCACATTCCTGGTTGTTCTGACAAATTTCATGTTCCCAAATAAAATGAATTTCAAAATAAAGCACAGAATTGTACAGTTAATGAAAAAAAAGCCATTCAGAACAGTGCTTCCCTTGCTCTTTGAAAGCTATTCAATTAGTCTAACTTTCTCCACTTTTGCCTTTCATATTCAATTGACAATAGACAAGGAGTCACCAACAAAATGAAGTGCAGGTTGCATCAAACCTAGCAACATCAAGTCACAGAGTTTGAAAACGAATAGCCCACAGTCCTCCTATTACAGCGCCAGCGATTGGGGTTCGATTCCTGTCGCCGGCTGTAAGGAGTTTGTATGTTCTCCCGTGTCTGCGTGGGTTGCCTCCGGGTGCTCCGGTTTCCTCCCGCATTCCAGAGACATACGGGAAGGTTAATTTGGGTTTAAAATGGGCGGCGCGGACTCGTTGGGTCGGAAGGGCCTGTTACCACACTGTAAGTAAAATTTTACAAAAAAGAGAAAGGAAGAACTTGCAGTTATAGTGCACCTTTATAGTCACAAAATGTCTGACAGCCAGTGCAGTACTTGTGAACTAGAGACCTGCTGTAATGAAAAAATACATGACTGGCAATTTGCCCATGGCAACACCCTCAGATAGCAGACCAGATAATGGATTATTTAGATTGGTTGAGGGCTAAAATTTAGCAGGAAAGTGGGAAAACCTTCCTGTTTTTTTCAAGTAACAAGAGAGTCTTCATGCATTGTCCAAAAGATGGCACTTTCAATCCTGCAGTGAAGTATCTGCCAAAGCTCAACTCCCATTAACGTACAACTCCAGAAGCAAAAATGTTGAGGATGAGTCCACTAGCCTTTCGCTACAGCATTAGTGGAGAGAAATACCCACTCCAAGAATCCCAAGATGTGGAGATTCTAACAGCTCATGCATGTGGACACAACATTTTACAATAAACTATCTTAGCTGGAGAAAAAGTTGATGAAATCAACCAGGCTTCTGATCAATCCAATACAGAAAATGCAAGCACATTTTTCTTTATAAAGCCATCCGTCAGTGTCACTGTTTAAAATTTGGATTTATACACAAAATTCACTCAAGTAAGACAGAATCTTTCAAAAATAAGATTGCATTTAAATTAATACATTATTCTTCTTTGCAGGATTTAAAAATTGATTTTACTTTTGCATATTTTGACTTTTAATAAATTAATTTACAACAGCACCTTTCAAAACAGTTTTAAGTGCATGGATGGCTAAGCCACCCAGATATGCAGCTCAGCATTCAACAGTGGTTCAACCCACGTACTTTCTTTGAAAAAAAAGGTGGATGGAGAAGTCAAAAAAAGACAAAAATGGTGCTCTGATACACATATAATAGTCCCAGAATCTCCAGTTTCATCTGCAAAGTTCCCTGCTCTCAGTTTATTGTAAAATGTTGTGTCCACATGCATGAGCTGTTAGAATCTCCACATCTTGGGATTCTTGGAGTGGGTATTTCTCTCCACTAATGCTGTAGTGAAAGGCTAGTGGACTCATCCTCAACATTTTTGCTTCTGGAGTTGTACGTTAACGGGAGTTGGCTGTTGAAAGAAAAAGAGTGAATATTTCAGGTCAAGGACCATTCATCAGTTCTGAAAAACAGAAAATGATCTAAACCAATGCAGGTTAGGAGAGAGAAACAGAATTACCAGGTATGATTTTAACCCTGAGTGAATTTGGGTGAAATGAGAGACCAAATTATTGGAATTTCTAACCTGACTCCAAGTTATCCAATTTGCTTTAACGGACTGTGGACATTCCAACCCAGTCTCAGGAGAAGGCTTTGACGGTAACAGCTTTTGAGCAGACTGCAGACTTTCATTCCCACACCATTCATTTTTAGCTAATGTTGTTTGGCTTGGGGGTGGGCAGGGCAGAATGCCAGTCAGTAAAAGTAATGTGGGCAACGTTACAGCAATGATTGTGGGTTGAGCACCCATACGCTACCTTCGACATACCGCCCACTCTCTTTACCCCCCCACACCCCTCACCCCCACCACACCCAGCCGCAAACACGCCCCACAATTCCTATCCTGTTTTCCCCACAACCTGCCACCGGGCCACTTCTGACTCCCGTCTCCTGCCGCCTCCCTCCCCAGAGCCTTGTGTGGAGAGGCCCTTCAGTTGTAGGCTTTCCCACCTGATCCTCCAACCAGGCTGCCTGTTGGGCAGGAAACTTGCAAAAAAAAAGTTACGAGCTCTAAACCTATGAGTTGCCCATTGGTGTCTCTTGCCTAAATATATTGCGGCCAGTGCCTTTTCATAAAATGCAATTAATTGGAGCAGCAGTTGGCAGCATGTCACTTGAGTGAACATCAGCAGGATTCCTCATTCATGAGCACAGCAAGTCTCGCCTGCACCAACACATTCACACCAGGGCTTGCAGCAGGAAATGTAAATGCTCTTCTGTGGTCAGCTCACACACTGTATTGGCACATACGACATTGGCTGGTTGGTAGGTTAACTGGTGACTGTACATTGCCCCAAGTGCAGGTGGGTGGCAGGAGAATAAGAGAGGGAAGTTGAAGAGAATAAAAAATTGGATGAGTGTTGATGGATGCTTGACGGTTGGCACAGATGTAGTGGTGGAAGCAGATATGATAGCAATGTTTAAGAGGCATTCAGACACACACATGAACAGGCAGGGAATAGAGTAATATAGACCATGTGCAGGCAGATGGGATTAGATTGGCATCATGGTTGGTACAGACATGGTGGGCCGAAGGGCCTGTTCCTGTGCTGTACTGTTCTGTGTTCTTTTACAATTCTTCATTTGAAACCCCATAAGACCATTAATAATCTGTGGGTAATAATTCTTCCTATCCCTTTCCTTTCTTTGATGCCTGTCTTCCTTTGCTGAATTCTGAAATTGTCCCAACCTTCAGGCTTAGTTTCTATTTGTGTGGGAACAGGGTGAGCATTTTCTGATCCAATGCTACTGTTAATTTCTCTTCATAACAGGGACTGGCTCAGTAAGGCAATTTGGTCGGCATGGACGAATTGGGCCAAAGGGCCTGCTTCTGTGCTGTATAGCTCTGACTCATAGCACTTTATTTCCACCCCCCCTGAGTATTTTACCTTGGTCCAATGACTGTGCAGCACTGGTATGTTGAAGACACTCCTGGGCTCTGTGCCCGTAGTAAGTGGGTGGGGGCTGTCCATACGAGGCTCAAGACATCTACAATTTAAGGATTCATTTTCAGGGAACTGCTGAGGACCCAATGAATCAGTCGTTATGGTTGCACAAGGGAAAAGGGAGGGGGCTGGAGGGAGGTGGACTGTGGATTATAAGCAGTGGGAGAGGGGAAAAAAAATCATTTGCTCCATAATGAAATCATGCCAGAAAAGGCAGGTACTGGGAGCTTGGGATGAAGCCTCTGGTGGACCATGGTAAGTCCTCCAAAGCCAACGTCTTGAGAGGACAAGAGTGTAGCACCCCCACATTTGAAGGGTGAATAGCATGCCAAGGCAGCTCGCAGCCTGGAGAGCCACAAAGGCTCAGGGAATGGGAGAGGTTAGGGTGCAAGGCAAACACACGGGCACTAGGGTCCATGCAGAACTGAAGGGTGTCACTGTGGCCTTTTGACAGAAATTTCACTCGAACTGGGAACTAAATATCTTTGGGTATTAAATATTTAAGAGTGAAAATCAAAGGGATAGTGAAGGGTGGCGACTTTCTTATTTAAAGAAAAGTTAACAACACAAATGTAATGAATTTACATTCATGCTCATTAGCTGAGAAAATAGGTTAGGTAAATAATGTTAGCAACTGATTTTTATGTGCAGATTACACACTAAAAAATATTTTGCACATGGTTCAGTGTTTGTGCCCACTTCCTGCCATCGGAAAATTGGATTGGTCACTTCCTGCCGCAATTTACCCCACTGTAGGTTTCATTGCCCCAAGTGATGTCATCATCAACTGGCATGGCCTGTTGTAATTATTTAATGACAGGACAGAATCAAAATTTGCAATCTTCATTTTTCAACTCTCCGTGTATACAAGAGCACAAGAAAATAGGAGCAGGAGTAGGCCACCTGGCCCCCTAACCTGCCCCACCATTCGATATGACCAAGGTTCATCTACCCTAAGCCTCAACTCTTCTTCTGTACCAGATCTCCACAGCTCTCAATCTTTCAAAAGTTTATCCACCTCCACTTTAAATACTTCTAATGATCCAGCCTCCACATCTCTGTGGGGTAAAGAACTCCAGAGATTCACCACCCTCTGTGAGAAGAAGTTTCTACATATCTCGGTTTTAAATGACTGGCTCTCAATCTTGAAACTATGTTCCCTCGTTTGAGAGTCTGGTGAAAAAAATCTCAACATCTACCGTGTCATAGAATCTGGTATGTTTGAATGAGGTCACCTTTCATTCATATCTGCTCCAAAGAACACAAACCAAAACTGTCTAGCCTCTCATCCCAGGAATTAGCCTGGTGAATCCCCTTTGGACTGCCTCCAATGCCACTCTATCTTTTCTTAGATAAGGGGATCAAAACAGTCTGCAGCACTCCAGGTATGGCCTTAGCAACACCCTGCATGATTGTAACTAAACTTGAGACACATATATTGTTTTAAAGTCAGGGTGGAGTCAGGGGGAGGGCTGGAGGGGAGTTGTGGTGGTGGGGGGAGAAGTTGTGGAAGTGGGAGTCAGGAAGGGGAGAAGTTGGGGAAAGGGGAGCCAGGAAGGGGAGGAGTTGGAGGAATTGGGGAGAGGGAAAGTGGGGAGGATTTGGGGGAGCTGAGGGTGATGATTGAAGAGGCCAGGCAGCGGGGTAAAGGACACTGGCAGAAGTTTGGGGGAGAAGTCTGTAACAGAAAGTATCCCCCAAATTATGGAGCCTGACTGAGTCAAGGGAGAGAATTCATAGTACAGACAGAACCTGTTAAAATGCAAACAGAACAGGCCATAATAAAATCAACTGGTTTCAAACCTAGGGCCATGGAGATTAAAGCTCTTTTGTTGAATTGAAACGGGATGTTAATAAGGCTCCGATGCAGTTTTATGTATGTCTCTGGGCACCGTTGTATGAGAGCCATTGAAAGAATACTGCGTATCCACAAGGGTGAGTAGGAACAAGGGGTCGGACTGTGAAGAAATATATAATAATTTGAGGCTTTTTTTATTGGAACAAAGTTAAGGGGAATGTGAAAGAGCTTTCATAATTATGGAGGATCCTAGGAGGGTAAATAATTAAATACTCATTACTGGTAACAACGCATTTACAAGGAAAGAGGGAGTGAATATTATCAGAGCTACCATAGGGGAGTTGGCTGGTAACGTTTTTCACACAGAGAGACAATGAATGCTTTACCACAAGCATTATTGAAATGGGGATTAACATTTGGATACATGTTACAAAAGTATTTGAAAAAAAAACTGTGGGCATGGGGAAGGAAATGGAATCAGGGAAACAGCAGCAGTTGAATAGCTTCATTAATGCAGCTTTTTCTATGAAAATGCCTGAAAGCAATAAGACAACAAATTTTCATCCTTAAAGTTGTTTTAAGTTATCCGACTAGAATGAGAGACATTTGTACCTGTCTGACAGCAAATATGGGCAGATGTCAGGCACTGGAGGTGAAGATGATCTGAGCTTGGAGAGAGCCATGATGTGTTCAAAAGTAATTTCGGTTTGTGTGCCAGCATCGACCAGTGGGACCTCCTGGGAGCTGCCATGACTTTTTGTGACGGGGGTTCTCCGCAGAACTTGCACAACAATTGGGTCCTTGGCATTGCGAAAAGCTTCTACTGCCTCTTCGTGTGTGGCTTTCGACAGGTCCTTCCCATTGACCTGAAATAAAAAGAGAATCAATTCACCATTCAACCCTTCCAGAAACAGGCATCCTCTTCCCCATAGTGGGCTCTATCACATTGTCCTAAAGAACAGAACAAGAGGGCACGGCATGCAGTGTTAACAAAACTGAACTGTGTGGGGAAAATGGGGAGGGTTTTACCCCTAACCCCCACTTGCTGGGGGGAGGGGAAAAGAAAAATATTAGATCAGGTAACTGCACCCAGTCCCACTGCGTTCACCTGCCACCGTTGTTACGTCAGTGGATTGAACACGTCCAATTCTCACAGCACAACACACCTCCTGACATTTACGCAGGGTTCTTGGAGTTTAGTTGTGAGTCTGACACTTGTCACTTGGTTTCACAGATCTGGGTAAAACCAGGCTGGAACGAGGTTAAGTCCTTTTGCTGCTCTTTCTTCCAGTCCATACAAGAACCATCTGCTCTTTTTTCCTGTCTATACAAGAACCACTTTGCCTGCCATCCTTTTTCCTTCCCCTCGCTGTGCATATTTGCTCTGTTGCCATATCCCAGTAGACCAGAACCACATCAGCAACAGATGAGGCAGCCACGGTAGCTTAATCTGATCCCACCTGCCACATGACTTCATCCTATCAGAGAAATTCCTTCAGTATTACCCATCGCGCTCTCCTACCTTCACCAACTTGTTTCTCTCTTTCTCATGTCTGATGAAGGGTCCCCATCAGAAGCATTAACTCTGTTTCTATTTCCACAGATGCTGCCTGACCTGCTGAATTTTTCTAACACTTTCTGTTTTTATTTCATATTTCTAACATCTGCAGTATTATTTTTGACTTTCATCTCTGATCCTGTGCTCTTCCTTTATCATCAGCAAATTTGCCTCCAGCCACCTTGGCCCAAGTTCAACCTCTGCCTCTATACTTCCCTCTTACCCTCTAAAACTCCCACTATCTGGGTGTTGGTTGCCTGTCTTGATGTTTCTTCAATTGTCTCACTTTCAAACTTTGGCCAATAACTCTCTGTGACAATATACTTCTTTTAAGGGCACTACACAGAAATAATATGTCGTTATTGTGGTAGAAGGCGGCATCAGAACCAGGCCTGATATTCACTTTACTGGGTGGCCTCAAGTCAGCAGAGCCATTGACCTTGACTGTTCGCAATAATCAGCCAGGGACGGAGTCTGCCATCTAAAGATATAGATGATCCAGAAGCACCCAAGCACTGCACATGAAGAACAATGCTGACATAAGATATTGCCCATGCCGGAATCTGAAGTAACACACAAACTGCTGGAGGAACTCAGCCCAGCTGAAGGATCTCGACCCCAAACATCGACTGTCCCTTCCCCTCTACAGATGCTGCCTGACCCGCTGAGTTCCTCCAGAATTTTTTTTGCTGAAGAACAATGCTGTTCTTTTAAGTGCAATGCGTATTAATTCAACCATTGACACGTGTTCAATGAAATGGCTGATGCTGAAGATCTACTGCACAGGTCGAAACACAGCAAACAGAAAATAATAAACTTGCATTATTTTTGCACCTTCCACTTCCTCACAATTATAGAAAAATAACTACCTTCAATGTAGTCACTGCTCAAACACAAGATGCATTAGTCCCACAAACAGCAATGAAATAATAACCAGATAGGCTATCTTCTTAGGTGTTGGTTAAGGTATAAATATTGGTTAGAAAACCAGTTGGATTTCCCCTGCAGCTCATGTAAGGTCACAGAATTTGTAATGTCGAAGAGAGGGCAGACATGGCTTCAGTCCAACGTCTCATCTGAAAAGCAGCACCTCCAATATGCGGCACTCTCTCATTACACCACTAAGGCGTTACTTGGAATATGTGCACAAGTCCCTGAAGCGCAGCTTGAGCATACAATCAGACTTGGGCCAAAGTGAAGCCGCTAAGCCCTAACACATGACTGCTGCCAACCTTGTTATTCTTCCATCACACTGAATGGTCTTAAGTCTGATCGACAAGAAGGTTCTCACATGAAAGCATAACCACACTGCTCGATGGATAGAGGGGCATTAGTGTAATTGTGCTGTGCCAGATGGACTAATTAAACCATGCATACCCAATGAATAATAAAGCATATAGTTTTGCACACGTAGCCTGTATTATTTCTTTCCTTGATGAATCTTCTATGTAATAGCTTTTGTTTCCCAAAACCTCCCCCTTCCGACAAATACCCGCTTTAATATCTTGGCAAATACGTGCCAGATGTTAGGAAGTGAATTTCCAGCTGAAGTGACAAGCTGAAACGTTCACGGTAGTGTTGAATTCAATGTTGCTGCCCATTCTCTGAGGCAAACCATTGCACCCGGAGAAGATGCAGTCTGAGGGAGGACACCGATCATTGGAAGCTGTGTGGACAAGTTGCAGTTCGGTGGGAGTAGTCAGCAAGCTGGCCGATTCCACCTCAATCAGCATTACCGACTCGGTTCGCACTGCTTGTCAAAACTGTTTTATTATGAATGCAAAGAACAAAGCCGCGACAGTTAGACAGAAGAGGCACAAAAGCACATTGTACCAGCAGAGAGTTACAGCACAAAGCACAGATTATGTGACTGTAAAACTGATTATTTTCCCTTGGGGTTTACTTTTGCTGATTCTATGCCTGACTTGCACAAATAGATTCACCAATGTGTCTACAGTGAGTAAAACATGTCCTCTGGTCCTTCTTCTGTGATAACTAAACACCGCATAGAAATCCCAGTTTACCCTGCACAAAGCTCATTTAGATGCTCTCACTGGTTCTCCTTGCACCAGTACTTCATTACTTTCAATTAAAGACAGGGCTCGGATCCCACCAGCCAAGTCTCCCAGATGTATATTGTTAGGTGAAGATAAGCCCAGACACGAGACCCCTCCAGATTTCCACAGTGTGACAGGAGCTCTAAGTTCAGGAGAGGATTCCTCCACCTTCTGGCTTTCTCCCTAATCCCGCTCCCAATCAGACCACTCAACCAAGACTGGAATTTCTCCCTCTGGGAGCAGGAGCATGAATGTCAGATTAGATGGATTCATGCAAAAATATTGCATGATAATGCATAATAAGGTGGCACAGTAGCGTAGCGGTTAGCGCGACACTATTACAGCGCCAGCGATCGGGGTTCGATTCCCGTCGCTGTCTGTAAGGAGTTTGTACGTTCTCCTGTGTCTGCGTGGGTTTCCTTCAGGTGCTCCCATTTCCTCCCACATTGCAAAGACGTACGGGTAGGTTAATTTGGGTTTAAAATGGGTGGTGTAGACTTGTTGCGCCGGAAGGGCCTGTTACCACGCTGTAAATAAAATTTTAAAAAAGACCCTTAGACATTGATTAATACTTTAATTATATCAATTTGGTGTCACTCTGTTGAATATATCACCCAAAGGAAAACTGCAGCCTCCAAGGTTTGCCCTGGCTCACCTTCATATTTCCATTTTCCCTTAACTGAGACAGTGCACATGCAGAGCACCAACCAATATTCCAAAGTAGTGGATGTAAGTAAAATGAGTGAATACATTTTCAAACATCTTGCACAATTCAGGCTCCTTTTAAAAGAGGAAAGGACTGGATTTTTTGGTAGAAATATTGACGAATGAAATAATGTTCAGACTGTGAAAATGAAAACTTGGATATTCACAGTTAACACGGAAATCTCAAAGTTTCAGAAAAGAAATCCAATACTCCCTGCCCCAATGCACCTCCGGAGGCTACGTCCTAATATGTCTCACCCCAACAAGCCTCTACAGATTCCACCCCAACTCCTTTGCCGCACTGTTTTCATGGTGCACTTGAGAGGTCATTTCAATTTCCCATAGAACCATACAGCACAAAACAGGCCCTTCGGCCCACCATGTTGTGCCATCCGTCAAACCACCCTCACACTATCTAACCCTTTCCTCCCGCATATCCCTCTATCTCACGTTCCTCCATATGCCTATCCAACAAACTCTTGAACCTGTCCAATGTATCTGCCTCCACCACCACCTCAGGCAGCACATTCCATGCACCAACCACTCTCTGGGTGAAAAAGCTCCCCCTGACATCTCCCCTGAACCTCCCACCCATAACCTTAAAGCCATGCCCTCTTGTTTTGAGCACTGGTGCCCTGGGAAGGAGGTGCTGACTTTCAATAAACGTCATGCATTTACAAAGCAGTCTCATCATAAAATACGATGAGCATGTTTTGCTTCTTTACATAAAAAACTAGATATTTTAATGGTGTATTGAGGCATTGCTCTCGTTTATCAAGCTCTCTGCATCTAATAAAGTCTGATATTGCAACTTTCATATTATGATACAAAGTGACAGATTTTAAAAGACAGATTTTTGAAAAGTTTATATTTATTATATTTTGTTCAACTTTAACAACCTATTTCAGTCTTTCTTTATTTAGTGCTCAGCATAATGGTTAAAAAGTGAAATAAAATCTCTTCCCGTTTTGCTGAACGTGTGTGTTCCTTTAAGTGACTGGCTGCTCAGCCAGTTTGATGACATCAGATACTGGGTGCAGGGCTCCCAACAAACTGATGATACCCGTCAGCTGTAGCAAGCACAAGAAAAGGCTGAGCCCTGACCACAAAGATCCCCAGATCCTGATGAAGTGGAGGAGGCAGGAGCAGTAACAACAGTTAAGAGGCATCTTGGCAGGTACTTGAATGAGTGAGGAACAGAGGAACATGGAATTAATGCAGGCAAGTGGGGTTACTACAGATAGTCATGATGGTCAACATGGACATGGTGGGCTGAAGGGCCTGTTTCTATGTAGTACAAGTCCATGACTCTCAGTGTTTTCCTTGAGCTCAGTCACCAGTGCAATGGTCACAATCTCCGGTTAACAGCTAAAACAGTGGAACTTTAACGATTCTGCTTTTGGATATAATAATATAATAAGGTATCTTTATTAGTCACAAGTACATCGAAACACACAGTGAAATGCATCTTTTGCGTAGAGTGTTCTGGGGGCAGCCTGCAAGTGTCGCCACGCTTCCGGCGCCAACATAGCATGCCCACAACTTCCTGACCCGTACGTCTTTGGAATGTGGGAGGAAACCGGAGCACCCGGAGGAAACCCACACAGACATGGGACGAACGTACAAACTCCTTACAGACAGCGGGCGGGAATTGAACCCGGGTCGCTGACGCTGTAACAGCGTTACGCTAACCGCTACACTACCGTGCCTGCCCCTTTGTTTGTTATGGGATATTCAAAAAACAATTAGCATTCCCTTCAGATATTATTTCCTTAAAACCACTATATAGCGTGTAAAGGATTGAATTCTTACCAGATTAATATTACCTTCAGTCAACCCTCCATTCACACAGGGGAATTTGTCCCAGAAACAGCCGCGAATCCCAAAAACAGGGAATACCTTTCTTTTCCTTTCCAGTCTTTTATTAGATTGTACAGAGGTGGTATTGTACAGATGGTACAAAGGTGGGCAGCATGATGATGCAGCTTGCAGAGCTGCTACCTCACAGCATCAGCAACCCGAGTTCAATGCTGACCTCCAGTGCTGTCTGAGTGGAGTTGACACATTCTCACTGTGAACATCAAAATAAAATTGCAGATGCTGAAAATCTAAAATAAAAACAGAAAGTGCTGGAAATACTCAGCAGGTCAGGCTGCATCTGTGGAGAGGGAACCAGAGCTGATGTTTCAGGCTGAAGACAACCTCGTCAGCACATTCTCCCCGTGATTGATCTGGGTGCTCTGGTTTCTTCCCACATCCCAAAGACGTGCGGGTTCGTGGGCAAACTGGTTAGTGCAGGTGGCCCATGATGTGTAGGTGAGTGGTAGAAACTCCATGGCTGTTGATGGGAATGTGGGAAGAATCGGTTACAGATAACGCACATTTCGAGTTTCTTTTCCCTCAAGCTATCAGATGTTCAACACCTACAGCTGCCCTAATGGCTGAAGGCATTGTGCAAAGCCCAACAGGAAAGATCACATTTTGTTTCATCCAGCATCATGGGTGTGGCAGCAACAAATATGAACACAAGAAAATTGGAGCAGAATGAGGCCATTTGGCCCCCTGGCTGCCTCATCATTCAATGCGATCATGGCTGATCTGCCCCAGGCCTCGTCTCCTCTTCCGTACCAGCTCCCCATCGCCCTCAATCCCCGATCTTGCAAGACAGTATCTGCCTCTAGTGATCCAGCTACAACCCTCCAGGGTAGAGAATTCCACCATCCTCTGTGAGAAGAAGTCCCCATGTAGTTCACTTTTAAATGATGACCCCCCTCCCTCACCCTGGAACTATGGGTGTCCATTTACATCCGCACAGGAAGTGGATCCAACTTGAGCAAAGAAAGTTAGATTTAAGGTCACAAGTCTAGAATTTGTGCAGATTGCTGGGATGTGGGAGTGTCAGAGGCGGATGACTGCTGCTGTATCTAAAAGCTTCACTAATGAAACTGTTACTCCAATTGCAAAATAGAGTCAGGATTCTTTTAATTAGAATGTCTGATGACTACAAATTATGAATCCAGATTAGATGAAAGAAGAAATTGATTACATTCCTCAGCTGTCACTGTCAATTGGTGGAAAGGCATCGTTCTAACAGGCAGTGAACTGTGGCTGTGACAGGTCAGACAGCGAGGCAGCCCGAGGATGTAGAGTATATACCTCAGTGGCAACCTCACACCTCACCCTCAAAAGCAGGAAATGAGCAGAGCTGCTGTCATAAAGATTTCAGTGGGGGAACGAGACACCCAGCAACCTCGGTGAGCCAGCCGACTCAACAGTACTGCCAGATTCCCCTCTGAACTTAATTAGCACTGAGCAGCAGAATTCAGCACTGACATCGGGGAAGGTGGAGCACCTGCCAGGGCCACCATGGAACAAGAGGTTATCTGGACTGTGAGGTAGGTATCCACTGCCTTTACCAGTGGGCACCCAGCTTCATAGTCGAGAGAATCTCCAGGCCAGCATAGGCACTTCACATCTGACAGTTCAGGAAATACAAGTTGCAATCGCGTGTTACCTTTGGGGAGGGGAAAAATTACCTGCCCTCCCCACAGGTGGGAGGAGCTGTGGTAATTATGTGGCTTCCTGCTGTTCTCTGATGTTAGAAAACTATGCAGAATGTTTCACTGTTTCATAACAGCTTGGTAGAAACTTCACAGTTTTATTAATTTCAGAACACTTGACTACCCAATAGACCATTTCTCCAGACCAAACTAGGAGCAGCCACTAGGCGACCCAGCCCATTGAGCGTGCTCATGCCATTTAATAAGACCATGGTTAATCCAGCTCGTAACCTCAACACCGCATTCCCGTCATCCCTGATAATCTTTCACGCCTCGTTCATCAAGAAATCTGATTTAACCTTTCTGGAAGAGACTTACAAAGATTCATGACCCTCAGGGGAAAAAAATATTTATCTCACCTTTGCCTTAAATGGGTGAACCCTTATTTTGAACCAGCGCATCCCTTATTCTACAGTAGTCCCACATCTTCTGCACGTCCACCTGGTCAAGGTCCCTCAGGATCTTTCTTTTGTTCAATTGTCATGGAAGTAGTTCAAAATGAAGGTCTAGTCAGACTGGGGGGTAACAGTGGCTTTGTTAGTACTGGTCATATCTCGAGTGCACAAACATGGGCAACGATAAAGCTCTGAATGTGAGTAACTAATAAGGGGTTCGCTATGCGAGGACTGGGACAAGAACATCAAAAAACCCTGCATAATATTGGAAAGCTGTAACAAAGTTGGAAACTGCTGGAAAACACTCAGCAAGTCAAGGCAGCATCTGTGGAAAAGATCTGTGACCTGACAAATGTTAACTACCGTTTCTTGTTCCATTGACCTGCTGAGTGTTTCAGCATCTTCTGTTTTTATTATCTGAGATGAGAAGAATTGGAGATGAGAATTTCAACCAAGGTTAATGAACCTTGAAAGCCCACTGTCTAAGATGACCGTGGATGGACATATTCAAGTCAGAAATCAATGGATATTTAGATATTAAGGAATCAAGGGATTGGAGTTAGTGCAGGAAAATGGAGCCGAGGCAAAAGAGCAGCCATGATTTAATGAATGGGAGAGCAGGTGAAAGGGTCCTGCTTCTATTAAGTATGTTCTAAAAAATATTTGAGCTAGCTTCCCGTATTCATTTAAGTGTTGTCCTCAGGACCTCTGCCTTGCTTGCCCCCAATATCCCCAGACAACAAGTACACAGGCATTAGAACACTCATAAAATTCACTTCTCTGCCTCCTCATCTCACCCTGCCGGCATATCCTGTTCTCTGTGTGTATGTGAGCAGGCACACATCAAACAGAATTTATTTTTTGGTACTATGGTTTCTAATGGGCATATAGCAGCTAACACACACTGTACGTGCTGTGAAGGGAAACATCTTGAAGATAGATACCAAAGGACTGCCTGCTCCTCTGTATAGCCCAGTCTCTTTCAGGACATCTGGCAACTGGTTAATGCAAAGAACCAACTTTTTGTAAAGTCTGGATATTTCTGGTGATATTCACTAATGTGTTGATGGAACATGCTCGATATCAGAGAGTAAAAAGATTCGCAGATGCAGAATATTTTCAGACCATTGTATCTGTTTGAGGACAAGTACAAGCAGGCACAAAGAAAAATGCGCACTATATCATAGGGTCATTGGAGTAACTACAGCACGGAAGAGGACCCTCAACCCAACGAGAGCACGTCAACATCACGTACCCACTTACACCAATCCCACACTAATCCCATTTTTATTTCTCCTCAAGTTCCCATCAACTCCCTTCAAGATTCTACACACTCACCTACATATGAGGGGCAATTTACAGTGGCCAATTAACCAACCAACTTGCTTGTCTTTTGAGATGTGGGAGGAAACCGGAGCATCCAGAGAGAACACACAATGGTCCCAAGGAGAAGGTACATACTACACATAGACAGCAATGGAGGTCAGACTTGAAGTCGGGTTCACTGGAGCTGTGAGGCAGCAGCTCTCCAGCTGTGCAACTGTGCTGCCTTTAGTACAGCATTATGCAGCTCAACATGTTCCAAGTGCAATAAATCATTCTGAAATATTAAAAGAAGGCACTTAACTGTAATTGAGTACAAGATCCCAAGTCCAGTCAATTTCCTCTTGGAAGGATTGTCAGGATGCTGGGAAGATCCTTGTTTGTCCTTTGGTCACTTACCAGATCTATAAAATTCACTTCAATCACTGGAATAATCTCTCAGGGTATTGACCTGAAAGATGGAACTGCCAACCATGCCACACCCACATAGTTAAAACCACACCACCTCATGTTTATATTGTGCCTTCAACAAGCACAACGTTCAAAATCACATCAAATTGGTTTTTTCAAACCAATTTTGCACCAATCCTCATAAGTAGATATTATGCAGATGATTCAAAGCTCAGTCAAGGAGGTATACCTGAAGAAGTGCTTTCAAAGAGAAATAAGGGTGGGAAGAACTGAAATGGGAAAGGCAAACGAGTGCAGATGCTGGAATCTTGAGCAAAAAGTAAACTGCTGAAGAACTCAGTGGGTCAAGCAGCATCTGTGGAGGCAAAAGGATGGTTGAGACCTGATGCATTGGATGTAACTTATGACACTGTTAAAAGCCATTTCAATACTCTGTCAATGCAGACAACTGATTGGAGGTATTCAAGTGAGGAGTTTTAGAAATGGCAGGCATAGGTTTGGGACCACAGTCTAGAACTAGATGAAGGGATTTTGTAGAAGGAATAGTAACTTGCAAAGTTTGTTTGGGGGTGGGAGGGTTATTCGTGGACTGATGGTTCAAGGGTCATGAAAAAAGGTAAAAAAGACAGATTTAAAAGAGGAGGAACAATACAGAGAGAGAGAACACTGTAATGCCTGGGCAGTTAATGCTTTCAAGTGATCATCAAACTGTTCATCTTTTAAAAGAAAGACAAACGTGTGTACAGTGGCATGCAAAAGTTTGGGCACCCCTGGTCAAAATTTCTGTTACTGTGAATAGTTAAGTGAGTAGAAGATGAACTGATCTCCAAAAGTTATAAAATTAAAGCTGAAACATTCTTTTCAACATTTTAAGCAAGATTAGTTTATTATTTTTGTTTTGTACAATTTTAGAGTGAAAAAAGGAAAGGGGCACCATGCAAAGGTTTGGGCACCCCAAGAGATTTGAGCTCTCAGATAACTTTTACAAAGGTCTCAGACCTTCATTAGCTTGTTAGGGCTATGGCTTGTTCACAGTCATCGTTAGGAAAGGCTAGGTGATGCAAATTTCAAAGCTTTATAAATACCCGGACTCCTCAAACCTTGTTCCAACAATCAGCAGCTATGGGCTCCTCTAAACAGCTGCCTAGCACTCTGAAAATTAAAATAAATGATGCCCACAAAGCAGGAGAAGACTATAAGAAGATAGCAAAGTGTTTTCAGGTAGCCGTTTCCTCAGTTCATAATGTAATTAAGAAATGGCAGTTAACAGGAACGGTGGAGGTCAAGTTGAGGTCTGGAAGACCAAGAAAAATTTCCGAGGGAACTGCTCGTAGGATTGCTAGAAAGGCAAATCAAAACCCCCGTTTGACTGCAAAAGACCTTCAGGAAGATTTAGCAGACTCTGGAGTGGTGGTGCACTGTTCTACTGTGCAGCGACACCTGCACAAATATGACCTTCATGGAAGAGTCACCAGAAGAAAACCTTTCTTGTGTCCTCACCACAAAATTCAGCATCAGAAGTTTGCGAAGGAACATCTAGACAAGCCTGATGCATTTTGGAAACAAGTCCTGTGGACTGATAAAGTTAAAATAGAATTTTTTGGCCGCAATGAGCAAAGGTATGTTTGGAGAGAAAGGGTGCAGAATTTCATGAAAAGAACACCTCTCCAACTGTTAAGCACGGGGGTGGATCGATTATGCTTTGGGCTTGTGTTGCAGCCAGTGGCACGGGGAACATTTCACTGGTAGAGAGAAGAATGAATTCAATTAAATACCAGCGAATTCTGGAAGCAAACATCACATGTAAAAAAGCTGAAGGTGAAAAGAGGATGGCTTCTACAACAGGATAGCAATCCTAAACACACCTCAAAATCCACAATGGACTACCTCAAGAGGCACAAGCTGAAGGTTTTGCCACAGTCCCCGGACCTAAACATCACTGAAAATCTGTGGATAGACCTCAAAAGAGCAGTGCATGCAAGATGGCCCAGGAATCTCACAGAACTAGAAGCCTTTTGCAAGGAAGAATGGGTGAAAATCCCCCAAACAAGAATTGAAAGACTCTTAGCTGGCTACAGAAAGCATTTACAAGCTGTGATACTTGCCAAAGGGGGTGTTACTGAGTACTGACCATGCAGGGTGCCCAAACTTTTGCTTCGGGCCCTTTTCCTTTTTTGTTATTTTGAAACTGTAAAAGATGGAAATAAAAAAGTAACCTTGCTTAAAATATTAAAGAAATGTGTCATCTTTAACTTTATGCCTTTTGGAAATCAGGTCATCTTTTACTCGTAGTAACAGAAATTTTGACCAGGGGTGCCCAAACTTTTGCAGGCCACTGTATATCCTTCATTCACCTCACAAACTTCTAAGGTGCTTTGCAACCAATGAGGCAGTTCTGGAGAGTTGTCCAAGTTATCACGTGGGGAATGTAGCAGCAATTTGTACACAAATAGCAACAGATGAATGGCTGCAGGTGCTTGGTGATGTTGGTTAACAGGCAAGTATTGACCAGATGTCCAACTGAGAAGGCGAACAGTGATGTCCATTTAAGGTTTCAGCTGAAAACCAGCACCCAAAACAGTGCAAAACTCCTTTATTCAAACACTGAAATGCTAGATTATGTGCTTAGGTGTCATTTTTCTTATTCAAAGGCCAGCATATTAATACCAGAGAAAAGTGGAGGTCCTCCCAGTGTCTGTGTTCAGTTCCAGAATGGAGAGTACTTGGACAAATGATCTTTAAAACATAATTTAATGTTTCCAATTTCTTCTTCCAGCCTCTTGCTAGTCTGTCACCGTCACTCTCTCACTAATGAGCACTTCCAGTTTTGTTGCATCTTGGCTAATAACCTTTCTAATTTGCTCCATGCATTTCTCATTTCTTTCACAGTAAATTACCCGGTAATGTGAAAAAGTAGACCCTCAAGGCAGCAGTCAACAGAATAGTAATTGCCATTAAAAAATTTATGTTCAAAGTCTACAGTGGCATTGGAAAGTACTATATATAAACACCTTTGTGAGCTCATGTTAAGTTTCATGTATTGCCTTTAAAAGCACACTTTTTAAATAAAGGCAAAATACAACTCAGCATCCTATTTCAGTGTCTCACAGATCCTTCCTTAAAGCTTTGAACTTCAGCTGCCACTCCCATGCCTTCTGGAATATTTTTCCCCAAACTCCTCCAGCTTTTTCCCCATTCCAGTGTCCTCTTCAGACTGACAATCGATCATCTGCTTACTTCCTGCAGGTGCGCATATGATGTTGGATCCAACATCTGACAGCTCCTGTGCAATACTATTTTCCTGGGGAGCAACACCACCAAGGTTGGAAAGGACATCACGGATGGATCGGTAAATCCCTACTAAGTGATGATTTGTGACATTGAATTGGACTTTCAAAAGGCAGAAGGTTGCAGTTGGGGTAATTTGAAGGGGAGGCAAGAGATCTGCCATGTAACATAGGCAGAGCAAAGTCACATAACGTTGCAGCAAGTCCATGTCAACCATCATGCAGCCTTTTACACTAATCCCATAACAATCCCATTTCTTTTCTCCCCACATTCCCATCAATGAGCCCATCAACCCTCCCACTATTTGCTTTAACCACACTCTGCCTCCACAGCTAGGGGTGATATACAGTGGCCAATTTACCTCCATTTTTGGCACGTGAGAAGAAACCAGAGCACACAGAGGAATCCCACATTATCACATAGGAACACCATGGCTGCAGTGTTCCCAGCTTTGCAAGTAAAGAAAAGCTTCAGCAATAAAAGATGATGGCTGCAATGCACAGAGGTGCCTGTGTCTGGTGTGTGGGATTTGGGGAAGGGGAAGGAAAATACCCTTTCGAAAGAAATTTATCCTCAGAGTTGCATGGGCCCAAGTTGCAGTATAGTAGAGCATGCACTTTGCACACTGGTGCCAAAATTCCATTCTGTTAACAGGGCTGTTAGAGAAGATAAAATAGATAACTACAAAAATGATACCAAACCGAGAGTCTGGAACAACCAGGAAGGACTGACCAGGCTAAAGCCATTTTTGCTTCGCAAAGAGATAACCTGACAGAAATCTTTTGAATTGTGAAGGCATTTGATATAAGGCACATATGAAGATGTAAAAATAAAAACGTGCATGCATTGGAAATCTGAAAGCAACAGGGTAATTGCTGGAAACGTTCAGCAGGTCAGGCAGCTTCTACTGAGAGAGAAACAGAGTTAATATTTCAGATTAATGACCTTTCATCAAAAGCGGGGTAAAGTGAGAAAACAAGTGTGTGCTAAGTTGCAGAGAAGTGGGAGGGGTGGAGAGAGCACCAGGAATGTCTGGAGCAGTTGTGGGGGGGGGGGGTAGGGTGGGATACTGGGCGAATCCAAATGACGCAGATGGCGGTAGTGGTGCTGTGTGAGGGGGCTGAAGGATTGCTAATTCAGATTTCCAGCAACTGCTTTGTTTTGCACCTTCTCCGTCCTCCTTATTTACATCTCCTCCAAACCGATCAGCTGTGATTAACAAGCCTCTGTTGCCCTCTCTCTGAACGCACCACTATCATCCGTGTCACCTGGATTTTCTTGGTTCACGTGCGAATGAAGCAGTGGGAGACAGTTACTCAGCGAGAATAAACTCAATCAGAACACAATTCAGCTTCCATTTCCCAGTTCCAGAAGGGACTTACCTGTAACTAACTGAAATCTATCTTCTTTGGCATTAGGTAATTTCTCTCCTACCTTTCAAGCTGCCAGCTACCAGAGATAATCTGGCAGGTAGAAAATGAAGTTGCATCTTATTTCTCTGCTGCCACTGTTGCCACTAAATTTCAATGTAAAGGTGGAAGTTATATTACAACAGCAACAGCTTCAAAGCTTGTTGCAGTATTTTCCCCAATGGCTGCTTTGTCATCCTCTCCTCCATTCCCTCACGACTGCCAACCCTCAATCGCTTGCTCCTTCCATTATCAGGGACCATCACACAAATCAGCCTCCCCTCCACTGACTCCGTCGGCATTTCCTGCTGCCTCGAGAAAGCAGCCAACGTGATCAAGGATCCCTCCCATCCCGGTCGTCCTCTCTTCTCCCCCATCCCAGCGAGCAGAAGATACAAAAGCCTGAAAGCACGTACCACCAGACTCAAGGACAGTTTCCATCCCACTGTTATCAGATACTTGAATGGACCTCTCAAATGTTAGAAGATGAACTCTTGATCTTCAAATCTACCGTGTAGTGGCCCTCGTACTTTATATTGTCCACCTGCTCTGCACTTTCTCTGTAGCTGCAACACTACATTCTGCATTGTGTTTTCATTTCAAGACCTTTATGTACCCATGTGTGGCATGATCTGTCCAGATGGCATGTAAACAGAAGCTTTTCAATGTATCTCGGTACATGTGACAACAATAAACCAACACCAATCCCATTCCCAAAGGCTTCTGGCTGTGGCCTCCAGCCCTGGTTTTCCCACTGGGCCTGTTAATTGGGAAAATGTAACAAAATATCAAAGTAAGATCTTACTGTTAAACTTGTTTAAGGCCATAACCTGAGCTTTGGTGGATTTTTCCAGCATGACTAAGCTCTCTGCAAATCCTGGGACCTTTGATTCTTTGTGGCAGTAGATGAAGGAAAATACTGCTGCCAGTTAAGTGACAATTCCACCCAAGGGCTCCAGAGTGCAAGCAGGTTGTGCGGCCAGAGACAGGATCTGGACTGTGGGCCAGATGTGTGGCTGGAGCCAGGGTTGGGAGTCTGGAACACCAGAAGAAAAGAATGTGGGTAGGTTTGCAGCTGGAGCCAGGGTCTGGAGTTCTTGTATGCAGCAAGCTCCCTTTAACCTCACCAGGTTCACTGGAAATGTATTATACTACTGTGTAAACTATTTAAAAACAAAAGTAAGTAACAGTCTGTTTGGATTTCAATAGGAGTAGCATCCAATGGTTCAGAACATCTGCTCGACCACCACTACCAAAGTCTCATGGGTTCCGAAATATTGGAGTTTTACTGTAGTTAAGTGGCTCAGTGTCCCAAGCACCATTCTGGACAAGTTAGTCAGCAGGAGTGGGAAATCACAAACCTACTTGAGAAATGAAAGAAAATACCAAGTCTCCTTTAGTGCATTGTTTTAATGATTGACTGAAGCAATCCTGCAGCAGGAATCCAACAAATTCACAGTATTTCTCTTTCTTGGGTTTAGTTAAAAGGATAGACCGACTTTATCTGTTGGACTGGGGTATAGTTGGGCTTTAATAGGGGGTTAGAGCTGATCAGAATCAGAAAATCAGTTTTAGTCCCGGGAGAAGTGCATGCAATGCCAATACACAGTGGTCTTAATATGTCCTTCTGAATCAGTCACAGTGACCTAGGAACCTGTAAACACAGCCCAATAAATGCAAGCTGACAAGTGAAAAACTTGCACTGAACTTAGTCAGTGATTGGTTTTCCATTTCTACAGCATCCACATGGCCAAAAGCACTTGACAAACAGCGAGGTATTTGTTAAGGGTACTTATTGGTGAAATGTATGGCAGGAAACATGCTCTGCAAGCTCCCACAAACAGCAATGTAATATTGGTCATAGAGTTCAGCTGTGTTATTTTCATTGGCTGCTGTACAGGTACAGCCTGTTTTTCTTCAAAACATCAGCACAGAATCTTTCACGACCACCTGAAAGGCAGATGGGACCGAAGCTTAACTTCTCACGAGAAGACGGCCCCTCTGACAGCATCCTGGGTATTACACAGGTGTGTAACTCTGGTATGCCTTGTCGTTGGAATGGGTCTTCAAAACACAATCTTCTGACTCAGCTGGGAATGGTCTCCACTGAGATCAGGATCAGAGAAGCTCAGATATGGAGTCAAAGAGCTACACAGCATGGAAACAGGTCCTTCGGCCCAACTCGTCTTTGCTGAACAAGGTGCCTGACCGAGCTAGTCCCATTTGCTTGCATTTGGCCCATACCCCCCTCAACCTTTTCTGTCCATGTACCTGTCCAAATGTCTTAAACACTAATTGTACCTGCCTCTACAGCTTCCTCTGGCAAGTTGTTCCATATATCACCCTCTGTGTGAAAAAGTTGCCCCTCAGGTCCCACATAAATCTTTGCCCCTCACCTTAAACCCACTCCCTTGAGATTTGGACTCCCCTACCCTGCGGAAAAAACTTTGAATATTCGCCTTATCTATGCCCCTTATTATTTTATAAACCTCTATAAGGTCTCTCCTCAGCCTCCTATGTTCCAGGGAAAAAAAGTCCCAGCTGATCCAGCCTCTCCTTATAATTCAAGCCCTCCAGTCCCCTAATGTCCTCGATAATTTTAATGCACATTAAAAACCCATTTCTGGGGTCCTGATTTCAACCAGGCTGTGAAGGGGTGATATTTCACATGAAAGCCAAAGGATAAGAGAAGAACAGACCTCAAGTTACCTCAGCCCTCTCTTTCACACGTTTTAGTGGCTGTGTGGAGGGCTGGACAGTTGGGGAGATTCTGGTGGGATCTGAAAACGAGGCTGATGGCTTTAAAATGGAATCATTCCTAACTGGGAGCCAACATGGGTTGGAATTTACATGGATGTTGCAGGACAATAGCTGGAGTGAGTTCGGACACCCAAAGTTTTGGATTGACTCAAGTTTACAAAGAATAGACAAAGGGAGACCAGAGCTGATATATTAGAAGATTCACGTCTGGTATTCATGCATGGAGGAGTAAGTAGCAGATGAGCTGAGGGACGATACATTTGTGCAATATTATTGCTGCATTGAGTTAAAACAGACTCCTGATTTTCCTTATATTCCTAATAATAGAGGGCTGAGTATCACACAGATTTACACAGATGCACATATGATACTAGAGTAAAAACAAATGTTTCTGGTTCCCATATCTGGGCTCAAAGTACCCTTCTGTATCGAGCTCTGAATTACAGATGCAAAGCTTTAGTGCCTACCAAACCCACAAGCAATGAATGCATAACTTCATCTCGAACATGCAATAGAACTGAAGACATTCTGGTTGCACTAGGAAAAGGGACACGATCCAATACAGAAGCCAGTGACTTTCTACCACTGTCACTATCATATCATAATGATGGCCCAAGTGACATGTTGAGAGCTATCAGTCTAGGGATTGAACCAAGCAAGGGTTTTGGCCTAAACGTTAAATCCACAGCAGTGGGCAAAATCGTTCAATGCTGTTCAGTGGTATTAAAAAGAGAAAAATAACCAATTGGGATCCAGTGGTTAAACAATCACTACCACCGTAATCAATAGCCACTACTTTTGATTACGCCAATAATAAACAGTTACCTTCGTTGGAACTGTTGGATTGCAATCAATTCGATCGGGTCCCTCACTTCCCTTTTGTGTTCAGCTGAGACAGCAGGAGGGATGATTGCAGAGCTGACCAACTGCACACCAGATTGTCACTGCAAGCGAGAATGTACAGCCCTTGGTTTTGCATACAGACAGGCAGGGTATTCTGAGGTGACTTTGAGAGAGGGGCCAGGAGAGTGCTGATTTCTGTTTAAATGCTGATAGAACTCAGATGAAATGAAACACTGGCATGAGCCTGTGCATGTGCCATTTCTACAACTCCCAAGGGATCCTTCCACTTCCTTGCAACAATTTTTATAACATCCTCTAGCTTAAGCTGTAAATTGGTTGAGACAGCAAGTGTCTGTTTCAATTGTCGGAGCTTCAGATCAATATATTTTTGAGAAATTAATGACCAGAATTCGGATCCCAGCACAGTTCTGAGATGCCTTGACAAGAGCTGAATTTTATACAACAAAGTTAAAAATCTATTTTTATCCTTTGACACTATCCCAACTTTTCAAAATTCCACTTTACTTCCTCGCCTCCAGGCTCCAACCCAGCATGAAGTTTGAGCTTTCTGCATTTTCCTGCCCCAGACTCTGGATGAGTTTGCAAATCTCTGGCCCTATTAATTACAGGGCTGATTCCAAACGCTGCACTCAGGTTAACACATGAATTATAATTGTACTAGATGAAAACACAATCGCTCAATGACTTTTCTCCGTGGTGCTTTTAACATGGCAAAATGTCCCAGGAGTTGTTATCTGACAAAACTTGACTCTGAGCCACATGGAGACAGGAAACCAGGAGCCTGGTGTCAATGAATATCTTAAAACGCAGAAATTTCCTCCAACTGTGCATTGGGAAAAATCAAGTTCTTGGTCTCTGTCCCAAACTCTATTCTAACCTTTCTGACAACAATCCAACATACTCCTGCCTTTCATTCCTTATTGTAACCTTTGTCCAGTTGAGGTCTTCCAAAATCTTCTGCCCAGATCCTAACTTGCATCAAATCCCTTTCATCCATCGCTCATGTGCTTGCCGACCAGGACTAATTCCTGGTTAGTCAATGCCTAAAAAGCAAAATGTTTGCCCTTGTGTTCAGATTTCTCCATGGCCTCATCCATTCCTAGCTCTGTAACTTCCTCAATCCTCCAACATTCCCAGATACACACGTTCATCCAAGTTATGGCTCGTGAACATCCCAGAGTATAATTAGAGTCATAGAGAGACACAGCATGGAAACAGGCACTCTGGGCCTCTGTCTGCACTGACCATCAAGAACCCATTTTTACACCAACCCTACTCCAACCCCACATTCCAATCAAGTCTCCCATAGGTTCTACCACTCATCTGTTAGGGGTAATTTACAGTTGCCAATCAACACACCAACCTACTTGTTTTTGGGACGCTGAAAGAAAGCAAAGCACTCAGAGGAAACCCAAATAGTCACAGGACGAACATGCAAATTTTTCACAGACTGCACCAGAGGTCGGGATATATTTCCAAGTCAGGATGGTGTGTCTTGAAGGGTAACTTCCAAGTAATGGTGTTCCCTTGCTTTTGCTGCCCTTTGTCTTTTTAGTTGGTTGAGGTCATGGGTTTGGAAGGTGTTGCCGAAGGAGTCTTGCTGTAGAGCATCCTGTAGATGGTACAAACTGCTGCGGCTGTGCGTCAATGGTGGAATGAGTGAATAATTGTAGATGGGGTGCCTGTAAAGCGGGCTTCTATGCTCTGTATGGTGTCAAACTTCCTGAGTGTTGTTGAAGCTGCACTCATCCAGGTAAGTGGAGAGTGCAGCTTCAACACACTCCTGACTTGAGCCTCGTAGATAGTGGACGGGTTTGGGGAGTTAGGAGGCGAGTTACTCGCCACGGGATTCTGAGCCTCTCACCAGCTCTTGTAGTCACTCTGTGTATATGGCTACTCCAATTCAGTTTCTGGTCAATGGTAACCCCCAGGGTATCGATAGTGAGGGATTTAGTGATGGCAATGCCGTTGCACGTCAGGGGGGATAGCTGGATTATAACTACTAGACTATACTAGAATTTGTAAACAATCCAATGCTAAGTGAGTCTCTCACAAAGAAAGACAATAAGATTTAATTTGACATTAGGATTTTGAGGAAGAAAGGAGATTCACATCCAAGGTTTTAAATGTATGTATTATAAACAGATGAACAATGGAAACAGACTGACCACAGTTAACTGGGCTGAAGCAGTTGGGTGTAGCGAAAAAGGTGTTTGTTCTGATATAAACACAACACATCCCCCAAAGGCAAAAGCTCCAGTGGTGGAGTTAAGCAACAAATGAGCCAAGAGAATGTCATTTCTTCCACTAATGCAAGGACAAGCAGATACCCAACACACTGTGAGAAATATAAAATAGTCCCAACTTCATCCCTCAAACTGGAAGGAAAGTGATTATTTGCAATTGTTGAAAAATCTCAGATAATGCAGAAGGTAGAGGGGTTTCTTTAGTTACACTTTTTAGTGAATGGTACAAAACCAAGTAATCCATACTATTTGTGTGCTGCACTTGCTTCCCTTTCTCACACCGGTAGCCAATTGCCCTGAGGCTTACTCAATGCCCAAAGCACCTTGGCAATGCCAATTTCAGAATCTGACCTGATAATCTTCAGCTGAATAAAGGACAGATTGTCCAAATCACTTCCGTCAATCAAATAAACTGTTTGAATTGATTCTGCCACTTGTTGCTCCGTGCTATCAAAATGGGATCACACACCAGATCATAAGTGAATCTGGCATTCTTCCAGATATCAATGTGTGCCAGCTGGTACCAGTCATCTCCTGTACGTTGTTAGTGCATCGGCTTAACTATTGTTAGCTGCTAAAATAGTGAAAGTTCCTTTAAACATGGAGAATAGATAAAGCAACATCTCAGCTCCACCTTCCAGATTTTTTTTGCAGCAGTATTTAATTGCGAAGTGGTATGACTCACATATTGTTATGTACACCTATTGACAAGACCTTATTTTTAAGCTATGCATTGTGCGGTTTCCTGAGCAGCTACAGACCTCCCACACAGAATGCCCCTCAAACTGCACGCTTGGTCAGGGACCTGCCCTTTCCCCTGCTTCAAAGCCAACCAATGAGGCTTCAGTGAAAGCACAGTGGTGAGATGTTACTGCAAGTTCGACAGAACCAAGGGATGAAGTAAAGGGATGAGGACAATGAAACTAGTTCACTATTCAGGGGAATGAAGGGGGAAGCATTGATAATTAAGCCTGTCCCAAGCAGGTGCTGTGTAGCCCCATACAATCTTCATCCGTCCCTTGCTATGCAATGACCTCAGACAGGCAAAGGAAGTACTATAGGAAAAAAAATACGGGCAATGGCTCTCCAACTCCTGAAACAAACCTGCTGACCATGGCGGCATGTTGCTTCCACTTATCACCTCCCATTCTCTATTGCTGCTTCCGCTCTTCCCTCCTCCATCTGCCAATCACTCCTCCTCACCTGCATCCACCTTTTGCCTGCCAGCTCTTGCCTTTTCCCTCACCTCTTTATACTGGCTACCTCCCCTCTCTTTCGGTCCAGATGGAGGGTTTCAATCCAAAACAGCAAACATCCACTTCCCTCCACAGATGCTGCCTGACCCGCTGAGTTCTTGCAGCAGTTTTTTTTTGCTCCAGCTGACAATGATAATGCCTGGTAATCGCAGCTGCTAACTAACCCCCAATGTTAAGTTCCATTTAAAGGTAAACCTGTTCCCACAAAGGGAAAGGGTGAGACTGCCATATCTCAAGGTCTCTGGATGACAAAGTGCCCAGAGAACAAGATGAAGCAAAAAAAAGGGAAGACAATGTAAGACACCAAGAGCGGAAAGCTTCACTCCTACTTTTAGACTCCACAGGCAGGGAAACATCCACCTCGCATCTAATCTGAGGAGCCTTCCACCAATTTTGTACATTCTTCTTAGCTCTGTAGAATGAAGACTTGCCCTACTCAATCTCTCCTCATACGAAAGACCTGCCATGCCAGGAGCCAATCTAGTGAATCTTCACCACACTATAGGCACAGTGGTGTAGCTGGTAAAGCTGCTGCCTCACAGCTCCAGCAAACCCAATTCAATCCTGACCTCTGGTGCTGTGTAGTGTTTTCACATTCTCCCTGGGACCGTGTGGACTTCTTCCAGGTAGGAGTTCCTCCCACTTCCCAAGGATGTGAGAGTTGGAAGGTTAATGGTAAATTGTCCAAAGTGTGTAGGTGAGTGGGGGAATCATGGTTGGGGGGGAAGGGGGTGGAATTGATAGGAATGAGAGGAGAAAATAAGATTAGCGTAAATGAGTGTTTGATGCCCAGCACAGACTGAGTGGGCTGAAGAGCCCGTTTCCGTGCCATACGACTCAAAGTGAAAACCCTGCGTCTCTGTCCCTGGCAGCTCATTAGTTCTCTATGTGCCCTGACACATTGCTACCATTGGAATAGAGGCAACACCATTTTGTATGCTTTGATGATGAGGTAACTTGATTCATAATTTTAAGTAACCCAACAAATAGACACATTAGGGACATTTAAGAGACTCGTAGATGGACACATGAATGATGGAGAAATGGGGGGCTATGTGGGAGGGAAGGATTAGATAGATCTCAGAGCAGGGTAAAATGTCGGCACAACATTGTGGGCTGAAGGGCCTGTACTGTACTGTAACGTTCTATGTTCTAAATAATAAATACTATCCATATTTCTTGATTAGATAGAGTGACTTGCTCGGCCAGACTGGATAAGGACAGCAGATTTCCTTCCCCAAAGAACATTTTATGACAATCTCATAGCTTCATGATCATCATTACTAATATTTATTGCAGAATTTATACGGTTAACAGGATTTGAATTCCCCAGTTGCGATGTTGGAAAGCGTCTCTGCGCCAGGCATCAGGTTGCCAGTCCAGGAAATTTAACTACAGTGCCACTGCCCAGTCAACCCCCCACCCCGAAAGAACAGGGTAAATAAAGAGGCTCAAAAAATCCCCAGAGGATAAACTATAAACATTCAGAGTTTCAGGGTGACTCCCTGATGGTGTGTTAATGTTCTAGGTAAAGGTAAGCACTTTTTTTTACTCAATAGGTGCATCCAACTGTCTCAAATGCAGCCAACAGAACCATGACAGAAGAGGACCAGACTTAGTCGAGAGTGCTAAGCAAAAAGGCTGAAGTGCTCTGGCACAGTGCTTAAATATGAAGGAACTGATGCAGAAAAGTACCTCAGCATAATTTAACCAGGGATTCATCTTTACAGTAAGTGTTATCTCAATACACTTTCATCTATAGGCAAGGGAAAAAAAATTAAGCAAGTTCACACCATTTTGGAAAAAGAACTGACCAAAGTTGTTTTTCCTGACTGCAGCTCAATTATCTGTAATGCAAGCTACAAAAGGTCAAAGTTACATGCATTAAGGTCAGTTCCATCTACATCCCCCAAGAACAGGCTCTGGTTTGACAGAAAAGCTGGTTAACGCTCTTTGTCGAGGTTTATTTAAGATTATTCGAGGTTACTTGGGTGAGGGCCCAGTCAACGGAGCTGCATCTCAACAGGAATGAAATGATTTTCAGGTTGGGAGGGAAGATTATAACATTAGAGAGATTGAGGCTGAGGAGGAAGCTCCTGGCCTCTTCCTTTCAATGTTTCACTATATATCGGTTTGAGACGGACAATGGCAAGCATTTGGCGAGTTAAAAAGGAAATGAATGCAAAAGTCAACAGGACTGCTGGTGCTTTTCAGCTGCTAGCTGTGATCTGGAGCCAAAAGAACATTAACACAAACAGTCAACCCCGTGTCTAGAACTCAGTACCATCTGTCCTTCCAGCAGTAGAACCTGCCAGCGAATGACAGACAGACAAAAGGGTTGCATGGTTTCTCCATTCAATATTTCATGAAAAGAATGAAGGCAGGTTGGCAAGGACAGCCAGCAAAGGGACTCATTAGTGGCTCAGTCATGGAAAGGTGGCTGAGGTTCCTGGGAGGGCTTTGGAGGGTTCCAAGAAGCTGATGTAAAGGAAGCTGAAAAGATGCAGACAGAAGGAAGACAAAACTCAACTTGTAAGATTGCGATCGTGGAAGGTGCAAAGCTGATGCATACTATATTATTCCCAGGCTTGGAGAAGCAAGATTATTTGGCGTGTTAGTATCCCGTATGGAAATATGATGTTGCAGAAATACGTCCACATATTATACAGGTGTCACTCAATGCTTTTGTGCCTGGAGCCAAGCGCTGAGGGCACTATTGTACACCAGATGCTACTTCTGCTACCTAAGGGCAAATATTTTATCATCGACACTCAGAAACACAGAGATAAACAAACTCCTGGCTCAAGGCACAGAATTGCGACGAACTGATTCAGATCTCAGTCACTCTTCTGAAAAAGAATTCCTGATGCAGGGCAGATCATTTAAATGCATAATCCGAATTTCAGAATGTTTCCTAATTATTGCCAGTTTCATAGCTCAGTGCACTGAGCATTGTCAATTCAACCCAAGGGCAGTAAGCTGTGTCCCTGCCTCTAATCCTTTACACATTGCCACTTTCCCATAAAATAGAATTCTCATTTTTGTCTTTCACAATAAGAGTCGGTACCATTTCCATTTAAATTCAGTCATGGAATGGCTGAGCTACTTAGGCTGGGAAGGAGGACAGTGGATGGAAGAGGAGGTATTAAATTTTTTCCAGCCAGAATAGAGATAAATCGCTTCCAAGTGGCAGAGACTGGATCTAATCTCCATGATGGAGTCAGTCCCCTACCTCACTTGCTAAGAAGTTACAATTGAAACAAACCAGTACACAGAAGCAAAAACTATTTTACATGGATGAATACCACAATCAGTCATACTAGGTAATGCAGAAATACAATGATTGGTTTGAGTTATGGTGGATGGTATTCGGACTAGGGAGCTATGTTGAAGGGCCAGGGGAGTTCACCATGTAAATTTGGACTCCAAAATATTTCCTCCTTTTTATAATTACTCTTATAGGTTGTCACACAAATAGTTATGCCACACACATAAACCCTGGGACAAGTGCACAGTATATCAGGATCAACCCCCTGCCTTCAGACACTTATTGGTACTTTAACGAGGATTATCCTCAACCAGTTCCTGGAAATCTACCGACAGAAATCTTTATCCCGTCAGCTAGCGTACGAGTCAGCATGAAAAATACACTTCGTATTTTTCCTTACTGGCTTTGTTAGTAGCATGAGAATACAGTTAACCTTATTTTGCACTCCTGTTCATAAGTGAGCATCAAACAGTAATCTATCCCCAGTTCTCACTATGCCAAATCCATCAGAAATTACTCAGCTTGTGAAGGAAATAGATGGGTTAGTACTAAATCTTTAACAACAACTTAGTACTATATAGCACTTTTAAAGTATTCTGTTGGCACTTCGCAAAGAAGAACAACTAGACAATGAAAAACATGAGGATGCTGGAGGAACTCAGCAGGCCAGGCAGCATCCGTGGAGAAAAGCAGGCGGTCAATGTTTTGGGTCAGGACCCTTCTTCAGGACTGGAGATAGGAAAAGAGGAAGCCCAACATATAGGAGGGAAAAGCAGAGCAGTGGTAGGTGGACAAAAGAGGGAAGGCAGCGTGGGCACAGGGTGGTGATAGGTAGATGCAGATTAGTGATAGGCAGGTACAGGGGAGGAGGGGAGAGCAGATCCACTGGGGGATGGGTCAAAGGTAAGGAAAGGAAAAAAAAGGTAGAAAAAAGAGAGAGAGGCTAGGAAAGGGAAGGAGAGAAGAAGCATAGTGGGGGAGGGTGTTGTGGGGAAGGGAGGTGGGGATTACTTAAAGTGGGAGAATTCATTGTTCGTGCCGTTAGGCTGCAAGGTTCCAAGACGGAAAATGAGGTGCTGTTCCTCCAGTTTGTTCTTGGAATTCTCCTGGTAGTGGAGGAGGCCAAGGACTGACAAATCAGTGATAGTGTGGGAGGGGGAGATGAAGTTACTGGCAACAGGGAGATGCAGATCGCGGTTACGGATGGAGCACAGGTGTTCTGCAAAACGGTCACCTAGTCTGCGTTTGATCTCACCAATGTAGAGGAGGCCAAACTAGGCGATAATTGAAACTGAGGCAAAGAGAAATTAGGACAGTGATTAAACTATCAATCAGAAATAGGCTTCCAAGAGGAGACTGAGGCGAAGAGATGCAAGTGTTTAAGGAGGTTTTGGAGATTAGAGCCTGGATGATTGATAACATGTCCAATGCACGAAGGAACTGCCAGGTACACAACTGGGCAGAGTTGGACGGTGACAACATTCTTAGGAAGTTGGAGGAGGTTATTGACATAGGAAGAGGTGAGATAATGAAATGGACTGAAAAAAAATCAAATGTTGATATCCAGGTTTTAGTGGACAATGGCCCAATGTGGATCCTTGAGCACAGGTTGATAATGAATAGAAAGTAGTGCAAGTCAGCATATGAGCAGAAGCCCTTTGACGAACATAGCTTTAGTTTTCAGCAATCGCCAGGCTTTGGATGAAGTGGAGATGGGCGAGATTCAGGAGCTGAAATTGTTCCTCTTTATAATGAAGGGCCCATGAAAATTGTTCAGAGATCTACTTAAAACACTAAGGTATCTTTTTCTCTTCCAGTTAGTGACTGATTTTACTTCTTTTAGTTTCAGACTTGTGATTTGACGCTGTTCTCCCAAATCCATCCCTCAATCAATATCATTTAATCTTCCTGTGTGGAAAATAATCACTGCAGTTACCTGAACAGTAATGGTTTGTAGTAATGCCTGTTATGTATTTTAGAATGACACAACATAAGTTCAAATCTTTCTTCATATTCTTCCTCACTATTTGGGCTGCTCAACAATGTTCTCGAATGAAATTACAATATAGACATCTGGTGAAATTAACAACTACTTTGAACTGATAAAAATAATTTTCTTCACAGTAGAAAAAATAGCCACAAAATATGACAGCCACGCACGAAACAGATTTGATCAAATTCTTCAACATCTCCAAGCCTACTTAATTCCTGAAACGTAATTAGATGCAACATGAAATTCAAGGAAACACTCAAGAGCTTTGTTTATTTTAGTGCATATTCTTGTCACCGTAGAGCTTCTAGGTCCTGGTTAATTAACACTAGAACAGTCAGTCAGTAATAATAGCAGTGAGCTTAACACATTTAATGGGAATTTTATCTCAGCAGGTTTCTAGAATAGAAACAAAAATGACAATCCTTATGTTGTCTACTAGTCCCTCTTTTTCCTGAATTATTTCTTAACACATTCTTTCAAAAGTTGAGTGGATTAAAGAAATAAAGGTTACACTTCCCACAACCTCACAACATCCCAAAGTGTTTCAAATCCAATGAAGTCTTCCGAACTGTGGTCAGTACTCTGACAGAGGAAATGTGACAAAATGAATAGATCCCCTGCTTTTGTTGTTTTGAACCACAGGGAGGGCTTGCCTGCTTTCTCACAGCTCCTGATATTAATGTCTTTAGAGTGGATGAGCATAACAACCTCAGGAGAACCACAGGATCCTGCTTTAAATATACATCTGGAGACACAAGAGACTGCGGATGCTGGAATCTGGAGCAATAAACAACCTGCTGGAGGAACTCAGCAGGTCGAGCAGTGTGTGTGTGTGTGTGTGTGTGTGTGGGGGGGGGGGGGGCGGCGTGGGGGAGGAATTGTCCAATTCCATTTGTCTCATTGACAATTCCTTTCCCCCATCCCAACAGGTGCTGCTTGACCCGCTGAGTTCCTCCAGCAGATTGTTGCTCGAATATGCATCTGTAGATCTCTACTTTATTGTGATAATGTGGATTCCTTTACTGCAATGAGTTGATCATCTCACGGCCAGGGACCTTGGCTTCCACCTCAGCCACTTCCAGGTTCTCTGATCTCTCTTTTGGCTATCTACCCATCCAATCCCAGACTCAGGTGTGTCTGCCTCAGACCTGATAGACCGAACCAATCACATCCCTGGATTGGACCAATGAACCACAGGGTAACCAAGGGATGTGTACTGAAGAAAACCAATAGTTACAAAGATGAAACACTCCACAGATGTGTTAATGGCGTTGTTTAAATTTGCAAAATCCCACAATTAACCATTACTCTAATTTAAATAAGTCTTGCTTTTCTTCAATTTTGCCCATCTCCTACAAATTAGCCTACTGAATTTCTCCAGTTTCTGTCAAACTTTAGTCATTGGGGATTGACTCAAATCTTAAACCTGGCCGGTACAGTGTTTAAGTTTGGGTTTCCCATCCGGCTGAAACTGTTAATTAGAAAAGCGGGAACAAGAAATCTCTGCATCTGCAAAAGAAGCTGCAAGCCTTCCCTGCAGAGGACTATTCTCTCTTTTCCTCTCACCATCACGTGCTCCCATCAGCCTCCTACACACCCACAGTATTGGGACAGCCCCCACCAAAATCCCACCCCCATTAGCCCTCAGATTACACTGCTCACTCAGCATGAACATGTTCAATGGCCCAACTGTAGTCAAGGAAGAGGGACCATTCTTTAGTTAATTTTCAGTCTTCTCTGAAAGATTGCAACACTTGCATTCCCCTTTAGATGCTTGAGGAAGCCAAACAGGGTGGACAAAACTAACAATGGCCTGCAGCTAAATTTACTCCAACATCAGCACACACAGAAGCTGCCAACTAATAATCCAAGTAAATTGTGAAGCTTACTTGTATTGAGACGGCCAGAAAGCAATGAATTGAGAGCATTGGAGCTAGCCAAGTGGTAGAATGTCTGACAATTAATAAAACTCTTATTGGAAGACACCTCAGGATACTGAAGTAGAGCCTGCCATTATTCTCTTCCTTGCTATTTTCCATTTGTACAATGGTAAGCCACGAATCTCAAGCAGCCTCATGGTAATGTTAAGCAACAGCATAATGACTGCTGGTTAACATTACCATGAGGCTGCTTAAGACTAGTGTCCAAAGGAATACAAACCAAATCTCCTGCACTGCAGCACTTCAGTGGACTAAAACCCAAAGAACTGTAGAAAAGTACACGGCTGGAGCAAACCTCTCTGTAAAACATCAGTGCCTTGCCAATGCTGTCCTAACAAAGATGTTAGATTTTAAGTCACACAGAACAGTACAGCACAGGGCCAGTGCCTCAAAGACCCCACCCACCCGGGACATTCTCTCTTCTCTTCTCTTCCATCGGGTAGAAGATACAGGAGCCTGAGGGCACATACCACCAGGCTCAAGGACAGCTTCTACCCCACTGCAATAAGACTATTGAACGATTCCCTTATATGATGAGATGGATTCCAACCTCACGATCTACCTTGTTGTGACCATGCACCTTATTGCACTGCACTTTCTCTGTAGCTGTGACACTTTACTGTTACTGTTTTTACCTGTACTACATCAATGCACTCTGTACTAGCTCAATGTAACTGCACTGTGTAATGAATTGACCTGTACGATCGGTATGCAAGGCAAGTTTTTCACTGTACCTCGGTACAAGTGACAATAATAAACCAATACCGAAACACCTGAGCCACCCATGATGTCAATTCAAACTGCACATCTGCCTGCACATGGTCTACATCCTTCAATTTCCCGCCTGCTCATGTGCCTGTCTAAATGTCTCTTAAACATTGCTATTGTTGAGGTGATTGCCTGGTTGACTGCTTGTCTCCACCCATTAGTGTAACAGACTTGACCACATGAGTTCAGATATATCAGTTTTGACTCACTAGGTCAATTGAAAAATTTGCTAAAGCCCTTCCTTCTCAATTTAAAACTGCATGAAGTAACCGTAAAAATCACTTAAATGTACCTTGCAAACCTACTTGGACATTAAAGCACACTGTTTTTCTTCACTATCCAACTATATTAGCCAGTTGGCCAAGAAATTCTTGCAAAATTAATGCATGAACTCGTATGAGTTGGCACTGCTTCTTGACTCTGAATTAGAAGATGATGATTAAAAGCTAATACTGGGACAAAGCTCAGGCCAAAACTGTAATCTAGTAAAGGCCGTTCCAGGTTAAGAAAGCCTGACTTATGGACACCTCCTACATGTGAATGAGTTCCCATCAATCAAAAGTCTGACGTATGTACAAATGGCAGAACTAGTTTCCTTTCTCTCTTCCCTTTTTGTAATTGTTCTTTCTTATCAGTCTTATATGCGTTTGATGTCATTCACTACAATACTGTGGAGGTATGGGTACCATATTGAGTGATTTTTGTGTATTTTCTGACTTAAGGACAAAATAGACTTAAGGATATCTGTAAAAAGGAATCTGTTCATCTCCGGGGATGGCCTGTATGGAAGGGTTGCTGCACTGTCAGGAGTGCTGTCTTCTGATGAAATATTAAACTAACGTAAAGGCTGTCTTCTCATGGAGGTGAAACGCACCAAAACACTTTTTGAAAAACAGGGGACATGACTTACTTTAATTCCTCAAACAGTTTATCTGTTTCCTTATCTCACTGCTCTGTCTGTGCAATTATGATCTTTGCCTTTGGATACTATGAGTTCTAGAGGGGATTTGACATCAGTTCCAGAGGCAGCCAATGATGTAACCGACCAGATAATCTGTTTTAGTGATGCTGTTTGGGAGATAAATGTTGGCCAGGTGTCCGGGGAGAATTCTCTGGCTGTTCTTTCAATAGAATGGAGGGCCTGGGTTTAACATCTCACCCAAAAGATGCAATCTATGGCAGTTTAGCTCTTCCTCAGTACTGCATTGGAGCAGCAGCCTAGGTGTGGAGCTCCACTCTTGTGAATGGGACATGTACCCAAAACGTTCTGACACTGGTGGAAGGTTGGCACATAACAGCGTTACGTAGGTTTATTTAATTTCTTCCTTCCATAATTGTACCTCCAGAGCAGACATCCATTCCCAATGACCAGTAGAACTTCTTTCATTGGAAAACTTCAAAGTGAGTACAACTATCTCTCTAACTAATTACCCCCAATGAACAAACGATAGTTCATAATATGTGGCTCAGTATTGGAAGGTCTCACTTTTGTTTTTATTGCTTCAGCTTGTATACTTTCTCTACTTCCAAAGCCGTAGCCCTCTCACTGAAGTGAAGTCCACGGGTCATTCTTCAGTGGTCATTTACACAATGTCCATAATTTTACACTTTCAACAGCTGCAGCTGAATAGGAAGTGGGAAAAGTAACCAAGGTACCATAGGTTCAGAGAAAATTCATGACATAGGAGGCCATTCGTCCCATCAAGCCTATGCTAGCTCCCAGTGCAATCCTATTCCCCACTAATTTACGCTGTAACCTATTCTGCCCTTATTCCTTATTCCATCAACTCCCCCCCACCACCTCCCCCCCACCCTCCCCCCCCCCTGATTTTACCACTCAATTACACACCAGGAACAAGTTACATTGGCTGATAAACCTACCAAACCACCCGTCTTGGGTCGAGAGAGGAAACTGAAGCACCTGGGGGGAACCAATGCAGTTACTGGGAGAATACCTGAACTTCACATAGACAGTACCCAGGGTCAGGATTGAACCTGGGTCTAGCTGTCAGGCAGCAGCTCTACAAGCTGCACCACTGTGCTGCCCTAAAATCAAAATGGCATAAGACTGGCTTCTGTGATGTTGGGGACCTCAGGAAGCTGAGATGAATCTTCTATTCAGCACTTCTTTCTGAACATGGTTGCAAACACTTCAGCCTTTTCTTTAGCAATTACAAGCTGGGCCCTGCCATCATTGAGGACGTTGATGTTCTTGGAACCCCTTCTTTCTGTTAGCTACTTAATTATCCACCACCATTCATGACTAAATGCAATAGGACTGTAGAACTTCAATCTGATCCATTGGTAAGAAGATTGCTTAGATCTGTCTATTGCATTCTGCTTCTGCTGTTCAACATGTGTATTGTGCTGCATTGGAGCTTCACCAGGCTGCCACCTCATTCTCAGGTTTGCCTCCACCATGGCCTTCTACACTCCTCATTAAACGAGGGTTGATCCCCTGACTTGATTATAACAGTGAGAGATGTCTCAGATCACGATGGCATGTATTTCTGCGGCTGATGGCGCACAGTGCACAGTTCGTTCTGAGTCTATCCCAGTTATGACGACAGTAGTGTCGCACAACTCTCCAGAGATTACCTTTGATGTGAAGGAAGACTTTGCCTCCACAGTGGTCACTTCTACCAATGCTATCATGGCCAAAGGCATCTGCTGAAACAAGGTCAACTAAGTCTGTTCTTCATCTTGCTTCACTCACTACCTGCCACAGACTCTGACAGCCAGCTGCGTCTTCAGGACTCAGCCAGCTCAGTCAGTGGGGGGTGCTGCCAAGCCTCTCTTTGTGATGAACACTTGAAGCTCCCCACCCAGTGCCGTTGGTACTTTCAGTGCTTCTCCCAAGTGTTGCTCAACATGGAGGAGCACTGATTCATCAGCTGAGAGATGACAGTGGGCCATTATCAGGAAGAGGTTTCCTTGCCCACATTTGACCTGATAAGCCTTCATGGAATCTGGAGTCAATCCTGAGGACTCCAAGGACTACTCCATCCCACCTGTGTTTCACTGTGTTGCAACATCTGATGGGTCTGTCCTACTGGTAGGACAAGATGCACCTGGGAATTGTTATTGCAATGGTCTGTAAGGTGTGATTTTGAATATGACTGATAGGCAGTTGCTTGACTTATTGGTGGGACAGCTCTTCCAATACAGTCACCATTCCCCAGATGTTTATGAGGATTGGGCTGGAAACAACTTCTCTGAATTCAGTGTGCCGGTCAACACTCGGTGCTCTATCTGGTTTTATTATTCATCATTTGAACATAAGGTAATAGTGGCTTGCTAGGCTATTTCAGTGGGCTTTTAAAAGTCATATATAAGTCTGGCCAGACTGGGTATGGACAGCAGGTTTGCTCCCTGAACCAGTTACGTTTTCAATGACAAACTGATAAGTTTTTTTTTTACGGTCATTACCAAGATTAGTTTCTTTTCCCCCAAATTCCAGAATATTCGCTGAATTTGAATCCCACAGCTGGCAAAGTGGGATTTGAACACAGTTCCCTGAACTGTTACTCCAGGGCTCTGGATTGCTCATGTAGTAACTTAAATATTGCACCACCACCTTACCCTTCAGAATACCCTTTTTCTTCTGCCTGGCGCTCCCTCTGCTGAAATACAACATTCACGAAACACAAAGCCTCCAGGGTGGAATGCAATGATGCAAGTTATTGCTCGAGCTTCAGTAACTGGGGCTTTGTCTCCTCCAGCTGAGGACATTTCCTGCACCCATGACTGTCCAGGGCATGGAAGATCCCACATGGAGCAGTGTGCTCATTCCACAGGTCTGAGGCGCCCTGCCCTGCTGCTGCTACTTTGATTAACTTAATAAGCAGAAATAAAGTATCAGAACAGCACCTCTTTCCCCCACACCACTTAATTCTTCCACTTACCAAAATCCTGGGTTTATATTTTATAGGAGCAGTGTTCCTGGGAATTAGACTCCGAGTTAATTACACTATGTGTTAGTTCGGCCCTCCAGTATTTATATGATTCATCTCCTGCTGATAGTAATTACCAGGGAACCAGTTCCAGCTGGCTACTTAATTAACTGTGCAACTGCCACTACTAGCAAGCAGCTGGTTTATCAATGGCCAACGTTGTGAAAGAAATGACAAAAGGTCAGCATTAAGGTCATTAAGTTAAATGTTACAAAACCTAACTAATTTCTAGGAAGAGACCAACTTGCCACTCACTAAAATACCAAATTTGGTACTCTGCTCAAGAGCTCTGGATAATTCCCCTTTCCTTAACTTGGGCAGACTTGATCCAAGTGTTACACTCCATCCTGATTCCCAGCTGAAGGCAGAGTATTCAGCAGTTACTGAATGCAGGAAGTGAACCTGTGCAGTCCAGCCACTGGAGGGGAAAGTTAACTGGGTCACCGGGAGAAACACGATGCTCCCTTGCTGTGCACTGGAAGTGAGTAGCTTCCCACACCCACACCTTTCAGAAGACATACAATATAATAGCCGACTTCAAATTGTCAGAAAAATAATGAAGTATTTGTATTATCTTTCTCATGGAATTAACAAATGATTGGTGCATTTAGAACTGGTCTGTATTTGAATAATGGTTGCATACAAATAAGTTGAGTGGCTTGGGCTCTCTTGAGTTCATGGGCTGCTATTCAGCAAAATATTTCAAGATGGACCAGTGCCAAACTATAGTAAGGTCTTTCGGTTTGCCAGCATAGTCCCTTGTACAGTGCCCAGACCCTGATGAAGCCCTTAGAACTGTGTGCCTCCTTCTGTAATCTGTGCACAAGGGAGGGACTGATGGGTGTGCATGCCTGAAGAGAGTGAAGGATAACTGTGCACCTGTGCACATCCATGTGTATGTGAGAGTGAAGGACATACATACATGCATGCATGTCTGCAAGAACGAGGTAAAATATGAGTGTGTCTACACACATGAGAAAGAAAGAGAGAGTGTGCACGTGTGTGTGAGTGAGAGGGAGTGAGAGTGAGAGAGAGTGACAGTGTGTGAGAGTTTGTGTGAGAGACTGTGTGAGAGAGAATGAGAGTGTGTGTGTGAGAGGCAGAGTGTGTGAGAGAGAGAGAGTGTGCGCGAGAAAGAGAAAACTTATGGAAGTGATAATGTGTGCACATTTGCATGCATGTGCTAAGAATGTAAAAACTAAAACTAAAAGTGTAGTTGCAACCTTCAAGAATAGCATTCCATTTCCTATTATTGGCTTACACACCCGAAATGGAAGCGTCAGATTCAGAGATGAAGAATAGCCCGAAATATCACCTTACAGAAAGCAGACAACTTACACTAAAAATGCCTCTTGCATGAATATCTAAACCCCAGGCAGAAGTGGAGGCCTGATTTACACCCTTTGGCATTCATTTCGAGAGGTATAGTGTATAAAAGTAAGGAAGTGTTGATGAGGCTCTACGGGGCACTCGCGAGGCCTCATTTGGAATACTGTGTGCAGTTTTGGGCCCCATATCCTAGGAAGGATGTGCTGATGTTGGAGAGGGTTCAGAGGAGATTTACGAGGATGGTTCCCGGAATGAAAGGGCTTACGTATGATGAGCGTTTGTCGACTCTTGGACTGTGCTCACTGGAGTACAGAAGAATGAGAGGGGACCTCATAGCGACATTTAAAATGTTGAAAGGAATGGACAGAGTAGATGTGGCTAGGCTGTTTCCCTTGGTGGATGAGTCCAGGACCAGGGGGTACAATCTTAGAATTAGAGGGTATAGTTTCAAAACAGAGATGAGGCGAAATTTCTTTAGCCAGAGGGTGCTTAAATTGTGGAATTCCTTGCCAGGTACAGCAGTGGAGGTCAGATCATTGGGGGCGTTCAAGGAAGAGACAGATAGATATCTAAATAGTCAGGGTATCAAGGGATATGGGGATAAGGACGGAAATTGGGATTAGAATAGGTTTTTTTTCTCTTCTTCCTCCCCCCCCATTTCTCATTTTTTCCCCTTTTCCTTGGAGCAGACTCGATGAGCCGAATGGCCTGCTTCTGCTCCCTTGTCTTGTGATCTTGTGACCCTGAATCCAGGTAAAATCCTCCATTTCCAGCTCTCATTGACTGACAGGTGACAAGGTGACAATGGAGATCCAGCTGAGGTCAGAGACAGAGCCCACCTGAGCTTGTCCATCCAGCTGATCTACAGCCACATCCTCCAATCCCTTTCCCTCACCTCTCCCACTGAAGACAACATCCAATTCTCTGTTGGTGCTCGTTCCACGTTTTGTCTGTTTTGGAAGGGTACAAAGAAATCAGGCACTTGGAAGGGTTAAATCCATGTTGAAACTGGAAAAGAAAATCTCTGAAATCAAACAAATTTTGCTCCAGAGTACAGTAAATTATTTGGAAGTAGGTTTTCCATTAGTTTCCAAGGCTCATAAATTGAATAGATCTCTGAAATAAGGACGATGGCAGGCTTCATGAATCTAAGAAGCCAGGAGGCAAAATGTGCTGTAAGACAGATATTCTCAAGTGGCTTTGCTTTAAGTATTTTACAGTGAGTCAATGCGAATTCAATCTAGTGTTGTGTAGTCCTCCCTGACAGCAAAGAATCAATCTGGAGTAAACATTGCCATGGATAAGTATTCCAGTGGCTCTAAATCACTTCTTACTTTACAGTAAAGTTTGCTCATGTAAAAATTACATACACTGACAGATGAGCTTGTCACATGGTGGAAGTCTCCTTAAATCCCATAGGACACTGTAGAATAGAAAGGAGTAAGATGTTGTGCTGATGCACCTTTGCTCTGAGGTCAAAATGAGTCAGCTACGAGGTTCTTCGGAGTAATAACATGTGATTCATCACAAGCACTTACAGTATATAATGATGGTCCACACTTAATCTTCCTACACTTCCCATTCACTATTTCAGTCTTATTATATTGAATAACCACATTGCCAATGGGTAGTATCAAATGTTGATTCATTACTACAGCAACACACAAGATACTGGAGGAACTCAGTGGGTCAGGCAGCACCTATGGAGGGAAGTGGACAGTCAACGAATCGGGTCGAGACTCTTCATGCTTCATTACTGATGATTGAAAACTGTGTGAGCAGTGGCAATGCCCTTCAGTCAAATAGAAAAGCGTATTATAGTTATAAGAAAGCATTATTTAACACCTGGGATATTGAGACCTTGAAAGGGTTCACTACTGAACTACCTCTGCCAGGTTTTTTTGCCTCGTTAGTAACCCAGCACCTTATGCAGACGAGCACCATTTTATGTTCTTTTTGGCTCCACGTTATAAAGGGAACCAGTTGTCATCTTTTCCCCCTCATGCTTTTGAAGGAATCATTGGATGCAAAAGTGAAACTGTTTCCCCCTCTCATGTTCCTCTAGATGTGACCACTGGTAGGTTCTCAACACCAAGTGGTTCCAGGGTGAGATTTCAATACCCAAAACACTTGAAATCATTCAATGGGTGAAGGTTAGTAGAGGACAAATATTACAGGTCAAAGGAGTATATAACACAAAAAGTTGGTTAAGCTTATTGGATTCTAAAGGAGTGTATAACACAAAAAGTTGGTTAAGCTTATTGGATTCTGTTTGATCTACAACAGGACATAAACATCTGCCATTATACAGGAAGGATTTTAAGGAATTTTCTGCACCAAGAGAAATCTCAGTGGCTAGAAGTCATGGGAACAGTGGAAGTAACACACGAGATGAAAGTCATTGAAATGGCTTTGGACAGAAATGTTGATGTAAACTCTGAAAGTCAGGTCTTTGTTTTGCCTGGAAGAAGAATGAGAGGACATCCAACATAGAAGAGGCAGGGTTGGTAAGGGCCTGTAAAAGGGACAACAGACACAAGGACACAGAAGTAAGGTTAACCTGAAACGAGCTGAATCCACAAAGAAGTACAAGTTAGAGTATATGTACTCACATTACATGCTTCTAACATGGTAGCACTCAAGTTGAGAGCTGTGGTTTGGCTCACACTGTTTTAAGTTAAGAGTTACCGCACAAGGCTGACCTGAACACATCTGAATTCAGCAAACTATCCTTACCCTACAGCACCACAGGAACGGGAGGAATCGTTGCTTGAGTTCTTCCAGCGTTCTGTTTGATCTAGCTTCCAGCATCTGCAGTCTCTTTTGGGTTCAAGTTACTTCTTTGGTGAAGCAACAGAAAGGGTTGATGTGGAAAATTTGGTGTTGCAAACAGTGTTTGATAAAATGCCACCTAATAGACTTGACATAAGACTAACAGACCTGAAAAGAAAAGAACTCTAACAGTATAGATACCCAGTTGGCTAAGCCTTAGGAGAGAAAGTAGCAGTGAAAGGTGGTTTTAGGGACTGGAGGGTCTGAACAGTGGAATTTTCCAGAGATCAGGACTGGGACCACTGCTTTACTTAATACATATCAATAACTTGGGGCGGCTGTGGGCGGACGGACCGGCTCCCGGGTAGTTCTACTCGGTGCCCGGCGCCAGCCTGGGGCCCAGCAAGCGGACGCTAAGCCCCATGGTGATGGGTATTTAAAAAAAAAGAAAAAGAAAAATAACTTGGATTTGAGTGCAGAGAACAAAATTTCCAAATTGACAGATAACAAAGCTGGAGGCTTGGTGAACTGTGAAGAGGATAGTAAATAGATTACAAGCAGATACAGACAAAGTGGTGGATTGGGCAGGCAGGAGATAGATGGGAAATGTGATGTGTGACATGCTGGTAGGAAGAATGAAAAGAGTTGATATAAATTGCATGGCACAGTTCTATGGAGGTATGTGCGCATAGTTGATTGGAAGTGGCAGGGTTAGCAGAGAAAGTGATTAAAGACGCACACAGTACCCTGGGCTATATAAAAAGGAGGTATAAAGCACCTCCATAGTTCATAGCCAGGAGGTTATGAACCATGATAAAATATTGATTCAGCCACATGTGGAATATTATATCCAGTTCTGCGCACCACATTTTAGGAAAGGTGTAAAAGCTTCAGAGAGGATGCAGGAAAAATTCACTACAATTATCCCAGGGACGAGTGACTTCAGTTTGTGTGGAGAAACTGAGATTCTTCTCCTTCAAGCAGGAGAGATTGCGAGGTGGTGTGAAAGGCGTATTTCAAATCATGAAGTGTGTGGACAGAGTGGATGGGAGGAAATGATTCCCCTTTGATGTAAGGATCAAGAACGAGGGGACGTGGACTGAAGATGATTGGCAAAAGAACAAAAGTGACGCGAGGTGAAAGTTTCCTTATGTGGTAAGTGATTTGGATGTGGAGTGCAGTGCCAGGGTAGCAGTGAGGCAGATTTAATCTAAGGTTCAAAAAGGAGCTGGATAATTATCTGAGAGAAGTTGCAGTTCTTTGGGGACAGAGCTAAGAGATGGGAAATGGAATGCTCTTATATAAAGCTCCATCAGCTCCCTGCCCTCACCCCACCAGCCACCAACACTAGCAGAAATTTACAGTAGCTAATTAACTTGCCATTCAATATACCTTTGGGATGTGGGAGGAAACTGGAACACCTTGGGAAAAAAAAAATCACACAGTCGCCGGGAGAATGTGCAGACTCCACACAGTCACCACCCAAGGTCAGGATTCAACCCAAGTCTCTGGACCTGTGAGGTAGCAGCTCCACCAGCTGTGCCAATGTGCCACCTATTATTACAAGTATTTAATAAATTCATTGCAAGAAAGTGTAGTGCCAGAGGACTGGTGGAGAGCTAACATTTAAACTATGTTTAAGAAGGGAGATAGACTGTGTCCAGAGAGCTATGAACCCGTCAGCATAAAATGGGTGATAGGAAAAATAACAGAATTGCCTCTAAAAGAAACAATAGAATAACTAGAAATGAAAAGTATAACCATGAATCATCAGCATGCATTTTAAAAGGGAAGGTTTTGCTTAAACTGTCTTTCTGAATTTGTTTTAGTTGGTAACAGAGTCTATAATGGTAATGCAATAGATGTAATTTATTGAGATGCTCGAAATAATTTTGATAGATATACTATAACACACTAATGAATAATGTCAGAGGATGCAGAGTCAGGGTCAAGCAGCAGAATGGATTGCCAACTGGCTTCAAGGCAGAAAGCAGTGAATGTGAGTAAACGGTACCTACTCACAGTCGAAGAAGGTGGGTAGTGATGTTCCACAGGGATCAGTGCTGGGACTACAGCTGTTCACAATTTACATTAACTTTAGAAGCTTTGGAATCAAAAACAATTTCTAGATTTTGCAGATGATACCAAATTGGGGAAGATACAATATTGAGGAGGACTGCAACAATTTACTGGAGGACATCAATGAATGAGCAAATAAGTTACAAATACAACTCAACGGGGATATATTTGAGGTAGTTCATTCTGGTAGGAAGATGACATTATGTGGACGGTAGAATTCCTGGCAGGGTCCAGAAATGAAGGGATCTGAGGCTGTAAGTACACCCATCACTAAAATCACCACAGGGTATCAAAGCCATACAAAAGCAAACCAAGTGCCAGGGTTTACTTCTGGAGAGACTGAATTGAAAAGTAGGAAAGTTGTCTAAAATCTGTGTCTGGTTTCGGTTGGACAGGTGTGCAATTCCGGTCACCACATTGTAAGAAAGCTATAGAGACACTGGGGAGGGTGCCAATAAGATTTGCATGAGAAGTGTGAGAGTGTAGGTGAAAGGATGAATACACTGCATCTCCTTTCTCTTAAGGAAAGAAAGCTGAGGGTGTCTTCCCATGAGATCTTCAAAATAATGAAAGGTTTTGAAAGTGTGAGTGCAGGAAGAATACTTCCACATGCGGAGTAGAGCATAACTAGGAGTTGTCAATATAAAAGAATCAACAGGAAATCCAACTGAAAATTCAAAAGGAAATCCTTGACCTAAAGAGTGTTGCGAATGTGGAATTGGGTTCCACAGACAGCAGTTGCATTGAATAGTTCAGATGCATTTAAGGGGAGTATCAACAATGACATGAAGGAAAAGGAAATAGAAGCTTACACCGATAGACTTAGATGAGGAAAGATGAGGAGAGGCAGAGTATAAACACTGGCGTGAACTAGCTGGGCTGAATGGCTTACTTTGTATCCTGTGCACCCTGTGCAAGGGTTTCAAGCCTGAATCCCCTTACAAAGGATATACAACACAGAAGCAGGATATTCGACTCAACCAGTTTATACCAGCGCTTGGGGATATCTGGAGATGGTAGTTTAACATTGGAGAACAGAGAGGACAGCATGTACATTTCCACAATAGACTGTCCAGGAGAATGTGTGGGGACTGCCTTCTGATGTCTCTCTGCAATTAGTACATATACTATTATGAAGGATTCAAAGAGCAGAAGTCATCCATTCTAAAACCATGCTACAAATGAGAAAACAAATATGTGCAATAAGATGCAAGGGAAGGCCACCTTAACACATAAATAAGTTTGAAAGACAATTACATGCCTCTCTAAAAGGAACAGTTGGAAAGATTAGAGAACTGATAGCTTGAGGGGATTGATTTGTTACTAACAATTTTTCCGAACATGTGAAAATGACTATTTCCATTGATGTTCCGTCATGTAAGTTGAATTGAGGGTACACAGCAGGTGCCCATTGGAAACAACAGTCCTGAATGGCAGAAATTGATTGGATGAAGCTGGAGTGACACAGTTGCTAAGTGTTAGAACAATGGGGCTCCCTTTTGGTAAATGTCTCTCAGAGATGCTTGTGACTACTTTGCATTTATCAGAGGTATTTTCCATTCAATTGCTGTATGTTTTATACTTCAGTATTAAACAGACAATTATCACTTTCTGGTTTGCAAAGTTGTAATGATTTTTTAATGTAAGGCTCAGCAATAACATTACTTCCCTCCTTTTAAAAAAAATCCTGAGCAGCAACCATTGACAGTTCTAAAAGTATGGAATGACAGCTTCCAAAATTCAGTCACAAATCCACCCTTGAAAGAAGAAACTCGAAACTGACAGCAGGATATTACCATTTCTAATTATCTGTCCGAGTGAGACTGTCCACTCAGCGAAGCTTTCTTCCGCAAATTTACATGCATGAGAAATTAGACAAGAAATTGCCTACATTAGCCCGAGACATCAGAATTTGTCAATCTGATCTAACCAGAGACAGAAGCAACTCAGGAAGGGGGGGGGGGGGGTGACAGTGGAGGGTCACAAACACTCAGAGGGACAAATCTCAATCAAGGAAAAAACAATGGAAAATAATAAAGATCACTGCAAAACGTGTCCTTAGATCATGCGCAGATCAGCTGGTGGGGGTATTTGCAGATATTTTTAACCTCTCCGAGAAACACTATGATGCTGGAGGAACTCAGCAGGCCAGGCAGCATCCGTGGAGAAAAGCAGGCGGTCAATGTTTCGGGTCAAGACCCTTCTTCAGGACTGAAGATAGGAAAAGGGGAAGCCCAATATATAGGAGGGAAAAGCAGAGCAGTGATAGGTGGACAAAAGAGGGGAGGCGGGGTGGGCAGAAGGTGGTGATAGGTAGATGCAGGTAAGAGACAGTGATAGGTAGGAGGAGGGGAGAGCAGGGATGGGTCAAAGGTAAGGAGAGAAAGGAAAACAAAAGGTAGAAAAAAGAGATAGGCTAGGAAAGGGAAGAAGAAGCATGGTTGGGGGGGGTTGTGGGGAAGGGGGGGGGTTACTTAAAGTGGGAGAATTCAATGTTCATGCCATTAGGCTGCAATGTTCCAAGATGGAAAATGAGGTGCTGTTCCTCCAGTTTGTGCTTAGACTTCTCCTGGCAGTGGAGGAGACCGAGGACTGACATATCTGTGATAGTGTGGGAGGGGGAAGTGAAGTGACTGGCAGCGGGGAGATGCAGATCGTGGTTACGGATGGAGCACAGGTGTTCTGCGAAATGTCTGCATTTGGTCTCACCAATGTAGAGGAGGCCACACTTGGAGCATCGAATGCAGTAGATGATAGTAAGGGAGGTGCAGGTGAATCTCTGTCTCACCTGAAAGGACTGTCTGGGTCCCTGGATGGAGGTAATGTAGGGGCAGTGGAAAGTTCCTGGTGCGGAAGCGGGATGGGTGGGGAAGTGGGGTGGAGGAGGAGTGAACTAGGGAGTCGCAGAGAGAGCGGTCCCTGCGAAAGGCAAAAAAGGGTGGGGAGGGGAAGATATGCTTGGTGGTGGGGATAAAATATGAGGACAAGGGGGACCTTGTCCCTGTTGGGTCTGGGAGGGGTGGGGGTGAGAGCAGAGGTGCGGGAAATGGCAGAGATATGAGTGTGAGCTCTCTCTCTGTGGTCAACAGATCAGGGATGTTGGGAGGAGGGGCCCTGATATTTTAACATCCTACTCAGAAGACACATTACCCAGGGAAGGTTAATAAATGTTCTAAAATATGATTTTAACATGATTTTTTAAAAAATCATTTAAAAATTAATAAATGATTTTTAAAAAATGAGGAAAGAAAATCAACATCACTCACTGTAGCTCCCTATGTCTTGCAATGTGGAAAAACATCACCAATTACTTCAGATAGATGTAGCTAGACTCAGCTTGATGTCAATTTTGGGACAAGCATTTTAGGATTATTGCCAATGAACACAGCACTCCCTCCTCCCCACCAAGAAGGGGAGAGTTTAGGGCAAAGCCAAAATATGTTCAGAATTGTACCATCACGTGCATTTGACCCAATTTTGCTCTTCGATGTATAATAAAAACTGTATAATCTTTTGTTGAATCAAATTAATCTGTGGTCTACCAGCAGCCAAACATGCATTGACCAAACCGTTGACTAGGTGAAGTGTATGAATTTAACCTCCAGATCCTCCCCTCAGATTTTAGTGAAGTAACCGATATCAGAATTTACATATTCTCAACTAATATTCTCAACTAACTTGGACTAAACAAAGGATTCAAGATTGCTAAAAGTGATGTTTAAAGGCATTTATGCAGCTTGCACACCGTCTCTTATTTAGGATGTTTCCTTACTCGCAACACCTCAAAACTGTGATGATTTTTTAACATTCCTCACTCCAGCAAGTAAGCACAAGACTCAATATTCCAATGTATTTGTGATCCAAATCTTGCTCCAAAAAAGTACCCAAGTAAGTAGCTGTGATAATCCAAAATATTCCCAAAAAAATGGAGAAAATAGAAAGGTGAATATTGTACCCGACCATCACTCTGATACATACATGTAAAAAGACAAGAAAAGAAGTTGTACATGATGGGCAAGATCGAGAGGCACAGTCACTGATCCCAGAGATCATAAGCAACAATCGTAGACATCACGGAGTAAAAGGCTTAAACAACAATACCCTCGACTAGGATTGTGTTGTGCTCTGTACAACTTCAACACAATTTCCTTTTAACACTGTACCATCATTAGCCGACATGTGCCTTGTTGACTGTATGGTGTATTAGAACCATAGAACAATACAGCACAATACAGGCCCTTCGGCCCACCATGTTGTGCCACCCTTCAAACCTCACCTAAGACTATCTAACCCCTTCCTCCCACATACTCCTCTATCTTAAATTCCTCCATATGCTTATCTAACAATCTGTTGAACTTGACCAACGTATCAGCCTCCACCACCATCCCAGGCAGCACATTCCACGCACCAACCACTCTGGGTGAAAAACCTCCCTCTGACATCTCCCTTGAACTTCCCACCCATCACCTTAAAGCCATGACGTCTTGTATTGAGCATCGGTGCCCTGGGAAAGAGGTGCTGGCTGTCCACTCTATCTATTCCTCTTAATATTTTGTATACCTCTATCATGTCTCCCCTCATCCTCCTTCTCTCCAATGAGTAAAGCCCTAGCTCCTTTAGTCTCTCCTCATAATCCATACTCTCTAATCCAGGCAGCATCCTGGTAAATCTCCTCTGCACCCGTTCCAACGCCTCCACATCCTTCCTATAATGAGGTGACCAGAACTGGACACAATACTCTAAGTGTGGCCTAACCAGAGTTTTGTAAAGCTGCATCATTACTTCGCGGCTCTTAAACTCAATCCCACGATTTATGAAAGCTAACATCCCATAAGCTTTCTTAACTACCCTATCCACCTGTGAGGCAACTTTCAGGGATCTGTGGATATGAACCCCCAGATCCCTCTGCTCCTCCACACTACCCAGAATCCTGCCATTTACCTTGTACTCCACCTTGGAGTTTGTCCTTCCAAAGTGTACCACCTCACACTTCTCCGGATTGAACTCCATCTGCCACTTCTCAACCCAGCTCTGCATCCTATCAATATCCCTCTGTAAGCTTCGACAGCCCTCCACACTATCCACAACACCACCGATCTTTGTGTCATCTGCAAACTTGCTAACCCACCCTTCCACCCCTCATCTAAGTCATTAATAAATATCACAAAAAGTAGAAGTCCCAGAACTTATCCCTGTGGGGCACCACTAGTCACAGCCCTCCAATCCGAATGAACTCCCTCCACCACAACCCTCTGCTTTCTACAGACAAGCCAATTCTGAATCCACACGGCCAAGCCTCCCTGGATCCCTTGGCCTCTGACCTTCTGAAGAAGCCTACTATGCGGAACCTTGTCAAACACCTTACTAAAATCCATGTAGACCACATCCACTGCACTACCCTCATTAATCTTCCTGGTCACCTCCTCAAAGAACCCTATCAGGCTTGTGAGGCAAGATCTTCTCTTCACAAAGCCATGCTGGCTGTCCCTAAGTCCATGATTCTCCAAATGCTCATAGATCCTATCCCTTAGAATACTTTCTAACAGCTTACCCACCACAGACGTAAGGCTCATTGGTCTGTAATTCCCTGGACTATCCCTACTACCTTTTTTGAATTAGGGGACAACATTTGCCACCCTCCAATCCTCCGGTACCATCCCCGTGGACAACGAGGACTCAAAGATCCTAACCAACGGTTCAGCAATCTCCTCCCTTGCCTCCCAAAGCAGCCTGGGGAATATTCCGTCAGGTCCCGTGGACTTATCTGTCCTAATATTTTCTAACAACTCCAACACATCCTCTCTCTTAATATCTACATACTCTAGAACATTACCCTTACCAACACTGTCCTCAGTGTCATCAAGACCCCTCTCCTTGGTGAATACTGAAGAGAAGTATTCATTGAGAACCTCACCCACTGCCACAGCTTCCAGGCACATCTTCCCACCTTTGTCTTTAATTGGACCTACCTTTACTCTAGCCATCCTTCTGCTCTTCACGTATGAGAAAAAAGCCTTGGGATTCTCCTTAACCCTACTCACCAAAGCCTTTTCATGCCCCCTTCTCGCTCTCCTCAGCCCCTTCTTCCTTGCTACTCTATATTCCTCACGAGCCCTATCTGATCCTTGCTGCTTACACCTTATGTATGCTGCCTTCTTCTTCCTAACTAGTTGTTCCACCTCTCTTGTCACCCATGGTTCCTCCACCCTGCCATTCCTTCTCTGCCTCACTGGGACAAATTTATCCTGAACATCCTACAAGAGATCCCTGAACATCGACCACATCTCCACAGTACATTTCCCTTCAAAAATGTCATCCCAATTTACACTCTCAAGATCTTGCCTTGTAGCCTCATAATTCGCCTTTCCCCAATTAAATATCTTCCCATCCTCTTTGCTCCTATCCCTGTCCATGACAATGCTAAAGGTTATGGAGCAGTGGTCACTGTCCCCCAGATGCTCACCCACCGATAGATCTGTCACCTGACCCAGTTCATTACCTAAAACTAGATCTAATATGACATTCCCTCTAGTCAGCCTGTCAACATACTGTGACAGGAATCCGTCCTGGACACATTTAACAAACTCTGCCCCGTCTAAACCTTTGGCACTAAGTAGGTGCCAATCAATATTTGGGAAGTTGAAATCTCCCATGGTAACAACCCTGTTATTTTTGCATCTTTCCAAAATTTGCCTCCCAATCTGCTCCTCAGTATCCCTACTGCTACCGGGGGGCCTATAGAATACTCCCAGTAGAGTAACTGCTCCTTTCTTGTTCCTAACTTCCACCCATATTGACTCTAGAGAGGATCCTTCTACATTATCCACCCTTTCTGCAGCTGTAATATTGTCCCTGACCAGTATCGCCACCCCTCCTCCTCTTCTCCCCCCCTCCCTATCCCTTTTAAAACGCTGAAAACGAGGAATATTTAATATCCATTCCTGCCCTGGTGACAGCCATGTCTCTGTAATAGCCACAATATCGTAGTCCCATGTACTTATCCAAGCTCTCAGTTCATCTCCCTTATTCCTGATGCTTCTTGCATTTAAGTAAATGCACTTTAACCCATCCACCTTACTACTTTTATAGCCTGTACTCTGCTTCTCCTTCCTCAAAGTCTCTCTACCTGTTAGATCTTACCTTTTCCCATCCCTTTCTTCCTCTGACCTACCCCTCTGGTTCCCATCCCCCTCGCAAACTAGTTTAAACCCTCCCGAGCCACCCTAGCAAACCTGCCTGCAAGGATATTGGCCCCCCTCAGGTTCGGGTGTAACCCATCCTCTCTGTACAGGTCCCACCTTCCCCAGAAGAGGTCCCAATGATCCAAAAATCTAAAACCTTCCCTCCTGCACCAACTTCTCAGTCATTTGGCATTTTAGCCAGCAACCCTGCAAAACCCCCAACTTCATTCTTTGCTGCTTCCTGTTTATTCATGGCGTATGTGTGTTGCCTTTATTTTCTGCTTGTCACTGCCACAGTGTATACTTGCCAGCTTTAAAATTTAATTTTCATATTTTGTCAGATTGATTTATACTTAGTGGAGAAATTTGAGTGTTTCCCTTTTCATAATATTTGCAAAGTGACAAAGTGTCACCAAATTTCTCCTCCACCATCTCAGTTTTACTTTGAATCCCATAAATTTTAATCTTAATTACTGGGCCTTTGCTTGCAGCTTCTTTGAAAGGTTTTAAATTAATGTCATGGGGTTTCCTCCTGTTCACTCAGAATATCTCTCCTTCCTTGGAAGATGATCAAGAAAGATATTCCCCTCTGACTTTAAGTTGGCTGCTAAATTCAAGGCTGTTGTCATACATTGATAATAATGTTAATTAATTCCAATATTTCACCCAGATTTGATAAACTGCTGCTATAAATACAAAACATTACAGACACTGGCAACCTGAAATATAAACAGAATGTGAGAAATACTCTAGAGGTCAGGCAGCATTGTGAAGTAAGAAACTTTTTTTTTGGTTCGTAGAGTTCTTGCCCCTTGGGGTTAAAATGACTCCATGTCACTTGAAATTTATTTTGAACACTTTCTGTTCATTTACCCATAAACAAATTTGTCAGGTTTACTGTGTAGACAGTCTCATCTCTTAGAATGGAAATCAATTTAAATGAATGTAGAATCTTAGACACTGTTTCATGTTCCTCTCTTTTCAAATGCCTCACTGAACTTAGAACAATACAGCACAATACAGGTCCTTCGGCCCACCATGTTGTGCCGACCTTCAAACCACACCTAAGACTATCTAACTCCTTCCTCCCACATATCCCTCTATTTTAAATTCCTCCATATGCTTATCTAACAATCTCTTGAACTTGACCAACATATCAGCCTCCACCACCACCCCAGGCAGCGCATTCCATGCACCAACTACTCTCACGGTGAAAAGCCTCCCTCTGACATCCCCCTTGAACTTCCCACCCATTACCTTAAAGCCATGCCCTCTTGTATTGAGCATTGGTGCTCTGGGAAAGAGGCGCTGGCTGTCCACTCTGTCTATTCCTCTTAATATTTTGTACACCTCTATCATGTCTCCCCTCATCCTCCTTCGCTCCAATGAGTAAAGCTCTAGCTCCTTTAGTCTCTCCTCATAATCCATACTCTCTAATCCAGGCAGCATCCTGGTAAATCTCCTCTGCACCCTCTCCAACGCCTCCACATCCTTCCTATAATGAGGCGACCAGAACTGGACACAGTACTCTAAGTGTGGTCTAACCAGAGTTTTGTAAAGCTGCAACATTACTTCGTAGCTCTTAAACTCGATCCCACGACTTATGAAAGCTAACATCCCACAAGCTTTTTTAACTACCCTATCTACCTGCGAGGCGACTTCCAGTGATCTGTGGATATGGACCCCCAGATCCCTCTGCTCCTCCACACTGCCCAGAATCCTGCCATTAACCTTGTACTCTGCCTTGGAGTTTGTCCTTCCAAAGTGTACCACCTCGCACTTCTCCGGATTGAACTCCATCTGCCACTTCTCAACCCAGCTATCAATATCCGTCTGTAAGCTTCGACAGCCCTCCACACTATCCACTACACCACCGATCTTTGTCTCATCTGCAAACTTGCTAACCCAGCCTTCCACCCCCTCATCTGTCATTAATAAGTATCATATTATGTTCATTGTTATATAATTGTTCATTCATTGTTAACTATATCTCCCTCATTAGTCATTACTAAATCTGATATGGTCTGCTCTCATGTTGGTCATAGGATATAATGCAGAAAGAAATTTACTACCTTGCAGACAAGATGTATTCTGCTTCTGACAGTTTATGTAGGTTAAAATCCTTCATTAAAACACACAGACATTACTCCATGCATGTCTATCTCTGCATTTATACTTTCAACCACTTCAGTACTGCTTGTCCACTTCACAACTACACAACTCCCAGAGGAGTCTTAACTTTGTTCCTGTTATTTAATTCCATCCCATAAAATCTTCATTGCCTTCTCATATTTGGTTGTACCCTCACTTATTATTGCAGTGACTTCACCCTCAATTGCAAAGACCACTTAGCCCCTCTACAATTTTGTTCTCTTTTCTTGCAGACCTTACAATCCACTATGTTTACACTGCAGTCCAGTCAGTCTTCAGGCATGTTGTAGTAAAGGCTAGCACGGCATACTATTCAATGATGACTTTGCACTTTCAGTTCATTTAATTTGCCCCCTACTCTGCCTATTGGTGGGGGGGGGGGGTCACACAAACTCATCTATCAACTTTCATGTTTTACTTGCACATGTCTTAGTTCTCCTTCATGGTTTAATTAATTTAGACTTTTCTTCAGTTGTAGTGACTAAATACCATTTCTGATGTTAGGTAAACTTTTTTTATTTTGGAACTGTAATTAATATTATTGGTTTCTCATGCACACTCCATCCCATCTCCCAAACTACTTAATTTGAAGCCTTTATGGCTGCTTTATCCTCTGCCTTCCTTACCACGAATTCCAAAATGTCACCACTGCATGCTACCCCTGACCCATGCAATTTTTGCTGTTTCCCGTTCATCTTGTTCCTTCCAGACAGTAAACAGAACAGCAGAGACAAGAATTAGAACATAAGCAGGAATAGGCCATTTGGCTCCAAGTACCTCCTTTGCCTTTCCATAAGATCACTCAGCACCACTTTCCTGCACTAACCCTGCTTGATTCCCCTAGCACCTAGAACTCCATTGGCCTCTCTTGAATATACTCCACAGCCTTCTTATGATGAGAATTCCAAATATTCACTGCCCTCTCGGTGAAGAGAATTCTTCCCATCTCTGTTCTCATTGGCTGACCCATTATTTTAAGACTATAACACCCCAGCCAGGTGAAACATCAACTCTTCACCTGCCGTGTTAACCCCCAACAGAAGGTTGCATATTCACTGAGATCACCTCTCGTTCTTCTAAACTCGAGAATGTGGAAGTCGACCTGCGCTGTTAATAAAGCAGTTAACAGCAGAACCAAGGAGCGTACAAAATGTTCTTTATTGTTTAACGCTAGCGAGAGTGGGGGTACATGGAGGAGCAAACAGTCAGTGCTGCTCTTCCCTGCACGTGGCCCGACTCAAGGAATATAGGGTGCTCACAAACTTAAATACATTGTTCTCTGGTGGGTGTCCACTTACTGCACAGGCATACCCATATTTGGGCATGCTTGACCAGCTCACGCTACCATTGGTCAAGCCGAGGCTGCTGTGTGCAGCCAGACAGGTTAACACATCTTTCACAGTTAGTCACAAACAACCCTGTTTCCTTGTGGCCTTGAAGCTCAACAACTCCTTCTCAGCCAAGCTGACAACGTGAGCAGGTGGCTCAAGCTGTTTACCAGTAGAGAGAGAGAGAGATAAAGAGAGAGAGAGATAGAGAGAGTAACCCTTTGTTCACCAGAGCTCCCTTCCCATTGTCTTCTACAAGAGTTTTGTCCCAGTTTGTTTAATCTCTTCTCATTGCCATAACTTGTCGGCCTAGGAGTCCATCTGATTAACTTTTGCTACACTCACTTTCACACATGCCCTTCCTTAGGGAGGAAGACCAGACCTATACACCATATTCCAGATGCTGCCTCACCAGAGCTCTGTATAGCTGGAGCAAATTGTCTCAACTCTTGCTCTTAATTCTTCTTGTAATAAAGGCTAGAGAACCATTTCCCTTCTCAATGGCTTGCCATGCCTGCACATTAACTTTCAGTGATTTGTGTACAATAACACCCAGCTTCCTCCAACATCAATCAAACCCCACCATTTAAATTCTCTGCTTTATCTATTAATTGCCCTCCCATATCTACTTCATCAACCTACCATGTTTTCACTCTGCCCTCTCTTTGCCCATTGACTTAACCTGAGTCCCCCCGAAGCATCTCTACATCTGCCTCACACCCCACACTGCCATTTAGTTTTACATCATCAACAAACTTGGATATATCACACTTGATCCCTTCATCTTCATCACTGAGGGAGATTGGGAACAGCTAGGGTCACTGCTTTGACCCTTGTGGCATCCCTGCAGTCACAAACTCCCAAATGAAAATGGCCAACTTGTTCCTATTTTCTATCCACTAACCAATCCTCCCTCCACAACAATATAGTATCCCCAATCTTTTGTGCTGATTTTGTTTATTACCTCCTGTGCATCTTACCCAAATGGGGTTACATTTGCTCACCTCCGACCTGTAGGAATAGTTCTGGAATCTCCGAGATTTTGGAAGATGACACCCAGTACTTTCACCATCTTGATAGCCACTCCTTCAAAATCCGAGGATGCAACTCATTGGGTTGAGGGATTTAATGCCTTCCAGGCCTACTAATTTCTCCATTATTAGCTTTTTCACTAATGGTCATATCTTCATTTACTATAGACCTAGAGTTGTTCACTGTTTCTACAAGGTCTTTGCTGTCTTTTCTTCCATGAAGACACAAAATACTGGTTTTATTTTCTGCTGTTTCCTTATTCCACAATATAATTTCCCTTGTCTCAGTTTGTAAGAGACCCGCATTAACTTTTGCTAATCTTTTCCTTTTTCTATATCTATAAATGCTCTTATGTTCCATTTTAATGTTTCTGGTTGCTTTTTATCTCATATCCAACATTTCCTTTCCTTATCAAGGTCTTCGACCTATTTTGCTGAATTCTTAAATGTTTCCATTCCTCAGGCTGACTGCATTTTTTTGTTATAAGCCTTTTCCTTTGATCTAATCCTATCTTTAACTTCCCTTGATAACCATGGCTGGACCACATTTCCTGTTGGACACTTTTTTTGCCTTAAAGGGACAAATATTATGTAAACTGCGTATTAATTCCTTCGGGGTTGTCCATTGCTTGTTTATCATAACTTTTAAAGTATTTTCCCATATTTTCATAGCCAACACACAACTTTGTCATTTGCTTTAAGGCCCTAGTTTCAGATTGAACAAACTCTCATTAATTTTTTTTTATATATAAAAATCCCACAACTAATTCCTGCAGCAGAGTGCAAGTTTCAAACTCCTCTCACAAGAAGACAACATACCATTCCTTTCACAGCCTCTCCCTTCTGCAACAAACCCGGCATACTGAAAGTGCTAAGTTGCTCATGAAAATGAAATCAAAATGCCCATTTGAAGTTACTTGGAGGGTTTCAAGAATAGCAGCTTGTTTGAGGGGAGTGAGAGAGAATCCTGCCAGCATTAATGTAGAGGAGGAAGGGAGGTGTTCCAGCCTGATAAGAGGGTGGTTGGCATGTCAAAATGCTTTATCAACTAGTGGCTGTAGATGTTGAACATCTCTGAACTCAATGGATGGAGGTTGATTATTGGGGTATATTGTGAAATTCTGATTGGTATCCTTTCATTCAAGCCCTTTTTTTTAAAGATAATAAACCAAATGTTTGAATTTTTGCTCTAAAGGTAGTAAAGACCCTGAGCTAGAAAGGGGTACAATGCATTTGTATGTTTTGAAAGGGTATTGAGCTTGGATGATCAGTGGAGGCAGGGGGTGAGGTAGAATATATTAAATAGGTAGCTGGGAATGTGGATGGTGAATGGGAATGGGCAAGTTGGTGGGGGAGTTCGGGTTGATGAGGTTAAGTGGTGAGGGAATGTCCAGTGGTTGAGTTGTGGACCAGTGGACGATGGGGAGGGGGGGGGGGGTTGTGGTGGGACAGTTTGGAGAAGATTGGACCACCAGAGATGGGTGTATATGGGAGGAGTTGAGAGGACTGAGAAATACAAACAATTATAGTCCAAAGCTACAAGCTTGGGATCGCCAGTTTGTCTCAGGTTTTCTGAGTTGACAACCCAGGTTCGATGATCTGTGGAACGGTCTTTCTGTACGATCCAGTTGGGATCAGTATCCGCTCACCAAGGCTTCTTTTACTGTGCCTCCCACACCTGCGACTTCTATTACTCAAAAGGCACGATGCACCTAGCAGAGCTGTTGACTCACAATTCCAGTGACCCAGGTTCAATCCTGACTCTGTGGAGTTTGCATGTTCTTCCTCCAACCATGTGGGATCCCCACCCCCCGACAGCATTTTCCTCCCACATCCCAAAAATACACTAGTCAGTAGATTAATTGTCAATAGTGTATAAGTGAGTGATAGGCTCTGGGAGGAATTTGAGGGAAATGTGGGAGAATAAAATAGTATTTGTCTGAAATTAATGTAAATGGGTGCTTGATGGTGTACGCACATGGGGTGGGCTGAAGGATCCAGTGCCACGCTCTATGGTCTATGACACCTTCTCCAAGTAACACACCACCCTGACTTTAACGTACGTATCATAGTCACTGGGTTAAATCTTCGAATACCCTACCTGGACATGGTGCAGTACCCTCACTAACGGATTTGCATTGGTTCAAGAAAATGCTCACTGTCATCTTCCTAAAGGCAATATGAGCTGTTCAATAAATGCTGGTTTTGTTAGCAATGCCCATATCTTGTAAATTAAACATGTATATTCAAGGGCTCTGTTTGATTTGCACTGGGCAATAACTGGGTCTGTATGGCATTCCTCAGTGTAACTGGAATCTGATTGTGGAAGTGAAAATACTGAATACAGACCTCCTTCCTCCATCAGCAAGGGGACCCCAATTGGAAGGCACAAAAAGACCTTTTCTGGACAGTGGTACACAAAGCATTAAACCCCAGTGGTCATCCCAGGTGGTCCAGAAGTTGCATTTCTTCACTTAGCACCTTATGTTTCTTAGTGTAATAGATCACAAAACAAGAAATGTATTGAAATTCTACAGTACTTCAAGTGACAGGACATAACATTTCTCGTCCAGATGTGGATATTGCACTGAACTAATGAGGCACGACTGTCCACAAACCTAATGACCCCATTCTTGGCCACTGACTTATTTTACCTTCTGTACAGTGGCAAATAATGACTTCTCTGCAGACAAAGATTGAGTGACTTCATGAGCTAGACATAATGATTAATCAGATACATTTTTTCCCTCTTTTACAGAATCATTTCTATATAGGGAAAAGCAAGTAATTAATTTTCAGCAGACGATATGGGGAAACCAGTGTGAAAACTAATGCAAGAAACAAGTCAGCCCTTTTCACCTCGTCTGCAGCCAGGTTTGACACAGAATGTGCACTGAAGGTGTGCATCATGCTATACATACATCATCAAAATACAAGCATGCAATGTACCCACACGTAGAAAAAAATTGGTTTTCAACAAATGCCTCTGCAATATTTCTCAATATTGTTTCAGCAATAATTAAATTGAAAATCTCTCAACCATATGGTGTATATTTCACTGAATAAGATTAGGTTCCAAACTTTTCACATCCCTTTTTTATTATGAGCAGTGCATACTTAATTATATTCTCTGTTTGTTGAATTCAACAATGAATCATTCTCATAGAAAATATAATGTGAGGCAAACAATGCATTAGGGAGTTTCGACTCTATTTCACCCTCCCTCTATTGAACTTTCTAATACGTTTTAATCCCGTCAGACTTCAATGCTTTCCTCTGCACTCAGATTTCTGTGTTGCGTTCATACTAAATTCAAAATCCATTTCACCCTGCTGTACCTCAAGCTCTCCTGATGCCCCAAGCTCTGGAAAAGCAACTTACAGGTTTTGCCTCTGACCCATGCTATCACTATGACCATCTCCAAACCACTACAATATACCCTCCAGTATTCTCTATCTGCTTCTTAATTTCCACTCCCTCTGCTTTGTCATTGCAGCCTGTCCTCTGAGTCACAATGACCTGCCTCAAAGAACTTGCTCCCTCAGGAACCACTACTTTGTTGAAGTCCTTTGGCTCTTTGTCATTCCTTGTTGGTCCTTTTGCGTCCTCCTGTCTCTTCCCCCATTGTCTTCATGCACTTCTTTCTTGCTGTGCTTGAAGTGCTCTGAGAAATCTCTCGGGACAGAACGAGACTATAGAAATATAAACTGCTGCTCTCAGACTATGGATCACAGGATGATGATTTACTGTGTTATGAAGGACCATTGAATGCGTTCATGAGGCTACGTTGGCCGGTTGATACTGTTACATTCCTCAGCATTGTATAGAAGGCTTCTTGTAAGATCATCTTAAAATGTTAAGTTAATATATATATAAGATGTCCAACATATAAAACAGTCCAAGGTCCATCACAGCACAATAAACAGATGATACAGGAAGGAATCAGATCTTGAACAGTGACCAGAGGCAAGTTCCAGTGAGGGCCACAAAGGAGGAGAGAGTGTAGAGAACTAGAGAGGTTTAGGTGCCATTTTCAGAGCTCAGGACCCATATGGTTGAAGACACAGTTGCTAATGGTGGAGCGATTAAAATGGGGGAAGCATACAAGGCCCACAAAAGAGGAACACACATGTTGGAGCAGTTGACAAAGACAGGGATGAATGAAGCTTGAAAGGATATTAAAGCAAAGGCGAGGATTTTAAAATTGAGATCTGCTGAACAATGTGAGTACAGCATTGAAAGATGAATAGACTTTCATGGTAGCAACTTTATACCTCAGGATGTGAGAGAGCTGGCAGTCCTACCACATCCTTATTTACACCACTAACAACAATCATTTGATCCCACTGGCTGAATCCCAGTCCCTTGGAAATGCAAATATTTAGAGTCACAGAGAGATACAGCATGGGAACAGGCTCTTCATCCCATTGATTCTGTTCCAACCAGCAAGCACCCATTTTTTTACACTAATCCTATCCCAAGTCATTTTGTTCTCCCCAGCAGCTTCCCCCAGATTCGACCACTCCCTACGCACCAGCAGCAATTTACAGTGGCCAATTGACCTTCCAAAGCACACATTTTTGATATACAGGAGAAAACCAGAGCAGCCAGAACAGATCAATGTGGTCAAAGGGAGAACGTGCAAACTCCACATTGACAACACAGGTCCGGGTTGAAGCTGGGTCGCTGGAGCTGTGAGACAGCAGCTCTACCAGCTGCGCCACCATGCCGGCCCGATATCTTATCCTGTGGAGTGGATCTCAGATGTCACCCACTGCAATTTACTGGTTGTCAAGGAGAAGAAAGGTCTGGAGTTCTCCATTTGCTGGAATGGTGCTGGCAATGGAGGATGACATCAGACTACAGTAAGTAGGATTATTAATATATCAATCAATGCCAAGAACAGTGACAATAAACAGATACTTACTTAGTGAAGCAAGGACTATCACTAGCAGCAAACAACAGTGAAAGATTCTTACCTGAAACAAAAATGAAAAATAATTAAAACAAACTTGCTAATAGAAAGGCATTTAAAACATCAGCTATGTAACAGCAAAGCAATTGGATGGTGGATTGTAGAACATCGCTGTCCTAACAACTCTCTGCTGTGCACGATCTGAAAGTTATACTTGCACAATCTGTGCGCAGGAATGTTAACGTTTCACCAACAAAGGTACAGAAGTGGAAAGAGGAAAAGCAGGGTATAAGATTGGTTTTGGATTGCAATCATGGCGTTACTTCCTTAATTACTGGAAGGATTCTCTGACTACATGGGAGCACGTGGCTGGAATATCCGTGGCCAGTCAGCAAACCACTGGACACAAATGTTCATTGCAGTGCTAGAGAGTGGGGACATCCTGGAACCACTGAGAACAGAAGCAATCTGATTATAATTGAGGAACAACAGAGCTGGAATTATTCTATTGGTCGCCAATTCAGTAGAGGATATTGAGGGGCAAATTTGCAGGAAATTACAGAGATGAGTATATACCATAATGTGATAATGGGAGACCTCAATTGTCCATTTAATGGCAGATTTGGGGCAAAGAGGAGAAATTTTCAAAATATGTTTCGGAGAACTTCCTTTGTCAGCATGTTTCTGACCCAAAAAAGACGGTGGCATTGCCGGACTCGGTTCTGGGATATAAACCAGGGCAGGTGAGGTAAATATTAATGAAGAAGTATCAAGGAAAAGCAAATATAATGTCGTTAGGTTTGTCATAACTAGAGAAAAACATCTCGACTACTCCAAGGTAAAAAATATCAACAGGAGCAGGGCCAGTTTTAATGGGATGAGAATAGATCTGGCCCGAGTAAATTGTAATCAAAGCTTCACAGGCTAAAATGTACAACTACAGTTAAAGCTAAGTAAAAAAAAGCATATGGCAGATTAATGCAAGTGAGAACCAGGCTGGTTACAGAAAGATCTGAGGGGAAGTAAGAAAGGAAACAAGAGAGGCAAGACACAGGATGAGAAAAGACTGGCAGCAAATGTAAAAGAGAATCCAAAAATATTCCATTGCGATGTGTGCAGGAAGAGGGCTCCAAGAAGTCAGAGACCGAAAGGGAAATCTAGACTTGGCAGCAGAGGGCATGGCTGAGGTACTGAATGAGATTCTGTGACTCACAGCCACATAAACTGTTGATGGAGATGTGCTTTTCTGCTATAGAACATAACGGTAATTCCTTTCTTTTTACTTTTAGATTACAGAGATCCCTTCAAGTTTAGAGCAAGAAATTACTGCACTTTGTTTGGACTTCCCCTGGGCTTATGTTATCTCCGGAATGATAGAGCGTGTGCATAAAACGGTGATGGACAAGAAGGAAACTGATTGTTTCATGCTTCATGCCTGACGTCAAGCAAATCCATTGGTTCCAGAACATTTAGAGAATTATCTGCATTACAGTTCCTTGCTCATTATTTAGCACCTTGTGTCAGGACATGCTAAAGCACTGGCAACTAATGAAAGTAGTTTTTAAATGAGGTGACTGTTGTAAAGTGTGAAAACAAGACAGCCAATTACTACATAGCAAGATCACACAAACAACTATGCGATAATTAACCTACAATCTGCTCTGGTGAAGGACAAATACTGGCCAGGACACTCAATTTCTCTGCAAATTGAGCTGAGAATACATCAACGTCCACCTGAGAAAGTGGACAGGGTGCCATTTTGTTTTTAACCATTCATTCTTCGGATGCGGGACATTGCTGGTCAGGTAGGCAACAGGACTACCTTGTATTGCAGTGAAGCAACTCCCAGTACAGTCCCAGGATTTTGACTCAACAACAATGAAGGACTGGCAATGTACTTCCAGTTCCTGATGGTACGAGGCTGGGAGGGTAACTTACATTGATGGTATTCTTACATGCATCTGTGCACGTCCTCTGGCAGCAGTGTGTGTGGATTTGGGAGGTGCTACCGAAGAGATCTTGGCAAGTTATTGCAGTGCATCTTGTTGATGGTGCACACTGAAACGGTGGTGTGCTGGTGGGAGAGGAAGTGAAGGTTTAAGATGCACATGGTGGAGGTCTGCTTGGGTAGAAAATCAAAACCTAACCCAACCCAACCCTGGCCAACCTGAACCCGACCTTAGGGTAAGAACTAATGATCTTTTCTACATCCAACCCCACCATCACTGTAAATGTAACAACCTTAAACATACCACTCACATCCCGGCAATGTTGAGCAAATCATCCTGAGTCGGATAAAGTGCTGAGCCATTACAGAACTGGAGGGCACAACTTCAGCTCGACCCAAGAGCTTACTCAGAACAAGCACGTAATCCAATCCAACACACAAAGTCAGATCTTAAAAGGCTGGGGTCGGGGAGCTACTCAAGAAACCCCTTGTCATGAACGTCGTCGAACATCATGCATCTTGACAAGGAGAGACAATGGCATCAAACTCCTGAGCCGCATCTTGTAAATGGTCAGTTTGCGGAGTCAGGAAGTGGGTCATTCAGGAGATTCAGCTTCTGAACTACTTCTGGTGTCAATGTTACTGGTCCACTTAAGTTTCTGCTCAACGGTGACCACCAACCAGCAGCCCATTCCCTACAGGATTTGCCAGCCTTTGACCTGATGCCAAGAGACAGCAAGGGGTTCGGAATCATTGCTGATATCTCCCTGGGTCACCTACTCCCACCAACAGACCACGGTACCACCATCTCAAGGGTATCTGTGTGGGAAAGGACATACCCAGGCAGCCTGGGGAAGGAATGATTACGTTATCTCTATGTCAGGCTGTGGGACGGGTCTCTCAATGTTGGTACATCCTAGGCAGTCATGAGGACGAATTTACAGGGGGCTAACTGTACTGGGTCTTCCTGTGTGAAAGTGCCTGGGTCAACTCTAGGTGGTCTTTGTGGCTTTGACCTATAACTTGGTTCACTATGCCAATAGAAGGCACTTAAGACTCAACTTTGTCATATGGCTTTTGGACTCCTTCCCTGGAAGATTTTCGTGAACAGGATGGATTTTATGACAATCTGCTACCGTCACTGATACCACCTCTTTATTTATTTAGGTCCAGATTTATTTCATTAACTGAATTTAAATTCCCCAGTTGCTATGGTGGGATTTGAACTCATTTCTTCAGATCATTAGTCCAGGCCTCTGGATTACAAGCCTAGTAACATAATCACTTTGCAACCGCTCCCAACGGTTAAGCATCTGTTCTGAAAGACAACACCACCGATATTGCAATGGTCCCTTGGTAATGCTTTGGAGTGTCAGTCTCGATTACGTGTTCAAGTCTCTGGAGTGGGACTTGAACCCAGGACCTACTGCCTCAGAAGCAAAATTGCTGTAGCTGGGCCACAGCTACCAAGCAACCAAAAAATATTCATCACTCCAACTTCCACATTTACCTCCACCTATTTCCAGTGTAAGCTATGGACATGCCACATTTTTATGGCCCTCTACTGAAACAATTCCAAAATAAGGTGGGAAATATTAAATAATGGTTATATCAAAAATTGTAAATAATACAGCCCACTTGTAAAGTGTTGGTGAAGTCTTATATTCTTGAGAAAAGGACTATTGTGCACAAGAGTTTGGAAAACTATAACAAGAGAGACAAAAGACTGTAACTTGTCTGCTGCTATATTTATACACCAGGCAGGCCTTAATTTCTCACCTTGGTGGTTTCAACGAATTGCCTTGTATATGGCATCTGCCTCTGCACAACCCCATTTCAATCAATCAAAACTAATATCTTGTCTTCAGCTTCCCCCTCAATAAATGGGAGAATCGGGACAAATAAAATTGGAAAAAAGCTATTTTCCCCTCCCTCACGCCAGTCGATCTGTCATGTAGCAAACCCTTCCTATCAGCTGTAAGATTCCCCATTACTGAGCCAGTGATACATTGTGGAAGAGAACAATCTGATATTATCTGATGTGCTGTGAATGACATCAAGAAAGATGCTATGAGCAGTTTTGACATAACCATTACTGCAAGCACATCGGCATGACTGAAGACGGTGTTTTGGACATATATCTGGTACAATCTCTCAGAGGTCCATTGTGTGGGAAAGATTTCTTACCAGGTGGCATCTGGTTAATATAGCGCTTTTCATAACCAATAGGTACGCGAAGCACTATAGTCAATGAAGTTCTTTAAGTGCAGTTAATGTAGGAACCAGGGAGACATCGAGCATGGAAACAGGCCCTTCGGCCACTGAGTCTGTACTGATCATCATGCACCCATTCACATTAACCACAGAGTCACACAGTGCCTTTGGTTCACCAAGTCTGTGCTGACTATCAAGCACTCATCAGGTAGTTAGTTGTACAGGATGGTAACAGTGCCTTCAGCCCACCATGGCAGTCACTTAGCCTGGAGCAAGCTCCCACAATACACTGCAGCGATGACTGGACAATCTTTCTTTGTTGGGGAAGGTTTGAGAGATAAATATTGGCCAAGGTACTGGATGCTTTTCAAAAATATATTTCACAATGTAAATGGCACAATGTGCAAATTCAAGAGTAGTGAACTTCATCTGCCTGCAGATGTGATGCCTCTCACTGATGTTCCGAGGGTTACAACTGTCAAGTTCAAGCACAGCTGTAGTACCAGGCATGGCTCAGTGGTGTCACCGTCATGCCCCACTCCTCACTCTCCTGTATGCTGCCGTTCTCTAGCATAATCCTCAATGCCCAGGAAGAAGCAGACGTGTGATGTTATGAAGCGATTGAAGTCACCAGGTCTGCCTTTCTGGAAGAACTGTGTGCCTGCCTTCAGTTGCTGCTTTTAAGCAGAAAAGCAGCACAGGACAAAATCTGTTCAATGACACTGACTGTCTCCTTCTCTTAACTCCAAGCTTTGCACTGAGTGGTTGCTTCAAGTATTCACATAATGGCTCAATCCACCTCAGTATAAACAACAACTTTCTAATGCCCATCTCCCAGTCACTTAAATAAAATGTCTCCCTCAAGGACCAAGCACAGTTTTTAAACACCTGGCACCTTAATGGGAATTATCTTCTTCAAAATAAAAATCTGAAGTTTCTGATTAGTTTGGGTGGGTTAGAGAAAGACTGTTGTTTTTTTCTGGAAATAAAACCACTGAATTCTTTTACAAGTGCCCGTGTCCTGATCTGCTGTCCAGATACAATCCCACAGGCAAGCACGTCGCTCAGGTACTGTTCTTCAGCAGGCTATTCAACAATAATGACTTCTCACTCACAAATATGGACCCTTCCTCTCTTTCACAGACCGACGCTTGCTTTTTAAGGGTCATCGAATCACATCATTAGTAGGAAACTGCTCATTTTGTCCTCCCCAATGGTTTTCATTAAAAATCTCAGTAACTGAGGTAGGAAGACTGCACTGAGCTGTCAGGATGGCTCAATTAAACATTATGAATGTGCCTTTGGTTGGTTGGGGGGGGGGGGGAAGGGAGGCATGGGGGAAGAGAACATCATTAAAACTACACAGAATTTACACACAGGAACTGGCCATTCAGGCCAGCAAGTCTCTGCTAGTGTTTATGCTCCAAATGTGCCCACTTCTCTCATACAACACACAGAGAGCAGCACAGCACAGGAACAGGCCCCTTGACCCATCAACGTCTGTGCCAACTATAATGCCAAATTAAACTAATCCCATCCGCCCGCACATGATCCATATCCCTCTGTTCCCTGCCTGTTCACGTGCCTGTCCGAATGCCTCTTAAAACATTGCTGTTGTATCTGCATCCACCGCCACCTCTCCTAGCAACATGTTCCAGGCAACTACCACTCTCCATGTTAAAGAAAAAACTTGCCTTGTAAATCTCCTTTAAGCTTTCCCCCTCACCTTAAACCTATGCCCTCTCATATTTGACATTTCCACCTTGGGGAAGAAAGTCTCTGACTGTCTGCCTTATCTACTGTATGCCTCTCGTAATTATGTATGATATATATGAAAGTCACCCTTCAATGTTCCAGAGAAAACAATCCAAGTTAGTCCTCCTTCTAGCTAATACACTCCAATCCAGACACTATCTTGATGAACCTCTTATCAGCTTAGTTCTATTCTTTTATCCCTTGGAGACAATTCTGGCTTCTTTTTGAACATATTACTGCTGCTGGCCTCAACCACTGCAAACTCAAACTTCTCTTTGCATAAGGACGTTCCTTTTCACAAATTTTACTTCACAGGGCGAATAATATAAGGCTGATCGAACAGCTTGGCCAATCACACGAGCCCAATCTGCATTATCGCCAATGGCCCACCGTAAGACTGAAGGCAGGGTAGATTACAGGTGACGGGGACCTGCATACGATTGTACCTCAAGCATTACTTTCTTGGACGTTTGTTGTGACGGTCTGTTCAGGATAGAGGCCACTGCTGGTGTCTCATTGGGACCACAGTGTTCTGGCCGGGAGCAAATGAAGAGAAGGGAATCTGATCGAAGCATAAAAAATACCGACAGAGTTGAGCAGAAATTTCCATGCTGTGCAGTATAAATCGCGCCAAACAGCTTTAACAATAGACTCACATCACAGCATCTGACAAAGACAGCATCACCTTTAATCCTGTCGAGGGCTGCTGCACTAATGACCATAATGAAACATTCTTGGTACGAGAGCCTATTCATTTATTTTCATTCCCGATGAGTGCCTTCAGAGACTGGTGCTGCAAGCACGGCCACTTACTATTTCATTCCCAGCCAAATTTATGGCCCCAGTGAAAAATGGATGCGACCCATTTAAAGTAGAACCCTATTGTCTGTCGCAGCCTAACTGACTCATTACAAGTGCATCAATCTTTAATCTGCAATTAAACAATCAGTTGTATGTAAAAGATAGATGCAAATACTGCACTTGAATGTGTCCCAGGCAATATATCTTGATAAAGAGAAAAAGAGATCAATTAGAGCTGAACGCATCACACGGCCTGGTTCAACTGAAGGTTACAAAAGGAAATAAATATTACTAAACAGAAGATTCTCCACCATTGGCTTATTTTTGCACCTGGTGGGAACAGAAACTGTAAAATGGATGATTAAGATGCAGGTTTAACCAATGAAACAGCCGCCCAGGGAAAATGCAACATGCTGCAAAGCAGCTTTCTCTCTAATTAGGATATCCTGCCACCGGCACCCCACAGATACTTTAATTGGCAAAAGGAGATGGTAAGCAGGTACTGGCGCAGCAGTCATTACTGGGTAGTTTGCTGCCATTTAAGGTGCTTTGGCTTGTCAATTCCTTTCAAGCTGGTACTGTCATATACAAAGCATCGTCTTCTCTTGGGGGATGTCAAAGGGGCTGGGATTCCCCAAGGAGAGAAACTGATAGAGAGTGAAAAGAGAAAGGGAACAAAAGAAAGAAGAAACAAACAAAGAGTTAAAGAAATAGAAGTAGAAATAAAGAAAGAGTGGAAGATTGAAAGAGAAAGGAAAAATAAATTTGCATTTGGCCACCACTTTCATACACTTAGGATCTACTTCAATGATTGTCACTGTTAACATGAAGCATGGAATAGTATGGACCAAGTGCTGGTAAATGGGACTAGCATCGATAAGTACAACGGCCAGCATGGACATAGAGGGTCGAAGGGCCTACTTCTGGGCCATATGACTCTATGAACTGTGCATCCATTCATGTGCAGTCATTGGCTGCTGACGGAGGATCTCCTCTCACTGTACCAATATCATCTGCAGGGATGTGCTGATTCTCTCAGGGCTGTACAACTACTTTCTTTCAGGCTTTGTATCAAAAACAAGCCTCTGTGCACTAATGTGGTTGATTTTCCACCAAGTATACACACACATGAACGGTGGGATGAGGAACCCTCTTCCAAGCTCTGACTTGAAAACATGCAGGATGAATCCTTCTGGAAGCAGCTGCCTGGGGGGGGGGGGGGGGGGGGCGTGGGGGGAGCACCATAAAGACTCCACCATTCATCCACCTGGAACCAAACATTAATCGTCTTCAAATGCCCACTCCCAGGTTCTTCTATGATCCCTGAGCAGCCTGTCCTGTGACCTGTGCTACCTGTGGTGAGCTCGGAAGTTATCCCTGAGCACTGCCTATAATAATTTCTGGTCTTCAGAACATGTATTAACTCCATATCGAAGACTAACAATGAGCTACCATGTGGGCTTAGGTCATTATGTCACTTGTCATTTACATATTCACACAAATATATCACATTGCCCATACCCTCATTGCAATGTTAATGCTAGTCTCTTGATTTTATTGGCCAAGTGTGAAAGGTTAATACTCTCCATCAATTTTAGCAACATGATACAGGTCTTAAACTGAGAAAATGATCCAAACACACAAATTATATACAACACTGTACCATGTAACCCTTATATTACCACATTGTTTAGATTAGAGAAACATCCTTTCAGAGGGTTTAATCTTGTTTTTTGAAGAGCAAAACACACAGAATCTATTAATGGGAGATGAGCCGACCAGAGTTTAATGCAAGAACAGTAATACTGTTTGCAGAGGACGGACTGCAGAGATACAGACCAACCGAGCAGGGCACTGACTGATCCTCTGAAGTTATTATTGGGTCAGGTCCCTGTTTCACAAAATTATCGGAGGAAACCAGAAGGTTTGGTACGTAGGCAGCTCTAATCAGCTTTGATTTCTGGTGTCCCTGTAACCTTAGAATGGGACCAAATGGCTAGCAGGTGGGTGCCTGTGTTTTCCATGCCATTATGAGATCAGGGGTATTGATGAGGCTGTTGGGTCCATTCATTTCTGACAAACTGCTGTTTATCACAAACCAGGCAATAATGCTGAACAGCTCCAGCAAAGCAAGGGGTACATTGCACCAAATGCTGCAGCTTCGAGAGCATGATCAAACCTTGCTCATAAAGCCAGTGCAAAATGAAAGACATTTGTAGACTAAATTAGTTTTAAACAGAGACCCATCCCTGCTCTCGTGCTTTCTCAACTCCATGCATTAAAACAGCACAGCAGAACATGCCGACAATTATCATCTGTGCAGCAGTATCCACTTAACGCATTGCCAGCTTGTCTACCAGGTGCAACAGTGGTCTTAAAATTCTTGTGTGCAAAACAATAAAGCTGTGTTGGGAAGTTATTATGGATGTGGCTCTTTGACACTTGGCTAATGAGAACTCTGGAGCTCCTGCAGTAAACTGTTCGCTGCAGGGAACTCTTTAAAAAGGCGGGACAGGGAGGATTACAGCGACATTTCTTTCACCATAGCAACAGTGTCTGTGGACTGCCAACTGAATGATGAACTCCAGCGCCGGTCTAAACTCAAAGTTGTTCATGCATAAACTGTCCCCTCCATCAGCATGTCGCTGCCTTGCTATTCTTTAAAATTTACGCGACCAATCTCCCACCCTGCACCACCCCTTTTGAGATAACACAAGTAGTGAACAGATTTTTCAGATGTGGCAAGGGATGTTCTTTGTTTTGGCAGTACATAGGTCTGGTACACAACATTCAGGAAAAGCTGTTTGCATAAATCACATGGCATTGGAATTGACTCTCCCCCAGTGGGTAAAACAAACAAAGTTTAAGCTCTCTCAGCTGAATCTCATCTGTCTACAAGGGCCTCAAAACTGACAGCTGTTGTACAGACCCCAAGATCTCATCAAAACTGGAATTGAGGATGAGACTTCAAACCAAATTTCTCAACGTTATCCATCTGAGAACATCAGCAGGAGCGCGTGAAGGCACATCACCTCCCAGTGCTCAGTGACAGCACCCTCACCTGAAGCACAAGGCTGGGTTAAAGTCCGGCTGCAGAAGCTGGACTGACATTTCAGTGCAAAAGGGAAGGAAGCCTGTCTTTTGGATAAACCGCTTAACTGAACCCCTGTCTGTTCTCTGAGGTGGATGCGAAAGATCCCAAGACACATTTGAAGAGGAGCAAGGGAACTCTCCATGTTGTCTGGCCCATACACACCTCTCAATCACTGATGTTGATTATGTTCACAGCGTTATGTCTATATTTACGGCGATATGATATATACTATACCATGATATCATATATAATCATATTTCCATAAATGATAATGACACAGACATAAATATAAGATGATAACATAGTGATTTGATTATCGTAAAGTAACACTATCTAAAAAGGATCTGTCTCCACCGTCGCTTCAGGCAGTGTGCTCCAGACTCCATCTTGCAACCCCCAGCCGACCTCCTCCATAAGTTCAGGGGCACTGCAGCCAACAGCCCAGTCCTCCCTGGTGCTGGCAGTGTGCAGTCTCCCAGTGAGCCGTGGGCATTATCGCTGGACGATGGGGGCAGATTTTTCCCAGGGGAGCAACTCTCACCTCAACCTTGATGGGATCCGTGCACCTATCTCAAACTGTTGCACCACATGAAATTTGCTGAATAGCAGCAACAGTCCTGACATCCCAAAAGTTCTTCACGAACAATTAGGTGCCGATAGTACAATCATAGAGCACAAAATCAGGCCCTTTGGCCCGCTGAGTCTGTACCAACCATTGAGCATTCATTTGCATGAATCCCATTTTATTCTCCCCACATTTCCGTCAACTCTCCCGAGATTCTAGTGCTCACCTACACACTAGGGGCAATCTACAGCAGCTAATTAACCTACCAAATCCCTAGTCTTGTGGATATGGGAGGAAATCAGAGCACATGGTCTTAGGGAAAACGTGCAAACTCCACACAGACAGCACCGGAGGTCAGGATTGAACCCAGATCAGTGGAGCCGTTAGACGGCAGCTCTCCTAGCTGTGCCACTGTGTGCTACCTTCTTGATGTGTGGTTACTGATGGACAAAGGAAGCAGCAGCCGGTTTGCAAACAACAAACGTCCACAACATAAGTGTAGCAATGACCAGATAAATCCACTTCAGCGATGTTGACTGAGGGATAAAAGTTGGCCAGGGTATCATGAATAACTTCCCTGCTCTTCAAACAGTGTCATGGGATCTTTTATGCACACCTCATGATTCACCAATTGAACAACTCACCAGAATGACGGCACCCACATTATTCTGCTCCCTCAGTACTGCACTGGAGAGATGACGCAGATTTAAGTGTGCTCACATTTCATTTTTATGCATGCTCCTATTTCTAGTAAGGTTGCTGTATACAGGAAGAGAAAAGGTTGGCCTCTCTGTACCATGTTCAGCACCAGAGTGGGAGAATTAAACTTCTTGGAGGTGAAGTAGTTAAATTCATGCAATCCAAAGACTTCATGCAGCACAGAAAAACCAGTCTTCCCTGGATGTCTACAATGCAGATACAGTCCTTAATGCAGCATTTAACTTGAGGAGGTCATGATCTTGCCAGTGTTTGTGGCTGAAAAGCTGAATTGTGAATCACTGAGGCACATTTCACCAAATTAACTGCAGCATTTCTGATGAAACATGGTCTTCAGCAGTCGAAGGAATCCATCGCCTTTCAGAACCAGCGTCACTCCTTCCGATGTTGACCACGAAGCACTGCCCCCAGAAGTTTCAGAGCAGAATGGACTGGAATTGGGGTGAGGGAGGGGTGTGTTTTCTGTTGAACTGAAGGCGTCTTTTTACCTCAACTAATTTGTTTATACGTTACTGCATCAACTCAACAATTAATCTAGAAAACACGTCCTGGATGCCTTGCAAGTTTGAGTTGAGTTCCAAAACTAAATGCTAAAGTGACCACGTACCTATCAAATCATTGCAAGAGACTGCAGATGAAGCAATAAATGAACTGCCAGAGGAACTCAGCAGGTCAGGCAGCATCTGTGGAGGCAGAGGGATAATTGACGTTTCAAGTCGAGACCCTGCATCTGAATTGCTGCAGGAAATTGATTGGGTCATGGTTGGTTCACTGACTCCAGTCCCACACCAGTGCACAGTTGATTCTTAACTGCCCTTCAAGCAGCCTAACAGGGCACTTTACTGTATCAAGACTCCCAAAATGGTTTAAGGAGATAACCAATGCTCAACTTCTCAAGACAGCTAGGGATGGCGAATAAACAGCCTTTCAAGCACTGTACACATGTCACAAATCAATTTAAGATATACTTTCAGGAGGCAGGTGCATTGCTGTTATGTCTTTCTCTGCAACAGCACCCAACATATGCCTGCCCCAAGCTATAAGGATACCAGCTGATTAAAACTACTTGAGGTAAGATCCACTGAGTAACAAGGAGCTTGCATCAGTTTCACATGCTTCACGAAGGTATACTGTCTACAAAGGTTTGTCATGTCTGTGTTGATCTCAACTGAGGGAGTGACAAGGGAATTGCACTACCTTCATTTGGAGACAGAAAATGAATGAGATATTCCTGATCCCCACTTGCAATCCAGGATGAGGGCTGGCCTGAGCCTGGCTTTGACGTCCTGAATAATCCTTCCAATACATACTTGTCCATGCTTACATGTGAATAGCGGTGACTCAGATATTGTACCTTAGGGGAACAAGCATGTTGCACAACTGTGCCCCAGAAATGGAAGCACTTTCTGGGCAGAAGGAGGAACTTTGAAATTTGCTTACAAATAGAATGCATTCTCCATCACTTTCTCAATGGATTCTTAAGGTCTAGACTGCAGCAAATCCAGGGGCAGCTGGGGATTCTTTGCAAACCGTGGCTATCGGAGCCTCTATTAATGTCTGTTTATCTTTGTACATTGTGATGCTTCAGCTAAATGGAAAACCAAGCGAAGCATTCTGGTTACCACTTATCTCTCTGCCGTCTGAAAGGTCTCTCGTCAGCTATCAGTGGCAGACTTGCACTTCCAAAATAGGTGTGTGATTCCTTCCATTGGGAGAAGGGCTTTCTTATGGTGTAATGCAAATGACTGCATTTATCAAGACGGCTTTGTTGGTTAATTCATTGTGCTCCTTATCGTGCGTTTCCAAAAGCCTGCTCCCTGTGCAGTGTGCTGGGGAGGTGTGTCCACGGCAGCATTAGCCACTGTCAAATGTATCCTTATCAGGCAGTGCAGAGTGCACTGGGAATGACCTGTGGAGTCCCGCGCATCTTCTATTGTTATCCAGGCCTATTGTGCGCTCTATGCTCTTTGTTCGGATTCACGGTCAGTTTTTCTAAGCAAAAGCTCTGGGCGGTGGACCTTCTCCCACCTCCAGAGGGGGAAGCTGGGGCTGAGGAGAAAAGGGGCTCTCACGGGCTCTGCGACCTTTATTTTGTGCTGTCATTCCAGAGGAACGGGTAGGATCTGCCGCTGCCCATTTCATACCAGGAGGCTTTGAAATGTCAGCGCTGATATTTAAGAGCGATATCTCGACAGGCCAGAATGACTGATGATGGGAAACGAGAGAAGTAAATGATGAATAGGAGAGCAAAACACAAAATTTAAAATCAGAGACAGACAGCACAGCTATCTGAACGCCACGGTCGGTAGCTACAGTAAAGGCACTTCTGTGACTATGTGCAGAAGCACTAATTGAATTAATCAAAGAGCATTATTTCCTTTAATTCATCATTTCGCATCAAAGGTCATCTTAATTATTGGGCAGTTAAATCTACTTTACTGGAGGAAAACAAAGGACTCGTTACAGCAGCTAATTAAGGAATAACGTGAGCTGTGGATATGTTCAAACTCTCTGGTGCTCTTGTCCAAGAGGGAAGCTTACTTACTTTTGTGGGTTGGAGCCCACCACGAGACTGGGTTTACAGTTTGGAGGCCATAAGCTGGTCACAGGTGAACAGCCGCCTGCAATCCAACCTTCCAGATCACACCCACACCTGTCACAGGTCAAATCAGTTCCAGCTCTTCGGCTGTGGGAGGTTGCAGATTGAAAGAGGGGAAGAAGTACCCGAGTAAGGAACTGACGGATGGATGGGTTCAAGTAAAGTGGGATCACCATCTGAATGCACACAGTCTTTTCCCCAGGGTTAGGGAATCAAGAGCCAGAGGGTATACGTTTAAAAGGGATAGGGGAAAGATTTAACAGGAACCTGAGGGGCAACTTCTTTGAGTGGAGGGTGCTCTGTAAATGGAACGAGCTGCTGGAGGAAGTGGTTGAGGTGGACAATAACAGCATATAAAAGACACTTGGACAGGTACATTGATAGGAAAGGTTTAGAGGGATTTGGGTCAAACGTTGGCAAATGGGTCTTGCTTAATTGGGCATCTTGGTCAGCATGGATGAGTTGGTCTGAATGGCCTGTCTCCATGCTGTATGACTCCACAACCATGCAGCATTCAGGAAGGGGAATGTTCAGGTTATTGATAGTCACACGCAGAAACTCCACCACGCTTGGGATTGGCTAAATCAGAGTCTAGCACAGCAAAGATTGTTTAGCCCGGCGGGGGGGGGGGGGGGGGGAGAGAGAGAGAGAGAGAGAGAGAGAGAGAGAGAGAGAGAGAGAGAGAGAACAAGAGAGAGAGAGAGAGAGAACAAGAAAGACTGGGTCTGATGATCATTTGGATCTACTGAAAATCAATTTGTCATCAGCTTCAATAAATTTTACTGAATGCATCAATAGGTTCCTACAAACATGGAATGAAAAGGTGATTCAACCATCAGAGGTCATACAAGGAATTCACGTACAGTACCAAGATGACTTCCAAGATTTCTCAATCATCTTCAGAGACAGTCCCTTGACACTGAGGACAACTTGCTTCCATTGGGTTCTGAGGTGGCTAATCAGGGCATTGAGTGTGAACTGCAGGCTCTTCCTCAGATGGGGCAGGAGGATCTGAGCGGACAGGTGGGCGGGTAGCTTGTGAGGTACTGTGCTCCTTCCACCACTTCCACTGAGCATCTATGTGCTCCTGATGCATGGGTCCAAGACTCTCAATATCATCCTGAATGCTCGTTGTCCACTTTGACTGTTCATGGCCAGGGATTCCCAGCAGTCAGAGGGAATGATGCATTGTTTCCAAGGACGCTTTGAGCACATCGTTGAATGTTTTGCTGTCTAGTCCGCAACCTCTTCCCACAACAGAACCTCAGAACAGAGTATCTGTTTCTGGAATCTGGTGTGCAGGTGAATGATGTGGCCTGCCCCAGGAAGCCAAACAAGTCCACCCACACAGCGGCGCAGCTGGTAGAGCTGCTGCCTCACAGTGCCAGAGACCCGGGTTCAATCCTGACCTCGGGTGCTGTCTGTGTGGAGCTTTCAGATCCTCCCTGAGACCGTGTGGGATTTCTCCCACATTCCAAAGGCGTGGGAGTTGGTTGGTGAATTTGCCTTTGTAATTTGTCCCTAATGTGTAGGTGAGTGGTAGAATCTGGAGGAGTTGATCTGAATGTGGGATGGTTAGTACAAACAGTGGGCTGAAGGCCCTGTTTCCATGCTGTATCACTCTATGAGTCTTATGACTGTATGACACCACCATAGCATCACACTCTACCCGTCTCCTTTTTTCTAAGGATCACTACAGTAAAAAGACAGAGCTGGCTAGAGAGCACATGAGCTCCTCCTCATCTATTCTAGTTATTTTTAACTGAGGCAGAAATTAATTTCAAATTAAATTTAAGGGAAATTATTTGGTGGGGGTTGGGGTGGGGGGGATTTGAGGTTAGGTGGTTGTAAAATTGGTGAAAAAAATTAAGGCAATGCCTTTTGGAAGAATTAAAACAGCTTTGCTGAAAGGCAGAGTGATTAGTACCATTTCGATGTTCAATTGCTTTGATGTTGAGGCAAAAAAGCTTTTTGAAGCTGAATTCATCATCACTCCACTAGGATGTAATGAAGTGGAACTAAGATCACACACACTACCGCTGATCTAGAAGATAGACATTAGCGGACTTTGCAATTTTTTTTCCCCAGATAATTTTTAATTGGTTATGGAGCTTTCTTCAAATAGCACTGATTTAACCAGCAGTCTGCTTTCTTCTGTGTTACAACTTTGCGCTGAATGACTGTCTGCAGAGCTCCAAAATAAAGAACTCATGCTGTTTGTGGAGAATTCTTATATTTAAGACAGAGCTCAACAGATCTCTGGATATTAAGGGATATGGGGATAGTGCAGTAAAACTGCACAAAGGTAGAAAACCAGCCTTGATTTTCCCTACTGGAATTTTCAAAGGATGTAATTGGTAAAGTAGGTAAGGGAGAACTGGTGGATGTGGTGTATTTCGGTTTTCAGAAGTCCTTTGATTAAAACCCCATAAAAGAAGATAGCATTAAAAACTGAAACACTTGAAGATATGCTGGCATGGGTTAAAAATTAGTTGGCAGACATCAAGCAGAGATGCCAATGGGAAAGCAACAGACTCTCTGATGAAGGGTCGTCGACCTGAAGCATTAACTTTCTTTCTGTCTCCAGAGACGCTGCCTGACCTGCTGAGTGTTTCCAGAGTTCAGACTCTATGCTGCAACTAGGCTATCCCTGGCTTCCAGTCAAACAGCTTTTCTTCCTGTCTGTGCTCAGGATACAACTAAAGTGTTGAAGATAATATAAAGCAATTAAATATTCCCTCACGATTTTTCTCCCAAGTTGCTGGCAGTGTCTAGGAGATAATCACTCAATTAAAAAGGAAATCTCTGGAAATGATTTGATTGAAGTTTACAAGATAGACTCGCTTCTGCCCAGAAGGAGGCCATTCTACCCATCAATTCCATGGCAGCACTTGGAAGAGCAATCCCATCAGTCCCATTCTTATATTCTTCCCTGTGGAACTGCACATTGCCCTCTCTGAAGTGTCAATCCAACTCCTCCTTGATTCTGTTTCCATCGCCCTTACAAGCAGTGAATTCCAGATCACTACCCCTCTCTGAGGTAAAATGTTTTCCTACACGTCGCTTGTGTCTTTTCCCCAAATCTCTACCTATGCTCTGCTCCTTCAATAATCTGTTAAGGGGAACAGCTTTTCTCTGTCTCCCCTCTCCAAACCAACCATGATCTTGTCTGCCTCTGTCAATATCTGGACTTCCCAAGTACAGGAGATAGGGGCTGAGTGAGGACTGTGCTCTTGAACTGATCAATGCAAACAGGGGCATTCTTATACAACAGAGACACTGAATAGGTGAGCACGATGATGAGCATGTCCCACAACTACAGCATCACGGACACTTGGAAAAGAGCATTAGGGACCCTCCAAACAGCAGTCAGTTTCCAACTAGAGCCACTTCATGCCAGATGGAACAAAGAACCCAAGGCCCATCCTTCAAAAAGTCCTTTCAATGAGCTCTTGAGAAATGCTGTGCTTGGAGTAGAGTGCATTTGGTGGTTTAATGACTAATATATCTCGAACCCCAACACCCATACCCCAAAACAGGTTTAAGTTTTGCTAAGAATAAACCACTTTGCTATTATGGAGACTGGTGCTTATGTGTTTCTGGAGATCATACTGGCTGAGGTAAGACTCTAAAATACCACTTCAATGGGAACTCTGTGCTACGGTGAACACTTCTGCAGCCTAGACAATGTAGTAAAGTGACAAGCTAGATATTGGGAACTGATTGTCAATGTTCTAGCTTCACACAGGTAAACCATACGTGGAGTGACAGGGTGGTCTGATAATGGCACCCTCTGCTGTGCAGTTGGGGTAAAGCACCCTGCCACACACCACCATGGTGACACTGTCCCACTTTAACCCTGGATTCCAAAGGCCATTACGTTAACTGCTCAGATATTGATCAGGTCGCGTGCAGACTGGATCCGTCACTGGGCATTGCACCCTTGATGTCCTGTTGTATGCTTCTCCTTCTGGCAATTATCCAATGCACATTTGCTCCTTGGATTATGGCACGGTTGAGGTACTGTCTGCGCTCCAAGTCCCTACCTTTAACCATATCAGGGCACAAGGGCAAGCCTTTCATTTTCACCTGTCAATGAACCATTTTACAAAGCTTACACGAGTATATATGGAGGCATCAGTTGCTCAATAAATACGGGGTAGTGCAGGAAAGTGGCGCTGAGGGGAAAGATCAGCCGTGATCTTCTTGGACATCATAGTCATAGAGCGTAGAATTGGGCCATTCAGCCCACCATGTCCACACTGGCCAGCAGGGTCCCACCTGTATTAACCCCAGCTTCCTGCACTTGCTCCACAGCCTTCCACACCGAGTCAATTCAAGTGCTTGTCTAGACACGTCTTAAATGCTGTCAGCGACTCTGCTTTCACCACTCTCTCAGGCAGCGCATTCCAGGTAGTGACCGTTCTCTGGGTGAAAAAAAGGCCCCCCTCTGATCCTCCCTAAATCTCTTACCCCTCACCCTAAATCTATGTCCCCTTGTGTTATCTACCTCCGATATGGGGACAAGTTTCCTGCAGTCTATCCTATCTCTATATCCCTCCTAATTTTATATACCAGAGCAGCCCTCTTCCTGCTTCTAATTTTGTTTTAAAATTCGCAACCCTCAAAATTTATTTCTCCTCCTTCGTTTTCCCTTTATTTCTTTCTGTCACCAAATCCAAGTGAACTTGGCTCTGCCAGGTGCATTGGGCACCTGACCAAACAGCCCATCCTCATTAAGCTTCCCCTGGGTTGGAAGGTCAGCATGCTGGGTTAAGTAAACCATGTACTGACAGCTCTGGGCTGTAGAATAGGAGACTGCTAGCACTATCTGTTGCTCATATATTAGCTGTGATCTCATTCAGCACTGCACTAGTCATTAGTGTCACTATCTAACTGACATATTGAAAAGGAGGAAACAAACATTCTTCCTAATAAAGATTGATGGAGGAATAATTAAAAGATGATGTTCCAAAATAGAATCTTTGAAGGGCGTAGCGCAGAAGATTTGGCCCATTATAACTGCGCTGATTCCTTCAAAGAACAATTCTGTTCATTACAGTCCTGGACTCTTTCCCCATGTTCCTCCAAGTTATTTATTCTATATGCATTTGAAAGTTCCTGTTGGAAGTTTCGACCAGCTTATCAGCGAGTGCACTCCAAATCCTAAACACTCGTTACCATGCATCGAGTTTTTTAGTCAATCAACTTGAATCTTTGCCCTCTGGTTACTGACCTGATAGCTTGTGGGAAGCAATCAATTAATTTGACAGCTATCTTGTGCTGTTTCACCAGTCCAAACCTCTCCTCTTGCTGCTCATGTACTATTGCATCCTTACAGGTATGTTTGAACAGGCAATGCTTTATTACGGATCTCTCTCTGCTTGTTTGCCAGAAACCAGACAGCCCAGATCCCACTGTTTTGCAATTTACCCTGCAATGATCAGTAGATAGAAAGGACAAAGCCAGAGGGGACTTCCCATGTGTATGTCCAGCCTTGTTGTAGACCTGAACACTCAGATTAGGAAATAGCTGCATCGTTACCAGCAACCCAGGACGGGACACAAGTGGATTAGTCTAAGGAGAGGCTGAGCAAGGCAAATATTCTCCTTTCTCTTTGAGGCCAAGAGCATAATGTTGGGCCTGAAAATTTTAGGGAAAGCCTGATTGCTCTTAACAAAGCCCGATTGCTCTTAACAAAGCCCTAAATGCCTTTTATTTCTGACAATGAATCAAAATACCGAGAGGTTTGATTCTCCAGCTTGCTACTCTAGATAATGTGGGTCACCTTCACAATCACAAGTCATCCTGAAGCACATTCTAGTGAATTAAGTACAAGACAATACTAGGGAAAACACACAAAAACTATAAGCAGCAGCATTGTGGCAAAGACTGGATATTCCTGTATTTTATGTGAAGCATACGAGGGTTAAGGAACAAAGAGTGGCCAAGACACCAGGGAGAAATACCTCTTTAATTGGAAAGACAATGTGTGGTAAGTGATTTAAATATTGTGTTAAAATACGTACACATCCCATGTGCCCCAACAACAAAACAGTCTGAAATTAAGCCCATGTCATCCTGAGTTCTTCTGACATGGAGACAAAATTTACAAGTGATTTACTAACCTCTAATTGACCAGCAGCTGCAAGAGCCTGGATTCCCATAGGATGAACATCAACAACAGCCTTACAAGGGACAGGCTAGGTTAACCATCAAGTAGCACAACCCTACATGTCCCTTGAGTAATGCCTCAGGAGGAACTGAAGGATACTGAATAATTGGCTGCGGGTAAAGCAAGAACCAAGCTGGTTGGCCACACAATGCAAGAGTGTGACTGCCCTGCACTGGTTTGGTTGTTTCTATGAATTATCAGAGGTCGTTCACACTTGGCTGTTCACCTGAATTGAGACGTAGTACTGAGCTGCCTCAATCTCGGGTCTTGCGTGGACTGAAATCTGCCACTGTATACTCAAGCAGAAGCAATGGCAGAACTCAGTGGCAAAGCAGGGAAAGTACTGTGAGTTTCACGGGACTTGCAGTCGGTAAAAGACAAAGTGGTAGAGAAAAAAATTACAAGTTGAACTGTGAGCAATGTGTGAGTTTATCATTCCAGAGGAGGGTGTGAACTTAACATTTCGAGATGTTGAGTTGATCTTTTATAGACCAGTTGGCACAAGCTCAACACTTTATAAACTAAATGATAAATTATTCATAAACCAATCAGTGCGAACATAACTTTTTATAGACCAATCAGCGGGGATGTTACATTTAAGAGACATAAATCCAATATTTTATAGAGCAGGTTTTAATCCATAATAGACCAATCATAGGGAGTTTAATCTTTTATGGAGCACTCTGCGCATTAAACTCTCTTTTCAGGCAGGCAAGAGTCCTGTAAATCTTAACTTTAAATGTTATTTCGATTGTAAAATGAACTTACAGCATCACTGTCTATTCTGATCTGCTTGATATGTGAAGTGCATCATTCAAGCAAAATAGAATGAGACAAGTAGATAGATGAGTACATTCAGTGCATATAGTCCAAGGATATAAAACATTCCCTGTGGCATAAATGGAAAATAGACAAGTCATGCAACTACTACACAATTCTTCAGCCAAGAGCAGGTATTTCAATGCATGGCGTTGCTGTGCCTGTGTTTATTTTAACTTTTTCACTCTCTTGGATTGCTGACTGACATTATTTCCTTTGCTCTCATAAATGAAGCCATTTTTGCAGGGCTGATTTGCCTACATTAGATTGTCACGATTAGGATTGAGGAAGGGAGGTCACATCACTGGGTGAGGCGCCCACTTCATAAATCTTTGCAGCAGCTGGAGAAAAGGGAGAGGATGTGACAGAAAGGCAAGGTTACCTTTTTTGATTTATTGATTGTTAACCGGCAAAATTTTGATTGACAGTTAAGTTTAGAAGTCTTAGATCAATGTGTCTGAACAATGGGCCATTTTGGCTATTCAAAGTAGACATGAGATATTTCACAGGTGACAGTGAGTAATGGAGATACTTTCATCAGCAAAAGAATACAGTTAGATTATCCTTACCTTCTGAGTAATGCTATTCTGTCTGTTCTATGATTGTGCTGCTCTAGGTTAAATCTTAAGAGACCAAACATTTTGCCATCAAACCAAGTAGGTCTAATGTAAAGTTGTACCAAATATTCCTACTAATTTGAATGGATCCCAAATTGCCACAAAATAAACACCTTGGTGTTCTAATGTGGGTTTAGCCCACCTGTTTGAGGTAATCGCACCAACAATTCCCCTTCCCAAAGCTGCAAACCATCTAAGTTTTAACAGAATAAATTAAATCCAGAAATCTTTAAATGTGTAGCATCATTCCCTCCTGCTCATTGCAGAGAAGGCTGTCAGTTATTGTCCATCTCCAGCAGGCAGTGTGGGTTGTGAGGAAGATGAAGAGGGGCTTCGGGGGGATATAGAATGGGCAAAGGTTGAGGCAAATGACATATAATGTTCAAATGTGTGATATCATCCACTTTGGTGGAAACAAACCAGAAGGGCTGAGTATACTTTTTAAAGGGAGAGAGGCTGAAAGATGTTTCCTGGGTGCCCTTATACATCTCGACCTGAAATGTCGACTGTTTATTTCCCTCCATGGATGCTGCCTGACCTGCTGAGTTCCTCCAGCATTTTGTGTGTGTTGTTCCAGTCAGCACCGACTGTCTTTCCGTCCTTGATAAGCTCCCCTCCATTTTTGACTCTCATTGGGATGGGCCCTCAGGTGCTTGGGGTGTGGAGGGCCCATCCCAATTGGCAGTGCTGAAGAATCCACTGTGTCTCCGTAAATCCACTGGCAGGACATGCGAACCAACATCATTGAGCCCTCTGGGGCCAACATGTCCAGCATCAAGGCTCTAACTATGTTCAGCCAGTGAGTGGGTCACATTACTTGCACTAAACAACTGAAACAGGCCCTTAACTCCAAGATCTGTCACAGCATGATATGATGAGGAGACAGGAAATGCTTCCAAGATGTTCTTAAAACCTCTTTGAAAAATGTAACTCCTTCACATTCTTGCTGTGTCTTGGCCCAGGACCCCTCAGAACAGCTAACGAGTATCCTGAACGACACTGAGAACTCATGAATCTTTGTGAAGAAGTATGTTAAAGCTCAGCAACAATGGCCGAAGGAATGCACCACTTCTCAGACTTCCCACCTGCCTGGCCCATCAGATCCCTCCAGCTCTATCCATAGTGGAGTTTGCCATTCCCACAAGGAAGTTACATTAAATTAGGCCTCAGGTGGAGAATTTTGGTCAGTAATGGGCTCCATACTTTGGCAAGGAAGTCAAAGACTTAGAAAAGGTACAGAAGAGATTTACCAGAAAGGGATCGGCAAAAGACACCCGTTATGTGGAAAGCATGGAGAACCTGAGGTTGTTCTTAAATCACGGAAGGTAAAAGCAAGGATTTTTTAGTCATAATCATGAAAAATTTTGACAGGAAGCAGGTCTACACAAGGTGACAGATTTCAAGTAACTGGCAAAAGAAGCAGGGGTGACATTCGGAAGAGAAATATTGTGGTCGACAATTCACTTCCTGAAATGTTCAAGGATGCAGATTCTATAATAACTTTCCACTGGGTGATGGCTAAATATCGATGGGAGAAAACTTTACGGGAAGCAGCAGAAAGGTACTATTTGGATAATTCTTCTCAAGAACATAATGGGATGAATAGTGTTGTGCTCTGCTGCATCATTCCTAAAACACATTACACTCCCTTCTTTCAATTCCCTGGCAACAACTAGCCAATCACCTTGGAGGCAAGGTGTTATGGTGCCACTGGCTCTGATAGAAAGGCAACCGCCCAGCCATGGAGGCACCCCTGTTAAGGATTGGATGCTGTAACAGTCACAGTGCCAGTTCATCCCCCTCCAATCCCCCACCACCCCAGTCCCTGGGCTCCCACAGCTATTCTGCAAGATCAATGACACCCAAGAGGAAAAGAAACCATCAGAGAAGATGCATTCACGTGCTAATGTCTCTGGAGATAAATGGTTTTGATCATAACTGATGTCTGACTACAAATACCAGGAATAGTTCCTTCAGCTAAGTCAAGTCTTTTGGATTCTCACTCTAACATCCAATTTGCAGCTGCATCCGGGAATGGGTTGGGTCATTGGGACAGACCTGAGGGTTTACTCTAATTCTGGATACCCAATGAAAGGATATTTCAAGCCCTAGCATTCTTTGAATTAATATGCAGATACGAAGTTTGTTGCAGGGAAGGATGACGAGAGTCCCAAAAGAATTTTAAAATGGAAGTCCCACATTTCTGTGAAAAATCTCATCTTAAAAGTCATATGTCAACCAAGTTTAAGAATTATCCATGGAACTAGGCACAGCATCACTTGCAAATTCTCCTTCCAAGGATGCTGCCTGACCTGCTGAGTATTTCGAGCATATTTTGTTTTTGTTTCAGTTGTTAATTCTTCATCAAGCCAGTTCTTCAACAATAATTGGTCAAAAGATCACTCAATCCTCAAGTAACTCTTACCAGCTGATTGTAGGATGTATTACTTTCATGCCTATTTAATTTTTCACAGGATGTGGGCACTTCTAGCTAAGCCAATATTATTGACCATCCCTCATTGTTCTTGACAGGTGTGATTCACTAGGCCAATTCAGGGGACAGCTCGACGTTGCTCTGGTTTGGAGCCATAGAGGTCGGCGTGGGAGAGAACATCAGAATTCCTCCCCTAAAACACCTTCCAAGAACCAGCTAGGTTTAACAACAATCTGGCCTTGTCATGACTCCTGGCTGTCCCACCATGCTTTAGAGTCAATCAAGTACTTCCTGAGGAGAAGTCATTGATGTCTTGCAGGAAACATGGATCAAATAACTAGATAGTCTGTTTTAATGATGATTCTTATATAGTGGCCCAGGCATAGAGGATAATTGCCCTCCTCTACTTGGAAATAACATCATGAGACCTTTTGCATCCACCAAAGAGAGAGCAGAATGATCCACAATTTATTGCCTCATCTGCAATATGGCACTACCAACAATGCAGCACTCCTTCAGAGAAACAAAGGACTGCAGATGCTGGAATGCAGATGAAAAACACAATGATGCTGGAGAAACTCAGCAGGCCAGGCAGCATCGGTGGAGGAAAGCAGGCGGTCAATGTTTCAGGTCAGGACCCTTCTTCGGGACTGAAGACAGGAAAAGGGGAAGCCCAATAATAGGAGGGAAAGCAGAGCAGTGATAGTTGGACAAAAGGGGGGAGGCGGGGTGGGCACAAGGTGGTGATAGGTAGTTGCGCAGGTAAGAGACGGTGATAGGCAGGTGTGAGGGAAGAGGGGAGAGTAGATCCACCAGGGGATGGGCCAAAGGTAAGAAAAGAAAAAGGGGGTAGAAAGAAGAGAGAGAGGTTAGGAAAGGGAAGAAAAGAAGAGGCATGGTTCGGCTGGGGGGGGGGGGTGGAGGTGGTGGGGGTCAGCACTCCTTCAGCTGTGGATTTTGTATTCCACTTTTGAATCAAAGGCAAGAGTGCTGCCAACTGAATCATCGCTGGCAAAGCTGATTTCATGATCACGGTTCCTGGTGTGTTTCACTACCTGAGCTTGACTTCCCCAGTGGCCATGGTGTGATCTGAACTTGGTTTACAGAACATCGATCTAAGCCTCCAGATAACGTTCTGTTACAATGGCACTGCTATTCTACTCACTAATCATAGCACAGCAGGAGCCTATGCAGCCCATTGTACTCTCCTGACTGAAAGAGCTATCTGATTGCCCCATATGTCCCTTTTCATATCTTGAAATTACAATTGAATCTGGTAAGAAAGTCAAGGGAGTAAGTAAGTGTTAGTGCAAGTGGCGTCCAGTTAATGACCTTTACTGAATGCTGGAACAGTCAGAAAGCACGGAATGGCCTACTCCTGCTCTACTTCATAAGTTCTTACGTCTCGATCATCTTTTCAGGAAGTGCACAGACCTAATGTGTCCGTTGGTAAAACTAAAGTCGCTTTCACTTTGGTTCTTTTCTCAATTAACTTAAATTGAAATCCTTGGCTTAGCAAGTCTCAGTTACTCAATTCAAGCATTTGAACATAAGAAATGGAAGCAGGAGAAGACCATGTGGCCCTTGAGCCTGAACTAGCACTGGAATCTTGCTTTAGCTGTCACGTCTCTAAGGGGGACAGTTTCGCCCTCATTCTCACTAAAGCATCCATGGTTCTGGTGGAAGGTTAATGAGGTGAATCTGAGAAGCTGCATCCACTACATGTCTAGAACCAAAGCCTAGTCCCCGGATTAAGGAGTTGACCATTTAGGAGGGAGAAGGAGACATTTAGAGACAAAGAGAGACACAGCGCGGAAACAGGCCCTTCAGCCCACTGAGTCCATGCTGAGCATCAACCACCCATTTACACTATTCCTACATCAATCCCATTTTTTATTCTCCCCTCCTTGATGAGGGGAAGTTTACAGCGGCCAACTAGCTTACCAATGTGCATCTCTCTGGGAGTGGGAGGAAACCCACACGGTCACAGACAGAACAGGCAAATCCACATAGACAGCACCCAAGGTCAGGACTGAGCCTGAGTCGCTGGATAGAAAAGAGGAGGAGGTTCTGCAATGAGAGTTTAGAGAATTAGGTGCAAGGTTGAAGGACAGGACCTCCAAGGTTGCAAACTCAAGATTGCTACCCGTGCCACGAGCTAGTGAGGCTAGAAATAGGAGGATCATGCAGCTAAATACGTGGCTAAGGAGATGGTGCAGGAGGGAGGGCTTCATGTTTCTAGACAATTGGGCTTTGTTCCAGGGAAGGTGGGACCTGTTCCGATGGGACTGTTTGCACCTGAACTGGAGGGGGACTAACATTCTTGCAGGTAGGTTTGCTAGTGCTGCTGCAGGGGGGTTTAAACTAGATTTGCAGGGGGAGGGGAACCAGAGTGTTAGAGCAGATAGTGAGGTGGAAGAGGGAAAAGGTCATGTGAGGACTACAGGTATCAACAGAAATCAGAGGTTTGTACGTGATAGAAATGTCCTCAGGTGCATCTATTTCAATGCAAGGAGTATTGTAAGTAAGGCAGATGAGTTTAGGGCGTGGATTGGCACGTGGGATTACGACATTATTGCTATTAGTGAGACTTGGTTGCAGGAGGGGCAGGACTGGCAGCTTAATGTTCCGGGGTTCTGTTGTTTCAGACGTGATAGAGGGGGAGGGATGAAGGGGGAGGAGTGGCGTTACTAGTCAGGGAAAATATCAAAGCTGTGCGTAGACAGGACAGCCCAGAGGGCTCGTCTACTGAGGCCATATAGGTGGAGCTGAGAAATAGGAAAGGTGCGGCCACACTAATAGGGTTGTATTATAGACCGTCCAGTAGTCAGAGAGAATTGGAGGAGCAAATCTGTAGTGAGGTAGCAGACTGATGTAAGAAACAGGAAGTTGTAATCGCAGGGCCTTTTAAACTTTCCACATATTGACTGGGACTCCCACACTGTGAAAGGGCTGGACGGCTTGGAATTTGTCAAATGTGTTCAGGAAAGTTTTCTAAATCAATATACAGATGTACCAATGAGATAGAATGCAATACTTGATCTCCTATTAGGGAACGAGACAGGTCAGGTGACAGAAGTATGTGTAGGTGAGCATTTTGGGTCCAGTGACCATAATGTCATTAGTTTCAAGTTAATTATGGATAAGGACAGGTCTGGTCCTCAGGTTGAGGTTCTAAATTGGAGAAAGACCAATTTTGTTGAAATGAGAAAGGATCTAGGAAGAGTGGATTGGGATAAGTTGTTTTCTGGCAAGGATGTGCTCAGTAAGTGGAGGCCTTCAAAGGCGAAATTTTGAGAGTGCATGTTCCTGGCAGGATTAAAGGCAAAGTTAACAAGCATAGGGAACCTTGGTTTTCAAGGGATATTGGCGATCTGGTTAAGAAAAAGAGAGAGGTGTATAGCAGGTATAGGCAACTAGGAACAAATGAGGTACTTGAAGAGTATAGAAAATGTAAGAAAATACTAAAAAAAAAAGGAAATCAGGAAGGCAAAAAGAAGACATGAGGTTGATTTGGCAGATAATGTGAAGGTAAACCCGAAGGGTTTCTACAAGTATATTAAGAGTAAAAGGATAGTAAGGGACAAAATTGGTCCCCTAGAAGATCAGAGTGGTGGGCTATGTGTGCAGCCTCAGGAGATGGTGGAGATCTTAAACAGTTTTTTTGCATCAGGATTTACTCAGGAAACTGGCATAGTGGATATGGAAGGAAGGATAACAAGTAACAGTGTCATGGAACATATAGAGATTAAAGAGGAGGAGGTGCTTGCTGCCTTTCAGCGAATAAAGGTAGATAAATCCCCCAGGCCTGATAAGATATTTCTTCGGACCTTGAGAGAGACTAGTGTAGAAATTGCAGGGGCCCTGGCAGATACATTTAAAATGTCCTTAGCCACGGGTGCAGTGCCGTAGGACTGGAGGGTAGCTCATGTTGTTCCGTTGTTTAAAAAAGGCTCTAAAAGTAAACCAGGTAATTACAGGCCAGTAAACCTGACATCAGTAGTAGATAAATTATTGGAAGGTGTTCTGAGAGATCGGATATCCAAGTATTTGGACAGCCAAGGGCTGATTAAGGATAGTCAGCATGGCTTTGTGCGTTGTAGATCGTGTTTAACGAATTTTGTAGAGTTTTTCGAGGAGATTACCAAGAAACTAGATGAAGGAAAGGCTGTGGATGTTGTCTACATGGACTGTAGTAAGGCCTTTGATAAGGTCCCACATGGGAGGTTAGTTCAGTAGGTTCAGACACTAGGTATCCATGGAAAGGTTGTAAACTGGATTCGAAATTGGCTGTGTGGGAGAAGACAGAGAGTGGTAGTGGATGATTGTTTCTCAGACTGGAGGCCTGTGACTCGTGGAGTGCCTCAGGGATCTGTGCTGGGGCCATTGTTGTTTGTTGTCTATATCAATGATCTAGATGATAATGTGGTAAATTGGATCAGCAAGTTTGCTGATGACACTAAGATTGGAGGTGTAGTGGACAGCGAGGAAGGCTTTCAAAGCTTGCAGAGGGATCTGGACCAACTGGAAAAATGGACCAGAAAATGGCAGATGGAATTTAATGCAGACAAGTGTGAGGTGTTGCATTTTGGAAGGACAAATCAAGGTAGGACACACACAGTAAATGGTAGGGCACTGAGGAGTGCGGAGGAACAAAGGGATCTGGGAGTTCAGATACATTCCCCTGAAAGTGGCGTCGCAGGTAGACAGGGTTGTAAAGAAGGCTTTTGGCATCCTGGCATTCATAAATCCAAGTATTGAGTATAGGAGTTGGGATGTTATGGTGAGGTTGTATAAGACATTGGTGAGGCCAAATTTGGAGTATTGTGTGCAGTTCTGGTCACCTAACTATAGGAAGGATATCAGTAAGATTGAAAGAGTGCAGAAGAGATTTATTAGAATGTTGCCGGGTCTTCAGGAGTTGAGTTACAGGGAAAGATTGAAGAGGTTGGAGCGCAGAAGAATGAGGGGAGGTTTGATAGAGGTTTACAAAATTATGAGGGGTATAGACAGAGTTAACGTGAGTAGGCTCTTTCCACCTAGATTAGGAGAGATAAGTACATGGCTTTAGGGTGAAAGGGGAAAGAATTTAGGGGGAACTTCTTCACTCAGAGAGTGGTGGGAGTGTGGAACGGGCTGCCATCTGATGTAGTAAATGTGGGCTCACCCTTGAGTTTTAAGAATAAATTGGATAGATACATGGACGGGAGAGGTCTGGAGGGTTACGGACTGGGTGCAGGTAAATGGGACCAGCGGAATAACGTTTGGGCACAGACTAGAAGGGCCAAATGGCCTGTTTTCTGTGCTGTAGTGTTCTATGGTTCTAGCTGTGAGGCAGTGGCTTTACCAGCTGTGCTGCTGTGCTGCCCCCTTAAAGCCGAGATTTGCATATTGTAATGTTCTAACTTAAGGGCCTCAGCTGTAAACAGTGATGGTTGAGATTGACAGATCTTTGGACACTGAAAGAATCAGAGCATACAAGGTCTGGCCAGGAATATGACTTAAACCACAGGATCGTTATGATCTCGGAATGTCAAACTTACTCTGAGACAGAGTGATTTTACCTTGAGAGTTATCATTAAAGCAAATTCTTTTGGGGGAACAGTGGAAGAGCTGGCATGGAAGGGTTGGGAATGTGATTTATGGCATTCCCCTCCCTCACAATTAGACTTTTTTTGGCAGATGACAGACCCCAGGGAGAATAATTGCTTTGAAGAAGCAACGGAGCTTGGAGATTTATTGAGTATACCTTTAATTCAGAGAAATCAGTGCAGAGAAATGTTTTATCTGTCTACTGCAACCGTTAAAAAGAGAAAAAGATGTCCTTACAGAACAAAGGGAACTGATTTCCCTCTTTGGAAAGCTCTTCAACCTATTGTGTATGTGTGAAATCTTTCTCATACCCTGTGGTTACTCACTGAAATACATCAATTAAAGATACTAAAAAAACCTGCCTGAACTTGATTTAAAAAGCTACGAAATTAAAGGGGCTGTGTATTACCGAGATTTGCAGCTTGTCAACAGTAAATGTTTGAACGGGCTGATACTTATATTGTCTGCCGAAGGTATTAAAGTCATCCTGTGCACAAAGGCAGCTGGAAAATGGCTGGGCTTCACAGTTTGGTTTTCCGAGCAGCAGCCACCCCAGCTCCCCCACTCCCAGCCCCGGTGTGTGGCGCTTTTCTTTTCCTCATACTCCATTCACCGTCACTTGATCAGTGGCAACAGAGCCAGGAAGATCCAATGGGAAAACTGCATTTCCATAGCATTAGCACAAAGCTTGGAGAATTCCAGAAACAGCTGATAGGGAAAGGGAGAGCCAAATTCTTCTGTGCACTACCCCTAAGGGTTGGATGTTGAATTGTGCCACCTGTGCTGAAGGTTCCTCTGATAGATCCCATCAAAGGCCTGCTCCTTCGTGGGGTCCTGAAAGACAAGGCTAGAGACACGATTTCTTGACATTCCAATGAGAAGGCAGGGAAGGCAGAGCCACTGGAAAAGGGGAGAACTGCTACACTGCACTTTATGGCACTTTCCTTTGTCAGGGCTCCAAGACAACACAGCATCCTCCTCGTCCTTCCCCTGGACATCATTAAAAACCCGTCTGTAGTTACAGCTATGCACAGTGACATTTGCATCATCCATTTTAAAGCTACTTTTCACTACCCAACCTCAACACCATTAATTTTGGGGAATGTAACCATGTTTGGGCAATAGGGTTTTCCTTTATCATCTTTGCAATCTCCCACAATGCCACGACCGCAGTTATGTCTCATGTCCAAGACCTTGTTACCTACATGTCAGACTGACTTCCTGTCACGCAGTGCATCATCTCTAAAGGGACTTCCCCTGTTACCTTACCTGAACAATCTTCTGCAGACTTATTGCTTATCCAGGTTGGAAACTGCCACTGCTTTGCTCCCCTAACGTTGGTCCTGCATTTAGCCAAAGTATTCCTATGTTACAAGTGACTACACTTTAAGTTACTGGCTGTAACGTCCTCTGATCAGGAAAGGCACATTATCAACAAACAGACATAGGTATATTGCACTGTCATTGTCTGTCCCACCAAAATGCTTTATCATCAATTTGGTATCTTACTTTATTAAAATAAAGTTTAGTCACTGTTGTAGAATCAGAAACAATTTCCACAGAGCGAGGTCCCACATATCACAATGTGGTAATAACCTGATCACCTGTTTCAGTAGTGCTAATTTGAGGATAAATAGTGCCTAGAGTACAGAGGATAACTTCTGCTCCTTATCAAAACATTACCAGGTGATCTTTTATATCCACCTGAGGGTAGGAGGGCCCCTGGTTCAACATCTCATTAAAAAGACGACACCTCTGACAGGGCGGCACTCCTTGGTAACCTCCCCGGGATGTAGGGGGTGTACTCAAGTCTTTGGGGTAGAGGAACCCACAACCAATTGTCTCAGGAGGAAGTGCAAGGACAATGCTGTGGGGTCTCTCTCACAGAGTGAGAGTAATACAGCATGGAAACAGGCCCTTCAGCCCAACAGGTCCATGCCAACCATGGTGCTCACCAAGCGAGTCCCATTTGCCCACGTTTGGTCCATATCCCTCTAAACCCCTCCTATCCACGTACATATACAAATATCTTTTAAATGTTGTTATTGCACAACCACTTCCTCTGGCAGCTCGTTCCACAATAGACAACCCGCTGCACGAAGTTGCGCCTTGGGGCCCTTTTGAATCTTTCACTCTCACGTTAAGCCTTTGTCCTCCAGTGTTTAGTTCTCTTTCCCTGGGAAATAGACTAAGTGCATTCACCCTATCTATACCCCTCATGATTTTATACACACGATTAAATTGGGGGGGGGGGGGAGGGGGGAAGGAAAGAGCACTGCTCACTGCAGCAGGCATAAATTTTGAGGAATCGAGCGGCGCATCGGGAGTGGGTCTGTCCTGATTCCCTAACCCAGCAGCAGCCCAGGTCATAAAGGGGTCTACATTCACTCAGCATCGAAAGGCAGATGGCAGTGAAAGGAAGGAGATGCGAAGCAGGAGCTGTGACCATGAAGGAAGAAGTGCACAAACCATCCAAACAATATTCTTTGTTAATATTCTTGGTTAATACTCTTGGTGTTTTTGTTTAAAAAATCAGAAGCTGCGGAAAAGAGCCAATGCCTCCATGAAAGGGGAAGAATTGGGGGGGGGGGGGAGAGAGAGACAGACAGAGAGAGAGACACAGATAAAGGTGAGAGAGGGTGAAAGGGAGAGAGAGAGAAAGGAAGGGAGAGGGAGAGAGGAAGGGAGAGAGAGAGAGAAGGAGAGACAGAGAGAGGCACGAAAGGGAGAGAGAAAGAGCAAAAAGGAGAGATAGAAAGGGAGAGAGAGAAAGGTGAGAGAGAGAGAGAGAAAGGGGGAGAGAGAGAGAAAGGGGGAGAGAGAGAGAAAGGGGGAGAGAGAGAGAAAGGGAGAGAGAGAGAAAGGGAGTGAGAGAGAGAAAGGGAGAGAGAGAGAGAAAGGGAGAGAGAGAGAAAGGGAGAGAGAGAGAGAAAGGGAGAGAGAGAGAAAGGGAGAGAGAGAGAAAGGGAGAGAGAGAGAGAGAGAAAGGGAGAGAGAGAGAGAAAGGGAGAGAGAGAGAGAAAGGGAGAGAGAGAGAGAAAGGGAGAGAGAGAGAGAAAGGGAGAGAGAGAGAGAAAGGGAGAGAGAGAGAAAGGGAGAGAGAGAGAGAGAAAGGGAGAGAGAGAGAAAGGGAGAGAGAGAGAGAAAGGGAGAGAGAGAAAGGGAGAGAGAGAGAGAGAGACAGGGTGAGAGAGAGAGAGATCTGGAGAGAGAGAGAGAGAGGAAGGGAGAGAGAGAGAGAGGAAGGGAGAGAGAGAGAAAGGGAGAGAGAGAGAGAGAAAGGGAGAGAGAGAGAAAGGGAGAGAGAGAGAGAAAGGGAGAGAGAGAAAGGGAGAGAGAGAGAGAGAGGAAGGGAGAGAGAGAGAGAGAAAGGGAGAGAGAGAGAGAGAGAGAGAAAGGGAGAGAGAGAGAGAGAAAGGGAGAGAGAGAGACATAACTTCTGGTTAGGATTGCCCTTGCTGCTTGATATCACTCACGACATGATAGATGATGTGACATGAAGATAGATCGCAGATGTCTATTTCTCTGGGAAGGAGAGTCTGGAACAAGAGGGCACAGGCTTAAGGTGAGAAGGGACAAATTTAAAGGAGATCTGAGGGGTAGGTTTTTCCACATACAGTATGGTGAATAGCTGGAATGAGCTGCTGAAGGTGGTGGCAGAGGCAGATACTATTGCAATGCTTAAAACATGTTTGGATGGCTACTTGATAGGGAAGGGGATACGAGCCTAATGCAGGTAAATGGCGTAGACTGGCACCTGGGCCAGCACGGATGAGGTGGACCAAAAGCGCTTCTTTCTGCGCTGTGCATTTCTAGGACAGGTAGGAAACCACCTCCCCCAGCTCCCTCCTCCACTCAGGACCCTGCTCTCAGCAGCAGAGGGAAATCCTGGGCGGGACAACGGAGCATGAAGGCAGCCAACATGTTCTGAGGTTTGATGGATCTGCCATTTTCCACTGTGCCTTTGGTTGTCACCACTCCACCTGTACAGAGGTGGAAACAACCACCAGGGGCATAGGACAGGGGCGAATGCAGGGAAGGGGAATAAAACGAGAGGGCGTAGGTTTCAGGTGAGAGAGGAAAGATTTAACAGGAACCTGAGGGGCAACTTGTTTATGTAGAGGGTGGTGTAAGAAGTGGTTGAGGCAGAGCAATAATATTTAAAAGACATTTGGACGGGTGCGTGGATGGGAAAGGTTCAGAGGGATGCGGGCCAAATGGGACGGGCTCGGATGGGACTCTTGGTCGGTATGGAGCACTGGGCCGAAGGGTCTGTTTTAATTCCGGATGACTCTGTAAATACGAGTATTCATCGAGTTCTGCTTCTTGTGCTCTCCCTTCCTTGGGTTGCGCCTGCAGCCGGCCGGCGCGCACCTTCGCAACCCGCAAGCAGGAGCCGAGCCCTTCCCCGCCCGCTGCTCGGAGAGTCGGCCAGCGCCGGACAGCGCACCACTGTGCCCGGGGGCTGTAGGCAGTCTGAGAAGCACCACCCAAATCCCTCCCCGCCCTTGATACGTTGGCAGCTCCTTCCCTACCAACCACACGAATCCCCAAGGTGGGTTCAATTACCCCACAGATTTAACGCCCCTGGCTCCCAAATATCAACAGTAACGTAACAGATTTTTATTGTGCAATGAATGTAATTGATAGCGGTATGAAGGATTTAGTGTTTGTAAAGGCATTCTTGAACCGTCAGCTCTCCCTGCAATAAATTGACTTTTTTTCTGGGAAAAATTGCAAATGCTGCAAATATAAAGCAGAAAATGCTGGAAACTCTCAGCAGGTCGGGCAGTCTCCGTGGAACGAGAAGCAGTGTTAACGACTCAGGTTAACCGGGACACAGAAGACTTCTCGGCCCAGACGTTCAGCTGTCGCCACGTCCACAGATTCTGCCCGAGCTTACTGAGGTTTGCAACATTTCATCCTTCAGTGGCGTGTCTTCCAGCCCTTCCCACTGCCAAAAAGAGCTTCAGTTTTTTTCCCACGGGTCCTTCGGTTCGCCAGGCGGTCCCCTTCCCATCCCGGTCCCCATCCCAATCCAGTCCCCAAGTCTGTGCGCGGTTAGCACATATTTGCATATCTGGCACTTGGTATTTCTTATAATAACAGGGGAAGGCTTTTCGCGTTTGCACTTCTTGCGAAACCCACCAACACTGGAGAAATGAAACGACTGTTGACAACCCACCAATTTGCACTTAAATAAAATTACGCAGCACTTTCGCCTCCAGCGGCAATTAATGGTGCCAAACCCTCCGCCGTGATAAAAAAAGACATATTTTTGCATTAATTAATGCGCGGAATCGTCTTATAAAACGTCTAATGAGGCTCAGATCACGTTACTGTGACACGCGTTCATTAAAGGCTGGAGCCCTGGGAAGGAGGTCCCTGTGCTGTGCTGCCACGGCGCCCGTCCTCTGCCTTCCACCCAGGTGTGCATGCAGGTGGGAGCCTCCGCGCTCGGCGCCGCTGACCCAAGCGCTTGAGCTCACCCCCACCGCCCTGTGCCGCCAATCTCCCTCCACTGTCCCCATCCACCTTACTGCTGAGTTGGTAAATAGCAACACCCATCACACAGAGCACTCTACTGCTTATTTTCAAATGCACGGGCAGATATGTGTTTAAACTAAACATCCTTGGATCTGCACCAATTGATCGCGTAAAATTCAACAGGCTTTTCAACCCCTCCCGCAGAGGACGTCGCGTCACAATGTACAGTTAAGCTCCAACACTCTTATTTACCCTTCTTCTGCACAATCGTCCGTCACTCTCTGGGACCCCTCCCGCCCATCAAGTTTAAACGCGTTATTTGGCAGTGAACAGTTAAAGCATGCAATGGATGAAACTCATGCCGCACGTATTTCACGTTAGCCTCTTAGATTGTACTTGACGGCGTTCAAGTTTTTTTTAAAAAAAGAATCATTATTCGTTTAAGCCTGTTGGGATAAAGCATCACCAAGGTGTTTAAAAGAAGTGTATTTCCGGGTGAAAGTTTTGAGGGCTGCAGCTTATCTGCTTTTTAGAGACGTCAGTTTTCTCCCACAGTTTCCACTGAACGAGCGAAACTGCCTAAACAAGTCATTCTACAATTTCATCCGAGCGCGTCATCTTTTTTTAATTGAGGGAACGGGGTCTCTGTTCAGGGAACACGAGGGCCTGTTACTCAGCGCGGTCAGTCAATGCAGGACATTAGATTTGCCAGCACAGCATCTCCTGCGCAGGTTGCCACTCAGGTCTCCGTCCGCCTCTGATACCGGCGCATCGGAATGCAACTTGCAAGTGTCGCGCCACTGTAGCCCTTGGCCATTGAAAGTTCCGTTAGACCCAGTCAGGATTTGAGGACCAAAAAAGTTGCTTAAATCTGTCCAGTAACGCTAAAGCAAAGCTAAAATCTGGGAGACACATAGAAAATGCAACCAAACAAGTCCACGCTCATATTCTTATTCCACACTTCATTCTCTCATCATTTCCTTACCCTCTTTGTACCAATCCAGGTTTCCTTTCCATGCAATAGAAAATGCTGCAAACACTCAGATCAGGTAGCCTTGCTGGAGAGAGAAACTGTTAAGGTTTTAGGTGAGGGAGCTTTTCTACCAAAAGTTCTGAAGGCTCCCGCAGCGGAAGCGTTAAGTCTCTCTCACGGCAGGCGCTGCCTGACCCGCTGAGTGTTTCCAATATTTTCTGCTTTTATTTCAGATTCGCAGCATCTGACGTTTTTGCTTTTGATTTTTCCTTTCCGTGTTTCTCACCCCATCACTCCACGTGGTAACAAGTTCCACATTCTGTCCGCCTACTGGGTAAATAATTTATCGTCTCCAATATTTGTGAGCCCAGGTGTTGAACTCGCCACAAGTGGAAACATTTCTTTGTCTACTTTATCACACGCCTTCAAATTAGGATCAGTTTAGATCTCTCTCTCTCTCTCTCTCGGAGAAAGAAGCCCTTATTATCATCGTTCTTTCCTGTTGACTACGAGTCTGGTGTTAGTTATCCTAACTCAACACCTGCACATCAGAAACAGCTCAGAATAAAAAGTTTCAAAGTTTTACAGACAAAAGCATAGAGGTGGCGTGTCGGTGGCAATCAACATCTGTCAGTCAGATGGGCTTGAACGAGAAGGACATGATGCATCACATATTAGCCCTGTTAGATAAGAGTCAATGTCCACAAGTGAAATAATACCAAGGACACGCATTACTATTCAGCTGTTTGGTCCAAGTGCACAAAATTCCCAAAAATCATGCTTAAAGACCAAAAGCTTGGGACGGAAAGTGACTCCCCTCCAACACAATATCTTTCTCAATAACATCTCCAGAAGGCGTTCCTCAGTCAGTCCCGCATTTGACCAGAGCCCAGGTGCTGCCTTGTACTAACTCACCTGTGAAACTTCATACAGTAATTTGTAGTGCTCCTCTCGCTTCTGTAAAGCGCACAGATTGCAGCCCATTATAAGTCAGCGGCAAGCCCCGAGCCCACCGTCCACTTTGCCCACAGCTCAGAGGGACTTGCTCTGACGGGAAGTCACCCTCCAGACCTGACTGGTACAACTGCTGTCTCTCATCAGTCACCAGGAGCCGAGCTCACACTCAACATACACAGGGTAGCAGTAGTACTTGGCTTGAATGGGGAAGGGGGAGGGGGTGAAAATGAACAGCACGATTCGTGGTTGTTTCCGTCTCGGTATCTCACACACAGTTTTGATTCAGTTCAAAGCAACACACTCCCCCTGTCTCTGCCTCGTTGCACATGACTACACAGATTCCAGCTCATGCATATTAATGAGGGCCTCATTGATTATTTATGAACGTCGCGATGGTGGAGAAGGACGTTCCTGTTTATGACAGATGAATATCCACTAATTAGGAAGCAAATACATATAAAAAACATCAAATTCTTCGCGCCCAACTCTGGAACTTAGATTATAAAATGCAACTCAAAATGCACTGAAGCAAATAAACCAGATTTCTCAAGCATAAGATCTGAGGACTGACGCAAATCTTTTCAATTCACCCGCTGTTCAATGAAAAATACATTAAAATACTTATTTATATGTATCTAATAAAGGTTGTGGAAGCTGTCGGATGTAAGAATTCTTGTTGAAATTTCCACTTCTAGGGCCTGAAGAGCGAAATATTTAAACCACCCCAAGTGCCTGTGGTGCTAAGTTACTGCACCAGGAACCAAACCTTACTAAGTGCAAACTACAAGGTCTCCGAGTAATTTCCCTCCGAACGTTAAGTTTTGTGATGTTAAGTGGCGCCGTAAGTTCCCTTAATTGATCCTTAATTGCAAGCAAATTGTTTTGATGTCGAGCGACACCTAAACAGCACCAAAGGCAAAAGTGGCAAGTACGTCAATGATCAGCTGCTGCCTTCCAGCATCACCCCCGGGGACACAATAATCCGATTTTCCAGGCCTTGATTTTACTAACTGTCTGGAGGAGAGCCCAGTTTAGACCTACGTGGGAGAAATCATCATCGTGGCGGATGCCCTTAAACCACCCCAGGCTCGCCTGGGTGCCAACCAGGCTTTCCCTAATGCTGCTTCAGACATGCAGATGCACTAAAGAGACAGGGATTAAAAACTTGATCCCACTTGGCAGCGAGTGTCCGTGGTCAGGGCCGGCACTGGGCTTGCAGACCGATTGCAGTCGCTGGTAACGTTCAAATAAACCTGACTCCCGCCGGTTAAAGTCTCCGCTGTTTCGGCGGGACGGAGTTTGCCGCACTCCTCACGACGTGTGGAAAGAAAGTTTTCGGGCAGAAGCTAATGCAGCTCCCTAACCCTAACCGAGCTAAACTTCAGGGGAAGTTCCTGACGCAAGCTGCCCCGGTGGGAAGGGTAGGGGGGAGCAGGGGAACGGAGGGGCAACAGGGTTGGCAAGTGAAGGGAAGGAGAGGAAGGGTGGGGGGGGAGAGAGGAAGGGGGGGGAGAGAGGAAGGGGGGGGGAGAGAGGAAGGGGGGGGAGAGAGGAAGGGTGGGGGGGGGAGAGAGGAAGGGTGGGGGGGGGGAGAGAGGAAGGGTGGGGGGGGGAGAGAGGAAGGGTGGGGGGGGGAGAGAGGAAGGGTGGGGGGGGGAGAGAGGAAGGGTGGGGGGGGGAGAGAGGAAGGGGGGAGAGAGAGGAAGGGTGGGGGAGAGAGAGGAAGGGTGGGGGGGGAGAGAGGAAGGGTGGGGGGGGAGAGAGGAAGGGTGGGGGGGGAGAGAGGGGTGGGGGGGGGAGAGAGGAGGGGTGGGGGGGGGAGAGAGGAGGGGTGGGGGGGGGGAGAGAGGAGGGGTGGGGGGGGAGAGAGGAGGGGTGGGGGGGAGAGAGGAGGGGTGGGGGGGGGAGAGAGGAGGGGTGGGGGGGAGAGAGGAGGGGTGGGGGGGAGAGAGGAAGGGTGGGGGGGGGAGAAGAGGAAGGGTGGGGGGGGGAGAAGAGGAAGGGTGGGGGGGGGAGAAGAGGAAGGGTGGGGGGGGAGAAGAGGAAGGGTGGGGGGGGGAGAAGAGGAAGGGTGGGGGGGGGAGAAGAGGAAGGGTGGGGGGGGAGAAGAGGAAGGGTGGGGGGGGGAGAAGAGGAAGGGTGGGGGGGGAGAAGAGAAAGGGAATGTGTGCATGCAGAGGAGGGGGGAAAAGGTGACAGGCGCTAGAGAGAAGACAGAAGCAATTTGCTGTGACAATCCCGGGGAGCAGGATCTTTATATGGACGGACTGGAGAAAGTGAAGCTGGAAGACAGGAAACTGAGAGTGGATTTGATCGAGGTATTTAAACCAGTGGAGGTAATGAGAAGCTGTTCCCTCTGGTCAATGGACCAGGGACCAGGGGACACGGAATGTGGATGATTGGTACAAGACGCGGCGAGTGCTCAGCGTCTGGAATGGACTGCTGGAGAGAGCACTGGAGGCAGATGCAACTAGAGCTTTCACACGGGAGCTGGCTGAGAGAACGGGCGGGGCTGGATTCCTGGTTCAGTCTCTGTGGGCCAGTTTGGGGGGGGAAGAATGGGGGGGGGAAGAATGGGGGGGGGAGAATGGGGGGGAAGAATGGGGGGAAGCTGGGTGCGGGGGGAGGGGGTTGAGTGATGGACAAGGAAGAGTGATGGTCCAGCGAGCATGAAGAAAGGACAGTAAATCTAATAATACACCACACTCCCACCACCATTAGCATCTCCCCACCAACCTTCCACGCCTCACTTCTCCCGCCTCTGCAGTTGGCTCAACGTTGTGCAAATCCACAGCCTAAGTGATAAAGTCTTTGGAAAGTGTTTTTTTTATATATTTGGGCAGTCCTTGATTTGTCAGTTCTTTGAAGGATGAGTCATCTTACAATGGAATTACTGGTTGACAGTTGTGAGATCTACAGTTGGTCAAGAATACTTTGGGCAAGCTCACAAAATCCGGTTTAGAAATGACCAGGCTGATGTGACCATCATATGATCAACTCCTACAGTTAGAAAGAGGATGCGTCATTCTGCACCAGGATGTGGCAAAGCACATTACAGTCTATGAGGTACTTTGGAAATGTTGTCATTGTTGGATTATGGGGAAAATGATTGCCACTCTGCGCACAGCTAGGTCCTGGAATCAGTGATGAGATAAGGATCGGGCAACCTATTAATACTGTCCTGGGTTACAAGACAAATATCAGACAGGGCATCTGGAAGAACTCCCCTGCTCTTCTTTGACCATCTCACCTGAAAGATGGTAACTCCAACAATGCAGTCCTCTCTCAAAATTGCACTGGAATATCATCTTATATATAATGTTCTAATCCCAGGACTGGAACCCACAAACTTCGGGGATGAGTGTGGCACTATCTGCACAATATTTCAAATAGAAATATTTTTAAGAACAAAAATGAATGAAGTGCAGGTATGAGGCAGTAAGCTGCTGTTTCCTCTTATGCCGTTTCCAAACATGTGGAGCTTATAAAGAGGGTGTGCAGACAATAAATTTAAGCCAATTTAGACAGTCAAGAAAAGGCCTTGGATAGAAATACCATTCAAAAGCTGTTTCAATTTACAAATGTATGAACCAATTTGAAAGCTATGGTTATATTCCAGAATGACCCTTCATTTCCAAAAGTCACTGAGTTTCTAACTAGCCTTTCAAGTCAGAACTTGAAATCTCCAGCATCAAGGACACAAGATGCAAGTTCAGTTCATCACAAACAGGCGCTTGTTTTTACTTTCCTTCTGGCTTTTTTTTCCTGAGGCTTGCTGTTCCTTTAATGAAATTATCATCCATACATTTTTTAAAAAATGTTCTTGCGCTCCACTTAGATTTGCTTTGCATCTGACATCTATGTTGAGATGAGAATTCAGAGGACTGCTTCCTAAGAGAGATCTTATATTTGCATGTGAAGTATCTCACTGCCTCTCAAGCTCTTTGGGAGTTGTTTTTCTTTCTTCATAGCAGTAGTCTGGAGAGTTGTGGCCTTTGATGGTTCAAGAGAGATGCAAGGGAAAAAAAATATTCAGAGTAGTTATGATCTGAAATTCACTGCCTGCAAGGCAATCAGTATCTTCCATTGGGAACTGGATAAACATTTGAGAGAGAATAATTTGTGGGGCTGTGGAGAATTACACTTATGGGATTGCTTTAATAGAAGCCAGCATCAACTTGACTGACTGAATGGCCCCCTTTTATGCTCCTCTATTTCATCATGCCGGAATTGCCCTGCAACCCTCTGTCCCACCTCACATGACTGGAAAATGTTGCAGATCTGACACAAGGTGCTCCCACGCCAGAACCTAATTTAGCTTTTTACTTTTCTTTCTCTGTATATGCATCCTTTGAGATGCGTTCTGTTTGACTCCATTATTCAAACTTGTTTTTCTGCAGATTTGAAAACTTTCTACAAATTATGATTGCAGTCTTATGTCAGTCTTCTGATAGTCAACCACAGCATTCACTTTCTGTAAAGCCTATAATGTCCTACAAAGTTTCCTAAGAGCATTCAGACAAAGGTGGTTACTAGGGTGACTCATCGGGGAAACTGCTCTAAATCACACAGATCACAGCTTCCTTTCACAGTCTGTGATGAGACACCTGTGGAATTAGCTGGACCTTTAACACTGGCCATTAGGTTGGGAAGGGGAATAAGCCTTTACTCTGATTCCTCTTACATTCCAGTGATTTCTAGAACATAGAACACTACAGCACAGTACAGGCCCTTTGGCCCACAATGTTGGGCTGACATTTTATCCTGCTCTAAGATCTATCTAACCCTTCCCTCCCACGTAGCCCTCCATTCCTCTATCATTCATGTGTCTATTCAAGAGTCTCTTAAATGTCCCTAATGTATCTGCCCCCACAACCTCTGCAGGCAGTGCGTTCCATGCACCCACCACTCTCTGTGTAAAAAAAACACCCCTGACATCCCCCCTTATACCTTCCTCCAATCACCTTAAAATTATGTCCCTTCGTGTTAGCCATTTTCGCCCTGGGAAAAAGTCTCTGACTGTCCACTCGATCTATGCCTCTTATCATCTTGTACACCTCTATCAAGTCACCTCTCATCCTCCTTCTCTCCAAAGAGAAAAGCCCTAGCTCGCTCAATCTGTCCTCATAAAACATGCTCTCCAATCCAGGCAACATCCTGGTAAATCTCCTCTGCACCCTCTCCAGCGCCTCCACATCCTTCCTATGAGGCGACCAGAACTGACCACAATACTCCAAGCGTGGTCTGACCAGAGTTCTATAGAGCTGCAACATCACCTTGCGGCTCTTGAACTCAATATCCCGACTAATGAAGGCCAACACTTCATACGCCTTCTTGACAGCCCTACTAAACTGCGCGGCAACCTTGAGGGATCTATGGATGTGGACCCCAAGATCCCTCTGTTCCTCCACACAAATCTGATGGATGATTTGTGTGTGCGCGCACCTGGTTGCAGATGGATGATTAAATATAGAAATTTTGAGGAGGCATCTTTTCTAAATGAAAGAGCAGAAATCTCCTATTCCCATTCCATGGCGTTGACCTTTGTGTTCGCATTTTTCAGTCCAAACTTTTTGTCCGCACAACTTCAGTGTCCCTGTCGTCAAGTTTGTTCTACCAGACAGCTACCTAATGCTGTTAGCTGGTCCCAGCTAATGAAATGTAACTGTTCTCAATTTCAAGTACAAAATTCCAGTGTGTTCCAGTATCCACTGTCCCCATCTCTGCCTCCACCCCAACTCACTGAAGGTTGAATGAGTTTCTACCCTGTAACTGAACCATACAGAGCAGAAAGGCCCAGGTCAGACATTAACTGTATTAGTCAATCTCAGCTGAGAGCTGGAAGTGTTAGGGTGTTGGGAGTTCTGCCATGTTAGGTGTAAGAAAGTTTGCCAGCATTAATGCCAGCCTTTTCTCCATGGTAGCACTCATCCTGGAGTCAGAAGTTTTATGCCCCATTTAAGAGTTAAGCACATAATCTAGGCCAACAGTCTAGTGCAGTACTGAACTGTTGGAGGCCACATCTTTTGGTTGAGAAGTTAAACTGAGGTGCTATCTGCTCCCTCAAGTCATAGCAAAATACCACATGATGTCTCAAAGAAAAGATGGAGAGTTCTCTCTGAAGCTCTGGCCAATATTTATTCCTCAACCAACACCACTGAAACAGATTGGTCAATTATCACATTCCGGTATTCATTGTCCCGACCTCTACTTCCACCCCCACTTATTTGAGGTTTGGCATGTGTTTACCCTGTAACTAAACCAGAGCAAAATTGGTTGTCATGTTTCCTGCAATTGTGACTTTATAAATGATTAAGTTGGTCAACCTCTTCGTGGTGTGCTTTGCTCCAATTTTGAACAATGAACTACCACATTCTTAACAATCTGCAGGTCCAGAGGTATTTTTTCAGCATGTGCTCCCTTCTGAGTTTTAGCCGAGTGCATCTGTTCTGCTTCCAGTTACATCTTAAAAGTAAAATCCACACTCAATTGTTTAAGTATTTTGGGCTGATGGCCTGTTCTGTGCTGTACTGTTCTATGTACTTGACAGTCTTCCGATTTCGACCCCCCGTCCTTGTCTAGGGCCAGTTTGCCTCAGTTTATTTAGTTGGTATTTGGGTTCAGTCTTCAGAGGTCAAGTCCAAAAGTTGGTGAAGATGCAAGTTTGATACTAACAGGCCATCAGCTTCAATTCAGACTGCATGCTGCTGTTGTCAAACAGCTGAACCAAGTTTACACATTACCAGTATACAGCAGTTTATCTGAACATGTTGTCCCCAGCTGTACCATACACTATAGTTGTTGCACGCTTGTCAGTTTTCATCTTGTTGAATCTATCACTATAATATAAGTGACAGAAAGTACTGAAGAAGTGCATGTTAATTCCAATTCCAATCACTTCAAGAATACTCATCACAACCAGGGATGACGGTTCTTGCTTTCACTCAGGTTGGGTCCATTCATGTTTTAAAATGGGTAATCTTCACTGGGGCTTGTTTCTACAATTGCCACACTTCATAAGTTCTCCGCTAATAAGGTTAAGACTGGTATTCAAATTCTTCCCCCTTCAGGTGATTTCCCCGTGATTTGATATTATAATATGCCTTATATGCATACTATAGGTTGCGGGTTCAATTGCTGGTCCCCCACGGACACACGCAGGCTCTCCACCTTGATGTAACATCATTCAGTGCCAGACCAGTAAGGAATTAGATGCTTGACGAAAGTACAATAGGAGAGAAACTGTCACAGCTGACCAGGTACAACAAACAGCACTCGGTGTTCATTTGAAATGAAAATAGTTAAAGGGATACAACTAGTTATCATATGGAGATTCAGTGAATTCCATCCCCCCCCCCCCCCCCCCCCCACCCCTGCCAAGTTAGGGGAACTGAAGCTGAGGCAGTATTGCAACATTACACTTCAGCAATACTAATCAGCTGCTAAAACATATTAGGACACCCTAAGGTTGTTAATTGCTCAACATAAATGCATGTCTTTCTTCCACACTGACAATGATGGCAAATGTTCCTTACTGCAATTCCATCATACACAAGGTGGGAATCCAGAAACTGAACCAGGCTACGCAAAGGGAATGGTCTCACTTTGCCTCAGGATCACCTTGGGTCCGACATCACAGTCAGTTGACACATGTCCATTGGATGCACAGAACTAAAACTGCCTTCACTTCAACACTGATTCTCCTGCCTAAGTGAATCAATAAATGGCACTTGCCAAGGACTGTAACTTGTGCGCTGTCTGCAGATGCTGCAGGACAATTGCAAAGCTCCGGCTCACAGGGCGTGCCTTCTCAGAGGATGTGCCGCCATTTCTCCGTAGTTTCAAAAGAACTATCCTCCTTGTTGAAATTACTGACTGGGGTCAGATCTTCTTTTCCAAAATTATGGCTTTAATAAAACAGACCAGAAAGTTCGTTCAACTTCATCACACCTTAGTTACACTACCTTGCATTTATTCTGGTCAGGAGGGGATTCAGTGAGCAGTAATATAATGTATACCACTTTAATCGACATGTCAGGGGTTCAGCTGGCTCGCTCTGTTTAACAGGATGTTTCCAGTCAGCATCAATGACTTGACCTCACAATGTGCCTTTTCCCAACAATTAGTCTGTTTACTCTTAAAGGGACAGGCCATTAATGTGCATTCAGTTTAACACCCACATCTATATGACAATATTAGTGATTTATCAGGAGGAATACGGCAGGTCTGCAAATACATGAAGTTTTTAAAGGTGGGCTCAGCTTAAGAAGCTATTGTTTTAAGAGCAACAGAGTCACATTGTTCCCTTTGGTTTTTAAATCTGAATTTCTATCCAACTATTACAAGAACAATCATACCTCCTTACAGAGCAATAGACAATCTGCTGGAGGAAGTCAGCAGGTCAAGCAGTATCTGTGGGATAAAAGGAATTGTCGATGCTTGGGGTCAAAACCCTGCAGCAGGACAGAGCGGTGTCTCCATATCCCCTTACAGATGGTGCTTGGCAGTTTCCGCACAACCTGTTCATAACAGTTGGCCATAACTCAGATGTGAATATTCTCTCAGGTTCATGTCCCCTTCCAGGGGCCCAACCACATCACCTTGGCTGACACTCCAGTTCTGTGCTGAGGTAATGCCATTGAAGCATTGTCTTTGGATCAAGTATTAAATCGAGGTGCATCCTAGCTACCCAACCCATGCCCAATAGCACCTGACTACGTATATCGGGTTCAAGTCATGCATCAAAAAAATTATACCTTTGGGCTCAAATTGGCTGTGCTGGGAATGGGTTTTGATTTTAATCCTGAACAGATCTCTAAACTAAGGCATCTTCTTCGCTCTCAGGTTAATGTATCAATAAAACAAATCGTCATTCCCCCATTGTTCATGGGACCTGACTATGCATAAAATGGCTGCTGCATCTCCACTTTATAAGGATTACATTAAAAAAATACTTAATTGGTTGTGTAGTGCTGTGAGATATTCGAAGGTCATGAATAATACCACATCTTTTCCTTAAATGATGTGAGTGGCAGCTGGAGTTGTTGGAAGCAGTCTCGCTCCCCACTGAAACTCCACGACAACATGTTAGGGTCCAGCCAGTTAAACGTTTTGACCAGTGTAGGGATTCTGAACTTAAAACAGTGACCTCCTGCCACAGCATTGAGTGAGCGGTAACATCAAGTGCTGCTGCACCTGCTATCAAACAGACGGTCAGGGGAAAAAAAACAATGTGCCCCCAACTGGCCCTGTCTTTGGTTACCTTACCTTCTGTGCAGCTTTAAGGATTGCATTATTGGATCTGACTTTTCCTCAGGACTGGCTGCTATCACATTGCCGAGCCAGCTGTCTAAGAGACACGCATCTGGCTGGTGCTGACCCTACCCATTGTTCTGGTAAAGACCAAGTCCCAACATGCTGCACTGTCAGACACAGTGAAGTCAGTGCCAGCTGTTACATTATTATACAGGTACTTGCAGGATTACACCACAATACTGCACTGGGTTGGCACTACGAATTGTGCATTGCAAACACCGTCTCCTGACAATATTCACACAAGCCTATTGTAAAACCACAGGAGACAGCAATTCGATTTTGCAGCCTAAATAAAATTAATCTTATGTTGCCAATGAATCTGTCATTAACTAGACTTTTGATTTAAGTGAGGAGTGACATTGCTTAGACTGATACCGCAAAAAGCAGCCCAGCGAATCCAACTCTATTTGGCTCGCTTTCTGCTTGATGGATCCTTCTTTTGTTCATCTTTTTCAGTATCTCAAGATGTAAAAAGGCAGAACCATGTTTCTCTGAGAAGAGGGATGTCATTCACTCATCTTCTCTTATTTCCCACCCTCACAATTTGGCTGTCCTGTTTGTTTCAAATCTGCAGCTGAAGTCACTTGCCTCTCAGATGCTGAAAGACACCCAGCTCTGTGTTGGGATGACACTGCTGGTCACCGCTGCTCCCAAAGCCATGGCTCCTGCATCTGCCACTACCCCACCCCCACCCTCTTACACAGCGCTCATGATCTTGCCAGTTCAGGGGGTGCCAAGCAGAGGAAATGGCACAGAGGAACATTATTCCAGTGTGGTCATCAGAGCTTATTAACCCTTCAATGACCAAATGTCTGAGGTGATTTTATTTCAAAGTGTTTTTTTGGCATAACATGAGCTTCCTCTGAACATTCTGACATGACACTTGCTCCAATGCTGCCAGGAGGGCATTCATAGGGCAGAAATTAGAATGCTAACTGTTCAATTTAAATCCACTGGCCAGATGTACATTACCCACAGAAACTCCTTGCTGTAGTTGACTGTTTGCTAGAGAATCGATAATTTTTCACTGGTTAATATAAATTGGAGTCTCCCCTCACACCACATTTAACTAAATCCAGAGATTACATGTAGGTAGGCTAAGGCATGGATAATAACCTGTGTGAATTGAGGCATGCTTCTGGAGCTTACATGGTTAAACACAAGAGGCTACCGGCTCAGGATATTGGTAAGCTTCCCTTGCAAATTCAGGATTCCTTGGACCCCACCCAAGTGAGGACAGGAGCAGCTGGACCTAGGTTATGATTCCCTCCACAGATAGTTTACCAACGTACATTGCCAAGATTCACACAGACCAGGTTGGCCACGGACACCACACACAAGGAGGTAGCTTGTTCAGGACAGGGTGGTAGCAATGAGAAATGGCTCCAGACCAGACGGCATCAGGCACAAGATTAAAGCAGGAGGCGTAAATGTAAATCAAACAAAATTAAAAATCAAAAACTATGTATGCGGAAAATCTAAAATGTGAACAGGAAACATTGGGGAGGGAAGAGAGGAGGGCAGCTGGCCAGGCAGCGAGCAGAAAAGACAATTGAAGCATTGCTGTAGGACTCTTCATTGCAACAAAGGGTCTAAGCCCAAACACTGACCCGATCCTTTCACCTTGCAGGTGCCGATCATGTTTTCATTGCAGTTCCTGCTTTAATGTGTTCTACTCATTTCTGCACTACAAAGCAGGACTTGTAACTTCTAATCCAGTTCTTATCTGAGGCAAAGCAGATGTCTTTTTGAAACACAAGACAGCCCAGCATCTAACCAATTCAATAAGCTCAAGCTACGGAATTGGAACAACGTGCACTTTGTAACGTATTCAAACTCTCTCATTCCAGTAGAGAAAATGTATTTACTCTTAAAGCAGAAAATGCAAATCTCTAATCACTGAAGTGTTACTTTTGCATTTCTCCCATTCGTATCTTTAGCATAACATCAGCTTGTTGGAAGTGGAAGGAGACTAAATAATAAATATATATCCTGTAATATTAGCAGTAATAATTGGTTATTCAATTACATAAGCCTGCCATTCAATTAGACCATGATGCTACGTATCTCAAATTATATTTTTCTTGCATCCCGGTTCCCTTAACTAATCATATTATGTCAATATCAGTCTTGCCAACTCTGCCACTGGTAGTTTATTCACTCTTACCTCACTGGAATGAGCTGGTGTCATGCAAGGGTGATAGAGATCAAGCACAATCCTAATCAAATCGCAGAACAGGCTCATGGGGGGAAATAGCCTACTTCTATTCCAATTTCTGAAGAAACTGCAATAAGTTTCTTGGGAATGAAGAAACCCATACCTCAGCTTTCTTTCTGCTCAGTTCTGTCGGCTTTAAGCAAATGAACGTCATCTCTCTTGCTCTTTTGGGGTGGTCGAGGTGGGTTTTGGCATTGCCGTCAGATGTTGGAGATGGGAACATGGACTGCAGTCATGCCAGAAGTATGTGCCGTGATTCTTTGGCATCCAATCAGTTTGAATGAAAGTTTCTGCCTGGGTCTCTTCTGTGGCTCAACACCCATGTCTCCACATGGTCTACCCAGTACCAGAAACACGGTACCGCATCCAGTGTGGACGCTGTTATCAGTACAAGTGCAGAACTAAAGATAGATCTTAAGATCCTCTAGAATATGAAGTGTCACTCCTTCAGAAAATCTTCTGCAGGTGGTCCACCTGTAAGCTTTGCTGCAAGACCATTCCAAATGTTGACTGCCCTTCCGGTGAAGACGTTTCTCTTGGGTTCTACCCCAAATATATAGCTCACCAGATTCCTTTGATAGTTCCCATTGGCAAGACAAGCCAGTTAAAAGACATGAACTGGAACCTGGTGAATGGTACAGCTACCAACATCCTTCATTGAAGGCAGCAAATCCCCAGCAAACGGCAGTGGCTGGTACAACATTGTATCACATGATGCACTCAGTTCCTAAAGGCGCCATTATACAACATGGCTTCCCCTTTAAAAAAAGAAATAACCTCACACAAACCAACAACTATACCCTTTTAACAGTTTACCATACTTACACATGTGCCCACAATTTTCAACTCAATTATAAATTCAATCACTTCTCTGGTTTTCTTAACCATCGAGGTCTCCTCAACTACAAAGGTTTATGTGCCATCCAAGAAATGTCCACTCCTAGTGCCATTAGTTCTGATGGATGAACCTCCTCCTCTAGGCTGTGGGTGAGCCTCTTGGTTTCTCCTGTGCACCTTCTGACCTATGTCCCACTCAGATAACAGTGTGAGTGGAACTCATCAGTCCACTCAATGTCTCTGATCCTATCATCAGCACAACATTGCCTTCCTCTTCTTGAGTATGGTCACATTTCTTTGTTCACTCCTATCTCCTAGCTTCCTGACATATTTGCCGCTTTCCTTGCCTATCATTGCTACTAGCTCTAACTGGAGAACCCTAGTTTCCCATTTACCTTGCACGGATCACTGTCCTGCGTACTTCCTCAAAGAGCAACATCCTAAAACTCAATGCCAATGTTGTGTCTGTGGGCTTGCAAATAACAGAGGAAGAGCATAAACAACAGATCATTCAATAAAAGCAGTAACTCTCCACTAGTGGTAGTGGCTAGAACAACCGTATCAGTCAAAGCACATGGTATACTCAGTTGTTAAAAGGTAAATGTACCACAGTAAAACTTCAATAATCTGCCAAATGACTATTCAGAGATCCAGATGGTTCAACATCAAGCTCACCAGATAATGTTTGCTGGGCCTCCCTTTTCATCCACTGGGGCCCTGGTTCCTGTGCTCCCTTTTCACCAGCTGGAGCTCTGTTTAAACTTAGCTGGTTCACTGGAAAACTTATTATAAGACTGCCTGACATCTTAAAAAAAAGGTGAATTAAAAGTGTGTTGGGGTATTACTAGAAATATCATCTGGAAAATCTGCTAGTTAGCGCCAAACTTCCAAGCACGCCAGGTTATCGGAGTTTTACTGTATATGCACTGCAGATTCTTCAGAAAGATACCAGGAGGAACTTCTTACCAAGCAGGGTGTCCGACATTTGGAATGTTTTTTACATAATAGATAGTGGAAATAAAAACATTGAATTTATTCAGGAAATAGCAAAGCAACATGATTGGGCCTTCCTGGGTTCAGGAGAAATGTGAATCAGAATGGCTCCCTTGCCTCTATTTTCTGAGCACCAAGTTCTAGACAGCCCTACTTCAGGGTTTTCACTGTGAGCATTTTGTTACAACATCCTCTATTTGCACTTCCAGTAAGGAGTGTGGATAAAATGTTACTGGATATTATAAATACAAAGCTGAAGAAACTAAGACAGTCCCACAGGCCTGAGTGTGAATAATGTCCAACGTAGGTTCAGATGATAAAAGTGTTTGAACCCACTGGGTGACACCATGGCAAATACTTATTATCTCATTACAACATCTACTTGTTTAATAAATGCCACGTCCTAGCCTCAGCCATCTGTCCTGTCCATACGTTCCAGCAATGATCATGCTTGATGAGCTAATGACAGTGTTCTTGCTGACCGCCACTGCTTCAGGAAAAATAACACCTTTCAGTTCTCTGCTCTTCAATCCTAGCAACATCTAATCTCTTCTACACAGAATATCGTACATTTTCCTTTTTAAATTCACAGGCTACTTTAAATTGAAATGAACTAACCTGTTTCAGTGTAAAATGGCCACTGGTCTCTGCAGGTGCTATAGAAGGGTATGCATGTACAGTATATATCTATACGTATGTATGTGATGGGAGTATGTCTATACATGGGTTGCATGTATTTTTTGTGTCTGTGTATGAGCATGTGCATGCATGTGGGCATGTATGTGTGTGTGCATGTTTATGTATTTGTGGGCATGTGCACATTTGGGCACATGTGTACATATGAGCTTGTGTATTTGTGGGTGTGTACATTTGTGAGCATATGTATATCTGTGGGCATGTGTATATAAACGTGAGCTTGTGTATATCTGTGGGCATGCATGTTTGTTTGTGTATATATGTGAGCATGTACGATTTGTATGTGCCTTAGGAGTTCTATAAACGATTCATTGGACCACAAGTAAATTATGATCATATTCTGCACGAATGAGAGCACATCAGTAATGCGCCATCAGACGTGTGATTTTGCACCAACGTCACGACGAGTCATCCTTCATTTATTAATTATAACATAATCAGCTCGCTGCACGATAATACACACTGCTGCTTGATGGTTTATAGTTTCATTGCCCTCAGTGGAATACATTTAAGGGCAGTATCATTGCCATCCGCTCTAATTTCATCTTCTGATTTTGGAAGTTTCTTCTGTCTATTTATACAAAAGTTAATTTGAACATAAATGCACCACACACTGTTTAGAATTTAAACAGTGGTCTGTTGTGGGTCTTGGGTTTGCATGTGATTCTGTCCCTGGAACGGTAGGAGTTCAATCAGGCTTGATTTCTTGCGAATGGTTATTATATGGTGCCATTCTCATGTATAGCACAGATACTGCTGTGAGAAAATGCTAAGAGATAGGGTCAATGAACAGAGGTCACAACTGGCCCTGTTGCAAAGACTGGTTTTCAACCTCTCGAACCTCCCCAAACACAACCTTTGACCTTCCCAATGCCCTTCTTTTTACCCTCTCTCTCCCCTCTGGCCGAGTCTGGATTTCCCACTTGAACAAACCCCCTCTGATTGTTATTGGATTTACCACGGAAGCAAGTATCCACAGTCAAAGGATTCAGATAGGCGTGTAAAAAATCTGTCAAAGGACTATTTCAAAATGCTTTAAGTTATCTCATCGAATATTTCATGTTGATACAGCACTCTGATGTTTGAATTGGATGACAAGTGTCTATCGTGCCTGTAATGTCCAAAGCCACACTATAGTTGGATGGTAGAAATGGAGGTGGGAGAGGGAGGGGAGGAGAAGGGGACATGGGGTGTTAGGGGGAGGTGGGTGAAGGGAGGGCACAGAGTCCAAGAGGGAGCGACAGTGGTGGTGGGAAAGATTGACAAGGGAGAAAGGGAATGAGAAAACAGAGAAAGTTATCCAAAGAGACCAAAATTGTAAGTTTATTTTACAGGTAGAAAAAGATATAGTGGCAGAGAGTTGGAAAAAAGTTAAGAAAAAAAAATTGGAAGGCTCTGCCAGCAGTAAAGGGGAAAAGAAATTCAGGAGGGGGTTTGTGGGGAGATTACGAGGCTACTATCAGAGGAACCAGGCATTCAGGCAGGTTACAGGATCTTTTCGGGACAGGGCAGGACAAGACAATGGGGAATTTCGAGACAATGGGAAGCAAGGCACGAGTGAAAGTTTGTTAAGATGGAAGCAGAGAACTATATTTTGAAGAAAATGCAGTTGTGCAGCATTTGGCACTGAGCACGTGCAGCCAGGTAATGTGCTTAGTGCCAAATACTGCACAACACCAAAACCCATCTTCGGCAATCAATAAAACAACATGTCCATAAGGGGATCCCAAGCAAGTGACAGAGCAGCCAACTGTTTAACTAATGGCAGGCTAGAACTTGCTTAGTGCAATAAAATATCAATACTTAAACTTGAATCAACTCCTCTCTTGATGGAATTTTAAGTCAACCTCTCATATTTTGACGTTGAAGACCTCACACATTGTCACAACCCTTACACAGGGTAAGTTTCAGGAAAACACCCAATCCACAGTCTACAACACAGCAGACAAAGCTTCAAGAGAGGCCTCTTAAAAGCAAAGGCAGTAACTTGTATTATTCTACAGTTGTAAAAGCATCATGGTGGTAAAATTAAAACTCTGATCCCCGCTCTCCATCAGGTTCTATCCCAGGACCAAACAGCTGAACATATCTAGTTTCATCCAGGTGTGCTGAAACATAACCTCTGCCCTGAAATAACCAGAAAGTCCAGCAACATTCAGGGTTGCTGCAATGAGTGAATCAAGAGAAAATCTGGAGGTGTGCAACCAAATGGACAGACAAACTGTGACTGGATGTCACTTGTTATCATGTGAATTTCATTCATGGGGCTTCTTGCAAAACCCCTGCCTTAAAGAGTCCTCCAGCTCTTTGGTAACACAAAGTACTTTCTGGTGCACAGCACAGATGCCAGACCGCACTGGCCCATGTCCCAGCTCCTAGCCTCTGACAGGCACATTTCTCACTGGAGGAGTCATCGGTGGACAGCTTCCCGTCAGGCAGCAGTCAGTCCAAGGAGCTCCCTGAGAGAGGTCGCAAGATTCCTGGGCTGACATTGAAGCAGATTTGAGCTTTAAACAGGGAGACTCACGTGATGAGCAAAGTTAACATGCACATGCACTGGGCTACGTATGGTGGAAGTGATGTATGTTCCGGTCTCCAGAATGAAGGACGGCTGACCCAAAGAATGACGTACATGTTTCACTCTGAAGACTGAAGAAAGAAGTGTTGAATGGACCAGCTTTCGTTTCAGTCTTGAGTGCAATCAGCTCTGTATTGGGCGGGAGTGGTGGAAGCAAGCAGATGGCAGACATATCTTCCTTCAGGATAATAAAGTGCAGTCTGTTTTAATGCAGCAGTGCCAGCATGAGTAATGGCAATGGCACAGAGTGGCTGAGACGACTGATCAACAGCACACCATTTCCCTGCGAGGCTGGGCTAGAGTGCCCAACTCTCAAGCAGCCCGTCAAACATGAATCTTCAGAGTCCACCTGACGATGCCATAAATTAAAGCTCCATTTACAAAAAAAAAAGGCAGGACTAAGATTTCAGTGGATTCTTGACAGTTTACATTCAGGACTTTCTGGTCTGTAGGTCAAGTCTTGAACATAAACAAACTGTCCCATTAGCCTTGAGCCCCAAAGGTAAATGTATGGTCACCAGAGGCAATTGCAATTGATCTTAGGCATGTTCAAACTAGGCTGCATTTCTTCTTGTGACCGAGACTTAACCCCAGGTTTGGCGCAGGCCTGTACTATGTCTCCAAGCCTGTTGCATTGTTTTGCTGAGCTGGTACAGCCCTCGCACAAGTCTGAAGTTCCCAAGTTAAAGCTCTACAGCAGGAGACACCTGGCTGACACACAACGAGAGGTGCTTTCCGCTGATGGCAGTGATTCTGTGCTTTACAACAAAGGCCATTCACCCTCTGGCATTTGGGTACACATCGCGCTGTAAAAGACCAGTATGGCAAATCTCAAACTGGGACCCTGATCCCTCCAAAATTCTCCAGCTTGCCAACCAATCTTCTTGAGCGCACTTACGACTGGTCCAACTGCTTCCTGCAGCAGTCAGTTCCATGTGTTCATCGTGTAAAATAAATATGCAAATGCATTTTCACCCCACCTAGATTTGAGGATATGAAGCACGAGGCAATTAAACACATTAACAATTGTCTCTTGCTAATACCGAGTATTTCAACGCTATTCGTCTCACCTGCAAGTTTAGGCACTGCTGGTTCCTACAGTCTCACCTCATAACATTAGTACCTCCTCTCTGTTAGCTGATTGTTACAACTTTCTCTCCAAATCCTTGGTTATGTCCAAAGATAGGAACTAGAACTGCAATCAAAACTCATACCTTGCTCTCTGAGATTTACACCCCATGCCTCTGGCTGTCCAGTTTGTATTATGGAGAAGTTTGGCTGATGTTGGCAGGGTTTGCAGGGCAGCAGCCATCGCAACCTCATATTCCCAGATGCACACTTCCATCAGGGGTCACAGCCTTGCCTTTGGGAGTAGAGTTTCCCCTCTGGCCCTAAGTCACCTTCGTACTGACACAGCAGAGATCATCTCACCCAAAAGAGGGCTGGGTAGGATGGGAAGGGGCCAGAGTTCAAACTTGGATGTTTGCGGTGTGTAAGAAATGGACAAAATCAAATGAATCAGGGGAAATTATGTTCTTCATATTTTCAGATATTGTTGTGGAGAGAATGCAATGTAGATAAGGCAAGGTGAAGACACCAGTTCCCAGCACTGAGGGTCAAGGAGGGGAGTGGGAGATTTAAAGGAGAGGTGCTTGTAGGTTTGAAATAAACAGCAGAGACCAAATCATCAGTCTGCAATTCAAAACAAACTTAAATGTCATCTATGAAGAAGACTCCTACCACACACGGATGCAACCATGTCGTCTGAATTTTTAACCTTTGTCATTAACTTCACAGAGTTGCACATGGGAAGGAATTGTAGAAGTAAGATCACTACTAACTTCCTAATATTCCTGCGTCATTAGTTGCAGGGTACTAAATGGAAATTAAAGCACATCTACCTGAATATTTCTAATAATCACCCTCTTCTGAGAATGAAGTTAAGGTGATTTTGACCAATAATCCTCCTTACTCAGGTGGTAAAAGCTGCTGATTTATATATTAAACACCACTTCAACAAATGAGAAAGCAGGAGGAACATTTGGAAAAGTTTCTTTGCAATGATACATGATTTTAACTCCTGGGAGGTTCAGATGCTCAGTCCGAATTGCAGAAATCACTCAGATCCAGGTAGCCTGTCAACCTGTTGCCTCATTGTGCAGAGACAACACAAGGAGGGGAAGGTGAATTGTGAGCATTGAGATTATTGAAAGTTCCCTGGGAATGTCATTCTCCTTTGTGAACTTTTCCCCCTCCCCCTTTTCTGATCTTTCTTCCCCCAACCAGCATGGACATCATGGTCTATGATTCAATGGTCTATGATTCAATGAGTAATAAACATTTGGACAACGTGAAGCTCATAACGAGTAGAAGAGAAGTGGCAAGGCATGTGCTGCCATGTAAAAAATCCTCAGGCTGTGCTTGAACTAGTGTTGCACACAGTTTTAGCACAACCTCCCAGCTCTTACAGTCTGTGTCTCAGCTCACAGAAGCATCCTGTTTGTCTCTTTAACCAGCTAATTGACCCATCTTGCTACCTTTAAGGATCTGTGCATTTGCATTCCAAGGTCCCTCCCAAATACATCCCTTCGCATTTCCCTGGACGAAATTCCATTTGTCAATTTTCTGTCCAAGTGACCAGACCATCCATACCTTCTTGCAGTCTTTCCTCATCATCATCAAACAAATTTTTGTGTCATCAGTAAACTTCTTTCTCAAGTCGAAAGCATTTACGTATTCCAAAAAGGGAGCGAGTACTGAGCACTCTGGAACACAACAGGTAACAATCTTCCAGTCACAAAAACATCCACCCATTACTACTTATTGCTTCCTGCCACTGAGCCAGTTTTTTTTATATCCAACTTGCCACTCTCCCTTGATCTTACCGGGCTTTACGTTTTTGACCAGCCATGCCTTGTCAAAACCTTGCTAAAATCTACGCAGAGCTCATCAAACTCTCCGCATTTATTGATCTTCCTTCATGCCTCCTTGAAATATTCTCAATTTAGATTGATACAGTACAGAAACAGGCCCTTCAGCCCAACCTGTCCATGCTGACATTTAGTTAGGCAGGATCTTCTCTGAATAAATCCTTGCTGACTGTCCCTGACTAATTTGTACGTTTCTAAATCAATTCATTTACCGTCTTTCATAGTGGATTTTAATAGATTACCTACCAAAGTTAAAGTAACTAGCCTTTAAATACTCAGTTTTTGCCTTCCTTGCTCACTAGCATTGAGTTTCTTTCACCTGTCGGCTTTGAGCTTGCTGGCCTAACTAGTTTCCAATTAAACAGCGCCCTGATTTTTAAATATCCATACCAGATTTTGAATCCTATCCCTGACTGCGTCTGTGAGCTCCCCCAGTTCTGGAAAACTCTTGAGGTAATCCTGACCTCTTGTTCATTGCTGAACTTCATTACTTCCACACCTTCAACTGTCAAGACCTAAAGCTGAGGAAATTGCACGCTGAACCTCACTGCCTCTCACCCCTGATTTAAGATCTTCCTTAAAACCTCTCTTTTTGACTAATCCATTAACTTTTGTTTGAAAACACTCCCGTGAAGTACTGTGGGATACTTTGCCATACCAGGGGCACTAAAGATATGGATAGTGTTGTTGCTGTTGTGGGGGACTCATGGAGACGTGACAAGTGGCAGATGTTTATGTAAAGGAGGACACAGGTGAGAGGAAATGGGAAATACAGAGACTTGGTAATAGTTGCAGTGGTGTGACATCAGCAGGTTATAAGAATCCTCATGGGATTAATAGCTGATTCATTAAGCACCTGGCTTACAAGGATGGGAAAAAAAATCTCAAAATATACTAGGAGTAGTGCACACATTCATTTCCCCACTGTACCTTCCACCTACCCTCGCCCTGCAACACCATCCTCATGGTGTTCGAGTCTCGAGTTGCCTGTTTTTTTTATACTGACTGCAGGATAAATGGAGATGCACCATCGACTGCATTAACCAGAAGCTTTCCAGGGAAGGGGAAGTGCTGGGGTGGGAGAAGAGGGGATGGGAAATGAGACATGCAATGATCATAGGGCTTGGAGCGACCATGGCCTGGGAGCAAGTTGCCTCACAAAGGACAAGGCCCTCTCACAAAACCACCAGAGTCACGGGCTCAAGACCGGCACCAGAGATGTGGACGCACCATCTCAGCTGATGTTCCATTGCGATATCGAGGGAACGCTGCAGTGTCCAAGATGCTCTCTTTCAGATGAGGCACAAAACTGATGCTGCTATATTGGAGAGAGATGTAAGAGATCTCGTCTACATTTGAAAAAGGGGCAGTGGAGCTCCCCTGGACCAACATTTACCCCTCACTAAAACAGATAATCTTGTAATCACTTTACTGTTTGTAGGAGCTTGCTTTGTGTAAATAGATTGCCTATTTCCTTACATCAACAATGGTATCTATCGCAAAAGTACATCTCGCAATAAAATACTTTGACAGTGTGAAAAGCAATATATAAATGCAAGTCTTTATATTCTTCACCTAGAATTTGATCAGTCCCAATTGTCAAAGGCCCACTTCAGCAGACTGAAGGGTCCCAGATGCAATCCCACAGTGCAGAGTGAGCTGAGGCAACCGTGTCAGAGTGCTCAAAAAGACCTCACATTCCTGAGCGGTGGGATGGTGGAAGAGAACAAGGATAAAGCCAGGGTTCAGTATAACTGGCAGTCACGACCTTTGGTAAAGAATGGGTTTGAGTGTGATATTCCTGTAATCCAACAGCCAGCTCAGCAACACCAAAGGCGGCTGTGTCGAGTGGGCACTGGAACAAGGCATAAGGTGAACATGCAAAGCCAGATGGACACAGCACCTTTCAGGCAGGCTTGGGGGAATGTGGAAGAAAGCAAACAGTAAAAAATAAACCAATCACAAGAAGCGTTAAGCGGTATGGCCAACTAAAGAAGTCACACATTTAACAGTCACATATTTATTGGGGGAATTTATAAACACAAGCATTTCAAGAAAGTCAGTGGATGGGAGGCCAGAAATTCTGTTTAATAAGGAAAATGCAACATGTTTCAAGCTGAGCCACTCAAACAATGCTGCTCACTTGAGAATGAGCATTCAGGCTGTGATCCCTGAAGAATTTCAGTTTGACCTCAGGTTTAAGGGCAATAAAGGTCGAATGGCCATCTCATTTCATATGCTAATCTCCCTTTCCTCGCCATATTCACAATTAAAACACACAAAGAAAATGTCAGTTCCCCATTAGGAAAAAAAATAAAGATCCATTTAACATCGGAAGCAATGAGCAGTAAAAGATTCTTGATTTAATGTGTCATTTCATTTTGGATTGAAGGAGAGAGCTGCTGAGAACGGAGGTTGCACAAACAGCACTGTCTGGTGACTGGATAACACAGAACGAAGATATATGTCACACGAGAAATGGAAATCCAAGAGGCACTAAATCTATCCCATTCCATCCATGCAGCATTGCTTGTTATGGAAGTTTCTGATTGCAATGAACACAGGCCACTTTCAGCCTTCAGAAGCCAGTGTTCAAAATGTTGATGGCTGAAGGGAAACTTTGGTGTATTAATACCTTGTAAAATTGCCTGAGCTTTGTTTCCATACAGCCACTCAAGCTGTAATCATGTGGGACCACAAATAGGACCTCATTTACCAAGTCATTTTTAACCAGGCGACCGTCTCACACTCATTTTAGGCCACAAGGTATTTGGAAACCGTTTGCCCACAATTCCTGCAGGCTGTCTCCATGGAGACTTACTGATTTTCCCAGTTATCATGAAGATAAAATTAGTGAACGGTGGGCAATAGATTGTTAAATTCTGTAAGTATTTTCCACAAACAGGCTTGCTACTTCTCCGTGTTGCCATAGCAATCTGACAGTTTATGACACAGATTCTTTCCAGCGGTTGAATAGGAGAAACATATTTGTCCCAACAACTAATTTAAACCATGGTTTTGTGGACCGAGATAGGAAGCAGATTGCTTGTGTTCACATTAGTTAGTGTTAGATTTACTTGGGAAGTCCTATAGAAAAATCAGAACAGGACATAGTGTCTGGGCTTTTGAACAGAAAGAAAATGCATGTCTGTGCCCATCTGAACACAATCATTAACTGTGCTGTGTTAATCTACAGTAGATAAATTAATAGGCTTGGCAGCACACAGTACACTGGGAACAGAGGGTCCTTCATCTCAACGGAGAACTGATAAAGCCGACAAGGACAAAGTGTGCAACAACCAGTTGAAGAATTAAACAGTAATAGGCTACAGCAACCGAGACTATGTCCGGGATCCTCCACAAACCACTGCAGAATTCACCAAGTGTCAACCAAGGCTCAGCTGGTAGCACCCTTGCCTCGGAGTCAGAAGATTGTGGGGTCAAGTCACTACTTCCAAAATGTGAGCTTAAAATCTGGACCCGAGGGAATTCACCACGGGAATGCAACATGGCCAGAAATAATGATTTTTTTTTTGCATTCGACTTTAAATTAAGGCATTGCCTATTTTCTCGGCTGGATGTAAAGGAGTTAGTGCTACTGTTTCTTGGCTATATTTAAACTTCATCACTAAAACAAATCATCTGGTTATTAGCTTATTTCTAGTTGTGGGATCTTATCTGCAACAGTTCTCGTCTTACACTGTGACCACACTTCAATGGAACTGCAGTGCTCTTTGCTACATCCTGAGGTGATGAAAGATGCTGCATAATGCAAGCATTTCTCTATTCTCTTCTAACAATTACTAATAAGTTCCCACAACAGGCATCCCTCACATAGTAAATTTTGGACCTGATTTTTTTTTATTGAGTGCTTGCTTCATTTTCTTGAGATAGACTCCTATAGCTGGTGGTTAGCAAGCCTCTGAGACCTTATACATGCCTCAAATAGTAAAGCATAGCATAAAGCTGGTGATCACACATCTGTACAGGAGTGCACTGAAGAATACTGAATCTGCACTCAATACCTCCCCATCAAAACAAACACTACTAACAAACAAAGGCCAACTTTTATAAGCAAGTACACTTCCTATAATCTGATGAGAGACTCCCCTTGCTACTTAATCAGGGATAGCATGCCTTATGTGAATAATGTCCCTGAAGAACATTCACAATTTCCCTGAGATGTCCTTGTCCCTTTTGATTAATAATAGTCACATCAAATTCATTTGGAATAAATTCAATTTCCAAACTGGTAAATGCACAGAAGCTAATTTAAAGATGCAAGTCAATCCATATTTTGGATCAGCTTGTGAAAGGGTTAAATACACAAATGTGTTGGTGAGTTGGATTGATTTTTTTGTTGTTGTTGAAAGATTTGGAATAAAACAATCAATGTGTGTGCCTCGGAGTTGCTATTTGTTCTCTGTTCCAGCAAGGTCAAAAACATAACTAATTGGTACATTAAAATGAAACACATCGTCAGGTTTGAAAAGTTAGTCTGTGAAGCAGAGGGACTTTAACAATGGACATTAACCTCCATAATCAAGGCAAACGTGCCCGTGGCCACCTTCGTGTTTGACGAGTGCTAAGACATTCAGGCAATCCTGATCAGATTAGACTATTGATCAATAGCCCAGTAATGCATGGTAACTGCTTTTAATTTAAGTTGGGTGCACTTGGCGGCTGTGTACCAAGGCTCTTGCACCAATAACTGCATTACAGAAACTGTTATCCTACTTGCAGTTACAGAGACACTTCTAAGTCAAAGTTTCCTTAAAATAAAGTTTTAAGACATTAAATGCAGAACTGTGGGAAAACTTAAAAGAAAAATTAACACATAGGTTAAAAATTTCCATCAGTAAAGTGTGCACATTCGGCTGAATTTCCTCAGAGCTCCTTCCGCTCCCACTATATCAATCTGTAGATATGCCATTGTACACAAACATTAATCATTGATATCTTTTGTAAATGATTTAACACGATGGGAATGTGAGAAAAGAATAGGATTAGTGTAAATGCTTCATGGTTGTCATGGACTCGGTGGGCCAAAAGGCCTGTTTCTGTACTGTATTGTGACGTGTAATAGTACTGTACTGTAGTACAGTCGTGTACTGTACTATGACTTGTGTAACAGTACTGTGCACAGGGATTCGGCATTAACGACTGATTTCTGCTCAGCACCAGGATTATAAAGTTTCTGGGAGGAGATAATCTCCTAGTATTCAGTTGGTCCTTCCACTTCTTTTCTCCCCGAGCTTTGCTGATGGCTTTGACTATTATTGGAATGCCAGTTCACGAGTTCTGTCTGCTCTTTAATACCTCCCTCCCTCCCTCTGTTCTTCAGTGAATGTTGAATTCAAAGAGTTTAGTGCAGATCACTTACGTGGTGAGGAATGCGCCCAATTTTATTGAATTGTATTGAATTATGGTTACCCCACTGTAGAAAGGACACGAAGATCCCGGAGTGGGTGGAGAAGAGATCTACTGCAATGATTTTTGGGATGAAGGGTTTCGGCTACAAGATTATAGTGGAAGAGCTGGAACTGTTCTACTTGGAGCAAAGAAAGTTGGGAAGAGGTTTGAGAGAGGAGGACGAGATCATGTCAGGTTCAAACAGTTAACAGAAAGTAGTGAGATGGTTCAAGGCCTTAGGGACATGGGAGTCAGCAGAGTATTTTATGCAGAAGCCATGACAATCAAGGCTTTCCAAAAGGGAATTTGAAAAGTTCCTGAGAAAAACAAATCTGCAAGGCTATTTGAGAATGGGACTGACTGGATGGGATGGTCTACGAGGAGTGGGCGTGGACGTGATGGGATGAGTGGAACCTTTCTGGGCTCTAATGATTCTAACAGTCAGAACTTTGCCTGCCCAGGGTTGAAGCAGATAATTACAGTGATCTCTCATCAATGCGCGAGACCTCCATGTACCACATCCAACAACAACTCTCATTGTTAAACTGCCTTGATAATCCTTTTTATACTAGGTAATGAAGGCATAGAGATTTTTATTCATTGTTTACACGTCAAAGATTACATCAAACTTAACTGAAGACTATTCAGAATTACTTGGAATACAGCAAGGATGATTGCAAGTGATGGCTTTATTGTTGAATGTAAGCCTTAGACAAGAGCTTCAACAATGAAGCAAGTCTCAGTTTATGTAAAGTTTATGTGCTGTAAGGGGTGTCAGAGAATGGTGCTGTAAACTGCATTGGTGGGATATTGCAGCTTACAGTAAATTCTAATGTCAGAGCAGAACAGCTCACAACCAACGTTCACTGGCCAGTTGGCGGAAAGTCCTCCCCTCCACATCACAAATGACGTCAATTGATGGCAGGCTGCAGTGGGTGCTGAGGTAAACAAGACAGCCATCTTACTAACTCTATGGTGGGCTGAAGGTAAGTACAGGAGGTGAAGCCAAGGCCTTGTTATGTACATCCATAAGTACAAAAGTAGTTCGTTAAAAAGCTTAATAATGTTGCAGTACAAAGGCCAAACACCCTCGCCATGGGTGGCCATATTTGCTCTGGACAGCTGGTTCTGTTTGCACCAGTTACATTCTGGCACTGGTCATTGTGCTGATGGGCATTTGTTCTTTCTACACTGTATGGTGACATTTTGCATGGATTAAACTTGCAGTCTGAAGGCAAGTTGATACGATGCAGCACACAAAGCTTAAAAAAAAACACACAGGAGGTGGCCATGTGCCCATCTGGAGCATGCTGGTTTGCAACAGAGAAACCCCATCAGTCCCATTTCCCCCCTCCTTATTTTGCCTATAAACCTGTGACTTATTCCTCCTCACATTCTCATCAACTTCCCTTTGATTCCTTTGCCACTTACCTACATTAAGGATAAGTTATGGTAGTCAGTTACCAGCAGCACACCTTTGAGATGAGGAAAACTGGAGCATCTGGTGGAAGGTCGCATGGTCACAGGGAGAACATGCAGACTCCACACCAATAGCACCCAAGGTCAACATCAAACCCAGCACCCTGGAGTGAGTAGCATCAGTAATAACTGGTGCGTCACCTTGCTGTCGATTTCAACTTCCCACTATTGGAGAAAACACTCTGCCTTTTTATTTTTACTACCAAAGTGGATGGTCTCACATTTTTTCCAAATTATGCTCCATCTGCCACATCCTTACCCATTCCACATTTCCATGAGACCTCTCTGCAATCTGCCTTCCAACCCATATTGCCACCCAGCTTTGTATCATGAGCGACCTTGGATATATTGCACTTGATCCCCTTGTCAAAACCGTTGATGTTGACTGGGGACAACACTGAACCCTGCAGCTTCTCATGAGTCACAGACTCCCATCCTGAAAGTGACCTACTTATTCCTACTCGTTGCTTTCTGCCTGTTAACTGATCTTCAATCCTTGCCAGTACGTTCCCCTGAATAGTGCCTTCTCTAATTTTGCTGAACAACCTCTTGCATCGCAGCTTATCCTAGACCTTCTGAAAGTCCAAATGCTCCACACCAACTGATTCAGCCTCATTTATTCTGCTAGCTACAAATGAAAAAAAAAGTCAAAAGATTTGTCAAATGATTTCCCTTTCATAAATGTACATCAACTCTGCCCAATCATATTGCCCTGTTACCATTTTCTTCTCGAACAATTCCAGCATTTTTCCCTTATCAGCCTAACAGGTCTATGGTTCCTCCTTTCTTAACTACTGAGGTTACATTTGCTATCTTCCAGTCCGTGTGAGGTGTTTTACAATAAGTGGAACGTGGAAGATGACAACCAGTGCATTTCCATAGCTGCCACCTTCAGAATCCGAGGCGGCAATGCACTGGAGATGCAGTGGTCATCAAGTCTTTGGAATTCATTGCCTTGTGGTCTATTAATTTCTTAAATACTAATTCTTCACTAATCCTAATTTCTTTGACTTCATTTACTTGGAACCTGGAACAAGAAACAACCTGCTGGAAGAACTCAGCGGTTCAAGCAGCATCTGTAGGAAAGGAATTGTCGGTGTTTTGGGTTGAAGCCCTCCCGATACAGGGTTTCGACCCAAAACGACAGCGATTCCTTTCCTCCCACAGATGCTGCTCGACCCGTTGAGTTCCTCCGGCAGATTGTTTGTTGCTCCAGATTCCAGCATCTGCGGTCTCTTGTCTCTCTACCTGGAACATGTAGTTCTCCAATTTTTCCAGAAGTCTTTCTGTGTCTTCTTCTGTGAAGATGATACAAAATATTTGTTTAATTTCTGTCATTTTCACCTCTGGAGATCCGGGTTCAATCCTGACCTCGGGTGCTGTCTGTGCAGAGTTTGCACGTTCTCACTATGACCCTGTGGGTTTCTCCTAGATGCTCTGGTTTCCTCCCACATCCTAAAGATTGACGGCTACTGTAAATTGTCTCTAGTGTGCAGGTGAGTGGTAGAATCTGGCGGGAGTTGATGGGAACGCGGGGAGAATAAAACAGGATTAGTATAAATGGGTTGGCGTGGACCTGATGGATGGAAAGGGCCTACTTCCCTGTTGTTTGAATATACATTCACCTGTCTCCATCTGCATCATAGGCTATCAGTGTCTAAAGCTTCTTTGTTCCGGTTACATTTGGGAATCCAGCACAAACATTTCACACTACCAGTGTCCAAATGCTTTAGCAATTATGCAGCTCGCTAGCAATACATGAAGGTCTAACCTCCACAAGTGTAATACTGATCTTAATAAGCTGCATTTTCATGTCCAGCTGTGGAGTACAGTCCAGCCACACTTGATTGATCTTCATACTCAAATTATGCCATTTAAAGAATATCCCAATTATATTTTAATGAGGGAGCGTGCTGTCATTTTCCCATTTGCAAAGAGGAGGCAGTGATGGTGGGAGCATCGAGAGGTTAAGTGTCATTTCTCTGCCATTCTCAGAGAATTTAAATAAAATAAATTCAGGCATTGTGCAGGCTTGATCTTTACAGCAGCTGGGTCCAGGGGGTTTTGCCAAAGAAACGAATTTTATGGGCCACACTGACAGCAAATAAAAAATCCTTTCATTCAGTCTTATCGCCCTGCAAAATATTGTGTGTCTGGAAGGAATAAAAGTGGAATTGTGGATTGTGATGCAACTGTTGAGTGGGTTTATTCTACTCCACAACTCTGATTCCCGAACAACGATTTGCACTTATGCACAGTCTTTACTGCAGTAAAATATTCCAAACAAAAACAGAAAATACCAGAAACACTCAGCAAATCAGACAGGCTTGTGGAAGGGAAAATAGAGTCAATGACCCTTCATCAGAATGGATCTGATGACACAGTCAAGGGGAGAATGTGCAAACTCCACACAGACAACATCCGAGGTCAGGATTGAACATGGAGCTGTGAGGTAGCAGCTCTATTATCTGCACCACTGTGGTATATATAAAAATAACAGAAATTAAACAAATATTTCATATCAGCTTCACAGAAGGAGACACAGAAAGGCTTCTGGAAAAACTTCTGGCATTTTCTGTTTTCATTTCAGATTTTCAGCAAAGATGCTCAGACTGAGACCTGCCTGGCACAGCACGCGTCTCTCCGCTGTTCCTGCAATGAGGACAATACCACGTGGACGCCGTCTTGCCTTGCTTAAGCTTGAGGGAAAACAGACCACAACTGGTGCTGTTAAGTATTGGGGAGTGCCCACCACATCCGTCCTCTCACTGTGCCTCCTCTGGGAAATTACAGCCAGTCCCCAGTTTACAATAGGCTTCTGTTCCCGAGAACTGTTCGTAAGTCAGAAATGAACAACAATGTGTGGGGGAGGATCACAGAAACGGCCGTGACGTGAGGGCAAGCAGGCGCGGGCAGAGCGGCTGCCAGCCGGCCTCACTGACTCAGTGAGGGAGAGAGAGAGAGAGAGTCTGTTCAGCACTCCCAGCTCTGCCTGGCTCCACCTGGTCCCCGATTGTTGCAGTTTGAGTGGGGGGGGGGGGGGGGTGTCGGTGGGGAGAGAGGGCATGTGGAGACACCCCACTCCATTCCCACCCAGCAGAAGATGCTTGCAGCCCCGCAGCAGCCAACAAGTCCATCCCACCGGTTTCCCAAACACTCGATCATATGTATGGGCTGCCCATAAGTCAGGCATTCAGAACCTAGGGAGGTCCTGTCACAAAAGCATGACAGGCTCCACTGTGTTTGACGATAAAACTCTTGGTAATCTTGATCTCAAGCTGAGTCGCAGAGAATCTAAGAAGTAGGAGTGGGCCATTCAGCCCCTTGAGCCTGCTCCTCCATTCAACATGGCGGATACTCTACCTCAACACCATTTTGCTGCCCTCTCCCCACATATGGCCTCAACTCCTTTAATATCCAGAAATCTATCGATCTCAGTTCTGAATGCAATCAATGTCTGAGCCTACAGGTCCCTCCAGTATATAGAATTCCAAAGATTCACCTCCCTTTCGGTTGTAAATGGTTGCCCCTTACCCCGAGACTCTGACCACCAGTTTTGCGCTCCTCAGCCAGAGGAAATGTCCTCCCTGCGTTTCCCCTGTTGGCCCCTCTGAGAATTTTACATGCTTCAAGGAGATCATCTCTCATGCTCCAGTGAATACAGGCCTAGACTCCTCAATCTCGCCTCACATGACAGACCTGTCGTCCTTGGAACCAGTCTGATGGATATTTGCCAAGTTCCTCTATATCAGGTATATCCTTTTTTAGGATACCAGAACTCCACCCAACACTCCAGGCGTGGTCTCACCTACACTATATGATTATTATAAGACATCATTCCAGTGCCAATGAAGGCCAACACACCATTTGCCCTCTAAGTACCTGTGCCATCTGCATGTCAGCTTTCAGCGTCCCATGTCCCTTCGAGCATCAACATTTCCCAATCTCTCACCACTTCAAAAGCGCTTAGCACGTCTGTTCTTTAACCAAAGTGGACAGCCTTACATTTTTTCACGTGGTTCTCCATCTGTCATGTTGTTGCTCACTCATTTGTCCTGTCCACATTCCCCTGAAGCCTCTTTGCATCTTCAAAACTCTTCATATTCCCTTTTAGCTTCAGGTCATCAGCTCACGTGGATGGAGGTTCGCACATGAACGAAGTGGTGCAAACCTTCCCGACTGTCTCTGTAGCAAACAACAGTCTCCTTGCTGAGGTGCCTTTCCGTAGGTACCGAGTGGCCACTTTTAATGAGCCCAATTGACTGCACGTCGGTCGGCAGGGGACAGGGTGGGGGCGAATTCCATCCTTGAGGGAGGTTGACATAACCAGCCAACCTGACCACAGGGCAGACACAAACACACCAGCCGCAGGGAAAATGGATCCCCGGAACAGGCTTCCCCGATAGGTTAAGAGATAACCGACTCCCTCGTTCCAATGATGCCTTCCCAAAACAGCCAAGCCTTCCTTCCAAATTTTCCCACCCACGACCTGTTTGTTCATAATTTAATGTCATCTGTCACTCCATCCCTCTTGCATCCCAAAGTTGCGTTCAAATCCCGATTCAAAGATTTCACTGTACAGCAGATGAAGGTTAACGTGGACAATGTGAGATGATGCATTTTGGTAAGAAGAATGAGGTGGCACAATATAAACAAGGATACTGTTCCAAAAGGGGCAGAGGAGCAGGTAGACCTGGGAGCATGTGTCCACAAATCGCTGAAAGTGGCAGAGCAGGTGGAGAAAGCAGTTCATAAGGCAGACACAATTACGAGTGTAAAAACAGGGAAGTTCAGATGAACTTTTAAGACCCACTGGTTCGGCCTCAGCTGCAGTATTGTACTCAATCCTGATCTCACATTATAGTGTGGATGGGAAGACATTGGAGGGGTCCAGGAAAGATTTATGTGAATGGTTTCTGGGATTAGGGACTACAGCTTCTAGAATAGATCAGAAAATCTGGGACTGTTTTCCTTGGGGGGAAAAAAAAAGCTGAAGGGAGATTTGATAGGAGTACATAAAATGGTGAGGGGGCTGGTGAGTGTAGATGTTGGTGGGCTGTTCTCTTTGGTGAAGGGGTCAAGTGCCAGAGGCCACAGGTATAAAATAAAGGGAGAAGATTCTTCTAAACTCCGTGGAATACAGACCCAAACGGTTTGGCCTCTCTTGACAGGACAACTCCCTCACAACGAGGACACCAAGAACCCTCTAAACTTCACTCATTTGCAGTCTCTCTCCATGTAGATAATAATCTACCTTTTGATTTCACTTACCAAAGTGCTTGACATGTTTCCCCACGTCAAACTTCTTTTGCTAGGTTTTCACCCAATCACTCAATCTATCTATCTGTATCCCTTTGCAGAATCGGCATCAGCCAATTCATCGGCTGTGACGCACGATTTTGGGGTTATGAAAGGCTTGTTAAAAACGCAAGTTCTTTGTTTATAGGGTTGCCTCACTGTCATTGGGTTTAGACTGCAAATGCAACTTTGGTGAGGTGTTGGAGCCTTTCTGAGAACATGAAGGGTGTTAGACTGACAAAGGCTGAGGAAGCAAGTTAGACGCCATCCAAGTGGAGCCTCATGGACATGAGGGTGAAAGGAACAGAAGTTTGTGTTGATGGAATTGGACGAAGAGATGCAGCAGGGGTCTGGTGTGGAGGCTTGCTTGGGCCAATGGGACAAAGTGGCCTGTTCCTCTGCTGAGATCCTGCATGAACTGGGCCAGTAACAATTGTCAAACTTGCTCTGTTGCAAGAACAGCTTTTAAACCATATTTTATTTCTTTGCTCAGTAATAAAATTTAAGGTAATGTATCACCTTCAACTTCCATTGTTGTGTGTTTTTCTCTTTAAAGCAAAGAATTTCCTCATTTCCTTCGTGCAGCAGGTTGTGTTTCAATCTCCAGCCTTAAAGGTGCTTTAAATCCAATGACCATTACTCCCACTCTTCCATTTGTCGACAACCATTTTAATCAAAGCAAATCAGTCAGTCCCAAATTAAATATAACCACCTAAGTTAAAATTCTGCTCTGTACCGTGCTCGCCTTTTGAACTGCATCTAATGACTTTTTCATTGCATGGGCCAATTTTATGGCAATAGCAGAATCCACGCTGCCGTGATTTACTGTCCTTTCATGTCCTTTCGTGAGGGAACAGGACCCCAGTGGACCCCCTTATGGCCTGGCAGTTTGCAGAACAATAGCACATGGCCCAAGAGACCCAGTGTCTCGGTGCAGAGGTCAGCAATAGTCATTATAGAGCCAGAGATTTTTAATGACTTGCTCTCCCTGTGCTGTCGTCAGACTGTCTGACTGACATGAATTTGTGGACCAGCCAGAGTTTTTTTTTTCTCTCAGCTCAATGTTGGCAAACCAGAAGACATTCTGCTTGTACCCTGTCCTCTTCCTGTGCCACAGCCCCAGTTTCTATTCCTGTTCTGGCTGACCAATCATGCACTAATTTTGCAACCCTTAGAATGCAAATCAGACTACAAATGGTCATTATGATTGATGCAAAGGATCCCATGGCACCATTTGATGATGGATTAGGGGAGTTCTCCCCATGTCCTGGTGAATAGCCGACAGTGCAAAGAAACAAATTATCTCACATTATTCTGTTTAGTGGAGACCAGTTATACTTACATTTTTGTCACACTTTCTACATTATTAGGACTACATTTCAGAAGTACCTCACTGGCTAAAAAGTGCGCCAGACACACTGAAACACCTTCACTTATAAAATGTAATTTCTTTTTGCATGAGAGGTACTAACTGTAACCCTCTAATGGAACAGCAGAAACTAAAAGGGAATTGATAGGAAACTCTTGGAAGCAGTGAAGGATGGGAAAGCTGTTGCTGGATTTGGGTGGAACAGAAATTCCACCCATTCGCTTTGGAGAACAAAATCTGTTGGAAATTGCAACAAAACTACTTCATACAGTGGGGATGTCGACCTTGTGGTGGAGGGGTGGAAGAGTCTTAAGGTTTACGTTGAGCCTCAGTATCAGTGAGCAACCACATTTCTTTTCTCCACCCCTCTTCGTTCATTGCAGAACTTTTCTCAGTTCTGACGAAAGGCTGCTGACCTAAAACTTTCATTCTGTTTTTCTCTCACCTCAGATACTGTTTGACCTGCTGTGTACTGCCGGCATCTGGAGCTTTTGGCTTTTCATCATCAGTGGGTGTCTGGGCTTACAAATCTCAAAGAAAAAAAAGACCACTCTTCATCTCAACGTCGAGTGGAGATATTGGAATGGGATCTGTCTGTGGCTTCACAAAACTGGCCTTGGAATTTTTGAACCTTCCTCAAATGACCCTGGCTTTGCAAAGCACCAGGACACAGAAATTTCTGTGGATTATATTTCAGTCTTCACATGCATGGAAATATGATGCATTTATCCTTCAAAGTGTTGGCACTTCATTTCCATGGGTGTAGAATGGACAGATAATGAATTATTTGGGAGAGCCCAGCTGGATCTTGGTTGTGCCTTCCACCCACCCATCTCTACGCTGTTGTTGTTAAATGGAAATTAATGAGGATCCCATTGAGAAAGTCATGGGAAAAATGAAATGACCAAGGCATTAAACAGCTTTTAGCTGCCTTCACCGTAGGAGAATAAATGCAGCAAAAGTGCACCTAATAATAGTGAGAAATGTAAGGTAATTAATATCACTAAAAGGAAAGTGCTGGAGAAATTAATGGGTCTGCAACTGGACAAATCCCTTGCACCTGATAGCCTGCATCACAGGATTTCAAAGGAATCATAGAGAGAGACAGCCTGGAAACAGGCACTTTAGTCCACTGAATCTACAGTAACTATCCAAGCACTCCTATTGATACTAATCCTATCCTAACCCATTATATTCTCCCCACATTCCCATCAACAGCCCCCAGATTCTACCACTCACCTACACATTAGTGGTAATTTATGGGGGACAATTAACCTCCCAACCCACAAGTTTTTGGGTTGTGGAAGAAACCAGAGCACCCCGACATGCAAACACCACACAGACAGCACCAGAGGTCAGGATTGAACCTGGGTCTCTGGTGCTGTGATGCAGCAGCTCTACTGAGATAAGATATCTTTATTAGTCACATGTGCATCGAAACAGAGTGAAATGCATCTTTTTGCGCAGAGTGTTCTGAGGGAAGCCCCCAAATGTTGCCACACTTCTGGTGCCAACATAGCATGCCCACAACTTCCTAACCCATGTGTCTTTGGAGGAAACCGGAGCACCCGGAGGAAACCCATACAGACATGGGGAGGACATACAAACTCCTTCCAGACAGCGGCCAGAATCGAACCCAGGTCGCTGGCGCTGTAATAGTGTTACGCTAACCGCTACACTACTGTGTAGTTGCACCACCGTGGTGACCACAGAAATAGCAGATGCATTAGCGATGATCTTCCAAAATTCTCCAGATTCTGAAGCAACCCCAGCAGACAGGAGGTTGAAAATCTAACAGTGCTATTCAGGAAAGGACAGGGAAAGTAGCAGGATGCTATAGACCAACCTGAGATCTGTTGTCAGTGAAATGCTGTAATAGGACACTAGGAAAATAGTTTGACGAAGCAGAGCCTATATAGTTTTATGAAGGGAAGAATCAGTTTGATGAATCTGAAAGTTTCTTGTGGATCTGTAGGTAAAGAGGGAAAATCAGATCATATTCTCATGGACGGAGGATAAAGGAGAGAAAACAGCCGATGGGTTTTCAGGTTGACAGACCATCACTCCTGGGTGCTTCGGGAGTCAGTTCTGGGCTCCCACCAACTCAATTCACATTAATGACTTGGATGAAAAGTGCCATTCATCAAAGTTTGTTCCTAACACAAAGCTAGCTGGGAAGGTGAGCTGGCAGGTGGACACAGCAGTCTGTGCGGCAATGGGAACAGGTTAAAAGAGGGGATGGGAAGTGTGAAAATGTGAGGCACTTTGGTAGAAAGACTGGGAAATATCAGGAGTCTTTGTTGCTGTGTAGAGGGATCTTGGTCTATTGATTCATGAGGTGCAGAAAGTAAGTGGGTAGGTACAGCAAGTGCTTAGGAAGGAAATTGGTCTGTTGGCCTTTCAGGAAGGAGGTAGGAACACATCTGGCTGAGATTGCACAGGTTTTGGAGAAACCTCATTTGGTAGTCACACTCAAGGAATGAAACACAGGTAAAGTCCGACAGCCCAACCACTTTGACTTTGGTGGTGCCGGACTGGAAGATTTTCTGAACTCTGCCTATTTACACCCCAACTCTCTTTTCATTCATTTTTTTTCAAAAAGATGTTGCACAATATTGTAATAAATGTTCCAGTAAACCCAGTAAGTTTCAAGGGTGCACAGGAACCGGAGCATCAGTGAGTTTGAGAGAAGCACAGGGGAGCATCAACCCATGAGCCAGATGCCAAACCATCGGGATTTCTGAATCATCAGATGATTGGAGTTTTATTGTGTTTGCCCCGGTGTCAGGACAGTGCAGGTTCACTGGATTAATTCCCAACATGAAGATATTGCCTAATGAGGACATAGCAAGTATGATCGGCCCATACTCACTGGAGTGTGAAAGAAGTGATCTCATTGAGAAGTACAAGATTTTTGGGAAGAGATGACGGTAGATCCCCAGTGCCTGTTTTCTCTGGCTAGAATCTCGAACAAAGCACAATCAAAAGGCGAAGAAGTCAGCACCTGGAACTGAAATGAGGAGAACTTTCTTTAAGCAGCCTGGAGTAAATCAAGGCATTCCCTACCTTAGAGAGCAGTGGGCACTCCATTGTTGAGTATATTCAAGGCTGAGACTGATGGATTTTTAAACACGAGGGAATCAGAACATATGGGGATCAGACAGAAAAGTGGAGGGGCAGAGGATCAGCCTTGATCTTAGGGAATAGCACAGGAGGCTCAAGGGATCAAATAGCTTTGTCCTGCTTTTATTTTTGATGCTCTACCAATGGTGGACGCAAACTACCTCCATGACAGACTGGGCAGTATCAGAATACTCATCCTTTGCTGTAATGATTGTGGTATCTCGGAATAAGTTCTGTTTATACTGTCGGGTGTTGATAGATATTGATCTACTTGAAGTTTAATCTCCCTGGTGTCCGCTCTAACCCCTGGCCTGAGTACTAGACAGGCAGAGAGTATCAGGTTAAAGCATGACATTTGCTCTCGTGCCCAAGGCAGAATGGGAACTGATTACTGCAGTCTGCTTCAAACTCAGCTGCTTTGTTGACAGGCTTTGAGATTTGCCAGCGCTCACTGCAGCCTGACACGGGCTGTTTCAGCTATCACTGCAACAGATCAAAAGTAAAAGCTGTTCTGGATCCACAGTACTGAGCAATAAGACTTAGCAAATTCATCTGGGACAAGTATCTAAAGGCAAGGCCCTGCTCTCTAATCAATAGCTCTTCTCAAATGGTGATCTAGTGGCCCCCGTTGCTTGTGCCTGTGAGTACAGGACTTTCTGATGTTTATTTATCTATGTGCAGTGGTGTTTTTAAGTGTGGGCTAGTGTGTGCGTAAGCTGAAGTAAATATGTATGTACGCAATGTAATTAGATGAGAAGAATGAGGTGTGATCTTATTGAAACATAAGATTGTGAGCGGGGATGGCAAGATAGAGGTTGAGATGTTTCCACTAGTGGTTGAATCATGAACAGAGAAGAAATTGAGGAGCAACACCTCATATTCCGCCTTGGGAATCTCCAACCTGACGGCCTCCCAAACTTCCAGTAACCTCTCACCTTTTTTTCTCCCCCCCCTCACCCCTTTGTTTTCCCTCATTCCTGTGCCCCCCTCACCCCTTCTCTTTCCCCTCCCCCACCCTCATGACCTGCCCATCTATTCCCCACCTCCTTCCCTTTATTCCACAGTCTACTGTCCTCTCCTACCGGATTCCTCCTCCTTCAGCCCTTTGCCTCTTCTACTTATCACCTCAGCTTCTGACATCACTCCCTTTCATCCCCCTCCCCACCCACCTACCTTCCCCCCCTTACCTGGACTCTCCTATCACCCGCCAGCTTGTGCTCCTCCCCTGACCCTTTCATTTTGGCTTCTGCCCTCTTCCAGTCCTGATGAAGGGCCTCAACCCAAAACATCAACTGTTTATTTCCCTCCATAGATACTGCCTGACCTGCTGAGTTCCTCCAGCATTTTGTCTGTGTTGCTCCAGATTCCAGCATCCGCAGAATCTCTTGTGTCAAGAAATTCGGCGTGTCCCCTTTGACTCTCATCAATTTTTATGGGTGCACCATCAAAAGCATCCTATCTGGATGCATCACAGCTTGGTATGGAACTGCTTTGCCTGAGACCACAAGAAACTGCAGAGAGTTGTGGACACAGCTGAGCACATCACGGAAACCAGCCTCTCCTCTATGGATTCTGTCTACACTTCTCACTGCCTCGGTAAAGCAGCCAACATAATCAAAGACCTCACCCACCCTGGACATTCTCTCTTCTCCCCACCTCCCATCAACAGGAAGATACAAAAGCCTGAAAGCACCTACCACCACGTTCAAGGACAGCTTTTATCCTGTTGTTACAAGACTATTGTAACTGTAACATCTGCATTCTGTTATGGTTTTCTTTCAATGCACTGATATGATGAAATGATCGGTATGGATGGCATGCAAAACAAAGATTTTCATTGTACCTCGGTATATGTGACAATAAACCAATTTAATTACAAGGTAAGGGGCGTTTATTTAAAACTAAGGTACATGGGAACTTCTCACAGAGGGTGACTGTGTATCTCTCGAATTCTCTGTCCTAGATGGTTTTGGAGGCGAGATCATTGCACTTATTCAAAGAGGAAGTAGATACATTTTTGATAAATCAGGGAATTGATGGTTATGGGGAACTGGCACAGGAGAGGAGATGAGACCTTGGGACGAGCAGCAGTTGAGGGGCTGAGTGATCCATTCCTGCTCCTATCTGATATTCTTACTCATGCACTGGAGCTTATGTGCATGTTGCTGCTGGCAACCAAGTAGGGGATCGAGACAGCTGTGGTTTTCCCTCATTCCTCTGGAGCTGTATCCAGAAATGCCTTCTGAACAGGATGCCACAAAACCATGTTCAACCTTATATGGAGAAAGTCTACGAGGAAAAGTAGAGTTTAACAGTCCACATTTTAGATTGAATACTTTATCTTAATCTCTTTAGAGCAGCACTCATTATTAATGGGACACAGCCTATGCAAATGTCCAAATTACTGCAATTGCTGGTCACTTTTAAATGTTAGCTGTTTTAAGTAAAATATCCTTTTGCTTGCATTGCTTTTTTATCTTTCACAGTCCATTTTTTCTTTGGCAACACAAAAAGAAAGTAATAGTCTTTTCCATTACAACAGCCTGTCTTCAGTGATGGAATAAGCCATCACTATAGGTTCTTTTATTAATGGACATGTGCAGTCATTGGTTCAGGAACTATATACAATGTCACCGCTTCGATCTCTGGCCGGTGTTGAATTATCTGACCTGGGGAGCAGCTGGAATTAGTTGACTCCCCTTGGATACAAAAGGTGAAGGGACAAAATAAAATGGGCCCACGTTCTCACAGCTGCTCACTCATCACCCTAGGATTCCCACTGAAGGGTGCTGCTAAGTATAGGACAGGACTTGGAATGAACTTTGATGTCTGTATGAAGAAACTGCATTTTGATGCTGAGCCAGCACTGAAGCCAGTGATTGTCAGGTCGTTGAGGGGAAGAATTGGGGCAAAAAAAATGAAAAATGCTTCAAAAACAATGATCGGAATACAGAGCTATCATAAGTTGTTAACATACATGTCATTAATGTTTGCCACACAAGAGCTTGTATTGGCCAGTAACATAGACGACTGTAATTATATAATGGATAGGACGACAATCGTCTCACAGCTTGCCATCAACACTGAATAATCACATTTTCATATGCATCAAAGACACAGTTAAATGGCAAGACAGTCAGTGACAGAAAACCTGCAGCGTTTACTGCTTTTGGTCCAACACATTCAACAAACAAGTAATAACAAAGGTGAAGTAGGGAGTGGGTTGTGTTCTGCACATTGGAATGATGAAAGTTTCAGGATGCTTCATTTTTGATATTTAACCTTTGCAAACTTCTTTCATCATTTACAAACTTTATATCCACATGTAGTTGTTTCAGAGTGCAGTCCTGCTGGTGATTCATTTTGTGTGCGTGCGTGTGCATATTTAACTGGTAGAAGCTTTAAACAGGACTGGGAAAACAGCAAGCAAACTACTTTCATTTCAACAAGTTTGAACTGCCTCACTCACTCATCTTTCCCTGGATCGATGTCCCATTGCTGATGATGGCCTGCTCCTGATAGCATGCCACCAGCCAAATATAACCAGAGTTCTGTGGACGACATGATCCCTTTGCAAACCATCTACTGTCTCACTATCTTCAAAGGGAAACATTCAACTGAAAGAACTCGCCACAGACAACGCCACAAGGCATACCCTTTATGTGCAATGGTTTTGCCTTTGTTCATCTCACCTTTTAAAATCAGTCCGCATCGGACATAAAACACATTTAAAGACAAGGCGACTCTGCTCACTAAATGAGGAAATAACTCCAGGCAAGTTCCAGGAGTGAAACTAATGACTTCTTCAAGTTTTAAAAGCTTAAAACGTCTCTCAAAATTAAGCATGCACATGTAAATTTCATCCATGACATGCCGGGGCAGCGTGAGAGGCACACAAAATGGGGAGATAACCAAGTGAAAGAATAGCAGAACAGCATAGGTCTGCCAAATAGTGAAAGCAGCAAGCAATTGATACTTGGTCTCCTTAGTTAAGAAGGAGATATGCTTGGATTGAAGGCTGTTTCAATCAACAGGTTTCTGATGTAAAAGGAAATCAAAGGCTATGAGGAACAGGCAGATAGTGGAGGCAAGGGCAAAACCAGATCAACTATGATCTTACTGAATGGTGGAATAGGCTCGAGCAGCCAAATGGGGTTCTCTTGCTATGCTCTTAAGTTTATTTCCAGTGTTGGAACCCCAACAATCAACATCCTGGGGTTAATCAGCATTGGCCAGAAACAAAACTGAACTAGTTGTGTAACCACTGTGGTGAGGTGAGCTGGTGACCCACGATAATCTCCAAACCCTTTTGCCACTTTCAAGGCACGAGTTAGGGGTGTGATGAAAGAGATACCAGTTGCCTGAATATGTGAAGTTCCAACAACACTCACGGACCAGAAAATTGTTACTGCACGGGAAAGAGGCTACTTGGTCCATTGAGTCAATGGCAACCCCTCGTCGACCAATCCAGTCAATCCCATTCATCTGCAAATGATTCTCTCCCCATCTATCCAATTCTACATTGAAAGCCCCAATTGTTTGTTTCCACCAGCCTTACAGGCAGTGAATTCCACAGCACAATTACAGCGTAAAAGAAAGTTTTCTCTCACATTCCCCATGCATACTTAAATCTGTTCCTCCTAATCCTTGAACCATCACTAATGGAGACAAACTCCCCCTATTGGCCCCAAGACAGTCATGACCAATCAAGAAGCTCACCACCATCACGAAACCTGGTTAATGTGCGGTGTATTCAACATTCCCAACGTTTCCTCCATCACCAGTGCACTCTGAGGGGGAAGTGTACAGACCACGAGATGTGCAGCAGCACAACATTCCAAGGCTTTTCACAGTCTTTCCGTAATCTGTGGTGAATAAGGGCAGTCGGACTGTGGGACAATACTCCCTGCAAACCTCCCTCTGAGTCACCCACCATCCTGTCCTGGAAATATATACCGGTGCCCCGAGTCAAAGCCCTGGAACGTCCCATCCAATAACATGGTCAGAGTGCAGCAGTTCAAGGGGACAGCTCATCCCCCACATCTCTGGAGGATGACCATTAAAATGCTGGGCTCACTTGAGACAGCCCAGTTCCCTGTACAAATTTGGTTCTGAGGATGAGGAGAGGTGAAGCCCAGTCCTGCCCGACATCCTCATATGAGCCAATCAGCTCAACCAGCTCAGCACCACCTCCACCAGGTGCTGGCAGCTGTTGATTTGTCGTTTCTGGGGGTGCCTCGTGATGATGGAACAAAGCAGACAGAAACAAGAGTAGGCTATTCAGCCCCTGCACAAGCTCTTCCATCCAATATGATCATAGGTGGGGCCCTAGTACTGATTTCTGCAGCAACCCACTATTCACAGGTTCCTGAGCAAATGATTACCCATTTATCCCTAATCTGTTGTCATCATGGGCCAAAACTCAAACCCCACCAGCATATTGTTATGACCTTGCACCTTATTGTCTACCTGCACGGCACATCCTCTGTAGCTGTGACACTTTACTCTGTATTCTGTTATTGTTTTTACCCTGTACTTCCTCAATGCACTGTGTCATGAATTGATCTGCACGAACGGTATGCAAGACAAGTTTTCAATGCACCTCGGTACAAGTGACAATAATAAACCAATACCAATATTGTCCCTTAATCTCACGTGCTCTAACTTTGTTTAATAATCTCTTATGTGGGATCTCATTGAAGGCCCTCTGCAAATCCAGTCAGAGCCACAGAGTTACAGTACAGAAACAGGCCCTTCGGCTGACAATCAACCACCCATTTATGCTATTCCTACATTAATCCCATTTGTTTTTGAATGCGCATCAACAAGTTCCATCAACAAGTAATCATTCTACTGGTTACAGCTGCAAAAAGCTCAGTTTTCTCAAGTATGATTTTTCTTTCATGAAACATTTCACCGCCAGCAACGGACCTTTGAACTGAAGTCACCAATGCAAGGTCAGAATTGTGGAAAACAAACTCCCACAAAGAAGACTTTGCAAAGAACCAAATCTACTTGTCAGTTGAGGGATAAATATTGGCCTGGCCACTGCAAGGAACTCCCTTATGAAACAGTGGTTTGCAGTCTTTTACATTCCCTCAGAGGACAGGTGGAGCTTCCTATTAAAATCTTGCCCAAAGCCAGTCCTTCTGTCTGTGCAGCATGCTGAGTATACTGAGCCAATCAGGTAAGCTCTTGCACTCAGAGCTCCGGAGAGGGATTGAGTCAACAACCTTGGGACTCAGTGGTCACTGCAACTGGTCCACAAGTAAAACCAAGGACAGGGTGACCACGGAAGTGCTGGAATCCTTACTTCTACAACTGTGGAATAATGGTGTGGGGGGAGGGAATATCAGGGATGTGGGGTAGGATAGAGTCATATTTACCAATCCAGATGCCTGCTGTTCTCATTTGCCTTAATTTTTGCTGCCAATTTCAGATTTAATTTACTCACAGCCAATCTGACAGCCACGTGACCACATCGGAGCTGGAGTGGGTGGGGTGATGGCTGGGCTGGTACAAGATGAAGAAGCGTGTCTGCTAACAAAGCTGAGTAATTACATGAGCTTTCTCTGAATGACTGGGGGGGGGGGGGGTGGGGGAGAAGAAAGGGGGGGAGAAAAGCGGGGGTCCAACAGTAAGGGAGGAAGGTCGATGGGCAAAGGGGAGCAGAAAGAGACACAAGGTACAATTGCAGTTAATTTTCAAAGCACAACGCTCCTCGAAGCAGGTCACAAGAGGAAGCAATCTGACGAAAGGAATTCCTCCTTTATTTATTATCCATTTAGTTGGAGATAATGTGCGCAATGTCAGAATCAACGGGGGAGGAATGCGGAGGGGGCGTCGAAATGGGCATGCAAATACTGTGACAGTACAGCCGATTTTCTTAATCCAATTAGCGTGGCAGGGATTACTTGCAAACATCTCACTTTAGCTGTGGCAGAGAGCACCAACTGCTTCTTAATATCAGCTCTTTTGAGAGCACATGTAGGAAGCCACACAAGCTGCTGCGGCTGTCTGACACAAACCCAGCCTGGGAGAAGACAACGTGTTAGAATTGTCAAGTATCATTCGCAGAATTATGCCGATGGACACCGCAGGCTTGGCTGCCAGCCAGATATTTAATGGGTAAATATCTCCATTGAAGCTACAGTGACAGCTCCTCATCCAGCTTCTAAATCCAGCATCGTGCTCAAAATTAACAGGGCTTCACTCTCTAGATAAGGACCTGTTTGGTATAGTCGGCAAGGAGTGCTGTTCTGTGGGAAGCATTTCCCGTAAAACCTGTGATTTTTCCTGGATTAGATTTAAGGACAGGAAAACGGAACAGCCTGCTGTAATATATACATTGGTACGTGTGTAACATGGCTCTGAATGTCAAGAGGATAATGAAAAAGAAAGTCAGTCATTTCATGCTGATTTCTTCAAACCACAACCCAGAAATTTACAAGCATCTGTCAATCTGCACACAATAATTCAAGTGTTATTTCCCTCAGGATGTTGCCATTAACAAGGCTTTAAAAGGGCCAGGGTAGATGAAGCCCAGAATAAAATGTCAGCCATTTGTGAGTGAATGAGGAGACATCTTTTCGGCACACGATCTTCAGAATTCTCTGCCCCAGAACTTTGCGAATTCTCAGTCACTGAGTAGACTCAGATCGGTAGATTTTTAACACTATGGGAATAAAGGGACTTTGGGGGTTGAGTGGGATATGCTCGCAGGCTCAAGGGGGCCTTTTGGACGACTGATTCTCCTTCTGATGCTCGTGCTTGAGCCCAAGATGCCTCTGGGATGACAATGACTGGAGACACGAATCAAGCTTCAGAGGCGGACTTGCTACTGCAGCTGAGCATGCCAATATTGACAGCTAACGGGAAGCCAGGGGTTCAGAGTCATAGAGAGATACAGCATGGAAACTGGCCCTCAGACTGGAAACTCAGTGCAATAATTCCACACTGACCACTCGTTTACACCAAACATACATTAATCCCATTTATTTTTAGATATACCCTACATTCTCAATCACTCCCTCCAAATTCTACCACTACCCACACACAAAGGGCAATTTTCAGTTGCCAATTAACCCACTGACCCGCATGTCTTTGGACATGGGAGGAAACTGGAACACCCAGAGGAAATCCACGTAATCACAGGGAGAACGTGCAAACTCCACACAGACAGCTTGTAAGAACTTGTATTTAATTTATGCTTTTCTTGTCAATGTTGCTCATCTGATCCTTTGTCCCTGTGATACTGTTGCAGGTAAGTTTTTCATTGCACCTGTGCATACATGTACTCATGCACATGACTATAAACTTGACTTTGACCCAAGTGTCCTTTTTGATTGAACCCGGGTCTGTGGCACGATGAGACAGTGGCTCTACCAGCTGTGCTGCTGTGTTGCCCACTCTTGGTCAATTTTGTCTGTCTGTACCAGAGAATCCTTCAAATCCAATACCTCTTGCGGCCTCAGATGGACAAGGAGCATACAGTTGCTCTATTTTAACTAAACTCCCATATGAATGTCCTACATCCTGAGGAGCGCCAAATCTCTCGATTTACCAACCCGTGCTTGAGGACCTCGACTTAGACAAGGGAAGGGGAGATCTAAATATCTGAAAGTTCAGCAGCTTGGTTTAAAATTCAAATATGGTTATAGATTTCCGTTCATTTGGTACTGGTTGTACAAAGATAACTGGCACACATACCACAACAAAATCACTGGAAATCTCTTCCAAAAGTCCCGATCCTTGAATAACGTCTGCATGACATCAAAATACAGAGTGCGATCAACTGTTACTGATCTGAATGATGTTAACACAGGAGGAGGAGGTTACCTAACTAAGGTTACTGATCTGGAACACATATTGTTTGTTGACTCCACGTGTTAACTGATCTGCTTGGTGGTTGCTTTTCTCATATTCTCTTACAACAGAGGAGGCCGTTTGGCCCATCAATTCTATGATCGGCTGTCAGAGCAACCCCATCAAGGCAAGTCAAATTTATTGTCACGTGCACAAGTACGGTGAGGTACAGGTGCAATGAAAACCTTGCTGGAGGCATCATCACAGGCACATAGGTTCAGACAATCCCATCCCCCCACTTTTTCTCCCCCATGTAACCTACCAATAACAGCCAACTGGAAGGTTACAACAGTCAATTAACCAACTGACTTGCATGTTAATCTAATAATCTAGAGGCTGCAGTCACCCGCTGTTCCTTTCGTAATATGTGCATTGGAATAAAAACTGTCCCTCCTCTAATTTATGCTTTGCCAGTGTCACTTACTGCTCCTGGAAACCCAAATCAGCCGATGTTGACAAATCACTGCTCACCAGGGCAGAGCTACTTGTCTTCTATTCCTTTATCGAACTTGCAGATACTCCTTCTAATCATTACATCCAATGAAGCATCTATGAAATATTATGCAGCACTGTTTTCCATTAACTCTTAATGCAAGTATTTGATGGTGCTCTCACTTGTGGAGTCCAAGGGTTGGAGGTCATGGAGTCACAGAATTGTACGGTGCAGAAACAACTTGGCCTCCTTTTCCCTCATTTACATTAATGCCTCCTCTCCACTGACTCTGTCTACACTTCCCACTGCTCGGGAAAGCAGCCAACATAAAAGACCCTTCCCACCCTGGTCATTCTCTCCTCTCCCCCTCCCATCGGGCAGAAGGTACAAAAGCTTTAAAACACACACCACCAGGCTTCGACTTAGACAAGTTCCCTCTTATGTGCCTGTGATGCTGCCTCCAGCAAGTTCTTCACTGCACCTGTACCTCACCGTACTTGTGCACGTGACAATAAATTTGACTTGCCTTGATGGGGTTGCTCTGACAGCCGATCATAGAATTGATGGGCCAAACGGCCTCCTCTGTTGTAAGAGAATATGAGAAAAGCAACCACCAAGCAGATCAGTTAACACGTGGAGTCAACAAACAATAAGTGTTCCAGATCAGTAACCTTAGTTAGGTAACCTCCTCCTCCTCTGTTAACATCATTCAGATCAGTAACAGTGGATCACGCTCTGTATTTTGATGCCATGCAGACATTATTCAGGGATCGGGACTTTTGGAAGAGCTTCGATCTGGCTGTTATAAAACTTTCCAAAGACCATAACACATAGGAGCTGAATTAGGCCATTTGGCCCAACTAGCCTGCTACACCATTTGATGATGGCTGATTTATTTTTCCCTCTCAACCCCATTCTCCTGCTCTCTCCCCGTAACCTTTGACGCCCTTTCTTAATTAAGAACCTATCAACCTCCGCTTTAAATATACCCAATGACTTGGCCTCCACAGCCGTCTGTGGCAATGAATTCCACAAATTCACCACCATCATCTCTGTTCTAAATGGACATCCTTCAATTCTGAGGCTGTGCCCTCTGGTCCTCGACTCTCCCACCACTGGAAACATCCTCTCCATGTCCACTCTATCCAAGTCTTTCAATATTCAGTAGGTTTCAATGAAATCCCCCCTCATCCTTCTAAACTCCAGTGAGTACAGGCCCAGAGCTATCAGACCCTCCTCACACATTAACCCTTTCACTCTCAGGGTCATTCTTGTAAACCTCTTCCGGACCTGCTCCAATTCCAGCACATCCTTCCTTAGATATGGGGCCCAAAACTGCTCACAATACTCCAAATGTGGTCTGACCAATGCGTTATAAAGCCTTAGCATTACATCCTTGCTTGGCTTTGCATCCCCGATTTCTGAATTTACTTCCCATTGAGAAAATAGTCTGTGTCTTTATTCCTTCTACCAAAGTGCATGATCATACACTTCCCTACGCTGTATTCCATCTGCCACTTCTTTGGTATTGGTATTGGTTTATTATTGTCACTTGTACTGAGGTACAGTGAAAAACTTGTCTAGTATACCAATCGTACAGGTCAATTCATTACACAGTGCAGTTACACTGAGTCAGTACAGAGTGCATTGATGTAGTACAGGTAAAAACAATAACAGTACTGAGTAAAGTGCCACAGCTACAGAGAAAGTGCAGTGCAATAAGGTGCAAGGTCACAACAAGGTAGATCATGAGATCGGAGTCCATCTCATCGTATGAGGGAACAGTTCAATAGTCTTATCACAGTGGAGTAGAAGTTGTCCTTAAGTCTGGTGGTACGTGCCCTCAGGCACCTGTATCTTCTACCTGATGGAAGAGGAGAGAAGAGAGAATGACCCGGGTGGGTGGGGTCTTTGATTATGCTGGCTGCTTCGCCAAGACAGCGAGAGGTAAAGACAGAGTCCAAGGAGGGGAGGCTGGTGTCGGTGAAGCGCTGGGCTGTGTCCACAACTCTCTACAGTTTCTTGCGGCCCTGGGCAGAGCAGTTGCCGAACCAAGCCCTGATGCATCCAGATAGGATGCTTTCTATGGTGCATTGATAAAAGTTGGTGAGTGCCCTTTCTAAAGGGCACTCACCAAAGGACCCTTTCTAAAGGGCACCCTTTGCCCATTCTAAAGGACCTCTTGTATGATAAAGATGAACTCTCGATCTCACAACTTACTTTGTCATGGCCCCTTGCACCTTATTGTCTACCTGCACTGCACTTTCTCTGTAACACTTCATTCTGCATTCTGTTATTGCTTTTCCCTTTGTACTACCTCAATGTACTTATGTTTTGAAATGATCTGTATAGATGGCATGCAAAAAAAGTTTTTCACTGTATCTCAGTATGTGTGACAATAATAAACTAATTATCAACTTGCCTGTGTTAGATCCACATCCTCTATATCTTGCCTATTTAAGTCCTTATGTAAATGTCTCTTAAATTCAGTAATTCCAGCACCTCCTCTGGCAGTGAGTTCCAGATACTTCCCACTCTCTATGTAAAAAAAAATTACCCCTCAGATTGCCTTTAAATCTCCAACCTCTCCCTCTTGTTTTTGATACCCCTACCATGGGAAAAAGATTCTAACCAACTACCCTATCAGATCACCCCTCAGCCGCTTCTGCTCCAGGGAAAACAAGCTCATCTCCAAAGACTTGACAGAATGATGCATTGCTGAAAGTGCTGTCACTCAGATGAATAAACCCCATCCGCCTCTCAGGTGGACATTAAAAAAATCGACTATTTGAAGATCAAAGTATTTTTGCAGGTTACCCCTCACATAACTTCTTTTGTCACTTGCAACTATCTGTTCTGCAGTTGTAAATCCTACGCTACAACACCTATTACAAAGTTTGAGGGTTTATTTATTTTTCAGATTCCAGGCATTGTGAACAAGACCATGTATTGCCCACCCCTCATTGCCCCTGGACAGAGTGGCTTGCAAGGTCTGTTCAGAGGACATTTCAGAGTCACACACAGGCCAGACATGAATGCTATGGTATTTGACACCAGGGATGCTATGGATGGCAGACTTCCTCTCCTTAAGGACAGTGATGAATCAGGGGCATTTTCATGACAATCACTGCCAGCTCTTTTTTGTTAAAACAAAAATGCTGGAAACACTCAACAGGTCAGGCAGCATCCGTGGAAAGAGAAACAGAGGTGATATTTTAGGTCGAAGACTCGACATTTTTGTTATAATTCCAGACTGTAAATGAATTTGAAACTCCACAGCTGCCAGGGTGGGATGTGAACTTGACTCTCTGGATTGTCAGTCCAGGTCTCTGGGCTGTGAGTCAAGGAATTTAACCACAGCACCCACCATAGTATCCTTATAAACTATCTTATAGGCTGAGAAACAGACTGGGCATCTTGTGCAAGTAAATGCATCTTTCTTTCAATGAGCTGTCCTCCTGCAAAGCAAAAAAAAACAACCAAAGGTGACAAATGTGTATCTGTCCCACTACACGTGCATGGTCATCCATTGTACTGATGTGCCTTCTGCTGAAAGAAAATTCCTAATGAATTGTAACCTTACAGTTGGCCTGGCAACGCAGTTTCATCCAACTAAGCTATGTTTTATAAGCTCAATCAACTGAATTTTATACATTTACCAAGGGGACCAGGTGGAGATTTGACACCAGGGATGCTATTTTAAACAAAATAAGCATTTTTATTATAGTGCTTAAATCTTTCATTGGCAAGGAGTTATTGCTGCAGACTCATTTCAGTGTGTGTGTGTGTGCGCGCGCGTGTGTGTAGTGAGATGAATCCATATCATTTGGGATTATTAGAAAATTCCAGTCCACACAGAACTGCAGAATAGATAAAAGTCAAGGGTAATCATTGCATTTTAAGCTTTTCGAAAAAAAGCCAGGGCATCCCACAAAGTGGAAGGGCAGGTGAAGGATTCAGCTTCAAAGCTCCTATTCCAAGGGCATTAATGGCTGTTGTTGTTTCAAGGTATTTGACAGGGTGGTTGCTGAGAGGATGCTTCTGCCAGTGGGGTACCTAGAACGACAGGGCGTTGTTTCAGAATGGGGGGGGGGGGTGTCACCCATTTCAGACTGAGATGGGGAAGAATTTCTCCTCTCAGCGGGTAGTGGCCCACAGGAATTTTCTACCCAAAGAGCAGAGTTATTGAATATATTCAAGGAAAAGATGAACAAACACTTAAACTACAATGGCGTCAAAGGGAATGGAGAGAAGAGGAGAAAGTGGCATCAAAACTAACATTGGATTAACCTTACTGAATGGCAGAGCAGACTTGAAGGGCAGACTGGCCTACCCCAGATCATGTTTTTACAAAAGGTGACTCTTGAAGCTCGTTGAACTGTAACTGCCCACGTGATCTGTCTGTTATTTTGCCTGTTACAGACTGATCCATAGCAACCACGTCTCACCTCTGTTGATGAAATTCAGCCACAACAGCAGCACATTTCTACCTGAAAACTGTTGGAAATTGTTTGGGATTAATCAACACGCAATACGACATGGCATTCTGTCTGTGAAAAGCACCACAGGTTAGGCTGCAACATGGTGAAATCAAAGAGTGGCAGGAAGTTAATCAGCAGCTTCACGGAGCCACACCGGGCGACGTCTTGGAAACAACCTCACTGGGTGCACTTGCATTTGAGATGAGAAATGTGGGAAGTCTGTGTGAGGCTCCGAGGCTTTCCCTGCGGAGAATGGGCATATGTCCCTCTGGATCCTCCAGTTCCACTTAGCTGCCATCACTCCTCAGCCTCAGCAACTGCTGCTCTCACTCTTGGTCTTCACCTCCTGTCGCTAAGTCTTAACCCCATCCAGCATTCCAGTTCCTATCGCCTGGTCCAACTTTACTTAGGTCCCTTTCCCCTCCCTCTCTTGCCAAGGCTTCGGTTCGGAGGGCTTCGGAGCAGCTAAGTGTTTTCTCTGTTTATCACTTTTATTAGGGTTTTTGGGTGTAAGGGTTAGTTTTTGTTAGGGTTTTTAGTGTAAGGTTTAGATTTTTTAATAAGTTTTTTAAGTAGTCGAGTGGGGGCTGGACTGCGCAGGCACGGCGTGGGCAGCTTAAAAAGCAAACAGCCTAGAGAGCGGGCAGCGTCGGAGCGGGCAGCGGAGTGAGTGGCAGCAGAGTGTTCTGGGCTTTGGCTCAAGGGGCTTCGGCTCAAGGGGCTTCGGCACGAAGGAGCAAGGAGGGTAAGTAGCTGGTAAGTAGGTAAAGGCAAGGTTTAGCTTTTGGTCATTATAGATTTGTAGGTGGGATTAACTAGGAAAAAAAAAGGTAGTCAGATGGAGGACATGGTCATATGCTGCAGCTGTTTGATGTGGGAACTCGTGGACCTTGCTGCGGTCCAAGATGGCCACGTCTGCAGTAAGTGCTTGAGGCTGGACGAACTTCGGCTCAAGAGTTGATGAGCTGGAGTCGCAGCTGCAAACACTGCGCAGCATAAGGGAGGGAGAGAGTTATGTAGACACGGTGCATCAGGTGACAGTCACCCCCCTTAGGGTAGGTACATCTGAGGTTCAGGAGGCAGATAGAATGGTGACGGTCAGGGGAGGGAAGAGGAAGAAAAAGTCAGGCAGGCAGACAGGACAAAGAGCGCCAGAGGCTGTTCCCCTCAGTAACAGGTTTTCTGCCTTGGAAGCTGTTGAGGGGGATGACCTGCAGGGGCCTAGCTGCAGTTACCAGGTCTCTGGCACTGGGGCTGGTACTGCTGCTCAGAAGGGAAGGGTGGGAAAGAGACATGCGGTAGTGATAGGGGACTCGATAGTCAGGGAAACAGATAGGAGGTTCTATGGCAGTGAGCATGAATCCCGGATGGTATGTTGCCTCCCAGGTGCCAGGGTCCAGGATGTCACTGACTGGGTCCACAGAATTCTTGAGTGGGAGGGAGAGCAGCCAGAAGTTGTGGTCCATATTGGCACCAATGACATAGGTAGGAAGGGGGATGAGGTCCTGAAGAGTGAGTTCAGGGAGCTAGGCAGAAAATTGAGGAACAGGACCTCAAGGGTAGCAATCTCGGGATTGCTGCCAGTGCCACGTGATAGTGAAGGTAGGAATAGAAGGAGGTGGCAGATAAATGTGTGGCTGAGAAGTTGGTGCAGGAGGGAGGGTTTTAGATTTCTGGATCATTGGGATCTCTTCTCGGGAAGGTGGGACCTGTACAGAGAGGACGGGTTACACCCGAACCAGAAGGGGGCCAATATCCTTGCGGCGAGATTTGCTAAGGTGGTACAGGAGGGTTTAAACTAGTTTGTGAGGGGGAAGGGAACCGGAGGAGTAGGTCAGAGGAAGAAGGGAATGGGGAAAAGTTAGATCAAACAGGTAGAGAGGCTTTGAGGAAGGAGAAGCAGAATACAAGCTGTAAAAGTAGTAAGGTAGATGGACTGAAGTGTGTTTACTTAAATGCAAGAAGTGTCAGGAATAAGGGGGATGAACTGAGGGCTTGGATAAGTATGGGGGACTCTGATATCGTGGCTATTACTGAGACGTGGCTGACGTCAGGAGAGGAGTGGATATTGAATATTCCTGATTTTCGGTGTTTTAAGAGGGATAGGGAAGGGGGGAGAAGAGGTGGAGGGGTGGCGATACGTCAGGGACACTGTTACAGCTGTGGAAAAGATGGATGTTGTAGAAGGATCATCTCTAGAGTCCGTATGGGTGGAGTTAAGGAACAAGAAAGGAGCAGTTACTCTACTAGGAGTATTCTATAGGCCCCCCGGTAGCAGTAGAGATATAGAGGAGCAGATTGGCAGGCAGTGTTTGGAGAGAAGCAGAAATAACAGGGTTGTTATAATGGGAGACTTCAACTTCCCAAATATAGACTGGAACCTGCTTAGTGCCAAAGGTTTAGATGGGATGGAATTTGTTAAGTGTGTCCAGGAGGGATTCCTGACGCAGTATGTGGACAGGCCGACTAGAGGGAATGCCATGTTAGATCTAGTTTTAGGAAATGAACCGGGACAGGTGAAGGATCCATTGGTGGGTGAGCATTTGGGGGACAGTGACCATTGCTCCATAACCTTTAAAATTGTCATGGACAGGGACAGGTGCAGAGAGGACAAGAGGTTTTTCAATTGGGGAAGGGCGAACTACGAGGCTATAAGGAGAGAACTTGGGAGTGTAAATTGGGATGTCCTTTTTGAAGGAAAATGTACCATGGGGATGTGGTCGATATTCAGGGATCTTATGCAGGATGTTAGGGATAAATATGTCCCGGTGAGGCAGAGAAAGAATGGCAGGGTGAAGGAATCGTGGGTGACGAGAGAGGTGGAACGACTTGTTAAGGAGAAGAAGGTAGCATACGTGAGGTATAAGCAGCAAGGTTCAGACAGGGCCCGTGAGGAATATAGGGTAGCGAGGAAGGAACTTAAGAAAGGGCTGAGGAGAGCTAGAAGGGGACATGAAAAGGCTTTGGCTAGTAGGGTTAAGGAAAATCCCAAGGCCTTTTTCATGTACGTGAAGGGTAGGAGGATGGCGAGGGTGAAGGTAGGTCCGATTAAAGACAAAGGTGGGAGAATTTGCCTGGAGGCGGCGGAAGTGGGAGATGTTCTCAATGAGTACTTCTCTTCGGTATTCACCAGGGAGAGGGGTCTTGATGATGCAGAAGGGAGTGCTAGTAAGGGTAATGTTCTCGAGGTTGTTGATATCAAGAGGGAGGATGTGTTGAAGTTGTTAAATAATATTAAGACAGATAAATCTCCGGGGCCTGATGGGATTTTCCCCAGGCTGCTTCGAGAGGCTAGGGAGGAGATTGCTGAACCGCTGGTAAGGATCTTTGAGTCCTCGTTGTCTACGGGGGTGGTGCCGGAGGATTGGAGGATTGCGAATGTGGTCCCCTTGTTCAAAAAAGGTAATAGGGATAGGCCAGGGAATTATAGACCGGTGAGTCTCACGTCTGTGGTGGGTAAGCTGTTAGAAAGGATTCTAAGGGATAGGATTTATGAACACCTAGAGAATCATGGACTGATTAGGGACAGCCAGCATGGCTTTGTGAAGGGAAGATCTTGCCTCACAAGCCTGATAGAGTTCTTTGAGGAGGTGACCAGGAAGATTGATGAGGGCAGTGTGGTGGATATGGTTTACATGGATTTTAGTAAGGCATTTGATAAGGTTCCTCATGGTAGGCTTCTTCAGAAGGTCAGAGGCCAAGGGATCCAAGGAAGCTTGGCTGTGTGGATTAGGAATTGGCTTGCATGCAGAAAGCAGAGGGTTGTGGTGGAGGGAGTGCCCTCGGATTGGAAGGCAGTGACTAGTGGTGTCCCGCAGGGATCGGTTCTGGGACCTCTACTTTTTGTGATATTTATAGATGACTTAGATGAGGGGGTGGAGGGCTGGGTTAGTAAGTTTGCGGACGACACTAAGACAGGCGGTGTTGTGGGTAGTGTGGAGGGCTGTCGGAGCTTACAGAGGGATATTGATAGGATGCAGAGCTGGGCTGACAAGTGGCAGATGGAGTTCAATCTGGAGAAGTGTGAGGTGGTACACTTTGGAAGGACAAACTCCAGGGCAGAGTACAGGGTAAACGGCAAACGGCAAGGTACTTGGCAGTGTGGAGGAGCAGAGGGATCTGGGGGTTCATATTCACAGTTCGTTGAAAGTTGCCTCACAGGTGGAAAGAGCAGTTAAGAAGGCCAATGGGATGTTGGCTTTCATAAGTCGCGGGATTGAGTTTAAGAGCCGCGAGGTTATGATGCAGCTTTACAAAACTCTAGTTTGGCCACATTTAGAGTACTGTGTTCAGTTCTGGTCGCCTCATTATAGGAAGGATGTGGAGGCATTGGAGAGGGTGCAGAGGAGATTTACCAGGATGCTGCCTGGATTGGAGGGTATTGAATATGAGGAGAGGCTTAAGGTGCTCGGGCTTTATTCACTGGAAAGGAGGAGGATGAGAGGAGACATGATAGAGGTATATAAAATATTGAGAGGAATAGATAAAGTAGACTGTCAGCGCCTCCTTCCCAGGGCACCAGTGCTCAAGACGAGAGGTCATGGCTTTAAGGTTATGGGTGGGAGTTCAGGGGAGATGTCATAGGGAGGTGTTTTCACCCAAGAAGTGGTTGGTGCATGGAAATGCACTGCCTGCGGGTGGTGGTGGAGGCAGATACATTGAACAGGTTCTAAGAGTTGTGGATAGGCATATGGAGGAACGTGAGATTAGAGGGATACTAGCGGGAGGAAGGGGTAGGTAGTGTGAGGGTTGTCTGATGGACGCACGACTACGGTGGGCCGAAGGGCCTGTTTGTGCTGTATGGTTCTATGGTTCTTCTCTCTGCAACAAACAACCTGCTGGAGGAACTCGGTGGGTTGAGCAGCGTCTGCGGGAGGGGAAGGAACTGCCAACATTTCGGGTCGAAACGCTGCATCAGGACTGAGAGTGGGGAGGGGAGACGGCCAGTCTAAGTTGGAGAGTGGGAGTGGTGAGACAAGAGTCCGAGGTGATTGGTGGACTGAGGAGGGGTGTAAGATGACAGGCAGGTTGTGCCAGGTCGGGGAGGGGGTTGGAGTTGGGAGACAGTGGCAGGTGGATGATGGAGGCAGACAAGAGAAAAAAATTGAGGCAGATGGAGAGAAGTGGTGGTGTTCCTTCTCTCTGTTTACCTTTCCCCCATTGTTTCAGTTTTCACCCGCTCTCCCTCCCTCCTCCTCCTCCTCTATCTGTGACTCAGTTCCCATCCTCTACAAATCCCATACTGCTCCATTTTTGTCCTCTTCCCCCCCAGACTCACTGTTCTCTAGCTCCTGTTCTTCCCTCCTTCTCTCTCTCGCTCCCCCCATCACCGCCCAAACCCTGAACCTCTTTGGTTCTATTCCTTCCTGATCTCTTTCCCATATCTCTCACCTTCTGTAGCTCACTCATCCGCTCTTAATTCCAATTTTTAGTTTAAATTGTTTTAGCCTTTCCAGTGATGAGAAATTCAAAGAGAAACTCTGCCACTCTGAACAATTACCATCCAATCTCTGTTACTGTGTTTGTTGCTAACAGCATACTAAATACGACCACTGGTGTCTCTGCTAAATCACCCTGGATTCTTTCAAAATGCACAGATGCAATCTGTCCAGGAGTCGTATCCTCTTTAATTTGACTAATTTATTGAAAACCTCCTTTTATTTTACATGCTGTTAGTTTTTTTTTAAAACAGCAATAGAAGTGCATGACCTTGACTAGAAGAACTTCTTAAGGAAGAAAATTGAAAGTTCAATCAAAAAACATCCACCCTACTGTTAAACGTAGAGCTGGTATTCAAGACCAGCTCCCTGAGGCTCACTGAAATAACCAAATGAGTGCACAGGAATTCTGCCTGTGTGTGTGGTTATTTTCCATTGATACAAAGAAGTCACTGTATCCTCTTTAATTTGTCCAATTTATCAAATACTCTTCTTATTTTACATGCTGCCAGTCTTTTTTAAAACCAGCAATAGAAGAGCATGACCTTGAATAAAAAGGACTTGCCTTGAAATATGAAGTTCAGTTCTGAGATGGTTCAGCTTGTTTCCTTGGATTCCTTAACTCCTCATGACTAGAAATTGCTGTGTTGATATCAGGACTTAACACTGGTAAGATGGCCAGAACTAAAAATCCCTTCAAAGCACTCTTCCCACTTCCGCACCCCCCCCCCCCCCCCCACCACCCCCTCCATTTCTATCTCATTCTGGCTGTCGTTTGAGTAGTTAAAATTACATATATTTTTTACTTTCCAAACAAATTCTAATGAAATAAATTGAAAATTGAGTCAAAAAACATCCACCCTCCTGTAAAACGCAGAGCTGGTATTTAAACCAGCTTCCTGAGGCACAAGGGCACAACCAAATGAGTGCACAGGAATTCTGCTTGTGTGTCTGGCTATTTTCTCTTGATGCAAAGAAGTTAATGACCTGTGCAGAGTTTGGGGTCTGGGGACTAACAGCATACTGTGGCAAGATCCTTTGGCAATGTACTCAAAGCCCGGTAAACTACATTGGTCAGTGATCTTCCACTTTCATGCCTTGCTTGTATACAGCTTTAGGTGCATTAAAGGGTCAATAAACAGTAGCATACACTGGGTTTAAAGGGATAAGCATGTACATTTAAAGACTAACTGGTCTTTGCATTTGTTACAAACCTGTACCATCTATGATATTACATGATCTAGAATACAATCTGATAAATAAACAATAAGCCACCATCTTTTAGAACAAACAGTTAACATCGTGGACTATTTCATAACCCTTTTTTTTCCCCTACAACTCATTTCTCGTGGATCAGGTATAAAGAATAGAAGATGGATTTCTGCATTCACCTGAGACAGCAATGCAATACATGAACAAAGGCTTGCTGCTCACTTTGAGACAAGTCCCCAAAAATAAGAACAGTTGATGGGTCCTAACTCAGCGGCAAATTAGTCTTTGCCAGCCCACCTGCTTCTGAGACTCTTGGGGATTGGGGGGTGGGGGAGGAATTACTGGAGTTTCCTGCTCCCCCACAGTTGCTCATGGGCCCCAGTACAGAGCATATGCATGTTGATAGTGGATGAATGGAGAAGGAAATTGCATTAAGTAGAGTTTTTCACAACCTCAAAGTGGTACAAAGTTCTTTTGGGCTGAAAAGCCACCGTTGAACTGCAGCCATCGTTTTAAAATAAAAAAAAGCACTGCAGCCGATTTGCATGCAGTAAGCTCCCACAAGCAGCTAAAAGATAAGGCCCTGATAATTTGGTTTCAATGATGTTGGCTAAAAAATAAATTTAGTCAGAGTGCTGGAGAACTCCTCTGGAACCACGAGTAGCTTACGTCCACCTCCGAGGGAAGACATGGCCTCAGTTCAATGTTCATGCATGGGAGGATAAATTGGACTCAGATTGAAGGCTTTCCATGGGCAAATAATGCATCAAGACTGGACTCAGGTGACAAAGAAAAATAATCTGCAACTAAACTGCTACATTAACCCATTTGGTCTCACCTTATCCAAGATATTCCCTTTGTTCTACCCATCCCCCCCCCCCACCTTCTCCGCGACAGAACACCAACTTGTTTTCTCTCAGCCCTAGTCCTGACAATCAGTCCCAGATCTAAAACACGAACTGTTTCTCTTTCTGCAGGTGCTGCCTGGCCTGTTGAGTGCTTCCAGCAATTTTGTTTTTATTTCACAAGCAAAGGGTCACTTGGGTGAAGTTCTGAGGACTGGTCGAAGTCTTGGAGCCACACTGGTCCGAGAAGAAGATGAACTGATGCACACTGTTTGTAGTTGTAGAGATTTGTTACTTGCTCTCAGGATGTGGGCAGTGCTGGCACACCAGGTATTTGCTGCCCATCACCGAGTCCCTTCCATCAGGCAATGAAATAACTGGGTGGCTTCAGAGGGCACACATGAGCCAACACTGTTGGTACAAGACTACAGTCACCTATGGGTAAAGATGCATAAAGGAATCGATTCAGTCTTCCCATTGAAACTGCAGATTGGGAATGGAAGCAGTGTAGAATCCCATTGTGTCACCCACGATTAAAGCAGCAATAATTTCATTGAGATAAATTACCTGTGGGAGGAAAAGCAAAAATCCAAAGGTCACCCAGAGCACTTCAGTGCTGAAGGGGGGCTAACCACACACAAGGGAAACAGCTGACGCACAAGCCATGGTCCTCTCTCTTGGCCCCAGAGTGTTAATCGAAGCCTGTTCAACCTCACCACCAGCTCTGGACGTCTGCACTGCCAAGTTGCATGCAACATCACCCAATTCTGAATGAACTAAATCCCCAGTGGTCTCAGTCTTCTCGAGCAGGAGCTCCCTGTCAACTCCCCATGAGCTCTGCATACTTCCAATTCAGGCCCTGGGTGTATCCTTGATTTTCTTTATCCCACTGATGCTGCTGGCCACTGGGTCATGAGTGGCCAAGGCCCTAAGCCCTAGAGTTCCTTAAAATCCATCCCCGCTTCTCTCTCCTCCTCAAACCTACCACTTTGATTAAGCATTTTTTCACTCTGGTTGGCCACTGTCAATTTGTCCGTGAGACATGGTGGGACACTGTTAAAGGTGTCATTGTAACCACTGGCCAGGTTGCCGAAGGAACTGAGCAGAAACAGTTCTCGAAGTGGTAACCTGCACATCCCTGCAGCGTTAGCGCCAAGTTTCCCAAATCAAAGATTAATCAAATGCATGATGACATGCAATATTTTCCGTTAAAGCTCGATTTCATATAAACTGTGAAGATTATTCTGACAGCAATCAAGAGGCATGAACGAGGATCGATTTAAACATTTCCACCTTTGAATCTCGGAACTGCCCAAGTACAAGTTTCATTGTGACATGTGGCCTTTGAATGTAATGGATGTGGGCAAAATAAAAGATAAATGGGTATCTGGTGTTCCTGAAATTGCATCTTAAATATCATTGCTAATACTACTGCTAAATTCCTTGTTTTTTTCATTGATTCTCCCCATTGATTCCTTTCTATTCTGGATTACAAATCATTTCTTTGCCTTTCACTTCATTCTTGCTGCAATTTATTGACTCTGTTGATTCCTTCCAATCCCACTGACCATCACCATGGCCTTATAAAACAGGGCCGATTAAGCAGAAAAGCAACATTACACTAAAAAGGTAATAGAAACTTGAAAATGTAATGTAAAAATGGGTTTGCCTATTACATCCACAAAGTCTAATTTGTTCACTGCCCGGCACAGATCTGATTACCTCCAAAATGGACAAAAATCAGTCTCCTGTGTCCACCCAATGCTTTATATTTATATTCCATCATATATTACTGCTGATAATGTGATGTCTGTGAATAGATTGGAATTTCTCTGTGTCCTTTATCAAGATAAATTGATCTGTCAACAGCAAATGGCTTGCAAGCATTAATATGTTGCTTCTGTAAAGGAGTCCAGGCTTTTTTTTCCTGGTCCTCAATTCAAATAAAAGTTGAGCTCACTGATAATAAAGGAAGGCTGCAGGGTGGCTTTTCCATTTGGCCATTAACAGGCCCTTAAACGGATGCTTTACTTCCAGAAATTAGCAGCATGCTACAATAGCAGCATGGATCATAAACTTTCAGTCAATACAAGTCACCAGGCTCCCAGTTAAAAGAGGGAAAAATACCTTGCTGTCATCTCTCAGTTGTCCAATGGTATTATCTGATAACCCAGGGAGCAGCTGTTTGAATCAGAACTTTATCTTGGCCTCTTTCCATCTACAGTAGCACTGTGTCCCACAGTAGCAATTTGCTCATTGGCCTATTACTTTCAATAGCTATCCCAGTAATTGGCTATTTCACACTTGTAAGGGTTGAACTGGCAGAGTGCAAAGGCCATGCAACCAGCCTGTCGGGGACCAACAATTCAGTCGTTCATCAAATTATTATCAGCCTTCAGCAAGACTGAGTGAATCCCGGGCACGGCTCATTTGTCAAGCTTTGTTAAATTTCTTGCGTGGTCCGTCAAAATTCATGCAAAAGGAAAAAGAGGAACACCTCAGAATCTATAGCCTGCATTGTCCAGTCTGTTTGTAACCTGGCACAGGAGATCGATCATACCTCGGGCTCTCTGGGGGTTCAACACTGGTGCGGCACCAGCTGTCCTTCAGATCCTTTGCCAACAATTTCCAGCCCTGCATTTGGAACTGGAGCCATGGCCCATAAACTGTTCATTATTTTGTTTAGGATAAACAAGTCGTTGGTACAGACTTCTTTTGGTAATGGATGGAAAGAAGATCTCAGACTCAGAGCAAAAACAGGCCCTTCGGCCCACAGACAACGCTGACCATTAAGCATCTATTTTTACGCTAATCCTACCCTAACCCATTTTATTCTACCACACGCTACAGCAGCCAATTAACCTACCAACCCATGTTTTTGGGATGTGGAAGGAAACCCACGCGTTCACAGGGATAATGTGCAAACTCCATGCAGACAGCTGGACCATGACAAAACAAACGGTCATGACCTATTATCCGGCATTCTTGTTGCCTACAGAATTCCCTTCAATTGCATCTCAATCTGCAAGTGTTGCTTTTCTAAACTTTGAACAATTCAGCAAATAATAATTTGACCACCACAGCATATATGGCAGGAATTTCAACTGCACTTTTTGCAGTGTACATCAAAGCAAAGCACTATGTGATTGGGGAACTACACAAGGATAGCAGTGTAACTAAAGTCTGACCACAGTGAAGTGAAGTAGTGCAAGGTCTCCTCTGGGAAGGTGGTCACCTTACTTCATCTGTTGAATGTACTCTTTACTTTAAATATACACTACTGAACCTTCAATGTTACGAGAAATGGATGTCAGGGAAGCAGGGGTACATTTGCTTGTGCAAGTAATAATAGGCAAGACACGAGATGCACCCTGTCGTGTAAATTGGGCCGACTGCCAACAGAAAAAATACTCCACTTGAAATACATGGTACTCATTGTGCTAAGGAGGAAATATTCCCATTTTAAGCACCCAGTGTTGGCATTAGTGACAATGTTACACTTCAGGTCTGTGGACATGAGGTGGTGGTCAGACAATATGGGACACTTTAAGCTAAGGCAACTCCACCCGTCAGTCCTACACCAATCCAGCTCTAATTTGCCATCATTTTCAGTTCTATCCAATATACCAAGGAAATACTTGAACTTACAGACTGCCATAGCAGCTGAAAATGCATCAGAGACTTTGAACTGAAGCACACTGCCTGTGCTGCAGAAGGCAGCTTCAGCAGCATTTTGCTGCTAAGGCAGAGAAAGATCTTGGGAATCTTATATTTGGCTTCTTAGATTGTTCCAAAAACAAAAAGCCCAACAGAAGCCCAAGGAATAGTATCACAGCTTCCAATTCAGCACATTGGAGTCTCAGGACAGAACAATGAATTCACCAATTTCAGATAACCAGCCTTTCAATTTAATTCCTAATTATGCAGCACTGATGAAAAGTCATCAGCCTGTCACATTTAACTCTATTACTCTCTTCTCTTGCCTCCTGTTCTACTGAGTATTTCTAGCATTTTTTTAAAAACAGTTCATTGGTGTTTGGAGCTTATGAATGAGGGAGGAAGGTTGGCCAAGCCAGAGGAAGGGTCATCAGTTTTTATTTCAAATTGTGACAGGAAATCCAGAATATCAATGAGAGCTAATGGAAAGAGAGAGACAAACAGGAAACTGCTTCAGATCTCATTCGGAGATGTACAAGTGCTCAGGTGCATAACTTTAACTCCACACCTTTGTGAGTAATTGGTTCACAAGGTTTGGAAAGCCTTCAGTTGTTTCTTTCTGAACTTCATGTGTTTTTCATTAGAAGGTTGACATGTATTTTTTTTTGAAGAGATTCATTTTGTGTTTTACTTCAAAGCTGTTTTGGCTCCAATTTGAACTGCAGCTGGATTACTTTAGTCGATTGCAGATGCTCTTGAGGAGCAGCCTTTTTGAAGTTTCTGCCAAAACACTACAACAAGTATTTTCCTATTATCACCACAAGGCTGTTGTTCACTTGATTCTTCTTGCTGGTCCATTTGGATTCATTGACAAGTTAAATGACATGCCAATTTATCATCTGGCGCTGGCCTCGGGGTACGCAAAGACCACGCCAGCTGTATTGCCTTGAAAACCAGAAACTACTCCATGCTGAGGTGTTAAGAGGGAGAGAGGATGAGCAGTACGGTAAAATATCTGACAGGCTGTGGTCCCAGTTGAAAACACACAGAGGAAGAGGGGCAAAGCATTTGACAACAATGACCCCTCGCGAAACCTTCCCACTTGTAACAAACTCAAGAGAAATTCATTCACTAGTTGAATAAATTAAGTGACACTGGAGCATATCTAATTGTAATACATCACTAAGTAATCTGTCAAGCTCCCGAGTGTTAAAGCCCTATCTGCGTTCTTCATCCATTATTTATATGTGGCCCTCCTTGGCAATAGATTGTAATTAGTTTAGAATAAAGTGAGGAACCTCAGCCAGTATTGCTATTATATATGCTTCAACATAATTACTAACTTAAATTTGACACTTCTTTCAAGCCAGTGAGCATCAACCACCTCCTGGCATACCACGGGCAAGAAATAACACTTTCCGGTTTCTTCCCAACAATGCAGTACAGGAATAATTTGCAGGGTGCGACAGTCCCTGGGCCAGAGTCACATCCGCTGGATTAATAGCACCAAGCTAATGGACCCAACACAGCACATCTATTCTGAAGCTGTCGGAAAAGTGTGAAGGGCAATCAGAAGGCTTGACTTCAGTACCACATGTATTAATGATCCAGCAAGTTGTGGTTCAGCTGCTGGAATAAAGAAACCAATCTCCTTCCATTAATGCTTTTTACAACCATCACTTTAAGTAGCCTCTTAAAGGACTTCTTTAAAAAAAAGTGCAGGCAGGAAAATAGAAAACATGAACATTTGCGTTCTTAATTTTTCCAAATTTATCGAGAGAGATCTCTCCGACGGGTGAATCACAGATTGCAATCGGATATTAAGATAATACTGTGAAGCACGTTGAATGGAAATTTCATTGCAATTACAGAAGCAGGGTTGAGAACAATAGAGTCTTGAAAATCAATATACAGCTTAATAGCAGGTGTGGGGAAAGCAATAACGGCATGTGAAATTTACAGAGACTGGTGCTCAAATACCATAAAATGACTTTTCAGAGGATTATCACAGGGTTTTTTTTGGCGCGTGAACCAAAAACTCTTCGGGCAAACAGACTGCCCATTTGGCAGTGTGGAGTGTGGAAGTCGGCAGCAGACACGCAATAAAGTAGTCGAGGAAAAGGCTCGAAGTTCTCCCTTCAGCTAGGAGAGTCCTCATGAAAGAAAACCAGAGTCACTCAAGTCCTTTCTGTGCAGTGTCACTGAAAGGGATGTGAGGTGATGTGGGCACAGGCACTTATTCAGCATTTCTCATTACTTCCCATGTGCCAAAGCACTTTAAACCCAAGTGCTGTTACTATTATGATATAAGAAGTTATCAGCAAAAATCTGCACAGCAAGGACTTAAACAATGTGGGTCAAGCTTATTTAGTAATGTTGACACAAGGATTAATATTGGCTGGTACACAAACATATGAATCAGGAGCAGGAGTAGGCCACTTGCCCTGCTCTGCCATTTAATAAGAACATGCTTAATCTGACTGTAACAGCGTGCCCATCATTTCTATCTCCCTCTACCTTAAGCATATTGAAAAGACGGTTTCCATTGCACTTTGAGGAAGAGTTCCAAAGACTCAACCCACTAACAGAAAATAAATCACCTCATCTCTGTCTTAAATGGGTGACCTTTTGTGTTAAAGGGTGACCCTCAGTTCCAGCTTCTCCCACTAGAGGAAACGCCCTCTCCACATCCACCCTGTCAAGACCCCCCTCACGATCTTCTATGTTTCAATCATGTTCATCCTTCCGAATTTCAGTAGACCAAGTTCAGCCTGTCGAACTCTTTCCTCAGAAGACAAACTCCATCTTCTCAGTATTAGTTTATTAAACCACATCTGAACTGCTTCAAGTGTATTCACACCCTTCTTCAAATAAAGGGACCAATACTGTACACAGTACTCCAGACATGGTCTCACTAATGCTCTATTTAACTGAAGCATAACCTCCTCATTTTGAATTCAATTCCCCTTGCAATAAACAAAAACATTCTGTTAGCTTTCCTAATTACTTGCAGCACCTACATTTTCGCTTTTTGTGAATCGTGCACTGGCCAGACTTCTCTGCATCTCAGAGCTCTTCAACCTCTCACTGTTCCGATACCATGCTTCTCTTTTCTTCCCCCTGACAAAATGGACAATTTCACATATTCCTACATTACAACAGGCAAGGAATTTCTTGGTCTTGCTCCAAATCATGTCACAGGATTGTTTACAATCACCAAGTCGAGCAGATGGGACGCTCAATTTAGCATCGCACCCAAAAGGGAGCACTTCTCGCGATGCTGCACCTTCTCAGTGCGGCACTGAGTTGACTGTCTGGAGTTCTATCAGAGAGGGAGGCTGCTATCACTGTCATAGCTGAGACCTAAAGGCAACCATCCTCTTGAAAGTGGTGACAGGCCATGAACCCTTGCCTGAGGGTCACCGTCACAAAGACTTGAGGGCAATGCTGGCAATCACTGTCACTCACCAAGCAGACACCAGGAAGACAGGGTTATTCATCATTCACAAATCGGGAAGTCCTCTGCCATTCTCAATCTAGCTGTATTCTCCCTCCTTAACTTTACTGAAGAGATATAGAATCACCAATCATTCCCTGAGATCTTCTGCCTGATTTACGTCATGGAGGGATACAGCTCAGAAACAGGCCCTTCAGCCCACCGGGTCTGTGCTGACCATCAAGTACCCATATTCACACCAAGCTGATCCTAACCCATTTTATTCCCCCCACATCCCTCATCGACACCTGCCCCCAGAAATTCTACCACTCATCTACACATTGGGGATTATTTTTTAGAAACCGAGTGGCCTATTAACGTGCACTTTTCAGCTGAGGGCAGAAACCCACCCGGTCACAGGGAGAACATGGAAACTCCTCGCAGACAGGACCAGAGGTCTGGGTTGAACCAAGATCACTGGAGCTGTGAGGCAACAGCTCTGCCAGCTGTATTGCCTTTACACCACTGTGCTGCCCTAATGTTGGGGTATTGGTTTATGGTCTGAAAATATGGCGTCCAGGGGCACTCGGAATTGCCTTCCCTCCATGGCTGCATGAGAGAATATTGTCACCAATTCCATACCACCTCAGCAGGCTCTAATGAGACAATGCAGCATGCAAGAAATAGAGAGGCAGACAGACAGAGTGAAGAGAGGCTAATATGAAGAATATATTAATGCCACTTGGTTATTATTATCTACAGTCAATGTGACAGGGTTAGCTTGCTACTTTAACTACATTTATCTTTTTGGCACAAGACATAAGGCTTGTGAATAAAAATCTTGCACCTACGATTCATCCAATGTTGACAGTTCTGGCTGTCACTTCTGGTAGCAATGCAATCTGCTCTGAGCAGTTGTCACAATCACTTGCCCCCCCACCCCCCCAACTAATCCAAAACCCTTTCGGCAATGCTCTTCAAGTATTCTGCTCTGCTTCTGAAGCAGAGACAAATGCTGAGGACCTAGAAAAGAATTCAAACATCAAGGAAGGGGCTGGAAACAAGAAATGATTTGTTGCTTGAACGATCTGCAATTAAAGGCACAGAGGAGACAAGCCAAAGTTTGCATGATACAACTCAATGTTCAGTATCAAAGGTCGGACGTCAGATACCAAGCAGACTCGTGGAGCACATGGTCTGTTGAGTTGAAGCGCCAACTATTATTTCTGCACCCAGTCGCACTTGATAGCAAGGCTATCAGCGTTTGCTGCAAGACTCCCAAATATGGCATATAACAAAGGTCCAGTTTAATTTTCCTCATGGAGAGTTAAAGGGGAAAAATAGAGAATATTTATTTATATTAAAAAAAACATTTAGATCATCTTCTCCAAAAGTACAAAAATCATTTCCATAAATGGTTCAATTACAATTACTTCATTGGACGCCTTTCTCACCCCACCAAAAGGGAGGGGGATCAGATCACTTTGCAAGCAGGCAAGGCCAAGGAAACATTATTCTCTTCATTTTCCAGACTGACAGCTGCACTGCCACATTATGTTGTCTTACAATGCAGAGGCAAGTTTTTGTGCGAATTCGTGTCTCTTCTCAATGTGCAGGTTGCAGAATCAGGGCTGTTGGCCCAATTTTCTGTGGCAAGGGAAATTGTGAAAGCGCAATTTATTTTTATTGACCTCCGCTTTGTTTAGTTTGGAATTGGCCACATTTCATCCCATCTCCCAGAACATGACTCTTGTTATTTGTTCTCAAAGCACATTAGCGTTCTTGGAGCAAATGTCCATAACATCATCAGGACTGGATTGGTGCTCATTTTAACCCCTTTTTCTTTTGGATGCACCTGATTCAGGTTTGTTGTCGTTCTAGACTTTTCTTTCGTAAAAGTCGAAGTAAAATTACATTTCACAATTGCTACTCCGGTCAGGAGCTTGTTAGACCCAACATGTACCACATCAGTCACGTCTCATCTAAAATTTCATCTGTTTCTTTTACTTTCGTGTTGTATTCATGCTTCGGAAAATGAAGGCTGTCATCAGAATTTTTCATTCATTAGATGGGAGCAAGGGGGAGACGGAGTGGTTGGGTGTTATCACTTAAGCCAAAGCCAAAAGCCCTGATTATGTTTGACAAAGGATTAATTTACACAGGCACTCCTTGAAGCTTTTCAAAAACTGGAGTGGATGTCAATGACCCACATTGTGGGTTTTATTTTCAAGAGCTTTAACACTCAAAGGCTTGTTTCAGGACAAAATTATTTGCCATATGGTCATCTGCCTGTGACCTTCTCACAATTGGTGGATGATGCCAGAGAAATAGGGTCAACTGTAGGCGTGGCCAAGCTTGCAGCTGGCTTGGAATCTGCCGATACAGGGCCTCAACTATCTCTACGTCATACGGATACTGGTGCAATGAGAATGGCCCCTCAATACAACTGGAATCTACATCAGTGATCAAGCTGATAAGAGGTTCAGACACACTGTACTGGTCTCGTCCATCTTCTAACGCAGCAGAGGAAACATGTTGACCCTTTACAGAGAAACAGAGAAAGGGTAGGGCATTGACAGAAGTCATTTGGCCCATTGTATTCATACCTGCTCTTGCAAGAGCAATTCAGTTTATCCAACTTCCCCGCCCTTCCCCCATAGCCCTGCAAATTCTGTCCTTTCAGATACTTAGACTACAGTTGAATCTGCCTCCACTACAATCCCAGGCAGTGTTTTCCTGACCCTAACTATTTACTGTGTAACAGCAACATTTCCACATATCATTTTAGGTTCTTTTGCAAGTTACCTTTGGTCTAAGTCCCCTCGCTCTGAAGTCCATCCATGGAATTGTTTCAGTAGATCACTTCTGCACCCTCTCTAAAGCCTCTACATTTTTTCTAATGTATGGCGCCCAGATATGAAGGCAATACTCCAACTGTGGTCAAATCCAGTGTTCACGGTGACTTCCTTGCGTGTGTAGTCTCTACTTATAAAGCCCAGGATCCCACACACTTTCCCAACCACTCTCACAACCTTCCCTACCACTTAAAATGAGCTATGCACATTTACCACCAGACCTTTCATTTCTTGTACCCCTTTTAAAATTGTACCATCAGGTTACTATTACCTCTTCCCGAACTTCCAACAAAACTGTAACACAAATGTTACAAAATAAATTCCATTTTTCAGCAGTCACACCAACAAGCTGAGACTATTTTGTTTTACCCAAGCTGCAAAAAACACAATACCACTTTGTAATTTCAAACAGTGGAATAGAACTCAAATTAAACAGTTACAGCAGCTTTTCACTGTCGCTATTAGACACTAACTGAATGAAATAACATCTCTGGAGTACTGCAGAACAATCATTTATCTTCTTCCAAGCTTCTCGTCCCACTGCCCAGCTTGATCTCTTTTTACTTTCCAATCAAATTCCTGCTGATCCATTGGACATGGGCTGAGGCTGCAGACTTGCTGCTGGGATAGCTTTGTGATTCCTGCTTCTGCTCACCTAACGCCTGATGTTGATGAGCCAAGCACTAATTAGTAAGTCATCAGAACCAGCACAAGGTTCAACCGCACTTTTTATTTTGCAAAGCCAGTTCTACAAATCAGCCTTTTAAATAAATACAACATTGCACCATCAATCCTATACCCACGTTCCCTTTTTCTGCCTGACTCTTTTATGGTGGTTGTAACTGATGATAGCCACAAATAAGTTTGAATAGTAAATACCATCATGATAGTGGGCATCATGGACAAACCAATCTAGTCTGCACCAGAGCATCATAAATCCATCTCCCTCCTTACATCATCACGTCACAGACTGCAAACTGGAGCAGAGCTGCCAGAAGCTACCCTGGGATTCTCAAATGGATGGTTACGGACAGGGCTTCCATCTACTACACACAAAGCCAAATATATGGATAAAAAATTGGGATGTGGGAGATCAAACATCACAAGGACCTGGTGTCACAGCTATCAGTATGATAGAAACATAGAAAACCTACAGCACAATTCAGGCCCTTCAGCCCACAAAGCTATGCCGAACATGTCCCTGCCTTAGAAATTACTAGGCTTACCCATAGCCCTCTATTTTACTCAGCTCCATGTACCTATCCAAAAGTTTCTTAAAAGACCCTATCGTATCCGTCTCCACCACCGTTGCCGGCAGCCCATTCCACGCACTCACCACTCTCTGAGTAAAAAACTTACCCCTGACATCTCCTCTATACCTACTCTCCAGCACCTTAAACCTATGTCCTCTTGTGGCAACCATTTCAGCCCTGGGGAAAAGCCTCTGACTATCTACCCCATCAATGCCTCTCGTCATCTTATATACCTCCATCAGGTCCCCCCTCATCCTCCGTCGTTCCAAGGAGAAAAGGCCGAGTTCCCTCAACCTGCTTTCATAAGGCATGCTCTGCAATCCAGGCAGCATCCTTGTAAATCTCCTCTGCACCCTTTCTATAATTTCCACATCCTTCCTGTAGTGAGGTGACCAGAACTTAGCACAGTTCTCCAAGTGGAGTCTAACCAGGGTCCGATATAGCTGTAACAATACCTCTCGGCTCCTAAATTCAATTCCACGATTGATGAAGGACAATACACCGTATGCCTTCTTAACCACAGAGTCAACCTGTGCAGCTGCTTTGAGCATCCTATGGACTCGGACCCCAAGATCCCTCTGATCCTCCACACTGCCAAGAGTCCTACCATTAATACTATACTCTGCCATCATATTTGACCTACCAAAATGAACCACTTCACACATCTGGGTTGACCTGCATCTGCCACTTCTCAGCCCAGCTTTCCATCCTATGTCCCGCTGTAACCTCTGACAGCCCTCTATACTATCCACTACACATCCAACCTTTGTGTCATCAGCAAACTTACTAACCCACCCCTCCACTTCCTCATCCAGGTCGTTTATAAAATCACAAAGAGTAAGGGTACCAGAACAGATCCCTGGGGTACACCACTGGTCACCGACCTCCATGCAGAATACGACCCTTCAACAATCACTCTTTGCCTTCTGTGAGCCAGCCAGTTCTGGATCCACACTGCAATGTCCCCTTGGATCCCATGCCTCCTTACTTTCTCAATAAGCCTTACATGGGGTACTTTATCAAATGCCTTGCTGAAATCCACATACACTACATCTACTGCTCTCCCTTCATGGATGTGTTTAGTTACATCCTCAAAATTTCAATCAGCCTCATAAAGCAGGACCTGCCCTTGACAAAGCCATGCTGACTATTCCCAATCATATTATACCTCTCCAAATGTTCATAAATCCTGCCTCTCAGGATCTTCTCCATCAGCTTACCAACCACTGAAGTAAGACTCACTGGTCTATAATTTCCTGGGCTACCTCCACTCCCTTTCTTGAATAAGGGAACAACATCCACAACCCTCCAATCTTCTGGGACGTCTCCCGTCTCCATCGATGATGTAAAGATCATCGCCAGAGGCTCCGCAATCTCCTCCCTCGCCTCCCACAGCAGACTGGGGTGCATCTCATCTGGTCCCAGTTACTTATCCAACTTGATCTTGCATAACCAACCAAACACTGGGGCCCTGATTCTGCACTAACAAAGGTTATTGTTAAGTTTGGAGATATTTTCATGCTCCATATTTCCTTACAACAAAAGAGACCACCATTTCTCCCATCAAGTCTATGTCAGCTCACAAAATATTCTATTTCCATTCCCCATTTATTTTTCCTGTAACCTATTCTCCCCTCATTTCCATCAACTCCCCCCAGATTCTACCACTCACCAGTAGTGGGGATAATTTCACAGCGGCCAAATGACCTAGCATATGTCTTTGTGATAGGGGTGGAATCCGGAGCGCCCAGAGGAAATCCATGTGGATTCAGGGCAAACGTACGAACATCACACAGGCAGCATCAGAGGTCAACTCTGAACCCTGGTCACGGGAGCTGTGAGGCAGCACTCTCCCAGCACTGCCACTAGGCCAACTGTGAAAGGTGCCTTCTTGCAGAGCCAGAACCTGCAGGACCGTGGACCAAGTGTTGGAAAGAGGGATTAACCAAAAGGTCCATGTTTGCCTTGAAGTTTCAACAGTCTTCCATATTTGTTGTAAGTTTCTATGATTCTATGAATTCCATACTTTAGCAAAACTTCATTCCTCTCAAGTTCTTGGTACATCTCCAATTGAGGCCTCTTTGCATCTGGAATTTAAATATTGCATCAAATAATGGAATCATGGTTTTACCTTGAGCTCTGAATTTCCAGCCCCAAACCTCTCTCATTCACTACTTCTCTTTCCTTCTTTAAAATGCTCCATCTAGCCTCCTTCTTCAACAATGCTTTTGGTCGCATCATCCATCTCACGTGGCTGAACATCAAATCGTGCCGAAAATGGCACGGGAATCCAAGCTGCCAATGTGCACTGAAGCTGCTTGCACGTACGCTGCGCGCTCGGTGTAAGCCTCCCTGCACCTTGCAGACTTGTGCAAGATCAATCTGATGCTCACAAGGTAAAGTTGTGCTCATGATTTACAAGAAATCCCTTAACAAAGGTATCAACCTACTTCAAAGCAGTAGATGGAGATTTCACACAAGTTTTTACCAAATCAAAAAACTTAAACCACAGCCAACGCCTGCTGTAAACCCGAGAAGAGAGAAAACAGAGAGCAGACATGGCCCAAAGTTGTCTGGAAAATACAGCCCAGAACATCCAAACTAACAATCATCATTGTTACTGGAAAACATGCTGCAATTTAATGAGCATTAAGGCTGTGTAATTGTATACATTTTCCTCCAGCATTTAGCTGTGTTAACATGGTGCCTTGTGCTGCCAGTTTTGCTGAGGTGTCAGTTTGTGTCATACAATTAATTGGTTTTGCCTGCCTCGGATACGCTGCGACGCAAGTTTATTTAGTTGAGAAATGCTAAAACTCGGCAGTTAAATGGAAGCAGTCCAACCACAGAAATTATGAGAGCCATCTTAATTACAGCTAAGCATCTGTTTGAATACAAAACTGAAGGGTACTAAAGAGTACAATTCCCAACCCCAACCACCTCCCCACCCCCTCACGTTTGTGGAGAGAAACAAACTCAATTTATGAAGGTAAAAAATATAAAATCAGGTCTATCCAATTAAAACAGGAGTAAAACCCAACCCAAAACTGAGCTGACAGATTGCTGAAACACATCAGAGTCGTTCCTTATTGAGCAGATACTCTCTCATCCACTGTCAAATAACGTTCAAAACCCAGATGAACACAATTATTAATCCTGCGTAGTTTTCGTTAGTTACAGGCCAACATGAATGCCACTGCTAAATATCTGCAGGCTATTTTCATTTGCATTGGCAGCTCAAGCTTGCTGCTTATTTGCATTTCATCTTTTTGGGTAAGATTTCAGCTCAGGAAAAAAAAAGTGATCAATTTTAAAAAGAAGATAGCGTCTCTTCTGTGAGCTGAACTCAGACGAACTCTCAAAAATCATCCTTGAAATGGAAAAACCACTGGCTTTCAAACCGGGGGAGGGGTTGGAAATCTCCTTCAATATCATGCCCTTCAGAAATCCATCTGGCTCAGTTATTATGGACCCAACAGGCATGAATTTGACATTAGAATCGATGCCTTTTGGGAAAAGGTCAATGTACTTCTCTTTTATTTTATATAGCGGAGGGAGATGAGGTAAGTTATTAGGGGGAGTATGTACAGAACAATGTTCTGAGAATGAAATCCCAATGCTTTTTCTGTTGCTTACGGATTTCACTTGTTTAATTCACCCATCTGTCCCAGACTTTGTCACTGATCAGTAATTGTTGCAGCATTAGGATTCTACTTGCCACCCACTTGGGTCTTGTTAAAGTGACCACTTCTGCAAACACAAGCTTGAGAGCATAGGAGTATTAGTAATGAACATGCCTACTCCACGTAATCACATGTACACTTCCAATAGAGCTCTAATGGCAGTGGGCTTGAGCATTTGCCTTGACCATACCTTCTTCAATGAGCCAAGCACGCCAAGGGCAAGTGAAGCAGCTTGACCCCAGCCCCTGACTCCTCTGCACAGATTTAACATCAGTTACCGACTGGGTAAAATTACTGAGCCATCACACAGCACGTCTAGCGTTTCAGGAGAAAAACAGAGACAGATGGCCCAGAGACCTGTGTGGGCTTCTGCAATACAATCTGGAACGTTTATTGTAGGTCCAATTGAAAACTCCCGTATTCAGGACAAAGCACATAGCTATCAAACATTGCACTCTGAATCTCGCAAAGATATTCAAGCAAACTACTTTTCAGCATCAATGACAAACAATAAGATTTTACAACAAAGTTAAACAGGCCGACATTGAAAGGGTAGTGCCTTCATAATTTTTGGAAAAGGCTTTTAGTGGGTAAAGTCATGCAGTATTTAAACCACAGTGCAGCATTCAAATAAAGTGATGCAACTTACTTCATTATAATGATGGCTTGTCAGTTTATGCCACTGCCACCCAGCTCCAGTGACCTGGGTCTCATCCCAACCTTGGGTGCTGTCTACGGGGCGCTTGCTTGTTCTCCCACCAACTCAGTTTCCTCTGGATGCTCCGGTTTTCTCCCACAGCCCAAAGATATGCAGATTGGTAGGTTAATTGGCCACAGTAAAATTACCCCTCATGTGTAGGTGAATGACAGGAAGTTTAAAGTGGAACCCATGAGCATGTGAGAGTGTAGGTTCCAGGGAAATAAGTGGGGGATTGGGGTTGATGGGATTTCTCTGAGAACTGACATAGACTTGATGGGCCAAATGGTCTCCTTCCTTCACACCAGGTCAAATTACACCAGGTGATTAAAACACTTGGTCAAGGAGAAAGTTGTGATAGAGCGTCCTGAGGAGAGTTTGAGCCAGTAAGATGTCCACTAACAAATCAGCGGGCACTTTCCCACAAGGCACCACTTTTCTGCAGCACAGTGTGAGTCACTGCCAGTGAGTCATTCTCCCTCACTAGCTACCATTCAGAAGCAGGTCAATGTGCAGGCTGCTAACACCAACAACACTGGCCACATAACACTGATGTCGGGTTCAGAAGGCTGAACACAGGAGCTCCAGCTGAATGCAGGTCCCCAACTTGGTGTCGGATATTGAGGAATCCAGGTGGGCTTAGTGGGGTGGGGTGGGGGGGGGGGGGGGTGGTGCAGTTTGTGAAGACCAGGCAGAAACAATAATTCTGATCTGTGGTGTGAACGCACCTGACCAATCTTCCGTCAACAGCTTCATCAAAGGCTCTGTTGTGTGAAGCAGATGCACAAGCTTCTCCCTGCTTGGTGCTCACACTGGCCTCAAATAAAATGCTGTAAATCCAGGGACAATAATTGTCCCAAGATTAAAGGGAAATTGGCCCCAGGCTTGACCTCAATTCGGTGAGCATGTACAAAGGTTGTACATGATAAACCCACAAGCGGCAATCACTGACTATGGTCATGCCCTCTCCCTGCACCCTTCATTTGAATTGCATCAGGCACAAGGAAGTGAAGCACCCTTTCACCTCTGTTATTTGCTCCAGCTATTACATGCGCTGGTGCTGGCTGTTAAAACAATCGGCCTCAAATCAATTTACAGTCATTTTCGGGGGTGGGGAGGGAAATGGGCAACATGGCATTGGATCATACTTTAGGTTGTCAATCAGCTCCATTTTTTCCAACCCACTGCTTTCCCTCCACTATTGCCTGGATATCAATCAGACCAGGAACCAAGAACACTTGGAAATATGATCAAAACCTTTTCACGCACTGATGCAAAGGTGTGTTTGAGGAAAATTCCCTTTGAAGAACACATCATATTTCACCGGCAAACTTCCTTTCATTTGCTTTGAGCCATCGGGAATGAAAATGAGAAAGAAAAAGAACAGAAAGCAGGAAAGCACAGGCCTTAAGGCCAAATGTCTCAAAGGTCAGGAGTATGGGAAAAAGGGGAAAAAAAAGAGTTGAACGTGGCTTCCATGCTCACAGCAATCCCTCCATTAAACCCTTTGTGGGGCTTCAGCATCCAGGCATATAATCTTTCAGAGCACGCCCCCAAAATGGAGGGTCCAGTGTCCTTATACCATTGACACCAATATCTTGAGCTTGCAAGGTCAATGATCCTGTCTAAAGGCTTGCATGGTTCCTAGTGGGTAAATCAGTGAATAAAAAACAATACCTTTGGCACAGGATCCCTATCCATGCAGGCAGAGATCTCTTCTCAGGGAAAAAGGAATAGAAGGATGTATTAATTGGCCAAGACTGATTAGCAGCATTAACACTTGTAGCAATCAGATGTGGTCTGTGATGTAATTTTGCTATGATTCCCTGATTTTTTTAAAAAAAGATTCTAAGCCCTTTTAGCAAGATTCACATTCAATGTGCTAGAATTAACTCTTGCTTCCAACGTAGACTTTTTAAGGAGTGATAAATCCAACATGAACGTAAGCCAGTTCTGACAAAGGGTCTGCGCCTCCTGAAACATTAACTCTGTTTCCCTTCCCACAGATGCTGCCTGACCTGCTTAGTATTTCTGGTCTTTTCTGTCTTTACTTCAGACTTTCACCATCTGCAGTTTCTTTTATTTTCATTTAATGCGAGTCTTTTGCACTTGGTACAATGCTTAGCCAAATGCTGACAACTACTGAGGGATGCACAATATCTCACCTGAGGTATAAGAGGAGACAGTGGAACTGTGCCGCAGAAGGTTGAATACCTTAAGGAGAGGGACCTTGCAAAAAAAAAAGAATAGAACAAGGATAAAGGCAGAACAGAAAGGTTGGCTGATCGTGACCAAGAGTACCCCCTTATAGAGGTTTCTTGGAGAGAACCTTGGCCCAGCCAGAGGTATGTAAAGAATTTAGAATTTTGACTGATGTACATTTTAGGCAAAATATCAAAATACGTCCAAATAAAGCTCACATTTGACAAAACAAATACTGATGGGTAGATAGCTCATGCCTCTCCAACACAGCACATTGAATTAAATCGAGCCCCACTTTGTTGGAGACACAATCTGTGAACAAGTCCTTTTTGATGTGCTACATTCATTTTTCATGTCCCATTCACAGGCATAAAAGTCAAGCAAGAGTTGATATACTGTACCTTCATGAAGACATTGGCTCAGCCCTGACTGGGGTATTGTGTCCAGTTATAGGGGCTGCACTTGAAGAAAGGCATGAAGGCTTTGGTCAGGGTGCAGAATAAATTTACTAAAATCGTCCACGGAATGAAAGGACTTCACCGACTTGGATAGACCTGAGAAGCTGGGTTGTTCATTTAGGCACGAAGCTGGTTGCAAAGGGAGCTGACAGATCAAAAATTACGAGGAGCATGGAGGAGAAGAAGAAACCATTCCCATTGAAAGACAGCTTGGTACGGCGACTGCTCTGCTCAAGGCCATAAGAAATTACAGAAAGTTATGGACGCAGCCCAGTCTTTCACGAAAACCAGCCTCCTCTCCATTGACTGTCGATACTTCCTGCAGTCTCAGGAAAGCAGCCAATGTTATCAAGGACCCTTCCCACCCCAGTCATTGTCACTTCTCCCCCCCTTCCTTCGGGCAGAAGATACAAAAGCTTGAGAACATGTACCACCAGGCTCAAGGGCAGCTTATACCCTGTTATGAGACTCTTGAACGGACCTCTTATATGCTGAAGATGAACTCTTGATCTCTCAATCTACCTCATCATGGCCCTTGCACTTCATTTGTCCATCTGCACTGCACTTTCTCTGTAACTGTCTCACTATATTCTGCACTGTTTTGTTTTCCTTTTGTACTACCTCGATGTACTTATGTATAGAATGATCTGTCTGGATGGCACGCAAACAAAAAAGCTTTTCGCTGTACCTCGGTACATATGACAATAATAAACCAAATACCAATTGCTAACTAGGGGGCATAAAATGAAGATCATTGACAAACTCAACGATTTCTTTTTACACACAGCAGTTGGTTAGCTTCTAGAATACACTGCTTGGTACAGTGGTGGAGGAAGATGCAACTGTAGCCTTCATAAAGGAGTTGGATAAGTGTTCCAAAGGAAAGATTTTATAGGGCCATGGGGAGTGGGACTGTGGGATCTCTTACGGAGAGCTGGCATGGTTTTGACAGGCCAAACGGACTCCTTCACGCTGTAACTATTCTGCAATACTGTCCTTCCACCATCAGCACACTGCAGCTGCAGTGTGTCCCATCCACACAATGCACTTTAAAAACTCACCAGCTCTCCTCCGGCAGCACCTCCCAAACCTAGGACCCACAGTGTCCCTGAAGGACAAGGAGCACTGCGTACAGGGAAACACTGTGGGAGTTGCCTCCAGGTATTCCTCCAACTTGCACAGAAACCAAGCTTGGAAATGCAGCACCATTTCTGGGACAAAACATCAGTCAAGTACAATACACGATGATGCTGCACAGTCAACGATGGGTAACTGGAACTGTTCAAGGGGACACAAGCTACAGAGATAAAATCTGAGCTAAATAACTTTCCATCATAACCAAACTATAAGAACCCATCAACTAGTGAAAAACTGACAATTAGACATGTGTTTTAGATACTTGTGACGTGCATACGTAAGTCCCCACAGTCACAAGGAGACTATGTCAAATACAAATACACGTGAAACATCTCTTTGACCTCCAAATGTTTTTGTACCAGTCAGAAGCTAAACATCGTAAATCAAATCCAAGAGAAAGTAAAGACTTAATGAAAGCTTAATAAGTTATGCATCTCCTCACAATACTCCAGCTGTCTCTATGCTTTTCAGTGCTCCAGCGAGCTACTCCTGAAAAATGTGAATAATGAACCAGCCATTGTGACCATTCCAGTTTGTCACACTGTGAATTATATTCTTGGATCTTTGGAAGGACACAGCAAGGAACCCAAATCTTATTTTGCAAGAGCTCATAGAGGTGAGGGATAGCTGTGCCAGACAGTAAAACATATTCTCAAGTGCGAGAGAGCGGTGCTCTCACAGAACACCCCCTGACAATGCCCAGCACTCCCACATTAAGGAGTGGCACAGGTCAGCTACAAGGCTGGACATCCCCTGCAATGCTCCGATATAGACCCTGACCCCAGCCCCCTCCACTGTGCTGCTGTGACATTGCCATTCTCCTCGCTCTCTCTTCCGTGACCAAATCAGTGGCTCATTTGCAGGGTCTCCACGATACTTTGAATGTATTGAAATATATGCATTACTTGCACAATAACAGCTACTTACTAGGCTGCAAAACCACCAGCAATTCAAATTATTGGAGCATAAAGTCTCAACCAATCTTTCACTGCTAGACGAGAACACTATTCTTGCCCTTTCAATCACAACTTATCAGGAGAGTTGAGGAAATCCCACTGTCACCGGCAGCCCCAAATATTCTCTTGGTCATTAATGTGTCACTGCTGCCTTTAGCCAGTATGGAAATTGGCTGGCCACTCCCAGCTCGTGGGACTTTCAAGTGTAATGTGGTTCACTACTCACTGTTTGATTTTACATCTTCATTTAAATTGCCGCAGCTTCCTCAAACGTATGCTGCTTTTAAAAAGTGGATTAATATTCTAAGATTGAAAAACTACAGCTCAGTGGGGTAAGGACAGGGAATGACCTGACTGCATTGCTCCATAAAGAGGTTGTACAGACTCTGCAGGCCCCTCAACATCCTTCCACGCTCCATAGAAAGCATCCCATCTGGATGCATCACGGCTTGGTACGGCAACTGCTCTGCCCAGGACCACAAGAAACTGCAGAGAGTTGTGGACACAGCCCAGTGCATCACGGAAACCAGCTTCCCCTCCTTGGACTCTGTCTTTACCTCTCACTGCCTTGGTGAAGCAGTCAACATAATCAAAGACCCCACCCACCCGGGTCATTCTCTCTTCTCCCCTCTCCCATCAGGTAGAAGATACAGGAGCCTGAGAGCACATACCACCAGGCTTAAGTTCAGCTTCTATCCCACTGTGATAAGACTACTGAACGGTTCCCTTATACGATGAGATGGACTCTGACCTCACTATCTACCTTGTTGTGACTTTGCACCTTATTGCACTGCACTCTCTCTGTAGCTGTGACACTTTACTGTACTGTCATTGTTTTTACCTGTATTACCTCAATGCACTCTGTACTAACCCAATGTAACTGCACTGCGTAATGAATTGACCTGTATGAGCGGTATGCAAGACAAGCTTTTCACTGTACCTCGGTACAAGTGACAATAATAAACCAATACCAGTGCTGTAATGGTTCAATGAATGCAAGTACTAAAAGCTCATCTCACAGGGTTTTTGTCCATCTTGTTTTTCTCCACTGTTTTAGACCCCACCTGCCTTCGGTTAACCTACCAAACTCACTCCTCTAATCTGACCCTGGACAGTGAGTGGGGATACACTCGTCAGCCACTGCTCGGAGATGGTTTCATACTTTACTTTCACACCGTCTCCTACTCGGCTCAATACCGTTTTTTTGTTTGACTATGGCAGATATCTGTGGGGGTTGGGGGAAGAGAAGGAATTTTTGACATTTTGGGTCGAAACCTGCATCAAGATGCAGTTGGCAATGAGAAATTGTCCATAAATTTCTTCCCCCTTCACAGATGCTGCTCGAACTGTTGAGTTCCTCCAGGAGATTGTTTGTTGCTCCAGATTCCAGCATCTGCGGTCTCTCGTCTACTTGTCTGAAAATGCTCCTGTCAAGAAATTCTCCTTTGTTGGAGATGCTATATAAATGCAAGTTACCAACTATGAGCCCAGCTCAGATTAATAAAGAAAATAGGAGCAGGAGTTGGCCACCTACCCTGCTGATCTACCCCAGGCCTCAACTTCTCTTCTGCACCAGTTCCCCACAGCCCGATCTTTCAAACATTTATCCATCTCCACTTTAAATATTTCTCATGATCAAGTCGCCACAATCCTCTGAGGTAGAGAATTCCAGAGATTCACCACCCTCGACAAGAAAAAGTTTCTACATACCTTCTACATGCAGGCCCTTACCTTATAGCTTGAGACTCTCCCACTTGTGAAAATGTCTCAACACCCACCCTGTCATACCCCCTGAGGATCTTGTATGTTTTAATGAGATCACCCCTCTTTCTTCTAAACTCCAAAGAATACAGACCCAACCTGTTTAACCTCTCTTGATAGGACAATCTTCTCATCCCAGGAATTAGCCTGGTGAACCTCCTTTGGACTGCCTCTATTGCTACTGAATCCTTTTTTAGATAAGGAGACCAAAACAGTGTGCAGTACTCCAGGTGTGGCCTCACCAACACCCTGTACCATTCACCACCACCTGTGAGAAGAAAAAATTACCTCAGCACATGCCACAAATAAAGCCCGTGATCTACTGGCTTAGCATCACCTGAGGTGTTGACACAGCACAACAGTTAATGTTGAAGTTGATTAATTCAAAGTTACAGAGCCCAACAAAAATGAAATAAGCTCAATCATATAAGCCTCTCCTCTAAAATTTATATAAAACATTGAACAGGTAACCCTGTCGATCATTCCCCTTTTGGCTGAATCTTATTGAGCCCAGCTGCCCTGGTTCTGCAAACTTGAAAGCCAGTCAGCTTATTAATTGAAGGAGAGTGAGAGGGGATTCGCTGAATCTGGATAGTGTATTTTGCTCAGGCATGACTGAAAAATGAGTGCGACTCTCGCAATGCAAGCGCCGGACTGTAATCGTTTTTCTCCTGCTTGCTGCTGATTGATTGCAGGGATACCCTGAATTTTTGACTGCAGCGCAGCCCACAGCAAACCAAGCAAGCCCTGGGGGGGAGAGATAGACCCTCAAGGAGCAGGGCTGGTGGCAGCCAGTGAGGTCAGAGGCAGCTACATAAACATGCCCAACTGGTTAACGTCGAGTTGTTCCTTTTATTGTTATATTAAAATCAAATCCTGGAAGCAGAGATGGGCTCAGCAGAAATACAAATGCTAAATTTTCAGATACACAAATAAGGTAAAATATGCATATTTTGCATTTCTATTTAAAGGAACATAGAACAGTACAGCACAGGAACAGGCCCTTCAGCCCACAATGTTGTGCTGAACTAATAACACAAGTAATTAAATGCCCAACTAAACTAATCCCTTCTGCCTGCAAATGTCCATATCCCTCCATTCTCTGCACATTCATGCAAAGCTTCTTAAACATCTCTACTGCATTTGCCTCCACTACCACCCAAGCACCATTCCAAGCACCTACCTCTCTGCGTGTCAAAAAACTTGCCCCACACATCTCCTTTGAACTTACCCCCCTCTCATCTTAAATGCATGTCCTTTAGTATTGGACATTTCGACCCTGGGAAAAAGATACCGGCTGTCCACTCGATCTGTGCCTCATATAATCTTATAAACTTCTATCCGGTCTCCCCTCAGCCTCCGCTGCTCCGTACACTTGAATGGGTCTTGTGCAGCTAGAAGGGAGCATGCTTCAAAGCTAAACCGTCAGCTCAAGGACACAACCTGCTGCTCTCCATCTTGGTACATTGTTAACCCAAGAATCAGTAATTATTGGAACTAGTCCTTCGTGATCACATTGTTCTGCACACAGGATCAAATCCAACCATGAAGCGCCAACAGCAAGAAATCCATATCCTCCTTTGAACATCAAAGATTCCCATAAAGAACAACCATGGGTTTCATGGCATTTATACGAAGGTCACCATTTTTGTGTTTGCCTTCTTTTATTTTTTAAACAAAACTATTTACATATTAACAATATTTACAACATTTTAAATGTAAATGCAATTCTCCCTTTCCAGGATCCAATCTAGACCCTGCTGTGGCCACTGGTCCCGGAAGGCCTCCAGTGGACATCACACGCTCTCTCTTCAAGAAGCACTGAGCACAGACAAGTCCTTGGAAGAGAGAGAAGCAGTCGGCTCGGTTGGAATCTTTGATGGTTCCACTGTCTGGACATGAATGGCCAGCTAGGCCAGTCCACATCCTCTACAGTGACTTAACTTGACAGGTTTTACCTGAAATATAATGCAATAATCCTCAGAAATCAGAACAGGGTCAAGCAGTCACTACAATGGGATGCATTAGGAACATTGTACGACCTTCATTACAATGTGCCCCGTTTCCATTGCTGCGGGTGATTTATTTTCCCCTTCCTGTCAAGGAGGCCAATATCTCTCTGGTATCTCATCCTAACTGAACTGTTTGACATTGGGGCCTCAATAAGAGGAGAGCACTGCTTGAAGTCAGAGAGGTGGTGGTGGTGGACACAAGTATCAAAGTTTGCTCTCCATCTCACAGTAGCACCATTGCTCATGCTGCTGCCTCACAGCTCGCGGGATCCAGGTTCAATCCTGACCATGGATGGTGCGTGTGCTATTTGCACATTCCTGCCATAACAAGATGCTTTTCCCTCAGGTGCTCCTGTTTGCAAAGAAGTGCTGGTAGGTTAACTGGCAGCAGTAAATTACCCCTTAGTAAGGTCAGCGGCAAAAGAAGCGAAAGGTCAGTTGATGGCATTTGTGAGAGAGACTAAATTACAGGACTAAGGAGAGGGGGAAATGGGACGGATGGGATGCTCAATAAATGATAAATCAAATAAAAAACTGCAGATGCTGAACATCTGAAACCAAAAAGGAAATGCTGGAAACACTCAGCAGGTCAGGCAGCATCTCAGATTGGAGAATTGTAAGATAAGATTTCTTTATTAGTCACACGTACATCGAAACACACAGTGAAATGCATCTTTTGCGTAGTGTGTTCTGGGGGCAGCCTGCAAGCGTTGCCACGCTTCCGGCGCCAACATAGCATGCCCACAACTGCCTAACCCGTACGTCCTTGGAACATGGGAGGAAACCGGAGCACCCGGAGGAAACCCACGCAGACGGGGAGAACGTACAAACTCCTTACAGACAGCGGCCGGAATTGAACTCGGGTCGCTGGCAATGTAATAGCGTCATGCCAACCGCTACACTACCGTGGCGCCCACGTGAAAGAGAAACAGAGTAAATGCTTCAGGTCAATGGCCCTTTGTCAGAAAAGGAAAGGAGAGAAGAAGGTTTTAATTTGCAGAGAAGATTATAGAGTTGTACAGCATGGAAACAGGCCCTTTGGCCCACCATATCTATGCTGACCATCAAGTACCTGTCGATACTAATCTCATTAACCAGCACTAGGTCCATTGCCTAATGTCTTCATGATTCAAGTACACACCCAGAATCTTCTTAAATATTGTGAGAGTACCTGCCTCCACCATTTTTTGAGTCGATGTGTTCCTCTGAATGAAAAAAAACTTCCTTATATCCTCTCTAAACCTCATATTCCTCACCTTAAACCTCTGCCCTCTGGTCTTAGGTGGGGTGAGCGGAGGATGGGAGGGATGGATAGAGCACGGGGAATATCTGTGACAGGTTGGGGCCGGGGTTGCTGTGCAAGTGGGTTGTTAATGAGGCAGCTGGCGCTCTGTTGGGATAGGATTGTTCAGTCTAGATGAAGGGTCTCGACGTGAAATGTTGACTGCCCATTTTCCTCCATAGACGCTGCCTGACTCGCTGAGTTCCACCAGCATCTGTGTTGCTCCAGAGCCCAGCATCTGCAGTCTCTTATGCCTCCAGGGTTGCTCTGTCGGGAGCCAGCATGGACCCGACAGGCTGAATGGCCTCCTGCCGCGTCATAGTAAATAGGGTGCCGAACATCTACAAGCGAGCAGAAGTGACCACGACAGCGAACAAGCATCGATTCCTTCTCTCCTTAAGCCAGGAGCTCTGAAACGGGGCAGGGCTCGTACTGCAACCCCCAGTGAGAGCAACCAACTCAGCACGAGTTAAACCTGGCAGCTTCTGGTCTATACGCACTCAGGCACAAGCCAGCTGAGCCGTGGAGTGAAATATCCAGGTTTTCAACCTGGGAGACTGATCCACATTCTGTAACAAGTGCATCTGTACCAGTGCTCTGGCTACACCTTGCCTGAACACAGCCAACCTAATCCCAAAGCAGGACTGCTTCACTCTTCTCTTGCCAGCCCGGATCAGATGTTGCTGTTTCCTTTTATTTTATTACAAGCCAGCTTCAGTTATCTGGAAAGAGGACTGACTAACAATTGATCCATTCAGTGAAAAGTCATCAGCTTATCTCCACCAGCAACTGCAAGTTGCAGCATGAGTTTCAGATGGCGGTGCCAACCTGTTGTCTTTTTTTTTACTGGCAGTGCTGGAAGCTCACAGCAGATCACTCAGGTTCTGCTACGCTGTGCACAGTACAAACAGGTTTAGTGTGTGGGCTCTCTCTGCGGAGGGATGATTATCTCAACATGGAATGAATGGGTGATGTGACATGGTGCAAAAACACTGGTCCTGGGGAAGTAAGGGTAAACATTACCAAATGATGATGGCTCGTATGATGGGTGGTGTAGGGTTGGTGTGCATTGGTAATTGGGACACATTTCGAAACTTCTTGGGCAATAGATCTCCCAATGTCACAATAAACACACAGACTTTGGAATCATAGAATTGCACAGTGCAGAAAAGGGCCCCGTCGGCCCACCTCATCCATGCCGACCGTCATGCCTATCTACGCAAATTAGGCCTGCATTAGGCCCGTATTCCTCTGTGCTTTCCCTATCCAAGTACCTGCCCAAACACCTTTCAAACTTTGCAACTATATCTGCCTCACCACCTCCTCTGGCAGTTTGTTCCCGATAACCGCCACCCTCTGTGTGGAAAAATTTGCCCCTCAGATCTCCTTGAAATTTCTCCCCTCTCAGCTTAAACCTGTGCCCTCTCATTCTAGACTCCTCTCTCCTGGGATGAAGACTGTAACTACTTACGCCCCTACGTTCCATTAAGAATAAAGCCAGATTATCCAATCTTTGCGGTCCAGTCTATTACAGTCTTTCATTCCAAGCGACATCCTGGTAAATCTCTTCTGCATTCTATTACTCCCACATCCTTGCTGTAGTGTGGTGATCCAGAACTGTAGACAATACTTCAAGTGCAGTCTAACCAATGCTTTATACAGCTGCAACATCACGAAGGCAAGCATACCGAATGCCTTTTTCACTAACCTATCCGTCTGTGTTGCCATTTTCAGGGAGCTCTGGGCTTGCGAGCATTGAAGCATCAAGTCAAAAGCACAAGTTACAGCCCTATTGTTGGAACCATTACAACTGGACAATGTGGGGTGGCAGGAATACCCGAGGCAGGTTGGGGATGAGTTGTTAGTGGGGCAGCGAGGGCTCTGTTGGGATAGGACTGAAAACCTATTGCACTCGAAACCCAGCAGCCATCCTCCATGCGGCAACTGGAATGGAAGGGGTGGGGGGAGGGGGGGGTGTTGGGGAGGACGGGTATCGAGTAAAAAGTTGAGCATAAACTGTACAGGCTGAATGAATACATAAAACACAAAACTGGACCAATGTAAAACTCCCCTCTCGGGTGGATGCAACAAATTGCCAACAAGGTACATCGAAGCAAACGCAAATATGTGACACAAGATTCCATTTCAAAAAAAAATAAAAAAGTCTGTCTTTTGCTTGGAACTAATTTTGTGGAAAGAGCTTCTGATTGATGCTCCCAACGCGGGCTTCATCAGCTTGGAGCGCATATTGAGAATTGCAGGCACCATCTGCTCTTGTACCTTTGACAGACAGGTAATCTGGCGGGGATTACCCTAACCTCTGTGCCCAATATGTGCAATGGGAGCCCAGGTTTGCAGCTCCTGCCCCGCCGTGCGTCTTCCTGCACTGACAAGTGTCAGAACAAAACCATTTTCCCGCAGATTCTCCCGTCTCCATCAGAGGCAAAAGAAAGTGCAATGTAATTGGGAAGATGAATGAAGCCAGATGAAGTGTAGCTGAGAAAATTAATCTGAAGGTGTGGGAGGTTGGGGGGGGGGGTGGGGGTGGTGGGGAGAAGGAGGGGGGAAGATGATGAAAACTTCATTTGTCATCACCGAGCTGCATGTGCAATGGAAAATGGTTGCTGCCCGGTGATATATTGTTAGGCCCATCGATCGAGGCTCAATCCAGCCCCTTCCTTTGGCAGCTCTCCCTCCCCCAAGTGCCTCCATCCACTTCAAATGAAGGTTATTAGTGATATTAACCAGAGGAGTGCTAAAGTTTCACTGGGGCGGGGGGGTGGTGGGACATGAATTTGTAAGGGCTAATTTGTCTAATGTGCGGTAACAAAGAAATGGGCCTGTGCCGTGAATTAATATGGCATCAATCACACACTAACTGTCCTGACATGTGTGACGAGTGCGAGCCTGATCCAGCCCTCCAGACTGTGGAGACAGCTGTGACAATAATAACCTCAATAGGCTTGTCTTGCAGCGGTAGTAAGCGGTTCCTCCTCTCTGCCATATCATACCTCTATACTGAGATTACTGCAATAAAGCCAGCCAGCGTGGTCATAATGCCGTGTTGCAAGCGATCAAAAGCAGAATAATCAGCTTCCACCGTTTATTCAGAGAATTCCATCCATGAAGAATTTATATTCGATGTAAAGATATTGCCTTCAGTTTCTTCCCTCCACTATCATAGTATAAAATTGGATATTTGGTTCCCAGTAATATGGTATCATTGCTGTCTTGTATACACTGAAATTATAAAGGGACCCAATGTTTAATATAGAAAACCTTTCAATAGATTTGCAAGATTGTTTCACCAAGATCAGATTCCCTGTTTATTGAACCCGCACTCACCACCTTATTTCTGATGAATTATTTAATCACTTTTTTTTTATAAAAGTTTTTAAAAAGAGGAAAGTGCTGCAAAACAGAACTCATTGAGCAACATGTGTGGTAACTTGTGATATACAGAATTGTTTTGCCTTATTTCAGATTCGGGGCGTCTGTTTTAAACTAACAGCTGTTAAGTTGCTCAGAAATCGCTCCTGTAGCTGCCCTGGCACACATCCATTGTGCCAACTGTCTGAGTGGACCCTCCTTGCACTCACACTCACCAGGTGTCACACCATACAGGTCAGAGGCACACACATAAACACACACACCTGCGCAAAGCAAAGCAAAGCACAACACAACACATGCTCTAAGTAAAGGCATGCAAGCACGAAGCAACACTCGCCTACCAGTTGGCGTGGCCACATTCTACGCCTGGGAAGCAAAGTGAGGGTGCCAATGTTGAAATTTCACAACAAAGATTTGAGCACATTCTGGCCTGGTAATACAGAGGGAGTTTTCCACTGTCAGGGGTCCCACAAGAAACCTCACCTCCCCCGAGCTGGACGCAAGATTCACTTTTCCAAAAGGAACAAGAGAGTTCTCCCCATCCGACCTCAGTGAAATAGATTAACCACTTATAGTCAGCCACCACACTTCAAAACCCCATTAGCAACCAATGTCTTGGGGTATCCCAGGGACACCAAAGGCACTGTAAAATTATAAGTCTTTTGTTATTTCTTTAATATGGTCTGAGACTACCTGGCTACAACCCATTCAAATAAATGAGCAATGGACATGGTATATCATACATGCCAAAATATACATGCTCGGATCCCTGGATGTGCTTCAGACCTTTCTGTGCAGTCTCCATCCATCCTGGACTTACAGGCTGCAGCTAGAGGAAAACGTTTAATAAATCCATTAGGAATCTAAAACCTGATTGCATTTTCAAGGACTATGCAATATTCCTTCACTGAGGTCAATGAAAAATGTAAAAGCTGATTTACATGAAAATTTGCTTTTGATAAACCTTCAGGTTTTTTTTGAGATCCTCCATCCTGGCAGTGAAAGGCTTAACACGTGAGGAGCGTTTGATGTCTCTCAGCCTGTACTCGATGAAGTTCAGAAGGATGAGGGGGGATCTCATGGAAACCTACCAAATATTGGAAGGCCTGGATAGAGTGGATGTGGAAAGGATGTTTCCATTAGTAGAGGAGTCTAGAACCAGAGGCCACAATGTCAGAATAAAGGGACGTCCCTTTCGAACTAAGATGAGGAGGAATTGCTTCAGCCAGAGGGTGGTGAATCTGTGGAATTCATTGGTGTATTTAAGGCAGAGATTGATAGGTCTTTGATTAGTAAGGGGGTTAAGGGTTACGGAAAGAAGGCAGGAAAATGGGGTTGAAAAAAAAACAGCTATGATTGAATGGTGGAGCAGACTCGATGGCAGAATGGCCTATTTCTGCTCCTATACCTTATGGCCTTATTAGGGCGAGGGTCAAAATTCCCAAAGACCGAATCCTGCCCCACTGGCAGAGCAGTCAGTGCAACTGGTCTCGGCACCCTTGGGCTAGACAGGAAGAAGTTGAGAGTTAACTGTTAGAATCTGGGCCCTGCAGCGTTCTGAGGCCAGAAGTAATCACGCTCAACTATGATGCCCTCTGTGGCTGAATAGTTTGTTAGAAGTTATCGCCCGAGCTCAAACAAAAATCCACTTGAGTGCGGTGTCGGATATTCCAGAGTGCATCAGCACACCCAGGAAAGCAAAATGACAATCAACAAAAATACAAAGTCTGAAAGGTGACTGGTACACATTCCTGAACACTCTCCTTTCATGGCAAGATGCATCAAAAATGACCTTTGCAAGCAGACAGAATGAGGAGAATAAGAAAAGTGAGGCTGCAATATACTTGTTGTTAGATGCAGATTATTTGTAGGATGAGCCTGCATTAAGCATACATGACAGGACCTGTCTGCTGTGTCATTCAGGAGGTAAAAATAATAAATTGATGGTATTGTTAATTATGGTATTTGGTCTGGTTTTCTGGTAATATGTTAAGACCTGACATCAGCAGGTTTTACAATGGAATTTGTGCAGCAGAAACGTACGTGTTGCAAGAAGCTTTTTGATGGTGTTTCAGTCACTATTATTGGCTCAGAGCCTATACTTCACCTGACAGGTCCTTGCATCTTGCAAAGGTCAGCTTTCATGTCAGTTTTAGCAACTCTTTGACAAAGTTCTCCCTGGCAATGTCTTTAACCTCAAGCCTCACACATACACACACAACTTGCTCGGCAGATGCTGTACAAGTGTCAGAAGTGGGTCAGTCAATAGCACTCTATCACCTGTGACATGAAAGGTCACAGGTTCAAGTTTCACTCCAAGACACAAGCACAAATTCCAGACCAGCACTTCAATACAGTATGGAGGTGGAGCTGCATTGCCAAAGGTGCCGTCTTGTCGATGAAATAATGAACCTCACTTCTCTGTTCCGATAGATGCAATGAAATTCACTAAGTCGTCAAGAGTGGAAATATTCCATGCATGCTCTGAATTATAAGCCTTAATCAATGTGACCAAGAACAAATCATTTGGTGATTTATTTCACTGTTGCTTCCAGAACCTTGCTGGGTGGAAAATGTCAACTGTGTTTCCAGCTTTACAACATTGACTATTTAAACAGTATGTGATTGGATGTGAAGGGAATTGGGATGTACTGAAAAGGGCCAGAGAAATACAAAGAAGCATCCATGCTTTTGTCTCCTATCTGTGCAGTTTGGTACCCCAACCAGAAGAACACACACCCCATGACAACCATTGTACACAGATTCCATAATTGTGTGTGTTTTTACTGTGTCATGATTGCATGGACAATCAATGTAGCATGTGGACTTTCTTTTAATAAAACGTGAGCCATGATTTCCGCCAATTTTCAAAACTGCCTGACATTTGGAAGGGCGGGGCTCCAGTCCCCTGCAGCTTCCCCAGTTTCTTCTCAGTGAATGGTTTTCACATCAGAAAAGTGCAGGGAGCAGACAATGCCTAACTTCATTCTCAAGCAATTCCTGGCTTGCAACTCAAGGATAAACAAGGACGTTAAGGTAAAAAACCCTTTGCACTCCAGGGAACATGACAACTCGACACATCAGGCCATGCTGGGTTTGGGATAAAGGGACCCGTTTCAATAACCGATCTCTACTAAAACAGGAAACTTCAGATGGAGTGTTTTAGCAAAGACTCACGGAGAACATAACCCTCAGACCTCTGCTGTAAGTGTTACATGGTTGCTACTTGATGGATTCCTGTCAGTCACCAACCCTTGCTTGGCATTGAACTGATAACACTGGAGTAACTACACCTTGAAATTTCTTCACTTACTACTTTTAAGCTGATAATCAACCATCCACATACACCCTTTTCCTCAGAAACCTGTGTTGAAACCAAGAACAATAATTGTCTCCTATTCAAACAGTTCCACATAACCTCAAGCTTCACACAACCTTCTTCACACAACCCTCAAGCTTGTTAAAAACACGGAGTTACCTGATCATTATTCTTGAACCACCTCAGCCAGCTCCAGCTACTTTTAACCTGCAGTCAGGGAATGACTTTCAAGATGAATATTCAGGTGAAGTTTCAAATTAAAATCAAACGTTTAATGGGCTGCGGAAATAAAAACAAAGCTGTTACCCCCATCACTCTGCTATCAACAGAGAGATTATTGAGCTTTCTACGCTATCCTGTGCTTATCTTTAGAAGTTTTTTGTTCTCAAACAATAGACATATGCACGTGTAGACAGTGATGGGGATCTGTGAGTTATCAGCATGCTGCACAGCTGAAGCCATTCATTTAAAAATAGAGTGAGGGATTGGGTGAGTGGCAGATTTTGCCAGCCTGGTCTGTGATAAGGAGCAGGCTTGTGGGACAACATCTACTCTGGAGCTGTCTTCATTGTTCCGACCTTCAGTTCTGGCAGCCCGAGAGAAGACTGATTTAGCGATAACCAGTCCGACAGAGCTGTGTCTCTAAACAACCAGATAACTAACCTGAGCCACTATCAGTTCATCAGTATTTTGTCAGATGTGAATCAATGGGGCCTCTGTCACTTTTACGACTTTTGAATAATTGGCACTAATGCACAAGGCTTCAGCCAATGCCGCAAATATTCCATGTTCAATATGGGATTTTACAAGGCTTAATTAAAAGCAATAAAAAAAATATACTGCAATAAGATTACAGTATTAAAGTCTTGGCATTATTATTCAGGGATGCAAAGAATTATGTGCTGTAATCATTTTAAACCACATAAAATTAATCTCCAGCCTCCATTTAAGTTACTTTAAAAAATAATGATAAGAAAAAGAACCCACAACATGAACAAAGTTGCAGGAGTCCAATTTTAACTCATTAACAGCTTAATGTTGAGGCATAATTGGGACAGCTGGCAGAGAACCAATTAAGGACCCAATTGTCTGCAATGTGATAGGGGTTGTGTTTGTCAGACGGGGAAAAATCAAGGTCCCAGTATGAAAGGAGGGGCCATTATGATTGTGCTACCTCAATTTAAACCCTGGCAACTTGGATTTTCTGAATGCAAGGCAAAGGGTATAGTTGCTTCCATATTAATTCCCGAACAGAGGGTAATAGAGAGATACAGCACGGAAACAGGCCCTTCAGCCCATTGAGTCAGCTTCAACCATCCACCACTCATTTACACTAATCCTATGTTTATCCCGTTTTTGTTCTTCCCACATTCCCATTAACTCCCCCCAGATTCTACCCCTCACACACACGAAAGGAACTTTACAGTGGTCATTTAATTTACCCAACCACACGTCTGGGATGTCGGAGAGAACTGGAGCATCTGGAGAAAACCCACACGGTCACAGGGAGAACGTGCAAACTCCACACAGACAACACCTTAGGTAAGGATCAAACCCAGGTCTCTGGCACTAAAAGGCAGCGGCTCTCCGAGTTGTGCTACTGTGCTGTCTATAATTTCCCCACACCCAAGGCTCCCAGTACACTTTAACAGCACAATAATACAACTGTTCCGGGCTCAGTGAGGCATCTGCAACAGTCTACTTTGCTTAACTTCTCACTCATCTCTACATTCAATGTCAATGTTCCCGACCAACTTACCACATCTCCCATGGCAGGCATGGTAGCGTAGCGGTTAGTGTAACACTTTACAGCACCACGACCCGGGTTCAATTCCAGCCGCTATTTGCAAGGAGTTTGTACGTTCTCCCCGTGCCTGCGTGGGTTTCCTCCGGGTGCTCCGGTTTCCTCCCACATTCCAAAGACGTACAGGATAGGAAGTTGTGGGCATGCTATGTTGGCGCCAGAAGAGTGGCGACACTTGCGGGCTGCCCCCAGAACACCACGCAAAAGATGCATTTCACTGTGTGTTTCGACGTACATGTGACTAATAAAGTTATCTTATCTTACCTCCACTATTCCCTGAGTACAGTTCCCACCTTCAAGTTGAGATCACTTAGTACACTTGGGCTCAGTCGCAGAGGCAGTCAGCTCCTCTTAGAGCTTTCACCACACAAGGATCATTCCAGCATATGATAAAACCATGTTGTTTGTCCCCCCCCACTGATGATATTCCTTCAAGCTCTCCCATAGATCCATCATCACAGTACCAGATATAAGCAGCTCATGGCTATCTTTATTCACATTACTCAAACCACTTATGCAATTAATGGAATCTGGAATGCACCAATTCCACAACATTTGATAAGTACCTAGGCGAGCACTTGGTATCAAAAGCTATGGACCAAGTGCTGGAGAATGGGATTAGCATAGATGGGTAAATGATGATCAGCATGTACACAGTGGACCAAAAGGCCTGTTGTTGTATGACTTACAATGATTCAAGCTTCAATTCTTTAGCCTACCTCAAGGTAAGGAAGATGACAATATATTCCAATGGACTTCCAGCCAATGAATACCATTAGTGGTCCAGTCACTTTTGTACCACTAGATGATACAAATGACAACATCTTGTCCAGAAAACGGAAAAAAATTTCACAGGAGTTATTACTCCCACATTTTTGTGTGTGACCTTTGCAGGAACAGATGCCTCATTAATTCTGGGTGGAAGTTGATCAAGCTTTGGTTCAGGACCCAACATCTGAATAATTCGCTGAACTCAATGCACTGTATCTCTCACAAATTAGTGTCTTTATGTCAATCGTGAAACAAGTCTGAACCCCGAAATGGAGAGGGAGAAGAGAACACAATAAATTTCCTGCCTACTACAACCATCTCCTTGTCATGAAGTCAAAGCACAGAACCAGGCCCTTTGACTCACCAGACACAGGCCAACCAATGTACATCAGTATTCATCCCATTTACCTGCATTTGGACCTCAGCCTTCCATGCCTTGGCAATTTATCACTCGAGATGTTTCTTAAATGTTGTGAGAGTACCTGCCTCCTTCAGCTCCTCAGGCAGCGCATTTGAGATTGCAACCATTCTGTATAAAAAAATTTCCCCTCAGGTCCCCTCTAAGCCCCTACCTCTCACCTTATACTATGCCCTCTTGTTATAGACACCCCCACCATGAGAGAAAGATCTTTATTATCTATTCCCCTCATAACCGTTCTAAAGTAAGTAGCTTCCCAGATTTGTTACAAATTGCAAGACAGAACAGTTCCCCCATCCCCTTCTCTCCATCTTCCAAGTCTTCGCACGGAGTACAAGTGAAGTTGTGTGCTCTTTAACGGTTAATGAAGTATTACTTCGACCATGAGGGGAGACCAGTAACATAATGGGAGCAATGAGTCATTAATACAATCTTCTATGCTTCAGATGGTTTCTGGAATCATCCAATTATCCAAGTTTTACTTATTGATATACAAGACATGCTGTGGCCAAGAAGAAAAATGATCCCACTTTTAAAATAAAAAAATTGCTGTAAAGATATAAATGGCAGTCATTTTACACAGAATCTGAAAAGGGGTTATTAGATAATGATACCCATTAAACTATCCACTTCTCTTTTATTAGAAATGTCTAAGGAATGGAACTGAAATAAATCAAATCTCAATTAAACTACACCCAGCAGATATTGTCCCCAAAATGATACAGAAGCTGAGCTTTTACTCTTTCACCCAGATCCCACCGAACAACTCGTGCTTCACAGTCCATGGGGGAATCTATTCCATGGGTTGTTACATACTGGTTGTTCCTTTTCCATTGGGCAGTGAGCAATCCTTGTGCAACGGCACTCCATCAATGGGAGCTGGATATTGCTGCAGCAAACATTTGCACAGTTTGCTTGGCTAATCCCACTCATCACTGCCCCAAGGAGCTGAGGTGAAAATAAATGCACTGATCCCATTAGCCCTCTGATGGGGAAACTCCTCATAGTCAATTGCAGCTTGGAGAAGACAGGAAAGAGCCATAGCGTGATATAGCAATAATTTTGTGGTGGGGTAGAAGGTTGGTGGGAATATGGAAATTGAAACATAATGGCTTTCAGGTTTGGCGGAAATACAGGTATTCAACAGAATCCCACCTAGACGCACATTGCTGTGGCAATCCTCAGATCAAAGACCTGGAGAGAATTCGACAACAAACTGGCTTCAAATTTGGACTTGGGAGAGTTAGCATGCTGATCAAATCAGCACCTTGGCAAGTCTGTGGATATTTCTGAGGAGGATGAGGCTGTTTTACAATGCTCTCATTGATCTTGCAGCCTGCTGACCCTCACTCATGAAAACTGGGTCTTGACACTCATCGCTGGAGGGTGCAGTCCCAGTCCTGAATCTTGCATATTCCAACTAAAATCCTGGTGACGAGTGCCAACAAGTCAAAGATTTCTGTCTGGCATCCATGAGAGGAATCTGAAGGCAAAGTACTGCAAAAGCTGTAAATCTGAAATAAAAACAAATATTGGAGAAACAGCAGGTCTGGCAAAATCTGGGGAGGAAGAAACAGAGTAAATGGTTCAGGTTGATGACTTTGCAGCAGAACTTTTCCAGTTCTGATGACAGATCACACACCTGAACATTACTTCCGTTTCTTTCTCCATGGATGCTGCCTGATCTGCCGAGCATCTCCAGCCTTCCCTACTTTCAATCCATTCAAGTATCCCCGACGGTGTGATGCCGACAGCAACAGTAACAACTTCAGCTAATCACTGCCACCACTGCAAGACAGCAGAAGCTTCTTCACTGAAGGATGGAGACAATAAAATATCCAGGGGGACTTTGGGGAGACAGCAGAGCTCACGGCACAGTCCATTCCCCATGAAATTTTCCTATTACTCCATTCTCCCCACATTCCCATCAACTCCCGCCCAGATTCTACCGTTCAGTTACAAACAAGGGGCAATTTAGAGTGGACAAGGAACCTACCAACCTACACATCTTTAGGATGTAGGAGGAAAAGGAGGTACCCAGAGGAAGCCCATACGGTCACAGGGAGAAGGTACAAGATCCACAGACGGCACCAGAGGTCAGGATTGAACCTAGGTCACTGGTGCTGTAAGGAGGCAGCCCTGCTGTGTTGCCCATAGTGAAGGTGCAGGATGGTAAAGAGGGTTTGAGGAAGAGAGTTACTATGTCATTATGAATGAAGGTAAGGCATTCAAGATGGAACTTGGCCTTCCACAGCCAACCCCGTGTCACTTAGGATTAGATAATAAACTGCTAATTAGATAATAACAGCTGCTGCCAATACACAACTCTTTCGTGAACGAAGCAGTAACCAGCCTTGGGTAAAGAGCCATTGATGGGAGGACAACTTGACCGCAGGATAATTTTGTTTGGGAGTTGTCCCCATTGCTGCAACCACCTCCAGCTTCACTTCTGTGGCTTGCCTCTCAATGCAGAGTTAATAACTGTAGCTGTTCTCATCCCATCTATAAAAATGAAGGTCAGAGAAAAGCCTCAAGGGTTGAAGGCAACAGCTTCTGCCACTGACGCTAATTAGTATAATTACTGAGATGCAAATGAGAATCTAGTTGGCAACGATACAACATCACAAGCTCGCAACTTGACAGGCAGTACTTTAGGAGATTTCATTTGAATGTATTCAATCTATTGAATGTGATAGTCAGGTGCATAATTTTCAACTAAATCTCAATAAGCAGGCTGCTCAAACCAAGATGTTATTTTCAACTGAAGTTGAAAACCAAAAATTAACTGAGCTCATCCAACAGATAGAAGAGCCAAAAACCCTTTTCAGGAGGTACCAGCTACACAGTTAATTATACTGACCAGAAATCCTCAGCAGGGCAAGCAGCATCTGTGGAGAAAGACTCAGAGAGAGTTCATGTTTCAGGCTGAGGAACTTGTGTTAGAACTGTCTTTCTCTCTCTGCAGATGTGATCTGACCTGCCGAGTACTTTCAGATTTCCATCATCTGCAGTTTGTTTCTGCTGATTCACAAGTTGCTGGGAGATGCCACACGAGAGAGACTCATGACATGCCGGTTTTGAAAGAGCAGACTGCTGTACTTTTTGAGGCTGCTATCCCATTTAGTTACACCTTGATAAGAACCTTAATTCCACTTACCCAGGCCTTAATACATGGACACTTGTACCCTCCCTCACAAAAATTAATCAATCTCTTCAAAGCTCCTGACCATGCAAATCTCTGCATACCTTCAAGTGAGCATTCCAATTTCCACTATCCTTGGCGTGAAGCACGTCCCTTTAATAAACCCCACCTCACCAACATGGTCTGTACCTACCTTAAAGATTACATTCCTTCTGGGTCTGGCTCATAACCTGAGGAAATTGTTTTACAGCTTCCCTCTATGCAATCTGTATTTTAAACAACTTGATTGGATCACCCCTCAATCTTCTACGGAGGGGATACAGGAGAAGTCTGTATAACTAATCCACAGCAGAACAGCACTCCTTTATTATACCAGTGGAGAGTCAGGATTTGAATTCTAGAAATTATTGGACCACGTTACTTCAAGTACGATCACCACTGGTGGAATCAAGCATTTTAAATGTTAAAACAAGGCATGTGTTGCATAACAACATGAACTCAGTTAGCTCTGTCTTGTCCCTCACCCACTGGTGCTGGAACTCATTCAGATCAATGAGATTCAAAGTGACTTTATTTTCCTTATGTAAATGCAGCTTAAACATATCTGTTTACACAAGTAATTATATTGTGAGATTGCCCTTAAGCACCCATCAATGGAACGCGAGTATGAGCTGAGGATCTATTTCAGAGCAAGCACCGCGGGCTATTGAGTCTACAGACTGGATGAATGGTCTCACAATGAGAATCAACATGCTACTGTTAACAAAGTCTGCTGCCAGCCAGGTAGCAATTAGTGATAGCTGTAGAGCAGATTGTTGAATTATTAGCAGGGCTGTAATTGCCTGACAGTACTATAAAAAATACTGGAAGAATAATACTGGTGGGCTTACGCATGCCAGTGGATCTGGGTGCTGAATGAAACTCCCTGCCTTAATTTACTGTTTCAAAAGAGACTACTCTCCTTAACAGTCCAATTTCTGAACACACACTTAGTGTAATAGCAGCAGTTCTCATCAGTGGAAAAGATATAATTCTCATCTTTTGTGTAACAGATTGCACTGTTACTCAGTATAAACCTTTTCTCTGACTCAGTTGTGACTTCGGTCTGGCCTTATAATATTATACAACAATTCCTCCTGGTCCCTAAAGGGACAATTGCAAAGCACCAACTTAGTGGTCAACTTGCCTGCTCTCACTCAAATTTGCCCAATGGAACAATTCCCTTAATTTTTATTCTCCTCCTTCTCATAAGCTCAGTCCAGTGTTAGCATCCTTGCCCCTCAGTCAGAAGGTCGTAAGCTCACATCTCACTACTGAAGCACGTCATTCTGGCACTGTACAAAATGCTGCTCTATGAAGAACAAGTAGAAAATGTCTCCTGGCTCCACTCAGCCAAGGGCATTGACTCCTCTTGGTGTTCAGGTCCAATATAGTACTCTCTCAACTAACAGCCCTCATTGACAGTTCTATTCTTGTGTAAAAATGTCAGCAACATTGGCCAACATAGCAGTCAGTGCAAGCCAAGTAGTTAAATACATTTGAAGCATTCTGAAATATTTCAATTGGTGCAGTATTTTGCTGTGTATTGCTGATATTTATTTGCCTTCTTTTGTTTTGCCATTTAAAGTGCTGCCTCTTTGGTAAGTTATGATGTGAAAGTTATAATGTAATAGGTGTATAATGTGCCTCTATGGAAAGACCTCCAGTAACATAGCCCGTGCAATGACTCTAAGCTTGCAAGCAGAAACAATACCACCAGGATGCTCAGGTGAGACACATGACTACAAAGCAGCCTCCACCTCCAGCCTATGCTCCAAGTCTTTCTGGCTGCTGGCTGCAAGCAGCATTTCACCATGTGGGAATTCACATCCAAACCTAGTTCTGCCCTCAGAGACAGCAGAAGGGTTGGAATCAATGATGGGAATCCTGGGTGCTTTTTCTCATTCCAGTCCCTGGGGTGTTAAGCCCAATAGTACAACCCTTACAGACACAGTTAAAGTTAGCTAACAAGGAATTTTACAGCAGGGTATGTGTGACTCAATAGTTGTGCACACACACACACCTTTGGATCTGAAAGTTACAGGTTCAAGTCTCCATCAAGAGGGCTGAGCTGACCACAGCTGACATTCCACTGCAGAACTGAAATAGTGTTGTCTCACTTTATTTCAAAACGGATCAGGTCCCCAGATGAACAACACAAAATAATATCTTGTCATTTGCTTGGCTCTTGCAATTTCTACATTACAAACCAAAAGTATTTATTTATTAGTTTATTATTGTCATATGTACCGAGATACAGTGAAAACCTTTGTTTCACATGCCATCCATACAGATCATTTCATCACATCAGTGCATCAAGGTAGTACAAAAGAAAAAAATAACAGAATGCAGAATAAAGTGTTACATTTACAGAGAAAGTGCAGCACAGGCAGACAATAAGGTGCAAGGCCTAATGATGTAGAGGTCAAGAGTCCATATTATTGTACAAGAGGTCCGTTCAATAGTCTTATAACAACGGGAATAGAAGATGTTGAGCCTGGTGGTATGTGTTTTTAGGCTTTTGCTTCTTCTTCCCGATGGGAGAGGGGAGAAAAGAGAGTGTCTGGGGGGAGAGGGGTATTTGGTTATGTTGGCTGCTTTACCAAGGCAGTGAGAAGTGTAGACAGAGTCAATGAAGGAGAGGCTGGTTTCCACGATGTCTGATCTGTATCCACAACTCTCTGCATTTTGTTGCGGTCTCGGGCTGGTGCGCTTTCTCGGCCATGCATCTACTTGGCCACAAAGTGCGTTTGGATTTCCTGAGGCCATTACGTACTGTAGATACATTGCCATACCACTCTCTGAAATACCCAGTAACTTTGTATCACTACCCTGACTTCAATGCCCATTTCCCAAAGCCTTGTTAGCTTATCAGTAGATTAAACAGAGACATCAAGCAGGCCAATTAAACTAAGCTGCTTTAACTCAAAGAAAAGTAAGATGTTTGCAAATTTGGTTTGTAATTAAGCAATTGTTGCTGACAGATCATGGACTATGTGTGATGAGCAGCAATGCTCAGCAGACACGAATAACTCATTTAGCATAGCACAAGCAGGACAGTCCTTCAGCAAATCCAGTGATGAGGAACAGGATAGGAGCCAGACGAGTGAAGATTTACAAAATAATTAGGCTAAGGCTACAGCTAGTCTGGACACGTTCACACTTTACCTTAATATTGTTCTCAGTTCACAATAAAAACATAAATAGCGGTAATAATGATACCATCTGTTTTCAGGAGCAATGTGGAGTTGGATGAGCCATGAGGATGTGAATTATGATGGTCTATCAGACAGGAGAATTTGTTATGAAGTTATTTTAGTAGAGTTATCTATCGTAAAGGGCTGTGAGCAGTGACAAGACATTGTGCAAGAGGGAAAGTGGATTGCAGTCGGGTGCTTTATAAATGTCTCTCAGTTTCCTTACCATACAGGAGGAGGAGGCCATTCCGCCAGAAGTCTATATCAGCTCTCCGAGCAATCCCATCAATCCTCATTTATTTCCCTGCAAGCTATTGTCTTACAAACATATTAACACCCCCTTGACACTCTGAACACTCTCTTACACAATGGGCAATTCACTATAGCCAATTAACCCATCAGCCACCATAAGATATAAGAGCAGAATTAGGCCATTCAGCCCATCAAGTCTGCTCCGCCATTCAATCTTAGTTGATTTTGTTTTCAACCCCATTCTCCTGCCTTCTCCCTGTAGCCCTTCACCCCTTTACCAATCAAGAATCTATCAACCTCTTGCCTTAAATACACCCAATGACTTGGCCTCCACAGCCCTGTGTGGCAACAAATTCCACAGATTCACCACCCTCTGGCTGAAGAAATTCCTCCCCATCTCAGTTTCAAAGGGACACCCCTTTATTCTGACGTTGTCCCCTTGGATCCTAGAGATGGGATCCTATTATCTATGCAGAAAAGAAACCATTTGGCCCACCTAGTTTATGTTAGCCCCAAGCAGAAAATTCCCATTGACCCACCACCACCAACCCACCCATGGCCCTGCAAATTATTCTCCCTTGTGCTTATCCAATATCCTGTTGAAAACCATGGTTGATACTACTTTCCTCTCCTTTACAGTCAATGAATTTTAGTCCATAACTACTCTGTGTAAAGTACTTCTCCCTCATGATCCTCATTTATCTTTTGCCCAAAAGCTTTAATATGCAGGACAAAGATAAAGGGCAGCACAGTGGTGTAGCAGTTAGTGTGACACTATTACAGCGCCAGCGATCGGGGTTCAATTCTAGCCGCTGTCTGTAAGGAATTTGTATGTTCTCTCCGTGACTGCGTGTGTTTCCCCAGGGTGCTGTGGTTTCCTCCCACATTCAAAAGATGTATGGATTAGTAGGTTAACGTGGGTGTAATTGGGCGGCAGGGGCTCATTGGGCCAGAAGGGCCTATTACTGTGCTGAATAAATAAAGTTCTTTTAAAGTTAGTTTTTTTTTAAAAAGTCTGACTGAACTCACTGGGTGAGAAACTGATGTGTCTGGATTTGCTGCCACTTAACACACCAGTTGATTCTTATTCTGCATTGATGTCGGAGGGGCAAATATCTATTAGTTGCAAAACTAATCAACAAGCACGTCTCCATCAGAGTCCTACTTGGCAAATTCAAGGTTGGACGTTTCATTGCAATCGTGGAGAAAGTCACAACAAGACAATAGGTTCCAGACTATTCAATAACTAAACCGGATCCCACGATGCTGTAAAGGTTTCATGTTTCTGTCTAATCCAAAGTGTAAAGGAAATAGTTTCTGAATGATGAGGGATAAAATAATTCCTCCTTCCAAAATAAACAGTGAATATTTTCTCTGCATGTGTTTCTTTCCCCATTGTCCTTCATTGCTTGCTGTTTTGCCACTATTTCATACTCTCTTACTGTTTACATGTTAACATTGGCTGAATCCAAGGATACAAACCGCTTGTGCCTTGGCTTGCACGCTGGATGTGCGTGAGCAAATTAAGCACAGAGGGACAGAACGCAAACTAAATGTGGCACGGATCAGGGAAAGAACAACAGAGAGATTAATGATGTAGACAGCAAGCAAAATTGGGAGAGGAGAGCAAGTGGGCTGAACAGAGTGGAACCAGCTAAAAGAAGGGTGAGAAGTAGAATACTTGGATGGCATCACTGCCGGCAGAGGTGAAAGGTACGCCAATTTAGTGCACTGCTGCCTCACGGCTCCAGAGAACCAAGTTCAATCGCGACCTTGGCTGCTGTCTGTGTGGAGTTTGCACGTTCCCCCTGTGATCGTACAAGCCCTCTAGTTTCCTCCTGCATGCCGAAGGCCTGCTGACTAGATAGGTTAATTGGTGACTGTAAATTGCCCCCAGTGTTGGTGTGTGGCAGGAAGGTTGGTGGGGGTGGAGAGTGGGGACATGAGCAAGTCGATGAGGATGCAATAGGGAAAGTGAGACGAGTGTAGATAGGTGCTCGATGGTTGGCATGGACACAGTGGGCCAAAGGTTTCTGTACTGTATCATTCAAATACGACCTTATTGATAAAAAACTTAGATGGCCACACCTGTAAGAAATTTAAGATCAGATATCTTTATCAGTCACATGTACATCGAAACACACAGTGAAATGCATCTTTTTTTTGTGTAGATTGTTCTGGGGGCAGCCCACAAGTGTTGCCATGCTTCCAGTGCCAATATAGCATGCCCACAACTTCCTAACCCATATGTCTTTTACTTTCACCCTCCCTGTTAGCTTCAGGGACTCCGAAGTAGCATTGGCTGTGACAACAAGGCGAGCTGGCAAAATCTCATTGAAAGACTTTGGGTTGGCAACAAGAGAGCTGCTTAAGGTCTGCTCTTATTTGGGACAGATCCTGGGTATGGCCTTCCTCTGGGAAAATGGCAGTCAGCTGAATGACAAAGCCCAGCACCGCATAGGGCTTCTCCAAGTGCAACCGACTAGCACCACCCCAAACTCTCCTCAACAGCTGGTGAGACCCCAACCCCATAGTCTATCGATAGTCAAAGCTGTCACTGAGATTAAATGTCATACAGTGTGGAAACAGGGCCTTCAGCCCACCAACTCTTCATGGGCCATCAAGCACCCATTCACACTAATCCAACACAAATCCCATTCTATTTTCCCCACATTCCCATCAACTGCACACACCCTCCCCCTCCCCTAAGACCATAACACTCACCTACCCACAAGGGGCAATTTACTGTGGCCAATTAACTGACCAACCTGCATGTCTTTGAGATGTGGGAGCACCCAGAGGAAATTCATACAGTCACAGGGCGACTGTACAACCTCCAAATGCAGACAGCACCAGAGGTCACGATTGAACCCTGGTCACTGGAGCTGTGAGGCAGAAGCTCTGCTAGCAAAACCACCGTGCTGTGGAATATTTGAACGTCTCTGATTAATGAAACAAAAATACTACTAAAACTAATTTTTTTTAAATATAAAAACAATTAAATACGTTTAATACAATCAAATGAAAAAGTGACCTTGTACTGACCCTTCCATCTGCAGCTTAATGAAATCAATGGGTCTGCTGGTTGACCTGGCCCAGTCAGCAGATAGATTGAACGCTGGGAATGCTGCAGAAATCTACATCATCACAGTGAGCTCCATAAGGTAATCAGCTGAGCCGAAGTACAGAGTTTCTGTCTTCGCTCCAATGTCCGAAACTGCAGCCTAGTTAAGTAGGTAAAAAGCTGACAATTAGGAGTGGAACTGCCTGCTTCTTATCAAAGTACATGCCCAAAAGCTCTATTTGCACAAACTTTACAGAAGCCTTAAGTCCCACACCACCAGGTTCAAGAACAGCTTCCTCCCTTCAACCATTCGGTTCTTGAACCAACTGGCACAACCCTAATCTCTACACTTTAGCAACACTACGATCACTTTGATCGCTTTGCACTAAAAGAGAGTTTGTATTTTTTTGTTCTAATTGGGTTTTCTTGTAAAAATTGTACATAATTTATGTTTATATTTTTCTTGTGAATCCTGCTGCGAGTTTCACATTGAACCTGTGCATGTGACAATAAACTCGACTTTGACCTTTCCCTTTGCTTAACTGACGTCAAAGAAATCCTCAGTGAAATGGGTTGGTGTAAATGTTAAGCTAATCTTCGTGGGTTTTCATTGCCTACTCTGGGCGTATATCTGTTCCAGAGATTATCCAGGAAAAGTTCTACTGTACAAGGTTATTTAATCTTGAACTGTGAACACATATGCAGAACTGGAGTGTGGCTATTGGACAGCACCTTAAGCAGAGTGGGTTAAATCCCAGGACGGAGAGGTACAGCATTATATCGAATCAGACGAGGTCTCTTTTTCCAGTAGAAATTGCAACATGTCCGAGGGTTCCTGGAATTGCTCCAGGACGATAAATTATGCAGACTGTTGACAGTAGTCCCTACTAGGTGCATGTTTGCACACTTGAGGTCCTCCAATTTGTGGTTGACATATTTTCATTCAAGTGTTGCGTCCAGTTCAAACATCCTCCTGACCCCGACACTTCGAGAAAATTTATTTTCTAACGTCTGGCTATACTTAGAATGTTACCGATAATAAATCTTGTTCTCTATTTACAGCATATTCGCTTCTGAAACTGGCAGTAGAGTCAGTGTAGTGCAAAATAATTCTTTTTATGAGAACTAGTTGGGATGATCCAGAGGGTTGTGATAATCGGCCGTGCAAACCTTTAGTAAACGTGTCATGGTTTGTCCCGGATAATGTAATAACTATAGCTCATGCTCCTTGCTATTATGCTGCACAAAGGTTCCAGTGGGCAGGGTTTCCCCATTTGCAATTGCTGGAAGCAGTCCATTTGACAAATTAAACCAATGCCCTTATACTGATGCAAATGCCCGACCAACAAAAGTGTAAAGGCACTTTGTTCCACTGTGCCCAGAGACTGTGAAGTATTTGCCCTGACCACAAAATATTATTCCAACACCATATCAGATTAATTGCATATTCAGCCATGTATAAGAGCAGCCTCTCTCTCTGTCTCTGGGCTGACTTATCAAGACTTACAAGGGCTTAATTTCCCAGCTGGTTGCTTTTAGCAGACTATTTAATAAAAAAAGACCGTTTCTCACTTCACAGACTTTTTGCTTCCATATTTCACCTGGTTATTAAAATACCTGTCAGCTGTATCGGTAATATATTTTTTCTCCTTTGAAATGTTAGCATTATCAAGTGCACGGAATGGAAGCTGAATTGCAATAGATGGTGGAAAAACAACCTCGGCTCTCTGCTCATCTGCCATTCATATCTTTAAAGCACCAATATGGGTTTCAATCATCTATCTGTTTTGTTGCCTACATTGGAAATTCCAAACAACCTGGTCACATCCCGTGGAGCAGATAGGCTTTCCAAAGCCTCGGGTCACTTGTAGCCCTGAAGAGAATTCATGCAACTTTTGACAAGCAAACAGATATGGCTGTGCAAAGTCCAGATGGAATTCATAGTAGCCTTAAGAAATCTTTGCTGCATTAATAAAAACCTAGGTATCTGCACATCCCAAGACAGGGCAACAGGTTTGAAGATTAATCTCTACTTTTGCTTCCCTTCCTGCTGTGTCCAGAGAGATTTTTCTGCATGATTTATATAATTTAGAGTGTGAAATGCATGAAGTGGCTGTAGAGTAGAAATCACAGTGTGTTATCAAGTCAGTGCACTCAGGATGTATGGGATAACAAAGTACTGCAAATCCAAAGCCAACTTTCAAGGGCACCGACATCTCATAGAATGCCTTGCAAACATTTTAACAAGCTCCTGAGATGACTCTCACGTCGCCACGTGGACAGGCGTGAACACTTCTGGGCACAACAAAGGGTTCTTGTTCTAAAAGCGACCTCTACCCTCAACAGATGTCAGTTTGAGTCTACTGAGCCATGTACAATTGGTGTTTGAGCTTGTGGTTGGGAGCACCGGTTGGGATGTACTTGTTACCTCGGGGCACTGTGAGTTAATCACGTAGTGTGGACCGGAGTTGTGTTAGATCAGACCAAGTAGGAACAGCTAATTGCCTTCATCAATGAACAGATGCAACAACCCGGCAGCTTTCTGCTCACAAATCACTGGATTTGTTGAAACAAAAACCAGCAAAGGGTGGTGCGTATTTGGAATGAGCTGCCAGAAATAGTGATTGAGGCGGGCACATGAGCAACATTTCAGAACCGTCTGGACGAGTACATGGATAGGAGAGGTCGAAAGGGCCAAACGCAGGCAGATGGGACAAGCTCACTGGGCAACACAGTCGGCATGGACGAGTTGGGCCGAAGGGCCCACTTTCATGCTATTTGACTCCATGAACAAATGCTGGAAACACTCAACAGGTCAGGCAGCATCTGTGGAGCTAGGAACAGAGTTAATGGTTCAGTTCTGATGAAGGGCCTTCATCCTGAACCATTGACTCCATTTCTCTCTCCACCACATGATTTCTGACTCACTGAGTATTTCCAGCATCTTCAGTCTGGCATTTCAGATCACTGCATCTACAGTTGTCTATTTGTATTGTTGAATTCGGCTCAGCATTGTGCTGTGCTGCCATTTTGAACTCATTACCTCTCGACTCCCAGTCCCGTACTGCAACCATGAGACACAGCATCCACTTGACCAACACAAGAACAAGCCTTTCTTGTGGTCAAATCTTTCCACCACCACAGCACATCATGACATTTGCCCCTGGTGCTACTCAACATGCTTTTCTTGCTTCCATGAGGTCACTACATGCTTTAAAAATCATTCATTCTTGGGATGCAAGTGTTGCTGACAAGGCCCACATTTGCTGCACGCACTGCTCATTCTTTATCCCACCTCAGCTGGTAGCAATGGGCTTCCTCCTGGAACCACTGGAGTCACTGTTTGAAATTACCCTCACAATGATCCAATCAACCACACAAGCGTGCAGTCACATGGGGGCAGTTGGGTGGGGGTTTACAACAAACATGGTTATTTCTTTCTGATGCTTACAAATTACCTGGCTTACTATATTTCTTCTTCACATCTGGGAGGTCATCAGTCAGAGTTATACAGTCATACAGCAGGCCCTTCAGCCCACCGAAACCATGCTGACCATTAAGTAACCCATCCGACCAATCCCATTTTCCAGCACTTGTATCGCCAAGGCGGAGAATGCTGAGGGACAAGTGCTTTACTGGATACTTCAATGCTGTGAGAGCCCTTGGCTCCACCGCCCACTCAGGCAGTGAGTTCCAGATTTCAACCACACTCTGGATGGAAAGATTCTTCCTCAGATCCCCCTACCCTTTGGTTTTAAACACCTACACTAGGGGGATAAAGTTTCTTATCATCTATCCTCTTTATGCCTCTCATAATTTTGTACATCTCAGTGAGGATACCCCTTGCCTCCTCTGCTCCAAGGAAAACAATCTCTGTTCCTCCATCCCTGTAACCTCTCCAGCGCAATCATGTCTTTCCTACAGTGCAGCAAATTAGGGAGAATAGAACAAAGGGATTAACGTAGGATTAGTGGAAATAGATGGTTGATGGTCAGTGAGGCCTCGATGGGCAAAGGGCCTATTTACGTCTGAATCTGGGGTGCCAGCAGCTGAGGGGAGGCCTGAGAGTCTTTATAAAATTATGAGAGGCATAGTTGCGTAGGCAGTCAGAATCTTTTTTTCTGGACAGAAATGTCAAATAGTAGAGGACGTGCATTTAAGGTGAGGGGGCAGGAGTTTACAGGAGATGGCCGGGGCAAGGGTTAGGAAGTTGTGGGTGTGCTATGTTGGCGCCAGAAGCACGGCGACATATGCAGGCTGCCCCCAGAACACTCTACGCAAAAGATGCATTTCACTGTGTGTTTTGATGTACATGTGACTAATAAAGAAATCTTAAAAGTTTCTTCCCCCCACCCCACCACACACACAGAGAGTGGTGGGTGCCTGGAATGGGTTGCCAGGGGTAGTGGTGAAAACAGATATGATCGTGCCATTCAAGAAGCTTTCAGACAGACACATGAATATAACAGGGAATGGAGTGATATGGATCGTGTACAGGCAGAAGAGATTTAGTTTAATTTGGCATCGTGTTTGGTGCAGACAACATGGGCCGAAGGACCTGTTCCTGTGCTGTACTGTTCTAAGTCCTATCTATGCCTCAATGAATACTCCAGCTTAATGTTTTGTAAAGTTGCACTACAACCTCCCTGTGTTTATGTTCTCTGCTAATGAATTAATTATAAAGTATTAGGCTTGTGGAAAAAAAGAGCCAAGGTGGTCCCATAACTTTGGGATGGTGTGCTAACAACAAAATGCCCACTCTCTGGGTAAAAGATGGATCTCCACACTGTTTTCCTTGAGACAACATTCAGCCATGATGTGGCAACCTGATTCCATGGTATTTACAGTGAAGAGATTGCTAAGGAACCAAAATTCTTCTCTTCAAAAAAACTGAGTGTCAAAAGATCAATGATTTTCACACTGCTTAATCTGAAGTTGCTAAAGTAAAGAAAGTAAACACCCCCTCCATCTCCACACATCCCACCCCATTCATTCACCAAAAGACGAGTTCCACCCTTTAAGCATCCTACATTTCTCAACCTCAGATTAAATAGACAGAAAGGGAAAGTTAACAAAGGCACCTTCAGGAAGTCAGGTGCCTTGTCAGTTAAGCTCCCTGGCATCACATTTTCCAAGCAATTTGAAGTAACCATGCAGAAAAGTGATAAAACTGGCCTTGTTATATATGTGTTTACAATTATTTTTCAAACTAGAAATACCAGAGAAAGTCTTTTCCAACACATTCACAATGTCATTGGATGTTGTGAGCAAGGGATTACTATCATCCCAGTTAATACATTAAAGGAGCTTTGATTCGTCGCACATTGTTTACCAAGTGCCTTATCTATCCCTCAATATCCTCCTTACGGAGCAAATATAAACCACAGAAGTTAGTTTGCACCGATGAGGAAATGATTGATTGGCTTGCTGCAGTACAGCTCCACTCCGCCAACCACCCAAACCTCCTAAATATTGAAACAGTGCAATAACTGAAGGGAACTGCCTCGTTTATATGTAGCAATCTAAATTCAATCATACTTTGCAGTGGGAAATGAGGCTTCCCACTGTGGAAGTGGGCCATTCAAACCTCCAACTCCCTTCTACCTTCCTGGCTATCTGCCACTCATTGTCACCAGGTGCAGGGAGGGTGACAAGGCTGGATTAAAACCTCCAATCTACTTTGCCCCTGACTACAGAAAAGCTAATGGTGCTGGACGCCAAAAACCCTTCTGTCAAGTCCAAGAGTCACCTCAGAAGCAGAAGCTCCTGCAGTGGTCAACAGACTCAGACAGACAAGAGGAATGTATAGAACATAGAACACCTACAGCACAATACAGGCCCTTCGGCCCACAAAGTTGTGCCGAACATGTCCCTACCTTAAAAATTACTGGGCTTACCCATAACCCTCTATTTTTCTAAGCTCCATGTACCTATCCAAGAGTCTCCTAAGATGACCCTACCGTATCCGCCTCCACCACCATTGCCGGCAGCCCATTCCACACACTCACCACTCTCTGAGTAAAAAACTTACCCCTGACATCTCTTCTGTACCTTCTCCCCAGCACCTTAAACCTGTGTCCTCTTGTGGAAACAATTTCAGCCCTGGGAAAAAGCATCTGACTATCCACATGATCAATGCCTCTTATCATCTGTTACACCTCTATCAGGTCACCTCTCATCCTCCATCGCTCCAAGGAGAAAAGGCCGAGTTCCCACAACCTGTTTTCATAAGGCATGCTCCCCAATCCAGGCAACATCCTTGTAAGTCTCTTCTGCACCCTTTCTATGGCTTCCACATCCTTCCTGTAGTGAGGTGATCAGAACTGAGCACAGTACTCCAAGTGGGGTCTGACCAGGGTCCTATATAGCTGTAACATTACCTCTCGGCTCCTAAATTCGATTCCACGATTGATGAAGGATAATAACACCATATGCCTTCTTCACCACGGAGTCAACCTGTGCAGCTGCTTTGAGCGTCCTATGGACTCGGACCCCAAGATCCCTCTGATCCTCCACACTGCCAAGAGTCCTACCATTAAGACTATATTCTGCCATCATATTTGACCTACCAAAATGAACCACTTCACACTTATCTGGGTTGAACTCCATTCTGCCACTTCTCAGCCCAGTTTTGCATCCTATCTATGTCCTGCTGTAACCTCCAACAGCCCTCCATACTATCCACAACACCTCCAACCTTTGTGTCATCAGCAAACTTACTAACCCATCCCTCCACTTCCTCATCCAGGTCGTTTATAAAAATCACAAAGAGTAAGGGTCCCAGAACTGATCCCTAAGGTACACCACTGGTCACCGACCTCCATGCAGAATACGACCCATCAACAACCACTTTTTGCCTTCTGTGGGCCAGCCAGTTCTGGATCCACAAAGCAATGTCCCCTTGGATCCGATGCTTCCTTACTTTCTCAATAAGCCTTGCATGGGGTACTTTATCAAATGCCTTGCTGAAATCCATACACACTACATCTACACTGCTCTTCCTTTGTCAATGTGTTTAGTCACATCCTCAAAAAATTCAATCAGGCTCGTAAGGCAGGACCTGCCCTTGACAAAGCCATGCTGACTATTTCTAATCATATTATACCTCTCCAAATGTTCATAAATCCTGCCTCTCAGATCTTCTCCATCAACTTACCAACCACTGAAGTAAGACTCACTGGTCTATAATTTCCTGGGCTATCTCTACTCCTTTTCTTGAATAAAGGAACAACATCCGCAACCCTCCAATCCTCCGGAACCTCTCCCATCCCCATTGATGATGCAAAGATCATCGCCATCCCAACTTGGCATCAAATAACCCAAGTGGAAGCACAATAAACCCCTTACTTCCGACTATTTTGCAATATCATGTTTATAGATTCACCACACATGTAAACAGGCCCTTTACCACCCCCCCCCCCCCCCACCGAGTTTATGCTGGTCTTTCAGCAACCATTTACACCAATTCAACACCCATCCCCATTTTATTCTCCCCACATTCCCATCAACTCCCACCAGATTCTACCTCCCACCAACACACAAGAGGCAAGATACGGTGGCCAATTAATTAACTCTTCGGTTCCCGCACCTTTGAGCTTTGAGAGGAAGCCGCACAATCACGGGGAAAATGTACAAATTCTACACAGGCAGCACTGGGTGTCAGGACTGAATCCTCAGCGTTGGAACGGTGAGGCATCAGCTCGACCAGCTGCACCATCATGTTGCCCTTCGGTTGTCTTGACTGCCGAAGGTCGCAGTACAAACATAAACTGAGCTCTCTCGATTTCGGAGCATTGTTGCTTGATCACTCGGTATTATTTTATGTGCACAGCATAAAAATGACAAATGTGTTCAGATTTTAAGATTTTATAAAAAGCAGGCAACACTTCCAATCCCTCTTCCTGCTCTGTGTTTCTTCTTCAGGAAGGAAAATGGGGGAAGAGAGGAAACACAGCCCAAGTCTAAAATAATCTGAACTACGTACAAAGAAAAAGGATGTTTTGGCACAGGTACGAGTTCAGAGAAATGCCCCAAGACACCAATGGTCAGAGAAATGAAGTGTGATGAAAGTCTGGACAATCCCGGCCTTTCAAACCTTGAAGGAGTCCTGGCGGGAGAATCTCATTGAAGTGTATGAAACAGAAACTGAGATGGAAACAGTAAATCTGGAAGATTACATCAGAGGACGTGCTAGTTCAAATTAGACAATTTTGGATATCAATATGGTTTCTTCACACAAAGAACTGGAAGCACACAGAATACGCTCTCAGAGAGCAGAGTGGTGACTAAACTCTGTATTCACTTATGAAACAATTAGCTGCTAATATCAGGACCTGTTTTTCACTGGATAAATCAAAATTGGCCAAATGGTCTTCTCACATGTAGTAATGTGGTTAATCCTTCCAGGTATCTCATGGTATCCTGGTTATTTTGAGCTGTAATCTCATTTTATCATGTTGTTAACGCCACCACGATAATTATATGTGATCATATAGCCTTAAAATGAACCAGGAGTCTTTCAAAATTCCACAAAGTCTGTTCCCACCAACTCATCCAACATGACAATTTCCAGTACCAAATCTTCCATGAAACTACTTGTGTTCATACAGCATCTTTGGCTTGGAAACACATACACAGTGCACTTTGTGGAAAGATCTTCAGATGAAAGAAGACACTGCACCAAAGGAGGAGACCCTGGAATGAATGACTGGAAACAGAGGTGGGTCGTGAGGGGGTTGGAACAGAGTTAGGGACAAAGGTTGAGGAACAGAGTTCTCAAATCTTAAAGCTGATTGGAAAAAGCTATGAAAGGATTTGAAAATGGGGGCGAGCAATTTGAGTTTGAGATGTTGGAATACTGGGAGACGAGAGATTTCAGAGGTACAAATGAGGGGCAAGTTTTCTCGCAGTGGTGGTGGAACAAGCTGCCAGAAGAGGTGGTAGAAGTGGGTACAATTACAACATTTAAAAGATATTTGGACAGGTTCATGGAAAGGAAAGGCTCAGGAGGGATACGGGCCAAACGTGAGCAACAGGGATGTACAGACAGGCATCTTGGTCAGCGTGGATGAGTTGGGCAGAAGGGCCTGTTACAGTACTGTATTAACTCTTGTTTCTACAGATGCCGCCTGACCTGACCTGCTGAGTGTTTCCGACCATCACTATTTTCATTTCAGATTTTCAGCATGTGCAGCTTTTTGATTTTCAAAGATAGAAAATACCGTGACTGCATCAGAACCACTTGGTGAAAGGTGAACTGCCACTCTTCCAAAGAAAACTCTATCAACTGTTTACTCAATTAAAATTCTTTTTCATTAAAACCTGTAATTGGATAAATGTCAGTCAATTACTTGGCAAAGGACCACAGTTTTACAGGATTATTACACATTACAATAGCCAAAGTTGCAAAATGCTCTGCATAATCAACACAAATTCAGGGCAGATTAGTTAATGAAGATCATATTATTTGATGCAGCTCCAAACCAAGTGGTATTATAGAGAACATTAACCTTGGGCTGAGACTCCCCCCACACCTCCTGTCAATCTCAACTTCTCCTTTGTCATGATCCACAATCAGTATCAGGCAATGCTAACTTTATCACGGTGACTATTTCACCCTGATGCTGGGAGACTGGTGGCAGGCATCTCCCCGAACTTAAACTTGCAATCTTTGGCTGCTTCATCCAAGTTTTGGAAGTGTGTTTTTGCAAGAAAGCTGTCTGAGGTGGACACATATTATGCAGGGCAGATTAGGCCTGAAACATAGAAAAAGGAGGATGGAGTGACTGAATAGAGTTCCCTCAAGATCTTAACCAATTCTAGCAAAAACCAAATGAGCTCATTCTGTTAACTTCTCTTGTTTACTCACATGAAAATTTTGCTATGTGGCAACTGAACGTTGAATTTGCCTACATAATAGTCACTTCATTTTTAATTTGTAATTTTTCTTAGAGGTCCCAAGTTTAAGAGAAAGCTTTAACTCCTAAACCTAATTCATCCTCCACTAAGGGAAAACAATATGGGAAATGAGAGGCAGGTTGGTTGTATACTCTGGCTTTTCTCGCTATTTACTGAGTGCCTTCTATCAGTGCTCTCAAACGCATGCCATTTCAAACAAGTTATATCACTTGGTAGGTAAACACACATTCATGTTCGGCAGAGTCACCGAGTTGGCCAGATAAGGGGATTGATAGTCCTGTTGAGCATCACATGCTTTTGCAGCTGCTTTTAACATTTACACATGTAATCATTCCAACACAAGACCAATGTGCAAATTTAAAACCCTATTTTCACAGGGATATATTCACATTGAAATTACTCAACTTCCTATTTACAAAGGGATGTATGTGCATTGACTGGATTTGCATCCTTATTTACACAGAAAATTGATTTTGCTCACCTCCCTGTTTATGCGACTGCAATTAGGTTTGCTCTTAATTCGTTCTTAATGAACTTACGATCAGGTATTACTGGAATTTGTTTCGAATTTGCTCCAGATCTATTTGACTCAGACAGAGCCAAACCTATTAAGTGTCACATTTAACCTATTCCATGGAAAAGTGAGAAGCAGTACATCTGCTTTGCACTCTACCCCAGTTTGAATGTGGTTTATATACCTCCAAGAAGTATTCCTAAAGGTAGGTCACAACTGTTTGTTATATAAACTGCTCCATTTATATTTCAGGGTTATCCTCTTCACTTGGCAAAAGCAAATTGCATCCCATCAAGGCAAACCCAGTCAATATTGGGAAAGTTAAAACCACCCACCACTACAACCCTATTGCTTTCACATCCTACTGCTACATATTTGTTCTTCCAAATCCCGCTGTTTTGTGGCCTATAATATAATCCCATCACAGTGATCACCCCTTTCCATGGCCTCCCCTCTGTGGACTCTGTCTACACTTCTCGCCGCCTTGGTAAAGCAGCCAACATAATCAAAGACCCCTCTAACCCCAGACATTCTCTCTTCTCCCCCCTCCCATCAGGTAGATGATACAAAAGCCTGAAAGCCAATACCACCAGGCTCAAGGACAGCTTCCATCTCACTGTTATAAATCTCTCGAACAGGCATCTTACATGGTAAAGGTGAACTCTTGACCTCACAAACTACCTAGTCATGACCTTGCACTTTATTGCCTGCCTGCACTGGATTTTCTCTGTAACTGTAATGTTATATTCTACATTGTTATTGCTTTTCTCTTGTACTACCTTGATGTACTAATGTGATGAAATTCTCTGCACGGATGGCATGCAAAAAAAAGTTTTTCACTATACCTCAGCAAGTGTGACAATAATCAACCAATTTGATTTTAATTTAATTTAATTTCTTATCTCCAAGTTCCACCAATACAGCTTCATTTGCTGATCCCTCCAGGACTCGAGGGCTTCGGTTCGGAGGACTTCGGAGCAGCTAAGTTTTTTCTGTTTATCACTTTTATTAGGGTTTTAAGTGTAAGGATTAGTTTTTGTTAGGGTTTTAAGTGTAAGGGTTAGATTTTTATAATTTTCTTTAGTAAGTGTTTTAAAAGTTTTTTCTAACTAGTCGAGTGGGGGCTGGACTGCGCGGGCAGCTTAAAAAAGCAAACAGCCTATAGAGCGGGCAGCAGAGTGAGAGGCAGCAGAGTGGTCGGGCTTTGGCTCAAGGGGCTTCGGCGTAAAGGGGCAAGGAGGGTAAGTAGGTAAAGGTAAGGTTTACCTGTTGTCCATTACAGATCTGTAGGTGGGATTAACTAGGGGGAGAAAACAAAGTAGTCAGATGGAGGACATGGTCATATGCTGCAGCTGTTTGATGTGGGAACTCGTGGACCTTGCTGCGGTCCACGATGGCCACATCTGCAGTAAGTGCTTGAGGCTGGACGAACTTCGGCTCAGAGTTGATGAGCTGGAGCCGTAGCTACAAACACTGCGCAGCATAAGGGAGGGAGAGAGTTATGTAGACACAGTCCATCCGGAGGCAGTCACCCCTCTTAGAGCAGGTACATCTAAGGTTCAGGATGCAGATAGAATGGTGACTGTCAGGGGAGGGAAGAGGAAGATGAAGAAGTCAGGCAGGCAGACAGAGCAGGGAACCCCAGAGGCTGTTCTCCTCAGTAACTGGTTTTCCGCCTTGGAGGCTGTTGAGGGGGATGACCTGCAGGGGCCTAGCTGCAGTAACCAGGCCTCTGGCACTGGGGCTGGTACTGCTGCTCAGAAGGGAAGGGTGGGAAAGAGACATGCGGTAGTGATAGGGGACTCGATAGTCAGGGAAACAGACAGGAGGTTCTGTGGCAGTGAGCGTGAATCCCGGATGGTATGTTGCCTCCCAGGTGCCAGGGTCCGGGATGTCACTGATCGGGTCCACAGGATTCTTGAGCGGGAGAGAGAGCAGCCAGAAGTTGTGGATCATGTTGGCAACAACAACATAGGTAGGAAGGGGGATGAGATCCTGAAGAGCGAGTTCAGTGAGCTAGGCAGAAGACTGAGGAACAGGACTTCAAGGGTAGCAATCTCGGGATTGCTGCCAGTGCCACGCGATAGTGAAGGCAGGAATAGGAGGAGGTGGCAGATAAATGCGTGGTTGAGAAGTTGGTGCAGGAGGGAGGGTTTTAGATTTCTGGATCATTGGGATCTCTTCTCGGGAAGGCGGGACCTGTACAGAGAGGACGGGTTACACCCGAACCAGAAGGGGGCCAATATCCTTGCGGCGAGATGTGCTAGGGTGGTTTGGGAGGGTTTAAACTAGTTTGTGAGGGGGAAGGGAACCGGAGGAGTAGGTCAGAGGAAGAAGGGGATGGAGAAAAGTTAGATCAAACAGGTAGAGAGGCTTTGGGGAAGAGAAGCAGAATACAGGCTATAAAAGTAGGAAGGTAGATGGACTGAAGTGTGTTTACTTAAATGCAAGAAGTGTCAGGAATAAGGGAGATGAACTGAGGGCTCGTTTAAGTATGGGGGACTATGATATTGTCGCTATTACTGAGACGTGGCTGACGTCAGGGCAGGAGTGGATATTGAATATTCCTGGTTTTCGGTGTTTTAAGAGGGATAGGGAGGGAGGGAGAAGAGGTGGAGGGGTGGCGATACTGGTCAGGGACACTGTTACGGCTGTGGAAAGGATGGATATTGTAGAAGGATCATCTCTAGAGTCCGTATGGGTGGAAGTAAGGAACAAGAAAGGAGCAGTTACTCTACTAGGAGTATTCTATAGGCCCCCCAGTAGCAGTAGAGATATAGAGGAGCAGATTGGCAGGCAGTGTTTGGAGAGAAGCAAAAATAACAGGGTTGTTATAATGGGAGACTTCAACTTCCCAAATATAGACTGGAACCTGCTTAATGCCAAAGGTTTAGATGGGACGGAATTTGTTAAGTGTGTCCAGGAGGGATTCCTGACGCAGTATGTTGACAGGCCGACTAGAGGGAATGCCATGCTAGATCTAGTTTTAGGAAATTAACCGGGACAGGTGAAGGATCCATTGGTGGGTGAGCATTTGGGGGACAGTGAGCATTGCTCCATAACCTTTAAAACTGTCATGGACAGGGACAGGTGCAGAGAGGACAAGAAGATATTTAATTGGGGAAGGGCGAACTATGAGGCTATAAAGAGAGAACTTGGGAGTGTAAAGTGGGATGTCCTTTTTGAAGGGAAATGTACCATGGAGATGTGGTCGATGTTCAGGGATCTTATGCAGGATGTTAGGGATAAATATGTCCCGGTGAGGCAGAGAAAGAATGGCAGGGCGAAGGAACCGTGGGTGACGAGAGAGGTGGAACAACTAGTTAGGGAGAAGAAGGTAGCATACGTGAGGTATAAGCAGCAAGGTTCAGACAGGGCCCGTGAGGAATATAGAGTAGCGAGGAAGGAACTTAAGAAAGGGCTGAGGAGAGCTAGAAGGGGACATGAAAAGGCTTTGGCTAGTAGGGTTAAGGAAAATCCCACGGCCTTTTTCATGTATGTGAAGGGTAGGAGGGTGGCTAGGGTAAAGGTAGGTCCGATTAAAGACAAAGGTGGGAGAATGTGCCTGGAGGCGGCGGAAGTGGGAGAAGTTCTCAATGAATACTTCTCTTCGGTATTCACCAGGGAGAGGGGTCTTGATGATGCGGAAGGGAATGCTGGTAAGGGTAATGTTCTCGAGGTTGTAGATATCAAGAGAGAGGATGTGTTGGAGTTGTTAAATAATATCAAGACAGATTAATCTCCGGGGCCTGACGGGATTTTCCCCAGGCTGCTTCGACAGGCTAGGGAGGAGATTGTTGAACCGCTGGTAAGGATCTTTGAGTCCTCGTTGTCCACAGGGATGGTGACGGAGGATTGGAGGGTGGCGAATGTTGTCCCCCTGTTCAAAAAAGGTAGTAGGGATAGTCCAGGGAATTACAGACCAGTGAGTCTCACGTCTGTGCTGGGTAAGCTGTTAGAAAGGATTCTAAGGGATAGGATCTATGAACACCTGGAGACTCATGGACTGATTAGGGACAGCCAGCATGGCTTTGTGAAGGGAAGATCTTGCCTCACAAGCCTGATAGAGTTCTTTGAGGAGGTGACCAGGAAGATTGATGAGGGTAGTACGGTGGATGTGGTCTATATGGATTTTAGTAAGGTGTTTGATAAGGTTCCTCATGGTAGGCTTCTTCAGAAGGTCGGAGGCCAAGGGATCCAGGGAAGCTTGGCTGTGTGGATTAGGAATTGGCTTGCCTGTAGAAAGCAGAGGGTTGCGGTGGAAGGAGTACCCTCGGATTGGAGGGCAGTGACTAGTGGTGTCCCGCAGGGATCGGTTCTGGGACCTCTACTTTTTGTGATATTTATAGATGACTTAGGTGAGGGGGTGGAAGGCTGGTTTAGTAAGTTTGCGGATGACACTAAGATCAGCAGTGTTGTGGATAGTGTGGAGGGCTGTCGGAACTTACAGAGGGATATTGATAGGATGCAGAGCTGGGCTGACAAGTGGCAGATGGAGTTCAATCCGGAGAAGTGTGAGGTGGTACACTTTGGAAGGACAAATTCCAGGGCAGAATACAAGGTAAATGGCAAGGTACTTGGCAGTGTAGAGGAGCAGAGGGATCTGGGGGTTCATACTCACAGTTCACTGAAAATTGCCTCACAGGTGAATAGAACAGTTAAGAAGGCCTATGGGACATTAGCTTTCATAAGTCGTGGGATTGAGTTTAAGAGCCGCGAAGTGATGATGCAGCTTTACAAAACTCTAGTTAGACCACACTTAGAGTACTGTGTTCAGTTTTGGTCGCCGCATTATAGGAAGGATGTGGAGGCGTTGGAGAAGGTGCAGAGGAGATTTACCAGGATGCTGCCTGGATTAGAGCGTATTGAATATGAGGAAAGTCTTAAGGTGCTGGGCCTTTATTCACTGGAAAGGAGGAGGATGAGATGAAACATGATAAAGGTATATAAAATATTGAGAGGAATAGATAAAGTAGACAGCCAGCGCCGCCTTCCCAGGGCACCAATGCTCAAGACGAGAGGGCATGGCTTTAAGGTTATGGGTGGGAGGTTCAGGGGAGATGTCAGGGGGAGGTTTTTCACCCAGAGAGTGGTTGGTGCATGGAATGCACTGCCTGGGGTGGTGGTGGAGGCTGATACATTGGACAGGTTCAAGAGTTTGTTGGATAGGCACATGGAGGAATGTGAGATAGAGGGATATGCAGGAGGAAAGGGTTAGATAGTATGAGGGTGGTCCGAAGGGCCTGTTTTGTGCTGTATGGTTCTATGGATATCCTCCCAGCATTACTGCTGTAATGCTCTCTCTGATCAGCAGTGCAACACCTCCTCCCTTTTGAGAATGCCTGGGGATGTGAAGTTGCTGTGCAAATATACATCTGAGAGTCCACACAGAACATCAACTCCCTCAATGTCTGGGAAATATACTGCCCAACATCCCTTGATTGATAGAGTAATATTTAACCCGATCGGCCTGCTTCTAATCCGGCTGTTTTTAATACTTTCTTTGGAGGTGCTGATCCGAGTGACAGCAGAAGTAACAATTCACATCAATTGAATCCATAACTGGCTCTTTGTATGAACAGAACAAACCCATTGTGTTCAACAGAGCCACAGGAAGGTGCAGTCTGTTTCTCTCTGACAGACTTAAACTTTAAGTGGTTGTCCTTGCTCTTCTGAACTTCAGCCAATGTCTTAAGGAGCTTTTGGCTGTGTCATATTGACTGGAAGAGCTCAGTTCATCCCTAAAAAACAAGGATACACAGCCTGAACTTAGAGGGAGAAAATCAAACATACTTTGAATTCAGGGCAGTTCAGAGCAATGAGATGCAGCCAAATCAAATATCTGAAGGAACTTGGGACGGTACCATCTATCTGGCTAATAGTGGATTATGCAAGTAATGAGAAAACAAAATAAGGATCTACAACTCCTGAAAGGACTTCTTAATCTCCCACCTACAGAGGAAAACATAACCACCAAGAGGTTTTGTGAAAATTTTAACACCATTTACATTACGTAACCGAGGTTTCCAGTGTAAAAGCCTGAAAACTGCAGGGGGGGTTTTCAGGCTTTTACACTGGCATCTTCTCTGTGGGCAAATGACTTAGCAACCCCTTGCTTATGTCAAGGTGCTGATCAGTCACTCTCAAGTAGATCAGTGGGAACCTTCGAGATTGGTTGTCTGATGTCTGCTGTAACATCAGACGAGAGCCTTGACGCGAGAGGATTTGGAGATGGCAGAGAAGAGAAAAGTGAAGAAATTAAAGCCTTTTGCAAGTGGTAGCTCAAACAGGGTCATTGTGTCTCACACCCCTCACTGTGACGCATGTCGCTCAGAGGGTTCAAGTTTTAAACTGGCTATTATTATTATCGAACACAGTACTGGCAAGATCTCCTGATGAAATGCATTTCACGCACTGCACTCCCTTCTGAAACGGAAATAGTGCAGTAAAAGAAATGGATTTCATCCCACAGAACTGGGCTAGTACCAAGACAGAGGCCAGGTGGCTAGAGAAATCATCTGTGCATAAACATGGATTAAAATGTAACTTGATTAATCAAGAAAAGCTCCTTCACTTTTTGTTGCCAAGGTAATATAAAGCTGCTTCCATCCAGCAGGGTAATATCCAGCTTCAGGGAACAATGTCAGATGTTTCTGGCATGTTGCTACTTTTTTCCTTGACAAGAAGAGCTGCCATTGATATGGGCTTGGTGAGTTGATGTATCCAAAATATTGCATTCGACTCAACTGTGCTTACCTCTTTTGCCCCATATACATTATCTTAAATCTGATGTTTCATTTTTGAATTAATGTCCAAGTGTCTCTCTTAAGTCACCCTTTGGGCTTACTTTCTGAATTGGACATCATCTCGTATCTTCACTACCACTGGTTCAACAAGATGGAAAGTATCCAAAACATTTTTTGGGACCCTCTTCAACACTGGGGCTGGATCAGTTCAAAGCAGAGGCTGATTGTTGCCTTCTGAACAACGGCCCTGATCGATGCACATAACAATAAAAAAAAATCACTAATCTCTGAAGAGGACTGTCAGTTGGCACTGTGCACCTCCAGTCCATCTCCATTAGCCTGACTCTACAGTACAAACCACTCACTGCTCAGGGAATCAGCAGTGTGACCAGCGCTCCCAGTGTCCAGCCAGGTTAAGGCAGGCTGGACACGGGGAGTCGACCTTTATCATTTAAACCACAAGGGTCTCTGCACTCCAAAAGCAAATCACTGCACTCCTGGCACTGTGAAACCTCAGAGCTAAAGAAGACGGAAATGAAGTTAGTCAACTAAAGATAAAGTTAGTCAAATGGCATCACCAGTAAAATAGGAAGAGAAAATTCTGTTATGTTGAGGAATTTACTGGTCCCTTCTTTACTAAGAGGCTATTGGTTCAATGACTGGATTTTAGAACTTTGAAGATCTAAAACTGGAAAAAAAGATTGGTTTTAGAGGAATTAGCAATTCCTCCATCAGCTATCGGGGAAAAAATGCAATTGCTGCTGCCGCTGGTTATCCACTGGACAAGACAGCATCACCACAACATACAACTTACGGGATCTTGGCTTCAAGCTGACTTGGGAGAAGCATGGAAACTGCACGTCCAACAATATCTAAGGCTACGGCTCCCCCACCTTGTTGGACAGTAGAGATTTGCTGGCAAAAATGGGGCCCACAACACCATCTTCCCATGTTGTAATTGATAACATCTAAAGAGCTCAGATCCAAGGAAAACATGACCTTGGCCAACATCTCACACCCTCTCTGCCTCAGCAGAAAAATCAGCCAGCAATTCCTCCCAGTTCTCGAAATAATTTGCTCTAAATTGGGAATCCAAGATAAGTCAACAGCTATTCAAGCAACAGCTTCAACGGTAAAAATAACCTTAAGGGGAATGAGGCTGAGTAAAACGACATTGAACAAGATCTGTGCCAGATAAACAGGAAAACCAGCAACCTCAACCACAATTAAGTCATTACAAGGGTTTCAGGCACTGACAACAGATGGCCCAACAAGCCCCTCTTGCAGTCCAACCAGCCACCCTGCCCTCCAATACGTGGCCGGGTGCACAAGAATCCATTCATTATCTTTGATGCGTTAACGTAGCCTACACTGGCCCAAAGCTTCAGGGGCAATTCTGCTGTTTGATGCGCTTTTATTAAGGCCTGCCTGAGGCATTTCCAGGATCAAGGTTTAGCGTGTTCTTTTGTCCATCCCTGCTCAACCTGCAAAGGAACACCATTACAGGACGAGCCAACACTTGTGCCCACAACACAAGAGGAAGCAAGATCGAGGTGGGGAAGGTGCCTTTCATGTGTTCAAGATGTCTCAGGTGCTTCAAGGCCAAGGAATTATTGAAGTACAGGCAGTGCAGGGAAATCAAAAGGCACAGAACCTTAATACCAGAACAGCTCTGTGCAGGCCAGGATGGATGAGAATTAAGGAAAGAGAACTCGGGTCAGGAACCATACTGCCAAACCATACTGCCCCCAGTCTGCTCCAGCATCCCACTAGATTGTGGCTGACTCACAATGATAGAGTGAAAACATGAACAATGTGAATCTGATTGACCAGGGTGTTGGACATTTCAGTTTTAAGTAAAAGAGTGGAAAGGTTTGTTTTCCCTGGAATAGAGGCGGTTGAGGGGTAACCTGACAGAGGTGTACAAAATTATGTGGGGGAGCTAGATAGGGGAAATACTAAGAACCTTTCTCCCTCTGTGGTGGGCTGTCTAAAATAAAAGAGAATGGGTATGAGGTTAGAGGGGATCCATGGAGCAATGTTTTCCCCACACAAAGAGTAGCTGGGATCTGAAAAGCACTGCCCGAGGAGGTGATGGAAGCAGATACTCACAGAACACTTTAAGCAGCATCTAGACAAGCGCTTGAATCAGCAAGTCATGTAAGGCATTGGGCCAAGTACTGGTTAAAGCAACGAGTATAGGTAAGTGCAATGGTCGGCATGGATATGGTGGGCCGAAGGGCCCGTTTCTGGGCTGCAATCTGAAAATTTCAGTTAACGAATAATCCACAGAAGGATTCCATGCCTGCCCAGTTATTTTTTTATTAATTTCCTGTTTTACCCAAACATTTTCTCCAATTTGGCAGTCAGTTTGTACAGTAACTCGTAGTCTCTGCCAAGAACACTTGGTGCTTGGCCACCGTGCCCAGTACAGGTGAGATTAACAGCTAATTCAGTGCCAAGTGACTCAGACCATGCCTGTGTTGAGATCAATCCCCTGGCTAAGTTGATTATGGTCTTTAGTGGTTGTGGGTGCTCCAGACTATTACGTGCTGGTCTCTGAGAGAAATTGGCAGAGAGAAATTAACTGGAGCTCACCATCCTAATCCCCTTTCCATGCTGCCCTGCCTAAGTCAGGTAGGAGTAGCTCAGCTGTTATGAACAACCCAGTTGAATAGCACAGCTTACCCAATAAAATAACCATTTGAGCAAATCACTTTGGGTTGAGTCAGAAAAATAAAATGTTAACAGCCAAAAGGCATCACAGGCTTTATTAAAGCCTTCCAAGCAAACTGTGATGGGAAGCAGCTTTGGGATCGAGCTAAACCTTTAACCGATAATCACTATATTGCCTATATTAATCGAAGGAATGACAGAAGCAGAAAGCCCATCACAGGATGTTTGTCCTGGAGCTTCATTCCCTTACACTGCCTGAAGAAATCAGTTTGTGAATCTTCGCCTGGGGCCAGTGACAATTAGTCTGCGGCACTTGTACAGGATGGAGACATTCTCTGCTATCCTTCTGAAGAACTGTGAGGAACCCAACCAGTGTAAATCACCACATAATTCAATTTTTGATCGTTTCAATTTACAAATATCTTGCATCCTTAAGGTGACAGCATCTCATTTTAGTCTCTCTACAGCAATAAAAAAAAGCGATGGTACTGCCACTTGAAAATCAAAGTTTGCATAAAATGTACTTGGGGGATGACTACAAATCCCGCACTTGACTCATCGAAAGCACTTGGAGGATATATGAAGCAGTCAGTCTGTACATACTGCAATTACCATGCACGGACATGCATTAGATCATCCGTGGCACTGTAATTACTGCTGTGATATCAGTTTTCAAAGTTCAGATATGGGTCATGACAAAGGTTTAAACAATATATAGATCGGTTGCTAATCAATTAACAGCTGCATGTTCAATAACTGTATTCCACACTGTATCATTATTCACAAGTAACCCCACCAAGCCATGCTGTTACTAGCGGAAGAATTGCTTTCATTGCAGTTTTACAGCTAACAGGTCGTTAGAAATTTGAGGAAATAAGGGTGGGGAGAGGGGAGGGAAAGCGGGTCAGTGGATTAGTCCTCTGGCCTCTTGAGATTGTATTCAAAACGGATCCAGATTGCAGGGACCTACGAATAGTTGGCTGGCTCAAAGAGCTGTTCCCTAACCAAGTCGCAGTGGAGTAAAGAGAGTGAAGAGAGCAAGCAATGAAAAGGAGGATAATCGGCAATGCTTCTGTGCATGTAGTTTACCCTAGGTGAAGATGTGGAGCCCTGGTAAAGGAAAAGGAGGCACATATCAGGTATAGGCAGCTAGGATCAAATGAGGCGCTTGAAGAGTATAAGAAATGCAAGAGAACACTTAAGAGAGAAATCAGGAGGGCTAAAAGAGGACATGAGGTTGCTCTAGCAGACAAGGTGAAAGAGAATCCCAAGGGTTTCTATAGCTAGATTAAGAGCAAAAGACAGTCGGGGACAAATTGGTTCTCTTGAAGATCAGCGTGGTCATCTATGCGTGGAGCCAAAAGAGATGGAGGTGATCTTAAACGAATTTTTTTGCGTCTGTATTTACTCGAGAGACAGACACAGAGTCTACAGAACTGTGGAAAAAGAGCAGTGAGGTCATGGACTGTATCTGGCTTATGGAAGAGAAGGTGCTTGCTGTCTTGAGGCAAATTAGGGTAGTTAAACCCCCAGGGCCTGATGAGGTGTCCCCTCGGATCTTGTGGGAGACTCGTGCAGAAATTGCAGGGGCCCTGGCAGAGATATTTAAAACGTCCTTAGCCACGGGTGAGGTGCCGGAGGACTGGACGATAGCTAATGTTGTTCCGTTGTTCAAAACAAGCTTTAAGAATAAGCCGGGAAACTGTAGGCCGGTGAGCCTGTCGTCAGTCGTGGGTAAATTATTGGAAGGTATTCTTAGAGACAGGATATATAAGTATTTGGATAGACAGGGCCTGGTTAGGGATAGTCAACATGGCTGTGTGTGTGGTAGGTCATGTCTGACCAAACTTAGAGTTTTTCGAGGAGGTTACCAGGAAGGTCGATCAGGGGAAGGTGGTGGACGTTGCCTACATGGACTTTAGCAAGGCCTTTGACGAGGTCCCACATTGGAGGCTGGTCCAGATGGTTAAGTCGCTTGGCATTCAGGATGAAGTAGTCAATTGGATTTAACGTTGGCTTAGTGGGAGAAGCCAGAGTGTGGTAGTAGATGGTTGTCTCACTGACTGGAGGCCTGTGATTAGTGCTGTGCCACAGGGATCGGTGCTGGGCCTGTTGTTGTTTATCATCTATATTAACAATTTAGATGACGATGTGGTAAACTGGATCTGCAAATTTGTGGATGACATCAAGATTGGGGGCGTAGTGGACAGTGAGGAAGGCTATCAAAGCTTGCAAAGTGATCTGGACCAGCTGGGAAAATATGCTGAAAAATGGCAGATTGAATTTAATGCAGACAAGTGTGAGGTGATGCACTTTGGGAGGACAAACCAGGGTAAGACTTACACATGAATGGTAGGGCACTGAGGTGTGCAGTAGAACAAAGGGACCTGGGAATACCAATCCATAATTCCTTGAAAGTGGCATCACAGGTAGATGGGGTTGTAAAGAGAGCTTTTGGCACTTTGGCCTTCATAAATCAGGGCACTGAGTACAGGAGTTGGGATGTTATGTTGAATTTGTATAGGACATTGGTGAGGCCAAACATAGGGTATTGTGTGCAGTTCCAGTCACCTACCTACAGGAAGGATATCAATAAGCTTGAAAGAGTGCAGAGAAGATTTACACAGATATTGCCAGGACCTGAGTTATAGGGAAAGGTTGAATAGGTTTGGACTTTATTCCCTGGAGTGCAGGTGAATGAGGGGAGATCTTATGAAGGTATACAAAATGATGAGGGGTATAGATAGAGTGAATGCATGCACGCAGATTTTTTCCCCTCAGGCTGGGTGAGGCTAGAACTGGAGGCCATAGGTTTAGGGTGAAAGGCGAAATATTTAAGGGAAAGCTGAGGGGGAACTAGCACACTCAGAAGGTGGTGCGAGTGTGGAACAAGCTGCCAGCGGAAGTGGTGGATGCAGATTCAATTGTAACATTTAAGAGAAGTTTGGATAGGTGCATGGATGAGAGAGGTATGGAGGGCTATGGTCCGGGTGCAGGTAGACAGGTCTAGGCAGAAAACCAGACTGGCATGGATTAGCTGAGCCGAGCAGCCTGTTTCTGTGCTGTAGTGCTCTAGGACTCTGTGTGAGGTCTATGCATTGGGGAACATGCACGTCAAAGTCACTGATTCACTTTGACTTTCACTTCTGCTCTTCATGAAGCAATAACTCAGCCATGTCTCACTCTGCACTGAACTGAAGATCAAAACAAAGGACCTTAAAATTAGATTAACAGAGCACTTCAGAGGAAGGGTCTATTGCCGGCCAGATGATGAGACAGGGCCAAAATTGACCAACCACACAACAGAAGTCCAGCATCCATCAGGCAAAATAGATGTGCTTTGACATGAAGTGTGTGACTAATGTTTGGAGCTAAATCTAACAGAGCACTGGTACATCAGTGAACTGACGAATCAAGAGTTCATGCTCACATTTCCATCTGTGCATCATTTCTAACATAAGAACACATAAGAAAAAGCATGAGTTGGCCACTGGGCCTTTCAAGCCTCCCCTGCCACTGAGTATAATTATAGAACCATAGAACCATACAGCACAAAACAGGCCCTTCGGCCCACCATGTTGTGCCGTCCATCAAACCACCCTCACACTACCTAACCCCTTCCTCCCGCATATCCCCCCATCCCACACTCCTCCATATGCCTATCCAACAAGCTCTTGAACCTGTCCAATGTATCTGCCTCCACCACCACCCCAGGCAGTGCATTCCATGCACCAACCACTCTCTGGGTGAAAAACCTCCCTCTGACATCTCCCCTGAACCTCCCACCCATAACCTTAAAGCCATGCCCTCTCGTCTTGAGCATTGGTGCCCTGGGAAGGAGGCGCTGACTGTCTACTCTATCTATTCCTCTCAATATTTTATAACATGTCTCCTCTCATCCTCCTCCTTTCCAGTGAATAAAGCCCTAGCACCTTAAGCCTCTCCTCATATTCAATACTCTCTAATCCAGGCAGCATCCTGGTAAATCTCCTCTGCACCCTCTCCAACACCTCCACATCCTTCTTATAATGAGGCGACCAGAACTGAACACAGTACTCCAAGTGTGGCCTAACTAGAGTTTTGTAAAGCTGCATCATCACCTCGCGGCTCTTAAACTCAATCCCGCGACTTATGAAAGCCAACATCCCATTGGCCTTCTTAACTGCTCTTTCCACCTGTGAGGCAACTTTCAATGAACTGTGAATATGAACCCCCAGATCCCTCTGCTCCTCCACACTGCCAAGTACCTTGCCATTTACCCAGTACTCTGCCCTGGAGTTTGTCCTTCCAAAGTGTACCACCTCACACTTCTCCGGATTGAACTCCATCTGCCACTTGTCAGCCCAGCTCTGCATCCTATCAATATCCCTCTGTAAGCTCCGACAGACCTCCACACTATCCACAACACCGCTGATCTTAGTGTCGTCTGCAAACTTACTAACCCAGCCCTCCACCCCCTCATCTAAGTCATCTATAAATATCACAAAAAGTAGAGGTCCCAGAACCGATCCCTGCGGGACACCACTAGTCACTGCCTTCCAATTCGAGGGCACTCCTTCCACCACAACCCTCTGCTTTCTACAGGCAAGCCAATTCCTAATCCACACAGCCAAGCTTCCTTGGATCCCTTGGCCTCTGACCTTCTGAAGAAGCCTACCATGAGGAACCTTATCAAACGCCTTACTAAAATCCATGTGAACAACGCCCACTGCACTGCACTCATCAATCTTCCTGGTCACCTCCTCAAAGAACTCTATCAGGCTTGTGAGGCAAGATCTTCCCTTCACAAAGCCATGCTGGCTGTCCCTAATCAGTCCATGATTCTCTAGGTGTTCATAAATCCTATCCCTTAGAAACCTTTCTAACAGCTTACCCAGCACAGACGTGAGACTCACCAGTCTATAATACCCTGGCCTATCCCTATTACCTTTTTTGAACAAGGGGACAAAATTCGCAACCCTCCAATCCTCCGGCACCATCCCCGTGGACAACGAGGACTCAAAGATCCTTACCAGCGGTTCAACAATCTCCTCCCTAGCCTCTCGAAGCAGCCTGGGGAAAATCCCGTCAGGCCCTGGAGATTTATCTGTCTTAATATTATTTAACAACTTCAACACATCCTCTCTCTTGATATCTACAACCTCGAGAACATTACCCTTACCAGCACTCGCTTCCGCATCATCAAGACCCCTCTCCCTGGTGAATACCGAAGAGAAGTACTCATTGAGAACATCTCCCACTTCCGCCGCCTCCAGGCAAATTCTCCCACCTTTGTCCTTAATCGGACCTACCTTTACCCGAGCCATCCTCCTACCCTTCACGTACGTGAAAAAGGCCTTGGGATTTTCCCTAACCCTACTAGCCAAAGCCTTTTCATGTCCCCTTCTAGCTCTCCTCAGCCCTTTCTTAAGTTCCTTCCTTGCTACCCTATATTCCTCACGGGCCCTGTCTGAACCTTGCTGCTTATACCTCACGTATGCTACCTTCTTCTCCCTAACAAGTCGTTCCACCTCTCTCGTCACCCACGATTCCTTCACCGCCTCACCGGGACATATTTATCCCTAACATCCTGCATAAGATCCCTGAACATCGACCACATCTCCATGGTACATTTCCCTTCAAAAAGGACATCCCAATTTACACTCCCAAGTTTCTCTCCTATAGCCTCATAGTTCGCCCTTCCCCCAATTGAAAAACCTCTTGTCCTCTCTGCACCTGTCCCCTGTCCATGACAATTTAAAGGTTATGGAGCAATGCTCACTGTCCCCCAAATGCTCACCCACCAATAGATCCTTCACCTGTCCCGGTTCATTTCCTGAAAACTAGATCTAGCATGGCATTCCCTCTAGTCGGCCTGTCAACATACTGCGTCAGGAATCCCTCCTGGACAACATTTAACAAATTCCGTCCATCATCTAAACCTTTGGCACTAAGCAGGTTCCAGTCTATATTTGGGAAGTTGAAGTCTCCCATTATAACAACCTTGTTATTTTTGCTTCTCTCCAAACACTGCCTGCCAATCTGCTCCTCTATATCTCTACTGCTACTGGGGGGCCTATAGAATACTCCTAGTAGAGTAACTGCTCCTTTCTTGTTCCTTAATTCCACTTATACGGACTCTAGAGATGATCCTTCTACAACATCCATCTTTTCCACAGCCGTAACAGTGTCCCTGACCAGTATCGCCACCCCTCCTCCTCTTCTCCCCCCCTTCCCTATCCCTCTTAAAACACAGAAAACCAGGAATATTCAATATCCACTCCTGCCTTGACGTCAGCCACGTCTCAGTAATAGCCACGATATCATAGTCCCCCATACTTATCCAAGTCCTCAGTTCATCCCCCTTATTCCTGACACTTCTTGCATTTAAGTAAACACACTTCAGTCCATCTACCTTACTACTTTTATAGCCTGTATTCTGCTTCTCCTTCCCCAAAGCCTCTCTATCTGTTTGATCTGACTTTTCCCCATCCCCTTCTTCCTCTGACCTACTCCTCCTGTTCCCTTCCCCCTCACAAACTAGTTTAAACCCTCCCAAGCCACCCTAGCAAATCTCGCCGCAAGGATATTGGCCCCCTTCTGGTTCGGGTGTAACCCGTCCTCTCTGTACAGGTCCCACCTTCCCGAGAAGAGATCCCAATGATCCAGAAATCTAAAACCCTCCTCCTGCACCAGCTTCTCAACCACACATTTATCTGCCACCTCCTCCTGTTCCTGCCTTCACTATCGCGTGGCACTGGCAGCAATCCCGAGATTGCTACCCTTGAGGTCCTGTTCCTCAATTTTCTGCCTAGCTCCCTGAACTCACTCTTTAGGACCTCATCCCCCTTCCTACCCTATGTCATTGGTGCCAATATGGACCACAACTTCTGGCTGCTCTCCCTCCCACTCAAGAATTCTGTGGACCCGATCAGTGACATCCCGGACCCTGGCACCTGGGAGGCAACATACCATCCGGGATTCATGCTCACTGCCACAGAACCTCCTATCTGTTTCCCTGACTATCGAGTCCCCTATCACTACCGCATGTCTCTTTCCCACCCTTCCCTTCTGAGCAGCAGTACCAGTCCCAGTGCCAGAGACCTGGTAACTGCAGCTAGGCCCCTGCAGGTCATCCCCCTCAACAGCTTCCAAGGCAGAAAACCTGTTACTGAGGGGAACAGCCTCTGGGGTTCCCTGCTCTGTCTGTCTGCCTGACCTCTTCTTCCTCTTCCCTCCCCTGACAGTCACCATTCTATCTGCATCCTGAACCTCAGATGTACCTGCTCTAAGGGGAGTGACTGTCACCTGATGCACTGTGTCTGCATAACTCTCTCCCTCCCTTATGCTGCGCAGTGTTTGCACTGCGACTCCAGCTCATCAACTCTGAGCCGAAGTTCGTCCAGCCTCAAGCACTTACTGCAGATGTGGCCATCTTGGACCGCAGCAAGGTCCACGAGTTCCTACATCAAACAGCTGCAGCATATGACCATGTCCTCCATCTGACTACCTTTCTTTTTTCCCTAGTTAGTCCCACCTACAAATCTATAATGAACAACAGGTAAACCTTGCCTTTACCTACTTACCAGCTACTTATCGTCCTTGCCCCTTCACGCCGAAGCCCCTTGAGCCAAAGCCCAGAACACTCTGCTGCCACTCACTCCGCTGCCCGCTCCGACGCTGCCCGCTGTATAGGCTGTTTCCTGTTTAAGCTGCCTGCGCCGCGCCTGCACAGTCCAGCCCCCACTCGACTAGTTAGAAAAAACTTATAAAAATCTAACCCTTACACTAAAAACCCAAACAAAAACTAACCCTTACACCTAAAAACCCTAATAAAAGTGATAAACAGAGAAAATACTTAGCTGCTCTGAAGTCCTCCAAACCGAAGCCCGAGTCATGGCTGATAAGATATCTTTATTCGTCACATGTACATCAAAACACACAGTGAAATGCATCTTTTGCATAGAGTGTTCTGGGGACAGCCTTCAAGTGTTGCCACGCTTCTGGCGCCAACATAGCATGCCCACAACTTCCTAACCCGTACACCTTTGGAACATGGGAGGAAACCGGAGCACTCGGAGGAAACCCACGCAGACACGGGGAGAACGTACAAACTCCTTACAGATAGTGGCTGGAATTGAACCTCGGTCACTGGCACTGTAATAGCGTTACGCTAACCGCTACACTACAGTGCCTGCCCTCATCTACCTCAGGCCTCAACCTCTCGTGATCTACCTCAGGCCTCAACCTCTCGTGATCTACCTCAGGCCTCAACCTCTCTTCTGTGCCAGTTCCACAGAGCTCTTAATTCCCTAACCTTTCAACAATTTATCTACCTTCCCCTTTAAATATTCCCAGTGATCCAGCCTCCACAATCCTCTGAGGCAGAGAATTCCAGAGATTCACCACCTGTGCCAGAAGAAATTTCTCCATGCCTCAGTTTTAAATGACCAGCCCCTTATGTTGTAATTATGTCCCCTCGTTTGAGACTCTCCCACTAGTAAAAACGTCTTAACATTTACCCTGTCATATCCCCTTTGGATCTTGTATGTTTCAATAAGATCACCCCTCATTCTTTTAAGCTCCAAGGAAAGCAGACCCGAACTGTCCAGCCTCTCCTGATAAGACAACCCTCTCACCCACGGAATTCGCCTGGTAAATCTCCTTCGGACTGCCTCCAACACTACTATATAATTTATTAGATAAGAAAACTGAGCACAGTACTCTGAATGTGGTCTCATCAAAACTGCCTCATTTCTAAGCTCGAACATCTCAATGTGTCGTTTGCCTTCTTAACAGCGCGCGCGCGCGCACACACACACACACACACACACACACACACACACACACACAGATTGGATTGGAGAATTAGGGACATGGTGCTGCCAACGCTAGGTGTGGGCTGCTCTCCCTTCCTGTGCTGACCTCTGCATCCTGGAATCATCCAAATCGCTCCACCAAACATCAATAAACTGGTTAATTCAGTGACATGCAGGCACAGCTTTGCAGGATCATTCTCCAGCAGTGGATACTTTTGGGAGGTGAGAACAGCCCACTGCTACCTCTCCCGCCCCACCCACCACCCCAGCCCACCTCCCATCGTCCAGCCAGCTGGGCCGCCCTTTGCACTAGATGTTCTCCCTTCAATACGATGTCAAGAAACTGGAGGCCATGCTGGCTGGGATGACCAGAGTGGGAAGAGGACAAAACCTGATTGCAGATGAGGTCTTCACACCAGAATGGCAGCTGTTGAGGTGATCTGCATGAATGGGAAACCGAAGGCAAGATAGTTGGCAACATCAAAGTGCACTTGTGATGAACAAATACACAAGCGGACCTGAAACTGGGTAAGGAGCAGAGGGTGGGAACGCTGCCTGACAACAAAGGTTTGCTTCTGCTGATGACGAAAATCTCGTGTTTCACAAGTGACACAAGGTCCTGATTACAACCATTCCCAAGGTGACATCTATGGAGGGAAATAAACAGTTGACGTTCCAAGTCGAGACCTTTCGTCAGGACTCACGGCTTGGTACGGCAACTGCTCTGCCCAGGACTGCAAGAAACTGCAAAGAGCTGTGGACACACCCAGCACATCACGGAAACGAACCTCCCCTCCATGGACTCTGTCTGCACCTCTCGCTGCCTTGGTGAAGCAGCCAGCATAATCAAAGACCCCAGCCACCTGGGTCATTCTCTCTTCTCCGCTCTCCCATCAGGCAGAAGATACAGGAGCCTGAAAGCACATACCACCAGGCTTAAGGACAGCTTCTATCCCACTGTGATAAGACTATTGAACAGTTCCCTCATATGATGAGATAGACTCTTGTCCTCACAACCGACCTTGTACCTTATCGTCTACCTGCAATGCACTTCCCTGCAGCTGTGACACTTTACTCTGTACTCTGTTATTGTTTTTACCCTGTACTACCTCAATACATTGTGTAATGAATTGATCTGTACAAATGGTATTCAAGATAAGTTTTTCCACTGCACCTTGGTACAAGTGACAATAATAAACCAATACCCTCCACAGATGCTGCCTGACCTGCTGAGTTCCTCCAGCATTTTGTGTGTGTTGCTCCAGATTCTAGCATTTGCAGAATCTCTTGTGTCTCCATTCCCAAGGTGAGCTCAGCACTCACCATTGGCTCGCTTTTCATTTTTCCAAGTTCCATACACTCTACTCAAAACATGCCACGCAGCCTATTCCAAATCAGTGAAGGTACTGACCCACGTGAAGCAAGCCCAGGTACCGGACCTCCACACCGTCCCTTCCATCTGGCCAGTTTGTGAGATCCAGACCCATGCCAGGAAATAACTGTACAGCCACAGGAGAAAATACTTTCAAACTGCTTAACATTTTAAGGCAACGGGAACTTGGAGTGGCCACTGCTAGTCCTTGGGGAATGAACAGCAGAGTTCTTGTGCCCAGTGACTTCAGAGGGGCTCACCAATTTCAGTGGTAGGTCCCTCTAAACTCCAAACACAGCAGCTGTGCTTTAGGAAATTTAGCCTTCACTATTCCTTAAATGTACAGGGATCCTCTCTGTGTTTGCTCCTATTTGATGATCATTTCTGAAAGCAGGTACATTGCTGTTCCCCAGACCCCAGAGTTTACAGATGCACAGTACAAGTACCTCAGCCAGGTGGCTGAAAGCTGCCTGATCTACACAAAGCATCTGTGAGAAAGCTGACCCTTAGCTCTTCTGGGAGTCTGAATATCCTCAGAACACTGTCTGCTTGTCTTTCCTTTCATTGACAAGCTTGTCAGCTGTGCTCTTTTATTTTTTCTGAGTTTCCCTGGATATTTCAGCCCTACCAACTTCATCCACTTCTTTTCTCTCCTTGTTTATTGTCTTATGTCACTAATTCTTGGACCCTGGTATTAAAAGAAAGAGGGAGCCAGATTCACAGTGAAGGCACACACACAGAACATACACGTTCACCTTAACCATATGTAACACACACACACACACACACACGAAACAGAAGAACTTTCATTTAGCAGACATGTTGTCACCCAGAATATGCACACATTCAATGATACTGGATAATCAGTGTGAATTAAACTTTCACACCATTTCTTCAATGCACACCAAAACACAGCAGAATACCTGTCGCTTTCTAGCCAATAATAATTCATTGGAAGTCCAGATTTGTCTTCAGGCTTCCTCGTCCTGCCCCCACTCCCCCTCTGTTATTTCCTTCTTTGCTGCCAACAATGTGTTTACATTTGCTCCAGCAGCAGACCACTTCTCCTGAGTGTGGGCCCAGTCAGTCAGGAGGGATGGGGTTCCAGGGAAGGAAGATGTGCCTTCAATCTTCTTCGCAACTGGAATCCACACACCAGCAGGAACACATGTGCCGGTTTAGTCCTCCCTTTCCATGGGATCTTCCAATCCTGGTCTGGGCAAAGATCTTCTTGCTCCGTTCAGCTAAGCCATCTTCTGCCCCAGGCAGCAGAGTCAAAGGCTCACCCACTGGCGTCTCCTGTTTAAGGCTGAATGCAGGCTTGAGGGCAGGGACACAACAGAGCTGATGATACAGGTCAGAGACAATACCATGACACACACGTGCAGGGATGGAGGAGGTGGAGAGACTTTGAAGTTATTCATCAGTTGGGTACCCTCCCACATTCAAAAAAAGATGTACAGGTTAGGAAGTTGTGGGCATGCTACATTGGCGCCGGAAGCGTGGTGACACTTGCGGGCTGCCCCCAGAACACTTTACGCAAAAAAATGTATTTCACCATGCGTTTTGATGTACATGTGACTAATAAAGATATCTTATCTCATCAGTTATAGTGCAGGCAGCACCAGGCTTCACACTGAAGTGACACAGCTCAGTGCTCCCTCCTGACATAAAGCCAGTGCTGGAAGTATAATGTTTACACACACCCATCTCTACTCACCACGAGGAAGCTCACTTGGTCACAGCAAGACCATGCAAACTCCACACAGACCGTGTCGGAGTCTGGTATTGAACCGAACCTGGAGCTGTGAGGCAGCAACACTACCAGATGCATCACTTTGAACAGGCTAATTCAGAGCATTGATACCAGTACACGATGCAACCCGATCCGACAGGCTCTCAATTTGTGGAAAATGCATTGCAGCAGCCAATATAAAATAGCATTTAAAAGCTCTCGGACTGCAGTCCCTGCATCCAAATGCTCCATGGCTCAGTTACACTTCACGGCAGGTCAGCTGCTTCGAAGCAGCGGGCAGACACAGGTCTGGGAGAGCCAGACCTCCTTGGCACGCTGGCGGTGAAAGTCAAACAGCGTCCTACAGGCACTGCGTATCCAAAGGTACGAGGTACAACATTCTCAGTAGGGAATGTGCAAAGACTATGTTACTAGACTAGTGACCTGATTGGCAATCTGTACCACTAGACTAATAATCTGCAGGCCTGCTCAGATAATTCAAAGAATTTGAGTTCAGATCTCACCACAACTGCCTGATCATTTATTCTCAGTTTCAAATAAACAGCTGGTGTCAGCGAATGTGATCAGACTGTCATTCTTGGGCACAACCTGAGGAAGCTTTGCCTTCATGGTATTCATTAGAGGAACGTCACGCTTAACACAGGCCTGTTCTCGGGTAACGAACGGGTTCCGTTTTAGGGATGTCCACAAGTCGATTTTGTTGCAAGTCAGAAAATACACAAAAATCACTCGATATGGTCACCGTACAGCCACAGTACCCTAATGAATGGCACCAAAAGCACACAAGACAAGAAAGAACAATTACTGCAAGAGTGGAGACACAGAAAACTAGTTCTACTATTTGTAGTAATGAACATCGAACACTACAGCACAGTACAGGCCTTTCCACCCACAATGTTGTGCCGACATTTTATCCTGCTCTGAGATCTATCTAACCCTTCCCTCCCACCTATTTTTCTATCATTCATGTGTCTATCGAAGAGTTTCTTAAGTGCCCCTAATGTATCTGCCCCCATAACACCTGCAGGCAGTGTACTCCACGCACCCACCACTCTCTGCGTAAATAACTTACCCCTGACATCCCCCTTATACCTTCCTCCAATCACCTTAAAATTATGTCCCCTAGTGTCAGCCATTGTCGCACTGGGAAAAAGTCTCTGATTGTCCACTCGATCTACGTATGCCTCTTATCATCTTGTACACCTCTATCAAGTCACCTCTCACCCTCCTTCTCTCCAAAGAGTAAAGCCCTAGCTCCTTTAGTCTCTCCTCATAATCCATACTCTCTCATCCAGGCAGCATCCTGGTAAATCTCCTCTGCACCCTCTCGGAAGTTTCTACATCCTTCCTATAATGAGGTGAACGTATGTACATATGTCAAACTTTTGAATTTACTAATATTATGGGTGCTCGTTCGTGTGAAGGGGTGTCCATAGATCGGGCAGTTTTAACCCCCAAGGACGGCCTGTACAACGCACTCTGCCCTGGGTTGTAGAGTACCAAACCGAGACCGTTGCAACTCAGATCCCACGCAGCATTAGTGGGAGGACAGCCACCTAGTATGGGCTCACAAAGAGAACTCTTGGATCACGTCTCCCTCATTTGCAATCTCCAGTCCCCACTGCCTCCCGTTTCTGCTGAAGCACAACTGTATCAGGTCACCAGGGAGTGAAGGAACCAATATTTTTTGGATATTATGACACTTTAACAGTTAACTCGGATTGTGTCTGCTCAGGGAAAGAGCACAGAAGGAGAAATTACTGTAATCTTATTGAATAGCTTCACCCCATGAAGATTCTTGTTAAGTCTGCAGGAGTTGATCATTTTTAGTGTCTTCAACTTAGCACCAGAAATGACATTTTCCTGTCACTGTTTAAATTTCATTTCTCCTGACAGAGCATTTACAAGAGAATAACGTTTGTATAAAAATGTAATAAGACATGACAACATTTCCATTACATTGGGTGCCTGCATGAAAATCACAAGCATTATGCAAATAGATCCTGGCTGTCTACAGTTAGCAAACCTAATCCCATTAATTTAAGATCAGGACAGATTAATTCAACATTTCAACAGACCCAATGTTTTTAAAATAAACACACTCAGTCCTCGTCATCCACTGATTCTCTTTCCACAGATCCGCAAACTTGTGAGTCCAGTCCCAGACTGCATCTTGAGTAGTTTCCAACAAATATCTCTCTATCCATGCACACATTAAGGAACCAATCACTGTCTGCATGAATATGGTGATCAGTTTCCCGAGCACTTGTGTCAAGTGGCTCCCTGCTGCACAGTTCTAATGGAGAGCGGTCTTTACACAGCTGCTCCCTGTGATTTCAAAAGCTATCACTGATTGTAAATTTCAATGGAAGTAGTTTATTAACTAATATAATTTGCTTTTGAGATATTTAAAAGGTTCAAAGTGTTTATTAAGCAGTGTTAATGCTTTCAGAACATTATAGAAGAGTAAAGCACAGGAAAAGGCCCTTCAGCCCACGATGTCTGTGCTGAACACAATACCAAAATTAAACTAAATCTCTACTGCTTGCACATGATCCACATCTCTCTATTCCCAGCATATTCACGTGTCTAACAGCCTCTTGAGCACCATTGTTGTATCTGCTTCCACCACTACCCCTGACAGCACACTTGAGGCACCTCCTACAGATGAATGGTCTGGGGATTGTGTAAAATAAACTTGCCCTGCACATCTCCCTTAACCTTCTCTCCTCTCAAGTTAAATGCATGCCTTCTAGTATTTGACATTTGTACCCTGGGGAGAAAGATTCTGACTGTCTACACTACCTATGCCTCGCAGAAGCTTATAAACTTCTGTCAGGTCTCCCCTCAGCCTCTAACGCTCCAGAGAAAACAACACAAGTTTGTCCAACCTCTCCTTTTAGCTCATACCTTCTATTCCAGGCAGCATCTTGGCAAATCTCTTTGGTACCCTTTACAAAACCTCCACATCCTTCCTGTAATGGGGCAACCATAGTGGTTAGCGTAACGCCGTTACAGCACCAGCGACCCGGGTTCAATTCTGGTCACTGTTTGTAAGGAGTTTGTATGTTCTCCCCTGGGTTTCCTCTGGGTTCTCCAGTTTCCTCCCACATTCCAAAGACGTATGGGTTAGGAAGTTGTGGGGATGCTACGTTGGCGCCGGAAGCGTTGCGACACTTGCGGGCTGCCCCCAGAACACTCTATGCAAAGATGCATTTCACTGTGTGTTTCGATGTACATGTGACTAATAAAGATATCTTATCTTATTTGGGGGTTATATTAGGAACAAAAGAGAGAATGATATCTGCATTGTTTTTGCAGAAAGTTTGTGCCTCTATCACTCACAGATAATGAGGACTTTTGCCCTGTAAACCAACTTCCACCTTTTTCTCCTGCTCTACCACCGGTGAGGTAGCAGGTAGGGCAAACCAGGGAACCAAGCCAAGCCCAGTCCAACCTTGCCCTCTGTAAGCCGAGAGGTGGTGGGGGTCTGTGGTTAATACAGCAAATGTTAATGCTTGGAATGCATTGCCAAAGAAAAGGAGGTGATGGAAACACATTTAAATGGTAATTTTTAGAAAGGAACTGGATATACTCTTGAACAGGGAAAAAAAATCTCCGAAACCGACTGGATAAAGAATGGTACAGGCAACAACAGACTGTACAGCCTAATTCTTGCTCCAAGATTCAATGCAATGAAGACAATGAACACCGAAGAGGATTAATAGAAAGAAAGGCACAGGTGGTAGCACTGCTACTTCACAGCTCCAATCCCTAACCTCCTCCGCTCTTTGTGTGGAGCTTGCACGGGTTTCCTGTGGGTGCTCCAGTTTCCTCCCACCACCCAGACACTTGCTGGATGATAGGTTAATTAAGCACCATAACCCCTCCAGGTTCCCCGCTAAGTGACACACCATCCTGACTTGGAGAGAAGACGATTCCTTGCTCACTGCTGGGTGGAAACCCTGGAACTCCCTTCCCAATGGCATTGAGGGGGAACAAATGCTGATCCTGCTAGTCATGCCCGGATATGGAAAAACAAATAAATAAAAACCTGCTGACCAGCTGGAAAACATCTTAATTCTATAGCCAATACATCTCAGTTATAAGCAGCACTGCAGTACAGATGAATACCTGGATCAAGGGAAATTCAACTCTCCTTCTGACCGACATAATCATGCAGTGCTCAGGTAGCTCCTTTTAGTAGTTGGAGGAAAAGATAAAATAGAATGCAAGTAAAAGGAAGCAAGGAAATGGAAACCAAGGTCTGGGGCATGTTTGTACACAAATCTTTGAAGGTGACAGAGAAAACTGACAGGACTTTCACCAAAGGAACAGACCACCCCAACAAGGAAATCTCGCTCAAAACTAAAGCAAAAAAAAACTGCTGAGGCTGAAATATAACTAAAAACTGGTGAAAATACTCACAGGTTCAGGCAGTATCTGTGGGGAGAGAGAGAGAGAGAGAGAGAGAGAGAGAATTAACATTTCAGGTTGAAGACCTTTCATCAGCATTCGGGAAAGTGAGAAATCAAACATGTTTTAAGCAGCAGAGAAGGGAGAAGAGAACAAAGGGAATGTCTGTGGTAGGGTGGAGACTGAGAGGGACTGAATGAGGCGTGGTGGTGGTGGTGCTGGCTGAGAGAGGGTGGTGAGGCCTTGTTTATTGCAGCTGATCTGCAAGTGGAGGGGTCCCCGACGTGTATCCAATGGATGCGATTGTGACTCATCGAGAGGGCAGCACCACAAGCAATGGAGCACCACCTCAGCGCCCCTACTTCCTCAGAGCCCTGCCCCCTGTCTGAACCTGCCCCTCTGCGGCACCCCTCATCGCCCCACTCCAATATGTACAAAAGAGGAAGAGCAACACTTAACCCATGGGCCTATTTCCCCCCACAACGATATTTCTACCAAAGCAGAGGACTCTTTGCAAATCAGGATGAAGAACAGCATTTGTCGGTCAAAGATGCCCTGCTCTAAAAAATATTTATCCAGTCTGGCAAATTAAACCCTTCTCAGAGCTCATAACAAAGAGATATCGTGCAATACCCAACATCTCTGGCCGTTACTCTGAAGCTGCTAAATAAAATACAGCTTTAAAAGTCTGCAGTATAGCCTGGGGATGCAGGTTCAGTGACAATACAGTGCTTCAGTGGAGGAGTTTGTAAGATCTGGGACTGCCGTGTATCACAAACACAATAACCAGGGCAGCAAAGGCAGAAAAATAAACTGTGGTTCCAAGCCCTTCAACAGGAGAGTAAAAAAATAAAGTTTATTATCCAGCTGTTTTGCTCTCACAGTTTCTTTTGGGAAATACAGAGCCAACAACTCAACTATTGGGCACTCAAATCTGGTGCACACAGGGACACTGCCACCTGCTGGTGATGGGCAGGGCAGCTCTGAAAACTCCCACACTGAAAACCCTCCACTGGAGGTTCCTGGTGGTGAAAGACACAACAAAGGAGAAATGAGACCTTCTCGGGTTCCAGAAATCTAAATTTCAGAAGCAAATGCTGTGTTCTTTACTGGCCAAGTGTTTGACAAAAGAGGATTTTTCGAAGAAAAAGAGTGCTCAGTTGTTACAGATGTTTTGCAGGGAGAATTACCTTCTGCCTCTAAGTGATACTAAAAGCTAAGTGATCGGATGTTTCTGTCAGGAGAGATAAAGGGCTTTTACTCAGCTCATTACTGGCTTATAAGGGCTTTATAACTCTGGGATGGAGACATAAAATCAGTGCTGTGCTCCCAATTAGAATGAAGTAACGAAGCCCAAGCATTCAAAAGCATGCACAGACAGATGAGAACTGGGAGAGTTAACTGGTGAAGCGACATCTGAGAATTATTGCCTCTTGTTATCCGACCCAAGAATTGCCTTGAAACATCACCATGGAGATGCTGAAATTACTGGAAAGACTTTGGGAAGTACCCAGGGCCTAACGGCACCAGACTGCCCTGGACCTCGGGAGGAAAGAGGAATAGGCAGGAGACACCAACAAACTACAAATGATTTATTATCCCACAGTAGAAGTAATGCATTCTGCTTTACAAGTCTCCTGGCAGTTAAGGGGAGCAACTGCATCTATTACTGACATGCTGCCCCATGTAAATCTCTGTATTATTCATAGGCTACCATTTGACCAATGCAGTGCTAATAAATTATAAGAACTACATATTCCAGTCCCCTTCAAAAGATGCAACTTGACGCATGTCCATATATCATGTGTGCACACAGCAATTATTGGACAAGGCATCATGTCACTTCACCATTTATTTGGATGTGACACTAGTGCTGCCGATTAACAGAGCCAAGCAAGGCGGAGGTGAAGACATAAGCCCAGCCATCAAGGAGAAACATCACCTTGTTTGCTGACTGCTTTCACTGCATTACAGGAGGACAAAATCCTTACCAATCCTTGCTGACAATTACTTCTTCCCCAAATGAAACTAATTCATCTTCTGACAAACATGATATAAACCCATGACAACACCAGCCAATAATGATTGCTAAAAAAAACAATTCGGGGAGCCGTTTGTAGGTCCCGGAAGATCAAATTCTGCTCCAGTGTCAAGATTTGGAATTGGGCTTCGAAACTGCAATGGACAAAATCAACAGGGTTTAATAAAACTATGATGGATTGTTTTGCTGGGTTAAACGAGACTGTCCCCAATATTCTTGAAAAGAAGGAACACCGATTTAAGAGCACAGAGCGAAAATTAACAAGCAGGTCTCGCAGACTAATGCCCACAGTTGGCCAGTGTTCAGCCTCTGAACTTGGACCAAGGCAGGGATCTGTGGACAGATCTGGATCACTTTCTCTCTCAGTTTGCTCCACTGTTGGGGTTAACAGTGTCCCAGCACTGGAGGTTGGGTCTTGCTGAAATCCCCCTGCCCTGGGGTCCATCTCTTGAATCCTGTACCAGATTACTCCTGGCACAGGATGCAGAACGTGTCACTTTTCTAACTAATATCAATGGTTTTAATTATTGGTGTGTTTCAGGTTTGCTTTTCTTATTTTACATATTTTTTTAAAGTATTTGCTTCAAATGTATTAACTTTTAAAATCTCATCTAATGCCATAAACATTTAAAAAGTTAAAATTAGGTCGAGCTTTGTCAGCAGGCCTTCTCCCCACCCCCATCCCACCGGTTGTCAAGGGCACCGGACCTGTTCTCGGGGCTGCCCAAAGCCCTGTCACCATTTGGATCTCAACACTGTATGTGTGAGAGGGTTACCACAGGCAGCAATTCTGGGTGGGAGGCTGGTGGTGCAATAAAAAGGAAAAATGTAGTTTCAATATTTTTTTTTTAACCACTGTCCATGCTAAGGTCAGTCCCAGACCAGAAACCTCTTCCTGCCTTTAGCCCATGAAGTAAAGTGTGCAACATACTTGCCAGGCTGCCAGAAATTGTGGTGGAGGCTGATACATTAGGGTCTTTCAAGAGACTGTTAGATCGGTATATGGAGCTGAGTAAAATAGAGGGCTATGGGTAAGCCTAGTAATTTCTAGGGTAGGGACATGTTCGGCACAGCTTTGTGGGCCGAAGGGCCTGAATTGTGCTGTAATTGTTCTATGTTCTATAAAAAGCACAAAATTAGGAACTAAATAATAGGAATGTTTAAATTCATGTTTTTAAAGGGAAGGTGGATTTATTCAGCCCTGTTATGACTTGGATTTTTTTAAAAAAGAAACCAATGCCCCAACTGTTAGCAGTGGTCCAAGCACAATGGTGAAGCTGTTTGATAGTAAGTGGTGGATTAAAGAGCTTCTGCCATCTGCTGGCGAGACAACAGACCATTCTTCAAATAGTGACAACACTCCGAGACTGTTTTACCACAGTCCTTCGTTGAAGGGCACACGGCTGAAGAAATGAGGCACTGCTGGTCTTGCTCCCTTACACCCTCCTTCTAAATACACTTAGATTCAAACTGAATGGCCAGCGTCTTTCAATTCAGACCCCTCTGCCCAACATTCCCAGAAAAGCCAGCTCTCCCAATCCAAAACCTTCAAGGCCTCTGCGTTCCACCGGTTCCACCCTCCTGCTCAATCTCAATTTCCTTCAGCAATGGCATTTTATTTGTTTGTACTTTGAGCTCCAGAAATCCATCTCTATGGCTCTCCACTCCCAGGTCCTAGGAACAACCTACTGAAGCTTTGATCACCTGTCCTTGTGTGGTTGAGCGCAAAAACAGTGCTCACCGTGTACCATGTGATGTCTGAAGACACCATATAGATGTAGGCTGCTGTCATATATGGATGATGAAGTGTGCACATGCCCAATAATAATCTATTTTCTAACAAAAAGTATCACTTTGACAAGGTCTGTGGTTTTGGGGTGATATCTGCTCCTGAACCGATTTAACTGCAGCTCATGAAAATCAATAAACCACTGACGCTGGAAATCTGAAATAAAAACAGATGCTGGAAACACTCAGCAGGTCAGGCGGCATCTGTGGGAAGAGAAACAGAATTAACGTTTTAGATCTGAGCCCCTTCACCAGAACTGGGAAAGAGAGAAAACAAGTCAGTTTCAAGTTGCAGAGAGAGAGGCTGGTGGAGGGACGGGGAATATCTGTGACAGAGAGAGACTAGGGTTACCATGCCGCAACATCAAATTCTACAACTTCAGGTAGCTTGCTTTCTCTGTATCAAAAAATGGCCAGTTCTACTGGAGATTATCTACCTGTGATACTAATTCAGTTTCTCTCTCCATTCCTACAACCTAACCTGCTGAACATTTCACGAAGATCTGAATTTCACAACGGACACACTCCTTTGTGTTTTCTTTTTCTAACTGGCTCATTTCATTGCTTTTACATTCCTTTGCTTTCGCTCTCCCTCTCGAACATCCCTCATCAGCCACTCAACTGAATGACTGCTTATCCCCAGAGCAACCCTGGCCGCAGAGATATTCTCCCCTCTCCCTGTCCATCTCTCCCCTGCCCTCTCTGCAACTTGAACCCAACTTGTTTTGTCATTTTCCCAGTTCTGACCAAGGGCCGTCGAACCTGGAACATGGTTGGGGCATGGAGTGCGCTGCCTGGGGTGGTGGTGGAGGCAGGTGCATTGGTCAAATTCAAGAGATTACTAGATAAGCATATGGAGAAATTTAAAATAGAGGGATATGTGGGGGGAAGGGGTTGGATAGTCTTAGGCGAGGTTTAAAGGTCGGCACAACATTGTGGGCCAAAGGGCCCGTATTGTGCTGTACTTTCTATGATTCTATAATTAACTCCGCTTCTCCTTCCGAAGATGCTGCTTGAACTGCAGAGCATTGCCAACATTCTCGATTTTAATTAACTGCAGCTTAGATTGAGAAAGGCTCCATCAAGACAAAAAGGAAGCTCCAAAATCAAGTCCTTTTTCTCCTCTAGTGGTGGGCATTATTGCAAATGACCGAAGCACAAGTTAGCACCAGTGAAAGCTTCTGGAAATTGGGAGGTTCAGCAGCACCCCCTTCTGTGACGACAACCACCCCTACGTCCCAATTTACCCAATATTTGTTGCACAACTCTAAAATGGTGTTATAACGCTTTCCTGCAACGATCCTAGACTGATTCGGCTTTCAGTACGGTTGCTCAAGGAATTCTACAGAAGGTAAGGTCCTTTCACTCCACAATGTGCCCAATGGGGACTGTCTGAGTCAACTGTCCTCTGGACGCACTTGCTTCAAGCGTTCCCTCACACCATGAGCTGTAACCTGATGGCACTCATCCACTTGGACTGACACAATATCGGAAGTCTGGCCACACAAGTAAAGGTCTTCATCCTCGGAGGTCCTCTGGGGCTGAGGACGACTTGTTTCCGTTCCAGTTCTGTTGGGTTCAAAGGTTGTTGGTGAGGCCAAGGTTTGGGCCTGCAGTCTCTGCCTGGGATGAGGCTGGAATACTTGAGGGGGAAGGGGGACTAGCAACTTGGGAGGCCATTTTTGTGGGGCTTCTCTGTGTTCCTAACAAAGGCAGTAAGTAGTTACAAACAGCAAGTGTTTCTCACATCTTACATCTGATGTGAACTCACTTCATTATCAAGTAAGCACAAGGTTTTATTTGCACCATCCAGCACACAGGCTTAATTATAAATGGATTGATTTCACTCCCCTTTGCTTTTTTGGCTTGCATTTGATTGATTCATTGATTTTGCACGACTTTTTTTTCAAGTGCATCTGTCTTATTTGAACAGGAACTCACTTTAAACTTCAACTCTACAGCAAGATAGTCGAAGTGGGGTGCTTCTTCTAACCTCATCTATTCTTTATTTGTCCTGTACTTTACCACTGCCCATTTGATCCCAGGACATTTACAAAATGGATTATCAGCTACGTTACCATTTCTGATCTTTTATCTATGTTATCTATTATTATTTCTGATCAGGGGCGGCAAAGTAGTGTGGTGGTTAACGTAATGCTATTACAGCGCAAGTGACCCAGGTTCGATTCCGCTGCTGTCTGTAAGGAGTTTGTACGTTCTCCCCGTGACTGCGTGGGTTTCCTCCGGGTGCTCTGGTTTCCTCCCACATTCCAAAGACGTGCAGGTTAGGAAGTTGTAGGCAATGCTATGTTGGTACTGGAACCGTGGTGACACTTGCAGGCTGCCCTCAGAACACTCTACACAAAAGATGCATTTCACTGTGTCTTTCGATGTACATGTGACTAATAAAGATATCTTATCTTATCTAAACAAAGTATTAGGTTCAAACCCACAAGCAAGTGCACTTGTGATTACAGTGATAGATGCCGGGCTCAACTAGGGGAATGCACGGGGCATATTTGGCTGACTTGAGGAATGTGGGTGTAGGTCACTAACCCCTTACAGTATTTTCCCAGCTCACAAACAGTGAGTGACACTTAATGTAAAGTTAGATTTCACAGCCACTCTGCCAAGAAAGCCTCGTTAAACCTGTGGCAAACTGGCTAACAGCTGAGCGACAGCGACAAATTTGCTGCTGAAAGGCAGTTCGCACAGCGATGGCCTGCCTCTGAGCCACAGCCAGCCCAAAAGGTTCGTCGTACATGCACCAGCGTCCGACCCAACCAGCAAGACCATCAGTTTGGGTTCAGGGTTCAGAGCCCCAGGCCAATCTCGTGCGAGTTCCGCTAATCCTTTCTCACACAAAAATCAGCACATTTTGAAATAAATCTTTTAGTCAATTCTTATAAAACTGTCACATATTTCCCCCAATTTAGTCTATGATGGGACACATTATCTAGGACATGATGAAGAGCATTGGGTGTCAAAGGAACTCATGCATGTAGATAGATCAGTACAAACACTAATGAAACGGGCAAGATTCAGCACTGCGTGGGCCTAATGTGGATCACATGAGGTGAGGGGGGGTGGGGTAGGTCACAGGGCAAGAGGAGACATGACACTGACCCATTGAAAAGCAGTTCAGGCATTCCACATGTGGCCTTTATTTGACAGGAATGGTTAAAGGACAAATATTTCAAGACTTCCATCTGAACTTCAAAAGGTCCTTTACCACCGAAGGTAGGGAGAGTTTCACACCAGCTAATTAGGTGGAATGCCCTCAGGAACTGTGTGCGCGCAGTGGGACGAGCGGGAATCTGGGGGTGGAGGCCAGTGCAGTGGAGTAAGCAGCTTCCACTCTGACCCACAGACAGCTGTTTTCATGCATTCTTTAAGTGAAGAGGATTGGGTTTGCCATATTTAACAATTAATGTACAATATACAAGTAATATTTCCTTTCAAGACAAAACATGAAAAATGGTCCAACATAGAAATAGAGTCATAGAGCTACACAGCACAAAAACAGGCCCTTCGGCCCAACTCGTCCATGCCGACCAAATTGCTTTGCTGAGCTAGTCCCTGCTATAAAGAGAAATTAACAGTAGCATTAGATTAGAAAATGCTCGCAATGTTCCCAAACAAGTAAAAACTAAGTCTGAAGATTGGGAAAATTTCAGAATTCAGCAAAGGAAGACAGAGGCACTAACAAAAAAGGGAAAGGGAAGGAAGAATACCAGAGCGTACCAGCACAAAACATTAAAATGGACAGCTTCCTTAGATACATAACAAGGAAAAGATTGGCTGGTGAGCGTCCCTCACAGACCGAGGCAGGAGAAATTATACTGGGGAATAGGAAGTGGCAGAGAAATTAAATAAATATTTTGTGTCTACCTTCAGAAGAAACACTGAAACATCCTGAAAATAGTGACTATTATAGGAGCAAGTAAGGAGCTAGAAGAAATTACCAGCAGTATTTGTCAATATTAATTATCCCAAGGACATGATGACCTGTGTTTTAGAGCTTTGAAAGGCACAGCTATGAAGACAGCGGATGTGCTGCTTGTCACATTCCAACATTCCATGGATCTTAGAGTGATTCCCGGTTTTTCATTTCATTCTATTTTTCGGGATCTGGGCATCGCTGGCAAGGCCAGCATTTATTGTCCATCCCGAATGTCCCTCAAGTGGTGGTGGTGGTGAACCACCTTCTTGAACCAGTGCTGCCCGTCTGGTGAAGGCCATTGCAGAGGAGGTTCCAGGAGTCAGACCCAGTGTTGAAGAAGGTCTGATGATAAACCACCAAATAAGGATGGTGCGTAAAGGTAGGTAGAAAATGTAACCCCACTATTTAAGGAAGGAAGGAAGTTAACAGGAACCTACCGATCACTTAGTTTGAGGGAAAATCTATTTCGGAAATGTTAACAGGGCACTTCAACAATAATAATAGAATTGGGCAAAGTCAACATGAAAGGGAAATTGCTTCTGACAAATCTTTCAGAGAACTTAGAGGTTGTAATTAGCAGGAGAGATAAGGGTGGCCCAGTGGATGCGCTGTACTTGGACTTCAAGTCAGCTTTTGATATGATACCAGAGACCTTTAAGTAAAATTCAGTTCATCGTATTGGGAAGGCAATCTCCTGGTGTAGAATGAGGATTGATTAACAGACAGAAAACAGAATAGGAATAAAGGGGCCATTTCCTTGTTGGAGTCTGTGACCAGCAGGGTGTCCGAGCTGCTCACAGTCTCTGTCAATGATCTAGTTGGGGGAATCAGTTGTAATATATCCAAACTTCTTCATGATAAAAAAAAACTAGATGGTAACATGGCTGTGAGAAGATGCATGGAGGCTTCGGGGGATGTAGTGAATGGGCAAGGGCATATCAGAAAGAATATAATGTGGGTGAGGACATCCACTGTGGTGAAAAGCAATAGTAACAGTTGTTTTCAAATGGAGATATGTTCAAAGTGTCCGACACAAATCAATGAAAGTTAAGGTGCAGGCACAGCAAGCAATTAGAGTGCCAAATAATATGTTGGCCTTTATTGCAAGAGGATTTGAATACAAGAGTGCAGACATTTTGCTCCAATTATACAGAGTCCTGGTGGGATACATCTGGAATATTGTGTGCCGATTTGGCCTTCCTCCTTAAGGAAGGATATACCTGGTGATAAATGGAGTGCAGCAAGAGTTCACCAGATTTATTCCAAGGATGGCGGGTTTGAAGGATGAGCAAGCTTGGGCTGTAGTGCTGTATTCAGGTGTAGGGGACGAGATGAGATCTCATTAAAATGTGCAAAACATTGAAGGGGTTTGGACAGGTGGATACAGAATTGCCCCAGGCTGGGGTGTCTAGAACCAAGGGTCAGAGAGTCAAAATAAAGTGTTGGCCGTTCAGGACAGAGAATAAGCAGCAATAGACAACAGTGAATCTTTGAAATTCTCCAGCCAAAGAGAGTGTGGAGGCTCAGTTGCCATATATTCAAGGCAGAGATTGATAGATTTTTCGATATTTAAGGATATGGGGTTAGTGCAAGAAAGTGGGAGTGAGGTAAAGTATCAGCTACAATCTTATTAAATGCTGGGGCAAAGGGTCAGATGCCTCCTCATGCTTTTAAGATATCTTTATTAGTCACCTGTACATATTCCTCAAGTTCTCAGGCATTTCTTGGTGTAGGTTTGCTGAACTGTTTGAGGACTGTTTCAGCCACACTATCTTCCACTGCAGATCCCACCAGGCTATGCGCCTTTCTGCAGGCCTGTAATGAACATGACCCGCATCCCAACACCCGACAAGGGCACAGGTACCCAGGGATTTTTGAGATACCACGAGCGGAGATTTGGCCTTCCACTGGAATTCCATTGGAAAGCTCCGGAGATGCACCAAGCTCAGCTCCCTGCTTGTACCAGACCACTGCAGAGAGCTGTGGGATTTCTTTCACTGACTGCAGAAGCATACATCAGACACAGTAACCTGTGAATAAACTGGAGTAAAGTACCCTCCATGACAGAGAAGCTGCCATAATATTCATTGAGCTCCCCGTGAGCTACTTCTAAGTGCACAATTGTTATCTGTGCCCATCTGCACATGCTCAAGCCATATCAGGGTGGTTATTGTCCTTAAAAAGATATCCGTTGGGCCTTGAAGCACAGCGGGGCTCACAGCAAAACCTAGCAGGTCTCAGATGCTCATCAGGCAGACTTGGCCAGATTCACAACAAACAAATGAGCATTTCATTCACACTTGGATAGAGATCTGAGTTTATTCTGTAGCCCAGAATTCTGTTCACAAATTTTCCATTACAGTCTCGTGTTTGATTCTTACAGAAACAAAATTGAAAGGCTGGTCTGCTCTGCTGTTATGGCTCAGCTTTGTCAACATACATACACATATGAACCCATACGCTTGCCTGCAGGCTACGTCTGCCCTCTGCTGGCACTTTTGAACCATCACACTCACTCTGCACCTGTAGGACTCCTGTCCTTGCACAGATTCATCAAGAATGTAATTAATATCACTATAATTCCCATAACATGCAAACAAAACAGTGCTACATTTTACTTCACAGTTAAGGAACCGGTAACAGCATCGGCAGGCGAGGGACTGAGCGACACACACCAGGAGCCAACCTCCAGTCTGCGCTGATCTTGGCCACTTCAGCAGGGCTGCTCTTCGAGCCGGGGAGAATAGATCAAGAAGCGTCCATGTCCCAAAGCTCCTGCTGCAGTGGGCAAGTGTCTGCTCTTTGGATGATGGGCAAGGGTGTCATTATACTTAAGTGTGATGCCAATCACGGCAGACCTGCCTGCTGACATCTGCTTCTTCATTTGCATGGAGATTCAGATTGGTTTATTCTCATATATACCAGTGTGCCAAGAAATTGTGTGAAGCTCACAGAGTAAACAGTAGACATGGTAACAGTAAACACAACAATAAATACAGTGAAGAGCACAAAAACAACAGAATGATGGAAAAGGTAGAATTAAGGGTTCGGGAACGTGGAAGGGGATGTGAAAGAGGTGATTGGTTCAGGAGTCTGATAGCAGTGGGGAAGAAGCTGCTCTTGAGTAAGTGAAGCAAGCTTTTAAAGTCACAGTGGAGACAAAAGAGACTGCAGATGCTGGAATCCGGAGCAAAAAACAATCTGCTGAAGGAACTCAGGGGGATGAGCATTGAGGAGAGGAATTGTCGATGTTTCGGGTCGAAACCCTGCACCATTGAGAGGGGAGAGGCGAGGTGGCCAGTTTAAGAGAGGAGAAGGGGAGTGGTGAGACAGGAGTCCGAGGTGATTGGTGGATTGGGGAGGGGTGTAAGATGACAGGCAGGTTGTGCCAGGTCGGGGATGGGAGCAGGGCAGGGGTGGAGTTGGGAGACAGTGGCAGGTGAACAATAGATGGGGAGGGGGGGGAAGAGAGAGAGGAGGGGGGAGAGAGAGAGAGAGAGAGAGAGGAGGGGGGAGAGAGAGAGAGAGAGAGGAGGGGGGAGAGAGAGAGAGAGAGAGAGAGGAGGGGGGAGAGAGAGAGAGAGAGAGAGAGGAGGGGGGAGAGAGAGAGAGAGAGAGAGAGGAGGGGGGAGAGAGAGAGAGAGAGAGGAGGGGGGAGAGAGAGAGAGGAGGGGGGAGAGAGAGAGAGGAGGGGGGAGAGAGAGAGAGGAGGGGGGAGAGAGAGAGAGGAGGGGGGAGAGAGAGAGAGGAGGGGGGAGAGAGAGAGAGGAGGGGGGAGAGAGAGAGAGGAGGGGGGAGAGAGAGAGAGGAGGGGGGAGAGAGAGAGAGGAGGGGGGAGAGAGAGAGAGGAGGGGGGAGAGAGAGAGAGGAGGGGGGAGAGAGAGAGAGGAGGGGGGAGAGAGAGAGAGGAGGGGGGAGAGAGAGAGAGGAGGGGGAGAGAGAGGGAGAAACAAAATATGGATAGAGAGGTGGAGCAAGGTGAGGGGGATCAATGACCTCAGACTCCTGTCTCACCACTCCCCGTCCCCTCTTTATTCCGGCCACCTCCCCTCTCAGTCCGGAGACAGGGTCTCGACCCAAAACATCAATAATTCCTATCCCCCCTACAGGCACATGGAAGTAAGAAAAACGGAGGGTTATAGGCTGTGCAGGAGGGAAGGGTTAGATTGATCAGGGAGGAGGTGTTCATATCGTTCAGCACAACATCGTGGGCCAAAGGGCCCATACTGTGCTGTACTGTTCTATGTTCTACGTCGATGGTGCTTGACCTGCTGAGTTCCTCCAGCAGATCGTCTGATGCTTAAGACTCAGTGGTCTGTTTGTGGAACTGTGCCATTTAAGGTTCAAGGCAACAGGCGGAAAAGAAAAACAGAGAAAAAATACAAGTTAAAGACAATTTTCATTCTGAAATGACGGTTCTCAATGACAAGGGGGAGTGATTGACAAGTGATTCTTGCGGAGGTGTGTCGGTATCAGTTGTCCAACAGCAGGGGGCAGCAGTGCCAGGGAATTCACCACCTACTCGTGGCAGGAATCCATTCCTCCTTCCCTGCAGGACGGATACCCACCCCCACACCCCCCCGCCAACTCATCCACCACCTCTCAGTGAAGGAAGCCTGCACTGGCTGCACTCTTCCCTCTCCATGCAGTGGACAGCTGCACTGCCGACTCATCCACTGCCTCCCAGTTATGCCAGAGGATGCCCACACTGGCACCACTGCTAATTAAGAATGAGGTTCCCCTCCAAGCCAGAGGGAGGACATTTCCACAACTACAGCAACTTGGCTTAAATAAGACACGTTTGGCACAGTAAATCATCCGATGGTGCCTCACAAGAGCACAATCAAACAATGGTGAGCCTGAAGTGGCAACTGGAAGAATGAGGAGTGGGAGAGGGATTTGGGACTGAATTCTAAAGCTTAGGATCTGTTCAGCTGAAAGCACAGCTGTGATTTGTGGACAAGGAAATCAGGAAGCTCAAGAGCCTGGAACTGGAGGATTGGAGAGACCTTGGACAGTTGTGGAATTTGATGAGATTTTGGAAATAAGTAGTCCAAGGCCACAAAGGAGGTGAATTGGCTGACGTCACTGGAGACAAAGGAGAGGAGCCAATGAGTGGCCTCGGGCCTCCGGTTTATGAAGCATGGAAATGAGCAGGATTCCCAATCAGATGGACAGATGCACAGAGAAGTACACAAAGCAGATAAAGGCATCTTTGAATGGCTGGGGACAGTATGATTGATCTAGGCTCTGTTCCCCATTGTTCATTGCCTCAGCAGTAATGTCTACATAGGTAGGGCACATGAAGTCACTTGACATGCATGGTCAACAACAAAGGCGACAGAAGGGAAACTGCCACAAAATACCTCTCAAAACGTATGCACTCATCTGCCAACCTTCACTGGGGAGGTTGACAGATGGCAAGACACGCAACCACAGCTCATAGTTGGTCACCAGTTGCAGAAAAGAATGATTGATCTCCCAATCTATCTCGTCATGGCCCTTGCACTTTATTTGCCTACCTGCACTGCATTTTCTCTGTAACTGTAACACTATATTCTGCATTGTTTTTTTCCTTCTCATTACCTTGATATACTTACGTATGGAATGATCTGTCTAAATGGTACGCAAACAAAAGCTTTTCACTACATCTCAGTACACGTGACAATAATAAACCAATACCAGTAACGACCCCCAGCACCTCACTGTGCAGTCAGTGAGCCATTCAACCCTTCCTACCAGAACCAGCTCCACAGAAATGCACTCCCCTTCCCGTCAGTTTGGTTTTCACTTTTATTCCAATTTCCCTTCATTTAACAACTCTAACAGCATCCACTTCCAACTCTCTGGATCCAAACAAGCCCCTGCTTAAAAGCAAATTGCAGATTCCAACCAAGCTCGTAATTGCCTGAAAATAAGGTCTGCTGCAGAATTTGCAGACGTGACAGTTTCCAAACTCTGTGCAGTTCAGCCTTCGGCTGAATATCGCCGCCTCCCACCCCACCGCCACCACCATCGAGCCTGCCCCCAGGCGCGTCCGACTTCCTGTTCCTCCTCCAGTGATCAAAGCACCCTCAGGCCACAGTCCTGACGACGACATCCCACTCTTTCCACGGTGCTGCCTGGGCAATCTGTGGCTGAGCTCCGTGGGAAAAAGGGCTTCCCCCAGCTGACAAACTCCTTTGGGGAAAGCAAACCCCACTCACACTGCACCCGGAGAGAGTGCACAGCTCAGGTTACAGAGCCCGGGGGAAAATGCAAGGCCAAGTTCATAGGGCTATATTTTCAAACATTTATACAAACATAACATCTCCACATGTGTACACGTATATAAAATGCATACAATTTCTCATTCCCCCTCCCCCCCAAATGAAAATACAGCCATAACAGTGCAAAAAAAAGAGCATTTATGGAATAGAGGAGTTCTTTGAACATGGGACAGTTTAAGGTTGAACATTGAGAAACACCAAGATGTTTTTAAAGTTTGGCCTAATCAAGAAATTCCACATGGAACTCACCCCCACCTCCATCTCCACCAGTGACTCACTGAATCATAAGGTTTCTTTATTAGTCACACGTACATCGAAACACACAGTGAAATGCATCTTTTGCATAGAATGTCCTAGGGGCAGCCCGCAAGTGTCGTCACGCTTCCGGCGCCAACATAGCATACCCACAACTTCCTAACCTGTACGTCTTTGGAATGTGGGAGGAAACCGGAGCACCCGGAGGAAACCCACGTAGACATGGGGAGAACGTACAAACTCCTTCCAGACAGGTCGGGAATTGAACCCAGGTCGCTGGCGCTGTAATAGCGTTACACTAAAATCATGTGGCACAACAGAGGGTTCACACGGGTCCAGTGAGTGAGTGGACAGATTCAAGGATATCCGGCTTCATCCTCCCTCCTACCATTTTTCAAAAGGATGAAGTTCTTTCATGAGATTACCCAACAACGTGGCGTTGAAAATGCTGGAAACATTCAGTAGGTCAAGACAGAGTTGACATTTCGGGTCGAAGACCCTTCATCAGAACTGGGAAAGGGGAAAAAAAACAGGTTAGTTTCTAGATGCAGAGAAGATGGAGGAGGAATGGACGTCGAAGGGAATCCCTCCAATACGGCGAGTCCAGGATCTCCAAGGGGATCTGTTGATGAAGCATCCAATGTAGTATTGAAGGAGTGCTACACCGTTAGATATTCACCTTTAACACAAGGTGTTAACACTTCCCACCTCAGATGTTCCCACATCTGAAGGCAGAAAGGGAGGGCAGTCCTGGTCAAATGTATCCCCAAACCAACATCACTAAATCAGAAGAACGGATCATTGCCCCTTATGGGAACATCACTACATGCAAATTGGTAACGGCAACAATTACATTTCAAGAATATTTTGTGGACGTTCAAGTGGTTGAGTTGTCCTTAAGTTGTGAGGAGTTGTCCTTAAGTTGTGAAGGGCCAGCTTCTTTTGCCTTTGGTGCAGCCCTTGGTTGACTTACTCTGTTTTGACCCATAGACGCAGTAACTCTTGCATGTCCAACTAGATAAACCTCACTTGCAGCGCTAAAGCATGCATTACTGGGCCCTTCCGCAACGTTCATGAAAGGCAAAGCTGTGACTCTTTACACAGAGGTCTTAAACAATCCCAAAATACTGCCAAATTTTGTCCTGTCATGGCAGCCTGTGAAAGGTCAATCAAGGCCTTTAACATTAATAGACACAATGGTCTCTTCGACACATGATGGCTGAGCTTATTTATGTTTACAATGCTTTTAACACTGGACCCTGCTGAATGATCACCAACAGGTGCCTGAGGGCACGTACCACCAGGCTCAAGGACAGCTTCTACCCCACTGTGATAAGACTATTGAACGGTTCCCTTATACAATGAGATGGACTCTGACCTCACGATCTACCTTGTTGTGATCTTGTACCTTATTGCACTGCACTTTCTCTGTAGCTGTGACACTTTACTCTGTACTGTTATTGTTTTTACCTGTACTACCTCAGTGCACTCTGTACTAATTCAATGTAACTTCACTGTGTAAAGAATCGACCTGTACGAACGTAATTCAAGACAAGTTTTTCACTGTACTTTGGTACAAATGACAATAACAAACAAATACTCCACCTATACTGAGCTGACGAAATAACAAAAGCAGCTATTTGGATGCACATTCGATCATAGTGGAAGGTCGCAGCAAAAGGTCGCTCCTTACTCTGCAATGTCCTGCTTCCCCATCACGATCCAAATGCCTGCCTAGAATCCCCACCCTGAGTAACACAGCCTTTTATTACCAACCAAGGACGTGGCTGCATTGCAACAACCACTATAAGACAACACATTGGTGCAAGCTGGAAGAATAGAGTCACAGCCTGCTTTCATTAGTCACCCAGTTTTTGTGTTGGGTTTTAAATACACAATATCCAAACTTGCATGGGGAAATGAGCTGGGGGGGGGGGGGGGTTATTCTGGACTTATTCACAAGGGGCAGGGACCACGGCTTGTATTTTCACACTTGTCACCCTATGGAGGTCGAATCTCGCTGGAATTCACTTCCTTTGGTACGGGCAGGTCTCCCTTGGCCCACTTCCCATCTCAAGCTGCAACCTTCATTTGAACAGAGATACAAGGGAACTACAGACGCTGGAACCTGGAGCGACAGACAATCTGCTGGTGGGAGGACTCAGCGGGGAGAGCAGTATCTGTGGGCAGAAGAAAGAAATGTCAACGTTTCGGGTCGAAACCCTGCATCAGGACCAGGGTTTCGACCCAAAACGTCGACAACTCCTACACCCCCCGCCCCAAAAAATGCTACTCGACCACTGAGTTTCTCCAGTAGATTGTCTGCATCTTCACTCGAGTGCTGAGGTAATAGTTCTGGGGGCTATTTGGCTATCAAGGACATCACAAGCTATTTCCATCCTGCCCTCTCAATCATGCAACTGCCAGTGGAGTGACTGACGATCAGTGTCAGGGTCCTCTTCCTTGCCCAGCAGTACTGAAGATCAAACCCAGCAAAGTTTGGCTTGCCTTGCTGTGGAATCTGTCTGTTCACCACTGGAGATGCAGGGGGACATCTCATAACACAGGACGGACACGGGAACCCTGCTCCACCTCCCAACAGCAGCTTCCTTCATCGCCTTCCTGAACCTCAGTGTGGTGACCAGGACCGGACACAACACCCCCGTCACGGCCGAACCACGTCTCATGGAGTAGAAACAGAACTCATCCGTTTGCGCTCAGCAGGTCAGAGAAAGGGTGGGGAGAGAAAGTCTGTGCATTTCAGGTCGACGGGCTTTCATCAGGACTGGAGAAGGAATTGGGAATGAAACGACTGCAGAGGAAGGATGGAGGGGCAGAAAGAACAATGAAGGAAAGATCTGTCGGGGGGTGGAGACCAGGAGAGATCGCCGAGGGCAGTACCGGCTGAAAGAGGGCGAGAGCAGCCCAGTTGGGGATGGTCTAAGTACAAAGGGCCCAGTGAGATCTGAAGCACCAATAAAAGGACACAGTACAATATAAACAAAAATATATTTCCAGCTTATTCTGTTTTTATTTATGCAGTATCCAATATCTGCAGTATTTTGTGCTACTATTTATGAACAAGATCTCATATTCTCCAATTACTCTCTCAACATGTCTATTGCTTTCAGAGCTTGATCACCACAGACACCCAGGTCTGTCCGCTCCCGCACCCTTCCCCTATTTTCCTGGAGTGTTTCAGTCTCGTGTGCAAACTGGCCTCTCAACCTCCTGACTCAGAGGTTGGCGCACCGTTGCAAGGGGAGAGGATTAATACAACACTCATGTCATGTTCCGATATAAACAGGGCGCAACCTTGTGAACCAACTCTGAAACACTTCCAGATCTTTGCAGTGATTACATTTAGTTTGGAATCATCCAGTGAGGTGCCGCTGTCTGCCAAAACCACGGTAAAGAGGAGCGTGATCGGCACAGTCAACCACATCGCGAGCTCTCCCAGATGATACACAAACAGTACAAGGACGCAGTATGGAGAATGAAGGAGAGTGATTCCAATCCACCTTTGGGGGGTAAATCCAACGTTATCATTGCTAACAGAGTGGCTCCACTCAACGCTAACCTGTCCTTCAGAGGCTGCTGGACTTCAACTGACTGTTCCAAAACCACACAAACAGCTTTCCAATAGCTTTTTAACTGCATCCCCCTGTTGGGAGTATTGATTGCTCCCAGATATCCTTTATTCCAGAGGTCAAGATTTTAAGCACCTCTGCTGCACTTGAACTTTGTCAGAGCAATAAACCCAGTTCATCTCTTGCTCTTAAATCCATCATAAAACAGAATGATTTAGCACTTGCTCTGCCAGGTTCTCAACAGCCATGTCACTGGCTGGGTGTAATGACTGACATTCCTGTTCAGGGTCATCCTGCCAGACAGGCATGGCAGCGGGAGACTGACAAGGACGTGTGTCCAAAGGCACAGGAGGTCACTCTGTTGTTTAGTCTGAGTTTACACAATGATTCAGTGTCTGCACAGCAGTCACGATGATACCCAGGGGTCTGAAACTTCCTAACTGATCACCTCTGCAGCTGATTTACCCTGACAAAATAAATCGCCAGCCCTCTAGCCTTTCAATAAGATCGAGGCTGGTCCTGTAACTCATCCACTCTCCAACTGTAAACCCTGTAGTTGCTCATTCTGATCACAACCAACAGCGTTTCAGTGTCGATTTTGAATCCATTCAGCAAAGGAGATGCTACAGCTTTCTGGAGCAAAGAATGACACAGATTTGGATCGGAGAGTTTTAGAGGGATATGGGCCAAATGCAGGTAAATGGGACCAGCTTAGATGGGAATCTTGGTCCGCATGGACCAGTTGGGCTGAAGGGCCCGTTTCCGTGCTGTGTGACTCTATGAGATTTACAAATAAGTGAACTCTCTCATTTCACTCGGAGCCCTCATCCGAAGACCACGACACCCTCCTCTCCAGGCAGGGAAATAAGCATCTCAGCATCTTCCCCATCACTCCGTTATCTCAATGAGATTGCCTCTCATTCTACTAAACAAAGTGAAGGGCAAGTTTCCTCAAGCTCTCTTCCCAGGACAATTCCTCATCCCAATAATCAATCGTGTGTTTTATCTCTACTTATCTGTTGGTTACTGGACACTTGTATTGGATTACACACTTGGATCAGAAGGGTTAGGAGTCTGCCATGCAAAAAGCAAACTACTGGAGGAACTCGGCAGGTCAGGCAACATCCGTGAAGGGAAATGGACAATCGAAAACCAGATGAAGGGTCTCGACACAAAACGCCGACTGTCCATTTCCTTCCACCGATGCTGCCTGACCCACTGCGTTCTTCCAGCAGTTCGTTTTTTGCTCAAGATTCCAGCATCTGCAGTCTCTTGTGTCTCCGAGAGTCCACCATGGACTGGTTCACATGTGGGCCAAATAAGAATTGGCTGCGTTCCCTTAAGGAAGAGGACCAAAAATGAGCAATTTATGGTCTCTAAATTTTATTCTCCCATGCTCATTACATCAATGCACTCAGGTACAAATATTTTATTTAACTCATCTTGTTCCAACAGAGTTTGGACCGTAGAATTGGCTGCACAAAGATTGGCCATCTGACCCAGCTGGCTTACATCATTTTGCCTTGGCAATGTATCCTCCCACCATACACAGTCCAATCCCAATCACCTGTCCTTTCCCCATCTCATATTTAACCAGTTCCCTTAAATGCATCTGTACTATTGATGTTACTATTTCTAAATGACATTAAGGTGCATGTTGCTCATTACTCTGGGTCAAAGATATCCTCCCAAATTCCTCTTTTGACTCATTAGAGAGGGCTTTTTATTTATGACCCTGAGCTTCGTACCCTCTGCAATGGAAACTACATTGACCCCAGTGAATCGCCCATTATGTTAGATCCAAAGTCAGATATGGTGACAAACAAGGCCACATCTTGCATTTGGCTCTGTCTCATGAAAACTGTCACAGAGAATGGGTGGAGGACAGGTCGGGGGGGGGGGGGGGGGGGGGTGGTGGTGGTTAAGGAAACACCTTAACGGAAACCAGGAACATGCAGTCTCTGCTTTAATAGTGTAAAGAACCAATGGGGATTCACTTACAACTGTATCATCAACTGTATTTGGCATCCTACGGCTTCTGACTCATCTTCTAGACCACTGTCAATAATTAAACATTGCTACACGTTCAGGAGGCCTGCTCTTGATTCTGCTTAAAATCAGTGCCAGATCTATCAGACTGAAACAGATACCAAAGTGGCCTCTTTTACTGGGATATTACTGCTTCTTTTTACAAAATGAATTAAATCCACAGAGGAAAGGATCCAAGTTTCAAAAAGGTGGTGCCAAGGGGTCTAGAACCCAAGTATTTAACCAAGACTTTTATCTGACCAGACTGTAATGTTACCAAAAGATTCAACACAAAAAATAACCACATAAACCCAGCCAATGGTGACATGGTACAGAACAGAAGGACATCCATGACATTTGAAGAGAGGATGAGGAACAACTATCACATTGAATAAGTTGAGAGATTAACAAGAACATTCAAAATCCAAACTAGTTTGCAAGAAGTTTTGACCAGCATATTTTGTCTTCCTTCAAAAAGATATGGTATGAAGCCTCGAGTCTAAAAGTCAATTCAAAATGGTTTTCCATTCCAAAAGTCAACTTGCAAAATAATTACATCCTCTGATATTTGGTTCCACTGGCAGATCTTAACTGTGCCTCATCACTACACATCAAAACAACCTCCAGAAACTGTTAGCAGGAGAGGGAGGGTTAGGAATATATTTAAATTGGACTGGGCCCAAAATCTAAATGTGGTTTTGATTTTGTTCCCTCAAACTACAATTTTTTTTTAAACAACCCATAGCAAAGGATGAAACCGACCAGTGGGGCTTGGTACAGTTTTATCATTTATCATTTTATCATTTAGATTTCACAAATGAAATAATTAGAGGGTTTTTAAGTTTATTGCATACAATATTACTTGATATCTCTTTAACAGCAAGTTCAATAAAAAGCTGCTCAGACAGTAGCCCTTTTAATGGCAGTCTGCTAGCACAAGCTATCAATACACCAATAATCCAAAGCATTCTACTGTGTGCCTGCCATTGCCATCGTCCCAATCTCAACTGAGCAAACCCTTCCACTGCAAAGAAGGTTGCTGGAAAACACACAGTTCTCTTATCCCTCCCAGTGCAGAGTGGTACTGAGAAAGCCCCCCTGCCCCCTCTTTCTCAATCAATGAGGGACGGAACTAACAGCTTTGATAATTGATAGCAATGACTTCTGCTTCAAACTAGTTGAATGATAACAAAGGTTCCTTCCTACAATATGGAAAATTGCCCTGGTGTGTCCTGTCCAGAAGGCGATTAAATCCAGTCTGACTAACTGAAGTCCCACCTACTTTGAATCACCAACAAAGAGAGGCGGAATACGGGCAGCGATATCAGACTGCACCTGCTCACCAATAGCTTTTCACTGATGTTCAGAGTGGGTTTCACCAGGGCCATACACCTGAACCTTGGCCTTCTGAGTGTATTCCAGAAGTAAGGCGAGAGTGACTGCTCTTGACATCTTGAGTAAAGTTGAGGTCAATGGGCATTAAGAGGAAAACACTCAAACGGCAAGAGTCGTATTTTGCTCGGAGGAAGAGTGCTGTGATTGCTGGAGGTCGGTCATCTCACCCTGCAGGAATTCCTCAGGGCAGAGCACAGCCTTTGATCATCTTACCTCCATCATAAAGTCAGAAGGGGGATGTTTGCTCATCACTGCACAACCTTCAATTCCATTCACAACTCCGAATCTCAGTCTTTATGCAGAGTAGGACCAGGACAACATTCAGGCTTGAGGCTGGTGAGTAACATTCACCCCTAATGAGAGAGAAATAGTTCCCCTCAATATTGAGTGGGATCTGTGAGCAGCACAGTGGTGCAGCTGCTGCCTCGCAGTTCCAGTCACCCAGGTTCAATCCTGACTTCCGGTGCTCTTTGTGTAGAGTTTGCACGTTCTCCCTGGATGGGTTTTCCTGGGTGCTACGGTTTCCTCCTGCACCACAAAGACATGCAGGTCAGTGGGTTAACTGGTCACAGTGAATAATGTGTAGGTGAGTGGTAGAACCTGGGGGACGGTTGGTGAGAATGTCCCAAAAATCAGTGTAGGGAGAGTGTAGGTGGGTGCTTGGTCAGCAGCACAGACTCATTGGATTGAAGGGCCTGTGTGCTGCACAACTCTCCTGGGAATTACCATCAACTCAACTGGACTCACCATTGACCAGAAACTCACAAGGACCAACCACATATTGTAGCTACGTCACTAGGTCAGGGGCCGGATATCCCGTGGTGAGTGACTCCCCTGAAGATACCTCAAAGCCTAACCCTTATCTTCAAGGCACACGTCAGGAATGTGATGGACTACTCCCCACTTGCACAGATGAGTACGGTTTCAACGCCCCATGTAATTCAATCCAGGACAACTTAGCCCATCTGATGCACCCTAAACATCTGCTCCCTCCACCACTGATGCACCATGACTGCAGTCTGTACCGTCAACTTAGTACACAACTGCACCTTGCCAATGCTTCTTCACTGCACCATTCAACTGTTATACCCCTGGATGAACAAGAGTAGATAGTGCCTGATAACCACACTCCCCCAATCCCACCACCACCCTGACTTGGAAATTTATCACCGGTCCTTCCATTATCACTGGGTCCAAATCCTGGAACTCCCTCCCCAACAACACCTTCACTCCACCTACTGCAGCAGACCAAGGCAGCTCACAACCATTTTATGAAGGCAATTAGGGAACGAGAATAAATGCTGGCCTTGACAATAACACCCCTGTCATGTAGATGCATTAAGAAAACACAAGATCTTATGGGCGTGGGCATGGAGTAGTCTGCGATACCCACAGGGTAGCAAGGAACTGAGTGCCATAAAAACATGAATTTATTCCACTGCTTCGGCACAATGGCAGAGTATTGGTATTGGTTTATTATTGTCACTTGTACTGAGGTACAGTGAAAAACTTGTCTTGCATACAGGTCAATTCATTACACAGTGCAGTTACATTGGGCTAGTACAGAGTGCATTGAGGTAGTATGGATAAAAACAATAACAGTACAGAGTAAAGCGTCACAGCTACAGAGAAAGTGCAGTGCACTAAGGTGCAAGGTCACAACAAGGTAGTTCGTGAGGTCAGAGTCCATCTCATCGTATAAGGGAACTGTTCAATAGTCTTATCACAGTGGGGTAGAAGCTGTCCTTAGGTCTGGTGGTACCTACCCTCAGGCTCCGTATACCCCAGATATGGATTTTCTATCCCAAAGACTTGAGCACCAAAGATACATGGCACCTAGAACATTCCTGAAGGAGTCCTGCACTGCCAGAGGATGTGGCTGTGGATGGTATGTTCAAGTGAGGACTCAGCTATTCTCAAGAATGAAAAATATTCCAGCACTATATGAAAAGAAAGCAAGAGAGTTCTCTCCATTGTCTTTGGCCAACATTTATCCCCCAACCAGTAACTATTTAAAAAAAAAGATATTCTAGTTGTCATCACACAGTTGATTCTGGGAGCTTGCTGTGCACAGTTTGGTTTACTGGGTTTCTTACTTTGGCTGTGACACGAAAGGAGTCATATAAATGGCAAGTCTTTTTTTTCCCCCTCTTTTAAACATAAAAATATCAAACTGTGCAGCCTTCAGAGGTATACATAAATCACCGAGCTCGGACCTTTCAAATTTAATCATATTAAAAATTTAGGTAAGGTCACAATCTGGCACAGTTCAAACATAGAAGCCCACCTCCTTATGTTTGACGCTGTGATCCTATTAAGATATACAAGGATCTTTAATTTACCTGGCAGTGAAAGAAGCGATTTTTGTTTTAAATAATTGTTTCTGGAGATCTTGGTATATTGTCTTGGGGAAGTCAGTTTGGAAAATCATTAACTGCCACTGATTATACACCTCTGTTTATATCCTCAATGAGTTCCTTCTGAGGGAGTGGGGAAACCATTGCCTCAAATCAGGTTTTTGTCTCAGTGAAAGTGGAACTCTGCTGAAAGTGACTTGAAACAACTGTGTGGAAGCAGCTGCAGTGTTACATTCATTCAACATGTGTTTTGTATCAATTTGTAAACCCGAAATCTCAGCATCACTTCCTGGCCTGTTTATCTCTGGGATATGTTCTCTCCAAGTGCAGAGCTGGAAGGCTACGCGATGTGATTTGATTCAAATGCAGTGCTTTCACATTTTCTACCCAGCGCTGTTATAAATTGAGCACATCTTTAATAATGCCAACTCACTGTTATTCATATCCAGTCTGAGAGCTGTACCCTTGGTTTACGGCAAGCAAGACCGCTAATTTGTGGGAAAATTAATGCTAATTGCTCTGGTTAAAAACTTTCAACTTTAAGTCGCTCTAAGATAGTGGCCTTAACCATACACAATGGAGTCGCAAACATGTGGAGCAGAATTTGAAACCTGCTGTGCCTGTATTTTGGATAAGCATTGCACTGGAAGTTTGGACAAGGAAACAAGATAATTCAGTCTCAGCTTTAATGGTGTAATGAACTAATGGGAATTCACTTAACAACAATTGAACGAATTCCCAGGAGTTTGTGATTCTAAGGACCCTGCAGGGCAAAGCCTGCTTGCCCTGAAGATTTCCTGAGTTGGTGAACTGCACGCTTCCCCTGGAATTGGAAACTAGTTATGTCCAACTGCCATGGGCACCTGCCTATAAATGGGCAATGGGCACTCTCTCCTGGGTTGGGGCAAATCTTTCTGGCCATTGTAACTGCCCATCCACATACTACAGCTTGACAACAGCTCTTCAGGGGGAGGAAGGGAGGAGAAATAGTACTTTAGGTCAATACTGAAACTTTGGAAGTTTCAACTCCGTCACACCACTGTTGACAAATGACCTAACTTTTTGGCACTGGTCTCTTCCGTTGCAAAATGCATGTTTTGTCTCCAACCCTGGAAAGTTTCCTCATAAGATCCTAATGCTCAACGTCGTCCAGCCCACCACGTCCAAGGAAGCAGGTTATGTCTCACCTGTTCCTGTGTTGGTTATTTCAGGCCTACCCCGTTATACAGGCGGGAAGTCAGCTGTCAAAGCAGCATTTTGCAATAATTAACAGAAAAAAATGACTCCTGTCACTACGTTTCCCCCAGATGCCTGTTCATCAGATTGATCCACCCCACCACTTATTGCTGAAGGATTAAGGTCTAAGTTGCTGCTCGCATAGTATTTCATCATGATGTTCTTTAATTGGCAGTTATATTCACAACCTGGAGAGACTCCGTCTTTAACATGTGTATCCATTGGTGAAATACTGAATTACATTTGCCCAGTATTTGCTGCTTCTATGTCTCCCCAGTGCCTCCCAGTGTACACATACTTCCCTCAGGGATTTCCCACGGTATGTATACTAATCTGGAAAAATCATGCTGCAAATTAATTTAGCTACAAAGGGTTTCTTCTAAAAGGCTGAATGAGAATTATGTTACACAGAAATTCTTCACTCCACAATAAATCAAACTGAAGTAATCTGATAACAACCTGCTTGGTGTGTCAGTCATGGTTCAGTTGGTAGCACACTTGCTTCTGAGCCAGAAGGTTGTGGGTTCAAGTCCTACTTCCAGAGATTTGAGCATGGAATTTAGTGCAATACCAATGGAACATACCACCAATAAAGGTACCACCTTTTGGATAAGATGTTAAACTAAGGTCCCATTTGCTCTCTTAGGTGGATGCCATAAGATTCCTTGGTATTACTTTGAAGAGCAGATACCTAATGCAATGAGAAAATTTTATTAAGAAACAAATTCTCATGTCATTACTGTTTTGTAGTTGATCAGAACTCCATGTGTTCAAAACTGCCTGTCACACTTCCCACTTTACTGGAGTGACTAAACTTCAAATTGGCTGCAATACCAGAGGATACAAAATGGACTGCGTAAAGACAAGTTCCCTTAATGTGATTAATGCCAGAAGCAGGGAAGGAAAGGGCTTTCATACTTACAGTCTTTCACAACCCCACAACATCCCAAAGGGTTTAGGGTCAACTAAACATTTAGAAATTGTATCACTGGTATAATGTAGGAATACACTCAAGAAAGCTTCCACAAAAGAGACTGAAATACACAATGATCATCTTGGGGGATAAACATTGGCCAGGATATGGAGAACCATCCTGCCTTCAAGCATTACAGGATCTTTTACTCCCTGTATTTGGGTCTCAGAAAGATGGGGGTTACCAGCTGAGAAGCGAGCTGCAAGGCATTAAGGCTCGAAGCCCATCACCACGAGCTTAGTGATCCCGGCTGAGCTGACCCTCCCTGGCCCCATCCCAGCACCCCCAGCCTGTATTGCTGATTGAACCCAAGCTCGGAAACCCATCTCGTGAGCCAGTCCCACACAGCCAGCGCACTCTCTCTGAAATTACCTCCACACTGCTCCGCACTGCACGGAAGGATTTCCAGTGCGGGCTGCTCTTGCACACTCGCCACTTCCGCGCCCTTGTCTGCTATCTGGACATGCAATGGTGGTCTACTTTGCCTATTCTGCTTTCTGACAGCGAGGGGTGTCCCCAGTGGAGGACCCTCCAAGCAGGAGATCCCCCCACCACCCCACCCCCACATCTTTTACACTGGGGTCCTAGGGAAGAGCATGTTGCACAGTGTGGCTGCAGCAGATTTTCCCCATGGACGTCCACCAGTGCCAGACTGCCTGTAACTTCTATGGCCTGGACAAGTCTGTGCTCCATGCAGGAATGGCACGTGGGAGTTTCAGCCCCTTGGAATACTTGAAAGCACTTCCCTCCCACGCTCCTGACCTTTGGGCCCCCAGAGTGAAGGGACCAATCAGGGGACAGCTGCAGGGGGGTTTGCTCCTACACCTGGCCAAGGTGACTGTTCAGTGGTTCGGAGGAAGAGCCCATCCATCCGCCCCAACTGCCTCTCCTCCACTGAGGTGACCTTTGTGCCAATGGAGGGAGCACATGATGTCTGTCGAAACTCACGAAGCTTTCCATCACCAGAAGGGATAGATGGCATCCTTGACATAGAGGGCATCATTTAAATTTAAGTTTTGTTAGATTCTTCCTTACTTTTAATAAAGCTGTTTTAGAACTAAAGATATCTTTATTGGTCACATGTGCATCGAAACACAGTGAAATACATCTTTTGCGTAGAGTGTTCTGGGGGCAACCCACAAGTGTCACCATGCTACCGGCGCCAACATATCATGCCCACAACTTCCTAACCGTACGCCTTTGGAATGTGGGAGGAAACTGGAGCACCCGGAGGAAACTCATGTAGCCACGGGGAGAACGTATAAACTCCTTACAGACAATGGCCGGAATTCAACCCGGGTTGCTGGTGCTGTAATACTGTTATGCTAACCGCTACACTACCATGCCTGCCCAACTGTTGCCATCTGCAGCTCTGGCGGCAACACACCACTTCGCCGATCCTCATCTTGCCTCTTTCATCTCAATTCACAGAGCAGGCGTTAAAAGGAAGTTCTATACCCAATAACCAGCCGGTAAACAGCAGATTAAAATGAACTGCCAATGTCATGACCATTCCTTACAACATCTTCACAGCTTTCTGAAAAGGAGATTGCCAAGACTTCATGCATACATGCAGAAAGTTACAAAATGGGCTACAGAGCACATATCACTTGCTTGGCTTTGATTGCTGTGAAACTCCAAAGCAATGTTTATACATAATTACATTCTCAATTACCAGGTTGAGGTTTACACTAAATTACTGTAATTGCCTTCTCACAATGTTGACTGATGAGCACGTAATTAGTGTTTACCTGAGGAGGAATCCTACTTGGACAAGTTACAGGTTCAGCATTCGACGGGCAATACATTCAACATTTTTCTTCCCCTCAAGACAATAATTTGCAAATCCTTACAGTCAGTGACAATGCACCCCAGCTATTGTCGGATTAGTAGACGAGACTCCAAGCTCAAGCATGTAAGAGGTAACAGCCCAATGGTTTGGGTGTCTTCTTACTGATTCTCCCTGCCCCCTCTGATACTGACAGAGTGTTATTGTTCCTCTGGGATCCTGAGCTTCTCAACAATACATGTTCGCTGCAGTTGTCTGCAAATCTCTAACAGGTCAACAGAATGAAACCAAAATGAAACACAATCTACTCCCCACCGCGGTTGTGTCCATTGCAGAGGTATTAAACATTGAGAAAATTAATGGTATTTTTTTCACTGTAGGTTAGTTAACAAATTGGCAGAGTTTGTTTTGCTTTTAAAATACCATTGAATAGGGTCACTCAGGGGGTGTTATGATGTGGTCTTCGTTTAGATATTGGAGACACAAGAGAATGCAGATGCTGGAATCTGAAAATGCTGGAGGAACTCAGCGGGTCAGGCAGCATCTGTCGAGAGAAATGGACAGTTGACGTTTCGGGTCAAGACAAGAACGAAACATGGAGGGGAGATGGCCAGTCTAAAGTGGTGGAGCTACAGCTGGCAGGTGATAGGTGGATCCAAGTAAGGAGGGAGGTGATAGGCTGATGGGGAGGAGAGAGTGGGAATAGCACCAGAGGCTGGGAGGTGATAGGTGGAATCAACCACCAAGGGCTGAAGATGATGGAATCTGATGTGAGAGGAATGGAATAGAGGTGGGCAGGGCAGTGGAGAGTCGTGGGGGAGGAGAACCAATGGGAGGAACGTGTGGGTTATGGGCAGATGGGGTGGGTGGAGAAGCAGAAAGAGATGGGGGCCAGCAGCATCAGGAGAGAAAATCATAGAATCATAGAAAATACAGCACAATACAGGCCCTTCGGCCCACAATGTTGTGCCAACCTTTAAACCTCGCCTGACTATCCAACTCCTTCCCCCCACATATCCCTCTATTTTAAATTCCTCCATATGCTTATCTAACAATGTCTTGAATTTGACCAATGCACCCGCCTCCACCGCCACCCCAGGCAGCACATTCCATGCACCAACCACTCTCTGGGTGAAAAACCTCCCTCTGACGTCTCCCTTGAACTTCCCACCCATTACCTTAAAGCCATGCACCCTTGCATTGAGCATTGGTGCCCTAGGAAAGAGGCGCTGGCTGTCTACTCTATCTATTCCTCTTAATATTTTGTACACCTCTATCATGTCTCCCCTCATCCTCCTTCTCTCCGAAGAGTAAAGCCCTAGTTCCCTTAGTCTCTCCTCATAATCCATACTCTCCAAACCAGGCAGCATCCTGGTAAATCTCCTCTGCACCATTTCCAATGCTTCCACATCCTTCTTATAATGAGGTGACCAGAACTGGACACAGTACTCTTAAGTGTGGTCATAACCAGAGTTTTGTAAAGCTGCGTCATTACTTTGCGGCTCCTAAACTCGATCCCATGACTTATGAAAGCTAACATCCCATAAGCTTTCTTAACTACCCTATCCACCTGTGAGGCAACTTTCAGGGATCTGTGGATAAGAACCCCCAGATCCCTCTGCTCCTCCACACTGCCCAGAATCCTGCCATTAACTTTGTACTCTACCTTGGAGTTTGTCCTTCCAAAGTGTACCACCTTGCACTTCTCCAGATTGAACTCCATCTGCCACTTGTCAGCCCAGCTCTGCATCCTATCAGTATCCCTCTGCAATCATCGACAGTCCTCCACACTATCCACAACACCACCGATCTTTGTGTCATCTGCAAACTTACCAACCCACCCTTCTACCCCCTCATCCAAGTCATTAATAAAAAATCACGAAATGTAGAGGTCCCAGAACTGATCCTTGTAGGACACCACTAGTCACAGCCCTCCAACCTGAATGGACTCCCTCCACCACAACCCTCTGCTTTCTACAGGCAAGCCAATTCTGAATCCACACGGCCAAGCCTCCCTGGATCCCATACCCTCTGAAGAAGCCTACTATGTGGAACCTTGTCAAACGCCTTACTAAAATCCATGTAGACCACACACTGCACTACCCTCATCAATCTTCCTGGTCACCTCCTCAAAGAACCCTATCAGGCTTGAGAGACATGATCTGCCCTTCACAAAGCCATGTTGGCTGTCCCTTATCAGGCCATGACTCTCTAAATGCCCATAGATCCTCTCTGTAAGAATCTTTTCCAACAGCTTGCCCACCACAGACGTAAGGCTCACTGGTCTATAATTCCCTGGACTATCCCTACTTCCTTTTTTGAGTAAGGGGACAACATTCGCCACCCTCCAATCCTCCGGTACCATTCCCGTGGACAACAAGGACTCAAAGATCCTGGGGAACAGGGAGCAGCCTGGGGAATATTCCATCAGGCCCCGGGGACTTATCTGTCCTAATATTTTCTAACAGCTCCAACACATCCTCCCTCTTGATATGTACATGCTCCAGAACATTAACCTTACCAACACTGCCCTCAGTGTAATCAAGGCCCCTCTCCTTGGTGAATACTGAAGAGAAGTATTCATTGAGAACCTCACCCACTTCCACAGCTTCCAGGCACATCTTCCCACCTTTGTCTCTAATTGGTCCTACCTTCACTCTCGTCATCCTTCTGCTCTTCACATAAGTGAAAAAAGCCTTGGGATTTTCCTTAACCCTACTCGCCAAGGCCTTTTCATGTCCCCTTCTTGCTCTCCTCAGCCCCTTCTTAAGTTCCTTCCTTGCTACTCTATATTCCTCAAGAGACCTATCTAATCCTTACTTCCTAAACCTTATGTATGCTGCCTTCTTCTTCCTAACTAGTTGTTCCACCTCTCTTGTCACCCACGGTTCCTTCACCCTGCCATTCCTTCTCTGCCTCACCGGGACAAATTTATCCCTAACATCCTGCAAGAAATCCCTGAACAACGACCACATCTCCATGGTATATTTCCCTTCAAAAATGTCATCCCAATTCACACTTGCAAGTCCTAGCCTTATAGCCTCATAATTTGCCCTTCCCCAATTAAATATCTTCCTGTCCTCTTTGCTCCTATCCTTGTCCATGACAATGCTAAAGGTTATGGAGCAGTGGTCACTGTCCCCCAAATGCTCACCCACCGAGAGATCTGTCACCTGACCCAGTTCATTACCTAATACTAAATCTAATATGGCATTCTCTCTAGTCGGCCTGTCAACATACTGTGACAAGAATCTGTCCTGAACACACTTTACAAACTCTGCCCCGTCTAAACCTTTGGTACTAAGCAGGTGCCAATCAATATTTGGGAAGTTGAAGTCTCCCATGATAACAACCCTGTTATTTTTGCACCTTTCCAAAATCTGCCTCCCAATCTGCTCCTCAGTATCCCTGCTGCTACCAGGGGGCCTACAGAATACTCCCAGTAGAGTAACTGCTCCTGTCTTGTTCCTAACTTCCACCCATACTGACTCTAGAGAGGATCCTTCTACATTATCTACCCTTTCTGCAGCCGTAATAGTATCCTTGACCAGTAACGCCACCCATCCTCCTCTTCTCCCCACACCCCGTCCCTTTTAAAACACTGAAATCCAGGAATATTCAATATCCATTCCTGCCCTGGTGACAGTCAAGTCTCTGCCAGAGCCATTATATCATAGTTCCACGTAGTTATCCAAGTTCTCAGTTCATCTCCCTTATTCCTGATACTTCTTGCATTTAAGTAAATGCACTTTAGTCCATCCACCTTTCTACTTTTATACCCTGTACTCTGCTTCTCCTTCCTTAAAGCCTCTCTACCTGTTAGATCTGACTTTACTTCTTCCACTGACCTACCCCTCCAGTTCCCATCCTCCTCGCAAACTAGTTTAAACCCTCCCGAACCACACGAGCAAATCTGCCTGCAAGGATATTGGCCCCCTTCGAGTTCAGGTGTACCCATCCACTCTGTACAGGTCCCACCTTCCCAAGAAGAGATCCCAATGATCCAAAAATCTAAAACCTTGCCCCCTGCACCAACTCCTCAGCCATGCATTCATCTGCCATCTCCTCCTATTCTTACCTTCACTATCACATGGCACTGGCAGCAATCCTGAGATTGCTACCCTTGAGGTCCTGTTCTTCAGCCTTCTGTCTAGCTCCCTAAACTCTCTCTGCAGGACCTCATCCCTCTTCCTACCTATGTCATTGGTACCAACATGTACCATGAGTTCTGGCAGCTTTCCCTCCCGCTTAAGAATGCTGTGGACCCAATCAGAGACATCCCAGACCCTGGCACCTGGGAGGCAACATACTACCCCGCATTCTTGCTCACGTCCACAGAACTTCCTGTCTGTTCCCCCGACTATCGAGTCCTCTATCACTACTGCCCTCCTCTTCTCCTCCCTTCCCTTCTGAGCAGCTGGACCAGTCTCAGTGCCAGAGACCTGACTTCTGCTGCTGGATCCCTGTAGGTCATCCCCCTCAACAGCATCCAAAGCAGAAAAGGGATAGAGGGAGATCAGTTACCAGAACTTGGAGGATTCACCGTTCATGCTGCCAGGTTGTAGGCTGCCCAGGCAGAATACCAGGTGGTATGGTTAAACCTCTTTAGCAAAGCAAAATACAAGCAGCCAGACATGATCTTGCTCCTACCCAGCTATTGTTCATGGGTAAAAAGCTGGCAGTAACTCACTCGTGAGAAGCAGCAGACACCTCTTGCCCTTGAACCCTCTCCATTCTTTCCCTCAGCTGCAGCTGCTTGTGAACATTTCTCAAGTGAATAGCATGCCAAGATATTTGTGGAGAGAATATATTCCACAGCAGCACCTGTGATTTACACAGACAGCTGATGGGTTGCATATCACCTCCCTTGGGCACAGAGTTGTGGTCAACAGTACTCTTGTCTCAGAGTCAGAGGGCAATTCTCAGAGGTCAACTCTCCTTCCAATTACTTCTGATGACCACGGATGTGAATGTAACATTGTTATTTCAAAGAGTTCCTTTTTATGAAAGTAAACTGAGAGAAAACCGAGGCTAATATTCCACTGCAATACCAATAACTCTGTTACCATAGGGGCATTCTTGAAAAGACACGCAAGATGGGAATGTTCACGATGCTCTGTGACTGCTTGAAGAGCAACAGGGTGTTGCTCAAATGATCACTGTTCCTTTCTCAATCAACCACCAACAGAAGACACATTAAAAAAGGATTTATACAGCAAACTTCATGAATGCAGGTCACCCCAAAGTATTCTACAGTCAGTGAAATACAATCAGTATTGTCAATTCACAAAGTCCCAGGAAGGGCAAAGACCAGTTCATCTGTTTTATTCATATTGGTTGAGACTACATATTGACTGAAACACCATGGAGAGCTCCCTCAGGGTTTAGCTATCCACAGCAAATGGCAGGAAGAGGCTCCTTTTCAACTTTCAGCCAAACTACATAACACTACTCTGGCATATAATCATCTCCTGAACTACAACAGTGGGTGGTGCCCTCATCCCTGAGTTCGTGGAGTAAGGATTTCATGCCCAACATTAGAACGTGACCATGTCGTCTTTGTGTTAACCCAAGGGCCTGGCTGCCTGTCCAGTTGGATTTGAGAGATCCCATGCCACTCTTCAAAGAGAAAGAGTGCTTCCCAAAACCAACTAACATGACCAAAGCAAAGTGGCTTTCTCGTTCCAGTGCTGCTTGTGGGGTTTCACTGCCCTAACATCCCCTCATTAATTAGCCACAGTGTGTTCCAGGTATTGAGATTACTGTAAATAAAAGTTCTCCCTCAGCAAATCTGCAATGTTACTGAGAAGGACAAATAAGGCTGTATCATGACATCACAGGGCCCATTCTCCTACACTGTCATTATTCTCTTTGATCTAAGATCACTCCCACTGAAGTGGCTGTCACAAATAATTGGGCTTCAGAATCAGTCAGTGCTGCTGGGACAGTGCCTCTCGCTCCACTGATCAAAGCTGAGGTGGCTGTTCCCCGCAGTAAGGGAAGTGAAATGCAAATCCACACAAGCAGTTTGTCCCATCAATATTTCATCTCTGGAACGGGCCTGAGGGGCTTTTATTAATTGTTAACCTTGTAAACGGCCAGCGTCGTAGTGCTTTCATTACATCCATCAACTGCTCTCGAGAAACAGAGTGTGGCATATTTATCAGCAGAGTCAGGAAAAATATGTCTCTGCTTTGGCATCGTGTTTCCCACAGTCTGCCTTCAATGCTCCTGCCTCATTAACCATCAAAAGTAACTTCAGGCCCCAAAATTCAATACAGTACCAAGATCAGGGAACAGAGGGTGGTGGGCACGAATGTGCAGACATCTGATGAACCTAAAACAACATAAATTTTGATGCCCCTGCAGCAATTATTCTGAGCTCTCATCTGACTCCCTGAAAGTTGCACTGTGCAAATGAAAAAAATTGATTGTTGTGTTAGTCGGAGTTCCTCAACATTGCTCCAGGTAGACTTACATTTCATTCTTCAGACAGGCTGATGCCAATCAAATTCCCAGTGCAACTGACGTCAGGTAAAATTTGCACTGCAGTCACCTCTGTAAATGATACACTGCTGGGCACGGAGTGCTGTCCTGTACCCCACCTTTGCTCTTGGACCACAAGTCTGCGCAGCAAGACAACTCCCACTTCCTCAGGGACTTCACAGCATCCCAGCCACATCAACAGATGACATCAGTGACACCAAATCAAGGTAAGAGGCACAAGTGGCGACCAGTAGTTTGTTTGAGAGCTTGGTTTTAATGAAAATCATAAAAGGGGGCGGGGGGGGGGGGAGAGAGAGAGAATTTCAGGAAGACAACCCCAAGAACTTAAAGAGCTCAGTAAACATCTGTCAGCAGCGGAGAATGGACAAATGTAGAACTGGAGAGTCGCAGGGATTTTGGAGGGTTGTAAGGATGGGCCAGTTGTAAAATAGTCTGGAGATGACTTCACAGAAGTTGCAATGAAAACTCATTTCAAATTTCCTGTTACACCTCCATATCTCTACTGCAAGGTTACTAAGTGACTTCACTGAACTTCTCTGAAGGGTGCAGCTTGGAACCATAGAACAATACAGCGCAATACAGGCCCTTCAGCCCACCATGTTGTGCCACCCTTCAAACCACTTCTAAGACTAACTAACCCCTTCCTCCCACGTATCCCTCTATCTTAAATTCCTCCATATGCTTATCTAACAATCTCTTGAACTTGACCAACGTATCAGCCTCCACCACCACCCCAGGCAGCACATTCCATGCACCAACCACTCTCTGGGTGAAAAACCTCCCTCTGACATCTCCCTTGAACTTCCCACCCATTACTTTAAAGCCATGCCCTCTTGTATTGAGCATTGGTGCCCTGGGAAAGAGGTGCTGGCTGTCCATTCTATCTATTCCTCTTAATATTTTGTATACCTCTATCATGTCTCCCCTCATCCTCCTCCTCTCCAATGAGAACAGCCCGAGCTCCTTTAGTCTCTCCTCATAATCCATACTCTCTAATCCAGGCAGCATCCTGGTAAATTTCCTCTGCACCCTTTCCCACGCCTCCACATTCTTCCCTATAATGAGGCAACCAGAACTGTACACAGTACGCTAAGTGTGGCCTAACCAGAGTTTTGTACAGCTGCATCATTACTTCGTGGCTCTTAAACTCAATCCCATGATTTATGAAAGCTAACATCCCATAAGCTTTCTTAACTACCCTATCTACCTGTGAGGTGACTTTCAGTGATCTGTGGATATGAACCCCCAGATCCCTCTGCTCCTCCACACTACCCAGAATCCTGCCTTGTACTCCGCCTTGGACTTTGTCCTTCCAAAGTGTACCACCTCACACTTCTCTGGATTGAACTCCATCTGCCACTTCTCAGCATCCTATCAATATCCCTCTGTAAGCTTCGACAGTCCTCCACACTATCCACAACACCACCAATCTTTGTGTCATCTGCAAACTTGCTAACCCACCCTTCCACCCCCTCATTAAGTCATTAATAAATATCACAAAAAGTAGAGGTCCCAGAACCGATCCCTGTGGGACACCCCTAGTCACAGCCCTCCAATCCAAATGAATTCCCTCCACCACAACCCTCTGCTTTCTACAGACAAGCCAATTCGGAATCCACACGGCCAAGCCTCCCTGGATCCTTTGGCCTCTGACTTTCTGAAGAAGCCTACCATGCGGAACCTTATCAAATGCCTTACTAAAATCCATGTAGACCACATCCACTGCACTACCCTCATCAATCTTCCTGGTCACCTCCTCAAAGAACCCTATCAGGTTTGTGAGGCAAGATCTTCCCTTCACAAAGCCATGCTGGCTGTCCCTAATCAGCCCATGATTCTCTAAATGCTCATAGATCCTATTTCTTAGAATCCTTTCTAACAGCTTGCCCACCATAGACGTAAGGCTCACTGGTCTGTAATTCCCTGGACTATCCCTGCTACCTATTTTGAATAAGGGGACAACATTCGCCACCCTCCAATCCTCCGGTACCATCCCCATTGACAACGAGGACTCAAAGATCCTAACCAACGGTTCAGCAATCTCCTCCCTTGCCTCACGAAGCAGCCTGGGGAATATTCCGTCAGGCCCCGGGGACTTATCTGTCCTAATATTTTCTAACAGCTCCAACACATCCTATCTCTTGATATCTACATACTCTAGAACATTACCCTTACCAACACTTTCCTCAGCATCATCAAGACCCCTCTCCTTGGTGAATACTGAAGAGAAATATTCATTGAGAAACTCACCCACTTCCACAGCTTCCAGGCACATCTTCCCACCTTTGTCTTTAATTGGACCCACCTTTACTCTCGCCATCCTTCTGCTCTTCACGTACGAGAAAAAAGCCTTGGGATTCTCCTTAACCCTACTCGCCAAAGCCTTTTCATATCCCCTTCTCACTCTCCTCAGCCCCTTCTTAAGTTCCTTCCTTGCTACTCTATATTCCTCATGAGCCCTATCTGATCCTTGCTGCTTACACCTTATGTATGCTGCCTTCTTCTTCCTAACTAGTTGTTCCACCTCTCTCATCACCCACAGTTCCTTCACCCTGCCATTCCTTCTCTGCCTCACCGGGACAAATTTATCCCTAACATCCTGCAAAAGATCCCTGAACATCGACCACATCTCCATAGTACATTTCCCTTCAAAAATGTCATCCCAATTTACATTCCCAAGTTCTCGCCTCATAATTCGCCTTTCCCCAATTAAATATCTTCCCGTCCTCTTTGCTCCTATCCCTGTCCATGACAATTCTAAAGATTATGGAGCAATGGTCACTGTCCCCCAAATGCTCACCCACCGATAGATCTGTCACCTGTCCCAGTTCATTACTTAAAACTAGATCTAATATGGCATTCCCTCTAGTTGGCCTGTCAACATACTGCGTCAGGAATCCATCCTGGACACACTTAACAAACTGCACCCTGTCTAAACCTTCAGCTTCCAGCTGATGGTTCCTTTATTCTACCACCTTACTCCAGGCTGCAGTGCAGACACTGGACGTACGAGTACAGTTGGCATTTATGAAATATCCAGCCACGATCATTGGCACATAACTCTGTTCAAAGGAGATACCCATCCTCTTAAGCAGATGCTGAAGCTAGCTTTGCATACAATAGCCTTAACTCCCTCCACCTCCTTCCATTAGGGAAGGGCCACGAGGTACTGCCCAGTACAGCAGGCAGTGCAGGATGCTTCACCACTGAGCAACCAGCAGGATGAACTGTAGCCTGGGGAGATCCTCACCACACACATTGGCTGTCCAGTGGCCTATCCCGAAAGGTGACAGTGAGGACAAGCCAGGGAAGATGGAGCGTCTTCAAATCACTGTGGCTTTGAAGAGATCTTGACTCCAACATCAGCCGCCAAACTTTCATTTCTGTCCAACTACATCTGAGACAGTCCCCCCACCAAGCTCATTGCACATTCCCGACTGTCAGACATCCAATATCAACAAAAGACTTCCTTTACCACTCATCATTATGTTTAGAAAGACATTTCTCTAATTCAGTACAAGATAAACATTGTCTAAGCCGGCTAGGGATACCTAATATGATTTGGCTCTTGGGTAGCTTCCATTAGATGCCTCATTCCCTTCTTCACGTAATCAGTATATAGAAAATCTCTAAATTCCATTGGATCAGAGTCATATGATTTCCCTCCCATAATTACATTTTAGTGATTTAAAGGAAAATGAAAACCCAAGGCCCTCCTCTCACAAATCTCTGAATCTCATTGCTCTTCATTCAAGACTGGTCGATTCCAACAAGGTGACCTTTGCACTGCAAGCCTTTGTCCCACAAGCCCAGGAGACAGCAGCTTGGAAGACACGGTTCTGTCAAAGCATCCGGTGTAAAAGAAAGTCTGCAGCTGTCCTATTCAGACGCTTCTAAACCTGTGCCAAAATAATGTTACCTCTGAGGGTTTGGTTTCAACTTGAACACAATTACTGGTAAATAGTTTTTAAAGAAAATCCTCAGAATTTGACTTGGAGCTCAGGGATGTTGGTGTAATTTTCTGGAATCTTCATTTGTTCTTTCTCAACAGATGCACTTTGACCCCAAGACTTTTCGTAGAAATCCACAATATTTTTCCCAAAATTGTCTTTCTTGAATTCAGACCACTTCAACGGCATCAATCACCGACAGTGTTCCTGTACCAGACCCATGTAGCAATTTTCCATACGTTGATTTGGACAGAGTCGATTCAACCCACAGGTAGAGTCCACCTACATCTTCCGGCAGGGTTACTGGAGAGGAAAATGAGTGGCCTCTTTTTCCAAGTTTCATCTTCAGTGAAGGCAGCAGTTGTGATGTAATAATTCGTCACTTTTCTCTGTTAAAGCTGAACAGCAGCAACACTAGCCCATACGCCAATGTTGCCTCTCTGCAGCTTTCACAGAGAAAAGTGATGAATTATTACATCACAACTACTGCCCCAAATGAAGACCAAACTTGGAACAATTTACGGCACAGGAGGTGCTTCAGCTCATCGTCTCCATGCGAGCCAAAAATAGAGCTAGTTCAATTACCCCCCACTTCCCAGCTCTTGGTCTGCAGTCAACAGTTCATCAAGTGCACACCCTGGTACCTTTTTAAATGCGGGGAGGGAGTTTGGCTCCATTGCTGTTTCAGGCAGTGATTTCTGGACCCCCACTACACTTTGGGTTGAGAAAAAAATCCCCAACTCTCCTCTCAACCTTCTGCCAAACAAAAGAACTATGTTCCCTCATTATCAATCTCACAGCCAAGAGAAATCAGTGCTTCTTGTTCATTCTGTCTTGGTCCTACATAATTTATATACCTCCATTGCCTCTCTCCTCAATCTCCTTTGTTTCAAAGGAAATAAACACAGCCTGACTATAATCCTCCAGTCCTCAGAACATCCTCATAAAACTCCATTACCCCCCCCCCCCCCCCCGTGCTTGCACTTCTTTCCTGTAATGTGGTGACCAGAGATGTACACAAAGCCCTGCACTATATCCTAACAGCAGTCAATAGTGGCTCAACAATAGCATTCAGTCACCCACGCCATGAACTCTGAGCCTGCCACTTTAGTGCAACACGAAAGGCAGGACTTCTCATGGACAAGAAGCCACAATTGATTATCCACCCTTTCCCAAGGATAGCAAAGCCAAATTGGAGCACGTTAGCAGTTGCTCTGGCTGAGCTCTGCATGATTCATGGGACCTAGGACCTTCCAGTCTGTGTGAGTCAACACCACACTGGGCCGGGACTTCACCCACCAGACCAGTAAAGACGTAGAATCATATTAGAAACAGGATTCTGTCAAAGTTAGGTCTGGTTACCATCAAAAAACCAGCTCGCAGAAAATAAGGTTTTAATAATACAACTTTGAGGGAAAAACTGACAAAAGCAACTTTAAAAAAAGTGGCAATTGTACAGTTTGAAGAGTTGACCAACCAAAACCTCAAATCACCCAGCTGTTCCCAACTCATTAATGACTTGGATCTGGATGCCAAGTCTCGAAGGACCAATTTTCTTTCAGCATCACTTTCAAGCATCATTATGTCGACCTTTGCCTTCAGTACAATTATCAAAAGATTCACCAAAGTGTCTTGTTAAGATACACCTGGCACAGAAAAAATTATTTTTTTTCTTCATGTGATTATTTTGTAAAATTACAATCTAGTTTGAGATATTTAATTTGTGATAGCATACTGAGCCAGGCTTGTGTTGGAAGTGACAGGAGAGACTCCAGAACTTTAGTACAAAACATCACCCCTTTATCGATATAGAAGCCCATTGCAGAATGGGCAGGTGCACCAACTGAGATGGCACATTTTTACATAGCAAGTCTCATAACTCGCTGGGATAGAAATCAGTTCCTAAGTGAAATGAGCAAGCTGACAGGCTTGCAATGAGCTTCAAAGATAAGTCAGATGAGCTTAGAGCATGGAACATGGGTGAGGGAAGGGTATGACTGGCAGCTTAATGTTCCAGGGTATCGAAGTTCCCGATGTGACAGAGAACATGCAATATGCGAAAGTTATTTTAGAAATAAACCGGAAAAGTTTTGAGCTACTTAATGTGGCTGTGTCAGTTAAATAGCACTCAGTTCAACATTATCAGCTGACTCATTTGGAGAACCCAACCTTAACACTGTCTCAATAAATGAAAATCAAAAAAACACTGCAGATGCTGGAAAGCTGAAATAAGAACAGAAAATACTGGAAACACTCAGCAAGTCAGCTGCAGTGGAAATAGAGTTTGCTCACTCTACACGGGAGGGTTTAAACTAACTTGGCAGGGAGAGTGGGAAACACACTAGAAGTGGAGCAGATGGGGAGAAAAATGAAGAGGATGAATCAAGACAGTAGACGTTGTCTATCTGGACTTTAGTAAGGCATTTGACAATGTCCCATGTGGTAGGCTGGTCCAGAAGGTTGACATGGGATCCAAGGGGAGCCGGCTAATTGGATCCAAAATTGACTTGGTGATAGGAGCAGAGGGTAGTGATAGAAGGATGCTTTTCTGATTGAAAGTCTGTGACCAGTGGTGTACCACAGGGATCGGTGCTGGGACCCTTGTGGTTTGTGATATATATTGACCACTTGGATGTGAATGTTGGAGGTATAATTAGTAAGTCTGTGGATGACGTGAAAGTCAGCGTTCTGCATAGTGAGGAAGGTTGTCTTAGGCTAGAGCAGTATGTGGAACAGATGGTAAATTAGGCAGAACACTGGCAGGAGGAATTTAATCCCAACAAGTGCAAGGTGATTTTGGAAAGTCAAATAGGGGCAGAACACCTGCTCTAAATGGTAGGGCACTGAGGAACGTCGATGAACAGAAGGACCGAGGGGTTCAAGTCCACAGTTCTCTGAAAGTGGCAACACAGGTAGGTAGGGTGGTGAAAGAGGCATATGGCATGCTTGCCCTCGAAGGTCGGGGCACAAAATATAAGAGTTGGGATGTTACGTTGCAACTTTACACAACACTGGTTAGACTGCAAGTGCAGTTCTGGTCACCACACTGAGGGAAGGACGTGGTTGTGAAGAGAGTGCAGAGGAGATCCACCCGGACGTTGCCTGGATTGGAGGAATGTAGCCTCCATACAGTCCACAGTTCTGGGACTTACTGGTGATAGCGGCACCCAGGAACAAGGTGACCCAATTTGCTGGGCAATGCCAATCAGCAACAGAAAGCGTGTCCTTGGCACATTCACGACCAGAAGGTGCCGGTCAAGTTTCCTCAATGAGGTCATTCAACCCCGTTCCACTCTTCCCTGATTTTTCTTCGGATAACACAAAGCACTTCATTATGCAAATAAGTTCCTTTAGGCCAATGTACTTCAATGAACCCCCACCAACAAAAGGTTGCAGAGTCAGAGGCTGAGTCCCACTCCAGAGATATCAGCTCATTACATTGTATTTTCCGGCAACACAGAAGGATGCCATTCAGCCGATGGAGTCCACATCAACTCAGCAAGCCCATTGCCCCACTTATTTCACTGGAACCTATTCTCCTTCTCACATGCACATCCTCCTTGGAAGGAACTTGAGAGAATCAAGGAGCCAATCACCGTGACCATTGTGAACTGAATAAGTCAACAAGACAAACATAAAATAAATGACTGCAGCTAACTTTAAATTTATCTAATGGTAGAATTAACCACCTCTGGTCAAAAGCAGCATTTCTGCTGCAAAATGGAAAATAAGCCACAAGGATTCAAGGTTGGAGCTTCCTAAATGCATCAAATAATCCAGGGGTCTCTTTTCTACCTCCAAAAAATGATTTGGATGTACCTGCTATTTTAATTCCTTTTCTCTCCAGCACAAACACACTTGGACCCTTCTGCACAATTTCTGATCCTCACCTGCTACATTCCTGTGCTGATCTTTAGACAAAGAGTATGAGTGATAAATTGAAGAATATTGCTTAAACACTTTATTTTGCAATAATCCAATTGTCCGTCTGTCACCATTCTCTTTACGGAAAAATTCAGTTTGACACAGTGAACGGCGTGGAATTACAAACGCCCTCTTTGTAAAATTTAAACCTTAATGCCCAACAGCTACTTCTAGGTCATAGAGATCCCTCATCTAAAATGAATTTGAAAAGGAGCGAAATTTGCAGGTTTTCTCTGATTGTGATATGTGCCCAGGTCTGTTTTGGAGACTGCTCACTCCTTCTTCTCTCAAAGCTGCACTTTCTGCTTCCTAATGGATGAACTTGCACCTCAGAGAGATGAGCAAGCTGCTTAATAGTGGTGAGGGTGAACATGGGTATGCCAGGGATACATAGAATAATTCAGTCATTACTTATTGACATATAAAACCAGCAGTGATTATTGGGAAGCTTTCTGGGGTTCAGATGTTTGTTAATTTTCCCCCAGTTAACTCCTACAAGCTGCACAATTAAAGCTCACCAACAGCTGCCAATTTAATCATCACTTATCGATTGATCCAAGTACAGTTCAAAAGCCCAGACAAAGCATCTCAACTTTTTTCATCATCACAGGCAATGGCACCAAATAGAGCTTTGAGTCAACGGATGCATGATTCTGCTATGGCTCTGCCAGTAGCTCGATCACTTCTGAGCCAGATGGTTCCAGGTTCAAGTCCTCTTCAAGGGACTCCAAAGGCAATGCCCCCGTTCAGTAGTGAGGGAGTGTCTCACTTGGATGAGACACCAACAAAACTTCCATTTATTTAGTGCCTTCAGCGCAACAACAAAACAAGGTACATTACGAGTCACTAACAAAAGAAAATTACTGACACATTGCTTCATGAAGGTATATTTGAATGACGAAAAGCTTAGTTAAGCTGATCTCTTGTATAACCCCTCAAGTGTATAACAGAAGTGTCTATCCCATCTTAAAGAAAAGCAGGGAGTTTGCTCCATTGTTCTGGATGATATTTATCCCCCAACCACCATTTCTACTATTATTCATCTATTAATTACATGGGATATATGCCACAGAGATGGTCCATTTAGCCCAACCAGTCAATGCCAGCACTTATGCTCCACTCTCACCTCAGCTAATTCCATCAGTTAGTCTATTCCTTTCTCCTCAGATCCTTGCCCAGGCACCTATACAATTTACTTCAACCATTCCCTGTTGTACTTTGTTTCACATTCACACCTCTCATTGGCAAGTTTATTTCTGAATTCCCAATTGGATTTCTCATTGACTATCCCATTTCGATAGCCTCTGGTCAGGCTTTTCCCCACGTGAGAACATTCTTTATGTATTTCCTATCATTTTATAGGTCTCCACTGGGTCACCCCCTCAGCCTTCTTTTCTCAAGAGAAAAGATACCCAGTCTGTTCACTGTTTCTCGATCGAGGCACACTTGCATTTCTGGCATCAGCCTTTTTGTCGAAATGTAGTTCATGGGACATTGCAATGTTTCAATAGGCTATTGTGTTCACATCAGTGACTTCACATTGGAGGGACTTCACTGTCTGTAAAGACCTTTGGAACAGCCTGAAGTTCTGAAAGTCCTATGTAAATATAATCTTTCCTTATGTACTACTGGCATTGTATCATAAAATCAACTTCAGGTGAAGTATATCAAATTACTATTATATCAGGGCAGACAGATGGACAGACTGGAAAAACTACAGGCCTATTTGCATTTCCTGTGTCTTCTTACAACATTCTGCTCAAAGTATGGGTGAAAACTGAATCTTCAGAAATAAGCATCTTCCTCTCTTTCTGACATATTTGTGCATTTATTTAAACATACTACAGTGTGTAAATAAAGGGAAGATAACAGTAGAAAAGTCAGCAAGCTGTATCCATGCAAGTGATTAATACTATTTTGGAAAACATTCTCTGCTTCATGGTATCTGGTTTGCATTGGGTCCAGAACTAAGGAGTAAGAGATGCAAAACCTAGATGTCACAGCAATTAAACTATTCAACCACAAATATATGACAAAAAAAACTTCATTTCAATTGTCTTTATGTAATTTGCTGGCCTTGTCCATTGTAAGCACTAGAGTTCACTAGTTTGAATCTTGTCAATCTAGAGACAGGCTTGCATTGTTATGTCTGATCCAATCAAGTCCATATTTCGTGGCTACTCTGACCAGTGAATTTCATTCTGTTTCTTTGAAGGCAACAGCCTGGTTCCGAATGTCATGGGGTTAAGTGACCTATTATTCCATTTGATTCAATGGTCCAGAAAATGTAACCCATTTCAGATCTTAATCCAGTCAGATACACACACATACCCGCACATGACAAAAATCACCATATTAAGGAAGCTCAGAGAAAAACAGTTTAAAGCTACTTTTTTATATATATATTAAAGCTGATTTTTACTCAGGGCATCAAAATCTCCCAGTGCAAATGGCCTCTGATCCTCTTTCACGGTCTATCAGAACGTCATTTTTTAATGCTTCCAGTGTGAAGACAATATTTGTTTATCTCAGCCAATTTTATGGTCCTTCCTACCAGCTGACTGCACTTACAGCTTTATCTCCTTGCTTGAGACTCCCCCACAAGCATAAACATCTTAACATCTACCCCATCATGCCTCAAAGGACCTAATATGCTTCAGTCAGATCTTCCAGTGGTACTCAATTAACCGAGTTTCTTTACAGGGAAAACACAATGCTTTGCACATTCATTAATAAGGGGTCTAGAAATAAGTTTTCTATTTTACTTTAGTGACACCTAGTGTTTCCCAAATAACAGGAAGACAATCTGCAACTCCTCTGCCCAGGATTCTCTCTGACCAACTGATCTGACAAGTGCAGAAGGTGGGACCATGATAACCCTCGAGCATCCCTGTCCCTCTGTTTGAGTACCTCCGCCTCCCTCCTGTGCTCTGGTCTGAAGGTTAATGACTTAAACACATGAAAGATCTCCCAGTGCAAATGGCCGCTGATCGTCTTTCACCATCTATCTGAACGTCATTTTTAATGCTTCCAGTGTGAAGACAATATCGGTTTATCTCAGCCAATTTTAAGGTTCTTCCTACCAGCCGGCTGCCCTTACAGCTTCATCTCCTTGTTTGAGATTCCCCCACAAGATCAAACACAATGACAGAAAAACTCCCACAATCTGCTATCCGACAATTTGAAAATCGCTACAGTTTAACATCTGCCTAACCAGGTGATGTTTGCTGCACTCCCTTCCAACTCATGGGGTTTAATTAGAAATTTATTATAACACCATGTAACATCTCAAAGAAGTAAATCGAAGGAGCATTGGGGTATTCATATTGGTATTGGTTTATTATTGTCACATGTACAGAGGTACAGTGAAAAGCTGTTATCGGCATACCATCCAGCCAGATCAGGCCATGCACAAGTACATCAAGGTAGTAAAATGAAAAACAGAATGCAGAATATAGCAGACAGGAGACACAAGAGACTGCAGACGCTGGAATCTGGAGCAACAAACAATCTTGAGGAACTCCGCCTTTTTTTTCCCTCTCTTTTTGTCTGCCTCCATCTATCATACACCTGCCACTGTCTCCCTACTCCACCCCTGCTCCCCTCCCCTACCTGCAACTACCTTCCTGTCATCCTTCATCCCTCCTCATTCCACTAATCACCTCAGGCTCCTGTCTCAACACTCCCCTTCTCCTCTTTACACTGGCCATCACCCCTCTCCACTCTCAGTCCTGATGCAGGGTTTTGACCCAAAACGTTGACAATTCCTTTCCTCGCACAGATGCTCTTCGACCCACAGACTTCCTCCAGCAGATTGTTTGTTGATGCAGAATATACTGTTGCAGCTACAGAGAAAGTGCAGTGCAGGCAAACAGAAAGTGCAAGGGCCATTACGAGGTAGGTGGAAGATCAAGAGATCACCTTTAGCATATGAGAGGTCTGTTCAAGAGTCTGATGTAATAGAAAGAGTCTGATGCAATAGAAATAACATCCATAGTCACAATGTGCCAGATTAGAGTTTTCCTGCATATTTTGGTGTCAGCTGTTCCAACAAGTCAAAGGAAGAAATTAAAAACAGCCTGCTTTGATATAGCAACTTTTCAGAAACACCTCAAAGCAACTCACATGCAGTGAAATGATGACCGACAATCCATGGACTTTTAAAGGACTATTAGCAGGACGTTTCAAGGTCTCTGTTGTTCTTCAAAGAGAAGAATGGCCAAATGTTTCAAACTCCTCACTAATTACTCAAGAAGGCTAATGGACTCCAGTTTCACATTTCAATCTACATGCTCATTTTAAGTGAAAATTTGGGGGAATAGTGATCACCTCACCACTTTCCGCTATTCACTGTGGTTTAGGTAATGGAGGTTTCGCTGTAAATGGTTGTTGGACAACTGAATTCGCAGTTTGATTTCCTCATCCCTGCTATCAAGCTAAGACATTACATAATTAAAAGCAGCATTTGGCCATTCACCGCTCGATGCCTGCTCTGCCACTGAGTCAGGTCATGGCTGATATTTAAGTTCACTGCCACTTTCCTGCACATTCCAAAACACTTGATTCCCTTCTTATATATCCATCTTTTGTCATTCCTGAGAAGGCAGATTTCAATCTGATGAACCTTCGCTGCATTCCCTCAATCACAAATACATCCTTTGTCTGGTAGGGAAACCAGACCAGCACATGATATTCTACTTGCAGTCTAATCATATAACTACAGCAGAATATCTCATACTCAAATCCTCAAGCAATAAAGGCCAACATATCCATTGCCTTCCTATTTGCTTGCTGTAATGCACAAGTCTTCAAGACCCTCCCTTAGCTGACACCACCACGTGTGCACTCAGTCTCATCTCAACACAGATCATCCCTTTTGTTTCATCTTCCCCTGCCCCTTTCTCTGCAAACTAAAAACTTGTTTCATTTCTTCCTGGTTCTGAATTATTAACTCTGCTCCTTGCTCCACATAGGCTGCCTGATCTGCTGAGTATTTCCAGCATTCTCTATTTATATTTTTCATTCCCTTGCCACAGGAAACAATGCGGAGCTGGACTTGCATATAGCTTAGATCGGCTGGTCTGGCAAGTTCCCTTCCTTGAAGGTGAGCAAACCAGTTCGCAGCTAGCAGCTGTTTCCATACCTTTGCTAAGTTTATCAAAATCAGTTTCACAAATTGCCATGGTTAGGGTGGATCTCACAATTTGCCAAACACAAATAGCTCTGCTATAAAGCAATAGTTGTGTTTCCAAGAAACCTTGCATTATAGAAAGTCGTGTTGTATTATTGAACTACCTGTGATCCAGGTGATGCAGAGAATGAAGCATGCGATTTTAGATAGTTGCGAGGGACAAAAAAAATGATTTCAGGAGCAGATCGAAGGCACTTAAGCTCTTCAGAATTATCGTGCCACCTCCTTCGTGAAAAGCCGTGGGTTACGTCTCATCACAGCGATGGTGTCGTTACTATTCCACCAATGCTGATCAACATGCGTCTGAACTTCCCAGTGGTGCCACAGATGGTTTTAACAGATATTTTTGTCCTACATCTGAATGTAATGTGAAAACACAACATAAATTTTAAAAAAAGCCTCCTCATTCACTCACAGACTTCCAGAGACCTGGATGTGAGCCAATGCAATCTCTTAAACAGAGATGGATAGCCAAAGTCACTGCAAAAATACAATTTGCAGGGAAGATAAATATCCCCCTCCCTACCTCCTGTGCAACATTCACCATCCCCCTCACTGACCCTGCTCTAGGCTATCCGATTCCCACAATGTGCACCTGCACTGACTTCACCACAAAAGCTTCACTGTTTAGTAAACTCCAAAACTGCAACCGAGGCACCTGACCCATCGAGCTGAATATCCTCACTTTCCCACGAATCCTTTAACTCCATTCTGTTTGAAATAAAAACATTTTTATTATGTATATATGGTCTGGTTGACCTCCCACTGCCATACCTTTTAATTATCACCAAGAGAGCCAACGGCTTGGTCTGGGCTGGGGTGGCCCTTGACAGGCACCAGCAATGTTGATTCATGATCGTGTAAGAGGAAGTGTGTTTCAGTGTGGTTGTTCTGGGGCCAAGAATTACTTACACTATCCTTCAACGGTAACTTCCTTTTATATTGTGCCTTAACACAATGGGATGTCCCGATGTGCTTCAATGGACGATAAAGCCGATTCTGATGTTGAGCCGCAGAAGGAGACAGGCAATAAAAACTTAGTCAAAGGGGATTTGGAGGGAGAGAGAAAGGCAGCCTGAAAGAAAGAGAGACGGACAAGAGAGCAAAACTTGAAGAATATAGAGTTTGTGTAGAGTCGTTAGATAGAGTCCTTCATCACTGCAGAACACACGGTCACCACAGCAACTAAGTGGAAAGTATCACCAAATGTAGATCTAAGTGTGAATGTTAAGGACAAAGACAATATGTCAACATCTTCACACTTTGCTTCTGCAGTGAAATAACTACTTCAACCTCCAGTCTGTAAGAGGGTCTGAGGCCACTGTTGTGATGTTGCACTCCCCACAACACTGAAGCCCACTGCACTTCTTGGGGTCAAAATCCCTCGCATCATAAGGTACCCTTCATCAAGACAGGCTGAGGCACCTCGGCATACACATCTGGCTGCTGTGCACACTGGCCAAACAATAAAATCATTGTGAAACCTTTCAGAGATCGCAGCAATTTCAAGTCCACGAATGTTGCCTTTCCAGAACTAGGCACGATAACCTTAATATTTGGTTTAGGCTTACTGGAATTGATTTATTATTGTTACTTGTACTGAGGTACGGTGAAAAACTTGTCTTGCATACCGTTCATACAGATCAATTCATTATCCAGTGCATTGAGGTAGTACAAGGTAAAACAATACAGAATGCAGAGTAAAGTGTCACAGCTACAGAGGAAGTGCATTGCAGGCAGACAATAAGGTGCAAGATCATAACGAGGTAGATTGCAAGATCAAGAGTTCATTTTATTGTATCAGTGAACCATTCAATAGTGTTCTAACAGTGGGATAGAAACTGTCCTTGAGCCTGTGGTGCGTGCTTTCAGGCTTTTGTAGCTTCTGCCTGATGGGAGAGGGGAGAAGAGAGAAGGTGGGTGGGGTCTTGGATTATGCTGGCTGCTTTACTTAGAGAGAGAGAAGTGTAGACAGAGTCCACAGAGGGGAGGTTGGTTTCTGTGATGTGCTGGGCTGTGTCCACAACTCTCTACAGTTTCTTGCAGTCACCGACAGAGCAGTTACCATACCAAGCCATGATGCATCCAGAGAGGATGCTTTCTGTGGTGCATCAATAAAAATTGGTGAGGGTCAAAGGAGACATGCCAAATTTCTTCTGAGGAAGTAGAGGCGCTGGTGAGCTTTCTTGACTGTGGTGTCTACGTGATTGGACCAGGACAGGACATGATACAATAATTGGTGATGTTCATTCCAATTTGTTTCCACTGTCCCACAAGAGCTAACAGAAATCTGGACCTCTCAAACTCCCAAAAGTTGTTGAGGCTGGGGGTCCAATTGAAGATTTAAGAGCTAACATAGGAAAGTTTATAATTAAGTGAAAGTATATGCCCAGAGGGAAGTAAAGCACAGATTATCCACGAGGTATTTGAACAAGAGGCCAAATGGCATACTCCTGTTCTCATATCCCTGCTCTCTGGCTCTGGTGAACAGAGAAGGGTAACTGGAGTGTTACAAGATGGGCAGGAGACCAGGAGGTTCACAAAGCTGGATGGAGACAGGAAGCCAGAGAGAGTAGCACCCATGACTGTAGAGAGAAAAGTGGATAGAGGCCAAGTCAATGATTGGGCTTTCTGGGATGAAACACACTGTCCTGCCACAAATGGTTCACTTACTTCCCTCCACTCTGAACAACAGGTTGAAGAGGAATTTCATTGGATTATTTCATCTCCTGAGACATTACCAGACCCTGGGTAGGTAAGACATGACAGCCATTTGAATAGGGCCTGAAAGCCTGTACTCTCAGGGAGTACTGGCATATGGCTGTGTTTCCTTCAAAAACAAGAGAATGCTCTTAAGTAAAATGCATCAGAGATCCTTTGTCCAAAAGCAGGACAATGGTGCAGAGAGCTTGGGGTAAAACTTGGGTCACGCTGACTGGATTCTCACCAAGGCCATGGATTGTGACTGACCGCCTGTAGTCAGCTGACAGACTGGAGTTGTTGCAACTTCACGAACATTATGGAAGCGGCCTGGGCAGATAGAGTTCAACAAGTGGACACCCTCTTCTGGAGAGTGGACAGTGACCCAAATGGCTGAGCTCGAGCAGGTTCCCAAATCAAAGTTCAATACTGACAAGAAAATGTTGCCAATTCCAGATTCTCTCACAAGTTATCTTTAATATTCTGTGTCGAGTTCTTCTACAGTTGAGTGCCAGATAGTTGAACTTAATTGTGCATGACCTTTTGGTTTTAAGCATTTGTTGACACAATAAACATGGCTCTAAACAGTCAGTTTGTGTGTTACAGGAACAGGTCCTGGGGCTGCTTGGGTTTGGCAGCTCCCAGCATTGCCCATTGTTTACTTTGCCCTGAGAAAAGGAAAAAATGCATGTTGTGTCACTCGTAGCAAGATCCAAATCAGTACACTGTCAGCAGCAGAGAGAGGACCAAAATGCTACAGCTTTCTACCAACACAAATAGCCGACTGGAGCAGAGTCAAGAGCTTTGGCCCTGTCTATGTCGACCAAGTTGCCAAGCTGAGCAAGTCCCATTTGCCTGCGTCTGCCCTGTATCCCTTTCCTACCCATGAACCTGTCCAAATGTCTTTTAAATGTTGTATTTGTACCTGTGTCTACCACTTCCTCTGGCAGTTCGTTCCACACTCCACCACCCTCTGTGTGGAAACCTGCCCCTCAGGTGCCTTTTAAATCTTTCCCTCTCCCACCTTAGATCTCTCCCCTTGAGCCTTAGACTCCCCTACCCTGGGGAAAAGACTGTGACCATTCACCTTATCCATTCCCCTCACGATCTTATATACCTCTCACCCCTCAGCCTCCTACGCTCCAAGGAAAAAGTCCCAGCCTATCCAGTCTCTTCTTGTAACTCAATGCAGCGCAGGAGAAGAGAATATTAAAAAGCCCTCTCACCAGAAGGTGGACGTTATATGTTTGCCCGTGGTTAAAATAAAAGGCAAAGCAGAGGAGAAAAAATGTACACAATGGAAATTGTGTTATTTATCACAATAGGATTGCATTACAGAGCTACTTCTTTGAGGAGCACTCATATGATACAAAGCTGGCATTATCAAGTGGCAGTATTGAACCCATTCAGGGTTCTAGCCTTCAAAAATACATCCTGACTGTGAACTGAACTGTTGGTTCAGTGCCCATAAAACATTCCCTCACTTCCAATTGATTCCCCAATTTCAGGAACCACTGAATTACATCAGGCTTGGCTCTATGTTCTGTCCCTTAAAAACATCTTGGCTCCTCTGAATATTTATTTATTCTTGAAGCCAGTTTTACACAGCACCTTGAGAGTAGAGGACTTTGATGTGTTCTACCTGCATTTGTATTAAATGCAAAAAAAACTTGCACACACATTGCACTTTATCAGAATGTATAAAACAGCTTCACACAATGCATTACTTTTGGCATACAGCAACTATTGATAACATAATGCCAACTCAGCAAAGGTTAGAGACACTGTGAACAGTCCTCTTGTGAAGGTCATTATCGTGCATGCTTTTAGTTCTACTTGAATTGAATCAAAATTGGTTTTCATTTTAGGTCCATCCCCTTCAACAGATGATGTCGCCATGCATTCTTTCAAATGGCCAGTGTCAAAGTTCAGTGTTTCGTGGAGTTTTTGAAGTCAAATATACACAATCTGGGAATCAAATTAAATCTATTTAAAGTGAATCATCACAAGTACTTGTTGTTGAGTCAAGAAGCTCATGGAAACAGCCAATATTCTTCTTAAAAAGGTATTGAGCAATGTTGCCCAGTAACTTCCAATACAGAATTTAGCCTTTTGTACTGTGAAGTGAGCCAGCTGCAGGTGAGTAAAATGGCCGGGAGATTTGGTAGTAGCAAAATTCCAGAAATATTGCTTGCAAGTTTTATTCTGATCTCGAAGCATCCTCAAATTTAATCGTTCCACTACTGGCAACCATGTCCTCAGCTGCCAAGGGCCTAAGGTCCAGAATTTCCTCTCTCAAGTTATAGATTCCTCCAACATATAGAGAGACCTTGGGATGCAAGTCCATAAGCTCCTTGAATGTGGGACGCAGGTAGAAAAGACATTTGGCATGGTTGCCTCCGTATGCTGAGGCATTGAGTATAAGAGTTGGGATATCATTTTGCAGGTGTACAGAAGATTAGTTAGAATACACCAGGAGTATTGTGTAGAGTTCTAGTTATCACACTACAGGAAGGATGTGGTAGCACTAGAGAGCACGGAAGAGATTCACCAGGATGTTGCCTGGAATGGAGGGCTGTGGTTACAAGGAAAGACTGGATCGACTAATATCATTTTCCCAAGAGCCAGGGAGTCTAGAACTAGAGGGCACAGGGTTCAGGTGAGCGGGAAATATTTAAAAGGAGATGTGATGGGTCGGCTTTTCCACAGAGTGGGTGGGAAATATCTAGAACAAGCTGCCAGAGGTGGTGGTGGAGGCAGATACAATTACAACGTTTGGAAGGTGTTTGGACAGGTGCATGGATAGGAAAGCCCGTAGAGGGATATGGGCCTAATGCAGACAAATGGGATTAGCATAGACAGGCAGCACGGTCGGCATGGATGAGGTGGGCCACAAGGGCCCGTTGCTGTGCTGTACATTTCTCTGATTGCTTAAAACCTCTCCTTTTGACCTATCTGCCCTGATCAGTATGCATGGCCTGGAGTCAATATTTTGCTTGGTAAATCACTTGCAATGTTTTTCTTCCACTGCAGGTTCCACGTGAACTGTTTAGGTTCTGGCTACACAGCCTCTCCGGTGTCTGGGGAAACCCGCGACAAATCAGCAATTTGGGAACACCGGCCTTGTTGTGATTGGAATTCCAATGATGCGGGCAATTGCCAGAATCACCAAGAGCCATGTTTTCCACTGGTGGGGTCACATGCATAAGGAGGTGGGAGTGAAGCCACTCTGGTGCACCCTTGCAGGATTCAACCCTGCAAGGTGAATGAGGCTTGAAGCAGTTGGCCTCAGCACCACTCGGGAGATGAGCAGGGGAAGGGAAACAAAAAGAGAGTTCTTGTCCTCGTTTCCTGATCCCAATCCATTGATGCCCTCAGCCATTAAACTCCAGTGACGGTCAAGCGCTGAAAGCTATACCTTGCAATAGTAATCGGACGTTTGTTGAGTTGCCTGAAGTGGGCACTATCCCAAGTTATACCGGGGACAGGGTCAGCCAATCACGGGTAGGTGTGTGTGCGATGGGTCCGGTGCCTCTGGATCTGCACTGAAGGGTCCAACCTTGCTAGACAAATAACACCTTCGGTCCCAAGGAGAAAAAAAACTAAATCTATCAAGCACTTCCCTTTCATCTGACTCAACCATAAATTCAGATGTGATCCAAATTAATGAGCTCAGTGTAAATAGGCCAGTAACGTCATCTGTAGAATGATGGACTGGTTCGATAAGAATCGGGCTGTTATTTATTCACATCATTTGGGGGAGATCACAAAGATACCTACGCTGACAAGATTTTTCAGCTGTCTATTCAGAAAAGAACCAACGATGCATAGAGAGCTGGCAAGGTTAGCAGTAACTGTGATTTGGCTCACAACTCCTACACTCATTTGTTTCCCTCATACCGCATGCTTTTTTTTAAAATGACACTGGGTGCTCGCAGATCAATAGGGCAGGAATGGTTTGTTTTCAACTCCTGCCTTTTTGAAAGGCTTTCATCTTCAGGAAGCATTACCTGACATCAGCATTTCTCACTGACAGCTCTTCACGCACAAAGTGCTGCCTGCTCTGACAGAAATGCACACCCATTTAACTCAATTTAGTGTTAGGTGGGGGGAGAAAGTTACATACTGTTCCCCCAACCATGTAGAACAAGCTCACGGGGTGCTTTTACTTTCCAAACTTGTTCTGGGATTCTTACTTCTGGCAAGCTGTGCTTGCTGTTCTCTCCTTCCTTGGGAACAGACAGAAATGGAGGGCATAGTTTTGAGGTGAGAGGAAGGAATTTTAAAGGAGATCGGATGGATAAGCTATTTTTTTCTACACACAGAGAGTGGTTGATATCTGGAACTGTCAGAGGTGGTTGTGGAAATCAGGGAGAATTTCTATGTTTAACAGGCATTTAGATCAACACAAATAGATGAGGAACAGAAGGATACGGTCTTAATGTGGGCAACTGGGATGTGTACATGGACAAAAAGGCAGACATGGACATCGAACATAGAACAATTACAGCACAATTCAGGCCCTTCGGCCCATAAAGCTGAGCCAAACATGTCCCTACCCTAGAAATTACTAGGCTTACCCATAACCCTCTATTTTACTCAGCTCCATGTACCTATCTAACAGTCTCTTGAAAGACTCTATCGTATCAGCCTCCACCACCGTTTCCGGCAGCCCATTCCACGCACTCACCACTCTCTGAGTAAAAAACTTACCCCTGACATCTCCTCTATACCTACTCTCCAGCACCTTAAACCTATGTCCTCTTGTGGCCACCAATTCAGCCCTGGGGAAAAGCCTCTATCTACCCTATCAATACCTCTCATCATCTCATACACCTCAATCAGGTCCCCCCTCATCCTCCGTCTCTCCAAGGAGAAAAGGCCAAGGTTGGAGGGCTGAAGGGCCCATTTCTGTGCTGTACAACTTGATGACAAAATTTAAGGCGGGATGTACAACATGAAAATGGACATCAATTTGAATACCAATTGATTTTTCCACTTATAGGTGTTCATGAGGTTAAATTGCCTGAAGTGGGCACAAGAGGAGTTGGCACTACTTACATAACCTCTTTTTCACACATTCTAGTATCACAGCACTACTGCACGTGTCGATTCTTGTTTTTGTGAATGTGTTTGCTGTCCTAGCTTCCATGTTGCATGGAAATGCCTGGTATTGAACACTTATTGTGATCCTGCCTCAGCGACACATGCTTGGAGAGCAATACTGGAGCTCAGTCACAGTGCTGAGTTGAGTGTGAATGCCGCTATTCTGTTGTAGAAATGCAGCCAGAAGTAGCCTGTGCTCATCCTGTCATCAGTCCATGCATGGCCAGGGTTGCCGGCTCTGCTTGGACATAACCTTGGAGGCTTCATCACATGGACCTCCAACCACATGACCCTACATGTCATTCAACATGTCCATTGGCAATACACACAATCTTCATACCAACTTGATAACCAGCCAGCATCAAAACTGATAGATGCTGGTGTTCAAAGACAGACACTTTTAAAATGACCCTGTCACTTGATTTCTTGGGTTAAAAGTAGCAATAGCCTTGGGGTTAAATTTCAGTTACTGGAGGCACCAGCATAATTTCAGCAATCCTGATCGTGGTATCGGCAACATGAGAGAGTTCAGTGTTATGTTGAACTGCACACTCCCTCCCATAAAAGGTACCTCCTCTGGGCAGAAGATTGTAATTAGACTGCAACAAAATTTACAAATAGGCAGCTTATTTTAGAAGATATAGATTTGTGGATATTTTGTGGAAAAGGTGTGCAGACACAAGGCTCTGGATTTTAAGCATTCCTCCAGCAAGCACATTACAGAGTGCTCCTTTCCCAATGTAAACCACTCCATGCAATTCACTCGCACACCAGTAAATATTCAGAATGGCGCTTCCACCTTCTTCCACCCCCCCCCCCCCCGCCCACCATGCAAATCAGTAATCCTGTCCTATTGCCTGCAAACCAGAAGTTAATTGGGTTTATTGTAAATTGGCAAAAGGCCTCTTTTTTCTGGCGAGTGCAAGGGAGAGAGAATGGGAAAGCAAAAGGGATACTTCTCACCAAATGGTCATCTGAGTCTTCAAAGTAGCTGTCCCACAGGCAAAGACCAGCAACTGGGGAGGGGATGGGAGTTCCAGGCAATGGAACTGGCTCGCCCACACCTGGCAGCACAGTAGTGTAGTGGCTAGCGTAACGCTCTTACAGCGCAAGCGACCCAAGTTCGATTCCGGCCGCTGTCTGTAAGGAGTTTGTACGTCCTCCCCGTGCCTGGGTGGGTTTCCTCCGGGTGCTCCAGTTTCCTCCCACATTCCAACGACGTACAGGTTAGGAGCTGTGGGAGTGCTCTGTCAGTGCCGGAAGAGTGGCAACACTTGCAGGCTGCTCCCCAGCACATTCTCAGTAACGCAATAAGATGCATTTCACTGTGTGTTTCGATGTACATGTGACTAATAAATAAACATCTCATCTCATTTGTCACATTCTCATTACCTTGCACTGCCAATGCAGAAAGGTTTATTTTCACGAAGTTCTGTCACAAGCTTCAACTGCATCCATTCAACCTCACTCCACAAACTCACTTCATTGAGCGTAAATGCTCCACAAGGTGGAAATGGGCGCCCCATTTACCATCTTCTGCCTGGGTGTTCAGTGGGAGTATGTTTCAACATCAGTCACTTGCACCAAATTGGGAGCAAAACTATAATTTCCAGGCAGGCAGAATTTGATTTGAATACTCACCTTCAAAGGATTTCCATCCCCCTTTCCTGGAAACATTTTAACCGATTGTCGGGCAGACCCCAGTTCGAGCTTGGCAACGTATTGGTGGTATGTTCCGACCCAAATGGTGGGCTGTGCCTTGACTGCATGAGCTTTTCAAACCTCCTCTGTTGGAACCTCACAGACTTGATGGTTGGATTGCAATGCAATTTCATCAACCGTGCCAAGGAAGCCACTAGGGTTCCTGCAGAGATGCAGCCTGAGTAACTTAGAGAGAATCCATGCTCACTGTTTACAAGAGAGCTCCCTTCAAACTATAAACTGAGATTGCCAAGACACTGGAGTTTTTAATCTTTGTAGAGACCTCAGCAGCCAAGTTTGACTTTTTGTTTGCTGTTGTGTCAGCATCATCCATTACTTTTCTTGGAAAGCAGCCAGCTGCCAACAGTTTGATAAGGAAAGCCCTGCAATAAATTCCATCAGCTGCCCTTCTGTCACTTTTCTGACTCTCAACAGGACAGCAATGGGCATCGATTAGGTATGGACTGTGAGCTTATTCACCCGCAGAGTGAAATCAGATTAGTTTGTGGGAAGGCGGATTAATGCACACAAATAGGCGCAGCACCTTCTGCCTCATTGTAGGTTTGAATGTTAGCATTCCTAGTCAAGTTTCTTTGTATTTCACAAGGAGGGAGACCATTCAGCCCATCTGACCCATGCCAGGCCTCATGGCAATCTTAGCAATGCCATTCTCCCACATCTCCCTGAAAACCATTTTTTCCCCCCACAAGCCCATCAACTTCACCCTGATTCTCCTCCCTTCACCCATATTAAGGGTGATATATAACAACCAATTAACCCAATAGCCAGCACGTCTTTGGGACGTGGGGGAAAACCGGAGCATCACAGGAAGAACGTACAAACTCCTGCTGCCCTTTCTGTTACTATATCTACATTTATAAATGTTCCCCTGCAACCTTGAGGGCAGTTTGTCAGTTTGTTTTTAACACTGGGCAGCACAACGAACGCAGCTGGTAGAGCTGCTGACTCTCAGCTCCAGCGACCCGGGTTCAATCCTGACCACCAGTGCTGTCCATGTGGAGTTTGCATGTTCTCCCCCTGCTCGTGTGGGCTTCCTCTCACACCCTAGAAATGCACAGATTGGTTGGTTAGTTGGCCACCGTATCTTGTCCTGAGTGCGCGGAGGAGCAGCAGAATCTGAGGGGAGGAGAAGAAAGGGAGAGTTGATAGGAAGGTGGGAGAATAAAAATAGGTTTGGGTAGGATAAGTGTTAAGTGTAAAAAGGTACTTGATGATTGGGGTGGAGTCGGTGGGCTGAAGGGCCTGTTTCTGTGCTGTATCTCTCTATGATTCCATGTAACTTCATGAACATTTATTTATAAATGGCCGCTGCTATATTATACCCTCCCAGTGACATCGTATTCTCCTGTCTGCATTACTCAGTCTCTCAACTTGTGCTGTGTGTAAAATTCCTCTTTAAGAGCATGCAAACTCTGTAACTGTAAAGTTTAAGTCATGACATAAAAGTGATCTGCGATTACATGCCACCTTTAGTATAGGAAATTGCCTTAAGGCACGTCAGAAAAGTCAATGAGAAAGGGGTTACTGAGTCGAGGAGAAGGCCAGGCACAGGCAACAGAAGTCAGTCGCGATAAACCGTCAGCTAGGAGACAGTCTATTTTGCAAACACACAGCTCTTTTCCATGTTCAGCAAGATTGCATTTAGAACAGTGCTGGGTAAATTCTGGATCACTTCTTTGAAACACAACACACCCTTTAGCAAGTATTTTTCCGTCTTATTAGCATTTGTTGATCTTAGGCAGATTAGATCATGGCTCTGTCACGGGACTCAGTCTGGATGGCTCCATAACTATTATTGCTACAGTCTAGCCCATTGTCTCTTGCAAGGATGCTCTGCACCGACAGTTATATAAAAGTCAGACATGCTATACTTGTGCAGGGTAACATCGCAACCAACTACAATTAACATTCCAGGAACAACTTCATCCAAAACTAGAGTATTCAATGTGCATCACATGGCTTAGGGAAGGAGAACTGTACAACTAGGTTTGCAGGGGGAGGGGAACCAGAGTGTTAGAGCAGATAGTGAAGTGGAGGAGGTTAAAGATCATGCGAGGACTGCAGGTATGGACAGAAGCTTAGGGCGTGGATTGACGTGGGATTATGACATTATTGCTATTAGTGAGACTTGGATGCAGGAGGGGCAGGACTGGCAGCTTAATGTTCCGGGGTTCTGTTGTTTCAGACGTGATAGAGGGAGAGGGACGAAAGGGGGAGGAGTGGCATTACTGGTATAGGAAAATATCACAGCTGTGCGTAGACAGGACAGCCTGGAGGGCTCATCTACTGAGGCCATATGGGTGGAGCTGAGGAACAGGAGAGGTGTGACCACATTAATAGGGTTGTATTATAGACCGCCCAATAGTCAGAGAGAATTGGAGGAGCAAATCTGTAGAGAGATAGCAGACCGATATAAGAAACAGAAAGTTGTAATCGTAGGGGCTTTTAAACTTTCCACATATTGACTGGGACTCCCACACTGTGAAAGGGCTGGATGGCTTGGAGTTTGTCAAATGTGTTCAGGAAAGTTTTCTAAATCAATATATAGAGGTACCAACGAGAGAGAATGCAATACTTGATCTCCTATTAGGGAACCAGACAGGTCAGGTGGCAGAAGTATGTGTAGGTGAACATTTTGGGTCCAGTGACCATAATGTCATTAGTTTCAAGTTAATTATGGATAAGGACAGGTCTGGTCCTCGAGTTGAGGTTCTAAATTGGAGAAAGGCCAATTTTGTGGAAATGAGAAAGGATCTAAGAAGAGTGGATTGGGATAAGTTGTTCTCTGGCAAGGATGTGCTCAGTAAGTGGAGGCCTTCAAAGGCGAAATTTTGAGAGTGCAGAGTTTGCATGTTCCTGGCAGGATTAAAGGCAAAGTTAACAAGCATAGGGAACCTTGGTTTTCAAGGGATATTGGCGATCTGGTCAAGAAAGAGAGAGAGGTGTATAGCAGGTATAGGCAACTAGGAATAAATGAGGTGCTTGAAGAGTATAGAAAATGTAAGAAAATACTAAAGAAGGAAATCAGAAAGGCAAAAAGAAGACATGAGGTTGCTCTGGCAGATAATGTGAAGGTAAACCCGAAGGGTTTCTACAAGTATATTAAGAGTAAAAGGATAGTAAGGGACAAAATTGGTCCCCTAGAAGATCAGAGTGGTGGGCTATGTGTGCAGCCTCAGGAGATGGTGGAGATGTTAAACAGTTTTTTTGCATCAGTATTTACTCGGAAACTGGCATAGTGGATATGGAAGGAAGGGAAACAAGTAACAGTGTCATGGAACATATAGAGATTAAAGAGGAGGAGCTGCTTGCTGCCTTAAAGCGAATAAAGGTAGATAAATCCCCCGGGCCTGACAGGATATTTCCTCGGACCTTGAGAGAGACTAGTGTAGAAATTGCAGGGGCCCTGGCAGATATATTTAAAATGTTCTTAGCCACGGGTGCGGTGCCGGAGGACTGGAGGGTAGCTCAGGTTGTTCCGTTGTTTAAAAAAGGCTCTAAAAGTAAACCAGGTAATTACAGGCCAGTGAGCCTGACATCAGTAGCGGGTAAATTATTGGAAGGTGTTCTGAGAGATCAGGTATACAAGTATTTGGACAGCCAAGGGCTGATTAAGGATAGTCAGCACGGCTTTGTGCGTGGTAGATCGTGTTTAACGAATCTTGTAGAGTTTTTCGAGGAGGTTACCAAGAAAGTAGATGAAGGAAAGGCTGTGGATGTTGTCTACATGGACTTTAGTAAGGCCTTTGATAAGGTCCCACATGGGAGGTTAGTTCAGAAGATTCAGCCACTAGGTATCCATGGAGAGGTTGTAAACTGGATTCAAAACTGGCTGTGTGGGAGAAGACAGAGAGTGGTTGTTGATAATTGTTTCTCAGACTGGAGGCCTGTGACTCGTGGAGTGCCTCAGGGATCTGTGCTGGGGCCATTGTTGTTTGTTGTCTATATCAATGATCTAGATGCTAATGTGGTAAATTGGATGAGCAAGTTTGCTGATGACACTAAGATTGGAGGTGTTGTGGACAGCGAGGAAGGCTTTCAAAGCTTGCAGAGGGATCTGAACCAACTGGAAGAATGGGCCAGAAAATGGCAGATGGAATTTAATGCAGACAAGTGTGAGGTGTTGCATTTTGGAAGGACAAATCAAAGTAGGACATACACAGTAAATGGTAGGGCACTGAGGAGTGCGGAGGAACAAAGGGATCTGGGAGTTCAAATACATAATTCACTGAAAGTGGCGTCACAGGTAGACAGGGCTGTAAAGAAGGCTTTTGGCATCCTGGCATTCATAAATCAAAGTATTGAGTATAGGAGTTGGGATGTTATGGTGAGGTTGTATAAGACATTGGTGAGGCCAAATTTGGAGTAGTGTGTGCAGTTCTGGTCACCTAACTATAGGAAGGATATCAGTAAGATTGAAAGAGTGCAGAAGAGATTTACTAGAATGTTGCCGGGTCTTCAGGAGTTGAGTTACAGGGAAAGATTGAACAGGTTAGGACTTTACTCCTTGGAGTATAGAAGAATGAGGGGAGATTTGATAGAGGTTTACAAAATTATGAGGGGTATAGACAGAGTAAATGTGAGCAGGCTCTTTCCACCTAGATTAGGAGAGATAAGTACGAGAGGACATGGTTTTAGGGTCAAAGGGGAGAGGTTTAGGGGGAACATTAGGGGGAACTTCTCCACTCAGAGAGTGGTGGGAATGTGGAACGAGCTGCCGTCTGACATGGTAAATGCAGGCTCACTCTTAAGTTTTAAGAATAAATTGGATAGATACATGGATGGCAGAGGTCTGGAGGGTTATGGACTGGGTGCAGGTCAATGGGACTAGCGGAATAAAGTTTTAGTACAGACTAGAAGGGCTGCCTCAACTGTGCCAGAGACCTGGGTTCGATTCTGACCAGGTGCCAGTACAGAGTTTGCACGTTCTCCCCGTGACTGCATGGGTGTCCTCCAGGTGCTGCGGTTTCCTCCCACATCCCAATGATGTGCTGGCAAGGTAGGTGAATTGGCCACTGTAACTTGTCCCTAGTGTGTCGGTGAGTGGTAAAATGTGTGGAGCATTAAAAATGGGATTAATGTAGGATTGGTGTCAATGGGTGGTCAATGGTTGGCACGGATTCATTGGGCGAAAAGGCCTGTTTCTATGCAGTCTCTATGATACTAAAACATGTGCCACCAGATCTTGAAAACATCAGTTATTGTGGCTTTGGTCATTATTACTGCAATTTACTTCTAGTGTGAAATTATTCCTGTCCATATTACACTGTGAGATAGAGTGGGAGTGCAGTGATCAACTTACAGCACCTGTTTGGTACAGTGCATAGCTGGGTTGGTTTTCTGATCAATCAAACAGTTCTGAAACCCTATCTGAAGTTTAAATAATTGGCCTCCCTCAGAATTTGAATGGGAAGTCCATGGATAGTGAGGGATTACAAACAGAGGATGTTGCCCAAGAAGCAACATCTGAAGAATCTTCTGGAGAAGATTCTTAGAGACAGGACTTATTGGCATTTAGAGAAGCATAGGCTGATTAGGGACAGTCAGCGTGGCTTTGTGAGGGCAAGGTCGTGCCTCACGAGCCTGATTGAATTCTTTGAGGATGTGACGAAGCACGTTGATGAAGGTAGAGCAGTGGATGTGGTGTACATGGATTTTAGTAAGGCATTTGACAAGGTTCCTCATGGTAGGCTCATTCAGGAAATCAGGAGGCATGGGATCCAGGGAAACTTGGCTGTGTATATTCAGAATAGGCTTACTCATAGAAGACAGAGGGTGGTGGTAGATGGAGCATATTCTGCCTTGAGGTCAGTGACCAGTGGTGTTCCGCAGGGATCTGTTCTGGGATCCCTGCTCTTTGTGATTTTTATAAGTGACTTGGATGAGGTTGTGGAAGGGTGGGTTAGTAAGTTTGCTGATGATACAAAGGTGTTGTGGGTAGTGTAGGAGGTTGCTGTAGATTACAACAGGATATTGATAGAATGCAGAGCTGGGCTGAGAAGTGGCAGATGGAGTTCAACCCAGAAAAGTGTGAAGTGATACACTTTGGGAGGTCGAATTTAAAGGCAGAATACAAGGTTAATGGCAGGACTCTTAGAGGGATCTTGGGGTCCACGTCCATAGATCCCTCAAGGTTGCCATGCAGGTTAATAGGGTTGTTAAGGCGTATGGTGTGTTGGCCTTCATTAGTCAGGGTATTGAGTTCAAGAGCCATGAGGTAATAATGCAGCACCATAGAACTCTGGTTAGACCATACGGAGTACTGTGTTTAGTTCTGGTCACCTCATTATAGGAAAGATGTGGAAGCTTTAGAGAGGGTGCAGAGGAGATTTACCAGGACGCTGCCTGGATTGGAGAGCATGTCTTATGAGGATAAGTTGAGTGAGCTCAGGCTTTTCTCTTTGGAGAGGCAGAGGTTGAGAGGTGACTTGATAGAGGAGTACAGGATGATAAGAGGCATAGATCTAGTGGACAGTCAGAGACTTTTTCCCAGGGCGATAATGGCTAATGCAAGGAGGCATAATTTTAAGGTGATTGGAGAAAGATATAAGGGGGATGTCAGGGGTAAGTTTCTTTTTACACAGAGAGTGGTGGATGCGTGGAACACACTGCCGACAGAGGTTGTGGGGGCAGATACATTAAGGACATTTAAGAGACTCTTGGATAAACACATGAATGATAGAAAAAATGGAGGGCTATGTGGGAGGGAAGGGTTAGATAGAGCAGGATAAAATGTCAGCACAACATCGTGGGCTGAAGGGCCTGTACTGTGCTGTAATGTTCTATGTAAGCAAACACAGACCAGAGTCTCCTCTCTTTCCCCTCTCCTAGCCACTGTAGAGATCGACTGCATGGTTTAATCATACCTCAGGACACTTCTGCACTGACAGCTTTCACATCGAAAAGTCAGATCACAATGGTCAAAACACAACTGATGTGGATAAACCTGAGGCCAAGTGTATCAGTTGATGAATAGTAAGATCTGGATCTAAATTCCAATAATTTGCAATAGTTATACTGTCACATTTATTGACACCACATACCGATGACTGGGCTAGTAGCTGAAGACAATAAATTGGCATTTGTCTGATTGAATTCTCAGAGCATGTGGCACAACCAAGTTATTAATAAGATTAAATAATAGTGGACCATTAATGTGAAACAGCCTTTTTATTCCTGGGTCAATATTGAGAAGTTCTTTGAGCCATAAACACACAACTCACTTTAAAAAGTAATTATTGGAACAGACATAAAATAAACTACCATTACTGCTGATAAGAAGGGAGGAAATGTCTCCTGTGTTTCGGTATGGATGGGCTTCGTGGAACTTAACAAAGGTCAGTTGTGATAATTACTGTGGCCTATCACCTTACAGAAATATTGATGTTTAAACAAATCAGTAATAATGAGCAGGGTATGACTCAGTACACTGATTATACATTCCCTTGCAATTACAGGAGAAGGTGTTAAACCAGTTATTATCCAAAAACATTTAAGCATTCTCATTACAAACCATAATCAGTAAACTGACAGCACTCTTAAGGCATTAATTCAACCTCTGGGCTTTTGTGATTTTCACAAAACACTCAATTTGAGCTCCAATTACTTCTCATGTTAATACCATTCAAATCAACCATGATGTCCATCCTGTATAATTCCATCTAATACTTATTTTCTTGCCTCGCTCCCAAATGGTTTGTGTTGGCTCATAGATGTCAAGTCCACTCTTGTGCCTCACTGAGGCCATTGTTTTCAGGTCAGAGAACGGTTAGCGCATGTTTGCATGCACGCGCGCACACACACACTCTCTCTCTCTCTCTCTCTCTCTCTCTCACCACAACAATAATAAATAGAGTTCCTGGAAATCCCCTCAGATGCACACAAAAGATTCCACGTCACCATTCCGAAGAGGAGCAGTGTGAAGGGAAGGGGCACTCAACTGGTTGCCCAGCCAATTATTCCATCAACCAAGCACCAATTCAGACCACCTTTCCTTATTTCAAAAATAAACTCTTCATAATATATGCAGTGAATACAACTCTCCACATTCATTTTACCTTCAATCCAATACATTCTCTTACACTGTGTCATAGCCACTCATTTTTTCCCTCTTTAGTGAAGAGTTTGAGCAGCTGCTACATAGGAACAAGCCCCTTCCTGTCCAGTAGAATAGTCCCGGACCAGTTCAGAGCATCTACTCAGCAGACTGCTGATTGCAAGAGCTTCCTGGGCACTGTATTGGCTGTTATTTAAATTTTTTTATATTTAAATTTAATTTACAGCATGGTAACAGGCCCTTCCGGCCCATCGCCCATTTTAAACCCAAATTAACCTACTCGTACATCTTTGCAATGTGGGAGGAAACCGGAGCACCCGGAGGAAACCCACGCAGACACGGGAGAACGTACAAACTCCTTATAGACAGCGATGGGAATCGAAACCCGATCGCTGGCGCTGTAATAGCGTCACGCTAGCCGCTACGCTACCGTGCCGTTATACAACAATGATCGCACCACATGTGCACTTCATTGCCAAAGTGCTTTGGAATGTTTCAAGGTTTTGAAAGACGCTATACGAATGCAAGTATTGACTTCTGTCAAGATGCTGAACCAACCACAGTAAAAACATCAAGTGTCCCTTCCAGCACTTGGATTGGAGCCATCGATGCCCCAACTCCTGCCAATTGCAGCCAAGCCCCAGCTGCGGGGTGGTTCTGCGCATCTGGTGATCTGCTGGGAGCATAGCTGTGTCCTGCAGCAGTGCAATGGAACATTGCCCTGGAGGCCCTCTGTCTGCAGGGCCAGATGGCCGAGAGGTGGAATTGCAGATTAAAGCGGAGTTCGGCAACAGTTTGAGCATTATAAGTAGCAGTACCTGGATTGAGTTGAGGGAGGATATTCTGCTGCAGAAGGACTTAGACGTCCCTACCAATGAGCAAGGTTACTGTACAAGTTTAATGTACACAATCCACTCTAAGGTTCTGCAGGATACTTTGATCAGCATGTTGCTGGTGGGGCAATTGTCTCTTCACCAAATTACATCTGTCAAAAATCGATCCAACATAGTCCAAATCCCATGGCTCTTCAGCCAAGGGAGACTGCGGGGCATGAGCTGCGTCCCTTCATTCTCTGGAGTTCTGCCGCAAAGGTCTGCTGCAAACCTCCTTTTTGTTCAGAACCTTGCAGATGAAAGCTGTATGTCCTGAGGGTAAGTGCGCTGCCCCAGGTTGCAGTCAACCAACCCACGCCAGGTTCAATCCCCAGCCGGTGCTGACTTTGGTGATACTCACTGGCTGGGAGGTGCCATTATACGCTGCCTTATCACATGAATGATTCTAACGCCCTGGGCCACCAGAAGCTCTGGTGCTCCCTGCAATGGAGTGAATGGCAGTCGATGTTAACGAGGCACTTGCACTCACATGACTTAAGCACGGGTAGCTTATTCAGTCGGAGGATGAAACACCCAGGGTGTGGCCAAAGGCTGCAGGTGCCTCTGCAGGAACGAGTCAGCATGTGGGAGGAACATCACACGTGAACAGTAGTACCAGCCCTGAACTTTGGGACGCGCATACCTATCGATCCACCTTTGATTCTCATGAGCAACGCACACACCATGCTGGAGGAACTCAAAAGCACACAGCATGCTGCAGGACTGATGAAGGGTCTCGTCCCGAAACGCCGGCTGTTCATTTCTCTCCATAGATGCTGCCTGACCTGCTGAGTTCCTCCAGCATTTTGTGTGTTGCTCCAGATTTCCAGCATCTGCAGTCTCTCTTGTTTGATTCTCATGGACCTGCACTAGGGGACAATTGGCAATAGCCAATTAGCCGACCAGAGGTGGGAGGAAACAGAGCATCCAGAGGAAACCCACGTGGTCACAAGGGGATCGTGCAAACTCCACACATACTGCACTCGAGGTCAGGATCAAACCCATTCCCTCACAGAAGCATTGAGTGCTGCACTACGATGTCGCCCATTGTGATGCCAAATCAAGGGCATGACCGTCGTTTTTTATCCACCACACAGCCTAATACTTCGAGGTAAAGGCTCTCTCATAGTCACAGCCAATTTTTCTGGTATTTAGTTCCACAGCTACTGGTGGCAATTTCCTGCCCTTCAGCTGAGCATGGTCTTTTCACTCTGGGGACCAAGGTTCACGCGTAACCTATCCTCACCCAGTGATCTCATCTGCACCCTCTCCAGTGGGGGTCGTTGACACAGCACAGCACAACCTTCAGGAACGAGCAGCATGACTTATTCTTTTCTTCCACACCCGGAGGCAGCTTCCTGTAACCCTAACCCCGAAATCAGCACCGACTGGGGATCAAACCTGGCGTGGGTTGGCTGTGTACAACACAGGGCAGTGCACTTACCCTCAGGACATAGAGCTTTCCTTTGAACAAAAAGAAGTTGCAGCAGAAACTCACAGCAGAACTCCAGACTTCTCTGTGGACACTGCCAATCAAGCAGACTTCCCTCCAGCCAGCTTCTGGCTTGCATGCTCAAAATCACCAATCACAGGGGCACAGGCACAGACTGGTAAACATGCATCAGTCTTCACTCTTCCAGCAACGCCCAAAATTTGCAGAACAGACAAAAAAAAATAGAGCGCCTGATATTTTTGATATTCAAGGTCATGCACCACAATATGCAAGTAGAAGGACCAGAATCAAAAGAAAACAATGTTTAAAGGCCCGAAAATTAAATCACAAGAGTCCTACTCACTCTTGCGCCCAACCCAGCAACAATGCCAAGTTTCTACAGAAAAACACATTTCATCTACTTAATTTTCTTTCTGCCTTCACAGTTTATTCATCGATCTGACCTGCACACAAACAGCATCATTTTGTTTTAAATCTCAGTATTTTCTTTGAAGAAAAGCTTTGCTTCTATAAGGTGCAGGTGAGGAGCAGAAAGATTTACAGCAGAAACACCACTCTGGTGAGAGCCAGATGTTAATTGAGCCATTCATTGACAAGCTGTCAGCCTGTGAAAGCCGCCATCAGTGTAGCAGACTTCTGACAAAGGAGTCTCTGAGAAGTAAATTCATTACTTCCAACAGACTCTTCATTATTTTGGGGGTTCCCATATTCTTCACCTACTTCTTTTCATTTCCTTGCCCACACTTGAACTGATTCTTTGCTGGGTTAGCCATCCATAGACACTGGACATTACCTATAACCTAACCCAATGATTGTGTTCAGATCCTGCAATCAGTCTGGCACTTCAGTGCCAGTCTCAGAGAGTGATGCACTCTCACATGATGTCACCTTTTGAGTCATCTGTGCTGTAAAGTGATTGTCAAATCACACAGCATGGAAACAGGCCCTTCAGCCCACTGAGTCTGTGCTGACCATCAAGTACCCATTTACAAATCCAATCTTATTCTCCCCACATTCCCATTAACTCCCCCCAGACTCTACACTCACCTGCACACAAGGGGCAATTTATAGTGACCAATTACATAGAACAGTACAGCACAGGAACAGGCCCTTCCGCCCACGATGTTGTGCCGAACTAAATAAGCAAATGACACCTAATGACACTAATCTCTTTTGCCTGGACCTGGTCCATATCCTTGCATTCGCTGCATATTCATGTGCTTATTTAAGAGCCCCTTAAGCATCGTTTCTGCCTCCACTACCAGCCCGGCAACACATTCCAGGCACCCACTCTGAGGAAAAAAAACTTGCCCCGCACATCTCCTTTGAACTTACCATCTCTCACCTTAAATGCATGCCCTCCGGTATGAGACATTTCAACCCTAGGAAAAGGATACCAGCTGTCTACTCTATTTATGACTCTCATAATTTTATAAACATCTACCAGGTTTCCCCATGGTCTCCACCGCTCCAGAGAAGACAACCCTGGTTTGTCCAACCTCTCCTTATAGCATGACCTCTAATCCAGGTTAAGCAACCAACCCGCACTTTTGAGATGTGGGCAGAAACCAGAGCACCCGGAGGAAACCCATGTGGTCTTGGGGAGAACTTGCAAACTCTGCACAGTGCCAGAAGTCAGGATCGAACTAGGGTCGCTGGAACTGTGAGGCAGCTACTTTACAAGCTGCACAACTGTGTAAGTTGCACTTTGAAAAGAAGCTTCCCTGATGTTCTGACAATCTCTGCCCCAGCCAGCACCCCCTATTAAACAGAATAAGTGGTCATTCATCCTGTTGCTCTTTGCAAGAACTGACTGTGTACAGAATAGCTGTCATGTTTGCCTTCAAACCACTAGTACCCTTCAGAGGTAATTGATGGGGTGTGAAGTGTTTGGGACACCCTGAAGGAGAAAGATGACATTATTCCTCATTGGTCGAATTTTCCACTGGCCAATAAGAGGCCCAGAGAAAGGTGTCATTTTGCTGTATTCTGGGTTAACTGCATAGCAGTTTTTTTTCGCCCCCAGTGTTGTCAAAAGCAACTTCGGGTCCGCTCTGCCTAAAGTGTACGAGTTACAGACCGATGACCTGAAACTGTGGAATACAGTGTGTGGTTAGTGTGTTCCCCCAACCTTTCTCGTGCTGTTCTCTCACTTTTCGGCTCTGCTCTGATGACTTTGACAGCTGTGAACAGACATTAGCAAAATGAGCAGTTCTGGCTGTAACCTTCCAATTGTGCCACCATAGAAAATACGACCCTAATAACTGTTCAACTCTGCAGTGCATCATTCATCCAATTCCCCTTCAATTCTTTTTGCCATTAACTTACACTGAGGGATAATGTACAGTGACCAATTAACCTGACGACCCACAGATCTTTGGGATGGGGGAGGAAACTCGAGTACCTGGGGGAAAACACACATGATCACAGGGAGAACATGGAAATTCCACACAAATAGCACCGGAGGTCACGACTGAACCTGGATCTCTGGAGCTGTGAGGCAACAGTAACTGCTGGACCCCAAGGAGGCTCACACTAACATAGAACAGTACAGGACAGGAACAAGCCCACATCTGCGCCAGCCATAATGCCGATGTAACTAATCCCATCTGCCTCCATGTGACCCATATCCCTCCACTCTCTGCCTGTTGACGTACCTGCCTAATTGCCTCTTAAACACTGCTATCGTATCTGCTACCCCTTCCAGGCACCGACCATGTTCAGCATAAAAAAACTTGACTCTCAAATCTCCTTTAATCTTTCCCCTTCTCACCTTAAATCTGTGCCCTCTGGTATTTGACATTTCCATCCTGGGAAAAAGACTATCTACCCTATCTGCGCCTCATGGTTTTATCAGGTTGCTCCTCAGCCTCTGACGCACAAAACAATCCATGTTTGTCCGACCTCTTCTTATAGATAATACACTGCAATCTGGGCAACATCCTGGTGAACTTCTTCTGCACGTGCTTCCACATCCTTTCTGTCGCGCAGCAACCAGAACTGTACACAATACTCCAAATGTGGCCGATGCAAAGTTTTACACAACTGCGACTTGGAAACTCAATGCCCGACCGATGAAGGCAAGCATGCCATACGCCTTCTTTACCACCCCATCCACTTGTGTTGCCACTTTCAGGGAGCTGTGGACTTGCACCCCAAGATCCCTCTACACATCAATGCTCTGAAGGGTCCTGCCATTTCCTGCATACTTTCCTCTTGCGTTTGACTGGCCAAAATGCTACACCTCACACTTGTCCAGATTAAACTCTCCATCTGCCATTTTTCAAACTGATCCTATGACAACCTTCCTCACTGTCTACAACTCCACCAATCTTCACAGTCATCTGCAAACTTAGTAAGCAGGCCATTCATGTTTTCCTTCAAATCATTTGTATATAAATCACAAACAACAGAGTCCCAGCACTGATCCTTGTGAAACACCACTGGTCACAGACCTGTCTGTAAAACAACCCTCCACCATTTCCCTCTGTCATCTATCACCAAGCCAATTTTGGATCCAACTTACCAACTCACATGTGGTTTAATTTTCTAGACCAGCCAACCACGACGGACTTTGTCAAATACTTTACTGTCCATGCGGACCACATCCACTGCACTACCTTCAATCAGCTTCATCATTTCCCCAAAAATCTCATGCAAATGTGTGAGACAGGACCTCCTATCCCTAAAAAGTCCATGCTTTTTCCAAATACGAGCAAGTCCTATCCCCAAGAATCTGCTCCAAAAATTTCCCTACCACTGATATATGGCTCACTGGCCCATAATTTCCTGCATTATCCTTGTTGCCCTTCTTAAACAAAGGAAGGACATTGGCTTCCAGGACCTCACCTGTGCCTTAAATGGATACAAAGATCTCCATTAACGCCCCACAATCTCCTCCCTCAGTTTCCTGGGATAGACTCCATCAGGCCCTGGGGACTTAGCCAGCTCAATGTTTTTCAAAGACAGAGACACAAAAAACTCTGCAGCTGCTGGAATCTGGAGCATTACACAAAAAGTGCTGGAAGAACTCAGCAAGTCAGGCAGCATCCATGGAGGCAAATAAACAGTCAACGCCTCACTCAACACCTCCTCCTCCTTAATATTGACATGCCCTAGAATATCAATACACCCCTCCTTCCTCTGACCATCATCCATGTCGTTCTCCTGAAAACCAATGCAAAATACTCATTGAAGGCCTTGCTCACTTCCTCTGGCTCCACACACACATTCCCTCCTTTGTCCTTGAATGGACTTACCCTTTCGCAAGCTTTTGCTCTGAATATGCCTTAGGATTCCCCTGAAATGTCCTTGCCAAGGACACTTCATGGCACCGTTTAGCCCTCCTAATTTCTTGTTTAAGTTCTTTTCTGTTTCCTTTAAATTCGAGCCTGTTCTTATTTCAGCTTCCTAAACCTTACATACTTCCTCTTTGACTAAACTTACAACATTAAATTGGTAAATTGGTTTATTATTGTCACAAATACTGAGGTACAGTGAAAAACCTTGCTTTTCTCTCAATATCCTTTGTCTAAGGTTGTTGAACCTTGCCATCCTTACCTTTCATTCTCACAAACGCACAAAGAACAGGGGAGTCACCTCAGCAAATACCAAGATTTAGGATTCCAAACATGCAGAAATTTTTGATCCTCTCTCTTTTCTCACTGCGAAGCATCAGGGAGGGAGAGAGTTATGTAGATACTGTGCATTGGGAGACAGTCACCCCCTTACAGCAGGTACTTCTGGGGTCCAGGAAGTAGATAGAAGTGTGATTGTCAAGGGAGAGAAAAGGAAAAGGAAAAAGAAAACGAACAGGCAGGTAGTGCAGAGGACCCCGGCGGCTGTTCACCTCAATAACAGGTTTTCCGCTTTCGAAGCTGTTGAGGGGGATGACCTACAGGGATCAAGCAGCAGTAGCCAGGTCTCTGGCACTGGTACCGGTCCTGCTGCTCAGAAGGGAAGGGAGGAGAAGAGGAGGGTAGTAGTGATAGGGGACTCGATAGTCAGGGAAACAGACAGGAGGTTCTGTGGCAGTGAGCATGAATCCCAGATGGTATGTTGCCTCCCAGGTGCCAGGGATGTCTCTGATTGGGTCCACAGGATTCTTGAGTGGGAGGGAAAACAGCCAGAAGTCGTGGTTCATGTTGGTACCAACGACATAGGTAGGAAGAGGGATGAGGTCCTGAAAAGTGAGTTTAGGGAGCTAGGCAGAAGGCTGAAGAACAGGACATCAAGATTAGCGATCTTGGGATTGCTGCCAGTGCCATGTGATAGTGAAGGTAGGAATAGGAGGAGATGGCAGATGAATGCGTGGCTGAGGAGTTGGTGCAGGAGGGAAGGTTTTAGGTTTTTGGATCATTGGGATCTCTTCTGGGAAAGGTGGGACCTGTACAGAGAGGACGGGTTACACCTGAACCCGAGGGGGGCCAATATCCTCACAGGCAGGTTTGCTAGGGTGGTTTGGGAGGGTTTAAACTAGTTTCTGAGGGGGATAGGAACCAGAGGCGTAGGTCAGAAGAAGTGGATGGGGAAAAGTCAGATCTAACCTGCAGAGAGGCTATGAGGAAGGAGAAGCAGAGTACAGGGTATAAAAGTAGAAAGGTGGATGGGCTAAAGTGCATTTACTTAAAATGCAAGAAGTATCAGGAATAAGGGTGATGAACTGAGAACTTGGATAAGTACATGGGGCTATGATATTGTGGCTCTTGCAGAGACGGCTGTCACCAGGGCAGGAATGGATACTGAATATTCCTGGTTTTCAGTGTTTTAAAAGGGATGGGGGGGTCGGTGGGGGGGAGCAGAGGAGGACGGATGGCGTTACTGGTCAGGGACACTATTACAGCTGTAGAAAGGGTGGATAATGTAGAAGGATCCTCTCTAGAGTCAATATGGGTGGAAGTTAGGAACATGAAAGGAGCAGCTGCTCTACTGGGAGTATTCTATAGGCCCTCTGGTAGCAGCAGGTATACTGAGGAGCAGATTGGGAGGCAGATTTTAGAAAGATACAAAAATAACAGGGTTGTTATCATGGGAGACTTCAACTTTCTAAATATTGATTGGCACCAGCTTAGTGCCAAAGGTTTAGACAGGGCAGAGTTTGTAAAGTGTGTTCAGGACGGATTCCTGTCACAGTATGTTGACAGGCCGACTAGAAGGAATGCCATATTAGATCTAGTATTATTAGGTAATGAACCGGGTCAGGTGACAGATCTCTCAGTGGGTGAGCATTTGGGGGACAGTGACCACTGCTCCATAACCTTTAGCATTGTCATGGACAAGGATAGGAGCAAAGAGGACAGGAAGATATTTAATTGGGGAAAGGCAAATTATGAGGTTATAAGGCTGGAACTTCAGAGTGTAAATTGGGATGACATTTTTGAAGGGAAATGTACTATGGAGATGTGGTCGATGTTCAGGGATCTCTTGCAGGATGTTAGGGATAAATTTGTCCCGGTGAGGCAGAGAAGGAATGGCAGGGTGAAGGAACCGTGGGTGATGAGAGAGGTGGAACAACTAGTTAAGAAGAAGGCGGCAGCATACATAAGGTGTAAGCAGCAAGGATCGGACAGGGCTCGTGAGGAATATAGAGTAGCAAGGAAGGAACTTAAGAAGGGGCTGACGAGACCGAGAAGGGGACATGAAAAGGCTCAGGCGAGTAGGGTTAAGGAGAATCCCAAGGTTTTTTTCTCATACGTGAAGAGCAGAAGGATGGCGAGAGTAAAGGTAGGTCCGATTAAAGACAAAGGTGGGAGGACGTGCCCGGAAGCTGTGGAAGTGGGTGAGTTTCTCAATGAATACTTCTCTTCAGTATTCACCAAGGAGAGGGGTCTTGATGACGCTGGGGACTGTGTTGGTAAGGTTAATGTTCTAGAGCACGTAGACATCAAGAGAGAGAGGATGTGTTGGAGCTGTTAGAAAATATTAGGACAGATAAGTCCCCGGGGCATGACGGAATATTCCCCAGGCTGCTTCGTGAGGCAAGGGAGGATATTGCTGAACCGTTGGCTAGGATCTTTGAGTCCTCATTGTCCATGGGAATGATACCGGAAGATTGGAGGGTGGCAAACGTTGTCCCCTTATTCAAAAAAGGAAGTAGGGATAGTCCAGGGAATTACAGACTAGTGAGCCTTACGTCTGTGGTGGGCAAGCTGTGAGAAGGGATTCTAAGAGACAGGATATATGAGTATTTAGAGAATCATGGACTGATTAGGGACAGCCAGCATGGCTTTGTGAAGATCTTGCCTCACAAGCCTGATAGGGTTCTTTGAGGAGGTGACCAGGAAGATCGATGAGGGTAGTGCAGTAGATGTGGTCTACATGGATTTTAGTATGGCGTTTGACAAGGTTCCACATGGTAGGCTTCTTCAGAAGGTCAGAGGGTATGGCATCCAAAGAGGGTATGGGATCCAGGGAGGCGTGGCGTGTGGATTCAGAATTGGCTTGCCTGTAGAAAGCAGAGGGTTGTGGTGGAGGGAGTTCATTCGGATTGGAGGGCTGGACTAGTGGTGTCCCACAGGGATCGGTTCTGGAACCTCTACTTTTCGTGATCTTTATTAATGACTTGGATGAGGGGGTGGAAGGGTGGGTTGGCAAGTTTGCAGACAACACAAAGGTCGGTGGTGTTGTGGATAGTGTGGAGGACTGTCGAAGCTTGCAGAGGTATATTGATAGGATGCAGAGCTGGGCTGAGAAGTGGCAGATGAGTTCAATCCGGAGAAGTGTGAGGTGGTACACTTTGGAAGGGCTAACTCCAAGGCAGAGTACAAGGTTAATGGCAGGATTCTGGGTAATGTGGAGGAGCAGAGGGATCTGGGGGTTCATATTCACAGATCACTGAAAGTTGCCTCACAGGTGGATAGGGTAGTTAAGAAAGCTTATGGGATGTTAGCTTTCATAAGTCGTGGGATCGAGTTTAAGAGCCGCGAGGTAATGATGCAGCTCTACAAAACTCTGGTTAGACCACACTTGGAGTACTGTGTCCAATTCTGGTCGCCTCATTATAGGAAGGATGTGGAAGCGTTGGAAAAGGTGCAGAGGAGATTTACCAGGATGCTGCCTGGATTGGAGAGTATGGATTATGAGGAGAGACTAAGGGAGCTAGGGCTTTACTCTTTGGAGAGGAGGATGAGGGGAGACATGATAGAGGTATACAAAATATTGAGGAATAGGTAGAGTAGACAGCCAGCGCCTCTTTCCCAGGGCACCAATGCTCAATACAAGAGGGCATGGCTTTAAGGTAATGGGTGGGAAGTTCAAGGGAGATATCAGAGGGAGGTTTTTCACCCAGAGAGTGGTTGGTGCTTGGAAATGCGCTGCCTGGGGTGGTGGAGGAGGCTGATACGTTGGTCAAGTTCAAGAGATTGTTAGATAAGCACATGGAGGAATTTAAAATAGGGGGATATGCGGGAGGAAGGGGTTAGTTAGTCTTAGGTGTAGTTTAAAGGTCGACACAACATGGTGGACCTGTATTGTGCTGTATTGTTCTATGGTTCAGATATTTATCAACTTGGGCAAGTGAAACAAACACGTTTTCGGTAGCTTGTTCAAGAATATGGACCAGAAAATCAAGGCAAACATTCTTTCCCTGAATAACATTGTGGGATGTTTACATCCACCCTGTTGGCAAGGTGAGGCGAGGTGTACAGCCGGAAGAGAGAGCACAGTAAAACTTTGCCTGCATCCACCGTCTTACCAGAGTTTCGTCAGGTTCAGATTCAGAGGTGGAACATAAAAAATATCTGATGGTTCTAACAGTTTGAGGTTAAAAAGTGCACGGCTGAGTTAGTTACTAAAAATCCTTCATGTTTTGTCTTATGACAGAAGGAGGCGGTCATTTTGGCCCATCAAGTCTATGCCAGCTCACAGAGCAATCCCAATCCCCACTAATTTTCCTTCAAACCTCTGCTCCCCACATCCATATCAACTCCTCCCAGATTCGACCACTAACCTGCACGCGAGGGCAAGTTACCAACCAGCAAACCTTTGGGATGTGGGAAGAAAACGGTGGAAACCCACACAGTCACCGGGAGAATGTGCGAACTCCATACAGACATCACCAGAGGTCAGGATCAAACCCGGGACAGTACTGGAGGTCAGGATTGAACCTGGGTCGCTGGGGTTATGAGACAGTTGCTCTACTGTCTGTGCCACTGCACTGCCTGAGGGATCAGCCAACAATTTTGCTAAACTCAATTCAAGCAGAAGGCTCGAGTTCTCCCAGTGCCAAGTAGTTTATTGCTGAATGTTTGAATAACTGCAGGTATAGTGTTCTTCATTATCCATGCTTGGAAGCACACCGTCCAAGTTTGAAAGCTGCAGTAACTCCCAGTTGGCAGCAGCTCTGTCTGTCTCTGAAAGGTTCTGTCAACTGGAATCAACCAACCTGGAGTCCACCAACAGCTTGCTCAGCAACTTATCTACAGAGATAAACTTCAAATAACTGAGGAAGGTATGTGAGAATTTAATGAAGTCCTCCAAGGAAAGCTTAACTGAGTGAATAATGACTGTCAACAGCATACTTAGTTAGGTGAGTACATGCAAGATAAAGGCAACAATGTGGAAAGAAAACTGGCCACTATTTGTGGAGTTAACTCATGTAATATTTCACGTCATGATGGATTAAATGCTCCTGTTCTTTACAATGAGTTAGATGAGACCATTTAACCCTGAGAAATCACTTATCAATGGAAATATTCCACCCTTCACTCCAGGCCACAAGGCAGCATTCCACTTTCTGCTATTTTTAATGAAAGTGGATGCTTCTGGGCACCTGAATACATTTATATTAGGCCAGTGGAAGGCAGCAAGGAAAAGGGAAGGAATAGATTTGAGCACTGGATTGATTGACAACTCAGTCACTGCTGCATTATTGTAGTCACTCGAGCTGCAATTAAACCACCCTAGTCTGTTAGCCACACATCGAGATGGACAGCAAGTTATTCAACAGAGGAAGATTTGGTTTATTTTAAATTTATTCTGAATCAACGTCGGGAGTTTAGTCTCTTCCGTACTTGTGGTGTTTCAAAGACAAGTGCAAAATTGTTAAGAGTTTTGGAAGGTGGGCATTCACCCATGGCACCCACTCAAGCTCTCTGCAAGAGTGATCCAGTCAGGCAGGGTGTCAACCCAAAACATCTACAATTCCTTCCTCCCACCCCACCCCCACCAGATGCTGCTCAACCCACTGAGTTCCTCCAGCAGACTGTTGCTCCAGGCCTATTCTCTACCTCTCCTCCCAGAGCCCTGCAACTAATCCTTCCTTAAGTATCTATCCAATTCCCTTTTAAAATGAAAATTGAGTTTGCTTCCACCAGTCTTTCAGACAGTGGACTCCAAATCATAGAGTCAAGAACAGTAAGGAAAAGTTAAGACACAAAAATCGTACCAACATTTGAATGAGAAGGGTGGGTCTTAGAGTCACAGAGCACAGAAACAGGTCCATGCTGACATAAATTCCCATCTAAACCAGTACAATTTGCCCGCATTTGGCCTATATCCCTCTGAACCATTCCTATCCATCTCCCTGTCCAAATGGGTCTGGATCAAAATTTCCTGGGGTTGGATTGGGTATAGAAACAGGATCTCAACTGAAGGAAGGTTTTTTGAAAGGAAAGTATAAATTTAAGTTTACAAACTATAATCCTCTCCATGAAAACCCCATCTCCAAACTCGATGGAATGCCATTCAATGTGTGTTTAAGACATCTTCTGACGCAATGCATCATTCCAGTTTAGTATAGTTGGCCTCTCTAGCCAAGATACAAACTTGGAAGGAATTGCACAACAGGGCAGGCTGACATTTATAAACTCCTCTCACACGCCGACACGGTGCAGCAGTCCCTTGGTACTCCACAGAATGAGAACCCGGATTAGGTCCCTAACTCAGGTTGAGCAGCTAGGGCTTCTCTCTTTGGAGAGGAGGAGGATGAGAGGTGACTTGATAGTGGTATACAAGATGATAAGAGGCATAGAGTGAGTGGACAGTTGAAGACTTTTTCCCAGGGCGACAATGGCTAACACAAGGGGACATAATTTTAAGGTGAGTGGAGGAAGATATAAGGGGGATGTCAGGGGTAAGTTTTTTTTTACACAGAGGGTGGTGGGTGCGTGGAATGCACTGCTGGCAGAGGTTGTGGGGGCAGATACATTAGGGACATTTAAGAGACTCTTAGGACACATGATGATAGAGAAATGGGGGGCTATGTGGGAGGGAAGGGTCAGATAGATATTAGAGCAGGATAAAATGTCGGCACAACATCGTGGGCCGAAGGGCCTGTACTGTGCTGTAATGTTCTATGTTCAGTGTGGACTGCAGCCAGAGATCACATGCTACTGATTCAAAAGGCAGGAGTGCCTGGACCAACAGGTTGGCAAATTGTCCTTTGTCAAATAGTTACTCAATTAATGATAGTCAGTGTCCAACAAATTAGGTCCTGAATACCCTAAAATAACCACAACCAGGTCCTGCACACCCTAAAATAACCACAACCAGGTCCTGCACACCCTAAAATAACCACAACCAGGTCCTGCACACCCTAAAATAACCACAACCAGGTCCTGCACACCCTAAAATAACCACAACCAGGTCCTGCACACCCTAAAATAACCACAACCAGGTCCTGCACACCCTAAAATAACCACAACCAGGTCCTGCACACCCTAAAATAACCACAACCTGGTCCTGGCACACCCTAAAATAACCACAACCAGGTCCTGCACACCCTAAAATAACCACAACCTGGTCCTGCACACCCTAAAATAACCACAACCAGGTCCTGCACACCCTAAAATAACCACAACCAGGTCCTGCACACCCTAAAATAACCACAACCAGGTCCTGCACACCCTAAAATAACCACAACCAGGTCCTGCACACCCTAAAATAACCACAACCAGGTCCTGCACACCCTAAAATAACCACAACCTGGTCCTGCACACCCTAAAATAACCACAACCTGGTCCTGCACACCCTAAAATAACCACAACCTGGTCCTGTACACCCTAAAATAACCACAAACAGGTCCTGCACACCCTAAAATAACCACAGGTCCTGCACACCCTAAAATAAAGACACCGGAGAAAAAAAAACATGCAAGCAAAAGAATGAGGCAGATTGACAGGTGTATGGTGACTCAAAAATTATTGCAGTGAAGACAACACAGAATATCCATTGGAACTATTCAGTCTAGCAGGAGGAAGTCAAAATCTCTTTGGTGCGCCCCCCCCCCCCCCCACCAAGATGGCATTTGGCCCTCCACTTCCCCACCACTGCTCTAAGTGCATGCATAAACATATTTCACATTGAAAGGCCTCCTCAGCCATCCAGGTGATTGGTGCACCAATGCAGACTAGAAAACATTCCAACCGTGAATGGTGCACGCATTTTTTTGTGAAACTAACCACATACGGGCTGCACCCAAAATCAATGGCAGAATGTGTAAAACAACAAAAAACACCACAATCTTGCATCAAAATCGGACTGAAGTCTGGATTTCTCCTCCAATCCGTTTGATGTAAAACCAAGTCTGAATGATTATCTCAGAAGCTCCCTCCTATCATAACTTTACATCTACTAACCTGCTTTTAACACAGAGCGAATCAAAACAGACTAACAGTTAATAAACTTGACCAAGTTCCTCTGTACCAAAGCTACCTCAGTGTAAGAGATGCAGTCATTTATTGAACAAGAACAAACAGTTTCAAACTGATGGGCAAACAGTGATGTGAATGCATTAGATGAGGTAGTTGGTGCCTAACAGCAGATTTCATCTCACTTATCTGATTTTATTTCATAAAAGGGCAGCTGGCATCAGCATCTTCACAAGGCAAACATTGACTGCATTTTGTTTCTTCCGTAAGTCAAGCAGTGAACATTAAATGTTCCATCTCTCTTTGCTGTCACTTAAGTATATTTGGAGCACAGCCACTTGCAGTGTTGGAACCGCGGCAGGTAATCTGTGTCCAACAATATCCCGCAAACTTCAATGGGATAATAAACAAATGATCAGTTTTGGGGATGTTGCATGAGGGATAAATGTTAGTTACGAATCAGTCATAGAGTCATTGAGAGAGACAGCACAGAAAAGGGCTCTTCGGCCCATCAAGTCTGTACCGACCACCCATTTGTACTAATCCAACATGAATCCCATTTATTCTCCCCACATTCTCTTCAATTCCCCCCAGATTCTGCCACTCACCTACACACTTGGGCCATACTGGCCTTCTCCCAAGACCCAGGAAGTAAAACCCTGCATGGTTTTTATATTCAGGATCTCCTTGAAGGCTCAATATTAGTCCTGCAGTCCAATCAAGTATTCAAAGTGCACAGGGCCTTAACAACCTTCATCAAGGAGTACACCAAACCGCAACCCTTGAACCCATGTCATTTTTATAGCCCCTCTGTCACTGCAAAACAAAGTGCGGTAAACATTTTAATTCTGGTGGCCTCACAAGAGATGTAATTTTACCCCAGGATAGCAATCTGCTTCCAAGGAAAATGTTTCCAAGCTGAGCTCCGTCGCCATGGTCTGAAGGTTCCTGGCCCACTAGTGTTATGGCACCTGGATTATAGCTTTCGTGTATCTGCCTTGGGATGATGAATGTTTTCTCAAATATCTGCAGAAAATAATTAGCCCATCTGACAGGAGGCAGTAAAAATGAGATATTATCTATACTTATAAAGCAGCACTCAAATGCTTGGGTTGCCAGCAACATTTCTAAATATGTAATTAAGATGGCAGTCATCACAGTGGGAGTTAGCTGCAGCACAGTAGTAGTAATATCATTCTGGAATCAGAATTTAAATATGAGATTTAGGCTGACGTTTCTGTGAGTGCTCTAAGTTGTCAGAGGTACCCTCTCTTAATTGAGATGTTAGAACAGTCCTGCACTATGACTGTAGGAAACCAACTGGCAGTATAGTGGTGCAGCTCGTCGTGTAACTGCCTCACAGCTCCACGACCCGAGTCCAATCAGAACCTCCGGCACTGCCGGTGTGGAATTTGCACATTCTCCTTGTGATCTTGTGGTTTCCCTCAGCGCTGCTCCTGTTTCTGTGCTGTGTGATGCTGTGACCCATCTTTCTCCTGGAAACAGCCCAATGGGCGACAAGGTGCCACAGAATTTCTTGCACAAGTGGGTACCCTTCAAGAGGCAGGCCTGATGGCAGATGCCAACAAACTATTCAACTGCAGAGGCAACACGCCTAACCCCAATTCTGATCCCTGGTCCCAGAAATATAATATCATTTACAATGAAGTTTGCTGATTCAGCATCAGGTGTGGGAACCTGGGCTAATTTTCTCTGTAACAAACAGATCAGAGTGCTCTTTGATAGACAAAACATCTGACAGGAGCACCTCAATTTCCATTCCATTGTCACCTATGGAGAAAGTGCACTCTTTCATTTCACTGGTGGCAAATTCCTTTCCCAAGACTGTCAATATAATTTCAAACAATTGGAAGATGCCGGGTAAGAGCTTTCTTCTTCTTTTGGAGGGAATGGATATTGGGAGTGTGTCTCCTTAGATTCCAAGCACTCTCTGAATGCACCAGATTCATCTTAGTCTGTTCAGCAAGGCAGCAGCGGGAACCCTGGTTGATCACCTTCCCCTTATTTGAAGTCAAATGTTGGCCATTTATAACAAGCAAAGAGCAATTCTAATATCTAGAGTTGCAATATCCTTAACAAGAACAGCTCTGGAACAGGCTGCTTGCACATCGGAGAACTTGGAACTACACAACTCTTTTCCAGCTGCAGGACATCCCAATATATTTTAGAACCAATTGAATATTTCTTTTGCCACATAAGCAAGGAGGCCAGTCTGTAATTATCACGCATGTAAAACAGCACTATGATGCTGGGAACATTAGAACATATGCTGAAAAAATAGCAGGAAAGGCAAGTTGGCCCAAGCCTGTCCCACCATTCAATAGGAGCATGGCTGATCTGCCCGAGGCCTCGTCTCCTCTTCTGCACCAGTTCTCCATAGCTCTCAATTCCCCGATCTTTCAACGATGTATCTACTTCCTCTCTAAATACTCCCAATGCAAAAACACAAAAGTAGTAGGCCACCTGGCCCCTCAAGCCTCCCCTGCCATTCAATGTGATCATCTGATCTATATCTTCTGTGTCAGTTCCCCATTAATTTCTTTAACTGCTCATGATAGGACAATTGTTCACAATCCAATTATCCCAGGTATTGGAATGGGCTGCCGGAAACGGTGGTGGAGGCTGATACGATAGGGTCTTTCAAGAGACTGTTAGATAGGTATATGGAGCTGAGTAAAATAGAGGGCTGTGGGTAAGCCTAGTAATTTCTAGGGTAGGGACATGTTCGGCACAGCTTTGTGGGCCAAAGGGCCTGAATTGTGCTGTAATTGTTCTATGTTCTAGTCCAGTAAATGTTCTTAAAACTGCCTCCAATACCAGTATATCCTCTCTTCAGAGGACTAAAACTTTACTCCAGATATGACCTAGCCAGTACCCCGTACAATTGTAACAATTCTTCCCCATTTCTAAACTCCAATCCTCTTGCAATAAAGGCCAATATGCCATTTGCCTTTCGATCCACTTGCTGTAAGGAAAGTAATGGAAATAGAGGAGAAAAAGTGAAGTGCAACAGAAGACCAATGATGCTTCTGAACCCACAGGTTTGCACTTGTGCTGTGACTTACCCTTGAAACCAGAGAAAACTATTTACAAAACTGAAATGGTGCATGGTGCCTCACTGCCTATTGGGCAGAGGACCTTGATCTTAAGTCATTAAATGACACACAGCATGAGGTCATCCGTATTTCCTAGCTGCAAGAGTTTCTCAGTGGTTGGTGTATTTAGGAAAAGCAAATAATAACTCGCCCTGGCATTGGGAAATGAAACCACCAAGTCAGCCTGCGGCTTGCAGTCTCCTCCACCATTTCTACCACTGGTGAGTGCTGCAGCCTTCAGGATGGCCCATTAACCACAGCTCTTTATGCTCCAGAGTTTGTGACCACATACAACTTTCTAAGAAATCAGCACTTCCTGTGAACCACCCCATCTCCACAACACTTCCTCCAGCCCTGTATTCATGGCTGTACCTTCACTTGCTACAGCCCCAAGTTATAAAATTCCCTCTTTAAACCTTCTTACCTGTCCACCTCTTCCTCTATCGTAAGACACTGTCTTTTAAAGAAAAAGCACCCTGCAATTAAACAATTGGCCACCTGTCCTCATATCTTACAAGGGACTAACGTTGGTAAAGCAGGTTGGAACATTTGATGTGAAAGGCATCATACAACCGCACTTGTTATCGCACAACAACTGTTGACTCCGTAATTCATAAGCATTTCAATCTTCCCCTTCCAAAATTTTAGAGAACAAGTGAAACATTTTCTGGTCATAACATGGCCTCAAAAGGGGTGTGAATTTGCTGCGCAGTGATTTCCCTTGATCTTCAAAGGGTACAAAATGGCACCCCAACATTTGAAATGACAATCAATTAGCCAGATACCCTAAAACAAACACTCAGTCACTTACATAAATGGTGCCACAAACCATGACATTAAACAAAGTACCACACACTGAAGTCTGTTCACAACTTATCAGGTCACGACCCTCGTAAAAGATGCTGAGAGCTATTGAGCGCTGTCCCGTTAATTGATTGACTGCTGTTCTGGCTAAATTACCCATTTAACCTCATGTCCCCTCACAATCAAAAGAAAATCAGTGAAGTGAGCATAATCATTGCACCTTCCACCCATTCTACCTCCCAAGATCGTTCTTCTTTAATTAAGTTAATTAGCATCATGACAACACCTCCAGTCCTCCTCCTACACCCTCCCACCTCCTTTCAGTTGCCCAAGTGATTAATTAACTCGTGTTGGCATTTGGTAATTACATTCTAACTGCAGAAGGGTTTTGAGTACTCAAAAACAAAACTCTAATGATGCAAGCAAACAAAGTACGTTCAGACTGATTCAATACTCCCAGTGTACTGTAAACAGGTTTTCAAAACAAAACTAGTAAAAGAAAACGAGAGCTTGATTCTCATCCCATTCAAAAAAGATATCCTGGTTACAGATAGTCAGAGTTAGTGGAGACAGCACGAAGGTGGGAAATACTTGATGGATACCAAACTGTACGTATCTGGATCCAACGTAGCTCATCTCTCGAGGGGAAAGTAGATGAAAGCATCTGCTCTGCAAATGACTCAATTCCAACCCACCAAAGCCCGGAAAACAATGGTCTCATTACGTCCCAAGAAAGATGGCATTGAGATGAAGCGAGGACAGAAGTGGTCTAATTAAATATAGAGGTTGAAGACTTTGTGGAAAAAGTGGAACCTATTCACCAAATACTCTTAAAACACAGATACCAATGAAACCTCTAAGTTACTGCTTTATTCCTGACATGACATGCCTTAAAGTTGAACTGCAGCATTTCCACAGCCACAATGAAAGTTTCCAAAAAATTACAATGAAATTGATCAAAATGTTATTGCACAAATACTGTTGTTTCGGTGCAGCAGCACAAAGTGAACTTGCTCTGAGCGAAAACAAAACTGAGGATGCTAGAAATCTGAAAACAAAAAAAATACTGGAAACACTCAGCAGGTCAAATACCAACTGTGCAAAGAGAAACGGCATTAACACTTCAGGTTGAAGACCTGTCATCAAACCCTTCCACCTGAAGTATTAAAGTTTCTCAGATTGATAAGGTAAGGCATGTTATTCACATTGATTAACACATTTATTCATGCTATAGCTCAAACATAGGGATGTAGTGAAGTTGGATAATTTAGGGAAAGACTTTCAGTACATTCGTAACTTGAAAACATCTAGGCACAATGGAAAGGGGCATACAGAAAAGACCAGAGTCAGAAGAGCAGGATACACACTACTTGGTACGTGTACATACGTGCCCTGAAGAATCAATTATTATGTGTGCAGTGGCACAAGTTGACTGTTAAGGAATGGGAATTCCCACACAGTTTTACATCACTAGTGCATAACCCTTGTTCCAATAGAACAGCAATGAAAAGATTAACCAACCCCAAATCAGGACTATGATAATGGGGTCTTTTAATGGTGTTGTTTGCAATCCTTTCAATTTCCTGTTTAATACCCAAAAAATACTTGCAGTTTTTGGAGAGATGGTAAGATGAATGCACTTTTTCTTCTGATGTTACTCCAGTGAAGATTTCACTTCCAGGCAAGGTTAAGGTATTGTTTCTGATGCAAGGAAGAAGCAAGCATGTAGGCAGCGGCAAGGGAAGTACACAAATTTTTTTGGTACACAGGAACTGTTCCTGAACTCCAAAGCAAGCTGTTCCCAGTATAAAGTTGTACATTATAGAATCCACAAAAAGGCAGCTTACCCCTTACTGATTGTGAGGATCAATGGTTGAGATAAAAGTTGGATAGAACAGGAAACTGGATGCACAGATCAATAATCATCAATAACCACCTATAAAGTCAACAAAGGTGGCATTAATCAAAAGTTTTTTTTTGAGCATAAAGCTTTGTAACCATTTACTTCACAAACCACAGCAATCATGTTAAATTCAAAGATCAAAATGAATGCTTGATGGGAGTATCATGTGCAAGAATAAATGAAAATAATTTGCATTTGTAGAGAATGTTTTTCAATCTCAAGACTTTGAAACACCTTTCACCATCAATGAATAATGTATTGAACTCTGGTCATCAATGTAGCAAGATACAGCAGCCAATTCTACAAGGCAGAGCCTCACAGCCAGCAATGAAATGATTAAGCAACTGTCATGTGTTGGCACCATTGGAGGATGCTAGCCAAGACCCAAGGAAAATTCTTTTACACTCACCTGAAAGGGAACTTAAGATACAAGATATTTATTTATTAGTCACATGTACATCGAAACACAGTGAAATGAGTCTTTTTGCGTTACTGAGAACGTGCTGTGGGGAGCCCGCAAGTGTGGCCACTCTTCCGGTGCCAACGACTTAGGATGGTTAGATGCTATTGCCAGGAGTACACTGAATTATCAGTGTGCACCACGTCTGGAGTGGGACTTAAACCCACAATCCTTTGTGGATGTTAGAGCTGGCACTCCAACAGCCTTCAACTGTGTTGTTGTCCTAAAAGTAAATTTAATCTGAGACTTTCCAGAGTAAGCAATTCAATGGATAAACACACCACGTCACTTGAGGAGATTGTTGTTGTCCATTACGTTCAGAATATCAGGCTACATCATTTGCCTGCCGCTGAGACACACACGGATGAACCAACCAAAGATGCCAGACTCCTGCAGTATGTGAATGTTTCAGCAAGCAGAGAGGAAAACAGAAACAAACAATCAGGCATGGATTGCGCTACAGAATTGCTAAAATAAAATGTCTCAGAGCAGCCAAGCAACATCGCACCTCATCCCCAACTGCATCTCAGACCATATTATATTTCAATTATTCTAACACTCTATGCTTCTTTGTGTTTTGAGACTTTTGCTTGTGGCTGCAATACCATTTCCTAAGAGGCAACAGAGAGCAGGCCTTTGTGGTTTTAAGTGGTAATGGCACTGATTGCTTGGCAAATGTGGTCAGACACCATCCATCAATGGACGTTATTAGTGTACAGATGGGGTCTATAATCAATATTTAGTGAAACCGCACAGCACTTTCAACTTGGTCCCAAGACTATTCATTGATGTGTTTAAACATGAAGTAGTTGAAAAACCAATGAAAGAGATCAGAGGCAGGAACTGAAAACACTCTGTTCGAGTTCCTACGAATATGACACGTCCAGCTTTGGCTCAGAGTCAAGAGATCATTGGTTTGAGTATTAACTCCAGTAATGCAAGATCTAAAAGCACTTCCGTGCAGTATGGAGAGGGCGCTGCATTGTCAGGGGAGCAGTCTTTTAAGTGTGGTATTGAGGCCTGGTCACAGCTGCGTGCTAAGAAGCCCATGGGATCATTTCAACAGTGTGCTCCCAGGCCAATATGTATCACTCAACCATAACCACCCAAACAGATTATCTGGTGATTATCACACCGTGGTTCACAAAGCTGTTCGTCTTAATTACAACAGTGGCTACATTTAAAAACTGCCTGCAAGATGCTTGGAGTCATCCCAAGGTTGTTAAAGACACCATATAAAAACAAGCATGCACAGTTAGCCTTTATGAGGGCTCAGATTTCCTTTGCAAAAAGTTGCCTGCCTCTTGTTAAAGGCACTATTATGTTGAAATGATGGGTTCTGTGGCTGTATGTAGGTGGGACAGGATGATTCCTGCTGTGGATGGCAGGGGACCAGGCAGTCTCACAGCATCTGTGGGCATGAAGACACCCAGCAGGAATGCGGTAACTGTGGTTGTGAGAAGTTTAAACAGGCTGGTGGTGAGGAGATCACAGAGTCTGTTGGCTGAACAGGGCTGTGGTCTCTGTGGCAAAGAGCAAAAGGGAAGGATGGCGTCGCTGGTGGGAGCGAGGCAGCCACATGCATTCACTTCACGGGCGTTTGCTGTGTAGTCACTGTTGTCAGCACAAATTATCGTTGTGTCGGAACTCTACTGACACATTTCCCTCTGTGCCAGCTTCCTGAAGAAAGAGTGCCAAGTTCACAGGGAGCAAGATGAGCCAGGAAACTGCCCATCTTTCTTCCCCTTCCCTTCTTGTTTTTTCTCTGAGAAATGGAGCACATGCCAAGTCTGACAGGCCAGGCACATCTTACTGCTCTGCATTTTGCAACTCCTATATCTTTTTGTCAATGTTCTCACTCTCTCACCGCTCTCATTCATTTGTGAACCAGATGACTTCGGTTTTACCCTATCAGAGATGCCCCCACTGCTTCACAAGCTTCTGTTGTCTCCTTCCCAGTTCTGACGAAGGGTCATCAACCTCAAACATTGACTCTGTTTCTCTTCCCACAGATGCAGCCTGACCTGCTAACTATTTCCAGCATTTTCTGTTTTTACTTTAGATTTCCAGCATCTGCAACCTTTTTTTTGGTGATTTTCACTTACTTTAAGTGAGTTTATCACTCCCCTTCCAGCACAAGCCCAGATAAATTAAAACACACCGCCAACAAAAGGACGCATCAGAAGTGAGTGGATTTATTTGGAGGTGAAATTAAATGTGATTGGCCATTGAAATGGTGAGACATTCTTTTGAGGTGGACAAATGCAGTTCTTGCAAGTCTACAGCAAAAGTGCTCAACTTGTTGCCTTCCTGTCAGCTCCAGGACAAAACCCCAAGTGTAGAAGCGAGTACGGAGAAGAGGCAAAAGGCCAATTAGTCTTAGCATTGGGTATTGGAGGTTAAGACAAAAGAATGGAGAGACTTGGGGATTCCCCTGGTGAGATGATTCTCTTCGAAACAAGAGAGGGGGATGTTGTAAATCAGGAATATTGTCTTAATTATACAAGAGCAGAACATGGGAATCACAGGCTTAAGAACAAAAGGAAAATTTCATGTTGACATGAATCAGTTCATCCTTATTTGATCCATAGAAGGAATAACAGAGCAAGGGGCAATTAATCTAGAAGCATTGAGAAATAAATGGATTGCCGAAATGATAGAGTGCCAGCCCTCCTGGATGGATGCCCTATAAGGGAGTTGCCCTCTCCAACCCATAATGATCCTGTGATCTTGACGCATGTATTTCATTAAAATACCACATTTTCTATCTGTACATGATGAATTCAATGAATTGTATTTTCTGAAGCGGGCTGTTCCAAGCACCCTAAGGTCAAGAGCTGGTGGACTGGAGTGTGGACCATCAGGGCCAGAGGCCCGATAGTGACTCACCACAAGAGGGTCTGGATACAATTCTTGAACAGCTCTCAGCTGCACAACAGAGGGACTGGCAAACAAACAAGTGAACAGGGTCACTGGAGTGGAGTCACCAATCCTGTGGAAAAAGGCAAAGTGCAGCAAAGTGTTCTACTTGTATTCCTTTATTATAACGTGCATTTCATTTACATAAATGTATTTACTTTTAAAATAGCTTTATTTATGTAATTGCATCTATCTGAATATCTCAATCAGACAATCTGTCAAAGGCTGTCAGGATATTCTGGGGGCAGGGCCTCAGAACACACTATCCTCTACCCCCCCTCCCCCCCACACACAGAGTCTGCCTTACACCAGACTCAAGAGGATCAGGTCCCAATAAGGTGCAGGTGGGTGAGGATTGTGAGCAGCGGACCTAAACCAGGACACCTTGGTCTAATGTAGTATATGCCAGGTAGCTAGGAGGTTGCACTCTGCTCATCTTTCACAACTTGCATTCTTACAGCGCTCCTTATTTAGGAGAACGCCTGTGCTGGAGCCCCCAAGAGGTGAGGGAAAGTTGGGGGAACAAGTTCAAAGAAATAATCAAATAGATAGATTTCAAGCAGACATAAAGTGGGATCACAAAGAAAATTGTCCCATGTCAGTCTTCTCGTAGCTGTTCATAGATTAATACTGAGATCTCCTTCAACTCAAAATGGTGTGAAAACATAACCCAACTGCTTCACTTAGTCTAATTAACTCGCCCAAGAAATATTCTTTGACAAGTCATCTAAATTTCACAGCATTTTCCCTGCCTGGACAATTCCTTCTTTATCAGTCATGCATTTTGGTCTGTGGCTGGCTAAACATGTAAAATAGAGCTGAGAGTGATCACTCGATATTTTGTTCTGGGAAGTGAGCATTTTGGCTGCAGCTCCAGGGCCGATCTCCATTCAAAATTTCTGCCAGATGAGGCTTCTATTCTGTTCAAGATCTTATTTGGCTTTAGAAAGCATTTGTTAGTTTGGATGTTAAATTCAAATTGATCAGGCAAAAGGCACACTCAGACTCATTAAAATAGTTCTCCAGCCTAAACCATCAAAATAGTCTTCCTACAATCTACAGGAAGTCCCCAGGTTACAAACAAGTTCTGTTTTTGAGACTGTTCGTAACCTGATTTTGTACGTAACTCGGAACAGTGTCCGCGCATGCGCACTAGGGCCGGGGATGGCGGCCGCGCATGCTCACTTGGGCCAGGGCTCCCCAGCCGCACATGCGCACTTGGCCCAGGGTTGGGCCAAAGAAGGTGTACCGCCGCCGTGGTAGGAGCGGGGGCCGGGCCCACTTACAAACCACAAAGGTCGGTTTGTAAGTACGGGCGTTCGTAAGTCGGGGACTTCCTGTATTCATAAAGAACATGGGTGATTTTTATTTTAAAGTACCCAAGTCTGTTAAATTGACAATAAAATAGGTAGAGAAAGCTGGAGATTACATTAGTGTCAGAATCCCAACAAGCAAAGTAAGGAGAAGGACCAAGCGAGCATAGAAAAAAATGTCCCACACGGGAGGCTGAGGAAGTGTAGTGAGATACAAGCAGGAGGTCATGCTACAATTGTGGCAGAGGGAGCAAATTACTCGTCACAGGGAAAATAGAAGCATTCAGCAGCGAACAAAACTGACAGAAACTCTGGAGACAACCAAGAGCTTCTGGGAGAATACAAAGACACTAATGAATCAGTAGAAGTTGGCAAGAATGTGAGGCGAAACAGATGAATAATGAAAGCAGGAAGGTTGAAAAAAAATGTTACTTTTATAAACGGGTAAATGCACACAACTCCAGAAATAAAACATTGAAAGGATTGATAGGCTTTCAGAGGTAGCAATGGTGAGCAATCTTATATTATAAATCGCCATTTCAATTGAGTTGCTGGAAATTCAGCTGCAATTTCACCCAATTGAATTTACTCTCCTACGGTTGAGTTCTTAACCTGTTGACATGTGTAACCACTTGTGCCAAGGCCATCTTGTTCATAAACATCTCCTGCACAGAATAGAGTGTAAGCCAGCCATCATGGACTAGGGGTGAACGCAAAGCGCAGACAAACTTGCCTCAGAAGCATTTCTCCTCGGTGACTAGGTTGTGCTGACAGAGGTGACTTTCCTTTTCACCCACTCTCTTCCAGAAATAACTTGGCATTGTGCATCCTGTTTCCAGGAGAGGGATCAAAAGAACCAAATGCATTCATGTGTTACGGAAGCCCAAATGAGGGAAGCTGGATAAACACAATTAATGTGTCTATGAACCAACTGCTTAATTTTTGCTCCATTTCTTACAGATTCTTGACTCGGAATGCTAAAAGCAGATCAATGTTTGGAGGACATTCTTAAAGAACCTCATGTAAATAGACCATGAATAATGTTGCAAACCACAGGCAGCTGCTTATCTCCTGGTGAAAAGGTTTATCACCGTCTTACATGAATAGATATCAATGAAACCAGCATGCCAATACTTACAGATGCTGAATGAAAGACTCTGTGATTCTCTCATCTGCCCATCTACTCTGCTATGGATCGATTACTTTCTGTTCATTCATTCTCACACACCTGCTGTTTCTCTCCCGAAATGTCTTCCTTCCCACCCCTCCCACCAACCCCTGCCTCCCTTTAGTAACACAGCGTCCTTAACTAGTGTGGGCCTCATGATCCCACTAAATTTGTAAGACCTCAGGAAATGAATCAGATTCAGGGAAGAGCAACAAGGGATCTTAGCTATTATGTACAATCATTCAAGCAAAAAAGAAAGCCTCCTGTCCAATCATGCACGCTCCACACAACTAAAATGCCTTGTACATCACAACACTCAAATTTCATAGCCAATCAGAAAGCTGCACGATCTTCTGCAAGAGCTGAACGTACTAGTAAAACACAAGCTAACTTCAGGAAAAGAATACGGGAACTACCTCAGCAAGCCCCTCAGGGAATCAAAGCTAGACTCTACCTTTGCTTAAAGTATTGTCGCGCAGCAGCTACAACTTGTCTGTGATAATCAAGGAATGCAGGATACTCCATCACATCGAGAGCTCCAATGTGATGAAAAGGTGTTTGGCTCTCAATAGAGAAAGCTTGTAGACGGTACAAGAGGGAGGATAGGCAGGTGACAGAGAAGGGATGTGCTCAGACTGATGGTTTGAGATGTGTCTATTTTAACGCAAGGAGTATTGTGAACAAGGCAGATGAGCTTAGAGCTTGGATAAATACTCGGAGCTACGATGTGGTGGCCATTACAGAGACTTGGATGGCTCAGGGACAGGAATGGTTACTTCAAGTGCCGGGTTTTAGATGTTTCAGAAAGGACAGGAAGGGAGGCAAGAGGTGGGGGAGTGGCACTGTTGATCAGAGATAGTGTCACAGCTGCAGAAAAGGTGGACGTCATGGAGGGACTGTCTACAGAGTCTCTGTGGGTGGAGGTTAGGAACAGGAAGGGGTCAATAAGTTTACTGGGTGTTTTTTTTTATATAGGCCGCCCAATAGTAACAGGGATAGTGGAGCAAATAGGGAAACAGATCCTAGAAAGGTGTGATAATAACAGTTGTTCTGATGGGAGATTTTAATTTCCCAAATATTGATTGGCATCTCCATACAGCCAGTGGTTTACATGGAGTGGAGTTTGTTAATTGTGTTCAGGAAGGATTCTTGACATAATATGTAGATAAGCCTACAAGAGGAGAGGTTGTGCTTGATTTGGTATTAGGAAATGAACCTGGTCAGGTGTCAGATCTCTCAGTGGGTGAGCATTTTGGAAATAGTGATCATAATTCTATCTCCTTTACAATAGCACTGGAGAGAGATAGGAACAGACAGACTAGAAAGGCGTTTAGTTGGAGTAAAGGGAATTATGAGGCTCTCAGGCAGGAAATTGGAAGCTTAAATTGGGAACAGATGTTCTCAGGGAAAAGTACAGAAGAAATGTGGCAAATATTCAGGGGATATTTGTGTGGTGTTCTGCACAGGCACGTTCCAATGAGACGGAGGTTATGATAGGATACAGGAACCGTGGTGTACAACTGCTGTAATAAATCTAGTCAAAAGGGAAAGAAAAACTTACAAAAGGTTCAGAGAGCTAGGTAATGTTAGAGATCTGGAAGAGTACAAGGCTAACAGGAAGGAGCTTAAGAAGGAGATTAGGAGAGCCAGAAGGGGACATGAGAAGGCCTTGGCAGGCAGGATTAAGGAAAACACCAAGGCGTTCTACAAGTATGTGAAGAGCAAGAGGATAAGATGCGAAAGAATAGGGCCTATCGAATGCAGCAGTGGGAAAGTGTGTATGGATCCGGAAGAAATAGCAGAGGTACTTAGTGAATACTTTACATCAGTATTCACTATGAAAAAAGATCTTGGTGATTGTAGTGAGGACTTGCAGCAGGCTGAAAAGCTTGAGCATGTAGATGTTAAGAAAAAGGAGGTGCTGGAACTGTTGGAAAGCATCAAGTTGGATAAGTCGCCGGGACCGGATGAGATGTACCCCAGGCTGCTGTGGGAGGCGAGGGAGGAGATTGCAGAGCCTCTGACAATGATCTTTGCCTCATCAATGGAGACGGGAGAGGTTCCGGAGGATTGGAGGGTTGTGGATGTTGTTCCCTTATTCAAGAAAGAGAGATAGTCCAGGAAATTATAGACCAGTGAGTCTCACCTCAGTGGTTGGTAAGTTGATGGAGAAGATCCTGAGAGGCAGGATTTATGAACATTTGGAGAGGTATAATATGATTAGGAATAGTCAGCATGGCTTTGTCAAGGGCAGGTCCTGCCTTACGAGCCTGATTGAATTTTTTGAGGATGTGACTAAACACATTGACGAAGGAAGAGCAGTAGATGTAGTGTATATGGATTTCAGCAAGGCATTTGATAAGGTACCCCATGCAAGGCTTATTGAGAAAGTAAGGAGACATGGGATCCAAGGGGACATTGCTTTGTGGATCCAGAACTGGCTGGCCCACAGAAAGCAAAGAGTGGTTGTTGAAGGGTCGTATTCTGCATGGAGGTCGGTGATCAGTGGTGTACCGCAGGGATCTGTTCTGGGACCCTTACTCTTTGTGATTTTTATAAACGACCTGGATGAGGAAGTGGAGGGATGGGTTAGTAAGTTTGCTGATGACACAAAGGTTGGAGGTGCTGTGGATAGTGTGGAGGGCTGTCAGAGGTTACAGTGGGACATAGGATGCAAAACTGGGTTGAGAAGTGGAAGATGGCGTTCAACTCAGATAAGTGTGAAGTGGTTCATTTTGGTAGATCAAATATGATGGCAGAATATAGTATCAATGGTAGGACTCTTGGCAGTGTGGAGGATCAGAGGGATCTTGGGGTCCATCCATAGCACGCTCAAAGCAGCTGCACAGGTTGACTCTGTGGTTAAGTAGGCACACGGTATATTGTCCTTCATCAATCGTGGAATTGAATTTAGGAGCCGAAAGGTAATATTACAGCTATATAGGACACTGGTCAGACCCCACTTGGAGTACTGTGCTCAGTTCTGGTCGCCTCACTACAGGAAAGATGTAGAAGCCATAGAAAAGGTGCAGAGGAGATTTACAAGGATGCTGCCTGGATTGGGGAGCATGCCTTATGAAAGCAGGTTGAGGGAACTCAGCCTTTTCTCCTTGGAGTGACAGAGGATGAGGGGGGACCTGACAGAGGTGTTTAAGATGATGAGAGGCATTGATCGTGTAGATAGCCAGAGGCTTTTTCCCCAGGGCTGAAATGGTGGCCACAAGAGGACATAGGTTTATGGTGCTGGGGAGTAGGTATAGAGGAGATGTCAGGGGTAAGTTTTTTTTTACTCAGAGAGCGGTGAGTGCATGGAATGGGCTGCCGGCAACGGTGGTGGAGGTGAATACGATAGGGTCTTTTAAGAGACTTTTGGATAGGTACATGGAGCTCAGAAAAATAGAGGGCTATGGGTAAGCCCAGTAATTTCTAAGGTAGGGACATGTTCGGCACAGCTTTGTGGGCCGAAGGGCCTGAATTGTGCTGCAGATTTTCTATGTTTCTAATTCCAAGGAACCGTTCACCATGCCACTGCCAATAGCAACAGAAGGCGTGGGCTGAAGCAGAGGGAGTCGGATGGGCGGGTCGATCACCAGATCTCACAAAAGGAGGGTAGCAAATGCTTGGGCTGGAAATTGATCAAGGTTGAGGACATTTGCTTCAGCTCTGGAAACAAGGAACTGGAAAAAAAAAGATGGACTTTTCCAGTTCGCCTGTGACCGCTCGTTCTGGGATTATCAGCAGCCCTCTGGGACCAGGTGGCCCTTGGTTGCAAGAGTGCCAAGAAACCATCGAACAGCAAAGCTATCACAGCCCAAAGAGATCCACCTTCATCCCATTAACACAGGGAGCCACACACCCAGAGAGTACCGATGGAAAAAGAAAGATTCTTTTTAGAACATAAAACAGTACAGCACAGAACAGGCCCCTCAGCCCACAATGTTGTGCCGACATAGCTATTGCCTCCTACCTACAGAATGCCCATATCCCGCTATTTTCCTCTCATTCATGTGCCCATCCAAGCCCCTCTTAAAAGCCCTCAATGAATTTGCCTCCTCCACCCTATCAGGCAACGCATTCTAGGCATCCACCACTCTCTCAGTAAAAAAAACTTACCCCTCATGATCTAGACCTCAGGAAATGAATCAGATTCAGGGAAGAGTGACAAAGGATCTTAGCTGTTAGTGCAATCATTCAAGCAAAAAAGAAATAGACCTATATTTTTTTTCCTATCTAAATTAGATCTGTATTCTTTGGTGTCCAGAAGAATGAGGGGCGATCTCATTGAAACATAAAATATCCAGAGAGGGCAAAACAGTTTCCACTGGTAGGAGAATCTCAAACAAGGGTAGATAGTTACAAGATTAGGGGCCGGTCATTTAAAACTGAAGTGCGTCGGAACAACTTCTCCCAGAGGATGGCGAATCCCTGGAATGCTCTGCCCCAGAAGGTTGTTGAGGCTGGATCATCAAAAGTAGATGGAGAGGTTGTAGATAGTTATTTGAGAGATCAGGGAATTGAGGGCTATGGAGATCTGGCACAGCAGAGATGAGGCCTGGAGCAGATCAGCCATGACCAGATGGAACTGTGAAGAAGGCTTGAGAGGCACATGGTCCCGCTCCAATTTTCCTATGTTTCACCCTTCCTAATCCCAGATGAGACCAGCTAATACAATAGAGCCCTCTGGTCACTATAATTCCTATGTTGACACCAAACTGAATGTCATGTGCTTCGGATATATCATGCCAGCGCCAAATACAATAGAGTATACAGATGACCCCTGCATTACAGGGGGGATTGCACTCCTAGAAAATGGTTCTTATTGTGATTTTCCGTAATGCGAAGGCATGTCATCTGTGCATGTGTCAAGAAATGCAAACAGTGAAAAAATAAATTACTTTTTCTCCTCTCATGCAACTTCCTCAAAAGCATATTTTTATTCTGTATATTTTTGGTAGTGATTGAAAATTCTGTAAGGGTGAATTTCCATTAGCTAAAAGTGCTGTAATGTGGGACACATCTGTATTTAATTAGAAATGCAAAAGCAACATGTGGATGTGATTTTCACCGGAGGATTTAGAAGTTTTTTTCTCTCCCCGAGAAAGTTAAAAACTCCAGTGTGACTGAGGTCACCGATATTCTCAGAGGTCAGTTTATTCCCCAATGACTTCAGATTGTGGGCACAGCACTTCCCCTCCCTCACCGCACTTCCCCTCCCTCACACTGCCTCAGCGGCATGAAGGACCAAGGACAAAGTTAGAAGATGCCCTGTTCACCAGGAACGGGAGTGGAAAAACAATAGCAATCAGGAAGCAGGAAATGTTGTGTAAGGCAGAAATCATAAAATTAATGTGCAGTAAAACACTGAAAGGAAAAAGAATAGGAAAAAGCAATAAATTTTAAATGGTAAAGTCCTGAAAAGCAGAAGAAGCTGAACAGCTAAGGAGTGATTCATTAAATACAGCAGAACTTTTGGTTCTTGTGAAGCAAAATTCTGAAAATCTCCAATAAAAACAGAAAATACTAGTAACATACAGCCAATCAGGCAGTATCTGTGGAGAGAGATACAGCTACCATTGCAGATCAATTACCCTCTCTTCTCGCTGCTTCAATAAAGCTGCCAACATAACCAAAGACCCCATCCAACCCGGACATACTCTCTTCTCCCCCATCCCATCGGGGCAGAAGATACAAAAGCCTGAAAGCACGTACCACCTGGCTCAGGGACAGCTTCTATCTTTTGTTAGAAGACTATTGAACGGTCCCCTTGTACGATAAGATGGACTCCTGACCTCACAATCTACCTTGCCATGGCCCTTGCACCTTATTGCCTGCCTGCACTGCACTTTCTCTGTAACTGTAACACTTTACTCTCATTCTGTTACTGTTTTCCCTTGTATTACCTCAATGCACTGTTGTAATGAAATGATCTATATGGATGGCATGCAAAACAAAGTTTTTCCCCTGTACCTCAGTACATGTGACAATAATAAACCAATCGGAACAAACAAAGGATCATTGACTCTCTCTTCACACTTGCCGAGGACCCTTGGTTGTGTTCTTCTTTAAATAAAATGTGGATCAGTTTTGATGAAGGTCCTTAACCTGAAACTTCAACTGTTTCTCCTCCAATAGGCACTGCCTGAGCTGCTGCGTATTTGCAGTATTTTCTGATTTTTTTTAAACCAGATTTTCAGCATCTGCTGTTTTTTCTTGCTTTCAGAAACTTTGATTTTCTATTTAAACTCAAAACAAATCTCAGGAAAGAGAAAATGTTGATCTTTCCAAATCATTAGCTAATGCAGTTTTCAGCACCAGCAATGCAAATGGTGGAAAGAGGGAACACAGTTACAAAGAGGGACTTGAAAAGCCAGACCATTTTCAAAATAGCTAAAAAAAGTAATGTTGATGAAAAGTAAACACCAGTCGATTCATTTGGCAAAAGGGTTTTAAAAAGACTGCAAATACATCCCTCACATAAAAGAGGGTTTACAATGTGGAAGTCTCTACCACAAGTCATTGGTAGTGTAGACCCCAAAGACCAGGAAGCTAAAGGGCCACTGGTTTACACTGCAGCACAGCAGGTTACAAAATGCAAATTCAGCAACTCTTACATATGACCTTGCACTAGCAGATGTGATTTTGAAGGTGATAAGAACTCAACTGGTTCAGCAATAACGTTCAAGGAAGCTACAAACTTTACAAGTTATCCCAGTCTCGCACTGTGTGACGAACTCAAGTTCACCTTCGGTGGTGGATGAGAAGGTGATACCTTACCAATGCCACTCAATTTGAGTTGAACACTGAAAATAACTGTTTTATTGAATGGGAAATAGTGTGATGTTTGATCAAAACCAAGCTGTGTGGAATCTAGACAAAAATAATCCTCCAAATTAATGGTGGAATATTATCTCACCCTTTTCTACTGATAGTTAAACCTCTAAAACAGCAACTTTAGAAGGAAGGTAATTTTACACGTCAGCTAATTCACAGAAAGTCTCATTGAAAAGTCCCTCTCATCTTTCTGGGATTAGATGGGAAGTGACAAGCCCTTTAGTACACATAATAATGTTGTGACAAGGCACTTGAAATGAAACATTTATTTAAAAAGTCAGGTCGCACTTCAGGACAAATGCAAGGGTATTAGCCCCCCTTGTAAATGTCAGCATAATCTCTGCACAGTTTGAAAAGCCCAGTCTAAAGACGACGAAGCAATATGAAAAATACTTCAGCTCCAATTGTTCACATCACTGACTCTGCCTTCAATAACCTCAAAATCTGGGATTACTGAGCAGCAGTGTTGTATTATCTCAGCAACCCTCCAAGCTCAGCATCAGATTTTACGGCTGCTGTACTGCAGCCTGCAGGAAACTGACTGTGACCCTGCAGATAGCAGGGCTCGCGCACACACAGACACCAAAAGCAGGGCCATTCAGCCTTTCCACCACTCAATAAGCTCAAGATTGATCAAGCTGCAAAAGATTTACATAGGCTGAACGCCGAGAGAATGCTTCTCCCACTGGGGGTATCTAGAACGAGGGGTCAATTTCACAATAAAGGCAAAATGAGAAAGAATTTTCTTCTCTCAGGGGGCTGAGACTCTTTGGAATTGTCTACCCTGGAGAGATGTGGAGGTGGAGTCATTGAAGGGGTAAGGGAAGACAGCAGGAAGATCGTGCAGGCTCAGGAGTCTGAATGACACACTCCTGCTTCCATTTCAAATGTCCTCATGCAAGCAATTTTATTTTTTGTCTTGGTTATGATCCAGAGGTTGATGATAGCAAACTCAATAATAACTTTGAAAGGGGAAAAGAATGAAAAGAATCTTGAGCCACAGGGGTGGAGCTGGTGTGTAAATTGTTCTCCCCCCCAAGAGTCAGCAGAAGCACAATGGGCTGAAATGACCTGTTCCAGTGATCTTCTTGGATTATAAATAATGGACCTTATCCAGGTTGATTCCTCAGTGTAACATTGAGGGAAGTTGCTGTGTTACTCGTGGGAGGTTAAACAAAGCCTGTCTACTTTGCAGTGGACAAACTGACTGGTGGTTTACATTTGTGGGATGTGGGAGTCACTGGCAACTTTATTGTCTATCACTGACCGTCCTTCAAAGCAGTGCTGATCCCAGGCAGAAGAGGCACACAGATCGAAGTCTCCCTGTGCTTGGGCAGCAGGGATGTCAGTGCACAGATTGATCGGCTTCTCCAACTGGTTTCTATTGGACTTAGAGAATCCCAGCATGTGAGGTCGTGTTGTTTCGCAACTGCTCCAACTGATCTTTTGTTCCATCCTCCATCAGTTCAGCCTGAAGGTGGTGGGGTTGTGGTCTGGAGGGGCAGGGGCATATACCAAGAACTGAGTGAGGTGTGTAGCAAGGTGAAGTAGAAACTGGCACTGCAGGAAAAACCTGATCATGTGGTACGAGGTGCGTTTTATCCTGCCCACATTTCTATCAACTCCCCTCGTGCTTCCACCACTTGTCTACATACTCAGGGCAATTTACAGTGGTCAATTAATCTACCAACGTGCACATCTTCAGAACGGGGAAGGAAACCGGAGCACCTGGAAGAAACCCATGCAGTCACAGAGACAACGTGCAAACTCTCCACAGACGGCACCAGAGAACAGGATTGAACCTGGGTTGCTGGAGCTGAGAGGCAGCAGCTCGACCAGCTGCACAGCCCAATGTCTTAGCCCAGAATTTCTCGGGAATGGTGAGGTGGTTGCATTCATTTCTTTCTTGCCCAGTGGCCTCCCAACTACCAGGAGGTGGTCTTCCAGCAGCCCCCACAGCCAGGCTCATCTGGCGGGCAAAACTCTTGACCATAAATCCCACAGAAATGTTTAAAGCCAAGTGCCCAAGCTGAACTAAGTGCCAAACATTCAAACAATATTCTAAAAGGAACGTACTGATAAACCATTTTAGCAATTAAAAACTACAAGAATAGGGGAAAACACTTCAAAACACAACAATAATAATCCACAGAAACCTGAGTACCCAAAACCCTTATTCCCTACCCACCCCCTCTGACGGACCTCAGGCCTATTTCAGGAGCTTGGTGTGGGGCATGTGAATGATGGGGCCTGCCCAATGTAACCTACTGAGTGTAACAAGGGCTTCAAGACCCACCTCTTCCCTGTTGTCTCTCATCTTGTGGTGACGCAGCAGAGGCATTTCCCAGTGTACACCCTGGAGAACAGCAGGAAGCTGGCATTCTGTCCCTGGATTGAGTCAGGAAGTGCCCAACTCTCCAGGCTTCTGCATTCACACAGGGGTTCCATATGCCTCTCAGTCAAGTGGGGAAATGCCAATGGTCACCCTTGGAGTTCTTGATATTCCACAAGGAATCCGAGGCTGTTTAAAAGTAATTTTTTTGCAAAAACCAAAATGAAATGAATGCTTGTGTCTTATTTGAAAGATGGGACCTCAAACAATAAGGCAGGACCTCAGTAATGCCCATGCATTTCTCCCCAGGATGCAGAGCCTCCTATGAGTGAGACACTTAGCATTGAGCTATGGATGACACCCAAAAAGGTACACGAGATTCTATCGCACCCCACAAAAAAAGCAAAGTTGTAATCTCTCATACAATATTATTACTCATCCTACAATAATTAGTAACATTGTAGCACTCATTTGAGGCTTCAAAAGTCTTAAGCAAATCTGACATAGACTTTGAGAAATGGTCAAAAAATTAACAAACTCTCAACATCACAGGATGCTGGAAGAGGATATCTGTACTCCCTCGTTGACATCTTTACGAACTGATGCAGTGTTGAATAACAGCAAGAACTTCAAGTGCTATGTGTATGAATTCACTCAGCATTTAATTGGAAGAGTTTAAACTTTGTCCCCTCTTCTTTCTCAGGCAGTCCTGTGGGATCAAGAACCAGGATTCCAGTTTTGTAGGCTCTGAGTTGGCTAATGAGGTCAACGTGGGAACTGCAGACTCTTCCACAAATGAAGCAGAAGGTGAACGGGCTGTCAGTTTACACAAGGCTCCTGAGTGCTCTCGATGCAGGTTCTCAATACCATCCCAAATGCTCCTTCTCCATTTTAAGTGCTCACGGGTCAGAAGTTCCTGAGAGTTAGTGGGAACGTTGCATTTCTTCAAGGCTCATCCTTGAATCTTTCTCTCTGCCCGGCTCCTCTGATGGAGCACCCGTTTCCAGAGCTTGGTATCTGGCACGTGAACATTGGGGCTTGCTGAATGTGGCCCATTTAGTGTAACCTGAACTTCAATGCTGGAGATGTTGGTGAGGAAAGGGCTCTGACATTATTCTTCCAGTGAATTGAGAGAGGATTTTGTGAAGGCAGAGCTAGTCCAGTGCCGATTTTTCCAATGCCATGAGGTCTCTGTAGTTGGAAGAATATATAGAAGGCTGGGGATCACAGCTGCCTAGCAGACCACAAATTTTACACCACGTCTGAGGTCTTGATCTTGGAATGCCTTTTTCCTCAATTGCCCAATGGTTGCCCCGGCGCATTGAAGGCAAATCTCATCATTGATGTTTATCTTCACCAAGAACTGGTTCCTGAGATACGAGAAGAAATCCATATTTTCCAGCATCTCTCCCTGAACCTTTCTTGAAGAAGGGCAATGTGGTGCAGCGGGGCAGTTTGCTAGAGGATCTTTATCTTGCAGATGTTCAGAGCAAGGCCTGTCCTCTCATGTGCTTCATTGAATAAGTCAACAATGCATGGAGTTCAACCCCGTGTGCGTAGATGCAAGAATCATCCGCAAACTGCAGTTCGACCACTGAGGTCTGGGCAACCTTGCTTCAGGAGTGTAGTTGCTGTGGGTTGGATAGTTTCCCATTCGCCCTGAAAGTTATGAAAAACACGATGATGCTGGAGGAACTCAGCAGACCAGGCAGCATCCGTGGAGAAAAGCAGGCAGTCAATGTTTTGGGTCAGGCCCTTCTTCAGGATTGAAGATAGGAAAAGGGGAAGCCCGATATATAGGAGGGAAGAGCAGAGCAGTGATAGGTGGACAAAAGAGGGGAGGCGGGTGCAGGCAAGAGATGGTGATAGGCAGTAAGCTCTGAAAGTTAGCTCCATTCCCACCTATATTTCATTGGAGAACAGGGATGCAGCACTACAGTGAGAAAGACTGAAAAACTATCAGAGCTATGAAGCAACTTTTTGACATTGGTCTTCACTAAGTTTGGTTAGGGCCATGATTTACGTGCCATCGTGAAGCAAGCAAATCTATGTGGGCCGTTGAATTTGAGGAGGATCCTGCATCTTCTCTCCTGGTTGATCAGATCAAAGGCTTTAGTGAGGTCAGTAACCTTATAATCTCAAAAGAGCACACGCACAGAGCCTTGTGTGGAGCTGTGTTGATTTTCTGTTAAAGCAGTACATCCCCAAACTTGACGTTAATTATGAGACATTCCACCTTTACAAGCACTTCATGCCCTGACAAAGTGACACAAGCAATTTTGTGGTTTGCTCTTAAAAAAAGATAAATGACAAAACTAATGACTGAACAACACAAAATATCAGTGTCAGGATGTAGCAGCCACTTATTTATAACAGCCGGCTAATGTCTGAAACAGAAACAGGCTACTTGAAACTTTGGTACATCTGACCCCGGTTGCTGTTACCTACACTACTTTTTACTCCCTCATCATGTCTAACCATCCTGCCTCAGTTCAGTAGTGTGCTGAAAGACTCATCCACACCCCTATTGCAATTAAACTCTACTATTCCAACACAACTCTGGTTCAAGCACCTCATGCTGCTCAAGGCCATGTAAATCAGGAGATAAAGGCAGATTTTAAGATGCGTCTTAGAGGAGGAAAGAGATGCAGTGAGGTTTTGGAAAGGATTCCAAGAGTTTCGGGCCCTGGCAACTCAGGGCACAGCCAGCAATGCTGGATCGATCTGTCATGGCCTCCGTTCCATTAGCCCATCCTGATTTACATGGCAAGAGAGGTCAAATTCTGTTTGATCCTGCTCCTGTGAAACATCAGGGATCTAATTATCAGAGTACACTCAATGATTTTTAACATTTTATTTCCCGCACATTGTGAGCTTTCCTCAAAAAAGTTTTGTATTGCGCCTATCCAACAAGCAGTCTGGAGTAAAACAGTGGTTATTAGGAGTGGGGGGTCAGCAGCTCAATGCACGAGGATAGGAAATGTGGTCCAAGCATGATGCTTCATGAACTGATTTTATATTGGTGACATCAGTGGAGATTAACAGAATTGTACATACAGCAACATACAATTTGCATTACACATTGCTGTGAACCAATTTAAATGGCCAGCAAAAATAACTAATTTCTCTGCTGAGGTACTGTTGGAAGAAGTGCAATCAATTTATTGAGCAGCCTGTGACATGTTCTAATAAACTGGCACATGGGCAAGGACTTCCAGTTCCTCCCTTGGAGCCCATAACACTGACCCTAACCCAACCAGGCACAAGTAAATCCTGTTGGAAAGTCAAATTCATTCAAAGGCCATGTAGTTCCACAAGCACAGACAAATCAGACACAAAGTCTGTCTTGGGATTTAAATCTGAAGCAATGTACAGTGCAGCCAGTTTTATTAAACCTTACTCCTCTGGTACGTAAGCAGAAATGAGCAGAGCTCTCAGCCAACACCCAGAATTCCATTGATCAGGATGTGTGCACTTGTTTACAATGGCATGAACAGGGTGTCACCAGTGTTAACAAGGCTATTATTGACCTGACAGCACCACAAAACCATGTTCCATTTAACTGAAGATGAATGAAGCCTGTGTACCAAATAGCACTGTGCTAATCCGCATTTAATCGTCCTATAGCAAGTATCCGCTTTAACGTGAGCTTTCAGTGTTAACATAGTTGAAGAGTTACGTAATATATAAACTAAAGCCTTCTTGGAAACCTGCTCTGAAATCACCCTTAATCCTGTTTTGGAATGCCATTCAAGACTATGATCACTTGTTAAGTCAACAGTCGTTCTCATCAGCCACTTGACAGAACTCCCGACAATTCACCAGGTGAATTCCAGGAGTCACGCAAGGGATTTGGGAGGGAATTTGTTCGGATGTCGGAGAGCAGCTTCCACGAGCCCGCTCCCAAAGTCACAGGATGAAATCTGCAATCAGGAATACTGCAAAGCTCTGTCCTTGGTGTACAGGTGTAATAAATGGACCCGCTTCAACACAGCAATACAAAGGCCCCTCCAGCTCAGACACCACCAACACAAACCCGGTGCATTGCAAGAGTGACTTGGCAAAATGCTGGTAAATATTGGGCCATCCAAGAACCTAATTCCCAGCTGGCTCAAAGCTAAGCCTGAGAAGAATCTGGACCAAAATTGAAAGCAAGATAAAAGCAACTACAGTAGGACATGGAATGAGCATCAACCAAAAGCCTACACTCACATTCCAAGGATAACACACTGGTGTATCCCAAGTCAATTCACAAAATGGCTCAAAACGCAAATAACAAATTACATTTACTTAGCACCAGAATATCCCAAAGACACTGACTGGAGAATAATTATACAAAAATTATACAAAATGTACCAAAGGCTTGATCAAAGCAATGTGTAGCAGAGAACATGCTAAAGCACATAAAGCAGAGAGGTTTAAGGAGGGAATTCTGGAGTTTGGGGCCTTGGCACCTGAAGGCACAGCCTCCAACAGTGAAGCAAAGGGGAGATGCATAAAGGGACAGAGCCGGGCAAATTCAAACCAGTGTAGGGCTGAAAGTGCTTACATACTCGGGAGGGCAAAGTCACATTGGGATTGGAACAAGGGTTTAAAATCTGTTCTCAACAAAAACTGAGAAGTGGCAAATAGAATTACGAGAGGTCCCAACGATGCAGGTTTTAAAGGTGGCCTTTCAAGCTCGGAGAGTGGTAGCAAGGCAAAGAAACTAGAAGAGGAAATGAATACAGACAGATGGTGTCTCAACCAGCAACCAGTGCAGGGAGGGACAGCCACAACAGTCTAAACAAGGGTACAAGTAAATTAGAGGTGGAGAGATTTATAAAGGAGTTTGAAACGGGCTGAATGGTGAGGCGTGACTACATTTTACGTTGACTTGTTTCAGACCAACGGACCCTAACCCAAAATTAAGCACTAAGTCTGGTCATTGATTCAAAGACGTCACTCACCGCCCACTGACACAAAATAGTTTACTTCAGAACGTACCCAAAATAAGAATCCAAAATCGTAAATTTTCTGCACTTTTTCTCACACTGGTGCTAAACCTGTTAAAAACCATACGTGAAGCAGCAGTGGTTTTGCTGAAGGGAGGATGTGACTGCAGAGAAGCCTGTGCTACTGTATAATGAGAGCCGTTTGTGTCCCACATCACCTCACAAGCTTATTGTATCTCCCCTCCACGGGCTCCGTCTATACCTCTCACTGCCTTAGAAAAGCAGCCAACGTGATCAAAGACCCCACCCACCCAGGACATCCTCTCTTCTCCCCCCTCACGTCAGACAGAAGATTCAAAAGCCTGAAAGCATGTATCACCAGGCTCAAGAACAGCTTCTACCCCGCTGTTATAAGACTATTGAATGATCCCCTCGTACGATAAGATGGACTCTCAACCTCAAAATCTACCTCTTTATGGCCTTGCACCATATTGTCTGCCTGCACGGCACTTCCTCTGTAACTGTAACACTATACTCTGCATTGTTATTGTTTTCCCTTGTACTAACTCAATGCACTGATGTGATGAATGATCTGTATGGACGACATCCAAAACAAAGTTTTTCACTGTACCTCCGATAATGTGAAAATAATAAACCAATTATGTCCAACTTTTACATTATAACCCATGATTCCAAATCATGCTGTAAACACTGCAGGGAAGGGGAGGACTAACATTTCAGGATGAAGGCCTTTCATCTGAACTGGGAATAGTTAGAAATGCACAGATCTTAGGATGCAGAATAAGCAGGGAGGGAAGGAGAGAACAAAACGGGTGGCAGTGGGCAGGTGAGAATAAATGGCAAAAAGGGTTTAATTGTTCTCACTCAGAACACTTGATCAGTGACAGTAGATGAGTTGTACAAATGCTCACCATTGTTCCAGTGCTCAAGATAGGTATCACTGTTTACCAGTGCATTGGGGAGCAAGTTTTACACAGAGGCTTTGGGTACCGCACTTCAAAAGCACTTTAAGATATCCTGAGTGACTACATTGGTACGTTGACTTGTTTCAGACCCAAAATTAAGCACTAAGTCTGGTTGTTGATTCAAAGACTTCACTCACCGCCCACTGACACAAAATAGTTTACTTCAGAACGTACCCAAAATAAGAATCCAAAATCGTAAATTTTCTGCACTTTTTCCTCACACTGGTGCTAAACCTGTTAAAAACCATACGTGAAGCAGCAGTGGTTTCGCTGAAGGGAGGATGTGACTGCAGAGAAGCCTGTGCTACTGTATAAGAGGCATTATATAAAAATGCAAATTATTCACTGCAAAAGGCAAATAAAATTTGGGGAATCATATTCAACTTTAGGCATAATGCTTTCTTTGGGAGACTCTGCTCATCACTGGATATATCCTGCCATTGTGATGGCAGTGAGCATTCCCAAAGCCAGATGAATTGGCTTGTGCTCCACTTATGGGACTCTGCAGTGAATATTGCCTCTATTTAGACAGCAGTACAAACAAGAAACATACTTGGTAAATTCTCATCTGATTCATATTAGTTTTATGTTTTTTTTTGAAAAACCAAAAAGAAAAGCCCACAAGAGAGGCCGTTCTTTTTAATCCTTGATCACATTGGCAGAAATCCTGGTTACCAAGATTAGTGTTTAATTGTAAACAAAATCTAGCTGTTTTGTTTACACACTGTTGCTGATACACATCAATGTGCAAATGCCCATGTGTCCCATTAACACATTGTGCTTGCCTTTGATTAGCAGCCACATGGTGCCAAGCCAACATCTAAAGTCCCAAAACAGCAGGGAGCATAAAGGGTATGCATGTTGATGCAGTAATGCTGCTTGGTTAGAGGTCCCTCTTTGGTGCTGGCATTGCAACCAAATGAACACCAAAGCAATTTGGAAGACACATCTTGAGTAACTTCAGATATAACTGCTCAAATGATAGCATCTTTTCAGTGCAAATATTCTGTAAAGCTGAAGGACACATCACAGGTCTCCTAACTTGAATTTGAAAATCATCAGATTCGGGGTTTGGTGTAATTGGTTGCAAGACCATCTCTGAAGGAGAACGAGCATGCTCAGCTCCCTTTACACTGGTAGAACTTCACCGATCAATCTTTGTGTAAAACTGGGACTTCAAATAACTTTCATTGATGATCAACAAACAAAATGGCAGAGGAACTCAGCAGATCAGGCAACATCTGTGGAGGGAAACGGACAGTCAACATTTTGGGTTAAGGCCCTTCATCTGGACTGAAAGACAGAGGAAGATAGCCAGTATAGAGGTGAGGGGAAGAGGTGCAGCAAGAGCTGGCAAGAGATGTGGATCTAGGTGAGGAGGGATGATAGGCAGATTTGGGTGGTGGGGGGGGGGGGGGGTGGTGGCGTGGGGGAAGAGTGGAAATAGCACCAGATACTGGGAGGTAATAGGTGAAGACAACAAATGGCCTCCACAGATGCTGCTCGACCCGCTGAGCTCCTCCAACATTTTGTTTGTTGCTCCAGACTCCAGCATCTGAAAATTCATGCGTCTTCACTGATGATCAGTCCATTTTCACACCACCTCAGTCTCAGCATTAAGGTAGAAAGAACATAAAACGTTTCACCAAGCGTCAGATGACCAGTACAATTGCAAAGAACTTCACTTAATTTGCTAAACTTAAACAAAAACTGCAGATACTGGAAATCTAAATGTTAGAAATACTCAGGAGGTCAGGCTGCATCTGTGGGAAGGGAAACAAAAACCAGAAACTTTACCTATATTTGCTTTCGGCATTTAAAAATGCGTACCACGGCAATTGTTGTAATGAACAACAGCAGAATGAATATGTCAATCATTTTTACAATGTAAGTGAGATGCCAGCGCCTTGTTGAGGCCTTTTAAATCAACCACAGCTCAAACAGAATTAGGTGGTTGGGGAAAGCCACTGAGGGAACAAGAGAGCTTGATGCACATGCTCCTTGCATTGCAACAGCAACCCAAGGAGGTAAAAGAACTTTCTCACAACACACGTCAGCCGTCTCTTCAGCCTTTGTAAAGTTGTGTTGTCCTTGTTGTAAACTACACTGTCCCAAAGAGAACCCATGAAAGTTCTATTCATTACTCCTTTGGTGCGTGAAAGCACTAGAAATAGAAGCATGTGTTTAGAGGCAAAGTCTTTCTAAATTCCTTTCAGCAGTTTGATGCAACGTGCTCACTCTACTGTTCAGCTAAGCCTCAGAAGAGCCATTCGCAGCTGGGTCCACTGTTAATCATTCAAAACAGTTGCTGTCAGTGTGTACTTCAAAGAGCAGTCTAAGTGCACCAGCCAGACTACCCTCTAAGGATTTAAATTTGCCTATTCACTACACACACTGCAAACTCAGCATCCTCTGGTTGACATCTCCTTTTATCTTCTGCTCCAGGTTTTCAAGTGGCCTTTGAAGTTTCCCTTCCACCTGTGGCAGTGTCCCACACTGACGGCAAGTTGCCTGCTCTGAGCACTTATCAAAGATGTTGTTGTTGTTCTTCAGAATAGATTCATTCCATTTCATCAGCTGACCATCTCTTCGGCTTTTGTGTACATGCTCCAAGATGTTACACAAAAGCTCATCTCGACCTCCGTCCTTGCCATACAGACAGCGACCCAACAAAGGCATAGAGAAACAGCAGCATTCATAACTGGAGCCTCACACCACTTATGGTATATCTACAGTCTGCATTAGTCTTTACTATCTCCAAGAAAAATACTGCAGATGCTGGAAATCTGAAATAAATACAAAAAAAACTGTTTGGATGCTGGACTATTTCTCTCTCCACAGATACTACATTACCTGTAGAGTTCTTCCAGACTTCTCTGCTTCTATTTCCATTTACTCTGTACTTTGGAGAGTGCTACTCTGTTTTGGGTGCCTTCATATGAATGAGACAAAAGCCAAGGCTCAGTCTGCCCTCTATTGGCTTAATAGAGTCCATGGCTCAATTCAGAGGTGGGCATGGGAGGTACCCCAGTCTCTTGCCCAGTACTTATGCCTCAATCAACATCACATCGTTCTCTCTGGGAACTTTGGTGTCTTGTTTAGTAACATCATTATCTGTAACATGTGTGGGGAAGGTTTGGTGTGCATGTAAAAGGCACTACGAAGATTGAAGTCCTTCATCGGAGCCTTACACTACAAGGTTCACATCCAGCACACTGCAGCTCATTGCAAAACCTCCTGAGAAATTGGGACGTTTTCAATCAGTAGTTTGCCACGTGTTCTTGCTTCGCCACTCACTCCAATGTCTGGGAATTTGTCTCCGCTTAACCCGTCATTATTTTTCATTTACCTCTCCTGAGGGTATCCATGTTACTGCTCTGTTGCCTGGAACAATTTCCTTTGATCACTGAAAGCCTTGATATGCTTCTACCACTTGTGGAGATCACAGACAAGTCCAATCTTGACTTCACACTGGCACACTGCAGCAGTTGTTACAGATGAACTCATTAACTTCTACCAAATGCAGAGGATAATTCTATTATTGCCATTGCAGTCCGGGTTGTTGTCAGCACAGACTGTAGATGGAACCAGGGACCAGGTTCATAGAACCCAACCACTCCACTGATGGTCACATTCCAATTAACCTGTTCATGCACTCATAGTTTATTCCAAGGAAGGGTTTCAAACTTGGACATCCCCGTCTCTGTAACCTCATTCCACCACCACCCACCCCTTCCCCCCCACCCCTTCCCCCCCACCCCACCACCCCTTCCCAAACCCTTCCAGAACTCAGTGCTCCTCCAATTCTACCCAAATGCAGCATGCCATCCATCTCAAACTTGGCAGCTGTGCCTTCAGCTGCCTTGGCCCTAAGCTCTGAAATTCCAGCCCAACACTTTCCCCTCTATAAAATCTATGTTCAATCAGGCTTTGTCACCTTTCCCACCTTTTTCTCCTACTGCATTGTGCCAATTTTTGCCTTCTTGTGAATCCTATTTGATCATCCCACTGTATCAAGAGTGCTTTATAACTGCAAACTCTTGTTACAATCACATGCTCATTGTCTGTTACCGGAGAAGTTAAATGAAGACAGCTTTGGCTACCACCGTGTGTCATTAACACCCGAGTCACCAGCTCATTGTGACATGCAGATGCAGCTGCTGTGGGAGAAAAAAATGAAGGGCTTCCACAGAGTGTTCGTGTAAGTGCGAATGAACCAAGTCTCAACACGGTTAAAAATATCAGCCAGCTTTTAGGATCAAGAATTTGCAATCAGAAAAATGAACGCAAGGTCATAAACCCACAGAATGAATTAGCTTTGTTCCTTAGTCAGAAAAAGCGACTGCACTGGAAGGTTGAACAAACTGTACATCCATTTGTTACTAATATAACAAGGTGAAATCAACCCCATGGGGGTTTATTTTTGATTATGTTTTGTCAACTTTGATACAGAGTCACCCTCATTCCAAATGAAGCTGAGAATTTGGATCTGATTTTTTTTTAAATGAAGGAAGTACATTTCAAGAGAAAACAAACATCTAAATGGCACCTTACACATCCACAGGATGTCCCAAACACTTCAAAACTACTTAATTACTTTGGAATTACTCTCCTTTCTGTGAGAAAATGGAAATGAAATCCCAACAAACAGCAGTTCAGCTAATTGACTGGATAATTTGTTTTGTTGCAGTTTATAGGATAAATACTGGACACCAGGACCTTTCTGGATACTGTTAGGACTCCCTGCTCTTCTTCCAATATCATCCAAACATTTATAGTCCTCTGAAATAGACATCAGTTCAACATCCCAACCAACAACTCTGACGGTGCAGCACTCCCTCAGCACCACACTGAACTGTCAGCCCAGCTCAATGGTCCTTTTCCTGGGGTGTGCAGCCCCCTTAGGGGATGAGAAAAGAGGCATGGTGCCATAGATTACATGGGGTCATTGAGGGTTTAAATAATATGGAGGTAATTTAGTTAGAAAGCTCACAAAGTAAAATATATTAAGCATGCCAATTGCCCTGACTATAGGGCGGCTGGCAGTCACAAGGATGGCTACCACTCATTAAAAGGAGAGGTCATTGTGTTCACCGTGTGGGTTAGGTACATTGACCCAAAGTATACAAGTGGGGTTTTCATTCAACGACTGGCCTGGATTACATCCTGGTGTGGGGCTTGAACCCACAAACTTTACCATAGAGCCCAAGCCATTGAAATAAAATTTCCCTAACCTACCTCTCAAAATGTATATTTCACTGTGATGACTTTTACTTTTAAACTTTGTCTCTTCCCATTCTTCACCAGCATACGTGATGGCCTCTTTGTCACAGTTGATGTCACTGTCAGAATGCTCCAGGGTAAATGGAGTAGAGAGATCACATCCTTACCTCCTTGGAGTCCCAGCACACCTTAACTTCACGTTATGGCAAAATGAAAATTGTACAAGTGACAGGACAAAGCACCAAAAATGTGTAAACGTACAGACCGATTGAAAAGCAAATCTTTATTCAACTAGTGAACCAGAAAATATGAGAGAACCAACATTTCCATTTTTGTCCTTGCCACAGAAACATACAAAAACAGAAAGAAAGTTATCATATCCTGTGCTACATCTTTATATACCAGCCATTCCAGAAAGGAAATATCTTCTGTTCCAATGTATGTTTTCACAGCAGAAAAAGCCAAAAGATGGCAATCAAATGTTCCAGCAACTGTTTACATTGCAGCTCACTTGAAAAGACAATCTTGAGCTCTCACTGTGTGTTAGCTTTAAATGAAGAGTGCCTTGTATTTAACTTGCTAAAAAAAATTGGTGCCAGTATAATCAACAGCATATCATAGAAGTACTGGGTTGTTAAACAGTGGTGGTACACATATCTCCAATATACTCAAATTTCCTCATTTCCTTAGCTTAGGTGGTACTCTGCAATACTGAACACTAAATGTACAAATTGTCCTTGTGGCAATGTCTGAACTTTGCATTCCTCTCTTAACTAGCTGCCAAGGACTGGAGTGAGTTCATTCAAATAGCTGGAGAGTTCCAACAGATGCAGACTTTGTACAATCTCTGTCCTCAAACAATATTGTCCAGTCAATCAAACCCAGAATCACCTGGTTTAGAAATGTTAGGAAGACCGTTTTATATATTTTTTTTAAAACTGCCTGCCTTAATTGCCAGATCAACAAAACAAAACCAGTCTTCCTGCAGCAACCATGATTTATGTCTAATGTGGGCCTTCTCTCTCCTGATCTTATACAAACCCCATACTCACTCATTCCAGCCAGACAGGAGACTGCTGGTAAAACCACGGAAGCCAGACCCCAACAAGGGAGCTCATTGAAATACAGCAGAGCCCAATAAATAATGCCTGCTTTAAAGTTCAGCTTGTTGAATATTCCTCTGAGAATGTTGGGGGCAGAGGGATTTGAATAATCCAGAGATTTGAGCTAGCAGCAAGAACTCCACAAACTGTGCACCAGGAGACAACCTTGCCGTTGCCCATGTCAAGCCAACATTTTCCACCCAATTCTCTGAGCTTTTCTCTATTTATAATAAACCATTGACTAAATCCCTGCACTCTATATCAAATCAGGACCACTCTTGGTAATTAAACTATTTTTAGCCGCAAGCAGCAAACTGAACACACTGATAAGTGTCTTGGAATTAGAGAAAAATCCACAATGGCTTAATGATTTTAGAATTTCCTCTTACAATAACAACTGCATGGATATTCACTCAAACTACTTACTTCACTGCTCTGCATCTCTGACCACAATCTGCCTATTTTGCCCTGAGTTTACATCCATCTGGAGTCAGTGTTTCCTTTCCATTTTATTTGGACTTTAGCCCTGATTGTGCTGGCTGTCTTGTTATTGCCTGCTGCTGTTCAGTGGAATGCCCAATCACCATTCTCTGGCAAGCACGTGCATCCTTCACTCAGCTATCCCTAGTCAGCTCATTAGAAAATTATAAAACAAACTCCTGCCAAAATAAATGTAGAGTGAAGGAGCATTGACAGTTCCTGTCCAAAAACGACAAGCTGGTGGAATACTATAGGGCCGGCGATGTTATTCCAGGTGCTCTGATGAAGCACAGAACCAGCCTCGAGATGAAGACCACCAAAACTCCAAATGCAGAAAGCCCAAGAGATTGGAAGTAGTTCTGCAAGACGCAAGTTTGGCTCCAGTCATTTGGCCAAGTCAGGTGCGTGGCTGCGCATGGGTACTGCCTTCCACTGCAGAACACGGGAACCAAGTGAAGCAACGTTTGCTTCATTCTACAGGTGAACATGCTGGACTGTTATGGCCACACACTGAAATCAATTTCCATCCCAGAGCCATTTCCAGCCCTTCCCTCAATCTCAATGAGGTGAATCAAAGAGATGACAATGGCTTCAAGGCATTTTAACGACTTCCACATTCTCTGAAGAGCAGCGAAACCAGTCACTTAACCTGTGTGACGTGTGGGAGTTTGCCAAGTACCAATTGGATGTGGCTTCCTGGAAAACGTTGATCTACAGTTTGGGGCAAGAGGGTATTGGCTGTAAAACGCTTTGGGATCGAGCTGTAAAGGCTGAGAAAAAACCTCCCAGAACAGAGGGAGCACAGCTCTGGGTTCTCAGCCCGTAACCCCTCCCGGCTGCTGCAGTACCCAGTAACTACAGACACTGTGGCAGCAGGCTTGAGGTGAATGGTAATCAATGCCCTTCAGTCACCCAATGGAGGGAGCAGGCTTAACAGGTTCTGCCTTTCCTTTTCCGTTAGCCCCCATTAGTGCTTCAGACAGGCTTGGCTGATTCCTGTGGTCTCGACCCCAGTGCCCGTCTTTAGTTACAATAGAGGTATCGGCACTGGCATAAACAACCCCTCGTCTGAACCCCTTTAGGTTCCATCTTGCTACTAACATGGCCACCCCAAGACAGGAGATCAGATCAGATCGAGGGCGGCAGCAGAGTGGGAAAGTGAGGCGGTGGGTGGAGAAGAAAGGGGCATATCCAAGCCCACTCCCACCCTGCAGAAGCTTCCAAATCTTTTGATAGCTCCCTTCTCTCCTCCAAGTCAGTACATGTTGTGGGCACTTGCTTGTTCAAGCCACTGACTAATGTCAGTCTGGCTGGGGGAGGAGATGGGAGTCAATTGTGTGGAACGGTCTAATTTAAAATCAAGATGTTTGCAAGGCAGTTTCACAGAGGAACATGGAGGTGGGAGGCAGTGTTCCCTGTAAAATTTCAGCCACTAAGTTTACCGTATTTTTACACGGTTCCTCCTAATTCAAAGCAGCTTGGAACAGATCTCAAATCTGCAGCTGCAGAAAGAACAGAGGTCGAGAAACCATATTCAAAACTGGCAACTGGGTCACCAGACAACTTTTCCATCTGTTCTCATCAAGCCTACAAATTGGAAGACATCAGTTAATGGCAGGGTAATTTAACAAAAGGTCAACACATCAAAAGGTAACTCCCTCCCCAACTTACTATTGATTCCGACAGAACGTGGGCATGGCCAGAAACAACAGGATCTCTATGGTGAAACTTCAACCAACTGGTTCACCGATCTGTGCCCAGTGTCTGAGACTCAGCGAGGGTGGAGTCTCGCAATGGCACTGCTCCGATGTTCCCACTGAGCCCTGGGCCTGTGGAGCGGGGGGGAGCCAACCTTTATCAATGGCAGAAAAACAAACCGATGGAGTAATTCAGCAGGTCCCGCGCCATCTGTGGGGGTTGGGGGTGGGGGGGTGGGGTGAGGGGGGAAGGAATCGTCGACATTTCGGGTCGAGACACAGGGCAGGCACGGTAGCATAGTGGTTAGCATAATGCTTTACAGCGCCAGAGACCCGGGTTCAAATCCGGCCACTGTCCTGTAAGGAGTCTGTATGTTCTCCCCGTGTCTGCGTGGGTTTCCTCCGGGTGCTGCGGTTTCCTCCCACATTCCAAAGGCGTACCGGTTAGGAAGTTGTGGGCATGCTACGTTGACGCCGGAAGCGTGGCGACACTTGCGGGCTACGCAAAAGATGTACTTCACTGTGTGTTTCGATGTACATGTGACTGATAAAGATCTTATAAAAACATCGACATTCCTTCCCATCCGCAGATGCTGTTCGGCCCGCTGAGTTCCTCCAGTTTGTTTTTTGCTCCAGATTCCAGCATTGCCAGTCTCTTGTCCTCTCCATTTATTTACAGCACTGCACTGCAAGGTAGTATGAATTTTAAGGAAAGTGGCAGAATTCAAAAGAAGATTTAACTAAACTACAGGAAGAGATTAAGCAAACGAATCAAAGATATTTAAGGTGTGTGGACTGGTACATCAGGCAACCTGGGCTTAATCTGCTAAGGTAACAGAGCAGGATAAACTCCATGGATGCACACAGTGCTCCATCTTCCTTTCTGTAGGAAGACAGATTTGTGTGCAATATCAAAGCCTGTGGTGATCCCAGCTGGGACAGAGCCAACGGATCATTTCATGGATTCAAAACAGTTACATCATTTTCCCTCATGACTAGACCGTGGATAGACAGGCACCTAATTTCATCTCAGAACTTAATACCAGTTTAAAACAACTGAGTCTTGTCTGAATAGATTTTAAAGAGAATTATATTCCTGCTACTCTTTCCCCACTTTTGAATAATTGCCCAAAATTCAAAACTGCCTTATAAAGATGGCTGGCCTTACACTCCCTTACAAGTTCAGCTGAGCTTCAGGGAGTGCCTGCCTGCTTTTCCAAGAACATTACTTGACCTTTTGGACCAGGAAAAGCCAGCTTTTCTGACCCACCCAGCCCATCAACCAAGATCAACATGCATCTTCACAGCACACATTCAATATGTTATAAAAGGAAATAGGGCAGTCTACTGAAAAGCAGAATTTAATCATCACACATTCACTTGGTGCAACATGCAGGTGTCACTTGTGAAGGAGCAAAGGCCTGTCTTTGCCCTGACCAACTCCCAATGCACATCAACAGGGGAGAGAAAGCCTTGTTTATTAACCAAAAAATTACCAAGCTTTCCAGCTTCTATTATGCAGTGAGAAAAATCCAACCAAAGTACAACAAAGAAGCCAAATTAAGATAAGCACAGGATGAGCGTATCTTGGTCGAGCTGTGACCAAAGGAGTTCGGACCCTTGGAGCTTTCTTTAAAGCAGCTACTCCACTGTTCCCTTACACAAAAGCCCATTTAGGGAACAGCAGGTTGTATTGATATAATGAGCTCTCTGACAGGCAAGTGGTTTGACATTTAAAGGTTGCTTAAGGGATGACGATCAATACGGCGTTACTCAACTGGAGGTCGGTATTCAGGTAAACAGCACTGGCAGAGCTCAGATCAGAGCTGAAGTCACAACACTTTCTTATGATCTGCCCAGCTCACGTTGATTCCAGTGCTGTGCTTTATGCTAGGATTTGAAATTCAGTCAGCGTGCTACTTTCCCATCACAGAAGCCCCAGTACTAAGCAGCTATCAGCTGCCCCAGGAACCACGCAAGAACATCTGGTATTGGGAACCTAACTGATTTCATGTGCTTTTATGAGATATGTATGGGACTTTGAAGTGTGATATGGGGTTACTCAGGCTCCTCTCCACCATCCCTGTCCCCCACCCAAGCTAATGATTTTAACGTAAAAGTTCATCATCCACAAATCTCCTCAAGTTCGTTCAACCCAAACTTCCTTCGGACAGCCTTTACAGTAGGCCACACAGAAAAGAACGGTCCACCTCACATGGCAATTACTCTTTCTCCTTTCTGTTCAAACTTCACTAACCAATATTCCTCACTGAAGGTTACTGGGAATCAATGTTGTTCACAAGCCCAGACTGAAGCAGGGCGATCCAAACACCATTCCACTTTAATAGATCACTTTGGCTGCAGTAGTGCACTGTTAAATTGCTGGACTAGTCATCCAGAGAATACCAGTTCAAACCCCTCCATGGCAGCTTGATGATTTAAATGCAGTTCTTAAAACAAATCTTGAAACAGAAAGTAAAGTGGCTACCAGAGTATGTGACCTTGATGCTGTCAGAATGTTGTAAGACCCCAAAATGCTTACTGACCTTTAGAGAAGGAAACTTGCTGTCCTCAGCTTATCTAGTCTGTACGCAACTCCAGCCCACAGTAATCTCAGCTCTCCTCTGAGCTAGCTGAACAAACCAAATATGGGCAGTAAGTGCCGGCCTTGCCATCAATGACGAGCTCCTGAAGGATCGTTTCTTTAAATCAAAACTGTGGTAAATTCTGATTTCACAATATATTTGCAATTGTACAACTTACATGTTTTCCAGCATCATTTCTGGCAGACTTTTGACCACAGCTAATGAATCCCATCGCCTACAAACTTAAGCACACTTGCCTGAAAAATGACTGTTGGCAACACCACGCAACATTCCCCCGGTTCCTATTTTAGTAGAGATGCAAGTTCACTTGGACCAACTGGTGAATGGCTGGGCAGAAAGAAGGGGTATAGGAACCATATGGAGGTGTTAAATGCTTGCCCACTGATAACAGCAACAGAAGCTACTGCTTCTTTTGGCAACATGCGATGTTAGAGCAATTATGCAAGATAAGACATTGTGCAATCTGAAGTATAAACATGGCAAGATTTAACTGAGGCTGGAGAAGAGGTAGAATGAATTCAGACCCATGCTGTAATCAAGCAACATAAGTGGATTCACTGCTGTGCACAAGATCCAAGCTTCAATTTCTACTCGTATATAAAAAAAATAGTTTTACCCACAAAGGGGATTGATTGTATTAACTGCACTTTTATCTGCTCAAATCTCAGGGAAACCAGCAAACACAGACAGCTGGGAAGTGAAGGCAGAGTTTTTACTCTACTCTTTCTGGCCAAGCTTGCAGCTCCTCGCATAGTTTCCAGACTCTGTACTCTTCAACTCTGGCATGTGCGATGCAGTAATTACTTGAATGTATTTGGAAGAAGAACAAAAGCTAAAAGGGCCTCAAGCGAGTGTGATACACAGCAGCCACGACACACAGTACAATACCGAAAGGGCTTTAGATTCTGCACTCAGTACAGAGACAACAGTGTGAAATTGGATCAAGTCATGTTTAATTTTTTTTAAATGCATTAAATAACAATATGGTTGATGTTTCATCATCCAATCTGCCACTTCGTGTAAGAACACAGCATGTGCCATTGCCCAACACCTAGCTGCCGTTAATAACAAGCACTTTGTAAAGTAGATGGTGGCAGTGATGTCAATAATGACATTCCCCATGGCCTTGAGATTATACTGTGTGAACACCAAAAGCATCTGCATGCACTTCTTTTGTCCACAATTCAAGAGGGTGAAGACCTCCATTAAAATAGTGGGCAAAACTATTAGGCTTTCACGTACTGACACTGGCTCAGCACAATTTCCAGCCCCCATTACATGGCCATTTGCATCAGCAGAGTGAAGCTGTGTGGGTTTTTAAGGAATGACTCCAAAAATAGCCAAGAAGCTGTGTAGCAACTGGTCAAATGTGCGGAAACTCGAAGAGTAACAAGAGCAATCAAATACGTTGGGATGACCTGTTTAAAAAAAACCACGATTCTACCTGACCAAATCTGAATCTGTTAAATTGATATTATGTGAAAAGCCAGTAGAATAATTCAATGAATTATTATGATGTTTCCAATGATATAATCTAATTTCAAAAATTGGTTTTGGTTTCCAGCATGGAAAAATCTATCACAGCCAAAACAGTGTAATCTCAATGGAATACAAACGTATCTGGCTTTGTACAAATGGACAAGAGCAAAGCTACTACTGCTTCTGCCCAAACTGCCAAATGACTTTCTTCTCATTAAAGTCAATGTGGAGCCTTGCTCATCACAAGCTGCAGCTTGGGATGCTTCAAGAACCACTGTGATAAGTAGATGATGCAGAGTTCTTTCATGACCTAAGCCTGGGAAATGCAAGCTACTCATAAATGTGTGGATGTTATTCGTCACATTAGGAACAAGCACACAGCAGAAACTGGGCTATGTACAAGATTGCATTACACTAGTGTTGCTTGTCCTTGCAAGAAAGACAACAGGTTACTTGGGAAAGTTGAGTGCATAAGAATTGGCGGATCACCCTCTCCACCTGCCCCTAGCTCGAGCTCATTATCCAAATCCCTCCCTCTTCCCTTAAAATTCCGCTCACAATCCACTGTTAACAGGTTCCCCTTCAGTTTGGTTCTTAACATACTGATAAAGGCAAAACGTAAATAGAACCTGTTGATAGAAATGACAGTAATTGAATCCATGAGTAAAACTAGCCAGAGGCTGGTGAGGAAAGTTGCAAGAATCCAGGCATTTTGGACCACGAACAAGAGAATGGAATTGACAGTAAGCACCCGTGGGGTTGGAATTGTAAATTTTTGATGCAATTTGGCAAAAACATGGATGGGTCTCTCAGGCAAGAGCACAATTAGTGTTGAGTGTGCGTGTATAAAAATGGGATAAGATGTTACTCTGAGGAGCTAAACAGAAATGCAACATGTAAAGAGAGAGGGAAGATCTTTCTATTCAAAAAAAACTAATGAGCAAATATTAGCTTTAATTTTACATTTGCTGTGAACAATTTAACCCAAGCCTTTATCTTCCTTGCAAACAAAATTAAATTTGATCGTTTTCAAAAAATGAAATGATCATGAAGACAGATGACATTTCTCTCCATGGCCATTTGCTGGATTTGTGCTGTCACTCAAACTTAAAACCAAGCAGCAGATGATAAGCAAAACTTTAACCAGTTGAAGTCAGGCTGCAGAATGAATCCTCAGGTAAAGCTCTGAAAGAAACACTAAATATTTCAGGACGGAGTCCCTGATGAGATACAGCCGCCCAGCTGCGAGAATTGCCATCGTGGACACGGATGAATTGTGGGGAATTCTCTACAGCCACAAGGCTAAACGGAAAAACAGCATACAGCTAAAAACATCTCCTGAAACCCTTATTTTTGGGAGTGGCTGAGCCCTTCACTTCTAAAATATTAAAGAAACAACTCAAACACTAAGGAGGAACATGATGGGTCAAGATTATTCACATTTTTCATACCTCATTTTTAGCTGCTACTCAGCAAACAGCACATAAAATGACATATTCTTAGTGCATTTTAAACCATTGGTTTGTCTTCTCATTTTCCATTGAGCTGCTGATTAATTCTTCAGACTGGTCAGTGAGGGAAAATTCCTTTCATGGTTTTTGCATTCCCTCATTAGAAGTCTTCTGAGACTAAAGCTACTTGTTCCTGTTTTTCCCCCTTATCCCGCTGATTTCTTTGTCACTGTCCTGTGAACATTAAGTTTCAACTAATTAAAAAGTACGATGTTTGCACATCAGAGGAAACATGACACATTGAACAAAGAACAGAAGAGTGGGAAGACAAAGACCAACAGATGGATAGAGATAAGGATCCATAAAAGCAGTTAATACCGTAAGGAATAGAGAAGAGGAGGAAGTGATATTCACTATTCTTAGTTGCTCTGTGACTGCTCCACAAATCCCAAATTCATTTTTAAATCTCAGTAGAATCCTGAAATCACTTAACCAACACTTGCCAATCTGTCGAATGCATCAATTCTTGCTGAGATTTCGCTTGAAGAGCCCGATCCACATTTGTGTTTCAATTTGGTCATAAAATATGGGCAACCACATCATCAGTGGAAAGAATATCTGGAGATCCAGCTCCTAATTTCCCATCCCAAAACCACTCAGGAACGTTATTCCACTGCAGAATCACCATGGGCAAGTTTCAATGAAGCCTCACTCAACATCTGTACACACAGGCAGAACTAATAGGGGCCTGGCTAGTTCACCAAATTTTAACCCTTGCACCATGGCCAATTGAAACTGCCATTTCTAAACAGTCTTGGCAATGGGTGGGTTTGAACCAGTCACTAGTGGCTAAACTCACCAGGAAATTAAGGAAAGAGGAACACCTGATGTTTATTTGAATGCCTAAAGCCCATAACTGAGTAAAATACAGCTTTTCAAAAAGAGCGAATTACAGAAAAAAAAGCAAAGAAACAGCAGATTCTGGAAACCAGAAATAAAAAACAGAAAATGCTAATAACACTCAGCTGTTTCTCTTTCCACAAATGCTGCCTGACCTGCTGAGCGTTCCCAACATATTCTGTTTGTATTTTAGATTTACAGCAACTGCAATTTGTTGATTTTATGGACTCAATGTTCATTTCAATGCATGCACCATACCAGGTTTGTCATTACACCCTCTGGAACAACTAGATAGCATGTTTTAATAGATCTAAGGGACTTGGCTTGCTTTGCACTTCCCAGTCCCAAGGAATCCAACAGAACAAAGAGAGTAACTTCAGCAATATTTAGCAAACAATTAGCTGACTGCACAGATGATGTAAGCTGCATGGATAACAGAGAGTGAGCAAAGCCAAAAGGTGATTTAAACTAACAGCAGCCTAAACCTTCAGAGCAGTCATTACAGGTCACAGCTGGCCAACAGCTGCAAGCCTGGAAATTCCATTGAGAAAACGTAGAAAGCGAAACCCTTCCACGTCGAGCAACGAAGGTCCATCAAGGAATACTGCCGAGCACTGCTTCCACTCAGCTTGGCAGTTCTTTGGTACATGGCAGTGGGGCGAGTCGGTCCTGGGGTTTTTGTGCTTCGTGATTTCGGAGGGCTTTTTCCAATTAGTGCCTTGAGAGCCAAGCAGATTTTTGCAGCTTAGCAGCAATGAGCTTCAAACAAGTTACTGTGAACAGCTGGCAACCTATACTAAAGGGGGTTCAGCATAAACTTCAATCCGCAGGTCCTGGCAAAATTTCTAATCTAAACAGGCTTTAACGTCAAGTTCACAAACTCACTGAAATGGGAGAGCAGAGTGCCACCTCGAAAGAGCATTTACAGTCTCTATTTTCCAAAGCCTACCTAGGTTCTTACCAAGGTGCAATCATGCATAATATCCCTGAACAGTAACAGCAAAAGCACACAGAAGCATCCAGTTACACTGGGATTCTGATAATCCGGCATCTGATGGTTCGGAAATTCTCATGGTCCCGTATCCGGCTCGCTCATTAGTCTGGAATGCAAGCCAGCAGCCTGGCGGGCAAGCAGTGTACACAAGCAGAGCTGGGTGTCCAGCTTGGAGCTGAAGCTGGGTGAGGATTCCAGAATACCAGGAGTCAGGAAGGCAGGGAGGTTTGTGGTTGCAACTAGGATATGGAGCTTCTGAAAATTCCCCACTCCTTTTAAACTCACTGGGTTCACTGAAAAATTTATTATACTACTGTGTAACATATATAAAAAAAAGTGGAATAATAGTGTTTGGGTGTTAATAGGAGTGACATCCAATAGCAGGGAAAATCTGCTGGTTTGGCACTCAAGTTCCAACAAGCTGGACTATTGGAATTTTACTCTACAGTGCCCCTTGAACACCAGGTGCCTAGTCAAACAAAAAGTTGATTGCATGTGATACAAGGAGACTTCAGGTCAAAGGATTAAAAACATGGTCAAATAGGTATGCTTTTAGGAGAGTCTCAAAGAAAGGGTTGGAGGAGATTGAACGGAATGATTTGCAAAACCATTTGAGGTGTTACTTAGCCAGGAATCAGCAGGGGTTAGCAAGCAGAGGGCTGAAAGGCGAATCGGACTTGGTGCTAGGTAAAAGCAAGAGTAGCAGAGTTTAGAGGACCTCAAGTTTAAGGAGAGTGGAACAAGGGAGGCCAGCAAGGAACACGTTGGAATTGTCAGCCTGAAGTAACAGCAGTGTGGATGAGGGTTTCAGTCACAAAATGAGGCAACAGCAGAGACGCATGATGCCGCGGTGATTACAGCTGGGTCTCAGTGATAGCATGGAATGGTAAACTTACAGAAATAATCGGGGAACAGAGCAGTAGCATTTTGCCATAACGCTATGGCAACAGTGCAACAAAGATGCTATTCCATGTCAGCGATCACTGGTGAGCCAGTGTAAAAATATTCGCCCATTCACCTCACATTTGCACAAGTCAAACGTGAAACTTGCAAAATAATCTGTTTCAAAACTCTATTTCCCCCACACCTGCCATTTAATTTGCAGTGACTAGCAGTAAATTTATCACAAGGGTAATGTCCATTACTAATACAAATGGGCAATCGTTCACGTCCGTAACCAAGCAACCCAGGACAGCAGATTTATTATGACATCATTCATTTAGCCGCACTGAATGACCATGGCTGCCATCATGTCCATTAATCACAAGGATTGGGAGTCACTGCAAATTCAGAAATGCAGACATCCACATCAGCAGCAAGGCAACTTGAAACAGATTTACAAGACAATGTCTGTTTAGCAACAGGCAACATAACATCCCAGCATCTGTCTATCCCATCTCTAACAAGTCCTCCCCATCCACCCTGGACCCACCTCTCCCCTCACAATCCACTCCATCCACCCTGGACCCACCTCTCCCCTCACAATCCACTCCATCCACCCTGGACCCACCTCTCCCCTCACAATCCACTCCATCGGTCAGCCAGTGACAAAATTGACGTCCCTATTTAAATAATATGCAACTTTGTTGGTAGCTATACAGTCATAACTCAAACCTTGCTGGAAGAAAAAGCACATTAATAGGGTCAATCATCAACCAAATCATCCTGGTTTTCCAAAGGCCGGGTCTGTGCCTAAAATGCCAACCATTCTACTGAAGTGGAAATGTGTGGGTGCCACCAACCTTTCAGAGCACACATACTCCTCTAGAAACACCTCCAACATTTGTCGATCTCCACTTTAACTGTGCGAAGTCAAATGCATGGACCATGTCAGGATGCACCCTCTTTTCACGTTATTTGGCAAGCCAGAAACCCACCACAGAATCCCTGACATTTCATTTGGACAACATATTTGCAAAGGAAACTAAGACAGCATACACTATTTGCAATGCCCTGGGGCCTTCACAATACATCACCCTTCCTGAGGAATTCATGGGGAAAAGAGGACAAGTATTTCACACATTTGGCTTAAGGAGCTAAACATTTCCTTTGGAAGACAAAAGAAAAATGGTTAATTTGGATAATGCAATGTCCCACAGCAAATGTCTACCATTGCCATACAAAAGCAAGCTGCTGCCCAGGGAGCACATTTGGCACAAAAAGTCCCCCGGGCAATCAAAATACCAGCTTCAGTTTCATACACAACAGTTTGTTGCAACAAAAGGTTTGATTGCTTGTTCAAACCAAGAAGTGTTCAAATATCCATGTGCACTGACACTGGAATTGTTTACTATGTACACTAGAAAAACCAAAGGACTTGACTATCTTGTGATATATTTCCTGTACAATACCTTTAACCAATCACCTCAAATTACTCCCAGAAGAGAAAATCAACAACATGTCACTGTGTGCAATGTGGAATTCCTTCTACAACCACAACTCAAGTTGGGAAGGCCAAAATCTACACTTTTTGCCCCTTTTGTCACATTTGTGCACCCACCACTGATCAAATCCCGCAGGCAAGTTTGAGATGATTGAGCACTGCAACCAAAGCGCTACCTGCTTATTTTTCTGGAAGGTCTTCAAACAAAGTATTGCCGGGATCTTTTTCTGAAAATTGCCAATGCTTCACCTATGTACCATATGAAATGTTTTTTACATTAAACTCAAGAGGGAGTGCAGCTTCCTTAAAAGGAAGTATGGAATGTGCTTGGACAAACAAGTTGAAGAGCAGACATCAGTACATTTAACCACATCTCCCTTACCTCGATGATCCTGTCATGAACTTGCAGTCCGTCAGGTCTGTTGGCGGGTCCGTTCTCCATAACCTTGGACACATAAATTACTTCACTTGAAGAATCGTCCTCACTGTTCTGTAAAGCAAGACAACAGTGAGTCAGCAGGGGGACATCGGGGACAGGACCTCTCTGGTGGAGCCAATTCATGCTTCATACTTGGGGTCAGAAAAGGGACAAAGAGGGAGGAGGCTGAAATTTTAGTGTTTACAAAATCAAACAGCAATATTAAAGTATGCTCCACAGGATTTAGTTGGGGTTCCTAATGCTGAAAAATACTGATATAGTTATTTTCGACAGAGATGTGGTTGGGATTGGTTTCATTCCTGCCCCAGAGCCAGAAGGCTGTGGGTTCAAGTCCTACTCCAAGGATTTTGAACACAATCTATTGAGACCCAAGTCTATGCTTTAAATCAGAGGACTGATAGAAAAGGCCCACAGCACTACTTGAAGTAGGGAGCTCTCCTCAGTTTCCCCAGTGTGGAAAGATGCAACAGCATTAGCGATTTCCCTGTTGCAATAGCTGTACAATGGCCGAATATGTCAACAAGATGGCTGACTTAAGTTTCATTTTCGGCTCTGGTTACACAGGTAGGCCCGTCTGAGAGATTTATTGGGAATCACGTGGTGGTTTCCAGTAAATTGCGTATTGGTGGTCTTGCTGTATATAGAGTTGTTGTTCACGCAGGAGGAATAAGGGAGACCCTGAACAGCATAATCACAAGTCTTTTCAAGGGATGTTTCAGAACTTCTCCATGGGCTGAATCGCGACCAGTGGCTGGTGACCTTAATACCCCTTCATGTCTCGAAGTGTTGGAGCTCTCGAGCAGCCAAAGACTGAGTGGTTAAGAATACACAAGCAGTGCCGCTAATTGCTGATAACCATTAGGAGACAAGAAATTCTGCAGATGCTGGAATCCAGAGCAATAAACAAAAAGTGCTGGAGGAACTCAGGTCAGGCAGCATCCATGGAGGGAAATAAACAGTTGATGTTTCGGGCCGAGACCCTTCATCAGAACAGGAAAGGAAGAGGGCAGCAGCCAGAATAAGAAGGTGGGGGAAGGGGAGGAGCACACGCAGGCAGGGGATTGGCGAGTTCAGGTAAGAGTGGGAAGGTAAGTGGATGGGGGAGGGGGCAAGATGCAATAAGCTGAGGTGATAGAAGAGGCAAAGGGCTGAAGGAGGAGGAATCCGGTAGGAGAGGGCAGTGGACCATGGAATAAAGGATGGGGGAGGGGAGGAGAGGAGATGGGCAGGTCATCAAGGCAGGGGAAGGGAGCCACAGAAATAAGGGAAGATAAAAGGAGTGGGGTGGGGTTACCGGAAGTGTGAGAACGCCACGTTGAGGCCATCAGGTTGGAGACTCCCAGGGCGAAATATGAGGTGTTGTTCCTCCAACCTAAGCCTGGCTTCAACGTGGCAGTAGAGGAGGCCACGGATGGACACGTCAGTATGAGAGTAGGATGTGGAATTGAAGTGGGCGGCCACCGGGAGGTCCTGGCTGTTGCGGCGGACAGAGCAAAGGTGCTCAACGAAGCAGTCACCCTAATCTGCGTCGGGTCTCACCGATGTAGAGGAGGCCGCACCGGGAGCGCCAGATGCAATAAATGACACCCTCGGATTCACAGGTGAAGCGCTGCCTCACCTGGAAGGTCTGTCTGGGACCCTGGATGGTGATGAGGGAGGTGTAGGGACAGGTGTAGCACTTGGTGTGGTTGCAGGCATAAGTGCCGGGGGGTTATCAGTGGGGAGGGATAGGTGGACAAGGGAGTCGCAGAGAGAGCAGTCCCTGCGGAAAGCAGAGAGGTGGGTGAGGGGAAGATGTGCCTGGTGGTAGGATCCCGTTGGAGGTGGCAGAAGTTGTGGAGAATGATGTGTTGGATGCAGAGGCTCGTGGGGTCCTGACAAGTAATAAGGTGGGACCTCTTCCCACCCTGTCACTTGTAAGGACACCATCCCCTTCTCCCAGTTCCTCTGCTGTATCTGTTCCCAAGATGAGGCTTTCCATTCTAGGACATCCTCCTTTTTCAGTAACCAGGGTTTCCCTTCCATCACCACCCCTTCTTTTTCTCCCCCCCCCCACTTCTTTGTCTTCCCTTATTCCTGTGGCTCCCTTCTCCCACCTTGATGACCTGTCCATCTCCTCCCCTCCCCTATCCTTTATTCCATGGTCCACTGCCCCCTCCCACCGGATTCCTCCTCCTTCAGCCCTTTGCCTCTTCTACCTATCTTCCCCCCTCCCCCACCCACCTACCTACCTATCCCCTCTCACCTGGACTCGCCTATCCCCTGCCAGCCTGCGCTCCTCCCCCCACCTTCTTATTCTGGCTTCTGCCCTCTTCCTTTCCAGTCCTGATGAAGGGTCTCGGCCTGAAACGTCGACTGATTATTTCCCTCCATGGATGCTGCCTGACCTGCTGAGTTCCTCCAGCATTTTTTGTGCATCGCTGATGTATTACTGTGAATTGCATGCAACCTTGAGCTGGATTTATTAGTGGAGAATCAAATAAAGGAGTCTGTTTTTTTGTTCTTTTAGTGAGTTAGACTAGGTTTGTAGCTGTAGTTACAGAAGGTAAATTAGATCTGCAGCTGAGAATTAACCAAAATTACTTGAGTTACAAATTTCTTTGTTCTTTTGGTTATTAGCGGAATAAAGTTAACTTCACAAATAGTTTGACTAACTGAGTGTTTCATTGCCGACTCGGTCGCTGAAGAGGAATGAAAAGAAACCTGAGCTCTGTTTTGAGACAAATTGGTGTAGGTGGCAGGAATCCACTGTGAGCGATGGTTTCAGGGAAGGAGAGGCGAGAATAGACCGGAGGAGTTTTATATTCCTGGGTGGGCAGGTAACTCTGAAGGGTTTAGTACTCTGGCCAACTTAACAGCAACAAAACGTGCACCAAAGACCTGGGGACCTCGGTTGTTGCAGCAAGAGCCACCAGAGAAAATAGCTCATTGGATGGCACAGATGTTACTGGAAGCAGGCTTTCCGTTTAAAGGGGGACCACAGGAGCTGCACTTTGGATGTGCTCAAGGACAGGGAGCAACAAATAAATGCCTTAGAAAAAGAAGTTTCCAGATTGAAAGATGAATAAGAGGAGAAGGGGAAACAATCCAACTTAGCACATGAAACTGTGCACACAGCCCAAGAACGGGCCGAGAAAGCTGAACAGTTGGGAGCCACATTGACCTGCCAACAAATAGTGACTAGACAAAAAGAAATGGCAAAAAAAAATTGGTTGTGCCCCGGACCCAATAAAGGTTCAGGGCTATGATGGGAAAAGGCTGGGATCCAAACACATGGGATGGGGATATCTGGTCTCACCCTGATGATAGACAAGTGGATCAACCCATTGATCGGCTGCATGAGAAAAGGGGGGGGTGAAGAGAGATAACAAACACCTTTACCAGACCCATCCTCTTAAAAGTGTAGATAAATGCAAGGACAAATGGGGCAACGCAAATGGGGAACAGGATGAGGATGACCAGCAGGCACCCCAAAGGCATGTTCAGCGGTGGCAGATCATCATTCGGGACGGCAGTGGAACACAGTTGAGGGATTTGCGAGATAGGTTTTGCCAGCAGTGAGGGGAGTCACTCGCCGCCTGGCTGACCCCAATCTGGGATGCAGGTGGGGATGAGGTTGAACTGTCAGCACCGAGGTGGCCACGCTGGGGTCCCTCAGTCCACATCACTGGATCAATGCAGCCATACGGGGCGGGTCAGCAAACAGGTTCCTTGTTTGGACAGGTGGTGTACGCCATTCAACAGCATTACCCCAGCCCAACAGACCGGCACACAAGTCCATAGAGTGGAACGCACCCAACAAGGTGTGCAGCGGCTGCGGGAAATGGCCATTCAAGGAACCGTATATGGGGACGAGCAGACAGGCCCAGATGAAGCCCCTTTTACCCAGGGACTCCAAGCAGGCTAGTACAATTGGCTGCTGGTTCATTGTTGGCACTAGGAGGGGTGGTGTTGGCACTAACTAGCTCTCTGCTTGGAAAAATCAATAGGGAGGTGGCATCTACCATGGGAACCTTGGAAAACGCAACAGAGGGGAAGAGTAAGATGCGACCTGTTGGGGAAGCACCCCAACATAAGCAAGGGGGCAGTGACTGGGGAAAGGCTGTTCAGGGAGATCAGTGTGGAACCAAACCACCCCCAGGGCCGACCCGCAAAGAAATGGTTCTGGCCCTGAAGAAGGCAGGGGTGCCAAAAGAGAAGGTAGATGGCACTACTACGCGCAATGCATGCCACGTGGAAGGAAAAGTGTGAGCAGACGGATACAAAGGTAACCCCTTCTGCTCCCCCCCACCAATGCATCATTATACCCCTCCCTGGAGAAGCTGGGACAGATGATTCAGAGACAGGAGCAGGGAACCGCTATGACCGAGTCAAAGAGCGAATGGAAGGCCAGTTGGTCTGCCCCATAGTGGGACAGCCAGGGTTCCCTGTTTGTGTACAGATTTCCCAAGCCCCGATGGGGGATCCGAGGCCATATGCCCCAGTTACTATTTTTGGGGGAAGGGAAACTAACAGCAACTGATGGCAAGATTGGACACTGGTGCTGAGCACCCCCTGATACCAGGGGACCCAGAGGCCCACAAGGGAAATTGAAAATGGGTAGAGGGACTCGGAGGAAAACCAATACCAGTGACAGAGGCACAGGTGATGTTACCAGTGGATAATGGCCCCAGTATGCGAGCCTAGGTATTGATGTACCAGTTGCCGGAAACGATTTTGGGAACGAATGTGCTCAGGAGTATGAGCGCTCAAACCAACGTAGGCAAAATCACGTTCAGGATTCAGAAGATCAGTGCCTTCACCATGGGGAAGGCCAAATGGGAGCCTTTGCAATATACCCCCACCTAATCAGGTGGCTTTTCAAAAACAGTTCAGGATCCCATGGGGACACAAAGAAATTACGGAGACCCCTCAGGGAATTGGAACAACACGGGGTGGTACAACCAGCCACATCACAGCACAACAGCCCTGTGTGGCCAGTGAGGAAATCAGATGGGAGCTGGTGCATGGCGGTTGACTATTGACAGTTAAACAAGCGTGCACCGCCCCTAGCCTCATCAGTGCCAGATATCGTTACCCTGGTGGAAAGCACATCAGAATGGCAAAAACGAGTGGTATGCAGTGATTAACCTGTCTAATGTCTTTTCCTCAATCCCTTTCGGATGCGAGTTTGCAGAATCAGTTTGCCTTCACTTGGGAGGGGAGGCAGTACACATTTACCAGACTTCCCCAAGCGTATGTTCACAGCCCAACCTTGCGTCATCCTTTGGTGGCCCAGAACCTGGAGCAATGCCCTCACATTACGTCGATGATACTTTACTAAGGGGACCCACGGAAGGAGAGGTGGTCGAGGCCCTCTATAGGTTACAGGAACACATGGCACGGCATGGATGTGCCGTCAACCTTCAGAAGTTGCAGGGGCCCAGTAAGACAGTTGAGTTTTTGGGCATTAAGCTGGAGCTCAGGTCAGAGAACCATCCCAGATAAAGCCAAGAATAAGACATTCGACACAACCATCCCCACCAGTAAGACAGAAGTCCAGAAGTTTGTTGGCCTGCTGGGAATTTCAGAGGCAGCACGTACCCCATCTGACAATCCTGCTTTGGCCTCTGCATGCGATCGCCAGGAAGAGAGCTGAATCTGAATGGCGGCCTGAACCACAAAAGGCCTTCCAGGAGGCAAAGCAGGCAGTGGTCCAGGCCCCGCCACTCGCACCACAAAGGCCTGACGTGCCATTTGAATTACAAGTCTTGATCCGGGAAGATGTGACTGTTCGGAGTTTGTAGCAGAAACAGGCATCATCAAAGTGCCATTAGGATTCTGGTCCAGAAAATTGCTAGACCAGGCAACCTGGTACACACCACTTGAGAAACAGCTGCTGGCCTGTTATTGGGCCTTGGTAGAAACTGAGAGTCAGACAGATGACGGTAATAACGTGTCCAGATTTACCTATCATGACGTGGGTAAAGTCCAATGACACCAGGAACCGGGTTGGATGGGCACAGACCTCCTCAATTGTAAAAATGGAAATGGTATGTGTCAGAGAGAGCACAGAAAGGGCCAGATGGGACAAGTAAGTTACATGAGTTGCCAGAGGGTTGAGAAGGAAAATCCTCCACACGAATTGCCCAAATCACCAGTGATGTGGGGATCCCGTTTGGTGACTTAACAATAGAAGAGAAAGAGTATGCGTGGTTTACAGATGGGGCAGCCGAGTGGAAGAACGGTGTGCAGGGGTAGAAGGCAGCCGCCCTCAACGGACAATTTCTCACCAAATTGGCAACCGGAGGATCTAGCCAGCTGGCAGAGTTGGTAGCCATAACCTTACCCTTGAAGGGAACAGCGAATAACATCCACATCTACACCGACTCGTGGGCCTGAGCGAATGGTTTGGCGGTATGGATGGCTGAATGGCAGAGTCAGGACTGGAAGATGATGGGTAAGCCCGTGTGGGGAGCCCAGTTTTGGCAAGAGCTATGGACTGCCGCCTGGACAGGAAAGATCACAGTATTCCATGTAGATGCCCATCAATAGGGGGATGACCCCATGGTAGTGTACAGCAACGAAGTGGATCGCCTAGCGCAGATCAGTAAGACGACAATAGTAGAAGAGGATCTATCCCCATTAGTCAAGTGGACTCACGAAGTGTCTGGACACTTGGGAGTGGCTGGAACGGTAGAATGGGCAAAAAGACTAGGAGTAGCTAATACGCTACGATGCGGTGAAGGCGGAGGTGGTAAAATGTGAAGCCTGTCACCAAATAAAACCCACAGCAGTGACCCTCCAGACGATGGAATATATCAAACGAGGGGAGGGGCCCCACAGATAGGGCAAGTTAATTATGTAGGTCCCTTGCCTCCTCACAAGAATCTTACATACCTACTCACTGTAGTGGATACCGAATCAGGAGCATTGATGGCAATCCCATCCGCTCGAGCAGACCAGAGGAGCACTATGAAAGGACTACAAAGCCTGGTCCAGGCACACAGGAGTACCTGTGGAAGTACAATCGGATAACAGAAGCCACTTCACTGGGCAGCAAGTTCTAGAATGGGCAGTACAAAATGGTATGAGCTGGGTACTTCACATTCCCCATTATCCTCAAGATTCTGGTTGATTGAAAGGATGAATGGTCTCCTAAAGCAGCAGATTCGTGTGCTGACCCCCACAAATACATTACAAGGATGGCATTCTGTACTATCCTTGGCACTGTATAATCTCAACAACAGACCTGGACCCCCAGGCTCCCCTACGAGTCAGGTGATTCGATCAGACCCCTTTATCACACATGAATCAGAAGCAAGCTCCTTTGGCTGGTCGAAAAGTCTGGGTGAATTGGCCTCACCAAGCCCCACAGCAGGGTGCAGTTGTAGCAAACGGCAACAGTGATACCTTATGGGTCACGTTATGGGGAGGGGGCCGAGAAACCCAGTTGTGCAGATCGTGGTGCATTGACTAAAAGAGAATAAATCGATAATGACAGAAACTGCTCTTTCGTCATGACAGGACAAAAGCAAGTGAGGACAAACTTCAGCTGGTGAAAGCCAGAAAAGAAAGTTGTGAGGAGAGCTGCGATTTCTACGCTGGTTTGCTTAGCCTGCATGATCTGCATTGTCAGATCTTGGTTGGACTGACTTTTATAAACATATACTCAAAAATCCTGCCCAAGAAAAAAAATGTGATTTTAATTAAGATGCAGCTTTCAGCTATAATTAGCTTGATAGTTCTGGTGCACTCTGACATAATGTTGTGGCAACATAGAGATTTGCACATGAACACCTATTTGTATCTGTCACTTGCCTATGCTAAAAGTGCTAACCTAACTCACTGTTGGGTGTGCTCACACATTCATATACACTCCACAGGGGACATTCCACTGCATATTGTCCCTCTCAATAGAGCTAAGCTTTTGTCTTGGTTAGCCTTTGATAATAGTACCCACTCATCAATGCCAATAAACCCATCCTCTGGCAACATTACTCTGGCATAGAACTATTGGCACTTACAGGGATGGTATGACCCTTCCCCTACTCCACCATCCCTGCCCTTGACCAACATTAAGTATCGGCCGACCAACAGGGTCCTCTTGTTTTCAGAAATTTAAAGATTCTGGACTTTGGCTTGAGAACAGCTCTTGTGATGTTAGTATTCTTAATGATCACAACCATTATTTTGTACCACCTGCTCTGAATGGTACCTATTTTACCCGTGGCCATTGAGCCTACCCCTGGTTGCCAAAAGGGTGGCAAGACTCTTGTTACTTAGGTTTTGTGATACGATATATATATACACCATTGCAATACTCTCACAGGTTCTAGAGCGCGATAGGAGAGGAATCAGTGGAGTGGAGGAACTCTTTGCAATTGCAATCCCTATGTACGGTACAGGGAAGGTGATGACGGAGTTGCAGAGTTTGGCCAGGTTGCTGGAAGGGGTAGCAAATGCCAGTGCTGAAGCTTTGAGTGAAATTAATGCTGAAACGGTAGCTTTGAGGACTGTAGCATTGCAAAACTGAATGGCTTGAGATTTTATCCTGGCAGAAAAGGAGGAACGTGCACTTGTGGGAACTGACAGTTGTACCTATATTCCTGACAAATCAGAAAACATTACGAACTTGGCAACTCGTATCAGAAAGTTAGCAATGGATGTCCATCAGCCAGGAGCTAGGTCTCTGTGGTATTGCTCAACCTCTTGGATGGGTTCAATTGGGACTTCTGTCACACGGGGGATAATTTCCTTTATGCTTATTATAGTTGCAATTTTCTTGTGTTTTCAGCTGTCCAGATGCTGCTGTATGGAAATGGGTCGCGCAAAGGTGGCAACACGTAGTCCGCGACCTTTGTGGTAAAGCTGTAAGCAGCAGTGAAATCAAGGGGTAGATTGTGGTAAGATGAAACAGGATCAGTGATTTCCCTGTTGCAACAGCTGTATAATGGCCGAATATGTCAACAAGATAGCTGATTTAAGTTTCATTTTAGGCCTGTCTGAGAGATTTATTGGAAATCATGTGGTGGTTTCCAATAAATTGCGTATTGGTGGTCTTGCCCTGTATGGAGTTGTTATTCACTTATAGAGGAGATAAGGGAGACCCTGAACAGTATAATAAGTCTTTTCAAGGGATGTTTCAGAACTTCTCCATGGGCTGGATTGGGACCAGTGGCTGGTGACCTTGATACCCCTTCATGTCTCGAAGTGTTGGAGCTCCCTGGCGGCCAAAGACTGAGTGGTTAAGAATACACAAGCAGCACTGTTAATGGTTAATTGCTTATAAGTAATACTGTGAATTGCATGCAACCTTGAGCTTGATTTATCAGCGCAGAAACAAATAAAGTCTGATTTTTGTTCTTTTAGTTGTTAGATTAGATTTTTAGCTGTAGTTACAAAAGGTAAATTAGATCTGCATTTTAGTATTAACCAAAATTACTTGAGTTACTAATTTCTTTGTTCTTTTGGTTAATAGCTGAATAAAGATACTTAACCTATTTGCGTAATTGAGTCTTTCATTGCCGATTCGATTGCTTGAGAGGTTTCTTTTGAGCTGTTTTGAGACACCCAGTCAACATTTATTCCTTAACCATTATTTGAACAGATTGGGTTGCATCTCACAAAGAACAATGTGCCTTTTGTTATCCATAAATTGACTGCTGGGTCTCTTGCATCTCAACAGTACTCCACTGGTGGATACAGTGATGAAACATTGAGGTGAAACATCGGGATCTCTCTTTGGATAACAAAACACAAGTTACTAACTTCAATAAAACAGCATTGAATGTACACCTTCCATTTTTTTTTCAGAATTTGTTGAGGCTTTGGAAAACTTCAGCAAACTTTACGCTGGTGGAGCTGGCTTCGGCCTCGTGGCATTAATTGCAATTCAGTCAATGAGGAGAATGGTGCAAGTAATTATTTTTAATCTCAGTTCCTCGATGGCTCTTCCAGTCGCCCTCAAACTGGAATGCTGATCCAGAAACACTGGCACTCCCTGTGATGGATCGGAATGCAAAATAGTTGTTTAAAATAGCCCATTGATGGCAACTAAAAATAGGACGGCAGACAGCAAAGTGCATCCATTACTCAAAGAGACCAGGTGCTGCACTTGCATCTCCAACAATCCCTCTGCTCTCAGCAGAAGAATTCACCAGGTCCCACTCTTCAAGCCAATCATTCATCCAATCATGTTGATTCCACAACAAAAAAAAGTTGAACTACAAGGTTAAAAAAAATTAAAAGCTAGACAAATCACCTCACAGATGCTATAAATTAATCACTGTTGATGCATCTGGCCCTCTCATTGGATCCCCATGCCTCTGTTTTTCCTTCAACTAAAATTCATTTGGCTCTGAAGCCAATACGCAGTTCAATCCAGATGATAAAGATGGAGAAGAATTCTTTAGAGATGAGGTCATTGTTTGAGAAGATTTGCACATTTCCAAACTGGTATAATGTTTAAAAAAAACATACTCATTTTATTCTTTCCCCTGCAGGACAGGCAAGACTACCGATCTCAGACCTTCAATCCCACGGCCTAATCAGCACCAACAAAATTTGATGAAAGGTCATCAGCCTGAAATGTTAATTGTTTCTCTCTCCACAGATGCCACCTGGCCACCAAGGATTTCCAGCATTTTCTGCTTTTATTTCAGATTTCCAGTATCTGCAGCTTTTTGCTTTCTAATTAGATCTGTACTGTCCATCATCCATAAAAGGCCAATGCCCCGGAACTTAACAGATATTTGTTAATTTACATCCATGCCCACATGTCCAGTGATTATGACCTGTAACGAGGTTTGACAGCATCATCTGTGGCTCCATTGAGCTCCTTGCACACGAATTCATCCTATACTAAACACCAGAACTCTAAAGATGTCAGATAATACTTCAGTGCAACTGAAGTACTGTAAAACAGTTGGAATACAGCCAACATCATACAAATGGATTAAATTAGCAATACTATCAATATGACTGCATCGGTAAGAAATTTAAATTACTTTCACCCCTGATCCAATGGTTTTAATTTGAGAGCCAGTACAGTGGTAAATTTTCATCCTTCAGCTAATGCCGCGAAAGCAGATTATCTGGTCATGATCACACAGGTGTTTGGATGCTGTATTTCCTACAGTACAATCATGGCTAGACTTCAGTTAATTGGTTGTGAACCGCACTGGGATGTCCAGAAAGGGATGGGCAAGTTGCTATTTAAAGCAAGTCTCTTTTTCCAATGGACACCACATTTGCAGTGTGCAGTGTCACTCAGGGCAGGTATTGTCCACTTCTTTCCTCCTCTCTACCTCTGGACACTGGAAATGACACAGAGGAAGTGTTCCTGCCTTCAGCTATCGTCGCACCCAAATCTCACCAAGCATACCCTGCAGGGACTGTTTCCATCCCAATGTATCAGCTGCTCCTGATCCTCACCTGGATTGACCACAATGTCTGCACGGAACCACGAGCAATGACATGGGGAGCATGTGGAAATTTCCTTGGGGGTTCCATGGATTCCCGACAGAGCAGAGACTGATCAAACCTCATGGAAAGTCAAGCTCAATATATTTTACTGGAAAAATTCCTGGAACACCACTGATTTAGCCATTCAATGCTACTTCACAACCCAGTTTGATTTGAGCTGCAGTCATAAGAACAGAAGTCATTCGGTCTCTCGTGCCTGCTCTGACATTGAATTAAATCACAGGCAGCACAGTGGCGCAGCTGGTAATTGCAGCCTCACAGTTCCAGCGACAGTGGTTCAATCCTGATCTCTGGGGACGCCTGCGTAACTTGCTGTTCTGTGACCGGGCGGGTTCCCTCCTGTATCCCCCAAGAGGTGCGGCGTCCAGGCGGTTACCTGGCCACTACAACTTGCTCCTACTGTAGGTGGGTGGTGCAATCTGGGGGCAGTTGATGGGAACGTAGGGGGAAACGAAGTTACATAGAAATTTAGTGGAGAATGGGATTGCTCTGTGAGCCGGCACAGGTTAGATGAGCTGAAATGGCCTCCTTCCACAATCAGAGAAATAAGCTGATGCATTAAGATATAACCTCTGACTGTTTATTAGGCACAAAAGGAATAAACTTGGCAGAAGATTGGTAAAGAAGATCGGTAATGAAAGGGCCCCTGATAATGCCCTCTATGTGTATGCCTGAGACACATTCTGGAAGCCTTGCTATGTTTCCCCTCAATGATCACAGTACCTCAGTCCAATGCCTCTCAGTATAAGATGCTGCGATGTTAGCCAGACCATCAGCTCTTCAGGAAATTCTCTGCACTGGGCTTCAGTGTATTGGATTGTACTGGAGGGGCCACACACACTGGAGATGGGTGACTACCACCTCCCCCTCCTCCAACCCCTCATTCTCCCTCATCATTGTGGAAGACCATCCTGGCTTAGCCTGCGGTAGACATGGACAGAGGTCCTTTAACATCTGATCACCTTCCCAGCAGTCAGCACAGTAAGCAGCAGCAGTTGCGAGCTCCTGACGAGAACAGCACAGATCCCGTTTCCAGGCATGACTCAAGTGTGCAAAGCATTACGCCACTGCTTTGGATGCATTTTTGTCCAATTTCACACACTTCAGAAAGGTGTTAATGCTTTAGGCAGCACACATTTAACACACCAAGAGGGTTAACTCCAAGGTCTTGACACATGTTCTTTGGGCAGCTTCAAAAAGAGACACAGACCTTTGCCACCTCACAAAGGATAACTTTCTTTGCATATATAAACCAATTAGCATAAACTACATTCTCTCATCATCCGTGGTGTAACTGATCACCTTTGACGAGCTACCTTATTCAATCACACAGGGACAATGGTTTCCAACGCTATTCCATCAAGTTATTTCAGAATTATTTCAGTGTAGGAGGAAAACTCAGGTCAAAACCCAACTTCAAGCTGGACTACACCCCTTACAAAAAAGTCTACTTATAAAGTCCAGATCAATTATTTATTACCTCCTCAAATCCTGAGTCAGTGAACCATCGAACTCTGTCTCCTTGGGCTGGTTTAGATGCAGAACTTGACTAATGCAGTAAAATCAAAATGGCATTTTCTTTAAAAAACAAACATTTTCTCCATGACTCTGCTCAGATCTTAACTAACAAGTCTGTGTATGTGTGAGAAATGACAGAAAGATTCAGTGTTCACGGTTACTTGTGCTTGCATATTGCCTTTGGGGTGGTGCATCACTGGGTTTTGAAACGAGATCTGCTCAGGATATTTATAAAGTACACACCATGGGAAGGATGGGGTTGAGCTGGGGGGGGGGGGGGTGGGGGGGGGAGGTTGGAGGTGGGGGGCAGAGTAGAATGAAATGCCAAACACAGGCAGATGGGACAAGGTCAGAACAACATCTTGGTTGACATGGAGGAGTTAGGCCAAAGGCCCATCTCCGTGCTGTATAGCTCTACTTTCCAGTCACCAGGATGTTGCCCAGATTGGAGGACTTTCGTTATGGGGCAGTGATTTGTGAAGCTGGGCTTGTTTTCCCTGGAGCGAAGGAGGCTGAGGGATAACCTGGTAGATTGAGGCATGGATCTGGTAGATGGTCAAATTCTTTATCCCATGGTAGGGATATCAAAATCAAGAGGGCATAGGTTTAACAAGTTTTAAAGGGGATCTGATAAGTAATTTTGTTTTAAAAACCAGAGTGGTTGATATTTGGAACCTACCAGGAGGTAGTGGAATCAAATACAATTACCATGTTTAAGAGGCATTTAGACAGACACTTAAATAGGAAAGGCATTACAGGATACAGTGCAGGTAAATAAGATTAGTATAGATGGGCAAAAAGGTCGGCGCAGCCATGGTGGGTTGAGGGGCCTGTTTCAGTGCTCTACAACTCCATACGAGCGTAAAATCAAATAAGTGACTATTACTTAAGACCATCCTTATTGAAAGACAAACTATGACCTAAAGAACCTGGATCTCATCCAGTCTGAGTCAGCCCTGGATTCCACATACATTACAAAGTTATTTTCTCATGTACCCCAGTTCAAATTGGAGCTTGTGCACTGCTTCCACTTTACAATACTGTCCTGCCAGAGCTCAATCTGTGCATGACCCAGTCCATTCAGTAACCGCAAACAAGTCTCAAACACACCGAATTGCACCGTTTCATCCTCCTGCTCTGTACCCAACAGTCCCGGAAGGCCTCAGGAGAGCCAGTGAACACTGCCTGTTCCCTCTCCAGCAACACACAGAGACTGACGCAACCTCAGAAGAGGGACAGGCAGTCTGCTTGGGCAGCTGCCTGACCTGTGAATGGCCACCTTGACCCAGGGACAGATCAATGAGGTGGTCTCCCCTCTACCCCACATTGGCTGCCCAAAAATCAGGAGAGTCAGAGTTATACAGCACAGAACCAGGCCCTTTGGCCCAACTCATCCATGCCATAGAACAATACAGCACAATACAGGCCCTTCGGCCCACCATGTTGTGCCGACCTTCAAACCACACCTAAGACTCTCTAACCCCTTCCTCCCACATATCCCTCTATCTTAAATTCCTCCATATGCTTATCCAGCAATCTCTTGAACTTGCTCAACATATCAGCCTCCACCACCACCACCCCGGCAGTGCATTCCATGCACCAACCACTCTCTGGGTGAAAAACCTCCCTCTGACATCTCCCTTAAACTTCCCACCCATTACCTTAAAGCCATGCCCTCTTGTATTGAGCGTTGGTGCCCCGGGAAAGGTGCTGGCTGTCTACTCTATCTATTCCTCTTAATATTTTGTATACCTCTATCATGTCTCCCCTCATCCTCCTTCTTTCCAATGAGTAAAGCCCTAGCTCCTTTAGTCTCTCCTCATAATCCATACTCTCTAATCCAGGCAGCATCCTGGTAAATCTCCTCTGCACCCTTTCCAACACCTCAACATCCTTCCTATAATGAGGCAACCAGAACTGGACACTGTACTCCAAGTGTGGTCTAACCAGAGTTTTGCAAAGCTGCATCATTACTTTGTAGCTCTTAAACTCGACTTACGAAAGTCGATTTATAAGTCCCACAATTTAAGAAAGCTTATGGGATGTTAGCTTTCATAACTACCCTATCCACCTGTGTGGCAACTTTCAGTGATCTGTGGATATGAACCCCTAAATCCCTCTGCTCCTCTACACTGCCCAGAATCCTGCCATTTACCTTGTACTCTGCCTTGGAGTTTGTCCTTCCAAAGTGTACCACCTCACATTTCTCTGGATTGAAATCCATCTGCCACTTCTCAGCCCAGCTCTGCATCCTATCAATATCCCTCTAAGCTTCGACAGCCCTCCACACTATCCACAACACCACCAATCTTTGTCTCATCTGCAAACTTGCTAACCCACCCTTCCACCCACTCATCTAAGTCATTAATAAATAGCACAAACAGTAGAGGTCCCAGAACCGATCTCTGCAGGACACCACTAGTCACACCCCTCCAATCCGAATGCACTCCCTCCACCACAACCCTCTGCTTTCTACAGGCAAGCCAATTCGGAATCCACACGGCCAGGCCTCCCTGGATCCCTTGGCCTCTGACCTTCTGAAGAAGCCTACCACGCGGAACCTCGTCAAATGCCTTACTAAACTCCATGTAGACCACATCTACTGCACTACCCTCAATCTTCCTGGTCACCTCCTCAAAGAACCCTATCAGGCTAGTGAAGCAAGATCTTCCCTTCACAAATCCATGCTGGCTGTCCCTAATCAGTCCATGATTCTCTAAATGCTCATAGATCCTATCTCTAAGAATCATTTCCAACAGCTTGCCCACCACAGACATAAGGCTCACTGGTCTGTAATTCCCTGGACTACCACTACTACCTTTTCTGAATAAGGGGACAACATTTGCCACCCTCCAATCCTCCGGTACCATCCCCGTGGACAACGAGGACTCAAAGATCCTAGCCAATGGTTCAGCAATCTCCTCCCTCGCCTCACAAAGCAGCCTGGGGAATATTCAGTCAGACCCCGGGGACTTATCTGTCCTAATATTTTCTAACAGCTCCAACACATCCTCTCTCTTGATAGCTACATACTCTAGAACATTACCCTTACCAACACTGTCCTCAGCGTCATCAAGAACCCTCTCCTTGGTGAATACTGAAGAGAAGTATTCATTGAGAACCTCACCCACTTCCACCCACCAGTACAGGTGTCTCTGCAGAATCCGAAGGCAGAGCGTCACTAACTAAGTTAGGACACATACCAGTGACTGACCACCCTCCCGAACTGGGAGACTCAGAACAATGTTTCCTCAAAGAAGAAATCCACCAGTTTCTTCTGTATCTTGGTGGCAAAGGCAGCATGCAGGACCAGTGACCAACCAGTAACACAGCATGGAGGTCACCAATTGGTTTACGGCCAGTGTCCAGCCCCTGTAGGAAAGCAGAGAACAGTCCTGTCCAGTGCCCTAGCTGGGTGGTCACTTTTGCCTCCATCTCCTATCGGTTTGCCTGCCAGGCTTTCTCAGGGGGATTCAGATCGACTCCCAAATCGGAGAGGTGTGTGGCGCTGCACACAAACGGTCTCATCTCCTCCAGCAAGGAGTCCATCCGCCACTGGTCTACCTAGAGTTACAAGCATTTCTTCCAATTGATCATCGACAGGCACGTTAGTATAGGGGCAGGCACGGTAGTGTTGCGGTTAGCATAACACTTGACAGTGCCAGCAACCCGGGTTCAATTCCCACCGCTGTCTGTAAGAAGTTTGTACGTTCTCCCTGTGTCTGTGTGGGTTTCCTCCGGGTGCTCCGGGTTCCTCTATCATTCCAAAGATGTACGGGTTAGGAAGTTGTGGGCATGCTACGTTGGTGCTGGAAGTGTGGCAACACTTGCGGGCTGGTCCCCGAACATGACGCAAAAGATGCATTTCACTGTGTGTTTTGATGTACATGTGACTAATCAAGATATCTCATCTTATACAGGGGACTTGGCTAAAAAGACCTGCTAGTCCTACACAGATCAATGGGGATCTGTGACCATGAGAAGCACATTGTCAGGGTAAGCAGAGAGGTCTACCTCCATGAAGCCTGCGGAATCAGACCCTCCAACCTCCCTTGCAGACTCAGAAATGGCTCCATGCAGATGGAATACAGCTGGCCAGACATGGGGCATCCCTGACAGTTTTTTTTCCAAAGCAAAGGGGCACCATCACAAGGGATGAGAAAGGGGGAGGAGACCTAGAATGGGGTCTCTTCACCCAGTCACCCACACGGACTAGACATTATGAAAGTCTAAGATATAAAGAAACTTTCTTCACCCAGACAGCCCCAGCTGACCTGAGCCAGGGATGGGGAGAGACTTTCACCGGTGTCAAACTTGAACAATCACAGCCCCTCTTTCCCACAGGCTCACAGCCCCACCTCACAATCTTCCAGCCTCTAACTCCTCCAGTCTCAGCCACACAGCTACCCACCTCACAGTACATGGAATATCCATCCTTATTTCAAAAGGAAGGTCCTCTCTCCCACCAGAAAAATGGATGGAAAACTGTAGCTCTCTCCCCACCTCCTCTCAGCTCCAGAGCTGCACACACTGACTGCAGCAGCCAGGTTGGATTCAGATGTTCCTAATTCACCAATCTTCCAAGCAGCCCAGTGCTGTCCCTGCCCTGGCAATGTGTGATGAGGCAATCTAGATGTAGCTTTACTCTGCATCTAAACCGGTTTAATCACAACTTTTTTTTTTGTCCCTTAGACCCAGGCCATTATTTTGTGTGTTTGATTATTTGTTTTTTTTTGTCCAAAATACTGTGTGCGTCAAACTCAACTGGTATCACTTCACCAACGGTACCTTGTTGTGATGAAAACTCTGAATCGGTTTTCTCATACTACTCTTACAGGCTTTGACCTACCCACCACTGAGGTGTGTGCATAAACCCATGCTCTGAGATGGGCAAGTCACAGCTCAAGCGATGCCTTTGCCTCAGGCCCCTCACAATGGACAGTCTCTCACCGACCCTGAACTCACAACACCTTCCCCTCTGGAACACCTCAGACAGGTCTACGTCTCCAAACAGCTCGTTGTTTTGCAGGTTTGCTTCTCAGCCCCTTGGCAGGAACCTCCTTCTGCCCAAGTAACCGCCATTGTGAAGCAATCCACACTTCCCACAGTGAAACAGATCCAAAACCAGTCCCTAGTGTCAAACAGCCAAAGAGTCAGCACTCAACAAATGCCCTCGGTATTCTCTTGATACCTTGATCCAATTTCTGCCTGGAATCACTGGTCTGTGTTCATTGTCATAATGATGAAAGAAAACTTGACCACTCTGTCACTATTGGAAATCCAATTGGTCATCTCCCCCATAACCTGTAGTCCCCAATCCACATGTGCCCAACCATGCGTTGCTCTGCCGTAACAGAAAATGGTTGCAACATTTCAGGTGCACATCCTGGCCTACAGTCGACTGAAGCACCAATGCTGATAGTTGCTGCCTCAATGTGGTGACCTCAACTACACTGTCCTTATTATTCTTCAGTTGTACAGTAGATACAGTTAAACATTCCTGTTTCCACAACCATTATCTAATTCTACCATGTGTACAGTACCTCTGTGGAAGTCTTCCAAACTACTGTGTCCAAGGGCATCAAGGACGACCATATTTCCTGGATGTTACATCCTGTAGGGACGCACCGCACAAAACAAGCCCTACCCTGCAACAAATGCAGCGTCCAGCCACAAGCAGGCATTGAGGTTGGTGACTCCCACGATTTCCACGACAAGGGTCTTCTGCCTTTTGTACCACACGACCTACCGGTTCCCATCAAGCCACCATTACCATCTCAGACCGCTCGTTCTCCCTGCTCGCACCTTGGAAATTTTTCCCCTCAGCAAATCTGTCTCACGTTTTTTTTGTTTTAAGTGCCAGCTCCAAATCGGTCACCTTCCTTAACACTCCCTTCAATGTTAAGTCAAGCGTATCAAATAATTTCACCCGAATTCTCACATCCACCAATCCACACATTAAGAGATCCCACAACGTCCAATATAAACACAGCTGGAAATTCCTCCTCTTTGCAGTGTTTTCAGTCTAACCATGTTTACACAACTGTTCTCTCTGGATGGCATCAGATTAATCTCCTCAGGGGTGTTGCTTTGTCCTCATACACAAACTCTTCTGAAGTTCATAGTGCTAGGAGACTCGATAATATCTCACATCTTTGGCCTCACCACCGGCAACAAAACTGCCTTCCTTTCCTCGCATATGACCTGTTCCTTGTACACCCTGGCACTTCAACAATATTGCCAGTCCTCAGGAACAATTCCACCTCTTCTGTACATGGGGTATAAGGCTGTAACAGTTTTCACAGCTCAAGCCCCCAAACATATGCTCCATGTCCATCACCTACCATCATTACCGCTCTATAAAGCACCATTTCCTTGCACTAGATCACTGTCTTGCTACTCCCTCAAGCAACAACATCCCAAACTCAATGACAATGGAGTGTCTGTAGCTCTTCCACGTGCTACTTGCAAAGCCAAGCTATAAACAGAGCATCCTTAACTGCAGCACTCCACTAACTGTGTGTGCTATAACACGTCTGGAAAGTCATATCAAATGGGTCAGTTCCAAAGAGGTACACATAGACGTATTATATATCCAGATAAAGTTGAAAAAACAATAGCAAGTGAAACTGTAAACAAAAAGAATTCAGAAATCGAAGGTGCAAAGAGACTTGGGAGTCCTAGTTCAGGATTCCCTTATGGTTAACTTCCAGGTTGAACCAGGGAGGCAAGTGCAATGTTCCTTTCGAGAGGACTGGAATATAAAAGCAAGGATGTACTGCCGAGGCAGACCACATGTGGAATGTTGAGAGCAATTTTGGGCCCAGTATCCAAGGAAAGATGTGCTGGCCCTGGAGAGGATCCAGACAAGGTTCACAAGAATGATCCTGGGAATGAAAGGCTTAACACATGAGCATTTGATGGCTCTGGGCCTGTACTCGATGGAGTTCAGAAGGATGAGGGAGGATCTCATTGAAACCTCCAGGATACTGAAAGGCCTGGATAGAGTGGACGTGGAGAAGAACTTCTTCAGCCAGATGGTGGTGAATTTGTGAAATTCATTGCCACAGAAGGCTGTGGAAGCCAAGTCATTGGGTGTATTTAAGGCAGAGATTGATAGGTTCTTGATTGGTAAGGTTTAAGGTGGGAAGGCAGGAGAATGAGGTTGAAAAAAATCAGCCATAATTTAATGGCAGAGCAGATTCGATGGGCTGAATGGCCTAACTGTGCTCCTATATCTTATAGTCCATAAACCAAATTCAGTCCCTTCACAGGAAGAAGACTATAATCAATTAAATTCACCTCAAGTGATAGCTAGATGCTGAGTAGT